>NC_136388.1:94476799-99276799 GCF_965140285.1 Lepidochelys kempii | reverse complement strand
AGGTGCCTTGTTTGGTGCTATTTTTGTGCCACTTCAGATTGCAATCTTATATTTCTTCAAAGTATTTGTAAGTAAGAGTAGCTTCCAGAACAGATGATACACACTGAAACTAGGGCAACCTCACTCCCTTCCTAGCGTTTGGCCTAACTCAGATTATTTTTATTTTGTTATTTAAATGATAGCAAATTTTTCTTTTAAGCAATAAAGTGGTTTAAAATGAAATCTGAATTTAATACAAAATATGCCAAGGCCTAAACTTATTATAGTGTCTTAAAACGTTTAAATAAAAATAAATATGCTGAATCCATGAGCCTCTATCGAAGACTGAGTTAAAGGCTACTTTTCTACAAAAAGAAAGAATCAAGGAGAAAATATCTAACTTCTGAGGTCAAGCTTTATAAATGGAGCACAGTAGGTCATGCACTGTGTTAAGAGCTTGTTTTGTTTAATAAAAATAAATGATATATGATCTTCTGTTCATTTAATCAAATTCCAGTTATCCTAACACCGCTTGACACAAATCACAAGCAAAACATTATCTAATAAATAAGCAATATATCATTCACCATTTTCTAACATACTAAAAACATACAATTAATAAGAATTTGAAAATATTAAGCTATATAAATACTTAAATAAATGCATATAGTTATAGTGCATCGTCCTAAGTATCAAAAAAGATGCACCAAATCTAGTGGAAAGGCTCTATTTAGTTGTAAATCACCAATGGTGCAACAAATGAGAATGCACCTTTCTTTAGAAAGTAACAGAAGTACAAATAGAAAAGTTGATTAAAGTGGATGTTTTAAATTGAGATTTTTCCACTTGGTGATCTAAATCATGGTTTAAATCAATCCAACTTGCATCAGACTTAAAAAACCACAGCCTAAACTTTCTTCCCAAACTTGGTTGTTCCCAAGGCTTTCCTGGCATGAACTTCCTGCCCCAGGCCCTCCCTCCCTTTGCCAGGAAATCATTCTTTTATTATGAGCCTTTATATCCTGCATGGATGTAATGAAATCCACCTCCAGTCTGACCCCACCATTATTACATTGCACTATCATTCAGGGTTCAACCACCTGACATCTTTATGACACAGGGTGCTAGAATCTGCCACTCTGGTCACAATATTCAGATCGTTAAATGCTTTTAGTGTGTAACTGCACTGGGGAAAGGTTTGTTAAAAGAGTAGGCAGGAAACCTAGCCCTGACTAGTGCTAAGTCATGGCTGTCAAGATTGAGTTAAGTTAATCCTTCGTCCCTGCTAACATCATGAAAACTGCCTGTGAGACACACGACGGCATCAGAAAATCAGTTCCCAGGGGGTCTAACACTGACCTGGGCGCATCTGTTTAAAGAATGGAATCTCCCATGTAATAAAAAGGCAGCATGGCAATGTGTAATAGCTAGAAGAAGGAAAAGGGAGAGAGAACTATGGCATTATATTGCCAGCTCTGCCCCTAGCTCATTGAAATACTTTTGACAAACCACTTTGCCGCTTAGTGCCTCAGTTTACCCATCTGCAAAAACAGGAATAGTACTAAATACTCCATAGGGAATGCGGTAATAACTTATTGGCATTTATAACAGTCTGGAAAACTTGGAGAAGTGGCCATTTAAGTGCAAAGTATTATTAATAAATAATACCGTTAAGGTTTTCCCTGTCTTAGGCCCCTGCTATAATTCCAGACCATGGTTTGGGCTGACTCTTGGTGACAGCATGCCTGTACATCTCATATGCTTACATGGGATTTTCACTTGCTTAATATCACAGGGTTTCTGACAAATTCTTCACATAGAATACACTCAATTGCTCAAAGCACCCAGCAAATACTGGAACTATCCACAGAACTATATGTTTGCTAAAAAATGAACTGCCTTCTACAGTACTGCGATAAGTGTGTCTCCTTCCTGAATCAGAGGGGTAGCCGTGTTAGTCTGGATCTGTAAAAGCGGCAAAGAGTCCTGTGGCATCTTATACACTAACAGACGTATTGGAGCATAAGCTTTCGTAGGTGAATACCCACTTCTTCAGATGCATGTAGTGGAAATTTCTAGAGGCAGGTATAGATATGCAAGCAAGCTATGTACATCGGCCAAACCGGACAGTCCCTACGTAAAAGGATAAATGGACACAAATCCCTGCTTGCATATTTATACCTGCCTCTGGAAATTTCCACTACATGCATCTGAAGAAGTGGGTATTCACCCATGAAATATTCACCCACAAATATTTGTATTCACCCACAAATATTCACCCACAAAAGCTTATGCTCCAATACGTCTGTTAGTCTATAAGGTGCCACAGGACTCTTTGCCACTCCTTCCTGAATGAATACCAAGCGGAAAGCACCGATGTTGCAATCCCATGCTCTTTTCTGAAGGAGCCTCCCCAGTTTGTATCTTTATGTGGGTAGCTGTGTTGATGCTACATAGATGCGGACTCTACTGCCATTTGCTCCAGGATAAGGACAGATGGTAAAGCAGTGGCTAAGGACTGGCTTTACCAGGGTAGAGCGGTCTCTCTGCAGTTATAAGCAGCTTGTTAGCTGACTGTCCTGTTTCAACTTCCTCCCTAGCTATGAATGCAGAGTAGCGAATGCACTGAGGATGCAGAGATGACGGGGGTAAATTGGACAAGAGTGAACATCCAGCCAAATCTTCCCTCTTCTGCTTGATTCTCTTCTCCCACAGGTCCGTAATTGGGCTATAGGAGAAAGCCCCCTGAAACAAAGCTAAGGTCAACGGGAGGGATTATCATAATGAGCACCGGCAGATGGTCGCCTGCCATCTACCATAACAGCACTATCATTTGTTTTGATTGCATCATAAAATGTGTCCCTTGGAAGTGGGAGCTGTCTTCTCTCATCTCTGCGCCATGCTATTTAAATTAAGGGGATTCAGAACAAGTGATGGGTGGTCAGAAGTGAGAAAATTCAAAATTGGAGAAACAAAGAGGGTCCGCTCACTCCACCCCCAAGCTGACTGCGATAGAGCAGAGCGCGGGTCTGTTCAGGGACAACTGAAATACCATAGGAAACAGCCAAACACATGCCTCCTGCTCTAAATGAGTATCCCCCCCACTCCAAAACGGACCTGAATACTTCCTAAGGCATAGACTTGATAGGGAACGCCAAAATCACCCTTCAGCCTTAAATCCACGTAACGCTGCCCATGCCTTACCTACCCGATAGCACTGTCGGCACACCAAAAACAAGCTCCACAACCTGTCAGTTTGCTACAGTTTATTAAAAAGATAGGCAAACAAAATAGACACTTGGGCCCCCATTCAACATGGTCCTTAAGCACAGGCATAACTGTAAGCATGTGAGTCGCCCCATTGACTACAATGGGGCTACTCACATGTAGGTACCTTGCTAACTGATGCTTCAATCCTCACTGAAAATCACGTTACAGACTCATGCAAAAGAGGCTAAAGACACAGTCACAGCCGCTCAGGGTATGTCTATACAGCAGCGAGGAGGGGTTATTCCCAGCTCAGGTAGATGTACATATGCTAGCTTGAGCAGCAGGGCCATGGTGGCATGAGCCAGCCAGCCACCCGAGTACTACCTCATCCGAGATCCTGTACTTGGGTGGCTACCATGAAGTGTCACCCAGGCCACTGTAGCCACACTGCTATATTTAACATGTTAGCTCGAGGACAGCTAGTGTACACACACGTACCTGAGCCAGGAATGACACCTCCCAGCCGTTCATTGCACGTTCTGGAATTTCAATCCTTGTTTTTCCCCACGTGTCAGGTTATGGAGCGTTGTACTGCTAAGTATCTTGTAGTGCAGTAGCAAAGTTCATGCTCCTTTTTCAAAGTCATGTGTTTGCTCCTGTAGCTAAAACTTTAAACCCAGTGCCCAGACACTCTGGGGAAATAGGTCTCAAATATCTGTAAAAAATAATAATTTAAAACTCCAGCGACATTCCAAATGAGGCAGATCTTTAAGATGACATTGTGCCACCTGGAACTGGGGGTACCACGGAAAACCTCTGATTCACCAGCCTTGGCTCCCTCTGCTTCCATGGCGCTTCCAGCAGCTTCTCGCCTGGCATTCTCGGTCTCAATTTCCAGCTGTTTTAATTCCCTAAGTCTCATACGTTCTTTTTCCTTCTCTTCTGCCTGCAATCTGCACAGCTCCAACTTGGTAATAGTTTCACTCATCTAGCTGCTTTTCTGCCCCTAGTTCCCCTTCCCGAAATAAGCAAACAGAAAGCTAACCTCTTCGACTGATCTCAAGCTACCACGCTTAAAATCTCACTTAAAATCACCACCGGTGAATAAAGTGCCAATCTCACTCAGAGCAAGCTGTGCACTTAATCCTATTGGATTACGCCACTGTGATGGGTTCCCCCCGGGAACTAGGGTACCACTGAGCCCTCTGACTCAGCAGCCTGGGCTCCCTCTCCCACTGTGCTGCTGTGACAAGCTGCTTCTGGCCCTACACTTCCACCAGCTCCTGGTCCTACACTTCCACCAGCATTCGCACAGATAGGGACACACCCAGCTACAGTTACATGCGGGCTGACCAGCCACTGCATGAACCAACAATAGAGAGGCTAAAGCCAAGATACTCCAGGGGAGAGAGGGGCTATAAACCCAAACTTATACCCATCTTGCATTGCACACAGAACAGTACAGCACATGGTCATAGAGTTCACCCTCCCTCAATGTGAAGAGGAATATGCAACAGCCCCTTGAGCTAAGATTCCCAAGCACTTCACTCCAAATTTACTGGTTTAGATTAAAACAAAAACAAGTTTATTAACTACAAAAGACAGATTTTAAGTGATTATAGGGGAGAGCAAACAGGTCAAAGCAGATTCCCTAGCAAATAAACAAAGCTTAACATACTAGACAGACTGGATATGAATTAGCAGTCTCTCACCAAAAAGAAAAGGAGTACTTGTGGCACCTCTCACCCTGTCTGATGATACAAGCAGGCTTGCAGATCCTTAAGACACAAGCTGCATGTGCTTTGCATCTTGGGTTTCCCAGGTCTTTCATACACAGGCTAGAAATCACTTTAGCATGGTTCAGTCCCAGTTCAGTCTTTGTTCCTCAGGTGTTTCCAGGAGTCCTCTTGTGTGAGGAGTGAAGAGCAACAGATGATGTCACTTTCTGCTTTATATAGCCTTAGCATATGGCAGGAACCCTTTGTCCCAAACTCAGTTTGTGGAAAAACACTGGTATCCAAGATAGAGTCTCATGTCACGTGGCCTGATCACACACCCTTGCATACCTGGCTGAGTCAGAGCAGCCATTCCTCACAAGCTGTCTGGAGCCTTCTCGGGAAGGCTCACCCAGTGGGGGATAAGTTTCTCCTAAGGCCTATTGTTTTTCCCAATGGCCCATTACCTTGAATAGGCTCTTCACAGCCAGCTGTCTAGACTAGAGGTTGTTCTCCTCTGCTTTGGGTAGCGGGGATGGATCAAGACTAATGGGTTTAGACACACAGCTTCCCCAAACAAGGGGTATTTCAGTGGAAGAAGAGAGTGCTCAACATATCTCAGAAGGCACTAAGCAGCTGCAGAACTGTACCTGTAATGAACGGGGGCAAAGTACTCAACTGTCTCCTTCATTGGGAGCACTCAGGTCCAAATTCCACCCACAGTTATCTCTGCAACCCCAAGGAACACCTTGGGGCTACAGAGCAACGACACAGCTGTATGCAGCTGCAACGCTGAGTATCAAACAAACTGGAGAAATTCAGATGTAAAAAAGGCTGTTTAAATAATGAATTGCAAGAATACAAGAAGCAACCCTTTAAAATGACTTTGAAATCAAATCTGGTATCTCAAAAACCTGTAAGAAGTGTTAGCTCAACAGATATGCTTAATCGGGCACATTTCCAAAGGCTGGACTGCTTTTTTTTTTTTTTTTTTAAATAAGCGGCTCGGCTCTAGAAAGCAATATGATTGTATTTTATTTACTGTAGTCGCATTACAGAACGCGGTGGAGATCTCGAAGCAGCCTCCCAACACTGAAACAAAAACCAGCAAATCACTAATGAGAACACTGAAAATGATATGTGGAAACCCAATTTTAAAGATGAAGAATGTCATAAAATGGACTTATTAGATAAACTTCAGCAAGGACTGCAGAGCACTAGCAGATGCTTGCCCTCTCGACAGATTGCTCTGCAGAACCAGTACACATGGGAGTTACATGCATTTAAAACAGGACACAGAGACATTTAATTGTAAGGTTGGACACATCGCTTTGACCTCCTATCCCATCGCATAACTCTAATGGGTGCTGTGCTCCCATCTTTAACTGCATGGAGAGCAGCTGACACTGTAGGGGGAAAAACAAAAAACAATGCACATAATTAAAGCTAAACTGATCCCATTCTGGCTCAGTCCTTGGCTGAGCACAATCGGAAACATAACCCCTATTTCTTCCCCAAGAGGCACTGTTCACGTTTGGATAGGCTTTGTTTGTGTAAGCATTGTAGGACAAGATCTATCATTCTTCACTACAGGTATCAGTGAGTTCTGCTTGTGCAAAGCCTGCAACATTTGGCTCTATCTTAATTTACAGGGGAGCGGTTTTAGCATCTGCAGCACAGATCAAAAAAGGGTGTTGTGGTTTGGTTTTTAGTACCTTGGCCCCCCTTCTCCATATCCATTTCGTTACTCCTCATTGGTTGGAATTTGCTTACACACAATGACTAAGGCTTCCAGAGGTGACCAGTGATTCTGAGGGCCCAACCTGAGACCCCTCACAGGTGCTTGATTCTCTGGGGGTAGGTGCTCAGTGCCGCCCTTTAAAAGACGCCCCACTTGGGGCGCTGAACCTGAGGCACCCCAAAACCCTCCTTTGGGAGGTGCCCAGAAGTTCCCCAAAGCACTGTACAGTACAAAGAGAAAGGCATGATCCAGGGGGAGTTCACACTCTACTAACGCTAGGGTGTGACCAGTGAGTACCGGGCAGCTGAGAGAGAGGTGATGGGAGGAGGAGGAAATAGGGTTACCCCAACAGGTGCAACCTGTGAAAATCAGTCAGCAGCTCGGACAGCTGAACACCCTAGAATCTCTCTCTTCAAAGAGATACTGCACCAATGGCCAACCTCATTTCCCCGAGTGGAGCACTGGGAGGGGACAGGCATTAAAAACCCTGCACCAGCCACCAAACACTTGCCCATCCACACTTCTCCCACCAGAGGGCTCTGGAGCTGCATGTTGACCACATTGCCTCTAAAAGAGAAACGAAATATGGACCCTTTCATACAGCATTAGGGAGTTTGAAAAACTCCCTGGTGCTTTATAATATATTTATGAGGCTTCCCTTGCCTGTCTCTTTGGTGCATCACACTGCTGCTGTTCCCTGTTTGGGGAATTCTAAGAACGGCTCACCTGTGATCTGCAGTATTTGCAGCCAGCCACAGAGCTCAGGATAGGACTTCATTACACATTGAAGAGACAGACAAAGGAGCCATTTGGAGAAGACAGAACCATATGGTTACACTTGGGGCTATCCTAAGACTTCATAGCTTGTCAACATTGGTAGTTAAAAGGCATATAAATAGCATTCGTGGTTCAGATACATCTATCTCCTTGAAAACTCAGTTAAAATTCTTACTGTGCCTGACAATACCAGAGGTCCCTCTCATCCAGGTTATCTTTACCATTTAAAAATAGCAGCATGCTTAAGCCATTGTATAATTACAAGTATATGACCAAGTAACTTTATAAATTAAAAAGAATGAAAGGGTCAGATGATTAGGGTGTTACAGACAAGTTTTTATATGGTTAATATTTCTATGCAGCTGGCTACAAGAAGAGATCTGACCTGAATTAAACTAAAAATTCTTGGGGAATTTGCACAGCTTGCCAGTAAACTCCGGTCCTGAGCAGGGTGCAGATACTTTGAAGTCTGCACAAATCTAGAATTTCAGGATCTCTTTTTGATGGCATTAGGAGTAGGAATCCTGTAGCCACCAATGAAGGAGTAAGACTTAGCAACTCCAATAAATTATCCTTGGAAAAACATGCTATTAAATTATTCCTATTACAATACTGGCAGTGAAGCATATCAAGATGCCTTAGGGGTATCTCTAGCACCGATCACTAAAATAACAAATAAACCTGAATGACACAGAAGATGGAAAAGCTTATTGGTTGATTAACTGTGAGACTCACCTACTAATTCCATACTTTGATCTCAGATTGTTAAAAACAGAATTGTGATGGGCTTAAATTCTAGTCACTTGAACCTCAGGCACATGCATGTCATCTGACAGTCCCTACTCTTGTTTAATGTGTTTTTAAGTATGTGGCACAGCTACTCCATGCCACACACCCTACAGCTAGAACAGAACTGGTGTGGCAAACTCACTTTCGAAAGTGGGAAGACAAAGGTTAAGGAAACACACACGCTCTTCTGTCCAGATGTCACAACCCCACGACCATTTTGTTTAATGAATGAAAGACAGGTGGGCAGATGTCACTCAATTCCGAGACCCAGGGTACTCAATTCCATCCCAGCAGAGGAGAGACGGATGCAGGCCTGGTGTCTGTTATTTAAACCAGCCCATGGCAGCATGGGTCTCAGTGGCAGGTCGGAGCCAAAAGAACCCGCACAACATCATTAAGCAAAAATGGCTGAACCTCAAGCAGAGAAGACTCTGAATGAGCCTGCTACCCACAAGTGGCGCCAATTGCGGGGAGGGGGTACACACACACACACACACACAGAAGGTTTTTTGCACTTGCTCAAAGCTCCATTGGCCGGGGAGCCAAGGGAGCCACAGCCCAACTGCTGTGAACCGCGGTCCTGTACTCAACCACTACACGCCACTCCAGTTGTGTGGTCATAAACACCACTGAAATCTGACCCAGCGAGCCTCCATCCAGAGGAAGAGGCAGCCAGGCCACCCGGTGCTGCAATCTGGCCCCCAGCGAGTCTGTTCCTGTATGGCAGTGCACAGGGGAGTCCGCTGAGAACTCGATTCCTGGAGGCACTTGCTCATGCACTGAGTGAATAAAGGAGAGGGGAGACTGCCCAGCCTAGGGTCCATGCGGCCGACAGGGAGGACAGACAGGGACTGGAATTCCCCCTCCTTCCGCCCCCCCAGCCAAAAAATCGGAATTGATATCACTACTAGCCCCCACAAAGATTTTGCTTCCCCAGAAACTGCCAAACCCGCCCAAGAAGCTTTTGTATCTTGTGGCGCGAATCACTGAATGGCAAAGCGTCTCCTCTTCTGAGAGGGGCTGGAGCATCACTTGCATGAAGTATGATCATATTTCAGAACAAGCGATTTTAAAGGTGGGTGTTAAATTTGACACTGTAGCTCTGAAGTAATTGTGAATAACCCATAAATCCCCACATCTAATGGAATCCTTCCAAACATTTATAACTACGGGTTCTAATACAATCTCATCTGGAAAACATCTAAACAATTCTTCACAAAAATTAGGAAGGCACTTAAGTGCCCTGATAAAGCAGGATTCCGTCAATAGTCTATTTAACCACAATGACTTCTGTAATATAACGTCTAGTGTAATAACCGTTTTGTTACAGCACTGTAATTTGCTATTTGACTTTTAGGCCCATACTTCAAGACATCAATCTAAGCAGTATCAGATCTACAGCTAAGGTGAAACGTACTCGGGAACGAACCTCCAACAGGATACTGAAAACCGCTTTAGAACTAGCAGCTAGCAAGGGCCAAGAGGTATCAAACTAGATTTGTAAGGGCTACATGACAATGCTATGGATGAAGATTGCCTCTTTATGCTTTACCTTCCGTGTTCCACCCACTTTGGAACGGTCACTGGGAAGTTGGCCTAGTGGTGCCGGATTCTGTGTCCACTCCACACAAGCCATGCCCTGGTTCCTGTGAGCCAGGAGGGGCCAGTTAACCTTTGGTGCTGCACCTGGAGGGGAACCAGCGATTGATAGGGCCTACAGAAGAACTGGGATAGGTGTATAAAGCCAGGAAGTGAGAGCAGGAGGAGGCTGCAAGAGGAGTTGTGCAGTCATTCCCTAGAGGAAAAGCAAGCCAGCCAGGGCCAAGGAGATCCAGGGCAAGAGGAAGCCCTGGGGTACTGCCCTGGACTAGGGAATTTGACAGGCACCTGAAAGGGGTGAAGTAGCCATGGGAAGCAGAGGAAGTAGACTGCCCCCCACCATGGCCATATCCCTCTAACAGGGTTCTCAGTATCCTTTCTCCATCAGCAGAAGGCCACTGCATGAAAAGGCAATGAGCAGCTTTTTTCTGGCATGAAAAGCTGCTGTACTTTGAGGCAAACGCTAACCTCCCATTTCTGAGGAAGTGCAGGCAAAATCTGGGCGCATGAACCCCAAGCATGCCAAAGAGGTATGCAATGCAGGATTTCCCTTCACCCCAAAAGACCCTTGCATGCAGGGGAGAGCCAGTGGGAAGCGCCGGAGGGGCCAAAACTAACCTTCATGGAGGAGAGTGAACCAGCTGCAAGTGGTATCAGAGAGGGGGACTCCTTAAGCCCCCTTTGTCCCTGGGTTCAGAATTTGGCCCTTAGATGTGGCAAAAGGGATTGGTGGGTGGATCTAAGCAGCATTTTAAACCTTCACTTAACCTCCTTCCTTTCTTAACTCCTTCATTTCAAAATGCTGAATCTTTGGATGATGTACAGCCAACACACAAGAGGAAAAAAATCAGTGTCAGAGGGTTGGATTACAGCATGCACAGTATTCCTCCCGACTTTTAAAAATCAACCCTGTATTCTCTTGTCAAGAGCATGGTGTCGCTAGAGAAAGATGGGGAAGTTAGCATTCAGAAGGAACAAAATGCAAAAAGCCTTCACAAAATTAAAAAGGAAAATGAAAAAGAAAAGAGCCAGTGCTACAAGCAAATTGTGTGAAAGGCAGCACAGAGATTACAATAGATGTTGCCAATTCTTTAGATTTTCCTAGAAAATTTCAACAGTGGTTACACTGAGAGTAAGCTGAAGTCTTCCCTTTAAAAAAAAAATTGCCGACAAAATGCAAAGTGGTTGCCCTACCCGCAGTAGAGTTCGCCAACAAGTATTCCATAACGCAGGTATTTATATCGTTTATCAAAGTCCTTGGAAACTGAAGAGGAAGGGGAGTTTACATACAAAAAGCTAAATGAGGTTTTCCCATAAGTTCCATACAGTACTTAGCAAAGAATACGAACTTTAATACACATCACACACTCACCACATTAGAGGGGGCAGCTCTTCGGAGCAGTATTAACACCCTCTTCAAGCACACATACCAGGCTGCTTCCCCAAACTCTCCCTGGCCTAGATCTCTACGAAGCCTTAACACCAGAGAGCTCAGCAGGAGGGTACTATAGGGAGAGCCTGATTATGTGGAGGGTGGGACTTGGGAACTGCACGGAATAGGCATTGTTCTCACTCCTTCTGGCTGCTGGGGTGGGGGGCATGGCAAGGGAAAAGTGAATGTGGCTGGAGGTTCCCGCATTTCAATGATCCCCAGCTGCTGTAATGGCCCCTGGGGACTAATTGAGAGCTTAGAGCAGCCTTCAGTGCACTCTAATTTATGCCTGTGCTAGGATCAGGGAATTAAAACCACCTCTGCGCCATATGCTTTTGAGTTGCACTGTGTGATCCCAGGCCACAATCAAGATTCAGAGCTAAGAAATTGAACAATCTACCACAGCACGGCCCAGTCCAACCATGCCTGCATTAAAAAGAAGTTTAACACAGACACACAGCGAAAGGGTTCTTTGATCTCAACTTTTAGATGAAAATAAAAATTATAACAGAATGTTTATGCATAAGAGGCAAAAGCTAACATTCCACACTCCCATATTCACAACCACACTGTACCAACTCCCCAGGGCCTATATCACCCCTTCCCCCCTACACCACACAACGGATTTCAGGGCCACGAATAGCTGGGTTGCTGCCTTTGACAACTGAGTGGGTTATTCACTGCTTATAAATCCTAACCTGATCACCCTCTCAAGTCCTGCAATAGAGCACAAAATGTATTTCTTGGATGACAATAGATGACAATTCCTACAGCCACAAAGCCTGCAGCTGCTGACTCTGAATTATATCCCAGATGTACAGTTTTCCTCTCCATAGTTAATTAAGTCAGTCCTCCACTAAAAAAAATAATTAGCCCATTTTACAATAAAGCAATACTGTACAAACCTCACTAGGTAAGCCATCTGCGGATGCTTGTGAGACCAATGGTTTCCACCCGTCCTGTATTTGGAGGGACAGCCCTTCTTTGATGCCTAATGTACCATAACCCACAGCAAATAAGGCACTACTAAAAAGCACCTGATCAAATAAAAAGTCTGTTTTAAGCAATAATCATGCCAGAGATCACACACTGTGATATGAATGCATTATTTTGCGCAGTGAATAAAATCTGTTGGGACATAAGCCTTAAAAATTAGCTTTGACCTTTAATTTTTTCATACATGTGTCTTCATTTACCTTGAGATTTCCACTGTATCTTTAGCATCACTTACCACAGCACTATCACCACTTGTTTAAATAATACACACTACTTGATGAACAAACAGCCTCAACCGTATGCATCTCCAGCTTGCATTGTTAGTCACATTGATGTCATGCAAAAGGGCCCCTTTTGAGGCCAGATTCTGATCTCAGTTATTGTCTTCAACAGAGTTACATCTGTGTAACTGAGACCAGGACCTCACCTATGACGACAGCACATCACACAGGAATACATCTCTTCAACAAAGCACCAACCACAACCTTTCACTTCCTGCCCTTCACAAATCTTGAGCAAACAGGCTTGGTGCAGGAAGTTTACCCATCCCAGGGGATTATGGCTTCAGACAATAGATTAGGAAGAAGAGGAGCAAACTGAGTTTAAAGATGCTATTTTCATGGAAATATCCTTAGTAACACAACAGAAGGAAGATGGAGAAAGCAGAGTAATTTATATCCAATTTAGGAGAAAAAGGGCCTCTAAATAGGTTGCTTTTTGCAAAGAGTTAGTTAATTTTTAACATTTAATGCTTTAATTTTCAGCATCTCCAAATCAGCACTACCGGATGAATTAAGGAGTCAGTTTAGAAGACAGGAACTCACCAGACAGCTATCATATTAAATCTTCCAGCAAGGCTGCTGGGTTATTACAGTGGAAGAGGAGAATCTGCTTACATATTTTACAAATAACCGGATCCTTCTATAATCCTCAGTCTTAGAAACCGTATCTCCCTTTGAGCCTGGCTTTTCTCAGCCCCGTCTGTTTCCTTTTCAGCTGCACAGAAAACGCATTCGTTGACACAAGATTTGGATTCAAATCCAAGTTCAGACCCCAAAGGCCAGGGATGTTCAGATCAGTGACGAGCAGAGAACAGCTCCTGTAACCCACTGGTGAGTGTGTGTGACAGTACCCGTGCCAGAGCCACAGAGGACAGGAGTCTGTTCCAGCCCCCAGCTACAGCGGCTTTGCTCTTTAGCTCTAGCAGCTCAAGCTGTTAGCTCTGGAATTCCCTGGGGTATGCTGGCCATTGGGTTTGTGGAGGTGGCTTTTTAAACAGAGGCAGCCCGTTGGCCCTATGAAGGAGAATCTCAGCTTTGAAAGTGAGTTTCTAGCCCTTTTCCACATTTTTCCTGCCTACCCG
The DNA here is from genome assembly GCF_965140285.1 of Lepidochelys kempii. Lineage (NCBI taxonomy): Eukaryota > Metazoa > Chordata > Testudines > Cheloniidae > Lepidochelys > Lepidochelys kempii. Next base: position 99,263,198 of record NC_136388.1, on the reverse strand, counting down.
CCACGCTGCAGCTGCAAGCAACAGGGGACATTACGGTAGGTCAAGAGAAAGTGAGCCAAGAGTGGGGTTGAAAAGATTGATAATCTGGGGTAGAGGAGTGGAGAAAGAGGAGGTGTATGGAACTGGTGGAATTTGGGGTACATGGAGACAGCTCTTTATCCCGGAAATGTCGTACAGCTTGCCAAAGGAGGAGGTCAATTTGAAAGAGCCCCCATCATAATTGTGGCAGCATGTCACTGGATCGGACCCCTCTCACAGCTCAGCTCAAACAAAACCGAGACAGACACTTCCACTGTGACCAACACTGAGGACTTCAGACAGATCTGTTCTTGTTTGAAGCAACAAGCTGCAAAACCACCATGCAAACGTGTGCCACGCAAGGAGCACGACACTTCAGCAAGGGGCGACATCTTCCGACGGAACAGAGGTCTATTCCCCTGCAGCGTTTTTCCACTGGACCAGGGCACAGCCCTCTCAACGTGCACTCGGGAAGCTGTCTGGGATGTTGTACTGCAAACCCATTGCTACTGTTTTGGTGGCCCTTTGTGGCAAGCTGGTCTCATCCTTGCCCATGACTTAGCAGCTGTCCCTCAGCCTCATTGATGAGGTGGCAACATAAGGGCTAATAACTGACACCCCACCCCACCACCATCCCCCGTGGGTAGTGGGGCTTAATTAAAAAGCTCCTGAGGAGAAAGGAAGCTCTGGAAGAAGGGAGTTCCTGGGGAGCCTGAACTAGGCAAAAGCTCTCCAGGCAGGGAGGCCTAGAAGAGACCCAGAACAAGCAGAGAAAAGACTTCAGAGCTTTCCAGACAGCACAGAAGCCCAAGTGAGGCCTCACAGCCAAGGGAGATACTGGAGCCTACAGGATTTGTTTCGTGGGACCATTTAAGTTTTGACTGGACTCTGAAGTAAGAGCCTTTAATCTACTGTACATGTGCTCCTTTCAGAAAGCTTTACTAAAGATCTACGGCTGTGAAACAGAGCGTTTGGCTTCTCCATGACTGGGCTCCATTATTACTTCACCGAGAGGGAAACTGAGGCAGGCCACCGCAGAGCCACACTCAACTCTAAGGGGGTGCTCGGGAGGCGACAGTGTCAGTTCTATACCAAAGGTAAACTCAGATTGCTAGCTGCATTTCACTGCACTCTTGGGGGGCGGGGGGGTTGAAATAGGGAAAGATTGATGTTTGAGTGTATTTATCAGGAAAGCCACTGAAGGAACCCCACTAAAGAAGTACCACATTTTCTCACAGCAGAGATATCGAGAGGTAAGCTCTCTCCCAGCAGCATGCCAGAGAGATGAAAGAGCCACTCTTGACCAGTGCTTAAACCTGGCATTTCACATTCAGTCCAAAATCAGCCCCAAGCTGCGAACCTCATCCCCTCTTGGAACAGTCAGTATCGTCATCAGTAGGAGAGGCAACATCCACCGGAGTCGGAGATTTTAAAGGGATGGACCACCATGATCATCTACTCCGACCTCCTGCGTAACACAGGCCAGAAAACCTCACTCAGCCATTCCTGCATCAAGCCCATAACTGCTGTCTGAGCTTTGGCATATCCATAGAAAGACATCCAGTCTTGATTTAAACACTGCAAGAATCCACCACATTCCTTGTTAAGAAGTTTCCCTCTTGCAGCAAACGGCCTCTCTGACTTCAGACCGAGTTTCCGAACTGTGGGTGCCAATGCCTTCTGCAGTCCCACCACAGGCAGTAAACACAGCAAGGACAAAGAGGCCGCAGGGCTGGAGGCCATGACTGCTCTGCAGACGGTTAAGAACAGTACGCACACTGGCCATCAGCTCTCAGGGAGACTGCAAGTGTATCGGAATCCCAAAGGGAGTCCAAATTAACAGGGTCAGCGTGATTCTCCGAGGATGTAAAGAGTATCTGCTTTTTAAAAAATTCATTGATAGGAGACATTTGACCCTGGAGTGTTTGACTGAGTTGACATTTGTCTTAATTTTCAGTTTCCAATAAAGCATTAGTCACATGAGGTAAAGAATTTCTTTTTCCCTACCAATTTTAGTTTGTTTCACTGTTAAACTGCACTCTACAAAAGCTAGCTTGCGGACTCAAGGTACAGTATTAATCCTCCACCTCGCACCTCCAAGGGCTCAAAACTATATGTATTTTAACAAAACTCCACACAGCCCTCTCTGCTGCGAAAGTTAACTGAAAATGTTGCTCCCAAAGCCAGGGCAGCACCAGCAATGATGTTCTAAGAGAGAAGTCACACAACAAAGGGTTACACAAATACAGCGAAACCCAACAGCAGGTAATGTGCTTTTAGATAAGGGACCTGAGCCTCCAGGCCTTGTGCACTCAACACCCCAGAGAGAGCAGGAGCAGTCCTGTAAAGTTGTGTAAGATTAAGCGACTCCTGAAACTTCCACTGACCTCAGGAGTTAAGGCAGAGGTGGGCAAACTCCGGCCCATGGGACAGTCCTGCCCGGCCCCTGAGCTCCCGGCAGGGGAGGCTAGCGCCTGGCCCCTCCCCTGCTGTCCGGCATGGCTGGCTCTGGCATGGTAAGGGGGCGGGGGGTCCCGGGAGGGGGCAGTCAGGGGACAGGGGACGGTTGGATGGGGTGGAGGTTCTGGGGGTGTGGTCAGGGGGTGGGGAACGGGGGGGGGGGGTTGGATAGGCATGGGAGTCCTGGGAGGCCTGTCAGGGGGCAGGGGTGTGGATAGGGGTCAGGGCAGTCAGGGAGCAGCTGGATAAGGGGCAGAGGATCCCGGGTGGCAGTCAGAGGACAGGGAACAGGGGGGGTTGGATAGAGGGTGGGGTCCTGGGAGGGGACAGTCAGGGGACAAGGAGCAGGGGGGTTGGATGGGACGGGGCTTCTGAGGGGGGCAGTCAGGGGGCAGGAAGTGGGAGGGGGTGGTTTGGGGTAGGGGCCAGGCTGTTTGGGGAGGCACAGCCTTCCCTACCCATATAGTTTTGCAACCCCGATGTGGCCCTCGGGCCAAAAAGTTTGCCCGCCCCTGAGTTAAGGGATGCTCGGCACCCCACAGCGTTTTATCAAATCAGGCCCACAGCCCCCAATTCAGCAGGCTCCCTCTATTCAGAGAAGCACAGAAGCGTGTGCTAAGAATATTTAAATATTTTGCCGTGTTGGGGCCATATTGCATACGCTTTCCAAGACACACAGACTGGGCATCTTAAACCGACTGATGTAAGACTCAACCCTACAATCCTTAACTCAGGTAAAAACACTGCTTTAGCGGACATTTTGCCTAAATCGAGCCTGCACAGAATCAGAGCCTTAGTAGCTATGAGTGAGAACCAGTCAGAACACAGCTTCTTTCAGCCTTGCAGCAGGTAAGGAAACCAACCAATGATTTGGGGGCTCTTTTTTCCATCAAATTGACTCCCCGGTTTAAATATAATCCTAATTTGATTTCAAAGAAAGAAAAGATTTCCCAAATAAATGCTCCTGGTGATACAGGTGTGATCCCATCACATGCACACAGAAAGGCTGTCGGCATAAGGAAATAGCTTTAGAAAAGAGGAGCTTTAAATAGCCTGGAAGACAATATACCAAATCACACCCTTCATTATACCCTTGTCATGCTATTCACCGATGTGGGTGTAGACGGGCATGGAATCCAGCCTCAGATAACTACAGCCCAATGGCTGCTGAGAAAATGGACGTGAATCCATCTGATGGAGTTTTTTAAAATGCTACCCTCGCTTCAGACGGTACCCACAGATATATTCCTCGTCACCTCGCCGTCCTCGTAGTTCTTCGTTCTCTGTTGTAGCATCGCCGACGTCTGTGGCAGTTCACACTACGGAAGTCAGAGCATGCTGCGTTCCAGTGCTGACCAATGTTTAAGTGGTAAGCGGTGGTTTGGCAAGGCGAGCTTGCTACTTAATTTCTTCCATTACGCTCCTGTCCATCCCATCAGGAGCACGGCTGCAATCAGAGCACAGAGATCCAGAGGGGATGCTTACACCTGAATGATAATCGTCTTGCTAGCAATCATTCAGGCGCCCAGTTCAGTGTTCATACAAATAAGCTGTCCAAACAGATAAAAGGGTAATTTAGTGCAGGCTTTTAAAAGCTGTATCTGTACCAAAACACAGGTACTGTACACTTAGCCAGGCTTGTAGACAGATGGTTACTCATATACTTTTGTCCCAGCATGCAACAAAAAGCACAATAAACCAGTCATTAAGCAATGTTCATGGGTCTCCAGAAAACATTTTCTGGTGGCTGGATTTTTGCAAAAATGTAATTTCTTCTTGCACATAGCAGCAGACTGAATATCTCACGAAACAGCAGATGTCAAGACTCTCTGCAAAACTATATTCCCCAGTTAAAATTCATCACTGGCTAAAGCTCTGTTCTTCAGCTGACCTACATGACCACCAGCAAACTACAATCTCTTAAATCCAGCAGGTATTACACACTAGCTGAACTTCACTGCTACCCTATAAATCTAACTCAGGCTGGAGGCTACAAGCATGTATGCATTACTTGGACTGCTAATAATCCTATGCAGAACTTCTGGTAATACCTCTAAAAATCTATTAACACATAACGTTGTGCAAGACCATTAAAATTTCATGGTAAGCAAACCTCTGAACGAAAAAAAAAAAAAAAGGTAACCAGAGCTGCCACTTTCTTTTGTTTGATGGACACTCAGACTTTCTTCCACGACCCTCTCTTTCCCACTTTAAAAAGGGGCATTTATGGTTCTGGAGGCAGCACTAGGAAATAGGGAAGCGAGGGAGATGTGCTCAGAGGGTAAGGAGTCATTTGTAACAGCTAACGTACCTGTTCCAGAAGCAGCATCCGTTTTAAACAGCAGCCCTCACAGATATTACAGATTCATCTTTTCAATCACTAAGACACACACAAGACAGGCCTGAGAATTCAGTGGTCATTGGAATGGGAAGCAGTACAGTCTAGTGGACAGACCAGGGGACAGAACCATAGGAGACCTGGCTTCAGTTCCCAGCAGGCCAGTGCCAGAGCTGGGTGACATTAGCCACGTCCTGGCCTGATCTGTTCCTCAGTTTCCCCATCTGTTAAATGGGGATACTGATACCAACGGCCTTTGTAAAGCACTTTGAGATCGGCATATGAAAAACGCTATATAAACAGCTAGGTCTTATTCGTCCAGGGGAAACTTCTGGCAGAAGCTAGTTACCTCTGCTCTGCTAGGTGCCTTTTCACAGCCCAATCCTCTCTACTTTGACCAGATGTGGCTCAAAATCGCTTACTCTCAACAAATAAAGCAAGTGCTAAAAGGCAACGGACAGCCATCTCGGTTTTGCATTTTGTGGACGTGACATCTGGGTGTCACTAGACACCTGAACTCTCTCTGCTATGATCTGATCAAACCAACAGACTTTCTGTTAGAAGCGTGAGGAGGTTCTAATATTTATGTTTGTTTTTTCATTGGCTTCTCATGCCTAAGGAAGTCATTTACAACATCAACTGCATCTGGTCTTTTCATAATTCCTGGAAGGTGGAAACCCATTGTGTTATTTCCCCAATGTAAGTGGCTGTGAAACAAAAAAGATCCCATAAGAGACGTTATTTCTTACTGGACTCAGTTTTTATCCGCACGTACCTCTGCTATAAAACCTGCCAGTATAAAATGCTCCCTCTAAATACTGGTACAGTATATTGGGATACACGTAAACACAACATACCATATGCCAGCTCTGCACCTGTCTGCCAGTACAGAGTACTGTTCAGGAAGAAAGAAATTTTTTTCCACTAAACCTGCTTTTAAACTAAATCCTTACAAATATTTACCTACAACCATTTATACACAAAACACGTACAGAGTCTGCAGTAGAGTTACTATTTATTGAAGTAGCCCCTCCAGGCCCAATAGCTTCTCGTTGTGCACGGCACTGTGAAAACAAACACAATGAGAGATCTTTCCCATCCCAAGCAGTTTACAAAGTAAATGGACCACAGACAACAATCTGAATGGACCAGACAGCCAATTGTCATGATGCATCATAGACTTAGTCAAGGTCACGTAACAGGTCAGTGGAAGGGCCAACTCCTTATACGGCACCATACCCACTAGACCACCCTGTCTGCCCGACACAGTGCAAAACCAGAGGGAGAGATACCAGCATTCCTGCATGAAAAACACAACAGCTGTACCCTTAATTCAGTTGTCCTTGAACAATCTGAAAAGAAACAGTCTCTTTAGTTACATCATGGAGTTAATTTGTGCAATCTCTAATAGCCTAATTTCTAGTCAAAACCACCTTTGTGCCACATAGCATTAACCACCACATTCTACATTTCACTGGTTTAACAGATTCGCTGAAACGACTTATGTTGAGATGCCTGTGGCACGTCGAACAAAGCTGAAGAATCAACCATAGTTTTCAATTCAAGACCACTAGTTAAAGGAACAGCAGGGTACAGCTTCCCGGGTTATCAATGATTTATTTTAGTGCGTTAAAGAAACACTTTCAGCTATCTAAATCATTTTGCCATTAAATGATGTTAAGTTTTTTGCATCTCACTCAGCCACTGCGGGACAAATATATACTGCTGAGTTTCACACTTGTGTGTCTACACCACAGGTTGGGAATAGGCTTCCCAGCTCAAGTACAGAGGTTCACACCAGCTCTGCTTGAGCTAGCATGCTAAAATAGCAGCGTAACCAGGGGTAACACAAGCCACAGCTCGGGTTAGCCACCTGACAAACCTGCCTGGGCCCCTGGATACATACTTGGGCAGCTGGCCCAAGCTGGCCCTGGCTCCACCATTATTTTAGCACACTAGCTCAAGCAGCATTAGCAAGTCTGTCTACTTGTGCTGGAGAGCACGTTCCCAGCTATAGCGAGGACAAACCGCTCTTGTTCTCATGTGCCATGCAGACTGAACCAGCACCAGGGCAGGGGAACACACAGCTGTCCTGGAAGCGTACAAACCACCACTCCCTTCCCATATAGCCTGTGATGTCAGTTAAGGCTGTGAGCTCTGTGGGGACAGATCCCTGCACATCACCACAAAGTCAATGGCGCAGGATTGGGCCCTTAGTTACTTAGTGCCCTTTCTTGCAATTGAGACGTGAACGGTTGCCCTTTGTGTACTAATACCATGGAGGGGTGGAAAGTTATTTCATGCGGATTTCCAATGAAGTACAAAAAGCATTCTGAATAACATATTTGTTCACACCACATGAAGCGATCAGCCCTGGAATGGGCCAAGATTACTTCAGGGAATAGCTTTTCCCAGAAGCCTTTGCAAATAGACGACAAAAAAGGAAGGTATCAAGAATGCACATATTAAGCTTCCCCATCCAAAACTCAGCTTCAGCATTTTAAAAACCCTGAATTTTAGGTTTTCTACAGAATTAAAATTCCCTCAGACTGTTGCCAAAATGATTTTTTCATGTTCAATTCCACAACAAAAAGGGTGATATGAAAACCAGATCTCTAAGTTCTTTGGCTCTGATCAGAAAAAAAAAACACAAACACATTTTTCATTTGCATTTGATGCCAATTATCTTTGTCCCTAAGGCAAGGGACAGTCTAGGAGGATGAAACAATGCTACAGTATTTCACCTCCAATCTTTGGATATTTAGACTACAGATCTCATTCAACAAATAGTATTGTATCCACTGTGTCTTAAAAGAGGAGTACAGTAGCGGTTTAATCTCAATGGGAAGCCTGACAATATTTTATGCACTTCCTACCAAATGGAAGAAATGAAGGACTGCTCTTCAGGCTACTCAGACTTCCAAGAGCATCAGAACCTAACAATCTTTTTGATTATGGGAAATTAAGAACATTGCTACCAAGATCTCATGAAAGACATCTCTTACATAGCACTTTTATTGAGAGGAGCAAGACTGTTTAATGCTGCAATATTCTCTCTCTGTTAGCTGCATATATTTAGTTCATATTGCATCAAAAGTAGGATGAGCTGCTGGAAATAAAAAACAGTATGATTTGAGTCTCATCTTAATGATTCTTATGACGTATAGGTCTCTAAGCACCTTGCTAATGATTTTTCAAGGCACTTTAGAATAAATGGAGATTTCACTCAAAGCCGTATACATGCAAAACCGATATTTTAAATGAATTCCATCTTTAAAGCATACATTCTATGAAAAGTCAAATTAGAAAAAACATTAGATGTTTTCTAATTGGCATTAACTCAAGCAGCACGGTTTCATAATATATATTCTATACTGTCCAGAGATATGTGGACAGAGAGAGAGCGCGCGAAAGAAAACTGCAACATTTTGAGTTAAGGTTTACCAATGATATTCTAACCGCTTCAATAAGCGGCAAACAAAAAATATTAAATGTTCAATATTCATAGGGGGTTTTACTGGGAAAGAATGTGGAGAAGGAATTATGTACACGATGTTTGCTCCAGCATTATAAACTTACATCCAAAAAAATATTGCTTTGGCTTCATAGTCTCACATTAGCGAGTGCAATTATCTTTCATTAATTTTACAGAGTGTTCATAGTGGAAATTAAATCATTTCTTCATGTCTACTTAAGAAGAACTTTACTAGGTTAATCATTCATAAATACCAGAGTCTGCTACATATTACTCATCACAAATATGATTCATTTCAATAATGCCTGAATAATTTGGTGCTGCCCTATTACTCTCAGAACACACTGTACAATTGCCAGCATCAGCAAATCAATCTAAAAAATAATCAGCGCCTGCTCCCTAAAGATTCTTCCCCTACAATGGCGAGATCAGAACAACAAACAGCTCACTTCTTACATGACAAAGACAAAGCATCAGGCCCAGCACACCTCTCCTATTGCTTTATCTTTGCCATACCCTGAAATCCCAACATCCGATAGAAATAAGTCTAGGTGTCTTTGAAATCATGTGGATTCTTGGCTTCGATGGGCAGGCAGCTCACAATCACATTTTATAATTACAGGGTCAAATCCTTATTCAGGCAGGAATCCCATGGGAATTCCACCCCCATACACTTGCCTTAGAATGGAAACAGGCCCATAGTGGCTTAAGGCAGACGCCTAGGACAGGGGGGGGTTTTGTCTCACACAGATATGGGAGTCTTATATCTGACTCCATTTCCTCAAATGGCAATTCTTATTGCCATTTTATGATCTTGCATTTTATCCTTTCAAGTATTAAAAAACAATGTACAAGGATAATTCCAAGCAAGGCAAAATAGCTTCACGGACTAACAGTAATCTCTATTTAACTAAACAAAGCAAAGACAACAACATTTTTGTAGTTAAGCAGTTTGATAAGAAGCTAGACAGATTTCTGCATTTTGTCTTCCAGGCCATGTCAGAGAGGACTGCAGCCGAAGAGTGCAGTAACTGCGTGACAAATCAGACATTACAGAAATAAAGAAATGCAATTGAGGCTCTAATCAGAATGTTTCTGCAGATGAAAGGGTCTCTCACACTGACTTTAGCAGCAGATTTTTGTACTATTACTCATTAGTCATTTTAAGAAAGATTCCAGCAAAACCAACAACCTTCAGAGAAGTTAAACCAGATAACAATTTTATTATAAAAGGCCAAAATCTCAGAGATTTTGATTTCTTTTTCTTAAACAATCTCATCTCAGTCAATGAAATTCTTTGACAATACCTAGAAAAATCATTAAAAAAGTAAACACTACCAAAAAATCCTTCAAATGCAACCAAAGCCCAAGTGAAACCACCCTCTCCATAAAACTTCCCTAGCACAGACAAATTATAGCATACTTAAAGGAATACAACACAAACCACAAGACAACTGTACATTTAATTGTGCTGAATTATATAGGTAAACCCAATTTAGTTGTATCCACAGTGCTAGAAGAAAGGTTCCATTCTTCAACGCAGCACTTTACTGAAAACAAGACTCCAAAGACAAGTTCTTTGGCAGTATTCAGTGGCCTTTCTAACCTGGTTCAAGGTAGCCTTGTTCTACCATTATAAACCGGAGTAATTTCGGAAAGATCCATTCCCCGATTTGATTTCCTGCTGTAGGTTATTATTCCACTTTTGCATACAGCTGCAATGATCTATATGAGTTAATTTGAGCTGATTCTGTACTGAAGTACTGTCTTTATTATTTCAGTTGCTGGAGAAAGTAAATTAATGCAGGGGATTGCACACAGAGGCCTAATCCATTTGATGTAAATCAATGCCCTGCACATCTAAATTGCGCCGCTTTCCTTCAGAAAAGTACATTGAAGTGATTCATTAGGCATTGAACTGTTCACAAGAAACAGGCCAATTCTCTTAGGTATCCCAGTGCATCTCTGCTAGTCAAATTTAAAAAGCAATCAAATCTACTAAGAAGTCCTTTTTCCCCTACATTTACATCAGTGGAGAACATGATTCTTAACAATCCAGATTACATAAATGAGGGACAAATTAATCTCAGTTAATATACGTCAGAATTGATGCTTGAGTTGCAAAACTTAAAACTGCCCATCTTTTATCATAAAAATGCATCTTTTAATGCTTTTCTTGAGTTCAAAGTACATTTCATAAACCCACAACAGAGGTTGCCAAGTTCAGAACGATGGCAAATTCTCAATATGAATTTGATGCAGAGTCTGCATGTATTTTGATCTTGTTTAAACCATCACTTATAGCTGCATTTTAATATTTAAAACCCTAGCAAAGCACAGAATGGTATCTAACACACAAAATAAAGTGTTTTAGTGCAACAATATTTCGAATTAGCATCTATGCTTCCACTCCGCTCTTGACTGAGAGCCAGCAGAAATAATATGCAAGTTTTTTTAAAATCCATTTAAGAAGCCCTTTTTAAAAGTACACATTTAATTTGCAAAACCAGCAACAGTATATCAGATATTTGACCAGTTCAAGTATCCGAAATTACAAAACAAAGTTAGAGTTAAAGTTTGTAATCAAGACCACGGGGGTTAGCTCTAAGGACCCTACAATGGGATTATGTTAACACGACTGAACAACCAGAGAATGTGTATTTAAGAAAATAATTTCACCCTCAGAAGACTAGTTATGACATTCCGTATCACCTCCATGGTCCCATAAGCTCAGCCAGGTCAGGCCTGGTCTGTAGTTGGATGGAGATCACCAAGGAAACCTAGATGTTGCAGGAAGCAGTATCAGCCTTTCATTCATTACCCTCCCAGTACCCCACAAGTGCCCCAGATGGAGCAGCTACCATCAGAATAAGACACCAAACCAAAACCCACCTGGTCATGAAGACATCCCAGTAACTGAATTGGTACTCCTGTATGTGAGATCTTCATAGCATCTCTTCAAATATTTTGTTATATTAATTATAATGCAAATAAATATAAAGACGGTTTTTGAGAGTTTCCCATGGTGCTTGTCTCAAGGACAGGCATGTCATACCGGATGATCTGGCCAAATTCCAATTTACAGCAGGACACTAAATCTGCTTGCTTAAAAATTACTCCGTCATTTCAGTTGGAGAACATACTGTGAAGTTTCCCCTCCTAGAAACAGTTTATCATTGCTGATAGGACAGCTGACATGTTCCAGCCCAGAAACAGCTACACTTAGTAATGACTGGGTGATCCAATATACTAAAACTCTCTTACTGTGGAGTCCTTCTGGTTTAAAGATGCTGTATAAAATACATACATTTACTTTAAAGTTATGTTTACCCACACATGTGTCTTGTTCTTGTCTTCTCCATTTTTGTTTCCCTTCTGTGTGCCACTTCCCTTTTCCCTGTCTCCCCCATTCTTTCTCCTTTCTGCCCATTGTTTTCTATAGTCAGAGATCACATAAGATACAAAGAAAAGACAGCTACTAAATCATAGTCAATCCAGGGTCCAAAAAGTAATCAGATACCTACTGTCTCGAGGACAAACCCTACTAGCCTGGGGTAGTTACAAGACACAATGGTGAGCAGACCCCAGAGCAATGCCCCTGCGAGAGAAACAGTACTTGGCATGCTAGTAAGCCAGGTGCACAGATTCCTACTAGGGTTCTTGCCCTGGGCCCTGCAGTGCCTAAAGCTGTCTGAAAAAAGTGCGTGTGGAGGGTCAATCCTAACCTGGGAGCAGCAGATTTGGTAAAACGGTGCCTAACACGAACCCAACGCAACCTTGCTCGATTTTTAAAAATACTTTTTTCCAGGACCGTGACCCCCAACCCTCACCCCACTTAAAGCAGTAAGCCCAGCTTAAAGGCACCATCTTTGGTAATAATTTCTGCTGTTAGGCATTTGATAAATTTGGCACCTCCATTTCTACCCATCCCCCACCCAGAGGCCCCAACACACAGCCTCACTACCACTGTTTCGGACAGAGTGGCTCATCTCGGACACCCTACTTCTCCTCCAGCTTCCTGGGACGGGGCTTACACTGTGCACCCTTTCATCCTGCCAGGGGACGAGAATCAAAGCTTTGCACTGACCCAGTGATACTGTTGGCCATGTAGTCCTGTAGGCAGTCAGCTATCATGGCAATGAACAAAATATAAATGCTGAGATAAATGTGACTTTTTGTGAGTAAACGAGTCCCCCAAAACCTCAGTGGATTTGCTAGAGGTGTCTCTGTTTTACAGCTCTCTCCAGTACAAATTGACTCCTATGAAGAGCACTCATCTTTCTATGCAACATTGACATGAATTTTCTGCAGTACAATTGGTTCCAAGCCCATTTCCAAGGATGACAGGATATAGTGGCAGGCACATAACAGGACTGTTAAAAATACTCAAGCATGCAATCATCCAGTTCTGTATTTTGATCCAAGACTGGCTAGCAAATGTAGCTTCTGCTGGCAACCTTCATTCTGGCATGGTTCTTTCATTCCAGGGGCTGCCAACAGTCCAAGCTGCAAGGACTCTGGCATCACCACAGAGAAACCCCAAAATGTACAGAACTTAGGGCAGAGAGAGAGACACCCCTTTCCAGACAGCATATGGGTTGATCTAGTCATTATTGAAAACAATCATGCTTCTATCTTAAAATATACACTTGGAACTTTGAGACAAGATGTTTCTGTCTCTAATGCAATTTCATATGCAGTAATGGGAAGTGCTCCCCACTCCCTCCCAAAAAAAAAAAAAAAAAAGGATTTGGTTGGTTGTAAAGGCAACCAAAACAGATCAGAACCTCTGATGGCTTCCACGCAATGTCGCAGTAATATGGTGCTAGTGTCTGAGACTTTCTGAAATCCAGCACCTGCTAAAGCCGGTGGGCCTGTTTCCAGTCCAAGAAGTTTCCAATTGATAAACAGTGTAAAAATTTTCCCATATAAAATTTCATGATTTCAGGTAGAATATGGCAAACTTATTCCTCTCTCCCCTTTTTATTAGAGGTTCTGGAAGCTAAAGCAACTGGTCTTTCAGTTCCTTCCCATCTGGTATTATACGTGATATTCCCTACATCAGAAGCAATGCAATACGCACCAACAGCACAGCCTACCGTTACAGGTATCAGTTCCTGGATCTGCTCAAATGCCCTGTTACATTATTCAGTCTAAACACAAGCGCTTTGTTTTTAACAACCGTGCCCCTGGATTTATTACCATAGACAAGCTAGGTGGATACTTTCCATAATAATTAGCCGTGGCTGCAAAGGATCTCCATTCTGCGTCTCTCACGCACGGTTACTTTGGCCCCTGCTCCAGCTCTCTGTGCCAAATGCTTTGAGACTTCCCCAATCAATCAAGTGACCCAAGTCAGCCAGGCAGTCATGACCAGGGAAAGGTACATGTCTTCCTTTTCACCAGGATGCCAGGCAGCTCGGACAATCCCCTGACAATAGATGGCACCACTCACAAACTGAGATATCTGATCCCCAAGGAGAGGGCCCAGCCGACCCAGCCTCCCCCTACCCCTGGCCAGCTCTTAGAGGAGACCCAGCAGCCACCACCTCCACCCCTGGCCATGCCCTAGACAGCAGCATTGCCTTTACAGGAGGCAACAGCCTAGGGCGCCGGCATCCCAGCCCAAGAAAGGTGATGCCAGGGTCCCAGTGCTGTGGGCTGAGAGTGGGGGCCCCAGTGCTTCCCCCAGCCTCCTGCCCTTGGGGAGCAGCAGCGGGGTGGGGGCTGCAGCCCGGATCCTGGGGCTTTCCATGGGAAACGTGGGCAGTGGGAGCCTGCAGGGCTACACAGCACTCTCCCCTGCCCACCCCCGCGCTCCCCAGGCTTCACTCTGCCCTAGCACCAGGAGCCCGGGCTTGGCACATAACTGGCTTCAGCCCTGCACACCTGGCCATAGCTGGCTCTACCTTCTGAGAGTCATGCCCACAGAGCACCCTAAGCCCCATCACCTTCACCACCACAGGACTGGAGAGTCCTCCAGGTCCTCTCTCTGGGCCCCTTCTCTCGGAAAACTCTGCTTGCATCCCTGCCAGTCCCAGCCAGATGCAACTCTGGGGAAAGGAACGGCAGCCCTCGCTTCCCTCCAGTGCCGCTGCACCTGCTTCAGCAGCAGCTCCACCCCACGGGAGCAGGAAGGAGCCGAGAGAAGCCCCTGTTCCTCCCCCATTCAGCCCAGCCACTGCAAGTCTATGGGGAAAGCTGTCAGAGACAGGAGCTTCAGCCCCTAGCTCCCCCAGCTGGCACGTTCTCCGGGGCGGGGGACACGAGAAAGAGAATGCCTGGAAAGAAGGGTCCTTGGCCTTCCAGTCACTGAGGCCAGCTGGGGATAGGAAACTACAGGAGATCCCGCATCCTGCTCCAGGAGCTGCAAGATTCTGGAGATAATGGGGTGGGGAAGGGGCAATAGAGACAGGACAGGGGAAGAGAAAGCACCTGATAATAGAGGGAGGGAGGTCAAGAAGGGAAGGGAGCACAGGGAAGCTGGCACAGGGGGAGCGCAGAGCACCAGGGACAGAGGGGAGAAGAAAATACAGAAAATGGCTGGGACCCAAACAAAAAAACTCCCAAGATGAGACAAGAGCCATTCCCTGCCCCCTCCCACCATCCATCTCCCCCACACACACCAGGGTGCAGAGGGGTGGAGAGAAAAGGAAAAAAGCCAAACCGAGCCAGGGAGCGTCGCCAAGTTTTTCTGGCTATAGAAGCAGCTGTCACCAGTCAACGCCCTGGGAGCCAAAAGTAACTCACGGCCTCCATTATTCTAACTCCCCACTCCACCGCCCTTTCAGAAAACGGCCTCTTAACTCAGGGCTGCCAGTGCCCTGACCAAGCCTGCTTCTCCCAAAAAACAGGCCAGGCCAACATATCCCTGCTCTGTGCCTTCAAGTCATCAGAGGTGGGCAAGGCATGCCCCTGTCCACCTGACCTCACCAGGGCAGCTTGTAACCCGGATGCTGGGAACGTCCCCTGCCAGCTCCAGTCAGCCCGCACCGTTGTGTTTATACGGGGAGGTGGGGGAAGCCCCAACGTATTAAAAAAGCCTTCTGCTGCCTGCCTCCCCACTGCAGCATTTCTGTGGTAAGACACAAAGGTTTGGCCAGGGCAACTACTGTTGCCAGCAAGGGGGTTCAGTGAGCAGAAGAGACCGGCCGGGAGGTGAGCGGCCGTAGCAACATACAAGCCAGGATAAGGATCGGTACAGTCACCAGGAGCCAGGGACAGAGCAGCAGGCAGGAAACGGGCAGAGGGAAAAGCACCTCCTAGAAGCAATGTTTTGGGAGGATTTCAGACGCAGCCTCTGTTGGGAGGGACAAGGGTCAATCAGGTGGAATCGAAGCGGAAGAGCAGGTGATGGGCCCAGCAGGAGCTGGAGAGAGGGGTTTCCAGTGGGGAAGTGAAGCAGGGCTGGAGGTGCCGCAGGGAGACTCCACCACAAGCGAGGGCAGGGCAACCAAAACTAGCAGGCGCAGGCCCAGAGGTCGAGCAGAGGGAGCAGCCCCCGAGAAGGGAGGCGGCCAACAATACAGTTGCAGGGCTTTGACCGAAGATGGTCTTTGCAGGACACTGAACTGCTGCCATAGAGCTGCAGGGCTTGTGCGCTCAAACCGCTTCATGCTGAGTTTCTGTGGTGACACAGTCTGTTAAATGCTCTGCAGTTTCCCTCCCCCTTTTCTGACTCCAGGCAGAGATACAGCCTTCTGTTTTCCCTTCAGGACTAATTCCATTATCAAGGAAATAATTTCCAAGATGATCCACATAAGCTCTAAAGCTCTCTTCATTTTCATTCAAATGAAAGTTCTCAGGTACACTACAGCCATTTTAATAGGCCTGTCTGGAACTTACTGTTTTCTTTCTTAGGGATCCAATTAACTAGGATTCTTCCAGGAACTACAGACATCTTATACAAACTGTGTGTATATAATGTCTTCTGCAGTTTCCACGGTATGCATCCGATGAAGTGAGCTGTAGCTCACGAAAGCTCATGCTCAAATAAATTGGTTAGTCTCTAAGGTGCCACAAGTACTCCTTTTCTTTTTGCGAAGACAGACTAACACGGCTGTTACTCTGAATATAGACATCTTGTAGCTCATCTAACTACAGGATCAGACCTTTGTTGCTAAGTATTTGCTGCTGTGTCTTAAGATAATCACAGAGCACCCATTTGGATTTTGGATCTTAACAAAACGTTCAACTTTTGAACATAGGAAAGGCTGCCAAAGAGTGACACATCAAGACAGTAATCTAACCAGCTGAGAAGAATACAGACTAACACGGCTGCTACTCTGAAACCTGTCATACTTTTAGCAGTTTCTCAGCCCAGAGCCCTCTTCTAACTGACTGGATGCAGACTAGAATATTAGTTGAAACAATGAGCGGTCGTGCCCATTCCCAGGCATTTCTAGGATATAAGAATACAGCCAGATGTACACACGTGCAATACTATTAAAGTAAGAATCTCAGATCTTTTGCAAGTGTGCATCAATCTTGTTAGCCATTTGTACATACCATGTATCTGAGCACTGATGTGGACTACCGATTCGAGGTCAGCTCATGTGGTTACACTGAGATTATTCACCATTACTACAGAAGTACATTGGGCAAAGCACATACCTAATTATTATTAATACTTCTCTAGCTCCTCTCAAAATAGACCTATTTAAATTCAGAATGGAGCTATTCTGTCCAACAAGTTTTTATATTTACGTCTGATGTTGGTGCTCAGAATCTTAGCAGAGGTCAGCTAATCACTCAGTAGCTGGTCATTGCTATAGCACCAAATAAATTAATACAAGATAATAAAATGGAGGATTTGAAGGGACTATTGTTTATTTAAAAGATCTCTTATGTTCCTATATTTTTAACATTTAGAAGTTACAGCCCAGTTAACTGCTTATCAAAGACATTATTTGAAAGAATAACTGTAGCTATTTAAGCAGGCTGGGGTAATGATTTTTTTAAATTATATAGCAACATCATTTAGAAGCTTTGTAGAGAGCAGGCCTCTACTAACTGTAGTCGTATCAGAGTTTTGGGGGGATTTTGCCCTGCTCCCCCACCACTCAGCTATGGCCTTTGGAGTGGTGATTGATCACAAGCCATAAGTCACAGGTGATGCCGACATACTGTATGGTTCGGCGGGATGGAGAATCCATTGTTCTGTTTTGAACTATCTAGTCGTATACACATTCACAAGCCAGTTCGTGTTCCTGTTTTGAATTGGAGGATGTTCAGTAATTCAGCAGGAAAAACAGAGGTGAACCCAACCAAAACCCCCTATGTAAACACCCATCCTATGCTTTATGGGGCATTAATATCCAGGCTCAGATCCAGATTATTACTCTGCAGCTGAGCCCTGGCTCCATAAAGGGCAGGACCAAAACCCTGTAAAATATGACTAGTCTTTGTCTTTGGGGGCAGGGATGAGTCAAGGGCAAGGAATCCCATGTCTCAATTAGAATTCCACAGACTGGGCCCATCTCATTTAGAAGCGATTCAACAAAACTGGAGTGACCCCTTGTTGTGTATTTCCATTGACGTTTCCCCCCCCAAGAAACAACACATATTTACAAAACAGGTAAAACAAATTCCATTAACAGACGGCTTGGAAGGTTCATGATCCTACCACTCTGCAGCTAACACAGTGGAAGATCCAGAGGAAGAGGAATTAATTCTTAATGAGATTGAATGAAATTTAAAAGCAGTAGGGAAAACAAAGCATAAGAATCCTAACGGCTAAAAGTCTTTTAAAAAGCCTCCCCTTGGATACAGGAAGATAACGATGCTAATCATTTTTCTACTAGATGGCAGTGTAGTGTCACCCTATATAAAACAAATTCTAAAAAGAAACTGCATTCTATTTCAAATGAATTTGTGCTTAGACTTGAATGTTCATATAATGTGAAATATAACTGAACCCTCCCCCCACATTGCAAGGGCACCAGACATTAGTTTAATAGTGACTTTAATTCTCTGAGAAATTAGAAACCAAGATATCAAAGGAAAAAGAATCCATATCCTGCTCGTACACACTGTACCATATTCCAAGCCATACCGTGACATGTTCCAAGCTACAAATGTACACGCTCTTTAATAGGTCACAACTGACTACCTGTGATGTAATCAACAGATCTTTCACAGGTTTCAGAGTAACAGCCGTGTTAATCTGTATTCACAAAAAGAAAAGGAGGACTTGTGGCACCTTAGAGACGAACCAATTTATCTGAGCATGAGCTTTCGTGAACTACAGCTCACTTCATTGGATGCACGGTATCTGAAACGGGTTGTCATTGTTTAGAATGAGACTAATTCACCTGATCTCTTTAAAAGGTGACAACCCCATTTAAACATCAAAACTGCAATAGCTCGAGTTCGCAACTTTAGGACAAGGTACATGGATGAAGAAAATGTTAGAGGTAACCAAAATTCTGAATGTAAATCCAAATCCAAAATAAACGAAGTTGGAGCTGAAGGCCAATCCAACCGATAGCAAGTAACACATTCAGTGATTAAAGTAACCTTGCTTTGCATAGCACAGTGTTTATTAATGCTGAACTCAAGGCACATAAAAACGCTGCAGCTCACAAACATGCTGAAAATCGCATTATTTATGGTCTAGTTAAGGGCAGAGGCACCTTGATAAGAAGGCAGCTCAGCACACTAGGTGGATCTGCAATAGAGAGCCGCAATACGATCATCATCGGACCGATTTTAGAGTTCCACTTAAAGCCAATGGGAGTAGAGGGGCTCAGGACTTGAGGGGGAGCGAATAAGGTCCCATTTGTACATTAACAACAATGAGATCCTAATGATCACACTCAGCAAACTCTTAGACTTCTCACCAGAGCTTTATAAGCGCCCCAGCCAAATCTGCCTGTGGGATATCATTTAAAACATTAAACTCGGAGCAAAGCGATCCACCAAGTTTTACTGTAGTCAGCAATTTACGGCAAGCTAAACTTGCTGCAGAATCCCCCCATCCAGTCAGTTTGAAACTGGGCTAGCGGGAGCTCTACCTTAAACACCAGACTTTATCCCACCCGAGCTCTCCCTGCACTTCCAGGGTTGGCGGCTGTGTTTGGTTGGGACTTCGTGCTTGCTATTCACTGCTGATCTGTGTACTGGGCACTAGATATCTGGACGCAGGGACACATCAAAGCAATCCAGGGAGCGTTATCGCGCTGTGGCTAGAAGACAGGACTGCCCATTCCTGATTGTAGCACCCTGCAACAATGACAAACCTTTCATACCAACAACTGTGTGGAGCATTGCAATGGCGTGGGCTCAAGCGGAAAGCTATTCCCGGGGCTGCCCAAAACCTTGCACAGACAAAGCAAATTATGCTTAAAAAAACAGGATGGCTCAGAAGCACGCTTTCTGGGCAACCTGAAATTTGGGTCAGGCTGCAAGAGTAATGGCATTTAAACAGCAGAGACAAGCAGCGATGTACTGCGGTAGCACACTGTGTGCAATGCCCGAGAAAGAAAAAGCCGGGATCCCTGTGGCTGGATAGAGGGGATGAGATCTAGTCTCCATCTACAAACAGATGCCGGGGGGAGGGGAGGGAGAAAGGAAGGGACATAAGTGAACCCGGGGGGCAAATCAGCGCGGCTGCGGGAGAGCTGGATGCTCACGGTCCGGGGGCGAATTACTCGGCACCCTGCAGGCGCTGGAAGGGGCGCTGCTGAAAACCAGGAGGCCTTGCACCCCATTCCTCGGGGGAGACTAGGGAAGGGGGGGGGCGGCTTTTCATCCTAGCAGCGGCCCCCGCGCAGCGCAAATCCAGGCAAGTTGCAGGGCTGCGGGGCCGGGGCTCTCACCTGGAGGGTCTGCGCTTGGCCTCCGTCTTGCCGTCCACCACGGCCGGGACGCAGTTGGTGAGCTCGGTCCAGTCGGCGTGCAACCCACAGCTCCAGCCGGTGGAGAAGCGGGAGAAGAGCCAGGTCTCGCGCTTGCCCGGCCGGTGGCAGGTGCATTTCTTCTGGCCGGCTCTGCACTCGCAGGGCTGCTCCAGCTGGATGTTGCGCACCAGGTGCCGGCCGAAGGTGGTGCCGCCGGTCTTCTGGATGTGCAGGAAGACGATCAGGTCGTCGCCCTTGATGTTGAAATCCACCCGCCGCAGCAGGTCGCGGGCGGAGAAGTTGAAGCGGGGCACGAAGCGGGCCGGGGTCTCGTCCTCCGCCCGGTAGGGGTCTGCCCGCGAGGGGCGGAAGGCGTGCAGCCGGAGCAGCGGGCACCCGGAGCCCGGGCACACGTACTGCAGCACGATCACGGCGAAGAGGAAGAGCATCACCAGGGCCAGCAGCAGCCGGCTGGAGCGCTCCTCCATGGCGGGCGCGGGGGGCGCCCGGCGCAGGCTGCGCGCCCCGCCCGCGCCGCCCGCACCCCGGGGCGCCCCGCGCGCAGCCCCGGCCGCCGCCAGCCGCCGCCAGCCGCCCGGCTCCCCGCCTGCCTTCCCGGCAGCCTCAGCAGCGCGGCGCCCGGGGAGACGGGGACCCTCCCTCCGCCCTGCGCCCGGGGAGCCGCCCCCGCCGCTGCGCCCGGGGAGCCTGCGAGCCGCCCCCGCGCCCGGCAGATGCGGAGCCTGGGCGGCGGGACCCCTTCCCCCGGCTCCTCGGGCGGCCAGCCCGGGCCTGCGATCCCCGCCCCGCCCCGCCCGGCCGCGGCTCCGCCCCTCGCCCCGGCGCCGGGTTCCGCTCCCCAGGACCAGCCCCTGGCAGCGGGACGATGGGGAAGAGGGCTGCAAGTCCTGCCTTCTCCTGGCCCCCTCTGCCCGGGCAGCCCCCAGCCCCGGGGACCTGGAGGGGAGGCAGCTGGGCTCAGAAACGAACCCCTAAACGTCCCTACCCCAGCGAGACCCTTCACCCCCCCCCCCGCATCCTCTTCTCGGGGCCTCTTCCCATCCCGAGCCCAGCCCCCAGCAGGCCAACTGCCCCCTTCTTCCCACCAAAGAGGTTCCCACCCCCTGCTGCTTTCCTCTTCCCCGCCTAGCACCCCGTGCCTCTTCCCGGCCTGCTGCCCAGGTGAGGTATGTCTACGTGGCCCATTCAGTCTGGGCTCTGATTCAGGTTTTAAGTCCAAGCCTCCCCCACCCTGAAATTAGTGTGACTGGCGCAGGAACCCCTCTGGAGTCAGGCCCGCAGACCCTAGTAGGGGGTGGGTCACAGCCCAGCTCTGGGGCACCAGGGTATCCCACACTCCCCTGGGGCTGTGCTTCCCAACCCTTCCCTTCCAACACCTGCCAGACCTCCTGGTTTAAAACCAGCTGCTCAGCATTAACCCTTTATTACCATGTGGCCTGCTCATCTGCAAGCAACAAACACAGCCAGTGTTAACCCGTATGCTGTAAGATGACGTCCTGAATCAGGCACGCTGCTGGGTGGCCAGAGAAACACAGCCGGATTCCACTTTCATAAGCCGTGGCAACAAGGGCTAGGCGTGGTCCCCTAGAAAGCAGTGGGGAACAGTGACTCCTTTTAGAACAGTGTCATTCACTGGGAATAATGTCCTAGCTTGTCCCTGAAAGTAAAGTCCCGATCTCCAGCATACTCTGGTATCATGCACCCTGCCAGTGCATCCAACTATAGTGTCCATAAATCTGTCCCTGTGGTCAACCATATGCTCTTTGCAGTGAGCAAGCTGTTGGCATATAAGTCCCATCAATGGCCCCAGCACAGTTTGGAAAGCCAACAGTGATTTCAGGGGCATTTGTCATGCCTGCCATCTTTGCATACATCACAGTCCTGATCATCTCACAAACCTCTGCCATAACTGATTTGCCAACTCCAAACTGGTTAGCTACTGACCTGCAGCATTCTGGGATAGCCAGCTTCCAGATGGGTGTAGCTACCTGCTTCTGGACCCATGTGGCCTCCCTCCTGGGGGTGTTGTGGCACTGGAGGGCAGGGACAATCTGATCACAAAGCTCCAGGAATGTATGATTCCTCATGCGAAACATCTGCCATCCCAGGGCCACATGACAATGTGATCTCCTCCGTCTGTGCTTGGGGCCCTGCTCCAGAAGTGCTGAACAGCCTGGGTCAGAGCTGGCATGCCAGTATTCCCCACCACGAGATGCCTTCAGTTGTTCAAAAACTGCTCCTGAAATGTCCACCAGCATTTCACAAATGATCCACCTGTGTCCCAAAGTAGGACTGAGAGCATGAGGTAGGGAAGTTCTTTCACCAGAGCAGGATCCGTGCAGGCCCTGGCTGCTGGGAGGGTATGGACACAAAACTGGTTCAGCGGGTGTGGCTCACTTCTGGTCAACTCCCACGGAACGGCACCCACAGAAGCTGAAGTTCTGACTTGGGTCTGCATAGTGCAGAATGGATGTGCCAACATGGTTGTGAAGCACGGGCATCCATTGTAACATGAGTGTGCAAGCACCGGCTTAGATGCTCATCACGTTCTTGGCTTTCTACTACCTCTTCTCTCCTCACATCCCCAGGAAAAACACCCAGGACTCCAACTACCTCTTGATGTCTTTCTCCTACCTTGCCCTCAGCCTCGTCTCCCTGAGAGAGACACTCTCTTCCCCTTACCAGAAAGAATCTCCTGCTGCCCCTTCCACTTCTTCTGCTATCCCTTTCCATTTTCCTCCCGCTGCTATTCCCATTTTCATTGCTCCACAAATACTGTCTTATCCCTCATGTCCTGCCTACCCTAGCTGCTCCACCAAAATCATCCCCCCGACTGCTTCTTCTCTACCTCCCCAAAGATGCCATCCAACCTCCTTCCTGTGGCAGAGGGCCACTTTACCTGTTCCTTGTAATGCCCCTGAGATATCCCGTCACCAGCGCTCTGGGACAAACCGAAGAAGAGATTTACCCTGGGGGATCCAAGTCCAGGTTTTAATTAAGCAGACCTCAGTGCATGCTGGGGCAAGCTGTGAGGTAGGTCTGCAATATATAAGGAATGGAGCTCCTACCTGTGTACGTCACAATGGTGTCTCGATGCTTTGAATCAGTGAGCCTTCCCATAACCAGAGACTCCCTACTTCAAAGCCTGATCTGCTTTCACTATATCATCCACTATTTCATATACCTCGGTCATGTCCCCCTTTCTCTAAACAGAAGAGTCTCAATCTTTGTAGTCTTTATCTGCCTTTAATCCTTGTTGGTTCCCATCTCTGAATTCTCATCTCTTTTTCTGCATTATCCTTTTTTGCAATAGGATGCCCAGGACTGATTGCTCTATTCAAGGTGCGGGAATTGCCTGACCAATTCATCGAGTACCACTGGTTTATATAATGGCATGCGTATATTTTCACTATCACTGTCCATTCTGTTCATCCCATGTGCTAGCATTTTGTTTCCTTTTTTGAACCCTGCTGTGCAATGAGCAGAGGCTTTCACTGAATTGTGCACAATAACATCCCATTCGGTTTTCCCCCCAAGTGGTTCCAGTTAATTTAGAACCCGGTAATGTGTATTTTGTCTTTCAGCATGTTTTGAAAGCACTGTGTACAATTAAAGTATTCTATAAACAAAAATAATAATAATAGGGACTCTGTGGATTTATCGCTGATTAAAATCTTTTGTATATTTTATGCAAATTATGTTCAGCCCTCAGGCTCTCGGCGTGGTGCCAATGAGGCTTACATGATGGTATGGTTGTGTTCCACTGCTCGGAGGGCATGCGGGAGTCACAAGGAAAAAAAATCACCATTTACCATGCTGTTTGCAAAACCATCTTTATCCTGAGAGTAGGAAGGCCCAGGATCAAGTCTAATGCCTTGGCATACCAAATACTGAGTTTTTGTCTCTCAGGAGTGACTGCTGTAGTCACACTTAATTACCAGGGAACCTGGGCCTCATAAGTGACCTATGACAGAACTTTAAACTTAGGCCTGTGCTTGGAAGGTTTTTTGTTTCCCATAGAATTGTTTGTTTGTTTTGTTTTAACCTGAGAATCATTAGGACCTCATCGATTCTGGCCGCCTTTGGTCTTGCTGCAGTATTCAAGCCTGTGTATTCTTTGCTCTCACAATTGAATGGAAAGGACAGAGGTGATGACTCTCAAAAAAAGGCTTCTTCCTTCACTCATTCAAGGTAAATAAATAATAAAAACAAATGGCCAATAGCTGCCAGGTTTAAACCATCTGACAAACTCCTGTTCCCGCTCAGTTTTCACTCTCTTGGTGCTTGTGATGTCTTAATTGCACTAGCTGGCTAATCAGCTTAGAGTTGAATTTCTAATATAAACAAGCAGGAAAAAACAACTTTTAAAAAATCTACCAGACTTTTATCCACCACAAAGAAGGTGGGGAAAAGGGTACAAATCCTTTACCTGCTATTCACCTTTAAGTAATTTCACTATTTACAGGCAGCATTCTGCAGAGATATCTGGTTTTTTATCCTTGAGTGCCCTACCCCGTCTTTCCTGACTCTCCAGTTGTCTCTAATATTTTGAAAACATTTACACTCACAAGAATAGGCAATTTTGTCACGAAGATTCTAGGCATGACTCTATTGAGTTAATTTGTTTCTGTTTATCTCTCTCTTTCTCCAAAATGAATGAATTGCACCATGCAATGAAAACACTGTGTTCGGAAATTCAAGCTTTAAAATTATAAAGACTTCGCTGCGCTTTATATTCATCACTCTCACACAGGAGTCTATACAAAAAAAAAACCCCATTTGCTCTCCAGCTTTATTTATTTGGCTTCATGAAAGAACAAAGATGTGGTCTGGGTTAAAACTGATCCTGAATGCTAATACAGGAGAATTAAAAGGCGGGAATAATGTAGGCCTAATGTCTGCACTAAATTAATATATACTATAAAAGACATGATGCATACTGGGTTGATGTTCCCAACAGAGCCATTATTTTGGAATGGGCTAAACAAACAATGATCATCCTTTCACTGATGACAGAGAGTCTCCATTTCGCTGCCTTCTCACCCACAGTGGAGAGACGTGTCAAGAAAGGCACTGCTTCCCAGGCGACAACCAGGGGAGACACTAGGCTCATTTAGGCATCAGGCCTCGGAGCTGAAGAAGTTAAATCCACCCCTGATTGGATAAAAGGGAAATAGAATCGGACTCTTGGGTTATACCGTAATGTGGTGGTGGTGTTGGAGGCTGAGTTCAGCCTTACAAAACAGTCAAGAAAACTTGACACCCGGAGTAAAAATTGAGCAGCCCCTCCATGCATGCTGAACACCACCCTATAATGCATGTCCCCCATGCACACCCTTCTAAGCACCTACACGCCTTCTGTCTTCCTTTGACACTCATCCACACTGCATTCATTCCCTTTTAGCAGCATCTCTTCACAGCTGGTGAGAGCTCACTCTCCCATGCAGCTGTTGCTGCCTACTACCCCCTTCAACTCTCAGCTCCTCCGCCAGTCCCCAGATGGACCGGAGGTTCTGCTCTGCCCCATCCCTTGGCCACCAGAGCTGCTGGAGTCAGTGGCCCTCCCTGGCAGGGGATGTTCTGTTCCCTCCAAAGGCTGGGGAAGGGACTGCTGGAGCTGAGCAGATGAAGGCAGATGGGCCGGTGTCAGGTTGTCAGAGCAGGAGCGCCAGGGGATGCAGGGAGAATAGGCCCAGTGCAGTGGAGGGACAGATTGACCTTCACCCTCCTTCCCTTGGGCCCAGAGTGGTGGGGCAAGGCTGGAGGATTCAGCAGGGTCTGTTGAAGAGCTCGCTCAAGGGCTGAACTCAGGGAAAGTGGAGCTCCCTGCAAAGGCCCAGTGGTATCACAGAAGTGGCTGCTCTCACAGCCTGCCATCTGCCTTGCTGGTTACGCTTGGGTCCTCTTTTAGAGAAGTACAGGGCTCCACACTCTTGAAAAAGAGAAAGCAATCTTAGATTGTTTCATAGAATATCAGGGTTGGAAGGGACCTCAGGAGGTCATTTAGTCCAACCCCCTGCTCAAAGCAGGACCAATCCCCAACTAAATCGTCCCAGCCAGGGCTTTGTCAAGCCTGACCTTAAAAACCTCTAAGGAAGGAGATTCCACCACCTCCCTAGGTAACCCATTCCAGTGCTTCACCACCCTCCTAGTGAAAAAGTTTTTCCTAATATCCAATATCCTTGTTACGTTGCAGATCAATTAGGGAACATGCTCGTTTAAAGTTGTGCAATGCTCCCTTATAATGTCGTTTGGCAGCAGCCTGCTTTGTCCACTGCTTGCAGGAAGAGCAGCCCATTGCAGCTAGCTGGTGGGGGCTTGGAACCAGGGTGGACCGGCAGCCCCCCTATCAGCTCCCCATTCCCCTAAGTAATCTAATCGTGGAGTAGGTCATTATGCCCTAGGAGAGTGGGATTTTGCCAGTCAGCCTTCTTTGCTTTTGTGCCCTGAGATAGATCAATATAAAACCGCATGCTTCAAGCCTTAAACTGATCTCAGTAACTACTAGGGAATATGCTGAGACCATCACATGGGGCAGATTATCCCACATCAGCCTGTTATGGGGTTTCTTGCAAATTCCCCTGACTCATTCGGGGCTGGACTGGATGGCTATCGGTCTGATCCAGTCTGGCAATTCCTGTGCTCTTGTAGCCCACAAAGGCAGTGAGAAGCATGATCAGCTATTTACTTACTGTCGACACTGGGCTGGGAGCTTTACTGGCATATACAGCTAAACTACAAGGCCTCTGCCCAGGAAGCTCAAAATCCAAACTGCTAACCACCCCGCAAAGGTTGGGGTGTAGCAAAAACCAATGTGACTGACCAGGGAAGTGGGGCACCTATTGCATTAGTCCCTGAACTTGTATTTGGACTTTTTTCTTCCATGTATTTCAGTTACTTATTTTTCTCTTTGGGGACGACTAGACCCCTGGGAAGAAGGGAATTTTAAGGACAGACTCAGAAGAGAAAGGAAGCAAGGTTGGGTGTGAGCGCTGCATGGAAAAAGATACGAGGGGGAGGCATAAAGGGAGAGTGAATGGAGAGATGGATGTTAGGAGGGAAAGTGCGAAAAGGAGACAGCAGTAGGAAGATTGACAGGCAAAAGGTTGTGCAAATTCTTGAAGACCAGGGCCAGGATTTTATTACTGCGGCAACTAATAACTTATCAGCACAGCATCTTTCCTCCCGAAGATTCACGATTCTTTATCAACTGTTCTGAAAAATCACCCCTCCCACACTGAATTGCAACCACTTCTGGGGTGGGAAGTGGCAACCGTTTGACAGAACACAACAAAGCCCATTGAAAGTACAGGTTGAATTTGAGACAGGGAGGTTGTTGTTACACACACTGTAATTTGGCTAGGGCAGCAGAGTTCACCCCTCTCCCCCAACTCTTACAAAACAATAATGTAATGGCTGCAAGTGGTCAGGACATTGGTTTGGGGTTAGTGCAGTGGGGTCTCTGTCCATGTCCTAGGTGATTCAATAACACAAATAAGAAACAGTAAATACACTGATTTGATGTCACATCTAACAGCTCACACCTTCCATCCCCACAATACCCCATGATTCGGAATAGCTTAATTGCAGACATTAAATTGGATGGTAAATTAGTAGCCAAGAATCTCGCTCTTAGGACTAGTTCACCCTTTCCTACAAAAACCCCATGGAAGGGAGAGGAAAAGGTTTCTCCAAGTGCCCCTTGCAGAGATTGTGCCATCCCTGGGGCAGGGTTTACCCTGGCATCATATGATATTGAAATCATAAATGTCAATATGCAAAGGCCCGGATCAGTAGGATGATGAATAAAACTAATTAGATTATTCATGTACTTGTTATAGCAGAGAGGAGCTAGCCGAGGGAATGATGTAAGTTAGCATACTCTTCATCACATGGACAGCAAAGACCTTAAACCTACAAACTCACACCCTTCTATATGGGATGTCTATGCTGCAAAAAAAACCCCACAGCAGCGACTTTCAGAGTCCAGGACTCCAGACTCAGGCTCACTCTGTGGCACTTAAAATTGCCATATACACAGAAGCGATGGGGGGAGGGGTCACGTGCCCCCCTCTCTCCCCCCTCCCCATTTGCTGTTTGGCTTGTACAGAGCATGCGCACATGGACTGAGCATGCTCAGTAACATTGCTGAAGCCAGCTGCCCTCACTTCCCTGCCCACTGTCTGCAGGCAGGGGTCATCTCTGCATGCACCCATTCTGGCTTGGGCTGGAGCTTGGTCTCTGCAGCCTGGGTTGGGGGGATGGCTACATGGCTATTTTTAGCACCTTAGCATGAGCCCCACTAGCCTAAGTCTGTAGACCCAGGCTCTGAGACTTCTTGTCGCAGCGGTGGTGGAGGGGTGGCTGTGTAGACACGTTCTCTCTCTACTTCTTTTTATTATGGCACTGCTGATGCACATTCCTAAGACCAGCCAGAGACTGTATTTAATTGAGGATGGTCTCTTGGTTTGGTGGTCTTAAGAATGGCTTCCCAAACAGAAACACGGGTCAAGGCTCTTCATGAACACGGACAACTTGACTGTCTTAGGAATTACACCAGCAAAAGGAGCTGGAAGGAGTCATCATGAAACTGTCAGTGGGGTGCTGCTGAGGCAACGGTAATCCTTTCCGGTGTGAATCTACAGCTGAATAACATTCACAGACACATTGCAGAAATCAAACATAAAAAATGGGTTTGATTCATGGCGCAGGATTTGCTGGAGCCTGTCAGTAATACCTGCAACATAACACACTACGTCAATAATCATCCATCAACAGGCCTTTCATCAGAATGAACATTTGGTCACTCTCATGTACTTTGAGCCAGCCGAACACCCATGCTAATTTCAAGTGATCTGATATTAGCTATATTTATATTTCACTCATAGCTCTCCAAACTGGGAAAGGTTTTATAGGAAGGCCTGATGAGGAGCCGGCGTTTGGATGTTTACCAAGCTTCTGGACAACAGTCAAATACTGAATACATGATACTATCTCATCACCAGCCATTCTTATACCCGCGAGAACTTGGCTGAGAAACTGCTGAAACACCACATTCCCTTTTGCTGGGGACAGCCTGAGACAACTCCAGGAAACAGAATCCATGTGGCTGAAAGGGGCTTTTCAAGTATGCATTTTATTCACTGGGAAAAGTGGGAAGTTAGGACTGCTTCAACTGCTCCTGCAGCTGTTCACTTGCCTGAGTAATTACAATGATGTGTACATTAATACCCCCCTGTCATGAGGGCCAGTGGGCACTGAAAGAGATTATCAAGGGATGTGCATGAGGCCCCCTCGTTGGAGGTACTCCTGAGCCGATTAGTAGGAATTACATGGCACATGGGTGTCGGCCATGTGATCTGAGTGGCATTTCCATGCCTAGTATCAATTAATACATAGTTATTTTTCTATCTTACGGCGTATCATATTTACTTGTTGTCCTTCCGAATCTTTCTCTCTTCCTCTTACACTCTATGTACTCCCGTGTTCCCTGCACTGTTTTAAGGGCTTGAGCTGGGAGTCACACACACAACCCTCCAGTTTCTTGTTACCTGCTCTATAATGTGAGCACAACTCCATTTGACCTACTTTGAAATAAAACTGCAGTATTAGCAAAGTTACAGTAGATAAGAGCCTACCTTATGTAACTTAGAACTGTGTTCAGCAGTAATTTCTCATCAGAGAAGCAAGCTATAAAACATCCATAAAAGTATCCATTGCTTCCATTTAAGTTGCATCTTTCCAAAGCCATGGGGAAAACAATTTGATGAGGGCATGAGTTAAGGAACAAGGAGCCAGCATAAAATTACCAGTATGTAATTCAGTCCTTGTGTCTTGTCTGAAGTCAGATTGGTGGGATTTGGCCTCCGGGGCACTTGTGAGAAGCCTTCTCTCCACTAAATGTGTTTCCAAGGCCTGGCCTACACTAAAAAATTTAGGTCAACCCAGCTACGTCATTCAGGATTATGAAAAATCCACACCAGTGGGCGGCGTAGTTAAGTGTACATAGCGCTAGGTCAGAGCCGTCCCTTGGCTAGGGCGAATTGGGGTGACCGCTCTGGGCCCCACGCTTTGGGGGGCCCCTCAGGCCAGTGTGATTGGCTGGCGCGGTCGGTCCCAGAAGACATAGGTGTGGGTGCAGGGGGTGCGTGCCACCGAGGGGGGCTGTTTTTTCCCGGGCCCAGCACCCCCATAGGGATGGTCCTGCACTAGGTAGAGGGAAGAATTCTTCTGTCAATCTAGCTCCTGCAGCTCAGGAAGGTGGATTACCTGAAGTGTGCTATTGTCGTATTTCAAGTGTAGACAAGCTCTAAATCGATTTAGTTAAATCCGTGAAACCCCTTTTTAGTGGAGACTCTTATCAATTGAAGAGTCATAAATATTGATTTAGCTGAATTTGATGCCCTTTCTGTGGGCAGACAGTGCCTCGGACATTGTAGAAACATTTGTTTATTGAATCGGTCATCTGACCCTGGGAACACCGATTCAGAGTCTGTCTCACAGGATTGCTTGTGGGAGTAAGGACTTATTGCAGGACCAGGCGGTACATGTGCACAAAGCAGGTCCAGCAGTTACCTGCTCTGGATAAAAATAAACGCTGGCAAAGAAAAAAAAATATACCAGACTATTCCAGCAAAGGGAGCGTGGAGGTTAGCTTCCTGCACAAAAGCTCAGCCGTGGTGAATGGGTGGTTCAAATGGCAGCCAATCTTCACACAGCAATCTGGTTGTCTAATGAAACACATACACAGTTTGGTTCACAGCAACATTTCCCCAAAGCTGATTTTCCAGGGATAACAAAAATAACTGCCCATGAGACAGAGGCAAAACTAAATGATCTTTCCCTCTTTATGAAGCCCCTGAGCCTGCAAGGTGCTGCAACGCCTGCGGCAAGATTCCCTCTGTAATAAAACCAAAAAAGCAGTACCGGATTTCTACTCTTCAGATTTAATCATTAAACAAATATGAGGCATTTCCCAAACCAGCTTCCTTTATAGCTCGCTCACGTGTGCTTCTGTTGGAAAGCCGAATATGCATGTCGGTTGGTCTTATAGGCTCAGAAATATGAAAACAAAATAATTTAATCAATCGGTAAATTCCAGATCCTGCTCCCACTGAAGTAAGCAGCAACACTCCCATTAGGCTGTCTATTGCTAAATAACGGAATGCTGAGAGGAGAATTTCTTGCTGTTTCCAAGGAACGTTTAGGACTCACGTTATTGTTTAAACCCTCAGCAGCAAGAAAAAGAAAAAGAGGGCAGGGGGGAGTTTGCCTCTTCTGATCTTAAATTCTATCAGGTCAGGTCAAATGCCCTGGGGCAACATTTTAACAGGGCTGATCTTTTGGCAACAGGACTGCATTTGCATTATCAAAGCACCATCCTGCTTTTTGAATCCACTCCTTTGTGTTGGAGCCATTTGCTGTCAATTCCGTAGGTGAGACGCTTAATTTTAATCCATCAATAAGGTTGTAGAAATGCCCCACAATTCAGGGTTTGCAGTGTTCCTGTAGCCGGGGTGGTCCCAGGATAATGATGGGGGGGGAGGGGTGTCTGCACTACAATAAGAGACTCACAGGGCTGGCCTGGACCAGCTGACTTGGGCTCAAGCTACAGGGTTATAAAATTGCAGTGTAGACGTGGGTGCTGGAGTCCAGGCTCCGAGGCCTTTCCCCCTCGGGTCTCAGAGCCTGGGCTTCAGCCTGAGTGGGAATGTCTACACTGCAGCTTCACAGCAGGAGCCCGAGTCAGCTGACCTGGGCTTGGCGACTCACTGCTGTGGGTTTTTATTGCGGTGTACGCATACCCTCTCATACACTGCATTGGCTTTTATAGCTTGCACAAAATGCTCTTCAGAAAAAGCATGCACATTTGGCCCAGAAAATTAGGTCTTGAGCTCACATTGTACGGCGGGGTTGCCGTCGGAAAGCCACGGGAGAGATGCAGCGGAGGGAGCCACTCAGCTCGGGGCTGCAGGAATCAGCAGCCTCAAAGGTCAGTGGGTTAGCAGCATGGAGCCAGCTATGCGTCTGCTCCTAAGAAAAGCAGTGGTCGTCCTGCTCCATGGCTGTCAAGCACTCCGTTGCTAGCCTGGAGAGGAACACCCAGTGCCCACTGCCGCAAGGCACACCCCTCGTAGGCGCATCCCTGGGGAATGGGACGCCAGTACTGTAACGCTACCTGGAGCATAGGGACTTTCTATTGCAGTGTGGCTGTGGTCTGCACCACTGGTCAGTAGTCAGCGCACACCTCCCAGTTCCAACCACTTCCATGGGATACAAGATTGAGCCTTTTGTTCCAACGACTGAGGAGGGTGGGGCCATGTTCTCCCATTTTTTTCTTTTGCTGGAACACCTAATTGTGCAATTGTCAAGGGTGCCTCGAGCTTTGGAGGGGTCCCGACAGCTTTTGTCTGCTGTAAAGCAAAATAAACAAATGAACTCAAGGGGATTTGTTCACAAACTCTTCCCTTCAGCTACTGGCTGGTCAAGGGGTGGGACGGGTTACCTATGGTCACGTGATATTGTTTCTGCTCCTGGACTGAAGGAGGGTGGGGATTTTAAAATGGTGGTGTGAACATTTCCCCCATGAACCTTAGTGCTAGCATAATCAGCAAGTATTTGCAAGGATGCGGCGTTCTGCAAACTCCTTCAAAAACTCCTCCCACCCTTCAAAAGATGGACTTCAGGATATGAAGTTGATCACTGCACACTAAGACCATACCTTGGTCACCAGCATCCAGTGATTAACTGCATCAGAGGATTCTCACCGGTCTAATACTGTCTACAAGGACATGTCCTCTCTGTCCAACACCAGGAGAAGGCCACCCCAGTGAGAACCTTAATCCTACTATGACACTGTCTGAAAGCGGATACCTCTGAGAATCTGATCTGATTCAGAAGAAAGTAGAGTTGTCCAGGAATACCCTGTCCCAAGGAGGGCAGGTGAGAGACCACGGGGAAGTTCTCCAGCAAATGGAGAGAAGTTTTGTTCTTTTTAGGGTCATGGTGCTGCCCTTTAAGCAGACATGGGACCCAGCCCTCCTGGGGAAAGGCAACTGACCACTTCCAGCATCAGCACCTTGAGAACCTTCCCATTGCCAGCGGCAGCCTGCGTAGCAGCCTGGGGCTGTAACTAACAGACACTAGGGCACATCCATCCATGCTTCAGTTTCACAGCAGGAGAAGATGCTGCAGCAGTGCCTGAAAGGGGTCAGTAAGGTATCTCTTGAGACTGTAAACGGTGAGGCAGGGACTGTCTCTCACTACGTAGAAGTGCACAATGGGGCTCTGATCTCAGGTGTGGCTTCTAGCAGCTGCAAGGTTTCTCAAATTGGTGGTTCCAACCCAAAAGGGGGTCACCGGACTATTATAGGGGGGTGGCGAGAGCAGCAGCTGCTGACCAGCAGCAGCACAGAAGGAAGGGTGGATGGTGGGGGAGGGGAGCAAGTTGTCACTTTTTTAGGTGGGTTATCACAGCCTGAAATATTTTCAAAGCGGGTCCCAGCAAAAATGTTTGAGAACCCCTGAGCCAGCGCAATTTAAACAATGGCACCACGGCCATCAGCAACTTGTGACACGGTTACAACACTTAAACGCCCCAATCAGTGATCAAATGTCAAAAGCTCTTGCAAAGAACCCAGAAAAGACCACTCCAGCCCCATAGCCAACCCCTTGCCATACCCTAGCATAGGGAGTCCACCTTTTCAGACCTATAAACCACAAGGGGAACAGAGCACCTGTTAGAGATCTACAGAGCACCATCTGAACGCACAGGGTGCAATTCCCTCCTTATTTCTGGCTGCTAAAAGATTTGATCCTGCACCCACTGAAGTCAATGGCAACTCTTCCATTGACTCGTCTAGGACTACTCATACACCTGAAGTTAGACATGTGCTTAAGAACTTTGCTGATTCAGGCCCATGTTATAATCTCTGCCATTCATTCTGATTGTTTCCCCCATCCTATAAGCCTCTCTCAGCCTTATCTGAGCTGAGTGTCAGCCAGTTAGCCCATCTCCATTCCCCAATATCGGTTAGACCCAGGGGGCCAGATTCTCAGAAGGTGGGTCTCCATTGACTCCTTTGAGCGTCAGCCCAGGATAAATGATTCCTCCAAAGCAGCAGGGCTGGTAGATGTGAATGTGTGACACTAAGCAGTAGAATGTAACAAACGGAAGAAAAATAACGTATCAAAAATATTTTCTGGCATGCAAAGAAACAAGCTGTAAATGATCCCATCTGTCACTTTCATCTGCACCCTGTTCCACTGGCTGAATTTTGCTCATTAAGATAAATTTCTAGCCAGAATATCGTTACCACCTTCCGGCTTCTGGATGAGTGGTGTTTGGGTTTCTTGGACCGCTGTGACAGACGAGTAAGAGAATTTGTCTTATGCTGCTTTGCGATTGTGTGGAATTGCTTTGACCTTCCAAAAAGAAACACATTAAATTTAATTCCCTCCTAATCTTTCCCCCCTGGGGATTATCGAACTGACCAAGTCCTCTCCTATAAAAAAGAGTCTCCCATATGTCCTTCATTCATAACACCTCCTTTTATTACTCACTGTCTTAAAGATCTCTCAAGCAAATGTCTAGCCCTTTAGACGTATGTCTAGCCCTTTTGTGCTATAAAATTTCTATGTTGTGCAAATGGTCCAAATTTCTCCGCTCCTTTCCTGAAAAGACATACAAGAGATTTGTTGGCTTCTTTAGCTCATAACCAAACACGAGTATATACTCTGCACGCTCCATGTCAGCTTTCCTTTACACAAAAAGAAGTCTCATATTTTCAGCCTGAAGGACATATTTCACAATTTTAACAGTGAGCGAGTGTAATTAACCATTAGAACAGTTTACCGAGGGGTGTGATGAATTCTCCACTACTTCAATTTTTTAAATCAAGACTGGACAGCGTCCATGGGGTCCTCCTCATCCAAGCTTGGGGTTCTGACACCACAAACAATAAGTATATGCCCTAGTTCAATATGCATGTTATTGTGCTATTGTAGGTATCCTGGGGTGAGATTTGATGGCCTGTGTTGTACAGGAGGCCAGACTAGATGATCATAATGGTGCCTTCTGGCTTTGGAATCTATGACTAGAGGAAGGGCAACAGAAAAACAAGAGGAACAAAAGTCACCTTTGGAGCATGCTTGTCTCTTCTGAAACAGGCTGAAACTCATAACAGTGGCAGTTGCCTCTAAATCCACTACACAGAAAACAAGGACATAACAGTTCCACAGCTTAGGAAACATTACACGTGCCATGTAAACCCACAAAAGTACATACATTTAGAGTTAAGGCATCCAGTCCAGGCTTTGGCCCGGATCCTACAAATACATGAATATTTCCCTTAAGCACAGACTTTACTTGCCTGAGTAAAGTTCGACATGTGCAGAAGTGTTTGTAAGGCTGGTTCCTTATTCTGAAAGTTGCCCATCTAACTAGCTCCTCAAGTGGTGTAAATCCTTGTAGCTCTACTGAAGTCAATAGGTTTCAGAGTAACAGCCGTGTTAGTCTGTATTCGCAAAAAGAAAAGGAGTACTTGTGGCACCTTAGAGACTAATTTATTTGAGCATGAGCTTTCGTGAGCTACAGCTCACTTCATCAGATGCATACCGTGGAAACTGCAGAAGACATTATATACACACAGCCCATGAAACAATACCTCCTCCCACCCCACTGTCCTGCTGGTAATAGCTTATCTAAAGTGATCATCAAGTTGGGCCATTTCCAGCACAAATCCAGGTTTTCTCACCCTCCGCCCCCCCCCCCCACACACACACACAAATTCACTCTCCTGCTGGTAATAGCCCATCCAAAGTGACCACTCTCTTCACAATGTGTATGATAATCAAGGTGGGCCATTTCCTGCACAAATCCAGGTTCTCTCACCCCCTCATCCCGCTCCAAAAACCACACACACAAACTCACTAACAGCAGCCCATTGAGCTCACACCTTTAGGCAAAATGGTCAAATTCATCCCCAGCATAAACTCCACTGATTTCTTTTGGGTTACATCAAGTATAAGTTTGGCTCAGTTGGACTAGTTAAAGGTGGAGTAGAAACTTTTATTCTAAATGTTGGTGCATTAAGTAAGTTTTTTGAGCAGCTGTCAGCAGCAGTGCTATTAAAAATCCAGGCTAATATAGTTTTTGACAAAAGGAATCCTCTTCAAAACCACCAGTAGCTCCCCAGGTAAATTCCAAAGTGCAGGATTTCCATGTACACCACATTTTAAAATGATGATCAATTTCTTTTTAGTCTTTACCACATATCGTAACTACCCAGACTGTCTAACTACCAGTGCTGCCGAGGGTCAGGAACTCCTTCTTTTTGTGCATTTAAATCCAACCAGCACCTTTCAGCTTTGTTTCTTCTATACAGAGCAAGGATCCACCATTGACAGCTTCATTCAGGGTCCTATAAATGTTTCTAATTATGGAGCATTTCTGACTCGCAGCCTCAGTAACTGGGCTGTGAGCTGGCACGTTCACTTGGGGCACAGGGAAAGGAAATCTCAAGGGGCACAAAATAGCTCCCATAACCCCTGCCCTGCTCTCACTATGTGGGTAATGGTTGGTGGAACCACACAATTATGGTCCCACCCACACTCTTCCCCACCCTGGCTGGCCTGCCAAAAACCCTGCTGCAGGCAGGGACAGAGACATCCTGTGGAGTATAGCTCTGTGGTGGTGACCCCTGGATGTGGTTCTGCCACCCTGCCTTTCCTCCTCCCACGGCAAGATCAGACAGGTTCTGCTACACTCGGGAATAGCTGAACAGTGGGCATGCCCAGTCCCGCACACAATGACTCACGGGTATCACTTCGCTCAGGTGAGCAGTACCGTTGAACTTAACGGGAAGTCACAAAAGCAAAGTCACTGAAGCGTGCAGCTTGCTTGCAAGATCAGCCCGCGGAGCTTAATTCAGCAAAGTATTTAAATACATGCCACGCTGTAAGAACATGAGTGGCTGAGCAATTCAGCAAAACCCTTAAGCAGCTGCTTCATTGTAAGCATGTGCTTAAATTTATTCCATTCAGCAAAGCAGTTAAGCAGGTGCTTAAGTCTTACTGAAGTCAATGGGACTTAAGGATGTGTTCAAGCGCTTTGCTGAATCAGGGCCGATATTTGACAGGTTCTAGGAGTCATTTTAGAAATACCAAATAATATAAATCTAAATATGTATTTTTCTGGTTGACGAAATCAATTGTAATCTCTAAATCCAGCTAATTAACCATTTAATTTGGCAGCTATATGGGCTTATTGGGTTTTTATGGAAGGTGCAATGTGAAGTGGGTAGATTCCTTTGTATTATGTTTTTAATAATGGTGTAGACAGAACTTCCATAGGCACTTATAATACAATGTAATAAATAAAATAATTATCGTTAATCGCGAAACACTCGACTTTCAGTAGCAATCATGTGGTTCCCTTGTGGCCCTTGCTAACTCAAATTCTAATATTTTTAATCGAGTGACGTATATACAGTTAAATATGTGGTCAACGTGTTACATGCAAAGGGTAGATACACCCCTTGCCTATGCTTGTACAAATCTAACACTGTGAAAGAGCTACAAAAGGATTAAATACTGTGCGTACATCTTTGAAAACCAGCAAGTACAAATCCTATCCTCTGATTGGCTGATAATGTCTTCTGAGCCATGTGTTATTGCATAATTAATTACTCATGGTGCATTATTAAGTCCTGCAGAATCTTCGATAGACTAGGCTGGTATTACTCTGGCATACATTTTAAAGAGATTACTGTTAATTAATTTAACTTGTCTGCATACACAACATTCAGCTAAACCTTCTATTGTGCG
The DNA here is from genome assembly GCF_965140285.1 of Lepidochelys kempii. Taxonomy (NCBI): domain Eukaryota; kingdom Metazoa; phylum Chordata; order Testudines; family Cheloniidae; genus Lepidochelys; species Lepidochelys kempii. The sequence continues at coordinate 99,225,220 of NC_136388.1, read as the reverse complement.
ATCTGCTGTAGCTTCAGACATGCAAGGCTTTCAAACTGCCATATAAATAGAAACAGATTAAAGCTATCTACCGAGAAATAAAATATTTAAAAAATTAGATTTTTTTTAAAACTTCCCATGACCCGCATTATGAGGCTGGAGTATATCAGATGTTTAAATAGGAAGAATTATCTGCTAGTCCCAATATTTAAGGTGGTTTTTTTTTTTTTAAGTTATACCTTTTCTAACTATACCATACTGATTCTACTTCAAGGCTGCCTTCTCCTCTCAACCTCTTTTGCTGTCTCTTTGCTCCAGGGGTGTTTAGTATGGTCATATTCTTTGGTCCCAGAGGAACTAGATAGCTCAGGGGATTTGTAATGACCTATAATATGATCTCTGAAGTCTTGCTCCCAAATCCATTTGTTTGACTCCAGCTGAGGCTGACAGGCATTGCCATCCAGTATCTGTTCACCAGCGAGCTGGTGGTCACAGTACATTCCTGCAGGCTAGCGGACAAGTCTCTGAACAGCAAAAGCTATCATCACAACAGGCACTAATGAAATCCCCTTTCTGGCTACTCCAGCAAAATCTCCCAGGATTGAGAGGCATGGAAGTCTAGTGGTTAGAGCAAGGGACTGGGAGCCTGGAGTTCTGAATTCAGTTCCTGCCTGTCTCACTGGCTGACCTTGGGTAAGTCACCTTGCCTCAGTTTCCCAATCTGTAAAATGCTTTGTAAAGTGCAGGCCATTGTAAAATGCTTTGAGGTGCCTGGAGGAGAGGTGTGGCTATATAAAAACAAAGCATTACTTACTCTTACCCTGTGACTGCAAGTGGACATGAGTCCTGAACAGAGCTAAGGGCTCTTCACTGAGGACAGGGTTCTCCGGTCCATTTGCACCACTTGGGCCATGTATTCTGGCTGGACATGGCCAGCAGAGAATCCTCTCTGTCTAAAGGAGCCTCCTCTGGCATGAAGCTGGTGGAGAGGGCATGCCTGCACCATTACCCATCTCCAGCCTGGCATCAGGAGAAGGAGTGAGATGTCAGGGTATTCCAGGGACAGGACAGGGGGTGTGGTGGAGCATAGCTGTGCTATCCACATTCATCAATGACACAAGGTCAGTTAAGGACCTTGCACGAGTTAATTTACACAGGTGCCCGGTGGTACATGACTGCAGCTCCCTGACAGCCCTGCCCCTCTCCTGCACTGAGCAGAGCTCTGGTGCAAGGGGACATTCACCCCTGACAGAACAATTTTGGGGAGCGCACAAAGCAGTTACCCAGAGCGTATTGGTTCTTCTCCCAGCCTATCAACCTGGCACCTTTCAAAAGCACTACATTCCCTTAAAGCTTAAATAAAACATTAAATCACAATTTATCTACTTATTTGGCTAAGATGTCTACACTTCAGAACATAAATCACTCAGCAAGTTTCTGAGTCTGCTGACAGATTCCCCTCCAAAAATGGGATCTTAGCATGCACAAGGAGCACGTACGTTCTCACCGAATACTTCTCCTGCACAGAGCAGAATGAAGTATTCCCTGGAAAGCTACCACAGTAACCCTGTCTCCTTCACTTTGCAGGGCAGGTGATTTTCCAACGTCCATTAGTGGGAGCTAGGTACCTGCCCTTTGTGCCTTGGGAAATCTCTTCCTCCAACAATTTGGGGCAGTGAACATGTCTTCCCATGAGTTTGTACACCAGCACCTATGGAAATGGAACCAGGCCGGGATCTTTGACTGTTGCCACAAAGCAAATAATCATTTCCATAATGGTCTGCACTCTCCAGTTTGCCAAGCAGAACTGGCTGGAATTTTTTTCCTTGAGAAGTAATTTGAATGGGAAAAAACTTTGTGTCCAAAAGGAACCTCTTCCCAGGAAAACAACAAAACAACAAAACAAACAACACTTACTAAAATCAACTTCATGACCCATATTTCGTTTTCAGAACAGTCAATAGCTCTGCACAAGGTGAGTCCCAGCAGCTCTCCCTCCATTTAATCTACACACTCGTTTGTTCAGGATTCAGTCCCTGCAGTGCCACGTATAGAATACTGGCATTTTCCAGGCTGCCAGCCAAACGAGTGCTTAGGCAGACATTTATGCAGACAGAGAGCTAAATCTGGTGTGCGTTACATTTTGTACAAGAGGGGCTGGTTGAGGAGTTGTGGTTTGTGTCTAGACAAGGATTCTGTGCCACCCCATCACTCATACACTGACTGCTTGAACTCTGATGGTGAACAGTGTCTCTGTGTGTATGCACGACAGCGAGTGGGCCCAGGTGGACGGTAGAACCTAGAATTTCCTTTTGGTATCGTCTGTGTGGGTGTTTTATTTCCATTAACACTTTTCATAAACCCGAGAATGCTGCTTACTATTATTATTTGTAATACTGTAGTACCGAGGGTTGCCAATTTGATTGGACGTATTCCTGGAGGTTTCATCACATGACATAATCTTTAATGAAAGATCCATCTTCTGTTCCTGGAGACTCCAGGACAATCTTGGAGGGCTGTCAACCCTGCACCAGTATTCTGTACATGGCACGGCGGGGACTGAATCCTGAATGAGCATGCAAATTAAACAGAGAGAGGGCAGCTGGGACTCACCTTGTGCAGAGCTATGTCCCGATGAATCCTTACACTTTCCTAGATTTAAACAAGTAAGTTACATTTGTTTGGGAAGCATTTCAGAAGAGTGGGATTCACACCTGAATCACATGACCAATCATAGCCTAAGGGGAAACAGGCATCTTTCACCTGCTTCGGAACCAGACAGGCAGGGAACAGCCAAAAGGGAGACATACAAATAATACATTTGGGGTTCTTTTCATTTCCTTCCATGTTTCAGCCTCTAGGACACACTCAGGCCTTATTTTCAAGCTTTTATTTGCAACCATGAGAGGTACAAAGTTACTTTTTCACATGAAAGCTGAGAATCTAATCTAACCCCCTGCTTCCAGGAGCTGAGGTTTTAAGAAAAACTCCTGTGAGGCTTGTTAATGCTGCTCCCAGTAAGAAAGGCAAATTCCATAGTGAAGGGGAAAGCAGCCTGCTAAAGCTCAGGGCATGTCTGGAGTCAGGGATTCAGTTTGGTTCCATCTCTAGCACTAGAGGATGTGGCTAGACTCGTTCATTTATAAAATCCTGCTTCTGCATGTCTTGCTCTCTGACAACAGCTCTGAGATGTCCGAGTTAAGCGTACAGAAAAGAGAAACCAATAGGCTATGATTTATCCAGTTCACTTTCTTGCCTGAAATCTGTCGCTTGAATAGGAATGAAAGCAACCATATTATCTGTGACTCTGCAGATGTTTAACATTCGGAGGCATCCAAACTATTTGTGAAAGTGTTTGCAGAGCCAAGTCTCCTTTTGAGTGCATTCGCAGTCCTTCTCTTGCTGCCTGGATCAGTCAGACGCACGCAGAGTCAGACTTTCCTACAAAATATTTTGAGGGAGCGTCAAACAATCCTGCTATCAGATATCATCTCTCAGTTTGATTGTGATTAGGGTGTCAGCCATCAGAAGCAAGCATTAAAATAACTGCCCTGATGAACAATCTAAAATAAATGCAGATAAAATGTATTACATTGGGCCATTTACTTTTAAGTGCAACAGCTTCTGTATTCTTTGCCACTTGCATGCTATGCAGCATAAAACAGCACAAATAAATACAGATGTAGAGAACATTAGATACACTTTGTAAAAGCAAATTATGCACGTTCACATTTCATTCTAGTTAGATCAAAATTAGATGTTTCTCCTCCATTATCTCAGTGGATACACTAAATGCTAGTGATTTATAAAAGAAGCCAGCGTGAGGGCCATTAGAATTGATTAACCTAAGAGACTGGTGACCTACTTACAAGTATATAAATATGATTATAATTGTGAGATAAGTAATTTAATGTTCTGCGGGACTTCTCCATAATGCTACAGTAATGTATAAACAAGACGATGACTGAAGGTTTGATCCTGCGCAGGGTGCTGAGTGCCTTCAGGTCCCATTGAGGTCAATGAGCATTGAGGATGCTCAGCGCCTTGCAGAATCAAACCCCGTTTTCCATCACTAGACTATCAGCCGGACTAAAGGAACCACTGCACTTCATGGCTGTGACAACTTACAGCATGCTGCACATGGAACTTTCGCCATAGGCTGCAAAGATGCTGGACCCAAGCAGCTTCCACTTATCTAGCTCCTCTTACCCTGAGGGTTGTCAGATTTGGGGCTTTGGGGGGATCAGTGCGTGAAAAGAGCCAGATTTAGAGTTGGGTTATGCAGCAGTTAAGTGGGGCTGGACTTGTATTTTCCTGGACCCTTCTGCAATGGAGTGAGGGGTCAGGGGAAGTTTTAACCCAAAATAGGTCTTTAAAGATATTTGGAACATTGAGGGTGTTCCGGGCCCTTCTCACAGCATCTATTCACATCGGGTGCAATGAGTGTTGGCAATCTAGAGAGACTCAGCCCCCCTCTTTTGATATCATCTGAGTGTAGAGCTCCCCATTAATTGGCATTTGACAGAGGTAGCCCATCAGCTGCCTGACTTAAACAGAGGTTCCTGCCTTCAAGGACAAAAATTGTCAGGCAATATGTAAGAGATTTCACAGTGTTTGGCCAATGCGAAGTTAATCCCAGGGACATTTTCAAAAACTTTCACATAATCCGAGACTCCTGGACTTCGAGGACGAATGTATCTCCCTCCCTGCCCCAGCATCTTCAGAGAACAACTAGATAAGTCTGCATTATCCCTTGTTCAGTCTGTGGAGGAGCCTATTTTTCCAGTCAGATTCCTGAGAGTGAGACATGGAGCTAGTCTCTCTGTCCCCCTTTAGGAGGTAGAGAGACAAGGCGGGTGAGGTAAGATCTTTATTCGGCCAACTTCTGTTGAGGAAAGAGACAAGCTTTTGAGCTACAAGGAGCTCTTCTTCAGGAGCAGGCGGTTGTCTTCATCCCTGCCTCTTTGGCCTTGTCCTCACTGTTAAGAAAAGGTAGGTTTTTAACTTGGGATAGCTGACGTACGTGAAGACAGGGCACTTCAGTTTTACCATGAGGTAAACTAGGCAAGGTCAACCATGGGTTGAAGGATAGCGCTGACCTCACCTAGCTACTCTGTGGTAAAACCAAACTATCTGGCCTTCATTGTGGTTTTACCTCGTGATAGCTCACTGTAACTGTGCCTCAGTGGGTCACAACTGAGGTTGCCAGATTCAGGATGAACCGCTGAGAAACAGGGCAGATATACCTCAAGACTGGTGGCTAACCCCCCATAGGATATACCAAACCAGCAACAAGAATAAACTCCTGTTTCACCACACTGCCTAACAAGAAGTCATAAAAGCAGTTTCCGGGGCATTCCAGTTCTTATATCACCACCAAAAACACTGGATTCAGAGATGAGTGGTTCGTTACAACCAGTCTCATCAAATGAAAGGTTCTTGTGATCCCAAAGGACCAGCCACACAGCCAAGTCAATATATAACTTAGATCTTACCCAAAATCACACTGATGCCAATCATTTAGTATCTAAAATCTAAAGGTTTATTCATAAAAAGAAAGAAAGAAAGAAAGAAAGAAAGAAAGAAAGAAAGAAAGAAAGAAAGAAAGAAAGAAAGAAAGAAAGAAAGAAAAAGAAAGAAAAAGAAAGAAAGAAAGAAAGAAAGAGTTAAAATTGGTTAAAGGAATCAAATACATATCGTAATTGCAAAGTTCTTGCTTCAGGCTTGTAGCAGTGATGGAATAAACTGCTGGCTTAAGTCAAGTCTCTGGTTGCTTCCAAATCATTGGAAGGACCTCAGTCCCTTGGTTAGAATGCTCCCATTAGTATAAGTCCAAAGTCCAGAGATTTGAGCAAAATGGCGGGGTTTCCAGGGCCATTTATATCCTCTGCCATGTGAAGGGAAACCCATTGTTTCAAACAAAAACCTCAGCCCAGCTAGTGGACAATTACAGGTGACCAGATAGTGTTTGGAGTCACATGGGCAAGTCACATGTTCATGAGCAATTTCGCTCAGTCATTGCAGGAAGACATTACCTATATTCCAGACAGCACATATACAGCACAGTCCACTCAATGTAGATGGGCATCTCCCATGGTCCAATGTAAGTTAAGTATCCTTTGGATGGGCCACTTAATTTGCATAGTCCCTTCAAGGTGTGCTGGGTAACTACTTCGTGGGTGGTACCCCAGGACTAAAGATTTGAAATCCAGGTATAGAGCCAATATTCATAACTTCAAATACAAAATGATACATGCATACAAATAGCGTAATCATAACCAGCAAATCATAACCTTTTCATAGCTATCTTACATGCCACATTTTGTACAAAATTCGGTGCAAATATATAATAGTGGTTGCAACAATGATCTATATAGTCATATTTTAATCAGATAACGTCACACTCACACACGGTAGGTATCCCAAGGAAAAACTGACCTTTTTCAGCTCTGAAGATGAGGCCTTAATGACACAGCCAGCAGGTCCCTTGCACCCCTTGCTCTGATTTGAAGGGTGGTCAGATAAGCCCAGAGCCCCATTTCACTTCAGGAAGGCAGGAAATGAAGCAAGAACAGACTTCCCTGTAGCATTTCATCATTTCTAGTGCATGTCCTGCCTGGAGCCAAAAGTGGGACAAAAAATACAAACAAACTTACTGGCCTATTGAAGAACCTGAGCAAAGGTCTAAGTCAAGAAAAGGACCAAGGCCTGGGCTGATAGCATGGGAGAAGTTTCTTAGGATACATGTCAGGAGTGATAGTTGTGGAAGCAAGAAAACCCAGTGTGTATAACATCACTGCAGCAGCGGAGAAAGGAGAGAAAATTAGTCTGCATTTTTCTCCAAGGTCCCCTAGAGAAAAATGAACCGAGACTTGGGGACGACACAACCTTGAACTGTGTCTGTTCAGAAACACAGGTCAAGAGATGAAGCTCACAAGTAGCCTTTACCTTGACACCGAGCCAAGCCAAAACCCTGTATCCAAACAGCCCCAAACTCTGGGCTATTTCAGATGTGGCTCCACTACGGACTATTACTCCTCAGGATCCCTAAAACCTTAAATAAATGTATTGAATGGGATACACAAGAATATGCTTCAAATTGCTTCCAATGCCACTTGTACTCCCAATAAATGCTTAGTGCTACTTAATTTTCTCAATTATTCAGCCACGTCCATACTGATTATACAGGGTGAATGTGCCAGCAATATCTTAATGGTATCCCCCAGCACGTTACTGGTAATAGCTTTCGCTGAGTCGCTATCTGTTTCCCCAATTATCCAGGTATCTTTTGCTGCCAGCAATATCTTCCCACTTAATTCACACAGAACTCAGCTTTGTGGACAGAGGCTGCACTGCTAACCTCTTACTAACTCTCTGTGGAACTACATTACAAATTAATAACTTAAGTGTGATTAAATAGGTTGAAATGCAGTTGTGAATAATTTAAATTCTATACAAACTCTAAAGCTACACAGCGAATTAGAAAATCTTGACACACACCTCTACAATGCAATACCTATGAAAAGGAATGCCTCCAATTAAAGATACTGGGTCAAATTTTGACCAGTTGCAACTCCATGGGTTTCAAACTCTGGAGATGATTTTGGCCTACTGAGTTTATAGCCACGACCACTGGGATGGGAATCAGTTAACAAACACAGAGTGGCTGACCAATGATAAGTGACAGAAAAAATATAATAAAAGCATTGTAACTGAAATGCTTTTTAGAAAAGCAGAAAGTCCTGTAGCAAAATCCTTGTTCCACTGAAATCGGTGGCAGCTTTGGCCATTGGCTTCTGCAGGGCTAGAATTTTATCCCTCTGAGGGCATAAAGTAATTCACACCAGCTCTTTGCTCTCACAGTGTTCCTGTTCTCAGAGAGCAAGATCTATAAGCCTCAAACTACCAGCTAAGGATCAGATCAGACCCTCTTAGAGTCCTTCCAGTGCACCACCGCCCCGGAATCAATGGGAGCTTTGCATGTGGAAGGGGGCATTGCCCTCAGTGTTGCATAACCGTGCTCCTTCTGGTGACAAGCATAGGGCCAGATCCTAGATCAAAGACTCCTGTTGACTTCAGTGGGCTTTGGATACGTCCATAACCCCGGCTCATCTCCATTTTCTCTTTATGATCAACCAGCTGATCTGATCCAGTCTTATGGGAGGAGGCACCTAGAGTATATCGCAAAGCCACAATCAATTACAAGGCTTTCTGGAGAGGAGGGTGCAACTTACCCTGCCTAGGAACAAACACAGCATCCTACAGACGAGCATAAGAGGACACGTGAATGCGTGAGTGCACATGACTTCATTTGACCTTTGCATCCACCCTTCCAGACACTGACAGTTGCCTAGAGATGATTGACAGATTTCTGGGTTTAGCTGCATCCATTTCGATATTCATACAACAAACAGGGATATTGTGGGTTCTCAGTTACTCCCACTTTGAAACAGGCTCTGACTCAGAGAGCAAATAGGTCTAAGATATTTTCATGGTCCCTGTAAAAATAGTATCCAGTATTGTGCCTAGTGCCACTAAGGAATGCTTAAGAAAAGACAACAAGACTGATTAAACCTATACTTCGTGCCACTGAACTTTTTGTTTTTTGTTTTTTTAAACCTCTGTCATTTTAAACTGCTCCCAAAATATTAGAGATGAGTCCAATAGAGTTCGTATGTAGCTGTGTTGACCTGAAGAAGAACTCTGTGTAGCTCGAAAGCTTGTCTCTCTCACCTACGGAAGTTGATCTAAGAACAGATATTCCCTCCCCAACCTTGTCTCAGACAGAAGCGTCAGGTGCGGGTGTTCCGGAGATGAGAGCTGTTCCCAGCACATAGGCCAGGCCAGCTATTTGGACTGCCTAATTTACCTTATGCCATGGTGGTGGAGACTTTGATACTGGGAATTGTACCGTTAGGTGGCTCAGCTTTGGAGAAATGTAGTCTGAGAGGGCTGAATAAAGAGTCTCTCGAGAATTGTGGGCACAAGAGTGATTCCTGAACACTGATGAGGCTACCGGGTCCGGTTACTCTCATCCCACATGCAGTCGTACGCACATCTGCCACGGATGTGAATGGGAGCTACACCCAAGGACTATATGTGATAACGAAGCACTGCCCCCCTTCAGGAATATGAATCGTAGAATCATAGAATCATAGAATATCAGGGTTGGAAGGGACCTCAGGAGGTCATCTAGTCCAACCCCCTGCTCAAAGCAGGACCAATCCCCAATTAAATCATCCCAGCCAGGGCTTTGTCAAGCCTGACCTTAAAAACTTCTAAGGAAGGAGATTCTACCACCTCCCTAGGTAACGCATTCCAGTGTTTCACCACCCTCCTAGTGAAAAAGTTTTTCCTAATATCCAACCTAAACCTCCCCCACTGCAACTTGAGACCATTACTCCTTGTCCTGTCCTCTTCTACCACTGAGAATAGTCTAGAACCATCCTCTCTGGAACCACCTCTCAGGTAGTTGAAAGCAGCTATCAAATCCCCCCTCATTCTTCTCTTCTGCAGGCTAAACAATCCCAGCTCCCTCAGCCTCTCCTCATAAGTCATGTGTTCCAGATCCCTAATCATTTTTGTTGCCCTTCGCTGGACTCTCTCCAATTTATCCACATCCTTCTTGTAGTGTGGGGCCCAAAACTGGTCACAGTACTCCAGATGAGGCCTCACCAATGTCGAATAGAGGGGAACGATCACGTCCCTCGATCTGCTCGCTATGCCCCTACTTATACATCCCAAAATGCCATTGGCCTTCTTGGCAACAAGGGCACACTGCTGACTCATATCCAGCTTCTCGTCCACTGTCACCCCTAGGTCCTTTTCCGCAGAACTGCTGCCTAGCCATTCGGTCCCTAGTCTGTAGCTGTGCATTGGATTCTTCCATCCTAAGTGCAGGACCCTGCACTTATCCTTATTGAACCTCATCAGATTTCTTTTGGCCCAATCCTCCAATTTGTCTAGGTCCCTCTGTATCCTATCTAAGGACCTAGGACCTAGGGGTGACAGTGGACGAGAAGCTGGATATGAGTCAGCAGTGTGCCCTTGTTGCCAAGAAGGCCAATGGCATTTTGGGATGTATAAGTAGGGGCATAGCGAGCAGATCGAGGGACGTGATCGTTCCCCTCTATTCGACATTGGTGAGGCCTCATCTGGAGTACTGTGTCCAGTTTTGGGCCCCACACTTCAAGAAGGATGTGGATAAATTGGAGAGAGTCCAGCGAAGGGCAACAAAAATGATTAGGGGACTGGAACACATGAGTTATGAGGAGAGGCTGAGGGAGCTGGGATTGTTTAGCCTGCAGAAGAGAAGAATGAGGGGGGATTTGATAGCTGCTTTCAACTACCTGAAAGGGGGTTCCAAAGAGGATGGCTCTAGACTGTTCTCAATGGTAGCAGATGACAGAACGAGGAGTAATGGTCTCAAGTTGCAGTGGGGGAGGTTTAGATTGGATATTAGGAAAAACTTTTTCACTAAGAGGGTGGTGAAACACTGGAATGCGTTACCTAGGGAGGTGGTAGAATCTCCTTCCTTAGAGGTTTTTAAGGTCAGGCTTGACAAAGCCCTGGCTGGGATGATTTAACTGGGAATTGGTCCTGCTTTGAGCAGGGGGTTGGACTAGATGACCTTCTGGGGTCCCTTCCAACCCTGATATTCTATGATTCTATGATTCTATCCCTGCCCTCCAGCGTATCTACCACTCCTCCCAGTTTAGTATCATCCGCAAATTTGCTGAGAGTGCAATCCACACCATCCTCCAGATCATTTATGAAGATATTGAACAAAACCGGCCCCAGGACCGACCCTTGGGGCACTCCACTTGACACCGGCTGCCAACTAGACATGGAGCCATTGATCACTACCCGTTGAGCCCGACAATCTAGCCAACACTCTACCCACCTTATAGTGCATTCATCCAGCCCATACTTCCTTAACTTGCTGACAAGAATACTGTGTAATGTCCTGCCCATAACAGTTCTCTCTATTAGCTAGTGAAGAGATTCCTGTAGCTTAATTTAAACAACCAGGAGCGTGATGGGGTGTACAAACCCCACACTGAGCAACGAGGGCTCATTCTGGGCTCAGCCAGCCCCGCCCTGCCACACCTGCAGCAAATGCTCCATCTGCTGGAGGAATTAAAAGGCAGCGAATTAGCTCAGTTGGGAGTGGTGCTGAAGGTGAGCAGACCTGCAGCCCACAGCTCCAGCAGAGCAGAGGGAAACCTAAAGGCTCTGATGCAGCCGCCCAAAGGGGCCCTCCATGAGGAAAGGGAGGACCCTCTGCAGAGACAAGCAGAGAGGGAAGTATCCTGTGGCCCTGGACAATGGCGACTCCCTCTTGCTTCCTTGTGATTTGGATTTTCCCACCAAGCAAAGGTCTTGGACGGAGGTGACCCCAGCAGGGTAGACGAGAGGAAGAGGCCCAGGGAGGGCAGCCTTAAGTAATCTTGGTTGTCAGGTTACTGGTAGCCCAAGGGGCCACAGGTCGGAACCCGGTGGAGTGGGAGGGCCCAGGCTCCCCTCCCCACAACCCCCTTGGCAGTCTGGGGTTGTGGCTGTGACCACTGGGCCACGCTTCCCAACCAGACCCTGCGTGGAGACCATGACAAGGAGCAAAAATAAACAAACTGGTCCACACCCTGCTCCTTGCTGTTCGGTTCTGCGAGCGGCAGCTCTCTCTCATCACGGTGGTGGTGAGAAGTATAATCATGGGCCATGGCTATTCTCCATCGCCACGGGAGTCTGAAGTCAAGGGAGTTATGCCAAAGATAAACTAAGCATAGATGGCTCCTTAGCTGGACTCTATAGGTTGTGGCCAAGCCGCTGGGCTCTTTCTAATATCGGCCACTTGTACCTAACTCCTACGCCCCAGTGGTTAAAACACAGAAACAACATGAGTTCATGCCACATCCACATCCTTGTCATCTTGTGTCACACACGTGTCTTCAAAGCCCCTGTTATTCTACTTCTGTCAGCTGATCATCCTCTTTCTAGCCACCTATTTTCCCACCCTCCGGTACCTTTCTCTAAAGGCCTGAGCCAGCTCCCACTGAAGCTCCCAGTGACAAGACTCCCATGGAGTTCAGGGGGTGCTGGAGCAGGCATTAAGTCCTTGACCCTTTCACTCCTCCAGCCTGATTTCAGATAGGCCTGTCTCTCCGGTTTTAGCTCTGAAAATGAGGTTGCAGAAACAAACCCTCGAGCACAGACTGTGGGGCAGGGAAGACTGAATCTCGCTGGATAACCTCTGCCAGCTGTTTCAGTCTCTCCAAAGTGTACAGTTATTTTGCTTTTCTCATATTTTGTTTGGAGTAAAGATGTGCCCACAGTGAAATAACGGGAATTTCAGAGCGGTCACAGAAATTAAGAATGACTTGCTTCTAGTTGAGTATGAAGTTTATTAATTGTCCACCAACATTCAGATGGTCAGTTTGCCACATGAATTATCACAGTGCCCAAAAAAGTGCTCCAGTGGCAGGGTTATTCGCAGGAAAAGAGAAATCGAATTGGAAAGCCTCAATAACCCTTAAAGACAACAGCTATTACGGTGACTGATCCACCATTCAAGTGTATGCAACTCATGGAGGTTGAAGGAACAATGGACTGAGAATTTGGAAGGAAGGCAGGTGAGAGGTTTTTCGCAGGAGTGGGTGGGTGAAATTCGGTGGCCAGTGTTGTGCAGGAGGTCAGACTAGATGATCATAATGCTCCCTTCTGACCTTAGTATCTATGAATCTATGTTGCAGAGTTCAGAGGAAAAAAGTGAGGCTACCAGATTCAAAATTGTTTTTTTAACAACCACCTTCTTTTGGCTGAGTGGTTAAAGAGCTCGACTACAACACAGGTTTGAGTCTTGCCTGATCTCACAAAGAAGGGCCACCTCCATTCAACCAGTGGCAAAATGGGTATCTGATCCATCAGGTCAGGTGTGATGGTCCCCTCACTTCCCTCTGTACCATTGGCTATGAAATGGACATGCCTCAACTGTGTCAACCCAATGGACCATGGGCAGGAGGGGAACTTTGACTTTCTCATATTACCCATTACTCCATAGTGGATTCAAAGTTAAATAATGTAACTCGTCTAAAAGTACTCGCCACTTATGCTGTTTGCTTGCCTTTTCCAGGTCACTTAGCTGTGACAATGAAAACAGGTCAGTTTCAGGTGTGTTTCTAGTCAATCTCACTGTCCCTCTCACCTGATGGCAAATGCTGCAAGACAGGGGTTGCAAAGGCTGCAGGGGAACAACCAACACCCATTTGCATCTTATAAGTGTTTTAAATGACTAAACCCAGGTTTTAAAAGGAAACTCCACCCACACATTGCAAAACCAGGATTTTATACCTAAGCTACCTGACAGTGGCCTACCTGGCAGTATTTTCATGTGCAAATTGCACGCTCTTTTTGAAAGTGAGGGAGCCTCTCGTTTTTGTTCTTTAGTACCTAGAACAAGAGACTCCAGAGAGAGCTGCAGACACCCCTCCTCCTACAAAGGGACAGGCATTGCGCAGGAGACACGTGGGGAGTAAAAGCAGTCGTGAGTAGAGAGATTAATGAGGTTCAGGGGAGACACGGAGGGCTCCGTTGAAAAACCAGGACGGTCCATATTCTGTTGTTGTTCAGTAGCTCCCCTTGAATTCAGTGGGAACAACATCAGCCCCTTTCCACAAAGAAAACACACTTCATACAAGTGGTGCTATGCCGCAGAGTGATTAGGGCGGGGTGACAGTCTGAAAGCCTCTCCCCTGCAGCAACAGGAGGGAAGCTGAGCTCTTGTGAGGGAGTGTGGTCCAGCGGTTAGAGCAGAGAACTGGGAGCCCTGTTCCCAACTCACCCCATTCCTTTCCTTTTACCACTTTTTAAATAGGTGTGACGCATCCGATTACCACAGAGCTGGACCACCCCTAGCCATAGCGCAGGTGCATGGGGTCTGGATCCTCCCTGTCCTCACACAGCCACCTGAGCGCGAGCTGGATCTTGGGATCTTGGCAAAGGCTACGCTGCTCCCTCCTGTTGGGAACAAGTGGGTGGAGCCATGACTCCCTCCTCGCCCTGCCTGGACTGTTGGAGCTGGCTAGGGGCAAGGAGTTTCCAGAGCTGCAGTAAATTACTGTCCTCTGGCACAAGAGGAGGAAATGGGACTCCCCGCCTGACACTTCTTTCTGGGTCTCCTCCTGGGCTGGGATCCTGCCCGTAATCAGCAGCAAACATTTGCAATCCAGGCAGCATTCTATCCAGTGACAAGTTATACTATAGGATGTCAAGCTCATTGCAGCATTTTTGCTCTCGAAAGGAAACAAAAGCAAACTCTTGCCAGTTTATTATTTCTGCTAATTATTTCACCCGGCCGTATTTCATCCAAACCCTTTTAAGAAAATAATTGGAGAAGGTCTGCAAACCCCGAGAAACCATTTCTCTCCTGCCAGTGAGGCAGATACAAACATAAGGCATAACATGTCCATACATCTCCAACCTCAACTTCTTATGAAGCAAAATAAAAGCAATCTGGTTGTGAACTGATCCAAAGCAAATATGATCTTTTAGAACACTCCACCTTCGGTTGGCAGAGTTGATTTATAGTATGCAATCGAAAGATCAGTGTGCAAATGTGGACGGGGGTGGGGAGAATATCTCCCCTGCACAGTTTCACTGTTAGCAGACATTTATTTTTGCATCACATACAAGAAAGAAGCCGCTGGCCTGCAAAATAGCAGTCACTGGACAAGTTTAGATTGTATTTCTAAATGGGTTGTTTTACAAGGCAAAGATTCAATTGATCATATTAATAATACTTGGCAATTGTATAGCTCTTTCCATTAGATGATCACAAAGTGGGATCTAACAGTAATAAATAAAGCTTCACAAACCCACTGGACTTCTTATATGAACTGTCATCATGCCCATTTTACAGATGGCAGAAGTAGGGCACAGAGGATGACATCTCCTACTCTGCTGAGGAAGGTTAATGTCATCTACTTCACTTCACTTAGCAAGTCTGGGGCAGACCTGAGTCCAGAAACCAGAATTTCCAACACCTAGTTCTGTAGTTTTACCGCAAGACCATCCTGAAGCAAAGTTAATGGGTATGTCATTATTTCAAAGCCAAAAGCAATTCTTTTTCTCTTTGGACTAGAGTTGCTACAACTGACATCTCTGGCTCAGCTAAGTCCAAAGTTCTGTTATTAGATTTCATGGCTAGTTTCCTAGATTTAGCAGCTTTTCAGCATACAGAATAACAGCTCAGATTCCTGGCACTACAGTCAGACTTGGGGATAATTGCTAAAGTAAATCAGAAAGGAGGGGCAGGGAACCCAAGAAAATCCTAAAACCAGACACTTTTAAAAATGAAACATGAGCAAATGAAGTACAAAATTGTCATTTTCAGGGAAGGGGCCATTAAATGATTTTATAAAAACATGTTCCAGATTCCCAGTTTGGTCTGATAAAACTTAACTCAGCAGCTCAGAATTGTTTCAAGTTTGAATCCTTCAGGGACCAGAAAAATTTCCTAATAAAATTCTACTGGTACCTTCCTCTCAGCCTATGATCCCATGTGGTGCTGAGTGCCTCCTAGGAGGTGCTGGACATCTACAGCTCCCGATGATTTCGACAGGCGTCAAGAGACGGTGTTGAGCATTTCCGGGCGGGGAGGGGGGGGGGGGTTTCACACTGCGGGTGAAATCCTGGCCCCACTGAAACCAACAGCAAAAGTTCCATTGATCCCTGTGGGATGAGGCTGTCAGGCCTAATGGCGGATTGGACAAGCTGGGGGCTTGACTCTGTGTTATTACACCACTTATAAGCCAGTGTCATGCCACTGAGCGGAACGGAGGCACACACATGCACAACTCTTGCAGCGGCGCAGAGAAGCAGCCCCAGGAGCGGAGCAACGTTGCGTTGTTTACACAACAGCACCAGAGAAAGGTGTCCTGGGAGCCAAAAATGCTGCTGCCCTTCTCGGCCTCCCTGCCTTCGCTCCCCATCACCCGCTGTTTCGCTCGCCTGGTTTGTGGCCACCCTCTGAACTTGTTTCACTCAATGTTTACGTGAAAGAAAACCGCAGCTCCCGTTCCCACCAGAGTCTTGTTTGGCCTCAGAGCTGCCCCGTCTCCTCCGGAGCACAAGGGAGTGGAGCCTCATCCAGGAGAGGAACGGGTGGTTTATGGAATGCTAGGGCCGAACTCTGGCAGAGACTGGTCGAAGGCGCTGAGCAGAACATCTGCAGCCACCGACTGACTTCGTTGGCCCACAGGGCGCCCACAGGGCATATGCACTGCAGAGCTTCCATGACAGGAGCTGTGGAAGGGCGTTACCAGGTGGCGCCTACAGAGCATCCTTACAGGTCTCCTGCCCAGCACTCAGCCGCGGCCCTGCACAGCCGTCCTCCCCCTGCCCTGTACCGTTATTCCTGCTACCTGCCAGGTTGCTGAGCCCCAATACTAAGCTCACTGCATTACATGTGCCCATTTGGCAGGAGCTTACACCACTGGCCCTGCACTGGCCAGGATATGGCTCCTAAAACGCAGAGCTTGCTCACAAAACTGTTTTGCCCAGCCATTCCCCTGAGCAGACTCTCGGTGCTAATGATTCCAAACTCAGAGCAAGGCTGGGTAATGTATGGCCCTGGGATAGGCAAGAAAATACATGAAAACAACACCCAGGTTGAAATGTTTATCGTAGGAAAGACAGGCAATTCAGAGTCACGGTCCTTGGAACCACCTTGTTGCTTCCTTTCTCGATCGGATCCTGGATACTTGCACTACACGGTCACACCTATCACAAACATACAGCACTATCTGCGCACGGGGCAGTCTCTGGGCCCTGCTCCAGCTGGTTTGTACCACTTTGGTGATGAAAAGTTGCTGGGAATTCAGCTGACCCGGCTACCTAGGGTTTCCCCTTCGGGGATGTCAGGGGAATCTCTAGGTAGAGTAGGACTGATGTAGCGGTTCCAGGCCACTCTCTCTTCTGGGTACATTCCAGGGGAGAAAGGGTGTAGCTAGGGTACTTCTATGGTCTGATGATCCCTGGAGGCTGTCACAGCTTTTTATGGGTCATGGACAGCTAACGGTAAGTTAGGGCAGCCTTTGGGCTACTCTAATTTACCCCAGGAACAGCGGCCACAAAGGTGATGAGAAGCTAGCTTCTCCCCTGCTGCCCCTATTTCTGTGCCTAGTGCAAAGCATTTGGCTGCATTTGTATAGTCAGTGATCTGAGAGCTTCTCCTGAGTGAGGGTGTAGGATTGGGCCTAAAGCTTGCTACAAGTCCTCAGTAAGCACAGCAAACTAACAACCCATTCATTAATTAATGACAAACCTGAAAGCAATGGTAATACATGTGGATGTGAATTCACGTCCACCCACAGTTTCAGTTCATTTAAGCCCCACTTTGCTAACCTGTGTCGTGTCCTACAGCAGCATGTTGCAAACCTTCACCAGACAGAGCTAAGCTGAAACATTTCCCACGGGTGCGTGAGGAGATCAGCTGTTCCCTGGACACGATGTTGTAATGCAAACCAATTCACTGTATCTTCGTTGGTGGGTGGGCCAAGATTTTTCCTACCCTGTCGGCCTCTTACATCATGAAGCAGGCCTGAGAGAGGGGTCAGGTAACCTGCAAGACATAATCATTTTTCAATTAGCACTAAAGCCTTCCCTGATTGCTAATGGGAGCCATTACTTCACTCCAGGACCGGTTCTGTGTTTGATTATCTTATTTCATGGTTTTGTTAGTTTTCCTTTGAGATGGGCTCCCGCCACAACATTTGCATGGGGATCTGGATCCAGATTTTGAAGGCCTGGGGTTGTTCGTAACTGAACCCAGGGTTTCAGTGGGGCTCATCCATAGGGCTATTTTGTTTCCCAAGCACTGACTTTTCCACCACCTTCTTTTGTGAAGATCGGGGCCAATTAAGGCACAGTCACTGCGAGCATGTGGCTAGGACTCCAGCTCCTGGAGTCATGTGATTACATCACAATCTCAGCTCTCTTTGGGAGTTTATAGCCCTCACCATTCAGGGCTGTTCCAGTGATGCCTGCTAGAGTCTGAGACAGCCCAGAACGACAGTTCAGAGAGGGGCCCTTCTGCTCTGAAGTGTGCCTGGTCCACCACCCATGCAATTACTTACCCACTCCAGCTATGGGGGAAGTACAAGGGCCCTACCCCACCGCTGCGGAGTCATTGATTGCTACACATTTATTTATTAATAAACACAAAGGTACAGCATTTCAGCCTATGGGTTGTTTGCAAACTATTTGCTTCTATTATTCATGGTGGTGCTTGGGCACCCAAGTCACGAGTTATTGTCACGAATGCACAAGGACAATTGCTCTTTGGTTGTACTTGGGAACCCCCAGTTCAGGCAGTAGAGTTGCCCTTCTGCTTGTACCATGCATGGCCTTGGTGTTTTCTTTGCATCTGTGTCCCAGCTCCCACCCCACTTTCTAAAGCGCTGCTGTGACCCCAGGACAACGGCTCCCTGGTCGCTTCTGGAACAGAAGAGGATGTGGGGCCACAGCAGAATGGGGTTTATGGGTGGCTGGTGCCAGGGTGACTCCCCTCCAGGAGGACTTATGGTCACTGGAGTCCAGCTATCACAACCCAGAGACTGGGATCCGGCCAGATGTGCACATTAGACCGTTTCCGAGCAGTGCATTATTTCCTACAATACGTTCTTACTGCTAATACTGGACTTCTCCCGCTATCTTCCCTCTCAGAGAATTTTAATCTTCCCCATTAGCCTTTACAAATAACAGCAATGGCCTAATTAATACATAATTTTTGGCCAGGTCTAGCCCCCTGAGCTATTATACCCTAACACGATATGCTGAGGCCCTGTCTGCCTTTATTTCCCATACTGTATTCAAGTCCTCTTATGTCATTGAGATAAGCAGTCATGAGAGATGTGTTTTCCGAAGCGATGTCCCCATTCATCATTTCTTCCTCACTGCTCAGCCTGATTACATTTAATTCAAGCAGCGAGGAGTCTGGCTGGGCCCACTGAGCATATAAGGTTAAAACAGCAATGCAAATGTAGTGTCGGCTTCCGAGAGAAATGGCTCCAGAACACAAAACAACAGCATTCCTTATCAGTACCAGGGCTGTGTACTCACCTCCTAATTTTCAAAGAAAACTTAGAGCACAAATGAGCCATTCATCAAGATCAACAGGCACAATTCCTCTTTACACACACGTGAGCCACAGACACCACCTTCCCCTTCAGCAAGCAAAAGCTTTGAACATCAATCTCGTCTGATATTAATGCAGGGCTTAATTACAAATATAGATCGGGAGTAAAGCTTATCACATCACAAGCCCTTTCCAGCAATGCTCGACTCAGAGAGAAGTGACTCTGTTGTTACACGGTGCTTTTATGTCAGAGGCTGGGTGCCTTCGCCGCTCCAGGATCCAGCAACAGGAATATCAGCAAATGAGTCTTTGTGCCACCAGCCACTGAGCAAAGCTGTGCTTGAAAGCAGATTTCAAACCTAGACCAAGGATGCATTGTGCCTTTTTCACCTTGTCCCTCTTTATGGCTGCATAATGCCCAGCCACAGCGTGGGGGGAAGTGGACATAGGGCACTAGACCCCAGAGGCATTCGGGGGCAGAACACTGCCTGGAGTGTGCTGGGGGGAGGCCCTCACACCTCTCTTTGGAGCTGTCGCACTTCCTCCTACGCCAGCTGCACTGTGCCAACCGCTGCATGGCCGTAGCCTCAGGCACCCACACCTGGGATGCCACAAGTTGAACATGCAGGCAGCTCAAGGACTGGGGTGGTGGGTGCCCCTGGTGAAGACTCCCAAGGTGAGGAGATGCTTCATTGTGACTCTCCTTCTCCTATACAAAGCAGAGCGCGGATGCAATGATCCCCTCCCCTGCATTGAACTGTGGGGAGCTGGCACAGAGGCCAACTCTGCCATGTGCAGGATTTGCAAAGTCCCCCGCACACCCAGCCTGCCACTGTCCGTCCTCCCTCTCACAGCTGAGCCACCGGGAGGCCGTTGGTTTGGTGACCAGATACTCGATCCAAAGCTCACTGATGTCAAGAGGAATCTTTCCATTCACTTCAGTGACGCGGGGATCAGGGCCACAGTGCACAAGTACCATGGTTCGCCAGTGCAGAGCGGGAGAAACCCCTCTGCAGTGTACCGCTCCCGTCACTGCTCCGTCGGCATTCTCCGCTGCTGGGGCAAATGCACTCACGCTGGACTAGCCTGGTCTTCGGGGGCGGTGGCACAGAGACTTGTGCAATTCGGATTTCCTATTCAAGCCAACGGGAATCTCTCCATTGTCTCTCATGGGAGCCAGACCAGGCACCTTGGCCACCCTCCTCAGCACTCATCCCCGTCTTCTCTCTCCACTCCCCATGCGCCCTTTGAACGGTGACCCAGTTCTCCCTCCAGAAGCCTCAACTCGCCTCTCTCCGTTCAAACAAATCTAACCTAATTCTTTCCTTTGCACCCAGTAATGACAAGCCCTGACCTTCCTTCCTCAGTTGCTGCACCCCCCCGCAAGACAAACAAATTTACAGGGAGCAGATCTTGTGAGGGGGTGGAGGTTTATTTGTTTCTAGGAAAGGTGATTTGCATATTTACTCTAATCAGGCTTCAAAGAAACACAATGGGGAAATTAAACACATGGAGCAGGCCAAACAGTCAAAAAACAGGCAAAAGTGAGAGGGGCTGATCAAGTTGACTAGCTGGGTCTAAACAAATGGATATAAGCAGCAGAGATCTCTCTTGGAAGGGCTTTGCCTGGCAGTGGAGAGAGGCAGATCTGTGGCTCAGAACGGTAGAAGAGGCAATGCCACCTGAGACAGGGGCATGAGCGCCCCCACGGGGACATATCTCCGCTCAGTGGGTGATGAAGGCTGAGTATGGTATATTGTACCTCAGCTGAGCTATGTTTTAGGTAGGGCTGATCAAAAGTTTCAGAGAAAAACTGAGGTTTTGACTAAATTAACTGGGGAGTTTTACAAAAAGTATCTGCTTTCCACAGAAATTGTTGTCAACCTGAACAGCTGAAGACCAAAAAGCTTTAGGTTGAAAACTAAATATTGTCAGTTTGGAAATGCAAGGGCAGTGCCTCATGCCCCCATTCTCATCTATGAGCCAGTCTCCCCAGATGGACTACGGCTGACATACCGCACTGCAGCCATGGGACTCTCACTGCAGCCGCTCAGCGAGAGAGGCAACTGTGGTGCATTATGGGAGATGTAGATTCACAGAGTCATAGATATTTAGGTCAGAAGGGACCATTATGATCATCTAGTCCGACCTCCTGCACAACGCTCACCCACCATGCCAGGAAGTCTGTCTCGGGGTGGATGGGGATTTGCAGCAAGTGACCTGGACCCGACTCCCATGAAGCATTGCTGTAGCATTTCTCAATCAAACATTTTCGGTTTTCAACCAAACATTTTCAGTTATTTGGGTTTTTTAATTTTTTTTTTTTTTTGCTGAAAAGTCCAAATTTTCCATGGAAAATTTTGACAACCCTCTTTGATTTTTGTAGAAATGTTCAGTGCGGGGAAACCCCCCAATTTTCAACCAGCTCTAGTTTTAGCTAATGTAATGTAACTGAGTGTCCTGGGGTCCACTCACTGCTGGGGCACCTCCTCCTGGCTGCTCTGGGGATTAGCTCCTTCCAGGTTCAACACCCCCTCCTGCTGCTCCTTCACGCACCTGCTACCTCTCTCTCTCTGCGACTCGGGGTCTTCTCTCTTCATGGCTTGGTCCTCCAGCCAGGTCACTGTAGCCCTTCCCTTCCTATCTGACCGCTGTCCCAGGCAGCCTTCTGCTCCACTGTCCAGTCTGTGCCACCTCCCCTGTGGCTGGCAGGGGAACCTGGGGTTCCAGTCCAGGGCCCCTGTGTCCAGCAACCGTGCTCTGCTTTTGCTAGGCCCTGTTGCGCTTTCTCTTGACTCCTTCCTACATCTTCTGGCTCCCCGCTCACTGGGGTTTACCAGCCCAAAGTGCCTCCTCCCAGGGGGTAGCAGCAGGCTACTTAACTTCTCAGCCCACGCACTTCTCCCAGGGAGTGATTGCAGACTACTTCCCCTGAAGCTCCTTTCTGTTGCCCATTTCCTGGCTTTATAGCAGCCTGGAGTGACCAGATGTCCTGATTTTACTGTCCTGATATTTGAGGCTTTTTTAAAATATGGGCTCCTATTACCCCCCACCCCCATCCTGATTTTTCACACTTGCTATCCGGTCACCCTATTACCAGCCCCACCTGTTCCTTCTCATCTGGGCTCTATCTTCAATCGGCCTTTCAATCCCTGGCTTGTCCCCAGGTGCAGTCTGTCAGATGAATTAACCTGACTGGACCTGCTCTGCCTTGGGTGGGGAGAACTCCTCATCACAGAGACTTTATGTTAAATGCAAGTGGTTAGAGACCGTTCTGAGCCTCACTTGACAGTTTTTGTGTATGGATCTGTAAATATTAAGGCTAAGATTTTCAAAACTGTCTGACCTCCCGCTTGAGCTACAATACAGCCTGCAAAGATGGCTACAGATGTGCTAGTGATCTTTTTAGTGACGTTAAGCTAACTCATTGAAGCTTTTGATTGAAAAGCTCCCCCTTTTTGCCTTTCAAGGTGTGCCCTGAGGAATGTGGACACCCCGTTCCCATTAAGGTGTCTTTGAGAAAAAACTCAACCCAAGCTCTTATTTTTCACTCTGTATGCTTTAAATTCAGGCCAGGCTAATTATAGACATAGGGCTTGATTCAATAACCATTGAACTCAATGGGAGTCTTTCCACTGACTTCCGTGAGCGTCAGATCAGGTCGATGGCTTGTACGTAGAAGCACAAAACACTGTGCTCCTAGAACCTGAACATTGCTTCCTCACTTAGGCGTTGTCTACACTGGGACTTCATCAGCAAAGGTTTTGGCATTCCGGGGTGTTAAAGAAACATCCCCACGAACCATAAAAGTTCTACCCATGAAAAGCAGTGGTGTGAACAGGGCTTTGTCGGCAGCAGTGTTCTCATGCTGACAAACAGCGTCGCTAAAAGCCTCGTAGTGCAGCCGTAGCCTTAGAGGTTGCTGGGGTTATTGAAAGCCTGGCAGCTGGGCTTGCAGAATCTAGCTACAAAGGGTTTGGAAAAGGCTGCGAGTCTGATAAATAAATGGCAGTGTTCCTGTTGCAGGTGAGACATGTAATTTAGATCTATTAAACTATTACAAAAAACCCAAAGCACTAAGTTGCCAAGGCAATAGGGCTCATTGTATAATATCTCTATAATCAAAATACTAATGTGGGATGGATGAGCTACACAGACTGTAGATCAGAAGGTTTTTACAATGCTGGCTGTATCCAAGAGCAATAAACAATGGGTTGATACAAATAATTTACCCAGTGTGTGTTTCATACACCTAGAGTGCACAGTCCAGGGAGAGAGGTTGCATTCAGCTAGGGTAAAATTGACCCTGTGCAGAAGGTCTAGGCACCATGTATATGTTAGTGTACAGTGGTCAACCCTTTCCAACAGTTACCACACTGTGGTATCTGAGATCCTGAAGTTAGTTCCTTTTCTAAGTCTAAACTCAAAGCACTCTAAAAATGTATATACACACATGGCCACAGAAGAAGCACTTCTTATGCCCCTGAGAGGCAGCCATCCCTGGGAAGGCGCATAAAAGCTGATTAATAGCACACCACTACACTCCATAACAGTCTAGGACAGGAAGTGAAGCAGAATACGTTGCCCATTTGAAACTAAAAGGTAGGCAGAATGTAATTGTAATGACCCAAGTTGGAATTGTGCCAGGACATCAGGGCTAATGGCCGTGCCCTTGGAAAAAGTGCCACAGGATTTTTAACGATCACAAGTGGCCAGGACCTTGGTTTTACGTCTCATTGGGAAGATAATAAAGTAGTGTCCCATTTATTTTTGGTCCCAAGGGATACCTGGGCCAATTGTATGTGTCAAAGGGTACAACAACGTAGAAATGTAGATTCCTTTGTTAAAGATATGGCAGAGAGCTCAGACAACTGAAAGCAACTTTACAATGAAAACAAGGAGAGGTGTCTGATTTTACGAGACTTCTTTTAATATTTCAGCTTTTTCTGAAGCTGCTGTGACTTTCGTGACATTGCTGAAAGGAAGGGGAGTCTTTTTTCATATGAGTTACTCCTGCTGTAAAATATATTTGGAGGGAACGAGTTTATATAGCTATCCCTAAGATAATTGGCAAGGGCGAGCCATTCTCCCATGAAGGTTACAGAGTGGGTTACATGCGGGTCTTCATTTTAAAAATAAATAATGAGAAATTAATAGATCATCCAGTCTCAGTCCCAAGGCAGATGATCATGATAAACTGGAAATGGCCACGCAGAGGCTTTAAGCTACAGACAGGGGAAGAGACACGCATCAGACTTATGGGGCTTAGAAGCGTGAAAACAGAACACTTGCATTGAACATGACAACAATGATAGCCATAGTCAGTAGGATCTGAAATACCAGTGGCTACCTTATACTCAGCAAAGGAAGTGACTTCAGAATCTCAAGTGCCATAGCACGTTTACTTCCTTTGCTAAGTACAGGGAAATCGCTGTGGCCATTTTTGGTAGCCACTGAGTCTTTAAATGTTAGCCACTGTACATGTTTATAATTACGTAATTCTTTCTCAAGGGTGACTGCCTCCATATTTCAACACATTGTAAGGTCTGCATCATTTCTCATTTCAGTCAACCAGCAAGACATTATAGAGGAAAAGCAATCACACCTTCTAAAACCTTAGAGAAGTTTTTGGACAAGAACAAGAACTGACCAGGTCTGTTTTGTAGGGCCATTAAGTTCATATTGGCTAGTGTACGGATGGCGGGCGCTGCTGGAATTGATAAAGCTCTGGCTGGGATATTGATGAGAAAAGTGTAGTTTTCTGTAAAAGCCGTTTGGGTTGCCAAGTGTAGACCGCCATACAGATCAGTATTGGAATCAGATTAATTAATTTGTATGATCAGTAACCCAGAGGAAGGAAGGTACAGCCAAGTGATGCTATTTGCTGATGGGGCAAACAAATGCAGGGGACTGTCAACACGGAGTGTAATAGTATTCGACATGGCCTTGGCTAGATGAGGAATATGGGGGTATAAGGAGTGTACGCAATTTAGAGGAGAGGAATATGAAATAATGAGGATGGGGCAGAGCATAAAACCAGGCGCCCCAATCCCAGTGGTCCCAGGCAATAAAACGCAGAGATTCGTAATGAGTTGAATGCAGACCTTCAGCACAGCATCAACAGCAATGAGAAAAACAGGCGAATCTGGGAGACAGGAAAATCCATCAGCTGATAGTGGGGAAATGGTTAGGGTTCCATATAGGGAGCCAGCAAATATTGTGTGGTCCTAGGCACCCTATACAAAAAAGGGCATGATGGAAGCAGTGAAGGCAAAAGAGAGGTGAAGGATATAGGGGGGATGTGTCACCTGGAACAGAGATCATGTGGAATACCGTAGGAGGCTAGCAAAGGCCTACCCAAGATAAGCCATTTTAAGAACTTAGGTAAATGATTGAAGGGAAAATTATTGCTAGGCCCATCTGCTAACTCAGAAGAGAGAACAGACATAAATGGGTTGCTTTCCCTTCCTTCTGTCCGCACAATTTCGTGCTTCAATCTTAAATCAATTGGGAACTGGTTTGAACCAAAATTAGAGGGTCCAGTGTTAGCACTGGTTTAATTGAACTGGAGCAAGTCTGTGTGTAGACAAGACCTAAGAAAGCTCTTCTGCTGAGGAGTCCCCCTCATGTAGGGTAAGTCAGTTTCCCAAGAAGTTTGGGAATGTTTCTACAAGACACGTTCTCTTCTCATTTGCACACTTGCGCTTTTGTTGGTTTCACCGGGAGCCATATGCAGAGAGGAATGGTCTCCAGATCACCGGGGAATTGAAGAAAGGATCATGGCAAGGACTGCAATGAGCTCGCTGTCTCCAGCTGGAGCACACAGCATGGTACAATTAGGGCCACATGGTTCAGAGGTGGGAAGGGGGCTCTGAAAAATGTGATGTTGACAATTTGTAAAGATAAAAGCGGGAGGGGGAGGGGGGAAACGTGTCTGGCCAAAACACTAAAACCATATCAACGTTGGACTCGATTTCTGAGGCTAAAAGGAGATTGAATACTCTGAGGTTAAGAACATAAATGTCCACACTTAGGGGGAAAGTCTCTTGTGCTTTCTGATTTGTAAACTTTGTCAGGGCTTTAGATTCTCTCCGAGTAGAAAGAAGAAACAAGACAGATGCAGAGATAATTATTATCCTGGCAAAGAAGCTGTTCTTGTATCCAGACAGGGAGTTATAGCTACACAGCTGTCTTCAGGGTAGAGTGAGAGCATTTTTTCCATGTTACAGCTGAAATGGCAATTAATTTTCTTGCTAAGCTTAAACTAACCTTTATTTTAAAGAGCAAGATAACTTGAACAAGATGCCTTCTCACCTGGCATTTACCAAGTAGAAGAGGATATCCATTTAGGAAGCAATTAAAGGTATTGCTCTGAATCCTCTCACTGTGTCACCTGATTTTGGGGTTTTTTTTAAGAGCTGGTAGGCATGTTGCCCCCTGTAGTAAAGGATGGCTAATCATTTCCATTATAAAGGCTCATTTTCAGATGCTCCTATCTTTCTCAAAGTTTGACCCTCTGTGGCTGAAATTTAGCACAGTTTTTCCAAGTCACAGGGAAATTTTCTGCTGAAAATGTCATTACAAATAGTTGGACCATTTTTAAGCACAGAAAACATAGGGGAAAATGCAGGTTTTCTCCGAAGCAACTTTTGTTGCAATCGTTTTTTGAACTGCTCCAGAGCCTCAGGGAAAGGCAATGAAAACTTTACATTCTATGTGTTTTACTTTGTGACCTTAACGTTCTTTTAAAGTTGGGTGTTTTTTTAATAGAAGGGTTCTCCTAGATTAATTAACATTTCTAAAGTGCTTAGAAGAGGAAAACTGCTACATAAGTGCTAAGTATCATTATGCTAAATGATCTCTTTATCTTAATGGAAAATTATTTGGGCCATTTTAAATAATGCATTCTGCCTTCTTAATCAACAAAGCCCTTGTAATAGTATACATATAGTGATTGCAAAGAACATTTTATTTTAAATTATACACATCAATCCAGCAAAGATCTGATGAGCTAGATCATGGGAACACTGTCTATATGGATATGTTTGTGATTTTCTCATGAAGCATTCTATCCTGGAACTAGTGTATATGTTTGACTATTTCAGAAACAAAATTAGACCTCTATGTAAGGATACAAGCTGGAGTGTTGTGGGGTCAACAATTCATCCAGATATTAAATAAAGACAGATTCATAGGTTACAAGGCCACAAAGAGACCGCTGTGATAATCTAGTGTGACCTCCTGTATAACCCAGACCATGGAACCTCCCTGAATTATCTTCCTGTTTGAACTAGAGGAGATCTCTTATAAAAGACATCAAACCTTGATTTAAAAATAACCAGTGATGGCGAATCCACCACAACCCTTGGTAAGTTGTTCCAATGGTTAAGTACCCTCACTGTGGGGACAGCCTCTTTGAACCTAATTAATGCCTTTAACAACCTCCCGCTCTAAAAGTGACCATTGTCAGCATTAGGAACATGACCTTTTTAGCTTTATTCTCCCCAAAAGAACTGGCTGGTGCGAGGAGGAGACCCGACACATCTGTTTCCATCTATCCAGATCCATATACATCCCATATCATGAGAGTATCTGTTGCTCCTGCATCCAGGCTTGTCCAGTGCCTTGCAGCGCTTCATCTTTTATACCACTGCAAAGTGTGGGTAAAAGGTTGCTACCAAGGCAGATAGGCAACATTTTATCTTCACTGGGCACAGGTGTAAAGGTCCACACGAGGGGCACGACAGTGGAGAATCAGGCCAATGCCTGAATTAATATTCAGGAAAAGCAAAAATATCAAAAGAGTGTGAGCAAGTTCGAGGCAAATTCCGTCACAAATTCAGCTGACTGTTTCAGGAAAACCATTTGCTGAATTCTCCCAGCTCTAAATGTCATGTGCATTTGGTACAATCATTGCTGCTGAAACTAAGTGGACTTTTCTAATGCATTTTTCAGTGGCAAAAAGAAGCCAAACAAAATGTGAAGGGTCAGATCCTCAGTAGATGTAAATCAGCCTAGACCTACTGCAGCCAACGGAGCGAAGCCAGTTTACACCACCTGAAAATCTGGTCTTGAAGGCAGTATTAATTTTAAAGTATTCCTGCCTATATCTCCCATGCAGCACACAGAGCAGCATGACAAAATACATCTAATCCTGCCTAATTGTTTTGCAGGATGACCTGTCAAAATATAATTAGATTGTTCATGTGTTGTTGTTATGGTGAAGCTTTGTGATCCTTGAATGTCAAGCTATCAAGGAGCTAACCTAACCCTTGGGATAACACTGTGTTAAACATCTTGGGTTATTTATTATGGGCAATGCTATTTACATGCTCATAGTGCAAAAACCTATGCACGAAGCCATCCATGATGGGGAAGCAAAACAGAAACACACACAAAAAAACCAAACCACGACACTGAAAAAATCTGATCTGATAATTGAGTCTCCTTAAAACCAGTAGCAGAAAGGGTAGCATCAGAAACACCTTCTTGGTCAAAGCATTTTGCCGTGATCATTTATTTTAATATTTGATCCTCTGAAATGGGTGCAACAGTTCCAGCTTGATATCTTATGGCTTCAGACTTCTAAAAAACATATCCGCATATGTAAGGCTAACACAGAAGGGCCAGATGAGTTAGCTGAGCAGAGGGAATTAGATTACAACATTATTAGAGAAAGGGCAGAAGGTGACCTATAGGAAAACAAAGTGCTTTATGTAAATAACTTTAGGTGGTCCACAAAAGGAGAAGTGTGGGCTGGGGATAAGGTGATAAGGCAAAGCAAATTTCATGCAAACAGATGTTTTAACAGACAAAGCATCAGTAAGTAAATTCATTTATTCATGTCTGAATATCAGTGACATCAAAAGGTACAACAGTCAAATCAGAAGGTGAAATACAACTCATTCTATCAAGCATACCCCAATATTCAAAGCAGGACATGCAGACAGGCAGCTAAATAAATGTACAGAAAGTAAGCACTGAAACTACAGTCGACTAGATCTGCTATATTGCAGACCACACAACCAGTGCACAGTCATCAAAGGGGTGAACACAAAACCTTCCTGGGTACAAAGCCAAACACACTTGCCTTTAAACTTCATGGAGATATGAGGCATCACCCATTACCTTCAATAGAAGCTGGACTAATTTACCTGCTGTCCTTTCCTGGATTGCATTAGCCTGTTGTCACCCCTAGTGTGTGTGGCCACATGACAGCAGTGATGAGAGTATTTGAAAATCTGTATTTCCTGTAGCCATAGATTCATAGATTTTTAAGGCTAAAAGGGAGCGCTGCGATCACTTAGTCTGACCTACTGCATAACGCTGGCCATAGGACTTCCTTGAATTAATTCCTGCTTCACGCTCAATAGCTGGGCTTGACCCAGAGCACATCTTTTAGAAAAATATCAAACATTTTCGCCTCAGCATCATCCCAGGAGCTTTGTGTTCAGCTGATTATCTACTGGAACCCCCAAGGCTTTTTCAGAGTCACTGCTCCCCGGGACAGAGTCTCCTGTAAGGATGGCCTGCATTCTTTGTTCCTAGATCTATGACCTTACATCTGGCCAAGAAGCAGTCCTTGTGACACCCTATTAGAAACACCCCCCTGTTCAATTACATTTTGAGACCCCTTCAGACCATTTTGAGATCATAGCTCGTTTTTAATCCATTTAATAGATGTGCCACAGGTCTGGTCAGACTCCACCTGCCAGTAGCCCACCAGAGTAAATAAAGCAGCTTCTGGCCTTTATAATCTTCCAGCCTGTCTGTCGGGTGAGCTCTGGATCAGCCTCCTTGGGTGACCAGAGACCCCTACCAGGTGACTTTGTTGCTAAGTGACCTCTCCCCTGATAAGCCAATTCTTCTGGCTGGGTTTAGAGTTGTTTAGAGTGAGTCCATTTCAGTGGGAGAGAAGTTAAAGTGAATGACCCTCTTTGGTTATGTCTTTGCCACCAGCCTTTAGAATTTCAGTCCAACATGGAAGCAAACAGACAACAGAGAAAGCGAAGGGGGGCCGCACATTCAAAACAGACTTTGCAGCTCGGTAAAGATACATACACGGAGTTCATCACCTCGTTCAGAATTCAGAAATTGTCCAGACAGACTCCCCAAATCAGCACTGGGCACCATGTTATTTTGCATTGTTCTAGTTTTCTGAATTCAAATGTTATGCCACACCAAAGCCAACGCTTTACCATAGTCTAAGTCTACACAGCAATACTATGACCTGTATCAACCAGCCTTGTAATCTCATCAAAAAAGAATATCAAGTTAGTTTGACAAGATCTCATTTCCATAAACCCACATTGATAGGCATTAATTATATTACCCTCCTTTAATTATTTTATTTATTTATTTACTTATCAGTTGTTTCATTATTAAATGCCCTCCTGACTACCCTAGCCAGTCTGTCCCCAAGGAGATTGATTCCTCCTCTACTGAGATGGAAGCCATCCCAACTATAGAGCTCTCTCTCCCTACCAAGGGTGCACAAATATTACACAAAACCCAAACCCTCTACCCAACACCACTTACCTAGCCAGTCATTCACTTCAAGTGAAGGAAGACAGAAGATTCTGGGAGGACAGGAAGGACCTCCGGGAAGATCCCTTGGGCACTTCTCTCCTTCAGCCCCCTTTCAAGTCCTCTGAAGTCAGCTATAATCAGTGAGACATCACCAGCCCCAATGAAGCCTGGCTCGCCCCTTCAGACACCTACACAATATTGCAGCCACAGCTTGTATCTTGGCTCCAGGAGATAGCACATCATCCAGTTGTCCACCTGTCCCTTGCCAAATGTTCCTTCCAGTCTTCTTAGAAGTCCCCAATTATCTTATTATCCATCTATTATTTCTAGGGGGCCCAGGACTGTAGTTACTGAGCATTAATCAGATAATTAGAGTCAGCAAATGATTCTGCTAACAACAAATCTGTCTCCAGTCTGCAGAATGATGATAATGTCCCTCACAATGATATTATAATGAAACTAGGTATCTCCCTACTCTACATGATGTTCTGGAAATTTCCAAAACCAGCAAGGATAGCTTATTATCTAGAATACACAGAGAAACAAAGTAGCCACATTTTTAACAGGGTAGGTAATAAACCATTAGAACAGCTTGCCTGTGGGCTTGTGGTGAATTCACCATCACTTGGAGTCTGTACATCAAGACCAGATATCAGTTAAAAGCTATGCTCTAGTTCAACCACAAGTAATTTGGCTTGATGCAAGATTCATTGGGTTATGTCTGTATTACACAGGAGGTCAGACTAAATGACCATCATGGTGCTACCTGAACGTAAAATCCAGGAATTTATTAAACTTGTCCAGGTATGGAGTAATGTTTCCAGGTGACTTACTTCAAGTTACATTCATGAGGTATACCAGCAGGTGAATAACTTTGCGTAGTCCACCTTCCGTCAGTAACATGTGTTCTGATATGACATGTGGTTCCTTTCATCATTTTGATACGTGAGGCTGGACCTTGCCCTCTAAAATTCAGAGCTCCTCTTTCCCATGGAACTGACCTGTCTCCTGTATCTGACTCGTTCCTTCACACTGGGTATGGCTATTTTAGTGGCTCACTCATCCTCAACCCTAGGGCTCTTACCTAGGGCAACTCTCCTGGGATCTAGCAGAGTGGCACAATCTGACACTTGTAGATAGTCATTTCCTTTATCCTTAAGCGTTCACAGCTTGCAGATAAGGGGTAGGGGGGTCTTTCCCCACTGGCAGCGGGGGAGAAAAACACAATCATAATGACAGGTTTCAGAGTAGCAGCCGTGTTAGTCTATATCCACAAAAAGAACAGGAGGACTTGTGGCACCCTCTTCATCGGATGCATAGACTGGAATATATAGTAAGAAGATATGTATATATACATACAGATAAGTTGGAAGTTGCCATACAAACTGTGAGAGGCTAATTAGTTAAGATGAGCTATTATCAACAGGAGAAAAAAACTGTTGTCATGTTAATTAAGATGGCCAGATTAGACAGTTGACAAGAAGGTGTGAGGATACTTAACATGGGGAAATAGATTCAATATTTGGGAGTGGCTGGGTCATTACACATGTTGAATCTATTTCCCTCAGTTAGTATCCTCCCACCTTCTTGTCAACTTGATGATCACGACAGAAGTTTTTTCCTCCTGCTGATAATAGCTCATCTTAACTAATTAGCCTCTCACAGTTTGTATGATAACTTCCAACTTATCTGCATGTATATCGATATCTATCTATCTATATCTTCTTAGTATATGTTCCATTCTATGCATCCGATGAGGTGAGCTGTAGCCCATGAAAGCTTATGCTGTAATAAATTTGTTAGTCCCTAAGGTGCCACAAGTCCTCCTGTTCTTTTTACAATCATAATGGTCTGACCCGCACGTAGTGTTGGACCTGAGGGAGGAGAGAGTGCCTGTGATGATTTGAAGTGAGATAAACAGCAGCTGACATTGGTTCTTGCCCTTTAAAGACATAGCAGCAGCAATCAAATTGCAGCCACATTTTTCACTGGCATTGTATTGATATTTAGAGCAGCATCATTTGAAGATGTAAAAGAGATAGACAATCAATTAGTATTGATACGGGTCCGTGTTTTATTTGCGTGCTCAGACAAAGTAAAATGACCATCTCTCGTAAATCCCTGTAGTGTTCACGAAAAGAGAACTGGACCTGACCTAATCAGCCTTCCTCTTTGGGAAAGCACAGAAATAAGAACAGCTGAAAGACAATAGATATTCATTTTCTCATATAAGCTGTGGAAGAGAGAAATCCGGCTAGACACTAGATTGCATTGACGTAGGGCCAAGTAGATGAAAATCCCCACAAAAAATTCAAAACCACGCAATAAAGAGACATTGCCAGCTCAGATTTGGGCCATGTTTATAATCCTTCCTTTCTCCCACCTTTGTCTGCCTTATCTATTTCTCATGGAAGCTCTTCAAGGCAGGACCTGCCTTTTACCAGGTGTATATACAGCATGCAGGCCAAAGGGGCCCTGATCTCCCTGGGGTTTCTAGGCACTCAGATTCAGACTTGCCAGCTTGCAGTCAATTTCATTTCCTGTGTCTCGTGCTCTGGCATAATGTTTTAACATTTGGGTAGGAAACCTATAGCAGAATTTTATAAAAATGATTTTTTTTTCCATGGAGGGGGAAACATTTTGGTTGGTGCTTACAAACTGATTGTTTAATCATTTGCTCCACTACCTTTCCAGGTATCAAAGTTAGGCTAACTGGTCAATAATTTCTCAGCCACTGTTTGTTTCCTCTTTTAAAGGTAGGGACTATGTTTGCCCTTTTCCAGTTGTTTGGGACCTCACCCATCCTCCATGAATTCTCTGAGCTAATCCCCAGTGCTTCCAAGCCCTGGTCTACGCAACACATTTATGTCAGTATAATTATGTCACTCACGGGTGTGGAAAATCCCCTGAGTGATGTAGTTATACTGACCTAACCCCCAGGGTCGACAGGGCTCTGTTGACCGAATGGCTTCTCCCGTCAATATAGCTACTGCCTCTCAGGGAGGTGGAGTACCTACGCCAATGGGAGAAGCTCTCCTGTCGGTACAGGTAGCAAGCACCTTCACTAAGCGCTACAGTGCTGTGTGTAGACAAGACCCAAGATTGCTTCAGCTAGTTCCTTAATACCTGAGCATGACTCCTCAGTCCCTGATGACTTGAACATATCTAACTTATCTAAATATCCTTTAACCTGTTCTTTCCCTACTCAGGCTTGCGTTCCTTCTCCCTTCATGTTAATATTAATTGTGTTGAGTATCTGGCCACCGTTAACCGTTTTTACTGAAGAATGAAACAAAATATGCATTAAACACCTCATCCTTCTTGATGTCATCCATTATTAGATCTCCTTCCCTGCTAAGTAGAGGACCTAGACTTTCCCTCATCTTTCTCTTGCTCCTAATGTATTTAAAGAACCTCTTTTTATTCCCTTTTATGTCCCTTGCCAGGTGTAACTCATTTTGTGCCTTAGTCTTTCTGATTTTGTCCCTACATGCTCGTGTTGTTCTTTTGTACTCCTCCTTAGCAATTTGTTCATGTTTCTGCTTTTTGTAGGATTTCTTTTTGGTTTTTGGGTAATTAAAGAGCTTCTGTTGGAACCATATTGGCCTCTTATAATTCTTTTTATTGTTCATTTGCAACAGGATAATTGTGCATTTAATATTGTCTCCTTCAGAAACCACCACTCTCATAAATCCCTTTATTCCTTCAATTTTCTTCCCAGGGGACCCTACCTGCCAGTTCTCTGAGTTTGTTAAAGCCTGCCTTTCTGAAGTCCTTTGTCTGATTCTGCAGCTCTGGTTCCTTCCTGTCCTTAGGATCACAAAATACATCATTTCATGATCACTTTCACCCACATTTCCTTCCACTTTTGGATTCACAACCAATTCCTCCCTGTTAGAGTCAAGTCTAAAATGGCTATCCTCCGGCTACTTCCTCCACCATCTGAAACAAGAAGTTGTCCCCAGCATATTCCAAGAACTTATTGGTCATTTTGTGTTTTGCTGTATTACTTTGCCAACAGATGCCTGGATACTTAAGGTCCTCCATTACTATCAGCTCTCATGTTTTAGATATTTTTGTTATTTGTTCTAGAAATGCTTCTCCTCCTGACTTGGTGGTCTATAGTAGATGCCTACCATGACATTGCCCTGGTCTTTTTTCCCTTTTTATTTTCACCCAGAGACTTTCAACTGGTCTGCATCTCACTGCCTTCTGAATCTCAGAACAAGTTCATGTATTCTTGATCTATAATGCAACACCTCCAACAATCACAGACTCATAGAACCATAGAATTAGAAGACCCCTGCCAAGATGCAGGATGTTGTGACTAAACCATTGAAGTAGGGTTGCCAACTTTTCTATTTGCAGAAAACCGAACACCCTTGCCCCCTGACCCTTTCATGAGACCACACCCTTGCCCCATCCCTTCTCAGAGGCCCCATCCCCATTCACTCCATCCCCTGTCGCTGTGCCGCTCACTCTCCCCCGCATTCATTAACTTGCTCATTTTCACTGGGCTGGGGCAGGGGGTTGGGGGGCAGGAGGGAATGAAGGCTTCGACTGGGGATGCAGGCTCTGGGGTGGGGCCAGGTATGAGGGGTTTGGGGTGCAGGAGGCGGCTCCAGGCTGGGGCAGGAGGTTCAGGGGTGGGAAGGGGTGTGGGCTCCTGGAGGGGGGTTGGGCTCAGGGCTGGAGAGCAGGGTTGGGGTGCAGGAGGGGGTGCAGGCTCTGGGTGGGAGTTTGGGTGTGGGAGGGGGCTCAAACCTAGGGCAAGGGATTGGAGTATGGGAGCAGGTGCAGGGTGCGGGCTCCGGGCAGTGCTTACCTCAGGCGGCTCCTGGAAACAGCCAACTCCTAGGCACAGGGGCAGCCAGGTGGCTCCGCACACTGCCCCTGCCTGCAGGCGCTGTCCCCGCACCTCCCATTGGCTGTGGTGCCCGGCCCATGGGAGCTGTGTGGAGCTGGTGCTCGGGGTGGAGGCAGCGTGCAGCGCCCCCATGGCCGCCCCTGAGCCTAGGAGCCAGAAGGACATGCTGACTGCTTCCGGGAGCTGCACGGAGCCGGGCAGACAGTCTGCCTACCTTGCTGCGAGCAGCCAACTGGACTTTTAACGGCCCGGTCAGTGGTGCTGACTGGAGCCACGGAGGTCCCTTTTTCAACCAGGCATTCCAGTTGAAAACCGGACACCTGGCAACCCTATATCCAAGACAGATGCTTCTTTTTGAAAACCTCCTTTGAAAGAGCTTTCACAGCTTCCCCAGGCAGTATTGTTCCATTGTCCGACTGTTCGTACAGAGAGGATATCTCGGGCCTGATACTGAGCGCCTGAAACTCCAAGTGAAGTGGGAAGCTCCTCTTAAAATCTGGCACAACTTGGTGTCTGCAGCTGGGTGCCCCAAAAGGGCTGCACCCAGAAAGAGAAGCAGCTGTTTTAACAAGTTGTCGGCAAGTCTTTGAATGGACAGTGAGAAACAGCAAGACATGGTGGGTGGAACCCTCCTGACCGGCCTCAGGCAGAGCTCCCATTGGAGCTCTGCAGCATCTGGCCATCTGTGGGCTGCTGCTAAGTTAATTAGAACTGTGCAGTACCGACTGTTTGGAACAATGGTGCAAGCAGTGCATCTAAACACCCCAGGTCTTCGGTGAGTCACTAGCCTGAATGAGTGCTGGGTAATTCTGCATGTGCCCGCTGTGCCTGTCAATCCGTCTCTATGTGACTAGACAGAGAGGACGAACATGGATCTATGACAGTGGGCAGGGTAATAATGCATTCATTTTCTCAGTGCATCACAAGGAAGAGGAAGAGCTATAATTCAAGAGCCTCCCTGAGAGTTTTGCCAATTCTTTACTATGGGAGACAAGATCTGGAAAGGTTTCAGAGTAGCAGCCGTGTTAGTCTGTATCCGCAAAAAGAACAGGAGGACTTGTGGCACCTTAGTGACTAACATATTTATTTGAGCATAAGCTATCATGAGCTACAGCTCACTTCATTGTGAGCTGTAGCTCGCGAAAGCTTCTGCTCAAATAAATATGTTAGTCACTAAGGTGCCACAAGTATTTCTTTTTGAAGATCTGGAAAGAAGCTGCAGCCCTGGAAAGCTGTTTCCACTCTGTATTTCAATGCAACATTTTGCAAGGACACAAAGAACCATGTGTGCTGTAAACACGATGAAGAGATGCTTAAAAAACTAAAGACATCCTGGGCACAGTATTTCAAAAGTGCGCTGGTGCTGTGACTGAGGAGACGGAAGCTCTGTCTACACCTCTGTGCAGAAATGGAAGCTATGCAGTAGCCTCAAAGACACGTCTCCGGGCAAGGCAAGAAAGTTTGGAACAGGAACTCATCACGAGGGAGACATTAAGGTGAGGGGACAGGACAGTGGAGATCGGCAAGAGATGTGACTGGCATGCACCCTACAAGCACGGTAAAACACCTCACTGCAGCTGTCGAGTTGCTGGGTGTCAGGCAGAGGACAACCTTCCTGAGAGATTTCATTTTCACTCTTCACGTTTTCTTGAATGAATTGAGCAAGGCACTGAGCTGAGCGACCTCAGGGACTTGGGCCACAAGCCGGCCCAGACTTAGGCCTTGTCTGCACAGCTGTAGTACTTAGTGAAGACATTACCTATGCCAATGGGAGAGCTTCTCCGTCGGTGTAGGTACCCCCCGCCACGAGGCAGGGCTGTGTCGACAGTAGAAGCCCCCCCGTTGACATAGCGCTGTCTACACCAAAGTTTAGGCCCGTATAACTTAGTAGCATAGACTGAGCCTCAGACTTGTGCCTAACTGCACATAAGAGTAGTTTGCTATAATTCAACGTAAAGTGAAATGTGCGCATAAGCAGGCAGGATCAGGGCCGCAACGTGTTGCTCCCACCTTTGGGCCATTTAAAAGTCGTTAATATATTCAGAATTCGAAGTACATGTTTAGAAGTTTAACTTTTTGCTCTATTTAAAGAACCACTCACGCCTACTCCGTCAAGACTGCCATCCTTTTTCAATGGCTGTGTTTCCAAGCTGCTGTACGGCAGGCCAGGCTGCCTGGCTGCTCTGTTGCCTTTTCGCAAAAGAACAGAATCCTATTCCCCCCTCCCCTTCTCTCTTTCAAGATGGGCTCCCACTTACCGAATGCTCTTCTTCCTTGTTACATTTCCCCAAATGGCTGGAAGTAAAAAAAAAAGAAAAAAGGCATCACATTTCTTGTCAGCTTGTGAGGAGGGGGGTTTCAGAAGCAGTTGTTCTTCTCGAACTGTATGGTTGTATCTAGCTTGAATTTTCACCTACTCTCAAGATAAACAAGACCAAGTAGAGTCAATTTTCGGTGTTATTCCTTCTCGGTGTGCTTGTATCAGAAAAGTAGGTACCAAAACCGTGGTGGTAACGAGCGTGTGTTAGTGGTGTATTAATTGTCAACAAGAGAAAAAGGAAGGCACTGGCTCCAACCAACCATTTACAGCTATTTATGCCTTCACAGTTGTAGGTAACCGGGAAGCCTAAGGGCTTGTCTCCACTGCCCCACAGTTTGCACTACAGGGGTGTGAATTGGAGTGCACACCAGAGAGCCGCAAGGCAACTCCCCTGTGTGGCCATCACAGGTGCGATCTAAAAGGTTCCTAGTTCGTCCTCTTCCAACAGGGCAACATTAATGCGAACCAGGAACTTTTCAGTTCATGCCTGCAGCATCCACACAGGGACGTTCCAGTGCAGCACACGGGTGTGCATGGCTACTCACACCCACGTAGTCCAAACTGCGGGCAGCATAGACAGAGTCTTAGTAGAGGTTACTATTAGGTGAGAGCAGAGCTGTGCAGGCCTCCCTGGGCTTGACAGCATTCTGGGGGGTCATAACTTTATACGGGTGAGCCGATCCAAGATACTAGAGCAAAAACCAGATACACAAACTGATTTCTAGCTGAGAAAAGCGAAGCACCCCTTCTTCTGAGGTGGCCACGGGGCCCTTCAGCCAGCCTGGCAAAGCTACCATCTTCAGACCACCAGCGTTTTCATTTGAGACTCTGGGTAGGGGGACACAGCAAAACCAGCCCTAGATGTGGGATTTAATTGCTTAGATTTTAGTGTCTGTTTAGTGACTGGTTCCAGACACACCATACTATCGGCTTCTCTTCAGCAAGAGATATGGAAGCTGATTTTAACTTTAGTTTCTTTGGAAAACATATACTGCAGCATTGCATGGGGAATACTATTTTTAACACTAACTGATTTCCTCTCTGTTTCCCTCATGTCATCTGTAACAATAACATACCCATGGCAGCGCCCAGTTTGAGACCTCGGTAATACAGCACGGGAACTACATGCAGTGGGGCGAAATAAAGACAGACACATAGGAACAGGTTTTAACTTGGAGGGCCAGTCTTAATTCTCAAGTTGCTTTCAATCAAAATCTTAGCGAGTGTGACGTAGCATTTTGTGGCTTTGTATATCCTTATACCAAGTACTGTTACGTTGTCATTTGAAGCATGGTAGTTACAGGTCTGTCAGTGTTTCAATTATAAACCCCCTTTGCAGGGATTTAGAACACAATTCTTGCTTTTAGTCAAGATTTTTCCCCCCTTTAAAATTTCATTAACGTCTGTTGATTGAGTGAAAACCACAGTGACTTTTTGTGGGCTCAGACGTTACTTCTATACTCGCTCTATAGAAAAGTTATGTTGCAGGCAATTAGTCTCTAATGGGGGCTAGTCGTCACTGACCTTTAATATTTCAAAAAGAAACAGAAATCCTCTCTCTCCAAACTAACATTTCACAAATTCCTTAGGGGTCGAGGCAATAATTCCCCCCCACTATAACATCTTTTTAAATAGGCAAATTAATGGCCACACATTCTAGTCTCAGATGCTCATGGCGTCTCTAATCTCTAGGATACCACTCTGCTCGCATGCATGTTATTCCCAGCAAACAACATGGGAACTACACGTTACATGCCCTGAGTCTGTAAACATGTATGTGTTTAACTTTACACATGTGAGTAGCACACTGAGTTCAATGGGCTTTGGATCAGGCTCGTGGGAGAGCTGATTATCAGAGCCAAGATTCAGCAGATTTTCCTCCCCATCAATGTAAATGGCTGCATTACAGGTTAGCAAAATGCATAGTTAGACCATCTTAAATCACTAGACAGTTGCAAGGCAAGTGTTGTTGTGGTTTACCACTAATGATTCCTTTAAGAGGCTGGGAAGAAGAGATAAATTAGAGGAATATTCTTTAACAGCTGCAGTGAGCTCTACAGACGAGATCCAAACTCTGTCAAATAACCTCTTACAAGATCTTCCACTCACTGCACATCCCCATTGAAGAGTCTGCCTGACTTTGCTCCTTAGGACTGAATGGAGTTTGTCCGATAGCTTCAGCCGGCTGTGACAGAACTCCTGACGACGGCCGTGTTGCTGAGCATGCTGGTCCGCTGTGATCCCGCAAGGACACAGTTGGTCAAAATCATGAAGATGGAAATGGTTGGATTTCCAAGAAGCTCTGTGAGATGTTGATAACTGGATCCTAGTGGCCCTTAAATTCTGACCGCCTTTTTACAGCCTTTTCTACCACAGCCTGAACGCTGCCCATACTCCTGGCTAGAGAGAAGACTAGCTGCCATCCTGGGTCCTACCACTAAGGCCACTCCATGAACTGGCCAGCAAGAGGTGCCAGTCTAGCAAACTGTTTCATGTAGCACCTTCCTCACACCAACTTTACCATCTACATAGCAACAACTCGCTACTACTGTGCTGGGCCCATGGTAAGTATCTTGATTTATACACAAACTAGTGGTGTAGAGTAGATGACACCTGATATTATTCCCAAATTCTGATCACCTCTGCCACAGTGCTGCTATCTCACGGCTCGGCTGGCCCCACAGAGCCTGGCCTCTGTGTCTCTTTCTAAACCCAGCTCACCAGGTGGGTTTTCAATGTTCTCACAACTTTTATTAAAAAAAAACAAAAACGAACCAGCGCCCTCTCCTTTACTCACAGCGTCTCTTTCTGGATTTTAATGATACAAGCAGCAGGACTGGAGAAGCAATCATCTTCCTTACCTGAAGTGAAACTGATTCACTTAACATTATAGGTTTTCCATCAGTGAACATTCAATTCACAATTTCAGCATGTTTTGTCTTGCTTTGCCGTAATGGCCAAGAGAAAGCCTGCCAGAGACCTTTACAGGATAACAGAGAACTTGTTAACATAATAATAGTATCTTAAGAATTCATTATAATGCATATTTATGCAAGGCTATTTATGGGCTTCTGTTCCTTTCCAAGTTTCCTTTATATTTTAGCCCTTAATCTTCTGACAATGTGCTTCATTCTCCTAATACAATCCTGTAGTCTGGTACCAGAGTCACCGATAAATTAAAGATCCAAATTATTTGGTGCAACAATGCCTGCATGTGCCCAAAATACTCTTGTTCATGACTGGGACGACTGTATTTAAGCTATAAAGTATATGGAGACAAAGATCAAATTAGGTGCCCTTTACAGTGCCATTACTGTACTTGTGTGCATCAGTTCTATGCTATGCAAAAATAGCTTCTTATACTGCCCTCTTCACTGTAGTGTCTGAACACCCCCCAGTCATGTCTCAAGCAATGTGACTAACCTCTGTCACATGTGGTTTGTTCTCTCTCTGGTCCTATCCCCATGTCTGTAGACCTGGACTCTGAGACTTGCTTTCCCAGGATCCTGCTGCTGCGTGGACATACCCCAAGACAGTTCTTTCACTGCGCAGATGAGCTTTACCCTGATGGCGGCGTTCCACCATGCCTGAGGAGCGCCGTCGTCAACCCTGGTCCTCATCCTGGAGCTTTAGACGCTGAGTGCCTTGACCATAAGGTCTGAAACCTAGCCTGTGACTATATTCGATGGGAAGCCAGTACAGAGAGTTCAGGACAGGTGAGATGCGCTCACAGTAGCCCATGTTGGGGGGGGGGGGTGTTGCACTTCAACCTTGTGGCAGGTTGGCACAGCACCTGATTTTGGATATTGCTTTAGAAGTAAAATGTAGCTAGCAACAGTCAACAGATGAGAGGCTATTGATCAGCTAATGAAGTTTGTTGCATTTTTATCGAAGATGGTGAAACTATAGCTGCCACTGTATTACTAAATCGTAACCTGACTGTACTTTAAAATGTGTTGTAGTTAGTTGCTCAACTAATTATACTATTAAATTATTCTAGAAAATAAACATTTGGAAGTTTCAAGGAAGAGAAACTCATGAATACTAAAAACTCCCAAGCTTAGCATGATTGATTATATAAACAAACGCTGTAGTTATTGAAGAAGTGTTATGAAAAAATATTGCTTTCATCAAGTTTTAAGAGAACAGTTGTAGAGCAGTGGGGGAAAAATGTAATTAATTACACCCTGAAACATTTTAC
This sequence comes from Lepidochelys kempii, assembly GCF_965140285.1. Lineage (NCBI taxonomy): Eukaryota > Metazoa > Chordata > Testudines > Cheloniidae > Lepidochelys > Lepidochelys kempii. Next base: position 99,183,192 of record NC_136388.1, on the reverse strand, counting down.
TGATTGAATCCATGACCCCAGCACTGGTAAGGTCATCAAATGATAGATTAGCGCTGCATAGAATATCACGAATGGCGTTTCTGCCAGGAAGCTCATTATATGAGATGTCAGGTCATGTAAATCACAGGAAACAAATACACACATCCATCAGAAAAATGCACAGAGTCATTAAAGGCAGCAGAGTGGAGTTGAATTATTATGCAAAATTTATTTCAACTATTAGAATACAAAGAGATGACACAAAATTGTCCTTTAAACAAACATAAACTAAAAGCATGCAGACAGGGAGGTTTTGTTTATAAATGTTTCATATCTGCAATATACTAGCTGTAAACTCAACTTGCAAAGTAGAAAGAAAGAAAGAAAGAAAGAAAGAAAGAAAGAAAGAAAGAAAGAAAGAAAGAAAGAAAGAAAGAAAGAAAGAAAGAAAGAAAGAAAGAAAGAAAGAAAGAAAGAAAGGCGATGATCCAATATTTGGGTCTTTAGATATTTTCTTTTATTCAGGAGAGAGCTATTCTTCTTACATCTGAATAATCAATGTGAGATAAGTCAAAATAGAGTGTAATTACTTCACGCGAGTCATTTGTTATAGTCCTGTATGCGCAGACAGAACAGAAATTACTACTGCTACTTGACAAGCAATTTTTTCTTAAGAGATGCACCAAGTGGTTTGGCAGAAATAGAAGCATGCTCAAGGAGGGGCTAACCACCAGCCAGGAGATAAAAAAAAAAAAAAGTAACACAATTACAACCTTCCAAATATTTGGCTAGACAGAAAGCCATTCACCTGTTACTAGCACCAGTTTACCCATGTATCGTTGAAGTAAACTGGTCCCTACTCATGGTACTTTCCTTTGCTTAGGAAATGTTGCAGTGTAAGAATACTGTGATGTTCCTTTCATTTGCTTCTTTGGGGCCCAGTTCATCCCTGTTACAGAGTAGGTGAGTATGTCCTGGGGTTTGGCTATTGTGGAGAAGTAGCTTTCCCTCCCATTTGCCTCCAGACACAGCGGCTGAGTGCTTACAACACAGATAATTATGACAACATTGAAAAGCACTGGAAATTACAAACAGGCCCAATTTCTCCATGTTGAATGTAAATAAAAATATCTAGTTTACTTTTTAAATATTCAGTTGGAAAATGCTTAAAGGACATTGTTTTATACCAATAATGTAAAGATCAATGGCAGATTGAAATGAGGTTTTTAGACCTTTCAGACTAGATTTCTGTCTTAACTAGTTAGTAACCTTAGCTTTATTAAAAAGAAAAGCAAGAGACAATGGTTGAGTTTTCAAAGCTATTTAGGGAATTTGGACACTGCTTCACTGAAGTGAATGGAACTGTGTCTAAATCTAGACAGCACTGGAAAACCACAACCAATATTTCGGAATAGTACAGACTGATTGGCTGAACAGTCACAAGAGATCGTCCAATGATTGGAGTTGCTTTGTTCCATCATTTGCTACTGTGACTCCCTCTAATCTCCCTTTAGAAATACCACATAAAAGGGCAGGAAATGAAAATTACAAATAGGCCAAACTGTGCTTTGTGAATTGTGATTGCAGTAGTTGTTGGAAGTTGTTTGTGTAACTGAAAGAAGAAATTGGCCCTGACAATGAAAAAGAATAAGGTAGCTTCACTGGATCTTTCACCTTCTGAAAAAATATTTACACTGTGCCACTAACGTGAGGGTGATAGATACAAAGTGGATACTTCTTCTACAGTCCGTTTGTTGCTGGTGAAATTTGTATGCACCCAACTTTGCTGGGGGAGAGAGCTGTGAAGCCCTCGCCAATGTCAATTTCAGTGTGTTCACTGCTGACAACATGAAATGCCTAGTCCTGCTGCAAACGGCTAAATGAAGCACCATTCCAGCACCAGAAAAACAATCAACACAACTTCGGCAACAAAGAAGTGAAAGGTCTCCCCACTAGGAGGGAGAAAGCGTTGCCGACTGTATCTTGGCTCACTTGGCAGTCTGGCAGAGCAGCTCTTTAGCTAGGGGTAAAATGAGACATAATACAATCCTCTTCCTGCCACCCATATTTTCCAATGAGAGATGTGACGGTGGCATTCCCACAAACATGTGGCCAACATAACTAGTACCGCAGGGGCCTGGGAGACCTGTAATCAGAATAATCATTTCCCAACACTTTCAGGCTTACATTCATACAAGAGTGCTGAGAATGGAGAGCAAGGACAGGACAGTAGGAACTGTTGTGGGGAAATCGATACCGTCAGCTCTGCCACAGGAAAGGCCCCCAATGTCACGAAAGATGGTGACCTTGAAAAACAAACCTCATGCGATCGGTCAGTTCTGAGGTTTAGGCTGTGAACGCTGGAGAGGAAAGCTGGCCTGGAGCAAGCATTTCCAGACTCAGAACATGGGTGTGTTTGTGGCGGCTGGGACACAGGTTGGATATTTCAACTGGCTGACTTACACATGGAGTGGCACGTAGCACTATCACTGTCCGCAGAGCTGTGCTGAGGAGTTAAATCACCGCAGGGGCTGACAAGAGGAGCCAGATGCTGCGATCTCACTCTTAGAAGTAGGACCTTGTGCAGTACTTCCCGGAGAGCTATCAAAATAGAACAGCCTCCCCGCTGTACAGGGTATTGCAGCTGGGTGAGCTGGCTTGGAGTTTAAATCCGAAGACAGCTGAGGTGCTGGGCTTAGATACAGGACTTCATCCCACAGTGCTACATAGTCTCCTGATTGTGCATGATGGCTCGGTATAATATTTGATTCTAGAGAAACTCCCATGGCTACATGGTGACTGGTGCCCCACATACGGTAGGTGGCGTCCTCCCCACTTCAACTTGATCCCATTGCCAGGTTCCCGCCCCCGCGAACACCCGGAATGTGGACAGAGAGCATAATGGGGACCGGCTGTGGGGATGGTGAGGCGATGCAGGAAGCTGGTGGTCCTGTCCCTCCCCCCTTGAGAACACGGAATGGGGACATATTTCTCCCACCTCACCCCGTTCAGCAAACACTGTTTGTCCCTCTCTCACCCCTTTGCTGTATTGTCTGACTACACCGGCACATCTCCTGGTTTCTATGGCCTGTGATCGTTTCTGTGCTAACTGGGGCAGCAGTGAACATGACAGGAGATATACGGTCATTGCTAAGGGGCACATTATTAGCACTGCTCCGTTTCTCAGAGTCCCGTTAGGAATGAATTATTAACATTGTTTATTACAACGGGAGGTCCTATTAAAATCGGCTGAAAAGGCGGCCTGCATTCCTAACATGGCTTATTAATAGCAAGACATTGGCCTGTCTGTTTCTGAGAGCTGGAGGAGAACCTGTGAGCAGGTCGCTTTTGGCAGGAGCCCCTGGGAGAACAGCTGAATTTGCCTAAGTGCAATATGGCGGACTGTGATTTGTTAAAACCGGAGAGAGCCTGTTTTGGTGTAATGGCAGCCATGCCTGAGTCCCTAACTTAGCAACATTCCCAGCTATGATTTACTGGCAGCACTTGCCCTTACAATATAGTTTTAAATATTTTACCTGTTTCCCTCTCTTCTCCGCTAACTGCCATTTTCTGCCTAATTCCAGTCCTGCTGCATGGGTCTATTGAGGGAAAAACTAGAATAACTCTCTCCTGGCAGGTATTTACTCCTATTTGACGACTGTGTTTCTCCATCCATTTTCGAGATTTACAATGGTATAAGTTTCCTTCCCGCATCATCATTTCATCAAACGATGGGGCAATCATTTTTAGAGCCAGCAAGCGGACAAGAAAATGAGGAAATTAGATAATGCCAACCTGTGCATCTGCCTTCCAGTGCCCGGCGGGCAGGGAGGGAAGAAGCTGAAGGCATAGTGAATAAAACTAGCGATCCCCTCCCCGTGTTCCTTTTTCATATTGACATTTCCTCTAGGTTTCCTTACATCCTCGTGGACCTCAGTGCACCTTTGCCTGACAACCACGGCATGCCGAACCAGCCTGCACCGAGAAGCAGCTACCCAGCCCTGTCAAGTCTCAGAAAAGCAGCTGTGCTGCTAGTCTGTATCCGCAAAAAGAACAGGAGGACTTGTGGCACCTGAGAAACTGACACATTGTTTGTCTCTAAAGTGCCACAAGGACTCCTTTTCTTTTTACAGTCCTTTCAGAAGCTTCCTGCAGTGCCTGCCAGAAGCAGCCGAGATCCAGGGGCTAGGTTCACAGGCTAATTGTTTATCTCATTTTAATTGCTAATGGATGCCTGTGGTGTTGCAGCTCCCTGTGCTAAAGTTATCTGTCGAATTGCAACGTTACTGAAAATAATTGCTCCAGGAAGTCTAAAGTAACTGCAGTAGAAAAAAGGGGCTGGGGGTTGCCAGCAATCGACGAAGGATTTGCGTCTGATGTATGTTGGGGTTTGGGGGCTTTTTAAACACACATGCTTTCAAAACCCATCTCCCTTCAGTTCTTCCCCTGACAAATGGCACTTTGATCAGTGCAATAGTCCGAAGACCTGCACACGCTCTCATTACTGTGTCACCCAACATGTGCAAAGCTGGAGACATCGCTAAAGAAAGTACTGTATGTATCTACACCTAGACTAGAGATGGAAATCATTGTAATTGTCCAAGATATTACAGCTTTGTACTGAGGCTCCAAGGCAACGACTCTCAGGATGAAGTTTAGCTAAGGGCAGAGAGCACATCAATGTAAGAAGTGGCTAGCAGTGACAAACCTTTGCCTTTTTAAATCAAGGAAATAAAATAAATTGTGAGTGAGTTGGGTCGGGAGGTGGTGGATTATTTCTCATTTGGAAAGCAGGAGGTCCATATTTTTGCTTCAGTGAGAAGAATAATTGCATTAACTCAACGCGTTATTCCAGATTTACCCCAGTGTCACCAAAAGTCTGAATCTGACCACAGAAAAATTTCTTATTATTTCAAATCATTAACATAAAAATACGGATCAAGTTTAAACTTCACAAATAAATTGCAAGTAAAAAATAGTTGTAATGACATAAATGCCTCCTTTACTTATCTCCCGAGACCCAGGTTCAGGGTTTTTAGGGGGTCTCCTGCAGCCACTACTGACCTCACTAACTACAGCAGTCCAGATGCTGATTCCTCCAACCTTTTAGGTGTCAGTGATCTCAGATTTCAGAGTAACAGCCGTGTTAGTCTGTATTCGCAAAAAGAAAAGGAGGACTTGTGGCACCTTAGAGACTAACCAATTTATTTGAGCATGAGCTTTCGTGATCTCAGACTGCCTCAGGCAAATCAAAGATGCCTAAACTCTGCTCCTAGTGGGTCACAGGCCTAGCTACTTACTTCAATTCCTTCTTGAGTGAGTGGATCATGTGAGAACAATTGACAGAGTGACCAGTGATGTGCTTGGGGAGAATTCTTGGTTAACAAACCAGGAAGATTTCCCTGCCACCTAGGGTTGCCAGCTTTCCAACTGCAGAAAACCAAACATCCCTGCCCCGCTCCCTGCCCTGCCCCTTCTCCGAGACCCCACCCCCGCTCACTCCATCCTCACTCCCTCTGTCGCTCACTCTCCCCCACCCTCACTCATTTTCACCGGGATGTGCAGGGGATTGGGGTGTGGGAGGAGGTGAGGGCTCTGGGCTGGGGGTGTGGGCAGGGAGGGCTCCAGCTAGGGGGTGCAGGCTCTGGTGTGGGGCTGGGGCTGAGGGGTTCAGAGTGTGGGAGGGGGTGTGGGGTCTGGAAGGGAATTTGCGTGTGGTAGGGGGCTCAGGGCTAGGGCAGGGGGTTGGGGTACAGGAGATGATTCAGGGTGTGGGCGCCAGGTGGCGCTTACCTCAGGCGGCTCCTGGAAGGTGCCGGCATGTCCGGCTCCTAGGCAGACGTGCAGCCAGGCGACTCTCCATGCTGCTCCCATTTGCAGGTGCTGCCCCAACCGTTCTCATTGGCCATGGTTCCCAGCCAGTGGGAGCTGCAGAGTTGGCACTCAGGGCAGGGCCAGCGGATGTAGCCCCCATGGCCGCACCTCTGCCTAGGAGCCACAGAGACATGTTGGCTGCTTCCGGGAGCCACACGGAGCCTGCCTTAACCCCGCTGCACCACCGACTGGACTTTTAACGGTCTGGTCAATGGTGTTGACGGGAGCCACCAGGATCCGTTTTCAACTGGACGTTCTGCTTGAAAACTGGATGCCTGGCAACCCTACTGCTGCCTCTGATGAAGTTCACCCTGTCTACATGAGGCACATTGCCTCTTCCCTGGATTAGGATTAGGAGCAAACATTTTCATTTAATGGAAAGATACCCCAGTGCCTTATCCCTCTTATCTGCGAGAACATGCCCAACTGGGAACAAAAGAGATTCTCCAAAGAATGACATTCTGAAATTTTGTTTTGGAAAAATGTAAATGAAATTTGGTTTTGACCAGTAAGGTAAAAATAATTTCATTTCAGTAAGGTCGGCAAGTATCATTTCAACTTTATCAATCAATTTATAGTAAATAATATAAAAGTCAATGTTATATTATGATATAGTCAAGTCATGTCATGTCATGTCATAATATAGTAGTCAAAATGTTTCAACTTTCAGTATATTACGTTATAAACTCTATACAATAGATAACTTCTTTTCTATTATATTTTTTATTGTTTTCAATTTTATTTTATATGTTTACAGTTTTAATTTTTGATTATATTCAAATTAACATTTAATACTTTTCAGTGATAAAAATTATATAATTATTGGTGATTGGTAATTGATGTTCGAATTGGTAATTGCCTCCTACTGCAATTGGTAGAATATAAAAAAGAAAAAAAATATAAAAACAAATAAAATCTGTAATTAAATATACAAATGTATAAAATTAAAAAAACCCACAACTGGCAAGCTGGCTGGGGAGTCAGGCCATGGCGAGCCGGTCAGCTGACCATGCCGCCATGAAGCCAGCCAACTGGGGAACAGGCAGGCAGGTCAGCCAGGCATCTGGCCAGCCTGGTTTCCACTGAACTGATGGAACACGGCAGTTCCATCGAATCAGCACTTTTCGATGGAAAACCATTCTGCCGGGAACATTTTGACCCCTGCTAATGGGCAGCACGTTACTGGGAGGTACAGCAGAGAACTGCCCATTCTTTTTGAACTCTTCTTATTGGAGTGTTAACTGGCAAAGCCATGGATAGTCTTGTGGCTAAGGCCCTGCACTGGGACTTGGTGCCCAGCTCTGTCACACCTTTGGCAAGTCACAATCTCTTGGTGCCTCATTTGAACAATTGTGCTAAGAGTTTTTGTCATTTCTATTTAGACTGAAAGCTCTTGCGGGGCAGAGGCCGCCTCTGGGTATAGCTCTGTGCACTGCCGAGGGGACCCTGGGCACTACTGCAAGACAAATAAATAATAACGCTAGTGGGTTAGCGTAAATCACTACGCACATTTTGGGGTGTTTTCATATATTCAGAAGAGTGTTGGAACAATACAAACTGGGCTGAGGTATTTAGACTATGGTACTTTTGCACTGTTTTCAAAGGAGCTTGTAACAGTGGCAAAATGAAAGCCCCTCATCCCCTGCATAAAACGTGGAGGGGCAGAGAAGGAACATTTCATTGGAATGGGTGTGCAGCACCTGTCTCCTTCCATCCCAGGCTGATAGACTGCACTATATTGACCTGTTTAGAATTATAATTGATTTTCATGTTGTTAATCCTTTTGGATGGCTGCATGGTTGTTTTTATTGCTTGGTTGCTTGTAAACTCTTCAGTAAAGCTGCAGCCTTCTCAGCCATATATTCAACTGTGCTCTGAATTATTGTTCTGGGGTTGGAAGTGGTGCGGGAGGGGGGCCTCGCCAAGCTGGGAAGCCAGGTGATGGAGTACTGCACAAATCTTTTCTAGTAAATCAGATTTAATACTTTTATGCTATTACAAGCTCCATTGAAAACAGTGCAAAAACTCTTAGTAAATATGTCCCCTAGGTGCCTTATATCTGTATTTACTCGGTCTTTGGAAATTCATTCTTTTTCCCAGTTCAGTTTTCGCTTCTGGGTGTTAGTTTTATCCCACATGATCTAATTTCATACTTGAGATTGGGCTTAAAGCTTGCAGCATGATATCTAAATAAGTTCATTAAATGCTGTAAGTTTCTCTGGTTACAAATTCATCAGCATGGAAATGATGACATCTTAAACCAATTAAATTTAAAATATCTTTACGCTCAACCCCGGAGCTCAAATATGTCAGCTAATAATAATCAAATGCCACCCAAACACTGAAAATTTCCAGGGAAGAGAAAATGAGCTGGTTTGAGTATGCCTGGAAGGTAAGTCAGACTGTCAAAATCCTGTCATTCATGGGGAAAATTTACATAACTCACATTAGACACAGCAGATCAACTGGAAATGGAAAGTGTTTAAATGTTATAAAGAAAGAATTCTACTGGAAGATCACCTTTGTGGGAGACAAAACCTAGGCATTTGACGATGAATGCATGCACAACTCTCTGAACCAAGGGGCTCTGATCACCTCTGGGCAGTGATTGAAGTTGTTGGCTAGGTGGGAAAGGGCATTGGTTGGACTTTCCTTCACTCTCATGTTCTTAGCCAGCAGCATTCTCTCTACTCCTCCTCTCCTCTGTCTGAAACACCCCTTAGCCTTGATTCCCTGCAACCAAGAGAGCAACTAGCAGGGAAGCCAGCGACACATTAACATCCAACATGAGCGGAGAGTTTGAGACACTTGATAACATTCAGTATCAGAAGCTACATCAAAACAAACATGGAAGGCTTCGAGTTATATGGGTAAAAGCAAGAGAAGTAATTGGGAGCATTACTGGCATGCCATCCTCAGCTCACTGTTGCCAGGGTATCCGAGTGACAGGGGGCCTTAAACACCAACAAGCTCACAGAAAGGGGCCTCAACTGGTCCATAGATGCTCCATTGGCCTCCATAAGAAGACACCTGTTGAGACTGCGTCTTGTTCCCAGGAGTACCATGCCCTGTGCAGTGGCCACGCAATGCTTGTGTGACACCCTGACACCCCAGTATTCACCACTGTCATGTCATTAGGATATTCCTTATACAAAGTATGCCTTGTGAGGTGTCATTCTAAAAGTCTTGATCTGCTAGACAGTACTATCTCGTTGGATTGTCTGTGCTATTGTTGTATGTGAAGTTATAAAGTTTGGCTATGTCTGTGTTGCTGAAACATGTCCTGAGGTTGAAAACACCCGCAAACAGCCTTTTAGGTACGACAGTAAAAAGGCCAAACAACGTTAGTGGCTTATTGAGGAAATGCACACAGGCACCAGGATTACCCCAGGAACCGGGTACAATAGAAACCTCTCAGAGATAGCACTGCACAATGGGAACTCTTGGACCAAAGTCACTGCAAAAGAGCTTTCTAGCAGTGGGGGAGAAGGTATAAAGGGAAAAAATGACATTATGGGGAGACCTCACTCTCCCTACAACAACGCACCTGAGGAACAAAGATTGAACAAAGAAGGATCTTTAGCCTATGAAAACCCAGGAAAGCCAAGGCATCTTGTGCCTTAAAAATCTGCCAGCCTGTTTATAACTCAGGGTGAGAATTTGCTAATTTATATCCTGCCTATCTAGTATGTTAAACTCAGATTGCAGTTTTTGTTTATTTACAAAGGTAATTTGCTTTGATCTGTTGGCTATCCCTTATAATCACTTAAAATCGACCTCTTGTACTTAATAAACTTGTTTTTGTTTTAAACCCAGTTTGTGTAATTCATAAGTGGGGGAGGAGGGCAAAAAGCTGTGCATATCACTCTCCACATTGAGGGAGAGGGTGAATTCCAGTTAGCTTACACTGTACAGTTCTCTGTGCAGTGCAAGAAAATACAATTTTGGGTTTACGCTCATTAATGTTCTGGAGGATGGCGTGGACTGCACCCTCAGCAAGTTTGCAGATGACACTAAGCTGGGAGGAGTGGTAGATATGCTGGAGGGTAGGGATAGGATACAGAGGGACCTAGACAAATTAGAGGATTGGGCCAAAAGAAATCTGATGAGGTTCAACAAAGACAAGTGCAGAGTCCTCCACTTAGGACAGAAGAATCTCATGCACTGCTACAGACTAGGGACCGAATGGCTAGGCAGCAGTTCTGCAGAAAAGGACCTAGGGGTTACAGTGGACGAGAAGCTGAATATGAGTCAACAGTGTGCCCTTGTTGCCAAGAAGGCTAACAGCATTTTGGGCTGTATAAGTAGGGGCATTGCCAGCAGATGGAGGGACGTGATCGTTCCCCTCTATTCGACATTGGTAAGGCCTCATCTGGAGTACTGTGTCCAGTTTTGGGCCCCACACTACAAGAAGGATGTGGAAAAATTGGAAAGCATTCAGCGGAGGGCAACAAAAATGATTAGGGGACTGGAGCACATGACTTATGAGGAGAGGCTGAGGGAACTGGGATTGTTTAGTCTTCGGAAGAGAAGAACGAGGGGGATTTGATAGCTGCTTTCAACTACCTGAAAGGGGGTTCCAAAGAGGATGGCTCTAGACTGTTCTCAGTGGTACTAGATGACAGAACGAGGAGTAATGATCTCAAGTTGCAGTGGAGGCAGTCTAGGTTGGATATTAGGAAAATCTTTTTCACTAGGAGGGTGGTGAAGCACTGAAATAGGTTACCGAGGGAGGTGGTGGAATCTCCTTCCTTTGAGGTTTTTAAGGTCAGGCTTGACAAAGCCCTGGCTGGGATGATTTAATTGGGGATTGGTCCTGCTCTGATCAGGGAGTTGGACTAGATACCTCCTGAGGTCTCTTCCAACCCTGATCTTCTATGATTCTATGAGTGTGTGCACTTGAGTGCTGGGTAATTCCTTAGCTGAGCTCTCCCTGGCAGAGCTGATCTCAGCATCTGTGTGAAGATGCTGCAGCTGGGTGTATCCCTACCTGTGTGTGGTGCTGGAAGGGGGTTTGAGAGCCTGTCACAGCAGCACAGAGTGAGAGGAACTAATGCTGTTGGCTCAGTGGAACCCCAGTTCCAAGTGGTACCCCAGGGGGACCCCGTCACAGCTTGGTTGAGTTATTATGCAGCCACCCAAGCCTGCCCCCTTGGCATGGAAGTATTTTATTTTTTGTTTGTATGACAGCGACACCTACAGGCCACAACTGAGATCAGAACACTAGTGTGCCAGGTGCTGCACATATACACAGTCAGAGACAGTCCCTGCCCCAAATTGCTTACAATCTACGTATGGAAGAGGGTGGGATTGGAGACAAAGGAACTGAGAATGAAGTGACCAAGGGACCTCAGGTCAGTGGCAGAGTTGGGAACAGAACCCAAGATTCCTGAATCCGCATTCAGTGCTCTATCCACGAAAGCACTCCACCCTACCCCACTGCCATCTATCAATTTTCTTTTGCGCTATATATATATAGCAATAAGGATCTGGAGTGATGCTAGGGGACACACTAACGAGCATGTTCCCCATAAGTCCAACTGAAGGATAGGGCTTTTCTGGAGCTGTCTATTTTTGTCAGCTAGGGTTGAATTTTCAAGGAGCCAGGGACATCCATTCCAGAGCTGTGCCTGGCTCCGAGTCCCATCATGTTGCCAATTCTCTCTCATCGACCCCAGACTGAACAACGCCCAGGGAGTCTGCATGGGAGCACTCATGCAATAGCAATGCAGTCTTGAAGGGAATGGCTCTCCCCCTTCCATGAAGAGGATCAGAAGCCACGCCACCAGCCCTCTCCCACAATCAGAGGGTGGGAAAAGGCGCATGCCCGTCTCTCTCCTCTGTAGCAGGCTCATAGGTCTCCAGAAACAATCCGCTTGCTCAGCAGCCGGCTTCTCCAGCTGTGAGGGACTGACAAGCCTGCAGATACTGGGGACTTGCTCCAGTCCCCAGTCATGCAGCAATCCCTCAACGTGCAAAGTTGCACCAAGTTAAAGTGGAAGCCACTGCCTCACCCCGAATCCCTCTGTTCTTAGTCCCATAGCCCTTCACCAAGGCAGCTTTTTAAAAGGCAATTGCTTTTAACACCTGGCCCGGGCGGACACACTCCGTCACTGTCCACACGATTAGGGCCCTTTAATCCTGCTATTATTGACATAACAGACCTATCAAGTTACTCTGTATGTAGGGAGCTTTAATCTGTTGATTTACTCAATAGACTGTAACAGCTCCATATAATGGACCATAATGGCTTCAAGCAGTTATGGTCCAAAGTGACAGAGGCAGTTGGTGTTTTTTTCTCTCGAACTACAGCACGCACAAGAATGGACTACTCTGTGTCCGTGTCATAAAGCGGGGTGCAAAAATCCTCATCTTGGGCAATATTTGCTTTATAAAATGTCAATATCTGGAATATTTACAATTTATCAACAGATAGTTAATCAACTCTCCAAATCCTTTGGCCACTACTGTATACATTCTAAGGCTTGCCTACATGTGAAAATTAATCTGGAATAAGGGAGGATGTGACTTCAAAACAAGGCACCCTTATTCTGGAATAAGAGTGTCCACACCTGAAGTTAAGTAGAAATAGTTAATCAGAAATAGCTACTCCAGAATAATGCCCCATGCAGACAAGTCCAGAGTCTGGCAACTTGGACAACGTCATTGCATAAATCAAAATTAGTAGCTTTACTTCAATGGGTCTACTTGTGTGCTTGAACGTATGCACGGGTTTAGGTTGTTTGCTGGACTGGGGCCCAATTTGTCCTTGAACTTCCACTTGCAAAGCATATTCTTTCTTCACGCCCAGCTATTTGTCAAACGCTGAGTAGCTTGGTGGTGCACTCTCAAGCTACCTGAAGGCTGTTTATCCCCGAGTGAGCTGGATTTTAATGGTGGGTAAAGCAAATCCAGTACTGCCTCTTGTCAATTCCTTCAGGTTCCATTTCAGGTTATTATTTTTACTTATACATTTTTACCAGCTGCTATACAAAAGCTAGTGTCCAGCGTGACTGGAGAAAAAGAAAGTGTGTGTATTCCCCCCGGCCCACACACAAATATTTGTTCAGCGGAAGCTGAGGGTGCACAGTTCCGTATCAGTGAACTGAGTTCTGGCTATGAACTCCCCAGCCTGACCCCATCTCTAACCAAAACTAGAGCAACATGGCTCCCATCCCTAAATACAGAGTGCAGAGCACACAGCTTTGAGGTCAGCACTTAAAGAATTTAAGACATGTCCCTCCCCTGAGTTGCTTACAGTCAAAATAAACAATTTACCAGCAAAAGACTGGTAGAACAGTTTGCAACACAAGGTGTGTTTTAACACTTGCCTACATAGCTAAATTTTGACCCGAAGCTTCATCTTTATTATATTTATGAGATATCCCTTGGAACAAGGTGCAATATTTGTCAGATGGGCAAACATAAGGGGTGAAATCCTGGTCCCATTGAAATCAACAGCAAAAACTCCATTGCCTTCAAAAGGGCAGACTTTCACCTAAGAATTTGAGTAGGACCATTCAGTGTTTAGCAGCATATTACCATTCAGCAAGGGCACTGACAACACTTGAATACATGGTCCTATGCCCAACCCTTCTTGTTTCAATACAGAAGGGAGTGGGAATGTGTAAATGTTAAGTTTTGTAATCAGGAACTGTAACAAGACATTGTCTGAAAAAACATACAGGAAATTGTGTAAATAAAAGTTCATCTTTTGTTGGCTGTGTGTTTTCAGTCTGGAAGATCTTGTGTAAATACTAACTTTTTAACACGCATAAACACAGACGGACAAAATCCCGTAATTCAGACACCCTGCTACAGGAATTCCAGTGCTGCAGAGAAATATAAGCCAGTCAGAATGCTGATCATTTTCATAGTACCCAGGAAAGGGAACCGTTTTAAAAGACATTTTTAATTTTAAATTATTTTAGAGATGTTTAGAATTGGAAAGACATTTCCTACCAGGTGAAAACAGCTTTAACTCTGAACCTAAGTGCTCAAAATTGATTAGATTTAATTTTGAGCCTAGGCAATTAGTTATAGCCACTTGACAATACCACTTTAATGTTTAACCAAAGAACACACAAAATACTGTACTCCAGCTGACCTGCTAACGTTTGCTTCTTGTTCACAGGAGTCCAAAAGCTTGGAGTAAAGGATTTCCATGAGAGCTCACTCCTCCATATTTTAATTACACCTAAAGAACTTGTTCCATTATAATTCCACTGCAAATTGTAGTTGCTGGCACATTCCACCCTATGCAGCTCTCCGGTACCAATGGCACACATGCTCTCTCTTTCTCCGTTAGTGTCATATTTTAGTTTAAGTGGAAATTTTCCAGTCGAAGGGCTCTATAAAGTCTTCCGGCTGAATTTCTGGCACACTGAGCACCAGCGCTTGTTCCTACTTTGAAATTAACTGCAAACATGAAACAAATCATGCTGTTAAAACATACATTAAAAACAAATTATGCTCTTGCACTAGGTAATATACGGCTCTGGCAGGCAATTGGTAAACTCAGAGATCTTACAAATAATGGGAGGGAGAAAAAGCTGAGACTCTCTCTCTCTCTCTATGGCGAAGCATTTATCATCTGCTTCTTCCCATTCTCTGCCCTAGAAGCTGTGTTTGCACTAGAGGATTGATAGACTCCAAGGCCAGAAAGGACCTGTGCTCATCTACTCAGCCCTCCTGTACAACAGAAGCCACAGAACTCCCCCCAGATAATTCCCAGAGCAGCTCTTTTAGCAAAATAAACAGAACCTACTCCAGCCAGGCTGTTGGGATTTAAGCTTTTGCCCCCACACTATTGTACAGCACTCTGTATGCCTACTCTGCAGTTCCCGTTTGAGACCCCAGAAGCAGTGGCTACTGGGAGATTTCACAAAGCTTCTGGGAGGTCCAGAGGGATTGTGAGGGAAGAGGTCAAACTCCCATGATTCCTTATGGGAACTGCTTTGAGTCCTGCGTGCTGGGACCATTCCTGAGGTGCCACTGGTCGAAGCAGAGGCCAAGATGAACTCTCTGCTCTTCCTCCTTGATTTCAATGGAGTTTAGTCGACAGAGAATATGGCCCTTAACTATCTTTTACTGTTTATTTTTTCATATTCCTCCTAACTGAAAGATGGTTACTCTACCTGCAGGGGAGCAAAAGCACAGATGTTCTTAAACCTTCACTCATCATCAAATCAGGCCCTATATACCACTTTTTTTTAGGAAATCTGTTTTGGCTTGGTGCACTGTGGGCTGAGATGTTCCTTTGTTTGCATTCAACACAGTAGCTCTTGAACACTCTGTGACACTGCACCCCCTATTCTTCATATGATGATATGATTATGGCACAACTATACCAGATGGTCACGTAAGATATCGTTGGAAAGGTTATAATTTACTGAATGGGATTATCCTATTTGTATGCCTGTTTCATTTTTGTGTCTGAAATTAGGAATATTGATTATATATCTATATTACAAATACAGTTACACCTGGGGAATGCCCACTGGGCAGAATGCAGTGAGTCTAGATGGCTGGCTTGGAGGGGTCATTAGAGAAAACAATAGGCCTTAGAAAAAGTTTATCTCCCACCGGTGAGCCTTCCTGAGGATTCTACAAACAGCCTCTGAGTCATGGCTGCTATGACCCTACAGGGCCATGTGACTGGATCACCTGGTACCGGACTCTATCTCGGAATACCAGTGGTTTTCCACTGTCTGGTGTGGGAACCAAGCTTGGAGACAAAGTCTTCCTGTCATATGCAAAAGCTATTTAAGGCAGGAGAGTGACATCATCATGGTTCTTCACAGACTCCCCGCCAAAAGAAGATTCTTGGAAACACCTGAGGAACAAGGACTGAACTGGGGGAAATGCTGGACCCAGGCTAGAGGGGTTTCTAGCCTGAGAGAGGAATACCTGGGGTTTTAAAACTGCAAGCAAGGGCAGCTGGCCCCTTAAGAATCTCTGCAACTTCCTTAAATAATCATTTATAGGGCCCTACCAAATTCACAGCCATGAAATCTGGTCTCCCCGGTGAAAACTGGTCTTTTGTGGTCTTTTACCCTGTACTATACAGATTCCACAGGGGAGACCAGCAATTCTCAAATTGGTGGTCCTGACCCAAGAGGGAGTTTCAAGGGGATTGCAAGGTCATTGGCGGGGAGGGAGATTGCGGTATTGCCACCCTTACTTCTGCAGTGCCTTCAGAGCTGGGTGGCTGGAGAGTGGCAGCTGTTGGCTGGGTGCCCAGCTCTGTAGGCAGCAGCACAGAAGTAAGGGTGGCAATGCCATGCCATGGCACCCTTACTTCTGCACTGCTGCTGGCTATGGCTCTGCCTTCAGAGCTGGGCTCCCGGCCAGCAGCACAGAAGTAAGGGTAGCAACACTGCAACCCGCCCCCACAATAACCTTGCAACCCCCCCACAACTCCTTTTTGGGTCAGGATCCCTACAATTACAACACCATGAAATTTCAGATTTAAATAGCTGAAAATCATGAAATTTACAATTTTTAAAATCCTATGGACCATGAAATCGAATCCTATGACCATGAAATCGAAAATGGACCATGAATTTGGTAGGGCCCTAATCATTTAGGGTGAGAATTTGCTACTCATATCTCTTTAGTATATCAAGTGCAGATTGCGTTTTTGTTTGTTTGCTAGGTAATCTGCTTTGATCTGTTTACTCTTCCTTATAATCACTTACAATCTATCATTTGTAGTTAAAAACTTGTTTTTGTTTTGTCTAAAACCAGTGTGTGGAAATCATAACTTGGGGCAGAAAGCTGTTGCATATCTTTCTCCACTTTGGGGGAGGGGGTGAATTTCATGAGTTTATGCTGTACAGTTCTCTATGCAGCACAAGATGGTATAATTTTGCATTTATCCTCCAGAGGAGGGTGCATGCCTAAATGGCTGGAAAGTTCCTTAGCTGAAGCCTTCCCATGCAGAGCTGATCACAGCATCTGTATATTTCTGCGGCTAGGTGTGTCCCTAAGTGTATGTGTGCTGGAGGGGACTTGAGGGCCTGTCACAGCAGGAAAGGGAGCCCAGGCTGGTGGGTCAGATGGGCTCAACTCTAATGGCAGATGCAGGGGGCACCGTGGGGAGAACCCGCCACACACTCAACATAATCATCATCTTACTGTGAGCTGTCCTTTTTCTGGTTACGAGATTTGATCTCACTCCTGAAATGCTCCCTTTCCAACATCTCTGATGGCAGGATTCTGTGAGAAAATATTGGCAGTTCTAGTAAAATCATTAATGCTAGCTCAGGGATCCTAATCACTTAGAATGAGTTACCAGCTAAAATAGTCTGGCCCAGATATGAACACCAGACATATCCACAGGCCGGTTCTTTTGCCCCACACCACAGGGATAACTGGGTACATGAAATGTAGTTCTCAACCCTCTTTTTTCTTTTTCTTTTTTATACCCATAGCTTTTCTGAACAACCCTGTTAGGATTTATAGTGTCGATACAGGATTATTCCCCTTACTTCTATTTCTTGTCCAAATGTAAAAAAATTAATTTTCTGGTCATAATTCCAGTACCTCTGGGACATTAGCAGGATGGAAGTAAAAATAGAACATCATTATAGTGTCAGGTAATGCAGATAAGTGTGACTAATAACCGGAGTGTCATTGATTTAATAATCTAATAATGTCTCTGCACACTCAGCGCTCAGACTCACCGATTGCAGATAAAGATTTAAACCCAGCTGAAGCAGTGGATTAGAATCAGCACCTTAGCTGTAGGGATCACTGTCAGATCAGAATCGATGATAAGCAACCAATGGCTGGTGTCCAAAAAGCCAGTAAAGGAGCTGCCAGGCATCTGCAGTTTGTGCTGCAAAGGGAGGAAAGTTTTCCATTCCTGTGGGTGACAGCACAAGGAGGTCACAGCCTGGTCTCCCTTCCCTTGGTACTCTGATCCTCTGGTCAACACCAGTCACCTCCAAACTACAGTCAGCTCTCCCTTTCTCCGCTTCCTGTGTGACTGAAGCAGGGGTTTTTATTAGGTCTGGGGTGGGGCCTAGTACCTCTCCTTAGTCTACAGGGAATAAGGCTCTGATCATTCTGGGGCTTGCGCTGGGCCAAAAGCTGGAGCTGCAGCTGGGCGCCATGGCTACCAGTTCGACCATTGGGACGGGTTTTGTGTCTGCAGGGTTGCGGGGCTGTCCCGGCTGTCCTCCGGTGTGAGGCAGCTGGTCAGCGACTGGATGGACCTGTTGCTGCCGGGCCGTTGGCTGTACATCCTCAGAGGCCTGGCTTGCTATGAGTTCACCCATGAGATCCTCAAAGACAAGGAGTCCTTTTTTAATGGCTAGAAGATCCCCTGAGAGAGGAAGATTTCCACCATCTGCAGGAACCTGCTCCTACGTAGAACCAGCCCCAGGCTAGAGACACTAGCGGAGCCATGGGATTGGAAACCAGCCTTCCTCCCTCTCTGGGCTGGAGCAGAGCTGACTGTTTTCGGCTGATCTGGTTGACACTTTCACTCCATCCTGCTCAAAGGGAACCTGCCCGTGGAGGTTGGTAGCCAAGACTAAGCCTGGGGACTTCTCCCCTCAACACGCAGCTGTGGGGAGTCTGTGGATGTGTGTACCCTCAACAACCACCCAGGTACCTACTGTGTCATCAGCAGTGCGATTAACAAATGATTTACTGCACTGTATTGACTACCCACAGGGCAAGGGAAGCTGGCTTGATTGCACAGTCCATGTTAAACCCAGCAAGTAAAATCTAAA
Source organism: Lepidochelys kempii (assembly GCF_965140285.1). NCBI lineage: Eukaryota > Metazoa > Chordata > Testudines > Cheloniidae > Lepidochelys > Lepidochelys kempii. The sequence continues at coordinate 99,164,596 of NC_136388.1, read as the reverse complement.
ATAGAAATATCTCCCCTGTGATCTCTGTTATGGGGCAAGGGGTGACTTTAACAGCAGCAGGTAAATAGAATTCAGAGAGAAGTGTGTTGCTTTTGTTTGTTTTTAAAGGAAACCGCTGGCTCTAGCAAATTTTGGTGAATTTCCCTCATTAAAAATAATTTATTTTAACACGTTAAAAAAAAAATCACTCTCCTGCTGCCCTCTGGCCCTGCTGTATCACAAGTTTTAAAACCAAGCAACAGGGGTCTGGCTCGAAAGCCCCCCAGGTCAATAGGAGTCTTCCATTGCCTTCATTGGGCTTTGGATCAGGCCCCAAATCCTTTAAGCTTTACTCCAAGTAAACTAATTTATTAGGAGATAAGCTTCCTTGGCAGCATCTGAGCTCCACTGAGGGGGCTGCTGAGGAGGGATTTTCTGTGAAGGGTCCTTGACTGTGGAGCGCACTCTCCACTTGGCCAGACAGAGCCCAGATTTGATCTTCTCCTACACACACTGACAGGCCCATCTTTTCCCCATTCCCCCAAGTATTTAGGGTTGGTTTATCATTTTTCTTTCACTTGTTAACTGTTGTCCGATGTGGCGGGGTTTTAGGTTATTAGCTTTGTATTAATTATGGTCAGCATTTTGTAGATTTTCAGTGTTGTAAAGAGACATCTGAAATAGAAAGCAGCCTGGTAAGTAAACAGGTGTGTACCAAATGTGTACAAAAAATAAAGAGAATACATTTTCCTTTCCACAGTGTATTTTTGTTGTAGTTGCCTCAAAATCACAGCAACATACTGCTTAAAACATTTTCAGTTTAGATGTTCAATTCTGCTGGGCGTTTTAACCCAAACCTCTGGTTTCTTCTGTTTCTGAAGGAATTTATGGGTTGGAAAAAAAACGTGTATTTTTAACACGTTGGTTAACACATATTAAAACCCTACAGTGGACAAGGCAAGAGTTAACCCTTGGGTGGAGCCCAAGGTTTACTTCCATCAGTCAAAGTGTTAAAACGACAACTCGCCTGTCTACACCAGAGGGCTGCTCTATTGACTAAAGTGGAGTTATGACAGCTCAGACCAGCTGAAGATCTGCTCCCCTGGTTTTTACCTGCTAGTCACTGCCTTAGAGGAACCCAAAGGAGTTAGTTGTCCAATCCCTATTGATTTCCAATAGGACTGGGCACCAAGGATGGGCTTTTCAAACGCCCTTATGTCATTTAGGGGCACACATCCCAGTGACTTTCTGGGTAATGTGTGCTCCTAAAGCCATTTAGGAGCTTTTGAAAATCTCTTCCATTGCTCCCTCAGGTGTCTTTGAATATCTTAGGCTATATCGCTAAGTCTTTTGTCTCTGCCTCCTTACCTGAGATACTACAGGACCTCTCACTGGCTTGAGGAAGATTACTCTGAATGAATGTGTTTAAGAGGCAGTGGGAAGATCGGTGTGTACATGGCCTTTGCTCCCCAGTGTCACACCCTCTCCAGCTGGACAGAGGTTCATACTGGCTAGAACCTACCGCACGGTGGGCCAAAGCAGCTGCAAATCATCCCTTCCCTCTGGCAGGCTAGCACCTGCAAATGAAATGACAAATTGATACAATTTTGTAGCTGCTCTATTTCCTCCCCAGACAGGGTATGAAATCCATGCAGGGAAAGGTCTGTTAATGAGACATGACATCAAGTTTATTATAATTCAGCTCAAACAGTGAATATTGATCTTTTCAAACTGTGTGTGGAAATAATCCTATTGCCCAGCTGGCATCTCCAGAGTTGGGCGATTTTAGCTCTCTGCTTTTTATTATTAGCACAGCAGCTGATGTCTCTCCTGCTCTTCGATGGCTATCCTACGATTGCTTTGGGTGACACCTAACATATCATGACATGATTAAGAGCAGCAATGGCTCAGTCACAACTATACTCAGTCTGAAAATGATGTGGTGAGGGTCTCTGGCAACTACCACATCGTCTGCCTGAAGGCAATGATGTACTCCGTCAGCAGCCCTCAAAGACAGATACCTCGCAGGGCATTTCCACTCCAACTGGAGCTCTAGAGGACAATGTCTCTTCTTTAGAGATCATGCTCTGTGTCAAAGGCAACACCCAGCCTTCTCCAACCGCAGCATTCTCCCTTGTTTCCAGGTCACTTCCACCAAACTTCAGAAGAATACATCCGGAGGAGTTGCTATAGTAACTCTTGAAAAAGGCAAACTGTATTAGTGCAATAGAGCCCAAAGACACTTACTATTACATGAGAGTGAGTTGCAACTCTAGGAGGACTCTTCTTTTCAGAGAGGGGCAAAAATAGGACTTTAAATGGAAGGGGTCTTGTATGGTTAATGATGGAGTGTCAACCAACAGCTCCATTCTCATAAAAGGAAAGTCACCTAACACCTTTGGTATTAATCTTAGGCCCTATTCTGAAGGCTCAAGAGGATCCTGTGCATGGGGGTGAACTTCACACATACCATGGAATCTCACATTTTTAACTGTTTTTTTGCTTTTCTTGAAGATCCTTTTCCTTAGGTTCCCTCAAAATTATCCGTTATTTGTTTGTTCCCTTAACTTTCTCTTTGGCCACACCGTACACGAAGTTTCCATTTATAAAGGGTTAATAAACTAATAAATCTTGTAATAAATGATTAATCAATAGTCTGAAAGTCCAACAGGCTGCTTATAACTCGAGATAGTTGGAAAAATTCTGATGAAACTTTTTTTGGGGTCAAAATTTGCCAGTTTGTGAAAATCGAAACATCCATGGAAGTGCTTTGATTTCACCGCACTCCCAAGTCAGAGGTCCACAGGAGCCCTGCCTGCCAGACAGTTTTCGAAACATGTCTGGTGTCCTGCCAACTCACCTGCCCAACTCCTTGTCAGCCCACCTAGTGGGCTGACGGGGAGTCAAGAGCCTGGAAGCCCTGGTTCCCAGAGTTTCCAGGGCCCACAACTCTGGGGCAGCCCCTAAGTGAACTGCCCCAGAGCTGGGGCTCCACTCCCTTTCAAGGAGAATTTCAAAGTGTTTGGTTTTCCTTCTGAATTGGAAAGAAACCAAAATTAGAAATACCACCATCTTCCAAAAGCAGAATTAACTTTCTCTTCCCAGGTGTATAACCATCTATAATACATGAACCATTCATGAACCATTTATAAATGGAATCTTTATATAAAGCATAACTTTCCTTTGTTTTACGTGTCACATAAAGCTTCCAGAAATATTCACATCCAGTCAGATCTTTTGTTAGTGCCTGGCTACTCTGATATCCTTTTATGCAAAGCAATGTCCAAGAGCAGAATGGACTCTGACAGATGGTATGAAAAGAAAAGAAAAGAAAAGAAAAGAAAAGAAAAGAAAAGAAAAGAAAAGAAAAGAAAAGAAAAGAAAAGAAATGCAAGGAGTTACCTAACATTAGCAGCAATTAGAGCATCAGGCAGCCTCACTTGAAGTGATTTAGCAGTACTCTCACCCAAACTGCTCTTTCGACAAAACACTATTATGAAAATAGATGTTGTCAGAAGCTGTTACTAATACAGAAAACATTCCTTTCTGTTACTGAACACTGAATCTTGTAACTGTAATTTGTATTGAGGATGGTTTCCATTTTTCTATTTGGATTGGCCAAGTTTTCAAAGTGAAAAGGTACAATCATAAGAAGTAGATGTTGTGTGTGTCTGTGTACCCACGTACTTGGTGCTGTTACTGGGCTTTCATTTATTTTATGTGCACTCTCACCATAAGCATTGAGGATCATAAAGAAGGAACTGTCCTTGTCTGATAGATTAAAAGGGGAGTCACCTACTATATTGATTTTGTGCATGTGCGAGTTGCTTGTTTGGTAATTAGCTTTAGAATTACTGTAGTGCTCTTGTGATCAGATTTTTTTGCTGTACTGTAGTCTCTATTTTACAAATAATCTTTCCTCTATATTATATTTGCTTGTGCGAATTGCCTGGTTGGTTATGCAAACACATATCTCTGACAGCCCATGATTAACTAACCTGGTCTCTGTTATTTGAAGAGGCAGCTGATTGATAAGCAGGAAATAAAGGAGGATTTAGAGCTGCAAATGAATGGTTCCCTCATTATAATGTTTAGCCCCGGAATTAGGGCACTCACCTGGGATGTGGAAGACCAGGTTCAATTCTCCCCCTGTATAAATGAATGCTTCCACATTCTGAGATCCTCTGAGATATACCTACAGAAAGTTCAAATCACGCTATACCCACTACACAAATCAAAACTCTGTTATTGCTGACTCTGTTATTGCTGTTATTGCTCATCTCCTGGACCATACCTGAATAAGAGGTAATTATGTAACTGGTAAACTCATACACACAAGATTGCTGTATGTTACCCTGTCACTGTGTTCTTTTACCAGGGTGCCCCCTTGGGGTGGGATGGGCTCTTTGCACTCACCCAGCCTTTGTCCATGGAGTTCTGCCCTTTTAAGCGCCTCCCTCCAAGTCTGACATCTCTCGCAGCTGAGATGGGGTGGGGCTGATTGGGCCCACAACAGCTTATTAACCCTGTGTTGACTGGGTCAGGTTTGTATACCCCATCACACACCCCATTAGGAACCCCAGTTAGGATGGCTGAGAACCATCCGCCTTAGCCTATAGTTGCTGGGCCTCAAATCCTGCATTGCTTCAGTATCTAAAACCCCAATGGGCCATACTCTCTGCTGGAGTGAACTGGCACATTTCCATTGACTTCAGCAGAGGTGCTGCAATTGACGCCAACACAGGATTCAGCCCATTTATTATTATTAATTGCTTGGGCTGCGGTAGTGCCTAGGAGCCACAGTCCTGGGCCAAGATCCCATTGTGCTAGGCGCTGCACAAACACAGAACAACAAGAGAATCTCTGCCCCAAGGAGCTTACAAACTTCAGAACACGAGTTTGGAAGATTGCCAGACAAGACCACAGCAATTGTCCATCTAGTTCATCACCCTGATGGAAAGAAGATTTTTTTCAACATTCAATTAGATTTATAACGAAAGAAAGAAAGAAAGAAAGAAAGAAAGAAAGAAAGAAAGAAAGAAAGAAAGAAAGAAAGAAAGAAAGAAAGAAAGAAAGAAAGAAAGAAAGAAAGAAAGAAAGAAACAAACAAACAAACAAACAAACAAACAAACAAACAAACAAACAAACAAACAAACAAACAAACAAACAAACAAACAAACAAACAAACAAACAAACAAACCTGGGTCTTAAGTACCTTTGGCAACATTTTAAAAATAAAACATGAAAAAAAGCTTGTGGAAACTGCCCAAAAAACCAAATAATACCCAGCTGGAAACACCAACCAAACCAAACCAAAGATGTTTCAGAGGAAGGTGCAAAAAGTCAGGATTAGGCCCATTGCAAACAAGGCTTGTACTGCTGCCAAAAAGAGATTTCCATTTCTTCCTTGCCCATCTGGAGATGGGTTATTGGTAAGGCTGGGTGGCATTAGAGGAGAATTCTGGTGGTGATTGTATAGGCAGGGTTACTAATCGTTGTTCTGTTTCTATTGTCATGGAGTTAGTTGATTTGATCTTAGGGTAACTGACAGGACTGTTTGTCAATTAGTGTGTTTTTAAAAGATGGCCAAGGATGCCCAGATCGTTGGATGGGCAGTGTTTTACTGCAGAGTAGTAAAAATGTTAATAAATTAATAAAAAACGCAAGAGAGACATTCCAATTCTTCATCTAAATACTTGTGGCTTAACACTAATTGTCAGGCCAGAATATGCACATTTGTGTGGTTTTCAAGTGGAGAGCAGTCATTTTTTTTTTTTGCCCCAGCATACTTCATAAAGACTACACAGATTCCAAGCCAGAAGGACCATTGTGATCAGCTAAGCTAGTCTCCTATATAGCACAGGCCAGAGAACTGCCCCAAAACGATTCCTAGAGCAGCTCTTTTAGAAAAACATCCAGTCTTGATTTAAAAATTGCCAGCGATGGCGAATTCACCACGACTCTTAGTAAGTTGTTCCAGTGGTTAATTACCCTCACTGTTAAAAATTTACACCTTATTTCCAGTCTGAGTTTGTCTAGCTTCAACTTCCAGCCATTAGATTGTGTAGACCTTTCTCTGCTAGACTGAAGAGCCCATTAAAACAAGACAATTAAGATGATTTCATTGTATTTAAAGCACTGTCATTTTTAAGTTTCAGTTTCCATTACTGGAACTTATGGGACCAGCTAAAGAGAAAACTTTACAGCATATTGTAAAAATATGCTGTAAATATGCTCCTACAAATTTACATTTTCTCAACAAGGAAACTACAGTTGATCATTAGCTTCATGATAAAATCAGCAGAATCACTGAAATGCTCTCGGAATATTACTGGATATAATAAAATTTTTGTATAACAAACAAAGCAATGAAACATGGAATTACTATACCAGCAAAATCATTACGAATTGATAATATACAGTATAACAACACGATGCGGAAATTCTGTCATTATGTAGCACTTTGATTGCACTGATGTTATCTGCAGGTTGCACTGAGGTTATTTCCAAGGGCTCTGACCCTAATCTGCTACAAGAGAAGGAAAGAGAATCTGTAAAAACCAAGGTCTTTCTTTCATAGGCATCCTGTGCCAAGAAGGTAACTCCAATCCCTATGACTGGTGTTCTGATTGGTCCACCTGATCACTTTGTGGTAACTTTGAACATTCTACATTAAACTTGTTTTTAAACTTTGTAAAACAAACAGACCCCCAAACCGTATCATTTTCTAAGTTAAATAAGAAATTATAGAAAGCAAATAGATTCTATGTTGATTTATTAATCAACATCTCAGTGCATACAGTCTGGACTCTCTACACTGGCGAAGCAACCCAAACGTCATCAATATCATAGGAATTATAGTACGGACAACTGGTTAAATAACTTTAATTAACCAACAAGAATGTTGTCCTGTTTATCCCCTATTCTTCTCACAAGGTGTCACAGACTCCAGAATCATAGCAAGAAAGTCTCCTTGCTTTCCAGTTTTATTTTGAAATTCAGACCATGTCATGGCTTCAGAGACACAGTTGATGCAGTATATTGTCTAAACATTTTCCAGCTAAGATGATTGCTTTCCTGACCCATCATTACCATGCTTAACCTGGTGCATGACATCAAATTTGCAATCCCTTAAAATTTTCTGTAAACTGGAGAGCCTTGAAATCTGCTATCCTATATTTTGCAAAGAATCATTGCCCTGCGTTACCTCCCTTCAGAGCTAGGACTCCATTTTTGACTTGTTATAAATTGCTAAGTTTTATTAATCAAAATAGCACTGAAAGCTAAATAAGAAATTGCACCTGTAGAAGAGGCAACAAGACTCTTAGAATATTAATGCAGCCTGTATGAAACCAGAGCTTCCTGATGATTCATATGGCTCCGGCGCTTATGAACAGGCCTGATCATTTATCCAGTCTCAGAAACAGTCAACAGCTAATGAAGACAAAGCATAGGAGAAACACATGCAAAGGGACCCAAAGACTCCTCCCTGTTCTGGTTACAGGGCTACATGCCATGTATGTAGAACAGGGCCCATGGCATGAGTGAAGCCAAACTGCTGGAAGATTTAATCTTGGTGTAAAGTTCAATAAATGTAACAATACACAAAACCAAAGTGAAACAGCACACGGAGTAGACAGGATATTGGAGCACAGCTCTATAGGCCAGTATAGCTGTCTGATTCCAGTTGAAGTGTAAACCCCAGAGCTAGAAAAGCCAGGTTGGGCCAGCCTCATTTGCGTGACTTATAATGCTGGTTTCCCTTAGTTCCACACGCTGGGTTATGTTGCTGTAGCTGGAATTTGCCTGTATTCTGATTGTATAACTGATCACTAGCTGTGACTGTACTCAAAGAAAGTGCATAGGCATCGGGCAAGACAAGCGGGTCACCCTGAGTTCACAGGCAGTTTGGAATGGGATTCAAGTTTAACAAGAGAAGGCAGAGGGTAGGGCAGAACTAACCTGGCAGAAGAACCAAGAAGACCAGCAGTGGAAGATCTGGCACAATAGCACTGGATCAGGTAGCTTCACATTGGAGCCAGATCTGGTGGCATGGACGTCTCTGGGCTGGCACAGACAGGGGGTGAAGAGGCACCCCCGGATGCCCTTGACTACCCCCAGCATCTTGCTGGCAGAACATATTCAACCATGGTTTGGGTTCAGACCAGTAGAACTGTGTCCCTGTCCAGCCTGGAAGAAGTCAGGAGAAAGGGGAAGAGGTTACTGGACATCACAAAAGAAAAAGCTTATCCAAATAGGTTGGATTACTAGCTAGCTAAAGGAGGAGGTGAAAGCCTGCATTTTAATCTTTGTATGAAGGAGACTGTAAGGTAAAAAAACAAACAAACCCAACCTCATGGAAATATACCTACTACACGGAAAAACCTGGCTTCAGCTCAGAGTCCCGCTGAGCTAGTAATGGCCAAATATATTGAGGGTGGCTCCTGCCGAGCTCCTCCTCCGCCAGCTCACTAGCGTGCCACTCGTTTAGATGGCTTTTGGAACCATGTCCGGTGGGGAACAAGCACAGATGCAGCAGCTTGGCCAGGTCTGAAGGAGCACGCCGGCTGAAACCAATGGAGAAAAAGCTATTCCTAGGGACCAGGCTCTCTCAACGGGTCCTCTCAGCTTGATGCTGAAAACCCCTAGCACTATAACAGCGACTGAAGTGTTCTTTTGACTTTACCTTCAGGAACTACAAAGACCAACAGTGCAACAAAGACCTATAATAGTCACGTAGACCAATGTTTAACTGATTTCAACCACATGGCAGTTCTAGGGTTTAGGGTTCCCTAGTCTTGTTCATTCCAGCAACCTATGAGGACATAGCAATTTCTGCCAGGCATTTTAAATCAGCCAGGTCAATTACATTATAATTAGCTCTAATTAACACCCCTAGAGTTCCCATTGAACTTTTTATCTGCCGCATGGTTTCACCCAAAAGGGGCAAAATTTTTCCCTTCTTGCAAAACATCCAAGTAAAAGCCACTTCCTCTGTGATCCTTAGGACTAATCATTTCATGGGAGGGCAAAATGTACAGGCACTAGTGAAATCTGAGTTCTGGGAAGTCCAATATGATCTGTGTGCCCACTGATCGTTATAATTGGTGATCAGCAGAACAAAAAATGCTCCCATCATGCTGAATTTTTAACATTAGTTAACAGTTCAACTTTAAGCCATTTCGAAAAAGCAACAGAAAGAAGTTAATCGGGGCATAAATACTCTCTTATAAAAAATATACCTATGAAATTCTATAATGTACAATTCCATTTCAGTAATTGGAATCAATGATGTATTGCAGATAGAACCTTTACATGTTGCCTGTTAATACTAATATTCGGAAGGTTCAATATCGAACATAGATGTTTAACACAGTGACAGTTAGAGGAAGAAGATATTAAAGCAATAGCTACAGAAAAGAAAAGAAAAAGAAAAAGAAAAAAGCATTTTAGATGTTAAGCCGAGAATATAGACATGCCATTCCTACTTCCTGTAGCAAAAGCAAGTTTAAATGATCTGCACACTTGGATAATGCTGGTGTGTATATACACAGATGAGAAACATTAGCTTAGGGAAGGAAAGGATGTCTTTCTAGTCAGGCTGCAAACTCTCTCTCTGATAGACAGACACTCAAGCACCATTTGCTTTTCCAAATTGTCAGACGTCTCAAAGTGCTTTTCAAATAAGTAATTACACTGAGAAAGGCAATGTACAAGCAAGCATCGCAACCTCTTAGCAAGTGTGAACAACACTATTGTTAGTGCCCCATAAGCTGTGGTGATCAAAGGCATGACAGTGGTGGTGGGGGCGGTGGCCTAGAGAGCACATTCGCTACCCTGAAATAACATCATTATTCCCTGATAGTTCCTATGTTTCAAATGGTTTAGAAGCCTCAGTGCTGTGATCCATCTCGAGATGAGTACAAATTTGGATATGATAATCATGGGCTAAATTCACGCTAGTGTTGCTCCATCAATGTCACTGGAATCCATCGGGGTGAATTTGGCCCTGTCCATTTTTGCTAAATTTAGACAATCAGAAATGCATAAATTTACCACCATTCATCAAAGAGAGCTTGAGGCCTCATTTGGCCATAAACCCTTGCCAGAATTCAGGAGGACAGTAAATTAGAAATGAAATTGAATGTCAAATTTCCAAAGGGTTTGGAGGTAAATAACAGATGGTGATCTGTGAAAACACAGAATGATGGAAATAAGGAACCTTCTTACTATTAAAGGCATATGATCTGGATACCGCTGTTGCCAATTTTCTGTCCACCCAGGGACAGAGACCTTTCGTGCTACTGCTGATCTTAGAGGCAATAAGAAGGAGAAAGTTGATATACTAGGGTTGGCTCAGGGATAGATCTCAAAATGCAGCATCATAACTGAATGGGGGTGTTTCTGCTGAGGTTCCGCAGGGACAGGTTTTCAGCCCAAGTCTGTTCAATATTTTCATCAAAAATCTGGAAGGAAACAAAATTATGGCTGATAAAGTTTGCTGCTGACCCAAAGATTGGTGGAGCAATCAGGAATGATATCAAGTCACTTCTACAGAACAAACTGGGCACAATCAAACATGCATTTTAATACAGCCACATGCACGGTCGCATGCCTCGGAACAAAGAATGTGGGTCACTCAGGATGGGGGACTGTGTCCTGGAAAAAGGGGGACTTTGAAAAGAACTTAGCAGTCAAGCTGGGTACCTACCTTTCCATGCATCTCCACCTGTAGAAAAGGGTTTTGTAGGCCAAATTGTGCCTTCAGCGCCATCTTGGCAAACTCTGTCCCCATTAGTTTGAATAGGGTTACACAGGTGTAAGTCATTGGCTGTATAATTAGAAATTAGTGAGCAATTGTTACAACGCAGAAGTAGGGATAGGAGCCATCTCTACTCCTGTTCGGTGCCTTGGTTCTGCAGTGGAGCCCCATTGAAATCAGTCCGAGTTGGTGAGGGCAGAAACACCCACCACACACAGATCCCATGGTAGGGTCATGGCCTGGGTATTAACTAATGTCAGATTAAATATGCACCAGGGGACACCTGATGGATAAGAAGGAGCCATTTCTCTGGTCACTTTTCAGAGATGAACTGCATCTTTAAATTATGCTGACGAACGTCACCCTGCATTCCCAGTTGCCAGATATCTAGCTTTTACTCAGTTCTAACTGAAGGCTCTTGCATTTTCTCTGCTCTCAGTTGTTATGATCTGGTAGCGGAATCAGCTTCGGGCTGGGGTTAGAAATGCTGAGTCACTTTCTCATCTTATTTTTGAAATTTAAACCAAACCAAGCCACGTGCCGTCCTGGAAGGCTCTGAGACTGCAAGTCTCCCTGAGACTGCCTCCTAAACGTGAACTGCAATGCTATAAAGAAGAAATACCACTCTGTGATTCTAGAGGGTCCAAAGCCCTAACATGATACATGCTGCAGACATTACATTTTCGAAACGTAACTAAAACTGCGTACTATATTTGAAAACAAATACTCATCGCGAGGGGTTTTCGACTAATGGGCCCAAACTCAGCCCTGGCGTCCATGGGAGGTTGCTCTTCCCTAAACTACACCGGAGTTTGGCCCTTGGTTTCATGTTCTCTTTGTCCACCCAATCTTCCTTGTTAAACATTATGTGGGTTCTCAGAAGTTTCATGGGTCACCACATTTACCTATCCCACGTTTTCTAGCCCTTGAAGACTGCAAGTTGCAATAAAACAAGGAGTGTTGATCTCACTGGTCTATCAACTTCAATACTATTCCTTGCTTTGGAAAGAAGGGGTCACTAGAGAGCAGCATAAAACCAAGAGCCCTCCCCCATCCCTGCTCCAGGCATCCCTCACTGGAAGCATGGCAGGATACAGGAGGGACCCTTTTTTGTGTTCTCAAGGTCACTCCTGTGTCCTGAGAAGGGGCTCCAGGATGTCCAGCGACTTTGCCTCTACAGTAACTTTCCAGTTCCCGTTGGTCCCATTGCATGAGCAGCCAATCTCACTTCCAGCCTCTGACCCTTGGGCAGTATTGTGCTGGGATGCTGCTGGAACACTCATGTGTCTGAATGTGAGGAATAACAACAAATGTTACTTATAATTAGGCTCTGTTGGTATTTCAGCTTATGATGGCCTGACCTCAAAATCCTCACCTGCTTGCTTTGGATAGGTCTCTAAATGTTTGGAGGTTTGTCTGAATCCTCCCTGGGTTTCCCTAGATCTGTAGTGCCGCCCAGTATTTAGATCAGAAATACAAATAGCGTCTCTCCTTATATTTTGTTATTTCTGTTTCCTCACACAGCCCCATTTAGAAACTGCAGTGGAGGGACACATGTTTAGGAGAATTTTTAAATGAAAGAAAGTTTGGGGTTGGGTTGGACTTTTGAGTGATGGTTGCAATTTAAGCAACACCCGGTGAGTATCCCATCCGAAGCCCAGAAGCCGTACTGCATTAGTAGCAAAATTATAGCCTGCTAATGTATGACACTTCTCAACGGCAGCTCTCTCTCGATCATATAGCATGCTGGTACAGAAAAATGGATTGACTGTAAGTTGATGATAGTGTCATTGGTGCTTTATCAATCCTGGCTTGGAATGTCTTTAGCAATCAGGTTTTGAATTGGTGACAGATTGGATCTTTTCTTATTTGTAGTTTGAGAATAGCTGTCTGGTATTTATATGGACAAAAATATTGATCTGGCACTCGGTACAGAGAACCAGATAAAACACTGCATCCAGAACCATCACAAACTCATTGTTTAATAACCATGTATTCAGTGAAATATAATTTTAGTAAGTAAAAAAACCAACCTTCCACACAACCTTCATAAAAAACCAACCTTCCACACAAACTTCCTCGTGGCTGGATTTTACTAAAACTAGACAAGCCATTTACAACGCACACTTTGCTTCTCTACAAAAGAAAAAGGACACTAAACTTTCTAAACTACTACATGCTACAAGGGGCCACAGCAATGGTTCCCTCAACCCACCTAGCAATATTGTTAACCTATCCAACTATACTCTCAGCCCAGCAGAAGCAGCTGTTCTATCTCGGGGCCTTTCCTTCTGCCCCTACACCCCCACGAACATGATACAGTTCTGTGGTGACCTAGAATCCTATTTTCGACGTCTCCGACTCAAGGAATATTTCCAAAATACCTCTGAACAACATACTAATCCACAGAGACCTCCCTACCAACACTACAGAAAGAGGGATTCTAGGTGGACTCCTCCTGAAGGTCGAAACAGCAGACTGGACTTCTACATAGAGTGCTTCCGCCGACGTGCACGGGCTGAAATTGTGGAAAAGCAGCATCACTTGCCCCATAACCTCAGCCGTGCAGAACACAATGCCATCCACAGCCTCAGAAACAACTCTGACATCATAATCAAAAAGGCTGACAAAGGAGGTGCTGTTGTCATCATGAATAGGTCGGAATATGAACAAGAGGCTGCTCGGCAGCTCTCCAACATGAATTTCTACAAGCCATTACCCTATGATCCCACTGAGAGTTACCAAAAGCAACTACAGCATTTGCTCAAGAAACTTCCTGAAAAAGCACAAGATCAAATCCGCACAGACACACCCCTGGAACCCCGACCTGAGATATTCTATCTACTACCCAAGATCCATAAACCTGGAAATCCTGGGCGCCCCATCATCTCAGGCCTTGGCACCCTGACAGCAGGATTGTCTGGCTATGTAGACTCCCTCCTCAGGCCCTATGCTACCAGCACTCCCAGCTACCTTCGAGACACCACTGACTTCCTAAGGAAACTTCAATCCATCGGTGATCTTCCTGATAACACCATCCTGGCCACTATGGATGTAGAAGCCCTCTACACCAACATTCCACACAAAGATGGACTACAAGCCGTCAGGAACACTATCCCCGATAATGTCATGGCTAACCTGGTGGCTGAACTTTGTGACTTTGTGCTTACCCATAACTATTTCACATTTGGGGACAATGTATACCTTCAGATCAGTGGCACTGCTATGGGTACCTGCATGGCCCCACAGTATGCCAACATTTTTATGGCTGATTTAGAACAACGCTTCCTCAGCTCTCGTCCCCTAAAGCCCCTACTCTACTTGCACTATATTGATGACATCTTCATCATCTGGACCCATGGAAAAGAAGCCCTTGAGGAATTCCACCATGATTTCAACAATTTCCATCCCACCACCAACCTCAGCCTGGTCCAGTCCACACAAGAGATCCACTTCCTGGACACTACAGTGCTAATAAACAATGGTCACATAAACACCACCCTATACCGGAAACCTACTGACCGCTATTCCTACCTGCATGCCTCCAGCTTTCACCCTGACCACACCACACGATCCATCGTCTACAGCCAAGCTCTGCGATACAACCGCATTTGCTCCAACCCCTCAGACAGAGACAAACACCTACAAGATCTCTGTCAAGCTTTCTTACAACTACAATACCCACCTGCTGAAGTAAAGAAACAGATTGATAGAGCCAGAAGAGTTCCCAGAAGTTACCTACTACAGGACAGGCCTAACAAAGAAAATAACAGAACGCCACTAGCCGTCACCTTCAGCCCCCAACTAAAACCCCTCCAACGCATTATTAAGGATCTACAACCTATCCTGAAGGATGACCCAACACTCTCACAAATCTTGGGAGACAGGCCAGTCCTTGCCTACAGACAGCCCCGCAACCTGAAGCAAATACTCACCAACAACCACATCCCACACAACAGAACCACTAACCCAGGAACTTATCCTTGCAACAAAGCCCGTTGCCAATTGTGCCCACATATCTATTCAGGGGACACTATCACAGGGCCTAATAACATCAGCCACACTATCAGAGGCTCGTATACCTGCACATCCACCAATGTGATATATGCCATCATGTGCCAGCAATGCCCCTCTGCCATGTACATCGGTCAAACTGGACAGTCTCTACGTAAAAGAATAAATGGACACAAATCAGATGTCAAGAATTATAACATTCATAAACCAGTCGGAGAACACTTCAATCTCTCTGGTCACGCAATCACAGACATGAAGGTCGCTATCTTAAAACAAAAAAACTTCAAATCCAGACTCCAGCGAGAAACTGCTGAATTGGAATTTATTTGCAAATTGGATACTATTAATTTAAGCTTAAATAGAGACTGGGAGTGGCTAAGTCATTATGCAAGGTAGCCTGTTTCCTCTTGTTTTTTCCTACCCCCCCCCCCAGATGTTCTGGTTTAACTTGGATTTAAACTTGGAGAGTGGTCAGTTTGGATGAGCTATTACCAGCAGGAGAGTGAGTTTGTGTGTGTATGGGGGTGGGGGGGATGTGAGAAAACCTGGATTTGTGCTGGAAATGGCCCACCTTAATTATGCACATTGTAGGGAGAATGGTCACTTTGGATGAGCTATTACCAGCAGGATAGTGAGTTTGTGTGTGTGGTTTTTGGGAGGGGGGTGAGGGGGTGAGAGAACCTGGATTTGTGCAGGAAATGGCCCAACTTTATTATCATGCACATTATGTAAAGAGTTGTCACTTTGGATGGGCTATCACCAGCAGGAGAGTGAATTTGTGTGGGGGGTGGAGGGTGAGAAAACCTGGATTTGTGCTGGAAATGGCCCACCTGATGATCACTTTAGATAAGCTATTACCAGCAGGACAGTGGGGTGGGAGGAGGTATTTTTTCATATTCTCTGTGTATAAATAAAGTCTGCTGCAGTTTCCACGGCATGCATCCGATGAAGTGAGCTGTAGCTCACGAAAGCTCATGCTCAAATAAATTGGTTAGTCTCTAAGGTGCCACAAGTCCTCCTTTTCTTTTTGCGAATACAGACTAACACGGCTGTTACTCTGAATCCAGATTGAGTTTGTGATATATCAGGACAACAAGATTGTTAGAGGGATTGCTCTGGAGTGGATTTCTCCCCTCCCCCCTCATACCCCCACAATACTTTCAGGGACAAGAATAGATACATCACTATTTTGACGTTAGCAAATGTGGTGGCTGCAGATACTTGGTGAAATAAATTGGGAATGGTGGTGAAGGTACTTGAACTGACATCATGGGAGCCATAGGAGTGTCTTTCAGCTGACACACTATTGCGATCGCCACACAATGAGTCTGGTTCCCTTCAGCTTTAATGACTCCAGCCTTGTCATGTCTAGAAGCTGGGAACATGGAGCTGACAGCATCGGTACATTATAGGCCAGGTGAGGCAGAATTAATGAGCTAAAACTCCGTCTTACTGTTCCAGACAATCTCATATATCCTAGCCCAGTCAGCATCACGGCTACGTTTCCTGTCTGGCACTTCACCTGCTTTCTAAATGTTTGTCTTAATAAATGCTTCAAAGTACTTTGCAGTGTCAACCTGGTAGAGAGCCTTCTTGAGAAAAATGCGCCAGAAGCCAGAGAGGTCTTGACCTGCTCTCGGACTTGATGAAAGAAGGACGAAAATGGCTCATAAAGACAAAAAAAACTTTGGAGTTTGAAAAGTCACGGTTAAGACTTAATTTAAAAGAGGAACTGAATAAATAGGTAGCTTATTAATGTCATTGTCTAGAATCACTAAGATAGTGGCACTTCCAGCCAGTATATTTAAACATTTACACAGGTGTAAACTTGAAGGAAACCATTATAGTGTAATTAAGACAGAACAGGGCCAAAAATGAAGTTCTCCAGAAGCTACTGATGCAGAGACAGGTCTGATATTATTATACACCACCATCACCATTCCTGTGATCTTTGCTACTTAACTGCTCAGTTCTCAAGTAAACCAACAAAAGGCAAGTCACATTCCTTATATTCACTAGGGCGATGAGCGACAGCAGTGAAAGCTCAACTATATATACCACTGATCTGACAATCTGTCGTCCAAGGCTTTCAGAGCAGGTTTCTTTCTAATCTCTGGTCTTGTCATGAAGGTGTTTGTCCATAGGTGATCCTGTGGCAACAGTTTTATACAACACTATTGGTCTCTCTCTTTCCTTTAGTTAAAAATAGTTTGCTGAGTTTTAGGCAAAAGTAGCATTTCACGCCACACTGTGCTAAAGGATGGGATAGCAAATGCAATCATTAAATTACACACAGGTCAACGGCCCATGTTGTATACATGGCAAGTTAGCCAGTGGAGCACAGATTCTTGCCCAGAAAGAGAGATGTGATTTTTTTTTTGAGAGACAGCACTACCCAAGCCTTGAAACTGGACCTCTCCTAGTGCTACCTTGTGTTTCTACAACGATGCACAACAAGCTATTTACACGTGAATTAAGGCTGCTTGATAATTAAAAGATGAACTAGGCACAGATACAACATCAAAATCCCTGGCCTGCTCTTCAGATCCAACTGGGGAGGCCATATGGGCAGTATTTCATGGATATATAAATCATATATGCTAAGGAATCCTGCTGTGGAGAAAGCATCAGTTTAAAGGGCAGAGCCAATATTGCTGCACATTTATGGAGAGCAGGCCTTTGGCAGAGGAGCGTGGTATTCATTACCCAAAAATGCTCCTCGTGCTGGGGGCTAAGGCTGTGCTATGGAGCAAGCAGCTCGTTCTAGCCGTTTGGAATGGATACTGGTAAGGAATCACGGTTTAGGAACGTGGATTATTTGCCCAGTTCTGTCAGGGAAGAAGTCAGGATTACTTATTGCTTAGCTAATGTTTTGACAGAGAAAACATGCAAACCTTAGTGGAGATTCATGCTTCTGGGCCGGCACCTATGGGGCTTATGGTGCACAATACAGATATGACAGGAAGAGCTGAGAGCACATCAAAGCGTGTTTGGAAAAGCAATCAGTAGCAGTGGGAAACACGAAGTAACACTCAGTGATGTCACTCTGGGTTCACACAGTCTTGTGCCGAATACTCCCACGGGCTGCCCCGAATGATTTTCAATCATCCCAATGTGAGCTAGGCACACAAGTCCCATCATAAATGTGTCTTAAGTCACTTTGGGGGTTCTGCAAATCCCACTGAGACAACAGGATTGTATGCCCCAAAAGCATTCTCTCTCTAGAACTTTAGAAAATGGACACTTGCTTTTTGAATCAGCCTCTTCTTGTGCCATCATCTGTTTACTCTCTTTTGAGAAATTTTCTTAAAAAAGATAAACTAGGGATAACATTTGCAGAAACATCTCAGTCCTATTCACAAAAGTGACTTAGGAGCCTATGTCCCGCTGGCTTTCAATGAGACTTAGGAGCCTGTGGCCTACATCAAAGGTATTGAGGTGCCATTTCCATGGCAGTTAGGTGCCTAACTAACTTTGAGGATTTGGGGCCTAAGTCACTATTACAAACAGAACTTTGGTGATTTTGAAAATGTTACCCTAGAACTTGTTAATGTAATTCAATTTGTGGGTATATTCGTATGGTTTTTTGTGGGGTTTTTTTTGGGCAACCTTGTCTTAAAAATATTGTTCTAGCAACATTTTAAAGAGTAAATAACAAAGACTAGAATACAGTTACTTTGCCAGAGCATCCAGCTGTTCAACCATGGGCGGGGAATGCTAGCATGGGGGATAGGTGCCACACAACACAACAGATGGAGCTGGTGGAGATCTGGGGTGACTGGATTGCCCATTAAAGAGGCATGCAGTTCACAATGTGGTAATCAGGAATCCCTGGAGAATTAAGCATTGTGCCCATGTGCAACGTGTCAGTTATTTGCCAGAGGCGGAAACGCTGTAAGAAGTGAATGAGTTTTCCTCTATTCAGTGACATCGTTAACGACTCTCACAGGATTATGGGTAACAAACCTTTGAAACAGGAGGCTGAGTTGCTCACTGCCTTATACAAGTGAATTTCATGGTATATTAGTGACGGTGATGAGTAATACAGCATGATGGGAAATCGCTAACTTCAGAGAGACGCTAATATGATGCAGTACAATTTCTCAGAGTTCCATACTTTTTCTCGAGTCACCCATAACCCGCTCATTACTGTTTCGCAAAGAGCAATTCTTCTGGTGGGGGGGAGTGCGGGATGCCAGCACTCTGACAGTTGGCCATACATATGAATAGCAGATCTGCCATCTGAAATGTTCATGTTTCCAGCCACAGTTTGTTCCTGCTGATATTTTGCGCTCTCTCTCTCTCTCTCTCTATATATATATATATATATCTGCTGTTATCTACTGTCTTATAGATTTTTTTTTATTTCTCGTTTTAGTAACATGCTTGATATAGTCAACACACACACATGCTAACCAAACACCACTGAATGGAGCGTAACTAAGAAGAATGAACATAGTCACCAAAAAATTCTTTCTAGGCCATTATGATCAATGTAAAACATCTCACATAATACATCAAATTTACCAGTGTGATTTCAGACACCCCGCTATAGATTGTAGCGAACCTCCCAGCAGTATGTGGATGCTCTCTCTCTCTCTCATTGTTCCAATTAAACAGTGTGGCTGAATGGTCAAACTCCCATCACTCAACACCAGTCTGGAGCATTTGTCTGCCTTTTTACAAGGCCGGCATGAACCATTCTGGTATTTTTAATCACTTCATGATTTGGGGGCAAGGGAATGGTGTGCGGATACAACTCACTTTGAATGTGCTAGATCAACAACCCTGGAGACTGAAGTCTATTTATCTACAGAACAGGCAGCCCACCAGCATCGTCCTGACAGCGGGCCTTATTTGGAGCGGTCACACGACGGGGCAAGCAGGATGA
The DNA here is from genome assembly GCF_965140285.1 of Lepidochelys kempii. Lineage (NCBI taxonomy): Eukaryota > Metazoa > Chordata > Testudines > Cheloniidae > Lepidochelys > Lepidochelys kempii. The sequence continues at coordinate 99,144,950 of NC_136388.1, read as the reverse complement.
TCAGTCAGCTCATGGAGTCCTTGAGCTCTCTGCTGCGATGGTGCATTTAGTGCTAATCTGGGATGAGAGGGGACCAAGTTCGTGGCCGGGCCAGCTGGCACATCTCTCTTGTGGCATCAGCTTCTGCATTCCTTTTCATTTAAAAAAAGAAAGTTCTCACCCTTCTGGGTCACAGATGTTTAAGTCCAGAAGTGACCATTATGGTCGTCTAGTCTGAGCTCCTGCATAGCACAGGCCAGAGAATCTCACCCAGTGATTCCTGCAGTGGGCAGCGTTATTCGTCTCCACTGTGTAAGTGGCACTATGGAGCCCAGTAACTTGTGGTTGAATTAGAGCCAGGATACCATCCCAGAGGTGAACCAGTGCAGTGCGGAGTCTGCCGAAAGACAGAGATAATAACTAAGGGCCAAATACTGCCCCACTACACACCCTCCTGGGCCTGGACAGTCCTGAACACCGCTGCTCAGGGCTTAAGCCTGCAGGTAAGAGGCACGGAGGTCCCAGCTACCTATAACCTGTGATCCTGTGTGCAAAGCCAGTGCTCTTGGGCTGTGAATGGGGGGGGGCGGGGCAAGGGGGCAGCATTTGTCCATTGGAGCGCTGTGAACTGCCCCATCCATCTGAACGCCTGGTTGACTCGGACGCTAGAAAGTGGCAATTTAAAGGTCAACGTTACCAGCTCCTTCCATGCTCATCGACTGAGCAGGAACATCTAGGTGAGCTTGGAGTTGTGTGGGGAATGTCTAGCCCGTTGGTCCAAGAAAATCGGCTTCAGGGCTGATTGCTCTGTTGCATAACCTTCCCCAGCCTCGGAAATGTGGCATAACCAATGCCCTTTAGATTAGCAAACAGAATGATTAAGAGGAAAATATCCTTTTCCCATTTAGAGAAATGGGTCCTCACAACTCCCTGACCTTACCTCTCCATCAAAACCCATGTACTTTGGTGGCCACAAATTGGCACGGGCATACCCCTTGAAACTTCACCCAAGTCAGACCTGTACCGGGACTCATAAGAGTACAATTACTTCACTTCTCTGGAGGATTATCTTTCCTTTTGCAAGCATCTCCACACCTCCAAGCTCCAGCTGAGACAGGACATGCCAAAATATCACCACTGAAGCCGTTTCTAGGTACTTCCAGTCAAACCACGAACACTCACATGGAAGCCTGGGCTTGCAAGATTTGTAGCTGACAAGGGCTCGTGTAGTTGGGATCCAACCCTTTTAAGGCTCACTAACGCTGACGCTCATCATATGGTGAAAAGTATCAAACTAAAAGCTCCAGTCTTGAACTGTGCTGTTGAACTTAAATGGTTGACAAAGGGCTTCTATGGTGTTCATAAACCCTGACATTGACAAGCTTCTCTACGTTTTTGTGGTGGATATACCTGCACGTGAGCACTGCACTGCTCTGATTAACCCTCTGTGGTGCAGTCAATAGGGTGATGGACAGGGGAGTCAACAGATTGGGGAATCTGTGACCTTGGTCAAGTCACCTCCCATCCCTTTGCCTCTGTTTTCCTGCCCATCCATTGTCTGCCTTGTCTATTTAGCTTGTTAGCTCTTCAGAGCAGAGACGGGCTCCATCTTACGAAGAGAGGGAAGAGCATCTTTGCCAGCAGGCTGGCTAACCTAGTGAGGAGGGCTTTAAACTAGGTTCACCGGGGGAAGGAGACCAAAGCCCTGAGGTAAGTGGGAAAGCGGGATACCGGGAGGAAGCACAGGCAGGAATGTCTGTGAGGGGAGGGCTCCTGCCTCATACTGGCAATGAGGGGCGATCAACAGGTTATCTCAAGTGCTTATATACAAATGCACAAAGCCTTGGAAACAAGCAGGGAGAACTGGAGGTCCTGGTGATGTCAAGGAACTATGACGTGATCGGAATAACAGAGACTTGGTGGGATAACTCACATGACTGGAGTACTGTCATGGATGGTTATAAACTGTTCAGGAAGGACAGGCAGGGCAGAAAAGGTGGGGGAGTAGCACTGTATGTAAGGGAGCAGTATGACTGCTCAGAGCTCCGGTACGAAACTGCAGAAAAACCTGAGTGTCTCTGGATTAAGTTTAGAAGTGTGAGCAACAAGAGTGATGTAGTGGTGGGAGTCTGCTATAGACCACCGGACCAGGGGGATGAGGTGGATGAGGCTTTCTTCCGGCAGCTCACGGAAGCTACTAGATCGCATGCCCTGATTCTCATGGGTGACTTTAATTTTCCTGATATCTGCTGGGAGAGCAATACAGCGGTGCATAGACAATCCAGGAAGTTTTTGGAAAGCGTAGGGGACAATTTCCTGGCGCAAGTGCTAGAGGAGCCAACTAGAGGGGGCGCTTTTCTTGACCTGCTGCTCACAAACCGGGTAGAATTAGTGGGGGAAGCAAAAGTGGATGGGAATCTGGGAGGCAGTGACCATGAGTTGGTTGAGTTCAGGATCCTGACGCAGGGAAGAAAGGTAAGCAGCAGGATAAGGACCCTGGACTTCAGGAAAGCAGACTTCGACTCCCTCAGGGAACGGATGGCCAGGATCCCCTGGGGGACTAACTTGAAGGGGAAAGGAGTCCAGGAGAGCTGGCTGTATTTCAAGGAATCCCTGTTGAGGTTACAGGGACAAACCATCCCAATGAGTCGAAAGAATAGTAAATATGGCAGGCGACCAGCTTGGCTTAATGGTGAAATCCTAGCGGATCTTAAACATAAAAAAGAAGCTTACAAGAAGTGGAAGGTTGGACATATGACCAGGGAAGAGTATAAAAATATTGCTCGGGCATGTAGGAATGAAATCAGGAGGGCCAAATCGCACCTGGCGCTGCAGCTAGCGAGAGATGTCAAGAGTAACAAGAAGGGTTTCTTCAGGTATGTTGCCAACAAGAAGAAAGCCAAGGAAAGTGTGGGCCCCTTACTGAATGAAGGAGGCAACCTAGTGACAGAGGATGTGGAAAAAGCTAATGTACTCAATGCTTTTTTTGCCTCTGTTTTCACTAACAAGGTCAGCTCCCAGACTGCTGCGCTGGGCATCACAAAATGCAGAAGAGATGGCCAGCCCTCTGTGGAGATAGAGGTGGTTAGGGACTATTTAGAAAAGCTGGACGTGCACAAGTCCATGGGGCCGGACGAGTTGCATCCGAGAGTGCTGAAGGAATTGGCGGCTGTGATTGCAGAGCCACTGGCCATTATCTTTGAAAACTCGTGGCGAACCGGGGAAGTCCCGGATGACTGGAAAAAGGCTAATGTAGTGCCAATCTTTAAAAAAGGGAAGAAGGAAGGTCCTGGGAACTACAGGCCAGTCAGCCTCACCTCAGTCCCTGGAAAAATCATGGAGCAGGTCCTCAAAGAATCAATCCTGAAGCACTTGCATGAGAGGAAAGTGATCAGGAACAGCCAGCATGGATTCACCAAGGGAAGGTCATGCCTGACTAATCTAATCGCCTTTTATGATGAGATTACTGGTTCTGTGGATGAAGGGAAAGCAGTGGATGTATTGTTTCTTGACTTTAGCAAAGCTTTTGACACGGTCTCCCATAGTATTCTTGTCAGCAAGTTAAGGAAGTATGGGCTGGATGAATGCACTATAAGGTGGGTAGAAAGCTGGCTAGATTGTCGGGCTCAACGGGTAGTGATCAATGGCTCCATGTCTAGTTGGCAGCCGGTATCAAGTGGAGTGCCCCAAGGGTCGGTCCTGGGGCCGGTTTTATTCAATATCTTCATAAATGATCTGGAGGATGGTGTGGATTGCACTCTCAGCAAATTTGCGGATGATACTAAACTGGGAGGAGTGGTAGATACGCTGGAGGGGAGGGATAGGATACAGAAGGACCTAGACCAATTGGAAGATTGGGCCAAAAGGAATCTGATGAGGTTCAATAAGGATAAGTGCAGGGTCCTGCACTTAGGACGGAAGAACCCAATGCACAGCTACAGACTAGGGACCGAATGGCTAGGCAGCAGTTCTGCGGAAAAGGACCTAGGGGTGACAGTGGACGAGAAGCTGGATATGAGTCAGCAGTGTGCCCTTGTTGCCAAGAAGGCCAATGGCATTTTGGGATGTATAAGTAGGGGCATAGCGAGCAGATCGAGGGACGTGATCGTTCCCCTCTATTCAACATTGGTGAGGCCTCATCTGGAGTACTGTGTCCAGTTTTGGGCCCCACACTTCAAGAAGGATGTGGATAAATTGGAGAGAGTCCAGCGAAGGGCAACAAAAATGATTAGGGGACTGGAACACATGAGTTATGAGGAGAGGCTGAGGGAGCTGGGATTGTTTAGCCTGCAGAAGAGAAGAATGAGGGGGGATTTGATAGCTGCTTTCAACTACCTGAAAGGGGGTTCCAAAGAGGATGGCTCTAGACTGTTCTCAATGGTAGCAGATGACAGAACGAGGAGTAATGGTCTCAAGTTGCAGTGGGGGAGGTTTAGATTGGATATTAGGAAAAACTTTTTCACTAAGAGGGTGGTGAAACACTGGAATGCGTTACCTAGGGAGGTGGTAGAATCTCCTTCCTTAGAGGTTTTTAAGGTCAGGCTTGACAAAGCCCTGGCTGGGATGATTTAACTGGGAATTGGTCCTGCTTTGAGCAGGGGGTTGGACTAGATGACCTTCTGGGGTCCCTTCCAACCCTGATATTCTATGATTCTATGATTAGTTCACTGGATGTTTGTATGCCTAGCACCATGGAGTCTTGATCTCTTCAGGAGCCTCCAGGTGCTACCATGACACAGGAAATAGACAGAACAATTATGAATAATGCTGCAAGTGTCATTCAGTAGTTAGACCCAAAAAACCCGGTCAGTATAATGCAGTTGTTCCAATGACTATCATTTTCTTTCATCCCATTTTCACTGGAAAAGGTACTGTAGAGTTGGGGCACTCTGAACCTCAAAGTAGCACCCTAGACCCCTCCCGTCAATTTCTGTGACATGTCCTTTGTAAAGTATGCAAGCAAATTCTTTGAGCTAAGATCCAGTTAATGCCTGGAACTGGGAGTGGATGGCAGTTATGAAGTATCAACGGAAGGCACTATCTCCTTTCGGCATTAAATTCAAGCCCTGACCTTTTCCAACATAATGACTAATTCAACCTTTCCATAATAATGTGTGTGATATTTAGAGAGCAGAACGTATGTGTCATTTTAATTAATTGAGCAGAAATAGATTTGCAGAAGAAAGATGAATTAACCAATCACCTTTCTATCTATCTGATGTCATAATAACTAGTTTATTCTCCTAGACCCTTGAGTTCTCTAGAAGTCATAACCTTGCTGGTCTACTTGAGAACAGAAGCTCTTCTGGCTGTAGTCTTCAGACTCTGTGCCTTATCTTCTGCTTTCATTTTTACGAGATAGTCTTAACCCTTCTCATTGCTCCTCTCTTTGAAGGCCTGATCCAAAGCCCATTAAAATCAATGGGAGTTTTTTCACTGCTTTCAATGGACTTTGGATCAGACCCTTGGTCTACAGAATCTTTTCTGCTTTTGTTTACTGAAGGAACAGCAATGATTCCCATGCCGTCTTGTCTGTCTGTGAATGGCAGTATTCAGACGTGTCCTGACATTGGCAGCTGCAAACTGTTACCAAGTACTAAATGCTTAAACAAGATCACAATTTGTTCCAGAATGAGAAAATGACCCTATGAAGTGAATTACGCTGTGCAAAATAAATGTAAAATACGGTGTAGATGCACAAATGATTATTTCATTATCTGGCCAATGTACGAGCGACAGATACAAATTGTTCCAATCATACAGTGATGGGAGAGTAATGAACAATGGGTTCTTGAATGAGCACAGGAAGAAAATAATGAATTGCAGTTTAAATGAAATCAGGAGTCAATGGACTGGATCACAGACTGTCCTTTGGACACAGGAATTCTGCATTAGTTGAACACTGTCATTTGGAGAAAATGTCCTTTAAAAGAAAGGAAACTAACTGGGTCAGAGAGACAGGCAGACTTAAGAAGAGTACGGCCTACTGGCTTGCTCTTAATAAATTAGCACCGTAACACACTTTTACTTTTGTTCTTCTAATCCACCAAATGACCTAGTATAAATATGCAGCTTAAACTCTGCCAAGTCAGCAAGAACATTTGCCCTTTGCATTGACTCTCTCAAACTTGCTTTTCTCACACTATTCAATTTTTTTTAAAAAAGAAAAATTTGAATGTATCACATCTGATTACACCTTTTATTTTCCCTGGACAGGCAAAATTATAATAGCATTCTAGGCACCACTGAAATAGCAATATACATGGGGTTTCTTATTTGCCTTTTTTTAGCCTTACTTCTGTGGTAGCTGGATTCTCTCCTCCGTTGGTTTTTCCATAGAGCGAGAGAAAGAGAGTCTAGATTTCGAGCCCTATTCTCAAACAAAGAACTGAAGGATATTTATGTCACATTTGCTGTGTGAAATCCATCAAAACTTCGTAGCTGGGGACTAGTATGTGGATGGATAAGGGTTTGCTTCGTTCAGCATTGAAGCCTACATTTCAAACGTGAGCAAAGGACGTCTGGCCTGTAGTACAGAATTCCACCTTTCGTGCAGATTCTTTACACATTAAGGAATCAGTCTCCTTCTGAAGTAAGCACATGGAAACCAGCTGGTTTCACTGAGAGGGGTGGAAGAGTGATTTTAACAGAGCTGGTTCAATTGATGGTCTGAGTCCGCCGCTTCTGTTGCTCACGGTCAGGGCCTTAGCACGATACCAGGCGGGCAACAAAAGCAAGAGAGAACTTCTAGAGTGTTACACGCCAAGATGAAGAACATTAGGGGGGAGGAATAGCTCAGTGGTTTGAGCATTGGCCTGCTAAACCCAGGGTTGTGAGTTCAATCCTTGAGGGGGGCCATTTAGGGATCTGGGGCAAAAATTGGGGATTGGTCCTGCTTTGAGCAGGGGGTTGGACTAGATGACCTCCTGAGGTCCCTTCCAACTCTGATATTCTATGATCTATTTTGGTGCTCAAAGTCATGGTGAATAAAAAGGTGATTTTTCATTTTCAGTTGCTCAGTAGCCTTGAAATATTGACTGGGCTCTTTTAAAAACAAAACAAAAGTAGGGAATACAGTGATCCTGAACTCCATCAATAGCCATGGATTGAGGGAGGGGAAGTGAAACATAGGAGAGGATGGAAATTTTTTTGCCCTGCAAACCACAGTAAATGTTTGCTGGAGAAAAAGTAAATGAAAAAGAAGGCATCTCTGCTATACAGTATATTGAAGGCCTGCCTGTTTCTGCCCAATACATACATTCTCCATTCAGAGTGTATCTTTCTTCCAAGGTCAACGTTACCTTGAGCCGCTTTCCGTGTAAATGCCAGAAAAGATCAATATGCCACTATGGTGGCCTGTCAGGAGCAGATTCACACAACAAAAAGCTGCAGCACTTACTGTATTTTGTGGCCTTCAAAGGAAAATAATGATAGTCTACATAACCAAAGGGCAAATCTCCTCGCCATGTCACGGGCAGGTCCTGACTGCCAGCAGGAACAATTAGGAGAACTCCTTCAACCGCCTGTTGGTGAAATTCCTCCAGCAGAAGGGTGGGATGCACACAAAGATTCTGAAGCCACAGACAGGCCCACGGTGATAAAATCGGTAAATGATAGTGCAGGCCAAGGAACATCCATAGCGGGAGGGTAAAACACATTCCCAGACTGGGCAGCTACTGAACACCCAGAGACAGAGGACAGAGTTAAAAGGACAGACTAGCGCTATAGCTACACTGTAGCGCAAGTCAATATAAAAGTCACCTCACTCAAGGGTGTGAATTAGCCACCCTCCCGAGCAACATAACTTACGCCGATCTAAGCGCTGGTGTGGACAGCGTTATGTCGGCAGGAGAGTTCTGGCCTTCAGCCAGGCTTCCTAGGTTCTCTCAGATCATAGGTCTTCTACCTAGGAGGATAACATGCGGCCTTCATCGTTCCAGCAAAGCTGTATCAGGAGGTCATTCCAATAATATGAAACGCATTCAAAAGGCCGGTTCTAATGCATAGCTAGTCACTGCCTTTATTTTGAAAGCCAAACTGAAAATATTTTATACGGTGGTTGCCATCGACAACTCGATATTTGCCATAATATATAGCAATTGTGATACTATGGGATGAAAGCATATAGGCTGGGACCTTCATGACGGCAGGGTACTGGGACTGTAAACATGGAGATTTTGTGTGGCGTTTCCTTCTCCCACCAGTTATTCCTCCAGTCCTTTCCAGGCAATTTCATAACAATAGATGGCAGGGTGGGTTAGACTTCAGCAGACACATCAGTCAGCATGACTAATCCTGAAGGGCAAAAAAGCGTTAATTATTATTGTGATGTATTATTTGCATTACCGTAGCACCTAGGAGCTCTAATGTCAGCACAGCTGGGCCACTGGCCATGGCTCGATCAGGAGCGGGCACAGGTTGGAGCAGGAGCCGTCTGTCAGAACTACCAAGTAGCCGGGAGCATGCCCAACAAGGTAGCAACATTGAGCAGACTGGAGTGGCTGCTTTCATTAGGAACCTACAGCCCTGCCTTGCGGCCACGTGCTTAGACCCTTGGCTCTGGACTGACTGGGCCCATAGGACTCCCAGGTAATTATCGCAAATAACTCATCAGGCTCAGAGCACTTAGAACAGTTAGGCTCAGGGATGACTCATCACACCTAGTCATGCAGCAGAGAAACACTGTGCAAGGTGCTGTACAAACACATGATCCCTACCCCAAGGAGCTAACAACTTAACAGAGCCGGCACTAATATTTTAGATGGGAATACAAAATCCATGAGGTAGCTTCAGGTAGTCAGTGTCAGTGTGATTTGGGATAAGGTCCTAAGCCAAACTTGCTGTTGAATAACTGGGTGTACTGTCCTGTTGTCCAGAGATCTTTGATCAAACCAGGACTCACTCACTCTCAGTGGGTCTCCTGTTTCCTTCAGCTGTGCATGTAGGGATCCTTTGCATGACAGTGCAGAGTAGATGTGTAACCCTTCTGCCAGGCCAAGTTGATAGCAGCAAGGGCCGGGTTCAGTACACAGGGGTTCCCTCTCATTAAAGCAAATGCAAAACTGGCTCGAGCCCCCACCCAGTGACCTGGGAAAATCTTACACACCCCCTGGGCGCCACAAGGAGGCAATACTTCCCCTCTCGCAAGCACAGAGTCTTGGTGTAGTAGAGAATCTTTAATAACATGAGGTAAACAACATCAGCATTAAATTGGGGAAACACCACAACTAGTGTTCATTAACCAAACCATGAACACCGACCCACCCCAGAAAAATTGGGCCACATCCTTTCCCTCAGGCTCTTGAGTCCCAGAACCCAAACGTCTCTTGAGTCCAGCAATCCACAAATCACCCAAAGTTCAAAAAAAGTCCAGCCCTGGAGTTCAAAAGTTCATCTGCAGAGTGTTACTCCCCAGTCTGGCTAAAATGTGCCTGGGTGTGGGGGAAAGAGGTAAGGGGCACCTTACGTGTCCTGAAGCTGACTGCCCCACAGGGCTCTGCTCCGCTCCACGACGACCGGCTCCACTCTGCACAGCTCGCCGTCTCACGAACACACCGCCGTCTCACGACCGGCTCCGCTCAGCTCGCCGTCTCACGACCGGCTCCGCTCAGCTCGCCGTCTCACGACCGGCTCCGCTCAGCTCGCCGTCTCACGACCGGCTCCGCTCAGCTCGCCGTCTCACGACCGGCTCCGCTCAGCTCGCCGTCTCACGAACACACCGCTGTCTCACGACCGGCTCCGCTCACCCCGCCGTCTCACGACCGGCTCTGCTGCACACTAGATCTTCCGGCTCCCCACTACTTGACACAGTGCTCAGTGATTTCAGCTCTCAGTGATTTCAGCTCATAGTAGTGGGAGCCTTAGTGCTGGTGCACCATAAGGCTGAAGTGAATTCAGCACAGTACCTGTAACAAAACTCTTAATAGACCCAAAATTAGCTCTGACATTCCACAGTGGAGAGAGACAGAGGTGCAATTGGTGCTTCAGGCCCTCACAAAGGGGCCTACACCACCAGGCACTAATACCTGTCTCAAGTCTCTCTCAATTCACAGAGTTTTGGAACCCATGTCCCTTGCCTAGTGAGTGCTACTCAGTTGATGGTGAGTCCTCCATAATAACAAAAAGGCCAAGTACAGTTCCAAGCACAGTTCCCATAATCAGGGTACTAACAATTTATTCTTCCCGTCCCAATAACAGAGACACTGGGGATCCCACAGCAGCCAAAGTGACCATTTGGGCAGTTATGGCCTCATTCTAGGCGGGGTGGGTGTGCCTATGCAAATGAGATCAGCCCCTGAAGTTCTTTTCCACAACTTGCCACACCTCACCACCAGATGTCAGGGTGGAGCCCACCCTGTCTCTGCTTACAGATGGATTTGCCTTCCTGGCAATTCAGAACCATGGAAATTTCATCCCATAATGCAAAGTACTGCAGGGGCTAATCACAAAGTCAAAGTGAATTACAGCAAATACTGAAAAAAGCGTAAACTGAAGCTTCTATATTCCAGGTCTGCTAGATTCAGGAAACCAGAATCCAGTCTGCTAGAGAGTAAATCTTGCCACCTGCTTGGGTTAAACCCCAAATCTATCTGCCTCATTTCCCCCTCTCTGTAGGTGCTGCCCTTCCGACAGGTTAGTTGACACAGGGACTGGTTCCCATTACGTTGGGTACCACCTACGTGAATAGACCTGCATCTAGGAGCTGAATTGCATCATCCTGCTGCCGCCGTATACAGCCTGGAGCAAAGCTACGGCATGGACATAGACAAGCTCATCTCATGCATGCCACAGAATTCAGCAGAGCTCAAACCCAACCTAGGTGATAATTAAGGACATAAATTTTTATTTCTCTCCATTAAGTTGTTGATTCTGTTCCATAAAAATTAAAATTCAATCTCCCAGCCTGCGACAAGAGAGGCATCGTGCCAGGAATTCTGGAGAAGTGTGTGTGACGGATAGAGAGGCGTCACCTTCCCACCTTGGTGATTGGTCCATCTAGTGCAGGATGCTGTCTCCAGTGGGGCTTGTACCTGCTACTTCAGAGGAAGGCGATAAAAACCTCCAGACCTCTAGCCAGTTGTCCAGTGTTGTGCCTGGAGGAACATTTCTTACTGAGCTTATCAGATCCCAGCCCCGCTGTACCGATGCTCACCTAATTGCGGCCCCTGGTGGACTTCTTCAGTGTGCAGAGAGCCGACAGGTCACACAGTGCTCGCTGGCCTCCTTGTTTCCAGTTATTACATCCTATTAGGGGCCGCTACGGACACTTCAATTGCTTTCCTAATAGTAGGCAATTGCTGCAACACAACATTATGCTACTGTGAACAGGAAGGGGAAGTGGAGGGCGTGATCGTGAATGACAGCCAGGTGGCCCATGTATCCACCTCTTCATTGAGACGTGACCCCATGCTATGAAAGAGTTTGAAACCCCCTGCACGATATGTTACCTAGCAAAGTCCAGAGGAGTCAATGCACGGCACAGCGCATGAACTGCAGCTTTTATGCAAAGACAAGGGGAACTGCATGCATTGATCAGGGGCGTGTGTATTGCTAACATGCCAGGGCACCTTACTCCGATTCACTGCAGAAACATGCATCACTGCAGGGAGAGAGTTAGGAGCTCAGGGGATTTGTTTTGTTTTCATTTAAAAGACCCTGCTCTTGACTCCTTTTGCATTGCTCCACAGATGATAAATGCTCATGATATGCCAGGTCTTATTACAATCCAACCACAGGCTTTGTCTCTATCACCAGTACCCAGCAATAGATTCTACAGATTGGAGACAAATTGCATTTCCTTTCATTTGTTCTGAGCACACTACATTGTCATTTCGTATTTATTTTAACTACTCTGAGCCAGAAGCATCTGAATGATTTTCAATAAACCCTTCATACGTTTGCACACCCAGCAATGGTGTCAATAGAAATACACAGGGCAGACTTTGTGGCTTCTGAAGTAACCGGCTTTGCAATACCATGTCACGCCCTATCGTGGGACTCCAGGTAGTTACAAAATATGAAATCCCATTTTGGATTCATTTATAAATGGGATTTCAACCAGCATATTGCAAATTCACTGTTGTTGTAAAGTGGGGAAAGCTTCATTGAAGACTTGAGAATTGCTCCTGCTTACATCAGTAATAACTTTGTCCCCAATACTTAAAAATTTATGAACAGATTGCATTCAAACCTGGCTTGTTGCAGAGACCTCACGGGCGACTTAAAAAACAAGCCAAACCTACAAATACTCTGCACTACATTTAAGGCTGTATAAGAAATTCCAGTTTGAGTAACATTTTATTATTTGGCAATTATTAATGAACAAGGGGGCAAAGTTTGGGATGAGTTTTCAGCATTAGGCATTCCTGATTTCTCTTCCTTAATATGACACTAAAATTTTTTGGCACGGAATATTTATGATGCACATTTAATGGTTTTCCTCCTTTGTTTACAATCAACTAGCATTAAAAAAATATCCCCAATATTCAATGGGAAGTCCACCAGAGAGCTGTGGCTGAAGGTTTTGATATTGCCACCATTTTTAATGGGAAAGGAAATCTGTGATTCCAAAACCAAAAATAAAGGCAACATGGGAACTGTGATAGTAATAAAACAGTTTCCACGATATGCATCTGATGAAGTGAGCTGTAGCTCACGAAAGCTTATGCTCAAATAAATTGGTTAGTCTCTAAGGTGCCACAAGTACTCCTTTTCTTTTTGCGAATACAGACTAACACGGCTGTTACTCTGAAACCTAATAAAACAGCATCACTCAGATTAAAATCATTAGGAGGTGACTCCAGTTGCAAAACTTCAAGTGCTAACACTGTGAATTATAAAGCACTTCTCTGCTTTGGAACATGGGCTGTAGACAACAAAATGTATGACGTAACATCACAGGACATCCATTTCTCCACATGCCCTGTCTCCTCACAATCCTCCATGCTCTCTTTGTGCTTTTCAGCGCCTGCATCTCTTTGTCTGGGCCCCTATCCCTCCTGCTTCTGTGTGAAAGCACTCCTCCTGCTGCTTCCCACCGCCAGCAATGCACCAGCCTGCCTTCTCCCTGAGACACTTGGGCAGAGCAGAGTGGAACCCCAGCCAGGAGAGGAAGCTCCAGTCTGGCCCAGACTGCCAGAGAGAACACACGAGGGAGAGGAGTCACGCTCTATTCTCTGGGTCTTGCTCCTGATAGACATGCCGTGCCATGCCACAATCACAGGGGATAACTTTTGTGCCCTGGCATAGACACACCCGAGGATGCCACTTTGGCAACTCCTAATAGATTAAAAAGGAGTTCTGGGTAGAAAAGCAGCTTGGTCAAAGCCATGGGGACATCTGAGTGTGCTGACCATTACGATGGATAAATATTGGTCTTGGGTTTGAGTGATATCACAAACTACTCACATTTATTTATGCCGATGGGAGCAAGAAATCAGCTGAAGCATGGGCATGCATTATGGTATATATGTTTATATTTAGTTTGTTAGACATGAGTGACTTGGCCTTGTGCTTTCAATGCAATTAGAAGACATGCATAATCCACAATTCACAACCCTGCTGTATCTTACTGCAGCAGTAAACTTCGCATGCGTGTAGTGTACGAGGGATTGTGTTGCTGGAGACACGGTGGTATATCCAGAACCGAGAATTACATTATTTTAATATGATTGATTAGATATTTCTTGCCCATTTGATATGGTTTTCCAGAATCCACTGATGTATTTTTATTTGTATAATTCACTGTTCCTATCAATATTTGTTCATTATTTTCTCTCTACGCATGCACACACGCGCCGCATCGACTATAAACAATGGACCGAATTTTGCTCTCGGTGACACTGGTACAACTCCACCCAAGTGAATCCGAGTGCACGGTGTAACAAAGAAGAAAGTAGCTGTGTACAGAACATCCATGCACATGTTCACTTGCAGCTCTTTGGCGATAGTTAAATAATATCACTCGATGACTGTTAGGATATAGATATTCAGGCCTGTCTGTAAAGGCCTGTACTTTAAGAACGTAGATGTATATCTGTCATTTAGCTGGTTATAGAGATATAAAAGAAAGACTTAAAATTACTGTTTTCCTGTGTAAGGGCCTTCTTTCACTGAAGAAAGTCTGAGGCCCTGTTCCTAAGCTAAGGCCTTTGGCTAAGCAGTTGAAGCAGCCATAAGCTGGGAAACATATGGTCACATCCTCACATTCCAAACTAGTCATATTGAAATAAGGCAATCTGGGGCTGTTAGAAAGGTGATCCGATCTATCACCTCCAGAGAAAGGGAAGAACCTAGAAGATGTAACCCTTATATCTTTATAGATGTAGTTGTAAAATCCTCACTTCTGTAGTGTTTTGTTATTATAGTTCCTACTTTGTTATTATTTGCATGGTCTCTGGTTCTGTGATTGTTTCTGTCTGCTGTATAATTAATTTTGCTGGGTGTAAACTAATTAAGGTGGTGGGATATAATTGGTTAGCTAATCATGTTACAATATGTTAGGATTGGTTAGGGTAAATTTCAGTAGAATGATCGGTTAAGGTATAGCTAAGATTACTACTATATAAATTAGGAGCAAACAGGAAGTAAATTGGGATTTGAAAATAAGGAAAAAGGAACTTGGATTTAAGCTTGCTGGAAGTTCACTCCAATAAACATCGAATTGTTTGCACCTTTGGACTTTGGGTATTGTTGCTCTCTGATCACGCAAGAAGGACCAGGGAAGTGAGAGGGTGAAGGAATAAGCTCCCTAACAATGATATTTCTATATCACCTGGCATCCCAGGATCAGCTCCTCAGCTGGTATGAACTGGTGCAGTCCGATTGATGTCAGCACAGCTATTCCAAATTACACCAGCTAGGATCTGGCACTAATTCCTTAACCTTCATCACTGCTAGTAATCACTGTCCCTATTTTACAGATAAGAGAGTCAGGACAAGACCCCGGAAGGCATGTCTCCAAATCTCCTGCTCTAACCACTAAAGAGGCTGTTTAAAGCACAGCTTCAAGATTAGGTGATTACAAAATTTAGTTTCCCAAAGCAGGTGCCTAACTTCTGATTTCTCCCATTGAAGACAACTGGGTCATATACTCATATTATATATATATACACATATATACATATATATACATACACACACATTTACACACACACACACTTGCATATTTAACATTAGACACATGCCTCACTATTTTGCTGAATCAGGGCCTTAATCTGTCCTACTTTACAGTCCGATAAAGTCATATTTCTCTTTATCATCACCCAGGATGTAGAAGTTACAGATTTAGAGGGGTTTTTCTTCCTCTGTACAATTCTATGTTCTGCAACAAAACAAGAAGGAGCTCTTCTGAACAGCCAAGTCATTGTGGTTCTTTATAGAAAAGGTAAAAATAGTCAGAAATATACTCTGTTGTACTGCAATTTGGAATATATATTTTACCTTATACTTATTTACAATACAAACCTCTTTCTATTAGGGTTTAACCCCCGCCCCCCCGAAAAACTGTTTGGAATGACCTGAAAGTACAATTTATAGCAGAACAGTGACCAGGTAGGAAAGCAGAATAAATTTAAGTAAACACTTATCTGCACTTTGCCAAATGTTTGATTTCCAATGAGAACAGGTCCAGAAAATCTAAATTTACCGGCCACTTTAGTAGCCCAAGTCAGTAATGATTACACCTTTTCGGTGGGGGCTATTATAGTTCTTCCTAAATGTAATCAATAGAGGGGAAAAAGACTGCTATGAAACAGCTCAGCCTTTCCGCTATACATGCCTAAATGCTTAGTAAATTAGAGAAACACTTGCAGTGTGGGTATTCAGTTGATTTCAAAGGGTTATTCCAGGCAACGTCTATTCTGCAGCTCTGTAACATTTCTGTCAGTCCATATATGCTTAGTCATGGATTTCACCATGTGTCTTGATATTTTCCCTGCGTGTCTGCAGGTCCCAAACACACAGCAAATGTCGTTTCGAAGGCCATTGCTGTTTTACAGGATGTCATACTGAAGACGAATAGTACCCAGCATTCAACTGAATCCAGATGGAAGATGACGATAAACTACAAGGGAAAACTTATGTCTAAATCTGAGCATGAAAAGAAGCAATAAAAAACAAATAGCTTCCTTTCTAATACAGTGTTTCTGCTCAAAACCAGGAATGGCTGCTGTGAATATAGCTATTCTGGGACGTAGTACAGAAGTAATCTGGATGAAAGCAAAGAGATTCCAGAATGCAACCTAGGAGGAGCTTGGTATCTCAGTAAATAAAAACAAAACATCTCACATTTCAATGGAAAGCAGCAGGGGAAGACACGCTATAGCATCTCACTCAGGTATTATGAGCGCCTACCAAAGGATGGCCGTGTGTAAAGGTTCTGAATTAGGCCTCCTGAGACCCAAGCTCAGTGCTTGGCTCGACCACAGATTCATTAGCAGAGCTTGGGCAAATCACTCGCCGTCTCGGAGACTCAGTCCCCATCTGTAAAATGGGGATATGTCCTTTGTCCAGCCTGTCTATTTAAACTGGAGGCTCTTTGGGGCAGGGCCAGTCTCTTGCTTTGGGCTACTACAAAACCCTAGCACAACAGGATCCTGGTCTTGGCCAGGGCCACTACCTCCCTACTGTAATCCAAACAATGAATAACACCATAGCAAACAGAGCAGAACCTGGAGCATGTGTGACCTGCAGCAGACGCTAGCCAAGCCCTGGCCACTGCAATCCATTGCAACACCCCTGGGTAACTAGAAGACACAAATATGTTCACTGGAAATATCCAGTCCAAGGAGAAAACGGTGCTTTAAATCATCTGGAGTTCTGACAGTCCCTTTTAATGGCACACAGACATAATTCTGCTCATACAGCTGAACGCATCTTTTGCATTCCACAGAGCTTTTCTAGTGCATTATTTAACCTCTCCAAGACTATAATATTCAGAAGGGAGCTAAAAAATAAATAAATATCAAAGTTTAAGTAATTACTGTGGTGGCAATGAACAGTCTTAGAGCTGAAAAGGTGTGACCTTTATAAAAGCCATCACAAGAAATAGCAGACTAGGGATAATTTGAAATGCCGATCCTCATTTTGCCTGTTTATAGATCTTATTTAATATAGGAAAAGTGCCCTTGCGGAATTATAATGATGTCTGTATGATTTACATACATGAAACGAGACACAGCATGAAGAATGGGGGGCAGGGAGGGAAATGAATGAATATTGATTCAATGACGAGTGATTAAGATGAGTTGGTAAGTGCAGACCTTGCATTTATCTTTCACTACCAGCCCCAAGGAGCAAGGTTAGCAGATACAATCTCTGAGAGGGCGACGAGGCAGAGCAGAAGGTTGGGCCTTAGACACCTTGGGAGGAGAAAAACCTCAGAGAAGATCTGCACTTCAAGGGACTTCCCCTGTCCTGAGGACACCCCCGTTCCCCCCCCCCCCATGGAAAGGGAGAGCCATATCAAGGAAGAGGTCTATAGAGTTTTGGCTGCTTTTACCTTGCCTAGGAAATTTGCAAAAGGCACCGTGCTAAGGAGTGGGTCTCATATTTTCTTCTTCATGCTATGGCTGTGAGCTGAATGCAGACAAGGGCATTATTTAGTTTCACCCCCTGGCAGCTTTTGTTTGGTACCTGTTGAAATTATCCAAAGACCTAGCTCTGGGGTGGGAGATGGCTATTGTGATAGTGGATGTGACATTAATAAGAACTTCACATTTATATTAACTATAGTATATCATAAAAAGAAAAGGAGTACCTGTAGCACCTTAGAGACTAACAAATTTATTTGAGCATAAGCTTTCGTGAGCTACAGCTCACTTCATCAGATGCATGCTACTCATCCAAGGATCTTAAAGCACTTTATGAAGGAGGGAAAGTGTCATCTCTTTTTTACTGAGAACCTCTAAATGCTGGAGTTCCCTTGAGCAACCTGTCCATGTCTAAAATCCTGCAGACTCCTAGCCCCTTGTTCAAAGCACAAGACCATAGGTCTAGCCTTAGCAGTGGAAGGCTCAAATTACTGCAAGGGAAAGCCCCACAAAAGACTGGGCACTGTGTTCAAAAGTATGATTAAATTATGGCTCGTAAGATAACCTAGTGTAGGCAGGGGCATCTGAAGAAAAGAAGTGAAGCTTGCAATTAGAACCCTCCGCAGTAGATAACCCCTTCACTGCAAGGTGCCCAGTACAATTTTTGTGTGACCTTCCATTAAAATCCTTTCTAAAGGTGCCAGATTTTTTGCTGGCTCTTCTACTCGTTGCTGAAAACACTTTCCACTGCATTTTGCAAAAGGTCCCTTGAAAATCATCTTTATTGTCTACTGTTTGCCTTATCTTTCAAAAAGTGTTGTCTCAAGAGTCTCCTAACCATTAAAATTTATGTCACCTTGTTCAAATATTTTAAAATATTCTAAATATGAGGATCTTGGCTGCATGCCTAGGGTCATGAATTTTAGGATAAAAGTTTAGGATAAATGACGCTTCCAATTATAATTTCTCCCTAAAGAGGTCAGCTCCAATTCAGCTCAATAATACAGCAGGATAGTTACCTGAAGCGTGAAGTCCTGGAATTCCCACAAAAGGTTAAAAATGTGCACAGTTGCTAATTAAAGCCGACAGACTCTATGTCTGACCTAGATCTTTCTTGGGTTTCAGGAGACTTTTTTCCCCAGAGTTGCACTGAACCATTTAAAACAAAAAGGAAAAAAAATAAAGATTAATAAAATCATCAGAACCAAATGCTACCAGTATCCTTTCTCGGTAAAGCTTTGTTTGTGGACAGCACATGCTCCAGAGTTGCAATGGGAACTGGGAAGTAACTTTAGAATGTCACCAAATTAGTCGGTTTGTCCCCCTCACTTATCACATAAGTCTAAATCTATAACACATTGATCAGGTTAGGCTAAGAAGATGGTAGAATGTGATTTAGCTGCATCGCTCATGTGATCTGCACCCACAATAAAGACAGTACGAGATTTTCATGGCTTTATTAAAGGAACCTGATTTATCGTGACCTCTCCCCTACCCCCTTAAAGTTTTCAGTAGGTAAACTAGCAGGTTTGCAGCACTTAAGATCTGGGCACAGAAACTTTGTTTTGATGCTTAACTTCGTGTTGACATTATTAAGTAAACACTTATTCAAGGAACGTTTCATTTTAGGATAATTTTTACTTGACTGCCACTTAGTGGCTACTGAGAGCAATAGCCTGGAGTAATTCACTATCAGTCAAAAGCAAGCTGATACTTCAATGCCACTTAGAGCTGGGGGGGGGGGGCGGGAGGGCCTGTTAAATGTTTTTGCACAATTATTTTAAGAAAATGCATCACCTGAAGATTGTGAAATTCTGTCTCATGTTTGTTTAGAAGCCTGAGAGCCAGCCAGGTAGGATGGTCTTGTGATTTAAGGCACCGGATGGTATCCCAGAAGATCTGGGTTCAGTTTCCAACTCTGCTACAGAATTCCTTGTGGCGTGGGGTGCAAGTCACTTCACCCCTCCGTGCCTCAGTTTCCCCATCTGTAAAATGGGGATGATAATAAATTCCTCCCTTCCAACAGTACGGCCAAGATAAAATCCATTCACAGGTGTGAGACAGTGAGGCACTCCAGGCATGACTGACAGCCATCATTTAAGCACTTGTGTAGATTCATAAGGAACTCTACTGACCCTGTATAATCACCAGTTAATTCTGGTGTTTATTTCTTCAGAATAACTCACTTGGATAAAAGTCTTGTGAACTTCAAACCCATTTACCAACATAATTCACACTGCTAGAGTGCCTTTAAAGCAAAACAAGGCCTGTGTTTTTTACAACTGTACACAAGTAAGTCGCTTTCACCTGCCATGGGGATAAAACATGACAGAATTGTTTAAGCCGGGAAGTGGAGCTGTAGCTACTTGAAACTGCAGGGAAAGCAAAGGCAGGCAGAATATAAATTCCCAGATGGCAATCTTGCCAGGACCCTACATCCAATAGAGTTAACTGGGCACAGGAGAGAAACCAACTGTTGACTCTTTAAGGACCATAAAAGGTCAGGACTAGGGCTGCTTGAAAATTTTCCATCAAAACTGGTTTAAGGGAAAATTTGGTTTTCAACAGCACAATTCGTGTTTTACAAAGTGTCTGCTTTTGGTGGGAAACTTCTATTTTTTGTTGAAAAACCAAACTCTCCAAACCCAAAATATTGTAACTTGCATAGCCTACTGGGTGACTCATGGGAGTTGTAGTTCGGTTCCTTTATGCCCCTATTTCCCTTTATGGACCAGCTCCCCTGCTGGGCTAGGTTTCCCATGATGCACTTCAGCCAAACTCCTCTTACCCCTCCCCCTACCTTAATACTATCTGAGCGATGCCAGAGATTAACAGTACCCCCTGAAAGACTCTGTACAGCCAGAAAGAGAGCAGGAAAGTGTTAACATGAAGGTTTATTGGAGTCTTTGAATTTTCAATGTTTTAAGAGTTTCTTCTGATTAACGGGTGTTTGATAAATGTCAAGAAGAATTTTTCTGTAGTGGGATGAAATAAACAAAACTAAGTCCCTGTAACCAGACCCTAAACCAAAATTAACCTTCATGTCGCAATAATGTAAAAAAAAAAAAAGTAACTTGAATCCTCACGAAAGTCCTCAATTTTTTTCTCTCATCCCAACAACAACTCCTCCCAAAGCACAGAGGCCTTTAACACATTGCACATCCACCCTCTCAAAAGGCAGACAGCCATCTAATAATGCTTGCTGATTTCCCTTGCACACTAACCCTTGGACATCTGAAAACAATCACAGCTCAAGGGGATTCCCAAAATTGTACTGGGAACCTTGAAGTTAATTTTCTTTTTGCTTTAATATTTGAGGAATAGGTACCCCAGGACGACACTTGCTGTCAAGTGCACGAACTCATTCACAAAGCAGGGACTGCTGATAGCTGTTCCTAGACAAATGATCTTCGCATCAAGGGGTTCAAAATGGCATGCCTGTTAACATTAAAAAATGCAGATGCATTCAAAACCTGTGTGAGGCTGAGTTTTATCCAGGCACACGGTGGAATCTGAAGCCGATGGTCTTGACTACAAGAAGGAAGGTGGCACTGTGACGCAGCAAACTCAGAAACAGGCCCGAAGAAGCAATTCCTTATGCTGTGGTTTTCTATATATGAATTTTAATGGCACTTTAGATTAGCTCAGCTGCTGAGTGTGCTTTGCATTCTACCTGAACAGCTCTACCTGTTCTAGTATTAAGACAAAATGTTTACTTTTCATACGTCTGCACTTTAAGCCTGCTACGAGAACCCTGCTATTCAAAGCTGAACCTAAGAATTTAGGTTCCATTTCAGTCCCTGTAGCATCACTTGTCTCCTTTAGGAAACGTTTTGCAAGGAATTGGAACCATTGCCAAGTTTGCAGGTTTTTAAAGGCATGAGAAGTGTTTATTCTAAGGCACTCCTGGATGGAAGAGGTCTCAACGTTACTTAGCCCTGGGCTTAAAGCAACAGGGATTTGAGGGTCGGGGGCTCTCACCTGGTTGACTTCTAGACACTACCTCCGTAAATAACAATGAAGACACTGAAATAGCTGTACTGTTATTGTGGGCCAGCCAGGGATTCCTGGATACAGCATAGATGTGGTCCTTACAGAGCTGCAGTCTTTAGATTATTACCGTGAGTAAGAGAGAGAGAGGCATTCTACCTGCGTCAGTCAATAGGGACTAAAGAGAACTTCAGATTTTAGGTGAAGGGAGCAATACAGGGCCCATTTTAAAGGCTCAATCTTGCTTCCTTTGAATTAATGACAAAACATTTGTTACTTTTAGAGGAGCAGAATTGGGGTCAAAGTCAATTTCGCAAGCACACAGCTACAGTACCGTCCACCTGGACTTTGGTATAGCCCAGTGATTCATGCAACATCTTTCAGAGGTTTAATAAAAATTTCAGATCCCATCCTCAGTCAGCAGTGACATGGAGTCAATAGAGTTGCATCTGCTCAAGCCAGAATCTGGTTGCAATGGAGTTCAAACAGAGGTAGAGGTGGACTCCAGAGTATATTTTGGCTTCTGGTGAGCTTTCCTCCCCCCCCCCCCCCCCCAGCATCCCAAGTCGAGGAAACTCTCCAATAAAGCACCTAGCTTTCTGCTAATAAAGTTGGCAAGAGAAGTATTTTCAACACCTCCTGAACTGCGACTTCACTTGACCCTTTTCCAACAAACACTTTTGTACATGGTGCTATGGGGAAAAGTAAACTGGGGCAAACTGCAGACGTCTCGACAGGTATA
Organism: Lepidochelys kempii; assembly: GCF_965140285.1. Lineage (NCBI taxonomy): Eukaryota > Metazoa > Chordata > Testudines > Cheloniidae > Lepidochelys > Lepidochelys kempii. The sequence continues at coordinate 99,122,708 of NC_136388.1, read as the reverse complement.
AATCAGCGAAGCCCCACAGGCTGTAATAGCTAAAGGACAGAGAAAACAGGACAGTTCCAAATACTCTGATTTTCTCACTCAATACTATATGTGAAAGAGTCAAGTCCAACAGGAAACATCTCCTAAGCCAGGCCGCAGGACCATCCTTAGGATTTATGGGGCCCTATGCAGTATTATTAAACTGGTGCCCCTATGCCGGGTGCCCTACGCAGCCGCATATGCCTACGGATAACCCTGCCAGACTGCTGCAGATGAAGGTAGCATCTGATTACTTATTGAGGTGATAGAGAGCAACAATAATAATGTGAAATAAACAAGCTCAAATACGTCAGATCAAATACACATGCCCTTCATCTGTGTTAAAGAGATTAAACCTGTTTTCTTTGATGGAGACATTACTAGATTGAAACTAAACATTGGCTCAAGGCACCACAGGTGACGTGGGATTTTTTTGGCCAAAGGATGCCTTACTCTGCTTGGTGACACTGTTGCCTGTTTTGGTAGGATCTGGGGACTGCTGGAGTGTGTGGTTTGTGAGGAGAAAGAGTAGTGGAAATCCTTGCAGATACATGTCTCACCTCCAAATTACACAGGCCGAAAGGGAACATTTTAGATGGATGATCTTCAAGTGGCCAGCCTCCTCGGGTGCAGGCAAGCCAGCCAGGAGACATTTGGGGCCCTGGTACATCATGGTCACTGGGGCCCCATTCCCTGCCATTTCACTTCATTTGCACAGACGTTACAGGCACTTTGGGGTGGGGAAGGGAAACAATTGTCCCCACTCTCTTTTATCCTCTCCCCCCATCTCATCAGCCCAGCGGGACTCAACAGAAGAACAAATCTTTAAATTTTTTTAAATACTATTTTCAGGGCAAAGGGATGACTCCACAAAAAGCAGTGTTAAAATAACAGAGCATTAGCCCAGTTTTGCCCGGGCAAGTAATTCTTTTGGCAGGTGAATAAAATATCATTAGTTTTTCCACTGTCATCAATCATCAAAGTGAAGGCTGGGTGAGTAAACTGTCCTGACAGTCTTAGCTCCTGGGTTTCTAAAGAAGCATTGAGGGGCTCAGCCATGTGGCTTCCATTGCATCTGAATGTGTTGACGGCAGGCAGCTAAAACCTCTCCCATGTCTAACGCTGTCCCAAAGCATTGGAAGTCAACAATAGCATAGAAATACAGAATTAACTGTTGTCCCTCTGCCTTAGCACCGATAACTGTGCCCAGGTATCCCAGCAGTCCATGCGCAGTATGGTATGTATTGTGTTGGCTGCCTTTCTAGGACGTGGAGGCAAAAGTTAAGGAGAGTGAATGACAAATCTGAATCTGTGTGCTTTTGTCTAGAGGTCACACTCCCAAAGCTTCTTTCCCATTTGTGTGAGTTAATTTACTTTAAAAAAAAAATCTTCACAACAAAGAAAAATGAACAGTTACTCTGTGGCTGAGGCTGATGTGGCAGGGAACTTTCAAAGCTCTTGTGATCTCAATAGAAGAAAAGGAGACATGGCCATTGAGACCACCATTGATATTGTAACAGATCATTGACTAAATAGACCATAACAGCTCTCATTTCAACGGGTACTGAGAAGCGTCTTAACTCTTTCACTACTGAATGAGAGTACAACCTATGTGTGACACTTCAAAGGAGACACACCAGCTAGCATGGTTTTCATGCCCTTTTTATTGTCTCCACCAGCTGCCCTGAGCCTAACTGTCCACCTCCTTCTCCACTCTGAAATCAGAACGGTCTGAAACAGCAAATCCTCAATCATGGAAAGAAAACCCAAGGTTCGATTCATAAGTTCACATACACAAGCTATACACCCTGAACAACAACATCCTGCTCCGAAAGGTGTAGCCACGTCTGGTATTGCAGTTTAACTGGCAACACTGCAGAGTTAAAAACACAACACTCAATGTTCAAGCCTCTCCCAGGGAGAATTGGTGGCTCTTCCAGTCAAATATTAATTCTCTATTTGTTTTTTGGATATAAATGGGCCAAATCGAAAAACTCTCAAACTTTGGAGGGCTTCGTAGAAGGGAGACAAAGTTTGCAACACCTCTCTAATTCCCCAGGCTAGGGCCCATTTCTAGTTTCAACAAATATTGAGTCACCCAGGTGCTATTAAAAAAAACCCAGCACTAAATAAATTAAATCTTACACAACCTGTAGCTCCAAGGGGGAAAAAGCCTCAGCCCCAATCTCACATTGAGAACCAGCCCCCACGTGGCTCAGAGGTCCATAGAGTTTAAATCCAGAAGGGACCATTGGATCATCTACTCTGACCTCCTATATAACACGGGTCATTAAATTTTACCCAGTTACCCATGTATTGAACCCAATAATTTGTGTTTGACGAAAGCATGTCTTCGAGAAAGACCTCCAGTCTGGATCAGAAGACATCAAGAGATGTAGAATCCACCATTTCCCTGTGTAACTGGTTCCAATGGTGAAGCACCTTCACTGTTAAAAATGTGTGCCTTATTTCTACTGTGAATCTGGGCAGCACGAGCCCGTCAGCGGTTCTTCTTCTGCCTGTCTCTGCTAGAATAAAGAGCCTGCGGCACCTGGTGGTTTCTCCCTGCGAAGGTGCCTGTACGCTGTGACCAACTCACCACTCAGTCTTCTTATTTGATCAGCTAAACAAAACAAGCTCTTCGGCTTTCTCGCTATGGGACATTTTCCCCAGCCTCACTTTTGTGGTTCTCTTTGACACCTCCTCCGTTTTTTTCAACTTCCTTTTTAAAACATGGACAGCAGAGCTGTAGAAGTATTCAAGGATCAGTTTTACCAGCACTGTATACAGAGGTAAATCACCGCCCTGTTCCTGTACCTCAGTACTCCCAAGGATCACATTAGCCCTTCTAGCCATCGCATCCCACTGGGAGCTGTTGCCGGACCCTTTTTTAAGGTTAATAATGATTTGATTAGTGGCCAATTGATCTCACTGTGAGACGGCTCTTCCCCCAGACTCAGACTGCACAGAATTCACACCACGGCCTTCAGTAACTTGTGGGGCATCTCGGGGTTGATGAAAAGGACACTCACACTGAGGACAAAGCAAAACCTTAGCTACTTTTATGCCAATAATGGATAGAGCTAGAAAACACCCAAACCACATAAGATAAAGATAATACAGGATCATGGTAATTCTGTGGTCTCATTCTATGCATAAGCTTTTAGAATTGCATACTCACACCCTTAGTTGAGGACCTGGTGGTGAGAGACAAAAGGACCAGCCCTGTCTCTGGCATGCCACAGTGTCCGATGGTCCAAGTGCCCCAGCGAGTTGAAGGGTCAAGTAGAAAAGAAGCAGACACCAATGGACGAGACCCAGGAAAGAACAGCCGCCATCCACATGGTGACTGTCCTGTTATAGGGCCTGAGCATCATTTGCTCATGCCCAGTCCTCCCTGCCCATATTTAGCCTTTTCACCAACGTAATACTGACGTGTACTAATTCTGTAGGTTCACATATTGCTATGTGTAACTACCATTTCAGCATACAATCATACCATCACCCCTTGCTTAAGCGGATTTGTGGTTCTTACTTCCATGTTCTTTTGCGGTAGTACTTACTGGAACGTTCTAATTCCTACCACAGAGCAAGCTCTTCTTAGTTCCCAAAATCTAAAGGTAACCATTGATGTGTGCCTAGGGTTACGGCCTACTTAACCACACTTATGCTCCAACTAATATCTTACAGGATACAGACCTGTAGGTTTCTTGCATTACAGCTGAATATAATAAAAGGCAAGCCAGTAAATATAATGGGGGCAAATTTATGGGCTACAGACCTTGTGTTCAGTTGTTTGTCCAGTATGACCCCTACATTCAGTTGCTCTGGCTTGGAGTAGGGTGGATATTTTGTTGTGAATCGGTGTGTGTGTCTGGCCCCTGCTCGAGAGAATCAGACCTGCTCTGTACATGTGATGGACTGAATTAATGAATCCCTGCATTGCTGCCATTGCTCCTTCTCCTCACAAACTTATTTTCTGTGATTTAGGAGCATGCCCGGCACTTGCAGCTCTTGGGAGTCAGTGCAATCTAGTTGTAGCAGACAGGAGAGACTCGGAGTCAGGACACTTGGGTCCTCTCACCAGCTCTGGGAGGGGAGTAGCGTCTAGTGGGTTTGAACAGGGGGGAGGGAGGAAGGGGCAGTGGCATACAGCGCTCGGGGTGGGGACAGCCCTGGCACGGAGCTGGATGGGGGCAGCAGCCCCAGCTGGACAGCGCAGAGCTCCAACTCCCAGCCCCAGCTGCCGGCAGCACAGAGAATGGAGCTGGGGGTCAGCCCCAGGTGACAGTCGCTCTGGCAAGCCCTGTGGGCAGGGGAGCGGCTTGGGCAAGCCCCTGGCCATCCCATTAGGAAGTACGGTCACCCTTCCTGGAGGGGCCCAGCCAAGCCCACCACACTGCCCCAGGCTGGCCTGACATCTCCACCAGTCCCAGGCAGTGTGGCTCTGGGGAGGCAGGCGGGGCCCCCACAGGTGGGGGGCAGCAGAGACCACCCGGAGCCAGAGTGAGAGAAGAAGCCGGCAGGTGGGGCTGGGGAGGGGAGAGGAGCCCTCAGCTGGCCTGTGGGCCAAAAGGAGCGAGTGGCGGGTCGGGGGAAGAGGCCAGGGGGCGGAGAGCAGTCAGCAGGCTGTTGGGGCCTTGGGTCACAGCTCAAGTGGGCCGGGCAGGGCTGGGACCCCCTCAGAGCCTGGGCCTGGCCCCGGCCCCATTGTAAACCCAGTACTGAAATGAAGAAACCCTACAACCAAGCCCCAACTAAACAGAGAAGGCCGCTGTTAAACAATAGAATACCTATTGAAATTTATTAAATTTTTTGGATATTTTACTACATTTTCAAATATATTGATTTCAATTACAACAGAATATAAAGTGTACTGTGCTCACTGTATCCTATTTTTATTACAAATTTTGTACTGAAAAAATGAAATGAAAGTAATAGTATTTTTCAATTCACCTCATACAAGTACTGTAGCGCAATCTCTCTATCGTGAAAGTGCAATTTACAGATTTTTTTTTGTTACATAACTGTGCTAAAAAACAAAAGAATGTAAAACTTTAGAGCCTAGAAGTCCACCCAGTTCTACTTCTTGTTCAGTCAATTGTTAAGAGAAACAAGTTTGTTTACGTTTATGGGAGATACTGCTGCCCACTTCTTATTGACAATGTCAACTGAAAGCGAGAACAGGCGTTCACATGGCACTTTTGTAGCGGACATTGGAAGGTATTTTCTTGCCAGATATGCTAAACATTCGTATGCCCCTTCATGACTGAGCCACCATTCCAGAGGACATGCTGATGACTCTCATTAAAAAAATGTGTTAATTGAATTTATGACTCAATTCCTTGGGCGAGAATTGTATGTCTCCTCTTCTGCGTATGTCTCCCACATTCTGCCATATATTTCATGTTCTAGCAGTCTTGGGTGATGACCCAGCACATGTTGTTCTTTTTAAGAACACTTTCACTGCAGATTTGACAAAACACAAAGAAGGTACCAATATGAGATTTCTAAAGATAACTACAGCACGTGAATCTGAAGTGCCTTCCAAAATCTGGGATGAGGTGTGGAGCATGCTTTCAGAAGTCTTAAAAGAGACACACTCCAATGCAGAAACTACAATGCAGAACCCAAACCACCAAAAAATAAAATCAACCTTCTGCTGGTGGCATCTGACTCAGGTGATGAAAGTGAACATGCATCAGTCCGAACTGCTTTGGATTGTTATTGAGCAGAACCCGTCATCAGCGTGGACGCATGTCCACTGGAATGGTGGTTGAAGCATGAAGGGACATATGAATCTTTAGTGCATCTGGCATGTAAATATCCTGCGACGCCGGCTACAACAGTGCCATGCGAACCCCTGTTCTCACTTTCAGGTGACATTGTAAACAAGAGTTGGGCAGCATTATCTCCTGCAAATGTAAACAAACTTGTTTGTCTGAGCGACTGGCTGAACAAGAAGTAGGACTGAGTGGACTTGTAGGCTCTAAAGTTTTACACTGTTTTATTTTTGAATGCAGTCATTTTTTGTACATAATTCTACATTTGTAAGTTCAGCTTCCATGATAAAGAGATTGCACTACAGTACTTATAGTAGGTGAACTGAAAAATATTTTGTTTTTTACAGTGCAAATACTTGTAATAAAAAATAAATATAAAGTGAGCACTGTACACTGTGTATTCTGTGTTGTAATTGAAATCAATATATTTGAAAATGTAGAAAACATCCAAAAATATTTAAATAAATGGTATTCTGTTATTGTTTAACAGCACGATTAATTTTTTAAATCTCTTGACACCTCTAATATTTTGTTTCATGGAAGATGGAGGTTTCAGTAAGAATAACCCTTTGACTTTGATCTCTGATTAGTCCACAGAGCTGGGTTTGAGCTACACTGGCCTACTCGGATGCTTTTCCTGCCTGATTCATCTCCTCTATCCATTGTCAGACGGAGAAATCTCACCTCACATTGAAAGGGAAGAACAGCCTGCCAGGAAGCCATAGGTGAGTCCCAAGTTTGCCCAGAAGAGGGCGCTATGAGACTGGAGCAGTTTATAACCCCCCTCACTTCCAGAATAGGTCAAGCCTATCTTACCAATTGCAGACATTGGGAAGATGATTCTTCAGGTGAGTGGTTAGGTCTGGGCAAATAGACAGAATGCAAACATCAGTTTGTTTTGCTGCTATATTATGGGTAAAGGGTCCCCAGCTAAAATACTGATTAGAACATTGTGCTTCCTGACTTTGCTTATTTGCCATTGCCAGAGGGTGTATTTTAATACCATTGCGTTTGGACCACAATGATGTTACTTCTCCCAAGGCTCCAAAGGAAACTATAAATAATGGCTTGCTCTCCTTGGCCAACAAGAAGGCAATTGATTCTCACAATTGCTCCAAGACTGATCCCTCTCCTATTTCATGTAGGGCTACGTGAGGGTCTAGTGTAACGAGAAATAAAAACTATACTTATCAAGGCTTTAATGGTAATTTCCTTCCCATGTGTTTCTCAAGACACTCTCCTCATTTTAGTTCGCCTATAATGAATTGTGACATTATTCCAAACATCTATTCTCATGACCCAATGTTACTTATATCACTATAGAGTATCTTTTTTGGCTTCAAAATCTTCCTAGGGAATTGAAAATTGTCCTCCTCTGTAGTACAAACTATGCTGGGAAGCAGATACAAAGAGGAATAATCTGGGGTGAGTCATTTAAACCCATTTGTGTTGAAGTTGACATTTGCCCAGATGCCGTCTCAGATCACATTACGTGCAACAGGCCACGTTAATCTGGATTTCATTCAGGGCTTGGCGCTGAGGGATTGAGAGAAAGCTCCCCCGGTTGCTTTGCTTTCACATCTTTGTAAATGCATTGTGTCAGATTGAGATGGGAGGGTACTAACCACAACCAGGTGAGGCTGGAGACATTTGCTTCTCGCCTGCGCTCTGATCTCACAAGAGCTGAACTGCTTGGATTCCATTCAAACCCAGCAGAAGCCAAAAGTAATAATAGCCAGCCTGGGAGAAGACAGGAAGGAAGCATATCTGGTGTCCAAATTGCAGGGGAGGTGCATTCCAGGGAAGTGACATGGAAGTGATCCAAGGGACCAATCAACTGGACCTAGAAATGAAGAAACAGAAGTTGAAAAATGATTCAGCTCCACTTCTACCAGGACGGCTGCTGCAGTGGGTCTGGGCCATGAAGAATGCCTTTTATGTGGACCCAGCCAAAGGCTGCCAGTGACAGAGGACTTTCTCTGGCTATTGCTTCCCTGCTCTGCTTCTACTGCAGCCTCTACTGGTCAGGAAACAATCTTTACACCCAAGATGCAAGCTTTACACCCAGCCATTACTCGCCCCCCCACCCAGATGCTCTTTTCCTTCCTCCTTTCCTCCTCTTCCCCCACTCCGTTCTTTCTGTTTAGGGAAGGCGAGAGGGAGTCTCTTTTGCAAGGCTGGCACTGACAGCAGTCAGCAGCAGATGTCTGCCAACAGAAAAGGCAGGGTACACAGCACCCTGCTCCTGGGGGGCTGAGAGTGCTGTTCCTGCCACGTGCCTGTCTAGGCAACTAGAGTTCTGAGAGGACGACGACAACGGACAATACCCCCCTCAAAACTTGTGAAAGGGGGGGGTCTACTTCTGTCATTCTCACTCTTATTCGGTCCTTGAATTTCTGTATTGCGCTTATTTGTCTATACAGTAGCCCCATTCACAACTGTGCCCAGGGGAAGGCCGCACGGGGCAGATGCTGCGCCTAGTTTTATGCATGTTGTAAAACAAGCCCCCCCCACCGGAAAAACACAATTATGGATTGCGCTGCAAAACCTCAGGGTTTGCCTGTCCTCAGGAAGCGTTCTGGCTACACTGCAGCCCGGGCTTGCAAACTTCAGGCTGTACTTTCCGCTGGGCAGCGTCAGATGTTACACCAATGTTGCTCTTTAGAGAGAAAGCGAGAACAACAGGGCATTGTCTGATAGCATCAGGGTGTAGACCCAGTACAATGGAACAAACAAATCAGCAGCAGTACCTGGGTGTCTCTCATCTGACTTCAGAGACAGCCCAAGGCACTGATTCACCTTGAAAGCCATTACAACAAGGGATTAGGAAAGAAGCTGGGGGGGTGGGCTTCGCACATCACAACTCCCAATTCTGAAAACTTCAACTCAGTCCCAAACCTTTAGAACAGAACTTCCATTTAGGAGGAGTTTGGTTTGATTTTTATTGGTATTTTTAATGTGGCTTCTTACCCTCCTGGTGCCTCTTGTGGTCTGCTGAAGGCCATGCAAATGTATAGGGGGCACAGTCAAACGGCAGCATGCCCACCACTTCAACCATACGTTGTGGCTGCTGCTCCCTGGTCCTCGGAAGCACCTGCGAAGAGAAAAATGATCACCAGGATGGTGATCTCTCCTGTTCAGCTCATCTTCTTCACATGAAATCTCTGTGGCACACTCATGGTTTAATTCAAGCAATTTCACAGGCATTCGAGTTAAACATATGATATGAAAGTTCCCCCAGCAACAGTGGAACCCAAGTGGCTACTATGGGCCGGAGCACACCAGTGACTCCTAGTAAAGACCCCTGGGTGAGAGGAGAATCACATCTCCTGCTCTTCACCAGTTTCAGTGCAGGTCAGGCTGGTGGCAAATCGTTTTTTATACAATAAATGTTCAATGGCCTTGGTTAAACGAGTGGGTGGGAGCAAGTCCAATCCCTCGTGTCCATGTCACATTTGACAACTCTGCCTCCAGGGAGGCTCAGGGCTGAATAATAAATACAGGGTGTTAGACCTCCCCACTTCCTTGCCAGGGTTGAGGGACACGCGAGGGCTGATGTGTGGAAGCTTATGGAACAATCCCTCATGTGGGTCACGTGGGGGAGAGACCCCAGAACTGCTGGGTCTAAAGGCATGAATCTCTACTGCTTGAACTAAAGGACTAGGTCCAACCGGGAGGCAGAAGCAGTCTAGAGACCTCGATCAATGACAAAGGCCCAGAGTGGCACCCGTGCTAGTTTCACCTGTCCTGTCGCTGCCCATGCTATGCCTGTTCTTCGGAGTGAGAACTTCAGTCTCCAAAGCAGAAAATCCAGCACCTTTCCCAAGAACAGTGTTCAGCCAAAAGACTTTGAATCCGTGATATATTCAAAGCACCCACAGACAAACTGCCAGCTCAGAATAGCTAAAATGGAGAGAATATCATAAATCTAGGCAATGCATGTCACTGAAGTGGGATACAACATCTCCTTTATAAATTGATATGGCATCTTAGCCAAATAAGACACTTACCTTTTATCTACCTAGCTAAAGCAATATGTGTTTACAATATATTTCACATATCTTAAAAGGTATCCGTCTGGCTTTTAAATAATGTTATTTGTGATACATCACATGGAGAGGAATACCCACAGAGTTCTTTCTTCCACTTTATAAAACAGAATTTGCCTCTCGCTACAATCTGAATTCTAGGTAACTCTTAGATGTGAAGTGCTATAGCAGGGGTAGTCAATAGGTGGACCGTGGACTGCCAGACACTTTTGACCAGACCCCAAAATCTTCTTATTTACGTATTATGATTATTATTGTTCTTTTTTTAGAAAAATTGTTTTCTCCGGAGTTTAGATCTTGACTATACCTTGACCAAAAAAATTTGGACCGTGACAAAAAATAATTGACTACCCTGGGCTATAGTGAGCAGCATACTGCTATGGCAGGAGCCACTAGATGGCACAGTTACACATGGCCTTACAAGTTCTTTATCTTAGCTTGCAAGTAGTACAGTCTCTGAAGAAGTGCTGTATTGTTGTTAGTTTTGTGATGTGGCTTCTTCGGCGGGAGCTGTGACAAACAGCAAGAGACTGCTTTCTGCCTCTCTCTCTCCACTTGGAGTCCATTCTTGGAGCAGAATTGCTCCCTGAGAACCTGGTATTGTTTGTTTTTTTGGCTGGCATCCCTGAAAGAGGGAATGCCCTGTGTGCTGTTTGCGACCATCTCTGTCCAAGGACATGTGTTTTATTTACACGATATACAAGTTACACTAAGAAGATATCCGAACTCTTTGTCTGCTCCTGTGGAAATCCAACCTGCAAGGCCCCAATATGTGCTCTTGCTCAGTAGGAGAGGGACAATACGTTGCCCTAGCATTGCAGCTGATTCGCCTAGAGACGTTCAGTTCATTTATTGTGGAGACATATCAGTGCTCCAGTCAGAAGTTTATATATTATGCTGCATCTGTTAACTAACCTAAAAATGACAGTTGGTCTGTGCCATGGAGATTTACATGTAACAAACTAAAATGGCTGTATGGGGTAACAGTCATACTTTGCTTGTCTGTTGCGCCATCTCAACACACTGAACTAATTTTCAGGGCTTGTCCACACTTAAAACACTACAGCGGCACAGCTACGCCGCTCTAGCGCTTCAGCGTAGACGCTACCTACACCGAAGGGAGGGATTCTTCTGTCCGTGTAGGTAATCCATCTTCCCCCAGAGGTGGTAGCCAGGCCAACGGAAAAATTCTGCCATCGACCGACTATTGTCTACACTAGGACAGCTTAACTATGCTGCTCAGGGGGTGTGTGTGTGTATGGGGGGGGGTGGATTCTTCACACTCCTGACTGATGTAGTTCAACCAAACTAATTCTCTAGTGTAAACCAAGCCTTGGAAACTTCCAGTATGGAAGGGAACAAATGGTCCCTCTTTCATGAAAGGGGAAAAGAGAAGTTAAGTAAGTTGGCCAACGCTGCACTGGAGTCTGTGGTAGAACTGAGACTAGAACCCAGTTCCCATGACTCCCAATCTTGTGCATTATTTACAAGATCAGCCTTCCCCTCAGGTATGAATCCTAGATCTCTCTAAGCAACCTGTGTGAGATTCCCATATTATATATATTTAAAATAGGAGTCTTACTGAATTATTTATATATATCCCCCCAACAGATTATTATTTCTTATAAGAATTTTAAACAAAATCAGCAACATTTGGTACCTTTTTATTCTGGTCACCTTCAACCTGAGGAACTCACGCTTAAATAAAGCTGCGCTTAGAAGAGTTTTTACTTTGTTTTTACTTGTCTAATTTTATATTTGGCATAACAACAATAATGGAATATAGGTTTCTACCAGAGTGGCAGTCCTCCTGCTTTGAAAACAAAGATTTCTGCCTGAATATTTTTCTGTCCTCTGATACTGTCTGCTGCTGACATATTCAGATATACCTTAAAATTAGTACTGAAATAAAAAACCTTACTTGGAAGCCACTCTTCTACTCTGCATCTATCTTGGCTGTTGAGATTAGAAGCTCTTTGAGGCTCACTATTTGTTTGTACAGCCCCTAGCACAATGGACTTCCAATCATTGTTGGTTAGCTTTAAGCACTGCCCTAGGACAGACAAACAAAATAAGAATTATCAACAACAACAGAGACATATAGACAAACATTATTGTGGCTCATTGGCTTACAGTTACCAAAATATTTTACCATAAAAAGGAGAGAGTTTGATTTCTTTTGTGTGCAAAACTAATAAAAGCAAGTTTGGCCTGGTTCTTGAAAGCCCGAGAAAAGGTTCCCAATCAGCTTTAACTACACACAGCTGTTTTTCAAGCAATCAAGATAGATTGGAGCACGCAATGCTTTGAGCCCAAAGCAGGAAAATATCTTAAGAACGCCAGTAAATGCTTATCTCTGACCGGATAAATTGTTCATTAAAATCAATGAGAGGTGATTGATTCCTACTTGAGAGAAAAGTTTCAAATCATACTGATTTCTGGCTGGGTAGAAATTAGTCTCCAGTCTCACAAGTGGTCTTGAGAGGAGAGAGGAATTCAAAATGTTCAGCTTCCAAGATAAAACACTCTTTTAAGTGGAAAACAGAATGCATGGGCGGTATTAAGAACTGCCCAAGTAATCTCCCTTTCTATGTTTGGTGAAACAGAACAAGGAGTTATTGTCATAGATTGGCCTGGGCAAGGAAACAAAGCTTTCCTACTGAAAAGCTACATTTGCTTACAATGCATAAACTATGTTTACAACTTTGGAGTTCCATTGTCGCAATAAACAATCGCTCGCTCTTGAGTGGACTTTCTCAGCGTCTCAAGTTCACGTCCAAGTTTACATCCGACTCTTAAAATTTCCGTATGCAAAATTCTGATCTCATGTGCCAATATCCATTTTATAAAACAGGCATGCAACACATTCAGAAGAAAAATTGCACCTGTCAAATACTATACCCTATGAAATGCCTGTGCAATTTCACTTTTCACCTAGTAAATATCCAATCATTTTCCAGAATAGCCCTTTCCAGTTTTCAAATCTGTTTCCATTAATATTAGAAGTTAGGAGGGCTTGGGAGAAAAGGAAGGAATTGATTAAAAGCAGATGGTGTTCATTATCTTGCTAATCACAATCCTGCAGAGTGTGTGTGTGTGTGTGTGTATTTCTTTAAGAAAAAGAGACTGCAACATCAAGCAAAAGTCCCGCCAGGGCTTTTCAAATAAAACATTCGATAACAACACTTCCAGTGGTTTATTTCCCTCTCATGAGAAAATCAACTTGTTTCACATCACAGTTCCGCTGTGCTGGGAAAATGTCTCCATGATCCAGGCGTCAGGCTCACACTTGGAGCTGGGACTGCAAGCTTTTGTGGAATGCTTGAGAAAAAGGCAGAAAGGGCCAATGGCAGAACAATTGCTGCCTTTTCCCCACCCCCAGGGCCTCTCTGACATTCCTTGAGGGAGTCTGGTTAATCTTATTGTACCCCCAAGCACATTTCCAATGGGAAATCAAAAAGGGACACTTTAATGGTCCAAGCTGCCCCTAGCAGGGAAGTGTGAGGATATGTTAAGTTCAAGCCCCCTGGTTGCAGTTGACTTTGAATTCCTTTCTAGGTCTGATTTTCACTGTTCAGGTCTGACCCTGCTCTCATTGGGGTCAATAGGAGTTTTGCCATTAATTGCCTTTGGAGACGCAGCAAGCACTGTTATATTTCAGGCCTTAACACTATTTCGTATCATCAACCCTTTGTTTTCAGGGAGTTCTCACTCAACTTCGTTCCACTGTGGGCTGGGCGTTGTTCAGGGCACCAAAACTATTTGCAAATCCAGGTCAAACTCAGCACAGAGTTTCAGCCCCCTTTAAGAAAAGAAAGAAAGAAAGCGTTTTGACATTTCCAAACATTTTGTTTCGAATCATTGATTCAAATCAACAGTCAAAGCATTTCATTCAACCCCAAACCTGGCAAGAAAAACAAAAAACCCCTCGGGTTTGGTTTGAAACAATTTTTTTTTCTTGCTGATTTTTTAATTCAGCCACCAAATCCAAAGATGAATTATCCACTCAATGACTTGCCAGATGAAGACACAGAGCAAGAGAAGATGGTTTATAAAAAGAAATTCATTCGGCCATTTTTAAACTTCTGGGGTGAAAATGCCCTTTTCATTTACGGCTCTGTTGGAGGCTCTGTGGCTCTCTTTAAATTACAAAATCCAAAAGTCTTTGGGAAAATCTGAGACATGTCGTTGTGCTGCTGTGCTCTGTTAGACAAGGGCCAACAGGCAGCTGCATTTCAGTGGTGGAGGAAGTGATTGCTACCATTTTATAGGCCCCAGTCCTGCAATCAGATCTACACAGGTGGCTTGTACCTGCAGGGAGCTCACTGAAGGATAAAAGCCACCGTTTGTAAAATCAATTTAGAAAATACTTCAGAGCTATTTGAATAATAGGGCCCATAAAAATGTCAATTGTCATTAAAATTGATTTTAAATGAGTCAAATGGGGATACTTTTTCTTTTACATGATTTAGGAAAAGGTTTTACGGAATGTGGTCAACACAAGCCAAAAAAACCCCAAACCCATCGAGAGAGTCCCCAGTTATTCACCAGCACGAAACCGCGGTGCTTGGAGTCAGGTTTCTAAGCAGCTATTTAGGAGATAAATGTTTTGACCACAGTGACTCAAGATTAGAAGATTCATTGTTAAGAGTCTTTCTGTGCCAATTTACATGGCACTCAAATAGCTCAGAAGCCATTCAGTTCCTAAATACGCCTTTATGCCAGAGCTAGAAGAGGGCTCTATAGAGACCCATAATGATCTAGCAGTCCTCCATATTTGACTCCTTTCAGGCAGACCCCACTCTATCATGGACCCCCCCTTGATTTCTGTTTGGAGTCATATTGCAGGATTGGGGGGACCTAAGCGAGAACGCACTTGGTTTTGGTGTGGCGTTATGAAGAAGCAGAGTAGGAAAGGAAAGTGTGTCTGTACCTTGTCTATAGAGGGGAATTTTAGGAAAAAATTCCTAACTGATTCAGCTGTACGAATGAATAGCGCGGTACCACACATTCCAGAGGGCAGCAGAATACCTCAATTCTATTTAAAAATGCTGTTTTATTTGGGGGAACTGAATGGCTTAAGCAATCGGTAATGGACTCCTAGCCAGCCCACGTCAGTAAGGATGGGATGTTGGTTCCGATGCGGTTGGTCCTCGCCCGCCACCACAGTTAGCACTGATTTTATCCATAGCTTTCAGGATCCCAGCCACAGGCTGAAAGAGAAGCTGAAACAAACCAGGAGAGTAATGATGAGAAGGATGTTGAGAAGAAAATATGCTCTGACTATGTAGATGTAGTCATAAGCCAGCTGCATAAATGGTAATAAAGAAGCCCTCCAGAGGCACCTATTGACTAGCTCCGTTTTCCTGGGTGTTGCCATGTCAACAGAGGGACACAGATTAGGAAGATTTCATGGTATGGACACATTCATCTGGCTCCAGAGTGCTAACAGACAGGGGCAGGGCCTACACCAGTAGGATACTAAAAAGGCTGGTTGCAGCATGGGCCATCTCTAAGGTCATGGATTCCCCTTCCCGTTGACCTGAAAGAAGGCAGCATGCACTTCAGAGGCAACAGACTCTGGCATCCGTGCAACTGTACGTATCTCTGAGGCGTGTGGTTTTTGTATTTGCAAGCACCAGCTGCGTCAGCAGCAGCCAGAGTTCTGAGGCACCAGATTGTTGGCCCAGAAAACGAGCCAGTACTAGTTGCTCTCTGGCACGACTACTCCACAGAGAGCTTTACTGTGTTGAGAGTTACTACCTCGACGAGCCCCCAGCAGGACCTCGACGAGCCCCCAGCAGGACCTCGACGAGCCCCCAGCAGGACCTCGACCCGCCCCCAGCAGGACCTCGACCCCTCTCCATCAGTGAGCAGGTAAAATGTAATTGCCCCCGATACATTGTTGCAGGTTATGCCCCCTCCTTCTGCAGCAGCAGGTGTAACTGTAGGCCATTCTCTGGATTTCAGTTCCTAGCCCTTTAGTTTTGTGCAAGAGGAAAAACAAAAGGCCAATAATATTTAGCACTGATTTTTCTTTTACAGCTTCTAAAAAGGGGAGTGATAACGTGGTTGTGTGGGCGTTAATTATGGTGAAGACGGATAAATGACAGTTTGTAGTCATTTCAGGCTGTGAAAGATATAATTGCATGAAGAGACCCCACCCTGTGTTCAGAGAATAAAGCAATCCCTCCATGACAAGCAATTGTGGTGGAAACCCAATGCTGAGCTCACGAAGGGATTCAGCCATCATTTTTCCTAGTCAGTAACCCCTCAAAAAAATCTGGCCTCCATCACCCAAAGCTCTCAACAAAAGCCTTTTCACTACTTTTCGGAAAAAATACATCACAAGACATTTTCCATTTTAGTTACACAGTCAACATCTCATGCAGCTATGGAAGAGCACTGTGAAACACGTCCTTTCAGCTAGGAAATAAACAGCACTGCTATGCATTTACATTATTCCACAGCCCTGTGCGGTAACTCACTACTCAGTGTAAATGTTGTATTGTGACTATGCAAAACCAACTTGTCAGTTACCGTTTGGTGCTTTGGGGAGGAGTTGTAAACAGGTTAGCCTCCAGATGGGTTGAAAGAGAAAGACCCTTCCATGGAAAACTTGAGCATGTAAATTCCAGGGGAGGTTGAGCTCTCCCTGAGCGGAAATGTCATAGGCTGGGGTGCTCAGAGGAATTAGGTGCTCAAACAACATTGAAATGTAGTGGGAGATGGGTGCCTAATTCACTTAGTCTCCTTTAAAAACTGAAGCCTTAATTATGTTTTTTACAGCAGAAACGGCATTTTTCTTTCTCCTTTACATCACCCACAGGGTTAGAGTCTCATTAAATCTTTTTAAAATGAGACTGAACATGCAAAAGTTCAGCCAAAAAGGATAACTTTTCACAGGAAAAAGCTCCTACTCTCAGATGGGTGTGGGTGTTTGTGGAAAGAGGCAGGACTCCAGCTGTTATTAACAATAGATAGAGTTGGTTATATTTATTACAGCTAATGTGTACACATTTCTAACATCTACAAGAAACAAGAAGCAACTCCAGTCATGCAAGAATTAATATTTACTCATCAGTCACAGCTGAGCCATATAAACGTAGCTGGGGATTGCTTCTTAGGCTGGGAAGAAAAGAGTAACCAAAACAAATGATTAAAAATAATAAGGGGAAATAAGTTTAACTTTGTTTCTTTTTTTCTGCCTCAAGTCATTTTGGGTGTGGTGGTCTATCTCCTGGTGAGCTCAGCATTGGATGTCCACCACTAAAGCTTCTACAGAATGTAAACTGTTCTCTGTCACTGGGAGGGGTGTATTTTATATACACACAGAGAAAATTTAGTGGTGGACCAGTCGCTACTCTCCAACCCTCCTGAACTTGGGGAGACTCAGATCATTGGAAACTGGGGCCAAACCACCAGATGAGGTTTTCCACATCAAAATGTATTCGAGATGTTTCCACGTCTCTCTGTATTAGAAAAAAGCCAAAATGGGAAATGTTCCTTATGGAAAAGTCTTAAGGAATTTAATAAGGATGAAATAACAGCATTCTATAGAAATTACTCTAAAACAAACAGAATTCAATAGAAAATAAGATATTTCAACAGATCTTTTTTTAAAAACCTGTCCTTAAGAATTCTGTAGTAGGGATCTAATTCTCTATTAAATTTTAAAGAAAGGCTACAATTAAAAAAAACAATAGAAAGCTTATTAGAATCATAGAATCATAGAATATCAGGGTTGGAAGGGACCCCAGAAGGTCAACTAGTCCAACCCCTTGCTCGAAGCAGGACCAATTCCCAGTTAAATCATCCCAGCCAGGGCTTTGTCAAGCCTGACCTTAAAAACCTCTAAGGAAGGAGATTCTACCACCTCCCTAGGTAATGCATTCCAGTGTTTCACCACCCTCATAGTGAAAAAGTTTTTCCTAATATCCAATCTAAACCTCCCCCACTGCAACTTGAATATTATTTTATATTCAGTTCTAAAGCGCTCTCCCCTATGTGCTTTATTTGAAATTTTCATCCCAAAACATCCCCTTCTCCAACCCCCAACATCACAATGTGGGGAGTCAGCTATAATTTAACAGTACAAGATACATTAAATAGATTTCACACATACAGATGTATTCTCTCAAGCACATACTAAAACTACGCGTGTATTAAATACGTTCGGGAAGCACTATTCACAATTCCCTAGTTAAGGCTCAGATGAATTTTGCACTTAAAGCAGGGATTCAACCCTTTTGTTTACAAGTGAAGAATACAGTATATATCCTCATTATTACCACACTCACTTCTTGAGGACTGAACTCAGTCCCTGAAAATTTACAAGCAGTTCAGTTAGTTTAATATTGATTTTTAAAGAAAAGAATCCTTTAAGAAGTTTAGCATCCAGTGTCGGACTATTTTTTGACCTGAATGTTATCAGTAAAGGAATAGCATAGACAAGCTTCAAGCTTCCTATACAGTTACAACCCAGACGTTTTGTTCATAGGCTACATTTGGAGAATGTTCTTTTTTAAGATTAATTGTCTCTCTCTTCTCCCATTCCTCTCCCCACATCATTCTTCATAATAGAAAGTTTATTCTTCAACCTCTGCTGAAGGAGAATTCCATAGCAGCGGTTCTCAAATTGGGGTCCACGAGGGTACTCCAGAGGGTCCGTGAGTCAAGTCCAGGGCCACTGGCCCCACTGCTCAACTCCTCCCCCTCCTTCCCAGTGCCTCCTGCATGCCACGGAACAGCTGTTCAGCAGCGTGCAGGAGGCACTGGGAAGGAGCAGGAGGAGTGGTGATGGGCCGTACTCAGGGGAGAGGGTGGAAAGAGGCAGGGAAGAGGAGGGTCAGGAATGGAGCAGGGGTGGGAAGAGGTGGGGCAGGGGTGGGGCCCTGTGGGAAGGGGTGAAGTCGGGGCAAGGCCTGAGGCTGAGTGGGGATTGAGCACCCCAGAGAAAATTAGAAGCTGGCTTGGGAGTTCGTGAAAAGTTTAAAATCAAAATGGGGTCCTCGGTTTGCTAAAGTTTGAGACCCGCTGCCATAGAGAACTGCCCTCTTTCAAAATGGCTGCCACAGTATATCCCAACACTATGAGAAGACAAAAAAAATCTAGTGTGTCTTGAAAAATTTGTTTAATTTGGGACCACAAATGCTGGAATACTTAAATCATAATCTTGGTTATCACATGGTGTCGCCACAGGGCAGAGCTAATGTTGTTTGGGTACCCTATGCATTTCCAGACCTTAACAAGTTTAAATTTACAACAACATTCCGGTACATATTTTTTCCCTACATTACTAACATGGACACTCAACTCAATTTTAATCTGGGGGGAAAAATTGTGTCTACATCCATCTGTCTACAAAACATCAAGGCAAATGTGTTTTGCTATAGTTTCAAAGAACCTCTCCATACTCTCAGTTTAGAGTCTCTTCATAACTAATGATTCATGTAAAATGAGGCTATAAAAAATACATTTGCTCTTTTCCTTTTTCACACAGCCACGGGCAATTCAGCCCTGAGATAACCCTAGAGCTAGTGTATTGCACAGACATGCAAGTCTCCACCTCTGGCTATGAGACTCACCTCTGACTGCTGAATAAATATTAATCCTTGTGTGATCGTAGTTGCCTCTTGACTGTCACCATAGCTAGTATATGCTATCTGTTAAATTTCACAAATGTCACAAAACGTGTTTGCCAAAGTAATTGCATCCAGACCTGGAGAACTGAAAATGGAACATGTGATAAATTCAGATTGTTCAAAGGCGTTATATGCTGATGCTGCATTAAGACACTGACAGCACTGTAAAGTAATCAGAATTGCATGCGCCACATTTACAAATTGCTTAGCAAGAGATTTAAAAAAGTATAATTAAAGTGCATTTCAGAATTTATAATCACAGTGCGCACTATTGGTTAATTATTCAAATTCTGATCAGTAGCTTGTGGATGAATAAAGACACCCTGCATTTGGGTCTGCTCTACTCTAAAGGCAAATTCTCATCTTCAGCCTAGCGCTGCTCCCAGTGAAGTCAGTAGTAAAACTCCCATTGATTTCAACAGGAACAGATCTGGGCCAACACTATGTGCTTTGAAAGTCCCACCCTGGCTGGATAGGCATAACTGCTATTGATAATAACAACAACGAGGGGATTGCATTGTTAATGCAAGGATTCCAGACCTGGTGAATCAGGTTACCTATAAGGTTCATGGAAAGACTCAAATGGAGCTCAGTAGAATTTGGATCAGGCCCTTATTGGGGGGCTTCAACCTGTTTCTCCAAACAAGATAGTCAACCTCAAGTCTCTGAGTTTCTGGAGAGACACGAATGAGAAGCACAGGGGGAAACATAAATGACCAGTACTCACAGCCTTGACAACAACTGATTTTTGAACAACCTGGTCAGATGGCAGCCAAATATGCAACAAGTGACATAATTCCTAGAGAAAAAACACACTGTATTTACCCATCATGTAAACAATGGTTGGAATGCTCAGTTATAATAATAATAATAATATATTGACCATGTCCTTTGAATTTTATACAGATGAATAACAATCTCTCTTCCCTGTACCGGAGAGCTAAAGACTTTTGATATGTCCTTTCACCCCATACGGTCATCACTTATACTTACTGTATTATATGTAATTACGCACATATATACCCTTCCTAATTCATCCCATTAAGGAGGACGTTATGGATTACACTGTTTTATTTTCATTGCCTTAAAGACAGCTACCGCAGCATTTGATGACTTGGTTTTGCGCGGGGAATATAATTGGTTCGAGATCACATGAATCTAAGGAGATTTTGTCCCTCAATAGCACGCTGGAAAAATGCACATTTCCTGTCCTCATCACAGCCCGGGCTTCAGATGTTCTGGTTCCCTGAATATGTCAGATTGCCCAGACCTGCCTAACACTAAAGGAGCCAATTGTATTTTAGTTCTGAATCCCAGGTCAAACAGTCATACATTAATTTGCTGCTTTTCGTGTAAGAGTTCTATGAAAGCAGATTTTTCAGTGCCTAAGACCATGGATGAATTCGTTTGGAGTACCAGGGAAAAAAATAACCCGTACCACGACTACTCATCGAAGTGCTAAAACAAGGAAGAACCATGCCATCTCACCACAATGGCTTAGTAGTCGGAGCATTAGGCTTGGCATCTCTCTCAGCTCCCGCCATTATTAAAAGAGAGTGTTACGGTAATTTATCACAGCAAAGACCCTATCAGTTGCAATGGCACTATTGTAAATTGCAACGTTAGCCTGAGATTAGCAAGGGCTGAAACCACAGGGTAGCAGGGTTTGAGATGTAACCAGGCCAGTCGCCTCCTCAATGACCCTTTGGGGCCAGAGGTCACCTATGGGGCCCTGCTATCAGTTTTTCCCCTCTTCAGGGCCCCTTAATAACTCCCCATCCACAGATAATGGCAACATTCCCCCCCTGGAGTTCCATTTACTGAGTCTTCTCATACTAGCCACAACCCCAGGCCAGTCACTTTCTCCCTTTATATAGGTAGTTCTCAGCCCTTCTTCTCAGAGCGAGGTCCCAGTTCAAAGTCTCTCGGGCTTCACCTAGTTGGAGTTCCAGCTGCTTCAGCCCTCTGGTTCTGGCTTCCGGGGCCAAACCCTCCTCTCATTCAGGATCTCCTGCTCACTGCAGCTCCTCTCTGTCACAGCTTCCTGGGTTTCAGGGTCTTCCCTGAAGGAGCCTTTCACCCTCTGTTCAGTCTCTCTTCCCCATTCCTTGCACTTCCACCTTTGCATTGCAGGCTCCTGCTATTCTTCATAAGGCTATGACCCGGGCCTCTCATTCTCAAAGCTGGATTGGCTGGCTCCTGCCAGGCAGGCCACCCTGTTGGAGACTGTTTTTGTAATCGCACATTTTGCTTGTAGCTATCAGAGCACTTTGCAAAAAGGGTAAGTTTCTATTAGCCCCATTATACAGATGGGGTAATAGAGGCAGGAAATTGTAAGAGGTTTACTGAAGGCTTCACAGCCACTCAGTAGCAAAATAAGGACCAAAATAAAGAATCCCTGACTTGCAATGCATGCATCGTCCATTAACCTATTATATTCTGGCCCTTCATCATCTGACATGGATAAATGCACTGTCGTCTGGGAGGAGTCTTTTGGAGGAGTCCTTAAAAACTGAGGTCCTGTCTATTTTGCTTGGACATTAAAGATCCCATAGGTCCCTTTCGTAAGCATAAGGGACTGGCTCAGTAACCTTTCCCTTCATAGAATCATAGGACTGGAAGGGACCTCAAGAGGTCATCTAGTCCAGTCCCCCGCACTCATGGCAGGACTAAGTATTATCTAGACCATCCCTGACAGGGGTTTGTCTAAGCTGCTCTTAAAAATCTCCTCCCCAGGCACTTTATTCCAGTACTATTCTGGCAGTTAGGAAGTTTTTTCAATCTTCCCTCAGGTTTTTTATTTTTGTTTGTTTGTTCATTTTTGAAACCTTTAATCATTTTTGCTCCCCTTCTCTGCACTTTCCCCAATTCTAATAGATCTTTATTAAGATGGGGTGACCAGAACTGCACACTGTGTTCAAGGTGTGGGATTTATATAGTGGTGTTGTATTTTTGTCTTATTATCTATCCCTTTCCAAATGGGTCCCAACATTCTGTTAGCTTTTTTTGACTGCCACTGCACATACAGTAATAGAGACTGGGAGCGGTTGAGTCATTATACAAAGTAAAACTATTCCTCCCCCCACTGTTCCTCAGACGTTCTTGTTAACTCCTGGAAATGTGCTGGAAATGGCTCACCTTGATTATCACTTCAAAAGGTTTTCTCTCCCCACCGCCCCACTCTCCTGCTGGTAATAGCTCATCTTAAATGATCAGTCTCCTTACAATGTGTATGATAAACACCCATTTTTTCATTGTCTGTGTGTATATAAATCTCCCCACTGTATTTTCCACTGAATTCATCCGATGAAGTGAGCTGTAGTTCACGAAAGCTCATGCTCAAATAAATTGGTTCGTCTCTAAGGTGCCACAAGTACTCCTTTTCTTTTTGCGAATACAGACTAACACAGCTGCTACTCTGAAACCTGCACATACAGTGTATGTTTTCAGGGAACAGGAGCCCTGAGGTCAGTCTTGGTCTTCCATCTCCCCCCTGTAGAAATGTTTTAGTTTTCCTATCAAAGCATGGCTTAGCTGTATTATATTGTTTCCCTTTCTTCTGACACTGCCCAGGGCCTTGCAGATTGGCTCCCTGGAGGAGGAGAAATCAGTGATGCAGAGTCCGGGTATATTGTAAGTTATTTTATTTACAGGAACACAAGTCCTGGAAGAAAGGTAGCCAAACAGCATGTGCAGCAATCACTTCTTCTGGGAATCTCAGACCAGCACCAATGCCCAATTTCCAAACTGCAATTCTGCTTCATAAATTGAATGTAATCACAAAGGCAGAGAACAAATTTTCCTGTTGGTCGCATAACTCCCTCTCCAGAAACCTTGCTGAACAAAATTAACAACACATTATATCTTCCCAAGACTGAACACTTGCTCACACATTAAGAAAAGGACACTGTGTAACAGCTCAACCTGGTGACAACTGCTACAATTTTTTTTTTAACAGATTATTGGAAGTTTGCAAGTTTATGAGGATTGCATCAGTATGGGCCATAGCTATGGATTTATATAAATTTGCCCATGAATGTACAACATGTGCATGGAGCAGGGCGTTCCTTTCTCTGATCTATGTAAAGTATAGAATAGAGTAAATGCTTCCGAAGTAAAAAAAAAAAAAAAAATCCCAAAGGCCATAAATGGATGGGGCAGGGATGTTTTTCATAGACCTGGCATGAGTGTAAAAGCTATCAAAACCTTCTCCAAAATAAAATTGTGCAGGTGTATATTGTACATGCCTCTTGCTGAACGGAGTCTCTCAGTATTAGGGATACCGGCGCCGCCTACATGCTGTTATTTGCCTAGAACAATATCCAAACCATAAGCAATGGGGGTAAAACTGAAAATAGGTGAAATACGGGGACCTCAAAATACGGATCATTTGTTGCTCTGCTTCATCTAGTAGAAATGAATGCATACCGCACATGAGAGATAACGTTATTCTCTGCCCCCACCCGACGCGTGGACAGCAACTGTGAGAGAAAGCAATGGAGCGTCATGTCACACGAGTCTCAGTGGTGATTCATGGAGGGAGGAAAGAAATCAGTGCCAGATATGCTGGTCAGCACAAGATGCGAACAACAAGACATGCAAGTTTGTTGTATGTCTGTCTTCACATGAAACATCAGTTTCAAACTTTCCATTAGTTTTCCTCAAAAAGCCATTACTGAACACCTAAGTAAACTGTGCCATCTAGCTTATTTTTATTCCCTTGCAGTTTGCCTTTGCACGACTTCTCCTTCGTGCTGTTGGAAGATTTTTCACACGCTAGGCCAGTGACCAACAACAACTCCCCCGCATAAGTTACTTTCCTCCTGAGAGCAGTTACTTGTAGTGAAACTTTTTTCACTAGAGGCTCCGGGGCCTAATCCAAAGCCCATTGGAACAGACTAGTTCATGGGATGACTCCCATTAACATCAGTGAATTTAAATTACTTCAGGTGGGGTCAACTGGCCACAATTAACTGTGGGGCTATTTCTAATAAAGGCTGAAACCAGTGTGGGTTTGTTTTTAATGACATGTGGACCATGCCCCAAATTCTGCTTGCCGTACTCACGCAATCAGTCGTGCTGACTCACTGGAGTAAAGTGAGCAGGATTTGAGCATTCATCCATCAGACAGCTTCATTCAACTGCTGGTCTTAGCTTGTGTAGCCAGTACAGGAGCACCAGACTCATGACTGTATATTCCTGGCTTTCAAATTTGTGTCTGTCACAAATCACAATCCTATTATTCTAGCATGGAAGACGTCTATTAGGAATGACACTGCAGTTTGTTTCATTACTTCTTACGAATGCAATCCAGGAAAAACGGAAGCCAAGATTCATTAAAACGACATAAAAGTTTGTCCTTCTCAAAACAAGCAAATATTTGTGGTGGAATGTCTAGCACTTGCTGCTGGCCTCTGGAAAAGCATGAGCTCCATTATATCGTTCAGCTTTAAACCAAATTTAGTTTCTGAGAGGAACGCTCTAAGCAATGGTAGAAATTACAACACATTGGTCAGACTGAAGCTTCCTGATTTTTCCAAAAAAGGGCCTGGAGATCTCAAGAGCTGAATTCTTGCTTAGATTCCAGTGTCAAGTGCCGAAATTCATAGAACCACACATCTGTATTTAAGCTTCTAACCAACCAACCTCTATTCATGACAGAGGTTTGGGTTTCTGATAAACACCCAAACATTTAGATGTTATTCAGCCTCTTGGATCTCTGAAATTGGGCTGACGCTCAGGAGAACAGACCCTCAGGGGGAATTTCACCAGGGGTTCTGCACTATTGAATGACAAATCCTACCCAAGGAAAGCTTTTCCTTCCAGGATTTTAGCCCCTTGTTTCCCACTACACAAATGGATCTGGGAGCATGAGAGAACGTTGATTCTGAAGTTACCAAGAGGCTCAGAATCCGAATGGTGAGCCAAGGCTCAAGAAGAGCCCCGCTTTCCTGATTTCTATATTGATAAAAATGTACTCACGGACATTCAGCCATCCACCACAGTAGCTGAGGGTTATGACAACCATGTTTCCTCATTTCTCCGGCGTTGCAATCACTTTGTATGTCCAGCCCATGTTTTTCCTAACCTTGTTTTTAAAACTTGCTTGGTGAACCCAAATAGACCCTCCTCCCCCCACCACTTTCCACCATCCCCTGGTGTCTGGTCATTGACTGCTGGGGTGCGCACACATTGTAGCCATGACATATGTGGACACTATGAGAAAGTAGAGGTTGGTATAAATCTCTCTCACAGGAGGGCGGCGGTGGAGCGAGAAGAGAAGAGAGAGAGAAAGAAAATGGTTTGTTCTGGGTCTCACGGACTGCTTGTGTGACTTTGGCTGAGGCACTTCCCCTCTGTGCCTCAGTTCCCATCTCTTAAAATGGAGATAATACTTACTCTGCCTCCCCACGTCCTTTGTCTGGCTTGTCTCTGCAAGTGTAAGCTCTTCTGGGCACGGACTGTCTCCTGCTACGTGTTTGTACTTACTTATTTGTAACTATTGCTTAATTTATTTATTTAGTCTACCGAAGTAGCAGCTTGGGAATTCACGCACATCTGTGCTCTGCCAGCAAACCTGCATCATTGCAAGGCATGGTGCTTGCTGTGTTTAATACATCACCTGTCTTAGAATTCTCTCCAGTGAAAGGAGGTTTTAAAAAACCCCAGAAACACTATCAGAGATGGAGCATTTAGCGTTTAAAACTTTGGCCCTGAGTAATTATCCTTTTTTTATGCTTGTGAAAGGTTATTCAGGAAGATATTCCACGAGAGGATTTCAGAGAGTTTAAAGGCTCCAGCATTCAGCCTGTCACAAAGCCCCTAATTGCTTGTGCTTCTACCTCCTGGTTTGGAAAGGCCTTTTGAGACAGCAGCAGTTTTCAGCTTCTGGTCAAGGTCTGATCTGACACAATCTTGTTTTCTCTTTAACTAAGTTGGCAATGCCACCTAGTGCACATCTGGGGAAACAGCAAATTATTAAAGGAGTGACAAGCCCATAAGAAATCAAATGGGGAACCCCAGGGTGTTCACAACTCCATGGGGGGGAGGGCACCTGCTCTCACTGATGGTTGTTTGCCAGTGGCAAACAAACCAACCTGCATAGAGCTCCTGCACCTAACACATGTTCAAGACCTCGCCTCAGATTCCTGCAGAATTGTTCATTTTCACAAGAAATTATGTTCCTAGCTCTTCTGCCAGTAGAAATATCTTTCTGGGTGTGCCCCGATTCTGAGTCTGCAGCTGAACAAACAACAGTTTTGAAAGGTGCCATGTAAAATGTCGACCCTATCTGGGCCATCGCTGATCAGCTGGAGGATTTGGTGAATAAGCCTGTTGCATGAAGACAGATGCTAGATTTATTTGAAAGGACACCCCTTCTATTAAATATGCAATAAATGTTACATCGATTGGATGGTTTTTTACCTTAACAGAAGCCTTTTTCCACACACAGCCCGGCCTTAACTCTACTCCTAGAGAAAGTACATCCTGGCTTACCAGGAAAATCCTGGATTTCTTGGGAGGAAGGGGAATGCCTGGCTTTCCCAAATGAATCTTCTGAAATGTAGGCCTTTTCTAAGGTTCAATTTGATTGGCTGCTAGCCTTCCTCTGCTCTGAACACCTTGGCATCAGTCCCTGCAGTGTGACTAGAGAGGGTAAAAATTTTCCCTTCTAAATATTTTTCCAACAGAATTTATTTTCAACAAAATGGTAATTTTCACAAAAAAAAATGGCTTTTCTTCTACCAAAACTGGAAAAGTCCTTACAAAACTAAATTTTGCAAAATAAACAAATACAAATTACTCTCTTTTACCAAATATCTCAGTTTTTAGTAAGTGTGGGTTTTGCAATCAAACTATTTCAATAGCAACTTAAATGTAAATGGACATTTTGATTTAAATATCTTGATAAAAATATTAGTGTTTTATTTTGTTGTGCAAAAAACAGAAAATGGGTTCATTTTTGACCTCTGCAGGATGGACCCAGCTTTGAAATATTTTGATAAGTCATTTTTTGACTCACTTTAAAAATAATTATTTTTTTGTTGGTTGTTTTCAAATGACATTATCATCATCATAAAAAAACATTTCCACAAACCGTGTCCAGTTCTCCAGTATGGCTCAAATGGTTACCAGCACTTTTTAGCTATTTCATAACTATAGGAAGCTGATGCAATTTTTAATGTATCTAGACATTAGTCTCACTTTCCTACAGAAATGGGTTTTAATGAATGGGCCTGAATCTGAACTGTGTTACACCTTTCCCTGCCGTGACTCTGCTGAAATCAACAAGCGTAACAGACCGGGAGTATTAGGGTTGAAATTTGGGTACGGTCATTGTAGCATGATTTATTAATTTGGGGATGGAACAGAGCAGATATTTTACTTTGGCTACCAATGTGCTCATTAAGGGTTAAATTCACCCCAGCATGAAGGAATTACACAAGTGCTTCATTTAAGCCCTGTACTGAAGCTACATGAAACGGGCCATGATAAAGGCTCAATTGAAATCAGTAAGAGTCATTCCATTTACTTTAATTGGAGTTGGATCAGTCCCTAAGTAGGAATTGGATGAACCTAAGTTGGCAGGATCAGGCCCTAAACTAACAGCTCCTGCCATGGTGCAGTGTTTTAGAACATTTAAACAACTAATATTGTTTCAGGGCCTGTACTTTAAAATAAATTAAAACTAATAATTTTAATAGACTAATGAAATCACTGCTTCAAAAGCTAAAGTTAATAAGCCAAGCTGGAGCACGACATATTCTGTACATTAAAAGTTCCAAAAACACTAAAATATTGACCACATTCCTTTGAAATTAATCATATTTCCTTTGGATTACTCACTGATCTTGGCTGAGCAGCACTTGACATCTGGTGCAGTTAAACCGCAACCTGGATGGCCAAAGTCTGCCACTAATTTTGAAAGAAGAAAACCTATTTAAACTGATGTGTTCTCATAAAAACACTCAGACGTGTTATGCAAATATTGCCTGGCTTGGAAGAGGACAGAAATGAAACTACTGCCGCAAATTAGAGGCTTAACTAGAACGTTGTCCTCACTCAACAGATGAGTGCACCATCAAGGTTATATTTTAACAGGAGAGCAACTGTTGCAGTTATTTGCTTGGGGAGCTATTTACAAGAGGTTTCCGCTCTTCTTGTCTACACTCACCTACACTCTCAGCAGGAGCATCACTTTTTACTCTCATTATGGAGATCCCAAGACACATCCTATTGGTCTTAACTGCATTCACTTAACACCCATGTCCACATGAGGCCAACTCTGCAGGAAAAAGGCCTAGTCATGTTCCCCCCCGCATCAGTGCCTTCTCACTGAAGTCCATGGTGTTACCCAACAGCTTGTGTCTTTAGTAGGATTTCTCAGGCTTGCAAGACTGCTCCCAAAGCCTCCAGACTTCCTTTATTGCAGCAGCAAAAGTGACATTAAACTGACTAAAGGGGAAGAGAGTCCACGAAGGTGCAATTCAGTTAACACGGCCTGGATTCAGTTAGAGCAGGGAGTTGGGGTCAGTTCATTTGGTTTGTCATGACTTTGAAAATAGATGGAAATTTATTTAGTGTCAATATTCCCCACCACCACCCAAAAAAAAAAAAGAAAAAAAAAAAAGAAAGAAACCCAGGCAGGGAAAGGACGAGGAAGAGAACGGGTGAGTCAAGAGGGCATCTAACTGAAGCCAAGTGTAGCCAGCCAGGGTAGCTGAAGATAGTGCTTGGCCCAAAGAGTTCTGCTGATGTTCTGTAGTCTGACTTTTGCAGCATGTTTTACAGACTCCAAAATCTCTAACCCAAGATAAAAGAACAAGGACCGGCAGAAATATTAAGATGAGCACATCAATAATACAGAGAAGAATGTCTGTCTTTGAACGATTAGCTTTCTTGTGGTTAGTAAGCAGGAGATTCCCTATCATCACCTATCTGCTCTGGGCCCCAAAGAATCAAGTGCTGTCACTCTCATTCATCCCTAGGAAAATAAAAGTTTTTGGAGAAATCAGTAGGAAAGGAAAAAATTAACAAGGCCCGCGTGCAGGTTTCAGGCTTACTCAGCCAGAATGCCCACGGAACACAACCCTAGCCGTGGCAATGGGGTTTGTTGGCTTATGGATAATGAAATACCCATCTTCTTAGGAGCACCGGAAATTAATCCCACCATGTCATGTTTAATTCGTTCTTTGGACAGCTGGGTTTGAAGGTACTTAAATCTTCACAATGTTTAAGGCAAGAAAGGATCATTATGGTCATCGGTCTTACTTCCTGCAAAACACAGGCCATAGATTCTCCACCAGTGATTCCTGTGCCAGACCAAAGCATAGCTTTTTAGCTTCTATTGCTTAATGTTTGTTAATGATTTAAAGGGGGGGAAATAGCATTCAAAATCTGTTAGCAAAGTTAATCTTGGTGGTGACATTTGCGTGAATATTTGTTATGACAGGCTGCCTCAAATCCACTTCAGTTCCTTGCATAGTCATCTGATGCAGCCAGAAACCTTTCATGGACACCCAGGTTTATACCCCCATGGCGCAGACCCCCCTGTTTATTCTTAAAATCCAAATTGCGATTCAATGGCTCTCCCACTTTGGATGATGATTGTCAGACCTGCTCGGAATGGGCACGTGTCAGTAATGTGTTTTTGGGAAACATGCCAAGAGCAAATGCCCTTGAAACAAAAAGCATCGCCCAAAAAGGATTGTAGCGATAACATTTGTTTTATTTACAAGGTCAGCACCCAGTTACGGGAACATGAAATAAAATGGATGATGCTTCCATGGGGCATTACTGCAAAACTCACTAGTAGATTGGCAACGATCAAAGAAAGCCTGCTGCTGCAATGGAAAATAAACGAGCTCAGCAAAATTTGCCAACATCCAGTCACAGAACAGGGAGGCTTTGGTCCTTTAAAGCCATGTGCCTCCAACACAGCATGCATAAGTGGGCTAGAGAGAACCGCCCACGCAGCC
This sequence comes from Lepidochelys kempii, assembly GCF_965140285.1. Lineage (NCBI taxonomy): Eukaryota > Metazoa > Chordata > Testudines > Cheloniidae > Lepidochelys > Lepidochelys kempii. The sequence continues at coordinate 99,092,235 of NC_136388.1, read as the reverse complement.
TTTGCTTTCTGCTTCCTTGCATCTCTCTCAGCTTTCTCTCATGCTGGGAAGTCAGGAGATACCAGTCAGGATTTCAGTTTTGGTTGGTTTAAAATGACATTGTCTTTGGATCCATGCCATGGGTGGAGCACAGCGAGCGAGGATGGTCACACAGTGAGATTAAAGACTGGACAAAGAACAGGATTCTCTGTGTCTTTTCCCTTCCTGGTCCTTATTTTTTGGTTTCTTTACTTCAACTCTCAATGTATGAAAACTACAGCATGCAATTGTATCAACTTCACTTAGCCCATCTAAGAGTATAACCTATTGAGCCTTTTAGAAAGTTGACCTAAGAGCAACAGTATTTAGCTGAAAAGAATATTACATTTTTTAATGTATAGACTGCAGGTCGGTCAGCTGGACTCTTAGCCAACAGCAGCTGATCACTCCGCGGACTGTTCAGTCACATCAGGCTTCTGTGGCAAAGCAAGACGAAGCCTTTATGGGCTCCGAAAGGAGGTCAAGCCAGCCCGTCTCAGCAGAGGAGTTACTCACAGCAAATAAATACTTGCATATTTCTTTCAAGTTACATTTCCACTGAATGGACTGAGAAGAAGGTGGTGGTAGTGAAAGGCAGTGTGCTGTAGTGCACAGAACAAATGTGTCCTTGGACAAGTCACTTCCAACCTGTCTCTCTCCTGTCTGTTTAGACAGAAAGCTGTTCCAGGCAGGAACGGTCTCTTACCAGGTGTTTGCACAGTACTTTACTAAATGAGCTCTCCAGTCTCGACTGGGACCTCGAGGTGCTGCAGGCCACTTACCCATGTGCATAGCTTTACACCCAACCACTTGCCCCATTGAAGACAAGCTACTAGAAGATGCAAGAGGAGCACAGGAGTTAGGAAGGTGAGGAAAACAGTGGATGCATTGTTTATCTACCTAACAGATTCCTACAGCTAGTAACACCCATCATCCAAGGTTACCTTTTTGCACTGGATTTTAGGGTGAGGGGCAAACTTATGCTGAAGCGTCTTTCTCTCTCATATCTGTATGAAATGAAAGCAGCACCGGTTAGGCCAGGAAGTCACCAGTCCTATTCTTAATGAAAGAGACCTTTTATATTGCCATGCACACAGTTAAGTGAACCACAGTTCCGGATTCAGCCCCTTTAGTTGTTGATACAAACCTGATTATATTCTTAATGCTTGCAAAATGCTTACAATCTATACAAACTGTGAGGAAAATACCCCCAAGTTTGTACCATGAGAATATTTTACACTTCAGTGAACACTTATCTGAAGAACTCCAAGCACTTTAAAAAACACTAACGGGTGAAATAATCCTAGCCCCAATTAAGTCAATGGCAAAGCTCCCATTGACTTCAATGGAGCCAGGATTTCTTCCCAAGTCTCAATGCACCGCTGATGTCAGTATTGGTCTTATTTTACAAAAGTGTAAACTGAGGCACAGAGCAGTGGAATCACTTTCCCAAGGTCTCACACAGGAAAACAGCGGCAGAACCCAGGAGTCCCAGCTTTCAGTCCCAAACTCCAGCAAGTCAACATTCACCTGAGGCAACATACCACAGTTCTGAGGTAGTGCGGACCTAAGGTAGTGAAGAAAATGGCCACTTGTTTCCAGTAATGTCTGCCCTCCTTGCACAAACACATTTTCACTTTTGCCTCAAAGTAGTCAGAAAGGCTGAATGAGCCTCTGTCTACCCATGAGCATAGAGCAGCAAAAACGAATGATACCAGCTATGTACTTAGCCTGGCTTGGCCACCATCCACTGTCTTATGGACTTACTGCAAGGTCTTTGTTCCCCAAACAGTATGATCCAGCATGTCAGCACAGGACTAATTGTACTCTTCTGACCAGATAGCTTCTGCTGCCTAACCTGTGTAGGGAGCAAGCATAGTACTCCCTAATTCTTACATAGCTGTCATCTTTTCCTGTTTGTATACATAATGTCTTCCCGGTTCTGCTGAAGGAAAACTCCTGTTTATCTGCTCTGTACACGCTGGAGCACTTGGATCCTTCCATCTGCTGGAAACATTAAATCGGTCTGCCCATGGGGAGTTTATTATATCTTGGCATTTAAAGAAAAGGTATATAGCTTGTGTGTCAACATTATCGCTTTCAACAGGATGTCTAGCATCAGAGTTTTGCTGTATGTAAAGCCCAGGGCATTTAATGCATCAAATTTTTTTTAATAGTAAAGCTTTTAGCTAACAAGAGGAGTGATACTTAGATTGAGGCTCTCAAGCCGCAAGCAGCTCTTTAATGCGTCTCCTGCAGCTCTTTGCAGCACATGGTATTAAAACGCTGTGATTTTATTAACCAGCCTAAGTTATTAAGCAATCCGGATGCTTTTACTCTATTAACAAATTGTAATTGATAAAACAATACTTGAGCAGTCATTTTGCTGTGAGAATGAGAGAGAGAGAGAGAGAGAGAGAGAGAGAAAATTCAACAATGAATTCACACTACTTTGGGGTAATGCTGATTTCTAATTTGGCTCCTAAACCACTGAGGTCCGAGTATCACTGAACTAGAATACGAAAGGTCTATCCCAAGACAATGCATGTTTTTAATACTTCCTTATCTCCTTGGCCTCTGGCCTGAATACAACACTCCACATACTGACTAACCCTATCGAGGTTACGCTTGCATATCAAGAGAATATAATCCACAATCGTTCAGAATCACATGCAATTCAGTGTTCTATCACCCCATTATGAACTATATTCTCAGTAAGCACCGTAGTTTAGTTTAATGTTTTTGAAGTCTGCCAACGTGCCACAACAAACACTGTAACAGAACATGTTTTGATATCACAAAATGTAGGCCCGGAAGGGACCTCAAGATGTTATTTCGTCCATATCCCATTCTGAAGTATTTCCCCCAGAGGTGGACAACTTGGCCAAATTTGGGCATTTTATCACAGGAACACAAAAGGCTCATTCCGGAACACAAAGGCAACCCTTCAGCCAAATTTCAAGCCCCTGTTCCAAAGTAAGGAGGTACTGGAGTGTCTCAAAGAAATGATTGTAAGATTTTTTATTTTATTTTTTTTAACATGGGTTAAACAAGGTATTTTCTCCCTAATCTCATTCTCAGAAATGGCTAAATCATTTTGGCTGGAAAAAAAAAAATCAACCTGAAGCAGACACTTTGCATGGAAAATTTCATCCCAAACAGTTGAAGTTGGAGACACAGGGAATGAAAACATGAAGGTCTTTAACTGAGGACCCATTGCAAAGAACAGTCTGGGGGATGAAGAGACTGAAAAGAGCAGCAACCAAACACAAAAGGAATGACAGTGCAGTGACTGACCTGCTATGCGGGAGAGAGCTCTAAAGGAAGAGCAGGCTGGGGTGCAAAGCAGAAAGAGGGAAGAAAGAACTCCTTATGGGAATCAATTCCTCACCACTCAGGGCAGGGTGTCTTTGCCCTTTTTAGGGAGGAGGGGGTTGGGGAAAGGAAAAGAGCTGGATTTAGGAGAGTCTAGAGTTGACTGCTGTCTCCTCTGAACAGGAGCATGCCTGCTTGCACTGCGGGAACCATTTGGACCCTGCTTTCAATCCACCTGCACTGAATCAGGACTTGATGTCCAATACCTTTAGACAACCTGACAGGGAGGAATTTGAAACAAGCAGGAAGTTACTGAATACCCTGCTCTCAACCAGCCCACACAACCTCCAGGTTTGTTTTTAATTTCATGAGAGCCGTGGTATCCCCAACTCCTGCTACATTCTGGCCTCAGTTGCACCCTTCCTTGGCCTTTGGAGCTCATCATCTGGTTGCTCCCCGTCTTCAAGGGGGACTGCTGGGCAGGAATTCTATGCTCCATCCCATCTCTTAAGAGAATGGTGAGCAGGGAAACAGGCCAGTGGCCAGACCTCTCTTCCTTTAAATGGCTCTTGCTCTGCTTTTGCATCAGTAAATATAAAAAGGAGTCTTGATCGATTTAATCCTTTTCAGTGGTTTAAGCACAGGTGACCAAACATTAAAGCATGCCCATAAAGAGTTACATTTGCCTCTGCAAGTTACACATCTTTCAACCATCTATGCCAAAGAAATGTGTTAAATATGCTGCATTGAAATTGCAGCTTGGAAACAGAACTGTTCCCTGAACAACAGTGATGCAGAGCATCACCCAAATCAAATAAAGACATGACATGAAAATCATTGCTACCATTGCCTTATATTTATGTAGCCCCCACTGATGTTATCTCAAAATGATTCACAAATCATATACAAGGATCGCTTCAAGCCACTGAAGTGCAATCACTGCGGGGGTAGGACATGGCAGAGATTCAACAGTGCAGGGCAACACTAACACAACAGTTTAGGGCAGGAAGTGAAAAATACCACACTACCCTGAAACAGTAAAAACGGTTTTTGGAGTGAGGAGAATTACTTGAGTTTGGGCAGGACTCGGGGAGATTTATGGATACAGCTGGTCAAAGTTGCCAACATTTTGATGGGGGGAAATGGACATTTTTGCAAAATTCCCTGTTTTTCATGGAGCCATGCTTACAAAGAACACTGTGGCTCGTTAATAACCACAAGTCTCTCACCCGCTTGACAGCTGATGGAAATGACAAAATTGTCTCTCTCTCCCTTTCCTAGGGTGGCTGAGATCCGGAGGACTGAACCCAGGCTTAGGAATCTGCAGGTTCTGAATCCTAATCCTCTATTTCTGGGTGATTGCTTCTGTATCCTTGGGAAAGCAAATCACATCTCAAGCACTTCAATATTAGGGTGCTGATTAGGGTATAAGAATCTGTATAGAATGAGGGAGGTATAAGAACCCACACAGAATAGAATTCTTGGTGACTGATCCAGGACTTTAAAACTGCCCTGCGAAAAGGCACCAACATTAGCACACATTGCAAGACTCACCTTTTTGACACAGCTTTCCTCCTAGAAAATGTTTGGACATCTCTCAGAGACACCTGGGGCGGAGGAGATCACCATGGGTAGGCCCTCTTGTCTGCTGTGTTCCTTGGTTAGACCATGAAATGAGCACAGTATAGCAGCCTATACAATTACATGCAGACGGACAAGCAGTCAGAACATGTTAGCTCACACCTGAAAGTTAGACTTTGGGCATGCTTTGTAATACTCTGACTATCCGCTGGGACAGCTTAATGTGATCCTGCCATGTATAAAATAAAACACCATAAAACAAATTGCAACTGGATACAAGTGACTTTTGCCCACCCCTGGAGGTGGATATGTGAATGCTCAGATTCTACAGAACATGAATTTCCAAAGGCAGCTGCACATGTAAGTATGTAACAAAAAAGCACACAAACGTGGCATTTAAGTGGCTAACGGGTAGCCTTAAAATAATGGAAAATGCAGTAGTTTTATTAGTAGGGCCCTACCAAATTCATGGTCAATTTCATGGTCACAGGATTTTAAAAATCGTAAATTTCACAGTTTCAGATAAACATGAAATTTCAGGGTGTTGTAGCTGTGTGGGGCCCAACCCACAGGGGGAAGGGTAAGGGGTGTCGCAAGGCTATTGTAGGGGCCTTGCATTATTGCCAACCTCACTTCTGCGCTGCTGGCAACAGTGCGAACCTCAGAGCTGGGTGGACCAGAGCAGCTGCTGCTGACCAGGCAGCCAGCTCTGAAGGTCGTAACGCCCCCCAGCGACGCAGAGCTGAGGGTGGCATGGTATACGGGGGGGGCCTTACTTTTGCGGCGTAGGCAACGTGGATGACTGTCCAGGGTGCCATGGTTTGGGGGCGGGGGGGGGAGGGGGAAAGAGATTTCTGTGGTCATTTCCTCCCACAGCCCAAGGCCCCTTTGACGCTGGGCCCGGAGTTGGGGAGGGGCAGGGCTGGGGGCTCCTACCATAGGTTGGGCTCCTGGCCAGGCTGGGGAGAGATGGGACTTCCTCTTCCCCTGCAGGGGCTGCTCCCAGCGCTGGGTCAGACCCACCTCCAGAAACCTCCCCCCCTGCAGGAAGCGCCGGGGCTGCTGGCCAGCAGCGGTGCAGAAATAAGGGGGTCATGGTCTGGCTTTGACTTCTGCGCTGCTGCCGGCTTCAGGGCTGGGCGCCTGACCAGCAGCTGCCAGGGAAAAGTACACAAAAGACCGGATTTTATGGGGAAACAAAATATCATGGCCCCTGATGTGTTCTTCACGGCCGTGGATTTGGTAGGCCTCTGTTTATTAGGCTTCAGGGCTGCAACTACCAACTGCAGGACATGCCACTGCAGTCACCTTTAACTCATTACATCTTTACCTTCCATCCGGACTGGATCTCACCCAAGGAGGACAGCATAAGGCTTTATCTACGTTGGCAACTGACAAAACTGTTCTCTTTCAGAGGCGTTAAAAACACACACATGCGACCCGCCCAAAAGACGGAAGCGTTGCCGATGACAAGCGCCGGTGTGAACAGCGCTTTGTCGGCAGGAGCGCTCTCCTGTCAATAACGCAAACGCCGCTCGTTGGGGGTGGACGTTGTTTGCTGGCGGGAGAGCTCTCTCCGGACGACTAGCAGCAGCTACGCGGTGCCCCGGTTAGCAGCACGGCTGCACTGTCACAGCTGTGTCGTTAAAAGCCGCGTGATGGAGACAGCCTAGTAAAAGCTAAAGATGACAAATTCACATAGGTAATGAAACAGCCTGCTACTCACATTCCCTTAGAGGTCAGCGCTCTCTGCAGCACCTGGACTCAAATGACAGCTGCTAGGACTTTCGGTAACAGCCACTGCACCAGACCAGAACTCCATGACCATTTCCTTTAGATTTAAAAATCCAGGATTTTCCTGAACTCTGAATATGAATAATACACCAGGACAATAGCTCCTGTGTTATTTATTTGGCCAACATTTAGTTTATTTACATTGCCAACACACGGAATTTTCCATGTCCCAGAGATCTTTTTTTAATCGACAACGCATGGCCGTAGAAGTGGTCAAGCAGAAAGCTGACAGCTTTGGTAGCTGGGTAGTGGACACATGAGGCAGTTTGGGACAGGTTATAAATATTCAACTAAATTGCAAGGTTTTTTTGCACCTTGTTCTGCAAACTTCGGGTAGTGGCCACTGTCAGGGTATCTGAGTCCATTAATCACTGGTCTTATCCGATATAGGAATTCCCATGTTCCTGCTAAAACAATCATTTCAGAAAATGCTGACATTAAATATGGCATGGTCAGGTTTCAGAGTTAACAAGCTATCAAGACAACTAGGGGCAGTTCACACCTCTAAGAGGTATTGTTCCAGGTCATCTGCAAACTCAGAAGGGCACACATTGTATTAGTTTGCACTCACGTTTACAATTTTCAGGTTTTCTTTGCAACCATGAAAGCTAGAATGTTTAGTTTTTAAAAGAGAGCTTTGATTCTGGAGCACCAGAAGGGAGCTTTGATTCTGGAGCACCAGAAGGGAGCTTTGATTCTGGAGCACCAGAAGAGAGCTTTGATTCTGGAGCACCAGAAGGGAGCTTTGATTCTGGAGCACCAGAAGGGAGCTTTGATTCTGGAGCACCAGAAGGGAGCTTTGATTCTGGAGCACCAGAAGGGAGCTTTGATTCTGGAGCACCAGAAGAGGTATAAACTGCAACAAACCTTGTGGCCACTTTATCAAAGAAGAGAGGTATGATAAATGATATGAGAGGTATGACAAAATGATAAACTGATTGTTCTCAGATTAGCCAGTGATTTTGTCTTTTTCCATATTACTTTAATAAATGTATAGATGGAAGCCACCTTAAAAGCCAGGAGAAACAAAGAGGGTTCTGAATGGATGTTTCATTCAAAAGAAAATGCCATTACACGGTGTCACTTTTTCATTTCTCAAACATCTTAAGGCCAGAAGGGATTATTACAATCATCTCGTCTAACCTCCTGCATAACACGTCACAGAACCTCACCCACCAATTTCAGCATCAAGCCCTAATTTCGGTTTGAGCTAGAGCAGACCTTTTACAGAATTATATAATCGTGATTCAAACACTTCAAGTGATTGAGAATCTACCACATATCTAGGTAAGTTGTTCCAATGGTTAAAATTTGAAGTTGATGATTGTGGAGGTAAGAATTTATTTTTAAAAACTCAAGTTATGTAGTAAAGGCCCTAATGTTTACATAAAAATAATTGGGTCAAATGTAAAACAAGTGTCTTCAGCGGCTAGCCGTGTCTCAATCAGTACATCCACCCATTAAGAGGCCTACTGAATTTGTACCTAGGGCTGTAAACCGATTCCACACGCAACACAAAATCAAAGCAGAAACACAACTTTCTATCGTTCTACATTTACGTTTACTCTGGTTTCCGAGGCTCCAGATGACAATTTGTCCTTTTATATAGTGGAGGTTTGTTATTAACAAAATCTATCACTAGACAAGTTTAAAACTCGTGTCAGTTCTTTGCATTGTTCGCTTTTACAAAACTAATGAATAATAATTAGTAAGCAATTAGTTGTAAAATGATAAATATCAATTCAGAAACATTTTTTTTTTGGTTAGGTACATAGTGGGCAGACTGTTCAAAAGCAGGAGAATTTACAAGTAACTTTCTTACATCTGAACACTTATATGCCAAAAACGGAGATCTTGGAAAAGTCAGCTGTTCTGAATACAAGGGCTTTTGTTCCATCTCATTCTCTGAAATAATTTAATTTTTTTCTTAGTTTAATTTTCTGATCTGCCAACTGGGTATAAGCCAGAAGGGTTATCCAGTCAGACCTTACTGTGATAGATTTACAATGGTAGTGTATCTAAGGTTTGTTTATTTCAGAATTAAAATTCAAATGAATATGACCGTTTAAATAATTAAAGGGCAACAGAAAAAATGCCATGAAACCAAACAAATCAGTAAAAGTCATGGAAACCATCAGCAATATTTAATTCAGAAATTCTCTTTGTTCGGGAACTTAGCTGAAAGAAAACAGCTGGCCTTCGTTCAATGCTCTAAATTAAAAACAATCTAACGAGGTCTATGGGGATAACTCTTTTAGCTACATAGTGGAGACCAGATTCATTTCTACCAAGTAAATGTAATAGCACTCAAAGCTAGGAAGGAAATTCCTCAGAACTGAGGTAGTTTCTAAGTATCAGCACATTTTCCAATTCCTCACAAGGCAACTTAGCTATTTACAATTCATTTTTTCCCACACATAAATTTATAACCTTTTCAATTTTATGCTTCCGTGATTTGTTTTCTAAAGAAAAAATATAGCCAGAATATGAATATTCTACTAACATCATGTTTTAATAAATAACTGGCTACTTCTAGTAAAATTAAGCCTCCAGGATTGTTCATATCAGCCACGAATATTCGATCTTTATAGTATTGCAGAAATTTGGTGTGAAAATAAAGTTGAATAAAATGCTGACCCTGAGCTAACAAGTAGTTAATGTTTCAATATAAAAATAGAAAATTATCCTTGCAACACAAGGCTGGAATATAACAAAACCCTCTCTCTGTAGATTGTTCTCATGGCTGGAAGCATCCAGCCAGATTCTAATGGCTGTCCAAAAGCAGGAAGAGATTTGCAGAATAATTTTTAGTCTTTCTGCAGACTTTTAGTAACTCTTTTAAAGTGATTTCATTCCTTTTAAAAATATATATTTCTTTTATTTATGACTTGTCACTTACCACAAAACCGTTCCAGCTGGGAACGTGGAAAGGCGGGACTTCCTGCATAGCCAACACTATGGTCACTTGGTGCCTTGGCCAGTAGAACTGTGTGGTCTCTACCAATCCTCTGAAGTGACTGCATGGGACTCTCCTATCAGGTGGAATCGGTCAAGCCCACCCACCCAAGCCCATTCTTAAACTCAGGTCTGTCGGATGCAATGTGCTGCTGCCATGCTACTTGGCCAGTCTTAACCCTTGACCGTCTGTCTGATCAGAGGGAAACAAACTCTCATATAAAAGCATCTTATATAAAAAAGATCCCTAAACATCATCAACATTCAACTAAACAAATTTGCAGACAGAACACAGGTTGGCATTGGCATCAGCAACAATGTGAGTTGCATCCGACTGAACACTACCTGCTGAAGAGTGTGTGTGGGTGTGTGTAGGTGTAGAATTGGTGTACGGGGTTTATAGCTAATCACCAGGGTCTTGAGGAACAACTGACAGCTCTTCTTATCTTATGTGAAACTGGAATTCTCTGTAGTCTCTTCTAATTTAACCAAACTTCCTGTAAAGGAAGTATAACCTGCTCCTGGTATTAATGCTTTATGCAAATGGGGCATATGGCTTATAGACCAATTATGCCTTCACATTCTGTTCTACTGAATAAAGACAAATTACCTCCACTTCTCTCCAGATAAGGCAACTAACGTAACATGAATAAATGGGAAGTTAATTACATGAAACATCTCTTTTGCTTGTTGGGTTATTATTTTTTCCCCCGTAACATAACATGATAAATAAAACTTGCTTCTGTACAGATATTTCATATTTCAGAAACACATACTTGTTACATGCCGAGATAGGACCCTGTTTTTCTTGTAAGAAATGTGGTAAAATAAAATTTTTTAAAAAGGCAAGTGATAATAACACAAATGCATAGCTAACTACAGGTCTGTATATACACTTTGTTAGCCACCGTTAACATGGATTCTTGGTGAACAGGACAGACTAACAGTCCACGTCAGCGTTATTTCCAGAATAGCAAGTGAAAAAAAGAAAGATCAATACTTTAAACCCAGTGGCCACATAGTAAAAACTGTACACTGTTGTCCATTAACTTAAAAAGCAAAGTCACTAGATGGTATAAAAGTGAAAACAGGTGCCTTTTAATTCTGATGATAAAGTCTTTTCCGCCTAAGTTGCACAATTATCTCCATTGTCTTTGCATGGCCAAGAATAAGATGCTAAAGAACAAAGCTGCTTGTGATAGACCAACACTGGCAGCAGCAGAAGTGTTCGTGTTTTTATCAATCTTGTTAGTTTTCCCAGTAACTTCGGTTACATTGAACTCAAACTCGGGAGAACACTGCTGAAATTCACAGCCACTTCCACTTCCTTCCCCGCTGCTTTCATCACCTACAAGAAACCAACAAATTTTGCTTGTATTCCTTTCAAAGGCCCTGAACCAGAACACCAAACCCAAAGAGCACAAAACCCAAGTCCAGTGACTCCTTCCCCCAGGTGTTTAATTTTAGGCATTTGCTTAAACTGTAAAAATGCTCCAGTGCCCCGTGGAATCTAAGCACAGGACTCCAGCCACTGAAACTTAAACACGCCCCAAAAGTTAAGCCTGTGCTTAAGTGCTGTCCCGGATAAGGGTGAATTCTAAGCACAAGGAAAGTTCAGATCCAAACGGTATTACGTGGGCTTCATTTCCAGCCCCTGTACACTTAGATGCTCGGTAGTGCACCTGAACTTTTACCAGCTCCCTCCGAATAACCAACCCAGTTAAGACCCACACTTACTTATATCAAGGAAGTCAACATCATTTCCATTGTAAGCATTCTTCATTTTATTGGTCATCACCCGAAGGGCCATGATTTGCTGACGAATCACCATATCTGGTTTTGTAATGTCAACCTCTACCTCAGGATTATTCACCTGATTGGCTAAACCATTTCCGGTCACTGCAAAGACGTACCTAAAAAGGAAATTTTTCCATTATAAAGACGCACATTGTGTTATAAGGTGTGTTAAGAGGTTCTGAGAGTTCTCTTACACCCTTTGAATATAGGCCTGTTTTCACTCAGGATTTTTGAGAAACAGGATTTTCCTTTCTGTATAAAAAGAGAAAAATACCAGGCCCCCTGAAGTAAAATGGCTTGTGAGGACAGAAAAGGATTCGCCATCATTTTGGACAATAAAGAGAATCTCCATGATCCTTCATCTTTATGGCTATATGACACGTCAGCACAGTGTAGTTTGAGCTCAGTGTCAGTCTGGATCAAAGGCAACAGTGTTACTCTGCATTTGCACCAGCATAACTGAGATCAGAATTTGCTGGCATGAATGTTATTTCTCAGGATATGAAAGCTAAGACTTCGGTTTCCTCAATAAACAAAGGATGTATTAGTGATTTATAGGGGAGATCGACAGAAGATGTAGTGACTGAGGGACTGAACATCCAATTTGCTCAACTCTAGCAGAAAGATGACACATGTAATCAGATTTGTAAGATCAGATGTTGTGAAACAATATTACTTATTTGTTTTAAAGGGCGAGATTGGAGAAGAATTTATATTAGTCTTTCCCAAGCACTGGGGTGGCCAGAATCAGTCTGACAAGAGGTTAGAGGGAACATGCTGGTTGAGAGCACGACGATGTACAGCGAAGATACAAACCCTGGTTACTTTAGATCAAAACGAAAGTGAAGAATTTGAGAAAAGTAACTTTTTTAACCTAATTTTGTTAAAGATTATTTATTCTTTAAAATTCATGTTTGTAAGTATCAGAAGTTAGACCCTGATTCAGGAAAGCATCCTTATTCAAGAACAGCAATATGTGCTTAACTTTAGGCACTTGCTTAACTCCCACTAAAGCAAATGTTCCATTGCCTAGGCTGTGAGCATGCGATGCCAGTCAATGTGACTTAAGCACATGCCTAAAATTAAGCGCTGTACTTAAATGCTGTTCTAAATTGGAATGGATTTTAAGTGTATTCTTAAGCGCTGTCCTGAATTTGGGCCTTAATGTTCAGTGTTTAACATCATTGTTGTGGTTAGATGTTCTGTAGAAAATTTGGAGGGAGATTTAGGTGTGACAGTTTATTGATCGTTCATCTTTTCAGAGCAGTGCAGTATAGGAGGATAGTGACAGGATTTGAAACATCCACATATTAAGGGTATAGAGTGCAGGAGGTACAAAGGGTGGGGAGGGATCCTCTACTTTCCCTAGCTGGGACGACCAGCGCTTCCCCAACATGCCCCCTCCACCTCAGCTGATGCAGCAAAAACTCCACCTCTTTCAGCTGCTACATTGGCCTACTCACCAGTGACCAGTTAGAAGGTTTCCCTGGTGAGTAGAAGATCAATGGCATCTAATGCCTGGGATAAGCTACCAGCAGAGGCAGATACGGGCACTATTTATTGAGAAGACGACCCAAAACGCAGGGAAGCTGAGTTTTATAGAGGTTCATGAAATTTAAATTCTGCAGAAAGGGCCTGCTCCTGCTTTCATAGAAGTTGATTGCAAAACTCCCATTGGTTGGGGAAAAACCAAAACAAACCCCGATAACCATTCTGCAAAAATTTTCACGCGGTTTTCATTTCACAGGTTCAAAATTGGTCTATTTTCCACAAAACTTCAAGCAACTTTTTCTCACTTTTTAAAAAAAGGAGGACTTGTGGCACCTTAGAGACTAACCAATTTATTTGAGCATAAGCTTTCGTGAGCTATAGCTCACTTCAAGTGAGCTATAGCTCACGAAAGCTTATGCTCAAATAAATTGGTTAGTCTCTAAGGTGCCACAAGTACTCCTTTTCTTTTTGCGAATACAGACTAACACGGCTGTTACTCTGAAACCTGTCACTTTTTTAAAAAACTTCCTTCTTTTGCTTGGGGTTTCGGTAAACAAAAAACTTTGACACAGGATTAAAAATAAAAAGTCAATTAAAAAAACCGGGGAAAAGTTTTGGGGAAAGACAGAACATTTCTACCACATGAATAATTTGCCCCCAAAAGTTCTTTTTTCAAAAAGAGAGGCCATTTAAAAAAAACTGTGTGAAGAATTTCAACGGGTTCTTTTGCTAACCTCAGGAGTATAAGGTAAGACCTAAAACACGGACAACGCCAACCAAATTCACTTGTCTCTTTCCTTCCCTCTGATTTCTGTTCCGACAATAACCTTCATGTAGGTTCCCAACCCTAGAGGAGACATGTCACTTAAGAAAAACATGCTGACCATCATCACAGGTTTCTGGCAGGGTTGATTCTCAGCAGCAATCCCACCCTGGCCTACCTGCCAGAAGTGCTCCATGATCCTTGGAACAGACCCTACATCCCTGAGCCTGTATGAACAGCAGGAATCTAGAGGTCAGCCAGATGAGAAGCAGGGTGGTCCTGTGAGGAGGGCATTACCCTAAGACTTGAGAAACCTGGGTTCAACTGCCACCTCTGCCACAGACTTTCTGTGAGTCTGGGCAAGTCACTTAGCTACACATTTTTTTTTAAAGCAACTAGGGTGCTTAACTATTATTGACTTTCAGTGGGACTAAGCTGCTAAGGCAATTTTGCAAGCGTTATCCTTAGAGATTCTCTGCCTCAGTTACCATTTTACCACCTTACCTCACAGGCAGTTGTGAAGATAAATACATTCAAAAGTACTATGGCGACAGGCACCATATAAGACCCTGAGCTAGATAATCAGCCAACCCACAACCAGACAGGTTCTGAAGGTCTGAATTACAAGGTCAGACATGAAGGAAGTTAGCTCAGTTAAGCTTATCCAGACCTGCTCTTGGCACTTCCATTCCAACACTCATCCTCAATGACACGCCCAGCAGCCATCTTCTCGTCATTACAAATGTTGCCAGGGAGAGATGACCAAAACTTTTTGGCTTGCTTCAGTTTTTCTTTCACATCAGTAACCTATTTTAAAAAGGAAGCACAATATAGAACATCAATGTGAACCAAATTTATTTCTCAAAAGTAAAGCTGAAAATAGATTTGTAAAACAAGAGACGTGTTTGGGCCAGATCCCGAGCTGGTGCAAATCAATGGCGTTTCATCAGAATCAGTGGCCTCTAGGGAGTTTTTAAATGCAAAATTAAAAACAAGATTTTCAAACACGACATTATTTATATGTGAAACCACTAACAGAGGCACGTACCTGAAATACAAGCGCTGAGCTAGCTCCTGTCTAGAGCTGTACGCAGATTACACCCTTTAAAGAGTATAAGAAAGTTGCAAGTTTCCTCAACTACTTTTAAAAAGATCATCAGGTTATGGACTGGCAAAGATACAGACTGGGGCATGGACAGACGCCCCCAATTTACTTGAGCCTCTCACCTACACAACCTGCCTTTTAAGCTTGCCAAAGCTAGCTGGGAAGGCGACAAAGCACCATGTGTTTATTATGAACAGCCCTTGTTCAGTATCAGTGAGACAGGCCAATAGGCACTCACCAGTCTATCCAAACTCGTGCCAGCAGCGGTAGTTGGCCGCTCCTCCGGGTTGTAGGGTCTAAAGCGAGCACTGAAGCCATTTTCAGAGACTGAGCGAGAGGCCCGGCCCTGCGTCAGCGTTTTAGGCTGTCCACATCCTTGGAAAACCTAGGTGATTTGATTAAGGAGCTTCAGAGGACAGGATTTCACACCAGACATTTACCACCCCTCAGTATTCCTATCCAAACACCGTTTACCAAATATTCCTTCCCCAGACAGAGATGATAAAACAGCACTAAAATACACACAAATTGCAGCTAAGGCCTGGTCTACACTACAGTTAGGTCGATGTAAGGCTTATGTTGACCTAACTCTGTAAACATCTACACTGACATGTAGCTCCCCCCGATGTAATTCACCCACGACACTGACTTAACAACGCCACCTCCACAAGAGGCGTGGCGCTTAGGTCAACGTAGTTAGGTCGAGGCGGTGCCCGTGTAGACACCGGGTTGCTGACATCAACTGTTGCTGCCTTTCTGAAGCTGCCCCACAATGCCCCGTGCAGACAGTTAATTCGGTGCAAGCGGCCACTCACCGCCAACACATGGAGCATAGCGTGGACGTGCAAGAGCGATGTAATGACTGCAGTGGCTGTATGTCGACATAACTTCGGTTGATTTAATTTTGTAGTGTAGACTAGCCCTAAGACAGTTCTTTTAATGGGAATAGATAAATGTAAATACTGGAGGAATAAAAACAGAATTTTCTTTTTAGCTTTTTTCTTTTTGAAGTGCTGGTGATATACCTTTTGAGACACTTGCATGCTGTTCTCCTGCATGTTCATGATCGCATCAGAAATTTTCACATCGATTGGGTCCATGACTGACTCAATGTTAAAAGGACCCTCTAGTCTCTCAGCCACCATCAACATAGAATCTAATACAGAAAAAGAGATTTTAAAAGTGTTTTAATTAGCGGAGGGACTTCAAATATAGCACACAAGTGCATAGAGCAGATTAGGTTTACTCTGCTTTAAGTAGCCCATTTAAATCCTACTCCAAAGTGAAGGAAAAATCTCACATATGCTACTCACGTATCTTTAGTGTCAAACTCTTAGCAAAGCAACCATTAGTTGCATGTTGAAACTTCAAATGAACATTTTGCTCTATGTCACAAAATCTTTTATAATAGGTATCACTGGACTCAATTTGTCAGCTGCTGTCAAGGATTAGAGACCCATCCTGTTGACAAAGCGGAAGGCCTAGGCAAGGACAACAGGCCACTCCACAAGTGCAAAAATTAGCCATTAAAATTCCACTGCTGCATGGTAGGCATCTTTAAAAAAAGATGTTCTACTTCTGGGTTTTAATTATTCCAGCTCGTAAAGGGATGGACCTGGAAGCTTGTTGGACCAGTTACAATAAACCTGTATACAGCAAAAACTATATTTAATGAGGGAGAATAATCATCACAATTCCCTTCAATTCAATCAGCAAATAACCACTGGAACTAATCTCTACTTATAGAGAGGATATTACAAGTACTTTTATTTTAAACAGGGCTCCATTGTATCTTTTTAAAGTATCTCCACAGTTAAGACAGAAAGAAAAATACCAGCTTCTTTATATTTACCATGAATGCAGAAAGCAAAGGAAATAGTGATTAAAATCGACAGCACTGAAGTTTGTAATTTTTTTTATATTAAAGAGAACTTTTCACATCTGAAAAAAAATCAAAGGTTATACTCACTAGCGTTATGCAGACAGCACAAGTTGAACAGTGAAACTGCATGAGACCATCACTAAAGGCTTTAGACTAAAAATTTCCTTTGACATCTCACTTATGAGTGAGGGGATGGAAGAGACCTATGGCAACCATCAACCTAGTTTTCCTGCCACTCCAGGACCACTCTCTGCTGTACATTTACTAGTCAAATGTAGCACTAAATGTGCCAAGCTATGGGGTTTCCTCCACTTCCTTTGGGAATTTATTAGCAGCAAGAAACTTTTTGTAATGTTCAGTTTGAATTTTCAAGTATGCCCAATGTCCCTTATACTATTCTTAATTACTAATCTCCCTTCTTGGTGTTTACTCCATTCAGATATTTGACGATGTGTTACCTAACAGTTATCTCCTAGCCAAACTAAACTCTCATTAACTTCCGCCTTATTTTGTCAGGATACAGCTACAAACTTGTAATTTTTCAATTGTTTTTGTTTTTTAATTCTCATAATCCTACGGCGTGGGCCATGCAGGAGGTCAGACTACATGATAATCATAATGGTCCATTTGGGCCGTAAAAGTCTGTGAATGGGTTCCCTCTTCATTCTGATGACGTGCCCGTTCCACTCCAGGAAGTGGAAATGGGAGTTTCTCATTCAAAGAACTCAAATCTGCTCAATTCAAGTATTTTGCGTGATACTCATTCCCCAATCAGAAGCAGAAAATTCCTGTGGATTTATATTGGTGGATGCATGCTTATAAAGAGACTCCATTCAACACAGATTTATTTTTGGCCTTTGCCCTTATGCTCAATTAATTTTCAACTAAATTAAAATATACCAATAAAAATGCAAACTACAATTAAGCTACCTGTACATTTAAAAACACCAGTGTACCGTATGCAGCAGCAGCATACTGATCAGATAAACCCACTTATTAAAAATGCAAAAAAATATTTAAAAGTATTTTCTGCGGGCTGGCTGACTGATCAGGCGTCAGCTAGCACATCTCAAAAATTATCGAAAAAAGTTTATAATACTTCAGAGTGCATAATTAATTTAGACCACAATTAACGTTAACCTTGAGAATCATGGCATCATTGAGTATATGCTCTCTCTCAATTAAGCCAAGATGCCAATATTTAAGAACCAAAATCTGATGAAAGCTACAATCTGTAGGAACCACACTAGCACAAACGGAAGCAGCATTAATGAGAGAGCTGATGCACCGGTGTGGCTGGAATTTAGCCATCAGGGACTACAAACAGGTCTCCACTAAATGCATATATAGACAGTAATAACAAATGAAATAAAGAGTCTTAGACTGTATTGTGGTGGCCCCCAATAAAGTGATGCTTCAAACCTCTGAGTAATGACTGCTAGCATGAATATACCATTGTGCTAGAGGAGAGAAAAATGCTTTTGATGTGCTGGCAAATAGAGACTTTTGTAAACAAGTGGAGCACAGCTTAAATGTGTTCATCATTGTCAAAGCTTTTGGGGGTTTTCACGCACATAAAGAACATCCCATCATAGTTTGGAGGAAGCCGCTCATTTCAAATAAAAATATTATGAATAGACAGATAATAAACACACAAAATGTATAGTTTTTAACAAGAAAATCTTCCATTTTGTAACTACTTAATACCCCGAGTGGCCAGGAAAGGCCCCAGATCAATAAAGTGTTTGTGAAAGACTGAAAGGAAACATAAACCCTAATTCTTCTGGCTGTTTGGAGTCTTTGTAAACTTTGAGCTGGGCAGGCCATACACAAGAGCATGGGAATGTAGAGCGAATTGGGGTCTTTGTTACTCCTGGTGCCATGGCGTTACATGTATCACAGCTAAGGAATGCAGCCTCTGCTTTGACTGCTGATATAGAAAATGCATTCGGCCTCCAGCAGAGCTGCCAAAGCTGGCTATAAAAGATAAGGAAAGTAATAATTGGCCTTGGAGAATATATTCAACTGTAGCTCTTCAGCAGCCGTGATGGCTGCTGACAAGAAGCACTAAATGAAAATAAACTTTCATTAAAAAAAGAACAAGAAAAAAGTGCATCTAGGCCACAGTTTTTATTTGGGGGATATCCGACTGGCTCCTACCTCCTGCCAGGAATTGGCTGGTGTACCCGCCAGCAATCATAACTAACAGTAAAGTCCCTCTGGCAGCAACATTTGACATTAATAAGGTTGGCTATGATTCAAGCTAATGTTAGCACTGCTACACTATGTGATGGGGAACAAGTTGCACCTACGTATAATTTATAGTTTTATTGCAAAAGACCTCCTGAAAAAGTTCTCCCCCAAAGGTTCAGGTTCAAAATAATTGATATTTGTACAAATGACTGCAAGGTGGTTCAGAGAGTCTGATCTGCCTCACAAAACTTTGGCATAATGCAAAATTTACTCCAGATCTATTCATTTGTTATGAACACACTGAGTGCAAGAGTTTTGGGAAGGCAGAGGTGGATTTGAAAAATATATAGTTCCATCCATTTTCCTCCTGCATACATTTGTCCTCGCGTCTGGCATTGAGACGATCCTCAGCAACAAAGCAACTCAATCTCACTAAGGAAAGCAATTCTTGTGCATTGTGCCACCAATAATCAGAAACCCACATCTTCAGCATCTAACTTGGAGAACAAAAAGGCAGTTTTCAGACTTAACCCCAAGATTTGATTTAAGGGCAGGGAAACCTTGACCGTTCATTAACAGCAATCATTTAAAAAAGGGAAAAATTCCTTTCACACAAACTAGCAGAGAGATGTATCTGGAGACTGAATTCTACAATTGTAGAGTAGATTAAACCCCTGTGAAAAAATCATGAAAAGGCACTGGAGATTAACATTGTTCATTCATATGGGGTTTTTCCAATAGCTCATTTGAAACAAAGTATGCCCTGTATAACTGTGTCAAGAACACATTTCAAAACTGGGGAAATTATTTATAATTAATTCGGAGCGGGGCTGACAAAACGTTACTGAACATGTTACAACTTTTGCATGGTGCTTTACAGACATAAAAGAGAAAAATTCTCTGCCTTGAAGAGTTTACAAATCTCAGGCCCTGATCCTGCACAGATTTACACACATGCTACACGTAAGTCACTTCATCTCCTCATGCACTTGAAGTGAGGCATGTGGAATTTGTTTTAGATGCTTCTACAGAAAGCACATCTTAATGTTTTCATTTCCTATATTCCAGGCAAAAACAAGCAAACAATGTAAAAAAAGTAACTAACACACAGCGTTGCCAGCAAATATATATTTGCAAGTGTAGCACTGAACACCTAAGTAATGAGTGGGCAGGTGATATTCTGGGAAGAAAACATTTAGAGAATTATGTCACACTTCCTCCTGGGAAATATTTACTTATTTTGCCTTGTTTAATAATCTTAATTTTTGTACGCAATTACTGAACATCACTGTGTAGATAATTCACTGGCTTTCCCCAAGTTTCATTTTCAGTTGCATACAACCTGCAGCAATTAGCTGCTTATTCTTTTGTCTGCTTTCCAGCATTATGCCTTCCCTTTCATGGGATTCCTCTTTTCTACTTGGACTAGACCTTTGCAAGTCTTCCACTCTTTAAGCCATTTCAGCTACTAGCGGGGCTGAAACACTTAATATTCACATCTGTGTGAGCGCATGTGAAAGTCAGCATTCTAAAGGATCTCTTGAAAGCCTAATTTAGTGCTGCACTTTCAAACAGTGTTAAAGTGGTAATTAGCTCCCTCAATGGAATGCGCAGGCAAAATTTTCATCAGAAAATATTATGCACACGCATTGTTAACGTAGACAACACGTGTGCGTATCAAACGCTAGCTTAAAATATGGTAATTATCAGCAATTCCTTTTTTTAACATGTGCAACTTAAAGAGTAGAAAACCTTTACTAGCCAAATACTTTTTTAAAATGTGCTATTACTGAATGTAAATGCACCATTGTCTTGGGAGTGGCGCTCATGCACCATTTGTGTGCTTCAGCACACACTGCACGAAGAGAGAGGGCTGCTCCTGAAGGATCCTTTTACAGACATCAAGACTCCTTTAAAACATTTTCTGAAGATTAAACTGTCAAACTCAAGTTTGGTATCACTACTAGCAAGGGTCGATAACAAAGAGGGAGGAGAAAGGAACAGGAGGGACTGGGTAACAGTAATAACTTTCCAGAGTTACCAAGTAAGGCATGTGCACATTTTAGTGGACGATGGGGGTCTACGGGCCTAGTCTGAAGCTCACGGTCATTAACAAAGACTCTAACGAATAATTCACCTTCACCACCCCACTATTCCTATAGACTTCATGGCAGAACTAAAGCTTTAGGAGGGAGAAGAGCGTGGTGAATGATGGCTTGATGAACAGGTTTGAGGATGGTACCCCAAGTTAAAGGGGCGGCGTGGAGAAAAGCATATGCACATATTGCAGAGCAAAGGAGATCAAGGGGCACGGAGGGTACTGGGAAAACAGACCAGGCCAAACACGAGAGAGGCTGCATGGGAAAGGACCTTGGAGGCAAAGACAAAGGGACAGTTTACCAGTGTCACTCCATTGACATGGCTAGTGTTAGGCCAATTTACACCAGCTGAGGATCTGCCCCAAGTTGTTTTACTGTGACACACAATGTGACCGACAGCCAGAAAAATGACTCAAAATCCGGGAAGGAGGAGGAACAATGCTGTGACAACAAGCCAGAGAGACTCTTCTATCAGCAGCAATCTGAATGAAATGGAGAGGAAGCAGGTTAGTCTCAAACATATCAGAGATGGGGAGGTTGCAGAAGCTGGCTTGAGTCAGTGTGTGGATGGTTAACTTAACAGCAAGGATAGATAGGAAGTGAGACAGGGCTTGGGCACATCATATACACGGGCAGGGGAGAGGCAGGAGGCAAAGATGCCCCATAAGTTATGAGCCTGGATGAGAAGGGAGTATGGAGGTATTATTGACCACAACAGACTGAAGATAGGGAAGAATCTCTGGGAGGGAAGGTTACGTGCCCTGCTTTGGCTTTATGTTGAACATGAGATGAGCCACCCGAGAGCAGATTGCGTGCACGTGTGACAGTCAGCCAGACACGAGACTGAGGCATAGGAGACAAAAATGGGTGTGAAGAGGTGTTTGGGCATCTCAGGTGACAGTTCAGCCCGGTCCAGGTGAGCACTGAGATCACCCATAGGACAGAGTACAGAGAGAGGACTGGGAGACTCCAACAGGGAAGAAAGGCGGAAGAGGTGCTGAAGGAGCAACAGTGAACGAAGTGGAGAACTCTGGCCCCGATTCAGCAAAGCAAGCCCAGGTTTAACTAAGAATGTGCTTAAGTCCATCTGTATTCACAGAAATATTTCAGCACACTGCTCAAGTTAAGGACGTGCTGAAATATTCTGCTCAATCAGGCCCCAAGAGTGGACAGGACTGTGTAGGCCAAAAGGACGGCAGTGGCTCCTGGAGGAAGGCGTGATTGACAGTATCCCCAACTGCAGAAGGTCAAGGGAGACGAGGATGGAAACAACTGCTCGAGCCTGAGTAAGGAAAAGATCACTTGAGACTGGTAAAGAATGGTTTCCATGCAGCAGAGAGGTGGAAGCCAGTCTGGTGTGAATCCAGCAGTGGGTCTGAATCCTTATCGCCTCAAGGTTTCAATGGCACCCTGTGGTCTCATTTTCTCATGTTTTAGGCATCTTGTATATGCCCGACTAACAAAATGTCTAAGGCCTGGTCTACGCCTAAAACTAGTATGTCACTCAGGGAAATGAAAAACTCACACCCTGGAGAGAGAGACAGACAGTCAGGCCAACCTAAGCCCCAGCACAGATGCTGCTAGGCTGGCAGAAGATTTCTTCCATTGATCCAGCTACTATCTCTTGAGGGGGCAGATTAACTACAGTGACTTCAGAAGCTGTGAGATACTGCAGGATTGGTACCTCCCTCCATTGATCTGAGAGCGAACTCAGAGTGATGATCATGGAGTTACATTGTGCACAGACCCTACAATTCCTAACCATTTCCAAAGCGAATCTAAGGTTCTACACTTCAGACATATGAACTGTTTCCATGCTCTCAATCACACCCACAACCACTAGTGTGCATCTGTGACTTGTTGGCAATGCATTTGGCTGTAATGTGGGGATTCCCATGGTTAGAAGCTATCTTTCGAACTTTGTCCTCTTGTTAGAGCTTTTCTTCCTAGTATTAAAGAGGTCTGGTATATTTTTACAGACCTTATAGTATTTTTAAAAAAATTGTTGCATTTATTGTGTAGATAGAGAAAGGAAAAGCAGGTGCAAAACAAGCTATTACAGAGGATGTTTAATGCTGGTTCTTGTCTAACCTGTTCATTCATTTATCCCAACCTCTGCAATTTCATGTTATAAAAGCACAAGTATTAAACCATTTTCTTGTGTCAGAGATAATTTAGGAGACACTGGAAAGGAGAGGAATAAATGGTCAGTTTTCACAAAGGAGAGATGTAAATAGCAGGGTCCTCCAAGGATCTCTACTGGGACCAGTGCTGTTCTACATATTCATAAATGATCTGGAAAAGGGAGTTAAGCAGTGAGGTGGCAAAATTTGCAGATGACACAAAATTACTCAAGATAGTTAAATCCAAAGCTGACTGACAAGAGTCACAAAGGGATCTCACCAAACTGGATGACTGACCAATAAAATGGCAGATGAAATTTAAAGGTTGATATGTGCAAAGTAATGCACGTTGGGAAAAATAATCCCAACTATACATCCAATATGATGGGGTCCAAATTAGCTGTTACCACTCAAGAAAGAGAACTTGAAGTCACTGTGGGTGGTTCTCTGAAAACATCTGCTCAATGTGCAGCAGCAGTCAAAAAAACTAAACGTTAAGAACCATTAGGAAAGGGATAAATAAGACAGAAAATATCCTAATGCCACTATATAAATCCATGGGATGCCCACACCTTGAATACTGCGTGTGGTTCTGATCACCCCATCCCAAAAAAGATATACTTCTCTACCCAGATATAAGGCGGTCCTCGGGAGCCAAAAAATCTTACCGCATTATAGGTGAAATCGCATTATATTGAACTTGCTTTAGCCTCAAGCATTTCTGTTATTAATAGTCACTTCCCGCCCCCTGACTGACTCCTCGGAACCCCCAACCCATCCAACTCCCCCCGCTCCTTGTCCCTTGACTACCCCCTCCAGAGACCCCCCGCCCCTAACCACCTCTCCCAAGACCACACCCCCTATCTAAGCCCCCCTGCTCCCTGTCCCCTGACTGCCCCGACCCCCATCCACAACTCCGCCCCAGGGACTCCCAAGCCCTATCCAACGCCCCCGTTCCCTGACCGCCCCGCCCCCAGAACCTCCCAACCATCCAACCCCCCCCCCCCCCCCCGGCTCCCTGTCCTCTGACTGCCCCCCCGAGACCCTCTGCCCCTTATCCAACCCCTCGGCCCCGGCCCAGCACCCTTAACACGCCGCTCAGAGCAGCGTGTCGGAGCCAGATGCGCTGGTCTGCCGGAGCGCACAGCCTCGCCCCCCCAGAACGCTGCTTTACCACATTATATCCAAATTCGTGTTATATCGGGTCGCGTTATATCGGGGTAGAGGTGTATTAGAATTAAGAAAAATACAGAGAAGAGTAACAAAAATGATTAGGGGTCTGGAACATGATGATAGAGAGATGAGATTAAGAGATGATGAGAGATTAAGAAGGCTGGGACTGTTCATCTTAGAAAGAGAGACGACTAAGGGGGGATATGACCGAGGTCTATAAAATCATGACTGGTGTGGAGAAGTCAAGAAGGAAGTGTTACTTACCCCTCCACATAACACAAGAACCAACGGTCCCCCAATGAAATTAACAGGCAGCAGGTTTAAAACAAATAAAAGGAAGTATTTCTTCACTCAACACACAGCAAATCTGTGGAACTCATTGACAGGGGACATTGTGAAGGCTAAAAGTATAACTGGGATGCAACCCCATGCTCCAGGTGTCCCTAAACCTCTAACTGCCAGATGCTGGGACTTGACAACAGTGGATGGATTACTTAAAAGTGCCCTGTTCTGTTCTTTCCCTCTGAAGGATACAGTGGGCTCGATGGACCACTGTGGCTGTTCTTATGTTAAACAGATGAAAAAGCTTCCCCGCGGCAATAGCGGAGCAGTGTGAGATACCTAAGAGGTATGTGTCTTGGGGCAGAGAGTCTTAAGAGATAGCAAACCGCTATCACAGACTATCCCCATTACTTCAGTGGAGAATTCTCTGAGGCCATTAGACACTTGACTTTCGCTTTCCTGGATACTGTGCTGGGTTCAGGCTACCCACCTGCAAAGCAGAGAGAAGCATGTGTAGAAATGAGTTGAATTGTGATGGTCCAGAGATGAAGTGCGAGCCAGATGAAGTGCGAGCCATATGGCACACAGTTATACCATATGTGCACCCTCTTTTTTACCTTCCATTATTAAAAAGGTTGGCCTATTTTAGTAACCTTCAGGAGACACAAATGGCAAAATAAAACACAGGTTTGCTTCCAGGAGGTGACTTGTATGCTGTAGGTCAATTTTATTCTGAAAATCATTGGACTGGAGAATGGTTTTGATACAGACACGTGGAGGGTCACAAGGTAAAAGATCCGTGTTGCCACCTAGTAGAGCCGCTGAAAGGAAGATAAAGATTTCTGCACTTAGATAAGAAGCATCTTCGGTACCACACAAAAATGCAGTGCAAACGGGAACACGCCACGCCAGGCAGATGCTTACACGCACCGTCACAATCCACACGGTCTCACCTATAAAGTTATTCCACTCTGTGTCCAGATCCCCTTGATTGGCCAAGCAGCCTCTCATGACATTAAAGCAGTAGTTGTAACAGGGCCTCACGGTAACTAGGCCTCGACAGTATGGACAGTACATCATCTTCAGCAGCGCTCGCTCACCCTGAGGCGTTGGGTTTACCTTTGAAAAGAAAAAGGGGAAAGGAGAAGAAAGTTACAGGTCAGTCACAAAAGAAAAAACACCACACCTACAACAGCGCGGGAAAGAACACGGATGGAGAGGAGCAGAAATACCAGCCAGAAATACCGCTGCAATTCTGCTGTTCGGTAGTTCTACCTGAAACACCGCATGATGACAGACAATATATTTACTCTCTCTTTCTCTCTCTCACACACACACACACAGAGTTGGGTGTGCACAGCAGCTCCCATTGGCTGCGGTTCCCAGCCAATGGCAGCTACAGAACCGGGGCTTGGGATGGAGCGGAGACAGCACATGGAGCTAGGGAGCTGGGGCTGCTGCTTCCCAGGAGCTGGGTAAGGAGCCTGCCTCAGCACCTGCGGCGCCCCCCCGAGTCGCCCCTCTCCCCAGCACCTGCGGCGCCCCCCTGTGTCCCCTCCCCTCCCCTCCAAGTTTTAGTCAGGGGTATTTTGAGTAAAAGTCATGGACAGGTCACGGGGCCGTGAATTTTTGTTTACTGCCCATGACCCGTCCATGACTTTCACTAAAAATACTTGTGACTAAAGCGTAGCCTTACCTATAATCAACCAGCAAGGAACACCATTAACACAGGCAGATGGCAAATGCTGCTCCCTCCCTCCAGCTGGTGCTATTTTCATTTCTACTCTTCCTTGAGTACCATGGGGCAGGGCTCTCTCTGGTAGCCTCGCTCTCTTACCTCAAATTCCAACCCTAGAACACAACAGCTCTACGAGAGATACCTCGGGTTAGTTTAGATCTAGTACCTATCTAGGTTAGATAACAGGCCTACTCTCTCCTGGAGCCATCCCCCATTTGAATGAGGTGGGCCACTACAAGTTTTTCAATAGCATATGGCAGAGATAAGAGGGGATGAATCTTCAAACTGAGTCATCCCAGGGTTTCCACTTATGTTCATCCAAAAAGAGCTCTCTGAAGCAGGCGACAGTAATCCCAGATATCCTTTACAGTTCTGTTTTCAAAAATGACTCATGATCATTCACATTTTAGTCACTCCTCCTTGGCAAAGTTTCACATCATTGCATGACACAATTTTCACATATAAAGCAAGTCTTAAAAGCTGTGACCAAGAGGTACATTACCATGATGCATTAATGCCAATGGAATTGTATGGTTAAGTGCTACACACCAAACCGAGAATATAGCTCTAAGAATAAATAAGCATTGATTAACCAGGTGAATTATGCAGATGGAAAAACGAAGCAAGATCAGATTAATACATTTGCATTAAAGGACCCTTAATACATTTGCATTAAAGGACCCTTCCCTGCCTGTACAAACAACATTGAGTATTATCCAGGAAAAAATTGGATTATTATTATTTTCGCCCAGGAATGAACATTACATACACTGGAAGATAAATGTAGTGGTTAGAAGTGGCATAACCAGTATCAGCTACTGGACGACTGGGGGAAGAAAGGGGGTCTCAGAAAACAAAACAAAGAATAAATTGTTTATTGTTGTTTATTTAAACCCTGGCACCATTGGAAGTGACCAGTCTAAATGTCTATGCCTGAAATAGATACTATAGTATGTAGGAATAGGAAAATTTATCTGTGCCTTTCCTGAAATTTTTCCTTTTTGGAGTTATGAGGTGCACAGATTGATGACACTGGATTTCTGCTCTATGAAGCACTGGATGCAGATCAGACAGTCAATCAGCAGGAGGAGAGTTTTGGCTCCATGTCTGATAATAGCCAAGGAGATCTCTAAACACTCCATATCGGTAAGGAAAATTAAGCCTTAAGACTAAACTGAGCAAATCTCCTGCTGAGCAAGGAATTTGATGACCAACCAAACTGTCAGTGCCAATTAATAATCCTATAGCTCTTCCCATTTAGCAGCCCACTCAGGGTAGGTTGGATCTGTGGATCTCAGAACTCCAAAAAAAAATTTTCAGGTAAGGCACAGATAAAATTTTCCTATTCTTATTCATAAGGTCTACAGAGCCATGACATTGGGATTTACATAGCAGTGCCTGCTGTGGGGAGGAACAGGGGAACCACCCACAGTTGCATACCGATGCAAAAGGGGGTTATCCTTTCCTAATAGTTACTGGGATCCTACAGTGAGGAGCACCCCTTTCCAGAAAGCAGAAGCAAATGACTGGACATCCAGCTGGGAGAATTTGGAGAACATACGAACAGATGACCAAGTGGCAGCTTTACACAATTACTCATATGAAGCATATGATCTTTCTACCCATGAAGTTGCCACAGCTCAGAGAGCACCCTCATTTTGGAAGATGGAGTTACACTTTCTGACTTCTATGCTTTGAGGTACAATAGCTTAGCCACCTGGAAAACGCTGAAGCTTTCTTTCCCTGTGACACTAGAATAGAAAACATGAATAACGCACGCACCTCTCTGAACTGAGTGGTTGGTGCAGTGGATTTTCTTTTGAGAGCTCTGTGGATGTCCAAAGTACACCACGGTTTCTATATGGGGAGTGACAGAACTGGGCAGAATGATGGAATGACAATTTCCAAGTCATTTCCTGCGCTCTATGAAGCCTGGGATTAATCTTTGCTATGAACAGGGTGTCTGTTCCGAGTACCCACTTTATCTTTAAGAAAGGTGCAATATTGATTGAAATTCCAGGAAAAACAGCTTCAGGTCAGACACCGTGTGTGCTGACGCAACTGCTATTGAAAGGGCCATTTTAATGGTTAGAAAGTAATGAAACACCTTCAGGAGTGGTTCCAATGGAGAGCCTGCAATGGGACTGGGAACCAGGTTAAGATCCTAGGAAGAAACTCTGTGCACTTCAGGAGGATGTAGCAGAGATGCTGCCGGCAAAAAATGCTGGCCATCTGTGCAAGAGGAAACACACTACTTTCTCACTGCATTATGGATGCTGGACACAGCAGCAACTTGACCTCGAAGTGTCTAAATTGCCAGGCCCAGCCTGACTCCATCTTGAAGAAATTCGAGAATCCATTGGTACTGATGTAGACATAGGGTGAGACCCTTGTCCCGATACCAATGGGCCTTTGAATATACTCTTAGTAGATTTCTTTCTGGAAGCTAAAAGCATGGATATCCCCTCTTCTGAACACTCTCTTTGGATTCAGATGCTCCGTTCCAGAGCAAGGCTCAGAAAGACGGGATTCTGATACATGATTCTTAATAGTTTTCATGTCAGAAGGAGAAGACTGAGATGATGCTGATCAGGACTTGGCTGTCTGTAGGCCCTGTATGTGATAAACATCTCCCCTGGTTAGAAATGCCAAGTCCCTGACCACCTGGAAAAGTTGCCAGATTTATCCTTGGCCGTGATAAATGGGGCATACTGAGGACCCTTCTGGCCTTACAAAATGGAGGCTGGGGTAGAAAGAAAGAAATGGTGCGCCACAAGGCCGCCTCTTCCATACCGGGGCTGCTGTCCCACTCCGCACGCCATAGCCATCTGCTGGGGGGATGGGGGGGGGGGAATAGGTGGAGACAAGGTGGTAATGGGAACCTACACAGACAGACGAGCAATAACCTGGACATTAGGACATGGTGACCGACAGTGAGAGCCCCATACTTTCCTCATCTTTTCAGCATGGTGGAAAATGTCTATCCCACTGCTTACACCTTCCCAGGGTGCATGAGGAGGGATATACATCCTCATGCATGCATATATAGCTTGTCTAGAGCATTTGTAGTTCTCATAACCCATAAGCATAGTTTAAAATACTCTTGCCTGAAAGAGTCTATTTTCTGGGTAGGTCTTTTAGTATATTTTAGTCTCTGAGCACTAACCTCCCTCCGCAAGGAGGAAATATTTCCTTTGTAGGGTAGGAGTGGGAGGTGGTGTATGCACACCTACAGGAATCCGCGCGGGTCTATAGCTATGTCGTCCATGCTGCAATCCTGGCAAGTGAACAGGGGAACTCAGCGCTGATGATTATCCCCCAGGCTGCACTCCATGAAGATGAGCAGAGGAACCAGGCCCTGAGGGTTACCTGCACTCCACAGATGCATATGTCTCGAACTAAACAGATTTTATCTTTCATGCTTCTCAGAGGAATCTCCTGAATCAGACTCTTCAGAAGACAAAAAGTAAGGATCTTCAGAGAGCATGACACAATATTGCCAGGTGTTGGATGCGCAGCACAAACAGGGTTCTTCAGACACCTCTTCTGCACTTATGGACGACTGGTGGCCTGCAGGGGGACTGACTTGTCCCCACCCAGAAGACTTCCTCCTTCCACCCTTCTGAAACTTTGATGAAGGCCCAGATTTCACAAGGTATTTGGGAGGGTTCCGCACTAAGCGGTGCAAGGCCTAACTGATTCAGGGGCCTAAGTCATTTTCAAAAAGAATTTAGGCACTTCGAAGTCAAAATCCCATTGACTGTCAATATGATTTTGGCTTCCAAGTGCCTAAATCCCTTCTGAAAATAAGACTTAGACACTGTAGTGTTAATGCAGAAACCCCAAATACCTTATAAAATCCAGCCCTTAGTCTAATCTGGCAGAGCAGAATGCAAAGAGAGGTTGGCAGAAAAACAACAACTTGTTTTTGATGCTTCAAAATATCTAGACTTAAAGATTTAGCATGAGAAGACTATATTCCACAAGAAAGCTCTCTCTTAGGCAAGCAGCAGTGCCTCAAAGAAGAGCCAATTTATACACTGGGAAGTGCTAGAGCAATAGGGAAGAACCAGATCAGATGATTTATGGTAGGAAAACTAAGAACAGACAACAGTAAAGGGGTAATCTGCTAGCCAGATGGTTTCTACTTCCATTAAAAAAAAAAAAAGTTATTCTGG
Source organism: Lepidochelys kempii (assembly GCF_965140285.1). Classification (NCBI taxonomy): domain Eukaryota; kingdom Metazoa; phylum Chordata; order Testudines; family Cheloniidae; genus Lepidochelys; species Lepidochelys kempii. The sequence continues at coordinate 99,061,748 of NC_136388.1, read as the reverse complement.
GGGGAACCCAACTTCCTAAACCCAGAGATGGGGAACTTAATCACCACCAAGTTCAGTTTTTTGTTTGGCAAAAAATTCCTTGTTTCATTCCATTCAGGGGTAAGCACCAGTGCCATCTCACTGCCTGTCAAAGATCAGTCACTAGATATCATTAAGCCTCAAACCACCTTCAAGATGCATTTTATCTGTTTCAGTACCCACGCCTGAGAGTTCTTGTACTTCCCAATTCACCACTCGAGCGACATGTGGCTGCGATATGAATTTGACAGCCTCTCTCTCACACACTTCACTTGATCTCATATTTCTCTTGATGTTTCATCTGTTTGGTATTTGGTGGAGATTTGCACACAACTTTCCACTTTTGAGCAGAAGACTCAGTAGGATAGAAGTCAACACACTTGTGCATCCTTCCTTCCATATCTTCACAAACAGTAGGCCTGACTAATATAGAATGGAGGAGATCTATTTAACTTGTGAAAACCAGCACAAAAACAGTGCAATATTTAAACCCCAACCCGTAGTGAACTCTATGGAAGTCATGACTAAGATATTACAGAACTATCAGATGAGAGATTGTTTTTAGAGTTGCCACGGTGGGGTGGGGCGGGGGCAAGGGGGAAAAGGGTAGAATCTGTCTATCCAAATTCTGGCATTTTACACTTTCAAAAGGTAAAGAAACAAGTAGGGATAATTTATAAGAGACTGTTAGGATGGAGATTTTAAATAATTACACCTCATTGCCACAACAACAAATGCTTAACTGCTGGGTATTGCTGCAATGAAAAGCTTATCAAACTGCTGGCAAAAGGCCAGAACCAAGTCCAGCCCAACCGTCCAGCCTATGGATCTGTCAATAGGATGTGCCAAATGCCGTTGTGGCAATTCTTCACAAGCTTTTACTGCTCACTCTGCAAGGCCAGGTGCAAGCCCCTAAAACACGACTGTATGTAACAGTAAACCCAGATATTCTGTGCCGGGTCTGTGTTTACCTTGGAAAGAAACTTCAGTTCATTCAAACTCTGCTCCAGAGTGACCCTCAAAACCAATAATCCCCTTTCTGATAAAACTGAGTCCCAAAGAAAGCTTTATTTGCTGAAGAGGATTTCCTTTAGTTGATCGGAGCTCAGGTGGTACATTGTGCTGCATACACTTTGTAAAAGCTGACAATAGGAGTCAATCCACTCCGGCCCTTTCCTTTATCCCAGGAAATTTATTTACTCTCTGTGGTGTTTCATGCCACAACAGCAACCTGTCGCACTGTGGTTTCAGCATGTAAATTACAATTTGTCCATGCCTCTACACTTTATCAAACGTGAGGATTTAAAGTTAACACCAGATGTGTCTTGTCACCAATCTTAACATTGGCCACAAGCTTGCTTCTTGCAAACTGATTCTCTCTCACTCACACACACACTTCACAAGTAAACAATTCTTCAACTACTCAAAAACATTTAATCTATTCTCTGTATCAGCACTAGAGTGGATAAATTAATGTTTGTTTTGCGCGGGGAGAGGGGGGGTTAAATTGATTTCTTTTTAAGACCACTAAAAAAAAGTGTTTAACTTTTGTTATTTATAGATTGCTAGTTTCTTTCCACTTTATAGTCTTAAATTGCTAAAGCAGGTATTTTGTATTTGCTTCTTTAATTTATTGCCTAATTATTAGTGAAAGTTCTGATTTTACATGAAGATTTCTTCTGCTAAGAAGCTTCACATTAAAATGCTCACCTAGGCGGAAAAGACACAAGCATTAACACCCTTATTGTGAGAACACCACAACTCAAACACAAAGCGAATAGGCAAACAGCCCATGCTATATGTGTAACCAACACCATCTTCTGATAGATTGAGCTTCCACAAGTCAAGAAAGCTAAAATTCTTCAACTAGGCTATACCACTCCACCAGGGCTTGCAGTCTGAAGTCTTTGAGACTTGTGACCCTAAATCACTTTGATGCTTTTGAAAAATCTCACCCTTTGATAGCTAAATATGGGGTTAGCAACCTAACTTTATGGCCTGTGTTTTAAAAAAAGGGTCCCAATCTACATCACTTTGCCTTCTTTACACAGAAACAATTTTCTTTTGTACTGACCGTCATCACTTTTGTATTGACCTTCGTCACAATAAAGGTACAGTTCTAGTCCTGATGTTGCAAACACTTATGCATAGGCGTCACTTTAACACAAGTAATCCCCCTAGAGTCAATCAAGTAGGTCACTTTACTCACATAATCTGATTAAGTGTTTGCAGGATTCAGACCCTATTTTTCAATATTTTGTTTTTTACCGATAACAGTTTTGTAAAATTCATAAGACACCCTACCCATTGTAGCATTTTAAAAAACCAAACCACATTTATAATTCAGTTCATTATAAATTCTAATCTAAAATTTTAATTGCACAAATTTTCATATTGGATTTAGACAACTTCAGTCTGATTTAAGTCAACAATTTAAATCACTCCACTCTGTTAGTCACACTGAACCGCACCTTACTCAGCAAGTAGTCACAATGCAACTACTTGCAGAGTAAGATACTATTCAATAGCGAGTAAGAGTGGAAGAATCTGACCCTATACAAATCTGTAAGAAAGTTTAAAAAGACAGTGTAATATGAAGCAGGTTTTTAACAAATTCTCTTATCTGTTATTAACACCTCATTTTATAAAAATGACAGGATGTTAAAAACCTTTCCACAATAATGAGGATTGTTTTCTTTTTGGATTTCATTTAAACCTGTGCAGGAAGAATAGATTTGTCAGTTTAGCCTTCGATTGCTTCTCACAGAGCTGCCATTCTGGGGGCAGATACTGCAGGAGAACATTTAAAATCAAACATTTTAAAATAAATCCAATGAAAACATTTCACTTAATCTTCAGGGTTCTTCAACCAGCTCTTTTACAAAAACTAAATTTGGTCTCCCATTAAATTACGAACTACTCGGAGACAAGGGTTGGGAAAGTGAAACACCTTTCTCTACAAAATGAATAGCTGTTTTGTTTTTAAAAAAATAAAATCATGAAATTAAGTTATACAAACTCCAAACCCATGTTGTCTAAAGTAGAATCCAACAGCCATTACTTATGCAAGCAGGCAAAAAATAAGATGTTCTTCATTTTGTAGACAGGAATGTGTTTCACTTTTACAATTTTTCCTTATCCCAGTGTGTAGCATATAGTGCCACTGTCCTGTCAAAAGTCGGTCCCAAAGTTAAATACATTACGAAAGAGAAGATTGAGAAGTTTTCATTTAAAAAAAAACAAAAAACACATTCCAGTAAAAGTATTTTGGAATTGAACCTTCCTTTGCAATATTTAACTAACACTACTGCCCCTGTTAGTACAAAAAGAAAAGGAGGACTTGTGGCACCTTAGAGACTAATAAATTTATCTGCGCATGAGCTTTCGTGAGCTACAGCTCACTTCATCCTTTTTCTTTTTTTAAGTTACACTCACCAACATGTACATGACAGTTCAATACTGCACATCAGGCTCAATTCCCTACCTATAGGTTTCTATTTTCTATGCAGGCAGATGTCAAACTGACAGAGAGAAATAGCAGAACCCCTGAGATTCAACACATTATTTGTTCTACCCACCTAGTTTAGTATTATTTCATCCTATGTAAAGTAACACGCTACCTTAATAGACAGTTAGCTTGATATGCCTCCATCGTCTTAGCCTGCCTCACATAAAACTATAAAGTCAAGCCAAGGTATTTTGTGTTTAATGGTAATCATGTGATGTGAGCAAGTGAGGCTAGAAAATTTGATAGTGTGCATCCATCCCCTCCACTCCCCGCTTTGATTTCTGGCAACTCCTGATGGAACCCGAGAATCCATGTGAAAGCAGATCAGAGCTCATAACTCAGATTCAGAATACGAAGCAGATGCCATTTCAGCAAATGCTTCTGAACGGCTAGAAAAGGGAATCTCTCTACCGAGATGAAGTTATTCCATTAATGCTTTTGCAAACCTATAAGGAAAGCCAACCCCTACTTCCTGCACCACTAAAATAGAACGTCGCTGTTCTGAATGATGTTTTCTTCGACAACAGCAAAGCATTCTTTTAAATAAATACTTCCCCGCTTCTAATTACAATGACTAGACAATCTTCCCTTTTAATTTCATCATGAGCAATTAGTGCTTTCAAATATAATTCTGCTTTAGAGACAAAGCTTAACATTTGCCTCCCGTTTGCCCATTGGAGAGAGAAAACCTGGTCTGCAAAATATCCTCAGTACAAACATAAAAGCGCAAACTAAAGCAAGCCACGTACACGCAGACTCACGTGTAGCCTATTAAATCCGCAATGACTACTGCTACAACATACTTTGAAAGTTATGCCTTGCATGGTCCCTCAGATGGTCAATAGGGCTGGTACAAGAGGCACAGATGCGACCACATTCTTGGCAGGACCAGTCAGGGTCGTCTTTGATGTGGAGTCCTGCTTGGTATTGTTTTCTACATTGATGTTTGCCCTTGGCACACAAGATACAATGCCTCGTGCACGGCTGCCCTCCATTTCGCTTTGTTGCTTGCAACTTGCTCCATGGATGACATGACAATGACCTTGCATTGAGACCCTGCCCTTCACAACATTGGCAGATTTCTTCCAGTCCCTTCAGCTGGGTTTTCTGGAGCTCAGTTGCCCACGAAGTATCAGCTTTTGCTAGTCTCCTCTAAGCAGCCAAGTGACAAGGCCAGACCATTTAATTTCCATTGTGATTTAACGATGAAAGTTTGCTCAGAGATCTCAATGGCCAGTGTATGATTCTGTCTGTCAAGTCATCTGTCAGACTCATCTGGGGAGAATAAGCTTTGGACATACTCCCCATAATCCACAGCAGAATCCCAACCAAAGTTACTGGGAGAGCTGCACAGAGGAAGATACGACCGTTCAGTAACTGAGCTTTCAGTTCCTATTTACTCAGCACCTTTTGAGCACACTCAGCCTCACAAAGTGGGAAATACGGTCGCCTTTAGCAGCACTTTTATTTCTGCCTTTTCCCATCCTCCTTTCATGTGTCAATACCTGGCCCACCTTCAGCTGTTAGGAGGGAGAGGGGGAAAGTACCGCCAGCAAAATGGCTCTTTGGCGCCATATTCGTTCCAAACTCTGCGTCTAGGGAGGTCAAAGGAGCAGCTGTCTCTCCAAGTGTAGCAAGAACCTCCTAGTTAACGGATACCTCATTGTCGACCATGCAGATTGTGACAGAGGAATTTGGAGAAAGAATCCAGCAGGCTGTCTACAGTGCAAACGGCTAGCACTTTAACAACTATTTTAGATAGATGTTTTAAAGAAAATTTACTCCACCCTCCTCCTATACACTTCATTAATGTTATTGTTGCAAGTTACAAAGCCATTCCGCCAACAAAGCATTATGGGAGTTTCTTCTTCACTTATATTTCCTTGAACGTATCAGCTGATGTCACAAGGTAGGCATGTCATTTAAAGAAACACTGCGCCCCTTCCATATATCGCATCTGGACTTCAAATTCTAATGCAATTTCTGGTGTAAAATTTTGACCTAAAGTTCTCCACCTACAAATTCAAATGGCTATGTTTTTAAAATAAAACGGACAGGATTTCCTAAGGGCTGAATAAGCCAGTTTCAAGCAACAAAATTGCTTTTATTGACATATAACTCTTGCTGCTCCAAGAGCACGTACATTTGCAGCTGAAACGTTATATGAGCACGTATTCTGTTTTCATAATTCACCACAAACATTGGAAAGGTCGAATACCATGGTGGCAGGCAAATGCTGAAAAACTGATATATCAATGAAAATTTTCAGAGGGCTGCAGTCGCACCACTCAGAAAAATACAGTTTACTGCGTCTGAACATTCAGATAAAAGACACTAAGGAACAACATTTGATCAGCCATTTCTCTTGTAAAACAAATACTGAGAAGCCAAACTAGCAAATTGCTAAATTGCTTCTGTGATTACCAAGTAAGGAGAAAAACATTTTTTCCACAGGTACAATATAAAGAAGAGATACTATAATTCACAAACCTGCCTCAGGATACCATGTCTTTATTGAAGCAACTTCCTAACTCATTTTGAATTCATTGTTAAAAAAGTAATGCAGAGGATGATAAGTTTATCGGATAGCTTGGATGAAACGTATGCAAGGGTATCACTCAAGTATCCTTTAAAAGGAATTACGACATATCCAACACATCAGTTCTTTTAAACTCTTCAGTTTTGTTTAAAGTTTACATTATATTTCTGAACGCCACACAGCTGTAGTGTCCCTATTTGTGAGACAACAGAGCAACTTTAAAACCTCACGGTGTAGCTCCATGGGGAATTCAGCTCTTCAACGCTCTGCAAACGATGATTTGGTACCAACAGCTCATTCAGTTTTATCCTCGGGTCTCTAATACACCCTCATTTCTGACTCTCAGGCTCTAAAACCATTTTTTTGTTTTTCAGTCTGTGGGTTAAACTGATCCCTCATCATGCCAGCGTGAACTCAAACCACAGCCACTGAATTCTCTCTGGCTAACTATCTATCTGTTCATTTGCACAGCGCATGTAACCACTGGTGAAGTGTTAAAATCCCTCAGTGCACTTTGCCTTTGAAGGTAACGTTGCACAAGCAAACTGGTAAATAAGCAAACTATCACGCACCATGCCAAGAAGAGTGGGATAATAGAAAGACGTTTAGTGCGACACTCAGTGTGTATGTACCATGTGTTATTAATTAAGGGAACATTTCTTAAGTTTATGAATTGCAAAATATCAAGTTCTAGTCCTCCTTAGTCACCCACTGCTCTGGCTTATATTTTTCCCGCTCTCCCCTTAAAAAAAACAAAAAAAAAACAGAAAAGCTGTCATGGTTAGGGCAGGAAATGTCAGTGTTTGGCAGCAATTTAACCCTGTTGATTTCAATGCTTGTCAAAGGCTCAATAATAGCCGGCTCAATAATAGCCAAGTAATTGCACGATGGCCAGATTTTCCTCCCTCAGCTGCTAAAGGGGAATGAGGATAGAGAGGAACATTCCAGTCTTCAAGAGATGATCAAAAGATCAGAAGCCTAATTTTATAATTGTTAATAGCTAAACTGGTAAAAATCAACCGCAGAGTAAAACAGCTGCCTACGCCTACAGATGGCTTTTTTCCTCAGCTAATATTCTGTCTTGCTATTATTCAGAGCCTCTTTAGGGAATTTTGTACTTTAGGCCCAAAGGATGAAATCCTCAGCAGCGACGCCCTCTGACTCTAGGGGAAGTATCAGCTGAATTTCCTACATACGGTTTGGAGATTTTATAGTTTCTCTCTTTAAATTGCACATGTAACATAGAGGAATGAAACATGCTCCTGTGAAAATGGACATCGTCACTATCATAGCTATATTAGAACAGCAGTACATGGCTTTTCAAGGCATTCGGTTCAGGAAAAAAAGTTTTCACTAATTTTCTTTATTTGTAGCATTTTGGCTTCAAAAATTAATGTATTTGGCCCCTTCCAATGTTACCTCTTTTTCCCTCCCCACCCAAGACAATCACATTCCAAATTCATGTTTCTTCCTTAGAAAAGATGTGAAAATATATAGAGTATTTAAAAAGTAATCCAGTCCACAGTCCAGTAAAGGTCTCTTTGCTCTCATCTACAGCACTATGTGGCAGCGAAAACAGCTGGACTTCACAACGGTGATTTTCTCTCATTTGGAGAATTCTCAGCAAAACATTTTTCCAATGTATTGGTTACACAAAAAGAGCATAAAGACTGTATTAATTTTCACTACTCTGGCCGTTTTTGTTCAGCAAAAATAGAAGAGATTTAACCCTCAGGTATCAAGTTAATTTACATTATGAACAAATGCCCCATCTTCTCTTGAGTTAGTAAAACACGAGGCAAACAACAAAAGTTAATGGAGCAATTATATAGAGCCCAGTAATGTCGAATTAATCTATAAATAATGTGGAAAACAAAAACAAAAACCCACCAAGTGTTGTGAAAACATTTCTCAAAAATATTTTATTTCATAGTTTTCTACCACATATTGCAGAAACAAGTTATGTTTCCGCTGAAAAAAACCAAAATAGTATAGAAAGGTATTACACCTTGAATCGCTACAAGTAACTATACAACTTTGGAATTCAACTGTAAGGCATTCATCAGCATGGGCTGCTATCATTGGTTATGAAAGGAAATCTGCTGTAAAATTTACAATGGGAAATTCTAAAATGTAACCCAACGGTGATTCTCTGGAGAGAACTATTTTTGCAGCTGAATATTTTCCTGCTTAACCTTGTAAACTCAAGCAATTAATTCTAGAATTCAGTGCAATTCTATACTCAAGGAGCTTCAAAGGCAAAAATTCATGCTGCCACCTTGAGTTCATGAGTTTGATTCACAACAGATGCAGAAACTGTAGCCGTGGTTACACGGTGTTGAGTCACAAGACATTCCAATCAATTCTGATCAGATAGAATATAAAAGGTAAACAACATCTCTCACTCAGACACATTCACTGTCTATCAAGTCAGGGTGTGATCCTGAACTCCTTACCCATATATACCACACTGGTTAGCTCATAGACTATAATGCCAATAGTCTTCACTATACAACATGGAAATTGCTCTCCATCATTTCCCCCATACCTAAATAATATTCACAGTAAATTTAGTAAAAAGAAAAGGAGTACTTGTGGCACCTTAGAGACTAACCAATTTATTTGAGCATGAGCTTTCGTGAGCTTTGAAGTGAGCTGTAGCTCACGAAAGCTCATGCTCAAATAAATTGGTTAGTCTCTAAGGTGCCACAAGTACTCCTTTTCTTTTTGCGAATACAGACTAACACGGCTGTTCCTCTGAAACCAGTAAATTTAGTGACACTGAAAGATGCCAGAATGAAAGCAATTGAAACTTAAGCCCTTGGCCAACACAGCACACTCAGCAGACTTGTAAGCTTCCCCCGTCCTACCTGGTCAACATCCCTTACCCTTGATCTGGAGTAGAGAAAGAACCTCAGTCTCCCGCTCCCATTCAATCCTTGGACTTTCCATTTGAAGTTATGGGAGGCCTTGAATAGTACTTTCCTACATGGACTCAAATAAATGAACGAATGTAATTTATCATCAACTGAGAAGTGTCTCCATATTGTAGTTATGTACAGCAAAGTACCAAGTCCATGAAAGAAAAGGAGTATGCCCTGGGGAAATTTATATATAGCATCAACCTTGTTGTAAAAACAGACACTTTCAAGCTGTCCAAATAAGTAAAACTGTGTAATTTATTTATAACCGCCCTCTGAAACTTGGAAAACAAGATGTTCCCTTACTAGCATTTTTTCCTTTCTCTCTCTCTCTCACACACACAGGTTTATCAAAGGGTGGAATATATTTAAGGGAGTTTCCGTTGTTTGGTTTTTGCTTAAGAAAAAGGAGTATAGAAGCAAATTCTAGGATTGCTATATCTTAATATTGTCCTTCTAAGTAAAAGCAATTTGAATGATCACTTCCCTTACAGAATATGATTTGTATTGCAGCCAATATAATATTTGCACTTTTAAGCAAGTCTACAGGATATTTCAAGAGGCTTTTAAAAATTTCTGTCACTTGTAGCGTGATTCAAACTTGTCTACCTTGATTTGTATCTCAAATAGCTTTCAGTTTAGTTTAGCAGGCACTCTGTAAAAAAGTAGATGGGAAGAGAATTCCACTGTGTGATTAAGAGTTGATATTAGATTTTCCAGTCTCTGGGAAAAAATTTACATTTCATTTGAAATACACGCTCGCCTTACGAGGTTCCTCTAACAAGTCAGATTCAATAAAAAAGCACTCCAAAGTGTTTTATGTAAGGCGATGGAAGTAATCACCCAACTTGATTATCATACACATCGTAAGGAGAGTGATCACTTTAGATAAGCTATTACCAGCAGGAGAGTGGGGTGAGGGGAGGTATTTTTTCATGCTTTGTGTGTATAAAAAGATCTTCTACGCTTTCCACAGTATGCATCCGATGAAGTGAGCTGTAGCTCACGAAAGCTTATGCTCAAATAAATTGGTTAGTCTCTAAGGTGCCACAAGTACTCCTTTTCTTTTTGCAAATACAGACTAACATGGCTGTTACTCTGAAACCAATCATTGAACTGTTTTCATTTAATGTTTGAAAGTAATGCACAAATCTAATTTTAAAATTCTTATACAAGATATTCAAATAAGAGATTTGTTGAATTCCTTCAGAGATTGTACTCGAGGAGTTCAAAGTAACATATACGTTGTTTGCACAGCATCTACCATAGTTGGGTCCTGGCCCATCACCAGGACTCTTAGGTGCTATCACAATATAAATTGCTAGTAGCGAAAGCCCGACTTTCACACAGTGAAGTCATGTGTGTAAAAATGCTTAAAACGGCTGAAATCTTAAAAGTTGAACTGGAACAGACCGCAAAACCCAGTAACAACTAAACCTGAGGATAATTTAAACAAAAAAAGAGAGTTCTCAGCCATGCTGGTAGCAGTTTTGATCACTTCATACTAACTCAACAGACATTTTAGGCTTCAGAGTAATGCAAGGAGTGGTATTTCGGAAATCTTATTATACAAATAATTTTGTTTCAAGCAGTCATTTTAATTGCCACTTGTGCCTGTTAAATGGAATCGAAGTCAGGGGTTCAAAGGGAATACAAGAAGCTGACTGGATAACATCAGATATTTGAATTTGAATTACCAGGCAACAGACACTCTACTGCCATGCAGCCAATATCCCTATAAAATGACACCATTCAACTCAGACTCATTCAGCCTCTGCCTTCCATTTCCAGACATGTAGGACCTGAGCTAGCAAAGTAGTTAAGCATGGGCTTAACTTCAAGTTCATGCCCAAGTGCTTTGCCGAACTGGGACCATTGTGAGCAATGTCACTCCAACACCTGCCAACCAGGCTCCAGCTGGTAGGAGAGTAAGTATCAAACTTAGCTTACCGCAGTCACTTTGGTAACGACATCTCTTGCCACTGCCAGGCCTTGGGCAAAAGTGCGGGCAGCCACAAACGCTCGTGTCACTTGTAGTTTTAGTTTCCGCGGTACGTCTCCAAATGGCTTCAACTGCTCTGTGTACTTGCTCACGCATTCGAGGTATTCGTCGGTGAAATGGTACTGTGGGTTCACTAATCGAAACATACGTTCCAGGAGACGCGCCCAGAAGTCATTGAGCATCTCTTCCAGGTTTACATTTCCACCCACATAGTAGCGCTTCAGCTCTATGAAGAGATCCTTAAAAAGTTCAGAGTTTTGCATGTATAAACGACCGTATGTCCGCAAAAACATGTCATTCAAGGATTTCTCTGCATTTTCAAGCAATTCTTTGAAGAACTCTGGAAAAAAGATAAATGAAAACATAGTAAACAATTTCAGGTTAATCGTTTTCACAGTTATACAAGCTTTTCAAATATTTCCTTCAATAATTCAACAATGACAGTAACACAAATTAAATTGAAAGCTAAGAGCTCTCACTGGAACATCACTTAAGTGCTGGAAGTTCTCCTTTAGAGGTACTCTTATTTTTTGTTCATATCTGATAAATGAAAAGGACAGATCCCAAGACATGGATGACTGAAATCCCTTTCTATGCATAACTGAATAGCAAGAGAAAAAGCCAGCAAACTGGAAAAAGTTTCCTTTAAAAAGTTGTTTTGAAACATGGATCATCATGAAGCGTGTACACACACACACATAAAATGGATGTCCATAATAACTGGTTCTTACATTTCAGTATTGCTAACCCCAAATTTTTAAAAAATAAATAAATCACAAGTCAGGCTGCAAAAATAATGAGATTCTTTAAGTAAGGTTTTCTTAAACTAAATTCATTTGGGGCTCTTTCATTGCCTGCTGATTCTGAGGTTGTGAGCTCTTTAAGGCCCAGATTTTGATTGTGGCTTTTACATGCTACCGTAATGCAAAAAATAATGCATTTACACAAGTTGGAATTGGCATAAGAGTTAAAGGCCACACCCTCTACGCTTACAAAGAGTGCCAGGGGATTTTTAACCACAGCAAATGGATAGGACCTTTTGTTTCATCTCATCCAAAAGCCAGCCTCTCCCGCAGTTCAGCGTCTCTAGGCAGCATATAGATCTACTGACTCAAAAGAGAGTGCATCATCCACTGAATCACCATAATCACTTCCTAAGTGTTCCGTACGGGCCTCTCATTCAAGTCCTGTTCAGGCCCGATATGGCTTAGCATGTGAGACATACCAGGATGCCTGTACTGCTGAACCCATTATTTAACCTTCGGAGAGCTTCAATTCTCCTCTTTTTTTTAATATACCAAACTCCGCACCATGGTATCCGAGAACGTAGAATTTGCTGTAAGCCTTACAGCGTGTGTTCTCTTTCCCAATTCTAACTTGGATTGAGTGGAGGGGTGCCCCTCACACTTAGTGACACGAACCTCAGAATGCATGGAGATGCCTCCATTTCACTTCAGATGAAGAGTTACATAAAAATATTCCACGCTATAAAATTTGTATATATGGCATATGGACTAATTACAACATACAACTATTGCGACCAACCAAAAGCAAATCTGTTCCTGCATAAGTGGCGAGACAGTTCTAAGAAAAGGAAAATATGGCATTTATTAGGTCTGATCAAAGAGTTACATCGTTGTTTGCCTCCAAAGTCTGAACAGGATATGTTGGGGGGAGTGAGGGGTGAAAATCTATTTGTTTTTAGCCATTATGGGACAATATTGCATTTTACATGGAGTCTATGATAATTTGATAGGGGTCCAAAATCTACTTTTCCTCTCCTTACTATGAGAACTGAGTAAAATGAAGACTCGGTGATATTTTACTCACCTGCCAAAAATAATTTTACTCGCCCCAAGCAAATGGGCAAAGGAGTTTGCAAAGTTGACGAAGAAACCCTCAAATCTCTACTAAAAATAGCTAACTATGGGACATGAGTTTGAATCCTAACTTCAAGATGGACTCTGGCTGCACTGACTTTTGCCCTAAACTCAAACCATATCAAAGGGCACGTCTTCACTAGCCACGGCAGCACTTTAACCTCGCTGTGTAGTCGCTCGTGACTGCTGGGAGAGTACTCTCCAAGCGCTATAAAAAAAAAACACCACACACCTCGACAGCTCGATAGCTACCAGCCCTGGTGCACTGTCTACACTGCCACTTTACAGCGCTGAAACTTGAAGTGCTCAGAGGGGTGTTTCTTCACACCCGAGCCAGAAAGCTGCAGCGTGGACAAGGCCTTAGATACCTTTGGAACTCTTGGGTGTGGTTCAACCAATTTCCCTTAATACTACATGTAAAAAGCAAAAGGAACCTTATTCTTTAACACACGCCACTGGATATTTGTAATACTGACCTATGCTTTTGGGTGACTCACATTCGATAAATAATTTTTAATAAAACACGCCTCTGCGTTTTAATCCCCAAAGGAGTCATGTTTAGAGCCAGAAGTTGTTAGAAGGAGAAAAAAAAAAAAATCTTTGGCCCGGTTTGAATTTAAACGCTGTTAAAATGTATCAAGTATGCTGAAGTTTAAATTTTAGTCTTCAAAGTGCTCCAGTACAAACAAAGACTAACACACAGAGAACATTTTCTGGGAAAACTGAAACATTCTTTGAGTTCCTTATTAGCAAAGTCATGGGGCTTGGTGGTTGACATAGCTGTATATAATGTAGCCTCTTAGGAGTACAAGAGAAACGATCCAGTGAAGAGGAGATTGATTTCAAAAACCCGACATGTCCTCTGTCCAATATCAGCAGGACTCTCTACTTTAGTTCCCATGACTGGCATTTCCTGTCTAGGAAGATTTTTCAGTTGAGTTTATACTATAGAGATTAGCTTGGTGGTGTATATTAATTTCTAATTCACTTAATCATTCTGAAAGCTTACTTCCTCCTTTCCTTCAGATTTTTTTCAGAGCCTTTAAAACCATCAGATAGGTTGTATATTCAAATGCTCTTGAACTGGGCACAGAGCTAACATTTATCAAGAAATACTTCAGAAAGGATTTGATTCTGAAATGACACTTTTGTTAAAAACCATTAAATGTTTCCAACTGTCAATCAAATGAGCATGTAGAGGATTGTTCCGAACCAGAAAAAAAAAATCTTAAGTGATGAATTCATACCAACTTAGCCTATTTATTCTCCTGCTCAAACTCATTTTATTCCTCACACTCCAAATTGATACCGGGTTTCTTTAGAATTTTTTCAAGTCTTGTTTTGTCACGGCATGTGGCAGTTCAGCTCCCTAGAAACATGCATTGATTTCCACTTGGGGGAGAATCTGGGAGATTTTGTTTCCAGCTATATCCATTAGTATGAGAAACGTAATCACAGTTAGCAGCAAACGTCTGCATATTTGCAACCTTCCAAATAGTAACCTTCCCTTGGCCAAGAAAAAGGCGAAGAAGGGAAATGAGAGCATCCCAACACTAAAAGTAGTAAATTTCCAAATACCAACCAGTCCCATTGCTCAATGACTGCCTGAATCTCTAGCAGATAACACAGGTACCATAGTCTATAGGTAGCATAAGACCATGGCCATGTCATTTCACCTCCCTAAAAAGTCCTCACGATCATCATCTTGGGATACACTCAGTGACCTCAAAACAAGATGACAGCTCTGGAAAAAAATGGCCTTGAGGGACCTATTGAAATTTCAACAGATACTTGGGATGCTAAGTTGCCCATGTAAAGTTAATGGACTCCCTCACAATTAAAAGGCATTAACAAGAAAAAAGATCAAAGCAACACATGTCATATATTAAGATATGTGAATCCCTGATTAAGTGGCTAGTCCTGCAAAACAAAGGGCTCTGCAGCCAAAAATAATAAATCCCAGGCATGCCGTAGTATCTGATTACATATATATTTAGAGTGCTGGTTGCACATTAGAAATTTGGGCAGCATAAGCTGGTTTAAAGGCATTGGGGCTCATACGAGCAGCTTTGATGACACTGGACTAGTTAGATATTAATCCTGCCTCTTGTAGAAACAAGCTATTCACTGATTAACAAACTACAACATAACCTAGAGTTAACCTTGCAACCTTGAGAAAAGAAATGGCAGGTTCCACTCTTCAATCTTGACTGTTTGCTTGGGAAAATAAATTACCACCTTTCGTTTGGGTTAGAAATTGACTTGTTCTCAAACAAAACCTAAATACAAAGGATTACTCTCTCATTTTACAGCATTGTAAACGCATGTTTTACAGCTGTGGTGCAAGCAATCCGTACTCATTAAATTATCACATTGACAGACTTCCTGTGAAACGCTGTCAAATGCAAACATTTTTCATGGAGAACAAATCATTCTTTGCTGCTCTCTCAGAAAGTCTGCTATTCAGTGAGATCTCGGGCTCTCTCTCTTTTTTTCCCCCCTGTAAATTAAATAAGAGTTTATCCCTCTCCACCTATAAACTGGCAAAAAAAAAAAAAAAGTGCAATATTGGTGGGAATTTTAAAAGTGAAGAGGCAATGTCCCATTTTCTACCCAAGCTAACTGCTTCAAGGGGAGAGGAAGAGCAGAATTTTACATTGCAAACGCTTACATTACTCTGACAGTCTTTTTAAGGAATAAGCCCACATCCTGTCTCTGCAATCCAGGAGCTAGTTTGCCATCTCCTTGTGCTCTCAGGTACGTGCAATGCTTTGACAGATGACTGGATTTAACTCTGTTTTCAGTGAAGGGAGTTACCACTGCACTAGTGTGAACTGTGATTTGCACGTGTGCAGCTCGGAACAGAGGTGAGCTGCTCTTGTGAAAACAAGTTACATCAGTGCAACGCATCTACACTAGGGCTTAGCACCAGTGCAGCTGTATCAGTGGCTACAGCCCTAATGGAGACAAGACATTACTTTGAAACAGTTCTTTAGACACAATCTCACTACAAACCGCGGTGGCTAGTTAGCCCGGGCAAGCGAGGTCCATTCCAACCCCGAATTCCCAAAAGCTACAAAAGACATTGCGCATGTTCTCTTTGATTTAACTGATAAATGTCTACAGAGCTCAGGACACGTGGTGATTTGATTTAAATGTCACAACTCACTCTCTCCGGCAGCGAAACACAGCGCCAGAAAGTTTGCAGAATGTAGCGCTGCGTGAGGCTCAAATCCTGGCATAGCGAATAGCGCCTCAAGAAGCTGCCTTGTTACCATGGCAATTGACCACGCACAAGAGTCTCTGAGGGTGTTGCTGAGGGAACCACGGCTCAGTGAGGCCACGGCAGGATTGCAGGAGTTAAGCCCAAGCTGCAGGGGGTAGGAATGGGGCCCGTGCCCTGTGCCTTCCCAGCCCCCTCCCTCGCTTGGCGGTGCCCTTGAGTGTGCGTCAGTAGCCACTGAGGAGGCCCGGGCCCAGTTCATGCTCTACTCCCGTGCTGGCCTGGGCAGCAACACTGGCAGTGGGTTCTCTAGTTCCCAAGTCCCCCTGCTGCGGCTTCATTATCAAGAAGGTGACAGCTTTTTAATTATACATTGGGCAGGGGTGGAAATAACTATTTTGCAATTTGTGCCTCGCCTGTCAAAAAGGTCATGAGCGGCCACTATTGCAAACCAACTAAAATATGAATGAACAGCAGTCCTGATCACGACACATGTGTTCACTATGCATGACGGCCCCGGATTTACTGACTGATGTAACCTATGGGAAAGCATGTGACTGCACTGTCAATAGAGCTTAACTGCAATGCACACCATCAATCAAAGTGGTGCTTTCCAGGCCTTTAAAACACTCACCTATAGATCTATTTCAGGCTAAATTCTTCTAGTTGCACCATTTACTTAACAAATCAACCTAGCTGTTGCCTCCTAAATGCTGCTTTAAAAATTGAAGAAGATAAGATGGCATAGTGAAGCGAAAGGGTATTTGGTTTGATGGAACTGCAGCATCACTGCCAATCACACACTGATACAGCGCTACTAGAATCATTGTCAGACATACTGCAGCTGTGCTGGAGGGACTTGTTTGTGATGGGCAAGGGCCCAAAAAGGCAGTCTATATATACATACATAATAAATAAATAAATGCTTTTGCTTTTAAGTAAAGAAAACTCAGACATATCAACCCTGGATAACTAGAGAAATGGTGACATCTCAAAAGTCAATAGATTAAAAGTTTAGAAAGAGATTGGATTTACAGATTGTTTAGAACTCCAGCTTCTGTTTGTTTTTGTTAGCATCTATTTAAATTTCAGTGACTAACGTTTGGGGAAAGTTCTCCGAGACATCCTGAAGCAGCAGGGAAGACCAGACTTGACATTTCTGAAGTAAAAAATAAATTATGTTTTTAAACCAGCCTTTCAAATCTGCCTTTATACACTGTAAGGAAGAACAGGAAAATGTATCCATTTACTTGAAAATGTCTTTCTTCAATGAATAAGGTCTACAGATCCATTACAATGGGTATGGCAGCCCACTTACACCTTGAGGGCAGAACCAGACCCAGCAGAAGGAAATGCCCCCATCTCCCTCCAAATGAGAATTTTCACAGCCCGGATAATTCAAATCTACTTTTGGGTGGGGGGGGGGGGGGAAGAGACGACACAGACATGGAGAAAACAGTATCTTCCACTGCAGAGCATGGTAAATTCCACTTAAGCACAGCAACAAACTCAACTCCTTTGATGTCATCAATTTCCACATCTATTTTTGGATGACCCATTTGTCTCCAGGATGGGCCATATGTGTGGCTATCATTACTGAAAGAAAGGAAGTTTTCAGGTAAGTATGGATACACATTCTTCTTCCTGCAAAGATTCACAGATCAGTTACAATGGGATGGGATTTTCATTGTGATGTGCCTCCAGGATGAGAAACAGGATTATCCATTAAATAGGGACGTCCAGAACAAGGTAGATTATATATAAATATTACTTCCATCTTCCTCTGGGCATTAAGACATAGAGAAGACTTCTGCCAAGACAAAGAAAGTGGCATTGGCTAAAACTGGATGACCAGGATGCAGAATCTGGTGAACTAAAGGCCATTGAGCAGATCCTCAATACAGGAAACAAGCTTTCTCTTCCCTGCGCTCATTAGTCCAAAGGAGGAATATTCCAGTAGAATAAGTTCTATTTATTGAGCTGTCTTTTGGGGTCCATGGAAGCAACAATGACTTCACCTCATGTAGCAAGGCGCACGCTGGGCTGGGCCCCTCTGGTTTCGGTCCCTGTTGCCCTCTCCCATCAGACAGGAACGCGTCAGCTTGATGCAACACCAGTGTTCTTTATCTACAATTGTTTTCCCAACGCCACTTTCCACCTATGTACGGGTTTGGCAGCCAACTTTGCAAAGTGCAGGCCTGGCCAGCAACAGACCAGAAAGCTTCCACCTCCCTCTGTGCCTGGCCTCTCTCTTCCCCCTTTCCTCTGGCCTCCTCCCAGCCTTTATAGCCCTGGCTAATGAGGCTGGCAGGTGCTGCCCATTAACAGGCAGACATAGGGCTATCCAACCAGCCCCAATCCATTCCCCTTGATTGGGGCTGGAGTGGCAGAGGCTGATTAAGTGCTTCTCACTCAGCACCCTGCCACACCCCAATATTCACTTTAAATCTGTCTGGTCCCATGTGGGGATTTTGGTCTTGCAATTACAGAGCTCCTCCTCTGGGAGAGAGAAACATCCAGCAATCCAATGTGAGGTTAATCGAGCCTGAGAGCCATAGCCTCTTCAGCCAGAAAGGCACAAACAGGATCATCGCTGCTCCCCTCTTCCTATCTTGCATACGGTGCTGGGGAGCAGTGGAGAAGGTGGGATGACATATAGCAGGGTTTTCTCCGAGCTTTGCAAGAGGTCATTCACCACCTTGCATCCTGGGTCCAGACACAGAGAGGAACTGCAGGGCCCTGTGTTTCTTGTTGCCAGAAGCAAAAGAGGTTGATCACTGTCAGTTTCAGCTACTGCTAACTTTTAAACATCCTTTTAGCTATTCCTTTCCTTTCCGAAGGCCTGTTAAAGCCAATTGCTGAATCCAAGCACCAAAAACACAAGCCATCCAGTTCTACACAACTTCCTCATGCGAGTAATCCCACTGACTTCATGGGAACTAACTCAAGCAGGTACGGATTTGCAGGACTGACCCAAAGGAAAGATAAATAGTGCTCAGAAGGGCCCACTCAAATGGCATATGACACAACAGTAGAAGAAAAACAGAAGAATTGACATCCTTCCAGTAAGAGAGTTTAAATGGGACAGATCCAGTTCCCCAAAAAAGGATTTTCTTCTTCCTAAAAAGCCCCATTTATAGCCTAGAAATTTAAGAGTGTAATACAGATGCAATTGTTTTGCCCCCAATGTTCTAATCGTCAGGAATAAATGTTACAGAAACCATCTTTTATTTAAGTTACAGGAGCCTACCTCTGCTTGGCACATAGTTCTTGCGTTTGAACCACACTTTCCAGTAAAGGATTTCAAAGCACTTTAAAATCCATTAATGAATTAGGTTTCACCACACCTGAGGAAAGTCTTACCCCCATTTTATGTGAGGGAAATTGAGGCACCAAAAGTGAAGTGTCTTGCCCAAGGTCACAAAGGGACTGATAAACATTTTGCGAGGAGGGTGTGGGCAAGTTCATTCACTGGATGTGTGCTTTGTTCAATTTGTGTTACTCCAGAGAAGGACAAAAAGCCAACACACTGCATTTTTACATTTCCAAAGAACATGTTAAGTTTTATATACACCAGATACTAAGGACGGTGTGTTTTATGTTTTCAACTGGCCTTCTTTGCATGTTCAAGTTAATTGTGTAAAGAAATACAAGCAAGACATATAATTAACCAATGCACATTAAAACATAGGGCTTGAGCATGCAAAGTGGATACACTCTATTTTTATAGGCACAATTAATGAACACTTTAGACAATTGGACACCCAGTGCTTAGGGTGTATTTTTAACATGCTGTACCAAGTACCTTGAATTAAGGATGTAATGTCATCTCTAAACCCTTAATTTTCTGGCTTTTATGGGTGATTATACTTTCTGTGTACAGAATAGCATTGCCACATGTTTTTTAATATATACAGACAACCTGTGCTCCCATTTTGTGTGTGTGTGTGTGTGTGTGTGTGTGTGCGTGTGCGTGTTTCTCTCTCTCTCTCTCACTCTCTAAGATGAAGCATGAATTTTCAAATGCACTCTCTTAGCCTAACTCTGCTCCCACGGAAGTCACCCTTATGTTCTATTTTACTGCTAAGGGTTTTTTTATTTTTTAACCACACACTGTCTTTGTGCTGTTCTCAAAGGTGCATTTGGGGATCAGGCTCCACCCTGCAGCTGGCTCTACAATATGAAATAACGATGCAGAGTTTGAGCCAGACAGATAAAAGGAATTTGGAGAAAAGACACAAACGCTCCACAACTCTGGTTTCATCTCTAAAGCAAACAATCCAGAGCTATGCCACATTCTAACCTTCCCTCCTCCCACCCCCCCAAAAAAGTGCCTCATTACTTCTAATATGCATTCACTTCCTTTATTGCATTTACCACATTTGTAATTTCCACCAGGGAAAAAACAAAACTGTAGTTTAATGACCTTTTGCCAAACGTGTTGAGAATGTGATGAATACATAGTGTTAACACATTTATTGAATATGAAGTCGGGAAGGGAGGGCAAGGCAGAGAGCCGTTTCTCTGTCCTGTTTTCAGACATGTGTTAGCACTTACCGACATGGGAAGAGCTCTTCCACACAGTTCGAAGAAATTTAGGCTTAAATCATACCAGTATCACAGCAAGAGCCCTTGTAATGGGCAAACCTCAAAGAACAGGGAGGCGGAGTTCAGAAAAGCAACCAGAAGTTCACTTAATTATTGAAAGGTCGCAGGGCAACAAAAATTGTGCTAGAAACCTCCTAAGGAAAGGCCCTCATGAGATTTCTGGCACTTCCTGTTTCTGGTGGGTCCAGTGTTTGGGTACATCTGCCTCCAGCTGAAACCCTAGCGAGCACAGAAGAGCTGAACAGCAGTTCACAACGACAAGGGTCAAGCAAGACCCAGCTCGTTGACAGTTTAGTGGAAAGGGAAGAGAAAGCACAGAGCCGAGTTACGTTCTGATTTGAGGAGCAATTGTGCGCAGCAGTTGCTGTGGGGAGAGTATGACGGGATTAAACATTGGCCTTAAAGTTATGAGATGAGTACCAGCGAAAGTGCTGCAGCGGGGGGTCATCTCCTCTCCAGACCTGTTGTCTTCTGTCCAAACGACAATCTCAACCTGCCTCTCCAGTCAGCTCCAGGGCAACACAGCTGAAACACCCACTTCCCACGACCCACTATCCTCTCTCAATCACTCTGGGTAACACCAACACTGAGCTTCTTGCTCAGGCCAGTATCCCGGGCCTCCTCTTCAACTCCAACCTCTCTTCTCTAGCTCCTCCCATCCACGCTGTAGCTACATCTTTCAGATTCTTTCCACGCAACATCTCTGGACACAGCCTTTCCTATCCAGTCACACAGCTAACACCCACCCAGGCTCTCATCTTGCATCTCCATCACTGCCACATCCTCTTCTCCGGCCTTGACAAATGCCATCCTATCCCACTCTCAGCCATTCAGAATGCTGATGCAAGGATCCTTCTCCTGGCCCATCGTTTGACCCCATCACCCTCTTTGCCTCCCTCCACTGGCTCTCTATCACCTCAAACATAAGCTCCATGTCTGCACTTTCGCCACCCTTCACAGCCTATCCCTCACCCTACCAATCATCTCTCATTACTCTGGCCTCCAATTTGCCCGTGAGGCCAGCTTCCATCACCCAGTTGATAAATTTTCAAGCAAGCCCCTTTGCACTTTCTCCCTGGACGCTCCACACTTGGCAGGAACTCCTCGTACACATCCACAAAGCGAACTCATTATCCACCTTCAAATCCTCCTCAAAACTGTCCTTTGCTAGGACTCCTACAAAAAATTAGACGACAGTTAGGCACCTGGTGTGCAGACACCATGCTGCCAGTCACGCTGACCAATATGGTTTCCTTATACTCCCCTGCCAACTGTCAGCCTAGCCATCTTGCGTTATACTTAGATTGTTAGAAATTTGGGCAGGGATAGCAATTTGGGCAGGGACCTTCGTTGAGTTGTATTTACACAGCGCCTAGCACAATAGGGTCCTGGTTCCTGCCTGGGGCTTCTAGGAATTAATAAGGGATGGATTATTAAGGCACTGAATTCACAAACTCTCTGTGGGATCCCTCACAATGGCATTTGTTCAACCAACATGCAGAGATGCTGAGTCCAGAAGAACGTATAAGCAACATACTTGTGTGCATAAATATTACCAAATTCCAGCCTTGTTTCTTCTGAGAAAAGGAGAGGGAGGGGGGAAAGGAAAGTTAATTTTAAACAGACAAACAATGACTCATTGACTAGCTTGTATCAATTAGTAACTAAAGAACCTCACATTTCCCCCTGTGTGTAAGACTGCTGTGCACATGTTTCAAACAACAAAAACAGGTAAAAACTATGTGATGTGAAGAGCAGGTAATTCTATTACTTGGAGGAAAATAAAGACAGTGTGAGATTGTTCAAAGCCCTACACAGAAGTTAGCTGTGGCTAAATCCCCAGCACAATTATGAAATTCACAACCATATTTTTCGCCCTGTGGACAGGACATTCATTTTGCCCTTGGAGAGGATACTGTGTAGCAACTGTCTCAGTCTCTAACACCACAAAACCAAGATCCCCTTCACTCTCAGAAAGGATTCGCTCAGCGCAGGGAATGATTTGGTACCAAACAAATTCTGAAAAGCCCAATGTGCCTCTAAAGCACAAATGTTCTCGTTTTGGTTCTTTTTAAATAACCTCAGATGGGAAGAAGATAGTGGGAAATGTATTGAGAATAAATATAAGCTAGACATAGAAACAGGGAAAACAAAGAAGGAAAGCAATTCTTTCATTCATGAAAGATGTGCTTTTCTCCTACATTTACATCTCCCAGGTATGTAGGAACCTCAGCTAAAAGACGCTTTTGAAAAATTCCACTCAGCCTAAGTGATTCTGGGTCTCCCAAGTCCTTGAACTCCTATGTCCCTTTGAAAATCCCACCCTAAATACGCACAGGTCCAAACTGAAGTCCTAAAGACAATTCCACAGGAGGAGACGTCTGCCTAGGTTAATGAAAGTCTGAGGGATCTAGGCCTTTTTCTATACTGGTTGCTAGGGCATGAGATGCCACCTTCTTTTTGAAAGAGAAGATGGAAACCTGCCTTCATCAGGACAAAATAGAAGGGAGGGCTACACGTGTTCATGGTCTGAAGAAAAACAAGCCACATACTTGCTCCCGCTAAGCTGTGCCCGTGTGCACACGCACACAGATCCTAAACCCTGCGCACACCGCGAAACACCGCGCACACAACAATTTGCACGGGGGGGGGGGGGGCCCTGTGGAACCACTTCTTTTGCCCTATCTCCTCCTAACTAAGAACAGTGTCTCATACAACGATGCACAGCGACAGCCATAGGATTTCTAGGAGCCGACTGTTTTGGAAACCTTCTTAATTGGCATTAGTTAAAAAGCCAGTTGAGAGACACTGGAAGACTGGAACTAAAGCCAGCATACTGCTAGTTTAGCAGATCCTGCACCTCTTGCTTGTGCCATTAGACCCACTGACACTTATGGGGGCCACACACACAAGTATGGATTTGCAGGATTCAGCCTTGGATCTCTGATACTGCAGCCAGAGCTGTCAATCAAAGTTCAATTGTCTGATACGACATTCATGTCCCAAAAGGAGAACTACTTTGGCAAGGGAAAGAGGCCTGATTGGTATGCATGCTCTCTGATTACTCCTAGGAAGGGAGGCTGGAACATAGTTGGAATAGTGGCAAAGGAATCTACCCCATTTTACTTTAGGTGGACGGAGAGTTAATAATTAGGGGCTTCAGTCCCCAGAAGGAATTTTTACTTCTTGGTTCAGATTCTGCTCACGGAAGAGGTGCTATAAACTCTGGCTAATGATTAATGGGTTGTAGGTCTCCAGCCTGAAAGCAGGAGCTTAACAGTTCGCTCCTGAAACTCTCCATTTTGCAGAGATTTTCTCACAGAAAATTTGCAATTTGAGAATCTCTGACAGCAGAGGTGTATGCTCCCCCTTCCTTTGGGTCACTGTTTTCAGTTTACCAAGGAGAACTACCATGGAACCATGGCCTAAATGTCCAATGGTGCATGATCAGAAGGCCCCTGTTTGGCTTGTTTCTTTATTTCCCCCTGTTCTTCCTGGAGTAGCCTGAGGGTCAGGAATAACCCTCAGCATTATTTGGCCTCATAGGGAATGCACAACCAACATGGCCTACTCTTATCTCCCAATGGATAATGAGCTATGTTCTGTACCAATACCCACAGTAAGTGACAGACTCTTGAAATTACCAAAGTAGCTGAAATAATTGTGCACCACCAGAGAAACTCCCCTCTTCTGCAGAAATCCACAACCGACTCCTCAGTTACTGAAACTCTGCTCTCGGGAGTGGGGTTTCCTCCCCTATGGCCAGTTCGGCCACCAGAAAACGCAGTCTGCCATTTTTCCAGGGGGGCTTCATGACAGAAAAATATGCCTCCAAGTCACTAAATAGCTTGAATGACCTTTAGCAAGAAGAAAAGAAATAATCTTCAGTAAAAGAAATCTATCTAGCTAAGAGACTTGAAAAATAAAGCTGTAATGACTGTTAGATTGCTGGATCCCCCTGGCTCCCAGCTGGCGCGCTCCCCGCCAAGTCTTCGAACGTGAACGGGGCGTGAGGCACCTGAGAATTCTCAGCCACAAGCCGAGATCTGGACTTGCACTTCAGAGTTAGAGTTAGAGTTACAGTGACCACTGGGAGGAGTCAATTTGTTTGGTTTCAGTCCCCAAAGGGTTTCGTTTTACTCTCTTCATATTTGTTTCATCTTAAATGTTAATGGAAAACTTGGGGTGGGGGCATACAGAAGGAGATCTTCTCAACATTTAATAGCTTTCCAGATGCCGGCTTGTACTGGGCGGTTTTATAGGAATTATTTTGTCACTTGGGCATTGGACTTGCCCAATCTACTGCCAATCCCGCCTGTGAACTGATCGTTTCATGTTTGCCCTGATGCCCTGAATACAGCATCTGAAGATCCGCAGAGATTTGAGTCTTCATAGTCTTTGCCATGATATATAATAGGAAAAGTCAAGAGGCAATCATTTAACTGCACTAAAAACACTTGTAAGGGAAATCATTAGCTGCCTATTGAACTCACTGCATCATTAATATTACTTACTTGTATTGTTGCAGCACCCAGATGACCCAATCATGATCAGGGCCCCATTGTGCTCAGCTAGGTCCCTGCCCTGAGCATCTTACAAATGACAAATATACCAAGAAATCTTTCTGTCAGGACGATTCAGAACTAGAACAGGCTTCCAAGGGAGGTTGTGGAATCCCCATCAGGGGGAGGTTTTTAAGAACAGGTTGGACAAACATTTGGCAGGGCTGGTCTAAGTTTACTTAGTCTGGCAGGGGGCTGGACTAAGATGACCTCTCGAGGTCCGTTCCAGCTCTACATTCCTCTCGTTCTGGGATTCTAAGAGACATATTGTACTCTCTTTATAACTTATGTTCTGAGAGTGTTTCATGACATTTTATTATTTAGTGATACCACACTTGGTAGAACAGAGGGAAATTAGACAACTCTGCCATTTGAACTATCATGCAACAAAATCAGCATAGCTTCTGCCACAGACAGTGACGATTTTTAAAGGCTTGTCTCTCCTCCAAGAAATGTATGTAGTAAAACAAGCCTCATCTAAGGAGCAACACAACAGCGGAGGAAGAATAATCTAAGTGAGGCCACCATCCCATATAAATATTTCCCACCCCATCCTCATTCTCACAAAAGACTGGACCATTTTTGCTCCAGTCCTGCCTTCATCCCCCTCAAATATTTATCTTTGAGAAGTGACAAAAGCATGGAAAATTTCATCCTGAAAGATGGAAACTTACGAAAGCTGCAAGCAACTGAAAGCAAGGTTAAATGCTTATGCAACCTCCAATCACAGTGTTGCTGCTGTGATTCATAGACTTTAAGGTCAGAAGGGACCACTAATCATCTAGTCTGACTTCCAGCATAACAGAATCTCACCCAATAATTTCTGCATCAAGCTGGTAAAGCTTGCCTGAGCTACAGTATATATTTTAGCAAGACATCCAGTCTTGACTGTACAGAATTCCAGAGACAGGGAATCCATCGCCTCACTAGATTAAGTTGTTCCGGTGGTTAATTATTCCCACTTTTCAAAATATGTACCTTATTTCTATGTTTTATTACATGCAGAAGTGTGGTTAAAGTGATTTATATTACAAAAGAAAAGGCCTGTGGGGAACAGACAGTCATGCTGTCATGTTATACAAGCATGTTTAAATAGGAGATAAAGATATTCGGTTATAAGATCTCCATGCTCTCCCCCCCTGAAAACTCAGAACATACACAGCTCGATCCCAATTTATAATGTAGATTACAAGGAGCTGAAGTTACTTCTGGTTGGTCTTTTAGAGATCCTGGACATCAGAAGTTTGTTTTGTTTTCCTGCCTAAGAAAGATACAGAAAGTTTATGAACCCACTCCCTGACATGTGTCACTTGGTGCCAGATCAATGCAATTCTGATGACCAGATTGTCATTCCAACCATGTCCAGTATCGGGGGGGGGGGGGGGGGGGGCAGTTTAACAGAAAAATTCCAACAGCCACCTTACATTTCATCCTCCATATCAGGGACACTGCTGCTTCTTGCTACTTACATTTATTTATGGCAACTGTTACAAAGGTCAAAAACACAGCAGTACTTTACATTCGTTGGTCTCTCTTTTCAAACTTGAATGTCAAGGCTAACAGATTAGCAGCTCGACCCAAAATGGTTTTTCCAAAGACCCAAAAGGGTCTGGAGTCAAGGACACAGATAGCCGTTCAAAACAAGAAAGTTGCTGCTCACTACTAGGTCTCACTCCCGGAGCACCACTGATGTGACAGTACACAGGACAAGCCTTTGGCATGGCTGACTGGAAATGCTTGTTCCACAGATGTGACCTGGGATCTAGTTTTGTTATGGGAATTTAGGTTCTTTGCAGTAACCCACTTGCCTTCTCTGTCAATAGAACTGCTGTTAACCGGATGACTTTACGTTAGGCACAGGAAGATGCAAGGTTTGTTTTCTATCAACCTTATTTTCATTTGAATTAGTTGACCTCTAGCAATTTCCATGAGGGAGCCTACAGGAATTCCTACATAATCAAAATAAGGGCAAGGACCCATGGCAAGAACACCAAACTTCGGCAAGGGCTTTTCAAATCTTACTCTACACAGACAGTACATATCTCTGGGCCAGGATTTTTTCATTTTGGGTTCTGGACCAATTACGTCAAATCTGAGGACACTGGAATTCCAACCAAGTTTGAATTACAAGAAACATTCAATTTTCCTTTTCAAATGGACTTCACTGAATTTACTTATTTAGGCCAACATATTTTAAAAAGGGCACCTAAAGTTAAGCATTACAAGGTCATAATTCAGGCGGGTAAGTGGCTGCAAGCTGCTGGCTGCTCAGCAAATTTTGAAAAATCAAGCCATTCAGTTAGGTCCTTAAGTATGGACTTAGGGGCTCATCTTTAGTTAGGCAGGTTTGAGAGACTTGGCCTTAGATTTTAGCACAGTTTCCCATAATTTACTGTACAGCAAATGTTTCTTCATCCATCACTGAAAGAGTTAAGGATGATCCGTCTCCTACAACAGTTCTTCCCCTGCTTTGTTATCAGCTCAAATTCACATAGTTAAGAAGGATGATTCTTCTTCTTAGACCCTTAATTATAAAACTTCAGCAGGCATAAAATAAGGACTCGTGTTGAAGCACGTTGTCTTGTACTAAAGTTCGTACTTTGAAGATTCCAACTATATTAATTTTTTCCAAAGAGCACTGCAGCACCTCACATCATAAAAACAGGCAGACACACTTAAGTGCGCTCCTGACAATAGGTGTGACCGCACCGGGTTACATGATAAATTGCATATGCACGTATGTTTTCAGCTACAACAGTGTTTTACGAAGTCTCATCAGTCCCCTGAGGTGAAGCTGGTGCTATTCATCTGGTCCCCTTTTAGGGGCTTATCTATGGACTGGATTCCATTTCGTGTCTGGTCCTGCATTTAATAAGTCTGCAAGTCTAGACACTTTGGTGATGTGTTTATCACCCCCTCTGTGCAGCAGCAGGTAGAGGGAGAAGACAGGGGAAATCTCAAATGAAGTTATATGAGGGCAATGTTTAGCTGGAGCCCGTTCGTGCAATTTCACTTCGACTTTCTGACAATTTTAACACCTCTTAACTTTTTAAAATCATCCAAGTTCTGGTGTATTTTGAAAGCAAGGTGCTCCTACCTCGCAAGTGTTTTAGAAGTACACACAGTAACTCCCTTGTGTGTTTAATAAGTAAAGATATGTAAGTAAAATAAAAATTGTACCCATTCCAAGTTCTGAGCAGACAAACAAGATATTCACAGAGTAGAAAGCTCTTATGTTACAAAACTGATCCAGTAAATTAACTGGCATGGAAGCTTTTGAAAGAGCAGCAAATTCCACACCTTTGAGACTATTTGGACCTCTTTTGTGGATTGTTTGATCGACAGAAGACAACAGAATGGTGACGTACCCAGGAATTCTATTGGTGAGCCTTGGTGAAGTGGGACTGGGACAGGCGTACACTGATTTCTTTGGTGTACAAGAGTTTTCTGGCTCTGGATGGTATTTCCTCCATTTGACACACTATACCTGAAGCGTCGTCTCTCTTTTGTTTCCTATGACTTTTATCTGCCCCTACATAGATCAGTCTGAAGAGATAGTACACCGCATTTCAGGTGGACTATAATACAAATGACAGCTCCCACGCAGGAACACTTATTAATGAGAGCTGCCATTTAGTGTCAATTTGGCAGCAATTTCAGTTCTTCCCCTGCTTCCTTATTGACTCAAGTTCACATAGTTAAGATGGGTGATTATTCTTCTTAGATCCGTAATTATCCTGAAGGTTAAAACATCAGTGGGCATAAAATAAGGACCGAATTCATTTCACTTGTGACCCACCTTATACTTGAACCCAGGTCTCCATATGCAGGAGTACTGTATTTTGCTCTCTGCTCTGCTTAGCCCTGATGACTAAGTTCAATGAATACAAATCCTTTTAGCTCTCATCACACTGGGCGAGTGTCAGCATTCATGTAGATCCATGCTGAGAGACATGCATATTGTGATTATACATTTTGCAGAGACACAGAAACAAAACTAACTGTGGTCTACATTTAAAGCACACTGGATTTTCTACAAATGAATCAGGAACAAAAGATATATCGCTATGGGAAACTAACAGCCATAATCAGCAAATATTTCTATTGCACTGGATTGCAAAACAAGCAATGTTCTAACCTCACCACCGCCAGTCATGAATTATGATCTTCCCAAGTCAACAGTGAAAGACACAGTGCAAGTAGACTGCATATAAAGGAACACGGAGATTATTTTAAGTTTTATCAGTGTGACAGCAAATTCCAAGCTCCAGTACTTACCATCAAACTTTTTATAACGGGAACTAAACGTTGTCTGTAAGTGATGGCTAAGTTCTACTACCGCATTTCTGAAGTCATGTTTACTCTGCTGACTGTACTTCTCTTCCATTTCTTGAGAACAACATGTGTAACCTTGTGGACATACTTTCAAATGGTCACCTGAAAAATTAAGAGTAAATAATTTAAAGTTACATAAAGAATATTTAAAAGAGACAAGAAAGTTACTAGGTAACAGGCTATAATGCATGCACGCGCATACGCACCAAGCCTAAACTCCTTATTCTGGCAATACCACTTAAAACTAATGGGATTTTGAATCAATTAAGCATGCAGGATCAAGTCCTTACCCATGAAAACACACTTCGGAGAAACTCAGCAGAAGACCCTAATTTTGTCCATTGCTGAGTATGCTACAAAGCCTGCCTGTCCTCAGTTTCTATTTATTCAGCACATATATTGAGTTAATCAGCAGAAATTAATTTTAGACAGTAATTTACACCAAAATGGCCTCTCTACATAGATAGATAGATGTGCCCCCTCCCCCCCACCCAAAACACTGATTTCTTCAATTGCTACTTTCAGTTCATTCTGTTAAAAAAGGCATGGATGCAGCACTGACCACAAAGGTCTTTTTTGTATATTGGAACCCCATGAAGAGATTTAGCTCTCAGAATTAAGACTGCCCAGGGTTTTAAAATACAGAGTAGTTTGATTACATGCTTTGGCCAACCCATTAAGTTTCCCACCCCTCTCATTTTACACAGTTTGCTAGTAGGTAAGGTCATGACAACCCCATGGCAGAAGTCATAGCTAGAAGTCTGCTCAGTCTTCAGAGCCATATACAGCAACCTGTACCTCCCTTAACCTCATTCTAAAATTTAAATAGCTTTTTTCTGGTTTCATTTTGTTTGTTCAGAACTAATTCAATAATAGAAGGCCATTGATACCTCCCTTCTCTCCAGCAAAACAGTTTCTGAAGCCTACTGCAACCTTTGATATTCACCCCTGTGACCGGCTCATGTGTTTTTCCAGTAATTTAAATAGCCAGCTCACACTTTTTTCAATTATTACAGGCACAAGATACTTAATACTTAAAATATTATTGCTTGCAGTAGGGAAGCCGTTGAAAAGGTCTTCAGAACTTCAGGGACAGAATAAGATGGCCAGATGTTTTCCCATGTGATCAGGAAGTTGAGTGCTTCAAATGTCAACTAACAGCCAAACGTTGTTCTCAGTTAATTTCAGCCAAGTGACTCCAGATTCTCAAGTGTATCTGAACACAGAATTTGGCCCTGTATAATTAGTGGTTAAAGATGACATCCTGACACTTTGTAAGATTTCATAAAATTTTAGTGGTTTTAGTAAATTGCTTCTTTTCTGTAGCTTCATGGACCAAGATACCAGCTTCATATTGTGCTTTACCACTCCACCTTACACCAATGTAAAGTGGGCTGCCATAACATCATGTACCATGTAACATGATGTGGTTGAAGCAACCTGGGATGTGGCATCCAGGAATACTGAAGTGTGGCAATCTCTATAAAAGGTTGTAGAGGTGATCAGATCAACCTGTCGTCACAGGAAATTCATTAAGTCACCTTCTCTCTTCGTTTCAGAGTTCTGATTGCACACTGACGAGCAGTGCTGTAACTCTCCTGTCTGGGTGCTGCAGGGGTGAACTAAAGGAATTTTAGTTTGCATTAACATAGTTCGCAGCACTTTGGTGGACATATTCACACCCCACTAGTCCGAACGTCAGGGCAGTGTAGACACAGCTTTAGGGTCAGTCTCCCCTGATTTTTGGCTTAAGGCATCAGATGGAAAAGAAAAGACGACAATTTTCTAGCATCAGACTGCAAGTGGGAACATGGCACAGGCTGACAGCAACCTTAAGTCAAGGATCATTAGAGAGGTTCATAAAGTTATGTTAATCATGGCTGCCATGTTTGCATGATTGTCTGACTACATGGCCTCTAAAATGGGCCTTGGATTAAGCACTGCGTTTTCTGTGGTCATAGCCATTTACGGTGGGAAAAACGGCTCATCTGTTAAAGCGTTAAAAAACGTTAAAAAATAAATTACGTATGCTCAACGCAGAATGGAGCCGGCACTTCCTTGCCTGACACAAACGCTCCTTCATTTTATGTTCCTTTTGCCAGCGTCTGACAATGTTTATATGTAATTTATCTAACTGTGGGCAATTTGGGTCATCTTTCCTGCCTGCCTAAGTGTGTTAACGTCTCCCTTTCAGACAGTTATAAAATGCCTTTTTAAATAAATATCATCCTTAGGAATCTCTTTTCCTAAATCTATTTTTCTTTTGCACTGCAAAAACAAACTGGTTGGTTGTTTTTTTTGGCATTATAGGAGTCCTTGGCCAACACATAATTCTGCAGCAAATGATCTATTGAACAACACTGCCAACCAAGCCTGAGTTATGGAAAGCCCGGGGTCTTGTTAGTACAGGAAGCTATGTTGCTAAGAGTCCGTTTTCAGGAAACAAACTTCACCAGCCTTATTCAGGAATCTTTCCTCTACTTGTTTCAATATACAACTTTCACCGGTTTGACAGGGCCAAAGGTACCCTCCAGGGTAAATATTATTTTCCAAAAATGGTGGACTCCAGCCCTGCTCTTCCCCCCATTCCCCTTCATAATTTAGGAACATACTTAATTTCCAAACAAGGTCTAATTTGCTGAAGCATTTCACAATTAGACCTGTCTTGAAAAGTGCTGGTAGAGCTGTAGAAATAAATATCAGCTTGAGCGTTGCACTGTATTGAGGTGTTAAACTCCGGCTACCCATACAATATATTGTCACGAACAACAGGTTAAAACAGCAATAGAGTTATGGAACAGAACAAACGTAATACTACAAGATGTGATTGCGAACTTCTAAATATCTGTTCTTTGTGTGTTAATAAGACAAAGTCATGCTAGGGGTTGTTTGTTTTGCAACAGACGCTGCTGTTGTGGCATTTAGAGCGAGTTAAAAAACGAAAACCAATTTTTGTGAGAAGTTCTGCAATTTAAATGAGTCATTTCAAAGTGTTCAAAATCGTCCCATTTTTCATTTATTTTAATTTTTTATTATTTAAAAACAATTCAGAAGCAGTATTGAAAAAGTCTATCAACATTTTCCTTCGTGAATTACGGTAAACAAAACATTTCGATACATTTCCAAGATATTTTTAATTTTAAAGGGGTGGGGGGGAAGGAGCACCAATTTTTTCATTTAAAAAATTTCATTAAAAAAAGCCATTTTACAAATAAACTGGCAAATACTGATCAGTTCTAATATTCATTCAATGAAGCAGTTTTGGATCCATTTATGAAATTACGAGTATTATAATGCTACTTTTAAAAATGTCCTTTTCCATTATCTTATTCTATTTTGCATTTCAGAATACTTTAATCAGAAATACTGTTCTCTTCAGCATGAGGTATAATACGAAACTACTTTTCTGTGATCACTTTCGTCTCAGACTTGCAAATTTAAATAATAATAACAACTTTGTTATGGTTCATAGAGATTTGATTTATTACCTGGTTCATCATTACCAAATCACGCTCCCAACCTAAACTCAGACTCAAAAATGACCGACCAGCAATCTAATTATGGAAGATATTTCTCAGCCATGTCAGCACTATGCAATCTTGGCTTATGACCAGATATCAGGTCTGTCTGGAGCCTGGGAGATCCCCAAATTAAGTGTTAATGCAGGGGAGGATACAGCCTCTTACCCATGGTATAGAAAAATACTCTGAGATTCGGTGCTGTTTTTCCAAATATTAGTATTCTGTCAAAGGGGAAGTGAGAATTATTAAAGATTTTGAGCCACTGTTGTAATGTTGAAAGCCTATGTTTAGCATCTCCATGGTCCAAATTCAAGTACATTTTCACATTCTTGCTTCCTGCTGCCCTAACAAGAGCATCCAGATCTAAAGCATTCGGGAGCAATTTCATTCTGACGCTTTTTGAGTAAATCAGCCATTAAAGCATAGGGCATGCCTTACTTCTGGAAACAAAGGGTTTCAAATACAGTTTCTGTTAGGCATTCACCTGTGATGTATGTTCACACAAATTAATTTCTGGGGAAAGAAACCAAGGGGGGTGGAGACAAAGTGCACATATACAAACCGTGGGAACACTATATGGTTTTCCTGGGAGTCCATAAAATTTCTAGTTATACTTCTCACGCCAATCAGCACTAAAAAGCCACATTTTTACTAGTGTACAACTCTTTTGTAGATCGGACGCTGAAAACAACGTATTGGTAAACAAAAGGTATCACGTGGAACCGTGTTAAACTTGTTGTTGCATGCAATATAATTAAAATACAAAGCTTGGAAAAACTATAGGCAGAGGGAATACATAATGTGGACTAGTCAGAGCTGTGTACTGGAGATTTAAGTAATCACTTGTGATGTGGGAAATTAAAATGGTTACTTCTTGAAAGCAAAATTAATGAACCATGCCAGCTTTTCAATGCACTTATAGCTAGAAAAAATGGACAAATATATGTGCATTGTCTGTTTAGACCCAAATAAATAAAGATGAGTAGTGATTTAATACACTATGGCTGAAGCACATTCTGCAGTAATCCTTTCTAAGTTAACACTCAGCAAACAAGACCTAGGTAAGAGAACAGTTCATGTTGTATGCAGTTTTAAGTTAAACCTCTTTGCGCTTTTTATTATTATTATTTTATTTTTACTATCCTATAATACTTGCCCTGCAGTCACACAGTTCTGCAGTGGCTTCCATTCAAGTTAAACGTACCAAGCAATACAACAAAATGCATTACAGTAACCACTTTGGTTAATTGTATTGCAAAATCAATTTAAGAAAAGTTACAACATGTTTGCAGTATAGCTATTGTCACATGGACTTTTTATATATATATTTTCCATATAGAATTGCTTGCATCTCGCATATCTGTCAACATGATGGACTGGAATGATTAACAAAGCCTTCCTTGAGGGCTAATTAGCAACATCTCTCTTCAAAACGTGTATTTTTATATTACTCAAGTTAAAAAAGTCAAGTGGCAGAGTTTAGAACATTGCCTATTCTTACACCCAAGAGAAAGCTCAGAAAATGAAAGTCAAATAAACTTAGGTTTTAAACAATTACAAAAGTGCTGCATTTAGGTAATACTATAATGGTGCCACAAACGACACAGATTTTTGCAGTGTGTTGGAAAACTTGTTCCTTCAATTTAACTTGCTACTGAAGGGCAAAAAAGGGCCCATTTATCCTAAAAACAGCTCCCTTCACCAAAATCTGGATTGACATGCTAGCCTGCCATACAGACTATCCTGCTTTTTATTTCCAGTCCGGTTTTTGCTTCTGATTAGTGGAAAGGTAGCTTTGGCACACTCAACTGAGACCACGCTTTTCAGCAAAAGAAGCTATACAGCTGCCAGGCAATTTAAGTTTTCAGGGTCTGGTTAATTAGGCTCTTCAACTGGACACAATTCCCATTTGAAACAGCTGTTCCACAGTAACAGGTTAGTTGAGTACTCAGGAGACAATATTGTTACAGGACCGGGCAAGGACAGCCAGTATGTCAGACCCGTAATATTGTCTCTCTCTCTCTCTCCTCTAACACAGTGGTTTTCAAACATCTTAAGCTGCATACCCCTTTCCAAATAACGTAGTCTCCTGCATACCCCCAATTAGCAGAGGTGACACATGAGGGTCACACAGGGTCACCTTCCCTCCCCAGAACTCTGCCAGGGTTTATCTCAGAGGTTCCCACACTATGGGGTGCAATGAGGTTACTGGGGGACATGAAGACCTGATGGGGCTCCTCCGTATGGCAGGAAAAGCGGACAGGGCTCTGTGCAGGTGGTCTCGGCTGCCAGGATCAGGCTCCCTGCCCACCTCGCTCCCCAATTGCTGCAGCTACAGAAGCCACCAACCAACAGTTATGCTCCCCTGCGGGGGATATTGGCAGACGCTCCCCCCGGCTCCCGCTGCTTCCACGGGCTCCTTCCATCGCCCCCGGGGCCCGCCATCACCTCCCGGTCCTGTTGCCTCCCCACGGTGCTTAAGTTGTAATGAAAGAGGTACCAGGCCACCCTTACCTCTGTGCTGTTCCCAGCCAGCAGCCGCTGCTCTCCAGCCACCCCGGAACACAAATTTAAGCACTGCCTCCCCTCAACCCCCGCCACTGTCCCAAGCTCCCTTCCGTGTCCTCACGCCCCGGGCCTGCCCTGTTCCTTACCTCTTGACCACGGTGCCCTGGGCAGTCGCCCACATGGTCCACCCATAAGGCCAGCCCTGCATCCTCTTGTCCTGCCTGACAGAGCCTGCACTAGCATGGATCTTTCCACGCCCCGCCAACCCTGGCCTATATGTCATTAAAGGATTTTTCCCCCAGACCCCCTTGCAGAGAGTTGAGGTACCCCATGGGTACCCGTACCCCAGTTTGAAAACCACTGCTCTACACGTATCAGCTTGTATCACTGTTAAGAGTTTTATCACTTCCTCTAAAATCAACCATCAAAAGATACAGGACTGTCATGCTGGACTCTAATCCAATTTCACACTAAACTTGTGTTCTAATTATCACCAAATATTAGGCTTCCGCTCATCATCGATAACTGACATATTACAAATCTGAACAGGGCAAAACAAATTAGAAAAGCAACATCCTTCTTCTCTGTCTCTCTCTCACCCTAGAACGACAGGAATGAGAGGAATCAAGAAAACCTGGGATCCTATAATGCTTGCTCTGGCACTGATCAGCTGTGAGACTTTGGACACATCACTAAAGCCAGATATTTTAGTGTCCCCTGAATTTTATCAATGCCAATTTTGGGGGACCGACCTTGAAGGATTTCGGGTCTTTGAAGTGCCAAGCATCTTCCCTTTTCCTGAGTGGCCACATTTCGGATTGACCCCAAAGCTTCCAGTAGAAGCTGTTCCATCTGCAGTTAAAGGACACCTTTACCAAGCCACTGATTTATATCCATTGAATGACTAATGTACATTTCTTGAACACAGATACACCATTCTCCCTTTCTTTATAAAAAAAATATTTAATTTTTAATAGTACATATAAATCCAAACACAAAGGTGCCAAAAGATACACCTCAGCAGATACCTACGCTGCTCATCCTTAGCTTTTCTGCTCTGTGAGGCCCCAAGTCAGCAAATTATTTATGCATGTACGGAACCTTAAGCTATTGACTTTAATGGGACTAATTTCCATGATTAAAATTAGGCCTCTGTTTAAAAACCTTGCTGCATCAGGGCACAGATCTCTGCTCTCCTGATGACTGCGCTCTTGTTCAGTTATTTGCACATGCCAACTGGCTTAGTAAGTACACACAAACAGTCAGTTTGCAAAACTAAAACAGACTTGTTATTAGATCAGTTTTGAAAACGAGATGACAGGTTTCAGAGTAGCAGCCGTGTTAGTCTGTATCCGCAAATAAGAAAAGGAGGACTTGTGGCACCTTAGAGACTAACCAATTTATTTGAGCATAAGCTTTCATGAGCTACATCCGATGAAGCGAGCTGTAGCTCACGAAAGCTTATGCTCAAATAAATTGGTTAGTCTCTAAGGTGCCACAAGTACTCCTTTTCCTTTTGCAAAAAGAGATGCAATCCTCCCTTCTCTCAGGAACTCTGCAGAAGCAATTCCCAAGCAGTCCACACATGCTGAGATCTAATTACGTTTGCATGATATGCTAATAAGCTCACTGACAGAAGGGCTCCCACAAGCTTAAGAGGGCAATCAGATTGTCCCCTCTTTGGGAGATAAATTAGCGAGCTAACAAAGAAACACACTGCTCTGATTATATTCCTAGCCCCTTCTTGTTCTTCCTCTCTGTGAGCATCCCCTTTGTTCCCTCCCCCACCCCTCCACTCTTTCTCTGAGCTGAATTCCATGCTGTCCTTTAAAAGAAGAGTCACCCTTTTGTGCATCAAATGATCACCACGTCATCAAATTCCTCTTCTGCCACCCCTTGCGGAGGTGCACTGCTAACAGCATTGCTGGTATTTCAGTTCAACACCAACATGCTTTCTTCCCTCTCTTCAGAACACTTTGTGGCCACTTGCGAATGGCCAAAGACAACTTGCATGTCAGTGGCAGCTCACTGCCATTTCTTCCCTACCTGATCTCTTTCAATGCATCATTACACAAGACACTACACAAGCACATTCAACGGAGAGCTATGCTGAACACACAGCGAATGGGTCTACATTGCACAACATGGTTCACCTGTCTCAGAGCCAGATCCTCTGCTGCTATGAATGAGCTCCAATCAGGGTCAGTTCACACCAGCTGATGATCTACGGTTATATGATTTTACTGTGGGCTCCCTAACTCTTCTCTTCCCCCTTTCCTAGCTAATCGGTAGTTTTTAAGACCGAATGCATCCCGTGCAATTTGTGCAGGGAGTTTACCATTAGGGTTGTTCATCAAATCATTGGTTTACTGGGACTTTCCCCCCCTCTTCTTTGTTTAAAAACAACAACAAACAAGTGCAGCCCATAATGTCCCATTCAATTAGCATCCTTCTGTGTATTTGTTTGTTTGCTTTATTAATGTGTAAGCTGCTGATTTGTTTTTTATTTCAGTTATTAATCAAAATACTTTTCATGTCTTTTCGCCGATTACCCAGACGGCACATGACAATTCCCCAGACACATTAAAGCCAGTAATATTGAAATGACTTTCTGCAGACATGCCAAGCAGTTAAACCATACCCTTTGATGCTAAAACCAAAGGCCTTTCACCCTTGCTTAACAATGGCGAACTATTTTCAGTCATGCTTTACTGCAACTGTTAACGCAGCTGCTAATTTACCTTGCAGTCCTGGAGAACTGCAGTGTATACAATGCTCCAAAGACATACCTCCCTTCAACACAACAAGCAATCCTAATTATTTCCATAGTGTGTACCTACAGCTACTAAAAATACCCTACACAACCAAGGTCTGTCTGGCTTTTATTTTTCCATTTTGTTTTGTTGACAGCTTTGGGTCCAGAAATTTACTGCCAAGAGGGTTAGAGAACAAGAGAGATTTATATGCATGAGTATGTTAAGCCAAATGCACATTAGGAACCTAAATTCTGTCTGGAAAAAGCAATTTAGGATGAAGAGAAAATCCTTCCTGTCCACTCACTGAAGGCCAAATTCCCATTGCAAAGTTAATTTTACAGCCCTTTAGCCCTGCCAATGCACGTGCATGTGAGTACCTGTACCGATGCCAGCAGAGCCCACTAAAGTCAATGCAAACCACTTGAGCAGGGTGAAGTTATGTCTACAGATCAGGCCCTCGGTCAGAGACAAACCAGCAGGGAATTTACCCTAGTCTGCAGCCCAGCTCTCCAGTTCACAAGCAACCAAGGAAACTTTGGCCCCTGCATCACCTCAGCTTTCATTAGCATCAACAATTAACACTGGACTGGCTTCCTCTCCTGCCACCTGCATTCTCGGTTACAAATGTTCCAAAGCAGGAACTATTCTAAATCTCACTATAACTACGGGTTCTCAGTCTCACTTCGAGACTTACGGTGAAAGCTGCCCAAGGCAAAGCGCACAAGGCACGATGCACAGTTTAAAGCCCCAGCTAAGCTAGGAGTGTGAATTGGCGGCTAGCTAATGTAACACTGACTTTTAAAAAAGGCTCCAGAGGCAGTCCTGGCAATTACAGGCCAGCAAACCTAACTTCAGTGCCAAGCAAATTGGTTGAAACTATAGTAAATAATAGAATTATCTGACACACACAGAAGAACATGATTTTACTGGGGGAGAGTAAACACGTCTTTTGTAAAGGGAACTCACGCCTCACCAAATCTATTGTAATTCTTTGAGGGGGTCAACAAGCATATGGACGAAGCTGATCCAGGGGATACAGTGCACTTGTCGTTTCAGAAAGCCTTTGACAAAGTCCCTTACAACAGTAGGCAATCGTGGGAGAAGAGGGAAGTTCCTCTCATGGATCAGTAACTGGTTAAAAGATAGGAAACAAAAGGGTAGGAATAAATGGTCAGTTTTCATCAACGGAGAGAGGTAAAGAGTGGGGTACCCCAAAAGATCGGTACTGGGATCAGTGCTGTTCAACATATTCATAAACGATCTGGAGAAAGGGGTAAGTAGTGAGGTGGCAAAATGTGCAGATGAAACAAAATTACTCAAGATCGTTAAGTCCAAAGCTGACTGCGAAGAGTTACAAAACAGATCTCTCAAAACTGGGTGGCTGGGCAACAAAATGGCATCCAATGAAGTGAGCTGTAGCTCATGAAAGCTTATGCTCAAATAAATTTGCTAGTCTCTAAGGTGCCACAAGTACTCCTTTTCTTTTTTGAAAATGGCAGATGAAATTCAAAGCTGATAAATGCAAAGTAATGCACATTGGAAAACATCCTAATTTGGATGGCGGTCCAAATTAGCTGTTACCACTCAAGAAAGAGATCTTGGAGCCATCGTGGACAGTTTTCTGAAAACATCTGCTCAATGTCCAGCACAGTCAAAAAAGCTAACAATGTTAGGAACCATTAGGAAAGGGACAGAAAATATCCTAATGCCACTATATAAATCCATGGTACACTCACACCTTGAATACTGCATGCAGTTCTGATCACCTCATCGCAAAAATGATATATTAGAATTGGGAAAAGTATAGAGAAGGGCAACAAAAATTATCAGGGCAGGGACCGGTTCCATATGAGGAGAGATTAAAAAAGACCGGGACTGTTCAGATTAGAAAAGAGACAGCTAAGGGGGGATATGACAGAGGTCCATATAATCATGAATGTTGTGTAGAAAGCGGATAAGAAAGTGTTACTTACCCCTTCACATACCACAAGAACCAGGGGTCACGCAATGAAATGAACAAGCAGTAGGTTTTAAATTAACATAGGGAAATACTTCTTTACACAACACACAGTAACCTATGTTGCCAGGGGATGTTGTGATGGCCAAAAGTGTAAGTGTGTGCACAAGAGAACTAGATAAGTTCGGGTGAGCCTAGGTCCATCAATGGCTATTAGCTCAAATGGTCAGGGATGCAACCCCATGCTCTGTGTGTCCCTAAACCTCCAGCTGCCTGATGCTGAAACTGGAGACTGAGGCTGGATCATTCAATAAACTGCCGTGCTCTGCTCATTCCCAGGCATCTGGCAATGGCCACCGTCAAAAGCTAAATGAATCATCAGTCTGACCCAGTATGGCCATTCTTATGTCCTAAACTTACATTCATTAACAGTATTAATGCCTGTGTTTGGGGGAAACTCAAATTAAAGAAATTACATCCATCCCCCCTGCACTTTCAGCTGGAAACAACAATCTCCTCTACCTTTCCTCACTTCCAGGGCATGAGGGTGGGTGTTATCCTGCTGCCCGTCTCTGAGACCTTCCAGGTAAAATAGCAATAGCAAAGGGTCTAGTGGATTTCATGCAGTCTCTGGCCATCCTCACGTTTTGGGGTAAAGCTTCCAGGGGGCATTTTGTTTGTTACAGGTTTTGTCAATTTATTTTTCTTAACCTAAGATGTCAGGCAAGTATTCCACCAAACACCAAAAAGCAACAGGCAGAGACCAAGGGTCCCATTGACTTCAGTGGGGCCAGGATTTCACCGCAAGCAAGGAAAGATTTTGGAAAGTTCCAACTGTGAAGCCAGGAAACGGAGAATCGAAATGGTTTTGCAATCAGAGATTAAGATAAGTGCCTTTTTTTGTTTGTTCTTACAAATCCAAACTATTGATTGTTCACTACCAGACTGACCATTATATTCCACTGCACCCTCCCCCTTGAGATGATCTTTTCAGTAAAATTGCAGCTGAATGAATTTTACCACTGACTTAGGGAGCCTTCCACAGAAGAGATACAACCAGAAATAAGACATATAATATCGTGGTTAATTTGGGTTCCATTCCTGACACTACCAAATTAGCGTTGGGTAGGAAAAACACACGTGTTTAGGTTTCAGAGTAACAGCCGTGTTAGTCTGTATTCGCAAAAAGAAAAGGAGTACTTGTGGCACCTTAGAGACTAACCAATTTATTTGAGCATAAGCTACAGCTCACTTCATCGGATGCCTACTGTGGAAAGTGTAGAAGATCTTTTTATATACACACAAAGCATGAAAAAATACCATCTCCCACCCCACTCTCCTGCTGGTAATAGCTTATCTAAAGTGATCACTCTCCTTACAATGACAGGTTTCAGAGTAACAGCCGTGTTAGTCTGTATTCGCAAAAAGAAAAGGAGGATTTGTGGCACCTTAGAGACTAACCAATCTCCTTACAATGTGTATGATAATCAAGGTGGGCCATTTCCAGCATAAATCCAAGTTTAACCAGAACGTCGGGGGGGGGGGGGGAACAAGGGGAAATAGGCTACCTTGCATAATGACTTAGCCACTCCCAGTCTCTATTTAAGCCTAAATTAATAGTATCCAATTTGCAAATGAATTCCAATTCAGCAGTTTCTCGCTGGAGTCTGGATTTGAAGTTTTTTTGTTGTAAGATAGCAACCTTCATGTCTGTAATTGCGTGACCAGAGAGATTGAAGTGTTCTCCGACTGGTTTATGAATGTTATAATTCTTGACATCTGATTTGTGTCCATTTATTCTTTTGCGTAGAGACTGTCCAGTTTGACCAATGTACATGGCAGAGGGGCGTTGCTGGCACATGATGGCATCTATCACATTGGTGGATGTGCAGGTGAATGAGCCTCTGATAGTGTGGCTGATGTTATTAGGCCCTGTGATGGTGTCCCCTGAATAGATATGTGGGCACAGTTGGCAACGGGCTTTGTTGCAAGGATAGGTTCCTGGGTTAGTGGTTCTGTTGTGTGGTATGTGGTTGTTGGTGAGTATTTGCTTCAGGTTGCGGGGCTGTCTGTAGGCAAGGACTGGCCTGTCTCCCAAGATTTGTGAGAGTGTTGGGTCATCCTTCAGGGTAGGTTGTAGATCCTTGATGACGCGTTGGAGGGGTTTTAGTTGGGGGCTGAAGGTGACGGCTAGTGGCGTTCTGTTATTTTCTTTGTTAGGCCTGTCCTGTAGTAGGTGACTTCTGGGAAGTGTTTAGGTTTAGGTTAACACATTACTAATGACGGAGAAAAGTGCGAAAAAAATACTGAAAGCCGGTACTTAAAGGTCTGTTTAAGCAAAGCTAAAGGAGAATTCAAGTAAAACGGTGACCGCAATCCAACACATTTCACCAAAGTGCTTGGACTGAGAAAATTACACGCTAGTACTACCCTGGCTTTGCAGAACTCACCATCCATCAGGGTCAAAATGAGTTAGCTTCCCATTGCCCTGTGAGAATAGCTACGACTCGCTATTTGGTTTGACAGTTTGAAATCAAAGGCTCAATATGCCATGCACTTTATTCTGCAACTCAGTAAGAACTTGCATCTCAAAAGACTGTTAGAGTATTAGCAAAAACAGAAACCTATTTTCAAAAGCCATAAGTGATTCCAAATTCAAGTTTATATATATCTGTATCTTGCATTGTATTTTTATACTTATTATTCTGCTCCTCATATGAAACTATAAATGAAGAAGGGACAGAGAGCTCTCATTAGCTTTTGCAAGCTTTTAAATGATCTTGCATAGTTAAAAGTTACATTCCTGGAAAATATACTGTCAGTTTTGTATTTTCTCAGTACAACAATCATTTCCTTTGCTAAAGGGGCAAAATACTGTAAGATCTTACACCCTTGATAAATATGTTACAATAAGGTGCTCTTTCATTTCAAGACAGATGATATTGACTCAGTTGGTGGAACACCAAATGTAAACCAGAGATGAGAGTAAAGTCGTTTATTCCTGATAACATCAAAAGAGATAAAGAGGACACAAAGACCTGAACATACAAATAGAACAATAGAAGAGTGAATTCTAGGTGATCAGAAATCCTGAACGTTCTCCATCTGTTATGGTAGCTGCAATACTAAAACAACTTCCGCATTGTGTAACTAAAAGTGTCT
This sequence comes from Lepidochelys kempii, assembly GCF_965140285.1. Lineage (NCBI taxonomy): Eukaryota > Metazoa > Chordata > Testudines > Cheloniidae > Lepidochelys > Lepidochelys kempii. The sequence goes on along the minus strand of NC_136388.1, from coordinate 99,018,248 downwards.
TCCTTATCCCAGTTATGGCGAGATCAGAATATTGTTAACTGCCACTGAAACCTACGAAGTAAAATCTGCACTGTCAAGTGAAAACACAGAATGAAGGTTCTGTCCCTATCACTGCTGAATTTGAAAGACATCAAAGAGCTTTCACAATGTACCTATGAATACAAATCTAACCTGGGATGTGCTACGGAATGGATAATTCACATAAAAAACTATGTTGGATGGAGACAGACAGAGCTCACAACAAAAGTTACGTACCCAGGATTATTTTGGGAGGCAGGAGTGTTTCTGTTCTTCTCCCATCAGCCCCTTGCTGGCAGAAGTTTAGTGTGAAAATCGAAGACAAACTGTTGGTCAGTAAATCTGGCAACATATGAAAAAATGTCTCCAAAATGCCCAAGAGCATATATAATGGCCTGTCCACACATGGAGTTATTACAGACCACTATTCCAGAAGAGCTGTTCCTGAGTAACTCCAGATATGGAAAACCAACAAGGAGTCCTTGTGGCACCTTAGAGACTAAGGGCATGGCTACACTAGAAACTTCAAAGCGCTGCTGTGGGAGTTCTCCCGGCACAGCGCTTTGAAGTGCGAGTCTGGTCGCGCGAGCGCTGGGAGAGAGGTCTCCCAGCGCTCCTGGTAATCCACCTCCATGAGGGGATTAGCTCCAAGCGCTGGGAGCATGGCGCCCAGCACTCTGAGCCTGTCCACACTAGCGCTTTAAAGCGCTCAGACCTGCTGAGCTCAGGGGGGGTGATTTTTCGTACCCCATGAGCCAGCAAGTTAGAGCGCTATAAAATGTAAGTGTAGACAAGTCCCGACACATTTATTTGGGCCTAAGCTTTCGTGGGCTAAGCTTAGGCCCAAATAAATGTGTTCGTCTCTAAGGTGCCACAAGTACTCCTCGGTGTTTTTGCTGATACAAACTAACACAGCTACCCCTCTGAAACCGGTCTCCATCTATGGACACACTTATTCCAGAATAAGTGTGCCTTGTTCCTGTTTGGCTTAACTTGCTTTGAAAGTGGAGTAAGCTAAACAGAAACAAAGGGCTCATTCCATAACAAGAGAGTGTCCACACAAGGAGTTATTCAGGAATAGCTATCACACTTTAATTTGATCTGAATTAATTTTCAAAGTGTAGACAAGCTGTAAATCAGATAAAGATAGTAAAGAGCTGTAAAGGGTCTTTCAGTGACCGGGCATTACGGTTTGAAAAAGACAGTGTTTGCCCCAAAGTATTTTAAAGGGAGCCCAAGACAGCATGCAAGTAGCAGAGTCAGTAGATGTTGATGGGGAGAGAGAACACAGAATAATTAGAGTCACTATCTGAGGACAGTTAGGAAACTAGAGCTGGTCCAAAAATACCTCATTTTTCCAAAATTCCCCACAAAATAATGAAACCAAAACCTGAAATTTAATTACAAATGTTCTTTTTGTCCAAAAAAACAGAAAAATTGAACTACAAATGAAAGCTTGGCATGAGCATTTTCATTTTGATCAAAAACCCATTTTTCAATTAAAAAAAAAAAAAAAGCGTTGACCAACTCTATTTCCCAGGAACACTATTTCAGTCTCCTTATTTTTGTCATCTTTAGAATCATCTACAATGAACACACCTGTAATTTTCTGAGATAAGGTGACAGGTCAGAAAAACACACCACACAAATGTGGGCAGAAAAAACAGGAAATAGCTTGTCCACTTTTTTTTTTTTTTTTTTTTTAAACATGGCTGATTCTGAAGTACCTGGGTCCTTGCTGTTGGTTTGTTTCTAGATTGTGTGGCTAGTAGCCAAGATCTTTATTTCATATTGAAAATAAGAATAATTGATGTCAAAGGATGGCGTAGAGGGTGTATCTACAATAGCTAGGAGTGTACTTTCCAGTGCAAATAGACCAGTGGTTCTCAACCTATTTACTATTGTGGGCCGCATATGCGGCTCTCTCGGAATTACGTGGGCCGCATCCACACAATATTTATACTGCCTGTATGGCCCTCAGGCCGTCACATGGGCCGCAGCTGTGTGCTGACTGGGCCGCAAGTGGCCCGCGGGCTGTGGGTTGAGAACCACCGGAGTAGACCGATACACACTAGCTCGAGCAGAACTAGTGTGCTAAAAATGGCAGTCTAGCTGCAGTCAGCCAGGCTAGCCACTTGCGTACGTAACCCGGTGGTTTGGGAGGATTGTACCTTTGTGACTAGCCCGAGCCATTGCTTGTGCCACCACAGCCATGGGCTATTTTTAGCACTATTTCTAGCGGAGTTAGGGCCGGTGCATTCACCTGGACTGGGGAGCATCATCCCAGCGGCCGTGTAAACACACCCGCAGTTCATCTGACCTACTCCTCTCTTTCCTCAAGCAGTTCAGCTCTTGACCTAATGCACCCTAATATCTTGACATTCCAGGAAGAGGACAACGGTGACCATAAAGGCGGTAAAGGAGCAAAGGAAGAAGGCAGGACTGAACAGAGGAACAAATAAGCAGGGCCAAGCCTGCAAGGGTAAGAGGGACAGAAAACACCGTGGTGGAACCTGGGAGAAATATGGAGTAGACATGGGCAGAGGAGATCCAAGTAGAGGAACACAGTCATAGAATCCTGTGTTTCATTCTTAAAAAACAACACCCTAGCTGTGGTGCACCCTACAGAGACCCACATGAGCTCAGGCTGAAGGGTCAACATAGATTTCAATATTCACACGTTGGTCAGTTTAGGAAAACACGCTCTGTTCCCCAAATAATTTTTGGTGCATAGCTACCTGGTTTTCTATTACAGGGCTGAGTTTCTTCTGAAACACTTCTCCCATTCAACTGAGTCCACTGAATTCACTGGCCTGTGTCAGAAGAGACTAAAAGCTATTGATTAAACTAAACCTAAACACTCCTGCAGTGAAAGAGAACGTCAAAGATTCATGGCCATTGCCAAAATCTGATTCCAACCTACCACAGTCTTGGAGATCTGCTTCATGCTGACAGAATCCATAGATTTCATGCAGATGTTTGCATGGATACAAGTTTGCTTTTGCAGTCACTGCTTTTATAAAGGCACTCTTTCTGGTGAATATTTTTCTAGTTGAAATCTACACAGCTCCACTAATTTCAAGCACTCAGAATGAAGTAACCAGTAAACGTCAGTAAAAGAACTGAAGAATTGAAAAATACATACGAATCAAGTGCCACCATATGCTACTCTGCCTACTTTCTGGATGTACAGCATGGAAGTCAAGTTAAACTGGAGTTTTTCCATTTGTAAAAGCAAAGCTGGCACAAGCTATTTCACTTAATGAAGCAAACATTTCTTTGTGTTAAACCCACAAAAATATGGCAACGTTTAAATTGGGAGTGATGACCCAAACGAGAACAAAAAAAGCCAAAGATGTTTTGAATTCCTTAAATAGGAAACAAAGCACACAAAATTTAGCCACAATTTCCTGTTTTAACTTAAAATAATAATAATAATAATAATAATAATAATAATAACAACAACAACAACAACAACAATAATAATAAAAGATAATCTGGACTTTATACAAGAACCAAATCTAATCTGTAAACTGGAATGCAAAAGAAATGAAAAAGGTTAATTAACTTTCACAGAGATTAATTCTCTATTTCATAAACCACATATAGATGGCAAGCATGGAGCATGCTGCAAAACTAAGGAAATTTATTCACTGAAAAAAAAAATACATGCAAAGAGCTATACTAAAACTTATAAGCACACAGGAATCAGGACATTTAAAAGGTGAATATTAATTCACCCATGCTGAACGTACGTTTTTATTAGACTTAAAATGGACTTGTAAATATGGACACATACAGGTGGTGAAAAGCATGCAAGTTAGCATTACTGAGAATCTTTACTTTTTCCTTGACTTCAGGTGTTTACATTTTCATATTAGATTAAAACAAGATTTTTGCATTTAATTTCCATGTGGGGCTTTTTATTATTTATTTGGGTGTGGGAGGCGAGAGGGTCCCAGAGAGAAAGGTAGATTGCCTGTGCTTAACATTAACTTAGTCCCAAGGAACAAGCTCTCAGGCATTCCTTCCCTGACAGTTTTCATTTTGGAATGGAGACCATGCAAACTGAGGAGACAGAATGGCACTTGCCACTGTATGGAAGCACTTTACAAATCCTAAGCATCCAAGAGTTTTCTGTCTGAGCCTTTCCATCTCTGAACAGATTTGTAAGCCCAGCTCCATGGACAGCAGATAATCACAATTAGCAGCATGTTCCTACATAACCATCTTTAGGTCCAGAAGGCACAGAGTGTAGATCTTTGTTGATTTCTCCTGATCCAGCAGCTGTGGCTCATATCCTGCCATCCTCAGGGGGCACACAGATCAACTCTCAGCACATTCAGAAGTGAGCGTTCAATACATCTTCCCATAAGGCAAGCAAAACATATTTTCCACTCTGTCCATTGTTCTGCACCTCATGGGCAGTTAATTCAGGAAACATTTAGGCTTGAGAACAGTGCACCTTTCTGAAGCGTGCTGCTCCTCCCCGACACGCCGTTCCACACAACTCTGAGTGAGCCACACAACGTCTGGGATCCAACTGCACTTCATCACCAAGATCAATGCATTCCTAGAGCACGTAGGGTTTTGGTATTTTAAAACAAAGTGCCAACCTGACAAACTGGAGAGATGAAATACTTCTGATCAGCGCAAACTGTTCATTTTATTCAGGTTTGTTTAATAAGGAAAAGAAGCTCTGCCATATTTAAGAGCACATACATATTAATGCAAAGCCCAGAGCTTCACCCTTAACAAAAATCCAGCGATAATCTAAACAATCCAATCATCCCGTCGGACTAATACCCCTCTCTACCTCGAACCCTGCCTCTCCAAGCTCCCACCCACTCTCCAAGGACTCCAGATAAACAAGACAGACCTTGTAGCACATGACGGGACACAGAGAAGGTGACAAGATTTGGGCTACTTTGGTGAAATCTAGAGGCCAGGAAAGAATTGATTCACTACTCCCATAAATAGCCACGGGTTAGTCAGCAACACCTTCTAATCTCCAGGACTGAAGACAGCAGGCAGATCTCGTCACTGAATCATGTCCATTGCTAGAGGCTCACTGAACAAAGTAATAAGGGGAGTTTCTGCAACATAACCAGGCCTGCAACCAGACTGATAAGGGTCAAGGAGAACTGAGGCACCTAGAAATTATCTAACCACAACCATGGCAACTCCCTCCCCCCTCCAAAGAAATAAAACACAAGAGATTAGAAACCAACTATTAATTGGCCAGGCTGTCAATTTAAAGAGGCGATTTTTTGAGCAAAGGGTGGATGCAAATCTCTATCAGGACCCATAGCATCTAACCCTCTCCAGCAGATACAATGACCATCTCCACCTATACCAGACCTGCACCTCCCCATTGGGCTCCACCAGCCAGAAGGAACATGAACCTCAACATGCTGGTTGTCATCCAAAGATTCCCTAGCACCACAGGCCGAAACTCGAGTACAGAAGACGCTGCCTTTGTCCCCTTAGGATATTGCTCCACTTCCATAGCTGCAGATAACTTAGCCCCAGCTACTGGAATGTGCTGACCTTTAACTGGACAGTCATACAGCGTTCTTTTTGAGCCCTGATTTGGAAAAAGATCCATTTCCACTCTGCCTTCGGACAGTCATTCACAAAATTCTGAGCTGCCTCCCATCCCATTTTTGAAAGGCGTCTTGCCTCTTTGCACTAAAGAAATGCAATGAAAATCCACATTCCCTCAGTTCAGTTCACTTAATGTCCCTCCCTTCCATAGGAGGCAAGTCTTGAAAGACAAAGTGGGTGAGGGAATACCTTCTGTTTGACCAATTTCTGGTGGTGAAAGAGCTTTCGAGCTTACACACAACTCTTCTCCAGGTCAGGGGAAGAAGACTTCTATGTAAGCTCAAAAGCTTGTCTCTGTCACCAACAGAAGTTGGTCCAACAGAAGATATTACTTCACCCACCTTCTCTCTCTAATATCCTGGGACCAAAGTGGCTACAACACTGCAAACAAGCCTCGAAAGAGCCCTCAAATAGAATAGTAAATTGGATTGTGGCATCTTAGCATGTCTTACTCAGTTTTCACTAGTTGTATAACTGGAACTTACAGTCTTGTGGTGTCAAGCAAAGTGACTTAAACAAGAAGTATTCCATTTATCTTGACATTTTGCTTTACTGTCATTCCCAGAATCTCGTTTTATTCACTAACGTAATGGTTCATTGCCTTCAACACCACCTTGTAAACTCATTTCATAGGTATAGTTCCATTCATCCTTTGCCAGCTGCACCATTTTCTGCCTGCATCCTGAAGACTTGTCTACAGTAAGCTCTACACAATAAAGCGTAAATGTTTACAAGTAACTAGTGATTCTAGGAACCTCAGTTTTGCCCAATTTGAGGCTCTTTACAAAGGGACCCCATTTTCAGCAGGTGATTGGTCAGCCCTTTCTGGAAGCGCTTGGAAGGATGTCATAGCTCAAATCTTTTTGTCTTTGGGGCAACAGAAAACAAGGCTATTTCACTGATTTTTGTGCAGTGGATCATCTCTTCCGTTTTAGCGAAGCTTGCTGTATAAGCGTTGCAAGTCTACAGAAATCACTTTAGACTGTAAGGACGAGATTTTCAAAAGGAACGAAGGGCAGTTAGGCACCTAACTTGTCTTTGTAATTCTCCCCCTACTTTCTCAAAGATGCTGACTTAGAGAGGGGCTTTGTTTTCCCACCCTGATTTGGGAAGTGGGTCTCAGATGGATTAGTCTAATACATTCCTAAACTGATTTCTAGTTAAATTTTTTGAAGGAAAATAAAATATTGGATTTTTTGAGAGAGAAAAAACAGCTCACCCACAGTGCACACTCATAATTTGATTCAGAATCTTCATCGTTTAAATAAAATTTGCTGCCAAACGGAAATTTTGCTTAACAAGTTTCAAATTTTTAGATAAAATAACTCTTCTTAAAGTATGGTTATTTGGCAATGAAATGCTACATTCCACATAACAAAAATCAGTCCCAAACTACATTATCCAATGTGAAAAGACTTCAATACTGTATTCGCCCTTTTATAAAGTGGAATAATTCCATACCTATCCACACCCTGACATTTCTCCTCAAATCAGGGCAAACAATTAGCCTTAATCCTTGTTAGTGCTGTATGTTTCCTTTAAATCCTGTTACCACATTCCTTCATGCAATCAACTGCCTTTTAAAAAACCAGTATCGGTTAAGTCTGCCTCTTCCAAGAAAGGTCATGACCTCTCTTTGCCCCCCAGGCTCCTGACCTCTAGTTCCTGTCTGTGCTGTATCATTCTGTAAAGTTACAGCTCTCACAAACTAATCTATTTCAGCTGATTATTAATTCATCCGAAAGTCAGACGTGAACTCAAAGCCCGTCCCAACACATGGGAAAAATGAAGGGGGAAAAAAATCAAATCAAATATTACCCTCTACTGCTTTAGGAAATATCTATGAACATTTTGTCCAGAGCACAGAATGTTTCAAATTGAGCTACTTGAATATTTATAATATTTGAAAATCTTTTTAAAAAAACTGAGTTGAACTGATGCATTCATTTATTTTGGAAGTTTACCCAAGCCTTTGGCTGGAGATAAACAATCACTTTTGAACGCAATATGAACATCCAAACCGGGACGCTTGAGCAGTTGGAAACTCCCACAGGCCTTTGATGTCAATAACTTGCTAGATAATATCAGCAACATGCACAGTATGCACTGTTTATTCCAAAACGGGAGAGGAAAAACCTTGAGGAATTCATGTTTTCCCTTAAGAGATGTTCTTGCAACATGTGAATGTTACACAAAATATTTGGATTAGACATTCCAGAATACAATCAGCATGTTAAAGCCCAAATAAATTAGAGGAAGATAGACAGTTGCCAGCTACGGGTGAAACTCTGGCCCCATTAAAATCTAGGCAGGTTTTGGCATTGACTCTACAGGGTTAGTATTTCACCCAATCTTGGGGAAAATATTGATGTTTTACTGGGAGGGGGGAAATTCCATGTAAAATCATCTCTCAGTTTGCAATACCTTCAAGACATCCTCAGACCTCAATATAAAAAAAGATTTTGTTATAAGCACCTGGGTGTACTTAATGGAGCCCCTCCGCAAAAAAATTGACATATTTCAAGTCTATGTCCAACAGAGGACATGGAAGAAACATTTCAACAGCAGCAAAACTCAATGGCTTTCTTGGAGCACTCTATTCCTGTTAAAATTCAGCAAAAGCAGTAATATCACTTAGTGTGTAGTCTTTCGGAGATCAGTACATGCAATCGGAGAATTCAAATCTGTCCTTGCAGGGCATCCTTTACCATGCTCTTTTGAGCTGGAGGGACAGGGGCAGGGAGGAACCCGAAAAACAGAAACCAAATACTCTTACAATAATTCTTTTGGTTACCGATTATCTAGAATGGTCTCAAAACACAAGCAATTAACACATTACCAAAACTGGGAAACACCAAACAACGTGGTTCTGTTGGTTTTTGGTACCATATTTTAAGCAAACAAAATTGAGCTAATCGATCTGGAAAATCTGATCCATGTTTGGGGATTTGCCATTGTTGCTGCTTTTATGTTTGCTTTCAATTTTCTAGCCCCTCCTCACTCTGTCACCTCTAAATCCAAGATGCCATGTTTAACAGGAAAACAATTACTTAACGATGCGTGAGTTTCACACTATTAGCAGATTAAATTCTAAAGACTGCCTGTGGTAAACACAAAAGTCAAATGCCTTTCCCAGTGTTCAGCCTTTTAACTAAGGCTATGTCTACACTGGCAACTGAATGACAAAACTTTTGTCTTTGAGAGCTGTTAACACCCCCCACCACCCCCGACAGACAAAAGTTTTGCCGGGGACAAGCACAGTGTGAACAGCGCTTTGTCGGCAGGAGCGCTCTCCTGCCAATAATGCAAACGCCGCTCATTGGGAGTGGACGTTTTTTGTCAGCAGGAGAGCCAAGAAACAGCAGCGACATTGCACGACTTTTAGCAGCACATCTGTAGCAACACAGCCATGTCACTAAAAGCTGTGTAGTGTAGACATAGCCTATGACTGCAGGCTTGTTTGTGTACGTTCCAACGCAACAATGACCGGTTTTGTCCACTAAGCAGAAATAGCCATCTTAGTCTTCAATGCACATTAGATGCTAATTTGTGGGCAGAGTGCTTGATTTCTGTATGCCCTTGATCGAATAATGTACTGGCTAACCCACACTGAACTCAGTGGAGGTGCATCGGATTTAAGTAAATTCAGAATCTGGCACCATCGCTCTTCAGAAAGGGAATTATTTGTCGATTTCACAGGACACCAGGATGCACCATGCAAAGTTTACCAGATGTGGTTTTATCACCTCAACTTGAACTACTCTTTATTTTATAGGAACCCTATTTTTAAAAAAAGGTTATCAGATCCCAGTGATTACAAGAGCTTCACTTACATGCCCAAGTGTCTCTATAAAACCTCGCTTTCAGGGCTTCTTTGGTCTAAATGTTTTTTAACTTAGAGAAACAACTTGCATATGTAAGTAATTTTCCCTGTAAAGCTCTGACTGACCACTCGCCTGGTAAACTCATTTCGGAACTTTCTCTGCATTTTGAACCGAGTTCCTCAAACTCATTGACCAAAAGATATTCTTTTAAGAATAGTTCATTTGGGGGGGGAAAAAATGCAGCAAAAAGGAAGTTTCAATTACTTTGCGAACTGAAGCAGAACAATTACGATCCAAGCAAACTTTATTAGCTATGACATGCATGCTGATCCTTTTGTTTCCTGTGTGCAAAAATCCTGTTGTAGGATTTTTTCCCCCGGCAACGAAATATTTCCCCTTTGCACAAAACACTGTACTCCACTTGGTTTTAGTAAAGAAGTCTCTATAAGTATCAACAAATTTACACAAAACCCCCTCACATTTTGTCTTTTATACAAGAACCAGGAATAACTGAATTTACGTTCAGTTACCGCTTGATGTTTTACCAACATCCACAGATAATACATCCAATGAAGTTAGCTGAAGCTCACGAAAGCTTATGCTCAAATAAATTTGTTAGTCTCTAAGGTGCCACAAGTACTCCTGTTCTTTTTGCGAATACAGGCTAACACGGCTGCTACTCTGAAACAGATAACATTGTTAGTATACACTAATTTGTCCTGTATTTGTCTCCTGTATGTGTCTAGGAGAAAAAAATTTAACCATGAGCTGCCTTTACAGCTCGTGATGGAGGAAGCTTCTCATAGGTGCAGCAGCCTTACGTATGTACTTTTTTTGAATCAATTGCAAGTCAAGAAATACCAACAACAAGCACATACAAAGTGCCAGATTTTCAGAAGTATTCAGCACGTACAACTGGGGGACAGATTTTCAAAAAGGCTTGCTCCCGTTGGGTACCTAGATAAAGTGACCTAATTTTCAAAAGTGCTCACCACACTAAAGTTCCCATTGAAAAAACCCTTCCCTACATGCCTTGCCTCGTTGCAATGTAGCGACCTCCAAAGAATCCAACACAACTCCAGAACAGAGAGTTAACCATCTACAAGGACGCTGAGTAGTTGTTTGCTTGTAAAACAAATTACAGTCTAATTAAGAGTTCTGTCCTAAAGCAGGGGAGGGTAAGAAACAGACACAGGATTACAAGAAAGTGGATAACTTTCTACAAGACATTTTTATAGCAATAAGATAAACAACGTAAGCTGTAGCTCCCCAGTTGTTTCACCAATGTAGCAGGCTAAGTTTAGCTCAAAAGAAGAGCCGTTTCAACCTTGAGATTGGCAAAAGCCCTCCCAAAAGGAAGCAAGACCCTCTTTTTAGTCTGAATTTAGACTTGGTGTCTGTGGCCAGGGTGATAATGCGATGTTTTCTGTTGCAGACTAGGGGTAATGTTTTCAAAAGTACCTAACTGGTGGTGTATTAATTTAGACGGAATAAATGGGCCAAAGGTGTTAACGTCATCCAGTCAACATCCAACATTAAACAGTGTTAAACAAGGCATTTGGCATACAGAGACCTGAGCCTACTTAGCATTATGGCAAAGACACTATTAATCCTTTTATTAAAGAAAAAAAGGAAAACCAGTTAAAGCATTAACATATTAAGTGAGGATTTCATTTTAACCACATCCCTTGTTGGCTGGAGCGTGTTTTTAGAAGGAAAAAAACCCGTCTCTCAGTCTCTGAGATGGTATCAAAGATGATCATTTTCCTTTTTGGTAAAAGAGAAGAAGTTAGTTGAAATGGGCTGCAGCTACTGATGCTGAAGCCTGATCCCACTTCATCTGACGGCATTTGGAATTCAGCTAGAGCTAATAGAGTTGGCGATGGCGTCTGGGTGCCTTTCCCTGTGTCCATTTGGTCACGACAGCTCCCAGGACTAGTACAAAGAAGGCCTGAGACTGCAGGAGATGGGGAGCCATGATTGTGAAGCTCACTCCAGTAGCCTCCATCTGTTCTTCCACATTTCCACCCCAAAGTCTCTCTCTTTAAGGACCCAAAAAGGGAGTGATGGGTGGAACAGCCTTTCCCCTCGTTATTTTGTGACTCAATTAGGCCTCATTTCCAACACATCAATTTCAGTTCACTGATTTCCAGACCCCCATTTTCTTATTTACCAAGCATAAGCATTTGAGTTATATCTGGAGGCCTTTCGTTAGACTAATGCAGTCTGTCTCCTTTTAGCACCTTTCCCTATTAACATTTGTTATTACAGATTACTGCAACATCTTCTGAACTTTCATGTAGTTTTTCCAACTGAGCTCACAATTAGAGTAAATTTGTAGGCCTGATTACCACAAGTGACATAGGAATCCATTTTCAAAAGCGTCTTAGCCATTCAGACTTAAGTTGTTTTTGAAAATGGGACTCAGGCACTTCTGAAAATTCTACCTAGGTCCCTTTCTTTAGACTATGATTTTGTCACTAGCATTTACCCTAGACAGACCCAGAATTACAACCCCTGCACTTCTAGGGTCTGCCATCGGAGCTTCTAGAGGGTATTTTGTTGTCTTCTTCAATGCATATCTGATCCTCTTCACCACCTAATGCCCCAATTCAGCAAAAGTTTTAAGCACAGGAGTAACTGAGCATGAGTGGCGCCATTCAAAGAGACTTTTCATATCCTTAAGTTCTTTCCTGGTTTGCCTGCACATTAAGTCAGCAAGCCTTAAGTTAGTGGCATGCTTGATTTTCCATGCTGTACTCGCAGGCTTTATGGGCTGAATAAAGTAACATAAAAAATTTGTTATTTTTGTTTAAAATAAGAGTCCATTAGCAGTAACTGACTCTCCACAGAGCCCACCTGGTTTGCTGACTTATTAACCTGAGAAATTACTTGGTATCACTTTGCATCCACAGATGATGCCATTTCTTCCAGAATTCTTCCAGCAGAACTTGTGGGCTCTATGGTGCAAGGCAGAGTGCTCAGAGCTCACTGACTAACTGAAAGTGTTGCCAGTGGGGCCGGAACACTTTTTACAGTAGGGGGTGCTGATAGCCAGTGGTCCCCCAACTTTTTACTTTGCACCCTTCCCCTTACCCCTCTCTGCGCCCCTACTCCCCAGAGCTGGGGCCAGGACTGGGCTGTGGCTCCAGGAGGCTGGGGGGACAGGGACAGGAGTAAGAGGGCTGAGACCACAACTGGGGCCAGGAGCAGAGCATGTCCGGGGCTGGTTGCAAAGCTCCGGGCATAGGTCCTGTGGCAGTCGGGACCCCGGGCATGAGCCAGCCGCAGCTGGGACCCTGGGTGCGGGACCAGGAGCAGAGCTCCAGAACTAGGGCCGGCGGCCGGAGAGGAGCCCCGGGAGCAGGGACGGCAGTACCGGGACCCTGGGCATGGGGTCGGAGGCCACGACCCCACACAAAACCCTGGAGATGCTTCAGCACCTTCCACTCCCCTAGTTCCCACACCGCTGGGATTTGCTGCTGCATCTGTTTTTGCCAACCTTAAAAAATGTCAAGCCGCTAACGTTTGCTCCTAAAATTTGGCAAACCTTACACAGTGGGAAGTGACTAGCAAGACAGTAGAAAGAAAAGGGGGACCTGTGGCACCTCAGAGACTAACCAATTTATTTGAGCATGAGCTTCCGTGAGCTACAGTTACAGCTACATCCGATGAAGTGAGCTGTAGCTCACGAAAGCTTATGCTCAAATAAACTGGTTAGTCTCTGAGGTGCCACAGCCCCCCTTTTCTTTTTGTGGATACAGACTAACACGGCTGCTGCTCTGAAACCTAGCAAGACAGTGAATGTCCAAATCTACTCGAATGAGGATATTAGTCCAAAAGAGTATATGGGTTCTGTGATCAACCAGCAGCCCCATTACATACACCGGCTCTGCTACGTTGGGAGGACCCACAGCCCATATTAATTCAGTGACAAACAACTAGCTGCTAGGAAGTCTCCCATATACTGTTAATAACTTCAGAAGGCAACAGAAGATCACATGCAATTTTCTTCCTGTCCATCTAGGAATGATGGAATAAATCAGCAAACTGACCTTTTGACTTCCTAGCTTTCCTGAAAAACAATCTAAACCACCAGCAGAATTCTTTATATGAGTTCCCTCAACGTCTAGCCTCAGAACCACAATTACATTGCCCCTTTACAAACACAGTTTGCCACAACCATTGGGAGAAATGGGATGGGGGAGCCAATAAGCAATTTGTGTTCTGTAATGTTCTGAGGAAACACATATGCCTCTTTTCAAATCGTAACACCATAATTTAAAATCACTTTCCAATTTCAAAGCTAAGAACTCATGAAAATTATTACTGCAAGACGGGGGAGGGGGATTGTTTTCCTTTTGCAAAGATCAGCACCAAAAAATGTTGAAATGCATAAGATTTAAATCTAACCACGGTCATCATATATTTGCCCCAAAGCCACTGTTTATAAAGAAAGGCAGGCAACTTTATACACAAAGCTTGCAGGTTAATGGTTACTAATTTTTCTGGAGGAAAAAGTGTTCTTTTAAGCTGAACTTTCTGAGACTGTTAGTGTAAATATGACAAACCTTTGAGAAGGCACATGTCTGAACTTGAAATTTCATACAGGGAAAGGCAAATAAGCAGTGGAAGAAGAGACATGGGAAAGAGGGGACCAAAAATTAAGCTGCTCTACTGCCAGGACCTTTGAAACACTGGCCTGAAATTGGGTTATTATGCATAAGTAGGGGTGGGAGGAAAGGAATTTCCAGCTTCATCCTTGGTCACAACAAACAAAACTATGCCCAGCCAGAGTAACGAACCACAGTACAACTTCTTCATTCACACTAGTACCTGTGAGACCCCCTTGCAAACTACAGAGCTTTTTGCATGTTACTGAGAAAGGGAACAACCAAAGAACCACTGAGAAGGCATCACAAACTGCAGTTTGATTCTTAAGTCCAATTTAGTGCTTTACAGAGTAGACTTGCAATGAGCATATCTTATAAGAATTATTTATTAATACTGCAAAAATGCATAGAGACCCCAGCTGAAGTCAAGGCCTTGTGATGTAACACCCTGGACAAATGCAGAGCAAGATACAATCCCTGCCCTGACAGTCTTAACAGACAAGACAAAGGAAGAATTTTCCCATTGTACAGATGGAGACCTAAGGCACAGAGATATTACGGTCCTGTTCCAGCAAAGCATTAAAAGCATGGGCTTGACTCTAAAGATGTGACTATATCTATTGTATCTCAGATCAGTCTCATTCGTTAAGAGCCATTTGAGCATCCTGTATACCACCACGTCAAGATGTACAGAGCACCCAGAACAGCAGTAGCTTGAGGAGTCCAAAGTAACACACTGTCGTCTTTATTTTCCTCTCATTTCTTAAAAGGAGCCTTAAATTCCGGCTGGCAACAAATTAACCAAACAAGTCTCGAGGGAGCATTCACCTCTGCCCACTGCCTATTTCTTTTGAGGATCACACTGTGCTGCTCAGCGAGCTGGCTCCTTCCCAAGTGTCCAGCATGGAACCAGACGGCAGATGTCTCCACAAATAGGCCTCTGCTGTTTTGTGTCGTCTTTTTCTTGCTGTTAGCGTCTGCCCCGATGACCTCCGGGTTCCTCACGGTTTTTTTTAAAGGGCAGTTAGCATCCAAGACCACACTTGAACTCTTACAATCTGCTGTTGAGGTCCCCTGCTGCATAACTTCCTTACCAAGGCCAGCACTCAGAACTGACTAAAATGTAGGTCTAGCTGTAATTTCAAGACCTCCCTTGAGCCCAGATCCGTCCATAAAATCTATAGGAATAGGCTCGGGAGGCAGCAGATTCCCCGCTATATTCTCTGACCTGGATCAAGATACACACACACACACACACACACACGGCCTACCCCTAATTAGGGGGTTTAAACATCTGTGTGAAACATTCTAGCTTTGTCTACACACAGAGTTGCACCACTTAAAGCCATTTTAAAGACCAATTTAGTCAAAGGAGTGCAAGCCCTTGCATGGACACTCTTACATCTATTTAAACCTGTCTTAAACTTCATTTAGTAAGGAATGGACTAAGACACTTGTAACTACATGCTCGGCAGCTCTGTGAAGCACTCCAGCACATTGTCCTCACCCATGCTAAGCAAGAGACACCCAACTCCAACTCCAGTTCACACGCACCACCACCAAGCACAGTTGCCAACTTTCACGTGGTAAATAAGCACCCCGACTTTCACAATAAGCCAAACATCCATCAAGCTAATCCCATTTCAAAACAAGGCCAAAACAAACCAATCCCTAAGAACCACAACACTCTATGTGACTAGATCCCCCGACGTGCAGTCTGGGACTGTGGTGGGCCCGCTGTGCACCCCGACTTTCTACCCCCCTTGGCCCCCTTTGCCAGGAGCTGATCAAAAAAAAGAAGCAACAAGCTACAGTACAAGCAATAAGCTACAAGCCAAACAAGCCAAAAAACTAGCCGACAAGCAGCTCACAAGCCAATTAAGCCAAAAACAAGCCTAATTTCTGTGGTTTTTTTCCCCCAGGTTTGGCATGTCTGCCACCAAGTGTCCTCAGCACACCAGCACACAAACTGCACCATAGCTAAATCTCAACAACCTACTGGGGGAAAGGGAATATTTGCCGGTTGTTTCGCTCGTTCGTTTCTAGAGAACGACAATGTCCTCTTAAGGCCTTTTCCTTGTAAGTCATAGCCTGGTGTTTACAAGTGCAGCTACAGTTTTAAGTTTTTTTTACCTGGGAAATGTGCTCAAATTCCTGCCAGTTACTCCCAGCAGGCACTGTTTCTCTCACTGCCGGGGCATCAGTTATATAAGCAATCCAACTTTTACACAAGTAGTTTACTGTACTTACCAGGATAATGTAACCAATGTCAGAAAAACCAACTTTCCTTTGGGACAGGCCTGTCATACTCTCTGGTCCTAATCTAAAAGGATTACAGTATTTCTAGGCAAACATAAGGCCGTGTTGCTTAATCTAAATTAGGGAAGAGAAAAAAGAAAAAATTGACTCAGTAAAATATTGCAAAATTAACCTCTCTGCTGGATCTAAGCCAGTAGTTCTCAAACGTTTGTACTGGTGACCCCTTTCACATAGCAAGCCTCTGTGTGCGACGCCCCCTTATAAATTAAAAACACTTTTTTATATATTTAACACCATTATAAATGCTGGAGGCAAAGCGGGATTTGGGGGAGGGGGGGGGAGGCTGACAGCTCGCAACTCCCCATGTAACCTCGTGATTACACGAGGGGTCCCAACGCCCAGTTTGAGAACCCCTGATCTAAGCAATTTATGCCTTATGCTCAAGAGCTCTATCAGGCATTCTACAACTAGACATTCTCTTGCTCCAAGCTGGAGCTGTCTATTAGGTTAGCATGCACCATGAATATTCCTCGTCATATTAGCACACAAATTGTGGCAGAGAAATCTCAACATCTTTACAACAATTAAGAAGTCATTTCTCAGCCTCAAAATGTGTTTAAAAAAGTTTTCCCAAGGACAGACACCGCAGTGTTCAAGCAAAGCATTCGGCTGTCTATTGATAGTTCTTCCCTTCACATAAACTGAAACTGACCAGCCCTATAGAGGGGAAGGACAGTCTAAGAGTGAGAGTCTAAGGTTCAGTCCTCACTCCAAAGCTTGTAGGCACTGGTGCTCTTCAGAACCAGAATGGAAGTCATTTTTGCATCACCCCACTCATCTGATTTGGGAGGGCCACTGACAGGCCCCCACCCCCCACCAAATGTGTGTCATTGCACACTTACCGAATGAAAAGCCTAAGGTTTATTTTCAGGGGGGAGAGTAGAGAAAGTCACAGCTGCTGCTCTGCGAGTACACAAAAGAGGAAATATTTCTTTTGGGCACCCCACAGTCCAAGGTGGCTTTATGGAGTTCACACGCTAAGTGGATCATGCAACAAAACCCAACCCTCACAGGGCCCATACAGTTCCAGGACAGCATGAAAACTCTTCCCCTTACTAGGAGGAACCGAGTCAAAGATTACATCTGCCTTCCATCCACAGAAGAACAACAAACCCTGTAGTCCTTGCACAAGTCTCGCTACTCAAGGAACTGCACTTTTCCACTGAAATCAGAATGAGCACGCTATCTTCTTGGCAACCTTGGAAAGAGTCAACTTGGGAGAGCCGAATACAAGAAGGTAGCTTTCAAAAAGCGAGCCCAGAGATGGAGCAGTTTTCACGATAGCTTCCTAACATCTGCAAACCTAGACTTTGGCCTCGTCTACACTTAAAAGGGTGGCTCTTTAAGTATGCCAGCATAGTTAAAGCAGTAAAACTACATGAGCGTAAGTGTACACCACCAATACACCATGCTTATTCCAGTTCAGAGAAGCAAAATAACCTAGAGCAGCATAAAGCGCCTTCTAACGGTAAGAGCTATAACTATCTACACCAAGGCTTTTACTAGCACCGCTATGTCAGTTTAAAAACAAAAACAAAAAAACAACATAGCACTAATCAGCACGGTTATACTAGTAAAACTTTTTAAGTGTAGACCAGGCCTTTGCCACCCCTCTTCCAAAGAGCACTAAATGTTCAACACAAAGGTTAACAGCCTTTGCTGCACTGCAGCCCGTGGTGTTTGCGAGGAGTCACAGGGACGTATTCTGCGTGCAGATGTGGTCGCCCCATCTCAAAAAAGATGGATTGGAAACGGAAAAGGTTCAGAAAAGGGCAACAAAAATTATTAGGGGTATGGAATGGCTGCCATATGAGGAGAAATTAATAAGACTGGGACTGTTCAGCTTGGAAAAGAGACGACTTTTGGAAAAGGGGGATATGTCAGAGGTCTATAAAATCATGACTGGTGTGGAGAAAATAAATAAGAAAGTGTTATTTACTCCTTCTCATAACACAACAACTAGGGGTCACCAAATGTAATTAACAGGCAGCACATTTAAAACAAACAAAAGGAAGTATTTTTTCACACAACGCACAGCCAACCTGTGGAACTTCTCGCCAGAGGATGTTGTGAATGCCAAGACTATAACAGGGTTCAAAAAAGAACTAGATAAGTTCAATGGCTATTAGGCAGGGTGGACAGGGATGGTGTCCCTAGCCTCTGTTTGCCTGAAGCTGGGAATGGGTGACCAGGGATGGATCACTTGATGATTCCCTGTTCTGTTCATTCCCTCGGGAGCACCTGACATTGGCCACTGTCGGAAGACAGGATACCGGGCTAGATGGATCTTTGGTCTGACCCAGTAGGGCCATTCTTATGTTCTGGAATACACACAGCAAACCTAGTAATAATGGCATTTCTTGGTACTTTGAATTTCTTCAAGAAATGGGGCTATATCGGGGGAAAACTGGATTTTTAGACTATTTAATTAATCTTCTCTCTGTGCTCAGCACCCCTCCCAGGCCAACGGGGAGAGAAAAGCACACCCCCCCCCCCCCGGCCAGCAGGCACGCTTGGGCACATAAGCCCTGCTGAACTCTAGCATTACCTTGGTTTCACCATTACCCTTTAGGGAAGCTACGGAAGCCAGCCTGTAAACAACTAGCCTGCCCTCAAAATAGGCCAATAGATTTCCCTCCTCACTGCTATATTCCTACCCTAAGCCCTTTTCAGGTCAATTCTAAAGGATATATTCCTTGCATTAGTCATGCTATTCTTTTGTAAGTACAGGGCTGGCATCTTCAGAACATAGAATCATGGAATATCAGGGTTGGAAGGGACCTCAGGAGGTCATCTAGTCCTACCCCCTGCAGAACTGCTGACTTACCCTTGGTGAATCCATGCTGACTGTTCCTGATCACTTTCCTCTATTCTAAGTGCTTCAGAATTGATTCATTGAGGACCTGCTCCATGATTTTTCTAGGGACTGAGGTGAGGCTGACTGGCCTGTAGTTCCCAAGATCCTCCTTCTTCCTTTTTTTAAAGATGGGCACTACATTTGCCTTTTTCCAGTCGTCCGGGACCTCCCCCGATCGCCATGGGTTTTCAAAGATAATGGCCAATGGTTCTGCAATCACATCCACCAACTCTCTTAGCACTCTCGGATGCAGCGCATCCAGCCCCATGGACTTGTGCTCGTCCAGCTTTTCTAAATAGTCCTGAACCACTTCTTTCTCCGCAGAGGGCTGGTCACCTCCTCCCCATGCTGTGCTGCCCAGTGCAGTAGTCTGGGAGCTGACCTTGTTCGTGAAGACAGAGGTGAAAAAAGCATTGAGTACATTCGCTTTTTCCACATCCTCTGCCACTAGGTTGCCTCCCTCATTCAGTAAGGGGCCCACACTTTCTTTGACTTTCTTCTTGTTGCTAACATACCTGAAGAAACCCTTCTTGTTACTCTGAACATCTCTTGCTAGCTGCAACTCCAGGTGTGATTTGGCCTTCCTGATTTCATTCCTGCATTCCCAAGCAACATTTTTATACTCCTCCCTGGTCATTTGTCCAATCTTCCATTTCTTGCAAGCTTCTTTTTTGTGTTTAAGATCAGCAAGGATTTCACTGTGAAGCCAAGCTGGTCGCCTGCCATATTTACTATCCTTTCTACACATCAGGATGGTTTGGTCCTGTAACCTCAATAAGGATCCTTTAAAATACAGCCAGCTCTCCTGGACTCCTTTCCCCCTCACGTTATTCTGCCAGGGGATCCTGCCCGTCAGTTCCCTGAGGGAGTCAAAGTCTGCTTTTCTGAAGTCCAGGGTCCGTATTCTGCTGCTCTCCTTTCTTCCCTGTGTCAAGATCTTGAACTCGACCATCCCATGATGACTGCCTCCCAGGTTCTCCTCCACTTTTGCTTCCCCTACTAATTCTCCCCAGTTTGTGAGCAGCAGGTCAAAAAAAGCTCTGCCCCTAATTGGTTCCTCCAGCACTTGCACCAGGAAATTGTCCCCTACACTTCCCAAAAACTTCTTGGATTGTCTGTGCACGGCTGTATTGCTCTCCCAGCATATATCAGGGTGACTGAAGTCTCCCATGAGAACCAGGGCCTGCAATCTAGTAACTTCCATTAGTTGCCGGAAGAAAGCCTCGTCCACCTCATCCCCCTGGTCTGGTGGTCTATAGCAAACTCCCACCACGACATCACCCTCGTTGCTCACACTTCTAAATTTAATCCAGAGACTCTCAGGTTTTACTGCAGTTTCATATTGGAGCTGTGAGCAGTCATACTGCTCTCTTACATACAATGCAACTCCCCCACCTTTTCTGTCCTGCCTGTCCTTCCTGACCAGTTTATATCCATCCATGACAGTACTCCAGTCATGTGAGTTATCCCACCAAGTCTCTGTTATTCCAATCACATCATAATTCCTTGACTGTGCCAGGACTTCCAGTTCTCCCTGCTTGTTTTGCAGGCTTCTTGCATTTCTGTATAGGCACTTTAGATAACTTGCTGATCCTCCCGCTTTCTCAGTATGAGGTAGGAGCCCTCCCCTCTTGCGCTCTCCTGCTCGTGCTTTCTCCCGGTATCCCACTTCCCCACTTACCTCAGGGTTTTGGTCTCCTTTCCCTGGTGAACCTAGTTTAAAGCCCCACTTTTGTTTTCACGTTGACTTGTCTTTTTTATTTATTTTTAAGATGACCTTCCAAAAAAAAGTTTTTAACTAAAAAAGAAAAAGGAGAGAAGGGAGCAGCACCCCAGCAGGGAATTATGTACTGATCCACATGACACAAGACAAAGCGTACGTCTACACAGCTACTAGACACCCATGGCTGGCCCAGTGCCAGTCAACTCAGGCTCACGGGGCTATTTTACTACTGTGTAGACATCTGGGCTCGGGCGGGCGCCCAGGCTTTAGGACCCTGTAAGGCGGGAGGATCCTAGAGCTCAGGTTCCAGCCTCAGCCCAGAAGAATACACAACAATGAAACAGCCCCACAGCCCAAGCCCCAAGAGCCCGAGTCAACTGGCGGGTTTTTCTTTGCTGTGTAGACATACCCAAAGAGATGCCAACAGAGCTGAAGTCATGCAATGGATGGTCAAACTCATGATAAAGAATGAGGAGAGTTGTCATTCCCGTAAGTTTGGGGTTTTCTTTCTGAAGGTAGTGCATTTGAAAGGTCAAGTATATGGCCACTAGCAGAGCTTAGGCCAGGATCAGCAAGACATTCCCAAGAAACAGCCTTTGCCAGAGTCTGAACAGTTCCAGTATGACTATTTCTACCCCAGAAAAGGTGGAACCATAATCGGACAATGCTTCCCTCCCAGCAAGAAAAGGGACTAGGATTCTTAACCTGCCTGTTTACATGGCACTGCTGGGACAGTATATTAGTTTATTATGAATCAAACCTTTACCACTTATTAAGTTAATCTCGCCCTAGTCCTGAATCACACATGGATCCATTGAGCTGCCACAAGGAGTAGACCCAAATGCCTACAGCAAGATTGTAGTACAGAAAATCCGTTTGGGTTTTTTTAAAGGAAACGCCGTAAGAATGAGCTCATCTCTACATCTTTCAGGACACAAACGCTCAAAGATCAGTTACACAAGAGGCCTCTGCACTCCCAGGCCTCCCATCGCACCAGGACATGGCTCAATGGGGCTCCAAGCTGGCCTAACAGTAAAATGCTTCAGACGGGGTCACATCTTCCTGTACATCTATACCGCACCTAGTCAACTGTCCGTCATCCTGATCTGAGCACATGGGAACTGCCATAATACAAACTGATCGCAAACAATGCTGAAAGGCACCTTACCGCACAGAGAAACAGGACACCCAAAAGAGGAAGTCACTGATCTTCTTCCGTTTTTTGGGGTTTTTTTTTAAACTGCGAGTTGAACCTCACCCCACTTCTGCCCCCAAAACGCAAGCCCTTCTCCTCTTCCTACCATCCGTGACCTGCTCAACGTACAGTCTGTTTCAGGATCAGCCCTGAATTTCAGTTTCCAAGGCCTTGATACTCAGCTGGAGTTGGAAACTCAGGAAGGAGGCAAAAAATGTGAGGGGGGGGCGGGGGGGGAAGAGGAGTCTGCTCCTTTCACACACCACTGTGAAGGAGAGGCTGTCTAAAAGGTCATTTGCTGGTAGCACTTACAGTACTGTATTTATCGCTAGTCCTAGCCAACAGGCAGAGGAGGACCACCCAGCATGCTAGTATCTGTGCTCCTACACAGTGGTGTTTTTGTAATGTAGCCAGTGCTACCATTCCAGCCGCCACTGAGGAGGGTGACTCTAATCAGTTTCATGGTACTGGTGGGGTTTCCATACAGCACCGGCTCATTGCACGCAGGGTGGGAGGAGATCTGCAGGATTCACCAACTTGAATGACTGATCGCAACCACCATATTTTCCACTTTAAAACACATTTCCATTTGGAAAGAGATTAAAAAAAAAGGTTTATACACAATATGGTCTCTCCAAATCACTTTACTCTCCCTACACTGCCTCTACCCACGTAGCACTTGGGGAGACACAGATTACCGCCACACAAGAGTGAGCTCCCTATTTGGGCAGCGCTGGGTCTAACCATGCTAAATATTGATCGTTAATAGGAGTGTGTTTACCTAAATGAAGCAGAGAGTAGGATAGTCCAGTTATACGGGTCCTGTGAAATAGTTATACACCTGCTAAAATCAATTTTTTCCACTTATTAAGCAAAGCCAATGCCAAGTTTCAGCCCAGTGGGTTTTTATAGCCGAGTTATAAACCCTGGACACCAGAGGCTTATAATGGAAATTCTGCTGCCAGTCACTGCAACAACTCTTCCTTCTTTTGTCTCAATGACAGAAGTTGGTCTTGCCGTTTGCTGTTGCAGTCAAAAGCCTGAAACAGTTACTTCTTCTTAAATTATCTTAGGGTGCTACTGGGGCAAGCCAACCAAATGGGAGGGGGGCAAAGAGCTTTCAATTTCATTTCACGTGAATCCAAATGCTGACCACTAGTACATTTTGGGAGGGGGGGTAAAACATGAATTTTCTATCCACTACTCACAACAATTTCATTGTTATCAGTTTCTCCATTCCCTTACCCAGCAGGGGGAAGAGTATGATTTCTTGGCCTTGGCACTTGATGACAAGAAGCATAGATATTTGCATTAAGAATAAAAAAAAAAGTCTTGAAGCACAGATAAGAACTGACCCATGCCCTTCAGGTAAGCAAACAATTTAAGCTCTTGTTCCTGCTACTAGTACATAACCGGAGACCCTATGTTGTTCCACGCTGTTTTCACACCTCAGTATTTTCCAGCACACAAAGCATCATCCAATTCCTAAACAGACATAATTTAAAAAAAGAAAAAGGTGCAATTCTCCTTGTTCCTCGTTCAGTCATGAAGCATAACCACCAACATAACTATGAGCACAAGACAACACATTCACTTACACACAGCTATTTATGTTCTCATGAAGAGAAGAGAGACCAGAACCTCTCTATCGCCTCAAGTTCTGGATTAATACATAGCAGAATTTGCATGTCCACTAGCAGTTGCTCAATGAGAATTTTGTAAATTCACTGAAGCTAAAGTTCACACCTGAACATTCCCAGCTTGGGGGTAAGTTATACTTAGCTTGATTTGAGTCTACCAGACCTATCTCCTTTGATTCACTGATCCATGTCATTTATCTATCTATTTAACTTTAAAAGAAGGGTTCTCATGTTTCATCTGTTTTTCTATATGTGAATTGCTCACGATATCAGAACAGAATCTCAATTAAAAAAAAAGTATAGCAGAGCTTAACATGTGTTTTCTGTGATTAAACTGTTCTGTCTCAGACAGCGTAAGCTGCTCCAATTATTCAAAAGAAATCCGGTTGTTTCCAGGTATTACGAAAGGCCAAAAAACAAGCCTATGTCAAAATGTAACTGAAATCAATAAACCATTCTGCTCAGAAGGAAAAAAAACAAAACAAACGTGAATCAAATCCCAAGGAAGTTGATTTCATACCACAAAACTCTTATTTTAAACTGCCCAGTAGCCTCCCTAACCACCAGTCCAAAGGCAACATGCAGCAAAATTTACATTGTGTGGCTGTACACCCAGACATCTGGAGCAAAGACCTGCTCTTTAAAATAAAAACCCTTAAAATGGTTCTGGAAGGGACACACACACACACAGAGAAATGTGAGCCAAACCACTGTCTGAGGCAGAACAGCTTAATCACAGAAAACACACATTAAGCTCTGCTGTACATGCCTACCAATAGTACTGGCGGACAGCACAAAGGGTTAACGCTTGTTGCGTGCTAGAGAATGAAGGGCCTATATAAAAAGAATCAGAATGAGGAATTTTGTCCGTTTTTGCCCCTGATAAATCTGCATTCCAGTCCGTCAGCTATCTTGTTATCCCCAGAGCTGCTGAAGTGTCTCTGGCTGTAACTAAGCATGACTCCTACTTTGGGTAATGGAAATAAAGTATGTGTGCTGAGCCTATTCAGCGTTCCTGTCCTCAAACTCAAAAACCACAGTCGAAAAATATCCCAGGGTAGCACAAGGGAGCTTATACAATACACGGGAGAAGCCAGCCCAATGCATTTCACTCAGGTAGTTAACGGTTCGTGGTAAAGTACAGGAAAGGATAACCTGGAGCAGTCAACAAAAGGCTGCCCAGTGCGAAGGGTTAGCCGAACAGGAGTTTTTAGTGTATATACAAAATGTCGTCTCAAATTCACAGGTTCAATTTACCTGACAGCTCCTCACCAGCACACATTTTGAAGTGGCATTATCAAATTAAACAAAGCTATCATTCACAGGAAACTCTGCCTCGAGTACAAATTATAGTGTTGTTAAGTTTATCTGACAATGCCTGGCCTTTAAGTGCTGTATAATTATTCCTAAATCTTTCAGGAAAGAATGTGAATATTTTAAAGCTATAATTCACTAACAAGGAGGAAATCTCATTTATCCTTTAGTGCATATTTTGCTCTTCAGAAATTAACCTTTACTCGCCAGAACTGTTTTTTTCAGTTTCCTGTTAGGTTTTCACTCTTGCAGAAAAGCTATAAAGACAAGAAATTAATGATCATACTCTCATGTATAAAATGCTTTGAACACTGGATACTCTGTTTCCAGACACATGAGACAGACTGAGCTACTTACATACAGCATTATAGGAACTGATACGGCAACAGATAAGACGTAAAGTATAAAAGCAGTCCCACCTCCACTCAGGTATTATCGGCAGCTCTCCTGGTAGCTACCTTGAGTTTCAGATCTCTGAAAAGGCTGGCTGTTCTGGTAAGTCAGGATGTGTGTGTGATGACACCTGCTTTATAATGGAAAAGGAGCCTTTAAAGAAGTAGAGGAATGAGTTCAACTAATTTTATTAGCTATATCCCTGCAAGGTCACTACATGTATCCATTCAGTCGGACTCTTTGACAAAGTATTAGGACTTTCGTTGGGGCTCCCCCATGGGAAACAGCCTGCAGGATCAGGGCCTGTATTAGGAAAGAATATTCTCCTTGTTTGGCAGCTTCACATCCTGTGCAGGGTTCTCACCACGCACCACCCCATGAAGGATTTCACAAATCACTTCTAATATTCACCAATAAGCTTGTTTTAGGCTCAGGTTATGAGTGACCAAAGAGACAATTAGTGCTCTCCATTACCCTGTTTAGATACAGGGTCACTGGACCGGAGTGACTCCGGATGCCCAGTGTAGAGGCTCACAATTTCCCCTGGGGCAAAAAAGCAGATTTGGGGCCAAAGAGTCTATATAATTGTTCAATTCTCCTTCCCCGCCAATGGATTTCTGCCGTCCCTTATGTTTGCAGTTCCTTTCCTTAATTGATCAGCATTCTCAGGAATGGGCAGATGGCCAGAGTCAGCAACAGAACAAGATACCACACTAATACTCCATAGGATCTCTGTGCTTCTCAGATTTCAACTCTGCATTCAACCCTGTCATTATTAGATTGTTCGGAACCAAATGGGACTCTGCTTAAAGCAATCAACCCAGAGAGAAAAATGGAACACGTCTGGGAGGCCCCGAACTCGTACTGTGCTCTGTCGAGGCGGAGCTCATTGCAGGCTTGGGACCCGGGTTACTAACTTTTTATTAAACATTAACAGAACTGCAGACAGTAAGTTTCTTACATAAGAAAGGAGAGAGACTGTGGCAGACAAGACAAGAGAGTAGAGTTGAAGCAACAGATGAGGTACATTATAGATAGACAGAGTGTTCAAAAGAAAAAAAAAAAACCCGTTCCCTTTAATAGTTGAGCTGTTAATCTACCACAGGCAGCAAGTTGTTCCAAATATATTTATAAAAGATCATTTGATGCCAAAGGAAGGAAGATGCATGGCTGCTGTGATTCAGGCCAGCAGTCATTTAAAAACTGACAGTTAAGTACTTCCAGTGTTGCATCTGCTTTTCCAACAACATACATTATGTCAGCTGCCACCACCACACCAGAAGTGATTCATCCCACCCCTCGGCACAGTACAGAGCACCTTGATAAGACTCCCACTCATTGATACCCGTTTACTGGCATTTTGAAAACCTTGCAAGAGAAAGAAATAAAACTGGAGTTAAAAATCTCATTTTCCCAACCCCCTGCAACTCTGCACTTCTCTTAGCTTCAAATCATAAAGGCCTTTTAGGATTTAAACCAGGGGGTAGGGGGGAAAAGCCAGTGTTTAAAGGGTTTTCACTTACCATCATTTGTTGCCATTCTTAGCCTCTAAACATTAGTTATGAAGAAACCTATCTTTCCACAGTCTCACTCCAGATACCGTAAAGTGAGTGAGTTACTAGATAAAATAATAAATGAGCTATTTTAGATTTTTACCCTATCTCTGTCTAAACTAAGCGCCGTTTCTGTTTACACTTTCTGGCTGCAGGTTACAAATCGTAACCCATAGCATAACACCACCATTCAAAATTCTTCAGATACGGCGAGCACACAAGTACTATATCAAGGCCAAGCTGTAAAAGCTAGTCCAGCAGTCACGATGTACGCTAACTGTCAAAGATTAGTGTTTCTGAAACTGTGGATCTCAGCAATAATGTTACCAGACTGTCCTCCTACATGCTGATGAAATTTGTCAGTGGATTTCCTCTTGATTGACAGGAGCTAAAACCGAATTTATTATAAAGGGATTAGAACTGCACTGAAAAATTACGTGAAGTGGATTTAACACTAAACTCCATATAATTCACTATTATTCTCTGCAATTATACCTGGGTCTTGCAGAAATTGCTTGAAGTAGTGCTTCGCTACCTTTCCAGACTACTGTACCCCTTTCAGGAGTCTAAAGCCCAAGCCCTGCCGTCCAGGGCTGAAGCATGTCATTTAGCTTCACAGGGCACCCTGCTTACCACCCCTTAATGCCGGCCCTGCTCTTGCAACACCCCATCTCATGACCCCCAGGTTGAGAAACACTAACCTATATGAGTTGATGTATCCCCTGGAAGACCTCTGTGTACCCCTAGGGGTTCGCATATCACTGGTCGAGAACCACTGGCTTAAAACAATATCAAACTTATTTCCTCTCCCCCAGTTAAAAGTTTTGAGCTTTTAGCCAGGGTTTTTTGGGAGTTAGGTTAAGACTCAAAAGCACTTACAGATTGTCTGACCAGCAAGCAAAAAGTAACATCCTTTCACTTGAGACACGAAAGTTCGAGAGCAGAGAGAGGAGATGGGAGTATGCAGAACTCAATCAACAAATGATTGCACTAAAGGAAAGTGATCTCATTATGAGAGCGACTGTAAGCAAACCAGAATTGTTATGTAAATAGAACTGAATCATGACTGGAAATGCTGCTGGAACATTTATTTTTCCACTGGGCAAAAAAGAAGAAAAATGTAGGGTCTTATGGTGCCAACAATTTTATATCAGAACCACACACTCTAATCAATGGGGAGTTCAGATTAAGGAAAAATAAATAAAAATCAATGGCATACAGTGCTTACTCCTCACCTGTATGCTGGTTTCTGCCCATTTCATACACCATGAGTTTCTTCTCTCTTCCCTTCCTAACACGGATCCTCCCCGCTATAGTTTAACAGGTGTTAGCTGGTTGAGATTAACTTGAAGTGGAGTGGTGCCCAGTGGTGCCAAGTAACCCTACAATTTGCCCAATCTACAGTAGAATTTTAAAACCTAATAGCTACCACATTTTAAAAATCACACCTTTCACCCTAGTGAGGACAGGTCCTTGGCTGCTCCAGCCCTGCTCCATTCAATCATTACCTTCTTTGAGGCAAACGGCTATGAAAAAAGTAACAAATTAAGGACAGCCATCTCCCACAAAATAAACCCAAAGGAGGAAAACCCTTGGAAATCTGAAATGGTGGCTCCATTTACCCAAACCCCTGGATTAAGTTGCTTTTCTTTGCTCATTGGCTGCTTTTATCCTTATTCCTACCTTCCACATACAAACATGCTCCCCTCCTTGTCTACTGTCCCCACCTTTGTGGCAGTCTGCATTCGGGCCAGGAAGAGCTCCCGGAAACCCGCACTACTCACACAGACTTTCTGAGTAACAGCCGTGTTAGTCTGTATTCGCAAAAAGAAAAGGAGTACTTGTGGCACCTTAGAGACTAACCAATTTATTTGAGCACCCATTGGGGCATATGGACTTTATGAAGTTCACAAAAACACACTTAAGTCTAAAACAAAACACCACACACTGAAATCCAAGGAAGAGACTAGGCCAGTCTGAGGTGAATGGTCAAGCCACTGAGGAGATGAAAAACTTAAAAACAAAAACTGAAGATCTATATTAAACCCACTATAGCTCCCAACATCTTCTCTGACAGGCCTCAAATTTGCCAAAACAAACCTACTCCAGGCTGCGATCTTAAGGGACTATTCTGATCATCATCTCCTCCTCAGAACAGGCCATTGCGCTTAACCCACCAATTCCTGCATCAAGGCCAATAACTCGTGATCAAACTAAAACATTTCCAATGGATTGGTGTGGTTTAGGTGAAGACAGGTGGGGCTCAAGGTTGGATTTATAAGGGGAAGCTCATGTCCATGTGGGAACTGTGCAGAGACTAGCATCTCCGCATTTGTTACATCTTGCTCAAAAGGCTCTCAATGCAACCATCATGGTTCCCCACAAGGAAAGGGCCCTATGAGAGAACACAGAATACTTTATTTCTCTCAGTCAGGACAATGAATGACAAAGTATGACGGGGTGTGTGCCCTACACAGGCCCTGACGGGGTTAATGTGGGCCTGAGGCATCAATTGTGGTACCTGGCTGCACCTGGAGGGAGTGCCAGGTTTAACTGAACACGAAGCCCAGCTGAGCAGCAGCAGGCTGGTTAACATAAAGAGAGACAACGTGCGGGAGGGAATATCCTTTTTTTTTAGACCAACTTCTGCTGGTGAAAGAGACAAGCTTGCGAGCTACACAGACATCGTCTTCAGGTGACCTCTGAGCTCTGGGGAGCTCAAAAGCTCACCTCACCCACCTTGTCTCGCTAATATCCTGGGACCAACACGGCTGCAGCACCATTGCAAACGACCTATTATACAGAGAGGAAGTTTGTAGCAGAAGAGGGACACAGGGAAGGAATCTGCAGTCACTTTCTGGGAACAGAGAGGTGATGAGCACTAAACCCAGGACGGTGGAGAGGGGAGAGTAAGGCCTGGGATCCTAGCCCTGAAAGAAGGGTCAACCCAGAGAAGATGTGGGGAAGAAATCCTGAGAAAGGCTGAGTAGGAAGAAGCCCAGAGTAGGACTGTGGAGACCTTGGCAGCTGGTTACAGGATCCCTGGGCTGGAATCCAGTGTAGAGGGAGTGTCTGGGGTTCCCCTACCAGCCACTGGGAAAGTGGCATAAAGCCCCATGACCAAAGGGCACAAGGACATGCCAAGAGGATGCCTAGATCATGGGTCCCAGAGTTGATGCGAAAGACCTGTTGTAAAGGCATTAGACTATTATGTCAAACTTTGTTACCCCAACAGGGAAGGACATAAATATTGCAACCTGGCTGGAGGGCTGAGTTACGGAAGAGAGACCTGGCCACAATGAGACGTTCCCGCAGCGAGTGAACCCCTTTACAGAGTTTTTTTCTGATCTCACAGTCCCTTCCCTGGAATGAGCTTCCCATAGCTGTCTTGCACAGTGACAATTCCCCTAAAGATGGCCTGCGTTTGTAGACTGGAACAATTGGCTCAAAATAAATTCAGTGTTCTTCTTGTATGAAGTTTAGGCTTAACCTCAGACCGACTTTTTTTTGGGGGGGGGGGGGAGGAAGGGGAGAGAGCAAATCTCTGCGGTAGCCAAAATATATACTGTACAAGCACACTAAGACAACAGGCACTGTTGTCATGACCACTTTACTGTACATTTTAGTGTGTGTTTGCAGTTTATGCAGAATTATTTTGTAACAAGTTCACAACTGCTCCAGTCTCCCTGACTAAATAACTTCTCACCTTCTTTGTTGTATTGGAATGGCCCAAGAGTTTGCATTTATAACTGCAGGAGAGGAAACAGCTGTATCTTTAATTTACCAAATGGCCAAATCTATAGCCAAATTTAGCTCCTTTTAACAATGCTCATTTTGAGTAGAGTGCATCTACTTACTCTTTAATCTTCTATGGATAAAGCCTCCTTTAAAAAAAAAAAAAAGTATTCCTAGTAAAAAGACTATTTCTGGCCAATTGGTTATAAAGACATTCAAACAAGAGTCTCATGTTTTTAGGAGGACTAGTAACTTCATTCCAGCCGGTAAATCCTGATGTGGTCTATATGTTCCAAGAATGCTGAATCGAACCAGGTTCAACCATTAAAAAAAAAAAAAAAGCAAGCCCACAAAGGACAGTATAAAGGAGTGAAACATTCATACTGAAATCCATGTAATCTTTTAAAATGCCATTATTAGAACCCGCAGCATCAGCTGAGCATGATTTGCAACCTCCCATTGAGACCCGGAATGTGGAATTTTCGATACCAATTTGTTGAAACCACCAAGTGAAGATTCCAACTTATACTTTCGTAAAATTAGATTCCTTGGCTAGCAAATCCCTTAAACTCCTACGGTACGTGGAACTGTTAGGAGAACATTAAATCCATTGCATTTAAACACACACACAACAAATAATTGCCATTTGAAACTACGGAAAGTAGAGTGGTGCCTTTAGCTGTCTTTGGACCTTTGTTTTAGATGCCTTTTTATTTTTGGCTCCATAAAAAATCCTGTCTTCTTATCCCCCTTGCAAAACACTGCCATCAATCCAAGTTCTCACCCATGCTCAGCTGTTTGTCCACTATGTTCAATAGCGGCTATTCCCATACCATTCTGGAAGGGAAGAAGCTTGAATACTTGCTACAGTGAGCTCTCCCACGTGCAATAACCCACAGGCAAAGTATCTGGGGTGCCCATTACATGGAGGACAAGCAGCACTCCTCTTCTCTACTGTACACATTTAATTAGCACTCACTCTGTTCTTGTTCTTTCACTAGTGGAGCAATAACCCACCCTCGGACCTGCCTACCTTCAGAACAGCTCCAGTGCACATCAGGTCATTAAGGTGTATTCAGTGGGACACCACTAATTCCACACAAAACATACACACATCATGTTTTGTAGGCTTAAAGAAAACCAGATGTGCCACTGTTCCTACAGAATCGGACACACAGAGACGTTACAGAACTGTGTGAAGACAATACTGGCGGGGCACAAAGGTGTTGTGATGGGATAAGTCAGCGTAGTGGAACAAGCAGACATTTGATTTCACCTCCATTCAAAAGAATTGGTAAAGTCTTTATGGACCAAATTTTCATTAGTAGGGGTGCATCAATTTTTGAGGGCACAGACAGATTTTTATAACGTGTGACTCAGTGCTTTCTGCAACATCAGGTCCCTTTCAGGTGTGTCAAGTTGGGCACTCAAAATCATTCATCGCTTTTGAAAATTTAGGTCAACATTTCTGGAGGAGCAGTACACCATGAGGAGTTAAATACAGTACTTACTATATTCACTAACCCAACAGTGACCTTTAGAAGAAAACAGCTATTGGTTACTGTGGTTCTTTAGAAATTCAATTACCAAAGCCAATTTCCTATGAATACACGAAAAACCAGCAGCATTAAAATGAACACGCAATGTTGACAATGTGGAAGTCTCACAGACTTTTCACTTTCTGAACACTTCAGGGTATTCTCTATAAAAAGAATCCTTAGTCCCACAAACTGCTAGAAAATATTTTACACGTTTTGTCATTGTTTGCACCCATCTGCATTTGCTTAAAAAACCAGACAATTCTCATTTTCTCAATTGGTCAACGTGAAGAGAAATACTTCCTCAAAATGTTTCATTCTGGAGCAACTGCTTTTGTCTGAAGGCATTCCCTTATCTAAAGCGATAAAGGGCACATTCAAGAAAGTCAAAGTCAGTTACTATGAACACAAATACGATTTATTCTTTCTGGTTTGCAAATTCAACAGTAGATAAAATTTCTATAAAAAGGTGCATTGCCAAGGTTGAAGAGACGTATTTTGCTCACCTAAAAAAAAAAAAAAAAAAAAAGGCTGAAGTATTTCGTTTCCTACACCCTTCTCGAGTCCAGAAAAATCTGTTTCACTTTGAAAAGTTAGGCACCAAAATATTGTTTTTATAGTAAAATCAGTATTGGGGAACCCTAAAAAATACATCATATACACGCTCACAATATCTATTTAAAGAGATGCAAGCATGCTGCCATCTCCACAATTACACAATACTCAGACAGTGCGTTCCCTCTCGCTTCTTTTAAATGTAAAGATAGAGAAGTCCTTTGAGGGCATCTGGTCCATTCTCCAGCCAGTGCAGGATAGTTCCCTAATTTACTCTCATACTCTGCTTTTTCCAGTCTAGCTTTAAGATTCTCAGGCATTGGGATTTTCCTATTTCTCTTGGGGGACTCCAATTACATAGATCTCACTGTGAAGACTCGCTATTTAGCCTAATTTCACCCCTCCCTCCTTGTTATACTCCATCCTGCTTGGGGCCTTTTGTGGCTAGTGCTTATGGTGCCATGCAGGCACAAAACCCCCATCCCACCCAGCTGTGCAAAGGCTGCTCACAATACAGACCTAAATGCACCGATTACAGCGAACTGCGTCGTCTCCCAGGCAATGGGCTGAATGCCGCAAGGGAACCTGGCAAAGTACAATGGATATTTTAGGGATTTGGGTAAGAAAAAGAAAAAAAAAAAAAAAACAGAGGGGAGTTACCTTCATAATCCCAAGAGAAAAGCACAAAGAATGTGAAAAATGTTGAGAGATCATTACCCCTACTGACTAACATTAACAAAATCATTGAAGTCCTCATAAAAGAAGTTCTCTACCCAACTGTACCTAGTTGAGTTCTTTTCTCTGTACCCAAGGAAGTGGGGCCTATTAACATAGCTGCCATCCCTTTTGCTCAAGCAAATGTCATTGCTTGTGAAAGGTGCTGGGTTAACAAACGTTAGAGAAGTTATGTATTAAAATCACAGTTGTTACGATGTTAAGGTTCAGAGCCACTGTGATCATCTAGATGGACTTCCTGCATCACGCAAGTCAGAGAACACCACCCTGAGACTCCTGCCTCTAACCCAACAACTTGCAACTGAACTAGTCTCTCTCTTTTAGAAAGCCATCCAAGCTCTATTTGAAGACACCAAGTGAAGGAGAATTTAACGCATCCCTCCATAATCCGTTCCAATGGTCAGTTACCTGACTGTGCAAAGGGTGTACTTAGTTTCCACTTGCACTGTATTGGGAACAGGCATCCCGAAGTTACTCTGCCCTCAAGGAATGAGAAGGCAGCTTAGTCCCACATCCCTTCAAACCTTGGCTTCTCTACCCATCCTACTGCTGACCAAGGTATCAACTGTAAAGGCCGTTTTTTCCTCCATGTAAACTCCAGTGTGCTACAGAAACCAACAACTCATTTTATATGAGCTGTACTCCAGAAAATTTACCAAACACCTACTAGCCACAGGTGGAGATGCATATCTAACCAGAGGTCTATTAGGGCAATGCCAAAGTTGCTGGGAAGGAGAAAGGCCTTGGGATTCTTATCAGGCTGAGCCCTTGGGCTCTGCTATGGGACCCTATCTTTTGTATTAGCCTCTTGCTCTGATGTAACTGATAACCTTGAAGCCCCTTCCCCGATCTAGCTGCAGGAAGGGAGGAGAACCTCTCACCTGCCATTCTGAACCCTAAAACCTACTAGCTGCTATGACTGGTACAGTAGAGGGAAGTGGGTCTCCCACAACTCGAACACCAGCCTGCCGGTTGCTGTGTGGGATGGAGGTCTCTGCTATTGTTCAACCCGTGCCCCCCACAGCCTTTATGAGTGAGAAAGAGGGGGTGCTTCTCTCAAGGGTATTTCCAGCATTGCCATCCGCTGCTGCTCATTCAATGACAGTCTTGTGTTGACTTCATTTCCCCTCTTCAGTTATAAAGAATAAGCCACCAAAAATGCAATGCTGTTTCACGTGCAGCCACTGTGAGTCTGAAATTGCAATGCAAAGCACCACTACTGTCCTCAACCGTCCAAGAAGCACCCCTTCCTTCCACTGGTGCACACAAGCGGAATCCCAAGGCTGCCTGCAAACCTGCTTCTGCCGTAATATGCCGGGTGCTTAGCCACTGTCCTGGCCTTGTTCTAGTTCACTTTTAGTGGAGGATAAAAAAGCCTCTCGACATATGAAAGCCACAGAAAGTCTCCTTGAAATTACAAGACAATATTAAAAAACACTGTTTGTGTAGATGAGGCCTCATGCACACTGTCATTCAGTCTTAACCAAAGCTACATATCTAAGGACACATCTAATCATTTCAGGCAATTTTAACAATAAATAATAATTTGACTATAAATTGCATGGAATATAATGACTGCTTATTCTGGCACAAGAAACAGTACTTTCTACAAAGTGCCTGCCAAGGAAAATGATACTCCCACTCAGACTGGACCATTGCAAGCAGTCCCTGTGAACCACATGCTTAACATTGCAGTTTGCGAAGGCACACACTGCTGCAGTCTAACAAAACACTACTCCAAAAACTTGAAGTGGAGAAAGTACAGTTCAATGCGAACGACAGAGAAATTAGTCATGTTATACCAATGACTTCCTAAAATTAAAAAGGTGAAGAGCAGAAGAGTTTTACATCCACACCTGATAACAGGGGTCAGGGAGAAGAGAACATCTTATTAAAAAACAAAAAACAAAAAAAACAATTTTCCATCACAGCCACTGATACGCTTCTTGGGACAAGCCTGATCACCCCCACCCCGACCACGAGCAGTGACTCACTCTGGGAGCAAGAACCCCTCCTTACTCTAATGCGATGCCATACTAACCAATAGCAATCATCTAGAACCACACGAATTCAATACTGAACGATACTTTCAGCGTCTGAACTTAAGAGATTTGCAACGTGCTGTAGGAACAGAATCGTAACATAAAGTATCCTTTCCTCAGGAAAGGAAAAAAAATCTGTATCATTTGGTCAAATTTAATTTAAAAAAAAAAAAAAAAGGCATTTGTACTTCAACAGCATCTTTATGAGCCACGTACAGGAAAGTTGGCATCCCTGCCAGAGACGGTTTAGAAATAATCACTGGAGAAGGTCTCTAGAGCACGAGACACAGAACCCGTCCAAGGGACATGTTACAAGAATTCTATCCCTGACAACCTTCAGGCCACGGCTTTACATTTTCAGAAATGGATCACTGTCGGACTGCACCAACAAAATACACGCCAGAATTGATTTGTGCAGAGTGTACCTAGATCTGACATCACCATGAGCCTCAGAACATTCATCCATCCATCATTCTTATTTCTCACATTGAACATTACACAGTGAACCACCTTTACCAGTTTCTCTGTGAACCGGAAAATACAGTGGTGGCCATTAGTATTACTATAAAAAGGAAAAGGCAAAACTAAGGATAGACATGGAAATTTTAGGTTGTTTTTTTTTTTAAATATATGAAAGGTATATATTATAAACACATGGCCGCAGGCTGAGTACAGGACTGCATTCGCTCTCAGGGCTTCCCATCCATTCCCACTATACTCAAACTGCACTCTTGTGATGTGTGTCATCGGTAAAGCCACGAGTGAATTACAGTCTGTGTTCTCTCTGAGCCACCTTTTATTTTAAATGTAAAGAACAAGTTTCATAAACTGGCATTTCTGTCAGTATCAAAGGGAGAGTCCTAATCCCACAATTACTGGGGTGTCCAGTAACAGAATAGATGTTTTACATATTACTCCTACCGTAAGTTTCAAGACAGCAACAGCACTGTTGGGGCGACAGGTGGGATCTGGAATAGGGTGTTAAAAATCTCATTGATACAATTCCACAGAGCAGAGCCATCTACAGAGGGAATCATGGAATGCCTCCATAAATATTTTTATGTCACATTTTGTTACATCTAAAGGAGGTAGTTAACATAAAAAGCAAGTTCCATATATTCCACTCTACAGCTTTTACCGAGCATTAAGCAAATATGAATTGGTCAGCAGCAAAATTCTTACAAGTATTACTTCATATTACCTGCTGAAAGGAAATGACCGTTTACATTAGCAAGAAAGATTACACTATGTTCATAGATAATAATCTGTCATTTATGGATACTGTAATTAGGTTCTAAACTTGGTCTAAACCAAGTTTAGATCCAACTCCTAGGTAAATATGAACAAGCAATACCCAGTGAATATTAATATCATGTAGAATAAAATGTTGCAGATTAAAAAAAGGGGAAAAATTGTTTGGTAGAATTTGACTGTTTTAGTTAGAAGACATGGAGAAAAAGAGCAATTAAGCAAGCTTGCCTAGTTCTCCCATGGGACATAAATACGGTGAGAATATATACATCAGGCATGACACACTACTAAGTTAGAGAACCATTTTATATGCACGTCTATTAAGAATGTGAGTTTCATGTGCTTTATTTGACAGAATTATACTAATTTAATAACTGCTAACTGATCATCCTTAATTTTAACAATTGCTGAAAGTGCCAATTAGGCGCTCAGCCAGATGAGCTGAGAACAATATCAAACCACCAAAATAAACCTAGACAAACTTCACAACCCAATCTCTGTTTCACTCCTCCAAGGCACCCATCAGTGGTGGGCAATCTGCGGCCCGCGGGCCACATGCAGCCCATCAGGATAATCTGATTGTGGGCCACGAGACATTTTGCTGACGTTGACCGTCCGCAGGCACGGCCCCCCGCAGCTCCCAGTGGCTGAGGTTCCCCATTCCCGGTCAACGGGAGCTCCAGGATGCAGCAGCCAGCACGTCCCTGCAGCCCGCACCACTTCCCGTCTCTGGGAGCTGCGGGGGGCCGTGCCTGCGGACAGTCAATGTCAGCAAAATGACTCATGGCCCGCCATCAGGCTGCCCATCACTGACCTAAGGCATCCTGAAACTGGGTGCAGAATTGACTCCAGCAGAAACTCAACACAGCAGTTCTTTAAGGCCCCAGTCCTGCAGCTGACTGAGTCCCTGAG
The DNA here is from genome assembly GCF_965140285.1 of Lepidochelys kempii. Lineage (NCBI taxonomy): Eukaryota > Metazoa > Chordata > Testudines > Cheloniidae > Lepidochelys > Lepidochelys kempii. The sequence goes on along the minus strand of NC_136388.1, from coordinate 98,980,424 downwards.
CCCCCAGGGGCTGTGCAGCCACATAGTTGGGTGGTTGTTGTTGGGTGTGGTGTTTTTAAGATTCAGGGCCTAAGAGTCTTCTGGTTTAAGCTCCCATTGTTTTGACTGTAGAGATGGCAGGACAAAAAAAAATAAACAAACACACACCACACACGCCACAACTTTCAGAAAACATTTCAGAAGCTTTGTCTATGCTACTACGGCAAGAAGTTTGCAAGTGACTGGTAAAAATAACCTAACTGATTGCAATAATAAAAATTCAGCATGGCACTAAACTGCTCTATTTCTGTGCTTTGTAAACCACCACCCCAACATCACAGCCCCAAAATTTTGCCCCCCCCGAAGCACACCTTTTTAAATCCCTTCCTCCACGTACATGTTTTAGTGAGTTGTTACATTCTGGCAGACAACACTCTGAGTAGTCTTCATAAATACCCCAATGGGATACAGGGTAAAAGATTTATATATAAAAATTACTGTGTTGCTGAAACTTGGTTCTTGCCATGTAGCCAAGATTTTGCATACGGCATTTTCAATTCCCTTTCTTCACTACACTTATGAGTGATGAAAATATGCACCTTGTACATTCTAAAGCAAGCAAATTAATATCAGGAGCTTGCCAAAGTAACTTACTCTTAAAGAGTTACAAAAAATTAAAACAACTTGCCCCTATCTGAAAACGTAACAAGTAGTCTCTAAGATGACTGCAACCTCTATTTTTACCCACTGTGTTCATACGAGAGCGCTCCGCGTCACATTCACGATTTTCCATGTAATTATCACCTGGGCCCAATCCTACATCAGATCCATGCAGACAGATCCTTAACCAGCAGGGAGACCCAGTGAAGATGACAGTGGATGGAGCTCCAAGGGGTCATATAAAGATATGTTTGTGTGGCTCCGACTGCAAGGTTGGGACCTCAGTATACCCTGTTTGTGTGGGACGTTGAAACAGCAACGGGGGGGAGGGGGGAGGTTAATACAAAGATTAGGCAGGTGTAGTATCTAAAACTAGTTTTAACTTTAAAACTAACTGGATTTTAACGTGTACTGTCCCTTTAAGGCACTACAATATTCACAGAAAACTCATTAAAAAAATTTTTTAAAAGATTCTTGGTTGCCTCCTCTAAATAGGCTTAGCATTAAGATGACATCTATGGTTTAAGTTTCCAAGGATTGTCGCTTTGCGAATAAGATCTGATGCCGTGATTTCATTTATCTTTAGGGAGACGGGACATAACCTAATTAACACTTTTGATGAGTAAGTTGAACAAGGTCACCCTCTTTTTGTTGAATAATCTCGTGTGATTATCCCGTTTCTCTGACGTCTTGTTTCAAAAGCACAGGGTCAAGCTGACAGCCCAGTTAGGACCTCAAATGGAAGTCCTGTCTGCATGATGTACTCCTGACACCCTTCAAAGCACATCAAATCATCTTAATTATGATATAGAAATGAAGGCGAGGTCAAATCCTCAAGATACAGTGGCTTCTGGGAAGCCTGCACAAACACTTAGTGTTACACTGACCCAAGTACTGATCTTAAATCAACACAACCTTATTTTGTGCAAGCCCTTTTGAAAAGCACAGGGGGCTGGGGCGGTAGCAGTGTAGTTTAACTCAAAGCATGAGGGTGTTTCTCATTAAAACATTTCTTGAAGAAGCAAAAAGACCCCTGATTTGATTCCAACAGCTGTATGCTAAATGCATCTCACGACACTGACAACAGAAAAGTGCAACTGACTGAAATCATTTGAGTTTGTGTCAGCGAAGAGGATAATATACGCATATTTGAAGGGCACAGAGATGGTAAAGATTACCCCTGTTTCTATATTAGCCGTCTAAAGGTATTTACTTGGGTCTGTCTGTGTTGTGACAGTGTCCTAGACTCAAATGAATGCCTCTAACTCTCCACATTTTTGAGCCATTCAGTCATGCATTTTTGTTATTGTTGAAAGTAGTGCGAAATTGCAGCTCATGAGCTGGAGTCTTTGGTGGTCTCCCAAGGATTCCAGCTAAAAAAGCACTTCCTTTGTTCCTCAGGAGAATGCAGTCCAGTAGGTCATTCAAAAGGGGAAATAAAAGCAGCAGCCCTGGGAGGGAGATGAAGGATGAAACAAAAAGAATAAAATGTTTTGGGTGTGAGCACATTAACTACCATTTCCTACTGCTGGCTACTAATAACACTCCTGTCCCTTGGACAGGCAAGTATTTGGGGACCAATGTGCAAAACTGTTTCTCGAGATGTCATTTTTCAAAAAAGGACAGTCTGACTTCATATGCGGTCACTGAAACCTTAGTCTATAGAGTGCAGAGAGACATTTTGTGCATATTGATTTGTTTTAAGGACTTCTGCCTAGACAAAACAACACAGGTACATTCACCGCCAGCAGTTGAGCAACAATTAATGTTTTTCTCATGAAGAGGAGTCAAGGATTCAAAATCCACCCTGTTGCCATCATGCAACTCGAACAGAATTGCCTCTTTGAAGTGTGAGAATGAGACACAAACTTAAAGCCAACACTGTTTATAAATGCATCTAGGGTAAAAAATGCATTCGCTGCTTTCCAGGGTGAATCTTGGCTATCTCCACTTTTGCTGGGGGAGGGGCTGAAAAGGGCCTTCAGGACTAAGTAATTACTAAATTGTTGCAACACCAACACCTATCTGAGTTTGCTAAAAGAAAGACAGCTTAAGGGCAAACAGCACCTAATCGGTTGTGTACAAATCATTTGGTAACTGCGAAGGTAGAGCAAAGTGACATAATGTGGGAAAAGAGGACTGATCAGTCACATTTGAAAAAGTCATCTTGCTGTCTAATAAACAGCTGCTCTCTTTGCTAGTCCAAGTCCCCAAAGAACTTCATTAACTAGAGGAAACTGTGACTACTAAGTAAAAATGGTGGGATTTAGCATTCTGTGGGCACAAAATCCTACTCCGTTATTTCCTTCTGAAACCACTCCAGGGACTCTGAAATCACTGAAGTCTTCATTTCTTTTCTCTCCTCCATCCTCACCACGGTTAAACTGGGAAAGGCTCTTACTAACTGCAAGGAAGTGTAGTTCTCAAAACTCCTGGAACATTTCTTAAATCTGTTGCTGTCAGAACCAAGATTAAGGATTTTCTGAAGCACTTTGGAGTCAAGAACCCAAACCCAGTGTGGACTGGACATGGTTTCATGGCATCAATTATTACAGATTTCATCCATAAATTCATCCTCACAATTTGCTTTAAATCATGTAGTAAGGGGTGGGGGGTGAAAGAGATTTGGGAATTCCTCACAAAATATCCCGGCGCAAAAAAGTCTTCGTAAATACCCCCCCTCCCCCAGCAAAAGGGCTCTCTCTAAACACCTCAAGTGCAAAAACCTGAGCAGGACTAGACTTTCCTCATTTGCATGACTATCTCCAAACAAAGATTAAGATTTCCTGCAATCCGTCTTTTCAAATGCCCGTAATTGCGTGTGCAATTAACCCGAAGGTCAGGAGAAAAATCTTTCAAAATACCTTCCTGAATTCTGTCCACATTCTTCAAGCTTTTTCCACTGGCTGGTTTTGACTCAGCTTTCAAACCACTCTGCAGGCAGAGAAGCGCCCCCCCCGCTTTTTCTCTCTTTCCTGGCGTGGGTTTCCCTACCTTTGCAGGGTGGAATTATAACCACACAGTTTAGAGCTACCAACTCATTTGCCACCGCCGAGTATTTCCTGAATGCAAAGAGCTGGGGCCTGATTATGCCCCTTAGACAAAAAACAACACCACCCCCCACCCTCCCCTCAGCGATTTAAGAACATGAAGGGGAGGCGGGGAGACCCTGCACACTCCTAAGCAACTTTCTTCCTGCACGGCTCTCCTGCGGGGGGGAGGCGAAGCCTGCCCGGGAGCCTCCCCGCGCCGCTCGGCGGCTCGCTGGGAACGCTCCTGAGCGAGGGCAGAGGAATCCCGGAGCCGAGGAGCAAAGCCCGGGCTGACAAAGGGAAGGAGCCCGGAGCCACCATGGGAACGGACCCCCCCCCCCGGACCCCGGCTGCGGGTGTCCCCCGACGCGCATCGCTGCAACCCCCCCCGAACCCCATCCCCCGAAAACCTCCCCTGCGCCCCCCCCGCACCCCATGCAACCCCTCCCCCGAAAACCTCCCCATGCAACCCCCCCGCACCCCATGCAACCCCCCCCGAAAATCTCCCCAGCGCCCCCCCCGCACCCCCTCCCCCGCAAACCTCCCCTGCGCCCCCCCGCACCCCATGCAACCCCCCAGCGCCCCCCCGCACCCCATGCAACCCCTCCCCCGCAAACCTCCCCTGCGCCCCTGCGCCCCCCCCGCACCCCATGCAACCTTTCCCCCGAAAATCTCCCCTGCGCCCCCCCACACCCCATGCAACCCCTCCCCCGCAAACCTCCCCTGCGCCCCTGCGCCCCCGCCGCACCCCATGCAACCCCCCCGCACCCCATGCAACCTTTCCCCCGCAAACCTCCCCTGCGCCCCCCCGCACCCCAAGCAACCCCTCCCCCGAAAATCTCCCCTGCGCCCCCCCACACCCCATGCAACCCCTCCCCCGCAAACCTCCCCTGCGCCCCCCCGCACCCCATGCAACCCCTCCCCCGAAAACCTCCCCTGCGCCCCCCCGCACCCCATGCAACCCCTCCCCCGAAAACCTCCCCTGCAAACCCCCCCCCACCCCATGCAACCCCCCCGCACCCCATGCAACCCCTCCCCTGCGCCCCCCCCCCCGCCTCACCGTGGATCTCGTGGCTGGGCGCATCGCTCTGGCTGAAGCCCTGGGCGACGTAGAGCCGCCGGACTTCGGAGCAGTTTTTGGACTTGAGCTCGGCGGCCAGCAGCAGCAGCGGCAGGCTGCAGGCGGCGACCGTGCACAGGAGCGGGGGCAGCAGGCAGGCGCTCCGCCGGGGCATGGTGGAGCGGGAGCCGGCCCGGGAGCAAGAGGCGAGCGGGGCGGGGGCAGCAGCGGGGCGCGCTCCGGGCCCGGCGCTCGCTGGCTCACTGACCGGCCCGGCGTGCGGCGGCGGCGGCGCTGGGCGAAGCGGGGGCCGGGCGGGAGGTGGGGAGAGGGGAGGGCGCGCAGGGCTGGGACCGGCCCCCAGGAAAATCAGGAGCCGGGATCGCCCGCCTGGCAGGGCGGAGCCGGAGCCGGAGCCGGCCCAGGGCTGTCCCCTCCCACTGCTTGGGGAAGGCTGCTCCCTACCTGGCCCGTCCCCCGGGAGAGGAGCCTGCCCGCGGCGTGACTCCGGAGTAGCCGGGGGGGGCAGCTAAGGGGGTGGGTGGGTGTGTGTGCGCCCCCTGGGACTGGGGCAGCTGGCCCTGCGGCTGCTCCCCCGGGCCGAGTTTCAGGCTCCGGCTTGAGGGGAGGGCAGAACCAGAACCGCAGCCCCAAAGCAAAAACCCCTGATTGCTGGAGGAGGGTCAGAGCCCCAGGGGGGGCCTGGAGCTGGGGCCCCGCCCCATCCCGTGGATCCAGCCGGGACACCAGGCCGGGGGCCCCGCCAGCTTTGGATCTGGACCAGGAGGTCTCAGCTCTGGCCTGGCTCTAGGCAAGGTGGAGCTGGCCCAGCCTCCTGGATCCAAACTCTCTCAAGCCTGGGGGAGGTTTGCACCCGGGCTCAGGCCCAGCTCTCACTCTAACAGACCCCAACACCTAAAGCCAAGTTGCAAGGTTTGAGGTGGAAAATGCTGGTTTTCTACCTCGAACCCTAAATTGGCTCAGCCCTGCTGGAAGGCTGGACCAGGAGCACTGCCAGGTTGGAAAACCTCAGCACGCCCAGTTGCATGCTTGCCTTGTGAAAATTTTCTCAAGATTAATTAAAACTGGCTTTATTAGCAGGGACCCTCCTCTGTTGGGGAGGTGGAACTGGGCTCTGAACATTGACACCCACTGCTTGGACACTCCACGGGCAGTTTATATCCATGTAGTTGCTGCTTGCTTTTATTTACTAAAAGAAACCTAAAATGTTTCATGCTACTGCAAAGATCATGTGACATATAAGGGTCTCAACTTAAAAAAGCATTTACACGCTGGTGGTGTTCAAAGGGTAACACTCTAGTTACAGCAAAGGCTAATATATTCTATTAATAAAGAGAATTCCTAAAAGGACCAAAAAACCCCCAATTCTTTTACAATAATACCCAGCATCATAGAACATTTTGAGCTCCTCTGGTGAAAGGTACAATACATGCAAAGCATTTCCATCAATATGATATTTATGACAATGCCCTTGTTACAGACAATGGTGTACAAGGCCATAGGCTGGTGCTGGGTCCAGTTCACAGCTCTGCCAGGGTCCTTCTGTGTGACCTTGGGCAAGTCACTTAGTCTTTGAACTCCTCAGTGTCTCTTCTGTAAAATGTCAGTAAGGCTCCTTCCTTCCTCCCTCCACCCTTTATTTGTCTTAACTAGATAGCAGGCACTTCAGGGCAGTGCCTGTTCCTTACTAGAAGTCTGTACAATGCCTAGTACATCCAGGCTTTGCTCATTGAACCTATTGACCCAGGCTAGGAGGCTCGTTTCCGCAAGCTGTGTAAATATACCCTTATTGCTACTGTATTACATAATAATAGATTGCCGTACAGGCAAGTAACACCTTTCTTCACCCCAAGGTACAGTTGGAAACTGCATATTTCAGTATGACCAGGAATGAGTTTCCTGCCCCATTAAGATGCAATGGCTCACAGGCATCATTTTTTTAAACAAACGTAGTGTTTTGTACAACGTACGTAACAGTATGGCTCTAACTCACATACATCATGGATTTCCTCCCCACCCCCGATCCCTACTTCTCTGTCCTTCTCTCTCTAACATCTTTTTACACTGGAAACCACGCACAGGCTGAAAAACAGCAGCAAAAAAAAAAAAGTTCTCTTTTGTTAGGTGAAATGTAATGCCTGTGAAAGATTAAGAGATTGTCGGCATTGGAAGATGAAGTCCTCTATTCATTCCCCTGCCTTGGGCCACGAGTACGGTAAAGGCATTGCCATTTTGCCCTATCCGTGACCCCCTAAGGGAGCAAGATGCTTGTTCAGTTCCAAGCTTTTCATGGGCAAAGAGTGCACATCTTGTGTGGGGCACTTTGTGTAACAGGGACTACTGTAAACTAGGAATTAAAGCGAAAGCAGCAGAAAGCCATTCTGCTCCCACCAGCTTCTACTGGGATAACAGGAGTCAGGAGACCCCATCTTTTGTTATCGCATGGCAGGGTGTTCTGGTTGGAAAGGACAAGGTAAGCTGGGCTGCCCTCAACCTGCTGCACTGTTCGCATTGTAAAGAACAAAGCTTCTTCAGCTGGCTGGCAGTGATAATGGCCTAAGCAACTCCTCCCCACCCATCCAGTAAAGCCATGTTTTATTTTTAGTGCGGATGAAGTTTCTCCAAACATTTGGGGCAAATCCTCCAATTGTCACAGAGTCACCCAAGCCTTGAGGCTGCCATGAGCAGTGCAGGGGGTCAAGGGAACTCATTGGAGGCCCAGGGCCCAAGTCCTCACTCAGCTCAGGCTTCCCTTTAAATCAATGCATCCGATGAAGTGAGCTGTAGCTCACGAAAGCTTATGCTCAAATAAATTTGTTAGTCTCCAAGGTGCCACAAGTACTCCTTTTCTTTAAATCAATTGAAATTTACATTGCAGGTGGATAGGCATCTCACCCTTATTTGAGGGGAAGTTGCTCTCTCGTGTGTGGGCTGACAAACGGGGCCACAAATTCTCCTAAAGTTAATGTCATAAGAGTAAAATCCTCTAGAATCTGCTCCTTGCAAAGCATGAACAAGTTCTGTTTTTCATAGCACTACCTTCTCACCATTCCACCCTTTCTTTGGAGAGACAATGGAAATTTTAAAGAGAACTCAGCAGGGAGCTATGTACTTTTTATCCCAAAGTGAGAGGGAAAATGAGGGTGAGAAAGTCTGCAGGGTCCGAAACAGCTTGCCATTTGTTGCTTCCTAAATCCAGGAGAGAGGGGCATGGCATTATGAGAAACCACCTGAAAAACACCAAAGGGTTTGTTGGAGAGTTAAGCAAGTTCCTATGTCAAGGATGGAAGCAAATCACTAAAGCTGGTCAAAAATTTTCATTCAAAACTGTTTTTTTTCCTGAAATTTGTCCTCCCCCCCACCCCTGCCCCCGCCATCTGATTTCTTGAAGAAAACACTCCCCAAACTCCCAAAACGTCCAGCCTCTCTATTATGGGGTTTCCTTGTTTCCTGAAGTGTCAAAGGGTGGGGGGGACACAAAAATTGCGGTCTGAGTTTTGAAAACTGAATAATTGTTGTGTTTTTCAGCTTGAAATTTTCTGATTTTAACCTGAGGAAAGCCCCGCAACATTTGTCCACACGCCCGACTTTCCAACTTCTCAACCAGCTCTATGAAACATATCCTGGACATGGAGGGCTTGAGTTTCAGAGGTTCTGAGTACCTGCAGCTCCCAGTGATTTCCGTTAGTTGCAGATGCTCTGCACATCAAAAAAAAAACCCCAACACCACACACATCAGGCTCTAAGTCTTGCTCAACTAATTAGCATGATTACGAATGGTCCTGCCATGAGTGCAAGGAACTGGACTAGATGACCTCTTGAGGTCCCTTCCAGTCATATGATTAGAGGATGATACCCCAGACCAAGACACACTTGGACCTTGTGAAAGATCCAGCTCCTCCCCAGCTGGGTTTCATCATCAACTAGGCCTAACACCCTTCCAGGTGCCAGTCAGGGGTCTAATTTGCTCAGGATCCTGCTTAATCCATGGTTAACCAGTGTGGGATTTGTAGGTTCCGTCACTAGGCCCCAGCGTCTGGGGATGAGAAGGTCTGGAGGTGAACTAATTAATTTCTATTGCAGTAGCGTTAGATTGCGAATCCTTTAGCCCCACGGTGAGCAGAAGCGTCATGCAAGTAACTACTCCCCAGTTGGAAAAGGGGTGTACTATCTGGCCCTTATTTATTATTTGCTTTAAACACACACTTGCTCAGGATTGACGCCCCATTGCGCTAGGTGCTGTACAAACACATAGGAAGGCAGAGCCCCTTTCCCAAAAAGTTTTGCAGTCTAAATTGAGACAAGATGCAACAAGTGAGCATGACGAACCAGAGCAGGAGAGGGCAAGGCTGGGTGAGGTTTGTAATAATAAGATTACATGGTTACGTTGGTTACACCCAGTTTGCTGGTCCCAAATTATCTTTTATTTTAAATTAATGAATGAGGGTAACTTGGTTTGCTGCCATGGATGCAGGCTCCGTCTGTCCATTTTATGAAATGCTCTGGCTCGTCTCCCCACTAAGCGTTGTAATGAAGTCGCATTTCCAGCTAATCTGCAGACCCACTGCTGCGGAGACCCAGGAATGCACTTCTTTGGCAGGTACAAAAATGTATTCACTTTCCCAGATTTCCATTCCTGTGCTCACCAGCTCTCACGAAACGATGGTGGCAGATGGCTCTGACATGCGTTGTGTTTACACCCAGCAGGCAGGAAGCTGATTGAACAGATCCTCTGCCAGCTAATGTCAACCATTGCCACTTCACAATCGGTCGCCCCCTGCTCCCCTCTACAGCCAGCTTTGTGAGGGCGGCTGGCAAAAACAACAGATGAAACCCCCATGGATCCCTGTTCCCCAGAGTGCTCCGCCCCAGGGTTAGCAGCAGTTCTAAGAGGCTGTGCCCCCCTCTGATGGGGTTCAGAGAACGTGCAGAGGGGAAATAATGCTGACTCAGTCAGCAGGAATCTCCATGGCCATTTGCCGCACCATTTTAGCGGGGGACTATGCCACTCACGGCAGCTGCTCTAGGTCTCCTCCCCGTTCTGGGTGGCCTTGTGTCTCTTGGCTGTATGATCTTCCTGACACATCTAGCTGATGCACAGGAGGCCAGGTGGCCATCTGGGATACTGCTGCGTAGCTGCATTTGCCCTGAAAAGCCCGCCCAGGGCCTTCTCTAGAGGAATTACAGCTGGGAATGTTGATTCTCCATCCAAATTCACAGAAGAGCACAAGGTGTGTGGGGGTAGCGGGGCAAGTTTCCCCTCATGCCACCACCTGCCGTTTGGAAGGACCTTTGTGCTGGGTAAAAGGCAGTTTGGTCTCCATGGTGCATGCCGGCTTTGGACTCTGGGCTACAAATGCCAGCTTAGTACCAGCTGTTAAAATATTATAAATAAGAAAACCACCCCATAAATTAAGGCATGCAGAATAAACAGAAGCCTGGAGAAGAGCACTAAAAATAAAGAAATAAAAGCCAAACCCCTGTCAGAGGAATCCATGCAAATGCAAACTACAGAGAAGAGCTGGTATACAGCTCTGTTAGCTCATCTTGCTATGGGTGAGGAGCATCAACCATGCAGAAGGCCAGCCCTTACCATGACTGTGACTATCCCAATAAGAGGGCAAACAAAGCACCACATTTTCTTAGTTTCTTCTACAAAAGCTGAGTGAGGCTAGTCATCGTTCACTTGTGAGCGTGTCAGGCAAGCAGCATGCTTCTCTACTGCTAGCAGGGCCCCAACTCAGCCTGAAAGAAGAAAGAACGGATGACGGGGATGTATGCAGCCCAGGGGATGGAATACAGAAGAGGACGTCAGAGAAACTTCTCCAAAGCGGGAGAAGCTTGGTGGGAGAGGGTTCCTTTTTGGTGATGCAGGTATGGATGTCCAACAGGATTCAGACTATATAGTTCAAGTGAACCCCAAAAACTAAACCATAATGACTTTTGATCACGACTGAGCTAGGCTGTATATGAACGTATGACTTAGAAGTGAAAAATTCCATACGACAGTGATGAACGGTAGATAAGAAACTACTGAGGTGGATAGATAGATTAGATAAATTAGTATGCATGACGAGAGATAGATTAAATAGATATGTATGGTGATAGCAAAATGGATTAGGTAAGATAAGACCACGGAGCTCCCCCATGCCATAATGTAGAAAACCTCTCTGCAGAGGCTGGGAATAAGGTAGGAAGATTGTGGCTCTGCAGACGCAGCCAGCAGTTGCTAGAATGCCAATCTCAGAAAAGCAGCTGGGGAAATCAGGGGTCTCTTTGATGACCGGGAGGTTGTGTCTCTTACCCAGATTGATGCAGTCACCCCGTTGGCACATTTCAATGGCACGTTTCTTCCTTCTTGCTGGAACATGCGAATTCTAAAGGGGTGGACACAGTTTGTAAAGCTGCCATTTTGATTTATTATCCACACCAGCTGAAACAGTTTGAAATTGATTTCAGTTTTCCTTGCCCAGCAATGGAGCTAAGGAGTGACGTTCAGAAGAGACGTAGAAGTTTGTTTAAGACCTGAAAAAAAATCAGTAAAATGAAAAGTACTGAGACTCTAGTTACATCAGATGCTTATATAATCTCCCGTGAAAGCGTTTTACAATCTCAGTCCCCTATGCAGCAATAAGAACATCGTATATGGACCCCTGGAACTTGTGGGTGCATAGAACTGCCTTGAGGTTCTCTCTGCAGGATCAGAGCATGATTTATGAATCCCTATAACACCTTTAAGGTAGTATGTAAGCATTAACCCTGTATTATAGTTAGGGAAACTGAGGCAGGAGGCTAAACAACTTAGTCAAGGTCACAGAGGGAGTTCCTGGCAGAGAATACAGCAGTTACTGGTATCTAGTCCTGTGTATTACATTTGAAAAATCTCTTAAGCATGAATAGTCTGCTCAGCACTTCCCTCACAGTTGACATGATGATTCTTTCAGACAATATCCTTGGACTGATTGGTTTAAAAGGTTATTTCAAAGGAATTTGTAACCATCAAGTGAAAAATCCTAGTGCCAGGAAAGCTGTCAGAAAAAATTCACATTAAATGGTGACCATTTTAAGCATCAGATATTTTCAATGCCATGCATCTATTGAGAGTCACCTCAGGCTGCTTGGGTTTGTGGAAAGAGCTCAGAGAAAGCACAAGTATGGTCCTTTTTGTGATTTTTGCCCTATTCTCTCCTCTCCTGTGACCTCATTTGGAATATTTTAAGAGTTAGATCCAGCCTGAAGCCATGATACTCTGGGTGTGCAGGGATCTCTCAGAAAGGCTGCAGGAGGCAGATGCTGTCACCAGCTGTCCAGAGCAGCCCTGAAAGGTGTGGAACACAGAGAGTGTTTAACTTAGCTAAGCCCTTGTGTACACTGAGGTTTGTTGCACCCTGCACCAACACAAAGCACCGGTGCTCTGGCCTGGCACTGATCCATCTCACCTCACGTTCAAGCTGCCTGCGAGAAAGTCATGTTTTACACCAGTGCAGCACAAGTAGGTGACACTCCCTTACCACTACCTGCCCTCAGCATGAAGGAGCCTTGCCTGTGCCTGCTGAGGATCAGCTCTCAAACTACCAGCGCCAGGCTGCACTAGCCCTGCCTTCCAGGCCCCCGCAGGCCTCACTCTCCCTGGACGGGCACCCCCCTAGCCCTCGGAGCATTCCCTGCAGTGTCCAGCCCTCCTTTTCTACTGATCGCACTCAGAACGACCAGCCCTGCTGTTCCCAAAGGAGCAGGATGCACCCGCTTGTAAGAGTCACCTCCAGACCAGCATTTGGCGTAGCACCACAGCACTGAGATACATTTATAGTGAAAACCAGAATAAGTTTATTCTTAAACAACAGAGATGCAACTGATAGCGAATAACGATATTGGAAACAAACGGCCACATGTAAAACAAAATCATAACTCATTTTCTCGAGACTAAAAATAACTAGCAGGTTAACCTTTGGCGTGAAGAAGTCTCTCACCCAAAGATCTCTCCAATGTTTTCAGCCAAGCCTGGCTGAGAACCTTGCTTTCATGAAGCAAAACTGCGGTCCTATTACTGCCTCAGGGAAGGGTGCCAGGGGACACTTGAGCGTGCGTGCGCACCCACACACTTTTCGTCTTTCCTGTTAGTTTCTTTCTGAAGTCCCACAACCCTTCATTTGTCTTCAGTTCAGACTGGGCATGGGAGACCCACTGTGAATGGGACAATACTCAGTTTACATGTAAACAGAGGCACATCTCTTGACAGACAGGAAACCTGCTTTTCACCTTTGCTAGTGACCTAGACCCAGACTTGAAGAAGTATCAGTATATGCCGACATTCATTCCTTACACCGTATCTGTACAGAAATTTCACAACACTATTGATGATCAGAGCAGCACAGGTGCTAATTCAAGACTTCATGTGACACTCTTTGGGGGAGCTAAAATGTAAATAGCTGAGTCAGAAGATTCCTGTGCCCTTTCTCTGTGCCCCTTGCTAGTTGGCACTAAGATTCCTGCGTCACAGTCTACGCGGAGGAGGTTGCCCCCGCGTAGCTACATCTGCTGCATAAAAAACATTGTAGATAAGTTTCAGAGTAGCAGCCGTGTTATTCTGTCTTCACAAAAAGAACAGGAGGACTTGTGGCACCTTAGAGACGAACCAATTTATTTGAGCATGAGCTTTCGTGAGCTACAGCTCACTTCATCGGATGCATAAAGTGGAAAATGCAGTGAGGATGTTTTATACACACAGACCATGAAAAAATGGGTGTTTATCACTTCAAAAGGTTTTCTCTCCCCCTACCCCACTCTCCTGCTGGTAATAGCTTATCTAAAGTGATCACTCTCCTTACAACGTGTATGATAATCAAGGTGGGCCATTTCCAGCACAAATCCAGGGTTTAACAAGAACATCTGAGGAACAGTGGGGGGGAGGGAGTAGGAAAAAACGAGGGGAAATAGGTTACCTTGCATAATGACTTAGCCACTCCCAGTCTCTATTATAAAATGTAGGCAACTCTGAGACACAGCCCAGGAGCAGGACACTCTGTAAGGCTCCCCTCCCAGAGTTTTGTAGGACACAGCTGCTCTAGGCCAGGGGTTCTCACTACAAATTTGGTGGCCTTAGAGTGCAGCCACCAACTCCTGCTGGTGGTCACACTGACACGTCTCTAAAATACTTAATTAACTTTAGAAAAAACAAATACATCGGCACACACACGTGTCCAAGTCATTGTACAGTAACTCCTCATTTAACATTGTAGTTATGTTCCTGAAAAATGCTACTTTAAGCAAAAGGATGTTAACTGAACTGCCAGCAATTGATAGCCTGCTGGGGGGCTGCCGCACAGGGAACTTAGGGGAGCTGATAGGGGGGCTGCTGGCCCACCCTGGTTCCAAGCCCCCTCCAGCTAGCTCCAACGGGCTGCTCTTCCTGCAAGCAGTGGACAAAGCAGGCGGCTGCCAAACAAGGGAGCATTGCGCAACTTTAAACGAGCACGTTCTCCAATTGATCAGCAACGTAACAACATTGACCAGGACAACTTTAAGTGACGAGTTACTGTAATTTATTTATGTAGGGTTGGTTTTTTGCAGACTCAATAACAAAAACAATGCTGTGAAAAGTGATATTTGTATGTTTAATATCACTTTTCACAGCAGACTTACTAGCTAGTTGGGAGGCTGTGATGAGAAATCATACTTGCACGTTTGTTAATATCACTTTTCTCAGCAAGCCCAGGACAAATTAAACCCTGGATGGGGGAGGCAGCAGGGGCCGGGGGGGATGGGGTGGGTGGCAGTGAGCCCCACTGCCACGTGGTTGGACCCGGGGTCAGTGCCCGGTGCCATGTGACCAGGGCCAGCTCCTGCCACTAGAAGTTGGCACCTGCTGCTGCACAGCTAGGGCTGAGGGTCAGTACCGGGGGCTGGAGCCCTGGACCAGAGCAGAGGGCCAGGGCCAGCTGCCACGCAGCTGGAGCTGGGGGCCAGAGACTGAATCCCTGCAGCTGGAGGCCAGGGCCACATGGCCAGAGCTGGGGGTCAGCACCCACCGCCATGCGGCCGGAGCCAGGAGTCAGTGCCCGAATCCCCGTGGCCAGGCTCCCGAAGTCCTACTGTAGCCTGACCCCCGACCACCGCCGGGCTAAAGTCCAACCTCCTCCGCCCCCCGCAACTCACTTTGCTCCTGCAGCGTCCTGCCCCACCTGTCTCCAGAGGTGATGCAGGGCGGCGCATCCAGGAGCGACAGGGAGGGAGGGAGAGGGCAGGGCCGATGCTTCGCCTCCCCCCACGTCACAGCCCAGGAGGCACAAAAAGCCCCTGAGAAACTGTGGCAGGACTTGGGAGCCCACGTATTTAGCAGAGGGGAAGGGCTCCAACCATCCATAGGGAAGGGCACCCCCCAGGTCCATGGGGACAGGAGCCGCACCGCATAGATGGCTGCCCCTCTAACTTCACTAGCTCCATCAGAAGCCAGGCTGCAGTTCGCTGAGCCCTCCTGCAGCTGCTTCACCGCAGCCCCAGAGGAGGCAGCTGGAGCGAACAGCAGCATTAACTCCCAGTGGAATTTCCACATGCAAATCTGCTCGCTCCGCAGAGGACGCTGCCCTGGAGAGCCATCAGCGCCCG
Source organism: Lepidochelys kempii (assembly GCF_965140285.1). Classification (NCBI taxonomy): domain Eukaryota; kingdom Metazoa; phylum Chordata; order Testudines; family Cheloniidae; genus Lepidochelys; species Lepidochelys kempii. The sequence continues at coordinate 98,965,067 of NC_136388.1, read as the reverse complement.
GCTCCAGCCCCACAGAGGGAAGACCGCATTCAGAGGTCCCTCTGGGGCCCCAAGGAAGGGGAGAGAGTGCCATGAGGATGCTATTCCTCCCTCCCACAGGTTTCCATCTGCACAGTACAGATCAGAAATGTAACTAATGAAAGAAGAGGCCCTAACAAGTGAATCTAGGCCCTGAACCAGAGCACACTGAGGTCAATGGGAGTCTTTGCATCCACCTCAATGGGTTTTGGACTGGAGCCACAAATCTTGCATTTGTTACTGCAGGCAAAATGCCATAGGTGTCCCAGGGTGCCGCACTGGGCCGGAGCAGAGAAGACTGTGAAGGCAAGCATTTTCATACAACCGTGGGCTTCCCCCGGGGAACTGCCCTTGAGCCTCACACAGGATGGGCATTCACCGCAGGGCAGTGTGATGTGGTGCTCTCCTCACAGCAGATAGGGCGCCTCCTCCTGGCCGCTCTGCGGAACAGCTCACCAGGTCAACACCTCTCCCTGTGCTTGTCTCTTTGGCTGCAGCCCTCCAGGGCCGCTGTAGCCTCTTCATGACTCAGCCCTCGGGCTAGGTCATTATCATGGTTTCCCCTTTGAGGTGTAACCCTTCTGCCTGTCGGAGTTGGCAGCAACAAGGGCCGGGTTCGGTATCTAGAGGTTCCATTCCAATAACACAATGCAAACCGGCTCGAGCCCCCACCCAGTGACCTGGGACAAATATATACCACCCCCGCTGGGCGCCTCCAAGAGGCGATACTTCCCCTCTCGCAAGCACAGAGTCTGAGGGTAGCAAAAGCCTTTTAATAACAGAGAGAAACAATGTGGCATTATGTTGGGGAAACACCACCAACAGGATTCATAACACAACCCATGAGCAAAAATCCCACCCCAAGCAAATTGGGGCGTGTCCTTTCCCTTTGGTTCTTGAGTCCAGCAACCCAAAGTCACCCAAAGTCCCAAAAGTCCAACAACCCAAAAGTCTCTGCCTCTATCCTGGGTGAGTCCAGAGTTCATCTGCAGAGTTTTAACCCCAACCCCCCTGCCTGTGTGGAAATGGGGAGGGGAGAGTAAAGGGGCACCTTACGTGCTCCAATGGCCAACTGCCCTGCCTCTCCGCGGGTTTCTGCTGCAGCCTTCTCCGCCAGCCGCCCCTCTCCACCAGCTGCTCCTCCCTGGTAGCCATCCTGCGAGCTGCTCACCAGTAGATCTTCAGGCTCGCTACTAAACACAATACTCAGTAATTTTAGCACTTTAGTGATTTCAGCTCATAGTAGGGGAGCCCCAGTGCTGGTACACCATTGGCCCAAAGTGAATTCAGCTCTGCATTCTGTAACAAGACTCCTAGTAGGATAAAAATTAGCTCTGCTATTGCAGAGGTGAGAGAGGAAGAAGTGCTGTTGGCATTTAGGGGCCTATACCACAAAGTGCACATGTCTATCCCCAGCCTCTCTGCATTCACTGAGTTTTGGAACCCATGTCCCTTGCCCAGTGAGTACTACTTAGTTGATGGTGAGTCCCTCTATCATAACAAAAAGCCAAGTACAGTTCCACTGTTCTTGAGTCACATAATCCAGATAACAACACTTTATTTTTCCTGCCCCAATAATAGAGAAACTGGGGATCCCACAGCAGCCAAAGTGACGACCTAGGCAGGGGTGGGTGTGCCTATGCCAATGAGATCAGCCCCAGAAGTTCTTTTCCACAACACGCCACAACTCACCACCAGGTGTCAGGGTGGAGCTCATCCTGACTCTGCTTGCAGAGGAGAGAGGAAAGTGTCTCCTCCCAGACAGACTCAGGCAGTCTTCCTATGCGCTGCCCTGCGGGGGCCACTTCCCCAGTGGCTGGCTGGGGAACCTGGGCCCGCTCTCTGCTCTGGGTTCCAGCTCAGGGACACTCTAGGCAACAGCCAAGGCCTGTTCCATCCCAGACCTTGATCCCTGAGTCCTGTCCTAGCCTTCTGACTCTCCCTTCCGTCTCTGGGTCTGCTAGCTTCACCGCTCCCTTCTCTGCAGGCTCCAAACACTCCTCCATCTTCCCAAGGAGTGACTACAGCCTTTCCCAGCAGCCCCTTCAGTCGCCAGTTTCCTGACCTATATACACTCCACCGGTTCCGCACAGGTGAGCTTCCTCTCATTAAGGCTTCTCTCTGTTTTAATTCCTCCCAGCTTGCCGCCTAATAGGTTAATCGGCCCCCTGGCTTGCCTTAAGCCCTTCAGGGCAAGTGTGGGGAGGACACCCCCTCACAAGCAGCCACAATCCTGGCACTGCATTACACTAGGTTGCCCTTAGTAGGTTTGGGGGTGGGAACAGGGCACAGATTCCCTTCTCAGCATGGCCTGGCCCTTCCACAAACCCAGCTGGAGCTCCATGGAATCTCTACAGTGTGAGGGAAAGTGGGTGGAGAAGTGTACCCCTTTCTCTGGCCCCCCCAGAGTGCTGGATCGGACTCCCCCTCCCAGGGGCAGAAGCAGAGGGGACGCCACAGCTTACAGAATTCGACGGCAGCCGTGTTGCCACTACAAATCTTGTTTTTTAACCTTCTTTTCATTTTTTCCAGTTTCAAAGTCTTCAGAGGCAAGTCTGTAAGTCTTGGCTTGTGGGTAACCAGTTAGGGCTTGTGGGGAAAGCGAGAGGGGAGGAGAGGAAGAGAGAGATTTGCTAGACCTGCCAACAATTGCTTTTATCCCTTCCAGATGAAGGGGAAGATCGTGTTGTTTGTACAGCTCAAAGTTCCCGATTTTCAGGAATGAAATCTGAGAGCAACATGTCAACATACTGCTTGAACTGTCTTGAAATCTACAGTAGATGGTGTTTTTTGTGCCAGGAAACATTCGAGAGGCCAGTACACTCACAAGTGTTGGCATTTGCTATCCTGCCGATAATAGGCTCCATGGCTGTCCTGAATTCTCTTTCCCACAGAATGCCCCAGGGTGCGTGACTCTGATGTACACACTTACTTGTTCTTTATTTTCACAGATAATACTTTTTACCCAATATTCTGGTTTGGGCAGAAGCGGAAGGGAGGAAGAGGGAGAAAACAAAACGGCCATTTATGACAATTGTTGATCCTGAAACAAAGTCAGTGGCTTGTTACCCAGTGGCTTCCGAGGCTGCCATTCACAGCAAGCACACAGCTCATGCGGCTGCAGAATTCACAGGAAATACCCCAGTCCTGGGAATTATTTGATAGTGATAAACATCAATGATAAATGATCATTTTGAAAAAATGATTTATGAAAAATGATTTTCATAAATGATCTGGAGGATGGTGTGGATTGCACTCTCAGCAAATTTGCGGATGATACTAAACTGGGAGGAGTGGTAGATACGCTGGAGGGGAGGGATAGGATACAGAAGGACCTAGAAAAATTGGAGGATTGGGCCAAAAGAAATCTGATGAGGTTCAATAAGGATAAGTGCAGGGTCCTGCACTTAGGACGGAAGAACCCAATGCACAGCTACAGACTAGGGACCGAATGGCTAGGCAGCAGTTCTGCGGAAAAGGACCTAGGGGTGACAGTGGACGAGAAGCTGGATATGAGTCAGCAGTGTGCCCTTGTTGCCAAGAAGGCCAATGGCATTTTGGGATGTATAAGTAGGGACATAGCGAGCAGATCGAGGGACGTGATCGTTCCCCTCTATTCGACATTGGTGAGGCCTCATCTGGAGTACTGTGTCCAGTTTTGGGCCCCACACTACAAGAAGGATGTGGATAAATTGGAGAGAGTCCAGCGAAGGGCAACAAAAATGATTAGGGGTCTGGAACACATGACTTATGAGGAGAGGCTGAGGGAGCTGGGATTGTTTAGTCTGCAGAAGAGAAGAATGAGGGGGGGATTTGATAGCTGCTTTCAACTACCTGAAAGAGGGTTCCAAAGAGGATGGCTCTAGACTGTTCTCAATGGTAGCAGATGACAGAACGAGGAGTAATGGTCTCAAGTTGCAGTGGGGGAGGTTTAGATTGGATATTAGGAAAAACTTTTTCACTAAGAGGGTGGTGAAACACTGGAATGCGTTACCTAGGGAGGTGGTAGAATCTCCTTCCTTAGAGGTTTTTAAGGTCAGGCTTGATAAAGCCCTGGCTGGGATGATTTAACTGGGAATTGGTCCTGCTTCGAGCAGGGGGTTGGACTAGATGACCTTCTGGGGTCCCTTCCAACCCTGATATTCTATGATCTGCATGGTGAACATTGTAGAAATGGTGAGGTCTGTAGCATTAGTGGTGTTACAGTAGCCCCTAGAGGGCACAACAGAGATCAGGGCTCTGGTGTGCAAGGTACTGTACATACATTGTAGTACCAGATAGTCCCTGCTCTGAAGAGTTTACACTCCAACCTGAGGAAACAGAGGCACATGCCCACGGTCAGCCAATGGCAGGGCTAGGATTAGATCTTGGTCGCGGGAGTCCTAGCCCACTAAAGCACACCTGAGAAGCCCTCTCCAGGAGAGGGCATACCAGGGCCTAGCAGACATGCCTCTCAGTGCAGGTTTCACCAGATGTGGAAAGGAGCAAGCCAGAGAACCAAACGAACGAGGCCAGCACATGAAGAAGGCGCCTGCTGACCTTCGCAGCCACAGCCCGGAATCTACTCCGGTGCTTCTGAAATCTACACCAGGTGTTAAGAGAAACCAGCGCCTCCAAAAACATCCAGGAGAGGAGAGAACCCCCACCCGTAACCACCTCCTTCAGCTTTGCATGCAGAGTCCCACTGAAGAGAGTGCACCTGGGAACAGCCCTCAGCAGCCCGTGCACCTCGGCAGGGAGCATTTGCCCAGCTTCCCTTTTGTTCCGTCTCTGCCCAGGCAGTGACCAAACCCAGCCTGCAGCTACAGGAGGGAAAGGAAGACGTCTCTCAGACAGTGGCCACATAGACGCCGCAGGGATGGAGTCACTGCTGGGAAGATCCCTTTCTCTTGGGCACTGGGAGGAGGGTGGGTGAGGGAAAGAAGATGCCCCTAGGCCAAGCTGGGTGTAGGCCTCTCCGGCTGCTCTGTCACCAGGAGGGTCTGAGTGCTTTCAGGGCTGGGTCAAGCTGTGGCAATCTGGACAAGCAAGACAACAACTGTCTCTGTGAAATGCAGAGCAAAACCCCTCTCTGGGTGGGGGAAGAGATTGAATCCCCAAATCGGCAACAAGCGACCGTGAGGAGTTCTGTCAGCCCCTCCAAGTCTCGTTCGGTAGGGCCAACAGCTGATGTTCACTTTTGAGGGATCATCCTCCAGATTCTATTGGGGAGAACCCCCATCCCTGAAGCTTATTCACAAGTCTCAAAGTGGTCTTTGGTGCACGTGTACTATCCGCATGATATTCTATCCCAATAGGAGGGCAGCGTGACCCACGTCTCAGAATGAGAACAATCGAGTTTGCCCCTTATTCAGAACGTGGAAGCTCGAGGAGGGACTTCCTCAGTTTGAATTAGCATCCAGGCAGATTCCAAAGTGTCTCGTTATTCTCCCTTGCTGTTTTCATGAGCTGTTGCAATTTTCATTCCTCATTGTTCTGGAATATGGCCCATTAAAACCATCACAGCTTGACAGCCTTTCTTCACCCAACAGTCGCACACAGATTTCTTGGATATTGTTCACACAGAGTTTCTTGGACATCATTCATCTGCTGTTGTCTGAGTGTGAAAGTACCAGAGAAAAAATTCCCATCCAGTTGCTTTTGGTATAAACAACTGGGTGGCGGTTATCGATGGATCATTTTGTTCAGTGACACACCAACATCTTTCAGAGTAACAGCCGTGTTAGTCTGTATTCGCAAAAAGAAAAGGAGTACTTGTGGCACCTTAGAGACTAACCAATTTATTAGAGCATAAGCTTTCGTGAGCTACAGATCACTTCCTCAGATGCATATCGTGGAAACTGCAGCAGGCTTTATATATACACAGAGAATATGAAACAATACCTATTCCCACCCCACTGTCCTGCTGGTAATAGCTTATCTAAAGTGATCATCAGGTGGGCCATTTCCAGCACAAATCCAGGTTTTCTCACCCTCCACCCCCCCACACAAATTCACTCTCCTGCTGGTGATAGCCCATCCAAAGTGACAACTCTTTACACAATGTGCATGACAATCAAGTTGGGCTATTTCCTGCACAAATCCAGGTTTTCTCACATCCCACCCACCCCCATACACACACAAACTCACTCTCCTGCTGGTAATAGCTCATCCAAACTGACCACTCTTCAAGTTTAAATCCAAGTTAAACCAGAACATCTGGGGGGGGTAGGAAAAAACAAGAGGAAACAGGCTACCTTGCATAATGACTTAGCCACTCCCAGTCTCTATTTAAGCCTAAATTAATAGTATCCAATTTGCAAATGAATTCCAATTCAGCAGTTTCTCGCTGGAGTCTGGATTTGAAGTTTTTTTGTTTTAAGATAGCGACCTTCATGTCTGTGATTGCGTGACCAGAGAGATTGAAGTGTTCTCCGACTGGTTTATGAATGTTATAATTCTTGACATCTGATTTGTGTCCATTTATTCTTTTACGTAGAGACTGTCCAGTTTGACCAATGTATATGGCAGAGGGGCATTGCTGGCACATGATGGCATATATCACATTGGTGGATGTGCAGGTGAACGAGCCTCTGATAGTGTGGCTGATGTTATTAGGCCCTGTGATGGTGTCCCCTGAATAGATATGTGGGCACAATTGGCAACGGGCTTTGTTGCAAGGATAAGTTCCTGGGTTAGTGGTTCCGTTGTGTGGTATGTGGTTGTTGGTGAGTATTTGCTTCAGGTTGCGGGGCTGTCTGTAGGCAAGGACTGGCCTGTCTCCCAAGATTTGTGAGAGTGTTGGGTCATCCTTTAGGATAGGTTGTAGATCCTTAATAATGCGTTGGAGGGGTTTTAGTTGGGGGCTGAAGGTGACGGCTAGCGGCGTTCTGTTATTTTCTTTGTTAGGCCTGTCCTGTAGTAGGTAACTTCTGGGAACTCTTCTGGCTCTATCAATCTGTTTCTTTACTTCTGCAGGTGGGTATTGTAGTTGTAAGAAAGCTTGACAGAGATCTTGTAGGTGTTTGTCTCTGTCTGAGGGGTTGGAGCAAATGCGGTTGTATCGCAGAGCTTGGCTGTAGACGATGAATTTTGTTGAAATGCACCCAGCATTGGTAAAGCATCATATCCTCCTTCTATACATCTTGCTCTCTCAGGACAGATGTCTAAGAGTTGCAGTCATTGTTGCCAACTCTCACGATTTTATTACAAGCCTCCTGATATTTAATGTTTTCCTTGAAGTCCCAGGTCATAAAGTTACATGAGAATCTCAGCTATTCTTGGTTGCAGAGAAAAGCTTGAGAACATGAACCCTAAAGGTGAAAAAAACCAAAAAGCAAAAGTGAAATCTCCAAATGAATAATTTTTGAAAATGTCCTGATTGTTAAGCCAGTCTCCTGATGTTTTGAGGCCTAACTCATGGTTTGAGAATGTGCCAGGGTGACAATCCTAAGACATTTATTTGTAACACCCAGTGCAATTTGCAACACCCAGTGCAGAATTTCTCTACGTCTTGCAATGTGCTTCTAAGTCACTCAATGAGCTTTTGCAAACGCCAGTTTTGATTAAAGATAGGAAATCCCTTTCATTTTAACCCCCCTTTCCCAGGGTTTGTAATTTCGTCATATGCTCCTGTTGGACTGAAAGAAACACAGCAGAATTCGGTTCACTGAATCCTCATTTCTCTTTGTAAACGTGCACTCTTCCAGCCTCTCAGGGAAGATGTAATAGCAGATGCTGCCATGAGGCCCCACGTTACCTAACAGTTATTTTGTTCCCGAAATAGACTGCAGTTGAATGACTATAATTCTATGAACTATGACCATAGGTAAACTAAGCCAGCGTTTCTCAATGACCAGTCCGTGGACCAGCGCTGGTTCCTGAGATCTCTCTGACACAGTTTAGGAAGGCAGCAAGCCGGTCCCTGCTATTAAAAAGGTTGAGAAAAACTGAACTAAGCTACAATTAAAAGTTATGCATGAAGTACATTTTGTGATCCTCACTTTATTGTGTTGCGCTCACATACTTGCCAATTTGCACCATTTGGTAATTCACACAGGTCCCCCAGTCACTGGTGGGATGCAAAGATGGACCCTGCCCTTCTGCAGTCACTGGGAGTTTTGCCATTGACTTTAATAGGTCCAGAATTGAGCCCTGAGTGAGGTTCTGCTCTTTGGCTAGTCAATTTCTCTCTGCACTGTTGTGAACTTTCTGCTGGTCCATGGGCTTTTGAACATAAGAAACGGGGAGGTAAGAAAGTAATGTTCTAATGAGCCGCTTTATGCATACAAAAATGTCTACTCTAGCAAGGGTATGATACCCAGTGTTGACAATGTTTGCAATTTTATTGTGAGCCTTGCACTACTTAATGCTTTTTCTTAAATCTCCATCTCCCAGAGTCCTGTGATCGCATGAGAATCTCTGCTTTCTTTAAAAAAATTAATTTCCTAGCTCTCACGGTTGCAGAGAAAAGCTTGAAAACATCGCCAGATTGTGGCTCAGAAACCAAAAGGCAAATAAAAAACTCCACTTTTTTTAAAAAAAATCACAGGATTTTTAAGTTAATCTCATGATATTTTGAGGCCTGACTCATGATTTTTGAGCAATTGTGTTTGAAATTCACCCCTGTGCACCTTGACTGATACAGGATCCTTCACAAGAGAAAAGGTGGGTTTTGGCTGGTACTTTTGAGCATTATTCTTTGTGAAAGTTGTAATCAAGTCTTTCTAGCTATGTCACTCGATACCCACATTGTGCTAAACCATCAGCTCCCGCTCGGTTTGCTTGAATCTTCCTCTTTACTAGCTTTTGCCAATTATTTAGTCTTGTAAGGGTTTCTTCTGCCTATCCCTAATGAAGCTGATATTTAGCTCTGCATCACAGCTGTTTGAACTGAGCAGGAGCGGATGGGACTCTCTGCAAAGTCAATCAGTGCCACTTCTTAATCAGTTAGGGGATTCACTCCTTGCTGGATAACAATATAAGGGTCTAACATGGCTCCTGCTAGGCTGGGGAACAAGAAAATTGGGATCGAAAAGCAAGTCATCTACACGGCAGCAGAGCACAGTTAAGCCATAAGGAATAGTCTAGGAGTTGGGTCATAGAACAGCGCGCTAGTGACTCCTGACTTCTGAGATGGATGCCCACTGCAGTGTTGGTCACACCACCTGTACCACTCTGCCTCAGCATCTTTATTTGTTTAAAGTACTAAGCTCTTCAACAGGTGCTTTTGTTGCTGCAGTAAAAATTCCCCAGACATGGGAGTATTTGCTCGATCCCCAAACCATAATGAAAACGTTTTAAAAAGAGAAGCATCCTGGATATTTGTGTTGATTTCCGACGAAACCTTTCAAAAGATGCTCTAGAAAATGTAAGAACCGAAGTTCAAATTAGTTGGAAAAAAGTGCTGGTACATATTTGCACTGGGTTAATCCATCCCCATGGAAGGACAGAACATTGATTATCAAGCAAGAACTGAAATATAACAGGGGAGGGAAGGGAGGAGAGAAACCTTGTAATTCCTGCAAAGGCTTAGAACCCCATAGCTAATTGCACCCAGGGATGCTTAGCAAATTAACTTTTGATTAGCACTTAGTATAATTAAAATAAATAGCAGAAATGGAAAAGGAATGCTGCTTATCATACAGATCCTTTTGCTAAACATCACATTTATCTGATGCTTCATTTATCAAGGTAATTAGCACCCTGGGCTCTGGTGAGCAGAACGAAGAGGCCCTGGCAGGAGTGGTTTTCATACTGCTGTGCTGGACTAGCAGAGATATAAGGAAGCAGCTCTCACGTACACACACGACACCCTTTGGAAAAGCTCAGGGCCTCATTTCTCTCTCCCTTACACTGGGAGGCATTGCAGTCCATGGAGTTATAACAGTGCAAAGAGCAGAAGAAGTGAAGTCTGTAAATATTTACATGAGATTTCCTGACCTACCTTGAAAACCTGTAGCACTTGAACCTGCATCAAAATGTTTCGCAGATGGTTTATTATTTTGTGTAGTATATTTAGGCCTAGAGAGAGTCACTCACAGAAGAAGATTTTTAAACAACTTCTCACTGCCAATGAATTTTGTTTCCAACTAGAATCAATCAATTTCTTAGTTCTCAGGAAACAAAAATACAAAAAAAAAAAAACAGGGCTTAGGGAACAGTTCTACCAACCCAGCTATGATGGGCTTCTTTAACTACAATGGAGCCGTGCCAGTTTGTACCAGCTGAGGATCTGGCCCCCAGGTTTCATGATAACATTAAGAAGCAGCAGCTTTAGAGAGAGAGATTTTTGAACAGAAGCAAACCTCTTTCTAATGGACGGTATCCAGATGTGATTGCCAGGCAATTCTGCCAGCGCTAGAAAACATGGTAGCTACATTTTTATCTCACGCTATCAAAATAAGGTCAAGAACAAACTGCAGAAAGTTGAACAAAATATTGAGAGAAGCAATGTAAAAGACCTCGTTAAAATGCACTCCGATCCATTTGAACAGTGTCTGGGGAATGTACTTATCTCTCACAATCAGACACTAGAGTCACAGAAAGGCGTTACATTATTCAGTTATAAATTGGATTAGTAGATTGAAATCACAATACGCAGATGCTTCTATCAAATATTTGCCAACTGTTAATTCCGGCAGCCCCTCCCGCTGCATGCCGTTAGGGTAAGTCACAGTCGCTATAAGACACCTGCCATTTTTTTAACAATTAAAATGATCATTTTTAAATTTTGGAGCAGCATCAGCAAACAAGAACGTTTCAGTCTGGCAGCCGTGGGAACTGCATTTGCCAGATCGTGCAGAGGATATGAGAGATGGTGTATACAATAGCACATAGTTATATTATAATGCTGCGTTTGTTTCCCATCACACGTACTCCTCACCCCAGTCCACAAGGCTGGAACATGGATTCAGCTGGATGACAACACGGTACGTTTCACGAATGGCCCCCACTTGGGGAAAGAGCCTGCCCTTTTTCAGAGTTGTAGCAAGGGACGCTGGAGAGGCCAAGCTGCTGGCACTGGAGGAGTCAGAACTCCAGGGGCTCGTAATTCAGATGAGGCCTGTTCGCAATGACTTCAGTGGGAGCTGAATCAGGTCCCAAGTGAACATGCAGGGCAAGAGTTGAGGTTAACCCCCTACAAACGGCACAGGCTCAAAAAGCCCGACTTGAATTTAAGGAGTATACAGAAAAGGAGGACTTGTGGCACCTTAGAGACTAACCAATTTATTTGAGCATAAGCTTTTGTGAGCTACAGCTCACTTCATCGGATGCATACTGTGGAAAGACAGGATGCATCCGATGAAGTGAGCTGTAGCTCACGAAAGCTTATGCTCAAATAAATTGGTTAGTCTCTAAGGTGCCACAAGTCCTCCTTTTCTTTTTGCGAATACAGACTAACACGGCTGCTACTCTGAAAGGAGTATACAGTGACCTAACTGTCCCATTTAGACTCACTTGTCTCCCTGCCTGAGCTGACTCAGCCTTCTGAGGTAGACTCACTGAGAAGCCCTGACGTATCGCGTCACCTCCCCCGGCAGCATCTGCCAGAATTCCCTGTGCTCTACAGAAGAGACATTGTGTTTGGGACCCAATCCTGCCATTTGCCGGTCTCTGCCCATTGGGAGTAGAAGGTGCTTAGTTTACCTTCAGCTTTACGGCCCTTCCTTTCTTTCCCAGGAATTCAATCACAAACCGACTTTGAGATGCCTGGTGGCCAGTGGTGCTACTGGTTGTCGGCCTGCAAGGATCGTTAGCCTGCAAACCTCAGCCTCATGATGATCCAGCAACAGTGATAGAGGAAGCGAGCCTCAGACAATAGCTTCCCTTTGACCATCACCACAGATGCTGGGGCAGGTGAACTGCTGACAGGAGGAAGTCCCTGCTTTAGTTCCTTCCTTTGCAGTCACACGTTTACTGTCTGCAGGGCAACTTCAATAAATGTGTTGCAGCTTATCTAACACTAAATAGCGCCGCGTGCCCATGCCAGAGCGCACGTCGCCGTTCTGAGGCGCGCGATGTTTGAAAGCTGACACACATTGTGCTCACGTCTATTTCTTGGATGACTGCAACACGGTCACTTCGGCTGCCGGCGGAACCCATAACGCAGGCCGAGTTACTTTCCCAGCTGGTCCTTCTGGCGGTCTATGGGAAAAGTCTGGGACGCTCATGCAGGTTTTTCCCTTTGATAGGACCCTTTCATGGTGGGCCACTTAAAGTAAGCGGTGAGAGTCCAAACCCTTTTATATTCAAATGGAAACGATCTGCGCTCCGGCAAGACCCAGCTCAGCACGTGGTCATGGTTCTTAAGCTGTCTGCGTCCCCAGTCTAGGTGTTTGCCTTTCACTGGTTCATCATAAAGCTTAAATCGAAACACAACTCAGGGGGAAGGTGGGAGGCAACGTTCAGTTACCCCTCTGTTTGGCACTACGACTGATCAAAGGCCCAGCAGCCTTTCCTCTGCAGCCACATAGCAGACGGCTCCATTGGTAACATGCGGGAGCATAGAATCATAGAATATCAGGGTTGGAAGGGACCCCAGAAGGTCATCTAGTCCAACCCCCTGCTTGAAGCAGGACCAATTCCCAGTTAAATCATCCCAGCCAGGGCTTTGTCAAGCCTGACCTTAAAAACTTCAAAGAAAGGAGATACTACCACCTCCCTAGGTAACGCATTCCAGTGTTTCACCACCCTCCTAGTGAAAAAGTTTTTCCTAATATCCAACATGGAATGTAACATGCAAGAAGGCAGCATTGTTAAGGTGACGTCCACAGAACTGGCTTTAAGACCCCAGGTCTGATTCTGTGCTTTACACCTCTCCCTCAGATTCAGGGTTGCTCTGGGGGCTAAAACAGCCCCTGGTGTAATTTAAAGGCGTGCTTCAGGCAGGCTGGCCGCAGGCAGACCGGAATTCCCAGAGCACCACATGCGACAGGCCTGGCCCATCCCACCCCAGTCGGATCTGACATACGCCGTACTGCATCGGTACTTGTGGGGAGAGGCAGGGTAGGGCCACTTGCAGTGGTTCTAGGCTCAGAGTTCATGGCCAGAAGGGACCACTAGATCATCTAGTCTGGCCTCCTGTGTATCGCGGGCCACCAACACCACCCAGCCCCCACACACTAAACCCAACTACCAAAATCAGACCGAAGTATCACAGCCCACAGGAGACTAGACAATTAAGGTCAAAGGCAGAGCACTGGAGGAACCAAGGTGCACCTGCGCCCAAGGCCCCAGCAATAGCCGGGAAACGATTAAGTGAGACACATCCAGAGAATTCTGGCAAGTGACCTGCACCCACACGCAAGGTGGATGCGGGAGAGGAAGGTGAAACCCCCACTAAGGCTTTAACCTGTGCCCGCCCCACAGGCATTCTCCCCTGGCTTGTCGTGGTGCACTAATGGCCCCTCTGGTCTGCCAGATTCCCCTCTACCTGGCTAGGAGAATCCCCAGATGGCATAAGACCAGCACAGTGGCTGCTATGCCTCCCATGAGCACCAGCCTCTGGTACAGGAGGCACTGCCAGCATCTGGCTGCTCTCCATCTTCTGGAACCACTCCTAGGGCACCCAGACAGCTAGGGACTGGACAGACTCCTGGATGGCCCCAGGAGCATAAAGGTGGTTTACAGCCGCTTTTGCCCATCACCTCCCCAAGTGTGCCAAGCCCAACACGAGACCCTGTGAAGTGTACAAAATGGATTTATTTTATATTGCAGGAAATATAATTCACCAACGAGGGGCACTCTGGTGGATCACACAGATCAGGGCTGGTTCAGAATCACAGCTTTGCTCGCATGTCCAACAACATGCATGTGAAAAATGCACCTGGCTTGGCTTTAGATCTAGACGCTAGGTACGAGCCACATGCTTCACAAAGCACGTCTCCTAGCTGAGCATTACGCCGCGTGTGCAACCTGATTCACAGCTAACAAGGACACTAAGGAGCAAAAAGGTCACACCCCACACCAATCCCATCACGCTGCTTAACGTGGAGATCAGGCACAGTCTATGTGGCGGTCGCAGAATGTACTCCTTGTGCTGAAATCGAGAGCTGATCTGTAACAAAGGTGGCTGTCAATTTAAGTATTCTGGAGGCACACGTTGCTACGTTTTATGGTGCCCTAACTCAGTCAGTGGCTGGTCGCTGCCTTTAGACAGTGGATGCAGGGAAGTTGTAAATTAATCTGTACTACCCCCTCACATCTGACCTTAAAGAATGATTCCCACTTTGTTTCTAAGAGGATGGCAAATTGGCTTCATCCTCTTTCTGATGGTTCCCTCAGGGTTCCTGCAGATCAATAGTCCATAATAACAAATCCCAGCCATGCTCCTAGTGCAGTCATGACGCACAGCGGTGACATTTACACGTTGTGTAGAAGATGTTTCCACAAACCGGGAGGACTCATGAAGAGAGGATATTCCACAAACAGCGTACCTCATGCTCTTCGGCCCAGAGCGGTAAGGGCATTTAGTTGTTGCTCTGCTCAGCCTTGCAAAGCCTCAAAGGTATTTAGGCACCTGAGTACCTCTGAGCCTCTGGTCCTAAGTGACTAAGGAACCTACACTTAGGAACCTACATTCCAGACTCTCAGTGAGACGTAGGTTCTTAAGTGCCTTTTGGAAATAAGACCTCGGTCTTGCAGCATTAAGTGAATCAACGCTTAAATACCTGTAAAATCTGGGCCTTGGTCTCTAAGGACTGGGGTCTATCAGGCATCTGCCAATACAGCGCCTAAGCGAATGGGTCGGAAAATTTCTGTCAAAAGAAAATTTTGGCATAAAAAGAATGAAAAAAACCGAGATATTTTAGCCAAAGCTGCTTTCTGTGTTCCCACAAGCTCTAGTCCCTGGCACATGTGACAGCGTCATGCAGAGTAGAATAGCGTAGTAGGCTCTAGCCAGTCTCAAAAGCATCACCTGAGACACCTGGACGTGACACGCTGGTGCAAGGAGCAGCCTAGCACTTGCAGCTGAGCATCCCCAGACTTCCAGCTTTGACCCATTCTCTGAGCTGCGGCATGCTCCCTCCCGGAGCTTTGCAAGGGCTGCCACAGTGACCCTATTTTTCAATGTCAAAACACTCTTTATGGCAACAGGGTCATGAGATACTGGCCCACTTTGCATCCCGACTCCTTTCCTCACTCTGGAGCAGCAGAACAGATCAAGTGCCTCTTGCCTCTGGGCCCTTCTTCCTCCCCTCCTCCGGTGACAATGGAGACTGGAGGAATAGAGGGATCACCAGAAACACTGCCCCTCACTGTCCCAACCTACCCGCCCCGATGTCTGTGCGCTGACTAGACGGGGTCAGCAATCAGACTCATAGTGAGATGCCTTCTCCTGCCACATGAGGACAAGCTTTGGCCTTAAACAAGGACTGGCTACATGGTGAGCATGAAACGGGGCGTTCAAACCATTTGATCCCGGAGCAGCAATGGGCGTGGAACATTGTGTCATTATAACACCCCAGCATTCTGACGGTTGACACCAAGAGCGGGGACATTCCAGGCATCCTGAGGACTTAAAAACTAGCGCATTGATTACCAAACCCACCCCTCCTAAGTGCTCTGTCACAAGGCCTATCCCCAAATCAACGCTGGTACTTACCGGATGGAAAGCCAATGATAAGCCTGCCAAAATTCAGTGTACTTCTTCCAGCGCAATAACTTGATAACCACCATCAATCAGGGGAAGCGCAGCATGCTCTTTGCCATCATCTGTTAGGAAATTAGCCTTCATAAATGGCTTCTGATCAACACTTTAAATACGTTGAGTAGGTTCCGTAGCGTGATGGCTCATCAGTGAGCTACTTCCTTTCCGAGCCTCTTTGCCTGGCTGAAGCTGGGTCTTAGCACAATGAACATCAGCTGGAAACTACTGCCCCAGGTTAGGCAGGGCCTCCCGGTTTGGTGTTCAGACAGAAGCTAAATCTGCCTTTGCCGTCTCTCTTTCTTCTTTTCCATACTGAGCGTTATAAGGGATTAGATCTTCCTTGGTGGAAGATTTCACATCGCACGTATCCTGATAGCGCTGGAGTGAAAACTTGCCCTCTCGGTCACTGTGATACTTGGTAACAAATGCGACTAATGGTTGCTGATAGCAGTGCAGTGAAGAGAGATGGCCACCACCTGGCCTAAGGCGTTTCATGCAATTCAAGCAGAAAGTGCCTGATTCAAAGCCCATTATCATTATCATTGACTCCAGTGGGCCTTGGATCAGGCACTATACTATTGCATAGAGTTGAAGGCTACAAGGGGCCACCAGAGCATCTGGCCTGACTGACTGTATAGAACAAGCTACCAACACACCCCAGCGCCCGCACACTAACCCAGCCACCAAAACTAGACCTAAGCGTCAGCCCCCAGGAGACTCTCCTGCTCCGTGCCACAGGCAGGTCACTGGAGTGGTCGAGGCCCCGAAGAGCCTGAGGCACCCGCAGTGGCAGGGAAATCATTAAGTGAGATGTACCCAGAGAATCTTGGCAAGTGACCCACAGCCACCCGCTGCAAAGCACGGACGAAACCCGGCAAGGTAATACCAATCGGACTTGGGGGAAAACTCCTTCTCAGCCCCACACAGGGCAATCAGTCAGACCAGGAGTGGGCAAACTATGGCTCGGGCGCCACAGCTGGCCCTCCAGATGTTTTAATCCAACCCTCAAGTTCTTGCTTCTCCAGATGGGGAGCGGGGTCCGGGGCTTGCCCCGCTCTGCGTGGCTCCCAGAAACAACAGCATGTTCCCCCCTCTGGCTCCTATGCATAGGGGCAGCCAAGGGGCTCCTCACACTGCCTCCACAGCTCCCATTGGACGGGAACTACGGCCAGTGGGAGCTGAAGGGGTGGCGCCTGCAGACAGGGCAGTGCGCAGAGGCACCTGGCCGCGCCTTCACATAGGAGCCGGAGGGGGGACATGCTGCTGCTTCTGGGAGCTGCTTGAGGTAAGTGCCACCCAGAGCCTGCACCCCAACTCCTTCCTGCACCCCAACCCCCTGCCCCGATCCCCCTCCTGCCCTCTGAACCCCTTGGTCCCAGCCCAGAGCACCCTCCTATACCCCAAATCCCTCATCCCCAGCCCCATGCCAGAGCCCTTCTCCTCCCCCACCCTGCACCCCAACCTCCTGCCCCAGCCCGGAGCCACCTCCTGCACCCTGAACTCCTCATTTCTGGCCCCACCTCAGAGCCTGCACCCCCACCGGAGCCCTCACCCCTTCCTGCACCCCAACCCCCAATTTCGTGAGCATTCATGGCCCCCCCATACAATTTCCATACCCAGATGTGGCCCTCAGACCAAAAAGTTTGCCCACCCCAGAGTTAGACCCTGATCGTGTGAGCAAGAACCAGCCAGAACAAGCACTTGAGAGAGAGAATGCTCAGTACCACCTCAGAGCCCTGGTCCTCCCCATCCAATGTCCCAACATTGTACTTTAGCTTAACTAGCTCTTCATCCTTCCTGGTGTTTACCTCCCTGATGTATTGATAGAGAGCAGTCAGCCCCTCTTAATCCATTTTTTTGGCTAGGGCTAGACAAGTCAAGATCTTCCAGTCTCCTCTCTTAAAGTTGGGCTTCCGTTCCCCTGATCATCCTACTAACTCTTCTCTGCACCTGTTCCAGTTTGAATTCACCTTTCTTGAACATGGGTGACCAGAATTGCACACGGTGTTCCAGCAGAGGTCTTATCAGAGCCTTGTACAATGGCATGAACACCTCTCTCTCTCTCTCTCTGTCTCCTGGAAATCCCTGGCCTGATACAGCCATTTGCCTTTTTTGCAGCCACATCACATTAGAGGCTCATCATCATCATGTGATCAACCCACACACAATACTTGTATTCACCCTCACCTGCTGTAATTTAACCAATATTTCCCATATGGTACCATGTCAAATGCTTCACTGAAGTCCAAGACCATTAGATCTGCTGCATTTCCCTTATCTAACAAAATCAGTTATTTTCTCAAAGAAGAAAATAGGGTTAGTCGGGCACAATCTATTTTTGGCAAACCCCTGTTGCATTAAGTCCCCTTTTCCATTTACCTCCATGATTTTAGTTATTCTTCATCATTTGTTCTAAAGCCTTGTTCTAAGGTCAGACAACTAGGTCTGGAATTGTTTGAATCACCTGTTTTCTCTTGCTTACATATAAGTCTGACATTAGCTGTTCTCCAGTCATATGGTACTACCCCCAAATAGATTGATTTAAAATCCTTGCTACCCGACGAACACTCTCTCTCATGTGCCCGTTCTTTCAGTATTCTGGCATGGAAATTATCCAGTCCCCCTGATTTGAATGCATTAAGATCTTAAATTTGTCTTCCATCAGATGTGGTCATTTCCATTTCTGTACAGTCATTTCCATCATGCCCATGGTCCTTATGATCATCCTTATTGAAAACCGACGCAAAGTATTCATTGAGTTGTGGGGCCAGACCTAGATTATCTTTAAGCTCCTTCCCATCCATACCCCATAGCAGCCCAACCACATCCTTCCTTATTTTTTCCTTATTTTATATCTAAAAACCCTCTTTTAATTTCCCTGGCACGAGCTAATTCAACTCTACAGTTAGCAATGTTCACTGTATTCCTACGTTTTCTAAACTCCAAGAAGTAGTTTATCCATCCCTTTCCCCATTCGATATTGGCTTTGCTTACTCCTAAGAATAGCTGGGTCTGGAGACTTTCCCTACAACCTTTTTGCTTGGGATTCAAATTGCAGCTAGTTTTTGTGTAGATGAGTTAAAGAAATGCCAAGTGTCCTCCACATTTAAGTCTTTAAGCTCTTCAGTCCAGCTGACTTAAGAATCATAGAATGAATCATAGACTCATAGACCTGGAAGGGACCTCATAAGGTCATCTAGTCCAGTCCCCTGCACTCAAGGCAGGTTTAACTTCTTTAACTAATTCCCTTCATTTCGCACAGTTGGCCCTTTTGAAATCAAAATCATAGTTGATGAACTGGTTTTGATGATTCACTTTAAATTAAATGGAAGAATCAGTTTGTGATCGCTCGATCCGTGGCTATTTCCCACCACCAGCTTTTCTGTGCTGGCCTCACTGCATTCCAAAGCCACGTCTAAAGTTGCATTGCCCCTTGTTGGCCAGCGGTGATTTGACAAAGAAACTCCCCAGGAATAACTGGGCCCTATTGATAGTCGTAGCATTTAGTCTCCAATCTATAGGTGGGAAGTTAAAGGCTCCCATTATGACACAAGTCCAATAATATAAAAGAGACCTCTATCCATAGCCAAGTCCAAGAGGGGCAGGGCAGGGTACTCTCTAGCAGACCCCTCACGCTACCCCAATAGAACCCCGGTTACCATCCCTCCCCAAAGTGGTTTTGGCCCAAACATTCTGTTTTGTCCATACTATCCCGTCTCATTTCTTTACAGGTTACATTGATGTACACGGCTACCCCACCACCTCTCTCTCCTAACCAGCACGTCCACTCCCATGCCTGTACTCCAGCGCTGAGTGCTATTCCACCATGGTTCTGGGATCCCTGTAACAGCCAGTTTGACCTCCTGAACCCCTGGCTCCTGCACTATGTTCTTGGGCTTCACTCAATGTTATTTCAAACTCAAGGGCAGCCTGGAGAGTTTCTGCACACCAAAAAATACGGTAATTTGTGAGCCAGGTGGGTTAGCAGTGATCAGTCTATGATCATATCAGGAGGAGCAGCATTGTCCAGTGGATAGACCACTGGATTGGGAGTCAGAGACTTGAGTGAATTACTTTCCCAGCTCTGCCACTGAGCTAGGATGGCCTTGGGCACATCCTTGCCCTGCTCCCTGCCTCAGTTTCCCCTCCCACCATTTTTCTGTCTTGTCTATTTAGCCCTTCGTTTTCATTTGGGACCTTGAGGAACTATCATACTAAAGCTGATTAATAACGACACGTCAGATCTACATACATGTGCCATGTCTACATCTCTGTCTCTGCTCAAGCTACAGTGGCAATTTTCTACTTGTCATAAAAGCCCTGACATGTAGCATGCAGATTCATGCTGTCTGTCTGGTTTCCCACTAAGAAAAAATATCAACATTCTGAGTCATTTATGCTGCTACTTTCCTTTTTTTCCAGCTGTCCTTCACGCTGGAACAAACACCCCGAACGGTGAGAACTACAGGCAAGGACTGGCAAGTTTATTAGATATACTCCAGATGAGGCTTGCTCAGAAAACAGCCTCGGCCGTTAAGATTTAGCTTCCATAGACATCATCCAATATTAAACATAAACACTGGAGGCAACAAAATGTCTGGCAGATCTTGACCTGACATGGCTGTCTGCACGGCCACAACAAACTAGTTTCACACCGAGTGAAAGGTCACGGCTTTAATCCACTTCCTTGTGGAATGTACACAGATGTCACTCTGCTTAACATATGTAATTAAACAACCTCTCTGTTTGGTATTCATTCCATGTTTATTTTCCCATTTGGTAACAAAGTGGATTTTAATATATGATGACACTGAAGGAATACAGGCTGCTGCAGACAGTCTAGTAATTCGCAAAACCTGTGGCCTATAAGGATGCGGACTCTACGTCTGTCATGGTTCAGCTCAAATCTGTCAGTTATTTCTTTCTGGGGGGGTGACGAAGAGAGGAGAGGTGGGGCAGCGAGAGGGGTCTTAAATACCCAGATAATTACTGGGAAATGACCCTGGAAAACGCAAACCAGTCCCAGAGTTATGAAATGTGTTGGAGATAATATAAAAAGAGTCAACTCCCAAGGCCCTCATTGTAATGGTAATTGCCACAAACCTAGAGGTCTGTGGGAGATTTGGATCAATACTTCTGCTACAAAAGGCTCCATTTCTGGGCGCTGCGAATGCAGTGCAGTGTCAGAGAAAAGGCCGGATAGTCCTTCTGGCTTATAACAGAGCTACTGTAACTCTGAGAGAGCAAGGAGCTGGTGGACAAAAGTGTTGAAAAGATAGCAGCTATTCAACAGTGTGAGAGAAACGCAGCTGCAGACAGGGCTATGCTTGAAGAAAGACAGAGGGTAGAGATAGGGGCTGGTCAAAAAAAGCCTCTTGAAACTGAAAGGCTTGTGGTTAAGGCTGACAGGAAACATCAGCGTGTGAAGTCTGAGAGAGCCTTCACCACTGCCACAGAAGCCGCTCTGCAAGCGGCAGTTTGAAAATCACGGCTCCAAAATGACACTGAAGTTATCTGAGGCACTAAGTTGATCGTGTTCCTCAGACATTTGTTTTCATTAACATTAAAACTGGTTTATAATTTGACCATGACCTCTAAATAACCCAGTTTCCCATCACATCCTGCCATATCTTATTTCTCTTTGACTCATAAAATGCTCACAAGCCAAGATTCGCTTAAAGCGGTCCTCTCAGCTTAAAACAAAAACAAAAAGCTAAAAGGATTTTTTGATAATGCACCTGCCAATAGTTGTGATTTCACAGTCACATCCTCCAGTTTTCACGTTTCCCCTCCCTTGTTGCTGTGTAAAACAGAGAAGAAAGTGACTGGGTGACCATACCGAAGAAATTGGAAACGGACACTACACGTAGTGTACACAGGGAACAAACCGAAAAAAACAAAGGAAAATGTTTTAAAACTCTCTCTCTTTAAGTTACAGCCATCTTAGGAGTTACTTTTAAGAAACACAGATAAAAATCTTTCAGAGAGAATCTTAGTGTCTTTAAAGGTGAGAACACCACAAACTTTTTCAAGGGAATGGTTTTAAAATTGTAACAAACAATGTGTGGCATGGCACTTTTCGGCCTAAAATGCATAACCGTGTCCCTCGGACTCTAGCGTGCGTGGAGCAAAATAGCATCAAGATGTTTATTTTCAGAGGGGCCCAATGTGAAACAAAATAAACCATGTTTGATTCGCACGGACTATTTTTTAAAACATAGTAAAATCACGAGCTATATAAACATGCCACAAGCTCTTCATCGGCTTACAGTGGCCTCTTCTTTGGGGAATGTCCTCATTGTTACAGGCTGCTCAGAATTTGCTTATTTAGTCAATTTTTGCTTTTACTTATTAATCAGGTTTGCCACAATGAAGAATAAGTCCTAGTCTTCAGCGAAGATTAAGGAGGCTGGAGCCAGCCACACTAACCATACTGTCCCTCCTAAAACATACAGCCTGAATATTTTGTTTGGTGCCACATTTGCTTTATGCCAATTGGCTTCCTAATGTTCTCATGTTTGTGAAGAAAAAAACCAAACCAAGCCAAACAACCCGGTGTCCTTCCTTGGACATAATGGTCCAAAATTTCTAATCACTTCAATCCAGTTTCTGATTTTGCCCCCAAACAAAAATCCTTGCATGGGTGTTTTTGCCAAAGCACTGGAACAAGAGTCAGTACGTTTGTGCAAAATGGATACATGCGCCAGACTTCACCCCTTGCCCGTGCCATTTTATGAGCAAAATGGGAGTTTACAGCTGAAGATTTGGACCACACTTTCCTAATCTGCCAATACTTTTCTCCCTCCTCTTTGAACATCTGTTCTTGAAATTTCTGCTTCCTCTCTCTCAGTTTTATTTCTTGTTCTTTCAGGAACCTATCCCACAAAGACAGAGAGATTTTGTGTCCCTAAACATTCCAGGCAACCTCGCCCACTCATCCCACCGCACCCACCCACTGGAGAATGGCACAGGACCTGTTATTACTAGCTAAAACAACAAACAAAACACAAGTATGATTTTTACTTACATTGGCAGCACACATAGTTACTTTAAGAATCTATCACAGCTTGCATTGTAAAACACCAGTTTCCAGGCTTAGAATTTGGTACTTGACAGTTCTTCACATATTAGGCTGCAATTTGGTAACACTTTTGTCAATCACTAAGCTGCAGTTTTACTCTAAGGCCAAAGAAATGGTTTTCTGTAAATTGAGGTACTTTGGGAACAAACTTTTATGTTTAAAAAATTACTTAGCCTAGATGATAAGCTCCTTGGGGCATGGATTGTGCATTGTGTCTTGCGCAATGGTGCCATAATACAAATATTATTATTATTAACTATTATTTATATTCCTATAGCCCCAGTCAAGGACCAGGACCCAATTGTGCCAAGTGCTACCCTAATACAGAGCAAAAAGCCAGCCCCTGGTAATGATGAAGGTGTTTGCACCGCATGAGAACTTGGGGACGAGGAATAAAATCCTACTGAGCATGACATTTGGTTGAGAAGGAAGCATTAGGGACCAGCTGCTGCTGCCCATTGATACATGAGTCACCCTGCTGACCACCATTCACTATCTGAGGCGAGAATTTGCCATGGAGTATTTTTCATGAGGAATTTAAGGCTTCAGCCCGGCAAATACCCAGCCCTGACCAGTAGGCCTGAGTAGGGCCCTACCAAAATCACTGTCCATTTTGATCAATTTCATGGTCATAGGATTTTTTAAAAATGTAAATTTCATTATTTCAGCTATTTAAATCTGAGACTTCGTGGTGTTGTAATTATAGGGGTCCTGACCCAAAAAGGAGCTGCGGGGGGTATTGGGTTGCGGTACTGCTCCCCTTCCGTCCCTGCTGCTGCTGCTGGACGCAGCGCTGCCTTCAGAGCTGGGCCCTCGGCCAGCAGCCGCCGCGCTCCGGCCGCCCAGCTCTGAAGGCAGCTCAGAAGTGAGGGTGGCAATACCGCAACCCCCCCCTAAAATAATCTTGGGACCTGCCCTGCAACTCCCTTTTGGGTCAGGACCCTCAATTTGAGAACCGCTGGTCTCCCCCGTGAAATCTGTATAGTATAAGGTAAAAGCACACAAAAGACCAGATTTCCCAGGGGGAGACCAGATTTCCCAGACCGTGGCGTGTTTTTCGTGGCTGTGAATTTGTTAGGGCCCTACCTATGTGTGGGTGTAACTTCACTTTCATTGGGTCAGTGAGTGTAGTGACGTTCTTAAAGGCACGTGCAGGCAAACAGCGGGAGCCTGGAGAAGAGAGCGTGATCCCTTCTGGTTTAGGTATGGCGCTGCACCAGCTACTGGATACAGTTGATGCGGGAGCAACTGAGAAAACAAAGACGCAGACATCCAGGGGAACCGGTGTGAGTGACAATTGAAGAAGGCAACGGGCAAAGAACCGGAAAGTCCCAATAATCTCAGAGATGCTTCCAGTCCTACAAGCAAGTCACACGCAGAAAATACTGCATGGTATGAACCGGGACGTGGGTGGTCAGGCCTGATGGTTGGAGCAGGAGCTAGGCCTACTGGTCAGAGCTGAAGTCAGGAAGCCAGCAAGAAAGCATGGCTGGAGCAGACAGGGGCAGGAGCGGCTGGGGACAAGGCAGGGAGGGAGAGGAGCGACAACTGCTGCAGGTGTAAGCGTTGGGCAGCCCGAAATCAGTTGGTGGTGGTGGGCTTAAGTGCAGGCGTGGTCAGCCTGGTGGGATGGCCAATTGGGAGGCCCTGCTGTGACTCAGTGGCGTTCATAGGCTGGATGGAGACCGGGCAGCTGCAAGTCCCCATGCCTGGCACTGCTGGTGAACCGTGCGCTGCAACTGATGTGCAGCTGGACGTTTTGTGGCACATTGGGCCACGCTCCAGGGGGTGAAAGGGCTGTAGGAAGGGGATGGCCTGTGTCTCGGGGCTGGGGGCGGGGGGGGGGGGAAATCTGCTCCTGGCTAGGATGGCACTAAACTAGCCCTGTAAGAGGAAGATGCTAAGGAGACCACCGCAGTACAGATGTAGAGTGTCGCAGACAAACTGAACTGAGGTGGCAAAGCATGCAAAAGGCCATTTTCCAGTTGCTTAAACACTTAAGCCAGGAAGCTGCGTAACAAGCAAGAGGAGCTGGACGTTCTCGCTGCTGAGAAGAAATGTGATAGAATTGGCATTACTGAAGCCTGGTGGGGTGATATTCACAACTGGAATGTAAACCTCCTGGTTCCAATCCATTTAGGAAGGAGAGCATGGGTAGAAGAGATGCGGTGGCCCTCTACAACAAAGCCACCATTAGTTGTTTTTGAGTTACTGGTAACTCTGAATTGCAGGATCTGCATCTGGAGTGATGTATGTGCTAACAAAACCCATGATGGGGTCCAACACGGCCAGCCAAATCAGACTAGAGAATGGGGGAGTCCCACCTCCAGCACCTGCCTGTAATTGTGTGGAAAGAAAAATTGTGTCCTTACGGGGGACTTTAATTTGGGAGTAGCACATTTGCGGGCTCCGGAAGACAGTACACCGCCTGTGGACCTCGTTATGCATTAATCACCAGACTGGAAGTGGCTGAGGAAAGACTGAGAAAATGACATTAGTCTAAGGAAAAGGCTGATGCAGTACGGACAGTTTGAGAACAGCCGAGTGAGGCGGGGGTGATGTAACCAGAATGGAACTGGGAGGAGACCAGGAGGAGCTTATTTGAAAATGTTACTCTGCAACCCTAAAGACTTGAATAGGGGACGAGAGCCTTTTTTGGCTCACCCAAATTGTCTATTCAATGCTCTAGGCGGGTGCAAAAATTCTAAGGAAAAAATCACCTCGCCAGTCTATTCTGTGGGTCTTTGCCATAAGGGTAGACACATTTGTGTATTTCAGTCCATGTTGGGCCAGCTCTCCTTTACACCCCTGGAGCCTCAATAAGGCTGGATTGGAGGCAGTGAGAGCAAAGCTGGCCCCTTATTGCTAGTTTCCAGCAGAATGGAAGAAGAGGAACAAGGATGGGCTTGCTGAACATGGGCTCTGGTGGGCAGGGAGGATGGGCTTTGGTGAGGTAGGAAACAGGCACTCAGTTATAGGAGCAGTGGGAGCAAACACTGAATATTCCCCCTCTCGGAGCAAATGACAATTACATTGGAAACAAATCTGCTCACTCTATCATGCAACAGTTTTAAATGGAATGAAAAACAACCCACCTGCAAAGGAGTAGTCGGCTCTGCGCCCCTAGCTGGGCGATGCAGGACTCCTTCGCTGAATGGCCTGTAAGGACGAGGGTAATTATGCCACCTCAGAGTGGAACGCGCATCTTTTTAACTCCAGTCAGGTTACACAAGAGGCCATCACAGAGGAGGAGGAGGAGGAGGTTTTGAAGAGGATCAGGCAAGCTTGTGGGGAAAGTTGAGCTGAGCTCTATATTTTGCTGAGTTAGCAATAAAGCCCAGCAAGGGGGTAAGGTGGGGAATATGTAAGGCAGGATTTTCAGAAGACCCACAAAGGAACATAGGTGTCTAACTCCCTGCGAGGTGGGGCTTAGGCCACACCCCTCTCGTTGGCATCTGCTATTGACTCCCTTAGGCAGCTTCCTTCCCCCCCACCGTGTGCTGGTTTTTGTGATTCCCATTCATAGGAGCCTGCCTCTCCCCATGCATTGGAAAGGGAGCCCAGGCACCTAACTCAGGGCTTATGGATTTCACCTGGGTGGCACTGCAATGCTGCAGTCCCTTGGTAGATCTGGGCCTTAGCGTTGGGCCGGCACGGAGTGCTTCTGAAAATCCTAGATCCTGTTCAGAGCAGGCCTCCGCCTGCCTCCATTGCTCCATTAGGCAAAGAACAGCAACGCTGGTCGTGTTCCTCTCCCCTGGGCTCACCTAGCACTTGGTCGAAGTGGTGATGCGGCTGCTCTGTTTGTAACATTTGAACAGAATCTCTTAATTTTGTCGCATTGGGCATGTCGGCAGCATTATGCTGGGGGCAGGCTTTTATGGAAGTGTCTACACAAAGGCAGCAAGAAAGCTCATTGGTCTATTTCAAGCAATTCTGGTACTGTGAGGTTTGGTCGGTATGCGTGCTTTTGGAACTTGTGACAGCCCCTGCGTTCACTCTCCATCCCCTTCTCTCCCAAATGTCATTCTGCCTTCTCCAGGCTGCCCTTTCTGCGTGGACCAGTCTTCCAAACTCTACGGGGCAGGCCAGCTGTACCTACTGAAATCATTCCTCAGATCTCATGATGTTTGCACACTTCTTTCTTTCCCCCCTTTTTCTTCAAAGCAAGAAAGAAACCAAATCGGTCTCCTGGGGTGTGGGCCTAAACTGAGTACCCAGAGTCAGGTCTGCACCTGGTCACCTTCCTGTAGGTTGGGACATCCACTCACGTCTGGCAAGTCCATCACTAAAGACCCCATCCTACAAACATCTAGGCACATGCCTTGTGGCTGTATGAGGAGTCTTATTGAGCAGTATAACTGAGAGCAGGATTTGGCCTGTAATTTCACTCTATCCTTAGGTTTAATGAGGCCATCAGCTGTAATGTGATTGCTGTTTCTAATCAGATTTCAAAGACAGTTACTTTCAGCAATTTGAAAAATGCCTGTTGGATCAAAAGGAAACAGAACAACTAACACTGGCTTGTATTGTGCAGGATAATGATGACCACTTCTGGCCTTAAAATCTACAAATGCCTTCTGTATACCTCTTCTGCTCTGGCTAATCTGGGCCACTCCAGTGCCACAAAGCAGCCACGCCATGTCACTGCAGGGGTGCAAAACAGCTGGTGCACTCTGGTGAATCTAGCCTTACATGTCATCACCCTTTTAAACTTACTAAGACACCGGATGCTGCCTGATTTGGTCCTTTCAGCATGTGAAGCTCTTAGCAAAGCACAATAAACACAACTTTTGAAAAACAGAACGGAAGCATTTTAGTTCTCAGAAACAAGAGCTGTATGCACCAGCTGTTTTGAGCAGCTGTTAAATTTGTTAGATTAGGAAGTCTCTAGCATTAGAAAATTAGCCAATTGATTAATGGGCTAGGATTTCCCTTCCAACAAAAATGTTTTGTTTTTAAATTCTAATTTATGCCTGGCTAGTACATAAACAGTTTGCACATGTTTGGTTCAAATAGCTGCCACCAGGTGAAAAAGATGCTGGGTCCTTCATCTTTTTTTAAGGAAACTTGCAAACCTGCGTGGAGAAATCGTGTGTGTGCACAGGGTGCTTTGCAATTTATTTATGGCCCTTTACATCAAATGCAGATACTGGGCCAGATGCTCAGCTGGTGTACACTGACGTAGCTCCCTGGGCTGCAATTGAACAGCTACACCCATTTACCCCGGCAGCGGTTCTGGCTCACTGTAGTTTAACAAGAACTAAACTGGGCAACATTATTTAAATAGACACCGAAGCCATGCTGGGTGGCTCTGGGATGCTGCAATATGGAATGGAGCCCTTTTGAGCAAGGTCAGCAGTTCAGTAACCAGCTGTTAGACAGAATGCCAGTTCTGCAACATATCTCCTTTGATAAGGACAAAGTCAGAAAGCAGGAAATGTGATGTGGCTGACTGGTGGAGGCTCTGGAAATGGAGAATGAAGAGGCAAGAATCAACTCTGCTTCTTCGCAGGGGATGAGAACATTGACATGAGCTTTCATTCTAAGATTTGGCACTTATTTAGGGTAAAATGTTTAAAAAGCACCTAAGTCCCACTGACTTCTAGTGAGACTGAGGCTCCTAAGAGACTTAGGCACTTTTGGAAACAGGATTTAGGCTCCTAGCCACCTGGGTGCTTTGAAAACGCAACCCCACTCCAGAGAATTTCTCTTGCATGCCCTTGTGGATGAATTTGGCCCATGGAGTCTGTTTGTCAGTGGGTGCATGGAAGATATTTGTACCTCAACCCCAGTGACATTAGAAAGAGTTGCAAGAATAATTCCTGAGTGAACTAATAGGAGCGTGGGACCCTATCTACACACAAGCAAAGGCATAACACAATCTATTGGCTGGACAAGTTCAGACTGGAAGTAATACATGTTAAAGAGCGAGGGGAGTTAACTATTGGAACAACCTGTCAAAGATCATGGTGGCTTCTCCATCACTGACCTTTTTGAAATCAAGATTGGATGCTTTTCTAAGAGCTCTGCTCTAGGAATTATTTTGAGGAAGGTCTGTGGCCTGTGCTGTACAGAAGTTCAGACTCAATGATCACAACAGTCCCTTCTGGCCTTGGAATCTGTGAATCTTTCTTATAGGCCAGGCTTTCTGGGATAGTTGGCTGTTACTCAGTGACGTTATTTGAATGTAGTCTCTAAGGAAGCCCTGCTTCACTTACTCACGTCTAGCTGATTTTATCTCCCTGTAGATTTGTGCGTCTGCTGTAATAAAGCAGTTGCTGCTCAGTGAAAGGACAGGGGTGGTTGCTTAGAAAAACAATTTTCTTCCTTCTTACAGTAGCTTTTGCAGAAGCTGTAAGTGTAACACCTAGGAATTGGGTCATACATGAGTTCATAACTTTTAAAGAAAGAAAAACAAACCCAACAAAGATTATCTTCTGCTTATTAAATCTGTGAGCTCTGGGGCAGGGAATGGGTCTTTGTGTTTATGTATGTGCGAAACAAAGACCAGAACAATGGGGCCCAGATCCAGCTTGGTGCCTCTGTGCTCTATTGTTAAAGACGTAACTATAAACAATGGATTCCGACCAGGTTGCTAGTAACCAAACATGACCCGCTGCTGGCTATTCAGTAGCTTTATTGCACTATTATTTATATTACACCGTGCCAGATGCTGATGAAGACTTGATGGTCTCAATGCAGTTCTTACTGGATAAAAAGTCCTATAATAATTCCTACCATTTGCACCTTTCTTGGGAATCTTTAGCAACAAGAGCAAAGATTGAAAGGGCATGACAATTACGCTCAACACTAGAGTTTGCCCATTCAAAGTTAGGATTTAAGTTTAAGTTTAAAATTCACATTCACAGGGCAGCAGGGGGAGACTGCGCAACTCACAGCCCAATCTGGCCCCTGCCACCAGCACGACGTTCACTGAAAAATGTAAGAAAATCAAAAAAGCTCAAATGTGTTCGTTTTCTGACTTCCTCTCAATTGCTCGCGCATTGCAAAGAGCTGAGTGAGCAGGAAGTGGGTAGTACCACAGTCAGTGATCAGAAAGTTTAAAGGGTAACTTGAAGGAGCGTTACGATGGTTTCAGAGACTATTTTTGACAATGGCAAGACATTTTTGTTAAAAAGAAAAATCCATGAGAAACATTCCAAAATCATTGTTCACACGCACACACACACAAACACCACAGGGGAGAATTCAACCGTCTTTCTAAGGTTATAATGTGTGGTTTTAGAACCTTGGCAGATACAGGATTCAAGGACTGGTTTTTGTGATCTATGATCATAACACAGTTTCAGAAAAGATGGCTTCGCTTAACAGCATGTCCGTACAAAGGAAAAGCAGGATCAGCATGCTACAGAACAGACTGTCAACAAGTATTACTATCACATTGCAGATTGGGATTACTAGCCAGGCGTTACGGAATACAGAAAAAGGTACAGTCGGTATCATTTTACCAAGCAATACATTACATCAGAGTCTCATCATTGAAAAACTGATGTCACACACCATGCTGTCTCACTACTTAGCGAGGCAAGAAACAGCATACAGAACATTTTGGTCAAGACAGAAAAGCCCAGGGCAATCCCTTGCTTTGAAACACACCATCATTATTCGACAGCTGGCAGGTTCCAACACACAGTGTCCAACCCAAAAGAATAGTCCATTTCCAGGCTCCAAACCCGCAAAGCCAAAAGGAGCGCTGGGAGAAGGAGGAGCGGAGGGAGAATTGGATTGCCCACTGGTGGCCTGAAGGCGCTGGCAGCCAACCCCCTTGAGAGAGGCAGGGCTGTGTGCCGCAATGCACGCCCTTCGCACGGGGCCTATTTCAGTGTCAGTCCCAGGTCAGAAAGGGCAGGGGGCAGCAAGAGGGTTAAGAAACAAATCTGTTCAAAAAATATGGCTGAACATGGAGGTCCCCCCCCACTGAAGCCAACAGGCGCTCTGCTGAAAAGTGGACTAGATTGTGGTTTGCCCTTCTGTGGCTTGGGCGTAGGTTGGGCGAAGGGAATAAGAACTCCCCTCTCATCAACCCCATTGCAAAGCCCAACTAAGGGCTGGACAGAACTGCAGGCCCTGCTATCCAACTGCCCCCTCCTGGGAGCAGCTCAGCAGAAGCGGGGCAGGGAAGGGTGGAGGGTAGGTAGTTGCTGCACCCTTTACAAAGGCCGTAGCAAATTAACCCCTCAATGCAACCACGGAGCTCTGGCTGTCACAGGACCTGAGACACACCGTGGTTCCCAGTGCCCTCCCTGTGGCAAGGGGCTTTGCACGGCCTTTCCTATGGCCTGCGCTTAGCAGTGCAACTAAGTCCAGCATTGGTACTTAGATCTGCTCCTGCACGTCAAAACCCAGGGCTGGGGACCCCTCAGCCCTTACTCACAATGCTTCGCTGACTTTGGGCGGGCTCTGCACAGCCACTGGGGCCTGTCCGTGTGGAGTAACATGCAGGATCGGGGCCTTTGTAAGAGCAGCCTTGGAAACTGGGGAGAAATTTGCGCTCTGGAGTGAGCCTTAGGGGTATGGTTTTAAAAAGCAAGCAAGCAGGAGGAGGATGAATGGGAAAAGGCAATCCTGTTTCTTGTTCCTAGAACTATCTGAGCTTCTTAAATAGCTGTGAGAAATAAAGGCCAAACAGTATTTGATGTGTGTTTAAGGCAGAGTCCAGCAGCCTTGCTTCCTCCCCAGGCCAGTCTGTAGCCAGAGAGCCCAGACTTCTCTCACTGAGGAGACAGCCCAGACTTCTCTCACTGCGGAGACACTGCTCTTAGACTTCAGCCTAACGGAGACATACTCAGTCCTTGTCTACACTGGTGGTGGCGTGTCGGGTTGATGAGTCACACGCTGCAGCGAGCAGGCAGAGCCCACCCACACTGCGGTGGGTAGCTACATGCAGCCGTGAAAAGCTTCAGCAGCGAGGAGACAGCGAGGAAAGGTTCTGGAAGCTACCCGCTGCCGGAGCCTTTCACTGCCTTGAGGACAGGCTCTGGCCAGGGGATGCAGAGGGGACACTACACGGATACAAACAGCAGTGCCTCACCGTCTTATGCTGCTAGTTACACGTGTGCGGTGTTTGTACTCTAAGTGTAGACCTGCCTTCTGGAGGCTAGAGGCTCCTTCAATGTGAATACTCTGTTGAGTGATATTGTCTTCAGACACATGTAGAGGGAGCTGAGTAGCCTTTACCATTTGGGGCTATTAATTCCACGAACACCGGAAACTATCAGTTAGTGTCAGTAAACAAAAACAGGGCACGCAGAGGAGACATTGTATGCAGCCGTGATCCTGGTAGAAATACAGTAAAAAGGATTTTGTGTTAAAAGCAAAGGCCAGGCTGTAGCGTGGCTTACTAAGGGGTGAAATTTGCCCCTGTGCCGCAGGCCAGCACCGGGGGTGAATTTCACCCTAGAGTAAATGACAGGAGTGAAAAATGTATTAAACTGAAAGGGCAATAAACACTCCAGCTATACAAAGATGGCTGAAATCTCTCAACCAGGCTTCTACTACACTCAAGTGAGAGAAGCACTGGGAATTCAGACTGCCTTGCCAGGAAAGTTTACAAATAATTGAAAGACTAGACTGGAAAAGAAAACAACAATGCTTGATTCCTGCTATACTGAGGACTAGTTTTCAAAGCCCCCTAATCTGAATAGGAACCCAGGACCACCAGTAAAATAAGATGAGAAAGAAGCCTCAGGGTCAGAAACTGAGTCAGAACATTGCCTTTGGAAGGGTTATCTCTGGACTGGTTGATATTATGGAATTTGTCTTTCACCTGGAAGATGTAAATCACTGCGGGATAGATTCCATCATCCACTCTCACACCTAGCAGTTGAGTCCTATTGATTTGGATGTTCAAGAAGAGTAGGGGGTGGTAGCATCGGACCCTCACTCATAAGACATTGCTTGCAAGGGTAGAAACAAATGCAGTTTAGCGCCACAAAACCTCAGTTGTGAAAGTCCTTAACATTCTGGAGGCGAACTGCAAAGATGTTGCTGATAATTAAAAGCTTTGTAAACATTAAAAGCTGCTTTGTAATAGTTCCAAAATGGGGGAGGACAGACGGGGACCAAGAGCATGATTTGAAAAGATCACCTTTAAGCAAATGTTTATGTGCAATCAATTTCTGTGCAAACATCCCCAAAAGTTCACCCTTGAGTTCAGCCTGAGCATGAGAGGGGGAATTTTTTGGGAGAGTTCTGCAGGAGGGAACCTGCCAGCTCAGGACAGAATGGATCTTCTATGGCACAAGCACCATAACCACAGGCTGACCCACCCAGGCAGAGAAACCATGAGACTGGTGCTAACAACCTGATGCTCCTATCCCCCTGGTATAAATAAGGAACAATTCCATTGCAGTTAGTGAGTTTTATACCAGGGTCAGGCTCATCAGTTTGAAGTAACAGCTGGATATTTATCACCTTTTCAAGGTATCCTTTAAAAAAATCTTTGCAGTTCACTTTTCAGAAAGATATTTACTTAGTAGCTTTGTAAAGCATTTAAACTCTGAGACACAAAGTATTTAAAGCACACATACAATACAGTGCAAAGGCTACCAACACCTTAAGCTGAAATATACAGCCTGTTTTGGCCAGGAACCAAGACAAACTTTCCTCGCCCCTAACCCAAAAATGTCATTAGGTTCTAGCTAAAAGGCATATGTTGTCCACTGTGCTCTGAAGACCAGCAGTCTGGGTCGCTGATGGCCTTCTCCAGGGCAGCCAGTTCCAGTTTCCAATTTAAAACTTTCCTACGCTTTAAATTTGTGAAAGAGGGATTTTGATATGCTGTCCACCAAGAAAATAATTATTGGAACAAAAATAACATACACAAGAATGTTCAAATAAATGTCTTATTGTGCTGTGTGTGTCTCCTGCCAATCCTTGCTTTTAACCTACGCAATGGGTTGGAGGCATGTTATTCAGCCCCGCAAAAGTATGGCACAGCACCACCCTCTGTCCTTTGTCTGGAGCTGTGTTTGCGCATTTCCTAAGGAAGAAGAGGGTCTGTTCCTGGAGTGTGCTGCCAAGACATACGCACCAGGTCCAGCTGACCCAGAACTGTGAGACAGACTGGCTGGCTGCCTCAGAAGGGGCTTCCCAGGAACTGTTTGGATTCATGGGAAGCGAGCAGCAGAACTGCCTGAAACACAACGTGCTGACGTTGTGCCCTCTCATGCGAGAAGCACTGCTCTCCTCACGTACCAGCATTGCCAAAACATCCTCCTGGGACACAGGACAGTGGCATGGTCCGAGTGTTCCCATGCCACCATGAGGATGATCAAAGATAGCATGTCCCAAAACAACCTGCTGTCAGCAGGGCTGCTTTGATTTAGCCATCTTTTATTCCAGGGTAATTTAGTCTTTAGGCTCAGCCCAAGCATAGCCCCAGGAGGCAATGTGCCACCCCTCAGACACAGTTCCACCACCATGCTGGCTTCCTGTTTTCCCCGTGCTGGCTGGTGTGTTGGCTCCATCCATTTCCTGCCCACCCTGCTCTGGTGGGCGGGAGATAAACAAGCACCTACTCTTGGGTCTCCAGACTCAAGGTGCAGTGGCCTTGCAGGTGGAAGTCTGGTTCTGGCTCCCTTGTGTAAGTGCGTAGCCACAGGCTACCCCTAAATGTTTCGGGACCACCCTTGCACCCTATGACGTCAATGGGAGTTTTCCTACTGACTTCACAGGTAGCAGAATCAGGACCAGGGACAGGAGAATTTCTGAAATTCAATCAGTTGGGCCAGTGGTTCCCTTCTCTTCCTTAATCTCCTTCCCCATTTTGGACATGCACTGTGTTTCTCACTGCACCCCCTGGCCTCACCAGTATGTGCCTGGTAAGTTTCCCAGGGATGAGTATTAAATTTGGAGTCGGTGCCAAACTACAGAAAACTACAGAAAAACCTGGGTTAAGTCAGACAAGAATGGGGGCCAGAAGAACTTTGGTGATAATATTCACTAACCCTGAGATGCTACGCTTGCTCATGCATGTTAAAGGAACTCAGAACAAAACATGGATTTCTGCTTAACAGGAATGAAAATTCAGCCTTCGTCAACTGATATGAACATAACGTAGTATCACCCTTCCGAATTATTTTTAAAAGCACTACTTGGATTTACTAACACTAACATTCACCATGAACCAGCCCCTGGTGGTAAAGACACCATTTTATTTTACAAAACAAATGTAAGTCATTCACTTAATCTTTGGAAGTGTGCCTATATGGCAGGAGGAGCAAGGTTCAGAATGTTTTCTTCAGAAAGAAATGAGAAGAGACGTTGATCCCCAGGAAAATCTGTTGTGGCTACTGTACAAAGTCAATGGGCCCACATAAGGAAGGCTGCCATGAAAATAGCAGTGACAGGAACATGCTTCCATGTGGTATTTCCTGACCCCAGGTTGTGAACCGCTGTATCACCTTTGCTTTGCTGATTCGAAAGTTGGTTGTTTGAGGGAACATCATCCATATCCAAATCATAAGCCAGCTCTGAAAAGGAGAGAGAGAAAGATTGTAACTGAGCACAGTGTACCAACATCTGGCCTGACTGTATGTATGGATTCTATATTATTATGGAATGGCCTAGAGGTCCTGACTGGGACCGAGGCCCCATTGTGCTGGGTGCTGTACTAATACCTAGTAAAAGAAAACATATTAACTCCATTTTTCAGATGGGCAAGAAGTACAAAGAGATCACGTGACTTGCCCAAGGACATGCAGGAATTGAACACACATCTGCTGAGCCCTACTCCAGTGTGCCAACCACAAGGCCATCCTTCCCCTATGGAAAACTCCCCGTAGTTAGGGATCCCTCAGGATGCTCACAATGGGTGAAATCCACCTCTGTGAACAAGGCCAGCACGGATTATGCTCTGCTCAAGTCTCAAGACAAGGCGTAATGGGGACCTAAGTGGCAGCTAGGGCCTGAACTAGTTCTCAGCTCAAGGGTGAAGGTCCCCCGTTGAAAACCTGCATAACAGATGTTAATCTCATACCAGGCCCAGCCTTGCAGAGTTTTGGCAGCATATTTGGCAACATTAACATAACATTGCCGCAGCAGCCAGGGAATCAATGGGTGGGGTCTACAAAACCCTCAGCGCTGGCTTCATTTTGTTCCCATTGGATTTTTTAGGGGGGTGGGGGGAGGGGAGAGGTTACCACAGATGTGAATGGGAGAAGAGCTGGGCCAATACTGGGCACACTTGAAAATACCACCCAATGTGCGCTTCTCACATACGAGAGCTTTAATGTCCTTTGTTCTTCCCACCACAGGGTGTTAGAAGCATTCATCCCTCCATGTTTGCCCAGCGCTTTCCGAACATACGTGCCAAGAACGTTTGTCCCCGTGGAAGTCGGGGGCTGCGGGGGTGGTGGTGTAACCGGAGAGCTATTTCCAAAGCAAATCAGCTGGACTTTGTTTAAAACAAAAATCGCATCTGGCTTCCACACCGCTCATGTTTGCAGAAGCAGTGAAGAAATCCCAGTCACGCTAGTTCAAAGCGAAAGTCCAGCATATGGCCGATGCACCACTTCCGTCCTATTTGGAGAGCTTAAGCAGGATGGAAGTGGTGCACTGCTCAGGCCCTGCACAGGGGTGTATTTCACCCCCTTTTTCTTTTTTAGCTTTAAAACATGCTGTCTCTGACATCTTTCATGCACCTGTTACGTTGTCTGCACGCATTTTCAAAACGCAGGGCAGTTAGAGCGAGGATAGTGTCAATGACCAGAGGCAAAGCAGGACCTAGTGTTGTAATACAGGAACCTCCAGACTAACTGCCTCCCACTCAAAGGATGGGGAAGAATTCTTCTCAAGCCAATGTCCCATGTAAAAGAAAACCCTCTTCAAATCTTGGAGAGAGCTGCACAGCAGAGTTCTCTCTCCAACAGACCAGCCCACTGACTGGTAAAAGCGCCTATCCCCTGACAGTGGTTGCAAAGTCCCATTGAGCAGTAAATCCTAGGTGCCAGACTTGCAGTGAAGAGACAGAGGGAAAGAACAACAACAAAGCCAGACAGAACAAGCCAAACAGGGAACATTTTGCAATACAAGGCTAGACAAGAAAAAGCAAAGGCAGCATCTGGCCAGCGACGACAAAAGCCTCCCGTACCTAGAGCCAATTTGCAGCAATGAAGAATCAGGACCTCTGTGCGAAGGGGATGTGGAGTTTTCTGTGCTACGCAGATGGGAGGGAGTGCAAAGTTTCCCCAGTTCAGTTTTTTCTGCTTGGCATTTTTGTTGTTGTCTTTTCCCTCCATCTCTGCACTTGGGGCCAAGCCTCCCATGATCTACTGTCCACTGGGAGCCTATTAAACCATTGCTAGGGAATAGTGGTTTTGCACGGTCCCATTTCGTGTCACTAGAGGCGGAGTCCCACTGATTTACACCAGCTGAAACTCTGGCCCACAATCCATTCAGTGGATTGGCTCAGTCCCCTAAGACAGGGTCAGTTTGAATCACCACTCAGGCAGACCAAGGCACTTACGGGCTAGTATCAAAACACCCCCTCCTTGAGAGAGAATCCAAGAGACTAAAACACTCCAGCAAAAAACCCAACCCCATCAACCTAATAAACATCTCTGCCAAAGCAAAGACCCAGACAATATGTCTTAACCAATGTACCCACACACACAGCAAAGCAAAGCATAAAGATATTAGCATGGCAAGTGAGTCAGTCATCAAAGGAGGATCAAAAATTATTGAAAGGGAACACATACACACGCAAGCGAACACCAAGTGTCAGTCTCTCTCTAACTCATCCAAGAGATTCCCACTGATTACCCCCAAATCGTCTTCTCCCGCAGTCCTCTTTTCTATATGCTCTCTTCCTCCAGAGAGCTGAGTGCAGATTCAGGAGCGTGTGACACAAGCAGAGTTGCTATCCTGAAACTGATATGCAGATAAAGCCCATCCGTCCCCTGCAAGAATAAAACTTCCATCAGCCTTGCTGCTTTAAGTATTCAGGCCCTTGGGAGACAAAGAAATGGGAGATAGCACCTTTCACCTTTCATAGTTCAAATTTATCCCAGGTCAGTAGTGACCAAAAATCGTCACTATAAGATGACTCTTCGGTGACCTACGTTGAGCTAAATTGATGGTCTCAGTTCAGGTCTCATTGGAAAGGTGACTGCATGATAAAATCCACAAGAACCCGGGCAGTCTCAGCAGACAGGCCAAGGAGCAAATGGGTATATATTTATTTGTATTATCACCGTGCCTAGGAGCCTTGCTCATGGACCCAGTCCCCACTGCATTGGTGTTGTACAAACACAGAGCAAGAAGATACTCCCTGCCCCAAATGACTTACAATCTAAGTAAAATACAAGAGGCAATCGCTGGACAGGCAGACAGACTGATGCGGGGGTACGAGTACGGTATCAGTGATAGACAGGGATCTCAACACATGAGCGGCCTAGCTGTTGTCAAGTTTTTTGTAGGCTTCAGGCAAAGGAGAGTTTTAAGGACGAATCTGAAGGAGGCAGCTTGGTGGATGTGTATGGGAATCACCTTCCTGTCAGGAGGAGCAGCAGGGGAGAAAGCATAAAGGGGCTTGTTTGAAGCTCTAACAAGTTGGCAATGGAAGCCAGCATCATGGGCCGATGGGAGGCGGGCGCTGACATCCCAGTACTGAAGGAGAGACGATAGGTAGAGTGGCGATTGAACATGAAGTATTTGAAAGTGAAGACAAGTAGCTTAGTGCCCTGGAACACCAAGAGGTGGTCCCGTCAGTCAGGTTTGAGTCACAACGGGAAGATAGCACAACTCTTGCCTCCACCATATCTATTCTGTGGAGAAATAAGGCATTTTAGTCTACAGAACTGACCTTTTGGTACCTTTCACTTGGGCCCTGGACTGGGAGAACAATGAGAGATCCTGTTCCCCATGGCAAATTCTGGGATCCATGACTGAAGCAGATCTAGAATCATATGGAAATACAGACGTCCTACCCAGAATGTTCTGTGCAGGCACGGGTGCGAGTGAGGTCAGTAGGATTTCAGGAGCTCTGTTCATGAGTAAGGCTAAGATTTTATCATGGATATTTTTAGTAAAGGTGAGGGACAAGTCACAGGCAACAATGAAAAATTCACGGAAGCCGTGACTTTTCCCTCACTTTTACTAAAAATATCCATGATAAAATGAGAACTCTGGGCAGCTGTGGGTGGGCTGGGAGCTCCAGCCCTCCCCTCCCTCCCCCGGCTGGGGGTTCCTCCTGCCCCACCCCCAGGTGAACAGTTGAGGTGGTTTCCGGGCTGCCTGGGACTGCGAGGAGTGGTGGGGAGCTCTGGGGATGCCCCTGCTGCCCGCAGCAGCTGGGAGTGGCATTAGGTTCACCAGATGCTGGCAGCAGCAGGGGACCCTGCAGCTCCCAGCCGGGATTGGCCGAAGTCATGGAGGTTGCAGCCTTACTCATGAGCCACTCTTCTAAGGAAGGGCCCCTCAAGCAGTTTGGAGGAGGGCGGAGGATATACAGGTAGCTGTCCAGGAGGGCTGTCAAGAAGAGGAGGGGAAAATGAGCTGGAAAGCAGCGTGTTCTCCAGGAAGACCTCACTTGGGTAAAGGAGGTGTCTGGGGATGAGTTAGGAGGCAGGTCTGTGAGGTCCTGCTGGGTAGGCAGCTAGGATGCAAGCTCAGGCTGTAGGAGAAAGGTTTACTGTTGCACAAGAGGATGGTGAATGCTGGGAAGGGGCAGGTATAGATTGCAGCATCCTCGTGAGAGTGGGAGGAGAGGAAACACTAGCTTCTCCCTGTCACAGAAAATGGCAGCTTCCCTGTAAATAACTGAGGAATGTTCAAACAAAGCAAAACTTTAAGCTAGCAAACAAGACAAAAATCTCTGAAAACTGTGCCTGTAAGTTTGGTAATGGGATATCTCACCATGAATTGTGCTCTCTGTCAGATCAGTGGCAACAGTTATGGTTGACTTTCAGTCACGAAATACCACTCTGGAATAAACAACGATCATATTTCCATGTGGTTTCATAGACGTATGGCTGTATCTGCTTAAACGCCAGCAACTTACATCTTAATTTGCAACCTATTTTCAGAGGAATGATTACATGGTTTGATTTAATAAATTTGCAATTACACTACTTTGCAGTTAGCCTTTTATGGAATAATCAAATGACACCAATGCTGGTCCATTATTCCACTGGAGTAATGAATATCTAGCTAAGAAGAACGGAAAATATTTACCTGTAATTGCTATTTTCTGAAGGTTCTTCTCATGTACACCCACACTCCCACCTCTGGTGCTTCTGTGAATATATATATTCCATTGCACAGTTTTCTAAAAAACAATAAAGTGCCTCTCCAGCCGGTTGTCCATGCCTCTCTACTGCTGAGGCAGAGTCCTCACTAGAGCTGGTCAAAAAAATTTTCAGTGGAATGTTTTTCTGTCAGAATTGAAAGTGTCCACACAAATGTGTTGATTTTGACAGAATTTCATTCAAAAATTAAAAAAAAGATTTAATAAAGTCCTTCTTGGAGCAAAATATTTTGATTTTTTGTTTGAAATGACTGTTTATAAATTGATTTTTCACATTATAATTAATAATATAAAAAGTTAAAGGTCTAAATCAAAACAAAACATTTCAATTGACCTGAATACATTTTATTAACATTTTCTTTCATGGGAAATTTTGAAATTCGATAGTTTTGTTCCAGTTTGGACAGAATCAATTTTGAAATGGCAGAATTTCTTGCAAAATGGAAATTCCACTTGCTGCACAGCCATTGTCTTTACCAAATGTCATGGTTCCCCTTTGGCCAAATTAAAAGGAAAAAATGGACTTTAAAAAAGCAGACTAAG
Organism: Lepidochelys kempii; assembly: GCF_965140285.1. Classification (NCBI taxonomy): domain Eukaryota; kingdom Metazoa; phylum Chordata; order Testudines; family Cheloniidae; genus Lepidochelys; species Lepidochelys kempii. The sequence goes on along the minus strand of NC_136388.1, from coordinate 98,924,522 downwards.
AAATTCAGAGAACTGGTAGGTAAGGTGCCATGGGAAGAAATCTAAGGAAAATGGAGATCAGGAGAGCTGGCAGTTTCTCAAAGAAATAATATTAACCACACAACAGCAAACTATTCTGATGCTAAGAAAAGACAGGAAGAATTGTAAGACGCCAATTTGGCTCCATCAGGAACTCTTTAATGACCTGAAAATCAAAAACAAATTCTACAAAAAGCGGAAATATGAACAAATCGCAAAGGATGAATAGAAAAATATGTAGGAACAAAATCAGAAAGGCTAAAGCACAAAATGATTTACACCTAGCAAGGGACATAAAAGACAATAAGTAGAGGTGCTATAAATATGTTAGGAACAAGAGAAAGACGAAGGAAAATGGAGGTCCACTACTTAGTGGGGAAGGAATAACAACAAGAAGGCTGAGGTGTTTAATGTCTATTTTGCTTCAGTCATCACTAAAAAGGTTAATTGTGGCCAGATACTTGACACAATTAATATTAACAACAAGTGGAGAGGAACAAAAGCCCCAATAGGAAAGAATAGGTTAAAATATTTAGATAAGTTAGATATATTTAAGTCAGCAGGGCCTGATGAAATTCACCTGTGGGTACTTAAGGAACTAGATGAAGCAATCTCAAAACCATTAGCGATTATCTTCAGGATCTCATGGAGGATGGGAGTATAGTTGTGTGAAGAGGTTTGTGTGGCAAATTTCTACCACTGCCTAGCTACTTTTCAACTTCTGTGTTTGGGTAAAGCTTCTGTTTTAAACAGACTTTGTGTTGTTTCCTTCTCTAGGTTTATTTGTGGCTGATTGATTTTGTTGTTGACTTTTGCCCCTATTTTATTGCCAGATTTTCATGACATAAGGCATTATAGCTAATTTTTGTACAAACAGTATTTCTGTAAATGTATATTTGCTGTTCTGAGTCCATTTTGCTTAACTTCCAATAAGCATGTGATGTCATAAAATCTACTTCTCCACCCTCGTCAAACAATCAGGAGGGTGTCTCTGGGGTTACCAGATAACCAATTTTAGACATAATCCTGTTAAAAAGAAGCATAACAAATGAAACTGAAGTTCTAAAACACAGAAGCCAGAGTAACTATTTTCCCTAATCAGATCAATTCCTGAAATGGCCCCTAAGAGAGACAAAAATGGACATTGCATTGATCAGGACTGTTGCCCTCACATTAGTATAGTTATATACAGTGCCACCTATGACTTTGATGCTAAGCAAACCTGTGATGGAGACACCTAAAAATAGACACCTTCAAGGAAAGGGGACACCTAAAAATGGTGTGGAGGACAAGGAATGGAGACACCTAAAAATAGACACCTTCAAGGAAAGGGGAAAAAACCAAATACATACCTTAAACAATCGGTCTGTATTTACCACAATAAAATAACCAGAGATAGGCTTATTAACTTTCCTACTTTTAATCTGCACTTTCTAGCTATCCCCATCTTCATGCTTGTAAACTGTCGGAGTTGTGATGCACCCTGTAAAATGCAACAGTTTCTGCTACAAAGCAAAGAGATTTTTTCATATACACTCCAAAAATCTGTTTCTGCTTATAATCAGTCCAACGCTGTCCAGAGGGTATTTCCAACAATCTGTACTAATTACACACTCAGTCTTCATTTGTTTTTTGCCCTTCTTGTCCTTTGTGCTGCAGATTAGATAAATCCGCTTAAAATAATAGTCAATCATTAGCATTGCTAGTGTTTCTGAGGGAGGGTGTTTTTTTTTTTTTACATGCAAACAGGACATACTATACAGAGTCATCTACAGTCCTTACCTAGTTTACGAAACGTCTCCAGCTGAGCACAACTGACTCCCCCGATAAGTATCTTTTGCAACAAAAGCTACTTCTAACACAGAGCTGCTGTGTGTTTGCTCCTAGCACATCAAAAGCTGCAATCATTGTTCTTGCTGCAACATGCAGTACGGATGACACCCACAAATGATGTAAAATTTAAAATATGGGCTTTCCGGGTCTGAAGGAGTGAAGTTCTGCCACGGATTAGTATTAGAACGATGTGTGTTATCTCTGCATGAGTTTATCAGGTACAAATAATTAAAACACCCTCCTTCCTGAACTGCAGTCATTTTGGAAGCATCTTCAAAGTCAGTTAAAGCAGAGTAGACTGTTTTTGAGTTGGCATAAGAAATTCCATTGCAGCTGGCATAAAAAAGCCAGGAGGATAAGTATTGGCACGTAGGCAGCATTACAGCAGGCATGCACACTCATGAAGAAACCATATTTATGCCTGGTGAAACACCATAAACAGGCAACGTATTTTTAAGCAAATAACTGGAAGCAAATGCCTTGCAAGCAAAGGAAAATGACACCAAAGAGGACAATGCGTTGCTACAGCAGGCTCACCCAGACCAACCGGCAGAGCTGCTAGCAAAGCCAGGAAAGAAGAGCCGCTATCGAGATGCCAAAGCTCGAGAATGCCATTCCACAGCCAAGCATCTGGGCCTTTGGCTGCCAAGCTTGCACCAGCAGATGGGCTTCAATGTTGGACCTAATATAGTAACATCCTAATAACTGATGTCCAGGCATGAAAACTGCTCAAAGTGAGGCATTTACTAAATCTGTCAGTGCCCTACCGCTGTGCTGGGTGTAGCGTGAGCTCTCCCTGCTGAAACAAAATTATTTTTGTCGAACACCACGGCTCCTCAAATGGGGTCTGTGGAGCATTGGTGGAGCACAAAGAGCTTGCCGGGGACACGGTGCCAGCTCTCCTGGTTTGCAGATGAGAGAAACTCAGCAGACACAAGGGCGGGAGGGAACGGAGAGCGACAGCGTGGCAAAATGTTTTCGGAGAGGACACAATGTGTAGGATGTCAACAGCCACTGGAAACAGCAAGAGGGTCAGCCTGGAAAAGCCAGCCCCACACACTTTGCCATCATTACTGCTCCACGTAAGCACTTGCTGTCATTGCCAGATGGATGTTATGAGATTGTGACAGGGGTGGGTGGGAGCTTCCCACGTGACCCCAACTAAGATAGGATGGCCTACAAGATACTTTCTTTATTCATAGAATTGTAGGACTGGAAGGGACCTCAAGAGGTCATCCAGTCCAGTCCCCTGCACTCATGGCAGGACTAAGTATTATCTAGACCATCCCTGACAACTGTTTGTCTAACCTGCTCTTAAAAGTCTCCGATGATGGAGATTCCACAATGTCCCTAGGCAAGATTAACATGTCGTCTTCACTTAGGAAAAGTTTGGTAAAGTCTGGGGCACAAACGTTCAGGTCCCATTAAAGAGGAGCACATATTCTAGTATCATGACAAATAATATGTTAAGTGATGGACAAGGTAGTAAGTACCTATGGCCTGACAGTCGAGTGGTGGAACAAGTGAATAGGTTTCCCTATTCAGGGAATCTAATTACATTGGACAGATGTGACAAAGCAATCAAGAGAAGAATACAGCTTGAAAAAACTGTATTCAGCAACTTCCAAAGACTTCTATGTTGTCAAAAGTTAAAACGGCATATCCACACTAGACTGCTGAAGTGCTACAAAGGGTCAACTCTCCCATACAGTTTTGAGAGCTGGACACATACAAAGGACACTGAGAGACAACTCAGAATATTCGAGTTTTGGTGTTATAGGAGAATGCTAAAAATTAGCTGGATAACCAAAACTACAAACAAAGTGGTGACGAGAAGGATGAATTTAAAAAGAACACAATTACTTGAGACCCTCAGTAAAAGAATAACATCTTTTCGTTGACACGTAGCTCACCAATCGTACAATGCTTCGCTTCCATATTCATACAATCCAGCAAGATTGCAGGCAGACCAGGAAGAGGAAGAAAGAGAGCCAGTTACATTGGAAGTATCGTCAGATGAACCGGTATCCAAAGGAGAGTGGACGTTTTACAACTCTGTCGTGACTGCAAAAGATTGAAGGTGGTGGCCCACAACCTCCGCAGTGCAGAAGAAAGAAAGAAAAGTCAAGCCATTGTAGATAACTGTATCCCTACCAATAGCTCTGCCCTTATCTTCTCCTACACCACTGCCTTCTTCATTTGCTCTTCAGTCCTATCTGGGCCCTTCGTTTCTTTTGCACCTCTATCCATGTCATCTCTTAGATCTAGAACAGCACCCTAAAGAATGTATGTAATGCTTTCCTCGCTCTGCTCCTTCAAGGAGCTGAAATCCCACCTGTTTCTCAAGGCACTAACGTTACACTGACCATCAACCAGTTGTTTTGGTGATTGTACGGGTCTGCACTTTACCAGCTTGTGGTCTTACATGACTAGTCTTTGGGAGCAGGGAAACTGTTACTTGTCACATCTCTCTGACTGTATGATACTATGCAGTACCCACAGTCTCCTTACAGTAAGAAACTTAAAGCGCTCATTGTTTAGCTGATCAAAATGATCAAGAGATGGCTTGATTACAATGTACACGTATCTTCCCAGGGAGAAAACTCTGGCACTAAAGGGCTCTTTACCCGAGCAGAGAAAAGAAGAACAAGGACCAAGGGTTGGAAGCAGAAGCCAGACAAATTCAAATTAGAAAAAAGGCCCACATTTTTAACAGCAAGGGAACAAACTACTCAGGGAAGTGATGGATTCTCCATCTCAGGATGTCTCCAAATGAAGACTGGTGCCTTTTGGGAAGACATGCTTTAGCCAAATACAAGTTATTGGGTTCAGTACAGGGTGAAATTTAATAGCCCATGAGATGCAGGAAGTCAGACTAGATGACCTTCTGGCCTTAAGATCTAGGACTCTATTGACCCTATTTACTGTAAGATGTCTGTGTATGTATGTCTCACGTACACGCACACATCCACAATTTATAAAAATAGACAATTTCATTAAACTCCACTTCTTACATTAAACAGATATAAGTACTGTGGAGAACACCAAAATTTCTGCTCACTCCTACCCCAAAATTACAACACCCTGCTTTCCAATACAAACAGATACTTAAGCAGGAGTATGTATTTGCACGTATGGCTTACGAAACCGATGCCAAGTAGGTTCCTTGTACATTCTTTACACACACACACACACACAGTTATCCAGCTGTGCTGTACCATGATACAGTAGGATACCACTGTACATCTGCTCCTCCAGAAGACCCTGAAAGTTCATAAACAGTTAGACAAGAATGATTGTATTTTACTGGGGAGAGTTTACACCGCAGGCTGTTAGCGCTCAGATCCTAGAGCTCCCACAGATTTATTAACTGCCTTATTGTCTAGAAAGTTATAATGCACTAACTGAGGGCATGGCATATGCTGTGCCAGTCCTGATTCTTGTACATGTCTAGTCATATTTTGAATGAGCATCCAGACTGTTACAGAGCATCTACGTGGTTTTGTGGTTGCGTCTCTCCACCGCCTCAGCACCAATTTACAGGGTGTTCCTCTTGGTTAATGGTGAGAAATAAAAATGCATCTAGCCACTGCAGGAGGAGAGGGAACGAAGGAACCGACAAAGAACTCCACCAGCTAAACACCACTCATCCATCATCTGTGACCTGGCCAGAGAAACTCTGCTCAGAGCTGAGGTGAGAAATAAAACTGCCTTCCTGGTAAGCAACCCATGTGAACTGGTCTCAGATTAACTGATTTGAAAACCAAAAGCCCCTTTGGACATGTACAGATCATGAGCTTCTGATTGGTCCATAGCAAGTGCAAACTGCCCTTTAGAACACGTTTTTCCAGACAACCCGAAGGGCACTCATGTTATTTCAAGGACACGACTGATTCTGGGTGAAGATCACCCAGGACAAATGCAATGCCCTAGCAACACCTCTGCCCTACCTGGCAGTTGCACAAGAGAGCTGCAGATGGAGACGCCACACAATGGGTCTCCACACCCCGCGTGTACCGCGGAAAAGGTATCCATCCAGCCCCTCGAGCCAACTCCGGGGTGGGGGAGGGACAATGGCACCCACTGGCCCAAGATTTCATGGTTCAAGTGGAACAGAAGGGCTGCAGCTGTTACGCCGTTAAGTGCTACGTATAATTATTATTACTGCTTCCCCTCCCAACCTAGTCCAGAGTAAAGGCTGTTGGGGAGGGGATACCATACTGCAGTCCTGTCCTGACCGGGGGTGGGGAGGTGCGTGTGCATGCATTTTACCAACATAAAGCTCTATTATTCTGACTTTATGCAGGTAAAGTGCATTTCACACGAAGCAAACGACCAATTATTTAAGCAATGTTCGTGCATCCTTTGATTGGACCTCCATTATATATGCATCACACAGCGACCTCCACTCCTTCTGATATCACACGACCCCATTTTCCAACACCACTCTGGCCTCCAGAGCTATCCATTATGAGCTGCTCCCATGTTTACTTTGCAAGGAGCACTTGTGACATTGTTTTTCAGCCCTCGGCCTTTTTCTCGATTTACCCTGAAGAGAATCTGGCACCTGCATTTGCATTAATGATTTTTCTTTGGCAGTGAGTGACAGAGCTCCTGAGTTGTACCGCAGAGTGGATTAATGAAAACAGCTTTAAGCAAAAGGAATTGGTGTAATCTATTAAAAATTAACAAATGCCATTTGCATTAACTGGAAGCTCCGGAGTCCGTGTGTTGTAACGACATAGGCCAGCAGTCTTCAGCCAGAGGTGCAGGTGTACTCCCCATGCAAGTGTTGCTACCTGGTCTGCACATGTTAAAGATTAAAGGGGGAGAAGAGAAGCAGAAGAGGGAGGCAAATAGGCAAGAGAAAGAACTAAGAAGTCGGGGAGAGAGAACACAAGAGTACACATGGGAAGTAGAAAGAGAAGGAGGGGAGCGGGGAAGAGAGATCAGGAGAAAGGGCGGGAAAAGACAAGATAAATGAAAGGAAAACCAAATGGAGATGTGATGACCACAACAGCATAGTGTGTGTGGATGAGATGGGGAGCATGCAGGGGGTGGGCCTTGACAGGACATCAGAATTCCACAGTGGTTCAGTCCCGAGATCCATCTAGCCCAGTATCCTGTCTCCCGATAGCAGCCAGCACCAGATGCGCCACAGAAGGGTGTAAGAATCCTGCAGTACCAGGTGTGGGATAATCTGCCCTTGACATTCAACCTCCTCCTGATCTCTAACAGAGATCAGCTTACGTCCTGAAGCATGAGATTTCATATCTCTTCCAATAATGCTGTTATTCATTATGATCACTCTGGCTATTCTTGTTATCCATATAAATGTCCAATCCCTTTTTGAGTCTTACTGAGTTCTTGGCCTCAATGTCATCCTGTGGCAATGAGTTCCACAGTCTAATTGCATATCGTGTGAAAAACTGTTTCCTTTCATTAGTTCTGAAAGGACTCCGCACTTGTCTTTGTTGAATCTCATCAGATTTCTTTTGGCCCAATCCTCTAATTTGTCTAGGGACCTCTGTATCCTATTCCTACCCTCCAGCGTATCTACCTCTTCCTCCCAGTTTAGTGTCATCTGCAAACTTGCTGAGGGTGCAATCCACACCATCCTCCAGATCATTTATGAAGATATTGAACAAAACCGGCCCGAGGACCGACTCTTGGGGCGCTCCACTTGATACCGGCTGCCAACTAGACATGGAGCCATTGATCACTACCTGTTGAGCCTGACAATCTAGCCAACTTTCTATCCAGCCCATACTTCTTTAACTTGCTGGCAAGAATACAGTGGGAGACCGTGTCAAAAGCTTTGCTAACGTCAAGGAGCAACATGTCCACTGCTTTCCCTTCATCCACAGAGCCAGTTATCTCGTCATAGACGGCAATTAGATTAGTCAGGCATGACTTGCCCTTGGTGAATCCATGCTGACTGTTCCTGATCACTTTCCTCTCCTCTAAGTGCTTCAGAATTGATTCCTTGAGGACCTGCTCCATGATTTTTCTAGGGACTGAGGTGAGGCTGACTGGCCTGTAGTTCCCAGGATCCTCCTTCTTCCCTTTCTTAAAGATGGGCACTACATTCGCCTTTTTCCAGTCGTCCGGGACTTCCCCCAGTCACCATGAGTTTTCAAAGATAATGGCCAATGGTTCTGCAATCACACCCACCAACTCTCTTAGCACTCTCGGATGCAGAGCATCCAGCCCCATGGACTTGTGCTCGTCCAGCTTTTCTGAATAGTCCCGACCCACTTCTTTGTCCAGAGAGGGCTGGTCACCTCCTCCCCATGCTGTGCTGCCCAGTGCAGCAGTCTGGGAGCTGACCTTGTTTGTGAAGACAGAGGCAAAAAAAACATTGAGTACATTCGCTTTTTCCACATCCTCTGTCACGAGGTTGCCTCCCTCATTCAGTAAGGGGCCCACACTTTCCTTGACTTTCTTCTTGTTGCCAACATACCTGAAGAAACCCTTCTTGTTACTCTGAACATCTCTTGCTAGCTGCAACTCCAGGTGTGATTTGGCCTTCCTGATTTCACTCCTGCATGCCCGAGCAATATTTTTATACTCATCCCTGGTCATTTGTCCAATCTTCCACTTCTTGTAAGCTTCTCTTTTGTGTTTAAGATCAGCAAGGATTTCACTGTGAAGCCAAGCTGGTCGCCTGCCATATTTACTGTTCTTTCTACACATCGGGATGGTTTGTCCCTGTAACCTCAATAAGGATTCTTTATTGGACAGTCACAGGGCCATGTCAACACCGTTTGACTCTTTGGGTCCTTTATTCCACCTAAATTAATACAACAGGACCCAAGACTTTATGCAATGTGTAGATTTCATCAGAAACCCATAAACATCCATCATCCCCGTCTGCTTGCAAGGAAAAAATCTATAAGTGCGGCCTTTTCATAGCTGCATGTTGGAACATACACGTAAATAAACGTCCTAAAATGCATAATTAGCATTGACAATCAGTCCATCAGATTCCAAGGGGCTAGAATGCTCAATGCCAAGGAAAATATCTGTGTTAAGTATTCGGACTGTGACCCAGGTATGTAGGACGGTGAAGAACCAGCTGGGTAAGGACATGCCTGCTCAGCCCAGGTATCCTGCCAGCAGGTAACCTCAAGCATAGTGGTATGCAAACATCTGCTAAAGACTTTAGCTTTGTCTCAGCTACTGAAACATTCCAGGAGTTCTTGGTATTCTTAACCCCACTGGATCAACTGAGTGGATGAAGATAAAGCTGGTTTCTATTCACTTTTGGAAAGCCAGGCTAACCAGGAGGTACGTTTTCAAAGCTCTTTGCAGGGTAGAAGCAGCAGGCGGCCCATTAAAGTCAGTGGGGAGTTGCAAGGCTAAAATAATGCACAACTTTTTAAACAGTATTAAGCTATGAAAAATCCCCACCCTGTATTCAAAGAATGTTAAAGCAGCTGACTTCAATCTACAAACACACAGAAATGCCGAGTGCAGCATAAAACCTTTTCTTTACCTGACTTCCCTTTGTTATATAGAAGAGGAGGGTTCAGAGGAATCTCCCTTTAAAAATAAATGATAAGAAATAGTGTAAAGAAAAAGCCGTGTGGAACTCAGCAGTCTGCTCACGGGAACTGTTCCTCAGTTTCAGTTTGCAGACTTTGTCTGAGGTTTGAAAGAAACCCATGGGATCCCCAGCTGAGGCCTAGTTTCAGATCAGAACCAGGTAGTTTTGCATGGTTTCAGTGACAGATAGACCCAAGTTAAAACCACTTGCTTCCCAGAGTCTTGGAAAGTTCTGACCCAGAACCAGAGCTGAGCTTTGCAGGTGCTTCCAACTTTTGCAATGGGCTGAGCTAAAACCCTGGTTCTGAACCTCCCTTCACCTCCAAGCTATGGAAGCGTTGCAACCCAGAATGGAACTCTGTGGCTGGGGCGCATTCCTAGTTCTAGTTTTGACCAGAGACTGTCAGTCATGCCAGGTTAACAAAACTGATCTGGTTGAGCGGCCGTAAATGAACCCAAGATGGGCTGAGTTTCACCTGGCTTTGCAGAGCGCAGCCTGTTGCACCAGCATGCAGTGCCCCGACTGTCTATGACCCACTAAACATTTGGAAACTTCTCCAGTGGGTGGCCCATGGGTCTGTTTTATTTTGTGACAGGTGCTTCATCTTAGAAGCCCAGCCCCACTCTGTGTGTCCATGTGTGCAGCTATTTGCAAGTGTAACCCACACACCTCCTGGGTGTGGTGCTCTGTCCCACCTAGAGGCACCAAGACCACTTAGAGAGAGATTAATGAGTCTGCTCTACAGCCTTGGATAAGGGCCATGTGGCTTTTGGCTCATGCAGTAGAGGCTCATGCACTGAGGTCCCAGATTCGATCCTGCCCACCAACGACCAGGGCGTTACATGAGCACATCTTGACCCCATGCATGCCCACAAGAACATTACCATACACACACGCTGCCTCGGATGCCTCTGGGCACGCTAGCCAGCTACTTGTTGAAGGCAGAAGTGGTAGTTTGTTACACTGGAGTTAGGGGACACTGACTGCACTCAATGCCAACAAAGCTTAAGAACCGTCAGGTGCCGGGGAGGCTCCTTTTCTTTTGCTGTGTGTTTGTTTTAAAAGTGCCCTTGCTTTTCCTCCACAGAACAGCTGCTTGCAAGATTCTTTCTTCCTCTCGATCCCCCGCTCCCACCTCTCTCATTTCCTTCAGCCTCCTCTGTGCTAGAGATGCTAGAATAATGGCTATTTCAACTACTTCCGGTTAATTATTTAATTAAGGCTTCAGTGGATCATTTCCACCAGCCACTCCCCCCCCCCCACCGGCAAATACCAGACACACTTCTGCATTTTGGGTCTGTCCTCTTTTACGCACATTCTGTGCTCCCATCTCAACTTCCTGGGCTGACTCTGTAGCTTCTCCTCTCTGCATTAATGGGTGGACGGGGGCAAATGGGCCACTCCGTCAGTCTTTCTTCTTCCTGGCAACCTTGCAGCACCGAGACTACGCTCTCCTGCTCGTCTCAGCTTCAGATTCAGCGCAAGGGATAGCTCCTCCAAAACTTCTCCTCCCCTCCCTATTTAAGCACCTGACTCTGCTCAGAAGGCCAGATAAGAGCAATCTGATGGAGAAGGGCGCTAACCCAGTGCAGGCTGGGCTCAGTCTCTGCTTCTGAGCAGCCCCAAAGCCCCTGTATTTTCAGTTCCCAAAAGAAACCAAAGAGAGAACAGAAGAAGCAGAGCAATTGAAGAGAGAATCAGTCAGCTGCCAGACTCTATGGGCCTGATCCAGTACCTACTGAAATCAATGGGAATATTTTAATTGACTCCAGTGAGCACTGGATCAAGCTCTATATTTACACACATCTGGGGATAAACTGGGAAGGGGGCTATCGGGTTCTGAAATGAACAATTTGGGGAGTTCTGAAGAGCCTGACCATGTCCCATGTGTGGACAGCTTGTGAACAAGTATCTTATCTAAAAATCCTGGCACAAAACAATATGAACTTTTGACTGTTTTTATGAAACTAAAGTGGTACCAGGAATGCTAAAAAGCCACAAAGTTTCTTTACTCAAAGTTCTTAAACTGAGAAATGGGGAAAGATGAACGAAAGAGATGACAGCAGAGCAGTGAGAGTTTGCAAAGCAATGCGGTTACAATACTGATTGGTTGAAAGGTGCGAATAAAATAAATGAACCACGCTCTCCAGAATCATGTCCATAATGATGCTCCAGGGTCAGTCTTTGGAATGCAGAGGTAGGGGAAGTTCCACAATCCCAAAGGAAAATCAAAATAAAGAGTCTGTGTAAACCGGTTTGTAAATCCTTTACAACAATATAAAATCCTTTATAAAATGGATTTCAGAGATTAAAGATAATGATTCCTCAAAAGCAAGCCCATGCCTAAGAAGATCTCACCACGGTGCAGCTAGCAAGCACATTCTCTTCCTGGTGAATGGTCACCTTCTATCATCCCGACCATGGAGACAGAGCAGTCTGGAATGCTGGGCCATAGTAAGGCTCTGGACAGCTGATTTCATCCAGGGCCAGGATTCAGAGCTCCTTTCCAGCTAACAACAGATACTCTGTTTACTGTTTGGAATTAGCACTGCTTTTCCCTTGCCGTTTTCTCCTGGTAACTGAGCTAACTGCAGGAACTGCCTCTATTAGAATATTCAGGTAGAAAGGATTACTTCATATTGACGTGCTCTTTGGCCTTTCCGCTTGGATTTTACCGTCGGGTTCCCCTAAGTGAACCAAGCTCTGAGCTCAGAGGAGGACATTATCTGGAGTGCTTCATTTGTTTGAGCCTTTGAACAGATTGCATTTGGTTCATACTGAAGTCTCCTTACACCTGGAAGAGCTCTTTAGTGTTCTGTTAAGAAATGCCTGCCAGTTTTCTAAACTTCCCCTGGCATGTTTTTGGTGCTGTCTTCCTCGTATCTGAATGTTTAACCCCATTTCAAGTGAAGGAGCAGTGAGGCGCTTTTGTTTTGCGAACACAGAGGTAGCGCAGGCTAGCAGAGCTGGCCGAATCGGGTTCAATCAGTTTCCCATAAAAAAAAACTGTTTCAATAAAACTGAAACAGTTCACAGGAGCACGCTGATTTCAACAAAGTTTTCAACTCGAAAAAGTGAACAAGTTTCATTTCAGCTTTATAGTTTAGATTTGTTAAAACTTTCATATTAAATTATTAATTTTATTAATATCATTCTAATATAAAAGTCAAACAAAATGTTTTGATGGTCCAGAATAAATTTTGGGGTGGAATTTTCATTTCACAGGATATTTCAGCTTTTATTCCAATTTGGAATAAAAAATTTTTTGGTGTCAGAACGTCAGAATTTTCCATGCAATGGAAACTCTAGTAACAGTAATTATGTGGCCATCAATGCGTGTTCTATGCAGGGCTTAGATTCCCTTGCATACTGCTCCCAGGATAGGAATTATAATACTCAGATGAAGATTCAAATGGATATTTTTATGAATCTTTCAGCTGGCGTTACATTTGATACAAAATCCTAATCCCTAAATTAGCTAGTCTACTGTTCTAATAAAATTAATATCCTTTCAAATAAAGCGTATAATTTTCCTATATTTTGATGAAATTTGTGTGAGCACCTCCCCTATGGTGTTGAAAATTTACTCTGCAGATTCCTCCAGCATGCTGTGAATTTCCAGCCCTGTAAAACACCCCTTTTTCTTCTTCTTGGGCTTTGCACTGCTTTTCATTGTCACACCACCAGTTCTTACACTAATTCATCCATCAAAGAATGTCTCTTGCCCATGAAAAAGCCCCCAAAATCATTACCTAAAAGTGCACAATTAAAAAGTGAACCAAAATACATCAACAAAAGCAGAATCAATGTCCTGCTGAAAGAATAAATATGACCAAAAAAATCCAAGACAGTGAAAAATCTTGTCTCATATGTTCCAGCACCTACATGTTACAGGAAAAATGAATTAGCAGCCTGCTATAGGAAATGTCTTATTGATGTAGTACAGCCATGTAACTGCTCTTTGGAGATACTAATCTCAAAAGGCAGAACAGAGAGAGTATTTTTCCCTTTTTTTTTTTTCTTTCTTTTTTTTTTTTTTGTATCAACTCACCTTAGCTGAAAAGCACATTCAGATTGTAATTATGGGAATGTCTCATCTGGTAGATTTGTAAACTCAGCTATCAGCTTGAATTACTGAAATTAGCAAGGCTAATTTAATGTCACTATTCAAAATAGCGCAGATTTGGAATTTCTTAATGGCCGTAGGAAAAGGAGTCTTTATGCATACTGCAATCTAGGCTTCATTCTTACCCTAAATTCCTTCTCATAGATGTGGTGAATGCCCTGTTTTGTAGCCAACACAAACTCTGTCCAGTAAAATAATGTAAGGACTCAGAATGAAAAGAGATTAGCTGTTCCCTGCTCCTGTTATTTTAAAGCAGAAATAACTTTGGCTTCTACTGATTCATAGACAAAGCTTGAAATGCAAAGCATGCTCAACTCTAGATTCAGCATGAAAAGGGCCTTAAAATATTCCCGAGTGCAAGTAATGGACTTATTAAAGGGATGAAAAGAGGCACTTTTCACAGAATCCCAAGCTCTTTAGTCCTGTCATATCAATAATCTTGCTTAAGAATTTCATTCTATTTACATTTCTTTCCCTTCAAAATATCCTCACTGCTCAAATAAATTGGTTAGTCTCTAAGGTGCCACAAGTACTCCTTTTCTTTTTGCGAATACAGACTAACACGGCTGTTCCTCTGAAACTTGTAAACCATTAATTTATTTATGTTAATGCTCCATGGCAAGCATTGTAAAATGTTAGTGGATCACACCAAAGTGACAAAATGTGTAGCTTGTATAACAGTCTGTATATCGTGTGTCATATAAAGATTCTGTCTAACATTTAATTTTATACCTCAGAACTTACGAACAAGAGACCAAATTTAAAAGGCTTTGTTAAAAGTATTGCCTTTACATAATGTCAGTTGATTGCATTAGAACTGTAAGTACATGCAATCTGTTCTCTTCTCCTTGATGTTTAACACCCACAAAAATGATGATCTTTATGAAGTCTAGCAAAGGGAAAGCTGTACAGACAATGGAAAAAAATGAAACAAACAAATTTTTTCTGGCTGCAGTTAAACATATCAGTAAAATCTCAGGGCATACAATATTTTTTCCAGTTTACTTAACCTTTGAGGAGCAATATAGTATCAGGCCAGTGCTGAAGGGCTATTGGTAATTATGTCCCTTTGTTTGAATGGATGGATGCAAAATAAATACATTTGGGGACCACATTACAAAACCCTGCAGAGAAATAATTGGAAAGCAGATGGAGTTGTTCCCTGCTCATTCCTTCTTGGGCAGCAAGGAAGATTTCTCTAGACTAGGCTCAAAGTCCCTACTACAATTTGCCATGCTAGCTGCCAGAATGGTAATGGGGGTTGGAAGGAGTAATCAGACCAGGCCCTCACTGCGCTAATAATATATGGGGAGTCCTTACGAAGCGGGGGAAATGACAGACTCAAGGAGCGGCTCCTAGAGAAGCTGTCCGAAAACTTGGTGACCCTCTAGTAGATATTCTGAAGACCAAAGTGCAGTATAGACCCACCCGCCTTGACAGACTTCACTATTCCAGCAGAGGGGCTAAAGGCCTTTGGGAGAACAGTTAGAATTTGTGATCAAGGGATGCCTTGCACATTTCTCCTCTCTGGGAGACAGGGTGGGGGGATACCTGCAGTCGCTGTGTTTGGAAGCACAGCACCTCAGGAGGTCACCAGGGAGCACGCTGAGCATAGTGAATTCCTCCACGCACCCTGCCTCGCCCAGGGGAGGAGACACGGCCCCAGAGGCAGCGGGCCCCCTTTCTGTGCATAGGAGTGGCAGTGGGGAACCACATTCAGGGGGTTCCCTCCATGCAGGGATCTTGGCGCACACGTGGGCATAGTTCACTGCCTCTCTCTATGACACTCCCCAGCTCCTGTGTTCAGAGAAAAAGGACTTCCATCTCAGTATGCGTTAGGGAATACTTGCAGCCATTCAAGTCAATGGACAAAACTCCAAGGCACAGGATCGGCCCAGTTGTGTCTTAGGCCTGCTCAGGAGAAACTCAGGCCCTGCTCCTGCAAACTGGCCTGTACAGGGAATCCCTGGGCCAGTGAGGAGCAGCCTGCTGGATTGGGGTGGGGGTAGGGAAGAGTCTTCAAGCGATGGGCACAGAGACAAGCTGGAAAGCTGCTGGCAGTATTTTCCTGGGGGAAGGAAGCAGCGTCTGACTAGGTGCATTATACAAGCTCCTAATCAGGGATGCCACATGGCAGCTTTTGAAACATAATACATCTGGGCCCAATCCTGCACCCGGCATTTTGCTATTGACTTCCACGCCCACAGGATTGGGCCCTCTCTTTGCAGCCCTATTACCAAGCATGGCAGAAATAACAAAACCAAGGAATGGAACATTTTTGCAGGAGCAAGGTCTCTGTAATGTGGCGGCAGCTCCATTTACTCTCCAATGCCGGGCTGTTTTTGCACGGGGTCCCCTGAGTTTTACACCTGTAACTGTTTGCACCGCAGACCCAGGCATCCATGAGCACTTACTCCAGCAGACTCAAGGCCTTTACACTTCACTCCAAGATCTACTGACAGACAAGCCACCCCTGCGTTACGCTGCTTCCAGGTCATACAGCTGCCCGACAGCAGGCAGTCCAAATGGGAGAAGATACTGAAATAACTGGCCTAAACAACACCACTGTCTAGTGCTTTTCATCCACAGATTCCTAAGCGCTTTACAAAGGGAAGAATCCTCAATCCCATTTTACAGGTGGGGAAACTGAGGCATGTGACAGGGATGTAATTTGGCCAGGTTAACACAGTGATTAAGGTGGGAGTAGATTCCAGGCCTCCTGACTCCCAGGCCAGTGTTCTAGTCACTGGACAATACTGCCGCTCTTTGCCCGTATCCCCAAAAAGCATGATTACTTCCAGTGTGAGGGGTACAGCACTTGGCTTACAATTCACTCCAGACTGGAATAAGGCAGGTTGATTTTGCATGTCACTTGTGTCCTTTGATAACCTTAATCTTTCCTCGAAGTGCTTTGCTGTTTTATTTCGTCCCTTGCCCTCTGTATTTCTCTGAGTTCTTTTACCAATAAATACAATGCTCCTTTCTTAATTGTACCTTCTGCACGCAAGGGAAACCTTGACCTTCAATACGTGGTGCAACAAACTAACACGCACCACCCAGTATTACAGGCATGGCCGGTGTGTATGGCTTCTGCAGACTGTTCTCCAAGATGCGGCTGTCACCCATTTATAACGATTTTCATAGACAACTATCTACATTGTGGTTTGGAAACATCATAATAATATTGCGTTGCCTTTACAATACTGCCTTTCAGCTGACCATCTCAAAGCCCTCTGCAAACATTAAGTAACTGTCCCCCACAAAAAAGAACAGTGGATGGGGTCCTTTGGCCAGTCACATCCCTCTCCATGCCTGTTTCCATAATGACACTAACCTCCATTGTGAACACTTTGAGATCTACGGATGAAAAGTGCTGGATAAGAGGTAGGGTTTACGATAGGTGCCATCCACTGGTCTCCATCTACAGCTGGTTTAAAGTGAGGCAGGAAGAGATTGCAATACGTGATTTGCCCATGGCAGAACTGGGAATAGTACCCAGGAGTCCTAAGAAGGCATCTCTTCCTTGACAGCTTTCACCTCCTTTGCACAAGCCTGTTTAGCAACGTGTCTGAAAAGCCTGTTTACTCAAAATTTTGTGCAAAAATGTCCTCCTGAAAACAAAGGGAAAATCCAACGCACACAAGGGAATGAATCAGAAGCGTAATTCCCACTTCCCAGATTCATCTTTCTCGGCCGGCGCACTTCATCTTCTGCACCGGCACTTACCCGGACCACCCTGAAGAGCTGCTGACAGCAGCACAATAAAAACGTATGGGAGAGTTTAGGGGATCATCATGGTGAACATTAAAGGGCTGATTAAAATGCCTGCTTCCGTGTTGGCCAAGGGAGGCACCATGAGGCCCACAGAAGCCCTTCAAATCAGCCTCTGTCTTCCCTACTCCTCCATACGCTGGGAATTAGAGCCACATTCCGGCTGGTGGCTGTTTCTGTGGCCATGCCAGAAAAGCCACAGGCCAAGAGAAAGGAACAGGCAGAGTTTTTCTGCCCCATTTCAGGATCTGTTCCAAATCCAGAGAGGTCACTCCACAGGACTCCAGAACAGGCACCCTGGAGAAGTGTCCTGAGGTGGGAGACCGGTCTCAAAACATGCACACACACCTGGCAGATTAACCCTGTCCTGGGCAGTCACAATCTGCAGGGAGGGGAACCTGCACAGCTGCACGCGGCCAAGCCCGTGTGCTTGTGCAATGGCAGTGGTCTCCAAGGGCACGTCTCTGGTGGCCCCACCCACATGGAATTTAATACTGAAGTGGGATGGAGAAACAGTGGCTGAGATATTCAGCACCGAGGCTGTTTTATTACCGAAGATCAGCAAACAAGGTTATATGACTCCCATTCGAGTCAGCTCAGGATAGCCAGCCTCCCAGCAGAACCCCCCCTCCCCCTGTAATGCTCGTTTATGGGTTGTTGGCTGCCCACCCTTATTTCCACCTGTTTGGATGACACTGGGTCTTCTCCGAAGTGGTGGAGCCACGTGTCTACGGCACAGGTGCCCAGCAATGATGGATTTAGTGGGGCAGCCTGCTCGACGCTACAAGTAACTGCCTTCTCAGCTGACAAGAGATTAGGTTCACACGTGTGTGCCCCAATGAATACCCCTGCAGTGGAGAAACGGAAGGCCGGGGGCTTGCTAGCTCTTGTGGCTACCAAAACCACGACTCGTACAGCGGCTGTAGCCTGGGAAACCCAGAAAGACCAAGTCGGGTGTCAAGTTGTACGTAACATGAGTGTCGAGCGTGCAGGCATTCATTGTAAATAGACACCAGAAGCAGGGCCTAAGGTGGACCCGAATGGCCTGGATATTAGGAGGGGAGGATAGCTCAGTGGTTTGAGCATTGGCCTGCTAAACCCAGGGTTGTGAAGTTCAATCCTTGAGGGGGCCATTTAGGGATCTGGGGCAAAAATTGGGGATTGGCCCTGCTTTGAGCAGGGGGTTGGACTAAATGACCTCCTGAGGTCCCTTCCGACCCTGATATTCTATGAGGGAGCTTCGAAACCAAACGGTTCACTTGCTCCTGAGCTGCGAGGAGGAAAGGTGAATGGGCATCACCAGCGACGCGAACAGCTACTCATGTTTCATTTCAGGGGAAATACAAAGGCGTTGCGTGCTGGCCGAATGCCCCTACAAGGGCTGGGGAATAGTTCAAGGGAAAGGCAGAATGAGACGGACGGAGGAATGGTCTCTTGGCCCCAGTTATGCGATGTCTAAAAGCAGATTCGCAGGGGGGAGGGATCCCAGCTGTTCTGAGGAATGCCCTGCATGCGTCTGCTCGCACTGCGCAGGTCGCTCTATGAGCTAGGTCTGTTTGCTTCACTTTCATAGTGAACTGCTCCAGCAGTGAGTGCAGCCTCCCAGGGAGACCCCTCCCTCGATTTGCCTAGGGGAAAAGCACGGGAGGGACTGGGGGAGTGGATGCTATGCACCGTGGGGAAAGAGAGGCATTGCATGTGCGGTGGAGGCTACTTTAGCTCTGAGACTGGAGAGGCAGTGAAGAATTCCTCCCTGGCCCCCCAAGAGGCCCTCAGTACACACTCGGGATGTGCCCCGGGGGAGAGGATTTGGGGCTAAATGCCAAACCCATCAGATTAACAGAGCAGCTAAACCCAGTGTCACAAGGAAGATGCCTAGACCCCACACACACAAGTCTCAACTCATTTACCAAGCCCGAATGAATCACCATGCACCGCACACCAGCCCGCAGAGGCAGGGAAGTCCTGCTGTCCGGGAATCGGAGATGCAAAGAGATGAACCAAAGTGCCTGGGGCAGAGCGAGGATTGGAACCCAGCTCTCCTCACTCCCTGGTCTTGTGACATAGAGGGGAACACTCAATCATCTACTCTGACCACCAGGCAGTTTAGCCACCAGACCCACCTCCCCCCCAATACATCAGTGTGATGCCAAAGGCCTTCTGGAATGCAAAGGGTTGTAACCCAGCTTTACAAAAGGCTAATGGGGAATCTCAGGTCCAAAGGAAGGCCCACGCCATTCCTTCTGCCCCAAAGACACCCCCAGGCTCTGAGCAGCCCCCGCAGGGTGGGGCTGGGTACAGGGAGCAAGGTGCCCTGGAATGAATCTCAGATGATTACCCCTATTGGCTGTTTTAATACATGGGCAATGAAACTCTCCAGGGTTCATTTTCATGTAAAATCAGTCTGAGATAGTACAGTGGGGCCCAGATGCGGGCTGCCACCAGCCACAACTGAATTAGGAAAGGGGCCCGAAATCAGGTGGAAATTCAATACAGTAAATAAACCGTTTTACAAACCGGGGGTGGAATTCTCAAAAGTGTATAGGTGACTTCGAAAATCCCATGCTGCCTTTCTGTGATTGCCCTTCAAAACAGAAGCTGGCTCAGCATTTTTACATTAAGATTTGTGCTACTGAATGCGTATAATCTGTGGGTATTTGCCTTCTGTTTATTCACACGAGCAGGATAGTTGTCTTTAAATAGGCTTCCATAAATCGTTCTCAAACCACTTATTCTCTCTCAGAGCTCCTCAACGCTCTGGAGCTATTTTCACCCAACATGTGGAAATGCATTCTCAGGATGGATTTTATTTTTAGATTTTTTTTTTTTTTTGTATGGAGAACTATTCCCCCCTCCCCCATTTTCTAATGAGTTTTGGCAGCAGGAAGTTGTTTGTAAATTACACAAATATTTGTTTTACTGGAAACATCTGCTTTAACACATTTGTCTTGAAATAACATTTTAAAACAAAGGTATTAAGCTGTAATGTAAATTGGGCACATCTGCTATGAGTCAGAATCCAGGGAACCACATCCCCCTCAATGCATCAGATCCCACGGCTCTCAGGGGGTCTGATCCAGCAGAAATTGGGCACCTTTCATGCTTTTTCTGCTCTCTTTTCTGGTACTACTTTTTCTAGAATATTGCTGACAGATTTAATAAAATTCAAGTCACTAAATAACCTATTTAGCATCTGCTAACAGCGTTATAACTTTGGCCCCAGTTCAGCAAGGTATTTAAGCATGTGCCAAACTTCATAAGCACCTCAATATTGAGTTCAGTGGGACGACTCATGTTTTAAGGCAGGAATGCTAGGCCCATATATACCTTGCTGAATCGGGACCATTATCAGCCTCCAATGCCTTTGCTCTGCAGCTGCTCGTACCCTACCTGGTCTGTCTGTTAAGTGTTTAGAAAGAAAACCAGAAGGTAAGTTACGACCCCCATCATCCAGATCTGTCCATTGCTAGACAATGTGTGTTCTGCAGGATTGGGCCAGCATTTTTAATTTTATTGTTTAGTTACAAGGCACTCAGCAAAGCACTTGTTTCTGCCCAGCTTGAAGGCAAACAGACTGGTATATATCTTCAAATATATCAGCCTGTTTATTTTACATTGTACAACACACTCTTAGGCAATCCATTCAAGTTGGTACCATCCATCAAGAGCGAGATTAGTATGACTAATGACAGACCCCGGGCATTGCCATCACTGGGAGCGACACATTTCAATTAAATACTAGGCAGCTTCGTTTCCTATAGCGCCTTGTGTACCAATTGTATCCTAAAACACTTTAGGAAGTTCAATAAAGTGATACAATGTTATGGCAGAGGAAGAGGGAATTCAGAGACGACGGCAAAGGAGAAAACGTTACTTTCAGCCAAGATTGGAAACGTGATGGAGAGAGACAGGATACGGGGAGGCTGTTCCAGATGGCAGGAGATGCTCAGCAGGAGGCTCTTGCACCAAAGGTGATGACATTTTTGAAGGGGCACCAACTGGTAGTGATGAATGGAGGGTACTGGGGGGGTGTGGGGAGCAGAGGGAGACAAGGTCCGGGAGGTCTGATGGAACAAAGCCGGGGGGGGGGGAGAGGAGATTTTTAAAACAGAAGGATGGAAATTTGGAGGTGGAGCTCAAAAAGGCCGGGGAGTCAGAGGAGTTGTCTGAGGATGGAGGTAACATGTTGTCGTGTCTTCCTATGAGCTGGAATGTGGACATGAGTATTCTGGAGGGCCAGATCCTCATCAGCAGCCCAGAAGCACTTTGCATGGCAGCATGGGGGCACAAACGTCATTTCTGTGCTTCCCCAATCCTGGGGTTGCTCTTCCCAGAGTAAGTTAGAGCAGCCTGAGGGCTACTTTAAAGTTGTGTAGCTGCCAGTGACCTCAAGGGGACTTTGTGGCAGATGAAGATTCCCAGAGAGGAGCCCGGGTGGTACCCTCTTTCCTGTGGTCACAACTCCTATATGAGCACACAGGAGGAGATCCTCTGGGAGCTAAGCTGCTATGTACACACTCAGCATCATTGTTCTAGCAAGAGATGGACCCTTGACCACACTGACATCCAAATCCAACCTCCTCAGGTAGGTTTCCCCAGACCAGACACCCTGCATTCCCCTCTGCTTGTGCACACACAAATAACATCAGCATTAAAGGGCTTGGTTACTGCTGGAGGGTACCAGCCAAGGAAACATGGCAGCTCCCTCCTCCTTCCTTCCACCAGTCAGATCTCAGACTAAACAAGCTTGATGCCTCAGAGTCAACTAGGTCCCCACCGTGGTCTTCATCAGCTCAAGGCCAATGATAAACACTAGCAGATGTATGAACGAGCTGACCTCATAAGACTCTTCCAGCCCTAATTTCTACAAGTCTAATTCAAAACACACAACATGATGCCCAGAGCTGTGGCTATCTCAAATACAGGTAACCAAATGACACCACGCCCAGCTGTACCAGGGTGACACTCTGTCACAGTCCCCACAAATAGCATGTATGTTGCCAGCTACATCCTCACTCAGTTCATGTCCCCAAGCACTAGAAGCCAAGGACCGCAACCACACAGGCACACAAGATACAAAGCAGGATGTGAGGGGGTGAACGCCACTCCTGAAGGGGTTAAGTGGCACAGGTGATGGACAGTCTGGCTTGACTGACATGGGGAACAGGAAAATATCTGGTAGGAATACATGTTATTAGATTCTGTACAATGATTGCTGTAATGCAAGATTTATGAGGGCAACTAAAGATGAAGAAATATCTCAGAATGCAACCGAGAGCAGCGAAAACGATGACGGGTGGGGAGCTCAAAATGGCTTTTGTTTTTAAAATGACTTTTGATTGGAATTGTCAATAAAGAACCGATCAGTGCACTTATGGCACCCAAGTAGCATCACAGAAAAAGGAGACATCAGTAGAGGCAAAGGATATTACTCAAAGCATGATGATCACCACCGGCTCCCACCTGACAACTGCAGCCCATATAAAGGACCCAAAGTCCAAAAATATGCTGCAAGCAACAGATGTGTGAGAGGCCGTGTCCCAGGACAGGAAATGTCTCCGGGATCCAGGGGACACAGTCCTTTCCAAAATAGCTTCAACTCCAGCAACACTACACAGGCCTCAAAGTACATTTGAACTGAAACAGGAAGGAAGGAGGGGGGAAAAAAGATGTGTATCACGTTGCAGTTGCAATTTACATTTTATGAATCCTGCTGGGACTCCCTGACTGGACAAAAGATGATGGCATATGCCCTTTCAGTCCGGCTACCTGCCAAGCCAGCTACAACTCATATTAAATGAGTTCCCAAAGCAGCCATGTGTAACAGCCATCAGACGGTGTGTGCACCAGTGAGTAACCTGAACTGCAAATAATAGTGTAAGATGCACATGCACACAAGAGAACTGGGCAATGAACACAGCAGCTTCCCAGGCAACCAGCAAAGTGAGGATTTTTCTACTGCTGAGTGAACAGGTAGGCCACTCAGCTGAAGGAAAAACATACAACCCCTCCCCCTCTGGACTTGTTCTGTCCCCTTCTTCAGCCCAGAATTTTGGGCCCCTGTCCCTGACTATGCTGAGGGCATAGGAGATTTTGATCCACACGAAGGAGCCTTTGCGAAAAAAAATTCTGGGAGAGGAAACGCACGGCTGCCAATCAGCTTCCTTTGGTTGGGTTTGTATTTCAGGTTTCAGCAGGGCCCAGGCCCAGCCTTCCTCCCGTGGGTGGAATTAGGGCATGCAAAACTCACACCCACGAAAAGCAACAGCTCTTCATTATCTTGAGGCTCCGAAGAGAGAGCAAGGGTAGAGTTCGGATGGGCAGGAAGGGCCTTCTCTCAGTACAGCCCATGCGTTGCTCCTTACGGACCAGGGAATGAACAGAACAGGGAATTATCAAGTGATCCATCCCCTGTCGTCCATTCCCAGCTTCAGGTCAAAACCTTAAAGGGTCACTTGGTGATTTCTGCCTAGTGATCGGGAAGCTCAATCACTGCATTTTACTCCATCTCCCCCCCCCCCCCCCCCAAACACCTATTTCCCTTCCGCATTAGTAGTGACCACATAGCGAACTGAAGCCAATGGACAGTGCAAGCTTCCATCTCAGAGCTGAGCTTCAGCTCCACTTCCAGTGAGACCATGTTAGAGGAAGCAAAAAGCAGCACATTGCTCCAGCCTTTGGCAAAACTCAAACACCTCAAGAACAAAAAAGAAAATAAAAAAACAATGGAAGAGGCAAAATATTTCTGACAGCTCTAACTGCCAAGGTAACGACAGCTAATGAAAACTTAGAATTTCCGTTGTGTGGGAAATTCAGACATATTAAAATGTGGTTTTGTTCTGAATTTGAACAAAACCAAACATTTAGAATTTCCTGAAAAAGGACATTTTAGATTTTTTTTCAGGTCCACAGAAATGTTCGGTTTCCATAAAATCTAAACCTTTCAGTCTGATTTTGACTTTTTTCAATGTTATATTTGTAATATAATGAAAACAAAACATTTCTCAACAAAGCCCTTTTGAAATGCAAAATTGAAACATCGCATTCCAATAAGGCCGTAATGGAATGTTTCAACCTCATCGCAATGTTTTTTTTTAAAGTTCTAAATGAAACAATGAAATAATCAAAATTGATACATTTCTAGAGAAAGCTTCGATTGTGACAAAACGGCAAAAACAGTTTTGTTGGAAAATTTTTGATCAGCCCTAAAAGCAACACCAAGGCTAAGTCTATACTTAAAATTCTACAGAACCACATATGGAGCGAGGGGTTCTCCCATCACTGTAGTAAATCCACCTCCCCGAGGGAGGGTAGCTAGGGCGACAACACAGTTCTTCTGCTGACCTAGTACTGTCTACAGCGGGATTTAAATCAGTTTAACTACGTTGCTCAGGGGTATGGATTTTTCACGCCTCTGAGCAATATAGCTAGGTCAACCTAGAATCATAGAATATCAGGGTTGGAAGGGACCTCAGGAGGTCATCTAGTCCCACCCCCTGCTCAAAGCAGGACCAATCCCCAACTAAACCATCCCAGCCAGGGCTTTGTCAAGCCTGACCTTTAAAACTTCTAAGGAAGGAGATTCCACCAGCTCCCTAGGTAACGCATTCCAGTGTTTCACCACCCTCCTAGTGAAAAAGTTTTTCCTAATATCCAACCTAAACCTCCCTAGTGTAGACCAGCCCCAAGAATCTAAGTGTGAATTTAAAGTGGATTACTTAAACTGCATTAAACCCCTGTGTGGACACACTCATTCAGAATTTAAATGACCTTTATTTAGTTTGAATTAAGGTACACCAAATTAAGTACTATTTTAATTCTGAATGAGAGTGTCCACACAGGAGTTTAATGCAGCTTTAACTAATCCGCTTTAAATTCATACCTTTAGTTAATTGGGATTAATTTTCCTGAGTGTAGACAAGCCCTAAATGACAGAGCTGGATGCTACTGCCCCCAAGTGAGGCGGGCCAAACGCCTAAAAGATCCAGCAAGGGCTTGCAAACTTGACTCCTGCAGTTCCTTAGTACTTGATTGTACGTGATTTATTTATCCAGGTGAAACTTTGCTGCTGCCCTCCCCTGTGGGCTCCAAAAGCGCTGATAACAGAGGAAGCTGTGCAGCTCGGATGTGGGAGGCTGGAGCACTCAGGGGGTCCAACGCCTGCACACCTCTCATGCGAAGGGCTGCACCTCCCTGCAGTCCACAGACCACTTGTCTGGGCCAGGTGAGGGGTGGAGGATTGGCTCCTTGTGGCGGAGATTCCGAGGGGAATTATCTGACCCAGCATTTGGCTCCACCTGGTTCAGTTCACATTACTACTGGTGTTAGCTTCAGCAAGGGTGGCAGGTGTTTGTGCAGCAGGTCGCAGCTAATTCAGAACAGTTGAGGAGAGCTTCTTCTTGATGAATGATGAATTCCCCAGTTTCTGAAGCCCATTGAAAGTGAACAGAAAGATGTTGACTCAGTAACTGATCACGTCCAGGACCGATGAGTGATTTGTGGAGCATACCCCAAGACACAACTGCGGTTAATCCAGGAAGGTGAAAGAGAAATCTGGATCCCAAACTATGCTCTCAGGGATTTCACCGCTGGAACATTTCTCTTCCTCTCAACTGTATTTTTGACAATGGCTAGAAAGGAAGGGCTCTTTCAGCAGAAGTCTGCATGTGGCTGTGGTGGAGTCCAGTGATCACAAGAGAGTGAGCTTTAACTGGTCAGTCTAATATACGACATACAAGTTAATATACTACATAAGAGGAAGGTCTCTTCACCGAGCCTGCTCCAAAGCCCATTGAAGTCTTTCCAGTCAGGAAAGGAATCAATCTCATGACTAAGCCCCACCCACTATCTCAGGGGTCGGCAACCTTCAGCCCACGGCCCACGAGACAGTTTATGTTGCCCATCCGCAGGCACGACCCCCTCTCTCCCCCCGCAGCTCCCAGTGGCCACGGTTCACCATTCCCAGCCAATGGGAGCTCCAGGAAGCGGCGGCCAGCACGTCCCTGCGGCCCGCGCCACTTCCCGCAGCTCCCATTGGCCGAGGGCGGTTGTGGAATCTCCATCACTGGGGATTTTTAAGAGCAGGTTAGATAAACACCTGGCAGGGATGGTCTAGATAATTAGTCCTGCCACGAGTGCATGGGACTGGACTGGACGACCTCTTGAGGTCCCTTCCAGTCCTACGATTCTGTGATTGGCAAGCGGCTCTCACTCATTCATCTCTGTACGGTAACAGAGCTGCAGATGATGCAGTGAGGTGCAGCAAACCCTGCACCTTGGCAGGGGTTCAGACGAGGTGACCCTCGCGGTCCTGTCTCACCCTACGATTCTATACACAGGCCAGCCCGGGAGGGAAGGAAGTTATCAGGATTAGCTTCTGCTGCCTGGCCAAGGAGCGGCAGCTCCGACTCCTGGAGAGAACCAAGCACTCTGGGCTGAAGAGGGAACTCCTAGAGAGCGAGACGCAGGTTTTAGCTGCAGAGAGGCCCCTGGAAGCATTCTGCCACTAACAGAGAACTGCTACTACCTCCAAAACCAAACCCTGCTTCTTTATTCCACGCGCCGGGGGCATCGCCTGTTTTCGGGTTCAGGGAAAGGCTGCTGAGCCCCAGACAGTGTCACCCCCTGAGAGGCAGGCATAAAGTCAGGGTACCCCCAGGGGAGTCGGGGGCAGTGTTACCGTTGACTTTAACGGGTGCAGGATGGAGCCCTAGGGCTGTACAAGCAGGAGTCTAGTAATGGCAAGCGGAGCTCAGCAGAGTTAGAGCAAGTACACTCCCTTGCAATTCAAAGTGCCACGGGCACAGGAAGGTATCTCTCTGGGGCTCTCGGCACTGGGGAATTTCTGAGCTGGTTTTCAGCGGTGGGGCAGCTGTATACACCCCGCCAGCAGTGCCAACCCTAGTGCTGACCAGCCAAGACTGTTCCCCGGGGCGTGAGATGCCCACGAACTAGCCGTGCAGCTGCAACATTGCCCAAAAGTGGGTTCAGAACTCTGCTTCATGCAGGCAGGACCTGCGTGTGCCAGGACCCCTTTTATTACACTCCTTCAATTACTCCGATCCGTCAGTTTACCTGCAAGAAGGCATTAGTAAAAGGCAAGTCATGCATGAAAGGGAGGCCCTATCCAGTATACACTGAGTCCGTCAGTGGGTTGTATTGTTATCAAGCTCGCATACAGACTCCTCTTTGTACATCAGACTGAAACAAGCACAATGCACCAAGCTATCTATGTCAGGTTGTCTTGTCAGCCCGCTAGCAAGCAGCACCTGGCTTGCATCTGTTTGGAATGCTCCTTTAGCATTGTCTTAACAAAAAGACTGTTCCATTAGTTTGTTCTCCAGAAGAAAATGGCCTAAAGTAAAATGCCGGGGTTCCAGCTGAGCTGATCCTTAGGAGAAAACTGACTAGCACGAGGAGGTTTGGTTATTTTCAGCTAGAGAACAAGATATTTGTGATTCCTTGAAGATGCCGGTGGACTTCAAATGTTGCAACTATGTGGACATCTGCAAAACAGAGGGACATTTTTGAAATTGTTTTGAAGCCTTGCGTCATGCAAAACACTCTGTTCTGATAACAAGTTATAGAGACACATCAGCCCCCAAAATGTCACCGTTGAAAAGCATCTCTGAAAACACGTTGGTAATATACAGGCTATAACTATCTGTGTTCAAACAGAAATGAAGGTGAAGTGTTTTGCAGCAGCAAAGTGGTATTACAAACATTTATACATCTCAGGTGGATGAGCCATCTCAGGGAGCTCTTTTCAAAGCCTTCACGGGACATCAAAATCCTTCCTTTTGTGTCATAGTTTCACAGAGTTTAAGGGCAGAAGAGACCTTTAGATCATGTAGTCTGACCTCCTTTATATTGTAGGCCAGCGTTTCTTAAACCGGGGTCTGGGATCCCGCTGATCAACTCCTTCCCCTCCCTCCCAGCACCTCCTGCGCGCTAAAAGTCCGGCAGTGCAGCAGGGCTAAGGCAGCCTTCCTACCTGCCCCAGCTCTGCACCACTCCCGGAATCGGCCAGCATATCTCTGCGGTCCTGGTGGGGGGGCAGGGGATCTCCATGCGCTGCCCCCACCCTGAGTGCTGACTCTGCAGCTCCTATTGGCTGGGAACTATGGCCAATGGGAGCTGCGGGGGGCAGTGCCTGCAGGCAGGGCCAGCACATGGAGACCCCCTGATCTCCCCGCCTAGGAGCCGCTGCCAGAAGGACGTGCTAGTCACTTTCAGGAGCCACCCAAGGTAAGCACCACCCGGCTGGAGCCCGCACCCCTCACCCCCTCTCCAACCCCCTACCCTACCCCAGAGCCCACACCCCCTCCAGCACCCAAACTCACTCCCAGAGCCCAAACCCCCTCTTGCACCCAAATGCCCTCCGAGAGCCTGCACCCTACACCCCCTCCTGCACAACTCCCTCCCAGAGCCCGCACCCCACACCCAAATTCCCTCCCAGAACCCGCATCCTGAACCCCCTCCTGCACCGCAGCCCCCTGCCCTGTGACAGTGAGTGAGGGTGGGGGAGAGCAAGCGACAGAGGGAGGGGATATGGAGTGAGCAGGGGGTGTGGCCTTGGGGAAGGGGGGCAGAGCAAGGGCTGAGCTGTGGGGCTTGGGGGTCCCCAAAAATTTTTAAAACAAAATGGGGGTCCTCGGGTTGCTAAAATTTGAAAATCACTGACATAGGCTATTAAATTCCCCCTGCTACCCTTCTGTTGAGTTCAATATCTTGTATGTGCCAGATTGAGAAAGCAGGATATAGACAGACTTTTAACATGCCTGTTTGAAAATTGGACTCAGTGTGTTATTTGACCAATTTTAAATGTGACGTGCAGGGGGTTTATGTCATGGGATTCTCACGGACTTTAACGTCTCCTACTGACCTAGGTTTTCAAGTAAATAGCACATTATTCTTGGTTTAACGTTAAATGGGCTAAGGAGCTGCCACTGTTAGCTAATGCCTAGAAGTGCTAGAGAGAAACTAGTCAAAAATATTCAGCCCTCTTTGACATGGAAGGGGTTTTTAAAAATGACCAACAGAACCAAAAAGGAATATAAAATTAAAACGAACCGTAGATTTGTTTGTTAATATAACCGATGCTTCTGCGCAAATACTTTCTCTGTCTAATCTGTAAGTTTATTATAACAGACTTCTCACCTGTCCAGTTTGGTAAATTATGGACTCAACGTTTCTCTAAAGGGCCTGGCAATGTAAGAGTTACAACAAACCTGTAAAACACACGCACGTTACACTCAGTATATGGCCTGATCATGTTATTGCACTGAACACACTCCACTGAAGGGGAAGCTAATAGCGACCCTGTCTCTGAAAGCCACTGCTAATTGTATCAGCCTGTCAATAAATGGATACTTTTTTGTTGACTGCACTAAAAGTCATTGTTATGTGTCTTATAGCCTTCAATTAAAAAAGCAAAACAAAAGTGAATTAATGAATTTGCCACTTGATACAATTAGGGATTCAATACATTATTACATGAGACGCCTCCTTCATCTTCCATAATGACATAGAATTCTTGACTTCCAACCAAATCCTCATTAAAAGGAGAACAGAAATCCCAACAAACACAAACACTTGCATTAGAATAGTGGTAATAGTGCCATTGCACTGCGTAATTGGCCTGGATTCAGTTCTCATGGCAGAATAATCTAGTTGGCATTTGGACCATTTTTTTCCTCTCTAGGACAGGATTAATGTCTTGTAGAACAGCATGTCTGTACTATTATCACTTTACTCAAATATTAAGCCATTGATAGACAAAAAACTGAATTAATTTACAATTAAAATTGCTGCTAGGTAGATTATGATTAAAACCCCCAAAATATTCAACAATGTGGAAAGGAAAAGAGCAGAGAATGTAGATACTCCAATCTGAACAGTTCATCTGATCTGGTAATACATGCATACCTTTAAAATGTCACAATGCATCTCCAGATGCCCGTCGTTACACTGTATTTGAAAGGCTCTTCCTAAGCAAACATCCAAGGAATTTTTTTTTTAAACAGAAGATCTGGATTCATTTCCAAATCAAGCAGAATGGCTCTTTAAATGTCTTCAGATATGAACATCTCAGAACACAAAAGATATGGCCAAGCAGAGAGGCATTCACAGAAGAGCAATCAAAATTATAAAGGGCCTGACAAGATTATCTTATAAAAATTAAGAACAGCGTAGTAGGCCCTTCTTCCAGCATAACAGTCCCCAGTCTGAAATTGGCAACACCCCTCTGCTGAGCAGAACCAGGTGTCTTGGGCCTTACAAGCCAGCTTCCCAGTGGAGAAGAGATCGTGACATGGAATCTGGGTACATTCTATGTGCAACTTGTTTTACAGGTGCACATATCAGTCCTGGAACAGAGATGGCCAAACAGCATTCAGGGCAACCACTTCTTTCAGGGGATCTCAGCTCGACATCAATGCCCAATTTCCAGGGGACAACTTTGCCTCAGAAATTGGCTCCAATCACAGGCACAGGCAGAGAGCAGACTGCCCTGCTTCTCACACAGCTTCCCATTCAAGATCCACTGCCTTCGCACAGAATCATGAACAACAAAAACTAACACCTCCACAGCATGACTCCCCAAGCTGGAAAATCCTCTCATGTGCTCAGAAAAACAAACTAGAAGACCACATGTGCCATCTGCTGGCCCCTGCTGCAATAGTGAATATAGAGAGCTTGGATCAATGACACCTAAAGCGAGACATTTAGGGGCTGAGGGTTTAATGAGATGAAATTAATCAAAGGAAAAATCTGTGCTGAGTATCAAGAATGACGTCTTAACTGTAAGACCTGTTAAACTGTGGGACAGTCTCATGGAAGACCCATCATTGGAGACATTTAGAAGTGGACTGGGAAAAGTACTATGCATAATATACTTAGGTTTTGAAGAAGCTTTTAAAAAGAAGATGCCTAGAGGAAGAATAGCTCAGGTGTGTTTGTTTACTTCTGCCACTATACAAGCCAAAGCATATGCCCTAACACTGACCACAAGTACTGGCTTATTGGCTGGGAATCTAACAACACACAGCTGCTTTTATTATTTAACACATCTCATTAGAAGTAACATTCAATCTGTAGTCTTGTTTCAGGGATCCCTCAAATGAACAGCTTTAATTCATTCTTGGCAAGCAGAGTCTGGCAATTTTTAAGCCTGAAGCCTTGACAGTGTCCTTCTCAGCATCCCCATGCAAAGGCTAAATCATTGGCAGAGCAAATAATAGGCATTACAGAGATGAGGTATGGGTGGGCTTGGCACAATTCACGATGTATTTGGTTTATCATTCTGATGGATAATATCAATGTTTATTTTTAAGCATTTTTTTTATTTGTATCAATTTAAAAGTTCACAGTTGCAGAACATCATGGGCCTTTATGCATTTCCCCCTGATTTTTATCCATTTCAATTTTCATAGTGGAAGGAAATTATGGGGAGGTCAGACATGAATTATTTAATGACATTAGATGTTGAGTTTCAAAAAGTTACAGCTTTATAACCTTTAAAATATGAATTGTCAACGTCACATCAAAATATATAGTAAGTGTCCTTAAGTCAAACTCTGATAAGTTCTCAAGTAGCATTTTTCTAGCTTTGCCTATCCGTAAATTTCAGTTAATATTGATGGAAGTGTTTTTTTGTCCGTTTGGGTGGGTTACGGTGAAATCAACATTTACCGATAAAATGCTGATCATTCCAAGCCCAGTTATGGGCCACTCTGATACAAATAAGAGAGGCTCCATAGACGTCTCTAGACTTGGGTGCAAAGTACATCTCTAGCAAATAACAAAAACACAAGGATGGGCCCAGACTGGGTGGCTGGGCGTTGCCTGGTGCTCTGGATCCTCCCGTAGCTCTCAGAGCTAGTTCTGCTCCTCTCCCACCATAAGCATTGATTTATCCCTGTGTAGGCAGCTGAATGTGCAAGAGGGAGCACATGTCTCCAACACAAGACGAGGAAACTGTGCCACCGGCTACACTGCTTTGCTGCTTTGGTAACGCAGGGAGACTTAAAACTGGCAGCTCGGCAGAGCTTGCTGGAGCAAAAGAATCCATGGCGCAGCAGTGAAGAGGTGGATGGACACTTTGGACCCTCAGCTGTGGATCCCAGCAGGAACAACCAAGAGGCAGGCGGCATGATCAAAGGAGATTAATTAGCTCCACGGGTGCAGCAGGAGCAGCCAGCAGGTGGCATTGTTATACACAGGCTGCATATATCGTTATCACACACATCTATGTCAGTATCTCTTCACACGCACCCCTACGGCTGTCTGAACGGCAGAGGGGATGGAGCAGATTTCCATGCCCATGACAGGCTTCACTTCTACTCCATATTGCTCAGCTTCTCCCTTTCAGGGACAACTTAGGCTATCTCTGAACCTTCCCTTCCCCCATCCCCCTGGGAATCCGCCAGATTGCTCCAACTGGCAGGTATGTTCCTAAGTGTTCCCAGAAGATGGGTCCTAAAAGGGATTTATTTATCCCTCTTGGCAATTGCTATTTTGGGGGGTGCTCAGACATTGCCCAGGCAGCTTGCAATTGCCAAGTCACCCCGGGCAAGCGAAGTGTGCCAGGCCGCCATCCTCAGTAAACGCAGCAAAAGGCGATCTTCATGCTCCACGTACGTGAAAGCCACTCACCATGGCGTGTTGTCTCCAGTACTCATGTTTTATTTTCAGGCTTCCTGGCAGCAGGCTGGCTGGTTATAAGTAACGTCTTGACAGAGCATTCCAGAGGTGAGTTAATTACTGGGTGGCTATTCGGAATGTCAGCAATTTGCCAGCAAGCAACCAGCCTGTCTGCTTTGGTGGGTACAAGTGAAGCATGATTGATTTCAGAAGCGGGTGAATACACAACTCTGGACACATTCGCAGTACCTTGCAATTTGCGGGGGAATACTATCATTTATTCAGAGACCTGACTTGCCATTGGTGTGGCGTACATACATGTGTGTGTGTGTACAGATCTATTTTAGGGTTTACGTGTACATGGTGCAGATTCCAGGGCTTTCCCACTGAAAAACAGGAAGTTCTGCTCATTGATCTAGAAGCTTTTCAATCATTCTCCTATTGTAAACATTATCTGCCTTCAAAATCTTTAATGTGTTGCAGATGTGACAAAGGATAAAAGGTCTATCATAAAATCCCTCTATCTCGGTGCTTATTCCAGTGGGGCAACATAATAATGAATTTATTAGCATATAGAGCTCGCCAGCATATGCTTATAGTCACTCACAAACTTTTGACTTGACAGTTTACAAGTGTGTTTAAATCCTTAAGGTTTCAGTTGACCATGCAGCTATTATAGGGTCATTATAAATAAGAAACAAAGGTTACACTTTATAGAACAGGAGATAAATCAAAACTAGTATATTGGAAACAATGTGTTTTTTTCTCTGTTTGTTTTTGTTTCTCCTGATTTTCAAAACCATTCAGGGTGACAGCTGGTAGGGAAAGGGGCGGTCAGCGGCTGTTAGTACTGAAACTGCTAGAACCAGAGGTACCCCGCATATGAGTAACTGGTGAGCAGGAGAGGTTTAGATCACCAGTATCTACACACAATCAAACTGAGCTCCTTGAAAGGTCAGTAGGTGTTGAATCTTCTTTCAGGGAGAGTCTCCTCGCTGGCAAATTGTGATCATCTTTTGTTTTAACTTCTGCTCAGGATTCTGCCTTTTATCACCAGCCACTGTGTCTTCCTAGGGTTTTAACCATCTACTGCCACAATGGTATGCTGGTGCATCGTCTCTCCTTTTGTGATTTAATTAATTAGAGAGAAGCCACCATTCTATTGAAAGTTCTTATGCTTCTTGATAGCATTTGGACTTTCTGCATGTTGACCCTACGGCAAATTAGACGTCAGGGACAAGGAAAGAGAGTATCAGCTGAACTGAACATTACTTTGGAGAACAAGTTAAAAAAGAAAGAAAAACAACTTGCCAAACTGTCACTCACTGATTTTGAACCAGAAAACGGTCAAACAAGACCTCAAAAGTCCACTTTAAGTTATTCGACTTGTTTGATCACTAACCTAACAATACTCCACAACGCAGAGGAATAACGGCACATTCTGACACCCAAAGACTTCAATGATATAAAAGTGTCCAGTAATTAAAAAAAGGGGAGCCATCAATAATTTGAGAAACCAACCCTCCTTGTGCCTCTTTACCCTCCTTGGTAGGCAGGAAGATAAACCCACACAAGCCTGGATGTACGCACATATTTGCAAAGCTGTGCCGAGGATGGAAGAGTTTGAGATTTCAGAATCCGGCTCTGTTTCAAATCAGAACAGCCACAGAACAGTTCAAAACTCATATCGGAAAGTTCTAAAAACATTTCAACGAGAGTCAATCAAAAGGTTTTGTTTTACTTTTGACTTTTTAAATTTTCTACTAGATTATAATACGTAATAAATATCACATAATAGCAAATACAAATTTCAAAACAAAAAGTCATTTAAAAAAAATCTAAACGTTTAATTCTGAAAATGTCAAAATGGGATTTCAAAACATTTTTTCTGGTTTTCAGCCCAAATCACAAAGCATTTCACATCTTTCCACAGAAATTTCTCCAACGAGAGTATACTCTAAAGTTATATTACATCCAAAAAGCTACGTTAAAAGAACATTAAGGTTGCAAAGGCAAGAACTCAAAAGTTAGGAAATGCCAGAACAGCCCCATTCATTTCAATGGGACTTCTCATGTGCTTAACTGCTTTGCTGGCTCCTGTATTGCAGGGTGAAGCCTGAAGAGAGTGGAATGCCAAGAACATCTCACTAAGACTTCACTCTTTACCAGTGATATTTGCTATTGTGGAGAAGGAAGTTCACGGCATACAGAGAAATTAGATAAAAAACGTTAAATATTCTTGCTGTAAGGTTGCAACATAACACTAATTTATTTTTTTTTAAATCCAGAACCGTAACATACAAGAACCAAAATCAGAGAGAGACAATGCAGGCTGCTCCTTAAGGCAGAGGGGCCCAACTCACCTCCATTTTGCCCTAGGCTGGCTCTTTGCAGACTTACTCAGTTCACATGCCTCCCTACAGAGCCTCCTATCCTGCACACAGGGCCAGAAAACCCCTTACAAATTAAAGCGATAGCTTGTCATTTTAACAGTTTTCCGTACACCATAGAAGTAAGCAACAAATACCCTTCAGCCAGATAAAATGAGAGAGAGAATCCTTCTGTTCCTTTTTTCATTTAATGTGTTCACATACCAGGGTGACAAGAAAGATATAAACATCTAGACAGATAGGGTATCTGGGAGATCAATACAGTGATTAGACCAGCCTAGAGAGACGGAAAAAGGTAGCGAAGGATTATGCATGTCTTCAGAGATCAGTGATACTGTTAGGCTAAAGGGCATAAAAGGAAATTTAAAATGTACTGAAATAACATGAAGCTGTGACACAAAGATTTGATATAGGATGAAACCTGCATCTCCAGGCTTAGCTTGATACAATGGGGCATAGCTGAATCAGCTGTATTTCCCTTACATATGCCTTGATGTTTAAGTGTTTGATGAAAGAAAGTGCATTTCATCCTTATCTGAATTAGATTTTTATTTTGTTGTCTAACATCAGTTAGGGTTGGACTAGATGACTTAAAAAATCTTTTCTGTCTCAACTGATATTTGAATATAAATATTTTATTTACATATTATGTAAAAAACACAATCTTGGACAGGAGGCTGCTATTAAATCTCTCATCCCCCACTCTGTTAGGGATATTTTAATTGTCTCAGATCAATGGAAGGGAATTTATAAACATCTGGGCTTAGTTTAAGAGTCCAAATTTGCCTCTTAAACTTCAAAGCCACAGGGCTGATTTTATCCAGGTTCTGTTGTCTGGTCTTTAAGAAGAGAAGCCTACAGCCCTTGAAACAGAATTAAATTGGTGTAAGTCAGTGAAGCTCCACCAAAGTCCAAAGGTCAATTTTCAACGGCCCCAGATCAGGGCTAAATGGCTATTCTGGTCTCAGTTACATCAGGGAAGTGGTTGGAGCTGCTGCTTTCAATGGAGCTGTAGCAGTCCAGATTGAAATAGAAACAGTTTGGTTTGTTTTAGAGCAGTGGTTCTCAAACTTCGTTGCGTCGTGACCCCCTTCTGACAACAAAAATTACTCCACGACCTCAGGAGGGGGGACCAAAGACCGAGCTCTGCCGCCCCGGGTGGTGGTGGGGGGGGGCAAAGCTGAAGCCCAAGGGCTTCTGCCCTGGGGAGGGGGTATGTAACCTTAGCCCTGGGTGGTGGGTCTTGGGCTTCAGACTTGCTGGGGCCCAGGGCCAATACCAGCTTTGGCAACCCCATTAAAATGGGATCGCGACCCACTCTGGGGTCCTCCCTCTTTTCAATACCTTTACCAGACAGAAAACTGATCTCACAGAGTCCCATGTTCCACAGGGTGTTTGGAGCACCAGGGGTTGGGGTAGGGTAGAGAACTGGATTTTGGTCACCACCTATGCATAAAAACATGTAAAATCTCCCGTTGAACCCGACTCGTACACACAGGCCTTAAAAAAGGAGGAGCACCACTTCAAGGCAATGGCCTCTTCCCACACACAGTGGGCTGGATTCTCATTTACACTGAGGCCATCCTACACCCTCCAGGCTGTGTAAATGGTCTTGGGGGAGTAGTGGGGGGGGATACATAATATTGACATCTACTTGGTCCCTTTACACTGTCAGAGCAGTGTACATGGGCCTTAGTGTAAATGAGAATTAGCCCCAAACCCTCTTTCCCTTCACTCAGTGGCTACTGCCCCTTTCCATGCTGTGGAATACACAACACACCTACAGGGGGATGAAATCAGCTACACATGGGTGTAATGGAGCCTCCTCAGAGGAGCCATGCAAATGGCCTCCCAGTTACAGACAGCTGGGCAGCAGCCAACTTCCCCAGAAAGCCTGGCGTAGAGGAAAGCACGCAGCTCGTGTCCTCTCCTCCCAGGTCACTGGGGAGTTATTCTAGCCGTGCTCGCTAGTGTCAGTGAGGCTTACATACAAAAATCTGCCACGTGTCTGCTGAACAAAACACTCCCGGGACCGGATTCATCCCTAGCATCATTCCATTAAGTTCGGCGTTAATGGACCCTTGTGCCCAAGTTCTAGGTAACGTTCAGAGCGGGAACGAAAACTCAAGTCATTATTCTCATCACCTGCTAAGAACCGGAGCTGATTCTTAACCCTTAGTTCTCCATTTCCGGAGCCGCCGCTGCAGTCATCTTCATCATCGCAGTCTCCGCTTTCTGACTCGTCCTCATCCGTGGTTTTGTCTGGAGCTTTTCGCCGGGATATTGACATTCCTTTCAACAGCTGAAAGACACAAGGTGGCACAGAACAATGGGAAAGCCCCCTTCACCATTGTTCCACTTTGCAGGGCTTCCCCCATCTCAAGTGTTGATTCATTCTTAACAGCAGAAATCATACTTTAATAACCTCAGTTCCTTTCACACCCTTTGCTTGAGACATGCATGAAGGAGGAATGGAGGCAGGAGGGAAAGTTAATTACTCATCAAGCCCAAGTGTCGGCTCGTTAAAGAGCTCAGGGATGTTCGTGTACACAATTGAGATGAGCCAAATGGCAAAAAAAGTTGCACTGAAGAATTTTGCCCTGCAGTTGCCCCCAACATGCTCCCTACACAGAGGAATTGGCCTAAGCCGGGCTACGTGCCACAAGGAGAATTCCCAAACAGGCGTTCTAAACCAGCTACATATGGCCCCTTTGCTGTGTCAGAGAGGGGCTTTGTCCCCCGAAGAGTGGGATTTCAGAAAAGCACTCAGTATTGCTACTGAACTCCTACTGAAATCAGCCAGACTCCCATTGACTTCAGTGGGAGCAGAGCTAGTGGTTTGGAACCCTAAGTTAACACTTGAAGAAGTCAATGGGTGTTGTGCATGCAAAGACCTGCGAGATTGGACTCTCAGTCTTCTCAGCCTAATAAAGATCTCTACGAAAATGACAAAATGCTGGCTGGAGAGAGAACTGCCCCACTCGGAAGTAACAAGTATGAAAAGAAAGGATAGATCTTGCAGGATTTTTATCCTTGTGCATCGCCAGGCTGGAGACACACGGCGCCCCGCCTGTGCTATGTAAATATACAAAAATAATAGCCCAGATACGCAGAAGTGCTGAGAACTC
Organism: Lepidochelys kempii; assembly: GCF_965140285.1. NCBI lineage: Eukaryota > Metazoa > Chordata > Testudines > Cheloniidae > Lepidochelys > Lepidochelys kempii. Next base: position 98,886,065 of record NC_136388.1, on the reverse strand, counting down.
CAATCAAAGCCCAGGGGATCAGCCCTTCAGAAAGTCAGGCCTACCAACAATACTGTTATAGCTAGGGAGAACTGGTTTAAGGATAACCTGGCTGTCAGAATTCAACTGTCCAATAAAAGGCAGCCATCCTACTTTAGAACCAAATCTCGTTTTCAAAGAGGTCAGCGACAAAAGTCCCATCACCCTAGGGTCAGGCTCTTCTATCAGAGCCAGGCAAAGTTAGCCGTGTGCACTGCTCCCGATGCACAGTACAGGTGACGTGGGCCAGAGAAGGAACGCAGAAAACCAACAGGCCGGATGGGCAAATCAGCCAGCTCTTTGGCTGTTTGGTAGAGGTTGCAAGGAAAAGGGGCCCCATGTTCATTTTCAGCTTTAGGCTGGCTGTTCTGGTCACTCAATGCACCCAGGATTGTTAAGAGCAAGTGAGAAGCTTTTGGCACTGGATAATTTCACTTGTCCAGAGTGGGCTTTGGCTATCCTGGGATACTAGAAAACCGCAATGACTCTAGCCTGGTTAAATGGCAGATCCTAGCACGTAAGGGTGACATTTTCAGAAGCACGCAGCCTTGTGCCAAGTCCCATCAAGGGAGCATGTTTTGTAAAAGTGACTGGTCAAGACAGAACCTGACATATATGGTAGAAATAACGCAGCAAAAGAACTTTTAATTTATCCAAAGTAATTGAAAGTATCTTCAAGCAGTAAAATTGCCTAGATATTTTTGTGTGAAGCCTTAGCCAGTGCTTAATTTGTAATGAAAGAGGTGCCAGGGCTCAAGCAATTTTTTTACATTCATAACTGATGCAGCAAACCCAGAGGTGCCAGGGCTCGGCCCCGGCAAGCCCTGGTGCAAATTAAGCACGGGCCTTAGCTAATCAGGATATGTTCCACATCTAAAAACACTGAGTAAAATCAAATGTCTCTAATGAATGTAAGACTAAGATTACTATCAAACATATGCTTGGAAATTCTTGATACTGTCCCATTAGTCAGGGTGGAAGGAAATGGGCACATTTTGGGTTATTGGTTTCCTCCTGCTGATCTTTCCCATTTACTGTTTCTAAAATAACTGAACTATTCCATCATAAACAGATTTGTTTTGAAAAGTTTCAGTCAGCCCATTCATATATACTGAAAAATTCCATCTCTACCACTACATAGCTAAAAGCTTGAATTTAATCTCCTGACATAAAAAAAAAAGGAAAGTAACAGAGACGATATTGCAAAATAGAAGCTTATTGCATACTTTAGAGGTTTAGTTAGTTTCATCTGCTGCAGTGATATGCATACCTCTCAGGCATTTTTAATATCTGGAATCCAGGTTATACTTTTAAACTATTAAGCTGGCGTTAGAAAACAGCTCCCAAAATATTTAGTTGCTGGAGTTTATACAACCTTAGAGGAATGTTTTCAGCGTCTGGCTTCACATGTCCACAGCAATGTAAACACACATGTTACTGTTTCTGTTAGAGTTGCATAACCTAATGAAAAGCAAATGGTTTGGACTCAAATCCACTTTATTTTTGCATTGCATGCCACCCATATTTACATGTTGCACACATTTAATAACTACCAATATGAAAAATGTTTGCTTCTCATATTTATAAATATGATGTATGGAAACTAGCTGTGAAATATTTGAGATATGTAGGAGCTGAAACAAAAAATTAAGGCGGACATTTTTGAGCAATTAAATAGGCCGCTTTGCTGGGGGCGTTGAGACTGCATTCTGAAATGCCTAATACAAAAAAAGCACCTACAGATGGAACACTGTGAAGTTCATAAACCTCCTCGCATTTATAGAAAGACGATCACCTGTCACAGCTGATGTCTGCACGGCTCTCTATTAAAGTACCAGCTATCTGGGTACACTCCCATATGGTGACACCAAAAAGAACTCCCACATCAGATATACTTCCATCTGCTCCTTGGTTTCACATCATTGCTCTTCTTTCTCAACAAGCTCTCCTTCCCTTCCACTTTTTTTCCTTTTCAATTTATATGGCTTTCAAAAGACTGCCACGAAAAGGACTCAAAGTGAACTAATAAATTACTGTGGAAAACGGAGAAGATTGAGTTGTTGGAATGGTATGACTTCATAAAGCCTTTCAACGGCACCTACAGATCATCTTGTCACATACTTGGAGCTTGATCCAAAACACACTGAAGTCAAGGGGAGTGGGGAGAGACGGGGTGTTTCCATTCACTTTAACAGACTTTGGCTTGGGCCCTCCATGGGCGTTCCCGAAGACCTATTTTTCAGACATTTGAACTCTTTCCCCGGAAAACTGCACGACCACTAAAATAATAGCAGTTGTGGCTATGGGCATAGCAGAGGGAAGATTTCACATAGAAGAGTATATTGTGCTCATTTAAGGCCCTTACACCTTTATTTTGATTAAAGGATTTTCCCCTCCAAACCAACTCAAAAGTGGTTATGGAAAGGACTTAGGAGAAATCGTGTTAAAAAGTAAACCACGTAATAGCTCCTAAAATTGGTCTCGTAGGTATATCACTGGCCTAGAGTATTCTCGGAGTGGTATGTTAATTTGTTGTGTACAGTCCATTCTCAGAGGTGGGTGAAATAACCTCACTTTGCAAGAGCAGAATCAGTATATTTATTATCAGGAGTTGGTGGGTGAGGTTCTGTGGCCTGCAATGTGCAGGAGGTCAGACCAGATGATGATGATGGTCCCTTCTGGCCTTAAAGTCGATGTGTATGTGTAGTGGAGGGGCATGGCCTCCCTCGGAGACTGAGAGGAGAAACCTGGCCCCACCCTTTGGTGGGCAGAGCCAGGCAAGCCACACCTCCTGCCAGAAGCAGAGGAGCGGGACAGGAAGTTTAAGGGGTGGGCCCTACAACTCAATTGTTCGAGAGCCGGCGAAGGAAGCAGACATCTCTCACCAGCTGCCAAGCCCTCAACCCAAGACGGAGCTCTGCTGTGCCGAGGACCCAGAGGAGGTGCCAGGACTGCCGACCGACCTATATCCGGAGGAGCTACGGGGACTGCCGCTGGCAGTGTACCCCAGGGAGATGGGGACGCACTCAGATGGGGTCACAGGAAGTAGCCCAGGGATACTAGACATTAGTCTGGCTGTGTGGCCAGAGTCTAGGTCAGCAGGTTTCAGTGGGATCCCCACTGAAAGGGCCCTGGGCTGGGACCCGGTAGAGTAGGGTGCGACCATGTCCCCTTGCCCCCTGCTGCCAGCCCCACCCTGTGGGTGGCAGCCTCCCCACCTTAGGCCCGACGGCCTGCATTCACTGTTGCTCTGTGGTGCCCAGAGGGTCAGGGCCCTAAGACTGCTTGTCGCTCTAGCCCATCCTGAGGATCAGAGCCTTTACACTGCCTATTGCTCTGCCCTGCCCAGAACCCTGGCCAGAATCCCTAGACGGCTCATTCCGGTGTTGAGCCTTGCATCCATAGGCACAACACAGTCAGGGCTGTGGCCTCTGCCCAAGACTGATGGAGAGGAACAGCCATGGGCCACTACACTATTGCGTTAAAAACCCACGGCACCAAGTCTGAGCGCCTGGGTCAGCTGACTTTTGGGTTTGTGGAGCTAAAAATAGCAGCGTAGATGTTTGGGCCCACAATGGAGCCCAGGCTTTGAGATCCCACCCCCCTTGCAGGTCAGAACCAGAACTCCTCAGAACCAGGCTCCAGCATGAGGCCAAACATCTACACTGCTATTTATAGTCCCACAGCCCAAGTCCGAGTCAACTGACGCAGGCCAGATGCCATACCGTGGGTCTTTTCTTGCAGGGTAAACATACCCTATGAGTCTAAGAGCTAGAAATTGGTGCACTGCGTAACAACCACGAAGACTCACACACAGTGCATCCCACAACCTCGCAGATGATTAAACGAAATTAACTTTAGAGCCAAATCCTGCAGCTGATATTTGTGGGGGAGGGGGAACTACACAAAACCCAAACCACATGATGTTGTAATCTCACCTCTCCATGGGCAGGAGAGTTCCCACCCCGTAAATCCAGCAGGCCATGGCAGTTTGGCTGTGCAGGGAAGGAGCTCAGTCTGCTGGGAGGCTGCACCAGGGAAATCTTTGCACCCCTGAAGCAGATTTCCCCTGGTGCAGCGTGGCTGGAGGCTTAGGCTGAGTATTGCCATGTGGTCCGAGACAACTTTGGTCAACTACACTCCCTGGAGAGGGAGCACCAGCCAGCAAAACATGGCTGGTGCTCCAGGCTGGGGGCATGGAGGACGGCTCCATCCTTCCTGACCTCCCCAGAGAACCTGAGTCAAAGCTGGGTCACTCACGCCGTGCACAGGAGCCACAAGTCTGTCCCCGCGGAAGGACGGCAGGATCAGGCCCAGGACGCAGTCACTAATGGGCCCTTACTCTGAAAACAGGATACTATGGGGGGGGGGTCTTACATTTGCGACACACAATGCTGCAAGGACGAAGCGAGGTACCAGTCCTGCCAGCTGCTCCAGACACCTAAGCAACCGCTCAGCTCTGCTCACACGGAGCAGCTTGCAGAGTCAGGGCCACTCCCAGGCAAAATGTTCTCCACGGACACGCCTTTAGACTGGAGTTATAAAATACCGGAGCCTGGAGGACAACACCAGAGACATTTCTTTCATTACTTACTTGAAAAGGTAAAAGCCTGGGAAACTCTCAGGCAGGGAATTAAGCCCTTGGAGACGTTCAATGTTAATAAGCTGTCCTAGGGAAGGAATGGAAAGATGAGATGGTCTCAAGTGTGTGTTTTCAAATATTAAATTATGGAGGACTTCCTAAATAGCTGCCTTTTGCGGGGGGAGGAGGAAACCTGCAGGAAACTAATAGCTTAATCTCTCTGGATTTACATGATAACGTAACAGGAACTTTGCCAGAAACGCTGAGAGAGTCCTGACTTTGAATGCTGATATTCGAGGGGCCGTAATTCTAGGCACGCGGGGCTCCAAATAATGAGGAAGTATATCCCGTCTGCTCTTTGCACAATGGGTGGTTTGAAGGGGGTGACGGGGTGGCAGGGGAAAGAATGTGAAATGCGAGCACAGTACTGGATTCCTACCAAGGTGGATGAAATCAGAGCCCTATCCTAGGGAAAGAGTTTGGGGTTACCATTTGCAAGGCTCACGTTAAATGCTGTCAGCTAACTCAGCTCAGCCATTCTTGCCTGATAGGAACAAGTAGAGGATGCATTACAGTTTAACAACTAGGACGTAAAGATCCTAGTGCAACCAACCAGTGCTAAGTTGCACACTTGACGGGCTAGATCCTGATCTGAGGCAGTCAAATGGACAAAGAATGGGCACAACCCTGCCGAGTTCAGGCAATACTTCTATTTCATTTAATGGGACTATTTCAAGAGCAAGCCCTGCAGGATCTGGGCCCTCAAACCTCTCTGCAAGTTGCGAGTACACGACACATGACTAGTACGTCTACATGGCAAAAAGAAACCCCACAGCAGCGAGTCTCGGAGCCCGGGCAACGGACTCAGGCTACAGCGCTCAAACTAGCCGTGCAGATGTTGCAGCTTGGGCGCTGAAGCTGAAGGGTGTAGGCCTGAGAGCCCAAACATCTACACACCTAGCGCAAGCCCGAGTCTGTGGACGGGGGCTCTGAGACGCAGGAGTGCCCTGAGAAGTTTTCTGCAGGCACCGCCTGGCGTCGGACGGGGCCAGCAGGCTGCCAACGACTGCTTGGTGTAAAGGGCAGTAGAGGCGAGGGATCCACACAGGAGTCTCCCCGCCCTTCCCTGCACATGAGAGCAGGCTCCACCTCCCTGTGCCACAAAGAGGAGTGAGGACAGAGGAAATGGCAGCCAGAAAGCGGGCTCAGAGGCGCGTGAAAGAAGATGCTCTCTCTCACCTAAATCCACGGGCCCACCTCTAGACCAGAAGCCTAATCTATCTCCTCCTTCTTCTCCCAGAAGCCAGGAGGCACAAGTGCCCTGCCCGTCCCCCAGCTGCCAACAATCTGAGTCAAATCCCCAGTCTTACTACTGGCTCAAGGAGCCAGGCTCGGGAATGGCAGATCAGGACTGCTCAGAAGGGAGAATATTTCCCCCCTTCCCGATGGCTTCCCAAACCCTTGTGTGATGTTCTGGGTGCCAGGGGGAGGCAAGAGGTCTGCACAATGCACACTCAGCAAGGGTCCCCACGTCTAGCACCCCACGGTGCCCAGCCGAAAGGCACTGGCTCTGCCACCAGCCGGCCCGCCACTGCTCTAAGGGAGGGGGCTGGATTTTGCCCGGGCAAGTTTTGTTACCCTTCTTTGTAGCTCAGCTCTGCTCCAGAAGAGCAGCAGGAAATTCCTCCTAGGGCTTGTCTACATGAACACTTCAGCGATCGTGCCACTCCAGAGCTTCAGGGTAGACCCTCACTACAGCGACAGGATGGCTTCCCCCATCACTGCAGTTAATTCATCCCCCCAGAGGTGGTGGCTAGCTTGACAGAAGAATTCGGTAGCACTGTCTACACCAGGGGTTAGGGCAGCATAGCTACATCTCTCGGGGGGTGGTTTTTTCACACCCCTCCGAGATGTAGCTATGCTGATGGAAGTTCCCAGTGTAGACCAGTCCTTAGTTTGCAGCAAACTGGGGCGTAAATCTACCTCGTCCTACCCTGCCGCACACTGAGGGCCCGGGTGGTCCCCACTGCCACTGACTGAAAGTTCCCTGGTGCACTTTAATTGCCTCCTGTTTCCAAGCAGGATAGCTCAAAGCGCACTCCGGGACTTTTAGCATGCGGCAGCAGGCTCCACGGGGACACTTAGCACAAGGCAGGCCAGCACCCCTTTGACACAAACTGATTGTGGAGACAAGCCTTTAGGCAGCACTTGATTTAGCTGTTTTCAACTCAAACTAAGTTTTATTACTTGTATTACATAGGGAGCCGCAGTCACAGACCAGACCCTAGGTTGCCAGGTGCTGTAAGGCACAGAACAAAAAATGCTCCCCACCCCAAAGAGTTTACAGTCTAAGTAGACATTTCCACTAATCACACCATTGAAGAGATATGGGTGGGGCTGGCATAAACATTTAGTGTTTGCCTACCTATTCTCACGCTGAAGTCAATGGTAAAACACAAACCGACTTCTCTAGGAGCAGCGTGAGGCCAGCGCTGAAAATCCCTTTGATACCGTACAGCTCCCATGTGAATACCGTTAGGTGCTTTGGCTTCTGCAAAAGTAACATCCACAAGTCATTAAGTAACAATTACTACAGTCTACATGCTTTGTGAAGTTATATTTGGTGGACTGAACATAGTTTCTTCCTCTTTAAATAGCAACTAAACCTAAATGTTACCCTGCCATTAAAGCTAGTTCACATCTTGTGGTTTCAAGTCTATGGTAAGAGGCAGAAAAATATACAGTGTAATGATCAGTAAAGTAGTATGTTACAATGAGCAAGTTTTAACTTAAGCACAATTTATCCAGCTGTAAGAGTTTACGGTCATATCCGATCACGTCTCTGCCAAACCATAATGACAAAAATACACCATAGCTCTATAATGCACCCAATCCAAAATATAGAACAAATTGTGGGAATGTGTTTATACATCTACACACACACGTGTGTTTGTGTGTGTGTATGCATGCATGTTATATGTATTTGTAAGGCACTTATCCCCTTGGTATGTAAGCATTGAATACATATATATAATATCATAGAATCATAGAAATGTAGGGCTCAAAGAGACCTCTATAAGTCATGTCCAGCACCCTGCGCTGAGGCAGGACTAAGCAAACCTAGACCAGCCCAGACAGGTGTTTGTTCAACCTGTTCTTAAAACCTCCAGTGATGGGGACTCCTTAGAGTCAGAAAGCTCTTCAACATCTAACCTAAATCTCCCTTGCTGCAGATGGAGCCCATTGCTTCTTGTCCTACCTTCAGTGGGCATAGAGAACTATTGATCCCCGACTCCTTTATAACAGCCCTTAATATATTTGAAGGCTATCAGATCTCCCTTAGACTTCTTTTCTCAAGATTAAGCCTGCCCAGTTTTTTTTTTTAACCTTCCCTCATAGGTCAGGATTTCTAAACCTTTTATCATTTTTGTTGCTGTTGTCTAGACTCTCTCCAATTTGTCCACATCTTTCCTCAAGTGTGGCACCCAGAATTGGACCCTCCATCTGAGGCCTCATCAGCGCTGAGTAGAGCGGGCCAATTACCTCCTGCGTCCCAATACAACACTCCTGTTAATACACCCCAGAATGATACTGTATTAGCCTTTTTCACAACTACATCGCACCGTTGACACCTGTTTAATTTGTGATCCACTAGAACCTCCAGATCCATTTCAGCAGTACTACTCCCTCGCGAGTTATTCTCCATTTTGTAGTTATGCACTTGATTTTTCCTTCCTACGTGTAGTACTTGCATTTCTCTTCATTGAATTTCATTGGGTCGATTTCACACCAATTCTCCAATTGGTCAAGGTCATTTTGAATTCTAATCCTGTCCTCCAAAAGGTGCGCCATCCTCGGAGTTTGCTGTCATCAACAAATTTGACAAGCATACTATATTCACACACACACACACACGGTAACTGACAAAAGATACATATGGGCCACATCCTCAGCTGGTGAAAATCAACACAACCCTATTGCATTCAAAGGACCAATGCCGGTTTGCATCAGCTGAGAATATGACCCAATTGTATCTTTCCCAGGAGGGGACAGGACACATATGAAGAAAATAATCCAGTAGCTTTAAAATTTGGACCTCTAAGGTCGATGTGGTTGAGAATGTTGGCCCACCTCAATTCCGATGCCAACCCGAAGAGAAGATTTAAATATAAACAACCCCGTTTATGGCAATGTTCATAATTTGGCTTGTTCTATGGATCGGACGGAGGTTTAAAAAAGTTCAAGCCAATTCTGAACATTGTATTGATACTGTAACTTACTGTAGGTAAGATTGTCTAAGGCAGCGGTTCTCAAACTTCATTGCATTGTGACCCCCTTCTTACAACAAAAATTACTACACGACCCCAGGAGGGAGGACCGAAGACTGAGCCCACCCAAGCCCCACCACCTCGGATCAGGGGGGCCAAAGCTGAAGCCCAAGGGCTTCAGTCCCAGGTAGGGGGCCTGTAACCTGAGCCCTGCCGCCCTGGGCAGAGGGGCTTGAGCTTGGGATTCAGCCCCGGGCGGAGGGACTCCGGCTTCAGTCCCAGGCCCCAGCAAGTCTAACGCCAGCCCTGGCGACCCCATTAAAACAGGGTCGCGACAGTTTGAGAACTGTTGGTCTAAGGCATTCCAGTTTGTTGTACGTTATTTATAGGTTTAATCAACAGATAATTCATAATTGCATAGTGACCAGGTTGACAAACAAAAACAGAAGGGGTAAATACACAACCAGAGTAATGACCCAGCTGGATTTGAACTGGCCACTGGTGAAAAGTTCTAGCACTCATCCTTCTCAATGAGTGCTCTATACAGAGCCTTCCACCTTACCAACCACCCAAGCCACCCTGCCCTTGGAGTTTTCTATTTTAAATGTAAGCACAGTAACAGTTACGACACATTTGTAATCATATCTTTATAGCCCTTAAACAGAAATCTGTATTTCACTCCTTAAACTGTAGCCTAATTTTGCATTCTTATTTTAGACTCCAGATTCACAGGACTGCACACCACCCACTTCACTGAAATCATGCCTACAAACCCAGATGACATCCCAAAATTGAGCCAGATCTACCCTGCCCTGTTAAGCCAAAAATATTCATTGCAACATAGTTTTAAAAAAATAAAATATAAAACAAACTCAGCAGTGAAATGAATTGTTTATTAGGGTGAATACAGATGATTTCTGTCAAACGAAAAATTCCCTTAGGAGCTGAGGGAAGTCTGAATTCATATTTGTAGTCTTCTGGTGAACATATCTGTCCTTTAATTTAGTTTGCATGACTGAAAGAATTTAATAAAAATGTTCCAAGAGTTTTGCTGAAATTCTTAGCATATTTGTAGTAAGCCTTTGGAATATGATCAAACACACACTGGAAAAGACTGAACTGAGCACGCAGCTAAAATAATATTCAGAATTATCGTGGAAATTTAATAAACAAATCTACACAATTACAGAAAAATGTAATGCAGAAACTGTCCTCATTCTGGACTCTCACTTCCACTGCTGATGCTGTCACTGTGCCTCAAGGAAGGGCATACTAGGGATAAGTCACAGCAATGGGGTTCAGGAGATCTAAGCACCCAAATGGTCAATAGCATCCACCAATTTTGGGTGGCTTCTTCTAGGCGACTCAAGGGTACTTTATAATGATGAAACTAGGATTCCTTTTGCACCTATCACAAACCTATACCCACTCACTACTAAAGACATAATGCAAATGGACAGTATTTTGTACAGCACCCCTGAAATGCCCATTAAGTCAGGGTTTTTCTCTTAAATACCCAGCTTCTGAAAACACTACTTTGCTCAAAAAAAAAAAAAAAAAAAGATCGTGCATGGAATCCTGACCTTTAAACTTGCCACATTTAATAATTTATGGGGGTATTTAAATCATGGCTGAATCATGGGAAAGCTGCAGATTTTAATGTGATGATTTCCCCTTTTACAGGCTCAGTCTATCAACCAGGAGTATATATGAAACACAGCTGCGGCTGTTCTGCTTACAGAGGTAATTATCTGATCACAAGCAAGACTGGAGGAAAGCGACCCATTTCAAAAGGGGCAGTTGTTTTTTACACTCATGTCTTTTGAGCGTTGTGGCCTGATCATATACAAGCATGTAACAAAAAGAATCAATCCTTCTGCCCCCCCCCCCCCACACCTACTAGCCCTAGAAATAACAAGAACCAAATTTGGCTCTTTTATTCACAGGTACCAGTTAGCATTATATAGTCCACCAGCTCCAGCCGGGGTGGGAGGGGGGAGAATAACCTTCACTCCATCCTTTTCCCATTCACTGGCTCCACTCAGATCATCCACCCTGCAGATGGAGGCTCCGATCCTGCAAGTGACTGCGTGTGGGAAGAATCCTGCACCCATGCGAGGGCCCATCAATGTCGTTTTGTGCTGGTGCGGCACAATGTAGGTAATGCAGCATGACTTATTAAACCAGAGACGTTGCTCAGTCTTACTGGCAGCTAACTATATATTATGTTAAACTCAACACCCATTGGCAGCATGCGCTAAACAAAAAAGCAGGGGGTGGGTCATTATAAAGAAAACAACAAGGAGCTCATTTTTGTTGGGAGAGGTCTGAATTGTGGTTGACTTGGGGGAGTTTTACTTTGCTACACCTTGGCAGTACATAAGAGGCAGAGAAGAAACCTGTTCCTAATTGTACTCCTATTTCAAACTCAGCACAGTAAGGAGTAATTGCTAATCAAATGTTAATAAAATGGATACAGACACTGGGTCTGGAAAAGTCATTTTCAGCACTAAGGAAAACAACCAGGAATGTCAGCTGTTTTTTCACCTGCTCTAAAAGGAAATACTTGGCTGTTACCCACGACACCCACCCTTAGCCCACTGTACAGAAATCTGCTAGCAATCTCCAGGTTTGAATTACATACAGATAGCTAAAGAAAAGCATCTTTCTGCTAAGCTAGAGATCACTGTTTCACTTGCCACTTATTTCTCAAAATTCAAGGTTTATCTCTCTGCATGCCCAAATGGTATCACGAAATGACATATCACACAAATGGAAATTTTTCCCTGAAGGAATTTCACATTTCAGTCAACTCCAGTCAAAATAACAAGATTCCCCTTTTAATACCCGCCACAAAGCATTATACTCTGCCCAGTAGGAGTTTAGGATTTATGTTGTGTTCCTTAGAGAAAATTAATTTTAAGAAGTAATTTTAGCTGCCCTCACCCCGAAAAAAAAACATTGGCTAACGAGGCCTTCACTAATGAACCAGCAGAAGTTTTCATTCAGGGTTTGATGGTCTCTTCCACAATACCAGTTTGTTCTTTGATGAATGCTTAGCAATGAGTCTCTGTAGACTATTTCACAGGTTAACAGAACACCCTTTTTTAACGTTTGCATTCTCAGATGAAAAACAGACTCTCGGCCACCAACTTGTGTTCCTTGGAGTAGGAACTTGGACTAGGCTGGCTCAAAGCACTGACGCATTTCATCCAGTACCTGGTCTCATACCAGCTGTTTCAGAGTAAGGTACAAGAAACCTCACATTGGTCTATTACAGAATAACCTGCCCCTAAACAGAGTTTCTTTTTAACACTTTCAGTGAGAGGTTGGCTTATACCCTGAAGCATAAAGGTTTATAGCCCATATAACAGTGGCTGTTCCCATTACATGTATAGACGGAGAATCCCTTAGAATCATAGAATCATAGAATATCAGGGTTGGAAGGGACCCCAGAAGGTCATCTAGTCCAACCCCCTGCTCAAAGCAGGACCAATTCCCAGTTAAATCATCCCAGCCAGGGCTTTGTCAAGCCTGACCTTAAAAACCTCTAAGGAAGGAGATTCTACCACCTCCCTAGGTAACGCATTCCAGTGTTTCACCACCCTCCTAGTGAAAAAGTTTTTCCTAATATCCAACCTAAACCTCCCCCACTGCAACTTGAGACCATTACTCCTCGTTCTGTCATCTGCTACCATTGAGAACAGTCTAGAGCCATCCTCTTTGGAACCCCCTTTCAGGTAGTTGAAAGCAGCTATCAAATCCCCCCTCATTCTTCTCTTCTGCAGGCTAAACAATCCCAGCTCCCTCAGCCTCTCCTCATAACTCATGTGTTCCAGTCCCCTAATCATTTTTGTTGCCCTTCGCTGGACTCTCTCCAATTTATCCACATCCTTCTTGAAGTGTGGGGCCCAAAACTGGACACAGTACTCCAGATGAGGCCTCACCAATGTCAAATAGAGGGGAACGATCACGTCCCTCGATCTGCTCGCTATGCCCCTACTTATACATCCCAAAATGCCATTGGCCTTCTTGGCAACAAGGGCACACTGCTGACTCATATCCAGCTTCTCGTCCACTGTCACCCCTAGGTCCTTTTCCGCAGAACTGCTGCCTAGCCATTCGGTCCCTAGTCTGTAGCTGTGCATTGGGTTCTTCCGTCCTAAGTGCAGGACCCTTCTCAAATCTTACTGACTGCTTGGCCTCCGTGCTATCCAGTGGCAATGAGTTGCATGGGGTAATGATGTGTTCTGTAAAAACAAGTATTTTCTCATGTTAGTTTGAAATTTGTCTTTCACTTTCTTTGACTGACCCCTTGTTATGAAACAGAGTAAACAGAAGTTCCCAATTTAGCCTTTTTATACCATGCATTATTTCACCCCCTCCTAGCTGTCTCCTTCTAAACAGTCCCACTCTTTTTCAACCTTTCTTCCAATGCAAGCTCACCCCTGTTTATCGTTTCCAGTGCCTATCTCTCTAACTCCCTTTATTTGAGACAAGGTCACTGGTCCAGTTCCATACCCCATACAAACCAACATGGGCTCTGCTCTCTGCTGCTAGCACAGCAGGATAGGCATGCTCGGGTGAGGTGCTACTGTTGTAATGGTTCTATTTCTTTGTCTTCTCCCCAAGCTGTGGGGCAGGGTAACCACCTACTGCTGGTAAATTGATTTTTCTGGCCTTCTCCTGATAGCATGAAGATGCCGATAATGGTGGTGATTTACTGGCCAAATGGACACATTGTTTTTATGAGTCCTTGGCTTAATTTGGGCTTAGCTTTTGAAACTGACAACATCCCCCGGGTCAAGGAAAATGGATACACCTGCTAATTAAAATCAGTCCGTATTAGTTGTTTAAATCGATCTTAGCAGGAAGAGGAGCTGACAAGCCATTCTCAATTCCTCCTCGATGAAATCCACGGTCTCTCACCAGCGAGTGATGGAGGGGACTGGACATGATTACTGCTCTCCAAGGAAGCGATGGTTAGTTAACTTTTACTGGCACCTTTACGAACAGGATGATTTAATCCTGGCTGTCCTTGCACTCAGACAGGGAAGGTGTTACTTCCCCAGCACATACACACAGTGATACATCATGGGGCACATGAGAAAAATAGATTACCTGGGATTTACGACCAGCTCATTCGCTTTTTCTTAGCCATTATTCTGAATCACCAGACCCTTGCCATCTCTCTTCCCATGTCTGTGAATTAAGTCTATTTATGGTTTGTTTTGGGGTTAAGATAGGAAGGAAGAAGAGAACATTAAGGATAAGGAAAGAGGCCATATGGCCTGTCCAGGCCTGCTACAAAACCAGGAAGTACAAATCTATTCATGATTCATCATCTGGACCTCAGCTCTAGTCCAAGGTGTTAGCTGCAGCAGTGTCCTCTCTCCCTGTGAACAATACAATGCTCTCGCTCTCTCATTTATTTCTCCTACAGTATTTGATTTTAATGCTCCATTTGGCACTTTGTTCCATCTCATGTCTGCCTTATTTATGTATGTGTCTCCTCCTCCTTACCTGGAGCCTGATCCTGATTCAAAGTCCACAGAAGTCAATGGAAAGACCTACCACCGACTTTAGTGGGCTTTGGATCAGGCCCTACATGCACTTTTCCTCTTCAAATGAGCTACTAATGCAAGCAGCTTATTGGAATCACATTGGTGCCTTTCCTTCCAGGATCCTGTCAGCTCCCAGGAGACACCCTCTTCTTTCCTTTCTCCAAGCTAACCTAAAAATCTGGCCACTTCTCTTCATCTACCAAACCATTAACTACTTTGTATGGGCTGCACTATACTTTATAGAATCATAGTATCGTAGAACTAACAGGGACCTCGAGAGGTCATCTAGTCCAGTCCCCTGCACTCATTGACAGGACTAAGTATTATCTAGACCATCCCTGACAGGGGTTTGTCTAACCTGCTCTTAAAAATCTCCAATGACAGAGATTTCACAACCTCCCTAGGCAGTTTATTCCAGTGCTTAACCACCCTAACAGGAAGTTTTTCCAAATGTCCATCTTAAGCAAACCCTTGCTGCAATTTAAGCCCATTGCTTCTTGTCCTATCCTCAGAGGCTAACAAGAACAATTTACCTCCCTCCTCCTTGTAACAACTTTTTATGTACTTGAACATTGTTATCAGGTGTCCCCTCCTCCCCCTAAGTCTTCTCCAGACTAAACAAACCCAATTTTTTCAATCTTTCCTCATAGATCACCTTTTCTAGACTGCAGCGGGGTGGTCACCCACTCCTGCCCTGAAGGGCTTGAAATCAGCCCTGGGAGAGGGCTGAGGCTGCAAGAGGGCTGCTGCTAGGGAAAGCAGCCAGCCTTGGCTGACTGGAGAAACAGCCACAGCTGTGGCCATGCCCCAATCAGGGCCCAGCTGGCCTTTAGAAGAGGGCAGTGGGCCAGGAAAACACAGTTTCTCTCTAGATGTTGAGAGGGAGGGGTCTGACTGCTGGGAGCTGAGCAGGGTACCTAAAGTGGAGCAGGGCTGGGGAAAGGCCAGAGGAGCTGGGGAGCTCAGGCCTGGGAAACCCCCAGGCTGCAGGCCTTGATGAAGGCCTAGGAAAAGGGTACTGGGGTTGCAGAGGGCAGCCCAAGGGTAGGCAGAAGCAACAGGTCCAGACCCTCCTTGCCGATGATGAGTGGCAATTATACTGCACTCCACCCCAGGGAGAGGGGGCTAGATGGTGACTAGCAGTAGCCAAAGATTGAATGTACATGTAACAATGTTCAAGTACATAAAAAGTTGTTACAAGGGGGAGGGAGGTGGGGGTTCCCCTGGGAGGGATGACCCAGATCTGTGGGGGTACTGCCAGGGGGCAGCACCCTGGTTTGAAAGGGGCACCGGGGTCCGGGAGGGACTCGGGGGCCCAGCGGCAAGTGGGACACCGGCCTGCAGAGGGTGCTCTGGAGGCTGGAATGCTAATTCCCTGGACTACCAACAGGAGGCGCCGCAGGGGTGAGTACTGCCCCGTCACATAAGCATTTAATCATTTTTGTTCCTCTTCTCTGGACTTTCTCCAATTTGTCCACATCTTTCCTGAAATATGGCACCCACAAATGGACACAATACGCCAGTTGAGGCCTAATCAGTGTGGAGTAGAGCAGAAGAATTACTTCTCGTGTCTTGCTTACAACACTCCTGCTAATACATCCCCGAATGGAGTTTGCTTTTTTTTTTTTTTTACAAGTGTAACACTGTTGACTCATATTTAGCTTGTGATCCATTATGACCCCCAGATCCCTTTCCGCAGTACTCCTTCCTAAGCAGTCATGTCACATTTTGTATGTGTGCAACTGATTGTTCCTTCCTAAGTGGAGTGCTTTGCATTTGTCCCTATTGAATTTCATCCTATTTGCTTCCAACCATTTCTCTAGTTTCTCCAGATAATTTTGAATTTTAATCCTATTCTCCAGAGCACTTGCAACCCCTCACAGCTTGGTATAGTTCGCAAACTTTGAGTGTACTATCGATGCCATTATCTAAATCATTGATAAAGATATTGAACAGAACCGGACCCAGAACTGATCCCTGCAGGCATAGGCGCTGACTTCCTCACTACCCGGGGGGTGCTTGACTCCCCTTCTGCCCCAGGCCTGCCACCACTCCAAGCCCCCACCCATGCCCTGCCTCTTCCCAGCCCTGCTCTGCCCTCCCTCCACCCGTTCCCCAAAGCCCCACCCCACCTCTTCCCGCCCCCTTCCCTGAGCACCCTCTTTCTCCACTCCTCTCCCTCCCTCCCAGTGCTTCCTGCACAGTGGGAGGGAGGGGGAGGAGTTGATCAGCAGGGCCGCAGGCAGGAGTTGCTGGGGGGGAAGGGGAGAGTTTAGCTGCTCGAGGGAACTAAACATCTGCTAATTTTTTTCTGTGGTCCTGGAGCACCCATGGAGTCAGCACCTGTGCCTGCGGGACACACCACTTGATATGCCTGTCCAGCCTGACTGTGAACCACAGATAACTACTCTCTGGGAACAGTTTTCCACCCAGTTATGCACCCACCTTAGAGTTGCTCTATCTAGGTTGTATTTCCCTAGTTTGTTTATGAGACGGTCATGCGAGACAGTATCAAAAGTCTTACTAAAGTCAAGATATATCACATCTACCGCTGTCCCGCATCCACAAGGCTTGTTACCCTGCCAAAGAAAGATATTAGGTTGGTTGACATGGTTTGTTCTTGCTGACTGTTACTTAGCCCTTATTATTTTCTAAGTGTCTCCAAATTGATTGCTTAATTATTTGCTCCATTATCTTTCTGGGTACTGAAGTTAAGCTGACTGGTCTGTAATGCCCCAGGTTGTCTTTATTCCCCTTTTTATTCCTCTCATATCCAGCAGTGTCCTTCCTCTAATATAGTATACAAAATTGTACACATCACTCTGAATCTGGTGCTACTCATGGCAGATTAACTCCTCCTCATTTACAGTCCTTAAACATACCCACTATATTGGGCCTAAGACATCTCTTGGTCTTACCCATATATCTGGATATATGGGGGTAAGGAAGCCACATTAATTTTTACTTGCGGGGGACTCCTGGACCTTGACATCTGCACAAGAAGGGCAAAGTTGATTAAGCCAAAATTGACATAGTTTCAGAGGCTCTCTTCCCCAGTTAGATTTTGACCAGTTTCTAAATTGCATCAGAACATCATCTTCAAGCTTTCAGGTTAGACAATCAGACACAGGAACACGAAGTGGGAGAGGAGGCAATTTCCTCAACGTGTCAACTCTTTAAGGCACGGACTTGTCATTTGTTATATACTTGTACAGCTCCTAGCACAACAGGGTTCAACCTGGTTGTAGCCTGCTGATACTACCACAATATGAGTGTTAACTAATAACTACTACTACTACCAGGTGCATGCGCTCCTTACCGATCAGATCCGTACCAGCGATCCTAAACTTGTGCTCTCTCCCACGCTCCCCAGTCTCACCAACAGGAACGCCATAACCCAATCTCCCTTCTGCTCTACTGGCAATCCTCTTCCACAAAACAAGGGCCTCCGGTCTAAGCCTTCTGTCTTCCATGCACCCAACTGGCCTGGCCGACAGTCATGCCTCTTTTCTCCAAGACTATGAGAGTGGCACTATCCCAGGGCAAGGTTAGCTTTAAAAGTAGCTCTCCAACTAGTACAGTAGCTGGGTTGCAGAAAGGGCATAAAAAGAGTGTGTGTGTGTATATATATATATATATACAAAATCTTTTTTATCTCTTATCTATATATAACAGATCTAGAATTAAGTGAGTGGGTAAAATGGATCCATTTATCTTTCCGATCTGAACTGTAAAGAGGGCTGATGTACAAGCTTGTTTGTTTACTGGACGGGATCACTCAGTCTTCTTTCGCACTCTAGGGGACTGTTTTTTTACAAACAGTTTGTCTCTTTATAGATGCAGCGTCTCAGGTGCAAATGCTAGCACTGGGCTACCTGGACGGATCCACAAATCAGAGAGACCGGCATCTAGGCACGAGTATCTGCTCTCACAGTCACTTGCAGGTGCAATCATTTGTTGACCAAAAAGAAGGCCCTTTTCAAAATCAGGCCCAACAAATAGACTCTGCATGCATGGGAGCAGAGCCAAGCCACTCAGCTAGGAAGCTGATGCTCTCATCATTTTAGCATCCAACTGAAACATCTCAGACTTTTGTTTCTGTTCAGTGCTGGTGACTTTATACCCTCCGCTGATGCACTAACAAAGGCACTTAAAGAGCGATGCCCTGTACCCAGCCCTAGAGAATGAATCTGCTGATGCACAAGGTTAGTAAAACCTCCTGGGCACACACAGGAGTTGGCCACGAAGTAATGTATATAAAAAAGTTCCTGCTAATCATCAGATCTCTTGTATAATCCCCCAGGCAACTTTATCCCACAGCCAGAGTGATCTCTGTGTTTCACACAGAGCCTTTTTATACATGCTCTCAGAAAGACCAACCAATAAAAACACAATTAGTCATTTAAATATTGTATAATAACAATAATCCTCAAGGCATGGGCATATACAGGTAATAAGTGCTCTTGCAGTTTAAATGTTGAGACCAAGCAAAGGGGTTTAATCAACTGCAAAAGCCATTTACTGCTACATACATTCCAATACCGCGGGCACTGGAGTATCACGAATGGCTTTTGCACTTGGTTAAAAGTTGAAACCAAGCTGAAGAGTTAAAATGCAAAAATATTTATGGGTAGTATACGCCAATGCCTTAAAGATAATTGGGGTGGGTGGGTGTGTGTGTGTGAGAGAGAGAGAGATACACATGCACACATAGAAAATGTGTAATATATAAATACTAAAGTCCAAAGTTACAGCGGACTTACTGAGTAGCTAGTGTGTCAGTTATGACTCAAAACACCTGCTTTAATGTAAATACCTGAGACATCTGCTGGTGTCACAATAAGAACATGAATACTGTCAATCATTACTAGACATTGAAAAAACTTCCATTCATTCTCTGGTGACAATATGGATTGTCTGGAAACTTAAGTGGCTGATGTCATTCCACCTCAAGCTGTGATCTGATCAGGTCTCACAAACTAAACAGAGTCAGGTCTGATCAGTAAGTAGAGAGGATACCTCCAAGAGAAACCTCTATGCTATAGAAAGTGGTGTCAGTTCTTTAATAGGTGTCCCACTTTCTCTCAGTCAATATTGAACCAACATTCAGCATCAGGCTCAGGAGCAGAAGGTTTTTGGATGAGATGCTAAACTGAGTTCTCGACCACGTATGGTCATTAAAGAGATCATGACACCTTTTACAAGAGTGCTGTTGTTGAGTCCTGGCCTCCCTACCTTTTCCCAGAAGCTTAAAGTAGATTCATAGATTCTATGGCCAGAAGGGACCATTGTGATCATCTAGCCTGACCTCCTGTACAACATAGGCCATAGGACTTCCCCAGAATAATTCCTGTTTGAACTAGAGCAGATCTTTTAGAAAAACATCCAATCCTGATTTTACCATATTCTTCTTCGTTTCATCTCCTAAGCTGTGCGTAGCCCTACCATGCACGGTTTAAACCCTAAAGATGGCGGGATTTCTTTAAAGTGAAGTGATTACTGCAAACATACATTGTTAGTAAAGCACTTTCAGATCATTCAGGATGAAAGGCCCATATAAATGTAAATAATAAATAGCTAAAACAAATTAATACCAGCCTGTGTTACTAGACAGAATCCAGAAGGTGGATTCATCTCTTTGACATTCCCTGCTAGCATCTGGAAAGGACATGTGGGTATGTACCGAACAAGGATACATATTACTGTCTCTAGAACAGGAAAGACATGAATTCGCCTCATTCTATTCCCCAGCTGACCAGAGAATAAATTTAGAGGAATGGACACATCACATTCATGAGATTTATAGCTCATTCATTCAAGATTTGTGAATGAACCCTCTAGAGGAGGGAACAGGTCTGGCCTATTCTAGTGTTTCAGTTTGGGATTGTCACACCAGCCACTACAACAGAAACTATAAACACTGGAACCCACCAGATCTAGTGGAAGGTGTGGCAGAAGGCTCTTTTGGAGCAGACGCTCACTGGTTTTATCCCCAAGGCCACAAGTATGAAGCTAGCTGACAGCTGGGCTGTCTGTGTATATGTGTGGTTACAGATCATTATGTAGTTTCTCCTACTCAGATTTACCAGAAAACCTACCACATTTAAAAATGAAGACATACAGCTCCTTCCTCTAACCCATTTTGTGTTGTAAGCAGTTATTAGCATCAATCTTCCTGTCTCAATGCACAACTAGAGTTCTCCTCCAACCCCATCCCCAGAACTTAAGCTATCGCTTGTCTTCGGGGCCTAGCTTTGCAGTGTGACACTCTGAGCTTTGGGCTGTCCTATTTGGGCTGTCCCTAACCCATTCCCTGTGGTGGTTCCTCGGTTTTGCCAGAAGCTGGGAATGGGCGACAGGGGACGGATCACTTGATGATTCCCTGTTCTGTTCATTCCCTCTGGGGCACCTGGCATTGGCCACGGTCAGAAGACAGGATACTGGGCTAGATGGCCATTGGTCTGATCCAGTGTGGCCGTTTTTATGTTCTTAAATGTGGCAGTCTCCCAGTAAAAGACCCAGAAGCAGCAACAGAAAGTATTTAGAAACTTTGCAGGTGAATTCTGCCCAGCCTGCTGAGAAGAGAGTGGACATCTCTGCTTTTTCCCTCGCTCTCCCTAGTGCAGCTGTTGTGAGACTAGTTGTTAAGAGTAACCGATTGCAATAACTGGTTAATATGCAATCAAGTTCATTTAAAAAATATTACTCCTGTTACTAGTTCCCTTTCTTTAAAATGTAAGAAATCAGATTGACAGCAACACAGGCCCATCCTGGGCCATGAGCAACAACACACAGCCATACTGTCACGCTCCACACAAAAATATTCAGTCACCAGAGATGGTCAACACTTATACATTTTGACCCAATTTAAATTTGGAACATTTTCAGCAAATCTCCATTTTTAACCAACTCTAGAACTAACTGAAATTTTGATAATTTGAATAAATTTTCATGTTTACAAAAATGGTCGAAAAAGTCCACAACATTTGTTTGTGACAGTTTTCCCCAGCCACCTCTAGTTGATACCATTTCTACTGGAAAGTCAAAATTGACTGAAGCAACAGCCTTTTTAGGGACAAAAATACAGTGAAACCCCCATGCTCAAGGCAGCATCAAATATGGTTGCTTATTGGATCTGTTTTTCCAAGTATGTATTTGAGAGGCTATCCATCACATGAACTATCTTCTACAGTATCAATGAGAACTTTATTCTAAATTATGAGGACTAGACACAGAGCAAGAAGCTGTTTGATATGATTAATTGGGCCCATAGTAACTACTGTAGTCTCTTAATTGGACATCTATGCATCCAATTGTTGGTGGGATTTGTGATTTAACTATAATTCCAAGTTTATTTCCTTCATAACAGGATAAAGTCCACTTATACTTACAGGATATCTGGTGTTTGTTTTCCAGTGCCATTGTGCATCAGCTGCATGTTTTGATGCAAAGAAAATTAATCCAGTTTAAAGGTATTTTTTCAAATGATTTCCACTGTATTGTTTCAAGCACACACTCTTCAGGACGCACCTGACCGTCTTTGTATGAGCAGCAAATTAAGCACTACAGCTGATATTAGAACTGAAGACACAAAAATGGAGTTCTTCACCTTTTCTCATGCTATTATCTAGCTACAGAGCAATATAGATTAGCCGCCGTGATAAGGTGAAATGGCTTAACTAGTAATATGTTAATATGTCAAACTTAACAACATGGGGTGAAATCCTGGTCCCATGGAAGTCAATGGCAAAAAAGACCCAGAAGCAGCAACAGAAAGTATTTAGAAACTTTGCAGGTGAATTCTGCCCAGCCTGCTGAGAAGAGAGTGGACATCTCTGCTTTTTCCCTCGCTCTCCCTAGTGCAGCTGTTGTGAGACTAGTTGTTAAGAGTAACCGATTGCAATAACTGGTTAATATGCAATCAAGTTCATTTAAAAAATATTACTCCTGTTACTAGTTCCCTTTCTTTAAAATGTAAGAAATGCTGACTGACTTCCATGGGGCTGAGATTACTCCCCTGGTGTCTATGGGCTGAAACCCTATAAACGCTAGTTTTATTATATCCCAAAATCCAACCCTTGTTGATTCCCTCTGAGCATGCCAGCTTAGTAAAATATTGGTTTTGCCATGAAAATGAAATAAGATTGATTGATTTGTCATCCACTAAGAAATCATTGATCCAAATTTGATCCTAGGCTACAGGCAAATAATCCTCGCTAAATCAAATTATCCGCAGAAGGGAATGCGTGATTAGCAAGAAGGGGTGCGATGGAGCGTCCACCTCGCATAAAGCAGGTTAACCTGATAAGCTGCATCTGAAGGAAGGCCAGGGACTGATGAGGCCTAATGGCTGAAGAAGGCCAGCTGGGATAGACTTATAAAGAGAGGAAGTTGGTAGTAAGACAAGGCTGCCAGGAGGAGTGCAGCAGTCGCTCCCTAGAGAAGAGGGCAGTTGGCTAGGTGCAAAGAGGAGATCTGGGGAGGAACGAGTAAGTCCTGGGGCCCTGCCTTGGACTACAGACTCTGGCAAGAACCCAAGAAGGGGTGAGGAAGCTCCAGGGGCAACTTTGGGATGGGCCAGAAGATAGGGAAGACTGGTAGGAAAGAACTCAATTGGCACTTGAGCAGACTATGGTTGCTAGGCATAGGGTCTCTGGGTTGGAACCTGGAGTAGTGGGCAGGCCCGGATTCTCCTGCTGGCCACTGGGAAAGTGGCACAGAGCAGGAAGTGGATTGGAAGACTGTCTGAGACTGCAGAGAGATCGTTTGGCTGGTGGGCTTGGAAGGGGAGGACTATAGTGACCTGGCCAGAGGGCTGAGTCACAAAGGGGGAGCACCCTGAGTCCAGAGAGGCAAAAGGGTGAGCAACCCAAGGGGGGGGGCGCGCGCGTCAGACCGGTTGAGAACTAATCCACAGATGAGCCACAAGGAGGCACCCCAACAGTGAGTGGTTAACCCTGTGACAAGGTGAGATTGAAAATATTTGGGAAAAACTTGAGATTTTTCTTTTTCGCCTTTAGTTTTTTTTAAGCACAGGACTGTCCCTTTTCTGGTCCCCTCCCATCCCTTTCTGAAGATCATTCTGAGGGAAAGCGCTCTTGGCAGATGCAACCGAAGATGCAAACTTCACCTATTAAAAACCACCTCTGCATGCTCATTATGTAAACTCTGGGTGTGACAACGGCTCAAAGTGCTTTGGGTTTTTATGGTAAAATCCGACATGTTTATTTCTTTCCAAAACCCCTGACCAATCTGTGTGGGAAATAAACTATCCATGGCCAGATCCTGCTCTTACTGAAGTTGATGGGTGTTTTGCCATAGACTTTAATGATAGCAGGAGTGGGTTCCTCCCTGGTCTTTTCTACCTCTTACTGCTATAGGGTTAAATTCACATGCGTACAGAGGGCCAACATGAGGAATACACACCACTAAAATCCTAGTGTGTGTGCTAAGTAGGGTTTAAGTGGTGAATAGGACTCACACCAGTCCTCTGCACAGGGGTGAATTTCACCCGTAGTGAACAGTGTTTAAAAAACAAGACTGTTCACTGCCCCATAGCATAGTATTATGTTTACCATGGCATTTGTACTATCCTGTAGACTTAGAATGGGAAATACCTCAAATTCCAGAGAACATTTAACTGCTGCAAGCACTCTGATTGTATATGCGTAAGGGAAGATAGTAAGTACAACAGTCAAGAAACCTAAGTTTCAATACATTGACTACAAAGTCAGACAGAGGCAGATTATTCCTTAGCCAATAGTAGTTTAAAAAAATCAATTCAATTAACTCAAGGCTGATTTAGAAAAAAAACAAAACACTCTGTGTGACCTATTCTTAGAGGGTTCTCACATTAAACCCAGTAAAGCCGGGATGTTTGTAGATAGAGCCCTGACAGGTGGCAATACTTCGTAAAAGCCAGTGTTACGAAAATATCCAAGGAAAGAAGAATATTTTTGGAATTAAAAATCAGATATATTCAAACCTAATTTTGTTTTAATTCACGTATGTCACATATCCCCTAATTTAACTGGCCTAGCAGATCTCTTGTAATTGCTGCTTGCATATGCAGTCAGACTTGGTGAGCGAATATTTACAATGGTGTGGTAACAAGAGCCAATGAATGGCTTCTGAGTCACAAAAGGGCCACATAGTTAGCCTTTACAGACCAGACCTAGACTTGGTGGAACTATAGATGATTTCATGTAGTAGAAAAAGGAATTAGCTGATACATTCCAAAACACATTTTAAAAAAATCTTCTGTCATTTTATTTAGTAGCCTTAAATATAAATAATTGTGACATCTGGTTGCTTTCAAGAGCATGTGATTTTAATATTTTAATTGCTACAAACAGTTTCATAAGGGTGCCCCCAAAGGCATGCCCAAATCATTATTTTGTTTGTTATATTTCCTGTGAGGTTTTGATCAACTATATTCTGTACATGCAGCAGTCTGAGTATTGTAGCACTAATACATTCATTTCAAAACTGGAAAATTAGCCAGCCGGGACTCCTTTTGTTATAGGCTGTTAAATATTGTATGTTCACTGATAAATATTGGGTATCGTTTTATTTTAAAATCAGGCAGTTTACACATTTTGTTAATTATTATGCTATCATATGGTTACCAGATTAAAATGCAATGTTAGCGGGAGATACAGCAACATCTAATACAATGCATCAGGAGGGGATTTCATCTAATCTGTCTCTAGCTCTCCAAAGTGGAAAACACATTTCTGAAATCCTCAGGGTCTCCCATAACGCATTTTACAAGACACCCACTTGAAACCATCCACTGACATTATCCAGTAAAGTCATTTTTACAACAGCCACATGGGTCCCTCTTAAATATCATCAACAGCACACGCACTGCAATGGGTAACATCAGACACCTGGCAACCACATTGATTATTGCAGGAATGCAGTGATGACTTTACATGGGAGAGCTACAGTTACTGCAGGAAATGATAGTCTCCCTAAGTCCACCCCACCCTTTTCCCCCTGAGTAGCATCATGGCACCTGCCAGCCCTTGTAAGGAGAGCAGCAATCTCAACACTGGGTGGGCACCATATTTGCTGGTTTTTTATCTGCTGAAGGTGGGGCAGACAGACTGACTTTCTTTGCCTACAGACGTGCAGCAATTGCTCAGCAAACGCATTGCTGTCATTGCTCGGTGTCCATAGTATATGCCAGGGATGTATTCCCAGCTACTAAGTCAGTATGGTCTTGCTTTACCAAGGTGGGGGTTGGAGGGAAGCTAATAAACCCACCTTGGTATGTCCCTTGGGACTAGGGTGACGAGATGTCCCGATTTTTGGGTCATCTTCTTATATAGGCTCCTATTACCTCCCAGCCCCCATCCCGATTTTTCACACTTGCTGTCTTGTCACCCTACTTGGGACTCAGGCATTCCATCAGGGGATAGAAGGACACTTAGGCATAAGACTGTGATACAGTTTCCAGGCCTGTTTTGTTTATATTAGATTCCATAACATCGTAGCCTTTTGGCCACTTTCCAAATGACTCCATGCGAGCACGGCCTCCGTAGCAACCGTTCTCAGCAAGTACCGAATACATAATCTTAGTCAATCCAAGTACCTTTAAACAACCCTGTTTGAGCTTCGATTCCCAGTCTGCAAACGCTCTGTGTGTGTTGGCCACTACACTGCCTCTCATCTTTATGCTTTCCCCCTTCGAGAACGCTGAGTTTTACTGCTTCTTGCACTTCCAAATTTTGACTCTGATCCTACCTGGGAGCTCCCCCTGCAGAACCCCAGAAGGCCCAATACCTTGACCTGACTGGAGGATCAGGGCCTTAAACTGGACATGAGAAAAAGACACGAAGGTTTCACCTTGTAAAACAAGCATATTCCTAGAAATCACATAGTCTCTCTATATTCTAGGGAATCAATCAAAGTTAATTTCCCAGGGTTTGTGAAAGCCTATTGCCTGGACTGTGATTCCCAAATGGGTTTTTTCAAGAGCTTAGCTGGCTGTTATATTTCTGGCTAGAGAATATGCAATATGATAAAAACACAGTCCCTACACAGTGTAATAAATTACAGACTGTTTGATGTGCAAACCAAAGATCTGTCAAGCTCCAATATATTTGAAATATTTTAAATGAGTCCTGCACTCCAGTGTCTGGAAATTTAAAATATGTTTCCAGGCCTCTCAATTTTCTAATGACATTATCTTGCCCACTTATTCTCCTTTTAGGAGTTTTATTCCAATTCTTACCAAGTATCGTTTCAAAATAATGCTCCTCTTCCTGGAGATAGACCCACCAGAAAGGGGGCGGGGCAGGGGGGTTGATAAGCTTATGACTGGTCCAATGGTTAAGACACTAGCCTAGGACTTTGGATGCCTGTGATCAAGTTCCTACTCTGCCAGACACTCCCTGAGGGACCATAGCCTCTGTATGCCTCAGTTCCCCAGCAGCAAAATGGGAACAGCAGCAGTGCCCTACCTCACAGGGTGCTCTGAGAAATAAAAATAGGGATCAATTAAAACTCACTTCCGTCAAAAAGATCCCTGACTTCCCAAATGTGATAACGCTAATATTTATGTATGAGCCATCCATGCTTCTGGGCACAGAGTGAAAGCAACTCAAATCACAGCTTGGTCTAAAGGCAAAGGAATCTAAAAAATCCCAGTACTAACATGATGATGATGATAAACCAGCTCACCCACCAACCCACAATAAACAGAGCCACCCACAAATCACACATTAAAAAGACCCGCCAAGCTGTTTTGTGTTTCAATCTTATTATCAGGAATCATGCTCCAGAAAATGTCACTCACCCCAAAAAGATCTGACCTGAGACATTAAACTTACTCAAACTGCTGTGTGTTTTATTTTTTAAAGACCATAAACCAAACCTAATAAATTCAGACAGACCTTTTTATTTCCCCTTTTGTATAGTTTTAACTGGCTGCTTTCCTTCCAACCTCTGGGCATTCCATTCTAGTGTACGAATGAGGTCCACATGATTGCTTGAAAAGCATGCAAGTTCTACAACACAGAAAACAACTTGTGGAGTGCGGGGCGGGGGGCGCTTTATAGGCTATGAACGCATTTATTTAGATTCAGAGGGAGAAAACTGATTGGTTAATGAGTGACAGAACTATACAATTTATTCACCAAACCTGAACCATCTCCAGAGAATTCTGAAGCTTTGTCATGCTTTTGGAAAAGTATTTATTTTTATAGCATGAATAGCATATAATAAATAAAGGCTAAAACATTGTAAAACATAAATTACATCTATTAGCAACATCCAAGAGTTAAAGAAAATGTTTTGGAACTCAACTAACTGGAAAGGGAGCCTACATATGTCTCTGGGATCAAAGCTGCATCTCCTCTTATCAAAACAATGGACTGGGAGCCACTTGAAAGACATTGTTGCTATGTGCTGGATACCTACAGAGAATGCATTTCAGAAACCTGAGCACGAAGAGCTGACCACTGAAAAGCGGTACTCATTGCCCCTCTTCTCCAACAGACACTGAAAGCCTGAGGAAACCTCCTTTAAAAGATGCTTTCCACTTGAGTAGAGCAGATGAGCTACTTTTCGTCTCTCTTCCAGTTTGGGATTCCACACTGCATTCTACAACATGACTGTTGACCCAACCAGAATTGCAGCTTTTCATATCTCCTCCTCTTTGGGAGCCCATTGTCAGTGCAGATGTGAATGAGACAGAGAAACTTTCCTGGGCCAAGGAACTAAGCACAATGGTGAGATTCAATCCACAAAATCTCAAGTCTAAGAAAAATCCAGATTTCCTTTTACCAGGATCTGAGCCATTTAGCTTGGCTTAATGTATTTGGCATGAATAGCTGGTTCATAGCTAGTTCTCAGGTATTATCTTTTGCTTTCAAAATGTTTTCTTCTGAACTCTTTTCCAATGACAAATGGCCTTGCCCCAAAAGTTAACATTTTCACAAAGGCGTTTGATTTTTCAAAGTGTTCACATTCTGTATATTTACATGTATTAAAAAAGCGCAGTTGAACTGCACTAGATAGTGGTAAAGCTGCAGACTTTGGTTGCCATCTACTGGTCTGGTAATAGCAGTGGTAAGTGGCTGTCCTGTGACCAGAAAGAAAAGGAGTACTTGTGGCACCTTAGAGACTAACCAATTTATTTGAGCATGAGCTTTCGTGAGCTACAGCTCACTTCATCGGATGCAAAGCTCATGCTCAAATAAATTGGTTAGTCTCTAAGGTGCCACAAGTACTCCTTTTCTTTTTGCAAAGACAGACTAACACGGCTGTTACTCTGAAACCTGTCCTGTGACCAGCTCCCCACTGGGCTTTCCACACTTCCTTTTTCTCAATTTCTTTTTTTCAGTTTCAAAACTGAAAAATTTGGGAGTTATTTTTTTTTGTTTTGGTTTTTTCAGCTACATATATTGTAGCTTTACCAGTACACAGTTCAGTTCAACTGACTAATTTACCCTTGGTCTCCTAGTCCAGGAAACTTAGCCTCCCTGCAGCCTGAACCGATCAGCAAAGACCTGACTTGACCCAATCTGGCAGCCAGCATTTCACAATCATTGTATAGCCGCAGTTTCAAGAACGCTAATAAGCATGTTTTGTTCAGTGTGGCTTTCTCACTGTGAATAGCAAAATATCACCAGCAGGCTGAAACCTGCCTTCTTCACAGTTTAATAGGGAGCTGATTATGACTTTTTCTCCTTTTAATAAGCAAGACCTGTTACCCTGTATTGTAA
This sequence comes from Lepidochelys kempii, assembly GCF_965140285.1. Taxonomy (NCBI): domain Eukaryota; kingdom Metazoa; phylum Chordata; order Testudines; family Cheloniidae; genus Lepidochelys; species Lepidochelys kempii. The sequence continues at coordinate 98,856,898 of NC_136388.1, read as the reverse complement.
AGTACTGCAAGCTGGCATGTATGAATGTAAAGGAAAACTGGACCTGCGCCCCAACAGTAAGCTCTGCTATTCTGTGTCAGGGTGTACATGGCTCACCGTCACATGAGCACAGAAAGAGTTAATTCCTAAGCAAAACTGCCTGCTACTTACACCCACAGGGGAGGTAACAGAGGTGTGTCTTGGGGACCTAAAGACTCAAACCAGGGAATGCTATGAATACAGTTCCCTGGTGTTCACTGAAGAAAAAAAGAAGAAGTCATCAGCAAACCACCTCAGCTAGGAACTTCCGAAAGAGCAAAACCAACCTGCAGGCCAGCCTTGAAAGTGTGGTTTTGTTTTAGCCTCCTTGAGCTTTTTTTAAACCTGTTTGTGTCCAAAAGCTTACGAAGAAAGCTCACAAGAAAGCTCTCCCTGCATAGACTCTGCTTTCAGGCTAAATTGGGTAACTCAGCCATATTACAGGGCACATTATTATTACTTGGATAGTTGAACCCACAAGGCCCCCAAACAGTCTGTGCCCAGAAACAGCAAAGGCATAAGCCCTCAGCTGCATTTTAAAACAACCACACATCGCTGCACACTAGTGTCACAGGAATGAGAGCAGAGTCCAGGGGTGGACAGGAGCTCTGCTGGTCTGGGGCAAGGCAGGAAGCCAAGAAACCATGACACCAGGAGAGAGAACATGGGGAAGTTAAGTGGTCATCTTAAAGAAAGCCAGCCCAGGACCTAATCCTGAGCTGTTGGGGCACAGACTGGTGGTGGTGGTGCTAAGGACGCGTGCTCCTCATCCCGCTAACTCAGGGCAGAGCAAATGGAAGCAAGAGGGAAGGCGGCCAATAACTAATGGAACCATATTGCTTCTATCGGTGCAATCCTGATTTAATTTGTCACAAGAAGAATATCTAGAGTGGAAACATCAGCTCAGACTGGGGCCATCATGCCTGATAAACTGCCTCCAACAGGACCAATACCCAACACTCCAGGTGCACATGAAAACTTCACATTAAGCACCAGGAAAACTGGGCAAGGCCAGAAAATTCCTTCCTGGCCCTTGCGGTGATCAGTCTGTGACATGAAGCTTGAGATCTGATGACTGCTTTGCTACCCCAAACTTAGCATGTTCCTTACGTTAATGTGTCAGTCACAAAACCATCCCACCCCTTGGAGATGCAGCTGCAGTGTCTGACAGCATGGCCTCCATGCAGGAACAGATTCTGCAGACCCACTCCCCCGGACAAAGGATAACAATTATCTTCACAAGCCTCATCCGCACAACACAGAACTGCCATCAAATGTGCTGAGCATGGAGGGGTTTGCTCTAGAGAACTGAGACCAGACACTGCTGTCGGGGGGAGTGTGGGGCAGCTTGCTCTCAACCCCCACCCCTTGCTGGGCCCTCCCTCTGCACTGGGCTGGGATGAGGGTTGTGGTGCTGCTGTGGGTGGTCAGTGTCCCTGGGTTGCAATGCCCAGCACAGGGAGCTGGGCTGAGTCCCCTGGGACAAGAGATACTGCTCTGGGGTCTCTGTGGGTGCAATTGTGCCCATGAACCCCACTAAAGCGCCCCTGCCTGAAAGCCTGGCTCCCTGAGCACCCCTCCTCAAGACTGCACCAAGTTCCAGTCTGGACCATAAGGGTGGTGGAGCTGGGCACACACGTGTGTCGTGGCCCTGGGTCCCATACTCACAACTGACATCATATGACTCCGCTGTCATTTGCACATGCCAATAAAGTCCAAGAAACGTATCTAATTGAGCAAAGCAGGGCAGATTTGGAAACGCGCCACCTCCCCCCACCCAGAGCAATCCCCACTCCCTGCCCTTGCACCCACCTGGTTGATGTGTTTCAGTTTGTCGATGAGCTGGCTGATCACTGGCTCGGGACCCTTTGTTTTCATCTCGTGGGTGCCAGCTTGAGCTTTCCCCCCATTCCTCACTGCCTGGTGACTGTACCTGCACGAGTGAACACAGAAGACAGCATTGGGTGATGGACTGGACTCAGCAATCCGTATTATTTATTGCTTAGATCGCAGCATGCTAGCTGCCTTCCTGTCACAGAGGAAAACACGGACCCTGCCCTGAGAAGCAGAGGACGTTATTATTTCTCTAACCACAGCACCTAGGACCCCAGTTTGGACCCCACGGCATCAGGTGCTACACAAACACAGAATAAAAAGATGGACCCTGCCCTGAAGAGCTTCCAATCTGGGTGCAGTCTAAGAGGACAGACAGCCCAAGGTGTGGAAAGGGATACGACACACAAGGCAGGTTAGCTGGGTGACGACCGCCGGGTGTCTGATGTAGGTCCAAGTGTGTTGTGGTGCTGGTTTAAGTTAAATGTGAAAAATATTCCCACTCTACAGTTCAACCCCCTTGTGGCCCAGAATCCACCCCAGTGACCCAGCCCCCTCCCTCCACAGCAATGGTTCCCTGGCTAAAGTAATGAGCGGGCCGAATGGATGAGTCAGCACATGTCTTGTAGACTTTGCAGTGGAAGTGGGACTTCAGAGGGGATTTAAAGGAGGCGAGGTGGGGCCAGCTCAGGGGCAGCAGCGTAAGAAAGCAAGGAGACCCCCTGCAGGAGAAGCAGGCAAATACCACCATGGGGCTGGCAGCACTGGCAGGGCAGAGCGGGTGGGAAGGCGATGCCAGGCCAGACCAGGGCAAAGAGGGGAGGCATTAGGGAGGACCTGGGAGGCAATCACAAGAAGCTCAGATGCAGCGGAGAGGGGGAGCCAGGCCAGCGGAGAATTCATAGCGGGGATGGCAGCAGGTGCAGGGGTGACGGTCAGAGCTGTGCAGATCGCAGAGGGCGACGCGGGTGTTGGGAGCCCAGGGAGGAGGACGCTGCAGCAGTCAGGATGGGAGGCCTGGGAGCTGTGCGGATGGAGAGGAAAGGCCAGGGGGTGGGAATAGTACGGAGGAAGGAGCAGCAAGATTTGGATGCAAGCCAGATGTGAGGGGATCGGCGTCCGAGATGACACCAGGTCACAAGTCTTCGCAACAGGGAGAGTGTGGGGTGTTCCGCTGTGTGGGAGAGGGCTTCAGAAAAGGGTATGGCCAAGTTAACAGCATGACGTCCACAGTCTGTGCTCAGTTCCCCCAGGGCCACTGGAGTGCCTCCAGATTTACAGCAGTCACTAGGAACCTGGCCCCAAAGCCTGAAATCTGAGCAGCTTTTCAAATACAACAGGGGCCAGGTTTCAGGACAAGGGCTATTCAGAACTGCCTTCGTTTGATTGATGCGAGATCCGTCACACAGTAGTGTTAATGAGAGTCCGCCGCTGAGACCAGGGCCCCCCGGTGGCAGGGGCTGTGCAGAGACATAGCCAGAGTCAGTCAGCGGATGTCTACATGGCAGCAGGCTGCATTTCCTCCTGCCCGGGCAGACAGCCATGCTCCAGCTCTGCTGGAGGTAAAATGGGAAGTGCGGAGGTTGCGGCAGCCCACCCAACCCCTCCGGTGGCTGGCCCAGGTCACCACAGCCACACTGCTATTTCTAAGCACATTAGCTTGAGTGCGTGTCTGGATACCCGGGCCGGGAGGCTCACTCCCAGCTTCAGTGTCAACGTACCCTGAAGCACCGTCTCACCGAACAGCTCACGGCCTAAACAGACAAGGCAGAAAAAGGCCAGGCAGACAAGACAACTGTTTCCATTTTACAGATGGGGAACGGAGGCAGAGAGAGAAAGGCCACAATTCAAGAACGCACTTCCACCCGATTTTAAAACCGATCACCACTCTGGAAATCGCTTAATCACCGCTTGACTTGAAGCTCGTGCTAAAAGTGAAGTACGTTGTTAAGTGGCCTTCAGTCGGCCCCCATGTATCTTGGCCAAAGGAGTCTGTGAAGAGCCAGAGGAGATCTCCTGAGTCCCCATCTAATGCCTTCACCTCAAGGCCACCCTGCCTATACATTTAATCGATCTTGTAGCACTCCGAATTGCCACCTTTGTACCGGTGTGTTACCCAAAGTACAATTAAATTATCATGTGTCTTTCCTGAACGACTTTTATTTAAAAAATGAACTTCGGTGCGATTCTTGTGGGATTCAGCATTTAATGTTAAATGCACAAGCCTCCATTTATATTTTGAAAAGTCTTGTAGCAGGATAATCACGATGGGAAAGTACCAAATACACAAAACAATAGACACCGCTGCACCGCAGCCCAGCAACTTAAGCACATGAGCAGGGGCTACTTGCCTGCTGAAAGTTAAGCGTGTGCTGAAATGCTTTGTTGGACTGAGCTCATGATTTCCACTGAGGCTGAAATAACAAACGTCTCTAAATAAATAGCTGGCTCTCAACAAACACGCGCTACAGCAGAATCCATATTCTCAGGGCACCATCTTGTGGAAAGACGCATTACTGCCGTTCAATTATTACACTCATAAACACTTGTTCCTGCAAGAGCTGTGCCTAACTTTACACATATAAATGTTTGCAGGACTGCGGTGCTAGACCTGTTGTTTTATCACACAATCGCAGAACACTACTAAACCAAGCCAACACGTCTATCAAACCATACACTCATCAGCAACATGAACATGTAAAGGCCGGACTTTTTAGATGCCTGAGAAATTGCTACCTTTGCTGTCATTATGTGAAGCTAATTTTAAAATGCAGAGACAGAACATTAAAGTACACTGCTGAAAAGTGTTCTGGAGTTTCAGTGAGATTTAACTCCTGGGTTCTGTAGACTTCAGTGAGAGCAGAACTGAGCCCCTGCCTGGACCATACCTAAATCAAAGGAATACATTTCTTCTGGACTAGTGTAATACAAATGCAAATAAACTGATCTTGTAATCCCTGAGCGGGTAAAACTCACACTGAAGTCAATGGGAGTTTTGTCTGGGCAAGGACTGCCAGATCAGACTCTCTACACTCTAGTATGTCATAGATGACGGAGCACAGTAGATGTGGTAGGGACATGGGAGATAATGTCCAGTGGCAAACATTCAGTGAATGTGGAGAATATGGAAGGCACAGTGAGTGGCCCTGGTTAACTCCATTAGAGAGAGGGTTGGAGTCATAGGCTACCAGTGAGACAAAGAATATGTCTTCATTGCACACTAAGGATTGAGCCCAAGCCCCCCTTCCATCCACACACAAATCAGTCTGACTTGGGTCAGTAAGCACTCAGGACCTGGGTCCTAGGACCGTGTTAAAGTGGTGAGTCATAGCCTGAGTCCTGCTGAGACTCGGGTCCAAGCCCTGTATTTTGCAGTGGGGACCCTGCTCAAGCTGCAGACCCGAGTCAGAAAGTCTACGTCTCACAAAATGGATGTTAGCACAGTTGTGGGTCCAGCAATTGTAAAACCTGAGTTTTGCAATGCAGTGAGGATGCTCAAGCGTGCACTTGGGAACACAGAGTCCACAAGCCGAGGTCCCACAGACTCAGGTTTATGATGCAGTGTAGACATACCCTAATGGCGAAGCCATCCTCCTGCACAGGAAAACCCACAAGAGAGGACCTGAATGTTGGGGGGAAACTCCAGGAGGTTCCCCTTGTGGGGTTCTCCCTAGAACTGTCCTGCTACCTGGGCTGTACCCAGAATCACAAGGCTTTCAGTCCATGGGTAGGCAATGCAGCCCTTCCTTCTCCTGACCAATGAATTCATGGGCACAAAACTAAACCTAAAGAGAGCTGGTTTGCTCACGAGCATCCAGACCTGCCCTGCTATTACACTCCAGATCACGAGACTTCAGCCTGGCCTCCACCCGTGGGAAAAGGGAACACACCTTGTCAGGGGACAAACTCCCTGCTTTTATGCAAAAGGACATGGCAACAGGAAAGCAAAGGAGGAAAGGCACAAAGACAGAGGCTGAGTCACCCCCTCACTCACAGCTATTGGGCTCAATACAGAGGTAAGTGGGTGAAATGTTCTCGCCTGCGGGAGACAGGTCAGAGTAGATGATCGACTGGTCCCTTCTGACCTTACCCCATGAATCTAGGAATCATTTATAAAGCCCACATACCCCACTGGATGCAAGGCCTGATTTTCAGGGAGCCCAATCTCTTCTACTCCCATTGGAGCCGGGAACTGTGGACTCTGACAATCAGAGCTGTGAGGCTCAAAGTGCATCTCCTGCTTTTCTGAAGGTGAAAGTATCATTAACACAAAGAAAACAGACATCCCAAATGCATTTCCTTGGCCTAGGGATGGAGTCAGGTCCCCCAGGCAGACAATGACACAGATTCTCCAAGGGCATTTAAGCACGTTTCACTCCATCCCTATTTAGCAAAGCACTTAAACGCATGCTTAACTTTAAGCACCTCAGGTAAAATTTTCAGAAGTGCCAATGTGACTTAAGAGCCTGAGTCCCACTGACTTTGAGTGATCCTCAGGGAGAGATTTTCAAAGGCACAAACGGCGGTTAAGTGCTGAACTCCTATGTCACTTTTGAAAATGAGACAGGTCCCTAAGTCACTCAGTGCTTTTGAAAATCTTATCCATTATGATTAGCGTGCTTTGCTGAACAGGGCTGGACTGCGGAGCCGGGGCTTTCATTCTCTCAGTTCAGCTGGAAGGAAAGTCACTACCAGAGCATAGGGGTTATGGCTTTCCCAAAGCCTAGCTGCACCTAAGGCATGGCAGGACTGTATGAAGTGAGCCTGGGCATCTTTTCTGAGCACACCCAAAGATCGTGTGTGAGCCAAAAGAGTTTGAAACTTAGCTTCAGTAAGGGAAAGAGGAAAAAGAGTCCTGAAATCCCAGCTTTCCTGGAAAGGACAGCGGGCACCATCTCTGCAGCATGGTCTCCCAAGGTGCCGCCCACTTGACAGCCATCAGCAGCTAACGGGCTTACTGGGTCCTAAGGCCAGCCCTGCGACCATACTCATGGGAAAGAAAAGTATAGGCAAGCCAATGGCAAAAACACCCTACTTTTCCTCAGGGTTCTGTGACTTGTTAGGAGAATCCTGCCAGAAACTTCCTTTTTTGTCTTTCCATTCAACTCAGCAAGTGAGCGTGTGTTAATTAGCACGAAAGTGGCCACGGTATGGCACAAGCAGGGACTGCGTGACCTCATCTTATAGATTTACAGCAAACTTATCGTCTAAGAATAAAGTGTTTTGTGGAGCAGGGGCAGCATTTGGCATGTGCTTAGGTGCCTTGCTGAACTTGGACCAAAGAGGGCCAGGTTGTTCCCGCATTGCCTTGAGTGACAGCAATGGGAAGTCTCCGGGCCAAACTGATCAAGGGATGAAGGCAAGACAGCTACAGAAAGGCACCTAGTGACGGATGCAGAATGTTTCCAACTTACCTCTACAGAGTGTAGGCGTCTCCATTGAATCTGAGCTGTTTTGCAGATGCTTCTGTTCTAGACATGAGCACTAACAAGCCCTGATACAGATCCCATGCTCTAAGGACGCTGTCAGCACTGACAAATATACTGCTAACTGGTGTAAATTATTAAAGTCCTCCAAGCTCCAACTGGGGCCCTGCCTTTTGAAACACCAATGCTATAACAGGATCACGTGCCCGACTACCACTTCATAAGCAGCACAAAACCAAAGATCCCTACCTCAGATGTGGTACCCTGTAGTAGGATGTCATTCAGCAGAGTAACGGGGGTTTCCCTCCCATAGTTCCCTGGATAGGAGCTACTGTTTGTGAGAAGATAATCTCAAAAGGAGAAATGTCACGTTGTTGTAAAGTGTGCTGATACATGGCTGTCACTAAAGATCATTAAAGATAATCACATGATGAAAACATTACCAAGCTAAAGCCTTGCATGGGTTACATATTCCTCTTTCATTCGTAAGTCATAAGTATTTGGTATTAAACCCAAATAAGGGGTTTGCCCCAACCCTCACATCCAAAACTCTCACCTTTGCAAATACTTTCCCACTCCAGCTCAATTAGATTTAACCAATGGGGTTCCCAACAAGTTTTACCTCCTGATTTTCATTTCAGAGCACTGGAGTCCAGACAGCAAAATGTTTTTTAAACATATGATAATAAATGTACTGGTGTGTTTCCTTCCCCACAGAATCTGCTTTAGCATTGAAATGCAGAGAGACAGCTGGAGCCGACTTGGCTGTGCTAAGTTTGGAGATAAATTACTGAAGTGCAATGTATGATTTACAGAAAATAATCCTGCAAGTCAAGTGTAAAGTACTATATATGAAAGAGGAAAGTAACCTTTTCGTTCAAACACCAATTAATTTACGCCTGCCTCCTGGCTACAAAGTATTTATTCAAATGCAGCTGCATACTTTAAGCCTGCTAGAGGGGAGCAGAATGTTCTGTCTTCTTTGACTTCTTCACTTTGATGCTGCTCATTGAACCTTAGTTTCTTGGTGATGCAGGGGGACCGAATGCAATAGAACCCGATCGCTCCATGTGTAGGTAAGCCTTTTAAGGAAAGAGGGCCCATAGGAATGGATCCTGAGACAACAGCAGCAACCCATTCTACAATATCAAAAGGTGCTCTGCATTGCAGGACCTCTTCTAGCCAATGGAGCTATGTCGATTTATACCAGCTGAGAGCCTGGCCTGGAATCTTTAAAGTGTTCACCCTCTTCTGTGGGATACAGTATTGCCAGACCTCGAGCAAAACTGGAAGGTGGTTCTTTTCTATTTTGCTTGGTAATATTAACTGCCCTGAGTCCCAGTCAGCCACACCAAGAGCCTCTTGCAGGGACCCAGGCCACCAAACAAAAGCTCTCCTTTCAGACGTACAGCCCCATTGACTGACTGTCGCAAGAAGGCGACCAAGGGGGAAGGGCTGGGCTTACCATGAGGCAAACGGAGGCGGCCGCCTCAGGTGCCAGACCGTGCGGGGATGCCACTAGGACCCAGAGTGTAGAAAATTGTGTCTGCATCTGGATTCTCTCTGCTCTAGACCCACAGAGATGGGGGAGTGCTGTGCTGGAGGAAGGAGGGCACAAGTGACAGAACAGGCAGGCAGGAGAAAAGGTGAGAGGGAATAACAGAAAGCAGCAGGAGCTGCAGGGAGAGAGAGGAGGAGCCTCTTATGTACCTCTCTAGCACCCCCAGCAACCTGGACTGATTAACACCAGCTTCTCAGGGAGCTTCCTGTTTCCTGCTGCTTCCCTGAACCCACTTGAGGAGAACAGGCAGTCAACTGAAGTAGTAGGAGCCAGTTAGGCCCTTAAGATGCTGATCTCTTCCCTCGCTCAGGCCCTGCTACCAGGCTGCTTATTTGTCCCCTTCTATTGAGTGTTGAGAGCCACTCTAGCTGGCACAGAACAGCAGTCTTGAGTGAAAGAAGAAAATGTCCCTCTGGGGCAGCATTCAGAAAAAGAAAGAAAGTAAAGGAAGCTTTTCTAACTAAACAGGAAGGAGCTCTCCTGAGACACGTAGACACAAATGTTCACGGTGAGCCTTCCGGTTCCAGTGAGGATGTGAGTGGTGAGGAGATGCCTGATCTTCCAGTTAGTCAGAGTGCAGGTGACCTGGCAGCTACTGCAGCATACATATCTCCATCTCCAATGGATGTAACCATGCACATTCCTGAAGAAAAGTGTAGATCAGAGAAGAGGGTGGTGGAGGCGCAAGAAACAGCTGCTGCTGAGTTTAGTTCCTTAAGTCTAAATGATCAAGGACTGTGGACCCACTTGAGCAGTAGCCTGAGGGACTTCCTTGTACTGCGTGGGCCACAGCAAGTGAAAAACTTCATGTTCCCCAAAGACAATGAAAACAGAAGTTTCCATCCAACACATTACTGGCGTGAAATCCCCAATGGTGACAAAGTGGAGAGGCCATGGCTTATGTACTCAAATATCCAGAATGCTGCATACTGTTTTTGTTGCAAACTCTTCCAGTCTAATGTTCCAGCCACTTTGGGTTCTACAGGAACAAAGGACTGGAAAAATCTGGCATGCCATGAGAAGGCATTAAATCACCAGAGAGCATTCCATAGGTGGAAAGAGTTTGAGATGAGACTACGGTTAAAGGCCACCATAGATGATCAGCATCAAGAGAAGATTGCTTCAGAGTCTCTTGACTGGCAAAATGTTCTGAAAAGGCTCATTGCCATTGTGAGAATGCTTGGTACCCAAAACCTAGCACTGCGTGGCACTTCAGATCAGCTGTATGTGCCAGACAATGGAAACTTCCTTAAAATTGTGGAGCTGATGGCTGAATTTGATGCCGTACTCCAGGAGCAGCTAAGAAGAGTCACCACCCACTATCTTGGAAAACAATTCAAAATGAGATCATACAGTTACTGGCAACAAAAGTCAAACAGAAGATTGTGGCAGATCTGAAGTCAGCAAGATCTCACTCTGTTATTCTGGACTGAACACCTGACATCAGCCATATGGAACAAATGACTTGGTGCATTTTGTAACAACAGAACCCAGAGAAAATGTCCCTGCAATGGTGACTGTCAGAGAGCATTTTCTAGAATTTATTGACCTTGATGATACTACAGGAGCTGGTATGACAAATGTGCTTCTTAAAAAGCTGGAAGATACGGGAATTGCGACAGCTGACAGGAGAGGTCAGGGCTACAATAATGGTGCCAACATGAGAGGAAAGAACAGAGGAGTGCGGACACGGATCCGAGAGTTAAACCCTTGAGCTTTTTTTGTCCCATGCAGTTATCATTCACTGAACTGGTCAGTTCATGCAGCATCAGCTTCTAGTGAGGCTCCTGAATTTTTTAATGTAATTCAAAGATCTATGTATTTTTCTCTGCATCAACTCATCAACGGCAGATTTTGAAGCAACATCTCGGAATATCCTCTCTGACACTGAAACCACTGAGTGCCACACGATGGGAAAGTTGAGTGGAGGCGATGAAGCCTATCAAACACCAAATTGGGAAGATAGATGATGCCATAGTTGCCATTATGGAGGATAATGCTATGACAGGAACTGTTCATGGGAGAACAGTGGCAGAGGCAAATGGAATCACCAGAAACATAAATAACTTCAAATTTCTGTGTGGCTTAGTGTTGTGGCATGACATACAGTTTGAAATAAATGTTGTAAGCAAGAGACTCCAAGGTGTTGACCTTGATATATCTGGAGCAATGGAACAACTGGACAAAACAAAGTCATACCTACAGTCTTACCAGTCAGATGAGGGATTTCAAAACGTTCTGAAGACTGCACAGAAATTGGCAGAGGAACTTCACACTGAAGCTATTTTCCCACCCATTCAAGAATACAAGAGTCACCAAAAAAGACGACATTTTGATTACGAGGCACAGGATAATCCCATAAGAGACCCCAAACAACAATTCAAAGTTGAATTCTTTAACCGGGTGCCAGATTGTGCAATACAGTCAGCTGAAGAACGTTTCGTGCAGCTCAAGGAACACAGCAGTATATTTGGGATGTTGTATGATATTCCAAAACTCCTCACGATACCCGAAGAAGACCTACACCAGCAATGCAGGGCACTAGAGACAGTGTTGACACCTGATGACATGCGCGATACTGATGCGAGTGATTTAGGTGATGATCTGAAAGCCCTTTCAAGATACATTTCAGCAGGATCAACTCCAAAGGCTGTTCTGGAATATATGTGCACAAATAAGATGACCATCCTCTTTCCAAATGCTTTTGTCGCTCTGCGCATACTTCTAACACTTCCTGTAACAGTTGCCAGTGAAGGACGCAGCTTCTCCAAGTTGAAGTTAATAAAAACACATCTACGCTCCACAACAACACAGGAGAGGCTGGTCGGCCTTGCAACCATCTCAACAGAGCATGAACTGGCCCAGACTGTGAACCTTCAGCAGGAAGCAGTTCAAATCTTTGCAACCCAGAAGACACGGAAAGCACCACTTTGATTATTCAAACAGATAAAAATGCCAGTGTTTACTATGCAGAAAAGAAAAGTTACATTTGCTGTTCAGGCGTTTGAAAGTTCAGTGTTACTTACAATTTTTGAACAAGGCATTTTAAGTTGTTAGTTCTCCTGTATTGGGGTAGGTAGCAGAGCAGCACCATGAGAGGAGTAGAACGGGAAGAAGGCAGAATTGAGACCTTTCAAAGTTTTAGCCCAAGCAAGGGGGCATGGGGACGTCATTTGAGCTCCCCGCCTCATGTGCCAAACTGTGGTGGGCCGGCCCCGCAAGGGGGATGTGCTGCCCCCGCCAGGCACTGCCATTCAATCACATGTTGGCTGGTGAAGTATTCCTTACGCTCTTCTAAATAAGAGCTGAGATTATCAGATAATAGCCTGACTCCAGAAGCAGGGGCTTTTAGCAAAAAAAACCCCACCAAATATGGCAAGAGTCACAATAAAATCATGAGAGTTGGCAACACTGGGGATGATACAAACCCTTTATCACTTCACTTCACTTTAGTTCAATACCGTTCGAGACATACTAATGATGGAAGTGTTGGTCGGCCGTTGGATCAACAGGTATGTTTAATATATCTAGAGAGAGACCCATGATCTCCATTCTTAAAATACTCTGGGAACAACCTACTACACTGGCCTAAGTAAATCTTACATATGCTAGGAAACTTTGTTTTATGTATCTAAAACGTTATAAAATCCCCTTCCTTTTTTGGGATGCCATTGTGTCTGATATTCTGTAACACCGCCAAATAACTGTCCTCTTCATGAGCTGAAGGTTCATTATTGGCGTGGAATCATTCTTGTTACAATACACACGTTTTCTCTCGGACATCCTGCTGTGCTTTGATAGTTTATTATTTGTACAATTAAAAAACCCTGAATATATTGGCAATAAAAAGGAAATTAGAAACTTTTTCCTGCAGGAAGTGAAATCAAGATAGTTTAACGGGATGCTAAGAATATGTTAATTTGGATACAGTATAAAAGGAGCGAGGATTAAGAGACGCACGGAGAACTTAGGTTAATGTAGAATTTGTCTTGTACAGCTTTGAAATGATAATACTTGCATAATTTGCTTAAAAGTTTTGCAAAGGATCAATGTGTCCGACGTGCTATTCACAAGAGCTTTAAAGGAATATACCAGTATAAGCAGATTATTAAACTTTAAGAATCTGAACTTTTAATAGGCTTTGCAAATCAAATGCTGTGAAATCTTGACACACGGTATAAAAACCTTAAATCAGAAAGCTATTCTATAAAACCCAGCAACACTTCTCACAGGCTAGTGAGTGCGCAGTGAATGGGCCTTTTCTGTGAATGGTGTGCTTCCCATCAATGTCTAACACATTTTAATGTACCTTAAAGGAGTGCTTTGTTATGCGTTTATTTTTTCTTAATACTTGCAGCATATTTTCTCCTACTGTGTAGCAACTGCACAGTTGAAGACGGCCATGCCCAGGGCATCTAATTAGAAAATCAACTTCTTTCGAAGACTGCGCATCTTTGCAAGATGCATGTACTTCCTGATAGTGCTGCATCAGCTGATGTTACACAAATAAGACAAGGAGAGCGGCCATCAGGATAACAACCCACTAATCAAATTCATATGTTACCAAGTTAGGAAGGAGAACAAATTCTTTTCGGATCGGGACAGTACTATCTTGATAAATAAGAGAAATAGACTGCAGTCTATAAAATCAGATTCAATAAAGGGAAATACAAAGTGGGTCACAATGGAAGGAATAATCCAATTTGCAAAATGGGATGAGTCAGTCAATAGGAATACTAAACTTTTATAATCGACAGAGCTTGTCATCTACACAGCAATTTATTAATCCTAAAAGCATTCCTGTGAGTAGATAAATGTTGGGTCAGATCCACAGCTGATGTAAATAAGCATAGCTCCTTTGACTTCAGTAGTGGTATGACTTATAGCAGATGAGATTTTTATCCACTGTATTTATTATCTCATTTTACATATGGGGAAACTCAGGCAAATACCCAGGACCAAAAAAATGAGCTAGTATGCGAGCTGGGGTTAGAACTCAGGGATTCCTGGCTCCCCATCCTGCAATCAGACCACTCTCTGCCACTCCCAAGGATCTACGGTAGCAATGAATATGAGTCAACCACGTGATGTAATTGTAAAAAGCACAATGGTAATGTCCCATTGCATTAACTGGAACACCAGAGGGAAAAGCAAGACAAACAGTCCAACCCGCTAAGCAATAATTAGGCCAAAATGGGAGTGTCATGTTCAGTCAAACTGGAGGAAGTTAAGAGAGGAGAAATGAAAACTTTGATAAATGGTTTTGGAAATGAGAGCCTTTGGGAAGGCTAAAGACACTGGGCATATCTAGCCTGTGAAAAGGAGGGACATGACATCGGTCTGCAAATACAGAAAGCAATATTATAAATAGGACAGAGCCAGTATTAACCAAGAGGACAAGAAGTGAACAGGTTTAAGAAGCAAAAGGGCCAGTTTATCCTCAGGAGCGAGGCACCTGACCAAGCTCACAAGGGAGGGTGTGGAATTGCTGTTCATTGCTGGACTAGATACTCCCACATTAAAATGGATTAAGAATAATCAATAAATCCTGCCACAATGCAGAGGGGTTACACTGGACAAATGCCTAGAGGCCCCTTCCAACAGAATTAATGCTAAGATACCCTATTAGAGACAAAAAGAACCAGAGTACTTGTGGCACCTTAGAGACTAACAAATTTATTTGAGCATAAGCTTTCGTGGGCTAAAACCCACTTCTTCGGATGCATGCAGTGGAAAATACAGTAAGAAGATATATATACACAGAGAACATGAAACAATGGGTGTTGCCATACACACTATAACGAGAAAAGAAAAGGAGTACTTGTGGCACCTTAGAGACTAACCAATTTATCTGAGCATAAGTTTTCGTGAGCTACAGCTCACTTCATCGGATGCATACTATGGAAAGTGTGGAAGATCTTTTTATATACACACAAAGCATGAAAAAATACCTCCTCCCACCCCACTCTCCTGCTGGTAATAGCTTATCTAAAGTGATCACTCTCCTTACAATGTGTATGATAATCAAGTTGGGCTATTTCCAGCACAAATCCAGGTTTTCTCAGGTTTTTTCATGCTTTGTGTGTATATAAAGAGAAAACCTGGATTTGTGCTGGAAATGGCCCAACTTGATTATCGTACACATTGTAAGGAGAGTGATCACTTTAGATAAGCTATTACCAGCAGGAGAGTGGGGTGGGAGGAGGTATTTTTTCATGCTTTGTGTGTATATAAAAAGATCTTCTACACTTTCCACAGTGTGCATCCGATGAAGTGAGCTGTAGCTCACGAAAGCTCATGCTCAAATAAATTAGTTAGTCTCTAAGGTGCCACAAGTACTCCTTTTCTTTTTGCGAATACAGACTAACACGGCTGTTACTCTGAAAACTATAACGAGAGTGATCAATTAAGGTGAGCTATTATCAGCAGGAGAAAAAACCTTTTGTAGTGATAATCAGGATGGCCCATTTCCAACAGTTGACAAGAAGGTGTGAATAACGGGGGGGGGGGGGGGGAAATAAGCATGGGGAAATAGTTTTACTTTGTGTAATGACCCATCCACTCCCAGTCTTTATTCAAGCCTAAGTTAACTGTATCCAGTTTGCAAATTAATTCCAATTCAGCAGTCTCTCGTTGGAGTCTGGTTTTGAAGTTTTTTTGTTGTAATATTGCGACTTTTACATCTGTAATCGAGTGACCACGGAGATTGAAGTGTTCAACTGGTTTTTGAATGTTATAATTCTTGACATCTGATTTGTGTCCATTTATTCTTTTACGTAGAGACTGTCTGGTTTGGCCAATGTACACGGCAGAGGGGCATTGCTGGCACATGATGGCATCTATCACATTGGTAGATGTGCAGGTGAACGAGCCTCTGATAGTGTGGCTGATGTGATTAGGTCCTATGATGGTCCTATGTCAACTGCTGGAAATGGGCCATCCTGATTATCACTACAAAAGTTTTTTTTTCTCCTGCTGATAACAGCTCACCTTAATTGATCACTCTCATTATAGTGTGTATGGCAACACCCATTGTTTCATGTTCTCCGTGTATATAAATCTCCCCACTGTATTTTCCACTGCATGCATCCGATGAAGTGAGCTGTTGCTTTTGCTCAAATTAATTGGTTAGTCTCTAAGGTGCCACAAGTCCTCCTGTTCTTTTTGCTGATACAGACTAACACGGCTGCCACTCTGAAACCTATTAGAGACATGGCTACTACAGCAACCTCAACTCCTATAGAAATTATCTCTACCCACAGACAAACATGCTCACACATACAAAATCCATGGCTGTGATAAATAAACCTATCACGTACCTGTGCTGCTATCACAGCCCAGGAACTGAATCACCTGCCCACAGCTCCCCAGCACTCAGGGTAGTAGCTCAATCCCCTTCGGGGCTTTGGACAGGCACCTTTTTAAATACTACCTTGATCAGAAGAGCTTCAAGCAGCTTTAACCGACATGGAATTAAGAACGGTTCCAGGCATAGAACCTTTATCTATATGGATGCACCAGCGTTAGCAACCGGGGCCAGCAACGTGTCCGTACATGGACACAAGTATCTGTGCTAAAAATTTTGAGGTCCATGGTAATTTTTTCAAAAAGTTGAATGACTGAATGACATAACCCACCCCTCCCTCACCCACCCCCGCCAATGTCCGTCAGTAAGTACAGTAATTCTGTCACGTGTCCGTCTCACAACATGGTGGTGCCGACCCCGGTTAGCAAGGGTAGGACACTTGTAATGAAACATCCCTAATGTGGATAAGGCTTAAGTATTAATCGAAAAACCTGAACTGAGACAATTTTCTCCATAGTATCAGGGCCCTTCTAGCAATGAAGCAGTTATGAATGTCTCTCTGCTGGCTCCAGTCCAACTCTTGTACATGGAACAGGTTAACTACAAGGAAGGAAGGAAGTCTATTTTTGTCCAGCCTGCTGTGTACTTCACTCATGAGTATCTGAGCAGGGGAACACTGCATCTGGGTTGCAGCCTCAAAAAGCCAGGAAAACAGAGAGACACATAAATCTGAGGTCACAGAATTTTTGCATTCTACGTACATGGACACCCCAGGTCAGGACTTTCTTTTCTCAGCTCTCCCAGTAGGCTACCAGCCAATAAATGACTAATATCCGGAAGCTGACTGCAAGGTTCATGAAACCCAGTATTTCTTGTAAAAAGCTGAAAGCCAGGTCTGGGGAAAATCAGAAGTGAGCATCAGCCTAGCACATGGACAGGTGAAGTTATGTCGGAAGAATTAGAGCATACAGCTGATGTTTTTAGGTTTCACCTCGCTTGGGGAAAATAAAGGCCAAGACTGTTGAAAGTAACTAGTGATTTTGGGAACCCAGCTAGACACACCTTGAAGGGGTCTCATTTTCAGAAAGTGCTGAGCACCCATGTTCTGAAAACAGGTCCCTTTAAGGGATCCCAATTTGGGTAACCCCAAAATTGAGGCAACAAAAAAGAAAAATCACTATCACTCTTGAACACCTTAGATACAGTAATTAACCGATGTGATGATTCTTATTTCAATTTAAAACTCAGTCTGTAAATGGGAATGAGGAGAGAAGAGGCATTTATTTTTATTAGTGTGACTTTATTCAGATTAGTTTCTATTTCTAATTCCATTAAGGGAAACACTTTTGGGTACTACTCACACTCCCAACCCAGTGAGAAGTCAGACAGTCATTCCGGGACATGTTAGGGTTGTATATGCTTAAAACATGAGGTGGGAAGGAGGTAAATAAATCTAAGATACAGTGTTGATGACCTATTTTCTGCTTGTGTATGTGAGTTCCATGAACCCTCGGCCCTCACTGTGGTTTTGTGCATCTCAGTACAGCCTCTCCAGCAGGACAGATGCAAAGCAGCCCCTATGCAAGCCGCCATCCACACCAATTCACGACTAGTTAGCAAGTGGTTTGCTACACAGACCAGCTGGTCTTTCCTCCAGAGGACACCACTGACATCTCTGCAAGGGGATCCGATTTTTCGCACTCGCCTGCCATCGCTGTCACTTGGCTTGGAGTGAAAAATTTAAACTTCGGCTCTGAAGAGGGTTGTTGTCAATATTTCAGATAAGCTGGCAGAGGAGGTGGTGTGTGTTTGACAAGACAGAGTGGGAGGGAGAAGAGAGCAGATAGAAGCGTGTTCACTTAAGGAGGAGCACTGCAGGAGATAGCTTTGCTCATGGTACTGCAAAGTTGTTCATTTCATTATTAATTCAGTGGCCAGGCAAGTGGGAAGAGAAACTTCTGGGTTTTTGCTAAACTCTGTTCACTTTACCGTTATCTCCATCCTCCCAACCCCCCTCCCTACCCTGTCTGTCTTTTTCAGCCACCTGTCATGTCCTACACCAAAACTGTAAGCTCTCTGGGGCACAGATGGGCTTCTTTGTTTTTATCTATACAGCACCTAATACAAGGGAGCCCTGACGCTTGATTGGGGTTCCTAGGCACTGCCATAATACAATTTACACACAGGTTCCAAAGTCAAGCATTCAAGTAAATGTCAGAATTAGGGTTGCCTGTTCACCCTTTATTTGGCCCCTTTGTCCCTACCCATATGATACAGCCGTACACAATAGCTCATCACAAATCTGTGGTAGAGCCTGAAAGAACCAGGATTAGAACCCAGCTCTTCTCTCGGTGGGCTGACGCCTTACCCACAAAAGGGCATCCCTTCTCTTCTTGCAACCCTCCATCTCATTCATTGTCCATCCTGTGCCCTGACTAAGGCAGGTGTCTTGCAGAACAAACACTGTGTAAGCCTGTAATTGAAGACTGCATCATGATGCACACACACAAGGAGGCCAAATTAGGATTGCATAGGCAACCTTCATTCAGGTATTTCCTAATTTCTAAGTGAGTGACTCTGCAACTTGGGTGACATTTTAACATAGTTTTTTTTAAATGTACATGTCTGGGTATTTTAAACTGAAAAAGAAATTCCATTGTACAGAGCCATATTGATCCTGCCCACCTGGGTCATCATCTGAGTCTGAAACCAGGACCCACACTGGCAACACAGTCGTCCACCACTGGCTTCACTGGGACTCTGTGTGGTCTAAGTTAGGACAGTAGGACCAAGAACATAGAATTTCAATTTTGATCTGCAAAGACGTCGTTGTACTTAAACGTTTCACATTATCCAGGCTGTAGTATTTAATAGCATGATTTCATGTGCTTTTTAATTAAGAAGCAGAGAAATATTTTTTTTAATCCTTTTTGAATTGTACTTTTCATTAGGCATGGAGATGAAAGTTTTTCCAAAAGAAGTTACAGATAGAGGGCACATTTTTCCTGAGGCAAAGTAACTTCATATTATTAAATGCATAATCGGCAATGCTTGAGTAATCTTTTAAAAAATAGTTTGATGTCATTTTCTGGTCCCTTCAGTGTTTCAGGTCAGTACTGCAAGTACAAGTTAATTATTTCCTGAGGTTACCAACCAAGAAGCAGCCATACTTTATGCTCTACATTATTTTTGCCATGTCTTGACATTATTTCTATTATTTTCCTTATGTAAATTACTTTAATAGTAAAGGACATTTTGCAAAGTAGGGTTAGTAGAAGAGCAGTCTGGTGATATTACGTGTAATTATAATAAGCATTACTATGCTGAGTTCATACATTCTTGAACATTTCTCGGGACCAATGTTTTGCCAAAAAAAAAAAAAAAGTTTTTCATTAACACGTTTTCCTTTGTAATATTAACCTTGCATTTGTCATTCACCATTAATCTCACAGATAATTGTCACAACACCCAGAGAAGCAATGAATATACTTAATATATTATATATAGAAGCAGGAGAAAACAGAATGGGGAAGAACCACTGTGGCTGATACTCTGCTGGCATCCCAGAGTTGCACCAAGGATGAATTTGGCCCAACACGTAAGACTTTTTATTTAAAGACCCATCAGTAGAAACCTCCTGTTGGTCACAGTGCAAGTAGATCATGCAAAGGAAAACAACTGCACACTTTGGACCGAATTCCATGCACACCTGCATGTATGCAGTCCACATTGAAGTGCACCTGAGGACAGAATTGAATGTTTTTCAGATATTACCATGTCCACAGGTAATACTGTGGCATTTGTCTATTTCCTAATGTTAATGGTTCATTCTAGAATGAAGGTCAGATGTTCAAGTTGGAAGAAAGTCAGCACGAACCCAGAAGATGTATTACCAAAACTCAGTAGCCCAGATGACCATCAGCGTGAAGCCACACCAAAGGGAAAAGGGTAACTACAACCTCATTGATACCCAAATTGTCACTGAATTATGCCCTTTCCAGAGGGAGTGTTGCTTAGTAAAGCAGTTGTTCCGCATCTTTGTTCCTGACTGGTCAACACCCACACACCCGATTCTCCACTGGGCCACAGCAGTGTGTGTTTCACACAGAGTGGCTTCCACATCTCAATAAAGCATGAAGAGTAACCTTCTGCTCCTTCCCACAGGTAGTTTTGTGCCCCCCTCTGCTCCATCGCCCTGCTAAACATCACGCAGCAGACTCAGCTTCTGGCCTGATTGTTTTTAAGTTTTGTATAAATAACAAAGATCGCCAGTGAAGCTATTTGTGAAATCTCAGACATCAGTGAATTCAGTAGGCCCAAGTCCTACAAAAACTTGCATGCACATTTAACTGTTTATGAGGAGTACTGAGGAGAAAAAAAGAATTGTTCACCTGTCCACAATTTCTTGTCCATTCCAGCAAAGGGTGTCATTCTGAACAGCAGAACCGTGGCTGCAGATATAGTCGGGCAAGCTGCTATAAAAACTGCTATGAGATTTTAGTTTCATAATGAGCTCCCTGAAAAGAAAGCACAAAGGTATAAGTTAAATAGGAACAGATTATCATCGGTTTCAGAGTAGCAGCCGTGTTAGTCTGTATTCGCAAAAAGAAAAGGAGGACCTGTGGCACCTTAGAGACTAACCAATGTTAGATTATCATCAGTTCAGCAGGTTTTACCAGCAGGTCTTGCACAGCTGCTTATAGCAACCAATGTGTCCAGAAGTCATGCATAACTTCCTACCTGCAAGGAGCACCATGGCAAGTTAAAGGTGAAGCATCAGGCTTGTTTATGGAGACTTCTGCCACTCTGCATCACACCCTCTATGTCATTTTGTCATGTCATGTCAGCTATTCTCAAATGGCAGATCCAAGCATTCCTTAGTCAGGCACAATTCCCCCTGATTTCAAAGGCTGCAAGAAGCAGTGGGCCCGATGGCCCCGATCCTGCAAACACCTAGGTGACAGTCATCCCCTTGGCTGACATGGTGAGGATTCCATCAGGGACCTCCGGAGCTAAAAGCATAAGCTGCTACAGTTTGAGCTGAAGAGTTAAAGCTCAGTAACTGGGACATGTAACACACACTCGCCAGCAGGTTACAATTACACAAGTGCTTCACTTTACACATAAGTAGCCTCACAAGTCAATGGGACTACTCACCCATGTAAAGTTAAGCGCTTGTGTCTGCAAGGTGACGGTCCGAATTTGTAACGAACTACTGTAGTAAAATGTGGAGAAGTTGATAACACAGGCAGTTACCGTCCACTGACAATGCACGCTACGTAATATGTAACAATGAGCCAAATTCAGTACTGGACACATTTCCCAAAGTGGGCTGTATTCAGAGCAGCACACCTTCCCCTAGGCTCTGGGGTACTTTGTGACCGTCTCTGTTGCCTCCCTCCACCCCCAGAACTGAGACTCCTCCTCCATTTAAATCCTGCGGTGGCAATAAGCTCACCTGCTTGCTCCCTAGGGCACCATCCACAAAGCGCTCCTTTGACTCTGGACTGGAGGCTGGGACCGAGGGGTTGTTGAAGGGTGGAGGGAGAACCGGGGCAGAGCAGTAGTGTGTTTAACTCGGGGCAGGGGGAGTAATAGAAAACAAATGGAAAATAACTAAAATAAATCAAGGCACAATGAATGAAATACAACCAGTGCATAGCCTATAAAGCAATGGGGCTTGGGGCTGCAGGAGCGTTCTGTTAATGGGCCAGGTGAGGAGGTGGAGACCTAAGCTCCATAAGGCGGGGGGGGGGGGGGAATACTGAGATTTGCTCAATATCTACAATCGATATTGTTGAACCACAAGGTGTGTGCATCAGACCCCTAGCCGATGGTGCCCTTCCTCCCACCCTTTTTCTCCCCCTTTGTATTTTGGCTGTCTCCTGATCTGTAAGCATGTCGTCAACCTGGGAGCAGGGACTATCTTGTGTACGACACCTGGCACAGTGGGGCCTCTGAACCTGCCTGGAGCCTGCAGGCACTCGTGCAATGTCAATCATCCCTGGACTGGTACGGTCTGCCTTTTGGCACGTACCATTCCTTATTTTAAAAGGAGTGAATCCACTTCAGACTGAAGTAAACTGTTACAGAGATTAGCCGTGAGTTACAAACCACCCAGCTGGGGGCAGACAAAACAAAGAGAAAGATGTCTGGATGCTTTCAAAGAGAGCCTTTATTTTTTATTTCTTTACTTTTAATAAGGCATGCAGCTTTTCACCCATCATCAGATTCACACAGCCGGTGCACACGGCCTCTCTAACTAACAGAGGTAGAGTGGAAGAGGATTCCCTTTTTTTCTCCTACAGTATTGATGGGAAGTAACATAATGCAGCTTTCAGAGTAACAGCCGTGTTAGTCTGTATTCACAAAAAGAAAAGGAGGACTTGTGGCACCTTAGAGACTAACCAATTTATTTGAGCATAAGCTTTCATGAGCTACAGCTCACTTCATCGGATGCATACTGTGGAAAGTACAGAAGTACTTATGCTTATGCTCAAATAAATTGGTTAGTCTCTAAGGTGCCACAAGTACTCCTTTTCATAATGCAGCTTTTCTGGCTATTGAAAGATGTCAGTGCTGCTATTTATCGCCTCATCTCCACCAATAAACAAGCTTTAGTTAACGAGAAAAGCCTTACTAATGTCATTAAAAACACATCACAAAGCCTGAGCATCTTTCCCTGCAAAAATACACGGGAAGATTTATGTCTTCACTTTCGGCAGGCACTAGAATATCTTGTGATCACCATTTGTTCTTAATGCATTTCCTGAGGGGCTTTATTTTCTTCATGGGGCCATCCGGGAGGCCAAAATAAGTCAAGATTCTTCTCATGGGATTTTTGTGCTGAATTGCTGAGCAGGGTCGGACAATTACCTCCCATGTCTTACATATGATGCTCCTTTTAATACATCCCAGAATGATATTAGCCTTCTTCACAATTGCCTCACGTTATTGTCTCGTATTCAGTTTGAAATCCACTATAATCCCCAGTTCCTTTTCTGTAATACTACTGCTCAGCCAGTTACTCCACATTTTGTAGTTGTTCATTTGATTTTTCCTTCCTAAGTGAAGTACTTTGAATTGTATTGAATTTCATCTTGTTGAATTCAGACCAATTCTCCAATTTGTCAAGGTTGTTTTGAATTCTAATCCTGTCCTCCAAAGTGTTTACAATCCCTCCCAGTTTGGTGTCATCTGAAAATTTTATAAGAAAACTCTCCACTCCATTATCCAAGTCATTAGTGAAAATATTGAATAGTACTGGACCCAAGAGAGATCCCTGCAGGACCCCACTAGATACAACCTTCCAGTTTGACAGCGAACCATTGATAATTATTCTTTGAGTATGGTTTTCAACCAGCCGTGCACTGACCTTATAATAATTTCATCTAGACCACATTTCCCTCATTTGCTTGTGCGAATGTCTCATGGGACTGTGTCAAAAGCCTTACTAAAATCAAGATATAGCACATCTACTGCTTTCCCCAACTCACTAGGCCAGTAACGCTATCAAAGAAGGAATTAGGTTGGTCTGACATGATTTGTTCTTGACAGATCCATGTTGGCTATTCCTTACCACCTGATTATCCTCTCGGTCTTACAGACAGATTGATTGATCATTTGTTCCAGAATCTTTCATCCCTCCTTCCTTTTCATTTCCCCTCGTGTGTAACCAGGATGGTCTCTCATCTTGTAGCTGTCAATTTCCTATGAGGTCCTGTCCTGAAAGCAGCTCCCATCTTGTTATTGTAAACTGAGGTACCAGATCCCGCAGGAAGAGCACTGGAAGGAACAATGTTTTCTGTCGGCTGAAGCTGCAAGTGATCATCTGCTCACAACAGGAGGATGGGAGACATCAGTCGCAAAGTGAAGGAGAGAAACGTTTCCAATGTCAGTACGTACAGCCTCTCTTAAAGCCCTAAGTACATTGCAGTGGGTTTCTCCAAATCCCATGCTCCTCAAATGACAATAATGCATCACTTCCAGAGTCTGTGCAGTGTGCCCCCCACAACACAGGAAGATAATGGAGGAACAAAGATGCTTATAACACACTTACAAGCAGTCTCCTCTTAGTCCACCCTGGTACGGCCCGACTGAAAGACAATGAGAATTTGGCCCAGTAAATATTTACAGGTGACTTTGTTCACGTCGTCTTTGAGCGTTTCCACATTTACAAAAAAAAATCAAATTTTCTCATTTCATTTCTGCAGCTGTTCTTCTTTTATTTAAATACATAAGCGCATGCACGCAAAATTCTCCTAGTCTGCTTTAAAAATCAGTGAGAGGGAGAAGAGCTTTTTCCCTTCATACCAATATAATCCCACTAAATTACAGCTTCTATTTACCGAGTTAAACCTAGCTGGAACAAGTGCTGGGTTCCGTGCCACGAACACAGACGCCTGCTCTGATTTTCAAACACTTAGAAAACTGCTGTGAACATTCCTTGATGTTTTTAAAGTGTTAAATAAAAAAAAAATCCCTCCATACTATAAGGTTGGAAACCTTGTGCGCCATGCTTCAGGCTAAGGTTAACATCTGCCTTGGCAACCTTTAAAAACAGTGTTTTGTACAGCCCCTGGAATATCAAAGATGGGAATCAGAAGACAGTTTTATGCTTAAAAGAAAAACACATTGACATTTACACAGTAGCCATGAAAACATGTAACCCTCACCCACATGGATATATTTCAGAGTTTTACATCAGAGTAGTTTCCTGCCTCATAAAGACAGCAGCCATGTATACTCAGAGTCAAAACGGTCTCACCTTCTCCGGCTGGACAGGGTTTCCTCATGTTCTGTGTGAGCCACCTTCCGTACGTTCTTGTCAATGAAAAGGTCTTCAGGGTCATGAGCTGATCTATACTGTCTCTGTTGGGAATGGCCACAGAATTTGCTAATCTGAAAACGCAACACAAAAGCATTATGAGCTAAAGTGCAGCAAGCAACACACCAGAAGCAAAAGGCTAAGAGATGTACTGTCCACCACACGTATACATTTTTTAAAATAGCATGATAAAGATGCAGGGTAAAATTTTCAAAAGCGCCTCGGTGACTTGGGAGCCAATGTCACATTTACTAAGTGACTTAGGCACTTGGGAGTCAATAAGGAGTTAGGTGCCTAAACACCTTTAAAAATCTGGGCCTATGTCACACTTTTGAAAATCGGATGAAGGCTCCCAAGTCACTTACGCATTTTTGAAAATTTTACCCATTGTCTCATCCCAGAGGAATTTGTGGGGGTAACTTGTAAAACAAAAGAACTTGGTGCAGAATAACAAGTATGTCAACCAATTTCTTCCATTGTGGAGGCTGGTCCTGGTTCTCACCTAGTAACAAAGGCTTTTTCTCAAATGATGAATGAGCCTGAAGGGAAAAGTCAAAGGATTATGCGTTTTGTGCCTCTCCACAGAAGTTCCTGGTCAGAAATATAAAGCTCTGTTTTCCAAGTGCAAGGTGTTTTTAATCTTTCTAACCTTTCTGGGCCAGATCCTCAGCCAGAGTAACTCAGTATTAAAGTCATCAGAGGTATGCTGAGGATCTGGCCCTTTGAGGGCTAGTTTTTCTTTTTAACAAGTCCATCTGAACAGCGCTCCAATCTTGGAAGTATGTTTTGCTCCAAGACTGAAACAAGCTCATAAAAGAGAATTGTAAAGATCACATAGTTCTTTGTAAGGATACCAGCCTTGTGGCATCGAAGGCAATGCACAGAGAGCAATCAGCTGTCAAAACCCCGAGCTATAAGCTTTTCCTGGCAGAATTCCAAACTGACAGGTTAAATATTCTCTGTGTTATCAGCCATGGTGCTTCAGAAGTTCCTCTGCACTTTCTTTTTGAAAGTCAGAGCAAAATAAGATACAGATACCAGGCCAGAGTTAAAGAAGAACTAATATTTCTGGTTGTCAACCCCTTTAAAAAGATCATTTTGTTTTCCTGTCACAATCAGTAGCCACTCCCCATGAGACCGTACGCCCCCTTTGATGCTTCACCTCTGTGTGGAAGGACTGTGCTTCCCTGAAAGCTCACTTATGCCCTCAAAACAGAGTTTGAGTGGGATCTGAGAGGAAAAGGGTGGATTTCACTCTTCAGGATGCTCTGGAGAGTCCTGGCCAGATGAGGGCATGCATGAGCCAACAGGCTTGTTACCAGAGCTGGGGGAATACCGCAGAGTTTCCCCACAAACATTCACTCCGACTGAAGAAATGGATTCACTGTGGCTATGCTCGCTTGTTACTCACATGAACACCCCTGGAAAGCGCTCTTACACCAGAAGTGCTCTATTTTATATGGGATCAGCGCAGCAGAGGGGGAAGGGCCTCATGCATCCACTCTGGCTCATGCAATGGACATTACAGTATTGTCAATCTGAAGCATTCAACAATCACAGGTCAGGCTCCAAATAAACCATGAGACTGGCTTAAAAATCCTGAGATTTAAAAATAAATAAATAAATACATTTCAGGTTCTGTTTACTAGTCTTCCAGGTTTGCGAGCCTTTAGGATTCATGCTTTTAAGCAATCCACTACAACCATTGGGACCAGAAACTTTCATTTATTTAGGAACAAAAAATAAGCAGAAATTGGCATGTAAACACTAGACTCCAGGAGGTGGGGCTTTAAGTACAGTACCAACGAGTGCAAGACTCATGACAAACCAATGAGTTATCTGACTCATTTAGTCACAGTGTTGCTAATAATCTGCCTGCAGCTTTTGCAACTAGCATGGATTACATGCTAACTTTGCGAGAATGTGACAATGGAAAGTTTCAACTTAAAACTATTCTACAGCCAACCAGTGAATCCTAGGAACCACAGAGCCACAATGCCTAATTTTAGCCTATTGCTGCCTATGCGACAGAATTATGGTATGGAAAATGTGGCCAGAAATAACTAGAGATGAAAATCACCGACAGCATCCGCTGCTCTCTGACTGCTTGGTTTCCAGGCGGCCACAAGTTTGACTTGTTTGATAATGCAGGTCTCTCCACCAATGCAAGAAGACACCAGCTAAAGACAATAAATCTGGAGGGATAACGGGTTTCATGTGAGACCAACCGACTGCAGAAGTTTGGACTGGGTTTAATACTTAAAAAAATATATGTTCTAAAAGATAAAGCAAGAGAGAAGTAAATGACAGACTAGAAGAGTTTATGACAGGCAAAAAGAAGAACTGGTAGATGTGCTGGTTCTTTGAATTTGTCAGCCTCTGGTGATAGAAATTTCTATAGCATGATCAGCAGTAAAACTCTACAGTACCACCGCAGGCTAAAAGGTGGGGCATCTCCACTTCCCTGAGGCAACTGCATATGCATCAACCCCTAGTGTCTGAAGTGGCCACTGAGTGAGGGTTTTCCTCACATCAACATACAACCCTGATTCTGCAACCTGATTGCCCTGCACCTCTGCAGAGCCACACCAAAGTCCATGGAACAGGTGTCTGAGATCAGAGCTCAGTTTGAATTTCATATGCTGACCAACAAAAACACTTGGTACCATAAATACATTAAACAGCACGGCTGCTGCCAAATAATACTGCACGAACTCTTGTGTTAACATCACAAATTAGCTCATCAGACATTGATTTGATAACGGGGCAAGTAGCAAGAAAAGAAGTGAGGTGCCTCACGTACTCTCAAGTAGAGCCGGGCAGGGCGTGATTTTCCCATCCCATGAACGGTTGAGATTTTGAATTTTTTTCTCCCCATTTGGACACAGGATGAAAAGTTGAAATCTTAAAAATTTACATGAACTGATCATTTGAAAAAAAAATTCTGATCAGGTCAATTAACATGTCTTTTCAACATTTTGTTTCCATTTTGATTTTTACCTTTTTTAGTATCAGTTACCGGTAATTACTTTTCAAAATGAAAATTCATTTAAAATTGAAAAATGAAACTTTGGTTTGAAAACATCAATACAGGATGTTTGGACAATTAGAAACTCCCCCACCCCAAACATTTTTCTAATCAGAAGATGACTCGAAACTGACCCTTTCTCAGGAACCATTTCGGTTTCCACAAATTGACATCCCTGCCCAGTTCTCCCCTCAAGAAAGCAGCTACTTTTGTCGCTCGGTAAGCACAGAACCAGTTGCACTGCTGTTGTGTGCATTATGAGGCAAAGATCCTCCCGTCAGAGCGCAGACCGCTCTAAAACAGCACCTGCGGAGATCTGTTCCTTATCCCTCTGTGGAAGAATGACAGGAAAATAATAGATTGCTTTCCTATTCCAACTTCATTTAGCCCTGACCCTCTGTTTTCCTTGTTTACATCAGCGGACTTGCCAGTAAATCATAATGTGTTACTTATTGTGCACGAGTTCCACGGTTCATTCATGGAGACAACATGCTGACTTCATTGATTTTGTGATCCCCGTTCTCCAGGCCTTCCCTATCCAGCTGCTCCTGAGAGAGTGACACTGGGTGAATGTCACTCAAGTTCAGATTGTGTTAGCACTGAAATTATTAGCAAATCCTGTTTCCAAGGGCAGCTGGGGGCCTGCAGTTAGGCTCCTAAATCTATACTCTTAGGACTGCCTAATTTATCTTCACACTGCAGTGAACTAAGCTAGCCAGCTGAACTACCAGTTAGCAACAAGCTCGAGGCTAAAAGCACACCCACTGCCTGGTGCTACCGCCACCTGACGAGCAAGCTGAAGAAGAGGTTAATTCCATTCTATTACATCCAACATTTCGTTTGGTAAATAAATTAGTACCGTCACCTCTTTCATTATCGAGAGCAGCACAGTTTGTTTGCCCAGGCTGCAATACAATAACGAGAAAGAGATAAACCTCCCAGGAACGTCACAAGCCTGGATCCTTCATTGCTGGTTTCAGGTGTACGGGGATGACATGTTGTCGCAGGTGCCTTTTCTGCTGCTCTTTTCCCCTTTCTGACGTTGTTCTTCCCACCGCTGCTGTTGCTCTTGGGGCATTGCTTCGTTGGTACTTAACTTTTTCCCTATTTTCATTCCACTGCTCTTTGAGCTGTTTCCTTTCTAGTCTTGCCAAGTCCCACGTGCCCCAAAATCATCTGTCAGTCCCCCAGAAAATCATGAAACTGGCTTAAAAATCATGTTTTTTTTAAAAAGTAATGCATTTGGGACCTTTTTATTTGTTATGTCTTCTGGATTTTGAGCCTTTTGGGTTCACATTTTTCTCTGCAAGCATGAAGGCTAGAAATTTAATTTTAAAAAAGCTGAGATTCTCACGTAATCACATGACTCCAGGAGCTGGGGTTTTATGAAAGCAATCAAATACGATAAGACTTACAATAAAATAGCAAGTGAGTTAGCCATTCTGGCAGCACTCTCTCTCTTCTCTTGGACACACTGCGTACATATCCCTGCAGAGCCACATGCAGAACAAAACATTTCAAAACAGTTACTTTGCTCAACAGCAGTGGGCAGAAAAGTAAAAGAAGGGGACAACACGGATACACTGTCATACCAGTGCCCATGTAATGCAATGTGGTACATAATTTTACAAAATATGGAAGGTCCACCACTATCCCTACACTGACAGTAACGGATTTAAAGCAAAGAAGAGGAGCAGGTAAAGGTCAGGTATTTTAAGCAGTCATCTGTGAGAACTTAACTTTGATTTTTCATTGACACTGTGCAATTCCCTCTCCTTTCGCAGCTCTGTGCTTTGAGTCCGTGAACGCTATTGATCCTGACACGAGTAAGGCTGGATCAAGGACTTGATAAAAACACGCTGAAGCATAATGAAGGTGGGTGGGGGGGTGCCAATGGCGTCATCCAGGAGAGCTCTTCAAAGACAGAAGGGGCCAGGCACCTGCGGGTCTCTAAGGCTTTGCCTACACTGGGGCTGTTCTGCGTGAGCAACGCTACCTTCATATAACTGCACTGCAGCAAACCTCTAGTGTACATGTGCTGCACTGGGGTGAAACCTATGATGGGGTGGCTCGTGCTCAGGAGTACCCATGCAAACCCTAGTTGGAAAGTGAGGTAACCCACATCAGTACAGTGGGTTTACACTAGAGGTTTGCACAGCGGCAGATATACCAGAGTGCAGAGGGAGTAGGGAATCAAATCCTAAACATCAGTGTAGACAAAGCCTGAGTACAGCTGCATCCCTCAAGTTAACACTTCTTCTTAGGACTTGTCTACCCAGAGACGCTGTGCACAGCAAGCCAGGATGTGAATCTACAGCTCACTAGCTTGCCACGTGCTAACCAGCTGGGTGGACCCTGCTACCACACACTAAAAGTGTGCACTTTGAACTTTGATGTACTGCTGTCTGGCACTTTAAGCATATGGAAGCAGGGTCCACGTGGCCAGTAACGGTGTTGCAGGCTAGTGCACTGTAGATTCACTCCTCAGTTTGCCATGCACGAAGTTGGGGAAGAGCCAACATGGCTTTTGTAAAGGGAAATCATGCCTCACCAATCTATTAGAGGGTGTCGATAAGCATGTAGACAAGGGTGATCCAGTTGATATAGTATACCTGGACTTTCAGATAAGGTTCCATACCAAAGGCTCTTGGGCAAATTGGGATAAAGGGGAAGGTTCTCTCATGTATCAGTTATTGGTTAAAAGACAAAAAAGAAAAGGGTAGGAATCAATGTTCAGTTTTCACAATGGAACGAAGTAAATAGCGGGGTCCCTCAAGGATCTGTAGTGGGACTGGTACTGTTCAACATATTCATAAATGATCTGGAAACGGGGGTAAACAGGGAGGTGGCAGAGTTTGCAGACAATAAAAATTACTCAAGATAATTAAGTCTAAAGCTGACTGCAAAGATTTGCAAAGGGATCTCACTAAACTGTGTGACTGAGCTACAAAATGGCAGATGAAATTTAGTGTTGATAAATATCAAGCAAGACACACTGGGAAAAAATATCCCAACTCTATATACAAAATGATGGGGTCTAAATGAGTTGATACCACTCAAGAAAGAGATCCTGGGGTCATTCTGAATAGTTCTCTGAAAACATCTGCTCAGTGTGCAGCGGCACTCAGAAAAGGTAACATAATATTAGGAACCATTAGGAAACGGATGGAAAATATCATAATGCCTCTCTATAAATCCATGGTATGCCCACATCTTGAACACTGCATGCAGTTCTGATAAAAAGATGGATTAGAATTGGAAAACGTACAGGGAAGGTCACCAAAAATGATTAAGGGTTTGGAACAGCTTCCACATGAGGAGAGATTATAAAGACAGGGCCTGTTCACTTAGAAAAGAGACAGATTCAGGGGGACAGAGGTCTTTAAAATCATGACTGGTGTGGAGAAAGTGAATACGGAAGTGTTATTTACCCCTTCATATAACACAAGAACCAGCGGTCACTCAATGAAATTAACAGGCAGAAGGTTTAAAATAAACATAAGGAAGTATGTCTTCATACAACACACAGTCAACCTGTGCAACTTGTCATCAGGGGATGCTGTGAAGGCCAAAAGCATAAGTGAGTTCAAAAAAGAATTAGAAAAGTTCATGGAGGATAGGGCCACCATTGGCTATTAGCTAAGATGGTCAGAGACACAACCCCATGCTCTAGGTGTCCCAAAGCCCCTGAATGCCAGAAGCCGGGACTGGACGACGCGGGATGGATCACTCAATAATCGCCCTGTTCTGTTCATTCCCTCTGAAGCACCTGGCATTGGCCACTGTCAGAAAACAGAACACTGGGCTACATGGACCATTGGTCTGACCCCATATGGCCGTTCTTATGTTCTCAAGTATCCCTGTAGACAAGCTCTACGAACAAGAGGCACAGCAAGCTGAATTTGAATGTTCTGCGCCCCTCCTGTTGACATTAAGGAAAATGCAAACTGGTACAGCAGAAAACTTCTCTACAAGCATTTGCAAAGAGAGGGGTCACTTTTTGTGAAACCTGAGAAAAGAAGGATGGTGCCAGTCATGGCTGCAAAAGAATGTTGTTTTTTTAAAAACTAGTTCTACCATGGACTGCAAGCCTCACTGGGTCTGGTCAATTCCCAAACATTCGTCCCTTGTCTTCACTGCTGTGCAGTATGCTGGGTACCCATCAGCTACTGACTTCTCCCTCAGAGGAACCCCTGCACTTCCCTGGCTGCAATGCTTTGGGGTTCAACCCAGAACAGCAAGTGGTTGTGTCACCAGGTGCCCTGTAACCCTGGGAGCCGCTGTGCTGTGCAGCTTTGGCTAAGAGCCTGATGCCAACAGCCTGCTCACAGCACCCTGACCTCACCCAGGCTTCCACCAGCACGGTTTCACTTTGCAGGGTAACACCAGCATCCTCCCAGCCCTGAGTTCTTCCCCAAAACGGGTTTCTCTGCAGTGGTCAAGCCCCTCTTACCATAGTACCCACCAAACCTTACCAAGTTGGATGCTCCTTTCAATAGACATTACACAGCAGTTTATTAACTTAACTGGGGTTGACCAACCCTCCGCTTCAATCAAAGCCCTGAGCTGGTTTGCGGTAAAAGTAAAACATGTTTATTAACAAAGAGACACAGGTATTTGTGACACCAAGTAAAAGGAATATGGACAGAAAGGATTACAAACAAACCAAAGTAAAAACACACCTCTGAGGGCTGGTCTACATTGAAAACTTACCTCAGCATAGCTACACCTCGCAGGGGTGTGAAAACTCCACACCCACGAGATGTAGCTGTAACAATCTAACCACAGTGTTGACAGCACTAGGTCGACGGAAGATTTTCCATCGACCTAGCTATTGCCTCTCAGGGGGCTGGATTAACTACAGTGATAGAAGAACCCCTCCCGTCAGTGTGGTGAGTGTCCACACTGACACGCTGCAGTGGTCCCTGCAGCTCTATAGCTTTTTAAGTGTAGACGTAGCCTCAGACTAAAACTCAACTTACCAAACGACAGTTTTCTGTTCAGAGAAGTTTCTCTCACCTATATTCAGTTTCCAGAGACTTTCAACCCCCTTTGTTGAAAGGTTCCACATTTCTCAGATGTACAAGAGCTCTGGCCTCCTGGTATCTGCCCAGGAATGCATTGTGTTCTAGCTCCAGGCATCATCAATACAGAATGGATTGTTGACTAACTCTCAGGGGCAGAATCTTTATTTCTGCTGATAGGGCTTGATCCAAAGTCCACTGAATTCAGTGTAAAGACTCCCACTGACTTTAATCAGCTCTGGATTGGTCCCATAGCGCATGAGCCACAGAAAACCAAGCTTGACTTTCAGATCACAGGACAATTAAGAGCTTGTAGTTTAGGGGAAAAAGTCATCTTACTCATAAATCAAGCAAATTTTATAAGGAAATCATTGCAAAACAATCCACCTGTAACTCCTAAAGCCATTGAGAGATTTGCTCTAGAGACTATAAGTGCATTTTAAAAGTAATTTTCTAGGAGCTATTTTTTAAAAAAATAATCAGCTTTCCCCTGGAATTGAAATGAGTGGACTGTTTGATATTTTACCTTTTTATTCAGACCACAAGCTTCACTTTGCTCTAAAGAATAACTTGCAACATTTGACCTTTGCTTAAACTTTACATGGAGTTTCCATTTGTCTTCTGTGTGAATTTCTCCTGCTTATAGATTCTTTTCCATGAAGGTACAGGGTTTTATTCCTCAAGGGAATGGCCTCATTTTTAAAGATTACCTCCTGCAATCTTCTCTGTTCTCAAGTTCACATATGTCATTTTATACCTATTTCTGAGTTTCTTCTGGGAGAAACTGCACATTAAAATGAAAAGCAATTAACCATTGGAACTGATTTGAATACAGTATCTTGAAGGATGATTTGAGAGAGAATTCTGCCACACACACAACTGACTGACACAGAAGTCAAGAAAATGTGCTGTATTTATAGAACTGGATTCATTGCCCTCAGACTAGTGTTTATTTTCTTGCTGTTAGAAATCCAAAGGATTTCAATAAAACAAAGACCTTCCCCCTCTCCCCTGTTTTAGTGACCTACTTTATTAAATGTTAGATGTATTGTTAGCATGATAAACACAAAACAAGCATGTTCCTTATGTTTAAAGTTACCATAAAAGTGAACCTGAAGTCTATTACTCAAATGCTGCTATATAAATCAGATTAATTAAACTCCAAAAGTCTTTAAAACAAAATATAACATTGAAATGATATGGTA
The DNA here is from genome assembly GCF_965140285.1 of Lepidochelys kempii. Classification (NCBI taxonomy): domain Eukaryota; kingdom Metazoa; phylum Chordata; order Testudines; family Cheloniidae; genus Lepidochelys; species Lepidochelys kempii. The sequence goes on along the minus strand of NC_136388.1, from coordinate 98,822,670 downwards.
TAGAACATAAACTTTTTAATAGTAGTAACTAAGCACATTTAACATTTCTACAGGTGTAATAAAAATGCTAATATATGTTAATGTTTAGTCTGTGGTTAATGTTTTGTCTTGTTAATTTCCCCAGAGCTTTTATTGCTGATTTAAATCTACCATACTACTCAACTGATTGCATTGCTTTCCACAAACTGCATGGCACGCTCTCAAATGAATACTGATTAACAGAAGTGAATAAACACTAGGGCTAACGTTCATATTATATGCTTGTAATCATATATATTTTGTCATGAAGATGAGGTAGGCAGATGTTCCCCAGTCTTCCCCCCTTGACAGAAAATATGATTATGGGCCTAAAATGAATGTATAATGCTTTATTTTAAGAAGCACATCATTAACTAATGATTGTTCTTCTCACACTGAGCATTAAAGCAAAAGACACAAACCGAGTGGGATAATCCGAATGTCGTCTTCTACAAACATTTCACTGGAATTCCCCATTAACTGACTCTCAAATGTTACTTACAAACTTCAGTTCACTGCAATTGCAGTGATTCAGATATCACTGCATAGATTACATAATGATAGGTTTCAGAGTAGCAGCCGTGTTAGTCTGTATTCGCAAAAAGAAAAGGAGTACTTGTGGCATCTTAGAGACTAACCAATGTATTTGAGCATAAGCTTTCGTGAGCTACAGCTCACTTCATCGGATGCAACTTAGGGTTAGGGTTAAGTGAGCTGTAGCTCATGAAAGCTTATGCTCAAAATAAATTGGTTAGTCTCTAAGGTGCCACAAGTCCTCCTGTTCTTTTTTAGATTACATAAGAGACAGTAGCCTAAACATTGGACACCAAATCAGGAATCAGAGGAAGTGACCTCGTCTTCACACCTAGGAATAAATGTTCAATAATACATTGGGCTTAAATAATGCAACACTAACCATGTCAAATGCATAGAAACACAAATGCTTAGAATAACACAGCTTCTGTCATGCCACCTCACGCAGTGACTCCTAATACACGCTACCAACATGCACTACAGCTAGTCAGTGGCCATCACAGATATGGGACTAGGTTGCCCTGTAGATCATCAACACAGCTTTAAAACCTCCTACAGACTGAAGTGGGATTTGACAGGTACTAAATAGGAGGAAATATTACCATGCAATTCATTTTTATATAGCTCCTTTCATGCAAAGTAGACACTTCGCAGCTAGCCAGAGAAGGGGGGTGGGGAATAGAAAGCAGAGGGGTTTTAAGAGAGGAGGGACTCAGAAGGAGAGGAAAATATGTTCTTCTCAAATGGAGCAGCTTGAAGGCGATCACGTTTTTATTGCATTTATTAGGGTAGTGCCCAGGGACCCCAAACAAAGAACAGAGCCCCAATGTGCCAAATACTGTACAGAAAAGCCCCTTCTGATGATACATCTTTTCCCTGGCAAAGTGGGACTATCCTGCAAACAGCATGGGGAGCTTTTGGATTTACCCCTCTCCCTCCAGAGGAGATTTCATAGGCAGCTCCAGGGAAGCAGTTCAGGGAGTTTCTGGGTTAGTTTTCCCCTTCTTCTACAGGTTAAGCTACAAGGAGGTGATCTAGGGTGACCAGACAGCAAATGTGAAAAATCGGGACGGGGCTGAGGGGTACTAGGAGCCTATATAAGAAAAAGACCGAAAAATCGGGACTGTCCCTATAAAATCGGGACATCTGGTCACCCTAATGTGATCCTTCTCCTTTGAAGCCATGTTATGAGTGATTTCAGAGGAAGCAGGATCAGCCCCTGAGCGAGCAGTATCTAGCTCTTTCCTGGAGCCAGACACACTGTTAGGAGTCTGCAGTCTCTTACTTCAGCATGGATGTCGGTCACGGACTAGCCAGCTGATCCAAATCTGCCCAATCTACTCGGGCCCTCCTTGGGTGGCTAGCCCGCAGCACCGCTCAAACCGCGACATCCGCACGGCTATTTTTAGCATGCTAGCTCGAGCAGAGCCACACTCCCAGCTGCAGTGTTGACATCCCCTAGTTTATCAACATCAGAGTCTTCTCTAGCTCCCTTACATTGGGCTGTGTATGCTGTTAGCACAGCAAGCAGGGACGCGGGTTGGGGAACACTCGGCGCCTGTTAATTTGACAGCTAATGAGAAAGGCTTTAGTTCCTCAAGCGTAAGGAATGGGCTGCTCTGCACTTATCCTGCCACGCTGCCCAGATGCGACTGCTCATTAGGCTACTGCATATATTTGCATGACAATAGCACTGACATCCGAGAAAGAATTAAAAGGTTAACTGCATTAAGCATATGACAGAATCACTCTATTCCAGTGCCTATTTAAGGAAGCAAATTCAGTGAGTCAAAAAAGCAGCGCAGAACGCAAGGGACTTCTTAAGGGTTTCGAAAACCTGTACTTGCCTGTTGAAGCCAGATATCTTTGCTTCCACTGAATCAGGCCTTGAATAACTAAGATAGGTGTATAAAGAGATTCCCCTTCCATTTCTACTCCTGCTGGAGTTATCCTTCTCCTTAAGAGAAACCACGGCTCCCGAGAGATTCTCAAATCCTTAATTTCAGCTCTGCTGCCCCTATAAAGTCTGAAACCCCTAAACTCCCCTTGATTTCTGTGACCCACGTCTACACTAATTTGAGATTCTAACGGACTCCTAGACCGACCCGATTCTCCTACTGCAGAGGATGGACTTTTGTTCCAAGGACTGTGACCTCATTTTGAGTCAAACTTTTTTTTTTTAACGTCTTTGATGTAAACAAGATTTTTCTTCTTTTCCATGTCTGCAGTATTCAGGGTTTAACTAAGGGAGAAAACTACCGTGTGTTTTAAAAGAAGGCCAGCTGAGACTTCTGCTTATTATGCTAAACTCCGCTTATTTAATTGCTATCTTCTCTTCCCAACTACTTCCCAAAGCCGTGTGACCTAGGGCAGGGGTTCTCAACCTTCTTCTCTCTGAGGCCTCCCTCCACGTGCTATAAAAACTCCAGGGCCCAGCAGGGGTGGGGGGTTCGGGGCAGGGGCCTTGGGCATAGATGTAATTTGACTTCTATTTGGGGGGGTGGGGGTCCAGGGAGGGAGTGCCACCTCCAGCCCCTGACTCACTTCAGCAGGCCACCCACCTGTCTGCAATCAAAAATTATAACTCAAAGGTGGGGGGCTTAGTTCAAAAAGTTTGACAACAGCTTAGGGCGCAAGGCAGGGGTAACTAGGGGTTGTGTGAGGACAGGGGGTAACTCAAGGTGCAGAGAGGGGATATCTGGGGCTGTGTGCACACGGGGTGGCTGTGGGTGCAAGAAGGGGTGTCTAGGGGCTGTGTGCAGGCAGGGGGTAGCTCAGGGTGCAGGGAGCGGCGTATTAGGGGCTGTGTGCTGGGAGGGCTCCCCTACGGTCCCTGTTCCCAGCAGGATCTGCCAGCCACAGAGCCGGGTCTCCTCTGCAGAAGTAAAGAGGGGCTGGGACTCGGGAACTAAGTGCTACAAGGATGCAAATACATAATAATAATGGTGAAGAGCAATTCAGAGTGTGAATGAGATCTCACCATTTCTCCAGGGCTCCATGTCGCTGTTGGCCTGATTATAAGGAGCACTTGCTGCTAAGAGATTTTTAATTTCTGGGGTTTTCTTGTCCTGTGGCGTTTGCATATTTGGGCAGCAGCTAGTCAGGGCAGAAGGCAGTGAGAGATTGCCTCTGTCTCTATTCTATAAACCTATAAACCAGTCGGAGAACACTTCAATCTCTCTGGTCACGCGATCACAGACATGAAGGTCGCTATCTTAAAACAAAAAAACTTCAAATCCAGACTCCAGCGAGAAACTGCTGAATTGGAATTCATTTGCAAATTGGATACTATTAATTTAGGCTTAAATAGAGACTTGGAGTGGCTAAGTCATTATGCAAGGTAGCCTGTTTCCTCTTGTTTTTCCTACCCCCCCCCCCAGATGTTCTGGTTTAACTTGGATTTTAACTTGAAGAGTGGTCAGTTTGGATGAGCTATTACCAGCAGGAGAGTGAGTTTGTGTGTGTATGGGGGTGGGGGGGATGTGAGAACCTGGATTTATGCAGGAAATAGCCCAGCTTAATTGTCATGCACATTGTGTAAAGAGTTATCACTTTGGATGGGCTATCACCAGCAGGAGAGTGAATTTGTGTGGGGGGGTGGAGGGTGAGAAAACCTGGATTTGTGCTGGAAATCACTTTAGATAAGCTATTCCCAGCAGGACAGTGGGGTGGGAATAGGTATTGTTTCATATTCTCTGTGTATATATAAAGCCTGCTGCAGTTTCCACGATATGCATCTGAAGAAGTGAGCTGTAGCTCACGAAAGCTTATGCTCTAATAAATTGGTTAGTCTCTAAGGTGCCACAAGTCCTCCTTTTCTTTTTGCGAATACAGACTAACACGGCTGTTACTCTGAAACCTGTCTCTATTCTATCTTTGTAAGTCTTTTCCTTTTGAGAGTGTGGGGCGGAGGACACCATTTTCAGTGTTTTAGATCCATTATGGATGCTCCTACACTGTTTTATGGTTGAATTCTATGTGGAGAGACTATGATACAAATGAAGTGGTTGATGGGCTTGAAGATACCTCACCCAGAGCCAACTCTTACAATGGCATTGCTAGCCTTGCCCTTGCTGATGTTTAAAACCCCAACTCCTGGACTCAGGTTATGTGAGAATTTCTGCTTTCATATAAAAAAAATACATTTCTAGTCTTCCTGGTAGCAGAGAAAGTCATAAAAACAAGATCCAAGTGCACCCTGAAGGCTCAACAACCAGGAGGCAAAGAAAAAGAGTCTAAACTTTATTATAATGTTTTTTTTTAAATCTCATTTTAAGCCAATCTCATAGTTTTTGGGAAACTGACTCCTCGTTTTTGACCATTTGGAGCTGGGAATCCTGGTGCCTATCCAGATGACTCCTGTTTGCAGAAGAAATCATCCTCATACTTAGCACTTACACAGCACTTTCCATCTGTGGATCTCAAACAACTTTACAAAGGGGGAGGAGCAGCAGCTTGGTTCTTATTTTACAGTTGAGGAATCAGACACAGAAGCAGAATGATTTGTTCATGGTCATTCAATAACTGCCAGTTTAATTTCCTGCCCTCTATTCCACGTTTTGTCCACATACTCAGGCACGCTAGTTTAAATTTATGCTCATTGCCTTTCCCCTGCTAATATGATCAAAACATTCTTCACAAGAAATAATTTTATTCCAGTCCAGTCTGTTTTTTCCTATTATGTAGGTTGAAACAAAATATTTCCACTATCGCATCACAGCTTATTGCAGGACAAACGCATGCATTTCATCTTGGCCTGACAAGCCAGCTGTTCAGAGGAGATCTGCTGACGGAAATAAAAGTTCACAGCATTGATAATCATTGCAACCAGTATATTATGCTGCAAATGCAATTAAAAGCAAGACATTTGAAGTCAGGGTCTATTTCCTATAGTGCTTTTGCATTTGGTCACTGCCCTCTTTAATATCAAAATGTTGATATTTCATTTCTCATGGCTGGGGGCACTTGGCAAACTATGCAGCCTGTGACCTACCTGGTTATTCCTAGTATTTATCACAGGCAGCTCCGGAAATTAGTATTTTAGCCCTGCATTCAGGAAAGCACTTGAATATGTGTGTAACTTTAAGCACATGCTTAAATATCCTTTTGGAATAGGAACATTTTTCTGAACTGGGGCTCCTTATTACAATATTTCCATTTTACCATTTTATTGTACATTGGCAGTATACAAGATTTAAGCAAATCAAACTGATGATATTTTGTCTCTTACCTTTTTTCACTCTTGCCCGACAGACTGAAACAGAATGAAGACAAGATGTGGGATTCAGAGGCAGATGTGGAAAAAAGAGGGTCTAAGGGATTTGCTGTAACTGTGTGGAAAGAGGGGGGATTTATATTTACACAGATTTTCAAAGATGGGTAGGGGACATAGTTGGGTGTCTTAAGCTGCAAATCCCCTAGCTTTGAACATCTCAGCCTATGTTCTTAAAATTATCAGCAAAATAACCCACTTGTTCTGAAATGTGGACATGGAATAATGAAATAAATCTCCTGCGAGGATGTTAAATGTTTTAGATATCTGCACTGCTAGTTACAGTAAGAAAAGCACCCTCCTATCTCAACAGACAGAGAAACACAGCAGGAAATTCACCTAAGGGATTACTGGAGAAGTATCCCAAAATAACCTTCTGCTTTTCCACTTGCTGCCTGGTGCTAAATTATAGCATACAAAGTAAACATGACCAGACAATTATCCCTTTTGACCGTAGGTAATTCAGCACATGTTGCAAGTACAGCCTCTGTTAGACATGGTTGTGGAGCAACATATTTCAGACATCAGAGGGACAGAACACTAGGTCTATGAACCTTTCAGCCCAGATCCACTAAAGTATTTAGGCTCCTAATTTCCATTTAAATCAATGGAATGTAGGGACCTCAAAACCTTTCAGGATCTGGGCCTTCCTGACTTCTGTCTCACAGCAGGAAGCAGAAAGGAGAGGGAAGCTCGTCACAGTACCTGGGGGCAGATCACCTCCATGCAGAGAGGATAGCTAGTGTGGGAGGCAAACAGGTAGGTATGAGGAGGCAAACGGGTAGGGATGAGAAGGCTGCACTCTCACATGGGGACAGGAGTGTCAGGGGGTGTTTCTCAGTGCTTGTGAGGACTTTGGGGCAGGAGGGTCTGTTCCTGCAGGTGGGAGAAAGAGCATGGAAAGAGATACAGGAGACAAGTTAGCTATGGGTGAGTTTGTTACCAGTGGTGGTTTCCTTTGCACATCTTTTGCGCATTTCTAGTATTGTATCATCTAGATGCCTAGGGCGTTACAGGAGCAGTTTATAAATTAATCAGTTGTATTTCCCCACTAAAGAGCTGTATATTCCTAGCAATTTAAATTAAAGAGGAAAAGAAGATCTCTGTCATCTCATTCCATTCTGAAATGCGAACCAGACATCTAGAAATGGGGTATGAGAGATTATTAAACAGCAGTGTCAACACGGTCACACAATCTGCTCTAGCTGGCCTGTGTTCATTAGCTCCAACACTTCCTCTCTGCTCCTCCATACAAAGAGTATGGGAGGTTTAATGATTCCAGTAGAAATACACTTTTAAACAACTAAATTACTTCATGGCTTTTTTCTTTTTAAACTGGATGGCTCCAGTTTTGAAAGCATGCGGCCATTTTAATAACGTAGCTAGCAGTTACCTTCTGTACACTCTTTATTATTGAATATAATCTTCAGGTAGAAGGGAAATATTCTCGGAAACGCAGCATTCACCAATGACTTTAATAAGGCTCTTTTCAAATTACTGCTCATAAAACCACAGAGAAAGAAAGCTACTGATGATACCCCATCTTCTTAATTAGTTCTCTCTCTTTCTGTCGATTAACAACTTAATAGCAAGCGTACATATTTATATAAAACAGCTCAAGTGTGGCTTACCAGCTAAACTCTATCATAGCTGGCCATTTCATTACAGGCAAGTAAAAAGAGATCTCAGTTTTATATTATGTATCTGCACCCTCAGATGTATGTATGTATGAGAAGAGATGGGATCCACTTGACCAAGAAGGGGAAGAACATCTTTGCGCACCTAGGGAGGAGGTTCCATGGGGGCAGGTGACAAAAGCCCACAGGTAACTATAAAAAAAGGCGACCTTAAGAAAGAGTTCGGTGTTGGGGTGTGACCTGGAAAATTGCAACTGGGTCAAAGGAGAAACAAGAAGGAAATCAGTGGGGGAATCTGATCGATATTTTAGATGTCTGTACACAAGTGCAAGGAGTATGGGGAACAAACAGGAGGAACTGGAAGTAGTAGCACATATGCTAAATATAAGTCAACAGCGTAACATTGTTGCTAAAAAAGCAAACATCCTTCTGGGATGTATTAGTAGGAATGTTGTAAGCAAGACATGAGTAGTAATTCTTCAGCTGTAGTCCGCGCTGATAAGGCCTCATCTGGAGTATTGTGTCCAGTTCTGAGCATCACATTTCAGGAAAGATGTGGACAAATTAGAGAAAGTCCAGAGAAGAGCAACAAAAGTGATTAAAGGTATAGAAAAGATGCCCTTTGTGGAAAGACTGAAAAAACTGGGTCTATTTAGTTTGAAGAAGAGAAGACTGAGGGGGGACAAGATAACGGTTTTCAAATATAATAAAAGGTTGTTACAAGGAGGAGGAGGGTGAAAAATTGTTCTCGTTAATCACTAAGGATAGGACAAGAAGCAATGGGCTTAAATTACAACAAGGGAGTTTTAGGTTGAACATTAGGAAAACCTTCCTAACTGTCAGGGTAATTAAGAACTAGAACAAATTGCCTAAGGAGGTTGTGGAATCGCTGCCATTGGAGGTTTTTTAAGAACAGGTTAGGCAAACACCTGTCAGGAATGGGTTGGTTATTATATAGTCCTGCCTTGAGTGCAGGGGACTGGACTAGATGTCCTCTTGAAGTCCCTACCAGTCCTACACTTCTATGAAAGGCGCAGCATGAAAGTGATCATGAAATGACAGATTTCATGATTCTAAGGAAAGGAAGAAGTGAGAGAAGCAGAATAAGGATAATGGACTTCAAAAAAGAAGATTTCAACAAACTCAGCCAACTGGACAGTAAGGTTCCACGGGAAGAAAATCTAAGGGAAAATGGAGTTCAGGAGAGCTGATAGTTCCTTGAGAAGACAAAATTAAAGGCACACACTGCAAACTATTCCAGTGTAAAGGAAAGATAGGAAGAATAGTAAGAGGCCACTGTGACTCCATCAGGAGCTCTTTAACAACCTGAAAATCAAAAAGGAATCCAACGAAAGGTGAAAACATGGTCAAATTGATAAGGAGAAGTAGAAAAGAACAGCACAAGTACGTAGGGACAAAATCAGAAAGACTAAGGCATAAAACGAATTACACCTGGCAAGGGACATAAAAGGCAATAAAAAGAGGTTCTTTAAATACTTTAGGAGCAAGAGGCAGATGAAGGAAAGTGCAGATCCCCTTGTTACCAGGGAAGGAGAGCTAATAAGTCATGACATCAAGTAAGATGAGGTGTTTACTTCCTATTTTGCTACAGTCTTCACTAAAAAGGTTAATGACCCCAGTTACTCAATACAATTATTATTAACAACCAGGGGAAGGAATGCAAGCCAAAATAGGGAAACAGGTTAAAGCAAAAAGAAAAGGAGTACTTGTGGCACCTTAGAGACTAACCAATTTATTTGAGCATAAGCTTTCGTGAGCTACAGCTCACTTCATCGGATGCATACTGTGGAAACTGCAGCAGACTTTATATATACACAGAGAATATGAAACAATACCTCCTCCCACCCCACTGTCCTGCTGGTAATAGCTTATCTAAAGTGATCATCAGGTTGGGCCATTTCCAGCACAAATCCAGGTTCTCTCACCCTCCACCCCCCCACACAAATTCACTCTCCTGCTGGTGATAGCCCATCCAAAGTGACAACTCTTTACACAATGTGCATGACAATCAAGTTGGGCTATTTCCTGCACAAATCCAGGTTTTCTCACATCCCCTCCACCCCCATACACACACAAACTCACTGGGGTCCATAGACCAGGGGGTCCGTGGGCCTTGCTGATCAAATCTTCCCTCTCCCTCCCAGCGCCTCCTGCATGCCGCTGTTCCCCGGCATGCAGGAGGTGCTGGGAGGGAGGGGGAGAAGCGGTGAGGGGGCGCACTCAGGGGAGGGGGCGGAATCATACCGAAGGCCACCGGCCCTACTGATCAACTCCTCCCCCTCCCTTCCAGTGTCTCCTGCACACCATGGAACAGTTGCTCCCCAGCATGCAGGAAGTGCTGGGAGGGAGCGGGAGGAAGGGGATGGGGGCACACGGGGGACGGGGCAGAAAGAGGCAGGGAAGAGAACTGGCAGGGGTGGAGTGGGGGCAGTAAGAGGTGGGGCAGGGTGGGGCCTGGGGGAAGGGGTGGAGTGGGGGGCTTAGGCGTCTGTGGCAAAATTTTAAATTTTAACAGTTAAAGAGTACTTAGATAAATTAGATGTATTCAAGGCAACAGGGTATGATGAAATTCATCCAGGGGTACTTAAGAAACAGGCTGAAGCAATCGCGGAGCCCTTAGCAATTATCTTTGAGAAATCCTGGAGGATGGAAGGGGTCCGAGAACGCAGGAGAAGGGCAAACAGAATATCTATCTTTATAAAGGGGAGCAAGGAGGACTTAGGAAGTTATAGACCAGTCAGCCTAACCTCAATACCTGGAAAGATACTGGGGCAAATTATTAAACAATCATTTTGTAAGCACCTGGAGGATAATAGGTTATAAGGAATAGTCAACAAGGCTTTGTCAAGAACAAATCATATCAAACCAACTTTGTTTCCTTCTTTGACAGGATTACTGGTCTAGTCAATATGGGGAAGCAGTAGATGTGATGTACCTTGATTTTAGTAAAGCTTCTGACACAGTTACGCATGATATTTTCAAAAGCAAATTATGGAAATGTGGTCTAGACTAAATTACTATAAGGTGGATACACAACTGGTTGAAAGACCGTATTCAAAGAGGAATGATCAATTATTTCTGTCAAACTGGAAGGGTGTATGTATTGAGTCGGATCCCACATGGGTCAGTCCTGGGTCCGGTACTATTCAATATTTTCATTAATGACTTGAATAATGGACTGGAGAGTATGCTTATAAAATTTTCAGATGACACCAACCTAGGAGGGGTAGCAAGCACTTTGGAGGACAGGATTAGAATTCAAAATGACCTTAACAAACTGGAGAATTGGTTTGAATTCAACAAGTGAAATTCAGTAAAGAGAAGTGCAAAGTACTTCACTTAGGCAGGAAAAATTAAATGCACAATTACAAAATGGGGAATAACTGGCTAGGTGGTAATACTGCTGACAAGGATCTAGGGGTTATAGTGAACCACAAACTGAATACAAGTCAACAACATGAGGCAGCTGCAAAGAAGATTAATATGATTCTGGGATATATTAACAGGTGTAAGACACAGTAGGTGCTGACCAAAGCTGCCAGGATCCCTTTTCAACCGGGTGTTCCGGTCCAAAACCAGACACCTGGTCACCCTATTTGGGGTGCTTGTTCCTCTCATTATTCTGAGGTATGCTTCCCAAATAAAGCCTAAAATAGAAGTGTCGCAATTGTGAATAATGCAAAATAGTAAAAGTCTCAGTATAGCGATTAGCTGCTGGTAAAATTAATCCATTCAGGGCCAAGGAAGGTCTTATCAAAACCCTACATTCAACAGAAAAAAAAAAGAAAGAACTTATGGAAAAAGATTTTTCTTATGTTTGAAGCTACCAGATCTATATAAAAATATTTTTTCTTAAAATTGGTTCCAGTCTAATCCAATTAAAGGTCAGTACAGAGATAATGTACTGAAAATGTGGCACACAAGGTACAAAAGACGTATTAGATTTTTCACGATAAAGGGATTCATTCTTTTTTCAAAGACAAATCCAGTTTATTGAAAATGTAAATAATTATTTTATACAAATGTTTCTCTCTTAGGGGCTTTTTTCAGACTTTGTTGTCACACATCTTGTTTTCATGTGTTCCGTAGTTAGTACAACTGAATTACAGAATGACATACAACATTAGATTAGGTTCTGCTTGATTGAACATATCTTTATAATGGAAAGCTGTGCATGCTTTTAACCTTGTTACGGTGCTGTCTCGCATAGGGGATTAAGACATAAAAAGTGACTCACACTTAACAGCACGCTATTTGCGTGCAACTGTTTTGGAAGATGGATTTGACTTTCTTATAGCACCTTTATTAACTCTATCAACCTGTAAGTAATAAACCCAATTGGCAACAGTGAATTCCAGTAAATCAGTATTAGTTACATGATTCAGGACTGAGAGGAAAAACCTCAGTGATAAAGTGGAATTTTAAATCTGTGTGTATCTTTTTAGCCACAACTCAGTTCGCACGTTGCCCATGACATTTCCCACCTGTCCATTATTGAGGAAAATTTTATTGCAGGGTTTTTGGGATTGAAAACATGCATGCGTATCTTCTACCCTTGCAATACCAGCCAGCCACTTTTCTGGAGTGCCCCTCCCCCCTGCCTCTGTCAGGGCAATTGTCAGGCTGACCAGCTGGAAAATAGCACTTTGCACAGATAGCACTTCCCATCTGAAGCTATCCAAGGGCTTTACATTCCTGAATTAATTACAGCTGCTCAACCTACCGCTGGCCAGTTCTGAACAATTCTGGCCTTTCTGCAATACCACACATTGCAGTCATTGCTTAGGCAACCTGCCACCCCAGGGGCACTTCACCTGACGGAGGGCAGACAGCTAGCGGGCTATGGCTCCACTCCCTCCATGTGGGCCGGCAGCGCTGAGGGGATGACGACGCAGGGGTGTTCTGTGCCGTGCTCCCCTTCCCGGACATCAGGGGAATTCTAGGCAGCGTTGGGTCTCTCTGAGGGAGAAGGCCTCTCGCGCGCTCCCTAGCATGGGGCAGCTCTGCAGGCTAGGCCACAGCAGACGGATACCAATGGGTTCAGACTGAGGTTACTCATCAGAGCTGCCACAGCCTCCCCATTATAACTCCAGGTGGGATTCTAGACTCCTGCCCAGCAACAATGGCCTGAGGGGTGTGGGGGAATCCAGCCCAGAGACAGGGCACCAGCACAAACTAGTGCTGCCCATGGGGTGTGCTCCCACTCACCAGCGTATCGCCACAGCTCACAGACCCACTGGCCATAAACTGCTGCTCCCCCTTCTTGTAGAGAACACCAATCGTGGAGCTCTTCACCCTCAAGGGCACACGGGGGCTGAGTTCCCCTGCACGGCCTACCCCACTTCCTTGTGCCCCACACAGTGGAACGGAGCCACTTACGCTGCATTTTGATCCCACTCAAGCTGCAGTGGGACCCGGACCATCAGACCTTTCAAACTTGACTCGTCTTTGACAAAGCTTCTTGTTAGGTGTGGGCCAGTTTCTGCCACTGGCTTCCACTGACCTCCCTGGGCGCTTGTGACAATTCCAATTTGTCCCCATGCATCTGTCCCTGATCATCGCCTTGTGGTGGGCACGATACATGCAAGAACCCGGTCTCTAATTCAATTTTCCCACAACCATCTTCAGCCTGCTCCAGCCATGGGGTGACTGGGCGCTCCGGTCGGGTCACTTTAACACATTCAGCTCCACCCAGGGTAACAGAGGGTACAGCTGCACTGTAAAAAAAACATGACAGCAAATCTCAGAGCCTGAGTCAACTGACTCGAGATTGCACTACGGAGCTAAAAATAGCAGTGTAGACATGCCTGTGCAGGCTGGAGCCTGGGCTCTGAAACCCAGCCGGGGGTTGAGGCATTTGGGTCTCATAGCGCAGCTTCTGGCCCAAGCTACTCTTAACCCCATAGCGCCAAGCTACATCAGTTGGCCCGGACTCTGAGACTCACTGCTGCAGGGGGTTTTTTGCAGTGTAGACAGACCCTGAGTCACTTGGTCCAAATCCCAAAAACACACTAAACCAAAGTCCAGATGGGCTCAGCGGCAGCCCCTTCCATGCAGGTAGACACCCAGCTCCAATAGCTGTTCATTCAGTGACCGGCTCCCATGGCTCTTCTCCAGCCAAATCGTCTAGGCCAGCCCAACCTGCTCCCGAGGGATCCAGCAGGTCACAATCCGCCCCGTGCCTGAGCCAGGCCCCGTATCCCACACAAACGCAGCCTGTCTGCTTTCCTTTGCCAACAGCCCTCGACTGCTGGGTTTCCTCCGCTTATGTCAAACACGGAGCTCGGCTCTAGTCGGGCCCGGCTAAATGAGCTCAGGGCTGCTCTTTAAGGCCTTCCTAGCAGGTGCGGTGTTTGTCTATCCCATCACAGAGCTCCGGTCATGGCTTCTGAGCTCAAGGCATACATCCACCAGCAAGATTTGCTCCTTCACTATTAAAATAGAACAAGAATCAAATGAGACCTTAGCTGTGCCTGTGCAATCCCACTGATTACACAGGGCTGAGCAGCAGTACGAGGGGAACACCTATATGGCTCGACCTGCTTAAAGGTAGATGTGTTGAGCTAAATACTAAACCCAGCTTGTAACCTTATAAACATGTTTGTTCTTTTCATACAGAATCACACAAGTGACACAAAGCACCCAGTCAATGGCTTTTATTGTCTTTACATAAGAAACACTAGGTCAGTTCATCCCTGCTGTAACTTCATTGGAGACAATATTACCATCGCTAACATCAGTTTTTATGCTACGCTGGCTATTTCTGCCCTGGAGATTCCTCATCTATTTCTTGCTATACTGGCTTGAAAAGATCAAAGGACACAGCCTTCTCAGGGGCTTGGCACTGGGCCAGACTAACTCTTGATTATTTTATTTTAGCCAACATTTCTCTTTCATTCTGAAAGGCATAAAGAAGCTATTGCAATTGGACGTCTTCACTTGCGGTTGCTTAGAACCTCAATAGTGTTTAGCTCTGACAACCGAACGAAATGGGCACCGTTTTTCCCCTCGCTACCTCATATAAAAACCAAAAAGTGGTGGGATGTAATATGAGAACGGCATGCTAGCAATCCATAGCCACCATCAGAAAGAGCTGCTGAAAAATCCAGGCCCAGATCCTGGAAGATGTTCCATTCCACTGCAAGATAATAGCAGTGGAGGACACTCAGCACCTCACAGGATCAGACAGACCCCTTAAAGCCTACCACAGCCTACTGGTAAGAGATAACAGCATAAGTTAGTTACGAAAGAAAAACAAAGAAATCACTATCACAGAGATTCAATTTCCAGGTCAATATGCAGTTTAAGAGTAAATAAACTCTACAAAGAAGTAATGCCAACAATTTAAATCATGCCATGCATTCCTGTCCTTAACCACAAGGCTCTGGCCTCATGCACTGCACACTGCCTCTCCAGCTCAGTGCTTAGAAAGCATTATTTCTACTAGGGGAGCCAGAGTGCTAGAGAAATAGGAGTGAAAACTGATTAGGTTAGAAAGATACACCTGCACAAATAATTGCTGAATTCAGCGGCTGCTCTTTTTAAAATGGAAATAGCTTTTCCAAAATAGCTGTAGGCTATAGACCCAGCTTCCTGAAGTCACATCTCAACCAAACGATCCCGTCAAAGAATAATGCAGTTAGAGGCAAACTTTGCCCTCATGCACATCTCTGAGGGGAGACTTTGCACCCCCGAGGGTTTATTAGTGGGCAAAAGCAGGTTAGAGATGAAAAATGGCACCGAAGAAACTCAGAGCTCATTTGGCACTAATCAAGAGAGATTATTCCGGAATTCTGTTAGCAGTGAGCCTGTGCACTCACTGCTGTGGATAACTGGAAAGCCAACCTTTATTGTTTTCCCAGCCTTTATTTCAATTTATTTGTATGTCATGTCTTTCGTGCAGTTTCTCGAACCACTTTACAATCAGAGTGGAAAGTGAGAGAACATTTTACAGTGCTGAACACAAGCCACTCCTACAGATAATTTTAATTTAAATGGAAAATTCATTGCTACCCAGAACTTCATTTTCTAGAGACTAAAAAAGAAAAAAAACCTCTGCCACTCAGAGTGGATAGCACTGTATACTCTTTTTGCATTGCTGAGGGCCACTTTTACATTTCTGTTTTGTTCTGGGCGTATTTGGCAGCATTGCTAATTGGAGAGTTAGTTATATTTTAAGATAGCAGCACTCCTGGGGATTACTGTCATTGGAAGTAAACTCAGAGCAGCTAACACAAGAGATGCCCTGTGATTGACCTCAGATGGAATTCTTAGTGGAAATTACAGTCATAGATAATGAGGCCAAAAGAGGTTTTAGTGTAAAAAGCATAAATAGATGGATATTCATGAACATGAGTCTAGCTTTCCAATGCAGCAGATCTTAGCAGGGATAAAATCTTCACAAAAGGGAAGCAGATTTTTTTTAATTATTATTATATTTTTAATAGGCAATGTGTATTAATAGAGATATTGGGAGGTCACTGCTATTAGGATGAGAACCACAGAAATGTTGTGTAGTCGGCTCTATTAGCATCTGATACATTTTCTACATCCTTTTTTGAAAAAAGAATATGTGGGCAATTAAGAAACATAAGGCAGTATAGTCACACCAGCCCCAGGAGAGAGGATAAAAAGGTGACTGACTACATTAGTTGTCACACACAGCTAGGGTTTGTTTAGAGCTCCAAGCTGTGTGGCTGGCGTGAAAGGGAAGGGATGGGGGCCACACCATGCTGCCTCAAGAATCCCTGGCTCTAAACTTGCTTTCTGCCTTCAAGCCCCCTGAATCCAACGGACACCACAGGTGAGCACTTGCGGGTAGGGTCTCCGAGGGTGCTTGTTAATGTGTAGGGCAATCGGGTGGGAGAAGTTGATGAGTTGGTTATTCAGGATCTCCCTTAGGATCATCTTTTAAACAACTTTGGTAAAGTTCGGAGATCTAAATAGGGGACCCGATTAGCTGACCTTGACAGCTTCTCTTGGCTCCAGTGAGGTTGTGCATGCTCAACACCCTTGAAAATCAGAGCAGATACTTAGGTGGCTAACTATGCCCTTGCGTGCCTAATATTAGACACCCAAGGCTGAAAATTTTGGCCCTTTCCCACTATGGTCCTCCACTCCCCTGCAGAGTCTATTTCACAGCCCTAGTCATTTATTTCTCCAGTTGTTTAACCCTAACCTCTCCCCAATCTCTTTCTGCTTCTTCTTCCTCCCAACAGAAGAATGAAAGAGTCTCTTCAACTTGCTTTCAAGCTCCCTGAATTAATCAGCTGGTAGGCAAAGCTCACAATGTCTTAGAGCACCTGTGAACATTCTGGGCCCATACAGTGAATGGGGTGGATTCCCAAAATGTTGGAGTTGATTGGACAACATAACTGAATCTTTCAAAATCATAAAGCTTCTCAAATGCTGCAAAAGTATTCAAACAAGCCGTTAAATACGTCATTCTGGTCAACCCTGGGGGTTACTAGTCCAAACTAGTCCAGTACTACAGGAGACTTCAGTTCAGGAAAGTCCTTGGGATGGAACTGTACCAGGTACTTCACTGGGGTCCTGTGCCAGGGCTATAGGAGCCCCTCCTTCATGGTTTCACTGAGTGGGAATGGAGAAATGCCTTTCCCACCTGGGCAATAGGAGGAATGCACAAGTTACATCACGTTATAAGAGGGAGGGAGATCGGGGCGGGAGAGCCAAAATTGTCTCCGTGTATAAAATACAACCATGAGATGGGAAAAAAATTTGTTTTATGTGGTGAAAGCAGTTGGATGGTGTACAAGAAGTTGTGCAATAAAACCACATTCATTTCATTTCTGACATTTTTATTTGCTTATATCACAGAGAGTCGCCTTCTCTAGCATGGTCTACAGCTGTGCAAGCTAACATCGTACCACAAAATGCGAGCACATTAGGACAAAAGAGCTTCTGAAATGCTTAGGATCTAAGTGTAAAGCAGCAGTGGCAATATACTCTGACTCTCCTTAGCCACTGGAAAGGGCATGACTGCACAGATCCAAAAAAAAGCATTAAACTAAAGTGGATTCATAGACTCCTTCTGACATTAGCTGGGAACGTTTGCAAGGCATCCTGCTCTTTATAACCTACATGCACCTTTGTTGCAACAAACCAGGCAAGGTACTAACAAACTTCAACAGGCCTTTATTCTTAAAGTGGAACCTCTTTACCAAGCTGCTGCTGCACCCTCGGTAGCTCTCACTCAGCCCATTCAACTCCCCACCCCCCTACTTCCTGTTTCCTGTCCTTTCAGATTCCCAACAGCCAGTGCTCCCAGTTCAAATAATTACAAGCAGCACCTAAATACCACAACCTTGCACTTACTGCACATAATGCCTGATTTAAAAAGTGATAGATACACTGTCCCTTAAAATACAGTAGCCTCTGGAAGCGGTTTTTATTCTCACTGCATAAATTAGTAGAGATATGCATGTCATCAAGGACCTGATCCAACTCCTATCGAAGTTAATGGAAAGATTGCTATTGGCTTCAGTGGTTATTGGATTGGGCACCAACTGAGTTCAACAAAGGGACTTCTATGCACTGGCTATGATGTGTGTTCAAGACACCTCTAAAAGCTACTGTTAAAAAAAGAAATAAACTTTTTTTTTTAAGTGGCTGCCACTGCCAACTCCATTCAAGTGGAACAAGGTCTCAGAAGATAGAACACTTCTATTCAAAAGGACGGGGACATTTGAATGAAGCAAAAAAATTAAGATGGAAATTTAAAAATCACACGTGTTATCAGTGAACTCACTCTATTTGTTTTTATACTGACAGGTTTAATCATCATTTAGCAGTGGTATCCCGCAAAAACAATTTAACAGTATATTGTACAATGCACAACCAAAACAAAGGAGTCATAAACACAGCTTGACTCCTCTCCTTTTTCGTCCCAACTACGTTAGCACTAACAGGAACAAAAGTAAGATAAGTCCAATCTGACCCACAGGAAATTCAGATGCACTGCACCCTCTCTGCAGCACAGGTCCAAAGAGCCAGGCACTTTTAGTGTTCTCTAAATGACAAGGGTATAAGAAGGATAATTAGAATTGAGTGTATTTCATCGGGAAAGAGGTAATGGGAGGGGGTATTTGAATGATGGCGTTATCAGAGCTTTTGGACAGGGGATCATAGGATTAAGCACAACCAACAGTTGCATGTTAAAAGGCGTTAATTCTGTGTAAACTAGGGACAAAGTCATGGTTGATAGCCAATGGTGGATGAACAATGACCTCTTTCCTCAGTCTAGACATGGGGTAAAGCTTCCAAGAGCGCATAAGTGACATAGGAGCCCAAGTCTCACTTTCAAAGGTGACTTCGGAGCCAATGATGTTTAGGAGGATAGATCCCATTTTCAAAAGTGACATATGCACTGCTGTTCCTAAGACACCTAGAGGCTTTTAAAAATTTTACTCAAGATTTAAGTGCCAAAAAGATTATACCAACATGTTGGATTGCACAAAAGTATTCACGAATAATTTTCCAGTCACTGTTCTCTCTGCCCTGGCCGGGGCCCAAACAAAGCAGGAATTTATAGGTCAAAATCAATGCCTTACAGTTTACTATGTTTGCAAGGTGCTATCATACTTGTTTAAGAAAATCATTAAGATCAAAACTTCTTTAACTAAATAATTTTAACATTGCCAAGATATTTTTGAAGCAACAGGAATTTTACTAAGATTGTCTTCAAAGACCAGATTTATTTTTCATGCTGCTGGGTTGACAGACGTTGCTTTAATATCATATCTGTTACATCAGTCATGTTACAAGATATACCACAATGTGACCAACAAAACCAGGCATGAAAAACCCACCTGGGAATTGCAGTGAATGGGTGCTGGGATACTGAACACTGAAACATCCCACATTTTCCAAATGTATTTGCAGTGAACAGAACTAGCTGCACAAATTAATTACAGAGCAGCTCGAAGATTAAACCTTTCCGATAATGAAACGGAAAGTATCGCGGCAGTATGGCCAACAGACAACTCCATGAGCTAATGTAATATAAAGGAACCTGCACTTGCAATGGCACAAAGAAATTGATCTCAGAAGCTCTAATGGAAAAAAGACTTCTTGAACGATGCCATAATTTCAAAGCAGTTGCTGGAGCTTTCCTTAGACGTTTCTCACAAACTCCAGTGTAGAAAAATCTAACTATTAGCAGAGAGGGAAACTCGTAAGAGCTCCTGCTGTGCACTGATCACACCTGGCACTGTGATCCTACTCCTAGAAGAGATGCAACTTCCTCCCGGTCACCAGGAGAGCCATCTCAAAAGGAAGATTAGTCAAACAGAAGTTTTAAAAGGTGCAATCAGCATCTAAGGAATGCTGGTAAAAATTACATCACTACCATTGTGTGAACAGTAGGCTCCTTGGCCGACAGCTCCGAAAATACCTTAGAATCACCATATGCGACAGATGACATTTTCATCCTTGCCTGCAGAAGTCCTTTTAATTTAGTATTTCTGAATTTAGTTTCCAGGCAACTTTCCCGACCAATTGAGGCCAGCATTAAGCACATTTCAGTGGTGCCATTGACACCAAAACAGTAACTCTCGTTTCTGCACTTTCATGATCTTCCCATCAGGATTCCAAGGAAACCGTCTCCCACGCCGCGTAATTGCAGCTCGGTCGATTAAATTCTGAGTACCTGAAATCCCCCCCCTGCAGTTTCATTGGATTAAGGCTATATATAGGCTTGTACCCAAATCTTTCAGTGTGCGCCCACCAACACTAACACTTCCAAATCTGTATCCAAACATTGCCCCACCCGCAATTCAGGTTGGCTTCGTTTCCTGTTCTAAACTGCTGTGTAGCATTGCCACACGCTGTTGCCTTTTACCCCAAAAGAGGCTGCTTTTTTAAGTGGTGGCTGGGGTGATGCAGATGATTTGGCATCTATCAATCAAAAAAGCTCCTAATATTGATCAGCATATTTAAGAGGAAAAGTTGATATTTCCGTGTGGACTTTGTATACCTTTTCTAGGGTATATGCTTGCTTTGCTTCCTGATGGTATTTGCAATAGATGGAACCCAGATTCTGCTGTATTTATCCATCGGGACTTTTGTTTACCTTGATGTTCCAGCAATTCATCCATGAGTTAATCCCAGTGCAGAACGGCAAGTCTCCTCCTCTTTTTGTTCTAGATAACGCTTTGTAATTAGAGAGCTATTGTAAGGCACAAGTATTCATCACACTTTATCCCCGCTCCAAAGTGTACTGTATTTACGATGTGAATGGAAATTCCCACACATTCTCACCCCACATTTAAGCAGCACATCCTTGCTTGCAAGGCCATGCACAACTTAGCTCCACCTCCCTCGTCATCTCTTTTCATTTCCTCCTTGCACTTTTCAGTCTGCCCAAAGAGACCAAGATTTGGCCCTCAAGGACCACGACAAATCTATTCCTGGATGAGATAGACACAACAGCGGCACTGCAAAATCTTACAATTTCATCATGAATCTTTGCTATTTTACAAAAAGCACCAGCTCCTGGACTCATGTTATTTACATGAGAATCTCAGCTTTCCTTTTCAAAAATTACCTTTCTAGCTCTCCTGGCTAAGAAGAAAAGCTTGAAAATGTGAACCCTATAGACTGAAAAATCATCAGGCAAATAAAAAGAACCCCACATTATTATTGTTTTGAGGTAACCTAGCTCATAGGAGGGCTGACTCAGGATTTGTGAATGCTTAGATTTGGCAGTATTGACTAGCCAAAATGTTCAGATGTGACTGTCTAAGGCCACCAGAATGAGTGGCCTAATTTTCAAAGATGCTGACCAGCTTCAGCTCTCAGCATCTTCCACAGACTTCAACAGGGGCTGCCTAGTTCTCAACATGTCTGAAAAAATTAGACCATTGATATAGGTCCCGAAAATGAAGATATAGGTGCCTAACTTAAGGCACACACGTATGACAGTTGTGGATGAACTGAAATTTTCTTCATGCATCTTCAGGGTTTGATTGGTTAGGGTTTTTTTTGTTTTGTTTTTTGTTTTTTTTAATATTCTGTTTGATTTATTAGTATTGTAATCAGAAATATCCTATGTTTCTTTATAGTCTGCTACCATCCCTTGAGTTAATCAAATTAGTGAATGTGCCAAGCCACTGGTATTATTTATTATTAGCATGACACAGCAACTACAGGATCCAACCGAGATCAGGACCCTATTATGGCATGCACCATACATAGACATAGGAGTCATTCCCTGCTTACAACAATCCAGATAAACAATAGGGTGGGCGAAAGTGTTATACCCATTTCAAAGATGCGTAACCGAGGCTCAGAGGGATGAAGTGACTTGTCCAAGGTCATATGACGAGTATGTGGCAGAGTCAGGAGTTAACACCATTCCTCCTAAGCCCCTGTCCTGTACTTTAACCACAAAACCATCTTCTTTACAGAAGCATAGAATCATAGAAGATTAAGGTTGGAAGAGACCTCAGGAGGTCATCTAGTCCACCCCCCTGCTCAAAGCAGGACCAACCCCAGCTAAATCATCCCAGCCAGGGCTTTGTCAAGCCGGGCCTTAAAAACCTCTAAGGATGGAGATTCCACCACCTCCCTAGGTAACCCATTACAGTGCTTCACCACCCTCCTAGTGAAATAGTGTTTCCTAATATCCAACCTATACCTTCCCCACTGCAACTTGAGACCATTGCTTCTTGTTCTGTCATCTGCCACCACTAAGAACAGCCTAGCTCCATCCTCTTTGGAACCCCCCTTCAGGTAGTTGAAGGCTGCTATCAAATCCCCTCTTACTCTTCTCTTCTGCAGACTAAGTACTGTGGCCTGGATTCCGAAAGGTACTTAGCCACTGTGACACTGAGTGTTGCAATGCCTAATGTTGAGTTGCCTAGAAATATCCCAGGACAACTCTGCAATCCATAAAGCTCCCTATGTAATGCATGGGGACAGACAGACACCTGAGAATGGGATTCACAAAAGCCAACATGGTAGGCAGGGAGCTGATGAGAGGAGGGGGGTTCTCAGCCCCACCCCCTCATGGAGATAGGCTCCTAAATCCAGACTGCAGAGAAGTGCTTACCGCCACTAGCTATGCACAAATGGGCACGAATCTCCTGGAACCTGGCACCTAGGGCATTTCTTGTGACGATCACAATGGCCAGAGGAGGGGATGGTGGTGGTGCCCAGTGCCTGGGATGTGCTTGAGGGGGAGAAAGGATTTGAACAGGGATCTGCCCCCTTGCTGCAACAACTGAGTTATGGGAGATGCTGATGGGGACTGGCCCTGGGTCCCCCCCTCCACTCTCTCTGGCCCAGTGACTCTAAGAGTTTACACACAGTGGACAGCTTCAAATACCTAGAGGTTTTGGGCCACAGAGACATTTAAGCACCTTTGTGAATCCGGGCCTATGTGCATGGGAGATGAAATTAGTTGAAATCATGGAGAACTCAATGAAAATTAAATAAAAACTGCCTGTCATTATCCTTAATAACCTGAACAGTGGCTACAAAAATATTTGTGGCCAACATGATTAATAAAGGTTACCAGTGTGAACAGCCAGCATTTCAACAGAGCCCCTCACTTTCAGAGAGTACTCCTGTGGCATTTTATAGTTCGATATGACAACAGTGTCAAAAACCAATCAGACGTAGAGGGTACGGTAAATATTACTGTTTGCTTCCAGGGATATTCTTTGAAATTCAATGTGTGCTGAAAAATGTAACAGGGAAACTTCCATTTAAACATTGTTAAATCAACTTAAGGGCAAAAGATCTATATCTCAGATGCAGATAGAGTATCAAAGCTGGGCAATTTGCAATGGTACAGTTAAGCTGTGTCAGCACTTCCCTCATAAACCTGTTGAACAGCGGATACCTCCCCTGGCAGACGTTTGCTCGGGGCTCGGATTTGACATAAAAAAGTCTTAGAAGCAACGTTTTAAAAATAAACTTTAACCCCCCCCCAGCCAACCTTTTTCCAGTGACGATTACAAGGCCATGGGCTTGTGGGATTCAATTCTATCTTTTGTGTTCCTATCATTCAAACACGTCTTCACTGAATAAAAAATCACTCAGGTATTAAGAAAAATTGAACTTCACAGAAGTGTCCAGCTATGTACGGAGTTGAAGAATTGGCACGCTATGCACTTGGGGGGAGGGGGAGTTGTAATACTCCAGGATTTTTAATTTAGAAAAGGAAATTTCAGCTCTAATCCTTCAACTGATAGTGCACAAAGGGACTACCGTACTGCTGCCCTCACCCACTATTGACTTCAGTGGGACTCCGCACCCAAGCAGTCACCCAAACAGGCGTGTGCTATCAGGCAAAGGACAAGACCTACACGTTTAACAGTATTACTGAGAGCCATATTCTGCCACTGGATAAATGCATATTCTATGGCAGAACTGGATACTTCATGGAATTAATTCAGAGAAGCCCTAGGACCTGTGTTAGGCAGGAAATCGGACTAGACAATCCCAGTGGTCCCTTCTGGCCTTACAATTTATAAATCTCTCCTGTGGCAAAAAAAAAAAAAAAAAAAAAAAAATCAGGAAGAAAAAACCCAGATCATTAGGTGCTTAAATTACCAAGGCCACAAATCTCCACACACATTGCACATGCCTGCAAAACCACAGCTGGCCTTCACATAGGGAGAGTTGCCCTGGCAGTTTCCCATGAGCATGTCCAGGTTTGCAGGTGCAAAAAGGGTGTGCAATGTTCTTAAAGGCACACTTGTGCCCCAGCTGAAATGCCAACCTTTTATAATGTGCTCCCTCTATGACAGAGGTCGGTAACCTTCGGCACGCAGCCCATCAGGGTAATCTGCTGGTGGGCCACGAGACATTTTGTTTACGTTGACCATCCACAGGCACGGCCCCCCGCAGCTCCCAGTGGCCACGGTTCACTGTTGCAGCCAATGGGAGCTGCGGGAAGCAGCGGCCAGCACATTCCTGCGGCACTCGACCCCTGCTCTGTGGTTCTGGGGTTCTATGGTTATTGTCTCCATTATTTCCAGGTCAAATGAGCTCAGTTTACAAGTACAAATAAGCTTTTCCTTTAACTTCAAGCCACGGAAGCTCAAGCTGGGCTCCAAGAGGCAAGCTGGAGTCTTTCCTTGTGTATCACCATCTATAACAAAGGTTCTGCATGTCACATGCCTTCAAGCATGGAAAAATTAAGTAGCTCCGGCGTGTGAAAAATCCACACCTCTGAGCGATACAGTAAAACTGACCTAACCCCCAGTGCAGACAGCTCTAGGTCGATGGGAGAATTCTCCCACTGACCTAGCTACTGCCTGTTGGGGAGGTGGATTACCTACACCGATGGGAGAAGCCTGTCCTTTGGCGTAGTTAGCGTCTTCACGGAAGCACTACAGCGACACAGCTGCAGAGGAGTCACCATGCCACTGTCATGGTTCATGTGCGGACACACCCTCAGCAACCCCATTGCTTTCAGAGGGGCTGCAAAGATTAAACTCATTGGTACTTAGTTAAAATTCTGTTTATGGTGTGAAAGGAGGAACCGAATTTCACAGAAGAAAGAGGCGCAGAAGAATCAAGGCCAACGCTTTTGCGTTCAAATTATACAGTTGCTCCTTTTAGCCAAACACTAGCGATTAAGAACCTAATTGTCCAGCCTAACTCGGAATTTCAGGCTTTAGCAGGTTAGTTTCACCATCATTTAATGAAGCTGCTCGGCAGGGTGCTGTTTACATTTGCGGTACAGTAGCAGGATTTCCCATTTTATCGTCAGTAATAAGGCACTGACCCCAGGCAAGGAGATGCCTAGCCCCAAATCTGCTGTTACCTACAATACACTGT
The DNA here is from genome assembly GCF_965140285.1 of Lepidochelys kempii. Taxonomy (NCBI): domain Eukaryota; kingdom Metazoa; phylum Chordata; order Testudines; family Cheloniidae; genus Lepidochelys; species Lepidochelys kempii. The sequence continues at coordinate 98,797,377 of NC_136388.1, read as the reverse complement.
AGCACGGTCTGTATCCGAGAGCTCTTGCGGCTGTCACCGGTGAGGACCTTGGATACACTAGAGCAGTGACAATTGCAACAAACTTTAAATAAGATATACTGAACATTGTTCCTGGGACATTGCAGGTGTGGGGGAGGAGGTGCCATCGTCCCTAGAACCACTGGTAATAGGAGATTCTACCTTCTTCATCACACTCGTCACACATCCACATGTAAGCACAATCTAGACCACAGTTAGTACCAGGAGACTTCACTAAGCCCCTATGCTATTAGGAAATTCTAATACTGTACTGATTTCAATGGGCTTTAGGTCAGACCCTTACATCTTGGTTGAGAAGTGAGAATAGGCCACACCTTATTTGTGCCAACTACAAAAAGGTACAGGATTGGCACAGTCCTACCACACAGTTTCACAACCAGGATTAGGACCGTGTCATGTTTCGTGCTTGGGGGAATTCAATCTGCGACATACGGATAAGGGCTAGGCGATCATTGAGCAAACGGGGCACGTAACACAGTTTAAATTAGTAAAAATGGCACAATGCCAAGCACAGCTCAAAATCTATTTTCATGGCCCCAAAACAGACAAGAATTACTTCCAGTGAGAGCACTACAATGACCTATATAAATACAGCTCTTTTGTAAACAGCAGTCAAGAATGACAGGAACAAACAGCTAACAGCGGCCTTCTTATAAACTGGCTTTAAGCAAACAAGGATACGATTCTCACAGTCTCCTCACACACTCTACCATACCTGTGCTGAGCAATTCAATCTTGTCTTTACAACTTTCCTTTGCAAAACAAGTCTCATATTACTGCATTCCATTTGTCCCTGGTGTTTAAAAAAAGCCATGGTATTTTCTGAACAAGAAAGCCTCACAGTTTCCAGAGAGGTTCAGAAATTCACACAGTATAATATAAAAGTCGGGTCACTTCTAATAAATAATAAAACATTCCCACATCTGAGATATGTAGCCAAGATTGGGAATGCGTTAGTAGGAGAGAGGACCCCTTACCTACTGTAGTGATGCAGAACACAGAATACCAGGGTGGGTGGATTTAAATCTTCTATTTTAGTCCACTTTTCCTTTTGTACTTCAGTTATTTTCTAATTAGAGGTGCATTCTCATTGGTTGATATAACCATTAAACCATGTTGACTTACAACTAAATAGAGCTTTTACACTAGATTGGGTACTTGGGGGAGGGAGGGCTAACCTATCAGGGTACACTATAACCATATACATTTATCGAAGCAATTATATAGCTGAATATGTCAGATCCTTATTGATTGCACATATTTAGTATGCTAGAAAATGGTGAATGATTTATTGCTTATTTACTAGATAATTAACTCTTTTTTGGCTCACAATTTGTGTCAAGCCGCATTGGGATGGTAACTGGAACTTAATTAAACACACACAAACAGCAGATACAATTTATTTTTATTAAAGAAAAACAACCTTAAATGTTTGCATACCTAAACTTCTCTTATAAAAACATGATTCACATTTACAATTAAACGATTTAGTAAACAGAGGGATTTACTGTAGTCAGTGAATTAAACTGAGTATTTCAGGTCAGCCTGGGAAAAATTTCAAATATGCCTAACAGAGAGTGACTGGAGCTTAAGTTCCTGTCGCCTAAGTCTCTTGAAAAATGAAACAACAGTCTCCTCAGTTACTTAGGCTGCCCTACAAACTTTTAAAAGTAGGAGATCTCGTCCCCTCTCTTCTCATTTTTATTCACAGACTGGAAGAGAGAGACATGTTTTCCTCTTTTTCAACTCCCAATCGATCTCTCAACTTTGAATGAATTGTCCAAATGAAGTAAATATTCCTTCTGTGCCTGCAGAAGAGGCTACCGCTGTCCGAAGCTGGGTCAGCACTTCAGCGGCCTCTGGTTCCGGGCGCTTAGCTAGCGACTCCCCCAGGTTCAGTGGTCTGACTTGCCTTAAAACAGCGTCAGCAAACACGCACTGCTCCAGTGGCACCTTCCGCCCTGAAAGGTGTTATGGGTGGCACGAGTGGCTGGTGATTATTAGACGCCCAGGTCACAGCAGCATCTTCTCCAGCAGCTAGGCATCTACTCTGGTACTTTGCTTGATCCAGCCGCCTCTTTCCTGCCTGCAGGTTAACTGTGGTGTTGGGTACTTCTGTTGTCAAGGCCCCTTGAAGTTCTTTCCAAATGTCAGCGGCATCAGCCACACAGCAGCAATCTCCCCGCGGTTTGTCCAGGGCTCTGGAAGCGGGTTTCGGTGTATTCAGCGTGTCTGCCACATGGCTCTCTCCTCCAGTCTTGGCTTCTGTGGCTGTGGTCGTTCCATCTATTTGGTCCCAATTTTCGTCACAGTGGGCCAGCTCTGAACTCACAGCTCAGAACAGTCGACCACTGAATTCCACTGTACGTCCTGGGGGAGAATCAGTCTGGCTCCGCCTCTTCTCTTCGGCGAGGCTGAAGCAGAGTGGTTCTCCTGTAAGGATTTTGCAATTTCAGCACAAGACGCTAGCTAAAAGACGCATCAAATGAGCACTGCACCCATATGTTACAAGTTTCAGGTTCCCTTTGTTACCTTCTTCTCGACTTCTTCTCATCTTTGCTACATTTGCAGCACTGTCTGTGACAAAGCTAGACAACTGACACTTGAATTTTTGTTCACAGTTTGTGACAGCTTTCACGGATACTTCTTTTAAGTACTCTGCTGTATGGGCATTTCCTGGTGTATCAATTATTTCCCTAAGACAGACCCCCTCTTTCTGCTGTCACACCAGCACTTATTGTTGGATCATTGCATACATTACTCCACACATCAAGGCTCACGCCAGGTCTACACTATAAACTTACATCAGTATAACTACATTGCTCCCCGCACCCCTTAGCGAAGTAGTTATACTGACCTATCCCCTGGTGTAGACAGGAGCGCTTCTATAGAAATAGGTACTGCCTCTCAGGGAGGTGGATTAACTACGCCGACGGGAGAAGCTCTCCTGTCAGCATTATAGTGTCTTCACTGAAGTGCTTCACTGCACCGCTGCAGCTGCTGCACTGTAGTGTCTTACACATAGACCTGCCTTCAGATTAACGATTTTCCCGTCAATGTTTTTTGAACACTGTTCCGTTCCCTTTTCATACCCCGTATCCAGCAACCTTCCAGCAATGTCTTCTCTCCCAGGGGGAGTGTAACCTGGTCATAATGCATCCGATGAAGTGAGCTGTAGCTCATGAAAGCTTATGCTCAAATAAATTGGTTAGTCTCTAAGGTGCCACAAAGTCCTCCTTTTCTTTTTTCTGGTCATAAATGCTTGAACCATGTCAATGAAAAGTTTGTTCTGAACAAGGAGAAAAGGAGAATTTATTGCATAAATGAACCCAGCAATCTTTTCATCTAAGGAGTCTGCCTGGAATTTGACGGTCCTGGTTACGAACTCAGCCATGGTTTTACTGGATGATGAAGAAAGTATTTTTTTCGATACGGGTAATTTACTGTTTGACACCTGTTTAGTTGCAGCAGATGATTCTGAAGTGCACACATTGCAGATGATGGACATTCACAACCTCTTATGTCTAAGATGGGCTCTGAAACAAAATCATAAAAACAAGTCATTCTCACTCCCTGAGTATTACTCAATGCGCTGCTTTAAAAAATGGGATTGTAAATGAAAGATTCCTCCCACTGTAGCTGTTTGTACCACTGTTTCAACGATTTAATTTATTCTAAACCCAGTTAATAATAAATCATAAGATTTTCAAAATCTATTTAAACCCTTATTTGTAGCAACATACCAAACAACTCAGAAAAAAAACGTTTTCAGAAAGTTTAAATTCATAAAGGCCTAAATAAAACTTTACTTTCAAACAGGTTATCTTCACCTAAGATGTTTGGTTATATAGAGCAATAAAATATCATGTCAGAAGTCCAGCAGTAATCGTACAAATGTACTTGATAAATATTCCCACAAACTAACATACCCATTATATTCTGACCACTAACATTTTGAAATTCAGAAGCAATCAATCAATCCACTTAAAACACAAACTTATGACCATAATCTAAGTTATCGTCTATTAGCATAGTAAGGACATGTTAGGCAGTCCATAAGAATGGTTCAAAAATAAGTTTACTAACCAGCTGATTCAGGTTGTTCAGACATGTCCACATCATCATCTTCAAAGTCATTGCCATCTGAGGAGCATTTTCCATAATGCTGTTTCATTCTGACAGCCAGTCCTTACATCTCCTCGGCACACCATTTAAACTTTACATTACACCCGTTCCTTTTTCACCCAGATGTACAGGAAATTCTTGAAAATATTCCCAGAGAGGGTCTCTTTATGACAGCTCAGTGGTTTGAGCATTGGCCTGCTAAACCCAGGGTTGTGAGTTCAGTCCTTGAGGGGGCCATTTAGGGATTTGGGGCAAAAATTGGGGATTGGTCCTGCTTTGAGCAAGGGGTTGGACTAGATGACCTCCTGAGGTCCCTTCCAAGCCTGATATTCTATGATTCTATGACCTGCAGACACAGCAGGTTTTTTCTCCAGTTCCCAGGTGTTGCAATCAATCCCAGAGGCTGCGCTCTAAAGAATATTGTCCCTTCTTCCCACAGCTTTCACACCACTGTTGCTCCTTTCCAGCTGCACACTCCGCTCCTTCTCCCTTGTTACATAACTCCCCTGCCCCTCCCCCCAGGAAAACAAAAGAACTAACAACAATCCAAGACTTTTGCTCATGTAGCCTATACGCCTTATGCGCTGCAGTACTGTACGTGTTTAGAGACAGAGAGGGAGGCAGTTCAGAAATTAATGAATTTCTGCTTGTGTGTCTCTCTGTGTACAAGTGCAAGGAGACAGAGCAAGGCCACTTACTTGAAGTGCCCAGAACCATCTACCCCGGTCGTTTCTGGGCAGATCTGTGTTTTTCCATGGGCTGCAGATGAAGTTTCCATGGTGGGTGTAGTCATAAATATTCATAATTTGAGAACTGAGCCAATCAGAGCTCAGATAGGGAGAAGCTATAAAATAGGATTATGACACCACCCGGGTGGGCTCAGTGGAGGACACCAATGAGAGACATGATGGTGTCTCCTGGGGTCGGAGGCCAGGTTCCAATGCCTGTGTGGACTTTGCCAGTCTTCTGTACCGAATAGCACAGACTCTGGGGCCCTCACTAAGGGATCAATCCCTCAGTACAAGAATGTGATTTACTCGGATATATTTATAAAACTAGATGTTCCCTGCCCCTCATTCTTTCTTTCTACAGAAAAGCAACCTTTCACTCAAAAGGTTTTGACAGAGGCTCATGGATTCCGCATATTTATTTTTACGTAAATATTGTTAGAGATTATAAGTAGTTTAGGCTTTGACATATTTTATATTAAATTCAGATTTCATTTGAAACAGGATTAGTTTTTAAAAAGAAAACATTATAATTTAAACACCCACATCAAAAAATCTCATTTAAATAAAAGAAATCTGAAAGACAAAAAATCATGGATTTGTATCCACCCCGGACTGTACCATACAGGATGTGCCATCCTTGGTGTTTGGAGCAACCAGGCACCAGACAGTTACTGTTAAACTAGGAAGGAATGTGGTCCTTCCTCCACCATCTGCCATGCTTCACACCCCAGCTGAAATCCTGTGGATCCCCCATTCATTTCCCAAGATGTTCAGCATCACAGCCACACATCTCAGACTGACACAGACTGAATGAAGCTCCTTTCTCCAGGTGTCTCATATAACCTGAAATCAACGGATGGGAACTGCTGCTGAGAGATCCAAAGTGGGATTCAGTCACCACTGCACATTCCCAGCTCCTGACAACCCAGAGCCTGAGCTGGGAATTAACCCCAGTTCTGCGATACGGCAGGTTCAGGTAAGTCTTAGAAGTCAGAACGAATCGGGGGAGAGAGCCTGGGGAAAAGAGTTGCTTGTTTTAATGGAAGTTTTTCTAAAATACATGAGGCTCCACGTGTTCAATGGATAGCCTGATCACATGGAAAAAGATGGCTGTAGCAAAGAGGACATAGCAATATTTAAAAGAACTCACTGTTGCGGACAGCTTCCCTCCATTCTTCTGGACATACACGACCGAGTCTTGTATCAACAAGAAGAGACTAAGCAGGACATGCTCCATGTCATAGATTCCATACATGCCTTTGGTCAGCCCTTCCAGGGATCGAATATATTCTCTCCAGTAGTTATCTATCTCCACAACACTGGCCAGGCACCCTTGCATCACAACACTGCAGTATCCGGCACAAGGCTTCGCCATCAGTAGCCCTTGGCAATGAGAACAGTACCACATCCTCAGCAGCGCGCGTCCACATTCCTTGCTGAATTTTAAGTGGTCGGTAGTGTTTATGACTTCAATCCCCAGGTTGAGCGCTTGTAGGAAGGCTCGCGTGGCCTGCAATGACTTTGATACCTGGGTCATCATAATCTTGGGGTAGTTACCAAACACCCTGAGGTCCCGCCTTGCTACCCGCAGGCATTCTATCATTTCTCCGGAGGGGTCAGGGAAGCCTGGGTTCATCAAATGTGAGTAGACTAAAGGGAACAAGCTGTCAAAAAATTCATTGACCATGTCATTCACATTGATGTCAGAGCCCAGTATATAAAGCGAGATATCTGTAAAAAGTTCTCCAACAAACTTAAGAGCTCTGGACCCCATGTTCTGGTAGTGGTTCCTAAACATGGTGTTGGTGTAGTTTCTTGCATGCCGTACTACAATTTCGAAGGCTTCTGAAAATAAAAACAAAACAAGGAATTAAAAGACAAACTCTGAGATGGAAGAACAAATACTGTAATATGTTTGTTGCTAAGACTGAGGTCCTATTCACACTGCTGTTCATCCACTGACTCATATCCACATCTGTAGCTGTCACTGCTAGTGTAGAACTATATCAGATCAGAGGAGTGTATAAGATCTGAGGAGTCTATAAACTCTTTAAACACCAGTCACATTTCAAACAACAAAAGCTCTTATCTAGTTAAATTTCAGCTTTTAAAGAAAATATTGATTACAAAAATGGGCTAGGATTGCAAGTTCGCTCTCTCTCTCATATTGAATTGAAATTAACAGGAATTCTATATCAAGTCTCTTAATTTAAGATGGATACATACTTGACACCAAACTGTATAGTATGCCAAATCAGGAAATATTAAATGCTGACATTCTGCCACAGAAAGGAAAATATTTACAGGTTCATAATGGTTATCAGGATTTAACTTTCTGCACTGATTCTTCTTTAGAGTTTTTTTTTTAAGTCACTTTAATTCTTGTGAAAGGTATTGGGGACTAAATTCTCTGCTAATGTACATTAGCACAGCTCCATTGACTTCACTGGATTCATACCAGTTAGGTATCCAGTTCCACTTCCTCCCCATTGGAAAAGGAGTTTATCCACGGAACAGGCCAATGAAGGAGCATTTCTCGAAAGAAGTCAGCTGAGTATCCATCACTGATCCCTCTACGGAATCAACCAGCAATGATGCCAAACATGAGGGTGAATTTTTGTGAGGCTCACCATTAGGTTCTGGACTGACACCACCTATTAGTTCAAACAGAGCAGAAAAGGCTACCCAATACCACTGAATTTCACTGTAGCTCCCTAAACCACATTAATGTCACATTAAGCAGAAGTAAATGTTAAACAAAATTCTATATGCTCATGAAAACATAAGAATGGCCAGATCAATCATCCATCTAGCCCAGTATCCTGTCTGCTAACAGCACCCACTGCCAGACGCTTCAGAGGGAATGAACAGAACAGGGCAATTTTGAGTGACCTGTCCCCTGCTGTCCAGCCCCAGCTTCTGCAATTGGAGGTTTAGGGTCTCCCTCAGTTCACCAATCAGTGAAGTGCTGCTGAAAGTATAACAGGGGGCTCTCCTCAAAAAAAACTTTCCATGTGTGACATCTTCTGGGGAAAATACTCTTCCTTCCCTTCCTCTCCAAATCCACCCCATGCCTTGCCCACTCCACCCCAGCCAGCTGCCCAGGTTTTGGTGGCATTTCTCAAGTGAGAGAAAAATCAGTGATTCTTCTACCCCCACGGTCTCCTCAGCAGTGGGTGTTGTGGTGGCTGTTGGTGTGGGAGGGGAACAGGTCTAGGGAAGGCAGCGTCCCCTAGCTAGTGAGGGGTGGGGTTGAGGGAACCCTGCCTGGTGCATGTGGGAGGGGTGGAGGGAGAGCTACTTGCAGAGTGAGGCTCCACTCAGCATAAGAAAAGGATCCAGAATCAGGCCCAAAATGGTAGCACTGTGACAAACGGCTGCCCGGGTTCAGAAGGCGTCTCCCAGGCTTTCCTTGCGCTCTGGATTATACCTGCTTTCCACCAGGCAAGTTCCTTAGGAACCTTCCAGCCCTAGGCAGACACCTAGAGTCAGGTGACCTATGAAACCCCAGCCCTTGTGAATGGAGCAACAGACTGAGCCCTCACAAATTACGTTGCAAAATGGGGTATCCTACTCGAATGCCTGGAAATATTAAAGCAACAAGGGTTCATAACATGAGGAGCTCACCGAACTATTAATGTTTCTTTATTTGAAAAGTCAACTCCTCCCGCCTTGTGTTCCTTTCAAGTTTTTCCATGTGAAGTTATTCATTCCATTCAGATGAAGTTATCTGGAGAGGATTCAATATAGTACTTAGACATCTGTATTCAGGGCCAAACTGCCTTCAGATATACACACACAACTCCCACTGACTTCATGAAAGCTGCATATGTATTACTGGAGTCAGAATTCCACATTTTCCCAATCCTCTCTCCAGGACCCAGGGACATTCTGCATGTATTTCCTTCACACCACAAACAGGACTAATTAAAAGCACCTCCGGCGATGGGCTCACTTAGCCGTTGCGGTCTAATTGTATACCTATCAGTATTTTCCTGCTCAAATGGTATCAAGGTGCTATACCCCCAGTTCCTCTCTCTCGGTATGCAAATGAACAAGTTAAAGAGGAGCACAGATCCCCGCAGACAGAAATGTAAGTCTTTTTTATGCTAAACAGCTACATTGCTCTAGGTCCCTCATCCTTCAGGGTACTATTAATAAAAGGATAAAAATAACGACCAGCCTCTTGGTTCACAGGTCGCTGACACTTCACAGCATAATAGCTTTGATCTGCGTCCGTCTGGAAACACGAATCCAGGCTCGATTTGCATGAAAATTATTCATGTTTAATAATTGAAGGAAATTTTTAATTTTTAATCCATAGTGTTCTTTTCCCATTTGTTAAATCTGTGTTGGAGCAGAACGGAAACCGATGAATGCTGGCTCTCGATACCAGCGGGATCACAAGTTACGTCACTTTTCCACAAGATGGCTGCCATCAGCTAGATCAACGACCAGCCCTCTGCCAGGAGATGGGCCCACTTGGGGGAGAGGCACTATCATATATTAAAGAGATCATTTCTTAGACTGTAAGGGCCTCAGGGCATGGACTGTGTCTTGATCTGTGTATATACAGCACTTAGCATGCTCGGGCCCTCATCTTGATTGAGATCTGTAAATGCTACTGTGATATAAATCTTCAAGTCTATGCAAAAAGCTACATTATAAGAATGTTAAGGCTGAAAATTCAGGTACCCCAAAGGTTAGGAAATGCCCAATTAGGATTGCGTATGCAACCTTAACCCACACCCGCATTAATCCATTATGAGAGTTCTACCCAGCCCCATGGAAGATGTCTGCAGCACAGCCAGGTAGAGAACCTGCACTGCTTGGTGTCCCTCTCATGATGCAACCTATGGCAGGGGCCCTATACAACCCAGAGCACATGTATCATAATGCTTCTGCACAAGGAGGACAAGTTAAGGTTGTGCCAGTAGAAACGCCTGAAAACAAGAGTTTCTTTAAATAGGGCACGGAGATGAAGAAACTTTTTTCCTTTATTCTGGAATAAAGCACGGCAAATAGCTTCTGCCTTGACAAAAACTACAAAGCACCTTTTGGGCCAATGTCTTTGGGCGCCTTGTATAACCTTTACCAGGTTTTTCATGCTGTGTCTCACCATTCACTTTTAACCTCTTCTCAGTTGGTTGCCTCAGAAAAGTTATCCTTCTTCCCTTTTCCCATACCTCTGTGCTTTGCAAGCTAGCATCAGAGCTAGGGGAATATTCACCGATTAGAAAATATTCAAAACTCTTATACAAACCTCCTACAGCTAGGGATGCTTCAGAGAGGCATCAGGGAGAGTGGTGTAACAGAAGAGCAAGCACTCAGAGACCCACTGCTTTAAGGTCAAGAGACTTACTTAATTTTTTTCATAACAACTGGCAAAGAGTCTCTGTTTTTTGTTTCCTGGAACCTTTGTGTTTACCCCTTTGAGAAAGTAATAGGGAAGCTGAGGACACGTCAGCACCTTGATCAGCATCCTGCTGCCACATTAGGAAATTTAAAAAGTTACCCAGTGAAGGCTCACAGATCCAAATTATTCTTTCCCAGCTCCCTGCTAAAAAAATAACAACACATTTTCTGTTTTAAAATATTCCTCCAAAACCCCAGCTAGTTTTAAAACTGACGCCAGCAAGTGACCCACGGTCAAATTCCAAGTACTTCAAAGAGGAGAAAACTTTTGAGCTTCGATCCCCTGTGAGCTCACAAGAATGGATCAGTAGGGAGAGTGGAAGGGAGGAGTAATGCTGCAGATCCCTGGACTTCTCATTCCCAACAAATTCAGTGACCTGGGTTTGCTGATGGTAAAAGTAGTCCTGCTTAGGACATGGGGTGGTTGAAACTCTTGCAACTTTAGTTGAAGTAAGACAGTTTTATTTAACTTTCTAAAGCTGTCTAAAACATTTTCTAAGAGACCAACTCAGGGTGGCTTGCAGGTCTAGCTACGGCACAATGTTCTGTAAACAGAACAATGACAAAAATCCCTGAGAGCTGACAGCAGTGACACAAATTCTGTGCTTGGAGATGCCCTCAGAACTTCCAATGGACATGGGTATCAAAGGACAAAATATGGCCCACCTACTCTTTAAGGGGGAAGTTCTATTTCGGGTATCACCATAAATTCCGAAAGGCACAGACAATACACCTTGATCATGCTGTGCAATTTTTAATCTGCTTTTAAACTATTTCTCGGACAAGAAATAATTGTATCAAACATCAGGGGTTAAAGATGGCCATGGAGATATCTTTCTGGTGTCAGGGGATCACAGTTCAGGAATGTCACCCTAATCAGGGCAGTAGTTGTGCATATGCTTAATGTAAAAATATCCAAAAGTGCTTTACAAATAGATATGCAAATTATACACTGAGGTCACTTTCATCCAGCACTTCATCCAGCTCTGGGGTAAAACATGGGAGTTGTTTAACAACGCACTATGACACTTTTGGTCAGAAGTGAAGAACACGGCTGTACCCAATTGAAATATGGAGGGAATTCAGACAGAATGTTAGCAGCAGTGTTGTCAGCTGAGGACCAAGCCCTCAGCATCACATTTGATGCACTTATGCTGTATGATCCTTTGACTACAGTAATACAAATAGGATGATATAACAGGCAATTTATCATGGATGGCAGAGTACATGCTTACAAAAACAGCTGACCCCTTACTTTAGAGTGAAGGTAGCAGGCAACAATTGGTTTGAATGGACATACTATTTATGCAATCAGACCTTCCATCCAGCAATTTAAGGAGAATTACTGCAAGGCTCAGGTAGACTGTGAGGCATGACGCCAAAGTCTGAATGACTTCAGCTACTTAAGTGCAATAACTCCCCAGAAATGCGGCGCATTGAGTGTCATATTGCCATTATGAAATGGAAATGATAAAAAAGAAAATAAGTAAAAAAGGTCATAACGGTCCATTGAGTGGGGAGTATTGACATAAGCATGAAATCACTCTGCTCTCAGCTCAGATCATAAAAATATGTTGCTTAATTGAAAAGCCAGCTTTTCTGAAAAGGGTAGGTGCTCCCTTGAGCTGCAGCTACTTAAAAGGTCTGCTGCAGGAATCAGAATGGTTCAGGATTAAACTGGCAGGATCTTGACAACTTCTACAGGCTGCAGGCTCCGGTAGAGTTCAGAAGTACACACAGGCTGCAATCTTGCCGAGGTTGTAGGGCATGGGATGGGGGGAGAGAGACAGGAGAAACTGGTCTTCCCTAGTCAAGGGTTTGGAAGTAGAGTAGGTCCCAAAATGGGGTCCAGCAACAAAGACTCAGAAGCAAAAGACCGGACCTGTCAATCTTTCTACAGCTGACTGAGAACAATATGGCTGCCGGGAATGCTGAAGAGATGTCAAAGAATGATGATACATTTGTTAAAATCAGAGAGACAATAAATCCCATCCAGAATTATACTGTTCCCAATTTCCAATATCCTAACTTCAGATCATTGTTTCCCCCTCTTTATAGTCCCAAAACAGAATCCACTGAAGTTTCCCTGCATAAACCCTAACAAACCTGCATAAGAAAGCATTAAGGTGACACACCTAATTGCTCAAAAGTCAGGAAATGCCAAAGTTAAAGGTGCACTTGTAACTTTAATCTTGCCTCTTGTGCAGATTTATTACAATGCTCTTGATTATGTGGTCCAAGATAATTTCTCCATTAACACAAAATCTTCCACTACTGTAGATTCACATGTACAGCACTTCCTACTCGGTATATACGAAACAGAATCCACTGAAGCGGTTTATTTACAAGGTGCACAGACAATGAGGGAACACCTCTAGCAGAGCCTGCTGCACAAGCAATCCACCAAACATGGTGCATCTTGCAAATCTGCAGAAAAAAATTGCATGAGGTCCTGCAAATGGAAACTATCCTAGTGTCCATTACTTACATGCATAAACACGTGCATAAATGGGGCAGTCATAAGCAGCTTTCAGTTATGCATTGGACGAACAAACAGATTTTGTGTTTTTCGTTACAAGTGCATTTATTTTCCTAGCTCTGGTGCACAAAACGTTACTAAACACAAAACAAATTTTGGACACCTTATCAGTGACACAGCCCCCACACAACAATATACCGTGAATATATATCACGTATTAACAATGGGAAACATTTCCCAACGCATGACATTTTTTCTTTTAGCTTTGGTTATAATCTGCAATTTAACTTCTAAGGGATTATTTTTGATTCACAACAGCCTTTTTGCCTCTGATTTCCATCCAATCTTCTACAAGCATGAAAATAAATAAATACATAAATACAGGCCAAAGGATGGCTAATTTACACACACTGGTTAGAGAGTACCCAGCAGCCTCCCTAGAATTAGGGTATCATTCTTCCACGGATTTGTGTCTTGGCTGTTTCAAACTGCATCAGAAACTCAAACTGGGATTTTCCAAGGAGACTATAAGAGTTAAAAGCCAAACTCGCATTGAAATTTGATGAGACTTGGGCACCTAACTCTTTTGCCCTTTTGAAAAACCCGGCCTCAGTGAACAAGTAATAAACCCAGAGGCAAATTTTAGCATTTTTAGGACTCTTCTGCTTTAACTTATGCCCCCTCATTAGTAGCTTTCCCTGCTGAGCCACACTTTCTGTCACCTTGGCATGTACGTTAACACTCATTTTGATCACCCAGGGAATGCCAAATCAATTCACATTTCTCTACCTTGTCACTGACACTGCAGTTTCCGTCAGCAAAGAACCAGGCCCTGGGAATTCCTTAGCCCATGGAAGAGATCATTCATGACAACCAGAGGTTTTGCTTCAGGGTTAGAAAGTTGGAGAAAAATTCACCAGTGAGATTAATTTACTCTCAACACAGATACTTTTCCTAGTGAATCTTCAGTTGAAGCAAAATGTATTCAACAGGGGAAACTTGACTGTTCATCATAAAAATGCCCAAACGTTTTGCTTTCTGTCAATTTGTTAATTTCTGAAATTAAAAAGCAGCAACTTTTGGGTTATATGATTTGCTTTCTGGTGTCTGAGCAGGTATATGACTGTAGTGCTCTTCTCTGCAGTTCTCAAAAAATATAACTTCTGGACTGGGAATATTTTTGCAGTGTTCTAGGCTGGAGGATGTAACCAAAACAAAAATCATATGGAAAGAGTGACAAAGCAGGAAATACTTCTTCAATATATCTGATGAACTAGACAACTTCAGACTTATTACTCAGGATTGTATTACAGAAGGACATGGACAAAACCCTACTAAAAGAGCAACAATGGTTGGCAAGAATAACCAGGCTGCTAGAGGAACAATATGTATGATCCAGTGCAGGTCATTTTTCAAGCTGCTCAAAATATTTAGTTACAAACTTGGAAAAGGTTTTCAATATACTGAACAGAAAGGAAATAAAGCCCAAGAATGTTTCCCTTGGCAGTAATAAAAGAAAATTCAACAGACTTGTTCCATTCTGATTTACACTCTACCGCAAGTTTTTAAAAAGGACACCGTCCAGATAGGCAAGGCTAAAGTTATGCCTCTCATATGTGGCATAATATTCTTACGTTGTCTGTAACATTATTGAAAGTCACCAGATGGTGCTACTATTGCAAATGGTCTTTTCAATTTCGTTTCTCTTAATGCACTGGGTGTTAGATCTAAGAAAAATGCCTTTTGTCAGCTGTGCTGCAGTTCTTTTTCTGTTACTGCCAACCCCAAACATAAAAAAAAAAGAGTCAGGTCCCAAAAAATTATGAGATTGTTTAGCTAATTGTGAGAAATTAAAAAGCAGCAACTTTGCGGTTATCTGATTTGCTTTCTGGTGTCTGAGCAGGTACATGATTGTCGTGCTTTTCTCTGCAGTTCTCAAGCTAATTCTGGTGGATGGGAAGTAGAGTGGTTGCCATTAAAAAGTTAAGCCAGCTACCATACAGCCAGGTTTCAGAGTAACAGCCGTGGTAGTCTGTATTCGCAAAATGAAAAGGAGTACTTGTGGCACCTTAGAGACTAACCAATTTATTTGAGCATGAGCTTTCGTGAGCTACAGCTACATGCATCCGATGAAGTGAGCTGTAGCTCACGAAAGCTTATGCTCAAATAAATTGGTTAGTCTCTAAGGTGTCACAAGTACTCCTTTTCTTTCTACCATACAGCAATACTGTCTACCTTTCCCTATGGCCGGAAGAGGGAACAGGGTAGTGTAGTAACTGCGGTAAATACAGACTTTTTTCAGTGGCAACGGCTATATATTAAAATGTACAAGAATCCCGTTTCTCATTCTCAGAATAGCCTCACAGTGAAGAAAGGATCTTTGTAAATTTCGACCTGGTGCTCCCTTGCTATGTCAGAACAACGCGCTATTTGCATGCATGTTAATTCCCATGATTAAAGCCGGATGCTCCCAGTCTGGATTCCCTCTTCTCACACTTGTCATCACATAGGTTGTAGTTATCTGGTTTCACATGTATGCCAAAAACAGTTTTTAAATCACTGTTGAATTCCTTGGATCAGTTCTATTTCATTAATGGACACAAATACAGAAAGTTTTAAAAGATACATTCTTGTGACATAAAACTTTATGTCGCTTTTCTCTGGTCTAATTCACATACAGTGTTACAATGAACAGAAAAAGTCCTAATTAATTTTTACAGTTTTCTGTAGGAGGAAAATTCTTGTCATAATTTAGGACATTAACATGGAAGGAAACAAAGGGAGTCATGTCACCAGTCAATTCTTTAAAAGGCTAAAAAACAAGTTAGCAAAAATGAAAACCTAATTAAAACTAGTTAAGAGCTCCAGCCGCTTTCACTGCTTTGTTAAAAAAACTAAGGCCTCAGTTTAGCAAATATATAGATTTTAGACTCAGACTTTAAGGCCAGAAGGGACCATCGTGATTATCTAGTCTGACCTCCTGCACATCGCAGGCCAAAGAACCTCACTTGTCCACTCCTGTAACAGACCCCTAACCTCTGGCTGAGTTACTGAAGTCCTTAGATCATGGTTTAAAGACTTCAAGTTACAGAGAATCCACCATATATGGCGATCAATTAAACCCTGAATATGTGGGCAAAACCAGCAGCCAGACACCTGGGAAAGAATTCTCTGTAGTAACTCAGAACCTTCCCCATCTAGCCTCCCATCACCAGCTGACTGGGATATTTGCTACTAGTAGTCACAGGTCGGCTTCATGCCATTGTAAACATCTCATCATACCATCCTCTCCATAAACTTATCAAGTTCAGTTTTGAAGCCAGTTAGGTTTTTTGCCCCCACTGCTCCCCTTGAAAGACTGCTCCAGAACTTCACTCTTCTGATGGTTAGAAACCTTTGTCTAATTTCAAACCTAAACTTGTTGATGGCCAGTTTATATCCATTTGTTCTTGTGTCCACATTGGTGCTTTAAATTAAATAACCCCTCTCCCTCCCTGGTATTTAAGCCTCTGATGTATTTATAGAGAGCAATCATATCTCTCTTAGGATTACATTAAACAAGCCAAGCTCTTTGAGTCTCCACTCATAAGGTAGGTTTTCCATTTCTTGGATCATCCTAGTACCCTTCTCTGCACCTGTTCCAGTTTGAATTCACCTTTCTTCAACATGGGAGACCAGAACTGCACACACTATTCCAGATAAGGTCTCAGCAGTGCCCTGTATAATGGTACTAACACTTCCCTGTCTCTACTGAAAATATATAGTTTTAATCACATTAGTAGCTCCACCTACTTCAATGGCATTAATCCCAGCCCTAAAGTTACACATGTGCTTAAGCACCTTGCCGAATCGGGGCTGAACTGAAAGCTTCATTACCGATTCCTACTCCTACATACGCAAAAATTTGCATTGAAAATTCATGTTTGTTCTTGTTCCTTCGGATCTAAAAGCCGGTAATCCCTGCATTTTCTGAGCATAATATGGTGTAATCCAAAACAAGATCTAATCTCTACCAGTGTTTTAAAAGGAGCACTGAATAATTCTAAGAATTTGAGTTTGAGACAGATCACTCCATCCATGATTAATCCTGAAATGCTGTTTCACTTAGTGTTTACAAGTTGTATGCAGGTTTCTGCTGCCTTGCTGTTGTTTATAAGGGTCTTCTCTGCAGGGTAGAATGGGCAGATAAAGCCACCGTACATGCCCTGACTCATTCCTTCTCCCCACTCCTCCTGTGTGGCCTCTTCAGCAGTTGTACACAGATAAGATACTTACTAAACTCCTCCCTGACACCTGACCAGAGACCTGGGCTGTGAAGAACACCTGCTCTCCCCAGACTCTCATTAGGCCCATGTAGGAATCTGGAAAGGGAGGAATGGGGCTCCCCCTGGACTTGTTCCTTCACCAGTTACAGTCATTCCCTGGCCCCATGCAAGGGTCCACAGAGCTGAGGAGTTAGATGGGGAGCTCCCCAACTGCTCCCCCATCTTCTGCAATTACCAATGATCTCCAGCCCATTGCAAGGGAATAGCGAAGAAGGAGTTCCTACAACTGCTCCCAAGCTCACCCCATAACTCCGGTTCCACCCCAGCTCAACACAGGGGCCCTGGCAAAGGGACACACTTTCTAGTGAGCTGCTGAAGTCATATATCTGGGTATTTGTGCACCTCTTTGAGAAGTCATATTACAGGGAGGAAGAGGAATAGGTATAAAAGATAGAGTTTACGGTGGAAACGTACGGAAGGGGATAAAGAGGATAGAGCAGGTGGAGGCAAGGGCTATGAGAGTGGGGTATCAGATGAGATGCAAGAGGACAAGACTGTGAAGCCAAATCAAAGGCTACGGGGTGCGTCTATATTCACCCAGGTGAAAGTCACCCCGTACAGAGGGACTGCACAAGACCTACACACCACTTACGTCTGCTGGGCACAAGCGTGGACCTCACGCAAGCGACGAGCAGCACTCATAGGGTACATATACACTGCATGCTGCTATGGGTGGCGTGTAATATACAAACCCCCAGAGTCCCCCTCACACAGGTATAAATAGCAGCGTGGCTGGCGAGGCATGGCTTAGGACAGTAAGGCTGTGTGTCCTACAGGGCTCCCTCCTCACCTGAGCCATGCCTCCCTGCTATCTTTAGTCTCTCACTGCCAGAGTATTTCACTGGTACCTGTAGTTACCCACCACAGCATGGACGCAGCCTGCTTTTCACTGTGGTGTGTAGCTACACACACCCTACATGCCACCGACACTATAGGGTTCCAAGTAGCTGGAACATAGGCAGGGTGAGTGCAATGAGTTGGCTGTTCTTGCTTCACTTTTGCACCCCCTCCGCAGCATCCCTCCTAGTGACACCCAGACACCACCAGGCTGGTCTACAACCATGAACCTCCAAGAGCCCCCAGCCTAAGTTCTGTCTGCTCCTCACGCCGGTGCACTAGCAAGGGAGAAGGACGCCCTGTATCTTCTCCCTCACCAGCTCATCCGCACTAGAGCGTCTTCTGGTTCAACGTCTTGTCACTAAGAGCTAAGCAAAAAGTTTAAAAGCAAGTGCCTCCGGCAGCTGCAGCTAACTCTTGCTCTGATTATTATTATTCTCTTGTCAGAAATGTTCTTCCCCTAATTATATCTGCCCATCCGCACGGCAGGCTCGGAAGCCATTTATTTCTAATTGTTCAGTTCGTACAGTGCCCCACATTTTGAAATACAGCCCCTGAAATTTCTAATAAAAATAGTGTGTTAACATCTCATTAGGTCCACTCGGAACACTAAAAATGTGGTCCCATTATAGTCTAGGCAACCGTCTGACTGCTAGGCAATTAACCCCACTGTAGTTCATCCATTTATTATTGATATCCCACACACAGAAACTTTGTTATGTCGAGTTAAGGCCGCTAGACTTCTCCAGCCCCCAGCACAAGCTAGTACAAGCCAGGAAGTAAGCGGCTGAGTCAGCTTTCCAACAGTCTCGTCTCAAACTCTGCAAACTTCCCTTCCACCAACAACAGCCCATGTCTCTCCGGCCTCATCTGGAGCAGCCAGTAGGCAACCTTAGCTCCAACCATGTTTATTGCTATGGGCCACATTCTGAGCTGGTGTAAATCACTGTACTTCCACCCCTGGAGGTAGGGAAGTCTTCTTATTCCTTATTCTTACACCACACAGAACACGGTGAAGCAGCTTCCTCAAAGTCAGATCGGAAGCCCGTAGGGATGCTGGGAACTGACCCAGATCTCCTCAGTCCCAGCCCACTGCTTCAACCACAAGACCATCCCGCCATCAACACTCGCATCATTTCCAAGGCATCCAATTTTCACGCTCAACACGCTACGGTTAAACCAGAGCGGCTACATTGAAGTCACTCTGGATTCACCCCAACCGGGAGCAGAATTGGGCCTAGCAGACGCTGTACAGGACGGGAGCCGCCAAGGGCAGCTTCTGACCTTTGGGTGTTGGTTAGGTAAAGTCAGTATCAGCTACGTCAACGCCACCACCGAGATCAGCCAGCCGCCGGTTTTCAGCTGCGTTCACCTCCTCGAGAGGGCGCTGCCTCGGCAGAAGCTGCGTCACTGTGGCTGAGAGCTCTCACGGAGCTGAGCTGTCACGAGTTATCAGATTATTTTAGACACCACGGGCACTTCAGGGAAAGGGTTTAACTCCTTCTATGAACCAACTGTCGCAAGCCCAGAGAAGCTAGCGGCGGAGATCACAGAGCAGGGAGTAAAATCTCCTCCCTTGAGAACACGACTGAGGCTCTGCACATGTTAACTGCAGACACTCTAAATAAAGCCAGACGCTGGGAAGTAAACAGGACGCTACCAAATAACAGCAGCAGCAACCCGCACTTCTCCGAGCCTTGCCGTGCAGGGATCCCAGTTTTAAGCTTCTGAAGGACTAAAAAGTTATTTTAAAATTGTTAACAAAAGCCTTGATAATACAGGCATTACCATACTGGCAGAGACCCACGGTCTGCCTCGTCTAGCATCCTGTCTGTGCCGGTAGCTAGCTCCAGATGTTTTAGTTTAGAGCAAGGTACAAGCAAACCTTGAGAGGTCAGTTATGGAATAACCTGCCCATGAGAGAATCTTCTTCCTGGCCTCATCAGTAAAAGCTAGGTTTGTGCCCTAACATGTGAGGGTTTATATCCTATCTAATGTATATGTTCTCAATTTCCATACAACATCAAATCCTCTTTTGACTCCTGTGAACATAATTTTTGGCAGTGAATTCTTGTGACACACCATACCTCAAAATAACACCCTGTATGCAAAAAGAAAAGGAGGACTTGTGGCACCTTAGAGACTAACCGATTTATGTGAGCTACACGAAAGCTTATGCTCAAATAAATCTGTTAGTCTCTAAGGTGCCACAAGTCCTCCTTTTCTTTTTGGGAATACAGACTAACACAGCTGCTACTCTGAACTCTGTATGCACATATTCACCACTGTTATAGGATTATATGTTTTGTACAATGCATGCCTGTAGTGGGGTGGTTACCTGCTCCTGCCCTGTGGGGCTTAAAAGCCAGCCCTGAGAGAGAGCTAGGGCTGAGGGCAAGAAAGGCTAGGCTGATTGGGGAAATGGCCAGAGCCGGGCCTATACAGGGGCTGCTAGGCTGAAGCTTAGTGAGTCTCTCTCTGTGTTCAGAGAGGGAAGGGCCTGAGCGTAGGGACCTGAGGGAATACCTAGATTCAGGCAGGGCTGAGGAGGAAAGGTCAAGGGAGCTCCAGTCTGGAAACCCCCAGGCTGCGAGGCCTAGATTAGGGCCTATTAGGTACTGGGGTTGCAAGGGGGCAGCCCACTGGTAGACAGAGGCAGCAGGTCCAAACCCCCTCGCCTGTGATGAGTGGCTGATACACTGCAGTCTGCCCTGGGGAACGGGGCTAAGCGATGACTGGCAGTAGCCAAGGCTGAGGTGAGGTGGGGGTTCCCCGGGGAGGGGAGACCCTCAGGATTGTTGGGGTTTACAGCCAGGGGGCAGCACCCCAGTGGGAGACGGCACCGGGTTCTGGGAGGGACTGGGGCCGGTGGTAAGGCAGATCACCAGACGGCAGAGGGCGCTCCAGAGGCTGATGAGCTAATTCCCAAGGACAACCAGCAGGAGGTGCCGCCGGGTGAGTCTGGCTCTATTACAATGCCTTGTGAGGTATCATCTGAAAAGTCATGATCTGTTGAGCATTACTGTCCTATCACATTGTCCGTATTACTGTTGTATGTAAAGTTATGAAGTTTTGCTGTGTGTGTTACTGAAACATGGTGTAAGTTTGGAAAACACCCACAGCTGGCCTTTCGGTGGCAACAAAGGTGCAACTAAGACCCACAAGACAAATTTACATCAGGACTAGCCAGCCATGTGTTGATGGCCCATTAAGGACAATCCACTCTCCCAGTGGGCCCCTCCCAAAGACTCCTCCATGAGCACGTAAACAATGGAGGTCCAGTGACTCAGCAGTTGCGTAGCGTAGGTCAACTTACTGCAGTAGTGTAGACATAGAACATGTGACCCCCAACGCCATGTTTGAGGCAGTATCTTTCCATGCACATGGATTGGGGATATCCATTGAGGACTATGCTATCAACCCAGGGCCTCTCTCCTCCCCCATCTCAACACCTATAAGCAAGAACATTTGGAAGACAAAGGGACGCCTCCTTGAACTGGAGAGAAGGGAAGGTCCTAGGCTTTCAAGTTCGTATGAACTGTGAACTGAATTCTGCCTGCAACATCCAGTAGGGTGAGAAACTGCTTGATTCAAATCTTGCTTAGTCTGATAAAGTTTCAGATTTAGACTGTGATTTTATCTTCTATTTCTTATGTAACTAACTCTGACCTCTATGCCTAGCACTTATAATCACTTAAAATCCATCTTTCTGTAGTTAAATTTATTTTAATGTTTTATCTTTACCAGTTACTTTGTCTAAAGTGGGGAATCTGCTCAGATTACAGAGGCTAGGGCATGTCCACTACCCTTTGAAGGAGTGACAAACTAATGAGTTTACACTGATCAAGAAGGTTTTGAGCAGTGTAAGGCTGGAGCTGGCGGGGGGGGGGGGGATTTGGTGGTGTCTCCCTGTGTATAGTTTGAGTGGCTGTGAAAACCTGCCTACACTTTGGGTGTGCCTTCACATACTACTGGCTGTGCGAGAGCGAAGCCTAAAAGGGCTGATGGGCACTAGCAGAGCAATGTCAGAGATACCCTGGTCCAGAGCGTTTAAGGGGACACAGCGGTCCCACAGTCCAGCTTGTACGCCGGGGGGGTGTCACAATTCTACAGGTTAATTACACATGGAGTAGTTAGCAACAACTTTAGTTTTGAATGTGTCACTTTTTAATGTCCTTGAATGTCCCTATTCTTTTATTATGAGAACTGTTAAACAGGAGGCACCTGACTTCTCTATAGCATTCGTTAACATTGGGTGCTTTCCCAATGCCCCATCTCTAAAGGAAGCTGGTCCAAGCTGTTCTCTCTCCTCTTGTAAGGCAGTCTCTCCCTGGTGCTAATTACTATTGTAGGCCCCTTTTATTTATGCTCTCTCTTTTGAGACAAAGCGACAACCCATATTCCAGGTGAGGGCAGAGCATTGATTTCTTGTTTGGAAAAAGGTATGACTTTGATATCCCCTTCTCAGATGTTCCTGTGTAAAAGTTTTAACACTCGAGCACCACAACAGGTACACTTAAAAACAAAACAAAACAAAACCAGCTTTCTGAAGAGAAGCTCTGATACCAAACATATTTCCTGTGGTTTTATTCCCCAATATTTGGATTTGGCAGCATGGCCATTTTGAATTAGTATGGGGTACATGTTTCCTGTGAAACCTGGTCTTCCTAAAGACAAACGACAAATATTCTGCTCTGTGTATAACAGATGTGAGGATGTGTTGAAAATTTAATAAACAGTAAGTTAAAAATGCAAAGAGTCAATTCTGGAGTAAAAGGTAAAAGAACACAAGTCTCTTTAAAAGAATCATGGGGACAGGGATGAATGAGGGCACCAAAAAGAGAGGTGTCCATGACCCAGTATTACCACAGGGTGCCTGAGAAACTAAAAGGGAGATGATACACACATAACAGGAGAGACTGGAGGCAGTCGTAGCTCTCCTGCAGCTACAAGGGGGCTCTGCTTTACACGGATGGTGAATTAACAGTAACAGTGAGATGTTAGTTACCCCTCTCAGGTCGGGTTGACAACTTTCTAATCGCACGAAACCGAACATCCCTGGCCTGAGGCCCCACCCCCAGCTCACTCCACCCCCCTCCCTCTAATGCTCCCCCACCCTCCCTTGCTCATTTTCACCAGGCTGGGGCAGAGGTTTGGGGGGCAAAAGGGGGTGAGGGCTCCGGCTGGGGGAAGGGAGTGTTGGCTCTGGGGTGGGGCCAGGGATGAGGGGTTTGGGGTACAGAAGGGGACTCCAATCTGAGACAGGGGGTTGGGCTGAGGTGTGGGATCTGGAATGGGGCTAGAAATGAAGGGTTCGGGGTGTGGGACGGGGCTCTGCTTCCCAGGAGCTAGGATTCACGATGTGACAGAGAGACTGCTGAGACTCATCAAGCCCTCGGATCGCTACCCCTTCCTGCTTCTCCACGTGGGCACCAATGATACTGCCAAGAATGACCTTGAGCTGATCACTGCAGACTACATGGCTCTGGGAAGAAGGATAAAGGAGTTTGAGGTGCAAGTGGTGTTCTCGTCCATCCTCCCCGTGGAAGGAAAAGGCCTGGGTAGGGATCGTCGAATCATGGAAGTCAACGAATGGCAACGCAGGTGGTGTCGGAGAGAAGGCTTTGGATTCTTTGACCATGGGATGGTGTTCCAAGAAGGAGGAGTGCTAGACAGAGACGGGCTCCACCTAATGCAGAGAGGGAAGAGCATCTTTGCAAGCAGGCTGGCTAATCTAGTGAGGAGGGCTTTAAACTAGGTTCACCAGGGAAAGGAGACCAAAGCCCTGAGGTAAGTGGGGACGTGGGATACCGGGAGGAAGCACGAGCAGGAGAGCGCAAGAGGGGAGAGCTCCTGCCTCATACTAAGAAAGCAGGACAAACAGCAAGTTATCTCAAGTGCCTATACAGAAATGCAAGAAGCCTAGGAAACAAGCAGGGAGAACTGGAAGTCCTGGCACAGTCAAGGAATTATGATGTAATTGGGATAACTCACATGACTGGAGTACTGTCATGGATGGATATAAACTGGTCAGGAAGGACAGGCAGGGCAGAAAAGGTGGGGGAGTTGCATTGTATGTAAGAGAGCAGTCTGACTGCTCACAGCTCCGATATGAAACTGAGAGTCTCTGGATTAAATTTAGAAGTGTGAGCAACGAGGGTGATGTCATGGTGGGAGTCTGGTGGTGGGAGTCTGCTATAGACCACCAGACCAGGGGGATGAGGTGGACGAGGCTTTCTTCTGGCAACTAATGGAAGTTACTAGATCGCAGGCCCTGGTTCTCATGGGAGACTTCAATCACCCTGATATCTGCTGGGAGAGCAATAGAGCGGTGCACAGACAATCCAGAAAGTTTTTGGAAAGTGTAACGGACAATTTCCTGGTACAAGTGCTGGAGGACCCAACTAGGGATAGAGCTCTTCTTGACCTGCTGCTCACAAACCAGGAAGAACTAGTAGGGGAAGCAAAAGTGGATGAGAACCTGGGAGGCAGTGACCATGAGATGGTCGAGTTCAGGATCCTGACACAAGGAAGAAAGGAGAGCAGCAGAATACGGACCCTGGACTTCAGAAAAGCAGACTTTGACTCCCTCAGGGAACTGATGGGCAGGATCCCCTGGGAGAACAACATGAGGGGGAAAGGAGTCCAGGAGAGCTGGCTGTATTTTAAAGAATCCTTATTGAGGTGACAGGAACAAACCATCCCGATGTGTAGAAAGAATAGTAAATATGGCAGGTGACCAGCTTGGCTTCACAGTGAAATCCTTGCTGATCTTAAACACAAAAAAGAAGCTTACAAGAAGTGAAAGATTAGACAAATGACCAGGGAAGAGTATAAAAATATTGCTCAGGCATGTAGGAGTGAAATCAGGAAAGCCAAATCACACCTGGAGTTGCAGCTAGCAAGAGATGTTCAGAGTAACAAGAAGGGTTTCTTCAGGTATGTTAGCAACAAGAAGAAAGTCAAGGAAAGTGTGGGCCCCTTACTGAATGAGGGAGGCAACCTCGTGACAGAGGATGTGGAAAAAGCGAATGTACTCAATGCTTTTTTGCCTCTGTCTTCACGAACAAGGTCAGCTCCAAGACTACTGCACTGGGCAGCACAGCATGGGGAGGAGGCGACCAGCCCTCTGTGGAGAAAGAAGTGGTTCGGGACTATTTAGAAAAGCTGGACGAGCACAAGTCCATGGGGCCGGATGCGCTGCATCCGAGAGTGCTAAAGGAGTTGGCGGATGAGATTGCAGAGCCATAGGCCATTGTCTTTGAAAACTCATGGCGATTGGGGGAGGTCCCGGATGACTGGAAAAAGGCTAATTTAGTGCCCATCTTTAAAAAAGGGAAGAAGGAGGATCCTGGGAACTACAGGCCAGTCAGCCTCACCTCAGTCCCTGGAAAAATCATGGAGCAGGTCCTCAAGGAATCAATTCTGAAGCACTTAGAGGAGAGGAAAGTGATCAGGAACAGTCAGCATGGATTCACCAAGGGCAAATCATGCCTGACTAATCTAATTGCCTTCTATGACGAGATAACTGGCTCTGTGGATGAGGGGAAAGCAGCGGACGTGTTTTTCCTTGACTTTAGCAAAGCTTTGGACACTGTCTCCCACAGTATTCTTGCCAGCAAGTTAAAGAGGTATAGGCTGGATGAATGGACTATAAGGTGGATAGAAAGTTGGCTAGATTGTCGGGCTCAACAGGTAGTGATCAATGGCTTCATGTCTAGTTGGCAGCCGGTATCAAGTGGAGTGCCCCAAGGGTCGGTCCTCAGGCCGGTTTTGTTCAATATCTTCATAAATGATCTGGAGGATGGTGTGGCTTGCATCCTCAGCAAGTTTGTAGAGGACACTAAACTGGGAGGAGAGGTAGATACGCTGAAGGGTAGGGATAGGATACAGAGGTCCCTAGACAAATTAGAGGATTGGGCCAAAAGAAATCTGATGAGGTTCAACAAGGACAAGTGCAGAGTCCTGCACTTAAGACAGAAGAATCCCATGAACTGCTACAGACTAGGGACCGAATGGCTGGGCAGCAGTTCTGCAGAAAAGGACCTACGGGTTACAGTGGATGAGAAGCTGGACATGAGTCAACAGTGTGCCCTTGTTGCCAAGAAGGCCAATGGCATTTTGGGTTGTATAAGTAGGGGCATTGCCAGCAGATCGAGGGACGTGATCGTTCCCCTCTGTTCGACATTGGTGAGACCTCATCTGGAGTACTGTGTCCAGTTTTGGGCCCCACACTACAAGAAGGATGTGGAAAAATTTGGAAAGCATCCAGCGGAGGGCAACAAAAATGATTGACTGGAACACATGACTTATGAGGAGAGGCTGAGGGAACTGGGATTGTTTAGTCTGCGGAAGAGAAGAATGAGGGGGGATTTGATAGCTGCTTTCAACTACCTGAAAGGGGGTTCCAAAGAGGATGGATCTAGACTGTTCTCAGTGGTAGCAGATGACAGAACGATGAGTAATGGTCTTAAGTTGCAGCGGGGGAGGTTTAGGCTGGATATTAGGAAAAACTTTTTCACTAGGAGGGCGGTGAAACACTGGAATGTGATACCTAGAGAGGTGGTGGAATCTCCTTCCTTAGAAGTTTTTAAGGTCCGGCTTGACAAAGCCCTGGCTGGGATGCTTTAATTGGGGATTGGTCCTGCTTTGAGCAGGGGGTTGGACTAGATGACCTCCTGAGCTCCCTTCCAACCCTGATATTCTATTCTGGGCTAGGAGAGGGAGTGGGTGCAGTGGGGTGAGGATTCCAGCTGGGGGTGCGGGCTCTAGGGTGGGGCCAGGGATGAGGGGTTTGGGTGTAGGAGGGGCTCTGGGCTGGGGACGAGGGATTCGGAGAGTGGGAGGGGGTTCGGGTTCCAGGAAGAAGTTTGGGTGCGGGAGTGGGCTCAGAGCTGGGGCATGGGGTTGGGGTGCAGGGTCCAGGAGGGAGTTTGGGTGTGGGAGGAGACTCAGGCGGTTTGGGTACAGGACGGGGAGTGCGGCGTGCGCAGTGCCCACTCTGTGGGAGCTGCGGAGCCAGTGGTCAGGCAGGGGCAGCGTGCGGAGCCCTCCCGGCTGTCTCTGCGCTTTGGAGCCAGAGGGACATGTTGCTGCTTCCAGGGAGCTGCGCGAAGCCAGATAGGAAGCCTGCCAGCCCCGTGCCAACTGGACTTTTAACGGCCCGGTCAGTTGTGCTGACAGGAGCTACCAGGGTCCCTTTTCAACTGGGTGTTCCAGTTGAAAACCGGACACCTGGCAACCCTACTCTCAGGCACTGTGTAACACGCCACTTGTAGAACGTAGGCCACAAGCCAGGGTGGCCAGCAAACTGCTTACATAAGTAGGGAAGGAGGCAAGACCTGCTGCTCCCCAGAGAACAAGGGATGAAATCTTGGCCCTGCTGAAGTCAATGGCAAAACTCCCATTGACTTCATCGTAGCCAGGACTTCACCTAGGAAGCGAGCTAAGAGAGCAGCTAAGCCAACACAAAGGGAACCTATAAATTCATGAGCACATTCAACACTGTGTCCAGAGAACAGCGGCGTGTACACACACACACACGAGTCTGCAGGGAAAATACACAGAATATGGGATACCTCCCCCCCAGTGGTGTAAAGAGATTTATCTTTGAGGCCCTCAGGGTGACTCTCACTTCCTGCGTCCCAAGTTAAGTGGGGCCTTTGTCTAACTGCCCAGGGGAAGAGCCTTGTCTTCTGCTCATTCATGCTGACCATGAATCTCATTCCCTCGGAGATGAAGGAAGAATTTGTTACCCTCTCTCTAATGTGCAATTAGGGAACTAAGTGATGGAGCCTGAGCCAGCCAGCCAGCAATTTACAGTGAAGAACAACATTTCTGAGGGATATTTCTGAGGGATTTTCAGCAGTTTTTCTACCCGATTAACCCTGTTCTAGCAATGCCATGGCCTCAGTCCTGGTACCAAAGCCTAAAATGAGGCTCTAAGAGCAGTGTTA
This sequence comes from Lepidochelys kempii, assembly GCF_965140285.1. Classification (NCBI taxonomy): domain Eukaryota; kingdom Metazoa; phylum Chordata; order Testudines; family Cheloniidae; genus Lepidochelys; species Lepidochelys kempii. The sequence continues at coordinate 98,769,470 of NC_136388.1, read as the reverse complement.
AAACGCTGCGTTGCTATAACATGCTATGGTGACATGCTGCCCAATTTGTCCACATGACTTGGCTTTGCTAGACAGTGATCCCAGGAAGCAACAAGGAGCACAACAGTTGGAAAGAGACACAACCAGAGGATGTGAGAATACATTAAAGAGTGTCTGTGAGGGCGGGAGGACGCTTTTAGCGGTTTGCCTTATGCAACAGCACAAGCCATGTGGAAACACAGCTTGGATTGGGAAAATGGCTTTTGTCCAGGTCATCCCAACAACCCAGGCCCAGTTGATGTGGAGTATACTGTATATATGGGGCAAGGATTTGTTGCAAATGCAAAAGCTTTTAATCCTTGTTCAGGACTCCTGGGATCGTTAGGAATTGGTACAACAGAAAGTAGGAGGAACATTGCTAATCTCCACATGAAGTCTGGGTTCAAAGTGACCGACCTACCTGAAGCAGACCCCATGGGAAAACCCAAATGGTTGAACAGCAGAATAGAATGGTGTGCAGGCAATGCCAAATTGACAGAACAAGATTTTGCTTTTGGAGACCCCCCACCCAAAAAAAAAAATCTCTTTTCCTCTTTTCCTCTAAGAAAAATTAATTAAAACACCTTAGCAGGATAGAAAATAAATAACTGGAAATGGCCCCAAAGAGTTTCCATTCTATTATAATTATTTCAATAGCATTCTCAGAAAGAATGGAAGCTCATCAGGGAACTTTTGCCTTCATAATGTTTTATTCCCAGTATTTACTTTATTCCTTTCAGATCTCTCCCTGATTCACTGGCAAAGATTTCACAGACTTTACAACACACGAAGGTTTTATTTCCTTTGCACGCTTGAGGCCAGATCCTCGGTGAGGACAAAGAGTATGGCTGGAGTTCACCATGCCACAGCAATCATAGAAACATAGGACTGGAAGGGACCTTGAGAGGTCATTTAGTCCAGTCCCCTGCACCAAGGCAGGACTAAGTATTATCTAGACCATGCCTGATGGGTGTTTGTCTAACCTGTTCATAAAAACCTCCCTAGGTAATTTATTACAGTGCTTAACTACCCTTACAGTTTGAAGTTTTTCTGAATGTCCAACCTAAATCTCCCTTGCTGCAATTTAAGCCTGTTGCCTCTTGTCCTATCCTCCGTGGATAAGGAAACCATTTATCTCCCTCTGCTTTAGAGCAACCTTTTATGTACTTGTTATCAAGTCTCCGCCCCACCCCCATCTTTTCTTCTTCACACTAAACAAACTCAGTGCTTTCAGTCTTCCCTCATAGGTCATGTTTCAGAGTAGCAGCCGTGTTAGTCTGTTTTCGCAAAAAGAGAAGGAGGACTTGTGGCACCTTACAGACTAACCAATTTATATGAGCATAAGCTTTCGTGAGCTACAGCTCACTTCATTGGATGCATCCGATGAAGTGAGCTGTAGCTCACGAAAGCTTATGCTCATATAAATTGGTTAGTCTCTAAGGTGCCACAAGTACTCCTTCTCTTTCCTCATAGGTCATGTTGTCTAGACCTTGAAGCATTTTGTTTGCTCTTCTCTGGACTTTCTCCAATTTATCCACATCTTTCCCCAAAGCGTGGTGTCCAGAACTGGACACAATACTCCAGCTGAGGCCTTATCAGTGCTGAGTAGAGTGGGAGAATTACTTCACATACTTTGCTTACAACACTCCTGCTAATACAGCCCAAAACAAGGATCACTTTGGGGGCGGGGGAACACTATTACTTTGACTCTTATTTATCTTATAGTGTGTTATCCACTATGACCCCCAGATACTTCTCTGCAGTACTCCTTCCTATGCAGTCATTTACCATTTTGTATTTGTGCAATTGATTATTCTTTCCTTAGTACTCTGCATTTGTCCTTATTGAATTTCATCCTATTTATTTCAGACCATTTTTCCAGTTTGTCAACATCCTTTTGAATTCTAATCCTGTCCTCCAGAGCACTTGCAACCCCTCCCAGGTTTGTATCATCCGCAAACTTTGTAAGTGCACTCTCTATGCCATTACCCAAATCATTTATGAAGATCCTCACAAGCATAATGACCTTCCATTCCTTCTAGCAGGAATAAGTTACAAAACAGCAGGAAGTTTAACCTGCTTTTCCCCAGCATAGCCAGAGCATTCTGGGCCCATGTGTCTTATCACTCACTAACCACTAGAACTGTATTTTGCAAGCATGATGTGTTTCTGAATTGAAAAGAGCATGCACAAAAGCCATGGAAACCAGCAGCAGCACCAGTCTCATTGTGCCAATTAATTAGATCTGTAAGGTCAAATCCTATAGCAATATTTTAGTAATTGGAGATGACAATATCCACAGTTCCCCCACATAATAGAGTTATAAAGATAATATTGAGAAAGAAGACTGCCTCTTAAATGATTAACTAATTTTCAGCAATTGGAAGGAAAGTGATTCCTTACATACCCTTCCAAAAACGTACAGCAAGCATGATTGAGCATTCCTAAATAGCCAAGCATTTTTAAAGTCAGGCATATCAATTTGTATGTTTTTATTTATTTTGAGGTAAAATTTATTAGCACTTTCTGAAAAATGTACATGCAGCAAATTGCTTTGCTTATCAAGATAAATCAAGCCACTTAGTCAAGTTTAGCTTCTATTCAAAATCTTTTGTTCTAAGACAAGCACTGGCCTCAATAACTTTAAAGCCAGGCACGGATCTGAAACCGGCTTTTCAAGCCTCCCTTTCATTTAAGTACGTAGTCCTCTTTCAAGCTGTGACGTCTGGCACAATGGAGAGCAGACTAATTAAGAAGCAGGTTTCAGAGTAGCAGCCATGTTAGTCTGTATTCGCAAAAAGAAAAGGAGTACTTGTGGCACCTTAGAGACTAACCAATTTATTTGAGCATGAGCTTTCGTGAGCTACAGCTCACTTCATCGGATGCATTCAGTGAAAAATACAGTGAGGAGATTTATGTACACACACACACATACACACCATGAAAAAATGGGTGTTATCATACACACTGTAAGGAGAGCGATCACTTAAGATGAGCTATTACCCGCAGGAGAGCGGGGGCTGGGGGGTGGAACCTTTTGTAGTGATAATCAAGGTGGGCCATTGCCAGCAGTTAACAGGAACGTCTGAGGAGCAGTGGGGGGTGGGGGGGAAATAAACATGGGGAAATAGTTTTTACTTTGTGTAATGACACATCCACTCCCAGTCTCTATTCAAGCCTAAGTTAATTGTATCCAGTTTGCAAATTAATTCCAATTCAGCAGTCTCTCTTTGGAGTCTGTTTTTGAAGACTTTTTATTGTAATACTGCGACCTTTAGGGCTGTAATCGAGTGACCAGAGAGATTGAAGTGTTCTCTGACTGGTTTATGAATGTTATAATTCTTGACATCTGATTTGTGTCCATTCATTCTTTTACGTAGAGACTGTCCAGTTTGGCCAATGTACACGGCAGAGGGGCATTGCTGGCACATGATGGCATATATCCCATTGGTAGATATGCAGGTGAACGAGCCTCTGATAATGTGGCTGATGTGATTAGGCCCTATGATGGTGTCCCCTGAATAGATATGTGGACACGGTTGGCAACGGGCTTTGTTGCAAGGATAGGTTAGTGGTTCTGTTGTGTGGTGTGTGGTTGCTGGTAAGTATTTGCTTCAGGTTGGGGGGCTCCCTGTAGGCAAGGACTGGCCTGTCTCCCAAGATTTGTTAGAGTGATGGGTCGTCCTTCAGGATAGGTTGTAGATTCTTGATGATGCATTGGAGAGGTTTTAGTTGGGGGCTGAAGGTGATGGCTAGTGGCATTCTGTTATTATCTTTGTTGGGCCTGTCCTGTAGTAGGTGACTTCTGGGCACTCTTCTGGCTCTGTCAGTTTGTTTCTTCACTTCAGCAGGTGGGTACTGTAGTTGTAAGAATGCTTGATAGAGATCTTGTAGGTGTTTGTCTCTGTCTGAGGGGTTGGAGCAAATGCAGTTGTATCGTAGAGCTTGGCTGTAGACGATGGATACAATTAAGAAGCAGATTCTTACCTCTCCAGGCCGAATTCTCTTTTAAAGTTCGCTCACAACTCTCTGATGAACAGCAAAGAGCAGCAGTTAAAATTCTTGACCCCTCCGGTAATAGGAAGGAGACAATCTAATATTAACAGCACCTATTGACCGCTTAAGTGTCCTTGGTCACGGGCCCGTAATTTCTGAATTCCAGCTTCTTTCCTTCTTGCTCATCTGAAATTGACATAGCATTTTGCACAATAACGTGCACATGAAAGTAGCAGACATTGCTGGGATGCTCTTTGTGATGCTACAGCCCATATTCCTCAGAGAGATGCTCATGAGATGAATATGACATAATTAAGATTGGGCATGTGACGTATCATTGGAAAGGTTATGATTTACTGAATGTGATTATCTAATTTGTATGCATGTATCATTTCTGTATCTGAAGTTAGGAATATTGACTCTATAACAATTACAATTGTGTTTTCACCCAGGGAACGCCCAGCAGACAGTATGCAAACAGCCTGGATGGGCCATTAGGGAGAACAATGGGTCTTTGAAGATGCTAATCTCTGTCCTTTCTGAGAAGTTTCCTGCGATGCTGCTTTGACACTGCAGGGTCAGGTGATCATGTCACCAGGTACTGGACACCATCTTGGACTTCTAGTATTTTTCCATTAAGAGGGGGTGGGAGTCAAACTGGGAAACAAAGGATTCCCGCCATATGCAAATCTTACTTAAGGCTGGGGAGTGAGTTAATCTTGGTTCTTTCTTCACTGAACCCCACCCAAGATGTCTGCTGGAGACATCTAAGAAATAAAGACAAAAGAGAAGTGGCGGGGGGCAAGTATTGAACCCAGGCTGGGAATGGAGTCTGGCCTGTAAAGGATATTCCTAGAGTTTTAAGCTGCAAGCAAGAGCTGTCTGTCCACAAAGAAATTCTGCAATCTGCTCAAAACAACATTTATGTTGAGAAATTACTGTTTGTAGCGAGTTTCTTTTGAGTACTGAGCTTAGTTTGCATGTTAGTTTTATTTGCTCTGTGATCTGCTTTATCATCACTTAAAAAAATCTACCTTTCATAGTTAAACTTTTTTTATTTATTCTATAACCAGTTTCTGTAATTCATAACTGGGGGTGGGGCACATAACATGTGCATATCTTCCTCCACATTGAGGGAGGGAGCAAATTTCAAAGCAGATCTCTATACAGCGCAAGATAATAGCATTTTGGGTTTGCACCCCAAAGGAGATGCGCACTTGAGTGCTGGGCAATCCCCGAGCTGAGTCTTCCCACACAGAGCTTATCTCAGTGTCTGTGTGCCTTTGCAGCTGGGCCCCCAGCACATTAGGTCCCACCCCGGAAGGGGAGACAACCTGTCACACTCTTATTCCTAAATTGAACAGGACGTTTGTTCTGTTTTCTTGATTTTTCCAAGATTTTTAAAAGAAAGTTATTTTGGGGTGCCTCACTATTGCCCCTTTGAGACCTATAAATGGAGCCTGGCTTTCCAGAGCTGTGCTCAAAGCTTTCTGAACAATCCAGGCTCCTTGATGGAGTCTCATGTTGAGCATTCAAAAACCTCAGGTCGAGGGAGCAGAAAGAGTCTCCAGCCACAGCAGTACACAGGGTGGGCAGGTCTGCAGCCAGAGGAAAGGCCAAGAGATGAGATGACCTCCTCTCATGCGCCCCAGTTTTGCTAACAGTTATTATGCCCTCCCATCCCCATCCCAGCTGTTTAAGGTTTCACTCAGTCCAGTTCAATATAGGAGTTATTCTTTGCTGAATCTTAAAGGAAAACATGGTTTTACTGACTCTTCCCCTCCACTGTCCTCTGATCTGATGCAGCTTTTACACATTGAGCCTAACATTCCATTTCGCTTTTAAAATTAAGGCGCACCCATACCCTGCCCAGAAGGTGCTTTGATAGAAGTACAATAGCTCTGATTCAGAGAGGTTCTTAAGCGCATGTCTATTTTAAAGGTATAAATATTCCCCTTTAAGTTAATGGTGTTACTCATTATACACCGGCTTAAATCCCTTGCTGCATTGGGAGCTTGCAGGTTCGGCCAAGTTCTTAGTAAATTAAAATTTAGCTTAGTCTTTCTCTAAAGAAAAGTGCTGTGTATATCAATCGATATGTTACCACGATTATATGGCTGCCAGCTAACACAGCAACTGCTGCTCATGCATGGGTGAATGTATAATCTCCAGATCAATACACCTTTTGACTTATAAATAATTCTAACAAAAAGACCTAGGACAAAAAGGGGTGGGAAAAGTAAATGTCTTCTCCAAAAGGATACTGATGCTTTAAAATGTAATCTTGTCAAAATAAAGAATGCATATTTCATAAAGTATGTGTGGGGAAACCAACAGAATATATTATTAAACAGTGTTAAATATTCATCTCCATCATTAAGATGTTCAGACTCAGGTATTTTGCTACTGTGGAGGCAAAATGGTTGATAATATGCACAGCAACCCAGCAGATATTTATCGACTGAAAACGGATATTTTCACATACACAGAGAGACTCAGAGACTGAGACACAGACACACATGATGAGTTATGGGAGTTTTACTGGCATGAGTTTGAATGACCATAGGTGGAGAAGTCAAAAATACAGGATAAATTCTGTTTCTCTCTTGAATAATCACCATCTCACACGTGATACATACATACAGTACTGGAACCCAGCTTGGCTTCAGAAGCTGAAAGGTTGGAAAAGTTGGCGTGGAAGTCTCCCTCCACATGGAGAAGTGCCTCTGAACAGCCTATTGCAATCATTTTCCTCTGAGCTTGTACAGTGCTGCATCCTGCAAGGTGCTGAGCACGCTGGCCCTGCTCCAGCAAAGCTCTGAAGCACCTGCTTAACTTTAAGCTCCTTAAACACACAGAGCTGACGCAGTGGGACCGCACACATGCTTAAAGTTAAGCATGTGTTTAAACATTTTGCTGGGTCAGGGCAAGAGTGCTCAGCACCTTGCAGTACTGAGCCCAAAAAGAGCATCTAGCAAAGCCAGACTTAGTTCTATTTCTTTCTCAGCACCCTTTTTTCCTGCTAATTACATCACTCCCTTCTTTCTCTTTCCGTTCTCTTACCCCACTCCCTCCAGTGATCTAACGCTTTCTGTCTCAGACGTCTCCAATGCTGTTCCCCGCCTAGGCTCCCATTGCTCTCCAGGTCTTAGGGACAAGAGTGATGAACTAGATGACTGTGACAGTGAAACTGAAATTGAAACATAAAAGAGGCAAGGTGCTTCATGTTTGTAACTGAAGCTGTAGTAAATGATCACACAGCTTTTCCCATTTGAGAAACCGCTGGCAGGGATGTAATCGAGGACTATATCATCACAAACACCTTCGGGGGTCAGAGTTAAGGTTGAACTTCCTGACTTTTGAGCACATCACGATTCATCCTTAACATCCCATCACCATTGTTTTGTACTGTTTACAGTCCACTGCTGGGATGTTTTCTTCACAACACACTACATTCACCTCATTACACTGGACATTTTACTCAGTCATCACTATCCACCTCAGACTACTTACAAATTGTCTCTTCTGACAGATTGTCTCTTCTGCTGACTAAAAATGTTCCACGATTGCAGTCTCTCTCTTTTCAGCGGGAACTGCTATTTAGAAGCACTACTGCACTGAATACTTTGATATTATACGTTCCCTTATTCTGAAAATATGCTCATTATTAAAGCTTTTTCTCAGCTCGGCATGAAAAATACACAATTTTTTCAATAATTGTGCACTTTAAAATGCTACTACAAATTGCAAGGCAGCTGCTGGAAAAAAAATATTAACTTACTGTAGATCTATTTATGTTGGAAATTCACACTCCGCAGAATTTTCCTGTTAATTCCAGGAATTATTTTATTGCTGGACAGAGCTGGCATGCCAGTCCATGAGGGTCCTTTCAAAGACATGAGCGCACAGTAGCGGAAACACCCCAGGTACAAGAAGGCCCTGATTCAGGAAAACACCTAAGTATGTGTTTAACTACATGCTTAATCTCAGTGATTTCAATGGAACTTCAGCATCTGCTTACAACTTTTCTGAATAGGGATGCTCTCCTGAATTGGGGCTGTAATGAGCAAGAGGCTTATTTGCGTTTTCAATCCCACTTTCAACATTTTTTTTTTTTAATTCCATTTCTCACCCTTCAAAGATCTCAGGAACACTCACTCCTGCAGGGAAGACTTGGGTAAAAAGGCAAGCAAGTCTCATAGGAGTAAGTGCACACATGCAAGTATTTGAAAACACAGATCAGGGGATGCAACAGTGGATTTTTAAGTCCCAAGAAATGGAGAGAAGCAGGGGGAGGAGACATGGATTTGTGTTTAAATCCTCTGTGTCTCGGAGACTGAGACAGAGAAACTGAGCCAGAAACAGCCAGAAGAAGAGTGTTGCAATTACCAGACAAGCTGTTTCTGAAGCGGTTTAGAAAGTTTCTATTAAAGGCAAGCAGTCTTGCAGGCCCCACACATCGTCACTGTCTGAGAGTTGAGCTAATCAGAGCTCAGTGCAGGGGAGGAGTTAAAGGCAGCCCTGCTGTGTACTCAGAGGCTGATTGAAACAGGACCAAGTAATGTGTCTGTTCTCATGCTTGGGCCCCAGTTAGAGCTGGACTTGAACTCGGGTTTCCCAGCCACCAGACTGTAAAGTCAGTCTCTCTTCAACAGAGATTGAGAGGAAGTCCGGTGTTTAGGGCACTCAACTGGGATGTGGGAGATTCAGGGTTAAGTCCCTGCTCTGAATGAGTGCAGTAATCGCTGGGCCATTGGCGATTCTGGGGTCTCTCCATCATATACAGACCCCACCTCTTTTTTGGTGAAATCTTTTAAAGGTCTTGGCTTATCCCAGTGAGGAACAGGAAAGATTATAAATCTCATAAATTTCATGGGACTGGAAAACCACTTCCCCATCAACTCCTTTGCCGTATCTGCATCGCTTTGGATATAGTCACACCAGAAACCGAGGAGACCAGATAACTCTTCACCTAAGGGATAGAGTTCTGTACCCTAATCTAGGGTGACCAGATAGCAAACATGAAAAATCAGGATGGGGGTGGGGGATAATAGGTGCCTATATAAGAAAAAGTCCCAAATATCGGGACATCTGGTCACCCTACAGGGACCCCCAGATTTTTATTTACTGACAAGACTCCTGGACAAGGTGTTTGGAAACAGAAGAGAGATGCTTTCATTCTTCTCAAGCCTCAAAGAGAATCCAGATGACACGCACTCCAGTCTGAGGCCCCCTTTACAGAAATGGAGATCCCCTCTCTGAACAAAGGTGAGAGGAATGCGAGTGTGTGCACACCCATGCTGAAGTGTAAATATTACTGAAACCGTACCGTGTAACACATGCAACATCAGCAGCGTGGAGGAAGTCTAAGACACGTCAGTAGATTGACTACTCAACAGTTCATGTTTAAAAGCTATTCAGAAGTATTCCAAATACTGTTGTTTACAGTGTCTGTGTGTAAAATGCTTCGGTCTTTGGTACTTATATGGCCCTCATGACTTCAGTATCATTAACTTGAATGTACTTATCCTCACACCACCCCCGTGCGGGAGGACAGTGCAGTTATCCCCATTATACAGCTGGGGAGCCGAGGCACAGACAAAGTGACTTGCCCAGGGTCACACAAGAAGACTGTGGCAGAGAAGGGAATTGCACTTAGCACTCTCCTAAATCCCAGGTTAGTGCCCTAACTGCTGCATTCTCTCTTTTGAGAGCAAGGGAACATTACCCTCCCCTTGGAGGGTGGAACCTAGATCGCCTCGCCCCCCCCTCGCCAGAAGAACAGGGGCGTGGCCAGAAGTATAAAAGGCCGGCCCTGCAGCACAGTTGGAGGGGAGCCTGCAGAGCAGAAGGATGCTCTGCTGGTTCGGCTGCGTCCCCAAGAGGAACCCTCACCAGGCTGTGCCTGATCCACAGACGCTGACGAGGACTGGCCCGGAGTGCCTGCCGCTGTGTACCCTGAGGAACCGGAAGAGTCCTGCACGTCAGAGGTACCAAACCCCAGGGTGGCAGGAAGCGGCCCATGGTCAGCCACGGAGCAGCCAGCTGCAGAGCCAGGTGTGGTGTATTGCAGCTGGATCCCTACTGACGCACGGGCAGTCAATCCTGCCCCTCCCAGAGCCCTGGGCTGGAACGCAGTGGAGTAGGGTGGGTCCATGTCCCCCTGCCACCCCATCCCAGGGTGGCTGACCCCCTACACTGTGCAAGGAGGCTCTAGCGCTGAAGAGGAGCTTCCCTTACCAGCCCTGATAGACTGTTTGCTGATTGCCTGAGCTCCGCCCTGGCCAAAGCCAGCCCTGAGAGACTCTGCTTAAGGGCTGACAGCTTGAGCCACCCAAAACCAGGCTAAAGCCTGCCTGGGACTATTGATTGCCCAGCCCTATTGTGGGCTCATGGCTGTCCTGTGGACTCTGGTCCTGGCCAGACAAGAGCGGACTGAGTGGCCTCCCTCTGAGCGGGAGAGTGAGGGACCATTACAGAGCTGTTAAAACCTCCATTCAGCATTTTGCACACAACAGCCCTGAGGTTTACCCCTGAGGAATGCTCTCTGAAAAGGCAGGACTCTGGGCTGTGGCTTCAGCACAGATACACTGAGGTGCAGGAAAGGGGAGTGTAACAGAGCCCTCCATGATATTACCCTCAGCAGCACCAGTTACACACATGCACACCTAGGCAAATGCGTTCTTAAAAGTCTGGCCCTAGATAATTTGCCTGAGGCAGGCCCATATCAACCCAGTATCAGAGCCAAGAGTGGCATTCAGGAGCTCCTGATGTATAGGTCAGCGCTCTCTCCCCTCCACGTTCTGTTTGTGTTTCAGACTTGAAGCACTGTCTTGCTCCTGCAAGGATGTTTTAAAAGGGAACATGTTTCTTAGGAACCCGCAAAGCTATTCTTTGTCGACTTGCTGTCAAGAATTTAAAGTTTCATATCCACTGAGAGGTCTGAGCTTAACGAACTAGCTCAGGCAAGCCAGAGATGGCTTTTTCTTGGTAACAGTGATGAGAGTTTTTACAGCCTCTGGAGGAAAAAAGAAGGACTGGCCCATTTTGCGCTACTTGAGCTGATCATTTTCTGTTTGTCTTCCACTAGTGCTGGCAAAAGGAAACTCGTGGATCCCTGTCAGCATCAGTCACCGAGGAGTTGCTACTGAGCGTCTGACCCAAAGCAGACAAAAAAGAAGGGTGAAAATGAAAGCAATTAACAAGCTGAGATCAGAAGTTATCTGGACATTCCTACCAAGTCTTTGAGAATCTGTGAAAGACTTCATTATTTCAGCCTGACTTATGGGATTGTAGAAAGTGAAATACCTGCATTCAGATCCCCAGAGCCTGAAGCTGTAGCAAAGTTAGGGGTCTGTGCAGCTGGAGAAGACAGAGTCAAGAAGACAAAGCCCGGTCTAAGGCTTTAGGATTATTTTAGAAAAGACAAATGATTGTAGATAGGGAGGTTTGCAACCACAATAGTATCAACATAAACCATCCCAGTCTATGACCATATTACCTTCAGGCAGTTGCACTCCTTAAAACTCCAAAAGCAAACCATAAATGCTAAAGAAAATTAACAGGGCTGCTCTCTTGTCTCCAAATGGCCTATGCAACAGTGACAGGAATTAAGAACAATTCACGTTTCACAAATAAATGTGTAATCATAGAACTAGAAGGGACCTTGAGAGGTCATCGAGTACAGGCCCCTGCATGCATGGCAGGACTAAGTATTATCTAGACCATCCCTGACAGGGGTTTGTCCAACCTGCTCTTAAAAATCTCCAATGATGGAGACTCCACAACCTCTCTAGGCAATTTATTCCAGGGCTTCACCACCCTGACCATTAGGAAGTTTTTCCTAATGTCCAACCTAAACCTCCCTTGCTGCAATTTAAGCCCACTGCTTCTTGTCCTTTCCCCAGAGCTTAAGAAGAATAATTTTTCTCCCTCCTCCTTGTAACAACCTTTTATGTACTTGAAAATGGTTATGTCCCCTCTCAGTCTTCTCTTTTCCAGACTTTTTTCCAGAAAAAAGACCCAGTTTTTTCAGTCTTCTCTCATAGGTCATGTTTTCTAGACCTTTACTCATTTTTGTTGCTCTTCTCTGGACTTGCTCCAAATTTGTCCACATCTTTCCTGAAATGCGACACTCAGAACTGGACACAATACTCCAGTTGATACCTAATCAGCACAGATTTCGGAGTAGTAGCCCTGTTAATCTGTATCAGCAAAAAAAACGAGGAGTCCCTGTGGCACCTTCGAGACTAACACATTTATTTGGGAATAAGCTTCTGTGGGCTAAAACCCACTTCATCAGATGCATGCCGTGGAAAATACAGGAGGCAGGTATAAATACACAGCACATGAAAAGATGGGAGTTGCCTTACCAAGTGGGGGGGTGACATTTTGCTAGGAGCTGTGCATACACAGAGGATCAGATTCTGTGCGAAAGAGCCTTACAATCCAAAATGTCAAGACAAAGCGTGAGCGTGGGCCAGAGGCACAGAGAAGTGATGCGATTTGTTCAAGGTCACAAAGCCGGTCTGTGGCAGAACTGAATCCCAGTTTACAGTCTTTTCCAATGGATCACGCTGCCCCTCAAAAAATTCTGTGCAAAAATTGCTATGCTGTGTAATTTTATTTACCTTGAATTTAAATGTTGTGCACCATTTTCAGAGAATAGCCATTTTTCACAGCAAAAATTTCAATTTTTTGCATTTTGATACTAAAAGCCATCTTCCTTAAAGGGTCCTGGTTTTGCTTCAAAGTTTAACATTTTGATGATACAGAAGAAGGGTGAAAAATCAGAAAAAAAATGAATAATACTTTTTGTAAAACCCAGGAATTTTTCAGTAAAAGTAGGTTTAAACTGAAAATGAAGAGGCTCAGAAATGTGCCATACTGGACAATTCTGTAATGTGACACCCTTTAGCATATACCCTATCAATCCCCGAGGGAAAGCTGGGCACATTTGAAAGCTGGCAAGCAAAACAGACAGTGAAATACATAGATAAATGCATATGCAGAACAACAGCTGCTAAAGATCACACTGTAACTGACCCAAAAACAGGCAATGCCTCTCCTCTACCCAAAGTGGCTGGTGCGGACATTTCTGTACAGTGTCAGCCCACATGCAGCAAAATTTGTAGATACTTTTCAAAACCATGTACATTAGTTTATCCAAAGGTACATGTACACACAATACATGGCTAAATGCGAATTCTGCCACCGACAATGATTTACCCAATCCCTATACTCAGGGACAATGAAGACAGATAATGGTCACTTAAGTCCACTGGAGTCGAAAGAAAAAGCTGCCATTGACTTCCGTGGACTTTGGATCAGGCCCTCTGTGGATTGCAAGGGTCTGTCTTCGTTGTGAAAATGAATCCTCCCTCTCTAAAGAATACAACAAAATCATGACTTTCAGCACCTGTTTGTGTTGTGTATATTTTGGCCTGATTTGCCATGGTTATGTTTATTATTTGTGTATACCTTTCTTCCTTTGCTGCCGCTGATTTAATGGCACTTTATATGCTTCAGCAATATAAAATACAATAAAAAGGACAATGACCCCCTCCCCCCCCAAAAAAAATCTACAGAAAAGGCTTTTTTTTGCCTATGTGGGGAATTTGTTAAAATCCCACCGCACTGAGTGTCATTAAAGTCAGTAAACATGCAACGCTGTGTTAAATCCAAATACCAGCCAGAGCCCACAGTCCTTGCTCAGATAAGGAGCCATGGAAGTCAGGATTGCAGGATCTGCTCATAAAAGCTTTCAGTTTCAGTGATTTTAATTGAAAAGGTCAAGGCCAGTAAAAGGGCACAACACGTTTTAGTAGCTATCTGTTAAACAAAGAGCGCTCAGAGACACACTCAGTTAAAGCTGTAAAGATCCCCTGTACCTCAGGCACACAGATGAACCTTGCTAATAGGTCTCCTAAGCTTTGTGTTTTATGGGCTGTCTCCGTGCAGTCTGCATTCTCTGTTTAATTGCATATGAATGAATTAGCCATCAAGGTAAAGAGAGGGTGCAACTGAGAAAAAAGCAGCAGCAATTATAAGAAAAAAAGAAAAAAGAAAAGAAAAAAGAAAGAAGTGCTGACATCTACATCTCTGTTGTCCAAAGCAACTGTTGTGTTTCCATGCCTCTATCGTGAACTTCACTTTAATTATGTCCTGGTTTGTACATACACTGGGCAGATTCTCTGTTTCCCCACTGCATGCTCAAACACAAATCTAGATGAAATAGGTCGTTAATGAGCAAACTTCTTCTTTGTATGTTAAAATGCTTTTAGTACTATGTTTTACTGTGCGAAATGTCCTACTTAAAGTGGGCTAGAATTAAAACCAGAAGTATAAATTGCCTCTCTCTCTTCCTCACTCCAGTCATAGCAGCAGATACAGAAAAGTTTCACGGCTGGCAAAACACTATTGCCAACTCTCACAATTTTATGATGAGTTTTGTGATATTTGTTGTTTCTTAAAGCCCCACCTCCTGGAATCAGGTGATTACATTAAAATCTCAGGTTTCAGAGTAGCAGCTGTGTTAGTCTGTATCCGCAAAAAATTATTAAAATCTCAGTGGACTATAGCCCTCAGGGGTGCAGTGAAAAGCTTAAAAATGCGACCCCCTGATGCTTAAAAAACAAGAGAAAGAATAAAATAAAAATAAATAAAAAGAACCCACAATGTATTATTTTTCAAGTGCTATCACTTAAGCCAAGTTCATGGGGTTTTGGGCCTGAAATCATGACTTTTGATCCGTGGGGTTGTCAATACTGAAACCCACGTTCTTAGAGTTTAACAAGATAGCATAACATTTTGCAGGTTTACCCTTAATTTTAAGATTGGTTTTCACCACAATCTCTGCCCCATTAGGACAAAAGTCTGCATGAGTCCCACAATTAGTCAGACTGATAAACTTGAGCTAGAGAAAACATGGGGAAAAAATCCCACAGAGGCCCTTCCCCTCCTAGAGCCTTTTGGATTGAAGGGGCATCCTACTGCTTTGAATGGCCACACCACAGATCAGAGCAGTGCGATTACCCACTCTGCTTTTCAGGACGAATTTTGGGTAGGACTGTAGATTAATTGCAGTTAACTCATGCAATTAACTCAAAAAATTAATCGCGATTAATTGCAGTTTTAATCACACTATTAAACAACAGAATATCAACTGAAAATTATTAAATATTTTGCATGTTTTTCTACATTTTCAAATATATTGATTTCAGTTACAACATGGAATACACAGTGTACACTGCTCACTTTATCTTATTTTTATTACACATATTTGCACTGTAAAAATGATAAACAAAAGAAATAGTATTTTTCAATTCACCTTGGACAAGTACTGTAATGCAATCTTTTTATCGTGAAAGTGCAACTTGCAAATGTAGATTTTTTTTGTTAAATAACTGCACTCAAAAACAAAACATTGTAAAACTTTAGAGCCCACAAGTCCACTCAGTCCTACTTCTTGTGCAGCCAATCACTAAGACAAACAAGTTTGTTTACATTTATGGGAGATAATGCTGCCCACTTCTTATTTACAATGTCAACTGAAAGCGAGAACGGGCATCTGCATGGCACTTCCGTAGCTGGCATGGCAAAGTATTTACGTGCCAGATATGCTAAACATTCGTATGCCCCCTCATGCTTTGGCCACCATTCCAGAGGACATGCTTCCATGCTGATGATGCTTGTTAAAAAAATAATGCGTTAATTAAATTTGTGACTGAACTCATTGGGGGAGAATTGTATGTCCCCTGGTGTGTGTTTTAACTGCATTCTGCCATATATTTCATAGCAGTCTCGGGTGATGACCCAGCACATGTTGTTCATTTTAAGAACATTTTCACTGCAGATTTGACAAAATGCAAAGAAGGTACCAATGTGAGATTTCTAAAGATAGCTACAGCACTTGACCCAAGGTTTAAGAATCTGAAGTACCTTCCAAAATCTGAGAGGGACAGGATGTGGAGCATGCTTTCAGAAGTCTTAAAAGAGCAACACTCCGAGGCAGAAACTACAGAACCCGAACCACCAGAAAAGAAAATCAACCTTCTGCTGGTGGCATCTGACTCAGATGTTGAAAATGAACATGCGTCGGTCTGCGCTGCTTTGGATTGTTATCAAGTAGAACCCGTCATCAGCATGGATGCAAGAGAAAGTGTGACTCATAGGGCTTTTCCCCTCTGGGACTCTCTTCTACCAGGGCTGGTCACAGGAGCGAACCTCCTTAGTCCTCTTCTGGGCTATGTGCTTGGTTTTGCTGAAGAATAGCTTGGAGGTTTCAGAGACGTGCACCGTGAGCTTGTGAGAGGGTGAGTGTCTGCATCCTCAACGCAGACTGGTTAGTAAGTTAAATGTGTGTTAACAAAAACAGAGCAATGTTTAATAGTCTGACTAAAAATCCCTTCCTCTCCCACCTGCTCTGCATCCACACCCCTGACTCCATGGTGTCCGCAGTCCAGCACAAGTTCTCTAGTCACCATTCAGTCTTCCAGCCCAGACACCACCTGAATTTCTAAGGCCTTGTTTACAGCCAAAAATTGCACTGGATTTTCTTACCTCACTACAAATGCCTCATGTGGACGCACTTACATCAGTTGAAGAGTACTTAATCAGTTTAGGATTAATCTAAATTGGTGCAGCTGGTGTGTGCAGATACGGCCCAATGTAAAACAAAACACAAATTTCTTCCCTGCCCTAGTTTGTTTTGGCCACTTGCTGCACCCTGCCTGCCATGTAGACTGTGAGTCTCTGAGGCAGGAACTGTCTTTGTTCTACATCTGTACAGGACCAAAACACAATGGGATTTAATTGATCTTTAATTTGGCCGTCAGGAACTCTAGTGTATGAATCACTGGCACCAGAAAAGAAACAGGGTGAAAGCACCTCTCCCTTTAGCCAGAGCAAGAACTTAGGAGCTGGACAAACCCAACATTGTTTGTGGTTCTCAAGAGATTGTCCTTCCCCCAATGCATTTTCTCCAGCCGTCGCCCTATCTTTCAGGGCTTTTTCTCCTACCCACAAGAGAAAACCCCCCGGACTGGTACAGCTTTGTGTGCGGACATTATGGCAACAGCAGCAGCAAGAGAGGAAGGAAGGATGGGAAGCACGAGCGAGCATTAAAGAAAAGTAAACAGCAGGATGCCATACAACCCGCTGAGAGCGACACTCAGGGAATGAGAGAGGCCTATTAGCAAGGCTGCACGCACATCTCACGGGGAACGGGGGGCTGTTTATTCAGAATACTAGAGGTCACGTGTAATTTTCTTCCTCTGCCTCACCTGCCCAGTAGAGCAGCCTGCCGGCACACCCAGAGCTCTCCTCTCCAACGTGGAACGCTCAGTGGGAGCGAGGGATAAATAGCGGTGAGGCACCGTGGTTCCAGACTGCTGTAATTCAGAATGGTGAGCTATCCCGTGCTCAGTTACGCAAACCCACTTCTGTCACGGTTACCCCGCCTTTCCTCCCCCAGCTCCTGGATCTTGCCATGCGCCCAGACTGTAAGCTCCTTCAGGAAGGAACCAGCTTTTTAGTGTGTTTATGGAGAGGAGAGCAGAGAAGGAGAGGGAGCCTGCATGTGTTCCGGCCAGAGATTTATGCAAGCATGGGGGAAGATATTACCTCAGTGCTTTCGGCTCAGCAGCCTGCATAAGCTGATGAACAAAAGACTAACGGACTCAGGTGAACTCAACCTAAGCTTCTGGAACCGCTGAGTCACTTCTTACCGTGTGTCTGGGGACTGACCTGTTCAGTTTTCATTTGTTCCTTTTGTTTATGTACAGCTGTGAAGATAACGTATGTGGATTATGAAGCAGCTTTGTTATGTAGTAGAAATTATTAGTATATATCTCTATCATTCAGTTCATTCCTTCTGTTCCCTTTGGACTTGATTGTAGGGAGGCCGACCCTGTACAATCCTTGCTGAAAATCCTCAATGACTGAACTCTGGGTCTTTTCTGTAGGAGTTGTGTTGAAGGACTAGGAGAAAGGCAGGGTAGTAATCTCTAGCCCATCCAAGGGTTACATTGATACACAATGGGGCCTTGATCCCCAATTGTGGTCTCTAGGAGCTAATGTATATAAATAATACAAGTGAATAAAGCTGCTGCAGCATTTCAGGTAGGTAATGACAAACAAGGTGACTAGTTTATGGGAAAGGTCTGTTGAACCATGTGTCAACACAGTACACTGGGGTATCTGGGTCTGCTGTACCTTGGTGCAGTATAAAAACAACTGGGAGAGCTTGTTGATGGATGGGTCAGGTCAATAAGTGAAAGTGAAACGTTAAACTAAAGTTTCTATTAATGCAAGTTGTTGCTTTCAGGCACATGTTAGAGCAATACGGGTTGGCATGTTTTAAAGGAAAACTCCTTATGGTAGAGGTCTCTGAACTAACAAGAAAACTGGCATTAATGTGTGAATTGTCCCATATTAAATAAACCAACTCAGATTGTGATGATATGGCAGAACAGACCATCCATTGACTCCTTCTCTACCCTGGGTCTTGCCACAGAAACTCTTCACTCCTCTTCCTGCTGCAACAATGGTATCTCTCTGTAATTGTCTCCCTCCCCATCTTGTTCTCTTCCCAAGCCATCATGCTGTCTACAACAGCTCTCCCTTCTAAGGGCTCTTCCTCATGGCACATAACATGTCAATACTCCCCTACATTAGGTCTTCATCCTATGTACTAGATCAGTGGTTCTCAACCAGGGGTACATGTACCCCTGAGGGTACACAGGAGTCTTCCAGGGGGTACATCAACTCATCTAGATATTTGCCCAGTTTTACAACAGGCTACATAAAAAGCTCTAGCCAAGTCAGTACAAACTAAAATTTCATAGACAATGACTTGTTTATACAGCTCTGTGTACTATACACTGAAATGTACGTACAATATTTATATTGATTTATTTTATAATGGTAGGGTATAAATGAGAAAGTCAGCAATTTGTCAGTAATATTGTGCTGTGACACTTCTGTATTTCTGTCTGATTTTGTAAGTGGGTCAAAACTTGGGGGTACACAAGGCAAACCAGATGCTTGAAAGGGGTACCGCAGTCTGGAAAGGTTGAGAGCCACTGCACTGGATGACAAGAACAGCAACGGGGCAGACAAGCACTGCTCATGTCTTGTACCAACAGGGTGTACCCCACCCCCACCGTACAGCTATGGCTCTGACATTACATCTTGAAATTAAGAATAAGCTCTTGCCGCAAAAATGAGGATCCAGGGCTTTGGTGTGGGCCAGTATCCAACCACCTGTATAGCGTCTGAACGTCTCACAGTGTTTAATGTATTTATCCCCACAACACACCTGTCAGGGAGGGAAGTGCTATTATCCCCATCATACAGATGGGGGACTGAGAGGCTCAGTGACTTGCACAGAAAATCTGTGGCAGAGCAGGGACTTAAATCCAGGTCTCCGAAGTCCAAGCCCTAACCGGTGGACTATGTCTCCTCCCGGATGCGACAGAGTTTGCAAGGCTTGTGAGAATTAATAACACTTATTAAATGATTGCCCTGTTGTGCATGCAAACATATCACACACTTGAAAAAAGAACAGGAGGACCTTAAAGACTAACAAATTTATTTGAGCATAAGCTTTCATGGGCTTGAAGATGCAGAACGTACTGTCAGTGGTTAAATCAAGGATACACTAGAGAATGCCACAATATGGAGATGCTGTATGTATAAATTCTGGGTTTTTAATCAGTCACACAGATATATAGAATAATAGTTTCCTTCTCTAAGAGCTAAGTATCGTTATCCCCATCTTAATGATTGGGAAAACCCAGGGCTTAATTTGTGCCAGGGCTTGCCAGGGCTGAGCCCAAGCACCTCTAGGCTTGGCAGTTCACAGCTCCGGCATCTCTGGACTTGCTGCATCAGTTATGAATGTAAAAAGGTTGCTTGAACCCCAGCACCTAATTGCTTGAGCCCCGGTACCTCTTTCCTTACCAGTTAAGCACTGGGAAAACCAAGGCACCGAGAGGGGGTTCTTGCCCAAGTTACACATTCGACAGTGACCCAGGGGTAGGCATTCTTACGTTTGAAGTATTTTGATTATCCTTATTACAAAAAATGATCTCAGAAAATAAAACAAAGAACATTTTCTTCCAGGAGCTGCAGAGACAGAGGGTCCGGTCCTGCACACACTCAAGGGGACAAAGATAGCATGTGTGAAAGCATGTGTGAAACGGTCAGTTGTTTATAGGATTCCCCTTAAAATACTATTCGACCTCACCACATTCCACCGTATGTTCAGCATAAAAAACAACACGTGACGGAGTCCAAGGACTTCACAAACTATAAGCTCCTCTGCCTCATCAGGGGCACAATTCTGAAACTTGGAAATTTACATTTTCTGGCTTTCACGGTGCATTTCAATATGCTTTGCGCGGCCCAGATTCCACCAGCACTCTGCTGCATCACGTTTCACGGCTAAGCTGTCAGAGCTGCCTACCTACCATTTTTGTTGCTGCCACCCTTGATTTTTCCCTCTATCCAGGAGAGACATAGGTCCTATACAAAGTCTTAGAGCTAGATCCTCAGCTGGTGAAAGTCAGCATACGTCCACTGAAGTCACCTTACACTAGCTAAGGATCTGACCCAAAAGGACTTCAGAACACAGAGCTAAACACTTCTTTGCTATAAACAAGTGTATTTCCCAGCCCAGACAACAATTCATGGCAGATTGTGATTTCATTTTCACTGAGACAGTAAATGAAACTAGAATCAGGGGTTTAGCAAGCGTTTCTTTTAAATCCCACACATTCCTGTAATGCCCCCTTTGTTTGTGAACAAACAGTAACGCTGACCTTCGTCCTTTCTCCCAATACAATGGAACTGCAAAGCTTTAGTATGGAAGTCCTACAGCAAATTAGCAATTTTATTAGCCCTTAACAGATTCCCAGTGACAGCCATCTGTATTTCATGGACTCCAAACAATTATACTTGAAAACAAATTATAATGCAAAGTTTTCTTTTCCTGCCCTCTCTCTCCAGTTCCAAGAGTGTGCAAATATTTTTGCTTTGGAAATTATAAACACAATAACCTGGCTTACTGGTTTACTTTGTATCAAACTTAGTGGGGGCTTCCAGGCATTTACACTGTCAACTCTCCTTCCCTTACTGTAAAATCTTTTTTATTGACAATTCAATCATGTCAGGTTTGGAACAGTAGAAGCACTGATTTGATCAGCTATCATTGGATTTACAATATATAAATGACAGCACCATAGCTAGCCTGCGTCTCAAGCAGCTGCCTTTATCGATTTATATTCCACTAGCAGGGAAGAAAAATTGCAGCACAATGTAGTGGGATAGTCTAAGATCGATACCAATTTTTTTCTTAATGACATGAAGGCCAAGATAAGGACAGCATAAGTCAAAGCTAGACAGATCAAATTTACCCAATATCCCTTTCAATTACCAAGGTACATATTCAGGGACGTGTAACATTAAAGCTGAGGGGAACATTACCAAAGTGGTTTAAAATTACAACAGGCATTGGCAAGGTTGCCTAGTGTCCTCACCGGTATACTTGGCGTTGTAATGGGCTGGGAAATAACAAGGATCTGAACTGAAAAGAAACCTTGGGTTTCCTGCATCTAACCAACCAATGTACTGGTTGGGAATTGCTGACATTTCAGCATAAATAGTGGATACTGGCCATCTGAGAGCCCTCAGAGAACAGATTTGCAGACATCATAACTCTGCCCTCAGAAATCTAAGGTTTTGCTCTTGATCCTAATAAGTCAGTGGCCTTTTAATTATGGTTAATAACAGCATTTGCACAATGGTCGCCCAATTATGGAGCAGGATCCTACTGCATTAGACACTGTCCGAACATGGAAGAAAAGGGTGGTTCCTACGTAAGGTGTTTCCAGTGTAACTTTTGCCACTGACTTCAGTGAGGGCAGGACTGGGCTCTAAAGCAGCAAAACAAAACCTGAGCGAAACAATTTCAGAGCTAGCAATGCTCAGGACCGAGCCACTCCTAATTCCTATTTCTCCTCAAGAAAAATGTTATTTTGTCTACTGACAGACTGTGTGACTCTGAGGCTGCAAACTCTCTCTGAAAACTGGACAAACACAAACAGATGATACCACCTCTGCCTGTTCCTGTACACGTTTCCCTTTACCAATCCACATCACTTCTGCCTTACTGGGTTTGGGTCACCCAACCGCTTTCTGTAATCCAGATCCCTATCACAGACAGGTACTGGCAGACAAATGAGGCAGGAGAATCTGAGTTTCATGAAACAGACACGGAGTTGCAGATTGCTGCCAGCCAAAACATTTCATGAGCTTCTTTTCCGGCTTTACACAGGCATTAGCCAGGAAAGTAGACAAACCAGAACCCTACTGACCCCCTACCCTCCAGCATCTTGGGATATACACCACTGAAAGGCAGCTCTACCCACACACACCTCCCTGCCCTGAAGCATTTACCATCCAGCCTGAAAGAAGACGCAAGAAACAGTAGCAGGGACGGAGGAAGAGAAAGACCACACAGCAGTAAGAGGCAGCACCTCCCAGTGGTGGTACATGGAGGAACGACCACATAAGATGATGAGTGTGCAAATAAATGGGATGTATGTACACAGGAAACCAGTGGATATTAGAATGATTGTCACCTGTTACAGCATCTTATACAGACCTTCTGTGCTAAAGGAGAGCTTTCTGCCAATATCTGAAATTGCTCAAAAGTCGGCATTGATGATTTAACTGGGAATTGGTCCTGCTTTGAGCAGGGGGTTGGACTAGATGACCTTCTGGGGTCCCTTCCAACCCTGATATTCTATGATTCTATGATTCTATGATTCAGCTAGGCCCCAATGCACAAGTCATTTAAGCATGAGTTCCTAATCCAATGCCCAATTGAGCTAGCAGCAAAAGATATCCTGCTCCTCATTATTTTTCCTTTTTAAGTTCTATCTTACATTCACCATAAATTGCACTATACCACTCAAGTATACATCAAATCGAGGGGTCAACAAAAATATTGTGAAGGTCCCACAGAAATAATGCATTGGGCCAGCTCTCTCTTTTAAGTTTCCACTCAACAACAAACACACATCCCTAATTACTCCAGTAACGCCAACATTTCACAAATCCAGTGAGGGCTTAACGAGAATTTATGAGCAAACCGGCTCTTCATTAATAGCATTTCTGTGACACTTATTAACTTAAATTTTCTAGACAAAACCCTTAACACTGAGACAGCTTAAATTCACATACTTAATTAGTTGCTAAAAACCAGGACAAGTCATGATTTATACATCATCCATTTTCTAAGTACTGATAATGACAAGTTCTGTGTGGTTCGTAATTAATCTATTTGTACTCTATGAAATACAAATCCACACAAATTTGGAAGGGAAAACTCACATTCTAGCTCAAACAGAGGCAACATGACAGTGAAATACATGACAAAGTACAGATTAAACACTGCAGCAAAAACAGGTGGGGCAGAAAGCTAGTTCTGGAGACTTATCTGCATTTTGTTTGAAGTTTTTTCTGGAGGCAGTTAGAGGAAAGGCACTCAGAAAATTATTAATTTATATGACCTTCATTTTTGCATGCTCACTGTGTCTCCTTAATATGCATTTGGAGCAGCTAGTGAAAAGGCAGCTAGGCTCAAGCATTTAACAAAGGTTAAAAAAAAAAGATACATTTTTAAAAAGGGAAAAATGGAAAGAAAGTCTAATGACTTGTGTTGATTAGTCCTGTAAAAATAAATTGCCCATCACTATTAATTGATGCAAGTGTCTTTTAACCGGTGTAGCTTCGTGTACAATGCTGACCAGTGCAGTAAAGTGAAATTTCACTTTTAACAGAAGGTTGCCTTTGGAACATTAAGACAAACAGGATTATGTAAATCCAGCTAGTTTGCACCATCTCTGAATATATCGAGTGTTTAGAAGCCTTCCTGATGTAGCACTGCTCATTGTGTAATGGTAGGAGGAAGATTCAGGCTCCAGTCGTGTTTATGCAGGTGCTTAACTTTTTGCACATGAACAGTTGCACTGAATTCACTGGGCTTCTGGGCGTAAATATGTGCAGAGGTTGGACCTAATTTTAGGAATTTACATTTGGGCTGGTCCCGATTTTAAATTAAAAGGTAAGCAAAACTCAGAGTTATTTTCTTCTCTCTCAGATATTTATACAGCCCCATCACTGCCGTATCTGAACATCTCACAATCTTAGAATCACAGAACTGGAAGGGACCTCGAGAGGTCATCTAGTCCAGTCCCCTGCACTCGTGGCACGACTAATTATCTAGACCAGGGGTAGGCAACCTATGGCACGGGTGCCAAAGGCGGCATGCAAGCTGATTTTCAGGGGCACTCACACTGCCCAGGTCCTGGCCACTGGTCCGGGGGGCTTCTGCATTTTAATTCACATTTAAATGAAGCTTCTTAAACATTTTAAAAACCTTATTTACTTTACATACAACACTAGTTTAGTTATATATTATAGACTTATAGAAAGAGACCTTCTAAAAATGTTAAAATGTTAGTACTGGCACGCGAAACCTTAAGTTAGAGTGCATAAATGAAGACTCAGCACACCACTTCTGAAAGGTTGCCGACCCCTGGTCTAGACCATTCCTGACAGGTGTCTGTCTAACCTGCTCTTAAAAATCTCCAATGATGGAGACTCCACAACCTCCCCAAGCAATTTATTCCAGTGCTTACCCACCCTGACCATTAGGAAGTTTTTCCTAATGTCCAACCTAAACCACCCTTGCTGCAATTTAAGCCCATTGTTTCTTGTCCTACCCCCAGAGGTTAAGAACAATATTTTTTCTCCCTCCTCCTTTTATATACTTGAAAACTGTTATGTCACCTCTCAGTCTTCTCTTTTCCAGACTAAACAAACCCAGTTTTTTCAATCTTCCCTCTTAGTCCATATTTTCTAGACCTTTACTCATTTTTGTTGCTTTTCTCTGGACTCTCTTCCAATTTGTCCACATCCTTCCTGAAATGTAGCGCCCAGAACTAGACAATACTCCAGTTGAGGCCTAATCAGCATGGAGTAGAGCCAAAGAATTACTTCTCGTGTCTTACTTACACCACTCCTGCTAATACATCCCAGAAGGATGTTTGCTTTTTTTGCAACAGAGTTACACTGTTGACTCTCATTTAGCTTGTGATCCACTATCACCCCCAGATCCCTTTCCGCAGTACTCCTTCCAAGGCAGTCATTTCCCATTTTGTGTGTGCAACTGATTGTTTCTTCCTAACTGTAGTACTTTGCATTTGTCCTTATTGAATGTCATCCTATTTACTTCAGACCAGTTTGTCCAGATCATTTTGAATTTTAATTCTATCTTTCAAAGCACTTTCAATCCCTCCCAGCTTGGTACAGTCCACAAACTTTATAAGTGTACTCTGTCTGTATGCCTTTATCCAAATCATTGAAGAAGATATTGAACAGAACCGGACCAGAACTGATCCCTGCGGGGCCTCACTCTTTATGCCCTTCCAACATGACTGTGAACCACTGATGATTACTCTCTGGGAACAGTTTTCCAACCAATTATGCACCCACCTTATAGTAGCTCCATCTAGGTTGCATTTCCCTAATTTGCATTTCCCCCTAGCCTGCATTTCTTTACCATATTTGTCCTCAACCTACCTCTGTGAAGAAGGGAAATGTTATCATCCATGCTGTATAGATGGGAAACTGAGGCACAGAGAGACCAAGTTGCCCAAGGACACACAGGGAGTCTGCGGTGGAGCAGGGAATTGAATCCAGGTTGTCCAAAACCCAAATTAATGCCCTAACCAGTGGACCATTCTTCCCATCTTATACCAGTAGGGAGTATCAGAAGCACAGATTCACCTGTTGGTCACAGCTGGCCCAAGACCCTTTGCCCCATTTACATTCCATGGTAGCGATTGGTGGAAGGTACAGGAATGACTAGTGGAACAGTAAAGAAGGGTCCTGCAGATTAGTAGGGGTATCCATGACAGTCCCATATAAGCCAACGGCAAGGCTCACCATGGGGAGGAATGACGGCTTCCAATCAACCCGCGCATGGATCCAGTGGCCCTAACAACCCACCCCCATGCAAACTGTGGGAGTGGGGCTGCAGACATCATGCACACCCTTCAAGGATGAAGTAGCTGCTGCAGGGGGGCTGTGTTGTAGTCCCACGCCTTGTCCCTGGATTGGGGGCTTTATCCCTTTCTCTTCACCTGCACTAATTCCAGTTGTCTGAGCATTAGGCAGATGTAACGAATTGCATGCTAGCAGGAACTCAAAGGAGCGGAGACGACACGGAGAGAGGAAGTCACAGTACGCAGCCTGGTGTTATCAGAGGCCACGTCTACACTTCAAAATGATGTTGACTTAACTTACGTCCACCAATTAGTAAATCACTTGTGTATGTGCATACTTGGCTCCTTGCGCCAGTGTCCTCACCAGAGGGCTTGGGTCAATTGTGCTGTCTGAGTGGGGCACTGTGAGACAGCTCCTGAAAGCCAATGACAGTCGACATCAGCAATGCACTGACACAGGGTCAACCTAATTACACCGACCACGGCTCTACGCTGCGCAGGGAGGTGGTGTTACTGAATCGACAGAGAGAGGCACTTACATGGCCCGGAGCCAAAATTTAAATGAAGACGCTTCCAGAGCCAGGTTGACACAAGGCAGCTTACATCAACCTAACCCTGCAGTGCAGACGCTGCCAGAGTTACCATCAGGGAGATGGTTTTCCAAAAGAGCCCCCAGAGGTAGGAGAGCAATGGTTCTGCAGCAGGCTCCCTCCAGACACAGTGGAAGCCCTTTGGCTCCATTTTCAGGCGGTATCTCTTCTTGGGGTAAGACCTCCAGGGCTGTCAGCCTTGTGCTGTCACAGAGTTCCACCAAACTGAAATGATACAGAGGTTTTGGCTTACGGAGGATGTGATACTCAAGAGTCAGGTTCCCCATTCACCCTGTACCCTTAACTCGCTGTTGTCCACAGGTATTGTGGGCAAGCTAGGAAAGTGAGCAGCACCACGTCACGCTGACTGTAACAGGTAGGGAGGAGTGGGAGAGGCCAAGAAGTTGGCAGCTCTGCTTTCGCCAGCTGAAATCAGCATGGAGCATTCAGCGGGGTTGAGAGAGCACCTCCGTGTGCCCAGCCCATTGCAGATGGTACGGGTCCCTGCTCCAAGGAGCTGACAACCCAACGCACAGAGAACAACCCAGACACAAAGAACCACAGCTGGCCGGTGAGGTGGGACGGCAGAGTGGCTGAATGGTGATGGCGATGGATTCTGGGAAGGTGAAGAAGGTGCAAAAAGAGCAGGGGGTAGAGACAAAATGAGCAGGGCGGGGAGGAAGTGAGAAGCTCTGGCACCTCCATGCTGTGGAGCAGAGACTTGAAATGTGGCCGGCCGTGGCCGGGCTGTGTCTTTTGCTGTCCCCGTGAAAGACTATCCAACTTTGATCAAGTTATAACCCTCTGAAAAAATCTCATTTCAGGCATGCTCAGTAGAGACTTTTTCAACTTCAGCTGCTAAATTCTCTGAAGATTCCTGTCTGCACTGAACATGCTCCATCCTCTCACTGCACAGGACTTTGCTTGCAATTATTTCTGCCATTTCCTGGAGGCCATTGAAGCACTAAGCTATTGATGCTTCCCCTGCTGGTACCCAGATGGCATAGAATAAGAATTAGAAACTAACAGACTTGAATGCAGAGGAAACAAGGCCTGGACTCTCTGTGGGAGAGAAAGGCAGGAGGCTGGAACTGAGAGTTGGCTGGTATGGAGTTGGGGGAAACTGTGATGGGAAGCTGGGGAAGCTGGAGGGAAGATTGGGACTGGCTGGGGGAGGGAAAAGTGTGAGATCATGCAATTAAAAAGACTACCATAATGCATACCCCAAGAGGGGTGAATTGAGCAACCTTAATTCTAGCATATGCTAAGTTGTGTGTGCTTGAGTTTGTAACCCTGGTGTTCTTCAATGCAGTTTTAGTTTAAGGCTGAGATTTAAGGAAGGTAGGTGTCCATCTCCCAATGGATTTCAGTGGCTAACTCCTTTAGCCTTCTTTGAAAATCACAGCCAAAAGTAGGGGGAGGAACCCAAACTTTCATATAAGGTTCATCCTCGTGCTGAAGTTCTAAATCTGACCATTTACAGGGAACACTCCCATCCCACCAATTTCATTATAATAAACTATGCACATTACCAATTATTGGATCCCTGATTCCAACTTTTCTTTTCAGTGAAAAAAGAGTCATAAATCCATCGTTGGGGCTTATGGGGAGGTTCCCCCCTTTTTGCTTCAAGCTCATTATAATCCATACAGCATGTCACAGTGTGTCCTTTTAGTGCGATTACACTGAAGAAATACAATGCGCCGTTTGAACGTTTTATTCAGCAATGGCCGTGTTCCAAAGGCTAGCTGAAAACCATGTTACTTCCACTCTGAAAAACAAACAATCATTTTTAATTGCCTAAAAGTCAGAGACTTTTTTTATTTAAAATCTGTTGGTAGATTGTTTCTTTGGTATTAAAATTTTACAAATAGCTACATCACACCTATCTGAGTTTCTTTTTAAAATATGCATGTCTTTCTATGGGTTTACGTGTTCCCCATCACAAAAAAATGCAAGCTGCATTTCTCATTCATGAAGGTCTCATTTTTAATCTGCTGTCTCAGAGTTCTTGGTTTGTGTTTGGGGAGAGAAAAGGAGGTAACAGGAAAATAAACTCTTTCTTTTCAAAAGAAAAGATTTTAAAAAGAATAGAAAAAAAAAACAAAACACCAGGCTCCTGCTGCCTTTGCCCGAAAGGATCCCAAAAGTACTTGTGAAAGCAGATGTAATGTGATGCTCACACTGGGTCCTTGAATCTCATTACTCCCACAGCACATTAACTTGACATTTAGAAATATTGTTTTTTAAAGCTATTATAACACTTAAAAGTTCCTGACAATTTCTGATCTGCAGGGCATCAATGGAATGGTGTGTAATTAATTTTCACAAAAAACCCTCAACCCCTTAGACACACTTCTGCTAGAAGATGGCAGTAGCTACAGAATCTACCACAGACCCATTGACTCTTCATCCCATCACACTGAGCACTGGGGGAAAAAGCTCTTTTCACTGATCCTCTTTTCTGGTACACTGGGGCAGCAGAGAAATTGTCCCATAGCTCACACTGACCCACCACACCACAATGAGGAGTACAATGGGAGTTCTGCACATCAGACCCAATTCTCAGTTACACTAAGGACCCCTTACATTACTCTGCCAGCATAAAGGGACTGCAAAGCAGGCAGAAACAGCACCCTGAGAATACGTCCAGCACACATCTCCCTGCATGGTGGAGAGTTTCCTACACAGCAATTAAACAACCGCAGCTGGCCCGGATCAGCTGACTGGGACTTGCAGGGCTCAGGCTGCAAAGTTGCTGTGTAGACATTCAGGCTCAGCGGCCACTATTCTTTGCTTCGCGGAGCCTGCATTAGGGTTGCGAGGTCTTCAGTTTTTGACCGGAACACCTGGTCAAAAAGGGACCCTGACTGCTCTAGTCAGCACTGCTGACTGGGTGGTTAAAAGTCCCATCAGCAGCGCAGCAGGGCTAAGAGAGGCTCCCTGACTGCCATGGCTCCACACAGCTCCCGGAAGCAGTGGTATGTCCCCCTCCAGCTCCTCAGCGTAGGGGAAGCCAGGGAGCTCCGCGTGCTGCCCCCGCCCCAAGCGCCAGCTCTGCAATTCCCATTGGCTGGAAACCACAGCCAATGGGAGCTTCGGGGCGGTGCCTGCAGACAGGGCAGCGCACGGCCGCCTGGCCGTGCCTCGGCGTAGGAGTCAGAGGGGGGACATGCCGGTGCTTCCAGGAGCTGCCTGAGCTAAGCACCGCCTGGAGCCTGCACACTTGACCCTCTCCCATGCCTCAACCCCCTGCCCCGATCCCCCTCCCACCCTCCAAACCCCTCAGCCACAGCCTGAAGCCCCCTCTTGCACCTTGAAGCCCTCATCCCCAGCCCCACCCCGGAGCCCTCACCCCCTCCTGCATCCCAACCCCCTGAGCCCACCCGGTGAAAATGAACGAGTGAGTGAGGGTGGGGAGAGCAAGCGACAGAGGGAGGGAGGGAGGAATGGAGTGAGCGGGGGCGGGGACTCGGAGAAGGGGCGGGGCAGGGCAAGTGTGTTCGGTGTTTGTGCTTGTAGAAAGTTGGCAACCCGAGCCTGTGGGGGCAAAGGGAAGCAGAGTATAAGATTAGAGCAGCTACAAGGCTGCTGCAACTTACACCGGAGGCCAGATAGGACCCTGTAAGGCCCCCAAATGCGGCAAGTGCAAAAGTTAGTTGAAGTCACCTTCACCCCCACACATCAAGTCAGGAAATGGACAGAGAATCAGGACCCTTGTGCACTCTGGAGCTAGCCTGCCGTGCCGCTTGCCTGCAGAAGGGCCTTCTCACCCCTTCTCCTACTCCAAGCCCAAGACAGAATATAACCTTTGCTACTACCCCAGACAATGCACACTCCACACGCAAGCAGACAAAATGGAATCTTTATAGTAATGGCATTAAAAATCCACATTCCAACTTGTAGGCGGAT
Source organism: Lepidochelys kempii (assembly GCF_965140285.1). Lineage (NCBI taxonomy): Eukaryota > Metazoa > Chordata > Testudines > Cheloniidae > Lepidochelys > Lepidochelys kempii. Next base: position 98,738,878 of record NC_136388.1, on the reverse strand, counting down.
GAAGAGGAAATCATATGCTGGAAAAATTATGTATCTGTATTTAAAATATAGGCCAGGACACAGGCCTGTGGTATTTATTTATCAAAGTGAACTTTCTGCAGCTGGAGGACTAAGGCTATCCCCATAGCGTATGGGTAGTAAGGTGACCAGACAGCAAGTGTGAAAAACTGGGACGGGGGGGGGGGGTGAACCTATAGGAACCTATATAAGAAAAAGCCCCAAATATCGGGACTCTCCCTATAAAATCGGGACATCTGGTCACCCTAATGGGTAGAGAAAGTACATATTGTGTTTTCTGTGCTACTTTTCCTGTGTTCCTTCACCTACCCACCAGACAGATGGGTTTGCTTTTTTGTCATCCACTCATAAATGTGTTACATTAAAATCTGGGCTGCATTAAGACCAGTACAAGAATGCACCTTGCTTTCCAAAAATCACCTTCTTTCAGAAGAGATTCAGATAACCACGTCCTTTGTTTGCTTCACATTGCTCTTCCATCTCCCAGCATGTGGAATGGAGTTCTGTTCTTTCCCTATTTTTTAATAGCAGTTCATCCATCCCAAACCAACAGTACATGCTGTATTACATTTGTGCCTGTGAGTTACAGATGATGGATTCTTTCTACCGTGTTTCTACACTTGAGACTTGAGATCACATTTTAAAACCAAGACTTCAGAACTAAAGCAGAGACTTTACTCCCAACATTCCTTTTGTGCATTCCATTATCAGATTCAGACATGCTCCCCGCAACTGGGCTTAATGACTGACAGGCTAGCTCTGTCTGCGGAGAGGAACATTTATGAGTTTCTATCCAATTTTTTTTTTTTTAACCTACAAACAACCAACACCCAGATCACATTCCAAAGGTTCACACCAAGATCTTTGCTTCAAACCAAAGAGAACGTGAATCTAAAATGCTACTGAAAAACCTGGTTGTTTAGGGGAGGGGGAAATGACAACCAGCCAGCTACGTAAATGCCTGAAACTTATCAAGATGAAATGTTGTAATTGCAAACGATACCACATATGGGGCATTTCACTGCAGTTGGCCATCTGCAGTAAAGAGTATTTTTTCTCTCTCATCAAAATGGTAATTTATAATGTCTTCCTCTAAATTTGGTCTTATACACCTATTTATAACACTTGAAAAGGAGCTGATTCCTGCTTTGATTCAAAAGCTTTCTTCTTATAATTTACATTATTCAAGTAAAGTGCTTCGAAAAGGAGTGCCTTGATTTCAAACCGGCACAGATTCTTGACCAGCTAGAAATAAAACTGCATTTAACACACACACACACACACACACACACAAATAAGACAACTGGATATGGAAAGGATGAAGAGAATCACAAGCCAAAAAAAAAAAAAACCAGGAAAAGTTTTGGGTAGGGGATTTTAAAATGAAGAGAAATGGGCCAAGTTCTGCACTGAGTTGAACTGTGGTAAATCCGGAGAAATTCCCTTGATATCAGTGATGAGGCTTCAGTTTTATAACAAAAGCAGAAGGTTTATGTGTACATAACAGCATAAAACAATACGTTTGTTATAGTTGTTGTCCTTTGTTCTGAAACTAAGGCAGTTCGTTTAAGTATAATTCCAGATTGTAGGCCAAATTCTGCCCAACATAACGGATCAAAATTGACATAACTGATCTTTTGGAGAGTAAATGAAGGCAGAATTTGACACACGTTTCCCATCTGTTCTTCTACTCTATAAAAGTACCTTTAAACCTAAGTTTGGAATGCATTAGTCTTCTCTGTGGTTCCAACAGTAATAGCCATTTAAGGGCTGAGAAACTCCCAACTAATGCACAGAATTCCTTGGGTCTTTATACAGGAAAGACCAACTCAACTTTTAGTGTTTGTGCAGTGAACTTTTTGGTGCTCTAGAGAGACGCAACTCGTTATGTATCCTGTAGCCACAAATTTCGAATGCAGACTTGAGGGGAAAAAAATGTTTCAATGAAACTCTATTTTAGGGAAGCATGACTTTAAAAACCCCTATTTATTGACTGAGGAACTAGTAACAGGTTTACAAATCCTCGCCATGTAAATATCAGAACCAAAATAATTATTACAACAGTCAGCTTTTGTATAAAAAGACATTATACAGAAATACAGTTGTCAGCTCATTCTGTTTCAGAAGGTGTTACCATATTACTGAGTGAGCATCACCTCTGACATCTTTCAGGTGATTTTATGAAATTGAGCGACATCTCTCATTACACACATTTAACAGACCCAGCAAAGCTATCAAATGTTAATATTTTTTTTAAAACGGACAGGCGCGATGAGGTTTTTTTTGCAAGTAAGTGTACTTTGTCTGAGCACAGAATAAAAAGGTAACCAAATCTCTATTTTCCTCTATTTTGCTGGCTATATAATTGATGTGTTAATTTTTCCCGTAGCAACAACCTCCCATATTTTTTGAACCATTTCTCTGCGGTTCAGCTATTTTTATTTTTCCAGTGAGAGGTTATCAGGAGCTAAGCAGCTAGGAGCAGATGAGAGATAAATTCCTCATTTCTCTTTCTCTGACCATTTCCCCTAGAAAGCCCCAGAAAGACTGCCGAAGGATCCCTGGGTGACAAATGTCCAACTATTTGTGGTATTTGGGCACAGACGGGAAGCGTGACTTTTCCAGAAGCAGCACTGGATTGAGAATGCCTCTAAGCGTTGCTAAATTTTAGTGACAGAAAGGCCCTAACTGAAGGATGAAGCAGAGGAATGGTGGCGGTTGTCCTTCACAGGGATTTTTTTCCCCTTACACCAGCACTCTGTTACTTTGGCAGGCTAGGATATTGTTCAGATTTGTTTGGGGGGGGTTTTACACTCCAGTTGAGCATTCTCAATAGAAGTAACCACAATGAATTTTCCTAGCGCTTGAAGTGCGGCATCTGTCAAAGTGACAACAGTAGCAGTGCAACTCCCTTTGGTCTTAATAAACCAAACGATGTTGCTGGGCCTCCAGTGCATCTAGGATTACTGTCCACTTTCAACCAGTGCACCAAGAGCCAGCGCTGACAGAGGATGGAGTTGGGGTTCACTTTGGGAACAGGAAGTCAAGGGGTACATACACAACATGTAATAAATTCCACTCCACGGTTCTTCCTAGAAAGATTTCACAGCAACTCTCAGTTGGCATTTGCTTAAGTTGTAGTATTACTCTTATAAGTACAATTTTCAGAGGTGATACCTCGACCTGCAATTTTAAAAACGTAGATGTCGCAGCATGCGATGGGGTGTCCACTCCGCCCAGGAGTGGAAAGGGTTAATGGAAGCCAGATGGGCCCATTAACCTAGTAGATGGAATGCTGCAAGGAAAGCCCTGGTTAGAGGAACAGGCTCACCTGGGCAGGAACAAGCGGGGCCTGTATAAAGCCAGATAGCTGCTACAGACATGGGGGCTGCAGCTGGGAAAGGGAAGCAGGCCACAGTCGCACCCTGAGTGGAAGGAGTGGGTAGGCTGGCAAACCCAGAGAGGTAGGAAGAAACTAAGGAAACAGCAGCAAGGGGCAGGACGTTACAGAGACCTTGGCAGCTTGTTATAGGGTCCCTGGGTTCCCCTACCAGCCACTGGGAAGTGGCCAGAGCCTTGGACACACCAGCCCAACAGCAGGTCTGGAAAGAGAAGAGAGAGACCTTAGTGACCTGGCCAGAGGGCCAAGCCACAAAGAGGAGACTGCAGCCCCTGGAGTGAGAGATGCTGCACCGTGAGATGGGACAAAGGGAAGATACCACCGGAGGGGAAGCGCAATCCTGGCAGAGCTAATTCACAGGACGGCCAGGAGGAGGTGCTGCTAGCGGCCAGTGGACCCCATGACACGGTATATACCGGCCCTACCAGCAACTTTCCAATAATGCTGACCCATTAACACTGGCCGTCCTGTGAATTGGTACAGTAGGAAGCCTGCTATTCGTACTATTAAGTCGTACCATGAACTATTCCCCACAACATAGTATAAGGTCACGTATTCAGTATGCTATGAAATGCCTTATGGATTGGACAGCTGAAGAGTTTGCATAGATCATTCTTTTCTTCATTACACAAGTTAGTCAATCACCTGCCATCTGCAAATTTGTCGCCACTAAGAGCAAAACAGATGGGAGTTCCAGGGGAAGGCACTGGTATAATCACATAGGTTCTAACAACACTCAGTAGCCTCCCACCAGAATTAAGAATATAAACAGAGGAAAGTAAGCTCAGAAGAGACACAGAAATTCCATATTAGGCAGAAAGTCGAGCAAATGCCTCAGATGCCTTATGATAAATAAAGTCTCTGTTTACTGTATTGCCATCCGCAAGCTCTCAAAAAATCATGAGTAGGCCCCCCCAGAAAACATGAGGTTGACTTAATCATGAGCTTTTTTTAAAACCCTGTGGATGTGTTTCACCACCTGACTCGAGCCTGTAAGGTGCCTTTGGGTCAGGATCTCTGCAGTCATGAGGGCTAAAAACTTTCTTTTGTTTAAGAAAAGTCAAAATTCTCTTGTAATCACATGAATCGGGGAGCTGGGGCTTGCATACATATACCAAATATCATGAGATATGTGATAAAAGCAGAGAGTGGTCAGCACTGTTTACATAGGCACTGTTCAAACTAAATTACAGTTCTCTCCAATGGCCAGATTCTGCCACCCTTTATTCACAACTGTAGTGCTTAGCTTTAGGAACGGCCCAACTGATCTGCAGAGTAAAAGTCTACTCAGTTTTTACAGCTAGGAGAAAGTTTTAAGATTAGCAGCTGAACTTGAATTACTTTTGCAACTTGTACTTCAAATGACAGAATTCACGAACCCTCATATGTTTCCCTCTAACTTTTAAACCATGGCTTCAGCTGGACTGCACAGGACAAATTCATGTCATGTATCATTCCCCAACGAACATACTGTTCTACTGTATCCAGATAGTTGACCATGTTTGCTATTAGAAAGTGGCTGAGATTGTCTCTCTTCCTGAACCAAATTCTGTCAGTGGAAGAGACAAGGACAAATTTCAAGCTCAGTCTGGAATGTGGAGTAGTTTGCTGTCTGACCAAGTCAACATATATATGTATAATTTAGTAATAATATAAAAACTAATACATATAGATATAAATATATATAAAAACAAACCTTCAAGATGGATCCAGTCACACTGCCACAGTATATCCCCACTGGGGGTACAAACAATAGTGCCAACCAGACACATTCAGTCTTATTTGCAAAAAGAAAAGGAGGACTTGTGGCACCTTAGAGACTAACAAATTTATTTGAGCATAAGCTTTCGTGAGCTACAGCTCACTTCATCGGATGCATGCAGTGGAAAGTACAGGGGGAGATTTATATACACAGAGAACATGAAACAATGGGTGTTACCATACACACTGTAAGGAGAGTGATCACTTAAGATGAGCCAATACCAGCAGGAGAGCGGGGGTGGGGGGGTGAGGGGGAAGGGAAGAAAACCTTTTGTAGTGATAATCAAGGTGGGCCATTTCCAGCAGTTGACAAGAATGTCTGAGGAAGGGGGAGGGGAAGAGGAGGAAATAAACATGGAGAAATAGTTTTACTTTGTGTAATGACACATCCACTGCCAGTCTCTATTCAAGCCTAAGTTAATTGTATCCAGTTTCCAAATTAATTCCAATTCAGCAGTCTCTCCTTGGAGTCTGTTTTTGAAGTCTTTTTGTTGTAATATTGCGACTTTTAGGTCTGTAAATCGAGTGACCAGAGAGATTGAAGTGTTCTCCGACTGGTTTATGAATGTTATAATTCTTGACATCTGATTTGTGTCCATTTATTCTTTTTGCGAATACAGACTAACATGGCTGCTACTCTGAAACCTGAACTCAGTCTTTGTATTACCCTTTGTAAGGCTTGCATAGTCTTCTGTCAAGTCCACCAAAGAGACTCATTGCATCTTAGACACAACATTTTTTACACTTGCCCAAAATCACCCGTTGTTGCGAAAACCTCTGTATTCCTTGTGGGGGAAAATGGAAAGTAAAAACCTCCCAATTCTGTACAAGCCCAAGGTATTTCGAAGGAGGAGTAGCTGTTCTAGCTCTGCATGTTAGATTGCTACAGAACATGAAGTACACAAATCTAGTACTATGATGGTCGGAGCGGTCTTCTTACGCCTCACTGTAATTTAGAACAGCTGCCTCGTTCAGAGGCAAAATGATTTAGACAGAGACCCAAGAAATGCTGAGTGCTGCTGTAATAGCTGGAAAAGAAGCTACATCAAACAATGGTAACTACAACAGAACCTGCCACATAGTGGAAGTCTGTTTGTGGAGTATACCACTTATTCCGGCCAACACCAAGTGATTAGATAGACAGATGTTTAAGAACAGAGACACTTTTGGGGGCCGCCTTGTCCAGTCCATGGACACTTAGCAGGAAAACCTTACTTTTGAGCAGCTACAGAACTATCCATGGTATTGAGCACCTGCTACTGCCTGTTGGATGCAGTGCAAACCTTCATTCTAGGACTGATACCATACACCACTTGGGTGCACAAAGGGAGATAGTGGAAGGGGCATCACTTATATATTTAAAGACATTCTGTTAGATGTTCCTTGTTAAACAATTGTTTGAGTGATCCAAGTTTAACCATTAAGGGTATGTCTACACTACAGAATTAGGTCAAATTTATAGAAGTCGGTTATTTAGAAATCGGTTTTATATATTCGAGTGTGTGTCTCCCCTCAGAAAATGCTCTAAGTGCATTAAGTGCATTAACTTGGCAGAGTGCTTCCACAGTACCGAGGCTAGAGTCGACTTCCGGGGTGTTGCACTGTGGGTCGCTATCCCACAGTTCCCGCAGTCTCCGCTGCCCATTGGAATTCTGGGTTGAGATCCCAAGGCCTGATGGGGCTAGAACATTGTCGCGGGTGGTTCTGGGTACATGTCGTCAGGCCCCCGTTCCCTCCCTCCCTCCGTGAAAGCAAGGGCAGACAATCGTTTTGCGCCTTTTTTCCTGAGTTACCTGTGCAGACGCCATACCACGGCAAGCATGGAGCCCGCTCAGGTAACCGTCACCGTATGTCTCCTGGGTGCTGGCAGACGCGGTACTGCATTGCTACACAGCAGCAGCAACCCATTGCCTTGTGGCAGCAGACGGTGCAATAGGACTGGTAGCCATAATCGTCATGTCCGAGGTGCTCCTGGTTGCCTGTGTGAGGTCGATCAGGAGCGCCTGGGCAGACATGGGCGCAGGGACTAAATTTGGAGTGACCTGACCAGGTCATTCTCTTTAGTCCTGCAGTCAGTCCTATTGAATCGTCTTATGGTGAGCAGGCAGGCAATACGGATTGCTAGCAGTCGTACTGTACCATCTTCTGCCGGGCAGGCAAGAGATGAGGATGGCTAGCAGTCGTATTGTACCATCTTCTGCCGAGCAGCCATGAGATGTGGATGGCATGCAGTCCTTCTGCACCGTCTGCTACCAGCCAAAGATGTAAAAGATAGATGGAGTGGATCAAAACAAGAAATAGACCAGATTTGTTTTGTACTCATTTGCAAACCCCGTCCCCAGTCACTCACAGAGAAGGTGCAGCGAGGTAAATCTAGCCATGTATCAATCAGAGGCCAGACTAACCTCCTTGTTCCAATAAGAACAATAACTTAGGTGCACCATTTCTTATTGGAACCCTCCATGAAGTCCTGCCTGAAATACTCCTTGATGTAAAGCCACCCACTTTGTTGATTTTAGCTCCCTGAAGCCAACCCTGTAAGCTGTGTCGTCAGTCGCCCCTCCCTCCGTCAGAGCAACGGCAGACAATCGTTCCGCGCCTTTTTTCTGTGCGGACGCCATACCAAGGCAAGCATGGAGGCCGCTCAGCTCACTTTGGCAATTAGGAGCACATTAAACACCACACGCATTATCCAGCAGTATATGCAGCACCAGAACCTGGCAAAGCGATACCGGGCGAGGAGGCGACGTCAGCGCGGTCACGTGAGTGATCAGGACATGGACACAGATTTCTCTGAAAGCATGGGCCCTGCCAATGCATGCATCATGGTGCTAATGGGGCAGGTTCATGCTGTAGAACGCCGATTCTGGGCTCGGGAAACAAGCACAGACTGGTGGGACCGCATAGTGTTGCGGGTCTGGGACGATTCCCAGTGGCTGCGAAACTTTCGCATGCGTAAGGGCACTTTCATGGAACTTTGTGACTTGCTTTCCCCTGCCCTGAGGCACATGAATACCAAGATGAGAGCAGCCCTCACAGTTGAGAAGCGAGTGGCGATAGCCCTGTGGAAGCTTGCAACGCCAGACAGCTACCGGTCAGTTGGGAATCAATTTGGAGTGGGCAAATCTACTGTGGGGGCTGCTGTGATGCAAGTAGCCCACGCAATCAAAGATCTGCTGATATCAAGGGTAGTGACCCTGGGAAATGTGCAGGTCATAGTGGATGGCTTTGCTGCAATGGGATTCCCTAACTGTGGTGGGGCTCTAGACGGAACCCAGATCCCTATCTTGGCACCGGAGCACCAAGCCGCCGAGTACATAAACTGCAAGGGGTACTTTTCCATAGTGCTGCAAGCTCTGGTGGATCACAAGGGACGTTTCACCAACATCAACGTGGGATGGCCAGGAAAGGTACATGACGCTTGCATCTTCAGGAACTCTGGTCTGTTTCAAAAGCTGCAGGAAGGGACTTTATTCCCAGACCAGAAAATAACCTTTGGGGATGTTGAAATGCCTATAGTTATCCTTGGGGACCCAGCCTACCCCTTAATGCCATGGCTCATGAAGCCGTACACAGGCACCCTGGACAGTAGTCAGGAGCTGTTCAACTACAGGCTGAGTAAGTGCAGAATGGTGGTAGAATGTGCATTTGGACGTTTAAAGGCACGCTGGCGCAGTTTACTGACTCGCTTAGACCACAGCGAAACCAATATTCCCACTGTTATTACTGCTTGCTGTGTGCTCCACAATATCTGTGAGAGTAAGGGGGAGACATTTCTGGCGGGGTGGGAGGTTGAGGCAAATCGCCTGGCTGCTGGTTTCGCACAGCCAGACACCAGGGTGGTTAGAAGAGCACAGGAGGGCGCGGTACGCATCAGAGAAGCTTTGAAAACCAGTTTCATAACTGGACAGGCTACGGTGTGAAAGTTCTCTTTGTTTCTCCTTGATGAAACTCCCTGCCCCTTGGTCACTCTACTTCCCTGTAAGCTAACCACCCACCCCTCCTCCCTTCGATCATTGCTTGCAGAGGCAATAAAGTCATCGTTGCTTCACATTCATGCATTCTTTATTCATTCATCACACAAATAGGGGGATGACTACCAAGGTAGCCCAGGAGGGGTGGTGGAGGAGGGAAGGAAAATGCCACACAGCACTTTAAAAGTTTACAACTTTACAATTTATTGAATGCCAGCCTTCTTTTTTTTTGGGCAATCCTGTGTGGTAGAGTGGCTGGTTGGCCGGTGGGCCCCCCCACTGCGTTCTTGGGCGTCTGGGCGTGGAGGCTATGGAACTTGGGGAGGAGGGAGGTTGGTTACACAGGGGCTGTAGTGGCAGTCTGTGCTCCAGCTGCCTTTGCTGCAGCTCAACCATACACTGGAGCATCCTGGTTTGGTCCTCCAGCAGCCTCAGCATTGAATCCTGCCTCCTCTCATCACGCTGCCGCCACATTTAAGCTTCAGCCCTGTCTTCAGCCCCCCACTTACTCTCTTCAGCCCGCCACCTCTCCTCCCGGTCATTTTCTGCTTTCCTGCACTCTGACATTATTTGCCTCCATGCATTCGTCTGTGCTCTGTCAGTGTGGGAGGACAGCATGAGCTTCGAGAACATTTCATCATGAGTGCATTTTTTTTTTCTTTCTAAGCTTCACTAGCCTCTGGGAAGGAGAAGATCCTGTGACCATTGAAACACATGCAGCTGGTGTTTCAGGGACAGCGGTCTTTAAAAAGACACATTTTATAAAAACAGTGGCTACACTCTTTCAGGGTAAACCTTGCTGTTAACATTACATACATAGCACATGTGCTTTCGTTACAAGGTCGCATTTTGCCTCCCCGCACCGCGTGGCTACACCCTCAACCCTCCCCCTCCCCGTGGCTAACAGCGGGGAACATTTCTGTTCAGCCACAGGCAAACAGCCCAGCAGGAACGGGCTCCTCTGAGTGTCCCCCGAAGAAAAGCACCCTATTTCAACCACGTGACCATGAATGATATCTCACTCTCCTGAGCATAACACAGAGAGAGATAAAGAACGGATGTTGTTTGAACACCAGCAAACATACACTGCAATGCTTTGTTGTACAATGATTCCCAAGTACGTGTTACTGGCCTGGAGTGGTAAAGTGTCCTACCATGAAGGACGCAATAAGGCTGCCCTCCCCAGAAACCTTTTGCAAAGGCTTTGGGAGTACATCCAGGAGAGCCGCGAATGCCAGGGCAAAGTAATCCTTTCACATGCTTGCTTTTAAACCATGTATAGTATTTTGAAAGGTACACTCACCGGAGGTCCCTTCTCCGCCTGCTGGGTCTGGGAGGTAGCCTTGGGTGGGTTCGGGGGGTACTGGCTCCAGGTCCAGGGTGAGAAACAGTTCCTGGCTGTCGGGAAAACCGGTTTCTCCGCTTGCTTGCTGTGAGCTATCTTCTTCGTCCCCAAAACCTGCTTCCGTGTTGCCTCCAACTCCATTGAAGGAGTCAAACATCACAGCTGGGGTAGTGGTGGCTGAACCCCCTAAAATGGCATGCACCTCATCATAGAAGCGGCATGTTTGGGGCTCTGACCCGGAGCGGCCATTCGCCTCTCTGGTTTTCTGGTAGGCTTGCCTCAGCTCCTTAAGTTTCACGCGGCACTGCTTCAGGTCCCTGTTATGGCCTCTGTCCTTCATGCCCTGGGAGATTTTGACAAAGGTTTTGGCATTTCGAAAATTGGAACGGAGTTCTGATAGCACGGATTCCTCTCCCCATACAGCGATCAGATCCCGTACCTCCCGTTCGGTCCATGCTGGAGCTCTTTTGCGATTCTGGGACTCCATCATGGTCACCTCTGCTGATGAGCTCTACATGGTCACCTGCAGCTTGTCATGCTGGCCAAACAGGAAATGAGATTCAGAAGTTCGCAGTTCTTTTCCTGTCTACCTGGCCAGTGCATCTGAGTTGAGAGTGCTGTCCAGAGCGATCACAATGGAGCACTCTGGGATAGCTCCCGGAGGTCAATACCGTCGAATTGTGTCCACAGTACCCCAGATTCGACCTGGCAAGGCCAATTTAAGCGCTAATCCACTTGTCAGGGGTGGAGTAAGAAAATCGATTTTAAGAGCCCTTTAAGTCGAAATAAAGGGCTTTATCGTGTGGACGGGTGCAGGTTTACATCGATTTAATGCTGCTAAATTCGACCTAAAGTCCTAGTGTAGACCAGGGCTAAGTAACTTTAGTTTGCCATTTTCCCATTACAGAACAAAATTCAAACCTTTCCACGAAAGAACGCAGTCAAGAATCAGCACTGGGTTACAGCCAGACTGCGAGTGATTATCTGGTTCCAGTTCACTTGGACACTGAATGCGGATAAAGATCAAGCAATTTATTTTTTTCTAATATTACTTAGAAGTTTCTTCATCTTAGAAAGTAATAAAAAAAATCAGGTATGAATTTTGTGTTGAAAAGCATGAATATTAATATTATATTTGGCTCATAAATTCAGCAGAAAATAAGAGTCCTAGTCAGGAGTGGATGCTGTAGGAAAGTAAATAATGAGCAGAGTAGCCAGAAAGAAAAAGAGTTGGATCAAATAAAGGCTTACAGATTAAATAGACAGTTGAGCACAGACAAATATATCATAATGACGACTTGGATGAGTCTTTATCACACACACCTCCATGCGGCACCTACTACAAGAAATTACAAACAGAGAAAAAGGAAAGTTTGACTGACATGTTTGTGTACATCACTAGTAAAGGATGAGAAACAGAAGGGATAGAGTGAAAACAAAACTCAAGGTGTAGAATGAGAATGGGAGACTTGATGTTTGGAAATCTCTATGCAGGGGGAGCGGGGAGAGCAGTCCTGAGAAAGAAATTGTTGTCAGACACTGAGATACAGCCATTCCAACCAAAATCTTCAGATTTCACCCCAAAAATCCTTTACAAAATTGCTCTAGCAATGCCATGTGTGCTTAAGGCATTGCTTACTAGAATCAGGGATTAGATCCATTGAAGCTTAAAACCAGCTCCAAACAAACTTCTGTTTAGCTTAAGTAAGACTACTTTAAACTGAAATAAGAGAGTGTCCACAACGCCCTTTGCTCTGGTTTAACTGAAAGCGTAATTTTAAATTGGAGCAACTTTGCCCTGTTCAGAAGCCCTGACTTTTCAGCCACGGGCTAACTGACTGCTAATGGTGTTTACTTCAAGCTCCTGGACATTCACATCTTCCCAGTCTTTTATCATGCATACAAAAGCTGTATGAACATGGGGTCCAATACCCCGAGGGCTCAATATCCTTGGCCCCCATTGATCTCAAGGAAGGGAACGTGGGGAGAATCTGATCAGATGATATCAGATCATATGATCAGATCATCCATCCAATGCAGCTTAAATTTCAAATATCAAATGCTCATCACAAAACTACTAGCAAATGATCTATGGACTCAGAATTGTTAGAAATTATTTGAATAATTTCTACAAATACATTTGCGGGACACCACCATCTGATCACTGTCAGTTCACAAAGAGACAAAATTCACCAAATAAACTACTGGATAGGAAGTATTTCCCCTTCTCTTGTCATTTCCTTTTGGAAAACCCGTAGGTGTGTGACTACATGCACTTCTGCCCTCATCTGGATAGTATCAGAACTGCTCATCTATGCCTGGCCTTCTCCTTTAGGGGAAGAGGTGGGGCATCTGCTTTTAGAGTTGGTGGAGCAGGGTTCTACCCTTGCTGTTGCCATGAAGTTTCAAGAGGCCATGGTGTGCAGCACCGTGAAATGACTAGAGGACCTTGGATATTACAGTATGCCATCCTTAATAGGGAGCACCACCTCTAAAATCAATCATATCTATTCTGATGTAAATCGTGCACCCTTCCTTCTCACCTATAAAAAAATGAAGTTAGGGAATAAATGCTACAGAGGGTCACAAAGCCTGCATCTCAGGGGAGAGGGATTATTCACATGGGTTATCTTTTGTGCTCATCATTTTTTCCCCTATTTCCATAAAAATCTGTAAGCAAGCGAACAAGATGGCAGTTGCAGAGATAGCATCCAAAAGTCTAGCAAAAATGGTTACAACGTTGAAGTAACTCTCGCACACAATTAGGAGTATTATGCAATTTATTTCACTGCATCAACAACCTCCCTCCATCCCACTCTCTAACGCAAGTAGGAGGTTAGGCATGATGCGCCTCATTGGTTTTACTTTCTTTCTAGTGGAAAATGTTGTTACATGAATGTCTGGGGGCGGTTTTTAGAGCAATATAAGTAGTTGTCTAAAGTAATTGTTACTTGTCATGCAAATTTTAGCTAAGCAATAGCAGACCAGAGAGAGAGAGAGAGAGAGCGCGTCACACACACAATATGATAGTTATTTCTTCATAGGTGACAGCCTATCTGGACTACTTATCCACTCTTATATGCAAATATTTACACCTTTGTTAAGTGTGAATAATAAAGAGGAGAAAGCAGCTATCTAAATGGGACAAACTAAAAAAAAATAGAATGACCTCATGTTACATAAATTTATCTATTTCATACATAGCAAATGCAACTGTAGATGGCATGTGCATATGCAGATTTTAAATATAAAGCAAAGTCTCCATTAGTGCACAATCTGGCATTAGTTTTCTATTTTAATGAGGGGGTTTTCAGTAAATTGCACATTTAAATCTCACTGTTATGGGAAGTGGTCTCCTTTAGCTCTTCAAACTGTTACCTACTGCTGCTATTAATGACCACTCGCAATGCAGTGACCCTTATAATGTGTGATTTCACACTGAATATTTAATTTCTGAAGGTGAAAAGTGAGATGCTCCCCTGTAACACTTATCTTTATGGCTCTCTTAATTCTTCAAAATTTATAGTCTCCACTAAAAGCACACAACATAATTGAACTAGATATTCCAAGATCTATTTCTGGATTATTCTAACCTATAGATTCTTGTTAGCCATTCATATTTTACACTAACATAGAAAACAATATTTTCAAACAGCTGAACTGAGGGCATTTTTTAAAATTCTCGAGATAATCTTAAATGAGTTTTTTGTTGGCTTTGGCAGTGATGGTTGCAGAAATCAGGATGTCCAAAACAAAACAACATTTGTAGCTAATTCTACAGGGATTGAAAGAGTACATCGGAGACCACAGTATCATATGTCTCTCCAGCCCGCAAAAAAGACAAATTTTGACTTCGACTTGCTCGTCCTGAATTTCATGTTTATCAAAGGCTGAGCTAGAGTATCACTGGTCTATTCCACTTTCAGCACTGGCAGTTCTAATTTTTCCATCTTTGAAGCATGTCCTTCATAACATCTGCTTGTGTCTTAAGTATCCACAGATATCCAAAGGCAGGGTTGCGCCTCTGAACTATAGTGGATTAAAAGTGCCAGAACATGCCTCAGACAAAACCTTCTACTCCTAATTTTCTGTTACTGTTCCCTGAGAACATAATCGACTCAATCAATTATGATGTCTTATGGGCTACTACTGTTTACTCACAGAGAGAGGAGTGTGAACCAAAGTGTGCAGCCAAGACCCTGACTCTGAGCTCTTCTGTCAAGGTGCGGGGAGAATTTGACTTCCTCAATTGCAAACAGGCTTCATGGTAACCGTTGTGAAGTTTGGCATTTTCGCTGAAGAGATGTATGTTATCAGTGTATTTTAATCCAAATACAAGGCTATTGGACTTTTATAGCAGAAACTCACGGGTCTCCAGGTTAAAAAGTTACTGATAGTGTGAAGTAATGCCTGAAGCCACAGGCTGAAGGCCTCATTACTCACGGGAGGTCACTGACCCAGAGACATAATTGTTCTCTCTCTCTAAACTAAAATTCCCAGTCGGTCTCTCCAGTGAAGCTCGCCAACTCACCCAGCACAGTTCTATCCAGGTAAAGTCTACATACAGCAGGTCAGATGCATTCCTGGTGTAACGCTACAGAACTCAGTGGAGTAAGGCCAAAGAGAGAATGCTGGCCCATTATTTGCTTTTAAAAATTCTCTGACCTTATTTGTTCTCCAGCTTCATATAGCTTGTGTTGAGGCATCTGGTTTTTGTTCATAGCGTCATGTGACTCAGTCAACAGCCAAGCTCGAGTTGTAGGAGCAGAAGTCATCTTGCCTTCATGTAAAACACAATTTCTGTCTCTTCCAAATTATTCTGAGGGTTTGGGGTTTTTATTAACATAATAAGAGTATTTTGAAGTAATATTATGCACTTAGTGATTTACATTATCACTACTTCATCTTCCCCCCTACAACTGGTTTTCTGCAGAGTTGAGGGGAAGCCTAGCACAGCAGAAGGAGGAAATGCACGCCAAAGGTAGTACTAAGTGCCAATTTCACAAAATATCAGGAATGACCAGTCACAGCACTGACCGACATGTCCTGTAGCCCCAATACACCCATCATCGATGGAACATTTTCTCAGCCAATGTATAACCACTCAAGAATTTTAGTGTCAAAAACAGAGGATGGATTGAGGCAGTTTGTGGCAATAGGCCAAAATGGCACTTTCTTAATGGCCCCATGAAAATTAAACTTTTAAAAATTAAACTTCTACATTGCTTTTAAAGTGAAAGTTTCTAGCCATTACGGAATATGTGCAGTGTGCAGTCTGCAGCTAGAGAAATTATATTATTCTACCTTTCCAAGAGGGATCAATGGTCTCCATTCATCTCAATGGGTCATCAACTCTGAACCCTAATGATGGCCATAGAACAAATCAGCGCTGTTTACTACTTTTGCTGCATATTTCAGTAGAAATCCCCAGATATTCTGGAATGTGGAGTAGAGTTTCACCATTCTTTTCACCCTCATCTGAGCACTTGTCAAAAGCTGTTGCCCAAATAGAAGGTTGCAAAAAACCGGTTTTGCATCCCATGATCCTTTTCAGCCCACTAGATTAAAAAAAAAAAAATCAAGGAACAGAACCATTTTGAAAAATGAATGCTTTCTGTGCCTATCACTGCAGCCATAGGGACATATGGGGACTCAGCAAGAGCTCGGGTCTGATTTATGTCTTATCTTTAGTTTAACTGAGTCTCACACGAAAACTCTGCTTTCATTATTGAGAAAGGGACCTCCCATTATGTACCAATTGCACGAACCAAATCAAATGCTCAAAATCTACCTCATTTAGCAATGACACTTCTGGAACGAATAATGGCTTTATACACAAATTTGCTTGTTTGGCTGCCAAAGATATAAACAGAATTGTCAGAACATTTTAGAACAATAAAAATGACATGACAATGCAAATCTATAGTCTAGCTAATCAAAACGCCATCTTTTAAGCACCAAAGATGTTTTACACTATGGATTCAAAAGAAGAGCATTTATTAGCCAGCACGTACATTGACAGCAAATATAGGATGTAACTAGAATGCAGGCAAAATAGGCATCTTTAAGTAAATATAAAAATTATTTCTCTGAGCCCATTTATCAAGGGGGGGGGGAGGGAAGAGCTCTCTCTCTAACTCATGATAGCGTACGCAACAAAAACACACCTAAAACAGCTTAGCTAACAATGCTTGTTCAACATATTAGATTGCTTATAAAATTCTGGTATCGTATATTAGAATAATATTGCTATAATTTTCTTTGAAGTGGAGGAGCTTTTCCCCAGCTTTTCATTAAGTTTTACTAGGTTACTGGTGTTCAATCTGCAGAGCACACATTGGTATCATTACGAACGAAATTGAACTTCGCAGCAAATTCCGATTTATGCTCTTTCAACAGACTGGAGTTTTGATTTTCTGACGGCAGTGTGTTCCTGCTGCAAAAGCAGCAAGTAAAAATCGTATTTCTTCTAGATTATAAATATAACAATGAGGAATTGGTCTAGAGGGAAAATGTACAGTGCATCTAATGAGCATTCTTTTACCTTCATCAGGTAGCACTGCGGCTGGGAGCAAGAAGAGCAGTGTTTGATGCTTGTACCATGCATATACCAGCATTGTTTACCTTCTAGTGGTGAATCTCTAGCCGTGATCCAAGACTAAATGCTCACAAAATACAGAAATACCCAGGAAATACGAATAAAAATTTATTCGGATTTAAGTATCAGATTCAAACCAGAGAAGGCTCATTCCAGTGCATTAAACTCTCCAGGGGAGCCAGTCTGGAGTGCCCATGCTCCAGACACAGAGCTGAAATGGGCTGCCACAGTTCAGTTCCACAGAGCCAAAGCCTGGTCAAGGAATCATATTCCGGTATCTAGAGCAGCGGTTCTCAAACTGGGGTTGGGACCCCTCAGGGGGTCACAAGGTTATTTCGTGGGGAGTTACGAGCTGTCAACCTCCACCCCAAATCCTGCTTTGCCTCCAGGATTTATAATGGTGTTAAATATATAAAAATATATATATATATATATATATATATATATATATATATATATATATATATATATATATATATATATATATATATATATATATATATATATATATAAAGGGGGGGTTGCACTCAGAAACTTGCTATAAGAAAGGGGTCACCAGTAAACAAGTTTGAGAGCCACTGATCTAGAGGTTCCCCTGCTCTGCATTTCCCTCTGTGCACAGATGGAAGACGCACAGCATACATCCGGACAACAGTGGGGACAAAGCTGGGGGCAGGGTGGTGAAACAACACTGGCCACAGCAGCCCCCTCCCCAGTGAGATTAGTTCCTGGTTAGCTGCTGGTTAAAAACCAGCATGCAGCAGGAATGAATGCTGGTGCCCCTCACCAGCACACTGACCAGTCTAGAATACTTCGGTCCAATGAAGGGTCCCTGGTCAGCAGCAGCTCTGGATACAACAGGGGCAATACTGAGCCAGAAGGGAGGCACTTACAGGAGCAGGGCAGGGAGACTTTTAGCCTGTGCTCTAGCCAATGCTATTCCTCACCCTCACCCAAGGGCAACAGAAACCTAACCAAGGAAGAGTGACATCCTTGTATAGGGTGAACAGACAGGCTTTGATGGGCTGAACCAAATGCAGCGACATTGCCAATGAATGGCTATGCTAATAGGCATTTTCAGGGTACGGAAATCCCTGCATTGCCTGACTGTGGCTCTTCCCCACCATAAAGAGAGGAGCCCATCCAGTATCATTAGGAACAAAACACCCGTTCTGCCTCTGCCCACATGAACGGGTATCAACTGCCAGCCAGGGAGTGGGAGGTAACAGTGCCACTAGGTAACTACAGCTCTACCCACTTTGACTCAGATACTGATTTCAGTTTGAACGCAAGGGGCATTCGGGAAAAGTTGATTTTTTGTTGTTAAAGAGGATAGCGTCACCTTAACTGCACTTGGGTCGTCCCTGAGGCCACTGTCTGACCAAGCACAGAACACGTGTAGGTGTAACAAACATTTCATTACTTCAGATAAGCTTAAGTTTTCCAAGGCTCCTGAGGGAACACAACCCATAGATATTTCTGGGGCTAGTACTCCCAAAACTCATGTCTTCTCTCCTCCTACAGTTCAGGTTTTCCAAGTTGGTATTTGTGTCAAGGTGTAAGGAGACATATGATAAACTACTGCCACAGAGTAGAAGTTTCTTGCTGATCAGAACCCACATGCAGGATTGGGAAAGGTATATCCATCTTTAAGCAAAGGCCCATATGAACCAAGTCTTATGCCATAGATTTATGGAATTCCAATGGGATCTGCATGCATGGACTGACTTTTACACCCACACAGACACTCACTGGGGTCCATGGAAGTCAGCCTGGGAAGAGAGAGTCCAGCCTCCTGGACCTTACCACAGTATCCAGGCCCTAGCGAAACTGGCTGACAGTCTCAGTCAGCTAGTTAGCGTGTCAGTTATTGCAGTGATCTTGTTAATTTGGTCCCAGTTCCAAGCCTCTGCTCTCATTCAAACTGGCACTCTGTAACACTGTTCATCTCACTTGAGTTGATTTACAATTTCACACCCGTTTTTCTCCTGCTTGCTTCGCCTCCTTTGCTTTCCAAATAGTTTTGTGCCTATTTCCACCTGCTTTTGCCTTTCGGTTCTTCATTATTGCTGTACACTTTACCTCACTTTTGCTCATCTAAATCTGTCACTATTTAATCTTCTGTTCCTTGCGCTGGGCTCCTTTTTCCATTTGGTTGCTTTTTGTATTCTCCTGTTCTCTTCCACCCTTGTCTTGTCACAGTCACTGCTGCTCTGCTCAGCTCACTCCCCCTGCCATCTCCTCTAGTTTATGCCGCCAATCAGGGATTTTAACATCCTGCAGTTACTGCTTTAATGGAAAAGTTTCACAGGATGTTTCTAAGCCCATTCATTTGTTCTCCTCTCCCTACAGGACTTCTGCTGTTTTCAGCCAGATTCCTCTCCCTCCCCCATCTCAGTTTTCATTGGTCTCAAGTCTCCTCTGGCTGTCTCCATTACCGCAAGTCCTCAGAGCCAAGAGTAAAATCCCACGCTGCTCCGCTGTCTGTCCCTACTTCCCTCCCCTCCTCTAGATCGTTATAGAGTCACCACATAAAACAGAGAGAGAGAGAGAGACCAGAGAACTCAGTTTACACAGACTTCACTGGAAAAGGGATGGCAAACATCTTGTAATCGTAACAGGGAAATTAAAAAAAAGAACAGGATTAATTAGCCTCAGAGTTTGCATGGCAACTTCCACCTTCTCTGTATGTGTATATATATCTTCTTACTATATGTTCCATTTTATGCATCCGATGAAGTGGGTTGTAGCCCACGAAAGCTTATGCTCTAATAAATTTGTTAGTCTCTAAGGTGCCACAAGTCCTCCTTTTCTTTTTGCGGAAACAGACTAACAGGGCTGCTACTCTGAAATCTGTCATCAGGGAAATAAAACACATTCCAGTAACTGAGGGTTTGTATAAACAGGGATCTGCTGGGCACTGCCTGGTTGAATACACACTTTGTAAGACAAGGGTTGCAGAATTTAGATGCTGCAGATAAGGAAACAGTTTGCCTGAAGAGGGTATAAACTCTTCAGGCTAAATTCTCTAGAGTCTCCAGCACAGTCTTCTACTTAAAAGAAAAAACAGCATGCACTCAAATCCAGCTGTGGGCTATAAAGACACACTACATGGTGGGCTACACGTATGGGGAGCAAACTTTCTGCTACCCCAAGTTTGAATATTTGAGGGTCCCAAGGTTCTCCATTCTATTGATATTTGTCACTGGAGCTATGACAGAGTTCAACTGAACAGGTCTGTCTGTATGATAAACAGATACATATATATGTGCACAGTAGGGTGACCAGAGAGCAAGTGTGAAAAATTGGGACAGGGTAGGGGAGAACAGGAGCCTATATAAAACAAAACCCCAAATAGCAGGACTGGCCCCATAACTTGGGACATCTGGTCACACCAGTGTATATCACACACACTCACCCCTCAGAATGTACAATGGCATTAGAAATGACAGCGTTCAGGCCCTTCGTTGGACAGACCGATTGGCATTACTAAAATAGATGTTTAAAATGTTATCTTATTTATTATTAAGATGTTATTATTATTATAATTATATATAATTCTAGTTATTATTAAGATATCTGTTATTAAGATGTTATCTTAATCTTGCACAAATGATGATTTCAAAACCCAGCGCTATTGCATTTCGCATGGCTACGCTATAGCGTCAGTTGGATTAGGGTATGCTAGCAGCCGTTACTTGTTAGATACCCACCATTAGCAAAGTTGTCATTCAGTGAACTGGAAAAACCCAATAGCTCCAGATGACTGGATACTTTTCACTCCCCACATAGAACAGCTGAAAATAACAGTCACTTTCCGGGCTTTGCCTTAGGGATAGCTGCAGGATAACAATTTGTTACGTCTTAAAATCTTGTATTGAAGCTATCAGCAAAAAGCAAGACAATAAATCATGAGCTTAACCACTGTTTCACACACAGAGGCAAAAATGATGGTTGGACTGCCTAGATAACACGTTCATGTTCTTAAACCATATGGAATTCTTCCAGATGAGCATTTCAGATCTTTCTGTTCACCATTAACCTACACATTCCAGTTCTGAAGATGGTTTTAAAGGTTTAATTTGGCAATGAAAAGGAAAATCTGAGCATAGCCCACATCACCCACTGCAGATCCTCTGCTGGTGTAAATCAGCGTACTGTCCTTTCCCTTTTAACTACCAGCTGGGGATCACGCCTCCAGAGCCCACTACCACAGTGGAAGAATGGTGCATGTTATTTAACATGATACATCCAAACCAACTTTTTAATATTAAGCCCCTTCCACCATCCACAGCCACGCCAGCATCAGAAGCAAAGAAATTAAAAGGAAGCGGAGAGGGAAGAGGAAGAACGTGAAGATGCAACTCAGCTGCCCCATTCTGGGCCAGCATTTTGCTCTTTCACTCCTCTTATCCCAGTGTATGCCACTCATTTTGTGCCACAGCAGATCCACAAGATTCATAGAACTTAGGCCCACAAGAGACCTTTGTGATCACCTAGTGTGAGTGCCTGGTCAACTGGCAATGGATCATCACCCAACGATTCCTGTATCAAGCCCATGTCACACTGGACGCGAGCATCTCTTTTAGAAAGACACCCAATCTTTATTGAAAGTTCAACTTTCGTAAGCTCCCAGATGCACAGTCCATTCCTTTGGGGCTGTTTCTTTAGTAAGCTCCCAGCAGGGCAGGATGAAAGGGGCAGCCGCCCGCGGCTCAGAGCTGGCAGGGATGCAAAAATGGGGCGGCAGCTGGGGCTCCCCTATGAAGCCAGCCCATCTCCCCCTTCCCCTGCAGCACTTGGCAGCTCACCTCCAGTGGGTCCCCTGCCACAGGTACCCCCTCCAGTGCCCTCCAAATACCCCTTCCAGCTCCTCCTTCTCTAGAGTTGCTAACCTCCAGGATTGTCCTGGAGAATTCAGGAATTAAAGATTAATCTTTGATTAAAGACAATGTCATGTAATGAAACCTCCAGGAATTCATCAACCCAAAGTTGGCAACCCCATCCCCTCTCGTCCCCCCAACAGCGTCCTCTATTTTGGAACTTGACCCTAAAAGGTATCTTTGGGTCTGGAGGATGTATGGTTAGTATTCAAACTAGACAACACCAACAATTTCACAAATTGTTCTCATGAGATTTTTGCCCTTCAGATGGTAGAAATTCTAGGAGATCAGCTGTCCTTGTGAAGTTCTGATCACATCTAAATTAAAACCCAAAAAGGGCCCTCTTCTCATCTGGGATCCAGACAAGCATCCAGAGATCCAATATGCAGGTTCTGGGTTGTGCCCATTTCTTTGTGCCACACTTTGGAAGACATAGCTCAGGCTCTGACATCAAAGCAACAGGAGTGAGACCCAAAGCCATGGATCTCCTGTTCACAACTCTCTCCATTTTCCCTCCTCCAGCACCACCCCACCCAGTTCTCAAGTGTTCCACGTAGCACACCTTCACCTGGAACACTGTGGCAGTTGCCCTGATGCTCAGACAGGTGGTGAAAGCTGATCTGGCTAGCAGTTAGAGTGTTTCCTATACCTGCTTTCAGGGGAAAACTAGATTTTCCAAAATAAAATGCAGTTTTCAACTAGAGAGAGAAAATCTGAGTCTTTCATGACTGACATTACGCTGCTCTGTCATTTGCATTAGATATACTGCACAAGTGGCTCCGTTCCCAGATAAGTTCCCACTGCAGCTCTGATACTTCTGTATAAAATGAATATTGGTGATTCGACTCAATGATCTTGACACGGTTTTGTATTACTGTATGCTATGCCAATTGATTTTTGAATTTTGAACCGGCGTTTTGTAAAAGCAGTTAAATAATCAAGGCTTTAGTTATAATAAAACCACTTTACAGTTAAATTGTTGTCACTTACGTTCAATTGTTTGGATTTGTTTTTTTGATGAAAAATTGTCATTTCCTAAAACAACATAGTTCTGCCACATTTGGAAACATTAGGCTATTTACATCTTTATTACTAAAACCATTGAGATGTGCAGTCTACAGAAGCTGTTCAATCAACAAGGACCAAGTGAAGTGAAAAAGCATTAATGTTACATTTCAGGCAATTATTGCAAAATGATCAAAATTCCTATGCATCTTTAATTTTTGCAAACACAACAGAATTTATATTACATAGATCCCGGTTTCATTAAGATAATATGATTTGTAATAATATGGGAAAAGTGAAATAGAATCCAGTCTCTTAAGCATTGCCTTCCCTAAAGGCATATCAGTGTACAAAATGGGGTTTCCGGCACAGCACTTGTAATCTCAGAAGCCACTGCACCTATTAAACACTTAGTAGGGCTCCAGGAGTAAGACAACACCAGAGACAACACAGTCCCAAGCAAGATAAAAATCTTACCCCTGCTTTCAGGATTTGAATGCTGTTTTAGTTCCATTTAATGTTTTATCTCTCTGGAAATCCAAACAGGCAAGAATGTGTTATCACACTGAACCTCTAAGGAACAGAGCAGTGAGTCTCTGCACTAAGCTTGATATGCAAGCAGTCTGGAATTTGTGATTGGTCTGTCATAAGGAAAACCGATAGCCTGCTGCCACTTATGCTGCTAAATGTCTCGGCTATAAAGTTGTTGCATCCCATACATATTCACAGAGTATGTATCCAAATTGAAAAAAGTGACTTGACCTCAGAAGCAGAGCTTAACTTTAAGAGCACCATCACATTAACTTGCCAGAAGAGTGGAGGGGGGGTTGTTTGTTTAACAAGGAAACAAATGAAAAGCTTTAAATCAGGTGGACTGCTGTAAATGGAAAAATCTGTTTGACTGTTAATTGTTGCTTAAACGAAAGATTTGCTCTTACCAGAATGCAGGAAACCTTTGTTATCCTCCCAATGGAATACCAAATAAAGTACGGATGAGGATTTAAAAACCACATAGTTTAAACTATCAGTTGCAAAACTTCTGACACAAAAGAAAAGTCCTTTTAAAAATATATCCAATTTTCAATTGCAAAAAATGCAGTGGAACATAAGCCTGATGAAAGGTGCGCAAAGCAGACCGCAGAAATAGGAACCTGTGGTGCTAATTTTCAACTGGTTATTTGAGGGGCTCGCCATTTTAAAAAAAAAAAAAATCTACAACATTTCTCCATTATGTTCAAATCATGAATTAAAAAGTATAATAAAAGAGGAATAAATATGTATAGGAGCTGATTAGAATGAAAAAACTACATTAGGAGAAAAACAATAGGAACTGGCAGAGTAATAGTCAAAGAGGATACAAAAGCTGTGATAGACACAGCTTTCCTGCTGATGTGTGTGTGTGCGTGTTTTCCCCTCAGTCATTCATCTTCATTTTGTTTTTCCACATGTGTTATAAGATGTCCATCTTTCTCACAGTCTGTTGCTAGCTATCAAGCAAGTAGCAATAGACTCTACCTGCAAAAGCCTCAATTCAGGAGAGCACTTAAGCACATGTTTATCTTTAAGCGTGGCATTACCTGAATTGAGGCCTGGAGGAATTAATAAAGAACCTCCAGAATGGAATATTTATGGAGCAGTGGCTGGGAGCGCCATACTGCACACCCATAAGGTGTAAGACAACACTGTCCTGTCTCCCTTCCCCAAGGAACTTGCAGACGAAGCACCCGAACCTGCAAGCTCTCCAAAAAGAGCAGCCATTGACTTCAATGGGAGACTGATATATGGAGAACTTTATGGATTAGGCCCTAATTTGGGCCATACCAATAATCATAACACCCCAGATCTCACCTCCAATT
This sequence comes from Lepidochelys kempii, assembly GCF_965140285.1. Lineage (NCBI taxonomy): Eukaryota > Metazoa > Chordata > Testudines > Cheloniidae > Lepidochelys > Lepidochelys kempii. The sequence goes on along the minus strand of NC_136388.1, from coordinate 98,714,038 downwards.
GGCAAGGGAGCAGATATCTTGGAGACGGTTTACTTCTCTATCATTCACCTTACAAAGCTGTCTAGTTAGGCCCTCTGCTGCAAACAGTTCTCCTTGGGAGTCAAAGTAAAGGCACAGAGGATGTCCATCCCATAATGTCCCGGGGAATGTCCTAATGTCCATCCCATAATGCCCCGGGGAAAAGGCTGTATTTAACTCTATTAACATACATTTACTATGAAGAGCATGATTTTTTTTGAAGATCTGTTTTCACTAACAAGGTCAGCTCCCAGACTGCTGCGCTGGGCATCACAAAATGCGGAAGAGATGGCCAGCCCTCTGTGGAGATAGAGGCGGTTAGGGACTATTTAGAAAAGCTGGACGTGCACAAGTCCATGGGGCCGGACGAGTTGCATCCGAGAGTGCTGAAGGAATTGGCGGCTGTGATTGCAGAGCCACTGGCCATTATCTTTGAAAACTCGTGGCGAACCGGGGAAGTCCCGGATGACTGGAAAAAGGCTAATGTAGTGCCAATCTTTAAAAAAGGGAAGAAGGAAGATCCTGGGAACTACAGGCCAGTCAGCCTCACCTCAGTCCCTGGAAAAATCATGGAGCAGGTCCTCAAAGAATCAATCCTGAAGCACTTGCATGAGAGGAAAGTGATCAGGAACAGCCAGCATGGATTCACCAAGGGAAGGTCATGCCTGACTAATCTAATCGCCTTTTATGATGAGATTACTGGTTCTGTGGATGAAGGGAAAGCAGTGGATGTATTGTTTCTTGACTTTAGCAAAGCTTTTGACACGGTCTCCCATAGTATTCTTGTCAGCAAGTTAAGGAAGTATGGGCTGGATGAATGCACTATAAGGTGGGTAGAAAGCTGGCTAAATTGTCGGGCTCAACGGGTAGTGATCAATGGCTCCATGTCTAGTTGGCAGCCGGTATCAAGTGGAGTGCCCCAAGGGTCGGTCCTGGGGCCGGTTTTATTCAATATCTTCATAAATGATCTGGAGGATGGTGTGGATTGCACTCTCAGCAAATTTGCGGATGATACTAAACTGGGAGGAGTGGTAGATACGCTGGAGGGGAGGGATAGGATACAGAAGGACCTAGACCAATTGGAAGATTGGGCCAAAAGGAATCTGATGAGGTTCAATAAGGATAAGTGCAGGGTCCTGCACTTAGGACGGAAGAACCCAATGCACAGCTACAGACTAGGGACCGAATGGCTAGGCAGCAGTTCTGCAGAAAAGGACCTAGGGGTGACAGTGGACGAGAAGCTGGATATGAGTCAGCAGTGTGCCCTTGTTGCCAAGAAGGCCAATGGCATTTTGGGATGTATAAGTAGGGGCATAGCGAGCAGATCGAGGGACGTGATCGTTCCCCTCTATTCGACATTGGTGAGGCCTCATCTGGAGTACTGTGTGCAGTTTTGGGCCCCACACTACAAGAAGGATGTGGATAAATTGGAGAGAGTCCAGCGAAGGGCAACAAAAATGATTAGGGGTCTGGAACACATGAGTTATGAGGAGAGGCTGAGGGAGCTGGGATTGTTTAGCCTGCAGAAGAGAAGAATGAGGGGGGATTTGATAGCTGCTTTCAACTACCTGAAAGGGGGTTCCAAAGAGGATGGCTCTAGACTGTTCTCAATGGTAGCAGATGACAGAACGAGGAGTAATGGTCTCAAGTTGCAGTGGGGGAGGTTTAGATTGGATATTAGGAAAAACTTTTTCACTAAGAGGGTGGTGAAACACTGGAATGCGTTACCTAGGGAGGTGGTAGAATCTCCTTCCTTAGAGGTTTTTAAGGTCAGGCTTGACAAAGCCCTGGCTGGGATGATTTAACTGGGAATTGGTCCTGCTTTGAGCAGGGGGTTGGACTAGATGACCTTCTGGGGTCCCTTCCAACCCTGATATTCTATGATTCTATGATTCTATGATTTCCGTTTACACTGCTCCTGCCATGTAGAAGGCCCTCCAAGTGGGTGCTAATGTAAATGATCCACAAATTAAGACTCTTTTCACACTGCCAGAACAGTGTCAAAGGGGACTTAAAGGAAATAAGAATCAGGCCATATATTTTCATGCTGGCTTTTTTGTTCAGATGTAACTAGTTCTCCAGGAATTTGGATGACTTATATGGATTGAATCACTGCAAAAGAACACAATAATTTTGAGTTTTGAGCAGCAGGGTAAAGACTGAAACGTGCAGACAGCATGTATGGTTTCCAGTAATACAAAGGGCCAAATCTTTCCATTCTTGCTCTGGGAATTGAGAGAAGACTGCAGGATTTTGTCCACTTGCAAGTTAAAATATTTCCTTTAGAAAAAGGAGGGTTTAAAACAAAAACAAACAACAAAAGCCAAAGGTTTGCATTTTTGACTCATTTCACTGTCTTGGCTTCATTTCCATTCGTTAGCTGTAATGTCAAGGAAAATTATATTATACGATGATGTAATCCCCAATAGTAACACATACAGCTAAACCTTCCCGGACATGGTGGTAATGATACACACCAGCATTTAGTAAGGCGTAAACGCCTCCAGGGAACCTTGTGGGAGCATATTGAGCAGAGCCACTATCGCACTTCAACTATGGGAGCAGGTTCTCCACACCGCTCTAGCTGGGGTATAGCACTTCCCCCCCGAACATGGCCCATTAGGGCAGCATGCAGACCCACATTTGCACTCAGGTAGCACAACTGACTTTTGTCCTGTGCACACGAATCGGGTGTTGCCTCTCTCACTTTTCATGTAGACAGCTGTGATTCTACCCTAAAATTTTATTCACCTCTAACACTCCAGCTGGGTCTGAGTTTCAGCTCTCAGACAGCAGCATTAAAAGGCCATTTTTTATTATAAAAAAATAGATACAAAACCCAAAACAAGTTTCATTTCGCATTTGTCTCAAAACAGCTTTGTGTCTCATACAATTTTCTGAAGTAAAACATTGAAAACACATTTAGCTGCCATGTGCAATTAACCATGCGTAATCAGATCACAAGCCTGTAGGCCTGCCAGTTTCTCGCTGAGCTCCCCACAACTCAGGAGGCTCTGGTCTCCCTTGATGCACATGCATAATTCTCTTTAGCTTTAAACAGGCACTACCGAGACAACCAGGGGAGAAGGGACGACAAACAGAGAGGAAAGGGAGAGATTTTAAAAGGAAGAGTGCTTACAGTAGTAATTTCTGGGATAATAAAGCTGGCTAAGGAAATCTGCAACAAGACTTCCGGATGTTCTATGCACATGTAGACACAGAAATATTACTGCCTGTGGAATAGGCACATGGGGTGAGGAGAACTACCTGGAGTTCCTGAGCCCACCAAAAAATGACCACACACACTAGCCCCCCTCTCCCATGGACATTTATTCATGCTGGAATTTGCCAAGGTTTTTATGGAAACTGGCCACCCCACTCCCACAGAATTTCAATGGGGGTTGAGCGCTCAACTCCCTTAAGCTCTTTGGAAAATCCCTGATTTATTTAAATAGATTCATAAAACATGACCCCCCACACACACACCTCCGGTCCCATGCTCTGGGCAGATTGAACATCATTTATTTCCACAATAATATCTGATGACAACTGTGCAAAAAACAGAAGAAAAAGAAAAATAACTAAAAACTTAAGAGAAAAAGCTATAAAATTAAATGAGGTGCAGCAAGCCGCATGGCTCAATTAGCAGACACGGCAATGCCCCAGCTTAACTTGCAGGTATTTGAGAAGACACTGCTACCCTGCTATTTTAGCACGTTAGCCTGATCAGAGCTAACACAGGTATGTCCCCTTGACCTGGAAGTTACACCTTCAGTTCCAGTGTAGACACCAAAAACATCACCACTTCCCTGAGAACTTAGATCTCCCAACCAAGATCTGGACTGGCCTGACCCTTTATATACGAGACAATCACTTCACACAGTGACATGGAGATAGGCTAGGGGAAAAGACACACACACAGAGAACCATAATGGGCCCCAATCCTCCAAGTGCTTCATATATAGTAAGTCAGTTTCTAATACTGAGCATTTACAAGACTGGGCAACATGGTATTTTCACTGATGAATACAAATGGCTTGATATTTTAGTTCAATAGCACCAAATAGCTACAGCTGAGCAGCTTTGTCCTCATCTTGCATTGACGAGAAGGCCTCCTACCTGTGGTTTAGTGCTCTATGGGTTGCATCTCACTCTCAAGCCAGCGTGGGCGATCCAGCAGTAGGATCTTTCAACACACAGCACCGCTGGGCATTAACACTGTAGTTGGCAATGTTATTTTCCCAGTACTCCAGGGTTAAACCACAGGGTCAGATCTTCAACCTGACTGTAACTTTATTTATAAGTGACGGTAAACACCTAACTTGAGCTCAGACCCTCCAGCCAGCCCTTTTCACAGTGTTCTAACCACCTCTCCTGATCTGTGCCCTCTGGTTCTGGTTTGCTTTACTAAATTTTGGCCCAATCCTCAATCAATGTGATATTTGTCACGCTACAAGGCATCAGTCACTGGGCAGTTCTTGCTCCTGTTTTCCTGGTCCCTTATCCAATTTGGACAGTCCCTTTTGTTTCAAATTGTTAGTCAATTTCACATCTGAACACTTAGCTGTATCCTCCAGATCAGGGATGTACAGCATAAGCTTACTGCTCCCTTTTGCTCTCCCTCCTACCAGGTGTCCAGCTATCACTCCCTGACTTCTATTGCTAAGCCAGTCTCTTAATCCAATTGAATACTCCATCAATACTGCACTTCCTAACGCCCCTACATCAACCACATTGTGGTACTTGTTAAATTGCCATTAAGTGATTAAAACAAGACTGCTGCCTACTCTCTGGGCAGTGTGTCAAAGAGATGTTAAATTGCCTTTTTTAAATGTTAATTATTTAGCTCCTACAATCATATTAGACAACCCTTACTGTAATCATTCATTAACCTGTAGTTTTAAATGGTGATTAGCAGGGCTTTACAATTCTAATAATGTTCCATTCACATTGTAAAAGTTTATTAAATAGTACAAAGCAAACCAAATATGCACGCCCAATCGCAGGATATCCATACAGCAATGAGAACAGGAAGGGGAGGATTTTAACTCAGTGGGGGAGGTATACATTTTGCTATCAGGCTTATACAGGAGGTGTCGGTCACGATGAATTGGCTGCAAAACAGTCAAGTATCAGCTAAACAGAGAGACTTCTTCCCAAGTGTGGCATCAGATCTGTGGTTCATGGAGGACCCCCTACTTCTACTTACCTGCATTGCCTTGCATGCAGATCAACCCACTCTTTAGAGGCACTCTTTCTTGCTGGTGTTCTGTGACAAGCATTGCATTAGTCATCTTATGCTCCAAATAAAGGGGAACTGTGCAAACTGATCCACACCAGAGAAGCTAAAAGAAAAGGAGTACTTGTGGCACCTTAGAGACTAACCAATTTATTTGAGCATGAGCTTTCGTGAGCTACAGCTCACTTCATCGGAGAAGCTATGCTGCTTAAACCCCAGATCACTCGTAAAACATTGTGTTCACACAAAAAGGCCTTAAATGCTCTATATCTGGTTAGCACCAACAAACATTTAGTAATTATAGTTAAATCCTAACCAAGTCAATCTGGACCAGCATAGACAGAGACAAAAATGAAACAGTTCAGCTAGATTTCCATTCCCGTTCTACACCGTGAACCTGTGGCTTTGTTAGCAGAGCACAATGCCGTGGAGGCCCTTTGCAGGGAATTGTGGGATAGGTACCCAGAGGACATAGCAACTGAAAGCGTTTGGAACAGGTCTTACGTGGACCTGGGGAGAACTTGCAACAGGTCTGAAGTAGATTCCACGTGGCTAGAGAGGAAGCTTAAATTGGTTTAGTTTGTTCTCGAATGTAAACAAAGCTAAGGTTGTCTCAATATGTCTCCCTGTGGGCACCTTCTCCCATCAAAGTTTCCTCCCACAACTGGTGGGCAGTTTGGGATGCTGCTATGAACCAGCTCTGAGGGATTAGTGCTTAAAAGTCTCCACCCATATTGAAGCAGAGGAAAGTTAATAGGCTAAGGTTCCAAACAAATGCACTAAAGTCAGAAAACGAATTGCCACCCTGTTCTGAACTCATCCTGTTATTCTGTATAATGGTTCATAATTTCTTCTTTAAGGTTACTTCTCAACAGTGGACCATTTTAAAGATATGTCGCATATATATGATAATATAGAATTATATACTTTGTGTGTATAAGGTTTGTATTCTAAAACTACAACACTCAAGAGGACAAGTAACACCTAACCCCTGCATTTGAACAAGAACCTACCTTATTATTTTGGTACTTCGTGTTCATATAAACCTAAAAATAGTTATAATGGGCTGACACCCTCTGGTGAAGTTTTTCTTTTCATAGAATCATAGAATATCAGGGTTGGAAGGGACCCCAGAAGGTCATCTAGTCCAACCCCCTGCTCAAAGCAGGACCAATTCCCAGTTAAATCATCCCAGCCAGGGCTTTGTCAAGCCTGACCTTAAAAACCTCTAAGGAAGGAGATTCTACCACCTCCCTAGGTAACGCATTCCAGTGTTTCACCACCCTCTTAGTGAAAAAGTTTTTCCTAATATCCAATCTAAACCTCCCCCACTGCAACTTGAGACCATTACTCCTCGTTCTGTCATCTGCTACCATTGAGAACAGTCTAGAGCCATCCTCTTTGGAACCCCCTTTCAGGTAGTTGAAAGCAGCTATCAAATCCCCCCTCATTCTTCTCTTCTGCAGGCTAAACAATCCCAGCTCCCTCAGCCTCTCCTCATAACTCATGTGTTCCAGTCCCCTAATCATTTTTGTTGCCCTTCGCTGGACTCTCTCCAATTTATCCACATCCTTCTTGTAGTGTGGGGCCCAAAACTGGACACAGTACTCCAGATGAGGCCTCACCAATGTCGAATAGAGGGGAACGATCACGTCCCTCGATCTGCTCGCTATGCCCCTACTTATACATCCCAAAATGCCATTGGCCTTCTTGGCAACAAGGGCACACTGCTGACTCATATCCAGCTTCTCGTCCACTGTCACCCCTAGGTCCTTTTCTGCAGAACTGCTGCCTAGCCATTCAGTCCCTAGTCTGTAGCTGTGCATTGGGTTCTTCCGTCCTAAGTGCAGGACCCTGCACTTATCCTTATTGAACCTCATCAGATTCCTTTTGGCCCAATCTTCCAATTGGTCTAGGTCCTTCTGTATCCTATCCCTCCCCTCCAGCGTATCTACCACTCCTCCCAGTTTAGTATCATCCGCAAATTTGCTGAGAGTGCAATCCACACCATCCTCCAGATCATTTATGAAGATATTGAATAAAACCGGCCCCAGGACCGACCCTTGGGGCACTCCACTTGATACCGGCTGCCAACTAGACATGGAGCCATTGATCACTACCCGTTGAGCCCGACAATTTAGCCAGCTTTCTACCCACCTTATAGTGCATTCATCCAGCCCATACTTCCTTAACTTGCTGACAAGAATACTATGGGAGACCGTGTCAAAAGCTTTGCTAAAGTCAAGAAACAATACATCCACTGCTTTCCCTTCATCCACAGAACCAGTAATCTCATCATAAAAGGCGATTAGATTAGTCAGGCATGACCTTCCCTTGGTGAATCCATGCTGGCTGTTCCTGATCACTTTCCTCTCATGCAAGTGCTTCAGGATTGATTCTTTGAGGACCTGCTCCATGATTTTTCCAGGGACTGAGGTGAGGCTGACTGGCCTGTAGTTCCCAGGATCTTCCTTCTTCCCTTTTTTAAAGATTGGCACTACATTAGCCTTTTTCCAGTCATCCGGGACTTCCCCGGTTCGCCACGAGTTTTCAAAGATAATGGCCAGTGGCTCTGTAATCACAGCCGCCAATTCCTTCAGCACTCTCGGATGCAACTCGTCCGGCCCCATGGACTTGTGCACGTCCAGCTTTTCTAAATAGTCCCTAACCGCCTCTATCTCCACAGAGGGCTGGCCATCTCTTCCGCATTTTGTGATGCCCAGCGCAGCAGTCTGGGAGCTGACCTTGTTAGTGAAAACAGAGGCAAAAAAAGCATTGAGTACATTAGCTTTTTCCACATCCTCTGTCACTAGGTTGCCTCCCTCATTCAGTAAGGGGCCCACACATTCCTTGGCTTTCTTCTTGTTGCCAACATACCTGAAGAAACCCTTCTTTTTAAGGAAAGTCAACTGAGCATAAAAAAAGGTCAAAATGGATCACCAGGGCACTCCTATATTGCTACCTCTAATTGAATTTTTAACTAAATTAGATCTCTGGAGACTTTAAAACAGCTGTTGTTTTTCCATCACTATCGCTCATAATATTAAGTCAAGCATGTCCAAAAGGAGTAATACACGCTTCCATCCAGCCACGTGCACTTGATGGGTAAAGAGGCCAGCAAGAATATAGAAAGACATCACTGGAGAATATAAGAGCTATACCCTGTTAACTGTAATTAGAGAAAAGACTAGTTCATGATGCAAATGAAACTCTAGGATATAAATTCGTTCAATACGATAATTGCAAGGAGTGTAGCACTTTCCAAAAGCGTTTACATCATGTAGCACCATGCTGATAATCAATGCTTAATTAGATCCCTTTACCCTGATGCAGACCTTTTTAATGTTACTGTCATCCTGTTACCATCTAATCTTTTTCCCTCTCGAATGGTTTTGTCCTCTTACAGAAGCCCATCGTGATGAGGCAAGTGCCAAGATAATTAATTTTTCAGTAAAAGCCAAGTTGTTGTTTTCTCTGAAACATCTATCACTTCAGGAAATGTCAAAAATGTCAGAACGTATGAGTGGAAATAAATTCAGTGTTCTGCTTTCCTATTAATACTGCATGACCTCTTCAACTGCTTCACTTAGTGAAAGAAAACTGGACATTCCCATTGAGAGAGAGGATGAGGGAGGGACAACCACTGGAAGAGGGGGAAGAATGGAAAGCATGGCAAGATGAAATGACCGCTCACTAACAAATATTGGCCAGTGGATGGTTTTAACAGCAACTCATTTTCAAACAAATAAAATCAAGAGTATCAAATCAAATATTTACACTCAACAAACTAAGAATGGTGTGCAAAAAAATTGCCTTGTCTTTACACATTATCACCAATTATTTATATTGCAGCAGCACCCCAGCAGAGATCCAAACCCCATTGCACTAGGCACTGTACATACATACAGTGTAAGGTACAGCCCTGGCCCTTAGAAATTAAAGTCTTAACAGACAAATGTGGTAGAAAGGAAGTGTTATTACTATCCTCATTTAGAGAGGAAAACTGAGGCATGGAAAGGTTAAGGCCCCAGTTCAGAGCACAGCACCGAAGCACAAAATAAAGTCCATCCCTTTTCAGCATAACACTTCAGTGCTCTGTTGAATCCAGGCCCAAGGGCACACGGGGGTCTGTGGCAGAATTGGGAACTGAGCCGGGATCTCCTGCGTCCTAGCCCTCAGCCTTCACCTTCCTCTCTGACTCCAGGTATATTTAACCGTAGCGACAGGAAAAAATATTGGTATATAAAGAACATAAGAGCTGCCATACTGTCAGACCAATGGTCCATCTAGCCCAGTATCCCGCCTCTGACAGTGGCCAGTGCCAGATGGTTCAGAGAAAGTGAACAGAACAGGGCAATTTTGTGTGATTGATCCCCAATCCCAGCACCTGCCAGTCAAAGGTTTAGGGACACCCAGAGCATGGGGTTGCATCCCTGACCATCATGGCTAATAGCCATTGCTGGACCTAACCTCCATTAACTTATTGAATTCTTTTATGAACCTGTTATGCCTTTGGCCTTCACATACAAGGAGGAAATTTTGTTATTTTGGAGCAGTGTACCCACTTCCTCAGGTTGTCTGTAACTGAGGGCAGGGTTTGTGTCTTTTTAAAGTCAGTGTTAAGTTCTAGTCATTCGAGCGGTTTCAGAGGAAGAAGAGAAAGCTGGGCCTTGAGTTGGGCTGAGAAGAATTCGCTTCAGAGCGATAATGTATAAAAATGACCATTTATTGAAATCTGAATTGGAATGAAGTGCCAGTGGCTGGCACCATGCCCACCATTTCCAGATCTCCCCCATTTTTAGGACGTGCCTCAGAATGTACTGTCAGGGATGAACAGCTCCTTTTCAGGGTGGAAGGAGACTAGCCACATGAGCACACAGCACCTGTGCTGAGGTTTTGCTCTCTCCCCAGAATGCTTGAAAGTGACACGGTCCCTTTTCAATGGCCAGTTTCACCTTGGCCAATTCTCTTTGCTGATGGATGGCATGAAGCTTCCTAGTACAACCAACCTATGGCAGCTTAGACTGGAACATAAGGCTAGCTCCCCACAAAGAGGTACAGCCCCTGAAAACTATTAGTGAATTAAATCAATGTGAATAGTCTGCTGTTCAACACACACACACACACACACAAAAATAAGGGAAAGAAAAAGGCACTTAGCTCAGTTCATTTATACCTGTGCTTTACATTTCAGCCCAGATCTAAGTCAGCCCAATGATGGGGAGCACACTGTTTATGTGAGGAACCCGTAGATATCTGTAACCGTCATTTGGAGTTTGCCAGCTCCTGGAGTGCCAGACAGAGCCTCTAGAGGGTCCAACCCTATAGACTACAACAATAATGGCTACCAGCACCCTCTGATGCCATTTCCCAGCATGCTTGGAGTCACTGGTGGGGACAGAACAGACTAGGAACTCCAGCTGAGGCCAGCTGGGAGGTTTCTGCATGGGGTGATCAGGATAAGCAGTTTGCTGAGACAATGCTGAGCCCAGGTGGCTCGGCCCTATGTGGACAAAAAGATGAGATTTAGTGTCAGTGTGGGGCTGTTTGGGTTTGGAGCTGAGCGAGAATCAGAACAGCTCGGAGAGACTCTGATTAATCTCCCCCCACCCCACCCCTCCCTCAAAAGGTAGATACTGAACTATAGAGAGATCTAGTGCATGGGTCAGGCCGTTCCAGCTCCGCAGAGATCAGCATCCAGAGTGGCAGAAATTGCAGTGCTGGCTAACGAGAGCCAGCCGAGACCCATGCAGGACTCCAGGCCAGGGAGCCAGGAGAGGACCCTGCCATACCCAAGGGTGAAGACACCATAAGAGAACTCTCTTTGTTTAAGCTGGCCAGTGGTCACAACGGTGCAGCACTCTTCTCTGGACTCATCCCCAGTGTGGTACCTTCCTGGGAGGGTGCCAGGGAAGAAACTGCAGGTTGGGAAGTGGAGAACTTGTTGCGTTGTTAATGTTTAGTACTTATTAGTGAACCCTAACCCTTTCCATCCCAGATCCCATTTTCCTACAAGTCCCCCATTGTTGTATTGGTGGTTTTGGTGTGCCATTTCTCCGCTGCGGTTTGTGTTGATGCGTTCTATTGTTTCATGTATACGGCGTCTTATACTCCCAGCCCGCAGTGGTACCATTATTCATGTTCCCGAGGGACAGCATTCCCGTGGGTCTCTGGCCCAGTGAGGAGTCACACTGGGTGGAAGCACAAAAAAGAATCCCAGGATGCAACTCATGCAAGGACAGAGGAGAAGTCACGCCAAGTAGCAAGAACCACAGCGGAGCCTCCACCTCAGGGGAACAGCTACACACACACACGTACACGTTTACTAGCGGCAACGCATACACAGAACATCCGAGGTAACACTACTGGCTCGGAACGTAGCACTCCGCCTAGTACAGAGAGTAACCATTGCCGTTAGCAATCAGTAATAGAATTAGGGAGGTTACCTTTGGTGATCCTGCCTCTAGAGGACCGTGATACACAGTGCAGATTGCAGAGATGGTGGCATATTCCAACCAGTACTCAGGACTCTCAGTCCCCTTTGTTCCTAAATGTATTTGCATACTGCTTTATACTAATCTCAGCTCCAGCATGGGCACAGTCATTCCTCTTTGTGCCTGAAAATGAATTATACTCATTTTCAAACCACAATGCAAATGTTGGTTTGAAAGGAAGAGAGGATATATTCATACAAGCACACGGAAAGCTACGCTGGAGAGCAACTGGCACAGATTACTCATCAGTCTCCACAAGAGATCATTGGTCCCATTTTTACAGGGAACAAGCACTTTTCAGCACTGGAGAACTGAGCATTCATTCCACTGCTTGAGTTCTTCATGAGGTGCAGCTAATTGTTGGTTTACTACCAAAAGCCTGCATTACTGCTACTAAAACAGCAGATTAGCTCAAGTCTATTTATTGTTCTCCCCCCTCCCAACCAACAGCAAACTTCTTGAAATGCAGTTCCTTGTTTTCAACACTTCTCACAGATTTGCTCCAACTTGCCTGACAGCCATTCCATTCTTTTGGGGCCCAGCTCTGCAAATCCGTACTCACACTGATGAGAGCCTGACTCCTTGTACAGAAGTTCTACTCATGCTGTCAAGCGCTGCTCAGTGTGAGCAAGGGTGGCAGCTAGGACTTCAGCCCATTTAGCCTACCATACAACTATGTCAGTGCTTACATAAGAGCCTTCTTGCACACCACCTGCTATCGGAAACTGGCATGGCTATCTGTGCCCTTTTCTTCTGAAAATAAACTCAGCTTCTCTCCTCTCCCTACTCTACTCTTTCTCTCTTTTAAAAAAATATACTGTAAATGCATTACTTCACTCAATGCATTTTGAGTTATACTGTGTAGATGTTATGGTCTAATCCTACAACTGCCTACATAAATAATCTTTCCTTGACTTTGAAGTGACTTCTCCCATAGGTTTTCTCCCTTCAGTACGACAGTTGCAGAGCTGGATTCTAAGGCCAGTACTCTGCAAAAAAAAAAAAAAAAAAAAGTACATAGATGCTTAACTTTACGCAGGTTGACTAGACTGGCTCTACTCCTGTGAGTGAAGTAAAGCACATGCTTAAGTGTTCACAGGATCAGAGCTAACATTTGAATTGAATATGCTACTCACTCAGCTGTAAAAAATGAAAGAAAGATTAAAATGTCATAATCAAGCCCAGTCCGCTGCACAGGACAGTTACAGGGAGACTAAAGCAGCAAAAAAAAAAAAAAACAACCCTGAAAAGATCTGTGGTGCAGAGCCATACTGTTTTAACTAAGTCTAGGTATTAAATAATGTGCTACTAATATTCCAAATACTAAGGATAAAAATCCATCTAGGATTGGCAAGGAATCTTAGTTTAACAAGCATATGCACGTCTCTGAGACAAACCTCAAAAAGAATCATCACATTTGTGGCTCAATACCACGACTGTACTGCAACAGTTAACGGAAGAGCTTTCGGCCACGGATATTTAGATTGAATTTTAGAATTATTATTATTGTAGGTGGAGCTGGCAGCAGCATCTGCCTGATGCTGCCGATCGTAAGACCCTGTTTTCAATTGCTTGTAAGTTTGACAAAACTTTAACCATTTGTGTTTAAATGATACATGCCAAGTATCTGCCTCAGGCAGTTTATTTTGGGGAGGGGGGGGGGATTTTCAGCCAAACTGGTTTCATCCATTTCCAAGAATGGAGATTTGAGAAAAGTACATTGTTTTGCTCATGTTAATAAATTCTGGCTACCTTTTCTTTGAACAACTCTAGCACCCCCTGCTTTGGGGCAGGGACTTGAATTTTGATGGATGGGGCGGGGAGAAGATGACAGTTTGCGTCAGGGATGTATCTTTTGCGGTGCTCATGAAAATCTGCCAAAACTTGACCAAGTTATAAACCTTTGCAAGGTCACAGTTCACACAGGCGCAGTAGAGACAGCTTAGATCTTAGCTGCTAAAATCTCAGAAGATGTTCACTCTCACTGAGTATGCTCCACCCCTCACAGCTCCTTGTCCAGCTCCAGACTGTGCAGGTGTCATCCACAGAGTAACTGAGCATGCTCCAGCCTAGGACTGCACAGCAAAGCTGGACTTTCCCTGTAGCTGCTCTGCTCCAGACTAGGGCGAGGCCAGGCACTGGAACCAAGAGCAGGGAACATGTCCCTCCTGTGATCTCCGTGACCACCCCTACTGGGCAGCATGGAGCAAGAAGCCAGCTGATTTGAATGCAGAAAGGACAAGAGCTGGACCGGAGGAAGGGCAAGGAGTAGATTGGCACAAGGAGTCTGGCAAGATTGGGACTGGAGGCATGCGGGGGAGGGTGTAAGAGAAACTGGGCCTGGAATTAAAGGTTGCCAGTTGTGGTTAGATGTATTCCTAGAGATTTCATCACATGACAATCTTTCATTAAAGATTAATCGTTCATTCCTGGGGACTCCAGGCCAATCCTGGATGGTTGGCAGCCCTACCTGGACCTGGTTGGGCAAGGCGACTGGAAGCTCGAGGGAAACAGGAGATGGATGATGGAGGGGTGACACTGAGCTCAGATGAGGAGCTGGGGGAAGGGGACTCAGACTGGAAGCAGTGGGGAGGGAAGGCTGGGGCTGTGAAAGACACAAGGTGGAGAGTGGGAGCCGAGCCAGGATGCTGAGATTGCACAAGGAGCTGTGGGAGATGGACGGGATGGACAAGAAGGCTGGGACTAGGAACCAGGGAGAGGGGAGACTGAGGTTATACAGGAGGAGTCCAGAAACTGGGCTGAGAAGCCCGAGGAGCGCAGACTGGGACTGCAAGGAGGATGGGGCTTGAACAAGAAGCCAGAGGTAGGGCAGAGACAGGATCTGTCCCTGTCCCAGTCAAGGCCAGGTTGCTGGGGACAGGGCAGAAGAGGTCATACTCAAAGGGAAATACACAAAAGAGTCTGTGCCCGCTAGAGCACACTCCCTTCCAGAACCTGGAAAGGAGCCCAAGATTCTTGAGTCTCACCATTCCTCTGCAGTCAGCAACCATCTGTGAAACCCACTGGCAAAGTGTGTGTCACATTCCCCGCTAGTCCACATAGAGGATAACAACCTATTACTGCTACCACCTACTCCAATAGCTCAAGTAGCAAGCGTCAGTACAGTGGATCTACAGGTTCCAACCCTGCTGATGAACAAACGGAGCATCAACATGACGTCACATGATGGAATTTGTTTTTCTAGTTTGCTTTTCTAAAACCTAGGAAATTACACACCAAACGCTGAACTAAAGGAACATGATTGAAGGTCACAAATTCAACCACTCAAAAAGGTAGGAGATGGCCTGGTTAAAGGTTGCCTGTGCAACACTATTTCGGCCCCCTTGTGTGTATACAGTACAATACAGCATTTAATTACACATTTGTTCCACAGCATCCCTCCCTCACTCAGTGCACAGAACGGACCTGCCTTGGAAATGAATCAGGATTGTGTTGTGAAGGACACTGTTGTCTGCAGAAACGGTGCTTCATTTTTTGCAGAAGTTTGAAGGTGGCAGGGAATGGCAGGAAGAGAAAAGACTGACTCATGGTGAAGGCAGTTGGATGCTGCCCTGGAGAACTGGATTCTAGCCCTGTCTCTGCCCGAGTTCCTATGCAATGCTCGGCAAGTCACTTCAACCCAATTTTTCACATGGGGTCGCTAATTGTGCATTCCTCATTTTCTGGGTGACCAATTTGATACCTTGGGGTCCGATCTGCAGAATCATTGAGCTCTCACAGCTGCCGCTGAAGTTAATGGGAGCTGTACTTCAACATACAAAGTGCTAGATAATGCTAATACTCTGAAAACTCAGGTCTAGGCTTCTTAGAATAGTGGATACTAGTTAGTGGATACCTTTGACTTTATTCTCTCTATGCCTCTGCTCCCCATCTGTAAAATGGAGTCGTACTACCCCTTTGCCTCACAACGGCGCTGTGAGGGTAAACTCGTTAAAGTTTGTGAAGCACTGGGATGTTGTAATGATAAGTGCCATAGAAAAGCCCACGAAGAGCCTAATAATTCTGCCTTCAGAGCAGGATTTGTATAGTGTGCCGTAAATAAGACTTCAGGCCCCACTTTGAATAACCAGGAGAAAACAAAATATTGAATAGCTGCTCATTCTCTGAGCTCCCTCCATTCTGTGCACTGAATGAGACATGGGAAAATAGTATGTGATCATGTAATTAAGGACTGTATCATAATGCCTGCACGCCAGGTGGCAAACGAAGGTTGCACAAGCAATCTTAATCATGGCATTTCCTAGCTTCCGAATGGTTGACTTCTCGTCCTTCATAATGCTCTTCTAACAGTGTTGCGTGTAATCTCAGAATCAGGTTGTTTCTACAGCACTTTGCAGTGTGTCAGAATTCAGAGAGACCCATTATGTGTCTGGACAGATTAACTTCTTCCAGGTCTGATTCTTCATCAAGATCAATTTCAAGACGCATATTTACTTCATAGTCACAGTTTATTCTTTATTGGCAAATTTATGTCACAGATAAACATCACAAGGTGAGAAATGTAAGCAGATTTCAGTTTCTCACCAGTCAAAAACTCCGTTCCCATTAGATGTTAAACATCTGCTTTTACTTAATCCTAGTCATGCACAGCACTTCATATTGTGTCTTTAAAATAAATTGCATGTAACCTAGCAGAAAAAATTGGTTATACTGCCCATCAGTTCAAGAATCACAGTCTGAGCAGTGTCTTTTTTTAATATTTGGGGGGGGGGAGAATGTCAATTACGCTGCTTACTCTTTGCTGCTGGCAGAATTTGATCGAAATGGTTACAAATATAATTTCCAGATAGATTATTTAGATAATCAAGAAAAAAGAAAAAGAAAAGCCTGTCACCTCCAACTTTAAAGCTGCTGCACATTAAAAAGCACAGCAGGGGCTGTTTCTCAACAAAATGTGTCAGCCCTTCACATCTATAGCACATGCTGCTTTTTAGACAAGGTTAAAAAATATTCAAGAAATAACCTTTTTTAAAGCCAGACCAGAAGCAGCCGCCAATATTGAAACTGATCTTTGAACTATGCAGAGAACACGTGAAGCTGCATCACAAACTAGCAGCAGATCTTCCCCAACTTTAGCTATCCATTTAAACACAGGTGCTGTCCATATTTGTTACTATATTGCATCTTCCAACTTCAAGCGAGGTGCTTTACTTGTAAGTGTTTGACCCACTAGTCAGTCAACGTGTTCTGTGTCCAACTCATAAAGGAGTGTGTTCCAGCCCCTACAAAGGATGAGGCTTGTACAGCTCTTCACCTGAGAGTCTGGCTCTTAAGCTAATTATGCAGAGATTCATAAGCAGTGTCTGTAACAGACTTGCATCGCTAGCCTCGGTTTGCCAGAAGCTGGAAATGAGCGGCATGGGATGGACCACTTGATAATTACCTGTTCTGTTCATTCCCTCTGGGGCACCTGGCACTGGCCACTGTCAGAACACAGGATACTGAGCTAGATGGACCTTTGGTCTGACCCAGTATGGTCGTCCTTACGTTCACTATGGATCAGGCTCAGAGGGAGATGGAAAACACTCACTGACCAGGGAATTATAAGTGGGTGCGTGTGCATGTACCCACAAACCCATCCTTCCTTTCCTAGTCCTGCATGCTGATCCCAATTTCCAAACATAGCAAATCCAAACTGCCCCTCCCCACATCTTAAAATGGGCATTTTACCAGCCTAGGTGCCTATTTGAGCGCTAGATTATTTCCTGTGTCAAGCTACGCTTGGTGCTGGAAAGTGAGGAGGTGCCCATCAGAGTTCCCTGATCCTCAAGCTGTGCGAACGCCAGCTAGAGCAGCCTAGAGACTGCTCTACTTTCAAACAGTTGGCTATGGTCCCTAGGGCACCATACAACAAGTGGGAATTGACATAGGGGAGTGGAACAGTGCTGTGCCCTCAATGTAGATGTGGTGGCGGTTTGAGCAGGAACCAGCTGTGGTTAGATGTTCGACTGCGTGTGTGTTCTCTTTGTTCTCCCTGGGCACTGCTCCAGCTCTGCGCTGACAGGTGGCACAGCAGACATTGAGCAAACAGCCCAATGACCACAAGATCCATCAAGGGGTGAAGGCACCAGGCCAGGTTTATTGTCGAAGAAACACAGTACTAGTACCCTGTAGACTCGACCAGACCGCTAATACATGTATGCCTGTAACAATGGACCTGCTCAGTGAATGGCAGGACTTTCCATTCCTCCCTACGCTAGACAAAAGACACTCCTTCTGAGATACATATTTATACCCGATACAAATGACTTACATACTGCCCCCTGGCATGGCTAGTTATCACCCATCACCTTGTACATGTTGGCTCGATCAAAACATCTCTATTGTGTACTGTCATCCTGACCTTATGTTTTAGGAGAGGTCAGTGTGTTCCTGTTATTCTTAGGGAATGTTTTTGTACCATCCTGGGTATCGGGATGTTTTGGTACCACTTGATATTGGGATGTGTTTGCATGAGCACTTTGTGACTAGCACTTCTTAGGAATGTGTATTTCTGCACTATCAGCCCTGTTCTTGCTAGATTCTGCATGGGTTTAATAAGCAAATTAATTTCCTTTGCCTAAAAAGGAACATCATTTTTCACTGTTATAATAATAAATAATAATAATAAGTTAAGACTACAGCAGTACAAATATGCTGCATTATAATAATCAGTTACTTACCAATTTCCTTTAAAAAAAGGGTATCCAATCTATGAGCTGTGGTCCTAGCTGCTGCTTTACTGCTCTCTACTGCTTTTAAATTACTTCTTTATGACACTTAGTCATAGATTTTCTGACTTGGGAGATAATAAATTTTGGAAGGACTAATCAGCAACAGAACCACTTTACAATGGATCAATGTTTTCCTTCCTATGGCTTTATTTTTGCTTTTTAAAATCCTTGCTTTTTGGCCATTAGATTAATACGGTTTTTCAGGCATATTCAGACAACTTTTAAGATTACAACAATTCCTAATAACGTGAAATAAAATCGTAGACACAAATATTTAGTGCTGCCTACATTTCAGGAATAGCAATCGCAAAAAAGATTAGTTCGATTCATGGGTCTATTAGATATCTTCATTTTGTACAGATCTATATTCATTTGCTATGTAATTACAGTAAAGATTTTCAGAAGCAGCTAGTGCTTCTGGGTGTCTCCGTTTTGGAGGGCTCCATTGACGACTTAATGGGGTCTGATTTTCAGAGGTCGGTTAATCAACACTTTCTGAAAATCAGGCTCCTAAGGAGTATCCAATTTGTCACCCAAAACCAGATGCCACTTTTGAAAATCTTGACCTAAGACATTAAACAGGCACAGTTCAGAATCCATCCTGTGTGTTTTACTTTTACTTCTTAATGTTACAATTTCTAGTGACTTGGTTAAATAATATCTGAGTTGTTTAGTTAATTAATTGACCTTACACTGATACGTGTTACTGACAATGTGCAAGACGCAAACTTTTCAAAAGCACATGTGCACTTTTGAGCATGCCAGGCTTGAGTGCAAACCTTACTTAGAACCGGTATAAGTCAAATATAGGCAAAGTCCAGCCCAAAATCCAGTTTGGAAACTTTACGCTAACCCTCATTTTGAAAAGCATCTGGAAATACTCGCACCCTCTGCAGCCGTATCAGCAGCAGTTCACACAGTTTCCCTAAAAGGAAAGAAACAAACACACACACACACACACAATAGGTGCAGCAGCGACGTAGCATTTTGCCAGCAGAGTTTCTTGCGACATACCAGGAGCAGTTTTGGCCGTAGGCCTACGCCCGTAGGCACCAACTCCCTGGATGGTCTGGGGCTGGAGCACCCATGGGGGATGGGGGGGGGGAGAAAAAAGTGGGTGCTCAGCATCCACTGGCAGCCCCACAGATCAGCTCCTCCCCCTCCCCCCAGTGCCTCCCGCCCACGGGTGATCAGCTGACTCACCAGCAGGTGGGAGGCGCTGTGGGGCGGGGAGGAAGAAGCGGAGCGAGGGCGAGGCGTGCTCGGGGGAGGGGCGGAATGAGGCAGGAAGAGGCAGGGCAGGGGTGGGAACTTGGGGAAAGGGGTGAAGCAGGGACAGGCCTGGGGCAGAGAGAGGGGGTTGAGCATCCCCCAGCAAATCACAAAGTCGGTGCCTCTGCTCCACCACTTCTGCGGTCACACACGGTCCCGCTCATCCAGCTCCCTTCGCACACAACTGACCCACCCATCACAGAGCCACAGGCCCACTTACAGATGGGGCCCTAAACTTCCTGCAGAGACAGAGCCAGCCCTGAGCGCAAGTGAAAGGGAGCATGAAATTCAAACCAACCCTTGCTGTGGCTGCTGCTGAACAGTCGTTACACTTCTATGTCCCTAGACAAGGAATATTTTCCTGCCAACATTTTAAATTTAAGATCTGGCCCAACCAAAACATTACAGTCCAGCCAACATCACTTTGAGCACTACAGTACAGAAAGGGAAAAAAAAAAAAAAAAGACGCTTACCCTTTAGCACACAAGTCACCAATCTCCATTTTGTAGCAGTTGTGAATTGATTTGCAATGCAAAACTAAGAAGAAGATATTCTCAAGCGAGCCTTTAATTCACTGTAGGTTGATTGGAATTGATTTCAAGGTCTCCACCCAGGCCACATCATTAGCACACACCACACGTACAACCTGGGATAGGCTGCACTATCCTTGAAACTCAACATCAGGATTTTGTAGCCAGAAGTTTTGTAAAGTTAATGGGGAAGGGAGTATCCGAAGCCCGTCTTGTATAATTGGCTTAGAAAACATCATAATCAGAACCAGAGAGTGAATTTCAGTATTGCGATTGTCAGCTTGGAACTCTGTTACTAATCCCAAGCATTCAAGAATTGAGGCAGGCCCACAAACCATTACGTTGTTTGCTTTGGTTTTAATAACAGAGTCAGGGTTCTTTACATTGACCTTTAGGGTGCACCTGGGTCACATTTTTGAACTTTTCTCTGCAACCATGAGAGCTAGGAACTTGCCGTTTTCAATTAAAGGTGTAACTCTTATGTTCTCTCTCTTCTCCAGCAGCTGGGACTCTAAGAAGACACTAAACATGGAGAGACTCGCTATAATATGGCAAAAGATGGCAACACTGTATTGGAGGGGAAAGTGTGGGAGGTTTGAGGATGCTACAGATGAAACACCTGTAGTGCATTGGGACTAAGTATTCACAGTGGGGAAAATTCACCCTTGTACAGAAATACAGCATAGGCCTATGCCTCCCTATACCCATACTGGGTAGTCTGAAATCAGGACTCAAGTAGGGTATGGGTCTTGCACTGGCCCTCTGCACACAGGGGAATTTCACTCAGCGGGAGTGTGCTGTGAAAGACAATGGTGTTTATTGCTGATGCAGGTAGCGCGGCCACCGCTGGAGAGCTCCCACATTGCACTAAGCCATTTACACCAGTGGCTCTCCAGCTTTCCAGATGACTGTACCCCTTTCAGGAGTCTGATTTGTCTTGCGTACCCCCAAGTTTCACCTCACTTAAAAAGTACTTGCTTATAAAATCAGACATAAAAATACAAATGTGACAGCACACTGTTACTGAAAGCTTGCTGACTTTCTCATTTTTACCATAGAATTATAAAATAAATCAAGTGGAATATAAATATAGTACTTACCATGACGGGGCAAGGCCAGATAGCTATAGAAAAGTAGTGGGAGATAGATATATTAGCTCCAGGCTAAACAAATCCCTGGTACCAGGATAAGTTAAATGGCAGCTGCTCCAGGTCAATTAAGACACCTGGGGCCAATTAAGAACTTTCCAGAAGGCAGGGAGAATGCTAGGTTGATTGGGACACCTGAAGCCAATCAGGGACTGGCTGAAACTAGTTAAAAGCCTCCCAGTCAGTCAGGTGTGGGGGGCGGATGTCAGGAGCTGTGGGAGGAAGATGTGCTGTTGGAGAGACTGAGCAGTACACACCATATCAGGCACAAGGAAGGAGGCCCTGAGGTAAGGGTGAAGTGGAGCTTGAGGAAGTGAGGGCTGCTGTGGGGAAGTACCCCAGGGAATTGTCCTTCCAAAAGGTCAGCTACCATAGCTGATACTATTAGGGTCCCTGGGCGGGAGCCCAAAGTGGAGGGTGGGCCCAGGCTCCTCCCTTTACCCACCCACCCCCATTAATCTGGGAGACAACAGAGACTGTGCAAGGGAGAATAGCTTCTCCTCACTTCCCTTGCTGGCTTATGATGAAAATGGCTCAGTAGACTGTGACCCTTGTCTCTAGAGAGAGAAGGGTTACGTGGAAGGTCACAGTGAGCCTCTGAGACTAGCAAAATCCACCAGGAAACGTGGGACCCATGGAGACAAGGACAGAGCTTTGTCATATTACATTTCAGTTAATAGTATATAAAGTGGTATAAATAAGTCATTGTCTGTATAAAATTTTAGTTTGTACTGACTTTGCTAGTGCTTTTCATGTAGCTGTTGTAAAACTAGGCAAATATCTAGATGAGTTGAAGTATGCCCTGGAAAACCTCTTCATATCCCCAGGACTCTGCATATTCCTGGGTGAGAACCACTGATTTACATTGATGGGTCACACTCTCTTGTGGAGCACCCAAACCAGTTTGAACAAGAGAGAATTAGACAGAGACCCACAGACACGAGAGGATCTAGTTGACTACAAGAATGTAAACTGGTTCTGTTCCCATAGTCTGAGGGGAAAGCCTATCTAATTTGGCTTAGAGCGAGTTGTTAAAATCAGATTAAACTAAATGAGTGTAGGCTGCTTGTGGTTTTAAAATACTTTTTCTTTGATCCTTTGTTTCAAGAAGGCTGTTGGTCAGTAGGTCACTGGTTCACAAAGGGAGGATAGCCAGTCAAACCTGCAGGGTGATAAACAATTGATATAACCTGGGCCAGTGTAGTTAGGTCCCAGGCTAAGTGGATAAGAATCACGATCTCACTCTGAAATGTATAAGGGCAAGAGACCCCATCCCTGAGAGAGGGTGCTCAGAGAGACCAGAAAGGAGACACACACAGCTAGCCTAGTACCACTAGCAAGTAGAAAAACCAATCCATGATGAAGCAGCAGCTAACTCTCCACGAACTGCAGCAAAAATCAATCATCCCTGGCACCTTCCTTCCCAAAAGCTGTAGGGAAATAAGTGGGCCTTGCAGCATAACTCAAGCATGGAGCCCTAACGGTGAACAGCATTTCCCACATTGCCCCAGGGCATTCTTCCTGTCAGAGGCCTTCTGTTCCCTTGAGCTACTGCACTGATGTAATCACTGGATGTATAACAAAAGGCTTCCTTTTCCCTCAAAGGTTACAGCTGATTTGCTCCGATGACGCAGACCCATTCAAATCACTACGTATGTTAAAAGCCAGGCTGGGGAGAATCTTTCAACAACTACTACAGTGCTAACAACTTCACACAGAGCTAGCAGAACTCAAGGTTGCCCTGCTAGGGTTATCGCATCGACATCCCGCCAACACAGAGCTCAAACTACAACAGCGTTGTCACTTAACATGGCCCTCCCTCCCTGCCAGTTGCTGTAGAATCCCTAAAACCTGCGAGTAGGCTCTAAAAGGGAGGCCCAGACATGATACAGATCATATCCCCAAGTCAGTCTATAGAACCACAGGCCTCCCTCTCGGGCAAGGCTACTTCTCAGTCTGACATCTCTAAGTGACTCCACAGACAATAAACAGGGCCCCGAGTTCCCTTAGGGCACACGTGTTCATTTTCAGGGAGCCCATAAAGCTGTCAAGGCTTGTCATTTATTCATGGAGAAGCAAATGTCATGGGGGCCGGGGTAGAGAGGGAGCTTCAGCAGAACAGCATAGTTTCCATGGTTCTCTCCCCACATCTACTATCAAAACACAATAGAAAACCTGAAAAGTGGCCATTATGGTACCCTGGGTAGGATCTAAGAGGTGTTTCTCCACATCAGACAAATGGCCCAGATGCCCACACTTCACTGGGCAAGTCATCACCTTATTCAAAATGATAGTGTTGCACAGGGGCACCGGAACAGGGGGGACCAGGGGGCCTCAAGGAGAATAGGCAGAGCAGTGGCAGGACCACGACTGGGCCACCATTGACCCCACACCCACTTTTAGGGACCTTCTGCCACTCCTGATACTGCATCTCATTGTGCAACAACCTGTTTTTCAAAATCTGGAGAACGCTGAGGAGATGAGCACCTGGGACTGGACTGACATTTCTCCTTAGACACACCAGCTGGGACTGACAATCCAGCTAGCAGTCCCTTCACAGGGACTGGAGGGAAATTTAAATTGGAACTACTACTCCAAGCACTAAGGCCTACATTTTTAAATTGTTGCTGCACTCAGAATTGCAAACCCCAACTGATTTAGGAGCCTACGGGTGTGTGTCCACACTACAAATGCTACAGTGGAACAGCTGCAGTGTAGACACTTGCTACAGCAATGGAAGGGGGTGTTCCATTGCGGTAATAAATCCACCCCCTTGAGAAGCAGTAGCTGCCGGTGACCTAGCAGTATCTACAATGGGGGTAGGTCAACCTAACTTCATCACACAGGTGCGAATTTTTTCAGAGCCCTAAGCAACCTAGCTAAGATAAACCCAAGTTTTAAGCATAGACCAGGACTATGTCTCATTTTCAAAAGGGACTTAACCACTTCCGAGAATACTCCTAAATGCTTAAATCCCTTTTGAAAATGTGATTTAGGCTCCTAAATCAGGTAACCGTCGCCACACAGCATAGTGAAGCCTAAATACCTTTACAAATCTGGGCTACAGGATCCAGTTGCTGCATCTACAGAACAAACCCCCACTCTATCAGCGTTGCTCTAGACTAGAGCTAATGCTACACAGATCTGTTGAGAGCAGGTTTCTCTCCTAGCCCAAAAAAGCTTTGCGTATTGAGAATCTGTCATATGTTTCTTTATTCCTCTTTGATAAAAGAGAAAAGGTACTTGTTAGGGGTGGAATGAGTCAAGCTCATTTTAAGCTTTTAAAATTAATGACAGATCAGAGTAAAACACTTCTCTTATTAAAAAGTCATTAAGGACCCGGTTTAAACCTACCAAAGAGTAAAGATTTGGCTCTAAAATTTGATTCCACCATGGCCCATTCCACTGTGCCTAAGAACTACGGTGACCTGCAAACATTGGCTAATGGCGTCACTTTTATTCTACAGACCACAATGTCTCGGCACACCACAGTGGGGGGGGGGTCCCATCTGCCCACATTTTATTTTAACGTCTCTTTTTACAAATTAATCTACTTTCATAATTAAATGTAAGACTATAAATTGATAAAATTGATTTTGCATCAGCGGTAAAAGTCACATAAGTGAGTAACAGACCTGAGGCGACCCAGTTGGTGAGAAAGAATCTGAAACCATAGCATATTGACAGTTTAATTGGCTCAGCAAGAGTTCATATCACTTGGATGAAATGCATCATTGGCCTTTTTATTGCTACATCTTATTGCAGCTTGAAAAGTGAGGTAGATGACAATCTAGTGAAATGTTTCCTTTCCACAAGCGGCCTCCTGTCCTTGACTTTATTGCTGGGTCTAGGTGTTTTTTTCCCTCTCTCCAAAGCAATGTTTACACACTGGCTCCTCTCTGCATTTTGAATACTTAGCACAGAGGGAAAATTTATCTCCTTCCTTAATCCTTTCAGGCCAGGCGATGAAAAACTCTTGCACATCCATTTTTGTACTGGGGATACCAAAAATTACAGCCCCGTGGAGTTCCATAAATACCACGCTGGATGGTAGCGTGACATTTATGGCTGCCTAGTGCAAACTGGAAGACATAATTTGACTATTTTATAGCATTAAGGGGAGGAATTAGATGTGTTAATACTTGAACTATCGACGATAACTCCTGACTCAAGACGTAATTACAGAAAACAAGACAGTTAACTGAGCTTGTAAATGCTCCAAAAGCAGAAAGCTCAAACGAATGTACAATGCTCCCTCTCTCTGGTTATACTGCAAGAACCACCTAGCAATTTGTTTTCTGACAGAGGAGCATGTGCAGAAGACAACGTTTTGCCAGAAAGCTGCTAGAAGCTGCACATTATCCAGGCAGCGGTATGCTTGCCTCGCACCCCAACAGTACGCAAGAGAGGTGGAGATGCAGAAGGCCGGGGCTCTGTCTGGGAGATTTGAATTACTGCTGTCAGCCAGCATGACGCTCCCTTCTATTGCTGACTGTCCCACAGAGCCTGAAAAACTTCTCATGGAAACACTCAAAAGTTTTTGGCAAATTTGTTTCATATGATTTCACTGCCCTCCAAATTCAGGCTTCCCCCAGTGCAGGGAATTATTCACAGCAGCAATTTCACAGGACACTGCATTTATAAAGTCTGCAAGTGCTGCCTAAAGGTTATCAGCCCACAAGTGCCACCCAGGGCTTGTCTGCACTACGGAGACGATGCCAACCTAGCTTCCTCGACATAACTATGGTGACCTAACTCTGTTGCATAGACACAGCCTACAGTGACAGAAGGGATTTTTCTGTCACCGTAGGAACACCACCGGCCTGAGCAAAAGTAGGGCTCTCAATGGAAGCGCCTTCCATCGACCTAGCCGTCTACAGTGGGGGGTTAGTTTGTAGGGTTCCCAACCCTCCAGGATTGGCCTGGAGTCTCCCAGAATCGGCATCGATCTCCCGGTGACTATTGAAAGCAATCCATGAGATTTTAATGGGATATTTTAAGAAAATGGCATTATGTCATATGGGGGGAGGGGAGGGGGGCGGAGAGGGGATCTCCCAGAATAGCGTCAGTCAGAGTTGGCAACCTAAATAGTTCGGCATAGTTCAGTCACTCCAGGATGTGAATTTTTCACACCCCTGAGCACTGTAGCTATGTCAACCAAACTTTAAGTATAGGCCAAGCCTTAGCCAAGAGGATTAAGCACAAGGATGGGAGCCAGGCCTATCTCCACCTCAACCACTGACAGGCCTCAAATGGCAAAAGTCCGGCTAGGCCCTGTTATGTCCCTCTGGATTTCCTCTCTAACTCTAGTCCTTTCTTGGCTAAGGTCTTCCTTTAATTGCTGTATTAGTTCACCACTGGAATAGTTATTTCTTTGCTCTAATTCTAGGGCCAGCTTTTTAGCCTCCCAGGTAGAGGCTACAGCTAAGGAGAAGGCAGATGCTCTGGTGAGATCTTTGAGGTGATCTGGTAAACACTCTCAACAACAGCCCATAGGCCACTAGGACTGAACTCCTGCCATAATTTCATGCATTCATGTACTTCTGTCTCCTTGCCCTGCAGGCCTCAGTGCAGCAAGCTCAGGGCCTATCCTTCCTTGGCAGGCAGGCTCATTTTCTTGCAACCCGTGGAAGAGGTGGTTTCCCAAACCCCAGTGATTTTGCAGCAAGGAAAGCAGCAGAACAGAAGAGACAGGGGACATGCTCAAGGTGGCAGCAAGTCAGTGGCATGAGTAGAACCCAGGCGCTCGTTTAACCCACTATCTGTCCAGCCACGTCGGTGAACCTCAGAGCCTCAGTCTCTCCAGCTGCGAAATGGAGCCAGCGATATTTAATCTCAAGGGAAATCTAGAGATGCATCAGATTTAAAAGGGCAGTACCCTGCCATTAGTCTATGCCAGACTCCGCTGTGACTTCAACAGAGAGTTGAGCTGTACATGTTATCCCTATTCTGAGAAGCCAGGCTCATTTTGTCCCTCTCCCTGCATTGCCTTGGGACCCCTACAATGTCAGGGTAACCTCTTAAGCTAATTTTTCACCCTCAGAGATTTCTGTATATTCATAATTCCCTTTTCCAATATCCCTACCCCCTCATTCAGGACTGGCCTTTAGGAGCCACAAAACTCATGGAAACAGGCCCCAGGGGGAAGCACTGGAGAGTGTTCCAGATTGATTTGGGTCACTGGGGGCAGAGCAATCTAGTCCGCTTTGATTAGCGGCGAATCTGTAGCGAGCCCAGCAGACAGCTACCTCCCCTGCTAAGCATCCAGTGCAGCCTCTAGCCACAGGAGCCATGTCTACAAGGGAACTGTGAAGTGCTAAACACACTTGGCTCCCCTCCCCACAGAAGAGAACAGCAGCAGCAGAGGATGTTGTGTTGGAAGCTAGTGAAAGTGGGAGCCTTTCCACCCTATCTGCAGAGTACCAAAAAGGAAACCCCTCCAAAACAATGAACTTAGGGCCCTGACTTTTCAGCCCTCATGGATCCTACCACATCCAGTTTTGCAGAGAGATGTCCAGGATGTTCGTCAGTAGCGTTTGATGGCCCATACCTTTGCTATCTGCGCAGCAATGTAAATTCCAGGCAAAGAAAATGCGAAACAAATACCTTTAAAATCTACTTTGCTAGTAGTGAGCATAGTCTTGCAATACATCCAATATTAAGTTTTATGTGACTCAGGAGGGCAATTACACAGCCTTAACTCCTCCATGATGGATTTTACAATTTGTTAAAGAAGCTCATCAATTCTCAGCAGTCATTTCTTAAAGCCCCAGGCTTCAACAAAGTTCTGCATTCTGGTGAGGCCCACAATTTCAAATCATTTGACACTGCTGTTACAATTCCAACTCTGCTTCTACAGCTAAGCATTAGAGTGCATGTCAGACTGTACTAGACTTGTAAAAAACAGATTACCTTTGATTTGTGAACAAGGAGTTCTGGTTATTGGAAGGAATGGTCACATTTCCCCCCAGTCAGTCTTATAACTAGTTATATGTTTATACAAACACGAATCTACACATCTTTTTAAACACAATCATTAATCAATCTGTGGAACCCATCACCATAGTTTACCACTACCAAGTTTCTTGCACCTTTCCCTTAAGCATCTGCCACAAGATGTGGTCAGAATACTGGCCTGAATGGCCCACTGATCTGATCTCAACTAGCCATTCCTATGCTTTATATCTCTCACACACCCCACAAACAGGAGGGTTTCAGAGATGTTCAGCAAAACTGGTGAGATGAGGACATACTGAGGCATCAAGAGTTTAAATTTCTTTCTAAACTAATCAGAGGGGCTACAATAGAGGTATACAAATCAGTAGGTGGCCTACAGAGGATGAAATCAAAATGTTTATATATTTGTATGCACAAGTTTGAGACTTAAACACTCATCTAAAAATAAATTTCCTTCAGGTGGAGAGGAGAGAAACCGAATATGACATGAGTCACTATTTGACTGTCCACAAGTGAGAATTTGCTATTTTCTACAGAAGCCAGACATGCTCTGTAAGACCCAAGAGGGATAGCAGTTAGATAGCCCTCTCACTTCAGCATGCACCATTCACAACACAGCTGTGTTTCTGACCCCTATAGACCCACTGTAACTAAGAGGGGGTTTTTTTGTTTTTTTTTTTTTAAGGTTAGTGCTTATCCTTTAAAAATCCCCTACTCTTTTGACTACATATGCTATATTACGTTTACATAGCAGCCAGGTCTGCTGATCAATTACAGCCTTCTCAATCTTCTCAGGGATAACAAAGTTTTGCAACATTTGTCTTAGATATTGATGTTCTCTTGCCCTGGGCATGGACAATGCTGTGGTGAGATCCAGGTGGAAAAGGAAATGACATCTTTCCATTCTATGACCAATTCTTCCCCTTGTTCACCATTGTCAAAATCAGAACCATCATCCGCTTCGCTGGGAATGAAATTCAATCCTCCCTACACACTGGAAACCAATGCGGAGGAGACCAGAGAGTGGGGCAGGGGCATAATCCACACCCAACAGCAGCCAGTGCATGGGCTTGCACAGCCCTTCCATGGTTGCAGTTCCAGCAGAGAGTGGAGCAACAGCCCCAGGCCCACCACAACCCAGGACTGTCTGTTACGATATTATGTATGTACAGCATCTAGCACAATGGGACCACAACCTCAGTTGGGGCCACTAGGTGCTGCTGTGATACAAATAATCACTTCCTACCAATTCCTCCTCAGCTCTGCGTCCATGTGGCTGGAGAAGCCGATAGGTTCTCAAAGCATTTGTACACTAAGCATCTTTAGCACAGCTTTCCCAAATGGCTTCAGCCAGCAGTGGGGCCAGGTGAAATTTTTCAGCTGAAAAACTCAGAGAAAAATGCAAATTCAGCAACACCAGAATGGTTTGGGTCCATTTCATCACATTGTTCATCGGCGGGGGCCTGAAAAAAATTAGGTATTTCAATTTCAACTTTCTGAAAACCAAATATTTCTTTCCTTGTTGTTGTCTGAAGTGTCTTTTTGTTTCAAATTTTTAAACATTCGTAAACATTTCCAAGTGGTCAAAACTGAAACAAAGCCCCAGACTGATTCTATCGACACGAAATGTTTAATTTGACCTGAAATTATTTACTTATTTGACTTTTCAAAGTTGCCACCAAATCTAAAATTCTGTTGGACGTTCAACTCAGCTGTCAGCATCTCACAAACCACTCAAGAGACTGGGATCTCCTAAGCACAACAGTCCTGTCTACCCTACAGGACACTCCCTTTCAGCATGGTCAGTGCAGTCGCTTTGTAACATGGAAAAAAGAAAAGGAGGACTTGTGGCACCTTAGAGACTAACCAATTTATTAGAGCATAAGCTTTCGTGAGCTACAGCTCACTTCTTCAGATGCATATCGTGGAAACTGCAGCAGGCTTTATATATACACAGAGAATATGAAACAATACCTATTCCCACCCCACTGTCCTGCTGGTAATAGCTTATCTAAAGTGATTTCCAGCACAAATCCAGGTTTTTTCACCCTCCACCCCCCCACACAAATTCACTCTCCTGCTGGTGATAGCCCATCCAAAGTGATAACTCTTTACACAATGTGCATGACAATTAAGCTGGGCTATTTCCTGCATAAATCCAGGTTCTCACATCCCCCCCACCCCCATACACACACAAACTCACTCTCCTGCTGGTAATAGCTCATCCAAACTGACCACTCTTCAAGTTAAAATCCAAGTTAAACCAGAACATCTGGGAGGGGGGGTTAGGAAAAAACAAGAGGAAACAGGCTACCTTGCATAATGACTTAGCCACTCCAAGTCTCTATTTAAGCCTAAATTAATAGTATCCAATTTGCAAATGAATTCCAATTCAGCAGTTTCTCGCTGGAGTCTGGATTTGAAGTTTTTTTGTTTTAAGATAGCGACCTTCATGTCTGTGATCGCGTGACCAGAGAGATTGAAGTGTTCTCCGACTGGTTTATGAATGTTATAATTCTTGACATCTGATTTGTGTCCATTTATTCTTTTACGTAGAGACTGTCCAGTTTGACCAATGTACATGGCAGAGGGGCATTGCTGGCACATGATGGCATATATCACATTGGTGGATGTGCAGGTGAACGAGCCTCTGATAGTGTGGCTGATGTTATTAGGCCCTGTGATGGTGTCCCCTGAATAGATATGTGGGCACAGTTGGCAACGGGCTTTGTTGCAAGGATAAGTTCCTGGGTTAGTGGTTCTGTTGTGTGGTATGTGGTTGTTGGTGAGTATTTGCTTCAGGTTGCGGGGCTGTCTGTAGGCAAGGACTGGCCTGTCTCCCAAGATTTGTGAGAGTGTTGGGTCATCCTTTAGGATAGGTTGTAGATCCTTAATAATGCGTTGGAGGGGTTTTAGTTGGGGGCTGAAGGTGACGGCTAGTGGCGTTCTGTTATTTTCTTTGTTAGGCCTGTCCTGTAGTAGGTAACTTCTGGGAACTCTTCTGGCTCTATCAATCTGTTTCTTTACTTCTGCAGGTGGGTATTGTAGTTGTAAGAAAGCTTGACAGAGATCTTGTAGGTGTTTGTCTCTGTCTGAGGGGTTGGAGCAAATGCGGTTGTATCGCAGCCTGGTCCAGTCCACACAAGAGATCCGCTTCCTGGACACTACAGTGCTAATAAACAATGGTCACATAAACACCACCCTATACCGGAAACCTACTGACCGCTATTCCTACCTGCATGCCTCCAGCTTTCACCCTGACCACACCACACGATCCATCGTCTACAGCCAAGCTCTGCGATACAACCGCATTTGCTCCAACCCCTCAGACAGAGACAAACACCTACAAGATCTCTGTCAAGCTTTCTTACAACTACAATACCCACCTGCAGAAGTAAAGAAACAGATTGATAGAGCCAGAAGAGTTCCCAGAAGTTACCTACTACAGGACAGGCCTAACAAAGAAAATAACAGAACGCCACTAGCCGTCACCTTCAGCCCCCAACTAAAACCCCTCCAACGCATTATTAAGGATCTACAACCTATCCTAAAGGATGACCCAACACTCTCACAAATCTTGGGAGACAGGCCAGTCCTTGCCTACAGACAGCCCCGCAACCTGAAGCAAATACTCACCAACAACCACATACCACACAACAGAACCACTAACCCAGGAACTTATCCTTGCAACAAAGCCCGTTGCCAACTGTGCCCACATATCTATTCAGGGGACACCATCACAGGGCCTAATAACATCAGCCACACTATCAGAGGCTCGTTCACCTGCACATCCACCAATGTGATATATGCCATCATGTGCCAGCAATGCCCCTCTGCCATGTACATTGGTCAAACTGGACAGTCTCTACGTAAAAGAATAAATGGACACAAATCAGATGTCAAGAATTATAACATTCATAAACCAGTCGGAGAACACTTCAATCTCTCTGGTCACGCGATCACAGACATGAAGGTCGCTATCTTAAAACAAAAAAACTTCAAATCCAGACTCCAGCGAGAAACTGCTGAATTGGAATTCATTTGCAAATTGGATACTATTAATTTAGGCTTAAATAGAGACTTGGAGTGGCTAAGTCATTATGCAAGGTAGCCTGTTTCCTCTTGTTTTTTCCTAACCCCCCCCCCAGATGTTCTGGTTTAACTTGGATTTTAACTTGAAGAGTGGTCAGTTTGGATGAGCTATTACCAGCAGGAGAGTGAGTTTGTGTGTGTATGGGGGTGGGGGGGATGTGAGAACCTGGATTTATGCAGGAAATAGCCCAGCTTAATTGTCATGCACATTGTGTAAAGAGTTATCACTTTGGATGGGCTATCACCAGCAGGAGAGTGAATTTGTGTGGGGGGGTGGAGGGTGAAAAAACCTGGATTTGTGCTGGAAATCACTTTAGATAAGCTATTACCAGCAGGACAGTGGGGTGGGAATAGGTATTGTTTCATATTCTCTGTGTATATATAAAGCCTGCTGCAGTTTCCACGATATGCATCTGAAGAAGTGAGC
Source organism: Lepidochelys kempii (assembly GCF_965140285.1). Lineage (NCBI taxonomy): Eukaryota > Metazoa > Chordata > Testudines > Cheloniidae > Lepidochelys > Lepidochelys kempii. The sequence goes on along the minus strand of NC_136388.1, from coordinate 98,681,127 downwards.
TGTAGCTCACGAAAGCTTATGCTCTAATAAATTGGTTAGTCTCTAAGGTGCCACAAGTCCTCCTTTTCTTTTTGCGAATACAGACTAACACGGCTGTTACTCTGAAATTTGTAACATGGGTTAGTTTTGCATGGCTATCAGAGATTGGTCCCAATGGTAAAAGAACCAGACTGCAACTTTGATCTTCCTACTTCAGGACTAATTCAGATTCCTGGCCTCTCACATTCTCTGGGATTGTCACTTCTGTTATGTTTCCCTTTAAATTCTTCTTCTCGTTAAATGTTTTCAGGCAATGCCTCCCCGCTGCCACCCTTTTCCCTTTCAACCCAATAAGCAACAGTCTTGAAAACTTTCAACATTTAAGTACAGTAAATGTGGTACTAAAGTACATACAGGAGTCTTCCTACTGCCAACACCTGAAACACCCTCCTGTATTGTCAAACATAATTGGTTTTAAAGTGCTGGAGTATTAAATTATACCAAATCATGAGCTGTGATTGCTACACAGCAGCCCTGATACCAGTGATTTCATTCTGCAGTGATTGACTAGAGTACTTAAAACAACTCCCCAAAGCACATCCAGCCTGATCGCTTCTTACCTAATTGATGCTGCAGATATCTTTGATTTACCAGTAAAAGGCATAATTAGCAAAGATAAGAGTTTTTCATATAGTTAATGTGTTTTTTTTAATTCTAGAGGCTTAACTCTCTCACCTTCACTTTAAAGTAGTAACAGCAGCTAGTGACAAATGAAAAGCCTTGGAGGAGACTGAAGAAGAATCTTGGAGAGACAATCACTGATCTTTTATCTTCCAGACTTCAGGCAGAATCAACTTCTTCAAAGAAAACCCAATAAAGCCCAGACATTCTCATCATAACAAAATAAATAATTCAGTCATACTTGAGAGGACTCCGACATTAGGATTGGCTATTTGATATGTGTATGTGTGTGTCTTAGGCACTGCTAAACCGATAAAAGATAACCTGATAGAAGCTCGCAATGTCAAAGCTGCCTTCAGCCCTGACAGATACGAATAGTTATAGCATAAATAACTATAAGTAACCAAAATATCTGCATTTATGCCTAATGGAAAATTTACAGCCCTCTGGGCTGCCTGATAGGGCTAAGAATTACAGCTCTCTCTTTATCCTACTGCAGTGCAAAGAGGAATGAGTCTGATTCCTCTTTATAGCAGCTGCTTAAACACAACCTAGAGAGATTACAAGTCTGGGAGTCAGAAAAATATTCTTCTCCCTTTATTAAAAGCCCTGGATTATCTGGGCTGAGTCAGTCATAGTCATCTTAAAGAGACTAGAGAACTCTGGGTAAATCTTAACAGAGGTCCCAAGTACTTATACTCAAACATCCCCAAAGCCTGCAGTCCTTACTCAGGCAAAATCCCCTTTGAAACCAATTGGAGTGGGGTCGGAGTCTAGGTCAGCGGTTCTGTTACGACTAAGAATAGTGAGACTATTGCTGCTGGCTTTAATTGGGGCCGGGTGAGGCTGCACTTCAAGACTGACGGATTTGGCCTAAAAGAAGTTAACTGCAGCACCCTGGCCAGGTTCCAAATCAGATAATGACGTTCTGCCTCCCTATGCCCCTGCTGCAGTTCCAGCGGAACGCCATATTCTAGATGCGCTGTCCTCTCGGCCGTGCAGTGTTGCGGCGTGTTGCTGAACAGCTCACACATCTCACCATCGGGAGGTTGTGTTTCAGTAGTGGGCTGAAGGGAAGCACGGTTGCGTATCAGTTTACATTTGTAAAGCGGTTTCAGCTTCTGCAAGATAAAGGGAGCTAAGGAAATGCAAGCTAACCTTGCTGTTAATCTTTCTGCGGGGAAGTCTGTGCTCGGGAAGATAAATTCCTCCCCTGTTCTGGGCCTGAATTTTCAGAAGCCAGCTCTTGCAAGAAGCTGCAGTATCCACCCACAGCCGGGTCCACCTGCTGTCAAGTGCCACACCCGGCCCCAAACACACTGCAGAGAGCCAGGCAAGGTCTGGGTGGCCACCACCAGCTAATAATCCCCACCCACACAGACACAGAGCACACACAAAAACACAAGAAATGCAGCTGGTGCCTCGATGGGCACAGCCAATCCCTGACACAAACAGTGGTTACTCCAAGCACTTGTCACAGTCCCAGCCGAAAGGCCAGCTCTTCAGCCACACCCTAGCCCTGTACCCTGGGAGCACCCAGCACTCAAAGCTCTTAGGGGACCTGGATGTTACGGACCGTTTGCTTGGAAAATCCTCTCAGAGTCCAAACACTCCATATGTGGTCCACCAGAGCTCAGTGGAGCAGGCCACTCACTCCAGCGTGGGAAACATTCTGGTCCAAGCATTTACAGAAAAAGAAGCCACATAAAATTTTTACCATGAATACCGAGAACCCAACACACATAGGCCTCTCTAGAGCCAAACATACATGCCCATTAGGAAGCTAATATCTGGAGCATGAGAATGTGCAGAAATAGAACAGTTTGCCATGCCCAGGCGTTCAAAAGCCATGAACCAGCTTCCCCAAAAATCATGAGATGGTCTTAAAAATCATGACTTTTTTTGAATAATAAATGTTGGGATTTTTGTCATTGCCTTCAGGTTTCTGAGCCTTTCGGGTGCATTCAGGTCATGTTTTCAAACTCTTCTCTGCAACCATGATGGCTCCGAACTTTCTTTTAAAAACAAATAAAAGCAAGCTAAGAGTGTTGTGTAATCACATGATTCCAGGAGCCTGGGGCTTTAAGGAAGATACCAAATGTCCCAAGAGTAGACAACATGGCAAGAGGAAGTGTCTAGGACAGTATTATCATTACTGCCTCTCACATCCGGATTTGGATTCCCCCCTTGGTCTCCCAGGCTGGATTGGTTGGCATTCCACACAGGCTGCAAGGCCGTCTCTTCCCCATGCATTTGGCAAGATGGTTACTGGGTTGAAGATTTTCTGTTTCTTTCGCTGGAGCATGGTAGGGAGGTACGAGTTTCTATAGCAGGATGAGAGCCCTAGTGTTGGTTACTAGGCTACTGATGTAAGAACTCCCAGAGCACAGGATGAGGTGCCTATCGGTGACATCTTATAAATCTAAAAAATAATGGTGTGGGTGACCATTTCTATTAAAAAAAAAAAAGTAAAATGCCGCCGATAGCTGTAGCTTTAAGAACTGGTATGATTCAGCAGGTATGTACATTACATTAGTGTAAGAATTTAAGTGTAAATAAACTAGAAATGAGAATATGGATGGAGGTTAGAGAGGGTGGAATCCCGACCCCAATCAAGCCAGTGAGGGTTTTACTATTGATCTCACTGCGGACAAGATTTCATCCCAAGTGTTAAATCCAAATGTCAACTCAGATGGATTAAAATGCGTAGGGAATGTCCTGGGATACATTCGGTTCACTGTGACGCTGGTAAACAAGCTAGTCGTGGCAATGAGATGCTCTGTCTCCAAGAGGAAAGGAGGACTTGTGGCACCTTAGAGACTAACCAGTTTATTTGAGCAGGAGCTTTCGTGAGCTACAGCTCACTTCATCGGATGCATGCCGTGGAAACTGCAGCAGACTTTATATATACACAGAGATCATAAAACAATACCTCCTCCCGCCCCACTGTCCTGCTGGTAATAGCTTATCTAAAGTGATCATCAAGGTGGGCCATTTCCAGCACAAATCCAGGTTCTCTCACCCCCTCAAAAAAACACACACACAAACTCACTCTCCTGCTGGTAATAGCTCATCCAAAGTGACCACTCTCCCTACAATGTGCATGGTAATCAAGGTGGGCCATGTCCAGCACAAATCCAGGCTCTCTCACCCCACCCAACCCCCTTTTTCTTTCCCCGGGGACACACACACACACACACACTCTCCTGCTGCCAATAGCTCATCCAAACTGACCACTCTCCAAGTTTAAATCCAAGTTTAACCAGAAAGTCGGGGGGAGAGGTGTAAGAAAAAACAAGGGGAAATAGGTGACCTTGCATAATGACTTAGCCACTCCCAGTTTCTATTTAAGCCTAAATTAATAGTATCCAATTTGCAAATTTAGGCTTAAATAGAGACTGGGAGTGGCTAAGTCATTATGCAAGGTAGCCTATTTCCCCTTGTTTTTTCCTACCCCCCCCCCCCAGACGTTCTGGTTAAACTTGGATTTAAACTTAGAGTGGTCAGTTTGGATGAGCTATTGCCAGCAGGAGAGTGAGTTTGTGTGTGTGTGTGTGTGTGTCCCCAGGAAAAAAAAGGGGAGGGGGGTGAGAAAGCCTGGATTTGTGCTGGACATGGCCCACCTTGATTACCATGCACATTGTGTAGAGAGTTGTCACTTTGGATGGGCTATTACCAGCAGAAGAGTGAGTTTGTGTGTGGGGGGGGTGGAGGGTGAGAAAACCTGGATTTGTGCAGGAAATGGCCCAACTTGATTATCATGCACATTGTGTAGAGAGTTTTCACTTTGGATGGGCTATTACCAGCAGGATAGTGAGTTTGTGTGTGTGTGTTTTGGAGCGGGATGAGGGGGTGAGAGAACCTGGATTTGTGCAGGAAATGGCCCACCTTGATTATCATGCACATTGTGTAGAGAGTTTTCACTTTGGATGGGCTATTACCAGCAGGAGAGTGAGTTTGGGGGGGGGGGGTGGAGGGTGAGAAAACCTGGATTTGTGCTGGAAATGGCCCAACTTGATGATCACTTTAGATAAGCTATTACCAGCAGGACAGTGGGGTGGGAGGAGATATTGTTTTATGATCTCTGTGTGTATATAAAGTCTGCTGCAGTTTCCACGGTATGCGTCCGATGAAGTGAGCTATAGCTCATGAAAGCTCATGCTCAAATAAATTGGTTAGTCTCTAAGGTGCCACAAGTACTCCTTTTCTTTTTGCGAATACAGACTAACACGGCTGTTACTCTGAAACCTGTCTCCAAGAGAAGACTGGGATCCAGCAACTGGCATGTGGTTAGAACCAACTTTTATGCAGCTTCACCAGCGTAGAGCAAGAGCTGACCATGATCCTCTGCTCTCCGACTAGTATTAGCTGAGGGGGTTGGAGAATGAGCAGTCTTTTCAAATCACGAAAGCAACTTTCTCCGTGAGCGCACCACATTAGCCGTTCTCTCTGTTGCTACCCACGGCACTGTGTGGAGAGCAGCCCTGCAGCAGTTAGAACTGCCAGCCCCAATCATGCCATAGGGCTTGCTGGGGGGCAAGATTTCTAGCACGACTTATGGAGCACGGGAGTGTGGGTTCTACCCTGCAACAAAAGAAAGTTCCTTTGTGCATCGACAGAGTATTTTAAAACCCCCAAAAGACTTTTCACATTCAAACAAACTACAGTAGAAACCTGAGGTTTTGCCTTACCTGATTTTTAATTTTTTTTTGCTGGAAAACTCATGGGAGTATCTCACAAGAGACTGATATGGGAGCACTTGTGTGACTGTGACATTTCTAGTTTGTTTTTGTTTACCCCTGTGTAACTCAGACTTCTAGCCAACATCTGGGAGAAAAGTTTCCTTTGTGCAAAGCCTAAATCACCTGCCTCAGTTGAACTAGACTGTGGGTTCCTCCAGAGGGGAAGGTCTCTGGCCTGTGTCCCGATCCACGAGGCAGATCAGCAGAGACGGCAGGGATTGTTCTTCTTCCTTTCCCCATGCTGGCCAGCGATGAGGCTGAGTGAACGGCAGATTTGAGCCACGAAAGTGCCAAACTGAGGGATGCAGTGAACCTCTGAGGCGAGAAAATCCGCCAATAAGCGCAGGACCCACCAAGGCAGAGGAGGAACTTTGTCACAAATTACATTATGTGATGAAACCTCCAGAAATACATCCAACCAAAACTGGCAACCTTAGACTCTGAGGGTACGTCGACAGTACAAAATTATTTCAAAATTATTCTATTCAAATTTTCGGAAGCTACTCTATACATTTGGTCTTCTGTGTCCCCACTAAAGTGCGTGAATTTGGCAGGTTGCGTCCACAGTACCAAGGCTAGCATCAAATGTCTGAGCAGTGCACTGTGGGTAGCTATTCCACAGTTCCCGCAGCCCACTGGAATTCTGGGTTACGCTCCCAGTGCATGATGGGGCAAAAACATTCTCACATGTGTTTCTGGGTGTGTGTCGTCAGAAAGCTACGGCAGACCATCGTTTCGCGCCTTTTTGGCGTGCAGACGCCATACTGCTTTCAGCAGACGGTGCACCGCTGCTCTCCCGCTACGATGAATCCACCTCTCCAACTCAACTCTGCTCGGCCATCGTGAACCGAGCAGCACAGCTTCCGCCACCAACTCTGCTCTCCCGCTATTGCCACGCTTCCGAGCTTCTCCACGTTGTCTGTCCTGGGCTCCCACCTCTGTGAAAGCCACAGAAGACAGCCATTTTCAGCCTTTGTTCGGCTACCGTGAACCAAACGGCACAGCTTCCGCTGCTGCTCTGCTCCCCTACCTTTCGCGCCCTTTTTCCAGGATTACCCGGGCAGGCGCCATAGCCCTGGAGCCCGATCAGATCTCCGCTGCAGTTCTGACCATTGTAAATACCTCAAAAAGAACAGGAGGACTTGTGGCACCTTAGAGACTAACCAATTTATTTGAGCGTGAGCTTTCGTGAGCTACAGCTCACTTCATCGGATGCATACTGTGGAAAGTGTAGAAGATCTTTTTATACACACAAAGCATGAAAAAATACCTCCCCCCACCCCACTCTCCTGCTGGCAATAGCTTATCTAAAGTGATCACTCTCCTTACAATGTGTATGATAATCAAGTTGGGCCATTTCCAGCACAAATCCAGGTTTTCTCTCCCCCCCCCCCACACACACACAAACCCACTCTCCTGCTGTTAACAGCTTATCTAAATACCTCGCGCATTATCCAGCAGCATGTGCAGTACCTGCAAAACCAGGCAAGGAAGTGACGACAGCGCGATTACTATACTGATGAGGATATGGACACAGAAGACACAGCATGGGGCGATTGGGAGATCATGGTGCTGTTGGGCCAGGTTCATGCCGTGGAACGCCTATTCTGGGCCCGGGAAACAAGCACAGACTGGTGGGACCGCAAAGTGTTGCGGGTATGGGATGACTCCCAGTGGCTAAGAAACTTTCGTATGCGAAAGGCCACTTTCATGGAACTTTGTGACTTGCTGTCCCCTGCCCTGAAGCGCAAACACCCCAAAATGAGAGGAGCCCTCACAGTTGAGAAGCAAATGGCCATAGCCCTGTAGAAGCTTGCAACGCCTGACAGCTACCGGTCAGTCGGGAATCAGTTTGGAGTGGGGAAATCTACTGTGGGGGCTGCTGTGATGCAAATGGCCAAAGCAATCATTGACCAGCTGCTATCCAGGGTAGTGACTTTGGAAAACGTGCAGACCTTTGTGGATGGCTTTAATGTGCTGGGGTTCCCTAACTGCGGCGGGGCGATAGACAGAATGCATATCCCTATCTTGGCCCCGGAACACTGGGGCGGCCAGTACGTAAACTGCAAGGGGTACTTTTCCATGGTGCTGCAAGCCCACAAGGGACTTTTCACTGACATCAACGTGGGATGGCCGGGAAAGTTGCATGATTCTCGCATCTTCAGGAACCCTGGTCTGTTTGAACAGCTGCAGGAAGGGACTTACTTCCCAGACCAGAAGATTACTGTTGGGGATGTTGAAATGCCTATAGTTATCCTCGGGGACCCAGCCTACCCCTTAATGCCCTGGCTCATGAAGCCGTACACAGGCACCCTGGACAGTGGTAAGGAGCAGTTCAACTATAGGCTGAGCAAGTGCAGAATGGTGGTAGCATGTGCTTTTGGACATTTGAAAGCGCGCTGGCGCAGTTTACTGACTCGGTTAGATCTCAGCACAACCAATATTCCAATTGTAATTGCTGCTTGTTGTATGCTTCACAATATCTGTGAGAGTAAGGGGGAGACATTTATGGCAGGGTGGGAGGTTGAGGCAACTTGCCTGGCAGCCAGTTTCGCACAGCCAGACAACAGGACGATTAGAAGGTTAGGAGGGTGGAGGAGGAGGGAAGGACAAGTCCAGAAACCAAATCAAAATTTAGGATATGCCAGCTTTCTGCTGCTTGTGCAATCCTCTGGGGTTGACTGTATGGGTCCCCATAGCCCCCCACCCCACCCCCACATGTTCTTGGGCGTCTGGGTGAGGAGGCTATGGAACTTGGGGAGGAGGGAGGGCTGTTATACAGGAGCTACAGCAGCAGTCTGTGGTCTTGCTGCCTTTCCCACATTAGATCCACCATACAGTGGAGCATGTCAGTTCGCTCCCCCATGAGCTTGACCATAGCATCCTGCCTGCTCTCATCGTGCGCGTCCCTCCTCTCTTCTTATTCATGTAACGCTTTATGCAACTCTACAATTGTTTGCCTCCATGCATTCAACTGGGCCTTATCAGTGCGGGAGGACTGCATGAGTTCGGCAAACATGTCATCCCGAATTCATTTTTTCCGCCTTCTAGTCTGGACCAGCCTCTGGGATGGAGTAGATAGGAGCCACGTTGAAACATTTGCACATGCTGCAGGAGGGTAGTATTTTAAAAGATACATTTTAGAGAACAAAGGGGACACTGTTTCTCAGTGAAACAGGCAATTCATAGTACACAGCACATATTCTTTCTGTACAAGGTCGCATTTTGCCTCTTATACTGAAGTGCCTGCCACTTTGGTGTGAGTAAGCCATCACACACAGCTGGGCAACAGAATTCAGCTTGCAGACAGCCTACGGGCTCTCTGGGATGATCGCTTCACACAACATTCTCCCCCCCTCCCCCCCACACACACACCGCGGGGCTCCGATGAGGCTCTGAGCCGGGATGAGCCCTTTAAACTAAATGTGAACAGCCCAGCGCAGGTGGGTTTCCCCCCACCGAGTGGCTCCGATCAAGCTCTCACTCACCAAAAGTGCCTTCTCCAGGGTCATGGTCCGGGAGCATGCTTTGGGAGTAGGGGGAAGCTATTGGCTCCAGCGTTAAGAATAGTTCCTAGCTAGGGGGAAAAACAGATTCCCCACTTGCCGCCTGTGCACTGTCCTCTTCTTCGTCCTCCAAAAACTCATCCTCCTCACTCCGTGCTACTTCCCCTTTGCAGGTGTCCATGGACAGTGGTGGGGTAGTGGTGTCATCACCCCCCATAAATGCATGCAGCTCATGGTAAAAGTGGCATGTATGGGGCTGTGACCCAGAGCACCCATTCGCCTCCCTGGCTTTTTGGTACGCTTGCCTGAGCTCCTTGATTTTTGTACGACACTGTTCTGTGTCCCTGGAGTAGCCTCTTTCTGTCATGGCCCTGGAGACTTGAGCGTACATATCTGTGTTCCTTTTTTTGGAACGTAGTTCTACCATAACAGATTAGTCTCCCCAACATGCAATGAGATCTAGTACCTCCCGTTCGGACCATGCTGGAGCTCGCCTGTGATGGTGGACTGTGCTGATGGTCGCCTGTGATGGTGGTGACCAAACAGAAAATTCAAAACTTCCCGGGGCTTTTACTGCCTACCTGGCTAGTGCATCGGAGTTCAGGGTGTTGTCCAGAGCGGTCACAAGGGAGCATTCTGGGATAGCTCCCAGAGGTCAATATCGTCAAATTGCATCCACAGTACCTGTAACCCAGAACTGCGATCTCGATTTTAGCGCTACTCCACTTGCCGAGGTGGAGTACAGAAATTGGAATAAAGAGCTCTTTAAATGGAAAAAACTGGTTTGGTCGTGTGGACAGTTTTATTTAGTGGTAACTCGGCTAATTCCGAAATAACCGCGTACTGTAGACCAGGCCTGAGAGGAACCTGAAACCCACAGGTCAGGAAGCCAGAGGAGAGGGGAAGCACCAAGCAATTCATAGAACCATCATGGCATTAGCTGTCAGATCTAGAATACGCAGATCGTAGTGCGACAATAAAAGCAGCCTGAAACACACTGGACCAAGCCCTGAGCTAGTGTGTGTTGACTACAATGAAGAAACAATGACTTGCACCAGCTGACGATCTGAGCCACAGGGTCTACATGTGCTTGGTAACAGATAACACAGCACAATCCTGCTTTGTATGTAATCTGCCATTACAAATCCTAGAACACGAATATACCACAGTGGATGCTAGCTCCATTCAATTTTAACGCGGCCAAACCCAGCAAGTTTCTAAGGTAACACACACAATTTAAATCACCTCCATAATTTTAAAAATGCCTGTAAGACAAGACCAGGGCCTAATTGTACCACTTAAATTTGGTGAAGATTGTTTTTTTGCTCTGGGTTTTTTTGGGTTTTTTTTTTTTTTTTGCTGTGTTTTCTTAGAATTGCAATAAAGGAAGAGCTCAAGGGTCTAAAACTCTAATAATCTAATAAATTTTGCTAAGTGAACACTGTAACAGGTATGCCTGGATGAGATTTTTGTGAATGCCAGACAATTTCCCCAATCTTTATCAGCAGAGAAGCTGCTAGAGCTTCAGCAGGAAGAAATTAAATTTAGTGTGAAATAATAACATCTGGGCTAGATACTGTTTGTCAGGCTAACAGTCCCTTCAGATGTCAGGCTAAAAATATTAAAATGAACTCTGAAGGGTTTCTTCTTCTTTGTGAGTGGGCAGGATGTGTTCCCATACCAACATATTACACTGCTTCAGGCAAGAGCACAATTATTTCCTCCCAGCACACCATTCCCAGGAGACACGCGGGTCAGACCCATGGAATCTGTGATATTTTGTCAAAGTAATTGACGAGGACAAGGGACAGTTTTTCAGAATAACTTTTTTTTAAAGCCACCTCTACAAATTACTTCAGCTTTTTCTTTTAACTGTGTTGCCAGCTCTCACAATTGTATTGCAAATCTCACAATGCTGGGTTTTTTCTTGAAAACCCACAGCTCGTAGAGTCATGGAACCCTCCTCTTCCCCACCCCCCAAATCCACTTTGGACCAAGTAGATACAAAGATTGTAGATACAGATTTTAAAGTGGTATTTAGATGCCTAAAGATGCCGATAGGCACATAGTGGATTTTACTGAGCCCCTAGAGATGTATCTGCACCTTCAGGTGCCTAAACAACACACAAAAAATCAGGCCTAAAGCCCTCTGCTCGTGGAGTAATCAACACCAGGAGCAGGACAACCCACCATCTCTGTTCTTTCACACCCATCCCATGGCAGATTCTCCAGACACATTGCACAGCTGTGACTGGGAATCAGAAGGTGAGAAGGGGGGGGGTGGGGGGAGTTTAAAAAAAAAATCTCTTGCACTAAGCACTACAACCCTAGAAAAGACTGGGAAAAACTTTTCTCTTCCCCATCACCTCCACAGCTTCCTGCCTGAGACAGAGCCAGCCTTTATATGGCTTCTTTGGCCTACAAGTCCATACATGGAGTAGAGGCCCACTTTTTGCAGCTCACACAACCTTCGGTGCTTCACCAACCAAAATATTTTTAAAGGAATGGAGACCCATGTTCTACTTTAAATAAATAAATAAATAAATAAATAGTGTATCAGCTTTTAAATCCAAAGGCAAGTAAAGAACCCAATTTTGAACATTGGTAAATCGGTTTTCTTTGAGTCCAAAATAATTTATACAGAGCTAATTAAACTGAGCTGCTCTTGGACTCCAGCTTGAAATTCACCCTTTGATAATGGGATCACCAGAGCTCTGCTCTAGCAGTGATTAGTTTCATTAGTGGAGCTAGTTGGGAATTTTTCAGCAAAACGTTTTCTCATCAGGAAACATCGATTCACTGAAATTAAAACTTTTCACGGATCCGTGTCAATTTCAGCTGAACTTTCTTCATGATGGTTTTGCAGATCCAGGATGAAATTTCTGGTCCAAATGAAAGAGAGACACCTCCCAGAATAGCCCATAGCACAGTGGTTAGGGAAATCACCTAGAACCCAGGTCTCCCACACCCAAGTCCCTACTCTGCCTGATCCAGAGGTGGATCTCCTCGCTGCTCGCCTATCAGCTTTTCTTGGAGGAGAGGGGTAGAAGAAAGGTCAGCCAAGCAGTCAGTGTCTCTCTCTCTTGCTTGCTCTTTTTCTCTCTGAAAATTTTTTGAAAGATCTCGGTTCCATTCCAACCCAGAATGAAAGCAGATTCTAAAATCTCAAAATTTGTCAGGAGAGGAAATTCTTGTTTTCCAGCCAGTCCTATTAATTAGCTATGCACCATTTCTGACTATGCTTTGCATTCCTCCTGTACACGTCATCTCATTCTCCCAGGAGGTTTACTTTATTCTGTTTCAGAGTAGCAGCCGTGTTAGTCTGTATTCGCAAAAAGAAAAGGAGTACTTGTGGCACCTTAGAGACTAACCAATTTATTTGAGCATGAGCTTTCGTGAGCTACAGCTCACTTCATCGGATGCATGCACGAAAGCTCATGCTCAAATAAATTGGTTAGTCTCTAAGGTGCCACAAGTACTCTTTTTCTTTTATTCTGTTTAGCACTCATAAAATACAGCCTCATTTAAAAGGCTCCAGAAACCCTTCTATCCTTTTATTTTTTCAGAGAAGTAAGGAGTGTGGCACATGCACTGACAAGCCAAGTACTGTATCGGAGCAGGGCTTATGTTCAGGTCTGATCGGAAGTTCATTACAGACTCCCACTGACTTCACTAAGCTTTGGATCTGGCCCTTAGCAAGACGTGGTCAAAAATAAACGAGATGCCTGTCGTTAGCAGATTACTCTGCAAAGAATACTAGCATGCTGGGAAAATGCTTGATTGCTCATCCCTTTTTTTTTTTTTTTTAATATAGCGCAAAAGTTATTCAGTTAGAATGATTTAATACCAATACTATGTTGGTCATCATTCGCGCAATCATTTCATCTCACATTAGCCATGGAAAAAACTATTTTTCTTGACGACAGCCCATGAAGAGCAATTGCAAACATAAATGACTGTACCAATTGCCATTCTCTAGCAATGAAATGTGTTTATCAGAGGTCAGTTTTGCTGAGAAAACAACATATCATCAAATTAAAGATGGAGAAAAAACATGGGTAACTGAACAGAGCAACATGCTAGTCCCATGGGCAGAGACAGTATTTAGCTACCTTAATGAGACTTTCATTCTGGACTACAGCCTGAATTAGGTATGGGCAAAATTATTACACACTTTAATGGTGGGTTTATGAAGTACTATACTGAAAGAACTGTACAAGTAACAGCTTGTTTAGTTCTAAACAAAGGGATTTTTAACTGATTTGCACGCCACAGAAAGATGTTTGGTCTTAGAATCTGTACCCACTGTTTTGATCAGAGGGATGATCAAATCTCTTTTTACTCCTTTGAAATTACTGTGTTTGTTAGTGGTTCTGGCCAGAGACTGGGAGTCAGGAATAACGACCTTGCTACGGACTTGCTTTGTGATCTTGGGCAAATTGTTTCTGCTCTGTGTGCCTCAGTTTACCCATCTGTCAGGTCAGAATAATACAGTACTTATTTGCATAGGGTCAGAGGAGCACCGTTCAGCATTAGTAGTTAAAGCTGTTGAAGTACGTTGGGACCCTCAGAGGAAAGTTATTATGAAAGTGTCAAACAGGGCCATCCTGGCTGGTGCACCTCCAGCATCATCTAAATACAGTTCTGGAAACAAACCTGGTTAGGGGACCTGTGCACAGGTCCCAACCTGCCACATCAGAAATCACTGCCACAAAAGCCACAGGCAATACGAGAACCAAGGAAACACCTGGGATAGTCTCCTCCTGTCCTCTTGGTCCAGAGGCAACTTCTATATTAGCCGCAGAAGAGCCCTTACGCTTTACAAACTAGAGGCTATTTATAATTTTACCGAGGTTCGGAAGCGAAAACCAAATCTAGTATGGAGCAGCCCATTTGGATTGGAAAGTGGAGAAGATGTGCCTCAGAGAAGCCAGTTCCTAGCCATTCATCCTAACCCCCTCTCCACACCTAACAGGGGTTAGCAACGAAGAAAACTTCCACCACTCTTCCATATTACCCCAGGGTAATCTCTCGGGCCACGCACAATGCTCCCCACCCCATCTCCCACCAAAATCTGCTCCGACACTGCAAGATTCTTCCTCCAGCACCAGCGCTGCGGGGGGGGGGGGTCCTCGGCTGATTGCCCCTCTAACCCCAACCCCGCCTAAAGGTCAAAAGTGCTCTGAGTCACCCTTCCTATGGAAGGGGCAGGAACCAGAGGGCACAAAGCATCTGACAAAGGGGATTTAAAACAAAATTAAGACATACTGGCAAGGAAGCCCCATTCATAGCTTTTTGGGGCTCAAAATGCTGTTTATTTGCAAGCTACATAACGCTTCCTCCACTAAGCCAACAGCAACGGAGCACAGAAGCCTGTAGCTCTTTCAGACATCGGCTACTGGGCCTGGTCATTTCTCGCTGGCAATAGCGAATTATTCCACATGTGGTAACTGTCACATCTGGGGCCTGTGCTGCTTGATCGTTCGAGACCTCATGCCGTGAAAGTTCAGAAAGAAACTGTTTCCCCAGCAGATTGTCACAATGAATTAATTAGCCAGGCACTGAAAACCGACAGTGCTTTGACCACGTAGTTACTGCAGCACGGCAACCAGGCACAGCCCAGACTAAGCCGCGTGAGCATTTATTTCATGCTTCAGTCACTATCAAAGAGATCCCTGAACACAGCAGCAAAGCCTCAGAAGCACTAAACGGTTGCACTTCCAGGGCCCAAAGAACGGAGCAAGGATCTCGCTGAAAGAGACTCCACCTCAAAGAGAGGCTATTGGACGTATCCCTTCCGGGTCGTGGGAAGAGGTGTAACAAGGCATGTTGAAGACGACTACCTTCTCCCAGCTCTTTAGCGCCACAAATCTTTCCCTAGCACCATTGAGAAGAACTACATCCGTGAGGTGCCCCAACTAGGCAAGAGTTACATGACTTGTCCTCCATTGGCACTAAAGGGGGGCGGGAAAGAGAGGGGGGCCATGAGGACCCCCTTCTCTCTGCCCATCCCCCACGCAGAATGCTGCGGCTAGCACGCTCCAAGCTGCAGGGTTGACGGGCAAGGCGGGTGCTGGCCCGGGTCAGGGAAGCAGCCAGTGCCCCGCTGATATCCCCCACCTCCTCCTTTAGGGTAAGGCACTGCTCTTTCCTGATGCAGCAAGGACTGCTACTAGCAGAGCTCAGAGGCAAAAGGTCCCATTCAGCTTTAATCATTATTCCTGAAGCCGAGCACCCAGGGGTGCCATAACGCGCCCTGAGGGCCGGGCAAGGGAAAGTCGTTCCAAACGCTTACCTTGGAAGACGGCGGCGTTTTGAATTATGAGGAACTTCAGCTCCATGCTGGCAGACTGGAGGAGCTGCTCCATGGTCAAACGGGCCGTTGCCTGATACTTCTCCTCCATTTTCCTTGAGCAACAGGTTGAGCCCTTTGGGACACACACTTGCAGATCTGCCCCTGTGTGTGGAGATGAGAGCGTTAGAAGCTGGCCTTAGCACGTGGAAGAGGAAATCCGCCCCATAGTCCGGTGCCATTGCAGTAATTGCTTCAGGCAGATCGATTCAGCTTCCTGATTTACCTGCGACGCTCTCGATTTTGTGCATCCCCTACTGGGCTTTCAAGCAGCTGCAGAGCTGAGGGAAGAGGTATTCTAGGCACGGTGGATATAGTTGGAGGGGAACCCCACCATCCCATGATAGTGGTCACCAAAACCCTACTTAAAGCATAGGCCCCCATCCTGCTTTGCCCTAGCAACATAGCTACAGTTGGGTTGGGCAAAGTGATGTTAGAGCATCATTCTGCTCACATCTCTATGGCTGTGGGCATGCCGGGAGCTTGTCATAGGTGGAAGGAGCCAGAGACAGGAGAGAACCAGATCGGGGTTGAGGATTCAGGGAAAATGAGGGGTTTGACAGGAAAGAGGAGCGAAGATTGGATAGAGGGGAGTTTGTGTGACTGGGGTAATGCATATCACTGAATATACAAATCCCAGCGTTACCTTGTTTGCATGTGTTCCCTCGCCTTCCAAGCCCACAGCCTTAACAGGCATGGGCTTAGGACAAGCCAATTATTTTTCAGATAAGAGAAGACTATTCAAATATCGTGTTTTTCCTACTGTGTTAGCATTATTACAGGCCAAATCCTGCTTGCCTAGCTCATGCCAGCCCCATGAAGGCAACAGGATGTGTGTGGATGGACCCTGACGCCTACATGGAGCACCGTAAGAGCGTCAGTGGGCTCCACACACGCAACTGCAGGATCAGAGCCTACTTGCAAAAGTCCAGGCGGAGCCGCGCATACAACACAGTCTATGAAAACCAGTACTCACGTGCTGGGAAGCCTTGTACTGCAATGCCCGGAGCAGAAAACCATTTAATAGATGCCCCCGGTTTCCAAGGAACGAGTCATTTCAGCTACCTCATTCCTGGGGAGCCTGATTTTTGGAAAAGGCTGAGCCCCTACTCTCGAGAAGTACAGCCCCTTGCAGTATCCCCAGCCAAATATTTGGAACACTCCTCCTTGGTGGTGCCATGTCTCTTAGTTTAATCGGGAGGCCCATGCGATTTGGGCATTCTGGAGAAGCCCCAGCTCCTAGGGGCGTGCGATACAAAAAGAACTCAATACTTTTAGCTCATTAAATCATTGGGGTGCGGGGGGGGGGGGGGGAGTTTAAGTCTCATGATTTTATGACTGCTTGAGGCTGGCAAAACCAAGTCACTTCGGTAGGTCTATATAAATAAGTGCGTGTGTATACATTCATATCTACTTGTGCACACGCACCCACGCCCCTCACTCTAACTCAACTATGTTCCAACAGCCATTTGCAGGCACACAAGAGCAAACAGAACAAACAGCTCCTATCAGGATCAAAAGCCTTGATCATAAAAATCATCTAATCCACTGCTGCGGTTTAGAATACGGGGTGGGTACACAGCACTTAATTGTCTGTTAAAAAGCAACTTGAGGTGCGGATCTTTGACTTCATCTCCCAGAAAAAAGTCTTACTTATTAATTACTTGTACTGCAGTAGCGTCTAGAGGCTGTCAAGCAAGGATTAGATTCCCATTGCGCTACGCACTTGACGAACACAGTACCAAGATGCAGTCCCTGGCCCAAAGATCCTGCAATCTTAATAAAGTCATACATAACAGTTCCACTCGTTTCACAAGAGTGGTTTCAAGTTTAGCCTGTAGGATGTGTTTTTTTAAATGGAAATGAAGCAAGTTCTGATTGATTTTGCCATTACTTGAGTAAATTATCACTCTGATCCGAGGATTAATCATCCTTATATTTGTTGGGTTCTTCCTTTAATATCACTACTATATTCACTTTTCAACTAATCACGGAAAAGTGTCAAAAATCACTTCTGAAAAAAAATGATTAAAGAACAAGATAAATATTAATGTAAACCGTGATCTTCCACTTTCCTAAGAGGAGATTAAAAAAAAAAAAAGAGAGAGAGAAAGATTCAACGAAAATTGAAACATTTTCCTCCACTATAAAAGGGGATTTGACACATTTCATTGCCAATGCATGTTTTATGCACAGGGAAGATTTTTACTAACACAGATATTGCACATTATATTAAAACTGAGGCTTATTAAAGTAGTAATATCATGCAAGCGTATTAATGACATGTAGGATTGATTACTTCATGGGAACACAATGACATTTATTGTATGTGCAGAAAACTAACGGACTATAAAATTGCCTAAAGAACTAAAATATTATGAAATAAAATATTTGAATGAAATATGAAAAAATATATGAATAAAACAAGCTGTTACATAAAGGCACTTTTATAAAGGTGGTTTAGAATTAAATCCCTGTCAATTTGCAACCCAAAGTACATAGCACGATATGTTTAACTCTACCGCATAGCTTTCAGTGTACTGCCAACACAAGGCTTAGCTCTAATACATTCATTCATTAAAACCAGGGTGTAAGTTAGTGCTCTAATGTCCAACAAAACGGAGTTGATACTAATACAGAAAAATTTCTAAGATCTAGCATTGAAGAGAATTGTGCAAGAGAGGGAGAGAAATTAATGGAAACCAGCAATGTCATCTAGGCACCTCCCCTCCTCACTGTGATCAGCTGAGCTATTTCATATCTCGAATTGGGGTTTTTTTTTTGTTTTTTTTTGTTTTTTTACTTTTAAGCAAATGACACATGTATCCCGCATGAAAGCGAACACAAAGGGGAAAGGCTGGAAGTTAATTTGAATGACCCAAAATTTTGTCTGGTGGGAGCCAACAACATTAGCTATCCTGGAGGTCAATAAGGGCAGGACAGAAACTTCAGAGTGAGATGCGCGAAGGTTTAGGGCTTTGCTATTTACAGCCCAAAGGGTGGGGGTATAGTTTAGTGGCTACAGCATGGGACAGAGTTAGGCGCTCTCGGGTACTATTCTTGACAGGCACAGTCTTGCTGTGTAATATAGAACAAGTCAATTGGGGGAAGGAGTGTTGGAGTCAACGGGAACTGAGCATTTAAGGGCTTTCTGTGCCACTGAAAACTCTTCTGTCAACTTCCTTAGTATCCCCATTTTCTAGGTGAATCAACTATTTTTCCACCTCACAGCTGTTAAGGCTGGTTTGGGAAGAGTTTGGAGACCCTCTATTATTTCTACTGCAGGGGACCCCTCGCCGTGGGCCACGATTCCATTGAGGGAGGTGCTGTACAAATTGCGTGGGCTACAGAAGACCATTGTATTATTGATGTTGCATAAAATGCTGTTTACACAAGTCTGGATCAAGAACCGCTCATTCAACAATGTACTGATGTGAGGGGATGAACATCTGGCAACATATGACAAGCGTAAGGTCAGACCCAGATACGCATTTAATATATTACTGCATATTCCTGGAGACCTACATGAAAGGGGGTAAAAAGTCCATGGGTCATCCAACCCAACCCCCTACAAATTTGCTACCACAAGTATTTTATCTAACTCTTAAATATCTCCAGTGATGGCTCCTAACTGGGGAGATAGTTAAGATCATTCCATTGCTTAATGGTCCTTACAGTTCAGATTGTTTTATCTTCCAAGCAACATTTTTCCTTTTTTTAGTTTCAAACCACTGCGCCTTTTAATGCCATTCTCAGCCACTGCAAATGAGCTCTTCCCTTTGTTATAGATCATTACAATTTCGTGTGGAGAGAAAAATCTCTAGCAAGTTACCCTGACAGGTTTATTTAAAAAACACATTTAGACGTTCATGTATTGATCTTCTTTTCATCTTTTTCTATTTCTAGCTGGACAATATTAGGTGTGCACGCCTGAGCCTGCAGAACACTAGTCATGTGGCTCAGGGGCTGCAGGATCTGGCCCCATAGGTAGGTAGATGTGTATATAGATGAAGGGACGTTACAGCGCTGTGGCATTTATGCCATCTTGGGGAACAGCAGCGTAAACGCTCCAGTCATTTTGCACACGGTCACGGCCAACAAAACTACGGCATTTCTAGAGCTGCAGCCATCTCCACTATCACTTTCCCCACTTTGACACAGGAATTTTAAAATTCACTCTTCAATCAACTGCTGTTCAGCACGCCGTTCGCATTCTCGTTGAGAGCGCGAGCTGCATCCATGGAGAAGCGTTTAGCATAGCAGGGGCTGTAGTAGCCACATCATCTCCGGGCAGTTGATGCAAAATTCTTATTAAGGGCTTGAGGACCAAACTCTGATCTCGGTCACAGCACAGTGCGGCCCCAATCCTGCCATCAGAGACAGGCAGACAGACCACTAATTTCCATAGGGCTTACAGGGGCACCAACATCCATCTGTCCATCCACATCTAATTGCAGCATCATGGCCAGAGCTACAGTACTCACACTGAAAATACTCCTGGTTTACGCATAGGCTACAAGATGAGCATCTGGCCCTAAAAGTTGAACAATGTTACACTGCAACAGCCTTCACAGACAATAGGCCAAGGAGGGTTTTGTACACAGCGTCGGGGCACTGCACCAAGTTCTGGTGCTTTGGAATTCCTGGTGGCTCTAGTCAATTCCTTTATGGGTCTTGTTTTTACTACCAACCCCGCACAAAAGGAGAGCATTCTTCTTCTGAATACTTTAGTGTGACTAGTCAGAGACACAAACCTGGCTCACACTTTTAACAACTTATGTTTGGATATTTTTCCTCTTGCCAGGGCAGTATTTTATTTTTAATAAAAAGTTATTTAAACCACATGAGAAAGGGACTCAGTATCTGTCACTGACTATTAATGCTTGACATTGCGAGAAGGGAAATGCAGCTGTTCAGAAAACAGGTCAAGTGCCCATTTATCTGTTTTTTTAAAACCTAATTAAAAAGATCTAAATTATAAGCCAACCTCACTGAACAGGTGATTAAAATCGGGACAGTATGGCTACCACATGGGATATTTATTATCCCTTACTATCTTCTCTTTTGCAGGGCTGTCTGACGCTGGATTCTTATTCAAGTCTTGCAAAGTTGGGCACACAATTGCCAAAAAATATGACAGTGCTATAAAAAGCATTTTTAATGAGGCTGTAAAGAAAGACATAAGTAAACTGATTTTATGTTTCTCTACTCAACAATAGCCCATGCCCATTTTAAATTATACCTTCAAGAACATGGAGTTTGATTTACAGGTGTGCGTACACAACATATGTATTTTAATTACACAAACACACTGTGTCCTAGAGGCATCTGAAAGTCCCAGAACACCACTATTCAGGACGTTGTTAAAATTAACCGGGGGGGGGGGGGGGAATGATCTCACTATAAAATGATTGCCTTAGGAGCTTACTAAATTCTAGGGTTCTGCTCCTGCTCTTCATTATCAAGAGAGCAACTTGCAGGCCTGAAATAATTAAGAACAGAAACTCAATTATCTAGTAAACTAAGATCTTAAACTATCGTGCTAGGCTAAATGGAAAAGTAGCCTGGATGAAAGCATCATTAGTCCTACTCAGATTTAAAAAAAAAGACAGGGTACAAAGCAAGCACGCCTTCGAGCGATGGCACTTGAGGCCAACAGGAAACGTTCGTTTAAAGCTGTTCCCCGGCTCCATTCCAATGCCCACAAACCCAGGCTTTCCATTCAGCACGCCATTTTTAATACCTTATTCCAGAAAGCCAGGTGTTAACCTCCTTGGAGTTCCTCTGTGCTTGCCTCTCTCAAAGGGAAGGACCGAGGAGCACTGGAAACTGAATTCCATGAAGGGAGGGGAAGACAATGTAATCACTCATGAATATTTCTAGCCAGATAGATATTCCTCAGCCTTTACGGGGAACAAGACAGAAACTCTCCCATGCCCTCACTCTTGGGAAGGTGATGATTCCACCCTTCCATCCCACTTCACAGCATAGTGGGAGGGGGTGGAGAGGGTGAGCAAAAATCCCACTCTTAAAACCACCAGAGGAATGGGAGGGGGTCCAATGCAACTCCATCCCCTTCCCACAGAGCTCACCGAAAGCCTCCCTAGCATCCGAGCTCTGTTGCTTTAGTAGGTTGCCTAAGGAGAGCGACTCCATGGGACTACCATTGTTAAAGCCACAAGAGAACGCCCAATGGAGTTACTGCTGACTCCATCACAGGGGACTTGATGGAGAGGTCAGGGGCTGGCCCAGACTCACTGGGGGATGTAATGGCAGCATGGCTCATGCCAGGATGGCCGAGGCAAAGGGATTCCCAAGAAAGAGGAGCCATTCCCCTGCACAATTTTTAGAAGCTGTGCCCCTGAGATACATATGGCTCGAAGTCCCCCCTCTTCCCTCCTCACTGACCACCCACCAAGGAAAGTTCACAAGCTGCACCAGAACTGGGATAAGATCTGGGCCATTACATTTTTAGGAAGCCACGTTCTGTTTTCTAACCAACATGGGCTTAACTTCCCACATCTTGTGTCTGTGCTAAGATTGCCAGCAGCACGCAAGGAAAGGCAAGATTCCCAAGCAAATTTCACAGGAGTCAGAAAAGGTTATTTCTACAGGGGACAGGGAGTGGATCTCTCTCCACTTGGAAAGTTCAAAGGAGTTCTGTGGTTTTGCAGAAAGTGAGTCTAAACACTCAGACCCAACTGGGTGAAACATGCAGATTCAGCCATTTGCGTTATTTACTAAGCAGGCACAGCTCCTGTGAGTGGCTACTAGATGATGTTCTAATACGGCATTAGTTACCAAAGGCAAAGCTTTCTAACCCGGGTCACCCACAGCTAAAAGGCATATTTAGGCACCTACATAAGAATGGTTTGACTTAGGCACCCACAAATCCCACTGATGTAACTAGGAGCTACAGGTGCTCAGCACTTTTAATAAAATAAAATAAAATAAAATAAAAATCAGACCACTTCTATTCAGGTGCCTACATATGGCTTTACGAGTCTAACTTTAGATACCCACATCAGTAAATTTTGGCAGAAGTTTCCAATCCACCAACCTATCCACAAACTGTCCTGAAAGGTTTAAAAAAAAAAAAAAAGCCTGCAAAAAACGGAATCCAAGTAACTATTGGAAGAGAGAGAGACACACACAAAAATGACAAAGAAAGAGCTAAACAAAGATAGAAGAAGAAAGAAAATATATAAGACAGACAATTAATTTACTTATTACTGTTTTATGTACAGTGATGTAAGTTATCCCAGCACAGAATCCACCTCAGCTCATGTTTGGCATTCAATGTTTGTTTCAAAAAGATCTTTAAAAATCTCTCTACATCAGAGGAAACTGATTTGGCATCTTAAGATTTTCCTGGAGAGGCCCTAGTGTTCAGTATTTGCCCCTCACTCCCCAATACATAAAAAAAAATTTCTTCTCTAAATCAAATCTAAATTCTGGCATAAATTAGTCCATGTGGCTCCCTCGAGTAGTAAACTCCCTTTGATGGTAGCTAGGTCAGGAGGGTCTCTAACTGCTATCAAGCATGCCGCTACATGCTCTGGTGTCACACAAAACAATGCCATTTGGAAGCTTACTCCACCTTTCTTCTCTCTAATGGATGCCTTCAATTAATTTTGCTTCCGTTTCCTGAGAGGTATTAAAGTTACAATGGGTAACTTATTTACATTTCCAGAGTGTGATCCTGGAACCAGACCTATGTGCATGGACACCTGTCCCTTCAAGGCAGTCCTCCAAAGTGACAATGGATCCAGAGACCCCAGGCCTGTAGCATTAAGTGTTCTGAAGTACTAACACCAGAGTATTTCTTCTATGTCTGCCATGAGATACAACTGCTCATAAAGCAAAGCGTAGTTCCTAGAAATCATTGTTTCTGGTTTGCTCTAAAAAATGTATTTTAGGTAAGTTATTTAAATACTCAATTTCTCTAAGTTGATATTAAATGTAAATAGGCAGTTTCTGGTGACTTGTGACTGGGAATTTCAGAACTTGGGTTGTTGGTTTTTTAATTAATTGACAGATGTACAAAGGGGAAAAAAAGCAATAAACAGAAGGCTAGAAAATACTACTTGAGTGATGTTTCCTCTATTAGAGAGATTTATGCAGCTGGCACTAGAAGCAGAGGGTGCTCTGACATGTCATTACTCTTCTAGAGGCACCCAATATGGGCCAGATCCAAAGTCTATGCAAATAGTCATTACTTGAATTATAATCCAGTTTCTGTATTTAGGCATACAGAAAATCCATTTTACAGCTGACGAGTTGTAACTCTGTGATTGTAAAAAGTGGACAGTGTTTCAGGTAAACACCCACTCTGTTAGCAGTTACTGGTCCAGGTAGTAAAGAGTTAAGCAGATTCACCAAAGTAAACAGCTCCTTACTCCACCTGAATATAAGGGAGGTGGAAGGGGCTCTTCAGGGAAAGAGGATCTAGTGTGGGGGCTGAGCAGTCTGGATGGAGAAACTCAAGGAGCAGCCAAGCCTGGGGAGCATGAAAGACCTGAACTTACTTTATTGATTTCATTATTAATAAATTCAACCTCCAGAAAGGGGACAAGTTTGGATTCTATATAGCATGTAAACTGTGTTTGCAAAGCAGACTGTGGAGAATGCCTGCTCACCGAGCAGTATATATAGGAAGAAATTTATGAACCAAATTTTGCATCCATATCTGTGGCTTAAGGTCTCAAAGCCATGGCTACTGGCATATGAAAGCCAGCTTGTTCAGGGAAAGTTGATCCTGCTGCAGAAGAACAAAATACAACCCAGCTCTGCACCGGGATGTTGAGGAACTGAAGGGGGCAGTAAACACCCCTCTCCTGGCATTCAGCCACTCCTGAGACTGGGCTTGATCCTTTCCTCTCCCCGCACCACTGGGGTCACACAGCTGATTGGAATTCCATGCAACACAGCTCCCCAGTGGAAAGAGGACCAGATGGGAGTCCTCTCTCTCATCTCCTGCTAGAAAGGGGAAGTTTCTTTAGGCTGCTGAAAAGCTCCCTAGGAAAAGCCTCTTATGCAGATCCCGATTTTTATAGCACAAAGCAGTAATCTTTGGGGCCACATAATTTATCTCCCTGATGGAGACCATTTGGAGCTAGCACTTATCACTCTCTTCAACATTTTTTTCCTGGCTGACCGGTATTTCACTTGTCAAGGGAAAAAAAAATCTGCCCACTGCATGACAATGTCAGGGGTTGGACAGTGTGGGAGGGAAGGGGAAATCCTCAGCCACTCCCCATCAGTTCCCAAGCATCTGATTGATTTAAGTCAGCAGCCTAATACCCAAGAGCCAAATTCCACAAATGAAACTTCCATTGCTTGATTAAGGCTCACAGAGTTGGGCTCAGAACAGAGATTAAAGAGAGCTGCCATCACACAGTAGAACAGTTTCTTCTCCATGCAGCTTAGTGACATTTGTATCTAAATATTTACAGCTTTCCCACCAGTTCTGAAACAAGTATTCCCTAGGCAGGAATAAGTATTCTCATAGCCTCTTGCAAGTAGCCCTCTACCCACCAGGATCACAAGAGAGGTCACTCTTTAGCAATCTGCCATCAACAACTCCAGGCAAGTAACTAACAAGCTTTGGTCCTGATCTTGGTGTGACCCCAACCGGCAAGGGGATTACAGAACTACCTGATTCTGGTATGTACATTCTGGTTCACCAAAGAACATCAAGTAAGGTCTCCAGTGAAAGCCAGTGCCACACTGGTTATGAATATCATGGTGAAATGGATGTA
This sequence comes from Lepidochelys kempii, assembly GCF_965140285.1. NCBI lineage: Eukaryota > Metazoa > Chordata > Testudines > Cheloniidae > Lepidochelys > Lepidochelys kempii. Next base: position 98,656,106 of record NC_136388.1, on the reverse strand, counting down.
CAGATACTAGGTCACAGAAGTTATGTATATATACACACACTGAAAATATGTTCTTAGAGTCAATATTAAGGCATTAGTCACCAGCAGAGGTGGAAAACAGGTGTTCCGTTAGGCAAAAGATCCAGCTCTCCATCAGGATGTCAATTAAACATCGTAAGCTAACACAATGGATATCCATTTACACACACAAAGTCAAACATTGATGATGAAGAGATGTGAAATCTACAGGAAAGGAGTACACAGGAAAACAACAAGCCATCAGCAGTTAGACTGTCTATAAATAAAGACAACGAACTTTGGAGGGATTTCTAAAAGGCAAAAATGACACCTTGTCATTCTGCACCTAGGAAGTTTGCATTCATGAAAGCAAGGTCTCAGCCAGCTTTGGCTGAAAACATTGAATGGAACTTTGGGTGAGAGAAATTTCTTTAGACAAGAGTTTAGCCTATTAGTTACATTTAGTCTCTAGAAAGCATGTTATGATTTTGTTTTATACATAGCCATTTGTTTCCAAAATCCTTACTATCACCTGATTCTCTAGCCTTTGATAATAAATTAATTTTTTTCACTATAAATATATCTCAGTGCTGTGGAGCTAAACCAAATGTGGGTGCATCCTGCGCTTTTGGGAACAGCAGGGCTGGTCATTCTGCATGTGATCAGTAGAAAATGGGCTGGACGCTTCAGGGAACACTCCGAAAGCTCGGGGCGGGGCGGGGGGGCATCAGGTGGCTGTTGCTACCGGTACAGTGACAGCGAGGCCAGTGGGGGCTTGGAAGGCAGGGCTAATGTGGCCAGAGCCTGGTGGTTTCAGGGAACTGATCCACAGCAGGCACAGACAAAACTCCTTCATACTCAGGACAGGTACTGGTGAGGTGTCTTCTCCCCCGGGGTACCTTGGGGGAGCGTCACACATCAAATGAGCTTTCTGCGGCTGGCCCTCTTTGTCTGCAGGGCTGTAGAAGCACATTACAAGATCAGGACCTTGATTTCCAAATACATCCCACGGTCCGCAGAGAAGGAGGTTCTTACCTTTTCTGCTCTCAGATTGACAGGCTGAGCAATACGGGATAGAGTTTCCCCTCTTTAACAGACTTTGCTTCTCTGCCCAGTCTTAGCTGCTGCAGCCTGTTCTAGTTTATCTGTCTACCCACCACACATTTGTTATCTATATGAACTCATTTTAGCACACTTCAGAGAGTTTGCAGGATTTGCAAAGCCCAGCCTGTCAGCCAGATTACACCTACTGGATGCAGATAATTAACTTTAAGTACCTGGAGGAAAGTGCCATTCAAACAAATATGGTTTCTGACTAGAAAATATAAAAAGAGGTCCTAAATTCATTTATAGTCATGCATGGCATATAAACACACTCCCTCAAAAGGTGCAACCGCATGAAAAAGCTAGGGATGCAGGAGCAAAAGTTCTGCAGTTATTCTGAAGGGAACATCAACAGGACAGCACAAAAATCTGGGCAAGAGAGACAGGAGAGAAAACGTGTCCTGACGTCACCGGTACTTGGGTCTAGGTTCTCTCCAGCGACTATCACACATTTAAGACATTGCTGAAAAATGACAAAGGTCTATCTAGCTAAGGACTCAGAACTCACAGGGATTAAGACCAATACTCTGAAGTCTCAAACTAGATGCAAATGTATTTTTCTCCACTGCCTCTCCCAAATGGCTGTGAAGTGTTCTGCATTTCAGAAATAGGTGAAGCCATTCTTATATCTATAGTACAGCCAGTGCTATGAAACTCTCAATGAAAAGTGCTATGTAAACATAAGACAGCATAATTATTTCTGACCACTGCTTATCATGCTGCTCATGATCAGCCCATTGTTCCCTTGCACTCCCCTACCTGATTACTGTTTGCACCTGGAGTCTCTTGTCTTTTATGCTTAGATTGCAAACTCTTCAGGGCAGGGACTGTCTCTTTGCCATAGGTTTGTATGGTGCCTAGCACAAAAGCACTATTGTAATACAAACAATAATAATATTTTAAGGTTCACTGTTGTATGGTTCCCCAAACCATAGGTAGCATACCTTATGTTCTGCAACCCCAGACAGGTAGAGAGCTAGACTGGCTTTGAGAGAGTCAAAGTGGGACTTTGAAGAGTGTGAATTTCACGTTTTTTTCCCCATTTACATTTTTTTTTAAAAAGGTAAAAAAACTGGAGAGAGACTTCTCACAGTGCAAGAGTTGAGAAGAAGAGTAACAGGCCCTCTGCAGCCATTGCCATCTGTAACGAATAACCAGGCAATTTTGCAAATGTACGATGTACACTGTGGGTTGAACAGCTGTTTCCTATGTATAAAAGTCTATCACGTACTAATACAGCATGTTCAGACAAAGGTATGCCTCCGCCCTTCTACTTTAGGCTGGCACTAATCTGAATGTGTAGATCTGTATGTAAGCATTAAAATGCACCCGTGGCTCCTCGTGTGCAGCTTCACCCGGTTTATAATTTCTCTTGCCGGCCTGCACTGCACGCTGCTCAGCAAGAGTCCATAGGAAGTGCTTTGAGAAGAAGTCCCCCATGCATTCATAGTAGCCACCTTGAAGATGTAAATGTTCTGGGTTTGGCCCTTCTTGTGGATGCTCCTAATTTTAAGAACCCGGGATCAAGAGGTCCCCTTCTCCATTAGCTCTTTCTATACATCTGAAGTATCAGAAATCATTAGGTCACATTATAACTGACCATTTGCGAAGTCTCATTTTTCAAAACTGAAGTCATTCTTGAGCTCTGCCTACAGCTTAAAGAAGGGATGAGGGGGCTAATCTTACTGATGCTTTACGAATAAAGATTTCCTCCTGGGTACTGAATTTATGTACCAAGCTGCCACCTAGCAAACATTCTTATAGACAAAGCATCGCCATTGAAGAGGTGGCTAGACCACATGAGGACAGGTTCAAGACCCCTGGGGATGTGACTGGGTACTACTAAGACACAGGGTGCTCCAGATCACCACAGGGGAACCAGACCTTGTGATTCTTAAGTGTTCTGTTCACTCATGTGTCAGAGCCCAGCGTCACTTTCTGGTTGCAGCGGGTTACTCTGCAGGGGGACTAATTTCACACACGGTTTTTATGCTGTTCAGTGTTTGTATAAAGGACATCAAATAGAAGAATTGGGTAAAGAAGAGATAAATAGCCATCATTAACAGGTAATCCAAATCTTGTCTAACTAAAACAGCTTTTACAAAAAATATGCTAATCTATCACAAATTCCATTTTATGACAATTATTTAAAAGACTTTCTTTTGACCCAGTTCAACATACTTAGGAATGCATTATTAGCGTGCTGTTGTATATGAGCCAAGTGGGCACTGTGCTGTTTAAAAACTAGCATGTAACTTGCAGCTCTGGTCTCGCTATTAAATAATAGCGACAAACTCTAGAAAAGTTATTCCATTTGAAGTTACACAAGAGAGTTCCTTACACCCTGGCTACGCTGTAATTTGTGCAATTACATTGAACTGGGAAATACCAATGAACCCTTTGGGCAGATTTTCATTCTGTTTCTCCTCTTCCTGTAAAACTATTTCCCTGTGTTTATTCCCCCGCACACACACACTGTTCCTCAGACGTTCTTGTCAACTGCTGGAAATGGCCCACCTTGATTATTACTAGGAAAGGTTCCCCCCCAATAGCTCATCTTACCTGATCACTCTCCTTACAGTGTATATGGTAACACCCACTGTTTCATGTTCTCTGTGTATATAAAATCTCCCCACTGTATTTTCCACTGCATGCATCCCATGAAGTGAGCTGTAGCTCAGGAAAGCTCATGCTCAAATAAATTGGTTCGTCTCTAAGGCGCCACAAGTCCTCCTGTTCTTTTTGCGAATACAGACTAACAGGGCTGCTACTCTGAAACCTGACACTTAACACTGGCTTTTTCTCCAGTGCTTGTCAAGAAAGGGATGTTGTACGAATCGCGTATACAGTGAGCTTTCCAAGAGCGTGTTTTTCCCCCACGGAGTTTGTGAACTCCAGTAGGGGAATCAAAGCGATCTCCATCCCAACACACTGCTCCGCGCAGGAGACAAGGTCGCAGGACAGGCAGGACACTGCAGAAAGCCCCAGACAAGGCAATTCTCCACTGGTCACCCGGGTCTATCTTCCTCCCTCCACACAATGAGCACAGCCCCGTTAAGAGCGTGGGGAGGAAGCGTCAGAGAACGGCTCCCAAAGGCGGCGGCTGCCCCCGCGAAGCGGACGAGCAATTCCTCATCTCCGGCGCGACACCCTTCTCGTGTACTTGTCCTAGAGACATGGTCTAGAGCAGGGCGCCCTGGTTGTCCGCCCCCCGCACTCTCTAGTCAACCCCAAAAATGGAAAGCGAAAGCCCAGGTGGCAAGCGGTCCGGGCCTGGAGACCACCGGGCCCCCCACCCACCCCGCACGCCCGGATTGTCTGGGCCGCTCAGGGAGACGAGGAGGGAGGGGATCGGGTCGGGCGTTTCGGCGCACCCGCCTTTCGCGGCTGCCGACCCGGGCTCCCGTCTGGGAGATGGGTGGGAGTGCGTGGGGCAGCTTCCCAACACTGACGCCGGGGCTGGAGGGCTCGGTCCTGCCCAGCGCGGGCTGCCGGGGGCGCTCGGGGCACGCCGCGCCCGCCCCGGGCCAGGTCCATCACGAATTCGCTCTCCAAGGCGGAGAGCTCGCCCGCTCGCCCGCCCGCCGGCGCGGTGTAACTCCGGGGTAAGCAGCGAGCCAGGGCGGGGACGCCGGGCTGCGGTGCGGGGCTGAGCGCACGCGGGGAAACCCTTCTCCCTCCGGCCTCCACCCGCCGAATTCGCTCCCGTAGCTACGCGCCCGCTTTTCTCGGAGTAGCCGAGCGCGGAGCAGCCGCGGCAGCGCGTTTGCCGCCGGCCGGGCGAGAGGGAGGGTCCCCCGCAGCGGGACCGGCGGCTGGAGAGCCACGCACCCGGCCGGAGAGGCAACCCACCAGCTTGCAGCCCTTGCTGGTCGCCCGAGCCCGGGTCACTCTCAGCCAAGCCAGCCCCCCGCAGGCTCCAGGGGGTTAGCGGAGCGGGGGAAGAGACCCAAAGCCAGAGGGCTAACTCCATCCCCGGTGTAAGGAGGCTGCACCCGGGGCGCGTTTGGCCCCGAAGCCGAACACGCAGAATGCCCGAGCCCTGAGCGAGGTTTGCCGCTAAAGCAGAGCCAGGAACGCGGGCACTGACCCCGACCCAGCCAGCGCTGCGAGCCCGCGGGAGGGGACCGGAGACTTCCACCAACTTTCCCCGCAGCGACGCGCGGGCAGGAGCCGGGGAAGCGCCCGCAGGCCCGAGGGAACGGGGATGGCCACCGCCGCCTCCCTGGGGACGCCGAGCTCCGCTCACCGCCTCTCTCCTTCCACAGCCCCCAGCAGGGCGAGCCAGGCAGCCGCCTGCCCTCTCCGAGCCCGCGGAGCGGGGCTCGCTTAGGAGGCTGGATGCAGCCGCCTCTGGGGGGGGTGGGGGGGAGCTCCCGGGGCCCCTCGCACCTGTCACCCCGCACCCTGCGCTGCGCCACCCCCCGCTCCCAAACTCCTGCCGCCTGGCTGGCTCCGGCTCACCTGCCACCGGGCTCTCGGGCACCCCCTTGGCTCCGGGCTGCAGCAGCTGGAAGGCGGCGCGGACGCGCTGGCAGGTGGCGTCGGGGTGGCCCCAGCCCCGCAGGCAGAGCGCGGCCAGCAGGGCCAGGCGCAGGGCGCCCCCGGCCATCCTCTCCGGCCCGGCGCCGCGCTCTGCGGCCGCCCGCGGGCGCTCAGCGCAGCCCGGGCCCCGGCTCCCCCCCGCGCGCCCTGGGGCTGGCGAGCGCTCGGCGGCTGCCCGGCTCCCCGCACTGGCGCAGGCAGGCGGCCCGGTCTCGGGCGCTCCCAGCCGGGCTGCCCCGCTCTGATTGGCCCGGCCGGCTGGCGCCGCCGCTGGCTCCCGGCAAACTTTTCCCCGGCCCGCCCCCTCCGCCAAGCTCATTGGCCGCCGCGCCGGGGACTTCGCCCGCTTGCAGACGCCCTGGCCCCGCCAGCCCTCCCCCGGCACCACCCCCGGGCTGGGGGCGCTGCTTCCGCGCCCGCTCCGAGCCTCTGCGGGCCGCGCAGCCCCGGCCAGGTGCAGGCGGGCGGGGCTGGACCCTGGGGGGTATAACCTGCCTCCCCTTCTCAGCACCCGCCTGCCGCTGCCCGCCGCCCCCAGGCCGGTCCAAGCCGCAGCGTGTTTCTGCAGCCGAGCGGGATGGGGAACAGCAGACACCTTCCCCCGTCCCGCGCCCTCCCCTCTTTTTGCGGTGAAAACTCCGCGGCTGGGCTAGAGGAGAGGCGGGAGGAGTTCGGGGAGCGCCTGCAGCCGGGGACCGATGGATTCGGGGCAGGGAGAGGGCCTGAAATCTGTGCTGTAAAAATCCCCGGGGCCCAGCCAGCGCCTCGCCTGCGCTCAGCTCCGCCGTGGCTGGGAAAACCGAGCCCCGCCGTATTGACAGAACGGAGTAAAACTGACCAAAGCGAAGCGGATCAGCTTAGTTCCTGCCAGCGCCAAGACGGTGCTGACTCGAGTCTCTTACAGCTAGGCAGTGGTGTCAAGTAGCCCTGTGAGTCTGTGTCCACAAAAACAACAGGGAGTCCGGGGGCACCTGGAAGACTAACAGATTTATTTGGGCATATGCTTTTTTATCCACGAAAGTTTATGCCCAGATAAATCTGTTAGTTTTTATGGTGCCACGGGACTCTCTGGGCAGTGCTGGAATTCTGCTCGGAGCTCCAGCCAGCTGGGGGGAGTTGGGGACAGCAGAGTCCCCTGGACTATGAGGGGACCAGGGTGACAGACAAATTAGACTTCGGGACCAGGATAAGCCTCCAAAAAACAAAAGGAGTGTTGGGAACAAAAGGCTGACTTGAAAAGGTGCAATTAATGTGAAAGGGACCCTTCCCTAAAGGCCTGGTGCTGCCACTGAAGAATTTTGAACAATAACCCCGTCCCCATCTTGACTGTCAGGGATTCTGTCAGTTCTTTCCTTTCTCATTAACAGGCCCGCCCACAACATTTTGGCACCTGAGGCAGGGAGCTCAAATGAGGACCCCATGCACCCACGCTTGGGCCAAAACTTTGAAACTCTGGGTCCTAGTGGCGCCCCACCACAGTCAGGCACCTGAGGCGACTGCCTCAGTTTGCCTCATGGTAAGGCCAGCCCTGGTCATTAGCCACTGGCCACCCCTTACCTTATTACAGCCCAGCTTTTCAAATCGAACCTCCTTTTCAGCACCTAGACTGTTAACTTGGTCCACATTTTATGCTCTGGTCAAACAACGACATGGGTCAATTTCGTTTTTGATGGTAGTGACTTTCTAGTCATTTTTCTCCTTCAGGCTCTAGTATAATGGTGTTGTTCCTGTTCACACCATTTCAGGAGGAAACGTTAAATCCAAACAGAACTGTTTTCTTTGCCATTTAAAAGACACATGCAAACATCCCTGTTCATATTAAGTAGGCTTGCATAAATATATAATAAACAGGTCCCAAGAGTCATTTCTGTTCTCTGTACCCTGTGTACAGACTGTCCTACATGATGCACTATAGGGAATAACCGTTTCTTATCAAAAATGTATAGCTTTTAAATAGTTCATTTATTATTTTTAAATCTATTTAAAATTTCTACCATCAGGAAATGATCCTGAAATAGGTATTGATATTAGAATCCAGTTTCCACAAAGGTGAGTAATTTGCACAGGTAAATGACCAGTTGCATTGTTTCTGCACTAATGAATTGTATTTGTAAATGTACTAGTTGTGCACACAAATTATGTACACATGCAGATTTAAACATCTGGATCCAGCACTTTTAGCTATAAAGAGAACGATTTAGAATGGAAGGTGAAATTAGGAGCCATCATAGACTGAACAGCCAGGTGAGACAGGGTGAGAAAGAGAGAGGTTTCTTCTGTAATCTATGAAACTGAGAATAGAATTTGAAGAATAAATATTTTCTTGTTTGCACTTATAGACACATCTTGCCAATCAAGTCTTTGCTTTCTTGTGTCCATCATTCCAGAAACATTTTTTCTCCTTGCTTCTACATCTCCTTCTAAGCCCTCAGGAGCTCCTTGTTTACTGTCTCCTGTTTGATTTGCATATAGAAACTTTCTGCATGCCCACACACTGCTCCTTTGGCCTGTACTCTTTTTCTTTTCATACTTAAGTGAGATTTGTGACATCTCTGGCACTTTTATGGACTTTACTAACATTAACTATTCTGTAAGGTAGGCAAGGATCCTTGTATTATCAGTGGGGGAACTGAAGCAGAGAAGTTTAATGACTTGCCCAAGGCTACCAAGGAATCTATATCAAAGCCAGGGCTAAAACCCCAGGAGTTCCTCACTCTTAGGCCTATTTATCATTATTTATATTATAAAAGCACATAGGCCCCAGCTGACCTCAGGGCCCCATTGTGCTAGCCCTGTACAAACAATATGAGACAGTCCCTGCTCTGAAGAACTTACAGTCTAAATAGACAAGACAGAAACAATGGTGGGAGGGGAAACAGAGAGAAGTGACTCGCCCCCAAGTCACACAGCGGGTCAGTGGAGGAACCAAGAATAGAATCCAGGCCCCCTAACTAATCTAACACCACATCACCTAGACCATAGCTCTTCTCATTCTGAGACCACTAACCATCACCCTTCTCGTTGTAGATGAGTCTTTGGGAGCATTCAACAGTATTAGAAAAATTTAGAACTGGAGTCAACTGAGGGGCAGGCCGGGTTCCTTGTAAAAATGATCATTGCAAATTTGCAAAGATAGCCTCTGAGTAAGGTATCAGAAACATACCTAGCTAGTTATGTAAAGCCATGGGTTTTCAACCTCTTTTTCATTTGTAGACCCCTAAAATTTTTCAAATGGAGGTGCAGACCTCTTTGGAAATCTGAGACACAGGGGTCTGCGGACCGCAGGTTGAAAATCACTGATGTAAAGTATGAACATACTGGATCAAGCCATTTTGGAGAGACAATCTGACACAAGAAAATATACTGTAGATTTGGGAACAAGAAAACAAAACCTTATCCCAGCAACATATTGAAAGGAGAGGTGGGGAAGTCAATTATTACCCAGAAGCCAGCGATGGAACAGTCCGCCCTGAAACTTTCACGGTATGGGCATGCTAGTAGCCTTCCCAAAGGAAGCAAATGCAGGAGATTGAAGTGACCTCTCTGACCCCTAAACCCTTGTTACAAAGTAACAGAATTCCATCATTGGGCCCTGTCAGACTTGGCCCTGCTCCAGCTGTCCTCACAGTTCCTTAAACAGTGCTTGACAAAAGGTGTCAGTCCACACTCCTCTTTGCCAGCTCCTCTCAGCTGGTGGTGGAGAGAGTCAGGTGCATGCAACACCTTGGCTAGCAAACCATGGTGGAATGAGGTTTCTGGGACACTGTTTCACCAGTTGAGGAATTACCAGAAGTGTCAGAGGGCACTTTAAGAGTATGTTTTCATTGCAGATAAAAGGTGTGCTCTTAACTCAGGTTAGCTGACCTTTGTTAGCTAACTGAGGTTACAATAGCAGCAAAGACATTGCAATTCTGGCTTTAACTAGGGTGGGCAGCTCAAGTTCAAGTCCAGGCACCCCTCGTGGCTTTAACTCAAGCTGCTAACCCAAGTTAAAAGGCAAGTTGCCATGTCTTCACTACTGTTTTAACCCAATTGAGCTAACATGAGTTAGATAACCCCAGCTAAGATCACATCTCTTTTGCAGCAAAGACATACCCTGAGTCACACAGCTGAAAGTCCAATACTGGGGAGAAACTGGTTTTGAGGCCATTTTAAAGGCTGTAGGTTTGGTGTTACTTGCTTTCATGACTGACATATCAGACTTTCTGGTGCTCTGTTAGCCTCCTGGTGAGCCAGGATCAGGACTCAAACTGGGGGCATACCGGGAAACAGTATTTGCAGACATGTCTATGGACACGAAATCCTATTTTGAGCACCTCGGTTTTTGTTCACTTTTTGCAAACATTCGTATGAGCACAGGTTTGCTCCTGTGAAAATTCAAATAAAGTGAAGTTTGGGCCCATTGCTGAAATTAATAGGTGCTGAAGCTAAATTTGTTTTGGGCAGAAGAAGTTTGAAAGGCTACGTTACCCACTCAGTGATCCCAACCAATCCTGCATGCTTTTAGTGATCAACCATACAGCTCAGGTAGCAAATTCCAAATGGCAGATCGTCAAATGTAAACTTGATAGAAACAGTACACGTGCACTCCACTGACTGACATGTGGTCGTCTAAAATATTCATCAAACAATTTGGAATAAATAACACATTTGTAAAAATCATAATCTGTGTGTGGACAATTTGCAATCAGTCAAAACGGTTACTTTCACCACAAACATTTTTTTACAACAAATAGTCTGACCAGCTTTGTCTACGACGTTCCTGAACTTGCAAAATCCTAAAGAACTAGCTGTATTCTTTTCTGCCAGGTGTTGTGTTCCTTTCCAGTTAATGAAGACTCCATTGTAAAACAGAATTGTGCACATTAAGGATATGTACAAATTGAGATTGGATTTTTTTTTTTGCCCCCGTTAGTGGGACTTCCTCCAAGATCTCCTCCTTATGCGAGCAAACTCACCCCAGTCCCTAACCCTGCTGCTATTAAGCAGAGAGAAGAACAATTAGGGTCTGAATGTAAGTGGGTGAGCAGAGAAAATCCATTTAAAATTTTCCACTGCAGATATAGAATCAAATTATTGCAAGTGGCTCCCCAAGCAGCTTTTATTTTTTTACTCCCAAATTTTCAAAAGGAATGAAAAATGAAAGTCGGGCTCTGCACGTTTGTTCCTGGGAAATGCCTGGTTCGGGAGAGGTTGTTAAAATGTTTTATGGATATAAGACTAATAAACCAGAATGAGCTGCTTCTGTCATTGGTTAATGGATTGTCTCTCTCTGCTTCTGTCTAGAGACTGCATTCTTTACTGTACATTCATTGCATCTATTAAACATGCCTAACAAGACTTGCGTTAGTCATGCCGGTAAAAATACAACACTCGCCAGATCTTAGAGCAGTTTGGGAACTTCATTTAAAGGCTTAGGAGTATGTCTTCGTCTGACGTAAATTAGCATAGCTCTATTGACTTCAACTGGCAACATCGGATGAGAATCAGCTCCCTCCTGATTCTCAGGCAAGATCAGATCTGCTCTATGCCTTGGTTTGCATGAGCTGTACTGATTTAGATATCTAAGATATCTAATCTTTTCTACTTCTAGCACAATGATAAGTTGTTTGAGATAATATTATGTTTACATCAAATATTGCTTTTCAAAATATCCATAGGGTTTGGTTTGATGAGGAACCAGCTAGACTGAAATGTGAAATGCAAAAATGCAAAGATTGGTATTTAAAGCATTGCTTTATATGCAATATTGCAATCCATATCATATTTATGGTGTGAATTATAGTGGTCCATAAAGTGTTCAGGCATATCAAGTATTTATTTTCATGCCTGATGCATACATTTAATATAGCCTGCTTATACTGGTTCATATAAGTAAATTGCTATTGTGAAGCATGCTATTATAATAAGGGATTATATATAGTACACAATATACAGTATTTTGGTAGCTATTGAGAGTCTATAGTGCTGTAATATTTCAAGCCAAGTAGAAAAAAGATTATTATTGTTCTTTACAGGATCTGACTTTATAGACTCAGACTTTCAGCCCAGAAGGAACCATCATGATCATCTAGTCTGACCTCCTGCACGTTGCAGGACACAAAACCTTACCTATCCACTCCTGTAATAGACCCCTAAACGCTGGCTGAGTTAGTGAAGTCCTCAAATCATGGTTTAAAGACTTCAAGTTACAGGGAATCCACCGTTTATGCTAGTTCAAACCAGCAAGTGACCCATATCTCACACTGCAGAGGAAGACAAAAAAACAAAAACAAGCAAACAAAAAACCCTTGATCTCTGCCAATCTGACCTGGGGACAAGTTCTCCCCGCCCCTATATATGGCAATGTTAGACCCTGCACATTTGGGGTAGACCCCCAGCCAGACCCCTGAGAAAGAATTCTCTGTAGTAACTCATAGCTCTCCCCATCTAGTGTCCCATCACTGGCCATTGGGTATATTTGCTACTAGTAGTTGCAGATTGGCTAAATGCCACTGTAGGCATTCTCATCATACCACCCTCTCCATAAACATATCAAGCTCAGTCTTGAAGCCAGTTAAGTTTTTTGCCCCCACTGCTCCCCTGTGAGGGCTGTTCCAGGACTTCACTCATAGAATATCAGGGTTGGAAGGGACCTCAGGAGGTCATCTAGTCCAACCCCCTGCTTAAAGCAGGGCCAATCCCCAATTTTCGCCCCAGATCCGTAAATGGCCCCCTCAAGGATTGAACACACAACCCTGGGTTTAGCAGGCCAATGCTCTAACCACTGAGCTATCCCTCCCCCCTCCTCTGATGGTTAGAAACTTTCATCTAATTTCAAGCCCAAACTTGTTGATGGCCAGTTTATATCCATTTGTTCCTGTCTCAATATTGATGCTTAACTTAAATAATGCTTCTCCCTTCCTGGTATTTATCCCTCTGATGTATAAGAACGGCTATACTGGGTCAGACCAAAGGTCCATCTAGCCCAGTATCCTGTCTTCCGACAATGGCCAATGCCAGGTGCCCCAGAGGGAATGAACAGAACAGGGAATCATCAAGAGATGCATCTGCTGCCACCCACTCCTAGCTTCTGGTAAACAGAGGCTAGGGACACCATCCCTACCCATCTTGGCTAATAGCCATTGATGGACCTATCCTCCATGAATTTATCTAGTTCTTTTTTGAACCCTGTTATAGTCTTGGCCTTCACAACATCCTCTGGCAAGGAGTTCCACAGGTTGACTGTGCATTATGTGAAGAAATACTTCCTTTTGTTTGTTTTAAACCTGCTGCCTATTAACTTCATTTGGTGACCCCCTAGTTCTTGTGTTTTGAGAAGGAGTAAATAACACTCATTTATTTACTCTCTCCACACCAGTCATGATTTTATAGACCTCAATCATATGCCCCCCTTAGTCATCTCTTTTCCAAGCTGAAAAGTCCCAGGCTTCTTAATCTCTCCTCATACAGAAGCTGTTCCATACCCCTAATCATTTTTGTTGCCCTTTTCCAATTCCAATATATCTCTTTTGAGATGCGGCAACCACATCTTCACGCAGTATTCAAGATGTGGGTGTACCATGGAGTTATACAGAGTCAATATGATATTTTCTGTCTTATTATCTATCCCTTTCTTAATGATTCGCAACATTCTGTTAGCTTTTTTGACTGCCGCTGCACATTGAATGGATGTTTCCAGAGAACTATCTACAATGACTCTTTCTTGAGTGATAACAACTAATTTAGACCCCATCATTTTATATGTATAGTTGGGATTATGTTTTCCAATGTGCATTACTTTGCATTTATCAACATTGACTATCATCTGTCATTTTGTTGCCCAGTCACCCAGTTTTGTGAGATCCCTTTGTAACACTTTGCAGTCTGCTTTGGATTTAACTATCTTGAGTAGTTTTGTATCATCTGCAAAATTTTGCCACATCATTGTTTACTCCTTTTTCCAGATCACTTATGAATATGTTGAATAGGACTGGTCCCAATACAGACCCTTGGGGGACACCACTATTTACCTCTCTCTATCAATAAGCATACCTCCCTTGGCCTTTGTTTGGTTCAGCTAAACAAGCAAAGCTCTTTAAATCTCATCTCCTCGGATCATCCTAGTAGCCCTTCTCTGCACATGCTCTAGTTTGCATTCATCTTTCTTAAACACAGAAGACCAGAACTGCACACAGTATTCCAGAAGAGGTCTCATCAGTCATGCCTTCTATAATGGTACTAAGACTTCCCTATATCTCCTGGAAATACTTCACCTGATGCATCCAAGGATTGTATTAACCTTTTTCATGGCCGTATCACATTGGTGGCTGATAATCATCCTGTGATCAACCAATACACCCCGGTCATTCTTAGCCTCTGTCTCTTCCAACTTGCAAGGCTCCACCTTATAGCGAAAATTCTTCTTGTTAGTCCCCTAAGTGCATGACCTTTCACTTTACACTATTACATTTCGTCCCATTTCTATTACTCCAGTTTTCAAGGTTGTCCAGATCTTCTTGTATGATATTCTGGTCCTCCTCCATATTGGCAATACCTCCAAACTTTGAGTCATCTGCAAATTGTATTAGCACACTCCCACTTTTTTGTGCCAAAGTCATGAATAAAAATTTTTAAATAAGATCAGTCCCAAAACCAATCCCTGAGGAACTGCACTAGTAACCTCCCTTCAGCCTGACAGTTCACCTTTCAGTATGACGCACTGTAGCCTCCCCTTTAACCAGTTCCTTATCCACCTTTCAATTCTCATTAATCCCCATCTTCTCCAATTTAACTAATAATTTCCCATGTGGAACTGTATCAAATGCCCTACTGAAAGCCAGGTAGATTAGATCTACTGCATTTCCTTTGTCTACAAAAATGAGTTAATCTTCTCAAAGAAATCGGATTGGTCCGGCATAATCTACCTTTCATAAAACCATGTTGATTTTATCCCAATTACCATTTACCTCCATGTCTTTAACTACTTTCTCTTTCAAAATTTGTTCTAAGACCTTACAATTGAGGTCAAACTAACAGGCCTGGAGTTGCCCAGATATCGTCTTGACAATGGAACTTTCTCCACAAAAATAAAGCTTATTTATCAACAAAAATTCATGTTAGAAATGAGTTGAATAAAACTGATGAAAACATACAATGAAACCTTTAGTAAAGAGCACTCCTTAAAGGCAACCTCTTGTCTTGAGCAATTATTTTACAGCGTCTCCAAAGTTTACTAAAAAATTTTGTTGAACTTTTAGCTAAAAGTTCCTTTTTAGCCAAATGGTTTTTGCTCATTGCTTCAGACATGTTTTCACAATCATGTTATTGATTTATCCTTGAGTGGTAAGATCAATAGGCTGATTGCAGGGGATTGTTTGTTTGGGGCTTCTCATGACTTATTACGGGCACTTCCTTGCCCATCCATTCTTAATCTAGGAAGATCAATAGTGCTATATATTTTAGCCCATCAGTGACACGGTGACCCAAATAGATAGTATTATGCTTCAGGCCCCAAAGTAGTCAGTCACACATGCCCTTGTATTCAGTGTCCTTTTGCCATTTCCAGGTACCAACCCACTCTTTTATTATCTATATTGCAATAGCACATAGACGCCACATCAAAGATTGGGACCCCGTTGTGGTAGGCTCCTCACCACACATACTCATTGTGAGAGACAGTTCCTGCCCTGACAAGTTTTCAGTCTAACTAGACAAGACAGACAAAGGAGGTATTATTATTATCCTCATGTTGTAACTGGAGAACTGAAGCACAAAGACATTAAAGGCTTTGATCCAAAGCCCACTCATAAGGGAGTCTCTCCCCTGACTTCAGTGCACTTTGGATCAAACCTGAAGTGATACGCCCAAGGGGTCTATGTCAGAGTCAGATGAACCCAGCTCTCTGGAGTCCCCATCCAGCATCTTAGCCACAAAACCAGCTCACTTTCCAAAGAGCGTGTCTTTCTTTTCATTTGTCATTGCGGTGAGTGCAAGTTTATCCTGGTGAAAAAGGTAGATAATTTCCTCCAAGATCAGAGAAAAAGTCACGCTGTCAAATGCCTGCTGGTGGGTACTTTGTCCCACATCTAGGAAGGTAATTTTCCTTGTCATAACTGCTCGCACTGTAAGAATTTCCTTTAATCGTCTACCGGCCGCCAGACTCCTGCTAACAAGAGGCAGGATCATGTGTAGCTGATCTGATCTTACTGAGGTCTCTATTGGGAAAACATTAGAGAAAATTAAAGAGCAAGATGAAAGAACGGAGAAGGAGGAATTCATGGTGACACAGAACATTTCACCAAAACATTCCATTTTCTCTTTCATTTCTACAGGGACTGACTAGCTCTGGACCCTGAGGTGCAGAGAGCACCTATGCAGCTGCCTTCCGCAAAGGAAGTCCTTTTGTACTCATGCTGGGAGAAGAGGCTTGTGAAAGTTGTAAAGAGCTATGGTTCTCACCGTTGTGACAGCTGGACAGCAGACAATCCCTGAGCTATATTTTAGTATGGTGTTCCAAAAGTACTGATGCTTCTCAGAGGTGGGAGTGTTTTGCTTTGGCTTTCTCGTCCCGATAATAATCTTGCTGCGTTAACTATGGCCTTGATGCCGAGTTTTGCTGAGCTCCTACTGAAATCAATGCATTGTTCTCAGGATGAGGTCTTATGCCAAAATGTCAGTCAGTTTATTTCAAAATGTCTGCAAAAGCTACTTACTATTTTGAGACCTATTGTTAAGTGGGTCCTGCCAGAGACAAAAGATCTCTGGAGCACACACAAATATTTTCACAATGGGAGCTGCAGTGCTCAGCACCAGTGGAAGTCAACCCCCTGAAGGATGCACTTACCACCATTAGAATGGCCCAGATTGCACCACGTGGCAAATATTTTCAAGAGGCTTTCCAGGGGAGAAAACTCCTACACCTCAACATTCGCCAGCAGGTCACAGTTTAATTAAAGAAGACAGGGAAGGATAGCTGTTGGCCAATCACTGCAGATAGTGCAGACAGCCGGTGTGTAACAGGACAGGTGTATTGCTTACTCAAGTACTCAGCAAAAAGAACATGAAAAATGCACGACGGCAAACCCTCAGAATGGTAGAGCCAAACGAGAACTGTAGTGTAAACTCATCACCAACTCAGCACTGCTCATTACTTGGCTAAAACTCCCATTTGAGATGAAGGAGCGTAGGACTGAGTCTTCCGCACAAGTTGAGGGAACTAACTATTTCTGTCCTTTAGAGATACCAGCTCAACTTCCTGTGCAGAGCCTGCCCCCTACCTTTTTCTCAGCAGCAATGGGGAAACACGCACCAGATGCCCGAAGAGGCAGGGACACATTCTCATTATGGCACCTGGAAGAGAACGGCTTTTACCAAGTGCACTCTCTCTGCCGCTTTGGCTCCTGGTCTGACCCCTCTCAGAACGTTCTTAGAATCGAAACATCCCACGGCACGAGGAGGAAGCTTAATTGCCAAGGTGAAGACCCAGAATGGTTCTTCAGCAACACAGTAGCAGTAAAAGGGAAGCCTGCACAAAAGACTGCCCCTCCCCTAGGGGGATAAACATAACCACTAATGGTCTGCGGGGTCTGAGCGTGGACCCCCATAGGGCCCTGACATGTCCCAGAGCCTGTGCTGGAAGGTTTCTGAGTGAATGCAGCCAAGTGCCGGTGTCTGGCAGCGTCATGTAGGGGGATGACGATCAATTTCTATTGTATCTATTTTTCTATGCAGGCTGTCTGCCTCTTTCCCATGCGCTGTTCAAAATCCCCAGCAACAAGTGTTGCTGTTAGTCCTACTTAGCTGCTGATGGCTGGGCCAGGACACGTGTCTCACAGCAGAGTTGGTTAGTTTGACTCCAGTATTTGATCTCAGATGCCTGTGTCTGATAGACAAACAAACACAAGGATGGTTTTGCTTTAAAAAACACCCAACATGTGGGATTGTATCTGCTATGGATCCCATTTTATCTGAGCTCCCCAGAGTCAGTCTGAGCAGCTACAGGGAAGATAAGAGCTTCCTCTTTTAGCCCAGACGGATTGACATTTATTTATTACATAGAATCATAGGACAGGAAGGGACCTCAAGAGGTCTTCTAGTCCGGTCTCCCACACTCAAGGCAGGACTAAGTATTATCTAGACATACTTAATTTGTTTATTGCAAAGCAGCATTATCCACTCCTAACCAGTTTCACCTTGCATTAATCCACTCATCCCATGTATGCACTCGGGCTCACACGTTGAGAGATGCTGACTTGAGTGGGAGTTGCAAAGCAGTCAGCACCGGGCCCTGGAAATGTGGGTCAGGAAGAGGGAGAGAATCAAACGCTGCTGTAGGGTAATTAGCTTTTCTCCCTGTAACGCAGTTCACTATCAGGGCGGATGTTCTCCTGCCTGGGGAGTTTTGCTAGTGACTCTTCACTAGCAAAACTTTTGTGGAAGTGTTAATGGGGCAATTTCAGCAGCAGGGAGCACAGGGACCCCAGATCCTCTCCCCTGCTTCAGAGATAGGAGAGGGAGCAACCCCATCCTTTCTGACCATCTCCCAAGCTACCAGTCCCCAGCCCACCCTCTAGAAGACTAAATTGGCCAGTACAGCCGTTGTCTGAGTATGGATGAGGCCTCACATAAACCTGAGTGTGCAGCATCTTCCAGGGTATCAGTGATGAAAGGAATGAAAACAAACACAGGCAGCCGTCTAGAGTGAACTGAAACCCTGCGGAGCATTTCCATCGGAGCATTAGTGCTGTGACGTAGGCTGCTGGCTGGCTCCTCAGCGCATCACAAAGTCTGCTCAGGCCCTTTCTTCAACTACATAATTCAAAGTTATTCCCCTAATCACGGTAGGTTGCTGGGACCCAGAGGCCTGTCCCTTTGCACCTCCCCTTCACCTTCTAGGACAGCTGCAGGAGCCAACCATCTTCCTGCAGCTTAGCGCCCTGGCCTTATGGGGCAAACGACCCTGTTACAGGTGGCTGTGATTGGCATCTAGTCTGCTCAACAATGGCAATAGCTGCCTTAAAATGCGACCGTTTGGGAGTCCCAACTCTGTGAGCTGGAACTATCTGAATTCCAGTGTTAAATCAAACCTCCCCGTGACACTGCATTGAAATAGCAGCAGAAATGCAGCTGCGTTTACTGACGTGAATCCGTGGGTTTCATGGGCACGGCTCGAAGTGTTTCTCCCCGGTTTGTGAGCAGCAGGTCAAGAAGAGCTCTGCCCCTAGTTGGTTCCTCCAGTACTTGCACCAGGAAATTGTTCCCTACACTTTCCAAAAACTTCCTGGATTGTCTGTGCACCGCTGTATTGCTCTCCCAGCAGATATCAGAGTGATTGAAGTCTCCCATGAGAACCAGGGCCTGCGATATAGTAACTTCCATTAGTTGCCAGAAGAAAGCCTCGTCCACCTCATCCCCCTGGTCTGGTAGTCTATAGCAGACTCCCACCATGACATCACCCTTGTTGCTCATGCTTCTAAACTTAATCCAAAGACTCTCAAGTTTTTCTGCAGTTTCATACCAGAGCTCTGAGCAGTTATACTGTCTCCATTCATTAGAGACCAAATTCCGATCTCCCGGCACTCAGTGGCTAAGATTCCCATTTACTTCAGCGGGGCCAGGGTTTGGTCCCCCAAAGAATATATCCATAGATTTAAAATTCATTTAAAAAAAAACACAACTTGAAAATCCATGTCCTCCTTCACTTCACTGGCAAGTGCCGAGTCAGACATGCTGTAGGTTCCCTGGCAGA
Organism: Lepidochelys kempii; assembly: GCF_965140285.1. NCBI lineage: Eukaryota > Metazoa > Chordata > Testudines > Cheloniidae > Lepidochelys > Lepidochelys kempii. Next base: position 98,636,731 of record NC_136388.1, on the reverse strand, counting down.
GAGGATAACATCACAGCCCTTGATCAAGTTCATCTTCAGATGGCTTTCAACAGAGCCTCTTAGAGGCAACGTCGTCCCCGGTTGGCAGAGACTAGTCACTAGGGCCAAAGCAGGGCCTGGCCAGCAGTCAGTCCCAAGGTGGTTTTGTCTCCATACTGGTGCTAGGCCTTATTTACCGCTCCCTACTAGCCCACCGCAGAATATCCGAGAGTGACAACAGAAGCTGAAGGGCTCATGCCAAGAATGCTACCTCCATTCACTGAATGTCCCAGGAAGCCTGAAATGCATTGTGTCTCACGGTCTCTCTCAGGAAACCCACAATCAAAGCCCTATTTTCAGGATGCTTATCCACAGTTTCCAGCTAAGCCAAGTGGAGCCCAACATGTGTGCGCACAAAGGGAGAATTTGGCCCTACAGTCTCAATCAAATTGACAATAAAGGGTATTTTTATGGCCAGGATGTTCTCTGTGTGACAAGGCCATCTTTGAAATGCAAGTTCCCTTGCTCCCCTTTATTTGTCACGTCAACCTCCAGCCTTTTCATGTATGCCCAGCAGCCCCCGCCTTCAGATGACAGCACCTGGTTTCAGTTTTCTCCAGTGCTGGCATGCCAGGCTTTTCTGACACTCTCCAGATCCTGCTTTTGAAATACAAAGGCTGGCTGTGCAACAGCAGATCAGTCGTCCCTAAGCACCTACATTGGGCCTACAGAAGTCAGCAGCTCTGGCACTAGTCCCAGAAATAGCTTAGAGTTTTGAACAGTCCTCTTGCTCCAGTTATTACTGATTATCTATGTCACATGGTACCCAATAGCCAAGTTGGGCTTGGGGACCCATTGTACTAAGTTCTCTACAAATGCACAGGAACACAGCCATCACTCTGACGAGTTGGATTAGTGCATATTAAAACCTTATGTTCCCAATGGCCTATATCCCCCAGAATAGCACATTTAGACAATGCTTTGAAAAGACTAACATAGCTTACCATGGGGGGTCTGCCTCACCACTGCCTCGTTTACATCTGTGCTAAGTGCTTCCAGATCGCCCTGGCTGTGTTCTACACCCACTTGGAAGGGGTGTAAATGGTAGTGCAAGATGCAAGGCGGGGGGGGGGGGGGGGAATCAGGTCCAGAAAATCTTGAGTTTTCCAAATGTAGATCTGAGTGAGCCAAACTTACAAGTACTCACCAGTGGACAATGCTGTAGCAATTCACAGAGATGGCGTTTGCCATCAGTGGATACTCAGTAACTCATTGGTGCCCTGTGACAACTTCCGTCCCATCACATTCTAAAGCCATGACCTTAGACTTCTGAATTTGTTTTAGTGGCAAGTGACTCCTATCAAGCTTCAGTTATGGCCTGACCTTTCTCCAAAGTGATCTGAGTGCCAGCTAAGTAATGAGCTGCTACAATATCTTCCTCATGGCCAGTCAGATGCACATATGCTGAAAGTCGTCTTTGGAGTTCCTGTTATTAGTATCCTTGCTTTTATCTGGAAGGACACTAACAGATCTCAAAGGGTTTCATTAAGATTATTTGGTTTGTGTGATAAGAAAACAATCTCATAAGATAAACAGTAAGATTTAGCACTTGTGCTTTTTTGAAAGTGCTTTCCAAACATACACTAATTACTGCAGTATCCTATTAGCTACAATGTCAGAGGCATGTCTGAGCTTCATCTCCCCATGGAGGAGGACAGCATATCATCATGAGGGGAGTTTTAAAAGGAACCTCATTAAACTCTCAGATGAGTCTCATCTTCACACAGCGACACCAACGTAGAACACGCAAAGGTTTAGGTGGTTTTTAAATACTACAGTTTTTCAATCCACCACCCACAAACGCTGGGTTTGGCAAACAGAAGGCATTTAAAAATCATTCCAAGTTTAGCCCAGATTGGGAATCAGATGAGAGATGAGTCTGAAGCACCCAACGAAGTGAGTATTCACCCACAAAAGCTTATGCTCCAATACATCTGATAATCTATAAGGTGCCACAGGACTCTTTGCACTTCTACAGATCCAGACTAACACAGCTACCCCTCTGATACTTGAGTCTGAAGCAGAAACCATTCCTCTCCCCACCCCTCGCCTCCCCCAAAAGCAATTTTGAAAAGGTTTGGCTCCAAACCCAGATCCGAGTTCTACAGCCAAGCCCATCCTGACAGCCAATGCATGTCTGGGACAGAAATTCTGACCGCTTGCAGAAGAATCCTTCTGTGCTATCAACTTTATCACAGACTTCCCGCAAGTCACGGACCGTAGATAAATGCTGTGTTTATTTTAATCCCCTTCGAGATGGAGATCTTTGGCTATTGACAGTGGTTCTAGTAAGACAAAAAAATTAATTCACATGCTGGCAAGCTCATATATTGCATTCACTTCCAAGCATGCTCTGTGCTGACTGCAAATCCCACATGATAGGAACTTCCAGATTATATATATTATTATTTTCCCCTACCAAGATCTCAAAGCACTTTACAAGAGAGGTAAAGTATCATTATTCCCCTTTTGCAGATGGGGAATAGAATCACAGAGAGAAGTGAAAGGAAAGGGAGTACTTGTGTCACCTTAGAGACTAACCAATTTATTTGAGCATGAGCTTTCGTGAGCTACAGCTCACTTCATCGGATGCATGCAGTGGAAAAAAAAAAAAAGAGAGAGAAAGAAGTGACTTGCCCCAGTTCGCACAGTAGTGTTACTGGCAGAGCTGGGAACAGAATCTACATCTCCGGACTCCTAGGTCAGTGCTCCATCCATTAGACAGCTTGTTTTCTTTGCTCAGTTCTTGCCTGGTGCAGCTGGCAGCAAAGGAATGAGTGCATGTAGCACAGACTTTGAGGACAGTGGCCCTCTTCCTCTAAGTCACAGGCTATCAAATGGATACAGTGAGTGAAACACCTGCACGAGTTGCCCTGCCTTAAAGGAGGTTCACACGCCGGATCTCGCTCATCAGACAGGAAATCCAGTAGAAAAAGACCAAAGGGCAGGTATCAACAGGGGTTGAGCGCCTCCTGGTGCCCAGCGCCTCGCAGTAACCAGCCCAGAAAGAGCAACAAGTCTGAACTGCATTGGCAGGGAGGGGCCTGGATCGGCTGTCAGGGCTTTTCCATCTCCAGAACCTATGGGCTTAGTGGAGTTACTCCTGTTTGCCAGCAGCGTGAGAGGTGACCAGGTCCTGGGATGCCAACAGGTAAACAGTCTCTGGGTATTTTTGTTGTTTTGTCCAGTGCTCCTGTCTGGACCATCTTCCTCCTGTTCCCTTCACTGCATCCTGTGCAGAGACGTGCTCACTACACACAGATGTTTCTTCCAAGAGGCTTCTTGCAGCAGATTCTCCCACGTGGCCAACCCGCTTCCCTGGATCAACGTCTTCCCTGCACACAGAGCACATTTCGCTGCTCCTGCCGTCTTTGGATCAGGGGAGACAAACTTCCCATGCCAGGGACATTCTTCCCCCAGCAGACTACTGCTCATTTCTAAATAGCACACCGGAGTTTGCACCAACCCGAGCCAACCTGCCTTGGTGCTTGTGCCACCCAGGGCTTGAGGAGTCTTTGCTCTTCACCCAAAGCTTGTTCCTTCTGCGAAGGGGCACCTGCCCCTTCCTCTCCTTGGGTGAAACCGTGGCCTCATTGAAGTCAATGACAAAACTCCCATTAATGTCAATGGGACCGGGATTGGAGTGTTGAGCTTGTTTTCCCACAACATCTTTGGCTGGCAGGCACCAAGGACTGGATCCAAATCCCACTAAAGGCTATCAGAGTCTTTCTAATGGTCTTCCATGGGCTTTGGATCAGGCTCCATGCCAAACCCGTGTGTTACTGTAGCCCAAATCAGAGGGTTCTACGTCCATTGGTGTGAATGACTAGACATAGTGCAGGACAACAGAGGCCTCTATAAACCTAAATACCTTCCTCAGCAGAGGGATACGTAGGGTCTGATCTGGCATCATGCTGAATGCCTCCTTCAAGGAGCCAAGTGCCCTCTACTGCCATGGCCTTCGTCAGGAGCAGAGAGCTCTGCGCATTTCCGGATGGGGCTCCCAGTGTAACAAAGCAATGGGAGGTGTGAGTGCAGCTGGGATAGGCTTTAATATAGCTAGCGCTGCTCAGAAGAGCAGTGAAGACACAGTAGCACGGGCATCAGTGCAGGCTGCAACACCCTTGCAGAACCCCGGGCACGTGTCCACATTCCTAGCCAACTGCGCGGCCTGCACCTCCAGGTCTTCACCGCTCCTTTTAGCTGCGCTAACTCGAGTCAAGGGTACGCTCCCATGAGCAGCAGCCACAGCTCTGACTGCTGTGTAAACGCAGCCCTGTGTGACTAGTCTATGTTACAGCAGCCTCCCTGGCCCCCGGTGAGCCTCAGCGCCGCCCAGAATCTCCATGGCATGCCCTCGGACATGCCCCTCCTGCCCCCAGGGCTTGCAAAGGGGGTCCTTAGAGAGCAGCCTTATGGCTGTCATCCGCAGCGGTTGTGCCCAGACCATCCTCCCTGGGCCAGATCCAGGTCTTTTAGAGCTTCTTTACACCGCTCCGGCCTTTACATCCAGCACAGAGAGAGCAGGGGCAGGGGGAGGATTGGTGGAGCCTCTGTAGCCAGAACCACGGTGTTGCCACCTCTTGCACTTTTATTGCAAGTTGCATGATATTTGGTGTTTTATTAAAGCCCCAGAATCATGTGAAAGTCCTCGTTTTTATTTAACACAGAAGTGTTTCTAGCCATCCTAGCTGAAAGCAGGATCCCTGACAGCTCAAGCACCAGAAGGCAACTAACGAACACCACATTTTGGATTCTTTTCATCTCATGATTTTGGGGAGGGGGTGGCTCATGACTTTTGAACACTTTGGGTTGGCAACCCAAAATATGTTTAAAATCTACAGCCTTAAAATGCATGTGGGTTGGAGGGTTTTCTGGGGGAGAGGGGTAGTTGCTTAGATCAGGGAAATACTGGGCACATACTTAAAGGCAGTACCACAAATGAGTGGCATCCTAAATGAGTGGCCCTGCAAGACTTTTTTGCAATTTCAGTTTAACTACAAGCATTTAGACTGAAAGGAAATACAATGCATTATTCAAGTGGTTGTTTTAACAGAAGTCTGAATAATTTAAGCCACACACACTTAAAATCAAAGTGAACTTTTTTTCTCCGCCGTCTTATCGGTCCCACTCCTCTTGAGGTCAGCGCCAAAACTCCCACTGACTTCAGAAGAGCAGGCCCAGTCATGCATGTCCTCATCCAGGTCAGCCTTATTTACGCAAGTCATCTCATTGGCTTCAGTCAGACAACTAACATGAGCATGTGTCACAGGCCTGGCCTCCCACAGCACCCCCTTGGGGTGTGACCGGGCTCTGTACTCACCCATCCTCCAGTCCTCAGTCTCCAGGCAGTCAGCAGCATAGATCTGGGGGCAGGAGACTCAGCCCTGTGGGAGAGGAGGTTTGAAGGTCTGTTCTGCTAGCCTGGCCACTAATTGATCTGGGTTTCTCCTCTCATAGGCCATTCTTCCTGGCCTTTCAGGTGTGGCAGGCCATGGCTGTTTGAGCCCATAACAGTTCCTTAACCCTCACCAGGCCGGTGCAGGGTTTGTACAGCCCATCACTCTAAGGATTGAAACATTACATGGAAATATGTTTTGCTGTAGTAAAAGCTGCTCTCACAAAGAAAATTACTGGATACTGCATGACAAAGAAGACCTTGTTACTGTCCTGCTGCTGACAATTACGAATATTTAGTATTGGCTGGGAGAATGCTGATTATTCTGATCTGTCCTCCACCAGAAAGTAAGTGTCAGGGTGTTGCTTTATCTTGACTAAGAAATAGGCAGTTACTTTTCCCTGTCAGAGTGCATGACACTCCTGGCTTATGGAAGGCGCATTACTGGAGCCTTTGTTCTAGTGAGTTGAATGCTAACAGCCTTATTGGGATTGTAATGTCACCAGGAAAGATTTTAGCAAGGAAATAGATTATCACTCCGTCTTAATGGGAAAATAAATGGCTAGTGGGAAAATATATCTAGTTACTTTCTCAACACAAACCATTTATCTGGAGCAAAAAACACGGTCAGGATCAGTCCTGGGAAATTCTCCAGACTGTCTCCCCAACCCTAGCAGATTGACAATTTGTTTGACTCACGACGACAGGGATGCTGAAAGCGGAGGGAGCACGGCACAGCTCTCGCTTGCAGTGCATGGCAGTGAAAAGAAATCAGTGCATTCACCATCCACCGAGATGTCAACAGCTTCCTCTCCCGCCCCTTCCCCCCCCCCCCCCCGACAGAGCACAGGACACAGCTCCACTTTCTGTGGAGTGAGGAGTGGAACACGAATGACCCTAAGTGTCCCACTCTGAGGCCACAGTGCAGCAAGGGACTTAAGCATGTGCTTAACTCCAAGCAGGTGAGTAATCCTATTAAAGTTAGGCATGCGTGTAAGGGTGTTGCCAAACTAAAGCCTGATTCTCGAAGGTCCAGCGCCTTATCAAGATCATCCTTCGGTTCCTCCCCACAACCACAGGAATGCACATAACCCTGCTTTGCTCACCGAAGGGCCCTAGTGTTGTCAATAAGATCAGCCATTTCCCCACTGACTCTTCCAATTGCAATCTCCCGTAACCACAGTGAAGAGGGTGACAGAATTACCTACATTGATGACAACCCAATTGCAACATACCAGGTATGTCCCCTTCAACTTACTAACGCAGATAAATAAGATCATCATTTAGCAGCAGTCTGACAATTAGGAGAGTTAGATTCGGATACATTTAAAAGGCTTCGATAAAGCTACTGAACATGCCAGCTAATGCTGCAGATTCATTCAGAAGAGAAGATATTCTGTTTGGGTGCATTCAGGTTGCCACTGGAAGCCAGGAAAAATTACTTGGGGTTTTGAAAACAGTAAGCAGATGGCCCTTGTTTCCAAAATGGCTTTCTAAATGTATTAAGTATTCCTGATAGAAATGTGCGCCAGATATAACCAGAGTAACGTAGCTCAAACCAGTGTACCTAATAGCCTGGCATTCTGAAATGGGGCTCGGCTAGCGGAGCATCAGTGTTATGAAAGAGAGCGCTCCCATCAACCTGAAAATGTAATTTAGCCATTTAAAATGAAAGGGAGAATCCTTTGAGAAAACTATAGCTTTTTACTGGGTAATATAAGCTCACCGATCGAGCGTGGAAAAACACACCAAGCGCTGAGGCGACAACTACGAAGTTTAATAACAAAAAAAATTAGAAATTCTCATTTCAGCATCAACGGTTTTAAATACACGTCACACTCAGAAAAGAGAAAACATTGGTGTGTCTGAGCATGGCTCACCCCAAAGTCCCACGGAAAGACAGGAGAGTTTCTGCCTGAGACAGGAACACCCACAGGGCCCAGCTCCTCGGCTGATATAAACTGGCACAGTTCCATTGCAGCAACACCAGCTCCCAGCAGCTGAAGAACGTCTCTTTTCTGGACGTATTTATGAGTCAGAACCTTAGGCTTATATCGCTACACTGCAAATAAATGCATTTAATTAATAGATTTTAAAGCCAGAAGGGAACATTAGATCATCTAGTCTGACCTCCTGCATCTCAGAGGCCAGAGAATTTCAACCAGTTACCCCCATATTGAGTCCAGTAACTTGTGCTTGACTAAAGCAGATCTTCCAGAGAGAAATCCAGTCCTTATCCGATGATATCAAGGGACGGAGAAGCCACCCCTTGACAGTTTGCTCCAATGTTTAATGGCTCTCACTGAAAAATTTGTACTTGATTTCTAATTTGAATTTGCCTGGCTTTAACTGCCAGCCATAGGTCCTTCTTCTGCTTTCTCTGCTAGCATAAAAGCCCTTAGCATTGGGCATTTTCTCCCTGTGAAGATGCACGACACAGAGGAGCTGATCCAAACTGAGGAAGGGAATTATGGTCAGAATAAAATTTCTGTCTCATCTGTTAAGATTTTTTGTAAAATTGGCTGTCAGGGCTGTTGAACGAAACACAAAATCGGATGGGCTGCTCCACACAAACAAAGCAATGATCCAATAGAAGGTCTTGATAAAAACAAATATATCGCCGTTTTCAACAGTAGATCTCAAAGTGCTTTACAAAGGAGGTCAGTGTCCATTATCCCCATTGCACAGATGGGGAAACCGAGGCATGGAGCATTGATGTGATTTCCCCAAGGTCATACAGCAAGCCAGTTGCCAAGGCAGGAACAGAATCCTGAGTCCCAGTCCCATGCTCTATCCACTCAGCTCCCGTAGCCTATGCCAGCCTGGCCCTGGCACATTAGAGAGCCTATGAGCTGCAGTAACATATAATGTTGATGTGAGGGCCGTAAAAGAGTAGAGGAATGATGTAAGGGAACAGAGCTCTGACATGGCCCCTCTGTCCTTGCCACAGGACATATGCTGAGGATGTGGGGCAGCTGGCTGCACCAAGTGGAATTAGGAATCTAGTCCGCCGGAAAGAGACTCTTGAAAACCAACCTCTGCAGGCCATCCCTCCCCCTTTGTCCCAGCTCACACAGAAAACACAGGAGGGTTTCCCCGTTGCTTTCCGCTTGTAGCTCCACTTTCATTGGACAGCAAGTGGGGGCTGAAAGAGGATGAGACCACAAGGTTAATTTCTCCAGGAACTGAAGACCTGACTCCCCGCAAAAAAACCTATGAAGTGAGTCAGGCTACTGGATTACTCTCGGGTATCGTAGTAATTTCAAGGACATGGCAGCAGGAGCTTTGCCTCAGTTCAGCTTGACGCTGGTGTCAGCTTCATAGGGACAGAAGGAATGGTGAGGTGTTAAGATGATGCTGATACTGTATCAAGAGGAAGCATCTCTCATGCAAAGTTTTACTGCCCAAGGAAATGATGCTTCACCCTGCTGGGATAAGTGATCCCAGTGGAACATGTAACCTCCTCAAAGGCAGTTCATGCCATTACATCCCAGAGTGTCATTCCCCCAATACAATGGCCCCGGGCAGCATGCCTCCTTTAAAGGAATCAGACGTCCCAGCACAGAAAAACTCCATGCCCACGAACCCCCACGGCCAAGCAAAGCAGATGGATTTCCCCAGGCACCGCCTGCAAAGAGCGGTCGCTTCTGAGCTCCCATCACACCCCCCCACGCGCTCCCCCAGCCCCAGCTAGCTGGCAGTTCTAAAGCCGCGCCCTCATTTGGGTACGCACAGTGACACTTTGGAGGTGCACGTCTGCGAACGGCGGTAACGTCCCTGCTAACCGACGGTTCCTGAGGCAAAGTGCTGTGTCTGGGGCCTGGACTAGGAATAAGCATCCTGCATCAATGGCTTCCGCTCTGCTCCTTCCCTCTTCCCGGTAGATTTCACTCGCTAGCCGGTATTCCAAGAGTGGCCAAATTGTAGCTCATGAGCCACATGCAGCTCCTTGACCGTTAAAGTGTGACTCCTGGAGCCCCCCCACCCCACCCCTCCATTCTCCACCTATCAGACTGGAGGGGCAGGGAGCCTGAGGTGGGCTGGGGGGTGGGGGCGAGGGGCTTCTGCCAGAGGCTACTGGTGCCTGCTGAGAGTGGGGGAGCACAATTTAAAGGTTCGGGCCCCCCAGGCACACACACCCCTCGTACCCTATGTGGCCCCTCCCTGCAGCTCCCAGGTGTTTCCTGCTGCCTCTCCCCACAGCTGCAGCAGCTGCCATGCAGGGAGGGGGCCCGGTAGCACCGTGTGACTGAGTGGGGCCTGCAAACCCTGGCAAAAATCTGGGGGGGGTTCATGACCCCCCATGTCCCACCATGCATTGCCTCTGGCTTCTGCCCAGCAGGGAAGGGAGTCTCAGGGCATCAGCCCCACAGCACGTGCCTGCTGGGGCTCAGAGCTTCAGCAGGAGTGGGGCTGACACTTTGAAATCCCCCTCCACACAGGGCTGAAGCCCCGAGCCCTGGCAGGTGCTCTCCGGCTCTCAGACTTCTGAAGATTGTCATATGTGGCTCGGAGGGTCGGTAAGTTTGGCCACCCCTGCTCTGTTCTCTCTCCCTCCCCTAACCACTCACTGCCAAGGAAAAGGGTGAGGTCTCCTGAAAAATTCCAGGCTGGGAGCAAAGAGCGTGTGTCCGATGTCATGTTGACTGAGCGGGCCCGAGCACAACGCTGGGAAAGGAGCTCGGGCAGTTTGCAGCAGTCAGGCACTCTGTGTCGAAGGGTGAATGCCGAATACATTACATTTCCGCCGGCCTGATGATCCACAGAGCTATTTACCTGATCTCTCATCTGGAAGTAAGTGCTGCAATTGCAGCACAGAGCACAGAAACGTTTCAGGGAAATTGCTGGAGATTAAAATCATGTAAGGAGTGAAAAGATGAAACAAAATTAAAAGCTGTGCCAGGTGTTTTTGAATTGCATTTGGATAGAACTATAACTTGCCTCAAATGAATCATGGACACATATCGTTTAGATCTTTAAACTCTCCACTACCAGCTTTTCCTAGCTCGGCCTCTCTACACTTCGCTTTCTCACTGCGTGAAGGAAGCCTCCCATGGCACTGAATCCATAGGTCTCAGCACATCCGAGCGCAGAGGTAGGCAGAAAACCAAACTTGATCCCAGAATGCATGTAATTACTGATTTCAAAGAAAACATTGCCCTCCAGCTGGCCTACTTGTGTGGGTTATAATGTCTGGAAATGGAATTAATTAACCGAGGCAGGTCTCTAATGCATGTATAACCCACTGCAACCCATTTACAAACCTGCTTAGCAATGCTGTTTTTGCAAACAGCCAGTCAACTCTAAATACAGCTGCAGATGGACTCTTTGAAAATTTAAATGGTAGATTTAGGATGGGAATACCTTGACATTTAATTCTGGAACAATAGCAAAATGTCAACATCTGTTGTGGCAGTATAGAATAATGATTAACGCCATTGAGTTTATTAAACTGCAGTAGCAGGACAATTTACTGGGCAGCAGCATTCTGCACTTTGAGAAAACTGAGCGTTTAATTAACTTAATTACAGAGACCAGTGACTTGATTTGAAGTTCTGCAGACTCAGACCCCAGTTCTGCAAGTGACAAGGCATGGGCAGAGCCCAGTGGGCTGCCAGATCAGGGCCTTGAACTGTACTGATATCAAATATTAAAATGGATCATTCACAACCTTTACAGCAGAAAAAGTCAATAACTATCCTGGCTTGGTTTGCCTCTTACGACCTCCAGCAGTCGGACTGTGATACATCCGAACAAACCCAGGCTGTGTACGCGTTTTACTATTACCTTTTATAGACCTAAATGCCTTTAAAAAATTACTCAAGGGGTTCTGCTTTCATTTTCTTTCCCTAAAATGTGGTGGTGGTCCCTGAGTGATGACTTATCAGTGGAATATCTGCCCATGTTATGATGGAGGTTCAGGGAAACCACACTGAAATGGGTGGGTGAGACAGCTGCCCTTAGTTCAGGATAAAAGTAAGAAGCAGTTAAGCTCCTTTTTGGAGCAAGTTTTGAGAGTATTGTTGGATAGAGGGGTGTGTCCGTCTGTGAGAAGAAGCACCCAGAAGCAGCCAAAGAACAGGCAGAGAGAAGCAGCCAAAAAAGCCAAGCAGACAGCAAAAGAAGCACTGGAAATGTGGCCCAAAGAGAAAGTGAAAAGAGGAAATTTTGGGGCAGAGTACTGGCTGGAAAGAGACTTGGAACTGTGAGCAAAGAAAGTGCCTCCTGTTTGATTCCTTCAGGTTCAGGGAAACAGGACTTTGCACACTCATTGTCAACAAAGCAGATTGCATCAGTGATACTCTTCACTCCATCATCAATTTATCTTCTTAACAGAAACAACCTACAAGCCGAAATCTTGGCTACCCGGGAAGGTCAAGTAGGGTTGCACCAAGGGTAGTCAATAGGCAACCGCAGGCCAAATCCGGATTTGAATGGACCCTGGTGCTTTTGAATGGACCCCAAAATCTTTTTATTTACTTATTATTGTTTTTTATTATTATTATTTGCTCTGGAGTCTGGACCTTGACTATACCTTGACCAAGAAATTTGGACCTTGACAAAAATAATTGATGACTCCTGGGTTACACCAACAATAGGATATTAAAAGACCTTGTAGCAACACTTATTTGCATTGGATAAAATAAAGTACATCGATGATGTTGGATTTTAACACTGAACTAGAGGCCTTGACCTGCATTTTATCAACCAATTCTGTGTGAGAGCCAAAAGTATATACTCAAGTTAAAAATTCCTCATCAATTCTATGTCAATTTCATGGACATATTATCCTAGTGAAGACTACACACAGGCAAAGACTACACCATTAAGAATATTTCCACATTTTACTTCTTATAGGTTTTTGTTTTCTGATGTCTAAGCACAGCCTGAGTAGGGTCAGAATATTAGCAGTGCTATTCTGTTTGGCCAGCAATCTCTACCTGGATTACATTGAAAATTCAACCCCCCAATTTTTACCTCAGGTAACAGTAAATCCAGGAAAACTCACAGCATCTAAACCATGGATTTCTTTTCAGAACTTGTATAGTTCCCATTTCCATGCCGATTTTAGTAAATGTGGAGAAAAAAACACAACTGATCACCTGTAATTCTGTAAGCCACAGAAACAAGGGAAAAATAAACTTGAATTTACGTTCTGTCCCAGGCTAAAATCCTCCCCTTGGAAAAGAGCCTGGAATCTTTTCCCCTATTCTTTTACTCTGTATAAATAGCTGGACTTTTTCTAACTCCAGCTAAGCTCTTGGCTACAGTAATATCTTGTTGCAGTGAGTTCCACAGGCTATAGACTTATTGCTGTCCACTTAGGTTTGCACATACATCCCCTCTAAAAATGTGTGATGATCCTATATCCTTGCACAGGAGAGTGGTACTTATTTGCCTGCCTAGATTTGGTTTTCAGGCACATGCCAGTTTCTCAGCAGTTTGAGGATCTTGTTTTTTATGTCCAACCTATTCCTACCCGAGGGAGGGCCTCAGCTGAGCATACACAGCTCTCACTGAATTCAGTAGGAGTTGTGCACGTGGAGCATGGATCTTAAATTAGGTTTAAACTCTTAAAAGCTTTTGTACACTGCCTGGAAAGCATTCACCTACCAAGGTGCTGGGAGCAGCATTAGAGCCTACATAGAATAGAAGAGTCAGATTTAATGTGGCTAAATCTGGTTTTATTTCTTGCAATTGCGAGTCAGTTCGGAGGAGTTCAGATCTGAATATCAACTGGCTCAGCTGGCTTCTGGCTCAGAGTTTAAATCCACTCTGAAGAACCCAGCTTTACCCTGGATGAAATCTTGGCCATTAAAGTCAATGGAAATTTTGTCATTGATGTCAGGGAGGCCAGAATTTTACCCAAAGCAGTCCATGGAAAGTATTCCTCCACATAGAGAGGTCGCTCAGCGATGTTTTATTTCCTACTTAATTTTGTTCTTATTACTTCTTTAGATTGTAAATCTTAGCTATCAGGCTCAAAAGACCTTACAATGTATCAGACTAATAGGAAACTAAGTGAGCTCAGTGAGTGAGCTGAGCCGATGAAGTGAGCTGTAGCTCACGAAAGCTTACGCTCAAATAAATTTGTTAGTCTCTAAGGTGCCACAAGTACTCTTTTTCTGTTTGCGGGTACAGACTAACACGGCTGCTACTCTGAAAGGAAACTCAGTATATCAAACTATTAACAAAAAACAGCACATATATAGCTATTATACTGTAAGCCCCAGGAAGAGTCATCTTTAGCAACAGTGATTGCAACGCAGGTGTTCACACCAAGCAGTCCCACTTGTTTATTGCAATACGAATAACCTCATTTCCACACATGCTGTTACATGATTATATATTTTGCAGGAGACATTTGTTCGTTGTAATAACGGTGGTTCTTTTAAAATTACTATTGGAAACTTCAAAGTACTGTTGCTATTTATCTGTTAGTAGACCCAATGTATTTGCAAGGGGGCTTTCCTTTGACGAGTTATTTGAAGAAGTTGTTAATATTGATGGGGGGAAGAAAAACAAAAAGTTTTAACAGTTTCAATCTGTTAACAGTAAAGCAGAGCGCACTGTAAAGTTCCACATACTGAATAACACTCAGTGGTGTGGGACTCCACTGAGGAAAAGCTACAGATGTGTTACAACCTGTCACTTCCAGCTGTCACTGCTGCTGACATGCGTGTTCAGAAGAGTGACAGGCTGGGGTGAAATTAAAAATAAAAATAAAATCTTGACTCTCAAAAGCAAACATTCAGCATAACTTAGCCTTTTCCCCTCTGCTTCTCTTCTGATAGGATTGTAACTGAAATTTTCAGATGTAGTTCTTAAACTCTAACAAGATAAGACAACTGTTTGCCACCATAAATCCATAGGAGCGATTAAGCTGAGGGAGAGACGAATTACCTTAAAAAAAAAAATTCTACTACCCCTGTAGGAGGGACTGTTTCCTGTCCTGGTAGAGGGATGAAATTGACTAGCTGATCATTTCACTCTTGAACTTCTATTAACCTACCGAACTGATGGCATACAATGGAGAGAACTAAAGCAGTCAGTGAAACCTCTTAGTTCCACAGGAATAGTGACAGCACGTCAGTTCCACGACAAAGGAAAAGACACTTCAAAATATTAGCAGTTGAGGAGCATTATTGTTCAGTATAGCCGGGGGGGGGGTGAATCTTTTAAAAAACTGAAATGCTTCAGAGAGGATGTGATGGACAGAGTAGGGAAATTGGCACAGCTAAATAGAAAGAGCTAGATTCTCCTCTCACTCCCACCAGTCTCACCTGACTGGCTTCAGTGAAATAAATCCTAGTTTATACCACCAGTGTGAGGTTTTTTTCCACTGTAGCCAGTGGAATCACTTCACTGGAAATGAGAAGAGAAAGGCCAAGCTAGCTAGTGCGAGACAAAAGAACACTGGAATTATGAGTTAAATGTGTCAGGTGATCATTTACACATCCCATTATTTCTCCCATAATAAAGTAGATTATAGGGGAAATCTCCATGGTACTCTTTCTTCACTCTGGATGCTGTGATATCCTGGTTCCATTGAAATGATTGCAAATATCCCATTGACTTCAGTGGGGCCGGGACTTCACCACAAGTGGTTAGCACAGTGGGATCTGAGAAAGAGGTCGGCTTTTTTCAGAGAGAAAATTTGTTGCCATCAAATCTAGGATTAATGGATTATGGTAATCTACTTTGATTTATCAAATAAAACCTCAACAGATCCTACAGATGTAATCAGGTTTTGACTAGAAATTGGATTTTAAACTGCAAGAGCACACAGTTCAAGCTTCCACAGCCAGACTGATGTCAAGGTATTAAAGTTCAAGGGCTTCTCCTTCCAACAGATCCCAGTTACTTCCTCCAAACAGCTGTTTAGAGTTTTCCTTTACTCATAGCTCCAATTCTGTGTTTGAATCACCCCATCCCAAAACACAATCCAAAGCCAGATGAGCTCTGCACATCAGAATTAAGTTCTTGTAACAGAGCTGTAAGGAAAGACTAACCAAGTAAACTTCGTAAGACACGTGTAGTTCTGAGGCCAGGAATGGATAAACTCCTGATCGTAATGTTTGCCTGCCTAGAACTGAAATTGAGGTTTATCATTTTCCTTTTCTACTCACAGTAAGTATCAAGGATGTCTGTTCTAATGCATTTGAAGATGGAAAGGGAGGGAGAAATCACATGTACAATTTTTTTTGTACCAACATAATGAACAAAGAGGAACAAGAATAAGCATTTAAAGAAGTCATTGTCTACAGCAGTCGCAGACGAGACCGTTAGCTTAAGCAACACAATAACCTCAGAGCAATCTAAACATTGTAAACAATTTTATGCAATCTATTTCATCGCAAGCAGGGTACATCACCACATGTGTCATCAGAAAGGGTGCATAACTGTGTGCCTGATGTGAATCTTCACTCCACTGTACGACACTCTCCTTCTACCATCCGTGACTGGTTGGATATAAATACTGCAAATCCAAAAGCTACACATCTTCCCATAAGCCCTTTACATGTATAACCCAGATTACAAACAACATCCTATCTTACTACAAAGCAGTCTTGGGACTCTTACCAATGACAGCAGTATGTGTCTCCATACTTAACTAGAGAGACTCCACAGCTTTAAGGAAATCACCAAGGCAATGACTGTTTCTATTAGAGTTCCGTAGACTCCAAGGCCAGAAGGGACCACTGTGATCATCTAGTTGTACCTCTTGTATAACACAGGCCAGAGAACTTGCCAAAAACAATCCCAAGAGCATAATATTCCTTAGCAAAACAGGGCACTGAAGCAAAAAAGAATGAGAAGTACTTGTGGCACCTTAGAGACTAACAAATTTATTTGGGCATAAGCTTTCGTGGGCTACAGCCCATTTCATCAGACGCATGCTGTGGAAAATACAGTAGGAATATATATCTATATACAGAGAACATGAAAAATGTGTGCTGCTATACCAGCTCTAACGAGACTAATCAATTAAGGTGGGTTATTATCAGCACCAGGAAAAAAAACTGAAGGGCTCACTTCTGACACGGGGCCAGACTGTGAATTCTCAGCTCAGAACAGAGAGCAATTGACTCAAGTTGTCACATTGAGTCCATAGACTCAGGTGAGTGATTACTCACCTGGATAACTATGGATTTCATAGCCTGTCCCTTTGGTATAGGGCTCACCGAAGAGGGCCTGCTAAGTTATTCCAGTGATTAGCTACCCTCCCATTGACTTCTGTGGACTTTGGATCAAACCCCTCCAGAGGCAGTCAGTGCAAGAGAAGACAAATTAACCCTTGGGGCAGGTAAGAGGAAAAGTTACCATGCCACGTGCTATTGGACACAAAAGCTGCTTAAGAGGCAAAAATTAAATGTTGCCTAATTGCACCTTGTATCTAAATATATTTAGGAGAATTGCTGACTGTATTTGATTTGTCAGGTTCTGCTCTCGTCCTTCGCAGAGGGAATGTCTACACTGCAATAAAAGACACGTGGCACTGCCGTGGCTGGCCTGGATCAGCTGACTGGGGCTCCCGGGGCTTGGGCTGCAGAGCTATAAAATTGCAATATAGACCTGCAGGCGTGGCCTGGAGCCCGGGGTCTGAGACCCTGCAAGAGGAGCAGGGAAAGAGTCTCAGAGCCCAGGCTCTATCCAGAATCCGAACATCTTCATTGCTATTTTTAGCTCCAAAGCCTGAGCCCTGAGACTCAGTGCCCCTGGTTGATTATTGCAACAACAGGTAAATGCCATTAGCATCACATCCCCAACACACCAGCTGGAAAGAGAGATCCTAGCATGACTGGATGTGTATACCATAACTCCTATCAGGCCCGACACACACACTATCCCCAACATTCTGTTCTAAATAATATGTACCCAAGAGGGATCTTGTAAGGTATTGTCTGTAAACTGGTGACCCACTGGTCAGGAATATCACTGTGTGATGTATGTACAGGTTGTATATAAAGAATTATGTATGTGTGCTGGAAATACCTTTGTAAAACGCAGTGTGGAGACAGAGCGTGAATCAAGCCCACCCTAGGCAAAGGAATGTGGATGTCCAGGTCTGACTGGCTTGATTACAGGCAGCATACAACGACAGTACATTTATAGATAAGTTAAGCAAAGCCATCAAGATAACAAGTGGTGGAGAAACGAGTTTAGTAAGCAGCACAGCAGTGGACAGAGTCTGCACCTCCAGGAGTCCTCCTGGCTCTGGAGGCAAAGACACTGGACTTTGGGAAATATAAGGGGAGCAAAAGACACTCTAGGGAACAGTACTCTCTGTGAAAAGTGGATCCTCCTACCTGAATGCCTGGAATTGCTGGTAACTTGACGCAAGTAAGAAACGTGGTTAGGCAAAGACTGTGAGCTGCTAACATTAA
Organism: Lepidochelys kempii; assembly: GCF_965140285.1. NCBI lineage: Eukaryota > Metazoa > Chordata > Testudines > Cheloniidae > Lepidochelys > Lepidochelys kempii. The sequence goes on along the minus strand of NC_136388.1, from coordinate 98,618,905 downwards.
GTTTTAGTCACTGGAAAGCCTGTATTCTTTTATTTGTAACCATAGCTGTTGCTTTTTCTCTTCATTAGTATTACTTAAATCTGTCCTTTATTACTAAACTAAATTCCAGCAAAGCTCTCTCTTGCTAAGGCAGAAAGGTAACACAATGGCTTACAGTTTCAAGTGGCCTTAGGAGGACGTTACAATGATCCCTTGGTCAAATTTACTGAAGTGTTCTAAAGAAGAGAGGTGCCTGTATATACATGTAAACAGTGAGTTAATACCTAAGGTGCACGTAGAAGGCACTCAAGAGTATGTAGCATTGTTGAGTTTTGTAGGACCTATAGAACTACTTCTTGTGCACCACAAATGTCTTCTCCTGCATTGCTCTTTACACACCTGCTACTGGCAACTGTTGTGATTCTGTTGCAAGTGTTGTGATATTTGAGCTTTTGTTTCTAATAGCTCCAATAACTGGAGTCAAGTGATTACATGAGAACCTAAGATTTCTTTTCTTCCCCTCCCTTTCCCCCTCCCCCATTTTTTTTTAAACAGTAAATTTCTAGCCCTCTTAATTGCGGAGCAAAGTTTGAAAATGTGACCTACAGGCACAGAAACTAAGAAGAAGAATTCCAGCTTTATCATTTTTAATTTTCATTATTTGTATCTAATCTCATGGTTTCTTTGAGGCCTGACTCATGATTTTTAAACTCCTGAGGGTGACAATAAATTAGCTATGTTCATGGGCCCATGCCAGTTTGAGTCTGCTCTGTCCTGGAAACATGCTCCCAGCACGAAACGGTCATGAACAGAAAAATGTTACTATGGATTTTTGTTTTTTAAGTCACACAAAAAAAGCCATCTCATATTTTGAATAAAAAAGTGAATAAAGATTTTCCCAGATACCTGCACTCCGTTCTATCAGAGGAATGTTGCAGAGACAGGACTAAGAGTACCCTAATTTTTTTATTGTCCTGTAGCAACTTGCCTAGTGTATGCATGCCAGCCGTCATGAATCTAACCTTTGGAAAGGCTATTTAAACAAACTGAATGAGTGTGATCCCTTCAGCCCTCCCTGGTTGTAATCACTGTCGCTAAAAATCACAGAATTTTTACTTACGGAAGATAAGGATCAAATGTGAACAGTTTCTATAGTTATACAAAAGCTATTCTGCTTCTAGAGACTTTACAGTGTGATCGTATTGAAATTATATTCCGTTTTTAAAGTGTTTGAGAGATTTCAAGAGAACTCTTCTACCGGTTTCGGCCACACGCACAGACATTTAGAACCGGCTGTGCTGCTTCCCATGAAACAGTTCATAAGAGTCTCCGGTTTCAGTTTTCAGCAAGGAGATAGACAATCAGCTGCAGCTCACGAGATTCATAATTCATCCAGAATGAAGTGTACACTACCAAAATGGATCCAAGAATAAATGTTTCTTTAATACAAATGGCGACTTTGGGGAAAACTCTGTGCTGCTGTCCAGCGTTTATGACATTCCTGTGTTCCACTTGTTTGTCTTTAACAACTGACAGTTTCTCAGCTCTGTTGCCTTTTTCTAAATAGACTGTAATTCTAACCAAAGCCCCGTGTCTGCTTATCCCATAGAGCCCCCCCAAAAACACACAGAAAATTCCTACAATTACAAAAACACACAAGACTGAACCCCAGGAATGCGAGTGTAGAGCCCAATTTTGTTCATATCTTATCCCTTGGCCAAACCCTCAATTGTGGCCAAAATAACCTCAGTACAGCTGAGGTTTGTAGGGTGGATGCTCTAAGCCACCTTTCCTTTCCCCTGATTATGTGGCCAGTCCAAACCCCAACATAGTAAAGGGCCTTTTCCAAAGCCCATTGAAGTCAATAGAAAGACTCCTCTTTACTTCAGTGGGCTTTAGATCAGGCCTTTAGAGCAGCCCAGCAGCTGCTCTAAATTACTACCAGCCCCAAAGGGAGCACCCCAGTCTCCAGGCCTTCTTTCCTTTGCGGTAAGCCAAGCTCCAGATCTGCCTCCCAGCAGAAGCAGCCTTTGGGAGCGGGGTGGCGGGGCCGGGTAGGTTTATGGATGGAGTCAGGATTTAGGGTCTTTGATCTGACTTCAAGAGGAAGAAAGAAAATGCCCATCTCCTGCAGTGGTGACTCCCTCCCCAGGTGGGAGGGAATGGTGTTGGTCAGCTGATGTCCTCTGGATTGTGGACAGCCATCCAGCTCCTTCTACTAGTGTGAGATGCCGTAGTTGGCAATGCCTTTCTAAGGCTCATGAGCCAGGGTACTCACATCTGTAGTCCTGCTGCATGGGCCCATGCCAGTTTGAGTCTGCTGTGTCCTGGAAACATGACAGGGATATCTTATGCAAAACCAGTGGTTTTCTGTTACAAAAATACCTGCTACACTGAACACAGCTAATTTATAAGGAACACTTATCCCTTGCCTCCCCCCTTAAAATTGCTACAACACTTTCAACTGAGGACTGCAAGTCCCATGAGCCCTAACTTCAGGGAATTGCACCAGGACTTGTAGGATCCACACTTTAGAGGACCCACAATGCCCTGGTACAGTAGACTGGAATGGTGAGTGTGGACACACTGAGCCTGTTCGTAGGGGCCAGTCTGGATAGCGGGAGACATTGAGCCCCCAATTCAGAGGCAAAAAGCCCAGTAACCAGCTATCAAACCATTCTGATTTGAGTTGAGGCTTCCAGCACAGAGCATCCTTCAGCAGAGGAACAGCCAGGGTCTAACTGCAGTGATGTGACTAGTTTTAAAACAGTGATTCCTTCACCCTGAGGGGAAGCTCTGGGGTAGTTAATTAGTACTGTAGTGCTGAACATTCCCTGGGCATAGGATGCATATTAACCAAGTGGCAGGAAGTCTGTTTTCAAGGATGCCCCTGATCTCAGCTCACTTGCCATGGAGAATTATTTTCCTTTACAGATGATTAAGCAGCAGCAGCAGCAGCAGCAGCATTCAGACAAATTCAGGTTTAAAGCACAGGTGTAGAAATCTTCGCTGTGGAAGGAAAAGGCCCGTCCAGCAGCAACACACTAAATGTGAGAGAGCCGGTGGGTGCACTATTCTGAGACTAGATGATTGTCATCACTTTGTGCCTCCATGTACAGTCCGCTTCTGATCGGACACTAGTTTTGGGGCCGTTGGAGTCACACTGGGACCAGCTCCCCACTGCATCACCCTTGGGAGTTGTCATGTACTTTGATTCAAGTGCATGTAAAATGCAACCGTTCTGATTAGCTCAGATTCTACAATCCCTTTGCACAGCTGGAAATGTGTGCGCACACTGTGAGAGAATAGAGAACCAGCTCCACTGAAGTTACTCCCCATTTATGCCACCATCAGCAAGATCAGAATACGGCCCGGAGTATGTGTGTGCGAGTTTGATTGCAATTCCTTTGAGGCAGGGTCCACGGCTTCCTGTTTGCATAGCACCCTGATCGTACTTTACAAACCCTAGAGAATAATTTTAACGAATAAACAGGAGAAACACTTTGCCTTAACCTGAACCTACTCTCTGGTAAGCGACCAAGCAGGCAAAGCTACACTTTCTTTTGGTAATGGCAGAAATCTTTTGCATTAATGGTAATAAGGATGATAAAAACTTGACGAAGGGCTGCTTGTTACGCCAGTGGAAACTCTTAATGTAGACACACTTAAACCAGTTTAGCATGGTCTGGTATTGTATCCATTCTAAGTATTCAAAGTGAAACCAATTTAAGCACATCTAACATTAGGGGTTTTATTTATTTACATCAGTTCAAGTATTCCAGTGCAAACAAGCCCTCAAACTCAGCTACCAAGTTGAGAGCTGTGACTTCTTACCTCTGCTTAAAACAGGTGGGGGCCGGTCTGACTCCAGGATCTGAACTATTGGGGGAATGGGGAAGATTACCAAGCATTTGAGACACAGAATCCAAATGAAACACTGAGTAAATGAGAAATGAGATCCCAGCGCTGCTGTCTTTAGTCAAGAAGAGCTCAGACTGAAGTCAATGAATGACCCCAATGAGAGGTTTGGCTAAGTGAGGATGGCAGGATGGGGCCCTTAGTGAGTCATCCTGCAGTTGCATTATTTTAGTCTTTATGGATAAGATTTTCAAAGATCACTAATGATTTGGAGTGCCCCAATTTTTGGGTGCCCAACTTGAGACCTATTTTCAATAAGCGGGTGCCCAGCACTTCCTGAAAAGTCAGCCATTGCAGGTGTCAAGTGGGGCCCTCAGAATCCACAGCCTCTTTGGAAAATCTTGGCCTACACATCCCCTGGCTGAAGAAAAAGACTATGATAGACCCTAGTCCTATAACTTCAGCTTAGCGAGGCGTAGGAGCCAAGAGGTAAATCCTTCTGTGAGGAGTTGTTTACAAAGGGATGAATATTTCATCTTTCTCCTTTGAAGTGACGTTACAAAATTGTAAAAGGCAAAAGATTTATCCATGCTCTTGGAGAGCTGGACAAGTCCATGGCATTTGGGATTCCCATCTGTATCAGTTGATTGCATCATGCTCAAAGTAATTTGATTGGGGCTTTTGTTTTATTCCAGCCACAATGATGTGCATGTCATTTTTTCAAGCATAAAACTATTTAATAAGCTTTTCTCCATGGGCTATAACATCACCCAGTCCTCTGGGTTTGGATTTTATCTTGATTTCTTGTTGGTCTATTGCTGTGATTTCTGCTAACATGTTATCAGACCCCAGTCACCATATCATCCGATTGTGAGTTGGGGGATTTCCTATGCCCTGTAAGTTGTACCTTGTCCCTTCACAAAGTTCTTGCAGAGCTCAACATTTTGTCACAGGCCTAAGGAGGATTTCGAAGAGCTGCAAACAAAGTCTTATTGAGCAGTTTACTACATTTGCACCCACCCAGGGTCAGGGACCGGGGTGCTAGGTATGGCACAAACGCAGAGGAAGAGGGCAGTCTTTATCATGAGGAGCGTATGCAGTGATCACCCTTTTGGTTGAACCAGGAGCTCCAGAGCTAAAAGCTGGAGCTGCTGCAGCATGCATTAAAGAGCCAAAGCTCTGTAACTGGGGGATGTAACCATTCAGATCCCCTGTGGATCAGCACAGAGGGGGAGCTGTAACCCACATTCACCAGTGGGTTACGGTGACAGTCTAAATGGACAAGACAGACAGAAGATGGTGGGGAAAAGGAATTATCTCAATTTTACAGTTTAGGAATTAAGGCATAACAAGATTAAGTGACTTGCCCTAGGTCACACAGGGAGTCTGTGGAAGAGGCAGGACCTGAAACCACATCCCCCAGTTCCAGTCCAGGGCATCATCCTTCCAGTCTCTTTTTACCTGAAGGTTGTTGTTTTTTTCAGTCTCGTAGTCTTTCAGCTGTTGTTCGCTGCTCTGATAAGGCAGCAGTGTTTCTCTAAGATTATGTCTATACTGGAGCTGGACGGTAAAGATTCCTGCTCGAGGAGACATGCCCATGCTAGCTGTGCTTGGGCTTGCCTACTAAAAATAGAAGTGTAGCCAAGGTGGTGCAAGTGGTGGGAGGACCTATCTGCACCAAGTGAGTACCTAGGGTCTAGAGTTGCCAGGTGTCCAGTTTTTGATGAGAACGCCTGGTTGAAAAGGGACCCTGGCGGCTCCAGTCAGCACTGCTAACTGGGCCATTAAAAGTCTGGTTGGCAGCACTGCGGGGTTAAGGCAGGCTGCCTGCCTGCCATGGCTCTGCCAGCAGCAGCATGTCCTCCTCTGGCTCCTACGTGTAAGGGCAGCCAGGGGGCTCTGCACGCTGCCCCCACCCCAAGCACTGGGAACCACAAGCAATGGGAGCTGCGGGGGCAGCGTCTGCGAACGGGGCAGTGCATAGAGCCACCTGCCCGCACCTCCACTTAGGAGCCATAGGGGAGACATGCCGCTGCTTCTGGGAGCTACTTGAGGTAAGTGCCACCCAGAGCCTACACCCCCAGCCAGAGCCCTCCCCCTCCCCCCCGCCCCAGCCCTGATCCCCCTCCCTCCCTCTGAACCCCAACCCAGAGCACCCTCCTATACCCCAAATTCCTCATCCCCGGCCCCACCCTAGAGCCTGCACCCCCAGCCAGAGCCCTCACACCCCCTGCACCCCAACCCCCTGAGAGCCCACTCTCACACCCTAAACCCCTAATTTCTGACCCTGCCCCAGAGCCTGCACCCCCAGCCCAGAGCCCATTCCCCATCCCACATCCCAACTCCCTTCCTCAGCCCGGAGCCCCCTCCCATACTCCAAACCCCTCGACTCCAGCCCCCCCAGCCCAGAGCACCCGCCTGCACTGCAAACCCCTCATCCCTGGCCCCACCCCAGAGCCCACACCCCCAAATAGAGCCCTTACCCCCTCCCACATCACAACCCACTGCCTCAGCCTGGAGCCTCCTTCTGCACCCTGAACTCCTCATTTCTGGCCCCATCCTGGAGCCCGCACCCCCAGACAGAGCCCTTACCCCTTCCAGCACCCCAACCCCCTGAGCCAGCCCAGTCAAAATGAGGGAGGGTGGGGAGAACAAGCAACAGAGGGAGGGGTGATAGAGTGGGTATGGGTGGGGCCTCAGAGGGCAGGGTAGGGGCGGAGTCTTCCAGGAGGGGCAGGGCAGGGGGGCAGGGCAAGAGTGTTCAGTTTTGTGTGAGTAAAAATTTGGCAACCCTACTCGGGTCTCACATGGGATTGTACTCAGGGCGGCTAACCCCTCCCACCACTTCTATTTTTAGCATACCAACTTGATCAGAGCTAACAAGGGTATGTCTCCCTGAGCTGAAATTTACCCCTTCCAGCTCCAGTGTCTATATACCTTCAGTGACATATTCCCACCTGTATGTTTACTGTTATTGCTCACAAGCTATGTTTCCACCCAAAAAGTAAGAGATTATTTAAGAAAGGAAGACAAAAAGACTCAAGGCAGGTGCAGAATATTTCTACAGTGGTCTTAACTTCTTGTAACCAATTTACCTGTGGCATAAAAAGACGCAACTTCCATTAACACTATCAACCTCTCCCTTCGAAATCAAAGGAAGTTTTGTCTGCTTATACTAGGGCAGAATTTGGCGTAAGTGTACCAAATGTCAAATAAGTAAATCTATAGCTATCCACAGATGGAAAAGCTGCAGGCAAGAGCTGGGAAGGAATCAATAGTCTTGGTTCATGCTCGTACCAAAGCCAAAACCAAAGAAGATTACAGACCCTGCACACCATACTGTACAATGAGTTTGGTGTAGAACCTATATAGTATAAAACATTGTCCTGTAAGCAGGAAGTATGGTGAAACAGAAGGACTTTAGGGCTGTATTAATATGCTATCCTACAAGTTAGACTCATATACACCAATTAGAAATCTAAATGCACAAGTAAAATTCAGGTGCAAATATAGGATGGTTTGTAGGGTTTGGAACATTGAGACGGTTTCTGCAACAGACAGCTGGGCAGCTACAGGTCAAAGGGGGATCAATACTTGGGCTGAAGGGAAAGCCAGCTGTGATGCACAGTTCAAATTAGCAGAAAGGGGGAAGAGAAACACACAGGAAGCAGCCTATAGGGCACCAGCAGGATGGAAAACGCAAGCAATGGCCATAGACAAATGGGGAGGCAAAGAAACGTTTGCGTTAGAATACATTGTATAACAATCACTGTACAAACTATTATTCCCTTGATAGAAAGGAAGGAAGGAAAAAATAATATAAAGAATATAGACGAACATGAAGACTGAGAAGAAGTTTCTAAGCTGCAGTAATAAATATTCAATTATTTAGGAAGGACTTATCCCACAATTGCCCTGCAAGATTCCCCAAGGCTCCAGATTTCTCAGAGGAAGGCGTGGCTGGAGGCTACCTCCTCTCGCCCAACTTGCCTGCAACTCCTCCCTATATTCCCAGCTGAATTCCATCACCAGGATCGATGTAGCTATGAAACAGCCATGCTATGATTTTTAAGTGCGCTGCACCCTGGCATTTCTGAAAGGTCAGCCTGGGTCAGCACAGACAACAGCCATTTTGCCTTCAGAATTGCCAGGGTCCAAGCAGAACAGGGACACGGGCTGTGCGCCCTCCCGGAGACTTTACTTTTGTCCTTCTCGTTTTCCTGAAGCTAAAATGAACGTCTCTCTGACTGAAAACCCAGGGTTGCACTGACCTTGTGGCCTTCCAGCCAAACCCATTAAGGGCTCTTTGGGAGTTCTGAAATTTCGCACCTTTGTGAAGGGAAAAGGGAGCTCGCAGAACTCAGCGTTATATCAGGAAGTGACCCCTCCTCGGCTGGAAGGGAGTTGATCCAATTAACACAGAGATTCACTGATCAGAATCAGGAATGCCCTGGGCAATGGGGAGTCTAACTAAATTCAGTGACCACAAGCGCTAATCATTTACAAATGGCAAGGAGGACATGGGGCTGAATGGAGAGGAAGCTTTCCTAGATGTTTATTTTTAAGAGGGACCATTTAATGGGGTGATTCATCTTAGAAATAAGGTCACCCCCTCCCAAATTCTCCTAGCTGAGATAACCTCAAAAAGATCCATGTGCTGGAAGCCTGGTTAGCCAATGGTGTGAGAAGGGAAAACCAGAGCTCTTTTAGAAGCTGTACATTTTTATCACTCAACTGCCAGGTAATGTAATGGAGCTGAAACACTCATAAATTCCATGCCAGGAAAGTATAGTGATGAAATTGCATACAGATCTGCCCTATAAAGCATGTTGGATACTGCTTGCACTCCCCTTCCCGCACAAGCTAGGCCTTATTTTGGGGCTTCTTACCCCATAAGAGGGCCGTAAATACTTTCTGAGCCATCTGGTAGTCTTCACCTTGCCCTGACACAGAATGTTTAGATCCTGTTGGCTCAGACCCACCCACTGCTCTGGCTCTGTAATGTCTGTTTATAGCCAAGTGAGGGGGAAAATAAAGAACCAGAAGTAATTGCAGAGGATTAGATTGTGCCTAACTTTATGCAAATGTAGGTGGAGAGGGTACAAAGAGTCTACACATACACAGCCTTCTGCCTCTGCCAGGGGCAGGCCCAGTCTCAGTCCTCACCCTACAGACATGCAAGAACTAGCGGACTCTAATGCCGGCAGCGGCTCTAGAAACCCTAGGGAGCAAGGACGAGCAGCGTGAGGCATTCAGGCCTCTAGCACTCCCCATGATCCTGTTTGTAGGAGCTGAGCCCACTGCAACTAATGGGAGTCTCTCGCTCCATTGGCTTCAACAGGCTTTGGATGCGGCCCGAGAGAACAGTTTTCAAGAAGAAAACTGCACCACTTAGTGTCCTTTTGTCATATGCCCTTTCTTTTTAATTACTGTCACTCACTCTGCAGGAGGGTTCTGAAAGTAAATCCTCATTCTGACATTAAGTCCTCATGGTGAAATGGGGTGACATCACTTTGGGAGAATTATTGGGTCAGTAGCCTTACAAGGGGAGAATTGGGGAGGGTCTGTTGGCCGTCTGAAAAAGCAGTTAAAGGAAAGAGAGGGCCACGGATAGTTCTGGTCTACAACCCTGGTCTACATTCTGCAAATACAATGTTATTATTTATGTAGTGGCTAAATGAATGCATCCAACCTGTGCTGCAATGTGATGTGAAAATGCATTTACTACACATAAATAGTCCCATTAGGACATTTGCTGAGAGGAACAATGAAGCAGTACGACATTTACTACCAAAGTCCTTGAGTGCTTTTCTTTTTGAGCCTCTATGCCATTCATCTAACACTTTACACAAACATTTAATCTGCAGCAGCATTCTAGCCACGGCTTGGCAGTGGGCTGCACACCAGCTTGACGTGTGTGGGCCCACTCCTGAAATCCTGAGGGAGCACTCCAGTTCATTGCAGCAGGGCTTTGCCCTGAGTTAGGGTAAATTAGGGCTCCACAGCTTTTCTTGTACAAAATAGACGGGATTTTTAGTGTATTTTATTTAGAAACAGCCTGCCCTCATGTGGTGGAAAAATCCAAGACCATGAGAAAAGACTGATAGCTTTTTATCCATGGGAAATGTTGTACATTGAATTCGTTACAGCATAAGGTTTCTGCATAAACGATATGCTAGGCATCTGAACTGCAACAGGAATGCATTTTTTGGCACAGTAATAGTTTGAAGTAGAAAGAAATCACCTGAGTCCATCTAATATTTGTATCTTGTGCCCATTCCTTGGTTCCAAGTGCTTCCCTCATTCTTTTAGAATACGCATTTGCTGTAGCATCGATTGCAGTCTTTGAGCCATATTATATCATAGCAATTTTTAAGCAGAATGGCCCATTGAAATCAGTGAAGGGTTCTGCCTAAAAATGCGTAAGCCGCTGGAGGTACATAAGCTGGTACTAACCCTGCTGCCATCTCTATTTAGACCAATTTCCCACTGCCCTCACTGGGAATTCCCCGTGTCAAGATCAGGTCCCTCTGCACACAGAAAATTCTCTAACTCATGGGATGCCTAATCTTTGTAGGAGTATTGGCTTCTGCCCTCTTGTTCTTGAGCCTATTCCCCTTCCCAAATGGGTTTCTGGCACCTACCTTTCCTATATGCCTCTGAGTGACAGTCAAGTACCCTCTTTTGGATAATGAAGATAAGCCTGGGTTTTTTTTAAAACGTGTTAGAGGATCCCTACTACTCAGCATGGATTCCCATGCACTCAGGTTTGGAGTTCTGCCTTCACCCAGCGGAGAGGAGAGCACAGCAAAAGGCTGCCCCCTTTCAATGCGCTTCTCAAAATTGGGTGCAGACATGCTGCCTTCTTCCTTCAAAAAGCCCGAGGGAACTCTGCCGGCTCTTGGGCAGACATCAGTTACCCATAACTGACTGTGCAAAATAATGGGCCAGATCCTCAGCTGAGGTAACTGGGCATAGCTCCATAGACATGTGTGTCTATAGAGATAATACAATGCATTCATGTACATAATGGGAAACAGGCCCTGTCCGGCTCATTTTTGTTTAGATTACAAGTGGGTTAAGGAGGTCACTGTGTTGACATAGTTTGACTTATGTAGGGCATTTGACTTAGTCGCACGTGACATTCTGATAAAAACTGTTCTTTGTATAATACTAATGTAGCCCATATTAAATAGATTAAAAACTAGTTAAGTGATAGATCTCACTGAGTAGTAATTGTAAATGAGGTACACTCTTCCTATGGGGGTATTTCTAGTGGGGTTCTGCAGGGACCTGGGTTTGGCCCAATGCAATTCAATATCTTTATCAACAATCTGGAAGAAAATACAAAATCATTGCTGGTAAAATTTGCAGGTCACAAAAAATTAGTGGATTGGTAAATAATGGTTGATTCAGGTCCATAATGCAGCCTGAGCTGCAGTGCTTGGTAAGACAGCTCCTTTGTTCAACCTACATTTTCATACAGCCAAGTGCAAAGTCATGCATCTAGGAACAAACACATAGTTCACACGCACAAGATGGAAGACAGCATTCTGGAATGAAGTGAAACGAACTTGCGGTAATGGCAGAAAGCCAACTTGAAACTGAGCATGAGTTCCCAGAGCGATGCTCTCGCTAAAAGGGTGAACACTGTCCTTGGAGGTAGAAGCAGAGGAATATCGAATAGAGGGAGGGAGATAGTATTATCTCTATAAATGGCATTAGTGAGAGCACTACTGGGATGCTGTGTCCAGTTCTGGGGTCCACACTTTTTAAAAGGGTGTTTACAAATTGGAAAGGGTTCAGAAGGAAGCTACAAGAATAATTCCAGTTCTGGATAACCTGCCTGGTAGAGACTAAAAAAGTTCAATGGATTTTGTTTATGCAAGAGAAGATTAAGAAGTGATTTGATCAGATTCCACAAGTACCTACATGGGGAAGAGATTTCTGACAGTCAATGGCTCTTTAATCTCCCGGGAAAAGTCATAACAAGATCCAGTGGCTAGAAGCTGAAGCTAGACAGGTTTAGACTGAAAAGGTGCAAATGTTTTAACAGTGAAGGTAAGTAACCGTAGAACAGCTTACCTACGGACATGGCAGGTTCTCCATTACCTGCAGTCTGGAAATCAAGACTGGATGTCTTTCTAAAAAGACATACCAAAGCTCAAACAGACGTTGCAGCCTTGTTGCAGAAGTTATCTGTGGTAAGCAGGTTAGTCTAGACAATCCTTAAAATATATGAATAGGTAGAACATGTTATAGTTACAAGTGCGTGCACATGCTTGTGTTTGTGACTGGGGGTGGGGAGAAGAAGGGCTGGAACACTCTCCCTATGCAAGGGAGAGGCTACAGCTACTTGCCTGCACTAGAGACAGAATAGACTAGAAATTGTAGTGGTCCCACCAGCCGTCTGGGTGCTGTATCACAATGTTCTCTTCCCAGTAGCACTCTAGCCTTCCATTAATCCATTCCCAGTGCTCGGGTTCCATCCCAACCCACTTCCATGGAATGATTTAAACTGTTTACATTTCAGGTGACCATCACCCTCATTCTTTACATTATTATGTGTATTACTATAGCACCTAGAGGCCCCAGCTGAGAATAGTCACATTGTGCTAGGTGCCGCACTCATACTTAGTGAGAGGCAGTTCCAGAGCCAGAGAGGTTCCTGTTATGAGCTGGGTGAAACCTTGCTATGGGCTGAGTTGAAACCCGATTGATAGGTGTGAACTTGTCCTTCAGTTCACTTAACCGTAAGCATATGCCCCCACCTAAGACACAAGGTATGTGAGAACCGATCATGGGGTTGGCTAAAGAGGCTGGGGGCAGAGGGGCTCTCAGTGACTTCACATGGAACATGCCAGCCAGATATAAGGGCAGAATTTGGTCCTTAAAACGAAAAGGAGTACTTGTGGCACCTTAGAGTATGTCTACACTACGGAATAAGGTCGAATTTATAGAAGTCGTTTTTTTAGAAATCGGTTTTATATATTCGCGTGTGTGTGTCCCCACAGAAAATGCTCTAAGTGCATTAACTCGGCGGAGCGCTTCCACAGTACCGAGGCTAGAGTCGACTTCCGGGGCGTTGCACTGTGGGTTAAGCTATCCCACAGTTCCCGCAGTCTCCGCTGCCCACTGGAATTCTGGGTTGACATCCCAATGCCTGATGGGGCTAAAACATTGTCGCGGGTGGTTCTGGGTACATATCGTCAGGCCCCCGTTCCCTCCCTCCCTCCGTGAAAGCAAGGGCAGACAATCGTTTCACGCCTTTTTTCCTGAGTTACCTGTGCAGACACCATACCACGGCAAGCATGGAGCCCGCTCAGCTCACTGTCACCGTATGTCTCCTGGGTGCTGGCAGACGTGGTACTGCATTGCTACACAGCAGCAGCAACCCATTGCCTTGTGGCAGCAGACGGTGCAATAGGACTGGTAGCCGTCATCGTCATGTCTGAGGTGCTCCTGGTCGCCTGTGTGAGGTCGATCAGGAGCGCCTGGGCAGACATGGGCGCAGGGACTAAATTTGGAGTGACTTGACCAGGTCATTCTCTTTATTCCTGCAGTCAGTCCTATTGAACCATCTTATGGTGAGCAGGCAGGTGATACGGATTGCTAGCAGGCCTATTGCATCATCTTCTGCTGGGCAGGCAAGAGATGAGGATGGCTAGCAGTCCTATTGTACCATCTTCTGCCGAGCAGCCATGAGATGTGGATGGCATGCAGTCCTTCTGCACCGTCTGCTGCCAGCCAAAGATGTAAAAGATAGATGGAGTGGATCAAAACAAGAAATAGATCAGATTTGTTTTGTAGTCATTTGCAAACCCTCCCCCCCCCCGCCCCCCATCCAAGGGACTCATTCCTCTAGGTCACACTGCAGTCACTCACAGAGAAGGTGCAGCGAGGTAAATCTAGCCATGTATCAATCAGAAGCCAGACTAACCTCCTTGTTCCAATAAGAACAATAACTTATGTGCACCATTTCTTATTGGAACCCTCTGTGAAGTCCTGCCTGAAATACTCCTTGATGTAAAGCCACCCCCTTTGTTGATTTTAGCTCCCTGTAAGCCGTGTCGTTAGTCGCCCCTCCCTGCATCAGAGCAACGGCAAACAATCGTGCATCTGAGTTGAGAGTGCTGGCCAGAGCAGTCAAAATGGAGCACTCTGGGATAGCTCCCGGAGGCCAATACCGTCGAATTGTGTCCACAGTACCCCAAATTCGACCTGGCAAGGCCAATTTAAGTGCTAATCCACTTGTCAGGAGTGGAGTAAGGAAATCGATTTTAAGAACCCTTTAAGTCGAAATAAAGGGCTTCATCGTGTGGACAGGTGCAGGTTTACATCGATTTAATGCTGCTAAATTCAACCTAAAGTCCTAGTGTAGACCAGGGCTTAGAGACTAACCAATTTATTTGAGCATAAGCTTTCGTGAGCTCACTTCATCAGATGCATACAGTGGAAAATACAGAAGACGTTTTTATACACACAAACCATGAAAAAATGGGTGATTATCACTACAAAAAGTTCTCTCCCCCCACCCCACTCTCCTGTTGGTAATAGCTTATCTAAAGTGATCACTCTCCTTACAATGTGTATGATAATCAAGGTGGGCCATTTCCAGCACAAATCCAGGGTTTAACAAGAACGTCTGAGGAAGGGGGGCGGGGAGGAAAAAACAAGGGTTAATAGGTTACCTTGCATAATGATTTAGCCACTCCCAGTCTCTATTCAAGCCTAAGTTAATTGTATCCAATTTGCAAATGAATTCCAATTCAGCAGTCTCTCACTGGAGTCTGGATTTGAAGTTTTTCTGTTGTAATATCGCAACTTTCATGTCTGTAATCGCGTGACCAGAGAGATTGAAGTGTTCTCCGACTGGTTTATGAATGTTATAATTCTTGACATCTGATTTGTGTCCATTTATTCTTTTACGTAGAGACTGTCCAGTTTGACCAAGGTACATGGCAGAGGGGCATTGCTGGCACATGATGGCATCTATCACATTGGTAGATGTGCAGGTGAACGAGCCTCTGATAGTGTGGCTGATGTTATTAGGCTCTGTGATGGTGTCCCCTGAATAGATATGTGGACACAGTTGGCAACGGGCTTTGTTGCAAGGATAGGTTCCTGGTTTAGTGGTTCTGTTGTGTGGTGTGTGGTTGCTGGTGAGTATTTGCTTCAAGTTGGGGGGCTGTCTGTAGGCAAGGACTGGCCTGTCTCCCAAGATTTGTGAGAGTGTTGGGTCATCCTTCAGGATAGGTTGTAGATCCTTGATAATGCGTTGGAGAGGTTTTAGTTGGGGGCTGAAGGTGATGGCTAGTGGCGTTCTGTTATTTTCTTTGTTAGGCCTGTCCTGTAGTCGGTAACTTCTGGGAACTCTTCTGGCTCTGTCAATCTGTTTCTTCACTTCTGCAGGTGGGTATTGTAGTTGTAAGAATGCTTGATAGAGATCTTGTAGGTGTTTGTCTCTGTCTGAGGGGTTAGTCTCTAAGTTGCCACAAGAACTCCTTTTCTTTTTGCAAATATAGACTAACACGGCTGTTACTCTGAAACCTGTCCTTAAAACGGCAATCTGTCCCCCAGCAATCCCATCTTTGTAGCGTAGGAGCAATATACACCAAGATACTAATTAATAGTAATGCCTTTAAAAACACTCTGAAGATACCATAAACAGTGTTTGTCAAGATTAATGAAGATTGTAAGTATTCTTGCAAACTGCAAAGATCCATAGCACATGGTCTTGTTGCAACATTCTCTTCATGTTCTCCTACCGCCCTCATCGCCATATATCTGATGGCTAAAGCTTGCTCTCAGACTTCCCTGACAACCTCCGACAGACCAGGTTCTGCTCTGTGAGTTGCTCTGTTGGGGAATGTTTTTCGAAGTCCAAATCCATGTCTGTGGAGTTCAAAGGCCTACCAGTGCTTCTCTCTGGCTGACAACCTTCCAGCAGCTGGAATGTCAGCACTGGGGAGCTCTGCAACACAAACTACATTTGTAAGCCACCATCAACCCCAGTGCAATAAACCTGCCCTCCCATGAGCACGGGCTCCAATTCCATTTTATCGATGTGTCATCACCCTTTTAAAACAAACCAGGCCCACGTTCTATCTGGAGCGTAAAGCTGAACGGGCGTAAACAGAGTTTGGGTACATAAAAATATTTTGAATGGGTCTGTTCACAGTGTCAGTCGCTGGGAACTGCCTTATCAGAGCAGCTCTGTCTCAAAGCACTAATTGAAGGGTGATGTTTTGTTTACTGTTGTATTAGCAAACTTATACGCAGGCCATGTCGTGTGTACAGCGCTGCAGCACATCTGGTGAAGATGCTCTATGCAGATGGGAGAGAGCTCTCCCATTGGCATAAAAAAAATCCACCTCTGTGAGCAGCGGAAGAAGCTACATTGACAGGAGAAGCTTTCCGGCACACAAGCGCTTAGGTTGGTGTAACTTATATCGCTAAGGGGCGGGGGGAGGTATGGTTTATTCACATCTACCTGGTTACAAGAGACTATGAGTCAGCCCAACTATACTTTGATACAGGCTTGGAGCCCAGGAAAACATTTTTAGAGAATTTTGACCTATTTGGTTAAGATCTCAGACTTTTTCACCTAGGGGAGAAAAAAGACCAGACTTCCACATTTTTGCAAGAAATAAGTATTCAATACAGGCTTGTAGCATTTAAGGACAACAAGAATATTCAGAGTTATAATTTAAACATCAATAACTATTTTGGAAAGGATATAAGCCCTCCTGCTTCAGAATTTAAACTAAACTAACTTATAGCTCGGGGGGGAACTCTTCCTAGGGCCAGGTTATCCCACACTGTTGGGTTTCATGCATCTTCCTCTGAAACATCTGGTCCTGGCCAGTCAAAAGCAGGATACTGCACTAGGTGGACTGCTGCTTGATGTTCTGAAAACAATACAACTTCCTTGGAGAAGCTGGCTGGTTTTCTATAAAACTCAGGGCAACCGGGAGGGTGAAATCCTGGCTCGCTAAAGTAACCGAGGCCAGGATGCTAAAGTAACCGAGGCCAGGATTTCACCCTTAATTTTGGAATCCTCAGTTTTATTAAGGTTTCAGGTACAGCGGCCCCTGACACATCCCCAGAATACTGGACATTCACACACAATCATCATACCAGCAGGGATGAAGCAATGCACTCTTCAAAATGGTGTCCTCCATACGTGACACCAGACAAAACCACGTCCTGTTTTATATCATTACTGGACGGGGGACAAACCACACAAAAAGCAGATGAATGGCCAGCCTAGTTTCAGGTGCGCCCAGAGTCCTTTGTGAATTGAAGAGTCTGTAATGTATTAATCTACTTAATCCCTCATATAGTGCTTTACCAACATTAACTATTTAATATACACGGGAACAGCTGGAGTATGGCATCCTGATGCGTTCTTACACAATTCATTAAAAGATCTGCTCACTCTTTTCATATACTCATAACTTCATTAGTTTTAAATTAACTTTCTTCAAGCATGGCAAAGGCTCTAACTGAAGATTAAGTATTTGCCAAGATTTTTAAGCTATTTTGAGCTGAATGTTAAGAAGCCTTAAGTTTTTTCCCCGTGTGTTTCTCAAATTCAGTTTTGTTTTGGTTTTTTTTTTTTTTTGTTAAAAACTAAAGTACTTCCATGATATGAATTAGCATAAGGATTATTTTTTTGGAAGATGCAATGTCCTGAAAATAGAGATTTTTCATGATGCTGCCTTTTCAGAATCTCCGCTATATCTCTGCCACTGATACCATCATAACAAATAAAGTAAAACATTTTGAATCCGCAAATTAAGTTGTTGCTGGTTGTTCTTTGGAATGAAATACGTGGTTAAGATACAGACTTCCTGTACCTTAGCTGCTGCTCAAAAAAATGGAAAAAAAAATTCTACACATTTTTTTTCAATGAAATTAAAAGTTTTTGTTTCGTTAGAAATTTCCCTCCAAATTTTCTAATTTTTCAAAAAGAGGCAAAATAAACCAAATTAAATCGAATGAAGACAAATTTCTTGTGGGCTGAGTTTTTTCCTTTTCTCTCCTTCCCCTCCCCTCCAAATCAAATATTTTCCAAACTAAATTTCATTTAGTCAAAAATTGGAAAAATTAAAATGATACAAGTTTTCATGACATTTTGTATTGTTCAAAGAGGAATTTTTATCAAGAAAACCTTTTCGACCAGCTCTGCCATCATCTGCCAAAGTAACAGAAGCCAAATCCATAGAAACAGCAACAGTAGATGCCCAGAAAATGCAAGCCAGACTCAAGCATGTCTCTTATTTCTGGGGATAGCATTCTAGCTCAAGTCCTCCTCACATCTGAGGCTGCTGACTAAATGCTCATTAAGACTAGTATCAGGGGGTAGCCATGTTAGTCTGTATCCCCAAAAACAACAAGGAGTCCGGTGCAATCTACAGATGCATCTGAAGTGTTTTTTTACGCACGAAAGCTTATGCCCAAATAAATCTATTAGTCTTTAAGGTGCCATTAAGACTAGTGACCTTTGAAGTCATTAAGTAGCAACAGATTTGTTAGAATCGTTTTCTTTAAAATTTCAGAATTAATCTTAGACATATCTGCCACCGTTTCATGACACTCATTGGGTTGCCTCTACCAGCAGAGACTGGCACCATACTTTGCATTTACTTTTGCATCAGCTAGAGCCCCTGCTGCAATCAGCATTTCCATGCGCAAACCAGTCACTTTACTCCTGCTTTAGGTCATCAGATTAATAAAATGCTCATTTCCTGTTTCATGGGATTTTTTTAAAATTATATATAAAACCATTTCCTTAGTGACTGACCTTTTCATGATTCAGGATAATGATTCCCCATCGTGTGTATTATACAGACACTTCCCTTTCAGAGGGGGTCAGATGAGATGATCACAGTGGTCTCTTGTCAGTAGCATCCCCTTGGAGTTTTGACAGGGTTGTACGCTCACTCAAGGTCTGGTCGCTCGGTAGCACTCTGCCAGGGACAGGTTCTCAGCCCTCTGACCTTCCAGCGTCCCAGAGAACAAAAACAAACAAACTGAGGAACAGGAAAATTAACAAAAACAAGACAATACAATCAGTCCCAGGTGGGCCGCTGGGCTCTCTTCCTTCAGAGGGGCCTTGGACCACTTCAAGTCAGGCTCAAAGTCCAGCAGGAGAATATGGCACAGCCCCTTTCACCTCAAAGAATCTGGGCCTTCTTTAAGGCAAGGGAGTGGGCTCTGCTCCCCGCCAGGCCTCTCCCTGGGAGCTGGGAAGCTCAATACCGTACTCTGCTCACCTCCCAGAGTTGCCCACCCCTCCGTTGACCTTCTCCCTTCTCAAACTCCTCCTCCACTCTGGACATGACTTGCACACCTGGCAGGCCCAGTGTTTATACCCCTGGTGCGGGGTTTGTATCTTCACAGCTTTTCTGGCCTGAAAAGCTGCCACTTTATGAAAAAAGGTGAGAAGCAGACATAACAATCAATGACCCCCACTGGGAAAGAAACCGGGCAAACTAACCGGTGACTGGTGGTCAATATGCAACAGAGAAGCTGAAATGCTTGACTACAGAACAGCAAAAGCACAGTAATTTAAAACAATAGGTAGCCGTACAAAGCCAAAAAGGACTAAAGTACATGAATGTTATAATTGCACGTGATTAACAACTCTTAAGTAACATGAAACTTTTGAGAAAAAAGGCACAAAAGAGTTAGTAATGATAGATGTAATACGTAGTTACTGCCTGAACCTTTGGGTCTCCAAAGCGACTAGGCTCAGATCTGGCTTCGATCCGGACAATAGTTGATTCAGTGACCAAGACAATATGAGCAAATTAGAAATACGTGCGCCTTTATGTCCAATGACTACAGTCTGATTAAATGTAATCTACTCTGAAAATCAAAACCAGTTATTACAGAAACACATTGTAATTACTTTGGACAGGGCAACTTGGAAACAATGCAAGATGAACCGAGGCAAGTATACTGGATATAAATTCTGAAAGACACTTCAGTTGGGGTTAACCCACTGATTTAGGCAGGATTATATTGACCAGCAACAGACATTTTAAAAACAAAGGTAGTCAGGAAATATTAAGAGTAATCTTAACAGTTTCTTTTAATAGAAAAAAATTGTATTTAGTGAATAGCCTTGATAGACAAAATGTAGCCTAAGGTAGGGTAATATCGGTATATTATGTCAGGATTTTGTTTTGTGGCACCATTTCAAAGAAAGGAAATTGAAAATAATAATACAGAAGTCTTCCCAGTCTGTAATAATAGGCTTGCAGGTTGTATTTTAGATGCTATTTGAGATTCCCAAAACAAGAATAGTTTCTGTCCAAGTAGCTTTTACTTCTCAAACAATATGTACCTTTTTCAATTTATTCTCCTCAAAATGCAATACAATACTGCCTGCCTTTCTTCCTGATGTCCTGTCCTCCATAATAGGAAACATATTTTTTAAAATTTAAAATCCAGCCGACAGTCCAGCACTGGTGATGTCAAATAGCCCCATTATCTTTAATACCTCGAATGGAGAATTATATATTTGAAATATTTTTGTTTAAAAGCAACTATAAATATCTTAAATCAGACAGCAAAATAATTTACAAGAATAAGGACAGTAGAAATACAAAGATTTCTTCCTCCAGTACTGTGCCAAAGCAATAGTGTTGGGCCAAATTATCCATTCCTGTGCCCTTGCTATCAAGACATCCATCTAGATACCCATCTGGCTCCCAGCACCATAACACTTCACAAATATTGATGAAATTATCCTCAGAACCTCCCAGGAGGCAGGGAAGTAGCACTGTCACCATTCTATAGGAGGGGAACTGAGGCAAAGCAAAATGAAATGACTTCACAGTCACACAGGAGTCTGTAATAGAGCCAGGGATTGAATCTAGCCTCTTGGGTCCAGGCCAGTATCTTCAGCCTAGCTTTCATACCAGCATAACCATTTTGGTTACAGGTGCAATTTTTTAAAATCATTTATTTTAACCAAAGTAGTTATACTGTACAACCGCTCGTGGGCCCAGTTATACCAGTGTAAAGGGGTAGATAGTATTCCAGCATAAAGCACCTTTATACCAATGTAACAGCATTCACGAGATGTTGGTTTAACTGTCCCTAAACTTCTAACTCCCAGCTGCTGGGACTCATAGACATTAAGGTGAAAAGGGACCATCATGATCATCTAGTCTGACCTCCTGCACGTTGCAGGCCAGACTGGACAACAAGGGATGTTGTTTGATGATAATTGGCCTGTTCCGTTCATTCCCTTTGAAGCATCTGGTACTGGCTACTGTCAGGGTGAGGATACCAGGCTGGTGGACTACTGGTCTGATCCAGCATGGTTGTTCTTATGTTCTTAACTATAAAGTGGTCCAGCTTTTGTGTTCAGACAAAGCCCTCAAGCACAAGGTTATCTTTCCTCTACATAATGTATAGTTAAATGGTATACCTAGATTTAGGCTTTTTGACACAGAATAGCTTTGAAAAGAAATACCTATATCTAGGTTTCCTATTTAGATACACAGAAACTTCAGTCTTTTGAGTAGTTTCAGTGCAATTAGAACATTTGAGGTTCTATTATTTCCACTTTTTTTTTTTTAAATGTAAGATGACCTTCATAGCTCCCCATGATAAACTCCCACTAAACATGGAAATCCATAGGGCCCAACTACTTCCAATACAACAAAACTGGCAGATTTCAGATAAACATACCTATTCAGGTTAACTTCTGAATTTTTAGTCCTGCTAGGGTTACATCAGATTAAACCAAAAAGCTAAAACCCTAAATATTTGCATTAAAATAAAGCCATCTTTTACAGCTCTTTAACAACAAATTGGACATAAGGCTCTCTGCAGAGTACAAAGGTTGATCTATTGCCAGCAGCAATAAATCTCCAAATATATTTTGATTGGAGTAAAATAGATTGCATATTTGAATCCGAAAAACTGTACTAAGCAAGTCAGCATTAGTCTACTATTCAATGGAGATTTTCGTTATTGGAGCACACCATTAAACTTTCCATATTTTAAGAGCTAAAGGGGGCTGTGACTAACCAACAATTATATGTATAGCTGGAATGTACAAAATAAACAAGTGTTTTGGATAAACTAATGTGGAAGCTTACAGCTTCTGAATAAAAATGTTCTTGCTCACTGACCTTTAAAGATTTTTAAAGAATGACGACAGCAGCGTGTGTGTGTGTTTAACTTTAAAATCCCTTTTCCTGCTGCAAAGTATTCCAATACCCTGCAATTCTGGTCCCACATTGCCATTTAGTAACTGACACCATTGATAAATGCAACCGCTAACAGAATACAAGTCCTGGAAACACAGGGACAGAAAAACATTCTGACCTGCTTTAGATTGCTTTAAATGGTGTAATCCAACAATAAAAACATATGTAAATGGTATATCAAGGCAAGCAGTTTGCAGAAGCCTCTTGCAACATAGCCTTGGATTTTTCTATTTTACTCATCAGCGTGTGGACCTTCATTCAGTGTACTTTAGGACTGGAGAAAGGTTCAACATTTGAGACTTTAATAGTGCAAGCAAAAAGACAGTGAGCGCTCCTCACACACCAAAATTGCAGAAGTGTGAACTTGTCATTTAGAACCAAACACCTAGTAGATAGCTAGCTCAGTTACCACATGCTCATCAGTTGCTTCAACTGTCGGTTGCTGGACGCATTTCAACTTTGTTACATGAATGCAGTGGCTTTAGTATTTCACCCCATACTTTAAACCTTGTCAGCAAAGCAATGTATAGGACAACGACAGCAGGGACATTTAGGAAAAAAAGCTCAATAGAGAGACATGGTGGGGTCTTGCAGCAGCTAAATGGAAATATTGTTCCATTTAATGTCAGGTGCTGAGCACTGGTCTTATACATTTGCTACTAGACTGGACTCTCTCCATTAGTAGTGTTGGTATCAAGATTTTTCTGCTATACTAAACTGTGGTGAGGATGGTGACTTAATTTTTATTTAAGCATGAACACCCCCCACTGCCTTGTAATTTAATGGGGAGCCTAGCAATCACACCAGTTTGAGGTGTATGACATTGCAATTTCTCCACACGACAAAAAAGGTTACGATTAGTGAATATTGTGGCCAATTGTTCTGATGTCAACAAGCCTAGAGCAACTATGCTCTAAAGTTAGTGAGGAACACGGTCTAGTATTTGTGCAGTGGATTGAAAGTTCCAGACAAGTGCTCTATTTACACAAAGATTAGAAAGTAAACCTACAATTAGAGTCCAGGTTGTATAAGCAAATTCTGAAAACCCCACTCATGAATTTCTATTGTCCCAGTAAGGACAATACCAAAACTGCCATATACAGTCAAGCTAAAATTAAGCAAACTATTTCAAACCACTGCAGTGAATAGTATTTTTTCAAGGCATTTTTGAAATGCCTCATCATGCCAGGAGTTTGGGTAAACTCAAATCCTAAAAGACACTAATTTCATACTTACTCTGTGTAAGATGAGCAAAAACCCTGGGGGAATCCAGACAACCTTGAAGTCTGCATACACTCAAGATACCTTTGTAGGAGACAATATTTTTGACTGAGGTGTCTCTCAGCGAGGCATTATATGGGGAAATAAATGCCTTCCTTATACCTACCCTGATGTCTTAAGCAGGGGGAAGGTGCCTGTGCCTCTTAAGAATCTGGTACCCATATTAAACCTTGGAAGAGGGGGCTGGAAAAGCCACCATTTCTGTGACCCTCCTCTCAAGGACAGCACAAGGTTGATTAGAGGCCAGTGCTGAGAAAGCCAACTTTGCTGTCTGCCAATATCTGTCCTGCAGCTCCCTCCCTGGGCTTTGACTTTTTTTTGGGGGGGGGGGGGGGAGGGGGGGGGAGGAGAAGAGGACGGGACGGGACAGGACGACCACCAGCACTTCTCTTCTCCCATCTTGGAACCACTTGGGCTGAAGCTTGCAGTAACAGCAGCAGCTCAGTCTTCAGAGCATTGCCTCCCTCCTGCTTTCCCAGGAGGCTCTTCCTCCAGACCAGGGAGCATCTAGTTTTCTGGGGAGGCGAGACAGAAGGAGGTGCTGCAAGACAAATGTAAAGGCCGACCACGGGGGGACTCCCTCATTTTCCTCCCTATCTGCGGGAGTAGAACCACTTGAATGATACACATTGTTAAAAACAAGACTTTCTTTAAATCCACTTTATTGACAAGTCCACTACACCACCAGTTACATTCAGTATTCATACAAACTTCATTCTCCACATGCGAGTTCCACCTTGGACAGTCCTAACTGCATCCAATTTTCTATTAGTGGATTAGTGATGGAATTTTGAGACAACTGTCCCTCCACCTCACCCCCTCATAAAGCCTCAATTTTCAAAATAAAACCAAAACCATTTGAGACAAATTACTACAATTTTCACACCATTACATGTGAGCACTGACAAAAACTACATTGTCAGCGATGAAGGTCCTGCGGTTTACAGATGGATACCGTGCAATTTTTCTCCTGCTAAACTAATCAAAATTGCATCGTGATCCACCCGACAACAGCAAAACAAAGCTTAGCACACAGGCAACTTTTAGACAGCAGAATTGGCGACAAGTCCTCCTTTCCTCCACAGGCCGGGACAAGTGCAATACTCTACACATAGCTACAAGTAATGCAACAAATCCCCACCCATGGAGAAACCAGCGCAAAAGCCTTCATCGAAAAAATGTTCAGAAACCTATTCCTCGCAACCGAATGAATCCAACCACAGTCAGTTTTGCATGGATTTGCACAGCGTTTGGAATAAGCTGGAATGCAATCCTGCAAAACTGACTGTAGTCAGCACTATCTTTTCATGACAGCCACTGGCCAAGATGCATTTTATCTGGCAGTACTGTAAGTGCCCACATTACAGTAGATCCAATTAAAAAACTACCTGCACTATGAGCACTTTGATACTGCTAGGACAAAAATCAGTTTTGTTTCTTCCGTAAGAACCTTAAGGGAGAAAACACCCTGGGTTTTAATTACAGGCTATTTTAACGGTTAATCTAATATATGGAGGACGAACAAACTTTTTCAAGATGTACAGTAGGCAGCTTGTGCCAGAAGGAGCATTTAGGGCAGTAGATTCTAAGCTACTTCACTAACTGCACTAGATGCACCTTAACACAAGGAACACTTGCAAAGCAGATACAAAGCAGGCTCGATTATGGGGACATCTACAATCCTGCAAACGTGTGGGACTGAATGGCCATTGTAATGCTAGAAGTGCTTCCACTGCAGTAGATACCAAAATGCTACCTGCACTGTAAGCACTTTTGCACAACTCAAGGCCCTTCCACCAGGACGAAGCTCCTCAGACTTCGGTCGTCTCTTTTCAGCACAGTGAAGATCAGGCAGAAACGTGTTTCAGTATCAATGCGGCATTCAGGACAACACCTGCCAAGAGAAAAACCAGAACGTTACCACCACACACACAGAAAATATAGCAATTAAGAACCTACTCAGAAGATCTTGAGAGTAATTTATTGCTGAATTTAGGATTTGGTGCAACCTTTCCCCATTGTTCATTCAAGTGCAGATTCAGAACTAGGTTTTGAGTAAAAGTCAAGTTACCCAGTAAAGTTGAACCAGGTTGTTTAGCAGGAATTTAGTGAAGCAGATTCCAAAATTAAGCTAAAGTAAAAAGCCCATCATATGGCTTGCTTTGATTTTTTTTTTTAATTGAGGAGTTTAAAAAACAGGTGATGTTCTCTTAAGTCTTCTGGCCTACACCTACACTTAGGTGCCCCCCCAATCAGAAACCCAATACTTAGCAGATATTTTTCTTTAATTTGACCAAGTGCCTCCAATACTAGCATTAGCTACCTTTTACTCATCCTGACCAATGTGCTCAAAGTTAATAATTGTTTCCCCAACAGCTTGAACAAAATTCTGTCGCGTGATTTCATTCATTGTACCATCACTGACAGAATTTACTGGACTACATCTGTAGCTAATTACAACAGATTAGAATTCCAAGATGAACCCTCAGATATTCCGTTATTTAAAATTAATGCAAAAGCCACGCTCTCAATACAAGTAAGACTCATAGGCAAAAGTTACGGTTGCGTACCTTACATTATCACCTATAAGTGTGAAGCTGAAGACAAGATGCCCTCAGATCTGGTTTATCTAGAATCTAGATACAGCATATGGCAGATGTGTTCAGTTTTGAGTAGATTTTTCCATTAAGAACTATAATAGAGGGAGTCTTACCAGAAGTTTAATAGCAGTATAATTATGTATTGGTCAGTTTCCTCAATTAGGCACAGGAGGGCAGAATACCTACCCCATCCCCCAACAGGGCATTATCTCCCCCTTAGCCATTCTGCCTCTCCCATTTCCAAAGGCTCTGAGGCACTCATATCTTGCCATAAGTGTTATCTCATGGCAGACTGACCATCTGCTTGGCGGGGGAGGGGGAAGAAAGATTATTCAGCATTATTCCTTGTGTGCATGCAGACCACTCAATTGAGCTGGGTGCACCCACACTAAGACAACACAACCCTAAATAAAATAAGTGCTTTATAAGCATATCCAAGTTTATTTCACAGCACAAACCCACAGCTAGCTATTTATTTCAGCTAAAGGTTATAAAGTAGAAGGTGTAGTGTTGCACGCAGTTAAGTGACAATGAAAAGCTGGTTTTGATTAATATGGAATAAAATGAATACATTATAGTGGCTGTGGATTCAGTCTATGAACAGAGGCACACTTCTTGCACTTAATGCCTTACACAGTCACATGCTACCTAGCGCTGGTTATCAAACAATTGCCTAAATAATTTAAAATAAAGAGAGACCACATTCGATCACTTATGTAAAACAGGGACCTACTCGCCACATTCCACTGCCAACATTAAAATAAATTTAAATTCCAATGAAGAGTTGACTTGATCTCAAAAAAGTTGCCTCCAGATTTTAAATAATTTTACCCCTTTTATTTTTTTTTGTTTTTTTTTTTTGTATTTGTTTTAGCTGCGAAGTTGTCGTTGCTATTTGTTACGGGTAAGAGCTGTGCGCTGCCGGCAGAGCTTCAGAAACACTACCAGGTTAACCCCTCGTGCCAAAAGACAGATAACATTATTCAACATTGCGTCCTTCACATCTCCGAAAAGCTCCCTCACAGGGCAACCCACAAGTTCAGTTTGCAAACCTTGCTCCCTCTCTTGAATTAAAAATAACCGCCCCCCTCCCAACAAAAAATAAAAATACAATAAAAAGTTGCAGGACAATAAAAAAAAAAAAGCTACAAAAACCTCCCCGCACCCTGGGCAGATTTTCGGCCCCCCCCCCGCAGACAAAAAACCCGCCTGTTCTCTGCAGAACACCCCCGGGCAGCGATCGGACCCGCACCTGCCCCCCATTTTCTGTGGGCCCCACAGCTGCGGGGGGAAGGGAGCGGGGGGAAGGCCGGGAGCTGCGACCCAGGGCGGATTCCCCGGCGGCGGCTCTCCCGGGAGGGGGGGGGGCTGGAGCCCCCCCGCCGTTACCTTTGGCTCGTGCATCGCTGCACCCGGGCTGCATCCCCGCCCCCCCCCCCTCCTCCCCGGGCGGTGCAGGGGGGGGGCCCGGCCGCTGCACCCCTCGCCCGGCCGCCCCCCACCACGTGCACGGGGGCGGCTCGCTCCGGCCCTCGTGCTGCAGCCGCGGCGATTAAAGAGAAAGGGGCCAGGCATGCTGGGAAATGGAGTCCTCCATTCAAAGTCCCAAAAACGCGCCAAGCCGCGCCCCGCCCCCCACCCCCGCCGTGCAGCTCTCCCTCCCCCCCCCAACCCCGCTGCCGTGTGTGTGTGGGGGGGGGCGCGCTCCCCCTCGCCCCGCGTGGCCGCAGCTCGCCCCCCCCCCAGCCCCACCCGCGTTGGCGGCGCGGGGACCCGGCCGCCTGCCCCCCAGCCGTGGCCAGTCCCGGGGAGGGGGGGGGGTCAACCCCCCCCCACACCCCCACCCCGGGAGCTGGGAACTCGCCCCCCGGGGACGAACTCGGGAAAGTTTCGCACCGGGGCGAAGTTCCAGCCCCGGGCCCCGCGCGCCCCTGGAGCGCACCGGGGGGAGGGGGGGGTCCAATGCAGGCGCCCCCTCCCCCTCCGGGCCCTTTGTCTCCCTGAGTTACCCAGGCTGGGTCCCCCCCACCCCCCGGTCCCGTCCCCACGGCGGCGCCGGCCCCCGTTTACCCGCAGCCCGCGCCGGGTGTCCCGCCTGGACCAGCGCGCGCCTCCCGCCTCTGCCCCGGGGCGGGCCGCCGCCGCCGCCGCCCGAGGAGCCCCGCGCGCGGCTTCTCCCGGCGCCGCACATGGCCGGCTCCCCCCGCCCCCCGCGTGCCGCCGCTGCCCTGCGCGCGGGAGGCCG
This sequence comes from Lepidochelys kempii, assembly GCF_965140285.1. Lineage (NCBI taxonomy): Eukaryota > Metazoa > Chordata > Testudines > Cheloniidae > Lepidochelys > Lepidochelys kempii. The sequence goes on along the minus strand of NC_136388.1, from coordinate 98,590,706 downwards.
GGACTACACGCCCCAGAGTGCCCCGCGGCGCGGGCCTGCCCCCCGCCCATGCGCAGAGAGCGGCTCCGCGAGCGACGCCGGCCCTTCCCAAGGGCCCGAAGAAGGGGGAAGAGGCTTTAACCCCTGGCGCCATGTGCTCGCCTTGGGCCCCCCCGCCCCCGTCTCCTCCTCCTCCTCCCGCCGCCCCCTCCCCTCCCCTCCCCTCCCGGGGCCAGGGGGAGCGAGGGGCCCCGTCCCCAGCGCGCGCGGGCCCGGGCTCCCCCGGCTCCGCGGAGAGGCCGGAGACAAAAGAAAGACGAGCTGGGCTGGACGCGGAGCCGCGCCGCAAAGCGGCTGCCCCGGCCCGGCCCGGCGGCTCCCACGCGGGCACCGAGCAGATCCCGCCCCCGCCCCCCCCACGCGAAACTTCCGAGACACCCCCCCCAGCGGGCAGCGTGAATGCAAACCCCCCCCCCCGCCGCCGCCCGCCGCAGCCGGGGCCGCCATCGGCGCCCTGCGAGCGTCCCAGCGCTGCCCCGGAGCGGCGGGCTGCAGCCTGCGGGCCGGGCGCGCGAGCCCCGGGGGCCCCGGCAAGCCCGCTCCCCCGGGCGGGTCTGCAGCGAGCCGCGCCCCCGACCCACCATTCAACCTCCGCCGCCCTGCGCGGGGCTGCCCGGGTCGCCGCGGGCGCGCAGCGCGGCGGGAGGCGCCGGCGCCAGGCAAGCGGCGCGGAGCGGGCTTTGTCGAGCAAACAGAAAGATAAACACGTTACCTTTTAGCTCGAGCCGAAGCCTGGAATAAAAAGGGTTTACGAAAGTGGCGCGAAGACAATATCATGTGATCCCAGCCCAGGGCGTCTCCTTCCCCTTTACCAACCAGCCAAAAAGAAGAGAGAGGAATAAAGGGGGGGGAGTACATCCGCTCCCCCCCCCCACACAATTAGCATAATTAATTGTGTCCTGCAGCTGCAGCCCAAACTACCAGGCCAATGGGAGCAAACAGAACCTCCTCCTCCTCCTCCTCCTCCTCCTCCTCCTGGGTTCCCCTTCCTTACATTTTTCTTAAAAGACACATTACTCTGATCTGGAAATTTTTCAAATATTGCTTCCCTCACAATACATTAACAAAGTAAATTAAAAAAACGCACCGAGCTTCTGAGCAAGTTAATTATCCAGGGGGGTGCACGTGATTTTTATTTTTTTGGTGGAGTGTTTTACCACAATTAATGATTATGTTTCCCTTTTGAAATTAGTTTGTATTTACATAAACTTCATGCCCTTCCTGGGCAATGCGTGTAGGGCAAAGGGGTTTCACTTACTGCAATGGTTTGGAATGATCTGAAGAATAGGCATTGTGTGTTCGGCTCAGCACTTCCCTCCCGCAATGAACTGGAACAATACCCAACACCCATACGCACGCAGCTCCTTCATTTTATCTGGGAAGGCTGGAAGTCAGGAGAAATGCATGCATGTACTAACACATTGAATAACTTAATTAGATCCCATGCCAATGGTTTTATACCCCCATGGGTTTCAGCGTCGTCCAGATAAATAACCAGAATAAAAAAAATGGGCTGAAGGGGGACACTTTTTGGAACATCCAGTTTAGAGAAAATGATAGTGAGGTTGCTTTTCTTTTCTTTTCTTTTTTGTCTTTCGCCTTGAAATATATTAAACATCAGTAAAGGATGAGCCAAATATTTCGGGAATCGAAAAATAGAGAGAACAAAGCGATTCTCCACCAAAATGTGTTTAGAATAACTAACAGCCCAAAGTAAAGCACGTGATCTCCTCATGCTTTAAAAAACTTGTGGTCATGCTGAGGCTAAAAGCTAAGAGCTTGTGACCCCGCAACCCTTCTCCCCTCCCCCAGACCACAGCCCAGAGCTCCCACCAGGCTGCAGCCAGCTCCCTGAATTGTTGCAGGGACAATACTTTTTAGGCACTCACAGAGATAAAGGAGCAGCAACTGGCAGCCCCCTTGTCACATCACACACGTCTAAAACAGGTTGTACACAATCAAACTATATTTGTGTTTGTGAGCACTTGATCCCATAGAGCCCCAGATGTTATATAAGTGCTAAAAGAGGCATTAAAATTTCATCTCTGCTGATAATTGCTTTCTAAATTATGAATACATGAAATTCCTGTAAGAATCTGATTTAAATTGAATCGGTAACCTTTTATGTAATAAGGACTGTTCAACTTTGAATGCTTCATAGAGTACAAGAATCCCCTTTATCTTTTGTGATAAGGTATTTCTAAATCTGACAGCAAATTATCTGAAGTGTGGATTCTGTAAACTTTTATCTAAATTTGTTTCTAACTTTACAAGAATGATCAAGAATGTGCTAATTGTGCCTTGCCAGAGGCAGCAATTTAAAGAGGATTAGATGTAATCACTTTTAAAAATATCAATAAATAATTAACAATTTCACCCAGTTGGAGAACCATTTCATTTGATTCAGAAATAATATTCGGTGCTTCATTTAACCCTAATCATTGGTATCTTAACTTAGAACAAAAAGGTCCCCATGGAAACCAGAGAGTAATCTATCAGTGTTATGTTGGTTACACAATTAGAAAAGAGCTTTTGTTCAGCTTGTTTTTACTACTGTTTAATTTCTTTTTTAAATTCTAGAGCCAAGTTCTTTTACATTTTAACTGAGTTTTGCAGAGCTTCACTACTTTTCAGTATGTGTGTGAGGCCTAAAACAAAGCAACCATATCAAAGCACTCCCTGAACAAGATGGGAGGGCTCCCTACAAGCAAAAATATTTCAGATGCTACTTTGTTATTTGATCCAGAAACAGCAATTTGTGTCTTCCTTACAAGTGAAAGTGCTCTTTAAAATCATTCATTCTAAAACATAGCTCATGTAGATACTAAAAATTAATTATCCACTCATTTTGAACTGCAAACATATTTGTACAACTCAGAGTAGCATTCTGAATGTTTTTATAACAAGCTAAAAATAAGTTTATGAAAGCACAAGCCAACAATGGTAAAGAAAAATTAACTAATTAAATTAAAGTCAGTCATGTAACACATACCCATGGGCATATTTATTTGTTATTTTAGGAGTACATCAGCATAAATAGAGTAAGATATAAATACAATAATTCAAAATATGAACATATCACAAAAGTTCATGAATTAACAAGTATGTTCAACAAATTTATTATAGAAAGCATCTAAACATTAAATAAAGATTAAGTATAACCTGAATCATTGTAACAAGGTCAAATATATTTTTTTAAAACTTGTAGCAGGTAAATATTGTTAAGAAGGACACACACCACAGAGAAAGTATCCAACGAAAGTATTTCTTTTTTACATAATACACACAAATAGCATGTAGCATATACTCTGCATTAAGAGCTGAAATTATTTTCTATGGAACATTTGCTCTCGTACTGTTATTCTTCTGCCACATGACACACAAAGAAGAAAATAATGTATAAGAACAACAGGCTTTGCACAATACTGAAAAAGAATTACGCATCTGTTTTCTGTCAGTTCAAAAATAACTTGTACTTTCAACAAACACAGACGAAAGACAGTGAAATAAATCCATATGAAAATGTTACACAGATAAGGTTAAATGGTATTAACATTATTTTTACACCCTTTTGCTAAATTTTAACTTTTATTTTTGGAATAGAATCCACTAGTATTGCAAATATATCACATACTACAAAAATGTAATAATCACAGAAAACGTCTGTGAAGACTATTTAATATAAAGCTGTGTCCACTGATAGTATTCAGGCTGTGTAAATTAGTTGAGAAGAAAGTTATGCACTTTGTGGACGCCCTTTTCAAATATACATATGATTTATAGATTATTGCACACAAAAGTGACATTACTAAAATACATTATTTACCAAAGTAATATTTTGTCCTAAATTAAGAAAACAATTGTGAAGATTAAGTGAGGCATTTAATTGTATACATGGTGGTAATGTTTACTTATACATTATATTCAGAATTTATTGTGAACATATTAGGTTTAATTATTTTCCTTGTACCAGATATACAGAAACTAGGCATTTTATATCATTTAGCTATATACCTGCACACATGCAGAGAAGAAGATAGGGCAATATTACTTTTTCTCAGTGCTCTTTTTTCTTTTCAGTGTTACAGATAGTTTCTTATGTTCTGTCTCAGCTTGGTTACTGATTCATAACCTAACTGCTAGGTTCAAGATTCCCTTGGACTGTCTCCTCCATTTCTCTTTCCTTCAAGAATTAGTACTATTGTCTGACCTTCTGAGGAATGCTGAGTGAAATGTGCTGAACTATCCAGATGCACAAAAGAAAAGAAGTGAAAACTAGAAACAATTTAAATAGCTGAGATTAATATCTGTGAATAAGAAAATCATCTTTCAAATCAAACTACACTTATTAGATACATATCTGTTCTGATAAGAAGAGACTATGTTTTTGTCAAGTGAATGGAATCTACTTTGCTTCTTAAAACTAAGAATATTTACAAGTTAAACAAAGGACTTCTTCTAAAGTTGTAGAACTAACACATAAAAGCAATCCGTAGAAAACCAGATTATTTTATAGTCATGTCTGCAGTCTTTCAGTTTAACTCTACTTTTGGAAAGGAGTATCCAACAAGGGGCATCTCATCACAAAAAACAAAATTAAAAAACTGTTCTATTTACTACTTTAACCATTGTCCATAAAACATGGTCAAACATATCTAAACCATGACCCTGATCCTGTGAAGATTTACACATGCTTAACTTTTACAAACAGGGAGTAGTCACACTGAAGTCAGAAGGGCCAGGATTTCAAGCACAGTGCTTTATAAAGTTAAGTGTGTGTGTGTAAACCTTTGCAGGATCGGGGCCCAGGAGAGTAACATCGTATTTAGACTCTTGCACCATATCTATACAGTAAGAATTATTCTTGTAAACTATGTCTGAGGTATCATATCCTGCTGAATTTACCTTGTTTTAAAACAATATTCAGTTGCAACTGATTAAGAATCAAATAACTTTTCCCTTTGCAAGGACAGGGTAAAAACAAATATTTTGGGATTATAATTCAAAATTTTCTTAAGTGTCAATTAAAAATGAAATGTATTAAAGCATGTTTAGACTTCTGAGCAATTTAATATATTAAAAATATAGTTTGTGCAATTCTCTACGAAATACTGAATGAAGTTACCTTTTTGTATTATAGATTTTAAATTTGTATTTGTCCTTTAATTGCCAATTTATTATTTTTGTCTTGCTATTTCATCTACTCTATCTTACTCTTTTTGTAGACCAAGCTATTTAAAATAGCAAAAATTAGGGATAAAATGATATACTACTAACATACAAGTTCCAGGAATTTTTTACAAAGTGAATTATTATCTTTCTAAGGAACAATACAATCTTTATTCTACTAAATAAAGTTAATCTAAATGCAAAGGATGTTCTTTATTCTAATTGAAAAACAAACTAAATGTATACATAGTAATGTGGAGTTCATTTCTAGTTTTAGACTGAATTTTTATACTATTGGCTGCTATGATATGTAATATAACACTTGATACATATCTGATATGCCTTAAAGTATTTTTGCATATTAATATTTAGCCATTATTTTTAAAGAACTCTTTGGTAAGTTTACGATATGTATGTTTATGAAAGCAAAATTGAAATGGTAATCAAGAAAACACTATTTTTTCCTGTATTTATTTTCATAGCTTGGCAGAATGTTAGAAATTAGTTAGAAAGTTAGAAGTTAAAAGTCTGCATGCAGCTCTCTGTAATCCTGAGTTCTATTCTGTATTCTATATTCTTTTCTAGGGATTTCTGAATTGCTCTTTCATGGAAATGTGGTTGCTATAGGGGCTGATTCTGCAAGGCACTGAGTGCACTTAATTCCCACTGACTTTGGGGGACCTCAGAACCACACAGGATTAAGACCTTTGGGGATACAGACTGTCATGGGTTAAATCTTGCAAACAGGTATGTGAATGGCCCCAAGAAGGTACTACTATGCTCATGACTAAATTACTCATGTTGTCTTTTCAGGATAGGGCTCTATTGAACTTCTGTGCTTGAAAATACAACCCTCGTAGAGCAGGTTCTGAATTCCTTGCTGATTCAAATATCCCGCTGAAGCCAGTTAAGAGTTTTGGATGCACTTTGTATTACTTCTGAATTATATATTTTGTAATAATATATCATATTTACTCAGCTGCAAAAACTAATTTTGGTATTTAATGGTGTATGTTCTGATTTTTCTTTAGGTTTTGTATAAATGTCTATATTCTTATAGTCTCTCTCTATATATTTAGTAAGAATGTGTTTTGGTGTTAAAAATAGAAAATATTCCAAATGATGATCAAAACTTCTAAATGAATTAGGCACTCTGGCTTTTAAAACTGCAGTTTACTTAAATGAGGGCTATATAATGTAGTAAAACTCTATCTCTTGGGTAGCAATCATGCTTTCCATAAAAGCAAACTGCAATACAAAGGCAGGCTCTGGTAGAGCCTTCATCCTGCAAACATGATTAACTTTACATCCGTGAGTAGCCCCACTAACAATCTCAGGGGCAAAGAAGTCACATCTCCTAGGAGTCTTGAAGGTAGCCATATAGCCATCAGTACATACATTCACCAGATTGGTCATCTAGGACAAGATCTTCACCTCCACCTTGGCCCCTTTACACCAGGTCAGAGGGACAGAGCAGTGTAAAGCAGCCCTAAAAGCCCCATATCTGGGCAGGAGAGCATTGCCTTGGTGCAGATATTAAAAGACAGCCATGAGGCTGCCCTCCAATGGTCCCACTTGCAAGCCCCAGCACTGGGGGCATGAGGGCAGGTTGGAGGAGGGGGCAAGCATCCCATGCTCATAGATTTTGGTCAGTGCTTGTCTCATAGGGCAGCCATAACAAATAGATGCCCTCCTGAGGGCTATCGGAATTTCACCAGGGGCTTCTCCAGGCCCCAGAGCAGCACAGGATCAGGACAGGAGGGCACAAAAATGGCTTGAGGCTACCTTATACCCTCCCTTTGGGCTTAGAGGCATAGCACAGACTCTCAACCTTAGTATTCAACACTACTTGTCAGTAGAAGTGTCGTCTATGCTCCAGCAAGGAGAAGAGGGACGTGATCGTTCCCCTCTATTCGACATTGGTGAGGCCTCATCTGGAGTACTGTGTCCAGTTTTAGGCCCCACACTTCAAGAAGGATGTGGATAAATTGGAGAGAGTCCAGCGAAGGGCAACAAAAATGATTAGGGGACTGGAACACATGAGTTATGAGGAGAGGCTGAGGGAGCTGGGATTGTTTAGCCTGCAGAAGAGAAGAATGAGGGGGGATTTGATAGCTGCTTTCAACTACCTGAAAGGGGGTTCCAAAGAGGATGGCTCTAGACTGTTCTCAATGGTAGCAGATGACAGAACGAGGAGTAATGGTCTCAAGTTGCAGTGGGGGAGGTTTAGGTTGGATATTAGGAAAAACTTTTTCACTAAGAGGGTGGTGAAACACTGGAATGCGTTACCTAGGGAGGTGGTAGAATCTCCTTCCTTAGAGGTTTTTAAGGTCAGGCTTGACAAAGCCCTGGCTGGGATGATTTAACTGGGAATTGGTCCTGCTTTGAGCAGGGGGTTGGACTAGATGACCTTCTGGGGTCCCTTCCAACCCTGATATTCTATGATTCTAAGATGACTTGTATATATTTTGCCACATTTTTGGATGTCCATAATTAAAGGATGAGCCTGCTTTCCACTCGGGAGCAATGCTGCTATGACAATCCCATCATAACAAATCTGTGGACCTTAGCTGTCAGGACACTGGTCTTGAACCCAGTCCCATAGGCAGCAGCCTTAGCTACTGCACCATAGTGATGCACTGGATGGGTGCCTCTGACCAACAGCTTTAGTGCTAAAGGCCCCTGATTGAATGGACAGGCAGCACTCTCACTGGGTACCTGGACAATATAAAGATCTCAGTAGGAAGAGGATGCTGTCTGAGTTACAGACCCGAACCTGCTGGTTGCTCCCCAGATTGCCCTGCATTGCTGTCTTGCCTCCCCAATCCTTGACCTGGCCCCTTAGACTGGATCTTCTGGCTACTGAGCCCTGTGAGAACTCAGACCATTGCCTTAAGCTGCCTCTGAAACAGACTGACCTGTTAGCTACCCAACCACCAGTGCACACTTGGCTACTTGTTCTGGACTGTGCCCTAATCCGCCTCGGCCACCAGGTATTACATTAGCACAATGAAGAATAGGAACATTTTATCTGAGCCTACTGGAAAATTTCCTTTCTTTGCATAATAAGGTCCACAGATTTAGCCCAGCCTGGACACAGAGATGGAAATTGACATCCAGAGATTCAGATTTATTTTGTTAGTGGAAATTATCACCTTCCTCTGCAACAGGAGAGGCTGTTTTGTTTTTCTATGTAAAGTGACACAATCTCTAATTTAGGAAAGTAGGATGAAATTGTCCTGCTGCCTGTAGAAGTTGTCTCTATAGATGGGAACTTCAGCAGGTGGGCTTCAAAGTCTTGTTCTGAGCCAACCTGCAAGCAGGGTGAAGTGCATCATTAAGAAAAAAGTACAATGCATTCCAATCATTAAGTGACATTGAGCATTTTTTTTCTTAGTAAATACCTCAGGAGAAAACATTTTGGATATAAGCTCTCGGTGCCGAAAGGATTCCCACAAAGCTGGGGTACATGGAACTCCATGAGCAATATGGGGGCGATGGAGTTCAACCTCCAACCTGTGAACATGCTGCAGGGCTGTAGTACAGCACTTCTGCAGCAGATAGTTAAAACTATTGTCTGGAATAGAGGCAACAACTCCTCTGCATCTCCTTGGGTAGGTGTCCCCAGCCACTGGGGCCATATAAGTTCAGATACAGTGCACTCCTGTGGTCTGTGCTGATCTGTTCAGAGTTGGCGTAGAGCCTTCCTGCTCAACATTCAGAGGGTACAGAACCACCTCCATCAGGTGGAGAGATTGGCTGCCATCATTCCCCGCACAGCCCCATCCTGAGACTTTAGTTGTGAGGATGGTCTTGGGCAGCCCCTCAGTGCTTGTATGAATTTCATCCATTTTGTATTAATAAACCTACCTGTCTTATTTTAAAACTAAATAAGACTTGTACATGATAATCTTGTTAACCCAAATAGGACTGGAGTGATGGGATTTATTTGGATAAAAAGTTGGCTTTTAATTTAAGTGATATACAACAAAGACCATGTAAATTCCAGCGATTGTTAAAGGTGGGTTTTACGTACAGTATACTAAATTTGTTTCTGTTGATAGTTAAAAATAAGCTGGATGTGGCTAGCCAAAGCTAAGCTGCAAGTAGCGTATGGAAGTTATGAGACTTTGTAAAAATGGTTTTAAAAAACATTTGATTATTACATTTCAACCACTGAAACAAATGCAGATACATAGTATAAAAATATATTTTTTAAACATAAACATTTTGCCCTCTTATACTCCAGTGGATAAAGCAGTGGATAAAGATTATTCCAAATGTATGAGTTCCTCAGAAGCAGTAATGTTACCTACTGAGAGTTATTGCTTACTAGAATTAATAAACCAATCAACTCATTCGCAAGTCTTACGATTATGTATTTCTCTTAAGTAATGTAGTTAGTGAAGAAAAGTCATATGAGAATAGTTTTTGCTTAGAATCTCATGGACACTCTGGACCAGTCCTGCAAACAGTTAAACACATAAGTAACTTTATGTAGGTGAGTAAAGATGGGACTTGTCATGTAAATAAAGTTAATCACATGAGTAAGTGTTTGCAGCTTTGGGACTTAAGTGTGTAATTTATAGCAGCTTCCGAAATTTCAAATTGTTCAGTAAATAAACAACTATAAAAGGTCTGTGTATATAACTTTCTATATTCCTGCAACTACAGGTTAATTCTTGGCAGTACTGAGTCTCAAAAACATGATACTCAATAGCTGCAATGTTTTCATGCCTTGTAAAAATAAAGGGAAAGATTTGTTGACCTCTGCTTTCTACATGATTCATATAGAAGAATGTTAGGTTAGTATTACAGGGGTGACCCAAACTGAAAATGTCATCCATTCTGCAAAATACTTAATTATAATCATCAAACTTTACTCTTAGAAATACACCATGTTCTAATATTTCAGTTAACTGGCAACATCTTATGTTTTCTTCCAAGCAATCATTAGAAGGAGCTTAAAAGAATCAAGAAAAAAATAATTTAAAATGAAATACTCATTATTAAATTTAGCAAATTACAGTTGCTGATGATTTTGAATGCCTCATAAAACATTTTAACACTACTTAAAGATAATGGCAGCAGCAATTATTAGCAATGAAATCATGCTTATCATAGTTGTGAATAAGTTTATAGCAAATCATAAGATTTTATGGATCCTGCACAACAGTGAAACTCTAGCTGGAATATATATTATACAAAACAAACTCCTCACCATTTCAGTAAAGAAATGCTTTTAAGGTATCTTGTGGCTAGGCACTGGGTCATGACCTAGGTCTTGAGAAGCTTGAGTTAGTAGATGTTAGGTCTTTGTTTACCATGGACTTAGACATTTTGTATTATTAAGAATCTGTGGCTTATGAGGACATTCTATTTATCTTACCAGTCTTTTTTGATGGAAATGCCTGAATTTTCTTGGAAACAGGGATTTTATTGTGGATTCTTGGTGCCCCTTGGAGAGGCTTATTTTTCTGGACAATAGTTTTCCTTAGTGTCACCACCCTTTTGATTTCCCAATGGTCACAGGCTCCCAAGGTCGTGCAGAGTGCATCCTTTTGTTATAATGAACCTAGAATTGTATATAAAAAGGCACCAAAAAACTTTCGTTAGTAATTTAAATATATTTACAGTCATGTATCTCTGTATTAGAATTTTGCTGGTCTGACTAAAAACCTGAAAAAAAAAGGAAAGGTGTGAGATGTAAAGGCAAATTGCAAGAATACAATTAATATAGCTATATCTTAAAGTCACCATATGTGCTCCCATATGTAACTGAAATGAGAATTCCGAAATAGGACTTTCTAAATAAACTTCTGTAAAAGTTCAGTGTAATCAGTGATACTGTATCTTAAACATATTTACAATGTAAATATTAAAACAATGTTCCTTTCTTTTTTGTTTTTTTCTTCTTTTGATTGTTTTTACCCCAGAAAATGTGGTCATTTAAATGATGCTTCTTCTTTTAAATCCTTGTTGTGGTTGTCTGTAGTACAAAGTGTTGATCATTGCTGTGGCTCACTGCATTTTATGAAGATGCTTAACTTGCCTAGAAGATGAATGGCTTCTCTCAGCGCTGATCGGAAAAAGCAGAACTCTATGAAGGTTGAACACTCAGTGAGATTAATAAGAATTTTAACTTGAAAATTTCCCTTAAGATTTGCCTGTGTTTGCAATTTCCTTTTGACCTCAGTAGCATCAACTCTTGATTAAATGTGAGAAAAGTGTGTCATCCTTCAGGAGTATTTCCATTCTTTATCTTTTCCTTACCCTTTCTAGCAAGATTACGTAGAATTCTCTATAAACTTTTTCTCTGCTTAGATGGGAAGTATATTAAATCTACTAAAACACTATCTGAAAAGATGGCTAGCAAAAGGTGTAAGCACAGTTCTTCTTTAATACATTTTTTGCCTGCCAAACCAGATTAAAGTGTCAGTTGCTTAATAGGTCATTTTTGGGTATTATTACTAAGTTTTCATTAATTATAGTAGACTGTACTTTCATGTTATTTCTTCTGTTTTCCATAATCAATTCAACCATTTTTGTACACTGTAAAATGGATTGCCAAATAAATATAATGCCATTCCATAATCTGCAACAGAAGAATCACCACCATCATAAATACAAAGAATTCCTGTTTCCAGGACAGGGGTATGGATTTCACCTTTAAACTAACAGTTTTGCTTGTTTCTGCAGAGAGGGACAAAAATTACAGCAGAATTTATAAGTGTTTTTTGCAATGTCTTTTCCTTGACATTGTTCCTCAGAAATAAAATTAAAATGACCATAAATTATTTTTGTGTATTCTTTTTAATTTTTATGATTACATCTATGTTGTGTAAAGGGAAACTGTCAGGTTTTAAATCATGTGTTTCAAAAAAATATCTTTCCATGTCACCCTATTATGTAACACTAAAATATTTTATGACTACTTTTCACCAAATATACTTTTGTTTACTTTTTTGCTATTACTTCACTAGGCTTTGAAACTGTGAAGACACTAGTCAGTTTCACTTTTGCTTACAGCATCGGATATTTTTCACTTCCTATAACTAGTGAACTAGCTGTTAAAGCTGGAGGGGACTGTTTATATCCAAATAAAACTGTTTTAATTTAACATTTTTAGCTGTAAACATTTCCAGTAATAGATTTTTGCTTCATTTAAATAGAAACCCAAATTCGATGCATAAACTACCTGGCAATGTCCCTTTAATCATATGGGTCTTATCCAAAGCCACTGAAATCAATAGGAGTGTGAGTATTTCCTTCCATTGACTTCCACAGAATTTGAATAAGACTCTTGAAAAACAATTTTGGCAGGTTACGCTGTAAGATTTTCAAAATGACAACACCTACTAACATATTTTGAAACTACACAAAACGGTGGCTTATTCTGTGAAAATGTAGGGTGGGAGTCACACTGATTTCTTTTTTTAAGTAAAAAGAACAGGAGTACTTGTGGCACCTTGGAGACTAAGAAATTTATTTGAGCATAAGCTTTCGTGAGCTACAGCTGCATCCGATGAAGTGAGCTGTAGCTCATGAAAGCTTACGCTCAAATAAATGTGTTAGTCTCCAAGGTGCCACAAGTACTCCTTTCCTTTTTGCAAATACAGGCTAACACGGCTGCTACTCTGAAACCTTTTTTTAAGTATGGCTCTTGTTCCACATTACTGCTTCTTGCTTCTGTCCAATTTTGCAGTCCTCTATGAAAAAAAAAGCCATTGGTTTCAGTGGCAGCTTTGCCTGATCAAGATTTTCAGGGCTGGTCCCTCTTTTTGTATTTGAAATGTTTTCAGGTCAAAGAAGAACTCATTCAGTAATTAAGCTCCTAGGGTACTAGTAAGGATAAAGATACAAGACGATGAATTCTGTAAATCCTCCATTACTGACAAACCAGGTTATTCCCATCTGCTCCTATTTGCTAAAAGCACTTATTTAATTTACCTCTGTGATTCCCACAGAGCAGCAATTAGGATTTTATTTACCTTGGATTTACACATTTCATATGTTAAGAGACAGTGGCTTCTGAAAACATTCTCTTTAATTTAGTTGGTTTTGAGGAAATGCTGAACTTTCTTGGAAACCAAGATTCCTTTTCAGTTTTGAGCCTTTGTTGAGCTTTTTGATGATCCAAGATATAGCCATAAACAGCCACACAAAGGCAACTGGGATTTTATTGTGCATTCCTGGTGCCCCTTGAAGAGCTTATTTTTCTAGACAATAGTTTTCCTTAGTGTCACCAACCTTTTGATTTCCCAATGGTCACAGGGTTCCAAGGTCGTGAAAAGTGCATCCTTTTGTTCCTCCTAACCTAAAATTTGTATAAAAAGGCAGCTAAAGGATCCTAAAGTTGGTTAAGACCTGGAGGAGTGTATTTTGTATTGCAAAACTTTGTATGAAGAAATGTTTAAACAATTCCATGCAATTAAATGTAAAGTTAATATTTTTCAAATATACAACTACTGGTGGAAGAGTCTTTTTATGTTATCTCTTGCAGCACTTCTAAATATCTGATCTGCTTTAAGTGCAAGAATGTGCGTGACTTAAAGAAAAGCTTTTAATATATGTTTGGTTTTAGAGACAAATTTTTTTGTTAAAATACAGTTAAGGTTGCAATTAAAGAAAAGATGTCCTTAAATATGTCCTTTAAAAAACCCAAATTTAAAAAAATCGGAAATTACATGCAAAGGTTACAGAAGCAATCCTGACACAAATGCACAAGACCACGCAACAAAAATAACTCACTGAGCAGCACCTAAGCAACTTTAGCCATAATTTTTTTAAAAAATTGTTATTTAATTTTCTAGGATTATTGTAGAAGTGTTTTATGATGTTGCACTTTAAATGCTATTAAGATGTGTTAAAGTGATGAGAAGTTATATCCACGGCTGACAAGAGGGAAAGAAAAAAGGGACAATTATACCAGCCACAAAATGTCAGTAACATCTGTGTAAATAAAGAGAAATGGGAGGGGGTGGGCCCCAGAGAACATGATGTACGAGGCCCCCAACTTTTTCCCAACAGCCCTGGTTATATCTGTTCTCTAACCATTTAGGGTTGTAGCTCTTAGAAGCCCTTCTGTTGTTTCAAAAAGAAAATGGAGATTCTTATAGGAATTTCAGCAGCCCATTATGGAGGTTTTCTAAACAGACTTCAGTGCCTTTTCTTACTTAGGTGTACTCCATGCTGGGAATAAAGCCAATTGTTCTGATTTTGAATATTTCTGTGCCTAATATTACCTATCCCTCTAACAGGGATACCAATCTCTCTTTAATAGTTCAACAACACTTTTCTGTAGGATAAGCCAGTGGCATCTCTCTAATACCATCTCTCTGTGAGTGACAGGCCTTTCCATGGGTGGCCATTTCAGGGAGAGGGTACAGGCCTAGTGGAGACCGTTCTAATTTTCAGCTCAGAACATCGGAATTCTTGGGGGTGTAATTCTCAGAATTCATGGAAGCTGAAGGGTTAGCAGCATGCATTTTGAGAAAGGGGGAAGGTTATCAAATAGCTCCTTCCCCCTTGTACCCTGAGACAGAGAGCTGTATCGATGAGAAAAAAAAGGACTGGCTATTGGTACTCTCCAGCCAAAGGGTCTGGGAGAGGTTTTTAAAGAGCTTCAAAGAGACCTGGAGAGAGCAACAGATGCTGGTGGTGACCCTCCTGTGAAGAGACCACAGTGGCCATGGAGAGTTATGTGGATAACAGTCTGGAATGGCAATGTAGAGAAGCCAGGGAAGGTCTGGGGAGAAGGCCTAAGAGACAGAGAAGTAAAGCAAACCTAGGGAATAGCACAGAAACTTGGAGAATGGGGAGAGAGTGAATCAGGGATGCTTGAAACTGGAATGGACAGCTGCTTCATTGTTTAGGGTTTCAGGACTGGAGCTTGCAGTAGAGGAAGGACATGGGCTCTCCCTTATGCTTCAGTAATAGTACTGGTCACAAATTTATCATCAGAATTGTTTTTTGATGGAAAACTGTTTTTTTTGACCAAATGAAATGTTTAATGAAAAGTGTCTGCTTTCTATGGAAAATTTCCATTTTTTTTCATTGAGAAAATGAACACGTGAAAACCAAAATATTTCAATTTGGAGATGTTGCCAGGGTGCCTCACGGCCCCCATTCCCCTCTCTGGGCGAGGCTACTCTACCAGAATTCAATGATGCATCATGGTCAAGAGCTCCCACGATGGTCCATAACTCCTCTCCAAGACTGGAGACTGTGGTGCATCATGGGAGACATAGGCTGACCAGCAGTGGCGACGGAACTGGGGAGTCAGGGAGCCATGGTCCTCCCCACTTCCTCCCCCGGCCAGGCCAGCATGGCGCCCGCCCGGGGCATGGAGCCTGGGCAGTTGTGGGAGCTGCACATGCAGGCACTGCACCTGCCGGCGGTGCGGGAGGGGCTGAGAGCAGCCTTCAGCCCATGTCCCCCACCCCCTAGGCTCCTCGCTCAGCCCAGGGCAGGTGGAGGTGGAGGGTCCATGACTCCGCACTGGCTCCCCAAAGCTGCCCACGTGGCTCTCCCTGACCCGGCTCCAGCCTGGGGGGTAGGGAGGTGCTTAGGAGCCTCAGCCTGGCCATGGTAAGAGCCACGCCACAGGCAGCACCACAGGCTGGGGACTGCTCTCAGGTCCCTCACCCAGGGCAGATGGAAGGTCCACCGCGGCTCCCCACAGCTGCCTCTGCAGCTCTTATCATGGTTGGGCTCCAGCACTGATGCCCCACTCCCGGCCAGAGCTGGATCAGGGAGAGCTACGTGGGCAGCTGTGGGGAGCCTGGGTCCTCCACCTGCCCTGGGCAGGGGACCCGAGGTCAGGGACACAGGAAGGGGGCTGCTTTTGGCCCTCATCCCACCCCAGGCGGGGTGGCGGGGGCGGGCCCCCCGGCCTCACTCCAGTTTCTGGCTTGGCTGGGGTGGGGGCTCTGGAAGTTTGGGAGGGGGACAAGGACTTGGGGGGAAGCTGTGGCCCCCAGCCCTCCCACTTTTGGGAAGGCTCCGGTGTCCCTGCTGACCAGGGAGACCAGCCTATAGAGGATAATGGAAGCACGAGGCACCAAAACTACAATTTCCCAGAATGTGCCCAGTTTTCAAGATTTCTACATGCAAAGTTGCTGCACATTCTTGAAGTTCCCTTGCATTTTTAGGGGAGACACAGTACAGAGAGTACGTTTGTCCATAAACACTTTAAAGTGGTTGACTCCATGAACATCCTGCATGATGTCATGAACAGAGAGTTCCAATCAGTGGGCAGAGCAGTGCCAGACAATTACCTTTGGAAAATACAGCTGTATCCGAGTAGCCATTCTGCTTTTCTGACCTCGCATGACTGCAGCTTCATCACAAGCAAGAGCCACCAAGTGCTCCTTCAGGTAAGCCTCTGTGAACCCCACTGCAGCCAACTTTTGCAGCAAGATTCTGGCAATGGTTGAGGCATCAGTGGCTGGAAGCTCAATTAGGTCAACAAACAGGTTTATACGCTGTTCCATCTCCTCCATTGCAAATCATATGTAAACGATAAGAGTGGAAGCCTGACTCAAAGTAGTTGACTCATCAATCATTACTGTGATTTTGCACTTACAAGATATTATGTTTCAAAATATTTTTTCTTCATTTTCTCCGCAATGTGCTGCTGTGTGATACTGCAGGTGACGTTTTGGTTCAGAATTCGCCCCATATTTAGTCCATTTAACTTCAGATCAATTTCTGTTTCAAAATATAGGGGGGATAATTTTGTTTCGCCAGTTAGTAACACAGTACGGAATACTCTGCACATAGCTTCAATATGCTGCGACTGCCCTTGCACTTAACATGCTATCAATTTATCTTTCTCTGCCTCACTCTGAATATTTTCTGCAGCTTTTTGATTCTCTGAGACTTTGTGCTCATATATCTTTTTTCCCAGAGACTTCATTTGTTTTAATTTTCTGTCCCCATATCTTGAAATATCAGAATTAGTTCAAGCTTTAACAATCCTCAAGCCGTGACCTCTGCTCATCTCCAAGAGACAGGCAGTACTTCTGCACCAATGCTGCAACCCAGCTTACCTTTTCTAACATTTAGCCAGGGGTTTTTTTTGCAAAAATCTTTTTTTTTGGGGTGGGGTGGGGGTGGAGGGTGGGCTGTCTGACCAACACAACAGTAGATCACTCCCACCACATTCTGGTTCGTCATCGTGTTCTTCTTGCTTGTCAGGGATGCACTGCACTGCTTCTTCAACCTACTATACATTATATACATATAATACATATATTTGGGTTATATCCTTTCCCCAGAGGGAATTAAGATGAATCCCCCAGAAGTGGAAGGTCATCCACAGCTGGGCAGTGCCCAGATCCTGTTGGGAATTACAGTGCTTCCTGGGCTTTGCAAATTTTTACCAGCAATTCATTCCTGGCTTCTCAAGGCAAACAGCCCCCATAACGAATCTTCTCTGTGAGGTTGTCAAATTTGTTTGAACACCTGAAACTCACCATGCCTATGACCAGCTCAAAGCCACTTTTACCATCACTTCCATTCTAGTACATTTGGACCCAAACCAAGCATTCACAGTGGAAGCTGGTGCATACAAGTAGTCTCAGGGCCCCCATTCTCCTCTTTGAGCAGGTTCCCCCGCCAGACTTCCATGGTGCACCATGGTCAGAAACTCCCATGATGTACCATCTGGAGGATGATAAGGTTATAAGGAATAGCAAGCATAGATTTGTCAAGAATAAATCACGCCAAACCAACCTAATTTTCTTCTGTGACAGGTTGGCCTAATCGATGCGGGGAAGCAGTAGTCGTGATATATCTTGATTTTAGTAAGGCTTTTGGCACAGTCCCACAGGACATTCTCATAAGCAAACTAGGGAAGTGTGATCTAGAAGTTAATATAAGGTGAGTGCACAACTGGTTGAAAGACTGTATTCAAAAAGTAGTTAACAATGGATCTCTGTCAAACTGGAACAGTGTGTCTAGTGGGGTCTTGCGGAGGTCAGTCTTGGGTCTGGAACTATTCAATATTTTCATTAATGACTTGGATAATGGAGTGGAGAGTTTGCTTGTAAAATCTGCAGATGACATTAAACTGGGAGGGGTTGCAAGCATTCTGGAGGACATGATTAGAATTCATAACAACCTTGGCAAATTGGAGAACTGGTCTGAATTCAACATGATGAAATTCAGTAAAGTGCAAAGTACTACATTTAAGAAGGAAAAATCAAATACACAACTACAAAATAGGGAAAAATTGGCTAGGCAGTGATTGATTCTCCCGCCACTTTAACGGAAAAGTGTTCAGCTAATAGTGACTTAAGTTCTGGGTTTATTTGTTTTTATAGCTTCTCAAGTGGGAAACTAGTCCAATCCCGTATTTGCAAACGCAACTGCATGTCTTGCAAATGTAGTCATTGTTGAGGGGAGGCTTTGAGGAGTTGACCTTACGATGTGTTCTCTTCTCCTGCAAAGACCTCATGCACCACTCCTCAAAAGAGGACATGGCCTCATGGCACAGACCTCTTCATCTGGGTCTGTCCAGCGCAATGTGTTTCCAGGTTTTAATGTCTATCTTTCATGCTTTGAGGTTGGCCTTCAAGGTGTCTTTATATCTGAGGTTGACTTGACCTTTAGAGCAGGTTCCTGTGCTCAGATAGCTGTAGAACACTGCTTTTGGTATACAAGAAACCTCCACACAGACTATGTGTCCAACCCAGTGAAGTTGAGCCCTGATGAGCATATTCTCAATACCAGGGATTTGGCATCTCTCATAGACTTCAGTATTGGAGATCCTGTCCTGCCACTTGATGTTGCAGATGCATCTTATGCCGCAAAGTTGGAAACTCTCCAGCTATTTGATGACAGGTTTCAGAGTAACAGCCGTGTTAGTCTGTATTCGCAAAAAGAAAAGGAGTACTTGTGGCACCTTAGAGACTAACCAATTTATTTGAGCATGAGCTTTCGTGAGCTACAGCTCACTTCATCGGATGCATGCCATGGAAACTGCAGCAGACTTTATTTATACACAGAGAATATGAAAAAATACCTCCTCCCACCCCACTGTCCTGCTGGTAATAGTTTATCTAAAGTGATCATCAGGTGGGCCATTTCCAGCACAAATCCAGGTTTTCTCACCCTCCACACAAATTCACTCTCCTGCTGGTGATAGCCCATCCAAAGTGACAACTCTTTACACAATGTGCTTGATAATAAAGTTGGGCCATTTCCTACACAAATCCAGGTTCTCTCACCCCCTCACCCCCCTCCCAAAAACCACACACACAAACTCACTATCCTGCTGGTAATAGCTCATCCAAAGTGACCATTCTCCCTACAATGTGCATAATTAAGGTGGGCCATTTCCAGCACAAATCCAGGTTTTCTCACCCCCTCACCCCCCTCCCAAAAACCACACACACAAACTCACTATCCTGCTGGTAATAGCTCATCCAAAGTGACCATTCTCCCTACAATGTGCATAATTAAGGTGGGCCATTTCCAGCACAAATCCAGGTTTTCTCACATCCCCCCCACCCCCATACACACACAAACTCACTCTCCTGCTGGTAATAGCTCATCCAATGTGACACTGGTAGAGCATCCACATCCCACATGCCATGCAAGCTGGCCTTTGCCAAGTGCTGAATGATCTCATCAACCAACATAGCATTGCTGGAAAGTATGCTACTCAGGTAGCAGAACTTGCTGACCGAGTTGAGGGACGTATTCTCAAATATGACAATGGGAGCCTGGTGCTTGTGATGCGGGTGGTCTGGTGCTGGCTGGTACATGACCTCTGTCTTTTTCAGGCTGATTGTGAAACCAAAGCATTTTGTAGCATAGATAAAGCAGTCCACAATAAACTGAATGTCCTTGAGCATGTGTGCAATGAGAACACAGCTGACAGCAAACAGGAGCTCTCTTAATAGCTGTTTGATTACCTTAATACAGACTCTGAGTCATTGCAGATAGAATAGACCCCCATCCAATCTAAACTGGATGTGTATGCTTCTATCAGAGTCCTGCAATGTGAACAAGAGCAAGACTGAGAAGACAATGGCAAAGAGGAGTACAGCCATTATGCTTCCTTGTTTGGTGCAGTTGGTTACAGGGAAGGCTTCTGATGACTCCACTCCATCACCCTGGCCATCATTAAATGATCAGATGACAGCAATCATCTTCCTTGGGCAACCAAATTTATGAAGGAGTTTCCATGGGCCCTCACAATTCACTGTATTGAAGGCCTTGGTCAGGTCAACAAACAAAATGTACAGGTCCTTGTTTTGTTCACCAGCCTTCTCTTGTATTTATCAGGCTGCAGAAATCTCCATAGTGCCATGGCCAACATGAAAGCCACAGTGTGACTCTGATACATTTGGTGCACTAGGCATAGGGTGACCAGATGTCCCAATTTCATAGGGACAGTCCCAATATTTGGGGCTTTTTCTTATATAGGCACCTATTACCCTCCACCCCCATCCCAATTTTTCACACTTTCTATCTGGTCACCCTAACTAGGTGAGAGACAAGCCTGTTGAGGACAAGCCATGCAAGGATATTTCCTGCTATAGACAGCAGTGAGATTCCACAGTGGTTGTCACAGCTATCTATGCTTCCCTTCCTCTTGTATAGATGGACTATGAAGGCATCTATATACTCCCGGGGCACGATACTGTGTTCCCATATAGTCTTGAAAAGACTGGTGAATTTCGTGACCAGGTGGGCACCTTCACATTTGTACACTTCAGGGGGAATGCCATCAGGGCTTGGAGAATTGCCTGTGGACAGCTGCTTGATGTCCATAATAAGCCTATTAATTTAGGCTTAAATAGAGACTGGGAGTGGCTAAGTCATTATGCAAGGTAGCCTGTTTCCTCTTGTTTTTTCCTACCCCCCCCCCCCCCCAGATGTTCTGGTTTAACTTGGATTTAAACCTGGAGAATGGTCAGTTTAGATGAGCTATTACCAGCAGGAGAGTGAGTTTGTGTGTGTATGGGGGTGGGGGGGATGTGAGAAAACCTTGATCTATGCAGGAAATAGCCCGACTTGATTATGTAAAGAGTTGTCACTTTGGATGGGCTAGCACCAGCAGGAGAGTGAATTTGTGTGGGGGGGTGGAGGGTGAGAAAACCTGGATTTGTGCTGGAAATGGCCCACCTGTTGATCACTTTAGATAAGCTATTACCAGCAGGACAGTGGGGTGGGAGGAGGTATTGTTTCATGATTTCTGTGTGTATATAAAGTCTGCTGCAGTTTCCACGGTAAACATCTGATGAAGTGAGCTGTAGCTCACGAAAGCTCATGCTCAAATAAATTGGTTAGTCTCTAAGGTGCCACAAGTCCTCCTTTTCTTTTTGATGACCTCAGTAACCTCATCTATAGAAGGGTCCATGGACAGCTCCTTCAGGACAGGATGCTGTTGGAGTGACTCAATGGCTTCGTTGAACATAATGGATCGACAGTTCAGGAGACTATCAAAGTGCTTTGCTCAGTGACAGAAAATATAACTTTTTGTCTGTGAGCAGCCAATTACAATCTGCTGTGAGAATAGGGACTGTACCCACTGGATTTTGGACCATACGCAGTATAGGGGGCCTTCATGCCATGCTTGTCAACCACTTTCTGCAGCCTTCTGCTCCTACCTGTGATTCTTCATTAGCCTTAATCGGGTTTGTAGTATATCTTTGGTCTGATATATCTGGCCTTCTTCATTATTGATTTCTTGTCTTACAAAGCCAAGAACCTTGGATGTTGCATTATTTGTGTCATCTCTTAGCTTCTGCCAGGTTGCCTCAATATCTGTGAAGTTCTCTGGGACATCAGCTACCACAATCTCCAACTCTGTTCCAACTTTGTTTGTTTGCTGGGGTCTTTCATGGCAGCCACATTGATTTTCTTGGATGGTCTGAGGAATCTTTGGAATGCTTTGGTGAGAAATGTAGCAATGTGATGCTTCTCGCACAAGCCAATGGTCTGACCAGCATTCAGCACTTCTCAAAGAGTGACTGATGTACACATATTTAATGTCTTTAGATCATAAAATTACATAATCCAACAAGTGCCACTGTTTTGACCTCGGAGACATCCATCTTGTCTTATATTTGTTTGCCTGTTGGAAGACTGTACTGGTAACAGTGAGATTGAACTTGGCATACTTAGAAGAAGAAGTTGGCCATTGGAATTTGACCTTCGAATGCCATGATGGTCTTGTGCCGTGCTCCATTTATCAGAGTCAACTCCCACACAAGCAGTAAAGTCTCCAAGCACAACAAGTTTGTCCTGGTGTGGCACCCCTCTGACGACCCTCCTGAGACTTTCATAAAATGCCTCCTTGATTTTGTCTGTATGAATCATTGTCAGCGTGTAGGCGCTGATGAATGGTGACATACTGGTCTCTGGGTAAGTTGATTCAGGGTACCATAAGTCAGTCGTCTCCCTTGGGGAGCGAGTCAAACTTGCAGGCAACATCAGACCATATGCCGAACCCTACTCCCAACTGTGTTGGCTCATCTTTGGCCTTGCCAATCCAGTAGTAGCTGTAGCCTACTTCCACGTCCTCAAAGTGGGACTCATCAGCAAGTCTAGGAACTAGTACTGCTGAAAATGATCTGGGAGTTATAAGTGGACCACGAACTGAATATGAGTCAACAATATGATGCAGCTGCAAAAAAGGCTAATATCATTCTGGGGTGTATTAACAGGAACGTTGTATGTAAGACAGGGAGGTAACTGTTCCACTCTGTTCAACACTGATGAGGCCTCAGCTGTAGTACTGTGTCCAATTCTGCGGACCACACTTTAGGAAAGATGCAGACAAACTGGAAAGAGTCCAGAGGCAAGCAAGAAAAATGCTAAAAGGCTTAGAAAACCTGACCTATGAAGAAAGGTTAAAAAAAATGGGACTGTTTAGTCTTGAGAAAAGAAGACTGTGGAGGCACCTAATAATACTCTTCAGATATGCTCAGGGCTATAAAGAGGACAGTGATCAATTGTTCTCCATGTCCACTGAAGGTAGACAAGAAATAATGAGCTTAATGTGAAGCAAGGGAAATTTAAATTAGATATAAGGAAAAACTTTCTAACTACAAGGGTATTTAAGCTCTGGAATAGGCATCCAAAGGAGGTTGTGGAATCCTGTCACTGAAGATTTTTAAAAACAGGCTGGACAAACACCTCTCAACAATAGTCTAGGTTTACTTGGTCCTGCCACATCGCAGGGAGCTGGACTTGATGACTTATCGAGGTCCCTTCCAAACTATATTTTTATGATTCATTTGTCCTTAATAAGGCAAGAAAGTGTCCGGAATGGGCCAGTTGAAGCTGTTAGTGTTTTCCCTTCAGAGGGCTAATATGTTGTAGATCAGATTTGCTACATATTGTTGACCTCTACCCATTTATGTGTATCATTATAATAATACTTGATTGGTAGTCCATTGCTCACCTTGAGTCAACTCCAAGACAACCAGTGCAAGCAGCTGCAGCCATAGTTGGTACACAGCTAAAGCATGTAATAAATCTTAAAATCACAGACAGGGTGCTTATTCTCTAAAAAAAAAAAGAAGCCCAGGGCAATTCTTGGTATTACACACCGGTGAGCCTTACCTTGGTACTTGGAAACCAAAGATAAAATAGTCCAATACTTGGATAAACCTCACTTGATAAAATCAAACCAATACTGATTTTCAAAGACAAAATTATGCCTCTCTGACTTGATTCAAGTTAATAAAATAGTAACTACTGGATACCTAGGGGATAAAATATACTCGGATTTTCAAAAAGCTTTTACTAAGGGCTCTCATAAAAGATTTAGAGAAGATAAACAGATGACAGAGTAAAGGGCAAAGTACTGTCGTGGATTAAAAAGCTGGTTAGCGATAGGAAAGTCATACAGAATGGCTGCTTCTCACAATGGAGATGAATAGCTTTGCCTCCAAAGGTTGGTATTGAGGCTGGGGCTGTTTAAATATATTTGGAGGAGGATGTGAACAGCAAGATAGTGATGTTTGCTGATTTCACAAAGTTGTTTACATTAAATGGATTGTAGAAAATATAGAAGAAAGTGAGAAGTTCCATATGGAGATGTGTGGACAGGGCATTATGATGATACAAGAACTCCACTAGGAGTTTGTCCCTGTTACAGCCATCAGTGCCACCCATATAGCTCCACCCCTAGTGAAAACAAGATAAACTGCTATAAGCAATTTGCATCAATGATGTTTATTTCTGATTGAAACTGGGCTAAAACGCACTGGTGCAAATAATAATTTATAGCAGTCTTCCCTGCTTACACTGGGATTTGCACTGGGGCAGCTACCTCAGTGGGTGGCCACTGATTGAATATTAAACCTTGGTTACACAGAATTTCAGCAATCTGAATATTGTGATACACTGTCTTGTATGGTATGTTTCAAAAAACTGCTTTCAGAGCTAAATAAGCAGAGTGAAAGATAAATTAGAAATGACAGGGAGGAAAAACGGGTTCTCGGAAATAAGATGGAGAATCACTGAGGCCGAGATACAAGAAGGCTGTTCTAGATGGCAGAAGCTGCAAACGAGGAGGCCCCTCCAGTTCTAACAGAACCTAGTGAGGTGGGACCGAGATTACCATGGCTAGATGAGCTGAAGCGTGTGGATGAGTAGACAAGAAGTGCTGAGGCCATCTGGAGCAAATCCATGGAGGAGTTTTTAGGAAACGGCAATTACTTACTAATCTTCAAATGAATGTGGGAGCCAGTTGAGCTGTCTGAGCATGGCAGTAATGGGGCTGCATTTCTCTGTAAACAGGGTCCTGGGCAGCTTTGTCACTCGTGGGCCCCCCATTTCCCGACGAAGCCCTGTCAGTGCAGTTGCCCTGGAGCGTTGCTTGGCGCCTTTGCATCGGCCCCTGCAGCAATGTGCCAACCCCGAGCACTCAGAAGTCATGAGGGGAGCCCGGGAGGCAGCGCCAGACCAGGTGGGAAAGGATGAGGAGATTAATTGTGGGGTTTTGGAAGCCATGTTGGGTTGTTTATTTGTCTTCTGGGTGCTGAGCCCTTGGCTGGAGGGCTAGAAGCCAGCTCTGGGCTTCTCCTCTGCCGGGGCCCCAGCCGCTGGCTTGACACCTCGCCCACGGGGGCCAGGCTCGCGGCTAGGCCGGGGTCCTGCGCGTGAGGGAACAGCGGGGCAGCCGGTCCCCGCCCTTGGCGCCCCTCTGGGCACCGACGGGGGCAGGACGAGGGGCACCGGAGCGGCGGCCCCTCCTCCGCGGCCCGGCATGGGGGACCTGCCAGCAGCCACTGTCCCCCTCAGAGGGGTTAGTGCGAGGGGAGCCGCTTCCCCTGCCCGCCCCCGGGGGCGGAGCCGGCCGCGAGTGAAGGCCTGGCAACCCCGCTTTTCCAGGCCGCGTTGCTAGGCGGACTCGCGCCGGGCCTCTCGGCCTGCTGCTGCCCTGCAGGAGAGACTCCGCCCCCCGGCACCAGGTAGGGCTGGGCCGGCACCGTCCGCGCAGCCGCCAGCGGTGGTGCCCGGCGTGGGCAGAGCCCCCCACTGCACGCGCAACAGGGCTGGAGCCCGCCCTGCTCTAGGTGCCTGCACCCTAAGGGGTTACTGCCTGGGGCGCTGGGTGCCCCCCCAAAGGGGTTACAGCGTGGGGCGCTGGGCGTCCCCACCCTAAGGGGTTACAGCTTGGGGCGCTGGGCGTCCCCCCCCAAGGGGTTACAGCCTGGGGTGCTGGGCGTCTCCTTCTTTATAGCCTGGGGTGCTGGAAGGTGCCTCAACCGTATCTAGTTAGCTTCTCCTACAGCTTGGGGGTGCTGGGTGGCACTCTGTCCCTTTGATGTTCCTAGCATTATTATGGCTTTGTTGCCTCAGTGCTAGTCAGGTGGGGTGCTGGGTAGCCCCTCTGAAGCAGTAGTCCCCTTCTCCTGCTGTGGTTAGCCTTTGATGCTGGATGGTGCTGCTGTGACATTGTGTATCTCCTGAACTTGGGTCATTTATCACCTCAAACTCATGATGGGTAACCATAGGGTGAGGACAAACCCCCATTGAACCTTCTCAACAAGCAGTTTCTGCTTATCTTTTAAAGGGAGTAAAAATATGAACAAACATTTCTGGCTTCTGGTAAACTGCTAATATGAGTCTCTGTCCTAAAGTTTCCTATATTGTTAGAGAAAGGAATGCCAGGAAAATTCACCCCTGCTAGACAATATCATCAAGAATCTCCCAGCTCCAGGTAATATTCCCCCTTTCTCTTTCTTCATAGTTTATGTGGTTTTCATGATCACTTGCTAAATATGACCTTGATCCTCTGAGCAGCCACATGGGCAGACTCTTATTGACTTCAAAGAGGTTTCATATGTGCATGTATTGAACAGTTTGCAGCATTCGGACCTTAATGATGGCATGAGATTTAGCTTTGTCTGTAGCTTCAGGACATCTGTATGGTTTACCTAGATTTTCCCCAGCAATTTCAAAAATCACTTCATCGAGTCCAACAACGTTATTTTGTGTCCCCTTTGTCATCCCTCCCTGCATCTGGCCTATGCACTCTTTCAGTTTGTAAATAATAATTGTTCTTCAGGCGTGTGCTGCATTGATTCGCAGTGGTGCAAAATGTGGGGCGATTTAACACAGGAGTTAAAAAAGAGAGATTTGAAATACCACATAAATATGCATGAAATTAGTACTCCTCATTCTTTTTGCTGATACAGACTAACACGGCTACCACTCTGAAAACTTCATCCTCAGAGTAGGATACAGTACTGTTTTAAAGATCTGAAATTCCCAATTATCCAAAACAGGTTTACGTCCCCCAGTATTCATTACATAAGAACGGACATACTGGGTCAGACCAGAGATCCATCTAGCCCCCTATCCTGTCATCCGACAGCAGCCAATGCCAGGTGCCCTAGAGAATCAACAGAACAGGTAATCATCAAGTGATCCATTCCATTGCCCATTTCCCATGCTGCCAATCCTGTGGAGATTGATGACTTCTATCTTCAGAATGCATTGTAAGTCTACCCAAACTGCCCTGCCACTGTACCTCAACACTGATGAGGGACAACCTCAAATGAGAGGGTAACTGTCTCCATGATTATAAAGTTCCTGGCCTCTTTGAGTTAATCCCTGGCCCCTCTCTCCAGGTTTTTTTAGTCACTGGCAACAGCTGTAGTGATGGTCTCGCTGTGACATGGACACCTGTCCACAAGGAACTAGACTGAGGCCACCAAGCTCATTTCACATAGGTCATCAAATAGCCATTAGATCATGAGGGTCAAACTTTATTTGGAGAAGGCCTGTTCCATGTTTAATTATGGATTTTGGGCCAGGATAAAAATTTAAAACTTCATACTCTCCTCAATCTATGGCAGATCGCGGCCTAATGTCAGCAGGAGGTTGTACAAAGATCAAGTGCAGAATACAGCCTTCATGTAGTAATTAAATTCAATTTATTATGTATTCAGTACCTTATTGTCGTATTCAGTGTGACTCCATGAGAAAAACCTTGAGACACCTCTGAATTAGGGGGATCTTTCAGTCACTACTGAGCTGTTCTGAATTTGAATCAATGAAATATTAGTGCTTTTACTATTCTAGTATCATTATTACCTCTCTTACTCCACAAACTTATCCCTTGTGCCTGAGACATAGCTTGTCCATATTCAATTTATATTCCTACTTGGTTTTATAAAACTCTTCAATATGTTTAGACAGTCAAATCATTAGAGAAGCTAACTGACATAATTTCTTTTCAATATATTTTGCCTCATGTTATTGTTCTTGGATTTCAATGTAAATCCAAATAAAAATGGTAACTGTCTTAAATATTCCTAGCACCATGTAAACCTAGATTCATCTTGTTAGTTCAGTAATAATAGTGCAGGGAAACATGGAGTAAATAGCACAGTGGACTAATCCATAAATCTTTCACCTCTGGCAATCTTGAGTCAAATTCTGATTTAGTGTCTAGTGAAAAGAATTTGGGAATCTTATTGTTGTCCCTAAAACATTGATTCTCCTAGCAAAACTAACCATTGTTACACAGTTGATAGTCTGTGCTCAGAGAGGATGAGGACTGGAATATCAGGAATTTTGTAGGGCAATTGTCAGAGTTGCAGGACTCTGTGTATAGTCTCTCCATATTATGTGCAGATTTTCACTAATTTATTCTAATAAGCACTGACATCTCCACAATTTTTAAACACTTAGCATTTACGTACTGTAGTACGTCACATATTCAGATCCTTGCCTAGATGTTAACTGAATAAGCAGCTTTAAAGAGTTTGAGTAGTGATACAATTTAAAAAAAAAAACAATTTACAAACAAAGAAAACATGATTCAGGCAAATCTCTCGTTACAGGTAATAGAAAATTTACCTGGTTTAAAAACTAGGATTTGCCCCATATAAGAACAGTATAAGCTTTTCTTTAGCAGGATCAATCTGTAAAATGTTTCCTCAAAGCAATCTAGTTTAATTTCATATAGACAGTTAAAACAGAGCAGGGCTTCTGTATAGTTAGTATGTTATGACACTAGTAACTTTGGACCAGTTTCTGATACTCTTATTCATGTTGAAAAGCACCTTACTCCAAAAGTAGGTCCACTGAAGTCATGAGTAAGGTGTTACCCAACATGAGTAAAGGTACCTGAAGCTAGCCCTCTAAAATTATTAGTAATTATAATTTGTAAAAATTCAGTTTCTTTCAGATGAAACTTCACATCAAAGTTTAAATGTGATCCTTCAGGTATTGATTTTACTTTTCTACTAACAGGCAGTGGAAATCTTAGAAATGGAGAACAAAGATAAACATTGGGTGGAGAAGTTGTTTTCTCCTCATTTTAGTGCACAATATTTTTTTAGTCAAGCCTATCAGCCTGAATCTCTGATGTTTGAAAAATTGGCTTTGGCAAGAGCAAAGAGAGTGGAAGAAATCTACAATAGAGCAATTAAAAAATATCAAGAAGAAAAAAGGCTCAAAAGGAAAGAATGTTTTTCCAAACTCATTGTACAAGAATATGAACCAAACATAGTAAGTGCAAAGATAAACATTTCAAAGAAGGAAACAGAGGGGGATTCTGCCTGCTGTGGAGCTGGTAATTTAGATGTTGGGACTGAAGAAAGCTTAAAGAAAACAGAGGGTCATTGTATCTGGAATGCAAAGGAATTAGCCGATTTGCGACAAGAAATGCACAAGAACCATATGGAAGGAGTTTCTCTGAAACTTCAGCTGTCCACCTTGAATGCGGAGTTAGTGGAATTGAAAGCTAAATGCAAAAAAATACAAGTGGACTTTGAAAATGCTGAACAAGAACTTCTAAACTCCAAAAAAGAGGTTCGCTGCAAAAATACCCAATTACAGCAGATTCAAAAGGACAGCTTAAAAAAAGATTTTGAGCTTCAAGCCTTAAAACAACATTTACATGAAAAATCAGCAAACATAAGAAGCTTAAATGAAGAGCTGCTTCAGGCAAGAAAAGAAATTCAGAGTTTGGATCTAAAGAACAAGGATTTACAACAAGAAGTTAAGAAGTTAAAACGGCAACATGATCTTGGAAATAAGGCCTCCATAGAGAAGGTGAAACTGCATTATGATTTCAAAATAAGAAACATACAAAAAGAACTGGAGGCTGTTAAAAGTGAGCTGAGTGATGAAAAGCTTTTGCATGCTAAGACTGTTAAGGCTTTAGAAATACTTAGGAAACATTTTTCAGCCCAACCATTATCTAATACATTTGACAATCTAAGAGTAGATTTTCTTTAAAATAAAACAAGGAGAGAGAATCCTTGCTAGTTG
This sequence comes from Lepidochelys kempii, assembly GCF_965140285.1. Classification (NCBI taxonomy): domain Eukaryota; kingdom Metazoa; phylum Chordata; order Testudines; family Cheloniidae; genus Lepidochelys; species Lepidochelys kempii. The sequence continues at coordinate 98,560,739 of NC_136388.1, read as the reverse complement.
TAGTCAAAAAGCCCTAGTAACTATATTTGCAGTTTTACTTGACTTTCTACTTTTCAAACTCTTCTTGCTTTAATGTTGAACTTTTATTTTCAAGTTTTAAGGCAGTCAAGTGTGATACTAAAACACTATCTAGTTTTAAAATAGCTTTGTTCAGAGTTTTGTTTGAGTGAAATTGTACCTTGATTCTTTGACAAGAGCATCCCTGTGAGTCTTCATGCCACTGACATCCATTACACCCTTCTTGCAGTAATATGCATCTCCTTTTCCCCGGAGAACTGCTTTGTAGAGAGGAAACACTAGTTTGTATTGAGATAAATCATGGCTTTGATACTTAATTTGAATGCCGGGTTCTATATCCCTCACTCTTTAGATGTATGAACTGACAAATGCTGAATAAACAAATTCTGACATATTCCAGTCATCTTAAATGCTAAGAGAAATACCTTAATATAATAGTCCTGACTTGTAGCTCTGATTTTATTTCCGTTTGGTCAGCTTGTGATTGTTCATGTCTGAACGGGTATCCATTGCCACAGTATCAATCCTTTAGACAATACCACATGCAGGTCCTTTGATTACCCAGCAGGGTGTACTGTCTACACAGCTCTGAAGCATAATTCCACTAAAACCTTTAAAATCTGCTGTACCCAGATTTTACTTTCTTACAGTTTGCTAAAAATCATGTTGTTGTTACTAAGGCATTCGGTTTGCAGTTTATATTGTTGCTCATAACTGCTGTAACAAAGTTTTTTTCTCTTTAAAATCTCTTGGAAATTCATGTTAAAATTATATGTTGATTTTTGGAGAACATTATAAATCTATACCTTAATTTGAAATAATATTACTACTAAATGTTTAATTATTAAATAGTGCACCTGCATGTGAGAGGAGCTAGTGAATTTTTTCTAAACAGTCTGTGTTATAACTATGGTCTTTCTCTACTGAGAGTATGAATATGAATGATTTATTTAATAAAGTATCTTGATTATTGATGTGTACGGTATACACAGTCACTTAAAATCTCGTTTTAATTTTGGCTCAAAAGGATAACTCTCAAAAGCTGAAAAAACTAAATTCCAGAAACTATCCTGAGAGCAGAAGTGTAGAAATCTAGAATGGTATAGGATAATTCCTATCGTTTCTTTCCTCTTCATTATAACATTTTCTTGAATTTTAATTGGGTAAATAAATGAATCATGCAGTTCTATTCATTCCTAATGATGAAATGACTATTAACTAATTGTTGCCTTATGAAAAAAGAAAAGGAGTACTTGTGGCACCTTAGAGAATAACAAATTTATTTGAGCATAAGCTTTCGTGGGCTACAGCCCACTTCATCGGGTGCATAGAATGGAACATATAGTAAAAAGATATATGTACATACAGAAAACATGAAAAGGTGGATGTTGCCATACCAACTCTAAGCCCTGGTCTACACTAGGACTTTAGGTTGAATTTAGCAGCGTTAAATCGATGTAAACCTGCACCCGTCCACACGATGAAGCCCTTTATTTCGACTTAAAGGGCTCTTAAAATCGATTTACTTACTCCACTCCTGACAAGTGGATTAGCACTTAAATCGGCCTTGCCGGGTCGAATTTGAGGTACTGTGGACACAATTCGATGGTATTGGCCTCCGGGAGTTATCCCAGAGTGCTCCACTATGACTGCTCTGGACAGCACTTTCAACTCAGATACACGATTGTTTGCTGTTGCTCTGACGCAGGGAGGGGAGACTGACGACATGGCTTACAGAGTTGGCTTACAGGGAGTTAAATCAACAAAGGGGGTGGCTTTACATCAAGGAGTATTTCAGGCAGGACTTCATGGAGGGTTCCAATAAAAAATGGTGCACCTAAGTTATTGTTCTTATTGGAACAAGGAGGTTAGTCTGGCCTCTGATTGATACATGGCTAGATTTACCTCACTGCACCTTCTCTGTGAGTGACTGCAGTGTGACCTAGAGGAATGAGTCCCCCAGACGGGGGGCGGGGGGGGTGTTTGCAAATGAGTACAAAACAAATCTGATCTATTTCTTGTTTTGATCCACTCCATCTATCTTTTACATCTTTGGCTGGCAGCAGACGGTGCAGAAGGACTGCATGCCATCCACATCTCATGGCTGCTCGGCAGAAGATGGTACAATAGGACTGCTAGCCATCCTCATCTCTTGCCTGCCCAGCAGAAGATGATGCAATAGGACTGCTAGCAATCCGTATCACCTGACTGCTCACCATAAGATGGTTCAATAGGACTGACTGCAGGACTAAAGAGAATGACCTGATCAAGTCACTCCAAATTTAGTCCCTGCGCCCATGTCTGCCCAGGCACTCCTGATCGACCTCACACAGGCAACCAGGAGCACCTTGGACCTGATGATGACGGCTACCAGTCCTATTGCACCGTCTGCTGCCGCAAGGCAATGGGTTGTAGCAATGGAGTGTAGCAATGCAGTACCGCGTCTGCCAGCACCCAGGAGACATACGGTGACAGTGAGCTGAGCGGGCTCCATGCTTGCCGTGGTATGGCGTCTGCACAAGTAACTCAAGAAAAAAGGCGCGAAACAATTGTCTGCCCTTGCTTTCACGGAGGGAGGGAGGGAATGGGGGCCTGACGATATGTACCCAGAACTACCCGCGACAGTGTTTTAGCCCCATCAGGCATTGGGATCTCAACCCAGAATTCCAGTGGGCAGCGGAGACTGCGGGAACTGTGGGATAGCGACCCACAGTGCAACACTCCAGAAGTCGACTCTAGCCTCGGTACTGTGGAAGCACTCCACTGAGTTGGAGCATTTTCTGTGGGGACACTCACACACGATTTCTAAAAAACCGACTTCTATAAATTCAACCTAATTTCGTAGTGTAGACATACCCTTAGAGGCTCTTAGAGTTGGTATGGCAACTTCCACCTTTTCATGTTTTCTGTATGTACATATATCTTCTTACTATATGTTCCATTCTATGCATCCGATAAAGTGGGCTGTAGCCCATGAAAGCTTATGCTCAAATAAATTTCTTAGTCTCTAAGGTGCCACAAGTCCTCCTGTTCTTTTTGCGGATACAGACTAACACGGCTGCTACTCTGAAACCTGTTGCCTTATGTGTTTTTAAAATGTCAAATACTGGGGTACTGCTACATCTAAAATCTAATTTATTGTAGCATTTTACCTGTTTTGGCTAAGAGTTTCTATAAATCTATCACCTAAATATGATTTACTCTCCCTGAAAAATCTCATGCTTTGTCTGGTTATAAATGTAACTTACATCAGTCAAGCAAGTGGTATATAATGTTAACTGAGCTTATTTAAACCTTCAACCAAACAATAAGTATTACTTGTTTATATGTTATAACATGCAAAAAGTTAGAACAAAAGAACAGCCATACTGGGTCTGACCAAAGGTCCTTCTAGCCCAGTATTCTGAGTGCCCAATGCCAGGTGCCCCAAAGAACAGAACAGGTAATCATCAAGTGATACATCCCCTGTTGCTCATTCCCAGCTTCTGGCAAACAGAGGCTAGGGACACCATACTGGTCCATCCTGGCTAATAGCCACTGATGGACCTATCCTTCATAAACTTATCTAGTTCTTTTTTGAACCCTGTTATAGTCTTGGTCTTCACAATAACCTCTGGCAAGGAGTTCCACAGGTTGACTGCATTGTGTGAAAAAATACTTCCTTTAACTCTAACCATTTGTTTCTCAAGTATATCTGCATCCCAAAATATTTTGCTGGAATATAATAATACACACTATAATAAAATGTGAAGTACTTTATATTGTGTATCTCCAACACTTATTCTTTTGTAATAAGTAGGTTTGTTTCCTTGTAGGGAATGGGCTTGTTTCATAGAATCATAGAATATCAGGGTTGGAAGGGACCACAGGAGGTCATTTTGTCCAGCCCCCTGCTCAAAGCTGGACCAATCCCCAGTTTTTGCCCCAGAACCCAAATGGCCCCCTCAAGGATTGAACTCACAGCCCTAGGTTTAGCAGGCCAATGCTCAAACCACTGAGCTATCTCTTCCCCCCCCAGTTCTGCTGGGACTGCAGAATTCTTGCCATTTTCTGTGTCCTATCATTGGTAGAGCCAAACTTCAAAGGGGGAGGACTCAGAAGCTGATTGACAGAAAGACTGTTTCTAATCTACTGCAGAGATAAGCACTAAAACTAAGTTTCGTTTACACAATTCATATTGGGCTTCTGTTCAGTGGTTTATATTTATATGGGGGATACATTTAAATGTAACCCATTTCAAAGGTATTGGCCAGGTTTTGCCTGTCCCTCAGATCTAAGAGTGAGTGCATTTTCACTAAGGAATGTAATGGAAATTAAAATCTCTGTTGGAGTGGTCCATTCAACTCCCAAAGTTTCAACATAGTTTTGTACCTTGGATGAATGCTCTACTGAATAGCTTAGAGGGGGTGCAGAAAGCCACCTTAAACTAGGGAATGTTTCTGCTAATTGACTTAAGTACTAGTATAACTAGTTTAAAATAAATAAATACAATTGTAAAAATATAGTCGCAACCCATCCTAAGGGTAGAGGCTATGTCTTTGTTAATGGGGGTCTGAGTGGTTTTCCCAAACTTCCAAAGCAGGCTGGGAAGAACCCTTTTATCCAGTGGATTGAGAGAATCAAAAACCTGGTCCAGGAAAGTGACATTTAATCATGTAGATTCAAATATTCTGCCTGATGGCTGTCCTGAATAGTCAAGTTTGGAGATGGTTGCTGTCTAGGAAGTGGGAGGGAGAGTGCAGAGTGAATATGGATGTGTTCCATGGGCCTTTGTACTCTGTCCCACATGTAAGCCCTGTCCCCTGTGTGTTGCTGTGCAGCAACCTTGCACGGAGCTGGGTGCTGCTTCATCCAGTCTCCAGCCCTCATTTTGTGCACCAAAACTGCACCTGTTCCAGTGCAAAAGGATCCTTTTTACTGTCTCTCTCCTTCCTTTCCTACTCCCTACCAGGCAAGCTCTTGAAGTGCACTTAAATTTGGGTACATTAATTTAGCAGCATATCCAACTTGAGGCCAAAAATGAAAATTAGCCTTCTACCTTGTAAACACCACTGAACAGCAGAACTGGCTGACTCTGCCTCTTATCTTCCAGCTGTACAAAAGTTATTTTCTGATCCTTTTTGGCCAGAGTGCTCCATGCAGCACTTTGGGAAGAATGTTAAGTGTGAATGTGTTTTATGAGGGACAGTAAGGATCCCAATTTGCTTGCATGGTTTAAAGGACATGGGAGGCCAGTTTTAATTTTGAGTCCCAGATCAAAAGTGCCTAGTATGTAGGATTTTTAGGATAAGTTTCATGTCCCTCCAGCAAGCTTGTCCTTGAGGGAGGGGCATGAAACACGCATTTAATCCAACTTAATTAAAAAGGAAGTAGATCAATTTGTAGCACTGTGCTATTTTGTTCATGGACTGGGTGTCTTAGCAAACCAGTCTTGATAAAGTAGCCAGGATGAACACATATTTAACATAAGTTACAGTATTGCTTTCCCTATATTTGAGGGAAGGAGAGTGTGATGGGGCATCTGCCCCACACTGCCCAGTAGGGGGTTAATAGAGCCAATAGGAGAGGGGCTGGGAGGAGTGGCCAGTCAGCCCAGCAGGCCAATATAAAAAGAGCCTCAGGGCAAAGCAGACTTAGTAGCTGCTTGGAACTTGAGGAGGGAGGATTGTCTCTGGAGTAAGCTGTAACCCTGTAGCATCTTGGACAGGCAGGAACCCGGGGAGAAGAGTAGGCGCTCTGGACGGGCTGCTGAGACTGAGAAGGGTGCTGTGGCCACAGGGAAGTGGCCCAGGGAAATGCAGTGATAATAGAAGCAAAGGAATGCAGTAAGTGACTGTGATTTGGAGGGTACCTGGTCTGGGAGCCTGGGTCCCCCCCACTCACCACTGGGGAAGTGGCAGGACAATCGACTACAGTTGCTACTGGGGAAGTGGCTGGACTAGGAGCTAAACTCCCCCGGTCAGGGGAACATTGATAGGGACATGGCCGAGGGCTGTGTCACGAAGAGGATGCTGTGGATCCAAATGCTGTAAGAGGGGCTGCAGGCAGAGTGCAGAGAAGGAGTGATGGTGTGCAGACTGCAGATGTGGGTGTCAACCTTGAGCTAATCCCCAGAGTGAACAAGAGGATGTGCCAGGCTGATGGTGATTGATGTGCCCCATGACCGAGGGTAAATATTTTAATGCAAAATGCCCCATGTTTTGCTTAGCCTAATAATCTGAAGTCTTTTTGTGGCCCTGTCTGAGTCTGCAGGTCTCAGAGGAGCAGCTCCTCTGCTGAAGTCAGCAGGGCTGTGACAGTTTATAACAGCTGAAGATCTGCCCTCCACTCTTTAAACCACTATCAATCCTTGATTAGTATTGGATTAACAATTGAAAAATTAATGTTAACATTTATTCAAAATGCTTCACTTTTGAAAACCTCCTTTATAGTCTTCCTATACAGACCTTTAGTATGCTAAACTTCCTTACAGGCCTCAGGCTAGAGTATATTGAGCTTGAATATTGTCAGAGTCCCAAATGCCATATTTTTAGCATGATAGTTATTGCTAGAAGTAGGCTTATAAATGTCACTTGTAACTGGTACATTGTTTTTCCACATCTATTTCACAGTTTATTTGCATTGAGTCGGTTTTTTAAAAAAAATCTTTTAACTTTTGTCTAGTGGGCTTCCTAAACTATAGTGTTCTTATAGTATGTTGGAGACCTCATTGAATTATTTGACATGACATATATGATACTGTGTGTGAATATCAGTGAGCTTTAGCCCAAAGACTGTTATTTTGCTGTTTATGGACTTTTGTCAGAGATGACTGAAATCACTTTAACTGCACCTTTTATCAAAGCGCTGGCTGCTTGCCAGACAGTAGTCCGTGATGATATCCACTTCTGAATCTTTCTACATGAACAGAAGACTGAAGGCTGCCCCTTATTTTAGTTTTTGGCCGTTCTGCTTAAGTGCCCTTTAAAGTGGGGAAACATTTCAGGCAAAGATTGGAAACAACAGTTCCATCAGCATTGTATTTCACAGTAAATCGTAAAGGTATACAATAGTATTGGTACAACACATTAAAAAGTCCAGTGCTACAGTTACGAAAACCAAACATTTTACATGCTAATTACAAAAGTAAAGACCTGTGTCAGAAAGTGTTTAAAATGTTATGACAATACTCCATGATATTAAGGTGAATAAATAAAGGTATAATATATTCTGTCTAGGTTTAGCATAAATAAAAGAAAAAGGTACAGTGAGGTTAAAAACACAGCTCAACAATAGTCTGATTCTCCAAGAGGATCTAGTGTTGCTGAATTACGTAGCTGCTGAATATTAAATGGCTTTAGAACTCTAATCCTCAGTGATACGCTTCACACTCTTACAGCACTTGCACCAATCAAGGCACTTCTGAAGCACCTACCACTGACCAATCCAGGGGACATATCTGCAGCTGGAGGTATGACAGTTTATACTAACTGAAGATCTAGGTGGTGGCGGAGGACAATATTACAGAACTAGATCCTCAACTGCTGTCAAATGCAGTAACTGCACTGAAGTCAATGGGTCTACAGCAGCTGAGAATCTGGCCCAATGAATTTTGCCTCAGAGCATTCTTATAAAGTAAGTATTACACCAGTACCAGAAGTGGGAACATTGAGGCACAGAATTTAAGTGACCTGCCCAAGGACACTTGACAAGTCTATGGGAAAGCCTAGAAAAGAAATGGGACTCCATTGCTCTACTTGCTGGACATGGCCCTTTTGTGTGGGTGAAGCTTCTAGTCCCATACTAGTAAACAGTAACTCTTAGGATTAATGCAAGAGTTGGGACATGTGGGAGCAGATCTTCAACTGGGGAAAGTGATCATAGGCTGGAGCTATGATCATTTACATGAACTGAGGATCCGCCCTCTGGATTCTAGTCCCAGATCTGTGACCTTGGGCAAGGTGCTTAGACCAAAAGTTTCAGAGGTGTCCACTAACTTTTGGATGGTTAACTTGAGGCACTTTGGGTCTGATTTTAATTTTTTACATCAGTGCTGCTGTCATAATAGTCTGTCTTTATTGTCCTCACTGTAAGGTATGTATTTTAATAATTTTCTTAGTACTTTTAAACACAGGGCCCTGTACATGCCACAAATTCACAGTGGTAGAATCCATCCCTTGCTGCAGATATGGTCTCCAGAATCTAAGCTTTAATTAAATAATTTCCCCAGCCCTTATGTTTGTGAAAATAATCCTAACAATATGTGCCACCCATAAAATGATGCAATGATGTCCTTTTGAGGCTATAGATAGCTTGAAACAGTAACTCTGAGAAGTAAGAACCACCAATTAATTTCATTGGATTGATAACTCTTAAACCTAAAGATATTTACAATATTGTTGTTTAAATTAGTTCATTGCTGATCATTTTATAAATGAGTTCAGGATTTGGGAGGGGGCTCTGGGCTGGGGTGGAGGAGTGGGGTGGCGTGTGGCTGGGTATGAGGAATTTGGGGTGTAGGAGGGAGCTCTAGGCTGGGACTGAGGGGTTTGGAGGGCAGGAGGGGTGCAGGCTCTGGCTGGGGGTGTGGGCTCTGGGCTGGGGCTGGGGTGCAGAAGGGTGCTCTGGGCTGGGACCAAGGGGCTTGGAGGGCAGGAGGGGGATCAGGGCTGCAGCAGGGGGTTGAGGTGTGGGGAGAGGCTCAGGGGTACAGGCTCTGGGCGGCGCTTACCTCAAGCAGCTCCCGGAAGCAATGGCATGTCCCTTCTCCAGCTCCCGTGTGGAGGCATGGCCAGGTGGTTCTGCGCACTGCACCACCTACAGGCACCGCCCCTGCAGCTCCCATTGGAGCGCCGGAGGGGACCATTGGAGCGGGGCCATTGGAGTGCACAGGAGCCAGAGGGAGACCATGCTGCAACTTCTGGGAGCCGTGTGGAGCGGCCCCTGACCCTGCTCTCCAGCTGCAGCACTGGAGAGGGGCCATGCTGCAGCTTCCAGGAGTCATGATCAACCGCCCCTGCACCCTGGCTGGAGTGGGGCCATGCGGCTGCTTCTGGGAGCCATATGGAGCGGGCCCCGACCTTGCACCCCAGCTGGAGTGCTGGAGCAGAGCAAGCCCTAGACCCTGCTCCCCAGCGGGAGCTCAAGGGCCAGCTTAAAACAGCTGGTGGGCCAGATGCGGCCCGCGGCCCGTACTTTGCCCACCTCTGCCATAGGACCTCACCCACCCACTCCCATAATAGGCCCATAACCTCTGGATGAGTTACAAATATTGATTTAAAGACTTCACATTACAGAGAATCCACCATTTACGCTGGTTCAAACCACCGAGTGACCCATATCCCACGCTGCAGAGGAAGGCACAAAAACAAAACAAAACCCTGGGTCTCTGCCAATCTGAGCTGAAGGAAATTCTTTCCTGACCCCAAATATAGCAATCAATTAGACCCTGAGCATGTGAGTTAGACCCTTCCTCCTGCCCAGCCACACACCTGGGAAAGAATTCTCTGCAGTAACTCAGTCCTCCCCATCTACAGTCCCATCTCCAGCAGTTGCAGATATTTACTAATAGCAGTCACGGATGGGCCATATGCCATTATAGGCAACCTCATCATACCATTCCCTCCATAAACTTATCAAGCTCAGTCTTGAAACAAGTTAGAGTTTTTGCCCCCACTACTCTACAAGAGGCTATTCCGAAACTATGCTCCTCTGATGGTTAGAAACCATTGTCTCATTTCAAGCCTAAACTTGTTAATGTCCAGTTCATATCCAGTTGTTCCTGTGCCAACACTGACCCTTAACTTAAATAACTCCTCTCTCTCCCTGCTATTTATCCCATTGATGTGTTTACAGAGAGCAATCCTATCTTCCTTCAACCTTTGGTTAGGATAAACAAGCCAAACTCTTCAAGTCTCCTCTTGTAAGCAGATTCTCCATAGCTGTAGTGTAGTCATACCCTAAGCAAAGACACTATCACTTGTTTTTTGGTGCTTCCTGCATTTGGTGAAGCAGGACTTTGTACATTCCTTGTAAATAAATGGGACTGTATAAAAGAAAATACCAGACTCAGTGAAATTTAGTGAGGGTGCTTGTCTTTAACTTGACCTCCTAATTCATTTGTAAACTACAAACTGGCTTATCTTTACAAGGATTTTACCGTGAGTTAGTTAACTACGCTTGTTAACTCGAGTTAGCTCACTTGAGTTAAGAACACACCTTTTCTGGCAGGAAAATGGTAAGTGAGGTTTGTTGACTCATTATTGCATGTCTGTTGATACTCATACAAATATAAAGGATGTAGAAGTGCTTTATAATGAGGACCTAGGGTATGGGCTGAGCAGTTTTTGAGGAGGATCCTTGGGAGCTGCCAGCCTTGGAGAGAAGGCTTGGCTGGATTTGATGTTTCATTTCAAGTTCCTCTTGTAAATAAAGCCAAATCCCAGATGGGGATAAGATTTGATCCACTTCCATTTATGTGTATTGTATTTGAAACATGGTGGGGAAGCCAGCTGCTCACAGAGTTTTATTTCAGTTAAGTAGATCTATAGTTGTAACTGTTTCAGGCTGATTGAACCTCTCAGAATATCTTTTAATAGCTCTTTTGGTATATTCTGAAGGAACTGTGTAATGGGGTTTTCTTTAAATCACCCATTACTCTGAGGAAAATAAAGTATGCGTTTTCCCATTGTTGTAATCAAAAGTTACATATACACGCTGGATTTCCTGTAAAATGTATTCCCCTACAGTTGGCCTATAGAAAATCCAAAGAAACTGATCATGTCTTTGATGGAAGATGAATGTTGTTCATACAAATCTGTGGTGTATAAAGCAACTGGATTAATGCTATGTCTGTGAGCAAATGACAAGCTCTGCCTTATAATTTAACTCGTTTTAGATGCTTGATTATGACATTTGTTCTGCTGAAATGGGAGAGAGTAAATAAATGAGTTTACGTGTAATGAGCTTCTCAAATAGACTGAGAAGTTCTAGAAGATCCCATTGTTGTTAATGTTCACTGGGCTCCTGGCCAGTGTAGTCAATGTATGTTAACATAAAGTTAGAATCTCCTTGTGTTGTCATGTAGTCATTATGATCAATCAGTCAGCCATAGTCTGGTAGCCTTAGCAACTTAAATATACCTTTGTTAACACTATTTCACGTGACCATCACTCTCAAAATCTCTGGCTCTGAAAATGTAGATTATAAAATATTAATTCATTTTCCTTGCTGAGCTTCTCAGAGAAACTGTCAGAATTTACTACTCATGGAAGGCTCAAGTCCAAAGAGAGCTCTTAAATGCTGCACAATAATAAAGTAAAGCAAAATACTACATTCATTTCAAGTTCCTTTAGTAGCAGAGGTAGAGACACTAGTGTTTGCAAAATTTAAAATAAAATAGGGCCAAATATCAGCCTGAGATCTGCACATAAAATGTCCCCTCCACCTTTGGATCTCATCTTTTGAACTGGAACGAGAAATTAATTGACTCCATGGCACCATTTTTCTCCCCAAGTTTGCCTGGACTATATAGCATCATGATGTATAGTATGATCTTGTGCAGAACTTGAAGCAGAACATCAAAACAACTGTCATCTCTGTCTTATATATTTTAAAGCTTTTAAGACTACTTGTGCCAGAGAGAGAGAGAATGGTCCCTTGAAGTATGTGTTACCTACTTACACTCAACAATCTGTTCCACCTTGTGTTTAGCTGTGACTCTCTAAGTACGTTTCCCAGACCTAAAGAACTCTGTGAAAACTTTAAAGCATCTCTCTCTCTCCAACAGAAGTTGGTCAAAATAAAAGATGTTACCTCACCCACCTTGTCTCAAGTAAACCACCATTCTGGACAGTTGTCTGTCCAACCTGTTCTTATGAAGCTCTAATGATGGGGATTCCACTACTTCCCTTGGAAGTCTATTCCAGAACTTAACTCCCCTAAGCCCTGGTCTACACTAGGACTTTAGGTCGAATTTAGCAGCGTTAAATCGATGTAAACCTGCACCGGTCCACACAATGAAGCCCTTTATTTCGACTTAAAGGGCTCTTAAAATCGATTTCCTTACTCCACCCCTGACAAGTGGATTAGTGCTTAAATCGACGTTGCCGGCTCGAATTTGGGGTACTGTGGACACAATTCGATGGTATTGGCCTCCAGGAGCTATCCCAGAGTGCTCCATTATGACCGCTCTGGACAGCACTCTCAACTCAGATGCACTGGCCAGGTAGACAGGAAAAGAACCGCGAACTTTTGAATCTCATTTCCTGTTTGGCCAGCGTGGCAAGCTGCAGGTGACCATGCAGAGCTCATCAGCACAGGTGACCATGATGGAGTCCCAGAATCGCAAAAGAGCTCCAGCATGGACCGAACGGGAGGTACGGGATCTGATCGCTGTTTGGGGAGAGGAATCCGTGCTATCAGAACTCCGTTCCAGTTTTCGAAATGCCAAAACCTTTGTGAAAATCTCCCAGGGCATGAAGGACAGAGGCCATAACAGGGACCCGAAGCAGTGCCGCGTGAAACTGAAGGAGCTGAGGCAAGCCTACCAGAAAACCAGAGAGGCGAACAGCCGCTCTGGGTCAGAGCCCCAAACATGCCGCTTCTATGATGAGCTGCATGCCATTTTAGGGGGTTCAGCCACCACTACCCCAGCTGTGTTGTTTGACTCCTTCAATGGAGATGGAGGCAATACGGAGGCAGGTTTTGGGGACGAAGAAGATGATAGCTCACAGCAAGCAAGCGGAGAAACCGGTTTTCCCGACAGCCAGGAACTGTTTCTCACCCTAGACCTGGAGCCAGTACCCCCCGAACCCACCCAAGGCTGCCTCCTGGACCCAGCAGGCGGAGAAGGGACCTCTGGTGAGTGTACCTTTTAAAATACTATACATGGTTTAAAAGCAAGCATGTGAAAGGATTACTTTGCCCTGGCATTTGCGGTTCTCCTAGATGTAGTCCTAAAGCCTTTGCAAAAGGTTTCTGGGGAGGGCAGCCTTATTGCGTCCTTCATGGTAGGACACTTTACCACTCCAGGCCAGTAACACGTACTCGGGAATCATTGTAGAACAAAGCATTGCAGTGTATGTTTGCTGGCATTCAAACAACATCCGTTCTTTATCTCTCTGTGTTATCCTCAGGAGAGTGAGATATAATTCATGGTCACCTGGTTGAAATAGAGTGCTTTTCTTCAGGGGACACTCAGAGGAGCCCATTCCTGCTGGGCTGTTTGCCTGTGGCTAAACAGAAATTTTCCCCGCTGTTAGCCACAGGGAGGGGGGAAGGTTGAGGGGGTAGTCACGCGGTGGGAGGAGGCAAAATGCAACCTTGTAACGAAAGCACATGTGCTATGTATGTAATGTTAACAGCAAGGTTTACCCTGAAAGAGTGTAGCCACTGTTTTATAAAATGTGTCTTTTTAAATACCGCTGTCCCTTTTTTTTCTCCACCAGCTGCATGTGTTTCAATGATCACAGGATCTTCTCCTTCCCAGAGGGTAGTGAAGCTTAGAAAGAAAAAAAACCGCACTCGCGATGAAATGTTCTCCGAGCTCATGCTGTCCTCCCACACTGACAGAGCACAGACGAATGCGTGGAGGCAAATAATGTCAGAGTGCAGGAAAGCACAAAATGACTGGGAGGAGAGGTGGCGGGCTGAAGAGAGTAAGTGGCGGGCTGAAGAGAGTAAGTGGCGGGCTGAAGACAGGGCTGAAGCTCAAATGTGGCGGCAGCGTGTTGAGAGGAGGCAGGATTCAATGCTGAGGCTGCTGCAGGACCAAACCAGTATGCTCCAGTGTATGGTTGAGCTGCAGCAAAGGCAGCTGGAGCACAGACTGCCACTGCAGCCCCTCTGTAACCAACCACCCTCCTCCCCAAGTTCCATAGCCTCCACACCCAGACGCCCAAGAACGCGGTGGGGGGAGCCTCTGGCCAACCAGCCACTCCACCACAGAGGATTGCCCAAAAAAAAGAAGGCTGTCATTCAATAAATTTTAAAGTTGTAAACTTTTAAAGTGCTGTGCTTAAAGTGCTGTGTGGCATTTTCCTTCCCTCCTCCACCACCCCTCCTGGGCTACCTTGGTAGTCATCCCCCTATTTGTGTGATGAATGAATAAAGAATGCATGAATGTGAAGCAACAATGACTTTATTGCCTCTGCAAGCGGTGATTGAAGGGAGGAGGGGAGGGTGGTTGGCTTACAGGGAAGTAGAGTGAACCAAGGGGCGGGGGGTTTCATCAAGGAGAAACAAACAGAACTTTCACACTGTAGCCTGGCCAGTCATGAAACTGGTTTTCAAAGCTTCTCTGATGCGTACCGCGCCCTCCTGTGCTCTTCTAACCGCCCTGGTGTCTGGCTGCGCGTAACCAGCAGCCAGGCGATTTGCCTCAACCTCCCACCCCGCCATAAACGTCTCCCCCTTACTCTCACAGATATTGTGGAGCACACAGCAAGCAGTAATAACAGTGGGAATATTGGTTTCGCTGAGGTCTAAGCGAGTCAGTAAACTGCGCCAGCGCGCCTTTAAACGTCCAAATGCACATTCTACCACCATTCTGTACTTGCTCAGCCTGTAGTTGAACAGCTCCTGACTACTGTCTAGGCTGCCTGTGTACGGCTTCATGAGCCATGGCATTAAGGGGTAGGCTGGGTCCCCAAGGATAACTATAGGCATTTCAACATCCCCAACAGTTATTTTCTGGTCTGGGAATAAAGTCCCTTCCTGCAGCTTTTGAAACAGACCAGAGTTCCTGAAGATGCGAGCATCATGCACCTTTCCCGGCCATCCCACGTTGATGTTGGTGAAACGTCCCTTGTGATCCACCAGAGCTTGCAGCACTATCAAAAAGTACCCCTTGCAGTTTATGTACTCGGCGGCTTGGTGCTCCGGTGCCAAGATAGGGATCTGGGTTCCGTCTATAGCCCCACCACAGTTAGGGAATCCCATTGCAGCAAAGCCATCCACTATGACCTGCACATTTCCCAGGGTCACTACCCTTGATATCAGCAGATCTTTGATTGCGTGGGCTACTTGCATCACAGCAGCCCCCACTGTAGATTTGCCCACTCCAAATTGATTCCCAACTGACCGGTAGCTGTCTGGCGTTGCAAGCTTCCACAGGGCTATCGCCACTCACTTCTCAACTGTGAGGGCTGCTCTCATCTTGGTATTCATGCGCCTCAGGGCAGGGGAAAGCAAGTCACAAAGTTCCATGAAAGTGCCCTTACGCATGCGAAAGTTTCGCAGCCACTGGGAATCGTCCCAGACCTGCAACACTATGCGGTCCCACCAGTCTGTGCTTGTTTCCCGAGCCCAGAATCGGCGTTCCACAGCATGAACCTGCCCCATTAGCACCATGATGCATGCATTGGCAGGGCCCATGCTTTCAGAGAAATCTGTGTCCATGTCCTGATCACTCACGTGACCGCGCTGACGTCGCCTGCTCGCCCGGTATCGCTTTGCCAGGTTCTGGTGCTGCATATACTGCTGGATAATGCGTGTGGTGTTTAATGTGCTCCTAATTGCCAAAGTGAGCTGAGCGGCCTCCATGCTTGCCTTGGTATGGCGTCCGCACAGAAAAAAGGCGCGGAACGATTGTCTGCCGTTGCTCTGACGGAGGGAGGGGCGACTGACGACATGGCTTACAGGGTTGGCTTCAGGGAGCTAAAATCAACAAAGGGGGTGTCTTTACATCAAGGAGTATTTCAGGCAGGACTTCACGGAGGGTTCCAATAAGAAATGGTGCACCTAAGTTATCGTTCTTATTGGAACAAGGAGGTTAGCCTGGCCTCTGATTGATACATGGCTAGATTTACCTCGCTGCACCTTCTCTGTGAGTGACTGCAGTGTGACCTAGAGGAATGAGTCCCCTAGACAGGGGAGGAGGCAAATGAGTACAAAACAAATCTGGTCTATTTCTTGTTTTGACCCACTCCATCTATCTTTTACATCTTTGGCTGGCAGCAGACGGTGCAGAAGGACTGCATGCCATCCACATCTCATGGCTGCTCGGCAGAAGATGGTACAATACGACTACTAGCCATCCTCATCTCTTGCCTGCCTGGAAGAAGATGGTACAGTACGACTGCTAGCAGTCTGTATCGCCTGCCCGCTCACCATAAGACGGTTCAATAGGACTGACTGCAGGACTAAAGAGAATGACCTGGTCAAGTCACTCCAAATTTAGTCCCTGCGCCCATGTCTGCCCAGGCGCTCCCAGCCGACGTGGCCAGGAGCACCTCGGACACGACGAGGACGACTACCAGTCGTATTGCACCGTCTGCTGCCACAAGGCAATGGGTTGCTGCTACTGTACAGCAAAGCCGTACCGCGTCTGCCAGCACCCAGGAGACATAGGGTGACGGTTACCTGAGCGGGCTCCATGCTTGCCGTGGTATGGCGTCTGCACAGGTAACTCAGGAAAAAAGGCGCGAAATGATTGTCTGCCCTTGCTTTCACGGAGGGAGGGAGGGAATGGGGGCCTGACGATACGTACCCAGAACCACCCGCGACAATGTTTTAGCCCCATCAGAGTGCTCCATTGTGACTGCTCTGGACAGCACTCTCAGATGCCCGATTGTTTGCCGTTGCTCTGACGCCGGGAGGGGCGACTGAGGACACGGCTTACAGGGTTGGCTTCAGGGAGCTAAAATCAACAAAGGGGGTGGCTTTACATCAAGGAGTATTTCAGGCAGGACTTCACGGAGGGTTCCAATAAGAAATGGTGCACCTAAGTTATTGTCCTTATTGGAACAAGAAGGTTAGCCTGGCCTCTGATTGATACATGGCTAGATTTACCTCGCTGTACCTTCTCTGTGAGTGACTGCAGTGTGACCTAGAAGAATGAGTCCCCTAGACAGGGGAGGGGGGGAAGCAAATGAGTACAAAACAAATCTGGTCTATTTCTTGTTTTGATCCACTCCATCTATCTTTTACATCTTTGGCTGGCAGCAGACGGTGCAGAAGGACTGCATGCCATCCACATCCCATGGCTGCTCGGCAAAAGATGGTACAATAGGACTGCTAGCAGTCCGTATCGCCTGCCCGCTCACCATAAGACGGTTCAATAGGACTGACTGCAGGACTAAAGAGAATGACCTGGTCAAGTCATTCCAAATTTAGTCCCTGCGCCCATGTCTGCCCAGGCGCTCCCAGCCGACGTGGCCAGGAGCACCTCGGACATGACGATGACGGCTACCAGTCGTACTGTACCGTCTGCTGCCACAAGGCAAGGGGTTGCTGCTACTGTGTAGCAATGCCGTACCGCGTCTGCCAGCACCCAGGAGACATAGGGTGACGGTTACCTGAGCGGGCTCCATGCTTGCCGTGGTATGGCGTCTGCACAGGTAACTCAGGAAAAAAGGCGCGAAATGATTGTCTGCCCTTGTTTCACGGAGGGAGGGAGGGAACGGGGGCCTGACGATATGTACCCAGAACCACCCGCGACAATGTTTTAGCCCCATCAGGCATTGGGATCTCAACCCAGAATTCCAATGGGCAGCGGAGACTGCGGGAACTGTGGGATAGCTACCCACAGTGCAACGCTCCGGAAGTCGACTCTAGCCTCGGTACTGTGGAAGCGCTCCGCCAAGTTAATGCACTTAATGCACTTAGAGCATTTTCTGTGGGGACACACACACTCGAATATATAAAACCGATTTCTAAAAAACCGACTTCTATAAATTCGACCTTATTCCGTAGTGTAGACATACCCTAATAGTTAGAAAACCTCAATCTTCCTTGCTGCAGATCAGACCTACTACTTCTTGTCCTGCCTTCAGTGGACAGGGAGAACAACTGATCACAGTCCTCTTTATAACAGACCTTTACATATTTGAAAATTGTTATCAGGTCCCCCCTCAGGCTTCTTTTCTCAAGATTAAACGTGCTCAGTGTTTTGTTGTTGTTTTTTAGGCTTTCCTCATATCATAGGTCTGGTTTTGTAAATGTTTTAGTATTTTTGTTGCTCACCTCTGGACTCTCCAATTTGTCCACATCTTTCCTAAAGTGTGGCACCAAGCATTGGACACGGTACTCAGCAGAGGCCTCACCAGTGCTGAATAGAGCAGACAATTGCCTCCCATGTCTTATTAATACACACCAGCATCATATTAGACTTTTTTGCAACTGCATTGCATTGTTGACGCATATTCAATTTATGATCCACTATAACCCTCAGATTCTTTTCAGCAGTACTACCACCTGGCCAGTTATTCCCCATTTTGTAGTTGTGCATTTGGGGTTTTTTCTTCCTTGAATTTCATCTTGTTGAATTCAGACCAATTCTCCAATTTGTCATGGTCATTTTGAATACTAATCCCGTCCTTCAAAATACATGCAATCCCTCCCAGTTTGTCACCTGCAAATTTTATAAGCATACTCTCCACTCCATTATACAAGTAATTAATAAAAATATTGAATAGTGACAGACCGCTGTGGGACCCCACTAGATACGCCCTCCCATTTTGACAGAGAACCATTCATAACTATTTTTTGAGTATGGTCTTTCAATCAGCTGTGAACCCACTTTACAGTAATTTCATCTAGACCACATTTTCCCAGTTTGCTTGTGAAAATGTCATATGGGTCTCTGTCGAAAGCCTTCCCATGGAGAATTAACCTGTGCTCTAGGATAGTCTCTATCCATCTTCCATGCATTTTGGAATTCCAGGCTCACACCCAAAACCAAAGCAGCAGTTTGAGTTTGCCTCAGATTCCCCTCTTGCCCAGCAAAATTAATTTACTGCTTCTCCTTCTCTCTTTGGAAAAGAATAACACCATTAAATAAGTTGAACCAAACACGTACTGTGGGTCTCTTCCCTCATAAAATCAGAGAAAGGCCTGTAAAAAGGCAGAAAACAAACTTGGTCTTTGCTCTCAAGAAGAACTGAATCTCAAAGTAAAACAAAGTCTGTAGGCAGACGATAAACAGAAACCCCAGTGAATGATGTACATTTCAAAAAAGGAGTGAGTAATTAGGAATAATATCATGGAACTTTACAGGGATAATATCAATGCAAAACAAAAAAATGGCTGCGCTGGGCAAGAGCAACCCCAGCCCTGGCCGGGCCGGCAGGACCCCAGACCCATCCATGCCGGGCAGGCTCGACTGCCCTCAGCCACGCTGTGCCAGTGGGACCCCAGCTGTGGCTGTGCCATGCCAGTGGAACCCCAGCCTTGGCCGCAGCGGGCAGGCCAGTACAGCCCTGGCCGTGCCAGCCGTACCCCAGCCCTGCAGATGCGGCAGGACCCCAGCCCCAGCCTCCGCTGCACCAGGCCAGCCGGAGTGACCCCGGTTAATGATTAACCAGTTAAACAATATAATTTTAATCATTTAACCGGTTAACTTTTTAAACCAATATTTACATCCTTAGGGTGGACCTGATCCTAGATTTTGCAGCTTTGTCCTTTACTGCAAAATGTGGAGGCCAACCTTAGCTGACTCCTCCATTTGCTGGAGTGCCTTGCAAAATCTGTCAGGCAGTGGCAGTTTAGCCACTGGGTCAATGGGGCCCGTGCCCAGGGGCCCTGGCTAATTGAGGCACCCTCGTGCCCTGACCTGCTCTGCCCGCTTGGCACTCCTGACAGGAGTAGGGGAAGCTCCTGCGCCACAACCCCACTTCCTGGTAGGAGTGCAGGGTGTGTGAGGCAGGGCAAGCCCCCGTGCCCTGACCCTGCTCCTTGGTAGGAGTGCCGGGTGGGTGGAGTGAGGAAGCCCCCATGCTTTGACCCCACTCCCTGACCCCACTGCCCCACAGGAGCGCCGGGCAGGCAGGGGAAGTCCCCGTGCCCCAACCTTGTTTCCCAAGCAGGAGTGTGGGGTGGGGCTTAGGGGAGGGATTGCAGGTGGAAGGGATGGGGAGGGGCCCCCACTTGCTCTGGCCCAAGGCCCCACAAATCTCTAATCCGCCTCTGCTGTCAGGGCTTCGTACTAGAAGAAGAACACCATCTGCATAGTCAAGGTCTGAGAGCGAGAGATCACCGATCTTAATGCCTATGGATCTGACAGAATGCTGCATTAGGAAATCCATGGGGTGTTTCATCTCTTTTAAATCTCTTTTAGCAAAAATGGGTAACCTTCTGGGATCTGATCTTTGTCTTACACATTACTCCACTTGTGCTATTTAGAACAATAATGGTTTTGAATGCACTTTCTCTGCCCTGTGTTGATTGGCTGTTTGCTCCAACCCTCTTCCTGCTCCTCCCTCACAATCGTCTCCATTGGTCAGGAATGGGGAACCGCAGCCACTGGGAGCTGGGTGGGAGGGCGTGCCTGTAGATGGTCAATGTCAGCAAAATGAGTTTCAGAGTAGCAACCGTGTTAGTCTGTATTCGCAAAGAGAAAAGGAGTACTAGTGGCACCTTAGAGACTAACCAATTTATTTGAGCATAAGCTTTCGTGAGCTACAGGTCAGTTCATCGGAAAATGTCTCATGGCCCACAGTCGGATTACCTGATGGGCTGCATGTGGCCAGTGGGCTGCTGGTTGCCTACCACTGACTTAGCACAATGGGACCCCATTCTAGGTTGGTCCCTTAAGCACTATGGTAGTAAACATGATTATTAATAATAAATTGGGAATACAGCTCAAGTTTCTGAGGTCTTGTATCAACTGTAATGTCAGCTCAATGTATAATTTGGGTGTCACCCCACTCTGACTCCTGTCTACACACAAACATCTCCAGCTCAAGTGAAGTGGTGCTTCAAACTCAAGCTAGCTGGTCTGTCAAGGGATATGGACTGAAGTTTGAGTGCTGCTGATGCCCAAGCTAGCAGTGCAGTGAGGATGTAGCTACTGGCTGTGACCTGTTAGCACATTTGTGTTTCTAATCCAATCACTCTGTGTAGCTTTGCAGTGTGGATTCTCTCACTCCAGGTGGCTAGCTCAAATGGAGTAACTTGAGCTAACCTTTGCCTTGAAGACAAGCCCTGAAGGGGGTTAGGCCTGACTTTTAGCTATGTTGCCTTTCAGATCAATTCATCCATATGTAGGTGCTTTGGTTCTCTTATCTCTAACCACTACTACACCATGTTGTCCTCCCAGAGCCAGGGTTAGAGTCCAGGGGCCAGATCCTCAGCTGGTGTAAACTGTCATGGTTCCATTGACTTCAATGCAATGTACACCAGCTGTGGATCTGCCCCTAGGATTCCTGACCTCCATTCTACTACTAACAAATAGCTGTGCAACCAACCCACTGAAAGTGTATCAAGTCCTCTAGGAGATAGTTCACGTACTAGTAATTACTCCTGTAGTTCAAGTGTACTGATCTGAGTCTCAAACGCCAGGGTTAAACCCTGTTAACAGCCCACAGTGGGGGATCCAGTAAGAAAACATCTTTTTTAACCTAAAAACTACTATAATCTGTGTATTATCGTGTGAAGCATACTTCATTTCACTTGTTTGTCATATGTTGGCAAGTCTGAAGGTAGGCTTCACAGGGGCAGACACAGGTGACCCAAATACTAAAAAATATTATTCCAGCTTCATTCAGGTTTGCACTCTATGACCAAATCTTAGTGGCAACCTCAGCAATGTTAATGCAGAATAACTTCCCAAATACCCAGGAAATGTGATCATTAAATGTGCTGATCTGTTGATGCAAGAGTGTTTTGAGGTCACTGTTAAGGGTTTGCATCAGAGTGCAAGTTTGATGGACCTCAGCTATGTGTTGGGTTTTTTTTTGATAGCTATTGACTGGAGATGGAAATAAAACCTTTACCCAGTATTAGACCGTGTTACCAACAGAACAGGAAGCGGGCAAGGCAAGCAGATTTTCCCTCTAGACACGGTTTTAAGAGTTGGGTGGGCTGTGTCCTGAGACAATGGATCTGTCACTAAGCAAAGCTATTGTGTTAATGTAACTAGCAGCAGCAGGTGACACAAGAGCCATGGTGGGTGGCAGGTTGTGAACTCCTTGAGGCAGGGGCTGCCTTTTTGTTCTGTGTTTGTACAGCACCTGGCACAGGCCCTACAAGTAACTGTACCCAGGAAGAGCACAGCCCCTGCCCTGAGGCCCTAAGGGAGTCTGGTGGTGTGAGTGCCACAAGCAAGGCCCACCTCCGGTGCATGAGGGGACTAGGCGCTCCAGCCCTTCTGCAGAGCCAGCTCCGCCATGCGCACGCGCAGCCTCCCAACCTCCAGTTCATTCTACCCACAGCAGCCTTCAAAATGATCTGTACGCATGCGCGGGTCACCCTCCTTGTACCCAAAAGGCATTCTACGCACGCGCGGGTTCTCCATTTTCCCCATCCCCGCCAGCTGTCAGGGAGAGCTGCGCACGCGCGGGTTCCCTTGTGCGCGCGCTCCCCCCACCGCCCTCTCCGCAGCCGACGACTTCGGATGCTCGTGTGCGCCTGCGTGGCCACCGCAGGCCGCTCCGGGACCAGTTCTCCTCGGCCGCGCCTCGCAGCCTCGTGCACCAATCACGCGCCGGTTGGAACGCCGTGACGTCTTGGCGCCAGCGCGAAGACGTGCGTGCGTGCGTGCGGCGGCGGCGGCGGCGCAGCGTCCCCTGCCCCGAATGAAAGGGAAGGTCCCAGCGCGAGCGAGCGAGCGGTTCTGAGTGCCCAGCGGCGCGGGGCCCCCGAGTCCTTGTTCCCCGGCGCCCCGCCTACCTGGGTGAGTGAGCGAGCGAGCCTGCCTTGAGGGCGGCGCTGGCCCAGCCGCCTGCGGGCGGGTGGCGGGGGAGCCCCTGCCCGGCCCCTCCGCCTGAGGAGAGACCCCCCCCCAGCCCGCCCCGCCGAGCGCCCCTGCAGCTTGGGGGGGGCCGCCGGGGCTCAGGCCTGAGGCGCCGGCCTAACCGGGGAACAGCCGCCCAAGCCCGGCGGGGGGCTCGCCCTTCTGGAGGGGCGGACCCCAGCCCGTCCCGGGGTAGCGCCCGAAGGGCCCAGCGGTCCCCCCTGCGCCCGGTGGGATTCGTGCCCGTGTTGTAAGGGGAGCCCCAAAACTGGGGGCCATTTCCCTCCAAGCCTAGACTGTTCTCCCGTCTCTCAGGGCCCCCCCCCGTCTTCTCCTGGCGTTAATAATCCAGCTGGGAAGCGCCCCTGCCTTGCAGGGAGCCGTCGGGATCGATTTCCGCGTGAGAATCCCACCCCAGGGACACTGCAAGCTACGGCAGAGGTAATTCTCCCTTCTGAGAGGGGGGACCCCACTCAGCTGCCTGCCCCACCAAACTATTCAAGCCAGGGTTGAACCCTCCTCCTGTGAGGTGGATGCCCCGCATCATGGCTCGATCAAACCCTCCACGCCCCCTTCATGGGTGGGAATCCCAGACTTTCCTGAAAGTAAATCCAAATTATCTGCTGCAGGCTTGTTACACCAGCCTTCGGTGTTTTCGCTAGGTATGAGGTACATGGAAAATCTTCAAAAAGAAAAGGAGGACTTGTGGCACCTTAGAGGCTAACAAATCTTGTTTGCATATGCGTTAAAACCAAGATTTTCATGTGCTTAATGATTTTGGGTGCTCATTGTTCAAGTAGATACTTTAAAGAGGCTTGATTGGCAGGGGAACGGTAATCTGCATTTTCTGAAGATTAGGCCCCTTTAAAGTACTTCAGGTTGAGTACCCAGAATCACCAGTCACTTGTAAAAATACTTGCCTAAATATTTATTTTTTTTCATCTGAAAGTATCCAAAATCCCTTTTCTAACAAGTTTAAATGAAAAATGTCTAGGCATGTTTCTCTTGTGCTTGTCCCATGTCTCAAATTCTGTTACATGTTTTTTTAAAACAAAAACCCAAACAATCCTGTGTTTGCATAGCACCTCTAATCCTGAAGAATCCAGAGGTTTTAGCAAAACAATTAAACTTTACTGTAGAGAGCCTTGCATATAAACTGTAATCCAGTATTCTATGTAAGAAATAGCAAGCTTGGGCCTGACTTTAGCTAATAAATAGAGCATGAAGAAAAGCTCTTGAACTTCCTTTCTTATCTATCTTTTCCTCCCTCAGTGCTGAGTAATGTTTCATATATTGAGAAAGTGCCCTCCTTGTTTTTTCCTGAGAGATGTTGAGTATTGGAGAGACTAGATGGATGAGGGAATATCTTTTATTGGACCAGCTTCTGTTTGGCTGAGAGAGGCAAGATTTCAAGATACACAGAGCTCTTCCTCAGGTCTGGGAAAGGTACTCAGTGTCACAGCTAAATGCAAGATCGAACAGATAGTTTACTATAAGTCATTAGCATATATTCTAAGGGACCATTCAAGGCAAAGTGGCCTGTTAACATCCTTGAAGACATAGGACGAAAGGAGGGGTTAGTGAGTTCCAGATTGTTGTAATAAGTGGTAAATTGAGCGTCTTTATTAAGATAATGATTTTTAGTGTCTAGCCAAGTTATGAATTCAAGCTCCTAAACTCATATATTTTTTGCAAGATTTCATATGAGGACAAGGAGTATGCCTGTTAGTTGTGCATTTAGAATTAGTCCTATAGAAGATGGCAATAAAACTAGAGTGCAGGGCTTAACATAGTTTGTGTGAAAAACTCTTATAAAAATAAAAAAGATATCAAGAAGGAAAAGATGACCTTGAGTACTGTCTTAATATGCATCAAACTGCACAGATGAACAAATTCTGAAGAGAGAATTACAAAAAGAATCCTTTTTTGTAGCTGAGAATCTCTTATCACAGCTTTCATTTTTTCATGGTGTGTGTGTATAAAAACATCATCTTCTGTATTTTCACAGTATGCATCCGATGAAGTGAGCTCTAGCTCACAAAAGCTTATGCTCAAATAAATTGGTTAGTCTCTAAGGTGCCACAAGTACTCCGTTTTTTTTTCATTTTATAGGAGATTTTATTGTGAAATTAGGTACCCCTTTAGATAGGATCTTGGAAGATACTGACATGATTTTAGTATTGTATTGTCAGTACAGCTCCAAAAAAAAGACTCATTTGTCTCTTTTAAATAGGTTACTGTTACTGGTACAGATGTCCATAGTCAATGTTTCTATGATATAGCTCTGTTTACAGGGTTTATAGCATAATTGTAAATCTTGCTTCTGACTGAAACTTGGCGACTACTGTTTCAGTCCAATGATATGTGTACACGTCACATGTTTTTTTTTAAAAAAAAACAACCCAGTTTATAGTTTATTTTAAAAAGTGGATTGGAAGAATATTTTGCCGATTTTGAGTTGTGCCTGTTTTGGTCGAGTGAGAAGTAGGTTGGTGTTTAGTCAGTAATCTGGATTAGACATAAACTATTTTCAATAAGAAATTAAATGGCAAGATTTTAAATGTTTGCATTCAGGATGATGGATCTGTAATGTGGCAGGGCAATTGGTTCTAACTGTCTTCAGAAAATGTAAATTAGTTAAAATAGAGCTAAATATAAAGGTTTCTGCTCTTCTGAAATGCTGTCAGATACATTTGTTATTTGTAAGTAGTCTTATCGAAAATCTAAACCTAGCAATTTTTCTGTACTAAGTAGCTTACTCATTCTTAACCTATGTTAATATACATTCACTGCAAGCCATGGTGGTTTGTGATGTGAATTTATGAAAAAATATATACATGTGAACAGGATGCCATGTGCACCCTATGATATGAAGGAAAGAATTTCCAGTCCATACCAGATTGTCATAGGTGATGAAAATGCATTAATATACATCATGGGTGAACAAATGTAACTTAAAGTCAATAGTATGGATAAAATACTTCTGGTACTAATCAATTTCTTTTGCAAGCGTTAACAATGTATAAATAATGTACAAATGCCTAGGTATACAGAAAACACGTGCAAACAAAAAGCACAATTAGAGAGCGTTTTTAGGTTTCCTTTAAAAATGCTTTGGGAATAATCAAATCTGATTTTGATAGGAATGTGTTTCCTTTCTGACCTAATCTTTGCTTTTTAGTTGTACTTGCATTTTAAAAATATCTGTATTTGAATAATCATGCCAAAACACAATTTCAGCCAGTTAATTGCATCTTTTCATTGCTATGCTAACAGGGACCTGCTCAATGGAGCACACATTACCATCATTTTCTAAGTTGTAAAAAATACAAAATTACTTCAAGGAGTGAGGTAATATAAACAATGGTACATGCATACCCTATTAACCGTGTATCTTATTATATGTGTGTGTCTTAGATGCACTGTACAACATAATGCTGAAGGCCAAGTGACCTGTGAACATATTTCTTTATCAGTAACTTCCAAGAAGCAAAATATTAAAGTGAGCAATCATTTTGACTTTCGTGGTTATGAATTATTCAAATCTTCCAAAATCTTATAGTTTGCCATTCAGAGATTAAAAGGGAGAGTCTATTGATGTAGCAGCAGGAGTGATTGACATACCTAAAGCCAAATTCTCCATATGATTGTGTGTATAACTCCTGTTTTAGTCAATGGGACTTTGTGAACACACATCCAAGGACAGAATTTGACTTTAAATGTCTTAAGTTACTTTTATTAGGACTGTCATTGTTGTTGACACAAGAGTTAGTTCCTGAATAAGAAAATAAAGTAAGAAAAATTCAATGAAATCTGAAAAAAAAGAAAAGTCAAATTAAATCTAATCCACAGTGCATGCATATAGCCTCTTGTACGTGTGTGTATATATAACTACTGTAATATTAATTATCAAAACAGAAGTTGTTCTTGCATTTTAAATTGTTACAGTATTTCAGCCCATTATTGCATGATTTATGTGAAGCTTTTGAATGTGACCTAAGAACAAAAAATCTTTTTATATAGTTTCCTACTGTTCTTCTGAAGCCCTTTTCCCTGCTTCCAAAATCTCATTTAGATTTTAAAGAATTAAAGAACATTTTGGAAGTCTCTCTTTACTTTCTTCAAAAGCCAGCCATTCTTTCTGTTTAATAAATGGAGTGCAGAGTTATCTTATTTTGATTTCTCTTTAGAAGAATATAGTAAGTACTTTTTTGTGCTTAACGTTTAAGGGCTCTCTGTTGCCACTGCAAAAGGGTGTGACTCATTTATTCACATGGCACTCTTTTTGTGTGTAAATGAGCTAGATCTAGAATATGTGCATTCTTGTTACAAGTATGTCACCAATCTAGTATATTGCTTTATACTTAAAAATGGAAGTAAATGAAACAGTAAAAAGAACAAGCACTAGAGATAAGACATACATTTACATTTTGATATACGAATCTTGTATTAGCATGGCAAGAAAAAATGTTTTTAAATTATATCTATGAAAATTTGTGAATAACACCACATGAGAATTAAAAGGATCTTCATTAACTCTATTCTGTACAGAGGTATATAAACTTAAGTGTTCCTCCTATTTCTGTTATAAAAATAGGGAGTGATATTAGTGGCTAGGAAAGTGAGAAACTTGTAGCACTTTCAAGAACCATGCAGAGTTGGACTAGACAAATTTCACCAGTCAGTTGTACCATTGCAACTCAATCCTGACCTATGACGCCTCAGCCACTGTAGCCAAGGACCTCTTTTTAGCAGAAGTTCTGAACTATGTAATGGTCTTCCTGATTTAGATGGGCGTCTACTGGAGACGAAGGCTGAGAAACCCATATTCATTGCATATGTGACCAGAACGATACTGAGACCCAGATCTTCAAAGAGGAAAAGCAGTAAACAAGCATACTACTTAGGGTCTCTAAATTAGACCATTTAATTATATAAATTATAGCACGTTTGTTCCTTTAGAGATGTAAAGGTGAATGGACGCAAACCTCAACTTTAAAATGGGTCCAAAAAGTGTGTATTCTTGAATGTTTGGGCCCTAAAACATCCAATTTGTAATGAGATCCACATAGACAGATTCATGTATGAAGCCTCATTGAAGTGGATCCACCTATGTGAATCTCATTGCTGAACTGGGGCCTTGGTGTTGTATTTTTAACTGTTACTTTTTATGTTTTACAAGCATGTGATTTATGTGGAGTTTAATTTTAAATTACTTTTCTTAGGATAAGAACAGCTGTTGTCATGCACATATTAAGGATTAGGGTAAGATTGCGAAAAACAACCCTGGATCTTAAAGGGTTTCTATTACAGCATATTAGTCACAAATATTCACCTCTAAAACTTTGTTCGTGACTTTAACTAGCCACATTGTATCTGTGTAATACCTAAAATGGTAACATTTTATCTTCTCATCTCATAAGGACAGTTACTCATATTTGTAAAGCTGAAGATGAGTATTTTTAAATTCAATACTTATTAGTTTTTATGGATGGTAGCCCAGTTTTTTTTATTGCTGATTCTAAAGGAGTTCAGTAGAATGGGTTTTATTGTATGCTAAGGTAAAGCTCTCCCTGTGCAGTGTGCTTCTGGAATGAATGAATAAATGGAACGAGAGACAATATTGCATCAGGATTTCCTAAATGATTCCTGTACTAGTTATATTTTTCATTTTCCCCCTTCCCCTCCCCTCTCTCAGCCTTTACATTTGTATAAATTTTATTACTTCTCTTACTTTAGGGACCATTATATATCCTGTTGCCACATTCTTAAAGATTTTGGGAAATACGTCTTTTGCGATATACATGTTTGTTCATATATTATACTCTAGCTGTGTGTATGAGACAAATTATATTCCACTCTGAGACGTAGTAGATGTTTCAGGTATTTTAAGAGAAATGCAAAGTAACTTGAGTAAATATAATTTAAATTAATTTCAGCTGAAATTAACATCACTATGGGACATTCTTATTCCCTGTAGCATTTGTGAGGACTGAAGTGTCATTCTAAAGCCATTTTAAAAATCATGACAAGCTCAGTTGGACAGAAAAAAGGGTCTTCAAGGCAACGGAAGTGTGGTTTTTGTAGGTCTAATAAAGATAATGAATGTGGGCAATTACTGATGTCTGAAAACCAGAAGGTGGCAGCACATCACAAATGTATGGTAAGTAATGGAGGAAAAGGAAGTTTAAAGCTGTGAGTTTATTAACTGCGTTATGTAAATAAATGAAATCCTGAATAATTTCAGCCCACTTGTGGCAGTGGTATATAAGTTACTAATACCACTGTTTGTATTTTGAAATTGTTCCTTATTACAAATTATAATTATTCCATATTACGGGAAACCCTTTAAAATGAAGTTTTTGTTTTTACACAACTTGCAGCTATTTTCATCTGCATTGGTATCTTCACACTCTGATAATGAGAGTCTTGGTGGATTTTCTATTGAAGATGTTCAAAAGGAAATAAAAAGAGGCACTAAACTGGTAAGTCTGTAATTCTGCCTCTTGAAAATGGAAAAGTAGCATTTTCTTAACTTCTGCAAAGTATCTAATGAACTAATTCAGTGTACTACTGAACTTAGTTATTGTATCATATCTTTTTAAAAAAAAGATTTTCCCTTTGTCTGTGACCTCTAGTGTAATGGGTAATTAACCCGTGTGAGGAGTAATTAAGATAAAACTGGTCATGCATTTAAAAAAAAAGCGGGGGGGGGTAAATCTTAAAGAAAGGGTCGGGTGGTAGCTAGATGGGATAGCCACCAATAGGTGTGATCCCTTATTGAAATCAATAGGAGTTTTGCAGTTGATTTCAATAGGAACAGGACTGAGTTCTAAATGTCAAATGACTAACAGTGGGAAGTGTCTTAAAGCAATCAATTTGTTTTTTTATTTTAATCATAATGTGTATAGTCTAATTCAAATATATAAATAGGTTATTTTGGAGATTGTGGAATACTTTTGGAATTACTAAAAATGAACTGCAAATCTTAACATTTTCACTAGCACTGTACTTATGTTATCAACAAATAAAGATGGTTATAGTGAATGTGCCATAATTTTTCCAATCAAGTTTTAAAACTCATAAACAAAATAAACTACTTGTTCTTTTTAATGGGCTGCATACAAAGAGAAACCAGCATTTCTTAAATTTACTTTCCTATTTAATATTTTCAGACAGATTTCACAATGGAAGCACATTCCAGCAGGGCTTTGGAGCTGTGCACCAGCTCTGCTCCAGCTCCAGGCAAAAACCTGCTGCTCCGGAGCTGCTCCGTGGGCTCCGCTCCAAAGCCCTGCATTCCAGGGAGCTATGCAAGTGTAACACTGCTCCTTTACCAGCAGTTGGTTTCACTGCCAAAAACTGGCCTTTACTGCCAAGATACTTATTGCTTCGGTTTTTTTAATGATTTGATAGAGCCTTGGGATGCAGATTTTTCATGAGATGCACATACTGAAAACGAGTTTAATCATAGCCTCACCAAACTGCTATGGAGCTGTGTGATATGAAGGGCCGTTCGTTTGCAAGGCATTACTCAATTTTTAAGGCTGATTTCAGTTTGATATAAGAGCTAGGTATTATTACAATCATCTTTCTTAGCTGGGAGATGACTGCTTTTGCAAATATTTTCTAACAAGTGATATAGTATAACTAAAACAGTCCTTAAGCACTTTCAGTTTTTGGGACAGGGAGGTGTGTCTGGAAAGAGGTTCTACCAGGGATGCTTTATTTGGAGGTTGAAGTTACATGATGCACCTCATGCTACTTACAGCCTCATCACTAAACAGTACAGTACTTTGCTTAGTCTTTTTCAGTGTGGAGTTTTATTTGCTCTAATTATATTATGTGTTCATTGAGCTATAGCAGTTGGAGAGTATAGGTGTGATTGGAGATTTGATATTTATAAAGAGCAGTGTAGCATATGGCTATGTGGGCCAACAAGAAACTTCTTGACTATTAAGTCTTTTTTTAAATGGTTTTACAAGATTTGTATGTTTGGGATTCATGAGAATATAGATTTTTCTTTGTGCTTCTGAATCTTTTTTGTTCTATCAGTAACATGTTGGAAGAGGATGGATTCTTAAAGCACACCATCTAGCGAAACCAGGCACTTGAACTAGGTCCAAGTTTTATATGAAGAGGCTAAATGGTTTTGTCCTGATAAGCTTGAATGTGCACTCTTTCTTTAAACATTTTGTACTTAGTGATTGCTTTCCATTCTTGACTGCTCCTTTATAGGAGAAGCAGTAAAGCACTCAGTGTGGTTTTCCAAATCTAATAGTCATATTGGTAATTTTTACTAAATTCTGTTTGCTGGCAGGCAGAGTTTAAGTAGTTGTCCTATTTTGGTAGATGTTGCTACTTGAAGCTACTTCTGCATATTAAAGCAATGATGGGAGAAATGCAGAATATTTCTGGTGATAGTTGAGGGGTTAAGCTATAATGATAGGCCAGTAATATCAGCTTGTTATTTCCCAGTAAATGCACTGATCTGAGGTCATTATTACTTCTATTAGCTGTATGTGAGGAGAAACCCTTAAAATGTGGTCTCTTATTGTGCTTAGAACTTTTCATGTGCCTGATGTACCTAGAGAATTAAACATGTTACAAGCCAATCAGGTAATAAAAATCATTCCAACAAATTTAAAATTTATTCCAAAGGGAAATAGATCAATAAATCAATATAAAGGTTCTTCCAGTTTGTCATTTCACTAGAGAGATTTCACAGCTTATGTAAGAGTAAATTGTTTGTCTAACCTATTAAAATATATGAAAGAATTAAAATAGTGGATAAAAGGGAACTGATTAGTTTATTCTGAAAGTGTAAATACATTTTAATAAAGTTGCTCACAAGAAGTTACTTAGGAAACTTGAAATACAGAGGGTTGATTGAACACCTACCATGGATTTAAAAACTGATTAAGAGCAATGGAACAGTATGAATAGAGCTGGTTTTTCTCAATTTGTAGGGAGGTAAATAGCAGGATGATCCAAGATTCACTCCTTTTTTGTTTTGTTCAGTTAACTTTAACATTATGAAAGATGGGGTAAACTGTGGGGTTACAAAACTTGCTGGTGGCAGGTTTATTTAGGTTAGTTGAGACAAAGAAGAATTGGAAGAACTGTAGAAAGACCTGATAAGCAAGGCAGTTAGGCATGTTGGATGCGTGGGTAATTTTTCTCTTCGTAGCCTTATGCAAGGTAATGTATATTGTAAGGAACAATATATACTGATTATTTGCAGGGAAAAAATAAATATAGCTCAGTAAACATACCTCAGAATCAGTCAAACTCTAAGAGTTTGAGCAGTGTTAAGAAGCTAGAAAAATTATGATGAATATTAATGGCATTATATACATTGACTGTATGTTTTTCCCCTTTAATTCAACACATGAAGAAGGGCCATGAAGATGTTAGAAGCGTAAGAGGTATTTCTCAAATGAAAGAGTGCCTGTCCTTGGAAAAGGAAGAGTAAAGCAATTGCCCTCTATGTAGCCTTTTCTACAGCATAAAAACAAAGATGGTGGTATTAATACGATTGAGACATTCCTTTTGTGTACCATAGTGTCATGGAATATGACTGAAGCCAATTATTTGAAAAGAGGATTAGACATTTGTAGGGGGGAAAAGAGGCAGCTGCAGTTAACGAAGGTAAAATTTCAAGCATTCAGTCCTTATGCTTCAGGGAATAAACTGATTTGCCAGCTGAGGTCAGCAAGAAAGTCCCTTTTCTCTCCTTCTTTCATCGTATAATCCACAGTTGATCAGTGTTTGGTATAGCCCACTCTTGGAAGCATAACATCTAAGTGAAAAATTAAGTTTGTTCCAGCATGGCACTTCTTACTTAGCTAAAGTTATTGGATTATTTTCCACTGCATTAATAATTAAGATAAAATTATTATCTTACTGTTATATTTTATAACTGAGTAGCTGACACATCTGTCTCTCCTTTTAAAATTAATTTAAAATGACACTTGGGGAAAAATGTGGATAAAGACCGTATGACTAAATACATTGCTCTCAGTAATGCCATCTGTTTCGTGAGGAGGGGAGTTATTTTATGACTATTAGTTCCAATTATTTCCAAAGCCAAAAGTATTAAACTGCTGCTAGCATGAATTCTGTTTTTCTCTTCCTTTCTGTTATAGATGTGCTCTTTATGCCATTGTCCAGGAGCAACCATTGGTTGTGATGTGAAAACGTGTCACAAGACATATCACTACTACTGTGCATTACATGATAAAGCTCAAATAAGAGAGAAACCCTCACAAGGCATTTACATGTAACTACTATTTATCTACCATGTTTCTGCTTGTATTTATATTTCACTCTCTTTGTAAAACTATCATTGGGATACAAACATTTTGGGTTTTATAAAAAAGTTGTAATTGTGTACATTTTTAACTGCAGTCTAGCACACTGTTATATTAAACTCCATATTCACAAAGTTGGAACTGTAGAGTCTTGTAAATAGGGTAAAATGTACTGCTATTTAAATTAAACTAAATGAGCTCTAAATCATGACTTATCTGACAGCTTTCAACTACTTTGTTTATAGGATTTTATGCAGAAAACACAAGAAAACTACACGTAACTCTGAAGGTAAAACTATTCAATGTAATTCCCCCCCCCTTTTTTTTTTAAGAGATACTTTTATGTTTTCCACAATTTAAAATGCAATCAATGTTTTGGGCAAATTAGACTAGACTAGAATTAGATGCATTTCTGAAAGAATGAATCTAGAAGCTGAACACATATAGGGAATTAGCATATGATGTGATGCTAAAAGGTAGGCATCTGGTTTTTTAAAAAAAAAAACAAAAAACCCAGCTAAATCCCAGAATGCTCTGGAGTTCTGATACTCTGTCATAATAAAGATTCTGTGAAGGTAATGTGTTCCCTCTTGGGGAAGAGGGTCCCTTTTAGGAAGAATCTGATTTGTGTGTGCAGGTAAGTATTCTATATCTTAAATGCGTCAATTTTGTCAAGCAATGGCTAGATCTTACACTGTTTGTAAGAAAATCCTACAAAACCACAGTATTTCTTTTAACTGTTGCAAGGTTAAGCTTTAGGTCTTCCTTTCATAATACTCCTGATAATTTTTTCATAAATTAGAGAAGAGATCTGGTATTATGTATAAGGGGTTGTGATCAGATTACCCTTTGAAATGCTCCCTTTGGCTATTTGACCAATTGAGTTGATTAACACAAGTAATTGTATGAAAGCACTCACGCAACAGTCTCATAACTCAGGGGAGACTGTTGGAATGGGTGATGCAGTTGGGCAATGCATTAAAAATAGCTTTAATATGTTGTATGGTCTTTTGACATTCAAAACAATTTGCACAATTGTGTGGTGGTGGCTTTTGCCTTTTTTCTATTGTATTTGAATTTGGGTAAGTAGAAATTAATTTACCTTTGCATCTTTCGAAATTGAAATGTAACCTCAAATTGAAACAATGAAGAAATGCGTTACTGTGTCTTTTAGTGATATTTTTGTAAATGTCATTTGTTTCTGCCAAATGCATTTTATTTAGCATATACATATTATTTTGTGCCATTCATATTAAATAATTAGAGATTTGATTTAATCTCCCCCCAAATCTTTTTGCACAATGTAAATCAAACTCCAGGCTAAAACTGGATTTTTGTTATCCAGTTATACCTAAATATCATAGTGTGCTCTGCATGTAACGTGCACTGCACTATGACTTCTTTAACTAACAAGGCTTTATTTAAGGAGACTGGAGAAACAGCACAGAATTTGTGTTAATAGTTAATGGATTTTAAATAGACTAGATCCAGTTACTTTAGTGTAGTTTGGTATCTTAATTTCTGTTTTGGGGGTAAACAGTATTGTAGGATGAAAATTGTTATGGAAAGATTTTTGGAGTGAAGGACTAGACTAGTCTCTCATCTAAATAGTTATTTTAGACAGACACATAATGTACATATACTCGCTGTTGGCACACAGGTTTTTCAATAGATGGCAATAGCTAATTATGGTCCTAATCCTGCAAATTGTTCGATGGGAGTGGACCTCTGCTCCTTTGTGGAGCTCCTTGCAAGGCCAAGGTCTGTGCTAGTATTTGAGAGTCTGTAAGAGCTGTTTCTGCCTATTCTAGTATGTCACTCTTTACTGGGAGGAGCTCTGTATTTTAATATGGATATTTGTATTGGAAAGGACATGGAAAAAAATTATTGCAGAAGAGCAAGAGCTGTTTGTTCAAATATTAATGATTGCAGTTTTTTTAAAAATACAAAAGCAGTATTTTCTATAACAAACTTAAACCTCTTTTAAAAACCAAAGCTATCTGAGTTGTTGAAGACAAAAAACCCTATATATCTTGTTTAGATTTTCATTTTTCACTCCATTGAATTGAAATGGAAGATTTGGGCCAAAGTATTTATTTTGCCATAGTGTGTATGCTCTTTCTAGCTAGGGTCCCAAGTTTGAAAATCAGACTCTCTCTATTCTCAGGCTTCTGGGGACTGAGTATGCTATACTGACAAAACAGTAATATTGTTTATAGTTTGTATTTTGGTAGTGCCTACCAGGCATGGGGCCCATTTTCCTAGGCCATATACAAATGACCATAACAAAGCAAGCACATTTAGTCTCTGGCAAAGAAACACCTTACATCATTCTATAGTATGCTGCTAGATACTTATATCCTGAGAGATAGTTGCTGTGTCTTGAAAAGAATGAAAGATCAGGTGGTCCTCAGCACTCTGAGAAGGGGTTTACAGGATCTCCTGTTTCAGAGTAACAGCCGTGTTAGTCTGTATTCGCAAAAAGAAAAGGAGTACTTGTGGCACCTTAGAGACTGACCAATTTATTTGAGCATAAGCTTTCGTGAGCTACAGCTCACTTCATCCACAGTATGCATCCGATGAAGTGAGCTGTAGCTCACGAAAGCTTATGCTCAAATAAATTACGAATAAATTTATTATAATATGAATTATTATATTTATATGAATATAAATTTATGAATAAATAAATTTTAATTGAGCTTATGCTCAAATTGGTTAGTCTCTAAGGTGCCACAAGTACTCCTTTTCTTCACGGAAAAAGTGAGTGTCAAAGAGGGAGTTGAATGTATAGAGGGAAACTAGGGCTTGGCACACTAGAAAAGTAGAGAAGAGTAAGCAAATTGGACTGAATAATCAAATGCTGTTGTAACTTTTTTGTCATTTATTATTTTGTTTTCATGAATTCCACTCTTGGGTGGTTTGCAAACCAGAACAGTTGATGCTAATCTGTGGTCATGTGCCTCAGAGCTTATGTGTGGGGCACTGGGTCTGAAAGTCAGATGTGAAGGAAGGATATGAACCCTGCCCCTCGGGCTGGGTTTTTGGGGGAGAGGGGTTTAATCAGTGCAGAGCAGTTCTGGTTGTGTGTCCTAATCTAATTGTAGTAGTTCAGTTATTTTTATTTTAGCTCTTTTGGAAGCAGCTGTTGGAATATAATTTTAATAGAATAATAGTTTCTCATTTGGGTCATGTCCGGTTTAGACAATCGAATGATTGGGACTTAAATTCTGTGGACAGTGCTGCCCCAAAATATCTATTAAGACTAGCATTTATTCTTCCTCATTTATCTACAAAATGGTTGTTTTCTTTGGAGTTCTTGCTAAAGCCTGAGAGGTACGTATTGTGGTGTCTGTTAGCAATTCCAGCTTAGTGGGCCAATAGCTGTTAGAGACCAATGTATGCTCCTGCTACCAAGTCCTTCTCCCCTTTCCAGAGGAATGGTATGCCATCGGGTACCTGTTGAGGAAACTTTCAGTGTAGTGCACAGAGATTTGGCTAAATTACTTTAATTAAAGTTGAACAGCTAAAAACCTGTTCACCCTAATGAACATTTACTCTTTGATGTCCAGATCTCTCATGAAGCCCAAGAGGGCCAAGAATTCATTATGCTGACTGCTTCTCTCCTCCGGACCAATCCACGAGTTAATGCAATATCTTGTTCATTTAATGTCTGGGAGGAGATGCTGAAGTTACTCCTGAGGGCATTCTGCACCAAAAAAATTCTGCACACAATGTTTTAAAATTCTGCAAAATTGTAGAATTTTAATTTGTCAAATGTGGAGGTTCGAGCATGGCATTGGAGAGCACATAGAGACACTGACTCAGCAGTGAGGCTACACCCAACCCTCACATGGTGCAAGAACTGGGCCTGCCCCAGAAACACCCCAGGACCCTGCCCCTCCACGCCAAGTGCAGCAGGTGTGGGCATGCAGGTTCAGCAATGCAGGGTCCAAGTGTGGAGGGGTTTAATGTGGGGGGGATCCAGATGTGGGCTGAGGGTTCTGTGGGGAGCAATCTGGGTGCATGTGGTTCAATAGGGAATTTGGGTGCAGGGGAGATCTGGATGCACAGGGGCTTGTTCTGGGTGCAACGGTAATGATACTCTGCAGGGATGTCCAGATGAAAGTGCTTGGGGCTCAGTGGAGGGTCCAGATGCTGAGGCGGTGGGGATCCAGTTGGGGCTCAATGGGGTGGGGATCCAGGTGTGGGTGTCTCATCTGGGTGATCCAGGTGCAGGAGGAGTCGGGCTCATGGTTGGGGTGCTGAGTGCGGTGGGGTGAGGCTCGGTGGAAGGGTCTGGGTATGAAGGGGTTTGGGTGCACAGGGGTTGGGCAGATGAGGGAGCAGCTCTCTGTGCAGGGATCCCTCCCCCTACAGCTGAGGAGTGATGTGGGGCGGGGAAATTTGCAGAGCTTTCTGCAGCTGGGAGAGAAATCTGGGAGTGGGTCTAACCTGGCCCTGGGTGTCATGCAGGGGAAGAGGAAGCCCTGCCCTGCCCAGCCCAGCCAGGGCTAGCAGCGAAGACTGGCACAGGGTGGGAGCCACCAGCTGGATCTTCACTAGTCCCACCCCCTGCACACAGTGATTTACTTCTCTGCCTGCTGCTCTAGGTACCTGAAACATACTGCTGGGGAGGGTCGCATGACTGCTTTTGTGGCTTCCCTTTACTTCCCTGTCAGAAAGTCATTTTTCTGCGGGGAAGCAAAGAAATCTGCGGGGACATAAATTCTGTACGTGAGTAGTGGTGCAGAATTCCCCCAGAAATATGAAGTGTCTTCTGTTTGTTTTTGAATTTATTAAATTTAGCTTGGTGGCACAAGAAGCTATACATAGTCATTCTCTAGTTTTGCAGATTGTTGAC
Organism: Lepidochelys kempii; assembly: GCF_965140285.1. Taxonomy (NCBI): domain Eukaryota; kingdom Metazoa; phylum Chordata; order Testudines; family Cheloniidae; genus Lepidochelys; species Lepidochelys kempii. Next base: position 98,522,896 of record NC_136388.1, on the reverse strand, counting down.
CTCCTTTAATATTTCTTTATGGTCTTGCATTCGCATGATATCAGAGCTATATGCGATGAATCTATTTTTCTTCTCTTCACTCAGATGCAGAAGTAATCACAATAAAATCCAAATGGTACACCAGATAGTTGCGTGCCTCTGCACAGTATCTTTAATCTAACAACTCCAGGGTTAACTAGTTGTCACTGCATAGGGATAGAGACCAACCTGGAATCTTACATGCTGTATTCCAACTAACTAGAAGAGCATGTCAGTTTAAAGTAGTTCGGAGGCAGCTGTTCAGAAGAGCAGATTGAGAGCTATTTGAAGTGCGCTGTCCTCTAAACTGGCTAGATTCTTGTTTTCATTTCGCTAACTGCTTAGAAATCTCTTATCTAGGACATAAAATAAAATCCAACCCCATTAAGCATTCTGTTCAGGAAACACAGTGGACTTTTTTTTTCTTCTTTCCCCCAGCATCATGGGGGAGTTGCTATCATTGTTCTGTTCGGCTTGTAAATGTTATCATAGTATTTCATTAGTCGAATTGTTACGCAACTTGGCACAATTGTATTTATTTTTTGAGAAGTTTGAAGCTAAAGTTGACTCGAACTTATTTTCCTTCATTAGTTGCGATTTTGGTCAGTCATTTTGGTTGTTTCTATGGTATGGTTCAAAAATAATTTTTCTTTAGTACCTTGTATTTGCAGATCTCCAAGTGATCTGGGGAAACTAAGGAACATAATTGATGTGCTCAAGGTCACTCAGTAAATCAGTGTCAAAGCCAAGAATAGAACCAAGATTGTCAGTTGTATGCTTTACTCTTAGGGCAATTACAGGTCCTTCAAATGTTAATTTAAGAATGATAAAAATTTAACGGAATTATTGTCGATACTCTACTTCATATCGGATTATCAGTCTGATCTTTCTGCAAGCCTGTTCCTTATCTGTGTGGTGTTGTGTTTTTTGTTTGTTTGTTTGTGGCCATTGGGGTAGAATCCTTGACAGCCTACTTCTAGAACCAGTTAATACTTTCAGGGCATTAATGTAGGTGTCCACTTTTCGTTTGCTACTGGTATTCTAATTTATGCAACCAACCCACAGATATCACTTCTTTATTGCAGAGAAGTACCTGGTCTTGCATAAAACCGGGACAATACTTATCTGAGGTGCTTGTGTTCTGTTCCAGGAACATGCCTAAAGTAAGGCTTACTGAATATCAGTACTTAAGTACCTTGTTGTGAATATCTTCAAGAATAAGAAAAGAACTTTCAGTAACTTAACTCTCCTTTCTGAATGTAGACAAGAGCTTTCTCAGAGGAATTCCTTGCCAATAGCCTTGACTGCTATTATTACTATAAAGATGGTAAATTTACCTCTTCATTCCAGAGTATGGACCGGATTTTTAAAAGTGCTCAGCATCCCAATTAGAACAGTTGCTGCTGCATGCTGAGCTCTTCTGAAAATCTGGCCCTATACCTTTTGATATGTTGTTGAGTTATGATTTTAAATATATTTGTTTATTGGGACCTATTGATGGGCAAAAATGAACTCTGGTATCCTTCAGTTCCCCTAATGGATTGTCTTAGCCCTTCAAAACTGTACTTATTTACTGATGAGCAATATTTCAAGAAAGAAACAACTACATCTCATTCCTTTTACATCTGTTACATAGTAATAAAACTGAGTGTAATAAGAAACCATATGAGTGTACACATTGTTAATGTTTGGAACAGATGCCTGGACGCTGTGGGGTCAAAAAATGAAGTGTCCATTATTACCACTGTTGCTGCGCCCAAAGCTCTCAGGGATTTAAGGGGAATGGTCTTTCCACTAATGGAAATCTAAATATTCCCTTAGTAGTTATGCTTTTTTATTTCTTTGGATCAAATATGAAGTTTATAATCTCACGTAATTCAGGGAGTTGAGTGAGGACAACATTTCTGTAGAAAATCCATTCAGAAATAGCACATTCTGTACCAAAGCAATTATTTTATTCCATGCTCGGCATAAACCAGATGCCAACAAGAAAAACAACAGACATATTGGCATCAGATTTAGGCAATGTTCTGATTCATCTGGGATGAGATTTGGTTAGAAGTATTTCTTGAGACAGCCTTATTTTCTTTAATGTCAGGCGCATATTACACTTTTCACCCCATATAGTTGCCTCACTATGCATGCACTTCTCTAGTCACATAAAAACTACAATGGCATCCTAACTCACAAGGTCAGGTCCTCTTGTCTTTCCATTCCTACTGCAGAGAGGTTGCATAGTCTTTCTGCGGAAGACAGATTAGGCCCAACTAACCAGAGTCACCTTGTTTTGTATCTTTTTGGAGACTGTTCCTCTAAATATGCCCCCAAAATGTCTACATGTTCTTATATCAAAAAGCAGTTACTCCATCCTAGAAGTCTGAACAAACATCATCATAGCAACTGTTTTAATAGTCTGATTTGCAAAGACTTCTCCCTATGGAAAAAGTCCACTCGATAACTAGAGGAAAAGAAGCATCTTTTGCCGTGATATTGGAACAGTGCATTATGTTTATGGAAGATTTTACATAATTCTTTCAGTTCGAATCTGACACTTTTTTTTTACACTGCATTCATCACTGTAGTATCTGATTCAAGTAGTGCATTAAGCAATGAGATTACACATTTGTCACACGCCGTTGTTCCTCTCAGAAGAGGATGAGAGGACAAAGCGAGTGCAGTGGAGTGTCTTGTTTTAGTAGGGGCTCTAAAATTTATTTTTAAAAATACCTGTTGTGTTAGGCAAGGTCAAATAAATGTGTGTTGCATTTGGATTGGGAAATAGGGAGATTTGTGATTATCCTTAGTTTGTGGGAGAGTTCATTCCAAAGTCTCTGAACTGTCCTAGTGAAGGATCTGTCTCTCACACAGATGAGCTTTACTCTCTTGCTGCTGAGAGGTCCATTGTGCCAGAGGAGCAAAGGTGTCAACCACAGTCTCTTAATCCCAGACCTTTAGGCAATCTTTTAGGTACAGTAGAACCTCAGAGGTAGGAACAGCAGCATTACAAACTGACCAGTTAACTACTCCTCTCATTGGAACCGGAAGTACACAGTAAGGCAGCAGCAAGCACGCGCGCACACACACACATATACTACAGTGCTGGGTTAAACATAAACTACTTTAAAAAAACAAAAAGAGGAGGGGACGGAAGCATCATTTCTTTTGCATAGTAAAGTTTCAAAGCTGTATTAAATCAATGTTCAGTTGTAAACTTTTGGAAGAACCACCATAATGTTTTGTTCAGATTTACAAAAAACCTCCATTCCCAAGGTGTTTGTAACTCTGAGATTTTTTTTTGTATCTTGAGCCCAGGCCATGGAACACTTTGAAGATAAGGACCAATACCTTGAACTCGATTCAAAATTCTATCCGGAGTCAGTTTAGAGAGTAGGATGTGTTCATAGCAGCCTGTGTTGCTGAGGAGACTGCTCCTTATAGTAGTTGGAGGTTCCGAAGTGCTGAAGGTTTCATGCCCAGGTATATCACATTGTTGTAGTCCAGCCAAAAGATGAAGGTATGAATAACTGAGGCCAGCTCTTCATCTGCCATGATGAGATGGAGGCTCTTGGCCAACTGGAGATGATAGAAAGCATTACGAATGTTGCAATGAGAGAGCTCAGGGTCAGTGAGAAATCCAAGAGTACTCAGACTATAGACTGAAATGACCATTTGTGGAGGTGAACCTTCAACCAAAGGAGACTGTACGGTGCCTGCAAACTCCTCTAAATACTTCCGTCCAGCATCACCTCTATTTTGCTTAAGTTCAACTTCAGGCAGCTGTACTTCATCCGTGAGCTGATCTCACTGAAGCATTGGGCCATCGTGTTGGTAGTGGTGTGGTTATGTGATGAAGGGTAGGCACAGCTGTATGCCATCTGCATATTGCTGGCACTCAAGTCTGTGAGTGACTACTAGTTGTATGTAGATATTGAAAAGGACTAGAAAGAGAACTGATCCTTGTGGAAGCCCACGAGTGAGGGGCCTACTAGTGGAGGTGCACGGCATCATTACTTGTTGGGAGTGTCCTTTCAGGAAGGACTCAAATCATTTTAACAAATTATCCTAGTCTGCTGCCACCTCTCTCATGTGAGACAGCAGTGTCGAACTTTACAAAAGCATCCTTAAATTATACGTAGAAATAGTCTCAAACACTTCCTAATATAAATGCTGTTCAGGCTATAAATTATTTTGGTCAAGGTCCATGTCATTACTGGTTGCTATGAGGAATCTAGTATACTTGAAAATCTAAAATAGTAATTGGACTTGCAGGTGTGGAATTTTAAGCCTTTTCCCCAGAAAATCTCTCTACACTTTAGAATCATATTGATAGACCAGAAGAAACTTTTTCCATTATCAAAAAAATTTCCTGAAAATAAGCAGTTGAACATTTTCATCTGTAATTTAGCATCACTTATAGATGTAACCTGGTGATTTGTCTCTATGCATTCAAATACATACATTCCACTATTTTTATGTCAATCTTTCCTAATTTATCCTCACTAATATCTGTGGATGCAGTCACAGTCTCACTATCAAATACAGCTGCAAAGAAACTGTTTAGTTTTTCTGCCATTTCTTTTCCAGTAAAAATAATTACATTGCCGCCTTGTGGTTCTTTTATTTTTCAGTCCTCTGATAGATTAAAGAATATCACATTATTATCCTTGGCTATCGTTTAGTTTATACTTTTCTTAATTTAAACCCCTTTTATTTTGTAGAACTTAATACTGACTTGCTCTGATTTCTAGAAATCCTTCTTTACTTGTAATGCACTTTAACAATTTTAAACCAAAATGTATATACTTTGTGTAGATTTAATAAAAGTAAGCACACTCAGAGACATCTTCACAATATCTAACTTGAATCACATATCTACAATACCACTTTCTAAAAACTCAGTTTTGCTTAGTACTATCCTTATTTTATCATCCTGAGTCTTTTTTTTCCTCTTGTGTAACTTGCTCTGCTATGTATTGCCGTGCAGAGACCCCCCCCCCCCCCCTTGGTAGTTAGATATAGTAGCTTTAGCCTCCACTTTATATGTCCTCCTTTATATTGGTTTGTGTAACCATCTTAAAATTACTTTAATATAGTTATCTGTGTTACTTTGCTTTAACAGTAGGTTTTAAAGAAGGGGAGGAAATCCCCAACATAACTAAGGATGACACAATAAAGAATAAACTAGTGGATTTCAACCTCTTCAATATCATGACTCCAACAGGAAAAAGTTTCAGGGCCCAGTTTCCTTCTACCCATAACAAAAGGGACACTCTCCCAACCCCTTAAGAGTTGGGACCTCCAGGCTGAGAACCCAGGGAATCAACTGTTATATAAATCCGTCTTTTATACTGCTTGGTAATGATAGTGGAATTCTAAGCTACAAATATGGGACTCTGTCACTCCTGGATTTTGTCATAGCTGATCTGAAGTTAGTATGTTCTTGATTAAAACATTTTTAAGTGCATCTGAAAATGCAGACTCTTCTCTGGAATATGTTGTTCTGAGAGCACATACTGGATCAGGCATGTAAGAATCACTTCTTCAGATACAGCATTTTAGGTACTTTTGAGGGCAGTTTTTTAGACATAAGAATTTGTTATGAAAGGCTAATGGGGCAGGGAGGGGGGCAGGTGAAGAACATCTAGGGAACCTTAGGGGAATTTCACAATATGGGTGGGGCCCATGATAACACTTCATATGGTCAGGGAGGTGTTGAACAACTTTTTGTGTTTCCCTTAGTTCAAGCTGACATGAGAAGTTGGAAACACCCAACCATCAGATGCCAGGGAAACAGGGTAAGCTTGGCAGTGGGCTTGAGGGGAGGGATAGGGCACAAACCAAATTGTCTTTTAAATAGTAAAGACTGTCCAAGGCGCTGTTGTGTTAAACCTGGTTGCAGGTTTTTATTTTCCGTACTGTTAAACTAGTTCACAGTGCTGTTAATAAGCGAGAAACTGTAATTTCCCAGGGAATTGGTCCTGAAACTAGATGTGCTAACACAAGCCCCTGCATCTGTGTAGAGTCCCTTCAAAATCAAGCCCCGGGTTCACACTGTTTGTAGGATTGAGACTTAAATCTGTTTTGGATTTTTTTTTTTTAATTTACTTAGATCCACCTTCAGGAAAGGGGGAAACAATGTGTGGATTTCAGTGAATTCTGAACTTTGTTGGAGATGCTAGTATGGGGCAGAGAGGGCTTGTTTTTGACGAAAGCTGAGGATTCATATGTTATAATCATTTTTTAAATGTATCGTCTATTTACTATTTAAATGTTTAGTATTAAAACTACTATTACAAGAGCAAATAAAGTATAAAATAAGTATTTCAGGAAGGATTCTGTCACAAGCCTGTGACATTTATAAAAAGTTGGTTTTCATCATGTATGTTCATTTTCTTCTAATTATTGATAGTCCTATTTTCAGCACTGAAAGTACTGAGCAGAGCAGTGTCCCAAGAATGTTTATCAGGACAAGTTTGTTAATTATCGGGGCCAGAGGGTGGATGTAGAGGTGGAAAACCATTGTGGCTGACAAGCAATTATTGAGGGTAGTCAAGACTGAAAAATATTGAGGTACTCTGGTAAAACTTAACAAAGCTAGGTGAATGGACTGCATGATGGCAGGTGAAATCCAGTGTAGACAAATGCACGTTGGAAGGAACAGTTTGAAATTTTCAAACACTGATATTATTAAAGGGACACCAGTTTACACATCTGTCTGAATTTTTTTTACATAGTGTTCCAAAAAACACCTAGGATTACTATAAATGAAAGATTTAAGGCTAGGATTTGAAAGATTTCAGTATTTTAGCAGAGGACCCAGAATTATATGCATGGGAGAAGGGACACAATAAAATAAGGTTCTACTCTTTGGAAGAGCTTCTCAAATGTATAGGACTCAGTTTGTCACACACAGTCTGGAGTGTGATGTTTCCTTAGGGTTTCATCTCTGCACAACCATATTGATTGTGGATATTTAACAGTTAATCTGAAATGCAAAATAAACTAGGCTAATATGGCAGTCATCTTTTGTGGCTCTCAAACTGTTAACAATGAAATTAATTATATATATAATGTGCTGCTCTGTTGCCCCCTGTATCTTAAACTCTGGAATGTGGCATATATTCTTGCTAAAGAGTAGTTTGCAGTGTTGCTGTGTTTGTCCTAGAAGATGAGGCACACAAGGTGTGGATGAGGTAATATCTTTTATTGGATCAGCTTCTGCTGGTGAAAGAGACAAGCTTTCGACAAGCTGTGTAGCTTGAAAGCTTGTCTCTTTTCCCAACAGAGGCTGGTTCAATAAAACATATTACCTGCTAAAAAGTAGGTCATGCTGAGCTAGGTTGACTCATTAAGTTTACATAGAGGTTTTGAGAAAAATGTGTACTGTTGATAAACCTGGCAAATCTAATCCAAATTGATTTACAGAAACTTGTGAGAATTACATAGCTTCTCAAATTTTGGCCTCTTTCAGAATATACAACAGAAAAATGCTTTTTAGGCATTATATTTGAGCTTATATTTAACCTGTGGTGGAAGCATGTGGATTAGTCTCTTCTCCTGATTTAAGAGGAGTACAAGTGTGTCTAGTTTTATTGGAGACTGGCAACAGCTACAGTAGGAAGGGTAGGATAGGAATGGTTTAATTATATGTTAAGTCTCAGGCCAATGACTTTGTCATCTATGCTAGATTATGGTAGCAATGGGATATGATGATTGTAAGCCTTGGTTAAGTACATTAGGTTAGCCATCAGGGTAGAATAACATGCAACTAGGTTTTGTCATATCCTAGGACTGGAAAAAACAAAAGTGGTGTAAATTGGAATCTTCTGATTTGTGGTACAGTGTTTTAGTCCTGAAACAGGAATATCCTGCTTAGACATTGAGGCTAGAGTACCCTGCTGATAGGCACCCACATAATGCCCAAATAAAAAAACACAACATTTGTCGTCATTGTAAAAAGTGGGAGATCAGACCTTCTGACTTTGGACTCCATTCCACTTAAGGGTTTATCTACATCTTTGTTTTTTGGATTGTGAAGAGTAGCTTGTCTAGCAATGGTGACAGGTTTCAGAGTGGTAGCTGTGTTAGTCTGTATCAGCAAAAGAATCAAGGAGTACTTGAGGAACCTTAGAGACTAACAAATTTATTTTGGCATAAGATTTCCCTCAAAAGCTTATGCCCATATAAAATTGTTCGTCTCTAAAGTGCCACAAGTGCTCCTCGTGTGGGGTGGTTTTTTGTTTGTTTGTTTGTTTTGGTCTAGCAACGTGTACAGCGCATGGTTTCACAGAAATCTAGCTGTAGAATCTCCATTTTGGTCTTCTATAAAAGACTGATTTTTTTATCAATGGCTGACTGTCAGGAAAGCTCTTAGCAACCAAGTACAAGAACTGGCTATTTAATATTAAATGCAAGTCAGTTGGGCAACAAAGTAAACAAGCCCAAAAGTGTTGCCCTAGGTCTGTGTTAACTACACACTTGGAATAATCAAAGGGATGTTCAGTGTTTGACTACAGCTGGCTGAAGCAATTAAACATTTAGGCTTGTGTTTTTTTCCAAGGAGCCAGAGGAAGTTGGATGGTTAACTCTTTTAGGCCCCTTTGAAGAACCCAGGCTTAATATATAACTCATGATTTTTAAAAGTTTTTAGTACTTTTATCACTTTAAGGGGACCTTTCCTTTAAGTTCTTCTGGTAATGCAGTTATAAGATTGTTGAGCTGCTTAGAACAGGCAGTACCCATATGTCAAGAGAGGAAGATCAAAAAATGTGAAGACTGTGAAAATCCAACAACATTAACCAGCTTTAACACATTTGTGTTAAAATATATAAAATGTCTATTTATAGAAACCACTGAAGTCTTTGGGCTGTAATATTTCCAGTGTCGGGAGGTTGCTCTCCAGCTAGCTGATTGCTGCCACTATCAGTAGACTTAAAAGTATGTTGTAACTAAAATGTTATGTTCAAATTTGTTTTATAATTTATTCAGGGAAATGAATGATTTTTACAGTTCTCAATGGTCATTTCACTGGAATGACCAGAATGGGTGAAATTTCCTTTTAAACAAGCTGTGAAGATGTCAAGGATTAAAGCAAGGAGAGAGGCATTCCTTAGTGAATGGCTTAAGATAAAATGCGACTTACATTGGTGTTTGTTTCATTCTGGCAAAGAACATTTGTTGGTTCAAAGTAGTAGTTCAGCTGTTTAATGGAGGACAGCAGGTTACCTTGAAGAAATTAGGTTACCAGTGGACATAGTCAATTCTTGCTTTCAGATACTTGCTCCGCTCCCATTACCTTCAGTGGGAGATTAGCATGTGTACCTAAAATCAGATTTTAGCCCTGAAATGGTATGTTGACATAATGTTAAATGTATTGTGTATGATTTTAAAGAAACTTTAAACATTTTAGACAGTAGTTTTCAGAGATCTATTCGATGACATATATATGGTTGAAGATTGTAAAACACAATTTTAATGAATTGGAAATAATTTTTATAAACATGGGTAAGAAATGGTGAGAATCTTTTTGTAAAACCAGTTTTCCTTTTTGAGATTTACTTGACGTTGTGTTCTAATTTTTAAGCAGATTTAGAAGAGGGTGTCAATGAACACGAATTGGAGCCTTTACCTCCCAAAGGAAAAAAGAGGGGTCGGAAGGGAAAGCCAAGAAAAACAAATCTCAAAGGGCAGTCAGAAGACACTAGATCTACATCCTCACATGGCACAGATGAAATAGAAAGCAGTTCCTATGTAAGCAGTAAACATAAATATGCTAAACTTCTTAGGAGAAAGTTTGTCTTTGAAATTAAAGATTTTGATTAAAACTGGCATTTGAGTATCCAGCTGGTGGCCAGAGACTTGTTAAATTATTACCTTACTTGGAACACAGCAGTATATTTTAGTAAAATGTTTTTCTTTCAGAGAGACAGGTCTCCCCACAGAAGCAGTCCCAGTGATACAAAACCTAAATGTGGATTCTGTCATGCAGGTGAAGAAGAAAATGAAGCTAGAGGAAAGCTTCATATATTTAATGCCAAAAAGGCAGCAGCACACTATAAGTGCATGGTAAGTAGAATATTGGGTTAGTGTTTAATTTTTCTAAACTGTCCTGCTATATGATACATTGTTAGTTCAGTGCCCTAACGTGTAGTTATGTATTAATACAGCCTGTGCTTCCAGTAATCTCTCTGACCCACTAAAGTGTTGTGAGCTGAGCAGTTCATTTATTTTCACCAGAGGCACTGTTGATGAAAGTTGACTGTGTTTAGAGAAGGAGGAATTAGCTCAGGTAGACTTCTCCATCTTACTACAAATCTCATTGTACCTAGGTGTATGTACGTACAATGTTTAAACAACAAAAGTATAACTCCAATAACATTAAATAAAGATTACACCCCAAAATAAAGTACCACTAATACCCTCTAACTCCAGGCCTCCCCCCCCCCCCCAAAAAAAAAAAAAAAGCCTGCAGAAACAGATGAGCTTTGCACAATGCTTCGAAGATCAGTTGATTCAGGCTGTATCAAAAGAGTAAGGGAAGTGACCTCCAGAGTCAGTGGCTCCCCACTGGAAACTCTCTGCTTCTAAATGATCACATCTAGGGAACTATTAGCTCATGTGCATCAACTGATCTCAGGGGCTCTGAAAGAATGAGAGCAGAGAACGCAGTTTTTTCCTATGGCTAGGTCCTTGAAATTAGTGGGCATCAAGTTTAAAACAAATAAAAGGAAGTTCTTCTTCACACTGCGCACAGTCAACCTGTGGAACTCCTTGCCTGCAGAGGTTGTGAAGGCTAGGAGTATAACAGGGTTTAAAAGAGAACTAGATAAATTCATGGAGATTAAGTCCATTAATGACTATTAGAGGCTAGGGACACCATTCCTTACCCATCCTGGCTGTTTGTCAGAGGGTGGAGATAGATGGCAGGAGAGAGGTCACTTGATCTTTACCTGTTAGGTTCACTCCCTCTGGGGCACCTGGCATTGGCCACTGTTGGAAGACCGGATACTGAGTTGGATGGACCTTTGGTCTGACCCAATATGGCCATTCTTATGTTATGTTTTTGATCCAGGTGGGGCTGTATAAAACAAAGTCCACTCCTTGAGTTGGACTTGGAAATGAATAAGTAGCCAATGCAGCTGGTAGATATTTTTTTTTATATAATTTTCTCCTTATGGCTAGTCTCACTAAGCAGAGAGCCGTAGCTTTTGAGAATTCTTTGCTCTATTGTATGCATGACTTTGGGGAAGAAGAGCTGCAATGCTGAGAAGCAGATTAAACTGAAAATACAGTGATATTTTAACAATAATACTGACATTCATTTATAACCGAGTAGATGTGTGCTTTAAGTGCAAAACTGGCACCTCCATACTACAGTTCATTTCATGCAAAAGGATCACAAAACACCACATAAAGGAATTGATGCATCCATCTCTGAAGTGAAAGCTGCTGTTTTTAATAGCATACAGTAGTAATAGACCATACATTTTCCCAATAGGAGATTGGCAGGGGTAGTCTATTGTTTTGGTCCAGGTCCAAATTTCTTGGTCAAGGTCCAGACTCCAGAGCAGCATTTTTCACACCCCAATAAGTAAGTAAAAAAATTTTGCAGTCTGTTCAAAAGCATCTGATGGTCCAAATTTGGCCTGTAGTCTATTGACAACCTCTGATCTAGGTAGTTCTGTGGCCTCCATCACTAGCCATCGAATCTGAGCCTTTTATCCCTCTAAGTTTTTTTATCCCCAGTTTCACAGATGGGGAACAGAGGCAGGTAGAGATGAAGTGACTTGCCCAATGTCACATAGTTTGTGGCAGAGGTAGGAATAGAATATAATCCTGCTGCATCCCATTCTGCTGCCTTAAACATAAGATTGCCTTTCTTCCCAAGAGGTCTCCCCTGGGACCCCTCGGAGATGCTGCCTTTTACCAGGACCTCCACAGGACCCAGAAGCTAGTTTCAGCAACTAGGTCTGTAGCAGCTACTGAGGGGGAATACCTCCTGGCTTTTGAGCCCCTGGTACACAACCTCAATCTTCATGTACGGGTGTTGGAGTCCCCATTGATGCACCAGAGGCTGGTCCTGGCTGCTGTCACTAGAATCTGAGACCACGTGGGCTAGTTGGAGGAAATGGGTATAGCCTGTGGTACTTGGCCAGCACATGGGGTTGCCCACCCTGTGCATACCCTGTTGCGTGCTTAAGGAGGTGAGGGCAGCCTTGCCCTCCAATCCCCTTCTTGTTTTTCTTGGGCAGATCTTGCAGAAGGGCTCTCCACACCCTTCACCCGGTCCTCTAGAGCAGGTCATGAGGCCCCTGCCTTGCAACCCCCAGATGCTTGTGATATGCCACCTGAGTCGGCTGGACACCATCCAGCTAGTCCATCTCCAGACTGTATCACATGAACATCTCTGCATGCTTATGCTCTGTACCATCCACTTCTTCGCCCTCGTGTCCTGCCCTGACACCAAGTGGCAGGACCTGCTGCAACCTGTGGAATGGAGGGGCACTTCGGTGGCCAGCTTGTACTCTAGTCTGGTCTTATAGCACCCATAAGATATGAGACTTGGTGGCTCTTTCATGGTGTTGTGAGCACGGGTGTGTAGTTGGTATTGTTTATCAAGTCCCCCGACATCTGCGTCTTCTGTGGCAAGAGGGACACTGGGTGCATATCTACGTAGTGTCAGACTGGAGCCCTTCTTCTGGCTCCTCTGTAACCTCCTGTTGAGGTTCTGTTTGCACTCCCCCCCCCCCCCATTCCTGCTTCTATACAAACGTCCTATCCAGGGCCCCACAGAGTCATGAGACTTCGTCAGCCTACTCCTGGCTCTGGCCAAGGTGGTCATCCACCAGACCTGGAGGAGGAAGCTTGCTTGGATGGGGATGCTCTGCAACTGTGTGATCGGTTTCCAATCCCTAGTATCACGTATCTGGGCAGAGTTCTGCCTTCGTCTGCAGCATGGGGCACAGGTCACTTGCAGATTTAAACTGGTATAAATGGTGAATTCTCTGTATCTTGAAGTATTTAAACCATGATTTGAGGACTTCAGTAACTCAGTCAGAAGTTTGGGGTCTATTACAAGAGTGGGTGGCTTGCAATGTGAAGGGAGTCAGACTATAAGATCGAAAAGGATTATTGTGATCATAAAGTCCATGAGAGTTCCTCTGGGTGGCTTTGAGTGATTCCTTGGACTTTGAGGAGCAGTGGGCACTGCCCAGGGTTCTCTGGTCAGTGTCTCCATCCAGAACTGTGATTATGAACCTTCAACCCCCACTCCTGTTCCTGTTTTTGCATTTGTTGTTCCCCAAATTCAGTTGTGGCCAGGGTTTTGTGGTTCCTCCTCGTTGGTTGAGGGGGCTGGTCTTTAGTTTTGGATGGGCTTGAGCCTGCTATCCCAGTACCCGCAAAAAGACTCTCTTTCCTGTCCTACAAATAGAGGCACACATCCAACTGAGATAGCAGGTAAGCAGAAAAGAATTACCCTATATGAAAGTTGAGCTGGACTTTTGCATTACCTCTCTTCCCCCTCTGAACGTCGAAATTAGCTGAAGTCCTCCTCCAAGAGCTTTTACTGCATATACTATATAGTTACATCTTGTGAGTGATGTTAGTGTAACTATATAAAAGGAAATGCATTCAGCCAATAAAAGCTGCAGGTAATGGAAACATGTGGTTTGCAACTACTTGGAAATGTCCCATTATCACCATTTCAGGCTTTCCAGGGGCACTGATATTGGCAGTGTGAGTAAGCTGAATTATTTAGGTGGGGGCAGTGAGTGGGGATGAAATATCCTTTACAGAACCAAGGCATGTCTTCAGTGTCTTAATTGTCTGCAGTAATCATTTATTGCTTTGTATATTCCATTATCATAATCATCCTTTAACTACTGCTTTGTCATTCAAAAAAAATCCTCTGAAACGCAGTCACAGATAATTGAAGCAATCAAGTGGGCATTGGAAGGAATATCCAAATTACTGATATGCTCAATCTGCAGTTTTTTTCGAGTTCATTGGCAATGCACAGTTTACCAGCAGATAACTGAGTACAGTGCATTCCCTTCTGTTGCTCCTGCTCCTTAATCTTCTTATGGCCACATCTGTAACCTCCTAACGTTATTGTGCATTTGTTTGCTTTACAGTTGTTCTCTTCTGGCACTGTGCAGCTAACAACAACATCAAGGGCAGAGTTTGGTGATTTTGATATTAAAACTGTACTCCAGGAGATCAAGAGAGGGAAAAGAATGGTATGTTTGTAAGGAATGCTTCAGTGATTTCGGTTGGGAGTATATGTACGATTCTCTTTTCCTTATCTGAACAAATTTTTCCACTTTCTTAGAAAACAATTTAAATGTATTGTCACTCTTAGATATCAGGATATAAAGTGTCTCAACAATTACTGTGGTGGTGGTGTTTTTTCTTTTAACTACAGCATACTTTATGAATGCAGTATGTTGGCTCTTTGGGGACCATAATAGAAAGGAAGGAATTGACGGTTTGTTTTCCATACCACAGAATCTGTATGGCATGAAATTGCTAAATAGGTTATGGGAGTCAATTTGTATAATTATTGACTTGTTTCATTTTTTTTTTAAATGATGGCTAGTTCATTCTCAACACTCTTTAAAAGGACACTGAATCTCTGTATTGCCAGTTAAAGGAAGATGAATCTCATGTGTATCTCTGGTAAATTGCATCTTTTAAATACTTGTTTTGGGGTCTCAAAGGCCCCAAAAGTATTACCTTATTAAAGTCTTCTTCAGCTAGAGGAGAGAGGGAGCTACTAGCATGGCTCTTGGATTCAAATTCACACCCCCTTAGTCAGTCCAGGGCCAGATTTGCTAATCACTTGGGCATGGGGGTGCAAGGCCCATCTTTTCTCCCATGCCTCTGGAAGGACTTCTAATGATGATGAGGATGCCTACTTGGGAGGTGTCTTGTCAGTTTGTCTGTTGATTCATATATTTATTTTTGAGTGGTCTGAGCAGTATGTCATGACATTTTAGTGTGGAAAATTAAATCTTATATACGGGCCCCAGAGTATGTGACAGGCACTCAGGTATGTTTTATAAGTAAAATATGGCACACAGTTTCATGAATATTAGAATTCAATAATATATGGAACTCTATTACCATCTGAAAAAATATAATACTTTACTATAATACAATTAATATTCAATGAGTTTAGGTACTTGGAAAAGCTAGCTTCAACTTCAACAACAGCAACAAAATAGAACTTAGAACTGCAGCAATGTGTACAAATCATGCAGTTACTTATTTTTGCAGCAGACAGGTAAAACAGTTCTCTGTTCATATATATTGATGCAGATTTAAAACTGTTTCTGGCTTACTATAAATTAAGATTAATTTTTCTTGTAGCACAAATTTCTTCATGTTTATGGCTAAAATTTGGGGACATCAAAGTGAGCATTAATCGATGAGATTAAATGGATTAACATCACAATTTAGAGTACTGTCCTTTCTTCTCAACAGAAATGCACTCTTTGCAGTCAGCCTGGGGCTACTATTGGATGTGAAATTAAAGCCTGTATCAAGACTTACCATTACCACTGTGGAGTACAAGACAAAGCTAAATACATTGAGAATATGTCACGAGGCATTTACAAGTAAGAACCCTAGCAGTTAAGTCTGTAATGATCATTTTTTGTGATGTCCTCTTTGAACTGCTTTTCTGTTCAGATAAAACATTCTGATCATGCAGTAATGCTGATTAACACATCATTCAGCTGCATTGCAGGCACTAGGCAAAACTATCGTACATCTTTGGAAGTTCAGATAAGGTGACTATTGCAGTTCAAAAGCTGGTAAGGTAAAAGCTTGTGCAAGATCAATTTTGTTACTTCAAACATCTTGTTCAAGTTGAGTGTCATAGAAAAATTAAATCAAGTTCTGTTATAAATGTAGAGTTTTTAGAACTTTTTTTTTTTAAAAAGCCTGTCCTATAACAGAGGCAAAAATAGATCTCTCTGCACAGAACTCGGAGAACCTCTTCATATTTTTCCCACTTTAATTTCCATTTCCTCTTGTTCCAAGGCCCTGCATCATCACTCTCAAACAAATTAGGAGAATTGGATGGGTGCTCCTGTCAAAAGTCTTGCTGTTTGACTTCTGAGGCTCTTCCTCTCCAGTGAGGCTCAGCATACTGCTGTCAGAATGCTCTTAGCCCTTAATAACCCAGGGAGCAATAGAGTCGGACCACTAATTGACACGATAGCTTTTTCTGGCATTGTAGATTATTGACACTAGACCACTGGACTGACTTCATATTCTTTCTCTCTAACCTGAAGCTATTTAAGCTCATTTTACCAAGTTAGATGAGGATAAATACATATGCAAAAGTGGAAGTATTTCTGTTAAGTTTATCATAAACATGAAAATAACTGTCATATTTTCAAAATAACTTTCACACATATAGAAAATATTTTAGTGATCCTACTTAATTCAGAACCTCTGTATACCCACTTGAAAGTACATGAAATATGTCTTTTAAAAAAAGCAAAAAAAAAATTTTTCTCCCTGATTAGTAAAATCTGTAACTCAAATTGCTGAAGTCACAGGTAAACTCCTGCCATGTTTATACTCTCTTAGGGATAACTATCTTTTTTCATATTTCTGTACTGTTCCAACCTCCTTTCCCAGTTGCTACCACAAACCTACTCCAATTGAAGTTGACCGGTTGCATCTCATTTTGGCCACAAGGGGGCATTCTATGAGCAGTGTGATAACAATCCTGCTTCTTGAGAACTAGAATTGATCTGTTTTTAAATAAATTTCTGCTTATGCTAGTCTATAAAGACTGCACTGGAGCCTGGCTTTCCTCTGCTTATCTCAACTTATTTATTGGTTTCAGATTGATAACTTAAGATCCATGAACAAATGGAAAGTGATTACAAATTGACACACACACAATCATACTTTTTTTTTTTTATGAGCGCCCATGCTCCCTTGGAGTGTCTATTTGTTTTTTGTTATGTAAATGTTCATGAGAACAGAGTTTGATCCATTTTATGTAGATTTTAGACAATCTATCACAAAACTCCTTAGAACTCACTGGTACTACTAACCATGTTCATTCTCTTATGGTAGAGCTACGAGAAAGTAGGTCTTTACATATGCAATCATTAAACACCTAGACAGTTCATACAGCATTTTAAAATAACATCAGTTTGATTCTTGTCTAAAATGGGTTTTTTTTAAATTGTCCCAGGCTTATGCCTTGGTACATCTCAGTCAGTTTTCACAGGCAAGATGTAAACCATTGAAAGTAATGAAAATGCTGTCACAGCCTTATCTATATTGGAACAAGCTTGCTATTGTAATAGGTAGTGGTTACTTTTTAGGAAAAAACAGTAAGTAGGCTTTGTTAGGATCTGCTAATGCTATCATAAACTAAATCTTTCTCTCAGCCTAGCTGTTTACGGTTGGTTGGCACAGGTCAATAGAGCTTTCTCAGTCTAAGGTTCTTGGCGGTGGAACTCTCTCAGAAGGAGGTCTGCTGGTGTTCTTCCTTGGTTGCTTTTTAGGACATGAGGCAGTGGCTCTTACAGTAATGAGTACCGCTGACTGTTTTTTGGGCTTCTGTCTTTGTTTTTTGGGCTTAACCCCTCGTTGTTAACTTTTATCGGTTGGGAACTGTTCCCTTTTTTGTTTGGTTAGTGATCTTGGGTTTGCCCCTGTAACAGGAGCCCTTGGTTCTAGCCAGTGATCTAGTAGCCTAGCTAATCTTTATTTCTAATGTCAGATGTCTGACAGGTGCCTTATACATTAATTCAGCAAAATTTTAAAATGGAGCCTCTTCACTAGTGGAGAGAGCCCAGAATGTTCTAAAATATATATATTTTCTTGTTTCCTGGTAAATCCTCCATTGTTTCTTTTATTGTCTTAGACTCTATTGTAAAAACCATAGTGGAAACGATGAAAGGGATGAAGAGGATGAAGAAAGAGAAAGCAAAAGCCGTGGGAAATCAGGCTCTGACCATAGTAGCATTCCTCAGCAGCAACTCAATGGAAACTAGGTATGGAAGTTCCTCCTGGCAGCTCTGTTACTGAGACTGAGACACAACATACATTTGATGTAGTTAATAACAGTAAAATGTTTAAATCTAGTATATGCAGATCAGTGCTTTTTATTGGTGTACTGCAGAAGAACGGGGAACTTTTTTTTTAAACTTCAGCTGATTTTATAATATTAGAAAGGAGGCCTCATGTCTGATAAATGTAGATGTAATGTCAGATCTGTTAGATGCTCTGCTCTTTATATGATTTTAAATTTACTATTGTTTTCATCGTTTTTTAAACAGGTTCAAGGGACAGAGTTAGAGAACTGGGAATGAATAAGACATCCATAACTACTAATTCTTTTAAATTGTTTTCTAAGATCAGAAAAGGGTTAGTAACTTTTTACGGCCTGATTCTGTTAGAAATTTCATTGAACTGCCTGAAACATTCATGTGTGTGAGCCTTCAATAAGTGGCAGAGTTTTACATGTCAATATTATGTAGTTTGTAGTCTGCAGTGTCTGGGAAAAAATTGAAACACTATATAAATGATATGTAATATGTACAGTGTCAAAAGTTAAGGCAGACATTGAAATGAAGTAAGCTCTATATTTCTGGACTGAATAAAAATCTAAGATTTGGAATGTGTAAGTTGTTTAGTGGATTCATGCACCAAGGGAAAGTCTTAGTAAGATTAATTCACAACGTGGACAGACAAGTCCATGGTGGCAACAAGCTGGTAACTCATGAATTTTGCATTTTCTTATACAAAATATGGAGGATAAATGTGCGGGGGGGCAAATTGCTCTGTTTTTGCTTGCAAGGCACAGTAGAAAAAAAAACTCCGTGCATGCAGAAGCGTGCTTGAACCTTTCAGTTTGTTCCTGTTGTGATTGTTCCTACTGCCCAGCATTCCTTGCTGGAGATTTACTTGAGCAGCTGTTGGTTACAAGCTGCAAGCTTCAGTACTCATGCCAAAGGGCTGTAGTTTGTTCTTTCCCCAACAGTCCACCACCTCTATATTCCTAATGTACCAAGTGACTCTAACTTTTGGAAGCTGCAACCCAACATCTTTAGATTTCGAAGAGGGTTACTACTTTAACGTCTATGGAATTTAGTCACCTTATCTGACATCCAGACCTCAAGTGCTCTGTGTTGTGTGGAGCACTTCATCTTTGTCCAAAATACAGACACCGGTCCCGCGTGCTGTAAGGAGGAGGAATCAACTTTGTTTCTTTTCTTTTTTTTTTTGGGTAGATCAGTATTTATATTTGAATCTTGTGACCACTATATAAGATTTACTTACCATTCTTAATGCTTTTAGCATGTGATTTTTTTTCTTGTCAAATCAATGATCATGCCATGGCACTTCATATGTCTAGAGGTCGATGTTCCATTAGAGAATAATCAGGTTTAGATTATACCAAATCTTCCAGCTCAGTTCCCTAACTTTTTTCATACAGCTCTGGCATGTCTAGTTGCTAATAAATAGCTTCTTCTGCTGGTCCTATTGAAGCACATTAGCAGATTCATTTAAAATAAAATCAAAAACTTAACCCAATAAGTAAGTCTTTCTAATGCTTCCAGGGCACCTCGTTGCTTGGGAAGGGTTCTGGCTCTTTCTGAATACCCAATAAACCGCTTAGATTTGAAGTAAAGCAGGAAGCAAGATACTCTGACAATTTGACTAAAAACAGTGAAGGTTCATCTGCAGTTGATATTAAGAAGCAGTTCATTTGTAACAAGTTTCTGTAGCATTTTTTACTTGTATTTTTAAAAGATTTAACATGTCATTGTTTTTTCATGCGTTTCCTTAATGTCTCAAGGGACTCAACTGTTTATATTAAATTTCTAACATTTTATCATGTTAGAATTCAATCTGTTTTGGGGAAGAATGCAGTTTTAGTAATATTACTGTGTACAGAAAATATTCAGTTACTGCTCTAAACATGCCATTGATCATTCTTATTTTGTATTTGTAACTTTCAAAATTAAAGGCATGACTTGAATTGCAATGACAGATTGAGATTGTTTACCAAGGTGTTTGCTTTTTTTTCCTAGAATATGAAAATTTTTCAGCTATGTGGAAGGGTTTCAGAATGCAAAATGTCTGTCACACTGCCTAGATTAGGTTCTAGGTTGCGTGCCTCAAACATGGCCTTCCCATGAAATAAAGGCACTTTATTGTTTGCAACTACTGTATTTTTGGTTAAGGAAGAATGAAAGGTACAATGGGGTAGATTTGCCAATATAATCATTGTATTTTTCACTGAGTTCTAATTCACATTGTGTCAATTGTTGGATTTAATATTCAGTCTAATAATTCATTATGTATAAAATCATTTATCTCTCCGCATGCCACTAGCAACCATAACAGTAGCAGAAGAGCAAGTGGCTGACTAAACCATCATTAATTCAGAACTCATGGAAACTAAAAGTCAATACCGAAAGCGTTTTTTGTTACAAGCCTCAAATTCATGTTATAATTTACTTCATCTTGTCATGTATGCTGGGTAAAAGTGCCTTACAATGTAAAAATTGTATTTATATGTTCCCAAGTAGTATCACTTGCTGGGGAGTAATTCTGTCGTGGTGTTAATATTTAGAAAAAATGGACCTCAGCAGTGTATTTACTGTACATCTCCGAAGTTCTTAACTGTAGCTTTAATAGGCATGGAAATGTATGACAGGTATACAACACTTACACTTTTTAAAGACAAAATACTGCCATTACTGTCTCTTTATGTGCATTTTAGCTTGAAATTTTGGACGGTTTGTCTTTTTTGTAAAGCAATGTAATCTTTTGCAAGCATATATTGAAGATTATTCTGCAGCATTTACTGCCTTCCCAGAAGTTAGAAGAAATGAACGTGCTTTATAGGTAAAATAGACTTGTTTAAATTAACTAGTTAAATTAATAAGGTTTATTTGTTCCTGGCAATTTTTTTTTTTTAAATAGGCAGCTTTTGCTTTCATCTCACGATCGGAAAACAATCTTGAATCTAAGAACTTGTCTTATGAAACTGATTTAACTGAATTTAGTTAGTTTAGGCCTTTTTGGGCATTTCTTGCTCACAAGAACAGTGTGTCTCTGTTCAAGAGACTCATGGAACCCTCCTATAATGGAAGATTTTTTTCCACAAAATAATATATTAAATAGTTTTCATTATATCAGCAAAGGGCTTGCCTATAAAAAGATCCTTTCTACTGCTCTTTTCCCAGGGAGTGCTGGCAGGGCCTGTATACCTGAGCAGTTGCAGGATACTAGCAGCTGGGGGAGGAAGGGCTCTAGAAGGCTATTGGCAAAATTCCCTGAGACTCTGGCTTATACACTTCTGAAGAGGTTCTAGGTAGTGGCACAAAGTGGCCACAAATTTATTTGTGAGGGAAGCCTAGCACCAATGTAGGTGACACTGGCTGGAAAGGGGACGTGGGTATTGTGGTTAAAGGGTTCACTAATTCAGCAGGTGTTTGCCAACAGGAGAACCTGTTCCTAGAGCCCTGGTGGGAGTTCCACTTGCCAACACCCTAGAGGGCAGCAGTGAATATACCGCTTATGACACAAAGATGAATCTCCCTTGCATACAAGCACTTTGCTGATTTAGGGAGGTATAATTACACCTCCATGTGCCAGCTTTGCTGAATTTGGCCCTAAATCTCACCTTCTAGCACAGTGGTTCTCAACCTTTCCAGACTAGTGTACCCCTTTCAGGAGTCTTGATTTGTCTTGCATACCCAAAGTTTCACCTCCCTTAAAAACTACTTGCTTACAAAATCAGACAGAAAAATACAAAAGTGCTTGCTTTCTCATTTTTACCATAAAATAAATTACATGTAATGTAAATATTGTACTTACAGTATATAGAGCAGTATAAACAAACTAAACTATATACAGTATATAGAGTCAGTCTGAAATTTTTAGTTAGTGCTTTTATATAGCTTACTGTAAAACTAGGCAAATTTCTAGATGAGTTTGATGTACTCCCTGGAAGACCTGTGTGTATCCCCAGGGGTACACCTACCCCCAGTTGAGAACCACTGTTCTAGTGGACAGCAGCTCGAGCAAGACCAGCAGCCAGGAATTGCTTCTTACTGTTCCATATAGGAAGGAGTAACTTCTCTTATACTAGACCAGAGCAGAGGAAGTGGTGATCTCTTCCTCCCCCCACCCCCTGGAAATGTCACACTTCTCTGATGTGATAATTGCTATACTCCAAGAAGATCAGTAAAGTTGAACCAATATTCTAGTGGAATTAACCTTCATTATAAGCACAGTGAAACTTAACTATTAGAGGACTGAAAGCATATTGCAACAAATAGTAACTCTCCTTCCATTTCACTATAAACAGGTTCCACCATAGTAATGATGGAGATTAACAGAGCACAGCTCTTGATGTTATATATACTTGCTGAAGCAGTTTCTATGTATGCACACTCATTAGTCAGCAGAGACATCTCAACCCTGAAAAGATTCTGGAGGACTGTTGCTTATTGAAAAGCACTCCGATTAGACCAGCTTTAGCATACATTTACATCAGATGTCAAGACAAGGAATGTATAAAGAGGGTAAACACATTCCTATCTATAATGTATATTTTGTTCCTGTTATATTGGCTTTACTTCCAAAGTTGTAGTTTGCAGTATTAGTTTTTTATTGGTATCTGCCTATATATTCAATAAATGAGTTATGAATTTCATATTTGCGTGGCTCTGCTTTTTATGAAAGCATAATGTTAAAACTGCACACTTCCGCATGTCACTTTCATGCACAACTGCAATGGATCTCATTAGTGATATATTTCATAATGAGAGTCTGAGGACTGATTATTGTAATTATGTCTCACTGCAGAAACTAATAGCTCGCCATGTGCAGGGGGAAACTTCAGCTGCAGGATAACAGGCAAGACGCAGCAGCATCAATGGGGGTTTATGTGCCAGGATTTGTGGTATAACTGCCTGGAGTAAGATGACGAGTGTTCAGTGGTTATCCTCGCATTAGGCTGTTGTAGGCAAATTGCATATGAGGGTGATTTGCTAAATGCAATGATTGCATACGTTTTTGCTGAAGAAAAATGTTCAAAAGTTGCCAAAACAGGTGGTAAGTACACAATGGGGGGGAAAAAAGAGGCTTAATCATGAAGTCCTTACTGAGGCAATTGTTGACTTAAATCCAAGTAGAAACTATTACTCCTGTGGACTTCAGGGTTAGCCCAACAATATCCACCCATTGTATTTAAATTTGGTGGTTTATTTAATTACCATTCAGGTTTGTGAAGCTGAATATATTGCAAACAAAACTTGTTCAGGTGCTCGTTCCTAAATATTTACCGCTGGTGTGCGTATGCCCAGTGAACTCCCATTTGGATTCTCCTGGCCAGCAGCATCCATTGTGGCTGCCCGTCGGCTCTCCAGATGTCTCCCTGCAGCTGGAAGTATGAGTCCCGACACAAATAAACTTGCACTAGCTCCGTGTGGATATTGCAACATGGGTGGTGGCTCAAACTAGCCTCTGAAGTCAAGCCCACCTGATCCCTTGGGTTCAAGCATGATGGGTGGCAGCTCAGACTAGCCACCCGTCCTGCTACATCCACGCGGCTGTTTTTAGTGCACTAGTGTGAATCTATCCATGCTGTGAATCACACCTTGCAGCTGCAGTGAAGCCACATCCTGAGTGGCCTTGTGGCAACTATTCACTTTTTTTTTTTAAGCCTGTAACTGCAACACAATATTGATTTTGTGTTAAGGGAAAGCAGTCTGAGCATTGCTGTCACATCCAGGCACCCTGAGAGTGGCCAGGGTTGGATTAACACAAATTGGGCCCAAACTTGGGGGAGGGAGGGCCCAAAATCAAAGGCCAGTGCCCTTTCCTGCCTCCTCGCCCCACAAAGCGAACACCGACCTCCTGCAGCAACATGCTCAGCCCTGGCACCGCAACCCTAATCCCAGCCTGGTGCAGTGGAGATGGGGGGAGCCCACCCCACAAGGGTGGCTCCTGTCCCATGGGGCTAGGGGCATCCAAACCAAACCCGTGTGGCACTGCAACCCCATGCGCTAGGTTGCAAAGCACAGAGCTAGGCTCAGGGCCGTGGGACAGGAGCTGCTGCGTGCAGGAGAGGGGGCTTGCTTTCCAAACCCTCCCTGGGGCCTCCTTCTGCACTGGGCCTGTGACCAATGGGGTACACAGTCATAAGGTATGGGGTGACCCCAACCACCCCTTGGTTCGTTCGTTTTTTTTTTTCAATTGCCTGAGAGTTTGCCCTGGTACCAGGATCATTCATAATGACTGAGCACAAATCTGCAAAATTAAAAATTCCTTATCATAGGAGGCAGCAATACTTCTTAATGATGGGGAAACCTGCAGCTTACTGTGGCATGGCCTACATTTTGCTGGTACGGCTGTCTCGGTTTGGAGTGTGGGGGGAAAAATCACCCTCATAATAGCATAGAGGTGCTCTTTACCCAGTGTAAGCTGCATCTCCATTTGGAGGGTTTGCCTGTAGAGCAGTGCCCATCGAGCTCTACCAGCAAACCCTCCCTAGTATAGAAAAGGCATGTGTATGGAGGAGGGCGCACAAAAGATAATGTGCCACCTGTAATGCTTTTCTAAGAGAACCCAAAGAACTAGGGTGTCTTGTCTAAAAATGTTCCTGCTGGAGAGGTCAATGCATCCTCCTTCAGACACCAGAATGCCTGGGGCAGAGATTTCTGAGCACTCATCATCAGGAAGTATTCTTGCTGTCTCCTCAGCTTGTGGAGTTGAGATGGCTGCTCCTAAAGAACTGTCCTCCTGACCTGGTAAATCCTCTGGCAATGGAGGAGGAAAGAGCCCTGGTGCCAGAGGAGGAGACGATCTAGGTCGTCCTCATCATGTTGTTCCTCAGTGAGGCACAAAGTCTCTCAAACGTCAGCTGAAAAGTGTAGCACAAAACCCAAACAGTCCCTGTGGCACCCAGACAGGCACTGGTCACTGTGCCTCTAAACTGGTTTCCTAAGTACCACAAAAATCTCCAAGTGCCAACCATTTAGCAATGAGAACCCACCATACAGATATGCCTGGGACAGTTAACAGCATGTAGTCCTCTGACTTCAGCACCAGCTTACTCAGTACTGAAATCCTGTGTAGCATCGAAAAACCTCCTGGTCTCTTTGGTACCAGACTCCTCGCTATTGGCAGTAGTGAAGGTACCATCACCGGTAGCGACTGCTGTTCCTACACCAGTACCGAGCACATTGATGGTAGCAATGAGAGTGCCTTTCTAGAAGGGTTATTAATTCTTATCTTGCTCTGAGGAGCAGAGGGAGGTTTCACCACTGCATTCCCTGGGCTCTAGGTATTCAGGCCAGTACACACCTGAGAGGCAATTGAGGGCTGAGTTTTATTACTCTAGACTTAGGAGCTCAATTAAGGATAGTACTCTCTGGTATTCTTTGCCCACCTGCCCGTTATGTATACCAACACCCTTGGCTTCATGCTAGAAGACGAGTCACTGCATTCCAGTGCAGGGCTAGTCTCTCTCTTCATCCTCACCTCACAAAGAGACTTCACAACCAACCCACTCTGCTCCATTGCCAGATGAACAGGCTGGGCATGGTTTTGATGAAGAGTCACAAGCAGAGGACCATCTCATCACCCTCTCAATGAGGCTGTGGTATTTGTCTTATCCACCTCAACCTTAGCTGACTACAAGATGTTGCACAGAATGACTGACACAATAGAGATTCCACTAGAGGTAGTCCAGGAAAATTTTGCCAAGCTCCTGAACATCCCACAATGCCCATCAACAAGGATCTTTTAGAGCCAGCTGAATTGCACTGGGAGACACCTGCTGCTTTTGGCACCAACATCAAAAAGAGCACAGTCGTTACCAAGTGCCCTTCAAGGGCTTTGAGCAATTTTATATGTGCCTGGGTCAAGTTATGACTGCAGGAATGAGAAGTCAACAGAAAGTGACATCTCAAGACAAGGAGCCCAAGAAATTACAATTGTCTGACTGGAAAAATT
Organism: Lepidochelys kempii; assembly: GCF_965140285.1. Taxonomy (NCBI): domain Eukaryota; kingdom Metazoa; phylum Chordata; order Testudines; family Cheloniidae; genus Lepidochelys; species Lepidochelys kempii. The sequence goes on along the minus strand of NC_136388.1, from coordinate 98,496,865 downwards.
ATTCTGCATCAAATCTGCAAATGAGAATCACCAATTGCCAGGTCCTGCTAGTAAAGTATGATTATTGTAATTGGAATTCCATATCTAAATGTACAGACAGTCTTCCTCATGATAATGGAGAGAATTTTATCTGATTGCTGAAGGTCAGCTTGTGACACATGCATCTCTCCAAGCAGCCCTATATCCATGGCTACCTTAGTTACCATGAGGAGATCCTCTTAGCTTCAGTCATCAGGAATCCCTAAAGAGGTACAAGTTACAACTGAGCATCTTCCATTTGAAGGATATGAACTTCTCAATGTGAAAACACATGAAGTTTTACACTCTCTGAAGGACTCTCAGGTGACACTGAGATCCTTAGGAGTCCATATTCCTGCACCAAAATGGGAACATTTGAAGTCTCAACTCATTCTGTACACAATGTAGGCAACCTGAACCATCTCCAAAGCACCAAAACATTCCACAGGAGGAAGTCCTCTGCATCCAACACCATGTCTGGTCATGAGCCCTCATCACCCTCAAGGCAGCAGATTTGACTCGTTGGCCAGAAGCGGAGTACAAATTCTGTTCATCTGGTTATCCCCTCTACTTGGGAATCATTTATTTCATTTTCATAGGGCCTGGCACACCATCACTGTAGATCGCTGCGTCCTGAAAATCATAGAGTTGGGCTGTTCCATCCAATTCCAGACCTTCCGTGATCTCCACTCACCTTCTCCATCCATTTTCAGGGACGCCTCTCATAAAAACCTGCTATATCAGGAGGTGCAATCACTTCTGAATCTTGGAGCAGTGTTAGAAGTACCTCAAAGACACAAGGAGAACTCATTTTACTGTCATTACTTAGATTCCCAGAAAGAAAGTGCTGGTCCCTTATACTGGACCTGAGACAACTGAACAGCCAGTATCAAGCAGAGTGCCTCAGGGGTTGGTCCTGGGGCTGGTTTTGTTCAACATCTTCATTAATGATCTGGATGATGGGGATGGATTGCTCTCTCAGCAAGTTTGCAGATGACACTAAGATGGGGGGAGAGGTAGATACGATGGAGGGTAGGGATAGGGTCTAGAGTGACCTAGACAAATTGGAGGATTGACCAAAAGAAATCTGATGAGGTTCAACAAGGACAAGTGCAGAGTCCTGCACTTAGGATGGAAGAATCCCATGCACTGCTACAGGCTGGGGACTGACTGGCTAAGTGGCAGTTCTGCAGAAAAGGACCTGGGGATTACAGTGAACGAGAAGCTGGATATGAGTCAGCAGTGTGCCCTTGTTGCCAAGAAGGCTAATGGCATATTGGGCTGTATTAGTAGGAGCATTGCCAGCAAATCAAGGGAAGTTGTTACTGCCCTCTATTCGGCACTGGTGAGCCTACATCTGGAGTACTGCGTCCAGTTTTGGGCCCCCAACTACAGAAAGGATGTGGACAAATTTGGAGAGAGCCCAACAGAGGGCAACAAAAATGATTAGGGGGCTGGGGCACATGACTTATGAGGAGAGGCTGAGGGAACTGGGCTTATTTAGTCTGCAGAAGAGAAGAGTGAGGGGGGATTTGATAGCAGCCTTCAACTACCTGAAGGGGGGTTGTCATAAATATAAAGAGAAGGGTAAACCTCTTTAAAATCCCTCCTGGCTAGAGGAAACATCCTCTCACCTGTAAAGGGTTAAGAAGCTAGGATAACCTCGCTGGCACCTGACCAAAATGACCAATGAGGAGACAAGATACTTTCAAAAGCTGGGGGAAGATTACTTACTAAGTTCTAAGACTCCATTCCTGTTCTGTCCCCGGCAAAAGCATCACACAGACAGACCCTTTGTTTTTTCCTCCCCCCAGCTTTTGAAAGTATCAATAAGGACTTATCTCAGACTTCTAGGTTTCCTGCACGTACATAATTCAGCACGCAGAATTCACTTCCATCCTATGCAAGGATAGTTGAAGCCTGTATGTCAGCCAAGCAAGCATCACCTGGATATGATATTGCACGTTCTTCCAGATGTCTCATCACCAAACTGGTGGCAAAGACCCTCTGAAATTTTGCAAGAGAATACCCTTTTCACCATTATGATCAAAGATGTTGGTGACAAATGCTACTACACTGGGTTGGAGAGCCCACTTAGACAACCTTCAAACTCAGAGCATGTGGACTATTCATATACGAAATATAAATATCTTGGAGCTAAGGTCTAGTTGTCAGGGGAGCACAGGTTTCCTCGCAGGTTTGAAAGATCTGACCATTCAAATCATGACAGACAGCAGTGCAGACATGTTTTATATAAACAAACAAGGGCGAGTAAGATCCACCCCTCTGTATCAGGAAGGTGTACATCTATGGAACTTGTGTGTCAGGCATGGCATTACTCTGAGAGCAGTGCACTTACTGTGGTTATAAAATCTGCTGGCGGATGATCACCTCAGTAGACAATCTGCGTGACCATTGAATAGGAAGTAAGACACATTCCTCAAATTGAGGTCACGCAGCCAGAGATCTCATTGCCACCAAAGAAAACAGGAAGTGTCAAAAGTTTTGATCCAAAGTAGGGTGGAGTTGGGGATTCCCATACAGTGGGCATTTCTGTTCCCCTGATCCAGTGTATTCATACCTTCCAATTCCATTGAATCAAGAGTACTCAGGAAGCTCAGGGAGATTTCAGCCAGTATGATGGAGACAGTTTTGATTTTTGGACCTGAAGAATGAATCTCTCTCTTCCACCTCCCGTTGAACTGCCTCTCCACCCAGAGGAGATATCTCAGAGAGATGGTCAGTTCCTTCATCTGGATCCACGTTCCTTGCACTTTTCCATCCACTGTGGAAAGAATTTTATGAGACTTAGAGTATTCTGCCAAGTGGATGAGATTAAACAGCTGGGCACACCACCAGTTCTCTGTTTCTGACTCATAGATACCAGACCTAGCAGAGTACCTTCTATCACTAAAGAACTCTGGACTTTCTGCGAGCACCCTTAGGGTCCACCTAGCAACCATCTTGGCTTTCCACCCTCTAGTTCAGGAGTATTCCAGATTTCCATGCTCTACAATAATTTCCCTTTAGAAAAGCTTTATGCAAGTATATCCCCACTTGGGGAACCTCCACGCCCTGTGGATCTAACTATTGTACTGATAGGGTTAATGGGCCTGCCCTTTGAGCTACTAGCTCTATGTTCTCCGATTATCTCTCTGTCAAAACAAGCTTTCTAGCAATAATAGCTGCCAGGCGGGTAGGAGAGATGCAAGGTCTCATGGCAGGGCCCCCATATATGTTTTTTTTTTATAAAGACAGGATGACTTTAAGACCTCACCTGAAATAGCCCATGACAGTCCATTTGATTATGCTGATACACTGATGCCCCAGCCAGGTGTCTTTTGTCTCAGAAGAACTGGTTTGGACATGCCTTTCTAACTTGGAGCAGGTTACAGCCATGTTATACAGCAGAAATGTATAACTTTTCTATACATTTATAACTTTACATACAATGTTGTTACACACATTCTAGAAGGACAATAATGTTTCGCATGTTCTAGTGATACCTCACAGGCGTACTTTGTACAAAATTTATCATAGTCTTGTAAAAGTGGTGAATGTGGGGTGCTGTTTGTCACATTGCATAACTGATCTCAGCCCAGCTGCTTTGCCCACTGGAATGGATCTCTGGGCCACTCATGGAAGGGAAACCAGAATATGTGAAGTGAGATGAGTTGGGTGGGTAAGATGCTCAGTCTTAGCCTTACTATTCATTTGTATTTGTCAGAGTTTAACACGCTACATGATGATCTCTCTGCTAAATGCTGGCAGCTCTAGTAAGTGAGTCAGCAAGAGTTCTGCACAGACTTACAGCACTGTGAAACCTCTGAAGGATAACTAGCCCCATGAAATTTACCTTCATATTATAAAAGCAACCGTCTTGTCTTCTTTTAATATACAGCAAGCATGAAGCTAGCAACCCAAACAGGCCCAATAGTTGACTGAGGCTGTCTACACTGGCACTTTTGTTGTTAAAACTTTGGTCGTCCTCCTTGGAGGTGGTTTTATTTTGTCGCCAGGAGACCTCTCTCCCAGTAATAAGAGCAGCTACACAGAGCACCTTACAATGCTGCGGCTGCAAGGTACACAGTGCAGACATAGCCTGAGTCACAATGGATCTGCTAAATGCTGGATTCCGGTTGGAAAACACTAAGCTCAAAAAGAACTATTTTAAACAAATAGATAATTGCTTTCCAGACAATTAAATCGCTCAGATTTCAATCTTAGTATCAGGGCTGATTCAAATGTAGTGCTCCTTGGGCAGGCTTCAAGATGTAATGTATACTTCTGTCTCCACACAACCTACCTCTATTACCTCTGCCATGCCCATCAATTTTAGTTTCAGAGAGTGGGGAATGAATAGGGAATACATCCAGAGCTTGAGGCCCTTGGGGAGAAGATATACACACCAATTATCTCCACAGTGCTCTGTCATCATAAAGCAGTTTCACCTCTACACGGGTGTGACTGGACCATGAGCGGTAAATATCCCCTTACTGCGTAGGCTAACAAACTCCCTGTAAATTTAGCACATATTTCTGCTTTTGTATATCTGTCCTTTCCTCCCAAATTTGAGCCAGCAGCACCAGGAATGATTGGGATCTGGAAATTTGCTCTTTGGCAGGAAAAACAAAGAAATTATTCAACCAGAAGTGTAAAAGACAACTAACTCTTTTGTCCACTCGAGAGAAATTCCACAGAACCAATGCCAACAATTTTACATGCAATCACAATAGTTTCATTTTACATTTTTTTTTAATGTGACACATTAGCTATTAATGAAAACTTCATCAGTCACTAAAATAAAAGTGGCACCCGAAGTCCTTTTGTGGTTTAATGATCACTCTATGAACGCCACCCACTTTCCAGTGTAGTTGTAGCCAGTCCGGTCCTAGGCATTAGAGAGAAAAATGTCTCTCTAACACCCACTCTCCAGCACAGTCAAAGCACTAGGCAAGCTTGCCAGGGCAGCTGCTACTGCTCTGGCAATGAGCCAATCATGATATACCCCTGGTGTTAGTCAGCTACAGGGCCCACTTCGTTCTGCTGCTTTATTACAAATACTCACCCCTGTCAGGCCACAGTCACCCACACAAATAGTTACTGGACATGTAGCTGTTATTAACATTACTGGAACATGGGTCCAAGTCCAGCGGGTTTGGTTAAATTAGTTATTCAACAAAAGTTACAGCCAATTTGACTCAAGACCATGCAGCCATCATCTTTCATGAATAGATGTAGTAATAATGCTGAGGATACACTACATGTTCTCCTTTTGTGTGGCTTGGGAGTGAAGGATTATTTTGGTAATTCGTTAATAAAAGTTTGAAAATCAATGCTCTGCACTGGCATGTACTCTGCAAGAACATAATACTTGGACTCTGTTCCACCAATAAAAGGAATACAATTAAAGGTTTCGAGGGGTATACGCTAGTTTAAGTATTTTTTAAAAATTGTAATTTTTCCACATCATGTTGCACAGTTCTTAACCAATCCCTCACTTATTTCCAGACCCACTGAATCAAACTGGCGTTGGCTCTGCATTTCCAAAATCCATTCTCATTTCAGACCCTGGAACCCTACAATTTTTTTAATCTTTATTGCTTTACTTCAAGAGCAGAATTTTCATTTAAACGCTTAAAAATGTGAACAGTAATTCCCTCATGCAAGGATGCTATGGAAATACATGTGTATATACAGAATCTTCACAAAGATGCAATGACAAATGTCATTTTAAAACTTATGCAATGGTGAGGGACCAAGAGGACCAATTTTGTGGCTTTCCCATCTTCATCTCCACCCCAATGATACAGTAAGGGAAAGTGATAACAAAAGCCAAGTAACTCATTCTATGTGGTATGCTATTGCAAGAGGCACATGGCAACCACTTAGAGCAAGGGGTCAGATTGAGCCTGTGCTGGGCAGTACAACATACCAGCTCTTCCCCGGGGACCAAAACCATTTCTGTCAAATTCACATTTATGGAATTAAGGGTGTAATTGTTCCCAGCTTCTACAAAGGGGTGCAAGATTCCTGTGCAGGGATGGGCACAGCCTCAGTCCTTATATTCCCCCGTCTGCAAAACTGGTTTTGCTAACCTCTGCTGGGGACAGAGGGAATCATGTCCCTGCCCTGCCCCCTCACAACTCATCAGTACTGCCCCTCATAAAGGATGCAGGGCAGGTTACACCCTCTTCAAGGATGGCACAGCCACTGCTCTGTCCCTGCTCTCATGGAGGCATTGCTCTGGCCTCATACTGTTCATGCACCTAGTGTCCAGATAGACTTTAATAAGACATAACAAATACCTATTCTGTTGGTCATGGGGGCTGCAGTTCTCCATCGAGGTGGGCTCTGGGCCAAGCTCAGCACAGAGATCCTGCACCTCCCATTAGCTGCGACAGCCTGAAACACTAGTTCTGAAAGTGTGAACTGAAAAGTGCAATTAAAGTAAATGTGCTCTGACCATTACCCACACCAACCATCCCCTTCTTGAAAACTTAGGCTAGCTACCATGTCATTCTCAAAAAAAAAAAAAAAAAAACCAGCTTTTTATCCTTGGGCTTGTCTACATGGGGACATTTACCAGACTTGCATACTTAGACTGTTGTTCTGATATAACTTCCCCTGTGAACACTCCTATTCTGGAAAAAGAGCATCCACGAGAGAAGTTATATTGGAACTTCAGCCACTCTGTCTAAGTACCCAGCACTATGCCATCCCATTTTCAAGCAGACTGGGGCCAGGCCAAAACAGTCTTCCCCTTGACTGGTGTTCAGGACTAGAAAGTAAAATTAACTTTAATGTCAGGTTATTTAGGCCTAGCAGTAAGCCCTGTATATGATGGGAGAGGGGGAACAGACACCTGCACTGGCAGCCCTGTGCTCTGCAAGCACCAGTACAAATAGCAAGGGGCATAGCTAGCTCCTGCTCCTGGGGCGGACAGTGCCAAGAAGTGGTGAAGTGCTACCAAAGAGGCTACTGTCTCCTGCGACTACTCCCTGTTCTTTCCTTCCTCTTCCCAATCACAGTTCCCACAGCTTTCATGTTTGTTAATCAGCAGGTGATTAACTAACACAGGCCTAAAAGGGGGCGGGGGGGACACACACTTGATCCAGGCTGATCATTGAAATTCAGATAAATGGGCTTCACCTGTAGTTATTTCCCCTTTATTAACCAGCACAACTCTACACTGGTGGGAGCTATGTCATAAGAGTACTAATATGGCCACCTACATCCACTGTTGTTGCATGGCTCCATGAAGAGTCGACTTGTCTGGTAACCGTTGATTCCACTGCCCTGGGGTCATACTGACCCGAAGTCCACCCTCGCTTTAAAAGGTCTTGCTAAGACACATGTGCTTTAGAAGCAAGCTACTGACACTGCTCACAAGCTTTCAAAAGCATTTTGTTTCTTACCAAAGGTGCACTAATGCCCTGTGCGTCTACCTGGCCTGAAGGGAAGCCATTGACTTTGCTGTTTCTGAAGCAAGGAGTGTGTGCAGAAACAACTAAAGTCAGCTCTGCATTCGAGGGCTTTGCTAGTGTAGCTATCCTGTTATATGATACTGGCAAAGCATCCCTTGTGTAGACACAACATACCAGCAAAACTGTGCTTTTGCTGAGATAGCTTCTTCCGGTCCCCTGAATGTAATAAGCTAGACTGATAAAAGCATAGTTTTGCCATATAACTGTGTCTACACTAGTGGCTTTTGCCAGCACAGCAATGTCAGTCTCAAACCATACCTCATCACACCCTGACTGACATAACTATGCTAGCAAAAGTTTGTAATGTAGATCTGGCCTAAGAAATTCACACAGGAATCAGGATATCTAAAAGCACCTCTCAGGGTAGATAGTGTCTCACTCGGGGCTATTTATGAGACAACACACAGTGCCATTCAAAGGGAAAGGAGCTGACACGGGGTGCCAGCATCTTAGGAACAGAAACAAAATCTGATGCATCACTCATGACTTGTGCCTTCTATTCAGCACTAGATGCGATATTCACAAGAGATCCTTCCCACCAGCCAGTCATGGACATTTCCTGTATTACTGGGGAGGCAGTGAGGGTACACAAATTTCCCCATGCTCTTTTCACTGGGATAACCCACCATAGTTCTGTCATTCCAGCATAGCATTGTCTTACCTTGGTCACCCAAGTAATCATCTAAGACACATACACCCAAGTATTAGCAAAAACATCCATAAGGCTTACAATATCTAATATTGTAAATATTATAAATATAAATATATTTATCATTACATGTTGGCACAGACCCTTATGTTTAGGGCCCTACCAAATTGATGGTCCATTTTGGTCAGTTTCATGGACTTAGGATTTTTAAAATAGTAAATGTCATGATTTCAGCTATTTAAACCTGAAATTTCACAGTGTTGTAATTGTAGGGATCCTGACCCAAAAAGGAGCTGGTTATTGTAGGGGGGGCTGCGGTACTGCTACCCTTACTTCCACACTGCTTGCTGGCAGCAGTGCTGTCTTCAGAGCTGGGCAGCTGGAGAGGGGTGACTGCTGGCCGGGAGCCCAGCTCTGAAGGCAGAGCCGCTGCCAGCAGAAGCGCGGATGGCCTGGTGTGGTGTTGCCACCCTTACTTATAGAATCATAGAATATCAGGGTTGGAAGGGACCTCAGGAGGTCATCTAGTCCAACCCCCTGCTCAAAGCAGGACTGATCCCCGACTAACTCATCCCAGCCAGGGCTTTGTCAAGCCTGACCTTAAAAACTTCTAGGGAAGGAGATTCCACCACCTCCCTAGGTAACACATTCCAGTGTTTCACCACCCTCGTCGTGAAAAAGTTTTTCCTAATATCCAACCTAAATCTCCCCCACTGCAACTTGAGACCATTACTCCTCGTTCTGTCATCTGCTACCACTGAGAACGGTCTAGATCCATCCTCTTTGGAACCCCCTTTCAGGTAGTTGAAAGCAGCTACCAAATCCCCCCTCATTCTTCTCTTCTGAAGACTAAACATCCCCAGTTCCCTCAGCCTCTCCTCATAAGTCGTGTGTTCCGATCCCCTAATAATTTTTGTTGCCCTCCACTGGACTCTTTCCAATTTTTCCACATCCTTCTTGTAGGGGCCCAAAACTGGACACAGAACTCCAGATGAGGCCTCACCAGTGTCGAATAGAGGGGAACGATCACGTCCCTCGATCTGCTGGCAATGCCCCTACTTATACATCCCAAAATCCCATTGGCCTTCTTGGCAACAAGGGCACACTGTTGACTCATATCCAGCTTCTCGTCCACTGTGACCCCTAGGTCCTTTTCTGCAGAACTGCTGCCCAGCCATTCGGTCCCTAGACTGTAGTGGTGCATTGGATTCTTCCGTCCTAAGTGCAGGACTCTGCACTTGTCCTTGTTGAACCTCATCAGATTTCTTTTGGCCCAATCCTCTAATTTGTCTAGGAACCTCTGTATCCTATCCCTACCCTCCAGCGTATCTACCACTCCTCCCAGTTAAGTGTCCTCTGAAAACTTGCTGAGGATGCAAGCCACACCATCCTCCAGATCATATATGAAGATATTGAACAAAACCGGCCCCAGGACCAACCCCTGGGGCACTCCACTTGATACCAGCTGCCAACTAGACATGGAGCCATTGATCACTACCCGTTGAGCCCGACAATCTAGCCAGCTTTCTATCCACCTTATAGTCCATTCATCCAGCCCATACTTCTTTAACTTGCTGGCAAGAATACTGTGGGAGACCGTGTCAAAAGCTTTGCTAAAGTCAAGGAACAACACGTCCACTGCTTTCCCTTCATCCACAGAGCCAGTTATCTCGTCATAGAAGGCAATTAGATTAGTCAGGCATGACTTGCCCTTGGTGAATCCATGCTGACTGTTCCTGATCACTTTCCTCTCATGCAAGTGCTTCAGAATTGATTCCTTGAGGACCTGCTCCATGATTTTTCCAGGGACCGAGGTGAGGCTGACTGGCCTGTAATTCCCAGGATCCTCCTTCTTCCCTTTTTTAAAGATGGGCACTACATTAGCCTTTTTCCAGTCATCTGGGACCTCCCCCGATCACCATGAGTTTTCAAAGATAATGGCCAATGGCTCTGCAATCACATCCGCCAACTCCTTTAGCACTCTCGGATGCAATGCATCCGGCCCCATGGACTTGTGCTCATCCAGCTTTTCTAAATAGTCCCGAACCACTTCTTTCTCCACAGAGGGCTGGTCACCTCCTCCCCATGCTGTGCTGCCCAGTGCAGTAGTCTGGGAGCTGACCTTGTTCGTGAAGACAGAGGCAAAAAAAGCATTGAGTACATTAGCTTTTTCCACATCCTCTGTCACGAGGTTGCCTCCCTCATTCAGTAAGGGGCCCACACTTTCCTTGACTTTTTTCTTGTAGCTAACATACCTGAAGAAACCCTTCTTGTTACTCTTAACATCTCTTGCTAGCTGCAACTCCAGGTGTGATTTGGCCTTCCTGATTTCACTCCTGCAAGCCCGAGCAATATTTTTATACTCATCCCTGGTCATTTGTCCAATCTTCCACTTCTTGTAAGCTTCTTTTTTGTATTTAAGAGCAGCAAGGATTTCACTGTGAAGCCAAGCTCGTCGCCTGCCATATTTATTATTCTTTCTACACATCGGGATGGTTTGTCCCTGTAACCTCAATAAGGATTCTTTAAAATACAGCCAGCTCTCCTGGACTCCTTTCCCCATCATGTTATTCTCCCAGGGGATCCTGCCCATCAGTTCCCTGAGGGAGTCAAAGTCTGCTTTTCTGAAGTCCAGGGTCTGTATTCTGCTGCTCTCCTTTCTTCCTTATGTTAGGATCCTGAACTCGACCATTTCATGGTCACTGCCTCCCAGGTTCCCATCCACTTTTGCTTCCCCTACTAATTCTTCCCGGTTTGTGAGCAGCAAGTCAAGAAGAGCTCTGCCCCTAGTTGGTTCCTCCAGCACTTGCACCAGGAAATTGTCCCCTAGATTTTCCAAAAAATCTTCTGTGCTGCTGCCTGCAGAGCTGGGTCCTCAGTCAGCAGCCGCCACTCTCCGGCCGCCCAGCTCTGAAGGCAGCAGCGCAGAAGCAAGGATTACATGGTAGGCGTTGTCAGGCTTACACCTAGGCTGCTGCTGGCAGGGCGCTGCCTTCAAAGCTGAGCACCTGGCCAACAGCTGCTCCGGCTCTGAAGGCAGCGCAGAAGTAAGGGTGGCAATACAGTGACCCCCTAAAATAACCTTGCAACACCCCCCCTCCCCCGCAACTCCCTTTTGGGTCAGGATCCCCAATTTGAGAAATGCTGGTTTCCCCCGTGAAATCTGGTCTTTTGTGTGCTTTTAACTTATACTATACAGATTTCACGGGGGAAGATCAGATTTCACGGTCCGTGATGCATTTTTCATGGCCATGAATTTGGTAGGACCCTACTTACGTTCTGCAGCCACAGAATTTGTCCTTTGCTACAAAATTGTGTTCCAGAACGTACATGTTTATTATAAAATAAAAAGCCCTATCTGTCTTGCTCTCCTGGTTGTGAAAATAACCTTGAAGATGTGAACCAATGCCTTTTCTACGCTAGGAATTAGGCCCAATTCAGCCATTGGTGGCCAATAGTAAGTGTAGCTGCACAGATACAAACCTTTAACGTAAACAAGGAAAGATGTGAAAAATATATGATTGTGTCTACATTAGGGTGTTAGCAACAGTGGGAGGTCTTCCAGTGCAGTTCGGCTGCTGGCTGCCATCACCATTTTTGTGGCATATAACGCTGCTCCAAGCTGGGCTACTCACCAGTGACTAAACCAGTGTCCGCAGCTAGTAGCCTATGTTAGGGCTCCCAGCATTGCTAACACTAGTGGAAGTCTCCCCCTGCACATGTGTAATGTGCATGTGGGGTACATCCCATAGCGTCAGTGGAGTGTGTAACCCCTCTGGGGGGGGATTACCTGGTGTGGGGGTGTGCCTCTCTGGGGGGGCATTGTATGAGGGGAGCATTACCCAGCTTGGGGGTGGACTGCCCCTCCATGTGTGTGTGGAGCCATTACCCAGTGGGGGGGTGGGGTGACCTCTCCATGTTGGGGGTCATTACTCAGTGTAGAAGTAGGGGTGTGCCCTTCATGTGGGGGGCCATTATCTGGTGGGTGTGGGGGTGCCCCCCGTGGGTGGCCATTACCCGGTGGGGCTAGCCCTCTGTGTGGGGGGCCATTATCAGGGGTTGGAGTGGGGTGACCCCTCCGTGTGGGGGGCTGCTACCCAGCGTGGGGTGGGGTGACCCCTGTGCATGTGTATGTGGGGACCATCCCGAGGTGGAGTGAGATGACCCCTCCATGTGGGGGCCATTACTTAGGGTGGGAGTGGGGTGACCCCTCCGTGTGGGAGACCGTTGCCCAGTGTGGGGGTGTGGTAACCCCTGTGTGTGGGGGGCATCACCCAGAGAGGAGTGGGGTGACCCCTCTTTGTGTGTGTAGGGCCATTCCCCGGGGTGGGGTGACCCCTGGGGGGAGCATTACCCAGCATGGGGTGGGGTGACCCCTGTGTGTAAGTTGGGGAGGACATTACCAAATACCCAGGGTGTGGTGACCCCTGTGTGTGTGTGGGCCATTACCAGCGTGGAGTGGGGTGCCCTCTGTGTGTGTGTGGGGGGCATTATCCGGGCTGGGGGGGGGTGACCCATGTGTGGGGGGGGCATTACCTGGTATGGGGTGACCCCGTGTGCATGTGGGAGGGCGGCAATACCTGGCGTGGGGTGGGGAGTGGGGTGACCCGTGTGTGTGCGGCAGGAGGGCATTACCCGGGGTGAGGTGACCCCTGTGTGTGTGTGTGGCATTACACGGTGTGGGGGTGAGATGACCCCTGGGGGGGGCCATTACCCGGCATGAGGGGGGTAACCTCTCTGGGGGAAGGGCTGTTACCCGGTGTGGGGGTGGGGTTACCGTAGTGTGTGGGGGGCGTTACCCGGCATTGGGGTGGGGTGACCCTGGGAAGGCTGTTACCCAGCATGGGGTGAGGGTGGGGTGACCCCAGTATGTGTGGGGGCCATAACACGGTGTGGGGGTGTGGTGACCCCAGTGTGTGTGTGGGGGGACCATTACCAGGCGTGGGGGTGGGTTGACCCTAGTGTGTGGGCGGGGCCATTACCCGGCGTTGGGGTGGGGTGACCCCAGTGTGTGTGTGTGTGGGGGGGGCATTACCCGGCGTTGGGGTGGGGTGACCCTGGGGGGGCATTACCTGGCATTGGGGTGGGGTGACCCCAGTGTGTGTGTGGGGGCCGTTACCTGGCATTGGGGTGGGGGTGGGGTGACCCCAGGATGTGTGAGGGGCCATTACCCGGCGTGGGGGTGGGGTGACCCCGGGGGGGGCCGTTACCTGGCGTGGGGTGGGGGTGGAGTGACCCCAGTGTGTGTGTGGGGGGGGGCTGTTACCGGGGGGTTGACCCCAGGGGGGCCATTACCCAGCGTGGGGTGGGGTGACCCCAGTGTGTGTGTGGGGGCCGTTACCCGGCGTGCGGTGGGGGTGGGGTGACCCCAGGGTGTGGGGGGGGCCGTTACCCGGCCTGGGGTGGGGGTGGGGTGATTCCAGGGTGTGTGTGGGGGGAGGGGCTGTTACTTGGGGGGGTCAGGTGACCCCAGGGGGGCCATTAGCCGGCGTGGGGTGGGGTGACCCCAGTGTGTGTGGGGAGCCATTACCCAGCATGGGGGTGGGGTGACCCCAGTGTGTGTGTGTGGGGGCTGTTACGCAGCGTGGGGTGGGGGTGGGGTGACCCCAGGGTGTGTGGGGGGGGTCCGTTACCCAGCGTGAGGGTGGGGTGACCCCGGGGGGGCCATTACCCAGTGCAGGGTGAGGGTGGGGTGATCCCAGTGTGTGTGTGGGGGGGCTGTTACCCGGCGTGGGGTGGGGTGACCTCAGGGTGTGTGTGGGGGGTCCGTTACCCGGCGTGAGGGTGGGGTGACCCCAGGGGGGCCGTTACCCAGTGCAGGGTGAGGGTGGGGTGACCCCAGTGTGTGTGGGGGGCCGTTACCTGGCGTGGGGGTGGGTGACCCGGGGGGGGCTGTTACCCAGCATGGGGTGGGGTGATCCCAGTGTGTGTGGGGTCCGTTACCCGGCGTGGGGGTGGGGTGACCCGGGGGGGGGCCGTTACCCGGCGCGGGGGTGGGGTGACCCCAGTGTGTGTGGGGTCCGTTACCCGGCGTGGGGGTGGGGTGACCCGGGGGGGGGGGCCGTTACCCGGCGTGGGGGTGGGGTGACCCCAGTGTGTGTGGGGTCCGTTACCCGGCGTGGGGGTGGGGTGACCCGGGGGGGGGGCCGTTACCCGGCGCGGGGGTGGGGTGACCCCAGTGTGTGTGGGGTCCGTTACCCGGCGTGGGGGTGGGGTGACCCGGGGGGGGGGCCGTTACCTGGCGCGGGGGTGGGGTGACCCCAGTGTGTGTGGGGTCCGTTACCCGGCGTGGGGGTGGGGTGACCCGGGGGGGGGGGCCGTTACCCGGCGCGGGGGTGGGGTGACCCCAGTGTGTGTGGGGTCCGTTACCCGGCGTGGGGGTGGGGTGACCCGGGGGGGGGTCCGTTACCCGGCGTGGGGGCCGTTACCCGGCGCGGGGGTGGGGTGATCCCAGTGTGTGTGGGGTCCGTTACCCGGCGTGGGGGTGGGGTGACCCGGGGTGGGGCCGTTACCCGGCATGGGGGTGGGGTGACCCCAGTGTGTGTGGGGTCCGTTACCCGGCGTGGGGGTGGGGTGACCCGGGGGGGGGGCCGTTACCCGGCGCGGGGGTGGGGTGACCCCAGTGTGTGTGGGGTCCGTTACCCGGCGTGGGGGTGGGGTGACCCGGGGGGGGGGCCGTTACCCGGCGCGGGGGTGGGGTGACCCCAGTGTGTGTGGGGTCCGTTACCCGGCGTGGGGGTGGGGTGACCCGGGGGGGGGCCGTTACCCGGCGTGGGGGTGGGGTGACCCGGGGGGGGGGCCGTTACCCGGCGCGGGGGTGGGGTGACCCCAGTGTGTGTGGGGTCCGTTACCCGGCGTGGGGGTGGGGTGACCCGGGGGGGGGGCCGTTACCCGGCGTGGGGGTGGGGTGACCCGGGGGGGGGCCGTTACCCGGCGCGGGGGTGGGGTGACCCCAGTGTGTGTGGGGTCCGTTACCCGGCGTGGGGGTGGGGTGACCCGGGGGGCGGGGGGCCGTTACCCGGCGCGGCGGCGCACGGTTCCCGCCTGTGGCCCGCCGGCCGGCGGAGGCAGGAAGCGGGAAGCGGCGCCGGGGCTCCTCCCTCGAGCGACGCGGCCCGCGCCCGCCCCCGGCCTCCCGCAGCTGGCGCGGCAGAGCCGAGCTCCATGGCGACCTCCAGCCCCTGCGTCGTGGTGAGTCCGGCAGGTCCACCGCGCCGCGCGCCCGCCCAGGGCCTGCCCGGAGCTGGGGCGGGAAAGGGGCCCCGGAGATGGAGAGTGTCTGGGGCCGGAAAGGGGCCCCCGAGACGGGGGGGCACGTTCTCGGGCCAGTGGGGGAGGGGGAGGGACCCCAGAGATGGAGAGTGTCTGGGTGAGGGGACCCTAGAGATTGGGGGGACCCTGGAGGTCGGGGAGGCTCTGTGGCCAGTAGAGCGAAAGGGACCCCGGAAGTGGAGGTAACCTACACCGACATGAGGAATGGCCTGTTTTCAATTACAGACAGGTGTTTTGCTAAAGACCTTAAAAAACCAAAAACAAGAGTAACCTCCTGAGCATAGGCAGACTCTTCTTTCCTTCCCAAATTATACAATGAAATAATTTCGGGTGTCCCTCCCTGTTTGTAATATGGAAACTAACATATATTGGTATAATGTGCTGGAGGGTTGTGTGTTACTTATAATGATATAATAGAGTCAGAAATGAATTATTTTATTTTGAAGGGACTCTAGGAGTATCTTGTCCATTTGGAATGTATTTCTGCTCTGGATATTACAGATTCTTAAAAAAAAGACAACCGCTGGTGTCCATGAATGACTACAGTACTTTGCAGCTTGTGTTTTGTTCCATGCTTTAAAATTCTGCTTAGCCGTAGGGGTTGTGACCACTCCTCTCCACCCAACTGTACATAATTTGCTATCTCAGTAAGAATCTGTATGCTAAATTTGTAGGAACGACCCATTCTTTCTCTAAATACAAAAAAAAGGGATTGTCAAATAAGCTGTTAAATAAAATTTAAGGGTTGAACCCTAGGAAAAGTCCGTAGAGACTCTAAGGTGCCACAAATACTCCTTTTCTTTTTGCGAATACAGACTAATACGGCTGTTACTCTGAAACCTGTTTTTGAAGAGAGTTATCTCACTAATTGACAGGCTCACTAATGTTTCCAGAGATCTGTAATCCAGTAACTAAATGTTGAGTCTGGTGTACAGGTTTGTCATACAAATTCTCCTTTTTTATAAGCTGTACTAATTCCTGTGTGAAATGATCCTTAGATGGTAGCGCAGCAAAAACTTGCAGCTTCATCTGGCATTGAAAAGATATTGGGTATTCCATAGGAATAACAGTAGTGAAGATGGCTCCTCCAAATGAATACACTGGTGAATTACCAGCAATAGGATTCTATTTCCTCAGTAGGCTCCTACCTATGCTTTACATATAATGTTGTTAAATTGTGAAAACAAAAATGAGGAGATAATAAACTGTACCTTCAACTTTTATTAACTGTATTAACTTCAAGACGCATATGGGTGAGACTTGTGAAAGCCCAGATCTTGATGCTGTCATAAGGATATATCCTGAACCTAAATGTAATGTCTGGTCTAATGATATACATATACTAATCCCAAATCCTAATCAATACTATACAACAGTTTGCCTGTGAAAAACAGTTTGTTAAATTGGGGCTTTAGGATCTGATCCTGAGAAACACTGAGCACCTGCAGAACCTTAGAAACTTGCCAAACTTTTTCTCTATGTAAGCATAACTAGTCATATTTGTAAAACCTGTTTTGCATATATTAGAAGTTGGGTCCTGGATTTGGTGTGACTTCTGGTCTACACTACGAGTTTAGGTCGAATTTAGCAGCGTTATCTCGATTTCACCCTGCACCCGTCCACATGACGAAGCCCGTTTTTTACTTAAAGGGCTCTTAAAATCGATTTCTTTACTCCGCCCCCGACGAGGGGATTAGCGCTGAAATCGGCCTTGCCGGGTCGAATTTGGGGTACTTTGGACGCAATTCGACGGTATTGGCCTCCAGGAGCTATCCCAGAGTGCTCAGTTGTGACCGCTCTGGACATCACTATCAACTCAGATGCACTGGCCAGGTATACAGAACAAGGTCCGCAAACTTTTGAATCTCATTTCCTGTTTGGCCAGCGTGGCGAGCTCATCTGCATAGGTCACCATGCAGAGCTCATCACCACAGGAGACCATGCAGTCCCAGAATTGCCGAAGAGCTCCAGCATGGACCGAACGGGAGGTACGGGATCTGATCACTGTATGGGGAGATGAATCCGTGCTGGCAGAACTCTGTTCAAAAAGATGAAATGCCAAAATATTTGAAAAAATCTCCAATGACATGAAGGACAGAGGCTATAACAGGGACCCGCAGCAGTGCCGTGTAAAAATTAAGGCTATCAAAATTAAGCCTACCAAAAAACCAGAGAGGCAAACGGCCGCTCCGGTTCAGAGCCCCCACCATGCCGCTTCTATGATGAGCTGCATGCCATTCTAGGGGGTGCAGCTACCACTACCCCAACGCTGTGCTTTGACTCCGTCCAAGGAGTGGGACGCAACACGGAAGCGGGTTTTGGGGGCGAGGAAGATGATAGCTCACAGCAAGGAAGTGGAGAAACCGGTTTCCCCAACAGCCAGGATCTGTTTATCACTCTGGACCTGGACCCCGTAACCCCCGAACCCACTCAAGGCGGGCTCCCGGACCCTGAAGGCGGAGAAGGGACCTCTGGTGAGTGTACCTTTGTAAATATTATACATGGTTTAAAAGCAAGCATGTTTAATGATTAATTTGCCCTGGCATTCGCGGCCAGTACAGCTACTGGAAAAGTCTGTTAACGTGACTGGGGATGGAGTGGAAATCCTTCAGGGACATCTCCATAAAGCTCTCCTCAATGTACTCCCAAAGCCTTTGCAAAAGGTTTCTGGGGAGGGCAGCCTTATTCCGTCCTCCATGGTAGGACACTTTACCACACAAGGTCAGTAGCAAATAGTTGGGAATCATTGCAGAACAAAGCTTTGCTACATATGGTCCCGGTATTTGCTGGCATTCAAACAACATCTGTTCTTTATCTCTCTTGTTACCCTCAAGAGAATGATATCATTCATGGTCACCTGGTTGAAATAGGGTGGTTTTAGTAAGTGGACATTCAGAGGTGCCCGTTCCTGCTGGGTTATTTGCCTGTGGCTGAAAAGAAATCTTCCCTGCTGTTAGTCACATGGTGGGAGGAGGGGTGAATCCATCATCTCAGAGAATTGGGGTGTGTGGGGGTGCGGGCCTAGTTGGGTTTCTGCTGCACATGAACCCGGAAACCGCAGCCCCTCCTTTTAAATTGCCAACCCATTTTTAATGGCCAACCCAATGGCTACTTCGTATGGGAAATGAGGATGCTGCTGTTTGAAGCCATTTCCACGTTATGAAGGTTAAAGAAGCCAAAAGACTGCGGTTTACCATGGCTGCCTGCAAGCTGAATTCTGCTGCCCGGCCCTGCGTGAGTGATTTCTCACACCAAATCAACATACCCTCAATAAGAGGCAAAATGTGACCTTGTAATGAAAGCACATGTGCTATGTAATGTTAACAGCAAGGTTTACCGTGAAAGAGTGTACCCACTGTTCTAGAAAATGTGTCTTTTTAACTACCACTCTCCCTTTTTTCCCCTCCACCAGCTGCATATGTTTCTCCTTCCCAGAGGCTAGCGAAGATTAGAAGGCAAAAAAAACTGCACTCGTGATGAAATGTTCTCTGACCTCTTGCTGTCCTCCCACACTGACAGAGCACAGCAAAATACATAGAGGCAGACAATCTCAGAGTGCAGGAAAACACAATATGACCGCGACGAGAGGTGGCAGGCTGAAGATGGTAGGTGGCGTCAGCTTGCTGAAAGAAGGCAGGAGTCAATGCTGAGGCTGCTGGAGGATCAAACTCATATGCTCCAGAGTATGGTGGAGCTGCAGGAAAGGCAGCTGAAGCACAGACCGCCACTACAGCCCCTGTGTAACCAACCGCCCTTTTCTCCAAGTTCCAAAGCCTCCTCAGCCAGACGCCCAAGAACGCGGTGCGGGGGCCTCCGGCCACCCAGCCACTCCACCCCAGAGGATTGCCAAGCAACAGAAGGCTGGCATTCAATGAGTTTTAAAGTACTGTGTGGCCTTGTCCTTCCCACCTCCACCACCCCACCCAGTGCTTCCCTCCTCCACCACCCCTCCCGGGCTACCTTGGCAATTATCCCCCTATTTGTGTGATGAATAAATAAAGAATGCATGAACGTGAAGCAACAACGACTTTATTGCCTCTGCAAGTGGTGATTGAAGGGGGTAGGGGAGGGTGGTTAGCTTACAGGAAAGTAGAGTGAAACCTGGGAGCGGGGTTTTCATCAAGGAGAAACAAACAGAACTTTCACATCATAGCCTGCCCATTCCTGAAACTGGTTTTCAAAGCTTCTCTGGTGCGCACCATGCCCTCCTCTGTCTGGCTGCACTTCCTGGTGTCTGGCTGCACGTAATGAGCGGCCTGGCGATTTGCCGCAACCTCCCACCCCACCATAAGCGTCTCCCCCTTACTCTCACAGATATTGTGCAGTGCACAGCAAGCAGTAATAACAGTGGGAATATTGGCTTCGCTGAGGTCTAACCGAGTCAGTAAACTGCGCCAGCGCTTTTAAATGCCCAAATGCATGTTCTACCACCATTCTGCACTTGCTCAGCCTGTAGTTGAACAGCTCCTGACAACTGTCCAGGCTGCCTGTGTACGGCTTCATGAGCCATGGCATTAAGGGGTAGGCTGGGTCCCCAAGGATAACTATAGGCATTTCAACATCCCCAACGGTTATTTTCTGGTCTGGAAAGTAAGTCCCTTGCTGCAGCTGTTGAAACAGACCAGAGTTCCTGAAGTTGCGAGCGCCATGTACCTTTCCCGGCCATCCCACATTGATGTTGGTGAAACGTCCCTTGTGATCCATCAGTGCTTGCAGCACCATTGAAAGTACCCCTTGTGGTTTATGTACTCGCTGTCTTGGTGCTCTGGTGCCAAGATAGGGATATGGGTTCTGTCTATGGCCCCACCACAGTTAGGGAATCCCATTGCAGCAAAGCCATCCACTATGACCTGCACATTTCCTAGAGTCACTACCCTCGATATCAGCAGATCTTTGATTGCGTGGGCTACTTGCATCACAGCAGCCCCCACAGTCGATTTGCCCACTCCAAAATGATTCCCGACTGACCAGTAGCTGTCTGGCTTTGCAAGCTTCCACAGGGCTATCGCCACTCACTTCTCAACTGTGAGGGCTGCTCTCCTCTTGGTATTCTTGCGCTTCAGGGCAGGGGAAAGCAAGTCACAAAGTTCCATGAAAATGCCCTTACGCATGCGAAAGTTTCGCAGCCACTGGGAATTGTCCCAGATCCGCAACACTATGGAGTCCCACCACTCTGTGCATGTTTCCCGGGCCCAGAATTGGTGTTCCACGCCATGAACCTGCCCAACTGACACCGTGATGTGCACATTGCAGGGGCCCGTACTTTGTGAGAAGTCTATGTCCATGTCCTCATCACTCTCGTCACTGCGCTGCAGTCGCCTCCGCCTCGCCTGGTTTTGCTTTTCTTGCAGGTTATGGTTCTGCATATCCTGCTGGATAACGTGCACAATGTTAATAGTGCTCATAATTGCCGCGGTGATCTGAGCGGGCACCATATTCCCAGTGCTATGGCGTCTGCGCTGAAAAAAGGCGCGAAACGATTGTCTGCCGTTGCTCTGACGGAGGGAGGGGCAAATGACAACATGGCTTACAGGGTTGGTTTACAGGGAATTAAAATCAACAAAGGGGGTGGCTTTGCATTAAGGAGAAACAGAATGGCCCCCTCAAGGAAGAACTCAAAACCCTGGGTTTAGCAGGCTGTTGATTTCATAGAGGAAAGGAGGAGAAAATGAATACAAAACAAATCTGGTCTATTTCTTGTTTTGATCCACTTCATCTATCTTTGTACATCTTGCTGGCAGCAGACGGTGCAGTATGACTGCTGGCCATCATCATCTCCTGGGTGCTAGGCAGAAGACAGTGCAGTAGGATTGCTGGCAGGACTGAATCACCATGAGATGAAACTTAAAAGGGAAATGACCTGGCTGAGTCACTCCCATGTTTGCTCAGGCGCCCCGACCAACCTCACCGAGGCTGGCTAAAGGAGCACCCTACAGTACGGCGATGGTGGCTACCAGTCATACTGCACTGTCTGCTGCCAAAAGGCAATGAGCTGCTGCTGTGTAGCAATGCAGTACCACGTCTGCCAGCACCCAGGAGACATACGGTGATGGTGAGCTGAGCGGGCTCCATGCTTGCCATGGTATAGCCTCTGCACGAGTAACCCAGGGAAAAAGGCGCGAGACGATTGTCTGCCATTGCTTTCACGGAGGGAGGGAGGGAAGGGGGTGCCTGACGATATGTACCCAGAACCATCCGCGACAATGTTTTTGCCCCATCAGGCATTGGGATTTCTACCCAGAATGCAAATGGGCAGCGGAGACTGCGGGAACTGTGGGATAACTACCCACAGTGCAACGCTCTGGAAGTTGACAGCTGCTTCGGTACTGTGGATGCACTCCGCCGACTAAATGCTGACTAAATGCACTTAAAGCATTTGTGTGGGGACACACACAATCGACTGTATAAAAACGCTTTCTACAAAACCGACTTCTATAAATTAGACCTAATTTCATAGTGTAGATATGGTAGTGTACGGATTTGGAAGCTGCCCGTGTTATAAAGTGTACTTGATCTGTTGCTTATATTGTTGAAATACTGAACTTGTTAGAAATGAAGAATTTTTTTCCAAAAAGATATGATTTTGGGTTTGCAGGGAATTGAGACCCAACTCAGGGTATAGTTTAATTTCCTGTTCTCTGATCCAGAGGAACATTGCTAGAATTTTAAATAAATGTCTCCCCATGTTTGATGTTTGATTTATTAAGTAACTGCTCATGCAATATTTGAGGAGACTCTCATGCACCGTAGATGATAACTACTAACCTATACATTGCATTGTGTTCAATATGATTGGTATCTTTGTAGTGAGGGAAGGATAAAATGATCCAGATCAGTGTAGTGCCTGAATGGTTCCAGATCATGTTTCTCTCTGCAAGGATTTTTGCATTGTACCCAATCTCATCTTCTGTATTTCTTTTTTAGATTGGTGATCATGAAAAAGGTTATGACCTGGACTTGTTCTGCATACCTAAACATTATGTAGATGATTTGGAAAAAGTCTATATTCCTCATGGACTTATTATGGACAGGTTAGTTTGACTTCAAACAATACACTGCAGCAACTGATTACGTGAAAATCATAGTTTTTAAAATGTTTCTATTCGTAACAGTCAGCATGCTGTTAAGAGAATTGTAGCTCTCTTGATTTCTAGTGGTGGAGATGGTGTAAGTGCAGGACCACATGGAAGACCTTTAATTGGGACCCACATGCCCCTTTCTAGAGAGACGTGCAAGCACTAAGAAATATTTAAATTACTTTCTTATGGCAAACCCTAGGAATTGGCACATTTGCTGTTGTACTCTGTTTCAAAACGACAGCATAGCTATTAAGAGATCCTATACAATATACAGTGGTACATGACCTCCTTCAGAATAGTTCTAGGGCCCTTTGCCATCTAAAGAATTAAGTAAAAGGCACATTATGTTTATCACGTTAGTTTAGACTGAAAATTGGAAGTGTTGTAGCCTCCTGAATTTCATCAGAAAATTAATCTAACCGCATGAACATAAGTTATTGAAGACATTTGTTGTCTCAGATCTTCTTGCAAATTAGTATTGTTGGCAAACTTAACATTCTTCATTCTCTTCCTTGCTATGAAATGCAAAATACTAGTTCTTCATTTCTGTACTTCCTGAAAATCTATGGTGAGCTCATGAAGTTTGTATCTTGCATCCGATCAGAGAAGGATGTAGTATAATCATGAAGCATTTTGTTTCAATGAGTACAGATTCAATGGAGTGACTACCAGAAAAGGCATCTTTAAATAAGTAGTTTGTAGTTCTGAAAAGATCTTTCTGATTTAAAAGACTGAAGTGAAGGCAGGGATGCACCTGTAGTATGCATTGTGGTTTTGAATTCTCAGTGATGTGACTGGGTTTTTTTAATATCTGTCCCCAGCATTAACATTAACATTACTGATGGGCTTCCAATATGAAATAAAAGCCGGATAAAATACATGTAGTTTGAGTAATATTTTATTAAATGAAGTGCTGAATTTATAGTCTTTTCCTAGGAAGTGTGTTGCTGGATGGTGTGCTGCAAATATACAGAGCACTTTCCAAAACAAATTAGAAGACAAATTATGAATGAAGATTACATTACTTTTAGCAGTAATTTTTCAAAGAAGGCATCATTTGTGTGATCTGGTTTCTTTGTATTGTCTTTCATTTTGGAGTTAATGTAAAGTCTTTCTCTCTAGTGTTTTAACCTGGCTATAAAGGACTAGTTTAAAATCTGAGTAATGTCTTGATCTTTCCTGATTTGTCAAGGACTTGCTGGATCTGCTGGGTGTATTAGGAAATAAGTTTATACTGCTCTGTGTCTGAGAAACCAAACCTATCTTACTTAAAAAACAAAACAAACAAAAAACCCCCAATGTGTGCTTCACATCTCTGGCAGCTATCCAGTAATTGATTAATATTTGCGTTGGCTATAGTAACCTATGAAACTGAGGAAGTTTGGCAGTGTTATTGTTACATTAACCTTGAAAAGTGAGAAAAGCCTTGCTGACCAGTAAACAGTAAAATTGGCTGTGAAGTGGTATGCAAGTATTACATGGAGCAAGGAAGATGTTTTCCAGTTTTCCCCACTGTTGGCGCCAATACGAAATGCTTCTGCTGCTGTAGTTAAAAAACAAAACAGAAGAGTAGTAAGTAACTTTTTTCTTTCTACAGGACAGAAAGATTGGCACGAGACATTATGAAGAGCATGGGGGAACATCATATTGTAGCCCTCTGTGTACTGAAGGGTGGCTATAAGTTTTTTGCTGATTTACTGGATTATATCAAAGCACTGAATAGAAATAGTGACAAATCTATCCCTATGACTGTGGACTTCATCAGGCTGAAGAGCTATTGTGTAAGTATATCTGCTGACACAACATGACTTTGTATAAAATTGATTAACTTGAAGTTATTAAACAAATATCAGAGGGGTAGCTGTGTTAGTCGCGGCTTTTATTAAACAAAGGTAGTTTTAAATTTATTATTATTATTATTGCCTAAATGTGCTAGGTATCGTGTGTGTGTTTAAAGCTACAGATTCAGTCTCTTTAAACATACTGCAACATGGTGACAGCGGGGAAATAGGAAGGAAGGTGAGAAGAGTTAAAAAATAAGGTCATGTGGCTACTTGTTCACACATCTTGCTAAAAATGTTCCATTATGTACAACCCCCTTGTCTCCAACACGCCAACTCATGAAAATCTCCTTCCAGAGCTAAGTGACTCCTTATGTAACTCCCAGCTATCCAACTTCCTTCCCCCCCAGCCCCGCTGCTATCCAAAATCCAGAGCCGTGGTTATAACATAATCTTCCCTCAAGTTATGGCATCATTTACGGAAAGTTGTATATGGCTAGGACCCTACTAACTGGATAGGGAATATTTGAAAACTTCAAAAATATTTAGTGCCTTGTATAATGAAAGGTTTCAGAGGAGCAGCCATGTTAGTCTGTATCTGCAAAAAGAACAGGAGGACTTGTGGCACCTTAGAGACGAACCAATTTATTTGAGCATAAGCTTTTGTGAGCTACATGAATGCATCTGATGAAGTGAGCTATAGCTCACGAAAGCTTATGCTCAGATAAATTGGTTCGTCTCTAAGGTGCCATAAGTACTCCTTTTCTTTTTTCAAAAATATTTACATCTGATATCCATTGATTTGCACTGAATATACTGAGAGCCACACCATCACCTGCCCATCTTTTATTTACCTGAATCAACCAATAGGACTAAAACTAGTAGCATTTTTAGCTTTGGAAAAATGTTAGGGTTATAAGTCTTAATTTGCCATCAGTTGCTGGGAAAGGGCATTCTACCCTGTAGCTGATTTTTTTTTTTTTTTTAAGACTGTTTTTGTACTGACATTTAAGCGTTTAAGTTTTTTAGAAAACGGAGACTGCAGCGCTGCACAAGGTTATGTTTAAACCTTAGAAAGCATAAGACTAAACTACATAGGTCTAATGAAGGCATCTATATCCATAAATGCTAGGTGTTTTCTGACTTAGCAAAAGGCTGGTTTTGTTTCTTCAAAATAAATAAAAAAAGTGCTTTTTGGATTGACTCCACAAGACTGCAATTGGTGTAGAAATAAAATCATAAAATGATGAGACTCTGAAAATCATTTTAAAAATAAATTATTTCAAGAGGTTTTTCTGTTAGCTCTGTGTCCAACGAACTTTGCATTCCAATTAGTAGTCCAAACTATTTATCATGGATGAGAGCCCATTCCAGTAAATGAGAAGAAAAAAACCCATGGAGATTATTAAATTGAAAACATAACTTTCTCATTCATTTGATTAGACCATGAAGCCAGAGATTAAACTGCAACATTAGGAGTTTTGGCTGTGGAAGGACTTTATGAACTTGCACACTGATGTGGCATTATCCGTTAACATCTCATTTTTTAAAAAGCCAGATCTAAGTGCTTGATTCTGGATTTGCCCCATGAGGTTATACAGTTGGGTAAGAGAGCACAAGGTGTTTTCTCCCGCCCCCCACCCCCTCCCGGCCCCCGACTGCTCCCCTCCACCACCTTGTGCGCACATGCAGGGGGCTGCCAGAACATTAGCCAGGATATATGCCCTCTCTGAACATGAGGTGTGGTGGACTGCTACAGCCAGTGAAGCAAAGGAGAGGCATGGCTGGGGAAAGTGGGGGATATGCCTCCTTGTCACCCTGCCCCTTAATGAATGAAGTAGTGTACAAGCTGCTTTTATATGCTTTTCTCCCAGTGCCCATGGAAAGATTTTGGCTCTCCCACCACTACCACCAACAGGAGTGTACACACACACTCAGCCTATAATAATTTAATTTCCTTGAACTAATGCAGTGACAGAAGGACATATAAAAGAAGAAAAAAATAATGATTTTCAGCTCTTCTGAGCAAAAACCAGCAACAAACCCTCTGTATTTTACACTTAGTCCAAGGGACAGTTTCAGTAAATTTCTGTGGTTTGTTTAAAAAACAAGATTGCAGTTGAAAAAGCGAGAGTCAGTGACACCACTTGGAAAGCTTCTGCAAAAACAATCTGTTGAAAGATGGTTGGTTTTACATAGTGTGTTTTCTTTATTTCGCTTTCCTAGTTTATTGGGCATATTTACATCAATTTCTTTAATATCTCTGTTCCTTCTGCTTATTCCGCTCCAGAATTTTAGGGAATTTTGCTATATCAGTCCTTTGACATTAAGAGGGGAAAAGCATCAAGAGGAATTTTAAATAAATGAAGATCCTATTTTTATGCAGATTTTCTTAGTAATAAAGAATAAGGAAAGAGAAGTACAGAGTATATCCTGGATGGGAAGCTTTCTAAACAGAATGCTTTCATGGGGTGTTGACTCTTTGTGGGATGGGGTGGGGGTTATCAGGCAACCATACAAAAAATGATGTCCCGCTCTGTATAAGTGCAGAAGTCTGGTCACTGATGTACAGGGCTAATATAAAATTTACAAACATTTTACTTCTGCAGCACTGTAAGATGGTGATTAATATCCAGGGATAGGCTCTTTAGATTAAAACACTATGGACTGGAGAAGATTGTCCTAACACAGACATCCATGGAACTGGCTGACTAGACTTTTTGTTATTAATACTGCTACTACTCAGGACTTAGAGTGCTTTTTTCCAGTGATTTCAAACACACAAAATGAATA
The DNA here is from genome assembly GCF_965140285.1 of Lepidochelys kempii. Lineage (NCBI taxonomy): Eukaryota > Metazoa > Chordata > Testudines > Cheloniidae > Lepidochelys > Lepidochelys kempii. Next base: position 98,469,786 of record NC_136388.1, on the reverse strand, counting down.
AATACTATCCATATTTTGATGATGGGGAAACTGAGGCCTATGAGATCTGTAACTTGCCCATGGTCACATAACAAACTAGTGCAGAGTTGCTAGTTGAACCCTGGTCTCTTGACACCAAGTTCTTGGATACAATTGTTAGACCACACAGCCTTCCTCATTATACATATTTTACAATCTGGAAAAAAGGAATCAGAAGTGCCATGATTAGCTAGGCAAGACAGCTGAACCTTGTATAACTATTCTGGAATTTTGAGATCACTTTCTTATATGTCTCATTGACTGTTTCAGTGTTTAGAAGTATACAGCTACTGAATGTTGGAACAGGAAGCACATAATGTGATCGCAATTAAACTTCACTTGCAACTTCTGCTTTCACAGTTTTTACAAATGAATGCTTCCAGAATGAGCTGGCATGCCATCATGGGATGGAAAGGCAGCATTTAAGAAATAAGAACTCTTCCTTCCTAACAGACTGTGAAAAAAAAGTTGTATAGGGGCGAAGAAGAGCCAAAAACACAAGATGTTTTGGCGGGAGGGAGGAAAAGCGGGAGGGGTGTTACCGTTACTACCAGTCAATGTTTTAGGAAAACTGTCAGGGTTTCATCTTGGAGGTTAAAATGGCTTTAAAACTGAATGCAGTCTGCTTAGTGCATTGTTCTGAAAAACAGTTCATGGTAAGTATTTTACAGCACATATACTTTAAATTGTTTAAAATTAAGTTATTTAAAGCTATTTCTGAGCCATTAGCTAGTGGCCTCCATCATATAAAATACTGCTATCATTTGGCAGTGGCCAGAATGGAGTCTGGGGACAGTCTTAAAGAGTAAATCTCTACTGAATGTTAAATCAATATTGAAACAAGGTAGAAACTGATTTCATTGTCCATCACTGGGCCCTTGCTGCTACTAATGTCACAAATAGTGTCCTTATGTGAAATGAAAACTCATTGTTTAATTATTAAACAACAAAGTTCTCAACACTGGAGAAGACTGGAAATTGGTTTATAGTCTGAAACTAGGTACCAATGCTGCCAGTGTTTCAAATGCTTTAGCTTTTTTATCCTTAGGTTGTTTAGAAATTCAGTCCATACATAGTGAAGAATACTGGTTTATATGCTGGTTCACATTTGTACTTAGCATTCTAAAATGTAGGAATATTTGGATTGAAAGACAAAGCTTTTGAGAAATTGTTAAAACACTTGTGTGCTCTGCTGGTTGTCATGTTTCAGCAGGGGTAAGCCAGAAGTTCCTCGTAATATGTGATGAATGATGTTCCTGTTTGATGGGCTATGTGCTGCTATGTACCCCAACATAGTATTTTCTGCATCAAGACCCTGATCTTGTACATGTGCTGAGAATACCAGTCTGAGGGAAAGTTTCCAATCAGCGGTTGATGCTTAGCAGTCTCCTTGTGACCTAACATTTAAAAAGGGAAGAGCGAGGGGCTAAGAGAGAAACCGCAAAGAATAGAGCTATTTGTATCTTGAAATGGAAGAATTTCTGTAGGTGCACCTAAGATTCTTTTCTAAAGGTGAACTCCAAAATCTACGTTAGTTGCCAGAGCACTGGTGTAATTTATGAGTGGGCAAGATAGCTTGCTTTTGGACATTTAAAAATCTTGTAATAATTGTCACACATGTACATGCTTTCATTTTTTTTAAAGGAACAAATACTGATAATATCTTCCCCCCGTCCTTCCTTTTCTAAAGAGTGAAAATTTTTCATCTTTCTTTTTGGAAGGATTATAAAATCCTTAGTGTAGGAATAGATGAAAAGATAATTATAATAGAAGATAAACAATTGTAAGTATAAAATATACTAAAAATGTGTCAAAGAAAACTTGACAAGAAGAAACTATCATCTTAATAGCCTAACGCGGGGTGAACACAGGAAATGCACCTCAGCATTTTGAATATAGAAGTCTTTCAAGTGCTCTCACAAACTTAAATATGTTTTTGTGGTTTAATTTATCCACTTTCTCAAACATTCAGATACTAAGATGAATATCCTCTGTCTTAAGCCACATCATCTTGGGCATCGTTTTTGGACCATTTCAGTAAAATGGCTGTTCTCGTCAGGCAACTCTGTCTCTGGTCAGTTATGGAGTTTCTGAGACAGTGACTGGTATTTCTAGATTTCTTATTCAGTAAATATGTAGCTTTTCAAGGTAGCATAACTACTGTTTTCCCTTAAAATATATGAAGTAAATCTATCAAAATATTTGAAAAGTGAGACTATTTCTGTTCTTTCTTGGCTTGAGACTGTATCCTAAAAATTAGAGATGGATGATTCTATTAGATCATCCCGTCACATTTTACACATCCCCAGCTATTGAACTTTCAACATTTCTTTGTGGAGAATATTCCAGAGCCTAACAGATCTTAGTGTCAGAGAGTTTTTCAAATAATCTTAATTCTTAACTTCATCCCAATACTTCTAATTTATAACCCATTGTGTGTCCCTAAATAATTACTTTTCCTCCTTTGGGTTTACACCTTTCAAATACTCTTTTGATGGATGAACTGTAAGTAAGAACTTTTGAAGCTAGTGAAAAACAGAAAAGGTAAAGTAAAAAGGAAAGTCCATGTCTACTATTTCAGTTCCGTTCTCCATCCTCTCCTTCCTCCCCCCAATGATGGGTTATGATGGCAAGTCTGTTTTGTAGTCTGCGCAATAATGGAAGTAACACATACTTAATTTTGGCTGCTGGAAAACTGAAGGTGATCAAAGTCAGTTGGATGCCCAAAATTAAATTCAAAGGTCATTCTTGAGCACCTGCCAGTTTTCATGTTAGGTTGTACGTTCTTTTTGTAGTTTGAGGTTCAGTTGTTTCTGTAATTAATTAGTATGGTAATACCCAGTGTTACATTTAAATCACTATCAACAATATGTTAATAACTGTTGCAATGAAAGTGTAACATTGCTGCATCTCAGGGCCGGGGTGCCCATCCTTTGACAGCCTCAGGGAATCAGTGCTCATGGCTGGCTAGTCTGTTGGGCATCCAGGCTTACAGCTGAGCAAGTGAACAGTCAGTGGCTCAGTTCTTCTGGGTAAGAGTTGAGCAAATCCATACTCTGTAGCTCCAGCTCCCTGGTTGAGGGATGCGCAAATCCACAGTTTGTAGCTCTGGCCCCCTGACTGATAGCTGAGAAAATAAACCACGAGTTGCTCAGGCCTTCGCTCATTGCGCCCTAGGCTTGCCAACAGTCGCACTCTGTACAACAAAATCTGGAGTTGCTGAGTGCTGCAAAAAGCAGTGAGAAATACCCCTGTCAGATATAGGTGGGTACTGTTTAGTAGTATTCTTATTAATGATGATGATGATATTAATATTGGGAGTAGGAGTGGGGCAGGTGTGCTAAAAAAAACAGTCCCTTATTTTTGAAATATGTTGGTAACCCTATCCAGCCCCCAGTGCAGGGCTGGGGACAGGGTGACCCAAGCCCACCCTGCTCCACCGCATCCCAACCCAGGTCCTCCCAGCAACACAGTAGGACCAGTATCTCTTTTCCTTGGGCTACTACCAACCGGCGTCTGGTAGGGATGTTCCACGGCTGCTGGAGCCTGGTTCCTATTTTAATTACTTCTAATCACGCTAATACTTTGTTTTTTCCCCTTTTTAACTAGAACGATGAGTCAACTGGAGAGATAAAAGTAATTGGTGGGGATGACCTCTCAACCTTGACTGGAAAGGTATGTCTTTTAGTGTGAAACAAAAGAAGTACACAACACATTTTTAAGCTGCTCTGCATCATTTTTCTAACTAAATTTTGCAAGATGGCTTTATTTTTAAGACTTATCTATGTTCATATAGTACTATTCTAATGGTCTAACTTAAGGTTTGTGTTTTAAATGAAAATGCATGCAAAGTTTCAAAATAGAGGAGATATTAATGCCGGAATCATAAGCCCTTGAAAAGTGTGATGCCATTTCCATAGAATCATAGAATATCAGGGTTGTAAGGGACCTCAGGAGGTCATCTAGTCCAACCCCTTGCTCAAAGCAGGACCAATTCCCAATTAAATCATCCCAGCCAGGGCTTTGTCAAGCCTGACCTTAAAAACTTCTAAGGAAGGAGATTCCACCACCTCCCTAGGTAACGCATTCCAGTGTTTCACCACCCTCCCAGTGAAAAAGTTTTTCCTAATATCCAACCTAAACCTCCCACACTGCAACTTGAGACCATTGGTCCTCGTTCTGTCATCTGCTACCACTGAGAACAGTCTAGATCCATCCTCTTTGGAACCCCCTTTCAGGTAGTTGAAAGCAGCTATCAAATCCCCCCTCATTCTTCTCTTCTGCAGACTAAACAATCCCAGTTCCTTCAGCCTCTCCTCATAAGTCATGTGTTCCAGTCCCCTAATCATTTTTGTTGCCCTCCGCTGGATGTTTTCCAATTTTTCCACATCCTTCTTGTAGTGTGGGGCCCAAAATGGGACACAGTGCTCCAGATGAGGCCTCACCAGTGTCGAATAGAGGGGAACGATCACGTCCCTCGATCTGCTGGCAATGCCCCTACTTATACATCCCAAAGTGTCATTGGCCTTCTTGGTCCTTTTCTACAGAACTGCTGCCTAGCGATTTGGTCCCTAGTCTGTAGCGGTGCATGGGGTTCTTCCATCCTAAGTGCAGGACTCTGCACTTGTCCTTGTTGAACCTCATCAGATTTCTTTTGGCCCAATCCTCTAATTTGTCCAGGTCTGTCTGTATCCTATCCCTACCCTCCAGCGTATCTACCTCTCCTCCTAGTTAAGTGTCATCTGCAAACTTGCTGAGGGTGCAGTCCACACCATCCTCCAGATCATTAATGAAGATACTGAACAAAACCAGCCCGAGGACCGACCCTTGGGGCACTCCACTTGACACCAGCTGCCAACTAGACATGGAGCCATTGATCACTACCCGTTGAGCCCAACAATCTAGCCAGCTTAAAGATGGGCACTACATTAGCCTTTTTCCAGTCGTCCAGGACCTCCCCTGATTGCCATGAGTTTTCAAAGATAATGGCCAATGACTCTGCAATCACATCCATCAACTCCTTTAGCACTCTCGGATGCAGCGCTCCCATGGACTTGTGCTCCTCCAGCTTTTCGAAATAGTCCCCAACCACTTCTTTGTCCACAGAGGGCTGGTCACCTCCTCCCTATACTGTGCTGCCCAGTGCAGCAGTCTGGGAGCTGACCTTGTTTGTGAAGACAGAGGCAAAAAAAGCATTGAGTACGTTAGCTTTTTCCACATCCTCTTGTCACTAGGTTGCCTCCCTCATTCAGTAAGGGGCCCACACTTTCCTTGACTTTCTTCTTGTTGCTAACATACCTGAAGAAACCCTTCTTGTTACTCTTAACGTCTCTTGCTAGCTGCACCTCCAGGTGTGATTTCGCCTTCCTGATTTCACTCCTGCATGCCCGAGCCATATTTTTATACTCTTCCATGGTCATTTGTCCAATCTTCCACTTCTTGTAAGCTTCTTTTTTTGTGTTTAAGATCAGCAAGGATTTCACTGTGAAGCCAAGCTGGTCGCCTGCCATATTTACTATTCTTTCTACATATCGGGATGGTTTGTCCCTGTAACCTCAATAAGGATTCTTTAAAATACAGCCAGCTCTCCTGGACTCCTTTCCCCCTCATGTTGTTCTCCCAGGGGATCCTGCCCATCAGTTTCCTGAGGTTGTCGAAGTCTGCTTTTCTGAAGTCCAGGGTCCATATTCTGCTGTTCTCCTTTCTTCCCTGTGTCAGGATCCTGAACTCGACCATCTCATGGTCACTGCCTCCCAGGTTCCCATCCACTTTTGCTTCCCCTACTAATTCTTCCCCGTTTGTGAGTAGCAAGTCATCATTTTAATGATGAATATTTCATTAAAAGCACTCAAAAATGTGTAGGCTCTTATATTTTGATCTATTGTTGCATACTTATAATGCTGTTTTTCAAAGTCGTAAGAATTCTACAGACCAGTTAGTATTCTGCATGTGTCAATAGACGGTTATCAATGAGAATCTTCTTGCCAGCACTTCAGAAATGTTAATTAAATAGAATTGGCATTGTTGCATAATGTCTTTGAATTGGATGTAATAATATTACAAATTCTTTTTCTACAGTTTTCAGCTTTTGAGAATGTGAAATTCTGTAAATGGTGACATTAGCATATGTCACTGCATTGATAATATAAGTAATTTAACAGAAAACTGCTAATGGAATCAACATAATCGCCAACTAAATATTCATGGATTTTTTTTTCTTTTTTTTCCCCCACAAGAACGTCTTGATTGTAGAAGTAAGTATTATGTTTCGCTTTGGGTTCTGTAATGTGTGATTTGTGATAACATTTTAACAGGAGATGGTCCTGAATCTGAACACCTCTATATTTCAGCGAGCTGTGAAACCTGAATCTAGGCCTGAATTTTGCAAATGGCCCCTAATTTTCATAATGAGCTGACCCACATACCCTCAAAGTTAGGAATATGTGAAGTCCGGATCTGAATTCTCAGGTTGGCCCCATCTCATCTTACTTAACTGCAGGGAGAGAATGTCCATGTCAAAGTTTTGCAATTGTTACTTTCAATTTGCTGGGATCCTATTTAATCATACTGGTTTATATACTAAAGGAACTTGAACTAAGTGAAATTAAGGATCTCTGTCACTTTATTAATGCACAGACAAGAATTTAAACTGCAATAGTTATGGAAAAAGATTCTTATTGGGAATATCTTAAAATATATAAAACACTCAACAGTGTCTGATGTTTGCACGTATCATTTATATACTAAAAATAAACAATAAATACATTTGTGTTGCATAAAGAGTCTCACTTACCACTGGTTTCAGAGTAGCAGCCGTGTTAGTCTGTATCCGCAAAAAGAAAAGGAGGACTTGTGGCACCTTAGAGACGAACAAATTTATTTGAGCATAAGCTTTCATGAGCCTACAGCTCACTTCATCGGATGAGCTGTAGCTCACAAAAGCTTATGCTCAAATAAATTTGTTCGTCTCTAAGGTGCCACAAGTCCTCCTTTTCTTTTCACTTACTACTGTAGCTCATCATGCACCTCTGGATATTAATATGCAGAATACAATTTAATCTGACTTCCTAGCTGTTAAGATAAATTAGTTCTTACATTGATACCTCCTTTTATTGATGGATGGAGGCTTGTTCTAGCCAGTCAATATTAACTCCTGGGGGAATTCTGCGCCACTGCGCAATGCAGATTTTTTCAGAAATTAATGTTCTACATGCAGAATTTCCTTTTCCCCACAGAAATAGGTTGCAGTGCTGCTGGCTGCCTCTAGGTGCTGCTGGACCCAATAGAGCCCAGCTCACACATAGAAGACACTGCCAGGGGGAGGGGGAGGGAGCTAAAGGGCTCCTGGCAGCTACAGCATGCCCTGAGGGAAGGACTGGGCAGCGTGCAGGAAACTCCATGCAAGCCTGGGCTGAACATCAGACTGTTTCTCCTTCTGGATCCCTGGGCTCTGGGGGCGGATGTCTCGGCTGGACTCTGGGATGGAAGGGGGTGGGTATCTGGGCCAGGGGAAGCCCCGCAGCTGGACTCTGGGGAGGAGGGGGTGCGAGTATCTGGGCTGGGGGAACCCACAGCTGGGCTCGGGGGGGAGGAGCGGGGGGAGATTTGGTTGTATTGGTTGATGGGCGGCCCTGCAGCTGGGTTCTGGGGGGAATGGGTTCTGGGTGTCTGGCCTGCCGAGCTGGGCTTGGGGGGAGGGCAGAGAAACAGGAACTGGGTTGTTGTAGGGGTTTTTTTTAAACTCTCTCCTCCTGGAGGAATGTTTGTATGTTTCTGTATTGTTACAGACATACTTGCTGACAGGTATTTTGAAATAAATTACCAAAATAATTGAAACTGGTGTGATTATGTAGTGTTGTTTGGCAAATAAAATTTGGAGAATTCTGCAGAGTGCCCCCCAGGAGTAAACATTGATTCATTTGCAGATAATGTTCTTGAACAAGGTTTATAACTAAGGCCCTACTTACAGCATGGGATGATTGTAAAATAATTGCAGCTGAGTTGCGGACAAGACATGCAAAATCTCAGAAAGGTAATAAAGGTCCTTTATTAATTGCAGTAATTTGGAAAAGCCAGAGAAGACCTATTTGTTTAAGAAAAATTTGCTGGAACAATATAAGCATTCAAGTATTATGTTATGCCTGCTAATTTTTTTGATAACCAGATATTTTGCTGCAACTGTATTACAGTCATTAATGCACGAGACTAACAGCCGGACTGCCAGCCACCCAGGGCTGACAACCAGGCTCCCACTGTCAGCCCCAGTCAGATGTCAAAATTGTGGTGGAAGCCCAATATTATGGGATCCGTAATTTCCGCAGTATCGCAAATTAAGTAGGGCCTTATTTTTTAACCCTAGGATAGAGAAGTAGTGGCAATAAACAATTAAACAACTTCCTATTTACACAAACAGTATTTTGAAACCTAAAATCATATTAACTTCTTTTCACTTAAATAAACTATGATGATTATGTCAGTAAGAGCCATTTCCTGAAATTGGTCCTATTATGGCACAAGGGAGTGACAACTTCCTTTTGTCATCCCAAAGCTCCTACCTTGGAAATCCTGGGTTTTTACACACGATCCTGCTTTGATCCAAGAAAGCTAGTCTAGTCTGTCATTTATATATTCTATTTTAGTGCATCGTCAAAGTATGTGTGCACCAATTTTTACTTCCCCACTTTTTTTTCCACACAAATATTTCAGTCACCTATGTGATCATTGTCTCCTTTGAAGTGGATTTTACTTCTGAAGGGCAACTATACTGAATTTTATATGGGTCCCATTTGAAATTAATTTATGTCTTTTGAGTACCAGGCAGCTAAATAAATTAGTTTCTCATCTGTTCAATGGCCTATATCATCTACATGGCAGGTTCTTGTCAAACATGAGCCCCATTGCAAATCACCATTCTGCTTGTCAATCAAACAATAAAAATAACTTTACTATAACTTATCTTCTTATGTATGATAGTACCATCATTTTTCATATGATGCCTCCTGTGACTGGCAAAAAAGACTCTAGAAAACTCAGATCTGTCACCTGTAACCACAGGGTCAAACACTGATAGGTCAGTGATGTAACTGATTTCTGTCTTGACTTTAAAAGCTACTGACATGGCAGTTAGGCCTGGTTGCCTTTGTCCATGCATCAGTCTATTTAGTGTGCATACCCACAGCCCTTGTTCATACTTGTGTTAATATCCATTATTTGAAGCGCTGAACAGTTAAATACAACCTGGCATAATCCTTAGGTGGTTTGGGGTGTTTTAGGGGGAAGCTGTATAAAGATAAGATGCAGCAATCAATTTTGCCTTTCAGTGACACCCACTTCTTTATTTCATGTACACCAGACTTCAGACCAGATAGAAGAATGTTCTGCTGAAGGCTTTGTGTTAATCCAACCCAAATTAGGAAATTAAGAGTGATTCTGATGCTTCAGTGCTAACGCTTTCATTGCAGTGGTTATTAATATGACTATTGCTGTTAGAAATGATCTCTTACACATAAAGGATGGCCACAACAGTGCAATAGGGAATAACACCTATATTTGTTTATGTGCAGGAAAAGCCTGATTTCCACTTAGCGAGTTATTTTCATATTATTGCATCTCAGTATGACATGGGCTCTTCGATTAGAATCTGGAAGTGCTACTTTAACAGCTTTTATATAGTTTTCTGACGTGGCTTTTTTATCATCAGGATATAATTGATACTGGTAAAACAATGAAAACACTGCTGTCTCTGCTGAAGCAGTACAATCCAAAGATGGTAAAAGTAGTCAGGTGAGTTGTTATTACAGCTGCTTGTGTTGTGTATTACTTTTTTAAGAACTATAAAAATAGTGAAATAGGATTATAGAATACTTTTATATTTGAAAGGAATTTTTTTTCCCCCTTGACTCAAAGGTGAAAACACCCTTCATAGTATTGTACGTGGTCACACTTTCTCTAGTATAGGGTCTGTTTATTGTGAAAAGGTGCACTTATTTAGACCGACAGGAGCACTTTTCTATCATTTGTGTTCCGACTGCTTAAGGGATTTTGTAGTGAAGAACGATGTGGGGGCTGCCTCTGTGTGTATGAGTGTGTTGGGCATGCATTTTGTCTTGATTACCCTAGGATTTTTTTAAAAAGCCTCCTAATATTTCTGCTCTGAGCTTTCTCAATAATCTTAAGGGGTATTTTTTAATATTATTGGATGCGAGCCTGATTGCAAAATTGGAACCCTGGTTAGCAATTTTTAAAATTGCCATTAGCCTGCAGTAACTGTGTGCAACTCGGCTATAACAATCAAATGTCCGAGAATAATCTGGCCATATCATCTGCTGGGTTTTACTTTTTAGGATTTTAACATTTTTAGTCAAAATATTTTTAAAACACTTATTTTGTTTAAAAAACTTATGACTAAACAACCAAAACTGATGACCATTTAATGTTACTAACAAAGTAGCTGTCAAGCCTAATGGTTTTTACACTTCATAGAATCATAGAATATCAGGCTTGGAAGGGACTTCAGGAGGTCATCTAATCCAACCCCCTGCTCAAAGCAGGACCAATCCCCAATTTATGCCACAAATCCCTAAATGGCCCCCTCAAGGACTGAACTCACAACCCTGGGTTTAGCAGGCCAATGCTCAAACCACTGAGCTATCCCTCCCCCCAACTTCAGATGGCTTGTTCTCTTTCATTATCAAGCTGAATCTTATTTGCATTTTACAGTAAAGATATATTGACTTATAGGAATTATAGATAAGTAATGGGTGGAGGTGGCGTCTAGTCAGGCAGCATTGCCATACCAATACTAAAACAGTTGTTAGACGTGTCTCAGGTAGCTACTTTTTCTGGTAATCTTGGAGTGACATGTCGAGGGTGAGACAGTTACAGACTTCTTATTGGTTTGTTATCTCTGAGGTCACGACAACACACCGGGGAGTTTGAAGAGTGTGTCAAAGGGCTGTATGTCCCTGATAGGGGCCTTTTTTAAAGGGCTTGTGGGCCCTGCCATTACATTTTACATCATATACATATAGCGTAATAGTAAACGACATTCTGGTCACATTATGTAACTTTGAAAAAAGCTTTTTGTAATACTGTAAATTTGTCAAAAGATCTAAGCCATAAATATGCATAAAGGTGAAGATGCTTTACATTTTTGTACCTGTAAACGCTTGCCTGTTTGTGTGTTTTCCATTGCTTTGTGTTGCAGCTGTTGTGCAGAGGGGTTCCAACAGATCCCAGTATGGATTTGAGGTTCCTTGGTCAAATCCCAAACTGGTAGCCCCCAAAAATTAAGTCATTCAGCCAAAACTTCTGTAAACCTCAAATGTCAACGAAGTCAGAAAGCTGACAAGTTTCCAGAAACCCAGCTGAATGCTGGGTTCAGAGATACAAAGGGATTTAGTGTTATGTTGATAGGCAATGGCAGATCCTCTTCCACCCTTAAAGGATGTGGCTGTCTTGCAGGTAGGGAAAGTCATATGGGTGAATACAGAGAGGTTGTGAAAAGTTGACCAGAGGGCAAGTATCCCTGAGAGAAAGGACAAAAGGCATCATGATACCAGGCAGTGGGGCTTAGCAGGGCTTCTTCTTCTTCCTCTCTTCTCAGAGAGCCTCTTCCCTTAAGTAGGTGACACTTTTGAGTACATAATCAGCTTGAGCTGTCTCCAGTGTTCATCCATCAGACACGGGACTTTCTCTCTCCTTTTCTTCACACAAAGCCTTCCCCAAACAATTGCAGCCAAACACGAGACACCACAATGGCCCTTTATGTGAGTGTAGGAGCATCCATGGACTACCTCGAGTCATTGGAATGATACCTCAATATATGGTGATGGACAAAAAGTATGAGAACACTCACTCTGTTCTCCTTTCTCTCTACTTCCTGGAAAGTGCAGTTTTGTTCTGAAAAGTGACAGTAAAAATGGCACTGTCTTAACTTGGCAAATCTGCTCCATGTTTGTATTCTGTTACATTTGCTGACTTTAGTGATAATACTGTTAGCTCTGCAGAATCAACACAGCTGAGAAAGGGGGAGCTGGATTCCATGCCCCTGTGTGCCTCATCAACAGGAATGTTTATTAAATTCCACTTACAGGGATAATCAGGAGCACCTGTGCAAACCTGTTGAAGACATACTGTTGTAAAGGTGGATGCAATTTGGCTTGCAGAACTTCTATGTACTGGTGATGGTGCATAAGAAGGAAGGAACCCAGTTTGGCTCTCAGCTCACAGGCTGAATTTGCAGGTGTGATAACTAGAAAAGCTCTCTCTTTTCTTGTGAACAGAGCACTGTACCTGAGGTTTCTTAGACAAAATGAACATGGAGTCTCATTATGCCAGTTTACAGAATCACTTTTCAGAACTGAATTATACTATAACTCCTGGCTGACTTTTCTACTCTCTGCGTCAGGCGCATGTTTGACTCTTGTCCATTTAGCTAGACTGTCAACTGTTCGTGATTCAACCAGAAGTCTTCATCCGATCAATCTGATTGATTGCTGGGAGGTACAATACAGGATATATTTAATTGATGAAATTCTGCCTTCAGTTATACCCATTCAATATCAGTGAAGTTCAAGACTGGCTTGGTTTTTAGTAATTAATTCTCTATCTAGTTTTTTTGATCATCTTGTAGCTGCTGATTTCCATATTTCAAATTTCTACTGGTTTTAATTGACAGCTTGTTGGTAAAAAGAACTCCTCGAAGTGTGGGATATCGGCCTGACTGTAAGTGACCCCTTTTTGCCAGTCATCAATAAATATTTTGAAATTAACAAAGAAACACATTATCAAAGTATATAGAATGTTTTTAATCAAACTGTAAGAATATTTGGAATGTTTGTCTCCAGTTCACTTTTTTCTGATGATTCTTGGGCAATGTACTCTGATTTATCTAGTGCATAACAATACGTATGGGCAGAATGTACCTTATTTTGACACCCTTTTTATATTAAAGGGACATTGTCTAGTAGGTATGTCCAAAATACAGGTGGTTCTTCAGCAATTGTCCATATAGGTTCTACTTCTGATGCACACGTGCCCGATGCACACAAGATTGGATTCTTTTGGCCAGCAGTGTCTGTTGGGATCACGCCTGTGCCCAAGGGCATAAAGGGAAGAGTAGGTCCAACCATCCCTCAGTTCTTGCTTGGTGCCTGTAGCCACAAGCCAGACCCCTACATAGAGTCTGCTTCTCTTGCATACTCTGCAACCTAAAACCTGATTTATTTTATAAATAATTAGTATAGACAGGGTAGTGACAGTTTAGTGGAGTTAGTAGTAGTATTTGATACCTGTGGACTATAAGACAAACAAAGCAACAAAAAAGTCTTCTTAGAGTTAGGGATTTACCAAGTACAAGGATCTAGCCCAGCTTCAAAACTCGCCCCTTTTACAATGCAGCTATCCCACTGCAGGATAGACACCCAAGGCGTCTTTGTGCCTCAGGGAGGGGTAAATCTGATGTACTGTGTATTATCGGCCATTTTTTCCTAAAAGAACGCACAAGACAAGAGGCTTGCCTTGGGTTAGAACGATCTCCTTGTATCTGGAGAAAAAGGCCCTGCTAGGTCTGAACAGCCGTCATCTTGCAGCACTTCTGTATGCTCTGGCTCAGCTCCTAGTTCCCAGGCTCACTGATCTAAGAAAGCGTCAGCCAAGACCAGCAAAGTAGCTAAGTCATCTGAGAGAGGCAGGGAAGAACATGGCTCCTCTAGGCTCTAGAGAGCCCAGATATTGGTCACCTTCAGAGGGACCGAGTAGAAAGAGGCAGAGATCACCTCAACCTGCTTCCTCAAAAGGTAGGTTATGGCCCAGAAGGGATCCCTCTGATATCCATCACCGAGACCAATCACCAAGCAAGAGTACTATCTCAAGCAGAGCTCTGTGCTTCGCCCAGCACTGATCTTGGTCCACCTGGTGCTGACAGTGTCAGCATCTACGACTCCCGTGCTGATGACCACAGTACAGCTCTTCTTGGTACTGACCTGAGCACGGAAGCCAGTTTTGGTAGCGAGTGATCTAACTGACTGCTCAGCCTGAATCACCACTGCTGTCTTCAGTGGTGCGAGAGTGCCTTCTGCTAGTGCCATTACAGTACAGAGCACTTTCTCGATCCTGGCAAGAGCGGAGCCCACAGCTCACCCTGGGAATCTTGTTAAAGCAGCCCCACATCTAGAAGAGGAGTACTCGCTTCCTCAGCTTCTGAGCACAGCAGGGAGGCATCCTCTGCCCACCAACCCTGGTCCCGTTCGTATGACCCCTATTTGTCAGACAGGGCATCTAGGACCTATTATTACACACACAAACCTAGGGGATCTAGGGAAGCGCATTCTCCATGGTGCTCACCCCGTAGCCCCTTAATCTTACCAGGGTCATACCTGGCTCTGCTTGGGCCCCTTGGCGCACAGCTAACAAGAAAGCCAACTTCTACTGCTGCTTCTAAGGCTAGGTCTCCCTCCTCCACGAGATCCCCTAGGGTTGTAAAAAGGCACAGGTGGCTCACACTGTCAGCAGCAGGAACGTGAAAATGAAGAACAGCAGCTATTTCCTTGTCCTTACCAGACAAGGCACATTCCTTCTTCACAGCCTGACAGCCATAAGATGTTCCAGGAATTTCTGTGCTGAATGGCAGACACTCTTGAGATCCCTGTAGAAGTAGTGCAGGAAAAGTCTATGGTTTTACAAAGCACTGTTCCCGCGTGGAGGCATCAAGATCCGATGCCCACTTTGGCAACGTTGCCCAGTCGTCTTTATTCAGATGCAATTCAAGCACCCACTTCCTATCTACCATGGCACTGCTTGAGTGTCACCAGAAGTGGACTGCACATGGACTGTTGCTTGAGGAGGAAAAAACGGTTACTTACCGTAGAGTAACTGTGGTTCTTTGAGATGTGTTGACCTCATGTATTCCATGACCCACCCTTCTTCCCCACTACAATGGAATCCTGTAATTACCTGCATTCTGTATGGGCGAAGGAACTGAGGGACGGTTTGACCCACTCTGCCCTTTATGCCCTTGAGTGCGGGGGTACAGGCCTAGCCACAGCAGACTCTGCTATTCAAAAAAATCTGATCTTGTCTGCACCGGGGGCATGTGCACCAGAAGTAGAATCCATGTGGCCAATCCATCGTGAAGAATCATGGTTACGATAGAGTAAGGAACTTTTGCATGTGAAACTTTTAAAATGAAACCTAAATTAGTAGAAATGCATTCATGAATTTCAAAATTTCAATACAAATAGATTTTATTTGGAGCAAACGTTTGTAAGCTATACATTGCAGCATTGTGCTACTGCATGAAAATCAGAAATTGAAATTAACGAGTCTGTTTTCATTTCTAAGATAAGTGAAATGAATGAAGTTAACGGACTAGATAGTGAAAAGTAAATTAGATTTGTAAAATAGTTTAGAAACTGAGGATGCTTGAGGAGAACAAATAAGGACATTTGGGTTTTAAAAAAAAATATGCTAATATGACAGTGCTTTTTAAAAAAACAAAAAAACCACTGGTACATGAAGTCTAACAAGACAATGAATTATGGTCCTTTTCAGTTGTTGGATTTGAAGTGCCGGACAAGTTTGTTGTGGGTTATGCCCTTGATTATAATGAATACTTCCGAGATTTGAATGTAAGTAATGTTTTCCTTAATACTTTTTACTCTTTCAAAACTAGGGAGAAGGAAATAGGATAATTCATTTTTTTCCTACTTAAACTGTACTTTCATACACAAGCCTGATCACTTTGTTAGTGATGTAGTGGCCAGGGAAAAACTTTAGCAGCAGAGCAACCTTTCAACTCTCATTAGGCAGGCCAACATGGATCTTCTGCTTAGCTCTGGAGAAAGGAGGCTTACATGCTCCTTATTGACTAGAAGGGAAAGAATGGAACAGCTGTAGTGGTCTTGTCTCACCAGGTTTTTTCACAATTAACAACAGAAGGACAATTTGGAATAAAGAATGAATTGCCCTTGAGTTCCCACCCATTCCTGGGTCTTGTTCTCTGGGTGGCACAAGTCTCTTAGCAGGGATCAGGTGGGATATGGGGGAATTAACATTTTGATACAAAAAACAGACTTTAAAATTATTCTGTATAAATCAACTAATGAAATTAGCGATAAATAACATGGAAATGTGTGATACCCTTTTTTTTTCTCTCAGTAGAATTGCATTATTGAATGAATGTCTAAAACTTTATAGATGTTAGTTTTCTAATATCAGCTTTCTGTTTCGTTTCAGCATATTTGTGTGATTAGTGAGACTGGGAAACAGAAATACAAAGCGTGAGAGCATAGTTCAAGTGCTGTGACAACAGAGCTTTGCAACATTTTATTTCCTGAGTCCTATGTTTTAACAGATTCAAGTCTGAAACACCAGCTAACTGTGTAGAATGTCCGAGCCTCATTGTCATATGCTCACTATAGCTTATTGCATGTACAGTATAAGAAACTTGTCTTGTTCATTTATAGTTTTGAAATGTCAAATAATTAGTGCAGTTCTGATTTTTATCTGCACTATGAATCTATCAACTATCGCTACCCCTCGGTGGGTTGTGTTGTTTGTGAGCTGCACTCTTGAAGTGGTGAATTGCTTAAACCTAATCGACCCTGAAATACTTCAAAGTACTGTTAATGTAAGCCCATTTTAAGGTAGGGAAGTCTATTAACAATATTTTGAAATGTGTAAATTATATTTTAATGCACAATTGTGATTATTGATACCTGCACTCTTGGGGTGTTAGAAAGCATGAGGAGCAGCCAGTTATAGTACCTGTAATCGCCAAGGTGTTAACCACGGCTCGTGGAGTAGCCTTACTGCCATTAAAGGAAGTCTGAGTGAAAAATGTCAGTTTGGGCCGAAAGGAGATGGACTGACAAAACTGAATGTTTAAAAACTAGTTCTCACGGAGCTGCCCCTTTCTTGTAGGTTAATATTTTCTTCAAAATATTTATCACCCAGTGGGAATTGCCTTTTAAATCTAAACAGCTATAATATATTTTACATTTGTGAAAAAATATGGTAATGTTTATAAGAGTCACAAAGCAAAGTACTTTAAAGGCTGTTTCTTTAAAATAAAACCTATACACCTGCACCCTCATGGTATACATTAAAATGCTCTTGAAATGTGCTTTTTGCTAATGATATTTGGTCCTAAGTCTTTCTAACAGTGAAGGCAGACTCTCTGCCTTTGCAAGTTTCTCAAAGACTTCAGTAAATTCTAGTATACCATATGTAGAAAAAATATTGCACTGGGGGGAAAAATATAGAAATGCTTCCATGCACTATACCAAACTAGATTCACAGAATATAGTGTTTATATATTGGTTGTTTGATCTGCTTTGACAAGGTAAATAGTGAAGATAATTGCTTATTAAACACATACATATGGAAATATACAAATATTTTGTGAGTGATCCTTATGTTTTGTCTTGTTGACTTGTCTCTGCTCTGGAGATACCTTGAAGAATGCTGGTATTATTCTGGACACGGTGCCTCACACAGAGTCCATCTTGGTCACATTTTTTAGTCTCTTGACTTTCACAGTTCCTGTACAACATACTTAGATTCCTGTCTTGTTTTTCAGAACTTCACATAATTCAGGGCGTAATACATACTGTTTTCTTGCCAGGCAAGCTACTCTAACTGTATGAGCATATGTTGGATCATTCTGTTTTTCTTTTTGAAGTTTAACTTGTTTCCATAATTTTTCCTAGTAGTGCACATTCTCTGAGATATATTGTCCATGCCTAGTGTGCTCTGGTACAGCTGTATAGGTAATTGGCCTAACTACAGTATGCATTATTTACAAAATTTAGGTTAGTCTTAATAGTCATAATCAGTAGAAGGCTTTTGTTTGTGAATCTTGTCATTACAGAATAGTATACAGGTTGTGTGTGACTGAACCGCATTTTAAAATGTTTTTAGCATTATGAGTTTTATATTTAATATTCCAAAGAGTTCCTCTAAATCCACGATGCAGTAGCTGACTATTTAGCATTTTGTCTTAGGTTCTAAAATGGTGTTTGCATATGTCTTTTCAAGGTCAGGCCTTGGCCCTTGGACTTTACTTTTGAGTATACGTGGTATCTGGTATACTTGGCAATGCCAAGAAAAGGACAGAAGGAGCAAAATAAATATTTGAAGAGAGAAATGTGTAAAACTCTCCAAAATCAGTTCACCTAATTGGCCTTTGACTTAGGCTATGTCTGCACTATGGACTTTACAGCAACATAGCTGTACCGTTGCAGCGTCTCCTGTGTAGCCGCTCTATGCCAGCAGAAGAGCCTTCTCCCACCAGCATAATTAAACCGCCTCCAACAAGCGGCGGCAGCTGTGTTGGTATGAGAGTGTCTCCTGCCGACATAACACTGTCCACAGCGGCACTTTTGTTAGTGAAATTTATACCAACATTTATACCATTGTGGGAGTTTTTTCACACCTATGACCGACAAAAGTGCTAGCGTAGACAAAGCCTCAGTCCTGGCTGCATTTAGGGCCTGATCCTTCAAGATACTGAGGACCCACTGACTTGAGTAATAGTTCCCTGCTTCACTAGGGGTGCTCTGAGAATAAATCCATCCATGTGTCTAAGGCATTCAGATACTACTACAATGGTGGGCTGGAGGGGCATAGATGTACCTACCTTGATAAAGGACAAAAAGTGAGAGTCAAGGATGTTTAGCACATTGTAGGATTAGGCCCTGAAGTATTCTGTCTCTCTAGGTACTTGTATACACCCCATCACTGTGGCGTCTGAGTGCCTCAAAGTGATGAGTCTGCTATCCTCACAATACCCCTAACAGATGGGGAGCAGAGCCATAGGAAGATGAAGGGTACGCCTACACTACAGCCAGGGGTGGGATTTGCAGCTCACGTAGACGTACCTGCGCTGGCTTTAATCCAGCTAGCTCCCCGGAAATAGCAGTGAGACTATGGCGGCCCAAGCTGCATAAACAAGGACATATCCAGAGAGGGTCAAGCAAGCTGAAGCTGGCACCATGGCATCCTCCCCACTCTTTTAGGCAAGCTAGCTGTGGTAAAGCAAGCCTGGGTACTTCTATACCCTTGGCTGCAGCTTAGATGCATCTTAAGTGCCATGCTCGTGGTCATGCAGGAGGTGTGGCAAAGCTGGGAATTACTCTAGTCCTCTTGACTTCCATTAAACTGTCTTAACCACAGAACTGTTCTTCCATAGGATCAAGCAGCCTGTAGGCTTTAAAAACCAGTGTGATGTGTGGACTGATAAATTATAACGGTTGTGAAACATTTTGTTCTGAACAATGCTTTGTTTAGTTTCTCAGTATGTAAAATTCTGAGAAGGAAGAGACCCTTCTTTTTTGGACTTCATATATAAAATCTTGTATACATCACAGATGAACTTTGTTTACCCTTCAGAAGCAGTGCTCTGATTTAAAAGTTTATTTATATTAAAAATATTGTTCACAGTAAGAAACTTCATTGTACACTATTGTGTCCTAGCTAGGTTAGACTGCAATAATTCAGAACACTTCTGAATTACTGCAGTCTAATTTTAAACATTAAAATGTACTACATTGATACAAATTACATAGTCATTGCCTGAAAAGAAATAGAAGATCATTTACTCTGTAGTCCGGGTATAAAGGACTGGGGGTTGAGTTGCATTTTTTTTAGTTTAAATTCTCTCTTTCTGTAAGTCAAATATACATTTGTCATAGGGTAGTCCTGCCTTGAGCGCCCTCCTATGGGAGGCTGTGGTACAGCAGGCTCAGCTGCATCAGATTCCACTTTGAGTTCCCTGTAATTCCACTTCAGGCTCTCTTGCTTAATACCCCTCCTTGGGGCTGGTTTAGTCCCAAAACATAGTTCAAATAATCTCCAACAAAAGGCCGTTTCTCACAACCAGTGTAAGTAGTCCCTAAAACCCCACTTTTCCCAGTGGGGAAACCCCCTCCCCCGTCTCAGTGCTTGGAGATCATCTTCCCAGGGAAGCATCCTTCACTCCCTTGGCTCTCACGTTCACCTGGGTCCACCTCTCCAGTGTGGAGGTGGCAGCAGATAAGCCCCTCTGCTGCTCTCCCCCCCCTCTGGCCCTGGATTGGGGAGGTCAGCTGGAAATCCCCATTGCTGCTCTCCTGCTTTCCCCCAGGAGCCACATACTGTCTCCTGGCTCTGGCAGCTCTCACCTGCCAACCACTCACTTCCAGGCAGCTCTCACCTGCCTCTTTCCTGACTTGACCCTCAGACAGCCCTGACTCTCCAGGTCTCCCTTTCTTAGAGTCTCCCTGATTTTTGTTATAGCCCCAGATGCTGCCCCATCCTCTTGAATTGGCCAAACTGGGACCACCTGTTCTGGCACAGGGACACTTGACCTGCTTCATTTACAGGAGCCATGTCTTTACTGGGGGGGAAATGCTTGGTTTTGAATGCTTACAGAAGGTGATACGCAATCCCTGATGCATTTGTAATTTTACACTGGATAATTCAAACCATGGAACATATTTATTTTAGCTGCCTAAATTCTACAAATTACAATTCTGTTGTGTGGAACTTTGGTTTTTTCACCATCTTTGTTATTATGTGAAGCTTAAAGTAGGCTAGATAAATAAAGCATTAATGAGGCTGAACTAAAAATATTCTAGAGAACACATTGATGAAGCTTGATTAAAAGCCTTGATACAGTTTGAGTGCTTGCAGTTCATTCAGTTTCATCTTTGTATAATATTGCAATAGAAAATTTACTGTCTGAGGATCCAGCCAAACAAAAACATTTAAATTGCCTTGTAATTGTACATTTCACTGATTAAGTAGACATTAGTTGCATTGCATCTTAAATTATGCACTAAAGTCCCTTTATGTTTCTATATTAGTAGATCAACAGTGCTATCTGATGCTACTAAGTAGGTGCCCAGGGTTCACCAAAGGACTGTTCTTGTGTGGGGCAAATTGCTCATTCCCAATTGCACCTTGCAGGATCAGGTTTCAAAAGTGTGGGTACCCTCTTTTATTAGTGAAAGGAGAAGGTAGCACTTTTGTTTTGCGATAGCTTCCTGACTCTGTAAAGGTACCAGGATCCACCATGGTCACAACTGTTGCAGGCCTGAAAATGAAGACAGGAGGAGCCATGTGAAGAGTGGGGCAAAGAAAAGGACAGAGATAAAGGTGAGTGATTTTTTTACTAGGGGAGCTGCTGTGGGAGGGAATGTACTGGCAGTGGTCAGGTAACAAAAGTATCTGCTGCCACTGTCAGGCTGGGTGAAGAAAAAGCTACTTTGGATGGCTAGGGTGGACAGGTTTCTTTAAACTTGACTCTGCTCTGAGTTAATCAGTCACTGATGCTGAAAAACCTCTCTAGTATTACACTAAAATGAAAGTAGGACTGGCAGCGGGCCCTCGGCCGCCAGTGTCTGTTCGTTCAGCTGTAGCTGGATCCTTCCCTTCCTTGCAGTTGCTATTATTTAAGTAACAAAAAGTGATTCTTGGCTTCTCCCCTTCCAGCTACAATCAGAAAAAAACCTGCTGTGATTGTCAAGTGTCTTCAGTTTGCTGTCAATCAGTTGCATATTGGTGAACTATAAACTGTGGCATTAGGAAGGGCCTCTTCCCAGGAGAGAACCACTTCCTGTGAGAGGGCCCGGTGTTGATTTTTTTTTTTTTCCTTTCACAACTGCAGCAGAAAAAGAACCAAATACACAGCAAGTGTCCTGCTAGGTCCCTTTTTAACTCCACATCTATGTCCAACTTTTACCACACGTATCCATGGTAAATTGGCCTCTGCAATTAGCTAATTAGTCCCCAACCTGTCCACTGCCCAGTTTACACCTTCTGTTGTTGGGATTGCCACAGGATATCAGTGGGGTCAGAATTTGGCCCCATTTCTTTTTCTTGCTCTGTCAGTGGTAACCAGTCACTGGTTTCCATCGGAATGTTGATTATTTCTGTGGTAGCTTTTTCTATTTTATATGACAGATGTTTAAACACCTTTACTCCAGAGTCTATTACATTGCGTGGGTGCAGTAAATGCTGTTAACTTTTTCAACCTTGCTCTTTCGGGTCCGGGACGGGGTCGGCAACCTGCAGCTCTGGAGCTACATGCACCACTTTGGCTGCTCCCTTATGGGCAGCCGTTTTTTGAGGGGGGTGCGAAGTGCAGGCTCTGGCCGGGAGACGCTTACCACAGGCGGCTCCCAGCTGGCAGCACAATAGGACTCAAGCAGGCTGCCCGCCTGCCCTGGCCCCATGCTACTCCCGGAAGCAGCTGGCTGGCTGCTGGCATGCCCCTTGAGGGGAGGGGGACAGCGAGTTTCCATACGCTGTCTGTGCCCGCAAGCACCACCCCTGCAGCTCCCATTGGTTGGCTCCCAGCCAATGAGAACTGTGAGGACGGTGCTGGGGTCGGGACAGTACGCAGAGCTGCCTTCCACCCCCACCAGGGGCCGCAGAGACATGCCAGTCGCTTCCGGGAGCAGCGTGGGGCCAGGGCAGGCAGGCAGCCTGCCTGAGCCCTACTGCACTGCCAGATGGGAGCCACCTGTGGTAAGTGCCTCCCGGCCAGAGCCTGCACCTTGCACCCCCTCCAGCACCCCAACCTCCTGCCCGAGGTCAGAATCCCCTCCTGCACCAAACTCCCTCCCAGACCCCACACCCCAATCCGCTGCCTCAGCCCAGAGCCGCCTCCTGTTTATAATCAAATTCAAACAGCTCATTACCAAGGCAACTGTTGTCTACCAATAAAACTCTTGGAATTTCTTGTGAAAAGGAAAGGATGTGCTCAGCCATTACTAGTATGTTCCAACATCCAACAGTGTAAAAAGTCTAACACCAGAAATAAAATAGATCAGATAATTACCTTCAATAAAAAAAAAAAAGGATTGGTGAGTAGTAATAACTTTAATATGCTCAATTATTATTAGTTGATAAATTCTAACTCTACAAGTAGCTTTGCGTGTGATGTGGCTCTCGAAATATTTTGATCAAAGGCAAAAACCAAAAAATGGCTCTTCTTTGGAAGGTGGCCGACCCCTGGTCTCGGAGGTTTTCGTCTTGACCCTGCATTTGGTAGAGGAGATCGCCCTCTGCTGAACAGTGCCTGTTGTAAACGTGCTCAAGCATTTGGTCAGGCTTTTCACAGGGCTCCGTGTCCGCCTAACTCTGCTCGAGAGAGTGTGAAACTCCCACTGACTGAAATGGGAACAGATTTAGGCCAACATGGAGCCCCTCTGAAAAGCCCATCTTCAGTGTACAACTGCAAATAGCATTAGGGCAAAACGGAGGCTATTTACCTTCCAAGGAATGATTCTCCCCCAGATAACATTGGCTGCCAAGTACTTTTCAATTTGGTGTCTAACCACTCCACTTTAGAAGCTGCTGCTGCCACCCAGTGACAAGTAGGCTTCATTGTGCACTACAGACCCTCCGGCAGACTCAGGTGCTAAGGGTCACCTTTAAAAAATGTTGCAATATATTTATTTGTCAGACATTTGTCCGTTAAACATCTCTTCTTGGCATTTCTTCCTTCTCTCCCCCCTCCCTGTCCCAAACACACCAAAAATTACTTACAGGGATTTGACAAGGAAACATTATTTAGTATTAGAATGCCATGTGCAGTATATGACTTTGTAACTTTTTTGGCTAGTAACAGCACAAGTTAGTTAGCTTTTCTGTCTGCTACAGAGCACCAGCCTTTGTGCATCTTCCACGCTCCCCTCTCTGCATATCTGATACACCTCCTGACAGTTATGCACACTCAAAGGTAATTGTTTTCATTTTATGGGTAAGGCTATAGGCATGCTCTTATTTGGTTTAGCATAAACTGAGACCCGAGATACTGGATAGTTTTTATATAGAGACTTATATTGAACTTGAATATTGAATTGTATTTTGAGGAGTTTTTAATACCCTCCTTTGTTATTTGAGCATGAAAACCATTCCCTCATACGTGCGGGACTCTGTAAGGTAAGTGCAGTCTGCCGCTTTCATGATACTTGACAGTTTTCAATCCAGAAAAGTAAGGTTTCAAGTTGTGCTTTTTTTTTTTTCTTTTTCTTACAGTGAGTTAATTTCCAAGACCCCTGCAGTTACCACTGCATCCAGCAGACCCTTCACCACTTACTCTGTGAATAGTTCACTGGAGTCTTGCTGTAGAGGGCTCGGCTTTATTGTTATTAGCTCTGACTTGCATTCTGTTTTGCCTGATGCTTGTGGGCCTTCCACATCTTTAAGCCGTGATGCTGTATCTCACTTTGCAGCTCTCATGGTTTCATGTCATGGACACTGTCATGCCAGCCTGAGAAAACTGGATAGGATGCCCTCTTGGTCTCAGCAGAGGCGGTACTGTTAGTAAAAGGAGGCACTTCTTGCATCCTCACTCTCTTTCCAAGCACTTTTGCAGCACTTCCAGCCCCACTGATGCAAGGAATAAGGCCCAATTAATAATCATTATTTGTGTACCCGTATTGCCTAGCCATGGACCAGGTTCCCAGCATCCTAGGCACTGCACAGACACAGAACAAAAAGCGCTTCTGTCCCAAAGAGCTTACAAACTTGCGTATAAGACAAGAGATAACAGATGGATACAGACAGGTAGATGGGGGAATGCAATGAGACAAGATAGGTCAGCATGATAGACAACAGTATCAGCGCATCAGGAGCCTAACCACAGTCAAGTGTGTGGGGTGGGGGGGGAAGGTTATAGGTATCCCAGCAAAGGAGAGTATTATCGAAGGAACTGGAGGACAATGAGACAGTTTGGCACATGGGGGGGAATCTAACATGGATCTCAGAACATAACCTTGTTAAAATAAGCAGCAGCGGACGTTGGGTGTCGCTTGGTATTCAGTCTAGATCAAAGACTAGCAAAACCGTGAGTGGCAGATCATCTTGTCTAGATCCTACATCCTAAACCCAGCAATTAAATGGAAGTGACGTAGTGGGATGTACATTAACCTATCATAAAGAACCTCAGGTTTGCAACTTTATAAACTGATCACTAAGACAAATTGAAGAATCTTATTCCACAGCCATACAACTGCACGAGTTTATGACGTTTCCATGGCATCAGACTTACTATTTTTTATAAACCTGTATTGGGACTGTTCCACCTGATTAATGCACATACGCTCATTAAAATCAAAGACAAGTATTGAAAAAACTATGTATAAAAGCAAAGATTCCTGAGGCAAGGCCTTTTCTTATATAAGCTCAGCCTGCCGCAGCACTGTGACCATGAGCTCTTCATAAACATGATGCTGGATCAACTCTCACTTTGTTCAGGGTGTGGGAAGGGGCTCTGGGCTGGGGGTTGAGGTGTGGGAGGGGGTCAGGGCTCTGGGCTGGGGATGAGGGGTTGGGTGCAGGAGAGGCTCTGGGTTGGGGGGGGCTCAGGTCTGGGGCAGGGGGTTGCAGTGCGGGAGGGGGACAGGGCTCTGGGCTGGGTTACGGGGTTGGGGTGCAGGAGGGGCTCTGGGTTTGGGGGGGGGCTCAGGGCTGGGGCAGCGGATTGGGGCACAGGCATGGACTTACCTCCAGCGGCTCAGCCAGGGTGCACCGCGGACCGCACTGTGCCCCAGAAGCGGCCAGCAGCAGGTCCGGCTCCTAGGTGGAGGCGCGCAAGTGGCGCGGTGTGACTTTTGCCCATAGGCACTGCCCCCCAACCCCCCGTTCCCATTGGCCAGTTCCCAGACAACGGGAGTGTGGACCCGTGGACCCTCCTACCTAGAAGCCAGCCCTGGTGCTGGCCACTCCCGGGGCACCGCGCGGTGTCGGAACAGGTAGGCACTAGCCTGCCTTAGCCGGGCAGCACTATCGACGGGACTTTCAACGGCCCGGTTGGCGGTGCTGCTCACAGCAAGGCGACCCAGCACCTTACTGGGTCACGACCCATGGATTGAAGAACTCTCTTTTACAGAAATATGGGTAAGGGTTTCCATTCCATCCCTTTCAACAGAACAAAGGCCCAGAAACACATCCTTACGTTTTCCTTGCTGTGACCGCACAAATATTCTTATGCTTAGAAATACCTTCAGTTCTTTGAAGCAGGTATTATATATAGTCCTATGTGTCTGTACGGTGCCTACTTCACGGTGAAGTTACAAGTATATAAATAATACCCGTGAGTGAGCTATCCTGATGTAACAGTTCTCCTGATTTGCTGTGCTCACGGCAGCTAACACCTCCACTCTGACAATAGCTATCTAACATCTAATTTCTGACAAATCATGCTTCCACTCGATTATGCACTATTCTTTTAGATAGAGACTTGCCATGTTAATTGGGTAAACATCTTCCGTTAAATTGGTTTTGATGAGGGCCGTAGCGTACTAACTATGGTACAATATTTCCTGGTGGCTTGATTTATCTACCAAAATTGCCTGCTTGTTCAGAGTTCTTACAGCTTCTTCTCCTTTTTGTTCAGCACCAGTGTAATATCACTTTAACCCTGTAACATCCCCTAGGGGTAGACTACATTGAGTGTTTGCAGCAAGTGGACGTAGCGACCTAAAAGGACCCTTATATTTTGTAACATTTAGACTCCATGTGAGTTAACTTTAAAATGTAAAGCTTTAGTTTACCAGTTAAAGTTTGGCCATGGTCAGAAAAGTGATGATAAAAATGGCACCACATTCTTCCCTGTGTTTGTCACAGTTGCTGATATATTTGTTGCTTGAGTTAATGCTGTGAAACAACTACAGCTGTAGAAGACTCAAATAGATTTTGCCTCCTACCTGTTGAACGAAATTGTCAAGTTCTGATTGCAGAGTCTTATCACTGGTGATTATTTAAGAAATCCGGACCCAATCGGTAGGACTACCAATTCAAAACATTCTTTGACCTGAAAACCAAACAAATCTGATGTGCAAGTAATGAAGAAATATGGAAATTCAGAATTACTTAATCACTTTTCTGACTAATTCCACTTTAAATTGGTCAGTTCTGTTTGCTATGTTCAAGTGAAATGACTAGCAGGGAAATACGTTTTTCACAGTGACTGATTTTCAAAAAGTTTCTTATTTTGCAAATGCAAATTAAAGGCTAGACATATCTGCCTGATTTGCTGTTGCAATTAGGTAGCTAGATGTCCAAATACTACAATTTGTACCTATAACTAATTTGGGGCACAAAACTGTGCCTGCAAAATTGTCAGGTGAGGCCTCTATAAAATCAAGTCCCAAATGTGTGCATTTATTTTGATTCACTATTGTACTGTAAGCAATACTTACAGCTTTGTGGCATTACCAGAGTTTACACTCAATAGTATTAAGACTAGCAATGTAAAGTGAAAGAGTTAATCTAAATTATAATACTTGAAGAGCGTGTGTGTGTGTGTGTGTAAAGAAGAGAATTACATCCCCCCTTACCGTTCTGAAGGTTTCTGCTTATCCATTATTTAACTTGATTTATTAACACTATGCCACATATTTGAAAAGTGTTTTAGGGTGGTAATTTACAAGCTTTAAACTAAAGCTTTTAAATAATGAATGTGGTATTATGTTATTTCTGTCAGTCAGACATTGTATGTAAAGAATAAGCTATTTCACTTCAACCACAAATCTGAGTAGGAAAATATATCTAAAGATTATTACAGCCTAGACTAAAGACCACTTACTTCATGCAAGTAATCCTGTTGACTTCTCCCATGTGCACTGTGAGGAAGAGTCAACCCCCTTATCTTTATGGCATGATTCACCTACTGTGAAATCATTGCCAACCACTCTGCTACACTTACACATCTCTTACCATAATGGTGCCTGCCATGGCTCCCAGCACATTTTCTGCCTTTGAAACTGGATTCTAAAGTTATCAGCATAGCTTTAACCCAATGTTTGACATGTTGAATTTTAACTGCTAACCTGTCTAATGATTGCATCTGATGAAGTGAGCTGTAGCTCACGAAAGCTTATGCTCTAATAAATTTGTTAGTCTCTGAGGTGCCACAAGTCCTCCTTTTCTTTTTGTCTAGTGATTGTGGTCTTCCAGTTAGAACTACTTGCATTTTTCAGCTTTATTTCACAGAAAATTAAATATTTAGACTCTCTCACAAGCACTTCTTAACTACCCCCCCGTAACTGTGTCCTGAAGAACAATCAAGCTGTTGCTTTCATATGAAAGCCTTGCAAGTACTGATTATATTACAGCAGCTCCCTCAGTTTCTGAGTCATAATCTAACATCATTATAGAGGGACATTTATACCACCGCTTTGCCCCATCTTGGACTGAAAGGGAATTTTCAAAAGTCACAGAAGGGTAAGGTAGCTAGATCCCACCCACTTCTATTGGGAGATGGGTGCTTAACTGCCCTTTATGCCTTTGAACATTCTCCCAATTTATCTCTTACTTTCCAGACTGATTCTCCAGGAGTGGAACTGCATCAGTACCGTCAAAATCGCTGGACACATGAAAGTTAACCATACCACGCTGTCTGCGCTGGTTCGGCCGGCTATTCGACTTGTCAGTAGCACCCCCGCTGCCACGCCTGCCCCGCCCAGATCTGATCTCACAAGACCACAGACGTTTACTTCACCCAAACCTCGGGGCCTTTCACCTGACCCAGTACCAAGTTTACAGTCGTGCCAGGCCAATAGTAAGAAGGGGCCCCATCACCCAGACTGTGGCGCCAATCCTCTCTGCTCTGCCCTCTCCTGGGCTTACTTCTTCCCACCCTCCCCTCCTGGGCAAGCAGCAGGCGGGGTTCTGGGGGGAAGAGCCTGAGCCCGGACAGAGCTTGGGCAGAGCAGGGGGTGGGCACTGGGGCCCATAAAAGATTAATTTGGCCCTGACCTGACCATGTGGAAGCTCCATGGTTGAACTCAGAGGAGCAAGCCTGTTAGGAACAAGTCCATCAGGGCTACTTACCTGGCTAAATGGAAACGTTTCTCCGTTTAGTCTTCCCTTCAATCTATGCTGGAAAACCTGCTCCATCTGAAGGAACAAGGTCTGGCCCTCGCATCTAACAAGTTTCATCTAGTGATGATCTCAGCGTTCCATCTGCTGGTGAGCGGCAGATCCGTCTTCTCGCACAACACGTCCATACACGTTTTTAAAGGGTTAGAAAGGCTTTACCCTCAGACCCATGAGCCAATTCCACAGTGGAACTTAAACTGGGTCCTATCCAGGCTCACAGGCCCTCCCTTCAAGCCACTAGACCCGTGCCCTCTGCTGTTTCTCTACTGGAAGGTTGCCATATTTCAGCTTCACGCTCCCAAAAGGAGTGGATGGCTGGGATGAGCGGTGCCTTTGAAAGAAAAGGCTGCAACCTTCTTGTCAAGTGCAGGTGATTAAAGAGCAGCTCCAGCAAATGCTAGTCTGAGCATAGGATTTGGAGATCCAAGAAGCCCCTCAGATTGTGAGCCAACGTAAAAGAGCAGCTACCCTCCCACAAAGGAGGACCCTGAGCAAATCACCATTTCCTTTGGAGGAGTAACATCACCAGTTAGCTCTCAGCTACACTGCAGGCTCTGTGTTCCTGTGCACTACGTATAAATATGGATAATTTGTAGGAATGGGTTCTTTGGCTGGCTTCAGGGCTGTACTCTGCAGAGGGAACCAAATGTAAACTGTGGATAACAGATCTAAATCCAGCAGGAAAGATTAGGCTGCATAAGCTCTTCAGGGCAGGGGCTCTTTCTTTTGTCCGTCTGTACAACAGCAAATACAACAAAGCCCCAACCCTGATGGTGATGTCTGGGTGCTACTGTGATACACATCAAGAAAGTATGACCCAGTTAAGACGAGCCATCCTCTGTATATTCAACAGCCTTATCAATTTCACTTATGGAACTCACTGCATTGCTTACCTTGACTTTCATGATTAGTATGTGGCTAGGTTTCTTCAGAAATGACTAAAGGAAAAACCAAAGAGAATTTACAAAACTGTCATAAGTGTGTGTTTGTTGGAAGCTGCGGGAGGTTTAGAAAATCCCTGTTCTCTTTCTCATGTTAATATGCAAAGCTAGAACTTAGCCAACCCATCTTAAAGCCTGAGAAAGAAATGGTTGAATTGTGAGACGTTAGAATGGCAAAGCTGCTCTGCTGGAATGATGTACCCACGCTGCAGCAAAGAAGCAGGGAACATTTGTCTTTGACAAATGAATTAATTGAGGACAAGTGGGCGACTGCACTGAGTGGGAGTCCTGTAGCAGCTGGACCTCTCACTGGTAACTGTCTGCTGACCCCAGCCTGGAGGTTAAAGAGCTAGTTGTGATTTTCCCCACCCTAGCAAGGGGAGATCCCTTCTCAGAGCCGCAAACCACCAAGGGGACCAGCTCCTCTTGTGACCAATCACTTTCCGACAGACAGGATGGGAAAAAGAGAGGAAAGAACCATCAATCACAGGTGCTACTCACATTACTTAATGCACTCATGGGAAGTGCTCAGATGCTGCCCTGCTGGCTACAGGTAAAAGCATCATGCCAGATGGGAAGCCTAGGAACCATGGAGGGTTGAGAGGTGCTGGGCAAGGTATTGGTAGGTTGAAGGTGAAAGACTGCAACAAGTTGCTCCTGAAAGGTGAATGGCTAGGGTGCTTCAAAAAATAGCTACATAAAACGGGCTTGAGAAGGCAGGTTGCAGGATCTGGCTCCAGATCTCATATACTCTCTGTGATAAACGGTATTTTTCTGCCAGCCCAGCAAATATTCCCTGGGGTCTGAAAGCCAAGCTGAGTTATTCTCTACCTATCCCTCATCCCCAGCCACACAGCTTGTACTGGCAAAATGTCCATGGACTTGAAGAGGACTTTACCAGAGACGGGCTCTTAGGACTGAACACTTGACCAAATTTTCAAATACGGGTGCCTAAGAGGGGTCCCGATTTTCAGAGGCACTGAGCAGCCCAGACTGCTATTGAGGGCTTGCACTTGGGAGGAGGCTGCTGCCTTTTCTTTCGGACGCGCTGCTCACCCAAACCCTCCGCTCCCCGGGCCTTCCCGCCTCCTCGACAGAAACTTCCCAGCTTCACCCGCCCGCACCTCGGAAGCGCCGGCCCCTGCTTTGCTCTCCACCTTCGGACTCTGAGAACAGCCCGGGGCAGGGATCGCAGCGCCCGTCGGAGCTCCAGCACTGGCCGCTCCCCGGGGGGACTGGAGAGGCGAGGCGAGAGCCCCCTTGGGTGCTGCAAATCAGAGCGGTGCAGCCCGGAGCAAGCCGCGGGCGGGTCGCAGCCTGCGCCGGGCTCAGGGTTCAAGATTTGAGCGCCTAGGGCAGGATCCTGCCCGACGTCTCTGCCATCGGGGCTGTCCCGTCCCGTCCCTCGCGGGCTCCCCCACGCCCGGGGCCTCCCGCCGCCCGGGCCCGCCTTGGCGGGCGGCGCCTCTCCCCCAGGAGCGTCGGGTCGGGCTCGAACCCCGGCTGGAGGGGGGTCCCTTTGCCTCGGACCCGCCGCCGGCTCCGCGCAAATCTCCGCCCGCTTTGCCCGCCGGAGCGGCTCCAGCCTGAGCGAGCCGCGCCCCCCGACCGCCCCCGGCACCCCGCAGCGGCGCCGAGCACGTGGCGAGTGTGAACGGGCGGGCAGCGGAACCGGGACCTGCCGCCGGAGCCGGCGCGACCGCCCGCTGCCACGGGCGCGGAGCGCAGCTGGCGGAGACTCCCGGGGAGCCGGGGCCGGCCCGTCCCAGCCGCCCGGACCCCGGCTGCCGCGCGGGGCGCCCCCGGCAGAGCCTTTGCCCGAAGCTCCGGCGCCCACCGGGCGCGGGGCCCGCGCTTCGGCCGAGCGCCCCCGGGGCAGGACCCCTGCAGGTGCCGCCGGAAGGACGCAGCGCCGGGGAGCTCCCGGCCGGGCTCGGGGGCCCCCAGGGCGGCTGATGGGCAGAGCGGGCTGGGAGCCGGCAGCTCCGGGGAGGCCGCGCCGAGCTCCCCGGGACACGCGTTCGCTCGCCCGCCCGGCCCCCTGCCGGCTTCGGGCGGCGCTGCAGGGCCCCGCGGCGAGACCGGGGGCCCCAGGCCGGGGGCGCAGCCGCCACCCCGGCCGCTCGGGGCATTTGGCGTTAACAGCCCGGCCCAGGAACCGATCCCGGTACGGACCACCCCCCCAGCTGCAGGGCGGCTCCGGGGGAGCTCGCAGCCCCGTCTTCCCAGGTAGTCTCCCCAGCGGGCCGGGACACTGCGCCCACAGGCAGCGTCCGCCCCCGCAGGCGCTTTTGAGCCCCAGCAGCTTCCAGGGAAGAGCCAGCTGGCACCTTGGCACAGCTCTAGGGTTCAGCCCCCCACCCCACCTTATAGCAGATGATGCCTACCCAAGCCCCCCGTGAGCCACCCCAGAGCATGGACATTACCCTCCCTTGGGGCTACTGCCCAGTCTAACCCACCGCAGCACCTCCAAGGAAGAGCCAGGCCAGTCCCGGGCCCTGGCTACTGCAGCTTTTATTCTTAGCAAGTAGGGGCCAGGCTGAGAGGTGGGTCTGCGATAACCCCCCAGCCCCACAGCTCAGGGAACGGCTCCACCAGGTGAGCACCCATGGCTCTGCCCACCCTCAGCGAGACACGAGCCAGCCCCAGCAGCTGGCCCTTGCCATCGGGACCCTCGTCCTGTGCTCATGCAGCTGGCCCATGGCCTACCCAGCCAACGCTCCTTGGGTTCTTATTCTACGGGACCCGTGTCACCTGGAGCACATTCGGAATCTGGGGGCTGCTGTTAATAAACCGCATTAAGATACCCGCTGTTCAGACAGTGAAGTGAATGAGCTCTGCAAACAGCTCTCTCCCTACCCATCCTTCAAATGCCTCTTGCTTCCCTCTCCGGCATCACTAGCCCATTAAATAATACACAGCTCAAGAACAATTTTTCCCACCTTCATATTATTTTGTTCTTAAGTCAGATCTACAGACCAGGAAACCTCTTAATACCCCTCTTAAAAACCTGATCATACAGCATCTCTGCACATTTAACAGTGCGATAAGGTTGTTTTGTTGCCCTAGGCACCACAGGCTGGCAGCAACAGCACTGGTTCCTGCCGTAGGCATGACCATCCAGCCTCACTAAAGCAGCAATGCAATACTGGAGAGCAGCTAGGCAATCCTAAACTCCAGTATTTACGTGCTGCTACAGCACTGCTGACATGCTTCCACTGTGAAGAGGTCTCTGTGACTTCCAGAACCCCGTTTTTACAATCCCTGATGGTTGTCATAATACCTACAATTTATTTGTCTTAAACAGAGGAAAGAATGTTGAAGAAAACAGGAAGCAGGATTACTTCAGGCAACATGCAACTGGTATAAGTCAACTGAAGACACAACATTAAAGATGACTTAGCGTCATCTTAATAGACTATTACGGATATTGGAAGGTAATGAAATATTGAACAATCACATGGCCTGTGATCGGGGCAACAGGTTAGAATAACGCAAATCCCTGGACCCATTTTAGGCAAATTCACCAAAGGCATAAAACCAATACTCTACCTTTGCAGGCTGGAAAGAAAGCGTACATGTAAAAGCAGTACAAAAATGTATCTAAACATACCTGTTCAACTGATCTAAGAGATACATGAGAATGTGGTAGCTTCCACGGCTGACACCCAGAAGCTCCCTTTCTTGTCTATCCTTGAGGTAATGAGGCAGCCCAGAATGGTCTGTATCTCCTTGTCCCTACAAACCATGATGTGCTGCTACATCTCCTCAAAGCCCAACAATGTTGAAATTCCAAATGGTATTTTGACTATTTTTAAACGTGATACAAAGGTACTGAAGAGCACAATACAATCCAATGAAGACATTTGTAACATTCGCTTATTACAAAACGTTAAACGTTCTTCAATTCTGTTCTACCAGAAAGTCTGCAACTAAAAAAGAGCAAGTAGTTATACAAGTGTATCATGACTGCAATCATTTTTTAAAAAACAAAAATAAAAAAACCTACTTCGTTTGCCCAAAATGCACAGTAGACTTGTTGCAGGTAACTACATTTTCAGACCAGCCAGGTCTCCTGCTCCCGCTCCATTCTACCTTTCCAGCCTTTTTAAATAGGCTATTGGGAAATCTCAAGAGTCTACAGCAGGGGTGGCCAACCTGAGCCTGAGAAGGAGCCAGAATTTACCAATGTACATTGCCAAAGAGCCTCAGTATTATGTCAGCAGCCCCCCCATCAGCTCCCACACCCCTGCGCCTCCCCTTCCCTCCCCACACCGCCCGATCAGCTGTTTCGCCCGATCAGCTGTTTCGGGGCATGCAGGAGGTGAGGGGGAGGAGCGAGGGCATGGCAGGCTGAGGGGAGGGGGCGGGAAGGGGTGGAGTGGGGGCAGGGCCTGGGGTTGAGCCGTGAGCACCCCCCGGCACATTGGGAAGTTGGCGCCTGTCCCTCCATTCCCGGAGTCGGTGCCTAGGCAAGGAACCGGATATTAGTTTCTGAAGAGCCGCGTGTGGCTCCGGAGCCACAGGCTGGCCACCCCGGGTCTACAGCTTTTTTTGTGCGCACGCTGCATATACTGGGATCAGGAGCTCTTGCAAGCAGTGATAGCTGTGTAAGGAATAGTTATAGTGTTAGAGCAGCGGTTCTCAAACGTTTGTACTGGTGACCCCTTTCACATAGCAAGCCTCTGAGTGCAACCCCCCCCCATAAATTAAAAACACTTACTATATTTAACACCATTAGAAATGCTGGATACAAAGCAGCGTTTGGCGTGGAGGCGGACAGCTCATGACCCCTCCATGTAATAACCTTGCAACCCCCTGAGGGGTCCCGACCCCGCGCTAGAGAAGCCCTGTGCTAAAGTATTTGTTTGCCATTTCCCTGAAGTATTTCAATTTAGATGATCCAGATTCCTCAGATTTACTTTCAGGGCATAATTTGAAGCAAATATTTCTCTTTTTCTATTTGTTTTTAGGGTTCATGCTGCTCAGATTTCCCCTTTCAAATTTGAATGGAATCAGCGATGAGAAATGATCACAGCTGCCTTGAAATTTTTCAGAGCATTCCCTGCCTATGCACATAGGGAACACCACACTTTTGGAAGAGGCAAGGAGGGAGAAGAGAAGGAGTGCGAGTAGGTCTTTTTGTGGGGTCCCTGACTTCAGTGTGGCACCTTAAGATGTAATTACAAGTTAGCCTAAGCACCAGTACAGATGGCCTGACTTTTCTTTGCATTTCTTTTTGACATTTTCACAGTTATGTGATAAATAAGTTAGGAGCAGTACTAACAGGTATATGTTCATACAACTCATCTTCTTAGGGCTTGTCATCATGAAGAAAACAGGAACTGTGTTAGACATATGGCATTGAGATGTCTCCCACCAATGGTATGCTATCACCTGTGCTAAGCACTCTGAATACATTTTTGGGGTCCATGTTATCCCTCCCCTTTTTAAACAGAACTTTAAAATGGGAATTCTAATGGTTTGTGCTGAATTTATGAAAATTTACACTAATGCTTTTTTGCTAGCAGATCTATTTTGCTTTCTCACTTGAATACTGGCTTTGTCGGCCAAACAACTCAAAGGGTGAATGCTATTAACCCTTTTTCGTACTGTTTCTCTAACAATATCTTGCTTGACCGTACCTGCTTAGTCTGTTTGAGAGAAGAAATAAAATAATACCCAAAAGGGTAAGTGGTTTAGTTTAATAAGCAAAAATAAACAAGCCCTCGGTTCTAGAACTCCATTTTGATTCTAGATTGAGATTCAAGTTATAGAATGATGATCTCAAGGGATTGGGTGTGCAGAACTCTCAAAATCCTTAAAATAAATCAGATTCTAAACCAAGAGGGCAAATAGATCCTGCCTTTTAAAAAGAAGGGTGACGTTTCCAAGCCACTGCCAATCTATTACCACCAAGCTCTTACTTGGAGAAAAGAGGAAGTCAGTTTTCACAATGTAAATAGGGTTATTTGGGAGAGGAACACGAGGCCAGTAGAGATGTACAACATAATATAGATATGAGAAAACATTCTTACCAATGCAAGCCATCAGAACAATTCTCTCAAAGGGTATAATGCTGTTAATCATCTCATGCAGTATAATTAGGTTTTTTGTTTTGTGGTTTAAATAGCCAGTTTTGTACTTTGCATAAGTCAGTACTGAAGTAAAGACTGTAACTTAAGAGCATCTTCCCTGAGGAAGTTTTGGCAAAGGACTCTCTCTTGCTGTTAATTGCAGTTCACTTCAGTAGGAATTCCATATATCCAGCACCTCCAGGCTAGACCCTAAGGCAGGGGTGGGCAAACTTTTTGGCCCAAGAGCCACATTTGGATATAGGAATTGTATGGCAGGCCATGAATGCTCATAAAATTGGGGTTGGGGTGTGGGAGGGGGCTCTGGGTTGGTGAGGAAGGTGCGTGGAAGGGGGAGTGCTCCGGTTGGGGTGCAGGCTCTGGGGTGGGGCTAAGGATGAGGGGATTGGGGTGCAGGAGGTTGCTCCAGGCTGGGACCAAGGGGTTCGGAGGGCAGGGGGAAAGAGATCAGGGCTGGGGCAAGGGGTTGGGATGCACGCTCAGAGGTGCAGGCTCTGGGCGGCGCTTACCTCAAGCAGCTCCCGGAAGCAGCAGCATGTCCCCACTCCTGCTCCCACGCGGAGGCGCGGCCAAGCAACTCCGCTGTGCACTGCCTCTGCAGCTCCCATTGGCTGCGGTTCCTAGCCAATGGGAGCTGCGGGGGCAGCGCTTGGGGCAGAGACAGCATGTGAAGTGGAGCCCCCTGGCTGCCCCTGTGCACAGGAGCCAGAGGGGGGACATGCTGTTGCTTCCAGGAGCCGCACAGAGCGGCCCCCAACCCTGCTCCCCGGCTGGAGTGCTGGAATAGGGAAAGCCCCAGACTCCACTCCCCAGCGGGAGCTCAAGGGCCGGATTAAAATGGCTGGCAGGCCAGATGTGGCCCACGGGCCGTAGTTTACCCATCCCTGCCCTAAGGGTACTTGAAAAGTTATTGGATATACTAGGTTCACTTTTCCAACTCACCTTGACTGAACGCAATGATGCATCAGTTTGTTCTGAAAATATGATTCTCTTGGGACACAATTTAACTTCTTTTTCAATATGAACTAGAAAACAACAAAGTAGAGTTTATAAAGTGTTCCAACAGATTGTACCTTAGACAGGTGATACACATTATAGTGCACTGACTAATCAAACAGCAATCAAATTTTTTGCCAGTTAGGCCTAAAGACAAAGACTATTAAAGGCTTCAATGTGTGCTCATCCTATTAACTGGCAGGGGAGGGTTGTGTGGAGGAGGGAGCAGGGGGACTCATGCTTTCATTCCAAAATACACTAATACAAAGTATTTAAACAGTGTTGCAGCACATCTATCCCTTCTCTCATCATTGTACTATAATTTATATAATACCAGGATCACTGAAGACTGGTTGCCTGGATTTTGCTTATTACAAATTATACACAATCCATGCATAATGGAATTAGGTACAGTAATATTAGGAAGGTTGTATGCAATGAATTCTCTATGTAGAATTCATATTGAAAGAAATGGCAGTTATGAGGGTGAGTTGGGCTCTATAACCTAATGCATAATAAAAATACCACACAAAAATATGATGAAAAAGGAAGTGTCACCACTTCATACATTTGCTTCATACACAACAGCAATAGAAGCAGATTTGTTGGACAGACCAGAAGAAAAGAAAAACCCTTATTTATGTTGATTTTAAAGATCTACTACCATTAAACAAGAACATTAAATACAGTTCATCTCCTCTTCAATGAAGGGGATCAGAAATTGATGCTAGGTACCTCATGCCTTCATCTGGCAGCAATCTCATCTTCTTGACTGAGGGAGGGAGAGGAGAAATAGAGTGAACACCACAGTGCTCTCTCGCAACACCCTTCAAGCAACGCAGAAGAACATTTATCGTCTCTTTAGTTTCATACAGTCCTCAGCTGTGCAAGTAAGACAGGGAAAAAGCTCATTCACGTATCTAACGTTTTTTTGAGCACTTCACAAAATATTGAGACTCACAACCTTCCATTACATTTATTTTACAGACTGAAACTGAGGCTTAGCAGTTAAGTCACTTGCTACTGTATTTTCTACCAGCAAGCAGGAGACCCCAGTGGGTATAATTTAAACTCCAGAAAATACTGAGGCAGAAATTTCTGCAGGTCAGATACAGATTTATGGCAGTGATGTATATAGGCGCAAGACTAGATGACCTCCTGAGGTCCCTTCCAACCCTGATATTCTATGATTGATTGATTAATATTTCTGGATAACTGGGCATTTTGGATATGCAGAAGTGCACTGTAATGCTATCCCTAGGAGAATACCTATACCGTGGCTTCTTGCCAAAGTACAATGGGATGTTATATGAAAATTCTCTTTCAAAACAAGAAGGCACCTCTTAAAAATCAAAACCGATGAAAGAAAACAGGGGGTATCTTATAAAAAAAGAAAAGGACTGAAAGATATAAGCATTAGGGTGAGACAGACGGACACCCACCCCACTTTGTTAACTTGCTTAGTCTACATTTCAGGGCATAATAAGAACCTGAGGCTGGCAGGAAATTCCTTCTTTCCTTAACCCAAATCCCAACCCACATGCCCCCAGGATGGGGGGCAAATTCCTTCCCTCACCCTCAAGTTATGGCAATTAGTTCACTGTTTCCTATATACTCAAAATAAAAAAGATTAGCTATCAAATGGCTATTTAGGAGACATCCAACACAGCAGAAACACTAAAATATTGCCATGGGCCGAGGGGGGCGGGCGCGGGGAGGAAGGGAATCAGACAAAGCATTTACTTTCTAAAAAATCTTTAGAACTAGTCATCCTCATTGCAATCTGAAAATAGATAACCAACAAATAAGACACCACCCATTTTGACTATGGTGATGAAACAAACCTGAAGTGGTGAGTCCCACCCACTTAAATAGTTCATAGCTGACTGTGCTCGTAAGTCAGTCATTTTCATCTGTTTTAATTTGAACAATGGAATTTAAACAGTGTAAGGTATTAATATTCACAAATGTGTTTAATAGGCAGAAACATAGCCTATGTTTTATTGACAACCGCCACATGTTTTTCACTATTAAATTTCCTAAACAGTTCAACTTGCAGACTGCCAAGATTGAGCTGAAGATGTGTAAAGAGAAATTACTATCTATTAAATTAACAGCTCACTGTATTAATAGATGTATCATAGTGAAGTTGTTTTCCTTTGCACAGACATCTCAAGTGAAACTAATCTGCGTGCAAAGTGTCGTGCAACAATCATTACTAAGCACTCCTTACTGGGTAGCAAAGTACCCATATAAAAGTGAACAAAATAATTTTAAATTTTTATATATATAAAACTGGGTGAAGATAAAATATTAATCTTTTCCAGTGCACCTGTACTGAAAGTACTTAATCTATCCTTTCACCACCACAAATTAACTTCTACTATTTCTCTTAAAATAAAGAGCATTATTTGAACATAAATACATTTGAGCTGCAACCTAAGCTTTGGCATATTCTACCTTTAAAAGTTACATGATTAAGTACTTAACTTCTCTTTTAAGGTAGTATTGAGAATGGAACAGAAAATTGGATACTAAACTGTTACAATAAAGTGCATAATCATTTGATTAATAAAAATATTAAAGCTTCTAGTTTTACAAAATTAAGAGCTTGATCCTGCAAACTCTGACATGACTAGTCTCATTTATTTAAATGAGTCTATTCATGTGAGAAAGGACTACTTGTGCTTGCAAGGCCTGTAAGATCAGATCCTAACTTACTGTACTTCAGAACATCAGTAAAATTCCCAGGATCCAGTTTTTCCTCAAAACTGCAGAATTGAAGAACAGTACGGTGCTTTTTGGTTCCATTTCTTTCACCATCATCTCATCCAGTTTTAAATAATACGGTAAGGATCTGGAACCTGAACTCCTAAAATATTTATTTGTTAAGAACAGAAAGAAAAACTATGGATTTTTTTTTTTTTTTTGGTCAGATGAATATTCATTCAAAGCTAATGAGCATGCAGTAAATATATTCTTCATATTTGGATCAGTTT
Source organism: Lepidochelys kempii (assembly GCF_965140285.1). Taxonomy (NCBI): domain Eukaryota; kingdom Metazoa; phylum Chordata; order Testudines; family Cheloniidae; genus Lepidochelys; species Lepidochelys kempii. Next base: position 98,429,862 of record NC_136388.1, on the reverse strand, counting down.
CCTTAAAGCCCACCTAAAGCTTTCCTCCTATTTACTGTATTTGCAGTTCACTGTTTTACTAGGTTTCTATAAAAATGGGCTCTTTTGGGTTACTAAATATTCATAAAGATGGTGAGCAATGAAATTCTTTTGATTTCTTCAGATTATGCTGAAGGTAGATAGATGTTGGCACACCTATGTATGTATATGTAACAGTACATTTTAAAATATATATTTATTTTGCACATTTGTTGTTCTAGCTTTGGAAAATTATTTTCCTAAAAATATGCACAAATTATACACATTGCTCTCCTCACTGGAAACAGACAGAAAGACAGTAACTCATCTAACCAAAACATGATTTAGAGGTTCACAAGCTTGCCAGGATATTCATATTTCCTGTATGACACAGGTCAGTAAAAACTGTTAAATACTTAAGGATTTTTTTGTTCACCCCCCTTCTTTCAATTATTTGGCACTTTGGACAGTCTTAATATTCTTCTTAATAAAACAAGAAGCATATACTTGAAAAAATGGATAATAATCTACTACTTTATATACATTCATGTATTTATATTTTGATGAGAATCTAGTATCTTTCATCAACTTTTCCACACTAATAAATTGTTTAAAATAATGTTAATTCTGGATTTTTAGTAAGTTTAATGTGTAACAAACAATGCAATACTTTAAAAAAAATTATTCTGATACCAAATTAGATGTGAAATATAAATTAAACATTTAAATTACACTAGACATCTCAACAAATAAAAATATTACATACAATAATATTTTCAAACTAAATGTTAAAGTACAATAGAAATTAAATAGCTACTCATTGGAAGTTATTAGAAAATTAAATTTTTCAAAACAGAATTTGGGGAGGGAGTAGGAGTCTTAGATCTAGAAATTAAAGTGTCCCTTTTCACATTTCCAGCCTGTCAAAACAAAAGTTAACAGAATCACAGGGTTTATACCACAAAATACAATAGCTTTAAAATACTATAAAACTCAGTTTTAAGCACGTTAAAAGCTTTCACACGCAGAACGGTACAATTTAAATTAGATTTTAATCCTGAATCCAGTCATTTAATTACAAAATACTTTGGTATTGTTGACAAGCCAATAAAAAAATTGCTGACGTTCCCTCTCAATAAAACAAGAAGCATATACTTGAAAAAATGGACCGGGGGTGGGAAGGGGGAAACGGCATTAAAATGTATATGACCAGTAACATGTATACAAACACGTTACAGGTCTAGTCTCCTAAAACGTTTAGTTTAGCAATGTTTCCGCATAAACTCGTTCCGAAAACAAAAGTCGAATTGAAACTGCCCTGGGTTGAACGTGTCCACACGCGGCCAAATTACACTCCCAATCTCTTTTGCAATTTTCCAACTGCTTGGATCGAATTAATTCATCCCGTTTTTTAACCCGTCCCCTCCCGGCGGCCTGCAACTTTGTAACGATCTGTAACCTAGACCCTCCCCCACCCCTCGCTTGGGGGGAGGCCGCACGTGCCCCCCCGGGAAGGCAGGTTACAAAGTGTCTCCTGTCACTTCTCAACTGCGTCATTAGCTGATACAATAGCGAGGGCATCGATCGCAGGCCGAGAGTCAACAACTGGGGCCGGGGCGTTGGGCAAGCTGTGCTGGGTGTGAGCGGGGCAGTGTGCAAGGGGGGGGAGCCCGGGGCTGGAGGCGAGCGGGCCAGTGTGCAAGGGGGGGGAGCCCGGGGCTGGAGGCGAGCGGGCCAGTGTGCAAGGGGGGGGAGCCCGGGGCTGGAGGCGAGCGGGCCAGTGTGCAAGGGGGGGGAGCCCGGGGCTGGAGGCGAGCGGGCCAGTGTGCAAGGGGGGGGAGCCCGGGGCTGGAGGCGCTGGGTGTGAGCGGGGCAGTGTGCAAGGGGGGGCTGGGTGTGAGCGGGGCAGTGTGCAAGGGGGGGAGCCCGGGGCTGGGTGTGAGCGGGGCAGTGTGCAAGGGGGGGAGCCCGGGGCTGGGTGTGAGCGGGGCAGTGTGCAAGGGGGGGAGCCCGGGGCTGGAGGCGCTGGGTGTGAGCGGGGCAGTGTGCAAGGGGGGGGAACCCGGGGCTGGAAGCGAGCGGGCCAGTGTGCAAGGGGGGAGCCTGGGGCTGGAAGCGAGCGGGGCAGTGTGCAAGGGGGGAGCCCGGGGCTGGAGGCGAGCGGGGCAGTGTGCAAGGGGGGAGCCCGGGGCTGGAGGCGAGCGGGCCAGTGTGCAAGGGGGGAGCCCGGGGCTGGAGGCGAGCGGGCCAGTGTGCAAGGGGGGGGAGCCCGGGGCTGGAGGCGAGCGGGCCAGTGTGCAAGGGGGGGGAGCCCGGGGCTGGAGGCGAGCGGGCCAGTGTGCAAGGGGGGGGAGCCCGGGGCTGGAGGCGAGCGGGCCAGTGTGCAAGGGGGGGGAGCCCGGGGCTGGAGGCGAGCGGGCCAGTGTGCAAGGGGGGGGAGCCCGGGGCTGGGTGTGAGCGGGCCAGTGTGCAAGGGGGGGAGCCCGGGGCTGGGTGTGAGCGGGCCAGTGTGCAAGGGGGAGTTGCACTTTAACCCTTTGCCACCATTGGGGCTTCTGCACGGCACGCACCTAATTTTCGTTAAAAAGGATTCCCCCCCCCCCCGCCGCATCACCGGCTGCGAAGCTGCCCCCTCGAAGAACTTGTTTACTCCCCACACCCGGTGAGCGCCCTCCTGCCCCCCACCTCCCGCGGCGCTGGACCCGTGCGACCCAAACATGCCCCCCCGGCCCCGTTCCTCCGGCTGAGGAGGGGGGGGCGCTGCATTTGGGGGCTTTTTGCAAATTAAAAGTTTTTTGGTTTCTTTCCTTCCCCTAGAAAGTTTTTAACCCGCTCGCCGCCGGCCTGCGGGGGGTCGCTGTCTGCCCCCCCCGCCCGCTCCCGGGGCTCCCCTCCCCGAAACCCTCTCCCCAACCCGGCCGGGCCGGCGGCTCCCCGCACCCCCCCTCCCTCCTTCCTCACCTCCGAGTCCACTCGAAAATGGCGCCGAAACCGAAAAAACTTCGCAAATTTCATTGTAGGCGTTTGCAAGGGCTGCTGGGAGAGGGGCTGGGGGGGGGGGCAGGCGCCGCCCCCGCCTCGGCGCGGCTCGGCCCGGCACCGCCCGCGCAGCGCCGAGCTGCGCTGCGCTGCGCTGCGCCCGGGCCGGGGGATGCGCGCGGGACTGGACGGGCCGGGCAAGGGAGGAAGGGAAGGGGGATGTGGGCGCTGGGGGGAGGGAGCCAGGCTGGGTGCTGGGCTGGGGGGTGATGGTGCTGGGGGAGGCTGGGCTGGGCACTGGGGGTGATGGTCTTGGGGTCAAGCGACACTGAGTATTAGGGGAGAAGAAGGCTGTCCAGTTAGGGCAGGGGGCCTGGCCCTGGGGGAGCAGGCTGTGCCCTGGTGGGAGGGGAAAGGGTGGCCCTCCTGTGCCCTGGGTCTAAGGCTAGAAGGGCCCATTGCCTCCAGTCTGACCTGCTGCATGACACCAGTCATAGGACTTCCCTGTGTTAATTAATTCCTGCTTCCAGTCCAATAGCTGTGGCTGAACTAGAGCAGACCTTTTGGAAAACCGTCCAGTCTGGATTTAAAAATGTCCAGTGATGGAGAATTCACCACAGCCCTCGGTAAGTTGTTCCAGTGGTTAGGTACCCCCCTCATTGTTAAAAGTTTGCACCTTATTTCCTGTCTGAATTTGGTTAACTTCAACTCCCCGCCATTGGATGGTGTTAGAACTTTGCTAGTCTGAAGAGCCCTCTATCATCACATTTCTCTTCCTCACATAGGGACTTACAGACTGATCATGTAGCCCCTTAACTTTCTCTTTGATAAAGTAAACAGGTCGAGCTCCTTGAATCTATCACAGAAAGGCCTGTTTTCCAATCCTTTAATCGTTTTAGTCTCTGAACGGACACCAATTTATCAACATCATTCTTGAACTGTGATCAGCAGAGCTGGACATGGGATTCCAGTAGTGGTCACACCAGTGCCAAATACAGAGGTAATATAACCTTTCTACTCGTACTCAATGTTCTCTGTTTGTGCATCCAAGGATCACGTCAGCCCTTTTGGTCACAGCGTTGCGCTGGAAGCACACGTTCAACTGATTATCCGTCATGATGACCCCTCAAGTCTTTTTCACAGTCACTGCTTCCCAGAGCCGGGTCCCCCATCCTGTAAGTATGGCCTGAATGCTTCGCACACCCTTACAGTTAGCTGTATTGAAACACATATTGTTTGCCTGCGCTCAGCTTGCCAAGCGATCCAGAGCGATCTGTATCTCTGCCCTTTGTGTCATCTGCAGACTTCATCTGTAATGATTTTGGTTTTTTCCGGGTCATTGATGAAGATGTTAAATAGTGTAGGGCCAAGAACCGATCCCTGTGGGACCTATTAAAAACGCATCCACTCGATGATTACACATGTAAAATTACATTTTAAGATCTATCAGTTAGCCAGGTTATTAACATGTGTTGTTAATTTTGTATTGTTCTAATTTGTTAATCAAGAAGTTATGTGGTGCCTGACAGTAGTCTAAGTTATTACCTAAACTCTATTACCTTTATCAGTCTTGTAATCTCGTCAAAAAATTATATCAAGTTAGTCTGATAGGACCTGTTTTCCATAAAACCATGTTGATTGGCATTACATTACCCTCTTTTAAGTCTCTATTTTGCCTGGGATAGATCTCAGGCTGACAGGCCTATAATTACCCAGGTCATCCCATTTAAATATTGCCTTGATCCAGTCCTATGGAGCTCCTCAGTGTTCCAAAACTTTTTGGAAATCAAAATGTATGGGCCAGGGAGCTCCTCAGCCAGCTCCTTTAAATCTCTTGGATACAACTTATTTGGACTTACTAATTTAAAAATGTTCAACTTTAGTAGCTGCTGTTAACATCATTCTGAGTTACTGTTGCAGTGGAAAGTATTTAATCTTTTTGCGGGTAGGGGTATGATGCCCCAGGGGAAGCAGGAATATGTGATGGGGGGAGGTAAGGCTGTGAATTGGGAGGGATGGAGCCCCGGGGAGGCAGGGCTGTGCGCTGGGGGGCAATGCCCTGGGGAGGAGGCGGGGGGGTTGTGCCCTTTGGGAGGGGTAATGTGGGGGAGCAGGGCTGCGCGCTGGGCTGTTTGCTGGCATGGACAATGTGTGGTGGGGAGCGGAGCTGTGCCCTGGGTGGGGGGAGGGTTGCCCTGAAGTAGCTGCAGCCAGTATGAGCCAGGCCAAGCCTCCAGATGGGTGGATCGGTCAGAGCCAGAGACTGCCAACCTGGCCCTGTGCCACTCAGTGCTGGGGCTGGGGTGCTGGGTGTGGGGCAGAGGTGTACTGGACACCCCGGAGAGCTGGCAGGAGATGTTGTTCAGTGCTTCCCCCCAGAGAGCTGGGGGGGGCTTGCACTGGGGGGAGCTGGAGGAATTGTGGACTTGGGGCATGCTTTACCCTGGAAAGCTGGGGGTGTACAGTGGGGGGGGTCAGCTTGGGGGTTGTGGGGGGGGGAGCTGGGGTGTGTGCATTGAGGGTATAGCTGGGGGGGGCTGTGCATTGGGGGGTGCTGCCTCCTGGAGAGTTTGGGGGATGCATTGGCAGGAGCTGTACCCTGAATTGAGGGAAAGGTGTTGTGCTGAGATGCACCTTGGCTTTCATCCCTACCGTGCCTGGCGCAAGGCATTCTCACCAGGGAACGGTGCCTGGGCTGGGCTGCTTCTCGAGCTGGATGCTTTATTCCTTTAATCTCCTTTGAAAAGCCCACCATGGGTGTGCAAACCTTATTCCCAAACTGGGGCCCAGCAAGGGCGGACTGGGCATTTAGTAACAGGGAAGCACTGGTGAGAAATGCGAGCCTTCCGGACCATGCCTACAGGACAGGGCTAGAGCCCATGAGGCAGCAATGGCAGTGTCCCCCATGCCTTAGCCATGATAAGAGAGTACCTAGGCCCCTCAGTCAGCCAACAAGGGGGCGGAGGCCCAGTGAGGTTGGTAACATTTACCTTATCCAGTAGGAAGCGAACTGACATCACGGGCTCATTTCACCTAATGTGCTGTCCAACAGCCACTGGACCGTCTTGAAGCCAGTGGGGGCAAAAAAAAAAACAACAACAAAACTGGCTTCAAGACTGAGCTTGATAAGTTTTTGGAGGGGATAGTATGATGAGACTGTCTACAATGGCATGTTGCCGATGTGCGACTGCTTTCAGCAAATATCCCAATCAGTCAGTGATGGGAGGCTAGATAGGGTGGGCTCTGAGTTACTACAGAGAATTCTTTCCCAGGTGCCTGGCTGATGGGTCTTGCCCACATGCTCAGGGTCTAATTGATGGCCATATTTGGGGTCAGGAAGGAATTTTGCCCCGGGTCAGATGGGCAAAGACCCTGGGGGTTTTTCACCTTCTTCTGCAGCATGGGGCGCAGTTCGCTTGCAAGTTTAAACTAGAGTAAATAGAGAGGGTGAGAAAACCTGGATTTGTGCTGGAAATGGCCCACCTGATGATCACTTTAGATAAGCTATTACCAGCAGGACAGTGGGGTGGGAAGAGGTATTGTTTCATATTCTCTGTGTATATATAAAGTCTGCTGCAGTTTCCACGGCATGCATCCGATGAAGTGGGCTGTAGCTCACGAAAGCTCATGCTCAAATAAATTGGTTAGTCTCTAAGGTGCCACAAGTCCTCCTTTTCTTTTTGCGAATACAGACTAACACGGCTGTTACTCTGAAACCAGTGAAATCTCTGTAACTTGAAGTCTTTAAATCATGGTTTGAGGACTTCAGTAACTCAGCCAGAGGTTAGGGGTCAGGAGTGGGTGTCTGAAGTTCTGTGGCCTGCAATGTGCAGGAGATCAGACTAGATGATTATGCTGGTCTCTTCTGACCTTAAAGTCTATGAGCTTGTTACTGTGAACTTTGGCTATATTCACATCAGCTCCCTAGAGATGAAAACACCATATCCCACCATTACTAACCACCAGAGCTATCCAGTTCCCCTGGTACATTTTAAAAAGATGGCACATCAAGCATTTTCGTTTCAGAACGACACCTTGGGTGGTGGTATTCTGAGTGGGTGAGGGGATAGTAGAAATAAATTTTCTGTGTATTCCATAAACAAAACCCAACCTTAATTCCTTTTACGTGTAGTCTCAGTGTGGCATATACCTACTGTAAACTTTGAAGAGCAAGAAAATGCCAAGTTATATGACACCTCTTAACCAGAGCCACAGGTGCACCGAACATGCTCTGCAGGCAGTACCAGATTGCATAGCTTCACGAGGAATTCCCTTCCACCTCCAGCAGATGATCAAGCCCTCTTCACACAACACACTGATCTCACTTGCATGATGGCAGAACCTTAATGACAACCTCAGCAACATTAGCAAATACTTAGCACTGACATATGTGCACCATAGGTTTTGTGCTGTGCCATGTGATCCTGACGGGAGCAAGCGGTAGTAATTAAAGTTTTTTATCTGATACTGTGAAGGAGGTAAATGTGTTTGGATGTCGTGTTTCTCTGTTTCTTGGCAGCAAATGGAAGTTCTTTATAAAGAAGTGGAGTCCGTCACTGGAGTCCATGAAAACTGCTGTGTGGGAGTTGGGGTATCTCATAACTTGGCATTTCTTGAATTTTTTTCAGGGTTTGTGTTGTGGCGGAAGGATTTTATGCTTCATTCTAAATGACAATTTTATTTATTGGGTTTCCTGGGATTTTAGTATGGCAAGTGTACAAGGAGTCGTCAACTCCAAGACCAGAAGGAAACACTGTAATCATCTAGTCTGACCTCCTGTATAGCAGAAGCCAGAGAACTTCCTCAAAATAATTCCTAGAGCAGCTCTTTTAGAAAAACATCCAATCTTGATTTAAAAATTGCCAGTGATGGAAAATCTACTACGACCCTTGGTAAATTGTTTCCCTTATTATTAAAAAATGTATGCCTTATTTCTAGTCGGAATTTGTCTAGCTTCAGCTCCCAGCAATTGGATTGTGTTGTACCTTTCTCTGCTAGACTGAAGAGACCATTCTTAATTTTTTGTTCTCCATGTAAGTCCTCATAAATTGTAATCAAGTCACCCCTTAGCCTTCTCTTTTTCAAGCTCAATGGATTGATCTCCTTGAGTCGAGGATATGGAGATCCCCAAACTTCAAGGGATATGGTGAAAACCAGGATGTTTGTGGTGGCTAATTGGGAAATGGAATTGGTGAGTCTATCTCTGCTCTTTCTCCTTGCAATGGTGTCTACATTCCTAGGTTAAGGGGAAGAGTCTGTCAAGCACCATATCTGCTTCCCTGGGTCAGCCACAGCTTCCCCTGGGTCAGCCACAGCTTCTCACAGCCCAGAAGCCTCAGTGAATAAACAAATAGCTGCACACCAAAAAATTACATGAAACTAATGTAAAGATTGCAGAGTGTTTGAAAACTCAGAAGTTATTATATTAAAATAAAGTTAAGGTTGGCTGTGTAGCCTTAACTCTGCCCACTTATGTGTCTGCTTTACAGCACAGCCAGTTTTGATATGATCGTATGCTGTTTTCCCCCCACAGGACCTTTGCCTTACTAAGTGCACAGGGATGGATGGTGCTTAGTGAATGAGTGCATTCAATATTGATTTGTTTTATTCTTGTCATTCAGTGTGTGGTCCTGTGCTTCATTTACAGACCAAACCCTGCCCTGAATAAGGGGTTTTTTTTCATCAGCATTGTACCTGAATGCCTCCTAGCCCTCCTTCCCCCTACCTGTGAGCTCAGGAAATATTATTGTCCCCACTTTGCAAATGGGCTGCAGAGGCACAGAGAGACTTTCCCGAGGTCATGTAGCAAGTCTGTGGCAGAGCCAGGAATTGCAGCCAGCTCCATACCCCAACACATGCACACTCTGGGCTGGGGGCCTGATCCAAAGCTGACTGAAGTCAAAGGGAGTCTTGAGAGTGGGAGTGAAAGAGTAACAATGAAGGCAGGGTGTCAAGAACTGGGAGATAAGTACCATCTGGGAGGCACAGAATGTCAGTTTCTGGGAGACCTAGTAGGCAGAGGGAGATTGAAGGGGGCAGAGAGAAACCTGGAGACTTTGGAGGACCAAGTAAAAGGTGAGGTATTTGGGTGCGTGATTTTTGAGGCGGGATGACTGGGCTTTGGGGACTGAAGGAGCAGAGATCTAGGGGAGACTGTGGAATTTGAGGGGAAGGGAGCCTAAGGAATAGAGAGGCTAGGAGGGAATTTATGTTTCTGGGAGCCCCATGGTAAAGAAGATGTCTCCAAATGGTTAATGTCTTTCAAAGGGGGTTGTTACATACAGACTGGGAAAGCCTGAAGGAGCTTCTAATCTAGTGGTTAGAGCAGTTTTCCTGGGTTCTCAAGCACTGGGCTTTGCCACTGGCTTCTCAAGTGACCTTGGGCACATCACTTAATCTCTCCAAAGCCTTTTCCCCATATGCCATGGGAAGAAGGTAGACAGAGCTGCTTTGAGGCATTTATTAATTATATGTACACAATACTTTTCACTTTTATAGTGCCTTTCATCTGAGGATCCCAAAGCACTCTACAGACATTGGGGCCAATTCTGTGAGGCCCCATTAAGTGGGAGGAAGAATGGGGCTTGTAGTTAGAACAAAGGATGGGAAGTCAGAAATCCTGGATTCTACTTGCAACTCTGCCACAGACTTCCTGTGTGAGCTACTGAAGTCTTTCTGTTGACTTCAGTGAGACTTCACTGGATCCCCTAAGCTCTCTGCTGCAGTTTTTACTGATGTAAAATGGGAATTATACCAACCTGCCGCCCAACTGAGCGGTGAAACTAAACATATTACATTTTGCAAAGTGCTTTCAAATCCTCTGCTAGACAACATCATATAAGGGCAAAGCATTTTTTTTTTTTTTGCAACTACAAAAACTGATAACAGCAGTGAAAATGGAAAAAGTCTCCCTGCTAAAGGGTATTACAGTTCTGTGCTTTTTCTACTCAAGATCTAGTAACAGGCGGACCACTGCTGCTTTTTGTTTAGAACTCTTTTTTTCCTCTTGAAAGAAATGCAATCGCTACCAAGAATTCTGGTGGGACTACTTCTTTAAACCAATAATGTTTTTCTTATTGGGTGTGTACTATTATTTTCTTAATTATTTCTGGATTTCTGCCTGTTACACCCGGAGTTTTCTGATACAAACTTTTTTATTAAGTTAATAGCAAGAATTATCCCTTTAAAAAAGAGTCTGTACATCCCATAAGCTAAAACATGATACATTTTGTCAACAATTACACCTCTTCATTGAGGCATCTTATACTCTTTTTTTTGTTTTTAAATTACTATCGTTTACTACTACTTGTCTTCACTAACAAACAACCCTTTGGTGTCAGTGTAAAATAATTGGTGATTTTCAGCTTCAAAATCCCTGATCTTATCACTGGCATTTATTGGGGGAGAGGGTCTCAACAGAAATGTGCAGGGACTGAATGAGCAGGGAGATTAAACTACATTGGCAGGGGAAGCTGTCCTGGAATTATCTGTACTGTACCCATTCAGTGGAAGAATAGAGGATTTCAGTTTATAGGGTTGTCAATCCAGCACCCTTTGCAAGTACTAACATTTGTTAAAACACACACACAGACCCATTGGGACATCAAATATAAATGTCAGCATTTCATATGTAATGGTATCGTGGGAGGCTCCTGCACGTGTGGTCAGCTGGGTGCGCCATCTATATTGAGGGCTAAAAAGCAGCAGTGAGAGCCCTGAAAGGCACTGGTTTAACATCAGCAAAAGAGTTTGCCAAGCTTGACTCGTGTCACCGTGTTATGATTTTGCTTTGTAAGGGGAGAATACTCCTTGGGATAAAGGACTCGGCACATGGTATTCACAGAGAGACTGCAGGATGAATACTGTTAGCAGAAGAAAGAGGGAAATGTCTGAAACGATATTTTTCTAGTGGATGCTCTATGAGTGTTGACCTAAAGCAAAGAGAATAGCTACAGATTGCTCAAGCTGAAAAAAATCCAAAATACCAAGGAAAAATATTAACCTCTCCCCTGGCCCATCGCCCCAAGCACACCTGTTTGGGCTTTGATTTGTTGCTCTGGGATGGACTGGTTTGACTGTTCTGTGGATGGTGAGAAAGCTCAATTGCTTCTCCTATCCTTGTGGGAAGACTGTTGGCACCTCGCAGTTTCTCATTCGGTTAAAGTTGAAAATGTAGCACAAGACTTGCTGGTTTTTCCTACCCTGGAGAATACAAATCGACCCAGACTATTGCTTAGTTCCCCGCATTCAGCACCCCTCCCTTTACAAACACTGTCTGCAACTCAGACGACACTTCCATGAGTGACAGGGTTGTTCCAGTCTTTTGTCCTTCCGTTCAATGTAGCTTGCTCCATCTCTCTTAACAGCTGGTACCTGGAACACGCTGAAACCAGAGCCTTCTGCCAACTGGGCATTTAAAGAGGAAAAAATTCGGGCAATACATGACTGTATGGGAACCATTCTGGTGTCGGTTACACAGGTGTAAAGAACTGAACAGGTGTAGAGGTGCAGGCGGCGGCGATCTGGCCCATCAGGTGCTAGAGGAACAGGGTCTGTAAGCTCTTTAGTTCTTTTTGTTCTGTTTGTACAGCACCTAGTACAATGAGGTTGTGGTTCATGATTGTGGTCCTGGGCGTTCTATAATAAATTATAGGTCTAAAATATAGTTTCAAACACACTTTTTGCATGCCCGCTGGGCATGGGAGTTTAACTGAAGCCTAGGTCTTGAATAAAATAATCTTTATTTATGTATAACATAATATTGTGATATCCATCTGCCATCTTTATAAATGTAACTGTGGTTATCCAATAAATGTCGTGGCATTAGTTTATAGTCTAGAAGTGACCAGCCTGTATGAAATTTTGTATGCCAGACTAATTTCTGAAGTAACGGTATAAGTTTTCTTGTGTGTTTGTTAGGTGGCTACATTTGCAGCACTACCAATTTCTGGAATTCCTGATCTCAAGCAGCGCTAAGTTGAAGTGCTGCTGTCTCCTGGAAAAGTGTATGAAACTTCCCTTTTTTAAGGCATTATTTTATTTCGCCAGCGAGTCAATGTGTCAGCCCAGAGTGGGTGTATGTTTTCTATCAGCGGGTGGGAAAAGGACAAGGCAAAACTCTTTGTGACTTTATTTCACCTGTGAAGGTTGCTGAGGATGGAACAGGTGATAATGGAGGGACCAGTGACCATGAAGACAAATATCACTTCTGCCGGGTAGCTGGGTGGATTTTTGAAATAGGCAGTCTGCTAGTACAGCACAGCTATCCTGCCCTCTAATGACAATATCTCTCTGTGAGGAGGGGAATTCTTGTGTCCGCTCTCTGGCCTCTCAGTTCCTGACTTTTACCCAGGATGCTGTGGCTAGTTCAGTCCCTTTTATTCAGTTTTTGAGCTCTTAATTAAAAGGTGGGCCCAATGAACACATTCCCAAACTAGATCCCAGCATTGTGCTGGGGACACATTTGCATGAAAAATTGGATCTTTGCTTCTTGAGAGTTCATCCTTATTCCTGCTCCTTATTCCTTGTCTGAAGTGATGACCCTTTGCTGGCTGTGACATCAGAATTGATGGCTGGAGAAATGATTGATTTCACAGGCTAAGGATTATGACCTGCAATGGTGGGGAGGAAAAGTGGCTGAGCAGATGCCTGAAGGAGGCAGGGGGGATGGATGGCTTTGCCAATAAAGGTAGAAGGAGCAAACTTGTGAATATATAGCTCTCTTTGCATAAGCAAAATTTCCAGTCTTCAACAGGAGCTTTGCCTGAGTAAGTGCAGAGAAGCTGAAAGTTTTGCAGCTGAAATGTTTTTCAGGTTTGCCATATCAATTGGTTGTTTGGTTTTGTTCGGGTTTTTTTTTCAATGCAGCAATACTTGGTTCCCAGGATGTAGAGGGGAGGCGGGTTGTTTTGTTTGCATTACCCCCACATAGACCAGTAAAATTGTGCCCATCCTGGACACCCAGCTTTTTGTTGCCTCTTATATGGTAGCTAGCTCTTGGCCTTGCAAGAGCCTGATCCAAGTATTGTTTTCATGTTCTTTGCAGGCCTCCTTCAAAGTTATAGTCCTCTGACTGGTGACTTTTTGCACCTGCCTCAACATCTTACAGTATTTCACTTTTGTACATTGTGTAGAGGTCTCAGCCTTTGGGTTTCATGCATTGTTATTACTTGTAAAGGTCTTGTTTGTTAATCTGAGTGCAGAAGCTGGGTGTGGTCGCAGTGCAGACCTTTTTTGGCCACATCCGCTTCCCTCTCAAGGCTCAATGAACTCTGGACAGGGATTTCATTACCCGGCTGCACAATCTGCCAACACAACCTTGTCATTGCAATTGGTCACACATATTTTATATGTGTTCTATATTTCACTGAAGTCGCATTTCCCAGGCAACCCTAGAAGTGGTTGCGTTTCAGTGTCCCTACACTAAGATGTGCTTTGAGTTCTACATGTAAAATAGAAAGGGGCTTGAGCCAAGAATAGAGACCTAACTAGAGCTGGTCAAATTTTTTCTGTAAAAGGTCTGTTTTAATAGAAGATAGCTATTTTACTGAAAAAAAAAATCCAGGTGAAATGTCCATTTTTTAATTAATCGGGGGTAAATAATTAATTTTTTTGGCCACACACAAAAAAACCATGGTCGATTTGGGGGGGGTTTCAGTAAAACCCACAAATTTGGTTTTACTGAAATTTTCTGCCTGACTGGCTGAAACTTGTGGTTGCGTAAAACTGAATTTTTGGAGGAGTTTTGATTTAAAAAAACACACACAAGTAATTCATAGAAATTGTTTTCATCTTCTTCAAACATTTTTAGAGGGTGGAGGGAAAGAGAGGGAAACCCCCATTTCCTAAGTAGCGTTAGACCCAACCCCTTTAGAAGTTTGCATACAAGCCTGGGCCTCTCTGGAGTCCCTGATCTGAACAACTTCTGAAATCTGTGTGAGTTTGGATCTGCCAGTGTACATGTTAACATCATGTTCATCCCATTAGTATCTGTCTGCCTGGCTCCAGCTATCAAGTTTTCACTTTAGGTTCATCTCTCGTATAATACTGACATAGGGAAACATTTAGTAAAATTGAGAGTTCACCATGAAAATTTCCCTCGTTTAGTACCCAGAGGCTTAGTAGATTCCAGATCATCAACCAAGGCAGAGTCAGGGATCATGCTTTCACCTGCTGTGCTCAGTTCTAGTGTGGTGGGTACTTCCCCATGGAAGCCTCTCTTTGTATTGAGGACCAGTCTGAGAGAAGGAAACTATTGTACCATTCGTATGGACTGCATCACTGTCTCCTTTTACCCATCCGTGGAGTAATAGGACCAAGTTTTCTAAGAGGTAACAGGAGCTAAGATGTAGTGAGCATTCAGGGGGCAGACGTTGAATGTGATGGCACCTGTGCATGTCTCATTTGCTTCCCAGTGAGGCCAGATAAAAGGTGAGGAATCTGCCATTGGCTCATGCTCCCACTGAAATTGGTGGCAAAACATGCCCATTGGCTTTAAGGCCCAGTTCCCAACATACTAGAGCATTCAATCGGCACAGAGGCAGTGACAGGCCCTCTTTCGTGCGTGAAGGGGGGCAGAGCAGGGAAGTCAGCAAAGGAGTGGGACAGAAGAAGAGAGCAAAGGCAGGGAAGGAAGGGGGAAAGAACGTGCAGAGGAGGAAACGGGGAAAGGGAACTGGAACTGCGGAGGGAGTGGGGTTAGGGTTGGAAAGGAAAGGAAATGGGTGGGGAGATGAGGCAGATGAAGAACTGCAAAGAAGAGGGGGGAGCTGCAAGAAAGGGGAGAGAGGGAGAAGGCAGGGACCAAACTCAACACAAAGAACAAATGTAAGAATTTAATAGAGAACAAACCCTGGAAAAATGCAGAGCAGAGAGCAAGATGGCCATGGGCTAGGATGCCTATGGCAGTGCTGACGGGGCCAAGGGGGGGGCACGGTTATGGGCAGGTGGAGGTCTGTCACAAGTGGAGGGACTTTAACCTCCCAATAGCTGGGAATCACATCCTGTGAGCTTAAACTGAGTCTGTGGAGGAGAGCGTTGCAGCATCTAGTGGGAGGGAGGAGAAAGGAGGAAGTGCTACTGAGTGAGCTGAGATATGAAAGTACCTCTGAGGTTTAGAGCCAGTTTGAGACAGGGGACAGTGGCAGGATACAAAAAACAGAGCGGAGGGGGAGGGGAAGGAGGCTCACGCTTCAAGGTCACAGAGAAAAGGGCTAGAGCATTTTATACTTTGTTTTCTTTGCAGCACAAAGCAGAAGTCAGCCTGCAGTTCTCCTCAGGGTAAACAGCAGCACAATCTCACTGAGCATGGAAATCTGTTCTGGCTTTTGTCCTAATGCAAACAGTCCTCACCTAATACTTGAGTTCATTTGTTTTTGTCTCAGGTAAATGCAGAATGTCCAGTTATTCAGTGCTTCCAAAGGAGAAGATAGTTCATGGAATAACAAGGCATAAGTCAATAGTTTGGTGAGGTGAGCACAGGAGTGCAGTGTGGCTGGAGGTCAGTTTTACTTTGTTGGAATAAATCAGCTGCTGCTACTGAAAGCAAACAGGGAACTGATTAAGAGCCAAATTTTGCTGTTCTAATTTGGTCAATGCTCCCCCCCCCCCCCCCAGCCGATTGGTCGCGTAGTGGTACCCAACACTTTTGAGTTGGATTTCCCTTCCCGCTCTCCCAATTTCTGACAAATATACAGGATCTGGCCAAATTCCAGAAACTATTTTTAAAAATAATCTCTCTCAATAGATAGCATGTGATGTCTGGGGGGGGGGGGGGGGAAGCAATTCAAACTGAACAACTTCCATCGTTTTGCTGGATGTTTGTTCTTTCAACTGAACAAATCCACAACAAGCAAGTCAAACACTCCACTCTGTAAGGAGTCTGAGCATCAGGGAAACAGAATTACTCATGAATATGATTTTTGCCCAGCAATTAATGTGGAGGGGAACAAGCTGCGTGTGTGTGAACTGAAATGTTCTATTTCTGTGTGAACTGGATTCCTTTTACAAACCTAAACCCCCAAAGCTGACAACAAGCAAGGAAAATTACACTCAAGAGCACAGTGTGCACAGGAGGGAACCAGAAATATGGTGGCCTCTAGGGGCCACTCTCCTGGATCAGGACCCCACTGCTCTAGATGTTGAACAGACACAGAACAGAAAGACAGTCCCTGCCCCAAAGAGTTTACAGTCAAAGTGGAAGATGAGAGACCACAAGTGAATACGACAAACAGGGGAGCACAAGGAAACAGACACTGCTGGTCAGCATGATAAGCAGCCATCCCAGCCCACCAGCTTCCTGAGCCCTGTAGGCATTGTGACAGCTGGAGTGAGGAGGAGGTCAGGGGACAGTCTGTGTTATGCTCTGTCTGAATTGACCAAGTAGTGCCCTAAACAATGGGCTCAATCTTACGCCATTGAGGCCACGGGTTGTCAGCGCTGGCAGCAGTGGGGGCAGGATGGGACCTCTCCTGAGTTTACTGGGTGGGACTGCAGTAGAGAGGAGAATGACTGCATGTTTCAGTGTGAAGCTGCTCACTTCCTTAACAGTTAAAAGGAAAATTACTGCATGGGAAGAGTTCTTAGCACAGCAGTTTTAAGAACCAACCAGTTTCCTATTTGAGGCCAAACTGTAAGTCAAAGAGAGAAGGCATCCACCTCCTGCGATAGTTACCAGTCCCTTCCTGTAGCCTCATCTTAGGTGAGATCACCCCTCTGCAGTGAGCCTCTTGTGCATGATGGGCCATATCCTCACCTGGTGTAAATTAGCGTGGCTCCACCGTCTTCAGCAGAGCTATGTAGATTTGCAGCAGGCGCACAAAGGAGCTGCAGTGTGCCCGTTCCGCAGAGTTGGGGGGTAGCAGCTGGCCTCTCTTCTTGCCAAATCATTCATAAAAGGCCCAGCAAGAATTCTGCAAGGGAGTTTTTTATCCTGGTACTATCCCTTTAAACAACACAGAAACATGGTTAAAACTACAGTAGAGAAGTGTAAAAAGAAATATACACAGAAACCTCACGTTCTCTCCCCTTGAGGCTCCAGCCCAGACAAATCTAATCACTTCAAAAACTCAAGCATATGTCTTTGGCAAAGCTGAAACAAGGACAGGCCAGCAGAATGACTGTGGATTAAAGTCTAGAAACTGGAGGCCACTTTCAGCCTTACTTTTGAGAGACAGCTGGACAGAATGAAGAGATTCTCTAATACACTAGTCCTACTATTCTAATTGTGAAGCTGCTATGACTTATTACACTCAAAATGTACATTATTTATGCAGTATGTGATAACTTGATCTACCCTTATAATTTTTGCAGTGTCAGTTCAGTCTCGTATATTTCTCCAAAGCCTGTAGTTTTAAAACCTTCTTGTGTGTGTGTGTGTTTTGCTACCACAACTTACAAGTTGTAGTTAATATGGGAGCCTGTCAGAAATACAGTACGATAAGCATGTGTATTTAAAATATTCTCTACTGGCAAAGCAAAATACCATTATAGTATGATGTTTAATAAGGTATTGTTGATAAGACAGAAATATCTGCAATACAAATCAACATGTATATTAGACCTTTGCAAACTTCCATATTATGCTGATGTAGGAAAGTAGCTACATATTTTCACTTAATATTTTTTGTAGCACATTCCTGGCCCAGCCCAAAGGTTCTTACTATAGACCATGCAATATTAGACTATGTTATACAACAGGGCACATGTTGTGCATTTCATGACAATTGCCCCATGGGAGGCTCTGAGGCAGCATGGTGAGAGGTGCCTTAGATAGATAAACAATGGCTGAGTTTGCTGCACTCTTTGCAGGTAAGAAGTAGGCTCCAGACCTTGTACCTGGAAGAGCCATTAGTTGACGTGGGATTCATAATGTGGTGGGATGACTGAGCAGCAATTAAGCAGCAAGGATCAGCAGGAGCAAATCTCTATTAGCATAAATCAACATGAGTTGCCCTAACGAAAGGATTCCAAAACCGAGGTGGGCTCAGACCCTGGCTGTGGAGCTCTGATATGCTCTCTCTAGAGCATCTGCACAAGAGGAGGGCAAGGTGAAGCTGGAGTGCTGGGGACTAGGTCCTGTCCTTGCTCACTTTCACCCTGATGAGTTCAGCTCAGTTTCTGCCAAAGATGCCCCTGGTTTTCTGGGTTCGCTGAGCTACACCCCTTTGAGAAGGGCAGTATACTGTCTGCTCTCCTTCCAGCTGTGCTGCTTGGTTTGTGGAATGCCAGCCAGAGCAACGGCTGCCTCTTCCCACGCCTTTTGAGCCTGCCATGTGGAGCAGGGAAGCTCCTTCAGGCACTGTTCACCTAAACGCCTAGGCACACACAAAAGCTGAGCTTGAGACTAGCAAAAACAACTCAGAAATACAGCCACCCACTCTCCGTTAATTTCAGGTGGCAAAATCCTCTAGTCAGTTCAACCTCAGCCCTGCCCCCACAAGCTTGCAATTTGCCCCTGGGCACCATCTGTCCTCTGGGGAGTTCATCTTCACACCTCACATTAGCACATGATTGGACCTTTGCAGTGGCAGCCTTTAAGGCCTGGAATTTTACTCCTCCCTGACATGGTTTCAGTCATTGGCTCAGTCTTCCTAACCCTAAGCTACCACTTCTAATTGCTTGCTTACTGTTCCTTGGTTAACCGTTGCATGTTTTTATTTTGATGGTATCTTTCATTGCACTCTGTAAGCTCTCACTATTGGATCGTGCTTCAAGCACCTTGTAGCAGAGGTGCGCTGTAGAAATAAAGGCTTTCAAAGCCACCCATCAGGGCAGGGAATCAGGTGCCCAAATCCAGTAGGGGGAACCTTTGTAAATCTCTGGCAAACGGTATTTCTATGACTTAATCCCTGCAAATCCTTTTGTTTGTTCAGCCAGTTCAGGAAAACAGTGCCCTAGTAGAAATACAACTGGTATAAAGGTGAGGTTTTCAAAGCAGCCTAAGGGAGGTAGGGGTAGACCTTTAAAAAGTGCCTAAGTGCCACTGGCTTTTGATGAGACTTAGCAGCCTAAGTCATTGCCACCTTTGAAAATTGTACTCCAAGTGCCCACTGATATTTTTTGAAATGGGATTTGGGTCCTTAACTCCCTTAACTCCCTTTCAGTGTGCCAATGAAAACCCTAAAGCATAATTTTTCATTTGCAACTTAAGTTTTCCTGGAGAGAACCACTTCTATAACAAACCAGTTTGCTGAGCTGCCCTGCTCAAGCAAGTCCATAATCTGGGAGGACTGGAGGCCAGAAGCCAATGGACTGTGTGGCGACTTTGGCTGGAATGAGTGGCAGATGTGTTCTCTGTGCTGCCTTGTAAGTTCAGACTTTCTGACTGTACATCCATCACTTGTTTTTCTACCTCAGCTTTGTGACATACTCCCTCCCACCAGAGTCTCTTCAGTCAGGTGGCAGCTTGTCGTCGTCTGCTCTTCTGAGGATGAAAATGGTGACCGGTGCAGCTGTTAGGCTAAATGGCACCCACTTAGCCATTTTCAGTTCTTTGGTATTACACCATTGAGGCCCCTTTACTGCAAGGAGTGGTATGGCATCGGTGCACGTGACCAACAGAGATTTAAATAAGCCTTGTAGCTAAGATGTTGTCACTACTTTGTGCAAACACATCTGAGCCAAGCTGTTTTCTTCTTATGTTAAAATAACCCTAGGAAATCACAAACCTGAAAGAACAAGCCATCTCTGAGCCAGTCAACTCATTATCCTCATTTTAACAGGCAATCAAACATTGGTTTCAGGGATTAACGTTAATTGGGATGAAAGTTGCTATGCAAAATAACCTTAAATTGCCTCTGTAATAAACATATGCCTTTTTTCCAAAATGATTTAATGACATGTGCCTATTCTACAACAATGCCTTTCCCACTGAAGTAGAACAGCCCTGTTGTAGCAGGATTTCCACTAGAAAGCCTTTGTTGAGAGCAGGGAAGGGTTCTGACCGTCAAAAATAAATTGATGCAGGTGAAAGTTGTGGCATGTATGGGCTCAGGGCAAGCAAATTTATTTTGCAAAAATTCAAGTTACATGGAAGGCCCTTTTTAAATGCTTGGCTAACTTAAAGAGGCTTTGAGAGGAAGGATGGGCCAGGGCACTAGTCTAAGCGTTGGGAGACCTGCTTGCAATTCTGTGCTCTGCCACAGCCTTGAATTTGTGACCCTGAGCAAGTCACTTAGCGCCTGTGCCACATTTCCCCATCTGCAACATGGGGCTAAGAGCACTGCAAAATGCTCCGATATTATGGTGATGGGGGACATACACGTACCTTAGATTTGACTTGGAACTAAAATTGAATTAGTCCTTGCTACCTTCCCCTTGTTCAGTCATTTCTGGTAGCCCGAAGACAGTAGAGAGGAAGAAGTATAGAAATGCTTCCCCTATTGTACACAATCTATTTTCTGAAAACTCCATTGCAGTATCAATGGAGCCAGTAAGCACCATAATTCCCATGTATTTTTCACAGCTATTTTCTCCTCTTTTTGATGATTTATGTGCTGATGCGTCTACTGCGTGCAAGATGCTTTCCAAGCCCTTATGAAGGACAGGACAGGCCCTGCTCCAAGGCTGAAGACTTCTTTTTGAAGAAACTTGAGGGTCTGAGCCAGATTCTCCACTGTCTTATGGGTGCATTGTGATGAACCACCCTTGTATTCTGCGCCTAAAGCTACTGCTTAACAAGTGCTGGGAGGAGCTTCCCAGGGAAAGGAGGCACTCCTAGTGGCATAGAGCCAGTCTAAGGACTTCTCCAGCTGCAGCTGGCATAGTAGGGGAAAGAGGTTGGGTTGCAATGCCCTTCTACGCTCCTCTGTGTGAGCCTCAGCTGAAGTTTTGGCCATTGGAAGGTAGAGCAGCCACGCAGGGACCCGTGGCAGTGGGAACAGCCACACTCACAGCCAGGCAGCATTGCGGGGGGGCAGGAAGATCAGCTTTCTGGTGACACACATCATACAATAGAATATCAGGGTTGGAAGGGACCTTAGGAGATCATTTAGTCCAACCCCCTGCTCAAAGCGGGACCAATCCCCAATTTTTGACCCAGATCCCTAAATGGCCCCCTCAAGGATTGAACTCGGGGTTGAACTCACAACCCTGGGTTTAGCAGGCCAATGCTCAAACCACTGAGCTATCCCTCCCCCCCTCAATTCCTCTTTGCACACAGGTGCCCAAACCTGAGCTCTCTGGAGTTTAGCCAGACCCCAGGAGCTGGTCATTGTGACGTCTATAGGAGTAAAGTGTTTTGTAGCAGAGTGGGCTCTCTCGCTCAAGGGCAGCCCAGCCGCTCACAGGGGAGTGTATCACTTGTTCCATTCCTGTATTGAGATTTCAGTTAACATACAAAGGTTCAGTCTGCTGATGCTGGCAGCCATCTCTCACTACTCTGTGTGCACCTGTGGTGTGAATTTAAGGCTGGGAGAGGGTGCACCCCATTAGGAAGCCCCCCCCCCATATTTGCTCCTGCCATAATACAACATACAAGCTTTAGAGGAAGAAGTGATACCTTCATCCCTACTCACATAGCATGATAACAATATAGTACTTAGATCTCGTATGTTTGCAGCGGTGTTGCAGCCAGGCTGGTCCCAGGATGAGAGAGACAAGGTGGGTGAGGTAATATCTTTTAATGGACCCATTTCTGGTAATGGAAGAGACAAGTTTTCAAGCTCCACAGAGATTTTCTTCAGGTTCCCCCCACCTTGTAGGGATTTTCCATAGCAGTGTGTGTCAGCGGATCAGAGAGTACTTTAATAAGGAGAGCAGTATCATCATCATCATCATTTTACAGATGGGGAAACTGAGGCACAGAGGTGAAGTGACTTACCCAAGGTCACTCAACAGGCCAGTAGCAATTCCAGGAATAGAATCCTGGTCTCCTAAGTCCCAGTCCAGTGCTCATGTCTTCTTAGACACAGTGTCTACAGAAAAAAAAAGGAGTACTTGTGGCACCTGAGAGACTAACCAATTTATTTGAGCATAAGCTTTTGTGAGCGACAGCTCACTTCATCGGATGCATACTGTGGAAAAACAGTATGCATCCGATGAAGTGAGCTGTAGCTCACAAAAGCTTATGCTCAAATAAATTGGTTAGTCTCTAAGGTGCCACAAGTACTCCTTTTCTTTTTGCGAATATAGACTAACACAGCTGTTACTCTGAAAAGTGTCTACAGAGATATTGACCCAGGGCATCCCCACCTGGAGTACCCTTCTGCAGCAGGCTACAGCATAATGGCATGCCTGCCTCAGTTTCCCTCCTGCAGTCTCCCCAGAAATACCCCCAGAGGGGTTAATTTATTGCTAAAGTCCCATGTACGTGAGTTATTATAAAATAGCTTTACTTGGTCCTGCCACAGTTCAGGGGGCTGTATTTGATAACTTCTCCAGGGCCCTTCTAGCCCTACATGTCTATGGTTGAGCTCAAATGCCATAGTGCAAGAAGGCCCTGACATAATCTAAACAGTACATGGAACATACAGACCCACACCATCCCTCTCCAGGCCCCTGCTCCCCTGCACACCCCTCTCCTGGTCTTGGACCATGACAGCCACCCCACGCCTTCCCACTAGGGTGCAACCCTGCTCCTCCCAGCAGGAACCCCAACATGCTAAGAACATCCAGGCCAGGGAAACACCTCTCCCTCCACCTGGCCGTTATGGTTTCTCTGGGTCCAGCTCTGGAGATGTCAGGTCTGGTAAGCTCCTCTGTTGGTATTCTGCCTTCAGCCCTCGGCTCTGCAGTTTAGGGAGATCAGCCAGCAAGCCCCGCCCCAACTGCTCTCCTCCCTAGACCGTCCCCTGGTCTTTGGCAGTTCCCAGCTGCCCCTCTTCTCTTTTCTCTCCTGGCTTTCTTCAAACACCTTCTCCCAGCCAGCTGTTCCCTGATCCTTTCTAGCCCCCTAGGGGCTGCCCCACTCTCTGCATTGGCCAAAGTGGGAGCAATTACTCTAGTATAAGAGCACTCGACCTACCCCATTTATCTGGGGCCAGCCATGGTATATATGGCTAACACTGGTAGTCCTGGGAAGCTAATGGTTGTGGGGGGAGGTGCTTTCATAGGTGCTGATTCCATGGGTGCTCTGGAGCTCAAGCACCTATGGAAAATAATAGGGGGGTGCTCAGCACCCACCAGCCACGGTGGTTATGGCCCTGGGGCTGGCCACAGATCAGCTGTTCGGCAGCTCCCAGGGCTGGCCCTGGATCAGTGCGTGGGAGCCGCTTGGGGAGGAGGAGCTGGGGGCAGAGAGCAGGGAGCAGCGGGCTGGGGGGAGCCTCGGGGGAGTGGAGCGGGAAGAGGCAGAGCAAGGGTGGGACTTCGGGGGAAGAGGCCAAGCGGGAGTGGGGCCTTAGGGAGGAGCAGGGGTGGCACACCTACCAAGAAAAACAACAGTCAGTGCCTGTGGGTGCTTTTATCATCCTCCCTTTACATCTACCAAGAGCAGCTCCTTCCTGGCACACCACACTTGGGCAGCTACTAAACTGCCAGACACAGTATTGCCAACCCCAAGTGTTGAAAAATCTTCTGTCAGGTCCCCAAAATCATAAGAATGACTTAAAAATAACTCTCTGTGTGTGTCATTTTATTTGCCTTCTTGTTTCTGAGTCTCAGGGGTGTGCTTGGCTCAGGTGTGTCTCCACGGGGGCTTAGTTTTGTTTTTCTTTTAAAGAAAATAGAGGTTATCCCATAATCCTGATTCCATCAGTTGGGACTTAATGAAAACACCAAACATTGGGAGATTCATGGTAAAATCCCTTATTGGACTGATATGAATGTGGCCCATGTCTGGGGTGAGAACCTTGATTCTCCTCGGACAAAACTCCATCACTTTCTGGGGGTCGACTTAATTCTGATTCCCGGGAGGAGTGAATCCCAACTGCTAGCCGCTCCAGGATTGCAGGCCACAACCCTCCTCCCTAGTAGGCCAAAATCTTACATACTTGCAAAATTCACCTACCATGTCAAGTTGCACTCACCATCTGGAAGCTGCTCGAACATGAGCCAGCTGGAAATGGTCCCCAAGGGACCATCTGCCAGTTGAGGCTAGCCAGAGCATAGTGCTGCTCACGCCCTGTCCTGCATGTTCCCTGCACCTATGCTGCCTCTTCCAAACTAGGGGACTCTCCAGCTGCGGAGATAGTCAAATCTTCTAGTGGCATGAAGGGGCCTACCAGGTGAACAGAAAAGAAAAAACACATGGCAGCAGCCTCCACCGGGTCTCTCATTACCCACCCCAGCAGGAAAATCATCTTCTGGATGGAAAAGAAAATGCAATAAAGTTGTGAATATCCAAACGTGGATCCCCTAAGTATTGTTGGGGAGGCTGCTGTGACTTCAGTGAAGTTTTGCCTGACTAAGGACTGAGTGAGAAGAGCACCCAGCCTGAGTGTAGTGTATAGAAATTGGGTAGTATCCCTTTAAATTGTTATGAGCCTTCCAATGGCGCTCACTGTGTTCAGGAAACCCGGCCAAAGCAGTAGTGCGTATGGGGAGCTAGATCTTGTGCATCACCCATAGTTATTTGGGCCCCACTTTGTACGGTTACATTTGTTTGTGTAAAGAGCAAAAGACTCACCACTGAGAAAATGGGCTGTGTTCTCATGCACCCACGCAGGGACTGAGGTACAGATTCCTCTGCCTTAACCAGCAGGCGACTCTGGCAGACCTTCTTCCTGACCACTGCTGCAGGTTAACCTGCTATATCCCCTCTAGGCATCTTTGTGGGCTAGTGGATCCCTGCATTCTACTCACCCGTCATCATAACCTTGGCTAGCTGCTCCATACCCTTTCCCTTCCATGCACCTGCAGAACTCACCTCTGGAGCATACCAGATGAGGCAGTGGTTCTGTGCACACAGCTTGTGCATGCCCTCTCTATCCTGGCTCCTCTCTGAACAGCAGAATCAGGAGTTCCATTGTGCTATGGGCCTGCTGGGGCCTCCAGGATTTCACCCTGAGTAAGGAATGAGCTGGAGTTTAACCCCTATCGGGCCAAATTCATTCCCCAATGTAAGTCTGCTGACTCACACCAGGAATGACTTTTGGCCTGTGCACAATAAAGAAATAAAGCAAGGCATAAATAAAAACATATTTTGCATATTGCCCAGATGCAGAGAAAAGCAGCAACATAAGGAACCCTGAAGAGGGGGAGGAGGAGACTCTATACCATATATCACATTGAGGTTTCTTTTTATCACGCTAAATACCATGTTCCAAATCAGTTTCAAATGGTAAGGTTGGAACAGGGGGCTAGACTCCCAGCTGGTACAAACTGGCCTCATTCCAGTGAAATCTAATAAGCGGCTCAGACTTTTCCATTGCAAACACAAACTAGAGCAATATTTATAGAGAAAGAACCAGCATAAGAAAGAAATATGGCACTGTAAAAGTCCTGTGCTTTTGCAGTAATCATTTGTTTTTAACTTAATTGTGGGACCTGATCGGTCTCTGGGGAGCTGCAGTCATTTCTTCCGTCTGTGATGCCTCTGTATTTCTGTGGACATGATCAAATGTGGCTCATGCATAGGATGTGACCCCACTGAATTCTATGTTTATTATGAATGCAGGCCTCTTGAGGCAGAGTAGAAGGTAGTACAGCCAAAAAAATCAGGGTTTGTTAAAGTGGTTAAACTCTTGAGCTGCACCCTAGGGTGATGGCATAAGATGGGGCTGCCAGAACTTGTGACCCAGACAGAAGGTCCCACAGGTGTTCACACCCAATCCCCTGCAAAGAAAGCAACAGAGATACAGGCAAAATCAAGAAAGTTGGGTGGGACAAGGGGGGAGAAAGAGAGAAACTGCTGAAAAGAGAAGCAGTGGGAGACAGAGGGAAAGATAGCAAATGAGATCTCCCACAATACTAATGTTAATTCATATTTAATTAATTAGTATTTCTATTACACTTTTATGATTCAAAGTGTCCTCCCAACATTAGCCCTCAATCAATATTTCTCTGCACCGACTCTAGTGTGATTTTAACCTGCACAAAGAGAGGATAAAGCTCTTACTCTGATGTGATAATGTTTTGTACTCACCTTACAGGGGTACAAATGATTATGCAACATACAGGGCAGCACACAAGCAGGCCCACTAACTCTTCTCCAAAAAAAGAACAGGAGTACTTGTGGCATCTTAGAGACTAACAAATTGATTTGAACATAAGCTTTCGTGAGCTGCAGCTCACTTATGCTCAAATAAATTGGTTAGTCTGTAAGGTACCACAAGTCCTCCTGTTCTTTTTGTGTACACAGACTAACACGGCTGCTACTCAGTACCTCTTCTCTGTCACCTTTGTCAATAAAAAAAACCCAGAAATCGGCCAAAATAACATAGGCACCTACTATTTCTCAGCCCATTTGTGAATGGGCTAAAGAACAAAATGTGGGTATGGTTGGAGGAAAAATGTGCAAGAACAATTCCCCTTTCTGCTGCATGAAGCAGCCAGTGTTACAGTCACTCCCAACCCTGCCCAACTTGTTAAAACACACATGAAAAAGGAACTACTAGGATGCTTATCTTATGGAAATCAGCAACCTCAGAGCCTTGTTTGGTGTAAACCCCCTTCCCGCCCTGCTGTCCGGTATCATCTCACTCTCTGTCTCTCTCTCTGTCTAACCCACTCTGCAGGCGCCTTTAAAGAGAGACAGTGAGTAAATTGTTCACAACACCTACATGACTTTGATGTTTCACTCCCACTGATTTTCAATGCCTAAGTCCCTTAGACACTGTTGAAAATTTTACCCAATGTCTTCAGTCCCTCTGTAAATCATCATGCAGACCTAGGGTGCCATGTACAAATGTTAAACAATCTTAGAAATATAGGGAGCTATTCAATCTGGCTTTTATCTGCAGAAAGTCACAGTCCGAATTAAACCAGCTTTTGACACTGAAAATTAAAAATATATCTCTAGATCTCCAGTGGCTTCCTTGGCCAGAGGTGTGATAGTCATTCACTGAACAGTCCAAAAAGAATGTATGACACCCTTTTTGAAATAGAGAGAGGCTTTTAATTGGGATGTGGGGGGGAGTCTAGCAGTGGCTGTGCTCAGAGATAAAACAGGTGATTAACAAATGGCTATGGAATAGCATGAGATTACTAAACCACACCAGCTTCTAAAACGCTTAGAAATCCTTTAAAACAGGGGTGGGCAAACTTTTTGGCCTGAAGTCCACATCGGGGTGCAAAACTGTACGGAGGGCCGGGTAGGGAAGGCTGTGCCTCTCCAAACAGCCTGACCCTGGCCCCCTATCCTCCCCCTCCCACTTCCTGCCCCCTGACTGCCCCCCTCAGAACCTCTGACCCATCCACACCCCCCCCGCTCCCTGTCTCCTGACTGCCCTGACCCCTATCCACACCCCCGCCCCCAGACAGCCCCCCCCCGGGACTCCCATGTTATCCAACCCACCCTGTTCCCCATCCTGATTGCCCCGACCCCTATTCACACCCCTGCCCCCTAACCACCCCCCAGGACCCCAACCCCTACCCAACCCCCCTGCTCCCCATCCCCTGACTGCCCCAGGACCCCCTGCCCCTTATCTAACCCCCCCGCTTCCCCCCCTTACCATGCCACTCTGAGCGGCAGGAGCTCGCAGCTACACCGCCAGTGCTGCCCGGTAGGAGCAGTGGGCCAGAGCGCTGGCGGTGTGGTGTGCTGAGGCTGCAGGGGAGGAGGGACAGGAGGGGAGGGGCCGGGGGCTAGCCTTCCCGGCCGGGAGCTCAGGGGGCAGGCAGGATGGTCCCATGGGCCGGATGCAGGCCATAGTTTCCCGCCTCTGCTTTAAAACCAAAGATTGTATTTTATCAATCTACAGATGGCTATTATCACGTACCACTGTACATGCTCTACAGATGAGTAAGGAATTATGTGCCTGAGGCAGTGACTAAGCAAAACAAGAGAAAGATACAGAATAGTAACAAAAAATCTACACCATGTCTTAGATTGAAACAACCAGCAAAAACGTTCAGACTGTATGGCGTGCCTGCCGGGAGGCTGCTGCTGGACTTGCGAGAAGAGAATTTACTCCAGTACAGGTGTTACAGATCACAGAAGAAAGGGAAGACCTATTCCTGAAATCCTACTGTAGACAGAATTCCCATCACCTTCAATGGAGGATTGGTCCCAGACTTAATATGATTCTGGAGGGGTATATCTTTATTCCTGCCTGATAAACTGAACGGTCACTTAAAAGTAAATCAGACATAGAAGGAATTTAATAGATTCATAGAGTTTAAGGCCAGAAGGGACCATTCTGATCATCCTTTATAGACAGTTAATAAAGGAAGATACTGGGGAAACTCAAATTTGCAAATGGTCCTCATTGGAAGAGAAAATGTCTGTAATTGCTTTCTCTATTGACACCAAAAATTATAGAGCCAGAGTCTTCTTACCTTCATGCCTCCAGCTTCCATCCAGGACACATCACACGATCCATTGTGTACAGCCAAGCCCTAAGATACAACTGAATTTGCTCCAATCCCTCAGACAGAGACAAACACCTACAAGATCTTTATCAAGCATTCTTAAAACTACAATACCCACCTGGGGAAGTGAGGAAACAGATTGACAGAGTGAGACAGGTACCCAGAAATCACCTACTACAGGACAGGCCCAACAAGAAAAATAACAGAACACCACTGGCCATCACGTATAGCTCCCAGCTAAAACCTCACCAGCACATTATCAACAATCTACAACCTATCCTGGAAAACGATCCCTCAGTCTCACAGACCTTGGGAGGCAGGCCAGTCCTCACTTACAGACAGCCCCCGAGCCTGAAGCAAATACTCACCTGCAGCTACACACCACACTACAGAAACACTAACCCAGGAACCAATCCCTGTAGCAAACCTCATTGCCTACTCTGTCCCCATATCTACTCTAGCGACACCATCAGAGGACCCAACCACATCAGCCACACCATCAGGGGCTCCTTCACCTGCATGTCTACTAATGTGATATGTGCCAGCAATGCCCCTCTGCCATGTATGTTGGCCAAACCGGACAGTCCCTACGTAAAAGAATAAATGGACACAAATCAGACATCAGGAATGGTAACATACAAAAGCCAGTAGGAGAACACTTCAATCTTCCTGGACATTCTATAACAGATTTGAAAGTAGCTGTACTTGAACAAAAAAACTTCAGAAACACACTTCAAAGAAAGAAAAGGAGGACTTTTGGCACCTTAGAGACTAACTAATTTATTTGAGCATAAGCTTTCGTGAGCGACAGCTCACTTCATCGGATGCGAACCATCCGATGAAGTGAGCTGTAGCTCACGAAAGCTTATGCTCAAATAAATTTGTTAGTCTCTAAGGTGCCACAAGTCCTCCTTTTCTTTTTGCGAATACAGACTAACACGGCTGCTACTCTGAAAGACTTCGAAGAGAAACTGCAGAACTAAAATTCAGTTTCAAATTTAACACCATTAATTTAGGCTTGCATAGGGACTGGGAGTGGCTGGCTCATTACAAAAGCAGCTTTGCCTCTCCTGGAATTGACACCTCCTCATCAGTTATTGGGAGTGGACTATATCCACCCTGATCAAATTGGCTCTGTCAACACTGGTTCTCCACTTGTGAGGTAACTCCGTTCTCTTCATGTGTCAGTATATAATGCCTGCATCTGTAATTTTCACTCCCTGCGTCTGAAGAAGTGTTTTTTTTTTATGCACGAAAGCTTATGCCCAAATAAATCTGTTAGTCTTTAAGGTGCCACTGGATTCCTTAGAGTCGTCAATGACAACTCTCTGATTCTCTGCCTAGCTCCTCTGGCTGCCCTAAAATGTGCCAACTGGGCACAGCCTAGCTGCAAACAGCCAGAATACAGAGCTCTCCAGCCACCGCTCCTAACCCTTCCCCCCGCCCCTGCCAGCATGTGCCCTACACCAGGGGCTGGGGGAAGATGGTGTAGGAACTGGCTATCCCACTTTCATGCCCCATGGGAAGACAGGACCCCTTCACATCACCAGTGAATCAGGCACAGAACTGCTCAGAGCCCAATCCCACAAACACTTACTTGCATGAGTTGCTTTACTCGGATGAGTACCCCCAACTTACTCACGCATGGATGTTTTTGCAGTTGCAGGCCCCAAGTTCTTGGATTAAAATAGCTTGACCAGGAGGAAATACGATCGCTATCTATAATCATGTAGTCAGAACAGTGTGTCTGCCATAGATACCCCCTTCCTCACTGCCTCTCAGAAAAATACAAGCATGTTTAAAAAAATAGAGACTCTATTGCACTCAGCTATATACGAAAAATAATGAAAAGAGTACCAGTAAGGAGGCTCACTCTTGACTTCTCTACATCGGTTTGTTAGTTTCTGATTATGGTCCTAACTTGCTTCAATTTGGGGTATTGTGATAGCGATGGGGAGCATGTTGACTGGATTTCCTGTCATCCTGTAGTCTTCACCTAGTTAATTAAAAAAAGAGAGAAAAGAGCAGTGACAAGGGCAGCCCTGAACCAGGTCTCACGTGAAAGTCATTTTTGAGATTCAGCTTTGATCTTACTATCTTTAGCCTGTGGTTAGCTGCTGGCTCTTCAGCCTGGGTAGGCAGAGAGTGAGAACAGCCATGGTGTTTGCCTCATGGTTAAGTTCCCTTTGTTACATGGTGATGCAGCTCAAGAATGTGTCGCCCTAATAGGGTGACCAGACAGCAAATGTGAACAATCGGGACAGGAGGTGGGGGGTAATATAAGAAATATAAGCCTATATAAGAAAAAGATCCAAAAATCAGGACTGTCCCTATAAAATTGGGACATCTGGTCACCCTACGCCCTAAGTCACTGTGTGGAAAGACTAAAACACAGAAGAGAGCAGTGAATGAATCCAGGAACACATCTTGGATAATTTTGTAGAAGCTGTGATCAGCCATGGGCCTCAATCCTATTTTTGTCCATGCCCCCCCAAAACAGCTGAAAAATCATCTCTCTATCTACCACAGTCCTGTGTGAGTGCAAAGGATTGTGGGATTTGGGTCCCCGAGTGATTTTTGTGGCCATTGTGTTGGCTGCAGCAGATCTGAAAAGATGTGAGGGGGTAGCGGTGTTACTTGAGTCAGGGAATCTGGGTTCAGAGTCACTTATTTTCTAGGCCTTGCTGCTACTAATTAAATTAATTCAAATCTGGCACATTCTAGGGTCACAGAAGCATGGCTGGGACCCAACAAGATGGTTAGACCCTGCAAGAAGGTCGTCAAAGGTTGGATGTCCTAGGAAGCTAGGAGAGGTCAGACCATGGAACCTACCAGAAGGGTGGAAGGAGGTACGGCTGGTTGGGAAGGGGCAGCTGCCATGTTGAGACTACCTACTAGTTTTAGATGCATGCCGTAGATCAAAACTCTGGTGTGCTCTCCCTCATCCCATTGCCTGGCTCTCCCAACAGTAGAGCAAAATATTGGGATCCACATCTAGTTCAAAGGGACAGAATTTTGCCTTTGGTCAGCAGCAGGAGCTTGTAAGAAAGGCTACTGGGGAGTGGGTGCTTATGTCACTGTATTTTTTTCTTGTTCGCTTAACTTATCTCTTGAAGTCATTTCAGAGGCAGCGAGTGTAAGGAAGCAAACACCAGGCTCTGCGCTGCTGTGGTTTCACCAGCAGAATCACATACTGAAACAGCCCACTGGGTTTCTGCATTTCCTCTCCAGCAAAAATGACATTTCATCTTGTCTTCAGCAGTAGAACGAGCCATTCCTGCTGCACGAGCAGGGTCTGATACACAGAGTAGGAAGCTGCTATCGTTTACCCGAGCCTGTGTACGTGAAATACTCACTTCAACATTACAATTTGCCACTTTACAACAAAATGCAGGGAAGAAAGGAAATGTCACAGTGATTCAATAGATCAGACTAGTTTGAAAATAATATACCTGAAATATTGTTCTGTTGTTAGGGGAATCTGGATAGTAAAAATGCTAGTTTTGAAATGAACACCAGAAATTGATACTATATAGCTAATACATATATTAATCTCCTAGGGAAGAGAGTTGGTCTTATGGCTCCAGGATTAAACTGGCACTCAGGAAATATTAATTCAGTTCCTGGTTCTGATGCAAACTCCCGCTGTGACATTTAGCAAATAATTTAACCTTGATGTGGTTCAGTTCCCTTTCTATAAACTGGGAATAATAATTCCTTTCTTTCACCGTTTGTTGATTTAGACTGTGAGCTCTTCTAGACAGGGACTGTCTCTTACTATATATATCTACAGCACCTGGCACAGCAGGGCCCTGATCTGGATGCTGTAATACCAATAAGAAATAATGCTGATAAATAGCACAAAAATGTAGCGAAATAATTGTAAATGCAGCTTTGTCCCTTAACAAGGAGATCTTGCCCAGGTTTCCTGAACTGTTAACTACAAATGTCTGAATATGAGAGCTGAGTGAAATATTTAAAGCAAAGTTTCATTTTGTGTGGGGTTTCCCCCCCCCATAAAAATTTCTCTCTTTTTCATTTTGCAAAACATACATGAAATCGGAGCAATGTAATGAACATTCTAAATTTTGTAATTAAATCGCTCAGGAAGTTGTTTGTTTGTTTGTTTGTTTAAAAAAATTATGCTCTGCCCCTGACCGCAAAAATGTTTGAATGGTTTATATAAAATTTACTTTTAAATCTGGGGCAGTTTTTACTTTTGGGGATTCCATGCTGGGTGGGGTGTTTGGTTGTGATTGGCTCCCTTCCGGGCTAAACTTCTTGTATGGGGTCAGCAGGGCAGGCAGAAGCCATTTTGGATTCCCCCTCAGAGGCAGCGGCCCCATTTTGTGTGATGTCTCTCTGCCCATCAGGAAAGCCCTCAGGGGCAGCAGGAGGGAATGGCTCTGTGCTGCCCCCTGTGGCACGGAGGGGAAGAGGGACTCGTTTCATGTCTACCCTCTCCTGAGGACAAGGCAGCATCTGCGGGGATCAGGGACCACCACGTCTGGTGGTACCTGAACGCCATGGACAAGGAAGAGCCCAGCTACCGAACATACCAGAGGCACCACCCCTTCGCTGTGAGAACCTGCTACCAGGTAGGGGGTGGTGGGGCAGGTTGAGGGGGTGGGGGTGGCATGTGGGGCCAATTGCTACGTGACCGAGTGGTGTCCTGCGTAAGTTTGGAGCTGCAGCCATGCTGTGGTCCTTTGGGCCCTGCTGAGGCCAGTTTAACACAGTCACCCTGTGCAGGGCAGCCGGCTGCAACGATTTAACTCCCATCGCAGTGGGTGTGTCCACCAGGGTGTAGGGCTCAGTGACACATCAGGCAGGCAGTGGTTATCCACTGCCAGTCTGCAACAGCGGCCCCTCAGCTGCAGACCTTCTTCTGGGCTGCCTCCCACCCCACGGCTTAGAGAGGGGAGCCGTAAGGGCTTGCAGACCCAGCAAAAAGAAAAGAAAACTCGAGCCAGGTTGCTGAGGGCCACGCTTTATGCACTGTCTTACCAAAGCTGCTGCTATCAGATGATGGTAGTTTCCCTCCCCCCACTCAGTCCCCTCACACTTTTTTCTGGCCACTTTATGCACTGTCCAAATCCCAGTTTAAAGTCATGGGGGATTTCGAAGTGGCAGGGCTTAGGGGGAGCCAGCTACTGGCTGAGAAGCAGAGGCCTGCCATGGATTTTAGCGGCAGGGTTTCACCCTCTGTCTGCACAGCAGCAGGATGGGCCTGTCTCCCACTGAGCAACTGGAGCTCCCAGTCTTCCCTGGCCTGTTCACAATCCTCCAGCGTAGCAGCCCGGAAGTCACCGTGACCTCATAGAGGCCACTGCCTGCTCCTGTTTGGGCTGTGTCTGCACTTGCAGCAGCATGTGGAGTACAGGCGCTATACGGGTAGCTACGCGCCGCAGAGGAAGGCGGGTACTGTTCACACTTGTCGCTGCGGCGTGTAGCTACGTGCTGCAGTAACAGGCTTCAGCAACACGGAGGCAGCAGGGAGCTGCAGGTGGCTTTTCTTTCCCTGTTACAAGCGTCTTTCACTGTGTGGGGAAGGACTGTACACCGCTAAAAACAGCAGTGTAGACGTGGAAGGCACCAGTTGGTCCTGTAGAGAGCCATGTAGGGTACACACGTTGGGCACTCTAGTCTACGTGTGTAAGCCATGGCTCACTATCTACACCGCTGTTTATACCCGTGCTAGCTGGACATGCGGTGTCGGTACTCTACATGCTGCAGTAAGTATAGACATACCCTTGCTGGAAAGATTTGCTAGCTGCTGCCCCTCCTTTCCCGCCTTTACAGCTGCAGATGCCTCAGGTTGGCCCTCTGCCCTGGCCGGATCATGCTGTGAGTGATTTAAGGGCCTGTACAAATCCTTGCTACTTCTAGAGGTGGCACCTGAATGTATATTCCCCTGGCTGTTTCCCTCCCTGTGTCTATGTGTACGGTGCAGGTGATGGTGTTATAATCGCTTGTGTGTGTGGCTGACTGTGTGTTGCTCTATTGCTGCCTGTCTTCTCAACCCACACATTGTGGGAGATCATTTCCACAGCATTCCTGTTGTGCATAAGATTTCCAGTGTCCGATGTTGCAGGGTGCTATAGAAGTGGATTTTGCGAGTTCCAAAAGATGTGTGAGCTCTTGAAATTTCACTGGGGGGGACGGGGAGAGAGTGAAATTTGAAGGACTCAGAAATGTGCAAGAACCAGATTCATGAAGAATGTTGTCAAAAACATCCAGTGGCTTCCCTCAGCCCTGCAGTGCTCAGTTGTAATAATTGAACTTCACTGCCACTTGTACAAATGACTCACACACACGGGTTGCTAGTTAAGTGAGCAATGATATGGGCCCAATCCTGCACCCAAGTGAGTGACAAAAGTTCCTCTGACTTCAGTGGAGTGGGATCTGGCCTTATAAAGTCAGCATGCCAAAACTCAAGTCAGTTTTGCGTCCTTTAGTAGTTTTTCACCTTACAAAGGATAGTTTGTTCCAAGCAAGAGGAATAACGTAGAGGAGGAGGATAAATAACAGCAGCAAATTATGGCACCCCCTACAGTGGCTCAGCCGTACTGGCCAGTGTGGTGGAAGGGTGGAGCTAAGATTAAGACCACTTACCCCTCCTGCTTGGGGTGCGGGGCTTGGGAAGTATGTAGGTGCATAGCAAGGTCCAGGCAGCCCATGCAGAAGTGAAGGAGTAGGAGATGCACTATTCCCTCTTACTTCCCACGTGGGCACATAGTCCAAGTCA
This sequence comes from Lepidochelys kempii, assembly GCF_965140285.1. Classification (NCBI taxonomy): domain Eukaryota; kingdom Metazoa; phylum Chordata; order Testudines; family Cheloniidae; genus Lepidochelys; species Lepidochelys kempii. Next base: position 98,394,728 of record NC_136388.1, on the reverse strand, counting down.
CAAGCATTTAATGACCTATAACTTGCAACTCTGTACAAGAATGATCTGATTCTATTGCTATGAGACAGAACTGAAAGCATACATTTGTGCACACCCTCGTGTTGTTTTGCTCTGTCACACACTCACACGCATGCGGAGCTGTTGAATCCCAAGCCTGGTTTTGGTTTGGCTACAGTAGGCTATTACAGGCATTCATAGCTTACAGGAAACTGAGTACTCCTTCTAGCAGAAGCCTTTATTTTCTATTCCAAAAGGTTCTTGGCTGTTTAAGAATATGCCGGCAAGGTGGAAGCACTTTGAAAGTTACAGACAAATAGCACTATGTATGTGCTAAGTGACAAAGATTATTACTGACACAAAATAACCCCCTTTTATTTTGTATGGAATAACTTTGCCGTCTGATTATGCAATTTATGACATACAGTGCCTGCCAGCTAGCCTACCAAAGTGGCTGGCTTTTTTTGCAAGAGTGCTATGACCACTTCCTAATAAAAACATTTTAATAAAAAATAGTTAATGAAACATTGATTCTGGGAAAAGGATCTGCATTTCTTTACAGGAAAGAAAGAGATTTTAGCTTCATGGGGGAAATACCTAACTCTAAAGAGGCAAAAGGAAAAGCCCTAATTAGTTTCATGATGTTAGTAAATGATACTATGAATTGAGAAATCCATTATGAGTTTCATTGAAACCAGACAGGGTTTCTACCTTTCCCTTTTCTCTGATCCACGAAGAGACACTTTGCACAGGACTGGGAGATAGGGATGGAGTGGGGGAGAGAAAGAAGCATTTCTACATCTGGTTTTGGCAAGTTTTGGAGAAAGAAAATCATTGCAGAATCCCCACTCCCACCCCAAAAGTTATTTGTTTCTTTCTCTCAACTCAATATACAGCAATATCGTCATAATATATAATATTTTTTCCCTGTGATCTTACCACAAAAAGCAGCAGGAAAATGTAGGTCCAAAGAACATAAAACAAAGGAAAGTATAGCTGTATATAGTATAGTATAGCAATCAGTCTGATTGCTGATTTAGGAATAAGTACTTACTTACTTCTACGTTGCTTCTTGGAGGAATGAAACTGAGGTGTACCTCCCTAAGAGATAATGGGGCTATTTTAAAGGATGTAAAAAGTGTATATTGTTTCAGTTTATAAGCCTTTAACTGGAAAACTTCTACCATCAGTGCCCTGTTTCTTTTACACTTTCAGTTATTTCAGCCATTGTGGTTTCTTGCACTATCTGAGGTCCTCATTTAAAAAAACGGAAAAGTGAAAGCGGTTCATTACTATTGTGCTATTGATGATGCTGAAAAAAGATAATTTAGGAGAAAACTAAATTATTTAAAAAAAATATGTATTTACAGCTGCAAAATAATGCCAGAGAACCCAGGGGTCCAGCCCTGAAAATCAGGCTCTAAAAGTCTGTTATGGGAAGCAATCTTCTTAAGCAAATAACGTTTTTGTCCAGGTTTTATAAAACTAGTTTTATATTTCTAACCTGAAACTGAAATCTATTGAAACATCACTGTTGTTTTGGTTGCTGTCTTGGCTCTTATAATTGGTAAAGACCCCCTTCAACATAGTTCAGATGTCATGTTTCATCTTCTAGACAAACAACAATTAGCCAAATACATGAGAGCTAGGATCCCTTTCAGGACAGATGCAACTCCAGTCTTGGTTGCTAAAAGAAATGTAGCCGCATGTGCCAATGAGCCACAAGAGCAGACATAATCAACCAAAAGTTGAGCCAAAATAAATACAGTTCATGAAGACTTAGAATGCAAATGGCATTATTTTAATGGCAATTGCATTATGGTGCAGAGAAACCAATCACAGTTTCAAAGGGAAGAACTTTGAACTTTCTAGTTTTAACAGAGAGGCTGGTTGACATGAACTAACCCCTGTACGGTTGCCCTGTACAGTACCATTTAGCTCACATGATACTGACAGACCAGCTGTCCAGTCATGGCAAAGGAACCTTTTCCTAATTTGCCTTTCTATGCCTCCCTGCTATAAATCAGTATAGTTTAAAAAGGGCCTGATTCTCCAAACTCTCTGCACGTGCAATCCTCATTGTTGACTTCACTGGGAGTCATTCTGTGCAGGGCATACTTGCATGATGTGAACCCCAAACCATCTGTAAAAATTCCATAGCATGAACTAAGATAGGAATCCATATGAATCAAAACCAGAGCAGTTTTGCATAAGCCTTGCTGAGTTTAGTCCAGTTCTAATTAAATAACAGCCCCCCTGGTGTGAACAACATGAACTGGCCCATTTTGCATGACTGTAAATGACAAGATGCTGGGCGGGGCAGAGCAGTGGTGTGGTGGGGGGCTGTATATCAGCAACTCCAACCAAAGGGAGTTACTCAGAAGCAGCCACTGCCTAGTCAGTGCCAAGGTCTTTATTTTCAGTTGTTGTTGTTGCTTGTGTTACAATAGCATCTAGAAGCCCTGACTGAGTTTGGAGTCCCATTGTGCCAGGTGCTGTATAAACACAGAGAGAGACCGTCCCTGCCTCAAAAAGTATGGGTGTTTTTTTTATGGCCTTAACCTGTATTCTTACATTTTAGTATTTTTTCATCTTTAAACAAAGGAAGGTTAAGGACCCACACTCAGAAGCAGTCGTTGATTTTCCCTTAGCTGCTAAATATCTTTTCTGTCTCACTGCATTTGAAGATCTATTGCTGAAATGTTAACACATCCTGAATTTCTACTGTGACAGCTCTGAGCTAATCTTTCATGGTAGTGGCAACAACTAGAGTGAGCTGCAGTTCTCTGGCAGATAACTGGGTAACAGAGTGACAGCCAGCCCTTATCTTGCCTCTTTACCACTATCATTGATTTCTCACTCTCGCTTGTCAGTCACAGATCCTGAAATACATTCTTCGAGTGGATATGCCTATTCCCCGGGAATGGGGCTGGAGAAGGGAACTTAACCTCAAAACTATTTCTGGATCAGACCATTTAAAAACATTACCAACTTTAAATATCCAGTTTGGCAGATTTATTTCCATTAACCCCTCGTGGGTTCCCTTCCTCCAGGCAATCCATCATCTCAGCCTGTCTTTCTGATTGAATGTCCAGGCAGCATCTCAAATTCAACATGGCCAAAACTGCACTTTGGAGCTTTTCCCCCCAATGGCCTGCCCTCTGCCCCATTTCTCTGTCACTGTGGTCAACACAACCATCTTCCCAGTCACTCGGCCTAGAACCGAAGTGACATCTCTAGGTCCAGACACCCAGGCAGTGTTTTTTGTTTTCTAGTGCGACATCTCTGAGGCCTGGCCTTTCCTCTCTGGCCACATAGCTAAAACTCTCCTCCAGGCCCTCACTGTTTTACATCTTGACTACTGCCATCTCCTCCTTTCTGGCATTGACTATTGCAGCCTGGTCCCCTCACGTCTTTTCCAAATGTTGCTGCAAAGCTCATATTCCTGGCTCGCAGTTCCGACCACACCGGCCCCCTCTCCGAGTCCCTGCAACGGCTCCCCTTTTACCTCTGCATCACACACAAGCTTCTTGGCTGTACCTTTAAGGCCCTTCACGCAAGTTAGCCCTGCCCTACCTAGGTGTTCCAGGAACCCCGCACAACATCAACCCCAACTTTGCTCCAGCAGCCTCTACGCCCTCCCCTGTCAGCTTCCCCCATGAACACCTCCATGCTGTGTCCTTTGCCTTCCCTTGTGCATGGGAAAAATTCCCTGGTAAAACTAGAAAAGCAGTGTTGCCAGTTCTTTCGCTTTTATCACAGGCCTGCCGATATTTGGCTATTTTATTTTTTTTAAATAAAGCCCCTGAATAGATGAGAATCTCAGCTTTCCTTTTAAGAAAGGGTTCTGGCTTTCATGGTTGAGGAGAAAAGCTTGAACACATCACCCACGTGTACCCTAAAGGGGCACAAAGCAGGAGGCAAATCAAATGAGCCAAACATTTATTATTTTTAAAACTGAGTTTGGGGGTCCTGGCTCCATTCTGAAGCACTTGGGGTAGGCAGCACTGAGCTTCCAGATCCCTCCTTAAGGCCCACCTTTGTCACGACACCTACAAAACGCTGCCTGCTGCCCAAAGCTAGGCAGGTGGTGAGCTATGGCTACTCCCTTCCCTTCCTCGTTTCTAACTCCCCTATGCCTGCCTTCCATCGCTTTACTCCTAACCTCCATTAAAACCCAAAACACCAGTAACACACTACGTAATTCTCCAAGCTGTTCCAGTTCCGCCTCCCTCTGCGTTTGCTTGTGTGTTCTATCCCCGTCCCCCACCTGGGCTCTGTTTTGAGTCATTTAGACTGTAAGACCTTGGGGACAGGGACTGTCTTTTATCTGGGTTTGTACAGCACCCAGAAGTCTTGCTTGGGGCCTTTGAATGCTACCATGAAATGAATGAAAAAACAATGAGGAGTCTTTGTGGCGCCTTAGAGACTAACCAATTTATTTGGGCATAAGCTTTCGTGGGCTAAAACCCACTTCATCAGATGCAAGTGGGTTGCAGCCCACGAAAGCTTATGCCCAAATAAATTTGTTAGTCTCTAAGGTGCCACAAGGACTCCTTGTTGTTTTTGCTGATACAGAGTAACACGGTTGCCCTTCTGAAACATGAAATGAATGTTACTAATAATGAAAATCAGGCCGTATAGATCACTTTCTGTCTCTGTTTTGGTAGGGAGGGTTGGGAGGAGTTAGAAGTCACTGTTTTACGTGCCTTCATTCTAATGGGGCTTGTCTTGGGAAATGTAATAAAAAGCCCACGTCTGCAGAGACGTCAGCTGAGTTTGTAACTTCTCAAAAGCCTTCTATTTTTCTTGTTCCAGCACTTGCAGTTGACAAACTGGAGTTACTTACCTCCTTTTTGGCAGTCTCTGCCTCTCCACCCCTGGGAGTGCAGTGGGCAGGTAGCCATGAGTGCACAGGAAGAGCAGGCTTTGTTGTGCAGTTGAACCATTGAATTTAGTTATTTTCGGAGCATGCCACACTTGTTTGAAAGATAAACCGTATGCTCTGAAAAACAGCTTGAAAATGGAATGCATGTGGGTAGAAGGATGAATCCTTAAGCACAAGCATGTGCAGCCACCATTAATAGCAACTGCTCAGGCCAGTGCTGCTACTCAGAAACGTTGCAAATTGGAAATCTCTGTCTTAACTTCGTAGGGCCAGACCCTACACCCAGCGGTCAGTGTCAGGACTCCTGTTCATTTCAATGGGCATGTGATTAGGCTAACAGTGAGAAGCAGTAATCTTGTTGGGCCCAGTGCTGCAAACCCACATAGTCCTTACTCCCTAGAGGCTTGGTCCGAAACCAGTGGGAGTTTTTACACAGACTCTAGGGGCCTTAGCTCAGGCCCTTGAGTAGCCTATTGATGGTGTACATTGGTTTCTCTGGAACTCCTCACCGGAGTAAGGGTTGCTTATTTGTGGGGGAGTTTGTGGGATCAGGTCCTTTCTTGGCTTTTTTTTTTTTTTTTTTTAAGAAAATCTGAAACCATTTCTGGTGTGGTTCTCATTGCACATTTGAGAGGTTGTGATGGGGGCTTTATTTTCTTGGGGCGGGAGAATGTAAACCCTTTTCTCGACAAGTGGGAATACTGTCAGAATGAGGGGAAATGTGTATTTACAGCTACTCATGGTGACTTGGGACCCCTGGGGCCAGCTGGCATAAATTGACCTAGGTCCGCTGGCTTCCACAGCCCCACGCTGTAGGGTGACCAGATGTCCCGATTTTGTAGGGACAGTCCTGCTTGTTGGGCCTTTTTTTATATAGGCTCCTATTACCCCTCATCCCCTGTTCCGATTTTTCACACTTGCTGTCTGGTCACCCTACCACGCTGACATATCCCAGCTGGGGGGGCCCTGCTCCAGTGCCTTATGGAAGTAAATATTTCTGTCTCTTGAGCGGCTGGATTGTGCCCTGCCCTTCTGCAGCAGCACAGGAGGGTGCAGACTGCCCTCCACTTCATATAGCCTGCATAAGTAGCAGCCATACTTACAGTCACTGGTGTTTAGGGGAGTGCTGGGTCTGGGCCCATGATGCTCCACGTGTCTGGGCAGGGAGGGGAGGGAGGAAGCAGTCGTGCCTGGCCATGCCGGATGGGGAGCACACTGCAAAATGGGTCTAATAAATTATTTCCCCCACTACCACCTGCCTCCTGGTCCCTCTGCACTTCGTCATTACTATAGGGCTGGGCTCAGAGCACAAGCTAGCAGCAGATGAGTTTAGAACAACAGCATTTTGTGTCAGCCAGACCCCTAGTTAGGGCTTGTTGCCAGTTTGGGGGAAGAATGAGTGTGTGTGTGGAGGAAACACACAGGTATTATTTTTACCGCCTTGCTAACGGTGGGTGTGTTGTCAGCCAATCAGTCCTGTCAAACAGTCTTCATATGTCTGCTCTGGGACCGCTTAGACATCTGAATGGCAGCACCCGGAGGAGCTGGAGAGTCAGACCCTGACAGCACAATGGAAAATGAACAGAAGCATTTTTCAACAGCACGTTAGCCTGGGAGAATTAGCCGTGAGATCAATCTCCATTTCCAACTCACCCCTCCCTGAATGCTCGGCTGAGGCAAGGGAACTCCGGCAATAAAAGCGCTTTACCTTGGTCATTCGAGGAGGCATCTTGGCAGCTGTCCGTTGCTGAACGGAGAGTGGAACTCCCCAGAGGTCCGTCACTAGTTAACAGTGAAGTAGCTCTTTTTTTTTTTTTTTTTTTAGACTCACAGCTAAAACTGGTCAATATTTAAAAACAAAAAGCAGCAGGACTTTATCAGCAAGTGACTTCATCAGCATGGACAAAATGAAAAGGTGCAGAATAGGGAGCACAATCTGTGCTCCTTCAAATTAGATCTTGTATTCAAATTCTTGGGCCCAAATTCTGTTAGCTCCTATTGACTTCACTGGGGGTTGAACAAAATTTGGGCCTTTGTTACTTTTACATACAAAGGGCCTGATTCTCCACTCGAGTGCCTTTATAGCGTCCCTTATACCTGTGCAAAGCACTTCCATGCTAACACAGCAGCATATTACCTCCCTTTGCATATGACAACACAAGGTGACAACACAAGGTGGAGGCGGTGCACATTTGGGCTTGAAATGTTACTAGTCAATAAGTAACCAGTGTCCTGTTTGTGTCCCTAGGCTATTTAATTTTATGCAAATATTCTCCAGCCAATATTTTGAGGTTTGTTTAATTTTCATACTTACACTTCTTCCTGGGACGTCGCCAGTTTTAATTTTTTTAGCTCACTTTTTAGCCCTTCAAGATGATTGGAAATAGAAACCCTTCCCTGTTGATTTAGGGCCTAATCCTGCAGTTGTTAGGTGAAACACCCACTGAAGCCGGGATATGCCCCTCTGTCTTTTTCCTGTTTCGCAGATATTCATATTTTCTTCTGCATTCTCTAATAGCTTTGAAATTAACTTCTTGTTTTTTGACTACGCCATTTGTGAATGCAATTGCATCACAGATGAGTTCAGCAGAAATATGTAGCCTTCTGAGATCCATGATGGCTGGCTGCAGTATGGTAATAAACCATGAGAGCACAAGAGGGAGCACGAGAGCACAAAACATCCAACAGAAGTAGCTACTTATAAATATGGGACCCAATCCTACAGTCCATATGCTGGCTAATGCCCCATTTACTTCAAAGGGACTTTTGCCTGCATAAGACCTGCAGTTCAGACCCACAGTGAGTCAGCTGTTTTTTGTGATTTGTTAATGTCTGAGTGAAAAAGGTGTGTGTGTCTGTGTGTGTAAAATGGAATATAAGATGATGTAGTATATAACTCCAGGTTTCAGAGTAGCAGCCGTATTAATCTGTATTCGCAAAAAGAAAAGGAGTACTTGTGGCACCTTAGAGACTAACAAATTTATTTGAGCATAAGCTTTTGTGAGCTACAGCTCACTTCATCGGATGCTGTAGCTCACGAAAGCTTATCCTCAAATAAATTTGTTAGTCTCTAAGGTGCCACAAGTACTCCTTTTCTTTTTAGTATATAACTGTTTTGCTAGCATACATTTATCATGGCTACTTATTCACAAGCCATGAGAAAGTGATGCAGGTCATCCAAAATGAGTGCAAATAAAGCCTTTTCTACCCTACTCCTCCTACATCATATACACTAATAATAATGAAAGCTTTTATATAGCACTTTTCATCCACGGATCTCAAAGTGCTTTGCAAAGGAGTCAGTAACATTTTCTGTACCGTGTGTGTGTGTTAGGAAAATGATCTGTATGTTTTAGTGAATTTGTTGTATTTCTCTGACTGTAAAGCATTTCAGGGGAGTTACATCAGCGTCAAACTGGAGTGATGTTGGCTGGCTCTTTGGATCGGTTGTCATCTTCTTGAGAACAGGGCCTGTCTCTCCTCGTTCTGTGCAGCGCTAAAGGCCCTATTGGGCTGAACAAATAATCCCCTCCTAACACAATTCCAGTCTATGCCTTTGAACTTGAAGTGAAAGAGGTAACAAGTCAGGCTTATTGCGCTGCTGGTCAGAAGTGATGTGCTTACAGTGTAGCCCACCTACACCATGCAGAGAGGGCTTCAGTATCCACTCATGGGAAAACAGCTTTCATTGGCGGCTCAGTCTGCAGATGTGTCATAATGAAGTGTTAATATATAATACTATGTTTGAATGGAAGCAGACAAGCCATCATAGCTTGCCACAAGCCATGCTGTGTCATAGACAAGAGAAATCAGCAGCTTCCTTCTCTGATGCAGTGCTTGTTCTCCAAGAACCAAAGATTCCATACGTTGTGGTTTCCACTGGGTTATTCACACTGAGGAAATCTGTTCTTGCATGTAGACTGCAGTGGTGCTGTGTTTCTATTAACTAAGGTATGTAGTACTCCTTTTGTAATGTGATTCCTGTGTAGGGCCTGATCTTGCAGTCGTTACTCACTTGAGGCTACCTGCATGAGTAAGGCTATTTGGGTCCCTAGTTTGTACAGATCTTAAACCGACTGAGCAATTAAAACCGACTTTCCTAAATGTTGAACAAATAAAATACGCAAATAGTCCCAACTAATGATTTGCAGAATTGTCTCAAAAAAAAAAAAAAGTACTCTGAGAGCGGTTTAGCTACTCCCTTGCTCAAGCTGAGTAGTGCTTATAAAAGCAGACCTGCACACAGTGAGCTTGTCCTTCAACCTCTGGGGAGGAGTTTAAAATCCTCGTGCAAGTCAAAAGTAAAACGTGCTTGATGGCTTCCTCCTAGTCCCAGTTATCTTTCTTTCAGGAGCGCCGCACAGTTTGACTCTCTTTTCCATGGAAAGATATCTAGAGTCTATTGCGGTGAAACTGGTGTTCATCCCAGAACAGGAATTAAATTGTATTGAAAAGTTAGCATGACTCCTTCTAGCACTGTTACACTGATGATTAACTAGTCAACTGAGATTGCTATTCTAGGCACATAGGAAGGGAGACTCCCTGCCCTGAACAAAATACAAACTCAACAAAGACAGCCATAGTTAGGAAATATTGTCCCCATTTTACAGATGAGAAATTGAAGTGCAGAGAGATTAAGTGGCTTGCTCACAGTAACATCGTCATTGAAACCAGATCTCTTGAGTCCTGTGCCTTAACTACAAGACCAGCTCTTCATATTCTCATGTGACTCAGATGCAGTTTAGAGTTATGGAGACTTCCCCTCAGCTACTAGTGTACCAGCAGGCCGTTCTAGCTTCCCTAATCAATGTGTTCTATGCAGTGTGCTCATCAGACCCTTTCCTCATATTTCCTATATGATTATTTCACCCCAAAACATTCTGTATTTACAGAGTTTAGATAAAATTATGGATGAGTCTAAGTCACAAAGTTTGGATCCAGTCCAAACGTCCCTAAAGTTCAGGGGTGTTCAGAACTGGAATTAGGGACAGGGAATGCAATCAAGATCTAAGCTTCCCCAAAGTGTGAGGGTATGCAGATCTAGGGCACTGGTTTGGGCCCTCCTCTAGATAATACACACTGCAAATACTTACCAGTTTCTCCAGTGCAGGTTGAAGACTAGTTCATCCTTCTTAGGACACTGAGATTGGTATGCTAGTCTTTCAGTGCTGGTACACACTGACACTTGCCCTCTTTGCACTGCATGAAAAAAGAAGACAAAGTGTAACTGATCGTAAGCAAAAACTAAACAACGTGTGTGACTCCAGTCTTACCAGTACACACATGGTAATCTAAAATTTCTCATGAAGGAAAAGGACTGAACTAACAGAGCAGTTTGGAGAGAATGGCATGTGAGGAATATGCATGAGTCATGCTTGGATTTGACAGTAAAGATAAAATTGCTGACACATGCAAACTGTGTTCTTATTTCCTGTGAACCTCCTTATTTAAAGAAAGGCCTGCTCTGGGTGCACTAGAGCAGTGACTGTCTCCAAAACATTGGGGAATCCATACAGCAAAGAAGTCTTGGCTCACTTAATGTGCAATGAACAGAGACGGAATATTGTGTGAATTTCAATAGAAAAACCTCTAGCATCCAATCTTGATTGGAGCTGGTTGTATAATTTGTTGTGATTAATGCTCTTTGCACATTTTGGCATTTTTTTCATTGCATAATAATTCATTATTAAATTTTCCACTATTTGTCCAACTGTGATCTTTACGTGAGCATGAAATGCCAGTAATATTACGACACAAGCCAGCACTCAAGAAAGCTAAGGCATTACTCACTTTCCCTAGGCCAGGAGCAGCATAGAGCTAACAACCGTTTCTCTCTCTCTCAGTCCCATGAACATCAATGACATGGGTTTGCGTTAGGTTTGGCATGGGACTGTGCAGGTTCAGGGTTGGGGAGATGCCATTGCTAGAGCTGAGCAGAACCCGAACAAAAATGTTCTGAAAATACATGTTCCAATTTTTAAACAGGCAGTCTTTAACAATGTTCTGTACACATCCTTACTGTGTTCACTTAAGGTGAAATTCACCCCTTCAAAAGGCCAATTAAGTTCCACCCAAAATAGAGTGTAACTAGTGCATAGAACCTGTGCTAATCCTCTGCAGAGAGAGAATTTCACTTTTTCTACAAATATTCTAGCATATGACTTTGCAGGACCATTTATCAAAAACATGGAATTTTAAGTGAATATTGGAGACTACTCATGGAAGTGAATTTTAGATTCTTAAATGTAAGTATTTGCACCAGACACCTAAGCCTAAGGAGGAGTCTACATGCAGAGTTGCACTGATTCAATTAAAGATGTGATTTTTTTTTTTAATCTGGTGCAAAAGCCTGTATGGATGTTCTTGTTATGGTTTAAACCAAGCTTCCTCTAGTTGGTTTAAGTAGGTTAGGAACTGGTTTAAGCTAAAACTGGTTTAAGCTAGATAAGTCTGTTTAAACTGAAATGGGCGTGCCAATACAGGGTTACACCAGTTTAACTAAAATAGTGAAAATTTGTGCATAAACATTCCCGAGGTATCCTTGGCAGGAAAGAAAATGTATGACTTATGTGTCCAGTTGAAACAGCTTGAATTTTAAATTTTCAGCCCTGAATACTCTCAAAACACTCCTTACAAATGAACTGGAGGTCAAGAAATATGGGCAGAAACTTAATTTCCAATAACAAATTTGAGAATATAGGGATCTGCTTATGGCAATTGACAAACAGAAAAAAATAGTGAAATTAGTCTAATAATCATTTGTTATTAATTATTCAGCTAGCACTCATGTTAGTTTTTCTGGATTCCCTACTGTCTTCTATTATCTGACCTAATAAAATGTTCTTTATGTTGCTCTTTTTAGGTGAAGACACTAATGAATTTCTTTCATTAATAATTGTTAGTTAATGTTCCATATTGAGGTAGCTTGTCCTGATGGATTCGAGTCCTTATGACTGAGTGTAACTCTGACTATTCTGCTAACAGCATCACCACCTTGTTTGTTTCAATAAATGGTCATGCCATTGCAATATGCACCAATCATGAGGTTGAAAATTGTTGCCGTTCTGAAATGGATAGCACTAAGAATCTGATAAAAGAACAGGAGGACTTGTGTCACCTTAGAGACTAACAAATTTATTTGAGCATAAGCTTTCGTGAGCTACAGCTCACTTCATCGGATGCATCTTTTTGCGAATACAGACTAACACGGCTGCTACTCTGAAACCTATAAGAATCTGATGTAACTGTAGATACAAGTATGGTAGGAAAGATGTATTGCTTGGGTATCCTTTGTGCAATACCGAGAGAGGCAAGATCACTATGATCTTCATGCAGTTTTACTGAGTACTAGAGCATTCTGATATGTATAATCCTAAATAAGTAGCTGAAGTGGCATATTGAACTCTTGCGAGAGGGACATGTCCTAGCAGAATGGGGAGAGGCAAATCTTGAATTCTCATCCACCTTCTGCATTGATTATCTCAGGGAGTTTGATTTAAATGTTATTACTGTATAGTCATAGTTATGGAAAGAATGGATCGATGATCTGACCCTCTTGTATTTCCCAATGCCATGTAAAAGCAAATTCCCTCAAGTTGTTGTTTATTATTACCTTGTCTCTCCTGCTTTGGTTACATGCCTGCATAGATGAATAGAAACATTCCTAATGTACTCCCTTGACTAGTCTGGTTTTGTTTCTCTAGCTCCAGAAGGCCTGATTTAATAGTCCACCTTGAACTCTAAGAAGGCTATATTTTGCTTGCAGATCAAAACAGTGTGGGCTGCCTTACATCTGCAAAGTAAAGCCAAATTATAGTTTACAATTTAGATAAAAATCCAGCTTCAGAAAACAAACAAGCAGCGAAACTCCATGTGGTTTAGGATAGTCCCATGAAAACAGAGACTTTACTGTGAGCTTGGTAGCAAGCCAATTTGACGCATTAATCTAAAGAAATAAATCATGAATACAGATAAGCATGTTTCCCCCAAGCAAATAGAGGCTGTGAAAGGGTATGTCCTTCTCAAACAGTGAGTGGGAGACTCTAGTTTCATGTTTGCAACTGGTGCTTCTTTAGGGGCTTGCAAACTGCAAGTAGAGGAGTAGCTGAGCTTTATCACCCATCTATTGAAAGGCTGTATGCTTTGCACAGTTCACATAGCCAGGATAAAAGTCAGAGTAGACTGTTTTCCCACCCACTCACTTTCACAAGGAGTGAACGGCGCCACTACTGAACAGGTCTTGAGTAGGGTCAAGGATTTATTTTTCTTGAGTGAATAACAAACTGTTTTTCCACCAGCAATAATACTTTGTGACAGTACAACACAGTTCTTCTGAAACAGTGAAACCCTAACCCTAAGGCTTGAATACAAGGGGTCCTAGAATTACAAATATAGAGAGAGAGAGAATAAAAAAAATCTGCAGTTAAGAACGTTAAGGGTGCAATGTCAAGTGCTCAAAAAGGTAGAAAACACCTGACTTAAGGTTTCTTGTGCAACCTGTATTCTGTTTCCTTGTGCATATGCATGATGATACCGTCTTTAATTACACGACCACAAAGTGCTAGGCCAGGGGTGGCCAACCTGTGGCTCCGGAGCCACATGCGGCTCTTCAGAAGTTAAGATGCGGCTCCTTGTCTAGGCACCGACTCCGGGGTTGGAGCTACAGGCGCCAACTTTCCAATGTGCCGGGGGGTGCTCACTGCTCAACCCCAGGCCCTGACACAGACCCTGCCCCCACGCCACCCCTTCCCGCCCCCTCCCCAGAGCCTGCCGTGTCCTTGCTCCTTGCCCCCCCCCCCCCAGAGCCTCCTGTATGCCAGGAAACAGCTGATGGGGAGGCACTGATTGGCAGGGCTGCTGGTGAGTGGGAGGCGCTGGGAGCTGTGGGGGAGCTGATGGGGGGGCTGCTAACGTATTACTGTAGCTCTTTGGCAATGTACGTTGGTAAATTCCAGCTCCTTCGCAGGTTCAGGTTGGCCACCCCTGTGTTAGGCAATCTTAACTACAGGCGTTGCTACCTGCAGCACATATTGTGTACACATACACACATAGATATACATACTCATTTAAAATATACTGGTAGACTATATAACATTGGTATATTGACATTAGTTATTTAAAAGGGATACTGCCAGGTTAGAAGTAATATACTTGTCCTTTACCCATGTTGCTAAGTAATAGATTATTACAGTGGTAAACTTAACCAACCTCACTTTTTATCCATCTGTGCTGTTTGTCTCTTTTTTCCATTTCAGTCCATTTGGACAATTAAAACAACCCAGGGTTTGTCTCTATGGGAAAATTGTACTGGTAGTGGTTAGGTGTGAATTTACACTGGTATAACCCCCCCATGTGGACACTCTTATTTCAGTATAAGTGTTGCTTTTTTTCAGCTTAGTTTATGTGACTCAGGAAGGGGTTTCAGATAAACTAAAAAAAGCAATGGTTCTACCAGAATAAGAGTACCCATGTGGGGGTTAGACTGATGTAACTGGTAACAGTTTCCTGTGTGGAGAACCCCCAGTCAGTGTCTGTTTCTTGTTCTCATGCACTAGACCAGTGGTGAGCGTGATCATTGCTAGTACTCTAGGCCAAGCAATGTTTTAATACAAACAAAAAACTGCTTTCACTGACTTTTTTTAAAAAAAAAAAAAAAGCTCACATAAATATTTCCATCCATATAAGGTTTTGGTATTTAAACATATATATGACAAATGTGGTCCTAAACTCCTTGACTCCTGATAATAAATACACTAGGGTGAAATTCTATCCCCGTTGAAGTCAGTATTAAAACTCCAATTCACTTCAGTGGGGATAGGATCTCACCCTGGATACGTATCCTGGCATTTTTTCCTGGCTGTACAGTTTTCATCTAATAGAAGCATAGTATGCTTGCTTATGTTATAATAGCATGGGTCAGGGCCAGCACATTCAGCAGGATGGAACCCCTAGTGAGGAAAATTTGTGTGCAACAACTCTCCTTGCTAGCCATTGCTCTGAAGACCTTTTCACATTTCATCCAGGAGAATTGCTATGTGAAGTAACAGCACTGTTGTCTATTTGCATGGATTTTATTGCTAGTCTCATGATAGTTGATGTTTTCTTAAAGCCCCAGCTCCTGGTGTCATGTGCGTTATGAGAATCACAGATTTTTTATTTTTTTTTAAGAAAAGGTAAGTTTCCAGCCCTCAAGTCAAGAAAAAAGTTTGAAAATGTGAACTCTAAAGGTGCAAAACCATCTACTGTAACTGTTGCTGTACTAGTGGAGCTGTAAGTTGAAAATGAGTGTGCACCTCTTTAATTTTGGCCATTAGAATTGCAACATGGTGTGGGGCTGTGTAAAGACCTGCCTACACAAAGAGCCCTGGGCAGTCTGCCAGTAATAAGACACTTATTTTCAGCTGCAAAAGTTTCAGTTGCTTTGCTTAATAGCTTTCCTGGCCTTCTGTCACTCATCCATTCCCAAAGGCCTTCCCGAGGGTCTAGTGCACTTCAGTGCCTTGCAAAAGCAAACACCTTGGCGCCTGTGCACGTTTCAGAAAAGTATCGGTGTAAATGATCCCAGAGGATGGATTTCCAATTCACCAAAACACTGGGTTTTATTTTCCAAATAATAAAACTCCCTTTAATGGGAAAAGTGACTGTATTTTTAAAAGAAAAAAACAGGATTGTTTTGAGCAACCTTTTTTTTAAAAACGTCTCAAAATAATTGTGCAAGAAACAAAAGGACACTTTTTAAAATGTGATCTGGGGTCACTACTGTCAACTTCTGAGTCAACAGCCACATGTGCAGATTTCTCAGGAAGCAGGAGAGGAAGGCTGGCCTTGTGGTTAGCCTACTAGCCTGGGATTCAGGCAATCTCAGTTCAGTTCTCATCTCTGTCATTGTTTTGGGTAAGACATTTAGGCCAAGAATTTCAAAGCGACTTGTGATTTTGGATGCCCAGCTTATAATACCTTGAAGAGGCCTGATTTGCAAAAGGTGCTGAGTGCCCATTCTCACCAAAGTGGGCCATCACAATTAAGGCAGATAAAATCACCAGTCACTCTTGAAAATCTTAGCCATCTCTTTGTGCCTCAGTTCCCTATCTGTAAAATGGAGATAATAATACTTCATTTCTCCCCCTATTTGGATTGTAAATTCTTCAGGGTAGAGACTGTCTCTTACTGTGTTTATACAATGCCTGGAACAATAGGGCTCCATTACTTCTAGGCACTGCTGCAAAATAAATAAATATTTTTTACAGTATACAATGTGTCTGTCTGAATTTATCATGGAACACCGAACAAGTGTGATTAATTTACTGTACAAAAGAACAGCTCTGATGGTGCCTGCACTCATTAGACTTCTCTCTTCACTCTAGCCACAGATCACTGCATTGAACACTCATCCCGCTGTACTGTTTGCTTGTTAATAAGCACTGAGCAGATGTCACCCACAATCACAGTAGGGTCTGGACAGATATTTTGTTCATATATTTTTTAAAAAAGTTTTGATTGATTAAATGAAAAAACAGGACATTTCAAGTGTCCCAAACACTGGGAAAATAGGAGAGCCTGTGAAAAATCAGGATTGTCCTGTATGGTCACTTTCTCCTTGTCTATATGTAAATGTGGCACTAGTTGAACTACAGATTTTTCTGTAAATCGGTTTAGTTAAACTGGTACAAACCTGTGTGTGGACACTATTAAATCGATTTAAACGTGGCTGCTACAGACTTAGCTTAATTTGGTTACTATTACAAACTATTTTATTACTTTCATTCTCTCTCACATGCACACCCTTTTAAATAATCCTGGAAATGATTCAGTCACATTACAAGCATTTTTGAGCTATAAAAACCATTTCTTTATTGGTATTACGGAATGTAGTCTCTTAGGAAAAATATGAATGTAGTCAGTACAGCCTTGCACTGTTTGCAGAGATTGCCAGTAATGGCACCCAGTCTGCTACAATTTTACTTGCTAGAGCTGACAAGCCTTTCATTTGCATCAATGCAAATATTCATGTAAGCATCTCCGTAAAACAGGCCTAATTTGGGGAAAACTGCCAAACTGCATTCAGGTCTCGGAGCTTCAGCTGTGGCATTCAGCAGAAGGAATCACTCTGATTTCTCTTTTGGCTGAGCCTTCTTATCAGACATTCAGTCTATGGACAGCTGCCAGCCTTTGCCTGGAACTGTTAAGATACAGTAGCTCAGCTACACAGATTTGGCAATCTAGGTAGTCCGACAAAGCAACATTTTTTTTTCCAGTCTCTTTCTAAATTTACCTGTCCCTTTAGAGTTTGAACTCTCTCCCATACATTTGTGTTCATTCATGGTTTGCGGCAAAAAATCCAAACCTTCTCCCCAAAATTCATCAGGTTATTACACACACACACACACACACACACACACACACACACCATGGCTGTCTGTAAATCTGCCACTTTAGCCCTTGGAGAAAGTACATTCCTTTCCAAATGCTTACACCACTAGCTTCAGTCTGCTTAAATTAAAGCACTGTAGAAATGAGCACCACTTACCCAACACATGAATGCTATTCCCTAGTGTGTCATAACAACCTTTGTTTTTGTTTGTTGGCATAATTTACTCCCCAGCGCTAAGGCTACACCAGGCAATTTCACCGAAGGTGATGGAAGTGCACTGTAAATCAGCATAGAATAGAATGTAGCCGTTAATATCTTGTAAGTAGCATTTAGTTAATTCTCTGACTACTCCTGCATTTCCATTCTGGCAATTATCAATACTACATTTTCATTTAAATTTTTTTTTTGCCATGATCTTCCATCTATCTCCGTTGCTAGGTTCATAGTGCATTCTATGATATGTTCCATCCATAGTGCATTCTATGATATGTTATTCCAGCAACTAAAGAGTTAATTATCAGCTTCTATTGCACGTTGTTTTATTGGAGCACCAGGTGCCTGCTTTGTTTTTATTGGCTAGAAAGGCTGGGGCATGGAGAAGTGGACAAAAGGACATGGCGTTGCACCTGGTGTTCTAGTCTGCAGCTGTGTTTGGTGAACCTGGACTTGACTGCACAGAAGAGTGGCTAAGAGCTCATAGTAGAGGTGGTCCGCCTTGTGTGTGGATTGGACTGCTGTTTTGCAAACTTTGATTTAATAAAATTTAGGCAATTTGTTAAGGAAATTCACGCTGGTGCTGTGTGGTTCCTGAGTGCACTATCCCCAGCAGTATTGTGGAAGATTAAAATAGATTGTGCTTCTTCAAGAACAATGGATTATGCCTACCTTCATTCTAAGGATAACTGGGGTGAAATCCTAGCCCCAAGGAAATCAATGGGAGTTTTGCAATTGCCTTCAGCAAGGCCAGAATTTCATCGTTGGTGTGTTTATGCAGAAAACTGAGCTATACCAAGGTGTCTGGTATTTCCCTGCAGAATATGGTTAGGAGAGTCCTTTGTAAAGAGAGATCATCTCAGAGCTTCCCATGAAAAAGATTGTGTACCTGCACCCTCTGGAGAGCACCCTCCATTTTGTGAGGAGAGGAATGTTTGGAGTAGAGAGGCAGTGAGTTTCCGCCTGTCTGTATCAGCTAGAGCATGAATGCAGAGATCGAGCTCTTGGTCATTAGCAGAGATAGGCAAAGCTCAGATCTAGAGCTCCCAAAAACAAAAAGGTCCCATTTTAGGCTCCTCTGTAGGTATGGGCATAGTTATCTGTTCCAAGAGTTTACGGCAGCATGGCCAGGTCTTTGTGCTCTTACCTAATGAAGTGGAGGCCCTGTGAGCCTCTCCTATGCAACTGGCTTTGCCATTTGTTTAATGGCACTTTTTCAAATTCCATTTCAGTAACTCATCTTGCTGCTGGAAGGAGGGAGAATGATCCACTATCACAGGAGCTTGAAGACCATATGAACTGGTGAAAGTTTAGCAGTTTAAGGTCTGAGAAAAACAGGTTTTCTGCTACCTACCCACCTACCCAGAGAACTGGCCCACCAGCAAGAGAACTTGTCTCCTACTTCCACCAATAACTTTTTCCAAGAGCATATTACTTACTACCCGTTCTTGCTGGCTTGGGGGATGTGTGGTGGCCTCTATAGAGTCCCGATATTAAAAATCTTCATCATCATCATGATTTGCACAAGGGAGAGTCATTTTGTCTATGGTCTGGACTGAGACCTCTTGTTGAGAGTGTATTGCTTAACTTCTGACTATAGATAAGCATAACCCAGGGAGACGTATTGTTTGCCCTTGTCGGTTGCTAACAGCAGAGCATTTGAGGAAGTGCTGTCAAGCCAGCAACGGTGCTGTGTATGTGGCCACGGGCATGGTATTTGAAAAACAAAGCTCACCCAAAACAGTCAATAATTTATGTGGAGCACCTGCTATCAGATGACTTGCATGGTAATTTTAATCATCCATATTGCTGGTTATGAAACACTGCTGTGACAATGTGTGATCTTGCTCACTGTCGGAAAGACCAAAACCCATCCTACAGGTGTGGGGTTACTCTAGGTCATTATTGGCTTCCACAGAAAGCAGGAAACTGCTCACACCCTTTAACAATTGAGATCAGGGTTGCACTTCTTGCTCGTTTACAGTAAGGCTTAGCAAAAAGAAAAGGAGTACTTGTGGCACCTTAGAGACTAACCAATTTATTTGAGCATAAGCTTTCGTGAGCTACAGCTCACTTCATTGGATGCATCCGATGAAGTGAGCTGTAGCTCACGAAAGCTTATGCTCAAATAAATTGGTTAGTCTTCTAAGGTGCCACAAGTACTCCTTTTCTTTTTGCAAATACAGACTAACACGGCTGTTACTCTGAAACCAGTAAGGCTTAGGTTGATTCTCTTTCCTGGTGTGGTTTTAAGGATCTGTTTCCCCTTTTGAAATATATCAAGTAGGTTTGAAGATAATAAACATCACAAGGGTGAGT
Organism: Lepidochelys kempii; assembly: GCF_965140285.1. Lineage (NCBI taxonomy): Eukaryota > Metazoa > Chordata > Testudines > Cheloniidae > Lepidochelys > Lepidochelys kempii. The sequence goes on along the minus strand of NC_136388.1, from coordinate 98,374,941 downwards.
CAATAATCCCTGGTGCAGGGCCTAGTTGTTAAGTGATTGAAACAGAGGTCAGTGAATAGACTTGCAAAGCAACTCTGCCCTGCAATGGGTGAGGTGTAGCTGGTTGTTAGGGTCTTCTTGAAGCCTATGTTATCTTGTGTAGATGCTGCCAACCACAGCTGCAGAGCATCTTCTTATAGAAAATAATTAAAATGTGCTGGAAACAATGATCTCACTAATATAAAGTATTTTGTCTTGAAATTCCACATCAGCAGGGCCTCAAATGTTGCTTGTCGATATTTTTGTATGGTAAAGACCGATTGGTATATTCACTGGGATTCCAAGGTTTAGAAAAGTAATTTCCGCTAGTCTTAGGGTGTTTAGTGAGGGATGCTGCTGTCACCTCTTCCTGCACAACGGCAGCCCAGGATTCACAAATCATCATAAAAGCATTTATTTAGAACTTTACCTATTCAAAGAGCTGCACAAACGGGACTATGCAGGCCTAGCACATGTGATCATGTCTCCCTCTAGTGGCAGATCCCAGCAGCTATTCATGGGGAAAGCTGTTCACTGTTAGCTCAAGTGTGATTTTTGCTGTGGAAGGTCTGGAGTTCGATTCCTATCAGTGATCATGGGGTTTGTGTGATTGCAGTGAGAGTTTGTTACAAGTACATACCTGAAAGTACCAGCTTTGGTTGGTTTGCTTTCAGCTACTCTGTGTGAATCTACACACAGTGTTCTACTTATGCACAGTGTAAACTTGACTCACTGTTTCTATAAAGGTAACTCATAGGATGAATTACTGCTCCTACTGATTGTAGCCTAAATGTGTTCACGGAATTGATCTCTGTGCATTTTATAGCAATCAGAAATGGTATGAGAAAGCAGGGTGTTAGTTTATTCAAATAAACTCTGAACAATCCATACAGATGACAGCAATTAGGTAAACTACAGAGACAGGTGGAAAATCCATATATATCATCTTAAAGGATCCTTCAGAACACCCTTACTTGGGTTTTATCTGATAACACATGAAGCAATTATTATAACTCAGAACACACTAACATCTGTTTTCCTTGTTTATCTCAGTTCACACGCCAACGCACTAGTCGTCCTATAGAAAACTCTTGAGTTATAGTTCTGTTGTGCTTTACTGGAACATCCTGTGTTTATGAATTTTTCAAACACCTTTTCCAGGGGACTCTAAAGTGATAGCCTAAGTCACATTTTTTATTTTTACTGAAGTGTTGACAGCAGCTACTGATTCCGTGTCAAGCTTTCTAATGCTGCACATATAAATGTGATGTTTGGTTCTCCACCAAATTTAGCTAGGCAGCCTGACTCTGATGGTGCCTGGCATGGTTACAAGGCTAGCTTCCCCTGTTGCCTTTCTGGTTTCCACGTGCACCTCCTCAGAAAAGGGCCTATCTTGTGGTGGACTCTTACAATTCTTCCACTTAGGGAAGTGACCCCAGTGTCTGGTCTACGTACCAACCATATACCACCCTGCAAATCCAAATGGATTTCAGGCACCTGTGTCTCCTCCTTGTGGGAGCCTGTGACCAGTGATATAGTGACCAATGACCTTTTTTAAACTAAGTATTTCATTTAGCAGTTGGAACAAACCATTAAATGAAAAGGGGGTTTTGAACAACAAATATGTACACTCATATGTAGTCTAGTGGTGGAGGTGCAGAGCATCACTATTTGTTGGGAGTGTCCTTCCAGGAAGGACTCAAACCATTTTAGTGCATTACCCTAGATATCGTCCACCTCTTTCAGGTGAGACAGAATCTCATAGTCAATATTGTTGTCTGCAGCAGAAAGGTCCAGGAGGATGAGAATGGATGTCTGCCCTCTATCAGAAGATCATCCATCAGTGCCACTTAAGCAGTTTCGGCTCTCTGAATCTAGACTGCATTAGCTCTAGAATGTAAGCTTCAGTTAGGTGACCTTGTAGTTGGCCTTTCAATAGCTTCCCTATGAGCTTGGTCAGGATTGGAAGGTTTGACATGGGGCTGGGACAGAAGTATCCAGGGGCCTTCTTAAGAGTTACTTGGACTATTGCATGCTTGAAGCAGGAAGGGAAAATTCCTTCTCTGAATGAGGCATTGGCTATTTCGGTCAGGAGTGGCACCAGTTGTTCACAACTCTTCAAAAGTCAGGAAGTGCATAGACTGGATTCACAAGTCTGGGGTTGAGACTCTTTTAGAGTTTCTAGAACTTCTTGATGAGTGACTGTTCTGAGCTCTGGGAATGCAGGTGGGCTGTGGGTTGGTCAACTCAGGTGGAGCAGATCCAGGCTGTTGGAGAGAGCTTCTCAGACGTATGTGATCTTTTCAGTGCAGTCAGATGCTAGTTCTTTGCAGTGCTAGATGCTCAGCTCTGATGCAGTCTGTAGGCATTCAGGATTGCTGAAGTGGTTTGCCCCCTGGATAGCTCCTCGGGGCAGGATTTGGCAGCCTAGAGGAGGCTGATAGGAAGGTTCTCTTGGCCCATAGTACAGCCTCAGCATCCACTTTGAGGAATTCATTATGCGTCATCCTGTCTGAATCAGCCTTTGTTTTCTGCCATCAGTGTTCAGGTTTCCACCCCTCTCTTTTCATCTGGTTCAGGGTGTCAGAAAGTCAAGGAGACCTGTGTGGGCGATGGGGAGGCAGGGGCTGTTTTGGGGGGGCAGCGTGTTAATGGTTGAGGTTAGTGTCGAAAGGTAAATGATTCACCAGGGCCTGGACTCCTTGTTCTGTAGGCAGGGTGCTGTTGTCCTTTGAATTTGTTGGAGTCTGAGTCATCATGATTGAATCAAGATCAATGGTCTGTCTTTTTGCTTGGGCAATAGAAGGTCTCTGACTATTTCTCTAATGAGATGATGGTCTGTCCAAGAGAGTGACTGTGTTGTGATGTCCTCTACCTTAACATCTAGGCCGAAGATCAGGTCTAGGGTGTGCCCAGCTGTGTGGATTGGACCAGAGATGACCTGTGAAAATCCTAGGGAGGCAAGTGAGGAGATGAGTTTTGGAGCTTTTGTGTCTATTGCCTTGTTGATATACATGTTGAATTCTCTGTGGTGGTCTGTAAATGAACAAAATCTATTCGCTTTGGCTCTGGTTTCTACTGTCAGATGAATGAATTCAAATGAAGTGGTCTGACCTGAGGCACCTCTCTTCCTTTTGATATTTGCAGGAAAGATGAATGCAGTGACGCCTGCCTTCTTGTCCCGTCTAGAACTACAGAACTAACTTACATTCTCCCAACAAGCCCAGAGTCTCCTGCATGGCTCTGTCTGGCTCTGTCTGCCTTATTCAACCTGACTTCAGGGCTCCACTGTGGCTAGAGCCAAAATCTACTTGCTTTGGTATTGTCTCTTAACAAGCCTTAGGTGTAAATTGTAAGGGGACTATTAGAAAGGGTTTCCTCCTGCTTTCCCTGGGTGAGGTATCCACTCCTTTATACGGTACAGAAAACGCCATGGCCCATAGCAGGCCAAGATACAGTCACAACTGTTATTAAAGGGCATCCCCATATTTGTCTCGGGGGGAAAAAAGGTTGTGGCCTGATTTACTTTGGTTGAAATTCACCCCTGTGTAAAGGGTTAGCATGAGGCCAATTGAACATTTATATGGTACATTGAGTTTGTGCTGGCCCTCTGCACAGGGAGGAATTTTACCTTTTGGGCTAATAGTGCAGTCCCTGGACAGCAATGGGAGTTTTAGAAACAATGAGGTCTTCCAGGATTGGGTACATATTTATTTAAATATATACCCATCTTTTCATGTACTATGTGTATATATATACCTGCTACTGTATTTTCCACTCCATGCATCTGGTGAAGTGCGTTCTAGCCCACAAAAGCTTATGTCCAAATAAATTTGTTAGTCTCTAGGGTGCCACAAGGACTCCTCTTTGTTTTTGCTGATACAGACTAACCTGGCTACCACTCTGAAACATATTTATTTAAGTTAACGAAGCATTTTGTGGACTTTGTTCCTTTTGTAATGGTTTATAAGTTGCCAGATGCTGGTGTTACAGATATGGTTGTAAGTTCTGTTTGTCCAGATGCATGGGGTGGATTCTTGAGAAAATGCTTATTTTGTCCGGTGAGAGGCAGTTCTTTTCAGAAGGTCAGCATATCACCTCTTGAAGCTTGTTCTGCCATAGTCTGTCTGTCTCTTGATTGAATCACTTTTTAAATGTAGCTGCTGCTGTATGAAATGTTTTATTTTGAAGTAGCAACATCATGGTTTATACCAGTTTTGTGGCAGTACTATATGCTGAGCAGTGAAAATGGACATACATATGGTATGACAATATGTAGGCTAAACTCAGTGCATTAAGTGTGTAGCTTGATCCTCTGCTTTAACTGTCCTTGTTTTTCTGAGTTTGTGTAACTAACTTAAGGTTATTAAAATTCATGTCTGCTCTTGAATCAGAGAGCCCTTTGAGAAACAGTGCAGGTGAGTGTCAGTACAAACACAGCAAATACTCTCAGAGGTATCTTGATCAATCCTGTTGAGCATTGGCTCTCTAGATCTCACTCTAACAGTGTTAGCCTGTGTGCAGTAGTGCAAGAATAGAAGGTGTGGAAAGGTGCCAGTTAGCAAGAAAGATGATGCCATCACTCAGCAGGGATGGTGGTTTCAGACTCAAAGCCAACTATGCTCAATTAGGTCATTCACCACTAACCAACTCTAGTATTTTACTCAAGTGCAAACTGCAAAAAGGTAACTGTTCTGCAGGAGAAGGTGAGTAAGTTGTAACCCCAATACCCTTATTAACCATATAACCTAACACATCGGACCTCAGAACCCAGGAATGTTGCTAGTGCAGTATAATCCACCTTGGAAATTATCTGTATAACAGGCTGTACCACTTGAGATCTGTTACCCAATAAAAGTCTGCACTAATATCAGATAGACAGAGCAGTCTTCAATCTCTGTATTTACTTGGGATAATTCATTAGCTAACACTTTTCATCTGAGACAGTTACATGCTTTTTATGCCCCCTGGAATGGACTCAAACAATGCTGCTGGCAGGTATGTGTATTTACCTTACCAAGCCTGAGGCAGTATAATTAAGTTATACTTAGGGTGCATTCTTATTTAATCTTTAGAAAATGGTATATAAAAAGTTTAACAGCGTTCACTGTTTATCTGCAACGAAGGCAAGAGAGAGTAGTTGGTTACATCTTTCTTACATTTGTTCCCCTCAAAGTGAGCTGCTCATACTGCGTAACACCCATTGGTGGTAAGAAAGTACATTTCCACTATAGGCTCAATACAGTAAAAATGAATGTCTGCCACTGTTCTTTTTCCATCAGCTTGTGCCAGTTCAGCAAGACAAAGTCATTCAAACCCCCCTGTTCTTGGATTTTCAACGTGTGGAGGGGCTGGAATCCAATAGTGGTCACTTCCATGCAGCAGGGAGGGGTAGGGCTCCATTTCCTTTTAATTATTACAATGAGGGTGGTGATGTGGGCAGTAGAAGCAGAATCTCCTGTTCGAATTCATTTTAAAAATAATGGGCAAAAATCGTCCCTGCTGAGATCTGTTGAGCGTGGTGCCTGAGGTGAATTTGCCCCAGTATGTGCTTAATTTGTTTTGTTTTAGCGGCGTATACATTTAGATGGGCACCCAGCAAAAAGAAACTGAACAAAATGCACAGGTCCCTAGATCAGGGTGACCAGATATCCCATTTTGCCGAGAACAGATCTTCAAAGGCTAATTCTGGCTAGCTGGCAGAGCTGTTTGTTGTAAATACTTGTCATGAACGTAGCCCCTGTTCTGGGTAGTGGGTTGTTTGTGAGCGGAGCCTGATTTGCTCCAAACATCTTCATTATATGTCCATAGTCACCTAATATTTCAGACAGAACATTTTCAGATTGTGGGTTTTCTCCAACTTTGCTTTGACGATTTGGGTATTTTTTTGTGTTGTCTGGGCTTTGAAGTCACATGATATTGTTTCTGCTCCCTGATTGGATGGCTGAAACATTTTAAACAGGAGAATAACAAATAACATGCTCTGGTGTGAATTTTTGGAGGAATAATGATTGGTGTTGAAATATATGAGACTTGCGGGATTCCTAAATATTTGCACCAGTACCTAGTAGTTTGTCCATATAATCACAAATAATGAATAACATGACTACATAGACCTCAGCAAACTGAACTTGGAAGTCCGATTCTGTGCTCTTCCCCTTTGTACCACTGAGCAGTAGGCTATGGAATAGGCTAAGGGAATAGATAGAAGACATACCACTTGAGACATTTAAATCTAGACAGGATTGCAAGCTTTCCAAGGTAGTTGTGGCTGATATTGCAACCCCATGCAGTATCTTTGATGACCATTGTATGAAACTTATGAGTGGTTTATGTATGACTGTGTTCTACTCTATGCAGGGAGGGCTACCACAGCTCCTCCAGAAACTAAAAACAGTGGGCGATGATTAAGGCGAGTTGTGAAGATTATAAACAATTCCAAGGAGGTGCCACCTCCTCGGGTGGTTTGCATGTACTGGTTCAAACTGGGTTTTCCAGAGACCAAGAGATGAAGAAAGAACTTGGGATATAGAAAGGCTGAGTTGAAACAGACACAGGGTCTTCTTTTTGATTCAGCACACAGACAGGACCTATGGTCCCAAGGGGACCCTACCCCTTGCTGAAAGGACATTAGCCTACCAGACTCCACAGGTGGAAGATGATCGGTTTCTGGTGGAGGTAGTAGGTGTGTAGGAATTTTTATTGTTTTTTTATGTTTTCTCTGTGATGCTTTTATCCTCAGAATAAATGTTCTCTGCTAAGAAAGAGCTGTATGGTAATTTGTTACTGCTGGCACATGCTGGGCATTGTTCTCTGAGAGAAATCACAGCCCATGCGCTGGCCGTTACACAGACTGGCTTGCTGGGGATATCACAGTGCGTGGCAGGGGGCTGTGCAACCTTAAAATCCCCAGTCAAGAGATAGAGGGATGCAGGTCTTCACTCAAGGGAGGTGACAGCTGGAGTACTGAGACATTAAGTAGGTTCTGTCAAGGGACCATGGAGGGGAAATACAAGTGCAGTTACCCTGAAACTGTGACAGCAGAGACATATATTTACTAACCATTTGTACAGCCCCTAGCACAATGGAAGCCTGACCCGGTTGGCTTCTAGGCACTTCTGCATTATAATTGTTAAAGCAAATAACAATAAACAGGACAAAGGACAAGAAAAATGTTCATTAGGGAAAAATCCTACATTGGCAGGGTATAGCTTCAAAACTATAGGGTGGAGTTCTGGACCCACTGAAGTCAGTAGGGGCTTCGCCATTGACTTCACAGGGGCCAAGATTTCACTCTGATAAGTCATATCCCTTTCTAACTTCGGTGCTTCACATCTTCAGGGCCTATTTGACTGGTTTCTTTGTAGTGTCAGACATTTATTATCCAGTCACTGAGGACTCCTGTTCACCGATTCTTTAACAGGTCACCTGAGAGACTGTCACTATGGTCCTGCATGTTCCTACTGCTCCAATTTTGAAATGCTGGGGCTTCAGATAAAATGAGATCCAGATCCAAACCGCCCCGCTTTCATTTCAGTGTTGCAAACCCACCCTGCTTTGCCCATTTCCAAATGACATGTACAGTACTTGGGCAAAACTTTTTTCCAGTGAGAAATAATACACTTGGAAGCCCTCAGCAATATCAAGCCAGCTCGTGCTGCCTTCAACAAACTTAGGAAAAGAGCCTGTAGCCAACATAGTATCAAACTGCCAACGCAGACCAGAGAAGTGGGTTAGCAAAACAAAGACAGATGGCAGTGGTTTCACTCTAGCACTATTTTTTTATTGCAATGCAGCCATTACAAGCTTCTCTACTGCACTTACTCTAACTAGAGCTGTCCCAGCTTCCTTTCACCTTCATCTCATACTCAGTGCCACCTAGTGACCCAACTAGGAATCACAGCCTATTTATCAAGCCTAGACTATAGATCAGGGGTTCTCAAACTGGGGGTTGGGACCCCTCAGGGGATCATGAGGTTATTTCATGGGGAGTCGTGAACTGTCAGCCTCCACCCCAATCCCCGCTTTGCCTCCAGCATTTATAATGGTGTTATATATATTTAAAAGTGTTTTTAATTTATAAGGGGTGGTCTCACTCAGAGGTTTGCGAAGTGAAAGGGGTCACCAGTACAAAAGTTTGAGAACTACTGTTATAGATGCATGAATCTTGTTTTCTGTACAGCGCTGAGCATATAGCTGGTGCAGGGCCATGGAAGAATGAGGCCAGGTTTTTGGAACTGGTGTCCGTTAGGTGGAGTGGAGGGACAATCTCATGCTAGGAGCATGTTACACGGAGTGTTTTGTCAAAAGGGAAAGTGCAAATGGGAGGGACTGGCCCAGACTGGCAGACTGGGGGCAGCAGTTCGCTGTAAGTCCTGCCTGGCAAACCAGCAGCCATGCTCTAGAGAGTGGAAGGGGCCAGGAAATTTGATATGGGAAGAGGAAGCTAGTAAGGGTGGGGGAGAAAACTGGGCCCTTCACCACCCTGGGGACTCTACCCCATTATTGGGTGACCGAGGGGGCAGGTAGAGAAGGCCGATCTGAAGGGAGTTCAGGGCAAGGGCAGGCTGGGAAGAACTCTGTGCAGAGATGAGCACCCAGCCTGTTGAGCGCTGCAAAGAACTGCCAGAGAAAGCCATTTGCAGGAAACAACTTGTATCGGGCCAACAGAGCCCAGGAAATGTGACATGTATCCTTGAGCCCCTACTGGTCCTCTCTCGGTTGACTGTTTACCTACATACAGACATAGTTCACGCTCATAACAGGGGCATTATGGAGGCTGTGTGAGGAGTTACTTTGGGTATGGCCATGGTGGAGTTGGAAGGCATCATTTCCGGATGTACCTAGGCTCTCGAACAAGATCGTACATGGGATGGCCAACCCCCACCCCCCAAATCCTGCTGCTTGCGCTTCCATGACTACACTTGGACTGTTAGCACACTGCTTCGATCGGAATTAGTGTGGGGAGGTCTGCCTGAGCCGGAAATTACAGACCTGCCTTGGGACAATGATTTAGTGCTAAATTTTACAGTACTAGAGCTCTGCCCCTCCCCTCTCAACACCCCCCCTCAGACCTGCCCCCCCCTTCGCCCCTGCCCCCCCTCACAAAGTCCTAGATTTCAGGTACCAGGGTGATGCCCAGAACTGCCCTGGCAACATGACACCTCTGCCTGCGACCCTTTCAACCTTAGCAGACTGTTCAGCTTCCTGGTTGAGTGTTTCTGGGCCTAGCTGTTCCCCTCCCTTCCCGTTGGAGTGAAATGCTGATTCCCAGCTAATAACCTTAGATAATAGATTTGTCCATTATTGATTATTACTATCAAACAATCAATATAGCTAAATGGTTTCACACTGCTGCCTCTCCTCATACTATCTGGGCACCTGCCACATGAAATCAATAGCAACAGCCAAGTGCCAGGTGGACTTCATGGAGTCTCCAGCACTTCTCCCTCTTGCGGAGAGGTTTTTTTCACTTTTTTGTAGGTGTGTCTTTAGGGAGAGAAGAGAATGTCAGTGTTGTGAGTGTCATTCTGGTAGAAAGGCCTTTTCAAAGAGGAAGTTTTTGCAGTGTTTCCTAGATAGTCTCTGGGTTGGCCTGATCTCCTCTGGAAGATTGTTCTATTGCCAGATCCCCTGGACAGGACATGTTTTGTCCCCTGCACTCACAGGCTTTGTCTAGGCTGGGGCTTTGTGATCTGGGGTATCCCAGAGGAGCGCAGCTATCACAGGTTCATAAATCAAAATTCAGTCTATGGTGTGGCTGGGGCTTGATCTATTAATTGCTTTGAATGTTAGGACCAAGTACTAGGAGCTGACGGGGAGCCAGCAGAGGGACTTGAGCGCAGGCCTGGTGGGCTCACGGCAGACAGAGCCATGGAGAAGGGAGCAGCTGCAGTCTGCACCACCTGGATCCTGTGCATTGTCATCACATAGCTTCCAGTACCATGAGCTGCAGTGATCCAGCCTGCAGGGGACACGCGCATGTCCCTGTGGCCAGCTTCTCACACTGGAGGAAGGGGTGACGTTTTCTAGCAAGCTGGAGGTGAAAGACCTTGGTCTTGTCTGAGCCCAACTTAAGACAGCAGCTCTTCATCCAAGAGCTAATTTAAAATCAGAAGCATTAGTGTGTGTGAGAGAATCTGTAAGAATGCAGGGGGCCGGGGTTCTTTGTGTGTGTGTGGGAAATATATCCCTGATTTGTGCCTTGTTTCACTTGGCAATTTAAATGGCTGCTGTGGACTTGATTTACACCTATTGCATCTCTTTATTGGGTGGCTAACTTTCCCTTTCTCACTTTCATGGCTGAGAAATGCTTTTGATCCAATGTCATTTCTTGAATATGTTGCACAGAAATGGTTGCTGCCAATTTAAAAAGTGCAGTTTGCACCGAGTGGGCTGCTTTCTATTATGACTCAAAGCTTTCAGTCCCAGGACAGGCAGAAGTGCTGCGGTGTAGAAATAAGTCGTTCTGGGGAAGGAGCAAGGGGAGGGGTGTCAGTTTCATTTCAAGCTACAGAAATGGGTGGGTGGTGGGGCTTTCCCGCCCACCATACCCCAACTCTTTCTTGAGCGAAACACTTTTGTTTTTATGCTGTTTTAAATCTGAGCCCAAACCGTTTTCAGTAATTAATTTGTAACTGCCCTGAGATCCTCGCTCTACCAAGACGGGCTGGTGCTTTGAACAAAAAGCAAAAAAGGGAAACAATCAGTTCATAGCATTTTGTTACTCTCTTGCATGGTATTTTTTTTGGTAAATGTCTGGAACTCTTTGGATACTGCAGGTGTAGGGGACATACACACACACACACACACACACCCAGAGTGGAGTTACACTAATAGTGAATTACACCTCTCCACCCCCCTCCTTCAAATATTCTTTTGGGGCCTGCTAACCCTTCGACTTCAGTGTGGCTACTCATGTGAGTAAATAAGACAGGATTTGGCCTAATGACAGAAGTGGATATTTTCTGCAACTTGCACAAAGCTCCTTTTGTCGCTGGTCTGACTCTTGCGAAGGTTTTGTGAGCCTTTACACTGTGAAACTACTTTTTTAAGGGTTTATAAAGTATCTGTTTAACATGTGCTCAGATAAAATATCTCAGGTCAGAAATTAATTGCATGTTTTTAAATAGTTTCAGTATTTAAAATATTGACATTGTTTGTTTAAACACACTGGACTTTTTAATAGATTTCCTCTCTTAATCGACCTGAAGTTAAGCAGCTGGCATTTGGCATAAACTGCAGCTGACACAGCAGAGAGAGAGAGAGAGTCTAACTAACAGCAGAGGGGGAGTGTGCGAGCAGGCGTCCTTTCTTTCCTACTTTTGTCTAGAACATGGTTTGCCTAGCACTGTTCCTAGAAAAACCTCCATTCACTTTAGTTCCTGGGTACCTACAAATCCCTTCTGCTCTCAAGGTGGGCATAGTCATAAAGAAGTGTTACTCAAAGTGCTCGTTACCAAGTTCTAGCTATCAGACTAAAACATAATTACTTTTTTATATTTATCTGACAAAGAAAATATTGTTTTTATATGGGACTCGGTAATAGCCGGTTTCATGTTTTTCTTGTTGGTTTCTGAGTTAGCATTTTGAGCTAAACTGGTATTGCTCTGTGTGACTTCAGTTTGTCTAGCAAACATTTTCTTCAAACATCAGCTGTGCTAAATTTGTAACAAGCAATTCTCATGCTGTCCAGATGCCACTGCTGCTAAAAATAGTCTAGTCTAGTCATTTCCCCAGCTTCTAGCCTTTTATCAGTAATACTTTTAATAGTCTTTGTGGCGTTTGAGAGAAAGGAACCATTTTATTCATGGCAGACCAGTAATTACTTGGAACAAGATGCTTTTCTGATTCCTTAAGAAACCCCTCTAAATTCCTATTCATGTCTCTAATTGAAAAGACATAAGAGTGGGAGTTTCAAAAGATAACCAAATCCAGCTGACACTTCACTCCCTTTGCACTACAGGGCTTCATCCATGGTGTAATCTGAGTCACAAAACACAGTACATCGCCCTGCTAGAGGTTTGAAATTTGTTCAGTAGAAAGAGACTACTTCAGAACCTGTGTAAGGTGAGATAGCACAGAGCCTTGGACATGTAAAGCCTGTGGTTAATTATTTTAAAGTGACAACCCGTGCTGCAGTGTAATGATGCAGATGAATATCATTGAACCCCCCCAATCTTGCAAACACTCGTGTGTATGCTGAACCTCATACACCTAAGTAGTCCTTGTGGGTCGTTGCCCTGTAGCCCCAAATCTATGGGCTAAGTGTGGCGAAAGCTGCTTCTCAGCAAGTGTACAAGTATTGGAATCTACACTCAGCACCTTCCCACACACACGTGAAGGGTTTGTCTACACACACAGTTGTGCCAGGTTGAAGTAAAGGGTGATTTTTAAACCAGTAGTCCCCTCGTTTTGGTTTAAAGCAGGCGTATTTCAGTTTAGCTGCAGTTAGTCTAGAGCAGGTTTGGCTGAACCAGTTTGAATTTGTATGCGCACAAGCTCTAGCTCAGCCTCACAGCAGGAAAGAAATATCTCCATGTTCCAGACAGGGAATTGGAATAGCAACTAGTCCAAGGTCCCAGGGTGAATTATTAGCAGAGCCAGGGTTAGAAGAACCCAGGTGTTCCTGCAGCCCAGGCCTGGGCTCACATTGACACACTATTCCTGTCCCTCACTTGCTATTACCTTGTCATGCAGGACTTAGCCCTCAGTGGGTCTGCTCCTGAAGCCAATGGGAGTTTTGACATTGACTCTCATGGGTGTGGATTGGGCTCAACCATCAATGATTGGTTTTGCGTTGGGCAAACCCCTTTACTTTATAGCTGAGGTCAGTCTCACTAAATAAAGACCCAGTTCTTGTAGTCTGTATATGACTATAGCTGAAGACATACATGAGAAGTGAATTTCCATGAATGAATATGGGGTGTTTTCTCTGTTCCCAGTTTCCCTCCCCATTATCTTTTAAAAGTCAAGGGCTCTTGGTCTGGGGTGATCTGGTATATGGCAATAGATGGGGTGAGAGGTACAGTGGCTGCAGGAGACGGACTCAGAAGTAAACCATATGGGAAAATGTTTTTCCCTTGATGGGGGAGACCTGCTCCCTCCCTTCCCGTTGATAAAGAGCCATGAAGAATATGGGTGCTCTTACCCACGTTTAAAACAAACATCGTCCCAGCAGACAGGACAGACTCCATCTCTCAGTAAAGTGACCGTTACTTACTACAGTGGCTTCTCCTCTGCAAACGATAATGTCACCTCTGTCCAATACATGCTTCAAGGGCAGGATTTTCCAAAGCACTTGGCAGCGGCCTGCCTCTGTTCCTGTTGAAGTCAACAGGAGTTTTACTGAGTTTGGCCAAGGCTTGAGCACTTTTGAAAATCCCACTCATAACAGTTGCTCTGGGATTGATCCCACTCCCTTTTCAGTCAAGTGGCTTCGGTGGGAGCAGGAATGAGGCCATGAGCTCTGGCACTTTGCATTGGTCCAATGCAAGGTAAACACAGGGAAATACGGAACAACCAAAGCTTTCTTTGTATGTATTGGCTCCCAGTCACTGCAGAATGGCCTTTAAAGAGATTTGTGTAGATAGGAAGACCGTAGGGTACGAACTAGGCCCTGGAAGATCGAGAGTCTATTCCCAGCTCTGCTACCGACCTGTTAGATAAGACCTTAGGCAAATCATTTCTCTGCTCTGTGGTTCAGTTTTCTCATCTGTCAGATGAGGATAATTGTCCCTTCGTGCAGCCGTGTTAGTCTGTATTCGCAAAAAGAACAGGAGGACTTGTGGCACCTTAGAGATGAACCAATTTATTTGAGCAGAAGCTTTCGTGAGCTACACTGAGCGCATCCGATGAAGTGAGCTGTAACTCACGAAAGCTTCTGCTCAAATAAATTGGTTCGTCTCTAAGGTGCCACAAGTACTCCTGTTCTTTTTGTCCCTTTTAAAAATGCTTTGAGAGCTACAGTGTGAAGTTGCTCCATAATGACTGAGCTGCTATTATTATAGGCACCAGAGACAGCGTCATTATGTGCCTTTTTTTTGTTCTCTAATATTGTCATGCAAGATGTAGTCAATTTCTTAAATGTTTCTGCAAACATATACGTTTTTAATCAATAATAATGTTGCATAAATATTTGGGGAAGTGCCTGAGCTTTGTAGCTTTTCCTGTGTTTACTATTTTCTTAATCTTCCTCTTTTAACATGTTTTTCCTGCTTTGTCCTCTGACCTTTTTGGTACCATTTACTGTCGCATTAAATAAACAGCCGTAACCATGTAAGTACTTACATGTAAAAACATATTTGCTTCATGTGTAACTGAATGAGAAACATAGTCAGAGAGGATTTAAGGTGATTACGGCTCATGTGTGCTAAATTTATTTAGGGCTGCAGGGGCACAGGAATAAATGGAACTTGGTCTCCCCCCCCCGCCCCCTCTGAGTGTCTGTATTGTACCATAGATGAGGGGTCAGAAGGTACCTGACCTCCCATGTAACACGCTTCAGTAGGCCAGGTGCATTCTGTAGAGCAGAGGTGGGCTGCCTTCTTCTGGCATAGTCTTAACAGCTGAGTCATGGACCCAGGCTTAATGGATTATTGGTACATTCCGGTATGGCAAATCCTGTGTTTCAGTAACTAGGCACAAGAAGTCCCAGAACTGATTTTATATAGGTATCATGTAACTATTTGCCACAGGACCATCTACAGAAGCACTTACTGCAATAATGACAGAAGTGATAGAAGGCTGGCCTAGCTGGACCCATAGAGTTTGATTTAGATATGGAACATGTTTTCATAATATTACAACAGGGAGTTCTGGGTTTGGTACAATGCATTGTTACGTACGCCAAGATATGCTGACATTTTTGACTCTGCAGTTCCATAGGACAGCAGAGTTTTGTTGTTCTCCCAGCAGTATATTGTGACCTGTGACCTACACATGGTGTCGTTTGGTGGTGTTCCTCTACTACTTCTGTAACAGACAGCACTCCACCTAAAAAAAATTACTCTGGGATGGTGAAGAAATTTGCTGCAAAAGGAATCTGGATTTGATCTGGGAGTTTGCAAGTAACAGGTGTCTCAAGAAGGCAGGTGTGGGGAAAAGATCAGGAACTCTGTAGGGGAGGAAGGGTGTGGGAGGTCACAGAATCATAGAACCATAGGGTGAGAAGGGACTGCCAGGGTCATCTGGTCTAACCCTCTGCCAAGATGCAGGATTTGTTGTATCTAAACCGTCCAAGACAGATGGCTGTCCAGCCTCCTTTTGAAAACCTACAGTGAAGGCGCTTCCCTGGCCTAGGGAAAGGATCGTTACTGCATTGGACTTAAGATATCACTAAAGAAAGGTCAGTATTGTTTTTCCTAGCTACCCAATGGAAGAGACTCTGGGGTGTCTCAGATCCCAGGCACAGTACAGAGCTGATAGCAGAGCAGGAGGGACTGTTTCCAGCTCTACTGCTGCATCTCACTACCCAACAGTTTACGATAGTGTCCCTTCAGTGTTTGGAACCTGGGGAGGTGGGGGCGGTTCTGCCTAGTACCCCTTTGCTGTTTGGAGCTGCGGATGTTACACCTTTAGCCTCTGGATCTTTCTGGGTGGCCAAGTTCCACGGATTTATCAGAGTGGCAGATGGGTTGATTGAAGATTGAACCTAAGTGCAAAGTAACTTGTAACCAGGGCCCTCTTGCTGGGCTACTTTGGCTACCTGGTGATCCACTGTGCTTTCTGGCGCTATCGTAATCAAAGTGAGAGACATAACTGACTGGCTGTACGTTACAAGACATAGCAGCCCCTCCCCAGAGAGGGAAGATGGAAGACATGAGCAGTGGGCGTCCCTGGGAGATAGCCAGCAGAGCTATGGGAACAAGAGGAAGTGGGCGTGCTGGTCACTCATTTGAGGGGTTAGAGGTTTGGCACTTGCCCTGTAGGTCAGTGCAGAAGTGACAGGCAATCTGGAGAATGGTGGTAAGGTGCCAAGTTGGCAGAGTGTCTTTCAGCTCCAGACCTGGCATGGACTGAGCTGGCAGTTAGCAGGAACAGTACAAGCACAGAGAGATTTCTTGCCAGAAGAAACCCCTTTACTCTTTCCCTTTGGCTCCATTGGCCTGGTTATGATCACTGTATCTCGAACATTCAGGGGCCCAACTGGTTGTTTAGCAAGCTTCCTGCTTCTAATGTACTTAAAAAACATTTTGTTGTTACCTTTTGAGTTTTTCGCTAGCTGCTGTTCACACTCCTTTTTGGCTTTTCTTATTACATTTTTACATTTAATTTGGCAGTGTTTATGTTCCTTTCTATTTACCTCACTAGGATTTGACTTCCACTTTTTAAAAGATGCCTTTTTATCTCTCACTGCTTCTTTTACCTGGTTATTAAGCCACGGTGGCTCTTCTTTAGTTCTTTTACTGTGTTTTTTAATTTGGGGTATACATTTAAATTGAGCCTCTATTATGGTGTCTTTGAAAAGTGTCCATGCAGCTTGCAGGGATTTTACTCTAGTCACTGTACCTTTTAATTTCTCTTTAACTAACCTCCTCACTTTTGCATAGTTCCCCTTTCTGAAATTAAATGCCACAGTGTTGGGCTGTTGAGGTGTTCTTCCCACCACAGGAATGTTAAATGTTATTATATTATGGTCACTATTTCCAAGTGGTCCTCTTACAGTTACCTCTTGGACCAGATTGCGCTCCACTCAGGACTAGGTCAAGAGTTGCCTCTCCCCTTGTGGGTTCCTGTACCAGTTGCTCCAAGAAGCAGTCATTTAAAGTATCGAGAAATTTTGTCTCTGCATTTTGTCCTGAGGTGACATGTACCCAGTTAATTTGGGGATAATTGAAATCCCCCACTATTATTGAGTTTTTTTTATTTTGATAGCCTCTCTAATCTCCCTTAGCATTTCGTTGTCACTATCAGTATCACTGGTCAGGTGGTTGATAATAGATCCCTACTGTTATATTCTTATTAGAGCCTGGAATTACTATCCATAGAAATTCTATGGAACATGTGGATTCATTTAAGATTTTTATTTCATTTGATTCTACATTTTCTTTCACATATAGTGCCCCTCCCTCCCACCCCCTGGCACGACCTGTTCTGTCCTTCCGATATATTTTGTACCCCGGAATGATTGTTTCCCATTGATTGTCCTCACTCCACCAGGTTTCTGTGATGCTTATTATATCAATATCCTCCTTTAACACGAGGCACTCTAGTTCACCCATCTTATTATTTAGACTTACAGCATGTGTATACAAGCACTTTAAAAACTTGTCACTGTTTATTTGTCTGCCCTTTTCTGATGTGTCAGATTCTTTATGTGAATGTTTCTTGTCTGATCTGGCCCATACTTTGTCCTCTTTCATCCCCTCCTCCTGACTAAAACCTAGAGAATCTCTGTCAATAGACTCTCCTCTAAGAGAAGTCTCCATCCAATCCACGTGCGCCTCTGCAGCAATCGGCTTTCCCCCCGCCCCCCCATCTCTTAGTTTAAAAACTGCTCTGCAACCTTTTTAATGTGACGTGCCAGCAGCCTGGATCCACTCTGGTTTAGGTGGAGTCCATCCTTCCTGTATAGGCTCCCCCATCCCAAAAGTTTCCCAGTTCCTAATAAATCTAAATCCCTCCTCTCTACACCATCATCTCATCCACACATTGAGACTCTGAAGCTCTGCATGCCCACCTGGCCCTGCGCCTGGAATTGGAAGCATTTCTGAGAATGTCACCATAGAGGTCCTGGATTTCAGTTTCTTTCCTAGCAGCCTAAATTTGGCCTCCAGGACATCTCTCCTCCCCTTCCCTACGTCATTGGTACCTACGGCTCCTCCCCCCAGCACTACACATAAGTCTATCTAGATGCCTTGAGAGATCCGCAACCTTCGCACCAGGCAGGCAAGTCACCGTACGGTTCTCCCGGTCATCACAAACCTAGCTATCTATGTTTCTAATGATCGAATCTCCCATTACTAACACCTGCCTTTTCCTAATGACTGGAGTTCTCTCCCCTGGAGAGGTAACGTCAGTGCGAGAGGATACCCTGACATCATCTGGAAGGAGGGTCCCAACTATGGGAAGGTTTCTCTCTGTTCCCATTGACTGCTCTCCTTCTCTGGGCCTTTCATCCTCTTTAACAGCGCAGGGGTTGTCTGACCGGAGGTGGGACAAATCTACGGTGTCCCGGGAAGCCTCATCAACATACCTCTCTGCCTCCCTTAGCTCCTCCAGTTCTGCCACCCTGGCCTCCAAAGCCCGTACACGGTCTCTGAGGGCCAGGAGCTCCTTGCACCGATGCACACATATGCCACCAGCCCACAGGGCAGATAATCATACATGCTACACTGAGTGCAATAAACAAGATAGCCCCCATTCTGCTGCTGGGCTTCTGTCTGCATTTTCTCCTACGGTTACCTAGGTTAATGATAGGGTTTTTGATTAAATCAAGAAGTTTTGATAATAGTTTAGTGCAAAGGTTTTAAAGAATGGCAAGTGTACCTTTTCGCCTTCCCACTCCCCATTTATAAAGCAGTGAGCAAGCAACCAGGGAGCTTTGCGAACAGGGGCCACTAACAGGGCGTTTCGAGAGGGAGTTCTCCAGGTGAAGGAGGAGCAAATACGGGACCCTTGGGGTAAGTGACTGTCTGTAGTGTGTGTTTGTGTTTGGGGGTTATGTGCTGTGTGCTGAGCTTGTGTTTGTTTGTTTGTTTGTTTGTTTGTTTGTTTGTTTGTTTGTTTGTTTGTTTGTTTGTTTGTTTGAAGGACCATGTGTCGTGGCTGGCAGTTGGAAGCTGTGAGCTTCTAAACAAGGTTTGAAATCTAGAAGCCTCTGTTCCTTGGCTGAGCCTTAGGCAGGGGGCGGGGCTATAAAGGAGGCCAGGGCGTTATAAAGCAGTGAGCAAGTGACTGGGGAACTTTGCGACCAGGGGCCACTAACAGGGAGTTTCAACAGGTGAAGAGAGAGACAGAGGGATGGGAGATATCAACTCTTCTTGACCCAGGCAGTTAGTCAAAGCTCAAGGCCCTGGGAATGTTTCAGCTGGGAATACTAATTGATGATGGAGTCTAGTGTTTTTTTTAATACAATCTTGTTTATTTACAAGGAATGTGCAGAGTCCTGCGTCTGTGAACACAGGAGGAACCAAAAGCTTAAGGAGGAGTTTCTTAGCTTCTCTTCTCTCAGATCCTTTTCTGCTTGCCCAGGTAGACGTTCTCCACACCTGCAGACACAGCCACCCACTGGGCAGAATAATGCCTCATTGAACCCTCTGCACACATGGTGTTAGTTTCTGGGCAGACTTTCTTTGTATGTCTACACAGCATTTTGGAACAAGCCTCCCAGCCCAGGTCACAGACTCAAGCTAGCAGGGCTCGAGCTAGTGCTCTAAAATAGCTGTGTGAACAGCCCTTGGAAGTTGCAGGTCAGGCTTTGAAGCTCACCACCTCTCCCTTGGCTTCAGACCCAAGCTTCAGCATGAGTCCTGCTACACCAAGTCTGTGAACCCGGGCTGGAGGTTTGCTCTACCTTGCTCCAAAATGCGGTGTGGACATACCCTATGAGGCCTCATTTCAGGTGTGGCCCCTTTACTGTCTGTTACAGCGATCTTAAGTGAAGGACATGTTCACACGTCAGTTTCAATGAGGTTTTAACTCGGCCCATGACAAGGTTTAACCCAGCTCATAACAGCAGGGCTTGAATGGCTGGGAATTAGTAATTTTTCTAGCTGGAGCCAGATTTGTGAGACAATTTTAGACACACCATGTGTGGGTGTTTAGCACTCTGGTGGGGCAGAGGGTGGATTATACTGGGCCAAAGTCAGCCTGGCTCCATTGAAGTCAGCAGGGTTACATTAATTCACACCAGGCCAGAGATCTAATCCAGTATGTTAACTGTATAGATATGACTCTTCCACCCAGTCCCATGCTTACCAGGCACTCAAGAGGCCTTGTAAATTTATCACATCAGTCTAAAATAAAACTAAGTGAGACAAACACAACAGCAGGGAGGGCATATGCTTTATGGACTATGTAAACTAGTCCCTGTTCAGTCTGGCTGGGGCCAGTTGATTCTCTTGGTAAAGCACTGGCTTTTGCAATGTCACTGAACTGTTTCATATTGCTTTATGTTTGCTTCTGGGAAACAAAGAAGGACAAACCAGTGACCCAGGACACAGTCTGTGCCTCTTTTTGCACCACATCCCTTGCACCAATGTGAACCATTAGTAAGTCCACTGTGGCTCCACCTTGGAAGGGACAAGCCTCGTGCAGAGGTAGTGGACAAGGGACATGATTTGATTCTCCTTGCCACAACCAGTTGTGCGTCTATTGACAGTGGAATGTCACTGCCGTGTGTCATTGCTTACCTCGTGTCTAGCCTCAGTGATTTCATTATGGGCTTAGGGCCATTGCAGCTTGTTTAACTATTTGCCAGTAACGTGAAAATCCCCTCCGTTCGCTGATATTATTTCCAAGAAGGCATTTCCACAGCAGTAGCAAATTCCTTCTCGTGCTCTCTCTCATAGACAGGATAGATTGAGATCATTTATTCTTTCTGCATAGCCTTCTCCTCTGGTCCTCGGATGGTGTTAGCTGCCCTTTGAGTTACAGCCAAAGGTCCAGATCCTCAGCTGAACTCTCTGCGATCATGGAGCAATTCTGCGGGCTCCTCAGTCACCCTTCGCGGCTCTTCAGGGAGTGCACTCTGGCCACACCTACTTTTGTTGGTCACAAAAGGCCAGGGATGGAGTGGTGTCAGAGCCACTGTGGATCCCCCAACAGATCATTTAAATCAGGTTCAGTGAGACTGAGGATCTGGTCCATAAACTTCAGTACCTGTAACATCTTGTATCACAGTTACGCACAGGAAAAGTGTATCATAAGGTAAGTATGTTTGTCAAGGCCATTCAGGACTCTCTCTGTGTGTATGTCTTAATATATACACAAGAAAATGATTTGTGACAGATAAATGTATTTTTCCCCCCAACTGGAATGCTTCCAACTGAACCACATACAGAACTCCCTTTACACTCCCCGCTCTCCTTCAGTTTCTTGCTAGATGCTGCTTCTAGGAAGATGTGGAACAAACAAATGGAATGAACAATGCTTTCCAATAACAGTTCACTTCCGTTGAGAGCTTCCAGGGCCCCTGGGCACTACAGAAATACTCTGCTCTTTTAATAAAGGAAGAGCTAGAAGGGTGAGTGTTTATCTCAGCTATCATTCCAATTTTATTTACCAAAAAAACAACAACCAGATTTGTGGCAAACACAAAGAGTTTCTAATCCACCTCAGTGGAAAGGGGGTTTTTTAGGAGGTGGATAGAATACAGGATAGAATACAGCTGTGAGGAACAGAAGAGTGCTTACTGTTTTGCATGTTGATGTTTCATGCAGGGTCCAAGGAAGTGCTGATGAAACATTCGCACTTAGCGGGTCACACCAACTGAGGGCAGAAAGCTGCAGAAGAAGGTTGTTCCCAAAGTTCTGAAATACCTCCTGCCAGAATGCAGTTGCAGAGTGGGCTGCATATAAATTATCCATAAATAAGCTTTACATTATTAAGCAGGAGGAACAGGGCAAGGTCCAAGAAATTATGCAAAGAGAGTACACACAGAGACTCGCCGGAATCATTCTTTGTTCAGGAAAGCTGGGCTTCCTTTCTGAGATCGCAATGAGGTAGGACAGGGCACAAAACCAGGCAGCTTTGTGTCTGATTAAACTGTTTGACAGCATTCATATGTAAATAATTATATGCTGCTATCTAATGCTACAGTATGTATGTCTCAACTGCATCACAAATGGATTCATTGAGGCCAGTGTATAGGGTACAGTCCATATAATTAACAAGCTAAACGCACACACAAAAAAGGAAGATTCATTGTGGTTTTGACTCTGAAGACATGTCAAGTCAGGAATAAATCATAGAATCATAGAATCATAGAATATCAGGGTTGGAAGGGACCCCAGAAGGTCATCTAGTCCAACCCCCTGCTCGAAGCAGGACCAATTCCCAGTTAAATCATCCCAGCCAGGGCTTTGTCAAGCCTGACCTTAAAAACCTCTAAGGAAGGAGATTCTACCACCTCCCTAGGTAACGCATTCCAGTGTTTCACCACCCTCTTAGTGAAAAAGTTTTTCCTAATATCCAATCTAAACCTCCCCCACTGCAACTTGAGACCATTACTCCTCGTTCTGTCATCTGCTACCATTGAGAACAGTCTAGAGCCATCCTCTTTGGAACCCCCTTTCAGGTAGTTGAAAGCAGCTATCAAATCCCCCCTCATTCTTCTCTTCTGCAGGCTAAACAATCCCAGCTCCCTCAGCCTCTCCTCATAACTCATGTGTTCCAGACCCCTAATCATTTTTGTTGCCCTTCGCTGGACTCTCTCCAATTTATCCACATCCTTCTTGAAGTGTGGGGCCCAAAACTGCACACAGTACTCCAGATGAGGCCTCACCAATGTCGAATAGAGGGGAACGATCACGTCCCTCGATCTGCTCGCTATGCCCCTACTTATACATCCCAAAATGCCATTGGCCTTCTTGGCAACAAGGGCACACTGCTGACTCATATCCAGCTTCTCGTCCACTGTCACCCCTAGGTCCTTTTCTGCAGAACTGCTGCCTAGCCATTCGGTCCCTAGTCTGTAGCTGTGCATTGGGTTCTTCCGTCCTAAGTGCAGGACCCTGCACTTATCCTTATTGAACCTCATCAGATTCCTTTTGGCCCAATCTTCCAATTGGTCTAGGTCCTTCTGTATCCTATCCCTCCCCTCCAGCGTATCTACCACTCCTCCCAGTTTAGTATCATCCGCAAATTTGCTGAGAGTGCAATCCACACCATCCTCCAGATCATTTATGAAGATATTGAATAAAACCGGCCCCAGGACCGACCCTTGGGGCACTCCACTTGATACCGGCTGCCAACTAGACATGGAGCCATTGATCACTACCCGTTGAGCCCGACAATTTAGCCAGCTTTCTACCCACCTTATAGTGCATTCATCCAGCCCATACTTCCTTAACTTGCTGACAAGAATACTATGGGAGACCGTGTCAAAAGCTTTGCTAAAGTCAAGAAACAATACATCCACTGCTTTCCCTTCATCCACAGAACCAGTAATCTCATCATAAAAGGCGATTAGATTAGTCAGGCATGACCTTCCCTTGGTGAATCCATGCTGGCTGTTCCTGATCACTTTCCTCTCATGCAAGTGCTTCAGGATTGATTCTTTGAGGACCTGCTCCATGATTTTTCCAGGGACTGAGGTGAGGCTGACTGGCCTGTAGTTCCCAGGATCTTCCTTCTTCCCTTTTTTAAAGATTGGCACTACATTAGCCTTTTTCCAGTCATCCGGGACTTCCCCGGTTCGCCACGAGTTTTCAAAGATAATGGCCAGTGGCTCTGCAATCACAGCCGCCAATTCCTTCAGCACTCTCAGATGCAACTCGTCCGGCCCCATGGACTTGTGCACGTCCAGCTTTTCTAAATAGTCCCTAACCGCCTCTATCTCCACAGAGGGCTGGCCATCTCTTCCGCATTTTGTGATGCCCAGCGCAGCAGTCTGGGAGCTGACCTTGTTAGTGAAAACAGAGGCAAAAAAAGCATTGAGTACATTAGCTTTTTCCACATCCTCTGTCACTAGGTTGCCTCCCTCATTCAGTAAGGGGCCCACACATTCCTTGGCTTTCTTCTTGTTGCCAACATACCTGAAGAAACCCTTCTTGTTACTCTTGACATCTCTGGCTAGCTGCAGCTCCAGGTGCGATTTGGCCCTCCTGATAACATTCCTACATGCCCGAGCAATATTTTTATACTCTTCCCTGGTCATATGTCCAACCTTCCACTTCTTGTAAGCTTCTTTTTTATGTTTAAGATCCGCTAGGATTTCACCATTAAGCCAAGTTGGTCGCCTGCCATATTTACTATTCTTTCGACTCATCGGGATGGTTTGTCCCTGTAACCTCAACAGGGATTCCTTGAAATACAGCCAGCTCTCCTGGACTCCTTTCCCCTTCAAGTTAGTCCCCCAGGGGATCCTGGCCATCCGTTCCCTGAGGGAGTCGAAGTCTGCTTTCCTGAAGTCCAGGGTCCGTATCCTGCTGCTTACCTTTGTTCCCTGCGTCAGGATCCTGAACTCAACCAACTCATGGTCACTGCCTCCCAGATTCCCATCCACTTTTGCTTCCCCCACTAATTCTACCCGGTTTGTGAGCAGCAGGTCAAGAAAAGCACCCCCCCTAGTTGGCTCCTCTAGCACTTGCGCCAGGAAATTGTCCCCTACGCTTTCCAAAAACTTCCTGGATTGTCTATGCACCGCTGTATTGCTCTCCCAGCAGATATCAGGAAAATTAAAGTCACCCATGAGAATCAGGGCATGCGATCTAGTAGCTTCCGTGAGCTGCCGGAAGAAAGCCTCATCCACCTCATCCCCCTGGTCCGGTGGTCGATAGCAGACTCCCACCACTACATCACTCTTGTTGCACACACTTCTAAACTTAATCCAGAGACACTCAGGTTTTTCTGCAGTTTCGTACCGGAGCTCTGAGCAGTCATACTGCTCCCTTACATACAGTGCTACTCCCCCACCTTTTCTGCCCTGCCTGTCCTTCCTGAACAGTTTATAACCATCCATGACAGTACTCCAGTCATATGAGTTATCCCACCAAGTCTCTGTTATTCCGATCACGTCATAGTTCCTTGACATCACCAGGACCTCCAGTTCTCCCTGCTTGTTTCCAAGGCTTTGTGCATTTGTATATAAGCACTTGAGATAACCTGTTGATCGCCCCTCATTGCCAGTATGAGGCCGGAGCCCTCCCCTCACAGACATTCCTGCCTGTGCTTCCTCCCGGTATCCCGCTTTCCCACTTACCACTTAAATGAGTTGCATCCACTAAAATCCACTAAATCCACTAAAATCCATTTAAATGCATCCACTTAAATGAGTAATGCAGATCAGTACAGATGGGTGTTCAGTGCTTCAGAGTTTCTGAGCAGGAGGAAAAAGATTTAGGCAATTCCTTGTCTCACATTTTAAAATCCTTTGACATATATGAGAGACAGGTGGTATCTTCTGCCTAGGCAGATGACTGTGGAGTCAGGTCAGCTTAGTCTTCCCAAAGTAAGCCTAGCTTGGTTTTATGCATGCTGCCCATTCATTCTTTTTAACATGCCCTGAGGAACTGAAGGAAATTCAAAAAGAAACAGAGATTAGAAACCCCTACAGGGTCAGTGATGCAGACCAACGATATATGGAGGATATTGGAAGGCAAGGCTGGCAAGAAGGAAATAATTTTCTCTGCAGAAAGTTAATGAACTAGCCTTTCCACCTGGGGAGTCCTGTGTTCAAATCCTTTCTTTGGTCACAGGTGAAAATGAGATTGATGAGCTCATCAGAGTAACTGCGTAGTCTCCTCATGGAGCCACGCAGTTCTGCATGATTTTAGTAGTTCCTGCTTGTGAGAGGCCTAAAGTTAAAATAGCAGGGATGTTTCCAGGCAGAATTAAGGCCAAACTGCATGGGAGAGGTCGTGCGGCTGTGCCTCACAATTTGCCTGCACAAGATAATTTCATTAATCCCTTCCAAACATCTCTCCCAGTCCCCCAATCATGCCTGTATGATACAATCAGAAACCTTTAATGGCTATGCAAGATCATACCACAGCAACACAAACTCCTTGGCTTGTAATGTGTGTAAAATACTGGGAGTCCTTAGGCTAGTGAGGAAGAAAACTGACCAACAGAAGGACCTAAGTGTGTTTCCTCAAACAGTGTATGGCACACTAGGTACATGGTGAAAATCAATACAGGGAACATGCCGAATAAGTGAATACAGGAAAAAATGCATGATTGTAAACTACTGAAATGTTGGTAATCTGGCAGAAAACTTAGTTTCAAAAGATATGTAGAGGTAACCTATCCTACCTGTCTTAGCCTGGCATCTGGAATTTTAGATTTTAAAGACTAAACCACATGATAAACCTTCTTTTCAGCTTCCCTGTAATCTAAATCTCTGAGATTAGGAAGGATTGTATTTTCCTTCCTCTAACCTGGCAGGCAGGTAAATCAGCCTTTCTATTTTAGGCATATCTAATGCACTGATCACCTGGCATCCAGGTTAGCATTGTATGTTCCTCTGCATGTACAGAGAAAATGACCTCACTAGACTAGATCAAAGGCCCTCTCTCTCTCTCTCTCTCTCTCTCTCTCTCCCCCTCTCCCTTGTAGTTCCTATAATCTGAATCCTTTGTTAACTGGAATCTTAGTAGCCATCAGGTAATGACACTCCTCATAACAGTCACCTTTCCATGAAGGATTATACCATGCCTTTTAAAGAATAAAAATCTACTACAGAAATACAACTAGTCTGCAAAGAGTGAGTAGGAGGCAATAATTTCCACAGAGAATGAAGCAATTAAAAAGATCCGTTCAGATGAAGTAATCAGTTCACTGTGGAAGTGAAGTGCTGGAGTGAAATTTTTATATTTATAAAAAAGCTAAAACAGATAGTGACTGCAGTTTATCTCCTACCACTTTTGTTGTTACTTTATCAAAGAAAGGGAGGTTAAAGAGTGGGTAATAATTTGCAAGGCACTTCTTTTGTATCACTTAAAACCAGCAACATTCGATGTTCAAGCTAGATTGCTTCAGGTGTCACAGAGTGGATGACAAAGATACCACCAGGATACGATTATTTGCAACATTGATTGACAACACGTTCTGTAGTTTGAAGTCCATTTCTGCAGTCGCAAATAGGATTGTGTCTCAGTCCCCATTTATGGAGGAGGTAGGTGCATCTGCCATGTGATGTGCAGATGTGGTTCAAAGTGCACCATATTTTCCACAGGAGGGAAAGGCAATTGGGTTCTCTGGTTGATGAAATATTTGTTTGAGATGTTGTCATCCTTTCAGCTTGCTCGCCATTGATCTTTGGGCAGGTGGGATGGACCCTGAGTCTTCAAGCTCTTGCACTGAAAGCCAAAAAGGTTTTCTATATTTGAGATGGAATCTTGGTACATTATTTAGGTCTTCATGTATTGGGAAATATTTGTTCCCTTGAATACAATGGAACTCCCAAAGGAGTCTCAGGTCACAATGAAGTTGGGATTGGTAGATGTGCACCAGTACAGAAAGCCATAGTTGTGGCATTGATTTTTCTGTGCACATAATGATCCATATGGTGGTGTTAAGATGAGAATTGACGAGTGATGTGTGGGAGCTGTATGTCCAGACAAGAGAGCAATGCTCTGTGACAGAATAAACAGGGCTAATGAAGAGGCCTGTAGGATTTTTGCATTGGCTCCCAAGGTCACTCCTCCTAGTTTCTGGGTGAAGTTTACATGCATCTTTATTTTGTCATGGACAAGGCCAATAGTGTTGTCTTTTGAGGATGTCTTTGCCAGTAGCAGCTTCTTCCCAGAGAGGTACTGACGGTCTCTGTCTGTAACAAACTCAGATATTCTTTCCCAGGGCAGATGGGCTTGAGTCCATTTTCCTTCCCCCATTTCAGAGCACTTGCTCTTGTGGGACAGGGAGCGGTTCAGTTAGGGAAGGTAGGACAGGGATTGGTTCAGTTAGGGAAGCTAGTATACTTTCTCCCTTCTGTCCAGAGACCTTATCTCTCAGCTTAGGTAATATGGAACATATTTTCAATGTGACCTCAGCCTGGTCTCTAAATCTGAATGCGCACAATATTCCTGGGTTTGCAGTTTTGGGCAACCAAATATCCTGGCTGCCCCACACCTCTGATTTGCTCATGCAAACAGCGTTTGTGTAGGCAGATCAGGAAGTTAAATGCAGAACCCGATTTGCATACACACATCAGAGTTTTGAGGTCCCTGAATTACACAACCAAAACTGCCAGTTTAGAAAAATGAACTTGTTACTTCTCAACAATAGGAGTTGCAGTCGGGTCCCTCTAATTCACACCTAGTACAGAGAGCAGAGAATTGGCTGAGGCCTCATCTCTATTCAAAGATGCATCAGCTTAATTAAAGATGTGTGTTTAAATCAGTTTAGTTAAAGTGGCGCAAAACCCAGTGTGGCCACTCTGTAGCTGAATTAAGTTTAACTGGTATAAATCAGGTTTAAATTGAACAAAGAGAGTCCACACTAGGTTAAGTACTACCTCAACTATATTGATTTAGAAACACACCTCTAGTTAAACCAGCACAATTTTGAAAAGGAAAAAAAGACCCAACTTTCCTAATTTTGAAATAAATGTTCATAGGATCAGTGTGTTTAAGGCTGTCAAGGCTAATTCACCACTCTGGCACTTCAGGTGCACAAGGTGGGGGCCCACAAGGATTCTAAAAATTAATACTGGCCACTCCATGCTTGTATTAAACTCCCAAGGTTACAGCTTTTGTCTGACCTTGGATTGGTAGATGCTGCCACCACCCAAGTGCAGAACCCCTTTTAGAGTCCAGGAAGGTGCACTTGAGAATTCCTTCCTGTGGGGTACCCTCAAGCTCTTTCACCACCCACGCCCCGGGGAAGAGCTGGGGGGGGGGGGAAATCAGCTGTTGCCACCAGCTAATCAAACAATGTCACAAACCTCTTAAGACACAAAATCCAATTCTGTTCTTAAAAAAGGTAAATTTTATTAATTAAAAAAACAGAAAGAAAATACATCTGGGAACTCAGGCTATTGCTAGATTTTAAAAGAGGAACTACAAGAATTAAGCACCAAGAATCACTTTCTTGAGGTCCAGCTTAAAGGTTACAAGCAAAACAAAAGCACCTGTGAGTAGCACAGGGGAATCCGCAAGCCATAACAAAATAAAAGGGATAAACCTAATCGCGTAATCCTAGACATTTCCTGATCTACTTACATATCTGGCGTTTTAAATGAGTACATTCTAGGTATGATATTGATGATTTTTTCATACCTGGCCCAAGCTTCTTACAGCATAGCTGTTGCCCTGTCTGCCTCTCCCCGGGAGAACGACAACAGACAGACAAAAGGGGAGTCTTCCTTCAATTTTAAAAAGTTCTGGCCTTCCCATTGGCTCTTTTGGCCAGGTGCCCACTCATTTCCTTTTACCTATGCATAGCAGTGAGACTTTTTAACCCTTTACAGGTAGAGCAATTGGAGAACAGTTACTAAGAGGGATTTTATAGCTACTGGCTGGCTGAGTGTCCATAAAAGGGAGCTCCCCCCGCTCATTTATCACAAAGGCTGATGTGTTTGGTGAGGGAAAGGCAAACTCTGTAGGCACTGCTACAGTGTGGACCCCAAACGTTCCTGGCATTTGGGAGTGTGTGCTATCTCCAAAGCATTTTAATGAAATAAGTCTTATCTAACAGCGTAATTACAATGAATTTACTTTGAATGCACAGTATTCAGATCCAAGTGCAGTGCATTATTCTCCTCCTTATCAAAGTGGAATGCATTTATAAGCATAGTCAATGTGATGTAGATGACATTTCCCCCCAAACCCTTTGACTCTATCTGTGTAGTTGCCAGCTCATTTGCCCAAAGCATACAAAAATGGTGAGACAATTTGATATGGAAAAAAGGAAATTCTTGGCTAAGATTCAGCAGACCTTGCCTGCCTCGCAGCAGAGGAGGGCATGACTGCATTCTGAACAGTGAGCTATACACTTGGCTAGAAGAGAGCTTGCCGGGGTTCACAATGAACCAGATTGAAATTAAAAATTTTATTGCCGAGCCATCTAGCCCATATCAGCCAGCTGTTTGGCTTGTCCATTCAAGGGCAACTTATTGCACGGTCTTTATTTTTATTTTAAAAGCATCTGGAGATTAAAAATCCTCTTTGGCACTTGGCCACCTTGGATAGTAATCCAGGCATGTCGTCTGGCCAGACAGCTCCGTTCTTGTCTAAGTGGGTGGATCTAGGTCTGGTACACTTTTCTGAGTTGAGCAGACATGGACTTCTGGCTACTTTCCAGCAGCTTCAGGATCTTTACAACGTCCCACACTGTGAGTTTGCTTGTTCCTTTCACTGCAAGCATCACACTCAGGCACGTCACTTGGAGTCTTTCAGCTTCTATTAACCTCTGAACTAGTTGTTCATACTTTTTTTTTTTTTTAATTCTTCTCAGGCCTCATCTGCAATGGGAATTAGTCCCAGTTTAATTTGTTGGTTTAGCTGAATCACTGATATGGACAGCAAAGGTGCAGAAGTATCAGTCGAGCTGGTAAACTACACCAGTGCAAATCATGGATTTTCTTGTCTACACTGGGCACTTGCCCCATGCAGCTACGTTGGTGTCTGGCCACTGATTATTGGAATTGGAGCAAATTACATAGATAAGGCCTATGAGAACTATCTCCAGTTACCACTACCTACCATCAGATATGGCAGGAGACAGTTCTACAAAAAATGGTCTTTGAATTGTGTGATATATACATTTATTTTTGCACACACTCAAAAGTACAGACATGCTAAAAATTGCATTACATCTGTAACAGAGCCTTGAAGAAGCTGTCTGTGGACTCCTTAGACTTTGGTTGCCTGGCAAACTCTGATAGTTTAAAATGTACATTTAAAACCTTGGCCCCAAAAGCAGAATTGATCTAAATTTCCTCTTCTGGATAGTGCTGGACTGTGGCTGGGTCATCCCCTTGATTCTGGGATAGGTTTGGAAAACAAAACAAATTAAATAATAAAATGATCCTACATAATTCCATTTATGTAGAGCCTTTCGTCCCGCAGGATTCTAGAGTGCTTCCCAAACTGTGAACAACATTCATTGCTAGGCTCTGGCTGTTTTGTGGTGTTCCAGTGATGCAAAGTAGCCTCAAACTTAACTGGCAGCTGAAGCACGCTGGTGAATCTCACTGTCTGTACATATACAGGTGTTACTTCACCTCCCATCTCCGAGGCACCTGATTGACAGTATGCAACAAAACTAAACAGCAGTTGTCCTGAGGACAGAGGAAATAAGGCAGAATATCTTATCTGTTTTATACTGTAGGGAGAAATTTAGGAAGCATGTGGAGAAGAACTTTGGGTTTCCATTCCCTGTAATCAGACCTACAGGGTACTACCGTTGCAGCCAAATGGGCATTTTTGATGAAAAGGTAAACAAGATGAATATGCAATTGTTCTAGAAATCTAGATCCTCAAGACTCAACCGAAAGAAGCACTTTAGGATCTCCTAGTACAACTGAAACGTACAGCCAAAGTCTGAGGTCCTCAGTTAGTGTTAACTCAATCCCTCAATGGTAGCTTTGCCTGGATAAAGACTGATTAAAGATGTGAGGATTTGGCCCATTATATTTTTGGCATGCCAAGAAAGAAGAGTCTTGACATAGTGAAGGATTACACTATTCCTGAATGTAGGGCCCCAGTATTTGGGGTGCTGGGATGGTAGCTTCCTCAGCCATCTTTGCCTTATTCTGTCACCATCATTAGATGAAAAGGAGGGAGCCTGTTCCATGTGACCGTTCTTGCATTTCAGCAGAATGTGTTGGATGTGTGGGGTAGACAATTGTGCAGTTATGGAAGGTCAGCACTTCCTGAGTCAGAATTGCTGCTTGGGACTTTTGTTACATTCTCCTTTACCTGGTCTTAGTCCAGAGAGAAAGTGAGCAGCTACTGAGCACCTGTAACTCCCACTGAAGTCAGACCCTGCATTTAGTAATAGCAATGATGTAAAACACTACCCATGAGTTCTGGAAAGGATAAACCCTCCTGCTTCAGGGCATAAACCTGCCTCTAACTGGTGTGGGAGTGATGATGTGTGGTTAAAGATGACTATTTTATATCATTGACGTTACCACTGTTAGACTGTTGCAACCAATCTTGCACACACACAAAAAACGAGGAGTCCTTGTGGCACCTTAGAGGCTAACAGATTTATTTGGGCATAAGCTTTCGTGGGCTAGAACCCACTTAATCAGATGTATGAAGTAAAAGATACAGGAGCAGGTATAAATACATGAAAGGATGGGGATTGCTTTACCAAGTGTGAGGTCAGTCTAATGAGATAAATCAATTAACAGCAGGATACCAAGGGTGGAGAAATAACTTTTGAAGTGGTAAGAGAGTGGCCCATTACAGACAGTTGACAAGAATGTGTGAGTAACAGTAGGGAGAAATTAGTACTGGGGAAATTAAGTTTAGGTTTTGTAATGACCCAACCACTCCCAGTCTTTATTCAAGCCTAATCTGATGGTATCTAGTTTGCAAATTAATTCCAGTTCTGCAGCTTCACATTGGAGTCTGTTTTTGAAGTTTCTTTGTTGAAGAATTGCCACTGTGGGGTCTGTTATTGAGTGACCAGAGAGATTGACATGTTCTCCTATTGGTTTTTGAATGTTATGATTCCTGATGTCAGATTTGTGTCCATTTATTCTTTTGCGTAGAGACTGTCCTGTTTGGCCAATGTACATGACAATGCCCTGGTCTACACTAGGACTTTAGGTCGAATTTAGCAGCGTTAAATCGATGTAAACCTGTCCACACGATGAAGCCCTTTATTTCGACTTAAAGGGCTCTTAAAATCGATTTCCTTACTCCACCCCTGACAAGTGGATTAGCACTTAAATCGGCCTTGCCGGGTCGAATTTGGGGTACTGTGGACACAATTCGACAGTATTGGCCTCCGGGAGCTATCCCAGAGTGCTCCATTGTGACCGCTCTGGACAGCACTCTCAACTCAGATGCACTGGCCAGGTAGACAGGAAAAGAACCGCGAATTTTTGAATCTCATTTCCTGTTTGGCCAGCGTGGCAAGCTGCAGGTGATCATGCAGAGCACATCAGCAGAGGTAACCATGATGGAGTCCCAGAATCGCAAAAGAGCTCCAGCATGGACTGAACGGGAGGTACGGCATCTGATCGCTGTATGGGGAGAGGAATCCGTGCTATCAGAACTCTGTTCCAGTTTTCGAAATGCCAAAACCTTTATCAAAATTTCCCAGGGCATGAAGGACAGAGGCCATAACAGGGACCCGAAGCAGTGCCGCGTGAAACTTAAGGAGCTGAGGCAAGCCTACCAGAAAACCAGAGAGGCAAACGGCCGCTCCGGGTCAGAGCCCCAAACATGCCGCTTCTATGATGAGCTGCATGCCATTTTAGGGGGTTCAGCCACCACTATCCCAGCCGTGTTGTTTGACTCCTTCAATGGAGATGGAGGCAACACGGAAGCAGGTTTTGGGGATGAATAAGATGATGATGATGATGAGGTTGTAGATAGCTCACAGCAAGCAAGCGGAGAAACTGGTTTTCCCGACAGCCAGGAACTGTTTCTTACCCTGGACCTGGAGCCAGTACCCCCCGAACCCACCCAAGGCTGCTTCCTGGACCCGGCAGGCGGAGAAGGGACCTCCGGTGAGTGTACCTTTTAAAATACTATACATGGTTTAAAAGCAAGCATGTGAAACGATTACTTTGCCCTGGCATTCGCGGCTCTCCTGGATGTATTCCCAAAGCCTTTGCAAAAGGTTTCTGGGGAGGGCAGCCTTATTGCGTCCTTCATGGTAGGACACTTTACCACTCCAGGCCAGTAACACGTACTCGGGAATCATTGTACAACAAAGCATTGCAGTGTATGTTTGCTGGCATTCAAACAACATCCGTTCTTTATCTCTCTGTGTTATCCTCAGGAGAGTGAGATATCATTCATGGTCACCTGGTTGAAATAGGGTGCTTTTCTTCGGGGGACACTCAGAGGAGCCCGTTCCTGCTGGGCTGTTTGCCTGTGGCTGAACAGAAATGTTCCCCGCTGTTAGCCACGGGGAGGGGGAGGGTTGAGGGGGTAGCCACGCGGTGGGGGGAGGCAAAATACGACCTTGTAACGAAAGCACATGTGCTATGTATGTAATGTTAACAGCAAGGTTTACCCTGAAAGAGTGTAGCCACTGTTTTATAAAATGTGTCTTTTTAAATACCGCTGTCCCTGAAACACCAGCTGCATGTGTTTCAATGATCACAGGATCTTCTCCTTCCCAGAGGCTAGTGAAGATTAGAAAGAAAAAAAAACGCACTCGTGATGAAATGTTCTCTGAGCTCATGCTGTCCTCCCACACTGACAGAGCACAGACGAATGTGTGGAGGCAAATAATGTCAGAGTGCAGGAAAGCAGAAAATGACCGGGAGGAGAGGTGGCAGGCTGAAGAGAGTAAGTGGGGGGCTGAAGACAGGGCTGAAGCTCAAATGTGGCGGCAGCGTGATGAGAGGAGGCAGGATTCAATGCTGAGGCTGCTGGAGGACCAAACCAGGATGCTCCAGTGTATGGTTGAGCTGCAGCAAAGGCAGCTGGAGCACAGACTGCCATTACAGCCCCTGTGTAACCAACCGCCCTCCTCCCCAAGTTCCATAGCCTCCACACCCAGACGCCCAAGAACGCGGTGGGGGGGCCACCGGCCAACCAGCCACTCCGCCACAGAGGATTGCCCAAAAAAAAGAAGGCTGGCATTCAATAAATTTTAAAGTTGTAAACTTTTAAAGTGTTGTGTGGCATTTTCCTTCCTTCCTCCACCACCCCTCCTGGGCTACCTTGGTAGTCATCCCCCTATTTGTGTGATGAATGAATAAAGAATGCATGAATGTGAAGCAATGATGACTTTATTGCCTCTGCAAGCAATGATTGAAGGGAGGAGGGGAGGGTGGTTAGCTTACAGGGAAGTAGAGTGAACCAAGGGGCGGGGGGGTTTCATCAAGGAGAAACAAAGAGAACTTTCACACCATAGCCTGGCCAGTCATGAAACTGGTTTTCAAAGCTTCTCTGATGCGTACCGCACCCTCCTGTGCTCTTCTAACCGCCCTGGTGTCTGGCTGCACATAACCAGCAGCCAGGTGATTTGCCTCAACCTCCCACCCCACCATAAATGTCTCCCCCCCTTTCTCTCACAGATATTGTGGAGCACACAGCAAGCAGTAATAACAGTGGGAATATTGGTTTCGCTGAGGTCTAAGCGAGTCAGTAAACTGCGCCAGCGCGCCTTTAAACGTCCAAATGCACATTCTACCACCATTCTGCACTTGCTCAGCCTGTAGTTGAACAGCTCCTGACTACAGTCCAGGCTGCCTGTGTACGGCTTCAGAGCCATGGCATTAAGGGGTAGGCTGGGTCCCCAAGGATACTTATAGGCATTTCAACGTCCCCAACAGTTATTTTCTGGTCTGGGAATAAAGTCCCTTGCTGCAGCTTTTGAAACAGACCAGAGTTCCTGAAGATGCGAGCGTCATGTACCTTTCCCGGCCATCCCACGTTGATGTTGGTGAAACGTCCCTTGTGATCCACCAGAGCTTGCAGCACTATTGAAAAGTACCCCTTGCGGTTTATGTACTCGCCGGCTTGGTGCTCCGGTGCCAAGATAGGGATATGGGTTCCGTCTATGGCCCCACCACAGTTAGTGAATCCCATTGCAGCAAAGTCATCCACTAGGACCTGCACATTTTCCAGACTCACTACCCTTGATATCAGCAGATCTTTGATTGCGTGGGCTACTTGCATCACAGCAGCCCCCACAGTAGATTTGCCCACTCCAAATTGATTCCCAACTGACCGGTAGCTGTCTGGCGTTGCAAGCTTCCACAGGGCTATCGCCACTTGCTTCTCAACTGTGAGGGCTGCTCTCATCTTGGTATTCATGCGCTTCAGGGCAGGGGAAAGCAAGTCACAACGTTCCATGGAAGTGCCCTTACGCATGCGAAAGTTTCGCAGCCACTGGGAATCATCCCAGACCTGCAACACTATGCGGTCCCACCAGTCTGTGTTTGTTTCCCGAGCCCAGAATCGGCGTTCCACAGCATGAACCTGCCCCATTAGCACCATGATGCATGCATTGGCAGGGCCCATGCTTTCAGAGAAATCTGTGTCCATGTCCTGATCACTCACGTGACCGTGCTGACATCGCCTCCTCGCCCGATATTGCTCTGCCAGGTTCCGGTGCTGCATATACTGCTGGATAATGCGTGTGGTGTTTAATGTGCTCCTAATTGCCAAAGTGAGCTGAGCGGCCTCCATGCTTGCCTTGGTATGGCGTCCGCACAGAAAAAAGGCGCGGAACGATTGTCTACCGTTGCTCTGACGGAGGGAGGGGGCGACTGACGACACGGCTTACAGGGTTGGCTTCAGGGAGCTAAAATCAACAAAGCGGATGGCTTTACACCAAGGAGTATTTCAGGCAGGACTTCACGGTGGGTTCCAATAAGAAATGGTGCACCTAAGTTATTGTTCTTATTGGAACAAGGAGGTTAGTCTGGCCTCTGGTTGATACATGGCTAGATTTACCTCGCTGCACCTTCTCTGTGAGTGACTGCAGTGTGACCTAGAGGAATGCCTCCCCTAGACAGGGAAGGGGGGGGAGCAAATGAGTACAAAACAAATCTGGTCTATTTCTTGTTTTGATCCACTCCATCTATCTTTTATGTCTTTGGCTGGCATCAGACGGTACAGAAGGACTGCAATGCCATCCACATCTCATGGCTGCTCGGCAGAAGATGGTACAGTACGACTGCATGCCATCCTCATCTCTTGCCTGCCCGGCAGAAGATGGTACAATACGACTGCTAGCCATCCTCATCTCTTGCCTGCCCAGCAGAAGATGGTACAGTACGACTGCTAGCAATCCGTGTCGCGTGCCTGCTCACCATAAGACGGTTCAATAGGACTGACTGCAGGACTAAAGAGAATGACCTGATCAAGTCACTCCAAATTTAGTCCCTGCACCCATGTCTGCCCAGGCACTCCCGTCCGACGTGGCCTGGAGCACCTCGGACATGACGATGATGGCTACCAGTCGTATTGCACCGTCTGCTGCCACAAGGCAATGGGTTGCTGCTACTGTGTAGCAATGCAGTACTGCGTCTGCCAGCACCCAGGAGACATACGGTGATGGTTACCTGAGCGGGCTCCATGCTTGCCGTGGTATGGCATCTGCACAGGTAACTCAGGAAAAAAGGCGCGAAACAATTGTCTGCCCTTGCTTTCACAGAGGGAGGGAGGGAATGGGGGCCTGACGATATGTACCTAGAACCACCCGCGACAATGTTTTAGCCCCATCAGGCATTGGGATCTCAACCCAGAATTCCAATGGGCAGCGGAGACTGCGGGAACTGTGGGATAGCTACCCACAGTGCAAAGCTCCGGAAGTCGACGCTTGCCTCGGTACTGTGGAAGCACTCCACCGAGTTAATGCACTTAATGCACTTAGAGCATTTTCTGTGGGGACACACACACTCGAATATATAAAACCGATTTCTAAAAAACCGACTTCTATAAATTCGACCTTATTCCGTAGTGTAGACATACCGAATATATCATGTAAGGTGTCAATGGAAAAGTTACAGCTTATCAAGTGTGATCATCCTGATTAAATCCATGTGACATTTTTGTATCTGAAGTTATGAATATTGGCTGTGTATTGGTATCTCCAATGTGCGTTTTGTTCCTGGGTGAGATCCACCAGATAGAATGTACATGAGGGCTAGACAGTTATGTGTGGATGGCCCATTAAGGACACTCAGTGCTCACAATGGGCCATTGAAGAAACTCATCCTGTCCAGATAGCTCTTCCTGAGGACGCCTCAGACAGTGAGGAACCAATGACCACCCCCTGTGATTCAGCAAAATATGTATGGACATGTGATTTGCTCATGTGACCCTGGACTCCATCTTGGGCCAGTAACTTTCTGTGTACAGGGGCTGTAAAATTCCAAGCACATGGCAGAGGATATAAAAGACCCCTGAGATATCTCCATTTTGCCTCTTTTCTGTTCAGATTTTCTGGACAGTGGATTTACAACTAAAAAGCAGCATCTTGAACTAAGGACTGAGGACCTTCCAATCTTTTGGAAGTTACCAAAGAGACTGTACGAGCCAGCAGTCGATTCCATCACTGCTACAAACCTGATATAAGGATTTTGTGATCATTTTTATGTATATGAGCTATTAACCATTTATAACTCTCTTCTTTTCTTTTATTATTAAATCTTTAGTTGGTTTACTAAGGATTTGCTGACTGTATGATATTTGGATAAGATCTGAGGTTTGTATTGACCTGGGGTATGTGTCTGATTCTTTGGGATTAGAAAGAACCTCACACATGGTGAAATGGGTTTTCAATAACCTCTCACTGTATTAGACCTGTTTATCTAGATGGGAGCCAAGGGCTGGAATGCCTAAAGGGGACTCTGTTTGTTTGGCTTCTGCTTAACCAGTGTGGTACTGCAGAAGCTCTTTTGCTACTGGCTTGGTGAATCTAATTATAGAATAAATCAGGGGTTCTCAACCCTTTTCCTTCTGAGACTCCCTCCAACATGCTATAAAAATTCCATGGCCCACCATTGCCACAACCGTTTTTCAATAGATTAATAGCCCGGGCTGGTGTTAGGGAGTATCCGGCAGAGCAGTTGCCCAGGACCCCATGCTGCACAGGGCCCCATGAAGCTAAGTTGCTTGGGCTTCGGCTTCAGCCGCAGGCTCAGGATTCAGCTTTCTGCCCTGGGTTCCAGCAAATCTAACACTGGCCCTGCTCTGTGGTTTATTTTGGTGGATCCCCTGAAGCCTGCTCACGGCCCCACAGGGGGCCCCGGAATCCTGGTTGAGAACTGTTGGAATAAACCACTGGTTTTTGAGGATCATCTGCCCTATTTCTTGCAGTCTGACCTGAGT
Source organism: Lepidochelys kempii (assembly GCF_965140285.1). Lineage (NCBI taxonomy): Eukaryota > Metazoa > Chordata > Testudines > Cheloniidae > Lepidochelys > Lepidochelys kempii. The sequence continues at coordinate 98,336,338 of NC_136388.1, read as the reverse complement.
GTGGCATTCTCAGTGTGGCTCTTCGGCACCCGGTCACAGGGGGATTAAGAAGAAACTTTCCCTGTGGGCAGGTTATCTCATAATCATGAGGTTCTTTCACCCTCCTCTGAAGTAGCTGGTTCTGAGCACTGTTAGAGATAGGCTACCACACTAGATGGACCTTGGCTTTGATCCAGTCTGACAATCCCTGTGTCCCTAATAAGAAATGAGGTCGTTGATTGATTAGAGACACCTCTGTAATTTGGCTGAGCTGCTTATCTCTGACAATTTGTTGACCTTGCCTCATGGGAGAAACATGAGCATGTTGTCTCTCAGCTGAGATGCTAAAAATGCCATAAGGAAGCAGTCTCCTGAACTCCTCCTTTTACTCTGTGCAAGGGGTCTCACCATGGTTAATATATTCTCCACCACATACACAACCGTTGGATCATCATTTGTTTCAAAGTGGTTTTAGAGACATCATGTATCTTCTTCAACAGGAAAATACATGTGATGGTGTAGCTAGACCCTCATTGTCATTGCTCACCATTTGTGCAATGACCTCAGCAGACTGCAGAAAGATACACAAGCTTTGCAACACCTTCCACTAACTAAGTATTATGGCACCACCACACAGTCCTCCTGGTCCCTTGGCAGCCCTTCAGAGTCACAAATGAGTGTGTAGTTGTGCGTGCTAAAGACCTGAATCTGATTGGTGCTCAGGATGGAATTTCAGTACTTGGGTCATTCCTGTTTGATGTGAGTTGGATATGGACTGTTGGCATCTTCAGCTCCTGAAAGGTGTTTCACCCTGCTGACACCTCCTGGATTAGTTGTCTGTCAGAGGTATTTGTACAACTATCTCTGTACCAATGTAGGCACCAATGGAGAATTTATTTAGAAATTATTCTGCCAAGTTGTCATAATTTATGGATTTTTTTTAATGACTCTCCGTATTTAGAGGAAAACCAAGCAAAGATCCCTTGGGAATTCATCAGCTCTTTCTCACAGACATAGAGTCATAGAAGATCCTTGCAATATTATGATGATCTCCAGAGCTGCTCATCTTTATGTCAGAGGATTACAGATTCAGGAGGGGAACAAACACCAGAACAAACCAACTCTTAAAAAATCAGGGTTGCTCTTTTTATGCAGATGCCCCTAATGATATATAAGATGAGAAGAGAAATACAGAACGTATTACAGTTGTTTCTAACATGAGGGTGCACCACAGAACTCATAGCCCAGAGGAGGAAAGACTTAAACCAGCTTTGCAGCTGCACAATCCAGGGCTGTTCTAGGGGCTGACGAGACCACAGCATGATTTAGAGAGCTCTGGGGGGCCAGTCTATGACAGCACGCGACCAGAGTCCCTAAGGGCTGCAGTGCTGTTTTCACAGCATTCTGCACTACAGCAACTGCCCTGCCTCAGCACATCCTCTACACTGGGACTTACGAAGGGGTCTTCAGAAATCAGCCTTGTAGCTATTTTCTACCACACCTGCGCCGGTGGAATCCTGCCCTGGCCAAATGTGGGGCTTTTAGGGCCCTTTTACATAGCTCTGGCCCTTTTACGTGGTGTACAATGCCCAGAACCAGGGTGAGGATTGTTGTAATGTGTTTTTGTAATGTTTTCCAGGAGGCATCAGGCATTCTTTAAAGAATAGCATTGGCCTAGCATCTCTAAAATAGGCATTTGCTAAGTGTAACACTTCAATTGGTTCTGAGTTACCTTAAATGGAAGAATATTATCTGCCAAGCGTGTGAGAACTGTGCATTGTTTAAAAACCTATTTGTGTTATAGATCCCCTTTTTTAAGGTAGTTAACTTTTGATTTAACAATGGTTGCCAGAGCTCTGAAAACCCTGCTCTGGTCTAGATTGTCTTCCTCTATGGTTCCTTACCTGCCTCCTGTCATTGAATAAATCTTTATAAACACAAAACAGCTGCTGGATACTAGCAATAAATGCAGAGTCTGCCCCCCCACTCCCAAGTAATGTGGACAATGACTAACACACTTTTAGCCTCCAGAACTTATTTAAAGCATTCTGAAATCCTACACACTGGTGAGGCAAAGTCTGCCTGAGACAATAACATTCACATTAAAAACAATCTATGTGTGTAGCAGATACAAAAGGAACATTGTCTTGCCATGTGACTTCTTCCAGCCCCAATGTCTCAGCCCACCACGAACATTCTGAATGTTGCAGCTCTTGTCTAGTGCGTACCATCACTTGAGTGACTCGTACCTAAAGATTTAAAAAGCAAAATAGTGCACCGTGAAAAGAGAATCAGGTGCCGTGTTTTAAATGTACAGGAAAAGTAGTTTATGTAAAGCATATAGGTGTGCTGAGCATACACTGGCCAAGCACAACGTGGTGAGCAGCTAGGGCTTTCCTTCAAAAACTAGGAGCCAGAACCTCTTGCAGAAAAGACTGTGCCTTATTTTTAGCCAGGAGGCATGGCCGGTTGGACATTTAATGATGCTGACTCACTAGCTTCTGATCACCAATATTATCTTGGGCAGATGCAGTGGACTCTTTGTTTGATCTCCTGGACTTGGCATGACAACCAGGCAACGAGGCATGGAACGAGTCTCATTGTTGGGATACTCCCCTTGGTAAAGTCATTTTGAGGCTGGATATGAGTTGCCCAGGGATGGGGCTGATCAGCTGGATATAGTGCTGGAAGACTCAGTTGTCCTAACCAAAAAAGTTAAGAGTCTTGGCACTGGAAAGCTACAGGGGTAGCAGACTGTCAGCTCCTAGAGAAAGGGGTTGTGAGCTGTGTAACACTTAGCACAGGAATCCTGTTGAGGAGATAAGCTTTTGTATGGTACTGATAAGTTAGTGTTTGTGGATTGGGACTGTCAGGTTTCAGAGTTATTTCTGAAAACCATTCACTATTCTTTCACTTTCCTATGTGGGCAGATACTTAGTCCACAGTTTTTTCTTTGCCTTGAAAATACCTTTACTGACTTTTCCTCCTCCCTTACTCATAAGTGGTTGCTGTCTTCAGTCTTTGAAACAGTAATTGGGAAAGGGGAAAATCACAGGGCCTGCCTAGACAGGGAAATTTGCACTTGACATAGACTATGTTGCACCAGTGCAAATCCCTAATGCAGGCGTGCAGCACCAATGCAAGAGAGAGCTTTACCAATGAGATTTTCCTGTACAGCACCTCTGCACTTCAACACGGTTAGCAGGAATGGCGTCTATAAGATCTTGTTGAAAATTGGCTGTCCACAAAAGGTGCTCTCCCTATTCAAGGAATTCCACAAGGGAATGAAAGCAACCATCCACTATGAAAATGAAATATCATCCAAGTTTAGTATTGATACTGGTATGAAGCAAGACTGCGACTTAGCGCTCACTGGCTTTGACATCTTCTCTATTCTCCTTAAGTACACCTTTGGAAATGATGGATCTAGCATATTAATTAAATCGAGGATGGATGGCAGCATGTTTAACATCAGACAATTCCAGAGCAGAAGGCATGTCACCCAGGCTACTATTCAGGATCTACTTTTCACAGGTGACGCTGCATTCATCTCTAACTCACCTGATGAACTGTAGATCATGATGAATAAGTTCTCTGATGCATGCACCAAGTTCGGCCTGGTAATCAGTATCAAGCAACAGTTGTCATGTCACAAGGTACCAACAAAAAGAAAAGGAGTACTAGTGACACCTTAGAGACTAACCAATTTATTTGAGCATAAGCTTTCGTGAGCTACAGGTCACTTCATTGGATGCATTCAGTGGAAAATACAGTGAGGAGATTTATATACACACAGAACATGAAAAAATGGGTATCATACACACTGTAAGGAGAGTGATCACTTAAGATGAGCTATTACCAGCAGGAGAGTGGGGGCCGGGGGGGGGGGAACCTTTTGTAGTGATAATGAAGGTGGGCCATTTCCAGCAGTTAACAGGAACGTCTGACGAACAGTGGGGGGGGAGGGGATGGGGAATAAATATGGGCAAATAGTTTTACTTTGTGTAATGACACATCCACTCCCAGTCTTTATTCAAACCAAAGTTAATTGTATCCAGTTTGCAAATTAATTCCAATTCAGCAGTCTCTCCTTGGAGTCTGTTTTTGAAGTCTTTTTGTTGTAATATTGCGACCTTTAGGTCTGTAATCGAGCGACCAGAGAGATTGAAGTGTTCTCCGACTGGTTTCTGAATGTTATAATTCTTGACATCTGATTTGTGTCCATTTATTCTTTTACGTGGAGACTGTCCAGTTTGGCCAATGTACATGGTAGAGGGGCATTGCTGGCACATGATGGCATATATCACATTGGTAGAGCCTCTGATAGTGTGGCTGATGTGATTAGGCCCTATGATGGTGTCCCCTGAATAGATATGTGGACACAGTTGGCAACGGGCTTTGTTGCAAGGATAGGTTCCTAGGTTAGTGGTTCTGTTGTGTGGTGTGTCAATTATGAAGCTCTGGCCAGCGTGGATCATTTCTGCTATCTCGGCTCAATTCTTACCAGTTCACTTAACCTTGATAGGGAACCTGATGTTAGAATCAGCAAAGTTTCTGTTACCTTTGGCAAACTTACCTCACGTGTCTGGAACAACAAGTTGCTAACCATGACAAACAGAGACCTTTGTGTTCAGGCTTCTGTCCTTACTACCTCCTTTACGGTTGTGAAAGCTGGGTTACATACTACAAGCAGGAGCAGAGATTGAACCATTTCCACCTCCCCTGTGTTAGAAAAATGCTTGCATAATTGAGAACTGGCCTACAGTCTATGCAGACTACACTGGATGTTGCTGGTTGGGACACGTGGAGCGCATGCCTCCAGATCATCTGCCAAAGGCTGTGTCGTATGGGCAACTTAAGAACCGCCCACAGCACCAAGGAAGGCCAAAGCTCCCATACAGTGACAAGGTCAAGCAAGGCCTCAAAAAATTCAGCATTCCCATTGACAACTGGGAAAATTCTGTCCAAAATCATTGAGTCTGGAGAAGCCAGATTAAGATTGGTGCTGTCATGGCAGAGAGCCATCAGAGAGCCCAGGCTGAGGCCTGCAGGCAAGCCAGGAAGCGGAGTATGCTTCAACTTCCATCTGGTGAGTGGACCTGTAGCCACTGTGGAAAGATGGACCAACTTTGTTCCGTCTCCTTTCATCTGACAAGGTGTTAGTTGGCTAGATATAACCTCTACACTGATGTACAAAATCCCCCAGCATAGAAAAGGCCTAAACTTTACACCTCCAAAATACACTGCCAAACATCTTAGAGGGAAGAGTATCTTTAGCCCTGACTCTGCTTTACATGAAAAATGCGAGTTGATCTGATGGCAATAGCTCTGTTTTGAATTAAGTCCTTTAAAAGGCAACCCAGCAGATTTCCTTGTCACAGTCACTACTAGGGCTATATTGGAAGCCATTACAAAGATAAAATGAGTAGTAATAAATACACAAAAAACAAACTGGGGTTTCCTATGAACCTTTCCAGGTGTTCCGGCATTTACCATAATTGGCGGTAGAATCGTTAGAGAGTAAGGCTGAGATTCGAAAAGATTTAGGAGCACAAATCCCACTGATTTTTTTTCAAGCTCCCGAGCATCTCGGATACTTTTGAAAATCCAGCCCTAATTTCCTAAGTGGCTGTGTGAAGTAAGCTGGACTGGATTACTGCTAAGGGGATCTTCCTTTTGGTTGACATGGCAGAAAGAGAACAGGTGACAAATGAACTCTTCTGGTTTGCCTAGGATTTATAAATCATTAGGGTTAGGCTGATGTACAGAAATGTAACTGATTTGTTCAGAGAAGCTGAAACACTGAGTCAAATTCAGAAGTGACATAAATAGTGGTAAGTATTAGAGGGGTAGCCATGTTAATCTGGATCTGTAAAAGTGGCAAAGAGTCCTGTGGCACCTTACAGACTAACAGATGTATTGGAGCATAAGCTTTCGTGGGTGAATACCCACTTCGTCGGATGCATGTAGTGGAAATTTCCAGAGGCAGGTATAAATATGCAAGCAAGAATCAAGCTAGGGATAACGAGGTTAGTTCAATCAGGGAGGATGAGGCCCTCTTCTAGCAGTTGAGGTGTGAACACCTCAGGAGGAGAAACGGCTTTTGTAGTTGGCGAGCCAGTCACAGTCTTTGTTTAATCCTGAGCTGATTATATCAAATTTGCAAATGAACTGAAGCTCAACAGTTTCTCTTTGAAGTCTGGTCCTGAAGATTTTTGGCTGCAGGATGGCTACCTTTAAATCTGCTATTGTGTGTCCAGGGAGATTGAAGTGTTCTCATACAGGTTTTTGTATATTGTCATTCCTAATATCTGATTTGTGTCCATTTATCCTTTTACGAAGGGACTGTCCAATTTGGCCCATGATAAATAGTGGTGTAAGTCTTATGCCACCAAGTTAGTGTAAGTTCCAGTCCAGGGATATGGAAGGGTGTAAAAAATGAATAGACCAATGAAAGCAGTGGGAGCATTCTTTCTCCTACTCTAACACTTTCATGTTCTTCCTGTTACAACCCCGCTCTTGTCCCTTCAGTGTAAGTTACACCAACTTGTCCTCAGCAGTTGCACTCATCCACTGCACTCCAAGCACAGTGTAATGTGATTTGTCATGTCTTCATATATCACGCCCTGTGTAACTCAAGAAGCTAAACCTAGCTGTGTTCTGTACTTATGTGTATGAGAGCAAGAGAGTGAGACAAACAGATCCAAAGGTCAGGTGCTTCATCCATAAAAAAGCCCTAGAAAAACCCCTCCAGAAATCCGGCAAGCTCAATAAATGCTCTTGAAATGATTCATTCCACTTGTTTGTTTTCTTTTGGGCTGTTTAATTCCATATGTGAAAAACTTTTTATGTGTAGTACCTTTTCCAAAATTGCATATAACCTGGTTCCCTGCTTGATTTCAAACTGCTTGCTCTATTTTCCCCACTCATGGGTTCAAGTTCATTCCCACTGCACTTTGTGGACCTGACACATCACTGCGGTATCTTCTCCTCAGTTTCAATGTTTGCAGCTCTCCCTAACCTCACCGTAGGATAACCCTTACCTGAACAACTAGGAGAGAGATTGGTTGCCCTTTAACAAAACATTTTCTTTCATTCCGTGTCTAAATTATAATGAACCAACTGAAGGAAAATAATCCTTTGGTGTCAGAATCTCTCCCTTATTTAAATGTATTTGGTACCCTTTGGCTCCAAAGCTGTTAGATAAAAATATATAAAATAGGATTCTATAGAAGTATTATAGTCCTATAGAATATGATAGAGAATAATAATTTTTCTGTAGGTTTTCTGAGCCATCTGATAGAATTGTATTATTCTTTTAAATTATATAGGATGGTCCCAAAAAACAACTCACCCTTTAATAAAACACACATTTTATTAAATTCTCTAGGACTTTTTCCTGTAAAGGATGATTCATCAACATGCCTGGTTATTCTCTCTGTACAACGCACCAGGAGTCTGTTCTGTTTTCTTACTATTGAGATACAAATCACAGGAAACTTCTCTCCCATGGTACTGTGGGTGGTTCACAGTAAACCGGAATCCATTACAGAAGGCTTTCAGTTATCAAAAACATGCTAGTAAATGCCAGAAAGCTGAAAATCTGATGTACTTTCGCATCTATTGTGCCATCACCATCATAAATGCTTTCTAATTAACAGCCATCTGATTTCCTTTCCTAAGCAGTAAAATAGTGACCGATGCAGAAGGAAAAAAACAAACATGCAGATAAAGTATTACATTTATACAACCCCCAGTCTTAACAGAGACTTTGTGTGGTGATATTAAAAGGTTATTTATATTAGGATACAGCTGAGGGATGAATATGAGTGAGCGCTCAGCAAAGGAATCACAGCTGTTTCCTTTCTTAAACTTGCCTTTCTCTAATTACTAGGATTAGCATTTAGAACAATAGCCCCTGCACTAAAATTCTGGCAGGCGAGGCAGGGTGGTGATACACTGTTTGCGATAGCTAAAACGTGAACCTGATGAAATGCAGTTTGTATGTGTGTGTTTTTAAAGTGATGAATGGAATAGATGTTAGTGATATTTCTTTGGACTGAGACTTGAATGGAAAAACATACTAATACTCACTAATCTTTTAAGCACAGTGAGAATTGAGCATATTTTATAATCTTATTCATCATTAAGAAAATTTCATTTATTACTTTTAAAATCTTAGAAACTCTTCCGTTTTTGAGATGGATGGAAGTTGGTCATTTCCGAAGTAGGCTACAGCTGTGCATGGCTGAAAGTGGATTGAAGTCAGAGGTGGAGTTAGTGCTATAGCAAGGCATACGGTGCTCATATTTAATGTCAATGACCATCTTTATGTTTCTAATGCTCATTATATGATGCACAAATAGAAAAGAAGAGACACTGGATAGGGTCTACTCTAAGAACAGTTTGCAAAACTTTCCCACCATCTATAATACTTCTGTAGAATTAAATAGATATTACACTGCATGCAGTGAAAAAAAGTAAAAACTAGTGTTGAGCCATGATTCAGAACAAGATACTAGGACCCAAGATTCTAGTCTACATGTCTGAAAAATCAAATAAAGTTTATTTCTGAACAGCGGTGCTGGAACAGTTTGTACACTGGGGGTGCTGAGAGCCATTGAACCAAACTGGAAACCCTATATATGATGGAAGCCACTTCAAGTCAGGGGGTGTGGCAGCACCCCCAGAACCCCTACTTCCAGCACCTACGTTTCTGAAAGACACTTGTAGAATCACAATATGTAAAATCAAGAAACTCTGCTGTCATGTGTTTGTGATGTTTCTTCTCATGAATGTTATCATGGCTTATGAATTACTTCATCTTTTGACCATGCCTTAATGAACGCTTAACCCTGATTAATTAGCAAGCGGTGAGGTCATCTAACTTTGCTGGTCCCATGCATGCAACCAGAAAGATGACTGCTGGTGAAAGTAACAAAGAAATTCAGTCATTGCCTCTCTTATCACCACAGTGGGGTGGAGAATGTTATTGTAATAGCAGACAATATTGTATTGCATTAAGGTAAAAGAGTTCAATATATCTCCTCTTCAAAAAGTTCACTATTTAACAGCTGTTCCCACACAAGGTCTTCCTGTTTTAGTATAGAGACAGGTTTCAGAGTGGTAGCCGCGTTAGTCTGTATCAGCAAAAATAACGAGGAGTCCTTGTGGCACTTTAGAGACTAACAAATGTATTTGGGCATAAGCTTTCGTGGGTTAAAACCCACTTCATCATAGAATCATAGAATATCAGGGTTGGAAGGGACCCCAGAAGGTCATCTAGTCCAACCCCCTGCTCAAAGCAGGACCAATTCCCAGTTAAATCATCCCAGCCAGGGCTTTGTCAAGCCTGACCTTAAAAACCTCTAAGGAAGGAGATTCTACCACCTCCCTAGGTAACGCATTCCAGTGTTTCACCACCCTCTTAGTGAAAAAGTTTTTCCTAATATCCAATCTAAACCTCCCCCACTGCAACTTGAGATCAGATGCATGGAGTGAAAATACAGGAGCAGGTATAAATACATGAAAGGGTGGGGATTGCTTTACCAAGTGTGGGGTCAGTCTAATGAGATAAATCAATTAACAGCATGATACCAAGGGAGGAGAAATAACTTTTGAAGTGGTAAGAGAGTGGCCCATTACAGACAGTTGACAAGAAGGTGTGAGTAACAGTAGGGAGAAATTAGTATTGGGGAAATTAAATTTAGGTTTTGTAATGACCCAACCACTCCCAGTCTCTATTCAGGCCTAATCTGATGGCACACTGAATAGCATCAGATTTAATTTATCTCATTAGACTGACCTCACACTTGGTAAAGCAATCCCCATCCTTTCATGTGTTTATACCTGCTCCTGTATTTTCACTCCATGCATCTGATGAAGTGGGTTTTAACCCACAAAAGCTTATGCCCAAATACATTTGTTAGTCTCTAAGGTGCCACAAGGACTCCTCGTTGTTTTAGTATAATGGAGACCTGTGGTATCTCAAATGCCACTCAGGGCAAATGTTGGCATAAACTGGCTTTTTAAAGGCAACTGCTGTAACTAGACTTTAGTCAGCCTGTGGGCTTGTTTACATGGGAATGTTCTACTGGTATAAGCTACAATGTGAATTTAAACTGATACGGTTATCCGCTCCACTGTGCAGAAACTTATTCTGGAATAAATGGGTTATTTCAGTTTCTTGTGTGTCACTTGGGAAGGGGTTTAACCTAAACCAAAAAAAGCCACTCTTATTCCAGAAGAATAGTGTCTGCACAGGGACTTATACTGGTTTAACTCTTGCAGTTTAATTACACTGGTATAACTGGTAAAACTTCCTGTGTAAACAAGGCCGCCCTTTATTTGCCATTTGATGTATTATGTAACAATCTGTTTGCACAGCAGAGCCCAAGCTCTTTGTATCCAGCTACACCAAACAATAAAATGGCCAGCAACAAACCAGACCGGGGAGGTGAAGGCATTCTACGTCACTGTTCTGCTGGGTCGTTTTTAAATCTCCAGCTCTTCTCCCCATTCTCTTGCTCTCTGCTGGTCTGATGCTGTATGTGCAGATCCAGTGGGCTCCTCTCCAGAAACTGAAAGTTTTCCCAATATTGTTCAGAGAACAAACTAGAAATAAGAGCAGGCATCAATTTTCCAGCATCAGGATTAGAAACATGTGACCAGGTGCCAGTGTAAAGAATCTTCCTTTGATCCAAAGCTGGCCACATACCTAGCTTACTGAGACCAAAGGAATGCACACACAGTCAGATTTCTGTTAACGCGCATGGGATAAATATTCTGTCCTCCAGCAGCGTGGCATTTGCCAGGAGTTGAAAGTTGTATTAGCCATGCTTCAGTGGGGCACAGCCTTCCGTCTGCAGAAATCGTATGTCCTAGCAACAGACAAAATAATAAGTGTTGTCAACCACTACATTTTTACTTTATTCATTTAAGTGGCACTGTGTGGTACCCTGGAATGAATCCTCTCTGTGGCCATAATAATGCACTCATTGCAGAGCATTTGTATTTAAGATGAATAACTCTGAAATATCCTTTGATGGCCACACATGCAGTAGAGGGGAGGCTACTGGTGGGCACCCTTTGGTGGACACGTGTGAGTTCAGAGCTAACCATTCACAGAAGTTAAATCTGGCAAAGGGCAGCTTTAAATCATGTACCAGAATTTTTTTCTTGTTTGTTCACTTTCTGGAAGAGGAAATCTATGTAAGTTTCTCGCTTTGGGCATTTCCACCCATTTTTGTGTCTGTTTCCTGATTCCTGTAGAAGAAGTTCATCTGCTTTCCTTCCACAGCTCTATGCTGAACACCAATTTTTTTCTTTTTAAGGAAAACAAAGTTAATTGACATCTTGGAGTTTGTTTTGAACAGAAATAATGGCAATGAGGAGATGCTTTTCAGTTACATCATTTCACAGTCACAAAGGCATTGCCTCTTCTGTTGTCAGCCATCGCACTAAAGTTTGGACAATGATAAAGGCAAGATATAGATTAAAATAAAAAGTGCCAGCAACAACCTGAAATCAGCTTTCAAGTTCAAAAAAGGATCCATCTTATGTTCAGTAAATATTATCATATCTTAAGATGGTTCTAGACATCCACACAATAATCAGTATATTCTAATATAGTATTATTATTTATTTGTATTACTGTAGTGCCTAGAAGTTTCAGCTGAGATCGTGGCCCCATTGTGCTGGACACTATAAGAGACAGTACCTGCCATGAAGGGTGTGAGAGTGGAAATATTATTATCCCCATTGAATGGCTGGGGAACTGAGGCAAGGTGAGGCTAAGTGACTTGCCCAGGATCACAGAGAGAGTTTGTGGCCGAGCTGGGAATGGAACCCCGGTCTCCTGAGTTCCAGTCCAAAAGATCATCCTTTTCCCTCCAGCTAATAATTGATCAAATTTGCTGTTACATCTCCTAGCTCTTCTTTTTTCAGTGAAATCCTCTCGGTTATAAGGGTAGCCCCAGGTAGGTCAATGTTGTTGGGAGCTGTCTCTGCTGTGACACTGAATCTCTTCTCTGAATCAGGGATCCTAGATTTATTTGTAGTGGGTGGAGGAGAGATGTATGGGGCATTCCTTTTGAAGCACAGCTGAAATTCTTGTCCTGGTTCTTTCAGGAATGGTCCCTCCTCAGAAAGGCACAGTGTGCAGAAACACACGAGCACCAGATCCAGTGTAAGTGCACAGATACATCCCAACCCTTTAAAATATCTTCTTGTCCTACAGGAAGGAAGTTGAGGGGGGGGGGTTGTTTTGTTTTTGGTGGTTTTTTTTTTTTTTTTTTTTTTTTTTACAGGAACTCAATGTTATTCTGTGGCATTCACCCTGCAGGGCATGAGGAATTAAAGAGCCATGAATGGCTGTTAATGGCTCCAGGGAGTCAAGAGTACCACACAAATAGAAGCAAAATTGAAAGATTTATTGAGGGAGGCAAGTAAAAAAGACAGAGACGCCAAAATCTACACAGGCCAAAGGCAATACCAACTAATAACTGCAAACAGCACATCCCCAACTGAACATGCACTCTTTGAATCCAAACGTTCTGAGGACCTCTCCACAGCACCCTTCTGAGCTAAGTGCACCCCATGTAAAGTTGGCAACGCCAGATATGTAAGAACTTAGTGCATCTTTTGTAAGTGCTTATAAGTTTCAGGCACCATTTCACCTCTCTTCTCCTAACTCATTAGTGCACAGAATGGCTCTGTACCACATGACTCCCCCCAAACACATGTATTTCCAGAATGGCAGAACGTACTTTTTGATTGTTACAAGAGATAACCAAATTCAATTCCACTGAGGTGAAAATACAACATAGTTTGCACACCAGTGCTGGCAGCATAACGTGCTACAATCACCAGTATAAGCATTGCTTCCCCAAGGAGCATGTTTGATATTAATCTAAAAGGGAGGCAGTGATTAGGGCCCAGGAATGGGAACCAAAGCTCCTGGGTTCTTTTTCCAGCTGTGTCACAGACTTACTGCATGACCTAGAAAAAGTCACTTACCTTCTCTCTGCCTCAGTTCCCTATCTATACAATAGGTGTAATGAATACCTCCCTCACAGGGGTATTGTGAGGTGATGTGAAGTTAAACGATGAGATCTTTGGATGGAAGGTGTCATAGAGGACAAACATCATTGCTGTTGCTGTACTCTTATAATACCAAAAATGTCTTATAGAAGTTAACCTTCTAACCGTAATTCTGTATAGGCTATTTGATATAATCAGCCAAGTAAAAAATCTAAGTAGCAGATACAGTATCTCCTCAGAAATTACTGTAGTGCATAGTTCCTTGGATTGGTAACTATCAGTGCTGTTTGCAGACATAACGTGGGCTTGACAAATACAGGGTTTTATTTTTTTTTTAACAGATTAAACTATCAGTAAATTTGTATGTGCAAACTGCACATTTTGTAATAAATCGCTGATGCTTGTCTCAACTGGCAATAACATTTCTACAAGTCAGTCTATTCTCCGTGGGTGTTTTATTTGCTTCAGGATTAATTAAGCAGTGACTGTTTTGTTAATCTATTGTTTTACATACTTTATAAAAAATTAAATACTGCCAATGCTGTTACGCAATATGTTCATACAATAAATGGCAGACATTATGGAACAGGTATTTTAGCATATAGGAGACCCTTATAAATTGGTTTTACACATTCCTACACCTTTATTTCCATCTTTGCTGACAGCATAGAATTAAATTTTGGTTTTATGTCCTACATGTCATGCTTCTCCTTCTCCTATTGAATCTAATGGCAAAACTTCCCTTAGCTTCTTTAGGCTCTGACCTGAACCTACTGTGTATCTCAAAGCAGGTTAAGTTTCAGAGTAGCAGCCGTGTTAGTCTGTATCCACAAAAAAAAAAAAAAGGAGGACTTGTGGCACCTTAGAGACTAACAAATAAATTTGTTAGTCTCGAAAGCAGGTTAAAAAGCAGTTGATCCAAGGTAATATAATGCATAATCTGATACAAAAAGAGAAGGAGGACTTGTGGCACCTTAGAGACTAACAAATTTATTTGAGCATAAGCTTTCGTGAGCTACAGCTCACTTCATTGGATGCATGCAGTGGAAAGTACAGGGGGAGATTTATATAAACAGAGAACATGAAACAATGGGTGTTACCAGACACACTGTAACCAGAGTGATCACTTAAGGTGAGCTATTACCAGCAGGAGAGCAGGTGGGTGGGGAAACCTTTCATAGGGATAATCAAGGTGGGCCATTTCCAGCAGTTGACAAGAATATCTGAGGAACAGTGGGGAGTGGGTGGGGGGGATAAACATGGGGAAATAGTTTTACTTTGTGTAATGACACATCCACTCCCAGTCTCTATTCAAGTCTAAGTTAATTGTATCCAGTTTGCAAATTAATTCCAATTCAGCAGTTTCTCGTTGGAGTCTGTTTCTGAAGTTTTGTTGTTGAAGAATTGCCTCTTTTAGGTCTGTAATCGAGTGACCAGAGAGATTGAAGTGTTCTCTGACTGGTTTTTGAATGTTATAATTCTTAACGTCTGATTTGTGTCCATTTATTCTTTTACATAGAGACTGTCCAGTTTGACCAATGTACACGGCAGAGGGGCATTGCTGGCACATGATGACATATATCCCATTGGTAGATGTGCAGTTGAACGAGCCTCTGATAGTGTGGCTGATGTGATTAGGCCCTATGATGGTATCCCCTGAATAGATATGTGGACACAGTTGGCAACAGGCTTTGTTGCAAGGATAGGTTCCTGGGTTAGTGGTTCTGTTGTGTGGTGTGTGGTTGCTGGTGAGTATTTGCTTCAGGTTGGGGGGCTGTCTTTAAGCAAGGACTGGCCTGTCTCCCAAGATCTGTGAGAGTGATGGGTCGTCCTTCAGGGTAGGTTGTAGATCCTTGATGATGTGTTGGAGAGGTTTTAGTTGGGGGCTGAAGGTGATGGCTAGTGGCGTTCTGTTATTTTCTTTGTTGGGCCTGTCCTGTAGTAGGTCACTTCTGGGTACTCTTCTGGCTCTGTCAATCTGTTTTTTCAGTTCAGCAGGTGGGTATTGTAGTTGTAAGAATGCTTGATAGAGATCTTGTAGGTGTTTGTCTCTGTCTGAGGGGTTAGAGCAAATGCAGTTGTATTGTAGAGCTTGGCTGTGGACAATGGATCACGTGTGGTCTGGATGAAAGCTGGAGGCATGTAGGTAGGAATAGCGGTCAGTAGGTTTCCAGTATGGGGTGGTGTTTATGTGACCATCACTTATTAGCACCATAGTGTCCAGGAAGTGGATCTCTTGTGTGTACTGGTCCAGGCCGAGGTTGATGGTGGGATGGAAATTGTTGAAATCATGGTGGAATTCCTCAAGGGCTTCTTTTCCATGGATCCAGATGATGAAGATGTCCTCAATGTAGCGCAAGTAGAGTAGGGGCATTAGGGGACGAGAGCTGAGGAAGCGTTGTTCTAAGTCAGCCATAAAACTGTTGGCATACTGTGGAGCCATGCGGGTACCCATAGCAGTGCCGCAGATTAGAAAGTATACATTGTCCCCAAATGTGAAATAGTTATGGGTGAGGACAAAGTCACAAAGTTCAGCCACCAGGTTTGCCGTGACGTTATCAGGGATACTGTTCCTGATGGCTTGTAGTCCATCTTTGTGTGGAATGTTGGTGTAGAGGGCTTCTACATCCAGTGTCCAGGATGATGTTTTCAGGAAGATCACCGATGGACTGTAGTTTTCTCAGGAAGTCAGTGGTGTCTCGAAGATAGCTGGGAGTGCTGGTAGCGTAGGGCCTGAGGGGGGAGTCTACATAGCCAGACAATCCTGCTGTCAGGGTGCCAATGCCTGAGATGATGGGGCATCCAGGATTTCCAGGTTTACGGATCTTGGGTAGCAGATAAAATACCCCAGGTCAGGGTTCCAGGGGTGTGTCTGTGCGGATTTGTTCTTGTGCTTTTTCAGGGAGTTTCTTGAGCAAATGCTGTAGTTTCTTTTGGTAACCCTCAGTGGGATCAGAGGGTAATGGCTTGTAGAAAGTGGTGTTGGAGAGCTGCCTAGCAACCTCTTGTTCATATTCCGACCTATTCATGATGATGACAGCACCTCCTTTGTCAGCCTTTTTGATTATGATGTCAGAGTTGTTTCTGAGGCTGTGGATAGGATTGTGTTCTGCATGGCTGAGGTTATGGGGCAAGTGATGCTGCTTTTCCACAATTTCAGCCCATGCACGTCGGCAGAAGCACTCTATGTAGAAGTCCAGTCTGTTGTTTCGACCTTCAGGAGGAGTCCACCCAGAATCCTTTACAGTAACACTCATTGTTTCATGTTCTCTATGTATATAAATCACCCCACTGTATTTTCCACTGAATGCATCCGATGAAGTGAGCTGTATCTCACGAAAAATTTATGCTCAAATAAATTTGTTAGTCTCTAAGGTGCCACAAGTACTCCTTTTCTTTTTGCGAATACAGACTAACACTACTGCTACTCTGAAACCTATCTTAATTCAGTAGCTGTTGGTTAAGCTTGCAGGACACTGCTTCTGGCTTTCCACTTTGACTTCCACCTATATTAACCCTTTCTGTCTCCTCTACTGCCATGGCCCTCTCTAGGCACTAGCAATGATGAGAGCAGGCCCAGGGAGTCTAGGCATTGTTTTCTTTGCATTAAACAGCCCCTCAGCTGTTGTGATGTCAAGCTGGCTTTAGCACCATGACAGAAAAGAGGAAAATGCCTGAAGAGATATTGCCAGGGTTTTGCTAACACATAGACCCACATGTTTTGTTTTGTTTTGTTTTTTTGTTTTTTTTTTTAATTAGGCCAAATCCTGATCCCATTGAAGCCACTGGGAGTTTTGCCACTGACTCACGATTTGGCTTGTTGGAGGAAAACACAGCATTCCATAGTTTGCCAACTCTCTTGATTTTATCGTGTGTCTTGCAATATTCAATGTTTTTACTTGTAGTCCAACAAGTGATTACTTGAGACTATCAGCTCTCTTTTTTTTTTTTTTTTTTTTGAAGCAAGTTTCTAGCCCTCAGGGTAGGAGAGAAAAGTTTGACTATGTGACCCAAGTGCACAGAAGGCTCAGTAACCAGCAGGCAAAGAAATGTGGTCCTGATCCATAACTATGTCTCCTTGGTGCTACAATAATACAAATAATAATTAATGATAATAAAATGAAACCC
The DNA here is from genome assembly GCF_965140285.1 of Lepidochelys kempii. Taxonomy (NCBI): domain Eukaryota; kingdom Metazoa; phylum Chordata; order Testudines; family Cheloniidae; genus Lepidochelys; species Lepidochelys kempii. Next base: position 98,319,190 of record NC_136388.1, on the reverse strand, counting down.
CAATTGTTTTTAAATCCCCATGAGTGTTAAGCCAACCTCCTGATTCTAGGGAGCCCAGGATTTTTGAACGTTTCTGGTTAGTGGTATGGCTACATAGGACAAGTTCCTAGGACTGCTCTAACTTAACTTCTAGCTTCAAGGGCACCTTATGGACCATCCATGAGCCTGGAACAGCCAAAGTGCAGAGTGCTCCAACCGTGCCCCAGCCCTCCATGTTCTTGGCATGCCCTCTACGTGGGGAGTAGCATGGAGCTGTTGTGTCAGCTCTGTGCAGTTTTCCAGGAGCCACTTCTGTGCCCCTTAAACCACAGGAGCAGCGTAAAGGAGCTGGCATCAATAGTGACTCAGCCCCCCCTTTACACAGGTAGATGGCCAACTTGCAATTATTCACAAATGAAAATGTAATAAGGCTGATTATCCCTTTACAGCTGGGTCACAGTGAGCATCTGTGCTCCTTTTGCTCTGAAAAAAGAAAAGGAGGACTTGTGGCACCTTAGAGACTAACAAATTTATTAGAGCATGAGCTTTCGTAAGCTACAACTCACCTCATCGGATGCATGCCGTGGAAAATACAGTGGGGAGATTTATATACACAGAGAACATAAAACAATGGGTGTTACCATACACACTGTAAGGAGAGTGATCAGGTAAGGTGAGCTATTACCAGCAGAGCGGGGGTGGGGGGGGTGGGGGGGAAGGACCTTTTGTAGCAATAATCAAGGTGGGCCATTTCCAGCAGTTGCTCTGAAAGAGACTTGCTTACAGCAAATGCAACATGAGTCTGGCTTTTCTTGCTGCCATTGCCCGCGTGATTTTTTGGGTGGTGTACACAGGGGCATCGCATCACAGAGATGGGAGGACTCGCAGCCTATCTTCTCAGCCTTTTGTGTAAGAGCAAATATAATCATTCACAGTCTCCATTGGGGGACAGACTGCATAGGAACTAACTCTAGTAAATCTGGATCTTTCTCATCTCTAACGACTATAAACCTATGACTAGAGAGCCTTCCACACACTAGTGCATGCCATGCTGCCTTTATTCTTAAAACTGTGATGGGGGTGGGGGGGGAGGAGGAAAGTCCTAGCAAGCCCCCTAGTGGTCTCAAAATATAGGGACTTGGAATGTTAGATTGGTGCACATTATAAGTGTTTGTTAGGCATTGTTGCTATGTGGAGGTAATGGAAAATGGGGAAGATCTGGGACACTGTTGCTTCATGTTATGAAGTAATGAAGAGAGAGAACTAATGTTCTTAAACACTCTTAATCTGATGTCCAGTGGCTAAACTCCACCTTCATTTAAGTCATGTATAGTAATAAAAAACTAAAACACAGGGCAACTAAGAGCTGTGCACAAGGTCACACAAGAATAAACCGAGATCTCCTTACTCCCCATCCTGTGTTTAGACCAGAAGACCATCCATCATCCCCTTAACTTCTCTCAATTGCTGTGTTTCCTAGTCTGTTCCTTCATTGCTCCTGTGGCCATATACCACTCATTCTTTTGGCGTAAGGTGCCCTCCGCTCCAGCAGTTTTGTAAAGGTCTGAGAAGCTCTGACAATTATTAGTGAAAAGTTCCTTGCAGTAAAGAATGAGACCTTTGCGTCCAGGGGGGTTGCTGTGTGGAAGCAAAGGTCCATTTTCAGCTGCCGATCAGTGGAAATACTCAGCCTTTGGTCAAGTGCCCCCACGGTGCATAGATAACTTGTATTGATGAACAATAATAGTCCGTTCAAAAATAACCATAATAGTGCCTGCCCACAATTTTCCTCGCATGAGCCCCTTGCATTCCGTTCAATTTTGATTTATACACATGATGCAATAAAAGAGAGCACATATTCCCTGCTGTAAGCACTCCTGACCATTCCATAAGCATGCAAATTATGATATAGACAGAGCCTCTCTCCCCCTTTTCAGCCAATAATCAAAGTATCAACAGCTGATGATGGCCCAGCAGAAACAGCTGTATTAGCACATACTTTCTGGGGGATGAATGAAATTGCTGGAGCACGGACACCATGGGCCCATATAACTCACCGCCCCTGTGCACACCAGCTCTGCACTGCTGAGGCCCCATCTTTGCCCTTTCTGGGAACACAAACATTGATTGTGTCTTGGCCTTTGCAGGAACACAAAGGGGGACATAGGGAAGCCAACTGCACCCTCTCCTTCCCTTGCATGCATGCACCAGTCCTTTGGGACTGGGAGTAACCTGAATATTATTGTGATTTTGGGTGTAAGTGACCATCTCTCTCAAAGGCAAATTTGCCTGTGTGGCAAGAGAGACTGGAGTACCCCAGGGGCCTGTCTGTGACTCTATGGTTAGGCTGTTCTAGTGCTTGAGGAGTTCACACTTGAAACTTGGTTGGTGAAATCTAACTATAGAACTCACAACCAGTTTTGGCTTTGGGCCCTGCTTCTTGACAGTCTGCCCTGGAATTGGTATTCATGCTCGTGAGCTGCTCCAGGCAGCCTGACATTCGCATCTCAGAGGATAGGCCAATGCAGATTTGAATCGCCAATGAATGACCTTATGGGGTTTCTCACTCCAACCAGAGTGAGGCAGCAGTTGAGTTCCATTCAGGTTGTTCTAATAGATATAATAATTGATAAAATTTAAATGGTTCAGAACACAGAACACTGCTCTGGATTCAATAACTCAGAGTCTCCACAGAACAGGGACATTTCCTCTGCTAGAAAGTTTTAGCTGATTAGGGAGGAGGCTTGGAAAGTTGTGATCATCTGTAAAACTTTAGCCAGTTTTAACTTTGGGGCAAGTTGGCTATAATGTGCTGAATTCATCCCTAGGGCAACTCCATCAAATACAGAGGAGCTACAACAAGGATGGATTTGGCTGATTGCTTTTACATTTTTCCTCTTTAATTTCCATTTTTAATATGCACCCACCTGTGCTGAACTATCAGTCAAGGAAATAGGAAAGAAAATTCTATGGAATGAAAGGAATATGGATGCTCCACAATGAAACTACGAGTTCTACCATCAATGTATGCTATTTGGCGGGCCTGACAACAGCGAAGGTTGCACTTCTACAAACGTACAATATACAGAGATTGTAAGTGTAAGCCAGTAGGATACTGCTTCCACCAGGCAGCAAAATCAGCCACACTGCCAGAAGTAGAAATACCTAATATAGTTTGTTTTAGCGTGGAATGGCCTAATTCATCTGTGTGATTCTATTGGCTCTGTGGTTTTACACTAGAGATTTGTTTGCCCTTATAAATCTACAAGTTCTGAACAAAACTAACCTATCGGCTGGGCCTGTAATATCAAACACAGGTTACGTACAGCAGGTAAACCCAGTTTGGATTTTACATAGATCCCTTCTTCTAAGGAAAGCTATTTGCATGTCAAAAGAGGAGCTAAAAATCTCGCACATCCCTTCCATCTGACTCTGAGATCATCTTAAAACAAATTCAGAAACCACGCTGGACTAGACATACACCAACTTTTAAACTGCTTCTGAATTGGATCTGCTTGTCTAACCCTGCTCATGATCCCGCAACCTGAGGATGCAGTCAGCCCTGGCCCGCTCCTTATGTACTCCCTTTCAGTAGTTACCATGTACAGTTACCTTGAAAGGGGAAGAGTTTAAATGCAGAGTGGTGTGTAGCGATCAGACCAACAGACTGGGTGTCAGGACTCCTGAGTTCAATTCCTAGGCCTCTCGTCCACTTACCCTCCTTGTGCTCCATTTACTTCTCTATAAAGTAAAAATACTGACTTTTGTGAAGATTGATTGTGTACAAAAGGTGCTAGAAAAGGACAAAGTGTTATAGCTGTGAGCTCTCAGGGGTAAACATTTAGGTTCATTTGGCTGGTGAATTGGAAACAGAGAGCTCAGCTCAGTCACTCTCTAGTTCAGAAATCTTTTTGCATTATTTTCAAACTTACCAGGAGTGACTTGAATTGTGAATTAACTTTGGTGAGGCAGCTGGCAGCCTGCTGCAGTGTACAATGCCTGCTGAATCTGCACGTCCAGGCATAGACGTGCAAAGGAGAAGGTATGCTGTGAAAGAGTAGAGGAGCCACTCCCAAGCTAAAGCTGCACTGAGGGCCAACAGGACTGTTCCTTGACTTGGGCCGCAAGCCCAAATCCCACATTTGCGGTCCCCCATCACCCACCAACCTGAAAAGGAGACTTGCTTGGAATGGAGAAAGTAAAAGGGAAGGGAAGCAGTCTGACTATTAATAATTGGGACTGGGACCCTTTTAGATATAACCTGAACCTGTACTTTAGCCAGGCGTGCTGAGCACAGGATGGCGGGTAAGAGTTTAGCTTCTTTTGCACCTAAACTTGCAACAACAAAAATCTTGGCATCACAAATAGTAGCACTCAGCTCATGTTCCATGCAGCCAGAATTGGACCGGTGGTCAGTGCACACCTGTAACCGGACACCCACCCAGTGCAGTTAGCCTAAAAAGTAGGAGGAATGATATGGTGTTGTATGCATCTAGGGAGAGAGCTGGGAGCAGAAGGGGGGTCACACGCCCAAGGTAGGGAAACAGCAGCATAAGAACATAGGACTGGCCATACTGAGTCGCACCAAAAGTCGATCTAGCCCAATATCTTCCGACTGTGGCCACTGCCAGGTACCACAGAGGGAATGAACAGAACAGGTAATCACCAAGTGATCCATCCCCTGTCGCCCATTCCCAGCTTCAGGCAAACAGAGGCTATGGAGCAAAAGTACTCGTGATAAAATCTAAGCTTGTACTTACCCTCCAACACACATCAGTTTGTATTGATATACCAACGGGCTAACCATAGAAGTATATGAGTGGACTTCTAAAAAACTATTCACAGTGCTTTAAACATGTTCAAGGAGAACAAATATACAGCACATTCACAGCCAGGCTCACAGTCTCAGAATAGAGCCTTTTAATTAATAGCCTTCCAATTAATTCAATCACTAGTAAATTTGAGCGTAATCTCCCCTGGAACCAAACTGTTATTTTTAGTACAGAGAACTTCTACCCTTTAATTTTGATCAGTTTGAATCCCTTCACTGTAAGTAAATCCATCCCAAGCTATTGAAATTGTCATTTTTTCTAGAAAGAAGCAGCTAAAATTCTGAATGAGAGAGAATCAAACTGGCCTAAGAAAATCCCACAACAGTAAAATGAACACAACTCTTAGCTGTACTTTTTGGACACTGCTATTGACATTTTAAGATGCTACTGTGTGCTTTGCAAACTGTGGTATGCCCCCATGTGGTCACATAAATAACATGATTAACTACTTACTCCAATCAAAGGAGCTAACTGTAATGAAATAAGACGACAGTATCATAGTACCATTTAGTGAAAATGTTTGAAAATGTCTCCAAACATCTAGAGTAATTGGGGAATCCTGACAAGCAGGTGAACTTGGTTATTGCATGATTAGATTGCTGTTTGTTTGTAACAATGACATCTGTCCCCCTATTCTCTTCCCAGGCCCACTGCCAGGATCACTGCCTCTGAGGACAATGTATATATTTTTGAAAACAGTAAACTGAGTGACCAGTAGCAGTAACACTTTTTAAAAGCAGCTGGTTTTCAGTAGGATTCCAGTTCCTTTTAGCTCTTTGCTGTTGCTTCTCCTGCACAAAGCTGTTTCTTTCCTAGTCTGTTTTCACATGAAAACCATGGCACACACCACACCCAGAACATCCTTAATTCTTATTGAAATACATTTGTCCCAACTCACTAGATTATGGCAATTCCAGTAGTACTCTGGCACTTCTACTCATTCAACTAGTTTTAGGGCAAATTAGTCAGTGATGGAGCCAGTAGGGCTGGTTTGGGAGCAACATAAAGGGTAACATTCAGTACCAGATTCAGATGTAGAAAAAAGGTCAAGTCATTGCTGCCAAAGTTCATTTAACTCACATTGTTTGATAAATACAGCGCACCTGGATTTCATATAGCATTCGGCACAAGCCATATGTCCCTATGCTTTACAGAATTAAACTTCACACTGCATAGTACACAGTGGAGAATTTTTTTTAACCTTCTCTTTTAGAGCAATGCCATCATATTATCTTCAAAAACAATCAATACCAAAAACCCTACCCCAAAAGGAAGAAGTGTCAGAATCCATGGAGTTCACTAGGGACCTTGCTATTGGTTTTATATGGAAGGCAGCTTGATACTACAGTGACGGGCAGCAGTATAAAATCCGTAGATAGATTTTATATTAAAAATCAGAAAAACACCTTTCCCCAAAATCAGAACCAAGCGGCTTTGAAGGGGCGCTAAATTGTTAAACACCACGAGAAAACAGATGAGACTATTTTCTTGTATTGCCATTGCGTCCAAGAGAACCACAGAAAACACAAGGAGAGGAAGTCTGAGACAGCTCAGCATAATTACCAGACTTATTGAATCATAGGGGATTGCTACTTCAAAGTATTACTCAGTGACCTGAGACTGACTACATCCTCTTTTTGTTCTAAATGAAACTGTTGTGGCCCTGTAGTGACCAAAAAAGTTCTTATCTGCTACCTTACAATAAGGGGGACCATAATGGATGTTGTTCCTGGGATGCTAAGAATGCACTGAAAAAACTATTTCCTACATCTTAGATAAATAGGAGCCTGATAGCAAAGAATAAACCAGTCTGTATTTCTAAAAGCAGATGTTTGTCCTCTTTTCCCCACCACCTCTTTTACTTTTTACAGTGCTTTAAACATGCATCTCCTTTTAAAACTGCATCTTGCAAGATTATTCCAAAGAGCAACACAGTAATGAAAAACAAATGGACCCTAACTCCCTCAATTGGTTAAAGCAGTTGCTCACACTACAGTAACTGTGGTTCCTCAAGAGGTTGTAGTTAGTATGGATCTCATTGTAGGTGGGCATGTGCCTCATGTAAGTGAGATTTTTTTTTTTTAAAATAACCTTGGTTGTTGGAGCCACACATGCAGCCTGTGCCTCTTTGTGCACCATGTGAGGGCCAAGGGCATAGAGGGTGGAGCTGCAGTGGCCCTCCCTTAGTTCCTTTGCAATTAGAAATCCAAGGTAGGTAAAGACTCCAAAAAATAGGAATGGAGAGTAGGTCATGGGACTCGCACTGACTACATCATCTCAAAGAACCACCCTACAGTAACTGGAGTTAACTATTCTTTCTTCAGGACTGTGTCAGTGTGGATCCCATTGTAGGTGACTGGCAGATCTCATTCCCACCAGCCTGAGGAGATGCTGAGTTTCATTTGCAATAGTCCAAATGTGAGTGCAGTACTGCTCCCCCAAACCTAGTATCTGGCCTTGTAGCTAAGTCCAAAGCATAGCACTTGGCAAAGGACAGTGGATTAGTCCACCACATCACATTGCAGATCTCTGATATTGGCAGCTATTGAAGTAGGCAGAAGAAGTTGCTTGCACTGTGGTGGGGTGAGCCTTGATGTTTGGTGGGAAGGTACAAAGATGCACTGCGTGATCCATTTTGAGATTGTGTGGGGCGACATCAGGGCATTAAAGGCCAAACTATAGCCAAAGAGATGGAATAGTAGTTTGAATGGTTTCGTTCTGTTAACGTAATAAAGCAAAGTCCTGGCTACATCGAGTGTAATTTCTTTTCTCCTAGAGCAGTGGTGGGCAACCTGCGGCCCGTCAGGGTAATCTGCTGGTGGGCCACCAGACCGTTCATTTACATGGCTGCCCACAGCTCCCAGTGGCTACTGTTTCCCATTTCCAGCCAATGGCACTCTCTCCCCACCCCCCATGGGAGTGTGCCCCTATTTGGGGACTACTGGTTTAGGGCCTTTGAAAAAGGGGTCCCTTTCTGCATGTTTGCAGGAGATTACTATTTTCATTGAAAAGTTATGGAGAGCCTGGGATTAGCCCATGTAGCTCTTTCCTGCAGAGGTGGATAGTACAGGGCCTTGCAAGTTTTGCACTTGCCCTTGAAGAGTCCTTTATCAGCAAAATCAGTCCAGTTGGCAGGAGTCAGTTTACTTCCGTTGTGGTGTCTGAGCTGCTGCGTACAAGATAAAAGTGTCCTGCTGGGTGTTCAACAACCACATCATCAGAACACACACTAGTCTTTTAATTTACAAATAGGGTTGCCAACTGTCTCATCGCACAAACACCCACACCTTGCCCCAAGCCCCTTCTCTGCCCCTTTCCTGAAGCCCTGCCCCTGCTCACTCCATCCCCCCTCCCTCCGTCACTCGCTCTCCCCCACCCTCACTCACTTTCACCAGGTGGGGCAGGAGTGCAGGCTCTGGGCTGGGGCCAAGGGGTTCAGAGTGTGGGGATGCAGGAGGGGATGGGGCTCAGGGCTGGAGCAGGCAATTGGGATGCATGAGGGGGTGCAGGCTCCTGCAAGGCAGCGCTTACTTCAGGTGGCTCCCACAAGCAGCCAGCATGTCCGGCTCCTAGGCAGCTCTGCACGCTGCCCCTGCCACTTCCATTAGCCGGGGTTCCCAGCCAATGAGAGTTGTGGAGTCCGCACTTGGGGTGGGGGTAGCGTACAGAGACTCCCTGGCCACCTCTGCACCTAGGAGTCAGAGGGATGTGCCCTTCGCTTCCGGGAGTCGTGCAGAGCCAGGGAGCCTGTCTTAGGCCTACTGTGCTGTCCACCAGACTTTTAGCAGCCTATTAAAATCTCCCGGCTGGCTTTCATTAGCTGCCAGGAGATTGAGGCCAATTCTGGGAACCAACCCTATTTACAAAGCGGTGGTAATCTTAACTGTCCTCTACAGCTGCAAGATTTGGGTGACCTACAGAAAATACCTGACAAACCTGGAACACCAGCACTTTCTCTGGAAGATCGTCAACATAAAGTGGGAGGATCACCATACTGTCGTCAGAAGGCCAACACCGTCACTGTTGGGACCCTGATTATCCTGCACCGGCTGAGGTGGAGCAGGCATTGTGTGTGCATGCCTGATGCACACCTACCACAACACTTGCTGTACAACCAACTCACTAAAGGAGAAAGGAAAGAAACACTTCTAAGACACCCTCAAGACAAACATCAAGAGATGTGGCATCGATACTACACACTGGGAGACAGTAGCCCAGGACAGGGCTAACTGGTGAAGACTTGTCAGAGAAGAAACTACCACTTTTGAGGAAAATTGCTTTGCTCTGCTTGCAGAAACTTGCCAGAAAAGAAAGGATAGATGACTCTCATGCAGCAACTCAGAAGCCCAACCCTGCCTTCTAACATCACCTGCAACATGTGGCAACGAATTTGCAGCTCAAGGATTGGACTCCTCTGTAACCAAAGGACCTATAAAAAATAAAACCTGTGAAAGATATCATCCTCGACCCTGAGATATCGCCACCACCGACGACAAGATAAAAATGTAGGTTTGGAGAAGGTAATTTCAGATGGTGTGAGGTTTCTGTTTTTAAGGGGGGTGGGAGGAGAATATCAAAATCCTACAAGTGAGCAGGACCTTTGAATAGTGCCCTACAGCAACACCCTACATCACATGCTACTTCTGAACTACACACTGGGAGGTCAAACACCATTTTGCTGCAGGCCTACCACTTGGTTTGGAGGGAGAGCCCTTGACATTTGGGGGGTGGGGGTTAAAGTCTCCCCAGTTGAGATATGCTATTAACATTGAGTTAGAATAGATCATTTTAAACCATTCTTTAGAGACTCCAAGGTGAGACCCTCAAAAATTCAAGGCAAAAGCACCCTGTCTCCTTGAAACATTAGGCTGCTAAACAAATGTGATGGGGCGTTCTCCCCACACTAGCCTAGGTGTTAATGAGGCAAAATATGGAACAGTTAATCAGATAGACAACTTAATTCCCCTCAGCTGTGGCCTAAGTAACCCCTGACTGATGGAGCCCAGCTGAGAAGGAACAGGCACAGCTAGGATAAAGCCAGAAGCAGAGGGCTGCAGCCCCTCTCTGGACATTAGAGAGGGAAGGAAGGAAATTAATTAATTAAGAAGGAAAGGGTATAGGAAAAGGCTCAGGGGAATAGCAGTAAGGTTTAAGATGGTGCAGACCTTGGCCACTGATTAGAGGATCCCCGAGCTGGAACTTGGAGTAGAGGGCAGGCCTGGGTTCCCCTACCAGCATTGGGGAAGTGTTCACTGCCGAGCCAGAGCATGAGGAGGTTGCCTGACTTAGTTTACATGGAGAAACTTTGATACCCTGGAAAGGAGAAAAGCACACAGTGACTTGGCCAAAGGGCCAAGTCATGAAGCAGGAGCACCCCAAACTGCAGAGAGAAAGAAACTGTAAGTGTGCAAACGAGTGACAGAAGGGGGCTTTGGACCTGAAAAATGCTATTTGCCAGAAGAGGCACCCTGTTACAAAAGTATGTACTCTGTTACAGACAGAAAAAAGGGCTTTTTTGGTGGTTGCCAGAGATTAAGTGGCATAAAAGTGAATATCCTCCCAGTCTAAAAGGCCTCTCAAGACACAGGTGGAATATTTATTTTTAAGACAAATGAGAAATGCAACACTACTATTGACACTGGCTGTATAATGATCCTGTAAACCAAGCTTTTCTTACAATAACCTTACCAAATAGCTCTAAAGCAATATAGTTTAGCTTGAACTCTAAAGGCAAAGTGATCAAAGGCTGCAAAAGCTTAGTTAAGAGAAAAAATTCAGCTGTACTATCCACTTCGGATAGTAACTTCATAAAAGGATTATGCAACTTTAATACAAAATTACTTCTTTATGGAGTTGCCAGGAAGAGTGTAGGTGGATGATATTCCTTCAGGGAAAAGAGGATCCCTCATCTCTGCCTTTGCATGATAAATGGATTGGTGTTTGGCTCTACAAGAATGTTCACAATTTGCATCTGCAAACTAGTGAACATGAAGCAGATGATTCCATCTTATCTACAGACAACAAAAAAATCTTGTGTCCCAATCCTGCAGTGAGATTTGCTCAAATAAGCCTACACAGAGCCCCATACACTTAATTAAGGCTCTGAGGGCAAAGGAGTCTGCCCACAGCTCTCACTGGGGGACTGAGACCTTAGACTTTCTGAAAAATATTTAAATGTGAAATATGCTGGTTAGTGCTTACAAACACATTTCAGTTTAGTCAGTGACCAACTTCTCCCTTCAGTGTTTCTACACCACTCAGCAGGAGGATTCATTTGTCTTATGCATGGTAAGACTAGATTTCCCCAGTGAAGTCTGTACCACCAACTATTGACATTTTCACATCCAACTATCTTACATACAAATAGTGTAGGGAAGCTTGTTTAAACATACAGAATGCAGACAGAAAAAGACATTTAAGCACAGGCTTTCATCCATGATCCCACATTTAAAATCAGTATTAGCATGAGAAACAGTGAGGTGAGGTATCTACACACAAGTCACCAAATCAGAAAAGGGGTAACAGAATAAAGATGATCCACTTCTTAGAGTGGGGCTTAGTCCACTTGATAGTTCTTAGGGCAGCATCCAGTTAAGAATAACCACCAACCAGCCACATCCGGATTGGCCTGTGTATAACTATATGTTCTGAGATAGAGTATCCAGAAGGCTGCTTAAATCAGACCTACCTTGACATTTTCAGGTATTTTGATTAGTGGACTTTCTTTCAACTATTACAGCTAACCCTGACCATTCTGAGAAGTATGGATGAGAATACAGAAAATAAGGTACTCTGCATAAGTAATACACTATATTTGTTTTCCATACACCTTTTGGATTTCTATAGTTGGGGCTGGGTTAACAGTTTGGGGTGTCTTTTCCTTAATAGCTTTAGAGTACATATGATTCAAAATTGGTTCATAACTGGATGTGTATATGCTGGTTGCTCAGATGCAATTTATTCTAAAGTGTATTTCAAAGGAAGATTGACATGTCTAGTTTTAAAAGGAAGTGGTTTTACATATAGCTAGTTGTGTGAAACAAAATCGAGTATCTGAGACTAGGCCTGTCAGGACCACAAGATAACATTCATCATCGAACAAGCAGACAGTATCTTAACACAGTTTTAGTGAGCAGTAGAGACCTCCAAAGAGTGGAGAGCAGCCAGACCATTTTTAAAAAAATGCTGTAACAAAATGGAATAGTTGTGCATTTGTTTTATGAAGATTACATTCTACAAAGGCCAGCATTTTATGACTCCCCACTACTAACAAAAACAGAAATCTTGAATACAATCACTTGTACAGATAGATTAGTCAGCTTCCCCCCCCCGACCCCAAAAGCAATAGCTGTGTTCTCAGCTATAAGAAAGCATGCAGAAGCTTTATTGTTTTGCTACCCCCCTTGTGCAGATTTCTAAGTCATAGTACCAATAAACGCATGGTATAATGAAATTGGGGCAATGATACGTTGTACTTTCAGAGACCATTGATCAATACTTTGCAAAATATCAGAACAGCCTTGCAAAGTATTAACATGGATAAAAATTCATTAAGTTAAAGCAATCCAAGATACAGCCAAAATGCAAGAAATAGCACTGTGCATACACAAACATGGAATACTGCAGAGCTCATTTAAAAATGGCACCACTGGACAATATTTTACAATATGCACATTTATTTGAGGCAGGGAAACTAGTGCTCCACAAGTGAAGTGATAATACAGATAAGTGCCTCGATTGGCCATTTATGGTACTTAGTACAATTTAAAACAAACACTTGAAAAGTAAAATGCTAGGTAGGACAGGGCTATTGGAAACTAAACATCTTTAGCGTGGAAAAAATATGGTGCTCCCTCCCCATTCTTAGCCAGACAGTATTGCCAGAGACTGTGCTCATCTTTAAAGCACACTTACTTTACATTCAGTGCTATTTTCTTTCAGAAATCAGAAGTTGTACTTTTAGATGACAAAAGCATTTGTGTTACCTTACAAACATTCAAACTGGAAGCTTAAGATTCTGGCAGACAATGTTGCATATTAAATAGAAACCAACTAGCAATTGTTACTGAACATAAAAAAACCTTATTCAATCATAAAAAAATACTATAATTCACCACCACAGACTTTTTTTACATAGTTTATAAATAATAAATAACAGTAGATTACAAATGGATTTACTTTAGCCCAGTAAGGTCTTCTTAAAAAGTATACTACTGTATTACCTCAGACTGACCAAGGTATTGTATCAAGACTACTACTCAAATGTAACTCCTTAAATGATATGCAGAGCTAGTATCCAATCCAACCTTAAAGCCTTTTCCTAGAAATTAAAGTTAATTTAGTGGCCTGCCCTCTGTAAGGCAGACAAAGGCATAAAGCTATACAGCAGCTGTGACAGGAACACACACACTGCTATCTTACAAAATAATTGGGATTCTCCATAGCACCTCCCAATAGAAGAAACACCTTGAAAAACAGCAAGCACTAAGAGAAAGCAGCACTGAAGACAGCATCTGGTAAGCACTCTACAAACAACATCCTTTGCCCACCCACCAGTTTTACATTCCTTAATTTTAACAATGTCCCCTAAGGCACAAAAATACCTATGGCCTCAATGCCACAGGAGACATTGATGGCGCCGTACACATTCTTCTTTACTCAGTAGTTTAAGTAACTTAGTTACTTGCACCATACATTTTAGATCAAAGCAGGGATTATTTCTCGTTGGCCAAATAACTATGAATATTTACCATATTCCATAGAATCTACTGGATGAAGGGGGTGGGGAGAGAACTATGCAGTTATGTTAACCATGTTTCACAGGGTATTTGTATTTCCCCTATTGATAAATATGCTAGTCACCCTAGAAGGGTCTGCATTTTGTTTTAAACACAAACAACTTCTAGAACCATAGTGTTCAACTGCAATGAAGCAATTACCAGTAGCACTACAGACAGCCAAGCATTTCTTCCCAGCTACAGAGTTGGCGGAATAATTTTACTTTGGGTTAGTGGGAGAAATTAGATATTTACCCCAACCAGAAATTGTGTTTATGAAATAAAAATCTAGCAAAATTTAATTTACTAAAAAGAATCTGTCAACGAATAAATGAGCATTTCCAAACATCTCTGCAACCACCGCCTGTTTCTCCAGACAAGGTGACCATGGCAGTAACAGTACCCAGTATTGTCGTAGAAATAACACTAATATTGTAAAAAGATATCTGTTCAGGAATCAAAAGGTTTTTTCTTTAAAACAAAGAAGAGTTAGTATAAACTGAACAGACATCTTGTTTGTAAAATAATCAAAACCAGACATTAATATGGTCTAAAGTGTCCATTAAGGCTAAATCAAAACCACTGGGAAGAGTTGTCAAGAAATAAGATTACATTAATTTTTCCATTAGTATTTTAATCCTCATGTTAGTGATTCTCAAGGATCGGAGTTCTTCATTTCTCTGTACAAATGTACAGCACAGCTAAACACTGAGTCAGAACAGATTAAGTCACTTAGGTGAGAGATCATCCATCAAAATGAATGAAGAGCATGAGTTTGAGCATGTTACTGGAGATTCTGTGGTAATGCTGCCTTTAGCCAGTGAATCAGAGGAAGAACCAATACTGCTGCTACTCCTATCGAGAATATCTGAAGACAAACTGGAGACACAGGAAAATGGTTACTTAAGAACATGTGAACTATGAATTGGCATACCAAGTTAATGCACTTGGAAAAAAAATTAAAAAAAAAAATGTAGGAGAGACATACTACCACTCAACCTTTACTGCAAGACTGGCAGCCCTGAAGACTCCTTATTTTGCTCTAGCATGTTATGGATACATTCATGCTCCTTAAGGGAAAGAGGAGCAGAATTTTTTTTTTAAAAACATGCATTATAAATTGATACAAACTTCAGCCAGCTGTAGAATAGAAAAGTCAGTTAACAGAAGTAGTGCCTTTAACAATTACAAGGGAAAGAAGGAATTTTTTTTTCTGATGAAGATTCCAATGACATAGCTATTCTGATGCCACTGATTAGCCAGTTTGCTCTCAAATAAATTCTTTCAAAGCAGGATCTTGCAAAATAGTTTTTTTTCCTTAAGAAAATTCTCTCACACTTGGATTTTAAAGGCTATCATGATTCCAGATTTTTATTTGCAAACTGGAACTTCATAAGAGTTGAAAAAATGACAATTCTCACTGATTGTAGGTGGCTTTCCAATTCTACAAAACTCAGGAAGAAGTTTGTTATTTTAGAACCACTTAATCTATCTGATGTGTCTCCTTGGAAAGAGACAAGATTCAAGCCAGACAAGTCACCTTCCTGTTTCTACGAAACAGACAGAGATGCATCAAATTAAGATGTGAGTGACACATCAATATAATCTTAACTGTGGAATATCATAAGAATTTAGCTTCATATCAACTATTAGCCTATGGGAATGCACAGGAGATATGTGATACTATAATTCCAAAAATATCATTCTGCTCACTATACCATTCTGAAACAGAAGGGCACCTAGCAGGTGCTGCAGACAGCAAATTATAGTTAATAGTGAGTGATTTCTGCTTTGAGGGAAAGTAAGGACACCACACAATAATTTCATTTACTATGAAGCATCTGACCTGTGAGCAGCAAGGATTCCCTGCCTATTCCAGGTATCAAAAAGGGGTTCTTGTGAGATGTTCAGATGTGACCAAGAAGAGTGAACCACTTATGGGCAGCTCATCAAATCAGCCAAACAGCAAGCAAGAAAACTTTAATTCCAGAGAGTTGGGGAAGCTTTATTATTGCTGTGATGAAATGCCAAGTATAGTTTCTACTAGTCTGCAAATGCAAATTATTTAGCACAAGTTAAAACTTCTCTGAAAAACCAAGGTGCTGAAGATATCTAAAGGACCTCTGCTTTGGTGTTTCAGTGTTTATAATACAATATTTTACCATGAACTGAAATCTGTCAGATGTGTAACATCAGGAGAAAGCATGTTGGTAGTTCCTTGGAAAAGTCTCTTTGGCTGACTTTCAGTTTCCATTTCACCTGAGAAAAGTAATTAACAGTCAAACTTGTTTGGTTCTGTGAAATATCTCAGCAGAGTAACTTCAAAGTTCTTTCTATCCAAGACTATTTTGGGTGTCCCATATAGTAAGTAATTACATGCATAACATCTTGCACTGTGATCTGGTCAGATCTCTAATTAAGCTTGGTAAGAGCCCTAACACCCCTAAAGCTATAGGAAGTGATTTGATTATTCAGTCCAACCTTTGAGTATGTACTGAACTAATGCTTCAACATTGTCTAAGGGACATGATGCTACTGAAAGTGCAGTAAAACAAAGGTTCTGGTCACTCTAAGATCTCACAGCACTTTTCATAGGAGTTGGGATCTAGACCCAGTGTCTTGCCAAATTCAAACCCTGATTTCATTCTGCCTATATCAACTCCTTTTGCAGTTTCATTTGCATACTGTATTCTTCATTCCCTGTCCTGAAGTAATGTGTAGTGTTGCTCTGTGCTATTAAATAGGTGCCTGGTTCCAACCCAGAAGTGAGCACTCTGCAGTGTTTGTTGAAATGCTGAATAGCAGTTTGCGTCTTGTGCAGTGTCTCATACTCTATTTTAAAAGGTTATTTCTCAGCGATGTTAAGCTTAAATTGTTATATATTTAGAATTATATAGCTTGTATATGCTTTAAACATATGTTTTTAAAAGCAATATAAATGTCAAATGTAAGTGGTTTTAAAAGGACTCATTTTTACAGCCAGCTGTATAACTTGTTTAAAACTGGGCTGCTATATGGACCATTTTCTGGCCATCCGCATATCGTTCTCTTAATATCTAAGAGCAGGCAATCACTCCCATTTTGTTCACTAAAAAAAAATTGTATTGTCACAATATCAGTAACTTTGAGAAATTTAAACAGCATGGGTCAAGAATGGACCCAAAGATGCCCTTTTGGATATTCATGCCAATATTGACAAACATGAAAGCACACTCACAAAGCCTTACACAAAAAACATTAGGCACAACATCTAATCACTTCTGCTTCCTCTTTGTGAGACAGATTACTTCCTCACCCCCCCATGTAAACCTATGGACTTCTTTGGGATTGTAATGTGAAAGGCAGAATTGGGTCCCATATGTTTAGTATATTATACCAGTGGTGGGCAACCTATGGCCCATCAGGGTAATCCACTGGCAGGCTGTCAGACCTTCTTTTACATTTACACAGCTGCCTGCAGCTCCCAATGGCTGCAGTTCGCTGTTCCCAGCCAATGGGAGCTGCAGGAAACAGCGCAGGTTATCCTGACGATACCCAGTTCATTTATCAGTTTCTTATATAAAGTTCAGTTATCTGATACTTTAGTATTTTTCAGTTTCGTTTTTATTGCCAGGTTCATGAGAGTTTTCAGATGTAGTTTAATTCACAGTCTACCAGCAAAAGTGTATTTGAAATTTGGGCACTACTTTTTCAGCTTCCAGTTAACTTGTAGCAGTTCTAGTGTCAACTTGGGGAACTAACTGAAAGGTTTCACATTAAAAACATACTATAAATTAACTTTGTGTACATAATGTAGGAGAAATACACTACCACTCAGCCTTTACTCCAAGACTGGCAGCCCTGAAAACTCATTTTCTGTAGCATGCAAGGAATATGTTCATTCTCCTTTGATGAAATAATGATGGCTTCCATCACACAGACTGAAGCTAAAGAACATAGATGTAAAATACTCTGGATCCTCACACAAACTGAGAAGAAAAAGGTCAGACAACTCTTTCAAGAAATGTGAAATTCTACTGGAAGGCTGCATAGTAACATGCATCATTTTTACCACTAGAAGATATTTTAACAGCTAGCATTTCACAGTTGTACAATATAACACTTTGATATGCCGAGACTTTCCTATTAGGGATTGTTTCAGTTTATGGCTATGACTATACATGTTACCATGTAATAAATGCAGACTAAGGACCGCTAAGCAATTCAAGAGTTTAAAATTAAAGCAACCAGAATTATGTATTTCAGGAGGATATGAAGGAATTAGGTGTACTTAGTGACATTTATGATTAAGGACTATTCATAATTAAGGCTAAGATTTTGTCTCGGATATTTTAGTAAGAGTCAGGGACGGGTCATGGCTTTTGTGAATTTTTTTTTTTTTTTTGCACCCATGACCCTGACTTTTACTAAATATCTGTGACAAAATGGGGATCTGCATCTGCAGGTCCCCACACCGCCTAAAGTGGGGTAGCTGGGTGGTGGCTAGGGTCCTCTGTGGCAGCTGCCAGAGGCCACAAGGGTACCCAACAGCTCCCTGCCCTTGCGGGGGACCCTGCAGCTCCCAACCACTGCAGGCTGAAGTCACGGAGGTCACTGGAAGTCTCGGATTCCCATGACTTTGGCGACCAAATCATAGCCTTATGCATAATTAAAACTGGTTTGTGTTTCCAGTAAAAGTAGAAATGAGTTTGCTCTTCATCTGTGAGAACTGCTCCAAAAAGCACCAAAGTGGAGTGGGGAATGGGAAAGCAGGCTCTAGTTTGGACTTTACTTGTACTGTGCTTTTGCTTTAAGTGGTGCACTTTAATGTACTTTGGCATCTTACATTCAGTGAGTTTCACTATGGGTGCTAAAAGCTGCTTCGCATTTAATATTGCAACTCAGTTTCTATTAGAAATCTGATTTTTTTTTGCATACGCCCTTTCTAAAATCCACAAAGGAATCCCCTCAAAACTAAGTAAGTGGCATCTGCAGTAAAGGCAGGGTTTTTTTAAAATCAAATTTGAAATAAATTAGACCAGATTTGACAGATTGGAAGTAGGTCAATTTATTTTGCCACTTTTTTTTTAAAGCAAACAACCAACTTCACAATTTCATAAATACACACTTAGGGAGAATAAAAGGAGATGTCACTAGTGTGGTTGAGTAAGGAAAGATCAACAGAACTGGATGGGGTAGGTGGAGAAGTACTTGCCGCATAAGCATTGGTAAATAGTTTTTTTTTAAATCCCTCAGTTTAATGTAGTGCCAATTAATAATAATATGGAGAATTTATATAAATTTTACTTCAAACACCATACCACCACCACATTTCTTGTTAAGAAAAGCAGATTTTTCAAAGGAAAAACACTATCATGTACTCTATGCTACTTCCATCCCTCTAATTCTCAAAATATCCATCTTTTGAACTTTCATAGTATAAAACAAACACTGGGTATAAAATTTCAAAGATATTCAGTAAACATATAAAAGGGAATACTTCCATAATTAGAATAAACTTTTGAAATGTACCACTATACAATCTATTTCCTTCAGAACATCATTTATGGAAGCCAGATATATTTCTAACGTAACAAAAATGGTTAAATACAGAGGGAGCCACAGTAATATAGTAATCCCAGAATACAAGGCAGACGCCAATTTTAATCATAGAACATCAGGGTTGGAAGGGACCTCAGGAGGTCATCTAGTCCAACCCCCTGCTCAAGGCAGGACCAATCCCCAATTTTTGCCCCAGATCCCTAAATGGCCCCCTCAAGGATTGAATTTACAACCCTCAACCTTAAACTCAAGCCGGAAACCTCGATTTAAATCACTGATTTTAATTATGTTTTGCATTTGTACTTGTTATTTTCTTAAGGATAGGCCAGTTCTCATTAGCTGGTATCCATTGAACCATGGTGATATGCAACTAAATAAAGCTTTTTATATTAAATTTTTTTGCTAACCAGAAGGATACTCTATATTTAAGCAATTATATAGCTGAATTTATTTATTCAGATTACATTTTATGCTAAAAATGCATAATTCATAAATTTCTATTTACCAGATTAACTTTTTACTTGTGGTTTGTGTCGAGATCTATTTGGCTAGAAATTCAAATTCAATTAAATGCATAAATACAGTATTTTAAAAAATAAAACTACCTTAAAATGTTGGCTATATAAGAGAAATCAAAACATGTTTTGTATTTAACACTAACTGGTTTATTAAAACAAAGGTAGTATTATCTCTAGTTAGTGAATTGAACTGATTGGTTTTGGTCACCATGTCCTTCAAGGTTTTAGAACTAGCAGACCTAATGCGCTCTCACATATTTTGTTCATAGAGTGAAAGAAACAAGCTTTCCTGCTTTTTCAACTCCCAACGGGTTTCTTAACTTTGAATGAAGTAATAACTGAACTGGATGCATAAACTGAAAAGAAGAAAATATTTTCTCTATACCCTCAGAAGAGCGAGTCCAAACCTAGTTTAAATATTTAGACTCTGGCTCCAGGTGCTTAAACTGACTTCCACCAGTTCAGTGGTATAACTGTCTTTAAAACGTGGCAGCAAACATGTACTGCTTAATAATTTTTGTATTTAGTTTAAATGACATTAGCGTATAAAGTAGCCTAGTAAAACATAGGGTTGTCAATTTCAAGTTTAATTTTAAATAGGTTTACTTTAAAGACAAACCTTTATTTAATTTAAATCAAAATCCAATTTTGATGTTTTTTAAACTATGTTTTGATCCACCTTGCCAGAGAATCTAAAAAAACTTTAAAGGTGAAGCATATTTATCTTAGAATGAGTCTTAATTTACAGCTTCCTGCAGCTAAAAATGATTGCCCATCTAGCATAGATTTTTATGTACATCTGATTTTTAGCAAGTCAATCTTTCCAGTTTCCAGCCCATGTTTACTAATAGTCAAAGGTGAAAAACATTCCAAGTTTTAAATAGTAAATACAAGTGACTATTTTAAAAGTAATTGTAAAGTTTAGTAGAAGTCAGATTTATAGTATTTTAGGCAAGCCCTTTTGTTTTATTTTACAGCTGGAAGTTTGGATTGGCAAATTCCAATACATCATGGAGGAGCACGCACTATATTTTGAGGAAAGGCTACTGCTTAGCTTAGCATTAGGATTTAAAGGCAGAAAGTCTATCATCTCTACAATATCAGAAGTATTTAAACATACCTTTCCTTTTAATGGGACCAAGAACACTGGGCCTGATACAGTTGATTGGACTCTGACTCCTCCTGCTAAAAGAGCCAATACTGGTATCAATAAATTCTAAAAAGTTTAAGCTTGAACTAAATGTTTTAAATACTACATCAATATACAACCACATTTTAAAAAGTGAATTCCTGTTTTAAAACAGTTCTGTACAGTTCAAATACGTAGGCAATTGGGAGTCTGATACTGTAGTTAAACAGAAAAGTTAGGTTTTGAATGGTGTTGTCTCGTTAGAGAAGGATTGTTAGGATATAGATATTCAGGCCTGTCAGTAAAGGCCTGTACTCTAAGAATTTAGGTGTATTTTTATCACTTGGCTAGTTATAGAGGTATAAAAGAATCAAAATCACTGTCTGCCGGTGTAAGGTCCTTCTCTTACTGCAACAGTCTGAGGCCCTGTTTTTAGGCTAAGGCCTTTGGCTAAGCAGCAGAGGCAGCCATAAGCTGGGAAGCGACCGGTCACATCCTCACACTCCAAACTAGTCACATTGAAATAAGGTGCTATTGGGCTGTTAGGAATATACTCCTGTCCTGATAATGCCTGTCACCTCCAGAGAAAGGGAAGTGCCTAGAAGATGTAAAAGGAAACTTAGTTTGATAGCATCCTGTCTGGCAAGAACTCACTTATCAATAGCTGGGATGTGAAATCCTCACTTCTGTATTTTTTGTCATTATAGTTCCCACTTTGCCATTGTTTGTCTGTATAAAGTCTGGTTCTGTGATTGTTTGTCTGCTGTATAATTAATTTTGCTGGGTGTAAACTAAGGTGGTGGGATATAATTGATTAAATAATCATGTTACAATATGTTCAGATTGGTTAGTTAAATTTCAGGAAAATGATTGGTTAAGGTATAGCAAAGCAAAACTCAAGTTTGACTGCAGACTATATAGTAAATCAGGAAGTGAGGGGGTGGGTATGGGGAGGGCAGAAATGGGAACAAGGAATGGGGGTGCGGAAATTGGAATCATGTTTGGCTAAGGGCAGGAATGGGAACAAGAACACAGGTGTAAGGCTCTGTGGTGTCAGAGCTGGGAAGGGGGACACTAAGGAAGGAAACTGGAATCATGCTTGCTGGAAGTTCACCCCAATAAACATTGAATTGTTTGCACCTTTGGACTTCGGGTATTGTTGCTCTCTGTTCATGCAAGAAGGACCAGGGAAGGAAGTGGGTGAAGGAATAAGCCCCCTAACAAGGATATCTACCATATGATCTTTGGTAGATCATTTAATTTCTCTTTACTTGTGGAATGTCAGTCTCATTTTATCCATTTGTAAGTTAGGTATACTGCTTGTATACATCTGAGGGATTTAAAAAGTTTGCCTCATAAGCATTAGGAGATTCTCTATGAAGGACCCAGTCTAATCTAAATTTAAAGAATTCAAAGAATGCTAGCATTCAACTTCCTCTTGCAAAGTTGAACATTCAAAATTTTGGGGGATGTGGGGCAATGGTGGGGTCTCTAATTTCAACATCAGGGCAGTTTAAAAAGAAAAAAAGCTTTCAATATTTTGTCAGCAGGTCATTTTTAAAGGAAACTTCAGCCACCTTTTAAAGCAGGACAAAACTAGAACCATCCAGAAGTCACTCTATTAATGGATTCCAGTTGAGATTACAAATGAAAATTGCTTCAAATCAATTTCCAGGCCTGAATTTTAATACTGAACTGTCTTAAACTGCCAGATTATTATTGAAACTAAGTCAGTATGCATTTGTTACTGAGACAAATTGACTTACTTTGAGAATCGCCTTGTTGGACTAGGAATAGGACTTGGAGGTAATCCATTACTACTCACAAACATTTGTAAGGATGGTGAAAAACATTGCTGGGAAAAGAATTAAACAATAAAATACTTCTGCAACTTGCTTTTAAATCATCAATATTTTTCCCACCCCAACCAAAATCCCCAGTGAAAGTAACAAGGCCAACAACCACCTACTGGAAGCTTGGTAAGAGAGGGAGAAGAAGTGGTGCTGGGGGAGGGTCTTTGTCTCCACTGCACCCTTCCCGGGTTTGCAGTGAAGAGACCCAGGAGCAACACAGAATAAAGGGAAAGGGCCATCCTTGTAAATTTAACATGGCCACAGCTGAACTCCTAATCTTTCCTCCCAAAAAGGCTCCAATGACCCCAAGCTATCACTGCTGACACCATCTTTCCCAGCACTCAGACCTGTTCACTGGGGTCTTGCACTCCTCCCTCTCTTCCTCCACACATACACAGCTTGTATCCAAATCTTGCTGCTTCCTCCATAGTATTTCTAAGATCCATCCTTTTCTTTCTTTTTAGGCAGCTTAAAATCTCATCCAGGCCTTCATCTTTCAATTTGATTACCACAGCCGCCTCCCTAGCATCTCCCCTCCCTAAAGCACACAAAATGCAGCTGCTGAAGTCACTCAACGTGGTGAAGGAACCAGGAAGTCAGCAGGTCAGATTTTGCAGGGTTAGGTAGTAAGTTTTAGATATTGAGAAAAGTCAACAGTAGTTAGATTTAACAATGGTGTTAGACTTTCTTCTTTAAAAAGAGTAAATTATTTTGGGAGTTTAAAAAAAAATCCTTTGCAGTTCATCTTAATCTGAAATTTGTGTTTTCTTCCTTGTTTTTCATTTATCCTACCTTCCCTATTCCTCGGGTGGGTGAAGGTGCTGGGGAAACTGGGGTGAAGTCTATTCTCTTTGGAGAGGAAGATTTCTCGGACTTGTCCAAGTCATTGTCACTCTGTAAATACAAAATGTTGCCCTTACGCTGATATAGTACATATCTTTAGAACCCAAGCCACAACATTTCAATGGCCAAATCAGTGGAACAACTTGAACACCAAACTTATGTTTTCTAAAATTATTTCCAAAGTCATTTCCACTTTTTCCTTAAAGCCAATGGTTAAGCGTAGAAGTAGAATTAAAAATTTAAACATCTGTAAAGAGATTACCAGGCTCAAGCTTTCCTCCCATGACTGGCTTATCTGCATTGCTGTTTGCACTTCCCTAAAAAACACAAAAAATCCCATCAGTGGCTACAAAGATGAAGAGTCTGGATACTTTCTTATTTTTCAGTCACACTCACCTTTCATGTGCTGTTTCTCTGTTCATTAAATCCACTCCTTCCTCCTGCAGGAGATAAGTGCTATAAGCTTTCATAATATTTAGTTCATCATGGTACTCAAAGCTGAATGAACTCTTCCTAGTTCAGTCATCTGCCTTTAGAATTTAAACAAGCCAGAGTAACACTCCAGAAGGAAAGGCCTGTCATCCGTCCCAACTCACCATGTCTCCCTGTTCATCCCAGAGCCCAATACGTAGATCATAATAGTAGCTTTGAAAGTGCTGAAGCACTTCAATATGAAGAAAGAACAAGCCCTATGAGGACACCACTCCAGACTTCAGAGTAGCAGCCGTGTTAGTCTGTATTCGCAAAAAGAAAAGGAGTACTAGTGGCAACTTAGAGACTAACACTCTAGGTTAGGGGATGAAACAGAGCTAAATGATTTAATGGAGAAGAAATGCCAGCAGTATCATTTCCATATCAAATACTTCACGAAGAGAAGGAGAGTGAAATATTTTGATAAAATATCACATGTGGAGTAGAATAATGCAATTTACCCTTCTGATTTGATGAAGTCTGCTGCTAGGAATTCGAATGGGAGATGATGACAGCAACTAGAAAAGAGTAAACATCCACTTCTCAATCATAAATCAGTAGTCTGCATACAACTTATTCTCAGTTACCTATGTTCTCTTTAAATTAGAATTAAGATAACCAGGTGTCAATAAGTGCTCAGAACTCAGACCACATTGTAGTAAGATGATAGTTGACCTTAGTATAGCTAGTGCTCTCTTCTTACGAAGTTCATTCCATTAATCAGTGGATGGCACAGTTCTCAGAACTGTAGGAAGCCACTGGCTATTGCCCTCAAATGTAGTAGCAATAATAAACAATTAAGGTAGGGTACTGGAATAAGAATGTGAGCATGAGTTAGAACAGTGGTTCTCAACCAGGGGTACGTATATCCCTGGGGGTACGCAGATGTCTTTCAGGGGGTACATCAACTCATCTAGGTAGTTGCCTAGTTTTACAACAGGTTACATAGAAAGAACTAGCCAAGTTAGTACAAACTAAAGTTTCAAACAGACAATGACTTGTTTATATGGCTCTATGTACTATATGTACTATATACACTGAAATATAAGTACAATATTTATATTCCAAAATTATTTATTCTATAATATGGTAAAAATGAAAAAGCAATTTTTCAGTAATAGGGTGGTGTGACGTTTATATTTTTATGTATGATTTTGTAAGCAAGAAGTCTAGGTGAGGTGAAACTTGGGAGCATGCAAGACAAGGGTATAGCAGTCTGAAAAGGTTGAAAAGGGTATAGTAGTCTGAAAAGGTTGAGAGCCATTTAGTTAGAACATTACAAAAATCTAACTTTGTACTTAAGTGGTAAGATATTATTCACATACCTTAAACAATTTCTCTCAGATAAGCTATAATGGTATCACAAATTTTCAGAAGTGCCAGCAGGAAAAGTTGTAGGGAATTTAAATATTGGAAATAGCCCTTTGCAATAAACTTAACCCCTTTGGGGCAAAGATTGTCTCATAGCTAGGTCTGTACAGCACATAGATCTAATTTAGGGCTTTGGGCACTACCATAAAATAAGCGTTTACTATAACTAACAACAACATTAGGCATGGGGAAGACAGTGAAGTGACAGGTCCATAACAAAAAGTTTAGACCCAGAATTCTGTTATTCTTTTGCTATGTAAGACAGAGGCAATAGATATTTTATTGATTTTAGGACCTTTCAAGTCCCATAACCTCTTTAAAGAGCCAAGACCTACTCTTTACTTCCTATAAAGATAGGAATAAAATGATTTTAGCTGAAAAACAGTAATGCTATTTCCCATGATTTGTCCAAGTTAACAACTGATGAGGAAACATTTAAAGAGTCAAACATCTTAAAGTGAAATAATCACAGGACTGTATGCTGAAAACTCTAAACAGTAAGGAGTAGAGTAACATTCAGCATATGAATTATTCTAAAATTAACTTCTCTTAATCTGTTGCTGTGAAGCCTGCTGTCCACCTCCAGCTCTCATCACCCTATCAGAGAGTCAAGTAAGTAGAAGGTTTGTGGTGTTTTTTTTTTTTAGACAGTTCAACTGTGCAGGGTTATTTTAAAATGAGACTGCAATTACTCTTTCCCACAGGCAAATTCCATGCATTGAGCTTTGAGACCAGAAGAGATGCTGGATTCCACTCTGCTATGGTATCCCAACTATGGGCAATGTTAACCAAAACAAAAAGGCAGGGTAGTAATCAGTAATATGCTTTGTGGAGTATCCTGCTTATATCTACAAAATTTCTTGATTTTTCAGAGGAAATTTTCAAGTAATTTAAAGAAATCCATTTTGCAGCCAAGAGGTCTGTAAGAATATTTCAGTACAGCTTTAAATGAAGTTTAAACTTTTTATTTCCCCTCACTCAATTACACACTGTTGAGGTGTGAACACTGCGTTTAAGATTACTTACCATGCTATGACGGTTCATAACTGTTGTACTGTTCCTGCGGGTTCGCAACACATAAGGCTGAAAAACCTGTGAATTATCACTGAAAGAGATTACAATAGTTACTTTAATTTAAGGCACACATCAGTTATACAATCTTTTTGTATTACATTTTTCAAGATACTGACATGTTCCCATTCTATTTGGCATATTATTTCAAAAAACTAGAGAAGGTAAGGGCATGGAGGATACTAGCTTGTCACCTTTGACTAGCTAAGTATCAGGGAGTAGCAGTGTTAGTCTGTATCCACAAAAACAAGGAGTCCGGTGGCACCTTAAAGATTGAGATTTATTTGGGCATAAGCTTTTGTAGGTTAAAAAAAGCCGCCACTTATGCTCAAAAAAACCTGTTAGTCTTTAAGGTGCCACCAGACTCAGTGTTGTTTTTTGAAGAGCTTTTGACTCAAGTTTCTCTCTAGCTGAGTGAAATTAATGGTCTCATTCTACTTTTCAGTATCTGAAATGCTAGTGTTTTTTGACAGATTGCTCAGGGGCCTTTTGTAGACAGCCATATTCCTTAAGTCTAAAAAAAATTTGTTTTAAAACCAGCTACAAATATGATCTTCAGAAAAGGTTTGGTTGCACAGTTCTAATTAGTGTGTGGTATTCAGCAGACTAGTCCCTTGGACTGAGATTAGCAAGCAGACAGTAGACTGGCATCCACACTCTTGCTTCCCCCAACTAGGGTTTATACCATTAACACAATTCTAGCATTGCAAAGAACCACAAAAGATTTGAAGAGGTGACAGTTAAACTGAGCCTAACCTACATGGAGAACCTGCAGAATTATATGGAATTAGTTGTCCATAAACATCAACAAGAAGTGAAGCAACTACGGACTGGATGGAAGGGGAGTGCCTGTCTTGCTTGCTCAAAGACTTCGTGCACCTGACAAAAAGGCTGTATAATAGACCCATTTCAGGGCCAGCCCAATGGATTATGGAACTCCTGATTGCACAATGCACTGCACCATGGTTGGGGAGCAGCCCCTTGTGGGCATTCTCCCAGCTGGAGACGGTACCAAAGATGGAATAGGGATCAGTTGGATAAGCATCAGATGACCTCCTGAGGTCCCTTTCAACCTATGATTCTATGGGGAAAGAAGGGCTGATAGGTAAGGGGATGGATCTTCTACGTCTAACAGCAGGGCAGCAACCATCAAAACCCACAGCTTCCTCTCAGACATGGGGAAGAGGAGCCCCAGGATGGCAGGAGGATGCCACAGCCGGGCCCCCATCCCCTCTGAGCCCAGGAACGGGCACACCCCAGACCCAAGTCCCTCAACCCGAGCCTATGGACCACGGGGGGGGGGGGGGGCTGGCGGCTACCGCACTCCCAGCGTTGAAGTCGTTTCCATCATATACACAGTTTGCTTCAATGGCTCTCAGCACGGCCACTGCAGGAATTGTTCCACTGCCCTTGCAATGGGGGGGGGGGAGGGGCGGGCCCGGGTCTCGCTCACCTCAGCCCGGGGATGAGGGAATGGGGGGGAGGGGCGGGCCCGGGGTTGAGGGGGGAGGAGCGGGCCCGGGTCTCGCTCACCTCAGCCCGGGGATGAGGGAAGGGGGGGGGAGGGGCGGGCCCGGGGATGAGGGGGGAGGGGCGGGCCCGGGTCTCGCTCACCTCAGCCCAGGGATGGGGGGGAGGGGCGGGCCCGGGGATGAGGGGGGAGGGGCGGGCCCGGGTCTCGCTCACCTCAGCCCGGGGATGAGGGAAGGGGGGGGGGAGGGCGGGCCCGGGGATGAGGGGGGAGGGGGGAGGGGCGGGCCCGGGGATGAGGGGGGAGGGGGGAGGGGCGGGCCCGGGTCTCGCTCACCTCAGCCCGTGGATGAGGGAAGGGGGGGAGGGGCGGGCCCGGGTCTCGCTCACCTCAGCCCGGGGATGAGGGAATGGGGGGGAGGGGCGGGCCCGGGGATGAGGGGGGAGGGGCGGGCCCGGGTCTCGCTCACCTCAGCCCGGGGATGAGGGAAGGGGGGGAGGGGCGGGCCCGGGGATGAGGGGGGAGGGGGGAGGGGCGGGCCCGGGTCTCGCTCACCTCAGCCCGGGGATGAGGGAAGGGGGGGGGAGGGCGAGCCCGGGGATGAGGGGGGAGGGGCGGGCCCGGGGATGAGGGGGGAGGGGGGAGGGGCGGGCCCGGGTCTCGCTCACCTCAGCCCGTGGATGAGGGAAGGGGGGGGAGGGGCGGGCCCGGGTCTCGCTCACCTCAGCCCGTGGATGAGGGGGGCGCTGTTCGATCTCCTCAAGCTCCCCCCGTCGCTCGGGGCCGGCGCGCTCCCCGCCGGCAGCTCCAGGTCCAGCTCCATTTTCTCTTGAGCCATCGCGGCGGCTCCGGCTGCTCCTGCTCCGCCGCGGGGCCCATTCACTGGGGGCGGCCGCAGCGGCTCCTCATGCCGCCCCCCGCCCCGATCCGGCCCGGCCCCCCCTACAGGCCCCGCAGAGGCCGCTGCAGGCAGAGCCCGGGGGCGCTGCGAGCCGGGCGAGGGGGGCGGCACCAGCAGCGCCCCATGCTGGGGAGACGAGAGGGGGCGGCCCCTTCCCCCCTCCGCCGCCGCCGCTTCCTCGGCCCCTCTCGGCTCCCTGCGCGCGGCGCCGGCCTTGCCGCCTCCTCGGGGAAACAAGCGACCGGGCCTAGAGCAGCACCACACAGAACGCGCCGCTACTGGAAGCGCTGCGCATGCGCCACACGCAGCCGGCGGGGTGGGGGAAACTGGTGTGCTGGAAACGCGCATGGGCTCTGCAGCTGCATCATACCAATACGCATGCGTGGAAGAGCCTCCTCCGGAGAGCTTTGATTTCAAGGAGAAGCCCGGGCGCCAGGGAAGGGCGGGTACGCTGATTGGCTGAACCGGGAGGGCGTGTGTTTGAAATGGCCCAATAGGCAGTAAGAAATTTGACGTTGTATGCAATGGTTGGAGCCGGAGTTTTTGAATTTTGGATGTAGGGACTGTGGGTTCGAGGCCCCCTGTTAACCACTAGCGCCTTGTGGAATTTTCTTGGAACCTGTTAATTACGGGTTCTGCTTGTGCTATATATTTACTATATTATCCATGGTGGCAACACCTCATAGCCGCTTTCCTATGGTTTGCTCTAGTACACTAGAATATGACCATAACCACATCACATAGTCTGGTGGAGCACCTTTGTGTATCCATCCAATCTGTTAGGTGTTTATATGATTGCCAAAGACAAAGGAAATCATCTGGGATTTGGGGCAGCATCGGTGCACAATTTACACCCTTATCTTCAGGAATTTGCTACAAAAATTTGCCCAAATCTGTACAATATGATTCCTGCAAGGATTTCTCACGTAGCGTTTGGCTGTATGTGATCTTATCCTTTGCTGGCCAAGCAAAGCAAGGTCAAACGCTCGACTTGATTGCATTTCTGTCTTTGTCTGCCTGCCCTGTAACATAGTAAGTGAGAAACATCACATCCACTAGTATGCAACAGTATGGTTTACCAGCACCTTTATGAAGATGCTGTCTTTTTCTCCAGAATCTCAGGTTTTGGGGTTTTTTTCTGAATCTGCAGGAAGCTTGGAACAATAGTTCTGATAGGGTTGCAAACTGTCTAATCACACAAACCCAAACACTTTTGCCCTACCTCTTTCCTTCTCCCAGGCCTTGACCCTCTCACTCCATCCTCCCTCCCTGTGTCGTGGGCTCTTCCCCGCCCTCACTTAGGCTTGCTAATCCTCCAGGATTGGTCTGGAGTATCCAGGAATTAAAGATTAATCTTTAATGAATGATTATATCATGTGATGAAATCTCTAGGGATACATCCAACCAAAACTGGCTACCCTACTCTCTCACTTTCACCAGGCTGGGGCAGGGGGTTGGGGTGCGGGCTCTGGGCTGGGGCCAAGGGGTTTGGAGTGCGGGAGGGGGCTCCTGGCTGAGGCTGGGGAAAGGGGTGTGGGGTGGAAGCTCTGGGAGTGCTCTGCATGCACCCACAGCTCCCATTAGCCACAGTTCCCAGCCAATATGGAGCTGCGGAATGAGGGAGAGGGTAGCGCACAGAGACCCCCTGCCCTCCCCCATGGGCAGCGGGGATGTGCCGGCCACTTCCGGGAGCGGCACGCAGCCAGGGCAGGCATGGAACCTGCCTTAGCCCCGCTACGCCGCCAGACTTTTAGTGCCTAAAATCTCCTGGTTTGGCTTCAGTAACCTCTGGGAGATAGAGCCCGATTCCAGGAGTCTCCCGGCGAAACCGGGAGGGTTGGTATTCGCAACCCTAGGTGTGAACTGTCCCATTTATTTCAGTGAGGTGTAACTCAGGCCTTATCTCCAGCAGTGGTTTTCAACCTGTGGTCTGCAGACCCCTGCTGGTCTGCAGACTATATCTAATAAGGTGTCTATAAAAGGTTGTCATACAACTGTGGTTTTCTACCTGTGGTGTGTGGATCCCTGGGGGTCCACAGACTATGTCTTAGATTTCCAAAGGGTTCTGCACCTCCATTTCAAATTTTTGATGGGTCCGCAAATGAAAAAAGGTTGAAAATCACTGGTCTACAGTAAAAAGGGTTTGCTGGTATCGTTATAAGGGATATTGGCAAGGTTCCTTCCCCACTCTGAACTCTAGGATACAGATGTGGGGACCTGCATGAAAACCCCCTAAGCTTATTTTTACCAGCTTAGGTTAAAACTTCCCCAAGGTACAAACTATTTTACCTTTTGCCCTTGGACTTTATTGCTGCCACCACCAAGCGTCTAACGAATATATAACAGGGAAAGAGCCCACTTGGAAACGTCTTTTCTCCCAAAATGCTCCCAAACCCTACACCCCCTTTCCTGGGGAAGGCTTGATAAAAATCCTCACCAATTTGCATAGGTGAACACAGACCCAAACCCTTGGATCTTAAGAACAATGAAAAAACAATCAGGTTCTTAAAAGAAGAATTTTAATAGAAGAAAAAGTAAAAGAATCACCTCTGTAAAATCAGGATGGTAAATACCTTACAGGGTAATCAGATTCAAAACATAGAGAATCCCTCTAGGCAAAACCTTAAGTTACAAAAAGACACAAAAACAAGAATATACATTCCATTCAGCACAGCTTATTTTATCAGCCATTTAAACAAAACAGAATCTAACGCATATCTAGCTAGATTACTTACTGAGTTCTAAGACTCCATTCCTTTTCTGTTCCCGGCAAAAGCATCACACAGACAGAGAGAACCCTTTGTTTTCCCCCCCTCCAGCTTTGAAAGTGATGTGAGTGTTGTTTTGTTTATGGTGGAAGAAGTTTACTAAACAGAAAAGTTTTGAGCATTTAATAAAAGAGTCAGGATTTGTCTAATCTCTGGAAGATAGCTTCACAGCTGTATGTCTACACTATGAAAGTAGGTCAATTTTATAGAAGTCGATTTTTATAAATCTATTTTATATAGTCAATTGTGTATGTCCCCACTAAGCACATTAAGTCAGCGGAGTGCATCCTCACTACCGTGGCTAGTATCAACTCACGGAGCAGTGCACTGTGGGAAGCTATCCCACAGTTCCTGCAGTCTCTGCTGCACATTGGAATTCTGGGTTAAGCTCCCAATGCCTGATGGGGCAAAAACATTGTCATGGGTGGTTCTGAGTACATGTCTTCAGTCTCCCCTCCCTCCTTCCCTCTGTGAAAGCAACTGCAGACAATCATTTTGCGCCTTTTTTCCTGGGTTACCCATGCAGACGCCATAGCATGGCAAGCATGGAGCCTGCTTAGCGCACTGCTGCTGTTGCGAGCATTGTAAACACCTCGCACATTATACTGCAGTAGGTGCAGAACCTGGCTAAGAGACAGCAGCACGAGGATGATTGTGAGGAGGATATGGACACATGTTCCTGAAAGCACGCAATTGGCACATCATGGCAGCAGTGGGGCTGGTTAATACAGTGGAACACCGATTCTGGGCCCGGCAAACAAGCACAGGCTGGTGGGACCGCATAGTGTTGCAAGTATGGGATGATTCTCAGTGGCTGTGAAACTTTCTCATGCGTAAGGCCACTTTCCTGGAACTCTGTGAGTTGCTTTCCCCTGCCCTGAAATGCAGGAATACCAAGATAAGAGCTGCCCTGATGGTTGAGATGCAATAGTTGAGTGGCAATAGCCCTGTGGAACCTTGCAACGTCTGACTGCTACCAGTCAGTCGGGAATCAATTTGGAGTGGGCAAATCTACTGTGTGGACTGCTGTGATTCAAGTAGCCAATGCAATCACTGATGTTCTGCTATCAAGGGTAGTGACTCTGGGAAATGTGCAGACCTTTGTGGATGGCTTTATTGCTCTGGGGTTCCCTAAGGGGTACTTCTCAATGGTGCTGCAAGCACTGGTGGATCACAAGGGACGTTTCACCAACATCAACGTGGGATGGCCGGGAAAGGTGCATGACACTCGCATCTTTAGGAACTCTGGGCTCTTTGAGCAGCTGCAGGAAGGGACTTACTTCCCAGACCAGAAAATTACTGTTGGGGATGTTGAAATGTCAATAGTTATCCTTGGAGACCCAGCCTACCCCTTGCTCCCATGGCTCATGAAGCCATACACAGGCAGCCTGGACAGTAGTAAGAAGCAGTTCAACAATAGGCTGAGCAAGTGCAGAATGGTGGTAGAATGTGCCTTTGGACGTTTAAAAGCTCTCTGGCGCTGTTTGCTGACTAGGTTAGACCTCAACACAACCAATATATCCATTGTTATTACTGCTTGCTGTGTGCTCCATAATATCTGTGAGAGTAAGGGGGAGACGTTTATGGTGGAGTGGGAGATTGAGGCAAATCACCTGGCTGCCAATTTTGGACAGCCAGACACCAGGGCGATTAGAAGAGCACAGGTAGGCGCACTGTGCATCAGAGAGGCTTTGAAAACCAGTTTCATGACTGGCCAGGCTACGGTGTGACAGTTGTGTGTGTTTCTCCTTGCTCCAAACCCACCCCCTTTGTTGATTTTAATTCCCTGTAAGCCAACCACCCTCCCCTCTTCAATCACAGCTGGCAAAGGAAATAAAGTCACTATTGTTTTGAAACCATGCATTCTTTCTTTATTAATTAAAGAAAGGGGAGATAACTGATAAGGTAGCCCAGGTGGGGTGAGGGAGGAGGAGAGGAGGGAAGGACAAGGCCACATTGCTTATTGTAGCCACACTACAAATCAAACAAATTTATTTCAATCAATCAAAACTGTTTGAATGACAGCCTTCTGTTGCTTGGGCCATCCTCTGGAGTGGAGTGGCTGGGTATCTGGAGCCTCCCCACCGCATTCTTGGGCATCTGGGTGAGGAGGATATGGAACTTGGGGAGGAGGGCAGGCGGTTGTACAGTGGATGCAGCAGTGGTCTGTGCTCTTGTTGGCTTTCTTGCAGCTCCAACAGATGCTTCATCATGTCCGTTTGCTCCCCCCATTAGCCTCAGCATTTCATCCTGCCTCTTCTCATCGCGCTCACTTATTGCTTTCCTGGACTCTGCCACTGAATGCCTCCATGCATTCAGCTGTGCCCTATCAGTGCGGGAGGACTGCATGAGCTCGGAAAACATGTCATTGCAAGTGTGTTTTTTTCCTTCTTCTAATCTGTGATAACCTCAGGGACGGAGATGATAGGGGGAGCATAGAAACATTTGCACCTGTGGAGGGATAAAAAGAGAGAGTAAAATTTAAGATGATACATTTCTGAGAACAAAAGGGAGACTCTTTCACAGTGAATCAAGCAATTCACAGCAGACAGCACATGTGCTTTAGGTACAAGGTTGCATATTCCCTTTTATATTGAGTGCCTGCCAGTATGGTGACACATCACACATGGCTGGGCAACAGAATTCAGTTTCCAGGCAGCCATGGTAAGCCAAAAGGTACGCGGGTTTGGCTTCTAACGCCTTCATAACATGTGGGAAGGTTTTCAAACTGCAGCGCCCTCCTTTCCCATAGCAAGCAATGCTGGTTGGGTTTGCCATTTAAAAGGAGGGACTGCGGTTTTTGGGTGGATGTGCAGCACACATCTCCCCCACCCCTCTGCGTGGCTATTTGGCATGATCCCTTCACCCCTCCCCCTGCCGCGTGGCCATTCTCAGGGATGATCCCTTTTAGGCAAACACAAACAGCCCAGCATAAATGGGGTCCTTTTACTGTTCCCTTACAAATAGTCTCCTATTTCAACCAGGTGACTGTGCATGATATCACTCTCCTGAGGCTAACACAGAAAGATATCGCCTGAATGTTGCTCGAATGCGACTAAAACCCAGGACCATTCGCTGCCATGCTTTGTGCTGCAGTGATTCCAGACTACTTGCTACTGGCTTGGCATGGTAAAGTATCTTACCGTGGAGGACGAAATAAGGCAGCCCTCCCCAGAAACCTTCTGCAAAGGCTTTCAGAGTACCTCCAGGAGAGCTTCAAGGAGATGTCCCTGGAGGATTCCAGTTCCATCCTCAGACACATTAACAGACTTTTCCAGTAGCTGTACTGGCTGCGAATGCATCCCAAGTCTTCAGGGCAAATCACACATTAAACACTATTGCTTTTAAACCCTGTACCTTAATTACAAATGTGCACTCACCAGAGGTGCCTTCTCTGCCTTCAGGGTTGGGGATCCCGCCTTGGGAGGGTATTGGCTCCAGGGTGATGAAAAGATCCTGGCTGCCAGGGAGAACGCATTCACCCCTTGCCTGCTGCGCATTCTCCTCCTCCTCCTCTTCCTCATCCACAAAATCCTCCTCTGTGTTGCGTGAGACTCCCCCCTATCAGGTGTCCACGGATAGTGGTGGGGTAGTGGTAGGGTCCCCCCCTAGAATGCCATTCAGCTGATCATAGAAGCGGCATGTATGGGGTTCTGACCCGGAATGACCGTTTGTCTCCTTTGTCTTTTGGTAGGCTTGCCTGAGCTCCTTGACTTTCACGTGGCACTGCTGTGTATCTCTGTTGTAGCCTCTGTCCTTCATGCCCTGTGTTTAATTACTTATTGCTTAATTACACATTGCATAAAAAGTATTTCCATTACAGGTTCTGAATTTCCCACTCTTTAATTTAATTTAATTAAAGAGTATTCGTGAGACAGCAGCTCTCAGGCCACTGAGTTCCTGCCTCCAGCCCAGGGGCTCTCAGCTAACAATCCACAACAAAGTCCCCAAGGATCCAACCTTCTGAAGTTACAGGCAGGGAGCAGGAGCTCGCGGGAACTGCATGGGTCAAGCACAGCCCATCAATAATGGGAAGGAGGACATGCACACACAGCAGCAGCAGCAGCAGTCCCCTGCACAGTAGACCACTTGATACTTGTGCTATTCCGCAAAAAGAAAAGGAGTACTTGTGGCACCTTAGAGACAAACAAATTTATTTGAGCATAAGCTTTCGTGAGCTACAGCTCACTTCATCAGATGCATTCAGTGGAAAATACAGTGGGGAGATTTTATATACACAGAGAACATGAAACAATGGGTGTTACCATATACACTGTAACAAGAGTGATCAGGTAAGGTGAGCTATTACCAGCAGGCGAGTGGGGTGGGACAGGGGGAACCTTTTGTAGTGATAATCAAGGTGGGCCATTTCCAGCAGTTGACAAGAACGTGTGAGGAACAGTAGGGGGTTGGGGAAATAAACATGGGGAAATAGTTTTACTTTGTGTAATGACACATCCACTCCCAGTCTTTATTCAAACCTAAGTTAATTGTATCCAGTTTGCAAATTAATTCCAATTCAGCAGTCTCTCATTGGAGCCTGTTTTTGAAGTTTTTTTGTTGATGAATTGCCACTTTTAGGTCTGTAGTCGAGCGACCAAAGAGATTGAAGTGTTCTCCGACTGGTTTTTGAATGTTATAATTCTTGACGTCTGATTTGTGTCCATTTATTCTTTTACATAGAGACTGTCCAGTTTGGCCAATGTACATGGCAGAGGGGCATTGCTGGCACATGATGGCATATATCCCATTGGTAGATGTGCAGGTGAACGAGCCTCTGATAGTGTGGCTGATGTGATTAGGCCCTGTGATGGTGTCCCCTGAATAGATATGTGGACACAGTTGGCAACGGGGTTTGTTGCAAGGATAGGTTCCTGGGTTAGTGGTTCTGTTGTGTGGTGTGTGGTTGCTGGTGAGTATTTGCTTCAGGTTGGGGGGCTGTCTGTAAGCAATGACTGGCCTGTCTCCCAAGATCTGTGAGAGTGATGGGTCGTCCTTCAGGGTAGGTTGTAGATCCTTGATGACGCGTTGGAGAGGTTTTAGTTGGGGGGCTGAAGGTGATGGCTAGTGGCCTTCTGTTATTTTCTTTATTGGGGCTGTCCTGTAGTAGGTGACTTCTGGCTACTCTTCTGGCTCTATCAATCTGTTTCTTCAGTTCAGCAGGTGGGTATTGTAGTTGTAAGAATGCTTGACAGAGATCTTGTAGGTGTTTCTCTGTCTGAGGGTTTGGAACAAATGCGGTTGTATCGCAGAGCTTGGCTGTAGACAATGGATCGTGGTGTGGTCTGGATGAAAGCTGGAGGCATGTAGGTAGGAATAGCGGTCAGTAGGTGTCCGGTATAGGGTGATGTTTATGTGACCATCGCTTATTAGCACTGTAGTGTCCAGAAAGTGGATCTCTTGTGTGGACTGGACCAGGCTGAGGTTGATGGTGGGATGGAAATTGTTGAAATCATGGTGGAATTCCTCAAGGGCTTCTTTTCCATGGGTCCAGATGATGAAGATGTCATCGATGTAGCGCAAGTAGAGTAGGGGCGTTAGGGGACAAGAGCTGAGGCAGCGTTGTTCTAAGTCAGCCATAACAATGTTGGCATCCTGTGGGGCCATGCGGGTACCCATAGCAGTGCCGCTGATCTGAAACGTGTGCTATTCCCTTCCTGCCCCCTGGCCCCGGCCGCGAGCAGAAGACAGGAGACTCCGCTGCCTGGATCATTGATGTGACCCACAATGGCAGTCCCGATGTTCTTAACCGCTTTCTCCGGGCGTTGATGTACTGCGCAGGCGCAATGGCAACTCAGGCGCCGGGCGCCTCACTACGGTTACACTGCGCATGTGCTGACACCTCTTGACTCTGCTGCGTCTGTCATTCTGGGTCGCTATGGCGCATGCGTACTGCTTCCCAGCGATTCCCTGGGCCCGGTCGCTTGTTTCCCCGAGGAGGCGGCAAGGCCGGCGCCGCGCGCAGGGAGCCGAGAGGGGCCGAGGAAGCGGCGGCGGCGGAGGGGGGAAGGGGCCGCCCCCTCTCGTCTCCCCAGCATGGGGCGCTGCTGGTGCCGCCCCCCTCGCCCGGCTCGCAGCGCCCCCGGGCTCTGCCTGCAGCGGCCTCTGCGGGGCCTGTAGGGGGGGCCGGGCCGGATCGGGGCGGGGGGCGGCATGAGGAGCCGCTGCGGCCGCCCCCAGTGAATGGGCCCCGCGGCGGAGCAGGAGCAGCCGGAGCCGCCGCGATGGCTCAAGAGAAAATGGAGCTGGACCTGGAGCTGCCGGCGGGGAGCGCGCCGGCCCCGAGCGACGGGGGGAGCTTGAGGAGATCGAACAGCGCCCCCCTCATCCACGGGCTGAGGTGAGCGAGACCCGGGCCCGCCCCTCCCCCCCCCTTCCCTCATCCACGGGCTGAGGTGAGCGAGACCCGGGCCCGCCCCTCCCCCCCCTTCCCTCATCCCCGGGCTGAGGTGAGCGAGACCCGGGCCCGCCCCTCCCCCCCCTTCCCTCATCCACGGGCTGAGGTGAGCGAGACCCGGGCCCGCCCCTCCCCCCTCCCCCCTCCCCCCTCATCCCCGGGCTCGCCCTCCCCCCCCTTCCCTCATCCCCGGGCTGAGGTGAGCGAGACCCGGGCCCGCCCCTCCCCCCTCCCCCCTCATCCCCGGGCCCGCCCCTCCCCCCCCTTCCCTCTTCCCCGGGCTGAGGTGAGCGAGACCCGGGCCCGCCCCTCCCCCCTCATCCCCGGGCCCGCCCCTCCCCCCCCTTCCCTCATCCACGGGCTGAGGTGAGCGAGACCCGGGCCCGCCCCTCCCCCCCCTTCCCTCATCCACGGGCTGAGGTGAGCGAGACCCGGGCCCGCCCCTCCCCCCTCATCCCCCGGGCTCGCCCCTCCCCCCCTTCCCTCATCCCCCGGGCTGAGGGGCGAGCGAGACCCGGGCCTGGCGCCCCTCCACCCCCCCCAACCCCAGGCCTGGACTGTGGTGAGAGTTCCTCACCTCATCCACAGACTCCTCCTGTCATATTCCAGGGTGAAATGAAGAGGCCTATTCTCTGGACACAGATTTCTTGCCTCCTTTTTGCATGGCAGAGCAGGAGAGTAGGTTTTGGTCCACGCGTGCTTTCCAGTCCCTTTCCCCAGGAGCTAATGCACTGAGGAAGTGCCCAGGCTGGTCTCCATCTTCACCTTGCCTCCCTAAAGTGGCTGTTGGGAGCAAGCTCACTTTTGATATTTGATCATAGTTGTTCAGGTTAAATGCAGGGTTTGATTTTCCTGATGAAAGTTTAAAACACTCTTTCCCTTTGGAATGTGCTTTAATGCACTTCTCACTGACACATATGTTGTCAAATACATAACCATTCGCCAGGGATCAGGAGCATATGTCCACTGCATCATCACCAAATTAGTTTTTCTGTGAGAGCCAGAGATGGAAAGAGCCAACTGGCTGACCTATCCTCAGTGGATTCCTGGACTGGATTTAATATGCAGTTTTCCACCTTAGCTGATGTAACTGGGCCCTTATGTCAAGGTATCTGCCCACTGCCATACTTCGATTTTGTTGTTTCTGAGGCAACAGCAGCTTGAGTTTCTATAAAATGTAGTGGAATACAGCCTTTCTCATACTTAAAACAGAAGCATGTTTTGTATCCAGTTGCATCTCAATAGCTAAGCAGAGTTAATTAATATTTGGATGAGATATGCTGATGCTGTAGAAAGTGGTATTATGATTTGGTATGCTTTTCCATATGAAACTGTAGATCTACTACTAATGCTTCAGAGTGGTATCTGGTGCTCTGTTCTCTTTTGGATAAGATGTAAAACTGAGAACTGTAAAACTGAGGGCCACTATTTTGGCCCTTGTATGTGTGGAAATATGTAGGTAGCTAGTTAGAATTTGCCTGACTAGACTTTCCCTGATGTTTCAGTTAGACACTGTATTTTTTACTTCTTATTCTAAACTATTTTGTAGTGGTAATACATGGAGTTAAAACAGCTGTTGCGTTCACTTGTGGCAGTGGTGGCAGCCGTGGATAGAACAGTAATCACTCTATTTGTGTTTCAGTTTAAGATTGTAAGTGCTGTTAAGATCCTTCATGATGCAAGGCACTATACAAACGTTAGAATAATAAATTATCTGAGAAGAGTTTAGTCAAATCATGAGGGAAAATTACTTACTGGGCCCTTTAACCTCTAGGGGTTTCACTTCTGCATTAAAGATGAGGACAGTTGTGTGTGGTAACAGGCCTGTTAATTTTACTTTGGACAATTGTAGCTTGTGTTGGCAAGTGGAACACTATAGTGAGAGATTCAGGAACTATATTGTAGACATTAGACTACTTAAAATGCAGCCTTGTACATGTATCTTTAGTATTTTTTCTAAATTCATTTTGTAGATTATAAACATGAGATTTATAAGAAGCTATTAGTAGATGGCTAGCTCCGAGAATGGTGTAAATCTTTCTACTCTTAAGGACAAAATTTACTATAACTGGTTTAAAAAGAACAGTAAAGAATTTTGTGCTCATTTTTTTTTATTCCCAGTCATCATTAATGTTAAGTGAATATCATCTTATAAGTGTTTGACTCTTACTAGTTTCTAAAATGTTTCCCATGAAAGGGAAATTCTGAGTTTTGACCAGCACTGCTGCTTGTGCAGAAAGAATTTGCAGATCAGGGCCTTTGTGTCTAGTCTTCTGTTTAGCATTTACATGTTAAAGAAACAAAGTCAGTAAAAGAGGAGTAGTTGGAATTGTCCAACCGTGGCCACTCTTCTGGCCCTCCATGGCCCTTTAACTATTTTTCTCTGTGTTTTGGTTCCATTCCTAAATCTAGGATGTATTCTTTATGACTGCTGTCTGTCTACCTATAAATTAGATGCCATAGATAATTCTTCACTACTAATCTCAGCCGAGGAAAAAGCTCATCTCTAAATTTTGGGTCATAGCCCCTTTCAACTTCTCCCTGACCCACTTCCTGTATCAGATGATAAATAATTAGCATATGCAAGAGAAACCAGTGAGAAGATTTTCTTCATGATTTCCTCAAGAATTGCGATTGCCAAATATGGGCAAATAAAGATGGGGTATAATTTTGGTGAAAAGGCCTGCACTGGATTCCTAAAGAAGAATGGAAAGTTTCTGAAATAGCTTCTGTGAACAAGTTGATACTAGCTTTTTCCTGCAGAATGTAAAGCCTTATTTAGTAGCTTTATTTTATATTAATTTCCAACATAATGTCATTGAAAGTTGCTGGAAAACAAATGGGTGTATAAATTGTAATGCTGTAAAATTCTTGTTTTGTATGTTGTTTACTACAGTTGGAATAGTTGTCATCATCAAACATTTAGATTATTAAATTTATCAATATGGAACGATCCCTGTTTGAATCTTAAATCTTTACAATTTTTTAAAGGACAACTGATCGTATGACTGAACAAACTAAAAATATTCTAAAGTTGTTTTTGTCTAACAGATACAACAAGCATTTTGAACTATGAGAGTTTCAGCTTCTGAAAATTTCTCTACTGAACTACAGCTCAGTTCCCACCTTGGAGAACAAGCTAATGCCACTGTCCAGCTTGTATTTTTAAAGACAAAAAGCTTCTTATAAGGTGGTAGTTGTGTCCATCCATTTGAGATCAGAAATTAGTTAAGATAGCAAAAGATAAAGTAGGTGACTTTTTGCACTTTGATACAAATCTCGCAATCAGGTTGACACATTCAGAAGTCAGTGGGACTGTGTGTGGGCATGTGGACCAGATTGTAGGACTGGGCTTTAAACTATAGTATTAATTACTGTAAAAATGTGTTCAGTTCATACAGTCTGATTATTCATAAAGTGCAACGTTTTGGCTATCAGGAATGTAGGAAATGGCAGAAAAACTTGCTACTAGAGTATATTTAAAAAGAGAGCATTTTGCATTAAATAATCCAGACCACTAATCTTAAATTAATCTGCCCTTTCTTCGAGTGATGGTCCCTATTGTATTCCACTGTGGGTTATGCATGTGTTCCATGCACCCAGAACTGGGGAATTTAAAAGTAATGTCCATTGGTCTGTGCATGTGCCCTGGCTCACCTCATGACTCTGACTGAGGTGATAAAAGGTGAGGCAGACTGACCGCCTCTCCAGTTCCTTCTCACTGCTGCATGGTCCAGGTTGGAACTTCTCTGTGTCCTTAGCTTCGTCTTCATCCCTTAAGATAAGATTTAGATTTGTAAATAGTTTTTAGCATCTTGTACAGTTTATAGTTTTAGTGTTTTCGTAGTTTTTTGTGCTAGATTAATTGTTGGGGGAACACTCCCTCCCCTCACATCTCCCTGCCCCATGCTGGTACTAGACTATGCCCAGGACTCTGGTTTCAAACTCTGCACTTCCTGCCCATGATCCTTCTCAGTCAGTGATGACCACCAGCACTGTGTACTGCCCTGGGGAAGCACACATCGTAGTGAAGTGCAGTATCTGCCACTCATTCCCCAGCCATATTTGACAAGGGCAGGAACTCTCCATTCAAAAACACCTCATGGAAAAGGGCCTGAGGTCTCAATCGGACCCAGGCTGGGACTTCCCACCCACCCACATTTGCATTGGCCTAACTCAGCAAGGAGTGAGCCTCCAACACTGGTGCCAGATAATCTACCTCTACAGAACCACTGGCGAGATCTTCTCAGGAACCCAGGAAGGACTCTCATATGCATGAGATTAAGTCTTCCTCGAAATCCATTTAGAAGAAGTTGGATTCAGCTCTGAGCAAGCCTGGCACCTCATCCCAAGAGGACTTAGCATGTCCTAAGTCCCAGAGGCTTGACAAGAAAGCCCATAAATATTGGGCTCCATCAGTACCAAAATGCGATCTACAGGCACCGACATAGACCGCTCACTGCCTACCCCTGGCACCATCTTTGTTAGCACCCTCTCCAGCTACAATGATCTGGGCAAAGACAACTCCTCTCACACTGGAGAGACCTGGGTCCCATGCTGCTCCACAGAACATCTTCGCTTCCCCCTGATCTGGAATCCCCTCCATTGGGTCTGTTTCGTTCTAGAGATGTCATAACACCACCTGGGGAGTCGATCACTTGGAGAAGTTTATCACCCGCTCCTTCCCCGAGGTACAGCTTTCCTTCAGTAGTACCAACGGTACCACCTATGGAACAGAACTCAGCTTTCTCCTCATCAGGAGAGTGATCCACCCAAGGAGCCTTCGTTTCCTTACCCTATATATCCTCCATTTCCCAAAAGACTTACACCAACTTGGGACCAAACTCTACGTTTAGCTTGGAGCTGCTGGCACCTCATGTCATGGGGGCCACCATTTCTCCCTTTCGAGACTTCCTGCTGGCCACATTGTGGGTCCTGGGACTGACACCCACCCTGCAGAGTCGATAAGGAGTCTCTTCTTGCTTCCCCTTGAAGGAGGCGGTCAGATCACCCCAGGATCCTTCAGAGGAGGAAGAACAATATGCACTGGATCTGGCAGTTCCACTGGAACCAGCAAGATTACCATTTTTGTGTCCAGACAAAGCGGTAACCCCTATGTCTTCTTTCCCTCCCCCCAGAAGAATTCAGGCAGTTCCAGGGTCATTTTTGTAGAATTGCAGGTGAACTACGGATTCCTCTTGAGGAGATTAAGGAATCCATACACAAGCTCCTTGACATCCTCCACCCATCTGGATCCAACAAAATAGCACTCCCTGTTAATGAAGCTATATTGGAGTCAGCAAGATTTGGCACACCCCAGCCATTGTGCTC
The DNA here is from genome assembly GCF_965140285.1 of Lepidochelys kempii. Classification (NCBI taxonomy): domain Eukaryota; kingdom Metazoa; phylum Chordata; order Testudines; family Cheloniidae; genus Lepidochelys; species Lepidochelys kempii. The sequence continues at coordinate 98,275,937 of NC_136388.1, read as the reverse complement.
CCACCCCTCAAAGGGCAGAAAAACTCTTATGTGCCAGCCAAAGGGGCTAATTTCTTATTTTCTCACCCCTCTGCCAATTCTTTGGTGGTTCAAGCAGCTTCTGAAAGGGCTAGACAGCAACACCCCTGGTTTACCACTGTGGACAAGGAGGGTAAGCACCTAGACCTACTGGGCAGAACGGTCTTCTCATCATCTGGCCTCCAGTTCAGGACAGACAACTATCAGGCACTAATGGTCAGGTATGACTTTCTGAACTACCCAAGTTTGCAGAATTAACTGACAGACTTCCACAACAGGACAGAGCTTGTTTCCAGGCTTTGATAGACTAAAGCAAACTAGTAACAAAGACTTCTCTCCAATCTGCAGTCGATGCCACTAACACATCCTCCAGAGCCATTGTTATGTACAGAAGGTCATGGCTCACTGTGTCAGGGTTCTCTCATGAGGTCCAGAATACCATGGAGGACCTCCCCTTCAATGAATTACAGTTATTCAGTCAGATGAGTCATCTTGAAGGATGCTAGGGCTACCCTCCGCTCTCTGGGGTTATATACACCTGTCCCTGTGAAGAAATTCCATCGACAGTCATCTAGACCTAGACCCATGGGTTCAACAAGTTTTTTATTAGAGGCCCTATGAACCACCACACAAAAGGCAAAGGGTTCAAAGGACCTGCTTCCCCGCACCTTCTGCAACCGGCTCAGCATCCCAATCACAACCCTACTGGCAAGGCACTATTTTTGATGGGATCTCAAGAGTTGTGAGGCATTAAGCCCAACGTTGCCCCACCTTTACACACCATTTGGAGGTCGTCTAGCACTCTTTCTCAACACCTGGAGTACAGTGACAACAGACCAGTGGGTACTGAACTTCATCCACTCTGACTATATGATCAAGTTTGCATCCCTGCCTCCTCCACCTTTCAAGGAGCACTCTCAGGAAACTATTCTCAAGCAAGAGATTGGACTCCCTATTAGAGCAAGGAGTGATAGAACGTGTCCCTCCTCAATACCAAGAGAGCAGCTTTTATTCTTTCCTTATACCCAAAAAGAAGGATGGATGAAGACCGATTCTCAACCTCTGCTACCCCATTCATTTCATTCAAGTTCACTCAGGTTTTGTATGGTCATGTAGGGCTCTATAATACCAGTCCTAGAAAAGGACATGTGGTTTACAGCTTTCAATATCAAGGATGTCTACTTTCATGTAGATATTCATCCCACTCACAGATGCTTTCTCATATTCATGATGGGCTTCGACCATTTTCAGTACAGAGTGCTCTCTTTCAGCATAGAGACACCCCTCTTCCTCCCCTCATCTACTGAGTCTTCACCAAAGTATTCACAGTAGTGACCGATCATGCCAGATGCTTTGGTCTCATTGTCTGTCATTGGCAACAAAATCACCCTATCAGCAGCCTCCCTTCCCAGAAAATGAAATATGCTCCCAGACACTCTCAGCAGACATTCTGCAGTCAACCATGAGTGGGAACTCCACAACTTGGTACTGCACAAAGTCTTTGATCTATGGGGAATCCCATCTAGGGATCTGTTCACCTTTGTAACAAACAGAAAATGCGTCGCATACTGCTCCAGACGAGCCTAGGTCACCACTCTCCAGGCAATACTCTACTTTTTCCTTGGTCAGATCACCTGAACTATGCATTCTCTCTGCTACTGCTCCTACCATCAGGACAGGGCATGGGTTATCCTGATCTCCCCCTATTGCTCAGACAGTTTTTATTTTTCAAATCTCCTGCGCATGTCATCCTGAGCACTGATGATCTCCCAACATTTCCCAAGCTACTGACCCAGAGGAATGGCAAGATCAAGCACCCCAATCCATGTTCACTTTACCTCAGGGCTTGGTTTTTGGATGATCCTCCTTAGAATGGTCATGTCCCACAGCCGTATGAGACATACTTTCTAATAATAGGAAGGAGTCCACTAGGCAGTTTTAAGAGAGCTTCTCCCCTCAATGTAGTTAGCTACTGCCCCTTGGGGAGGTAGATTATGTCAGTGGGAGAAGCTCTCTTGTCGATGTGCTAGCTACATGGGGGGTTAGGTCGGTATAACTACATCATTGTGGTGTGGATTTTTCACATCCCTGAACGATGCAGTTATACCGATATAGGTCTGTAGTGTAGACCTGGACTTAGTGGAGATGTTTTTCTTCTTGAGCACATCAAAGGAACATTCTTCCAGAAAATGCAGATACTCCTCTCATTTTAGTCTGCATGCTTTCTCTAAAGGCATCAGGCCTATCCCTTAGCTCCTTCTGAGTCCTCCTGACAGTGATTAATGTATACCATCTTCCTTCTCAGGGTTACTCTGTCTTCACTCACCCTCTGACCACCAGATTTTGAAAAGGCCTAATCAGAACCTTTTCACCTGTTCACAAGCCTGTTCCTCAATGGGACTTGAATCTTGTTCTCTCAGGACTCACAAGGCCACCCTTTTGAGCCCCTATCTTCCTGCTCAGTGTCCCTTCTCTCCATCAAGGTTGCATTCCTTTTAGCCATCACCTCAGCCAGAAGGGTTGATGAGCTTGGAGTGATGGCGATGGAATCTGTTGACACTGTGTTCCGTAAAGATAAGGTTTTGTTATGTTTACACCCCACATTCAGCCCAGAATTATTGCTGAATTTCATTGAACCGATCAATCCACATATCTGTGTTCTTCCCTAAACTGCATGCTTCCTTAGAGGAACAGAGACTCCATGCTCTTGATGTCTAGTGGGCCTTTTGCCTTTTACCTACACAAAACAAGCCTAATCAGGAAGTCCCAGAGACTATTCATCACTATAGCAGAAAGAATCGGGACAAGCAATCTCCACTCAGAGGATATCCAAATGGATCTCCGTCTACTCTATCAACTATCAAACCTTCCCTGCTCCCCATAGAATAAGAACCATTCAATGAGAGCACAAGCAGCAACTATGGCATTGCTTCAGGAGGTATCCCTTCTTGTAAAGCAGCCAGGTGGGGGCTCCGTTCACACTTTTGTGAGACATACTGTGCCTTAGTCCAGGACTCCTCTGCTGGTGACTCCTTTGCTCAACCCTACTGTCTACATCAGTGTTTCTCAAACTGGGGGTCCTGACCAAATAGGGGTCTCCAGACTATTGTGGAGGTGTCACGAGATGGTATGGTGTTGTCACCCTTACTTCTGCACTAGTGCTGGCAGAGGTGCTGCCTTCAGAGCTGGCTGGCCAGAGAGTGGTGACTGCTGGCCGGGTGCCCTGCTCCAAAGGTCACCCTACTTTAACACTTTTTGAAAGGCTTCAGTGCCTTTAACTGCAATATTTTCAAAGTGGGGGCCCAGCAAAAAAAAGTTTGAGAACCCGTGGTGTACATCCTCGCTTCTTATTTACTGCTTGTTAATCACTCACTGTGGAAAACAATAGGGACCATCACTTGAAGAAGAGGTTTCTTGCGTGTAACTGGATGTTCTTTGAGATATGTGGTCCCTATCTGTATTCCACTACTTGCCCTCCTCCTCTGCTTTGGATTGCCTCTGATTCACAATAGAGAGGGAACTGGAGAGTTCCCCCTCTCTTTATCCCTTGGTCAGAGGCATGAGGTGATCCAGGGTGTGATCGTGGATCAGTGGACACTACTTTCAGATTGTCCAGCTCCAGGCACATGGTGCGCACACACAACCCATGCTGAAATACAGATGGGGACCACACATATCGAAGAATCTCCAGTTACAGGTAAGTAACCTCCTCTTCATCTTTACCGAGATACCACTTCAAAAAATAATTAGAACTTTCTAAATGGATATACTGAGTGCTTAATTTTACATTTTGAGTGCTGTATCAGCACCTTGGTGAAGAGGGGTTGTAACTTATAAGGTGCTCCCAGTGACAAAACTTCTGACCTGCAGTGTGATTTGTCTTTGATAATACTGGTATGGAGGCTTGCGTCAGTCCATCTATTGATTATGCGTAATCTCAAATTCTAGTGAATGAATGGTGTTTGGTGCTAAGGACTGCATATAGAGAGCTACACTCTAAACTCATACATTTCCATAGAAGACACATATCCATACAAAATTTGCAGCCACTCTAGTGAGGACTCAGCATGATTAATGTCATTAACTGTGGTAGTTGGAACTTGTTTTGGGGAGAGAGACTTTGGGTTAAGAGAGGATGAAAGCACACACTTACATAGCTTATATTGAGGCATTTTTTTTTTTAGGAGGTGAAGGAGAGGGAAATGGCTCTTAAATTTGACAAGTGTTTCTTTTCACAGTGATAATTCACAGGTGTTCCAGGCCAACATTTTGCGAACCCGCAGAAACAGTACAACAGTGATGAATCGTCATAGTCTGGTAAGAAAATGCTTAGCGCAAACATGTTGCCCACTTGTTCTTTGGGTCTAAACAGGATTAAAGATAAGAGTGTAAATTGAAAAGTAACACTACATATTTTGCAGCTGTAGTGAAATTCTTTTTAAAGATCAGTTAGCTTTAGAAAACACATTTGTGTCATTCTGAAGACAACCTAGTTCATAACTTATTTAAGCAGATATTCTAAGATTGGATAAGAAGACCAATTTGGAAAGAGAATTGGTATATTCAGAAGTATCAGTCAGTTATTCTTAGGTCTCAATAATCTCTGCTTTGAATGTTTGTTTTTAAATAAATCCACTGACTTTACATTTATATTGCATCGTAGATTATAAACCAGAAAGGACTGTGATGATAATTTATCTGAAATATTTTTGTCCTTGACCTCCAGTAAAACATAGGCCATAGGACTTCACTGAATTAATGCCTGTTTGAACTAGAGTATATATCTTAGAAAAACATCCAATCTTAATTAACAAATTTCCACTATCACAATTTTGTAAACTTAAATGACTTTGTTAGTAAATGTCTGCCTCAAAATTTAGTACAATACTTATTTATGAACCCAAAGAAGATGCAACTTCTATTTTCAAATAGTGTTTCTTTTAAGTAAATCATTATAGTCTGAGTTATGGTCAAAAAGTGGTTTGGACTGCTCCAGTAGTATTTTGGAGTCAGTGCTGGCATATTAAAGGATTTCTTGACCATATTGAAAGAACCACAGATACATAAATTGATGCATTTCTGGGGGGCATGGGAAGGAAAAACAGTTCTCATTTTTTTTAAACAAGAGGAATTTTTGCCTAGATTTAAAAAATTTAACCAAAAACTGTTACATTTCTCCTGAAATATGTTCTAATTTTAAGAAACTGGCGTAAGTATAGTTACATGTTGATTGCATACAGTTCACAACTAATGTACTGGACCGATGGAGTGTCTTGTGTTAATGTCAGTTTCTCTTTTTCTTACATACAGTATACAAGATGCTCAGACATATGCTAACTTGATGATTGTTTGTTGCTATTTGGGTTACTTTAAGTGGAGATAACTTTTAATTCCTGTCCACCCCTTCCATACAGCCTCTCTGCCCACACAAAAACTAAAATTCCATTTCAAAACTAGGCCAAACAACTGGTTTGGAGAGGATTTGTTTTTGTAGTAGTCTTGAGATCCTTTATTTAAAGGCCTCAACAGATGAGCATAACATAAAAGCAACGTGCCTGCCGCTTAAGAAACAAAACATGATGTAGTGCCAGTAACACTGTAATTATGGTTGAGGAAACATTTAGTCAGAAGCCTTTTCTATTCAGGCATTTGTTTGAAGTTAAATTTTAGGCTGAAATTTCTATCCTTGCTTTCAGACCAAAGATAAATTGCTTTCCTTTCCAGCAGTTAACTTGTTTTTCCTACGGTGTTGAAGAGATTCACTTAACCAGTGGTTAGCAAGAGTCAGCACTTACAAAGAGGGCAGTAGCCCTTTAAGAAAAACAGTTTTGAAACACTAAGGTTCTTTTTCGGTTGACCTGGATACAAAGCCAAAGAGGCGCAAGTGGGGTGATCTAGTTCCTTAGTCTGTCCTGAAGATTAACTGAACTAAAGATATCTCATGTACTTCATAGAAGTTACCTTTTTGATTTTGTTACTTTTTTTTTTAATAAGATCTACAGTGGTTTAGAAAAGGGTATTGTTGCCCTCACAAGTGACCCAAAACAAGATGAAGCAGGCAATATAAACAAGGTTGGGGAGCGAAGAAAAGTGACTGTTAGCAATGGACCGTCACACCAACAGCAGTAGTAAAAATATTCCAGAGAATGAGGTATCTGCTTACTTAGTAAAAGACAGATATTTCCCAGGAAAGGGAGAGATGATAATTGAGAGTATATGCAAGAAAGAACTGTGAAAGGCAAGGAAACATGTCATTGTTCTTTGGATTGAGAGCCCATTTCCCTGGCTGGGAGCAGAGTAGCCTTGCAGGAAAAGGGCATAAAGTACTCCTTATTAAGGCCAATAGCCTACATCATGGCCAGAAAAGAGGTCTAAAGCAGGTCACCAATTCAGCTGAAGAATCCTCTCTCCAGTCATGCACATCTGGTATTGCTGGGGATCTCACATCCTTCCTTACACCTTCAGAGTGCCATACACTAGGAGTGCCTCACCCCCTTTCATAATGCTCTACCAGTCTGGCCATGCACAGTAGGAATTGGGTGGAATCTAGCTCAGAAATCATGGGAGTTGGTTAAGATGTATGCAGTCCTTGTAGTGTATGGTGGAGCACACTTGAGTGTACAGTATGACACTGTATGCTGTCTTTCCAAGCCCCATTCAGATCAGCTAACTGGGCCTTTTTGATCTTAGGACAATTCACCAGCTGTCAGTAATGCAGTAATGTCTGATTCTGCTCATCAGAAAAAAAAATTCAGACTATCAGCATTTAATTTGTTTCAGTGGAGATACATCTTTAATATTACCCTTTATTTTAAAGGTATTAGTTTAAAAGGAATCTAAAATCTATAAATCCATTTGATAAAGTTTCCTCTTTCCTTCACCCCTCCCCTCAACCTGCCTTTTGTCATAAACTGATAATCTTAAAGTGTTAATCTTACTTAAAAGGTTGAGGTGGGAACCCTAAAGCAATTCCTTGTTCACTTTAGGACTTTTCTATTCAGGAAATTAGCTAGGGTTTAAATTTACAGCAGAACAGCTATTCTACACCATTTTCCTATGTGGACACTCTTATTTTGCATTAAGGGCACGTCTACACTACCGCTTGAGTCAATGTAATTTACATCGCTCGAGGTGTGAAAAAGACACTCCCCCCCCCCCCCCCCCGAGTAATGCAAGTTATATGCTCTCCTGCCGAAATAGCTTCCACCTCTCGCAGAAGTGGAGTAATTATGCTGACAGGAGAGTGCTCTCCCGTCGGCATAGAGCATCTTCACCAGAGGCGCTACTGCCCTAAGAAACCAGTGCAGAATAGCTATTCCCAGCTTTTTTCTTGTGTATACATCGTCTTAGGCCTGGTCTACATTACAGAGTTAGTTCAACGTAAGGCAGCTTGACCTAACTATGTCAGTGTCTACACTACAGCCTTGCACCCACCAATATAAGTGCCCTACTACACCAACATATTAACTCCATCTCGATGAGAAGCATAGTGCTTATGTCGGTGTAATTAGGGTGACACAGTGTTTGTGTAGACACTGCGTGCTGTTAGCTGTCATTTTCAATTTCACAGCAGGAGCCTACCAGCCTTTCTTGTTGATTTCACAGCTTCAGCTGTGAGCCCCTCTCTCTGAGCCTGAGGCAGCAGTGAAATTGTCAAGAAAGGCTGGTTGTCTCCCTGCTGTGAACCCTACATGGGGCTCAAAGCTCAGACTGTCACCTTGAGACAGCAAGCTCCCAGCGGGGAGCTCGGTGGGGAGCTGCAAGCCCGAGCTCTCAGACCTCAATGATGCCCCTCTTTAGTCAGTGCAAGCACTTCTGGTGCTACTGACAGATGGAGGGTAGTGTACCACTGTACTACTGACAGAAGGAGGGTAGTGTTGACCTGAAAAACCACAGTGTTCTGTTATGAAGTAATCTTTTTCAGCGGACATTGCATAAAACCCTAAAACTTGTGTTTTTAAAAAGATTTGAAAAAGAAGCATAACATGAAGGAGCTATATTCTATTAATAAACCAGCCAGGGTGTGCATTAAAGCACTACTAATGTACTTTTCTAATGGCAGAACCAGTAATGTAGAAACTTGCATCATATGGTGGCTTATTACAGTGGTTGAGAATAGTAGATGACATAGGTATAGTCTTAGGTTGCATGGGGAAATGTTTTTTTAAAAATACTAAACAGGGTTAACTTTAATGGGGTGTTTAATGATTTTTTAAAAAGTACTTTCTTCCTTTCATAAAATTAACCTTTGGAATTCAGAAAAGTTCATCCAAGTTTTCATGCAAATTAAATTTTAGTAGTGAGGGAAAAGTGGGTCTGAGAATGTGACTGTATTTTAATTTTAATCATGTAGTCAATGTGTTTTTAATACTATATTAACACTTTTGGCATATTAAGAAGATTTAAGTTCCTCCTGATTGAGGTGCAGTCAGTAACACTGTCTGCCTAGTCTGTGTTAGTCTGCTGTTAAGGAAACAGTTGGGAGTATGTCTAGAATTATAATCAGGGTTTCTCATGCTTTGATTGTGCTTCCATACAAAATTCCAGTCCCATCTCTGTGGGTGTGGAGATACCACAGCTAGGAGGCTAACTGCAACACCCTCTGACCTCTCCTGATCTCTTTGCCTGCACCCACCTCCAGCTCTCAGACCTCAAGCCATCGTCTCTCTTAGTGTGGAACACACTCTTAGACCAGGCATATTGGGCTGCAGTTCCCAGATACTAACCAGGACTACATCGGCAGCCCTGAGTTATGTTCAGTGGGCTCGTCCAGGTTATTAGGACCAGAGTTTTGTTTCTAGTTTTTAACTGTAAATAATAAATTGCAAGTTCATTAATTCAGTCTGGAGTGGTCATTAGGAGACAGTGAAATAGAGCACTGAGCCGATATGCTCGTGGCATCCTATGTTGCTCAGCAGGTGGGCTTCTGTATTCTGTACCAGTTGAAACTTTTTCAGGGCAAGTAGCTACATTTCTACGTAGGAGTTTCAAGCTGTGAGGTCACAAAAATGTATTCCACTTATCCAGGTCCAAATTTGATAAATGAGCTGTTGTCTTGCGGTTCTCTGCAGATGGAAGAAAATCTTTCACAATTGTAGCTATTTGAAAATTCAGTGGTATTGAAGTCCAAAAGGAGCTCTTATTTATTATTAAACTCTTTCAATCATTTTTTCTTATAACAAACCAAATAAATTCTAAGTTCCAGTGTATAAAACAAGTAAACCAGCACTATACATCCGAAAAGAGAAGACCAAGACGTTTACATAATGCTTGAATTCAGCTTTAACATTTGATACTATTGTTGTCTGAACATCAAAAGGTCACAGGGTGGATAGGACACCCTGACATGAATCCATTAATTCCTCTCAAACCCAGCCCAAAGGATTATAATGGGAAACTGGTTCCTCCACCTCTGGAGCCCTCACCTTGGAGTTCCTCATAACTCACTGGTCTGTTCTCTGGCCTAAAATGTGATGATTGAGAGTGAGTGGTTCAGAGCACTGAGCTGACAGTTGAAACTGGAGACTTTTCTCTGTGAACTCTGTGACCAGCTAACTTGAAAATGAAAATTAGATGCTGGGCAGTAATTTGTGAAGTCAGTTGCACTGAGCAGTGGTTTTAAGTTCTAGGTTAGTAGCAGGATTTTGCATCTTTCACCAGCCAGGAGCTTCAGAGTTGCAAGTGGTAACCCAGATTACCATTAATGCTTTTGTGGAAATGTTTGTTGGCATTTATTACGCTACCTTCCTTTAATTCTTTGTTGATTGAGTCCTGCTTCCAGGACTAGTTGTGAGCAGGCTGTTTTGTTGGTCTTGTGTTCAGCTTATTGTCTTGAGAGACCATCTCTTAAATATGCTCATTCCCCAAGCAAGTAGTGCATGCTGCTTGGATTGAGTGTATGCAGTCCAAGTTTATAAAGCAAACAGTAAAAGTTCTATTCTCTGTGTGACTTTTCTAAAAACAGGAGGATCTCCGAAGAAGAGCTGTGTCTGGCTCAAAAGCTTGTCTCTCTGACCAACAGAAGTTTATCTAATAAAAGATATTATTACCTCACTCACCTTGTCTTCCTAGGAGGATCAATTTGCATTCTCCATGGCACTAATTGAAGTAGGATACAGCTAGCTGGTGGTTGAATGCTGATCCACATCCTGTAGCATTGGACTTGTAGAAAACTTAAGGCATGTTTTGTGTGAAACTGAGGAAGCCCACTATCTACAGGGTGGAGTTTAATTAACTAGAAAGTGCATGTAATTTATGCTATGTGATTCCCTTTACTTTTCACCTGGCAGTTTCCATGCAGTCTGAAAGAATGAAGCCCTCACCCCTGTAACACTCATCCTCATTACAAAGCCACAATACAACGTGGCAAAGTTGATCTTTGTTCAAAAGAAATAAGTCATTAGCAGAACTGTGTGATTCATGCCTAAGCCTTCTGGTCCCTGATGGTCATGAGCACCATAAATTACTCAAATGTGTAATGGTAAGGGAAAGAGAATGACTCAATAATTGATTCAACATAAATTTGCTTGTAACTAATTGTATTATATAGTGGTGGATTAAGAAATTCCAGTAAAAAGATTTAATAAGTAAGACCTGTCCCACAACTTGAGAATGTCTATGCTGAGAATCATCATGAAAGTTTTGCTTTCTTTGATGAACTACACAGTAAGTTGTTGGCTCAATACCTAGGAGTTAATACATTTATCATTTTTATCAAACTAGCAGTCAACTCAAGTATAAAACTAAAGAATCTAGAGCCCCTAGAGTGTGGCTTATGTCTCTGCCAGATTGATTTAGTACTTGATCCTTCAGATTTTTCCTTGTTAATAGAAAATGTTTATGGGTTTTGTTTTTTATTTGTCCTATGCAGCAGCAAGGGAGAAAATGGTAACAGAGTGCTCAAAGGCACTCCTACTCAGTGAAGCCATTTCACTCTCCTATTTTAACTTTGTCATTTTAAGCTGTTGAGGGCAGAAGAGCTGGAGAAATATTTTCACTCTCCTTACACTTCAGTGGCCGAAGCTCGCTTGCTCTTCCATGTCAAAAATATTCATCTGCAGGCAGAGACCAGCCCTGGAAAACTCCTGCTCAATAGATTTTTATTTTTAGCATTATGAGCAACGTACAACAGCTTTAAGATGGAAGTGCTTATGCTACTTTACCTATTGTACTGTTGCAACCACGATGGGTGGCCAGTATTGCCAATACAGTTCGTGGAAGGTGAGGGTTTTTAGTAGTGTGAGACTGAAGTGGGATGGAGGTTGGCACGCAATAATTAGGAGTCATTTCTAAGCTGAGCAATTTCATAATGAAATAGTCTAGTGCTCTCACTTATAAAACTAATATACACTTATAATTGTATGCAAAATGTATTGCATTTAACATATGCAAAGTGTGTTAGATGCTATTTTGGTGATATTGAAGTGGCTGTTATCTTTTAGAGAATGAAATAACATATTAGAAAAAAAAATAGTGTCTAACCTCCCTGATTTTGCAGTTTTTAAAAATGTTTCAGCTGTATGGTGTTTGTTTTGCAGTTGGTGCCATCATCTCCTGTTCGTATTCCTAGCAGCCGCCTTCATCAAATCAAACAGGTAAGAGATGATTCTAGTTCTGTTTTGTAAATAACAAGACATAAAAAGATTGCTTTATTGGCTTTACACAAGCTGGTGTATCCTACTAATGATCACTGATGACTTCACTTGGAAGTAATAGCTGATTTGTAAAGAGTGTTCAGCAAAAATCTGTCAATTCAAGGTGCAGTTTGAATCAGTTTTCAGAGATACAAAAGTTTACAGAAAATATAGAATGTGTCCTAATATATTATACTGAAACCAGGATTTTGTCCTATTTATAAAAGTGGTTAGCCATCAGACATCTTTCTCCCCACAAAGAAAGCTGGTGGTCCCTATCTCTTGCAGCCCCATTTCCAATCTAGAACTTAGAGTCAGTTGCATTTTTCTGGGCTCAGATATACTGTCTGCCTTCCTCCCAACTGAATTGTGCATAACCATAAATGATATTCATTGGAGTCTGTGGTGTTCAAATCTCAGTCTCCATGATCGGGCAAACCTAAAAGTTTTGTGTAGTGCAGCATGGCACGCTATATTTAATCAGTCAGAGAAACTGACAGGAGATATACCAATGTTCAGTACAGAAGCAGATGGGTGCAGCACCCATCAGGGTAAGAAGGTTGCTGCTGATTGCTGCATGTTAAGCTTGGAGACTCTCAAAGCTGACAAGCTAATGTGAAGTTGAGGGATATCAGGATAATGGTATACAGTCCCACAACTTCACACTTTCTGAACCACCTAATCTTCCTTCTTGTGAAACATTGGTGGTGCTGAGTTGTCCACTTTTTGTTTAAAAAAACCAAAAAACAAACAAACAAAAACCACAAAAAACCCTGGTTACCATACCTTCCCCAAATGTATTAATGCAGTAAGTGCATTAAAATGGTGAAGTAAGAATGCACTTCTGTTTTGAATACAAGCCTGTTTCTCAAAGTACAGTTAGATTTAATACAAAAACAGTTATCTTGGTTTTCTTTTGGAAGAAGAGGAAGAATCATAAAATGTAAATTTCCAGAAGGAAACCTCTAATAGTACAAGCTCTATTATAGGGATTTAAGCTATTAAAATAAATGTTTAGTTAAAGCTGTGCCATATGATAGACTCCCTTTTAAAGTCTCATTTTGGAAAACACATGATTTCCAAATGCTTGTAAATCTTGTGACTTTTATTTTTCTCACTTTGTAAAAGCAATTTAACTCTCCAGGCATTATATTTCCAGGGTACGTGTTGCAAGTGGTTGAAGGTACTTGGTCTCCAGCTTCCTGCCTCCTCAAACACTTGAGGCATATAGTAATCCTGAAGAAATGCACTGCCTGTTTCATTTTTATTGTGTAATTTATTCATTTCTTAGCATTAACAAGGACAAGGAGTCATCAGAGAGTTCCTTTTATTCTTAATATAGGAAAGGACTAATGTTAATATGTACACACAAATGGGATGGAAGGGAGGTGCAGGGATGGCACAATATATGTTACTTCATATTTGACACTGTATTTCTATTAAAACTTTAAGCTATAGAATGGTATAGTAATTGTTTGCTAACTTTCAGATTTTGGGGAATTTGAGTCCTACATTTTTGCATAGTCATAGTAATTATTCCATATAAAAACTCCATTAAAATAGTTTGTGAATCACTGAAGGTTAAAGTTAAATCAGGATATGTCAGAGTTAAAGCTGCACTCCTTGAAAATATGTATTACGATAGGAGGAGCTTGACAAACGCATTAATGGGTGTTAGGCACTTAGCATCCGTTTGGTGCCTTTTAAAAAAAACCTTCTTCATAGTCTTCAATTACATAGACTGCATCATTCAATACCTAGGATGCCAGCAAGCAGTGGATGAATCATCTAACATATATTTATTCCTCCTCTGTTCAATAAGTGGATTCCTACCATGTTTCACTGCACACTGTCCAATCTATGCATTGAATGAGTTCTGAGGAATGGTACATGCTTGTGTATTTAAAAACAGTATTGTAATGCATGCATACATACAAGGAGTGAATTAAGTTTGTGCATGCAATTTATTTTTCTTTAAAAAAAAATGCTTTGTTTTGCTATCTTAATACATTTTAACAAGTTTTTTTTGTAGAATTTCTTAGTTTCTTAGAAGAAACAATAAAAAATTCCATAATGTGGAACAATTTGCTAACCATCAGTAAAATGCTCTGTTCTGCACAAGTTGCACACTCACTGGGTATGCTAATGGTGTATGGAATGAGATGAGATGCCCATCCGGATTGTGACCTGAAGAGGAAGAGTTTGTCTGAATCCTTTTAGCAAAAGAAAGCTCTATAAAACAACTCTTAACTGTGTCTCTCTTATATTAATATTTTTCAGGAAGAAGGAATGGATTTGATGAACAGAGAAACAGTACATGAACGGTGAGTGTTAGTATGCAAATGAGAATACCTAAACTCTGTGTCTCTAGGCCAGTGATGATGGATTTTTTTTTCTTCTTTACAGTGAAGTGCAAACAGCAATGCAGATCAGCCAGTCGTGGGAGGAAAGCTTGAGCCTGGTAATGTGTTTATGCTTTAGATTTGAGTTTCTGTCTTCAGTATTCTGACATCTCATATTGGTGCATTTTGTTGTCCATAGTATCTTAAATTTCTTTTAGAGGAAAATCAAACAGATTAGGCTTGCTGTTCAACATCAAATTGTTTCTGTCTAGTAACACACTTTTTATTGCTGCCTTTATAACAAGTTTTGTACTAATAAGGTATGAAATCACCAGTAGCTCAATGACACATGGCTGTCACTACAGCTATTGGACATAGTTTTTCCTGATGTGTCTAAAGGTAGTTCCATTCACGTCTATATCTTTCTGTTTTATAGATACTTTAATATCGGCACATAACGCTTAACATTATTTTGTTTTGTCAAAAGTATGAAATTTGTCTTCTACGTAGTCATAGTAACCAATTCTTACATGTAGCCATTTGTGAGGCTGACTTGCATCATGTGGTTCCATTCCACAACAAAGCTATGCTTTGTATAATATTTAATGTATATCCTGGCCCTTGAAAATATTGCATTAAAGCAATTGGCTGTAATTACATGATCTGTTATACTTATAGAGTGACAATGATTTTCAGAAATCATCCTCTCCCAAGCAAATAGACTTTGTCCCAGTTTCTCCAGCTCCTTCACCCACCAAAGGAATAGGGAAGGTAAGAAAAATAAAGTGGTAGAGGTCTTCCTTCATGAGTACCGATAGTTAAGTTTTTGTTTAGCACTAACATTAGCAAGGGATGAAACTTCCCATATCCCTGACTTCTGCATGGGCATTCACTGCAGACAGACAACTAAAATATTAAAAAGGCACGCTAACAGCTGTACATCCCATGAATTTATCTACAGAACATCTCATAAATGTCAATACATAGTGGGTATATTTATTGATAAATTGTTGGTACATTGGTGATAAATAAAAGCCATATTCTTTGTCTACCTTTCTTTGGGGGAAAGTGGGGTTTTTAGGAACTAAATCAGTTGGTTTGTTCCAAGGTAAAGAGATGCATACATATTCTGATCAATATAATACTACCAACTTGCATGCACTCTGTATGTACATGAGAAATCAGTCTAAATTGTTCTAGAACTTTCTTCAAGACTTAACCAAAAGTGATACCTTCCCAGTCAAATAGCTCAAGTAGTCATTTTAGATGAATGATGAGGTGCTTGTTTTAAAATGGTAAAATTATCTCATTAAGGCCCTACTTGTGTTCCTCAAGTCCCTCTAGTTCTCTGTATGTCAAGAATTATTAGTTTGATGCAATAGGAATGAAGCATGATATTTATATTTAAATATTGCAATATATTTTGTTTTCAGCAATGTTTCTCACCGTCTTTGCAAAGTTTGGTGAGTAGCAGTGGATTACCTCCAAGCCCTAGTCCCAGTCCAACAAGACGATTCTTAAAGTACGTACAAGTCTGTAAAACTGACTCTGCATACTGTTAATATGGATTGTTCACTTGAGGCATCTGAAATATCAGGACTTAACTGATACATAGTAAATCTAAACCATGTTTTTGGTAATTTAGATCTCCAACTCGCATAGTAAATCCATACAACTTAAATTCTAGAGTTTATAAAGTACCAAAATATTTATTCCTGACATCAGGAAGCTGGGTTACAATGCAGCCTGTATCAGATTTTTTCAATAGGTTTTGTTTAGCACGTAATCACATACAGAGTAGAATGAACTTCTGTTAAAAGATGATGATGAATTAATTCCCAGGTTTTGAAACTGGGACAATACCAGCCTGTGTAGATTAGCAAAAAGTATTAAGAGGAAACATTAAAATTTTTAAATTATAATAGCATCTATAGGACCCAATTAGAGATCATGGCCTCATGGTGTTATGGGTTGCCTGTCAGAGAGGCTTATTATTACTGTCTTTCTCCCACCTTAATTTAATGTTGCCAGAAATAGGATAACTTTTTTGGGTGGTCAGGCTGCTGGAAGACACTGTTTTGGGCTGTGGAGAGTATGGTTCTGAGTGCAGGTGAAAAGGAACTTAACTGCCAAATCTGTTGCTGTAAGTGACCTTGTATTTCTGGCAGAAATGACTGTTACTGCAGGGACCTTGGGCATTTTTAATTTTCTTTACCAGTGGCCAGGGCTGCCTCTCTGTCCTGAAATTCCTGGGTCATTCACAGTCTTCACCAGTATGTGCAAGACCAAATATTTTGGCTCTCCGTGTTTTGTCCAGTAACATAATGCAAACAGATGATGAAACTAACTAGTCCTGCTACTAATCTACAGCCTCACAAAGGACAGCACTCTGCTAGGTTTGTGTTTAGAGCGGTGGCTTACTTTCACAAAAAGAAAAGGAGTACTTATGGCACCTTGGAGACTAACCAATTTATTTGAGCATGAGCTTTCGTGAGCTACAGCTCACTTCATCGGATGCATACCGTGGAAACTGCAGCAGACTTTATATATACACAGAGAATACTCTATGTATATATAAAGTCTGCTGCAGTTTCCACGGTATGCATCCGATGAAGTGAGCTGTAGCTCACGAAAGCTCATGCTCAAATAAATTGGTTATTCTCTGTGTATATATAAAGTCTGCTGCAGTTTCCACGGTATGCATCCGATGAAGTGAGCTGTAGCTCACGAAAGCTCATGCTCAAATAAATTGGTTAGTCTCCAAGGTGCCACAAGTACTCCTTTTCTTTTTGCGAATACAGACTAACACGGCTGTTACTCTGAAACCGGCTTACTTTCAGTTACTCATGGACCCACCTTTAGTAGGAGTCGGAGAACCTGACCAGGTTTGTGTGCTCATGGGTTTAGTTGGATGCAAGCACTAAAAGTACATTGTAGAGAAACTTGCTGGCTCATATAGATGTCTGTATTAGAGGAAATGTTGGGAATGCTTTTTGAAAACTTCAGTCTGTAAACCAGGCTTTCTGGAAAAGTATTTTGTGGTTAAACTTTTCAGGGTCAGTCATGTCTTGTGTTTGTTTTTTAAAATATTTTTTGTTGGGGCTATCCCTATTGTCTACTTCCCTTTATGTTGGTGTTTGGCCTTAAAGGGAGCAGCTTGCACTGAACATGCTTGTTCTGCACTTTTAGTTGTTTTTCATGCTATTTATGCCAGTTATCATGTACCAATATACTGTTTATACTCTTTTAGCAGGAGAAGTCAGAGTCCTATTCACTGCATTCGCCCAAGTGTTCTTGGGCCAATGAAAAGAAAAGGTACAGCATGTGTTTCTAATTGTTAACTTTTAAATTGTTCAAATAGCTTTCTTGATCGTCCTGTTTTCGGACTGATACTTGCTAGGAAACAATTGAGTTTTAGCAAAAGATATGCTATAAAGAAATGGCCAGGAGTTTGGACTGTTGAAGTACAATATTTGAAAAATTAACTGTTCAATAAATCTATAATTAAAATGGTCACTCTGTCCTACTACCCATCCACTGATGCAAGATTACACATTTGGTAAAGAACCAATGGAATCTCTAATATAAAGATATTGGTACAATTCCATTCATTTATAGAAAGGTCCCAGTTAATTGAAGCACAGAGATGCTATCGAGTTAAAATCACAAGCATACGGTTTTCTTGGTAACCATACAGAAATGGCCATACTGGGTCCATCTAGCCCAGTATCCTGTCTTCCCACAGTGGCCAATGCCAGGTGCTTCAGAGGGAATGAACAGAACAGGTAATCATCAAGTGATTCATTCCGTCACACATTCCCAGCTTCTGGCAAACAGGCTAGGGAAACTTTAGTTTAGAGCATGGTTTTGCATCCCTGCACATCCTGGCTAATAGCCATTGATGGGCCTATCCTTCATTAACTTATCTAGTTCTTTTTTGAGCCCTGTTATAGGTATACAAACCTCTGCATTCTCATTCACTACAGGCCTCAAAATTCAACATCTAGATGCCCAGAAGCCATCTCATCTTGTAATTTTATTTAAAAGTTGTTTAAGTTTTGGAAGGTGTGCCTCAGTCTGTACACCTCCACTTGCTTCTCTTAGCCTCCATTTCAACAGTCATTGTATTGCATCTGTTTTTAAAAGCTTTCTCACCCTTCACTTCCATAACAGTAACGTTTTGGCTCATTAAGTCATGTTTCAAGTACTGATAACCAAGCTGTACTGCCATAGAAGGAAGGGAATGTGGTGGGCCAGGTTGTGTGTGAAACACTCTTGAGATGCATCTCTCTCTCTCTATGAGAGAATCTGTGAATTGGAAGTTGCTGCTGGGAGACCTTCCCTTCTCATTTATCCCAGCCCCTTTGAACTGCACGTATTTCAAAATGGACTTCAATAAGAAAATAAATTATTATTATTGAGGGAGTTTTACAAATTACTTTGGGGGGTGTTGAGGAGAGGATCTCAGTACGATAACTTAAGAACTATTTGAATGGAGGATGCTTTTTCACTGACTTTCAAAGCGCTTGCTTACTCAATTAATGAAACTAAGAAGTAGGTAAATATTTTAATATTTGTGTTTGTAGTAGTTACATGTTCAAATTAGTAATTGTTAATGGGGTTGACAGTTTTAATCCACTGGGCATTTCAAATTGTCATTGTCTGTGTCTCTTTGTTAATGTTATCCTTTGAGGTTAGTGTTTAATTATATTTAGGTTAATATCTTTACTGTGGCATAGTAAAGCACCTTTATCCCACCCATACTTGAGGTGTATTTGGAAAATTCAAATTAATATGTATTTTAGAGAAGGGGGAAAACACCTGAATGTTAAGAATGTGTATGAATGTGTCACAATATATTTTCATCTGCGCCAGATCTAAGATAGAAGTTTATCTAAAGTGGCTATGCTAATGATCCCTCTAAATCTGGACAGAGTTGTATTTTAAGTGTTAATGCATAATATGAATCTGATTGCATGGTTTTGTTAAAGGTGAAATGGATACTGAAGATGAGCCAAAGAGATTTTTTCAAGGAACTACTAGCATGCTTTCTCCTGAAGTTTCACATCTGACAGACCTTGGTGCATGGTAAGCATTACTGGTGCCTTGTAACTTTCATCAGAAACTGCTCAAATGTTTTCAGTCTCTTTTTCTAGACATCAGGCATGGGTGGGCATGCTTGAAGTCAAACAGTGTTATATATAATAAGCCTTGGATTTTTTCAGCATATCCAGGTAAGTATTGCAAACAAACTGGATATTTGGGTACCAGTGCCTATAATTTAAGGACTTCAAAAACAGATAAATGATTTCTGTTCTCCTATTGGTATGCTTAGCATTTATGGGAGTTAAGCATGTTTCGTAACTAGACCCCCCAATGACTGGCTATTTTGGAGCAAATAGCTTCAGATCTTAAGATCATTTGCCTTTTAATTTTGCAGATTAATGCAAATTGTCACTTCTTTATACTCTTGCTCTTAGTTCCGTATGGTGAATGCTCGTCTGATCTCTCTGCATATGATCTGTGACTGTGCTAAGATAGAGAAAATGAACTGTGCAGCAAATTATAGTGAACATCTGGTTTAAAGAGTGAAGTTGTTTTTTTGAATGTTTTTTAGAGGAGAAAATAATAGTAATAACCCTACATAGTTATAATTTTGCTATGATAGATACTGTAAAATGTAATCGGTAGATACGTTTTAATGCACTTGTTCCCTAATACTTAAGCACCTACTTGAATTGTGGGATGATTGTAAAAAAAATTGTGCCCGAGTTGTGAACAGGCCATAGAAAATTGAGGAAAAATAATGATGGACCTTATTATTTACAATAATAAAGACCATTATTACTTTTCCATGATTTTTCGCTATCAGCCACCAGGGGACTCCCTGTTGGCCGCCTGGGACTGAGCTTCAGCTGTCAAATTTGTGGTAGAAGCCTAATATTGCGGAATCTGCAATTTCCGCAATATTGCAAGTTAAGTAGGGCCTTAATAATACCACATATTGTGCAGTATAAGTTGCCATTGCCACTGAGCCTGCTGGCAGTTGTGTTGTCAGGGCACCCAGTTGGAGAATTCCTGTAATAGAAGATAAAAATGATGATAGAGTTGGCTGAATGATTGTCATTTCTTTATTTGTATATGTTCCATTGTCTGACCGTTTCTAATGTATAAGCAATTCTTTGAGTCAGCTGAATGAATTAACTACTTGATAAAATATTATGGTTTGACTGGAGAGCAAAATTATTGTAGACTTCTTTGTATTTTTATATGAAATATAAAACTGTTCTTGAAGATGACTAATATTTGCTTTTAAAGCGACTTAATAGCTAATCAAAACCAGAATTTTAAACATCTGAAATTTAGTAAGAATTAGAATATCTCATTTTGGTTAATTAAAATGCAGATGATTGCTTTGTGGAAATTAGACTGCTTTGCATTAGCAATAGACCTGCTCCTACTCTCTTAAAGCAATCAATATTTCAGTTATTTTTCCATAGGACATGTTTAATATCATTTAAAATGTAAAATTCCTTCCTGGAATTCAAGCTGCAGTAAGTCCCATGAAACCCTATTTAGTGGCAATCAGGTAAAATTAGAGTCTATAGTTAGGTTACTTTAAAAGACAGTTAAGTGCATGTTTAAAGCTAGTTGTTTCACATATATATGTTAAAGATGTTGAATAATAAACCTATGTAAATTAATGCATTGCCCCAAAAATGCTGCTCTTGTATTTTCCATATCCTCCTGTTACATTCCCCTTTTTTTCAGTCTGACTTCAGGTACTCTTGACGGCAATCAAAGCAGTGCTGGCTCTTCCCATGATTCACCAGCTGAAGTTGTCACCACCAGAGATTCTCCAGCCTCACTTTCCAATTCCAGATCTCCATTTAAGACCATAGATTTTTCAGCTAAATTACCCACAAATTGAGACTTTATTACTCCTCTGCTGGAGGGTAAACAGCCAAGCTGGAGAGCAAAAAGACAACGTTCTACAATGTGTGACTGAGTTTCTTATCTGATCCTGTTCCTCATAGGAACTTCCAGAAATGTCTTTATTTCTAGAAAACTTCCATAATAGTTCCTTGAGGAAGTTTATAGTGATTTGTATGACATTTTACTAAATACAGTTCATGTTTAAACTCCAAACGTTCTCTTTAATATGCGAATATCTGCATACGTGTTTTGACTTACAATAGATCATCTTGATTGGCATAATAAATTGCAAATACATATATTATTCTACAAGAGGAAACAAGGCATTTTAAACTACATCTTTTCAGTTGTCACTAGTTTGTAATGGTGCTGATCTAGGTAACAGATAGCCTTTATCGGATCGGATTCTGTCATTTTTTGTCAAGCTAATCAACGGGATCAGTTGATTAATATTAATTTTACTCCACAAGCTTTGGGTATTTCATTTGCTGTTTTTAAAAGGTAAATGTGGGTATCAACATATAATTGGTGCCTAAGTCCTAATTTGTTTGGCTGTTAATCAATGTTATGTTCTGATTGGATGAAAAGAACCAGATGGGATGAATTGTCCATATGTTACATTTTATTTGTAATCATAATTGCTGGTGTGACTAAATACAGACTTAACATGGAAAAAATTGCCTGCCAAAATCACCAGCTTCCTTTTTTCCGCCCTGTGTGACTATCTAGAGTGATAGGCATTCTCCTAGCACTGTTTTCCCACAGAAGGAACTTGAATAGTGTATTGGGACAGTGCATGAAATGCTTAAAATCCCTAAATTAAATGCTTCAGATAAGAAAATTAGAGGTGGTAGAGTCTTAACAATGGGTTTTAGTTGGAGAGAAAGGAAGCCATAAGGAGGGACCCTGAGTGAGTATGTCCAGACTGAAGTGATAATCCATGAACATTTAACTCTGCTACGGACCACATACTGTGTTTTAATCTCTTCTGTAGAGTAATAGCAACTCAGTAGAAGCAGCCTCCAGTTCCTCAGTATCATAGCATAAAGAGATTTCTGATGTTATAAAGTGAAAAATTATTGATCACAAGTGTAGAATCGATCAATTTAGAGATGTTGGAGAATTCCTATAATGGATTTGAAAGAAGCTAGTATGTCCAGAAGCACCATGATAGCAAACCTAGAAGACTCCTAAGACAGAAGCAAGAGTCTGCCAGCCCCCAAGGGCTTAATAATGAAGCAAAGCTTTTCCTTCCTAAACAGTAAAACTGTAATGCAGGGCTAAAGGTGGGCACTGAATGTAGTGAGCCTTTCCTAAAACAAGGTACGGTGGTAGTTCTCTACCCTGTCATATGGCTATTTCACAGAGAAGAACTTTGACAGGGCAGCAGCATACAAGGTTAGGAAACGGAAGATGTGAAGAATCTGGGATGAGTGAGAACTAAGGACTTATTTCTCCTGTATAATATGGAGATATGGAATCTGTGTGGTGGTCTCACTCTTAGCTCAAACACTGTGAACATGGTTTATTGTTGACTCTCCATGTTTATCTAAATTATTGCAACTGTCAACTGAGCTTCCTTACTCCACAGATCAGTTTTCATAAAGTTCTGAGACTCATGCTTACCTTTCCCAATGGCAGACAGACAAAATTGTGTATAACATCTGCTTGCTTGCTTTAATACAGCATGGCTTTATTTTATAATCTCAGCCATATGCCAAAGACTTACTGTGCATTCATTCTTCTGTGATAAAGGCAAAATTATAGATTTTTATCTTGCTTATCTCATTTTTCATGAACGGGCCTCAATATCTGATTGCCAATCCTTTTAAAAGATGCATGAACAGAAAGGTAATTACGGTAGTTATATTGTGTGTGGGTCAACATGTCTCTTCTCTATGAAATATTTATGCTGGTTTTCCAAATAAGTGCCAATAAAGAGAACTGAAAAAATAAGTAAAGCTGTTGTTTCTTCTGGAACGTGCACTGTGTCCAGGATTTCAACAATATTTTTGTTACTTTCACCTGGGGAGCATTGGTGTTTTTGTTTCCTTCAATCAAAGTGCTTATTTCAGTCAATGCTTCATCCTCTTCTTGGCAACCTGGACCTAAATTCTACAACACTTTCTCCTAGTTTCTGCAATGTTCCCACACAGCAGATTGGAAGTTCTCGACAGAATTAAGTATATTTAAAAACAAACTAGGTTCTAGTGATTTGAAGAGATATAAAAGCACAGTCTCTTCCTTACTTAGATATTAACTGAAATGCATGTGATGCTGCCCCAGAATTATCCATGTTCAGTGTGCTGGAGATGTTTGTCCTGAAAATGCATAGCTCATTCTAGAAGTTTCAACAGCTAGGTAATAGACACTGGGGCTTTTGGCTCCCAGGAAGGAGTGGGGAAGTCTTTGTGATTTGGCATTCAGAAGGCAGTTAATACTTTTGGTACTGAGGAAAAGAGAAATCTCCCCTTCTCTGTGTGCTCCCCCTCCATCCCACTTTGTACAAAAGCAGAAATCACTTCCAATTTGTGAGGAAAGAGGTGCTTGGATTCCTCATTGTCCATGCTATCAGCTAGCTGCAACACACCTTGGAAACATTGGGAGGAGAATTTTTTTCCCTTTAAATGAAAGATTAAAATCTGGAAAGCAACCAGGCTGCAAGATCAGAGAATAAGCAGATTGTGCTAATTTGCATGGCCACATAATTGTGTTTACATACACGGCTTTAGTCAGTGGTTAATAGTCATGTTAACCCATATAGTGTTAGTTACCTTTTACTAATTCTCCATGTAAATACCAAAACAGATGAACGTTGTGAATTTTAAAGCTTGATTTAACTAATCTCATCGGTATAGGGCTAGCTTCACGTCTCTCCCATTTCTGGTCTCTGAATGCACTCCCTCAGGTGTCAGGCCTCATGCCTTTACTTATCCTAGAGTGTAATTCTGTAATTCTCCCACTCATAGTCTGGGCCAGGACTATAGTATTCTACAGGTCCAACTGAATTTGGACATGGAGTTCCAACTTCCAGGAGTCTGTGACCAGTGATAAACTCTAATTAGACGGCCTTCTTAAAACAAAATGTTTTTAGCGATAGGAACAAAGCTTCTTTGAGTCCCTATGGGTGCTCCTACTTCAGGTGCACATGCACCTCTCAAGACCTTGATCAGAGATTTTCCTTTAGTGTCCATTTGGCCTGCATATGTTCCCTATGTCTCCTCATAGTGGACACCAAGGCTATATAAGGATGAGGGGGGCAAACTGCCCTCAATTCCTTCTCAATCTCTGCCTGAGATGGAGCCTTAACATGTCCACCTTGAGTGTGCCTCAGCTATCTTTTATTCTGCATTTCTATAGCTGTTCATTAGGATCAGGTAGTACAGTAAGTTGTTAGTGATAGTTATAGTTAGAGGTAAGTAGTAAGAGGATTGTTTTGTTCCTTTCTCGCCTTAGGGAGCCTTATTTTCCTGGCCAGGCATGCCTGGCTCACCAGGTTTTAAACACTGCCCCTCCCCTGCCTAGAGGTTATACCTGTAGGCAATGGCCACTCCAAGTGTGTCCATTGCTTTGCGGGAGCCTCAAGTCTCCCAAAAGTGCCACTTCTACCTGGCCATCAAATCCAGGGCAAGGAAAAACAGGAATATGAAACTCAAGACTATTGATGATGGAATGCTTCCTTTGACCAGCTTCTGAGTCAGGTCAGGAGACCCCCGTACATCTGTCTCGACATATACAGCACCCCTTCAACCTAAGAAAGGGAAGACCTTGGAGGCTTCAGAGAAGACATCCAAAAAGACGAGAGTGTAGACTCATCTTAAGGAGCCAGCACCAAAAAAACCCATTTCCCCTGTGATAACTATGGTCTCTGAAGCCTCAACCTCTTGGCTTGGTACTGTTGAGTTGAATGACTCCTCCTCCAGTACTGGCAGGGCCAGAAAGTCCCAAAACGAACAGCTCCAAAAGGGCCTCAGTACCATCTACCAGGGACAAAGATGGCAAGCATAAGCATGAGAGCTCTACATAGATACAGAATTTGTATCCACATCTGATCCGTGATTCACAAAAATGGTCCGTGAATATAAAGCAGGTTTCTGCAGATTTGCAGGGCTCTAGAAATTTTGTGTCAGCAGCTGATCCACAAAAATGGTCTGTGGATGCAGATATCCATGGATATAAAGTGGATATCCGCAGATTTGCAGGGCTCTACTAAGCACTCAGTGGTACCAGACGCTATTGGTGCATGCATCCGTACACCCCTCATTACAGTAATATTAATGTTGTCTGCTGCATCCGTGGCTGCCGCATCAGTACTGATCCCCCTACATGATACCACAAGAATTCTGCTATACTAAGGATCTGTCTGTAATGGACGAACCAAACTCCCCACTCCTCCTGGGTATCCAAGAATCTCTCATTCCTGAGACTGATCTCCAGACTGCCAACTTCCTCCAGTACCACAGAACTTGCCACCCTTTTCTGCAGGTGCTTCTGCATTGGATGATATTGAGGAGGATGAATGAGACTTCCAGTTCGTCTCTTCTGATTAGGTTTAGGATTCTCCAACTTATCCTTTCAGGAACGCATTCTTTGACAGTCATAGGGAAGATTACGCTCATCAGCAAGGATGGTGGAATCAACCCTGCTTGCTATCCCCATTCCCATATGCCCCTCTCTCACCACTGGCCATAGTGGGACCTCTGGGCTGCCTATTGACAACAGTTCACCAGCCCAAAGGTACCATCTCATAGGGAGCCTAGACCTGAACAGTCCTATCTTCTCCAACCAGCCACCTTCCTCCCCACCCCCCACATGAGAGACGTCTGAGGAACAGGAGGCCAGGGCACCCCTGAAACACCTATATTATCCTTGTCTCCAGACAAGGTAATTATGCCTCTGCCACCATCCATGGCTAATGATTTTTGGCAATTTCAAGACCTCAGAAAGAGGGTAGCTGACACTCTTCAAATTGCACTTGAAGTCAAGGACTCGCAGCATAAACTGTTGGATATTCTGCAGACAGCGATACCCTCCAGGGTGGCATTACCCATTAATGAGGTGCTCCTGGATCCAGCTAAGACTGTGTGGCAAGTGAACTCAGTATGACAAAGACCAAAAAAGACTGGATCTCTTTGGATGGAAGTCCTACTGGTCAGCAACCCTACAATTCAGGATCGCAAACTATCAAGGAGTCATGTTTTACAAACAATATTAGATGTACAGCATTGATTAAACATCTGGTGCAGGAACATAGAGAGCCATTCCAGTCCATCATCTGAGTGTCAATTATTGGCCACAACTCTGCTCTTCAAATGTCCTTGGATGCTGCGGACACTACTGCCGGGGACACTGTCACAGTGGTGGTTGTGCGCAGGACATCAAGGCTCCAACTTTTGGGGTTTCCAAGAGACATACAGAACACTGTGGTGAGGACCTCCCTATCAACGGTTGTAAGCTTTTCTCGGAGACCACGGATGCGTCTGTGTACATGCTGAAGGACTGTAGGGCTACTTTATGATCCCTGGCCACCTACAAATAAGAGAGTTTGTCGGTCACAGATTACCCAGAGAGCGTGTCCTGCTCAGTTCTCTGGATTCTATAGATCCACTGGACACCCCAAGGAAATGACACAAATTTCAGAGAAAGAGGGCTGCTCACCCGCCCTGTACAACCACCCAGTCATCTTCAAAGCTTTCAAGTTTTGACAGGCTGGTTAAGGTTCAAATCCTGCACCTCTGGTTTTACAGCTGTGTCCATTTGCTCCCCTGCCCCCCCTTTGGAGATCACCTTTCCCATTTCCAACAGGATTGGAGGTGGATCACTACAGACATGTGGATCAAGGGGTCATGAAATCGGGCTGTATTGTCCATTTTATGTCACTCAGTCCTTTACAATTCTGGTTTTCCCATACCTCAATGACTGGTACTCAAGGCCATTCCTATGAAGTAGCCCTATCTTCCATCCAGATAGCTCTTGCTCTGTTTCAGGAATTGGGTCAAAAATCCAGTTTAACCCCTGTACAGAAGATACAGTTTATAGGCATGCCTTTGGACTCGTTGACAGCCAGGGCCCACTTTCTTTTAGATTCCTAACTTTGTCAAGTGTGGTATGGGTAATTCAGGGGAGCTCTCGGACCACAATAAGGAACTGTCTTCAGTTCCTGGAACACACATCAGTTTGCACCTTTGTGACTGATCACGCGAGGCTGTGCCTCCACGGCTTCCAGGGCTGGCTCAGAATGACCTATTCTACAGTCAGATGCACCTTGGACAGACAGATGATGGTTTCTGTACAAGTGAGGAATTCCCCAGACTGGTGAAAAGATCAACTCGACATCTGTGCAGGTGTTCGTTTGTTGCTCACCTCCATCCATAACTTTAACTATAGATGCATCACTGTTTGAATGATGCAGTACTTTGATTTGTAAGTATTTGTAACATTTCGGAAAAATAAATTCTGCATTTGAGTCTAAACCTGCTGCCATGAAGCCAGTTGCTATTGACGTAAATGAGGGCAGGAGCAGCCCCCTATTCTGTTACAAATCTATCTTCACACTCAGTTACTGCTCATGCACCATTTGGCAGTGGTCACTCCTGAAATGTTGTGCTTTTCATGCTCCTTGTTTTTGTATCCCTGCATCCACTGGCTTATGGTGGTGGAATCATAATTACCTTAAACATATCCTGTTTTCAGAAGATCCCTTTCTGGTCACCAGGTGGCAGTATGAATTCCAGTTGGTGCATTTTTTTCCTATTTACTCTAATTTTAGTAATTGGAAAAGATAATTTTATGGCTTTCGATATACAGTAACTGAGCTGGAAGCCTAACTAATGCTTTACAAGATTTACAAGAACCCTTAATGTTGACTGTAGAGGTGAGAATGGCAGCATGGTTCTACTCCAATCCTGATTGAATTGGGGCCCACCTGCAGGCTTGTGTGTGAGTGAACACAGATACCGTAGCAGCAAAATCATCAAACAGGACAGGGTTACAAATGCAGGCAGCCAAGATTACTTCTGGGCCAGGTAGGTAGCCCCCATCCCATGTGAGTCACCCCCAACCCCCCATTCACATCATGAGGCAAATAAGGTCAAATACCTCCAGTACCAGAAGACGCAGACCCATAAAATGGGCAAGTTGTTTGTAAGGATGGGAAGGGCTTATGCTCTCTGTGGCCACAGGTATTTGTGATAGATGAATCAGAGAATATGGGAGGGTTAAGCACGATTACCTTGTTTGTGCATGAATAGCTAGCTGGGTGATGGGCTTATTGATTGATTGTGCTTAATTTTTTGTGCACATTTAAAAAAAAAATCATCTCCACAGTAATCACCTGTGCCTGTCAAGGAGCCTATCAGACTGATCTGCTTCTGTGAGCATGGAATTCCTGAGTATTGAGCTGGGAGCCTGGCATGCCTGAGTTAGCATCCTCTTTCTGTGCCTCCATAAAATGTGGATGATATTTAACTGCCTCATAACCATATTATGAGGATTCATTAGCTAATATTTACTTCAAAGATACATAGTACTATAAACGTTGCTGAGTATTTTCCTGGTTGACATCATATAAGCTTCTCTCTCTCAAGGCTGTGTTAAATTAAAAAAAAAAAAAATCTATTGTATGTAATGTAGGCCCTGATTAATTATTACTCTCTCCCCTTGTGGATTTGATGTCTCTTCACACATTATACATAGAATCAGCCTCTTGTATTATGAAACCTATGTATTATTTTATCTGTGATCTCTGAACCTGTCTGAACTTTCAGTTGCTTAAGTTATTGAAATGTGTTCATTATGGTCCTTGAAAAATATTATGCTAATCCTGAAATTGTCACCTAGTGTAACTTTACATAGGCAAGCCTCACATAGCATCTATGCTCAAGTAATACCAGTGCCTGTGTGGCTTTTTTGCATTATAAATAGTACCATGAACCATGCACCATGTTGGGAGAATCCGTAAGGGTAACTGAGCCCATCCAGGCTCTAACACCGTCATCACTGCAGTTTCCATTGTAATTTATTTTAATGACAAGAATCCTTTCATTTGAATGGGTCCAAGTGCCAGCAGTGGAGGTTGTACTGTGGACCATTGGCAGGTTCCTGAGGTGAAGGAGTTAATTTGTTTTGTGAGGATGGACTCTTGAGATTCTAGTGCCCCACTGTAGAATTTGGCTTTCCAAATGATGCTGTTTACTTGTTTCTTGAATGACACCCAGTGCTGATGCCTTAATTTTGCCTGATAAGCTACTGGCTGTATCTATAGTTCCCTGAGTGGAAAAAGTGCACCCACGTACAGTATGTTAATTCTCTGTTTGTTACTTCGTCTAATCGTGTGTGTAAAACGGGAAACACTGACCATTTAAGATGCCTTTGATTACATTTCTTCTGCAACAGCATTTCTGAAGCACTGGTCTTGTTTGCTTCTGCCTCTATCTCCTCCCTCTTAAGCATAAGAGCAATGTGACTCAGAATGACTGCAGTTACTTATTATTTCTCTATTTATAGTCCATTACCATAGCACAGCAAAGCAGTCCTGCTATTCGGTTAGCCTCTTCCCTTCCATGTGAAAGAGGTCATCAGTACCTGATAGTGCTTCTAAAGTCATGGTTTTCATTAACTACAATTTCTTGTTTTGAGTCAGCAGGAAATGAGTTTACAGCAGGAGGCTCTGTTCAGGATATGGTGTTATGGTTTAGAAAAGACAGCCTAGTAATTCCTATGGAATTTCCTTGATACTTTCCCTTCTTGGCCATAGTTATTCCCATCACAAGTGCTACCTGTATGCAACTTCAGCATCCATGTTCATGTCCTATCTTGTATGCTTGTGACTCTCTGATGGATTTCTCTCTGTGCCCCCATTGTATGTTTGTGTATAGAACTAGAAAAGCTTTCTTTACTAATCCCCAAAGAGTGTGCAACATCACTGCCAGTGTTGTCAGTAGTCACATTTGGCACAGACTTCTGTACCTCATGCCTCAACTCCACGTCTGTTCAGCAATTCCATTGTTTATGATGCATCATAAAAGCCCTAAGAAACTTAACCTGTCTCCTTTGTGGTACAGCTTCCCTGATTTGTTTTGGACTGGGACAAGAGGTCTTTTATACACTGGGTCCATGGTTCAAGTGCTCCGTTTGCTCAGTTAATGGGGTCTGAACAGCTCACTCTGGAGAACCAGACAAACATGCTTCCTGGAGACACTGAGTGTTCAGCCTTGGAGATGATACAGGCATTTCCTATTCCAGGGAGACGTGTCAATACACTAACATGTTACAACATGAATTACTACCAAAAACTGGTATTTGTGAAAAAATGTCATTAAAATACATACAGGGAAGGCCTAGTGCCACATGCCCTACACCACCATATAATCAACACATTTTATAACCCCAGATAGATCGTTTGTCCCATTTCTAGTCATACAAATACTTGAGTCTACACTTCACACTAGAACTTACAGAACTCTGACATACCTTAATGCCCCCTGGAAACTCTGCTCCTTTTAAAATGTCTACTGTGCACTTAATAAGCAATATATTCAGGTCAGCAGCATACCTCCAGCAGCACACTTCCATTACAGAACAAAACAAGGGGCCTAGGTGCATACTGGCTGAGGTGCGAGTGCATAGTAAAGGGTCATTAGATGTCAGTGGGGAACTGGCTGCATTCTTTAACCATTGATCTCCAGAATTGTTACATTTTTGTCTTAGATTTGTGCCAGTGTGGTGTGTGGGTTTGGGGGGTGAGAGGTGTTAGCTGGACACTGGATATACTTTCAGCTAAGCTACCTTTGTTTGTGGATAAGTTTCTTATTACAAAGGCCATATATAGATGTTCTTCTTTAAAGCCTTTATTTCTAGAGAGGGTTCAAAGGTGGGGGGAGACGGGAATTGGCATGAGAGATAAAACTACAGCTTAAGGCACCAAACCCCCAAAGGTGTGAAATGTCCTTACTACAGAGAGCAAGTAAAAGGACTTTGCCTCATTCAACACTACGGCCTTCACAATGATGCCACTCTGCATTTCTCGTTAGGTTACATGTAACAAGCCAGAAAGCTGTGCGCTGAAACGTAGACTGCACCTAGACTAACTCTTGATTTAGTTGGGGAAACAAATATGACCTTTAAGTACCTTTCTGAGCAAGAGATGGCTTTGTTCTTCCCTTTCAGAAGGATGGTCACACATGTTATGCGAAGGTCATTTTCCCTGGGACCTGTTCTGCGATAACGTTTTCGTGAATAATGTGCTGGTGTCTGCATAGTTAATGTATGGCAGTTACCTGTTGCTGAATACCAGGTGGCTGATGTTCTGGCTGGGAATCCAGAGACAGAGAGGACTTCTGGAAGTAAGTCAATTATTTCAAAGGTTTTTTAGGTATGTAAAACTTCTGCTACCAAATTCTAAGCTAAGCAGTTACCATCCTGCATGGCGGGATGACTGGCAGGTAGGAAGCCGTTAACATGGGCAATGCAGTGTGTTTAGTAGTTGTTGTTTGGGTACATCTCTTCCATTTTTTGATATTTTGTCCTCCTAATTCATTTCTAAATGCACAGTCGAGGATAAGAACTGTTGAACTACATTAGAGCTGTTAAGTTTTTTTATGAACCTGTAGGTTGTGTGTGTGTATTGTGAACAGCTGTTATAAAATTTGGGCCTTCTCACCCTCCAACTCAGATAAATTGCATTTGTTTCTGGAGAGCTGTTACTAAATATCTACAATCATACACTAACTCATGCCCGCAGCCAATGTCAAGATAGCATCATTTTGATGCTCTTGGGATTCCTGGTAGCTTTTTGTTTTATTTATTATTATTATTTAGTTCATTGTACATAATAAATGTTGTTGCTGAATAAACAGATTCATGGGGTTAGTATATGGAGCAAGTGGGAAGTTTTTTTCTGAAACACAAGGGATGAGCTATTTCTAGAGGCAGGATACAGGGCTAAGATGGCCCGGCAATCTGTTCCAGTATCACATATTGTGTTCTAAGTGTTCAATAGGCAAACTGTGGAACTTACATTGATTTACTGAGGGTGGAACATTGGTTAACTGACTATCTACACTTTCTCTATTGTAGGCATACACATTTTATGATTTTCTTTTAGAGAAAATAGGGGCTTGCAAGCATTTCCTGATCCAGAGCACTGATCCAGATTAGACACAAGCACATAATGCAGAGCTTACAGCCAGTGGTAAATTAACAACCATATCAGGTATTAAGTGATGACAACATTGATAAAGTATTTCATC
The DNA here is from genome assembly GCF_965140285.1 of Lepidochelys kempii. Taxonomy (NCBI): domain Eukaryota; kingdom Metazoa; phylum Chordata; order Testudines; family Cheloniidae; genus Lepidochelys; species Lepidochelys kempii. Next base: position 98,243,759 of record NC_136388.1, on the reverse strand, counting down.
ACTTAGTACCCAATAGGATTGTTCACTTACAATTGTGTGAGAGAGTTATATTCGTATAGCAGGTGCTGAAAGAACAGGGTGATTCAGTCTCTACTAATAAACATTTAAAGCAGTTCTAGCTCCGTGATCAAAGCATTTATCTGTTTCCAGAAGAGAAGGCTGTCTGGTTTGCGTCAGGAACGGGAAATGGCACAAACGCTTTTTCGGGGGGTGTATTCACTTTCTCAGGTTGCATTTCTGGGTGTTAAATGCCCTACATATTCCCTTCTTTTCTCAGCTCCATTTTGAATTGAAAAGCTCGTTTCCACCTACTTTGGATCGCATCAGGAAATGCACGCCCCCATTTTCTTAAATAAAGTGATTTCACACAGGGTTGGTGACTAACTGAAATGCGATTTAAAGTGAACTATGGGGCTGACTCCCACTGTGATTCTACACTGATTGCTACCAATACATCGTCTCCTACAGTTCCTGCCAGAACTGTCACCCTGCTACTCAAAGGTGCTCTGATGCAGTGACCCCTACTCAACTGTTAGAAATTCTAAATCTAAATGGCAGGGATGAGTCTACATGCTCTGATTCACTCCTAATGAAACGAAGTTTACGGGCCCAGTTGTCCTGTTTTGAAGTTAAATTACATCAAGCAGGGTTTGATTCTCTGTTTTTCTTGGCTCTTCACTGAGCCTGGATTACTAGAACATAGCACACTAAAACAAAGGGAAGGTCCAGATCTCTCTGCCAGCCAGGAAGGATCCCTTGTGCCCTATACACACTATTCCAGATGGGCTTCTCGGGTACTTCTAATACTATATTGCCTTTCTGAATCTATCCATCTGCTCACATAAAATCCTGCTTATCTCTTGCTGCCGCCACATTCCCTTCAAACAGTTTCTGTAAATCTCCCCTCAACTAATGCCAAAGTACCTGCTAATTTCCTGATGTCGTTTTCAATATTGGAGGTATATATGGGGACTGTACAACCCTCAGGAATCTCTCTTGAATATAATGAAGTTAAAGATTCACTTATTTTCTGCTCATTTCTTTTAAGTCAGGGTGTGTCACCTGCACTTCATGTTGGACTTGCATACACGGTTTAACCTTGCCATTTATCGGTGTACTAGCCGACTCCTTCTCTTGTGACTCCTGGAAAGAAATGCTTTCTTTATTATTTCTGAGAGACAATTACTATAACATTACCTCCTTTGTCAGTGCTTTGTTCTGAGTCAACCTATTTTTGTAAAACAATTGCACCTCTATAATTTCCTTGATGAAGAAACCTGTACTGCCAACATTCCTTTTCAGAGCCTTGGAATTTCCTGTTGTCGTAGAATCATAGAATATCAGGGTTGGAAGGGACCTCAGGAGGTCATCTAGTCCAACCCCCTGCTCAAAGCAGGACCAATCCCCAATTAAATCATCCCAGCCAGGGCTTTGTCAAGCCTGACCTTAAAAACTTCTAAGGAAGGAGATTCTACCACCTCCCTAGGTAACGCATTCCAGTGTTTCACCACCCTCCTAGTGAAAAAGTTTTTCCTGGACTCTCTCCAATTTATCCACATCCTTCTTGTAGTGTGGGGCCCAAAACTGGACACAGTACGCCAGATGAGGCCTCACCAATGTCGAATAGAAGGGGACGATTACGTCCCTTGATCTGCTCGCTATGCCCCTACTTATACATCCCAAAATGCCATTGGCCTTCTTGGCAACAAGGGCACACTGCTGTCCTGCATTTTCAGTTAATTTCTAATCCTGGAGATGTTAATACACTAATTATGCACAACTGAGAACATTAGATAGGGCTGAGACTTGGTTTCTATGATGGTAAGCTCCTTGGGGTAGGGACAGTCTTTTTGTTCTGTGTTTGTACGATGCCTAGCACAGTGGGATCCTCCTGGTCCATGACTTGAGCTCTGAGGCTACTACAGTACAAAAAAAGATGAACATATCATGTTAAAGGTACAGTTCAGTGATTGCGTTGAGATTAACCACCTCACCTTTGATGTCAGAGCTGCCATGGTTACGCACACAGTAGCAAAACTTAACAGATTGTCTTCACACACAATAAAAATGGACAGGGTAATACACAACAGTATGTGTGTTGTTTTTCTCCTCTATCCACGTCTACCTTCTGTTACAGAGAAGAATCAGAAGAAAGAAGTGAAGTGATTTGAGAAGACGTTAATGTTGAATCTGAAGAAGGGTGACTACAGCAGTAGATTAAAAAAGGAGCCAAACTTGTGCTGCTTGGTAATAAAAGGATGACATGTAGAATAAGGGCAGGAAGAAAGCTACAGGAAGGGAGGAGTTGCAAGCGCTTTGGAGGACAGGATTAAAAATGATCTTGACAAACTGGAGAAACGGTCTGAATTAAACAAGATGAAAATAAGGACAAATGATAAGTACTTCAGTTAAGAGTACAAATACAACATGGGAAATAACTGCCTAGGAAGGAGTACTGTAGAAGAAGGTCTGGGAGTTGTAGTGGATCACAAAATAAATATGGGTCAACAATGTAATACTGGTGCAAAAAAAAGTGATCATTCTGAGATGTATTAGCAGTGGTGTTGTAAGCGAGATGTGAGAATTAATTCTTCCACTAGACTCACCAGTAACAAGGCCTCAAAGGGAATACTGTGTCCAGTTCTGGGTACCACACTTAAGGAAAGACATGAACAAATTGGAGAGAGTCCAGAAGAGAGTAACAAAAATTATTAAAGGTCTAGAAAGCATAGAATCACAGGACTGGAAGGGACCTCAAGAGGTCATCTAGTCCAGTTCCCTGCACTCATGGCAGGACTAAGTATCTAGACCATTGCTGACAGGTGTTTATCTAACCTCTTAAAAATCTCCAATGATGGAGATTCCACAACCTCCGTAGGTAATTTATTCCAGCACTTATTGATCTATGAGGAAAGATTTAAAAAAATTGGTTTGTTTAGTGAGGAGAGAAGACGGGGGGGGGGAGGAAATAAGTTTTCAAGTATGTAAAAGATTGCTATAAAGCGGAAGGTGATAAAATGTTCTCCTTATCCACTGAGGAAAGGATAAGAAGCAATAGGCTTAACTTGCAGCAAGGGAGGTTTAGGTTGGACATTAGGAAAAACTTCCTAATTGTAAGGGCAGTTAAGCACAGGAATAAATTACCTAGGGAGGTTGTGGAATCTCCGTCATTGGAGAGCATTAAGAGCAGGTTAGACAAACACCTGTCAGAGACAATCTAGATCAGCGATACTCAGACTGAAGCTCTCTAGTCACAAATTTGTCTCCTGCTGCTCTTTGCAGCACATGATAGTAAAACACTGTATGATTTAGTTATTAACCTAAGTTATTAACCAATTGTAGTTGATAAAATACTACTTGGTCAGTCACTTTACTGTGAGAATTATGTATACACACTAAATATTTCCTTGTCAGACTGTTTCAGTATGACTATATAGTACTAGAGTAAATGAAACAATGAATTCACACTATTGTAGCTCTTTCGGGTGATGTTGATTACTGATTTAGTTGGGGATTAGGTCCTGCTTTGAGCAGGGGGTTGGACTAGATGACCTCCTGAGGTCCCTTCCAACCCTGATATTCTGCAATTCTATGAATCTGGCTCCTGAACCACTGAGTATCACTGACTTAGATAATATTGAGTCATGCATCAGTGGAGAGGACTGGACTAGATGACCTACTGCAGTCCCTTCCAGTCCTACATTTCTGTTATTCCAGGATGGTACATGCCCTCAGCTCCCCTTGAAGTTAAGCTAAAGTAATAACATTATTATTGACTATTCCTACAAAGACTCATTATGTAAATTAATATCCAGGGCAGCTCTCACCTAAGTACTTCAACTTCACCATCTTTTGTGCAATCACTGTTAAATAACTTTTCATCTCTACGTGGTCTTTTCCTACCCCCTCTATACATAAACAGAGAGGTAATGAATTATATGCAGGGGGAAAGAAGGTTTTAATTTCCAAAATGTTTTTACCCAGCTCAAGGCATGGTATATAGGCTTTTCATAAATAAGCAATGTAAGATTTTTGTGAAAGAACTAAGCACATTCTTACTGGGCCCTAGGTAGGGAACATTCAGCTTGTCTTTCAAAGTAGACAGATACTTACTTTGGAGGTCAAAGAGAGTTGGTTTCTTTTCCAGCATGAGACAAAACAGAAATGTATAAATTCTTCCAAACTATAAAAATCAAAGCTGAACTTCAGTTTCTTACAAAACAAAAACCAAGTATATTTGTCTAACACGTGTACATAGAGGACCTTGGCTATGTTGCTACACGTATTCAGGTCATTACCAACGTAGTGGCAAGGTTTATTTCCGTACTACTTTGAAGTGGGAATCCTGGACATGTGAGTTTTCTCTTGCTGGATGTTATGTATCTATACTTAAATATCTTGCTACATTTGTATGTTACATGTATTTATAAAAAAAAATTACAAAAATGTTTTATGATTTACAGTTATGATGCAAAAAATGTCTATAACTGATTCCACAGTTAAGAAGACCCTATATCCCATATATTTGTTAATGATGTCAGGAAATGAGAATTAATTACTTCTCCATCTAAACTTAATGTATTTATTTCATAGTTTTTAAGTGATGGAATTTCAAATTTCATCTTAACTGACAAGCCTTATGTAAACTCTGATCATGCTGGTATTTATACATAAAATGTTATGTAGTAACCTCTGTACTTACAGCAATGGAATAAACAAATGAACCTTTCAGAATGAACAGTTTGCTTTTATAGTGATCAAACACCGATGTGAACATGGATTTAAAATAACAAATGTTGCTTTAATATGTCTTTTGTACAGTAGATGTAGATATAAAAGTTTCTTCAAAATAATTTCACAGATATCACTAAACATTCCATAGCTGTAACAGAAGCACCTAAGAGTCTTGTTGTTTATTTATAGTTATACATAGATAAAATATATATTACACTTTTGAAAGTATTTTAAATCACTGAATAGCTTTTCTAGCATCTTAATGCATCACATGAGAGTAAAAGGCAGTCCACATTCATGATGTAAATATATAGTAAGATAAGGTTGGGGTTCTTTTTTTACATCCAATTAAATCATTACTCATGTCCTCAAGATAACCATGGTGATAAGACCTGAAAGATGAGAAATGAAGAACAGTTTAATTTAACTGAATAAAGCATTCAAAGTAAAGGTCTAACAGTTTTCCATCACAGGCCAGAAAACAAGATAAGAGTGCATAAATCTACAGAGTGAAAATTTACACAGATTTCACTTAAATTATTTTATAGGAATAACTTTCAAATATTACTCAACAAAAGTTTGGCTTAATCAGAATCAATGATTGTTTAAAATGTTAGTTCTAAAGAACTAATCATGTCTAGATCATCCAGTCTGAACAGATCCAGAGATTTTAGTGGCAGAAGCGATGCACGTTCAGTGAACAATTATGGATCAGATTGTCTGGAAATTAACCTATTGTTGCTAGTCAGAGTCTGGGCAGGGACTGTCTTACTCTGCACATGCAGTACTTAGCACAATGAGGTCCTGATCTTGGCTGAGGCCTTTAGGTGCTTTTCTAATATAAATGTTGCTGGCACCACCTAAACTAAGTAACTGAAACATTGTTTTCATTTCAGCTCAATGCATTTAACAGCACCTTTATTTATAGACAGTCGTGTTGGGCAGCTTGACTTCCTGTCATCACTCACGCAGTGTGGGAAGTTCCCTCGGACTCTTCCCCAGCACCCATCAGAGTGTGCAACCAGCAGTAGAGCTACACTGAAAGGGGAGGGGCCTACAGGTGTTCGGCACTGTTGCTCTTGTATCCACTTGCTGCCTCCACTGCCAAAGGCCTTCCCCTATCAGCAGGGGAGCAGTTTTAAGAGAAGTGTCAAACTTGATGTTTTACAAATAAGTTCTCTAGCCCTAATCATGCAACCTTCACCTGCCTCCAGTATTAACACTGAACTGCCGACACTCCACTTAAACCTGAAATGAACCTACTCTGTTGGGCAGACAGTGATTGATTTTGTTTGACTTGGTTTGCTTGGCCCTAATTTTCTGACCGTCCCAGATTCTGAAACAGATAATATATTAGAGTCCAGGCCTGCAAGCGCAGAAGCACCTAATGCTGCACTGTGGTGAACCCTGTAATTGTTCCGTAGTAATTGATAGGTGGTGGAAAGAACTGAGTTCAAAGGCAGCTAAACACAGAGCTGCAAGTAAAGTAGTGCTCCCTGAACCGAAAAATATCCTTCCACAGGAATGCTCATGATATCCTCTCCCTCAGCACATCTTTAAAGTGGAAGTCCACAGTTAACTCTGAGATTACTGTACAGGGCAAATGAAAATCTGCTGGCCATTGAGAGTTTCACATCATCCAGGGTTTAAAATTAGTTAACCAATAGCTTAAAAAAACCCTTGCTCATGTGAAAGTACCAAAGGAGGTTAATACTCTGCACCTGGAGCATAGTCAGCCTCAGTGCAGGTAGGTCACAATGGAAAATTAATGTGATGGTGTTGGCCTGCTGCTGCCATTCAATGTCCTAAATTGCAGGTTCTTTTTAAGAGGTCCAGGATAGAGAATTCGTGGAGCAAAGTTGCAGGAGTACTTTCCCTTTGATCAGCATTCCAACCATTCACAAACCTAAACCTGTTCTTCATACTATGGTCTAGTCTACGCTACACGGTTAGGTGGACATAAGGCAGCTTATGTTGACCTGATGATGTCAGTGTCTACACTACAGTCTTGCTCCAGCCGATGTAAGTGGTCTACTACACCAACAAAATAACTCCACCTCCACGAGAGGCGTAGGGCTTATGTCGGTGTAGTTATGGCAACGCAGTGTGTGTGTGTGTTCCTTACATCACTGTTGGCAGGACCTGTGAAATTGACAAGAATCCAGCTCCACTCTCACTTCCCTGGAGAGCTGCGTGGCTGGACCCCACTCCCAGCTGGAAGCTGGGGCGAGAACCCAGGAGGCCCTGGCCACTCCCTGCCAGGAGCTAGGCAGCCTTATCAATTTCACGGCTTCCTGAGGAGCCCCAGGCGGCTTCCCGCCCTGCTCCTGCTGTGGAACAGGGAGGGGGCAGCCTGCCGGGAGCCCAGCAGGAGCTGCCAGCAGAACTGAGGAACCAGGCTCTCAGCTCCACACACTGCCCCTCTTATGTCCATGGAAGCGCTCCTGGTGAGCCACTGACCCAAGAAGGGTAGTGTGGACATGCACCACCATGGTAATTACTGTAGTGGCTGTAAGTCAACCTAATATAGGTCGACTTTTATTTCTAGTGTAAACACACCCTCTGGCAGGCCCTAGCATAGAAAGTTATGACTACCAGAATTGGAGAGAACCTGAGCTTATCTAACTCATTTCACAACACCAAATACTGGGTTTATTAAATAGTGCATAATGGCCACTTATGCCATGTGTCAGGGGACCATGTAAAGCATTTAACTATAAAAAAGTGACTATGAACTAAAAGCAAAGACACTTTTCTCTTTCCCACCAACCCACCTAGTTACTACAGGTATAAGTCTGAGAAGAGAAGATGCACCATCCTCTCTCCATGTCAACAGATGTGCACTTTGGACAAGCAAGCAAAGTACATTCCAGACTAGAAAAGGAGGACTTGTGGCACCTTAGAGACTAACCAATTTATTAGAGCATAAGCTTTCGTGAGCTACAGCTCACTTCTTCAGATGCATATCGTGGAAACTGCAGCAGGTGCCACAAATCCTCCTTTTCTTTTTGCGAATACAGACTAACACGGCTGTTACTCTGATTCCAGACTAGGAATCTTTTCACTCCCAGGAGAACACCCAGTCGTTGGACTTTTAAATCTTGAGATTATTAGCTCAAGCACCTTATCTGATCAGCTGCTGTAATGGTACAGAGGGGAAGAGACCAGGACCCAAACCACATAAAAACCAAACACCTCAAATTGTATCCAGAAGCAAGGAAGCTAATGCAGCTGTCTGAAAAATCATGTATTATCCCATTTCTAGCACTGCATTTTGCACCTGCTATAGCTTCTGAGTGGTTTTCAAGAACAGAGCATATTGCAATCATCCAGAAGTTACAAAGTCAAGAATTACTGGATGCAGATCTGAAAAACCTATCACCACAGCCTCATATGAAGATGTTTTTGGCTACTGACACCAGGTGAAAATGTTAAAAGAACATTAAAAAAGTTAAAAAAACACCAGGTGAAAAAGGTTAAAATGCACACCCACAATACAGACTTGGACAAAGGGTGAATAAACCACCTCCAGAAGGCGCAGGGTCCACCACACAATTGAGCTTTTCCCCACCATCCCACTACCATCACCTCAATTAGATCTAGCCTAAGCCCTGGTCTACACTAGGAGTTGAGGTTGAATTTAGCAGCGTTAAATCGATTTAACCCTGCACCCGTCCACACGACAAAGCCCTTTTTTTCAACTTAAAGGGCTCTTAAAAAATAGATTTCTTTACTCCACCCCCTACAAGGGGATTAGCACTGAAATTGGCCTTGCCAGGTCGAATTTGGGGTAGTGTGGATGCAATTCGACGGTATTGGCCTCCGGGAGCTATCCCAGAGTGCTCCATTGTGACCGCTCCGGACAGCACTCTCAACTCAGATGCACTGGCCAGGTAGACAGGAAAGGCCCGTGAACTTTTGAATCTGAATCTCAATTCCTGTTTGGCCAGCGCGGCAAGCTGCAGGTGAGAACAGAGCTCATCAGCAGAGGTGACCATGGTTGAGTCCCAGAATCGTAAAAGAGCTCCAGCATGGACTGAATGGCAGGTACAGGATCTGATCGCTGTATGGGGAGAGGAATCCATGCTATCAGAACTCTTTTCCAGTTTTTGAAATGCCAAAACATTTGTCAAAATCTCCCAGGGCATAAAGAACAGAGGCCCTAACAGGGACGCAAAGCAGTGCCACGTGAAAACTTAAGGAGCCGAGGCAAGCCTATCAGAAAACCAGAGAGGCAAACAGTCGCTCCGGGTCAGAGCCCCAAATATGCTGCTTCTATGATGAGCTACACGCCATTTTAAGGAGTTCAGCCAACCGTGTGCTTTGACTCCTTCAATGGAGAGGGAGGCAACACGGAAGCAGGTTTTGGGGACGAGGAAGATGATGATGATGAGTTTGTAGATAGCTCACAGCAAGCAAGCGGAGAAACAAGTTTTCCCGACAGCCAGGAACGGTTTCTCACCTTTGACCTGGAGCCAGTACCCCCCAAACCCACCCAAGGCTGCCTCCTGACCCGCCAAGTGGAGAAGGGACCTCTGGTGAGTGTACCTTCTTAAATAGTATACATAGTTTAAAAGCATGTGTTTAATGATTGATTTGCCCTGGCATTCGCAGCCAGTACAGCTACTGGAAAAAATCTGTTAGCGTGTCTGGGGATGGAGCGGAAATCCTCCAGGGACATCTCCATAAAGCTCTCTTGGATGTACTCCCAAAGTCTTATCAAAAGGGTTCTGGGGAGGGCAGCCTTATTCCATCCTCCATGATATGATGCTTTACCACGCTAAGACAGTAGCACGTAGTCAGGAATCATTGCAGAAAAAAGCATTGCAGCGTATGTTTGCTGGCATTCAAACAACATCCGTTCTTTATCTCTCTGTGTTACCTCAGGAGAGTGAGATCATTCCTGGTCACCTGGTTGAAATAGGGTGCTTTTCTGAAGGGGACATTCAGAGGTGTCCGTTCCTGCTGGGCTGTTTGCCTATGGCTGAACAGAAATGTTCCCTGCTGTTAGCCATGGGAGGGAAGGGGTTAGCCACGTGGTGGGGGGAGACAAAATGCGACCTTGTAATGAAAGCACGTGCTATATATGTAATGTTAACAGCAAGGTTTACCGTGAAATGTGTTTTTTTAAATACCACTGTCCCTTTTTTTTTTTCCTCCACCAGCTGCATGTGTTTCAAGGATCACAGGATCTTCTCCTTCCCGAAGCTAGCGAAGATTAGACGGCGAAAAAAAACACACTTGCGATGAAATGTTCTCTGACCTCATGCTGTCCTCCCACACTGACAGAGCACAGACGAATGCGTGGAGGCAGACAATGTCAGAGTTCAGGAAAGCACAAAATGACTGGGAGGAGAGGTGGCGGGCTGAAGAGAGGGCTGAAGCGGAGAGGTGACGGCAGCGTGATGAGAGGAGGCAGGATTCAATGCTGAGGCTGCTGGAGGATCAAACTGATATGCTCCAGCATATGGTTGAGCTGCAGGAAAGGCAGCTGGAGCACAGACCGCTGCTACAGCCCCTGTGTAACCAACCACCCTCCTCCCCAAGTTCCATAGCCTCCTCACCCAGACGCCCAAGAACGCAGTCGGGGGGTCTCCAGCCACTCCACCCCAGAGGATTGCCCAAGCAACAGAAGGCTGGCATTCAATAAGTTTTAAAGTGCTGTGTGGCCTTGTCCTTCTCTCCTCCACCACCCCACCCGGTGCTTCCCTCCATCACCCCTCCCAGGCTACCTTGGCAGTTATCCCCCTATTTGTGTGATGAATAAAGAATGCATGAATGTGAAGCAACAATGACTTTATTGCCTCTGCAAGTGGTGATCGAAGGGGGGAGGGGAGAGTGGCTAGCTTACAGAGAAGTAGAGTGAACCAAGAGGGCGTCCATCAAGGAGAAACAAACAGAAGTTTCACACTGTAGCCTGGCCAGTCATGAAACTGGTTTTCAAAGCTTCTCTGATGCGCACCGCGCCCTCCTGTGCTCTTCTAACCGCCCTGGTGTCTGGCTGCACGTAACCTGCGGCCAGACGATTTGCCTCAACCTCCCACCCCGCCATAAACGTCTCCCCCTTACTCTCACAGATATTGTGGAGCACACAGCAAGCAGTAATAACAGTGGGAATATTGGTTTCGCTGAGGTCTAAGCGAGTCAGTAAACTGCGCCAGCGCGCCTTTAAACGTCCAAATGCACATTCTACCACCATTCTGCACTTGCTCAGCCTGTAGTTGAAGCTCCTGACTACTGTCCAGGGTGCCTCTGTATGGCTTCATAAGCCATGGCATTAAGGGGTAAGCTGGGTCCCCAAGGATAACTATAGGCATTTCAACATCCCCAACGGTTATTTTCTGGTCTGGTAATAAAGTCCCTTGCTGCAGCTTTTGAAACAGACCAGAGTTCCTGAAGATGCAAGCGTCATGTACCTTTCCTGGCCATCCCACGTTGATGCTGGTGGAACGTCCCTTGTGATCCACCAGTGCTTGCAGCACTATTGAAAAGTACCCCTTGCGGTTTATGTACTCGCCGGCTTGGTGCTCCAGTGCCAAGATAGGGATATGGATTCCGTCTATGGCCCCACCACAGTTAGGGAATCCCATTGCAGCAAAGCCATCCACTATGACCTGCACATTTCCCAGACTCACTACCCTTGATATCAGCAGATCTTTGATTGCCTTGGCTACTTGCATCACAGCAGATCCCACAGTCGATTTGTCCACTCCAAATTGATTCCCGACTGACCGGTAGCTGTCTGGTGTTGCAAGCTTCCACAGGGCTATTGCCACTCGATTCTCAACTTTGAGGGCTGCTCTCATCTTGGTATTCTGGCGCTTCAGGGCAGGGGAAAGCAAGTCACAACGTTCCATGAAAGTGCCCTTACGCATGCGAATGTTTCGCAGCCACTGTGAATCATCCCAGACCTGCAACACTATGCGGTCCCACCAGTCTGTGCTTGTTTCCCGGGCACAGAATTGGCGTTCCACGGCATGAACCTGCCCCATTAGTACCATGATGCCCACGTTGCCAGGGCCTGTGGTTTGAAAGAAGTCTGTGTGCATGTCCTCATCACTCTCATCACCGTGCTGATGTCGCCTACTCGACCGGTTTCGCTTTGGCAGGTTCTGGTGCTGCATATACTCCTGGATAATGCGCGTGGCGTTTAATGTGCTCCTAATTGCCAAAGCGATCTGAGCGGGCTCCATGCTTGCCGTGGTATGGCGTCCGCACAGAAAAAAGGCACGGAACAATTGTCTGCCGTTGCTCTGACGGACGAGAGGCAACTGACCACATGTCTTACAAGGTTGGCTTACAGGGAATTAAAAATCAACAAAGGGGGTGGCTTTACATCAAGGAGAAACAAAAACAACTGTCACACAGAATGGCCCCCTCAAGGATTGAACTCAAAACCCTGGGTTTAGCAGGCCAATCAATGCTCAACCCATGGAGCTATCCCTCCCCGCGGTATTCCAGGCAGGACTGAATCTCCATTAAACTTTTCAAGGTGCCCCTGACAGACCACACCGAAACGACTGTCAGCCGTTGATTTCAGGGAGGGAGGGAGGGGGGAGCAAATGAACACAAAACAAATCTCGTCTATTTCTTGTTTTGATCCACTCCATCTATCTTTTACATCTTTGGCTGGCAGCAGACAATAGGACTACTAGCCATCCTCATCTCCTGGCTGCCAGAAGACTGTGCAATAGGACTGCCGGCAGGACTAAAGAGAATGACCTGGTCGAGTCACTGCTGTTTTAGTCCCTGTGCCCATGTCTGCCCAGGCACTCCTGACCGACCATACCGAGGCGGCCAAGAGCACCTTGGACATGATGACGATGGTTATCAAGCCTATTGCACCGTCTGCTGCCAAAAGGCAATGAGCTGCTGCTGTGTAGCAATGCAGTACTGCGTCTGCCAGCACCCAGGAGACGTACGGTGACAGTGAGCTGAGCGGGCTCCATGCTTGCCGTGGTATGGCGTCTGCACAGGTAACTCGGAAAAAAGGTGCGAAACGATTGTCTGCCATTGCTTTCACGGAGGGAGGGCCTAACGACATGTACCCAGAACCACCTGCGACAATGTTTTTGCCCCATTAGGCATTGGGATCTCAACCCAGAATTCCAATGGGCGGCGGAGCCTGCGGGAACCATGGGATAGCTACCCACAGTGCAACGCTCCGGAAGTCGACGCTAGCCTCGGTACTGTGGAAACACTCTGCCAAGTTAATGCACTTAGAACATTTTGTGTGGGGACACACAATCGACTATATAAAAACAATTTCTAAATTCTAGAACTTCTATAAATTCGACCTAATTTCGTAGTGTAGACATACCCTAAGTTTCAGGCTGCTCATCCTCATTTGAGTCCTGATCTCAGCCAGGCAATAGGAAAGCAGAGAGCGAGTCCAACGCTACTTTCCTTTAAGTCAGCACTGGTTGCTGATGAGTAACACAAGGCGCTCTCTCCATGAGATAAGTGGCTGCCTTCTCACTCCTTTCATTTTAAGGAGTAAGTCACAGGTTTGGGAATCAGTTGCAGGTATTGCCCCTGTCCATTCACCCTTTAAGTGCGGTTCTGTTTCTCATGACTAAAAGCTAGGGTAAAAGGAGACAGCTCTTCACATTAGATCTCTTCTGGGTTAGAGGGGATGAAGAGAAGGAATTTCCAGTATCAACAGATAAGATGACTGAACTACAATTTTACAGTGTAGAAGTCCTGGCTGAGAATACGTAGGAAACAGCAATGTATTTCAGTAGCTTTCTTTGACAAATGAGGTGGAGTAGACGCCTATATGCCAGGTTCCTGTTTTGAGGGTCAAATAAGACACTTATCCAGAACACTTATATTTCTAATGGTGAGGGCTTCCATCTCCATCAAATACTACTGTGACCTTCTATGCTAAGTACAAGTGGAGATGGAACAGAATGAAATTAGTCTTGACCCTGGCCCTGAGACACGAAAGTACATCTTCTCATCAAGCCAGCAGTGTATTTCACAGAAGTTCCTTTGATCGACATTTTGACTCCAGTAGAGACTGGAAAAAAGCTGTTTAAAAAATCCTTTTTAAAACACTTACCTAAAACATAAGCAGCTACTAGCTTTTGATTCACACTTAAATGGAGGTAGAGAGGCACCACGGATTCCACTTCCCCCAGTGTCGGTAGCATTAGTGCTCCAATGCATACTATTCCTAGGAATACTGTTAGTAAACTAGGTCCCGATGAGGCAGATCTGTTTTCTGAAAAACAAAAATGGCATTCATTGCAATGAAAGTCTGCAGCGCTTCAAATGTAAATGTTTTGCATTCTGGAAAAATGTTTATAGCGCATGTGTGAGAGATGTTGCATTTGTCATGCCCCTATGGTCACCTCATCTACACTCTGCCCATTTCTCCAACTCTACTGGGATTAATTTTAACATTTCAAATCACCAGCCCACTTTCAAACATCCTTTTTCCTGAAGGATTACAATTACAAATATGTTTCCTTCTTTTCCCTATCTCCAGGGCTCAAGTTACACTAGTGGGAGGTGCAGGATCTTTGATCCCATGGCACGATTATGGTCTAATAGCCCACGATATCACTGGAGAGCTGGGAATCCATACATTCCACTGATGTAAGACATTTATTTCTAGCACTGGTATATTTGGATATCAACCGTAATCACAACATTATGACTTACAGAAGAGCTGTTTTGGACATATATTAGAAAATGTTGTTGCTTATGATCCTTTAAAGCCATCCAGAAATGCAAGCTGGCACAGAATGCAGCAGACACTTGGTATGTGAAGGACCTTACTTCAAACATATTAGACCAGCACACCATGATCTGTACTGGCTGCCTCTTGGTTTCTGGATGAAGTTTAAGGTCCTAATATTGACTTACAAAGCCCTAAATGTTTTAGGAGCTGAGAAAGTGCCTCCCTCTGTGTGCTACTATAGCTGAGACCAGGAGAAGCCCTTGAGCGGCAGCCATGCATAAATGAGAGGGGTCTGCTGGCTGAACATTCTCAGCGAGGGCTCTGCAGCATTGGAATTCACTGCCCCACTTGGTCCTGGATCAAATGCCTTCAGGGTACATTGCAAACTCATCTTTTCCCCAGGCATTTCTGGGTGGGAAAGTGCTGAAAAGGGTGGGGGGGGATTGGAGCTTGGAAGCTGCTTCTGGGTGGGAAAGTGCTGAAAAGGGTGGGGGGGGATTGGAGCTTGGAAGCTGCCCAGTTTGCTATTGGTGGATTATACTGAATTTTACTGCTGCACTTGTGACGGATTGCTCAGCTATGTTGAGGGTACTGTGACAAAGCTCTGTCCTTGCCTCCATGGGTCCCACATTTCCTGGCGGATTTCGCTAGCCTCAGAGGCTCACTGTGACCCTCCACGTAACCCTTCTTTCTCTAGAGACAAGGGTCACAGTCTACTGAGCCACTTTCATCATAAGCCAGCAAGGGAGGTGAGGAGAAGCTATCCTTCCTTGCACAGTCTCTGTTGTCTCCCAGTCTCAGTGATTAATCAGGGGCAAAGGTGGGGCGGGGGGGGAGCCCGGGCCCACCCTCTACTCCGGGCTCCAGCCCAGGGACCCTAATAGTATCAGCTATGGTAGCTGACCTTTTAGAAACATGACATGTACAATTCCCTGGGCTACTTCCCCCACAGCAGCCCTCACTTCCTCAAGCTCCACTTCACCCTTACCTCAGGGCCTCCTTCCTTGTGCCTGATATGGTGTGTACTACTCAGCCTCTCCAACAGCACAACTTCCTCCCACAGCTCCTGACATGCACCCCCACCTGACTGCCTGGGAGGCTTTTAACTAGTTTCAGCCAGCCCCTGATTGGCTTCAGGTGTCCCAATCAACCTAGCCTTCTCCCTGCCTTCTGGAAAGTTCTTAATTGGCCCCAGGTGTCTTAATTGACCTGGAGCAGCTTACATTTCACTTAACCTGGCACCAGGGATTTGTTTAGTCTGGACCAAATATATCTATCTCCCACTACTTTTCTACAGCCATCTGGCCTTGCCCCGTCACATATCCGCCCTCCCCCCCCCCTTGCTCAACACCATAGAGTTGGGCATCTTGGGACGCCAGGCAGTATGCTCATGACAGACAATCAGCGTTGCCATGGTGGCATCCAGCCCTGTGCCATATGCGGAACTGGAATGGTTGGAGGGATAAGAACCACCTGGTGACCCTTGCATTCTTTTCCTTATTCTGCTGTATCCACTGGAGGGGTGCATGGTCTGTCACAAGAGTAAATCGCTGGCTTAAGAGGTAATAACGCAGCGTCTCAATAGCCCATTTGACAGCAAGGCATTCTCTCTTGACTACTGCGTATTTCTGTTCTCTTGGGAGAAGCTTTCTGCTTAGATAGAGGATTGGGTGTTCCTCTTCTCCCATCATTTGCGACAGAACTGCTCCCAACCCAACCTTGGAAGCGTCTGTTTGTAAAATAAATTCCCTGTTAAAGTCCGGGGCTATGAGTACGGGGTCATTACAGAGGGCCGTCTGAAGATCTGTAAATGCCCCCTCTGCTGCGTCAGTCCACTTTACCATGTCTGGACCTCGGGCCTTCACCAGGTCCATTAGGGGACTTGCCCTAGTGGCAAAGTGGGGAATCAACCATCGGTAGTATCCTACCATGCCTAGAAATGCACGGACCTGCTTCTTTCAGGTCGGCCGGGGCCAGTTTTGAATTGCCTCTAGCTTATTCGTTTGGGGCTTCACTATGCCCCTTCCCACAATATATCCCAGGTACCTAGCCTCTGCTAGCCCTCTGGCGCATTTAGAAGGATTAGCAGTGAGGCCAGCCCGCCTTAAGGTGCGCAGTACTGCCTCAACTTTCTCCAAGTGGGTTCCCCAGTCTGGCATATAGATGACATCATCTAGGTATGCAGCTGCATAACTAGTATGGGGGCGCAGCAGCTTATCCATGAGGCGCTGGAATGTGGCTGGGGCCCCATGTAGCCCAAAAGGGAAGATGGTGTACTGGAATAGCTTATCCGGGGTGGAGAATGCTGTCTTTTCTTTAGCTTCTTTGGTCAGAGGAATCTGCCAGTACACTTTTGTCAGATCCAGTGTAGTCAAGAATCGGGCACTACCCAGTCGGTCAACCAGTTCGTTGTTGCATGGTACGGAGTATGCATCAAACTGGGATATTTCATTCAGTCGGCGTAAGTCATTACAGAAACTCATGGTACCGTCAGGTTTAGGCACTAGAACAATTGGACTGGACCACTGACTGTAAGATTCTTCAATAACCCCTAATTCTAACATTTTCTTTACTTCAGCCTTGATTTCTTCTCTTTTGGCTGCTGGGATTCGGTAGGGTCTCAATGTTACCTTGGCTCCGGGGATTGTGCGGATATGGTGATAGGTCTCAGTCATCTGCCCTGGTTTTGTAGAGAACACATCTATGTTGCGATTAATCATGTTGGCTGTCTCGATCTTTTGGATTGGCGTCAAGTCAGATGATATCCTCACTTGCTCGTGTAAGTTATCCTCCTGGGGAAGGGTCTCCTGCATGACGAAGCATGCCTCTCGATCCTGCCAAGGTTTTAGAAGATTGATGTGGTAAATTTGCTCCGATTTCGGTGGCCTGGCTGCCGCACCTTATAGTTCACCTCTCCCACGGCTTCGATTATTTCGTAGGGTCCCTGCCACTGGGCCAACAGTCTATTTTCTGCTGTGGGCACCAGTACCATCACCCGATCCCCTGGTTGGAACTGTCGAAGCTTTGCTTGGTGGTTACAATGAGTTTGCTGGGTCTCCTGTGCTCTCTCCAAGTGCTCCCATACAATGGGCGTAACTCAGGCTATCCAATCTCTCATCTGCAGTTCATGCTCAACTATGTTCCTTCTGGGATTTGGCTCCTCTTCCCAGGCTTCTCTGGCTCTATCCAATATGTCCCGAGGGTGGCGCCCATATAGACGTTCGAATGGAGAGAAACCCGTGGAGGCTTGCGGAACCTCCCGGATGGCAAACATGAGGTAAGGCAATAGAGTATCCCAATCTTTCCCATCCCGGCTCACCACTTTCCTGATCATGGCCTTGAGGGTCCTATTGAATCTTTCCACAAGGCCATCTGTTTGTGGGTGGTATACAGAGGTCCGTAGGGCTTGTACATGGAGCAATGAACAGAGATCTTTCATCAACTTGGACATGAAAGGTGTCCCTTGATCAGTCAATATCTCCTTGGGTAGCCCAACCCAGGCAAAGATCCGTACTAGCTCCTTAGCTATTGTCTTGGAAGCTGTGTTGCGCAGGGGAACAGCTTCCAGGTACCGGGTTGCATAGTCCAGTACAACAAGCACATGCTGATGGCCCCGAGCTGTCTTCTCTAGGGGCCCTTCCAGATCCATGGTTATCTGTTCGAAAGGAACCTCTATTATTGGAAGAGATATCAAAGGAGCCCGCAAGTGCGGGCGAGGGCTATGTAACTGATACTCTGGACAAGAGGTGCACTGTCGCTGGACATCTTCATGTAATCCTGGCCAGAAGAACCTCCGCAGGATCCGTGCCTGGGTTTTCTCTACCCCAGGTGTCCTCCAAACAGGTGACTGTGGGCGAGACTCAATATGGCTTTTTGATTTTTTGTGGCACCAGAAGTTGTTGTATCTCTTGCTCCTGCATTTGCACCACGCAGTATAGGAGATCTTTCTTCACTATAAAGTAAGGTCTGGGACTCCGGACCTTCATAGAATATCAGGGTTGGAAGGGACCTCAGGAGGTCATCTAGTCTAGCCCCCTGCTCAAAGCAGGACCAATCCCCAATTTTTGCCCCAGATCCCTAAATGGCCCCCCTCAAGGATTGAACTCACAACCCTGGGTTTAGCAGGCCAATGCTCAAACCACTGAGCTATCCCTCCCCCATACCTTCCCATTCACGGGTATCCCATCGATCTCGGCCACCTCTTTCCTGGCGTTATCATATCTGGGGTCCTCTGCCTGGTCCTGCCCAAAAGTCTCTCTCCCGGGACTAACCTGCCCAAGCTCCCAGGGGCCAGCTTCTGCTTCTTCCAACAGCTTGCCGCCGTCATGGCTGGGGGCAGCTTCTGGCTCATCTTCTGTGGTGGAAGTTTCTCTGTTGGCCGCTTGCGTCCATCTGCCTACTTGGGAGGTCTTCTGGCCCCGGGTCAGGATCCGGGTTCCCAAGGCCTTTGCAGCCTTCCTCTCTTTTTTTGTCTTCTGGGTCTTTCGGGGGGCTGAGAACAGATCCTGAGAAATCTCAGTGAACATTGGGGGTTGACATTCCACCGGTGATGAATCGCTGTCCTCAGGGTCCCCACCTCCCTCCAGCCTCTCCAGGGGAGTAAAATATCAAACCCTAGATAGTCCCTCCCAATGACTACAGGATATGGAAGTTTAGGAACTACACCTACGGTCATCTCAATGGGGTTTCCCTTAACCTCTATCTCCACTGGGATGGTGGGGTCATGGCTCACGGCCCCATGTGCGCATGTCACTGCTACGCGTTTGGCTTGTAGTAGCTGACTATTTTTTACCAGCTTACCCGATATGAGGGTGATAGCACTCCCAGAGTTCACAAGCACTGTAGTCTCTGCTCCATTTATCCTCACTGGCCTGGTGTAATTATGCGGGGCTAATGCGACCCCCGTGAGGTGGATAAGGGAGCATGGGACCTCCCAATCCCCCAAGTTTCATTGCATAGGCTCCTCGGTGCTGGTACACTGTGCTGCTACGTGTCCCCACTCCCCACATGCATAACATCTGTAATTTCTTTTAATCACTCCCCTATCCCGGGGGTTAGGGGGTTGAGTCCCAGGGTTCCCCCCACTCAGGCCAATCCCTTCCTTCTGGGGCCCCCATTGGTTTTCAGCCCCCCCCCTTCTTCCACCTAGGACTCCCCAGGGGTTTGGCTGCCCAACCTTCCAGGGTTGCGGTAGGGTGCTTGCTTCGAAAGGAGCCTTCCTTGTGTAGTCGGGTCAGTTTCCTGGCTGTCATCCGTCTTTCTACCAGTGTGATCATCTCGTCATACGTGGATGGATTGTTCTGGCCTACCCATTTGCGGAGATCTGGCAGCAGTCCCCGCATGTAATGCTCAATGACCAGGGTCTCCAAAATCTCTTCCGGCCTGCACACCACGGGCTGTAACCACTTCTGTGCGAGGTGTATGAGGTCGAATAGCTGGGACCTCAGGGGTTTGTTCTCCTGGTATTTCCCATGGAACCTCTGGGCCCTTATCGCTGCCGTTACCCCTGATCGTGCTAGGATCTCTGCCTTCAGATGGGTATAGTCAGTGGCATCCGTGGCAGGCAAGTCAAAGTAGGCCTTCTGGGCCTCTCCACACAAAAAAGGGGCGACAATGCTGGCCCACTGCTCCTGGGGCCACACTTCATGCTGAGCAGTTCTTTTGCATGAGAGGAGATATGCCTCTACGTCATCTCCTGACGTCATCTTTGGAAGACGACCACTGGCCCTCAGGGTTCGCATCCCGTCGGACCCCCGGGCCTGGGTGGTGAGGATCTTCAGCTGGTCCACCACCTCTCTCAAGAGGACACAGTCTTGGGTCGCCTGGCTCATCAATAATTGATTGGTTTCCTGCTGTAGCCGCATAGACTCCTGTTGTGCCATTGCCTGAACCCGGGTGGCCTCCTGCTGGGCTGCCATGGCTTGTACCAGAGCTCTGATCACCTCCTCCATTGTGGTACAAAGCAAACAAACAAAAACAAAACAAAATCCAAAACCCTAGTGCACTTTTTTTTTTTTTAAACCTCTTCTGCCATGCTGTGAATGAAATCCCACTTCTAACACCAGTTGGGACAAAGCTCTGTCCTTGCCTCCGTGGATCCCGCTAGCCTCAGAGGCTCACTGTGACCCTCCACATAACCCTTCTCTCTCTAGAGACAAGGGTCACAGTCTACTGAGCCACTTTCATCATAAGCCAGCAAGGGAGGTGAGGAGAAGCTATCCTTCCTTGCACAGTCTCTGTTGTCTCCCAGTCTCAGTGATTAATCAGGGGGCAAAGGTTGGGGGGGGGGAGCCCAGGCCCATCCTCTACTCCAGGCTCCAGCCCAGGGACCCTAATAGTATCAGCTATGGTAGCTGACCTTTTAGAAACATGACATGTACAATTCCCTGGGCTACTTCCCCCACAGCAGCCCTCACTTCCTCAAGCTCCACTTCACCCTTACCTCAGGGCCTCCTTCCTTGTGCCTGATATGGTGTGTACTACTCAGCCTCTCCAACAGCGCAACTTCCTTCCACGGCTCCTGACATGCACCCCCACCTGACTGCCTGGGAGGCTTTTAACTAGTTTCAGCCAGCCCCTGATTGGCTTCAGGTGTCCCAATCAACCTAGCCTTCTCCCTGCCTTCTGGAAAGTTCTTAATTGGCCCCAGGTGTCTTAATTGACCTGGAGCAGCTTATATTTCACTTAACCTGGCACCAGGGATTTGTTTAGTCTGGACCAAATATATCTATCTCCCACTACTTTTCTATAGCCATCTGGCCTTGCCCCGTCACAGTACCTAAGGGCAAAAACTCCCCGAGCACCCCCTGTTCTGCAGCTGGGATGGCTGCTCCCTGGTCTGAGGCAGACACTTGGAATGTGGCTTCACAGAGCTGCCCAGGTCCATCCCTTCTCCAGCGGTGCAGTCTGACAGCTAATTACTATCGACCTGGCAATGGGATGTTTCAGCAATGCTTGGGGATGTGCCAAGCACACTGACTCTATTCCCTGGCTTATTAGGGCACAGGATCTTCCATGGCTGACAGTCAGCAAGGGAAGAATATTTAAAGATGCTGCACAGCCTGAAGAAATCTCCCTTTATTTACAGCTCCAAAACAGAGCTCAGCCAGGGATAGGCAGCAGGCTCCCTTAGGCCAAAAAGTTCCCCCCTTCTCAATTGCAATCAAGGGAGAAAAGTAGAATTGGCACGTCCCCATCTCTGCCCCCCAACCCTAAATGGGTAGGATCCCTGACAACTGTCCCTTTTCAGTGCTCAGGGTAGAAGAGGCCCCTCCCCTGCATAAAAGGTTTGGATTTTAAACTAAAATCCCAGCACTGTCTTCCTTCCATGATGGAGCTGCACCTGCACTACGGCTATAGAACACCACTAACCCAGTAGGGGACAGTGATTCAGCCACTAGAGCCCATTTTCTAATAACACACAAGGTCCAATGTTGCCAAAAGAGAACGCAGACAAGGATAGAACCCCATTCTTAGCACACCTTACTGGTTGTAGTACAGTAGGTAACTGTTCAAAGGCTCTAGAAACACTTAGTATTACTGCCCCCCCATTTTTTTAAAAGAGAGTTACTGATATGTTGGAGTCTGAAAGATCTTCCCACAGAATCTTTAGAGCCATTAGCATTTAGCCAAGTTTTATACCTAGTTTTTTGAAGTATGAATTCAAAGCATACATGAAAATGGCTCCTGTTTTCAAAATTGATTTTGCAGTTCTGAGAGGGATGCCAGCAATGCTGGTCCCATTTTAACCCTACCAATCAGATGTTCTTAGTTTGCATGTCTGTATACTCGTTATACTGTTCCTCTGCTCTGTCTGCTCCATTCTTGTCAGCAAACATATTATGGTAACAAACTAAATTCTTATGCACCGGCATGCCATATTGCATCAGCTCACTGGTCCATATAATCTAATATTCTGTTTCAAACAGTGGCCTGTACCAGATGCTTCAGAGGAAGGTACAAGGAACCCCGTAATGAAATAGCGTGACCACAGCAAAGTTTCTTCCCAATCTCCATCAATTAGTGGTTGATTTAAAACCAGAGGCATAAGAGATCATGTATGTGTCTGATTCAAATCCCATTGAAGTCAATGGAAACTCACCACTGGGTTTTGGGATCAGACCCTAAACCTGTTATTTTTTTTTACACTATCAAGTGGGAATACTCATGGTTACAATATCTTTTTTTAAAACTGTTCCAAGATACATTCAACTGAAGAACACAACTCCCCTGCCAATCTGGGACTTACATTATGTAGAGACAGTTGGTCACTATTTTGTTTTAGCAAGAGGAATTCTCTCATGCACACATCTTTCCTGAAATGTGATGCAAACTGGAGAACATCCAGAGGAGAGCAACAAAAATTATTAAAGGTCTAGAAAACATGAAGTATAAAGAAGATTGAAAAAATTGGGTTTGTTTAGTCTGGAGAAGAGGAGAGACATGACAATAGTTTTCAAGCACAAAAAAGGTTGTTGCAAGAAGGAGGGTGAAAAATTGTTCTCGTTAACCTTGGAAGATAGGACGAGAAGCAATGGGCTTAAATTGAAACAAGAGAGGTTTAGGTTGGACATTAGGAAAAACTTCCTGTCAGAGAAGTTAAGCCCTGGAACCAATTGCCAAGGGAGGTTGTAGAATCTCCATCACTGGAGATTTTTAAGAGCAGGTTAGACAAACACCTGTCAGGAATGGTCTAGATAATATTTAGTCCTACCATGAGTGCAGGGGACTGGACTAGATGACCTGTTGAGGTCCCTTCCAGTCCTACTCTTCTATAATTCTATGCAAAGTTACCTAGGGTGGGATTCACAAGTGGGACTTTGTATAGTTAATTATTTATACAAAGTGGGCAGCTTCAATAGGAGAGATCTGCTCCACAGCAGAGTGACTAGGGAATTCTCTTGGAAAGTGGGAGACCTAAGTTCAAATCCCTGCTCCATATGCGGGGAGAACTTGAATCCAGGTCTCCCACACCCTGCGTGCTCTAACCCCTGGGATAAAGGTCATAAGGGGGACACTGCCCTCACCATTTTGTGTGGGTTTAGACATGCCCTAAGCCAGTGGTTCCCAACCTTTCCAGACTACTAGACCCCTTTTAGGAGTCTGATTTGTATTGTGTACCCCAAGTTTCACCTGACTTAAAACTACTTGCTTACAAAATCAGACATCAAAATACAAAAGTGTCACAGCACACTGTTACTGAAAAATTGCTTACTGTCTCATTTTGTCTGTATGAAATTTGTTTGGTTTGTACTGTCTTCGCTAGTGCTTTTTATGTATTCTGTTGTAAAACTAGGCAAATATCTAGATGTACCCCCTGGAAGAGCTCTGCATGCCCCCAGGGGTACGTGTACCCCTGGTTGAGAACCACTACCCTAAGCACACCTACCAGATTGGACCCTGAAGGCAAGAGAGGCAGGGGAATGCCTATTTTGTGAATCCTGCTGGGACTTAGGTGAATTAGGCACTCAGCTGTTGGGCAGTGTCAGTACTTTAATGGTGGAAACATAGGAGCCATTGGATTCTAGGCACCTCTATAGGGTTAGGTGGCAGCTGTGCAGGGCTTTTGTGCAAGCCAGTGGTGCCTAAATGTTGGACTGAGGTGCCTAATTGCCACTTTCAGCACTTAAGTCCCCCTTGTGAATCCCACTCCTTGCCTTTTCTGGAATTAAGCTGTCAGAGAGATTGGGGGTGGTGGGGAGGAAGGTGCATTTTCAGCCAGGCAAGTAAAGATTAGAATTTTGTTTTAGAAGACAAAACAATTAAGGAGTTAAGCCTTCTCACCCTGCCACCCCTAATTTGCAAGAGCTCATGCTTCAGCCATAGCTGTTGGTACATCAGCTACTCTCTATACTACTGCATGTGCATAGCAGATATTTGTAACTCCACTTTTCTGTACATTTCAGAGGTAAAGGAACATGGCACAAAAGAAGTGCCATGTGTGGAAAGTGTCTGAAAGTATCTGCTGCTGGTCAGGAGGTGGAGAATTAAAGTTCTGACACAGACAAAAATACACTTGGAGACACACTTTGATAGAACAAATTAGTCTCCAAGGGCATGGTCCTGCAATCCTTTTGTAGCCACATCTCCTGCTGAAGTAAGTGGGAATTTGCTTGTGTAGAAGGATTGGCCCCTTAAAAGACCCATTACTCAAATGAACAAAACTCTGGATAGCAAATGTAACTTTAGGGGCACATGGTAGTTTATAGCTCTCTCATTTGACTAAAGAGGATATAAGCAACACAGCAATAGCATGGGCTTTGGAGCACCATAACCACTCTTAACAATAACCAGGGTACTCTTACAGGAAAGTAAAAATGGAGTTAATTTAGACTCTCTTTCTTATAGTTTAACCTCTTTCCAGTCATTTCAGCTATACCAAACTGTTTGATCTAGAAGAGGGCTAGGTAAGACTTTAACTACCTGGTTGACACAAAGTCTGCTCAAAAAAGACACTTTCAGCCAGATGTTCTTTTATTCTTTTTTCCTCTTCTTCCTTTTGCTGTTGCTCTTTTGCAGATGGAAGTAGTGTAGCAATGACTTCTTTTCGCCCTAATGCTTTCCTCTGGCTTTGCTCAGACACTTGGAGACGGAATTTGTCTATCAAACCATAGTGACAAGCCCGAACGTCTCTGTGACGAATCACACTGTAGATAAAAAAAATACATATATCAACATTTTTATGCAGAGCCCCTTTCAAGAGATTCATCTGCATGGTTTCAACTGCAGGGTTTGGGTCAGGATACCTATATTATGCCCACGACCACTATCTGAGCACCCAAAATTATGCAGTTCTATAGTATTTCATGTCAAGTCTCATACAGGACCCATAAATAGCAAAGCTTAACTAAATCTCTTCCGTACCTCTCTTTTATGAACAGTAGTTTGTTCACTTGGGTCTTCACTGTAGTTATAAATAATTATGAAAATGCATGTGTACCTAGTTTTAAAATCCCACAATATTTAGCCACCATAATGGGTATTGTAACCGCTTTTTTCCAAAATGCAAATTATTTACTTGAATGACCATAAAAACCTTTTGAGAGATATTAAGAGAAAATCCATATTTAAGCCAGTTAGCTTCAGGAAATGTGTAGTCTGACAAGTTTCAGTCCAGAGCAAGTTGCAAACTCCTATGAATAAAGCTTTCTAACTACACTGGCATTGGGTAGTGCCATTTTAACATTGTTCCAGGAAACTGATCACTTCAGCATTGAACTGATCACTTCAGCACAAAGAAGCCCATGATTTCTGCATTTTGGACTGAATTTTAAGAGACTGGATTTTGTGATCACATTAAGATACCCACAAAGGCTTGTTATTAAAATACTGGGTATGCCTAAAATTAACATGTAATTTAAGTAGGGCTTTCAAAAGGGAACAGAGAATTACAAAGGTTTGAAATACATCAGCCTGTAAACCATATGCTTATTGAACATAGGAGCTTCTTCGTAACCTCAGAAGCAAATGAGTTAGGCCATGATGGAGTTTCATCAAGTAAATTTATTTCACCCATGGCAAGTCAACTACCATTTGGTGAAGAGTGGGCTCTGTCTTGAGTAGATCACTGAGCAATGAAGGTTTGAGCCTTAAGTCCTTACTCGGCATGCACTTTTGCTTATGTCAGAGCCGCAGCTTCAAGCCTCTGATTTTTATGTTAAGACTTCTTGTGTTGCTTTAAATTCTTTTCTATTGTTAGTACCATGCTTCTATGCATCAGCATAAGCACAGTGTTATGTAAAGTTTCTGTTTGAGCATACACAGTTACTGTCAAGCAAAGAGATGTTTCTCTACAGACCCATATAAACAGATACATTCTCCTGTTTCTTACTGGAGAGCACTGCATAATTAGAAGCTCTGTAGAATATTGGTTTATCTGGCAAAGGGCCATATGTATACAGCACAGTTCATATCTAACCTCACAGCAATAAACATAGTTCCAAGAATGTTACCCATACTACAATCCATTGGTGATCTTCCTGAAAACACCATCCTGGCCACTATGGATGAAGAAGCCCTCTACACAAAGATGGACTACAAGCCGTCAGGAACAGTATCCCCGATAATGTCACGGCAAACCTGATGGCTGAACTTTGTGACTTTGTCCTTACCCATAACTATTTCACATTTGCGGAGAATGTATACCTTCAAACCAGCGGCACTGCTATGGGTACCCGCATGGCCCCACAGTATGCCAACATTTTTACGGCTGACTTAGAATAACGCTTCCTCAGCTCTTGTCCCCTAATGCCCCTGCTGTACTTGCGCTTCATTGAGGACATCTTCATCATCTGGACCCATGGAAAAAGAAGCCCTTGAGGAATTCCACCATGATTTCAACAATTTCCATCCCACCATCAACCTCGGCCTGGACCAGTCCACACAAGAGATCCACTTCCTGGACACTATGGTGTTAATAAGCGATGGTCACATAAACACCACCCTATACTGGAAACCTACTGACCACTATGCCTACCTACATGCCTCCAGCTTTCATCCAGACCACACCACACGATCTATTGTCTACAGCCAAGTTCTACAATACAACTGCTTTGCTCCAACTCCTCAGACAGAGACAAACACCTACAAGATCTCTATCAAACATTCTTACAACTACAATACCCACCTGCTGAACTGAAGAAACAGATTGACAGAGCCAGAAGAGTACCCAGAAGTGACCTACTACAGGACAGGCCCAACAAAGAAAATAACAGAACGCCACTAGCCATCACCTTCAGCCTCCATCTAAAACCTCTCCAACACATCAAGGATCTATCCTTCAGGATAGGACAACCCATCACTCTCACAGATCTTGGGAGACAGCCCCCCCAGTCTGAAGCAAATACTCACCAGCAACCACACACCACACAACAGAACCACTAACCCAGGAACCTATCTTTGCAACAAAGCCCGTTGCCAACTGTGTCCACATATCTATTCAGGGGACACCATCATAGGGCCTAATCACATGAGTCACACTATCAGAGGCTCGTTCACCTGCACATCTACCAATGTGATATATGCCATCATGTGCCAGCAATGCCCCTCTGCCATGTACCTTGGTCAAACTGGACAGTCTCTACGTAAAAGAATAAATGGACACAAATCAGACGTCAAGAATTATAACATTCAAAAACCAGTCGGAGAACACTTCAATCTCTTTGGTCACTCGATTACAGACCTAAAAGTTGCAATTCTTCCACAAAAAAAACTTCAAAACCAGACTCCAACGAGAGACCGCTGAATTGGAATTAATTTGCAAACTGGATACAATTAACTTAGGCTTGAATAGAGACTGGGAGTGGATGGGTCATTACAGAAAGTAAAACTATTTCCCCCATGTTTATTCCCCCCCACCGTTCCTCAGATGTGCTTGTCAACTGCTGGAAATGGCCCACCTTGATTATCACTACAAAAGGCTTCCCCTCCCCCCCCCCGCTCTCCTGCTGGTAATAGTTCACCTTAAGTGATCACTCTCGTTACAGTGTGTATGGTAACACCCATTGTTTCATGTTCTCTATGTATATAAATCTCCCCACTGTATTTTCCAATGAATGCATCCGATGAAGTGAGCTGTAGCTCACGAAAGCATATGCTTAAATAAATTTGTTAGTCTCTAAGGTGCCACAAGTACTCCTTTTCTTTTTGCGAATACAGACTAACACGGCTGCTACTCTGATATCTGTTACCCATACTGAGACTACTATCTGCCAAAACGGGGTCGGGTATTGGCTGCTGAAAAAATATTCTTGAAGACCTAACTAAAGAAATTAATATTTTCTGAGATGGACCCAAAGATAATCAATCAAAATTCCATAAAGATCAGCTAGAGACCGGAATGAGTTACTGATGCCAACTGTGTCCACATATTTATTCAAGTGACCTAATCATAGGACCTAATCACATTAGCCACGCCATCAGGGGCTCGTTCCCCTGCACATCTACCAATGTGATATATGCCATCATGTGCCAGCAATGCCCCTCTGCCATGTACACTGGCCAAACCGGACAGTCTCTATGCAACAGAATAAATGGACACAAATCTGACATCAGGAATCATAACATTCAAAAACCGGTAGGAGAACACTTCAACCTCTCTGGCCATTCAGTAAAAGATTTAAGGGTGGCAATTTTGCAACAGAAAAGCTTCAAAAACAGACTCCAAGGAGAAACTGCTGAGCTTGAATTAATATGCAAACTAAATACCATTAACTTGGGTTTGAATAGAGACTGGTAATGGCTGGGTCATTACACATATTGAATCTATTTTCCTAAGTTAAGTATCCTCACACCTTCTTGTCAACTGTCTAAATGGGCCATCTTGATTATCACTGCAAAAGTTTTTTTCCTCCTGCTGATAATAGCTCATCTTAACTAATTAGCCTCTCAGTTTGTATGGCAACGTCCAACTTATCTGCATGTATAATCTTCTTACTATATGTTCCATTCTACGCATCCAATGAAGTGGGCTGTAGCCCACGAAAGCTTATGCTCTAATAAATTTGTAGTCTCTGAAATTAGTCTCTAAGGTGCCACAAGTCCTCCTGTTCTTTTTGCGATACAGACTAACACGGCTGCTACTCTGAAACCTGTCACTGAATTACAGTAATATAAACTTTCTGTGCACTGGTATGTGTTGATCATTTCTGTGCTTTTAACAATATTGCTGTCCCTACCCACTTATGCTTTTTATGGGAAGTGCTAGTTGGTTACACCGTTGAAATTCCCAATCAGTCCTGATGAGGCCAATGCCACAGTACCAGATGGGCTCCTCATAACAGAGTAGTGTCATCTGCTTTGCAGAGAACCAAGAGTTCATTAAAAGTAGGTCTTTTGCTAATGGCATGTATTGGCCAGAAAATATAAATAATGCTTTTTGGAGTAAATAAATGTTTAATCAGAAAACCCAATTTCCTTTTTATTTTTATTTATTTATTTTGGATACTTCATTCTCATGAAGCACACACTGCAGCCTTGAAGTCATGTAGGTCAGCATGAAGCTAACATACAGAAGCTGAAACATGTCATGCTATTTTGAATTAAATGAATATTTACCATTTGTTCTGCTCTGAATTACAGAAGACAATACTGGTAAATCACGGTTAAAGCAAAAAACTAGAAGCCCTATTTAACATTTGGGGATTTCAAAGGTAACACTTAACTGGCCATCAGCCCTTCTCTGTGAGTGAGTTGGGGTCAAGGAAGGAGAAGAGAGATTTTTTTTTTTAAAAATGGTAGGTAAGAGTATCTTCACTGAACAGGACAGCAGAAGTATACTCGCTATGTTACATGGTCATGGAAAGCATTCATATTAGAATTTTACAGATTCTCACTTTGCCAATCTGCAAATAATTCTCACCCAAGCCTGGTAATCTCACCCATTTTAGCAAAAAACCTTATAGCAAAGTATTCTAGTGTGGTTCATATCAGAAAGACTTACTTTTAAAACTATACCACAGGATCTATGTATTAGCACTCTACTATTGTTTATTCATATTTACACAAGTAAAAAGGGGCACCTATCCAATGCTCCTGCCATAAATTACAAAAAAAGGGGGGGAAAGAGCCAGTAGAACCCAGAACTATGATCTTGTTAAATGAGTACTGTACACTTACCAAAATAATTTTACAACATACAGTTTGTGATTCATTGTCCTCGATTCATTGTTTGTTTACTTTTCTTGCTAATTCATAAAGTTTAGCACCATACAATGTGTTTCTGCTCATTAATATAACTTTGAGGTTCGACCAGATTAAATCAGGAACTCACTTTATATATTCAAGTATTTAATTTTCTCTGGCTAATTCAGAATTACCAAGCAACTTGCATAAGCACTACGATATTTTAATGTTCAATAAAATGTGAATGATGAAGTGGGACTAGAGGTTAACATTTTCTGTAGTGTAGTTTAAAATATGCCTTTTAAATAGTAGCTGAGGTTTAGACATACAATTAGCTGATGTAGTTATTCAAATCTTTAACAGTTAAGGAGAATTGAGCTATTTTTACTTACATATCAACACAACACTGAGGCTTCACTGCACCTGCAGCATCGACAACAACATATTTATTTGGAGTTGTACAAAGAACTGAAATGAAAAGGACACTGGTGGTTACATGGTATAAACCAGCAGTAGTAGAAATTTTAATAAACAGACTGTGGTAGAAGACAAATCTGAATTTTTGCATAACACCATAATTTTCATAACTTATGTTTGTTATATAAGCTACAGGTAGACTGATAAAGGAAACCTTAAATGAAACTGAACCTAAGAAACCCACCTTTGAATTTTAAGGCAAACTCATAGGGGTTATATAGAGTCAACACCTGTTTGTGTGTTGACTGGTCATCTGCATAAAATATAAGCTCCGTAGGAAACACAAAAACAGGAAGATTTCCTTCCACTAACTCTGGCTGTCTTTTTTGTTGCTGCATTGGCACCGAATCCTTCCTTCTGCTTCTTCTGCTCTTATGATTTTGTATCCCAAACAGATTTCTGGTTTTGAGTCATTTAAGAATTCCAACGCATTTTGGCAATTCTGCAGAAGAAAGGAAATGGAATGATGATAGTGTTTGTTTTCACAAGTCCATAGAACCTAATCAGACAGCAGATGATACATAGATACAGCACTTAACATTTGGTTTTGAGCTTGTTTATAATTATTTTAAGCGCCTTCAAAAATGTTTAAGCTAACATAACTTTACTCATCTTTGACATTTTGTTTTCGTTCATTTTAAA
This sequence comes from Lepidochelys kempii, assembly GCF_965140285.1. Lineage (NCBI taxonomy): Eukaryota > Metazoa > Chordata > Testudines > Cheloniidae > Lepidochelys > Lepidochelys kempii. The sequence continues at coordinate 98,212,597 of NC_136388.1, read as the reverse complement.
AACTGCAATAAAGTAAGTGAATATGTCTTCCTTTCATTAGTATTATCATTTGTATTGCTGTAGTACCTCATGCCTCAATCATGGACCAGGACCCCACTGTGCTAACAGCTCTACAAACACAGAACAAAAAGACAGTCCTTGCAGCAAAGAGCCTATAACCTGAGTATAAGACAAGAGACAACAGGTGGATCAAGACAGACAGGAGGGTACAAGGAAACAATGAGACAATATTGGTCAGCATGACAGCACACCAGTGGCCTAACTGAAACATCCCAAGGTACAGTACAATATGTTATGTATATCATGTTTGGATATGAGCCAGGTCACAGTGCAAACATTCAGAACAAAAGAATCAGGAAGACCTTCATTCTTTGTCTAATTGCATCTCTGAAGTCTGATCATAATAAGATTTCAGTGTAAAGGCAGTGAATTAAAAATCAAGTAGGATGTATAAGATATTTGTCATTATTCAATAGTACAGGGTAGGTTTTGGATTTTTCCATCACATTTACTGAAGCTAAATCTGTAGTTATTATTTAAGTTGATGTTAAGAATGATTGTTTTCCCTAGTGTGTAACCAAAATCTCCCCCCCTGAGATTTTTCAGGTTCATTTCTGGAATCTCAATCCAAATAAAACAAAAAACAAAACTCCACAACCTGTTCATATCACACTCCCAAATGTAATTTATAAGATAAAAATAAAGCCGCAATCATGCAAATACGTATACAGATGCTTGCCTTTATGCACTAAGTAATTCCACTGTAGTGAACAAGCCTATTCACAGTGCATGATGTTATGCAGGTGTTTAAGTCTTTGCAGGATTGTGGCCTAAAATAGTATTTCACTATGTTTTCTACAGGCTAATAGTCCTAGGAGGACACCAAGAGTCTGAGTGGAGACTCTTAGGCTGGGTGTACACTAGGAAATGTTCATTTTAAAAAATCCCACTTGTGCTGTCACCCACAGAGATGAGGCTCCTAGTGGTTTCCAGCATTTTACCACCGCATTGACGAAACCTGTTACTCATATGCAGCCTAACTGGTGGTTGCACCAGCAGTAATTTTGTTTCTAGAATTCCCTAGCGCAGACACAGCACAGCCCCAATGCTATGGATGGTAAATAAATGCCTAATTTTCTGTTTTAAATCATTACATTAAATTTCAAAGTGCCAATATTTTATATGAGAGCTAATTTTCACAAAACTTAGGCTTTTGATACCTAAACATCCAAAAGGGACTAAAACCACTAGTCCATGCTCTACCAGATGTACAGAATCTAGTTCTGGTTCAAGATGTATGTAAACACTTTTTAAAAGATATTTATTTTTTAAAATTCTCCAAGAGTAGGTACATATTGTCCTTCCCAAGGGCTAACTATTCTTATTCCAGTATCTCCTTTCAAAATCCAGAATTACTTTCCAGTAGACTAGAATGTTAATTATATTCTTTTGATAACAAATCCCTGATGATGATATTCCTGATTGATGTTCTATTTTTTTTTTCAGAACACTTTTTAACTAGGCTACATATCAGCAAATGGCAATTTAGATTCTGTGCACTTCTCAGAATTTTAGTAAATACTTTTTGTTTCAGAAGAGATGAATAAGCTCTGCAATTATTTTGCACAGCAAGTCTAATTAGTAGGACTTGAGCATCTTAATGTGCTATTGCTAAATAATATTCACTGTTTCATTCAAACATACAAGAACTGTATCAGGGTCTAACTTGAAAGAATGCTAGCTGTCATAAATATAAAGGGAAGGGTAAACCCCTTTGAAATCCCTCCTGGCCAGGGGAAAGCTCCTCTCACCTGTAAAGGGTTAAGAAGCTAAAGGTAACCTCACTGGCACCTGACCAAAATGACCAATGAGGAGACAAGATACTTTCAAAAGCTGGGAGGAGGGAGAGAAACAAAGGGTCTGTGTGTCTGTCTATATTCTGTCTTTGCCGGGGATAGACCAGGAATGGAGTCTTAGAACTTTTAGTAAGTAATCTAGCTAGGTACGTGTTAGATTATGATTTCTTTAAATGGCTGAGAAAAGAACTGTGCTGAATAGAATAACTATTTCTGTCTGTGTATCTTTTTTGTAACTTAAGGTTTTGCCTAGAGGGGTTCTCTATGTTTGGAATCTAATTACCCTGTAAGGTATCTACCATCCTGATTTTACAGGGGGGATTTCTTTATTTCTATTTACTTCTATTTTTATTAAAAGTCTTCTTGTAAGAAAACTGAATGCTTTTTCATTGTCCTCAGATCCAAGGGTTTGGGTCTGTGGTCACCTATGCAAATTGGTGAGGCTTTTTATCCAACATTTCCCAGGAAAGGTGAGGTGCAAGTGTTGGGAAGATTGTTCATTGTTCTTAAGATCCAAGGGTCTGGGTCTGTAGTCACCTAGGCAAATTGGTGAGGCTTTTTACCAAACCTTGTCCAGGAAGTGGGGTGCAAGGTTTTGGGAAGTATTTTGGGGGGAAAGACGTGTCCAAACAGCTCTTCCCCAGTAACCAGTATTAGTTTGGTGGTGGTAGCGGCCAATCCAAGGACAAAGGGTGGAATATTTTGTACCTTGGGGAAGTTTTGACCTTAACTGGTAAAGATAAGCTTAGGAGGTTTTTCATGCAGGTCCCCACATCTGTACCCTAGAGTTCAGAGTGGGGAAGGAACCTTGACACCAGCTCACAGGAATACAAAACTGTTTTTAAATAAACTATTTCTTACAGGCAATAGAAGAAGAGAGAATTCTAGGAAAAGTTAATTACAGTGCAATATACCGTAAGGAATTAAAGAACATAAGAAATAAGATACTAAAAGCTCTCATTAATATAAAATCTCTATATATGCATTTGGCTAAACTGCACAAAAGATTTTTTTCTAATGATTGTTTTAAACAGAGGTGGACAAACTACAGCCCGCAGGCCACATCCAGCCTGCAGGACCGTCCTTCCCGGCCCTTGAGCTCCCGGCTGGGAAGGCTAGCCCCTGGTCCCTCCCCTGCAGCCTCAGCTCACTGTGCCACCAGCGCTGTGGGCAGCGCGGCTGTGAGCTCCTGCCAGGCAGCGCGGCTGCGAGAGCCGCCGGCTTGCCCCGGTGTTCTAGACTGCGCAGCAGCGGGTCCTGGGAGGGGGCGGTCAGGGGACAAGGAGTAAGGGGGTTGGATGGGTCAGAGGTTCAGAGGGGGGCAGTCAGGGGGCAGGAAGTGGGAGGGGGCGGATGCCAGGCTGTTTGAAGCACAGCCTTCCCTACCCGGCCCTCCATACAGTTTCGGAACCCTGATGTGGCCCTCAGGCCAAAAAGTTTTTTTTGGATATTTTGAAATATTTTATTGGATTACTAAAGTTCCAATAAATGTGATTCTTTATTCTTCAAAATTACATTTTATTATTGTTTCTTTTTATTTTAACACATGCATTGGATTCATTGCAGATTCCCTGATCCTACCTCAACTCCAAATGTCATGTTTTTTGTTTGTTTTTTTAAATATACATATGTATCATGCGGTTGCTTCCACTTGTCATTTATTGGCTGGGTAAAAAGTTATTATTCAAACTGGTATCAATGGAAAATGGTAAGTTTTCACCAACGTGAAGGACAGCATACACTAGACTCTTTTGCATCATAGCAACATCAGCTAGGAATGTGACTATTTTTGTGACAATGCTTTACTGGCAAAAGCCTTTATGATGATAGTTATACCAGCATAAAAGTTCTTTTGCCAGTATAACTTATTATGTTTGCTGAATCTCTATAAACTATACTAGCAAAAGCACTTTTTATAAGCTACGTCTATACTGAAGGGTCTGCTGTGTAACTATAATACCTACGTCTTATATAGCACTTTTCATAGTAGATTTCAAAGTGCTTTATAAAAGAGGTCTATAACAGGAAAGCTCATTAGAATCAAAGGGACTATTAACAACACACAAAGCTAAGCATGGGCATAAATCTTTGCAGGATCAGGGCCTAAGGCCTCCTGCAAACTAATCAACACAGGTGGACTCCTGCACCTGTATGGAGCCTCAGTGATGACAATGAGATTCTGTAAGTGCAGGGATCCACATGCACACAGCTCATATCATCTTAGCAGTATTAGCTGTTTTGCCAACAGACTATACAGTAGGACAGCTACTCTACAGTGATGACTTTTCAGGTCAATAAAGGAATCTTCCTCCATAAGGTACCTAAAAGTACGCTGCTTGTGTCATGATAGCACTGGTTTGCCAGCATTTCCCTTAGAAACTCCTTTTTACAAGAGGTTTTAACTTGGCAGAGAAAAGCTGGACTAAAATGTAACTTATTTCTCCAAGCATAGAATTTTGATTTTGGGATACTTTTTAGTTTAATAAAAAAGTGAAAATAAAATCAGGAAGTTTTCAAATGTAAGATTCTGTTCTATTCATGTTCTTATAACCAGCTAATCATCATGGTTTCTGAGCACAGTCTATACTCCTTTTCTGTATTCAGGACTACAAATGGCTTCTTTTAAAAGGGGGAAATTGGGTAAGCAATTTATTCAGAACAATGAGCTAATCTTGAAAAAGGCCTTAGTATATACATTACTTTTCTGAGATTTTAAACCGCACATCTCTGATTTAAGAAGTCTTGTTACAATGTAACATGTACAAGGCATTGTACTGGAGCGATCATCTACTAGCTCAGTGGTTTTTCAACCCTGGGGTCCACAGACTACGTCTAAGATTTTCAAAAGTGTCCGCACCTCCATTCAAGATTTTTTAGAAGTCCACAAATGAAAAAAGATTGAAAATCACTGTAAAAGCTAAATAATGAATATTGTAAAAGTTTTCCCCATTGGTATACTCAAAGTATGTCAAGTTCCAAAATATGATCAGGATATTGATATGTTTTCATTATGTATATACACACAGTAAGAAACAGTCCCCTTCAGAATCATTACAGACTAAAAGACCAGTTAGAAATTCTTGTCCTTTCAGATTTGTCAAGAAATCCAATACAGTTTGATGTTAAAGTTAAGTATTAGAATGAGATTCCAACAGCTCAATCAATTTTTTTTGTTTATTAGGGTAATTTTAGATGGCCTTAATATATACCTACACAATCTACATGTTAAACTTCCTGTAATTACTTGGGAGAGAGAATTATCTAGTGATTAGAAGACAGAATCAGAAGCCAAGACAGCTAGGTTCTACTATTTCTAGCTTTCATTGACTCACTGTGTGATCTTGAGCAAATTAGTTAACCTCTCTGTGCCTCGGATTGTTAGTCTATAAAGGCCTCAATTTAGCAAGGTACTGAAGTATGTATGTTGTCCCATTTAAATCTATGGGACTACTCAGAAGCATATTTTGCAGAAGAGGAGCCAAAATGGTTGTACTACTATTTACCTACCTCACATGGCACTGTGAAATGCAAGTAATACTTGCAAGGTGCTTTGAGATCTCATAATTTCAAAGTACTGTATTATTATCTATTACATCATATTAATGAGATACAAGAAGCATGATTTTTCGCGTCTAATTTTATAAGTTTCTGCAGGAATTCTTTCCCTTGAAAGATATTTTAAATAATGAATGCAAAAATTATACTTGGCTAAAACTAGGTAGGTCACAAAGACAAAAACAAGGAAATTCTAAGTAACACTTGTGCACAGTTTCTGATCCATTCTGTTTGTTAGGTAATACAGAATTTTCAATAATGTAAATCAATCTCAATCTGAACTTCCTTATTTTTGTGGTGCTTACAATAGTTTTAAATGGAAACTGGGTATGTTAATACTGAATGTTGTTTTTCTCCAGGTCAGGTAAAGCTGTCAAATCAGGAAAAAAGAAATCCAAGCATCTGTTGGAAACTGACTTTTGAGTTCGGCTAGCTGGGAAAAATATCTGTTTTTCCTAAATGTACTAATGAGACAAAGAGAAGGGGAAGCATTGACACACCCTAACTTTTTCAAAATAATTTCCAGCCGTGAGCAGTAAAGCTATGTCATAATCAGCTCGCCCCTCGATGCTCCCCACCCCAGTTCGAGCCCTGCCCTACTTCGCAGCTTTTGATTTTCTAGGCAGGGGCGAACACGGCGGAAGGGCGAGTTGAGGAGGAGGGTTTCCAAGCCCCTCTCCCTTGCATGATGAGCGGGCAGGCTGGGGTGAGCTCCCAGCCCTTTCCTCCTTCACCCCAGGCAAGTGGCGGCTGGTCCCAGCTGGGCGGCTGCTCGCAGGACCCCGCTGGGCGCCTGCGGCCGGGAGGGTACGGCTCCCGGCGGGCCGGCCGCAGGTCCCTGCGCCGGCTCGGGGGCAGCCAGGCTCCGCAGCTCCCCCGCGCGGCGGCTCTGCGGCTGCACCACGTGGCGCAGCTCACGTGAGCGTGTTTACAGCGGCCGGACACGGTTGATGTGCCGGGACCTGTCAAGAGTCGGGGGGGGAGGGGGAGCGGCGGGAGCCCGACCCCGCGCTGCCAGCGGTCCCGGTCCTCTGCACCCGCCAGCGAGGCCCGACGCTGCCGCTGCCACCCCACGGCAGAGCGGCTACGCCCGGCTCCAACCCGGGGGGAATAGGACACGCCTCAGGGCCCGGCTCTTCCCCCCGATGGGCCCGGATCCGAGCTGCCTCGGGCCGGGAGCCCCCGTCCCTGCCCCCACTCACGGGTGCCGGGGTTCCCGCCGCCCCGCCCGGCCTGTCAGAAGCGGGCATCGCAGCCGCCTCGGACCCCGAGCCTGCCCCGGAGCTCCCCTGCTGGGGCCGGGGGAGCCGCGGACCCCCCTCAGCCCCTGCCGGCTCCCGCACTCACCCCTCGGGGCCCGCCGGGTCCTGGCTCGCCGGCTGCCTGTGCGGAGCCCCTTTGTCAGCCCCCCCGCCCGACACTGCAGGGAGCGTCGTCGCTATGGCCGCCGGGATCGTGGCTGACTCGCCGTCTCCGAGTGACGTCACGGCCCGCCCACCGCGCGCGCGCCCTGCGGCTCGCGCCGCTGCCTCTGAGCGTTCGCCTCGCCCCGGGGCTGGGGCCGGGCGGTTGCCGGGGCTCGTGACACGCCCCCTCCCCTCCCCTCCCCCCCCCCCCCCCCCCCCCCCCTCCCCTCGCGGGCCTCTTCGCCCCTGGCCGGGTCTGGTCAACCTGCCGGGCTGACCCCTTTTCTGTGGGGGTCACAGACCTGTGGTGATAAATGGGCCGCAGCCAGCATGTCACCTCGTCCCACGCTAACCTCAGGGACTGGGAAACAAATGGTGCACACAGTCTAGGTACCTGTGTGCCTGCCAGTTACCCTGGGCGTCCCTGTGCCCCCCCCCCCCCGGATTGTGGCCTTCCCTTGTTGTATTTTGGCTTTGTCAAATGGAACTGGTTTTGGTGGGACCGCGTCTTCCTGTGTGTGTCAGTACCCAGCACGCCCAGCGTTTGAGTCTGATTTGGGCCCTTATGCACTACGGTACGAACGCCTAATCCTGCCGGCTCGTTCCAGGCGGTCAGATGAACACCCTGCCGTTTGTTTTCAGTACCAATGAATATAAGTAAAACAGTTGAATGAGTTATATTTATATTGGCCTTTCAAAGAGCAGGATTCCAGAATCTTTTAGAAGTTACATCATGGCCGTCCCTCTACTGACCACTGAAATACGGCCACCTCTGATGCGGAGCACCGCAGCCATTTAATACTTCACAATAACAATATGCAACAGTTCAGGACAGGACAGGACAGGAAGTGACTTTTTGTCCAGTTGTAATTATAGGGGGATTTTAAAATAGGAAGAAAGGCATTATACTGAAACTTAGCCAAGATGATAGTGCTAACACCCATCCTCTCACAAATGTCTCCTATGTGTCATACAGTCACTAATGTCTGCACCAGGAATTGGAATCTTAGAACCACATATTATTTGCTTTTTCAGTTTATCATTAATTCTTAATGCACAAATTTAAATCTTTCCCGAATCTCTGAAAATTTATGCAGTGAAAGTATAATAGTGGCAAATATTCTGGTAATACGTAATATTTCTCTTTGAGAGACTTAAGTGAGCCAAAACAGCTTAATGTTCAGTCTGTTAAAAATTAGCTGAAGAATTATTGTTAAACATTTATGCTGGCAGACTTTTAAGTATTCAGAATACTTTTGGAAAGCTAGGACCCTTGTATTATGCACTAATCAAATGTACCATGTTTTCTTTGTTTGAAAACCTGTCTTAGCAGAAGATCCCTAATGCAGTAGTCAAGAACATGCTTCAAAAGCTGATACAGCTCATTTATAAAAAAAAATCCCTGGATTATTATAAGAATGCGTTTTCTTTTTCATTTCTCTTTCAGGATAAAACTTCTGGTTCCCCAGGCCACCTCACATACTGAATAACAATTGGCTCCACTGACTACCTGCTGCAAATTTGAAATGCGTGTTCATCTCCTGCCTAGTCTTCCCAACCATGACGCTTGCTTGTACTAAGTTATTTTGTTTACCGATGTTGTATTGAGTCTATTGGGTTGCAGGAATTACCATACTTGGTGAGACCAGTAGTTTGTCTAGTCTGATATCCTGTCTCTGACTGTGGCCAATACCTGAAGCTTCAGAGAAAAGTGAAAAACCTCACATATTGGACAATTGTGCAGTAACTTTCTCCTCGGGAGGTTTCCTGCTAACTCCAGGCAGTTAGGCCCAGTTCTGCAAAGGTATTTAGGCTCCTAACTTCCATTAGGGATCTGGACCCTAGTGACTGGCTTACATCTTGAAGCATGATGAGGGGTTTTACTCCTTATATATCTTTATTCTAGCTAGTGTAACTTCACAAAATAAATCTGGAACAGCTAACTTCACTGGTCATTTTTTATTTGTAGGGTGGTAGTACCTAAAGACCACAGCCCCATCATGCTGTATAAACATAACAAAGAGACCCTAGTACCTACCTCAAAGAACTTACAGCCTAATAAAAGGAGAGACAATAGATGGCTACTCTCTGATCTTATAATTAAATTGTATGCTCTGTAAAGTAGGCACAAGACGACTGTGAGATGATACTAGTTAGACTACATAAGCAGCAGTCACAGCACCCCATCTGCCTAACCATTTTCGAATATTTTGTAGGCACCATGGTATAGGAGAGTTTTAAGAAGGGATTTGAAGGAGGACAATTTGGTGGCTTTTTGGATATTTACAGGGAGCTCCTCACATGAATAAGGGGTAGCACAGGAGAAAGCAGAAGATGCTTGCTGGAAAATTTTATAAATGGGCATTCAAGACAGACTGACATCATTTGCAGAATAGAGGCAGGCTTCAGTGTCTTGATATAGTATAAGAGATAACAAGTAGGCTTTGAAGGGACTTAAAAGTGAAGACAAGAAAATGATCTTTGCAGTAGCATTTTGAATGGATATATATGGGACAAAGTGGGATTTTTCAAGGCCAGAAAGGAGGAAGTTGGAGTAGTTGGGATGAGAGATGATGAGGGTCTGGATAAAAGTTTACCTATGGGAATGGAGAAGAAAGGCCAGATTTTAGAGACATTCTGGAGGAAGAAGCAGCAAAATACAGCCTGGATATGTGATCCTAGAAAGAGGACTGATTCAAATGGTATGTCTGCTTGGGTTTTCTACTTTAAGTTAATTGATTGGGGACGTGGGATACCAGGAGGAAGCACGAGCAGGAGAGCGCGAGAGTGTAGGGCTCCTGCCTCACACTAAGAAAGCAGGACAAACAGCAAGTTATCTCAAGTGCCTATACACAAATGCAAGAAGCCTGGGAAACAAGCAAGGAGAACTGGAAGTCCTGCCACAGTCAAGGAATTATGATGTGACTGGAATAACAGAGACTTGGTGGGATAACTCACATGACTGGAGTACTGACATGGATGGATATAAACTGTTCAGGAAGGACAGGCAGGGCAGAAAAGGTCGGGGAGTTGCATTGTATGTAAGAGAGCAGTATGACTGCTCAGAGCTCTGGTATGAAATTGCAGAAAAACCTGAGAGTCTCTGGATTAAGTTTAGAAGTGTGAGCAACAAGAGTGATGTGGTGGTAGGAGTCTGCTATAGACCACCAGACCAGGGGGATGAGGTGGATGAGGCTTTCTTCCGGCAACTAACGGAAGTTACTAGATCGCAGGCCCTGGTTCTCATGGGAGACTTCAAACACCCTGATATCTGCTGGGAGAGCAATACAGTGGTGCACAGACAATCCAGGAAGTTTTTGGAAAGTGTAGAGGACAATTTCCTGGTGCAAGTGCTGGAGGAACCAACTAAGGGCAGAGCTCTTTTTGACCTGCTGCTCACAAACCAGGAAGAATTAGTAGGGGAAGCAAAAGTGGATGGGAACCTAGGAGGCAATGACCATGAAATGGTCGAGTTCAGGATCCTGACACAAGGAAGAAAGGAGAGCAGCAGAATATGGACCCTGGACTTCAGAAAAGCAGACTTTGACTCCCTCAGGGAACTGATGGGCAGGATCCCCTGGGAGAATAACACGAGGGGGAAAGGAGTCCAGGAGAGCTGGCTGTATTTTAAAGAATCCTTATTGAGGTTACAGCCTGACGTGACGTGTAGAAAGAATAGTAAATATGGCAGGTGACCAGCTTGGCTTCACAGTGAAATCCTTGCTGATCTTAAACACAAAAAAGAAGCTTACAAGAAGTGGAAGATTGGACAAATGACCAGGGAAGAGTATAAAAATATTGCTCGGGCATGCAGGAGTGAAATCAGGAAGGCCAAATCACACCTGGAGTGACAGCTAGCAAGAGATGTTAAGAGTAACAAGAAGGGTTTCTTCAGGTATGTTAGTAACAAGAAGAAAGTCAAGGAAAGTGTCAAGCAAGTTAAAGTTTAAGTATGGGCTGGATGAGTGGACTATAAGGTGGATAGAAAGCTGGCTAGATTGTCGGGCTCAATGGGTAAAAATTGGAAAAATTGGAAAGCGTCCAGCGGAGGGCAACAAAAATGATTAGGGTCCTGGAACACATGACTTCTGAGGAGAGACTGGGGGAACTGGGATTGTTTAGTCTGCAGAAGAGAAGAATAGGGGGGATTTGATAGCTGCTTTTAACTACCTGAAAGGGGGTTCCAAAGAGGATGGGTCTAGACTGTTCTCAGTGGTAGCAGATGACAGAACGAGGAGTTATGGTCTCAAGTTGCAGTGGGGGAAGTTTAGGTTGGATGTTAGGAAAAACTTTTTTACTAGGAGGGAATGCGTTACTTAGGGAGGTGGTGGAATCTCCTTCCTTATAAGTTTTTAAGGTCAGGCTTGACAACGCCCTGGCTGGGATGATTTAATTGGGGATCGGTCCTGCTTTGAGCAAGGGGTTGGACTAGATGCCCTCCTGAGGTCCCTTCCAACCCTGATATTCTATGATTCTATGAATTAACTTGAGGTAGTTAACACCCTTATAAAGGCTAATTTTGACTTTCTCCCAATGTTTGTTCCAGGCAACAATTGTTTGTGGTTTACCATAAAGATAAGAGAAGTGTACTTGGTGAAGACTACATCAAGTGACTGCCCATTTTGGTGCATGGGAAAATTAATCCCAGACTGCAGGTCAAATGAGGAAGTGAGAACAGAAACGTCGCAGTGCTCTCTCCTAAAATTTTTTCTGTAAACTTTGTCCATTGGGAGCACAAATTAAAGATAAGACATCCAGTTCAGTCTCTTGCTGTGTTATGCAATATACTTAATAAATCTATGCCAGGTCTGTGCCAGTAGGGACAGCTAAAGCAGTTGTCCCATGCTTTATGGGAGCCCAGGCCTGGGAATGTCCAGTGACTGGGATTGTGCAATGCAGCACCATGTCTGGTCATGCCTGCCGTAGCTGCTGAGGGAAGTCAGCAGTAGGAAGGTGTTTTGAAAATATCATGGAGACAGTATAAGGAGCCTGTACCTAGTAAAAGTATAGGGAAAGAAAGGGGAATGGCAAAATTAGGAGCAGATATAAAGGAAATTGAAAGAAAATCAGTTGGGCAAGTGGGAATCAGTTACAAATAGTGGGGGGTAAAAGAAAAATAGTGGAGAGGGGAGCAAAGACAAGGGACCTGTGGGGGTGCAGGTCAGTGTTCATGAGGTTGTGAGGGTTGAAACTTTATTTCTGTATCTAGTTCTGGGTCCCGTAAATCCTTGCTGATCTCATATCTTGGAGATGTCTCTGGGACTGCCATTTTGCAGCCTAAAAGCACTAGCCTGTTTTTGCCATGTGAACAGGGTGCCAGGTTTGTATAATTTTTGGTGGTACTGAGAACGGGTCCAAGCAGAGCCGTCCTGTCCATAGGACAGACCAGGGCAACCGCCCCGGGCCCTGTGCTTTGGGGAACACGGGGTCCAGGGCGGCCTGGGGGGGTAGCGGGGGGCCTGGCCCCGGCAGCAGCGAGCGACCAGCCCCAGCAGCAGCAGCGAGCGACCCAGACCCAGCCCGCCCTGCCCCACTCTGCTGGCTTGGGGGAGGGTGCGGAAGCCAGAAAGAGGCAGGGCCAGGGTTTAGGGGAAGGGGTGGAATGGGAACGGAGGGGAGCAGAGCAGGGGTGAGAAGAGGCGGGGCAGGGTGGGGACTTGGGGAAAGGGCTGGGCTGGGCTGGGGCCGGGTTGCTTGCTGCTGCCGGCACCAGGCCACCCTGGACCCCGTGTCCCCCTGAAGCACAGGGCCCTCCAAAGCACGGGGCCTGGGGCAGTTGCCCCAGTCTGTCCTATGGATGGGATGGCTCTGAAAATATAAGCCCAAACATTGGTGGAGCGAGAAGCACGGACACCATGGGCCCATATAACTTGCCACCTATGCATGTGAAGTATCGTATCCTGGTCACAGTAGAAAAAGTAAGAAATGTGAGAGTGGAGACAGAAAACACAGAAGGCTCCCGAATGATCCCACCATGTATGTTTTTTCATTGCTGTGGTGACTACACACTTGTTTATACAGTCTAAAATTATGGAGATCCATTACTACTTCTCTGTGTGAAGTATTCTGTTACATTGTCAGAAATAGTCTCTTGTGCTCAGTTCTTCTACCACCTTTCACACTTGTATAGCAAGGCCCTTATTCCAGTCTTTGTCAGTCATGGCAAAAGGACTTATTGTATGTAATGGGATATCAAATCCTTCAGCATCCAGATATAGTGGAAGTGGCACTACAGATTCACAAACAGGATCCACCCAACCCCCCAGAAAGGGCCTATATTGAATTTATCAGTATGCTATACATCTCTGATGTGGGTGAAACTCATTGTGGCAAAAGAGCTGGAATGCTTAATGGTGAAACATCTTACAGGTTTTGAGAGGGCCTTCTTAAAGTATGCTTTGAGTCTTGGGAAGTTATTCTTCAAGAGATGGAACGCAAACAGCTGGGGCTATTACACGAGAGACATGGCAAGAATTAAAGAATTATAAACTGGGGTGGGGAAAGCAGGGAGCTGTGGGAGAGGGAGGGAAGACTTAAATATTATTTCTCTTACAAGAGTTTTATATTTAGTTCTTAATTGTTGTGCAAGCCGTAGAAGCTTGTGCTTCTTCCCTGCAAATCATAAAAGGCCCTATGTTTGGAATTTTGCCATATTGCCATAAATCCTTGGAGTTTACATTTTCTTAGCAGTCCTCTGTTTTCTTTTCTATTCTGCAGCACAAGATGACAAATGCACTCTTCCCTGCAAATAGCAGTGATGGAGAGAGAAGAAAGAGCATCAGTATCTTTCTTGTTCTCTTTGACAGAAGGGAAGAGGGAATGGTTTGTGTTATTCTCTTTTATTTTGGATGCCTGCAGAAAGTGATCTGAGCTGTTCCAGTACATTCTGTCAATGAATACTGGTAGTATTCACAATAGAGGGTTCTTTCATTTTAGAAACCCAAAACATTACTTTAAGAGTTTCTTATTTTTTACTTGTACATGTTGCAGCATGTGAAGTTTCCAACCACCAGTGATGGCCTCCCACACATCCAGGTCTTTGTCGTTTGTGAGTTATACAATAATTTTAATTTTTGGTACAATGTGTATGTTTTCTGTAGGTTATAATGTGGTCCCTGAGAGCCAGGCACCCAAGCACAATGGAGGGAAGCTTGCTTTCTGTTTGAGGCATAATACCTCTTAGAAGTGGAGGAGGGGGAACAGTATACTGGGCATCAGTAGTTGCTGCAATATGCAAAAACTACTTTAGGTGAATACAACCTAGAGCAGTAGTTCTTAACCTGGGGTACACGCACCCGCTAGGGGTGCGAGATGCCCTTTCTGGGGGTGCGAGACATGCCGGATTTTTTTAGAAGGTAAATCATCGAAAACACAAATTAAGCACAGAGACGTAAGTACAACTACTTTGTTTCATCAAATCTATGTATTGATTAACTTTATAAATTTTTAACGATTACTGTAATATACAAACATAAAAAAATATATCGAGGTTTAAAGAACTGACCTACTTCAACGATTTTGGATAAGGGGTGCAAGAACATATTTTGAGAACCCGAAGGGGTGCAGGCTGCAGTAAAGGTTAAGAACCACTGGCCTAGAGCATTGCCCTCTCTAGATTACTGCACTGGAGACAATGCAGGTCAACCTCTTCTCTTGTGCTTCCAGGGTGAAATTCACCCTTGGTCACAAGGCCAGCACAAGGACTAGTTACCACTTAAACCCCTCTTTAGTCCTTGTATGGGCCTTCTACAATGGGATCAATTTTGCATTCAGAGTACAGAAGTATTATGCCTTACACAGGTATAGGGCTTCCCTCAGTGGTGCTTGGGTGTCTGGTATTATGCCTACCTCATGTGCAGCAGTGCTTGGGGGAAGGGGTGCTCAGGCACACCTGTACAAAGGCAGCCATACTGTAATTGATGCTTTGGTACCATGGTAATAGACATCTTTTAAAAACCTGAGATAGACAGAGATAGTTTAGCATTATATAGGCAGCCATCATCTCTGAGAAGTGTTAAGCCCATTTCTGCAGAGTCTGTAGGATCCTGCTGAGAATCTCTATTGTCCTGCTCATCAAGAAGCTGCAAACTCAGCATGGGCTTTGCACCTCTCAGGGATGTACACACACATCTTTTGTAAATAAGCAGTTATGGTTGTTTCATTAAACCTCTAATAACATCTTTATTTCATTTTTCTTCCAAACATGTTTACTTCAGCCACAACACGATATTTATTGTGTTGTCTTGAATGCAAGAGGCTATTCTGTCAGATTTACGACTATCATAAAATATGATTTTATCTGCATACAAATGGATGCTAGGAACCTTACAGACATTTCCCCTATCATTACTGAATAAAGAAAGCAATAAAGAATCTAATATTTACCATTGGGAAATACCTGCAGATCCTAAATTAAAACCAGATTATATATTTATCAATTAGATGTTATAAAAGCAAACTCTGCAGATTCACATAAAATAAATTATCAAAACCTTATTAAAAAGTGACTGAATTAAAGGCTTCACTTAATATAATTCACCTTGCATCTCAGTACTTCAAACCTTCCAAGTGTGGAACTCCTATGGGCCTTTCAGGATCAGTGCAGCCATCTGGAGGGGGAAGCAAGGTAGTATTACAGTGTGTTCTGCTGCCCATTTTACTGCCTAGGGTTTTGATGGGGGTTGGAGCCTGACTTCCCCCGAGAGCCTTTCAGGTGATGCCCTTAACCCCATCGTATGAGGTCAGAAAACAATCTGTCTTTGGGATGTAATGAATCTTGCACAGTTTCCAGTGTACTTACTTCTTCCCATGGGTCTTTTCCAAAGGAGGGAACAATTTGTCTCCAAGAAAACAAAATGATGACCAAATTCTGAGTCACATGAGTAAAGGCCTATTCCAGGAAGCTCTCTGCACATGGAGCTCCCACTGTCTTTGCTGAGTGATGAGGATGTGGCAATGGTCATTAAGGAAGTGATAATAAAATAAATCACCTTGGGCCAAATTCAGAGGTGATGTAAGTGATGTTACATGTTGGTAAGTGGATAAGGGAGGCTAACTAGCTGCACTCCCACCAGAAATCACAGTGTTGCTGTCTATCCTTCCCAAGGTTGAATAACTTCTCCATCACAATAGCATACAATTTGCCCAGTCCCAGAGTGGCTGTAGAGATGAATCATGGACCTGGATTTTTATAACTTTTTTTTGACAGTTGGGCCTTATTCTCTAGATTCAGTGAGCATTGTAGGTACATAAGGAAGACAGGATCATGCCCAAAATCTGTTACTTGCTCCTTTGGGCAAATCATAGCACTTGACTTGGAAAGCCTTCTCATATCTAGTACCTGATTTTAAGAGTCTGGGAATTGCAGAATACCAACATATGAATTGTTTTACATTTTCATTTTTCACACACAATATACATTAGACACTTGTGTAATATTTCCAGGATGTAAAAACTGCTTACTTATAACATACTAATTCCAAACAAGACTTATTCAGCAGTTCTCTTGTACTACCACTAGAGGTAGGACGACCTGCCAGAATGAATGGCAAAGAAAAATGTTCCGTTTGAAGCTCTGACAATATTAATATGAGATCCTTCAAATGGTGTTTTTGATATGTCTCTTTTAAGGCCTGATTCTATGATCTTTATTCATGTTGTGTAGCATTTATGTCTTTGAAATTAGTGTGACTATTTGTGGGATGAAGTACTACTTGATGTGAGTAACGTTTACAGAATTGAGTCCTTAGTTAAATAGCAGCAAAAGCCAATTCAGGCTCAGTCTTTTAGAGCAGGTCCACATACAAACTTGTAACTGAAATATCTATATCGATTTTAATTCACATCTTTATTATGTTGGTGCAATTTTGCATTTGGACAATTTTATTCCAAAATAAGGGTGTCCACATACTTGCACCGATGTAGCAAAAGGTGTGAGTTAAAACTGATTTAGTTATTTTGGTGCATGTTTGTGTGTAGACCAGCCATTAGCCTTACTCAGTCATAACCCCTTTTGAAGACAATGAGAGTTTATCCTGAGTAAGGAATACTGAATAGGGTTGTCATAAATATAAAGGGAAGGGTAACCACCTTTCTGTATACAGTGCTATAAAATCCCTCCTGGCCAGAGGCAAAGTCCTTTTACTTGTAAAGGGTTAAGAAGCTCAGGTAACCTGGCTGGCACCTGACCCAAAATGACCAATGAGGGGACAAGATACTTTAAAATCCGGAGAGGGGGAAAAGACTTTTGTCTGTCTGTGTGATACCTTTGCTGGGAACAGATCAAGGATGCAAGCCCTCCAACTCCTGTAAAGTTAGTAAGTAATCTAGCTAGAAAATGTGTTAGGTTGTCTTTGTTTTGGCTTATGAAATTTGCTGTGCTGGAGGAAATGTATATTCCTGTTTTTGTGTCTTTTTGTAACTTAAGGTTTTTGCCTGGAGGGATTCTCTATGTTTTGAATCTGACTGCCTGTAAGATTATCTTCCATTCTGATTTTACAGAGTTGCTCTCTTATCTTTTTTTGTTCTTCTAATAAAGTTCTGTTTTTTAAGAATCTGATTGGGTTTTTTTGGTCTTAAAAATCCAAGTCTGGTCTGTGCTCATCTTGTTTATTCTCAAGCCTCCCCAGGAAAGGGGGTGTAAGGGCTTGGGGGGATTGCTGGGGGAAGAGGAACTCCAAGTGGTCCTTTCCCTGGTTGCTTGTTAAATCACTTGGTGGTGGCAGCGTTTTACCTAATCCAAGGACAAAGACTTTTTGCCTTGGGGAAGTTTTAACCTAAGCTGGTAGAAATAAGTGTAGGGGGTCTTTTATGTGGGTCCCCACATCTGTACCCTAGAGTTCAGAGTGGGGAAGGAACCCTGACAAGGGTCGAGTATGGTATGTAAAGCCCTCAACATACTGGGATTTATAACTGCTTGAAACTGTTTTCAAACTTGACAGCTGTTGTAACTAAGGTGTAACAGTTGCAAAATTGTGTTGCAATGGTGTTCATTAGCCATGCTATAGACCAGTGTAGATATAGTTTCTGGAGTGTAGTCTGGAGCATGATTTTGTTAGCATGGATGGTTAGCATGGATGTTTAAAAAACAAAAAACCTCGCTAGGGCAGTACTAGCTGTGACCAAGTTGGAAAATAAATCTCAGGAGGGCCCTGTCTACACTAGAGATTTTAGGTGTGGTAATCCCTATTTCAGCTTCCTAGCATGCCTGTTAACACAGCACACAAAATTACTGCCTTTTGTGCCCTGGAATTGCAAGTACTGTTGGTTGCTCTGGGGAAGCTAACTGATTTGTTGCAATGCCAGTTTAGTCAACAATTGGCCGTGCTGCAGCTACTGCAGTGCACTTATACTTCCCAGGGCTTTTACATACCCTACAGTGACAGCTTTGACAGCTAAGAGCATTGGTTCTGTAACCTTTAAAGATGGCTGCATGTAAACGCAAGGGTTAACAAGGTGGCATTTAGCTGGTCTCAGCTTTGCCTGGCTCCCCATCCAAGGCAGGCCCAAGAGCAGTACTCTATTCTGTCTACTTCCAGAGCTGCCCGCCACCCAGTGCCCAAACCAGCAAAGACAGATACAGAAATATAATAGAAAACGCCAGTTCATCAAAGCCCTTTGAGGCTAAAGCTGTGCAGAGAACAGAAATTTCATTTCATGGAGAATTCTGAAATTTTGAAACTTTGGAGTGAAACCCAACAATTTAAAACTTCTCCACAAAAGATAATAGTGAACAAATTTAATGTAGGAATGATTGAGACACTTTAACAAAATCGAATCATTGTTTCAATTTCAGCATTTTATTTTAAGCAATATAATACAAAATTCAAAATGAACATTCATTTTGACTGGAAAACTGAAACATTTCATTGGGGAGGCGTTGACTTCACAAAGTGTTTTGACTTTGATGGAAATGTATTTTCTGATAGGAACTGTTTCCTCAATTTTTTTTGACCGGCTGTACTTGAGACACAGTGCCTCTCAGGGCATATCTCCACCATGGGCGCTCCAGCAGACCACCTGCAGCACTGCGGCTATGACACTGCAGTGCCTCAGTGTAGATGCTTCCTATAGAAATAGAAAGGATTTTTCATCAAAGTAATCCACCTCCCTGAGAGGTGATAGCCAAGCTGAGAGAATTCTTCTATCAACCCAACCACATCTACACTACACAGTGCTTAACTGTAGCACTCCGGAGTGTGAATTTGTCACACTCCTAAGCAACATAGGTAGGTACATCTAAATTTTAAGTTTAGACTAGGGTTAAGAAATTCTCCAGGACAGTGCAGCTCCCTGCCCTCTTAACATAGGCTTGTGCTCTAGTGACAAAATCTGATCCAGGCAATTCAGACATAAAAACCTATGCATTGATTTAGGGCTCTCTCCTATCAAGAGTTTTGCATTCTCCATATTTTTAATAGCTGTATTGATAGAATCCTACTGGTTCTTGTCACACAGGCTAAAAAATTTTTCTGAGAGGATAGAAAAAAAACAGGGCCAGATTCTGGTCTCATTTATCCCAGTGTAAACCCACAGTAATTCCATCGAGGTTACTCTGGATTTACATCAATGTGAGATTAGAATCTGGCCCACAGAATTTATTGAAAGAAGTAGGGGTACTGACAGTTGACTTTTTCTCTCTGCGGTTGTACAGTCACTAGCCTGAGTGTTCCAGTTTATTTACAGTTTCCCCAGATTTGCACTAAATGGAAAGCAGTAATTTGATTGCAGAGGGGGTTTGGGTTCTGCTCATTACATCCATTTTGTTTAGTACAAAGTTGCCAGGCTATTGTCTCCCAAAATTCAAGAAAATTGGAGGCAACCTCCCATTCTATGTCTACAGTGTTAACATTTTCAAATGATGCAGTTTATTGTCAAGCTGACCTTTTTGGTTTTCACAGCTAGGAGAACAGTTACATAAAAAGGATGAGTGAACAACAACAAAAGAGGATGGTTGGGGTCACATAATCAGAAAACCGGAACCACCTTCAGTTGTCAGACTTTATAATTTCAGTATGGGAGGCAGCATTGTCGAATAGTTAGAACACATGATTGGGAGTCAGGAAAGCTAGGTTCTGCCTTATACTCTGTGTGTGACCTTGAAAAAGTCACTTAGGTCCTGATTTTCAGAGATGTCAAGGAGCTGCTACTATCTTAAATACCTTACATTGAAGTAATAATAACATTTTGCACCGATACAATACTTTTCATTTGAGAATCTCAGAAAGTTTTATAATGATTGGTAAGCACAATTATCCTAATTTTACTGGTAGGAAACTGGGGCCTGTTTTTCAGAGATACTGAGCAACTGTAACATCCATTGATTTCACTTTTAAAGTTTCTCTATCAGTAAAATGAGTATAGACAAATTAAACCAGTTTTCTATAGCCTCTTGAGATTCTTGGATGAAAATTCTTGGATGAAAAACTGTATAAATCCAAATTATTTTATTTGAAGTTAATAGATAGAACTAACTGTATGTTGCTAAACTAAAATAATGACAAGCGCACAGGAAATAGGAAAGAGCTGTTGAGTCCTTTTTGCTTCTTTGTTTTGTTTTTGTCCAAGACACACGAGGCACTTTTGTACAGCCTTTACTCAGCTCGAACTCTCATAGAAATTCCCAATAACTCACATGGGAATTTGCCCTGAGTAAAGACTGTAGAATCAGGCTGGCCACCTTGCACTCCTCCTGTAGATATTTGCGCTCCTTGATGCTTCAGTGCACCTCTTTGGGAAATTATGTAACCGTTTTCGTTGGTTTTCATTGTTTTCTAATTTCATAGGTAACCCCCTTTGAGATGTTGATTGTTTAGGAGAGAAAAGACTTTATACTTAGTTAATATCATAGATTTTTCTCCTAGACATCTTGATACCAAGATTGCTGTTACAATGCAGCCTGAAGGCTTGTCTCCTTGTCAAGTTACTGTGCGGCAAGCCAGGATGTGAATCTACACTGCACCAGTTTGCCGCATAGTAATGTCTCATGTGAACAAGATCTGAAGTTCAGTATGGGGCTCTCTTTTGGTACAGTCTCCTTTGGTTTCTCATAGTAAGAGACAATGATTTGACTCTGCTATGAGATCTCTATTCCTAATGCTCAACTAAGAGGTTCTGCACAGCTCCATCCATAGTGGACGGTTCTCTTTAGACTCATGTGCCTCCTCAAGATGCTTTGAGATTATAAAACCTGGTGTCATAAATATAAAGGGAAGGGTAAACACCTTTAAAATCCCTCCTGGCCAGAGGAAAAACCCTTTCACCTGTAAAGGGCTAAGAAGCTAAGATAACCTCACTGGCACCTGACCAAAATGACCAATGAGGAGACAAGATACTTTCAAAGCCGGAGGGGGAGAAACAAAGGGTCTCGGTCTGTCTGTTTGATGCTTTTGCCGGGGACAGAACAGGAATGGAGTCTTAGAACTTAGTAAGTAATCTAGCTAGATATGCGTTAGATTATGATTTGTTTAAGTGGCTGAGAAAATAAGCCGTGCTGAATGGAATGGATATTCCTGTCTTTGTGTCTTTTTGTAATTTAAGGTTTTGCCTAGAGGGATTCTCTATGTTTTGAATCGAATTACCCTGTAAGGTATTTACCATCCTGATTTTACAGAGGTGATTCTTTTTTACTTTTTCTTCTATTAAAATTCTTCTTTTAAGAAACTGAATGCTTTTTTCATTGTTCTTAAGATCCAAGGGTTTGGGTCTGTGGTCACCTATGCAAACTGGTAAGCATTTTTATCAAACCTTCCCAAGGAAGGGAGGTGCAAGGTTTTGGTGAGGATACTGGGGGGAAAGACATTTCCAAACGGGCTCTTTCCTAATAAAATAAAACTGGTTAGACGTTTGGTGGTGGCAGCTAAAGTCCAAGGGCAAAAGGTAAAATAGTTGGTACCTTGGGGAAATTTTAACCTAAGCTGGTAAAAGTAAGCTTAGGAGGTTTTCATGCAGGTCCCACATCTGTACACCTGGCTTTAGGATAATTTTGGCTGCAAGATACCAAGTGGGAGCAGCAATGACCCAGAGGTGACATTCACCCTTCTTTTATGAGGACCAGGAGATAGCCAAGCCTGGATTTCTTGCACCATATGTGAAGCCAGTGGTGCAAGTAGAAATAATTTCTTACTGGTACTGTACTCATGGGAGGGACACAAAGGGGGACACGTGACTCCTCCCCACCCTGCTCCCAGCCCAGGGCTCCCACGCTCTCCCCGTCCCCTCTGACACCCCCCTTTGTATATACAAAAATCAATATGCTTAACTACTCACTTTCTCCACAAATATGTAGTATTCAGTCTGTTTATATGGAATATGGGAGTTGGGTGAGGAGCCATTTCAGCATATGTATGACTTATTAAAAGACAAATTTTAAGTAGAACTGTATCCTAAACTGCTTTATGGTATTGTACCCCAACATTGCATTTCAGTGAGGGGATTCAACTTCCTTTATAGGAACAGACTCCTGAAATTCTTACCAGTCCACAGAAGTGGTTCATAATCATGCAAATAGTCCCATTGTCTTCAATGGGATTGAGCAAATGATTTAGGGTTTACAGGATTAGGTTCCAAGTTTGTAAATTGTTCTGGATGAAATTGACAATGCCTGAGCTGTCAGATCAGAAGGAGCTTCATTTGAATAAAGGTGGGCAGATGTGTGATAAGTCTTAGCTCCGTTGCTAAGATGAGGAACATATTTTCAGCAAAGTTCTTGGCAGATTCCTGAGGCAGCTGGTTTAAGGCTGTCAGTGTCCAGCATTATAATCTTCACTTATAGTTCTCTCACCCACAAAGCTGGAAGCATTTGTTTTCTTTGTTTTGCTGCTCCAGTTCCAGTTAACAAAATGTGTTAGACTAGGTTGGCTGCAAAGAAGAATTCTTTGTACACTGGGGACACCACCTGATTCCTATCAGACTGTAGAACTGGGCTGACATCAGAATCCAAACATCCTCTGGTCAGTGCAAGCAGAGGTATTCCACTAATGATTTGGACTTGATGTGATGGATAATTCAGACCAATGGGGAGAAACAGAATAAAAAACACTGTTTAAACACCTTCTGTCTCCCCACCCCTCAAGATTCAAGTTTTGGACAACAAAACAGTGGAGGTGTACACACTGCAGTGCTCCTCCTGCTGATTTAACTCTGCAGCTATGCCGACAAAATAAAACCACCTCAACAAGATGCATAGAGCTTTTTGCAACAAAGTTAGATGGATGCAGTGTCAGTATAGATACTGCACTTGATTATGTTGCTATAAATGGCCTCCAGGAGCTGTCCCACAATGCCCATCCTGACCTCTCGGGTTAGCATTTCAAACTCTGCTGTCCTGCAGCCAGGTACACAGGCATCTGCCCCTTCCCCTTTAAAAGGCTGGGAATTTTTGAAATTCCACTTCATGTTTGCTTGTTGTGGAGAGCTCACATCGCTTCTTCCCAGCTGACCATGGTGGCCCACACAGCAAACACTCTCCTGCTTGGAGTACACCAGAGATGTTGGATCTTCTGGGTCTCTGGGGACAGGAGGCTATGCAGTCCCAGCTCCACTCCAGCTGTAGGAACTTCAATACCTGTGGTCAGATTTCTTGTGGCATGTTGGAGAAGGGCCATGAACGGGGCATGCATCAGTGCCATGCGAAGATCAAGGAGCTGAGACAGGCATGCCAGAAGGCAAGGGAGGCAAACTGTCACTCTGGTGCTGCACCAAAGACCTGCCACTTCTACAAGAAGATAGTTGCCATCCTCGGTGGCAACCCCCCCCTTCACCGCCAAGAACCCTGTGATACTTCAGGGGGACTGGAGATAGCGACCAGTGGACTGAACCCCAAGGACGAAGTGGTGGACGAGGAAGTGGAGTTGAAGGATGAGGTGGAACAGGTGCCTGGGTTGTCCAGCAGTGTGGCAATCTGGGACCTTTTATTGAGTCTGGAGGGTGCAGGGCAGTCCCAGTACTGGCACGCATGATGCTGGAGATGGGAGCTTTGGTAAGTGCTCACTTTGATTTGCTACTGGTTGGTTACATGAGGTAGAGCTGGCTTTTCTTTTGTTTTATGTGCTAGAAATGGGTTAAGGGATAGAAATGTACAAAACTAGCAGTGTTTGTGTCCACTTCCCATTCCCCAGGGCGGCTACGCAGTGGGGGCCCTGCGGAAAAGTTTGTTAATTCACACTGAGGTTTCACAGGAATCCCTCAGAGAGCTCTCTAGGAAACTTTCCTGGAGGTATTCTCCAATCCTGTACTGACAGTTCCTCGGCAGAGCTGCTTTGTTTCTTCTCCCACTGTAGGAAACTTACTTGTGCAGGGACCAAAGTGGCACACAGGCAAGCAGGATAGGGAACTAGCTGAAGCCGCATGCATGCAGGAGATGCACTCTTGCATCCTTGTTTACCCTCAGGAGTGAGATATCAGTTTCAAGGATCCCCACCTGTGGAAAATAGTGGCAGCATTTACAATAGTGTCCCTATTAGCTTGCAGTGATCCCCTTAAAAAGCTACCTAGACCCTTAGCCCCATCTTGGATCTCCTCCCCACTCATGCACTCGGGGCTGAACTCACCAAGTTTAGGGTGCTTGCTGAATTGTGTGCTTGCCAAGGGAGAGTGAGTGAGAAAGAGGTGTATTTAACTGTAATGATCCAATGTTGTGAGTGCACTCACAATACTGCATCTATTTATTGCTTTTTGTGCTTCTGCAGATGTGTCCTTTGAGGGGAACCCCAAAAACACCGGCGGAGTGGCTCTGTCAGATAAGGAGGCAACCCAGGAGTAAGGACATGTTTAGGGAGGTGCTCCAATCGTTGGACACCGCAGATCATGAACACAGAGTGTGGAGAGAGACAAAAATTGAAATTAGCTGGGAGAGGAATCAGGGCCAGGAGCATATTTTAGTGGGCAAGGAGCGAATGATAAAACTGATGGAGGACCAAACAGAGATGCTGAAGTCCCTGATTGCACTGCAGTCAGAACACATGCATGCTCACCTCCCCTTGCAACCTATACAGAACTGTGTGCCATGCCCTTCCCAAACGTCCCACACACATTCCTTGCAGGTTCGCAGCCAATCACAGTACCCCTTTCACTCCACCCCTTCAGACAGGTTACTTATTGACAGATGGACTTATCTATGAGAGCGTCCATTAAGAGAGTGCTCCTCAGTGTCATGTCCCTTTCAAGAAATTGAATTCTGTGTGCTGGTTATCGGTGTTTAATAAAAATGAACTTATAAAAAGAAAATTAATCTTTATTTTTCTCCTACACATGGTGGTTGCTGCTGGAATTCATACACAGTGGCTATTGTCACATTTGCAGACTACAAATTATGCTCAGGAAGCAATTATCACAAGGGTCATTCCAGGTGGCAAGTAAACAAGGCCTGGCTGAATGCATTACATAAAGACATATTACTGGGACTCATTGTCAAAATGCTGTGTCAAAGCCTCCCTGATTCAAATAGCCCCCCATGAGCCCCTCTAATAGTCCTGGTATCTAGCTGCTCAAAATAAGCCACCAGCTGTTGACACTCCACCCTGGGGAAACTTTTCTCCCTTAGCTTCACAAATATTATGCAGAGTACAGCAGGGTGCTATAACCCCAGGAATATTTTCCTCATGGAGGTCTAACCTGCCCTAAAGACAGCACCAACAAGCCTTTTATCTGCCAAATGCACGTTCAACAGTCATTCTGCACCTGCTCTGCCTGTTGAAGCACTCCTTGCTGCTGTCAAGGTTTCTGGTGTCAGGGTTCATGAGCCATGGGGGTAAGGGTTCGGCTGGGTCTCCCAGGATCAGTATGGGCATTTCAGCATCCTGCATTGGAATCTTCTGATCTGGAAAGAAAGTCCCTACTTGCAGCTTTCTATACAGGCCAGCATTCCTGAAGATGCATGTGTCATGCACTTTCCCTGACCGCTCTGTGTCGATATCAGTGAAACGACCCACAAATGCCCGCAATACCATAGCAAGCCCTTTCTATTGAAGTACTCTGTCACAAGATGGTCCGGGGCCAAAATTGGGATATGTGTGCCATCTGCTGCCATTGGTCTCATGTTTTTTCACACTTTTAGCTGCTTGTTCAGGCTGCCTCTCTCACTCTGTCCTTGCCTGACCTCAGTTTTTGTGAGATCTTTCTTAGATAGGGTTTATGCTTACAGTTATGTTAATTGAAGTGTTAGTTTACACCTACTAATCTCAATGAGGTCTTAACCCATAACAAAGGTATGACCAGTTCATAATACTACTTGATTATGAAGTACTGTGTATTTACTTTTGTAATTTAAAATAATTAGGAGTATGTTCAGAGCCTGTGAATGTGCACTAATTATTGTTCTAAATCTAAAGGAAATAATAGTTTGGAACTAGCTCTTTAGTTTGGTGGTCTATCCACTGTTGATTGTGTGTCTCCTAACAAACCGTTCCACTTTGGTGGAACCCAAAGTGCAGAGGGTACACTCCAGGGAGTTTTAGCATCCCCTTTAAAAAAAAATTCTAATTGAGGGTTTTTGGTTTTTACTACTCTCCCAAAATCTTCCATTTGATCATAGACAGCCAAATTGCCAGCCGAGGGTTGTGCTGGTAATTGGTCATGACCCCGAGGGCTGCATTTATGTACATACATTTGTATGTAACGCAACAGATTGCAGTTGCATTCCCTTTAACACAGAGGTGTGACCCTCCGAGACTACAGATACCCCCATGCGGCTCTGCCTTGATCCAAGAGGCCTCTTTTCTTGGAACCAGAGCACTGCGTGCTGAGACTTGTGCCACATTTAAAACATATAATTGTGGTGCATGTAGCTGTGAAATTGGTGGCTGCTCTTCTAAAGTTTCAAAAGTTACACTGCTCCTTGGGTGTAGAGCAGAGGTTCTCAAAAAGTGGTCCATGGATGAATGAAGGGCCACCCATCTAATTAGTGGAGCTGCGCAGGCGTGGCTCCACTAATTAGGTGCCTGGACCCTGGAGAAGGTGTAAGGTGAAGTGGTGGCCCTGGGGGGAATAGAGGGTAGGTGGGAGGGGGCGGATTTTGGGATGTGCAGGGCTGTGGCAGTCAGAGAAAGAGGTGACTTCCCTCAGACTTGCCAGGAAGAGACAGCCCTCCTTCCCAGCCTCAGCACTGTGGTGGCGGAGAGACCCGCTTCTTCCCAGCCCCAGCTTGGGGGCTGCTGCAGTGGGGAAGAGAGGGAGATATACGCCCCCATCCTTCCCAGCCCCAGCTCGGGGGCTGCTGTGGCGGGGGGAGAGAGGGCACATCCATCACATTAGAAAGGTAAGACTACTGATATTAAAATATGAGTTGTGTGCTTTAATTTGTAGAACAAAACAAGTTAATTATTAAGGGTTTTTTTATATAGCGCTTTTATCCAAAGCGCTTTACAATAGTTAAAAGAAAAGGAGGACTTGTGGCACCTTAGAGTCTAACCAATTTATTTGAGCATCAGCTTTTGTGAGCTACAGCTCACTTCATCGGATGCATACTGTGGAAAATACAGAAGATGTTTGTTTTTATACACACAAATCATGAAAAAATGGGTGTTTATCACTACAAAAGGTTTTCTCTCTCCCCACCCCACTCTCCTGCTGGTAATAGCTTATGTAAAGTGATCACTCTCCTTACAATGTGTATGATAATCAAGGTGGGCCATTTCCAGCACAAATCCAGGTTTCCCCCCCCCCCCCGCCCCACAAACCCACTCTCCTGTTGGTAATAGCTTATCTAAAGTGATCACTCTCCTTACAACGTGTATGATAATCAAGGTGGGCCACTTCCAGCACAAATCCAGGGTTTAACAAGAACGTCTGAGGAAGGAGGTGGGGGGTTAGGAAAACAAGGGGAAATAGGTTACCTTGCATAATGACTTAGCCACTCCCAGTCTCTATTCAAGCCTATTTCCCCTTGTTTTCCTAACCCCCCACCCTCCCACTCCCTTGGGTATCCAAGATGACACATCTTGGGCTTGATTCATTGGTGCTAATAACTCAGAACTTCAAATGAAGCCACTGGAATCTGCAGTTTCTCAGCATTTGGGAATCAGGCCCAAACCGGACACTCAAACATTGAGACACAAAAAGAATCTAAAATCCACTGAGAATTTGGGGGGAGGGGGGAGAGAAAACCTTTTGTAGTGATAAACACCCATTTTTTCATGATTTGTGTGTATAAAAACAAACATCTTCTGTATTTTCCACAGTATGCATCCGATGAAGTGAGCTGTAGCTCACGAAAGCTTATGCTCAAATAAATTGGTTAGTCTCTAAGGTGCCACAAGTACTCCTTTTCTTTTTGCGAATACAGACTAACACAGCTGTTACTCTGAAACCTTACAGTAGTTAGCTAACGGTACAAACAACATTTGGAAATATCATTAAGTGGTCTGCCAAGACCCTGAGCAATTTTCAAGTGGTCTGCGGAAAAAAAGTTTGAGAACCACTGGTGTAGAGTTTAGCAACCATTTAGTTGTCATTGCTCACTTACAGATTGTCCAGGGGAGACACTGTGGGTCAAATTCTCAGTGGATTTTAGATTCTTTTTGTGTCTCAATGTTTGAGTGTCCGGTTTGGGCCTGATTCCCAAATGCTGAGAAACTGCAGATTCCAGTGGCTTCATTTGAAGTTCTGAGTTATTAGCACCAATGAATCAAGCCCAAGATGTGTCAACTTGGATACCCAAAAACAGAGGCACCCAAAATCAGATCTGATTTTTGAAGATTGACCTGTGTGCTCTCTTGAGGAGTCTTCATCCTTTGTTTCCTGCTTTGTTGTTCTAGAAAGTAACTCATTCTGACTGATAGTACTGGTGTGTGCTATGATATGACATACCATTATGAAATATTTTAAAAGAAAAATATGATCTGTCTAATGGGAACTCTAGTGGAACTATTTGGTACCAAATCCATTTGAAATGTTCTTTTTGGCTTCCATCCTTCTGTCCATTACAACAGTGTGGGGCAACATTTAGTTTGGCTGCCATTGTGTGTATGCATAGGTAACGGTGACAATGTCATTTGAATAAATCACATATCATGTGCAATACAATTCCTCCCAGATGACCCACAGGAGACTTGTTAGAGCAGAGTTGCTCTCCTCTCTGCTTTTCTTACTTCTCAATGCTACCCTACAAAACTCTTTCCCCATTTTGTCTCCACACCCCCATTCTCCTGTATATTCTCACTCCTCCCCATGGCATTGCTGCTCAGTGTGCTGGATGATGCAAGCTAGCTAGGCAGGGACTCTGGAATCCATGATATAGGAGAGCCCGCAACCATCTGAACTGAGGTACTGACACTTGAAGGGCTTGCTCCAGCACCATTGCCTCTGTTCCCCAGTACAACAAACTGGTAGCTGCACTGAGGGGAACTCTCAAAGCACTGCTTCCTTAGCGTAGAGACACTCTACTCTCCTGGCACTGTTGCCCTGAAACAGCAGTGTCAGGAAAGCCTTTGAAGCATCAATGGGTTGGTTTACAAGCACTGAATTCCCCCCAATCCCAGGTCCCCATTACAGCTGTGGTCTCCTGCTTGGAGCTCTCCTGCTTCCCATTTCTCCTCCTACACACCTCCACTCAGTTCCCAGCCTTGATCACTCCTTATGTCCTCGTACATGTCTGCTGCCTCCTGGCTGATGGATGAGATACTGAGGAAGCTGTAAATGTGTATGTGTGAGGTGGGGAGGAGAAGTAGGGTTGCCAACCCTCCAGGATTGTTCTGGAGTCTCCAGGAATTAAAGATTAATCTTTAATTAAAGATTATGTCATGTGAAGAAACCTCCAGGAATACGTCCAATCAAAATTGGCAACCCTAAATGAGGCTAAAGGGAGCAGGAATGTAGGAGCACAGAAGGTCCACGTTGCTTTCTTGGCTTCTCAGGTTCTGTGTGGTGCGTGCACAGAGCAGGAGAATCGGGGAAGTGGTCAGTAATGACAGAGATTGGAGGTAGCTGGTACAAACTGACACTACAGTTGGCTTTTCCTTACAGAGACAAAATAGGCTGTGTTCAATAAGGGGAATAGCTTCCTTCATGCTCCACTAAGTTCTAAAACTGTCCTATCCCTGAGCTGTTATGAAAGTGTGGGGTGTGTGTGTGTGTGTGTGTGTGTGTTTGTGTTTCAGAGAGATGGGCGAGGGGAGGAAGGGAGAGGGAAGACTGTATGTAGGAACTATGATTGTTACCTAGAGTCCAGGAAAAAAAATACAATTGGGGTATTTTTAAGGGCTCATTAGTAATTGTTTCCTCTTACAAGTTATTAAATATTTTCCTGCATCTGATTTGACTGAGAGAGGCTCTTCTGGGGGTTATTTTCATTTTACTTTCCGTTGGCTCAAGTAAATTATTATCTTCACTTGGTTATCGAAGGCTGCTGATTGGTGGCTTTAATCTATTTGTGTTTTTGCTGCTGAGTGGGTATGTAAGTTTAATTATTGTCAGGGCACTCAGAGCTTTGTATGGGTTTTCTTTATTAATGACAAATCTAAAGAAAAATATTTAACCAAGAAAATATGATAGAGAATTCAATTGTCTCAGGAAGAGTGAATATATTAAATTTGGAGACTAAAATCAAACACTGAAGTGTGAAACAGGGGAATTTTAGTCCTGCTTTAAGTGCAACCGTCAATGTAACTAAAGCTAGGGACATACCATAATATTACCTTTTTATGTAACCATCCAGTTTGGTTGCTGCAGGGCAGGTGAGGGATTGGATGGTGGAGTTCTCCCGAAAAGTATTTCTAACTTAAGAAGTAGTCCACAAGAAAAACATCAGAGAACAACTGGTCTGGCTAGTGAAGAACATTTACTCTGTTAAGGTGGTACATAACAGCCAAGAGGTTTATTTGTTTTTAAATTGTTATTACAAACATCTCTTGCTTTTTTTAGACAAAAGCATCAAAGAATATTACCCAACAATGACAGAGTTTACAAGATTCGTTATTGCCTATTTGTACAGAAATAACTAGCATTTAGCTCTTGGAAACTGTTGAAAGCTTCAGAAAGGAAGTGAAAAGACAAATTCTGTTCTTGCAACCCTGTTCAGTTCACTGAGGTTGCACACATGTAACCGAAGAGCAGAACCTGGCTGCAAAGCTCTTGTATTTTGCCAGCAATAGGAAATAATGAAGCATAAAAATCTAAAGGTTGCAAGGGTGAGACAAAAAGCAAGAGAACTGTGATAGAGTGGAAAGCTCAGTAACTCATTCTGTATTGAGAAAGGCCAACAGGAAGAGATGTGAACAGTTAACGTTAACTATTTTTCAGGTTTGAATTTACCTTGTAATGACATAGCAGAAAGCAATGCTGAAGTTAGTCTTAATTAGTGTCACCTATCCTAGAGGAGAATCCTATGCTCCCACACTGCTGGAATGATACTGATTTACAGAGTTACCTCCAGAGTCAGTGTTCTTTTTATTTATAAATACCTGAAAACAAGGATTTATGTGCTGAAAAAACTTATATTTGATACAGAAAATCTGAACCCTTGAGGAGCACATTTATGGAGTGGTTTTAAACCAGATGGACAAAACAACTGAGATTAAGTTTATACGGACTAGTATGCTTGTAAGGTCCGTATTTTTTTTAAACTGTTTGGTTGCTGTTACGGTTTTGAAGCCAGTAAGAGCCAGGGTGGAAAGCTCTGGTTTTTTTGGTTGCTTTTTTAAAATTAATCTGTGTTTGAAGTGGTGATTAGTGTGTAGTATTTTAGTCTGTCAGATAAATATGTATAGTAAAAAAGTCCAGGACTCCTCACCTGTGTAAAACTATCATGTACCTAAGGCTTTACAAAATTGGGGCAATTACTGGTATGACAATACGGCCATGAGGGTTCAGTCTTGTATTCATACATCGTGCAAACCTCCCACTCAAGTCAGTAGAATAAGGATTTTAGAATCTAGCCTAAAAAGTCCATATATTTATTAACTGTAAACTGTAAACTTAAAAAGTTCTCAGAGAGGCCTGTCCACTGGCTAAGTGATGGAGCTCTTACTTGACAAATGGAAAGCTAAGGTATGAGTTCCAGTCTCTTGCTCTGAAAGCTGGCAAGAGATGGGAATGTTGCTAGGAAGTAGCCTGCTTAGCCCTGGGGCATGGGAGTGTGCTCCATCACTCTGCAGTGATTTCTCTGGCCAGTTGAGGAACGGCATAAAAGGGAGCCCTGTCCAGTCTGCCTCCTCCAAAAGTGTGGTGGCTGCAAACTATTCCCCACATCGAACATTGTTAAATGCAAAGCGATACTGACTCTTGTTCAGCACAGTTTGGATCAATAGCTTGTTAACTGTCCATTTTTCAGTTTTATCTAAGTCATAGGAGGTATAGAGTACTATATAGCTTAGGTGCACTTATTCACTGTATGAGGGTGAATGCTCTCACCTGGGGTATTCACTCTCCAGTAACTCCTAAAAGAAGAAAAATTACACACAAATGATAAAATAGGAGGTTGAGACCTGGTGTCTGGAAAGCAGATGCCCAGATACCCTCCAGTGACACTGCCAGACATGTATGTGTCTCAGTGAGACAGCTACATAAATCTAAAACACAGGAGTGACCCAGGACCTCCAGACCCAGGGGTAGTCACTCTCTTATCATGTTTCAGAGTAGCAGCCGTGTTAGTCTGTATTCGCAAAAAGAAAAGGAGGACTTGTGGCACCTTAGAGACTAACCTCTAAGGTGCCACAAGTACTCCTTTTCTCTTATCATGCAAAGTAGCAGAGAGCTATAGCTTTTGAGACTTTAATGTTCAGAGGGGTAAAAGGCTCCAAGGAAAGATGCCTGAAACACTCCCTTCTGAAAACTTTTGTGTATTTAATTTAAAGTTAAAATAGTGGAGAAGTTTGAGCTGCAGCTGTGAGAGACCACTTATACCAGGTAAGGGGAGTTCTAATGGGGTAGACACAGAGTGATATTCTTCCCCTCTGCTGCTCTTTGGACAGAGAGCTGAACAGACTCTTCTGTGTGATGGCCATTTAGGAGGAACAATGGACTGCTGGGATCAGATGTTTCCGTGACAGGTAGGAGCTAGTGTCTGGAAGAAGAAAGCAGCAAGACACCCAGGGGGTCAGAGGAGATAGAAAGCCTGATGGAAGGCACTAGGAAGCTGGATAGAGTGTGTGAGGAAAACAGCATAGGGGCCAAGGGGGTAAGAGAGAGGAAAGAGTTAGAGAGGGAACCAGCAGGATCAGGGAGAAAGTGAGAGCAGAGAAAACGAGCCAGTGTGTTCTCCTACAGGGATGGGTGTGATCTCACCATGGTGACGTGCTGTTAGGTTGTATATTAAACTCTCGCTCTCCTCAGGAGGACACATTCTTGTGCCAAAATGAGAACTGAAGAGAAAGCTTGTGTAGCTCTGGTAAGAGGTAAGCTGGTTCAGGACTGATGCACCTAGTAAATTCTCTGGGGCAGGGACCATCTTGTTGTTCAGTGTTTGTACAGCATCTAGCACAGTGGGCCGCGGTTCATGAGTAGAGCTCCTAGGCATTACAATAATACAAATAATATATAGTACCAAGGCATGTATGGAAGTGATAGGTGGGATGCCAGTCAGACTCAGCACAGGTGACTGCAGGCCCATGAGTTCTTAGTTACACACACAGTTCTCCCTAGCTGACATCGGGAAGGGATGGGTCAATGAGCCAGAAAAGACCTTTTCAGACTTCCAACAGTTAAAAGTATGCTTTGAAGACAGGCTGTAAAGTCTGCTGTTTTTCCCCTATGTGTCACCTCAAGTGAGATACTCCAGACGGGCTAGAGTAAATACTGAGGCTGAAAAGAATCTGCACGTGTCTTTGAATTGGATGTTGGAGAGAAGGTTTGTTTAGCGGTGTGGTACGGACTGCAGGAAAAAGAGCATTTCTTCCCCCTCTGGGGTATGGGGCACCGTAAAAGGCTTTTGCAACCAAGATAACTTCTTGCTGAATCATCCTTCCAAATGTAGAGGCAATTGTCACGGTCCCTTAAAGAATTCATAAAATATTTGTAATGACCCCAACTCCAAAGCACTGTCTTGGTACCAGACCCAATTACAATGTGTATTTGATTAGGTTAAACACAATTTGCTTTTATATAGCTGTTTCCTTTAACCATCTCAAAGGATTCTTATAAACACTAGGCCTCCTTACAATGCCTCTGTGGGGTAGGAGAGTATTATTGTATCTCTTCTCAAATCTATGCAAAGTATCTGGTAAGATCATCTTGCTTCCCTTTCATGATACCTACCTCCGCACCTCTGCTGCTCCGTTTTTTTATATGATACCAGGTTCAAGTTGTCTTTAGGGCCCTACATAACTCATTCCCTCCTTGCTTACCTTAGTCCCTTACCAGTTTGATCCTCCCTACCTGCTCTGTTTCTAATGATGCCAGCTTCATCACCCTGTTTAATTCCTTCTCCGGCAACCTTTCTGACATTTCAACCCACACGTGGAACGCAGACCCTGAACTTGTTCCAATAAGACAACACCCTCTCCTCATTTAAATTCTTCCTGGAGATCCATTTCTTCTACAATGCTTCAAGAAACTGCTTCTTCTTTGTCTATTAATATTTTAAAAATAAATTAATGGAGCAAAACCATTTTTTTATCCTGTGCACTAGCCTTTGCTGAGTTTCCACTTTATCCTATTAATGTTGCATGGGCCTTTTTCTCTTGTCCCTCCCTGCACCTATCCATTCGATCATGTCTGAAATTAGTTTATAAACTCTTTAGGGCAGGTCTCATGTCTTTTGTCTTTATTGGGAGATTCCCAACACAGTGTTGTTAAAATGATAAATAACATTATGCAGATGGGGAAACTGAGGCACAGAGGGTATGTAACTAGGCTGAGGTCACGTGGCAAGTCTGTAGCAGAGTCAGAGCTAGAACTCAGATTGCTTGACTCCTAGACGTGTGCTCTAACCATTAATTAATTCTCTCAGCTGTTGTTATCCTCTAAAAATGTTCTTTTTCCAAAATAATCTCATTTTAATCCAAGAGACCTTTTGTAATAAATGCTTATGATAAATCACAGTTCTATTGAACGTTGGTTTTTATGGTGGGTATTTTTCTTGCAACCATAGTGATGATGAAATATATTTATTGCTGTGGTCACAAGGATTTCATTTCATTGAATCCCGACATTGCCTGTTGATATGGTATTGGAGAATTTGGAGTATTCATCCCTAATTTAACTCATGCAACAGTTTTCTGATATCAGACTAGGAATCTTTCAATTTGAGAACCACCCAGAATATGTTCAGATAACACCTACCCCTATGGCTTGCCTTCAGGTTTTTGGTGTGAGTTTTGTGTCTGTCTATATCTTGTTTTGTGAGACTGATATACTAAAATGCGGTTAGATATTTACATATTCTCTCTGGCTGCAGTTCTTCAATCTGGAATCTCTGTAATGTCCACAGCTGAAATATAAGTCTCAACAGCTTGTGCTAAAGAGCTAAGCTCTCTATCTGGGAGCTGTAAGGGTATGCTTACATTACTGCTGGAGGAAGCCTCCTGGCCCAGGTAGACAGATTTGCGCTAGCAGGGCTTGAGCTTGTACACTAAATATAGCAATGTGATGATCTGTCTCAGGCTGGAGCTCAGGCTTTCCAGTCTAGGGTTTCTGGTGGCCTTGGGAGCCTGAGCTTTCTCCCAAGCTGGAATGTCCACATTGCTATTGCTATTTTTAGCTAACTCGAGTCCCTTTAGAATCATAGAATATCAGGGTTGGAAGGGACCTCAGGAGGTCATCTAGTTCAATCCCCTGCTCAAAGTGTGAGTCTCTTTACCTGGACTGGGAGACTAGCTCCCAGCTGCAGTGTAGATGTACCCAAATAAACCCATATCCTCTGTCAATCAGCTACAGAAGGGGATGTGTAACATATGCTGATGAGCAGGTTACATACCTTTTTTTTCCCCTGGAGTGAATTTCAGACTCCATGAAGGAGCATTTGTACTATTCATAAGGCTTATTTACAGCACAACATTGCTCAGTCGTGTGGAAACACAATCCAATCAAGGTAGGGTAGGATTGTCCTTTGCTACATGCCTTTTCAGTTTCTAGTACAATGGGGCCCTGACCTGGTTGAGACTGCTAGGCACTGCTGTGATATAAATGTTGAATAATGATGATGATGTCACTCTATGCCTTGAATTTTGGAGCTCTGGTTAAGGGAAATGCCTCTTCCAACTCTAGACAACAGAGCTCTGTTGACTGTAGGCTCTTTAAAGAATCTTTCCTAGTTTCAGGAATCCGTTAGGGTACTGATGTACTACAGGTTGTGTGTCTCCCACTCAAGAATATGGAGAGAAGTATGTAGCTTTTATCACCACAGGATATATTGAGTCATCTCTTACATCGTAGCTTGAATAATGTCACCAAAAACTACTCTGTAAATTCATTTGATTTAAGTGGTTGCTTTCCAGTGGGTAACAATACTTCATGCTTCTACTACGCCTTTCATCCAAGTACGCCAAAGCTCATTGGGTCTGAATCTCAAGACTGGCCGAGCTGTGCTTGGCATAGGACCAGAGAGTAGGAAGTAAAAGTGGCTTCACACAATTCTGAATGCGGCTGGGGGTCAGTTCATACCCTGGCAGCCTAAAGACTACTATAATGTTTGCCTTGCTTCCTGTGGTTCCAAAGGACCATTCCAACAGCTGAGAATAGCTGGAGCATAGACATACTCTGGCCATGCTCCCTTTCCCTGACTGTTCTGTGCTCCCTACCCTGAGGGCTGCAAGGGAGGTGGCACAGATCTGCTACACCGAGCAGGATTGTTTGTACACAGGAGGAATTCCCAACTGTCCAGATCTGCTGGCTTTGCAGCCCCTTTGTGTTGGTAAAGTGGTGTAAAAGGACCACAGTGAACCCAAGAATTGGGTCCATTGTCTCCCAATGTCCCTGAGAGATAAGTAGGAATTACGTCCCCATTTTTACACAAGGACACAGAGTGAGACATATAGAGTTAGTGGCTGAGCGGAAGTAGAAGCGACACATTTATCTGGCATTATCTGCAATCAGATAACGAAGATATAGTACAACTGGAACAAACACCTTCTGGTTTAATTTTGTATGTTCCTGTGTCTCGTCTTTTATCTTCTTACACCTGGCAACCTGGTTAAATATAATTACTAAGGAGGGTTTCAATTTCTTTTTGTCAAGAAACCACTGAACTTTTCAGTTGTTCCATTCTCATCAACTCCCAGCAATGTTTTTAAATGCTATTTTTCCTCCTGAGGGGATGTTCTCTTGAATGTTGAGACTAACTCTTCACACAAAGTTTTCCATGTCTGGGCAGCTGCTGCGTGTTTTGACATCCTGCTTTTTTGATTAATTTTTTATCTCTTCTGGGATATTTGGTTGAGACTTTGCTTGTCTGCCCTTATAGCACAATGATCTCAGAACATGGACAGCCAATCTCTTCCCCATCCCCTTGATTCAGGTCTTTAAAGCCAACTGGAAATTAGACTGTTTGCTGTTATGCAGGCTGAAGTGATCTGACTTTTGTCTTTGGGCCATAGGCAATGTTAGCCCCTTTCATGTGAAAAATATGTGGGAATGGGCCATAGGAAAACTCTCTACTGCGGTATCTCATGTGGAAGAAGGGGTTGGCAGCTATACAACAAGGTCAGCCATGACTCCTCTCCTAACTCTGTGGAATGCAGGAAACTTAGGTCAAATCTATTCTCAAACATATGGATCTCTATTTGGGCAATGTTAATCCATATTTTCCTCTGGTCTCTAGTAGCTCTCCAGGGACTGTGCTGTCATTAGCAGAGTGGTTACAGCTGCATATTGCCCATTCCCCTTGCTAATTTGCCAGATCCTCTTAACTTCAGCCCCGCATCAGCTGGACATGCACCTGACATCACATCACACGACATAAATGGCTTCCAGTATGCCTGGGACAGGAAGAGGGGATAATGCTGTGTGCACTCTGATCCCCCTACTCCTGTACTTATGACCGTTTTAGGCTTCATTTTCACTAGTGTGTGGAAGGGATGATAGCCAATATGAAAATCCCAGTCTTTCTTTGAATTATTTATATTGAATTATTTATACTTGTTATATATTGCTTCCATTATTTATAGATAAATATGACAGTTACCAACTGTAGGCATCAAATTTATGAACTGCCTATAAATCAGTGTGAAATGTGCTGAATTCAGGATATATTTAAACCTGTAGTATAATCTCCATCATAATTCAGTGCTGAAAATTAATTTACTTGAGCTTCTGAGAACAAACTCAGCAGTGTATGCATAACTCCCATGGAAGTCTATGGGACACTTGCATGTGAAAAGTCTTCAGGATCAAGTTAATATGGGATTTATCTCCAGCCTTCAGTTACTGCCATGTAAGGTGATCCAGAATCTATTGGAGTCAATGGAAAGACTCCCATTGACTGTAATGGGCTTTGGATCAGGCCCTGAGTTCTTAACCACTGTACAGATTGTGGGTGAGGCAAAGATATGAAGCATGTAACGGAGAGTGAAAATCTTTAAAAGGATAAGTGTATTTCCAAATTAGCAGCAGAACAATAACTGTGTGGAGGTCTATAATGTAATTACAAAGCCAGTAAAAATGAGTGCAGTCAGCATGACCGGCGTCACAGTCCAGCAACACACAGCAAAAATAAGGGCTTGATTTTTAATAGGATCTGTGGAATACACTGGCATAACGTGTCATGTCCCCTTCAACTGTCTGGACTACAAGTGGCTAACTGCCTACTACTGCTACTAGATAATAGGAGATAGCACTTTTCATCAGTCAGTCTCAAAGCACTTTACAAAGGAGGCCAGTATCCATTATCTCCATTATGCAGATAGGGAAACTGAAGCCCAGAGAAGTGAAGTGACTTGCCCAAGATCATTCAGCAAGCCAGTGGCAGAGCTGGAACTATAACCCAGGTCCCCTGAGTCACAGTCCAGTGCTCTATCCACACAAAAACACTATTAAAATTTCAAATGGCAAGGCTCTGTGATTTTAATGCTATAGGCTCTGGGGTCAAGTCCTGCTGATAGCACATGCAAGAAGATGATTAGACATGCGCACAATTTATGCAAGGTCCCATTGTGCTTAGTGCTGTTCATGCAGAGTTCATGTCCCAGAGAGCTGATAGTTTAAATACACAAAACAGACAAAGAATGAGAAAATATTTTCCCCATTTTGCAGATGGGGGAACAGAAGCACAGAGAAATTAAGTGACTTCCCCAAGTCACACAGGAAATCTGTGGCAGACCCAAGAATTGAATGTTGATGTGCTGAGACACAGTTTAGTGTCATAAAAGAGCATCCTTCCTCTTTGGTTTGCTTAACATCACCAGTAGCTTCCTTGCAGGCTTTAAACATTCCAGAATCTGCTCCTGCCATGTTGGTTCCCCTGGTTGCTGGAACTGAGGAAAGAGGTACTAGGTAACTTTTTCTTGCTCCTCAAATTGGATAAGCTTGTTCAGCCACAAACAAATCTTTGAGTTCACTTCCTGTAAATATATTTCATCCTCCTAGAGAGGAAATAGAGTGGGAGGCAGGTCTAGTATGAAAATAGTACTGGGAGCGAGACACTTCTGAACTCTAATTCTGGCACTGACACCAGTGCCTTGAGCAAGTCATTTAGCCGTTCTGTTAGTTTCCCCATCCACATGAAAGGAATAATACCTACCCCAGGGAGGCATTGTGAGGATTAATTAATATTTTTACAGTGATTTAAAGATTAAAAGTTCTATATAAATGATCTAAGTGTTAATTATTTAGGGCTGCTGGATCAAACAAGTGGTCAGGGTGGCTGGATTGCAAGGCCAAGATTGGGAGCATAGAACGTGGACTGAAGGATTTACCTGTCCAGGAACTGGCAGCAAAAGGAGATTTAAATTAGAATATTTCTTCCTGAGTGATCCATCAAATGCTTTTCAAACTCTAATTGCTCATCAGGTGCCAAAGTTGGGTTCCTTTAATGCTCAAGGGTGCATGGCTAGTGCCTTTCAGATCTTTTGATCTTGTTGGTGTTGCTGTCAGATAGAAACTAGCTGAGAACAAAGTATCCTATGAAGCAATACAAAGGTCAAGAAGCAAAGGTTGTTAGAGCTAAAATCTTGTTAGATGTGAAGTTAGGTCAGGACAGGGAATAGAAAAATAAGAGCTTGTCTGCATGGTAAAATGGATCAGATTAAAGCACACTAAATTATTCCGGAATAAAGTGATTTTTATTCTGGAATAGAGTATCCACATACTGCTGTTGTCTCTGTGCACATTAGCAACCATGGCGTCCATTATTTTCAACCATTATCAAAGTCACATCAATCTAAACTAAAATAAGTCTTGCATTTTGCCCCAAGTATTGCTAGACTTCAGAGAGCTCTGGTGGACTCCAGCTGGAACAAATTCCAAAAGCCATAGCTCTCATCTGAGAGCGCATTGCCTGCCACCATTCCTGGAAATATCAACCTCAGAAACTGAAAGCAAGATACTTCTGTCTCGACCTTTAACTGCTGTGATGAGGAAGGGTGGGAAAGGACTCTGAGATAACTGGGTTCCTGTCCACTCCAAGTCAAAGGAATCATGGGAGAGTTATGTGTTTGTAGTATCTTTTAGCCTCTTACATGGCCTAAT
This sequence comes from Lepidochelys kempii, assembly GCF_965140285.1. Lineage (NCBI taxonomy): Eukaryota > Metazoa > Chordata > Testudines > Cheloniidae > Lepidochelys > Lepidochelys kempii. The sequence goes on along the minus strand of NC_136388.1, from coordinate 98,172,228 downwards.
GGATCATTGCAGATACAGAACCTTTGACCACTAGGTTGTTAGTTTGAATTGCTCCAGCTCATCTGTGATCAAAGATTACCATCTGTTCTGATCTGATCGCTATTCATTGGTGTGAGCAATTACTATGGGGTCACAGACAAGTTCTTGGTGGATGAATGTGTACATCGCAGTTGGTGTTAGCTGACATCTTCTAGAGAAGGACTGAATCAAGACTAAAGTGCCCTTTTCATACCTAGAATTTGTCCTTGTAGGGTCAAGGCTGAGACATGTTAGCAGGGAACTGTGGGAAAGTATGCACTACTTGTGTTGTACCTTGCCTGGATAATTTGGGATTCAAATTCTAATTCTATCAATCTGGCTCCATTCATGTGCACTAAATTTGCTTTAAAATATTTCACCCCCTTCAGTGTTTTCATCATAATTGCTAAAATTCAGAAGCCCTAATGACAGATGTACTTCTATTGCACAGATGTGACTATTGGGTCAGGCTCTTGAAAATGGAGCAGCCAAGTCACACGTTTGAATGTAACTTTGTTTTTTTGTTTTCATCATACAAGCTTTTTAAATGGTTCTCTCCCTTTATAGTCCATGACTGTTAAATAATTTGCTAAATTATGTGTAAAATATAAATACAGAAATTAAGCTAGTTATTAAAAAGGTATGGGGGGGACTTTTATAAAATCAGTATAGAGACAGGAATAACATTTACCAGTTTTAGGTTCAAAATGTAGATCTTGTGTGTGTGAAGGGATGAAGAGAGTATTTACAATACCTAGCAGGCCAAATTCATCCCTGAATTCAATGGAGTTACACCAGAGATGATTCTGATCAGTAGGAGTAGAAGTATATTCATGAACAATTTTTGTCTTTACTTTCAATTAAAAACGTTTTGGAAGGGATTTTAACTCCCCTCTCCCATGCTGTCAGTGTTGGTGAAAGGGAACATTATTGATCAAATACATCAGAAAAGTCAACTGAAATGGACTAGAAACAGAGAAACTGACTGATCTATTTTAATTGTTCAGGCTGCATAATGTGCAAATAGGTTTCAGAGTAGCAGCCGTGTTAGTCTGTATTCGCAAAAAGAAAAGGAGTACTAGTGGCACCTTAGAGACTAACCAATTTATCTGAGCATATAGCTCACGAAAGCTTATGCTCAGATAAATTGGTTAGTCTCTAAGGTGCCACTAGTACTCCTTTTTTTAATGTGCAAATAGTAAGGGGACGTATATTGTGACATTAATATTTATCTCTAAAAATTGTTTCCATTCAGTGGAAAGTGTTATTAATAACTGAATTATCTCTTTAAAAGGCGATTGTTGACAGTACCTCTTTGCAAAAAAATACTAAACACTTACTAGTGGGCATAGTACTACGTAGCTTCTTTGGCTTCGTTGTGGAAGCTATGCATGCTAGTTAGCACTACACTGGTAGTAGGTATATGGCAGCACCAGGGTTTGAACTACTGATAAGTTCAAATCAGGGGACTGCATGCACAGGGGTCCACCTGTGCAAAGCTTATTGCAGAATTGAGGCCTCAGTAGCATTTTTCCCTTTCTTTGATCCAGAGCATTTCATCCTTTCTCCTGCAGATGGAGGTTTTTTCCTTCCTTTTAATTGCATCTCCTTGCTTTTTGGTATCATTAGTTGCCACTTGCATGCATAAATTCAGTACATGCAGTAACTGTGGCAACTTTTGGTAGCCTAGATGAACATTATACTACAAATAACAAACAGTAACAAATGGAAGGGGTAAGGGATTCAGGACTCTTTAAAGTTTTTAGAGTCCAGAAATCCAGTGGCCCTGAAATCCAGTGCTTAGTTCAACTGCTGTGGTCATGTTAATGGGCCAGCACACAGTTAATGACCTTAATTTGGAGCCAGGGTCTGGCTTCTTTACTACACCAACAGAAGAGAGTGATTGAAACCAAGATGAATTCTAGCAGGGCAGAAGGGTTCACTGGGTTATTGGAAGGTTGGCATAATAGCCTTCTATAACCACTCTCATGCAATGCAGGGGTGGGCCAGAGCATTCTGCATCCTTGCTCTTCTGGACTCTCTGGTGGCTTGATAGGGAGAAGTTTGTAGGTAGCATAAGTAACACCAGCAGCCAGGTCCAGAATCAGAGACGTGTAAAGGTTGCTTAAAGACCCTCAGCTCAGAATTGGGGCCAGAGTTTGTATATTGTCTTTTAAAAGTTTGAGATGACACTCTGACTCCATATATTATTTCTATTTTCTTACAAGTAAATTGAACAATTTTCCAAATTAACGATAATTTCCTTTATCTTGGAGGACTTTAAATAGGATTAAGTTTTTAATTGTAAGAGGCTGGGAAGTTGTGTTTTTCTTTGAAGGTGCTGTTAATGTGTTCTTGTAAAGTGCTCTGTGCCGTTCTATCCAATATCTAGTCATCCCAGCAGCAGTAGATCTAAAGTTGAGAGGTGATTTTGCCTCTATAGGGCATTGGTGAGATCAATACTGGAACACTGTTCAGTTCTGGTGTCTGTTTTTAAAAGGATGTTCTATAGTTGGAGAAGGTACAGAAAGTGTCACAAAAATGATTTGAGGGCTAGAGAAAATGCCTTAGAGTGAGAGCCTTAAAGAGCTTGATCTGTTTAGTTTATGGAAAAGAAGATTGACAAGTCACTAGATTAGAGTCTCTTAAGTACCTTCACAGGGAGAAAATACCAGATATTCAGGGCTCTTTACTCTAGCAGAGAAAGACACATAACAAGAAGCAGTATCTGAAAGCTGAAGCCAGACATCCAAATTAGATATCATATTCTTAACATTCAGGATAATTAACCATTGGGACAAACTATTAAGGGAAGCGATAGATTCTCCCTCTCTTGCCGTCTTCCTCGGAAGACTCATGCCTTTCTGGAAGGCATGCTTTAGGCAAACACGAGTTACGCTCCAGCGAGCACACAAGTTATTGGGCTCTGGTGCAATGTAATGGCCTGGGCTCTGCCTGTCAGGCTGGGTGATCCAAGGGTCCTTTCCGGCCTTAAGCGCCGTGAATCTAAACTGCTGCTGGGAATGCACGTAATTCCGCCGCCCCCCCGGGAAATGCTGGAGGCAGCCTGCGCCGAGAGAGCCCGCGTGGGAGACCAGGCTGAGCGTGGGGGCCTGGGCAAGGAACCGGCTTTGCCAGGGACGGCAGGTAGGACTCCTGCTGCCTGTGGCCGGCCCCGGGCAGGCGCCAGGAGGCGCGCGCCTTGGCCTGGGAGCCCGGCATGGCCCACGGCGCAGCTCCCCGCTTTGCGGCCGCTCGCCGGGGCAACGCGGGGCCGGACCGGCAGGGACGTTCCCAGCGCAGCGCCGGCGACGGCCCCTTCCTCCGCCCGGCCCGGCGCCGCCCCCCGCAACCAAGCCCGCCCCTGCCAGGGAGGAGGGGGGGGCCCTCGCCCCAGCAGCTCCCCCTGCTCATGAATATGCAAACGACGGTACAATGGCCAGCCAATGGCGTGCGGGCTGGTCACATGGTGCCGCCGGAGGCTGAGGGGAGAGAAGTTGGGTCTCAGTGAAGCCAGGCAGCTCAGGCGGCGGCCACGGGCTGCGAGCGCTCGGGCTGCAGGCGGCGGGGGAGGCTGAGCCGCTCCCCCCGCGGGGCGCCCGGCCGGCCGGGGCGCTGCCGGGACCATGCCGATCCTCCTCTTCCTCATAGACACGTCGGCCTCCATGAACCAGCGGGCGCACCTGGGCACCAGCTACCTGGACGTCGCCAAGGGCGCCGTGGAGCTCTTCATGAAGGTGAGTGCGGGCCGGGCGGGCCGCCTGCCCCGCGCCCCGCGCCCGCCCGTTAACGCCGCCTTCTCTGCTCTCTCCGCAGCTGCGGGCCCGGGACCCGGCCAGCCGCGGGGACAGGTACATGCTGGTCACCTTCGACGAGCCGCCCTACTGCATCAAGGTAACGCCCGCCCCCGCGCGCCCGGCCCGGGGGGCGCAGCCGCCGGCGGCGGCAGCAGCCCGTGAAGATGGCGGACATTTTGCTTTTGTATGGAGGAGCGAGGCTGGCGGAGGGCGCTGCTGAGATGGAGGAGGGGGAGGAGCGTGATTCGCCACCCCGGCGTGGGGCGGGGCCGGGCCGCTGCGCCGCGCGGCTCCGCCCCGCCCCTGCCGCGCCGCCGCCCAGCGCCTCTCCTCGGCCCGACCGCTCGCCAGCCCGGCTGGACGCCGGGGCGGTGGGGGTCTCGCCCCTGAGGACCGGTCCCAGGGGGTCCCGCCCCGCCCTCTCTCGCCGGGGAGACCGGGGCGGGGCGGGTCTCGTCAGTCCTTCCCCCCTCATGCGCCAGGGCCCTGTTGGACCAGGACACTGTGGTTCTTGTCTGTCCCTCCTCCTCCTGGGACCCTATAGACGGGGACACCTGGACCCCGCCTCTGCACCAGGATCCCGTGGAACAGGACCGTGTAGGTCCTTTTCCACACACACAGCCCGATAGACCAGGACAGTGTCTCCCGCCTCCCCATGCCCGTGGTGCCGCTGCTCCTCCCTAAGCACTGGGACCCCAGAGACCAGGCTAGTATGGGTCACGGTCCCCCTTGCCCCAGGCGCTGGGATCTAGGGCAGTGAGAGTTCTCTCACTACACCTTGGCTGCTGCTACACAAGGATAGGAGGAAGGGGCTGCTGAAGCTTTTTCTCCTCTCCTCTCCCCCATGATCCCTATCCCCTTCCTTTACTGCCCCCGCTTTCCCCTCCTTTAGCGGAATTTGCTTCTGCCTCCAGTTCTGCTGCTGTTGCTCGGGAAGCCTAGACGGGAGTGTGCATTTCTACCCCATTGCCGTGCTTCGTGCACAAGGATTAGGGCAAAAGACTTCCCCCCCCCCCCCACTCTCTGCAGCAGCAGGAATGTATGTATTGGAGCAGCATCCTGGAAGCAATCCGTTTCCCTGTACACATGCGGCTTATATTGCAGCACAAAGATTGAGGCAACTGACTATTTCTTCCCCACACTTGCTGCTGCCTTTCTATGCCTCACCTTGGTGTGTCTCCCTCATTAGTTACTGAAGCAACAGACTGGGCCTGTCTCTTCCTCCTCCTCCCACACCTACTGCTAAAGGTGCAGCTCAGGAATTGAAGAGAGACAATGTGGTGCTGCATTGCCATGTGTTGTGACTTACAGCTGTTTAACGTGGGTGTAAAACATTACCATTCTGATTTGATAGTGTTACTCTGCACAGGTGTTTGTGATTACACACGGAAGTGCTGAATTTGACCCAGTGTGTGTGTGTCTTTCTCTTCCCCCATTTTTGCTTTTTCTCAGGATTGAGGCAGGTAGTCCATGGCTGCTGCACCTCAAGAACAATTCAAAAAAATAGGTCACCTTAGTGATATTTCTGTTTGCTTCTCAGACCATGACTTCCAAGTAGCTGAGATGTCCACATGAATGTAATTTTAAATGTCTCATTAAAGCACACCACAAAACTCTTCAGTGTTAGAGAGGTTTTGAAAACTCCTAAAATGGATCCATTGAATGGCTCTGGGCATAGGTATTCCATTAGCGTTCTTTTCTGTTTTAACATGTCAGTAATTACCATTAGTTACCATCTGATTGGCATTAGCCCAGCATAAAGTAGGCAGATGTCCACATAACAAACGCCACCATTGTTGGCGGTCCCAGCAGAGAAGCTAAGAATGGATGGTCTCTGCAGGTGATGGCCAAAGCATGTAGGTGGGACGTGGGTGTGCTTGTGTTGATGCGGTGTGCGTTGCAGTGCTTCTGTGGAAAGAGAAATTTATTTCTGGGGCCATGGATCTTCCGCCTTTAACCAGCACTAAATTCACACACTTGAAATGCAGTCTGCTCTCTGAAATGCTGATAACACTTTCATAGGTCAGCATTTATTTTGTGTTTACTACTCCACACCTATCCTCCCCCCTCTCAAAAGGGGTCATTTTGTTGTCTCTGCATTCATGAAGATCTATCTTGAGCTCTGGGTTAAAATCTCCTAATTTCTGGCAAAGAAATGTTAGCTGGCATTCTAATCTGACAACACTGGAAGGTTTTCTGCAGCACGGTTTGAAATATATTTCCCTCCTGTTCTCCACTCAGGACTAAATACAGCGAGCCTAGTCTTTGTCATGGCAGTCTTAGCTGTGAGAACACACTTTCCTGTTTTTGTTATATTGCACACAACATGATGTAAGGAAAACATTTATGGTTTTCCAGTGTCAATGCATCTACTTGTAACTCTGTGTAATAGGAATACTATATAGGCTATTATCACATGCCATGCAAGTCTCACTAAAGAAAATTCCTATGTTTGGAGTATTGTACCAATGAGTAGTGCTTTTCTACATACTACTAATGTTGGTACATAGCAATTGAAATACATGGGAACTGATGTGTTTTGTCCATAGTGTTTTGTGGCACACATTGCATCATTTAAAACAAAAATAACATGAATTGGGTACTTCATGTGAACAATAGTTACTTTCTGAAGCTTGGTAAGATATTCCTTTTCTTCTCTCTTAAGAATAAGCAGGCTTAGCCTGCAAATATTTTTTCATAATTCAGTAGTTTGCATATCATCAAAAGCATATGGAACATGATTGTATCCTGTATTGTAAATATGAAATAGTATTTAAATGGAAAATATCTAAGGACTTAGATCAAGTCTGTTTTCCTCTATCTCTAGTTCAAAAGTAGCCAAGCAGATTTGTATGTGTTACAAAATAAAAACTTTGCAAAGGAAATACTAATATCAAACGACAACAATAATGGTGGATATGCCAAGACCTTTTTTCTGGGTTGGGGAAGGAGAAAGTAACATTAAGAATGAAAATGTAAGATTACAAAATATATTCCAATATCTGTGCAGCAGCAGCTAATTTCCCTTGTCAACTGCTTTGCTCTCTTGTTTGTATCATTTATTGAGAGGGAATCACAATCTTGTTTGGTAACTTTAGGAAATACGCTGGACCCTCGCTAGAATGTGGGATTTGGGATCCATGCCCAGTACAGTGTTAACATGAGGACCGCATTAAAATGATATGCAATTAAAGTAATTAAATTTGGGATCCATGGCTGTGACCGCATTATATGCGAATTCGTGCTATATAGATGCGCATTCTAGCGGGGGTCCGGTGTAGTTTTTTAGCCCTTGCCATCAAGCGTTCCTTTGGTTGCAGGGGGGGCTGTGACTTCAGTGTAACTTATAGCCCTATAATTATTTTACTTTAAATCCACTGCCTTACTTGACCACTGCTAACGGAGGGTGCCCTATATAAAACAATGCTGTCACGGTCTATAATGTTTATACTAGCGAAGGCTTGCTGGTAGGCAGAAGAGGTCACCTGCTGAAATCAGTGGAACTTACTCTCTTTTCCATACCCCATGTGTTGTACGGAAAGCAATGCATAGTAAAGATGATGAAATATGATCTAAAATCTGTAGGGTTAAATAAAGACCAACATACTATATTTTTTTAATCAATTTTTTTTGGTATCTAGAGATGCATAAAACTGCACCTAAAATATCTTTTGTCAATGGACTTCGTGCAGAACCCACTGGAGTCTATGGAAAAACGCCCCTGACTTGGGCTTTGGATCAGGTCCTTTGTTAGGTTTTCTCTTGGTAGATGGCAAGTTATTTATTTTGAGGACGATCTAGGAAGCTTTATTTTTAGTACTTCAAAAATTACAACTTTTTTTTAAGAAAAGCACTAATTTCCAGATTAAAATACTTTGAGATGTTAAATGAGTTTGCTGATATGCTACTAGACAGAGGCTGGTAGCTATGCAGAGACAATAGTGCAAGTTACTTTGATTCTGATTTACTGTGTCATGTCCAGGAGTTGCTTACACTTAATTTGAGGTATTGCAGGAATCTCTCACTCCTGTCACACTCTTAATTCCCGTTTGAGAGAATGGCATGTTTGTTTTTGGTTCCTACTTGTAGATCTCCCCACTGTCTTAAGCAGGCACAACTGATTGAAGCTGTCATTTTAATCAGTTTTGCTTGGCTGTTACTGATCTGACGATGCTATGTGGAGCACCAAAAATTTCTTCTGGAAGGGGATGAGGAGAGAAATTTCCTCCTGCATCCCCAGCAACTGTTACTCTTGCCATTTTCCCTGATGGCATAGAAAACCGAGCTGAATATTGGTGTAAAGATAAGCATATATGGCTACAGATGTAGGTTCTGCGGGATGCTGAGATCTCCAAGTTATTCAGTCTTGCAATCCCTGGGCATATGTATAGACTTGTTTTGTTTCCTTTCTTAGGAAGACTGGTCATCTCTTAATTTATTTGCTGCTTTTTCACTAATAATATAAAATCTCATTTTGTCAATCACCTATTCTACAGTTTGTGAAACAGTCCCAAATTACTTTTGCGGCCTGTGCTCTGGGTAACTATTCAATCTCATGATGAAGTACTAGTACAGTCTTATCCAGACTAACTGGTTTCATGAACTCTCTTACACACTTGTGACTGATATGATTTCAGTGGGGCAGGTGACAGTGAGATGGCCTTCCCTTGGTTCTTGGCGGTGTTCTATATGGCATTTTTCCCAGAAATGGTGATTTTTGTTTTAGGTCATGAGACCTTGTTTTAACATGAACTGCTCCATAAATGATCTGCTCACAAATCCGAGTATTGGAACTATTTACAATTAATTTACTTCAGGGACTAGGATTAGGAGTTCTGTATTCCTGTTTGTATGGTCACATAGTGTATTACCTTCAGTTGGTGATCCAATGGGTTGGGCCCGTAGTTGGTTTCCTGAGACCTAGTGCAGTAATATGTAAATGTGATTTTGGAGCTGTTGCTAAACTAACTCAGAGTTCTAACTACAGTACATATTAATGAAGTTTACTGCCCCACAAAACTCTTCTACACAATGTATTCAATTAACATTTCTGTATCAACGCCTACTGTATAAACACATGAAATATGGGGGAGTTATGGAAGAAAGTGCCAAAATTTGTAGGAGAAACAGAGAAATGGGGGTCAAAGTGAGAATTTTTGGGAAGGCATGGGAACATACAGAAAATTGGATAAATAGTGGGGAAAGATCTGTGAAGCGCCCTGTAGGTATCTGCATGGAGCGTGAATCTGATGTACTAAAAAATAGGGATCTCTATGTGTTGGTAGTTGGAGGGTAGGGAACAGAATGAGAGGGAAGGAAGATTACTTCAACTGTGTTTTGAATGAACTAGATGAGGAATTGTGGATCTTGGAGTCAAGAAAAGAGTAGTGTGCAATAGTCATGACTAGAGATCGGTGCATAGACAAGAATTTGAGCCATCTTGATAGACAGAAAAGGAAGGATCTTGGAAATGTATAGGACGAATTGACAAGACTTGCTAGCCCAGAGCTCTAACTAGCGCCTGTTGCTCCTCTTCCTCTCCTGCTCTGACTGCAGGCCTTGTAACCTTTAGATGATCTCTCCAGTCTTGGAGGATGGTGACTTCTATGACTAGACTTTTTGGGTCTCTCACTGGTAACCTCTTCTGACTTTCTGAAACCATTATGTGAGGGTCTGTAACCTTTGTCAAGTTGGCTGCGTTTGTTGGCTGAAGGTGGTAGAAATTTCTGGAAGGCTCCTATGTAAGTGTCCACTTAAGGGTACTGAAATAATACCTAGCAGCTCGGTTACTTTTTAGGGAAGCTGGTGAGGCTTGGGATTAGTTTCTCTATTGTCAGTAGTCTGTCTTTTGATATGAAGTCTGAATACTTAATGATGTTAAACAAATCAGATTTTCTCTTTGTTCATCATGAAATGGTTGCTGCGTGAAGGCAGTGGGCACTACCATGACCTACGTGGCTCTCTGTGACGGAGAGTAACTGAGTGTACTCTGGTGCAGGCAGAGATCTGGGGTCTCTTTGTATAACTTTGGAGGTAGAGAATTCAGAGTCATTGGGTCAGAGAACTTGCTCTGCCTCTGTTATGAAAACTGTTAGGTCTTGAGGTGGACAGTAGTAAGAAAGCTGTTCCAGATGGCAGGTGCTGCATTTTATAAAGGCTCTCATGTTGGCAATGGCCAACTCATGGAGAGTCGAAAGAGGCTTGTGCAGAGGGCAACAAAGAGAATCCATTTGGATAGGCTGTAGCAAATCCATAGGCTTTTAATTTGAGGTAACTTGAACAGTATCTTGCACTGAATGGGGTTGTGTGAGGCTGGAAGTGAAATAGTTATGCTTTTCTGTGTATGTAAGAAATCTGGCAGAAGCATTCTGCTCACGTGGGCACCTGGAGCTCTGATTTAGAGCCATGGAGAAAGAAATTCCAGTAGTCTAAAGTAAGAGGAGATGAAGGATGGTGATTTCGGCAGAGTGGAAGTTGAGGCAGTGGTGTAAATGGGCAGTATTGTGGAGGTGGTTTTAGGCAGGTCACCAGTCACAAGGTATTGGAGGAGGAGAGTTCTGGGTCAAAGATGACGCTGAAGCGAGGGTGAGTTGAAGGAAATGGAGTTCTGAGTTGGGGGGTGAGAAGAAGAGGAATTTCTATTCCTTTTGGGCAAGAGGAACATTTTTCTCTTCACTTGTAGCTGAAGTAACGTGAGATGTCTTCAAAATTATCTAGTCAAGAGGCAAGTCAGAGGTGGGCAGAAGGAATCACTTAAATATTAATATATTTTAAGTATTTGTTATAAGGTCGTATAAAAGGGACAGTGTAGAGACATGATTTCTGATTTGTTCCATTTTGCCAAAAGTTGCCTTGTGCACACTACTTAAATGCTGTAAAAAAATTATCTTCCATCATGTGTAGTCTTCAGCCAACCCCCCAAAAACAAGTCCTAAGTTGAGTGAAGAATCTTGTTCTAACCGATTTAATGTAGCTTCCATTACCCTGGTATTCTTTTACATAGTCTTTTTTCCCCCCTTGAGTGGTGACTTTGAGCATGAACAAATAAATTACAGTAGGTAGTTTAAAACTAACAAATGTTCTTATTCTGTTTGTTCTCTTAAATTCATTTGCTTAACAGAAGTAATTTAGTTTGAAGGGAGATTGGGGCAAATCCCTAATGACTATTACCCCCTGAGAACAAAACAGGTTTGGAATCCACTTACTGTTGCTTGCTTGGGAATAATTGTCTATTAGCTGTAATAATTCCCCCACAGTTAGCTGTTCTGTCTCCAAGTGTAATCAGTATTTTTTTTGGTAGCTTGATTCAGTAGTCCTAAAGAAAGGTGACCAGAGGACACACTACGTGATTCTATTTTTAGTTGGACAATTTTTGGATTTAGCAAGTAAGATTAAAGCAAAATAAAATGGTGGGTATTTTTGCTGGGCGCGAGGCAGACTTCTGCATGCGGAGGCCCCCAGTGGATGCATTTTAAAATGTAAAACGGAGTACTAATTTCACTTGAACTTCGGGGGGGCGAATTATGAAATTTGTCCTCTAGTGGAAATACCATGGAATACTGGTAGCTTTCAGTTCAAAGGGATACTACTTGATTGATTTGATTGATTATTTAAATTTCATTTTTTTGGTAGAGCACTCTTTTAAAAAGTGTATACCTCTTGTTGGATAGGCCTACAATCAATAGCAAACATGCTCAGGCTCTTCTCCCTCCCTAGTCTCGATGCACATTGCTTCCTGCTATCTCCACTTTCAGCTGTGGTTTCTAGTAAACTTCCTCTTGTAGAACCTGGGGAAGGGGGTGCAAATGTCAGCAATGGCAAATTAGTGATACACAGTGCTGACAAATGCACAAAAAAACTGAAAAAGCAGAGGATTTTTTTTCTTTAGTTTACAGTAAGGGTAAGAGTTGTTTCTAGCAATATTTTTAGACCACTTTCAGATGGAAGTATGAGTTTTTTTTTAATCGATGGAGCTCTCTAAATTCCAGTTTATTCAGAAAAAATATGAAGAAGCACTGCGTTCTGATAAGGAATTGAATTCTAAATGGAGAAAGCAGTGTAGAAATGACACTGGTTCCTTGATGTAGTTATGTCCTCTGTATCCAGTCAGCTGTCAAAAGTCTTATTATTCATCTAACTGGAGACCAGTTAGCTTGTTTTCACTGGCTGCTTATAACCAATGAAAAGGAGAGGCAGTGTGGATTGCCACACTGATCTTATGTAAAGCATCTAAGCAGCTCTGTGTCTACTGGAATTTGCAAATTAAGGCCCTGATCCTGCATATGCTTACTTGAGACACTGATGGTATAAAATGATAGGATTCCTTGGAAAAGTTAAATTGACACTAACCCCTACCACTAATAGCCACTATGGCCATTTATTTTTTGTCTTTTTACTTGGCTCCCTATTTTATCTTGGACAGCTCTATAGACACATCCGATGGCTTTAAGGGCTTACTAGATAAAAGCAGAAATGTGTACACTAAGAGGCTTAACTAATTTCAAATGCTAAAGTCACTTTTTATAACAAGTTTAAATTGTAAAATCATAATACATATTTCTACCTAAGACTGCCTGCAAATAAGTGGAACGGCTTCTCTGTAGTGAGTAGGGAGTTGTCTCCACGTTTCTTTGCCAAATGCTCTTTGTTTCTTGTGTACTACATGCTGTTTTTTCATCAAAATACCAAGGCAGAATCCACAAGAATTACTAAATTATGATCTAGGCTTCTTAGCGTGGCTTTATAATCTATATAAAAATGTACATAATAATTAGATTGTAAACTCCTTGGGGCAGGAACTCTCTTTTTAAACTATATGATGTACCATTCTGTTGATTTCTAAATTGTGAATGTGTGTATTTATTAGCTTTTGCAATAATGAATACTATAAGATTGTAAATACTCTTCCTTTATTTTTAATTGCTTATAATGTGTTCATTCTCATTTGGGGTTTTGAAAATGTTTCTCCCTTAGGAGAATAGTCGACTTACTTTAAATCCAAGGGTACAAAAATGATATTTTGAACTTACTGTAACAAGAATACACAGAATTTAAGGCTGCCTGTGTTTGCATAATATGAAAATACCATTAATGTGAAAAGCTGCTTCTCTGATAAACTTCAGTTTCATGACTTGCGTGGATCTGTATTCCTGGGTAAAAGTAGTGCATATCTAGTGACTTAATTGTCTGGAATATTCTGGTTTCAGCTTTAACTATGGAGCCATAATATATACACAAAAATGGCTATTCAGTTGTAAGAGTCTGATTTACAGATTAGTTAGAGGGAGCTCCACTATCCAAAGATTCATTGTCTTCATGCAATACTTAGGGCCCTACCAAATTCGCAGTCCATTTTCGTCAGTTTCATGGTCATAGGATTTTAAAAATCGTAAATTTCATGATTTCAGCTATTTAAATCTGAAATTTCATGGTGTTGTAATTGTAGGGGTCCAGACCCAAAAAGAAGTTGGTGGGGGTGGGGGTTGCAAGATTATGATAAGGGGGATTGCGGTACTGTTATTCTTCTGCGCTGCTGCAGGTGGTGGTGTTGTCGTCTTCAGAGCTGGGCAGCTGGAGAGTGGCGACTGTGGGCTGGATGCCCAACTTTGAAGGCAGAGCCGCCATCAGCAGCAGTGCAGAACTAAGGATGGCATGGCATGGCCTGGCATGGTATTGCCACCCTTACTTCTGCGCTGCTGCTGGCGGGGCGCTGCCTTCAGTGACAGATGCCCAGCCAACAGCCACCACTCGTTGGCTGCCCAGCTCTGAGGGCAGCACAGAAGTAAAATAATCTTGCAATGACACCCCTGACACCCCCCGCCCCATTCCCTTTTGGGTCAGGACCTCCAGTGTTTCTCAGATTGGATTTCCCCCCATGAAATCTGTATGGTATAGGGTAAAAGCACACAAAAGACCAGATTTCATTGGGGAGACAGATACTGTTATACTGAGAAACATTGGGGAGACAGATACTGAGACCAGATTTCACCATTCTTGATGTGTTTTTTTCATGGCTATTAATTTGGTAGGGCCCTAGCAATACTGTACAACTTGATCAACTTCTTGAGTAACTTGCATTAGGAAAACGGGGGGGGGGGGAGGAATACCACCATTGTAAACCAACTTTATTTTAACTTAAAACTAACCATTTGATTACTAATGTGGACTGTGGGTTTAGAAACTTGCTACTGTTCTTTCTCCCCGCCCCCTAATTTATCTTATTAATGTGTTCTCTGTGGTGGATATATCACAATATTTGACTAGAGTACAGCTATTTCCAGAATCTATAACATCACCGTATAGCGCTATGTATAGAGCAACTGTTAACACTACCACTTGACTATATGCCAACTGTCACCTTAATACATAATCTCTGTTGTTGTTACACTGAAAACCTTGAGTAGACTTTAAATACTTAAAACTACACTCTATCAAATTCAGTTTTCATGGATTCCACTTAATATTTGCTGGAGACTCTAAACATAAAGATGAAAAGGATCATATGAGGAGCTGTTCTAAACACAAGCAACGAGTCAAGCTAGGGACAAGGTGTTAGTGAAGCGCTTGGTTCGTGTCTAGAATATGCATTTTAAGTGGTGTCCTTGTAATCACATTCTGTGTTCAATTTAGAATCTGTAACTGCCCTGATACTTGTATTGATCTATCCATTTCTCCCTAATTCCCTGTAGAGATTGAGGTACTTACATTTTCTGTGTAATGCATGGGTATTAAGAAGATATGTCTCTGGGATCAGTTGTTTTAGTTTGAATTTCAAACTGACATCTACATTTTTCTTTCAACTACTGATATTTTTAAATTTGTTTTTGAACTGGCCACAAAACAAGGTATGAAAATTTGTACATTGATGTTCAGCTAAAAAAATACTGACCAGAGAGTATTGAGGTAGGCGCATTCTTATTCTGTTGCCTTGTGCTTCTCTGCTTTTAAGGCTGTTATAGGCTGAGCTCTCTAATGTGAACTTTTTACAAGAAGTGATATTAACAATTCTATTCATGTATAGGATGTAAGCAGATATCTTCCTTATGCTTGCTGTTAAAGATAAAAGGACTTGAAGTTAATTTTAGTGCTATTAAGCTTCAAACAAAACCATAGTGTGTGTTTTTTAAAAAATTGTGTTGGCTAATGTTAGATTTTTAGTATAAGCAAAGGCCTACAGTTTAGCAATATTATTGTTAGTTGTCAGTGGAACTGACCAACATTTATCTAGGTATTATAGTGAGGTAGTAGCACCTGTGTAGTTAAGGTGAGACTCTTACTGTTTAACAGCTGACTTCTCTAAGTGCTGTGAAGTCCACATGCTTGCTTGGATTAACCTGACAATTTCTGTGCTTCATGAGGACCTGGAGTAGATTAGTGGTCCATATTTGAGCAAGCGGTTCCTGAGATACAGCCATCTCTTCCCCCAAGCCTCCAAAATCTTCAAAATCGTTTCTTATAACATGTTTTTGCACAGGGGTAAAGTTAATGGTGCAAGTTGGGGTCATTTGGGCAAGAGATTCTCAGTTATGGTCTGTCACATTATGAACAGCTTTTAATTTTCAAAATTCTGTAAAGTCCATGTGCATAGGGAGATTATTTAGAAAATTGGTTTTCCATAATGGGCTGAGGTGGACTTTGAAAGAGAAGGGGAGGAGAATACCTACTGAGTTCACACATCTGCAGTTTTATGCTATAGAGCGTTGTGCAAAGCACCTTCCCCTACACCAGACCCTGAAGTGGAGTATGGGGCTCTGCTCCATTTCCTCTTGATGCCTCCAGCTGGTAGATACGCTTCTTGCAGCCCATCAGTTACCACATACCTTCCTTCGTCCCTCCAGTTCTGCTTGAGGAATGGAGAGGCCAGGAGAAGCGTAGAGCTGCATCCTGAGTGGCAATGAGGAGGTGGTCCCGGGAAGTTTCCTGGTGTGTCTCAATCATGTCACCCTCACTGCCCCCACTTCCTCAAAAAAAGAAAAAGGGGGCGGGGGAATTCACTGCCCAAAAACTCGGTGCACTTGACATTCTGGAAGTGTACAAAGCACTTTTGGTTAACCTTGACTTAGAGTTAAAGATTTTGGTCTGTGAATGTTATTTGCACTGTTGGGGGTGTACTTTACTTATCAAAGTTTATAATCCAGAAGTACCTACTATTTCTAAATGATGGTGTCCCTATAATCCATCTTCATAAATTACTACATGAAACACATAGCTGATTTAAATACAGAATTAAAGTAGATCTCATACTACTTCAAAACCATACTGATATGGCCACTTGTTTACTGAGTGCAACTAATTCTGGATAGTTTTGTGTTCCTTGTCTAAATACTGATATATTTTGAAATGGTGGGTTATGATGACCTCTTTGTGTTTATATCTTTTCATTTACTTAAGCATATGTGATAGCCTTGATGTTGATGCAGCAAAAAAAATGGGGCTTTTGATCATAGCCATCTAAATGTCTAAAATATTGCAGATTAAACTCTGGATATCAGTTATTTAAAAATACAGATATTAAATGGGTAACGAGCTGTCTTGCTGACAGTTTGCTCTTTGATGGTATTGATTATTTTACTTGCCTCAGAGCTACATTTGAATATAATATTTTTATACATACATATATTATAAAAAACTAACAAAAAAAATCCCCTGGGCGGTCGTATGGTATCTCTGTTCTGCTTTCCTTGGTGCAGACAGCATTGTTCTACTCTGAATGCCTGCAGTTTACATTAAGCTGTGATTCAAACTTGCATTTTACAGTTTGATTTGATGATCAGAAGCTTTTTACTAGCAGATTTATGGGCCTCAGTCAGTACTTTTTGAGGATTAACTTTAATGCAGGGAAACACAAATGTTTAGATGAATTAGGATTTGGCTACTCAACTTGTATTTCAGTATTGCGTAAGAGGTCACTTTTACAAATAGATCAACGCATCCTGGGAACCACAGGCCAGTCAGCCTCACCTCAGTCCCTGGAAAAATCATGGAGCAGGTCCTCAAGGAATCAATTCTGAAGCACTTAGAGGAGAGGAAAGTGATCAGGAACAGTCAGCATGGATTCACCAAGGGCAAGTCATGCCTGACTAATCTAATTGCCTTCTGTGACGAGATAACTGGTTCTGTGGATGAAGAAAAAGCAGTGGACGTGGTGTTCCTTGACTTTAGCAAAGCTTTTGACACGGTCTCCCACAGTATTCTTGCCAGCAAGTTAAAGAAGTATGGGCTGGATGAATGGACTATAAGGCAGATAGAAAGCTGGCTAGATTGTCGGGCTCAACGGGTAGTGATCAATGGCTCCATGTCTAGTTGGCAGCTGGTATCAAGTGGAGTGCCCCAAGGGTCGGTCCTGGGGCCGGTTTTGTTCAATATCTAGGATGGCTCTAGACTGTTCTCAGTGTAGCAGATGACAGAACTAGGAGTAATGGTCTCAAGTTGCAGTGGGAGATATTTAGGTTGGATATTAGGAAAAACTTTTTCACTAGGAGGGTGGTGAAGCACTGGAATGCGTTACCTAGGGAGGTGGTGGAATCTCCTTCCTTAGACGTTTTTAAGGTCAGGCTTGACAAAGCCCTGGCTGGGATGATTTAATTGGGGATCGGTCCTGCTTTGAGCAAGGGGTTGGACTAGATGCCCTCCTGAGGTCCCTTCCAACCCTGATATTCTATGATTGAACTCCTCCTAATGCTACAGTGCTCACTTTATATTTATTTTTTACAAGTATTTGCACTGTGAAAAAACGGAAGAAATAATATTTTTCAATTCACCTAATACAAGTACCGCAGTGCAATCTCTTTATCATGAAAGTTGAATTTACAAATGTAGACTTGTGTTTAAAAAACAAAACAAACCTGCATTCAAAAATAAAACAATCTTAAAATTTTAGAGCCTGCAAGTCCACCCAGTCCTACTTCTTTGTCTGAGCAAATGGTTGAACAGGAAGTTTTGTTTACATTTACAGGAGATAATGCTGCCAGCTTCTTGTTTACAATGTCACCTGAAAGTGACAACAGGCGTTTTCATGGCACCATTGTAGCCGGCATCACAAGATATTTATGTGCTAGATGCGCAAAAAATTCATGTGTCCCTTCAGGCTTCAACCACCATTCCAGGGGACATGGGTCTGTGCTAATGACGGGTTCTGCTTGATAACATTCCAAAGCAGTGTGGACCGACACATGTTCATTTTCGTTATTTGAGTCAGATGCCACCAACAGAAGGTAGATTTTCTTTTTTGGTGGTATGAATTCTGTAGTTTCCGCATCGGAGTGTTGCTCTTTTAAAACTTTTGAAAGCATGCTCTACACCCCGTCCCTCTCAGATTTTAGAAGGCACTTCAGATTTTTAAACCTTGGGTCGAGTGCTGTAGCTATCTTTAGAAATCTCACATTGGTACCTTCTTTGCATTTTGTCAGATCTGCAATGAAAGTGTTCATAAAATGAATAACATGTGCTGGTCATCATCTGAGACTGCTATAACATGAAATATATGGCAGAATGCGGGTAAAACAGAGCAGGGGACATACAATTCTCCCCCAAGGAGTTCAGTCACAAATTTAATACAGTGTTTCTTTTTAACAAGCGTCCTCAGCATGGAAGCATGTCCTCTGGAATGGTGGCTGAAGCATGAAGGGGCATACAAATGTTTAGCATATCTGGCACGTAGATACCTTGCCATGCTGGCTACAAAAGTGCCTTGCGAACGTCTGTTCTCACTTTCTGGTGACATATTCTCCTGTATATGCAAACAAACTTGTTTGTCTTAGTAATTGCCTGAACAAGGAGGACTGAGTGGACTTGTAGGCTTTGAAGTTTTACATTGTTTTGTTTTTGAGTGCAGTTATGTAACAACAACAAAATCTACATTTGTAAGTTGCACTTTCATGACAGAGATCGCACTTCCGTACTTGTCTGAGGTGAACTGAAAAATACTATTTCTTTTATCATTTTTTACCGTGCAAATATTTGTAATAAAAAATAATATGCACTTTTATTTCAGTTACAACACAGAATACAATATATATGAAAATGTAGAAAAACATCCAAAATATTTAATACATTTCAATTAGTAGTCTACTGTTTTAACAGTGCGATTAAAATCGCAATTAATTTTTTTTAGTTAATCGCGTGAGTTAACTGCAATTGATCGACAGCCCTAATTTTTATTTAAATCCTCTACTGTGTTGGAATTAAAAGCAATAACATTGTGCTATTGGAAGGGAATCCAAAGCTGAAATGGACTGATTTAATTTCACTATCCCAAGTGGAATGCCTAACCAAAAACAAGACCTCATGAATGGTGAAAAGTAGAATGTTAAAACTGAAATAATTCCTGTATCTACAAGGCTGTAAGTAGCATAGGCAAACTATTTGTTTATCTTGATTTTCTAAAGCAATTTTTAGAGCAAATGACACTTCTGCCGACCTTTTTATATGTGTGTGAATACTTTGTGGAGTTTAGAGCAAATTATTTCAGTCTGTGAATTTACTTCACTTTTGATGCATTAAAATTTAAACATAATGCAGTGCTTCCAGATGGTATATGATCTCAGAGAAGGAGTATAAGCATGTGTCTAGAGAGGTGCTTCTCCAAGACTGGTTTAATAATGAAGATCACTACAAGCCTGCCAATATTTTTGGGAAGCCCTTAGCCATTTCTCTTTGGCCAGGTGTATAACTTACTTAATGTGCTTAAACTGAAAAGGAGCTCTTATTATCTTTTGCTGCTTTTGAAAGTCTATTTTAAGGGTTAATTCAAAGACACTAGATCGCTATCTAAACTGTTTTGTTCTAAGGAATGGTGGGGTGGGTTTAGGTTTCAGTGTTTAGGGCTCAAAATTGCTTGTTCACCATTAGCACTGTCAGCTTGGTGAGTGCCGCTCTCCCTGGCTGTTGAGGTTTTTCAAATGCTGGACTGTCTGAAGCACACAGGCAGAGTAAGAAAAATGACAAGATGTTTGGCACCCCAAAATTAAATTGCCTGCTAACTTGAAGGAGATCTTTATGTAGTGTCAAAGAACTGACTTTTTAGAAATAAGCTCTAGATTGAGAGAGCAGGACTGGATCCTCTAAGCAATCCAGTGGAAGGTAGAATATACAATGTAGTTTTATCTTGACCTAAAACTTAAGTTAGTCTAGACTAGCCCAAAGAGATGAGAGAGGACAAACACTGGATCACAGAATTGCATGATAAAACTACACTGTATGTTTTACCTTCCACTGGATTGCTTAGAGGATCCAGTCCTGCTCCGGGGTGTGAAAAAGAGATGTAGTTGAACATGCAAGGTTATCTTTCTTTAAAGCTAAATGTATATGCTATTTTATGTGTTTAAATTCCAGTTACCATCCTTTAATGCAGCTTGACACAAATCATGAGCAAAAAGTTAGTACTCTACTAAAAAAGCATGTCATTCACGATTTTCTAACCTACTAAAATGTAAAATTAACAAGAATCTGAAAATATTGAGTTACATAATTGTTTAAATAAATGTATATAGTTACAGTGTACTCTGCTAGGTAGCAAAAAGATGTACCAAATCTAGTGTAAAGGCTCTATTTAGTTATAAATCGACATGTTTTAATGGTTCTATCAACCAATGAAAGTGCACTTTTCGTTAGAAAATAACTGAAGTGTACAAATGGTGGGAAAATTGATTAAAATCAGTTATTTAAATCAGGTTCCTCCACCTTGTGATTTAAATCGCTTTGATTAAATCAATCCGTCCTGCTCTGTACATATCTAAAATCCAGGGACTCTGTCTGCTTATTATTCTCTTGCATTTTGATACTCTCATGAGGATGGTGCTTTTTGTCCAAACTTAAAGTGAACAACTAGGAAAACCTACTGTTTTTTTTTAATTCAAACATTTGTTTTGAAGATTCCCCCAGGCCTCTCAACTGAATCCTACACCAGTTACCTTAATTTTCCCAGCTATTAAAACTATTTATTTAAACTTAACTGACTCTTTAATTTCTTATCTTTCCTGTACTGCTTAGTTCTGCTACTTTATTTTTATTCACTTAGCTGGTGGACCCCCTCTCTTCCCTTGGCAGGTCTCTCCAGCTTTTGTCTGGAAGGAGACAGGATAGTTGTGAAGTGCTACCAGATGTCTTTGAGTGAAGAATTGTATTTCACAAGACAAGCTTCAGAATTCCAGAGGATGATATTTGAAAGTTCTATTTAGTGCCACAGAGGGCTGATTGACATCCCTTTTGCCCAATCATGGCTTGGGGCAGCAGGTGTGTGATTCTCACAAATGCCCAGTAAAGCAAGTACAGTATAAGTATTAGACCTTCATATTCACCAGAAGGTCATCCCATTAAAATTCAATTCTGTTCAGTTTTTCCTCTAAATTTTCAAGTAATGGTAAATTAACACTTCAGTTTATATGCCAAGATGTACTCTACTCAGTGTTAAATTCTGTGCATAAAGATGATCCAGTAGGAATTGGGTACTTGAAGACCTGAAAAAACTGAAGTCTCACGACTGGAATTATGTATAAGGAATCAAAAATATAACTGTTCTAGGGCTTTGACTTTATTCTTGTCTATTTGCATACATGGCCTCTTTAACTCTCCTTGTTTCAGTGTGTGCATCTCCAACTCCCCTTCATTTTTATAGTATTCCTACCTGCAGATGAAAATAACTATTCCCTCACAGTAGCATTTTCCAAGGCAGCAATTTATAACCCTAACCACTTTTGAAAGGCTGCTGCTGACACGAGCTCAGAAATGATTACTCTGAATAATTCTGCAGGATACTTTTAACAGTGTATTGAGGGGGAGGAGGAGCAAGAACACAGAAATCCTCAATCCCAGGTCCAGTGTCAACTCCTGGAGTACTCTGAATACCACTGTCATTTTTCAGTGTTACATTCTTAGGTCAGAGTCCCCAAGAGAACCATATTACAGAAGTGATCTTTGTACTATTCACTTGGATATTTTTTTAATGTCCTCCAAGCAAGCCTTGCACTAATTGAGAGAAAATGCTACTTTCGCTTCCACAGGCATTTATTTAAACAAGGTGTGGAGTTAGGGAAATCCTGTATTCCCTGCACTCACATGGAATAGCCCTATAGAATCGCTCATTACAAAAAAGAAATATACAAGACATCCTGTTAATATACTGAAGGAAATCCAGGTATGCTCTCAAGATCATTCAAAAGTTATGACATGAAAGAATTATGCTTCCATAAGCGTGTATTCTGTCACGTTCCCAATCCATATGTTAAAGGAGATCAGGAACCATGTATAACACCATTCTTCAGAGAACACATCTTGAGCTGGGCCTGGGACCTGATTTACAACCAAGAAATTTAACTCATTTGGCAGGCGTTCCTACCAAATGACGTTTAGCAGTTGTACTGAAGAGTTAGGAGGATTCGGAGGTCCTTTGTAATTGTTCAGTTAAGTCAAAAGAATTGGAGCTGGCCCAAAAATCCCCGCTGCCAAGATTCAGGGTGAAAGAACTTGTTTAGAGGCAACAAAATGAGGGATTTTGAAAGGTGGAGATTCTTCTAGCTGGTTATTAGACTATCTTGAAATATCTGTGGGGCAGATCTTGGAATGCAGGAGGGCTGTCTGCATTGCTGAGGTTGGGAACCTGTACCCAGTCCATACTCTCCCTCCACTTCTGGGGCACTGATACTAAGGAGTTCAGACTAGGTCTGAAAGCTCTTAGCCTTGGTCTTTCTCTGAGCATTTTGCTGTCCTACCCCTCAAAAAACAAACTTAGTTTGAAGAGATTAGAGAATATGCATACACCCTGCCCTTACTCACAGGGCTTCTAATCTAGCACTTTAAAGCACACAAGCAGGTGTCCTGCCATTGGAGATTTCTGTTTCAGAGAACAGAAGGTGGGGTAATAGCATCTGTTGGGGAGTTGCCTGACACTTTAAGATCATTTGCAACACTTATCTTGCATCAGAACAGAAACACCTTTTGGGAGGCCCTGAAGTCTGGAAATGAGTCTGTCTTCAGCTTCAGAGGATGAAATCTTCAGTTGCAGTTAGCTCTGTACCAAAAACTGCTTCTTTCAAAAGCTCTGGCTGCTTTTTTAAGACACTCCACAATCTACAAGTTTGTCAATGCATCTGTACAATAATAGACCACTGAACATGTAATTTGGAGGGTGGCTGGGTAGAGTTCAGGGGCAGGGAAGTTTGTTACCAAAACCACTGATGCAAGTCTGTTTTCGGGGAGGGGAAAAGTCCCGAACTTCATTTTTTTTTTAAAAACAATTTTTTAAATATATTTAAGGGGCAAAACAAGTGAGTTTTGGCTTCTCTCCTCTTTTTACAAACAAAAACACCAACCCAAACTAATCAGACTTTCGTATGTCTCAACTTCACATGGCTTCTGTTTATTTTAGAAAAGAAGCCGTATGAATGCAAGACCAAAAACCTTCCACTACATGTGGGGTTTTAAATTTGGTTTTAAAATGAAAGCTAGCACTCGTGCACGGTGTGAGACTGACTCCTGCAGATAACTTCTCTCTGCAGAACTGGTACATCACAAGTTGGTACACTTCCCTGTGTTGGCCTACTAATGTGCCGCAGTGTCTGTTCTGGAGAACTACTGTTAACCATGCCACAGTAGCTAAGGCTCTTTCTCTGTTCAATTCTAACCCTTTTTGAGACTCGGGGCTTTAGCTGTGGTGTGGACAACTGGATGGAAGTCTAACTCATTTCATGCTGGCCAACCAAATAGCCATTTTATGATATCAATTCTTGGATACTACCAAGCTGACCTGGATTCAAATTGCTGACTAAATAGAAATAAAAAATTGCCCTCAGTATAATCTTCTGAGTAATCTAGATTCCTTCCATTTCATTCACCCCATTTTCCCAATAGGGGTCTTGAATAATATTTTTATTTGGATTTCAAGATGTATTTAGGGCAAGGAGAATGTTATGTCCATTCATTTAGGGCCACGTACACTGTCACCTCTTTAAAAACTTTTTACAAACTGTGTCCTGCATGTTGTGTAATATAACTCACTCACTTCGATGCAACATAGAATTACTCTAAAGCAGTAGTTCTCAAACTTTTCACACTACTGTACCCCTTTCAGGAGGCTGATTTGTCTTGCATACCACAAGTTTCACTTCACTTGCAAACTTGCTTACAAAATCAGCCTAAAAAATACAAAGGTGTTTTAGCACAATATTACTGGAAAATTACTTACTTTTCTCATTTTTAATTACTTTCTCTATAATTGTAAAATAAATCACGACCCCCCCCCCCACAGGTTGAGAAACACTAATAGTATATATAACAGTATAAACAAGTTATAACTGTATGAAATTTTAGTTTGTACTGACTTTGCTAGTGCTTTTCATGTTGCCTGTTATAAAACTAGGCTAATATCTAGAGGAGTTGATATACCCCCTAGAAGATCTCTGTCCCCCAGTGGTACGCATACCCCTGGTTCAGAGCCACTGCTCTAAAGAAATTAGTGACTTTTTTTTTTAAATTTACATATAGCATCTTTCATCTAAATAGATCTTACATTTAAAGTTAAGGATGAAACTTAATTTTTTACTCTTCCTGTTGTGGCTGGAGATAGAGCAGATAAGGATCTGAGAACATGGTTACTGCTTATAAAAATATTTTTTGTTTTCTCCAAAGTGCTCTACAAACAGATACCCAAATTAGACATACATCATTGAAAGCAGCAGGAAGTGAAGAATATTTCATTGAATCTGCAGTAAGGACTGACTTAGGACAAGGCTTGAGTGTTAAGTTGCATTTAAGATTTTAATTATTTTTTGCCTTAGTCCTTATCACCAAGATTTCCTGGTCCTTACAACTCTTCTCCCAGAGCTTAACAGTCTGCTTCAGCTGAGTCTTTCTGCCACAGTCAGCACTGGCAGCTATCTCCCACTCTGGCCTTCTAACTGATAGCTGCAGAGGTTCTCTTCCTCTTGTCCTTCCCCCCCCCCCCCCGCCCCTCCTCCCCCGGTACTCAGTTGCCTAAAGAGACAGGAAGCTTTCTATGTAAATTCCTGTAGAACACATGACTAGGAGCAGACATACAGCTTACAACCACAGTTTGGAGTTTCAAAGGGCAGTAACAGGTGCATGGGACACAAGCATGCCTTCCAGGGCCCAGTACTCTGTTAGGTGGGCATTAGCAAAACTAACAATCATTGAAAAGGAGGACTTGTGGCACCTTAGAGACTAACCAATTTATTTGAGCATGAGCTTTCGTGAGCTACAGCTCACTTCATCGGATGCGTACCGTGGAAACTAGCAGGACAGTGGGGTGGGAGGAGGTATTGTTTCATATTCTCTGTGTATATATAAAGTCTGCTGCAGTTTCCACGGTATGCATCCGATGAAGTGAGCTGTAGCTCACGAAAGCTCATGCTCAAATAAATTGGTTAGTCTCTAAGGTGCCACAAGTCCTCCTTTTCTTTTTGCGAATACAGACTAACACGGCTGTTACTCTGAAACCAACAATAATTGAGTTAGTTTTACTTTGCTGCTGCTCAGGTAAGTTCTGAGCAGCATCAAAGGAAGGGATTGGCACTATTCAGTGTAGAGGACTCAAAACTGAGGCTTGGGGTAAGGGGTGGAATGACACTTGCACATGTACACACCTGCCTCCTTGCAGCAGCCAGGTAGCTGAGGGAGTGAACTATAAATATTGGAGAGATGTTCTGTACTCCCCATTGCAGCAGTCAGGAGTCTCTGGGATGCAGAGGACAAGACACAATGTCCCTTCTCCCTTCCAACAGTGGGGGAGGGATTGGGACCTTGCAACTATCAGTCTTCAACTAGAAAGTGTCTGTCTGCTAAAGAGATAGAAGGGTTCCCGGCAACAACCTGGCAGGAATCTGAGCCAGTTTCCAGCAGCAAGGAAGAAGTGACAGAAGAAAGTAGAGTTAGAGTTATAAGGTAGGACGTAGAGAAACTGGGGTAGGAGAAAAGTGTGCTTTTACAATATATAATATGGATGTGGAGGAAAAGTGTAGAGGAAAGCATAAGAGGCACGATCTGTATATGAACGTAAATGGAGTAAAGCCAGGAGGGAAAGGAAGTACAAGAAAAGTGAGAAGTATAGTGAGTCGCTTTTGTAAAACTTCTCGAAGTTGGCTGATTATACAGTATTAAAAGTCCTCAGTTAATGATACACAGCTGTCTAACATCTTTCTAGTTCTGGGGTGGGCACTGAGCAGGGAGCAAGAATGTGGCGGCACGGGTATCTCTCACGGGCTACTAGGCTTAGTCCTTGAGCACGTGTTGCATGTTTTTCTAGCCCTGGGTAAGGCTGTTTGGGGAGGAGTTGCAGAGCACCACAAGAGCAGCTCCGTGTGCTCTCCCTGCAGCTCCTTCATTCACCACCATGCCTTAGGTATTCATGTTCGATTTCTAAATGCCTTTCATTTGACACACTTTTTAAATCAAATGTTCTCATTCTCATGGAAGTACCCAAATAGTTCCATTAGTCACTTCTGCTTTGCTGCAGCTTTCATAAAAAGAGCTAAATAGACAGAGTCATTGTTTCAAAAACTTAATACTGTTTGTAGTTTGTTTTCTACTGTGTACTTCATGTTCTGTACACATTGCAGTTATGTGGGAAGATACTTGTGTGGCTCCTCTGATTTTATTTTATTTTTTTTATTTATTAAATCTATGGATCATACAAGCACAATAGGATCTACTTGCTAATGAGAAATGTAATCTGCCTCTGAGAGGAAAAGCGATGATCAGACCCTGCAGTTAATGTTTGCCAGATCACTAGTAAAATGACCAATAAACTGTCTTTTTTGTCTCTCTCTATATTACTACATAACAGGCTGGATGGAAGGAAAATCATGCAACATTCATGAATGAACTGAAAAACCTCCAAGCTTCAGGACTGACTACCCTCGGGCAGGCTCTCAGATCCTCGTTTGACTTGTTAAATCTCAATAGATTAGTATCTGGAATAGACAATTATGGACAGGTAACAAATGTTTGTTCTTCACATTTTATCAAACACTCTTTGTAACCATTGCTGCTTTGTGGATATTGTTAAATATCTGGAGCGGGGTTGGGGGGGTGATGGAGTATGAGTAAAATGAGGGGGCTGCTTTGAACTGGTTATAGTAAAACAATGGTCCATCTAGCCCAGTATCCTGTCTTCCGACAGTGGTCAATGCCAGGTGCTTCAGAAGGAATGAACAGAACAGGCAGTCATTGAGTGATCTATCCCCTGTCATCCACTCCCAGCTTCTGGCAAACAGAAGCTAGGGCCACTCAGAGCATGGGATTGCATCCTTCACCATCCTGGCTGATAGCCATCGATGGACCTATTCTCCATGAACTAATGTAGTTATTTTTTGAACCCTGTTATAGTTTTGGCCTTCACAACATCCATTGTCAACGAATTCCACAGGTTGACTGCGTTGTGTGAGGAAGTACTTCCTTTTGTTTGTT
This sequence comes from Lepidochelys kempii, assembly GCF_965140285.1. NCBI lineage: Eukaryota > Metazoa > Chordata > Testudines > Cheloniidae > Lepidochelys > Lepidochelys kempii. Next base: position 98,144,995 of record NC_136388.1, on the reverse strand, counting down.
TTAAACCTGTTGCCTATTAATTTCATAGGGTGACCCCTAGTTCTTGTGTTATGTACTATCAATATTCATAAACTACAAATAATTCCATTTTTAAAACTCGAGTTCTCGTGTCACACACTAAGCCACATGGAAACGTGTTCTGTGTATATTTGTGTTCGGTGCATATTGTGTGTGCATGCACGTACACCTGGAATCTTAAAACTGTAGACATTTATCAAATAACTATTTCAAACTTTGCTATGTTGTATGTTTGCCTTCTCAGTATGGTATTTTAATGAACTATTTTTTTTTAAAAAAAAAGCCCAGTTTTAAAGATGATTAATTTTCCCACTGTTAAGTCTCCTGAATGTATTTTACAGTATACTGATCTTTTTATTTTCTCCTGCAAGGAGAGCCAGCTGGAATATAGATATATTGTTGCTATTTAGTGTCATAGAGGGTCTACTCCTAACACTCACTTTTTGCTTAAGTGATAGGAACCTGTGACTTTATGGGCCAGGGGGGTCTGAGTTCTATACTTGTGGTCAGTCTGAAGTTCTGTGTGACTTTGATGTGCAGTATCATTTCGGTTGTGAAGTTCTACATGTCCACAGATTTAAAACCATCTCACGCTTTTATAAGGACTGTTTGGCATTTTAAGTTCTTAAAGGCAGATACTGTGTTTTATGTGCTGTAAATTGATGAGTACGTTTACAAACCAACACAAGTTTAACTGAAGTATGGAATTAAATATTATTTGTTACTATTTTACATGTTTTTATTCTTTCTCTAGGGGAGAAACCCGTTCTTTTTAGAGCCATCTATTTTAATTACCATCACGGATGGAAACAAATTGACACATACTGCTGGTGTTCAAGAGGAGGTAAGACTTTCATAGTTGTTTTATTTTTTTAAATGGCTACGGGGGAACACTAACTCACTTTTAACTGTTAACAAGACTCCCAAAAGAATTTCAGTTTTAAAATCTGTGAATTTGCATCTTGGCAGTGTGCTAAAAGAATTATGAATTGGATTTATATTGGTGGTAATTCAGCTTCATTCTGCAGACCACTTTTTAAGAAAGGTGGACCAGCTTCTCTCCCAATGCCCCGCTGCTGAGTTCCATAGGCACTAGGAGTTCACAGACTATGGTTTGATAGCACTGATTAATAGAGCAGAAAACTGGTCCTTCAGTTTATCCATTATTTTGATGATTTGTTTGGGTACATGTCTTCAAATGAGCATCTGATCCCTTAAAGCTTTCAAATCTTTCTTTACTAGCTTCATCTTCCTTTGAATTCTCCTCTACCTGGAAGTGAACTAACCAAAGAACCATTTCGTTGGGATCAAAGGCTGTTTGCCCTAGTGCTGCGTTTGCCAGGAGCTTCTTCTGTTGAACCAGAGCAACTAGGGAGCGTACCCACTGATGAATCTGCAATCACACAGATGTGTGAAGTGACAGGAGGTAGTTGGATGTTATTTTGCTTTGGTTTCAACGTGGAATTTGTCTTACTCTCTAAGTTGTCTTAATGGGATGCTCTTGAGGGATGGAGGGAGAGAATAATTTTACATCTAATTTTTCTCACTTTGGACACTGACTCTACCCTGGCCAGTTCAACGTGTTAGCATAGCACGGTTGCATTTGGGTTTCTGCCTTGCAAGAGTATTTTAAAATTAAAAAATACTGGCTGTTTTAAATCTGACAGCTTTTCACTTTTTTCATGTTAAGCTTTGTAATCCCTTCCCCTTTCTTTATAAAAGGCTGGTCGTCGTCTTTGAAAAGTGATTAAAAATGAAACCATCTCACTCATCAGATCTGTTCCTTATGTATTCAGTAAAACCTGCTTCCTTTAATAACTAATGTTTACTTCATTAACCTTCTGGTGCTAATACAGCTAAAAGGAGTGAATTACACACGAATGAACAGAAGCATCATCAACAGCATTGAGCTGTGCAAACCGACTGCTTCCAATGGGTCTACACCATTGTCACTGAAGGCTTTTTTGGCCTGCAAAGCCTGTGTTATTGGTGATAATGCACAGGATGGAAAAGACCAACTTGTCTTTCACAGTCTGTATTGTTTGCACTGTGGAAGTATTGTGCCATGTCTGTTGATGATTTGAGTTTGTCACTAAAGCAGCAACACTGCAGTGGTGATTCCACATAAAGTTGAAAGAGCCTTGACGTATAATATAATTTTTATTTTTATAATAAACAGTATCCTTCCTTACTTACACAATTAAGGTTTGCTGAGACTTCTTTTCAGACTTTCGCTGCATTGCTCTTCTCTTACTTATAGGTCGCTCCTATTGTGTGCGGACACAAAGAATGTTGAACCAGTGTTTAGAATCTCTAGTTCAAAAAGTTCAGAGTGGTGTTGTTATTAACTTTGAAAAATCAGGACCAGACCCAGCTCCCATTGGAGAAGGTACAGTAACTATTCACTTCCATCTCTGTAGCTGTAATCTATGTACAAGTGGTTTTTTTGTTGCTTTGTAAGCTCAGTGTAGATCCTTAATGTGTGTGGTATCTGAGCTTTTTCCTTAAACGATCTTGTCTTAGGAATGAAATGCCATTATTGCTTGCTATCTTGTTGACTGAGGAACCACAGCTCAAAAGACAGAAATATCCAGCATTGCTACTTATTCCTGTTGTAAATAGTGGATGCAGTGTAGTTGTAACTGTCAGTCCCAGGATACTAGAGAGACAAGGTGGGTGAGGTAATACCTTGTACTTAACCAACATCTGTTGGGGAGAGAGACAAGCTTTTGAGCCACACCAAGCTGAAGAAGAGCTTGGTACCATATAGAACAAAGTTGAAAGCTTTTGTCTCTCATCAACAGAAGTAAGTAGTAGAGGCATTAATAACTGTATTGTGTTGAAATAATTGGAAAGCATCCTGGATGCATTATGCACACCAGTCTTGTGAATGCTATGTAGATTTTCAAAGCAGTATAGGGCTGACAATATATAAAGCTGTTTATTTTTTTAAATACCTCAAAATCTATCGTAAGAACTTCTTTTTTTTTTTTTTTTTAAATAAATTTGAGCTGTGTGTGAATTTTATTTGGGCTTCACTAGACTTTACCAGAGTTAACTCACCCTCTAGTAACTTGAGGTCTTCAGTATGTTTGTAAAAGCTAATGTGGATTTACTTGGAGTCAGCCTAGGGTAAAGAGCAACACGTATCCTGAAACAAATATTTGGGAGTGTACATGCTAGCCTTTTGAAACACATGAACTAGTTAGTGTTAATTGCCAGTCAGTGAACTTGAGGTCAAAATGTCTGGTGTTGACAAACCCTTGGTGCTCTCAGGCTGTCTCTGCGCTGAAGGAAGGTGCATTTTAACATATGTTGCATATGTGAAAAATACACCTTTGTTTTACCCACTATAGACAAGGCCTTTGAAAGCAACTGCAAAAGATACCTGCTAGATTTACAGTTCTTGAAGAATACCACCATGGATCACCGTTAAGGATTCTTCAGTATGTTACAAGCAACAGAATTTAATTAGTCTTGGAGATACTGCCTATTTGAAATCTAGTCATTTGGGGGGTGTAGAGAGGGCTTTCAGGTACTGCACCTGCAAACTTCTGTGGCTTTACCATTCACATTTTTCCCCCCTTAATGGCTTCTCTCTCCCCACGTTCGGTACGGTGAACCTCAGAAACAGAGGAAACTAACTATATACATGTGCTGTCAAATCCACAAAATGAATAGGGAAAAAGAAAATGTAATTCTATTGAATTTTTGTTTAGGTGCTATAGTGGACTTTTAAAAAAAAAAAAAACTTTAAATGCGGTTTTAAATGGATACACTGTAAAGGTGTCTGTTTTTTAATGTTTTTGGCATTGTGCTGCTTGAAACTGATCACACTGTAATGGATCGAAACTTTTCTTTCCTAACTGCAAGTGAAAATTTATGTGCCTGGACAGGAAGGGAGAGTGTGGGGGAAAAAATACATTTGTTGATCATGGGGCAATTTGTTCAGACTTGCAGAACTCGACATCTAAAATGGAGGAAAGAAACTGATCCCTTGGCATGTTTAGGAAGACTCCTTTCCCTACAACTTACATGCACAGAAAATCATACACTTAAAAGCAAACTTGAAGACACATAGAGTATGCAAGTAGAACAAAAAAATCAAGAGTATCTGTTGCTTTTGGGGGGTCCTTTAGGCATTCTACTGTGATCATCTATCACCCTTACTTTCATTCTGAGCCACCTTTTCTTCCCCCCTGCCTTTCTTTCCTGTTTGCCTGCCTGCCTGTTTTTCCTCATAATGCCTTTTCATCTACTTGGGAGAATATTTTAGACTTGCCCCCGGCATCCTGTGCAGTCCAGGTTGGCACTAAGCAAAGTCCCTGACATCTGCTGATCTGGACACTGGAGTCACAAGGTTGCTCTTGTATGGGAAAGTAACTGGATGAACTTGATTTAGTGTTGTTTTTTTTTCTCTTTTATCCGAAGCTATAAAACAGTAGAGTGTAAGTATCAACATAGCACAAAAGTGTCAAGAGAGCTCAGACTTGGTGTGCGTCAAGGAAGCAAATATGTTCAATCTAAACCAAGAGCAGCAGAAGTTTCTGGTATGGGGAAACGTAGCAGTGTTAGTGCTCTTCAAATTATTGTAGTGCACGCTACAAAAAATGGAGAAATGAATTGGTCTGTAACAGAAGGGCATGTTCTGTAATACCAGTCAACCATTCCTGAAACAAATCAAATCAAAAGCATATACCTGTGACAAATGCTGGAAACTAGGCTGGCAAGCTTAGCTATGCACCTGTACCTTGTTGAGCCATGTTCCAAACCCACATCTAGGTTTTGTGAAATCTGAGCTTATTTTAACTGTTTCAGTTTTAATATAAAATGGGGGAATGTACGTGAGGTAATAGGACATAATGCGCTAACTAACAAAACCCTTAAACTTGCATTTCTGTGGAGGAGGAGAAGAGTGAAATGACTTACTAATAAGGCATTAGGAACTTCAACAGACTGCTGAAAATTGAGACTGAATCTATTGCCATAGGATACATTTTACACCTCTAAAAATTTTGTCTTTCCCTGGAGAAGTTTTCCCATTTAATTTCAGCTAATACTAACATTATTCCCTGTATACTGTATCACCTTCAGTGAGACTATAAAATGTCAGTGACCTGTTTCTGTAGCCAGGGCAGTGTCAGAGATTCTAGACTTGTATACTGTACCATTTTTAAAGCAAGTACTTAATACTGAGTCTAAACCAACTTCATTTTGTGTAATACGCTGAGCAAGCAGTGCTGCACTTAGTTGAATTGCTGTGTAGCTGGAGCAGGACTGTAGAGTGTGGGCAAACATGCTCTTAAAGTGACTTTAAATTATGCCATTTTACATGCTGATGTAGATGTGCAGCCTTGATGTTAAGACACACATTGGCATCTTTGAAACAAATGAAATGGGACATTGGTTGTTTAATAAGAGAACTTCCTGGGAAACAAATGCATGCCATGTAGCTTTTTATTTTTCATTTTATTTTTTTTTTGCTTTGTTTAAATTTTAGATGGACTTGTTGATTCACCCAGGCCCATCAATTCATTTGCTTCTCAACCGTGGCATAGTTGTCATAAACTCATTTATGTACGACCTAACCCTAAAACTGGTGTTCCTGTTGGGCATTGGCCAATTCCAGAGTCATTTTGGCCTGATCAGAACTCACCAACTCTGGTAAGTAAAACCAACTAAAGAAAAGGATTCCACATCTCCTGATCGGATAGAGAGCTCTTAAATGAACAGTAAATTACCCCAGGCTTGCTTATGGTCTGGCTTTCACTAAAAAAAAAATGAATTGACTCTCCATGATGCTGATTGGTGAAGACAAGTCTAGAAATTGCATCCCACATCACTTCTGGATCCGGAAAGTTTATTGCAATAAATTTTCCATTCAGTAAACTAGTTCTTTTAATAGTTTTTAAATATTGCATCAATCAAGTTTTAATTCAATATCTTTGCATTTTGCGACTGTGGAAATGAAGTTTTTAAAATATTGAGTCAAAATTATACTTTGAACTAAATTATTTAAAGTGTTTTTTAAAAATGGGAGTAGAAAGTAGAGCCATGGAGTCTTAAACTATCTCAACAAAGGGGGTTAGAAGATGTAGTGCATTTTTGATGTTCCTTTTTGTGGAATCGCTCTTCCTGGTACGTAGCAGGACTCCATGTATATGATTCTTCTCTTCCTAGCAGGGCAAATTGTGGCAGGGAAGGAAGCAAATAATTGCATCTTCTAAATCGTGGGAACATGCAGCATGTGCTTGCTCTTTTCTGAAACACAGTCATTTTGTTGGTTATTGGCTTGATCTAGCAGCCTTTTTTTCATAGATCTATCTCTTCGAAGTGGGCACGTTATGTTTCTGCACTTGTGCGATTTGCTCAAGGTGCTAGTTTTTCCTTGGGGGGTGGGAAATCAATCACTAGGGAACATTTTGAGCAATCGTATTGGCCAAGCGGATATGCTCTCAAACACGGATTTCTGTGAACAGCAGGCTGAGAGAAAGAGTTCAGGTTTTCTTTAAATCATGTATTTGTGCACTTTGTGGATTGACTGGGATTTAGGACTTGAAATATTTAAAATTTTTTAATATTAACTACATTTTTCCCCCCTTTGTGGGTTAGGAGGGAATAGTGTGCCAATGTTGTTCAATAACTTGTGAATGATTTAGTTAATAGTCCATTATCTTGATTCATCTGGATCACATGGTAGGAATTTCACCTTCTGCTATTGTCAAAACTTGATGATTAACTTGGTTTTTTTAAGTGTTGAAGGCTAGTGAGGAATAAAGGGTGTGTATGGGAGGAGGTGCATTACTGCATGTCAGCTGTTTGTTTACTAAATGATTTTATTCATCTGTGTTTAGTAATACAGCTTGATTTGATTTATTAAAAAGAACGTATCAAAAGTGGAATACTTTAAAATAGTACCTTAGATTGGAGCTATATTAAATTTAAAAAAAAAAAAGCAAATTTCTGGGTGGCAGTTACTAGCATTAAAGAATTAACCTGATTATCTTTAACATCAGGCAGTTGGTGGACTCTAAGTCATGAATCTTTTTTCTTCCTTCTCTTAGCCGCCACGCACAGCTCATCCTGTTGTGAGGTTCTCCTGTGTAGATTGTGAGCCAATGGTAATAGACAAGCTTCCTTTTGACAAATATGAACTTGAACCTTCGCCCTTAACGCAGTACATCTTGGAACGAAAGTCTCCCCATGCCTGCTGGCAGGTATTTGCCTTTATTTGATTATTATAAAGTCAATAGGAATCCCTAGGCAGTGCTACGTTAATCTGTGTAAACCTGCAAGAAGGCAAGAGGTATGTCTGTTACACTGTTCTGCTAAGTTGAGTTGAGGAGATATGTAAAGATGCCAATTGCCTTTCAATTCTGACTAGATTTTTCAAGCCTTTGAAGAGGTGATGCCACTACAGGCGTCATCCATTCATTTAGTTCTGTTTTGAAGTCATAGCATTTCAGTGGCAAATGTGTCCCCCAGGTTCCACACTCAGATGAAATGCAACTTGTCCTTTGCGTGTTGGAAAAGAAAGAGATTATTGATTTCTATTAGAACTCTTAGATGTTATTTAAGTGACACAAATTCTAATGTTCTGTGTGGTAAGTAGTGGTTTTAACTTCTCCCGTCCAATTCATACCTCATGCTTAATGCACTGGATTGGTCCTGTGGAGGCTTTGTCACAGGCTTCTTCTGCATGGCCTGTGGCGAGTCCCTTAGACCCAGTCTACATTTAGGGCTTGTCTACACTTACAGTGCTGCAGTGGCGCAACTACATGGGTGACTGGACCATCACCGGTCCCTGAGATGCCTGACACAGTTCAGGAAGGCAGCAAAGCCAGTCCCTGGTATAAAAAGTTGAGAGATACTGGTGTACACCAGGTCTTAGAATTTAGGACGATATAGCTCTGGTGCACCTTGAGTATTGTAGCTATGCCGACTTCACCTTCAGTGTTTGATGCAGCTAGATCCACGGATGAATGCCTTTTGTTGACCTAGCTACTGTTGTGCAGGGAAAACCTGTGTGTGAGCGTAGGCGGCATCTATGCTACAGGGTTATTCTGGCATAGCTGCGGTGCTGTAGCTATGCCACTATAGTCCCTGTAGTGTAGACAAGTCCTTAATTTATGTGTGCTTTAGTTCCCTCTCTGTAAATGGGATTCTCCTCCCTCACAGGGATCTGTTGTGAAGATGAATTCATTTAATATACGTGAGGTACTGTGGTAATTTGGGACCATTTCATTACCTAGAAAGAATTTGGAAACCACATGGAAGTGCAGAGAGATGTTAAAATCCCTAACTTACAAATAAATGGTAAAAGTAATTTTGAAATGTAACCAACAGTAAAATAAATCACAGTGTTGCTTAGAAAAAAACTGAGGGAATGCAGTCAATCCAGTGAATTCCAAATAATGGCTTTAAAGCATGCTTGGCTATCTCATCTGCCCCTCAGTTCCCCTGACAAATTTTGTGAATGAATCTCTCTAGTTTATTTAAACTGCTTTTCTTTTCCAAGTTGTGTGAAAGATCCACTCAGACGAGGGAAAATGACTAATTACAGTGGGAACTATTTGACAAACTATACTCCAAGTGCTGTCGAATGCACAAAAGTTAAAAAACCTGGAAAAATAGTGGATTTTTTTTTTTTCATTTACAACAACCTTAAGTGTTTCTTGTAACATCAGTAGACAAATCTGCAGAAAAAAGTGATTTTTGTTGACTGTGTCCCTGTAAGAGTAAATAGTACATTCTAAATGGGACTTTCTTGTACTTCTGTATATTGCCACTAATAGAGAGTGTCTGTTTCTCAAACTTAGTACTCCACGTCATGGTTACAACCTCTAGAATATTGGCATCCTCCAAATTTAAGAGAAATTCGTATCTTAATAATCAGTCTTCTGAGGATTAATGCTCTGATTAACTCTCATGTTTACAATTGGCAATATCTCCTTAGTTTGAGAGTTTGTGTCAATGTATTGAAGAATGAAAAATCAGGCTTTTTATCAATTGTGCATGTGTTTTAGGGAGATAACTTTATAAATCAAATTATTAGAAAAATCTACCTGCAACAGAGATCAGGTATAGCCTGTTAAATGGTGTCAAGCAATGGAGCGTCCATTACTTCCCTTGAGTAATTAAATATATTGTCGACAAATCACTGGAAAATATGCTCTGGAGAGCAATCCCACCCTGCCGGGATAGACTAAATGACTAAGTATCTTTGCATCTCTAATGTATGTAATTTACAAGTCTAAGTGCATGTCCAGTTGTATGTACACAGGTAAAATCAAACTCGGCAATTTTCTAGCGTTTTCCCCTTCTCCTCTTTAAAAAGAGTCAAAAATCAGATTGCACTTATTCTGATAAATGTGCAACTTTTTAGAATGTTTTGTTTTAAATATAACAGTGTTCTTATGTTCTTTATCAGGTATTTGTGAGTAACAGTGGAAAATACAGTGAACTTGGCCATCCATTTGGGTATTTAAAAGCAAGCACTACTTTAACCTGTGTAAACCTCTTTGTGATGCCTTACAACTATCCTGCTTTACTTCCTCTGCTAGGTAGGTAATACAGTACATCGGACAGTTTAACAGCATAAAAATAAGGTTGGCTAATGTGCTGCCTAAATTTATTGGTTAAAATAATGGAGATCAGAGAGTATAGAATGTTGCAAACTCTTAAATATAATTTGGGAGGAGAGGATTTTCATACCCCCTCTCCCTTTTTTTTTCTCTCCAGCAGAGGAGGAGAGCTACCTGCTTCCAGTGCATGTTTGATGCTGTTCACCTCCTAGACACGTAGCCTCTTCCTTAACCTGGAGTAAGCTTCAACCTCCATTCTTTTCCCTCATGTAGGCTGTGGTATCTCCATTTTTTTTGCAGTTGCTCTTGTGGCATCCTACTTTTGGCTGGAAGGTCAGATGCAGGACTTTTTAGGGGTGTTAGGGAGAGAGAAGTCAACTACTGCAATTTAGAGTAGCAACCAGCAAGCAGGTCTAGAGCAACGAAGCAGCCAGCATTTCCCCTCGAGGACGAAATGTTTCATTTTCATGATGAGCTTGCTTTCCACAGGCGAGATGATATGAGAGAAGTGGTGCATGAATAGGTCCTGTAATAGCTATAGTGTAAAGACTTTGGTTCCCATGGCAAAATGCTAATGGCAGAGGGAATTGCTTCCTAGGTGCTATTGTTTCTTTCATTTATAGAGCCAGTGTGTTTTAAAAATTATACAAAATAACAGTGAAGATTTAGGATAAGAAATATTGAACTTTAAAACATTATTTCTCGTATTATATGGAACAGTCACATACATTATTCTGGCAAGAAAAAGGTGCAAGAATGTTTGTTTATATTCCTAATACACCTTATCACCTCATCATAATCCACCAGCAAATCAGCACTTCTCTTAGTTGAAAACATTAACTCATGGCTTGTATGTCAGCCTGATATTGATTCCAACACCTAGGACTTGCAGTTCAGTCTAAAAACGCTCGCTTTCTGAGAGCTGGTTGCTACCAAATCAGATGAACTGCCACTTCTATTGCAGATCTGCTAGTCCAGCTGAGGCCATCAGTGGATACAAATAAACTTGGTGTAGTCATTTTGATCTGCCACTTCTTCCCCCACCCTATTTTGAGAGGTGAAAAGTCTTCCCGTTATGTGTGGGAAACAGGAATGTGCGAGAGGCGCCTCTGCAACATGTGCAGTGCTCTTCTGCTGCTCACTACCTCAAGCACGTGGTGTACCTTATCTGTAAAATTTAAACTGCATGGTGCTGTTTAAACGACAGGGTGGGGCTTTTCAAATGCATGAGTCGTAAACAGGATGTTTACCACGGAGGTACAGTGATGGCATATCCAGTGTATGTATCTTGAGCTGTTTTGAACACTTCCATCCATGGAATGGGAGGCTTGGTGAAATTGGGTTCCGTGACCATTCTGCATGAACCTAAAACGAAGCCTTTTTTGCTGAATTTATATCCTCAGATCAATGGGAGAAATTGCCAAATACTTACCAACTGACAGTACACTCGTAAATCTTTCCAAAGACACTTGTAAAGATACTTGACATCTTTGATATGTGGGGTTTTTGTAGTTAAAAAAACAGCAAGAAGACTGGTTTGATTGCATAAACCAGTCTTTCCTTTTTCTGATCAGCAGGGTTTTGATGTTCTACAGGGGAGAAGGAAGAGTAACTTGCTCTAGTCACCCACGACTTCTCTTGCTCTAAGAGCTATTTTAATGTTTTCTGTGTCCACCATTCTGTTGGAAGAGCTCTGCATCTGGGGAATGAGACAAACATTGATGCTCAGGGTGGAATGCAGATAAATTTTCCCCCTTCCCTTTTTTCCACGATTGCGGGGAGGGGAGAAAATTGTACCGTACAAGAAGATAACCACCCTATCTAATTTATTGGCCCCCTGGTCTGTCAAGAAGTTTTCAAGAACTTGTGTGTTTTAAGTGTTGTTAGTTGCTTACAAGACTATTCTTTCTTGCATTCGTTTATTCCCACTGTTCCATTGGTGGGTAAGGGAAGGTTTTAATTTGACATCCTGGAACACAGCAGACAGGCCTGAAAACGAGGCAGAGCAAGTATGGCATGAGGAAGCCTGTGAATACCAGTGTTAAGAACGCTAAAGAAAATGGAAGATTTTGCCAAGTTGGTGAAGTGAATTGCTGGGACCAATGACTAGAAGATGTAAAATCATACCACAGTTAGAGACTTGACAGCTTATCTTTTTTTGCTTCTCAGGAGCCAAAATGTGGATTCTATATCTGGTCCCCAGCTTAAAGAGTGTGCATGCTTCAGTTGCACCTGATGATAGGCAATATATAGGGGCTTATTCGTGGCAAGGGATGTTTGTCTCAATTTTAAGACATGGACTCAGGAATCTGAAGCTTTGCAGGGAACCAGTGGGTGCAACTGAAAGGTGTGGCCATTTATGGGAGAGTGGAGCCAAACAGTCCAGTGTGATGGTCTGATCTGGGCAAGTTAATAGTATTGGTGTCTGGCTGACAAAACTCTGGTCTGTGGTTCAGAAAAGGAAACCCTGGCTTTTACAAAGCCAAAGAGTGACCATGTGGGATGTACTAGTGCATCTGGCACATGCATACTCTACCTCCTCCTTGTACTGAATGCCAGAGAATCATAGTGTTCTAACTTGGCAGGCTGTCCAATCTGAGCACCAGAAGAACACCAGAATAGCAAGCACAATCCTCGTCTGTTGCTTCTCTAAGTTTCACCTGACAATAAAATAAAAAAATCTGCCTCTGAAGGTATTTCTGCTCCTGAATAGGTCTCTGCTGTACCATGATATTACATGTATTGGGCCCGGGGATGGAATTGTCATGTTTTCTGATACATCAGAACTTTAATCCTATGACTGACCTATGCTTAGCAACTGTTTCTCTTGGTAATTTCTTACACCAGTTTCCAGATGTCTTCTCCTAACAAAGAAACACCATCTCTTAAATGGAATCATTAACGCCATTGCACTTACAGATCTCGTCCCATGTCTGCAGAAGAGCAGGCTAATTGAAAAGCCAAAGCCATAAAGCATAAATGAAGCCAGGGATTTAAAATTGGAACACAGCAAAGATCAAGGATATTGATGAAATCTAGGCTGCTATCTTGGCTGAGCAATTTAAACAACTCTCTTTCCTGACTGATCCTAGTCACTGAGGCACTAATGTGGAGGGCTAGCTTTGATGAGAGAACAGGGTCATGGATATTCTTCTGAAGAGTCATTGGAGGTAATGGGGAAATAGCAGATAATAAGAAAATTTGCCAGAAGGAAATCAATTCAACCCCCACGTTTGTGCTTACACGCACTCGAAACTGAGTGGTTTAGAAAATGTAGGTTTTCTGTGGAGAGCCTGTGACTTGGACCAGCTCAGATGATGCTCCCACAGACTTTTTGAGAAATTTCAAGAGGTGATTTTATATTTGAAAATCCAAAACTTGCCCTTTTCTCCCCCTGCAAGCTAAATGAACTGTTCTTGCATAGTATCACAGTCAGATACTGCTTTTACACTAATGGGAATAGGGAGCACCTCTATGATGGATTATTCCATACTTATATAACAGTGCCCTTGACTGGACTGTCTGTGGGGATGAGCATGCCATGATCTTTGGATGTAAAATCATGAGCCTCTACTGCATAAACTAAAGGACTATGTCCATTAGCTCGAAGGCAGTAAAAGGCGCATAATTGTCTATACATAGATTAGTCGCTAGAGGGGAACAAAGTCACGCTTTCACAGGTGTAATTGAACAGAATGTAACAGACTAATAATGGATGCAGTGTTTTTCCTTTTTACATTAATTAATCTGTTAAAACATTTTTATATTAACTTCAGATTATGCAAACTTGTTATCGGAACAAACTTGCTGTCACACAGGCTGCCCAGATAATTGGGATCCTACTGTATAATTAAAACTGTGTTGACTTTTTTTGCCACGTTCTTGAGTTAAAAGTAAACCAGCTTCCTGATCTGTTACTAACACAGAATTTTAAAATTTTCTAATTTGCTATTCACCATTTGCTGGGTTGGGTGTTTTGTTTTTTAAACCTTGTCTAAAGCTGGTAAAGAAAACAGACTGGTCAGTTTCATCTATGTTTGCAGTCAGTCCCTAGTCACACTTGGGTCTCTCGAATTATTATAGTATTAGCTTGCAAACATGTGAACCCATCCTAAGGTTCTAAGCCCCTCTTGTAAAATATTCAGTGCTCTCAGATCCCACTGACTCAGAAAACAGAGGGTATTCAGCATTCTGCAGGTTCTGGCCCACTGTCTGCAGGAGAATAGCTGAAGACAAATGTGACATATCTTTAAAACAAATATGATGAATAGGGTTGGCTTAAAATCTTTTTGTTGATAATAAATCTTAAATTGTGACCCTTAAGTGCTTGACAGTATCCTTTTATGAAAGGAATGGTATAACTAAATTGATGTGAAGTTTCTTTACATAGAGACTGGCATACTGCCCTGACCGAGCACCATGGCAGAGTACGTTTCAGAGGCTTACAAGCTGTAACTACTGGCTTGAAATATGAGCTTGTAGAAATTCAGATAATTTCACACCAGCAAAATTGTCATGAATTTTTAGAGGAACAGCCGTGTTAGTCTGTATTCGCAAAAAGAAAAGGAGTACTTGTGGCACCTTAGAGACTAACCAATTTATTTGAGCATGAGCTTTCGTGAGCTACAGCTCACTTCATCAGATGTTTTCCGTGGAAACTGCAGCAGACTTTATATACACACAGAAATCATGAAACAATACCTCCTCCCACCCCACTGTCCTGCTGGTAATAGCTTATCTAAAGTGATCAACAGGTGGGCCATTTCCAGCACAAATCCAGGTTTTCTCACCCTCCACCCCCCCACACAAATTCACTCTCCTGCTGGTGCTAGCCCATCCAAAGTGACAACTCTTTACATAATCAAGTCGGGCTATTTCCTGCATAGATCAAGGTTTTCTCACATCCCCCCCACCCCCATACACACACAAACTCACTCTCCTGCTGGTAATAGCTCATCTAAACTGACCATTCTCCAGGTTTAAATCCAAGTTAAACCAGAACATCTGGGGGGGGGGGGGTAGGAAAAAACAAGAGGAAACAGGCTACCTTGCATAATGACTTAGCCACTCCCAGTCTCTATTTAAGCCTAAATTAATAGTATCCAATTTGCAAATGAATTCCAATTCAGCAGTTTCTCGCTGGAGTCTGGATTTGAAGTTTTTTTGTTTTAAGATAGCGACCTTCATGTCTGTGATTGCGTGACCAGAGAGATTGAAGTGTTCTCCGACTGGTTTATGAATGTTATAATTCTTGACATCTGATTTGTGTCCATTTATTCTTTTACGTAGAGACTGTCCAGTTTGACCAATGTACATGGCAGAGGGGCATTGCTGGCACATGATGGCATAGATCACATTGGTGGATGTGCAGGTGAACGAGCCTCTGATAGTGTGGCTGATGTTATTAGGCCCTGTGATGGTGTCCCCTGAATAGATATGTGGGCACAATTGGCAACGGGCTTTGTTGCAAGGATAAGTTCCTGGGTTAGTGGTTCTGTTGTGTGGTATGTGGTTGTTGGTGAGTATTTGCTTCAGGTTGCGGGGCTGTCTGTAGGCAAGGACTGGCCTGTCTCCCAAGACTTGTGAGAGTGTTGGGTCATCCTTTAGGATAGGTTGTAGATCCTTAATAATGCGTTGGAGGGGTTTTAGTTGGGGGCTGAAGGTGACGGCTAGTGGCGTTCTGTTATTTTCTTTGTTAGGCCTGTCCTGTAGTAGGTAACTTCTGGGAACTCTTCTGGCTCTATCAATCTGTTTCTTTACTTCTGCAGGTGGGTATTGTAGTTGTAAGAAAGCTTGACAGAGATCTTGTAGGTGTTTGTCTCTGTCTGAGGGGTTGGAGCAAATGCGGTTGTATCGCAGAGCTTGGCTGTAGACGATGGATCGTGTGGTGTGGTCAGGGTGAAAGCTGGAGGCATGCAGGTAGGAATAGCGGTCAGTAGGTTTACGGTATAGGGTGGTGTTTATGTGGCCATTGTTTATTAGCACTGTAGTGTCCAGGAAGTGGATCTCTTGTGTGGACTGGACCAGGCTGAGGTTGGTGGTGGGATGGAAATTGTTGAAATCATGGTGGAATTCCTCAAGGGCTTCTTTTCCATGGGTCCAGATGATGAAGATGTCATCAATATAGCGCAAGTAGAGTAGGGGCTTTAGGGGACGAGAGCTGAGGAAGCGTTGTTCTAAATCAGCCATAAAAATGTTGGCATACTGTGGGGCCATGCGGGTACCCATAGCAGTGCCGCTGATCTGAAGGTATACATTGTCCCCAAATGTGAAATAGTTATGGGTAAGGACAAAGTCACAAAGTTCAGCCACCAGGTTAGCCGTGACATTATCGGGGATAGTGTTCTTGACGGCTTGTAGTCCATCTTTGTGTGGAATGTTGGTGTAGAGGGCTTCTACATCCATAGTAGCCAGGATGGTGTTATTAGCAGCCCAGAGCTTACTTCTCCCCTTATCACAATTATGAACAAACTAATTATATTGGAACTCTTCTTGCCTTAAATTGGTCTAAGATAAAGGCCAAAACAATTAATTTAACTCAGATGTTGGAACTTTCTCTTGTAACTGATTTACCCTGCCCTGTCCTTCCTTGAAATCTAAGGGGAAGGGAGGAATAGAGACCAACTCTTATGTCCTGCCTGAAACTTGTAGCCATTTTCTTTCTCATTTGGAGGGTAGGAATTGTTACACTGGCTGTCCACTCTGCACTGTTGTTGGCAACCCTGTCTGCGAGGCCCTGAGTGTAAACAGAATGAAGGTTCTGCAGCTACTCTTAAATGTCTGTGTCAAAGCTCTGTTTACATTTCACACAATCTTGTTGAAACAGCATTTTGCAACTCTGGTATCCAAACATCAAAATTCTCAGATTGCAAACATGCGCTAGTATGGGTACCCATAACTAGTTGAGCCAATGCATATTGTAAATATTAATCATACTATTTATGAACGGTTACACCATTAAGCTACATGTACTTTATATTCTAAAATAGCCTCCTTTATAGAAAGGAACTAAACCAGTAATAAAATATATCATTGGCTTATTGTGGCCGATGTTTCACACTACAACTTTGATGTCACAACACTGAATGCTGCTTCAGTTTTTTTGTCTCTTCATTAATTTAGCTGTGTGTGTGCATATGCAATAAAATATATAGTGACATCTGTACTGCAGACAGCAACTCCTGAAACAATCTCTTGTTTTCATAACTTGCATACCACCAGGACATTGAGTTCATATAAAAGAACGGTATGGTTAAGTTTATTTGAAACATCAGAATATCACTATGAAATAATTAAGTACATATAAACATTAACAGGCTTCTTTGCAATATAACAAAAAAGGATTGTTTTGTATTTGTAATAAATCAGATATCCAAGCATAAGAAGTTCTCACAGATCTAATTAGATAATACTGCCAATTATTAAATGTGTTCAGATTAAAAGGGAGCTTTAACGCCTTGGAAACACTCGCTCCATTTGCTTCAGGCCAGAAAATAGAGTAACTAAAGCAGCTGTAGTGGGGTATTTTTTTGTTTGATACAGAATTCATTTAGATTGGAAAATACCTGTAGTTAAGATGGGCTTGAGTGTGAGAAGATAGAAAATGTTGAAACATCTGTTCCATTTATGTAGAGCACTGAGCAAGTAAAATCTGCCTCTTCAGATAGATCTTCCTGAAAGTTCAGTAAGGAGAAAACGCTTTCCCTGCCATGTCTTTTCTTCTTACAACCTTCTCCTGTACATGTCCCTGTAGCCCTGCCCAACCTCCTACTGGATGTCCGTTCCCCATCTCCTCCAAACTCTCTAGCTTCCTTTCTGCCAGTGTTCTGCAGCCCTGCTGAGCAGAGATTATGAAATCACACATTGATAAAGTGGAAGGACAGGAAATGATAATGCAGTATATGGACTAATCCAGAACAGCACAAGAATTTTGAACTCTACGTACCCTTCAATAGCAAATGTTTGGAGATAGCGATTACAAATTATAACCTGTCCAGCAGTACAGCAAATAAATATGTCGTAGGGCTTGCTCCTGCTCTGATATGTAGCCACAATTCCATATCTTTCAGTTTATCACAAGTCAAGATTGAACTTTTAGTATAGATCAGATGCATGAAAGCTTCTTGAAATATGAGAAACAGCCATGGTTAATGTGGATTGGTTTGATCTGTTATGGGGAATCCTTACTTTTATTGAGGAATTCTGATAAAGAGCCTGAGGAAGATAAAACTGCTGTGATGCATATATTTTCTCCCTTCCTCCAGTTGATAGTTGTGTGCAGTATTTAAACAGTCCTGTTTAGTTTGCTTGTGAGATCATATCCACTGTAAGGTTGCTGTAATAATACCAGGCATGGTTTCCGGTGTCAAAACCATAGCTAGTATGGGGGATGCAAACCCTTTGAATCTAAGATTAAGGGCAATTGTTGTGGGGAAGCCCCCTGGAAAACTCCCCCAGGAAAACTGACTTATTGCAGTGTTGTTCAAAAAGTTAGTGTTGGGGCTGTGTAATCAAATCTTGTTTTCTCTGTTACAGATGACTTGTTTAAGGTTCACAAGCTTAAGCCAAATCTGAAGTGGCGACAGGCTTTTGACAGCTATTTAAAAACAATGCCTCCTTACTACTTATTGGTATGTATTTTTTCATATTTCATTTGTAGAAGTATTGGTGGCTGGTAACGGGACTCTTTGTCCCATTTTTCCTAAATTTTGAGCACTAACTATGAACCTTTAGTTAGTAAACCTTTTGTGTTTGCTTTGCGTGTGTGTAAAGGATAGTACTTTTTTTTTTTTTTTTAAATTCCCAAACTTGTTCTGTGCTACTAGCAACAGTAAACATTTTAAGATTAATTTTAAATCTCTATTGCAAAATTGTGCCAATCTGAAAATGTACTTTAGATTAAATTGCTTTGTCAAAAGTGAATATTAGACTACCTTTGTAGTTAAAGAGTGTGCAGATTACTGTTTACAGTTATTAATGTGTGTGAATTCCTAGTCCTCAAGAAAGTGATACCAACAGAACTGGCCCGACCAGACAGATGAGGGTGTACACAACATAAGCTTTTGTACGTAGCTTGGGCAATGCACCTCTATGTGGACTTGCATCATCCCGGCTATTCTAGTACTGAGCCTTTGAGTGAAAAGTGCCCGTGGTGCCATATTGCATGGTATGCTGGTAATGTGGCATAAAGCCTACTGGAAGCTAGCTAGACCACCGAACTCATCACACATGTTACTTGAATAGACTTGAATTCTAGTTTCGAAAAGCAAAAAGCTAGAGCACTAAACCAAGTGCCCTAGTTCCCTATACTTTATTTTTTAAAACTTTTTTTTTAAGATTTATTCTCTTAATGTTGTGTATTTTGTTTTCCTTATAGCCATTAAAGAAAGCCCTAAGGATGATGGGAGCTCCAAATCTGATATCAGATAATTTAGATTGTGGACTTAGTTACAGTGTTATCTCTTACCTTAAAAAACTCAGCCAACAGGTAGTATTGATAAAACCTTTGCAATTAGAAGTGCATTGATTATTATTTAGTTTGTGGTCAGATTATAAATCAGTTAATCTCTATGGGGTTTTCCGGTGTTGTATCATACTTTCTCTATAGCTATATGGATGAACCCCTGAACCGTTTTGGAGCCAGTCAGTGTGGCTTCTATATGTAGTAGAGTGGGATGGGAAGGAGAGGTTTTTGGTTTTTTTTCCAGCTACCTTTTAAAGCACCTGTTTGATTTCTGCTCTAAAGACTGTTGCCAACTAGACTTGGTATTTCTACTACTAATATTCACTCTGGCTAAAATAAGTTGCTTGTTCTTAGCCACTTTAAACTATGCCTCCATTGGAGACTGAGGCCGTAAGTGTCTATTCTGGATGTGCATTACTAAAATGTTTAAAGTTTGGCCATACGGAATAGCGCTCTTGTCTGAAAGTTAATATTAAAAGAAGAATTTTACAAGAGGCAGGATCATCTGGCTTCCCCCCCTTCCCCCTCCCCATTCAGCCCCATTCCCATCGTGTGTGTGAGTGAGAGAGAGAGAGAGAGAGACAGAACACTAAGCAAAGCAAATCTGTATCTTCAGTTCTTTCTTGAAAGTTCAGCACGGAGAAAACACTTTCCCTGTGATGTCTTGCTCCCCAGTCCCCTTCTCTGAGAGGCCCTTTATCTTCCCATTGTCCAATAGAGTGAGCTGTTACTCAGCATCTTTTGGTATTCTTCTAATAGTATCAGATTATTTAGCAATAGGTAATTTAAAAACCTATGGTCAGTGTTGGGGAAGTAATGCAGTTTTAAATATAACAAAAACCCCTCCACCTCAAAAAACGAACAGTTACAAGCAGGTTTCTCACATGTATTTACATCTAGCGAATGTTCAATCATCTGGTGAATTTTTTATGAGGGTTTATACAAATTCTTATTATGTACTTGGTGTATAGGATCAGAATGGCTTGAGGATATTATTGTAATGTTCACAGAAATCACAACAGATGACTCAGATAAAAATGTGCATTATATTGACATTGGAATAAAGGTAGCTAATGTCTGAGATGCTGTGTACTTGCTTTGTCCTTTAAAATTAGGGAAGAACTCTTAATGAATTATGATGGAATTATGATTTTTTTCAGTCTTCTTGTCCCTGTATAGTGAACTTTACTTAAAATAAGTTGTCAAGCAACCCCAAAAGTCTGAAACCATATAGTTTTTGAGGCAGGATAATTCTGCTATCTTAAATACTAGTATCACAATGTGTTCTGACTTCAACTCAGATTTTTCCCTTAAAGAAAAATGCCTCAGTTAATTCCTTCCTTTTTGTTGCTGCTGGACTTTCAGCAAAACTAGTAGTGTTTTGTAACCCCGCTACTCCCGTAGCACTAGCTAAAAGCAGAAATTTTCTGTGTTGGCATAGTGGGGCATGGTTGCCTAGAAACTGACTCTCTCTGGACATGTAATTCTCAATTCCTCGAGCAGTTGGGAGTCAAACTATAACTCTGTTGACCTCTTAAAGTAACTGAGAATTTTATACTTATTGATTTTCTCTAACACCATGTAATTCTGTTTTAGACAAAAATTGAGTCGGAGAGGATAATAGGTTCGGTGGGTAAGAAAGTGCCACAAGAGACTGGAATTAAAGTGAAAAATCACTCCAGTGGCCTCTCCCTGGTTCATAGCAGGGATTTTAAGCAGCTGCTACAGGGGATCACTGGTGACTCTCCATTGAGACTGGCTGAAATGAATGTTAAAGAATTTGCTGGCTTCCATATAGGACTCTTAAACAAGGTAAACATACTGTGGGTGTGCATGTCAATTGTCTCCTTGTGCTTGTCTCTCACATAAAGTAATTGCTCTTAAAAACTTCTGTTTATAGTAAAAGGAATTAAGAAGTTACTGATATCACAATTTAGGCATACATGTGGATAGAAAAATAGATAATGTTTTTCTGCAGATGCTTTGTGGGTCTGTTTTGAAAGTATAAATGAACAAAGACTAATCATCTTAAAGTGACAGTCTTTGCAGAAAGATACATCTGGTGGTTCCGGAGTTTTCATGGTGGTTAGTTCAGTGGAGCTGAGAGCGCTAGTGAGAGAGCTGAAATGTGTCCTGTAGAGATCGCTAAAGTGAGCAGCGTATGAGAGTACATTCTATCCATCTATGAAGAAGTCATACTTCATAATTTTTATACATAGTTAAAATCCTCCACTGTATGTTCTCTCTGTAGATGAAAATGGTTGGCTTAATTGAAATGTATATGCTTTGTTTAAAACTAGGATTTGAAGCCACAGGCATTCAGAAATGCTTATGATATTCCTCGTCGCAGTCTTTTAGATCAGCTAACTAGAATGAGAACCAACCTGCTGAAAACACACAAGCTTATCCTTGGACAGGATGAAGGTAAATAGTTACCTTTCTCTTGCTAACAGTGAACAACTGCACTGGGGTTATGCTGAAGTGAGTCGTTGTGCTCCAGACGTGTCTGTCTGTGCATGGTGTGCTGGGTCACTCGGATGCTGTTCAGAACACCTGTCTTCTTGCTGGGGAGTGGATTCAAAAGGGATACTTCGGCTTTTAACCTGGAGGAGAATTCAGTGCTTGCTTTAAATTTTAAACACAGGCTTCAGGGAGAGCTCTGTGGCAAAGAAGTGTGTTGTTTTTCTTTTGGTTTTTTTTTTTTTTGTGTGTCAGTGCCTGAGGCTGGGATGGGCATGCTATTTCCAATTTGCCTACCGCAGCCCTCCTTAAAGCTGGTGCTCAGGGCACGTCACAGTGGGGGCTGGAAAGGATGAGGTTGGGATAAAAGTTATTTGAATTATTTCTCTTCATCCCTTCTGTCCAAATCAAGTAATAAATGTAGCTCTCTGACAGCCATATCATTCCTAGTGCGCCATATCAATCATCAGCCCCGTAGTGCCCCATAAGAATACATAAGAGTTAACGCTAGCAATTTAAAATGTGTATGTTCTTTACATCATCTTGGTTTTAAAATAGACTAAGTAATGCTATGCTGTTCCACTGTAGACTGCCTTCACAGCGTTCCAGTTGCTCAAATGGGAAATTACCAGGAATACCTGAAGATGATGCCTTCTCCCCTTCGGGAGATTGATCCAGACCAACCGAAAAGGCTTCATACATTTGGCAATCCTTTCAAACAGGATAAGAAGGTAGGGAGGAGCAACATTCCTGCTTTATTTGTAGCTATTTTTCACCAGTACATGATATGGCAGGCTCCATAACATTTTCAGACAGTTCAGTGGAGAGTGGAGTCATTCCTTCAACTTCAGAACCATTCTCATTCTCTAAGTATGTTGTCTGAGAGAATTAGATACAAAGGCTCATGTTGCATTTGTAAGTGCTTTCCATTCTAAGCTGGTGTGCATTTGAAACACTGCACCTTATATTAGACATGTTGGCATTGTGTTTTCAGACAACTAAAAGCCAGCTGAGTTGAGGAGGCTTACTCTAGTTATATCAGTGAAAAATCTCTATTTCAAATAGAACTTTCTGGTCTCTTTTCAGGGTATGATGATTGATGAAGCAGATGAATTTGTCGCTGGGCCTCAGAACAAAATTAAGCGTCCAGGAGACCCCAACACTCCAGCATCGCTAAAGAGAAGACGCAGTATGTCGCCACTGTTGAGAAGACCACAGTCACCGCCTGTTATAACTAATCATGTTGGTGGGAAAGGACCACCCTCTCCTTCAGGATCACCGTCTTATCCTAATCTCAGAGCCATCCCAGGTCACAAAGGTACACTGAACTGCAGTTCAGAACCCTGCCTGGGTTACAGATGAAAGTACCAGTGCAAGAAACCATTGGCTACCTAAATGAGTTTGTAAAAGGGGGAGAAGGGTTATGTCATCATTTTTACAAGTGTTTGTTTTAATTAATTTCAGTGAGAAGATTTTAGTTTGTCCTCTGCTGGTGTAAATAAGTTGGCTATCATTAGAGCTGGTCAAAATCTTTTTGTTAAAGCAGTTTTGATGAAAAATAGCTTTTAATGAAAAACAAATTTTGGTGCAGAAAAATTTCTAATGGAAAATCAAACAACCTTTCTTCAGTTAAATTTGTGGTTTAACTTTTTCATTTGGAAAAGAAACAAAACAAAATTCATAGGAAACTTGGATGAAAACTAAACCAGTGAAAATGAGCGTTAATTTCCTAATGAAAAATGATATTTTTCTTCCAGCTTTATCGTTTCTGCTGAGCATGCTGAGACAGAAGAAAACTGCTTGCTGTCTTTCTAAAAGACGTGCTCTAGTTTAGCCAGAAGTTATGAGCTTGATACAGGAATTACTGGGTGAAATTATATGGCCTGCGTTGTATAGGAGGGCAGACTAGTTTATAATAGTCCCTTCTGGCCTTAAAATGTATGAATGTTGGTGACATTCAAAGTATACTTAGATTGGGGAACCTCAGAATGGCCAGGTCTGTTCTTTTGACATCAGATGGCTACTAATTTGTTTATTCGGTGTTCCTTCTTTCCTGACATCTAAGATCTGAAGATAGAAAGTACAATTTAAAGTTTGATACCTTTGTAATGGTCCCAAGATGCTATTGTGATGTATTAGCTTGCAGATCATTACTCTGTAGAGAAGATTTATTCTGAGGAATTGATTTGAGGAAAGACTAAAATTATATGTGCATGCTTGTCTAAGTGACTCTTAAGGGGAAGGAGGAACAAATCACCAAGGAGAGTGTAAACAGCAAATAGGGGGAGGAATACTTTTATGGAGATAAAATTGGGAAATTTAGGGCGAAGTATTTATTTATTATTATGGCACCTAAGAGATCCATGGTGCTAGATCAGGGGTCGGCAAACTTTTTGGCCTGAAGGCCACATCTGGGTATAGCAATTGTATGGCAGGCCATGAATACTCACAAAATTGAGGGTTGGAGTGTGGGCGGGATGGGGGCTCTGGCTGGGAGTGCAGGCCAGAAATGAGGAGTTCAAGGGGTGGGAGGGGGCTCTGGGCTGGGCTGCGGGGGGTTGGGGGGGTTGGTGCGGGCTCTGGCTCACGGGATGGGCTCTGGGGTGAGGCTGGAGATATGAGGGGTTTGGGGTATAGGAGGGTGCTCTGGGCTGGGACTGAGGGATTCAGAGGGCGGGAGGGGGATCAGGGCTGGGGCAGGGGGTTGGGGGCGTGCAAGGGGCTCAGGCTCCTGGCGGCACTTACCTCAAGCAGCTCCCAGAAGCAGCAGCATGTCCCCGCTCTGCCTCCTATGCAGAGGCATGGCTAGGTGGCTCTCAGTGCTGCCTCGTCTGCAGGCGCCACGCCCAAAGCTCCCAGAAGCAGTGGCATGCCCCCTTATGGCTCCTACGTGGAAGCACTGCGTGAGCCGTGCAGCTCTGTGCGCTGCCCCGTACGCAGGTGCCACCCATATAGCTTCCATTGGCCACGGTTCCCAGCCAATGGGAACTGCGGGGGGCAGCGCTTGGGGCGGGGGCAATGTGCGGAAAACCCCTGGCTGCCCCTACCCGTAGGAGCTGGAAGGGGGACATGCCACTGCTTCCGGGAGCCACACGGCAAGCCCCCGACCCCACTCCCTGTCTGGAGCACCGGAGCAGGACAAACCCCTGACTCTGCTCCCCAGCTGGAGCTCAAGGGCCAGATTAAAAGGCCTGACAGGCCGGACACGGCCTGTGGGCCGTAGTTTGCCCACCCCTGTGCTAGGTGCTGTACAAATACAGAACTAAAAATGGTCCCTGCCTCAAAGAGCTTACAGTCTTGAAGGAGTGGCGGAGGCACTTCTTGAGAGCAAGGAATAGAGATTATTTTCTCTATTTGGCACTGGTACAACCATTGCTGGAATATTGTGTCCAATTCTGGTACCCACAATTCAAGTAGGATGTTGATAAATTGGAGAGGGCTCAGAGAAGAGCCATGAGAGTGATTTAAAGGATGAGAAAACCTGCCTTTAGATTGACTCAAAGAGCTCAATCTATTTTGCTTAACCCAATTAAGGGGTGACTTGATTTCAGTCTGTATCGATTGGCACTTCAGTATGTAACAATGGGCACTTCACTCTAGCAGAGAAAGGTCTAACACAATCCAGTCGCTGGAAGTTGAAGCTAGACAAATTCAGACTGGAAATAAGATGTACTTTTTTAATGGTGAGAGTAATTAACCATTTATCAAACGTCATAGAATTATAGAATATCAGGGTTGGAAGGGACCTCAGGAGGTCATCTAGTCTAGCCCCCTGCTCAAATCAGGACCAATCCCCAACTAAATCATCCCAGCCAGGGCTTTGTCAAGCCTGACCTTAAAAATATCTAAGGAAGGAGATTCCACCACCTCCCTAGGTAATGCATTCCAGTATTTCGCCACCCTCCTAGTGAAAAAGTTTTTCCTAATATCCAACCTAAACATCATCTCTCTCTCCCTCCCTCCCCCCCCTCCCAAGAGTTGGTGCCACCTGGACTAGATGATTACGTGGCCTTCTGGCCTTGGAATCTCTGAACCCATGAGATGAGTAAAATGGTAGAATAGTCTCCCAAGGGGAGTGCTGGAAATTCCATCACTTCAGAGCAGTGATCCCCAAGCTTTTTACCTTACTCTGCCCACCCCGTCCACATGCCTCCACCCCTTCCTTGTGCCCTGAGCCGCAGCTGGGAGCAGAGCTGGGATCTGGGGCCAGAGCAAAGCTGGTGGCAGAGTGGGGCTGCGTGGTGCTCCCTCCCCGCCCCTGTGGGGGCTGGCCTGGGTCGCACCATGCTCCCCCCCTCCCCGCTCCATATTCCTCTGCGCCCTCCCCCCCCCAGGGGGTCACTTCCCACAGTTCGGGAACCACTGCTTTTGAGTTAGGGCTTGTCTACACAGCTACTTAAGGGAGTACATCAAAGTGCACTACAGAACTTTTACTGAATAAGTCACAGGGTCCACACAGCTGGCCAGTGTGCTGTACATTCACACCGTGTTTTCCTCACCCTAACATGTAGACAAACTCCTAGCCTTTTAAAGGACAATGTTGGGACAGTGCTGCACTGTGAAGGAAATAAGACTAGATGACCAAAGAGATCCTTTCCATTTCTTGTTTTAAATGCTATCTCCTGTAGGTGCTTTTAATGCTAATTATGAACTGATTATGATGCATAATTTAACTTACAGATGCCAACAGCAGTGTAGTTCAAGATGCTAATGGAGGGAAGAAGGCCGAAAATTGTCAGTCACTAGACAAACAAATTGACGGATTGTCTACACAAATGGTTCCATCAATCCCTGCTGCTATGGTAGATGATCTGCTACCGAATGACTTGGACTCTTTGCCTGATGAATTCAATTGCTTAAGTGAAGATGGACTTGATCATAAATCTGCCACCAATGCACTTGTTAGAGGACCTCTAAATTACAGCATGCCTGTTGATGACCAAAAAATGGTAGTGGAGTCCACTTCTGGGACTGTGCCAAACTCATTGCAAATAACACATACTATGTTGGAAGGAAACAATGCTGATGTCAAAATAAAAGTGATGAAGGAGGTTCGCAAACCTGGAAGAAGTAAGTTTCAAATGTCTATCTTGGTATGGTCTACTTAAAAAATAGAATTCATTACTTTAGAGTACATACAGTTTTATACCCTTAGATTTGGAATTGCTGCATAAACGGTGATTTTTGGGAGGGCTTTCTTGGACTGTTGAATAAATGAATTAGGGCGTAAGGGTGGTAGTGGTGGAGAAAACACTTCCTAACATTGTTGGACGTTGAATGGAATTTAATGGGAGCAGAACACTTAAGGTGCAGCACCTTTAAAGCATGCCATTTTATCTAGCACTAATTACATTTTTGAAACTACGTAATTCCACATCTAAGACATACTTCAAGAAAAATGGACTGAGTTATTTGAACATATGAAGTCTGACATTTTGTTGTGCTGTGCTACATTTGTGTATGCATGATGCACTTTTGCTGCAATATGTCCCATATTCTTCAATCTTTTGTCCCGAAGGGGAAGGCATATGTAACTAGCACATGTTTTGGAATGTTCCATAATTGGAACCCTACAGTTGATGGTGAAGTGAAATGTGTTTTGTTTTTGTTTTTTTTAAATTAAACATGAAAAGACTTTAAGATCATTAATGGAGTACAAGGATAGACTTAAAAAGAAGTGATTTGAATCTTACAAATCTACTAGGAGCTGAGTTCATAGTTCTGCTTCCATGAAAAATTTAGTGATATCCCCAACACCAAAATCCTATGAGGAAAAGCAACTCTCTCCTCTTTTGATGATTGTGGTTATGCTGTCCTTGCAGGACAAAAACAGCTCCAGAGCTTACGTCTTGGAGGTAAAAGCACTTGAATAGTATATTTGAAGTTAACAATAGAACTTCACTGATCTGCATATCTTATGATTCTCACACACTTGTACTCTTCCCACTTTTCAAAGATTGAATAGCAGGATGCTGCTGTAGTTGACTAAGAATGAATTACCTCTCCAAATTATGCGGCAGAACCTTTTACTAATATGTTGTGAATTATGATAAATACAGTAATTTAAAATAACAGAGGACTCTTTAATGCAGTATTCTTGGGTTCTGGTAATTGTTTGCTTACTAATTCCTCAAACTGAGGATTTTTCAATGGGTCTTTTTGTCACTTATGCAAATTGAGGTTTCTGCCACACAAAAAGTTACACATGTTTATTCTGTTAATGATGTAAGATCTTAAGCAACCTTTTGCTTTTAAAAGCATTTCAGTCCATCTTTAACATATAAAATAAATTGAACCTGAGTAGCTGAGTCAGGGTTTTCTTTGCTTCCTGTTTGGTGGAGGATGCCAGTCTAATCATACTGTTACCAAAGCTACACACGGTAAATGGTGACTTAGATTAAAACCATATATTAATATATGATGAATCTTCTGCCAAAACTTCTTACCTTAGAGCTCATGAAGTACTCATGAAAGTGAAAAGACCAGTAGCAATGGCTTAAACCAATCATGGGTCAGGTTGGTAGGCTGTAGAAGCCTGTTTACTTGTGACTCTGCCAATGCACCCTGGTCCCAACTTGTAATTCCTCTGCTGTTCTAGTTCTGGATCTGTTAATCATGCCAAAATATGTAGCTTTGTAATATGGCTAAATAGTAGGGAAGATGTCTTTGGTTTCACTTCTGATCTAATCTAGCTGCTACACAGTTCTGCCATGTGATTTTCATGCAATGGCTAAAATAGCTTTCATAAATTTTGGTTACATGGCAAATGATTCATAAATGGAGAACCTTCTGAAGGAAGAATCTTAACTCGCCTGCACAAGTCTAATCTTAAACGTGCTCCCAGAGATGGCCTTTCCAATTTAGCGTTGAAGCTCATTGGCAGTTGGGCATATGTGCACAGTTTGTGGTGTATAAAGTGAGAACAGGCCAGTTTACTGCAGGATCCTACTTTTCCCAGTGACAGCCAGTGGAAGTCAGCTTCTCAGGTGCAGCACTAGAAGTCAACCAGTACTTCAGTAGCTTTTAAATTTTTGCTATCAAACGCTTTCTGCACACAAAATACTGTTCTGTCTTTAGTCTTGCATATATTTTCAGACATAGCAGAAGTGCGAAGTTATGAGTCTCATTTCTTCTCTTGGATGATGATCTTTATTGAAGTCACATTTGAAAGATTAGTTTCTTAAATCTGCACTCTTGATTGACACAACTGTTTGGATTATTTTAGATTATGAAAAAATCTTCACTCTTCTTGAGGAAGTGCAAGGACCTATGGAAGTTCAGAAATATTTCATTGAATTTGCTATCAAGGAAGCAGCAAGGTTTGTATAGAATATAAAACCCAGATTAATTTTTTTTATTGAACATGGCAGTAAAATCAAAACTTTTCCAAGAATATTATCTTGTTTTTTTCTATTCCAAAATATTGGTCGTTTAATGAACTTTGTTTTTAGAAAATAAGTAACTCCATAAAAAATATTGATTACATAGCTCTGTAGTGCTGTAGATTTTTAAAATGTAGAAATGGGTCCTTGAAGAAACAGGGTTTGAGTTTGAGCCCATCTCTAATTTAAAGTACTATAATGAGGTCAGAAATATAAAATAGATGTCTGACTGAAGATGCAGAGATGCTCTGGAAATGTGATTTGTATGTTGAATGGGTGACTAATATGAAAGTCACTGTATTTTGGAAGGAAAAAATTAATATGAGCTGAACCAAAATTAAATTACTCCCCCTCTCTTTCTTAGGTTTAAAAAACGGGTCTTAATACAACACTTAGAGAGAATACTAGAGGAAATAGAGTTCAGCAGTCTACCCAACAGAGTTAATCATGTCCACAGTAGATAACAGTGTACCGGCAAAAGACACACGGATCAGGGATGAGTTTGCTGTGCCACAGAAGAATGAAGGAAGACGTGGCTGATGCCCTCACCATCTTGGCAGTCAAGTGATTTTACTGTCAGAGTCTGAGAAGAAGCAGTGGAGCTTTAACTTTAAGAACCTCTGTCGGCAGAAGCTGGGCTATAACCTTAAGGATTTGCTATGAAAGGTGTGGCTTTTTTCCTGTGGAGGGTGCTATTCGCTCAACAGGCTGAAGAAAATAACCATTGCTGCCCCTCCTGCAGGTGATGAGAATTTACTCATTTGAACATTGTCATTATAGACATTTACGTGCTGTAGGCAGCAGGTTGCATTAAAAATGGGGCCTGTCAAACATGCACACTGTCTGCACTCTTTTTGGAAAGATCCTGTGTGTTCAAAAACCTCCCAAAAACACCCACGTGGTAATATTGCATGTTGCCACCACAGAGACAAGGGTCGTGTTCCCAGGAACTGATAGCCATGCCTATAAACTTGAGTTTCAGTGTAGATTGAATCAGAGTAAAGAAACTGCTATTCTGTGTTAATGAAAGCTAAAGACAGCCCTGTGACTGTTACCACCTGATGGTCACTAAACAATCTACCTCAGACTCTCTTCTGTTTTGTCTACAGACATTATGAAAGTGCACCTGAGGCTTCCCAGGTCCCCGACTTCAGTTCTCTTTCATCCTGTGAGGAGGACGGAGATTCTTCAGGTGGCCTTGGCACACGCTGTGCTTTGGAAGCACTAAAAGGAAACGCTTTTAAAACGTGTATTTTAATGTTCATACAAAAGAGATTATTTTGAACAGTATTGTTACCAGATCACTAATTTGATATTTTAATTGTACAAAAAGAATTTTTGGAACACGTGTATATATATAAAATAAACCATTTATTAATTTTTAATAAGTGCATAATCTGACTGAGGAGTCTTTAGCAAGAAGTGTTGGTTCCTCTGATTGACTGGTACAAACAGAAAAATACTAATGTTTCAGTAGATCATTGTGATTGAGCCGGTAAGAACTGAGTGCAAATAGCACAGCAACATTAACCATAAATTCTTTTCCCCTTCAGTCACAGATCGTGGAAATAGCTGCTGAATTTGTGTACTTCCCAACATTTCCAATGTAAGGTCGTGTCTTTGGACGTGTATTAAATGCATTAGGAAGTCCCCTGCTTATCCAAAACCTCACTTATCAAAATTAATATCTTCCCCCATTTCATTCATAAATGGCTGTGCTGTAAAAAGTTGACTATCAAGCTTTAAAAAACAATTTTGGACAAAGCACATCACTTTTTTCATGAACACAAAGCAGATGGATCAAGATGACTGCAACACCTACAGTCAAGTAGGCTTAAAAAAAAATGGAGATAAAGTACCAATTATATGCCAATAGTAGGTGGCTTGTATGACAAAGGACCTGGTAAATATTTGGTTAATATTATAAAGTAGGAACCAAACCAACTTCAAGCAATTGCATCTACAATGGTTGTGTTTTGAAGAAGGGACTGAAGAAGAGATCATCTTAAGTATCTACAAGCTTCTATCTCGCAATAGAAGTATACTTTGGAATCTGGCCATCCAGGCAGAATGTGAAGGAAAATGGATTTCAGCTGGCAAGGCTATGCTTGGCTACAAGCAAAGAATTCTCTTTCTCCCGCCCTTCACAGGATGTCCCTCATCTGCCACCCCACTCTGAAAGATACAAGTTTGCTGTCAGACCCTGCCAGAAAAATATCAACGAGACAAATCCACCAGCAGCAAACCTTCACTATGGTATAAGATAATAAAGGGCTTATCTTTACATACACCTTGTGATAACAGTAACTGGATGTACACTTAAATGCTGCCTCATGTCTCTCAAAATCATGCAGTGCATCTCTTGAGGATCTTTAAGGAAGGTTGTCTGTTTTCATTATAAGACTTTTGTTCCTAGTATCTTACCCATGGTCAGAAATACAGTCAAGATCCTGAATTTAGAATATCTGAGTCAAGCAAAATACCCCTAGGGCTAGTCATTAAGAGCTGTGACCCTCCTTCTATGGCCCTTTAATTAAGATCATTAAACGGTTCTCCCCATTTCAAAAGACCACAACCCATATTTTTAATAAAACAAAGGGAAAGGAATCCAGAATATTGATTCATATTGCATAGTTTGTATTCAGAATATGGTGTTTACCATGACAAGAGCTAGCCACATTAAGCTGATCTCTTTGCCTTTTAACTTGTTCAGACTGATTTGGAATCTCCTGCCTGACTAAGTGAACAATATCTTTTGTTATTTCCGACTAGCTTAGTAAGTTGTAAATGGCAGGGAGAGGGGAATTTAAAAAAAAAAGAAAAAAAGTACAAGTTGATATGGATGGAAAGGTTAAAGGAGAAGAGTTCTTATCCAAGAAAGAAATGACATACCTTCAAAAATAAACCCTGCTAATGAGTCTTGTAGACTCATTGGTAAAGTAGGAGAAATCCAGTTCAACCAGGCATCCAAAATACACATGGCCTCAGCTATGTCATGGACTGAGTGTAACTCTAGGACAACAAGCTAGACGAACGCCGGAGTGTTTAGAGAAATAAAAGGCAGTGCTTACCGAAAAGCCCAGTCTGCTTGATGTCAGCCATGAAAATCCCATAGCATGTGGGGAAAATATTAATGGAACAACTTAAGACTCCGTAAGAAGAATAAATGTTGCAGAGCACAGAAAGTAGATCCACAAGACAAATATACCCCCAAGCTTCACACTGTATTTGACTGCTGAATGCAATTGGGACCGCTAGAAAGGTCATTCTAGGTTCTGCCATTCATTACAAGCAGAGTACGTGACTCCAAAAGCAGCAGCTGCATCCTAGAGAAACCAGTAATTTTTCTGCCTATGTAGACAATGTCTCTGTGCAACATTATGATAGTCCCCGAAGAAGGGATCACATCGTTGCCCGGGACTGCTAACCTATATGTAGTAAGGAAATGGGCTTCTGAAATCCACAAGTGCTTCCTCGTTGGCAGTTTGTTTTTTTGTTTGCGGCCTTTGCTAGGTTGATGAATACTAAGGTTGCACTGCTAAAGTGAAATGTGAAAGGTCTGCTAACTTCCCCACATTGTTAAATACACACACCTTGAAACATGATGCAATTTGGCCAGATTGTGTAAGTGTCTAGCTTACTGTTGCTAAGTGTGTATACTAATGGGCTGTTCAGTGTTTTGGAGCCTACTTTTCTTCATGTATCTTTTTACATTCCCTGACTTTTTGCTTTAACATGCACTCTCAGTGGGACATTAACTTTTTTCATCCTTTAGCTCATACCATTTTTTTTCCCCCCACCCAAGGAAACAAGCAAAAATGTCTTCAGATCTGCTCACGGGGACCAGGCACCTGCTGACACTCCCCTGTCACTGTTGGTCGTCATCTGAGCACTTACAGACAAACCTAACAAGCACATTATGCATTTGTACAATTAGACGTTGCTCTTGCCTGTACCCAAATGGCATTTTCAAATACCCATAACGCTCGGTATTAAACCGAGCAAAGGTCTTGCTCCTCACCTGAGGGACCCACCTGCATGTTAAGCTTGAACTATCAAAAGTCCAGCATCGGTGAGCTATCTGCATCTTGAAGCAGTTGGGTGGGAACAGTGCATCTATCTTCTCTTCCGCCCACCCTCCTCAAGTCTTGATTCAAAAATGGCTGATGGGGACTGCCTCCATACTTAATAAATAATTCCCTGGAAAGCTTCAGTTCAGAAGAGGACTCTTTTCAAAGTTAGGAACAAGTGAAAATGCATGGAAACCAATTGGTAAATTTAACTGTAGCATTTTCTACCAGCCAACACAGTGGCAGAACCTTAGGAAAATGTGTTTTGCAAGTAGAAAGCCCTTGTCATGAAGAGCCTGCCAGCCAACTTGACTGAAGATGACATACCAGAGACCATGCCAAAGGAAGGCCTGCAGATGGAGACAGGAAAGAGCAGTGTAGGTGGGCTTTGTAAAAAGAGATGGAAATGTTCAGCACACTGATCTAGAACAATGTTAATTTCAGTGCCTGTAGGAAAGGACTTCATTCTAACAGAAATGGAGAAAGGCAGCATTCTTGTCCTACGACATTGGGCCAGGGTAGAGGGAGTTTCAAACCTGGATCCACGTTACTGCCTTGTACAATTTCATTACCCCTGTCCTCCATTGCAAGGAAGGAAGGAAGGATGTGATATTCCAAACATTTTCAGACTAGCAATGCAGCCTTGATAAAGGGCAAATGTAACTGGTAATGGAAACTACTCTTTCCTTGCTCTCGCCCAACCATTTCTCTGCTTTTCCTTTTTCCCACTCAGATGAGATCACTTGTTTTATTTTTACCATGAAACCTTCTACTGACAGCCTTTGTCCTGATCTTACTTCTTACTTCTTACTGGGAATTGGTCCTGCTTTGAGCAGGGGGTTGGACTAGATGACCTTCTGGGGTCCCTTCCAACCCTGATATTCTATGATTCTATGATTTTATGATTCCCCTTTGTAGTAGGTACAACAGTGCTGCAACTCTTGTTTGGGTCTTTAGATAAAACCATCAGGAAAAGCAGCTGTGCTAAAGCTTTTTCCAGCTTAAAGTGCTCTAGCATATTTAGAATGTTCTTTAAAAATAAAACAGACTGGCTAATTCTTGGACCTAAAGGTATGAATGTGATGCTTGCAGCAGTGGGTAGTTTGGAAAAGTTCAGGACTGTTTTCATGGCCCTGTTAATGCTACCTAGTTATAAATCTGTCTACAATGGATTAGGAAACCATACGAGCAGACTGTTGTGAAGCACAACTCTGTCCAAATCGTGTCTAGTTTTTAACATTGCTGCTGATGCTGTTTTCTCCATAAATTTACGGCTAAGCCTAATCGAGAGCAGCTTGGTCTAGGGATGATCAGAGAAGGAAGTG
This sequence comes from Lepidochelys kempii, assembly GCF_965140285.1. NCBI lineage: Eukaryota > Metazoa > Chordata > Testudines > Cheloniidae > Lepidochelys > Lepidochelys kempii. The sequence goes on along the minus strand of NC_136388.1, from coordinate 98,110,693 downwards.
CGGAGAGCATGGAAAATTTAGCAATCATGTTTGACCCTCTCTTATGTCTAATCTCAATCTTGTGCTGCAAACGGAGCCAATCGCTATTTGTCCTACACTGAGCAGACATAGATAATAAGATTTGAAGACTTATAATGTCTCCCTCAGTCTTCTTCTCTTTAGACTAAACATGCCTAATTCTTTCAATCTTTATAAATCACGTTTTCCAAACCTCTTATTTTCATTGCTCTCATCTAGACTCTCGCTCCAATTTGTTCACATCTTTCTTAATGTGTGCTGCCCAAAATTGGACACACTACTCCAGCTCAGGCCTCTCCAGTGCCGAGTGGAGCAGAATGATTGCCTTCCGTGTCTTGCATCTAATGCTCCTGTTAATAGATGTGCCATTTGTGTTTTGCACATCACATAGTCAATTACAAATATAAGCTAACAATAAACTCCAGATCCTCTTCTGCAGTACCTCTGCCTGGATAATTATTCCCCATTTTGTAGTTGTGCATTTGATTTTTCTTTCGTAAGTGCATTACTTAGCACTTGTCTTTATTGAATTTCATCTTGTTGACTTCAGACCAATGCTCCAATTTATCAAGGTCACTCTGAATTTTAATCCTGTCCTCCAAAGTGCTTGTGACCACTCCCAGCGTGGTGGTTGTATGCAGCTTTTATAAGCATACTCTCCATTCCATCATCCAAGCTGTTAATGAAATGGAATAGTATTGGACCCAACACAGACCCCTATGAGACCGCACTTGATATATCCTCCCAGTTTGACAGTAAACCTGGATTACTCTTTGGGTACAGTCTTTCAATCAGTTGTGCAACTGCCTTATGGTAATTTTATATAGACCACATTTCTCTAGCTCACTTACAATGTTAAATGTACAAGCATAAATAACCCACAGTACTCCATACATCCCCTGTGGGCAAGATAAGTTTAGTGAGACCAACTTAACTTTGATACTAAGCAGTCAAAACAAAACGAAAAACATGTACTGGCCTAGTGCATGTAATCTTGTCTCCTCAAGCAGCTGGTCCCAGTGACTATGCACCATATTATCTCTCTCGAAGTTTTTCTTTCCATGAATGCAAGCAAGAGAAGCCAGTGGCTTTGGTATTGAAGGTCCCAGTTTGACTGACATTGACAAACATGAGTAAGGACTTCCTCTTCCAACTTCAGACCTAACCCCTTTATACAGGTCCAGCTGCATAAACTTACTGGAAAAGCCACTTAGCCAGGAGAGGAGTTTCCTGGCACAGGCACTGCAGTACCAGCCTTATGCAGAACGTTGTAGGTTTTGGTATAAGGGGTGTGCTAGGGTGAGCTCAGAGGCATAGGCACGTGATGGTTGGACCAGGGACTGCACTGGCCTCCAGAATTCAAGGACACAGAGGCGGTGTAAAGCCTCCCTCTTCTCCTTAAGCCGTGTGGCACACAAACCTACGTGTTATTTGTATGTTTATGCAGCTGAGATCACTCATACAAGGTTACAGTTTTAACACGGGGGTGTTTCAGAGCAGCAGCTTATTTTAGAGGTTATTGAAACCATTTCTCCGATTTCACCATCCGCTTCCAGGGCTGTGTAGTCAAACTTACGCAACTAGGTCACTCAGTAAACCCAGAATCACAACAACACCATAGGTAGTGTTGCAAATGTGAATCGGAAGTTTCCCCCCGCAGGAACATGTATTCACTGCAATGCAATGTAGCTGTTTGCTAGTCAGGCTTCAGAATAGGTTTTTAGTGGGTATTGCCCCTTGAAGAGTTTCTTTTTGTTAAATAAATAAATCGCACATGGTGTGCATCAAAAGCTTTTCCCCCTGCTGAGGTGAGCACTAGCTTTCTTATGAAGCCAAATACAGGTTGCAGCCGAACTAAAGACAGTGGCCCAGATTCTGAACTTTTCATCTATAGGTGGAGATACACCTTTATGCTTCCCAAATTAAATACATTCCTTTAAAAAAAAAAAAACCTACTTAAAATCATGTGAAGGCCTTAACTTGCTATGCTGCATTAAAATCATTTCTATAAAACCAGTATGCAAGCAATACGTTTGCTGCCAAGCGGAAACCTCTGCATGCAGAGAAGCACATTGTCTGTCCCCATCTGTAAAATATTTGCCTAGCTCACAGGGGTATTGAACCTTGATTGTCAAGTGCTAAAACTTTCACTTGTGTTTGTTAGTCTCGGGTGTCTTTTGCTGTTTTCTCCCAGCTTTCTTGGAAATGGGTCCACTGTTGTGAGACTGACTGAGTTGGAAAAGCTTTCCCCACCAGCTGTGACCCATTTGCTTCATCACGGCTGCCTTGGTGGTCATTAAACGCTGTAGGGACCAGGCTGGTGGGCTCAGATTTTCCATGCAGAGGGATTCTGTCGGGGAGCTGTCCAATTGACTTTACGCTCAGAGCGGGTGTGGCTGCGGAGAGTTGCCTGTTGGAGGCTGGAGCTGGCTTTTGGTTAGATTTGTGAAAATATCTTTTCCCTCAGGAGTAGTGTGGTTTTGTTTGTTTTTACATTGATTTCAGGCTATGCTGAGTGTGATTATGTTGATCAGTATTCATTACATTGTCTGATTGCTGGCTGACCTGTGCCAGGCTGTTAGTCTGTACAGGGGAGTGCGTCAGGATGAGGAGATGCTTCAGAAACAGGGAAGTGTTTTTTTTAAAAAAAAAAAAAAAAAAAAAAAAGCACGAAGATTAAAAGTGATGAAAAAATTCTGCTGCGTGTGAATATTACCATGCAGCTGCACCATAGCAAGATCCCAGCCATGGAAAATCAAACGGGTTCTTCACTAGTTATTTTCCAAGCTGTGCAATGTATTAAATTCCTCAATGCACAGCTAGCACCTTTAATTTTTTTATTTTTAAGTGACTTGTTCAGCTGCAGCCTGGCTCTCCAGTTGCTGGTGGAATAAGGAGGCGGGGAGAAAAAAAAGGCAGTTCTCATTTTTCTGCAGTTGATTCTTTTTGAAAATAGCTTTATAGACACTGAGTCTCAGGGCACGCTGTGAGATGGGAAAGGACTTGCCCATGGCCATGCCCCATGCCAGTGGCAGAGCTTATCATAGAATGCAGAAGCCAGGACTCCAGCCTCTTCTCTAGCCACTGTTCTCTCCCTACTTGTTCTGTGGTGGTGTCTTTCAAAGGCACGGGGACAGTCAGTTGTGCACTGTGATGCACTTTGGCAAGAGTACATCCATGATTAGCCACGTGTGCTTTCCCATTACTGCAATATCAAGCACCCTCAGCTGAGTACTATGTAACCAAGAGGATAAAACAGCAACGTGGGGAGCTGGGCAGGCAAGTTGTCCAGTTCTACTGTTGCATGATGCTTCCAAAAGGAGGTGGCAGGTCAACGCCAGCCTCACAGCAGAAATGCTGCTGTTCGGCTGATGCACCCAGGAAACTTACCCTTACGTTAAGCTGGTCTGGTGAGCAGTAATGAAAATCTGTCTGGATTGGGTGGTTTTTCACTTCTTGCCCAGTAGCCTTGGAGCTGGCCCTTAAGAAGCCCTCGGTGCTGCCAGACAGGAAAATTGATACCACTGTTGCACCTATTTCCTTGTTCATTGGGAGCAGGGTGGAGCAGCATTCACAATCCCGGAGAACATTTCTGTTTCCCCTTTATCCGACTGACTGGTGGCAACGGGTGTCTCAGCCAGTAGACTGACACCTTCTCTCTGCTGTTTTGGGGGTTTTGCACAGTTGTAGCTCACACTAATAATAATCTTGCCGCTAACCCTGGCTTCACATTGTGCTTACCCCAGTGCAGGTTTCAAACTGGATTTTAGCTGCATCAGTGCAAGTCACTTTTTACACCAGAGCACCATGTCTACACTCGGGGTTTGCAGTAATGTAGTTAGTTACACCTCGCATAGACCAGGTCTGGGATGCAGAATGGCAGTCGTTAGCTACGGAAAAGTGGGGAGGGTTCAGAGAGAGGCACAGAGCCATAAAGGAATTTTAAAAACCTGGGCACTTTAGATGCATCTTGATTTTAAATCTACTTCTGGTCACCAGCCCAAGTCACTTTCCAAGCACACTTGACATTTCTCAGCCCTGGCAAATCCATTTTAAAAACCACGTGAATTATATTTTGCTAGTTCAGGGGCTTTTCAGTCTGGCATTAAAACGTGCAAATGTATAGTGGAAATCCTTGAGAAGCTGAAATCAATCTGCCTTAACCTTTTCTTTCAATGCAAAAAGCTCTTGCAGGGGGATGGTGGTTTTAAATCGACTGGGATTTTGTAGCACGCCAATTCTATTTCCGGTTTGTTCTTTGACATAGTGGCAGCAGTGCTCATCGTACCCTCAGACTAAACGCTCACGGGGTTCTCTGCACCCAGTCTGCTGCCCTAAAAGTAACAGGGTACTTTGATCCACCACACTAGCAGCAATGTTTGGGAGGTATTTGTTTGACATCCCGCTGGATGACCGCTGGTGAGGAGTGCCTGGTCCATTGCCAAGGAGGAAGTGCAAGTGGCTGGTGACCCATAAACACTGTGTGGCCTGGATGTTCTTGTCTCAGCTAACCAATTACTGCCCAGTCTCTAACCTCCCTTCAGAAGGATTGGATCCCTCTCCTTTCGAGGCCCTTGGATATGCCAGTGTTGGTCTGGTTAGTGACCTCCACAGGGCAATGGAGAGAGGTCAGGAGCTCATGCCAATATTACTTGGTCTACCAATAAATGGCCACATGCTTTCATGCCCTTTTGGAATCTGGGCAGGAATCAGAGGGAGGTGATTGGTGGACTCTCTCTCGGGGAATGTCCTAATGGATGGACACCATCAGGCTCCAGCTTGTGTGCCCTCTTGTTTAGCATGTCTGAGCTGTGGAGGGGAGGGTGAGGCATTCAGATGTTGGGATTCTGTACGGTAGGCGTGAAAGGAGAATTCCTGTAACTTCAGAAAACTATTTGAAGTTCATGACCTATTGGTATTTGTCCTTCCCATATAGACCCCATTCGACTCGCCTTTTGCCTGCCTGGATCAGCGGTGATCGCTAGAACCGCCAGGCAATCTAAAAGGTGTGAATCAAGCCCTCTTTTTAGAGAGAGGAGCCCCATCGAATGCTAAGCTTGTTGAAGAGGGGCTCAGACATTTGTTGTGATGGGCTGATTAACATACATACTACACTGCTGCTCTTTCTAAAGATGAGACCTACTGAAGTCACCAGTGGGCCTGGAGATTTGTACCACAAGTGATTTTTAATCTCCAACATCATAGTTAAGCATCCTCGTTAACTCTCCTCCAACTGTTTCCTCCAGTTATAGGGTCTCCAGGGAACTGGACTTTGCCAGCAGTTTTCCCTGCTGAAGGACCCTCCTGTTTCTAACCCTCTGAAAGCTGCAGTTTCCCTTCTACGCCCCCGGCTATGCTCTCACTGCTGGGGTTCAGATCGACTGAAAAAGGCAGTTAGGAAACTCCAGACCATCAGCCCCCGGACCAGACTTGCAGTGGAGGTAAGACTTACCTGGTGCTGTCTGGGGAAGATTGCTCAAGCTGCCAGACCTGAAGGTATTTCTGTGCCCTGGTCCACCAGGGATAGCTGCAGTGGTAGAGAAGGTTGGCCAGCAGCATGTTGTGTGCCTGCTGGCTGCCTGTGCACGCTCTCACAGTGCTGTGCTTTTAGCAATGGGAGATCTGGATTAATGAAAGGCTGCAGCTGGTCCTACTGGGAGTGCAGGTCTCCATAATGCCCACCAGCCTCTACAAAAGGGAGAATGGCCCTGCTCCCAGGAAGGGTCGTTCTGTGAATCAATAACTTACTTGGAGATAATCACATTGAAACTACTCCCCTCTTATGTCACTTCCAGCCACTAGACCAGGGGTGGGCAAACTTTTTGGCCTGAGGGCCACATCAGGGTTCCGAAAGGGTATGGAGGGCTGAGTAGGGAAGGCTGTGCCTCCCCAAACAGCCTGGCCCCCTACCTCTCCCACATCCTGCACCCCTCAGAACCTCTGACCCATCCAAACCCCCTGCTCCTTGTCCCGTGACTGCCACCTCCAGGGACCCCCCTTCTCCTAACCGTCCCTTGGGGACCCCACTCCCTATCCAACCCCCACCCTGCTCCCTGATTGCCCTGCTCCCTATCCACACCCCCACCCTCTGACAGGCTCCCATGCCTATCCAGCCACTCCCTGTCCCCTGACTGCCCCCCGGAACCCCTTGCCCCTTATCCAACCTCCACTCTCTGACCCCTTACCATGCTGCTCAGAGCACCAGGACTGGCAGCCGTGTTGCCTGGCCGGAGCCAGCCACACTACCCAGCAAGAGCTCGCAGCCCCACCACCCAGAGCACTGGCGGCATGGCGAGCTGAGGCTGCAAGGGAGGGGGAACAGCAGGGGAGGGGCTGGGGGCTAGCCTCACAGGTCTGGAGCTCAAAGGCCGAGCAGGATGGTCCCGCGGGCCGTAGTTTGCCCATCTCTGCACTCGAGACAATTGCCAATTTACACCACATGTGAAGCTGGCTTTAGGGACACCTAGAAAACTCCATGTGTTAAGCAACCACCTTAAAGTATCGCCAAGGTTTCCAGTACAGTCTTGTTTGACTTTTGATTAGAAACCCAGCCCTCTGCTAAGCAGCTGATTTCTGCCTAACCCTTACTACTGTTATACGTATTAGAATGCAGAGTTCTATGGTAATAGCACAAAGCCAGTGCTGCGAGCACAATCCAAACCAAGTAACAGTTTGGAGGTAGGGTGAGCAGACGCCCTGCTGTTGTCTCGGGAAGATCCCCTCTAGCTTTCCGACCAGCATATGCGAACCACACAAGAAAAGCCTTTCCTCACAAGATCCATCCCAGACCAAGTGCGAACTGGACCAAGGCTCTGGGGGCTGGATTTTCCCATGTGTTGTCATGTACATCAGCACAAGGTGGGGGAACAGTTACTAGTCTGATCTGATAGTACTCTGTACTGTAACTAAACCGTCTAAATGGCAAGGGCCAATCAGGCCGCAGGGCATTAGAGCCATAGGGCTAGCATGCAAGGCACACGAGCAGCAAAGTTCTTATCTCTGTCCCTCACTCTTGAGTCTCTCTGGGTTAAGGAACTCCCAATAATAAGTCCAGCACCCACCTCAGCGGAGACTCAGACTGGGCAGCAGCTCTGTCATGTGAGCTGAAAGGGAGTCTGCCTTTGGCAGAGGCACTGGGAGTTGTGCTTGGCTGGAATTTGCTCTTCACATTGCTTCATCGGTTGTTGTGTAAGCCTGGTAGTTAGCCACAGAAACTCTGTTATTTCAAAATTCCAGTAACGCCCCTTTCATTGTCTGTCTGCACAGATTAAAAGGGATGGTTCTGTGGCCTGGGGTCAGCTAGCAAACCCCAGAAGTTGGCCCTATGTGGCCAATTTTGATATAGTAGGTCAAAAAGCCTGGCTGGGACTAATAATGTGTTTCAACCTGGCCCCATGTAAAATACCCAAATGCTGAGTCTTTACTACGCGGGATTGTAGTGGACATTTCCAACTCCATTTCAGACCTATCTTTGAATCAGAGCTGTCAAGCCGGGTGGGCTATATGGAGATTGCTGGCACCATGGTGTGAACTGTAGCTACGATTATGCTGCTGTGTTTAAAAAGTGAGTACCATATATACTCGTTCATAAGCTGAATATTTTTGGTAAAAAAGTGATGCATCGAAGAGTAGGGGTCGGCTTATAAACGGGTCTACACCAAAATTTGATGATTTTAAACTCTATGAAATGATTGAATTGAATATCTAATACATTGTCATTTTGTTTACCTGGAGCGTCTGCAGGCATTGAGCCCCTCAGTTCCCTGTGGCTGCGGTTTGCCGTTCCCAGCCAATGGGAGCGGCGAACCGCGGCCCCAGGGAGCTGAGGGGCTCCGTGCCTATGAACGCTACAAGTAAACAAAACGTCCCGACCCGTTAGTGGCTTACTCTGATGGGCCGGGAGCCAAACTTTGCCAACCCCTAAAATATAGAGTTGGCTTATGTAAGGGTCATAAAGTTTTTACTATTTTTTACCTATCAAGCTGGGGGGGGGTCAGCTTATAAATGAACGGGCTAATGAACAAGTATATGTGGTAATTATATAAAATAAACCCTCTTGTCCTGTTTAAAGTCTGGGGACGGACATCTCAGACGATGCTGAGATGTGGGGAGTTGTCCTTTCCCCATGCTTTTAAAGTTGTCCTGATAGTCTCCTATCCGATGAAGTGAGCTGTAGCTCACGAAAGCTTACGCTCAAATAAATTTGTTAGTCTCTAAGGTGCCACAAGTCCTCCTGTTCTTTTTGCAGATACAGACTAACATAGCTGCTACTCTGAAACCTGGGTGACTTGAGAGGCTTCAGTGTGAACTGCAAGGCAAAGTAATGTGTGCCCTCAGGGCTGCATCATAAGGCAGGGAGCAGGTACAGGTTTTCTGCTTGTTTTAGCATTCTAAATATCTGACCCCCACTTTCCCTACCCATCCCCTGGGATCACGAGAGGCACTAACTAGTGATGACAAGGCAGCTGTAACCCAAGCTGCAGGTCTCCCTGCCCCTTTGAAGCAGGGGAGGATGCCGACTCCTAGGGTGCATGTACAGTAGAAAAACGTGCCTGTATGCCAGCAATGGTGAAGCTGCACTATGGTTGGCAGGGCTCAGACATTCTTAGCTGCTGTTTTCTGAGGCTGAACTGCCCTGAATGGATTCCAACCACCAAAAGGGGCAAACAAGTTCTCTGCAGGGTGGAAGCTCTGAGAGACACTAAACCCCAGGATAATTTTGGAGTTGCTGAGTCACAGCCGAAGGTGCTTGAGAGGCCTGTGGCTAAAGTACTAGTTCAGAGACATAGGTTGTAGGGTTCTTCCTTCATAGAGATGGAGAAGAGGCAGTGAAATGAATGCTGGAATTTGAATGGCTCTTCCACCAGGCACAAGGAGGTAAAAACTAAATGGTGCAGGAGCACTTCAGATTGAGAAGTCATTTGTGTCACCTGCTTACATGTAAATAGAGTCACTTATTCAGTGTCAAATCTTTGGTAAGGGTCTAACACCCATCTCACAGAGATCTAAACACTGCTCTAGGAAAATAGATTACAGCTGGAGGGGGGTGAAACCACATACCAAGTACTAAAAATAAAGCCACATCAATTAATCTCAGATTGTCTCTTGTTTTCCTGCACTAAAGAGATGTTTGCAGCTCTGTTACACTACAAACTTCTCCAGAGACTAATCAGTCTCCGTTATGACTACCAGAGCTGGAAGCAAAAGAAGAGTGTAATTAGTGGCTATTTTAGAGACATGTAACTGCTGAAGCCTATTTGACCAATCTTTGAGAAAAGACACTTCTACCAGCTGAGATCCATAAAAAAACAGACACCCTAACAACCTGTACCAGAGGAGGGGGGCTAGGAACTGTTAAGGTTTCCTCACAGAAGCTATTGCCCCTGTCCCATCCTCATTCGATCGAACAGTTGATTGACAGCACCACTTTTTTAAATCCAAAATCACTGGTGGACCTACATTAAATAGTGAGGAGCGGGAAAGATAATGCAGCACAGAAGTTCATCTGGATTCAAATTGCAACCAAAAGAATAGAAATGCTAATTAGTGACCCAGCTTGAAGGGATTAATCTTTGCAGTATTTAATAAAGCATGCTGCTTGAGCAGAAATATGCCATGTACACTAGCCAAGTAGATACCAAGAGTAAAGGCCCTGGAAATACTTGGATGAGCTGGGGAAATATTTCCATTTGGCCCACTCAAAGCTGTTGATGGTGCAACATATTTTTGTTTCCTTGCCACTTTTTGAGAACAGAAAATGGTCTACAGGAACGTAAGCGTGAATGCCCCAGGGATAAGTGCAGCATAGCTGGTTCCCAGAGCAAATCCACAGCAATACAGTGCCCCCCCCCACTGAATACTGTACTGAGGACTGTGTTTGTACTTAAGGTGCTGAATGGAGACAGGGGATTTAATAGAGTGAAGGGAGTATAGTAAACAAAGCTGAACAGTGATCTCTCTATTACAACCACATTTAAAGGTGTAGTTAAGCAAATTGAAATTTTTCTTTGCTAATTTTACAGCCTTCAAATACCTATTGGAATGGGATGAGTTAGATGTGAATACGCAGTTATGACCAGTGTTTATCTCTGGCCTTAGGAAGCAGGGGTGGAGCTTTCCTCAACAACTCAGACACCAAGGAGACAAGATCTTGAGTGCACATGCCTTCCAATGAGCTTGCTCATCATTAAATATAGTATTAATTCACATGTGAAGAATATATATGACTCAGGCTGTTGAGATATAGACTAGGAATGGTGAAGGCAGCCAGATAATGCAGGCCAATGATTTAGCAATCCTAAAAGCTTGTTTAGCTCCAGGACATGGTGTTGCTCTGATTCCCTTTTTATGTATTTGACACTGTAATGGAAAAGTGGCATGCAAGAACTTCCCTGCAAAGATGCTACAGGCAAAGTAAAGTTATTTCTTTAGAACTACTAGCTGGACAATTTCTTGATAACCCTCACTCACCTTGCTGTGACAAGGTGCAGGATAGTTGGGAGAAAAATCACCACTAAAAGCTTTGTAAGGATATGTTATTTATTGGACATTGCAAGATAAGAAAAAAATAATTTGTACAGCTTTGTGATGTAACCATTGTTGCTAAAGAGTAAAGCTACTCCTCATGTGGTTAAGAGGCCACATGTAGCCACCAAGGTGCTTTGCAGCTCTCAAACTATGCAACATTGAGGGCTTGAGAAATAAACATTTGCTCTGAGCAGGACTCCAGACTTCACGTTGTAGCGCATTTTGCACTGAGTGGGCCTTACAGTAGCATGAACATGGCCTCCCTAGATATTAAAAGGTGAGCAGCCCTGCTCTACAAGACATTATGCAAATAGTACACTGAACAATTGAAATATCAGTCTGCTAGGCTGGTTACATGGCTCTTGCCTTCTTTCTTCACCTCTTCTGTCATTAATCTAATGGCATGAGAATCTCATTCCATCTCCCATACCACTTTTGCTCCTCCCTAGCTAGCAAGTCACGATGAAGCCTAAGTCTGCATCCATTTCCTCCACATACCCTGCCAAGGCAAAAAGCAATCCTCTCCTTGTACACCAGCACTGTTCTAAGTTAAAAGGGCAATATGAGGCTGTTAGTGGTAGCAGCCATCAATTAATCTAGCTTATTTGTGACTCCCAAGGAAAGAGAGCCAAATGCACTTTGGGAAATAGCACAGTGGATTGGAGAGTAAAGTTTAAATGATCAGAATAACCCTTCTGAATATTTAACCAACCCAAAGAACCTTCAAGTGAAAATCCAACTACTCAGAGCAACCATCCATACTGCTGCTCTCACCATGGCAGCCCGGGCAATAGGATGGACCAGCAGAAGGTGCTTAGTTTTCCTACGCGTTTTGCCTTTGAACTTTCAGATTGCTGGGTTGAATAAAATAGATTTTTAAAAATAAAAATATTGCAGGGTGAGGTGAGAGAGCTTTAAGGGGGAATAAACAGAAATCTAGGTGGACCTGTAAAGCATCTTATGCAATGCACAGGGTCTTAGCTATGTCATGGAAGCAGAAGAGAAGCTTTCAGTTACCAATGGAAAATGCCAGAGTTGAACAAAGTTTAACAGTAAAACCAACCTTTTAAAAAAAAATTATAAAACAGTAACTGTTAAAGGCTATGTCATGTTTTAAGAACATGTGCCCTCAAAACAGTTATCTTAAGTCAGCTAATGGCTCAGAGGTAACAGTTTTGTTAGCTTAATTTGATGCTTCAGGGCTAGTTACACCATGCCCACTTAACCCCCCTTCCTGTGCTAATCCCTATAGCACCTTAGTATTGGAAAACACATACAATTTGTTAGAATGGATATTGTCTTAATACTTATGAAAACTGCTTCTCAGAATGCATGAAAGATAAACTAGTTTCTGGTGCCACTTATGGTACTGAAACACTACTCAGCCATTTCATGATCTTTCCTGTATACACAAGCAAAGAGAGCAATACAAATACAGTGAATAAACAAGCTGAGCGTATTAGATTATCTAAAAAGAAGCAAGTTGTCTCCCCCATACACATACCAGATGTAGAGTCCCAGATAATTTTGGGAGGAGAAGGAGAGAATCTACTTTTAAACAGGAGGATAACTAGAAAACAATAACTTGATAACAAAGAGTTAGAAAACCCGACAACCACTTTTTTCTAGCATTGTAAGAATGAAAGCATTCTTTTAGGTTTCAAACATACACCAAAAGGTGCATCTTAGCTTTCTGTCTGTCTCCTGTTCCTAGAAAGTCTATCTTTTCATGCTGCTAAATGCTGCAGTGCACTTACTGTTTCTGAAAGAGTTCCATAAAGGGTAATGCAAGCAAATCAAGAAAATAAATAGCACTAAAGCATTCCCTCTTTTCAAAGGATATTCATTGCAATAAAAACTTATTTGCCTTTTCTTAAGGATAGGAATAGTTTTAAATGAAAAAAATCAACCGCAACATTGTTTAATATATGAAAGTTCAAAGATGTTTCACAGCATAATTGTAGCAATAACTTACACTCCATTGCCAAGTCACAATTCAGTCATTTTCATTAACAGTGTACAAAGAAGGTCCTAAGATATAGATATATATATATATTTTATAAAGTCTGGAAGATCAATATAAATACTGCTCCAGAAATTAAAAAGTGTTTACATCCCCAACTCCATTACATCTCAGTGTCCTGTTCTATTATAATCTGTAAAAATCTTAACGGCGCAGAGGTTCAAGTTTTCGTAACTTCAGTGATGCGCTGGATGACAAAGCATCTTGGTTTGAAGAAGAATTCACTATATCTGGAGACTGGAACAGTACTCTACCACGATGATTAAATACGTAAAAAGATGGATGGTTCCTTAATGTGTCAAATGTCCTTAAAATAAACATGAAAAATAAATTAATGTCGATTTGGAATGATCATTTCACAAAAGTGTAAAAATCTGGTATTTATTGATAGAATAAGAAGTAAGTGCTGTTACCAAATGGCAGGGGTGCTAAGCCTCTAGATCTTACCCAAATTTTCTATGCCATAACATAAATGTTAAGAATTTTAAAGATAAGATGCTAGTGTTATGGAGATATAGATATGCCGATTGTTCAGTATACTGAAAACACCCACATCATTAATAAACTTTATTCTCCCTTCTACAGCTTCCTTATGTACAAGTGTTAATAACTACCTACAAAACATCACCCAAATTCCTCCCTCCTTTGACCTTGCCTAAGCCAAAATCCATATTCATGCCTCAGTGCTAATAATGCTGAGCGCCCTTAATTCTCACGCACTTCCTAGCACTTCACGTTCAGGCCCCCTTGTACTGCCATCTTTCATAGATTTACTTAAGTCCCATATTATTCAGACTATTCTCTACAGGAGCAGGTTTTCTGCCCATCTGACTTCCTATCCACCTCAAAATTCAATTCAAAACCCTTCACAGGTTTACACAATTCTATCTATCACAATTCAGCACTTCTATAGTATAACTAATTCATCATCAACACTCTTAGGAGCGGGTTTGTGCCATCCCTATTTACTGATGTGAAAACTGAGGCAGAGATGGTTGGTGGGAAGAGCTTCTGTCGCAGTCCTCTGCTGAGACCACAGGACAGGAGTAGTTCTGTAACCTCTTATTTCCCTATTCCTCACCTGCTCACTCCACTACTCCAACTCTGAGGTGGGTTTTTAGGAGGCTCAAGGAAGGAGGCAAGGAAGGGCAGAAAGTATCCCAGTCACTGCTGTAGCCTCATCCTATCTAGAACACTACATCCCACAGCCAGACATTGCGTGGTGGCTTCCTGGCTCTTCCTGTCCTTCCCAGCATCACATCTACAGCATGTTGTCAAGAAGCAGTGAGCTAAAAAGGAGAACCTTTCCGGGGCTGCTATTTCACAGGACATACTGAGTTTATTTATAGAGCAACAGAAAAACCTGTTAACGAACAGAAAGAACCCCAACGTACTTATTTTTTAGTTCTGAAGTGGCATCCATGTCTTTAAATTCTCCTGCAATATGTACTATTCCATAACACGTAACTGCAAAGGCCAACAGCGTTTGAAGAACTATCTGCAATAGAGAGAGATACAATACACCACACAGAGGTTGCTAAACAATATAAGAGAACCCTTGTACAAAATTGTCATCTTTTATTCTGTTTTGCTCACAATAAGCACATACACATTTTTCAACCAGTGATCTAGAAAACTGGGAAAATCATTTTAGACCCATTTTAGTGGGGGGAGGAAATTGAGACACAAGGATTAAGTAGCTTGCTCAAGGTAGCACTGCAAGTCAATAGCAGAAGCAGGAACAGAAGGGGGATTTCCTGGCACCCTACTTATACCCTCTGCTAGGCAGCTTGATCTAATTCAGAGTTCTTCAGGCAGATTCTGTATTCCTCACAGCAGTCAGAATCACTGTTCTGTGCACTCAAATTACTGCTTTAACAGGAAGAATCTGGTACTCAGACAAATTATGTAACCTCCGTAACACTGTCAACAAGGATGACAACTGGGCGCAACCTTTGAAGTCCGCTTCTGCATGTCATTTTCTTATTGGTCAACCAAGAAAGAAAGATACTAAAATAAGAAAACTGAAGTAAATGAAACAGGTTGTGCTGGGATAACAGCCGCACACTATAGTATTGAATAAACAAATGTCAGCCAACAAATGCCAGAGGGACGCAGATGTTTATGCTGCAGAGTATAAGAAACTTATGCAAGGACTTTCCAAGTTCTAACTTCAGAAGCCACGGAATTTCTAGAGGTGACGTTTCACCAACAGTTCTAAAGAAGGAGAAGGAAGTCAGGACTTATTCTGATTTGCAAACCCTCTTTGTAAGAGTTGTAATGCATTACTGGACATTAGGACTGGTAGGTGAAACATTCTCACGCAGAATGAGAACTTGAAAGATTGTACGATTAAAATACAATTATTCAAATAAAAAAACATGAACAGGAACAAAAGCAAGAGCCCAAACTATATTATTAGTCTTAAATCTTCCAAACACCATGAAAATGTGTAACTTACATCTATCGGCAATGTTTCATCTTCCTTTTCTGTTAATCTCATATAGGAACGATCTATAAAGTAAAGACATACTGGTAAATTAATTTTTTTTGTAATAAGGCAAATCAATATAAATTCCAAGAGTGTTTGGGTTTCTATGTATTATGCCATGGACTATTAACTC
Source organism: Lepidochelys kempii (assembly GCF_965140285.1). NCBI lineage: Eukaryota > Metazoa > Chordata > Testudines > Cheloniidae > Lepidochelys > Lepidochelys kempii. Next base: position 98,095,501 of record NC_136388.1, on the reverse strand, counting down.
CCAGTAACTCTGCCATATTTAATCTTGTTTCCACGTTTGCTTCCTCACACAGCATATCTGATCTTCCAAACCTGCTCTGATAAATAATTTCAGCAATAATTTAGTCTCCTTTCTGCATAAGAGAGAAGAGGGTGGAAGAGGGCTGATGATGGAGCACACAGATGCAGGAAGAATTCTCTATGAATGCCAGATATTGCTACTTAAACTGTAGTGCAGCCAGCATTATCACAAAGCTACTTCAGCAGAAGGCATTAGATGTTCTATTTTATTGCAATATATATAGCCACTGTTCCCTATTGAACTGATCTAAATTGTTCATCATTACTAGTAAACTGAAGAGCATGTTTCTGCACAAGACAATCTGCAATTGCTTTACTACTTCAGCAGCATAATACTACATTTAATAAACGATTCCTTCTTGTACACTCTTAGGACATTGTATATAATATGTATATGGAATACTATTGCACATGAAGCACAAATCTCTTCCAGAATTCTTCAAAAATAGGTACACTTTCCAGATGGGTTGGCTATAACCCATTAAGGTACTAGCACTGTGTGTAAAGAAGAATCATTGAGGAATTATTTGTAAATGCTATACTTACTTATACTTATGTGATAGTGTGGAATTTTAAAAGCACATTTTGCCTTAACTTAGTCTGTCATAAAATTCAGATAACTTTGGGTTCTAAAGGATATCACCTTTTTCTGAATTATAAACATTATCCTAAATGGTTTACTCCATCTTGGTCACTCGGAGATGCACCCACTTACACCAGGGCTGAATTTGATCCACTGTGCACTAGGAGTTGAAATAATGTGACCATCCTCTCTAGCATCTTCAAATACTCTTGGCAAAATGGTTCTCTTGCCACAGATTGGAAACTGCACTGTAGCAGTTGCTGTGGTCAGACACTGACTAGTACTCCAAATGCATTGCTGCACCAAGGAACTAATGCAGCACTGACAAATGGTAGTTTCAAGTTTCAATACCTCGCAAACCATCAAGGTTAAATAGCATTTGCTTCTAGCATGGGCAACTGGAAAGATGCTCAACCTTTAAATCATATAATACTAGTTGTTGGCATGTTCCCCTATCTCCCCACCTCAATTCTGAGATGGTTTTAGCATCTGGTGTCCCAAAAACCCACTAGCATTGAAAAACAGTATTTTAAACAAATTGAGAATTTGGAATTATAAAGATATTTCTATATAGATAGTAATCAGAAATACGTAATATTCAGATTTGCCATTACCACAGCTAGAACCATTTTGATGGACTAGAATAAATGTTTTCAGGAAACAGTAATTTCTCCAAGCAAGAGCCCTGAATTAACGATCAGAAAAAATAATTGGATCTCTGACCGCATAAGTAAGCATTTTTGAGAAATGATACTGTTCAGCTTTAAACATATTAATGACATCTATTAAACAAACATGTAAAATTCATTTATGCACTAAAAAGAGATTAGCTACATTCTACAAATTCTTTTCCTACACAGAATATATTAAAAATGGACTCTGAGCTGCAATCTCAGCTCTGTGCTGTATCCCCCCCCTCCCCCCACCAGCTTTCTCCTTCCCGTGCCCTAGCCACACTGCTAGAAATGCTTTCCCAAATCTTCCGTTGAGCAAATGGCTTGAGGTCCAGTGACTCCTCAATAACAACCTGGCCCTCGATTGCCCTCCTGAACCTCTCTCCCATCTTTTAACTCTAGCCCATCCCCCGCCTGCCATCCTGGCTCCCACTATCACCCTGGTCCAGCTCCTGCATGCCAGACCTCACGCCATCAGCTCGATGCCGGCTACACGTATGCACCCAGATTCCATCCTCCCCCAAGCCCCACATCCCCCCCTTCCCTCCCCCCCCAAATCCCCTCCTCTCCCCCAAGCCGCCCCCTTTCCCTGCTGCCCGCGCAGTGAGTGTGGGGGAGGGGGGCTATGGGGGATAAGACCCCCCCCCATTTCAGTCCTGCTCCCCGCCCCCGCCAGCTGCCCCCCTGACCCACCCCGGATCCTTGCCCGCGGCATGCCCGGCCCGGGGACGGGGCGTCCGCGCGGGGCCCCGCTCACTCACGCTGCGCAGCGGAGAAGGCCGCGTGGGCCAAGGCGAAGAGTCCGATCCCCACCAGCCCCTTCCACAGCGAGGCGGCCGCCATTGTCCCCCACGGGCCACCGACACCCTCCCCTCCTCAGCCCGGCCGGCCACCGCCAGGGGCGCCCGCAACGCGACCGGCGCACCGAGATGGCGTCACCACGGAGCGGGCCCAGAAGGCCGACCGTGATAGGAGAGACGGGCAGGGCCATAGGTCGAGGGGCGGGGCCAAGAGAGCCAAGGGAGGGGCGGAGGGTCATAGGTCGAGGGGCGGAGCGCAGGCGTGGTGCTGGGGCGGGTTGGTGCTGCTGCGCATGCGCCTTCCTCTCCCAGGGCTGGTGGCGCTTGCGGAGAAGGCTGAGGGCGCAGCATCCCATTAAAGTGGGGGCGTTGTGGGGGGGACGGGACCCGGCCCGGCGCCCCTGGCCGCCTGCCCCCGCCCCGGGAGCCGCTTCTCCCCGGTCTCCCAACCGGCGGGGCCCGGCTGTCAGCCCGCAGGCTGGGGCGAGGCAGCAGCCCGAGAGGGGCCTCCCCCGCAGCTTTCAGAGGAGCAGCCGTGTCAGTCTGTATCCGCAAAAAGAACAGGAGGACTTGTGGCGCCTTAGAGACGAACCAATTTATCTGAGCATGAGCTTTCGTGAGCGACAGCTCACTTCCTCGGATGCATGCCGTGGAAACTGCAGCAGACTTTATATACACTCAGAGATCATAAAACATAATAAACAATGGTCACATAAACACCACCCTATACCGGAAACCTACTGACTGCTATTCCTACCTGCATGCCTCCAGCTTTCACCCTCACCACACCACACGATCCATCGTCTACAGCCAAGCTCTGCGATACAACCGCATTGGCTCCAACCCCTCAGACAGAGACAAACACCTACAAGATCTCTGTCAAGCTTTCTTACAACTACAATACCCACCTGCGGAAGTAAAGAAACAGATTGATAGAGCCAGAAGAGTTCCCAGACGTTACCTACTACAGGACAGGCCTAACAAAGAAAATAACAGAACACCACTAGCCGTCACCTTCAGCCCCCAACTAAAACCCCTCCAATGCATTATTAAGGATCTACAACCTATCCTAAAGGATGACCCAACACTCTCACAAATCTTGGGAGACAGGCCAGTCCTTGCCTACAGACAGCCCCGCAACCTGAAGCAAATACTCACCAACAACCACATACCACACAACAGAACCACTAACCCAGGAACTTATCCTTGCAACAAAGCCCGTTGCCAATTGTGCCCACATATCTATTCAGGGGACACCATCACAGGGCCTAATAACATCAGCCACACTATCAGAGGCTCGTTCACCTGCACATCCACCAATGTGATATATGCCATCATGTGCCAGCAATGCCCCTCTGCCATGTACCTTGGTCAAACTGGACAGTCTCTATGTAAAAGAATAAATGGACACAAATCAGATGTTGAGAATTATAACATTCATAAACCAGTCAGAGAACACTTCAATCTCTCTGGTCATGCAATCACAGACATGAAGGTCGCTATCTTAAAACAAAAAAACTTCAAATCCAGACTCCAGCGAGAAACTGCTGAATTGGAATTCATTTGCAAATAGGATACTATTAATTTAGGCTTAAATAAAGACTGGGAGTGGCTAAGTCATTATGCAAGGTAGCCTATTTCCCCTTGTTTTTTCCTACCCCCCACCCCCCCAGACGTTCTGGTTAAACTTGGATTTAAACTTGGAGAGTGGTCAGTTTGGATGAGCTATTGCCAGCAGGAGAGTGAGTTTGTGTGTGTGTGTGTCCCCGGGAAAAAAAAGAAAAAGGGGTGGGGTGGGGTGAGAAAGCCTGGATTTGTGCTGGACATGGCCCACTTTGATTACCATGCACATTGTGTAGAGAGTTGTCACTTTGGATGAGCTATTACCAGCAGGAGAGTGAGTTTGTGTGTGGGGGGGTGGAGGGTGAGAAAACCTGGATTTGTGCTGGAAATGGCCCACCTTGATGATCACTTTAGATAAGCTATTACCAGCAGGACAGTGGGGTGGGAGGAGGTATTGTTTTATGATCTCTGTGTGTATATAAAGTCTGCTGCAGTTTCCACGGTATGCATCCGATGAAGTGAGCTGTAGCTCACGAAAGCTCATGCTCAAATAAATTGGTTAGTCTCTAAGGTGCCACAAGTCCTCCTTTTCTCCCCCGCAGCGTGTCCCCTGATCGCTGCGGGGCTGGGGGCGAGAAGGGAGGTGGGTCGCTGCAGAACCGTGTGCTGGGCAGGGGGCTTGTGATACAGGCACTAGGGCTCAGACCCCTGAACCGCTTCTCCAGGTGCCAGACTGACGTTGCTGCCTACCTGGGCTGGCAACCTGATGTCCAGTTGTTTTGTAAGCTGCTGTTTGCCTGAAAGGCATGGACGCAGCCATAGGGTAGGTAATGCCCCAGGCAGGGACAATAGGCTTTTACCCCAACCCTAGAGGATGGTTGTCCCACAAGCATTCATCTTCTACTCCCAATGCATGGTCATCCCACTAAGCCAGGGGTGGCCAAGCTGAGCCTGAGAAGGAGCCAGAATTTACCAATGTACATTTCCAAAGAGCCTCAGTCATATGTCAGCAACCCCCCATTAGCTCCCACCCTGCTCCCAGCGCCTCCCACCCACCAGCAGCCCTGCCAAGCAGCGCCTCCCCATCAGCTGTTCCCTGGCATGCAGGAGGCTCTGGGGGTGAGGGGGAGGAATGAGGGCACGGCAGGCTCAGGGGAGGGGGTGGGAAGGGGTGGAGTGGGGGCAAGGGGTCTGTGCCAGAGCCAGGGATTGAACAGTGAGCAACCCCACCCCACCCCCACAGGATATTGGAAAGTTGGCTCCTGTAGCTCTAGCCCCAGAGTCAGTTCCTATACAAGGAGCCGCATATTAACCTCTGAAGAGCTGCATGTGGCTCCAAAGCCACAGGTTGGCCACCCCTACAGTAAGCCATCCCCACACCTTTATCCCAGTTTAATCACAGACACAACATGACAATGACAGGTTTCAGAGTAGCAGCCGTGTTAGTCTGTATTCGCAAAAAAACCAGGAGTACTTGTGGCACCTTAGAGAATAACCAATTTATTTGAGCATAAGCTTTCGTGAGCTACAGCTCACTTCATCGAATGCATCCGATGAAGTGAGCTGTAGCTCACGAAAGCTTATGCTCAAATAAATTTGTTGGCCTCTAAGGTAAACATGTTAATGTGTATTCATTTTTGAGCCTCTGGGTTTCTCCCACTTTCTATGCACAAACCAATGATTATTTGACAGCTTCTCTCTACTGTTTACTCAGGGGAGATGGTAGCACTTTGCCCTCCCTCATGATTTTTGTTCTGATATTAAACAAAAACCAGACACTTATGGGGACTGGTAAAGGACTATGGAGATTTTGTGAAGCAGAGGTTTAAGAAGATGGCTATGAGAGTGGTGTGTTTGTGTTAAGAAAAGGAGTACTTGTGGCTCCTTAGAGACTAACCAATTTATTTGAGCATGAGCTTTCGTGAGCTCATGCTCAAATAAACTGGTTAGTCTCTAAGGTGCCACAAGTACTCCTTTTCTTTTTGGGAATACAGACTAACACGGCTGTTACTCTGAAACCTGTCTTTGTGTTAAGAAATAGCCTGGCACTAAAAATGCCATCTCTGGTTTCCCTGATTTCTCTCATAATTCACACTATCTTAAATAATTCTGAGCAAATCTTTTTTTAAAAAAACCCACACTTTTCAGAATTATAATTTCATCCTCATTAAATTTGAAATTAGTTATGAGAACTTCTTGGGGCTATCTTTTATCTCCCACTTGGATAAATGTATCATTGTAGGTACATGTCTGGTTTGTTGTCTCTGCATACGTAGGCCCATTAAATCAATGGGAGTTCTAGCTGTGCAGAGTGCAGGATTAAATTTGTAGTCTTTTCTCAAGAAACTCTAATTAGAGTAGCTTGTCAGTGAGGGGGTGAGGATAGAAGATCATTACATTTTTTCTCCCGGTTGTTTAAAAAACAACATATTGGAGCTAGGAAGTAGATAGAATTTTGTTGATTCTAATGGTCTAACAAGATGTGCCTTATAGTAAAATGCAATGATTGCTTTTAATACCTTAAAGGTCAATTAGATGAATATTGACAACAAAAATATTTAAACAAATAGGAATATATTTTATATGTAATCTATGCGGAATACATGATGGCGTGGGAGAAAGGTTTTGTCACCATGAGTTTGGGATGAGTGCATTACAAGGGGTGAAGCTATGAGCAAATTATGCAGAACATAAAAAATGAGAGGTGATAAAATTATTCTACACTACATCATGCTCTACCTGCCATGTATGTTCTAAAAACTACTTAAGGATTGTTTTAGAGTTATTAATAATTTAAATGGGACTTTCTTGTATCCCTCCATCTATACCACCTCAGGCTTTGTCTGCGCTAGGAAATAGAACCATTTCAGCAGTCGGGGTAGCTATCCATTTCTCTGGTTCCGTGGACATTCCTGGGGATAGTGTGTAGCCAGACAGAATTATTTCTGTTCTTACTTGATTAAATGGAATCTAGGGGATGTTGCAGTTGAACATAAATTAGAGCTGCCCTGCGGCTGCTCTTATTTACTCTAAGAACAGAGTATCAGGATGCCACAGGACTCCTTGTTGTTTCTGAGAACAGAGAGTGCCAGAATAAGGGGATCCCTTTTGCCTCCCTCTCCATTCTTGTGCTTTGTGGAACTTGGGTGGGACAACAATTTAAGGTTCCTGTTTCTAGCCCTGCAGGGCTAATTTTTAAGCGGTTACTAGTCCATAACGATCTCATTTACGTTGGGCCTCTGGGATGTCGTAATTTTTGGGAAATACACATTTGGGGAAGAAGGAGGAAACATTTATCTGGCAGATTAATTAAAAGAGAGCTGCTGAGGACAGAGTTTGCAATGATGGAATAAGGAAATAGTTTAGCAGTCAGAGAGCATGTAAGGCAGCCAGAAATGTAAGAAAATATATTAATCACCGTTATAATTTATTGTATTATAACTTCGTATGAGATGTATGTATGCATGGATGTGTCTGTGTATTGAGCAATTGAAAGGAGAAAGTTTTTTCACACCATTTGCAGTTTTTTTATTGGTTCATTTTTAGTTAATACCTGTTTAACTTCAGTTTCTAATGAATATTTCAGAAAAAGGATGGCTTTGTTAAGGATTCAGTACTCCAACCACTTCAGTTAAGATGCTAGAACATACCTTTCTGAAAAAACACCTGTCCCTCCCAAATAGGGAGAAATGGACAGCCTGCGTATTTGCCACCTTTGACTGTCCCTCCTATTCGGCTGTTGTGAGGGTTATATCAGCATATATCCTATTCTCCAGGTACACAGCTCACACAAAACTACGCTTGGGGGGGGAGGGGGAAATCACACTAACTGCACTGCATTAATGTCACTGTACACAGAAGTGTTTTAGATCCCACTGACTGACTGCCATTGTGTTGCTTGTGGAATCATCTAGAGTTTTGAAGCTGCAGAGCTTATGAAATATTGTGATGTTTTGGTGTACAGCAGAACCTCAGAGTTACGAACACCAGAGTTAGGAACTGACCGGTCAACCATGCACCTCATGTGGAACCGGAAACACACAATCAGGCAGCAGCAGAGACCCTATAGTATAGTAGTGTGTTAAACATAAACTACTAAAAACAAAAAAATAGGGAAAACGTCATTATTCTTCTGCACAGTAAAGTTTCAAAGTCGTATTAAGGAAATGTTCAATTGTAAACTTTTGAAAAGAGCCACGTTTTTCGTTCAGAGCTACAAACAGTTCAGAGTTAGGAACAACCTCCTTTCTGAAGGTGTTGGTAACTTACTGTCGTCCCCTCTTACCCCGTGGCAGGCTGATGTGGTGCCATCCGATGCGAGGCACGGGCCCAAACTCTTGGGCAAGTCTAGGAAAGTGGGCTTTCGAGGGCACGAGGTGGCTAGCTATGAAATGAGGGAGGGGGGGGTGCTTTCTTCCTGGCACTGACTCAGCTAGAGAAAGTCCCAGTCCCCAGGTGGCCTCCCGCGAGCCCTGGGCGGTGACCCCCGGGCCCCCTCACCCCCGTGCAGACGGCGGGGCGCCGGCATTTGCGCTGACCCCGGGCTCTGCGCGGCGGGCGGCGGGGGAGCGGCAGGCCCCGGAGCGGTCCCCGCTGCGCAGCCAGGCCCCGCGCCCAGCAGCCCCGCCCCGCGCTGGCCCCGCCCCGGCGCCTGCGCCGAGCTCCGCTCGCCAGCCGGGCCCTGCGGACGGAGCCGGAGCCGGAGCCATGGCGCTGCGCGGCGGGGCCGAACGCCGGCCCCTGCGGGGGCTGCCGCCGCCGCTGCTGCTGCTGGCGGCGGGGCTGGGCGCGCGGGCCGGGGCGGCGGCGCGGGGGGAGGCCGCGGCCCGGCCCGTGGCCCTGGAGGAGGAGATCGTGTCCGAGAAGGCGGCGGAGGAGAGTCACCGGCAGGACAGCGCCAACCTCCTCATCTTCATCCTGCTGCTCACCCTCACCATCCTCACCATCTGGCTCTTCAAGCACCGCCGGGCGCGCTTCCTGCACGAGACCGGCCTGGCCATGATCTACGGTGAGGGGCGCCGCGAGCTGCCGCCCGGCAACCGGCCCCCACGCCCCTGGCTGCAGCCTAGCAACCGACACGCGGCCCCGAGCTGCCGCCGGCCCCCCCCCCCGACTAGCACCCCCCCAGTAACTAGCCCCCACACCCTGAGCGGCCATCCAGCCCCCCACCCAGCCACCCCCCCAATAACCAGCCCCCACCCCCTGAGCGGCCATCCAGCCCCCCCCAGCCCCCCCCCATAACCAGCCCCCAGCCCCCACCCCCTGAGCGGCCATCCAGCCCCCCCCCCAGCACCCCCCCAGTAACCAGCCCCCAGCCCCCACCCCCTGAGCGGCCATCCAGCCCCCCCCAGCACCCCCCCAGTAACCAGCCCCCACCCCCTGAGCGGCCATCCAGCACCCCCCCCAATAACCAGCCCCCACCCCCTGAGCGGCCATCCAGCCCCCAGCACCCCCCCCAATAACCAGCCCCCACCCCCTGAGCGGCCATCCAGCACCCCCCACCCCCAGCACCCCCCCAGTAACCAGCCCCCACTCCCGTAGCGGCCATCCAGCCCCCCACCCCCAGCACCCCCCCAGTAACCAGCCCCCAGCCCCCACTCCCTGAGCAGCCATCCAGCCCCCAGCACCCCCCCAATAACCAGCCCCCACCCCCTGAGCGGCCATCCAGCCCCCCCACCCTCCTCACCATCTGGCTCTTCAAGCGCGCTTCCTGCACGAGACCGGCCTGGCCATGATCTACGGTGAGGGGCGCCGCGAGCTGCCGCCCGGCAACCGGCCCCCACGCCCCTGGCTGCAGCCTAGCAACCGACACGCGGCCCCGAGCTGCCGCCGCCCCCCCCCCCGACTAGCACCCCCCCAGTAACTAGCCCCCACACCCTGAGCGGCCATCCAGCCCCCCACCCAGCCACCCCCCCAATAACCAGCCCCCACCCCCTGAGCGGCCATCCAGCCCCCCCCAGCCCCCCCCCATAACCAGCCCCCAGCCCCCACTCCCTGAGCAGCCATCCAGCCCCCAGCACCCCCCCAATAACCAGCCCCCACCCCCTGAGCGGCCATCCAGCCCCCCCCCCCCCCCCAGCACCCACCCAATAACCAACCCCCAGCCCCCACCCCCTGAGCGGCCATCCAGCCCCCCCCCCCCCCAGCACCCACCCAATAACCAACCCCCAGCCCCCACTCCCTGAGCGGCCATCCAGCCCCCCCCACCCCCAGCACCCACCCAATAACCAACCCCCAGCCCCCACCCCCTGAGCGGCCATCCAGCCCCCAGCACCCCCCCAATAACCAGCCCCCACTCCCTGAGCGGCCATCCAGCCCCCCCCACCTCCAGCACCCACCCAATAACCGACCCCCAGCCCCCACCCCCTGAGCGGCCATCCAGCCCCCACCCCCCAGCACCTACCCAATAACCAACCCGCAGCCCCCACCCCCTGAGCGGCCATCCAGCCCGCCACCCCCAGCACCCCCCCAGTAACCAGCCCGTAGCCCCCACCCCCTGAGCGGCCATCGAGCCCCCCCCCCCACAGCACCCACCCAATAACCAATCCCCATCCCCCACCCCCTGAGCGGCCATCCAGCCCCCCTCATCTAGCACCCACCCAATAACCAGCCCTCACCCCCTGAGCGGCCATCCAGCCCCCCTCATCTAGCACCCACCCAATAACCAGCCCCCACCCCCTGAGCGGCCATCCAGGCCCCAGCACCCCCCCAATAACCAGCCCCCATTCCCTGAGCGGCCATCCAGCCCCCCCCCACCTCCAGCACCCACCCAATAACCAACCCGCAGCCCACACCCCCTGAGCGGCCATCCAGCCCCCCCCAGCACCCACCCAATAACCAATCCCCATCCCCCACACCCTGAGCGGCCATCCAGCCCCCCTCATCTAGCACCCACCCAATAACCAGTCCCCACCCCCTTAGCGGCCATCCAGCCCCCCTCATCTAGCACCCACCCAATAACCAGCCCTCACCCCCTGAGCGGCCATCCAGCCCCCCTCATCTAGCACCCACCCAATAACCAGCCCCCACCCCCTGAGCGGCCATCCAGGCCCCAGCACCCCCCCAATAACCAGCCCCCATTCCCTGAGCGGCCATCCAGCCCCCCCCCACCTCCAGCACCCACCCAATAACCAACCTGCAGCCCCCACCCCCTGAGCGGCCATCCAGCCCCCCCCAGCACCCACCCAATAACCAATCCCCATCCCCCACACCCTGAGCGGCCATCCAGCCCCCCTCATCTAGCACCCACCCAATAACCAGTCCCCACCCCCTTAGCGGCCATCCAGCCCCCCTCATCTAGCACCCACCCAATAACCAGCCCCCACCCCCTGAGTGGCCATCCAGCCCCCCTCATCTAGCACCCAGCAGCCAAACCCCCAGCCCCCACCCCCTGGCTGCTGCCTAGCAACCAGCCCCCACCCCCTCAGCTGCCATCTAGCACCTAGCAAGCAGCCCTCAGCACCCTCATCTAGCACCAACCCCCAGCACCCCTCACCCAGCACCCACCCAGCAACCAACCCCCAGCACCCATCCCCGAGCTGTCACACGACTCTCAGCTGCCACCCAGCAACCAGTTGATAGCAGCCACCCTCCAGTCACACTTCCTGCATGAGGCCAGCCTGGCCATGTCTACGGTGAGGCGCCCCTCCTCCCTCCCCCAGCCATCCAGACCCACCCACTGAACTGCCACACAACACCCCACATTTAGCCACCCATCTGGCACCCGCTGCTGGCACATGTTGACTGCACAAGATCTGCCTGGCAACAATCTATAGCGAGACACCCTCCCAGGACCCAACCGTCGTCTGAGCCACCCAGCAAACAACCCCATCTCCCACCCACTGAGTCGGACCCATCCCTGTGCACACTGCCTGCATGAGACTAGCCAGGACATGAACCTCTCTATGCACTCTGCACCCAGCACCCCCCATCTAGTGCTCACCCTGCAACCCCATCATAGCGCTTGCCGTTATCTACAGTGATATACTTTCTGTGTGAGACGGGACCATGATCTATGGTGAGACTGACCAGGAAAATGCCCATCTGGGGTCTCCCTCTCTGAGCCACCATCTTAGCACCCACTGGTGCTGAGCCTCAGCACTCACTGCTGGGCACAATTCCTGCATAAGAAAGGTCTGGGCATGAGGGGTTGAACTAACTAACCCAGGGCTTCTTGAAAGGCCTATATAGTAGCCGAGGTGTGTCTTTAAAATTTGCAAGAAAATGTATTTTAGCTAAGAGGTCTTGGGAATATTGAAAGTGGTCTTTTCAGATGGGGGCAGCCTATTAAAAATGTTCCTGAGTGCAGGTGTCACTCTGTGACAACTGATTTCACATGGTTCTGACAACTGAGTAAGGAAGGTGCAGTAGGCTAAGAGGATGACAGAGACTTGCTCAGATCCTAGGCCGTGTTCTTTGCCTGGGAGGTATAGCATGTCACTTACTGGGTGGTAAGCTTTTTAAAAAATAAATAAATTATATATTGCATCATATCAAGAATGGAGATCTTACATCTAATGTCCAAAAGGGATCATGCTGAGGTGTTTATATAATTCCTGACCAACTGACACTTGTGGCAAAGAGGTTGCATGTAGAGGCCCTGTAGAGGCACTAATCCTGCAGCTTGTCTTGTGGAGGTGGACATCAGTGTGGCCCTGTGAAGAGCTATGCCTATATGAATCTCAGAGGTCATAGAGCTTGTCATCAATGAAAGTGTGAGTCTGTGGAGCCAAGATTTTACAAAATGATTAGTGTTTCTGGGTGCCCAGCTTGGGGCACCAGAGTGGGTCCTGACTGTCAGAAAGTGCTGAGCACCCTCCCGCTGAAAATCAGCTTCCTTTAAGGTGTCTTAAGTTGGGCACTCAGAATAACTAGTCACATTTTAAAATCTTGGCCTGGAGAATTAGTGCTATTTCTAACACAGAACTAAACTGTATAAAGGGCAGGAGGACCGGAGTTCTTTACCATTGCCTTTGCTACATTCTGTGATGCAGCTTATTGAGACTAGGGAAGTCCTAGGTGGCAGTGGATTTGTTACAACATAAGAATGTCTCATCAGGCAATGAAATTCCAGGGTTCCAATCCTGGGTTCTGTGGCTGGTTTATACTCAGACTGTAGTCCAATCACAACCTCTGTCAGTTTCCCCATTTGTACTATGGAGATAATACTTACCATGGTAGGGGGAGTGTTTGCACTGCACCCAGAAGACGTAAAGTACTCCGTTTGTTCAGTAGTGTTGTTAAACCATTATCGTCCTCATCTTTCTTCCCACACTATCAGGTGCATGAGGCAGAAGCCACACAGCACCAGTCATTCCTATCCTAGGCTCATTTTTACATGTCTTTTATATTCCAGTGTAATAATGCTGTTTCCACTGTTGTCAGATATGGAGTGTGCCTCTAGGTTGGCCACTCCATCTCTTGCCCTGGGGTTGCCAAAGAAATGCTTGTTTAGGTAGGCTGTTACCGGGCCTTCTTAAAATATGTCCCAAATATGACTCTCTTCTTTTGTCCTGCTTGTATTGTTGTAGGTAGTTTTGCCATGCTAGGACCTCTTCATTACTTATTTTTTAAATCCATTTTACTTTCAATACTCTATGCAAACACCTACATTGAAAACTGTTCAATTTGTTGTAATAAATGCCATTGAAAGGAAACCAGTTAACGAGGAGCATTGCAGAATAATTACCCCATAACAAACGGACTGTCAAGAAGATACAGTTGATCCCTTGTAAGTACCTGGAACGTAAATAAGAGAAAGGAGGCCCTGTTCCGTGTGTGAGGTGATGTAGGAGTTGACCTTAGGGCTTGTGTATTAGGGATTTTTGCACCAGTGCATCTGTGCTGCAGTTCTGTAAAGTGGGGCTTGCACCAGTACAGTGTACCTACACTGGGGATTCAGAAATCCCAAATGTGGACAAACACTTGAAGTGGTGCTTTCAAAAGCACCTGAGGAATTCAGGAGCACAAATCTCATTGATTTAAGGATGGGTGCTTGGCAGTTTGAGGGACATGCTCCTAAATCTCTTGGGTCATTTTGTAAATCTGCTGCATAGTGTTTGTCTTTGAGCAGATGGGACTGTTCCAGTTCACTTGTTAAGAGCACTCACCGTCCAGGTTGTAGTTCCACCTCTGAATACTTCTCTACAACGAAGCGATCAAGTGGGAAAAAGGCATAATTATTTGAGGTGTGAAGTGGCCTGTATAGAAGCAGCTCTGTGGAGGAAAATATCCTTTGCAGCCCTTTATAATATAGTGGGATGGGTACCAAAAAGGGTAATTTTTGCAAGGATGTATAACATGCTCTCTCGAATCATGTTGTTGTTTTTTTAACGGAGTGTGAGTCAAAATTGAACATTTCTAATCAATAACCGATTAGACTGTGTCTGTGATCTCTGCGAAGTATTAACTGAATTTTGGGGTTGTAATGGATAGGTAGGGTAAGGCCAATGGGCTATAGGACTTAGCTGAGTGATTTAAACTGTGCCATTCCAAGCCTTGTCTAGATTAGAGTTAACTCATTTGTTCTTAACTCGAGTTCTATATTCCCATTAAAACTAATCTGATGGATTGCATCCATGCTCTGTTGATATGCATGTATCTAGGATTTGTTCAGCCTCCTTGTGTCTACATTGTCACAGCATTCAACCATGTTAGTCGCAGTGATTTGTGACAAGCCTCCCTGAATTCCTGGATCAGCTGATTTTGCAGGGCTTTGTGATAGAGCTTGTCTGTTTATCTGGGGGTTATGCAGGGGAAAGTCACTTGAATGAAAATTCCCACAGTCCATCCGTTCACCATTTCCAGAAATCCATGGGGCCAGAATGCAGCACTCCATCTCTCTGTTGTCTGCTTGTTAGTTTCCTTCCCTGTGTGTTGCTTAGCTGTTTGTGAGCCTAGATTCCTGGCGTAAGCTGCAATGAAAGGTGATATACTGAGAATTCTCATTAGCAGTAGGAGGTGAGTTATCTGAGGAAGATGCACTGTGTAGTTGCAGGTATTTCAGGACCTAGGACTGACTGATGCAGTGGAGAGAGGGGAGATGGGCAGATAGGTGACTTTGTCATACATTGTGTAGTAGCACTGAGGACTGATTTGGATCAGCATTGGAATCTTGCCTTACCAGTGAAGCTTCATGGGCATTAACATGATTGAGATGACATGACTGAAACCAACACATTGAGGGGCTTAGGCGTATGGGCAGAGAGAGAGTTAGAGTTGAGCTAGAAGGAACAGTCAGGTTGTAACTTGACGACAAATCCTACTCTAAACAAGCCCTTACTAAGTATATGTTTAGGATTGAAAAGTAGCCTTCAGTATTTGGTATTGTAGCTAGTATTAAATGGCTCTTATTTCAGTTTTCCTGTCAGTTGTTAGTTCTAATTGGCGTTGCAGTATTAGGTGCTTGTGATTGAGCTCATCAAGCTGGTAGCTATCGTATGGCAAATGTCCTCAACAAAACAAGTGGAAAACACTATCCAAAAGTTGTGATTTTTATGCATTCAGCTTCTTGAGTGTTGTGCCCTATTTTCTCATTAATTTTAAAACAAAGGGAAGAAGGTTGTTTCCATTGATGTGCAAAAAACGGTGTAACCCACTGATGAGTATGTTACAAGACCCCCGATTCACAGAGGATATGAGTTGATACAGCCCCAGCTAGAGAAACTTAGTTCTTTAGCTCAAGTGGTAGTAGCTCATGCTTTTATTTCTGGAAATCCCTGGTCCATCAGCCAAGATGGCAATTGCACCGTTTTTGCAGACTTCATTTTGACTCCACTTGTGTCTTGAGGTTGTCATCTTTGTTCTGCCATTACCCCTTATCCCATCCCAGGGTTGCTCTCCCTTCATTTCTAGAGGATGAGTCATGTAATTTGGATTCTAAACTAATCTGTAATGTGCTTTTTTTTCCCATCTGCACTTTCCTAAACTGAATTTAGAGAATCAATAGCAGAACGAATAACACCAAATACATACTATTTCAGTGGTTGCGTAGGAAAACCTGGACCATTCTCTGTCTCTATGGCTTTGGGGGAAATATTGGAGATTTGCCTCCTTTGAAGACTGATCACAAGTGTGGAATTAGGAAAAATGAAGGCTAATCTCTTCAAGTGCTGTAGAGGCTGTTCGGACCCTAGTTGCTCAAAAGCAGCGAGCTAAAAACTGCACGAAGTAAACTACTTAAGCTTCATCTTTGCCTGTAAGTCCTCAGACTCTCAAGTAAATTGGGCTCAGTATTTCTGACCCATCAGAATTTGAGTTTTGGTACTGTGAAGCTGCTAACTAAGCATGGAGGATGCCAGCACAGGTGTAGCATATGTTGGGGCTGAAAACCTATCTGCTAATTCCATTAGAAAGCACTGATGTTTGATATCTTTTGGCTGCATCTCTTGCCAGTAAAACACAATGTTAGGGTTCAGCTTGTTCATATTTTCACTGTAAATTATAATCTCTCTCTCTCTCTCTCGATGAGTTTGTATCTCTCTCCTAAATTGTGCTGTAGGCTAAAGTCTGCCTGCAATAAAAGACGTAGGCACAGCAGTGAATTATTTCAGCACATTGGAAAACAGCATTTTGATGGTCTTTGTGCTTCACACAGATGCTTAAAACGACGCTCTCACAACCCAGGCATCAAAAATCTAAGATCATTACAGCTGTGTTCATAGACAGCACATGATCTTAATTTTAAACCCTAGCTCAGAAATATTCAGAAACACCTAAAAAGCCTATGGGCTTCCACTGTTTGTTGAAAGGTAAATGTGATGAAAACACTTAGCTTTAGCATCTTGTTTCAAAATGATCCACTTAGTCTACCATCCTCGCCGTTAAACTTTCCATGTCCTTTCTTCTGTGTCAGCAGGCTCCCCACCATCAATCTCCAGGCCAGATTTAGGGAGAGGTTTTTATAAGTGTTGCCAAACTAAAACATTAAACCCTCTCTGATTGTGGCGTCACCAGAGTGGAGCTCCAAGCCAGCAATCTTTGCCTGAGATTTTATACTATTCCCAGCAATGGTAAGCAGTAGTAACGCATATACATGGTACAGAGAGTGAGAGCTGACTGTGTGGCTCGAAAGCTTGTCTCTTTCACCAGCAGAAGTTGGTCCAGTAAAAGATATTCCTTCACCCACTTCGTATCTCTGAAATTTATTGCCATCTAGGGATTTATGCCTGGCACTTCAAACTAATGCTGTCTTGTAGCCACAAGATTTCTATTGAGAGGGTCAGTTACACCTAAAACCAATGCAAGGCAAACGGAAAGGTGTGTCCCATGTTTCAGTATTCATCTTCAGTGCAACACTGGACCATTGTCAAAACAGATCTATTTTGGGCATAGCCACATTGTCCCTCCCTAATAGGTAAATCTGAATGACAAATCTGCATTTAGAAGTGAGGCTGTGTCACCCAGTGGTTCAGACCCAGGGTCCTTGAGCTCTCATTCTGGTGTTGATTTGTGTATGTGTATATTTTTTTACATACTATTTAGTGATTCCGTTTATAGTAAGGGGACTTATTTTTGCTCTTTAACATGCTGTCTTTCAGACTCTTCGCTCTGTTAACACACACAATATACAGTATCTTTAGGGTTCAGATGGTCGTCTTAGCAAACATTATAGGTTTATCCAGCGCTTTCTGTCTCCTGCTTTCCATGGAACCAGAAATTTATTTGGCAGGAAAATGCAAGGAGCAACAGGTGTTGAGGAATTTTAACTTAGAAGCCAGTCTTGTTAAGGTGCCCCTAAATTGTTCATATGTGCACAGCGTCATGTACAGATCTGTTCGAGTTGGACTGAAAGCTGGACTGCAAAGTGCAGAAAGGCACCTGCTAGGAAACCAGCTTGATCAAATGAAGCACTGCTTTGCAAAGATTAAAAGACGTGGAGAAGCAGATGAAGAAAGACAAGATCCCTTAGAAATTCACAAAGCAAGGTGTCCTGTGGAGGGTATTATTAAGTCCTACCAGCTTTGAAATGTTAAAAATAATCCCTGAATGAACCTCCCGGGTTGTAAGGAGACTGAAACAAGGTTGACGGTTATTCTTACAGTTTCAAATATTCATGACAGTCCTAAAATCATCTCTTTCCAAGAAAATACATCCATTGTGCATACCAAGAAGAGCTTAACATCCCATACATCAGTCCAGTCAGATTTCTCTTTGGGTACTAGCTGTCGTGTACACAGGTCTGTATACAGAAAAATCTGGAGCAGGGCAAAAACCTAACAAGAACTTCTTTATTCTGGGAGCCCCTCTTATTAATTCTCAGTCACTTTGCTTTTGTGGGTTAAGCTAGGCCTTTCAGTATAACTTTAATACTGGTGAGTTTGTGCAATAAGTAGCTCTTTAAGATCGTCTTTATGCCAATGAAAAACTTGAAGATTCTTGTGTTCTTTGAGTGTTACGTAAACAATGAGTGTTTTCTCTATGAAAGGAATGCAGGGCCCTGTTCTTACTCTATGGCAAATATACCCCTCCCATCCCCTATGAACCAGCTGAGTCAATAACAACTCCTGAACTGGCAGCAGCAGAATGCTAGGTGCTTTCTGATCAGCTGGTTTGCAGTATTGTGGTTTTAGTGCACTGGCCTGCGATTTGTATAGTGCCCTTTCTTTGCAATACAGTTGACTGGCCAGGCGAAGGGAGTCTTAAACTCAACTCCACAGCATTCCTCTTCCTCATTTCCAGGTGCTACACTGCACTAAACACCTTCCTAATATGTTGGCAGGACTGAGTTCCACCTAGAATTCTAGTAGTGATACTGCCCTTTATTTTTATCAACCTAGAAGAGACCTTTTATCCTGGATAGATATCTTTCAATCCTCTAAAGCTTTTATGGTGCCCTAACATTGTAATACATATGTGTTCCTCACATTCTAAAAAGAATGCACAACAATCTCTGTGTATTTCCCCTCAGCAGTATAAGTATTTTATTCTTTTCTTTTATATAAGTCTTTATAGTTTGGGAAGGCGTCATGGGAAATGGGGCAGTTTCTGTGAATGAACTGTTTATACATGGGAGTTTCCAGTCAGTGGGATGTATATGATTTGTCTGCCCACATCTGAGGTGTGTTTCCTGGATGTAGTAGTTGCATCCTAAGAAATGCTAATTCTGTCCACCCTCGAGAGGCAGTGTGCTACCAATATGTGCATTCTGCAGGTCAGTATGCTAGGAAGAAGTTCTGATGAATTTTCTTTTTTAAAAGAGATTTGTGGTTTTACAGCTCTGAGAAGCTGGCAAGGAGCTAGCACAAATACAGAGTTTATCTTCCACATCTCCTGGTGGAATTTAGTTGGTTAATATTTACAGATGTTGCATGGCTAATGTTGTGTCTTTATTTCCAGGCGTGCTGATGGGCGTCATCCTTCGATATGGAATTCACGTTCCCAGCGACGTTAATAATGTGACCTTAAATTGCCAAGTGCAAACCAGTCCAGCTACTTTGTTAGTAAATGTTAGTGGGAAATATTATGAGTATACCCTGAAGGGGGAAATCAGCCCTCATGAACTTAATAACGTTCAAGATAATGAAATGCTGAGAAAGGTGAGCTGCTTAGCGTTTGGAAACTTTGCATGGCATAGCTCTTGGCAAATGTCCAAGACAGGATTGTTAAATGGGCCCAATCCTGTCCCCTTCGCAGTTGATAGGAGTTTTGTTCTCAGCTGCAGCAGGGGCAGGATTTGGCGCAAACTGTAAACCAGAACGTTTAATCTTACTACAGTAGCTAATTATATTGTAAAAGCTACAAATTAAAGGATTGCACTTCATATTACTCTTGTTAGTCTTGTAGCTTTCATGCCAAACTGTCTTGTCTGATTATATATAAAATATGCAACATATTCTGATTACTGTGATTTCTTTTGTCTCTTGAAATCTTAATTTCAACAGATTTTATTCTTTTTAAACAGGTGACTTTTGATCCTGAAGTGTTTTTCAATATCTTACTCCCTCCAATTATATTTTATGCAGGATACAGCTTAAAAAGGGTATGTGTCATTGCATTTCATTTTATTTGAAGGTCGTAGGTATTTAAAATTCTTGTAGCTCTGGAAGTACGGTAATACTGAACAAACGTTAGCATGCCTCATTTGCAGTGCACAGTCCTACGTTCTGCCTTAGTTATTTCTAGAGCGGTCATTGCCAGAGTGACTAAGCAAAGGTTCTCATGCTGTCCTATATTGTGATGTATATATATACAGAAAAAGGAGAAAAGTTTAAAAAATATAATTGTTGCTTGTATATTCTTTATCTGAAATCTCCAGTTTTTGTTCAAATTTGCACTCAGATGTGAGGGTGCCTGTTTGCTTGATCCCTTGTAAAATTTCTGTCTATTTCCCTCCCCAAAATACACAAGTATAAAGGATCAGGTATGGGAGTTCTCATAAAAAAGCAACAAAGACTGGGGAAATGGAAACTATAGCCATGTTAGAATATTGTGTATGGGTCAGAGCTTTCTCATAGGATCCAGAAGTTATTGAGGCAATTGTTACCAAGGCTTACAAAAAGCAGAGGTAGGGGAACTCAGCATTTTGGCCTGGGTCACTGAGGAGAACATAAGCTTCCTCAGGAGTTCCCCAGGAGGCAGCAGTTACAAACCATTTACAAGCACTTAAATCAAATTAGGTCATGGTGAAGCTTTTTTTGCAGGTTTGAAATAAGCGACAGGTTCCTTGTCCTAGCCAAATCTCTGAAGTGCTAATATGTAAGGAAGGAAACATGAGCCTGTTTGGCTCATGTAAAAGGAAATAATCCTTCCAGGCTTGGAAATCCCCCAGTCCTCAGCATCAGCAATCTGCTAAACAAGCTGCTAAAAGCAAACAATTAGATCATTTTGATTTATTTATTAGTAGTAGTATTGTGGTAGCACCTAGGGGCCAGATCATGGATCAAGGTGCTGTACAAACACACTTTGATTGCCCCAAAGAATTTACAATCAAAGTATAAGATGAGATATTGACAACCCTTCCTTAATGTGTATGGTCTGAGGAACATACAAACGGTTTGAATGCAAAGCATCAGTACAGCTGTAATGCAGTGTGTTTTTTCTCTTCTAGAGGCATTTCTTCAGAAACTTGGGGTCAATCCTAGCGTATGCTTTTCTTGGAACGGCTATCTCCTGTTTTGTGATAGGGTGAGTATTTGAAGTCCATCCACAGGTTTTGGCAATATAGAGGGCTTGTGCTCTGGTTGCTAGCTTGTGCCAACACTTCTATGGTGCTGTTACCTATGCTGGGTAGATTAAAGGTAGTATGGAGATGCCTACCCATTCTATAATCACATCTTCGCTTGCAGGGTAGACCTATCCTTGATGTGGAGTAAGATAAAGTGATATGATTTGAGCACAGGACTTAGAGCTAGAACTCCCGTGTTCTAATCCCAGCTCTGACCAGATACTCAACCTCCCTGTCTCAGTTTCTTTAAAGGAGGAATTAATACTATTTGCCTACCTTTCAGAGCTGTTGAAGATCAATTAGGGTCTGACAAATATTATACTGTAGTTCTTGGTTTCTAGTTACTACTGTAATAAATAGAATATTGATATAAAAATATTAAATTGGGTTTAAAAGGTTTCCAGAGATTTTCACAGGTCTTTAAATACCAGATATTACTTATGAGACTGGATCAGTGAAAGACTTGGTAGATATAAGCATCAAGTGAGGCACTGGTATGAAATATAGAGGGCCACACAAACTGCATAGCGGTATTTAAAAAAACAACACCACCCCAAACACCTGAACTGTAACAGTGTCTAAACTGAAAACTTGGCCTAAGAGTAAGAGGTTTCTACAAGTGTTGTTTTAGTGTTAGCAGTAAAAAAACCTCCCCGAGGGATTAAAGGCTTCAGGAGTTGCTTCAGGAGCAGTACGGAATGCTGCTGTGCTGTGATTCATTCTTCTGGTCCGTGGTAGGGCACAATGCTACTAGACTGGAGAAATGTAGCAGAAACCTACAAGATAATATCAACTTTTAAAAAATGAAATTGCATATTTTAATTTTCTTTGCCTGAAAGATAGGGAAGTACCTCTGGGGTAGAAGGAGTTACTCTAAGTAACACAGGATTAGGCTATTGAAGTAATCAGTAGATTTTTTTTCTTCTTTCCAGGAATACCTTCCCTTTTCCCCACACATGCTGTGTTTGATCTAACCTGTGATTAGTGATGTGATGCCCTTTAGCTAGTAGGATACAATATGTGCGTGTGTAGCAAGAGCTGAAACAAATTTGTGTTTGAAAATGTCCCTTAGAATATTGCAAGAGAGCAGGAGAATTACTGTGATGTGTTAAATTGGCAAGTTAATGGGGCTTGGGTTTGCTCCCGGATACTGTTGGTTATGCCATGCTATGATTCTATTTAGTATTATTCATTTATATAGACAGAGGGAACTAATTCTTATTCTAAGTAGTAAAAAGGTGAGAATTACATAGGATGCTTTCAAGAGGAGATTGTGGAAGATCAAAGCAACCTCAGCCTCCATCTAGACTTGTCTTAAAAAAAGAGAGAGAGAAAAAGAAAGAGGCTTGATACAAAGTCAGTGAAAGGTCATTACATTGACCAGTCATATAAAACATTGTAGAAATTAAACCACTTGTGAGATGGAGCAGGTGCGATGGTCTGTTTTACACATTCCACAAGCTGCTGACATACTTACCCTGTCAAATTGTTCCGTATTAAGTAGCTTTATGCACGGAGTAGTTCAGATGTTAAATCCATGTGCTGCTAACCACATACACAGCACTGGGTATGGATTAAATGGGAGTTGAGGGCCCTTAGCGCTTTGCCGACTTGCCCCCGTCAATGAACACAGCCCAGCCGGTCAAACTCTGCCGTTCTTGTTTAATATAAATAAAATATTGTGTATTGAGGTAACTTTACGGGTTAAACCTGCAAATTCAAGCGAATTGCATTGTTAAAACAATATTCACAAGCTTTCCAAATATCCAGCTATGTCTCTGCTTATTCAACAGGTCGCTCATGTATGGATGTGTAGCATTGATGAAAGTAACCGGGCAACTTGGAGGAGATTTTTACTTTACGGACTGTCTGTTGTTTGGTGCCATAGTATCTGCTACTGACCCAGGTATATTGTGATCATTGTTTCTCCTCTCATGTTACCAAAGTATTGTTCTGTTTTGGGTTGGGGGAAGAGAGATGTGTGGCTTATGGCATCTTTCCCTGAGTTTCGGAGTTTAAGCAAATTATGACTCATTTTTAGCGGTAAAATTGATCTCCATCAAGAAAAATAATATTTTATATATATAAATATATTATATATTTTATATATAAAAGCTGCCCCCCTCCAAAGCCTTGTCCTCACATTGACATCATTGGGAGGCTTTCTGTCGATTTTACTGGGGTTTTTGTTCAGGCCCACAGTGAGTGTGGCAGATGTAAGCCCCTAGCACCCTATGCAAGCAATCAGTGCTGCCCAAAGTGTGTGAATTCAGAGTGTTTTCTTGGTATGTGCTAGACAATCTCTATCCTCAAAGTTTTGCATGGACAGATTTTTTGGTCTTAATCTAAAATATGAACTGACTCTATCTAACCATAACAAGAACAATGGCGATTATTTAAAAACAAAAACGTATTCCAGCCTGCTGAGCTCTTTAGATGTACAAAGTGCTATACAAATGCTAAAGGTTGTTATATTTGAATGCAACAAGGTTTTTTTTGCTTGTTAACTGTCTTCATCACATTTGTACTCATCAGTATAATCTAACCTAAGAACAAAGAGCAAAAATGTGCCTTTTTTTTTTTTTTTTTAAAGTAGTAGAACTTGAATTTCTTCCATTGGTGCCTTACATCTCTGCAAATTTGAGTAAATCCTTCAGGGGTCTGAGACGCTGCAGCCTAGCTCTGCCTCCTGAGTTATAGCCGTTCTTATGTGTCTACATGGCATCTGGGAGGGCGCCTCTCAGGGTATGTCTACGCTGCAAAGTTGTTGACAAAGCTTTTGTCTTTCACGGATACTTAATAAAGCCCCCCCACGAAAGACAAAAGTTTTGCAAAAGACACAAGTGGCAGTGTGAACTCAGCTTTGTCGGCAGGAAAGCGCTAACACCGCTCACAGGGCTGGCAGTATTTTGTCGGCAAAAGTGCTGACAAAGTACCGACAGTGTTTACACACGCTGACTTTTAGCGACAAAGCTGTGTCAACGCAGCCTTGTCGCTAAAAGCTGCGTGGTGTAGACGAGCCCTCAGTGCGGGTAGACAGACATTCGTTGGCTGTGCTTTAGTGCTCGACACTAAACATAGCAATGTGGCCACTGCGGCACAGGTGGGCTTATTCGGGGGGGCAGGTGGGGTTGCATTCAGGTATGTAGCCTGTGCTGTTCTGGCCGTGCTGCTCTTTTTAGCAAGCCAGCTGGAGCTCATGTCTACCTGTGCTGAGAAGCACCCTCCAAGATGTCATGTAGACATACCTGCGTAGACCTGTTTAAAAGCTGATATTGACACCCTGTGTTGTACAGACTGGGCAGATTTTGTGCATGTGCAATGCTTGTGTCTTTTTCTCAATCTGGACAATAAAATGAATGCCAATGGTCATTCTTGCCAGATGGCGTTTGATTCCTACTTCTGCATCTCACCCATCAATTACTTTCCTTTTAAAAAAAATAAAACAAAAAAAACCACCGCGGCATCCTAAAATAATAGTCCAAAACATAACCTTTTAGTATAGAGTAACTGCATTGTTTTGGATCGTTACTGTACAGTAGCGTAGTATTTTTCAATTTACTGTAAAAGTTGTGCCTGTACACTTAATACAGTCAAGTGACACTGACAGTTACCCCTTCGTAGAACACTTTAAAATAGGAACTCAAATCCTTTCCCAGCTTCTCCCAGTGTCTTTTGTGTTGTCCGTTTGTTGAGACTGTTAATTCTTCTGGCCAGGAATTGTCTGTTCTGTGTCTTCTGCAGCGCCAAGCACACCGTCAGTGCTTAACAAATGATTCTCTTTATGGCCCCCATTCAGGAAAGCAGTTAAGCACGTGCTTATTTCCAACTGACTTCAGTGGGACTTAAACACATGTTTAAAATGAAGTATCTGCATTAGCAGCTTTCTGGAATGGGCATGTTTTCTTGAACCGACCTGCTTTTGGTCATTGGGTCCTCTGCTGCTTCAGCCTGCATAAAATATTACGTGGATTTTAATCTCATGTCAATCAATGAATGCCTTTGTTTATGTGTAAGTGGGTTAAAGCCCCTTAAATATGCATATCTGAGTTTCTTGCCTTTCATATGGTAATTGTTTTAAAAGGGCTTTTAGAGCAATCACATTGCATTAGTCCAAGCCCATGTGAGAAATGCCTCCGTGTGACTTTGTGTGACACAAGAGCAAGGATTGCTGTGTATTACATCTTGCTTATTCTAGACATTCTTATGATTCTCATGAAACTGACCGTAAAACTTGGTGCATTTTCATTACCAACTTGGAGTCAAACAGTTGCAGAAACAATAGATCAAATTCCAATCTCTATTATACTGCTGGAAAACCAGAGTAACTGAAGGCAGAATTTGGCCCATTGTTTTGTTGTTTCCAAAATTCTAACACGTACTGGCGCTTTCCTTGATGTTGGTTCATATTGATATTAACCAGCACTTCTAGGATCTTTTGATAAAATCAGGACTACTCCGAGGTTAAGGTCGAATTAAAAAAGGCCTCCAACAGGGGATAACTCTGCGTTATACAGGGGAGAAACAGATCCTTGTTCTGTATGTAAAAAATAACATAAACTGTAAAAAACACAAAGCTAAGGAGGCACAGGGCAGAGTAGCAAAGACTGCATGAAGCATTGCTACACTGAAAAGCAGACTAGTAAAATGTGAAGGAAGGCAGAATTCTAGAAAGGCCAAGTTTGCTTTAATATATATCTACATAAAGGAAGTAATGGCACCTTTTAAATGTCTCTCTATTTTTCTATTTGTCAGTGACTGTTCTTGCCATATTCCATGAGCTTCAGGTTGATGTTGAGCTGTATGCCCTTCTCTTTGGCGAAAGCGTCCTCAATGATGCCGTTGCCATAGTGCTGTCTTCGTAAGTGTGTTCTGTTTTTTTAATTGTTATGTATGTCACATGTGAGACTTTAAAAATCACCTGGTCTTGCATCAGAGAAAATAGAAATATCAATATTTATAATAATCAGAATTCATTACTAATCCTCCTAATACAATCCTCTCTATTAATCACCCTCTAATTAGCCTCACAATGAAAGACTGCTGCTGGGAATTGAAAGCAACACTGAGGCCATAATTACAGCTATTACAGTGCATGTTTTGGGGGTTTTTTTGCCTATTGAGTGAGTCAATAGGAAATCTTAACACCCACCTGTAATGTGAAAAAGGAACAACACGTCTGCTCTTTTGCTGCGGGATCCTGCTAATGCCACTTACCGGTGAGATCACTCTCAAATAATTCTCCACCCACACACACTTGCTTTTCCTCTAGTGGAAATATTTGGGAAAGCAGTTGCTTCCTTTCACCTTCCACCTGCGATTGCATTGAGAAGAAGACAGTCGTTGCAACTGTAGTTAATATCTGGACCGAGAGCACCAGTGCCAGAAATTCAGTGTCTCCCTAAATCAAGTGGATGCTTTCAAACTTTTCTGCATCTGTAACATAGTTTTCCTGCATATTCATTGTGTTTGTTGTCATGGAAGTTTTGTTTTGAAATACAGTATTTGTGATCATGGCAGATTCTTTTATGGTTAAGATTAATGCAGAAAATAATTTAGATCTTCTGAAATATTTGAGAACCCAGATTTGATAATTGTTCACATTTTAATTACAGTTTGTGGACCAACCCTGCACCTCATATCTGAGCAGTACTTACTAATTTGAATAGCCCATTGACATCGCTACGACTATTTGTATTAATCTCTCTTTGTTTTTATATTGGGTCCATCACCAGGGTATGTAAGTGTTGCATGATCCAGCCATGTGTAAGATGTGTCCCAACATAAAACTGAACATGAAAGGTGTGTGTTGCAAGGTTCTGGGTGAGAGTAGGTGGATATGTTGCACGTCACGATGAAATTCAGGGCTGGTCTACACACCCACTTGCCTATGTGAACCTAAATAACTAAATCAATTGTAATTCATCCCTTCGGTTGCAAGTTCTGTGTGTGGAGACTCATATCTCAGATTATGAGCATCCTCTTCTGATTAAATTAAATTGAAATAAAACAGTTTTATTCAGAAATCAGAGCATTCACTTGTACAACTTGCACCAGAATAAAAATGGTGTGAGCTACAACC
Organism: Lepidochelys kempii; assembly: GCF_965140285.1. NCBI lineage: Eukaryota > Metazoa > Chordata > Testudines > Cheloniidae > Lepidochelys > Lepidochelys kempii. Next base: position 98,068,576 of record NC_136388.1, on the reverse strand, counting down.
CATTGCGTTATTTTGGTGCAAGTTTGTGTGTAGCCCTCCCCTTGAAATGGGGAGGAGTGACAAAGGTAGGAGTGTTTTAAGTGACCTAATACACATCCCCTTAGCAATAGTCCTGTAACCACGCTTAACAGATAGAAACACACTTTTAAAAATATACCGTAGGGTTGTAAGTATAGAGTGCATTACTGTAACTAGTTGATTACATTGGAGACCTAAATATATAATCTACAAGGATTTCTCTTTATGTAGATTTGATTCATACCAGTTGCTCAGAGCGTACTGACCAGGGTTACCTACCTTTATTAAGTTAGCTACAGAAATCTCTTCCTTGACACAGAAAAATGAACTAATTTTTAAGTGCAACAGGAGAGTCAACTCTCAGTCTTGCTTGTTGTTGGAGATAATTACTGTGCTAGGAGTCCAAAGCGCTGATTTGTTGTCTCCCTTTACTGGGGTAGTTTCTGAATATTTAACAAAAAAAAAAAAAAGGCAAGACTTTGGAGACTGCTTAGGTGAAATTTGGGATTTGCACGTAGGCTTAGATCCTGCCTGCCCCAGCATCTCCAGGACAGCTTTCCCCCTCTGAGGGTTTGTCTATACTACAAGTGCTACCGTGGTACAGCTACAATGCTGCAGTTGTGCTGCTGTAGCATAGTGTGGATGCTTCCTACAGCGATGGAAGGGGTTGTCCCATTGCTGTAATTAATCCAGCTCTCTGAGAGGCACTAGCTAGCTGTGGACGGAAGAATTCTTTAGTCAACTTAGCAGCTTCTACACTGGGGGTTTGGTTGGCTTAAGTTTGTCACTCAGGAGTGTGACTTTTCCAGACCCCTGAGTGATGTAGCTCGGTCGACCAAAGTTGAAGTGTAGTAAAACCATTTCCAATCTCCCCTCAGGGGAATGAGTTGAATAATTAGCTGTGTTGTGGTGCGTTTGCATTACCTACTTCGATTTCAGTCATTTCTTGCATGAAAGGTGCTTTGTAAAAGCAAATTCTATTCTGCTCTTACTTTCCTATTATCAGCAGCCACTGAAGTTAGACGTTTTAAAATCATCCAGTCTGCATACCTTGCATCCAGGTGTTTTGAAAGAGCCAATGAAGAAGCTCTCAGACCATTAATACTCATTTTCAATAAGTCTTGGAGCACAAGGAAGTTCCAAAGGACTAGAAGACAGCTAATGTTGTGCCAATATTTAAAAGGGGTAAACAGGCTGACCTGGGTAATTACAGGCCTGTCAACTGGATATCAATCCCAGGCAAAATAATGGAATGGCTGCTATGGGACTTGATTAATCAAGAATTAAAGGAGAGGGTAATATTGAATGCCAGTCAGCATAGGTTTATGGGTTTTATCTTTTTTTTGATGGGAGTGTAAGTTTGGTCGCTAAAGGTAATAGTGTTGATGTAAGAGAGACTTCTGCACGGCATTTGACTTGGTACTGCACAACATTTTGATTCAGGAACTAGAACACATCACCCATTAATGGATTAAAAACTGGCTAACTGATAGGGCTCAAAATGTAATTGTAAAGGGAAAATCATACCGAGCAGTTGTGTCTGTAGTGCGGTCCCGCAGGGATCAGTTCTTGGCCATACTCCATTTAGCATGCCAATGACTTGGAAGAAGATATAAAATCACTACTGGTAAAGTCTGCAGATAACACAAAGATCGGGAGGTGGTAAATAATGAAGAGGGCAGGTCACTGATACAGAGCGAGCTGGGCACAAGCAAACAATACATGTTTCAGTATACCCAAATGTAAGGTCATATATCTAGGAACAAAGAATGCAGCCCATGCTTACTGAATGAGAGACTGTCCTGGGAAGCAGTGGCTCTGAAAACGATTTGGGTGTCATAGGGGATAATCAGCTGAACATGAGCTCCCAGTGTGATGCTGTGTCCAAAGGGGCTAATGCAGTCCTTGGATGCATAAACAGGGGACATTGAGTAGGAGGAGAGAAGTTATATTATCTCTTTGTTTGGCACTGGTGCAATCACTGCTGGAATACTGTGTGCAGCTATGGTGTTCCCAAATCAAGAGGGATGTTGAAAAATTGGAGAGGGCTCAGAGAAGATCCACAAGAATGATTAAAGGATTGGAGAACACTTTATAGCGAGAGACTTACAGAGCTCAGCCTGCTTAGCTTGTAAAAGAGAAGGTTAAGGCGTGACTTGATCAGTCTATAAGTAACTACAAGGGGAACAAAATTTTGGTAATAGAGGGCTCTTCGGTCTAGCAGAGGAACAAGATCCAATGGCTGGAAGCTGAAACTAGACAAATTCACACTAGAAATGAGCAAATTTTTAACAATGAAAGTAATTAACCACTGGCCCAACGTAGCAGGAGTGGTGATGGATTCTCCAACTCCGGACGTTTTAAAATCAAGACTGGATGTTTTTAAAAAGCGCTGCTTTAGTCCAACCACAGCTATTGGACTTGAAGCAGGAATTAATGCAGGGAAGTCCTATGGCCAATGTTATGCATGAGGTCAGACAAGATACAATCTGGCCTTAAAATCTATGCCTTCAGGGACAGCAAATGACAGTAGGGATAGTATGTTTGACTTGTATGTGCCCATCTCCATGTTGTCTGGGCATCGTAGATAGATGCAGCATCCTGTTAAGTTAAACTTCACACAGTGGGCATCACAAACAGCCCTCCTTCATGTACCCCTCCCATGCCGCCAAACAATTTTAAATGAACTAATAATCATTCACAGCTTAGTGTCCAAAAAGGTGGCTTGCACCAGGATGAGGAGAGTGTCACTAAATTTGGGATATTGCATATCATCAGAAGGAGCAAGTTTCACAGTTGCGAGCCTCCCTGGAAACTTCTCATGGCCAGTCCCCAAAAGTGAACATTTGGGCTTGTTGGTAAATGTGCCTTGGCTGTTCCCAGGTGTCATGGTGCTCTTTAGGGAGATAGGGTCCAAGAGAAGGTGGGTCATAAGGGGCACTATAGTTTAGAATCAGTACCTTGAATTGTACCCAGAACAGATGGGAAACCAGCATAGTTCACAGAGCACAGGTGTAATATGCTCTCACTACCCACTCCAGGAAACAGGTGGGCTGCTACATTCTGGACTATGCTGAAATCCCAGCATGGGCTTCAAGGGTAGCCCCAAGTAGAGCATATTTTAGCAGAGTGGCATGGAAATGGCAAAAGCATGGATGACTGTGGTGAGGGGTCAGTATCCTCATGGAATGGCTCCTGCCTCCTGGCTACACTGCGGGTTACAAACAGTAGAATAAACCTCCTCAAAACCCAATAGAATAGGTGGGTCCAAAAGTACCTGTTACAGTGAGAGCTTGATTTGATTCCTCAAGTTGGTGCGATGTGTGCTGAGAAGTCAGGTGCAGTCACAGCATGGCTTCAACACACTACTTGAAGTCCCCTTTTTGCCTTTTAGCCCATGTTTCTCCATCTTTTCAAGATCGTCATCAGTAGAAGCCATGGCAACAGCCATTAGATTAACATGCAAATCCACACAGCTTTCTTATCCTTCCAAACTAAGAAGTGTTCATTTCTTCCAGTTCAATCGTAGCGTACCAGCCAGCTGGCGACAACAGCCACACGTTCGATGTCACAGCAATGTTTAAGTCCATTGGCATCTTCCTTGGGATATTCAGTGGTTCTTTTGCAATGGGAGCTGCTACAGGAGTAGTCACTGCTTTAATATCCTTTTCACTGGTATTTCAGAAAGTGTATTCCATGCTGTTAGAATGTGTTTCATATAAGCATAAGCCTTTATGATTTTCTGTTCTACTTTAACGAAAGCTACTAAAGCTGTGTGATTAGAGGGAAGCCATGTAATGTTACCAATTGTATAGAACATGGTCTGATTTCCTTACAATGCGCAGTTTCTTTCTACATCACAAACATTATATCATTGGGATAGTTAATATAGACCACTTAATTTTATTTGAAGGAGATTTCAGATATTACCCATTGTTCATAACTTGCAGCTTAGTTGATCTAAGTCCTGCACTTGTTATATAGCTTTACAAAAGATATATTGGGAGTTAAATTCAGTGTGACTTCTTCTGTGAGTCAGGCAAGCAGGATCTGGCCTGATGTATATACCTGGCACAATCAACATTTTAAAGGGAAGATAAATACTTTTGTAGTGATTTTAGGTACGCCTGAAGTATGAATTCCCATGTATATTACCAAGTTGGGGACAGTAAGTCATCAAGAAAGCTTTCTGTAATTCTTTAAATCAAGTTTACGTTACATCTCAATTCTTGGATTGAAGATTATGTGAAGTTAATTATCATAGGACTGATCTAACAGCTATTAAAGTCATTGAATATGCTCCCACTATAACTCAGTGTATAAAAAAGGGAGGGAGGGGACAGAGGGGGGTTATCACCATGTCCTTACTCTGCCACTGCCCTGCTGTTAGTATGGGCTCTCTCTGCTTCTCACCTTGCTTTTGGAAATGTGTTCTGATAGGTTTGGGCTCTACAATAATATAAATGTCTGATACTCAGAGTCTTCCTGTTTATTTGTTGCATGTAGTGTAGCTACAATCCGCTGTGTTAATATATTGTCCTTAACAGTCTTCAACGTCACCAAGTTCACCAAACTCCGTGAGTTCCCCTTGCTGGAAACCGGTTTGTTTTTCTTGATGTCTTGGAGCACGTTCTTGCTGGCTGAAGCATGTGGTTTCACAGGTAGGATACAGCGTGTTAGCTGCTACGAATGGATAGGAGAATTAGGGATTCATATAGCTGAGACACACAATAGCACATATGTGTTGAACTACTAAATGGCTTCCCTATGAGCAAATGTATTTATTGCAGCCAGTAATCTCACTCAGCATCAAGTAACTTACACTCCACCACAAAACTTATCATGTAGCCTAGGGGGAAAAAATCTAGTGTTTTTTGTTGTTTTTTTTAAAAATTTAAACAGTGTAAATTTCATGAAACTCTCTTGGGAGAGAAGACTAGAAGAAAGGAATGCAAAAGTTATAATTATTTCAATATTTTAGTGCTGCATAGAAATCAATAAAATATAAATAAGTAGCTCTGTTTCCCATTTTACGTACAAAAGTTTTAATGTGGCGTTGTGCTCCCCAGGTGTGGTAGCAGTGTTGTTCTGTGGAATCACCCAGGCCCATTATACATTCAACAACTTGTCTACAGAGTCTCAGCATAGAACTAAACAGGTAAGAACTGTTCAACCTCTGCGAATACCAAATTCACTTTTCTCTCTCCTTTGCAAGAATTAGTTGGGTTTTCTGAATGTGCCTGGCTTTTACTAAAAAATCACTGTTATGGACGTATTTTATAGGCAGGAGAGCACCTTTGTCTTATTGCAAGATAACTAACTACGTTTATTTTTTCTTTAGCTGTTTGAGCTTCTGAATTTCTTGGCAGAAAATTTCATCTTCTCCTATATGGGACTCACGTTATTCACCTTCCAGAATCACGACTTCAACCCTACTTTTATAGTGGGAGCCTTTGTATCCTTTGGAGCAACCCAATTTAGTGAGCATTTCAGGCAGGAGTAGGTCAGGGTGTAGTAGGGAGCATTTGGTGCATAGTAACGTGGTTCACACAGCCAGTTAGTGCATAGCATGTGAGTGTGCTGTAGATATGCACCCCAGCTTACTGCACGCTACCTGTCTGCATAGACAAGTCTGTATGCATTTTTGTCTCTGTTGATGATTTTTAAAGATGTCAGTATCTGCTTTTGCCAAACTTTTATGTCTGTTACTTTATTCCATGTCAGTGGATATTATAACCACCTCAGCCTGAAACTCTGCATTGAATTGTAAATGTGCTATTGAGGAACTAAGGGTGATCACGTGTTCCTGTGGTACTAAGCAAAACTAATGGTTTTGCAAGGTGGAACACTTCCAGGTAGAACAAACCATTTACATCCGACTTTCTCTGCTGATCAGGATCGACTGTTAAACTTGGCTAATATCTGAAAAACTCCTCTCAAATCAGCAGCATGAAAGTGTGAGCTGGTGCCTACAAGTAATGCGATAAAGACTTTGCTGTTCTGCATGGGCTAGTGCTAATGCAGACTGGGGACTTGTGCTCAGACAAATAAAAGGGAATCTGGGTGTCTCAGAACAAAGAGTGAGGGTTGTGAGGAGTTCAGTATGGGAATGTAGGGAAACCAGTACAGCCTTGTAAAATTGTGTTCTCCCGTTTGCCTGGGTTGAGTCACTTATTTTTGATGGACGAATAAAATATCGTTAGCTTTTTCTTTGTCAGGGTTGGAGAATAGATACTGTGGCAAGTGTGGTAAATGGTCATGATTTTTTGCAAGGCTGTGCTAATGTGCCAAGGGGATGGAGAGCAAAGTCCTGTCTGGGGAAATAGACAAGAGTAGTATATTGTGCACCTGCAGTGGAAACTGGCTTAGGGAACGGGGACTTTCATGAGCAATATGATGCAAATGTGTCTCATGCAATTCATGACATTCGGGAAAGAAAATAAAGGCTGGAAGGATTTTTGCAAGTTATTGTAGGCAGAATTGGAACCTGGCTTCAAGGTTATTGTTACCGTGGGGGACATCCGTATTAAAAGATACAGTTTAAAAGGGAAAGGCAAAAATGTGAAGGGGTTGGATCTCCAAGGCTGTGGAAACTGTGAGAGTATTCCCTGTTAACTGGACTCTTACAGCTTTTATTTCACGGGATGATCTGTAGGGACTGTGTCTTCTGTAGAGCATGTGTCCTTCAAACTCGAGCAAAGCTTGGAAATCTGGTACCCTTGGGAGTGTGACTTGAGCAGAGGGATGGACGTAGCTGGGATACCTTGAACTCCAGAAAGGTCCCTGAGGATGATAAAGTTGCTAGTTGACACACATGCAGCTAATAGTTTTTGAGGTTGAACATGAGCTGGAGAGGAGGGAGTGGAATGGAGAACTTGTGATTTTTCCCCCCCCCCTCTTCCCTGCTACGTAATTTGCCCTGTATTCTTTGTCTTGTTTCTTCTGTTTATACTTGTCTCTTTATGATTATCTTGAACTGCAGTTCTGGATTCTGCTTAGATAAGATCGTAGTTTGCCCCTCACCAGGATATCAGTGCACCTGAAGCTGGGTTACTATCCATTAATTGCAATGGATGGGACACTCTTCAAGTTTCTTAAGAATCCTTGTGTACAATAGAAATTGACTTTGAATGCAGATGTAGGGTATAGTGGGAAATGAACTGAAGAAAAAATATCCTTAATGTGTGTACGAATGTAGCTTGCCATCTTCCTGGGAAGAGCTGCTAATATATATCCCTTGTCCTTTTTACTTAATTTGGGAAGAAGAAACAAGATTGGAACAAATCTCCAGCACATGATGATGTTTGCCGGTATGTTACCCCTGTCCCTGTGTCTCTTCCCTGCCACTCCCTCTCATGAATGCACGAGTAACCACCCTGTTGAACAGCCTGAAACACCCTTCCTCCAACTTTAAACTCATCTGGGCTACATGTGAAACCAGGGCCTCACCTCAGATATCCACATCCTAGCTAGTTAGTATAAATGTGTCCGTTTTGAGTGCAGTTCTTCTCTGTGACATACAAAATGGTATAGCGCTTAAGGGGTCAGGATACATTCTTAGCTCTGCCATGGACCAGCTGTGACCTCAGGCAAAATACTTAACCTCTCACTGCTTGTTTTCCTCATCTTTAAAATGGGGATTGTAATGCCAGCTTCACTCAACTCATCAGGGCACTTTGAGATCCTCCAGTGGCTGGTGCTCTAGAATGCAAAAGATGATGAGAACTTGATTGCAGCCAAGAGTAACCTGGCAGGCAGAATGGGCATGGTTAGTCTAGGGAGAGGATTGTAGGATGCCAATGGTACGCATCTTAGATTAAATAAGCCCCTGTTTAGGAATTGTAGAAACCTGGAGATGGACAGTGGGAACCATCATGGGCTGCAGATTTCATGAGGCTACTGGAGTTCACCTCTTTGCCTTTCCTCTCAGGATTGCGAGGCGCCATGGCTTTTGCCCTGGCCATTCGAGACACTGCCACCTATGCTAGACAGATGATGTTCAGCACAACGCTCCTCATTGTGTTTTTCACCGTCTGGGTTTTTGGCGGTGGGACTACAGCCATGTTATCTTGCCTGCATATCAGGTGAGTGAGACCTTTGTCCCCCCTCCTCTCTTTTCCTAGAATGCAGTGACCCCCTTGGAATCCTGTGCAGTATTATTCTAGCAGGACTCAGTATTATTTGGTTCCTTCCAAGGTGCAAGTCTCTGTGATTTCCCCACTCTGGAATCTCACGGTTGGGCCTTAGAGCTGAAACAGTCGTCACTTCTAATCCCCTTATCCCATTATGGCAATCTGACATCTGTTTCTATGGAGGCAACCACCTTCAGCTGTGGACTTTAAGCTGTCTGCTGGCTGATACTCAGCAGTAAGTGCTGCTTAAGCATCGGGATCCTATAGCCTGTAAGAGTTTTTCACAGGTGTGGAGGATAGGGAGATCAAAGAAACCCACCTCCTTTTTTTCCTCTCTACCACTGTTCTCCCAAACATGCAGAATTTAGGATTTTTAAGGAGGGTAGATGCTTCCTTTTGTGATGCCCTGTATATGCACACACACCTTCTTGTGTCCGATGGCTTCTGCATCAAGTGATGACACCAGAAATGTTTGGGTGCATTGAATATACACGCTGGGTGCCTCCCAGCAGAGCCACCAAACCAAAAGGCATGGGTGTGCAGAGGAGTCAACCTTTGGAGAACTGCCATTCATTTTACTGGGAGTCTGAAAATGTTCCAGCCCTTTCAAATGAGAATACAAAAAACTGAATAAAGCCTAGAATCCTGTTTTTTTTTTTTGCCTGGAAGTAAAAAAAAAAAAAAAAAAGGCAGTTCAATCTTTGCATGTTCTCTTATGCTTGTATGGAAGACTGCTTTGTTATACAGGTGAAATGAATCCTCTTCACCACTGGGTGTTGCTGTAGATGGATACTGTGGTAACTGGCAAATATTCAGTAGCAAAGTAGAAACAGTAGGTAACTTGGGTTCTGAAATAAGATGTTCCTGATGGTGGTTACCCTTGGGCATTAGTGCACAGGTTCATTTTCGTAAACCCTGCCCACAACTAAGGCCAGTCCAGGTGGAGTCATCAAAACACCTCAGTCACTTTATCTTGGGCATCTACCATGTTTCCTCCCCCACCCACCACTGGATGAAATACTAGAAGAACTACACCGCCAGAGTTTTTCAAAGGAGCCAAAGATACACTTGCAAAAGGCAGAGTGGCTTCTGCAGCTAGTGTTCCTGTGAGGGATGGCCAGCCAGTGTCAGTAACACTCTGGGGAGAGCATGCTTCACCCTCCCCTTCCAATGCTCCTCTGCTGAGTCCCACCCCTTGTGAGAGCAAAAAACAGGCGTGGTACGTTGGACAGCTTTTTCTAGGATCATATTCATGATTACTGACACCCCCACATAGTTCTGTGTGTTGTAACTGTGGCCTCTGAATGCATTTACTTGTACTCAGACAGCGCTATTAGCACACTTGTGGGGAGAGAGGGCTGAATTTTGAATATTGCGAGTGAGGTGTGTTAGCATGCTCTGGAACCGTGCTCAGTACATGCACATCAGACCCGTTTCCTCGCACAGCTCTGGTGCCAGTTCAGGAAAACATTTAAACACATGGTACAGCTAGATAGTCTTCAGTGGGACTTAAGCATGTGCTTAAAATTAAGCAGGTGCTTTAAGTGCCATTCGGAATAGGGACATTGATGGACATCAGCCCTGAGCTGCTGTGATTGGTGCTAATCCATTTCTGGGGACGGGGGGGCTGAACAGTGTGTGGAAGCTGGAAATTCTGAGATAGGCTTGTGATGCGGATAAACGTTTGTCCATTATGGGCAGTCTCTCTCATATGACTGGAGCCAAATCTGACCCTACCCCTCTGATAGGAAAAGCTGATAAATGAGCTTAACCTGCTATGGATCCAAACCTAAAAGAGAGCGCCTCCAAAGACTGTCACACATGTCTGTGGGATTGTTTGTGTTCACGCTAACCATTTCCTTTTGTTCTCCTCCACAGGGTCGGTGTAGATTCAGATCAAGAACACTTGGTAAATATTGTTCCTTAACTGCTTTCACATGAACCTTTATCTAGGGACGTGCACCACATGTCAGGTAGCAGAAGGTTGCATAGAACCATATGAATGGTTTACATGTATATCCACGTGCTCTTTTTTTCTTCCACTCCAGCCCTGGGGTAGGTGGAGGTTTTTAGTGCCATTCGGTGAAGATGTGAAAGAAGGGACATGTCTAAACCTGAAAGAAGGTAGTGGGAAAAGCATCACAACACTCTGTATATTATCACTTCCATCTGTTCCCTGGTACAATCCCTCTCTCCCCGTGCTGAAAAAAACCCTTTTCTAAACTTAAGCATGGGAGCCAAAAAGCCTTTACACATTTTAATTTGATTTTCAAGACATGCTATATATAGGGTGCCCTAAAGTTGGAGTGTGACTGGGTTTTAAGACCAGAACCCTAATTTTCCTGCTTCTGAGGTGTTTGATCTTTAATAATACTTAAACCCTTCCTCTTCTTTATCCCAGCATGTAACGCTTTCCAGCAGTTTCCTTTGATGCTATCTTCTTTTCTGTGCCTGCTGGGCTATTCTTAATCCTTGGGTTGTCACGCACTGCTGTTTGTTCGCACCTCTGTTGCCTTGCTGCATTTGTTTATTTTGTAAAACAGGAAGTACTTACAGCTCTAAGACGAAGACTCATGCAGTGCCCAATCAGAGTTATTAAAGTGTGCTCTGATAAAATAGCATGTAACTGTTCTCCTTGTAGGTGTGACACCTGCACCATTAAGGCCTGAGCTGCTCTGTATTTGGAGTTCTCACTGAAATCACTGGGGTTCTGCTTGTGAGGATCCCATGCATAATAAGATCTGTAGGGGGGTACTCTGCTCTCTGTGATTACTAAGATACTGTTAGGAGGAGCCCAGACCCATCAGTCTGCAAGCCAAACTTCTTTGAAATATTTGATTGAAGGAAAAAAATCTGAATGCCATAAGCCACCCATTTCTAAACTGGAGGAGTTTGAGATATTGTTCAAGTAGCAAAAACAGTGAATCCATGTGAAGCATCTGCATATAAAAACCTCTTCTTTAAGAAATGATGTCATTTGAGTAGCAAATACTGCAGTGGATTAGACGTGTTCTGTGTTCAGCTTCTTGATTTTTCAAAAGTAGCACACTGCACTGGTGGGCATTAAAAAACATGGCCTCTGCCCCCAACAAGTTGGCTCAGTTATAGGGACAAATAAGATTAGACAAAGGGGAAGGGAATGGGAGGGAAGTCTTCACTTCCATTGGGAACGATGTGTAATTCCACTTCAAACTGTTGCAGGACTGAGGTTTGTGCTGGAAAGGTGGTGGAAGGAAGTGGGCTCTGAGGCTGAGGAGTACTAACACCTCTAATTCAGAGACTTTTTGGCTGGTCACATGGTACAGGCTGCACCTTCTTATTTCTGCTTCCTAAACTGTGTTAAAAGAAGCTTCTGATGAAATACCTCATTAGTATTCTATTGCCATGTAAGCAATTGCTGAAGGCTCCACAAGGATGTTACAGGACCGTCAAAAGAAGATGTGTGCATTAGAGAATGATGAATTAAGGAGCTGTGAAAAAGCTGGCGAACCCCTCTTCCTCGACATACACGTATAATCAGAACAGTGGGTTTTCATGCCGATCCGGTTCCAAGAGAAAGAGAATTGCATTGTGCAGTCATCGTTTAACTTGTGACTCTTTTGCAGGGTGCCCCGGAAAGTGAAAGGAGGAGTACGAAAGCAGAAAGTGCCTGGCTGTTCAGGCTGTGGTACAACTTTGATCACAAGTATCCTTAATGGAAATAAGAACACGTAAGAGCCAGAATCTGGCTCATCTGAGTAACCCTATTAACTCAGAGCATGCTTTGTCCCCTGGGAGAGGAGTAGCCAGCATTAACTGATCCATTGTTCTTCTTTACTTCTTATAGTGTCTGCACCTGTGAGAATTTATCCAACTCTTACCACCAACAGTTTTAGAAGAATGGCTCTTCTCAAAGCCAGGCTCACGACAAGGATCACGATATGGAATTATTTAAGTTCCGTGTGTGTGTATGGTTCTTGTGGCAAGAGTCCAGTAATAAGTTCAGAAGCTCTTCTCAGCCCTTTCCTATCCCGTTACAACATTCTGAATTTGTGCTGTGCTGTCTTGCTTGTCCTAATGCATTGCAATGAATTAATAGTGAAGTGATTTGCCAGGCTCTTACGAAAGGTGCTGTCTTCTGGAAAAGTGGTGGTGTTGCCCTTTTTAGAAAAGGGTGTTAAACTGGGACTGTGTTCTGGTATGTTCATTACGCTCGTTTCCCCATTCATTTGGTTGCAATCATGTTTCCTCGTTTGATTATGATTTGCATGGTCCCAAATATCTAGATTTCCTTTACAAATTATGTTTGGAACTGGTTGCTGTATTTTGGTTGAATACTTTTAGTTGAAAAGTTGAATAGTCCTTGTAAAATGCTCTGTATTCTTTAATGCAGGAAGTGGGAAGAAGGCTTTTTTTAAATAAAGAGGAGACATAAGCCTCTCGGAAACTAAATGGTTCCAACATTGAGCTTGTTCTGCTGAGCATTAGCAGGTCTCTGTGTTGCCTGTGCCAATAGCAGCTGCAGCTTTTTGTGCGGGGGAAAGCTACTGACTAGCATGTAGGAAGGAAGTGAATGCACCATGCAGGAGCAAACAGCTGGGCCCAAGCTCCAGCATGTGCATGCAGAACTAGATTTGGAATCCGGTCATGGTTTTAGTCTCCAACACTTTTTTGTTAACCCAATGATGGGATTTTCCAAAGTAACTTAGAAGCACAATGGGACTTAAAATCATTGGAACTTGTGTTCCTTAAGTCACACAGGGTGCATCTTCATTAGGGGGGAAAAAAATGTGTTCTTACCTCACGTTAGCTAATCTTTTAGTAGCTAATAATTACTGCTAATGGGCAGTAACTGACTGAAGATGAAATCCTAGTGAAGACAGAGCGGTTTGTAGTTTGTACATGAGTTAGGAAGCTAAGGTAAAGACTTGGAGAGCCTAGGGATTGCCTTGGCCTGCTAACTTGTGTGCAAACTAACTGCCGTGTCTTGTCACTATTTTACCTCTTGTTAGTTCCATGCAGTAGCTAACATGAGTGAAGAATGCCCCTCCTTTCCTAGAGAAGACAATGCCTTAGGCACTCTTGAAAATCCCACCCAAAACCTTTACTGTTTGCTCTTAAACACACCCAGAAAATAAAAGATGAAGTGACATTTTGTCCTGAGACAGTGTGCCGGAGACTGTTGCCAGAGAACAGCTATAGCATGTGAGAAGGGATACACGCAGCAAATAGCAGAATCAGCAGCAACGCAAAGGGTCTGACATAGACTGGACTGACTTCTTGCCTCTGTTGCTTGATGCTGTGTTCTCAGCAGGGCTGCTTGATGCTCTGTTCTCTTTCTTGGCTCCATAATCAACAGACATGTTTAAATCTTGTGCTCTGTCTGTCTCAGCTTCGTATTTCTGCCCCACGGCATTGTGCACTTTGATTTATAAATACAGCCATGCTCTGTCTCTGCCTTAACACACCCCACAGCTATCTGAAGCCTCTGTTGACGCACAGTGGCCCCCCTCTCACAACGACACTGCCTAGTTGCTGCGGGCCTGTTGCCAGATGCTTGACGAGTCCTCAGGCTTATGAAGTAAGTCTAGTACTAGTCTGCCCCCGTGTTGTCTGAATCGGATGTATTTATCTTTCTGTCTACTTTCTGGAGTATGTACATTGATTCCTTAAGTCCAATGTTTTGGGGTTTTTCATCTGTTATCTGAAGTTATAGAATATAGTAAAAGTATTTATTCATCAGCTTTTTCACATGAATAGTGTGTTGCCAACACATGGGTCACTGTTGGGAACTATCTTGGGACTCCTGCTCCATGAAACAGCTGATGCTGGGAGCTTTATGAAAAGTCAGACGCTTAGTCTGGCAGATGAGGCACCTCCCTTGTGCATTTTGCCTTCACAGCTGAAAATAATTGGTCACAAAGTGACTGTGGCCTCGGAGGTGGTTGTGTCTTCCATATCATGTGGTGATTGTGACATTTCCCACAGTGGGTGGATTGAATTAGAAACCAGAAAATTGCCAGTCAGGGTCAAACTGTTTATAGAATCATGACACCAGCAGTTCTTAGTACCCATAATGCATCTGGTCACTTGTGAACTGTTGTACGTGATAGCCTCTTATGGTGGACTCTGTCCATACCAAGGGTTTAGTGAGAAGTGACAGCTCAGAAGAAACATTGAGCTGAAAGCCCTTGTTGTCCTCACTCAGTTAAGCTAATGTCTTATGCTTGTGTGTTTGGATTGGGGAAGCCTTTGAGGGCACGACTTTGTGGTCAGAGATGTGAAGGAGAATCCATCACTGGATACTGCCTCTTGTCTGTTGTTGGTTGTTCTCAGACTTCGGGACCAATTCTAGCTATATGTATAAGAAACCGATAAGCAAATAAACTCTTGATTCTGTTTATTATTCAGAATCAAGAGCAACTGAAGGACGATGATTCCGACCTTATTTTGAATGATGGAGACATCAGTTTGACATATGGGGATTCTACTGTGAATGCTGATTCTATCACTTCTGGTGGCACGTCGAGGAGGATTGTGGGAAACAGTTCAGAAGATGCACTGGATCGGGAGCTGGCATTTGGAGACCATGAACTTGTAATACGGGGAACACGCCTGGTCCTTCCCATGGATGATTCCGAGCCTCCGTCAAGTTTGGTAGATAGTGCAAGACATGGCCCAGCGTAAGATTTATGTTGCTCGATTTAATTGACAATAATATCTGCATATGTGATCACGAAGAAATATGTACTACCTAAAATCTAATGCATGTCTCAGAATGTCTAAGCTGTATAAATATTATTTATATGGTGCCAGAAGAATATAAATATTCTCTACAAGTTGGCTTGTGAAGAGCAAGCTGCAGTTTCTTAAGCTGAAAGCCATGTTGACTGCATTGTGTAGAAAGAAACTGGTTTTTAGCATAATAATCTTTTGCACATGGTGGACTTCTTTTCAAGTGGTGTGATGTATGGCCTTAGGTCCCAGCTAGGTAGGGAAAGTGGCTGATTTCTCTGTTAGCATTCAGAATTCAGCTTGACACAGACTAGAATGACAAATGAAATGTTTCCTTTGCTTTGCTCTACCTAGAGTTGTTAGGGAGGTGTCAACTAAAGATGTAAATTGCTTATTAGTCGCATGACGACTGTTTTGGTCTCTCATATCTCTGATTGTCAAATACACACATTATAAAATTGGCAAAATCTCTGCGCAAAGATTGGCCTGATGGTCTAGTAGCCAGCCGTACTCTGCACTGCTGTATTTGGATCTGAGCTGGGGTCCCCATTTATCCAGGCCAGGAAGCGGTGTAAGGCATCATTGACTCAGAATCCTTTGCTCCTGGGGAGGAAAGGGAGCATTTTGCTCTGAAGTGACTCACCCACTCTACTAAGCCACTGTTTAGATAATGGGGCATCAGCAGAAGCTATTTCCAGCCGTCCTCTGGTCTAGGGTGGGTCACCATGATGTATGATTTTTCAGATGGGGGCCCAAAGCTTCACAGTTTGTGTTTTGCAGTTATATTTGAGGGAAAGAATTGATCACACACAAGCTGCATCAGGCTTATTGCACAGGCTTTGTAGTTGGTGAGTTTGCATTTCAGGTGTGTCTTAAACAGCTTTTCTAGAGATAACAAACACATTTTTAAGAGGTGATTGAGTTCTGAATTTTGGGAAGGGGCCATGTCTCAAGTGATTGAAGCCCTTTTACTCATTAGTCATTGAGGAAACTAAATAAACATACAAGTGTACTGTAGTTCCATGCTATACCACGGAGTCACACCTATCCAAACAGGAAGTGTAAAGGCTGTAAATTGAAACTGTAGATGTAGATTTCTTAAGAGGTATTTAGAAATTGAGGTGGTACTGGAAGGGAGTCGTCTGTCCTCCTGTCTAGTTGAAATTGTTGCACTTTGTTTGATACACTGCATGCTAAGGAGTTATTATACTCTCCTCCCTGATTCATTTTCATGTCTCTTACGGTTTATAATAAATGTTTGTGAGCTGCCATGTTTTTACATTTTTCCAAGGAAGAGCACAGAACAATTTGCTATTTCACATTAGTGTACTAGGATTTATTCTTCAATGATGGGAATGGCCAAAGGTGCAGTGAAAATTTAAGAAGCTGAGAACTCTTATTTCTTGCTTTCCCCAAGAAAAAAGTTCCAGCCTAGAACTTAACTGTGTATAATTTATTTTTAGTCGCACAATCAACCAGTCCTTTCACAGTCACAAATACACACACTAGGCTGATTTCCGAGTTAGCATTCACTCTGTTAAAACAAGAGCACACTTCCTCAAGATAGCATGGGACCTGATCCTAAGAGGTATCTGAGCACTCAAGTCCCATTGACTTTGCTTGGAATTGAGATCAGGACCTGAGACCCCACTGTGGTTTTCTTTGGATGTTTACCCACCACTGTTGTGGAGTGGGACATTCGTGCAAGGGGGAGGAGAAATAAGGAAATACTTAGACTTTGACTGAGTGTATATTTATAGTTCAGAAAATAAAATTACCTTTTCTCATTTTCTCAGGTCTAAATAACATTGCCTTAAAATTACCGAAGTGGAACTAATTTTTGCAGTTAAACTATCCCCAAGAATTCCCCCCCCCCCTCTTTTCAAGCAAAATGTATAGGTTTTTTCTATAGGACTCCTCCAGAACTGTGTACATTCTGCGTTTATATTTTAGGAAATCAGAATCTTCATTGCACCCAGTAAATGGCAGTTTTAGCTGTTAACATACCCATTTGTTGTTTAGTGCTAGCCAGTTTGTTCCCTGCTATGCAGGGTTTCCATGCAGTGTGAATTTTATATTATGTCTGTATCTTAACTTCATGTGTTTAAAAAAAAGAAAAAAAGTTAAAAAAAAAAAAAGTTAGTGTTGATTTTTGTTTGCTGCACTATTATACATCAAATATTCTTTTTATTTTGCCTGTTTAAAAAGAGGTAGGTTCAATAACTACCTCCTGTTTTTTCCTCTGTAAGCTGGGTGACTGTGAATTCAATTTACAAAGATCCACGCTGATACCATAGAATGTGGAAAACACAGCTATTGTTCAGTATGCCTCTGATAAGAGCACATCATCTGATTTCTTCAGTTACTAGGTATTCAAAGCAATTTGAGATTGCTTCCTAATCTCTCCCGGTGAAGGATCCACTGCTGTCAGAGCACTGTAAACCCCCAGCTTTGCCCACTTAATAGTTTCAGCGGAGAAATACCCAATCACTCCAATCCCAGTCAGAATCCTACTGCATAGAATTCCTATAAGGGGAAGTCTACACTGCGGCTTCGAGGGTGCTTCCCAATGCAAGTAGACAGATGCGTTGGCAGTGTGGCCAGGATGGCTCCAGCTAGCGATCCCAGTCCAAGTCTGCCCGACTCCTTCAGTACTACCAGTTTGTGCCGCTGCAGCCACGCTGCGCTTTTTGGCGAGCTAGCATGCGTCTGTCTACCTGCATTGGGAAGCACCCTCCCAGATGCTGCATAGACATTCCTAAGAGACCATTCCTGAAAATTGTTTGCAGTGTTGTTGTAGCTATGTTGGTCCCATCTTATGAGAGAGAGAGAGAGACACGGTGGGTTAGGTAATCAAAGATTGGACCAACTTCAACTCAAGAAGAGCTCTGTGTAAGCTCAGAAGCTTTTTTTTTTCACTAACAGAAGCTGGTCCAATAAAAGATACTACCTCACCTACTTTGCACTGAGTGTGCTAGCAGCTAGGGCCTCATCCAGTACTTATTGGAAGCAGTGACAAAAGCCTCACTGGTCTTGTGTAGCCTAGGACGAAAGGTGCGGTGTTAGAATGTGTTCGCACACAGCCGTTCTGTTTGGAACTGGTCAAGTTCAAAACTAGGCAATGCTCAACTTTTAAAACATGTTAGTTAGAAGGCGTTAGCTAATATATGCTACTGTCACACCTTAAATCCTTCCCTAGACCAGGCCTTTGATTTGGAGTTAGGGCCTGCATGTGTTGCCTCTATAGCCTAAAACCTGTGAGAAATCAAGACTCACCTGGCAATACCAAGTATCATCACAAGGCCGGAATTAACTCCTATTAATTAACTGTTGTTAATGTCAGGTTTCAGAGGAGCACCCGTGTTAGTCTGTATTCGCAAAAAGAAAAGGAGTATTTGTGGCACCTTAGAGACGAACCAATTTATTTGAACATAAGCTTTCGTGAGCTACAGCTCACTTCATCGGATGCATTCAGTGTTAATGTGTTTCTCTCTCCAACTTTAATACGTTAGCTACAGTATTTGAATTGCCAACACATTACTTCAGTCCTAGACTTTTGGTGTCAATTAACATTTTAATTGATGATTGAAATACTTTAGATAAATATTCTAGTGTGTATTTTTGTGTAGTCAGGAATTATATTGTGTGTTAAACATAATATAAGGACTGCTTTAAAAATAAAAATGGAATGAGTGAATCAATCAAAGCTGGGATTCAAGAGTGACTTTATAGAAACAGCTCAAACTTAATAGTAAACTATTTCCTTTATTCTGTTGTAGTGGGGAATTCAGAGGGCTTGATCTTCAGTGGTGTTGAGAACCTACAGTTTCCACTTACTTCAAAGGAAGTGGTGAATGCTTAGCACCCAGAAAGAAAAGGAGGACTTGTGGCACCTTAGAGACTAACCAATTTATTTGAGCATAAGCTTTCGTGGGCTACAGCCACTTCATCGGATGAGCTGTAGCTCACAAAAGCTTATGCTCAAATAAATCTGTTAGTCTCTAAGGTGCCACAAGTCCTCCTGTTCTTTTTGCAAATACAAACTAATACGGCTGCAACTCTGACACCTGTCGCTTAGCACCCAGCATTCAGGCCTGTAGATCTTTTGCCAAATATGTAAAACAGCCCCAGATGCACAATTTTACAATGCTTTTATAAAGATTTAGAGATGTCACCCCTTGCGAATCCTCTCATCTGTAAATTGAATTGACCTGGGTTTTGCACATGGAAAAGCACTGTTGATCAAGTTTTGATTTCTGCTAGTATTGTTGAATTGTCCAGTAATGGCATTAACTTCAGTAGTTGTGGTGTTTTGTGCAATTGGCTTGTGATAGTTGATGATCATTATTGCACCTTCTGTTTACGCTGACTAAATCTTTTACTGTTGCATTGTACTGTGAAAGAAGGATCCTAGGCCTATAAAAAGTTTTTTTTTTCCCCTTGAATAAGTCTGTAGTGTTTCTTTAATTCACAGGGAAATAAAAACCTGTAACAAAGACATGACATTTTTGTATTGTTAAAAGAAATTTTCACAGCCACGTGATAAATGGATAAATGATCAGCCACTGCTGCAAACCACTGACATTGCATAACGTGGTTTCTTCCAATTAGAGCTAATCTATTTGGAGCAGTAGGCTGGAATGTTAAAAGGTGTTCACAACTTGACTGTCCCAACATCAATACCAACTTTGGAATGTGGAAGGGAACTAGGGTGGGGAATGGCTGGTGCTGCACAAACCCGGAACAAAAAAAAAATCTTTGCCTGGAAGAGTTGACAATCTTTGTATAGGCTCAGAGGCAGCAGGTGAATACCACAGACAGCACAAGGAAACAATGGGACAATACTGGTCATATGGGAACTGGCCGTCGCAGTGTTGTTGTCATTCAATAGTACTCTGTAGACTGCACTGACTCAATCAGGGCCCTACCATATAGTTAGGGGTCGTGGTGCTGCCGGAGGTGTTGCTGTCAGAGACAACATAAAACAAAGGGGCTGACCACCTGTGGGTTCTGAAGACCCCACTCAGGTGTTAGCCCCTGGATCCTGGTTTAATTCTAATTACAATCTGCTCACCCAGATTTCCCCCTTGCAGCTGCATTTTGAGACTGCTCTCCTCTCCACTTCGTCTCCTACCCAGTTTTGTGGAGCCGTGTGCCGTTGGAGCAGCCATCGTGTTCCCCAGCTGAGGTGGCTTGGGGTTGGGTGAAGTGGTTCCTGTTTGCTGTTTAAGGCCTCAGAGGTCCTTCATCATGAAAGATGTTATGGAAACTTCAGAGATGTAATCTGGGGGTTGTTCTCATTCCCAACGCAAGATGAGCAGCTAACTTTGGAGTTTTTAGTGGCTGAAAATCCCTTATTCTCTGTAGCCCTGTGCCATTCATAAATCTTCATGGACTGCCTATTGCCTAAATTTGTATGCAGTGTGATGAGGCGTCCACCCCACACTGGCAGAGAAGGAGTTAAAAGCAGTTATTCTGTTGCGTAGGCAAAACAACGGACCTGTTCTCTTCTTAAATAAATCGACTCTTCTGTAAAACTCTAACCCACAGGGACTGAGGAAGGTAAATGAATCAGTGTATCGTTGTTCATGTGTAAAAATGTATGACTTAGTCAGGCAACGTCTTCCACCCCACACTGGCAGAGAAGGGGTTAAAAGCAGCCTGGACAGGCTGTGCAGGGAACAGCCAATAGGAGAGTGGCTGTGAAGAACCGCCAGTCAAGGCCTAGCAGGTCCATATAAAAGGGAGCTTCAAGGCAGAGTATTTCAGTTACTGCAGGGAGCTCAAGGGAGAGGACTTGGTTCCTAGAGGGCTGCAGGAGGGTAGCACCTCAGATAGGGCAGCTGCTAGCAGGGACCATGGGAGCTAGAGAGCACTCCTGGCTAGCTGCTGGGACTTGCAGGCTTGAGGCCCTGGCCACTAGCTACAGCAGTGTTTTTCAATCCGTTGGTCGTGACCCAGTACTGCGTTGCAGCATGTAAGGCACATGTCCTGGAAAAGCACTTCATGAACCCCCCTCTCTACGGGTGTATATGAAGCACTCTGTTGGAGATCTACAGGGCTGATTAATTCAACCTGGCGGCATGCTATCTCACTTCCTGTGAAGATATTAAAGCAGTTGTTCTGTTGCGTAGGCAAAACAACGGACCTGTTCTCTTCTTAAATAAATCGACTCTTCTGTAAAACTCTAACCCACAGGGACTGAGGAAGGTAAATGAATCAGTGTGTCGTTCATGTGTAAAAATGTATGACTTAGTCAGGCAATGTCGTCTTTTTAAACTGTGGCTGTACAATATTCTAAACGGTGAAGAGGTGATGGAAACTATGTAGCTTTCATCCTTACCCCGTTCGTGGCTAGAGCCCTGCACTCAGCAAAGGAGACATCTAATTTGTATTTTTTGAAGGCTTGTTGATTCTCCTCTGTGGTGGTGAGTCACCAGCCACTGCAGCTGACTGCCAAAGCACTGACTGCAGCCTGCAAGCAGCCTAGAATGCTTCTCACAGGCCCCAGAGACCAGAACTGCTTGCCCAAAGTCACATTTTGCCTTTGGAGCAGCCTGGAAATCTTCAAGCAAGTTCCTTTTCTCTGCAGAAATGTGTACAGCTGAATAGTGACCATACACTCAGCTGCTCAGTTTGATTTGCACAAACCTAACAAGTAAAACAGGTTACAAATGTTAACGTCACTATTACATGTAAATTTATTCAAGTTATTTAGAGGGGCATTAAACTCGGATAAAAAAACAAAAGCCTGTATTCAAAGAGAAAGATACTTACAGATTTACTTCATGCCCGTAACCTTTATATAGCATATTGGTGCTCACAGTATCTGGTGGCATTATATAAGGGACTGGCTTGTTAAGAGTTTTATAATGCGCATAAAATAACTATGTGTCAGAGTATAACAAGTACAGAGTAGGACAGTTACAAGGAAATAACCATATGCATCCTCCCACTGATCTGCTATGGTTGTTAATAATGCTTTCATAATAGAAAACAAGATACTCTGGCTTTCAAAGTGTGCAGTCACATTTTGAGAATTCAAATGTTTAAGTGTAAACCATAAGGAAATAAATTTTAATCCAGGACTCTGACTCACTGTAAAGATTGGTGTTGCTTGCCTTAGAAAGTAGACATGAAAAGAGCATATAAAATAATGAATGGTCTAGAGAAGATAGATCAGGAACTCCTGTTCTACTTGTCTCATAATGCAAACAAGAGGAAACTTGTAATGAAATGTAAATGGTCACAAATTCAAAACCGATAAAAGAATTTTTAACACAATGAAGAATTACCTGTGGAACCCACTGCCACAGGATGTCATTGAGGCTAAAAATGTAACAAGATTCAAAAAGGGATTGATCATTTATACTGATAGCAAGAATATTGAGTTATGACAACACATTCAGGAAGAGATCTTAAATCTCTTAGATCATTTTAGAGTTTAGGAGGAGATGTAAAGGTGGAGGCAGATTATTCCATATCTGTCTGCTGCAGGGTTCTTGCACCTTTCTCTGAAGCATCTGGTGCTGACCGGTGCTGGAGGCTAGACTGACCACAGTGCTGATTCAGTCTGGCAGAAAATATCATATTGCCCGTATATAAATCCACGGTATGCTTACATCTTGAATACTGTGTACAGATGTGGTCAGCCCATCTCAAAAAAGATATAGTGGAATTGGAAAAGGTATAGAAAAGGGCAACAAAAACAATCTGATTTGATGGCTGGAGATACGGGCAGCGCAGTATTCAAGAGAGTTACCAGGAACAGACAAGGAGACACAAGGAGAGAAACAGGAGTAAGCAGTGCATGGTAGTAACCACTGGGTCAGAATTGTGGCTATGAGACTGCAATCTTCCAGGGCGACATAGATCACGTTGCTTTGCACTTGTGGTTTATGGCACCAGAGTGCTCTGGTAGAATAAAGGCCCCATTCAGGAGCTGAGAGTTAAGAGAGGAGTAACCACCATCAGAGTGTATTGTTCCAGCTACCACTCCAATACCTTGTTCAGGTATTGAATTCAGTTCAGACTATCCCCTGGTTCTGTGGTTAGTGCACTCTCCTGACAGGTGAAAGACCCTTGTTCAAAATCCCATCCGCCCCTCAGGTAGAGGGGGTGGAGCTGAACCTCGGTTTCCCACCTCCCAAGTACTTCAACCGCTGGGTTCAAAGGGATCCTCCCATACCTGCCTCCGAGCTGGGCTGTGAGGATATTTGTAAGTACTATGGGAGGCAGGAGCTGCAGAGAAGATTCCTGAATGATATATAGAGAAAGCCAAGCAGGAAGGGGTAAGTGACCCTCAGTTGTACCAACTGGAAACAGTAATAAAGGAACTGCCATAAGAACGGCCAGACAGGTCAGACCAAAGCTCCATCTAGCCCAGTATCCTGTCTTCCGACAGTGGCCAATGCCAGGTGCCCCTGAGGGAATGAACAGAACAGGTAATCATCACGTGATCCATTCCTTGTCATCCATTCCCAGCTTCTGGTAAACAGAGGCTAGGGACACCATCCCTGCCCATCCTGGCTAATAGCCATTGATGGACCTATCCTTCATGAATTTATCTAGTTCTTTTTTGAACCCTGTTATAGTCTTGGCCTTCACAACATCCTCTGGCAAAGAGTTCTACAGGTTCACTGTGTATTGTGTGAAGAAATACTTCCTTTTGTTTGTTTTAAACCTGCCACCTATTAACTTCATTTGGTGAAGGAGTAAATAACACTTCCTTATTTACTTTCTCCACACTGGTCATGATTTTATAGACCTCCATCATATCCCCCCTTAGTCACCTCTTTTCCAAGCTTAAAAGTCCTAGTCTACTTAATCATCTTGCACTTCTTGCCATTTCTCTGTCTGGCATCCTTCCTGGGTGCACTAGATGGTGCTCTTGCAGCAGAGACCAACTGCACAGACCTCAATCATCTCCTCCGGCTCCTGGTCATGTCCTGCATGAGAAGGAAGCTGTGGGGGTGAGAGGTCTTATTTCTAACAGCACGGACGAAAATGTATGTCCCTGCTTTTGTCCCCGAAGCTCAATTCCATTGGCATCCCTGTCACAATGATTATGGCAGCAGCATTCACAAGGCCTTATTCCCTGTCCAGCTAAGGTATTTATTACTTTTACATCAATTAGCAGGTGCTCGTTGCTCCTGGCCTTTACGTTTACAGGAAGTGCTATGCACCACCCCCTGACTGCCACGCCATCTGCCTGTACAGTTTGCCTCTGTGGAGAAGCCTGCATTGAAATCTGCTATATTGTGAGTGAGACATTTCCACGGTGACTGACTTCTTTGCTTTTTGGGGCTGTGGTTACATTGAGTCTTTGGGCATTTTTCTACAGATAACTAAGGAACAGAGGCCAAGGCCTAAGTGCAGCCTGGATCTGGTTATTTCTGAGCTGGGTGCCTGTGTGAGGGGGAGAGTAAGTTTATGGAGGCTGATTTATTTCTCAGCATTCTGCCCCTGTTTGGTGAATCGCACCTTTCCCGTCCCTCATCCTGCTGCTTTTCTCATTGGGACTGGCTTTTTCTTGTAGACAATAGTTTTAAAAAGAAAGAAACCAGCAGTTTGTGAATGGGCAAGACAAGCTGATGGTGTCACCAATTTTGGCCACTTACAGTGGGATTTTCAGCAGCACTCAGTATTCGCCAAACTCTGCTCCCATTGGCGCTGCTGACCAACACTCAGTGCTGTTGAATTTCCCACCCTTAGTAACAAGTTTCTGTGCCTCAGGCCCCTTCCTAAGCTCTTCCACTCTTCCCTTTGTGGCATCATTCAGGCTTGAAACAATCGCAGCACTTAGGAAGCAACTTCTCTGCTTTAACCCACATTTCCTCTGTCCCCCCAGAAAAGAGGGAAGATTTCAAAGCACTTAACACTCACTAGCAATCTTGCCTTGCAGCATCCCAAACAAACGGCCCTTGTGAGAAGGAGGGGGTTGGTACAAATGATAAACTATTTAAAAATATTCAGCCTTAATACTGTAAGGTAGCAGGTCGCAGATTCTTTTGCTCAGCGGTCCACAGTGTGGCCAAAGAAATCATCCTGCACCTCCCATCCACTTGTGACTGCAAAGGATTATGGGATTTGAGGCATGGGGTGAGTCTTTGCTGGCTGTTTTTAGAGCATAAGATCATAAGAGCTGCCATACAAGGTCAGACCAATGGTCCATCTAGTCCAGTATCCTTTCTTTGGCGGTGGCCAGTACCAGAGCTTCAGGGAGAGTGTACGGAACTGGGAAATTTTGAAGAGCGACTCCCCTGTTTTCCCCTTCTGACTTCTGGCACTCAGAGGTTTAGGATTGCCCCGAGCATGGGGTTGCATCCCTGACCATCTTGGCTAAGCCACTGAAGGAGAGATCCTCCTAGTTCTTTTCTGAACTCGGTTATACTTTTGGCCTTCACAACATCCCATCGCAATAAGTTCCACAGGTTAACTGTGCATCATGGAAAAAGGTACTCCTTTTGTTTATATTAAATCTGAAGCCTATTAATTTCATTGGGTGACCACTGGTATTTGTATTGTGAGAACGGGTGCCAAACACTTCTCTATTCACTTTTTCCACGCTATTCATGATTTTACAGACCTCTTTCATATCCCCCCTCAGTTGTCTCTTTTTAAGATGAAAAGCCCTCATCTTTTTAGTCTCTCCTCCTATGGAAGCCGTCCATACCCTTGATCATCTTTGTTGCTCTTCTGAGAAACTTTTCCAGTTTCACGATCTCCTTTTTGAGATGGAGCGACCAGAACCAGGCACAGTATTCAAGGTGAGAGTGTACCATGGATTTATATAGTGACATTATAATATTTTCTGTTTTACATTCTATCCTTTTCCTAATAGCGCCTGCTATTGTTAACTCTTTGACTATCTTGGATGCTTTCAGAGAACTATCCATGGTGACTCCAAGATCCCTTTTTTGAGTGGTAACAGCTAATTTAGAACACATCATTATATATGTGTACTTGAGATTATTTTTTCCAATGTGAAATACATTGCACTTATCAATGTTGAATTTCATCTGCCATTTTGTTGCCCATTACCTAGTTTTGTGAGCTCCCCTCTTCACAGTTAGATTTGGATTTACTATCTTGAATAATTTTGCATCATCTGCAAACTTTTCCACTTCACTTGTCACTCCCTTTTCCAGAATATTATTGAGTATGTTGTACAGCATTGCTCCCAGTACAGATCCGTGGGGGACCCCACTGTTTACCTCTCTCCATTGAGAAAACTGACCATTTATTCCTACCATTTGTTTCCTATTTTTAACCAATTACTGATCCATGAGAGGACCTTCTCTGTTATCCCATGACTGCTTAGTTTATTTAAGAGCCTTTGGTGAAGGACCTTGTTCAAGGCTTTCTGAAAATCCAAGTACCCTATATTGACAGGAATCACCCTTATCCACATGCTTGTTGGTACCCTCAAAGAACTCTAATAGATTGGTGAGCTATGACTTCCCTTTACAAAAGCCATGTAGACTCTTCCCCAACAAACGGTGTTTATCTGTGTGTCTGATGAGTCTGTTCTTTACCATAGTTTCTATCGACAACAATTTGTCTGGTACTGAAGTCAGGCTTACTGGCCGGTAATTGGCATGATCACCTCTGGAGCCCTTTTTAAAAATTTGCATTGTATTAGCTACTCTCCATTCATGTGGTATAGAGGCTGAGTTTAGCAATAGGAGTTCCGTAATTTCATACCTGAGTTCCTTCGGGATTCTTGGGTGAATACCATCTGGTCCTGGCGCCTTATTACTGTTTAATTTATCCATTTGTTCTAAAATCTCCTCTATTAACACCTCAGTGTGGGACAGTGCTTTAGATTTGTCACCCAGAAAGAATAGTGCAGGTGTGAGTATCACCCTCACATCCTCTGCTGTGGAGACTGATGCAAAGAATTCATTTAGCTTCTCTGCAACGGCCTTATGTTCCCTGAGTGTCCTTTACCACCTTGGTTGTCTAGTGGCCCCCCTGCTTGTTGGGCAGGCTTCCTGCTTCAGATGTACTTAAAACATTTCTTACTGTGGGATTTTGCCTCTTTAGCAAGTTGCTTCTCAGATTCTTTCTGGACCTGCCTTATTATACATTTACCCTTAACCAGCCAGAGGTTGTGCTCCTTCCTCTTATCCTCATGAGGATCTGACTTCCAAATTTTAAAAGATGCCTTTTCCCCTCTACCGGCCTCCATTATTCTGCTGTTCAGCCACTGCTTATTGTCCCCTCATTGTCTTTTCTGATTTACATTTCATCTGAGTATCTCTTATGGTGTTTCTAATAGTCCCCAGGCTAACCCTGGTGACAGCTCCTTTTAATCTCCACCTAACGAGTGTCCTCATTTTTGTGCAGTTCCCCTTTTTAAAGTTAAATCTCACCGTGGTGGGGTTTTGGGGTTTTCTTGGTATTATCTCTCCTGTAAGGCTGTTAAATTGAATTCATTATGGTCACTGTTACTAAGCATTTCAGCTACAGTCGGACCAGACCCTGTGCTTCACTTAAGACTAAATCAAGCCTGGCCTCTCCCCTCTCATGGTTGGAGGGGCTGTGGTGGTTCCGTTTTAAGGTTGCTTCCCCTCTCTCCCCTCAGCTCTTGAGCAAATCAGTGTTTGTCATAGAGGTGGGGAATATTTTGGAGGAAACATCTTGAGAGTGTCTCTCTAACACAGCAGTTAGGGTGCTGAGGGTATCTGTATATATAACCTGCAGGAATGTCTAGCTTCATCTATCTGTAACTAGGAAATAATTGGACCATGAGATGATGGGAGAAAAATGAAGAGAGACTGAATTCTCACAAAGTGTTGTAATGAAATCTGTCAAGTGAGTGAGATAGTGCAGACAAGCTGGGAATATTTGTGTATTCTGTGTGTCCAGTGCTGACATAGCAACAATGCATAGTAACAGGCCTGCATTAGGTTAGACCCAGAAACACCACATTTCCCAGATGTGCAGACTGGCCATTACTTGACAGGATTCCTTCAGCATCCTCTGTGAGCCCTGAACAGTACTGTGGCCACTAGCAAAGCACCTTTCAGCTGAGGATCTCAAAGTGCTTGACAAACATTAAGTAAGTAAAAAATGCATTAAGCTTCCATGCATATCAGGTAGATAAGGACAGATGGCCTGGAGACCAGGGGACTTGCTCAAGGTCACTGAGCAACTTGGTGGCAACATTAGGAATGTTCTGGACTCCCCATCTCCTGTTCTAAGCCGTAAGTGACTCTGCAAGAAAAATTTTCCCATTGACCGTCAACCCTTCTCCATTACAGTGCCCTAATTCTGGTTTGCTTATGGCAAAAAATAAGCAATGCAGCGCTGCTGTGAATTTCTGACCTCTGGAAAGTCCCTCCCGTCTCAGAGAAGCCTGATGAGAAATGAGGTAGACTCTCAGCAACCTGGCTGCTTTGGAGAGGTGAAATCCCACAAGTAAGCCTAAACCATGGGATCCTTCAATGGATTGAGAGAAAACTAGCTGAAGCCTGGGAGACAGAATCAGAGCCTGTCCCTGTTTAAACAGCGCCAGAATAGGATCAAATTTGTTCCCTGGTTCTTTCCAGATCTTGCTCCGAATACCTTCTAATCTAAGAGTTTGGGGAAGTGATTTCACCGTGGGGTAAGTTCTGCCATGGAAATCAGTGGAGGTTCAGGAATGTAACTGAGGACCATGGTACATAATGCCTCACATAGTTGACAGGTGGTCATCCTCATGAATGGGGACAATTCAATACTTAAATTTGTCCTGGAGTTTCAGTAAATCTTGGGCATTCAGGGCATGATCCTGTGATATGCTAAATTTCTGCAATTCCCATTAACGTCTCTGGAAGAATCTCTCAGGATGAGGCCCTTTAG
This sequence comes from Lepidochelys kempii, assembly GCF_965140285.1. NCBI lineage: Eukaryota > Metazoa > Chordata > Testudines > Cheloniidae > Lepidochelys > Lepidochelys kempii. The sequence goes on along the minus strand of NC_136388.1, from coordinate 98,039,864 downwards.
AAAGTACAGTCTTTTTAATGCATCATCAGATATTTAGACATTTACACAGGGAATTTTGTGTTTCTTAATCACCCTTTTGTAAGAAATTCCACTAGCCTCTTCTGTTACAAGAGAGGTAGGAAGATACAGCCGACAATCTGGAGTGCCATATATGGTTGTAATCCCCTAACTCTGGGTGTTTCATAGAATAGTATGGTCATTGGTCACATCCACTTTTAAGGTTGTGTGTGAATATTTCTTCCCTTTATGTCTGCATAAGCACTCGGGAATGTAGAACTCTGAATATTAAAATGTATAAATTAAAGTTGTCGTCTTTGTGCATCATGTCAGCTTTATTAATGGCTGTGACTAGGTTCTTTATTCTTTGCTATTACTGTGTATTACATCCAGCTGGAATGGCAGAGCAGTGCTTAGGATGAAATCTCAGTGTTATGAAGAAGAAACAACCAACCTGCTCTGACTGCTGAATTGGGTAGCACAGAAATGGAGCTCAGTCTTAGACAGTAGAAGACAGTAATAATTGTGGAATTCCCCCGACCAGTACTGTATGAGGCTGACTTTTTGACAGCTCTTAGATGCATGCCTTGGAGGCCTCTTGAACTGAGTCCTCGCCTCTCGTTGCGTCAGTGCACATCAACCCTGCCATGCAGCACCCCGTGCTGTTCCAGTCTGGGGCCCCTAGTACGGCTCAGTCATGGCCTATCCCACCTGCTGTCCCAGCGAGCCCCAGCCCAGTTCTGCATGTGCATCTCCTTTGCAGCATCCCTGCTTTTCCCATTTTGGGGATACCAGCTGTCCCAAGGCACCTCATGTCTGCCTAGGAGAACTTCTTGCTGCTCCATTTATGGGCCTCCCAACACAGCTCTACAAATGCACTTCCCTCCTAGCCTGCAGGCCCCTCATTCTGTTCAGCATGTTGGGGTGTTTTAATGCAATATGATCATGGATGGCTAGATCAGTTATTTTTTTTTGTTATGACTTCTAGTTAATACTGGATGAGCTAGAACAGATGAGGGGCATTTCAAATGCAATGTATTGTGTGGGAGAGAGGGTTTCCACCCAGACAATTGCAGGGAGATCATTGACATTTTCAGGACATTTTGTGCAAATCTTCCTATACTTTGTAGGTCCCTCTGCAATCTGCAGTAAGAGAGAATTGAAAAAACAGCTGGCATGGGCCACTGGAAATCTGTGCAGAAGGTTGCCAGATGTAATGGAAATTTTCCTCTCCTCCCCAGATATTATGGACACTTCTGGAAAACCTGCAAGAATTTTTGTGTGTAAACAAATACCCATGGAAACTCAAATAGAATCATAGAATAGATAAGTTGTGTAGTTAAATTATTTGTATCTTTGAGCAGCTTAACATAACTGTTTCATCACACATATTTCCAGTGGTCTCTGCTGTGAGAGGTGTAGCCAGAATTTCTCCATGACAGAAGTGTGGCTGCTCAGGAGATTTGTGCAGACCGTATGACGAAGAAGCTATGAACTTGCAAGGTGCACACAGATGAAACATTTTAAGTCCGGTGAGACTAGATCAGCGTTTGCAGCACCCCATGAAATGTCCGAGGCTGAACTGCTCACTATGGAAGAGGAATTAATTCCCTGACGACCTTGCTGCTGGGTTGAATCACAGTCCTGCTGTATCACACGGAGTCGTTCACAAACTGGGTTTTTCCAGAATTCGTGCTGGGTGGATCCCACAAAGATGCAGTCAGGAAGCCTTCAGGAAGCCCCGGGCCCTTTAAATCACCTCCTAAGCCCTGCTGCAGGAGCCCTGGGGTAGCGGCGGCAGGGCTCCGGCGGTGATTTAAAGGGCCAGGGGCTCCCAGCTGCGGCTACCACAGCGGAGCCACAGGCCCTTTAAATCTCCACCTGAGCCCTGGGGTAGCAGCAGCAGCCGGGAGCCCCTAGGACTCCCTTCTACTGCGGTAGTGGCAGACAGAGCCCTGGGCCCTTTAAATTGCCCTTGAGGCCTAGGGCTCCCAGCTGCCTCTGCAGGTGGTACCACTGGGGGTGATTTAAAGGGCCCGGGGCTCCTAGCCACCGCTGCCACAGCCAGAGCCCCGGGACCTTTAAATCTTGATTTAAAGGGCCCAGGTATTTAAATCTTTAAATCTTGATTTAAAGGGCCCAGGTATTTCTTCCAGTTGAGGCCACGCCCCCTGCTCAGGACTGCGTTGTACCGGTAAGTCCTTTAAGTTACTTTCTCCTCAACCAGTGGTCAGTCAGTCTTTGGTTGTAGCCTCCCACCCTGCTGCCCTCCCTCTCTGCCTCTAGGCTCCCTTCTCCTGGGAGCTGGGGGGTGGAATGGAGACCAGCCCCAGTGGTCAGCTCTGGTAGTCCAGCTGGCTTGTGTGTGGCTGTGAGAGGGGTTAAGGCTGGCAGAGTCCTCAGCGACCTGCACACCTGCTCCCTTATTTGCAAAAGCAGGGGGCAGGGGCAGAGAAGGGGACCATTTGAGGAGACAAGCACAGCCAAAGTGCAATTCTCATCTCAACAGAGAGGCCTCTGCTACATGCTCTCCACTTCAGCATAGCCTATGCTACACTAGCGGGTGCTCCCACCAGGGCTGTGCCCACTGGCAGTGTAATGGTGGGAGAAGTTAAGAAAACGCGTAGGTCCCGCTTCAAGCCCTACTCTTGCAGTTAGGCAGAATCATCTTATTAGACTCACAGAATCTTTAGGACTGTCCCTCGAGAGGTCTTCTAGTCCAGTCCCCTGCATTCATGGCAGGACTAAGTATTATCTAGACCAGTGGTTCTCAAACTTTTGTACTGGTGACCCCTTTCACATAGCAAGCCTCTGAGTGTGACCCTCCTAATAAATTAAAAATATTCTTTTATATATTTAACACCCTTATAAATGCTGGAGGCAAAGCGGGGTTGGGGTGGAGGCTGACTGCTCGCAATCCCCCATGTAATAACCTCACAACCCCCTGAGGGGTCCCGACCCCCAGTTTGAGAACCCCTGATCTAGACCATTCCTGACAGGTGTTTGTCTAACCTGTTCTTAAAAAATCTCCAAGGATGGAGATTCCACAACCTCCCTAGGCAATTTATTCCAGTGCTTAACCACTCTGACAGTTAGGAAGCTTTTCCTAGTGTCCAACCTAAACCGCCCTAGCTGCAATTTAAGCCCATTGCTTCTTGTCCTATCCTCAGAGGTTAATGAGAACAATGTACCTCCCTCCTCCTTGTAACAACCCTGTATGTACTTGAAAACTGTTGTCATCTCTCAGTCTTCTCTTCTCCAGACTAAACAAACTCAATTTTTTCAGTCTTCCCTCATAGGTCATGTTTTCTAGACCTTTAATCACTTTTGTTTCTCTCCTCTGGACTTTCTCTAGTTTGTCCACATCCTTTCTGAAATGTGGTGCCCAGAACTGTACACAATACTCCATTTGAGGCCTAATCGGCACGGAGTGGAGCAGAAGAATTACTTCTTGTGTCTTGCTTACAACACTCCTGCTAATACATCCCAGAATGGTGTTTGCTTTTTTTTGCAACAGTGTTACACTATTGACTCATATTTAGCTTGTGATCCACTATGACCCCAGATCTCCTTCTGCAGTACTCCTTCCTAATTATTCCCAAAATAAGCCTGGTTTAAACCAATGTAAGAATGTCCACTTCGCTTTTTTCTCCAGTTTCATAGAATCATAGAATATCAGGGTTGGAAGGGACCTCAGGAGGTCATCTAGTCCAACCCCCTGCTCAAAGCAGGACCAATCTCCAATTAAATCATCCCAGCCAGGGCTTTGTCAAGCCTGACCTTAAAAACTTCTAAGGAAGGAGTTTAACTAAATCAATTTAAAACTTCATGCCTTAACTTAAAATTGAGCAACTTTCACATGTAGACAAGCTCATACACAAGGTCCTGTATCATGGTAAAAATCCTGTCGGTGAAAGAGGGTTGAACTCCGAGTACCTTCAGAGCCCATTATTACAGCATCAGGAATGCTTTAGCCAGGAAATGGCATTCATAATTTCTGTTGTGCCAAACCATCTGTAGTTTTCCCATGGCTATTTATTTTTTGTATGTGAAATAAAGCCTGTAAAAAGCAGACAGATTTAGTTTCCGCATAACTATGAAACTAAAATGAATCACACTGTTTAAAGAGACGTGATCAAGTTGATTTGTTTGGAACTAATGTGTGGGTTTTTTAAAATCCAGTTTCTGATTACGGGCTTCTGTAAATAATTTTTGTTATGTGATTTGGATTATTTACAGGATGTGCAGTCAGAGCTTTGATTTTTTTTTTAAATCCAATCATTCTTTTTTGTAAAATTATATTTTTAATAAGGGCTTTTTGAGCAAGGGAGATGTTGACTCTGTGGGAAAGTGAAAGGACAAGCCGCAAAGTGCTGTCAAATGCAAGAAGTAAACAACAAAAAATAAGAATTTTCCCTCACATCTTTTAGCTGTAATCATCTTAGGGGTTACATTGGATACACACAGAAATGTGATTTTTCAAGATGATGATGATGCCCCTTTAGAACCTAGCAATCGCTGATTGTGTCTCTCTTCTCCCAGGTCACCCATAACAATCATGCAGTGATGAAAAAAACCTGAGAAGAGTTACAAAATGTTTTGAACTGTGTAGCTGCTGCAGCCAATGTGACACCATGTCAGTGGAGCCTTTTTCCTCAATGCATGTGTCTCTTAAACTAGCATTCAGAGCCAACCTTGCCACTCAGAGATTAGTGATCTCAGTTAATGCAGGCAGTTACCTTATGTTTGGGTTAGGGCAATTCTGAGGCAGATAGTGTGGACCATGAGGAGTGACAAAAGAGTTGTCCTCATTATTATCATTCTAACGTCAAAGTCTTTGGGGCTGTTACCATAGTTTAGCAAAAGGGAGTATGGTGTAGTGGATAAGACACTGGCCTGAGAGTCAGGAGGCCTGAGCTGTTTCCTGACTCTGCTACTGATCATAGAATCACAGAATCATAGAATATCAGGGTTGGAAGGGACCTCAAAAGGTAATCTAGTCCAACCCCTTGCTCAAAGCAGGACCAATCCCCAATTAAATCATCCCAGCCAGGGCTTTGTCAAGCCTGACCTTAAAAACTTCTAAGGATCTCCCGTGTGACCCTGAACAAGTCCCTTCAAGTAGCTGATTGCGATTAATAGTAAAATGTTGTTTTAAGAAGTTTGAATACTTAGTAAAGTGATTGATTTTGAAATCAAACCTGCTGCTTAAGTACTGTCCTGCTCCTTGCAGGATGAGGGCCTAAGAGCTTCCTACAGTGATGAACATCTGCCTGTGTGAGTTGGGTGTTGCCATCTAGGCTATAAATCTAACAGTTTTCCCTACTTGTTGCTATCCATCTGGATGTATAGATTGTTATGTGGTCTCCGTTACCATGGTATCTGAGCACCTTGTTTTATTTATCCTCCCAGTACATCTGTGAGCTGCATTGTACAGCTGGGAAACTGGGGCACAGCAAAAGTTAAATGACTTACCTGTGATAACCCAGGCAGTCCATGGCAGAGTCCAAGCACCCTAACCACTGGATCAGCCTGCTGCTCATTTCAGTTTTCATCCCAGTTGTATTTGTTTTTCCACCATCCTCAGCTTTTTAATTGATTTGACTTTAACTGAAGACTAAACAAAAATACATTTGTCATCCTTTTGGAACCTTCTCTGTTCCAATATTTATTATACATAAGTTAGCCCCAGGTGGTACTTTACAGCAATGTTGTCCAAAAACAAAATCTAAAGCAAAAGTTAACAAAATAGTCTGTTTAAATTTAGTTTGATGCCTGGAAGCCCTCTTTTCAAAACTTGATAATTAAGTTTGAGTTGCAATATGATAGTAATTTATAGGCATGGTGTTAGGGTAAAATCATACCGTTAGGCTAAAAAGCAATGTATGAATAGATTTTTAAATCCCTTATCTGTGTTAACAGTAAAACCGTAGACTAATAAAACTAGTTTTAAAAATCTTATTACCTTATCATCATTAGTACTTTTTTTACTTTAATTCTTTCAGACAGGTGTCCATCCAATAATATATCTTTGCAGACGAGGTTCAAGAAGTGATTGGGTAATCATGGCTCATTATGATTGTCTCATGCTTTGTCTATTTTGCATATTCAAATATTTTATGGAACTTTTTAATTATTCAGATGACTGAGATGTTTGCTGAAACCAAGGGCCCAGTCCTGCAAATACTTAAGCATGGGTCTGATCCAGTGCTTATTGAAGTCAATAGAAAGACTCCCACTGACTTCAACAGACAATGGATCAGGTCCTAGGTGCACAACTTTATTCGTAGGGGTAGTCCTGTGTGTGTAAAAACTGCTCACACGCTTAAGAGTTTGCAGGATCAGGTCCTAAATTAAAGACGTTAATTACACTGGCTGCTCCCCCCCAGTTTAGTTTGTGGGGTTGCTCAAAGCATCACAGGATTGTATAAGTTGCCTTGTTCCATCAAGCAGTTCAGTTTAGTATACTTGGATACATTTTGTCGCCCTTTAATCATTTGGTGTTAACCCTTTGGCTCCTGTGGGTATCTCCTATCTTAATCTCTCCTTCTAAGCTAGGGGTTTTCAAACTTCATTGCACCACAACACCATTCTGACAAAAAAATTACTATACGACCCCAGGAGAGGGGACTGAAGCCTGAGCCTGCCCAATCCCTGCCACCCTGAGTTGAGGGGCCAAAGCCCCACTGCCCCAGGTTGGGGGGCAAAGCCAAAGCCCAAGGCCTTCAGCTGCAGGCAGGGGGCCTGTAATCTGAGCCCCACTGCCTGAAGCTGAAGCCCTCAGGCTTCGGCCCCAGACAGTGGGGCTTGGGCTTTGGCTTCAGCCCCTGGCCCCAGCAAGTCTATGGCAGCCCTGGCAACCCCATTAAAATGGGGTCCCGACCCACAGTTTAAGAACTGCTGTTCTAAGCAGTAACTTGTGATAGAAATGCTGGGATTCTAATGACCATATAAGAGAAACCAAAAAGTCAAACCTTTGCAGAAAATCTGTAGAGTTTGAATAACCCCCTGGAGGCTTGGGAGATGAATTGCTGGGGAGACTGCCAAAAGTCCCTGCAGATTTATATTAACTTGGAGAGCATGGGTAGAAACCTGGGTTTGTGTTGCCCTTTCAAAATGTAGGATAGCTGAAGCAAGAAAGGTACCAGCTGAGTAACTCTTTGTTGGGATCTGATGCATCATCATCTTTATAAGTGGAAGACATTTTAGTAATTTTCCATGCCCAGGGACAGCAGTTCGTACTTGGAGAAACATTTATGGCATATGCCAAAAGGTGACACACACAGGATACTGCTCCTTCCATTAATCTAAAATCTGAGCAATCCCTGCCTGTTGCTTTTTAGGTGTGAACTAGATCCTCTCTTGCTATACAGATGTCCATAATGATGTGATCAGATTAATACCTCAATGTATTATTAACTAACCCCTTTAATCCTTTTAGCTGGTGACTTCCCAAGTGCTCAGAAAACATTTGCCCTGAGTCTGAGGTTTCTCTTCAGTGGATTGTGTAGGTAATGTTACACTACATTTGTATTTTGACATAATGTGGTAGGAAGCTGATTTATTTTATGGGCAGACCATACCTTTACTTTCCATGTATCTTTTTATTTTGCCCAGTAAATACAGGGGAAGTTCATCCTGTGCTAATTAAACACTTTAGGCAGAATCCTTTCTTGGCTCCCCACTTCTCACCAGATGTTCCAAAGCAGAGCGCTGCAATGAAGTTTCATATTAATTACTAATGTCCCATTCCTGCAATGATCTCTATGTGGACAGATGCCTGGGGCTCTGTGAGGGTTCAGGAGTTCACATGCATGGAGTTTATTGCAGGATTAGGACCTAAGACTGCACCACTGTTCTAGAATATATTAGAGAACTTTCACAGGTGAGGTCTTCCCTGACCTCTTACCCAGGGGTTTTCAGAACCCAAAGCAGTGCCAACTTAACTGTTTCTCTCCAGGTGGTGTCAGGAATAAATCAATGGGAACACAGCACTTCTGTCTGATAAATGATTGATACGAGCAAGTGTGCTCTTATCTAAAACTACTATTTATTAGATATTAAGCACACGCACACACATACGCAATAGATTTAGGACATCCCAGATATATTTACCCACAGTCTGAGATGGTTTCCAGTGACCACCAGCTGGGCTTCCAGCCGGGTGCTCTTTCTGTCCTGCTGATGGGGAGTTTAGATGTCAATTCCTTGCCCGAAGAAAAGCTCCCTCTGACTGCTTCGAGGTATTTACTTTCACCTAATCTTTTATAGCTAACTCTGACAAAGCACATAACCTATAGTGACTCCTAATGGGTCAACCTAATAGCCTCCGCCGGGTCACCAATTTTCCTAATTTCAACAAACTACTCATTTTCTCAAAACATTTCTAGTATTTCCAGCTATAACAACAATATGTCAGGGACACCTAAAACCAAGGTTGCTATTCACTCACTCTCTTCCATAACTTTCTTCCCCATCCTCCCATTCTGATTAACAAACTGCACGTATGCAACCATCTGACCTTGTCTCACAAAGGCCTAAGATTATTCCTAGCTATGTTATGTTTGGTTTTCAGCTGGCAGTGGCTAAACATACAAAATGGCTGACTGCGGTACTGTCAAGTTCTGAGGTACATGCAAGAATGTCAAGTTCTGAGGTAATAGACCCACAGTGATTAAAATGATCGGGGAGGGGGAACCTTTGGTGATGTGATAGCCTTATTTTTATAATTGTTGTTTGCTCGCTTAAGGTTAAATCCTACTTTCATTTGCAGCCTGTTACACCCTACTGAAGAGAACAGAATTGAATGGAATGTGGGCAAGAGATGATTTTGGCTCTGTCTAATTCACAAACGTTGTAATCTGTGGTGCATCATGCATGCATTATTGCAAACTAGTAAGGTTCTGCCAGTATCATGCTAACTTCTATTAGACACTTAAATGTGACATGATTCCTTAGCTGACTATATGTGTGTCGGGGGTGGAACCTTGCTTCTCTTACCTATGCTAAAATTCAGGGTCCAAAGCAGCTCCCATTGAAATCCATGTGTGTTTAGCCATTGACTTAAATGAGAGCAGGATATGGCTCTCTGGTCTCTGCTTTGTACTATCCCCAGGAAAGATGTTACAGATTGCCTTTGTTTTACAGGGCTCTGTATGTCATTAAATCATAGAGAGGTCATCTGGGTATTTCTCAGGGTGAATCTATATCTCTAAAATAGGCTGAATAGTCATGACTGAACATTGTCTTGGTAATGACATCATATAATCTTTATGATAGTAGTTCTTTGCACTTAGGCAATTTAACCCCTCTCATTTGAGGATCAAAACATCCCAGTAATACATGATTTACAAACTGTGATGCACTAGCTTAGAACAAATTGGAAACCGGTGTACTTATGTGTTTAAGCTCCATGGAAAAAGTGTAACATCACGGATGCTTTAACCACATTGTCATAAAAACAAACAACCCCACCCTTGGTCCCTGTGAGAAATGACTCTGAAATTTTCCTTTCAGCTTTTCCAGCAAATTGCCTGCTTGGTAAATGTTGCTAATAACCTGAAAGCTTATTAGTTTGTCTCCTAGGAGTTTTGTATATGTATTTCCATGGCAGTGTAACTTAGTCCGCAAATGTCATGTTGGCTACCCTCCGCTTTCTGCAATAACGAAAATGGCAGGGTACTTCAGTGGTTCACAAGTTTTATTCTGATTGTCCCTTGAGCCTGGTAGGTGTTTGATACCGACCTTGCCAAAGGGAAGGTAGCACTGTGTTCTTGTCCTGTGCAGGTTTGGTATTATAGGTAGGGCGACCAGACAGCAAGTGTGAAAAATCGAGTCACTTTTGGGGGAGGGGTATGGGAGGGAGTTAAGTGCCTATATAATAAGACAAAGTCGCTAATATTGGGATGGTCCCGATAATATCAGGACGTCTGGTCACACTAGTTATAGGAGGTCTGAGAAATAAGGGTGAAATTCCTGAAGAAGTGCAAAGACAAAGGGAAGTTCAGGCTGTTTCTCTGAGATCTCAGGAGACCAACCTTCAAATGTGTTTGTCTTCTACTTCCAGCCTTTCTGGAATGAGGACCAATGATAGCATGTGGATTCTTGTTTTCACTGATGGCAAATAAATATGATAATGCTCTACTTCGTATTAAAATACTTAAATCAAGAGACTTCCCTATCAGTGATGTTAGAATTCTTATGGGCTGTGCTACCTTGTAGCATGACAGCATCAAGCCAAGCAGAATTGGCCTGGGCCAGTACTTGGAGCGGGAGACTTCTATGAAATCCCTACATGCTACAAGAGGGTGCTTTGGTGATTCAGCAGGTGGTGCTCTGAGTTAGCACTGAACCAGTGCATTAGTATGGTATTAGGAGGTGCTGTGTTCCAGACTAATTTCAAATAGGGTCCTGTCTTCTTAGTCCATGGTATTTTTTTCCTAAGAATAGGAGCGTTAGCCTTGGTGCCCAACTTGTGTAATTGACTCCCCTTGAGTGTTAACTAAAAAAGCCATTCCTCACTAAAATATTGTGTAGTATGGCTGTGTACCACTGAAACAGCTCCTGTGTTTCACCCAAGAAGTGGCTGCAATTCAATGACAGAAAAACATCCCTGTGTATAATATGTACAGACTTGCAAAGCACAGTGTGGTCCTTTTGAAATGAAAGAGGTCATATACATCGAAGATCATTCTCATGTTAAATCAGACACCCTTGTGATGACTTCTTGTCATTTCCGATAGGTGCTCCTCTGATGCTAAGAACTGTAGAAACTTAGATCCAGATCTTGTGACCACTTACATGCAGGTGTAACCCTCATTATATGAGTAATCCTACTGAAGTCAATGGAACTACCCATGTGAGTAAAGTTGCATGTGACCGTAAATGTTTACAGGAATAGGGGCTGTGATGAGTCCTCCCAGAGCCTGAGTGTGATGAGTCATCAGAGGCAATTACCTGCAGGTCTCGTCATAGGCCCCACTCCATTCAACCGCGGTTCAGTCAATCCACAGGTGAGGACCCACCCAGTGGATCCCAAGGCAGGTATATAGGCTCCTAAGCGGAGCAGAGTCTCTCCAATCTGCTCAGTGTCACTACTTGCCTGAGAGCATTCCCATTGCCTGCTAGTTCTGACAGACTGCTCTAGACTGTGCCTGTTTCCTCGCTAGCCAGCCCCTGCCCCAACCTGCATCTGCCCCGGCAGTTCTGACAGGGCCTTAATGAAGTATAGGAGTACTTGTGGCACCTTAGAGACTAACCAGTTTATTTGAGCATAAGCTTTTGTGAGCTACAGCTCACTTCATCGGATGCATACTGTGGAAACTGCAGAAGATCTTTTTAGTGATCACTTTAGATAAGCTATTACCAGCAGGAGAGTGGGGTGGGGGGAAAGAAAACCTTTTGTAGTGGTAAACACCCATTTTTTCATGGTTTGTGTGTATAAAAAGATCTTCTGTACTTTCCACAGTATGCATTCGATGAAGTGAGCTGTAGCTCACGAAAGCTTATGCTCAAATAAATTGGTTAGTCTCTAAGGTGCCACAAGTCCTCCTGTTCTTTTTGCGAATACAGACTAACACGGCTGTTACTCTGAAACCTGTCATTAATGAAGTATGTATGCATGGGGCTGGGCTATATTTCCGCCCCTATTCTTTGTGATTTTTCACACCTCAGCTTTAAAATCCCTTTACCGGAATGGATAAAATATTCTCCCTGACAGTGTCGCAAACCTCATTAATGAGCCTCTGGGTGACACATGCTGTTACTTGGGGTTCTGTGTAGCACTTTGTAGAAAAGCAACCCTCTTTGCCATCTTTCCAAGCTCCAGGATTTCCAAATAAAGTGTTCTCCTGCAGTTAGCTTCTCAATGACTCAAACAATTGAATCGGCGTCAAGTCACCGTGCCCATAGCTCATTCTTGTTTGGCTAACAAGTCAAGGATTCATTTGTCTCCATTTTTATTATGTTTGCCAAAAATCAGTAAACACAACGAATGATTATTTTTCGGCAAGCAAGCGCCATAGCACCAGAGTGACTCAGAGCTGTCTTAGTACATCTGAAATTTACTGTGCAATTTTTACTATTTATTCCTGTCGAGTATAATTCACTTACAGAGGTTTCTCTGGCATCCTAGTGTGTGTGAAACTGTAATAGGAAAATATTTCCTATTTAAAATTAAAAGATAATTCACCTACATGCCTTTTCTTTATTTTAGCTGTTTGCTGACCCTCGCTAAATCAATTCATGTCTTTGCAAGAAGCAAATTAAGATCACAGTAACAGATGAATTTATAGTATGAGTATTTAAATATTTCTTCTTGTCAGATCTATTAGCTATTTCAACTTACAGATTTAGGGTCAGATCCTGCAGACCTTCACTTACAATCACGAATTGTCCAACTCAGACTAGTGAGTGGGGCTACTTGCAGTTGTACTATGCCTGGGTGTAGGTGGTTCCAGGACTGGATTCGTAGACCTTGCAATTGCTTCAGTGTGGGTGGGCCCTCATGCCAGAGATGCTGTCCAATTAAATCAATGGGAGTGGATGTGGGCATCAGGGTCCACCCACGTGCGTCTGATTTCAGGATTGGGGCCTTAAACATAAACCTGTGAAGAGCAATGAATAAATCAAAAGTAACATTTCAATCGGATGTAATCACCGGTAAGCTGTGATATTAACATCTAGTGTGTTATGTAGATCCACTAAATAGCTATCTGTTATCCCAGTACTCCAGTAAATATGATTCTAAGTTAAACAGCTGTGAGTGCAGGAAACAGTTCTGCTCTGATTACGGATTTAAAGACAGGATTTTACTCCCCTAAAGCTACGAATCTGATGTATAATACTCTGAATAAAGCAAAGAGCCCATCAACAGGCTAGCTATGCGCCTCACATTCACAGAGGTAACTCTACATATGTTGCAAGCATATTGAAGATATCTGCTGAGCAGACACATTGTGTTATGAATAGAATCATCTACAGCTTAGCATTTACAATTTAAGATTACCATCCAGAGATGATGGAGGCAACGGAGCAGGGAAGGATATAATGAACTGAGACACGTTGTTCTGTTTTATATAGGTTTTTATATCACACTCATTTCCAGTCGTGCATTGAGCAAAATGATTAATATCTGTTTCTTATTATTTGTTCTCTCATACTTTCCCCAGGATGAGAAGAGTGTGAAGTGGAATGTCTTGTTTTTGTGGGTGTTTTTTTTTTTTTAATGTACATGCGGCAATGTATTTATGATAGGGAAGACAAAGTCAAAGCAATGTGCCTTGAACTTGGAGTGGAAGGTTGTGAGGTTTGTGATGGTCCTTCATTTCTCGGGGAGTTCATTCCATAGTCTTGGACTGGCCCTCGAGAAAGTTTTGTTTCCCACACAGACAAGCTTTACCCTTACAGTGGAGAATTCCATGGTGCCAGAGGACAGGAATTGTTCACCAGAATTTTCATACCAGAGATCATTCAGATAGCTTTGGCCCAGGTCATTGAGCAACTTGAAGATAAGGACCGAGACCTGAACTTGATTGGATATTCTATGGGAAGCCAGCATTAAGAGAGGAGGACAGGTTTGATGTGCTCATGGTAGCCTGTGTTGCTGAGGAGATGTACTGCAGGGTTCTATTCTAGTTGGAGTTTCCTAAGTGATGTAGGCTTCATGCCCAGGTATATCGCATTGCTGTAGTCCAGCTGAGAAGTGACAAAGGCGTGAATAAATGAGGCCAGGTCACTATCTGCCAGCATGGAATGGTGTCTCCTAGCCAACTGGAGTTGGTAGAAAGTATTACTACTGAATGCTGCTATGTGAGAGCTTAGTGTCAGTAAAGAATCCAGGAGCACTCCTAAACTGTGGACTAAATTGCCCAACTGTGCGTGCATCCTCAACCAAAGGGGACTGCAACATGGCTGCAAGACTCTTCAAAATGCTTTCCTTTGTCCACCACTTCTGTCTGGCTGGGGTTCAACTATCTGAAGCTGAACCCGAGCTTCATCCACAAGCTGATCTCATCCAAGCACTGGGACATCTTGGTGGTATTGATCTAGTCATACGTGGTGAAGGATAAGTAGAGTTCTGTGTCATCGGCATATTGCTGGCTCTGGAGTCCGTGGTGTCTGAACTGTTCAGCTAACGGCTGTACATAGATGTTGGAAAGGGTGCGAGAGAGAATTGAGTCTTGTCGGATTCCAGAAGCGAGGGGTCTGGTTGTGGACGTATAGTTTCTCAGCAATACTCACTGGGTGCGTCCTCCCAGCTTCCCACATGTTAACACTGGATCTAGACAAGCCCACAGTCAGGATTCTATGTTATCAGTAGAGCAGGTTCAAATATCTTCAATGAAGTTTTGATTAAATGTGTTGGTTTTGACAAGATTTAGAGCAAGCCTACCAGTGAGTGACTCCATAGCACAGTGATTAGGGCCCTGCCCTGGGATGTGGAAGACCCAGGTTCAAGTTCCTGCCTGATCTAGAGTGATTTGGGATGGGAAAAACTCTGCTCTGATTCAAACATGAACTTGCATCAGGCTAGTACCCTAGCCATGAGGCTGGGCTCTTGTCTGACATGACCTGAACCCGGAAAACCTCCCTGAATCGAAAAACTCAGGGTTCAGTCTGAAAACAGATATTCTGTCACAATTTCATTTTTGTGAAAATGTTGGAAAGGTTTTTGTTTTCGTTCCACATTGGAACGCCAAACAAATTTTGAAACCTTGAAAATTGCTGCTGAACGGGATTGTCTTGCTGATGCTGCTGGTTACTGAGTAATTTTCATGTACAGCATCTCGTTTAGATAATCTTTTGGTGTAAGTATGAAAAAGCTAAGTCAGTAGGGGAGTTTCCTGTACGTAAGCCCTGCAAGAGTTCCAGACTGGGTCTTAGTCTGCTTATTGACCTCTCCAGCTGGGACATGCCTTTTCCAAGGGGATCGCATCTCTTTCCAAATCCATTAACCAAAGGATAACAAAGCATGGCCTCCCGTTTCAATGAAGGGTCTGGTCCCGCACGCCTTCTGCACCCAAAATGTTCAGTGACTTCGAAAGGAATTCCAGGTGCACTAGGAATGCAGTATCACCTCCGAAATAAGAAAAGGAGGACTTGTGGCACCTTAGAGACTAACCAATTTATTTGAGCATGAGCTTTCGTGAGCTACAGCTCACTTCACCTCCGAAATGTTTCATAGCTTTGTGACTCAAGCAGGGCTGGACTCCGGGAAACAAGGCATGAACCTCAGCTCAGTTTGTGCAGATGCCCATGGGGCAGGATTATAAACTGGCTGCTTGGGAGACACAGTGATTGCTGTATTGGATCAGACCAGGGGTCAGTATTGTCCACTGATGATGGCCGGTGCCACCTGTTCAGAGGAAGAAATGCTGTTGGCAGTGGAGGCAGTAATGGGATAAACCACCCATGGAGAAAGAACAGAAGACCACAAAAACAGCCACACTGGGTCAGACCAATGGTCCATCCAGCCCAGTGTCCTGTCTTCCGACAGTGGCCAATACCAGGTGCTTCAGAGGGAATAAACAGAAGAGATATAACCCTGGATGTTCCTGTTGTCCATTTAGATGTCGAATCCTCCTTTAAAATCCACCAAGGGTCTTGGCTGCAGTGATATATTGTGACAGTGAGTTCCACAGGTTAATTGTCCATTGTGTGAAAAAGCAATTCCTTGTAGTAGTTTTGAGTGTGTCAGCTGCTAGTTTAATTTAATTTTCCCCTTCTTCTTGAATTGTCAGGAAACGTTCCCCATCTACCAGAGAGATAATGGAGGGTATCTGTGCAAAGGCAGCCTTGGTTATAAGACTGGCATCATGCCCCAGGCAAGGGGAGTTTTCTGTTCATCATCTTGTTTTATTTTGACCTCTCATCAGCCAGTAATCCTTGAGAAAAGCCCATTGCTGACTACATATGTCTTTCATTCCTGCTGAGTTATTCCACTGTCTTACAAGTTAAAATACACATTTTTGACCCTACAGAAGGTTAAATTTCAACTAATCTATGGTATGAAAAACGTTGGTATTTCAAACACTCGTATTTTATGTGTGTGTGGCAAATGCTTTTCTCAGCAATGATAATTTGGGCCTTGAACCATCAATCATCACAACTAATGCATGTTCTCTAACAAGCTAGGAGGAACTCTGTTAAATCTTGACTGTGTGGGTTAGCAGACTATGCAAAAGTCCCCTGCTTTTTTGGAGAATAATAGTAAAATGAAAAGGGCTTGGAAAATGGAAATGCTACTCTGAGGAGTGTGTTTTGACAGTATGGCAATGTTTCAGTTTCCTTTTACTAGATGAACAAACATCCCTCCAGGGAAACATAGGCCCTGATCCTTCAATGGTCCCCTGAGTCCCAGCCCTAGCAACAGGCCCCTCTGCCATCCTTTTGATTGTCAGAAGGCCCATGACTCTGTGGCACTGAAAAAGCTTTTTCAAAAGACAAATGAAACACTAAGTTCCCTGCACCCTGCCACCCAGCAAAATGAGATCCACAAAGGGAAGCTTTCACAAAAGTGAATGTGACAAATGTATTTTTGTAGCCCAACTTGGGTGAAAGTAGAAAACAAGCAGAATAAATAGCAAAAAGCAAATGTCGATGTTTTCTGATTTAATGATCAAAGGTGGTGTCAGTAACATGGGTAAGGAGATTTGTTTAAACAGACACAATCTTTTTTAACCTGATACTGTTCCTTTTAATGAGCTAAGTATACCATTTGAAATAATATCTCCTCTTTTCAGAGTTTTGTTTATGCTGTGCTCTCTTGAGTCTGGATTTGTTCATTCCCTACAGGCTTCTTATTTAAACAACACATATTTCTCTGTACTGGAAACTCTGAATACAAATCCAAGGATGAAACATAATGCAACTGAACCATCAGTAAAAGCTTTAGTGTATGTTTGGATGGGCAGCGGAGGCTGATGGCTGAGTCAGGTGAATGCTCCTCAGAGAGGGAATATGCTGTTTGTTTGCACTGCATCTTCTTGCAAAACGGGGCTAGGAAAATAAGTACTTGGGAATAGCAGAAAATTAATGTATTCCAGTTCTAATGGGACCGAGGGGTTTGACTCCTACTGTAACTGAATTAGCTAAATGGTCCCCAGCGTTACGGACAATGTGCCTGGGCTACGTTGCTGAATAACCAACCTAGAATCACACAGCCTGGGCACAGATGGCGAGACGGTGTCTGTTAAATACATGGAAGCTGTTTAACGATATTTAATGCCTGTTGCAGCATCCCTGGCAGACACGAACCATCTAAAACACCAGCACGGCCCGTGCCTATTCTGTGGCAAGCAGGTACCCAGCAGCGGCCAGAGAGCGGGAAGGGCTTCAAGGCTGGCTAACTCCCCTGATCTGGCAGGGTGAGGGGTCGGCCAGGCCCGACTGCCCCTTTCCTTGCCTTGGGGGAGCATCTAGGCCCCCTAGGCAAGGAGCAGGGCCCCGCTGTGTCAGGTGCTGTACAGAGGAAGACCTAGCTTGCTTTCCTGGTGCCACTGCTCCTGGACGCTGCTCTGGCTACCCCCACTTTAAACCTGGGAGGAGGCCCCTGCTCCACGCACCCAGCAGCCTGGGCCCTCTCTCTAGGGGGTGCCCTCCTTGCTCCCGGGGCCCTGCCCCCTCCCCTCCCTTGCAGCCTGGGCTCCCCTCCGCGGCCAGGGGCAGCCTGCTCAGAGCAGCCCCCTCCTTAGCCCGGAGGGTCACCGGGCTGCCCCGCGCCCATTGCAAAGCCCCGGGGCCCCCCGCGCGCGCGGCCCCCGCCCGCCCCCTGCACGCGCGCGCGCGCCCGCCCGCCCCACCCCGCGGCTCTCCCCGGACGCCCGGCTCCCGCGGCTCGCGCTCACTCCAGCCGCGCCCTCCTGCAGCCGCGTCGCTCCCGAGCCCCGCCGCCGGCCCGCACGAAGGTGCGCGAGTCTCTCGCTCTCTAGCATCGCTGCGGGAGCTGGGCGGGGGGCTGCCCGCAGCATCCCTGCTGGGCAGAACGGGTCCTGGGGGCTGGGCGAGGGCGCCCTGGTTGCGAGCGGGGGGCTGGCTGGGGGGGCTCGCTGGGGAGGGGGGAGTTTCGCCGCCCGGGCTGGCTTGTGTCAAGCGCACCGGGCGAGCAACTCCGCTCCAGCGGGAATCGCCGGGGAGAGCGGCGCCGCGGGTCTTTGTGCCGGCTGGGTTTCGGCAGCCGAGCGTCCAGGCGTTTGCTTCTCTTCTGCCTCCTCTTTTTTTGGTCTGCTAGCTCGGGGCAGCCTCTTGCCAGGCGGCAGCTTTGCGAGCCAAGAGCACGGGTTTTCGGGTGTCGGTGGCGCCTGTTCTTTATTTGACAGTAAATTGCGGGTTTAGCAAGTATTTCACCCTGCTGCTGTGCAGCAATGCTTTGCATCTGGGGCTGGCTTCCTTCGTTCCTGTAGGAAGGGGGCAAAAGGGTGGTTGACTTGCCTGAAACGTCTGATAATAGGTGTGGGGGGGGGAACCCCAAACCCACTGTTTTTTCAGGGATCATATGATTATTAGGTTTCAGAGTAGCAGCCCTGTTAGTCTGTATCCGCAAAAAGAAAAGGAGGACTTGGGGCACCTTAGAGACTAACCAATTTATTTGAGCATAAGCTGTAGCTCACGAAAGCTCATGCTCAAATAAATTGGTTAGTCTCTAAGGTGCCACAAGTACTGCTTTTCTTTTTATGATTATTAGGTCTCAGAGTAGCAGCCGTGTTAGTCTGTATCCGCAAAAAGAACAGGAGGACTTGTGGCATCTTAGAGACTAACACATTTATTTGAGATACAGCCCACTTCATCGGATGCATAGAATGGAACATAGAGTAAGAAGATATATATATATACACACACACACACATCTACCTTTTCATGTTCTCTGTATGTATATACATATCTTCTTACTCTGTGTTCCATTCTATGCACCCGATGAAGTGAGCTGTAGCCCACGAAAGCTTATGCTCAAATAAATGTGTTAGTCTCTAAGGTGCCACAAGTCCTCCTCTTCTTTTTATGATTATTAGGTTTTTTTAAATACGGGGTGATGCAGCCTGGTGAAACCTGGAAGTAAGCTGTGAAAACTAGACCTGGTTATATATGACTATATAATTGCAATGCTAATGCAGGTAATAATTTTAAAAAGTCAGTCAATGTCTGTTGTACCCCCCTTCCTGCTCCCCACATTATGGCATTAGATACTTACCCAGTCCTGCTAATTCGAAACATGTTCATGGCTTTGATCCTGCAAACACACTTGAGAATAACTTTACACTTAGGCAGTGTAGTCCTAGTTGTATTGGTCCCCGGATATTAGAGAGACAAGGTTTGTCATCTTGACTTCAAAGGGATTACTCACATGAGTAAAATTATTCACAGATGTATTTGCAGGATTGGGACCTCTATTTCCAGTCTTTAGTAAGCAGGCAAAAGGTGTGTTAATGAATATGATTTCTGTCTTGTTCACATTTTATGGCTGCAGCATCATGTTTTGCTTAGGAGTGCAAGTATGAGTTTGTTTGCCATCTAGAAATTGATCTTGCGGTCATGTGAATATATAACCAACTTAATTTTAATTAATTAAACTGTAGACTGTAACAAGAATATTAACAAATCAGACTAAAACGGTTTGTTCGCCGATCTATTTTTTTATCTTCATTCTGAAAAGTCCTTACGAAGAGATGGATTTGTACTCTACAGCAGAGGAAATTGATTAAATTGTTAAACCGTGATATGTGCAAACCACCTCAGAGTAAATAGATGATACATGTAACCAAATATGGCTTCGGAATTTATAACTTCTACCTTGTTTTTTTAAAGAAGCGAGACAACAGCCTTTTCCCCCCAAGTGCTGCATTCTTGAATGCAGCCCAATTTCTAATTTCTGCTCAAGAACTTTGGTCAATAAAAATTCAATCTTGTGCGATAACTGCTAGAAAAATGCAGGAAGGCATTTCTACACTAACATCATACATGCAAAAATAAAAAGCCAGAGGAACCAAAGAATGACTTGCTCAGTTCTTAGCATGAATCTGTGTAGGCTTATGTGCCAACTCTGGGCTTGACGGTGCAGTCCATTTCTTAGCCACACTACCAGTGTCTTCCCTGGGAGATTTGGCTGAACAAGGACTATTGGATTGGGCTCTTTACGTGTTTCTTAACACAAGTGCTACTTTTGCAGTGAATTATGGCAATCCTCCATATATGCTGGTGCAAATCTGCCTCTGTGTGTAAATATTGGCAATTGTCCAAAAAAGGGATGATGTGTGAGGTTTTCAAGCTCTTGAAAATAAACACACGAAAGCTTATGCTCAAATAAATTTGTTAGTCTGTAAGGTGCCACAAGTACTCCTTTTCTTTTTGCGAATACAGACTAACACGGCTGCTACTCTAAAACACTAAAATCTGTCACTTCTTTTGGAAACTGTGTCTTAATTAAATCATACCCACCTATATTATCCAGCTGTATGGCATGAACAAGCTCAGTAGACATGTCATTAGGGGTAGCACTGAACAGCTGGATACTATAGTAATAGACCTGCCTGGGACTAATGCTGATCTGAATTTTAGGACAGTACTTTATAAATTGTCATGTATCTGTTTTGAGGTAGTGCTGACCCTCCAAGCCACATCGCACTAGGGACTGTACAAAGCTATAACAAATGTACACTTTTTAAAAACTCCCTCTCTCACCCAGAAACTAATGTTTCGGGCTCCGAATGCTTACATTACAAGGGGCTTATTCCATTTTAGGGTGTACAGCTCCCATCACTGTTTCTGTGTTACATGTGAATTGCCGAGAAACTTGTGTCCTATAGAAAGGACTTCAGGGTTCTGAAGGCTGTGGACACCCTTCCCCTGAAGTAACTCAGAAACAATCATTACAGGTACTGCTAATGTGCTGTGTTTGTATTGTGCCGACTGACTTGGGGTGCTGATCTGGGACTGTGGATTCTAGACTGTACTGTGATACAGATCTCTAATGCTGCAGGCTGGATATGGTATTGAAGCCTAGATTATACCCTCCCATCAGCAATAACTTAGGCTACTGATGCACTTTTAGGCTGGGATTTTCAAAGGTGTTTCCATGGGATTTAGGCACTTCATTCCCCTTAAATTCCTTTGAAAATTCCAGCCTTAATCACTTGGGTTATATTCCTTTGCTGAAGTTTTAATATCCTGGGTGGTAAATTATTCTCTCAGCACTTTCCACTAGAGCCCTGCAACAGAACTAGGATTCCACGGGTCCCACAGGACCCACTGCCATAATAGCAGAAGAGGATAAAATGTACTTTATTGCGGTTGGGATTGAGTGGGGAAAAAACCAACAGACTGGCAATTTGCAAGAAAACACTAAATCTCTTGTCAGTTTGTCATAAATAGAATTGCAGCAACGTAAATCAAGTTTTTCTTTTTTTTTTAAATAAAGTTTTTAATACTTAAATTTAAGCGAGGAATACAAAGAGATTTGATGTCTATTGTAGCAGGACTTAAAGTATTTTTTACATGGTTTAAGCAAGATTTGTTTTATTCTTTTAGTGGTAAAAATTGTGTCTGAATTTTGTAAATGTGTGCATATAAACCAACTTTTTTTAAAAAATAGCATAGGGGAATCTGTCTCTCTTGTGGGATCTAAGGTTTTTACAGGTGGAAGTGAGATAAAAACGCAAGGAACAATGCAGGCGCAGGTGGGAGTGGGTATTGTGCAGTGGAATTAAAAAAATAGTCCTGCAAACGGCTCTACTTTCCACTCTCATAGTGATGGACACACACTGAGCTTCCAACACAGGTGCTATTACCATGCACATTTTATATGTGGGGAAACTGAGGCATAGACCACATAGTGAGTCCATTTCAGAGCTGGCATTAAATGAGACCATGTTGCCTCTTACAGCAAGTTGAGCCTAACTGAACTGACTAGACAGTATGTAGCTGGAATCAGGGTGGATCCACGGCTCTGGACCCTATGTGCCACAGGAGTTCTAGGGAACAGCATTTGTATCATGCCAGGATATTGAAAAGTTACCATGTGGCATCCTGCTGAGGTGCAAACATTGCAGCATCGTCCCCTGTCCTTGTTTAAGGTGACCTGGAGTTAGTGCGTTGGCGTCTTTGAAAACATACCTCTTATCCCCCCGTACTTCTAGCCCATAGTCTTCTCTAGAGCTACTGTACTTGTGTATAGCACTTAAAAGCAGTGATGTTTTGTGTAACTCTATGCTGTATTTATGTAACTTTTGGATACATGGCAGCATTTTTGTTTGCAAAGGTAATGGAAGTACTTTTGTTATTGTAAACCTTACCAAATTAGGGCTTGTGATTTTGCAAAAGGAGACATTTTACGCTTTACAAACAAAACCGTTGAGTTCATGTTATTGATGTGTTACGTCTAGTTATAAAAGAAGGGGCTGGAGAAACCACAACAGAAATGCCCAAGTTCAGTCGCTCCCGTTCTGATTTTGGCAGAGTGACTGTGGGAGGAAGAAACACCTCATGTTTCATTTAGATTACTTTGATTTGGAAAGGAATTTTAACCAGATGTCTCTTGAGATACCAGGATTCTGAAGGATTAAATGTTCAGATAAAATGCATGTTTCCATTTTCACCGCATACTTCTGGAGGGCGGTGCCATATTTTAGCCTTGATCCAGCTGTCCCTGCTTCCACAGCATTTCATCTGAAGCCAGTAGATACTTTGCACAAATAAGGGCTGTTACACCTCTACCCACATATATACCGAAATCACGTCATTTCTGGACCAATAAAAGCATGATATGATTTCACCTGGAGTCAGATCTCTCAAAAGTCGCCTTGCAATTGGGGGTGTGATTTTGTGGGAGGAAAGATTTCCTAGTGGTTAGAGTGCTACTCTAGGGCTTGGGAGACCTGAGTACAAGTTCCTATTCCACCAAAGACTTTCTGAGAGACTTTGGGCAAGGCATGTATCTTCTCTGGGCCCTCAGCCCCCGATAATAGCACTTCCCTACCTCACAGGGTAGTGGTGAGCATAAATTAAAGATTGTGAGGTGTTCAGGTGCTGTGGGGATAAGGGCCAGATAAGTACCTAAGATAGGTAGGTTCTGCAAAGCTTTGAATGCCCCCAACTGCTGTTGCCTTTGAAGAAACATAGAGGTGCCCGGCAGGTTTGGACTGCAGATTCCCTAAGGCCCTGAGCCTGCAAAGACTTATGCATGTACTTAACTTTACACCCAGTGTGTTGTCTCATTAAGCAGGTGCTTAAGACTTGCATGATTGGGGCCTAAACTTGCCAGGCTAGTGAGAATAAGCTGTTCACCAGAAAACTTTGGGGGAAAAGACCCTCTAGATTCTCACTTGGCAAAGCTCACCAACTTCCTGGCACTCACCCATAAGGTTCAGTGTGAAAAGCAAACCTGGAAGCTGCCACTGTTTATGGACTAATGTTTGGCGAGTCAGATACTTTTTTGAGGACAGCCAAGTGTTTACTTTCCTTTACCTTGGAAGTTTATCCCATGAGCTAATTGAAGTTACAGGACTTTTCCTATTGATAGAAATTCATTTTCACATCCAGGGCCCTGTTCTGCAACCCCTGCATGTGGAGAGCTCCTGTTGAATTTAACTATTTGAGGGATCAGGCCCTAGTTGGGAAGTGAATGACACAATTGTGCTTTCCAATTATTTTCTCCTCCCATGGGCTATTTTGAAGCACTGAATGATTTTGCTACATTGCACTTTCCCATAATGTAAATCAATCCATCTATATTCCTTAAAGAGAAATCAAGCCCACCCCAACTGCTTCACATTAAAATCAACTTCCTGACCCAGTCTCCTTCGTCCTCCACATACACCCCCAGTTGTGTATATGCTGCTTTGTTATTGTAGGGTTGCTGATTGTTTTGAGGCAGTGGGCATTGATTAAAAAAACAATACAGCAAGACGTTAAATGACCCCAGAACAACACAAACATAAAGAATGAAGGGCCCAGTCCTGGGCACTGCAAATGCCATTGCAGTCAATTTCTTCAAAAGGAGTTGCGGGGGCTCAGTACCACTTTGGGGGTGTGCAGCTCCTTGCTGATTTAGCACTTTAATGGCCTTTTGCAGATCCATAAGATAAAGCTATGAGAAATATTGGCCCTAACTAGCTGGATTGCTAAGATGGTGAAAAAGGGTTTACATGAGAAGAGAGGCTGTGTGCAAAGCTCCTCATCTGCAGCTTGTTTTTGCTTCCCACTTAGTGAATGTTTTTCCCCTTCTGCAGACTCCACTTGTCTAGCTCATTGGCCTTTGAAGCTATATCTGACCCAGTGTTTAATTTGTAATGAAAGAAGTGCCAGGGCTCAAGCAGGTTTTTTTTTTTACTTTCTAACTGATGTGGCAAGCCCAGAGGTGCTGGGCTATGGACTGCCAAGCGCCAGAGCTATGAGCTGCCTTGAGGTGCTGGGGCTCAGCCCTGGCAAAAATTGAACGGATCTGACTGCAGCCCTCCCCTTGCAGTGGAAAGCATGCTGCAAACGCAAAACAAGCCATTGGCTTGGAAGTGGGGAAGCAGACATGCAAGTAACATTCATGGGAGGTTGTGAAAGGCAGCAGTAAATAAGGGCTGGTGACAAGGTTTGATAGAAACAAGATATGGAATATAGTAGGGACTTGAAACAAAGCGTGAGGTGGAAACAATGGAATCATAGAAGATCAGGGTTGGAAGAGACCTCAGGAGGTCACCTAGTCCAATCCGCTGCTCAGAGCAAGACCAATACCAACTAAATCATCCCAGCCAGGGCTTTGTCAAGCCAGGCCTTAAAAACCTCTAAGGATGGAGATTCCACCACCTCCCTAGGTAACCCAGTCCAGTGCTTCACCACCCTCCTAGTGAAGTAGTGTTTCCTAATATCCAACCTAGACCTCCCCCACTGCAACTTGAGCCCATTACTCCTTGTTCTGTCATCTGCCACCACTGAGAACAGCCGAGCTCCATCCTCTTTGGAAGCCCCCTTCAGGTAGTTGAAGGCTGCTGTCAAATCCCCCCTCACGCTTCTCTTCGGCAGACTAAATAACCCTGGTTCCCTCAGCCTCTCCTCGTAAGTCATGTGCCCCAGCCCCCTGATCATCCAAAATCAAAAGGTGGGAAAAAGGAATCAAGGAGCAGGGAAAACCAACAAACAAGAAAGATAGACTGTGAGAGTGAACAAAGGTACAAGAGAAACTGGTAGTAGGAGCCATGTTTAATCACAGCGTGTGTGACTAACATAGCTTCAGCATGAGACTATCATGGTGTAAGGGCACATCTCTGCTACTACTTGGCAGTGCCTTTATCAGCTGGTTATGGCTGACTCTACACGTGGTACATCCACACGCGGCTAGGCTATGACGAGCTGGTTAGAAATGGTGCCGAACTGGTAGTGAAGGCTTTAACCTGACTGTCTTGAGCTGATTGGGGTCCTAGAGATGCAACCTCCCTAAAGAATCTCTAGCACCGCTTTATAGCATAACTCTCCCCTGGGGGGAGGGGAGGGGAGAGATGGAAAGAGTATAATTGTCCATGCTGGTGAGGGAAAGCGTGCCAGACAAAATGAAGGGTAAAAGAAAATCCTTGGCGTTCAACAGGACTAGAGAAAGAGGGTTAGATGGAGCATTTGCCTTTTAAGATGACCAGTCACTTTTCTAAAGCATCATCTCCACTCATGTTTAGGGAAGTCCCTCCACCCCCACCGTCTGAGTACCAGTTCAGCCCTCTGGGTTAGAAGACATGGTGGTAAAAACACCTGAGTCCTGTCTACACTACGCCCCCAACAGTGGAGCTGCATTAGGGATAGTGCACTGGGGAGCTGGGGGAGAGGACTTCCTAAAAATGCTAGCAGTTGCAGTCCTAGGGACCTAGGCTCATCTCTGGCTCTTGTCACAGAGTTGGGAGTGCTCTGCTAGTCTGGTGCGGGTGTCTGTCCCCATTGCAAAGCCGCATAGGGTATGTTTGCATTGCAGCTGGGAGAGGTGATTCCCAGCACGGGCACACTGACTCAGGCTAGCTCTGCGCAAGCTAGTGTGCTAAAAATCACAGTGTGGTTATTGCTACTCAGGCTTGCTGCTCGAGTCCAAACCCCTTCTCCCCCGCAACTGCAGTGTAAACATGCCCATATATTTTGGTATTGTGAGCACCATAGCCCTGCTCATACTGCCCTCTAAAAAATAGAAGGCGTGGAAATTTCAGCCCCTCTGTTCAAAGCCTGTCTTGGGTGTATCGTTTCTTATGGGAAACTTTATCAGCCGGCAAGTGCTCGAAGGATGGATGTTTCATGCTTCTTGTTGAAGTAGGTCACAAATGATCGTTTGAAGCACCGAAGAAAAAGACCCAAGCAATATCAGAGATGCGTGAGTGTGCATTGCTGGGTGTGTTCAGAGACAATAGAGCCAATTCTGCAATACCAGAGCAGGGGGTGTGGATGTGGTGGGGATGGGGGGAAGAGATGGGACTGTTTGTTTAGTTTCTTATCAGTGATATTTATGTTGCCATCTTCCTTAGACACATCCTGTCAGCGCTTAACAGTTCTCACCAGAAGTTTGGTTTGTTTCACTTCTAAAAATATCTTCAAAGACTTTGTTTTGCATTGCTGCTGCACTATTAAAGCAAAAAGCCACAGCTAGATGCATTCTCTTGGGGTCAGGGCTACCCATTGATTCCAAAGGGAGTGTGCTAGACAGGGTGGATTTGATTTAAATCACTAGTCGGAAGACTCAATTTAATCATGGTTTTCTACATAAAAATGCATTCTTGTTGGTTGTTATAACCTTAATAAATATTCTTCACAACTCAGAGATGGATGTAGGTTTCATTTTTAGAAGGTACACACTATACATTTTTAAACAGTGATTTATTTTGAAAACTCTTCAGATTAGTTTTACAGCTATATCAGAAAATGAATGATTGTTTGGTTATTTCATTTACCGAAGGTAATTGAAGCAGATATTTATGAAGTCATTGGGAGGTGAACTGTCTCCAATTCAACAGATTAATCATTAGTGTTTGGAGGATTTTCTTGCCATGCTGTATTAGGAGAACATCACCAGACAGACATTTACATTGTTTTATTTAACTAAAACAACAACGTTAAGTATTCTGGATTTTTTTTCTTCCACAGCAAACATAATATTTTAACAAAAAAGCATATGTCCCTCGCTTCTCACATTTATCTCCAGACTTCTTCTCCTTGTTCAGATCTATTCCGCCCCCAACAATCTTCTATTCATTGAACTTTTTGAAACTTTGCACTTTTAGAGAGAGGTAAGGGAGTGACTCTGTGTACACAAATTTGCAGAGGGACAATAGGGTTGAGGTTTGTTATTTCTCAACTCTATCTATTATTTATTTATTTTAGAGTACTTGTGGCACCTTAGAGACTAACCAATTTATTTGAGCATAAGCTTTCGTGAGCTACAGCTCACTTCATCAGATGCATACTGTGGAAAGTATAGAAGATCTTTTTATACACACAAAGCGTGAAAAAATGGGTGTTTACCACTACAAAAGGTTTTCTCTCCCCCCACCCCACTCTCCTGCTGGTAATAGCTTATCTAAAGTGATCACTCTCCTTACAATGTGTATGATAATCAAGTTGGGCCACATTGTAAGGAGAGTGATCACTTTAGATAAGCTATTACCAGCAGAAGAGGTGGGGTGGAGGGAGAGAAAACCTTTTGTAGTGGTAAACACCCATTTTTTCACGCTTTGTGTGTATAAAAAGATCTTCTATACTTTCCACAGTATGCATCCGATGAAGTGAGCTGTAGCATTTATCTGCTGATGGGCAAACAGTCTGTCCTGATGAATTCAAATCCAGTTCAGAAAATCAAAATGTGAGCTCAAATTTAGTGTGGGATTAAAAGACAATCAGATATTGATGCATACGTCTCAGCCTGCCGGGCCCAATGCAGAACACAACATGTGACAAAGATCAAAAACACAGCTCACCAAAATATTCATGCAGGAAACTTATCATGCTGTGTGCTTCATCCCTTTTTAGGGTGTATAGATCTCTCTTGTCCATGAGTCTTTATTTCTAATGTAAATGGTTTCATCAGTAGAAGCAAGGAGACAGCAAACTGGCATGGAACCTAAGGAAATTTACATAAGAATGGCCATCCTGGGTCAGAGCAAAGGTCCATCTAGCCCAGTATCCTGTCTTCCGATAGTGAATAATGCCAGGTGCCCCAGAGGGAATGGACAGAACAGGTGATCCATTCCCTGTTGCTCATTCCCAGCTTCTGGCAAACAGAGGCTGGGGACCCCATCCCTGCCCATCCTGGCCAATAGCCATTGATGGACCTATTCTCCATGAATTTATCTAGTTCCTTTTTGAACCCTCTTATAGTCTTGGCCTTCACAACATCCTCTGGCAAGGAGTTCCACAGGTTGACTGTGCGTTGTGTGAAGAACTTTGGGACAAAGCAGAGAGGCACTTGAGAGGCATGTGCTGGTGTTTAATGGCACATTTGCACAATAAATACTTTACAAACAGGTTAATTGTGGACAGGGTGAACTGCAAAGCTAAAATGCGACTGAAATCAGTCCTGACTTCTGCACTCAACCTTCGCCGCTGACATGGCAGAGCAGGGCCCATAGGAGCATGTTTTAGCTGATTTTTTTTTTTTTAAGTATTTTTCTCATTTTGTAAAACCCTTCTGGTTCACCTCAAAGTATCACAGTGTGCATCATTTTGTGACATCACATAATACCATGGCTCTAATGATATAGTGACTGGCATCTCTGATACCTAGACTGATGCATTCTGGGACAGGAAGTACCAAAGGGATTTAATGAAAAAAACGAATGTAAAAGTTCTGTCTGTGCTGAAATGTTCCCGTGGTCTAGCTGGGGGTGGGGTGGGAGGGAGGAAGAGAGGGAGGGGAGCATTCAGCACAGAAATCTAGATACACTCCATTTTCATGGGAGCTTTGTTGTTTTCCTTAAATAAGAGAAGTGGCTTGGTTGATGCATGGATTTGTTTGCATCACACTGGAGTTTAAATAGCAGAGAATGCTAGCCAGTTGCTGTTAAGTGTTTGTTTTGCGGCACAATTGTCTGGGCAGAAGCTAGAAACCACTCAACAGAGCCCCAACGCCTACCTCAAAAACAGTGTGCTGGCGGTGCCTTGCTGCCCTCCAGAAGGGAGATGTAGCTAGCAGGGCAGTGAAACCCATCCCTGTCTGCCCCGTCCCTCCCCTGCATGGTGCTTGCTGATTGGCTACCAAGCTGAGATCTGGCTTTGGAACCTTCCCCAGTACTCTGATTTGGGAATGATCAATCTTTGGGTGCTTCCAGCAGTCTCAGGCCAACCCCCCACTTCCTACCAGGGGTAGCCATAGAAAGCACCAACACTTAGGGTAGCTTATCCATGGATGAAGGGAGATTGGAGTAGGAGGGAAGAATTAATGAGTTTCCTTTAAAGAAAAGCCCAAAGTTGTGGGAACCATTCAAACTTGGCAGGATTATCAGCAGTCACTGTTTGTTTAACTTGGGACTGGCTGTCCCTGTCAACTAGTACACTGTCAGCCGCTTTCTTTATGTTTTTTACATGAAAAATCAGATAAAATTTGATAAGGACAAATGCAAAGTACTCCACTTAGGAAGGAGCAATCAGTGGCACACATACAAAATGGGAAATGACTGTCTAGGAAGGAGTACTACAGAAAGGGATCTGGGGGTCAGAGTAAATCACAAGCTAAATATGAGTCAACACTGCAGTGTAACACTGTTGCAAAAAAAGCAAACATCATTCTGGAGTGTTGTAAGCAAGACACTAGAAATAATTCTTCTTCTCTGCTCTGCACTGATTAGTCCTCAAGTGGAGTATTGTGTCCAGTTCTGGATGCCACATTTCAGGAAGGATGTGGACAAACTGGAGAAAGTCCAGAGGAGAGCAACAAAAATGATTAAAGGTCTAGAAAAGAGGCCCTATGAGGGAAGTTTGAAAAAATTGGGTTTGTTTAGTCTGGAGAAGAGAAGACTGGGGGGGGACGGGGACATTATAACAGTTTTCAAGTACCTAAAAGGTTTTTACAAGGAGGAGGGAAAGAAATGTTCGTGTTATCTTCTGAGGATAAGATAAGAAGCCATAGGACAAGGGCTTAAATTGCAGCAAGGGCGGATTAGGTTGAACGTTAGGAAAAACGTCCTGTCAGGGTGGTTAAGCGCTGGAATAAATTGCCTAGGGAGGTTGTGGAATCTCCATCATTGGAGATTTCTAAGAGCAGGTTAGACAAACACCTGCCAGAGATTGTCTAGATCAGGGGTGGGCAAACTTTTTGGCCTGAGGGCCAAATCAGAGTTGCGAAACAGTGTGGAGGGCCGGGTAGGGAAGGCTGTGCCTCCCCAAACATCCTGGGTCCCGCCCCCTATCTGCCCCCTCCCACTTCCCAACCCCTGACTGCCCCCCTCAGAACCTCCGACCCATCCAACCCCCCCTGCTCCTTGTCCCCTGACCGCCCTCTCCCGGGACCCCCCACCCCTAACTCCCCCTGGGACCCCACATCCTATCCAACCACCCCTGCTCCTTGTCCCCTGACTGCCTTGAATCCTATCCACACCCCAGCCCCCTGACAGGCCCCCTGGGACTCCCCGACCCATCCATCCCTCCCCCACTCCTCCCCTGACTGCCCCCTTCCAGGGCCCCCATCCCTAACTGCCCCCCCAGGACCCCACTCCCATCCAACCCTCCCTGCTCCCTGTCTCCTGACCGTGCCCCTCCGCCCCATGCAACTGACCCCTGACTGCCCCCCAGGACCTCCTGCCCTCCCCCCCATCCCCTTACTCTTACCAGGCTGCTCAGAGCAGCAGGACTGGCTTATTGGAAAGCCTGGGAGGTGGGCGGGCGCAAGCCATGCTACCCGTGCTGCGGCGTAGCTGCGGGAGACGGGGGACAGCGGGGGAGGGGCCAGGGGCTAGCCTCCCCAGCCAGGTGCTCAGGAGCCGGGCAGGACAGTCCGGCCATAGTTTGCCCACCCCTGGTCTAGATAATACTTCGTCCTGCCATGAGTGCACGGGACTGGACTAGGTGACCTCTTGAGGTCCCTTCCAGTCCTACAGTTCTGTGATTCTGTAACCATTAGTGCAAAGACTAAGCATGACTCACTTTTGGGCCTGACCTGGCAGCCTTAGCACTCATTATCTTTCCAGCCTTTTGGCAGCTTGCTATGACTTCTCTTTTGTACCTTCTTTTCTGCATCTTCCTGTTTAAATCTGTTTCATTTTGATCTCTGTTTCTGTCTCTCTCTCCTTTGTGCAGTACTTCAGCTCACTGCTTGTGTTTGCCCTCTCTGTAGCTAGCGTTTTATATGGCATCCTGAAGGTACCTAGAGTGCCTTGCAAACACAACACTGATATATGATTATACACAGCTATCACTTCTTCCCTCACGGAAGTGCAGCCACCTCTGGAGTGGAACACAGTTGCTATGTAGTAGTCAGATACCTCCTCTAATTCCACCAGTCAGTACTGGTAGGGTCCAGTGAAATATTTTATTTGCAGAGATCTAGTCTTTTACTCCTAGTGTATTGAGACTTCTGCGCAATCATCATCTCCTGTTTCAAGTCTGCTGATTTGTTCCGAATTGCGGAATATCAGTACAGTTCCTTTGTTTGCTAGATTTTCCACCCCCTTCATATCTATATTTTAAACAAGTACATAAACATATAAATAATTGTAACAATCTTGGACGTTTCCTAGGAGGTTTTATATATCAAAGCTGACACTGTGAAATAATTCAACTCTCCTTACTCAGATCATGCCAAGCTCATAGGTGGCCAAACAGATCACAGAGAGCTAAACCAGCACCATCACATTCCTGTGTCCACCTTCGCTCACATCCAAGGCCCTGGGTCCTTGGGAGAAGGTTGGACCTAACTTCTGTGGCATTTGTAGCAGCAGAATGGAAATCCTGCGGCAGCTTCATTTACTTTAAAAAAAAAAAGAAAAAAAAAAGGAAAAAGTTGCAGTGAAAATGAACAGCTGTCAGTGCAGCAGCCCCTTGTGCTAGTTATTTGGGTGTTTTTGAATCTCCCACACATTTTCAGTGCTCAGTGTCTGCAGATCTTTGTACTGACAATGCATGATTGTGTTGTGTAGATGTTGCCAAGGGTGAAGCGATAGGTTTGGCAGCTCAGTAGCACACAGTTAGAGTTTTTGGGACTTGGGGAGGCATGAGAAGCAGTTTGCGGTTGTTCCCATTAGCTGTATATTCCTGCTGAAGTTAAGTGTTGACATTTCTATTGTAATCTTTAGGTTTTAGAGTTAACACCATGTTGAGATGAATGAGGCCGTTCATGGTTCTTATTGATAATGATTCTGATTCAGGAAAACATCACTGCATTGGTTTACCTTTGCTTCTGGTTTCAAGGTTACTGAACAATTATTGTCTATTGCTTTGCCTAGTATTGTGGGAGGCTCTTGAGCCTGCTTCTCCTTACCTTTGCACCAGTTTAAATAATGAGTAACTCCATAGTGGTCACTGGGGTTACACCAATATAAAACCAGTGTAGGTGGCAGGTCTGGAAATTAGAATTCCGGTCTCTTGACTTTTAGGTCTGGCCCCAATTCAGCCAAGTATTTAAGCACATCAGTGGCACTTAAGCATATGCCTAAGTGCTTTGCTGAATAAGTGTTTTTTTGAATACCTTACCCGGGGCCGGAGGTAAAGGAAACAACACCTTTTCTTCAATTTCAAAAGAAAAGAATGGTCTCTCAGTTTAAAAATGCACATTGGAGTGATTCATTTGGCAGGATCTTTTAGAACTTTAGACTTCCAGATAGAGCTGGTCAGAAAATATTTTTCTGTCCTGCAAATATTTTGATGAGAAAAAAATAATTTTTATTAGAAATTCTCTATAAAACTTTTCAGGTTTTGGTTTGAAAACTGAATGCTTTTGTGGATCCTGAAAGCCTAAAAGCTCGGGCAAGTTGGGTAAAATGATTTGGTTTTACTGAAGATGTTTATCTGACCAGCCAAAGATTTTTAGTTTGCCGAAAACTGATTTATTTATTTTTTGTGGTGGAAAAACCTGATTTTTTTTTAAATTGAAAATGGACATTTCCCACAGAAATTTCCTTTTGATGGAAAAGCCATTTTTGTTGAAAAAATATTTTGAATTAGAAATTCATCCCGTTCTACTTCTGGGACAGGGCAAAATGGACACATTTCTTTTGACTCTTTTTTGAATGCCACGCGTTGGAGACTATAATATGCTAAATACACTGGAGTAAGTCAATTGATTCTCCTCCCCCACTCCCCAGTGGTGTTACTGCTGATGTATTTTTGGAGAAGTCATGCAACTGATCTGTGCCATAATTTCTCCACCTGTAAAATGGGTATGATATTTATTTCCTACTTTGTGGGGCATTAGGGTCTGTAAAGAGTTTTGAGATCCCTGAGTAAAAAGTGCTTAATAGTGCTTATTAAAATATCATGAAACTTACTAGAGGAGGATTCTATCCCTTCCAGTTCTGTTTATCTGGGATGAGGCAGCGTAGCAGTATGGATTTCATGGCGTATATGAACTAAAGCCATGTCTTGCACCTGTTTTTCGGCTGCTGCATATCACAGACGGTGTTGTGCCACATCCTTGAACTCATGGTTGCCTTAGATCTGCAATACCAATATGTTCCATCGCCATAGAAATTACTGTAAACACGGTCTTAGGCTGTGCAATTTATTAGGCTAGGTCAGTGCTATAATGTGGTGAAACGTTCTGTGTATTTTTCTACCCGTTAAGACAAACAACTAATATATCTATTACAAACCGGGAGTCATTTGTTTTGGTAACCGGGTTGATTGAAACCTGAAATAGGCGATGAACTCATCTCTCTAACAATACAGTGTGCTTGAGACAGTGCGGCCAGACAACAAGAAAGCCGGTCCCTCGCCAGCAGTAACGCACTACGATAACCAGACATTCGAAGAGCTATGCAGGCCATGGTGCTACCTCACTTTGGCATAGCAGTTAGAACTGCAGAACAGAGCAAGAGTTGTTGCCCAGTGCCTGCCCCAAGGAATTAGCATTATCAGTGGCAAATGGGAATAGTTGTGGTTCCGCAAGTGACTTTGCTTGGCTCAGAATTTTTTCAGTATTGAGAGAAACCAGAGATTCACAGGATGAAGACCCTCTTAGTTCACAGTCTGACTCATGGAAATGCAAAAGTGGTGAATTGCACTCGGCCGAGTATTGTTCCCCCTAGTCCGGTGCCTGGGGACAGCCCCCAGCCTGGCCCTGCCACTGTTGCCGGTGCGGCTCCTGCTTGAGCAACGACAGGGCCGGGTACTGCTTGGTCAGGGCCAGTGCTGCCCCCAGCAGCTTCACTCGAAACAAGCAATTATCCAAGCAAAGGCTGGGAGGGAAGGAGGGAGGTGCCCTGCTTCCACTGGCTGGACAAAGCCCAGCTAAAATGGGTTTGAGCTGATGTTAGGTGCGTGTCTTGTAATGGTCAACTAGCTTTTTTCCCTCCTCCCTTCCCTGCCAGCTCTCTATCTTCCCCTCTCTCCACATACCTGTGCCAGACTGCCTTGCCTTTGCTGCCCCTTTCCATCCTTCCCACCCCCTGGTGTTTATACAGTTCATTATGGGGTGAGCGGGACAGCCGGCTGCATGGAGCCCATGTTCATGAGAGTGTCTGAAGGCTGTGTGTGTGTGGTGGTGGGGGACGGGGAAGGGGTGAGGAGTGCTTCCACATGGTCTCCCATCCCCCTGGCATTGTCAGCTCCTGTTAGTCACTCCCACACCCCTTGGTGGGTGGGACACAGAGGGGAATATTTGGTTCAAAGCTAGCATTAGCCCGTGATTCTTGCTTTCTCCCCAGGTGACCTCTCAAGTCTGAGGCTTGGTCTACACTACACCCTTGAACAACCTAGTTATAGTGTATAGCGACAGCGCTGTGTCGGCAGGAGGGCATCTCCCCTCGACATTGCTTCTGCCTCTTGGGGAGGTGGAGGACCTGTGCTCACGGGAGAAGCTCTCCCGTTGGTGGAGAGAGCGGCTTCACTAAGCACTACCGCTGCCCTGCTGCAGCACTGTGAGTGCAGACCAGCCCCTCTCTCTGAACTCTGACCCCCATCCCCAGTCCCGCTAGAGCATAGCGCCTACCCCTGAGACGCACCCGCTGGCAGACTCCGCCTCGCGAGGGGTGGATTTCAGGCAGAAGTATGTTTTCAGGCTTACTCGAACTGTAAACTCATCCGAACTGGCACATGCCGGTAGAAACAGGACCAGGCCAATGAGCAGCAGGGGAAAATGGGAATTTAAATAGCTATAGATGGTTAGCACACATCTTCGTCGGGAGCAGCACAACAGCAGGGCGTGGGGAGGGGAAGGCATCTGCCCTTCATCGAACCATCCAGCATCTACAGTGAAGGACCGAGGAGCCATTTTAAAAATGCCCTTAACTGGGTGCATGTGCAGACGGAATCCTTCCTGCACTGTCAGAGATCACTTACAGGATGGGTGAGGTTCTGCCATCCCTGTCAGGCCTGGGCCTGGCCAGTGTCTCGCCTCAAATTCTGACCTAGAGCTGCGGTTTCCAAAGTCACGATCATCCTGCTCACTGGAATACGTTGTCCTAGGAGGTAGTCATTGCCTTCGCATGTTGCTTGCACAATAAGCAATGCACAAAATATGAACAGATTTAAAAGTCTTCTTCAGGCATAGCTGAGCCCCTTGGCAGCCACCTAGAGCAAGGAAGCAGCATGAAGCGAGCAAAAGGTTGCAGGGCAGGGCATTGATGAGGGCAGATACCAGTTCACAAGGGATAGCTCCTGTGAATAGAACAGGAGGACTTGTGGCACCTTAGAGACTAACCAATTTATTTGAGCCTGAGCTTTCGTGAGCTACAGCTCACTTCATCGCATGCATTCAGTGAATAGACCTGCAGGGAACACTAGGTGTCACTAACAGCTACAGTAGTGAGGGGAAGGAGAAAACTCTGCTTGAGTTCACTTGTGCTGAGAGACCCAGAGCCCTGCCTTCTGCTCTGCCTACCAGAGCCAGCCCCACTCTGTCCCAGTTCTGCAGGAAAGCTGCTTTCATTGGGGTGCCACTTGCTCAGCCTGAGCTCAAGAAGAGCAAAGCGGACAGACTTAGAGGGTCCCTCTGCGGGGAAGGGAGTGAGGTGCTGCTCATCCCTCCCCGTTGGGCTGATGTGGGGAGAAAGATGTAAGGGGCTCAGGTTTTCTCAGAGGTGATGTTGGGGAGGGAGAGAAAGAGAAGCTGCTGGAGGAGTGGTCCGTGCCTTTGTTGCCCTCCCCACTTGGTTTTGGCACCCCACTCCCATGTGTGCTGCTATTGTGTGCTCTGTTGTAAAGAGCACCGCAATGCATCACAATACATGACTTCACTGGCAGTTGTCCCAGTGAATTAGACCACAGGACATTTGTCAGAGGGCTCATTAATGCATTCCACCGAACTCCTGGAGACAGAGTTACCCAGTGATATAAAACACGCAACAATGATCATTGGTGCAACTGTGGACAAAATCTGGACACTTAAAACAGACGTCAAGGAATGTACACTCTGTCTATAAATAAAATGACTTATTTGGATAAACTGCCTACCTCCTGCAAACTCTCTCAGCAATACCAGGGGGGCAAAGATGGTTTCTATAGAAAGTGTGTCATTTCTGTTGTGCTTTTGGAAGTGTCGGTCTTTTATTACAGTTCATAAACATAATGCTCATACCTTGGAATTCCTCCAGCTGGCTGTCTTCTACGATGAACCATTTGGCAAAATGAGCAACATAATCCAGTACAATAACCCACCGGTTAACAAACTCCATGATGGAGTTCTGTACCCAAAGACCTAAACAGTGATTGTCCAATGCACAGTAAAAGTTATGTGAAATGAACATAAGCTTGAAGTCTGTCAATATCGTGTATTATAAAACATGTTTAGGTTAGCAAATTATTTTCATGCAAGGATTATAATTAATGATATGATCGTCAACAAAAATGTTTGCTAGCCTGTGCGTATCACCCTTTTATATCTGATGAGCTGGGATGAAGTTTTGGAAGATATTTTCTTTAAAAGGCATAATAAAATAACAGCTCGTTCTGTGTCTTTTCATGAGTTCCTGAAGCATCCTGGTGAATAACACACATTGGGGATTGTCTGAAATCTCACTCTTCTTTCCTGTTGTTCTGTGGATGCCTTCCAGAGCTAGATCTTCTGAGCTCTCCTTCAGTAGGGTTGGAGCGTCTTTTTTATTGTTTTAAGTTAGGTTATTTATTTCACGTCTGTTTTAACTTTTTGCCTGTTTCCTTTGGCTCTTGCCTGGAGGTAGCAGGGCTGTTTTGTCACACCCAGCTGACTCTTAACAGATTGATTTGGACAGTAGTTCGAGAGCTTGCTGCAGTTGTGTTTAATGAGTTTGTGTTGTTTCCCTAATGTCCCTCTCCGGTCTGTGCCTGCTCTTTGTCCCTGAATTTACTACCCTGCTGCTCTCCATTCCAGTGACTTTTTTGTCATGTTACCATTTTAGGCCTGTCCCAGCCCTGCAGAACGGGTTTAACGCAGTCTCATTGACCTGAGTGGGATCACTCACATGCATAAAGTCAAGTATGTTCTCCAGTGCTTTGGTAGCTCAGGGATCATGTGTAAGTAATTGCTACCATTCCTGCCTGGCCTTTTCTCCAGAAGCCTCTCCACACCCTGTGGTTGTCCTGTGTCTTGTCTCCGCGTGGTTTGTGAAAGCGCCGGGGGGATTGCTGGCAGTGAGTAATGAGAATAATGTGTGTGAATGAGATGCTCTGTCCAAAACATATGTTGACTGGTGACAGCAGAGGCTGCTTAAGACAATCTGCTTCCATAGGCCTAACCTCGGTGGGCCGCCCCCTCCTATCCAGGGGGCAGGGACAGCTGGGGTGTGGGGTAGGATTTGCGGAAGAAAGAGGAGCAGAAAGACAAGAGCAAGGGGCAGATGGCGGGCAGGGGGTGCCACTTCTGTGGTCGCCAGCCACCCCAGGGGACCCTTGTCCTCAGGCTTGTCCAGGGAGAGGCCGTTGGTCGCTAGGTTGTGGGCTGGGACTCCCACTGGGCCAGGACCTCCAGAGTGCGCCCTGCACATATGAACAGTTCCGTCATGTAGGCGCTGGGTTTGTAACATTTTTGGTGGGGCCTAGGGGTCAGAGGCTGAAAGGAGCCCCTAAAGTATGATCCCCACTGACTGGCTCAAGCTGTGGCGCTAAACCTGGCTACAGCCCTGGTCTGGGTGGGTAAGTGACCCCCCCTGCCTCTCAGCATCTGGT
Source organism: Lepidochelys kempii (assembly GCF_965140285.1). Lineage (NCBI taxonomy): Eukaryota > Metazoa > Chordata > Testudines > Cheloniidae > Lepidochelys > Lepidochelys kempii. The sequence goes on along the minus strand of NC_136388.1, from coordinate 98,001,635 downwards.
ATAAAGATGGATAGGACCTAAGTGACTCTTTTAAATCAGCACCCATATTTCAATGGAACACCTCAGGTAGACAAGAGAGACGCCCTGTGGCTTCCTTCTCTCCTCCCCCGGGTCAGTTCCCTCTTTGGGGTGACAGAGTGGCAAAGACAGCAGTGTGTTCCTCCATTAACAGGCTTCCCTGGAAGGACTCCCCTGAGCAGCATGTGCTCGGACTTGCAGCATGGGGTTCCATCTCTCCCCTAGTTGGGCTTTGCCCTCCTCATCCCGAGCAAACCCCTCTGGGTGTCAATCTTAGAGGCTGGGTGGGAGATCCCTAATATGAGGCTAGGAGAAGGGGACATACTGTATATGGTTGGAACAATGGTGGGATTATATAGAGGACTGGAAATTGGACACCAGGTGGGGATGGGGAGAGACCAGGACACAAGGGACGGATGGGGTAGGGTTCAAGACACGTGGGGGGGGACAAATAGGGTGGGAGGACTAAGACATGCGGGGGCTAGGAAAACAGGGGGAAGATGGGACAGGACACTAGAGAGGGAAGCTGTGGCACTGAGGGAGGCAGGACCCCAGGGCAGATAGGGTAGCAAGCAGGACACGGTCGGGCTAGGAGGACTGGGGAAGAGACAGACCTGGGGCAGATGAGGTGGGAGATAGATGGGGGGTAGGACCACATGTGGCAGACGGGCTAGGACATAGGAGGGAAATGGGGGTAGGAACCCAGGGGGCAGGGTCAGCTGGGGTGGGGTAGGATTTGGGGAAGAAAGAGGAGCAGGAAGACTAGGGCAAGGGGCAGATGGCGGGCAGGGGGTGCCACTTCCGTGGTCGCCAGCCACCCCAGGGGACCCTTGTCCTCACACTTGTCCAGGGAGAGGCCACTAGTGGCTAGGTTGTGGGCTCCCACTGGGCCGGCACCTCCAGCTGCATGGTCCATGCGGAGGCCTCTGCAGGAGTGTGAGTGCACACGAGAGTATGCACTGTGCGCACCTTGCTGACACGCACTGAGTTTGTCAATACACTTTGACCTAGACCCGTTTCAAAGAGAACTCGTTCGAAGCACATGAAGGACCGACTAATGCGCACAGGGTACACATGGACAATTAGTGCGCGCCATGGCAGGCTACCACGGGGAACATCACACTCTACGAATCTTACTAACCGAGACAGCTGCCTGGCTTGCATATGCCTAGAGCGGCCTCTGGATGACTGGCTAGTTCGCTATTTTAGCTCTTCTGAATGGAGGAGTCCATGGCCCTCGAGAGCTCAGAGCTGAGCACTGGCTTCGCTATTTGAAGGAGACAATCCTGTTATGTGCTTCTCCTCTGGAAACTGAGCCCCACGCACAGGGTGAAGACAGAAGAACTGGGTCCCTGGGATGGATGGTAGGTGTGCTTCACCCAGTGCACACAAAAGGTCAGATTTTTCTTCACTGTTTGCCCAGGTGTTATTCTCCTCTGACTTGACGGAAGCCCATGTGTGTGATCTGTGAGTGCTGAGATTTGCATTTTGGGGGCTGGGAGGGGAGGGCTGGAGCCAAGGGAGTTGCAAACTTTGCTTCATCTCCTTCCAAGAAAATGCTGACAGTCTCACTACGGCTGTAGGAACATCAGTGGGTTTCCTGGGCCTCGCAGTTTTAATGTGGTGGGCAGGGATGTCGCCCGTAGTTTTTGGGTGGCAGCTGGAGGGGTTTTTAATAGAAAGATGAAGAATGAAATGTTCTGAAAAAAATGCTCTAAAATAAAATTTGAGCTAAAATTATTACTCGGGGTCAGAGTGTAGCAAAGGCACGTTTCAGCACCTGGAGTCAAACGTGTGAAACGTTGGTTTGTTGTGTTAACATTTTCAGCTACAAAGAAGGGAAAATAATTCTCTCATTTTGTAATCCAGATTAGGGTAATGCTTTAATCTTATGGGGCAAATTAAATATAGCAACGTGAAAAACTCTGGCCCTCTATGGAGCCGTTGCCATCTATGCCATGGTTTATCTAACACAGATCTAGGTACAATTTCCAAAACCGCTTAACTGCTGCAGCAATTTAAATCCTCATTTCAAAAGTGATTAAGTGTTTAGGAGCCTAAATCTTACTGAAAGATGGGCTCCTAAGAATGTAAGTCTGTTTCGAAAATGGCTCCTAAATCACTTGGACACTTTTGAAAGTGTAACCCCTTTTTTCTACTAAAAGTTCAGATGCATTTTTAACACCATTATTGGAAATTTAAACTTCAGCATTTCCCTCACTTGACATTGTCCTGTACCCTTGGGCAAACCATACACAAGATGTCTCATTAGATCGCTTCAGAAAGCATGAATCAAGCCAAGATATTTTCCTGACCTTACATGTACATTTAGCTTCACTTACCTAACTTTATTATTTTGCTTCTGCATTTGCTTTTACCACATGTAAGGAAAGGGCAAATATGTTTTTATATGCTAGAGAAATAGTAACACAAATACACATGCCAACTGGATAGGGTGACCAGACAGCAAGTGTGAAAAATTGGGACGGGGTGGGAGGTAATAGGGACAGGTATAAGACAAAGCCCCAAATATGGGGACTGTCCCTATAAAATTGAGACATCTGCTTACCATACAACTGGGTAAAGTGTGGGACACAACCTTTGGGAAGGTTACAGTAGCAAGGGTCTGAATGTAAAAGAACAACTATAGGTCTGGGCTCTTCATCATTAGCTAACAATTGCCAAGTGTCACACAATTGTGAAGATTGTGTTTCTGATTCAAGTTTACATGTCCTATTCATCTAAGCACTCATGTGCATATGTTATATGTTTAGATGTTTGTTTTTTAACTAATAAGCACAGGGGTCTAAAAGCAGGTGAGCATACACTTCAACGACCATAAAAGGGAAGAGTTGTCGAGGGTATCTGAACTGGTGTGAGATGATAGGAAGCCATGATCATCACTAGGAAAAAAAGGTATGTAGCTGGACTATGAGACCTTTCTAAAGGTCTCAGCCCCTGGCAAGCAGCCCGGCTGTGCAGCCCATGGCTACTGCAAGCATGCTTCATAAAATATGAAGTGATTTATGGCAGGCTTTTGCGATAATATGGTCTCCTCTGTGATTGTGCATGAAAACTTTTCAAAGCAGCCGTACTTATTGTCCTGCAACCAGAAGACAAACAAAAGGTGGTTATTTTTAAAAATCTGTTCCTCTTCTGAACTATCTGAGCCAGGAAATGAGTCTGCATCACGGTGCATTTGGCTTTTAACCCACAAGATGTCTTGCCATCTCTGCCTTTGTCCAAGTGATAATCCATAAGGGGAATAATAGGCAATTACCCTCCAGCAGTTGGAGGATTGGGAACTCTTACAGGAACTCCACCCCCTACTCCCGTCCAGGATAGAGAAATTAAATACAAATGATGCTTTCTGAATTGCTCGCTGTTTGTTCTGCACCCTCTCCCCCTTGAAGTGAGGCTGTATTTCCCTTCAAGCTCTTCTTGAACCCCTGTGGGGCCTCCCATTTTGGCTCATTCTCAATCCCTGTTGGGCCAGTTGTTCTCCTGGTAAATGGGTCTGGACCTGGCTCCCTTCAGAGCCTCTCCTCGCCATCACTGAGTCTGCTGGATGGATCAGGAAGGAGTGTGGAAAGGCCCTTGGTCCTCCTGTACTCGCTCCAGAACTCTGCATAGGTGCCAACTTTTACTTTTCCCTGGCGGGGGGGCTTCATCCCTGCTCTTCCCAAGGCCCTGCCCGTACTCTGCTTCTTCCCGCTCCCACTCCACCCCTTCCCCGAGGCCCCTGGCTGCCCACCGCTCACGGCTCTCCACCCTCCCCCAGCCCTGGAGCACCCACGGTGTTGGCACCTCTGATCCCAGCTGCCGTTGGACTGGCCTGAGAGACCCGGGCTGCAGACCCAGCCTGGCAACGTGTGGTGCTCCTGCTCACCCCACGGAGCTGTGACAAGGCACTGGCAACTTAGTTTGTTAGGTAATTTTCTGCGGGTATTAATAGAGTGATCGGGAAATAAAAAAAATTCTGTTAAGGAAAGGAGAATTTACCGGCAGCATTGCCTCCCCGGCGTACATCCCCCCCATGGAGCCAGCCAATGCTATCAGTAGCGTTTTTCCGAGGCTGTTCTCATAGGTGGACCACATCTTGTAAGGGAGTGCGTGACTCATAGGCCACCTCTCTGCCCACTCAGGACAACACGGACCAGCTCTTCCCCTGGTGGCAGTCCAGTAACACCCCCATGGCACCTACAGTACTTGCTGACGTGGTGGAGTGATGCCAAGGAAATATTCACGTACATTTAGCTTCCTTAATGGCAACTTGGAAGGAGCCAACAGCAGGTGATCAGTACTCTGTGACGCCAGGCCACAGCTTGAGGAGCACTGGCTCAGACAATACCAGCCAAAAGGAAGTGTCTCCAGGCTGTATGAATGATTTATTGATTTGTATTCCTGTAACGCCTAGGAGCCCGCTCATAGGCCAGATCCTCATTGTCCTAGGCACTGTACAAACCCAGAACAAGAAGATGGGCCCTGCCTCAAGGAGCATACGATATCAGTATAAGATGAGACAAGAGATGCATACAGACAGATGAAGGAAACAATATTGGTCAGCATAATAGACAGTGGTCTCAGTACACCAGTGGCCTACCTGTTGTCAAGTTTTTTTGAAGGCATCATGGCTTATTTTTCCTGGTACAGGAATCGTTGCACAGTTCTGTTGTAGAAAATCACGTTTTGTTGACTGGAGATAAGCTTTTGTGGCTCACTCACATACAGCTGTTAAATAATACAGTTGTTATCACTTCCAAGTCGGTAACAAAAGAGTGAATTATCTCAGCTAAACCACTTAACAAGCGCCTTTGATTAGCATTAAAGTGCGAGTGTAGCCTGGAGAATTATTTCAGTTAGTAATGAAGAGTTATTCATGAAAATGAAATACACGCCACAGTAGGATGCTGTAACGCGGGTAGAAATAAACTCTGGTATTTCTGTTTAATTACTCTGGACAGCAACAAGTCAGGTGGGAACTGATATTTGATCTTGTTTTGTGTGTACTAGTTACCATCATAACACCATGGAAATTAAGCCCCTGCGCTGGCTGTGTGACGAAGGGATTAGTGCCCTTCTTCAAGTTGTTACTAAATATTAGCCTGTCCTTTATAGTGAAAAAAGGAGACTGCCTAGTTCATTTCAAAACAGACTTCTCTAAAGTTAGAATTAAAAGCAGCCATACCCATCCAGGGAGTGACCTTTGTGTCTAATCCACCCGACTGGGTCCCACGAAGGTGGACTTTGCAGTTATGTTTTTCCTTGTAAAGAATGCAGGACATACATGCTGACAATTATTTAGGGCAACCAAAAATACACTGTCAATCCTGCAGGCTGATCCCTTTTGACTGTCAGAGCAAAGATAGGCCCAGGGATACGTATGGTGAGGCTTTGGGGCTGGTTATTTTTAATGTGGACACATAACTTTCAGTCATCTCTGCCACCTAACAACTGAAAATATAGTTATCAGAGTGCGAGCTGCCTTCGTCTTGCTGCTTGTTCCATTGGGCCAGTTCCAGGCTGGCCGTACTCAAGTGCTGCTCCACTAAAGACTGGAGTGGGGCCTACTTATGCCAGGTCTGAATAACAATGATTTATTTTTTGTATGGTGGTAGCAGCCCTGATCATAGACCAGCCACAGTGTGCTAGACACTAGATAAACACAGAACATAAAGATGGTCCCTGCCTATTGATTATTCACATAAGCCATCAGGATTCGGCCCCTTACGTGATAAAATAATTTTGTAAATTGTAACTGTACGGTGATAGGTATAATGAAGTACAAAGGGGTGTGTCTGGGGGGGGATGTGCCAAAAGCAGGGGGAGGCAGATGCTGTACTTAACAGATGCACCAGGCATATGATACGGTGTTGAAATCAATGTAGATATATGAGACAAGAATGATGGAGAATTCTGTCGTGAGATTGTGGTGCCTTTTCCAGCTTGGGGCTCTAAGGTCAGTGCTATGACTCAGAGCAGTGCAATAGATCTGTGACATGCATCAGATAAATGCTACCAGCAAAACAGCATACAAGTGCTCTTGCTCAGTTTATATTACAATTACAGAGAACAAACTGCATGAAAAGAATACTGTTTAGGTTGCAATGTCAAGCCCTCAAAAATGAGCAAATGCCAGAATTAAGGTTATCTGTGCAATCCTAATTCTGACCTCTTGTGTATATGCATGTTCACAGTCATCTTTAATTACATGAGCACATGCTGTCTTTTCCACAGGACCCCACCCTCATTCAGGATGGATGGTGCTCAGGGTATGAATCAGGGTTGTATGGTTAATGAGGCTGCTATCTCTAGGTGCCCTGCTAATCCCAGTCTCCCCCACAAACCACCTTGGCTCCTCATCCCAGGCCCAGTCCACAGCCCCCCTCGGTGTCTTACCCCATTGTCATCTGCCGCCCCTAGGTTGAGATCTTCATCCCTCTAAGCTCCAGTGTGGCTGCCGCCTCCTTCTATTCCTCCTTGCCTGGGTGCCAGCAGGGGGCACTGTGCTTAGGACAGATGGCATCTTTAGCAAATGTAACTGAAAAGCTCTAACAACCTTTTATTGAGCATGTGTGTGTTGAAATTTTTAGAGGCTCATAAATTGGCAAGATTTGGGCGTTTCTTCACAGGGACAGCAAGAGGCATATCCTGGACACTGTGGAATCTGCTGCCAAATTTCAAGCCTCTGTTCCAAAGCCTGGGGACACTAGAGCTTCTCAGTGAAATGGTTGGAAAACAATTTAACATTGGGAAAAACAGTGTATTTTCCACTATCCTCAATCCGAGAAATGACTAGACTGTGTTTGCTGACATTTTCCAAAAATTACTCAGCCTGATGGAGACACCCTTGGAAAATTACAGCTCAAACTGTTAAAATCTGGCAAAATTATATAAGCAACTCAAAATAGGGTTTTATAAATAGAAATGCCAGGCAACCTTAACTATAGGTAGCACAGCCTGCTGCACCTGCAATAACCGACCCTCTGCTGAACTCTGTTGGTCCCAGACTGATAAAACCATCACGGATTTTAGAAACCTAGAAGTGGTTGTGTCCTGCACTTTGTAGAGGCCAAGGATTGAATGGGCATGGAGACTTCTCATCCCTAGAGCAGGTCTCTCCATGTCAGAGGTGAAGCAGAGTGGGGGAAACTTGGATGGTTTGCAATTCTTCTATGGAGAGAGTAAGTGCGTCTTCAGAGCTCAGTTTAACCAGAAACCCCCTAAGCCAAAGTTTTATCCTACTCATGCAGGAAATATATGGGCATAACCAACATCAGCAATTTGACTGCTGCGACCTTCATATGGTCACGCTCTGGCTGGCTGGTGTAGTACAGGAGCAGCATTGTGTACTGACACATGGGTTTGTGAGGCTAGGAGAAGATGCTAATTCCTGAATCTTGTTGCACTGGTGTCTGTTTCCAAGGAAATGGACTTGCCCAGCTTTCTGTTTGAATATAAATTCATATCCAAACTTCTTCCTTCATTGACCCTTTCAGTGAATTGTATAAATCCACCCAAGGGAAAGCCTTATACAGCTTGCAAACATGCTGGGAGGCATTCTAGATTATTTCAGTAACAGTTTCACTAATAACATGTGTGGTAGGAGCACACGAGTGGTCACTGAGTGTTCTGTGGCTACACATCAAACCTGCTTCTCCTGTAGGAGATTCCCCTAGGGGTTGTCCTGCCAGGATCTGTGTGTTACTGGATTGACAGGGAGTCATTCCACTTTTGCTCAACCCAGAAGTTTTAATTTCCAAAGGTAAGTGGAGCTGGTGGCCGGGTCCCGGGGGGACATGTAACTGATTAGTCCCTCAGCCCATAGCTGGGCTTAATGAGCCTTCCACTTGTTACTGCAGCTAAAACTCAATCAAGGATCCTTGTAATCTACCGCATTAGCTCTGCTAGGTGAATCAGACTGGAGCCTTGTTCTGGTCAAACCGCAGGGAGCTCTGGTGCGCTTGCCTCTGCAGGAAGATATCTTATGTAACCCTTCTGCCTGTCAGAGTTGGCAGCAACAAGGGCCGGGTTCAGTATCTAGGGGTTCCATTCCAATAACAAAATGCAAAACCGGCTCGAGCCCCCACCCAGTGACCTGGGACAAATATATACCACCCCCGCTGGGCGCCTCCAAGAGGCGATACTTCCCCTCTCGCAAGCACATAGTCCGAGAGTAGCAAAAAGACTTTTAATAACAGAGAGAAACAATGTGGCATTATGTTGGGGAAACACCACCAACAGGATTCGTAACACAACCCATGAGCAAAACCCACCCCAAGCAAATTGGGGCATGTCCTTTCCCTTTGGTTCGAAGTCCCAAAAGTCCAATGACCCAAAAGTCTCTGTCCTTAGTCACGGCGGCCCCAGAGTTCAAAAGTTTATCTCAGAGTTTTACCTCCCACCCTGAGTGGAGATTGAGGGGGGGTGTAAGGGGCACTGTACACGGTCCAACACTGATGGCCCCACCTCTCCATGGGGCTCCGCTCCGCTCGCCGTCCCGCAAACTGCTCTGCTCCACCAGCCGCTCTGCTCGCCGTCCCGCAAACTGCTCCACCATACAGCTTCAGGCTCCCCCGCTACTTAACACAACACTCAGTGATTCCAGCTCTTGGCAATTCCAGCTCTTTGGTGATTTCAACTTGTAGTAGGGGAGCCTCAGTGCTGGTGCACCGTTATCCCAAAGTGAATTCAGCTCAGCAGCCTGTAACTAGACTCCTAATGGAGTCAAAATTAGCTCTGATATTCCACAGTGGAGAGAGGAGGAAGTGCAATTAGCATGTAAGGCCCTCACCAGGGACCCCCAGGCCACCAAGTATTAAAACCTGTTCCCAGCACCCCCCCCCCTCTATTCACAGAGTTTTGGAACCCATGACCCTTGCCTAGCGAGTGCTACTTAGTTGATGGCGAGTCCCTCCATCATAACAAAAGGCCAAGTGCAGTTCCACTGTCCTTGATTCCCATAATCAGGGTAATAACAATTTATTCTTCCTGCCCCAATAACAGAGACACTGGGGATCCCACAGCAGCCAAAGTGACTATTTGGGCAACTATGGCCTCTTTCTAGGCGGGGTGGGTGTGCTTATGCAAATGAGATCAGCCCCTGAAGTTCTTTTCCACAACTTGCCGCACCTCACCACCAGATGTCAGGGTGGAGCTCATCCTGACTCTGCTTACACTTACAATGAAGAGCACGGCCTGCAGGCACCCAGCTGTGCTGTGGTCAGATCTAAGCAGAGTGGAGTTGGTTTAGTCACGGAATGGGATAGTTCTTAGGGACACAGTGCGGGTGATACAGAAATTGGCTCTCTTCTCTCTGAGTCGTTACAAAGCTGCTGAATTTTTTTGGGTGAGATATAAAGTTCCAGTCCTGAGTATTGTGGTAGTCAAATATCCCCTGGCACTTCTCTCAAGCAGAAAGTGTTACATCCAATGTCTTGGTCAAACAGAAACTTAGGTACAGTAATTGCATCATTGGGGATCCCAAGTTGGTAAATGACTCTCGTTCAGATTTGCTCAGGTTACTAGTGAAAACATGACTTTTGGAACCCTGTGATCTGAAAGTCAAGCTGGGTTTTCTCTGCCTGGCCCATCATCCCCAGTAACAGACCTTCTGCAGGCCAGCCTCTGCCCTCAGCTGCTTTGAACGAATCCAGAGCGTATTACTGTTTGCTGCAGGGTTTGTTGGTGCCCTTGGGTGGCATGCAGACACCCTGCCTGTCTGGGCTGCTGGAAGGCAATGTGTGTCAGGGGAGGCACAACTCCTCCTGCGGCTCCCCAAAGCTCAGTGGGAGCATGCAACTACAGCCCTGGCAAGGGTTCAGCCTGCTGTCCCCTGTGAGCCCAGCCAGCTCCATGGTGTAGTGCAGAAGGAGGTGGAGTTGTAGTCCTGCCCTATAGGGCTGTAGCCACTGTGGAACAGGAAGCCTGAGAAAGGAGGACTCCTTTTACCCTGCCCTCCAATCCCTCGGTCGGTGCCGGGGCACATTCTGGGCTCTGGTTGTCATTGGAGCAGGCCATCCTGGGCCTGCATGTTGTCCGGCGTGTCTGGCAGCGCACAGTGTTACCCATGCCCACGATTTGATTGCACTCTGTGATGGCGTGCCAGGAGTCGAGAGCTGACCCAGCACTCTGCTCCTTAGGGGACCAGCTATCCCCCTGGAGTGGACTTCACTGGGAGATGGGTGCTCAATGGCTTAATTAGGCTGGAGGCTGCTGAGCTAATGAGAATGATCTGCCCATCAGCGGGACACAGGTAAAGGCAAGGAAAGAAGTGCAAGAGAAGAAGGCTGGCAGGGGATACAGGATTAGGAGAACTTTCTCCTTCCTCCCTGGAGAGTGGGCTATGGGGGAAGTTTATGTCCACTTGTATGTTGTTGTACAAGGCTGTCCTGATGGAGGGGACCTAATAAATAACATGCTGGTGATTATCAACATGGAAGGTGTCCAGCCTGTTTGTGGTCATCCGAAGGCAGAGAGTGGAGCCCTGTCACATGCTCTCATGTCACGCCATGTTTTCTTAAAAGCCCTGTCTCCTGAAGGCATTGGATTAAGCAAGAATCGTGGCTTTCTTCTGAAAAAAGTAAGTTTCCAGGCCTCACGGTTGCAGAGAAAAGTTTGAAACGGGGGCCTGCGTTGAAGCTAGAGGCTCAGAAGCCGGAAGGCAGATGAAAGAACACCACATTTATTTATTTATTTTAAAATCTCATGATTTTTTTAGGGTGGTGGTTTTTGGTGATTTTCAATGCTTGGGATTGGCAGTGCTGTGTCTGCTGTACCCGAGCCCTGCAGGTCAACCCTCCTCATGCACCATCCTGCAGACTTACATCCCGAAGTCGAAAGGCTGCCCAGAGGCACAGCTATTCCTGAATCTGTTCCGGACACAGTATCTAGGCCAGCACTTCGCAGAGTTCCATTCTCGTGCTCCAGAACTGTGCACTGAGGCGCATTAACTAACGATGCACTTTAAGCAATAAAAATAAACTATTTTAAAGCGTGTATCATATAGAGCTGAGAATATTTTCAGCAGACTCATCCTAACCACACAGACCATGAGCTGTACCAAGTAGCTCTGCTGCAAGATGAACACTACTATTTGTTCTTTTTCAGTCTTTATAAAAGAGCCATTGGAAAGACAGAGTGGACTGGAAATCGAGAGAACTTGACTCTCTTGGTTCCACTGCTGACTTGGGGCCTGATGCAAAGAATTACATCAATAGGTGTTGGATCCAGTCTTGCAGTTTGACTCTGGGTAGGTCACTTAAATCAGAGGCTTGCCTCTTGTTGCTTCAGTGTCCAGCTCTGAACAATAAGGGTGAAAATATGTCCCTTCATCATGGGAGCATGTTCACAATTCAAGCAGTTCAGTTCGAGATCCTTGAGTGGAAGGAAACAATGACAAAAATATCAAGATGATCAACTAAAAGGAAAATCTTAATGCTCTTTCTGGGCTTTGTCTTATGTAGGCCTAGAGCAGTGGGGTGGGTTGTGTGTGGTCACAGGGATGGACAGTCCACCTGCTACCATGAGGAGAATTCTTAGGGGAGAAAAGTAACTGTAATACAAATTAACAGGTGTCAAATACACTGTCTTACATGAGTGTTCTCAGTAACTAGCAAAAAGAAAAGGAGTACTTGTGGCACCTTAGAAACTAGTAACTAGAAATCTCTTGATTTAGGGTGGGTTTGCAGGGTAGTGCTTCCCTCTGCCCCACACATAGAATCATAGAATAGAATCTTAGAATATCAGGGTTGGAAGGGACCTCAGGGGGCCATCTAGTCTAACCCCCTGCTCAAGGCAGGACTGATCCCCAATTAAATCATCCCAGCCAGGGCTTTGTCAAGCCTGACCTTAAAAACTTCTAAGGAAGGAGATTCCACCATCTCCCTAGGTAATGCATTCCAGTGTTTCACCACCCTCCTAGTGAAAAAGTTTTTCCTAATATCCAACTTAAATCTCCCCCACTGCAACTTGAGACCATTACTCCTTGTTCTGTCATCTGCTACCACTGAGAACAGTCTAGAGCCATCCTCTTTGGAACCCCCTTTCAGGTAGTTGAAAGCAGCTATCAAATCCCCCCTCATTCTTCTCTTCCGCAGACTAAACATCCCCAGTTCCCTCAGCCTCTCCTCATAAGTCATGTGTTCTAGTCCCCTAATCATTTTTGTTGCCCTCCGCTGGACTCTTTCCAATTTTTCCCCATCCTTCTTGTAGTGTGGGGCCCAAAACAGGACACAGTACTCCAGATGAGGCCTCGCCAGTGTCGAATAGAGGGGAACGATCACATCCCTCGATCTGCTGGCAATGCCCCTACTTATACATCCCAAAATGCCATTGGCCTTCTTGGCAACAAGGGCACACTTTTGACTCATATCCAGCTTCTCGTCCACTGTCACCCCTAGGTCCTTTTCTGCAGAACTGCTGCCCAGCCATTCGGTCCCTAGTCTGTAGCGGCGCATTGGATTCTTCCGTCCTAAGTGCAGGACTCTGCACTTGTCCTTGTTGAACCTCATCAGATTTCTTTTGGCCCAATCCTCCAATTTATCTAGGTCCCTCTGTATCCTATCCCTACCCTCCAGCGTATCTACCTCTCCTCCCAGTTTAGTGTCATCTGCAAACTTGCTGAGGGTGCAATCCACACCATCCTTCAGATCATTTATGAAGATATTGAACAAAACCGGCCCCAGGACCGACCCTTGGGGCACTCCACTTGATACTGGCTGCCAACTAGACATGGAGCCATTGATCACTACCCGTTGAGCCCAACAATCTAACCAGCTTTCTATCCACCTTATAGTCCATTCATCCAGCCCATACTTCTTTACTTGCTGGCAAGAATACTGTGGGAGACCATGTCAAAAGCTTTGTTAAAGTCAAGGAACAACACATCCACTGCTTTCCCTTCATCTACATGCTCTGCTTTATTTGGCAGGAAGCTTTCCTGGCTTTGGTTCTCTTATCCAAGCCCGAAATAGAAAAGAGGGATTGAACAAAAACTTGGATGCACAAAGCAGCATCTGATTTATAGCCCCCACTCAAATCTCCATGTCAGTTGGCTATCAGCAACCAGTCAAAGGTTTGCAATGTCCACAACAGGTGGAGTGAAAGTGTGCTTGGAAGGGGTTTGGGAGCAGAGCAGGTGGTGGCATGGAAGTAAAATGGGACTATCTCCGCTGGCTGGGGGCAGAGTCCTGACAATATTCCCGTGGAGTAAAACAGATGGATAGGCGCTTACACGTCCCCCTCTTTCCATGTCTGCTATTTTTCCACTTTTCACCCTCTTTACTTCCAGTGTCCCGCTGGCCCATTCCATCCTTAATTCTAGTCACTTCCCATCCCTGTTCGGCTTCCCTCCCTTTTCCTTTGTTCTTATGTTTTTATTCTTCCTCGCCCCAGGGCTTCAAGTGGTCTGAAAAAAGTAGAGAGGAGGTCTACCATAATCTGGAAGTAGCAGATTGTTGGTGAAACAGTTCTTAAAGTGCATCCCTCAGCAGTCTGGCTCAACTTTTACTTACTTATTTATTTTGCTGGCTCCTTGCAGCCCCTCCCACACTATCCCCTTTAAGCACTGAGTCTCCCACATTCATATCTAGGTTCTTAGATGGCATCTGACCATATAGTGTCTTCGCACCGTATATACATTAATGAACTTATTCCCAGTCTTCCTGTACCTCCGGCATATCTGGTTCTAAAAGCATCCCATGTATCTGTCTTGGGTGCCTTCTGACTCTCTTCACACAGTCGGCCACAATCTGGATCTAGTGCTCGGGGTGGGATTGGAGGTCAGGGAAGTGTCATGGGCTGATCATTGCCTTCTGCGATGGGAGGTGGAGCACACCTGTCCTGCAGATGTGAAGGAGCTGTAGTGTAGGGAGGCCCTCCCTAGCTGGCTGGAGCCTGAGGAATTCCAGATGGCTCAGAGGAAGAATGTAGTCTAACCCACAGACTGCTATTTGTGGTTTACTACAGCTGTACAAACATCTGTACAGCAACTGGCTTTGCTCCCATGTGTCACCATGGCTTATGTATGGCTTTCTACAGATGAACGCAGATGGCTGGGGTGCCCTGGGGTGGATAGCTAGGATTGAATCGGATTGAGTGCAGCATTTATAAGTTTTATAGTGCACTGTGGCTGTGGAGGAGGCAAAGAAATGCAGTTTTGCCTTTGCTGTATCATCCACAAGGTCTCCTGCAGCAGGACTTGGCCTGGGTGGTTTTGGCCTGGTGAGTCTGCGCTGCCTCTGATCTGTTACGGAGTCTAGTCCTCATTCTCGGGAAGAGTTTTCATGATGCTTTGTGGCTAACACCACTCAGAGCTGGATTGATCTGGCTTCTTCCATGGAGACACTACCATGGTGTGTCCGCGACAGGACAAGGCTAGTTCTTGTGCTTGAGCCTCTGTCAGTCTGTTTACTGAGGCTCCAGAAGTGCTAGGGGTGTTTTGTGCCACACCCTTTGGAGTTGGGTACATGTTCTCCTGGCTGGGGAAGGCCAGCGGGGAGGTGCTGGCTTCTCTTTTGGTGGGTTTGCTCATGGCTTCCTCCTGGGATTGGGCTGTGTGCCCACTGGCTGTGGAGTACCTCTTGTACGACTCCGGTTAAGGAACCACCACTTGACACTGTCTGTTTTACCCATTACTGAGCTGCCTCACTCATGTCGTTTTTGGGGAAGGTCATTGAGAAGGTGGTGGTAGGTCACCACTGACAGTTTCCGAGTCATCCTGGTTATGTGGGTTCAGACTGCGGTTGGGGGTAGGCACCGCATTGGCTTCTGGGGTTGATGATCTCCTAGCACTGGATGAGAACAGGGAAGGCGTCACTGCTGATTCTGTGGGATTGGTCAGCCTCCTTTGAATCTGCTGACCATGAGGTTTTGTTGGGATGCTTGCAGTTCCTGGTAGGGCTGGGTAAGTTACTCTTGAGTGGTTCTGTTCAGCCCTTTCTGGGAGTGACCAAAAGGAAGTTTGGGGCAATTTTTCCTCCACTCTGGAAGTCCGTGCAGGGCACAGCAGAGCTTGGTTTTGTCCCTTCTCCCCCTGCTCAAGGCCATAGGGAGAGTCAGTCAGGACCCCTGGCTAGCAGTGAGCTCAACATACTGATGGAAGTCAGTGTTTCCATCACATCGAAACTGGCTGGGGCCGTGGAAGGAATCACCCAGCATTTGATGGCCTTGCAGAATGGACGAGGGTGGGCTGGCTGTGAGAACTGTGCTGCTCCCGTCACCTTTTGGGTGGAGTTCAAGGGGCCTATCTTATACATCCTAGACTGGTTTGGGGCCCAGTGACTGGAGGTACCCCACTGATGCAGCTGAGATTAGCAGAGATGCCCTAGCTGGAGCTTCTTCCATTCAAGTGAGGGGGAGCTGCTGGCAGAGCGATTCCCATGAGGGCTCCATGACCCTGAAAACCCTTCCCTCTTCCGGAACCCGGTCCCTTCACCTTCCAGGCATGCTGCAACGTTCATCTTTCACTGCAGCTGTAAAAGGGATGTGAGGGGAGGACTGAAAACTGAAGGGATGTTTCCCATGAGATCTTTGGCTGAAAGGTGTGTTTTCTCTTGTGGGCGAGAATAAATTGGCTTTTGTGGCATTGGCAATTTGAATAAAAACATCGCATCGAAACATTTTTTGTTTCAATTCTGTGAGTACATTTTGGGAGCCACCAAGCCCTGTGCAAACTCTCTCTTAAATGTTCACTGCCTGGAATGACAACCCTCAGGCACCTTTACTGCACCTGCCCTCTGCTGTCACAGATGATTCCAAATCAGGGGGCAGAATTCCAAAACCTAGCTGGAGGGAAGTGAAACGATTATGGGGCAGTATGCGATGGGAGGAGGCTGAATTTGTCCAGGAGTCCAAGTCATCGGTGTATCCTTCTTTGTTTATCAGTCACTTCACAGTACTGTGTATAGCGCAGTCAACATACATGGAGCTTTAAAGTAAAATGTTACTCTGAAATGTAGGCATGATGTCCTGCCACCTCTCTATATTTATTGCTGCTCAGTTGTCTCTCATGATGGTGACTAATAGTTCATCAATGCCTGGCTATCTCCTATTTAAGTGACTGTTTCTGTCTTGTCGAGTGACAGATGGACATGTGAGAAGCCTGAAGCTGCTCGGGCCTTTTCTGGCAGGATGATTCAGGTCAAGAAAATACTCTGGAAAACACAATGTTGAATCACTCTTTATTCAGGTACATGACACGATCCCTTCATCATGCTGCCTGCTCAACAGCCACCGTGCTGATAAAATGTTCACTTTGGGGGACTGTCTCTTTGTGTAACTCCTGTATTAGCTGAAAAAATAAAGAAATCGAGGACTAAACTACCAATGTTAAAAATGGTAGCGCAGCTCAAATCCTCATCCTCAGTCCTCATCCTGGCCAGCAGACTAGTGCCTAACGCTACAGGTTTCAACGCTTCCTGAATTCAGCAAGACAGGATCAATACACAGAAGGAGAAAGAAGTGCCTGGGGCTGGAGGTGAACTCAGAACTCCTGTACCGTGAATTCCGGCTCCTGATTGCTTTGGGACGTAAGAACCTGCGTCCACTGCCCTTCGAAATTCTGCTGGTACTTGATTCTCCTGGCAGAATTGATAGGGAACTCAGGTTGGGCTGGCTGCTCCACTTTCAGTGTAAACTCCGGTGTCTCCCTGGAGCTTAGCACAATGTGGCCTTCTGGGCTCGGTGACGATCTACATAACAATAACAGTACTGCTGTTACTACCAGACAGTGCCCGAATAGCAGTACATGAGGTGGGAAGGGGTCTCGGTGATCACTGGGGGCGAAACACTGCTCTGGAGTGAAGTGTGAAGTTGCCTAAGGCCATAGAATCATAGCCTTGAAAGAGACCTCAGGGATCATCTGCTCTAACCCCCTGCTAAGACGCAGGATTGACTGTGTCTAAACCACCCAAGACAGGGGGCTCTCCAGCCTCCTTTTGGAAACCTCCAGTAAAGGAGCTTCCACAATCTCCCGAGGCGTCTGTTCCATTGTCCTGCTGTTCTTACAGTTTGGAAGTTTTTCCTGAGATTTAATCTGTATCTGCTATGCTGTCATTTGAACCCTTGTCCTGCCCTCTGTGGTAAGAGAGAACAACTTTTCTCCATCTTTTTTTATGGCAGCCTTTCAAGTATTTGAAAATCGCAATCATTTTCCCCCTCAACCTCCTCTTTTCCAGCTAACCATATCCAGTTCCTTCAGCCGTTGCTCATATGGCTTGCAGTCCATCCCTTTGATCATCTTTGTCAGTCGCCTCTGGCCCGTGTCTCCACATCCTTTTTATACGTTGGTGACCAAAATGAGACACAGCACTCCAGGTTAGGCCTGACCAGCACCGAATAGAGCACTACTGTCACCTCCTTGCAATTTGCATGCTCTGCCTCTGTGCAGGCAACCTAAAATTGCATTTGCTTTTTTTTGCAACAGCATCGCATTGCTGACCCATGTTGAGTGATCCCACACAACAGCTCCTTCTCAGCAGTGCTGCTGCCGAGCCGGTTCTCCCCCACTCTGTATTTGGTTTTTCTTCCCTCAGTGTAGCACCTGACATTTGTCTTTGTTGAATTTCATTTTGTTGTCTATTGCCCAGTTATGCTAGGACTACCAACCAGGAAACCAGCTGGGCCACCACCTCTGGAGTGAGGGAGCTGTGCTCCAGACCATGTTATCCTGTATTGTGCCACAGAAGAGGCGGCATATCCGGGGAGGGGGTCATGTGGGGTCACATATCCACCCCCCCCCCCCCAAGATTTGGTGCTTGGCTTGTATTGAGCATGCTCCCCCCCTCCCCCCCATATCGGTAGGCATGGGTCGTCTCTGTGCCACATGGTGATAACTTGAAATTTATGGGCTTACTATTATACACTGTGTTGAAAACTACACTCCTGGGATGAAGAAAAGGAGTACTTGTGGCACCTTAGAGACTAACCAATTTATTTGAGCATGAGCTTTCGTGAGCTCACGAAAGCTCATGCTCAAATAAATTGGTTAGTCTCTAAGGTGCCACAAGTACTCCTTTTCTTTTTGCGAATACAGACTAACACGGCTGTTACTCTGACTCCTGGGATGAAATCCTATGGCCTGCTGAAGTGAATGGCAAAACTCCTATCGACTTCAGTGGGGCCAGGATTCCACCCATTCTGTTCTCCGAACCTCTGCCTGTCCCTTTCTCCCTATTTGTCCTCTTCTCCCTCTCCATTGTGTGTGTCTGGGTGCAAAATACACTCTCACACCCTCACAGTCTCTCTAGTATACCTACAGAACGCTTACATGTGTACGTAATGCTTGTCCCTTCCCATTCATGAATCTCTTCACTCCCATTGAAATGCAGCCATCTCTGGGGTGGAACGTGATAGCTGTTTAAACATTGCACAAGAATGTTACACAGCTCTTTAGGCCAGGAAATGAAGAATACCAAATCTGTTTGAAATTACAGAGGATATTTTAGGGAGGCTGTAATTACTCAAGCTGGAATGTGGCGAGAACCACCAGCACTCACATATCCTAGGGGGTGTGGTATGCCAGAGAGTTACTGAAACAGTAACAAGAATGGTTATCCATGTGAACACCACAGACCTTGCCAAAATGATCCGCTATGTATACTGTTTATATAAAAGGAGACTGTGTCAGTTAAAAATGCCAGTTCTGATTCCTGCGGCCTTGTGAACCACGATAACAGTTTGTTAGAGTTTGATACGTTGCGTGGGAGAATTTTCTTAGCCAGAGCATTTTAGTTTCTTCTGAACAATCTGCTGGATCAACAATAAGTGGATTGGCTGTTTTTGCCATTCTGGAAATTAATGTTTTCAAAAATGGTCGTTTCAAGGCATCTTACACAACTTTTAGATGTAAATGACAGTTGTGAAGGAGGCTGGTTATGATACTGTATCTTTGCAGTGTGGAAGCTCCCGGGCAGAGGAGAGCTGACTGGTGTGACTATTATATGCATTGTTGTGGTACTTGGCCAACCTTCCTGTAGTTAAAATAGGTGACTTTCCAGATGTTTGCAGCACACCTAACATCAATACCGACACTGATCCTTAGAACTTTCTATTCCAATTGCTGTGCAAAGTGCAGGGGCCACAGAGATGGGCCTTGTTGAAAAGAATTGCAACATTAGCTCCCTGATACTCACAACTTCCTCTGAGTAGGTGAGAGCGGAAAGTTGAGCTCGAGAGGTTAACAGACTTTCCCACGGCCCCGCAGTCAGTCAGTGTCGTAAACAGGATTAGAATTCAGGAGTTCCTGGCTTCCAGCCCTGAGCTCAGACCACCAATGACCCTGTCTGTCTGCCATGCCTGGAAACAAACAGCTGTTCCTGTGGTGTTAGGGAAGCTGCTAACATAGCTTCCTGCCACTTCACACTGTAAACTAGTGGGTAATACTTGAGAAACGGGGCTTATTATAAAGACAGTAGAAGGCCAGCCTCAGCTGTGATTGTGAAAACTAATTGCATTAAGTTATGCAGGATTTTAAATACCAGAAGTAAATCTTCAGTGCATGTGAATTCCCCCTATTTGTGCCCTACTCACTGTTTAGGGGCCTTGGGTTCTGGCATGCCGAACTGTGGTTTTCCCCTTGACCTAGCAGAGCAGCTGATGGGGGTCTAAGAATGGCATTTTTAACTCATTCTGTTTTTTTAGCTGGACCCTAAATATTTTGCAGTCAGCCCTTTTTTTTTTTAAATAAAGAACAGCTCAGAATTAGTATAACTGAGACAGCACTGTCCCAAACCATCTGGGTCTATACATGAGGTTAACATGTTGTAACAGTTGTAAGCTAGTTTTCAAGCCAAGGCCAAACTGTACTTTAGCAGAGAGGTCAAGTTCCTATGGTGCTTCTCTGCCTTTAAAACTAATTTGGATGCTGAACTAGTTGTGCAGGTATTTATATGTTGTTTATGGTACTTTCACCAGATCCTATTCTTCTCCCTTGGATCACCTAAAATGGTAAGAATTTTTGACTGGGATTAATCTGTGATCTCTGGGGAGGGGACAACTGCGGGTGGGTCTTTCTGTATTAATAGCCTCCCCTTAAATGTATGTTATCAAACGAGACACATTCTTATCAGCCGAGAAACTCTGAACTGAGTTGTCTAAGGGCCTGCCTGTGAATTTGTTCCCGTAATAATGGCTTACCACAGACATTCAGGTAAAATGGAAATAGCACAGACTATTTAATAAGTGCCAGTCTTGTGTTTAAAATACCTTTATATTGTGCAACTTGCTTTGATAGCAGGATATTGTATCATAGAAGCGATTCTTTATTTAGTACATTCTTAGTGGTTTGAACGATTGGCAAGCTGTAATTAATGATAACCATTTGGGATTGTAACAATAGAAGTTATTACACTGTGTAGCCAAAGATATTGTTGATTAAGCTCTTTTGAAATGGTTTTAAATAGTAAATGCTTTGTTATACAGTGCAGTGGGAAGCCTGTGGTTCGACTGTGATTTTAGTAAAGCTATCAAATGATCCTCAGATTTGGGACGGGAGGGTGGGGAATGGCTTGTGGATATTTACTATGGAATGTGCTGGCTTTGTCATTATCATTGGTAGTAGGGGAAATGTACAGTAGCGGAGAAAGGAGGGAGGTAGAAAATATAACCATAGATGGGTTGCTACACTTCAGGGGAAGGATTGTGGTTACTATGCATTTCTTCTCTGTGTTCGTGGTAGCCTCCTTGATCAAACAGAGAGACCGTCTGCATTAGCAAGAAAGAGTAGGGTTCTCTCTCCCATGTACATTGATGGGAGTTAAGCAAGCATGTTTAGTGTGTACCCCTTAGCATACACCTATTTCATGGCTTATGGTCTGATGTGAGGAGGTCACTGAAAATGCCCTACATAAACCGACTGTTTGGGATTTTGATGGATGTTAGACATTTTAATAATTCGGTCAATTTCCTCAAGTTAACTGATTTTTTTTAACAGTCCAATGCCTTGTTACCTCCATAGCCTAAAGATGACAACTGCTTTTACCGTTCTGACTCTCATCGCAAGTTGCTCTGCTCTGAGAATATGTTGTATTCTCAGTTTGTAGCCCAGGTCCTGCTGACACCAATCTGAACTGCACACATGGAACAAGTGGAGTTCACAGCCCTTGAGGGTTAATTTGATGAGAATAAAAGATCCTTTCAAAATTAGAGGGGAAAGGTATGGAATGTAGCCCTGTCCATGCCCAGATTCTCAGGTGTCTTTTGTGTAATATGTGTGCAATATTCCTACAGAACGGAGTATTGGTCCTTCTAATCTTTTTTCATTACAGTAAAAATTAATGTAGGTGGTGTCACTTGAAGCACCTCTGAGTTAATAGAGCCACACATTTCATTTAGATCTTAGCAAGACGTTCATATTTTGTTAACTAGCAACTTATTATTAAAACACACCCTCAATAGTGAATACGGCTCCAAGAATGCCAAGTGTTACCATACGGTAGGTTCTTCTTACTGGTCTTGTGGACAAGAGACACTGGTGTGGGACTCAAGAGATCTGGCTTCAGTTTTCTGCTCTGCCACAGATTCCCTGCGTGACTGTGAGCAAGCAGCTTAGACCCTAATCCTGTAAGTGCTTGTGCATCTCAGGAGCCCCATTAACTTCAGTGGGGCTTCTCACATGTCGAAAGTTAAGAGTTTGCAGGATTATGGCCTCAAATCACTCTGCCTCAGATCCCCATCTGTAAACCTGGGTTACTAGCACTTCCCTACCCCAGAGATGTTTCAGAGTAACAGCCGTGTTAGTCTGTATTCGCAAAAAGAAAAGGAGGACTTGTGGCACCTTAGAGACTGACCAATTTATTTGAGCATAAGCTTTCGTGAGCTACAGCTCACTTCATCGGATGCATACTGTGGAAAGTGTAGAAGATCTTTTTATACACACAAAGCATGAAAAAATACCTCCCCCCACCCCACTCTCCTGCTGGTAATAGCTTATCTAAAGTGATCAGTCTCCTTACAATGTGTATGATAATCAAGTTGGGCCATTTCTAGCACAAATCCCCCCCACCCACCCCCCCAGAAGTTCTTGTTAAACCCTGGATTTGTGCTGGAAATGGCCCACCTTGATTATCATACACATTGTAAGGAGAGTGGTCACTTTAGATAAGCTGTTACCAGCAGGAGAGTGGGTTTGTGTGTGTGTATGGGGTGTGTGTGAGAGAACCTGGATTTGTGCTGGAAATGGCCCAACTTGATTATCATACACATTGTAAGGAGAGTGATCACTTTAGATAAGCTATTACCAGGAGGAGAGTGGGGTGAGGGGAGGTATTTTTTCATACTTTGTGTGTATAAAAAGATCTTCTACACTTTCCAGAGTATGCATCCGATGAAGTGAGCTGTAGCTCACGAAAGCTTATGCTCAAATAAATTGGTTAGTCTCTAAGGTGCCACAAGTACTCCTTTTCTTTCTACCCCAGAGAGGTGCTGTGAGGGTCCATTGTTATACCTGTGAGGTGCTCAGATGCTGTGGTGATGGGGCTGCATAGATACTGCAAAATGCGTCAGGAACTTGCAGTAGCCCATGTCTTAATAAAAGCACCTCTCATATATCAACATAGTAGCTTGTATATTGTGCTGGGTGAGAGCACACACACTAAAGCTTTGCAATGGAAGAACGTTGCTCTTGGTTAATCTCCTTGCACAAATGAACCTTAACCTTTTCTCTCTCTTTCCGGTTTGCCAGGGGTACGCACCACCAGCCTGCAATCCCCTTTTACAAGAGGTGCTATTAACTTCATGCCTCATGACTGATGAAGGGAAGGGTCCTTCTTTTTAAGTGTAGTCATTTGGCACCTTTGCGGTTTAGAGCAGACCAGATGGCATTGCATGAAGGGATCCAGAGTACAGTGACTGAGATCCCACACCTGGGGCCAGATCCTCAGCTGCCATACCTCAGCCTCGCTCTATTGCGGTCACTGAAGCTGCACTGATTTACACTAGCATCAAAAGAAAACACCCTCCTCTACCTGAGAATACTGTTTGCAGTGTTGTTATAGCTGTGCTGGCCCCAGGATATTAGAGACACATGGCAAGTGAGGTAATAGCCTTTGTTGGACCAACTGCTGTTGGTGGAAGCTTTTGAGTTTCACAGAGCTCTTCTTCAGCCTCCAGTGAGCTGTAGCTCACGAAAGCTTATGCTCTAATAAATTGGTTAGTCTCTAAGGTGCCACAAGTCCTCCTTTTCTTCAAGTTATAACAGGAGTTCAAGATATCCAGTGACACCTGTAATCCCCTTTTTGTTACGCTTCCAAGAGCTCAGTCTTCACTGGGAGCAGCAGCACCGATTTTCCTAAAGCAGCTCCAGAAATGAACTCCCTCTCGAGCTAGGGATTGAGTTCCCAGCAGCTCTGGTCGTGCTCCCTGGTGAGCTTGGCTACTGTTCCAAAGAGCTCTGTGAAGCTTGAAAGCTTGTCTCTTCCATCAACAGAAGCTGGCAGTAAAAGAACTGAGACTATGTCTGTAATGTATCAACGTACTAATAGAAGGTTAGTAGGTTAAGGTCTCGTCTTCCTTCCTAAGTGGCAAACAGGTTAATAAAGTTTAAGCACAGTTTCCCTATTCACTTTTACAGCCCAGCCTTTGAGTTCCTGTATAAAGCTTTATCGCATTTGTACATGCTCCCTGGAGACATTAACACACAGCCTATGCGAAGTGCTCTGCTTATCGGTTATGCTTAAGTTTCATTTGTTAAATATGTTCTGCAAATCATTGCTATGATGTGTTGCTTTATATAGCCCGACTGAATTCCAGGTAATCAAGCTGGAGGCCACAAAAGTCAGGAAAACGAGTTTTCTTACGTTTGGGGGGAGAGGGAGGGCCTCCCAGATGTGTTTAGAAATTAATGTTCACAGAGAGAAGTTGATTATTCAGTCCTGGATATTGTGTATTGCTCGCAGATAGAGCTGGATCAAGCGTGTCATTCTAAGCAGTGTTTATTTGCATGAATGAAATCGTCCTTGCATCCAATTTCAAGCGACGTTGTAAGTAGTGCTTTTTGGCTTTGTGTCCTTTGGAGAGAACATATTAAGAAATATAGAGTTGTTTACCAGATTGTAGAATTATTACTGACCATAAAGCCAAACAGAAAGCTCACCCTGGAAGTTGAGGCATGCTTAGCACAGTGCCTAAGCCCTGGTCTACACTAGGACTTTAGGTCGAATTTAGCAGCGTTAAATCGATGTAAACCTGCACCCGTCCACACGATGAAGCCCTTTATTTCGACTTAAAGGGCTCTTAAAATCGATTTCCTTACTCCACCCCTGACAAGTGGATTAGCGCTTAAATCGGCCTTGCTGGATCGAATTTGGGGTACTGTGGACACAATTCGACGGTATTGGCCTCTGGGAGCTATCCCAGAGTGCTCCATTGTGACTGCTCTGGACAGCACTCTCAACTCAGATGCACGATTGTTTGCCATTGCTCTGATGCAGGGAGGGGCGACTGACGACACGGCTTACAGGGTTGGCTTACAGGGAGCTAAAATCAACAAAGGGGGTGGCTTTACATCAAGGAGTATTTCAGGCAGGACTTCACGGAGGGTTCCGATAAGAAATGGTGCACCTAAGTTATTGTTCTTATTGGAACAAGGAGGTTAGTCTGGCCTCTGATTGATACATGGCTAGATTTACCTTGCTGCACCTTCTCTGTGAGTGACTGCAGTGTGACCTAGAGGAATGAATCCCCTAGACAGGGGGCGGGGGGCGGAGTTTTCAAATGAGTACAAAACAAATCTGGTCTATTTCTTGTTTTGATCCACTCCATCTATCTTTTACATCTTTGGCTGGCAGCAGACGGTGCAGAAGGACTGCATGCCATCCACATCTCATGGCTGCTCGGCAGAAGATGGTACAATAACAGCTAGCCATCCTCATCTCTTGCCTGCCTGGCAGAAGATGATGCAATAGGACTGCTAGCAATCCATATCACCTGCCTGCTCACCATAAGATGGTTCAATAGGACTGACTGCAGGAATAAAGAGAATGACCTGGTCAAGTCACTCCAAATTTAGTCCCTGCGCCCATGTCTGCCCAGGCACTCCTGATCGACCTCACACAGGCGACCAGGAGCACCTCGGACGTGACGATGACGGCTACCAGTCCTATTGCACCGTCTGCTGCCACAAGGCAATGGGTTGCTGCTGCTGTGTAGCAATGCAGTACCGCGTCTGCCAGCACCCAGGAGACATACGGTGACAGTGAGCTGAGCGGGCTCCATGCTTGCCGTGGTATGGTGTCTGCACTGGTAACTCAAGAAAAAAGGCACAAAACGATTGTCTGCCCTTGCTTTCACGGAGGGAGGGAGGGAAGGAGGGGCCTGACGATATGTACCCAGAACCACCTGCGACAATGTTTTAGCCCCATCAGGCCTTGGGATCTCAACCCAGAAGTCCAATGGGCAGCGGAGACTGCGGGAACTGTAGGATAGCTACCCACAGTGCAACGCTCCGGAAGTCGACTTTAGCCTCGGTACTGTGGAAGCGCTCCGCCGAGTTAATGCACTTAATGCACTTAGAGCATTTTCTGTGGGGACACACACACTCGAATATATAAAACCGATTTCTAAAAAACCGACTTCTATAAATTCGACCTTATTTCGTAGTGTAGACATACCCTAAGACATTCTAGAGGGTGAAAAGGATTGGTGTGTGTGAACTGAGGGATGACTTTGGAAAAGGAGCAGAAGCTCTTTTTGCATAATCAGCTAATTGACACCTTTTTGGTCAGATAGATTTACAGCTGAATTGTAACTTGTTTTCACATAAGTTTGCTGACATGGGATAAGGTCATTGGTGTGGCCTGCTGCCCTGCAGCAGTAGCCCAGCTCACCAGGGAGTGAGGTCAAGGCATTGCATTGCCATAGCTGCTGGGAACTCAATCCCTTGTTTAAGATGGAGTTCGTTTCTGGAGCTGCTTTAGGAAAATCGGTGCTGCTGCTCCCAGTGAAGTCTGAGCTCTTGGAAGAGTAACAAAAAGAGGATTACAAGTGTCATGGGATATCTTGGACTCTTGTTATTACTTGAGGCTCTCAAGGGAGTTCGAGGAGTTGGCACGTAATGCAGTAAATCCTCCTCTGGCAGTTCACACGCCCAACACCTACACTTAGCTTATCCTGCGCCTCATGGAGATCAGCCCAGGCGGGAAAGTCATTCCAGTCTGGTTGTTGCTTGTGCCTGTTTCTTCAGAGTTTCCCAATCAGTATTTCCTTCCCTCAGTGACTGGTTTATATGTAAAGCTGAAGGAAAATATGGATCCCAGTATATTCTGATGATGCATGTGTGATACTTTTGAAGTTAAACAATGCTGCTCAAACTCCCTTCATCTAGACACCATGGTCAGGGAAAAATTAGCTTGTAGAACAGTTACATCCAAAGAAGACACGTTCAGGGTTATTTCAAGCTCGAACACATGCACCACACTGTCTTGCTCTTGAAGGACGTGCTGCACCTGTAACATTACTGTATCCCTTGGTTAGTGCTTGCTTTGACGTGGGGAGAGCTGCTTTGCATTGCTGTAGAATGCAGGTTGCCCTGGCATTGGTCCATACTGTACACTGGAGAGCTGCTGAGCAACTTGTGTAATGCAACTGTGTAAAGCTGCACGCTGAAATAAAGCCAGGTGAAGGAAGACAGAGCCCAGGAGAGAGGGGGAATCCTGATATTTCCATATATCCATGTTGGGTTTGCGATCGATGACATGGGATTACTTTCCAGGCAACAGGGCCATGTCAGGGTTGAAATACCTGGAAGTTTGGGCAAGTTCAGTGGTAGGGATTGTAATAGGGGCAAGTGACCAAGGGGCTGCAAATCTCTCTTCTCCAGAATAATGAACTGCTGCGGCTGCTGCCGAGTCTCCAGTTGAGTAAGGGGCGGGGTAGAGGTGGGGTGTCAGGTCATCCATGCTGTGGCACTGTGCCTCCTCCCTGAGCCCACCAGCTCCGTGACAGCCTTGGAGCTATGCTGTTGGGGACTCCCTTGGCCCACACTGGCCCCTAGGGAGCTGGGGACTCCATGGAAAAGGTCATACGGCCTCGGGATTGGCCCAGTTCCACACAGAGAGGGGGGATGGCTGGCTCCATGGCAGCACCCCCTCTCCTGCTGAACCCTGCCGTCGCCTTCCCTTCGCAGGAATAGCAGGTGGACAGTGTATTTTCCCCTCTGGGCCCCTCTAGCTTTCACTCCCTCCCCTTGGAGTGTACTTGGCCTCCACGGAGAGGTCTGTGAGGGGTTTGGGAGGGGAAGGGATGGCTCTGCAGAAGTGGCTGGGCTTCTGTGTGTGCACAGGGGATGTGCTCCATATGCAGACTGGGAATGCTCCAGGCCATAATTAGTCCCTCTATTTACAAAAAATTGAACCCTCTGGTAGCTAGAATCTGGCAGGAGTTGTGTGCTGGCTCCTTTGCTTTTGGTGCTGTGTTTATCTTTTGCAGACACTAAAGCCGGGACGGTGGCATTGTTGTCTGTTGTTTGCACGTGATGCATTCAGGTGCAGCGACGCGGTTGCAAGGAAGGGCCATAGGTTTGTAGTGATGTCGTCTTGCTCAAGGGGATCATAAAACTAAGATGAAGAAATGTTCCAATGCTGCCTGCCCTGGACTACGCTTAATTCAATTTCTTTAAAATAAATCCTGTTCGGCTGACAAAGCTGTACATATTTGGCCATGGTCCACATGGTTCCCATATTTCTCATCAGTTTGCATGTTTCAGAAATGATACACATGTGGCTCTTGGCTCAGTTCCAGGATGTGCATGGGCTCGAAGCTGCATTGTCAACAAGAAAGCGTTGTCCCTCTGACCTTGGCAAGGCAGTGTTTCCAGACAGGAAAACTGGCCTGGGTCCCAAAAGAAATCTGTTCGCCCAGCTGCTTGGGCTTTATTTTATTAAAATGGAAAGAGAACAGAGACAGTGGACGCTGTCTTCTAGTCTCTGCCATTGACTCACTGTGCCACGCCCATCTCTCGCTGGGCGCCCGCTCACCTCCCCTCTCGAACACAGGAGGGGCTGTCTGATGGGAATACGCGGAGCGCGCGTCTGGGTCATGTGTGTTCTAGATTGGTCAGTGGGGTTGCACAGGTGTGACTGGGAGCAGTATGTTACCCAAAGCTGGAGGAGCCCAGAAACCAAACAGGAGACAAAAAGGAGGTTTTCTTCCTCTTGAAAACCGAGGCAGCACCAATGGGTGCAAGTCCCCACTCCTTTCCCCTTCCATGTTAATAACATCAGAAGAAACTGAATCCAGCGTGACCCGATGGTCATCTACACAAACGTCCGGCTCATGGCAAGTCACTGAGCCCAAGCAGGGAGCATCAGGTGAGGATGGAAGGAAACAGCAGGAAGGAAACAGCAGGTTCACCTCCACAGAGCCCCTCCGGAGCTTGGCAGCCAATGAGCGTTCCTTTCAACTCTGCTTTGTCTCCTTTGGTGAGGAAAGTAATTTTTGCTGCCAACTGGTTTGTAGTTAATGAGACACAACAGAGGGGGGAGGGGTAGCTCAGTGGTTTGAGCATTGGCCTGCTAAACCCAGGGTTGTGAGTTCAATCCTTGTAGGGAGCCATTTAGGGATCTGGGGCAAAAATTGGGGATTGGTCCTGCTTTGAGCAGGGGGTTGGACTAGATGGCCTCCTGAGGTCCCTTCCAACCCTGATCTTCTATGATTCTATGAAACCAACCTGCTGGTGTTAACTTGATGTTGATGAATCATAGAATCATAGAATATCAGGGTTGGAAGGGACCCCTGAAGGTCATCTAGTCCAATCCCCTGCTCGAAGCAGGACCAATTCCCAGTTAAATCATCCCAGCCAGGGCTTTGTCAAGCCTGACCTTAAAAACCTCTAAGGAAGGAGATTCTACCACCTCCCTAGGTAACGTATTCCAGTGTTTCACCACCCTCTTAGTGAAAAAGTTTTTCCTAATATCCAATCTAAACCTCCCCCACTGCAACTTGAGACCATTACTCCTCGTTCTGTCATCTGCTACCATTGAGAACAGTCTAGAGCCATCCTCTTTGGAACCCCCTTTCAGGTAGTTGAAAGCAGCTA
Organism: Lepidochelys kempii; assembly: GCF_965140285.1. Classification (NCBI taxonomy): domain Eukaryota; kingdom Metazoa; phylum Chordata; order Testudines; family Cheloniidae; genus Lepidochelys; species Lepidochelys kempii. The sequence goes on along the minus strand of NC_136388.1, from coordinate 97,972,585 downwards.
TCAAATCCCCCCTCATTCTTCTCTTCTGCAGGCTAAACAATCCCAGCTCCCTCAGCCTCTCCTCATAAGTCATGTGTTCTAGACCCCTAATCATTTTTGTTGCCCTTCGCTGGACTCTCTCCAATTTATCCACATCCTTCTTGTAGTGTGGGGCCCAAAACTGGACACAGTACTCCAGATGAGGCCTCACCAATGTCGAATAGAGGGGAACGATCACGTCCCTCGATCTGCTCGCTATGCCCCTACTTATACATCCCAAAATGCCATTGGCCTTCTTGGCAACAAGGGCACACTGCTGACTCATATCCAGCTTCTCGTCCACTGTCACCCCTAGGTCCTTTTCCGTAGAACTGCTGCCTAGCTATTCGGTCCCTAGTCTGTAGCGGTGTATTGGATTCTTCCGTCCTAGGCTAGGCTAGGGCCTGCTCCTGCTCCCACTGAAACCAAAGGCAATGCCCCTATTGACCTCAGTAGACCAGGATTCAGGCCCTTAGCTTGTAATTTCTGATAGTGCTGTTAGTGGAAACTTACCAGTCGCTTGGGACTGGCGAGTGGCTAAAGAGAAAGGAGCAGAAAACAAGTCCTCTAGCTGTCGAAGCACTGTCGTCTGCTGCCATCAGAGCACTTCAGAAATAAATAGCCAGGGTCAAAGGGACTCCTGCTGCCTGATGGCCATGGAAACTCAACCGCCTTGAAGGCTTGCACCAATCTGAGAAGTTTGCCTACCTCTTCTGCACCTACCTAGCCCTGTGGGCCCAATCTGTAACCCAGAATAGGAGCAAAGAAGCCATAAGGGAAGCCGAGTCTGTCCCAGTTCCTGCACATGGCATTGAATTTCATGAGACAAAGGGTTAAGGCAGGCTGTGCAACCAAAAACATCAATCAAAAGCCCAATCGCTGTTTTTCAAAGAGTAACTCAGGCTAGGAAGGTCTGACGCTTCACTGCGGTAATAGAAGGCTGCAGAGCTCACCACAGTAATAGCAGCCAATGCATTTGCCTGGCACTGTTGCCATTTCTTTGAATTTATGCACATTATGTAACCCTATCCCACTGGAATTGGTTCAGTAGATGAGCTGTGGCAGAATTGGCACTGGGAACGCGAATGTAAACTTCTAGTATCGGGTGCCTTTTTCTTCAAAGAGGTAATTTCAGAGTATGGTAAATTAGCAGGATCAAAGCTTGAATCTCTTGAGGGTTACTAGGGTGCCCATCACCATCGTTTGTAAGGGCTTCCTGGGCAAAGTAGAGCTGCATAGTGGGGTCCCTAAGGGTCTGTCTACACTGCATATGGGAGCCAGCCTCCCAGCCCAGGTTCAGGGACGTGTGCTAGCAGAGGTCATGCTAGTGTGCTGTAGATGTTGCCTTGACATTGTGGCTTGGGCTGAGCTCGGGCTGTCAAGCCCCCCACCCAGACCTGAGAGCCCAAGCTCCACCCCAGCCGTAGCATCTGCTGAGTGATTTTTAGTGTGCGAGGGTGAGTCCTGCTAGCACCAGTCTGAGGACCCGGCCTGGGAGGCTTGCTCCTAGCTGCGGTGTAGACATTCTCTAATGGACTTCATGGAGTCTCTCTTCCCTGGTAAGAACTTAGGAACACCCAGGCTGGATCAGACCTGGGGGCCATCTAATCCAGTCTCCTGTCTCCAGCAGGGCCCAAGTGCTCAGAGGAAGGTGCCAGACACTCTGCCTCCCAGGTTAGGGCTCAGTTTAGGTCTTTAATTTAGGCTCTGACCAGGGCATATTTACAGGGAGGTGCCACTTGGAATATACATCCATCATTTCCCTTTTCCCTCTGCTGTCTTTCTGAGGGATGGTGGGAGAACTTTCTCAAAGAAGGGGATTTCGCCACATGCCCTAAACCTGCTCAGATTCTGAATCAGTCCAACTTCCTCTGTCCTCCCACCACCAAGAACACTGTGTCTGGCCCACACGTGTCTCCTGGGACCTTTGAAAGAGGCACTGTCCCCGTGGGCATGGATGGCGCTGCAATGACGGATGTCCTGCCTGTGATGCCTGAGAAAGTGCTTTGACCTGACAACCCAAGCAGAATGGGAACCACCACCAGAGGGGTTGCAGCACAAGTGTAATATGCTCCTGGTGGCTTTTCCCATGGAGGAGGCAAGCAGCCACATTTTACACTAGCTGGAGCCTGGGCGTTGCATCCACATCCAGCTCCCAGGTGGCGTGAGCCCTGGACGTGATGAACATGTGCCCCGCAGTGGCCAGGTTCTTGCCTGGCAGGAAGGGGCAGTTTCCAAGGAAGCTGGAGATGGAAGACCATTTGTGCACCGTATACATTACCTCGCCTTCACGGTTTAGGGTTCAGTCCTGCAGATGCTGAGCACCGTAGCCCTGATCCAGCAGAGCCCTTGCCTTAACCTCGGGTGTAGCATGTGCCAGAACGCTTTGCTGAATCGGGGCCAGAGTGAGCAGCACGCTGCAGGATCAAGTCCCCAGCCAAGAACTGAGCAGGCCCCCAAGGTTTTGCACCACAAGGGCAATGAGTGGCAGCTGCCTTTGTTGGAAGTGGGGGAGAAAATGATGCAGCGTCCCAGCTCGTTCCTTGAAGTGTTCCCTCTTGCAGCTAGATCACAGGGGGCTTGTTTGGGTTTCATTTGAGCCGCATGCTCTTCACCCAGAGGCTGGGCTCTGGCAGGCATCACGACATCCTTGTGATGGTCGGTGGCAACTGTGGAAGGGTGAGATAGAGCTGGGTGTAGCTGGCACATTGTTGGCAGTGGAGCCCAGGCAGCTGTCTGTCTGTGTGGACTGGTGGATAGTAGCGTGGGAATAAGACAGTCCCTTGAGACTCAGCAGAAGGCGCCTTTCTTTGGGGGAAAAGCACAGAAACCCATTGCCCTTTGCTGGGCTGTGTTACAGAGGGATGATGCTCCCTCTTCTGCCCCAGTGAGGGTGTTGATCTCTATACTATATAGAGGTCCGAACTGAGGTCAGGGCCCCATTGTCCTAGGTACCGTATAAACAAATAGCAAGTCCCTACCCCAAAGAGCTTCCGGTCTATACAGACAAATGACGGGAGGGGACACAGGCACAGAGAGGTGAATTGACTTGCTTGATATCACACAGCAAATCATTGTCAGAGCCAGGCACAGAACACAGGTCTCCTGAGCACCAGCCCGGTGCCCTGTCCATTGGTCCATGCCAGAAGTACCACGGCTGTGTGGAACTCTGCAGCAAGCTCAAGCAGTGTGAGCAGCCCATGCCTCCATCCATTGCCCAGAGAAGGGCGTTGCTTAGTACCGCTAGGGCTGGCCCCAGGCCGTGCATGTTCGCAAGCATCCCTGTTCCATGGGGGAGCGAGGCTGCCGCAGTGGCTGTACCTGGGAGTGGCAGGTTAGAGACAGGTGTTTTGCGGAGAGGTTCTTTGCCCCCGTGGCTGCTGCTCTTTGAGAAGAGGCGGGCTGCTGGAGTTTGGAAGGTTTGTTTCTCTGACAGAGGCGCTGACAGCTGTTCTTCACTAGCTGTCATCACCCACAAGGGGCACGGCTCTGTTTGGCCGGTGATGGCTAGAACGTCCCTTGTGCACTTGCTCAGGTACTGGTACGGCCCCCACTTCCATACTGTGTAAGCACTTCACAACCTCTGGTCTGTTTGTCCTGTGAGGTGGGGCAGTGCTATCCGTCCCGTGGTACAGATGGGGAACCAAAGCACAGCGAGACGGGAACTTCCCCGAGGGCAAGCAGGGAAGCTGTGGTTGAGCTGGGCATTGCACCAGAGTCCCAGGCTAGTGACCTAGCCCCTGGGCCACCCTTACCCCCAAAGGGCTTCTGGAGCCCCATCCCGAGTAATGTGGCTGAACTCTGCGGCGGGGGGGTTAGTGCCAAGTGCTTGGGTGCAGTGTTTTTTTCTCTCTCTCTGCGTATTTCCCCCCTGTGACATGCTCTTCATGGCCCCTGGAAAGCCAGCATGTGGGGAGCTGAAGAGGCAGAGAGAACAGACTTCAGTCAACAGCAAAAACAGGAAGCAAGTACCATTTACCATGTTGAATCTAATTCTGTTTCCCTGCTGTCCCCTGCTTTAGGGCTATCAAGAGCCAATAATTGAATTTCCTCTTGGCGTTTTCTGTTGACAGGACTCAGCCTCATCTCTCTGTCCAGCTATTGCCAAGAAGGAAAATTCTTGTTTACTTTCATTACAGTAAACTGAAAAAATGAGCTGAGTATAACTGAGGGAAGCAGTCTGTCAGGATAAATTAGCAAAGACTGTTTTACATCCCCACGGCCAGAAGACCAATTGTTTTGGGAGGAATTTTCACATACACCCCTGCTGACCCTGGACACATGACTACAGGGAATTGTGGCTCAGTGCAGATGCTTATATGCCATGGTGACAGGAACCTTCCCTGGCTCCTATCTGTGGATAAGTATAGGGAACGGGAACAGAAGTTGTCCTTGGGGTACCGAGCAGGGACCCTGCCAGGCAGGGTTGGATGTCCATGGCGGGTGATCCCTGACTTCCAGCCAAGGTGTAGCTCAGCTGGCAAACGTTACTTCCGGTGGAAAAGTCTACAGAGTTATGAGAGCATCACATCTGCCTCCTGAAAGGCTGGGGCCAGGTTCAAAATGTAAGCTAGCAGCCAGATTTCTATTGCTGAACCCCTGAAAAGACAGAGAGGAAGCAGTCACATGTTAGCAGAGCCATGTTGGCAGGAAGTTTCCTTTAGTTTAGGGCAATTTCTCTCTCATTTTTTTCTTCATGTTAAACCTAAGACCAATGCAGGGTGCAGTTGGAAACATACTCAGGTACCCAGCACAGAAGTCCCTGACAGCACAGATGCAGGCCGTAATCATATGAAAGCGTCAAATTCTCTGTTTTGCTTGGATTTTGATTAGCTAGAGGGAGGTCCCTCTATGTCACCTTCCATCCAAGGGTGCTTTGCAACCAGGAATTAATTCAGCCGGTAAGGTGATTAAGTCTAATTACCCCATCTTGAGATGAAACTATACTTGCTCATGTGAAAAAAAAAAATCTACTCGCCCTCCTTTTATCATGATGATAAGGGAAAAACTGATGTTGGACTCATCAAAGAATTGCTTTCCCTGAGAAATGGCATGCGGAGACTTTTGCCAGTCTGTATTAGTCTCATTTTACAGATGGACAAACTGAGGTGTAGCAACACAAAGGTTTCCATTTGTGTCTGGACTCAGGCCTGGCTGCTGTCCCCATTTGTGGGCCCAAGTTTTGTGCTCTTGTATTATTGATGCAAGTGCAAATATTGATGCTGTCTCTGCATTGCAATTACAGGATTTCCAGCCTCTGTACATGCACCCCTTGCTCAAGTCCTCATTGAAATAATGACAGAGCCAGGAGTTAACTCAGCTCTCCTCACGCCCGCTCCTGTGTCTTAATGCCAGGCCATCCTACCTCTCACACATCCCATCCAACTCTTGGAGGGTGATCTAAAATGTAGGAGGGGGCTGATCCAAGTGCTCACTTTTCATTGTTAAATTGTGAAGAACTCCTTTAATTCTTAAATTACCAGGTACAATCTGTAGGACTCAATATGTGTAAATTCAGGTTACCGTGACTGACGTACTCTTGTGTGCAAGGACTGCTGGGCAGGCAAAGCTGGCGCTGACCTTTCTTTTATTGGCTTAAACTTAGTCCAGCCCCTGCCCCCCCCCAGCTCAAATATAAATCTGAAGTTTAAACACAGTTTGGGGATTCTGCTGCCACTGACAAAAATTCAGATTTTGGAGCAGATGCAAACACTGGCAGATTAGCCACAGGGTGGTGCACAGGGGCCCTGGCCAGCTGGGGTGGGGGGAGGCCTGGTTTCTGCTGCCGGGCCGGTGCGGGCCGGGGAAGCCCCCTGACCCCGTCCCTGGCAGAAGCCGGGGGATAGGGGAAGCCCCCACAGAGCACCCCCTTGACCCCGGTGCCCTGCAAATGTGCGGGGGTTGCAGGGGCAGCCCCAGCACCCGGACCCCTGCTGTGGCCTAGGACTGGAGGAGCTCTCACTCCCTGCTGCAGCCTGGGGCTGTGATGCAGGGACAGAGCGTTTCCAGTCGTGGGGGCCGCAGTGGGTGGGCGGAGTGTAGAAAGGCGCAAACGGGTTGTGGGGTGGGCAGAATGGGGGAGAACCCTGCATAGAACAGGGACCAGGCCCCGGTGAAGGGGCAGAAAAGGGTGGAGCTGTGGGTGGGGGCCACAGGTGGCAGGGGCGGAACGGGAGGGGGGGGAACCGCAGGTGGAAGGAGCCCCCACTTGCTCTGGCCCAGTGCCCCAGGAAATCTTAATCTGCCCCATGTGCAAGCCCATCATTAACAATACGGGGGGGGGGGGGGTCAGTAGCTCCTTGACACAGTAGGGCACACTGGCCTGCTTGTGAGGGTATCACACATCTCAGAGGCATGGTATGAGATGCCCTCTGGTGGCAACAGAGGGTAAGTGTGCCAATGTGCCCTCAAGAACACTGTAACTGGGATAGGACTAAAGATTGCCCTGAGGTGAGGTGAGGTGCGTGTGTGTCAAAGAGACAGATGTTCCTGGGGCTCAAGACCTTACCATGACTGCATAAAGACACGGGCCCACCCCTACACAATTTTAAAACCTGCCACCGCCAGGGAGGCCGCTGGTGTCATGGCTGTGGCCCAAAGGGCCAGGCAAGGGAAAGGCAGTGAAGAGCTAGCGGCATCTCGGCGTATGCAACGGCCTGCATCTGTGAAGGGGGCGCGGGCAGCCTTGGCAGCAATCACTGCTGTTAGAAACCCTGTTTAGAACACAACCAACATTTTCTTTTTCCATACGACGTCTGTGGCTGCACGGAAGCGTTTGCTCGTGATGATGGGTGCGTAAGAAATATTTGGGTGTGGTTTAAGTAACTGTTGAGTATAAGGCACTAGGCGCCGTGCAATCCTGACGGCCCACTGCCTGTCAAACGCTGAGGAGGGCAGTTGTGGGAAGAGGCTATGAGCCAGGCACGAGGACCTGCCATGCTTGCCATGAGCCAGCTGCTTGGCGATGCCCAACCATGAACCACTGCTGATGGACGACGCTCCCAAGGTATGGGTAGACCTGGCTCTTTTGTGCTGTCTAGGTCAGCGTTCCCTCAGGGCAGCTGGCCCCCGACCTGTACAGCTCTGCCCCACCTGCCCTTGAAGAGCTTTGCCTGTGGTGAAGTTTCACACTTAGCCCTGCTGGCATGCGTGCTCCCGGCACCGCCAGCCCTGCTCTCACACGATGGGTGGTCGCGTAGCGGTGGGCAGCCACAGGCCAGCGCTGTGGCAGAGCGCGCCTTGGAACGGCTCTTTGAGTGCAGTTCACCCTCCTGTCCCCCTGCAGGGCCCAGCAGTTACACCGTGGGCACCATGTCGGAGCGCTTTGATTGTCACTACTGCCGCGACCCGCTGCACGGGAAGAAGTACGTGCAGAAGGAGGGCCGCCACTGCTGCGTGAAGTGCTTTGAAAAATTCTGTGCCAACACCTGCATCGAGTGCAAGAAGCCCATTGGCGCCGACTCCAAGGTACAGTGGGCTGCTGCCCACAGCATCCCTATGGCAGTACGGTCTCAAAGTAGTGGCCAGTGGCTTCCCACTGGATTGTGGTATGAGGCGGTCACTGTCCTGGGGACAGCTGGTAGGCAGTTTGATTGCCCCCCCTTTGACTTCTTTTCACTCTTTCTGACCTGTTAAAATAAAGTGGGGGAGGGCGGTTGGCAGCCCAGGCTTGGAAGGGGGTCAGTGCTAATGGCAGGAGGAACGGGGCTGGCGGTGCAGACATCGCGGTGTGACGCAGGAACGCCGTCAGAGGGTTAGTACCAGAGTGATGGAAGGCACTTGGAGAACAATACCTGGGAGGCTGTTTCCAGCACAAGGGGTGATTTGAAATGACGGGACCAGCCTGGGAGTGGGCAAAGGGCACAGCATGGGGAGGAGGGAGGCGAGTTGGTGGAGCAGGCTTGTTACATCCTTTTGGACAGAGTGGGGAAGAGAGGCTAGGTACAAGGCATGTAACGTGAGTGGACCTGGAGAAAGAGGCTCAGGCTTCTGGAGGGACAGCGTAGGTGGCGATAGATGACCAAGGGCTAGAAGATCTGTTAACATCAGGCTGAAAGTCCATTCCCCACACACAGCTTTCAGCTGTAGTTTCCTGAAACTTTTATTTGAAAAGCTGTTATGGGCCATGTGTTCAGCTTGTGTCAATCAGCTCTGGCTTTCTGCTGCCATTTGGGGAAGCTTTCTGGGAACTCCAAGGTTCTAGTAAGATGGGCATGGGCTAAATGTAACTGTTTCTTCGGCAAGTGTGTGCGGTGAAAAAGGGCAAAACGGCACAGCAGACACTTTCCCCATATTTAGCCCCAGCAAAATGTCATCATTTGCCCAACAACAACTGTTTCTGGGGTTTGCACAGAATAACCTTGTGTTAGCAAGGAAGCTGAGCTGCCCACATTTCTTTTTAAGGCAGTGCCAGTAAATCAAATGCTTTTTTGTGATTTAGGCCTTGTTTAGAATTTTACTGGGAGCGGAAGTCCAGCTCCCCTCCGACTGCATTCTGACTGCAGGGAGCCTGGCGACGGCAAGGGCCCGAGGAACCCAAGACCACGCACTCTCAAAGGGGTGTATATTGCACTGGGTTTGAAACACCTTCCCTCACTGGAACCTAGCTTCAAAGTGTGCCAGGCCCAACTCAGTGCTTCAGAGAGAAATAGATTAAGTACCGTGCAGTCTACCCCCTGTGGACCTTTCAAATGAGATCTTAAAAACCAAGTGCCTATATATTATGATTGCCATTAAAGAATCCAATATTATCCTGGTGTCCATGACCAATATTTCCCGTTGTTCCACTGGTGTGCTGTTTGGTCCTCCACCCGAGCTGGCTGCACTGAGTCCTGCTAGACACGTGCGTGTGCTGGTAGATAACGCGGGGACGTATTTGGAGTGAAAAGGTGCTACAGTATTGTGAAATCTTGTCATTCGGGCTTTCGGAGATGCGGGGGGTTTATGGCACTGTACAACGATGCATTTTTGTTCCTGTCGTTCCTAGGAGCTGCATTTCAAAAACCGTTACTGGCACGATAACTGCTTCCGCTGTTTTAAGTGCTACGCGTCTCTGGTTAACGAGCCCTTCATGCTGAAGGAAAACAACAAAGTTTGGTGCAGCAGCTGCAGTGCCACGGAGGGTGCAAACAAATGCAAAGGCTGCTTCAAAGCTATTGTTGCAGGTACCCAGCTCGGTGCATAGTCCAAACCTAGGGTAAACGGATGTCCTGATCCTCGTAGGGACAGTCCTGATCGTTGGGACTTGGTCTTATACGGGCACCTATTACCCCCACCTCCTATCCCAATTTTGACACTTGTTAGCTGGTTCCCTTAGCTAACTCTGACTGCTGACTTGGGGTCCTAGCCAGCACAAACTGCCAGGGTCTTGCCAAACCATGGTAGGCTGCAGCTAATGGCCGTGCACCAGGCTGACCTGCTCAGGAAGATGGACCTGCTCCTGAAAACACCTAGAACCATGCCGTGGCCTAACCCCACCGTGGCCGTGTAGCCAGGTGGAGGGATAAAAAAAAGTGCCACCGGGTGAGTAAAAGCACCCCAGCGGGTGCTGCCTTTTTTTCGGATCGCTCCCCCTGTCCCCCCAGCTATGCCACTGCCCCACAGTCAGGAGCTAGGCAAGACAGTGCTCAAGGGGCAGGGTGACTGGCACTTGCCTAGCTAGTTCCAGCTTTACATGGTCTCATTAAAAATAAGCCCTTGCCTTTTTCTGTCTGTGATTTAGCCTTGTGCTTATACTGTACCCTCGCACTTGGTTTTTGACCCTGGTCCCTGAAAAACAAAAACGGCTCCCTGGAGGAGAGCACTAGAGCCAGGATTTTGGCACGTGCTCAGCTTCCATTTAGGCAGCAGAACCAGAGCCCACAGTTTCAAGAGCTCAGCCTGGTAGATGCCGAACTTTGCTGGCCATGTGTGTCTCAATCCGCATTGTGGCGGCCCGCCCCCGCCGCTTCCTGCACCTCCCATTGGCTGGGAACGGCGAACTGCGGCCACTGGGAGCCGTGCCTGCGGACAGTCAATGTAAACAAAATGTCCTGCGGCCCGCCAGCGGATTACCCTGATGGGCCACGAAAGTTGCCAACCCCTGCTTTAGAGCATGGTTTTGCATCCCTGCCCATCCTGGCTAATAGCCACTCATGGATCTATCCTCCATGAGTTTATCTAGTTCTTTTTTTGAACCCTGTTATAGTCTTGGCTTTCACATCCTCTGGCATTGTGTGAAGAAATATTTCCCTTTGTTTGTTTTAAACCTGCTGCCTACTAATTTCATTTGGTGACCCCTAGTTCTTGTGTTATGAGTAAATACCACTTCCTTATTTACTTCCTCCACACCAGTCATGATTTTATAGACCTTTACTGTATTGCCCCTTAGTCATCTCTTGTCCAAGCTGAAAAATCCCAGTCTTATTAATCTCCCCTCATATGCAAGCTGTTCCATGCCCCTAATAATTTTTGTTCTCCTTTGGTGAACCTTTTCCAATTCCAATGTATCTTTTTTGAGATGGGGCAACCACATCTGCAGGCAGTATTCAAGATGTGGGCGTACCATGGATAAGAATAGAGGCAATATGATATTTTCTGTCTTATCTATTCCTTTCTTAATGATTCCCAACATTCTGTTAGCTGCATGAGTGTTCGTGCAGCAATGGCCCTGAAAGCATTAATAGTGACCCATGTGGGCTGCACAAATTCCTATACCAGCAACCTGTTGCTTTCTGTTGCAGGAGACCAAAATGTTGAATACAAGAAGTCATTCTGGCACAAGGAATGCTTCACCTGCAGCCAGTGCAAGCAAGTGATAGGAACAGGCAGCTTCTTCCCCAAAGGAGAGGATATCTACTGTGCCTCTTGCCATGAACATAAGTTTGCCAAGCTGTGTGTTAAGTGCAAGAAGGTAAGTCACCATGCAGTTCTTGGGTTGGGAAGGGGCCCTTTGCCTATAGGAGCATTGAGTTGAGCAGAGGAGCAGGAGAACAAGCTGGACTAATCTTAACCTTTTTTTTAAATTGAGAAAATCATCAGATTGAGCAAAGATTTCACTGTAGTTGTCATAGTTTTTCCAGACACCAGTATTTAACCAAAGGAATTTGGGCTTAGTCTCTTTACCCCTTCATCAAAAGGAAAGCTTCCCTGCATAACGAATAAAGTAAAGCAAACAACATCCTCACTTCCACTGCTAAAAAGCTGACAGCTGTTGCTTGCTGATAATACTGGAATCATTAGTGCAAAACTGGTACTGTAAACAACCAGTGCTGTACAATATCTGTAACACTAACGGCTGAGAAATTTTCCTGAAAGTTCCTGGCCCATCAGAGTTCAGCACAGAGAAACTCAGCCAGCTCTGTGCTGGTGTCTTTTAGGCAAAAACCTCTCAAAAGAAGGGAAATCCTTCTGTCGCTGTTTGAAGACGGGAACCCAAACCCACCGTAGCAAGCTCCTTCACCCCAGTTCTGAAACCCAGTTGTCTTACCTGTAAGGATTTGCAGTGATGGTTACAGCATAACGCTTTCCTTATGTTCATTTCTGCCCTAGGCCATCACTTCTGGAGGACTCACTTACCAGGAGCAGCCTTGGCATTCAGAGTGCTTCATCTGTACTGGCTGCTCAAAGCAGATTGGTGGGAAACACTTCACTGCTGTGGAGGATCAGTTCTACTGTGTTGAGTGCTACAAGACAAAAGTTGCCAAGAAGTGTGCTGGCTGCAAGAACCCCATTACAGGTAAGTTGGTCAATTAGTGCATACTGAGACTCAGCAAAGGCAGCATTGTTTTATCCAGCCCTTCCTCCCTCTTACGGATTTGTCCAAGCACTTTCTCACCCCTTCACTCTGACCACCTCCAGAGCAGTCTCCTGAAGAATAGGCTTAAAATAGACAGAAGGAGGTGGCCTTCATTTGGGCTAAAAGAGGTGTAATACATTATAGTAAGAAACCAGAAGGCAGGTACGTGGATACAGTTTGGTTTCTTGGTGATGTTCTACATCACACACATTGTAACACCTGTTTTAAGTAACAACTAGTGACCTACACCTGCAGAACTGGAACATGATGCTAGTTTGCTTCCTTCTGCCTAATTGGATATAGGAATGAAGTGGAAAGCAGGGGATGATTTCCATTAACTCCAAAAACCCTCACAGAAACATTGTATAGACATGATTCTAAAACCCATTCATGATTCTAAGACATGAATGGCTTTTGGAGCATTCTTACAGCAGGCATAGGATTTGCTAGTTCATAGATCTAAAAAAAATCCATAGAAAGGAATAGAACTTAGTAGAAAATAACTATTTCCCTAAAGCCACCACCTTATCCTCCAAATCCCTCTTCAGCTCCCCTCTCCCACAGGGCATGTACAAAACCGCAGCCTGAGAATGGCAACCCAGGGAGCAAGCCATGTACATTTTTAGCCAGGAAGTAGCTATGATCCCATCCTGTTATGGTTTTACCATCTCCCTCACTGCACCTGCTTGTTTGCCTTATCCACTTGCAAACTCTGGGGCAGGGAATGTCTTGAATACATTGTACAGCACCTAGCATGATGGAGGCCTTAAGACTTGTTCATAAGCAGGACATACGTCAGAGTATTAGAACTGTGTAAATTAAGCTGCAATTCTATTGTCTGAGCTCCCAGCAGCCTCAATTAGCAGGATAATTGAAGCCTGAGTTTGGGAAGGTGCATTAAATACTAAGTCAGCTGAGGGGGATCACAGTTAAGGTCTCCAAATTCCTTAAGTTTAAATTAAGCAAGGGGCAGTATGTATGCACATTACTCCTGGGGGAATTCTGCATCACTGTGCACGTCATTGCACTTGCACAGATTTCTTTGCTTCCCCGCAGAAAAATGACTTCTGACAGGGAAATCGCAAGAGCAGTCATGTGCCCACTCACTGGCAGTAAAGGGAGGTTGGGTTGAGCACCCAGAGCAGCCGGTAGAAATGTAAATTACCAGCGGGGGCAGGGCTGGGCAGTCATGCATGCAAGACAGACACTCTGTCCCTCTTGCTTGCTAGCGTGGCATGCTTGGCGTGGAAGGGCAGGGCTTTGCGGTGTTTCTGAAGACATAGGTGTGGGGCAGGCTCTGTTCCCTCAGGCAGAGCAGAGTGTAGCAGCCTGCCTGTTTAGTGAATTCCCCCAGACATATAAAACAGTTGTAAAAATGTTAAGGCTCCTTTACATTGCCAGAGTGGTGTAAAGAAGCCTTATTGTAAAAGGACGGTGTGGCCTTATAAATGCTTATTGGTGCTTCAGTGATTAGAACTGGTCTAAATTTTTGGACTGAAAAAATTTCCTATGAAAATGTTCTCCATGAACTATTTGCTACTGACCTTTTTGGAGATGGTCAGTAGCCACTATAAATTGTGAGTTTAAGACCCCAGCCATCACTTGCTTTTCAGTTGCCTATAATATAACACTGAGCATATGGCTACATATATTTGTTGACTAATAACTAGAAGTAAATGGTCCATACTAGCTACATTACTATTAGACAAAGGGGGGCTGGTGATTTCCTCCAGTGCTCCCCACTCCCATTCTCCATCCATTATATTATAGTTTAAATAAATTACCAAAATAATTGAAACCAGCTTGATTATATTACATTTTGACAAAAAATATGCAGAATTTAAAAATACTGTGTGTAGAATTTTTATTTTTTTTGTGAAGAATTCCTGCAGGAGTAGCACACGTATTAAAAGCTGTTTTACAGGGAGATTGGAAAGAGCTGGAGGAAGGCTGGGTTTAGAGGGCAGGACCCACAGAAGAAAAGGCTTTTCACTGCAGGATTGGCAAAACTGTGGACAGGAGACAGGACTAAGCCACTTGAAGCAAGATCAGAATCAGACCCTAAGTGCATTCTTACGAGGCTCTAAGTGGTCTGGGAAACCCCTCTGGGAGAAAATGATTTTTTTTTTTTTTTTAGTTTTGAAACAAACCAGGTTTAAAAATGGAAGTTGTCAAGACAATGTGGGCAGAGAGGTGCTGCTGAAACTTAAAGGGGCCTGATTGCACCAAAAGCTGCATTCCAACTGCTGGGGTTTTCACCAGTCCTTTACCAGCAGAGTTTGAAATGGTTTGCTGTGGTAGACAAGACAGAGCAGAGCAGGGCATCTGGGACCAAGATCAGCTCTTGATAGGTCTGGTGGATTTTATACAGGTGCGGGAACATTGTTCTTTCTAGGAAAGCAACCAACTACTCTATCCTTTCTATAAGTCAATAGACATTAACAAAGAACAAGTTACTTTCTGTTGAAAGGAATGTTATTAATAACTCCTTCTATCTTTCTAAATAGGATTTGGAAAAGGATCCACTGTGGTCAGCCATGAAGGCCAATCCTGGCATGATTATTGTTTCAAGTGTACCAAGTGTTCCCGTCCTTTGGCTAACAGGCGCTTTGTCTATCATAATGAGAAAATTTACTGCGCTGACTGTCCCCATAGACTGTAAGGAGCAGCCTCTGCCTTTGCTGTAAAATGGATTGGAGCCTTGCTCTTGTATCTGAGCTGCTTCAGAAGGGCCTATTAAAGGAGCTTGCACATTAAAGCCTATCTTCTTCCATTTTACAGAATGGTTCAGACCTCCTGCCCCAGCATATTTCAGCTTGTTTGATTTTAGATTTTAAGGTTCTGCAGTAACAAAACTTACTCAACTGCAAAACTAACTTTGCTTTCATGACAATTAACACAAAAGCTTGAGGTGCCAGAATTTTAGGTCCTTAAATATCACCTCTTCTGCATGACGATTAGTACAAAGTAAAACAAACACTGATTTTGTAACTTAAGTTGAAGTTTTGACACTTAATGAAGTGGTTTTTGACAAGGAACATACAAATCTTTGCACCCACTGAAACCCCCCAAAAAAACCCATTGGTAAGAAGATGCAAAGACCACACCCAGGATCATAGATATGGTGCTTCGCAATTATACATTCATGAGTACTTTATATGCAGACATGCAGTTAGTAGCAACTAAACATTAATGCCTTTGCTTATACTACCATATAAAGCAAGTTACAGCAAGTATATGTTATGGCTTTGTTTATGTTTTGCTACTGTGGTTTAGCTAGGGAGAATGCTAAAAGAGATTTATGGCAATTTTAACTTAAGGTTTAATCCTGATTTTAAATTGGCTTGTCAGAGGGTTTTGCTTACCAGCTTTTTTACTTTAATTATGCTGTCTACACCTGGTTTACTAATTCACCACCTTCATGAAGTTATTCTTTGACGCATAACATACAAAGAATGTATATGCATTTTTAAAACATTGTAGGATAGCTCTCCTACCATGACAACACGTTATTTTAAGATCTAATAAAAATTGGATTAATGCTTGTTTGGATTCATGAAGTCTGGACGATTGTGTCTCTTCACTAGTTTCTGTAGGAAACAAATATCAAGGTGTGTCAAAGTCACTAAGACCCTCCCCCTTTACACTGCACAACTGTACTTGTTTTGAGGACCCCTCCTTCCCCCATTGCAGTTAACACTGAGTGCCAACCCCTACACTGCCAAGAGCATATTTAAATGTGCCTGTGGCCAACATACTGTAGAGTTACGGGAAAATTAACCTAAAATTGGTGTCTGTTCCTCTGAAATCCCTCTTCCAGATGTAATCTATTTTAAAATAAAACAGCGCAGCCTGAGCAACATTAAGCCATCTCAACTCCCTGAGTTCCCCTTGTGATTCAGGGCAGGGACAGGGGGATAGAAGGAGGTCATACAACACACACAAGGTTTTGAGGATGACCGCTATAGTGGGGACATGGGAGGCAGCTGAGCAGTACCTCAGACACACAGGGATGGGGTATGACGATTCCCTGCTCTGCTAGAGTCCAAAAGGATACTTTGTTATTCTCTATGCTCTTCTACAGGACATTACTCAAAGCTCAAACCATTGTCTTTATTGAACAAAATGAAAGACCTATGGCCCTGAAATACTCAATTTCTTGAAACTTTTTTCAATTTCACAGCAGCGATAATACTGACTGAACTTTGTCTTTCATAGAGTAGACCTCAGAATTTAACAGTCTAATAAAAAGAAAATATAAGCTGTGTTGTACTACAAAGTGACTCTAAACAATATTGAAGATTGTTTTTTGTGACAGGGTTTATATTTGGAGAAAGGAAAGAGTGTCAAGTTTAACAGTAACTTGGTACTAACTTATCTTCTCCAAATCCTGTCCTTTGGCACTTCATTAAAAGGAAATAATTTATCCTCTTGGTAATTAAACTGGTGTTAATTTGTAACATGCCACTAATGATCAATGGACCTCAAAAACAATGAGGTGTCCTTGTTACATCTTAGAGACTAACATTTATTTGGGCATAAGCTTTCGTGGGCTAGAACCCACTTCATCACTAGTAATAGTTTAGGGCAAGGGAGTTGCTGATAATCACTTACCTATGAGACTTCTAGTCTGTCAATGTTGGTTTCTACTTAAAATGGCAGAAAAACTTAGTTGCAGGACTATCCCTTTGTATATTTTAATTCTACATTGTGTAAGAATAGCTCCAGCCACCAATACTGGAAGTCACAAGAACCACGAAATATTCAGTTCCAATAACTGCTTTTCCCTATTAATTCGTGTGAAAAAACACGCTTGAGCCAAGTGCATTAACAGGAAGCATGTGAAAGTATAATTAGCATTAGGGCCTCACATCTTCCAACCCTCTTACAAACTAAAAATTCTTATAGACTGTTGAAGAAACTACAATGCTGATTGAAACCGTCCCTTTTGCAAGTTCTTTGCTTCTTCCTTCTGGCAGTGGTCCCCAAACTTTACCTGGCAACCCCTTCACCTCCACCCACCCCCGGAGACAGGGCCAGGAGCAGGGGATCGAGGCTGGGACCACAGCCGAGGCCAGGCCCAGGGGTGGAACTGGGTGGTGCTCCCTCCCTGGCCCCTGTGCAGGCTGGCCTAGGCCCTAGCCTTACCCCGCCCCACACACACTTTCGGGACCTCTGCCTTATGGAGTAGACACCAACTATAACTAATATACTAAAAAGGTATCAGGATTAGAAGTGTATTTTAGATCAGGGAGCATAACAAGATGAAGACACTAAGACTACCATGATACAAGTAAGTCGAACCATTCGAATTTTATTTGAATAGCAAAAATTAGTTTATGGAGTCTGTACTGTGTATTCGAGTGGTTGTTCTGGTCAACATTTGACTGCATCTCCAGGCAAAGCAGCTGGGGAAACATTTTGAGAGCTCTAGTAACCTAATGTTCAGAACTGCAAAAACCAACCCACTGTTCAACTGCAAAGTTTATTTAACAGCGCACACATATTTACAAACAGCTGTAACAGAGCATTCAACAAATAACATCTGCACAGAAAAAAATATCAGCATCTTGTTTGTTAGAATGATTGTCTCTGCCAGAAACAGCTATTATACAAAAATACATTTTTTTCTTTTTTACCTAAGGCACTGCTCTAAGTCTAAAACAGTTCTACTATAATTGGAATAGCAACGGATTGAGAAAGGAGGAAGAATGAGGGTTTCCTGTTTTAACTGTGGTGTTGAGAAAGGAACACATTTAGTTCCAGCAAGAACATTTGCATTTTAACACTGAAAACACAGCTGCCATTCAGATGATTAATTGGTACTGAAGTGTCAGCTAAGATTTAGGCAGGGTTTGAGAAAGCAATTCTTTAAAGAAATCATTATCCTGTATCTCTTACAAAGGCATAAGAACGGGACTGCACTTACACTTTTTGTAGCAGCCATTTGCAAAAGATAGTTAATCTCTTCATGCTGTAAAAAGCAAGTAACTAATGCAGCCTTTAGGAAAGGGAATACATATGCTATTTGCAGTCATTGTTATAAAGCTAGCACAGGAACATGTAGAATAATTAACATGAACAAAAAACAGGACTTGAATGGCCTAATACTGTTATGTACACAACATAATACTTACATGAGTGTAGATAAATATGTAATTCAAATGAAAACATTTTAAAAAGCATGACAAATGTTAAACTGCACTATAACAAACACGTTTAGGTACTCAACATTTCCGCAGTATATTAGTGCATATATACTCGTGTATATTGTAAAATTTTAGGACGTTCCAGTAACATTAAAATGTATTAATGATTGTACAATTCTGTATTTTGAAGCTACTAATATTTTCATATTAGAAATAATCCAAAACAGTTTAACCCAGTGTTGGATCAAAGAGATAACTGACCAATTTAGCTTTTCTTAAATATCCTATTAGTATCACCAACTGTACAGAGATGTTACGTGGAAAATAAAACAAATGGGATTTGGTTTTTATATGCACAGAATGCATAATTTTTATTTTAAATTTGCAAACTGCCACTTCAGAAACATGCAAAAATATTTGTCAGTGGCCAGCTGGTAAATTTCCAATGGCACACGGGGATGGTACATCACACTAATATGAAAATAAAAGGACCTGGAGACAGGTTAGTGGAGATTTTGTAAAAGGAGAACAAGTGATATTTAACAAGGAAAGCCTGTCGAACAGTCCACTAGACAAATGGAAAAGGAACAACAGCAAGGAAGTCTCCCTGAAAGTTTTCAAGGTGCAAATTTAGAAGTTTATTATCCCTTCCCTGCTGGTCTTTTTTGCAAGCTTGAAGACAGGTAAAGGTTAACAAGCAGCTTTTCAAAACAAGGCCTTCGGTACTTGATAAAACACTGGATTACTGAAGTGCAATCAGGTTATTTCCAGGACTCTAGTGTTCACAGTTCTGTCCAAAGAGCAAAGAAGAGGTGGTTAGTGTTCTCATGCTGTGCAGTATGGACTGTATACAAGACACCAAGTACATCTGCTATCTGTGTCAGGGGCCATGTCTAACATAACCAGCAGCAGATCTGCAGCTTACCTATTTCATTAACTGTCAGAACAGTGGTTTCTGTCTCGGGATAATAGCTGGTTAGTCCACACTGGCACATGCATAATCAAATATAACAAATGCAGTAAATTTTTCCTGATATAAGTGTGTAAATATATTAGTTTGTAAAATTATGTACATACCTGCTACATCACACTACCTCAAAACATATCTAGCTGAACACGGCCCAAAGCCCAGCCTAGAGACTATGGTTTCTCTAATTAAATACATTAGTCTTCTGCTTAACTGCATTAGTTATTAGCAGGCTCAAAATACTGTCATTCTATTTAGATTAACTTTCAAAATGCAGTAAGAATCTGGGGTGAACATTTCAAACCTCACTGGTGTTTATGGAAGGAGGTGTGAAAGCACCCAAACCTGAAGTCCTCCAAGTACCCACAGAAGCAATATAGCACTGGTACTGTGTACCTAGCTACTGTGTACCTAGCTACTGTATCTGAACTCCAATCTGGAGGGACCACAGCGGGAGCAAGCCCTTCGCTCCATTTCCATGGCCCAGTCACAATCTTTGGCCTCTCACCTAAGTGGTAACAAGGGTGCATACTGCAATGGAATATATGTGACAAGTACATGAAACACACAAACATGGACATCTATCCTCTGGGAACTGGACAGAGAAGACAGCTGTCAGGAGTTTGGAAATGTTAAATGCTCTAATTTTGGTGTGTCATGTCTGAAGAGATGACTCGGGTGGTGTAACCATTCCATTTCCACTAAATAGCTTTTCCATTTAGGACACCTATCCACATGAGTCCTTGTCAAGTGGATGGAGATCTCTTGTTATGAGCATGTTTTTGAACTGGTGTGTTGGAGATCCTAACTTCCAATGAAAAGAAAAAGAAGAAAAAAAAAAAGTCCAGTCCTATACCAGCTAGTTTCACTCAAATCTCTGACCCACCACCCTAATGATCAGTCATGGACATGGATAACTACAAATGATTTGATAAGACAACAACTTTTGGAGGATTCCCACTATTAGACTGGTAATTCTTGTCTCCTCCACACTTCACACTCAAGCCTATCAGCTTGAGGTCTGTAGACGCGTTTGCTTTTTATAAACCTGTTTGTGCAATTCAGATTTTATTTCCATAACCTCAGAAGTTTTGCTTGGGATGCAACACAGGTTTGATATACTGTTTTCTGCATTACAGATCTCTAACAAACAGCTTTTAAAAATTAATGCATTCTGTACTGAGTTTACCAGAAAGAAATCACAGTTCCTTTCCAGCAAAGTGTAACACAGTTAACACTTCCTCCCTACTGCTTATTGTCTAGTGTTTAGAGGGGAGGACTGGTAGTCAGGACTCTTGGGTTCTTTTCCCACCTCTATCACTAATTCACAGTGTGGCCACGGGCAAGTCTCAACTTCTGTCGACTCATCTGTAAAATCAGCACATCTACCTCAGAGGTGTACGAGGCTATTCCTAAATGAAATGCATCAAGTGCACAATATTAATTAAATAATCATTTGCTCTAGAAACAAACACCTGTTATTCATTTTATCCCCATATTAATGGAACATCTTTCATTCAGCACTAGCACCAAGAGTATGCCTGTTGTCATGTCTAGTCAAGCTCACACAACATGAAGAATTAATATTGCTTTACAGTAAAAAAAACAGGTGTTGCAGAACAATCTTCCTCTTGACAAGTGCCGAGTAACTAAAAGCCCTACAGACTTTGAAGTGGTAATTTTAAGACTCAAAACATCTCAGCCCCAGCAAAGTACAAGAATATACTTAAGTGGAAGGGCTTAAGTCAGAGGGGTCTAGCTCATGAAGGGTTTTAATAGTAACCAGCAGCACTTCAAAAATTAACATTTTTAAAAAATCACAGTAACCATGTAAGAGATTTAAGAACAACAAAAAATAAAAAAAAATTAAAAAAAGTTTTAGTCCTAGGGAGAGGTACAGAAGCTTCATTGTGATTGAGCTGTTCTTTTGGAAGAGCTCTCAGTGGGTGTGTTATCTAGCTGTAATAGTTAAGTCCCTTCAAAAGTCATCAACTAGTTACTCCTCTGACAAAAGGAAAATAAGCACAACAGTAAGAGCCTGTTGCTAGTTTAGAGAATACAAGAGATTCTCAAAAAAAAAGAAAAAAAGAAAGCACAAACATACAGTAAATATTTAACAAAGCTACCTTAATTTAGTGGGAGCAGGCGGTAGAAGGGAAGTCAGCATACATTACCTGATGCAGTCTCTATAGGTTTGGTCAAGGAATTCACCATGCCATTGTCCTCAAATGCTAATTTCGGACTAGAGGGAACTGTAGCAGCATCATTCAAGTTTTCATTACAGTTATCAGCAGTGATGCTGTCTGAACTCAGTTTGGTTGACTTGGAATGTACTCCAAGGTCAATAATTTCTTCAAAAGTCCATGCATTAGATTTTCCATTGAGATTCTGTATAAGTCCAATCGTATGATCAGTTTCATTAACGTGCAATATTTCTGAATTCTGGATAACCATTTCTTTTGCTGAAGGACTGGAGAAAGAACAAAACACATTTGTTAAGTGTGCTGGACACCTGACCCTTATTTACTAACAGAAAAGGGGGTCAGCCAATTAGAAACCCCTATATTCTCCTCAATGAATATTTTTCAGGATAAACTGCCCTGCCTGCCATGCGATTGTTATAGGAGTCAGATCAGAAGGAACAACTGCAGCAACATCCAGTCAGTCACTTCTGCACCAATAACCATCAGATAAGAGCACAACTCCACAGAACTGGTATAAAAAAAAGTCACAGGATCCATGTCCCTGCTTTAATAGTCTGTGTTTCTGCTTTGTTTTCAGATTCATTTTTGATAAACACATGCATTTACTGATTCACAAACTACTCTGTAAAAGTGTTATATTCAAACCATCAGTTTCAATTAATTTTTGAAGAAGTCATGAAACATTTACACTTTATATTCCGTCACTAGACACATGTGGCAAGAACAGAAATTTTTTAATTTAATATCAGAGTATTTTCAGTGCAAATTCTAAAGCATCATTAGGATTTGGACAAGCAAACAGAATTGCCCATGAATCTAGAGATTTTTCCAAGGACTGGATGGAAATTCTCTCTCTGAAAATGAGAAATGTATTATTAAAAACTAATACTAAAATTCCCACCAAGTGAGGTTTTTAACATTGTTTTAGCTAAGTTGAAGGTGTCTTAGAGAATCCTGTAGATACTCTCCCTTCTCTCTACTCTCTTGTTTGGAGATTTAGTAACAAACTGTCATCCAGCCCCAGGGAAAACTGTTCAGGTTGTTGCCTTTGTTTACAAGTAAGTTAGACATGTTTCTGTTTGTTTGGCAACATCTCAATCCACTTACCACCACCACCACCGTTATTGACATGGCACTATCAAAAACAAGCAGCTTATGCATTAAATAGCAAACTGACAGTTTGATCATGTAATACACTTGAGGCAGTGGGCACTGCTTCATAATAGAAAGTTTTAAACTATATTTTTCTTTATCAAGATACCGATGCTTTAGTAAGTTCTGAAGCAAACTTACAATCTCTGAATTTAGTTTCTGTACATTAAATCAATTGATCAGATGTGGACCTGTTCAATTTCACACCAGATTTACACTGAGGTATATCTCCACTGACTTCACTACTGTTACTCCAGACTCACATTAGATTGAGAGGAATCACGATCAGCTCCAAAATACAACAATGTATAATTATACAAGAAGGAATAATAATTTATATTTTATTTTATAATTTAATGTTACATTGTTTTATATATTTAAAGTGGCATATATCATTTTAAAAATACTAACTTGAAGTTTTACCTAGAGTAAATCAGGTGTTTCCTGACAACTACAACAAAACTCGACAGTCTCAAACTAAATTTTTGGCAACCTATGATCAGTACTAAACAAACTATATGAAGTGTATTTAAAGATTTCTTGCGTAAATTACAATCAGATGCAACCTTTACATTAGGACACCATCACACAGGCTCACCTATAACCCTTTAGCTGCGTAACATGCAAAGACCTTTCATTAGTCTCCTTCTGATAAATGTCTTGCTCATCTCCATTCATAAGTACTTCATCAGCCTCCATTTTTGACATATCTTGCATTGAAGATTCCATAGAAGTCAAACCACATGCAAACTCAGAACTACATTGTGTCTGCACCTTGATTTCTTGAGACAGATCAACACCATTTATCTTTTCTGAAAGACAGAGAGCTGCAATATATTAGGGTTGCGATTCCAAATTAACAACACACCAATAAATGCCTAACTGGTCTCTCCCCTAGCTGGAATGTTCTGAACATACAGTCTCATAAAACGAACATCTCTAATGGGAAATTGGCTATAATGATATTGAATAATACATGTATTTTTACAGTGCCAAAACAAATCTAAAATATTATTATTATTGTACAGTCATTCTCAAATCATACATTTTTAGTTAATAATTTTGCCTGTCTTCCACACTATGGAATAAATAATCTATTCTCATTTTTATACAGACCGCTTCCACGGCAATTGTGGAAATGGTGTACTTAAATTATCATACATCAGCATGAAAATTAACTTACAGTAAATATTGCCAATTGCTGAAAATCGAGTAAGGCCTTTCAGAGGATAAGTGAAGAAACAAAATTATTCGTTTATTAGGGAGTCCAGATCCCATTGAGACAATGACTACCCCACTTTAGAATATAAGCGATTTTAACCATTTTGGTCCTCATTTACCAAACACTGTTTACCTGGTTGATATGTTTTTTCAAGGCCCAACTCTCCCTCCTCTTCTGCATCCTCTTCCTCTTCCCCCTCATTAGCAGACTTCTCTTCATTCTGTAACAGAAATCTGTATTACTGCTAACTTCAACTGTTCTAAGTAACACAACAACACACAATATTTATTGCGAACCATCCACATATTATCACACAGGCCATGATTCAATACATTTTAAAGGACGTACATCCAGCTTTCATGCTGCAGAGACCCTCAGGAGTATTTAAGAATTGCCTTGAGTATACTGAGAGTTACTATTGGTCATTGCACAGGATCCTTGTGCTATGACTGGAAGCCATTTCATTTCAGTCGAACAGAACATAAAGATGCTTGTTATTCTTCTGAAAGTGAAGCATTTAATGGAAAGGTTCTGAAAGTAAAACATGAGAACTCCTTGAATCTATATAATGTCACAAACAAACAAGTACCTTGGCTTCATTCTGATCTGACTTCCGAGTTCTTTTCATTATTTCTTCAATTCTCTGTTAAAGCAAACAGTGAATTTGTCACAACATGGAAAAGGCTGAACTTTGATCATTTGGCTTCTTTTATCAACTTTTGTATTTAAAGGATTTAAAAATTCTTTACTCTATTTACCATTATAAATTTTCATCTTATAGCACAGAAACCAAAATATACCTTTAAAAATGCAATCTGATTTATTCACATACATATGCAGATGGTTTGTTTAACTTTATTCACCAAATTGCTTTAACGTAAGAGTCTCAACACTCTCTTTTAAATGCTCACTTAAAGGCTTGAAAGTAAGAACTATGCACCTTTTTCCTTTCAAGTCTCTCCTGCATATTTTGCTGCATAATTCTCTCTCGCTCCTGCCGTTGTCTTTCAGCTTCTTCTTGGGCTTTTGCTTCAGCTTCCTCTCTCTAAAATTAAGGCAGAGAATATGGGATGCAATACATAATTCAATTTTAAGGTGTCAAAAGAGCTATTTTATCATTAGTTATTTTGTAGATGTGAGAAATGGTTCATACCACCACTTAAGCATCTGGTGTGCAGTACATGTAAATACCTATTATCCTAATCCTGAAAATCTG
The DNA here is from genome assembly GCF_965140285.1 of Lepidochelys kempii. NCBI lineage: Eukaryota > Metazoa > Chordata > Testudines > Cheloniidae > Lepidochelys > Lepidochelys kempii. The sequence continues at coordinate 97,947,881 of NC_136388.1, read as the reverse complement.
AATTACAGATTTGCCACCTGATTCTGAAATTCACAGAAAAAATATTCAGTTAAATGATTATCCCAGTTCTTTAGATGTCCCCAGAGCTATCTGAATAGTTAAACCTGTACTTTAGAATGAAGGTCCATTTAAGGAAGATACTTTAGAAACCATGAGGAAAGCAGTTGAATTGCAAATATAGCAACATTAATTTACAACCTTTGCAGTCAGATATTTGTATTTAAGATAACTGGCACTGAATATCTTAGTGCTCCCACTATAACGGAATCTGTTGTTCACTATGATTGCAAGCCTTGATGGGGAGATAAGAGCATTCTTAACACTAGCTTATTTTTATAACAATTGTTCAGAACAGTAAAGTATGATAGAGACTGAGAATGAAAAGTTTATACGACAGTTATAGAGACAATATATACCAGAGATACAAATGGCTGTTAGAAATTCATCATACATTGAACAAGGTTCATATAGCCTGAAAAATATAATTTCATTCATTCATTCATTCGGAAGGATTCCTTTTCCAGGTTATACAGACATTAATTAGCCATGAAAGGCTATATCTAGGGATTAGTAGTATTTTCATTCATAGTAAGTGGGGGGCCATGGATCAGCATTCATGTCACACTGTGCGCCAGCACCCAGCCCGGGCAAGCTAATGATCCAACCAGTGGACCAAATTCGGTGATGAATCCTGGTCATGTGCCACCTGAGGCACATTGCACATATGCTAAGAAGTATTTTAATATCTGCTGTAACATTACCTTTTATAGAGAAGTTAGATCGCACAAGGTGCCCCAGACTCCTCTCTGATCTTTTAAAATGGGAAGCTCTGTAAGTGGCCCCAATAAAGATTATGAAGAAGCGCTATTATACTTTGGCTTTTACAGAGTTCCTTGCATTTACCTACCAAGCAGCTTTCGGCCACCAGTGCACTGAACATAACTAAAATGGTTATGAAATATCTGCTTCTTTCCCAGACCCAAAAGCCACACAATTTAGGAAGATTTCAATAGTTTTATCTATGGTATCCTATGTCCCTTTATGATTGGTCATTTTCCAACATGAACTGATCCAGGATCTAAAAAGGATGACTTAACAGCTTTTCCAAGGAACAGAGTCATGTTCTACATCTAGCAAGTAAACCTGTTAAACCTACTAGCTTTTCCTGCTCCTCCTGTTCTTTGCGAACTCTCTCTTCAGCTAGTCTTTGCTGTTCTTCATCATCAAGTCTTTTTTCTTCCTCCAGTCTCTGGAGCACCTCCTCTCTTTGTACTTTATCTTCAATCATTTTCTTTACCATTTCTTCTTCTCTGCTCCTAGTATTTCCGAGAAATGGATTACAGACTGGATATTATTTAAAGTGGGAGAAAGAAAGTTTAAAGCTTGTGAAAGATGCCAAAGGGTAGGTCTACGCTACAGCTGGGAGCATGCTATACATAGCAGCGTGGACGTTGCCACAGGGCTAGTCACACAAGCTTGGACCCAGGCGGGCTTGCTCTTGGGCAGCTAGCAGAGCCACAGCATCCATGCTGCTATTTTTAGCACACTACTTTGAGTGGAGCTAGAGCACGTCTGTCTACCTGGGTTGGGAGGCACGCTCCCAGCTGCAGTGTACACATACCCAAACTCACAGTTCTGAAGACCAAAGTCAGCTATAGTCGATTCTACTTATTACCAACCACCAAGAAGTTGCCAGCAAAAAAGTTGCCAATAAGCTGAAGGCAGGTTTGTGGGGCTGCAGCTAGGGAAGGAAATACTGGGACGCATTTTGCCAACCTGGTTGTGAGCAGAGCAGCAGCCAGGAGTGGGGTGGCAGCCCAAAAGCCAGGGCTTTACATGGGGAGGGGAAGCTGTGGGCAGGGCAGCAACGGGAGAGGTACCATGAAGCTCAATGGACCCCCAACACCGCTGCTCCCCATGGAAAGCCCTGGCATCCAGGCCACAGCCCCCTCCCAGCAAACAGAACTGGGACTCCAGCAGAGGTTACCCTGTTGGATGGAAATACAGAGGCCCCAGCCTCTTATCTCCTGTGTGGTCCAGGGTTGCACATAGGTTTGTGGGACTGTAGCCAAGGAAGGAAGAGCTGGGACAGGCTGAGGTCCAGCTGCAGGCAGGTTTTCAGGGCTACAGGCAGGGAAGGCATGTCCCAGTGCTTCCTTGGTGGCAGCCGGGGCCTTTCTTCCAAAAAAAGTTTTCAGTAAGTGGCATGCTGTTGCCAATATCTGAATCTCATTAACGTTAAAGTCAACAGGACAGGATTGGTTCCCGGCAAAATGTTGCTATTAACCAGAAGTTGTTAATATCAGGGTTGTTATTAAGGGCATCCACTGTGTCTAGCCATAGAACAGATAAACAAAGCAGCAAACAGTAAAAGTTTACTAACACCGCCATTCCATCAGTGTCTCTTTCAACTGGGAGTTGGAGGAACAGAAAGGATCTGTGTACAGAAAGGTAATTCATCCTTCCTGGACAGTTAATTCTTTGGACACTACCGATAACAGATAATACTTGTAGTCCAGCTCTCTGTACTGAGGCAGGACGACATGACCTATCTAATAGTCCTACAATTCTATGATACTGTCAAGAAGGGTGCCAGTTGTTCTGGTGATATGGACACTTGTCCACTGAGAACTGGACTAATAAGAGAAATGCATTGCATGTACGCTACCTGCCATCCATCACGTGGCATCTCTGTCATCATCAACCCGGGATGAATTTAAACTTGGAACCTAGAAGTCAACAGGTCTCCCAAGTTTGCCAAAGTAGAGTTTAAGAGGAATACATCAGACCACAAGAGTTAAGAACTGACCGGTCAACCACACCCTCATTTGAAAGCGGAAGTACACAATCAAGCAGCAGAGACCCAAAAAAGCAAATACTGTACAGGACAGTACTGTATTAAAGGTAAACTACTAAAAAATAAAGGGAAATTTTAAAAAAGGTTTGACAAGTTAAGGAAACTAGCTGTGCTTGTTTCATTTAAATTAAGCTCATTAAAAGCAGCATTTTTCTTCTGAAGAGTGAAGTTTCAAAGCTGTATTAAGTCAATATTCAGCTATAAACTTTTGAAAGAACAACCATAACATTTTGTTCAGAGTTACGAACAACCTCCACTCCTGAGGTGTTCGTAACGGAGGTTCTCCCGTAGTTTGAAGAGGATTTTAATATCTTATAAAGAAAATTAAATGTAACTGGAATAAGAAGCATATCCTATAATTTAAGTAGCAGAATCACTGGAGACTTGAAAGGAAGGGAAGCAGTCTGCCTAGAAAGTGACATCCCAATTTCACACAGACTTCTGACATTCACAAGGATATGTATTTCCAGCAAACTCTGCCATATGTACCTGCTTCTCTGCAGATTCTCGCATGTGTAGCTAAAATACATGTCAGTCAGGTTTACATGCCAATCAAATTTGCACCACAGAAAATATTGTTTTCCAGTATTTACAAGTTACCTTTCCTCCTCTTCTCTCTGAATTCTTTCCTGGTCTTCACGCTCTCTTTGCTCCCGGGCAAGACGTCGTTTCTCTGCTAAGATTTTAGCGGCTTCTTCGGCTGTTGTGGTTCCTGGAATAGTTTTGCTACTAGATTCTGTAATTTGAAAGAAGGTGCTGTTATATAGTATCATCCACTTCAAAACATGCCTTCACCACTGTGATCTGAGAGGCAAGTAACACCGCTTTGTCCAACTGCCCTACCATTATTAACGTAAGTACTCAACCAGTTATTCAAAGCACTCTGTATTCAACACATAGGGAGACTGGAAGAAAGTCCTAAATAGTTGAAAGAAAGCAACAATAGGATCCCAGTACCTTATTTACGCTGGAGACATACTACACTAACTCATTCCAGCAATACACCTTTGGTTGTTTTCAGATGTTACTACTGAAAGTGCATTGTGGTATTCCAATAATTTGAAGACCACTCAGGTTTAAATGCAAACAAGAACAAACTTTATTCCTGGGGTCTTACTGGCACCCCGCTAGGTTTCTCTTCCTCATGATCCCCACTGCGGTGTCTTCTCTTTCGCCTCCTGGTTTCTTAAGGGAGCCACACCTCATAAGCAACCATTCCCAAATACTACATGCATCTCTGCTACAAATAATGCTGTAATAATCATAACAATGAAAACAGAATATTTCCAAAAACAAATAATTATGTAACCTGCGAAGACTGTTCTATTAGCGCTTTTTAAAAAATCTGGAGAAATATTATTGTACGAGCAATAAACTTGTTTAGTCTTCCTTATAATAAACAGGACAAACATATTCTGGACCAAAAGAGGAAGCATCAATTTTAAAAATCCATTTTACAAAATTAGCAATATTTTTAGAACAACAACTATGCCTTTGTTTTATCAGTAAAATTCAGCTAGAGGAAAACAAACTACGATCTTAAATCATATCCACATAGTGACATTGCTACATTCTCATTTTACATGCAGATCAAAACATCTCTAACTGCCCTTTTTATATAATATCCAAAGATAATATATTACAAGGGCACAACCAAACTCTCTTTTATACATGCCCCCCACACACCCACACTGCCCTGGGGTCTGAGTACAAGAAACATGTTCATAAAAATATTCTGAAAAGCCACTTGACTAATTTATACTGTAAACAAACCCCTTGTTTTTAGGAAGTATACCCATCTTCTTGAAGTTTAACTGGTTTTAATGTAACTGATGTCTGATCTTTAGAACATTTAGGGCCTGATTTTCTGTTGCTGTAAATCAGCGTAGTTCCACTGAAAGCAATATGCCTATGCCAATTAATACTAGCTGAGATTCTTCCCTTAAAAAAAAAAAAATTAACATCCTTACAGATGGGTAGATAACTGCTGCTGTAACACTGATAAATCCTACAAGTCCAAATGATTAATATTTGGAAAATTCTTCAAATGAAAAAAAAATTTGACATTTCAATAAGCAGCAAAATCAACGCACTGACAAAAGTATTTTGCTTCTAGCCTGAAAAAAAAATTACTTCAATATAATGTGCTAATTTATGTGAAATTCAGACACTATTTATAAGTTTAAGACAGCACAGTGGGAAAGATTTCTCAAGAGTTGGGTATGGACTGTGAAGTCATTGTCCACTAACTGTAGAATGAAAGCATCAACTGCACGTATACAGCTGTGGAGTCAAGACAAAGTTTTGTGCACACAAATTGTGCTTGCAAAACTGAGGGAGTGTAAGTGTGTACACAGGATTTCAATTTCCTAACTAGTACTGCTGGAGAGTTTTTTTCTATGTATTTAAGATTTATACAGTCTCCGGGGCCTCTCCAGGGCTTTTACCACCTTTGACTTAAGAAATGCAATCATACTAGTACAAGCAAGAATAAAACTGTATCATCGCCAAACCCAGAAACAAGCCAGTCCAAAGAATACTGAAATACCCAACCTCCCCAAGCAACACCAAACCACACAGACCATCCCTCTGCACATACCTACCTCCCAAATTGCACAGGAGAGCAGTCAGGACAGGTGCAAAGACTGGTTCTGGTACCAATCATCTACCTCCTCAAATAAAAGCTTTGTATGCATAGCAGGAAGATTGACTCCATTAAAAACAATACTAAGGGAAAGTCTTTTCCTTCAAACATTCTTAAGCTATTTGTTGTATGAAAATTTGGGAAAGAAAAAACTTAAGTTGATAATACACAGAGCACAGCATGTATGTGCAAAGAGTTAGCTTACTAAACCTCAGAGAAGCCATTGCTTGCATCAGACATTGACGTTTTTGAAATGGACCTGGGGAGGCAAACATACAGAGGGAGGGGGTTGTTCACTTCTGGTCATGAAGTCTGGCTGCTACTGTGGGCTAATGTATAGGACACTGGACTGGGAGTCAAGACAGGTGCTGATCGCAGCTCTGTCACTAGCTTGCTGTGTGACATCAGGCAAGTGATTTCAACTCTGTGCCTGTTCCCCTGCCACCCTTGATCTGCCTCAGTTGTAGAATTTATAAGCTGTCTGGGGAAGGTACTGTCTCTTACTACAAGTCTGTACAGCAACGAGCACAACTGGCCCTGATCTAGGCACTACTATAATATAAACAATAGCAGAAGCTATTGCTAAGCCAACAGGATTCTTACACCTGCTCTGTTTATACACATAGCCAAAGCCAAGTCAATAAAACAGTGATGCCATCGATAATCAATCACTAAACTTGGGCAAACTTATCGCAAAACTGAGCCTGACTATATATTCCCATGAAGAATGCAGGCCCTCAGTGTAAAATCTCTACCTGAGGCAATACCATTTTAAGATTACAAGCTGTACGCCACCACATAAAATACAGTCTGAGTATGCAATATAAAAAAAGGAAGAAAACCAGTCACAGTAATGTTCGAAATAACAGATTACTGGGACAGGTCAGGATGGGGGAGGAAATAGGAAGAAGATGGGAAGCCAGCAGGGTGGGAGAGGCAATTTGCGGAAGATGCATATTTTCCCTCTTGAAGGTGGATCATAGTTTTCCATAAGGATTTCAGCACAGACTAACTCTGTGCACTCAAGATTAGGAGCACAAATTTCTGGACATGTAGTAGTGAGTGTACAAGCTTTGGAATATCCAAAGTCTCAGATATGCATGTACCAACATCATTTGGTGCACAAGTAAAGTATGCAGACATGTGGGTACCTGAATTGCATGTGGTCAGTTTTGGGTCACAAATTTAAGTCTTCCATGATCTTTGTCTTACTCAATTCCTCCATCTGCGCTACTTGGAGCTCCTTGCATCTGTAGAGCAAAAGAGGTCATCTTCCAACTCAGGAAAGTGCTTCTTCAGAGGGCCTGTATAATCCTCCTCTATCTTTGCATCAGTGGAGATGGAAGATGATGCACTTTTTATGCTCCTATGTCACATAATCCATCTACCCAAAGCCAGAATTTCAGACAGATTTAGTCGTTACAGAACAGGCCCCCCAGTACGAACACATGCATTAGCGATGTTCTCCCATTGTAGCTTTGTGCGCTACAGTGATATTCCTGATGATTTTTCATTTCTCAGTACTGTCTCATTCCTTTTCTGTACTTTTTAAAACAAGCTGCTCATGATTTAAAAGTAACCCAACAGGACTGCTGTTCAGTTGTTGGTGTTTGGTGTCACGCACTGTCAGCTTGTGGATTATGAGACGCACTCCTTGAAAGGAAGCAGAAATTGTGACACTTCCAGCCCCATTATGTGTGTAGAATTCCTTCAACCAACTCCTTCTCTGAGGATTCACTGTCGGCACTACTTGATGTGTCTGGGTTAAGGGGGTGGAAGGAGTGTGTTAAGTAGGCCTGTGGAACTGTTGCCTTTTGAAGAATTGATGATGGTTTACCCTCCTCCCTAGGTCTAGTGAAGCTACAGTTTCCTGTATGATGGATTGAAGAATGTTCCACATTACAGGTATCTAAGGAGGAGCCTGCCATCTCCTCACTGCAATGTGGTTTTTTACTTAGCCACTAAGATAATGTATACCTGTGTTGAAACAGTGTGATGTGTGGCATTAGACAGAAAGTTATCACCCATACCTCAGTGTGGGCTATTTGTTTTATCCTTATACCCTCTGACTCCTCAACAACCCAGACATATAATTATCACATTCAAGTTTATTACCCATCATAACACACAAGTTGACAACTCATATGAATGAGCACACATGTTTTTAAGTTGAAACAAGCCTTTTAACTCATGAAGAGAAGCTGTGTAAGACTGCTTAAAGTCACTGAAAAATAAGATGTGTTTTATTGCATAATAGCATATTTTAACTACCTACCAATGTAGACACAAAAGGAAAACAAGACAAGATGTGTTGACAGGCAATCAAGTCCACCATAGGGGGAAAAGCGACATGGAGATCCAAGTGTGACCAACTGGGAGATACCTGCATTGTTGTAATGACTATTATATGTTTCCCTGTTCACTTTTGGATGGCTGTCTACTTGAACTCCAAAGCTTAAGCCCAACTGGAGCTGGGAGTTGGCTGAGGCAGGAAACAAAACAAGGACTAAGAACTAAGACAGCCCCTCAGGTACACACCTTCAAGCCAAGTTAAGTGTTCAATGGAGGCTTTTACTGGGAGATGCCACTTCCAGGTGCCAAGTTAACAGGACTTGTTTTGCCAAGGCGATCATAAAGATCAAAAGTTTTAAAAGGTTCCACTGGCAGAAAGGGAGAGAGAAAGTGATCAGCAGGCCATGGGGCTGACACAAACTGGGAGAGAGATAGGAGCTAAAGGGTAGGAAGTCTCACCTTAAGCAGGGCCTAAACATCTGAGCCAGGAGCAGCTAAAAGGCTAGATACGGTCCATTTGGTGAGGTCTCCTTTTTTGTTATTTTTATTGCATGTCTCTGAATGTTCTGTTGTACAGTTATGTTAAACAATACTGTTTGAGAAGCTTGTGTGGTCCCTGTGTAACTGCTAGTCACAGCTGCCGGAGAGAAGTCAATACCAGCGTCTAAACCTCAGTTGGACCTGCTGAAGTAGTCACAACTGGTAACTAAGGGGCTGTAATCCAGGTCCTAGTCTAAAAGCGGGTGAATTGCAGAACTCTACCCCAGCGGAGATAAAGGCTTGAGGTCTGACATTTGTGAGAGGTACACTCAGTGAGACCCCCCTCAAGAAGGGACAATGGTGCAGCTAGCCCAGACACCATGACACTAAGTACACTTAAAGCTACCCTGAAATTAAGACTGAGCCCAGGACTTGATAGAAACTCAGGTGTCGCGGGACGACTCAGTGGTAAAAGCCAATGTCTTTGGGTGGTAGCCTCAGGAGCTGGTTGGGGTATGGTATGGTGCCAAAGCAGTGAGGTAGCCTGGCTAGATGGCCACTCACTGCCCTCAGTTTTTGCCCTCTGATGTCAACTCCACAGCACATGATTTTGAAAATGTGCAACAACTTTTACAGAACAGAGGGATCTGCCTCCATGTTCACAGGTAAGGCATGTAGGGGAATATCTGGCCAGGAGTGGACACCGCATACTCATAGGGAAAAGTTAAACCAACACTTCTGTGTTGATCCACTTCCATATTGCCTCCTTGCCTTATAAATGCCACAGAGAGTTAGGTAGAGAACTACTCCCAGCTTCCTACTGTCAACTACAAAGAAAGTGATCATCTGGTTAGCAGCAGAGCAAGATGGAAGGAGATGTAAATACAGGTCTAGAAGTTAGCCTGGGGAAGAGAGAGAGAGAGAAGAGGCACATAAGTAACGAGCAGAAGTGGCAACATGGGATACGGGGCTGAGTTCCAAACACAGTTTAGAAGAGGCAGCAGTGGAGGCAGGTCAAAGTCCTGGCAATGAGAAGGTAAAGCTTCAGAAGATGAGAGGCCCAGAGGTAGATAAGGATGTAGCAGGTGGGTTTGTGAAGGACAAGGATGATTCTGTAAGGGAAGACATGCATGACTGAAGCCAAAAAGTAACTGGTAGATACCTGTGAATAGGACAGACAGCAGGGATCAAATATCAGTGATGTGGATTACTGATCTATTTCTCATGTTCTAGACAGGTCTAAGAGACACATTTATTACAATCAGGAGCAAGGAACACTGTTTTAAGATTGATGTACAACTCCATACGACACTGACCATTAGACTACGACATTTAGCTATCTTTCCACAAGAATGTATGTGGGCAAAGCACAGTATAACACATGAGATCCCAAAGAATTTTTGGCAATATTTCACACCCAGTTTAAAGTGTTAACACAGGGAAATTTTCAGACATTCCCTCAAGCTTACACACATTCAGGAATACACATAAGTATCTTTACATGCAGTGACATGCATCAGGCATATGATCCCACTTACCCATGGTATTTGAAGGATTTTCACCCTCAGTATCGCCACCAGTTGCCTGTTCAAACTCCTTTTTCTGTTAAGTTTCCCCTATGACCTTCTCCACAGAGAAGTGCATGTGATACCTCATCAGAAGTCTTTCCCAGATTCTTTTCTGGAGATTGTAGAGGGTGTTCTTCCTGGTTGGAAGGGTAGAGGATGTGCTCATGTGGCACAATGAATGGGGTCAGGAGATTTATTTCCAACCTGGGAGAAGCATGTCTCTTTCGTTCTCCTGTGCGTGGCAGTGTTGTGCATTGTCTCCTGATGCTGTGGCGACTGCACATACATTGGGATCAAAATTTCGGCAGGCCTCTAACCATCTGGAAGCTAGGTCGCACGTATGCTACGATGAATGAGCAGTTGATTTTTCCTCCAGGCTAAGGCATATGCATGCAATTTTTAAAGTGATAGCTGGCTCAATTTCATAGGTATCTAGTTTACAGAACAAGGTTTCAAAGGTGTGTGCTTTAATTTGTATGCATTTCCTGCTATTTGAAACCACTTTGCACGTGTGTCTTGGATTTGAGAATCTAATCCAGTATTTCTAATGTACGAAGTGGAATAGGATTTGGTTTAGAAGTTACATTGTAAACAAGACTAAAAGTCAATACCTTTAGCTCTCTAGTCAAACGAACTGACTACTACATATGGTATAACCCAGCAATTTATAAAGCTACTGTATAATTAACAATTTGCAAACAACATCTTGTAACCTGAAGCATCCTCAAATCCCCGACACAATTGTTTTACAAACTACAGTATAAAGGGATTGTTTCACTCATCACTGAAATGCTGTCAGTTCTTGGGTAGAATGCACCACCATTCAGTTGTATTCAGTGAAACTACAGGAACTGAATATTAATACTTTTCACTTCTATAGTGCCTTCCCTCCAAGAAGTTCTAAATATTTTACAAATATTCATGAATCTCCATTTTACACATGTAAAAGTCAAGGCACAGAGAAGTTCCAGATAGAAAAGCATAAAGCAAGATCACACAAGAATTTGGTGGAAAGATCAGAAATAGAATCAGATATCCTGACTCCAAGGGCTATTATTCAACCATAAAGATATCCCTTCCTCACTTTGAAAAATACTGTATCAAACCAGAGACGCAGGGGAAATTTAGGAAGGAGACAGAACTTGGCTAGGACTTTTTCAGGAATTGTCAAGTCATCTTTCGTGTCTACGAGCAGTCAGGAACATAATTTGTGTCCATTAAGAAAGATTTAAGTTTCTTCTGGATTGCTTTAAAATTTTTTCCATACTTACAAAGCTCTCACTGTCTAACACTATTTATAGGTAATTACCACCATTAAACTTCAAACTGTAGTGGACCACCATAAAGATAAATGGAATAGACAAGTGGATCACTTAAGGCGCCTACCTTCTTTGGTCTTTGCAGCAATTGGGACAGTTTCCCTCTCAGAGGTTGGAGAAGTGCCATGCTCTTGTCCTGCTCCTTCTTCACACTTGTCCTTTGGTTTGCACTCCATTTCAGGTTTCTTTTTGGTAATATTCATAACACTTGGTGTGAGAGGCAGGCGTTGAATAGGTGCTGGTTTGGAGACTGTAGTGGGGGATGATGGTCTTTGTTTCAATACACTAGGTGAAGGTGGACGGGCTTTTTGATTTTGTCTGCAGAGAAAGGAACACCTATGAAGGCTTCACTGAAAGCCTGGAGAATGTAACTGATTTTATACACACAGCAATAATATGCACCTTCTACATTCATACTGGACAGTATCAGGACACCAAACCTGTGGCACAGGAAGTAGTGCTCATTTTGTTCTGAACGTGGTTTAGGATGAACACAGGTTTAAACATACCTAGCTGTAGAGGGAGATGAAGGACGTTTTGCCAAATTGGCAGGGGATGGAGATCTTCTACGAGCTGATATAGATGGCGATGGAGGGCGCCTCCCAGCAGGACTTGGGGACTGCTTTTCTGTCTCTGATTTCTGATCAGATACACAAACAGTGGTAATGTACACCTTCCAGAATATGTTGAAGACACCAGAGAAATGCAGAAGTGATGCCATCACAATATTCATTAGTCACATTAAGATACCCTTGGATTTTCCTTTATCTTCCTGAACATGGCTCTAGTTATGTTATATTAATGAGGCTTTAGGATTTATAATCAACAGCATCCCCTGAAAATAAAGAAGAGCTCATTCCACAAAATTCATATCCAGATTTCAAACATCCCAAAGTCTCAGGATGTTTGAATCTGGGGATTTGGATAAATAGATTATAAAGATAAATGCACAGTCTAGATCCAAGCTGATTTAGGTTTGGCTTTAAACACCCTGAAATTCTGGTGTGTTTGAAATTTTGGTTTGGAGACACTCTAAAATAAAGCTCTCTTTTTTAAGAAAAGAAGTGACTCTTCTGTATACCTATTTTTCCATTTGGAATTATTTTTACTAACTTGCGTAATTAGTAACCAAAGATTATTAAAACTTTAAAAAGAATCATCAACTTGTTCTTTTCATTACAATAGTATTTTGTGACATTATCCAACAATGTTTATTTACAATGTAAAATAAAGAATTTTCACTAACATTTAATTGTTCTGATGCAATAAAGAGTGCAGCTGACTAGGATTGCAAACAGTTATAACACGCCCCTAACCTGACCCGTCCAAAAAAAGAAAAACCAAGCCTTTCGTAAAAGGAACTTTTCAACAGACCTGTGCAGATTCTGGAGACCTGGTGTCAGACGAAGATACAGTGGTCTTCAATCTGTCAATGCTACGGCTGCGCACAGGCACTTTAGGAGTTTGGATTGGAGAACTGATGGAACTGGCTGAAGCTGAACGAGGACAGAGGTGAGATTCTATAAAGTTAGGAATTTGACAAGACAAAACAGAGAACCAAGTGCACAGCATCAGAACAGGAAAGAGAAAGAGCGAGAGAAAGAGAAAGAAAGAAAGATTGTGTGTGTTAGAACCCATACAGAGAAAACAACACTGGAAGTGCACATTGCAACAGGTCATGGACGCAAGACACCATCACCTCACGATTAGGAGTATGGAAGCTACAGCACCAAGAATGAAACCATTCCGAAAGCAGCAGTCAAGTGTAGATAAAAAAATAAAGTGCTTTTCCAAACAATGTCTACATTAAACTTTCAATACCTAAATGTAGTTTCCAATTTAGTCAAACTGTATCTTGTCATGATTACTTCTAGACTGACCATCAGAGTTCTGCTAAACCCTTGCATAGGGCAAAGAGGCATATCTCAGAAATGTATCACAATGCGTAGATAATGCCGTGTTAGTTATAAAATGTTTTGTTTCATCCAGCCCACATGGAATGATTTTTCATAAAATGTGTGACAAAGTGCAGTTACTATATTAATTATTTTAATCTTGTTTTATGCATTTCCTTATTCTATCTGCTGCCATTTAACAGTACTGCATATTTTTACTTTTCTCCCCAAACCACACACTTTATCCACATTAACAAAACAAGATTTAAGTATATAAAGAAACTAGAAATGTAAAGGGTTAATAATCAATTGTAATTACTTTACCACCTCCAAAACTGTCAGCCTCTTCACATATATTAAGATGTGATGAGAAAATATGATCACTGTATTGGATCGCACACTAAACACAGTAGTGCATATATAATATACAACTCATCTATGAAGTGTATATAATAATGTAAATTGAGATATTTGCAAACAGATTAAAAACTAGCATATCTAAGATTTTAGAATATCTAGGGATACAAAAATCTAATGACAGATGCCAGCTCCTAATCACTGTACTCTTATGGATAAAACATTTTATTTTAGTATCTACAGCATTCTTGTAGAGAGAACTGCACTGTTATGACCAATAATTTGATTTAGAATAGAGCAAAGAAATTATTACTGAAATTAAGTGTTAACACTATTGAAAGTACCATAAACTTGCTGACAGTTGAAGCAAAAGTCCTGAACCTTTGCTTGAATAACACTGAGTCAGAGCCACATCCTGGCTATCAGTACAAGATAAGATTTCCCTCATACGAAGTGAAGTAAAACATTTTGTGGAAAAATAAAATGCACACAAATAGCTGTGCAAAAACATGAACATAAATTATGGATCAGCAAAGGCAAGGACTGATTACAGACAGGTCAGCAGTGTAGAAGTTTCATCACTGTTAGTGAGGACTGTTAATTGGCTTAAATTATACTAAAAAAATAAAGATGGAGGAATGCATTTGAAAGGGAAAAAAAGACAAAAAATGTTGATTGCACATTGAAAGACTAAAAAAAACAGGGGGAATGAACTCCAACTTGGTGTGCATTACATTGACTTTACATTGAACATAGTACTTTCACTGGAACTTTCTTAGATTCAATAAAAGTCAAAGGTAACCTAGTCGTCTTGTTCCAGCAACTTTTGAGCTGAAAAATTTGCTCTCCCTCAGATAAGTCAATTTGTGCCCCATGGTTATTAGTCTCTTAGGCCTCCTTTGAAATGTTATTAGGGTTTCCAGTTCATCCTCCTAAGCCGTCACTTAAATTCAAATGCAGATCTCAGACAGCTCAGTGCAAAAATAAATACCAGTATACAATTCTCTGCAGAATGAATGAACTGGTATTGTAGCTTAAAAGCCAATACTATTCTATGAAACTGCAAAATAAACATGCAACATAAAATATGGATTGCATTTATTTTACCAAAGTAAACGTTAGTGAAGTATTTTATATAGTGATGTGTTAACTAAATGTTTGAATTGTGCTGAAAGGTAACATAGTTAGCAACTGTCATACCAACGCTTGCTTTGAAAGCAACTGCTATCACTTTCAGGCTTTTACTGCACTCCTGTTACCTGAAGGATCTTGTCCATCAGCCGATAATGTAGCAGCACTTTTACTCCTAGCTAAGGAGGCCTGTGTGGGGGCGAGGAGGCGACTGATTACATTACTCTCCAGAGGACTGATCTGGGAGCGACGAGCTGAATGATGGGAACAAATCAAAAAGGATTCAACATGAAGTAATATAATGAAGAAAGTCAGCATCAAAGAGAAAAGGAGCTTTGGGAGTACTGTTGCAAATCATAACATTAAAGAAAACTATTAAAGTAATGAACTATTAAAGTAATGAAGAGGGAAATACATAATAATAGTATAGCAGGATTAAACATTGCAATCAAATAGGATTGCATTTGTTGTCCTTGACTTACTACTAATTGTTATGTGCATAGAATGATATGTAAACAAACATAAAACACAGATGGAGTGCTGAAATTAAGTCAAAACATGGACAGCTTTCGATTCAGCTTTGCAGAGGTTATCTTCATTGGAAGTTAGGATGCAACAGAGGATATTACAACAGACTGGTGGCACAAACCAGAGAAAAACCTTGCAAATTATTGCCAACAGTTGTTAGCTATTGTTAAGTCTTATTTGCACACACAAGCTCACATATATAGTGATCTCATTGTCAACTCAATATGAAAAGGGGTTCCAAGCATTCTACCGTAGTTTTTTACCAGGGAAAGAGCTGCTAAAAAGGAAAATTTCAAATGTGCTAATTGAAAGGGAGATGTTTGTTAAAGAAGTTTGCATCCATTAGCTTCAAGTAGAAAATAGTTATCAGAAAGAAGTTCTTAATAAGGAGGTGTCTTGTACTTTAAGGATGGATGTAAAGAAAAGCAGAGACACAAATGAGAACAGATTTCCCCCTTAACTTGTGGGCACATAGTCCAGCTGCAGGAACAAAGAAGTTGCTTGTAAACTGAAAAACTAACAGAGCTTTTAAAGCCAAACAGAATAAGATACATGAAAAAATATTAATGTTTAAAGTGAAATTATTTCTTTATCTTAAATTTATAAAGATTATCTTTCCAAGTCTTAGCTCTTTGACTTGTATATATTGTCGTTTTGCTCACCTACTTCTAGCATGATTAAGTATAATTCACAAAAACCCTGACAGGATTTTTTGTCAGAGACAAAAAAAGAGTTTAATCTTTACTACTAAATAATTAGAATTCTCACTAAGTTTCCAGATATAGAGGAACCAGAAGAAACTACTCAAGCCACATAATTCTATCCAATTTTACTGTGCATTGCTTTTAAATAGCAAGATTAGGATTTAGTTTTATAAATAGCTAACCACCTGGTCTTTCTTCCTTTTTCACTTTCTCTAGTTCAGGAGAAGAATGAGGTTTACTACTTATTCTATTCAAAGACGTGCTCCTCTTCTTTTCTGTTCCTCCTAGAGAACAAGCGCAAAGGAATATTATTTTTAACAAGAGATTTGCATAATTGATTTTCTGAATTGCCCACTCCCTTTCTTTAAAAAAAATATTTTGCCAAGAATACCTATAAACCAGAATTGTTAATCATTATGCAATACTTTGATCACACAAGTTGTACGTATTGGTTTACTTCTCACCCACCCCAAGTACAGCTTCAGAGAAAACCCACTTGCATATAGAAACAGCAGAATTCTGGATACAACGTTTGATATTGCTAGAATGTGCGTAACGATACCAAAGTCCAAATGGTCATATTATATGCACAATAGTCTACACCGTTCAGAGTGGAAGTATTTCTAAACAAAGTTTGGACATTTCAGTTTAAACACAATTTAAATTTAAGAAGTATTCAATTTGTTATCTCCTATTTAAAAAAAAAAAAAAAAAAATGTTTCCTGCACCTTTCTGTTCCACCTGTGAACCTTTTGGTGGTGGCTCCTCAGACTGCAGAGAAACTTTGTTACTCAGCCTGTTTAATGAAGCACTTCTCTTTGTGGTACCTGTAAATGAAAGTGCAAATTACATGATTACATTTTATATAGAATCCTAAAGCGTCCCTTTAACCATCTACCTCTCTTTTCTATATACAGCATAAGCCATAGCAGTGTAATCAAATCTGATTGATTTATGAACCCTACAGAGCCACCTTGTGGCAAGAAATAAAAAGTGCATCCTCAAATAATTTGAGAGCACAAATCATTCTGAATTCTTAAATTTCTAATCTATACACCAAATTTCTGTTAACAAGAGAGAAAGAGGAAAAAAAGAGAGACACGAATCAATCAAGATTAAATAAAGAAGTGTATGATAAGGCTCTAGATGAACTGAAGAAAAATATGTTTGATTAACTTGTTTTTAAATCAGTTCAGTTTAAGAGTATAAAAATATCTATCTGGCCAGTATTATCAGGAATATAAAGAGTGCTTAAAACAGAAGTTCTACATAAAGATATATAGGTCTTAAAGGCATAAAACAAGATTAATCTGAATTATACTATTACATAGAACAAAACCGCTATGAAGCACATCCCAGTGTGCAAAATGGTTGTTATATTTTGACAGCTGGGTTCTAGTGGTGGGAGGAACTTGAAATTTCATATTCTCCCTACATAAGTACAGTTCATGTGGCTAATAAAGAAAAAAATGTTTGATCAGATTAAACTTTTTAAAAAAAAAACAAAACAAAACAGCATCTCAGATGACAATGTGTCAGGCTAGACCCAGCACACAAATTACAACCATACCAGCTGGGCACCTCTATGAAGCTGTAGTGGGACACAGAAGAGCTGCTGCAGAACCTGAAGAGTTGTGTACATTCCATGCATCATTCACCTAAAGACTAGCTGCTCTCTGGAAGCCAGATCAAGAGTGTATAATTGCTCTGACCTGTTGGGCTGGTATGAGCAAAATCTTGGAGTCTTGATCTAAATCTTTGTTGTTAGAGAAAATAAAGGTGAGCACTGGACATTTTCCCCAAAGAGTCTGAATATTCACATTGTTTCATGGCAATTGAACCTCTATTCCTACTCTGTGCTCCACCAAGGACACTCACTTAGGATTTCCAGTTCTCAGCCTTCATCCCTTTTCGGCAGAGACCCGCTACACAGTTCCTTGCCTTACACTGTGACATCCCCAGCTTGCCAGGCTCCCTAAAAGGCCAGCATCTGTGCTTTCCTTTTCTCTCAGATGGCTATTATCTTATAATTGCCTGCAATACATTGGTAACACACAGCTCCTTCTAGGAAAGCACATTTATTCTTAAGGTAAAAGCATTACAGAGAAAACAATAAAAAACCTTCATGCATGTAAAAAAAACTTTAACAGAGGTCACCCCCAACTACAACCTAGGGCTTTGGTAGGTTTTAGTCCTTCAAAACCCACAACTGGGTTTTCCCTATGGTTACAAGTTTATCCATCTTAGATCCAGAACCAAAAAGAAGGCCCCGAATCAGTTCAAGCACCGGCTATTTATCTAAAAGTCCTATCTTTGTCTGGTGACATTGGGAGAATCCTGTCTGAACCAGACTATGCAAGCCTCCATAGGACATGATACCTCTCTGGAAGTGTTATAACCTGAGTGATTTGCCATAATTATCCCGTACTGTTTTCACTTTCCGGAACAGCTGTGGTACTTCATTTGGGAAGGAAAAAATCAAATGCACAACTACAAAATAGGGAATAACTGTCTCGATGATAGTACTGCTGCAAAGTATCTGGGGGTTATAGTGGACTACAAACTGAATAGGAGTCATTAATGTGATGCAGCTGCAAAAAAAGGCAAATATGGTTCTGGGGTGTATTAACAAGAGTGTTGTCAGACAGACAGAGGAGGTAATCATCCCACTCTACTCAGCACTCTACCCCAGCTGGAGTACTGTGTCCAATTCTGAGCACCAGAGTTTAGGAAAGATGTGTACAAACTGGAAAGAGTTCAGAGAACAACAAAAATAATGAAAGGTTTAGAAAACCTGATCTATAAGGAAAGATTGAAAAAAACTGGGCATGTTTAGTCTTGAGAAAAGAAGACCAAGGGACGACCTTATAAAAGTCTTCCAGTATGTTAAGGATGGTTATAAAGAGGATGGTGATCAATTGTTCTCCATGTGTACTGTAGGTAGGACAAGAAGTAATGGGCTTCGTCTGCAGCAAAGGAGATTTAGGTTAGATACTAGGAAGAACTTTCCAACTCTCAGGGTAGTTAAGCTCTGGAATAGGCCTCCAAAGGAGGTTGTGGAGTCCCCATCACTGGAGGTTTTTAAGAACAGGTTAGACAAACACCTGTCAGAGATGGCCTAGGCTTACTTGGTCCTGCCACACGGCTGGAATTGAGGACTTCCAGCCCATTTCTAGGATTGTATGACTTCTTGCATTTCTCTTAAGCCACCTAATATAATAGGGTTTCCCAAAAATACTGGAGAAAGTTGCTCTGTCACAGTTTCTGTTATAGAACAGCAAAAGGTTTAGTAGCAATCCCTTTTGGCTGATAATTTATTAAATATTTTTTCCTGTGTGCGCTAGTGTGCATATAAACCATAATTTTATATACCTTTTTGTTTCTGGTTTGTAGCTAGAGCCTAATCCTGCAAACACAGATATATATAAATAATTCTAATTACAAGTAGACCCAGACTTCAACAGGGATAATCACACATGTAAAGTTACCCACATGTATACCTGTTTGCAGGACTGGGCCCTTAATCTGTCTCCATGTTAGGCTTCAGAAAAAAAAAAGTTATCCTTTCTCCTCAATTTATGCATGATTTTTGTAACAATAAGGGATAGTAATTTCTGGAAGGAGGGAAGCAGTCCACCACGACTGTCCTCTAAACGAGTTAGCATAGCATTCCAGAGGGTTCAGAGAGATCTCTCTTAGCCTTGAGATCATCAAAGAAAAAGGAAGTTATTTGTGGTGGTGGAATTCATTTTTAAGTTTCTCCTCTAAAAGCAGATTAGCCACCTTCCTAGTCTTACTATCAACTTTTCGGTCTGGAAAAGGCATTAGGACATGTACTTCATAAGAGGAACTGCAGTGAGACATAGAACTATAGCATTACTGGTAATGTTTACTGGGGCTTGTTCAGTTTTTTGTTTTTTTAAATAAATCACTTCTGTCTGAAAACATACTTAATGCTACATGTAACACTTATGTTCCCTGTAATGAAAAAAGGAGAAAAATAATTCAGTTTCCCCAACTTGTTCACTTTATGCATTTGATAGTATTTCCCCTATTAGTATGATGTTACACAACAGGAGAAAACTTCTAAAAATATAAAATACAACTCGTAAAACCACAAAAATTGACAGGGAGACACTGGAGTAAGTGTTATATCAGCAACTCATTTTTAAAAACTGACTGGATTTCAGGTTGATTACATCCTTCAGCAGTAGTAGACTCAGCAGTGTTTACCCCAGTGTTTTGGAGAGAACAGAGATAACCAAGAAAACAAACAATGTTCCATTCTGGGAAAAAAAAAACAACTTATGTACATCATTATAGAGTTTGTAAGGTGCAACAGTTTAATACAGTGGTTTTCAACCTGTGGTCTGCAGATCCCTGGCGGTCCGCAGACTATGTCTAAGATTTCCAAAGGGGTCCACACCTTCATTCAAAAATTTTTAGGGGTCTCCAAATGAAAAAAAGATTGAAAACCACTGGTTTAATACATTGGAACTAATGGTATAGGCATTCTGCATGGCTAATATGAAGATACATCCCATGAAACCGCAATGCCCAAAGTCAATGTGAAAAAGGGAACAGCAGAATTTTCACACTTTTTTTGCCCATGTTATGATACAATTCTTCATCTTATAAGGAATCAGGGCGCTTCAATATGTAGAGCATAAATTCAGGGCCATGCTACAGATTTTTAATGCCAAGATGAACATTTATTTCTGTTGTGAATATGCAACCGAAGATCTGAATCTATTTCATTCAGGAAAATAATTGTCATCTGTGCAATTTACCAAAAAAAAAAAAAAAATCCCCAAAAACCCAATTACTATGTTTAGTATTATCTAAAATTAAGTCTGTGATTTAAACCCTTAGAGTTGGTGTGAAATGGTTAATTCATAAATTGTTCACCAAGATTTGGCTTTAATAAAACTATCCTAGAAATATGAAAAGTGATCTTTACCATTACTCTTCTGCTCTAACACAGAGATCACAACCAAGGATTGGGTCAAAGACCTGCAGTCTGCTGGATTAAGAAATGGGGTAAAATGCATTTGAGATCACATGAGACACGAATTAACAAGTAGGTTGGAGGAACAGTAAACTCATCTACTTGCCAAGAAACTCCCTCCAAAAGACCCAAAACACTTACTCCGATCAGGAGAGTTTAGAAGCGCTGCAGAAGACGACAAACGTTTGTTGATGACAGCTTCTGTTTGTTTGAGGTTTGCTGTGGATGTGGAACGTTTGTTGGCTGCAGAAAGAAATGTTTATTTTAGCATTTATCAGTCAGAAAGTGTCCTTTAACATATTTCTCTGGGGATAAATTTGGAAGTGTAAGTATTACTTCCCAAAAGCCATTTCCAGTTCTGCTCTGTTTCTTTTACACAGTACTTCCCACTCAAGGATCTCAAAGCACTTTACAAACAATTCATAAACCACAAATCCCTTTGAGATAGGTTAGTATTTCCTGGTAGTGCATGCTAAAAGTAGCACAAACCAGCATGGTAAAACCCTAAAATTCTGCACATTATGTTGCATGCATATCAAATGTTAATGGCAAAGCTGGTTAACTTATTAGCAAATAAATCCATACTAAAGGGAAAATAGGGTTACTGTGGAAGAAGCTTCTTTTCCCTTTTCAAAAGGCTCCCCAACATGCTATGGCAGTTTCCTCTAGAAGCAGCCAATATGAGAATTTGACTGGATTGGCCTGCATGTATGTATGTGAATGAGCGTACAAACCCCGGAATTGCTACTCTCCCTGATACCACAAGAAACTGTTTTAAGGAGGCGTGAAAGGACAGCAAAGTAAGAGCAGACTGAGAAAGAAGAGAAGCTTCCTTTTTTAGGGCATTCCACTCCCACAGCATGATTTGAAAGATCTATTGTACAGCACCTGAATAGTAAATGCCAGAAAAGAAGATTTAAGTTTGGGACACTTTTTCTAAGGCAAACACAAAGGTTATTTTATAAGGGAAGATGCAAGAGAACTGAGATAGCTGCGACAGATTTTGGAGTTTTTAGATGAACTTCAGGAATTTTCTAAGGGAAACTACATCCACTAATAGTTATTTTCCATCACTTCCTTGCTATTTCCCTTTCCTTGTTTATTTATTTATTTATTTTACTATAGGATATGCACTAGGGGTGGGATTTTCAAAAACATGTAGCAATAGCCTGACTATTCACATGAACTTCAGCGATCAAAAAGTCAACTGACTCCAAGTATGAGTGGTATATAACATTGTAAAACTAAACCTTATTAGAAACAAGAGATATGTACGTGGTACTTGCATTTCCATTTGCAAGAAAGCTTTGGAATCCTAAACGGTGGATGTAACTTAATGAACTCTAATTAACCTGTCTGGCCAACACAATTTTAATAACTTGATAAGATGGCTTCAATTATTCCTTTAGTCTGGCCATTAGCAGGAAGAATGGTTTCTGAAGTCCTAGGGAATTATCTGACAAAAATTTTCATTGCATCAAATCAATGGTTTCTTAATTATTGGTGACTTCGTTCTGTGTTTGTAGGATTTTTTTTGGAAAAAGAAAGTTATAAATCATTTATATATAAAAAATTGCAAGAATTGGAGCAAGCATGCAACATAATGCTAGGGTAATTTTTCAAAGTGCATACACTGTCTACATAGGTACTGGAATGTGGTGTTAAACTTCGTGTCTGATGACCATCATATTCTCTAATGGCATGCACCTTTGTCTCTCAGGCACTTCATCATCTGGTTTTGTGATAGGGAACTTTCCGCAATTGCTGGGATTTTGCTGTCAAGGACTATGTATTTTTATTATGCAATGTTGCCATTTCTCCCAGGCTTCTTAACAGAATCTAACTGCATTTGTTAGCATGAACCACTTCTCTCTTAATACCATGGTACAGTAAAAGCTGTTTTATCCGGCACTTCACCAAGTGGAAAAGCTCTATAAACCGGCATTTCTGATCTTCATTGTAATTCCTGTTTATAGTCCCGTTGGCACAAGGCCGGTGGGGGGTTGGGGTGCAGGAGGGGGTTTGGGAAGGGGTATGGGGTGCCGGATCTGGGGGCCACTCACCTCAGGCGGCTCCCCGCAAGCAGCAACCTGTCCTAGCTGGTCCTAGATAGAGGCACTGCAGGCAGCTCTGTGTGCCGCCTCTGCCTACAGGCTCCACCCCCGCAGCTCACATTGGCTGTGGTTCCTGGTCAATGGGAGCTACGGAGCCAGCATCCAGGGCAGGGTGCGGGTAGCTAGCAGAGCTGCCTGCCGCACCTCTGCCTGGGAGCACCCGAGACAGGTTGCTTCTTGTGAGAAGCTGCCAGAGGTGATTGGGCCCCTGGATCCGGCACCACGAGTCCCCTCCCGCACCCAAACTCCCTCCCTCTTAGTAAACCACCATTTTTCACTTACCGGCACCCCCCATTCCCTGAACATGCCGGATAAAACAACTTTAACTGTAAAATGCTCGATTGTGGGTTTTTATTTTTTATTAATTCCTAACCATCAATGGGGAGTAATCCTGAATCATGCGCATTATATCGATGTACAATATTTTCCCCGTATATAGGGTTTGATCTTCCGGATGTTCTTGAAATGTCCAATTATGTATGGTTTACTTTTCAGTACACTTGTGAATCTACTGCTATCTCAGCCAGATATTTACCTTGCTTGGTCAAGAGTTCTAAATATTTATATTCACATGAAACTGGTTCTGATCATGACAGAATGTACCTGGAAAGGAAGATTGTTGGGGCTACATTTTCTTGGATCATGAATTACTAAACATGGAAGACTTTTCTGCTGTATCTGGAATAGCTTTGGTCTCCCAGCATATTTAAAAGCTGACCAACCTATCCCTGAATATGCCACAAGAACAGACAGTCAGAAGACAATATTGCAAATATTCTGTAACTCTCTTCTAATGATGATGTTAGAGAAACTGAAACATTATTAATCAATAATGTGATAATGCTATAGCAACCACAACGTTAGGCATTTTTCAGACACCGGAAAAGGGATGGTCCCGATCCCCATGTATTCTAAGGACTGAAGGTACACAGATGTTAGAGAAAGGGGAACAAAAAGATTTTTATACAAATCAATTTTGTGTATAGTGTAGGTAGCAGAGTAAAGGGGGGGCATTGTTTATACTAGCTAGCTATATTACAGCCTGAAGTTAGAGGCTATTGGCAACCTTTGAGATAGGGGAAAAAAGGAGGAAATGGATTCCAGGGTTGATTTTATACACTATTGCTTGGGTGAGGTGGCTGTACATCTGAAAACAATCTAAAGATTAGTTTAGGGATACAAAAACGTGTGATTGCACACCATTCTGGATAAGCATTCATTATCTATTTCTCTCTACATCTAAATGTTGAGTTCTGATGTGAAGGTTACTATTAACCGATTTCAGCATAGTAGAAGCAGGGAAAACCTACACTTTTCTTGCTCACTAGGCACAGGAAGACCCACAAAATATTGAACATGACAAGGGTGCAGTAATTTGTTTCAATTTCTCAAGAGATCTTAAAAATTAATCCAACACAGAATTTTAACTTCACAGAGTTAAAACTAGATAGAATCATAGAATATCAGGGTTGGAAGGGACCTCAGGAGGTCATCTAGTCCAATCCTCTGCTCAAAGCAGGACCAACACCAACTAAATCATCCCAGCCAGGGCTTTGATAGCAGATATGTGACTGCTCGACTCTGTGTCTCAGTGTAAACTGAATGTTCCAGTGCCAGGGCCTGTAATGTCTGCTTTACCTTTACCTCTTGCTGTTTCTTGGACAAGACTAGATATTTTAATCAAAACAAAAGCAACCAACCAAAAAAATCCCAAAAAATGAGATGAGAGATTTCAGATTAAGATTGTTTAGACTGATGAACAGACAAAACAGACCTTATGCAAAACCCATAAGGGTGAACTGCAAAACAAAGAAGGGGCATGTGCCCCTTATTGCTAATTGATAATGTATACACATATCAAGTCTTGTTGTTTTACATCAGAAATACGAGGCCTGACATTTTTGTTGGAAGACTCTGGTAATTTTTGATGGACCTGGATAGTGACATCAAGAACGAGAGGAGAAATACATTCAAGACTTATGTCCTTCAGGAACAAGATGGAAGTAAAGGCTTATTATTAGTGGCTGTCTTTAACGATGAGCAATAAAGAGCACATTTTGTTTTTGCTGTCATTTAGAAATGGGGAAAACAAAAAAGAGCAGAGACAAATATGACTTCCAGAAATAGGATAAAACTTGATACTCTAATTTGGCTTTCAAGAGAAATTAGACTGGATAGTGGAAAACAACTGGAATTAATACATGTATCTCAGGATCACATGTTTAATAGAGGCGAACCGATCCAGTCAAACTGGTTAATTTTTGGAAAAAAATGCCAGTCCATGCTGAGGGGAGCAGAAGAAAAGGGGAAAATGTGCTATGGCTGCCAGAATAAGATCGGGCAGTTAAATCATGCTCAGTTACACTTTTACTGAGTTTTCAAGCCTCATATTGTCAGTATTATGAGACAACTGGACTAGATTAGTGCAGCTACAAGCATGCACAGATTTTTTCAGTGCTCATAGACTTAGCTGGGTCTCACATGAGGGGGCTGTCATTTTAGCCCTCAGTTACAAAAATTAAATGTCCTTGATTACGCATAGGCCAGATCTACACCACAAGCCTTTGCCAGCGTAGCTATGTCACTCAGGGGCGTGAAGATGCATAATCCCTGACGGATGTGGCTGTGCCGGCAAGAGTGTCTAGTGTAGATGCAGTTCTACCAGGCAATTATTTTGCTGGAATAAATTTTTCCAGCAAAAAAGTTTGGCTGGTATAAATGGTGTCCACACTGAAAGTGCTTTTGCCAGTATAATATACCACCAAAGCCCTTCAAGTGTA
Organism: Lepidochelys kempii; assembly: GCF_965140285.1. NCBI lineage: Eukaryota > Metazoa > Chordata > Testudines > Cheloniidae > Lepidochelys > Lepidochelys kempii. Next base: position 97,922,204 of record NC_136388.1, on the reverse strand, counting down.
GACTTGGCCTTAGAAACCATTTGAATTGTTTATAAATTAATTAGTCTATGAGTGTGTCTCAACCTCTTCCATGGAAGGTGCTAGAAAGTCAATGGAAAATGAATTTTAAAAGTTTGGAATCACTGTCACTCATTGGAATAACTGTCACTCATTGTTTTTGCAATCTCCTTCCACAGAAATTAAACATAGTTAAAGGAAAAGGCTCCCCTACATATCTGTTTGTACTAGATCATGAAAATGTACCATTTGTAAAATGTACCAAATTTGTGCACAGGGGAGTTTCTCCAGCTATTGTTTAAACTGTTTGCAAAGTACCAAATCATTGTTTACAAAATTCTGGTTTACAGAGTACCATATTAATATACATTCAGCATATACCCAGAACCAGAAAGATCTCCCATTTTTCCCCATGCTTTATATCCTCATCCTTGAGGCACTAAACTGCAGATAATACCCTGTCTCAGACTCCCTTATGATCTCACCAATGGAAAGGCCCACCTAAATTGGCTGGGAGGGATTGTTAAAGATACAGGGCATGCTCTACACAGAGGACCAAGTGTGCTGCTTCTGCAGTGCTCTGAGCCCTGCTGGCCCAGCTCCAGCTATGCAAAAGTAACTCCCCTTAACTCCAATCAGTGAAAGTGAGAATTCCAGTTCAAAAGGTTAGCGGTTAGTATAAAGTAATAGCAGAAGGCCATTTTAGAAATTAATACTACCAGCTCCACCTTCATCTGCAGTCTGTGGCTCTGTAGAAGAACAAGATTTGTAAGATAAATCACAAGGCTGGATAGCACTTAATAGAACAACAGAGAAATGGGGAAAGTGGAAATAATACTTATAATTGCTGTAATTATTATTTCAACACACACTTTTTAGGCCTTAAGCTCTAGACACAGCCTGACAGTCAACACCACAATTAATTCCACCTTGAGTATTTTTGACACAATTCCAACACTAGAGCAGAAAACAAAAGTGAGCTCAGGTATGTTTTTTTATTTCTGCAGTTACTTTTAAAATTCCCATGGACTTGCATGTATCACTGTCCTTACAACCTCCCTCTCTTCAACTGGAAATTGAGAAGTTATTATTAATAGCTCACTATACCAAGTTTGATTTTCCCTTAAAATATTTTTATTGCTCAGGAAAGTGAGGGCCTGATCATGTTTAGTGCCATACATTGTGAAGCCCTCCTTTCAGTTCCCATTATTTTCATTTCATTTCAGTCATAGATTCCAAGGCCAGAAGGGACCACTGTGATCATTTAGTCTGACATCCTCCGTAACACTCACCATAGACTGCCCCAAAAGAATTCCTAGAGCAGCTCTTTCAGACAAACATGCAATCCTGAGTGTTTTTAATTCAGTGATGGAGAATTGACCACAACCTTTCATAAATTATTTCCGTGGTTAACCATCCTCACTGTAAAATGTATGCCTTATTTTCAGTCTGAATTCGTCTCGTTTTAACTTCCAGCCATTGAATCGTGTTATACCTTGCTCAGTCAGATTGACGAGCCCATTATTAAATATTTGATTCCCACGTAGAACTTAGACCAATCAAGTCAACCTTTAGCCTCTCTTTATTAAGCAAAACAGACCAAGCTTCTTGAGCCTGTCGCTATAAAGCTTGTTTTCTAGTCCTTGAATCATTCTCGTGCATCCTCTCTGAACCCTCTTCAATTTATCAATATCCTTCTTGAATTGTGGGCACCAGAATTGGACACAGTATTCCAGCAACAGTCGTCAAATACAGAGGTTCAATAACCTCTCTACACCTACTTGAGGTTCCTGTTTACGCATCCCAGGATCGCATTAGCTCTTTAGCACACATCATACTAGGAGCTCTTGTTCAGCTGATTATCCACCATGACCCCCAAATCTTTTTCAGAGTCATTGTTTGCTAGCTTCCCTATCCCACAGGAATTGCCTATATTCTTTGTTTCTAAATGTATACATTTAGCCATATTAAAACATGTATTGTTTGCTTACATCTAACTTACCAAGCAATTCAGATTCCTCTGAATCAGTGACCTGTCCTCTTCATTATTTATCACTCCCCCAAGTATAGAACAGAAATATTTATTGAACACTTCTGCCTTTTCTGCAATATTATTGATAAGTTTACCAGTTCCTTTGTCAGGATTCTTTTTGTTCCTAATATACTTAAACAACTCCTTATTATCCTTAACTCTGCTGGACATAGATTTCTCTGTGTCCCTCTGCTCCCCTTATCAATTTTCTACAATTCCTAGCTTCTGATTTATATGCACTACTATCAATCTCACCTTTCTTCCATTTGTTAAATATTATTATTTTAATTTTTTTTAATAGCTGTCTTCATTTCCCTTCTAAAGCGGATTGGTTAACCAGCACAGCCATCTTCCTCAATTATGGGATTGTGAGGTTTTGTGTTCTTAAATGATTCCCCGTTATCATTCACAGTTTCTAGATCAAAGTCTTCCTCCCAGCTGATCTGGCTCATAATTATTTTCAAGCTTTGTGAAACTTGCCCTAATAAGGGACCAAGTATACATAGTACTGGTCTGGACTTAATTTTGCTTGTACATTATAAATGTGATCTAATCATGAACACTTGTACCTAAACTGCCATTAATATTTAGTTCTATGATCAGTTCATCTCTATCTGCTAGGACAAGGTCTAAAAGAATTCCCAATGTGTTGGCCACAACACTTTTTGAGTTAGGAAATCTTCATCTATAATGTTTAGAAATTCCAAGGATGTTTTAGTACTGCCAGCATGAGACCTTCAGCATATGTCATTCAGACTCAAGTCCCCCATGATCATGCAGTTTTTTCCTATAAATTATAGATAAGTGATTAAGGAGGCAGGTCATCCGGTTCTACTATTCTAATGTTGGGCTTCTGATAAGCAAAAATTGCTTATTACATCAAAATACATGATGGTTTAATAAGAACCTGTTTGAGACCAAGTATATTTAAAATGTGTAACCTCAGATGGGATTCAACACGGACTCCAGAGCTGAAAAGCTTGAGCATTAACCCCTGTGCCATCTTACCCATTTAACCTCTATTTAAAACACAGAGCATCATCAATTAGTATTCAAAGCAAGTCTATTAAAGGATGCATATTGTTTAATATAATGAATAACAGTATTAAACAGAAATCTTTAAAACAGCATTATAAATACTACTTTTGAATTAGTCTTCAAGGTATCTGAATTATAAATGCAACAACACTATAAATCAACATAATGCACTCAATTTCAGCAACCCTTACCAGTCTTGCTGTCTGAATTTGAAGTTACAGACCCTCCCCATGACCACCTCTTCTGTCGTGTTTCCAGACGTTGGCTCCGCTCCAAGGTACGATGCACAACTGCTTCATATCGCTCCTATTACCAAATAATATCTCTATATAAGGCTATGTAAACCATTATTAAGCACAACTATGCTCAACACAAAATAATCTTTCTTCCCTGAAGAGCGTGAAATCAAAAACATCTGTTTTACCTTCACCATGTGACCATAACTAATTCTAAAACAAATATGACGTGCTAAAAGACTGAAGACACCAATCATTTTAATATAATGCACAAATATTCCTCTAATATTTCACAAAGAGACGTACTACACTGAAGTGAAATTAGACTTTTAGGGTTAACGCATTCAAAGTGCATTTGATCAAGAATCTGCTGTAGCGACTATGTATCAGTTCAGATATATTATACAGAACAACTCTTATCTACAGATGTCTTGATTATCAGAGACTTATAAATAAATATAAAGTGGGAGGAAGGATTATAAAATCTCAAGTGTTTAAACTGTCAATTCTAGTTTTCTAACCAAGCAGCCATTAGGATATGAAACTCCAGAATTCTCCTGAAATAGATTATACATTTTTTCAAGTGTTCCTATATTAAACAATCTTAAAACTATTTGAAGGAAACTAGTAGAGATCTTTCTCTGTGAAAGAAGACCTTTAATTAACATCCCACTGGGCTTTAAAAAAAAACTTAGAATGTTGGCTAGAAGATTTTTTTTTTAAAAAGAAAAATAATTCTCTTGTAAGAAGAGAACTCATGAACTCCAAAGCACAGCTGTTGACAGAAAATACTGTTGCTTAATGAAATACCTAAATAAAGTACATTCTTTAAAAAAAACTGTTTAATATTAACAAATATTAAGGACACTATCTTTTCAAAGTACTATACAAACATCAGCTCATCTCTCTAAACATGAAGGAATTTTGACATCAACTTCAATGGAAGCAGGATGGGACCCAAAAGAAGGTAAAACTTAAAAGGAAATTTTATGACAAGCTGAAAGTCTGTTTTTACTTGTAAACTCTGGACTTCAGCAATAATTGCTGACACGACTAACATCTGGAACAGCACTGGAGTACAGCTCTCCCCCCATCTCAGGTGTTCATATCAATTGCTGGAGAAGGAAAACAAACCCCAGAACACTGAACTCTAGTCTTATCATATAAAAAGGGTTACACAGTTCACTTTTTAACAGACTTTCTCTTCACCATCCTCAAGGTTTAAAAGCATATGGCACTGCCTGGCTATGAAGATAAACAACAGGGTCATATCCTGGAATAGCAATGATTGAGAACTCCTTAGTCAGTATTTATCACCAACATGCTACAAGATACCAAGGGACCAGTTATCCAAACAATTTTCTCTCCTGGGGACAGAAGGCTTCTATTCTCCCTTAACATGAATTTCATAACAACAGACTAAAAAGTCTTTGCATCACTTTGGGGTTTCTTCAGTGACAAAAAACTTGGAAGGAAAGGCTAAAAATCCCCCAAGCTCTGAAGAAACAGGAGGTATTGTTTGCCATGCAAAGCTTCCCAGAAAAATATTCTTTGGACAGCAGTTTATCTACCTCTAAAGAAAGACAAGACACCAACTCCAATCTGGTTTATTTTACTGACTTTAGGTACAGTCTTGGACTCTTATCCTGTAAGCACATCCATGTGGACAGAACTCTAAGGTATTAATGACCAAAGTATCTAGACAAGGATCTATAGAACACACTGCTACTGGGATTCTTTTAATTATTTTTATTGCAGCAGAATTTAAAGGTTCCAATCAGGGCCCTACTGCACCAACATAATGACAGTATCTCAAAAAGATTACAATCTAAGTATTGTTGCACACACAACCTATATATTTTGCATAGCTAGTAACAATGCACTTGAGTCTTAATTATTGTCATTAAACAAAATAATGTTTTTTAATCTTAGTAATGAGGCTTTCATGATTAGTTTCAGGCAGGTGGCAACTAATTCTTCTACCTGTTTTCACTATGGTGATTGCTTTTTTAAGTTACCTTTGGGAGGTGACTAACCAGAAATGATTTGACTGAAACATGAAACAAAGAATGAAAAAATATGGTTTGCTATGTCCTTTACCATCCATTGTGCTTGGTAAATCTTGGCGTGAAGGAAGACATCTTAAATGATTTTTGTCAAACGATCTGGAAAAAGGGGTAAACCGTGAGGTGGCAAAATTTGTAGATGATCTAAAACTATTCAAGATAGTTAAGTGCCAGGCAGACCGCAAAGAGCTACAAAAGGGTCTCTCAAAACAGGGTGACTGGGCAACAAAATGGCAGATGAAATTTAGTGTTGATAAATGCAAAGGAATGCACACCGGAAAACATAATCCCACCGACACATATAAAATGATGGGATCTAAATTAGCTGTTATCACTCACGAAAAAGATCGCTGAGTCATTGTGGATAGTTCTCTGAAAACATCCATTCAATGTGCAGCGGCAGCCAAAAAAGTGAACAGAATGTTGGGAATCATTAAAAAAGGGATAGCTAATAAGACAGAAAATATCATATTGCCTCTATATAAATCCATGGTACGCCCACATCTTGAATACTGCCTGCAGATGTGATCGCCCCATCTCAAAAAAGATATATTGGAATAGGTTCAGAAAAGGGCAACAAAAATTATTACGGGTCTGGAACGGCTGCCATGTGAGGCGAGATTAATAAAAATGGGTCTTTTCAGATTGGAAAAGACACGACTACGGGGGGATATGATAGAGGTCTATAAAATCATGCTGGTGTGGAGAAAGTAAATAAGGAAGTGTTATTTACTCCTCATAACACAAAAACTAGGGGTCACCAAATGAAATTAATAGGCAGCAGATTTCAAAACAAACAAAAGGAAGTATTTCTTCACACAATGCACAGTCAACCTGTGCAACTCCTTGTCAGATGATGTTGTGAAGACCAAGACTATAACAGAGTTCAAAAAAGAACTAGATAAGTTCATGGAGGATATTAGCCAGGATGGACAGGGATGGTGTCCCTAGCCTTTGTTTGCCAGAACCTGGGAATGGGCGACAGGGGATGGATTACTTGATGATTACCTGTTCTGTTCATTCCATTCCCTCTGGGGCACCTGGCATTGGCCACTGTTGGAAGACAGGATACTGGGCTAGATGGACCTTTGGTCTGACCCAGTATGGCTGTTCTTATAGGTAAATATCGAACAGTTTATTTTAAAGTAAAGTATTTTCTGGTCATATTTCTCATTATCCAGCACCTGCCTTCACTTCCTGGTTGAACACAGTTTGTATGGGTTAGACTCTCCTCATTAGGCAAAACTAGAAGATACTCTTTGAGGTGCTAGGTTCTGTGTGTGTAGATGTCTGCATCTGATCCTCTTCTAAGGAGAGAATCTGGTAAAGCTCAGCTTAATATCAGTCAGCAACTGATTTGTCAGGGATTGTTTCCCTGATAATCAAATAAATGGTTTCAATTGGTTTTAATGGTTTCTCTGGAGAAAATCTGAAGCTAAAAAACAGCCCTTTTGTGTTCCAAGAGATGTAGTTCCATTAGACTGCAATTCCATCCTGAATCATCAACAGAACAGGACAAACATTTTTGCTTGTATTTCATCAACGTAAATTATTTCTTTAGCTGCTAAATTGAAACACCTGGGACTTAATTATCTCAAACAACATGAGCATAACAGCATTCTAGTGAAAGAGTTGCACACAAAACATGCACAAGAGGAACATCGGGCAACTGAAAATGGCACAAAATGTAAGCGCAACCAGTGTAGGATGATGCTTCTAAGAGTGCAAAATGCCCATATTAGGGCAGAGGGAGGACAAAGTGACAGTCATAAAAGGATGGCCAAAACAGAGTTCAAAGTAGCAAAGTATAACTAGATAAGGCAGAAAGAGTAGTCTGTGATCAGCAGCATAAAAGGCACCATGAGTAGTAACATAGGAGAACTGAGGCAGTGGGAGCCAGTTAGAACCCAGTGGAATACATATCAAGTTAGGAAACCATGTTAGTTTACTAGAAACACAGCAAAACTTGTCTACAAAATGAAAGTTAAAATGTCAGGGATATTTTCACACTCTATGTTAAAAATTATTAAGACCAAATTAAGATAACGAGCTAATGTTCCCTTTGGTACAGGGAGAGCTAGAACTGACTGGAATTAACTGAGAGTCTAAATAATGGACCACCATTGCAAAAAGTAACACGTGTGCTTTGAATACTAGAGTACGAATTGCAACTACTTTTAAAAGAACTGATCAATGTACTTATACTATCCTTAACTAATCTATTTCATAATAAGGATATAATTTAGACATTTTTCACAATGTTACGTAATAGCCATGAACAGTACCTTTTCCGCCTCTATTTTTTGTTTTCTTTTTTCTTCTACTGCAGCTCTTCTTTGTTCTTCTTTCTGTTTCTGTTCTTTCAATTTTCTCTGCTTTTCTTCCATCTGTTTTTCATACTGGAGTTTTGCTTTTTTTTCCTTTTCAAATATCTGTGTTTCTTTGGCAGCTATACATGTTAAAAAAATTTAAATAAGTAAACTTAAATCAAACTTTAAAAAGTACTCACAAACACTACAATTGACAAAGGTGAAAAGCTTACTAGTCCACCTCTACAACATAACACTCTAGCCGATCTAATTCTGATGTATAGTTAATCTTACATCTTAATCAAATAATGTTACATGTGACCTAACCTTCTATTCCATTTTGTTCCCAGCTTTGGGAACAGACTGGAACTTTTTCTGAAGTTTTACACTTTATGATCTGTATGTAAGTTCACAGAGAACGTGCCTTATGCTATGCATGCATCTGCGGTGCTGTCATAATGAAATTCAGTGTTGATAAATGCAAAGTAATGCACATCGGAAAACATAATCCCACCGACACACATAAAATGATGGGGTCTAAATTAGCTGTTACTACTCAAGAAAAAGATCACTGAGTCATTGTGAATAGTTCTCTGAAAACATCCACTCAATGTGCAGCGGCAGTCAAAAAAGCGAACAGAATGTTGGGACTCATTAAGAAAGGGATAGATAATAAGACAGAAAATATTATATTGCCTCTATATAAATCCATGGTATGCCCACATCTTGAGTACTGCGTGTAGATGTGGTCGCCCCATCTCAAAAAAAAAAAAAGATATATTGGAATGGGAAAAGGTTCAGAAAAGGGCAACAAAAATTATTACGGGTATGGAACAGCTTCCGTCTGAGTAGAGATTAATAACATTGAGACTTTTCAGATTGGAAAAGGCACGACTAAGGGGGGATATTATAGAGGTCTATAAAATCATGACTGGTGTGGAGAAAGTAAATAAGGAAGAACACACAAGAACTAGGGGTCACCAGATTAAATTAATAGGCAGCAGGTTTAAAACAAACAAAAGAAAGTATTTCTTCAAACAACGCACAGTCAACCTGTGGATCTCTGCCAGAGGACATTATGAAGGCCAAGACTATAAACAGGGTTTATAAAAGAACTAGATAAATTCATGGAGAATAGGTTCATCAATAGCTATTAGCCAGGATGGGCAGGGATGGTGTCCCTAGCCTCTGTTTGCCAGAAGCTGGGAATGAGCAACAGGGAATGGATCACCTGTTCTGTTCATTCCCTCTGGGGCACCTGGCATTATTCACTATTGGAAGACAGGATACTGGGCTAGATGGACCTTTGGTCTGACCCAGTATGGCTGTTCTTAGTATTAAAGCCTCACTAGGAAGCTGGACATCAGAGAGGAAAACTTAACATGGACTTCTGTGTCACATTTAACACCCATTTATATGCAATAAAAAAAAACCCTGAATCACTGAATGAGAAAACATGGAAGTTAACACATCAGAGCTCAGACTACAAGTACTTTCTCAAAAGTTCAGAATCTTCCACAACGTACTTCTGGAAATTATTGAACAGTTTAAGGGCAAGCCCACAAATAAAATAAATGAACCTGAAATTGAACACAATGGCAGAGAAGCCTGAGGCCAGCAGGAAGATGTTAACTAAATGGGTAAGTCACTGTACTAGTACGCAGACCGTCTCTGAGCTTTACCACACATGTAGATGCATGGCCCACATTTATACAATTTTTCCTGGATGAGATCATGGATTCACATCTAAAATGAAGTGCAATATAAATTTATTTGATAAGGACTCAATCCAGGAGTCTTTTATTCTTTTTAGAATCTTAAAAAAGAGATAATGTTGAAGGCAATCAAGCAGTTCAGATGGCCAAACATTTTTGGATCATTAATAATATTGTCTGAATGGTATTCTATACACAATATAAACACAGAAATCTGTCAAGGGTCTTTTGTCTATCTGGATACTTTTCTCAAAATTTCACACTTACCAATACTGCAGCATTGCTGGACTGGATGCTTCCAAAGATTGGCCACTAACATTTTACCACTATGTAATCTACCCCACAAAAGCTGGAAGTGGAAGTTTAAGAAGAGTGCCAGGTTCACAAACCCAAGAAGACTTTGGGAAAGAAATAATTTGTGGCATCGTATGTAACTTATACCACAAGCGTTAATACATATTATTTTAAATATGGTTAAACGTGAATATACCATTTTGCTTTTCCCGCTCTTCTCTTCGCTCCCGGGCTAGTCTTTGTCTTTCTTCTGTTCTCAGAGTGGAGCCATCTATCACTGTCAAAAAAAAGGAATTGTCATTGTCAGTCATTTAGAACACAGATTTAAAAAGAAACAAGCTGTTTTAAATATAGACTATTGAAATAATTATTGAACCCATTCTGAGAAAGGCACCTATTCACCATGGTATCATGTACTTCACACAGGTTAGAAGAGTACTAGCAAGCTTGTCCTCCAGTACAGGAAGAATGTATTCTGGAACTCTTCCTCCCCCCCAATAACCAATCCAACAATCTTAAGAGGACCAGCAAATACCAGACATAAGATTAAATGGCTCAAGCCATAAAATTAATAGAAAACCTAAACAAAGGAGGTGGGCCCTGCATTATGCTCTAACCACAGCCCATATTTCTGGCAGGTGTAAATTCCAGAGGTGAGAGGCTGTGACCAAGAATGACATGTCTCTAGCTCCCACAAAGATTACCACAGATACAATTAGCTGAAGTGCTACAGTTATAAAAACACATGTTGTGAAGAGCCAAAGGGAGAACGGTATTTCAGTTAAGTGGAGCCCAGACCACCTGGGTCTTTATAGACCGTACCAAAACCCTTAATTGCACCTGGAAGTGAATTGGCAACAAGAGCAGGGTATAGAGCAGACAAATTCATTTGTCTTCACTGTTCTGCCCTATTCAGGGTGGGCAAGCTGCACTAACTGAATCCTGGGAAGAGCAAGAGTGGAAGCCTGAGTGATGTCCTAAAGTTATGAGGCCAGCTCCCCAACTCTGAGTTCTCTAAAAGGAGAAAGCAAAGGCACTTCAGAACAGTTCTATCCAACCCTGTCAACTCCCACTGGCAAATCAGCGGAACTTTCAAGATCAATAATAGTCAGAGATTACACCTGGTTTTGTGGCTGTCTTTATGTTTATTGCAGTTTGGACTGGAACAGGGCTAATACCACTTTGGTTTCTTCGTTCTTCTGCTATTGCTTGGGCTGCAGCAACTGTAAAAAACAGTTTAAAGAGACAATTACTACCAATAAGATTGTCATCAACAGGGCTCATTTATTTATTTTATTCCTGAAATGTCTGGTCAGGTTTCCCTTCTCATCATTTTGCATGGATTTCCTGTTAACTATGGTGCCATCTTACACTTAAACTAGTCACCCTCTTCTTCCCGCTAGAATGAAGCGACTGTGAATGGGAAAGTAAATGCAAGGGGAGAAATATTCAAGGTTAAGAACAAAACAACCTATCCCCATATCTCTGCACACAATTAAGACGGAGAGACCCCTTTCATGAGTGATGTGCACAATACTCCCAATCTTCCCTCCATGTAAACCCCTGTAGCCAACGTAATGAACATAGAGCTAGAAGACCATTTGGATTCTTTTAGGAATCAACAGAAGACAATCTCAAGAACCACCACCAAGAAACCAGACACAAACATAAGACTTTATATTACTAAAATATTAAAAAATCTAGACCTATCTGTAGCAAAAGTTATCCTAGTCAAATGATTTAAAGTTTATAGTTGAGGATGGATAATTATTAAATTTGGTATTTTTCCTGAAAGAAACAGCATTGTCAATGGTCTTCCTTTAATTGGGTAGTATAAAATGTGAAGAAAGGAAGAACATTTCTCTTCTCCATGACAACTAGTTCTGTCATGATAATAATCCTTCCTAAGGCTGTGCCCAGGAACATTCACCTCAAAGTGTGTAATCCTGTGTGATATCAATGATAAATGCTAAGTACACCACTTATTCAGCAACTCTAAATTGTCACCCGCAGCTGTTGCCAGGTCTTGAATACCTCACTGCAGCACCTAACAAAAGCCTTCTTCAATCCTACCTATGTACACCTCTACCCCGATATAATGTGGTCCTCAGGAGCCAAAAAATCTTACCGTGTTATAGGTGAAACTGTGTTATATCGAGCTTGCTTTGGCCTCAAGCATTTCCGTTATTAATAGTCACTTCCCACCCCCTGACTGACCCCTCAGAATCCCCGACCCATCCAACCCGCCCCGCTCCCTGTCCCGACTGCCCCGCCCCCTATCCACACCTCTGCCCCCTGACAGGCCCCCCGGGACTCCCACTCCCTATCCATTGCCCTAGTTCCCCGTCCCCTGACCGCCCCGCCCCCAGAACCTCCAAACCATCCAACCCCCCCGCTCCCTGTCCCCTGACCGCCCCCTGAGACCCTCTGCCCCTTATCTAACCCCTTGGCTCTGGCCTGGCACCCTTAACACGCAGCTCAGAGCGGCATGTCAGAGCCAGACACGCTGATCCGCCGGAGCGTGCAACCCCGCCCCCAGAGAGCTGCTTTACTGTGTTATATCTGAATTCGTGTTATATCGGGTTGCGGTATATCGAGGTAGAGGTGTATTCTATTATATCTTTGAGGGTCTTTTCAAATAAATAAGAGATATCACATATTGGAATATGATATTCTGACCATTTGGCAAAGTATAAAAATGGGTACATTGCAATTTTACTAAGTACACGAAAGATTTAAAAATCAAAAAGCACATTTTGTACATTGTGTTCTCTGTTCACTGCTTTGAGTTGGATTAATATTATCTGCATGACAAATGCCACAATTTTTCCAACCACACAAGGGCAAACATGAGAAACAGGCATAACACAGTACAGGATACAGCAGGCATATCTGAATACAGGCAGAGATGCAGCACTTACTGCACTGGTGAAAATGATCAAAAAAGCCTTCAATGAATAGAAGACTAGAATATGACCAATCTTACAACACAACTGAAGAATAAAATTGAAAAGCCTTTTGATAATGATACCAAGCTATATATCCTCATCTCTCACAGAGACAAAGACGAGGGGGTATAATGATTTGTACGAGGTAGATCAAGAGAATTCAAACTAGTACAGGTGGGAAATGAACACTGCAGACCAAATTCAACCCTGGAACAAACAGGTTAAACATCTTATGACTTCAATCTCGCCAGATTACTTACACCAAGACTGACATTTTTACCTCAACACTCCAAAACATATTTTAAACAATCATTCTGCTGTGTTTTGTAACAGAATGCTTCTTGCATTAAGCGAGCTGTAATATAAACTGGAATAAAATGTTTAGGATGGAATTACCTATATGCAAATACTGCAGTACTTTTAGTACTTGTTGATTTACTATGTAAATGAAATTAAGTCATGACTTTAACTGTTGCCTCTGGTTTCAAAACCTCATTAAAGATACTTAACATTAAAACATTTAAGATGTATTTTCCATAAAATTTATTCATATACTCAATTTAACTTTTATGAAGCTGAAATTAACATGTGAGAAAAGCTTGTAAAAATAGGACTACATAAGTATCACAAAGTCATTAGTTCTACCTTCTATAACATATTTGCATTTTTAATGTGAACTGTGTCAAAAATCTCTTGAGATGGTATTTGTGTATCTCTCCACATGACACAAGAAAAACTGTTTTAACTTTTAAAGAGGAATATTTGGGTCCTAGCCACAGTAATACCACATTCATAAGTTTCCAATGTGCACATTTAAGATCCTATCCACTTTACCAATTTATTTGCATGGGCTGGGGAGCCGGCACGGGACAATGTGAGGAAACGTGGTTATTGATCACTGGTATTTTTGTGCATTTTCTTTTAGATTAATTTCTTCTAGTTAGTTAACACTAGTTAAGTGGTCGGAGCCAGGCTGCTACATTTGGGAGACAGCTTGGCATGTATTTCTAGGCATGTTTGACTAGGGCACACAGAACACAGGATAAGCACTTTTATTCTTATATAAAAATCCAATTAAATGTATTCCCTACATGGTCATTTTTAAATAAACACTTAATTGTTTAATTTTACATTTATTATCCTATTATTTTTCCATGGCACCTATCACCAGTATTCTAAGCATATTTTAGCCATGGCAAACTACTACCCAAGATTATCCTCCCCGCCACATATGAAAGGCATTTCAGGACAAAACTCCCTAATAATGAAGGAACTAGAGACAATTTTCTCACTGTGGCACCGAAGCAGTGAGACTGGAGTTGTGATGTGAGGCTGGGGAATAGTTTGGATGCCTAAAGTCAGAACAGTAGCTGCCTCTGTGGTGTTGTGGACATGACTAATTCTCTTTGTACAAGACAATAGCTTCCATAAACCAGTCACCACACTCGAAGCATAAGGAACTGGTTTATTTCTGAGGTAAGTCCTTTACAGTGACTCCACAAATTGATTCACCAATGGTATTCCCAACTGTTCTGTTACACACACAGCTCTTTTCAACTGGATTGTCCTATTTATTTCCTTATCTTGTGCTGACATGTATCTGAGATAGTGCATGGAAAAACAGTTGGTGTCTTCTCCAGAAGCCCCTTTCTTCAGCATGTCTAATGTGGGTGGCTGCACTGATGAGGTATAGAAATGGGCTAAAATCAGCCTCAATTTAGCTCCTCTTCACCCAAAGGACTGTCACATTCTATTCCCATCTTCTGTGTTCCACTCTTAAGGCTGTAATTGCAAATGCATTAGTCTGAAGGAGAGCATGAACATAATAAGATGATCAACCTCTGTATGCTAGTGGCAAGTAGGCACTTTGAGAGTTAAAATTCTTGTTTTGGGGAATTTGAGAGAGAGAGAGAGAGAGAGAGAGACTGACTATGTGATTCCGCTTCAGTTACATGATATGCATTGATAGTGGAATGGGTTACCTAGGTTTTTAAGGTCAGGATTGACAAAGCCCTGGCTGGGATGATTTAGTTGGGGATTGGTCCTGCTTTGAGCAGGGAGTTGGACTAGATGACCTCCTGAGGTTCCTTCCAACCCTGATATTCTATTCTATGATTAATTCTTCTCTCTCACAAGTACAAATTCCTCTTAAGGACAGTCTTGACAAGTTTTTCTTAGTGCTAAATAAACAAGTAGCTCCAAAACTCAACACTCCCAAAGTATTTCTAAAATGTCAACTTTTTAAGTCACATGCTTTTAGAAACATGTATTTTAATTTAGTGCTGGTGAAGGTACCTGGGGAATAAAGCCCTCTATTCCACACAAATTTCCTTACTCTACCCCACCAATGTGTCTCCCAATCATGATCTGGAGCCATCACTTCATACCCATTCAGCTTCGAACCATCTCAGCAAAGTTGTCAACCACGTTGCCATTTAGTATCAGTGGAGTGGTAGCGAGTCTCTGTGCAAAAGAGCTGCTTTTCCCATTGGGAAGTGTGCAATAATCTAACTTAATCTGAGATAACAGCAAGAATCGATGTATCAAGGTTTGCATCTGAACGAAACCGTGGCAAAAACGTCATCCTGGTCAATGCTGCTATGATTGTCTACCACAGGGGTTCTCAATCTGGGGGTTGCAATGTTATTATGTGGGGGGCCACAAGCTGTCAGTCTCCACGCCCAAACCTTGCTTCACCTCCAGCATTTATAATAGTGTTAAATATTTTTTTTAAAAAGTGTCTTTAATTTATAATGGGGGAGTCGCACTCAAAGGCTTGCTTTGTGAAAGGGATTACCAATACAAAAAAGTTTGAGAACTACTGGTCTAACAGAAGCTGTGGATTCAACATCACTTCCAGGTTGGACATTAGTTACAAATGGTAGAAAAACACTCTCAATTAAAGGAGCATATATAATCCTTGCCCAGTCTTCTAATTCCCTCCTCCATCCTACCAGCAGAACTTCGGTTTTACTCAAATTACGCATCAGCTAGCCCTCAGGCATACTTCCCTCTCTACCAAACAATAAATAAACCATTTCCCAGCACTGGCTGGGCCAAGACAGAGAGAGGGGTAGGTGCCACCAAATCTGCTGCAATTACCAGAATTCCATGCTTCCTTACTAACCCACTTAGGAACCCCATATAAACACTGAACAATGAGGCAACAAGCTAGAACCCACGAGGGTAATTGACCAAGCTATATTTAGGGAAACTCTCCAAAATATGAATATGAAGCCACTCAAGGGCACTCTGTCTACACTAACTATGGTTCTCAGGCAAATTGTTGTAACCATCTGCATGAAGTCGAATTGCAGAAGACACTTTTCCAGTTGTTCCCAATTTCCTTCTCACCTCTGCTTCAGCCCATCCAGTTTCTCTACTGCTGCCTCATCTACCCTACCCCCTTTCCCAAATTTAGCACTGAGGCTTTGCCTCTAATACTGCATTTGAAACGTATTTCAGTTTTTCTATATTCTGACGTTAGTCCAAGTGTCTTAATCAGATTTGATTTAGAAAGCACTGGGGTTTTCTAAAGTATTTTGATATGATAATGTATATAATAAATAAAATATACAATAAAGCATTTTGAAGAGGGCGTCTCTCTCTCCAAATCCACACATACATATTCCCCAATCCTTTATAAGATTTAAAATAAGTCATTAATTTCCCCCCCCCCACTTTGGCCATTTTTATTAAGTTGTTTATTGCATTCTGTTTACAAACATATTTATTTATGCACCAGCCTTCTGCCATAATTGAAGTATTGCCCACAAAAGAATACTCTGTTCAACTCGATCTGTTGTGTAGGTGTCAAGGTGGATTTCTGGATGTTTATTTGGAGGCCTAGGCTGTGAAAGAGGAAGATGGCGAAATGGGTAGCTTGAAGTGTCTCGCCATAAGAGTGGCCCTTGATGAGGCAATCGTCCAGGTAGGGGAAAAGCGCGATCCCATGTTTGTGGAGGTGAGCCACGACCATGGCTAGAGTTTTGGAAAAGATTCTCGGCACTCTGGAGAGGCTGAAAGGAAGAACTCTGAACTGAAAATGGTTGTGACCGATTGTGAGCTGGATGAACTGATATATGAAAATAAGTGTCCTGTAGGTCGAGGGCTGTGAACCAGTTCCCTTGATCCAGTGCAGGACTTATTGTGCCCAGTGTGACCATCTTGAATTTTTGTATCCTCACAGATTTGTTCAGTCGGCGTAGATCTAGTATAGGCCTACATCCCCTGGTCTTTTTCTGGGTCAGGAAGTAATGGGAGTAGAACCCTTTCCCTTGATGTTGCGTCAGCACAGGTTCCAATGCACCTAGCTGGAGAAGGTGAGCCACTTCTACGCGAAGTAGGTGCTTGTGAGAGGGGTCCCTGAAGAGGGACGGGGAAGGGTAGAAGGATAAGATATGAATAGGATAGAGTAACCGGATTGAACTATTTCGAGGACCCAGTGGTCCTGTGTAATACGCTGCAAGGCATGTTGGAAACTCTGGAGGTGGTGGCCAAATGGGCACATAGGCTGTGGAATCAAGGGGTGGTAACGCAGACCCTCGATCAACATTTCAAAATTGTTGTTTATTCCCAGATAGGTGGGAGGTGGTTGCTTGAGCTTGACTTTGTCTGCGCTTAGGGGATTTAGCATGATTCAAATTTATGTCGTATGGCTTGGGTTGAGGCCAATAATATTGCTGTGCGCACGCTCTTCGGTAGGGTTGGTATCGTCTCCTGGGAAGAGATGGGTGAATGCCCAGGGTGCGCAGTGTCGTTCTAGAATCTTTCATGGTGTGAAGTAGTTCATCAGGTTTTTTTTTGGAAAACAGTTGTATGTTTTCCAAAGGGGAGGTCCTCCACTTTGGTCTGCAGATCTTTAGGATGCCAGATGCAGAAAGCCATGAAGATCTGTGCATAACCACGGAAGTTGCAGTAGTACAGGCTGCTGTGTCCGCCGTGTCTAAAGAGGCTTGTTCTGGAAATCAATTGGCTCTCGCTCAGAATTGATTTAAAGTCCGCTCTCCTATCCTCTGGAATGTTGAAGGCAAATTCAAAAAGTTTACTGTAGTTATCAAAGTCGTAGCTGGCGAGGAGTGCAGAGTAGTTTGCAATCGTGAATTGCAGAGTGGAGGACGTGTAAACCTTGCGACCCAACACGTCAAGGCGTTTAAGGTCCTTGTCTTGCAGGGTGGGCTGATATTGTGGCTGTTTCGTCCTTTGTGCGACTGCATCCATGATGAGAGAGTTCGGCTGTGGGTGAGAAAATAGGAAGTCAGCATCCTTAGCAGAAACATAGTATTTACTTTCAGTCTTTCTGCAGGTTGGTAATAAAGAAGCTGGAGTTTTCCAGAGTGTGTCAGCTGGTTCCAGAGTGCTTCATTTATAGGGAGCGCGATCTTTGAGGGTGCAGAGGGTTGAAGGATTCTGAGGAGTTTGTGTTGTGTCTCCTGAACCTCTTCTAGGGGGATGTCTCGACTGAGTGCTACCCTCTTGAAAAGCTCTTGAAATTGTTTACAGTAATCCACGTTCTGTGGGGGCGGGGAGAGGGCTCCGTCTGGAGCAGATGGAGAATTAGGGTACGGTGAGTCAGGATATGGTTCATAGCTCATGTTCTCAGGAGGGGGTTCAGGTACTCTAGAAGTGGACGAAGCTGGAGATCGAGGCACAGAAGCAGGTAGTGGTTTCGTGGAAGAGGTCCGAGGATGAGTGGTAGGAAGATGTGGCCAAAGGTACCACTGAGGCCAAGGCATAGGGTAGGAGAACCCAGGTGCCATCCACAGGGGGGGCAAAGCTGGGAAACTGAGGCTGGTGGCTGTGGACTGTAGCCTGAGATGGAAGAGCTTCGGGTGGAGAGGCAGGTGGGGAGAACTCCACCTGCTGCTGTATATTGGGTTCGCTGTCAGTGAAGGTAGCCAGTTCAGTTGGTGAGAGTGGCTGTTTGAAGAGTGAGCCCTTTGTATTATGAGCGAAGAGTTAGGCTCAGGTGGCACTGAGAGGTCACATTGAGTGAGGAACTGTTGCTCCTGCTCCCTGGTCTGCGCTGAGCCTGGACTGTGCTCTAGCGCATTAGCAAGTGAAAGTGTCAGTGGTGCCAAGGGTCTGTGGGAAGTGCCCTGAAGGGGTCCGCTGCTGGTGCCGGGGCAGGAGGCAGGCTTGGTGCCAATGTTCTTCCTGGCACCGGGGCATAGCGCACAGCCGGCACCGCGGCTATTTTTAGCGCTGAGGTGCTCGGTGCCGTGGAAACCTTCCCTGTACGGGAGGTCGGGTTCCTGTCTCCACGGTCTGCGGGAGCTGCGGCTGAGGCTTTAGAAAGAGCTGAGGCGCCTGCCTGTGGTGCTGTCAGCATAGAGGGTAAGGATCTCGCGGGAGACCCTTTACCCTTGTCGGAGTCTCTCCTGTGAGACTGTTGTGCTTCTTGCCTCTGCCCCAGAGAGGGTGAAGCAACGCTCCCAACTGGTTCGGATCTGGCCGGGGAGCGTGTAGGAGCAGATTTAACTTTCCCTGTCTCCGAAAGCAGCTACAGGGATTTTTCCATCAGAAGCATTTTAAGCCGCAGGTCCCTGTCGCGCCAAGCCCTTGCCTTGAGGCTCATACAGTGGAGACACTTTGCAGGGATGTGGGTTTCCCTGAGGCACTTCACACAATGTGAGTGCCCATCTGACCGTGGCATGGAGTCCTGACAGGAAACACACTTTTTGAATCCTGAAGCCCCTGGCATTGTGAATTAGAAAGGGCAGGGGAGAGTGTCTCAACGAGAGACAAGCCTGAAGCGAAAAGGTTTTGTGTTTTTGTTTTTTTAACTAAGTAACTATGTAACTATACTAAAGGAAGGGAAACAACTAAGATGTAACTAATAACTATTTCTATATTCTATATTACTTTTTTCCTACAGAGAGCAGCAAAGAGAAGCAGCACTGCCCCGAGTCCCGTCTTCAGCTGGGGACAGCTGAGAAGGAACTGAGGGGGTGCGGGACACAGGCACTCAGGAAGATTCCAACGAGACAGGAGATACCAACTGAGCACCTGCGTCCCGACCAGGCACTGCTACTGAAAATCTCTGATCAACGGTGACGGGACACACCGACATCTAGAGTGGAGCACCCACAGGGACAGCACTCAAAGAAGTTGAAATTGTTCATTATGCTTCTTTGTGAAAGAGTGATTCACCAAGAAACATTTGTACTCTTCATGAGATTCTTCACTAGAACATACCAAAAAAACACTTGATCCAAAGAGGATGCTGTCCCACACAGTTTCCATGGGCCAAAAACCACAGAAGCCTCTTGCTAGCTAGAAAGCTCCCACCAAAAGCCACTTCCACCTCCCTCTAAAATAAACAAACCAAATAGTCACCTTACATATGTTTAAAACATGTCTTTTTAAAACAAGATATCAGATTCCAACAGTATTATCCTTGCACAACAAAGTTAAATTCAGTTGGGATACATCTTGATTTCAACTATTTATGTCATTTACATACAAAAATAGGCAAACTCTAAAATGCCCTAGTTCATCAATTAGTGTGAAAACAGTTTATCCACTAAAACCACAGATGTTATTATACTATTTCAAATTGCTTTAAAAATAAAAGATGAGAAGTTATACCTTACAGTACAATAACTTTAAGGGCAATGTACCCACAGAAGTGGATCAGACCCCTCAATACTTTGACACTGCAGGTCACCAATTTAACAAGTGGAAGGAGGAGCAGAAAGTTAAACTGCAGAGGTTTAAACCTCAACTCTGAGTGTGGAATTATTTTTAATATTTTTGGCTGTTGTGTATGCACTTAGATTCACTTATTACCATAGATGTTTCAGGCTCCTAATTCTATTCTCTTTTCAACACTATTTCTTTTGCGTATTTCTCACAGTATGAGCTTGTCTTCAGCGCAGCATTAGCTCAAGTTATTTACACTCAAATTAACTTGAGTTAAGCCAAGCGAGAGCAGTCACAGTGCAAAACAACACCCGAGCCACACAGAATGATTGGATTAGCAGCAAAGAGTAGCCTGAATCCCAACTGCATTACTAGTGCAAGTGTCAGCAGCACTCAACCCACCCCCCAAAAAGTCAGCTAGCTCCAGTTTAAAGCACTACTTAACTCATGCACGAGATTTACATACAGCTGCAATTCAGACTGGGGAAACACTCAAGTTATACCCAGAGCTAACAGTGCAGTGAAGACAACCCCCGTGACAACCTCCCTTTCATATCTACTTTTCCTTTGTAACATCCATTTACATTTTTCTCCCCCATAGCATTATCTTCAGCACTGGGAAATGGGTTAGCTTCCCACCTTTTTTCCCTTTCCATCATGTCTAGTTTCTCCTCTCTTGTTCTGAGCACCCCCTCTAAATGTTTGTCCTCATTTGCATGCTAGCTATTGTTTAATACATCAGAACTCAAACAAGCTCAAATCTGTACAACAGAGCCTAGGACTTCAAATCACAAGTGATTCAAGTCAAATTCTGTGAAAGCCCAACTTTGAGCTCTCTTTAAAGAGAAAATAATGGCTCCACTATGTGATATAAGTGAAAACTACTGCTAGTGCATTTTTAACCTTTATCCCTTCTTCTCCTTCCTTATTAAACTACACTACTTGTTAAAGTTATTTCTGCTTCTCAGCAAGTAAGCATGAGGTGCTACACAAGCAGTGCATCAGAGATGTACAGGAAGAGGCCAGATGCCAACATTGATCTCCATGCATGCAGTACCCACGGGCTCAAACCCAGTCATGCATCAGTACATCTTCAGTGCTGATCTGTTACCTTCTTATAGTTTAGATTGTCCTTTTACAACACCAGAATAAAACATTTGCTTTTCATTGCCTTCTGCAGGTATGAAATTTAAAGAATTAAACTCCAACATTTATTAAAACTGAAAATCACTGCACCCTAAAATCTTTGTTAAGGTTCAGTTTACAGACCCCAAACATGTAATAAAGAGATGGTCTCCACCCCGGAGAGTTTATAATCTGAATGTGTGAAAAGATGACAGGAAAAAGAAAATTAACAAGCAGAGTAAAGGCAGGAGAAGAAGTCAAGGTAACACTTAAAAAGAGTATGTTTTGCATAATAAATCAAAGTCTCAGTTCACCTTGCCTAGCCATTGTCAAATGGAAGAGGTGAGTCTTGAGGAGGAAAACTGGTGATGTCCGCCAGTTTGGTCAGAGAACTGATGAGCAAGGCCTATCAAATCTAGAATGTAATACGGACCAATAATCTGTTATTTAAGTCACAGCATTACATTTCTTTCAAACAAGCTAATGAAAGCTGAAAACTTTCAACTATAACAGGAAATCTGTTTAATTCCTGGTATCTACAGATATACATCTCTGTAGATTCCTACTCTTGGGTGTGATTCCAGTGCAAAATAAGTCAGGGGCTCACACTGTTTTAGACTGCAGAGCCTCTGACGCACCTTAGTTAGAGAATGTAGTTCTATGGCTACTTCAATACCTATGCCATCCCCCTGAATTCCCAGCGCAGCTCATTTCAATAGCATAGTGTGGTACGCTCACATTAAAGCCCAGTAAAAAGTACTAGGAGAAAAATATTTTCAAAATTCTCCCCAAACTATGAAGGAAGAAAGGTGGAGGAGCTGTAAATTGGAGATGAGGCATCTTCTAGTGGTAAACTATTTGCAAAGGTAACTCTCTGTGGATCCGTCTCTTGGATACTAACAGCTCAAAGAATATTTGAAAAATAAAATTAAGTAGAAAAGTAGATGCCATGCAAATAGAAAGCTAACTTGCTTTAAACAGAAAAACAACAAATGTATTGTATATCATAAATTACACACATATATACCACATTGACATTTATGGTGGATAACGAGGGCATTATTACAGGTACCGTATTTCTAATGCCAACTAAATTACTACAACTTTCAAATAAAAATACACCAAGTGATAACTATGATTTTCCTTTTCTTTATGTATAATTGGCTACCTGTGCTCAGACTCAACACTACTGTTCTCACTTATAGACCTGATATTACTACAAAGGTCTGTGTTATTGGATGGTCATGTGTACACCCACCAAAAGCTAATCACAAACTAAGAAGTTATCTCTGGTATCCGGTTTGAAGTATTACTGAACCTTAAATTTTAGTTGTGGTAAACTGGGAAACTGAAATGTATGCATCTACTTTATGTTTAGACTTCCTGAAGAATGTAGTAAAAACAACCCAAATGAAACATCATATTCTAAAAATTTTTTTTTTATACTTCACATTTGAACTGTACTATGAAGACATAAAAGGGACTTTTTTTTACAATTTAACTTATGGTTTCTGAAAGTCTGACAGGGTATTAGTATTTACTCATTTTAGGTAATGACTTCAGGAAAACAAGATCTCACTATTGCACTTCACAAACCCAACCGCCTGGCAATGTACAATACAAACACTAGTTTACTTACATGGGTATCATTAGCTACTGCATAAATATTGATGCTACAAGTAAACAGGTTAAAAAACAATAGCTGTGTGATAACTATGGCATCTTCTGACCATTATGTAAACATCATAAATAACTGGTTACAAAAATTATAAAGTTCTAATTAAATGTTTACAATAAAAACATTAATGAAGTGAACACATCAGAGTCCAGGACGTACTGAGAACAACCTGGCAACTAACCTTCACATGAGGTTTTGAAGTGTGTAAAACTATTGACTCAAAAGACAACTTGAACAGTGCTTCACTACCACTCCTCTCTTAACTTTAAATTAGACGTAGATAGGCAGTTAAATTCCATGATTTTGTTTAGTAAACGGTAGCACCCCAACAGATTTGCAATTGGAATAAAACCAGATATATTTTTAAATGGTATCCAGCACAGCTTTCTATGGTATTTTTCCTCACAACTGCAGCAGCTTTTAAATTCTTAAACAGAAATGCAATAAACTGGGAGGATAAAATGCTTCCCAAATGTTGTGAGGTTTTTAGATAGTAAATGATAGGCATGAGAAGCAGATGAAAACACTGGAACACACAACCAATTTAGGTCTTATTTACTCTAGACTATTTTGGATCCACAATTCCCAGTACCAACAGAGGCAGAGATCCAATAATGACAGCACCAGCAGAATGTATAGTTTAGACAAGATGAGACCAGAGTCTCTTCTACACTACTGCTTCATCTAGTACTATCACCAAGAGAGCCACTGGAAATTATGGATCTGAAAATTCTAGTACAGATGAAGCCTTAATGTGAAGGCAGAGTGATTTTGAGAAGATCAGTTAAAGAAAAACAAAATTAAGATTTAAACATTGTTAATATTTTCACTTGTCACTGAAGAGCTATTTTAAGCCTTTATTTTTATTTATAGTCAGCTGTGGTAGAATGTTATGAATTCTGTCACTTTGAAACTATTTTTCGGTCAGGCAAAATAAACAGCCTTTCATAATTTGGAGCAATTGAGGGAAAAACTTTCTATTTGCTATTTAAATAAGCCCTATTTAAAAGATAGGTAAGTGATCTAAGCTCTGGGTAGACATTGATAAATTCTACTCTGTGCATTTCTGAAACTTGTACTCAATTAAGCAACTGATGGGCTTACAGCAATCCCTGCACAGTTTGCAAGCTGTTGGTGTTTTCCCTACCTCCAAGAAGTACAGATCTCCAAATCAGCAATCTACTAATACTCTTACAAAAGTGGGTGAAGTATGGCCTGTAAGGTGCAGATTTAGCTAGACAAGTTAATTCTGCGTGCAGCTCCTACTGAAATCAATGGCAGACGCTGGCCATCAATAGATACTGTGGTGACAGATGTGCTAAATTATAGAAAAACCTGAAATCGATTAAATTTACTCAAAGTTTCTCAAGTCTTTTTGGACCTAATTCTGAGGGCATACTTTAAAAAATTTGACCTAGATGGAACAATCTGTATTTGAACTGCATTCTCAGTATTTTACCCAACAAGATTTGTGCCACATGTGTTTTAAATGCCTTTCTGGTTAATCAAATACACATTTAAAAAAATTAAGCAATCACGGATATCACTTTAATATTGACTGCAAAGGGATATTACTATACAATATATATCCTAGAACTTATCATCCAAGTTCTCAGATCCCATTCATGAACATTTGCTCTCAACACTCTGTTGTAGGTATTATAATTTGTATTTCAAAGATGGGTGCGCTAAGAAAGAGGATAAGTGACCTACCTAAAGTCACATTACCAGAGTAGGAGAAGTAAGAATAGGACACACGGGTAGTAATTTCCAGTCCTGTGCTTTTACCACATGACATGCAAGACTAGTGGTCTAAAAATCTAACACAGTGGTCTATAGATGTTACCTTTTTAATCAGAGATGGATCAAATCTTGATCCCATAGTTTCCATTTTATGTAACTTTCAGAGGACACAAGATGCAGAGACAGGCACTGGAGTTAGTCAGAGGAAGGCCACCCCCAAAAAAATGGAGGCTTGAGTATTACCAGCAGGAAACTGACAGAGGGGTGTGCTAGAGGAGATCTGGGAGAGGGGCACAGAGAAAGTTTTGGAGACTGCTCCTTACTGCTTTGCAGAAGCCAGCAGGCTCTGGACAATACAAAACAGAAATAGTTCCTTCCCTCTTCAAGTCGCAGCAAACTATGTGGAGATTAATTTATCACACGCCTAATAGCCAGAGATTGATCCATAAAATAGAGCCCAGAGCCTAACACAGAACCCAGGTACAAATCTCATCATCCCTCCATTTTTCATTTGCAGTACTTGAACAGCTCACCAGAACACTGCCCTTGGAATTCACCACCATCTCTTTCTCTTTTGTATATACCTCTGACTTGTTTCCACGCAAGTAAAGTTTTCAAACCCAACTGGAAATCATAAATAAGATATGAGAATTGGAGTCAAAATAATGAATTTGGTAGCCTTGTGTGTTCTGGGCTACCTATCTGAGCACTGCAGTTTTAAGACTAGTTATACATCCTTCAGACAGTGCAAATCACAGTTATAATTATCTGCACTATAACTACTGAAGAAGTTACTAGGATATTTGTTCTGAGGTAGACAGACAAAACCGGGCACATGGTAGACACAAAACCATCATTCTGTGCTTCTGAAGTACAGTTCTACTATGAAAAAGGATTATGTGAAAGTGACATTGTGAAGCTAAATAGTTATGTCAGTGATTCCTAAGCAAATTTGTTCAAAGCATTTTTTTTTAAAACTAGCCATACTGCAAACTAAACCTAAGATCAAAGTCAAGATGGGGTCCCTGTCTTTCTCACACATCTGCAATAGTACCAAAAATGTGCTGGTTAAGTGGAGCTGCAAAGGTATAACTAATTCCCTTCAGTGGGGCTGGACAGATCATTTGACCTTGCAATTTGAACACAGGCCCCAAGCCTGTAAATTGTTCCATGCTGGTATACCTCTTCCTTCACCCACATAGAATTCCACTGACTTCTATAGAGGATCCATTCATGTAGAACAACCTGCAGGATCAGGACCCTGGTTAGCAATTCTATTGATAGGTGAGAAGCAACAGAAGCCAGCTCATTCTCCTCCTGTGCTGATTCTGCAGTGGTAATTGGAGGGGGAAAAATAAACAAACTTTACTTTTGTGTCACTAACAAAGAGATAACTGAATACACAAATGGAGCATATCTGTTAAGTAATATGCTATTTTTATTCAGTCACTTTTCTGATTAGAACATCACATTTTATTAGAGATCCACATGGAGCAAATTTATGGGTTACATATTGAATGAATTTACTAATTTTTTTAATGGATATAAGCTCTGACCATATAGGTCTTGACTAGCCAAGAGATAGAAACTATGCCCACAGCAGATCTGTCAAAATATATTCACAGGAAGGAGGCACCATGCTGCTGTCCTAACTCAAATTTGCAAAGATTTCCAACTTGAGCATACACATCTCTGAAAAAAGTAGGATTTGGCACTTAAAAAACAACAACAACAACAACAACTTAATACCCATTCACACAATGATCTGATATACATCACGGAGCGATATCTCCCAATGAAACAGAAGTGAATGGCGCTAAGTTCCTGCAACGTAACAGCCAGTTGCCAACAAGATCACAACAGTCAAGATAAAGCATTTCGTGACTCAAACAGACTAAAAAGGCAAAAGCAGCCTATTCTAACTTAAAATCATTTCAAATATTAATATCTGATTATATTACTCAAGAAGTAAATGCCTTCTAACTGAGCAAACCACAGAAAGCAACAGTCTAACACCCTCTCTCAAATCTGTATGGGCTCAACAGTGTTTACAGAACTGAAATATGAGTAAACCCCCTTTTGTCCCCATAAGAGAATATAATTTTGATCTGATCTCTGGATATTTTCAATGGAGTTAGATGGTGCCTTTTATATGTAGCTGTTTATCATATTTTAGATCTAGGTTTAATACATTTCCTAAGCATGCATCATTCACGGAAGTGTTAACCAAATTCTATTTGCAGGACCAAATTCTGCTCTCATGCTGTCTGGCTGAAGGCAATAAGGTTGGACAGATGAAAGAACTTGAACACAATGGAATTGCAGAACTGCCATTAATGGCATGATTTGGCCTGCATAACCTCTTTATTACAGGTGATGCACGAAGAAAAAGCACACTTTCCCTCAGATTGAGTAGGCACGGTTGAGAATGCAGAAAAACCCATCTCTTTACTTTAAAGTTAGCAAATGTGAAAAGGAAGCTATTGAGAAATAAGAAGAGCAGAACCCCACAATGCCAATTTTCAGAGCTTGAAACAGTGACCAGACTTCTCCCAGCCAGAAGACTAAACCTACATCCAGAGGTTGCTATGAAAGACTGGAGGCATGGAAGAGGAAGCCAGAAAGGTCCAGTGTAAATGTTCTGCAAAAAAACCCAGACTCCATCCCAGCTACTAGGAAAGAGGAGGGTCTTTGGTTTCTTGGCAGGATGCTGTCCATACTGCATATTAGCATCTGGCTACCAGGTATTTGATAAGTCTGTAGCTCCCCTCACCCTTTGTCTGTTGGAAGGCAGAAAGTTACATTCCTGCACACACACACACCCCGCAAAATCGACAAGCCTCTTGAGGTCCTCTTTGTTGCTGTACAAATGCTGGCACTGGCAATGGGGGTAGGGTAAAAGGGTTTTCATTACTCTATTGCTCCTACAGCCTCCTAGTTTCCTTTTTTTCAGTCCTCATCTGCAAATAGCTTGTGTGTGTGACTTGGTTGCCACTCACAACTTTGCTAAACAGCAGAAATAAAAAGTGCCATGATTCTTGTCAATTTCACTGCTTCCCACAGGGTCCTGGATATAGGCTCTGGAACTGACCCTGGGCAGTATCACTCTCTGGCCACTTGGAAAAAACCATATTGGAATTGTCTGTTTGCAGACTCAAAAACACAGCACTACATTAATTCATGTTAGTTATCTCTGTAGCCAAAGTAATAAAATATGTTTTCGTTAAAGTTCAGATTCTGCTCCATCAATTTTCACTTCCTATGGGGAAAGAAAGGAAGAGGATTTTTCAAGCCCTGTCATTTTTAGTGTCTCTTTTTATTTTAATTTTGTTTTTTAAAAGAAGATCTTCACTTTAGAAAGGGAGGTGGGGCTGGATGGCGCTAGGAACCCTTCCCTTCTGGTTACCTGCATCTAGTCCAAGACAGCTGTTAACAAGAGTGGAAGCCATCTGCTTGGTGGTCTCTGGAAGGATTTGATAGTCTCCAGTCTAGTTTCCATCAGATAGGCATCCATCTCACAAAACACGATACAAATTAGTAATTTCAGCAGAGAGAACAAGAACAAAGTGGGCTCATAAAATAAATGACCCTTTCACTCTTAGTTACAGTCCCTTCAGGTCAGGACTGAGTTATGCTGGTGAAGCTGTGTTGCTATTACCTGTGCTCTCTCTAGTCTGTGGACAACAGATCTTGAGTCTGATGTCCTGGGTCAAATAATTATCTTTCACAAGCCACTAAATTAATCTTAAAAAACTGGAAAGGGGAATCAACACACAGAGTCCATATCGGACTTCTGTAACAAAGGAGGAAGAAAGACTTCCAGATCTGAGCTGAAGACTCAAGACCTTAAGACCAATTTGTAAGAGTCACCAGAACTCTTACATCAGTAATTGCATTGGTACATAAAGAAATCACAGTCACAGAAACAGACTGATAACTTTAAACACTGACAAAGTAAGTTTGCACACAGTCTAGGTTAGTTAATTTTACATCAAACCAGAGATCATAACTCTTTCTTTCCTTTAGTCCGTTCATTACGCTTAGTCTGGAATAATCAAAATGTTTTCATCTACACTGATTCACCCACAAATCTATAGTGTGCACACATGCACCATGACAAGCATAACACTCACTCTACACAGAACACAAAATGGATTAACAAGGACCTCAATATACATAACACAGTCTCAAACAGGAAAGAATCAAAGCAGTTTCTAACAAACTAAACTTAAATATATTTTGCCTTTACTTGTATCTTAATTCCAAAAAAGTGTTAAAGCCTCATTAAGAGTTTGATAGGGAAACAACATTTCAGAATTCAGACTGTCACGTACGTCATCCTTTGCAAGATATTGCAGCAGACACTGGGCATGACAACTGATGAGTGGTCTGCAAAAATCTAGAAAATTGAGACAAGACTCATTAAAGAAATATAACAGTTTGGACTTTCAAGGGATCACAAAAGGCAGACAATTCATTTTAAGATGAAGTCCTCAAGTGGCACTCATTCCTGTCTATGTATTGCAGACATCTCAAATCAGCAGCTCAAGTCTTGGAAGAAAATTACGTGCTGCAGTTTTATAGGCAAATCAGGGTTAGTGCAGGGTTTTTTTTTATGTAAATCAGATCCTGCATATTAATGCAACATCTATGCATTGGAGGGAAGAGGGGAGGTGAAGAAACCTGTGTTTCATATTCCACTCAGGAAATATTTTGAAGTTAAAACCCAGACGTAGGAAGGCCTGGGATTTTAAAGCTGTGAGAGACTCCGCAGAATCCCTTTTCCATTGCAAAGCCAGCCCTGCAGCACAGAGTAAGGAGGAGGGCAGGGGGAGATCAGAGGCAGGGTGGGGGGCAGCACAGATAAATAGGGGGGCGTGGGGAAGACACAAGAGGATCATGGTGTGGGTAGGTGGGAGAAAGGGAGTTGGGCTGAGACAGGGCGCAGGGCTCAGGCCATTGAGCGGAAGACTGGGGGCACTCACGATCTCCCCGAGGCCCAGGAGCCCGCCTGAGGGCCGCGTCCCTGGCCTGCTCTCAGGGCAGCCCCACAGCATCAGAGGGGACTTCCTCTCCTCCCCGCGGCGCCGGCTGCACAGGGGGCCCGGGGCCCCGCTCCCCGCCTACAGCCAGAGCCCCGGGGCGCGAGGCGCCCTGCCAGCTCTCACCCATCTGCTCCCGCAGCCCCTTCAGCGACGAGCCGCCACCCTCCGCCATCTTCAGCCTAGTGAAGGAGCCGCTGCCGGCACAGCCTCGGAAGAGCGGGAGGCGCAGTGCGCAGGCGCCGCGCCACTCGCGCCCGGCAGCGCTGCCGCGAGGGAGGGAATAACGCCCGCAGCCGGCTCCTCCGCTCCGCTCCTCAGCGCCCCGCCCCCTCCCGGCCACAGCGTCTCTCAGCCCCGCCCCCTCAGCCCCTCCACAGCGCCTCTCAGCTCCGCAGCCCCCTTCCCGGCCCCGCCCACCCAGCTCCCGCCCCGCCTCAGAGCCCCTCAGCCCCGCCCTCTCCCGGCCACAGCGTCTCTCAGCCCCGCCCCCTCAGCCCCTCCACAGCGCCTCTCAGCTCCGCAGCCCCCTTCCCGCCCCGGCCCCGCCCACCCAGCTCCCGCCCCGCCTCAGAGCCCCTCAGCCCCGCCCTCTCCCGGCCACAGCGCCTCTCAGCCCCGCCCCGCAGCCCCCTCCCGCCGAGCTCTCGCTACGGCCCCGCCCACCCAGCTCCCGCCCCTCCTCCTCGCCTCAGAGCCCCTCTCCGTCCTTCGCTCTCCCACCCCTCCCCCATCCTTCCCGCCACTCCCGTAGCCCCCTCATCCTGCCCCTTCCCCGTGCCTCTCCCTTTCCTCACCCCCCTTCGCTCGCCCTCGCCCCCTCGCCGTTTTCTCCCACCCCCCTTCCGCCCTGCCCCCGTCTCGAGAGCCAGAGGAGACCCCCTCCCCCCAGCTGCAGGGCGGGCCCCGTTCCCGCCACGCGGTTAGGGATCCTTTCAGGAAAGCTTCGGCCTCTAGCTCCCCTTTGCTGTACGTTCACCTCCAGAGCAACCGCTGAGCTGCGAGGACAGTAGGTGCCATTCTCCCTTCCGGACCGTGTAGTAACGGCAAAACCGTGACACCGGGGGCCCTACGTCACAAGATGGGCTAAAAATAATAAACGTTTTTTAATGAAAGCTGAGATCCCCATGCGATCTCTTGATTCCAGCAGTTGGGGCTTTAGGAGAGGCACCAGCTGTCCGGAGGCTTGTGATAAAATCATGAGAGCTGGCGCCACTTCACGTGGCAAAGTTATACGCTAGCACTGAGCTCCACTGGAGGGTGGGGTGAGCCTTTGGGGAGAAGGCTAGTCCATAGCACACAGCTATTTATTGGCTTTAACAATAAGGAATAAAACAAGAATATTAACTTTGAAAAACCAGTTGTGTTATTATGGGCCTGATCCTGAAAGGTGCTTAGTGCCCCCATGTCCCAGTAAAATCACCACTCAGGTTCAGTCCCTCTATGGGCACTTGTGGTTATAGGGCCCATATAGGCAGAATTCATGCACCATTCAATGGCATCAGTGAACTGTAAGTCTAAATATAGGCAGCCATGTTGGTTAGTTTCTGCTTCCCTAAGAATACAGGGGGGAAATTAACGTCAAATGAAGAAGTAAACGGTAAAAAATAAAAACCCTATTAAAAAGAGATGATACCTTTGCTAATGTTACACAGGTTTATCCATACTAAGGAACAACCCACAACAAAAGCTTTTTGCAAATCAGCTATGTCAGCCATCAGTACATGACAAGCATCAAGGTTTTGAATAGCTTAATTAACAAATTCAAAGAGCTGTAGATGTACCCCTATTAGGTCTAAAACTTAATTTTTCATTAATGAAGAGTTTATTTGAATTATGAAGTCCTTGCATGTGACCCACTCTTTTAAGCATTTGTATCAAAGATGATAATTTATGGCAACTGGATTATACTAATTATTAATTGTGATAAATATGTCACACAATTTTAGAAGCCAATAATCTATACAACTAGACATCCACCTACTCTGGACAATTCATCTATTAAACTTGTTTTCCACAAATCTACCTTTCCATCAATGAGACTAAATGAAAGCAAACATGAAACAGGATAATTTTTAGACAATGGGCCAAATTCACTCAATTTACATAGGTGTAAATCTGTAGAAACTCAATAGAGTTACACTGGTATATCTAAGAGCAGAATTAGCTCAAGATTATAAAATACTTAGCCAACTGGAAGAGCTAGTATGAATTTGTAGCTGTTGGCACTTAGGGTACCTGTGGCGTAGTTAAGCACTGGGTATTTCTTACTGCCAGAAACAGGGTACTGGACTAGATTGACCAGTGGTCTAAAATTTACATATCTCTGATTTGATCAAGCATTCTGCATTACTGAAATGTAGGCTGATTGGACGGTAACTCTGTGAACTGAAAAATCAACAGCCACAGATGTGTTCAGTATTTAGAAACATTAAAATACCCAGAAGTAGTTTACAATATATAGTGGGGAATGAGCACAAATGTCATAGGTGGGTTAGTATGAGTTCTCCAAATTTGCCAGTCCAGCTTCAGAGTATAAATCCTGCTAGCAGAATGAGGCGGAAAAAGCAAAGCATCATTTTCTCTGTCAAAGATGCTGGCAGGCAGACCCTGCTCATTTTACTGTCTTTTAGAATAGTCTAGGTCAGGCTGGGCATCAGATCTCTGCCCATCCAGGGACTGAGAGCCTGGTACTGACAGCTGATTCATGATCCTGTGGCAGCATAGACTACCACCACCATACTACCTAATAACAGCTTTATGGTTCTTGTGGGTTCCCTAAGCAAGAACATGGGCTAAAGCTGCTGGAAGCAAATATCAAACCATGGGTCGCTGCTCAGTCAGGTAATTTTGCAGGAGGGGATGGATCTGGTGGATGGTGTTGCTGCCAGTGTCTGCTCATGAGTTCCATTATTTCCATTGGATAATGGGCCAACAAAATAGGGAAGCCACAAGTGACTGATCACTTTGGGATTAAAACTCTATCCTACCAAGCTGGTCAATGTTTTTTAAACAGAAGATCTCATAATCTGAAAATGACACTGCACTCAGTAGAAGAGTTGTCTGCTCATGGATTTGACTGTGCAACCCATACTCACTTTGGTGGGCACCTTACTCTCTCAGTTAGTACCATAGCTCCATTGATCTCAGTGAGACTACTCATGTGAATAAGTGCTCACCAACATGAGTAAGGGTTGTACAATCTTGTCCCATATATTTAGCATTGCTGTCTGTACACCGTTCCAAATGAAGAACTAGGTATGAGTGAGGAAGTGAAGCCATTCTGGTGAATATTACTCAGGGCAGGTCTACACTTAAAACGCTGCATCAGCACAGTTGCACAGATGCAGCTGTGCTGCTTTAGCACTTAAGTGAATAGGCTCCTATGCCAACAGAAGAGCTTCTCCCATCTGTGTAGTTAATTCACTTCCCTGAGAAGCGGTAGCTATATCGACAGGAGAAGATCTCCCATCAACATAGCACTGTCTACACGGGGGGTTAGGTCGGTATATCTATGTTGCTCAGGGGTGTTTTTCACACTCCAAAGTGACATAGTTATACCGATATAGGTCTGTATTGTAGACCTGGCCTCAATAGCTTGGCTTAGTAGAATTGACTTAGTCCCCTAATAATATTGCCATTCTACAATAGGTCAGGATTATTTGTCACCTGTTTGTTGTTTTGCTGTCTCCTTGCATATTTATTTCTCTGCTGGTATAATTTCTGCACAACTTGCATCTGGGTTGTTACTACTTGGGAAGAGCATAAGGACTGTATTGTAGCAGTGCCCACACTAAACAGTAGATCCTGAAGTTCTGGTAGAAAATCTGCCTCCGAAATCAGCAAAGCTTGAAACCAGTGGGAGATTGGCCTGTCTGAGAGCTACTGGTTAGGCCATAAATGGGAGGAGTGGAGAGGAAGCAGTAATTAAATAATGCAGCATTTCAGAGGTGACTGCAAATAGAATGCTTAGAACTATTTTACAGATAGGCTCCATCTTAGCCTGAGGATTCTGAGTACAGATTTGCCTTTGTGTTGTTCTTTGTTATTGTTGCTTTCCCCTCTCTTATTGTCTGTGCACGTAAAATTACACTCTTTTGTTTTCTTTGCCTCACTTGGTTCCTCTTGATTTTATACAATGCCATCTAGTATTTGTTTTCTTTTAAATAAAATGGGCAATTTAAAAGTGGGAGAGAACAGAAGATTACTGAATTCCCAAAGATATTTTGATGTTTAGAATACGTAATAATAATACTTTGATTTTATATATTGCTTGCAATTGAAGATCTGAGAGTGCTTTACAAACATTAAGGAATTACTGTAAATCTCACAACACCACTGTGAGATAAATAATTGCAAGTGCATTGTCTTCATCTTCTACAAAGGAGGAAACTCACAGAGAGATTCAAGTCTCTACTTGACAAAGTCACCCACAAAACAGCATAGTGACAAACAGAACCCCAGTACCCTGACTTCCTGTTCGGGGTTCTTCTATTTTTTCCTTCTTTCCTTTCCTCATAGCTATTGTAGAAGATTTCCAAAATGTTGCTATGAGAGTTTTATAAAATATCACAATGGGGAACTACAATGGTGGGACTATATATGTGATTTAATCTAAATGTCTTCATGTCTTTGCAAGTCCCCTGAGTAGTATGCTATTGTGAGGATGTGCTTTTCCTATGTCTAGTGAATGTTCACAGTGTATATTCACTGTGCATTTGAAATCATAGAATCATAGGACTGGAAGGGACCTCGAGAGGTCATCTAGTCCAGTCCCCTGCACTCATGGCAGGACTAAGTATTATCTAGAGGCCAAATGCTACTGTCCTCTGCGTGATGGAAATTCTTGTAAGGCATTATGTAATAAAAGGGAGAAAATGTCACTATATCCATTTTTGTCTTCAAGGAAAATATCCCAGGAAGAACAATTCTGCTGTAAGAAACTCTTGCAAATTAGGGAACATGGGAGAGGCACACAGAAAGTTTTCATATGAGATGGCATCTTATGCTATTCTCCATTCAATAGGCTTAACACATCTGGGGCGCATCCCGGCTTTTAAAATAGTGCCTGCAATTTTTCACATCTAATTTTTTGCACACAGAAATGTCAGATTTGAAGGTGCAAATTGGATGTATCGGTATAAACTGGGGAATTACATCAAACCCAGTTTGCACATACAGATCTGAATTTTTGCATACACAAAAACTTAGATGTGAAATATTGTGGGCACAGTTTGAGAGCTTGATTTTACTTTTAGGTACCACAATCCATTTTTTATGAAAAAGGGAAAATATCAGATGAAACCCACAGTTGCAAGTGTTGGATACATTTCCACATGCGAACAACTTCACTCCTATCCCATACTGTCTGTTATTCACGGAATTCCAATTGCAATTAACTAGGACATCACCTTATATTCCTCCTCAGAGCCTAATTCTTACACAATGTCCATATTTTAATTATAAGGGGGGCGCAAAAAGGGGGACAAAAGTCTGTATCCTCATGTGTGCTTTTTCCAGTGCATACTGTCTTCTTCTGTATCTTTCTTTTAGACTGTAAGCAATCTGAGGCAATGATTGCGTTTTTGATCGTGCATCTTGTACACAAAGCAAATTGTTGGTGCTAAATAAACAACAGTAGTTGAGGTG
Organism: Lepidochelys kempii; assembly: GCF_965140285.1. Taxonomy (NCBI): domain Eukaryota; kingdom Metazoa; phylum Chordata; order Testudines; family Cheloniidae; genus Lepidochelys; species Lepidochelys kempii. The sequence continues at coordinate 97,886,688 of NC_136388.1, read as the reverse complement.
ACATGGCCAAATCTGCAAAACTGGCTGCCTAAACTTCATATGTAAAGTCAGCATCTGTTCATGCAAACTGGGAATTTCATGCATAAGTGCCCCTTGGCACATGCAAATTTCTATTCATATTGGATTGCAAATTCTTAATATTATTTATTATTATTTGCATTTCCATAGTGCCCAGGCATCCCAGTCATGGACCAGAATCCCTTGTGCTAGGCACTGTACATACACAGAACAAAAAGATGTTCCTTTCCCAAAGAGTTTACAATGAGTAATTGTAGAAGACATGAGTCATAGGGGGATTTGTAGTTTAGGTGGCTAGTTTTGAAAAATGTCTCTCCATGTCTGTTCCTGTGATTTGGAGCAGTACATTCCTCAGGTAAATGAATCATTTGAGCAGAGGGTTGGACTAGATGACCTCCTGAGGTCCCTTCCAACCCTTATAGTCTATGATTCTATAAATGTGAGGAGACTTAATTGTCTGAAGGTGCAAATTTCATCACCCTGAATGATTCTGGAAGCACTACATTTGAATGCCTGCTTTCCATCGTCAAGCTCATTCTGGCATTTCTGTTTGCCCTGCAATGCAGTTCTACTATTTTTTTTATCATTGCTAAATTATCCATAATTTCTATGTGATAGTGTGTCGATGCATTGAGTGATAAGAGTTTGACAATGTAAACTGTGATATGGTAATCTTATCAACCTTAACTCCAGACATTTTAATGTTATCATCATGTTCTGATGAGATAATATATTCCAGCAGTTGTATTTTATGAATGTTATATTACTTCACCTGGTATTATGAGAAGATACCATTATGCAGAGCTATAGGGTTATGCTAGCAATGCTATGGCTCTGACTGAGAGGGCATTTGCATTTGAAGACTCCATTTTCATTAGCTTATAAGTTTCCTCAGATCTGCCTAATGGGTTGAAAATGCTTGTTCTCAGTCCAGAAGCGATTACTTTATAGGAATTTTGATAATGCAAAGTAATTTTTCAGTTACCTGAGCATGAAAATAATGTTTCTTCTATCAAAGATTGTTTTTTCCTCCTGGGAATAACTCAAAGATGGCTTCATTTTAAGGGTCAGGTTCCAAAGGGACCTCCTAACTTGAACAAGAACAGGCAATTGTGCAAATCAGTGGCTGTTTGCATGCACAAATGCACGCTTTTGTATCTACAAATCTCATGGTTGCAGTTAAGGAGATTTCCCAGTAGCCATGTAACTCTGCCTTGTTGTTACTATTGGAAAAGTGGCAAAAAGACAGAACTTAATGGCCAGATGTAGGTGGGCCTGGAGAAGGCACAGAGTTTGAGCCCTTGTTCAGAAACTGAAGCTGTGGCTGGTACCTGTGTCCTCCTGAGTTTGTTGAGGAGAGTGGCTTGGAAACCTCTGACAGAGACTCCAAAAATGGACTTGTCAGGCACAATTCCTAATTGCCAAGATCCATGGAAGCTCTTTGCCTCACACAGCCACCTGCTTCCCCTGGCTCTCCCCGGACTTCTTGGCAGTGCTGGGCTTAATAACCTTGTTGCATTATCTTCATTCTCTGTGTGCAATTTCAATATATTCAGTGTGAAGCCTTGTGTCTGGGAGTTCCCATGCCAAAAGGAAGGTGGACTCCAGCCAAAGAGAAAGGCATTTCTCAGCATCATAATAACTTGTTCACAGGAATACTAACTATTTCTGCAAAGGCAGGAGTTATTTTAATCCCTGTTTCAACTTTCCTAAATGTTTTGGGAGTTGCTTACCTGAGCAACTCTCTCTCCATGCTGTATTACTCCCGTTGCGATCAGTGGAGCTGCTCAGGTACGAGCCCATTGCTATAAATATCAGGGTATTTGGGGGGATCTTCCCTTAACTTTGCAACTTGTTCCCTCTCTTGGTTTGCCAAAGCCCAGGCAAACCTGTAGAGGTTACCTTTTCTTGCAAGCTGATGCCTGGGCAGATGGAGGCAGTTGATAAGCCTGTTCAGTGGTGATGTTTCTGGTTAGAATGTACAGTACTGAGCGGTACTGTAAAATGTTGTTAGTGTGAGTTTAACACTATTATAGCTGCACAAGTACATAATGAATGGTACTGGCATAGATGGGTACCTACTATACTTAGAATGGGACAAATTAACGAGTAATGTCAGCAGGGTACATCTCCATTACTTTCCGTGGAGTTGCAATCTGCTTACTTTCATGATGAATTTGATCTTCTCCATTCAATTAGCCCAGCCCCATTGGATTCAGTAGAAATGGAGTTTGGGGATGAAATATAAATCTTGGCCAGGATGTACTGGGACATATCCTAGCTGTTTTGTGGGTTTTTTTACTATTTTTCAGATGACTGATTTTATTTCATACCAATATAAACAATACCTTGGCAAATAAAGCAGGTCCTATTTGTAAGAAATATATTTAGAGCAAAGGCCTCAGCATTACAGTTGCTACTTTAACATACAATCCTCCTTCCTGTTTTGGCTTGGAGGTCACTGCTTTGGCAATTCCCTTCTGGCTTCTTATGTGGTTTTGAGAAACCCTAATTTTACAGGCTGCTCTCCCATAGACCCTACCTTGTCCTCGCATGAAATGGGCCCTCTACTCCTGAGCAGCTGAGGCAGATTGGAGGGGGATCCTGCAGATGAACTCAGCACGGACAAAGTGGAGCCCTCTCCAGTATTTTACACTGAAATACTGTGACAGTCCTGTGTTCCAGTATAAAAAGACAGCAAGTAGATAAATGACTCCAGTGTTTGTTCATTTTGCTTAAAGAAGCTTCCTTTTGTTAGCCTGTTCCACACAATTATCCTTCTTTCAGTGGAAAATGGATCCCTTGTTTCCGAATTTAAATCCCAACACATTGTTATTTGTTCAAAAGATTAAAAATACTTTAGAGGCATTATCTAAAAGCTTTTACAACTTCAATCAAATATTTCTTCCAGCTCCCTGCACCCACATGCATTCACATAGGAATGATAAATATAGGGCCTGATTCTGATCTGACACGCACCAGTTTTACAGTGGAATTACTCCTGTTTTAGACAGATGCACTTAAACTCAGATTCAGGCCCTTCAGCTAATCCTCAGAACACTATAGCTCAGGAAAGAGTATTGTAAGAGAACAAGGCTGTGTTATCCGTCCAACCAGCTCCTTAAATTATTAAAGATATTATAGGCAACTAGACGTGAAATTGTGGCAGAGCCTTAAAAAACAAGCTTCAGTAGATTTGTGGCTGATTTTCCTGCCTGTTGGGCTTATTTTCAGAATTCAGTGCTACAGAATCACAGAGTGATATTTTCTCTTTTAACTTTGCACTGCATTGCAGGGAAATTGTTAGCATTTGCTATAAATGAGTCTCATTCATACCTCGATCTGATACATGTACGGTATCAACCTGGATTTCACTTTTCTTTAAACCTTGAATGGTGATGTAGAGTAGGAAGAGAAAGGCTAGGTGTTTCTTCTTGAGTATTACTAAACATCTTGCTCTCTTTTTCTCCGATACACATAAGTCCCATGATTCTTTTGATTTCACATCTTTTTTTAAATTTCAATTTTGGGCATGGGCATAGTTTGGGGGATCAGGGGATGCTGCCTTCCCAAACTGCAAGCCTTGGGCAGGTGCAGAATTTGCCGCCCCATGCATGGCCCTGTTGGCCTGACAAGAGCTGCCCCCCAAATACAGAAGTCAAATTATGCCTATGTTTTTGGGTAGTCTTCAAGGTCAAAACATTAAAGGAAACACTCTGCAGCTTCTAACTGTAATAGCAGGCAGCTCTTTGCTCTAGTGAACGGCTACAGAATGTAATATTCACTTAGGAGCATGCACACAGTTCCCTTTGTAATCAAAGGGATGTTTTTCCCTAACACTACATGTTCTCCAAATACATTTGTAAGCTGGCACAGAATCACAAATCCTGTACTAGGCTTTCAACCACACAGAGAAGATGCATAGTTCATTTATGAACAAGGGAATTTGTCAGTGACATTTATTTTTTTAAATAAAGCCCTAAACAATAACCAATTGCAATTAATATTATACAATTATCAACATCTAACATGTACAAAATACTGCACCCATGAGTAGTTTGCCTGCGGGAAATATTTGTGAGTACTGTCTGCAGGCCATAAAGCTTTCTATAAAAGTAATAAAGATAATGCAGATGCTAAAAGGTTTCAGAGTAGCAGCCGTGTTAGTCTGTATTCGCAAAAAGAAAAGGAGTACTTGTGGCACCTTAGAGACTAACCAATTTATTTGAGCATGAGCTTTCATGAGCTACAGCTCACTTCATCGGATGCATAAAGTGGAAAATGCAGTGAAGATGTTTTATACACACAGACCATGACAAAATGGGTGTTTATCACTTGAAAAGGTTTCCACCCCCTCCACTCTCCTGCTGGTAATAGCTTATCTAAAGTGATCACTCTCCTTACAATGTGTATGATAATATCGATTTGTGCCACCTCCAGCATAAATCCAGGGTTTAACGAGAACGTTTGAGGAACAGCGGGGGGGAGGTGAGGAAGGGAGGAAAAAACAAGGGGAAACAGGTTACCCTGCATAATGACTCAACCACTCCCAGTCTCCATTCAAGCCCAAGTCAACTGTATCCAATTTGCAAATGAACTCCAATTCAGCAGTCTCTCGCTGGAGCCTGGTTTTGAAGTTTTTCTGTTGTAATATCGCAACTTTCATGTCTGTAATCGCGTAACCAGAGAGACAGAAGTGCTCCCCGACTGGTCCATGAATGCTATGCTACAATTCTTGACATCTGATTTGTGCCCATCCATTCCTCTACGTAGAGATGGTCCAGTCTGACCAATGCACATGGCATAGGGGCATCGCCTGCACACGATGGCACACATCACATTGGCAGATGCTAAAAGTATTACAGTACCTACCTTTTTGTGTGCACAATAAATTAATCATTCTATCTTAAACAATTAACTTACCATCAGACATAACCAACCACATGCTTTGCAGACAGGCATCTTGCTTACATGGTTGCAGTAAGAACTTATGAAGTCTGTTGTTTTGACGGATGAGTGTTTAGCTAGTATTGACTTTAGTTCTGGGTTTATTTGTTTTTATGGCTTCTCACATAGGAAGCGAGTCCAATCCTGTATTTGCAAATACGGTTGCATGTCTTGCAAGTGTAATTGTTATTGAGGGGAGGGTTTGAGGCGTTGGCCTTACAACGTGCTCTCTTCTCCTTTAAAGACCTCACACACCACTCCTTAAAAGTGGACATGACCACATGGCACAGACCTCACCATCTGGGTCTGTCCTGTGCAATGAGTTCCCAGGTTTTAATGTCTATCTTGCATGCTTTGAGGTTGGCCTTCAAGGTGTCTTTGTACTTGAGGATGGGTCAACCCTCACAGCAGGTTCCCGTGCTCAGTTGGCTTTAGAATACCACTTTCGATATACGGAAAACCTCCAGGCAGACTGCATAATGTCTGAATTCCAGTGGATAAGCATATCAATCAGATTTCAGGTGGTATAAGATGCTTGTGAGCAGCCTCACAGCCACAGTAGGTGGCTAGCCACAGTACTGCATTTCTAAAACAGAGGTCACAAGGAGCTTTGGGGACTCCTATCTCCTGAGAGCAGTACCATTTGTTAGTTTTGCCTGACCTCCAAATGTCACCTGCAGTTATTTTCCCACTCAATGCAAACAAAGGGCCATATCATGCCATCAGATTTTAGGTGGTACCATTGGTTTCAAGGGGAGTTTTGCTTAAAAATGTATGGCACAGTATAGCCCGTATTAAAATGCACTGCATACTATAGCAGTATACAATCCATCAGCATGTGGGATGTCTGGTCTTAATATATAGTACAAAAGAAATCTTTGTTGTTTCTTCAGTCTGGAATATATCTCTGTCATGCTTTGGTAGAACAAGTTAAAGCCTGAATTATGAATATTGTTATGCTGGAGGTGTTAATGGCTGCCATCAATCACAGACCCTGTTAAAGCTGATGGGAATGCTAATGACCTTTCTTTCAGGCTAAATGGAAAGAGCAATTAAGCCCCTTTATGTAGTGATAGCTGGGAAATAATAGGAGGCTACAGCCCAAGGCAATGAGCTGCCTAGAAAAGCCTGAGCAGAGTTTAGCTGTGTGTTCTGAGAAGTTTACCAATCACTAGCTGCAAATGCAGGGGTTAGGGGTTTAGGACAAGCTCTATGTGTGTCAAAAGCAGAAAACCAGGAGAAAGAAAGCCAGAGGGAATGGAAGAGAAGCAGCTGTGAGAGTGGCCCTGAGACAAAACAGAGACAGAGCTCTTTTGGGCACAGGACTGGCTAGAAAGGCAGGCTTGGAAATAGTTAGCAAGGAAGGTGCCTCCTGTTTGTTCCTACTGGGTTCTGGGAAACAGGACTTTGTGTGCATGCTATGTAAATAAATAGGATTGCACCAAATAATATACTTGGGTCTTATCATCAGTTTCTCCTCCTAACAGAAACCAGCCGGAAAGGCCCCAAATATTGGCTAACTAAAAGAGAAACAATGTATATGCTTTTAAATCAAGTACATTTCCTCCCATGAAATAAATAAATTACGGATACTGTGTGGTTAAATGTGAACTTCTAGAATTAGAAATAGGCTCAAGTGCAAAATTTGGATTTAGATACAGTTTCTGAAATCCCAGACACTAGAAGTGTGAGGATCTGGGAGGTATGGGTTGGCCCATTGCAAAGATTAAGGTAGGGTGACCAGATATCCTGATTTTATAGGGGCAGTCCCTATATTTGGGGCTTATATAGGCACCCCCAGCCCCTGTCCTGATTTTTCACACTTGCTATCTTGTCACCCTAGATAAAGTACATTTTGCAAAATTCAGATCTGGATTTGGATTTCAAACACCTTCTTAGTCTGGAAGTTTTAGGATATAGTTTTGGCTCAGGACCATTTATATCTAGAATAGTAAGAGTTGAAGGTCATGCTGCATGGTATGTCACTGGAAAAATAATTTCCCTTATATTTAAAGTCTCAGATTAGACTAATGACCTCACTATCACAATAATGTTGGGATTCTGCATGCACAAAGGCTGGACTTTAAATATCATTATTTGTAAATTGTGCCATATGTCTTTTGAAAGGGCATTTTCCCCAGGTTTGCAGTAAACTCTCAGATTTGAACTATGCTCTCCATATCAGGATTTAGCCCCGATCCTGGACATGGATCCACATTGGCTCAGAAGTCATGCATGAATCCATTTACAGGACTCATCTCTGATTGTAAATTCTCTGGGGCACAGACTATGTATTATGTGTACAGTACCAAGCACAATGAGGCACTGATGCAAACTGGGGTCTTTGGATGAAGATAAAGTTGATGGTGATAATACAAATAACCGGTATTCTTAATATGCCTTTTTTTCAAGCAGGTATCTGTACTAGTAAACACCTGATTCATTATGTACATAATAATAATCTTAGATAACTAATTAAAGAGCTAAACCAATACACATAAAAAGATTGCATAGAAAAATCAATGTTTTCTTGGTGCAAAGATTAAAACCTGCCAAAACCAGCCACTCCTCAAAGCCCTGCTTTATTGTTTCAGATAGTTTGCTATGTCAGAATTATTTCAGAAATATTTCAAAACATATGGTTCTCCCAAGTATGTTAAAGATGTTCTCAAGCTATTCAAAACTTCATGCACGTTTACAGATAGCTGCCTCTGCACATCTACTTTCTTTATCTTGGCCCAAGTTTAAACTATACTTATATAACAGAAAAATTGAATGCCTTTAAGAACAAGGCCTCAGAGTGACTTTAGTGTGGTGGTATTGATTTTATGGACACAAACACTGAGACCCAGATTCTATTTTTAACTGTCTCTCTTGGTTAAAAAGGAAAAATATCAGGACATTTAGAAAATGTGAAGAGGAAGTAATGTAGTGCAAACTCCGGGGACTGTTAAAAGAAAGGAAATGAGTCAGTGAGTCGCTAAGTAAGGGAAGTTGTCTGTTTACACAGGAGTTAAAAGAGTTAAAGAGCCTGTTTATTAAATTTAAAATCTGATTTTCAGACCAAAGCAGATAGGATATTAGGATGTGTTTGGGATAAGCGTGTCCAGACCACTGAACCTTCTGAGGTTTGTCCATTGCTAGTACAGATACAAAATGATCAGCCACAGACATGGGCAAAAGTCAGAAGCCACCACAAGACAAACCCCTTTCCTGACTGTTAACAAACAAGAGCAAACAAACAAATAGGTCATGAAACCATTTTTTTTCCTTTGCAGATCATCTTTAACCCTGACCCAGGGTGACTGGGTCAACAGGAGTGATGGGATAATTTCTGATCAGCTGTAAGCAGATACAGAGGAATTGTATCCACTTACATGAGGTCTGAATATGGTCCTGTTGGTCAGTTTTCTCATAAGTTTGCTTAATTGATTTGGTCTATGGCTAGTTAAAATGTTACTACAGCTTTAAGGCACTCCTTATATGCCTTAGTTTCAAACATGAAAAAGCAGCAAGGCTTCTTCTGCTGACATGGATTGAATTCAGACTTTGGAAAAAATCTTGGGAATGGCAAATGTCTATTTGTGATCCAGTCCTCTGTACTTTCATAGCGGAATAGCTCACATAGTTTAGTCAGCAGCTCTGATTTCCCAATTGGAAACAACAGCTAGTGAAGAAATCCTTCCCATTAGTCTGAGAGAGTTGCTGCAACAGTTGTATCCTGCTGTCTTTCTCAGATCCACAGTCAGATGTTAATCTGAATACTGCAGAACTGAGAAATGAAAGTGGCCTTGTCCTAATGGTTTGTTTTTCAGGTCTTTAGCTGGCTCTATTCATAAATATATATTTTGAAATGTCTAACACAGCAGTAGGCATAATGATTAATACCAGATCTGGTTTGCTGTCAGAACATGAGAGCATCTGATATTTTTGACCAGCAACACCTTGGCCACAGCAGAAATCCCGCCATTAGTGCAAATATAGTTTGTGGTCCCTATTAGTGCAAATCACAAAACTAAAACACACTTCAACCTAATTCAGCAACTCGACTTGAGGAAACCATGGCCTGGGTGGCAGGAATGGAGGCACTTTGGCAGAAGTGGCAGGAAGTTTACACATCACTAGTACAGTCAGCAGTGCAGTCCATGACCACAAATCCGGACAGGATTTAGGGAATCCTACCTGGTGATGCTAGAACCACAGTGTTATAGTGTGCACTCACCACCAGAGTGCCCCCTGGGGTCAGGACATTGTGGGGAATCTTCCTCTCTAGCACCCCCTTGTGTCCTGGTTCCACAATGGTCTGCCACCTCTGTGGCCTACTCCTCCACCCATGTAAGCTTTCAGTCCAGTCCCCTTCCAGTGTTAACAGCAAACAAATTAAATCTTAACTCAAAATAGCCACCTGGGCATTAAATACCAGTCCTTCGTAGAGATCCAAGATTAAGCCCTTGACTAGGCCAGGTCCCTTGGATTAGGGCAGGGACAGCAAACCTTCCCTGTCCTGGCTTAATCCAGAATGGGCCCATAGTAAAAGCAGATAGAAAAGGAGTACTTGTGGCACCTTAGAGATGAACAAATTTATTTGAGCATAAGCTTTCGTGAGCTACAGCTCACTTCATCGGATGCATGTAGTGGAAAATAGTGTCCTATCTCGGGGCCTCTCCTTCTGCCCCTCCACCCCCATGAACATGATACAGTTCTGTTGTGACCTAGAATCCTATTTTTGATGTCTCCGACTCAAGGAATATTTCCAACACACCTCTGAACAGCATACTAACCCATAGAGACCTTCCTACCAAGACTACAAAAAGAAGGATTCTGGGTGGACTCCTCCTGAAGATTGAAACAACAGACTGGACTTCTACATAGAGTGCTTCCGCCGATGTGCAAGGTCTGAAAAAGTGGAAAAGCAGCATCACTTGCCCCATAACCTCAGTCGTGCAGAACACAATGCCATCCAGAGCCTCAGAAACAACTCTAACATCATAATAAAAAAGGCTGACAAAGAAGGTGCTGTCGTCATCATGAATAGGTTGGAATATGAATAAGAGGCTGCTAGGCAGCTCTCCAACACCACTTTCTACAAGCAATTACCCTCTGAACCACTGAGGGTTACCAAAAGAAACTACAGCATTTGCTCAAGAAACTCCCTGAAAAAGCACAAGAACAAATCCGCACAGACACACCCCTAGAACCCTGACCAGGGGTATTCTATCTGCTACCCAAAATCCATAAACCTGGAAATCCTGGATGCCCCATCATCTCAGGCATTGGCACCCTGACAGCAGGATTTTCTGGCTATGTAGAATCCCTCCCTAGGCTGTAAGCTACCAGCACTCCCAGCTATCTTTGAGACACCACTGACTTCCTAAGGAAACTACGATCCATCGGTGATCTTCCTGAAAACATCATCCTGGCCACTATGGATGCAGAACCCCTCTACACCAACATTCCACACAAAGATGGACTACAAGCCGTCAGGAACAGTATCCCTGATAATGTCTCAGCAAACCTGGTGGCTGAACTTTTTGACTTTGTCCTCACCCATGCCTTTTTCACATTTGGGGACAAAGTATACTTTCAAATCAATGGCACTGCTATGGGTACCTGCATCGCCCCACAGTATTCCAACATTTGTATGGCTGACTTAGAACAACGCTTCCTCAGCTCTCGTCCCCTAATGCCCCTACTCTACTTGTGCTACATTGATGATATCTTCATCATCTGGACCCATGGAAAAGAAGCCCTTGATGAATTCCACCATGATTTCAACAATTTCCATCCCACCATCAACCTCAGCCTGGACCAGTCCACACAAGAGATCCACTTCCTGGATGCTACGGTGCTAATAAGCGATGGTCACATAAACACCACCCTATACCAGAAGCCTGCTGACCGCTATGCCTACCTACGTGCCTCCAGCTTTCATCCAGATCACACCACCCGATCCATTGTCTACAGCCAAGTTCTATGATACAACTGCATTTGCTCCAACCCCTCAGACAGAGACAAACACCTACAAGATCTCTATCAAGCATTCTTACAACTACAATACCCACCTGCTGAAGTGAAGAAACAGATTGACAGAGCCAGAAGAGTACCCAGAAGTCACCTACTTCAGGACAGGCCCAACAAAGAAAATAACAGAACGCCGCCTTCAGCCCTTCACCTTCAGCTCCCAACTAAAACCTCTCCAACGCATCATCAAGTATCTACAATCTATCCTGAAGGACGACCCATTACTCTCACAGATCTTGGGAGACAGGCCAGTCCTTGCTTACAGACAGCAAGGCTTGAATAAAGACTGGGAGTGGATGTGTCATTACACAAAGTAAAACTATTTCCCCATTTTTATTCCCCCCCACACACATACACACTGTTCCTCACACGCTCTTGTCAACTGCTGGAAATCGCCCAACTTGATTTTCACTACAAAAGGTCCCCCCAGCCCCCCCTCTCCTGCTGGTAATAGCTCACCTTACCTGATCACTCTTGTTACAGTGTGTATGGTATCACCCATTGTTTCATGTTCTCTGTGTATATAAATCTCCCCACTGTATTTTCCACTGAATGTATCCGATGAAGTGAGCTGTAGCTCACGAAAGCTTATGCTCAAATAAATTTGTTCGTCTCTAAGGTGCCACAAGTCCTCCTTTTCTTTTTGCGGATACAGACTAACACGGCTGCTACTCTGAAACCTAAAAGCAGATAGTCGTTTATATCTGGCCTGGTGATCTCTGACTGATCTCTGTCTGTTCCTGGCCCTGCTGGATACATAAAGACCAACTCTCAGTGGTTTTCTCTGCATCTGATCATGGGATGGTAACCTTAGGTAACCCCTGGAGACCTGAACTCCTAGCCATGCACCCAGAGCCGTTCCTTGGGTAGGGTGAATGAGGGTGACCGCTCCGGGTCCCGTGCTTTGGAGGGCCCTGTGGGCCAGTGCGTTGGCCAGCGCGGTCGCTCCCAGAAGAGACAAATCTGTCACTTCTGCCCTGGAACCTGCACCCCCCTAGGGATAGCCCTGCAGGCATCTTCATAGGGTGGTGGGTGCCAAGGCAATGGTGCATCTGATAAGGGTAGCAAATTCCTAGTACACCTGATCACATATAGGCTTTGGAATTATGGCACCAAAGAGAAGGACAAGGTCTCAGCAGTCTAAACTAAGATCCCCTTTTATTGTGGAAGTCCTGTCTCTCCTAACCCCTGCTAGAACACTACTATACTGTATCTGCACTTGCTCTGTTTGAGGGCTGTTGCTCCATCACTTTCACAAACACTAAACCTACCCCTATGTTTTTACACAAATGTGTGAGTGGGTGGGGTTTTAAAGAGTGAAGAAACTAAGAGTAAAGACATTGGGCCAAATCCCTGGTGTAACTCCACTGGTTTGTAATTTCTGTGGGATTATATTAATTGATGAATCTGCCCTGTTGGCACAAATGATTCTGAAAATAGCTTTAAAAATTAACATTGTAGGTCAGTTTATAGGAACATTTGCTGCTATTCTTCAAGAGGGTGCTGGTGAGTTATGGGGAGTGATGGTAGAAATTGTTGACCCTGATTGGTTGGGAAGACAAGAGGGCTACTGTTGTTGGTTTATCTTCTTACATGTTGTGTTTGATTTTTACTGTTCTTACACCTAGAGCCTGGGATAGGGACAGCTTAAAAATGAAATAAATCCTGTCTAGGTGATGAGATGGATTGTATTGATGCGACACAGATAACAGCAGGGTTGCAGACAGTCTCATTTTGTTGATGAATCATTTGACGAACTGCTAGTTACGCTTGAGTGACCTTTTCTTTGTGTTGGGCTTAAGTAGTAACACCTACCTGAGAGAGCTGTGTTATGTGATCTGTCTCTAGTACATGTCACTTGACAAATACTATGTTTCATAGGGTGGTGAGAGAGTCGTGTGGCCAGATTCTGATTTCATGTGGGTGTAAACCTGGAGGAACTCAAATGAAGTGACTCTGAATTTGCCTCCAGAGCAGAATTCACCCCTCATTCTATGAAAACTAACTTCCTAACAACCTCTTTTTTCTTGACTTGCTCTCATTTTTTTAATAAACAGTTTATTTCTTTGGCTTTTATTCTTTCTTCCATTTCAGCACTTCCCTGGCAAAAACCACCTACTGGGCACTTAATAAAAGTTCTTTCAGCTATAATTGTGTGGGGTAACAGTGACACCCAGTGGGTACTAAGATTAGTGTCAGGTTTCGGAGTTGCAGCCATGTTAGTCTGTATCTGCAAAAAGAGACGGAGGACTTGTGGCACCTTAGAGACTAACAAATTTATTTGAGCATAAGCTTTCGTGAGCTACAGCTCACTTCATCGGATGCATTCAGTGGAAAATACAGTGGGGAGATTTATATACACAGAGAACACGAAACAATGGGTGTTACCATACACACTGTAAGGAGAGTGATCAGGTAAGGTGAGCTGTTACCAGCAGGAGAGCGGGTGGGGGTTGGGGGGGGAAACCTTTTATAGTGATAATCAAGGTGGGCCATTTCCAGCAGTTGAGAAGCATGTCTGAGGAACAGCAGGGGGAGGGGAATAAACGTGGGGAAATAGTTTAACTTTGTGTAATGACACATCCACTCCCAGTCTTTATTCAAGCCTAAGTTAATTGTATCCAGTTTGCAAATTAATTCCAATTCAGCAGTCTCTCATTGGAGTCTGTTTTTGAAGTTTTTTTGTTGAAGAATTGCCACTTTTAGGTTTGCAATCGAGTGACCAGAGAGATTGAAGTGTTCTCTGACTGGTTTTTGAATGTTATAATTCTTGACGTCTGATTTGTGTCCATTTATTCTTTTACGTACAGACTGTCCAGTTTGGCCAATGTACATGACAGAGGGGCATTGCTGGCACATGATGGCATCTATCACATTGGTAGATGTGCAGGTGAACGAGCCTCTGATAGTGTGGCTGATGTGATTAGGCCCTATGATGGTGTCCCCTGAATAGATATGTGGACACAGTTGGCAACGGGCTTTGTTGCAAGGATAGGTTCCTGGGTTAGTAGTTCTGTTGTGTGGTGTGTGGTTGCTGGTGAGTATTTGCTTCAGGTTGGGGGGCTGTCTGTAGGCAAGGACTGGCCTGTCTCCCAAGATCTGTGAGAGTGATGGGTCGTCCTTCAGGGTAGGTTGTAGATCATTGATGATGCGTTGGAGAGGTTTTAGTTGGGGGCTGAAGGTGATGGCTAGTGGCGTTCTGTTATTTTCTTTGTTGGGCCTGTCCTGTAGTAGGTACTCTTCTGGCTCTGTCAATCTGTTTCTTCACTTCAGAAGGTGGGTATTGTAGTTGTAAGAATGCTTGATAGAGATCCTGTAGGTGTTTGTCTCTGTCTGAGGGGTTGGAGCAAATGCGGTTGTATCGTAGAACTTGGCTGTAGACAATGGATCGGGTGGTGTGATCTGGATGAAAGCTGGAGGCATGTAGGTAGGCATAGCGGTCAGTAGACTTCCGGTACAGGGTGGTGTTTATGTGACCATTGCTTATTAGCACCGTAGCGTCCAGGAAGTGGATCTCTTGTGTGGACTGGTCCAGGCTGAGGTTGATGGTGGGATGGAAATTGTTGAAATCATGGTGGAATTCCTCAAGGGCTTCTTTTCCATGGGTCCAGATGATGAAGATGTCATCAATATAGCGCAAGTAGAGTAGGGGCATTAGGGAATGAGAGCTGAGGAAGCGTTGTTCTAAGTCAGCCATAAAAATTTTGGCATACTGTGGGGTGATGCGGGTACCCATAGCAGTGCCATTGATTTGAAAGTATACTTTGTCCCCAAATGTGAAAAAGGCATGGGTGAGGACAAAGTCAAAAAGTTCAGCCACCAGGTTTGCTGAGACATTATCAGGGATACTGTTCCTGACGGCTTGTAGTCCATCTTTGTGTGGAATGTTGGTGTAGCGGGGTTCTACATCCATAGTGGCCAGGATGGTGTTATCAGGAAGATCACCGGTGGATTGTAGTTTTCTCAGGAAGTCAGTGGTGTCTCGAAGGTAGCTGGGAGTGCTGGTAGCGTAGGGCCTGAGGAGGGGGTCTACATAGCCAGAAAATCCTGCTGTCAGGGTGCCAATGCCTGAGATGATGGGGCGTCCAGGATTTCCAGGTTTATGGATCTTGGGTAGCAGATAGAATACCCCAGGTCAGGTTTCCAGGGGTGTGTCTGTGCGGATTTGTTTCAACAATTTACATCCCAAAAGGTCCCCGTCCCCCCCGCTCTCCTGCTGGTAATAGCTCACCTTACCTGATCACTCTTGTTACAGTGTATATGGTAACACCCATTGTTCCATGTTCTCTGTGTATATAAATCTCCCCACTGTATTTTCCACTGAATGTATCCGATGAAGTGAGCTGTAGCTTATGCTTATGCTTAAATAAATTTGTTAGTCTCTAAGGTGCCACAAGTCCTCCTTTTCTTTTTAAGATTAGTGTATAATTCATAAACATAAACATCCCCAGGCTATGGTCTAATTTCCCATTTTCCCATGCTGCGTGTTGGACAGAGTAACTATTATCTTGGCACATTTCGTGCCAGGTTATAATGGATAGCTCCAGCTCTAACAATGCAAGGATTAGCATCCTTTCAGAATAAAATCAAAATGAAACCCCACTCAGTAATATTTTTCTTTGCATACATAAATGCATTGTAAGAAAAAGCCATCACTCATATTTGACACAGTTATATTAAAAAGAATAAACAAATTGCTGCTTTGGTAGCTTATATACACAATGCTATACAAATATACTGCCATCATCCGATAAGGGGATCTTGTTAAGATGGAAACCCTTGTACTGCATATTCTGGTCTCAAGATAAGTGTCAGGCCCCGGAGTGCTGTATCTAAAGTCTGCCTCACAGTGCACTTAATTAAGTCACTTGTACAGTAAGAAGAGTCAACACTTTTTCCTAAAAGCCCTAACTGGGCTGGTCCCTAGCATCATGGCCACCTCTCATTCAATGCCTCTTCATGGCAGCGCTCAGTGGATGGAGCTGGGGTTCAAACCCCTTGGTAAGGGCCTTGAGATCCTGCGCTTACGCCCGTAGCAGCATAGCTGTGGCAGTGGCATGGGCTAGGTTCCTGAGTACAACACCTCCCCCACACCCCAGGACTCTCAGGCAGCTAAGATGTGCCGCAACTCATGCTGCTGCGGCTACATCGCTATTTTTACTTGAGCTAGCTTTGATCTAGCTGATCGAAGCTAGCTCGGATATATTTACAGGAGCTGCAGTTACACCTCCTGATCACGTTGAAGCATGCCCCTAGTGCCACACCGCAGAGTGGAAGGTGGTAGCCAGCATACTCTTTGGGAATTGGGCCAGCTGGTGTATATCAGAGTAGTTCAATGGAGCTATACTGATTTATACAAGGCCTCTTATCTAGGCTGCTTGCATCCCTGCTTTGGAACATTTCCTCCATTTAAACAAAGTCTAAAGCTAGTGCCCATCAATCTCATCCCTAACACAAATCCCTACAAAATACATTTATGAATATACAATGGAGAGATGTCTCTACTCTGCCTTTAGCATAATGCTCTTCAAGAGGTCCAGGAAACCCTCTGGAAGGGAATCTGTGTGCAGAGCACAACTGCAAAGACAACAGAGCCCTTGCCGTATCTGTGGGCATATCTGCACAGCAGCTGGGAGACCTGATTCCCACTGACATACACGTGCTCGCTCTGTTATCTGTGTTGCATCAATACACTAGCGCGGTAGAAACGGCCGTGTGGCCGCAGCAGCGCAGAGGGCAGCTCGGGCCCGTCTGGCGCCCTCGGTGCGTACCCGGGCAGCAAGCCCGAGCTCGTTGCCTGTGCTTCCGCCGCCACACACTGCTATTTTTAGGCACTAGCTCAAGCACAGCTAGAATGTGTATGTCTACCCAAGCGGGGACTCACATCTCCAGCTGCACTGTAGCCTTGCCCGGGATTTCCCCAAGAGGGT
Source organism: Lepidochelys kempii (assembly GCF_965140285.1). Classification (NCBI taxonomy): domain Eukaryota; kingdom Metazoa; phylum Chordata; order Testudines; family Cheloniidae; genus Lepidochelys; species Lepidochelys kempii. Next base: position 97,869,772 of record NC_136388.1, on the reverse strand, counting down.
TGAAGATCCTGGAGTCCTTTGTGGAGTTAATCCCATATTCTTCTCTTTGCTATTTATCTCAGGGACTTTATATGCAAAAAGCTCAGTTCTCTCAACCCCTCCTGGATTATTCATTTTTAGTATTTTGCACTTTGAGCACCTTTAATCCAAGGCTCTCAATATGCTTTATAAACATTAATTAATAAGGCCTCCCACAGATGGAGAAATGGAGGCTAAGTGACTTACTCAATGTCACACAGTGAAGCAGTGCTCAAGAACAGAGTCTAGTAGTCCTAACTCCCAGTCCTTGGCTTCAGCCACAAATTATATATTGCAACAGGATTTCTTTGGGAGATGGGATGTGATAAAATGAAGCATTACTATGCATCACAGTGTAACCACAGATGGCCAGCTTGACTGTGGGGGAAAAGAAAGCAAAAAAGAAAGACCCTCTTAAAGTATGTCTACACTTGAGCTGGAGGTATAATTTCTAGTGTAATTTTCATGCCTGTGCCGGCTCTGATTGAGTTAGTTTGCTAAAAATAGAAGTGTAGCTGCAGCACCATGAGTAGTGAGAGGGGCTAGTCACTGGAGTACATTCCTAGGGTCTCAGATAGGATCATACTTGGGTTGACTAGCCCATCCTAGTGCTTGTGCCACTGTAGCTACACTTCTGTACTTTCCACTTTATGCATCCGATGAAGTGAGCTGTAGCTCACGAAAGCTTATGCTCAGATAAATTGGTTAGTCTCTAAGGTGCCACAAGTACTCCTTTTCTTTTTACTTCTATATTTAGCACAGGAGCTTGATCAGAGTTGACACAGTTATGGAAATTACACCTTCCAGCTACAATAGAGACACACCTTAGGTTGGTGTGTATTGTAGTGGGCATGGGTTGTGTGTTGAATGCCCTATATCTAATAAAGATTTAAGCATGTGCCTAATTTTATTCACTGTGAGTAGCTCCCCTGACTTTCAGTGTGGGGGCCTCAGATTAATGGGAGTGTCAGATGTCCCTCTCAGGCTAGTTAGTGGGCCATACAGCACAGATTTCTAGAATAAATGACATTTATTTATTCATTTTATTTGCAAATCACTTTTCTCATCAAGAAGCCATGCCTCTTAGGTTTGTAATGACTAAAATAACTCTAATCATGGGAATCTCAGTGTCTGTATCCTTATCTCCCAGCTGCTTTATCTACTGTTGAAAAAAAATAAAAGGAGTACTTGTGGCACCTTAGAGACTAACCAATTTATTTGAGCATAAGCTTTCGTGAGCTACAGCTCACTTCATCGGATGCATACTGTGGAAACTGCAGAAGACATTATATACACAGAGACCATGAAACAATACCTCCTCCCAACCGACTCTCCTGCTGGTAATAGCTTATCTAAAGTGATCACTCTCCTTAAAATGTGTATGATAATCAAGTTGGGCCATTTCCAGCACAAATCCAGGTTTTCTCAACCTCCGCCCCCCCCCCCCCACAAACTCACTCTCCTGCTGGTAATAGCCCATCCAAAGTGACCACTCTCTTTACAATGTAACCCCTCCAACGCATTATTAAGGATCTACAACCTATCCTGAAGGATGACCCAACACTCTCACAAATCTTGGGAGACAGGCCAGTCCTTGCCTACAGACAGCCCCCCAACTTGAAGCAAATACTCACCAGCAACCACATACCACACAACAGAACCACTAACCCAGGAACCTATCCTTGCAACAAAGCCCGTTGCCAACTGTGCCCACATATCTATTCAGGGGACACCATCACAGGGCCTAATAACATCAGCCACACGATCAGAGGCTCGTTCACCTGCACATCCACCAATGTGGTATATGCCATCATGTGCCAGCAATGCCCCTCTGCCATGTACATTGGCATTGGCATTGTACATTACCCCCCCCCCCAGACATTCTGGTTAAACTTGGATTTATGCTGGAAATGGCCCACCTTGATTATCATACATATTGTAAGGAGAGTGGTCAGTTTGGCTGAACTGTTACCAGCAAGAGAGTGAGTTTATGTGTGGGGGGAGGGTGGAGGGTGAGAAAACCTGGATTTGTGCTGGAAATGGCCCAACTTGATGATCACTTTAGATAAGCTATTACCAGCAGGACAGTGGGGTGGGAGGAGGTATTGTTTCATGATCTCTGTGTGTATATAAAGTCTGCTGCAGTTTCCACGGTATGCATCCGATGAAGTGAGCTGTCGCTCACGAAAGCTCATGCTCAAATAAATTGGTTAGTCTCTAAGGTGCCGCAAGTCCTCCTGTTCTTTTTGCGAATACAGACTAACACGGCTGTTACTCTGAAACCTGTTGAGAAAAACAAGCTGTAATGTGATGAGATCATTTGCCATTGCCCTGAATTGAATGGATTCTGCCTTAGGCCTCAATCAATAGGCTGGTTTCAGAGTAGCAGCCGTGTTAGTCTGTATTCGCAAAAAGAAAAGGAGGACTTGTGGCACCTTAGAGACTAACCAATTTATTAGAGCATAAGCTTTCATGAGCTACAGCTCACTTCCTCAGATGCATATCGTGGAAACTGTTCATATCAAGCAAAGAGTGTTCAATAGCTTTTTGAGCAACAAATATTTGTTAATATTTCTTTTTTTAAATCAGCTTTTCTCCCCTTTTTTATACCCAAGTACCAGTCAAAAAGCAATCCTGCAAAAGAGTCTTGTGATGTGGTGCCTGCTCGTTTTCAGAGAACTGCATGGTAGAGAGCTTTAGTAGGGTTCTTGAAGTGTAATAATTCTGAAAGTGGTCTAATGAAACATGCAGAAAAGTGAAAATAAATATGGCTAAAAGCAGGGCTCCAGGGACGGTAATACGTTATGGGCTGTGAGCTAGTGGAGGCTCCGTCCAGCTCCACACAAAAACTACACAACTGGAGAGCCCAAAGGTTACCCATCTGGGAGCTTGTGGATTTAAGAAAGGCAGTTCCAAAATAAAACTACATATACCTACAAAAAGAGCCTTCCCTATAGACTTGGCTACTCCAAAGGGTCCCTCTCCTCTCCCAGACTTTAGGGGCTTGTAGGGTCCCGCTCCTCTCCCAGAACCTGGTTCTTTCTGTCAGGGGTTCGCAGGGTCCCTCTCACCTCCCAGACCCTTGTTCTCTCTGTCAGAGGACTCATGGGGTTCCTCTCCTCCCCCAAAGCCTGGCTCTCTCTGTCAGAGGGCTCATGGGGTTCCTCTCCTCCCCCAAAGCCTGGCTCTCTCTGTCAGAGGGCTGTTTCATCCCCAATCATCAGCATCTCAGTGAATCAGCCGTAACTAATCTGCAGCTGCCAGTTGGATTCCAACATCTGCTAGTTGAATGGGCAATAGGAGAATAGGTCCCCTGGCTAGTGGCTTGTCTTTGACCCAGTTCAGATGTGAATGGCAGAGTTTATCACCAAAAAGGAAAGGAGGACTAGTGGCACCTTAGAGACTAACCAATTTGTTTGAACATAAGCTTTCGTGAGCTACAGCTCACTTTATCAGATACATCCGATGAAGTGAGCTGTAGCTCACGAAAACTTATGCTCAAATAAATTGGTTAGTCTCTAAGGTGCCACAAGTACTCCTTTTCTTTTTGCGAATACAGACTAACACGGCTGCTACTCTGAAATTTATCACCAAAGTAATTTTTTGGTCAGTTCTGCTCCTTTCTGGTCAATACCTACGTTACAAAACCATCATCACAGCCAGCTCTAACTGGCTCCTTGGATTGCAGTCTCAGCAGACAGAACAAGAACTGAATGGGCCCCCCTGCCTTTACACTCCCAGAGATTGCTCTTCCTATCAAAGTCATAGTTCACTGGAGGGTTGATGCAGTGACTGCTTGCACTATTGCTGTTCCGCAGGTGGTATCTACTGTCTGGGCAAATAAAGGAATTCAACTTGCTGTTAACTTTCATCTGCTCTAAAACATGTGGGAAGGAGAGTCACAATGTTGAGTAATTTAAAGGTATCAGACATTATTAAATGCAGATATTTATCCACCTGAACTCCAGTAAGGATCACTGAAGGCCTGGCCAGTGACTGTATAAGTCAACTGTGCATGTAAAACTAGTTTTAAACAGATAATTTGATATTACACTTCTGTATTTCACTTAACTCTCATTACTCACTTATAACCCTCTCCGCCCAGCTCACCACCATCTCTCCCACCTCCACCTCTGCTTTCCCTCTCTTTCCTTGTTGTCACTATTACATATAAATCTCACCCAAGATTAATCTATTTGCTTCCAGGGCAGTAAATGTCCATTCCAAGGTCTCATCACATCAAGTTCTTTCCAAGGCAACACTGTATTCAGAATCGATGATTCCAGCAAATCACAGAGAGACTCTCCTACTAAAATCAGGTATGAAATTGACTTCATAATTCATGTCAGTGCCAGTCACTAGTACCACTGCCAGGGTTATAACTAAGGAGTGGAGGTCAGGCGTGTTGAATGGAGGTAGCTGTTTCTGTCCCAGCAATCAAATGTTTCAGTTCAGTAGAAACTTTTTGCCTCCTTTCCACTTAATTTGCCTTAAGAAATCTGGTGATGATGGTGCAATTAAGCCTGAAAGTCTTGATCCTAAGGTCCAATTGCTGGCAGGGGTGGCAAAGGTGGTGTTATGGTCCCCAATCCTGAGCCCAAGCTCAGGCCAATGCAGCCTCCCTGGCATAAGTCAAAGCAGCTTCAGAGCTGCTTTACCTCCTATCAGTTACAGAATGCCCAAGGGGCCATTGTCAAGCTGTGGATTGTTGAAATGCAGTGACGCTCCAACCACAATCTCTCCCCTTCCCACTGGCCATCCCTGACATACCTCCTACACTGGAGGCTACAAAAGGCCAGTCAGTCTAGCTCTACGCTACTTAGAGCTTCCTCCAAGCCAGGGGAATCTCCACACATCCAGTACTGTGAGCTTTCCAGATGCGATACCATTCACAGTGCCCATCACCATGTATCTGAGCAGGGCAAAGTAGCCAGAATGAGGAGCCAAGGACTTGGATTTAAACCTTCACCATCTTTAAGATCTAACAGCTCACTGGCATTAGTAGTTTCTGTACTTTGAGATACAGTCTCAGCAGCTAGACTTCAGTGTATGTAATAGTCATCATCAGGTTGAAAGTCATGATGTTTTTCACACCTTGAATGCAGCAGATGTGTCTCTAAAATAAAGCAGGTAAATAAAGACAATGTAGCTGGAAAGAGCCTTTCACTGAAATTGTTAGAACATGGAAACACAGCCAGAGAGGGCAGATGACACTAAACTGGGAGGAGAGGTAGATACGCTGGAGGGTAGGGATAGGATACAGAGGACCCTAGACAAATTAGAGGATTGGGCCAAAAGAAATCTGATGAGGTTCAACAAGGACAAATGCAGAGTCCTGCACTTAGGACGGAAGAATCCCATGTACCGCTACAGACTAGGGACCAAATGGCTAGGCAGCAGTTCTGCAGAAAAGGACCTAGGGGTTACAGTGGACGAGAAGCTAGATATGAGTCAACGGTGTGCCGTTGTTGCCAAGAAGGCCAATGGCATTTTGGGATGTATAAGTAGGGGCATTGCCAGCAGATCGAGGGATGTGATCGTTCCCCTCTATTCGACATTGGTGAGGCCTCATCTGGAGTACTGTGTCCAGTTTTGGGCCCCACACTACAAGAAGGATGTGGATAAATTGGAGAGAGTCCAGCGAAGGGCAACAAAAATGATTAGGGGTCTGGAACACATGAGTTATGAGGTGAGGCTGAGGGAACTGGGATTGTTTAGTCTGCAGAAGAGAAGAATGAGGGGGGATTTGATAGCTGCTTTCAACTACCTGAGAGGTGGTTCCAGAGAGGATGGTTCTAGACTATTCTTAGTGGTAGAAGAGTACAGGACAAGGAGTAATGGTCTCAAGTTGCAGTGGGGGAGGTTTAGGTTGGATATTAGGAAAAACTTTTTCACTAGGAGGATGGTGAAACACTGGAATGGGTTACCTAGGGACGTGGTGGAATCTCCTTCCTTAGAAGTTTTTACGGTCAGGCTTGACAAAGCCCTGGCTGGGATGATTTAATTGGGGATTGGTCCTGCTTTGAGCAGGGGGTTGGATAGATGACCTCCTGAGGTCCCTGCCAACCCTGATATTCTATGCTTCTATGAAAAGGGAAAAAGCCCAATGGCTTCTGAGGGCAACCGAGAAGAAAGCTCAAAGCCGAGGATTTTTCAGATGTGAAATGCCAAAGGGGGCTAGATGGTGCAGTGAATTAATGAATAGCCATTCACCTCTGGGGACAAATCTTTACCTATGTCAACGCTGAGAATGAAGTGGGTGAAGGCATGGCCACAGCATGCTGCATTCCAGCAATCCCCATGGGTATAAGAGCTCCTATGAGCCTTCACAACTTGATGCAATGTAGAGCAGCTCTGAAGGTTGCTCAAAGTTGTACCAAGGGTCTAAAGGGGCAGAAAGGTGATGGAAAGGCAGGGTGTGTTGAGCACTGCATAGTACAACGCGGTGTGCACCTGAATCTTGTATTACGAGCACTGCTGTTTTAAGCAAGAGCTTCATCATGGGAGAAACTGTTGCTAGGTGGTTAGTGTTTTTCATAACACTTCACTAACTCTTTTAATGTTTATAGGACTGCATCTTCTTGCATGTGCTTACACTTAATAGCAGCAATTCCAAGAATCTGACTGATATATTCCTTATATCTTTATCCTCCCAGGTAAAACCCATCAATGCCGCATTTAGCTCCCTTCTTTTTCTACCCAATAACGAAGCCTCAGAAAGTGATTTCAATTTGCAGCATTGTTGCTTAAGTGAATCACACAAGGTTAGGTTCTCTGCTGCATTCAGTTTATGCTGGGCACAGCAGAGAGGACTCCCTGATTCTCTCCCCAGACCTAGCCCCTTGCAAAGTTTAGAGTAGCCAGAGGGCTTGCTCTAATCTGCGCTAGCTGAGTATGGTCCCATAGAAACCATATGCTAGCTGTGGATTGCTGGAGTGCATTGGACTCTGGCTACTCCCCTCCCCCTGAATGGAGGGCTGTGGTGATGGAAGGCATAGGAACCAGCTCCACTGGCTTGATATCGGCTGGGGACTCCCCACACTGCGAGAGAGAATGGATGGTCCAGAGGTTAGGACACTAGTCTGAGGAGCTGGAGGTTCTATTCCCTGCTCTGCCACAGATTTCCTGTAAATAAAGCAAATCACTTAGTCTCTCTGTGCCACAGTTCCCCTTCTGTAATATGGTGATGATATTCCTTCCCTATCTCACTGGGTGTGGAGGAGAGGATTTTGAAGTGGTCCGATACTTTAGCAGGTGGGGCCATATAAGTAGATAAGATAGATTGATGGGGATCCACGGATGGGGTCTAAAGGGAGCAGAGCAGTGCCAAGAATCTGTCCCATATAGTTTGTCCTGCTACAGTGAAGTTTTCTGTAACAGATACAATTGTAATAATGCAGAACAAACCAAAAGACTAAAAAAGACTTTTATGAACATTGTTGCACCAGCATGCTGGGCCCGATACTCAAATAGCAGTAGCCAATGATTAAAGTGATAGTATGACCTTCAGCAAGCTCCAAAGTGGCTAAACTAATGAGGATAAAGTTTCTCCCGGTGAAGGAATCAGATCTTCATGAAGGATAGCAATACAATGGTGCTATGATGGCAATAAGAGAGATACAAAAGACAATGTTCAGGGAATTCTGCCGAACAGTGTAGCCCTGTGTTACTCTGAAAATGTAAAAGAAAGCTGGAATTATTTTGCTGAGCACAGAGGGGTGAAAGAACATACAAATGGGCACACTGGGCCAGACCAATGGTCCATCTAGTCCAGTATCCTGTTTTTCAACAGTGGCCAATGCCAGGTGCTTCAAAGGGAATGAACAGAACAGGGCAATTATCAAGTGATCCATCCTCTGTTGTCCAATCCTAGCATCTGACAGACAGAGGCTAGGGACACCCAGAGCATGGGCTTGCATTCCTGACCATTTTAGCTAATAGCATGGACCTATCCTCCATGAACTAATATAATTCTTTTTTGGACCCAGTTATAGTTTTGGTCTTCACAACATCCCATGGCAATGAGTTCCACAGGTTGACTGTACATTGTGTGAAGAAATACTTCTTTTTGTTTCTTTTAAACTTGCTGCCTGTTAATTTCATTGGATGAGCCCTGGGTCTTGTGTTAAGTGAAGGGGTAAATAACACTTCCTTATCCACTTTCTTCCCACCAGTCATGATTTTACAGACTTCTAACATATCCCCCCTTCGTTGTCTGTGTTCTTAGCTGAACAGCCCCAGCCTTTTTAATCTCTCTTCATCTGGAAGCTGTTCCATGCCCCTCATCGTTTTTGTTGCCCTTTTTCCATTTCTAATATATATTTTTTGAGATATGGCAATCAGAACTGCATGCTGTATTCAATGTGTTGCAGTATAATGGATTTACTTAGGGGCATTATGATATTTATTGTCTTATTATCTATCCCTTTCCTAATGGTTCCTAACATTCTGTTGGCTTTTTTGACTGCTGCACTTTGAGCGGATGTTTTCAGAGACCTATCCACAGTGACTCCAAAATCTCTTCCTTGAGTGGTAACAGCTCATTTAGATCCCATGCTTTTATATATATAGTAGGGATTATGTTTTCCTATATGTATTCCTTTGCATTTATCAACACTCAGTTTCATCTGCCATTTTGTTGTGCAGTTTTGTGAGATACCTTTATAACTCTTTGCAGTCAGCTTTGTACTTAACTATCTTGAGTAATTTTATATCATTTGCAAACTTTGCCATGTCACTGTTAACCCCAGTGGTAGGCAACCTGTGGCCCGTCAGGGTAACCCACTGGCAGGCCGCCAGACAGTTTGTTTACATTTGCATGGCTGCCCGCAGCTCCCAGTGGCCACGGTTTGCCATTCCCGGTCAATGGGAGCTGTGGGAAGCGGCGGCCAGCACGTCCCTGTGGCCCGCACTGCTTTCCACAGCTCCCATTGACCGGAAACAGCAAACTGCGGCCACTGGGAACTGCGGGCAGCCGTGCAAATGTAAACAAACTGTTTGGTGGCCCGCTAGTGGATTACCCTGACGGGCCACAGATTGCCCACCACTGGTTTACCCCTTTTTCCAGATAATTTATGAATATGTGAACAGCACTGGTCCCAGTACAGCTCCCTAGGGGACAATGCTATTTACCTCTCTCCATTCTGAAAACTGACCATTTATTCCTATCTTTTGCTTCCTGTCTTTTAACCAATTACTGATACATGAGAGGACCTTCCCTTTTATCCCATGATGGCTTAGTTTGCTTAAGAGCTTTTGGTGTGGGACCTTGTCAAAGGCTTTCTGAAAGTCCAAGTATACTATATTCACTGGATCATTCTTGTGCACGTTTGTTGACCCCCTCAAAGAATTCTAATAGATTGCTGAGGCATGATTTCCCTTTACAAAAGCTCTGTTGACTCTTCCCCAAAAAATCATATTCATCTGCGTGTCTGATAATTCTGTTCTTTACTATAGTTTCAAACAATTTGCCTGATACTGAAGTTAGTCTTATCGGCCTATAATTGCAAGGATCACCCCTGGAGTCTTTTTCAAAAATTGGCACCACATTAGCTATCCTCGAGTCATCTGGTACAGAGGCTGATCTAAGTGATAGGTTACATACCACCTTTAGTAATTCTCCAATTTCATATTTGAATTCCTTCAGACCTCTTGGGTGAATGCCGTCTGGTCCTGGAGACTTATTACTGTTTAATTTATCAGTTTGATCCAAAACTTTCTCTATTGACACATCAATCTGGGACAGTTCCTCAGATTTGTCACTTAAAAAGAATGGCTCAGGTGTGGGAACCTCCCTCACATCCTCTGCAGTGAAAATCGATGCAAAGAATTCATTTAGATTCTCCGGAATGGCCTTGTCATCTTTGAGTGCTCCTTTAGCACCTTGATCGTCTAGTCGCCCCACTGATTGTTTGGCGGGCTTTATGCTTCTGATGTACTTAAAAAAATGTGTTGTTAGTTTCTGAGTCTGTTGCTAATTATTCTTCCAATGCTTTTTTGTCCTGACTAATTATACATTTACACATATCTTGACAGAGTTTATGCTCCTTTCGATTTATCTCATTAGGATCTGACTTCCAATTTTTAAAGGATATCTTTTTGCCTCTAACCGCCTATTTTACTCTGATGTTTAGCCACAGTGGCATTTTTTTTGTCTTCTTACTATTCTTTTAAATTTGGCATATACATTTAATCTGAGCCTCTGTTATGGTGTTTTTAAAAAAGTTTCCATGTAGCTTGGAGTCATTTTACTCTTGTGACTATTCCTTGTAATTTCCATTTAACTAGTTTCCTCATTTTTGTGTAGTTTCCCTTTCTGAACTTAAATGCTAGCGTGGTGGGCTTCTTTGGTATTCCCCCCCCCAAAAAAAATGTTAAATTTAATTATATTATGGTCACGATTACTGAGCAGTTCAGCTATATTCATCTCTTGGACCAGATTCTTTGTTCCATTTAGGACTAAACCAAGAAATGCCTCTCCCGTTGTGGGTTCCAGGACTAGCTGCTCCAAGAAGCCGTCATTAATGGTGTCTAGAAACTTTCTCTCGGCATCCCGTCCTGAGATGGCATGTACCCAGTCAGTATGGGGATAGTTGAAATCCTTCATGATTATTGAGTTTTCTGTTTTTGTATTCTCTTTAATCTCCCTGAGCATTTCACAGTCACAATCACCATCCTGGTCAGGTGTTCGGTACTATATTCCTGCTGCTATACTCTTATTATTCAAGCATGGAGTTTCTAGCCACAGAGATTCTATGGTCCAGTTTGATTCATTTAAGATTTTTACGATATTTGACTCTTATGCTTTCTTTCTCATATAGTGCCACTCCTACCAGCATGACCTACTTTGTCATTCCTCTATATTTTGTACCCTGGTATTACCATGTCCCATTGATTGTCATCATTACACCCAGTGTCTGTGATGCCTATTATATCAATATCCTCATTTAATACTAAGCACTCAAGTTCACGCATCTTAGTATTTAGACTTCTAGCATTTGACACTTTCATCACATATACACCAAATACACTGGAAAATATTGTAATTTTAGACTGACATTGTTCCTTCCTAGCTCTATAGGACATGCTACCACAAGAGGGATGCAGCCCTGAGGCTCAAAACTTGGATATTTACACCTGGGACAAGCAGGGACAATAAGTGTTATGCAGGCAGAGTGCTCAGCCCCTAACCCTGGGACCAGAGGTCACCCATGCCCATCTGACATGAGTCCTGTAGTTCAGAGTTGCAGCTGTTTATGGACTATCTAATATGTTTAGTACATTCATGGGGTTCTTAGCTCTTTTGATTCCCCTGCTTCAATTGGTCTCGGAATGTGGAATTTGGGGAATTGAAGAGACATACATGCTGTTGCACTTCTGAACTCTACAATGAATTTTAAGGCTCTGGTTTAGCTGGTCATACATGCTTTTTTAGGTCCACGTGAGGCCACTGGTGCATTATGAAGTGTGCATGGCCAGCTGTCCATGCCATCATTTTAAATGATCAACATAAATCAGCACGGTTGGTGTATACAATGTTCAGTATGAGTGGATGGTATAGAAAACTTCAGTTAATGGGATGTGAAACCTTCAATGCCAGTTAATCTCACCCAAGAATAACTGATAACCATGAGTTATAATCAGGGTTATCCATAACTGATAATATTGATGTGAAACCTTCAATGTCAGTTAATTTCACCCAGGAATAACTGACAACCATGGGTAATAATCTGGGTTATCCATAACTGATAATATTTTTAATCAAATTAGAGGATTCATTCATTTTTCCTTGGACCTTTAGTATGCATAGAGTGACCTGCTAAAATCAAGCTGTATTAACATGAAAGGGACCCCAAAAATCTGAATTTTTTGTCACATTTGAAAGCAAATAATTCTTAAAGAGCTGTAACAATAAAATGATTTGGTTGATTCCCTAAAAATTTCCAAAATAATCTACTCTGGTTCAAAGATCCACAGATGGTGAAAAGATTTTCTCTGTCCAAAGTTATAAGGTGAGTGAAAATTTCAGTCTTACAATTGAAACCTATCTATGACATTAACATCTTGTATGGAGCAGCTCCCAAATGGTGGCACGATATATTATTATTTATAGCTTCAAGAATTTTGAAGGAATTTTCCTTCATAAAAGCATTCATCTTTTCCCGTTGCTCCTATTTTATTTTTTTAGTAAACTAATTTAATCTTTTACAATATAGCTCAGTAGATGGGTTACGTTTTATGATCTAATACGTTACTTGTAATCTATTCTTTTGCAGTCATTAAGCACTCTGAAGGTTAGTGATCAGAGGTCGCTCTGAAGTTCCATCCAGCCTGTTAGTTCTGCATATGGGCCCTAATTCAGCAAGGTGCTTAAGCACATGTTTATCTTTAAGCACATGAGCAGTCCCCTTGACTTCAATCACTGCAAACTTGAGTTAAGATTTTTGCCATCTTCTTAGTGACATCAGAGAAGAAATACACAACTCAGAATTGGTCCTCTGGGGGCATGAGTAGCAGTGGTTATTAAATCTGTCTCTGTAATATTGCTCTGCTCCTACATGAGAGCTTTGTTCTGCTCTTCATTATGAGCCAATGATATGAGCGGACTGCAGATATTCAAAGTACATTCAAAACCAACAGCAGCATTAGGTCAATCTTTTCTCAATTCTGTAAATATTCTCTTAGGGAGATGTGGCAGACACTCATTTGATTGGCATGGCCTTTTTTTGAATATTTAGATTTTTTTTATCCTTTTTCTCATTTTATTTAGATTATTGGCATTCCACAGTGCAAAACCACAATTTACCTTAATTATTACTTCTACCGTAATTACTGGCTCTCCAAATATTACAGAAACATGGTAGTAACATCAGCATTTGAACTTGTAGGACAGTTTCCATTAGAAATGATATTTTGAACCTCCCTCTCTAATCTTCTGCCTGAAGTTTAGTTTTAAGACATATGAGAATTGTGGGAAAAGATGGATGTTATTGGGATAAGACATTTTTGTCTAACTTTTCTATTTGTAAAAGTATGTATACAAATATCTTGCTCTATAAACTTGTATGCAGTGTAGTTGTAGCTGTGTCAGTCCCAGGATATTAGAGAGACAAGGCGGGTGAGGTAATGTCCTTTATTGGACCAACTTCTGTTGGTAAGAGAGACAAGCTTTCAAATTACACATTTCAGAGTAGCAGCCGTGTTAGTCTGTATTCGCAAAAAGAAAAGGAGGACTTGTGGCACCTTAGAGACTAACCAATTTATTTGAACATAATGCATCCGATGAAGTGACCTGTAGCTCACGAAAGCTCATGCTCAAATAAATTGGTTAGTCTCTAAGGTGCCACTAGTACTCCTTTTCTTTTTTCAAATTACACAGTTCTTCGTCAGATCTGGGTAAGGAACTCCCAGCATTACAGCAAAACGCAAGGTGGAATACAGTGTTTAGCATAAGTAGTTAGCACATATTGTAAGGGACCATTCAAGAGAGAATGGCTCATTAACACCTCTGAAGTCATAGGACAAAAAGAGGCGGTTAGTGAGTTACAGATTATTGTAATAAACCATAAATCCATGGGTTTTGATATCTAGCAGAGTAATGAATTTAAGTTTCCTGGCTCATCTTTTTAAAGAGTAGTGCAGGTTTCCTTTGAGGATGAAGACTGATAGGTCAGATACAGAGTGATCACTTTGTGAAAAGAGTTCACCCACAGGTGATAGTTTATTTTTGTCTTTTATCATTTTCCTGTGTGAGTTCATTTGAGAGCATAGTGACTGTCTAGTTTCACCCATATAATTATTACTGGGCCATTTAGTGCACCGGAGGAGGGTACACCACATGTTGTAATAGGCATGTGTGGAGCCAGGGACGTGCACAGGAATAAAAATTTGGCCACTTTTCAAGGGGCACTTTCTGTGCCCCCTGCAGCTGGAAGAGCTCACTCTCCCTGGCCCTGGAGTTCTGTGCCGGCCCCTGCTCCCCCGGCCCCCCGCCCGCGCACACCTCTGGGGTGGGAGCCATGGGTCTTGAAAGGTGTTTTGTGGGGAGTGTTGTAGCAGATACTGTAGCAATGGGGATATGTCTGCAGGTTTTGCATCTGTTGTTATGGCAGGGTCTGGTGCTGCTTTGAGTTGGTGAGTCCTTATCTTTGTGGAGCTTGCTTCTGATGATGAGCATGGAGAGATTGTGGAGGGGAGGGCTGAAGGCCAGAAGTGGGGGGTTCAGGAAAGATTTCTTTCAGGATGGGATCCCCACTGAGTATGGATTGTATTTGTTTGATGATACCCCACATGGGTTCCAGTGTGGGGTGGTAGGTGACAACTAAGGATGTGCTGTCAGAGGGAATTTGTTTCTGTACTGAAGCAGGCTCTCTCGGGGTACTTGGGTGGCCCATTCCATGATGCAATCTACTTGTCTGGTGGAGTGTCCTTGTTTGGTGAAGGTGGTTTAAAGTGTGTTAAGGTGTGTATCCCAGACTGTCTCCTCAGAGCATATTCTGTGGTATCCGAGTATCTGGCTGTAAATACAGATTTCTTGGTGTGTTTGGGGTGGTTACTGGATCTGTGAAGATAGGTGTGGTGATCTGTAGGTTTCTGATATATGGTTGTCTGTAGGGTTCCACTATTGAAGCTGATTGTGATGTCCAGGAAGTTGATGCTAGTGTGGGAGTATTTCAGAGGGAGTTTAATGGACAGATGGCGGTTGTTGAAGTTGTCGTGGAAATCTATAAGGGAGTTTAAGCCATTTGTCAAGAGGATGAAAATATCTTCGATGTATATCAGGTATATAATTGTTTTTTTGGTGCCATTTGCCCAGAAATTCTTCTTTAAGGTGGCCCATGAAGATGTTGGCTTATTGGGGAGCCATCCTAGTACCCATGGCTGTTTGGACAAAGTGTTTGTTGTTAAATGTATAATTGTTACGGGTGAGGATGAAATGGATGAGTTTGGCGATGTGTTTGGGGTGGATATCTGAGGGCTGTCCATTGTCTTGTAAATAGCTGAGGCAGGCAGCTATGCAGTCATTGTGAGTGATGTTGGTATACAGAGATGTGACATCCACGGTGACGAGGATGATGTTCTAAGGGAGGTTGTAAATATTGCAAAGTTTGTAGTGGAAGTCAGTTGTGTCCTGGAGGAGCTGGCCCTTTGTGTGGTGAGTGGTTTGAGGATGGTATGAGTCCTGATATTGTTGGATCATATTAAAGAAGTTCTGTATTAAAATCACAAATGAGTTTGATTCCCCATAGTTTCAATTCCAGGGTATTACTAATGAAGAGGTCTCTTGGTTTTTGGTGCTGTTTCTCTCCCTCTGTGTGTGAAACTTGCAAGCTGCTAATTGTGTTAGTACATTCTAAGACAGCGTCTGTTCTCAAAGCAATTCACAGAGAGAGAGACTCAAAGCAATACTCTAACAACAGAAACAGCACCCAGAGACTCCCCGCCCTTTTGTTGTATTAACAATTGTGATTAAAATAGAGATAGAGGATGTATGTGGATGGATGCTTGGTGTGGATAATAACTGAATGATCAGGGAGGTGCCAGCCTAAGAATCCAGTGTCCATCGGCTGAAGAAGGCGTCAAGTGGAAATAACCAGAGGACCCCCCGGAGGGCAGACTGGAATCCACCCAACAGCCTCAAGAATGGGAGAACCAAAGAACAAGATAACATCTTGGAGCCGTCAGGAATGTGCTATCTGCTGATTGATTCAGCAACAGCATGATGAAGCAATTCCCATAGACTGGCATAGGAAGAAATTCCTATAAAAATAGACTCTAAAAAGTGAGAACTTTGGGGTCTGATTCTGCAAACCAACTTCCAGGAGCATCAGATGAGCATCTGACAAGGCCCTGCTCCCTCCTCATGTCCAGGCCACCTGGCCAGTGACTTGGCATGAGCAACTCTAAGGCTGGTAACTATGATAACAACCTTGCAGAACCTGTGTGTGTGTGTGTGTTTGTATGAATGAATGTGAGAATAAATATGAGATTGAATGGAATGTTATAGCTATAACTAACTGCTTACTATGATTCTTTCTGTATTCACAATAAATGTGGTATTTTGCCTTTTTCCCTTTAATAAGATCCTGCTGGTTTTTATTTTATTGGTACAACAATATTCCTTCAGATATGGCCAGATACGATAGATCTGCCCAGTAGTGCAAGTAGGGTGGTACCTTCCAGTACACAGTACTGGCAAGAGATTTTTAGCAGGTACGGAGTACCGGAAAGACTTGGGGCTAGCCCTCCTCCCCTCTGTGGGGGGGTGGTGAAAGTGGGGCTGTGCTCTGGAGCAGAACGCAGCTAGGGAGGGCATTTATTCTTTATATGGTTTTAACAGCACAATATATGTGCTAACAAACTTAAACAAAGCCTTTGTTTAAGATTGCTAGCACATGTATTATGCTATTAAATTGGTCAGGAAAGGAGGGGTGGGGAGACGGAAGGTGTTTAAAAATGTTTTTGATTCTGTATTAGGGTGACCAGATGTCCCGTTTTTATAGGGACAGTCCCGATTTTTGGGTCTTTTTCTTATATAGACTCCCATTACTCCCACCCCCGTCCCAATTTTTCACATTTTCTGTCTGGCCACCCTATTCTGTCTCTCCCCACTGGTCTGAATTATCCATGACTTTCATACTGCATCGCATCAAGTCCAAATCATTAGAGGAATACCTTTGCTTGCACTGACCAGAGGATGTTTGGATTCTGGTGTCAGCCCAGTTCTGCAGCCTGACAGGAATCAGGTGTTGTCCCCAATGTACATATAATTCTTCTTTGCAGCCAAACTAGTCTAACATGCATTTTGTTAACTACAACTGGAGCAGCAAAACAACGAAAACTAATGCCTCATTTTCCAGCTTTGTGGGTGAGAGAACTATAAGTGAAGATTATAATGCTGGACACTGACAGCCTTAAACCAGCTGCCTCAGGAATCTGCCAAGAACTTTGCTGAAAATATGTTCCTAATCTTAGCAACGGAGCTAAGACTTATCACACATCTGCCCACCTTTATTCAAATGAAGCTCCTTCTGATCTGACAGCTCAGGCATTGTCAGTTCCATCCAGAAAAATTTACAAACTTGGAAACTAATCCTGTAAACCAGGGGTCAGCAACCTTTTAGAAGTGGTGGGCCGAGTCTTCATTTATTCACTTTAATTTAAGGTTTTGTGTGCCAATAATACATTTTAACATTTTTTAGAAGGTCTCTCACTATAAGTCTATATATTATAAAACTAAACTATTGTATGTAAATGAAGGTTTTCAAAATGTTTAAGAAGCTTCATTTAAAATTAAATTAAAATGCTGATCTTACACCACCGGCCCACTCAGCCCGCTGCCGGCCTGGGGTTCCATTCACCTAGGCTGGCAGTGGGCTGAGCGGGGCCTGCAGTCGGGACCCTGGCTGGCAAGGGGCTGGCAGCCAGAACTCCAGACCGGCAGCGGGCTGAGTGGGGCCGGCGGCTGGGACCCCAGACCAGCAGTGGGCTGAGCGGCTCAGTCTGCTGCTGCTCAGCCTGCTGCTGGTCTGGGGGTCCATCCGCCGGCTCCTGCCAGCCAAGGTTCCGGCTGCCAGCCCCGCTCAGCCCCGCTGCCGGTCTGGGGTCCCGGCCCTGTCCACATAGAGTAGGTACCTACCTTCTCCCTGGTTCTAGCCATTCTTTTCCATTCTCTGCACTGAGATGAGGGTGGGAGTGCGCTGAGTACAGGGCTGGAGGTGAAGGAGCAGGCTGGGGGTTGGGGTGCAGGGTCTGGCCAGGAGCTAGAATGAGGGAGGGGGCTCAGGGTTGGGGCAGGAGGTTTGAGTGTGGAGCGCTTACCTGGGCAGCTCCCATTTGGTGCAAGGGGTGCAGGTGGGAATGTGGGTGTGTGTGCGTGCAGGAGCTCCCATTTGGTGCGAGGGGTGGGGTTGGGGATGTGGGGGGGTGCAAGAATCAGGGCACGGGGTGGGGGGGCTGGGTATGTGGGGGCTGCAGGAGTCAGGGTAGGGGGCTGGGGGTGTGTGAGTAGGGTGCAGGAGTCAGGGCTGGGGGGGCTGGGTATTTGTGGGGGGTCCCGGAGTCAGGGCTGGGGTTGTGGGGGGGTGCAGGGGTCAGGGCACGGGGCTAGGGTGTGTGAGGGGTGCAGGAGTCAGGGCAGAGGGCTGAGGGTGTGTGAGGGGGGTGCAGGGGTCAGGGCTGGGGGTGTGGGCTGGAGTTGTAGAGGTGCTCCCAGCCCCCTGCCCTGAGTGGCTCACTGCAGGGGGCTGGAGGGGATAAGCCAATTCCACCCACTTCCTCAAGGTCCCCGGAGCAGAGAGCGCGAGCGCGCTGCAGCTCCACTTTTCCCTCTCCCCCTCCGTAGCAAGGGCCGTCAGCTGATCGGCTGCAGGGAGGGAGAGAAGGAGGAGCAGGAACCCAGCACCCCGGGGGAAGAGGCAGGGGGAAGCGGGAAGCTTGCCTGCCCTGCAAGGAGAGAGCGGTGGGCGGGGGGCGGAGAAGAGCAGGCTGGGCCGGGCAGGATTTTTAGTGGCACGCTGCTGTCTGCTGGGGTCCCCAGCAGACAGAAGCGTGCCATTAAAATTGGTTTGCGTGCCGTCTTTAGCACGCATGCCATAGGTTGCCGACCCCTTCTGTAAACCCTTAATCATTTGATCAATCCCATTGAAGACAATGACAGGTTTCAGAGTAACAGCCGTGTTAGTCTGTATTCGCAAAAAGAAAAGGAGTACTTGTGGCACCTTAGAGACTAACCAATTTATTTGAGCATAAGCTTATGCGCAAATAAATTGATTGAAGACAATGGGACTATTTGCATGACTGTAGACCAATTTTGTGGTACGAGTTTCAAGGGGCTGTTCTGTTCCTATAAAGGAAGTTGAATCTCCCACTGAAATGCAGTGTTTGGGTACAATACCATACAGCAGATTAGGATACAGTTCTACTTAAAATTTGTCTTTTAATAAGTCATAGATATGCTGAAATGGCTCCTTACCCAACTCCCATATTCCATATTAACAGACTGAAATACTACATATTTGGAAGGAAAGTGAGTAGTTAAGCATATTGATATTTGTATATTCAAACACCCATTTCATCACTGTACTGGAAAATATAGTTGAACTTAATTTTCTATGGAATTTGAAGAAAGTTTAACAGCCCCAATTGTTTTCTGTGTTAATCAGTGTGTACCTGAAAAAATGACATGCCTTCTAAGAGAAAAGAATCAGTCCACACTTACTGAAAAAAAAATTTCCTTCCAGTTGGTGTTCAGAAGAGTGCTACAAGCCACATACATAACCTCATGAGCAGAGGGCAGAGAGGATACCCTCTCACATTATGACCAGCAAAAAATACATAAATAATAATCATAAAATCTCAAAGAGGCAGAGGTCCACAGATTTGCAAACCTAAAAACCAGCAGGACAGTGGGGTGGGAGGAGGTATTGTTTCATATTCTCTGTGTATATATAAAGTCTGCTGCAGTTTCCACGGTATGCATCCGATGAAGTGAGCTGTAGCTCACGAAAGCTCATGCTCAAATAAATTGGTTAGTCTCTAAGGTGCCACAAGTACTCCTTTTATTTTTGCGAATACAGACTAACACGGCTGTTACTCTGAAACCTAAAAACCTGTGTTATGCTTCAAACCACCTCAGCACCTACCAGGTTTATGAACAATAAAAAGTTAACTGCAAAGGAACACTGAAGCCCATTAGCCTGAATGTGTGCCAGCCAGTCTGCCCTCACTGACTAAAGATGCAGTCACACCTGAACAGCTAAAAATTAACCTTGCCCTTTTAGGCTAAACAGAGTCATGTCGCTGGGTCCATCTCTGTTATTACATAACAGATAACAAAACTCTAGTGGGGAATGGTGCTGGCACATAGGGTCTCAGATACGTGGTGTGATTTTTCAGAATCTCTTTTGGGAATACTCAGGTATGTGAAATAGCTGGTACTTATGATTATGCTATTTCTATGCATGTATATTCATCTTGGTATCTGAAATTATGACTATTAGTTATGTTTACTACGTTTGCTCCTGTGGTAATGCCCACAAGGTATTTAGCCAGCACATGAAGGGACAAGTCAAGTTGAATGGCCCATTAAGGAACACTTAACTCACAATGGACCCTGGAAAACGTCTGTCTACACTTAATGGACTTTTTGTGAATGGTCTAACTAGAATATGGGTGGGGGTGATGGACATGTAACTTGCCCATGTGACTCCAAACACCATCTTTCACAGTGAGAACAGAATTCCCTTTACTTGGCACTTGGCAGAAGCTAAAAGCCCCTGGCTTGGAAACATCTCCATTTTGCCTCTTTCCTGCTCCGACCTCTTTCCTGCTCCAGCCTCTGGATTATGAATATATACTAATGGGAGCATTCTAACCAAGGGACTGAGGACTTTAAGGTAATCTGAAGCCTTCATATTTCCTTGATCCTTTGCAGCTGGACTTATGAGTTGGATATGGTACAGAAACTGTTCTAGCCTCATTGATTGCTGATTTCTCCCTTGCAATGGACAAAGATCAGATGTCTGCTGACTTCCTTACTAGTCAGCCGACTTTGATATCTGTGGTATAAGCAACATAGCACTTGCTTGAGTGGTTTTGTTCTTTCCTCTCCAAATGTCAAATCCTGTTCCCATTGAACTCAATAGCAAAACTCCTTTTGATTTCAATGGGAACAGTACATTGCTCCAAGAGATCAGAGAATGTGATTTTGATCAATTGCTTATTTGTCCAGAGCGAGTTCTCATGAATGTTCTGCCAGGCTGATTTTGATTGCCCCTCCTGTATGTCATCCTGAGGAAAATAATAAAACAATTTGGGCTGTAGTTCTATCAAGATGTACATGGCACACACAGTTCTATGCCTCTTTTCCATCAAACCCAGATGGTGCAGCATCTTTGCTTTTCTAGTGCCTGGCGGAGAGCAATACTTAGATAAAAGCAAGCTGGCAGAAGCTTAGTTTGGACATAAGGGAGGCACTTATGATAGCGTGTTAAGAGAAAGTGGGGTGCTTTCATTTAAGAAGTTTTCAATTTGGGGTGTTGCTGGATTCTCAATGACACCTGGAAGTACAGGTGGCACCAGGGGCCCAAAGCATCATTTTACAACTGCATCTGTTTAACAGATGCAGTTGTAAAATTTTAGACAGGTAAGGGGGGTATCGGAGGGGATGGAGAGAGAGTTGGGGCCCTAAGCAAGGGGCGGGGTGGGGAGGAGTCTATTGGAGGGTCACGTGGGGAGGTCACATGCCCCCCTTTGTGTCCCTCCCATGAGTGCAGTACCAGCAAGAAATGACTTCTACTTGCACCACTGGGTCTGCCTGGGTTTCCTTGTTTGTATATCTTGGGAAGCATGTAGACAGTCCCTGGGGTGGGTTCATAGGAGATGAGTTTGTAGACTTCTCTTGGAGTGGTTTATAAACTTTACGTTTATTTTACACATTTGTGCTTAATAAGAATTAATGTATTAATAAGGAGGGTGAAACATTTTGGAGTTATTAGATGCAAATCTGAGTCTCTGGAAGTTGTTTAAATGTTTGTGTAAGCATTATAAAGTGCTTGAGCCGTGGTGTAGAATTTATAAGCAACAGAAGAGAGTCTGGAGAACGTGCAAGTTCCATGGGACATAGAGTATAAGAGTGAAGAGTTTCCATTGTAAGCCCATTTTTATACCCTCTGCCGTACACTTGGACCATAGTGGGACAGTGGGCTGTGAAAGGTTCAAGTTTCTTGCATATATTTATCAAAGTTAAAAAATAAGATGTTAGTATATCTGACCCATAACAAGTATGTAGAGTGGAGGAGGTTTGGGGTAGTGGTTGTTATATGGTGGTTCTCAAATCAGTATATAATTGTGGAAGGGGATAGGCCTGATCCAAAGTCCACTGAAGTCAAGGGAGACATTCTGTTGATTGCAATGGGCATTGGATTAGGCCTATAGTGAGGGATTTTAACTCTTATTGGAAATGTACTGTAGGTGGGTATAAGCAAGCTTCTGGTCTAGAAGTGGAGGGTGATTATGGATATAGGCTCAGTAAGCTTTCTGGGGAAGGACTGGTGTCTTTGTTTGTATATGTCTGTGTAACGTATAGCACAATGAGGCCTCTTGGAGCTACTGTA
Source organism: Lepidochelys kempii (assembly GCF_965140285.1). Taxonomy (NCBI): domain Eukaryota; kingdom Metazoa; phylum Chordata; order Testudines; family Cheloniidae; genus Lepidochelys; species Lepidochelys kempii. The sequence continues at coordinate 97,847,639 of NC_136388.1, read as the reverse complement.
CCATAAATATAAAATAAAACAATAATATTAATAAAGATTAAGGCAAATGTTAATAAAGATTGTTGAAACTTAATGCCTCACTTCTAAACATTTAATGATATCAATATGTCCGACTACAACTGTCATAAATATAAAGGAAAGGGTAACCACCTTTCTGTATACAGTGCTATAAAATCCCTCCTGGCCAGAGGCAAAATCCTTTCACCTGTAAAGGGTTAAGAAACTAAGGTAATCCCGCTGGCACCGGACTCAAAATGGCCAATGAGGGGACAAGATTCTTTCAAATCTGGAGGGGAGGGGAAACAAAGGGTTTGGTCTGTCTGTGTGATGCTTTTGCCGGGAACAGATCAGGAATGCAAGCCTTACAGCTCCTGTAAAGTTAGTAAGTAAACTAGCTAGAAAATGCGTTAGCTTTTCTTTTGTTAGTGGCTTGTAAAATAAGATGTGCTGGAGTGAATGTGTATTCCTGTTTTTGTGTAACTTAAGGTTTTGCCTAGAAGGATTCTCTATGTTTTGAATCTGATTACCCTGTAAGGTATTTACCATCCTGATTTTACAGAGGTGATTCTTTTATCTTTTCTTTAATTAAAATTCTTCTTTTAAGAACCTGATTGATTTTTCATTGTTCTTAAGATCCAAGGGTTTGGGTCTGCGTTCACCTGTACCAATTGGTGAGGATTATTATCAAGCCTTCCCCAGAAAAGGGGTGTAGGGCTTGGGGGGATATTTTGGGGGAAGACGTCTCCAAGTGGTCTCTTTCCCTGTTCTTTATTTAAAACACTTGGTGGTGGCAGCATATTGTTTGTACCTAAAAGCTTGTACCTTGGGGAAGTTTTTAACATAAGCTGGTAAGAATAAGCTTAGAGGGGTCTTTCATGCAAGTCCCCACATCTGTACCCTAGAGTTCAGAGTGGGGAAGGAACCTTGACAACAACAATCTGAGTTTTTTTGGCTTAAAAGATATATACTTGCATTTTGTCCGGGGATACACATATGGCTACAGTAGATCTATCTACTAGAAAATAGGGAGACTCTAACAAGAAAGCTGTTTGTATACATCCATGCTTTTAACATTCAATCAGTTGTGATAGAATTAAATAACAAAAGTGAATAAATGTGATAGCAACTCTCCCATAATTACACATAGTTTAGTTTGGGGATCAAATATAAATGTCCAGCTGTATAAAGGAAGCTCAGGCCAACTGGGAAATGAATGTTCTCCAAACACCATTAACTGATGCATAATGCAGAGTTGAGGTATTCTGAAAAGGGCACACCCATTTACTTAGACAATGATTCATGGAGTTATTTGGGAAGGAGGACAGCCATTCTGTGCTGAAAGGTCTAACAGAAACAGAAAGCAGCTATTAAGGCTCGGGGCATATGAATCTTTTCATTTCAATAAAATGGTCGGTGGCAAGATATGCTAGTGAACCAGACACCTGCATTCCTCATTCTGACAATCAGACTCCCAGCAGACAGGCTTTCGACATAATTATAGTACACTGAAGTTTGGAAGATTTTAAAAATCTCCATAGCAACCTCCATGACAAAAATCTTTGCATATCCAAAGAGGAGCAAAAACACCCTAAGAAGGATAGTGCAACTGAACATTCTATTTGGGTCTGAACAGCCAAACGTGGTCTTTGTGGCGGAGCCATTTTGTACAAGCTTCATTTCATTACATTTAATTCATATGGAGATTTTTTAGCTTTTTGTGTCACGTCTTCCTCTAATCTTCCCAAAGAGATTTTTCACTCGAGGACCTGGGGCTGTTGGCTATTACACCAAACCTCTGATGTAACTTGTCAGAATGACGGGTAATTGATATTAACAAAGCCTATCCCAGCATGGTTCTCCAGGCTCTCTCAATCACCTCTAGTAAATACAAAAAAACCCATTATTTAAAGCACAGTAAAAATGTCAATGTGATTAAACCTACCTCTGAACTAAACACCAGAAAAACAAATAGAGGGGTATGGCAAGGGGGAGAAAGGGAAGTTCTGTGTGCTGTTCTGTGTGCTTTGTGTAACAGCACATAGAAATCACAATAAAAACACTTGCACCTCTAGGGATGCAAAGTAGCCATAAAGTCTTAACTGGTACAACCTGTAGGTGGTTTTTAAAAGCCTTGCGCAGGGCTACATTTGGAGAGTACCTGAACACAGCTGCCAAGTGTTGTGCAGCTCCATGAGGGATAGTTCACGCAAATTATTTCAAAATAGGCAATTTAGCTTATTAAATATTTTGTATATCTGCAGCATAGCGTTTTAAATAATTTGCATATCCATAAATTTGTATGGCCATAAACTTCAACATAAGGTCAACAACCCTGCCCAAGCAGGGGTGGGAGCAGGACATGGCACTGCACAGGGCTTGGCAGCTGTGGCAGGTGGATGAGACCTGAAGGGTGTCTGGAGAGTAGGGGGTGTTGGAGGGCAGCAGTCAGGGAGGCAATGGGTTTGTGAGGGTATCCAGGGGGAAGCCAAAGTAGCTGGGAACTGGGTGTAGTTAGGTTTGTGGAGCTGTCCAGGGGAGAGCTCAAGGGAGAAGCTGGAGACAGCGGGGCTTGTGGGAAGTGTCTGTGGAAGAAATGGGGGTACCTAAGGAAGGAGGCTTTGTGGGAACTAGGGTGGGATGCCTGGGGAAAGATAGAGGCAGATGGGTAGCGTGGCTGAGGATTGGATGGAAGCTGGAGGCAGCTGGGGCCTGTTTAGGCCTCTTGCTGAATGGGGGACCCAGTAATGCGTCCCCTTCACCTGCCTGGCTGCTCCTTCCCTGCTCAGGTCCAGCAATGGGAGCTAACTAGAGTGTGAAGTTTGGGAGCAAGAGGCAAGGCATTCTGGGCGGGATACTATCCACTCAAAAGGAGACATGAATGAGCTCCATCCAGACTCCTTTCAGGGCTCTGTTCAAACCTTACTTTTTCTCCAAAGCCCACGAACAATAACAGCAGTTGGAAGATGGAGATGCCAAGTGGAGAGGAAGAGGTAAAGAAATGCCAAGCTCTAAGATGGCAAGAACCTGTCCATCTTGAATTAAAATGTTATATCAATCTTCATACTGTATCAGATACCTAGATACCATGGAGAGAGAGTAAAATAACCTGATGGTACTCTTTTGAGAGACTGTCAGCCTCTGATCCATAGAGTCTTTCCTGGCAGCTGGTAGAATTAAATGGTTTTAGAACCAAGTAGTGGGGAGAATGAAGTATTGGAAGGGCAGATGGGCCCAGGAGAGGATCTTTGCTAAGAAGTAATGCACAGAGAGAAGAGGGTGGAGAACCATTCGGGGGAAATTGAAGCCACTACTCAGACCTCTGTCACTTTCTAAACAGAACCAAGCAGAAGATGCCTTAGCACATCTTTTTCAATTCCACTTGACATTTGACAATGTTGTAAACTCTGGACTTCGCTCTTCAACGCATATAAAATTTTATCCCCCATGGATATGCCTATGATGTCGTATAGGCTGCAGAGAAGGACAAAATGATTTGTCAGTGAAATGGTATGGCAGGAGTCAACAAATCACAGGTAGGGTAATAAAGGAGAAGGCAGACAGACAGGTTTGTTGTTACAGCAGATTTTTTAATAACTCTAAGGGGTGAGAACTCAAAATGGAGATGGTCTGCTATTCACTAGCTGATCCACTTAAAGCTTTAAAGCATCCCATCGGATTTCCTCTTTGTGCCAATAATGCACTTTGTTGTTTGAAAGGGTGACATGTGTGCGGTGTTTGGCAAAAATCTGCCTTGATTTTCATTTGCTGCCTCCCTACCAGGTGAGTTTTTGAAAAATATCTTGTAATGGCTATAAAGTTTTTATATATAAATGGAGTAAATGTATAAGAACAACTGCTTGTGTCAGACACTAAATAGAAAGTTGAACAATTTTTTTCTAATTGCTACATTTTATAAAATCTTTTAAACTAGTTTCACAAGTGCAGCAATCTGCTTTTTTCACTGTAAAACTGTGCAGATATCTATTATTAGCTCAGTTGCTTTATTAAACTAAATTTATGTTTAGTTAATCTGGCTACAGAGGGACCATTTCCATTTTCACAGTGCTCAGATTGTAATGACTATTTGCACAGAATGCAAGGCAATGTCCTCAGCCGGCATAAATCTGCACATTCCCTTGAAATCACTGATTTTATTGGAGCTATGACAATTTTCATTTGCTGAGGATCTGACCCCAAAGTTTACAAGTTAAATACAACATTGTTAATTACGGGCTCAATCCTGCAGAGCTCGCACTTGAGTCCCACTGAAGTGAATGTGGGAAATGCTGACAACTCACAGGAGTGTTCAGCACCTTCCTGAACTTCCAAGAGACAAAGCTAGCAGCTAGAGGCTTTTCTAGACACAGAATAGCACAGCTTTAACTAAGGTATTTTAAACTGACTTAGTCAAACTGGTGCGAAGCTCTGTGTAGACCCACTTATTTCAGTTTAAATCAGGCTTGCTTTGGTTTAGCTTAAATTTATTGAGAACAGGTTTAAGCTGAACAGAACTATAAGCCTCTTTTAAACGAAAATAATAGTGGCATCAGATTTACTAAACTGGTGAAAGTTTGTGTGCATACAAGGCCTAAAAATGAGAAAAGCTGATTTTGTTTGACTTAGTTCTTTCCCATATATTCTGTGCTAAATTAAAACATTGACTTTTCTTCCTCTCCTTCTTAAATTTAAAAAAAAAAAAAAAGTAGGGCCTAGTCCTCAGCTGGTGTTCCTAACAGGGCTCCCCTACCCCACTTTAAATTGTTTGTGCAGCTCAGTAGTGAAGAATTATTTGTTCAATCTAATCAAATCATGATGTTTACAAATACAGTATAGACACAGGTCCTGATGCTAAAAACACTTAAGCACATCAGTAACTGTCCTTACATGTTATCTCCATTCAAGCCCATTGGGTGGAAACATTATGGTACTTTAAAGAATCGTTTTTGAATGAATGTAATGCTCCTGTGAGCTGCCCAGCTGTCAGCCTGGGACACTGAAGCTGAGATTTGCAAAAGTAGAGGCCTATGTTGTTAGGCTCAAAGATCCACATTTAGGTAACTTACGTAATTATCTGGTCTGATTTTCAAAGGTGCTGAGCGTGCTGTAACTTCCATGACGTCAGTGAGAGTTTTGCCAATGACTTCAGTAGGAGCAGAAGCAAGTTCATGACGCCCAACGACATCACTGCATAAAGGGCCTGATCAGCCCCCGAGTGCCGGTTGTGCTGGTTCAGAAGTTGCAATGTACCGTGTGCGTCTCCTACACTAGAGAAGAATGAATCTGCTACTTGCACTGAAGCAAGATCTTTAGTGCCATGATGGAGGCCTGCAGAGATGGATTCATAAGTTGGATTTAGTCACCTAAATCCAACATTAAGGCACCACTTGTTTCAACCAATGCTCAGCTCACCTAACCCTGTAGGTACCTGAATTCCACAGAACCGTCCTCTAGATGCCTACATTTCTGGTGGAGGGCATGCACACAGTCACCTCAGCCCTGACACTGTCAAGCAGCTCAGCTCCTCTAACTCACAGCAGGATTCACAAGGTAGGTTCTCCCCCACCTATCTCGCCTGCAAGGCCTGATCTGGCTGATGCCCTCAAAGGCAGCTTCTGAGCACATCAACTGGATTGGGTCCTCCACAACACACAGAGGTTGGTGGTGCAGGGAGTGCATCTCCCAAATCCTCGCATCTCCCAAATCCTCACTGAGTGCCCTAATCTCTGTGCTCTAGAGTCAATTGCTCTTGTTTGCTCTCTGTCTCTCTGGCCTAGTGAATTAATTTTGTAGTACAGAGGGGAATAACTTCAACAGGAGAGTCAGAGAGCCACACCTCAGAATACCCCACAGCCCAGTGGTGAGGCCACTTACTTGGAAGGTGGGAGACCTGGGGTCAAGACCCTGCTCCACATCAGGCAGAATGGTATCCCACATGCTTGGTGAGTGCTCTAACCACTGGGCTAGAAGGGAGATATGATCTTCACAGTCTCTTCCTCCTTGGTTTTTCTCGAGAAAGGACTGACCTGGTTTGTGCACCTAACTCCCAGAGAGGGTTCACAGCTGTGAATCCTGGGTGGACAGAGGCACCTCCCTCCCGCCAAGGCTCAGGCCTCTAATTCCCTTTGAGGAGTGGGGTTTGGCCCCCACCCCTCTCCTCAGCATTTCCTGTTGGCTAGCTTAGGCAGCTCCCCACTCAGCGTGTGGGCTTCTGTGAATCCTTTTAAAGTTCCTAGCTACCCTCATGCAGTATATGGGGAGCCTGGGTGCCCTAATTCAGGGTTGTGAATTCCATTTGGCAGAAGGGTAACTAAAAGTTAGGTGCTGCAATGCTTAGCCAAAGTCCCCTTTGGGAATCTAGCCCCAGAGATGTTTTGGGAAGATGAAAGAGCAGCATTCTAGTCCCGGCTTCCCAGGAATCTGTGTGATATATCCAGTAACGTTGATAGAGTTAGCCAATAATTTTGTCTGCAGTGTGTTCATGTGTTATAACAACTGTCTGTTAGGAAACGGATGGAGGTTACCAGTTCACTTTTCAGCTGCTTTGAAGAGTCTTGGGTATATGCAACACAAGGAACAGACTACAAGTAACATCTTTTTAGTATCAAATTATTTGCTAATAATATTTAAATATTGCAAGGTCCAGGACTTTGACCTAAATGAAAAAAATATATTTGAATAGGAACAAGAAACTTCTAAACTTGATTCTAGTTGTCTCCTGGGCACATACCATTTTTAATACACAGCGTTATCTATGTCCTTGAGTTAAGACATTAGGGCTAAGAGGTTCAAATGAACCTAGAGAGCACTGAAATTCAATGGGATTTGGGTACCTAAATCTCTTAGGCTCCTTTGAAAATACCAACCTAGACTTACACAGTTAACACGAATTTTGCTAACAAGAGTTAAATTTCAGTCGTGTTAGGGGATCACAGAATCTCCAAAATATGGTCTAAATTGGAAGCAAGCAAGGTTGTTACTGAAAATATAAAAACAAGGGCTGTCAAGCAGTTAAAAAAATTAATCGCAATTAATCGCACTGTTAAACAATAATAGAATACCATTTATTTAAATATTTTTGGATGTTTTCTACATTTTCAAATATTGATTTAACTTACAACATAGAATACAAAGTGTACAGCGATCACTTTATATTTATTTTTGATTACATGTATATGCACTTTAAAAAAAAGAAATAGTATTTTTCAATTCAACTAACACAAGTACTGTAATGCAATCTCTTTATCATGAAAGTTGAACTTACAAATGTAGAATTATGTACAAAAATAACTGCATTCAAAAATAAAACAATGTAAAACTTTAGAGCCTGCAAGTCCACTCAGTCCTATTTCTTGTTCAGTCAATCGCTCAGACAAACAATGTCACCTGAAAGTGAGAACAGGCATTCGCGTGGCACTGTTATAGCCAGTGTCGCAAGATATTTATGTGCCAGATGTACTAAAGATTCATGTGTCCCTTCATGCTTCAACCACCATTCCAGGGGACATGCATCCATGCTGATGACAGGTTCTGCTCAATAACAATCCAAAGCAGTGCGGACTGACCCATGTTCATTTTCATTATCTCAGTCAGATGCCACCAGCAGAAGATTGATTTTCTTTTCTGGTCATTTGGGTTCTGTAGTTTCCACATCGGAGTGTTGCTCTTTTAAGACTTCTGAAAGCATGCTCCACACCTTGTCCTTCTCAGATTTTAGAAGGCACTTCAGATTATTAAACCTTGGGTGGAGTGCTGTAGCTATCTTCAGAAATCTCACATTGGTACCTTCTTTGCATTTTGTGAAATCTGCAGCGAAAGTGTTCTTAAAATGAACAACATGTACTGGGTCATCATCCGAGACTGCTATAATATGTATATATATGGCAGAATGAAGGTAAAACAGAGCAGGGGACATACAATTCTCCCCCAAGCAGTTCAGTCACAAATTTAATTAACACATTGTTTTAATGAGTGTCATCATCATGGAAGCATGTCCTCTGGAATGGTGGCCAAAGCATGTAGGGGCATGCGAATGTTTAGCATATCTGGCAAGTAAATACCATGCTATGCTGGCTACAAAAGTGCCATACAAATGCCTGTTCTCACTTTCTGGTGACACTGTAAATAAGAAGAGGGCAGCATTATCTCCTGTAAATGTAAACAAACTTGTTTGTTTTAGTGATTGGTTGAACAAGAAGTTGGGGGTTGGACTAGATGACCTCCTGAGGTCCCTTCCAACCCTAACCTTCTATGATAAGTAGCACCGAGTGGACTTGTAGGCTCTGAAGTTTTATATTGTTTTGTTTTTGAGTACAGTTACGTAACAAAAAAATCTACATTTGTAAGTTGCAGTTTCACAACAAAGAGATTGCACTACAGTACTTGTATGAGGTGAATTGAAAAATACTAATTTTTTGTTTATCATTTTTACAGTGCAAATATTTGTAATAAAAATAATATAAAATAAGAACTGTACACTTTGTATTCTGTTGTAATTGAAATTAATATATTTGAAAATTTAGAAAAACATCAAAATATTTAATAAATTTCAATTGGTATTCTATTGTTTAACAGTGCGATTAAAACTGCAATTAATTGCGATTAATTTTTTTTTAGTTAATCGCATGAGTTAACTGTGATTTTTTTTAGTCATGAGTTAACTGGGATGTCTTGCTTTATAAGAAGGCAGCAAGTCTAGAGGTTAGGGCAGGGGACTGGAAGTCAGGACACCTGGGTTGTTTTTTTTATGATTGCCACTGACTCTCTTCGTGATCCTGAGCAAGTCATTCACCTGTCTATGCCTCACTTTTCCCATCTGTGATATGAGGATTATACTGTTTAGTCATCTGTGTAAAGGGTTTTGAATTCCTAAAGTGCAATGAATAAAGTGTTAACATCTCTTGCAGAATATGTCTAGAAATGAAGACACCTGTGTGGAGTCCTGTACACCACTTTCCTGACAAGTTTCTTTGTGGCCTGATTGTCACAGCCAGTCTTTTCCTTCTCTCAGGTATAGTTATTTCTTATCTGTAAACCCTTGACTCTGAGCTGAAGCCCCCTGGCTGGTCCACAAGGACTTGGGAGGAGGGTGTGAAGAACCTCTACTACTAGCACCCAGGGGGAGAGAGGTACTTGGCCAGTCACCCTGCCCCAGCTGGCTGCTGGCATATGCTGCAGTCAACAGCAAGTGCTAGTCAGCAGCTGGACAAGGCATGTTTTGCACCTGCCGTAAGGAGCAGGAAATTGAGTTCAGCAGCACTTCCTGCCCTCAGGGATCCTGCCTGGTACCAGCTGAATGTATCTGCCAGTGTCCTGGTTCTTATTTGCTATGTTGGCTGCTTCCACCTAGGGCAGGATCTAGCCTCTGCTGCCAAGTGCTGTGCAAACACTGCAGCTGCAAAGCTGTTTCTCACCATGAAGCAAGAGCTTCTCACATGGATATAGCTGCTGCCTCTCGTGGAGGCAGGAGTTATGAAGCCTGAGGAAGAGCTTTCTCCCATCGGCGTAGAGTGTCTCCACCACAAGCAGTGCAGCTGTGCCACTGTCTAAGTGCTGTAGTGTAGATGTAGCCTCAGCTGCTGCTGAGCTGTGTTCTTCACAGCAAGGAAGAGATGGATTTACACTACCTTCACTCACACTCCTGCCCCAGCTCAGAACTGGCCAAAGGTCAGATTAACTCCTGATGCAGTTTAGAGCAGCCTGAGGGCTGATGTAAGTTATGGTTGGCTGCAGTGGCTCCTAAGGGATTGCTCTATGATCTGGAGATTGCTGGAGCATAGTAGTGCCCTGGCCACCCACGAAGGAAGGATGCAGAGGTCAGATTAGATTATCATGATGGTTCCTTCTGAGCTTAAAGCCTAAGAGTTCTGCCAACCTAATGTCACCTGGGGGTTACCCTAGACTGGGGGAATTCCAGGTAGCTGGATTCAGAGCCTTTTTATAACTATGCAAAGGATGACCAAGATCTGTGCTGTGTTCTCTTGCGCTGTTTGAGAACTGAATCTACTCTACTTGGGCTGAAAATGATGATCTCCCTCTGTCTGTCCCCTTCTATGACTCCATTATAGACCTTATTCTGCAGTCCTGACAGGCGAAATGTCCACTGACTTCATGCCCAGAAGTATGTTCATGGGGATTCCCAATGCTGGGTTGGGCTCTATGTTGTAAACCAACCAATTTAGATATAAGGGCCCAGATTTTCCTGTGCCTTGAGCCTTATTTACTCATTTACACCTCAGTCCAGTGGGTGTAAAATGCTGTCTTTCTGATTTCAACTCCCATACACCCTTACTCACAGGTGTCAACGGTGACACCACATGCAAGCCAACAGGCCTGATTCTAATCTGGACTGGTGTAGGTCAGGAGTAACTCAATTTAAACCAATAGAGCTGCACTGGTGTAAATGAGATCAGGACCAGCATACTAGAACATGAGGTTGGTACAATGACCTGAGCTTTGGAATTCAGGGACTCTCTCACACATTAGATACCAGGCCAGACTGTGATTATGTATCACAGCAATACTTTATTGACACCGTGGGAGAAAGAGGCTTTGGTAGAAAAGCAATGCTTCAGTTTTAATTGGCCACAGAGAGTTAGACCATAATTCAATCAGTACTTCTGATTTGAAGCATATGTAGCAGAAATTGGGGAAGTGTCTCCTGGTTTCACAAGTTCATGACGTGTGTAACCTTTATTCAAAGTGCAAACAATCACTTCAGCTTTACAGGTCTGGTTTGACTCAGGGGATTTACAATGCTTGCTGTGTATGGCTAGCAATCAGGGTTTGGTGTAAATGATGTCATTAGAGAAAGAGATTGGGAAAAGCATTGAGATATGGTAATAAAGGCTTCAGCCCCCATGTCAGTTGTCTCCTAAAAGGAATAAATAAATAACATGTAAACATGTTAGGACGATAGTAAGGCAAACCTGTAAATCATCACTCCACAGACAGTCTGACTTATACTTTGGATCTAAATAGGCCTCATTGTCCCTATGCTTTGCTACATACAAGGGTCCAAATTATCTGCTGGTGTTAATGGGCCAATTGGAGCAGTGATTATTTACACCAGTAGAGAATTTGGCTCATGGCCTCTCTCAGGTGAGGACAGAAAACTGAATGCTTTTATATGAATAGATTCATGTACTGGTGTTCTATGTTCTGTGGGGCTTTGTATAGAATAAAGAGTTCAGTTTTGCAGCTTAACTTAATTCTCTGATGGCAGCAGCCACCTTAACTCTGGGCTTTTGGAAGGGAAACCGAGTTTGATTGCTGGATTGCAGCTGATGTGTTCTTTTTCCATTAGCGCTTATTTAGGTTCTAAACAGATCATAAAGACAAAAGAAGCAACAAAATATTCCGACCCTTCTTCCTAACCAACTTCATAATATTTAATGACTACAGTCAGGTGCTGGGAACAGCTAGCAGCAGCAAGCACCCACACTGAGTAATGACTTCATCTTTGGGAGTGTAGCTCTAGGAAGCCATGGCAGGGTACGAGTGCCTCTTGTTTCTAGCATCGCTGAAGAGAGGTTCTCTGCATTGGGCTGGCAGCCAGGGCTTCTCTGATGCAAACAGCTGGAAGGGAAGTACCCAGGCTTGCACCTATGACTGAACTGCAGCAAACATTACAGGCTTTCCTAATTTTGTGTAGGACTGGGGATTTTAATTTATACACATTTGGGAAAGGTTATGGCAAGGTGATGACTCCAGTGGGACTATTTGTTTACTACTCAGTCTGATTAAAGGTTGCAAAATCAGGAACTTTCTGACCCAGGGTTGGGCAGGTGGATTGTTGCTGACAATACTGCAACACTAGGGCTAAGGAGATAAGGGCAGCAAGAGCTAACAAGTGTAAAAAAAAAAAAGAAGAAAACTATCCCAACTTTTCTGAATACTCCCAAAGGGCCCAATCCTGTTATTGTCACTTGCATAAATGTGCCCATAGAAGTCAAGGATATAAGACCCTCAGCATAGGCACCGACTTACCTGCTTTCCCCTAGGTGCTCCACCCCCGCCCCCACTCCACCCCTTCCATGCGGCCCTGCCCCTTCCAACCCCTTCCCCAAAGTCCCTGCCCCAACTCTGCCCCCTCCCTACCCTTATTCCAACTCCTTCCCCAAATCCCTGCCCTGGCCCCGTCTCTTCCCACTCCCTCCCAGCATGCCACCAAACAGCTGTTTGGCGGAAGCCGGGCAGGAAACGCTGAGAGGTAGGTGGAGGAGCAGGGATGCAGCGTGCTCAGGGGGGGAGGAGGAGGAGGAGGTGGTGAGGCGGGGGGTGAGGGGAGCTTGGCTGCCAGTGGGTGCATAGCACCCACTAATTTTTCCCCGTGGGTGCTCCAGCCCCGGAGCACCCACAGAGTCAGCATCTATGACCCTCAGTTCTCCATTCTGCTATGGCTCCTTTGCACCTCTCTGATGGTGCAAAGGGACTGGGAGCGATGAGGACGTGGCCAGCCATTCGTTCCCACAGTGTAGGGGGGGACCTCCTATAGTACATAACTGGCTTGGCAGGGCAAAAGGGCCAGTGCAGAACAGAGAATGAGGCCCATGTGGCCAAATTCTGCCCTAACATGCACCCATGGGATCTCACTGAAATTTGTGTGTGATCTGAATTCCAAACCCAGATCCAAATTCTGCCAATAGCTCCTATATTCAGAGTGGGCTGAAGCAAGACCTCTGATCCAAATACCTGCACTCAAGTGTTGGGGCATTTGAAATCCAGAGCTGAATTTTGTGCCCATTTCAATTTAACAGACTTGAAATCCCTGGCTTTTCTTTGTTTAATCAGACCCACTTAGGCTCTCTTTGTCAGTGGTGTAGGAGGCCTCAGCTCTGCATTTCAAAGAGAGAAGGAGCCAGAAATAGAATAACCCTTTAATTTTTTGATCATCTTGTGATATTGCTAAAGAGAGTGATTTGGAAAACGGCTGTCATGGGATGTGCACAATCCATTTACATGCAGCAATTATCCTAATAGAAAAGTACCTGAATGAGGTCATGTTGCATTTTTCTCTCTGAAAAGTGAGATTTCTTCTTCTTCTTTTTCACACCCCCCTCCCACATTTTTACAGAAACAAATTTCCTGAAAGGAAAAAAACTGGATTTATTTGGAAAGAATGATAAGTATGTATCCTTGGCCAACAACAGCATCCCCCCACTATGCCAATTCACTGTGTTCATTGATCTAAACAGAACCACAAATGTCAGTTCTTGGACAGCATTTTCATACCATAAAAACAACAGCAACTCCACTGACATAAATGGTCTCGAGCTCGGACTCAGCAGTGAAAACAAACATCTAAGGCTGTATCTTTCTGGCACAAAGATAGACATTGAGCTTGCTTTAACTCTTTTTATATGGCACAGTGTGTGCTGCCTATGGGATGGTAATAAGAGACTGCTGCAAGTCTACCACAATGGCAACCTATTGTCTGATAAAGTGATGAACGGAACCATGTGCCTGGAACCCGACGGGAGCTTGGTGCTAGGACATTTGCACAAAATCCAGAATGGCTACATCATTCGGGGCAGCAGCAGCTTCATTGGCAGCTTGTACTACTTTCAACTGTGGGACAGAATAAGAGAGCTGAGTGAGTTAAAGAAGTGTTCCCCAGGAAATATTATCAGCTGGAGGGAGGATTATTGGCACTTTGACAACATAGTTCCAACAACTGACCTTCATCTACGCTGCGGTGAGTAGTGAGCAATCATTTTTTCTCCTTGAGGATATAGGTAGTGATAAAAACAAGGCATATGTAGCATGAAACATAGAAATCTTCTGGAAATGACATTTTGCCATAGCACAGCAATATATAATGACAAAGAAAAGTAAAATCTACAAGCTTCACAGCTTTCACCTGTTACACTGTCTGAGGCCAAGAATGTTAAAGTGCTGTACAGAGACACTTTGAAAATAACTGAATTTAGTTACACTATAAATTGTAATTCCTTCAGAGCTTAACGTTGGACCTAGCATGACCACTAGACAAATGTTGTTGGCTTTTTCACTTGCATTTACAAATAACAACTCCTATGTAACATACAGATGCTAACTTTCATGGCTATCCAGGTTCAGAAAACCAGACCAAACCACAGAAACAACCTGGGCCAGATTCTGACCTCCATTAGGGACCATCAACACCAAACTGCTGCTGGTGCAGAGCAACTTGAGTGCTGGCATAACTGGCCGCAGGAGGATCACCCCAGCATACAAACATCCTCCAGTGGCACAGAGCTGCTGTAGAGGCTCCTATACCAACCTCGCTCCCTGAGGGTGGCCTAAGGGGTGTGGATGGGGGAAAATTGGTGTAGCCAGGCTCTTCCTGCACCCTGACTTTTCCTAGCTGGTATAACAGCTCCTCAGGGGTTACTGGCAGTTGGCACAACTTAGAGCAACCCCTCAGGCTGCTGTAAATTGTGCTGAGGGATTGACCTGGCATACAGCTGGCCCAGCACTGAGGGAGCTAAAAGGAGTTCAAAGACACTTCTGGATCTTCGCTGTCTGAGTTGCGCTGAGTACCTCTAGGCCACAGCTCAGGATCTGAGCCCTTGTAATGATACAGTCAAAAGTGACTGACAAATTCCCAGGCAACTTAACCCCTTTGACTTGAACAGAGTTAGGCCAGCAGTGAAGGTGACCTATCATGTCCCAACAGGTCCAGTGACATGCTCCCACATGACATGGGGCACCCCAAAACACTTTCCCTTTTAGCCTGTGATAAATGCTATATACTAGGAGTCTGTGTGTTAGCAAAAGGGGAGGGGCGAGGACTGGGGACTACACCCAATCTATACAGTATTGCAGACTATTGATTTATATTGTCTTGTTGGCACCTACATATTACAATTCCTTGAGATATTTTAAAATGCTTTCTTCTAACCAGATGGGAAGGCAACATCATAACTGGAATGTTAAAACAAATGGTTATAACTCATTTAAATGATCATGGGGGCCTTCAATTTGAGTGACATACTGGAGGGTCTCATGCTGCCAGTACGAAAACATCTTTTAAATTTCTAAACATGATAGATGACAATTTCCTAACTCAAAAAGTGTTGCAGCCATCCTGGTCCTAGCAGATAGAGGAACTGATCAGAGAACTAAAATTAATGTTTGCTAAAGTACAAGTGATCATACTTGATCACACTTATAATGTGCAAGCAGAATAAAGTCCAGACTGGTAATACATGTTCTTGGTGTTTTAAGATAGCCAATTTCACAAAGCTGAAAACAACTGAGCCAAGTCAGCTGGAAGGAATGATTTAATCAGAAAAATGTGAAAGATAATTGGCAGTCTTTTAAGAACACCTAATTAAATGCTGAAAAATCCACAACCGAGGAAGACGTTACCAGTTAAAAAAATCATACTGGTGTAGAGGGGAAGTGAAGGCAGCTATAAAGACAAATGGAAGAAAGAGGAAATTGGTAGTAATGAATATAAATCAGAAATTAGAGATTGTAAAAAACTGATAAGGAAAGCAGAGGGACATGAGGAGAAATCTCTGGTCAGCAGAGTTAAGGAAAAGAAGAGATTTTTTAAATATATCAGGGGAAAAAAGCATCCTAAAATGGTATTGGTCCATTACTGGTGGAAATGGTAGAATTATCAATAATAATACAGAAAAGGCAGAACTGTACTTATTTCTGTTCAGTATTTATGGAAAAAAAGATGATAATGTCATATGGTGATGAGACATTCTTTCCATTCCACTTGTATCTCAGGAGGACATTAAACAGAAGCTACTAAAGTTAGACATTTTTAAATCATCAGGTCCAGATAACTTGCATCCAGGAGTTTTAAAAGAGCTGGCGTAGGAACTCACTGGACCATAAAAGTTGATTTTTAGTAAGCCTTGAAGAACTGGGGAGTTCCAGAAGACTGGAAGAGAGATAATAATCTGACTTCAGTGGCAGCTGAGAGTGCTCAGCCCTTCTGCAAATCAGACCCCAGGATATCAAGATGGCACCCCAAAAATGAGGAACACACAATTAACAGCCCTCTGTGACAGGTTTGGTTTAAGTGACTTTCCCAGCATCATATAAGAACTCTGGGCAAGGAGGCTATCCCTGCAGAGAGGCAGGGATGGACTCCACTTCTCCAGGGCAACATTCAACTGCATTAACATTGAGAACATCCTCTCTTCCACCAGTCCTCTGCCTCCTTCACTACACACCTTCCAGCTTCTGCAACAAATGAAGCAGGATGTCTATAGACAACAGCCTCCTTTACTACACAACCCTGATTCACCCCAGAGCAAGTCCGTCCTGTGCACTCAGTGAGGCAGGGGTCCTATGGGAAAAATAGTATGTGATCTTCTTATAAGACTCTACCATAATGCTCAGGCACAAGGGAGCCAAATTAAGGCAACTTTAATCTTGGCATTTCCTAACTTTTGAATGCTTGACTTTGCATCTTTATTAATGTTATTTTAACAGTTTGATTTGGAGGGAGGGTATATTTTCCAGGTTTTTTTTTAAAAAAAGCAAACTGAAAAATTATAAACAGCAATTCCATCATGTGGCATCATCCTGATACCCACAAGTCATCAGCAGGGCTGGAACCTCTAGATCCACCACACAGACCTGTCACTTGAACTAACAGAGTAACTTATAGCAGTAGTAGGTTGTCATCCTCTATGTGGACCAGCACTAGAGGGAGATGAGATACACACTTTGCCAGTGGGATACCTGGATATCTGCTAGCAACTGAGAAATGGTGAGTTTCATTCCAGACTCTGATGGGAAGTGTTCTGTAGCGGGCACAGACTTTTCTTCCCATTTCCCCAAAGCTTGACCCCTTCTGCCCCATTTCCTCCAGGCTGTTCTTGTCCCAGTCCTCAGGCTTCTCATCCCAGTACCAGTTGCCAATCCTAGTTTCCCACTCTGGGCTCACTGTCCAAATCCAAATCTCCTCCCGGGCTCCTACTTTCTCCCCCAACGCCACATCCAGTCCCAGGCTCCCTTCTCAGCCAGTCCCAGTTGCCCCCTCCTGGCTCCTTGACCAATCTGTCTCTCCCTCCCCCACCTTCCCCCCACTGACTATCATTCCCAGTCTCCCTCCCTGGCTCTTCATCCAATCTCAATCTCCCCCCATCCTCTCTTTGGCTCCTTGCCCCAGTCTCTGCCTAGGCAGTCCCAGTTCTCCCCCTCCCACATACCTAGCTCCTTATCAAATCTCTCTCTTCTAACCCCCCCACCCTCCCAACACACACCTAGTCCCAGTCTCTTTGTCCAGCCCTCCTCTACTCTGCCTGGGTGACAGCTGCACAGTCATTGAGAGCACATGAGAGAAAGGGGCTCAGTTCTGGTATCTGGCCCCACTTGTCCCATAGCAGCTGGCAGCAGCAACTACAGGGAAAGTTATTCTGAGTTTCCCTAGTTCTGGGCTGGAGCATGTTCAGCACTCTGTGGGATCAGTGCATGTGTCATCTGTTCAGCACTAGGGCTGTGAGGGGATGGAGCATGCTCACCGAGGACAAAATGTTCAGGGGATTTAGCGGCAAAAATCTAAGTTTCCGCTAAGCATCTGCAAACTGTGATTTTTCAAAGGTTTTCAAACTTGGCCATATTTGGGCAGATTTTCACAAGGAGGGGAAAAGGCACATTCCTGATACCAGGGTGACTCCCCTACCTAATTTCAAGCCCCTGCTCTAAAGTATGGGGGTGCTAGATTTATTCCAAGAACAGGTCCTCAGAATTTTCTAACATGGGTAAAACATGGTACTTTTCTCCAGCCTTCTTCTTAGAAATGGCAGAACTGTTTTTGGCTGAAATTTTCTAATAAAATTCAGCCGGAGGCAGACAGCTGGTGTGGAAGATTTCAGATCAAACATTTAAAGTCTGGCAAAGTTATAAGCAACTGAAACCAGAGTTTTATGATGGGCAGTGCTACAAGCCCCACCTGTAATGTTAGGATGTTCAGAAAACTGGGTAGATGTTCAGTTAGAATAAAAAGAAAAGGAGGACTTGTGGCACCTTAGAGACTAACCAATTTATTTGAGCATAAGCTTTCGTGAGCTACAGCTCACTTCATCGGATGCATACTGTGGAAAGTGTAGAAGATCTTTTTATACACACAAAGCATGAAAAAATACCTCCCCCCACCCCACTCTCCTGCTGGTAATCACTTATCTAAAGTGATCACTCTCCTTACAATGTGTATGATAATCAAGGTGGGCCATTTCCAGCACAAATCCAGGATTTAACAAGAACGTCGGGGGGGGGGGGGGGAGGAAAAAACAAGGGGAAATAGGTTACCTTGCATAATGACTTAGCCACTCCCAGTCTCTATTCAAGCCTAAGTTAACTGTATCTAATTTGCAAATGAATTCCAATTCAACAGTCTCTCGCTGGAGTCTGGTTTTGAAGTTTTTTTGTTGTAATATCGCAACTTTCATGTCTGTAATTGCGTGACCAGAGAGATTAAAGTGTTCTCTGACCGGTTTATGAATGTTATAATTCTTGACATCTGATTTGTGTCCATTTATTCTTTTACGTAGAGACTGTCCAGTTTGACCAATGTACATGTCCATTTGTGCTGGAAATGGCCCACCTTGATTATCATACACATTGTAAGGATAGTGATCACTTTAGATAAGCTATTACCAACAGGAAAGTGGGTTTGTGGGGGGGGGGGGGGAGAAAACCTGGATTTGTGCTGGAAATGGCCCAACTTGATTATCATACACATTGTGAGGTGAGTGATCACTTTAGATAAGCTATTACTAGCAGGAGAGTGGGGTGGGGGGAGGTATTGTTTCATGCTTTGTGTGTATAAAAAGATCTTCTACACTTTCCACAGTATGCATCCGATGAAGTGAGCTGTAGCTCACGAAAGCTTATGCTCAAATAAATTGGTTAGTCTGTAAGGTGCCACAAGTACTCCTTTTCTTTTTGCGAATACAGACTAACACGGCTGTTACTCTGAAACCAGTTAGAATAAAGGCTATGGAATACTGTTTTGCTCAAAGACTAAGACTATAGTTTTGTAAACCTACTTACAAGAGGGCTGTAAAGTTTAATTATGTTTGAGAGTCTTGTGTCAAATCTTGGATATATTTTATAGGAACATTTGCATACCCTATATATTTCTTCCTTTGCTTTTATTACTACTTTAACAACTGAAATTTCTGAGCAATCTCTTGTACACTAAATAGAAACAAATAAACAAAAAGGCTCACTTGGGATAGTTATGGGTGTTACAAATATATGTGTTGCGATTTATGTGCCATTTGTCAGAATTACAAGGTTTCCATGAGCACTAATTTTTATGCATTGTTTATAGCGGACTAAAGCACAGAGGCTCTGTGAGAATGTTTGTAGCATTGGTATCACTGGACTTTAGAGGACAGAAGTCAGAAATAACTGTGCTTAGTAGATGCTATGTAATGAAATGCCATGTCACAGTGCTATTTAAATGCAAGTGACAGTCCTTGAATGGGAGTTTTGCTTGTGCATATACTATAGAATTTATGCTCTGAAAAAACTCATTACTGGTGACTGCACTGCAATTTGTTCCCATTTACAGGTGTTTGATAGCAGGACATCACTTCAGTTTACCGTGTTCAGTTAAACATAAAACTAGATAGCAAACATGGAGTTTTACAGGGGAACTGTGTAACTAGCTGTTCTGGATATTCTGCTTGAATACTGAAAAACTAGTGGTCCTGTCACACAAAGCCTTTCTGGGGAAAGTCAATGAAATTAACTCACATGAGTAAAGCAGGCCTGAGTCCTAAGGAAGTGCCTTTACTCTATATTGAGTGAGACAGACATCACAGAAATACTCTTCACTTAATTTACTCAGGTTTTGCCTTATGATGGTCAGTAAGAACGTTATTTGCCCTTAGCATGTCTTTCACCCAAAGAGCTCTCAGCACTTTACAGATGTTAATTACTTAGAAGGTGGTGAGTATTTTTAGCACTATTTTACAGATGGGGCAGCTGACTCACAGAGAGGAAAGCTGGGATTTTCAAAGGTCCTAAGGGAGGTAGGTGGTTAACTCTATTGATAGTCAATTGGAGTCAGTGCCTGTCTCCCTTGAGCCCCTTTAAAAATCCTAGCCCAGCTGACTTATTCACAGTCACACAATGAGAGAGCTGAAAGAGCAAGGAAAAGAATCCTGGAACCTCAGCTCCTTATCCCATGCTTCACTAGATCATAACTCCTCCGTCTGGGACTCGTCTACTGCAGC
This sequence comes from Lepidochelys kempii, assembly GCF_965140285.1. Classification (NCBI taxonomy): domain Eukaryota; kingdom Metazoa; phylum Chordata; order Testudines; family Cheloniidae; genus Lepidochelys; species Lepidochelys kempii. The sequence goes on along the minus strand of NC_136388.1, from coordinate 97,827,444 downwards.
TATTTGAATATTGGGGACAAGGGACCACCATCTTAAGTGGCCTTACTGTGAGTCTTAAAAGAACTGTTTGCAGGACTGACTCCACTATGTTAGCCAGTCCCAATTCTCTGACATGGTTGCCCCACTCCTGGAAGTAGCCCTTACAATAAGATATGCAGGACATATGCACCAGGGACAAATTAAGGTTGAAGAAGAAACCATAATTCTGGAATTTCCTAACTTCTGAAGACCTGACTTTGCAACCTTAATATGTTCTTTTAACATAGGAAATTGCACACAAAATCTAGGTTTTTAAAAAACTGAACTGAGAAAAACAGAAATCCCATCATGTGGCATTATACTCGTACCTAACATGGTTGATCAGTAAGCCGAAACCTTAAGATCTAGCACACAGACCTGCCACTTGAGCTACCACAATAACCAGTAGCAGGTTGTCATCCTCTATGTGGACCAGCACTAAAGGTGGTTGGGGACTCTTTGCTAGTGGGTTTCACAGATAGTTGCTGACAGCGGAAGAATGGGTGACACTCGGGAATCTTGGGTTCCATTTCAGACTCGGGGGGGAAGGGTCCTCTAGTGGACACAGACTCTTCTGCCCTGTCCCCTCCAACCTGTCCCTGACTCAATCCTCTCTCTTCCCTACCCTTGACTCCTTGACCTAGTCCCACTCTCCTCATGCACTCGGTCCCAGCCTCCACTTTTCAGGCCTCTCATCCCAGTCCCAGTCTCCTTGCTCAGTAGATGCTGGTCTCACCCTTGCAGACTCCCCATCCCAGTCCCTTGACCAGCCAGTCCCAGTCTTTTCCTACCCCAACTTCCAGTGCCAGTTCTCCTCTCCCCCCTACCAGCCACCAGTACCAGTTTCCACCCACCCGCCCTTTTTGGTCTATCTTTTGTCCCCACTCCATTTAACTCAGGCAGCTCCTCCTCCGTGTTGCCTGGACCCAGCTTGGGGGTGGGATACTGAGGAGAGAGAGCCTCAATACTCTCAATTCAGGTACCCAGACCCAACATGGCCTACAGCAGCCCAGAGCTGCAATTGGAGGGAAGGTCCTGCTCATCCCCAGGCTTGAGCATGCCCAAAGTGAACAAAATCATGGGGGAACTTAGCTGCTAAAATCTCTACTGAAGATGGATGAACTACAATTTTCCCAAGGTTTATAACTTGGTTAAAATTTGTCTGGAGTTTCACAGGGAGGGCAAAATGCACATTCCTGACACCAGGGTGATCCTGCTGCTAAATTTCAAGTCCCTGCTCTAAAGCACGGGGATGGCCTTTCTGTCAGGGAAAAGAAGAGGTTACCAGATTTTTTTTAAAAAAAACATGGGCCAAACAACATTTTTCTCTAACCTTATTCTTGGAAACAGCTGAACCATTCTGGCTGAAATTTTCCAAAAATAAAGAAAAGTCAGCCTGAGGCAGATACCCAGCATGGAAAAAGTCAGCCCAAACAGTTAAAGTCTGGCAAAGTTATAAGCAACAGAAAACAAGTGCCTAACAATCTTAATAACAAGCAATAGTACCAGCCCCACTGATAATGACAGAGGACCTCACTTTCCAAAACTCAGTTAATCTTTCACAATTAAAAACGTGGGTCCTGATTCTGTTACCAAGTCAATGGAAAAACTCTCACTGCTTTCAATCAGAGCAAGAGCAGAGCCTTTAATATTAATTTAAAAGAATCTCATGGTAATGACCATGGACTGTGATACATAAAGCATACTGGATATTACAATTCACATGCTCACCTATTTGCTGGTCTAATTTGTACAGCTTTTTTATTGGAATTATGCATGTTTTGGAGAATGCCAAAGAGAATGCCATTTGCTAAAGCACTAAATTCAAACTCCATGATTTGGATATTATAATTTCAGTAGAATGGTATTTTTCTAGCTGCAGATCACATCTGTCATCTCTCCTCAACCCTCATTTTATGAGCAGAATTTTGAGCAGGTTAATCAAAACAAGTGATGTTATGGGATGCAGGTGTCTAGCCCTACATCTGTGAAACAGTAACGATCGCTGACATGTATGATAAACACAGATTTTCTTTTTCAGGTGATAATGAGGGAGAGGGGTTTGAATATGTTATATCGTAATTATACTTGATTTGTCATTATTTAAATGAAAAATGCATCATGAGATACGTCTCTAATTAGAGTGGGTTTGATTTTTGTTTAGCAATTTATGTCTCTTTAGTCCCCACCCCCAGACTTTGCTGGATCATTATACCTAACCCCCATTGACCTTGTACATAGCCCCAAGGCAACACTGTTTGAAACATGACACCATTAACACTAGAAACCCGAATGTAATCTACAGCAATTAAGTTCTGGTCATAAACTTCCATTATTTGGAGAAGAATCAGCAGCATATGTCACAGCTATAAAGACAAATTAAAACCTAGACTTTGTGCAAAGCACAATCAATTTAGTTTAGTGCTTGATAAATCTTATTCAAACAGCACTTTTGTATTTCTACAAACTAGTTGGGGAAAGAACTAAAATGAAAAAATAAAAATTTATTCTAAGAAGAGGGCCTGGTAAGGTGACATTTCACTTTTATGGTTTCTCATTACTTTCCCTAGATCACTGTAAGAAGCGGGAGTGGATTAAGGCTAAGTGAGACCAAGGTCACGATACCTTATTAATAGATTCCAAAGCCAGAAGGGACCATTGTGATGATCTAGTCTCCTGTATAACACAGGCCATAGAACTACACCAAAATACTTCCAAGAGCAGATCTTTTAGAAAAACATACAGTCTTGATTTAAAAATGGTCAGTGATGGAGAATTCACCATGACCCTTGGTTAATTGTTCTAATGGTTGATTACTCTCTGTTATAAAATTACGCCTTATTTCCAGTGTGCTTTGTCTAGCTTCAACCTCCAACCACTGGATCTTGTTATAGCTTTCTCTTCTCGAAGAGCCCATTATTAAATATTTGTTCCCCATGTAAGTCACCCCTTAACCTTCTCTTTGTTAAGCTAAACAGATTGAGCTCCTTGAGTCTATCACTATAAGGCATGTTTCCTAATCCTTTAATCATTCTCATGGCTCTTTGAATCCTCTCCAATTTAACAACATCCTTATTGAATTGTGGGCACCAGAATTGGACACAATATTCCAGTAGTGGTTGTGTCAGTACCAAATACAGAGGTAAAATAACCCCTTTACTGCTACATAATGTTCCCACTTTATGCACCCAATGATCGTATTTGTCTTTTTGGTCACAGCATCCCATTGGAGCTTATGTTCAGCTGATTATCCACCATGACCCCAATTTTTTTTTTTTGGTCAGTGCTTCCCAGGATAGAATCCCCAGTTGTGTAAGTATGGCCTATATTCTTTGTTCCTAGACACATACGTTTAGGCATATTAAAATGCATAGTTTGTTTGCACCCAGCTTACCTTCTTCTGTTCCTTCTCTCTCAGAGAGAACGTTGTCCTCCTTGCCCTGACAGGCACAGGTACAGTTACTGGGGGCAGATGATGGGGGTCTGGTCCTCCTCACCTTATTAGCCTATAGATATGACTGCAGGACTCATGCATTTTCACTCCTGGTTCCCTCTGCCACTTTATGCACATGGTTGCACCTCTATAGACAGAATCATCCTCCTTGCTTTGGGTGGATGACTTGATATGGCCCTCCTAGGGCTTGAACCTGCACCATTCATGCAGGATCCATCTTTTGTTTATTCCATGATTCATTGCTGTGTCAGGCCCTCTGAGAGTATTAAGACAAGCTCCCATGGACTTGGAGCATAAGTTAAGGGGCGGGGGGGAAGCTTTGGGAACCCCCTTGTGAAATCTCAATGTAAGGCTCTTCAGTCTGCCAGCTGCTGTTTAGAGCATGGACCCAGACTCACAAATCTCTGAAATATTAAAAAGAAAATCCTTGGTGAATGTGGATTCTGTTTTGTAGAGCAAAAAGCTTTTCCTATGAGATGTCATTCTTATTGTATGTGCCTCCTGGAGTTACTGTGTTGAATAGTGTCTCTGGCAGGAACCATTTGACTCATCCTGTGTATATTTTATAGGCCACAGGATTATAAGGGAGACATATAGTTAGACAAAATTTTTCTTCCATTGCTGCAGTCAACATGAAACCAGAGATAGAGGTTTGAATTAGTGAGATGTGGATTTCAGAGAGCTCAGGTTTATTTTAGGATTACAATATAGCTAAGAACATCTAGATTTCACATTCCCCTGTGGTACTGGGGGATGTGTTCTCCACTGCCTTGTTTTGCCTTGTCACTGTAGAGAAAAAAAGCACAGCACTTTCCTTTAGGGTTCCTCTACTTGTGTTATTTTTCTGGCTTCTTCTCGTCCATATACTGTGTGTGTTAAACAGCATTTATGGAAAGGGTTAATCATGCCCTCTGGTTGAAGGCCTGTATACCGAGCTTCTGGGTTTGGGTTTGTCTTGTAGTTGGTTGATTTGAGACTGAGGAGTGAGGACATGACAATTTGTTCCACATAGCGGAGCAGCAAATAATTATTTGGTCAGCTCAAGTTACTGTCCTACTGCAGTCTGCTGGAAGAAAGTACCTTGGAGTCTAGAGGAAGGGAGAAAATGGAGGTAGAGCAAATGAGACCTTTTCCTTCCAGAAGTTCAGTGGCCCCTCTGGAGTAAGAGGTCTGAATAAACAAAAGCAACCCCCAAAGCATATGCTTCACTATACCACAGTATCATGATCCATCAAGTACTGTGTGAAAAGGTGTCTGGTTTTTTTATTGCATCCTAGTACAGGTTGGGAGCAGCAACAAGAAGTCAGTCTCTTGGTTAAGGGTTGGGTTACAAGAGCAATATTCTACAAAAGGACAGCTGACTTCCCTGGCATCTGACAATGTCACAAACAAGGGTGTGAACTGACTGCTGGACTATGCTGTAATACTTGCTCTGGAGTGGCCTGTACACCATTATGTCTTTCCAACCATCCACCACTCTGTCTGGTGGACTGAAATAAGGAGACCCAGTTCTTTGCCAATTCTGAGTGAAGTGGCTCCACTGTTATTACAGATATCTCATTCCTAAAAGTACTGTTTCCCACTTGCAGCAATTCTTGGAATTGCACTGAAAACATGGACACACACCCAAGAGGAGTGGACCTTACACTGGACAAGAGCAGGAAGGGGTTAATGGACTGACTCTTGAAGCTGGCCTGTAACACCTTCTACTGCTATCAAGGCTGGAGGATATGAAAAAGGAGAAAGGAGACCCCAGAATAGGATTCCTGAAAGAGGGATTTTGAGTCTGAGGCAGTGAGGACCCAAGAAATGGCTTAACAGCTTGGAGCATGGAACTCTAGGAGTAACCGAGCTAGGGGAGAAAACTGGAGTCTGGACTTCATGCTGTCTGAGGCTATGTCTATCTGTAGAGTCTGGACTTCATGTTGTCTGTAGGCTATGTCTATCTTACAATGCTATAGCAGCACAGCTTCAGTGGAGACACTCACTACAGCGATGGGAGGGATTTTCCTGTCACTGAAGTTAATCCACCTCCTTGGGGAGGTCTGTCTACACTTAAAATACTACCGCGGCACAGCCAGAGTGCTCCAGTGTAGACACAACCTACGCCAACAGGAGAGCTTCTTCCATCGGCATAGGTAATCTGCCTTCCCGAGAGGTGGTAGCTAGGTTGCTGAAAGAATTCTTCCATTGACCTAGCACTGTCTACACTGAGGGTTAGGTCAGCATTGGTACATCTCTCTGGGGTGTGGTACCGATGTAAGTTCCCAGTGTTGACCAGCCCTTATTGTTCATTTTATTTGTTAATAAAGTCAGACCTCATAAAGAGATGAATTTTGCCTCTACACAGAGTGCATGGCCAATGCAGTAGAGAAAATGGGGGGAGGGGGCGGGAGTAAGTTTATAAGATTTCACAAAATACCAGCTCTAGGGAAGAAACAATTACTGAAGCAGAGCCATTCAATCAACATGCATCAAATTCAGTACTCATGGGCTCCAGCCTAAGTCTGAACATCAATACTCCAGTTTATAGCCCTGCAGCCCAGCTGTGAATGTTTTATTGCAATGTAGACATACCCCACATTACTCTTACTCAGGGCAAGAATGCCAGTCTCTGAATTTCCTCTGAGTTGAAAGAGGCATCAGAAAGTTCAAGCAGAGCAGCGCAATTGCACCAGGAAGGCAAAGTGTTGTGAGTGTGCTATTTTTTTTTTTAATAATCAATACCACCATGCAATGCATCTACAGTGATTCAGTTCATTGCTGTTTTCTGTTGAACATATGAGTTTGTATCATCCATTTTGCTCTTGTCTGGCTGACGATGAGGCAGGTTGCATATGAAATATAAAGACCTATCTGGTTTGACAAGGTGAGTCATTCTAAGGATAATTAGCGGACTAATTCTCAGCTCTCTCCATTTGGAAAATAACAGGAAAGCTGCCCAAGCGTCTATGATGGGTATCCTTTATGACATGTTATCATTAAACATTCAGAGGCCATGCATTTCACATTCTCTACTGCATGTTAGCCAGTCACCTCTTTGTATTCAGAAAAGTTTCCTCCTGGAAGCTAACATTTCAGTTTAGCCAAGTCAGAAGCAAACACAGATTTCAGTCTGCATTCTAATTGGAATGCAATATTCTCCAAACTTCTCTAGCATTTTCCTGATGAACGGCTCCATGCTACCTTTCACCAAACTGGGCAGAGGTGGAGGGGGTTATAGAAGACAGAATGATCTGTGCTGTATAACACCCTGCTCCCTGAGAAGTCCCAGAAGCCCTTCTACAGCCACTCCATAGGATTGCACATCTATTAATGTTATATATGCCATCATGTGCCAGCAATGCCCTCTGCCATGTACATTGGCCAAACTGGACAGTCCCTACTTAAAAGAATAAATGGACACAAATCGGACATCAGGAATAGTAACATACAAAAGCCAGTAGGAGAACACTTCAATCTTCCTGGACATTCTATAACAGATTTGAAAGTAGCTATACTTGAACAAAAAAACCTTCAGAAACAGGACTTCAAAGAGAAAGAGCAGAACTAAAATTCATTTGCAAATTTAACACCATTAATTTGGGCCTGAATAGGGACTGGGAGTGGCTGGCTTATTACAAAAGCAGCTTTGCCTCTCCTGGAATTGACACCTCCTCATCTATTATTTGGAGTGGACTACATCCACCCTGATCGAATTGGCCCTGTTAACACTGGTTCTCCACTTGTGAGGTAGCTCCCTTCTCTTCATGTGTCAGTATATTTATGTCTGCATCCGTAATTTTCACTCCATGCATCTGAAGAAGTGGGGTTTTTACCCACGAAAGCTTACGCTCAAAGAAATCTGTTAGTCTTTAAGGTGCCACCAGACTCGTCGTTTTTGTGGATACAGACTAACACGGCTACCCCCTGATACTTGTCTCCATAGGATTAGGCTTCCGTTGCTGTGGGGGTGGGAAGCAGCATCTCTCCAGCAGGTATTCTGTCAGATATCCATGTCGGGCTTAATGCTGCTTCTCACTCCCAGTCACACTCAGGAATGGGAACCAATGTCAGCATAACTCCTAAAGGAGTCTTTGTCAAGAGGAAGGGGTGAATGGGCAGCACCATGGACAGACAGACGCACGCCAAAGGCATTCCTTCCTCTGGATATCCTGGGATGTGTAGGGTTTGGAGACCTCCCTAATGAGCCAGGAGAAAAGAAGGCTGAGGGGAACCTGAGAACAGTCTATAAGTATCTCAAGGGCTGTTATGAAGAGGCTGGTGATCAATTGTTCCCCATGTCCACTGAAAGTAGGACAAGTAATGGGCTTCATCTGCAGCAAGGGAAATGTAGGTTAGATATTAGGAAAAATGTATTACTAATAGGGTAGTTAAGCTCTGGAATAGGCTTCCAAGAGAGGTTGTGGAATCCCCATCACTGGAGGTTTTAAAGAAGAGATTGACAAATGCCCATCAGGAATGGTCTCGGTTTACTTGGTCCTACCTCAGCACAGGGGACTGGACTTGATGATCTTTCAAGATCCCTTCCAGCCTGACATTTCTGTAAAATGCCTCCCTATCTCAAGTTAGAAGAGGATATCAGAGGTGAAGTGTAAATATATATTTATTTCTGGATCTCTTATTTCATCTCCTCATAGGAATATAGGTTTAAAAGAAAACATTTAACAGCTTAGTGGCCAGAATGGAGGGAGAAACTCATAATGTACATGATAATTTATGCTAAGAACATGTTATAATGATCAAGTTTTATTGTTCTTTAAGATAAATACTGACTTTGGATTTGTTTCTGTCAACAGTCTCTTTTTGGGTCAATAAATCATAGGACTGGAAGGGACCTTGAGAGGTCATCTAGTCCAGTCCCCTGCACTCATGGAAGGACTAAGTATTATCTAGACCATTCCTGACAGGCGTTTGTCTAACCTGCTCTTAAAAATCTCCAATGATGGAGATTCCACAATTTATTCCAGTGCTTAACCACCCTGGCAATTTATTCCAGTGCTTAACCACCCTGACAGGAAATTTTTCCTCATGTCCAACCTAAACCTCCTTTGCTGCAATTTAAGCCCATTACTTCTTGTTGTATCCTCAGAGGTTAAGAAGAACAATTCTTCTCCCTCCTCCTTGTAACAACAAATCTTCTGGTTCACTTCAAAGGAAGTCCGTATCTGCTTATTATCCTGCACCACCTGAGCACAAGTATATTCCTTGGTGTGGGGGTTCTGCGGAAGTCCCTGTAGTAAGAACAGTCCTCTGTTGTACTGGTCACTGCTGAAGTTTAGTCTCTTTTACAGTAGCTTTTCTCTTGCATATTCATTTTGCCTCTATCGATTTTTACATCTTTTATTTATCTTCTCAACAGGCTCAGAGGAAGCATCGTCAACAGCTGCTACTCCATTATCTCCACCCACATCTACTAATGGTAGCACTCCAAGTATGTGCCTTTCTTGAAGCAAGGGCTGTAAATGTTAAAGTGATCATCATTGATAAGTACCTGATTCACGTTACATCCATAGTAACACAGACTTTTAAAAATGTCCATTTATTATTGTTTCATGTAAAAATACGTATGATTCTAGATAGTGTGTAATGCAAAGTGAAAGATGGCCCTGATGTGTTCACTGGTGTGAAATTAGAGTGAAACAGTGGTAAGTTGGGCCATATATCTAATATCAATAAATATTACACAAGCTCAGCAGAAAGAGAGACCCTGTTTAACACACAGTGCCAAATCCTCAGCTGCTGTAAGTCAGTGTAGCTCCATTGGTCCCTCTGTCTTCTGAGGTCAGAAGTCTGGTTCAGCACTGGATTACTCTAATTTTATGCCAGTCTCATTCTATTTAAATCAGTGGAGTGACACAAGCATAGAACTGGATCAGCACAGTACTGAACCAGGCCCCAGAAGAGCAAGGAGGACACAACTTATGATAGAAAACTTAAGCAAATTAGTCTGATATTCCATAGCGCCATTACATGTACGTGATGCAATCTGTGTTTGGTTACAACATATTGGTATATATGAAAAGTTACCCTGAAATCTTCAATTCATGTTGGCCTTAAAAAGTAATTCCTAGGTGTTCATTATTCACCTGTAATGACATGAGTTGGTTTTCTCCAAGTTATTTTTCCCTAACAAGATTTGTTAGTACAAATGGGCTGATCCTGCAAGGTGCTGGTCAGCTTCAGGAGTTGATTTCAGCTGGGGTTGAAGATGCCCAGCACCTCACAAGATCAAGCCTAAAATGGAGGACTCCTGGTAGCAGCCAAAATGTGTCTGTATTTGAAGGTTATTATATTTGGATTAAGATGCATTTCAAAATGTTTTGCTTTCATAGCTTCCACTGGAGATGCAACAACTGAAGATATGACCATAACTGTTCCTGGATATACTACTGTACATTATACAACCATACCTGTCCCTGAGCCAACAGAGATGACAAGAGCTGAATCCTCTACTACTGCTGCAATACCTCAAACACCCAAGACCACATCAACGGTTAACCCTGATGGGACCACACATAAACTCACATCTTCTTCCATAACATCAATGCCCAGTACCACAGTTACCGTGCCCGGGACTACGCATCCATTGATATCTGCTGGGACCACAGCTTCACCCACATCCTCTTCCATAACATCAATGCCCAGTACCTCAGTTACTGTGCCCGGGACTACCCACCAATTGATACCTGCTTGGACCACTGCTTCACCCAAACCTAACGAGACTGTTCCTACCTCCAAACCTGGTGAGGCTACATCACAACCTATTGTAACTACATCTACCACTAAACCTGCTAGTATTTTGACTGTTTCCAGATCAACAGTGACAACCTTATCTACAGATACCAAAACCACATCCAAACCCTCCGAGTCCACATCTGTAGCTACACCTGATCTGTCCACTACAGATAAAAAAGGTATGGAATTTGCATAATTTTCTGTGGGTAAAGAGTAGTGGACTATACAGAATGTCAGATTTAGTCTAAGCTTCTACATTAAACCATGAAGAGAAATACCCCTTCTAATGATCCAGCCCTAGTAGCAAGGAAATGAGATGAGAACTCTGATAGTTCTTAGGCACTGTTTAGCCAGCTAAGAGCATCACATTTAATCCATAGTATACAATATCTTTCTTAAAATGAATGGAAACATGACAACCTGTTTGAGTTTCTCTTTTTTGCAGGCTCTCACATTGGTGTCCCTGCAGATTCATTGTGGGCACAAATTAGCAAGTCATGATTGTTTGGATTTGTTCGTCATTAGCTGCCTAGCTACCTGTTTAACTCAAGTAGATGTGATGCTTCCAGCTGCAGTTCATTGCTGATTAAACAAATACAGCTGCAGTTGTCTCCATATGATTATCTGGCTGTTAATCCCTGCCAAATACATCTATACATTTTGACTACATATAGTATGCCTAATTTGTTGAGATTAACTATTTTTCTTAGAAAAGCAATTTAAGCAGCTCCCTGATGTAAAGTAGGCAGAAACCCTCACAGCTGCTATATATCTAAGAGCTAGATTGTGCCTTTAAGATCAAATATATAGAAGTGAAAAGGTAAATTGCGTATCTTCCAACAGTCACAAAAGCAGAGCAATCTATCATTTGTGAAGACTTTTTTAGGTCTCTTATTGTGCATCTTCCCTACAATGTAAATCTAAATGAAAAGTACTATTATTTTTTATTAGAGAGAGAAGCTAAGTGAGGTAATAATCTTTTATTGAACCAACTTCTGTTGGTCAGAGAGACAAGCTTTCAAACTACATAGAGCTCTTTCAGGCCTGGAAAAGGTACTCAGAAGGCATGTCTACACAGGGATTAAAAAACCCATGGTTGGCCCCGTCAGCTGACTCAGGCTCATGGGACTTGGGCTCCAGAGCTAAAAAACTGTTGTGTAGACATTTGGGCTCAGGCTGATGCCTGAGTTGTGGGACCCTGCCAGGGCTGAAAGTCTCAGATCTTGGGCTCCAGCGTGAGCCCGAATGTCTACACAGCAGTTTTTAGCCCCACTGCCTGAACCCCAGTCAGCTGACCTGGCCAGGCCATAGGTGTCACAGCTAAATTCAAGGTGGAACAGATTGTTTAGCATAAGTAAACACATATTTCAAGGGACCATTCAATGTGAAGTGGCCTGTTAACACCTCTCCAGTCATAGGGGAAAAAGGGGGGGGGAAAGCTGTGGGTAGGGTAAATGGTTATAGGTTTATGGTTCATTACACCAATCTAGTATCTATTCGGTCCATGATGTCTAGCAGAGTTATGAATGTAAGCTCCCCTGCTTGTCTTTTGAAGGTGTTGTGCAGATTTCCTTTGAGGATGAGGACCAGCAGCTCAAACACTAGATGGGGATGGCTGAGTTACTGCAGAGAATTCTTTCCCATGGGTCTGGCTGGTGGGTCTTGCCGCATGCTTAGGGTCTAAGTGATTGCCATATTTGGGGTTGGGAAGGGATTTTTCCCCAGGTCAGATTGGTGGAGACTCTGTGGGGGGTTTCAACGTCCTCTGTGCATAGATCACTTGCAGGTTTGGTGTAAATGGTGGGTTCTCTGTAACATGAAGTCTTTAAATCATGATTTGAGGACTTTAGTAACTCAGCCAGAGGTTAGGGAGTCTATTACAGGAGTGGGTGGGTGAGACTCTGTGCCCTGCAATGTAGATAGTGATGGTCCCTTCTGGTCTTAATGTCTATGAGTCATTTTGTAAAAGGTGTTCATCCACAGGTGACAGTGTTTGTCTTATTTTTTTCCTCTGTGAGTTCATTCAAGAGGGTAGTGATTATGTGGCTGAAACAAGACAGTTATTGAGGCATTTAGTGTGCTGGAAGAGATACAGTAGAAGTTAGAACCTCAGAGTTACAAACACCTGAGGTATGAACGGACACAACCTGATTTGGAACTGGAAGTATACAAGTAGGCAGCAGCAGCCACACAAAACCCCCAAAACCAAATACAGTACACTACTGTGTTAAATGCAAACTACTAAAAAAAATGGGGAACGTGTTTTTTTTTTTTTTAAAGGTTTGACAAGGTAAGGAAACTTTGTGCTTGTTTCATTTAAATTAACATTGTTAAAAGTAGCATTTTTCTTCTGCGTAGTGAAGTTTAAAAAGCTGTATTAAGTCTATGTTCAGCTGTAAACTTTTGAAAGAACAACCATAACGTTTAGTTCAGAGTTAAACCTTTCAGAGTTATGACTACCCTCCATTTCTGAGGTGTTTATAACTCAGAGGTTCTGTTGTACACCACATGCTTTGCTAGGCATGTGTAACACCCATGGATCTTAAAAGGTGTGGTGTGTGGGCTGTTGATCATCATAGCAGTGGAATTATGTCTACAGGTTTTGCAGCTATTGTTCTGGCAGGGTCTGGTGTTGCTTTGAGTTGGTATGTCCTGGTTTGTGGGGAATTTGCTTCTAATGATGAGCTTGGAAAGGTTTGGGGGGGAAGATATGTGTTTGAAGGTCAGAAGTGGGGGTTTAGGAAAGATTTCTTTCTGGATGTGGTCCCATGGAATATGGGTTGTAGGTTGATGATCCTCTGTATCAGTTCAACCTTGGGATGTAGGTGACAATTTTGGGGGTGGGCGGTCAGAGGGGGGTTTTATTTCTGTACTGAAGCAGGTTCTCTCAGTGTACTTGTAGGTTGCCTCATGGAACGGGCCACCCTTCTCTGTCAGGGTGTACAGACCAGACTACATATATTAACATTTATTATTTGTATTTCAGTAATAGCCAGGGGCTCCTCTTAGGGATCAAGTGTGGCAGATGCAGTACAAACATGGAGTAAAATTACAAGCCCTGCTTCAAAGAGCTTATAGTTAAAGGCCCAGATCCTACAATGAGCGGTTTCTGGGCAGACCTCAGCGAAGGAGTTGGTGGGTGAGATTCCGTAGCCTGCGTTGTGCAGGACGTCAGACTAGATGATCATAATGGTCCCTTCCGACCTTAAAGTCTATGATTCTATGAAGTCAGTGGGGATCTATGCACCCATAGGAGACTGACCACTCAGAGCTCATTGCAGGATCAGGCTCTGAGTCATAGGGGGAGTTAGGTACCCAACTTCTGTTGACTCCAGGAGTGCCCAACAGTTGACAGACAGACACAGATGGGAGGAGACAAAGATACTAACATATTTTTATGCCAACTACAAAATACAGCTCTCCTTATTTCCCATTACGACAGTTACCTTCTATGACATCAAAATGAAGTTTTCTGTCTTCTACAAAACTCAGAGTACTCCTGATTATGATGATGCAAACAACTTTGCTAAAAACTGGGTAAGTAGATTCCCCCTAATTAAATTGTGGATAAGTATCAGGAGACAAGGGCATCTGAAAGAACAATATGAACTCCCAGGGCATAGCACAGAGAATTGTTCAGTTAACAAAAGAAACAACATTATGGAGTTTCATAACCATGTTATCTGACAGACTTGTCATAAAGAAACACAGTGGGAGAGGTAATATCTTTAATTGGACCAACTTCTGGTAGTGAAAGGGACAAGCTTTTGAGCTATCTAGAGCTCTTCTTCAGGTCTGGGAAAGGTAATCCTAGCATCACTACTAAATGGAAGGTAGAGCAGATTATTTAGCATAAGTAAATATTGTAAGGGACCATTCAAGGTAGAGTGGCCTGTCAAGACTTCTGCAGTCATAGGACAAAAAGAGGGGGTTAGTGGGTCACAGATTATTGTAATAAGACATAAACCTAGTGTTTCAGTTCAGTCCATGATCTGTAGTGTCTGGCAAAGTTACAAATTTAAGCTCCCAGGCTTATCTTTTGAAAGCATTGTGCAGGTTTCCTTTGAGGATGAGGACTGACTGATCAAGCTATATCTGACCTCTCTGTGAAGAATGTTCAGAGGTTAGAATTAGAGTGGGTCAAAAACAGGATGAATTTTGACATTATTGCTAACATTTTTGCAAAAATGTTTACCCATTTTTCAAAAAACATTGGAACTATGAATTTACAAGCACCTCTAGTTAAAATATTGACCGATGAAGTGAGCTGTTGCTCACGAAAGCTTATGCTCAGATAAATTTGTTAGTCTCTAAGGTGCCACAAGTCCTCCTTTTCTTTTTAATGAGAAACTTGTTTCTTTTACAGTTTAATGCCAGATTTTCTGAAGGTGAATTTGTTGTGACAAATTATTATGTAAAAACTGCAGGCATGTAAGTACTTGACCATAGTGTGTTTATTTACTCCACAACCTAACCTAAACTTTGGGAGAGTTTGTAATCAAGACCCTACTGACATTTCACAAAGGACCTTTCTGCATAATGGGATCCAACCGTGACCTGTAGGAGACTCCAAACTTTGTATTTTGGACATACTTCACCTGTGTCCTGCGCAAGGCAGGCAGAAAGAACATTTTGAGCCAAATTGTGAACTCATTTGCACCCATGTAACTGGAGTCACAGGAACAAGTTATGGTTTAAGATGGTGAAAGTGTTCATTGCATCTGGGGTTGTATGGATGTAAGTGAGGTTGGTCAGGATTTTGACCTATGAAAATTCAGAACCAGAGTGAGGTCACAGATCACCCACCATAGGCCAAATCTAATGTATCTAACTAGGTACTTATAGGGCTCATCACTGCAGTATTTGAGGCCCAGACCACGGAAGATATATAGGCCTAACTCCCATTGAAATAAATGGAAGTTAGGCACCAAATACCTTTGAGGATATAGATCTGAGTGCCTGAAGTCTGCTGCAGGATTTACAGGCTCAAAACTCTATTAAAAACCATGATATTTCTGCACCAAACTCCCACATTGATCTTTAGAGCCAAACCCATGTATGTTTATATTTAATCTGTAGGCAGGTGAGAGAAGTGGGGTTGTTTAGCATTTGCTAGATTGATGGAAGTGTCACTTGTACAGACTTTGATATATAGTTTTACCATTATGCACATTTTGACTTTCTACTTTCTCCTCCCTCATCACTTGAATGATGGAGGTTGTGGATGGCAACAATAAAATAAGACATTGCACGGTTTACATGAAGCATGTCAGATTCTGAAAATCTTAAGGGGAAAAATAGAAACTGTGAAATAGAGACAGGGAAAGGGGGATTAAAAATGACAACTACTGGATCTGCTGTAACCATATGCAAAATGCATTAGTTAAATGGCTCTTAGGAATTAAGGGGTTAAAATTTTTTAAAGTGGGAGCGAAGGGCTTCTAGACTATAGGATGAGAAACTGGCAGCTTATATTGTACCCTTAGTCGTCTTTCCTTCTGAGCTAATTAGCCCTAAAAAGCAAGACACTGATAGGAAAAATGACATGGCTAGAATGAACAACTGTACAGGATTTAAAATTGGTTTGGGACTTGGGAGGACACTATTGTAAAGAACTGGCTCAAGTGTGCAACTTCTGAATCATGCCATGAGCCCTATGCTATTAATAGGTTCTTAACAACTCCAATTTTAAGGGCAGGACCATGTGAAGTCCATTGCTGATGTAACCCTGAGAGGCAACTGGGAGCAGTGTGGTGACATCAGTGATTATTCATGGTGGACCACAGATTTGTTACAGTATGAAATATTCCTGAAGATAGAATGGGGCTGATTTTGTACCAAGGAAGTCAATGGTGAAGTTCCTACTGACTTCAGTGGCCCAAGGTCAGGCTCATTATCAGCTATGGGACAATTTCTTTAGCAGATTTTTAAAATATCTATATCTAATCTATATGCTAAGAAAACACTTATTCTGATCTGTTTTAGATACAGGAATAATTCTCCAGGAGGAAGTGTCCAGAGGAGAGCCGATGTACGTATTAAAAGACACAAACTCTACCTGTGTTGAGTTCTTCTCCTAGGATAACCAAGAAATCATTTTCCTCTTACCTTTTGCTTATACAATATTTTAGTTGCATTCTGAAAGGTAGAAACACAGATACTGTACATTAAAATGTAGTGTGACTACTCCGCGTAGGGATGGTAGAACCTCTAAAGATCAGCTCCAACCATTTTGCAAAATACCTGCTAGCCTTCTGGGGAAAGCCCGGCAGGCTACAGTGTGATTTTACACTCTAGGTATCCCTGCCTGATTTCCATATCAAGGCCAGGGGTTCAAGTGCCCATGGAGGGAGTTAGAAGTGAGACAAGCAAGCTGAGTTTGGGACTTGTTAGTGATATTTGACTGTAAACACAGCATGTGATTGCACCTCACACATTCCAGAGTAACAGCCACGTTAGTCTGTATTCGCAAAAAGAAAAGGAGTACTGGTGGCACCTTAGAGACTAACCAATTTATTTGAGCATAAGCTTTCGTGATGAAGTGAGCTGTAGCTCACGAAAGCTTATGCTCAAATAAATTGGTTAGTCTCTAAGGTGCCAAAAGTACCCTTTTTTTAACCTCACACATTGTTATTTTGTGGTTAGTAACCATGACAACAACAGTATTTTGCTCCAGCAGGGGCTTAGGCTGGCACAGCACTGTCCTCCTGCATCTGGTTCAACAAACTGTTTTTCCTGCTGCATTGATAGGACTCCTACCCACGCTTGGGTCCAGTCCTTCCACCTATCTTTGCAGTAAGACATCCCAGAGTGCATTGGCCCATGAGTTGTTGGTGCTGCTATCCAGCATGTCTTCCCTCTGCTGAAGTCCTATCGGATGGCTGCTCAGATTTTCCCAGAATGCACTGGTGCGAAGAGGAGTAGGCAGAGTGGGAGGGCTTGACCTGAGGACATGGATGTGGTTTGTGTGCGCACACAAACAAAACCATGTGACTTGTGACCAGGACTCTAAACAGTAACAGTTCTCGTTGGAGCAGGCATGAGGTTTTATCCACAGTGTGTTTTTCAAAAGCCCCTTTTCCTCCTCTCTCTTTCTGGCTGGTTGCAAGGTGCCATTCCTACTCTGACTCCGATCCATAGCTGAGCCAGTCTTCTGTCCCCGTTTGCAGCCTCACATCAGCAGCAACTAGCTGCCATGCCTTATTTTTATAGTAATCTTAATATAATGCACCATTAAAACTACTGCAAAATGCAAACTTGTACTGTACATGAATAGTCAAATATGGACATTTAAAGCATTGAGCGTGTTAGTAGCTACTGTTCACTTTCATTGAAAACCATTATAGTTACATTAAAGCCAGTTGCATTATTCTAACCTTATTCTTGTTTTGTTCTGTATTTTGTGAACTGAAGATGGAGGAAAAGCAGAATTCACAAAGGTAGGATATGTGTTTACAAATTGTATTGGTAGAATTTAGATTTAAGCACATAATGAAATCAATTCCCTCCTTCACTTTTACACAGTATATTGGTGCTGATTCAATAATAGGATGATCAAGGTACTTACTAATTATAGGGGGTTAAGTTCCTTAAAATATTACTTTTGTAACGAAGTAGAGCAAGACATTTCAGAATGATGAGGATACTTAACATAAGACAGCGGAACCTATACAAGAAACTATCCTTAAGACACACCCCAAAGAATCCCCTGACATACTGAGAATAGTTCTGCTCCCTGTGTAGAAAAAACAAGGAGTGATTGCTCAAGAGATGTTTCAATGCTGTACCATGCTTTGTACACTACTGGGCCTGCACAAGAAGAGACTGCAGTCAATACTCTCCCAGCTGAGGCTGTAATAGCCAGGTTTGGTCTGAGTAATGCTCTTATTCTCCACTCAGCATGTTTGGTGGCAATACTCCCTCACATGGTATGACTAGGCCCTCTGCTAAAGAGGCCACAGGAGGCTTAACTTTGGCAGAGTAACGAAGGCCTTAGAGACAAGTAGGTCTTGCTGGGGAAATGCTCACTCCATTTGAAACATACACAAACCAGTGGAGGAAGAATTGTACAATTCTTGAACTTTTGAGGGAAACACACACACAAAAACTCTTTGGTTTGTGGGTTTTTTTGGGGGGGGAAATGGAAGATGGTTACTTTGGTGTTTAATTTTCTAAAAATATGAGCACCTGTGATGTCACACCCCATCTATACTTAATTCTGGAAAGCTTAGTTGAGGGCCTGAGGTACCTCACTCAAATCCCCAGCTTTAGAAATTTCTCCTTCTCTGTAGAGGATTAGGAGGAGAGATGCTCTCAGGAGAGGTTAAGACTTTATGTTGCCCCTTTAAGATGAGGCAGTGAGCAATACCCTTTGCCAGCCCCTGGGCCAACCCCTGAGGGAAAGGGAGAGGGGCCCTCTGAGGGGGAAGAGCATATTAGCAGGAGATTGAAAGGATAGTCTTCAGGAAAAGAGTAGCTAATTCTTGACCTCTTGTGGGACCCAGACACTGGAAGAGGAAAAGCATCCGAAACACTTCAGCCCATGGTCCCTGCTGTAAGGTCAGGGCTGAGTGGGGACTGAGCACACAAGTCAGTGACCCAGAGCCACTGCAGCTAAATGGCTCATTGGGAGAAAGAGGTCACAAGAGCTGGCACCCTTTGTGGCAGCTGAGGCCTTGCAAGTAAGAGAGCTTGTGAGAGAGAAGGTTGGTTTGCAGCTTTCTCAGCCATCTTAGCATAGACCTCTCCAGTGGGCTGGCTCAGAGCAGGAACTGCTTCTTCCAGGTTGCTACAAGATCCCACTCCTGTCTTTCCTGGAGATTCAGGAAGCTCCTGCAAAATTTTCCTGCTTGTTCTGCAAACCATGGAGATGGGGTGGTAGGTACTGTCACTGGCCTGGTCTCAGTGAAGGATCTGCTCAACTGTCTCAGCATAGATCCCACCCACTCAGCACTCAGTAGTCAGGTTTCTAATGGGCTATTTGATTCTCTCAGCATGGACCTCTTCCACACACTGACTGGGAGCTGGGTCCTGCAGCCGCTCTGTCTGCCCTTTCTGAGAGGTGAGGGAAGGAGAGGTGCTGTCCTGTAAACTATCCTCAGAAAGCCACAAGAATGGTATTGTTTTATTTATTGAGTTTAGCTGTTTTGAGGAGAAAAACTTGGAAACCAACACTCTAAAGGGAGCAATGGAACCAGCTACATGTGCTGCTTGGAGGCAGAGAATTCTGGGCAGTGCTTTGAGGGCTGGTCCTATGCCCAGCCTCAGAGCTAAATTCTGTCTGGCTCTAGGTGCCAGGGAAATTGGGAATGCCTGGGGTGAAGCAGCATACCCTGGCAGCACACATCTTATCCAGGCTTTACAGTTTTGTTCAATGGCTTTTGGCACACCCCCGCCCCCATACAAATCATTTCAACGCCACAGGGAATGCCCCACTCTGAAGGCTGACAATGTAAGGTTCTATGGATTCTGCTTACAGTTAGACTTTAGAGTAATTACATGGTTAGCTTATTCCATATTCTGAACAACTGCTCAAACATTGCCTGGTTGGGATGTAGCAAAGAAGAGTGTACGATAAAGTTAGAGACTTATGCTCACAGTTTCACAAGAAACTGAAATTTGGGGCCAGATTCTCATGCCACAAGGAGTACCTCACGCCAGAATCAGGCCCTTGTTTCAATGGTAAGGTACTACTCAGCATAAAGTATCAGTATCTGGTCATTACTGTAGCATTGTAAACACAGTAGGCAATGAAATTATGCAATTCAATATAATGTTGAGTGTTAATGATTGTTACAGGATAGCCTGATGGTAAAAATGTATCATTGTGTTTTCTATTTGTAGCTATGCCTTCAAAGCCATCATAAAAGCCACATCCACTCAGTCACAAGAATGCTTGATTATTATGATAAAACAGTAGCAGGTGAAGTATGAAGCGGGGCCTTTGTCCATATCCGTGGAACCTGAAGATGTGATTGTCAGTGCAATTGGTAATATTTTATATATTAAGTTCTAATATTTGTTGCCAGACTTAAAAAACATGAGTTTCATGAAGGCTGGCCCAAACTCAAAGTTGGTATAGAGTCAGATTCCAAGGACAAAAGCGACTTATGATCAAACCTGACGTCATGCATGAATCAGGCCATAGAATTTTACCTAATGATTCTTGCATCAAGACCAATAACTTGCAGCTTAACTAGAAGATTTCTCTCAAAGATATCCAGGCTTGATGTAAAGACTCCAGGGGATGGAAAATTTATCACTCACAGCCCTTAGTAATCTGTTCCAATGGTTACTTACAGAAAATGAGGTATACATGGCTTCGACATCACTTAAGTCACCTGCTTACCCTGTGTCTGAATTTGGCCTGTTATATTTTACTATGCACTCTACTTCTGGACAAGTGGAGACAGACCTAAACTAGAGTCCTGGGTCTGGACATTTCTGAAATGCAGGAAAAGTGCATATGTGGTATGGCTCCAAGCATGGCAGCTCTGATCCTTTGCTAGAAACAAATCTCCTGATTGCTGGAGCTAGTGCTGATGCAAAAAATCAAGTCCCAAAACACACCACAGAAGGCAAAGCCCTTAGCATCACTAAGAGAAGGTTCCCCGTCTCCCCAGTTCCATTCTGCATCTCATGAAAATACACTGTTTAGAGGTGGAAAGAACTGGAGGTTGTACCACAACATGGATTCAATACTAAAAATCCTGGTTTGTGGATTTCATTTGAGTTCTCCATGATGTGCTTAACTCTTGCTGTATAGTGACTGAATGACCATATCTAATGTAGTGGGGTTTTTTGGGGTTTTTTTAAAGAAAAGAGGAATGGTGATAGCACAGCACTGGGAACCAGGATCCCCGACTGTTACTATCTGGGTGACCTTGAGCAAGACACCGATTCTTTGTGATAAATTTACCTGTACCTCTTTGCTGGCTATTACACCATGTATCTTAAGGAAGCTTATAAAAATAAATGAATTCACTCATGGTCAGCTATAACTGCCCTCTTTATAAATCACCTCCTGCATACATGTTGTTCTAGGTCACAGTTTTTATGATGATTGCCAAAAACTTATCTGTAGATAAGTTTAAAGCAGAAAATAATATTTGATCCCCAGAGATCTGATCCAAAGCCATTGACAGACCATGGGTCTCTATTGATGTCTCTATTGATGGTACTGGAACAGGCCCACATTTATTTGATTTGTTTTATTGACTTGGATATACTCCCTGTCAACCTTTAAAAAAAAATACAGAAGTAGGCAAGAGATAAGCAAGGAACATAATGTACTGTATTTAAAAAACACACATTTGACACCATTCATAAACAAGACTAACACACAAGAGGAGTTACAGGGAAAGCAGTCCTTGTGGAAAAGGCACTGATTAGGTAATGAACAGCCACCTACTTTGGTAAAAAATTATGGGTCAGGTAAGGGAAAAGTAATGAGCAAAGTAACCCTATTATTGATTCCTGTGGTAACTTCACCCTCCACATGGTAGAGGGCACATTGAAAGGGGAAGTAAATAAGGAAGTGTTATTTACTCTCTCATAAACACAAGAACTAGGGGTCACCAAATGAAATTAATAAGCAGCAGGTTTAAAAAAAACCACACAAACAAAAGGAAATATTTCTTCACACAATGCAGTCAACCTGTGGAACTCTTTGCCAGAGGATGTTGTGAAGACAAAGACTAACAGGGTTAAAACACACACAAACCCTGAACTAGATAAATTCATGGAGGATAGTTCCATTAATGGCTATTAAACAGGAAGGGCAGGGATGGTGCCTGTGTTTGCCAGAAACTGGGAATGGGCATCCGAGATCACTTGATTACCTGTTCTGTTCATTCCTTCAGGGGCACCTGGCATTAGCCATTGTCGGAAGACAGGATACTGGGCTAGATGGACCTTTGGTCTGACCCAGTATGGCCATTCTTATGTTTTTAACCCAGCACCTGCCCTGAGAAAAAAAAGTCTCAGGGGAAACAGAAGGCAAACGAAAATTTAGGCAGAACTTTCTTATATCAAGACAACAGGAGAGGCAAACATTATAGCTTTGTTCCAGCGAGAAAATATCCAGATTTTTAATGGGTCCTAGTTAAGCTGGAAGCCAGTGAAGACTCCCTTTTACCTCCAAAGCTGGAGCCGTCGAAGTCCCCGCGACCACTTCGTTGCGTGAAGACGAGGAATAGAAGAATTGGAGGTGGACCCACTTCACTGCCTTCAGCCCCCCCAGCCCCGGGGTCCCTTGGCATGCAGTACTCGGTCTGTGGAACCGGCACCGATGAAGAATTCTGCATCGCAGTCGGTGCCGGGACAGATAAAACCGGTGGGACCAAGACTGTCGAGGTCGGTAGGGACAGAGCTGAGGCTTCCGCCGGTGCCGGGGTTGGCTGAGGCTTTGGTGCCGAAACCATGTGAGTGGACGGGGCCACTCTGGTCGAGGGCGGTGCCGTCATCGGTGGTGCCGGTGCTGACTGTGGCACAAATGATGCCAAGGACACAGACGCCATTCTGGAGCGTGGACCACGGACTTGACCCTGGCTCTGATGGTACGCCCAGGGTGTGCAGAAGGGCCATGAAGCAGGTGGTTGCCACTGTTGTTGCCACAGTGCTGGGTATGGTTGGTGACTGCACCGGGACTGGGATTGTCTGCTGTGCGATCTGCTAGATCGAGCCGAGTCTACCTCTGACTCCGAGCTCTCCGAATAAGACGACCACGGAGGAGCAGTCCCCTGGGTTGCCAGTGAACTACGACTTGACTCCGGGGAGCGGCACGCTTCCTGCGTCTGTGCGGGTGGTGCCGGAGATGGAGACAGACGAGCCATCATGGTTGGCTTGCCCCTGGAGTGAAACAGAGGCCGTGCGGTCGCCCGAGATTCTTCCCTCCCTTGAGAGGAGGACGGCACCGGGAGATGCATCAGGTCCGTTGCCACCTCAAATGCCTCTGGCGTTGATGGTGGTTGTATGTCCACCAGATGGTCCGGGGACTGAGGGTTCGGACTTGACTGGACCCGAGCTGGGGCAGGAGTCGACGAGACCCTGGGTGGAAGCGAGGTGGATGCAGTCTGTGCCGAGCCACTTGCGGACAGCACCAGCCCCTAAGGCTTCGGGGGGGTGACTGGTCCCTCGCCAGCCTCTTCTTTACTGGCACCAGAGATGGAGAATGGTGCCAAACTGATGCCGACGCCCTATGAATAGTGGCGGTGCCGGTGGGCTTTTGAGTCCTTAGTCTGGCCCATTTTGCACAGCGTTGGCGCCGGAGCACTGCGCACCAAAGAGGACGTGCTCAGTGCTGGGTCGCTGGGTCCCGTGTTGGATTGCAGTCTCAGAGCCGCCTCCATGAGCGGGAGTTTCAGTCTCTGTTCTCTGTCCTTAAGGGTTCTTGGGCGGAAACCCTTGCAAATGCAGCACTTGTCCTTTTGGTGAGTCTCATCAAGGCACCACAGGCAGGACGAGTGAGGATCACACTTGGGCATAAACGTGCCACAGGACACTCAGAGTTTAAACCCCGGAGACCTGGGCATACCCCCGGAGGGGAAACTAACTATCTACCAAACACTGCTAACTAACTATAGAGAAAAAACTATTTACAGTAAGAGCAAAGACACTGCTAAGGCGCTTGCTGCAAGAGCGAGCAAAGTTCCAGCTAGCCGTCACGGGCGGTAAGAAGGAACTGAAGGGATTGGGGGGGGGGTGTCAGTGGAGCCCGATATTGGGCGCCCAGCCCGACCCTACTGACACTGCTTGGGAAAAATCTTCCGGCTGGCATGCATGCGGCACGCACACAGCTGCTTGGAATGGACATGAACAATCACTTGAAGAAGAACTGCATTTCTCTCTCCTGGAAACACAACCTGAGATTCGCAGACTTTGCGCTAAAGGAGTGAGTTTGTTGACACCTGATTTATTTCTCTTTTTAAAAGCACTAATTTCACACTAGGCTGGAAGCACTATGTGCATTAATGAGAGAAGAACAAACCTCAGCTCCCAAGGTTCAAAGTCTCCATGGTACAGGCAGACTCATCCTGTATGTCATTCATAAAGCATGAACTCAACCTAGCTCCATATGGGTCTCGAAGGCCTCCAGCTCAGTAAACCATCATAGCTGGGCACCATGTTACCCTGGGGCATAGGGGGATGAGGACTAAGCAACTTTGAATAGAGCAGAGGAGGGCTCCATACCAGCTCCCCACTGATCAGCACAGGGGTGGGGGTTGGGGGCATAGCCAGTGGGTTCATGATTACACACAAAATGGCTACAAACCAAGTTGTCATAAATATGAAGGGAAGGGTAAACACCTTTAAATCCCTCCTGGCCAGAGGAAAAACCCTTTCACCTGTAAAGGGTTAAGAAGCTAGGATAACCTCGCTGGCACCTGACCAGAATGACCAATGAGGAGACAAGATTCTTTCAAAAGCTGGGGGAAGGGAAAAACAAAGCCTCGCTCTCTCTCTCTGTCTGGGTGATGCTTTTGCCAGGGACAGAACAGGAATGGAATCTTAGAACTTAGTAAGTAATCTAGCTAGATATGCGTTAGATTCTGATTCCTTTAAATGGCTGAGAAAATTAAGCTGTGCTGAATGGAATGTAGATTCCTGTGTGTGTCTTTTTGTAACTTAAGGTTTTGCCTAGAGGGATTCTCTATGTTTTGAATCTGATTACCCTGTAAGGTATTTACCATCCTGATTTTACAGAGGTGATTCTTTTTACTTTTTCTTCTATTAAAATTCTTTTTAAGAATCTGATTGCTTTTTTCATTGTTCTTAAGATCCAAGGGCTTGGGTCTGTGTTCACCTATGCAAATTGGTGAGGATTTTTATCAAGCCTTCCCCAGGAAAGGGGGTGCAGTGCTTGGGGGGATATTTTGGGTGGGGGAGACGTTTCCAAGTGGGCACTTCCCCTGTTCTTTGTGTAACACTTCGGTGGTGGCAGCTTTTAACCTAAGCTGGTAAGAATAAGCTTAGGGAGTCTTTCATGCAGGTCCCCACATCTGTACCCTAGAGTTCAGGGTGGGGGAGGAACCTTGACACAAGTGGGGTGGCTCCTGTTCTACTGAGGAAGCCTGTTCCTGTGACTGGAAGAGCAGTTGTGGAGGAGCTGCCTTGTGTCAGGTCCACTGGCTGGGGTGGGGGGTTCTGTGCCCTTCAGCCCCTTGCGTACTTCCCCCCATGCACCAGTATCTTTTTGTGGGGAGGTAGGTAAGATCTGTGTGTACAGGACCTGCCAGAGTAGCATTTTCCATAGGGGTTAAATAAGAGGAGGTGGGGGGAGAAAAGGGAAGAGAGCACAAAACCCAGGGGATATAGTTTTCCATTGCACAGAGCTAAAAAACTCAGGAGAAGTGTGTTTGATCTTTCACCTTAAGCATTCAATGAGTGGCATCGATTTAAATGAAGAACAGGTTCCATAAGACACTAATGAAAAAGATGAAAGATGGCAGAAGTGAGTTTTAGCACTGGACTAGTAATCAGGATTTTCCAGTGTTAATCAATACAAATGCAGTTAGAAAGGATAAAATGCAATACAAAGCACAGATAGCTTGAGGTTTATGTGCTGGCCAACATGCATGCAGTTTAGTTCGCAAGTGTATCTGAAGTTAGAGCTGCTTGCACTCTAGTAACAATGGACTGAGAGTGAAAACTATTTTATTTGCACTAGGATTACTACATAAATTAACAGTTTCTGGAGCACATCTAGTGATTGCATCTTTTAACTATAATTGTGAAAAAAGTGTGTGTTATGGACCTGGGGCCAGATCAATGCACATTTACACCATCTATAACAGTCTTTTCAGCTACCGAATCAGTTTAACAAGCTGAGCATCTCTTAAGACCAGGTAAGCACTTCAGCTCTGCTATATTGCAAAACATTAAGTCACCTCTATGTTTTTTAATCTATTCCAGAAAAATGCAGAGGATGTTGCAGAACACCTTTTAAATCTGATGATAAACTTTGCAGCATTGGATAAGGTAGAAACTGAGGTTATTGTAAACAAAGTCTCTGCTATTTCGAAGTGTGATGAGATAAGCAGGCCACTTGCTGTGACTACGTTAAAAATACTGAACTCTATTTTGTGGAAAGAAAAGAATACACAGGGCTTGCAAACAGTGACCAATAGGTAAGTAAAGTATCTACTAAATCACTTGTACAGAAGTTAAAGAAATCACTAAGGAATAGCTTCTTTAAACAATGGGTTTCAGAGTAGCAGCCGTGTCAGTCTGTATCTGCAAAAAGAAGAGTACTTGTGGCACCTTAGAGACTAACATTTATTTGAGCATAAGCTTTCGTGAGCTACAGCTCACTTCAACAGATGCATCTCACAAAAGCTTATGCTCAAATAAATTTGTTAGGCACTTAAGTCCTATTGTAGGCACCACTGTGATCTACAACCCCCCTGCGCAGCTGCCAGTTAACTTACTTAGTGCCTAGATATTTGCTGTAAGAGTTCCCCAAATGCCTATGTTTCTGCCTCTGGTCATGTGCCCTGCATTCTTGGTGTCCAGACACATCTCCTGCCTAAGCCCCAGTGAGAGCCATAACCTGGGGGAAGATAGATGGAGGTGCATCTATTTTTCCTGGTAGGCCCAATCTAGTAGGGGTGCTCAGAACCCCCTACCATTCAAGATCTGGCCAGAGGAGGCAGTGATGTGGTTGCTGACCACTTTATGTCTTTTAGCCCAGTGGTTGGCATACACCCCTGGGAGGTGGGACACCCAGGTTCAATTCCCCCCTCTGCCTAAGGGGCTGAAAGGATTTGAACAGACACCTCCCAGGAGGGTACTCTAACCCCTGAACCGTGGGATACTCAGATGTGGGTCTCCCTCAATCTCTGCATTTGAAGCTGTTCCACTGTGTATAACTACTGATTGGGGGCAGAGAGAGTCAGACAGATGGACACTCTCCCACTTGGGGGCAAAGAGAACCACTCCTGCCATCTCTACTATATTATTGTGACTAAGATTTTCATACATAAGTGCCTTATGTTAGGTTCCCAACTCTGTATTTAGGCTCCTAAATAAGTGGTGGGATTTTCAAGAGTGCTGGGCAGGCAGCAGCTCCCCCCACTGAAGTCCACGTCGCTCAGTACTTTTGAAAAAAATCACTTTTCTTAACTGAGACCTGAAATGTGGGGCTGGGGGAACTTAACTTCAGACACTTATTTTGGAAGTGTTTGCCTGTGTCAATTGGAAGTGCCCCTTGCCAAGGCTGGTAAATGATCATGTCAGTCATCAGCACTAGATACAGTTACTTAAAAAGTTCTCTCTCCAGCTCTGACTTTGCAGACTGCCATAGTTTGCAAGTTTCTCAGTTTCACATGATGTTTTGCTTTCATCAACATTTTTGAAAGAGTTTCCAAGCAAAATGAAGCTTTCAATTTAAAGTCAGTCCATATGTCTGTCTCTTGGAGGAAGTGTATAAAATTGCCTACTGCAAAGAGCTGGGCAAGTGTGTGTGTGTGGTCTTTCTAAACAGGCAAAAAATATGCCAAAAATAGTTTAAATAATATGCCAGATGACACTTCTCAGTGTCATCATAAGCCTCTTGGCAATATTCTCTCACAAGAGAGTCTCTCGCTGCAGTGTGGGCGGTATGCCTGCTGGCAGTACAGAACCACCCCCGCTTTTTAAAAATGTGTTTCTCAATTACAAAAAAAGAGAAATACTGGTGAAAACTTTGTACCGAACTCCTCGGTAGAGTGTGAGCTTGTCGGGGCAGGGACCGTTGTCTCTTACAGGTGTTCCCTGGGGCCCTGATCCTGACTGGGGAGTCTAGGTGCCACCACACTACCAAGCAGAGATAATAATTTAGAAGTTATCTAGGGGGCAGAACCTCCCTCCCCCCAATCTGTTATTTTAGAACTATTTGAGTTTTGAAGAATTTAAGAAGTTACAACCTTGTTATTTAAAGAACATAGAGAGTCCATAGCAGGGACACATTGATCCTTCTGGCTTTAAGGAGAGGATTATTGTGATAAATCCTCAGAAGCACCTGCTTCTAAGGGGATCTATAAGAATCTGTATTACGTTAACAGATACAGATTATAAAGCCAGGTAGGACCATTGTGATAATCTAGTTTGACCTCCTATATAACAGGCCACAGGAATTAATTCAGGGAAGTCCTATTCAGAGTAGCTTTGAGCATTTCTTTTCCAAAGGTTAGTTACCCTAATGGTTTAAAAAAACCCAATCCAACCTTATTTCTAAGCAGAACTTGTGTAGCTTCAACTTCCAGACATTGGATCTCATTATGCCTTTGCTAGATTGAAGAGCTCATTATAAGTACCTACATGGGGAACAAAACTTTAAGACTGACCAAATCACCCTGTAACCCAGAGATGGCCCTGGACTGAAATCTTGGCTTGAGATGTTTTGGTGAAGTTCAAAGGCTTCACAGCTCTGGGCAGTCTATAATCTGAAGGAATCCTATTGTGGATCCTCATTCACTTGTCCTGACAAAGTATACGTCAAGCAGGTTCTCTCCCAATGGCAACTTGGAAATCAGGGCCAGATCAAGAAGTCTTATTAAGGTTTCCATCCACAACCATTGCAGTCTTAGCATACATTTTCCCACTCTACAGCCTCCTACTGGTTAACAAATCTCTACCAAGGCTAGGAAGATAAATGACATGTACTTTGACCTCAGGTCTTCCAAATGAGAAATGGAGTTGGCTTTATTTTCTTTAATAACCATAAACATTGCCAATACAATGCTATAATAGGGTGATGCTGTGGATAGTAGGTCTGAGCCTACAATCCTTATTCAGGCAAAGCTACCACTGGATTTCAATGGGAATTTTGCCTGAATGGAAACAGCAGGTTTTGGTCCTGTTTTCCATTGAACGTTCATGCCTGCCACACAGTCATCCAGGGGACAGAACAGAGTGTTTAGTCAATACTTCTGATAATCAGAAATATCATGGTAATAGAAACATTTCAAGATGTCTTTTTCTTGTTACACTTTATAAAGAAAGTTAAGGACTACTGAAGAGAGAGGTTTCAAGATGCCTTATACTGGGAGAAATGAATCAATAGTATTGGCTGTACTGGCTTTGGCTCTGATATGTCCAGATCCCAGTGGTTTCCAAGGAGCAGCCTTTGGTGTTACCTCATATGAGAAAGGCATTGATCCCACGGTGAGATGAAAGCTTTAGCTCATGTTCTTGCATGATGGAATGAAGAGACATGAATAAACCTACCTGCAATCAGACACCAATCCTCAACTAGTAATTTGGCTTAATTATTTAAATCAACACATACTGAGGCTCTAGCCCATATTTCTGTGAATTGACCAAAGAAAGTACTGGTTTAGAGTTCTTGCCACAATCCCATTCTCTCCATCATCCCCCTCAAACCTCTTTTCCTTAATATGATGTAATGACTAGAGAAATAGTTCAGTTTTATCTACTATATCTATTACACCTGAATATCAAATCTGATCCCTTTTCAGTTCAAATTCTAAGTCTGCCCTTTGGCTTTGGTGCTAGGACGGATTCTATACTGGGAGAGTTGGGTTTAATGGTTCCAGTCGAGATAGGTCAGAACTACTACAAGAACAAGATTTCCACAGTTCAAAGTTGTAGGAATCTTATTTAATCAGTTGATCATGACGTGTGTGTCCTTGTGGAGGGCAGTGGGAAGACAAAAAACGTACCACAAAAATGCCTTTCAAGATTTCAATACCAAAGAATCCAAACACAAAACCAGCCCTGGCTCTACATGAACCCTAAACTACAGCCTAAACTGAATCCATATTCACATCCAAACACCCCCCATTGTCCCGCCTAATTTTTTAATTAGCTCTTAAAAAAGAATTTTTTCCTCCCTTGTGTTTTGTTTCCAGTCCATGACAGTGATGGGCAAATTGGCCTGGGGAAAAACAATAAACAGTGCCTAGCTCTTGTACTGTATAGCACTTTTCATCTTTAGATCTCAAGCACTAACGGCCCCACCCTAAAACCTTATGTGCATCAGAATCTTCACTCTTTGTAGAATCATACTCACAAAATTTGAGGTTCTGAAGTGCCTGGAGAAGTTACTTCACTTACAGTCAGAGACAGAACCAGAAATGCCAGAAATTGTGTTAGAAAAGTGGAGCAAAGAGGATAGTTCAGATAAGCCTTATATGTACTCAAACCATAAACCCTTTGAGATCTATCATTAACTGCCTGTAAGGAAGCATGTAACAAGGTAAAAGTGCTGTTACAGCCTGTAAAGAGTTAAGAGGCTCCCAGCTGGTCACAGCTGTTTGGTGCAGAGTATAAGAGGAAGGGAAACCAAGGAGAAGGGTGTATACTTCCATGGCTGGCTAGAGCAGGGAACACTTCTGATGATTAATGCTGAGTGATTTTCAGTTAGCTTGCTTTTGTTTTGTGGATAATAAAACAAGCCCCCAACGAAGAGGTCTTATCAGAACGAATGCTTGGAGTTCCTTCCTGGCTGGTGAAACCACCCATCGTTTTACAGAGTGACAGACTGATCTGGAGCCACATGTTCCTGCATAGCACTGGTGACCTATTTTGCCTGGAACTGCTGCATTTGTGCTCCCTGCTCCTGCACAGTTAAGAGTATCTGGTTGTTGAAGTGTTTGCTCACCACAGGCATGCCCCCCTCTTGGCACAGCAGAATCTCCATCTTTACCACCCACTGCTGCTGGTCACTCCACACCTGTGTTGTTCCACCTCTTCTCACAACTCAGCCAGGTCATGCTTTCATTCCAAACATTTCAGGGTAACAAAGTAAGTCCAACAAATAATTCCAGGACCTTGTGTCAAGTGGACCCATTGGTTCTTACAACCCTCTCTCTGGGCTCTGAATTATCTTTTTTTCCTCCTTCCATTGAGAGGCTTCACACCACCTTCCCAGTAAGTGGCAGGGGAACACAGGCCCATCCTCTACACTGGGTTACAGTCCAGGGACCTTGGACAAACAACCGAAGTCTGTTTCATCAGACTTCCTGCTGTTGCCTCTCTGGACTCCTTCCCACCAAGTGTCTTTCCTCAGGCCTTTCCCCCAGCCCCTTCCTGGGCTCTTTGTAACAAGCAACACCTTCCAAGGTTGCTCCCAAGAGGTCTAGCTCCTACCCTTGTGAAAGGGTCAACCCCAGGAGCTTGACCCACTCCCACATCTTCCACAAAATGCCATTTGCTCATGCCCATAGAATACCTACAGAGCTCTTCTCTATTGCCCCTCATATTTCAGTCCAAACAACCTTTGGCATCACTGCTTTCAGGAAAACTTATGTCTGGCCCAAGCCTCCGTTCTAGCTTTGGACCCTCCAGTTCTAGTTTCTTGTTTCTTTCAGCCTTTAACCCACAAGACAGCCAGCTACCTGTCTCCTGGGTCTTGCCCTTGTCCTACTGCCCTATGCTCCTTCCTTTATGAAGACCCAGCTGGGTTTGATCAATTATGCCTATCACCCCTCCAGATACCAGCCAGCAGCCTAATTAGGCTCAGGATTCTGTTAATCCGGGATAACCAATGGGAGGTTTAAATACCCCATCATGATGGCCCTGTATTTGTAAAACATTCCCATCTTATGTCTGTTATTGACCCAATCCCACTATTGGGTGGGGTACAGGAAGGAAACAGCCGTTCACCTTTATCTTTGATTGCAGGGACACTTTTTTCCAGACGGAATAAAACATTCACAAAGAAAACAAATTGAAAGGGAAATTCCGCCCCCCCCCGCCCACCCCAAGAAGCTAGTACCTAGGGATATTACTGTGTATTAGGCCTGAGGCAGACATATCTCTGAGCATTTTATCTCTTTCATACAGACTGATATACGTGAAGAACCTTTTAAAAAGGCCTGGGCTGCTGTGTTTTTGCCAAGATTACTGAGGAGCTACTTGGGGAGCCAATCTTTAGATCCAGAATATCATTCAAAGATTCAGTTTAATTTTTTTGGAAAACGTCGCTCTTTGTGGTAAATATTGTCATTAGCGAACACTAGCCTAATAGTATTTAGATAAACTGCTTCTCCTAAACTGTGCAGGGAAAGGATCCTGGCAGAGTTATCTATTAGCTAGAGGAAGCTGCATTGCTGGGCACAATTAAAACTAGAGTGGACCCTGTAATAATAAATGTGGGGTAAGGTACAACCTTGCATCTGTGGGGAGCATACTGGATGGCCCAACTGGCCTTCTGTGTTTCTAGGCTTCTCTGATCACTGTCTACAGAGATTTGAGTAATTTTCATCTTGCCTATTTGGCGTTATCCCAACTCTTTTATTTCACAAAATAATCAGAACACAACCTAATCTCTCTCCTTCAGTATAAATTTACTGTTTCTTACAGAACATGCATAATACCTGTCAAATTATCCTTAAAAATAACAGCAACAATGATATGCAGTCTTGCAGACTGTTCTGTTACTTTTTGGAATTTTGTTGCACTCCAGATACTATAAAGATGGGCACACTAGAAAGCCTGGATATTATTTCAATTTATATTATGGTAGCACTCAGTGTACAAAGTGTTGCTTCTGCACATACAAGAAGACATTGTCTCTGGCTTGAAGGGTTCTCAATCTTTTGGGCTTCATGTCTAACATTTTAAGTGATATGCCACAGACTACCTTGTTGTAGGGAAATGGTTGTGAAACTCTTCTGGTCCAGTCAATATGGTTGCAGCTATGTTTCACTTTAGCTAATTAGAAGAGAGTTTGTCTCTGAATTTCCCACTAACTACATTTCCTAAATAAATAGCGGGAATCTGAATTAAATCAGGTATTCCCAGGTGTCCTCTCATTGATTCTAATAAACACAGTTTTCAAACAAATCAGACAGCAAACAGTTGGAATCCTAGTAGCCTGAACTCTTATTTTCTGTACATTTCCATTACAGGATAGCAGTCGCAGGAATGAAGTGTTGAACACCGATGTTGTGAGTGCCAGCATTGAAAATGTATCAATTCACAACCTCAGTGAGCCAGTGAATATTCTTCTACAGCATATAAAACCAAATAAAGTATAGCATTTTTATTTAATCACAAGCCTTTTCAATTAAATTCAATTTAATCTCTGTTCATCCTTAAAATAGGATTTCCTGTCTTGTTGTCCACTTGAAACATTCCTCCTACTGAACTAATCTTTGCATGCTGCAGGGCAACTGCAAGATGAACAGTTCAAATGGATTTCAGGCGGTCTGTCTAATTCACACAAGTTACCTAAGCATGCATTCCCTTACCAAATCTCTAGCTGGCAGTAAGGGGCACTCACTCTTTTCCCTTGATCTCAGGGAAACCAACACAAGTTGATTTCTCCCCCCCCCCCCCGCCTATTAATTAAGATTAAGAAACTATAATTCAGCACTTAGTGCAAAGAGACAGCAACATAAACACAAAAATGCTACACCCAGTCTGGGTGCTGGCATGCAGAAATATGACTTGATCTGCAGAAGTGGCCCACGGTATACTGACTGCACTTTTCAATCAGTAGGCCCTTGGCTAAAATTTAGTTGTGTCCTTTTGTTACAAAGAGTACATGAAAACATACAGAGTTTCAGAGAGGAGCCTGCTTTTTATTGCAGATCGTATTAATCAGAAACAACTTTTTGGAGTATTGTAAGGGCAGAAAGGCAGAGGAAAGCACTTTGTTTCTTCTTACAGCCTTCAGGTGCTACCTAGAAATACTGCATATTAACATTTAGGGTGAAATTCACCCCCTCCTCCTGCACAAAGCTTTGGTAATATTATGTAATACTTATATTGCGCTTTCCATTCATACCTCTCCATGGACTTCCCTAGGGTGGGTGGGTATCATCCTCCTCACTTGACAGATGGGAAGCTGCGACACAGAATAGCTAGGTGACTTGCCTAAAAGGTTTCACAGCAAATGTGTGACCAAGATGGTCTACTGGTCCAGGTGCTGTTGTGCCGCTGTAAGGTCCATAGTGTAGACATAGCCCAACTCTTACGGAATAAGATAAACATACTGATGGGAGGTTGGGATGATCTAGGAAAGTGGTAATGGGAAAACCACTGATCTCTAGGATGCCCCTTCTAATCTAGCCCAGGTAGGCAGTAAAAGTTGTTACCACCTGAGAGCTTTTTGATGGCACATGTGAGATTGCTGGTATTCTTAAGTCCAGCTCTCAGTGGACAGGAGTGCACATCCCAAAAACCACCAGCACATTTGGGAACCTTGCTTATGGTCTCAGCAGAGACCCAGGTGTGAATGAGAACAGACTGAACTCCACTTTTATTTCTAGATGGGCTACTTAGGTCAGACTTGAGACACATTGAGAGGGCAACATGGCGGAAGCTTGTACTCCAACTGGCCATGTAGCTGTTTTTGAAACAAACAACCTCTGCAGAAGTCTTTGCCAAACCCAGTTTTTGCCCCTCAGAGTGGAAAACAAATTAGGATTGATCACTTCTCATACAGTCAGAGTTAAAGAGCAAACATTAAAGGGAGTGTGCAGCAATGTCACAGCACTCACTTTCCTTTCTTTCAGAACAATGCTACAATGCACTGTGTGTTTTGGGACTTTACAAAGAACAGTAAGTACTATTTACAAGGTTGCCATATTTTAGCCATCACCATCCTGATGATGCCCTTGGCTACCTAATGTGCCATTACAAACACTGATGTCTGTAGTTCAGGTCAAGTGCATCCAGGATAGGTGCTTCTTACTGAAGTCTACACCATTGTGCACATGCCATCCCAAGTCTCCCCCGCACAGCCTGGGGTGGCCCACAGGCACCCTGCCTCAGTTTCTCTGAGTGCCCCAAGAATAATTCAGTCACAGCCAAGCTCTTTGAAACAATAGTTCCTCCTCTTCTAGGGTCTAACTTATTCCGTATAATTTAGCATCCACAAACATTCATTTCGGCTCACCCCTCAGGGTGAGGGTTGCACAGTCCACCTTCCTGGGACTGTGGCTTTATGTTCGGGGCCTCCCCAATCCATAACTCACCACTCAAATCTAGGATGTCACAGTCCTTCTTCCTGGGACTGTGGCTCATAGACTTCTTTTCCCCAGCAGCTTCTTTCAGTAACTCCCTTCCCTAGGGACTGTGACAGGCATCTGCCTTTTCTGGACTCTTTTTATTCAATCCTCTCCTTTATCAGTTACCAATTTTCTGCACCTGGGGAGGCAGGTTATGCTTGTCACAGATGGGCTGGGTTCCATCTTCCCTCAAAGGGCCAGCCATTCTATGACAACCAATATAGTCAGTGTTATTTCTGAGGGATGGTCATCTAGCAGTACTTGTAATGAGGCATCAACACAAATGGTGAAGAGTAAAACTAAGCTAAAAGCAGAGTAAAAGTAAATCTAAAACTGAATTTACTTAAGAGTAACACTGATTTGATTAATTTAAGTTTCAACTGTTTAATAAGTAGGTCTGATTAGCAGATATGAATAATAAACCCCCTATGGGCAGGCTAGGCATAAGATTGGGAGTCAGGATATAGATATGATAGTAATCACTGTATTATAAATGCATAAGACCAACAGACCTGGGTTTTCTGTTCCTGATTCTGACACTCATCCACTTGTAAATGGAGATAACAATTTCCTCCCTCACAGTGGTGTTGTGAGACAGTATTTATTAATGGTTGTTAAGGAGCAATAAGATATTCGGCTAGAAAGTGCTTTAGACACACAGAGTATTATTATAATCATCTTCACCTGGACATGCAACTGAACAGGACTAATTCAGTGGAGTATGGTTAGCATAAGGAGGTGCTGTTCATACCTCTAGCTCATTAACAGGAATGGGGTTGGACAAGTTATCCTTATTGAAAATGCTACCTGAAGGTTGCTGAGTATGCAGGTTGGGGCTAATTCTGCACTCGTTTACACTGGTGCAAATCAGGAGTAACTCCATTGACTGCAACGTAGCTACAGAGGTATAGTACTAGGGTCAGTGGAGAATCAAAGCTGGGGTGGGCTCAAATTCGGATTGGGATTCTGAATTTGCAGGAGTGTCTGGATCCAAGGTTTTGGTTTGGCCCATTATAAATAAAGGGGCCAGTCATTGAATTTGGATCAGGATTCAAATCTGAAAGTTCTCAGAATTTATGGGTGACAGGATCCAGGAATTGGGGTTGGCCCATCTCATTTGTGTTCTGCTTTTAATGTGGACTAGCAGAATAACTAACACTTTCTGGTAAGATAAAACAGTTCCCAGTAACAAAAGTACTTCCCTCCCCAAAACAATGAAATGCTCACAGGAAGGGCTAGCTGATCTCCTGGTTAGAAATGGCAGAAAATCACTGTCAATGCTCTTAAATCTACTGAGTGTGTAGGATGGATTTAACAAAAAATTAGAGTTAGGCTATGTCTAGGGTGACCAGCTGTCCCATTTTTAAAGAGACAGTTCCATTTTTGCAGACTTTCTTATATAAGCACCTTTTACCCCCCCACACCCCGTCCCGTTTTTTCACAGTTGCTATCTGGTCACCCTAGGTACGTCAACACTACAGACCTGTGCCACTGTAAGGTCTCTTACGTAGCTGGCTATGCCGGCAGGAGAGAGCTTTCCTCCCAACGAGTGGCTGTAGGTGCTCTCCCTCCGTTGTTCACACCGGCCCTTTTGTCAGTGAATATTTTGTCAGTCAGGGGGTGGGTTTTTTTCACACCCCTGACCAACAAAAGTTACCAACAAAAGTGCTAGTGTAGATATAACGTTGGACTACAAACAATACTAAAAGAGCTCCAAAACGCTTCAGAAGGGGGAGGGGTTGCTTTATGTCAGTCTCCAGTGAGCCCCTTTAGCCATTCATCTCTATCTGGAAGGGTAGGCTGGTCCAAAATAAAACCTTTGAAGGGGGGGGGGGGGCAAATAAAGCGGAGATTGGGAGTTCCTGGGAGATCACTTCTTTCTCCCTAAAATACATGATTCAAGCTTTACATATCATGGTTTTGCAATGAAAGATTAACATTCTTCTCAGAGTTACTCCATTAAGTTAAT
Source organism: Lepidochelys kempii (assembly GCF_965140285.1). Taxonomy (NCBI): domain Eukaryota; kingdom Metazoa; phylum Chordata; order Testudines; family Cheloniidae; genus Lepidochelys; species Lepidochelys kempii. The sequence goes on along the minus strand of NC_136388.1, from coordinate 97,790,306 downwards.
GGTGTCATTCTAGTGTAGCTGAGCGTGGAATTTGGCCCACACTTTCTGCAGATTCAGGAAGACAACAGTGTACTAATTTACAATCAGCTCACGTTTGGAACGTTTTCTGTGCACTCACCAATGATAGAAATTTCTTCTTCTTTTAACTGAGAGTTTAGATTCTGCAGAATCTGAATATGTGATACCAGCCACATAAATAGGTTATAAATAAGTCACACCAGGAGAGATCTGGTCTCCAAGCAGAATGTTTGACTCCCCTGACCTAAACTGTTCCTCCCCACCTTTCAAATATTTACCATGTCCCCACCTCCTTAGATGTAATCTAGCCAACCTCTCTCTCTATATATATATAAATATGTAGTACTAGAAATATTTCTTCATTCCCCAAGTTTCATCTGTACAAGTTTAGAGATTCTAATCTCTGACAGTAATTCAAAACGTGTTCTTGTGTGAAATCTCACCCATGTGAGCTGTTAGCTGACCCTGCTATCTGTACTACCTTGAGCTCATAATCACACCTCTTTCATTTTTCAGAGCTATAAATTACTGGATATGACTAACTGGTTAAAAATTCCTTTCTGTATTGTACAGATGGACTCGGTGGTTGGAATACATCAGGGTGTGAAGTGAAACACAGAGATATGAATTACACAATCTGTTATTGTAACCATCTTACCCATTTTGGAGTGTTGCTGGTAAGTACTCCATGAATCATCTCCAGAAGACATTGACGGCACTACACCAAGTCATCACTGGACTTGTGGGAGACCTCTTAGTTCCAAATTAGCTTTTAGAGAGCAAATTGTATTTGGCTGGAAGTCATACTAATAAAGAAAGCAAATAAAAGTAAGTTTTAAGTTAAAAAAGAAACTGAAGTCCAACTGCACACTCAGTACAAATTCATTTTACAGCAATTGTCATTGCCTCTTAGCTTTCATTGCATCTTTACAATTCTCCCTAATGAATATTACTGCATTAGCTGTTGTATTGGGTTGTATGGTAATGTTAGTTACCTGCCAACAGCAACTAATGTTGTTCAGTTTCCCTGAAAGTGTCACTAATTAAACTCTCTTAATCTAAAAATGTACCAGCATTATCATCTATTATTTACATAACACCAAAAGTGTGTTAAGTACTTTAACAAAGTTCCTGGCCCAAAAACCTTTATCAAAACAGACAGTGTACAAATGAAGGATTGAAAATGGTTGCAACGAAAAGCAAAGTGATTGGGGAATTCTGAATAAACTATGTAGCAGACACTAGCAGAATTTCCTCACCCTGCCATAGGAGAACCTGCCTGGGGGAAACACGTGGTCCATTTCCCTTTGGTATGTGCAATATAAACACAAATACACACCTGTGATTAAACTAACTGGTCCCTAGAGGTCATCATTACTCACCTCAAATATAGATGCAAGAGCCCTCTCTGGTAGTAAAAATGTTACTTCTATAAGAAGGAAATTTGGATGTTGTAGATTTCATGCAGCTTGTCCTATTTCTAAATAAAACAAGTCAGACTGAACCAAATTGTAAACTCACTATTCTCCATTGCCATTCCGGTTACATACACTGTAGGAACTGTTTTGACTGCACGATGTCTACAATTCTCAGTACAAAAGGAAACAAATTACTCTTGCTTGGTTCAAAAGTCACATATAAAGCATATAGCAGCAGGTTATGGCAGGCAACAAGATTCATGTCATGAACGTCATTGGGAAGGAATCTATGGGAGTGAGGCCCATTTCACGGAGTGTTTTTCACAGCCTGGCTCTTGAAAGTACTTTTAACTTGGTGAATCCTCCCACACTTTGAAGCATCTGGCATGTGTCTCCATCCCCCCCACTTTCAGCAACTCCCATTTTAACAAATGAGAGTTTCTTCTACAAAATGAATGTCCATTCAATATTTTTGCTGTATTACTTTAAAAGCCGCATGGAAGTCTGAAGTGCAATGAGAATGATGCTTTTGCAACTTCTTGGCAATTAAATACTGGATATTTTCACTGTCTCTGGTATTTCACTACATTCTAAAATGAGTGGTTTGTAAAAATAATACAAACATTTAGAAAAAAAAAGGACTAGAAACTGCTCTTTCCCTAATGTGAAAATGTAGGAAGCAATTGGATTTTTTCTGCATGACGTAGGCCAGTTATGAGTAATGACCAGAACTCTTTATATTTTGACCTAGGACTTAACCCGGACAGTGATAGATGGTGTGACTCATCGCATATTAACTCTGATAACCTATGCAGGATGTGGTGCCTCTGCCCTTTGCTTGGGGGTATTGCTGGTGATGCACCTAACTCTTGAGTAAGTTGAATCCTTTCTTTTATTTTTCCCCCCATGCAAAAGCAATAAATGACCCCTGCAGTCACTGCAGGAGTTTTCAGTAACATTGATGCTAGATCAGTCACAAGATGATGATGGAAGGATGATCTGAATATAATACAGTGGAATAGTGGTGATATAACACTTCATGCTTCAGGGCATAAGACAACCTCCAACTAATGGAGATTAGGAAGTGATTTCCCCTGTGAACATGTTATTCCAAAACTGCCTACTGCAGTGTTTCTTTCACCTTGCTCCGGAACATTTGGTACTGGCCACTCTTGGAGATATGGTATGGGCTGTATTCAACCACTGGTTTGAACCAGTTTGGCAGCTCTTGTGTTCCTGATATGGTGTCATGGCAAGAGGATGGAATATCCTGTACGTTCAATGGTTTGGGTCCCAATCTCTATATGCAGTGTTAAAGGAGGCAGAAAATAAAAGATTGTTCCTATTAAACACAGCCTTGAAATGTAGATCTCCTCTGGAAAGTGACAGGAAAAATGGCACCTGTTATTTAGAGTCATATCTTCTTACTTGAGTGACAAAACATAAGTTTTTCCTACTTGTAACCCTTGTTTGCACTGTAACGCCAATACAAATAAAAGAGAGTAAGTGGGTTGTTCTTCACTTTGTGAAATATCCACAGAATTGTTTGCTAAATTCTAGTCATGGGTGACTCTACCAATTTTGCTGCCCCAAGCAGTTGCCGCCGAATTGCCGCCGGGGGACATGGACTGCTGCCCCATTCTGAATGTTGCCCCAAGCACCTGCTTGCAAAGCTGGTGCCTGGAGCTGGCCCTGATTCCAGTGAGTTGCTCAGATTTTACAGATGGCATAATCTGAAGACAACAGGGTTGCATAGATTAACCAAGGATCTAATTGGCCTGCTGGTTATGGTGCATGACATGGAAAAAATATAGCATTTGCAAGAATCCAGAAGAGTTTGCAGGGCTTGCAGCTAGAAAAGCCTCTTTTTTTATTTTTAAACTAAACACATATCCAGTATTTGGAAATCACTGAGATACAATAATCATGGAATCCTACAACGATATTTTTAGAGACACTTTTCAGAGTAGAAGCTCACATTTACTCCCAAGTAAGATAGAAATCCACTTCTTTTTATAGTAAGCACCTACAGCCCGACATAGGCACTGACAAATCTGAATAAAAGAAATAATTTTGCTTGATCAATATGGATTTTTAAATGTATGGGAAAAGTCTCCAATAATATTGGGCCTTATGTTATCCTGAAAAAGTGGTAAGCACAGATTATGAGAACATAAGAATGGCTATACTGGGTCAGACAATGGTCCATTTAGCACTGTATCTGGTCTTCCGACAGTGGCCAGTGCCAGATGCTTCAAAAGGAATTAACAAAACAGGGCAATCATCAAGTGATCCATCCGCTGTCATCCAATCCCAGCATCTGGCAGTCAGAGGCCTAAGGAAATCCAGAGCATGGGGTTGCATACCTGATCATCTTGGTAATAGCCACTGATGAACCTATCCTCCATGAGGTGTCTGAGAGATTTACTATGAGACCTTATTCTCAAAGGGCAATATAAAAGGCTCTCAGTGTAAATGTGCATCAGGTCTACCAGAAAGGTGGATCACTCTGCCATTGATGTGTCTTAGAGTGCTGAAAAGATATTCAATGTGGTGGAATAGAAATACTCATTACATGTTTTGTGTATTTTGATGAACTAATATACCAACTGAATGATGATGAAGCAAAGTTATGGAGAACTATAGGAGGATCTTTTGGAAAGAAGTGTTTGTCTACATGAGGACTTACAGGGAAGTTACTGTGAAATAGCTTCTGTGTAACTTTAAAGCATAATAGCTATTCCCCACTAAAACTAGAGAGCTAGTGCAGAATAGCTCTTCAGCAATAGTTATTCCAGGCTCTTTCCACATGTAGAAAGCCATAAGAATTAATTTAGATTGAAGAGAAGCTCATAATTGTATAGTAGCATTGTAGATTTTAGACCTCTATTTCTTCTTGCTTTTTCATTATTTTTTATTTGCCTTTCTAAGTTAAAAGTCTGTTTGTCTGCAATCCTTTCAGTTTTAAGGAGTTCCTTTTCCATGTATGGATTTTTCTCTTCCCTATGTTTTTGCTGTTTTAGTCTCCTTGATGTACAAACGAAAGGTGAGCTGACACTTCTGGACTAGACGCTATGGGCCAAATTACCAGAAAAGTGCACATGCAGTTGTAGTTACTATAACTACTTGCAAACTAGGTGGTTTTGTGCACAGAGGTACTCATTTAAGCATCTAAACAACTATCCTTTGCTTGGCATTTGCAAATATTCCTTTTGGTGTGCACAGTCACAGCAACAGAGCATGCATTGTTGTGGGCACTTTAATGTACAGACACACCTGAAAATCTGGCCGTAATGTCTTACCTACTCACAGTTATAAGGAATAAAGTAGCATGCAGTGCAGGGTATACTTAATATTTGATGGGTAGCAAGAGGTGGTAACGCCTCATAACCACCTAAATGGGTTCATTTCCTTTCCCCATAGAAAGATTGTTTATTTTCATTATTTAATTTAAATTAAACTTAAATTTGCAAAGAGGAAGGATGGTGTTGTGTTTAAGACACTGGAATAGGACTCAGGAGACCTGGACACAATAGGGAGCTCAGGGCAAGTCACTAAATCTCTCTGTGGCTTAGTTCCCCATCTGTACAATAGAGATATTTATACATTCCTTCTCCTATTCTTTGTCTGTCTTGTGTTTAGATTATAAATTCTTTGAGGCAAGGCATGTCTTTTACTCTGTGTTTCTATAGTGTCCAGTGCAATGTGGCTCTAATCTCAGGAGGGTCTTTAGGTGCTGTCATAATACAAATAATATTGTATTAAGTAAAACATGGGCTATGGCTGTAAGACAATGAAGTTTTGTCTTTTCCACTCACTGCCATCATGCCAATTCTAGAATGCTCCTCCGAACATGGATATCATCTACTCCTAGCCTTTGCAGCACGGAACCAGCAGGGAATTGAATTCTGTCTGTTATTTAAGAAGTTAGTGTGTAGGGTGTGCCCTGATGTTGGATACTAGGGGAGTGTTTTTAATTAAAAACAAGTTTTTATGAAGCTTAGTTTTAAGTCACTTAGGCTATTGAATACACATTTTTATTACCTCCTGCTAGAGAACCAATGTGATAACCTTTCATTAATTGGCAACAAGTGCAACTGCACAATGACAATATTGGAAACTCTCATTTCTTTTCACTTTTATTTTAGCAAGCTTCGCAGAGATTATCCTTCAAAAATCCTGGTAAATCTCTGCACTGCACTGCTGATGCTAAACCTGTTATTCCTGGTCAATCCCTGGCTGTCATCATTTAACAACCAGGGCCTGTATATCACAGTGGCTGTGTTCCTTCATTACTTCCTGCTTGTAGCCTTCTCATGGATGGGCCTGGAATCGGTTCACATGTACTTTGCTCTCAAAGTCTTCAGAATATACATTCCAAACTACATACTGAAATTCTGCATTGCTGGGTGGGGTAAGTAAGCAGCTTATCTCTCTTGATATCTGTGCTTGGTGTACTGCTCTAATGTAGGCATTCCTCACATGAAAATGCACTTCACCACTACAAGTAGGATTCCCTAGCCCAGACAGGTCCTGCTGACAGCTACTCCTGGACACTTGCATGAGAGGAAAGTGATCAGGAACAGCCAGCATGGATTCACCAAGGGAAGGTCATGCCTGACTAATCTAATCGCCTTTTATGATGAGATTACTGGTTCTGTGGATGAAGGGAAAGCAGTGGATGTATTGTTTCTTGACTTTAGCAAAGCTTTTGACACAGTCTCCCACAGTATTCTTGTCAGCAAGTTAAGGAAGTATGGGCTGGATGAATGCACTATAAGGTGGGTAGAAAGCTGGCTAGATTGTCGGGCTCAACGGGTAGTGATCAATGGCTCCATGTCTAGTTGGCAGCCGGTATCAAGTGGAGTGCCCCAAGGGTCGGTCCTGGGGCCGGTTTTGTTCAATATCTTCATAAATGATCTGGAGGATGGTGTGGATTGCACTCTCAGCAAATTTGCGGATGATACTAAACTGGGAGGAGTGGTAGATACGCTGGAGGGGAGGGATAGGATACAGAAGGACCTAGACAAATTGGAGGATTGGGCCAAAAGAAATCTGATGAGGTTCAATAAGGATAAGTGCAGGGTCCTGCACTTAGGACGGAAGAACCCAATGCACAGCTACAGACTAGGGACCGAATGGCTAGGCAGCAGTTCTGCGGAAAAGGACCTAGGGGTGACAGTGGACCAGAAGCTGGATATGAGCCAGCAGTGTGCCCTTGTTGCCCAGAAGGCCAATGGCATTTTGGGATGTATAAGTAGGGGCATAGCGAGCAGATCGAGGGACGTGATCGTTCCCCTCTATTCGACATTGGTGAGGCCTCATCTGGAGTACTGTGTCCAGTTTTGGGCCCCACACTACAAGAAGGATGTGGATAAATTGGAGAGAGTCCAGCGAAGGGCAACAAAAATGATTAGGGGTCTGGAACACATGACTTATGAGGAGAGGCTGAGGGAGCTGGGATTGTTTAGCCTGCAGAAGAGAAGAATGAGGGGGGATTTGATAGCTGCTTTCAACTATCTGAAAGGGGGTTCCAAAGAGGATGGCTCTAGACTGTTCTCAATGGTAGCAGATAACAGAACGAGGAGTAATGGTCTCAAGTTGCAGTGGGGGAGGTTTAGATTGGATATTAGGAAAAACTTTTTCACTAAGAGGGTGGTGAAACACTGGAATGCGTTACCTAGGGAGGTGGTAGAATCTCCTTCCTTAGAGGTTTTTAAGGTCAGGCTTGACAAAGCCCTGGCTGGGATGATTTAACTGGGAATTGGTCCTGCTTCGAGCAGGGGGTTGGACTAGATGACCTTCTGGGGTCCCTTCCAACCCTGATATTCTATGATTCTATGACATGGGAGTGTAGCAGATAGTCCTTGCTGCTCCTCTTCTGCACAGGAATACAGGCATGTGGATTGTACTGTGCCTGCAAGGAGTATCTATACTCAAAGGCTTCATGGGTCAGCATCACCCAGCCCTGCTCTGCTGGAGCAAGACTGTTATTGGCCCCTTCCATGGATATGCAAAGAGAGAGGGGACTTAATGAGCTTCTTTCCCAACCTCTCGTGCCCCTGCACAGGGATCAATCACAATCCTAGTGATCCTGTGCATACCAGCTGCCTGAATGAAGGCAGCATGGGGGAAGAACCATGGGCCTGTCTCCATTCTGTGGCCAGGTAGAGGGGGATCACGCCCTCCATCTCTAAGGACAGTGTCCTGTAGCTGCCACTCCAACATGCACTTCCAGGGAGCCCTCTGAGTGAACTCTGGCTCCAATCAGAATATTTTTGGGGGACTCCAGCAGTAGCATGGCCCCATCCACTCTCCCGCCAAACAACAGGGCACTAAAGGCATCATCTATCCATTAGCAGGGAAGACTGGCGAAAAGGGGCTAACAAGCAGGTTTGCATTAAAAAAGAGCAGAATTTGACGCAGTGATTATAGTTCTGTTAAGTTGCCTGGATAGTTGCTAAACTCAGTGACTATTTTTAAATTCCACACGTACATCACCATCTATGTCATTAGATTTTGCACACAACTATGCTGATTATTAGCCTTACAAGAACTCTGTTTAGGCACAGCTCTTAACAGTGATGATGTCTGTAACAATCATTCTGGCAAACAAAAACAGGAGCTGAAAGGAACATGGTAAACAGGAAAGGAGTGGCACTGAAGATTTGTGGACAAGTACTATTTGAAAAATGTCAACCTCATTAGATTGTTACACAGAGTGCTACTACCAATTTGTCTTTTGCCATTCTAAGATTTTTCTAATGATTAGTAGGGGTTGTGTTTGAGCTATTATTTTAGTAGAGTGGATCCCTTCTGAAGATGTTTGAGAACTCGAACATTTTGCAAATGAAGATATTTTATGCCTACTCATCTGCAGTTTACATAGACAATTCTGCTCTGATGCACGTGATTTCAGCAGAGCCTTCAGGCGTGTTACTGAGACGAGACCTTGACCTACACATCTGTATCACTGCTGTAATTATTAATCATGGACTGTCACATCCAGGAGACTAGATGTCTCCCACTTCCAGATTTCCTTTTTTTGTTTTCTGTTTAAAATCTCTCTTTTCTCCCATGCTATTAGGAATACCAGCTGTTGTAGTTGTTACTCTCCTCATTATAAATACAGACTTTTATGGCAATGGATCATTTTCTAAAAACCAGAACTCATTCATTTTTTTGTAAGTATATTTGAAGGAATTGGCCCAACATCTTGTCTCCTTTTATTTCTTCTAGTTCATGCTAATCTCCTTCTCTTTACTTTGCCACTTTGAGTGTCAATTCCTCTTTCTTTTCGAAGAATCTCTTTGCTTCTGGAACATATTAACATAATCTCATAGACTCTTAAGGTCAGAAAAGACCATTATGATCATGTAGTCTGACCTCCTGCACATTGCACGCTGAGGCCACAGAACCTCACCCACCCATTCCTGTAACAGAGGACACAACTTTTGGCTGAATTACCGAAGTCCTCAAAGCATGATTTAAAGACTTCAAGTTACAGACAATCCACCATTTACACTAGTTGAAATCTGGCAATGACCCTTGCCCCATGCTGCAGAGGAAGGCAAAATAACCCCATGATCTCTGCCAATCTGACCCAGAGAAAAATTCCTTCCCAACCCAAAATATGGCGATCAGTTGGATTTTGAGTATGTTGGCATGACCCAACAGCCGGACACTTGGGAAAGAATTCTCTGTAGAACTCAGAGTCCTCCCCATCTGGTGTCCCATCACCTGCCATTAGGGATCTTTGCTACTAGCAGTCGCAGATTGCCTGCAATGGCATATAGGCAGCCTCATCATACCATCTCCTCTATAAAAACTTATCAAGATCAGTCTTGAAGCCAATTAGGTTTTTTGTCCCCACTCGTCCCCTTGGAAGGTTGATTGTAAATCAAGACAAACCTATTCCATGCGTTCAGTGGAGTCGCTATAAGAATAATTTGGTCCAGTGTTCCACAAGCTTATGTTAATTCCCCAGGGTTTTTGACCTTCTCATTCCTGTATCTCCTTTGTCCTTATCAAATCTCTCGTAATCTTGAATTCTTCAGTTAGATCACATCAACCTTTCTTCTTTTCCAGTGAGACTAAGCTACTCCTTTATCCTTTCTTCTGAAATAATGTTTACATCAGGAATACTCCAACTTGCTTTTTGCCATGCTCTGGCTAAGATGGTACTATGCCCGTAATAACAGATTGTGCATTTACAATCGGACTGGCCAGGGGGCAGAACATCGCTATGGCATCTCAGGAGCAAAACAGGGAAGGAATTATGTATCAGAGGCACTATTACTGCCACACTGGAGCAAGGGGGGAAGCAGGAATCTGCTACTGAAACATCATCTGAGGAAATTCTAACCAATGCCCATCCATGTGCTGTATTGATAACAGAATAGCTCCCTAATTAGTTATTTTCAGCTTTCTATGTTCTTCCCCTTTCCTGTAGTTGCTGGATTCAAGATGATATTGTCTTTTACACCTCCGTTGTGGCCTATTTCTGTGTAATATTTCTGATTAACATAGTGATGTTCATCAATGTTCTTCTTCAAATTCATATCATGAAATCAAAGCAGCAAATAAAATCCAAGAACTGGAAGCAGGACTTTCTCCATGATCTGCGAAGCATGGTCAGCCTGACATTCTTACTCGGCTTAACCTGGGGCTTTGCCTTTTTTGCCTGGGGATCAGCAAGGATTTTTTTCTTGTATGTCTTCACCATTTGTAACACACTGCAAGGTAACTTCTGTATGAGATGCTGATAGCAATATGGTGTATTTCTATCAGTTTATGGGTGTGATATATAAATACATCCAAAATGTCATCTTACCTACCCAAATTGGGGTGGTTGAGTAGCTTTGTTTGTATCATTTGGAAGTTTGGATAGTTTAATAATAAAAATCCTTTTGAGTAAGTGAGATGATATCCTGAACTTTATACAGTATATCACTGTCACAATTCAATACTAGTATGTAAGGACTTGCGGTAATGCCTTTGAAATTCAGGTCCCAATCTATGCCCTTTTCAGGGACACAGACACAATCCATTTCATCTGGGCATAGAAATGCATGCTTGGATTTTGCAGTGACTAGCAGACTGCCAAGAATGTCTGCCCTAATATCAAATCTGTAGAGGACTCTTTTAGTCATCTGTTAACTCATGTGCATTAAGGAAGAGAAGAATAGCCCTCAGAGTTCTGTGCTAATATAATATAGGCTGTGGATCTGCCTCTCTCAGACTCAGACTTTAAGGCCAGAAGGGACCATCATGATCATCTAGTCTGACCTCCTGCAAATTGCAGGCCAGAGAACCTCACACATACACTTCTGCAATAGGCCCATAACCTCTGGCTGACTTATTAAGTCCTCAAATCTTGATTTAAAAACTTCAAGTTACAGAGAATCCACCATTTACTCTAGTTCAAACTAGCAAGTGCCTCATGCTGCAGAGGGTCTCTGCCAGTCTGACTTGGGGGAAAATTCCTTCCTGACCCCAAATATGGAGATCAGTTAGACCTTGAACATGTAGGTAAGACCCACCAGTCAAATACTGAGCTGTATGATATGTCTGTGATTGAAGAGAGCATGAAAGCTTCAGAAATGAGGCAGGAAGCTAGGGAATCAATATGAAAAATACTGATTTTGTCTTCCTTCTTCCTTTAGGGCTCTTTATCTTTGTATATCATTGCCTAATGAAAGAGACGGTGAGGAAGCAGTGCCGAGTGCACTTTTGCTGGGGGAGGTTTCGGCTCAATAATTATTCTGGTAAGACACTTAAGTTTATTGTTTTGCTTGACTCATTTTTAAGCTATTAATGGCATAAGAATTAAAATGGAAATGCTTTTGTGTCACAAAAGTACTGCTCCTATTCTGGCATTTAAGATTGAGTAAGTTACAGTGAAGGATCAATTGCAGTATATTTTTATCTAATAACTTTTTTCCTAAAATATCTGAATTGACTTGAATATGGAAGTGCTTAGTGTTGCTGTCTTTATATACTGCACTTCTGTGGCACTTGCAATCCAAGGTTCTCAAAATGCTTTACAAATCCACCCCTTACAAGGCCTGCCACTGATGTCACATCCATTCTTCACCAGAAAGGTGGGGTGTCCCAATGTACAGGTTTTCCACAGTTCCCCCACTACAGTGGAAAAGTGTTAGGTCTTAACGTTCCTCCATGAATTCTTCATAGATTAGCTATTGAATCTATTAATCAAGGTCCAATGTGGTAAGGGGGTAACAGCATATAGATACGGGACAGATTTTCAAAACAGCTTCAGCCTCACCTCTAAAACTGCAGCTGTAATAGTTTATTGCATGTACAGATGGTATTTTTATACAGAATTCCAGTCATTACAGCAAATACAGTTTGCTTATACAAATCTGAAATTCTGAGCAAGCAAAAATCTTGGGCATAATTTTAGAGACTGTGTAATGGGGTCAGCACCCACCTCTCACAAGTGCCCCCCTGGTCAAGTGCGTGTGCTTGCAGTTTCTCGGTTTGTGATAATGGGCTGGTACCCACCTCTCGCAAGTTCTCCCCTTAGTCGATGGTTTCTTTGGCAGGTCTTCAAGTGTCTCAGCCTTCCAGAGAAGTCACACACACTGTCTGTAAGTGGAACAGAACAAACCTCTTCCAGGGGCACTGTTTTCCTGCAGCCCTCTCTGGGCTCCATCCCAGCAGCCAACCAGGAGCTCCTTCTTAGTTCTCCTGGACCCTGCCCAGACTGAACTGTCTGTGGTACTACTGCTCTTTCAGCCAGCCAGGAATCCCGGTCTCTCTCTTCCAGCTCCAGGCAGTAACTGACTGATTCTGTCACTGCTGCTCCTTTTTACATGGCCCTCCTGGCCACTCCTGCAGCCACTCTAAGCCGCTTGGAGGACTTCTCTTCTGCTTCTCTCTGGGATGGGGTGTGGTGAGACCCGGAGGCCTCCAGCAGGGGGCCTCTGGGCCTAGTCCACCCCGACACAAGCTGTTAAAAAATTTGGTATAAAATTAATAGAGTGTGGAACCCCTGGTTACTTCAGTAGCTCTTCTGATTTGACAGCTCAAGAAAGAGCAATCCATGCACTGCCATATAAATATTAATGTGTGTGTATAAGATATAATAAAATAATACTGTATGTAATCCATATACTATGCATCAGATTGTGCTTTTAAGGTGCAGGCCTGTGTTGTGGGTGGTGCAGCTCTCCACCACCCCAAGGGATCACAGGGGAAATACACCACCTCTAAAATGTGTGTAGCACTGTGGCAGGGTCCTGCTGGAGAAGCCCTTAATCAGCTCCTGCCATTCCAGCCCCAATCAGGGAGAATGGATTGGGGCTGGGTGAATCGCCCTATGTTTGCCTAGTAACTGACCACACCTGCCAGCCTCATTAGCAGGCGCTATAAGGCTGGAAGGAAGTTAGAGGAAGAGCGTGTGTGAGTGTGGAGACTAAGAGCAGGAGGTCAGGCTCAGAGGGAATAGGAACCCCCTAGTCTGTTACGGGCCAAGTCTGTGGTAGGCCAAGCAGTTGTAATGCCTGTATATAGTTGGAAATTGGTGGTGGGAAACTGATCATGAATAAAGAACATGGGTATTGCACCAGTCTGAAGTGTCCCTGATTCATGGAAGAGAGGGGCCAAGGGGCCGAATCCAGAGGGGTGCTGTGGGTACCCCATTACAAGCATGTTCTCTCCTGAACATCTGGCCAACCCGACTGGCTGGTTATAGAGAGTGGGAGGCTATGACCCTACCTCCTATCCATCCATCCCATCAACTTTGGAATGGCTAGCTAGGAAAGACAACAATTGTACTTAGTTCCTTTTATGGGGAGGCAGAGGCTCCTTGTATCCATCACCTCTTGCACAGGCATGTTAGAGCTAATATAAGAATTGCCAGCATGGATTAGAACCAAGGTCCATCTAGTTCAGTATTCTGTCACCAGCACCAGATGCTTCAGAGGAAGGTGCAAGAACTCCACAGAGGGCAGATGTGCTTTCCCTGCCCTAAGTCTCATCCTGGTCTCTAATAGTTGGAGATTGGCATGAGCCCTGAAACAAAGTTTAATATCCTTCTAAACTCTTTGTCATTAATTATGATAACTCTGGGTATTTTTGTTATCCCTATAAATGTCCAATTCCATTCTGAAACCTGTTAAGTTCTTGGCCTCAGTGACTTCATATGGCAATGAGTTCCACAGTTTAAGCACATTTTGTGAAAAAAAGTATTTCCTTTTACTGGTTTGAATTTCCCACCTTTTAATTGCATTAACTGTATCTTTGTTCTTGTACTATGAGTCGCGGAGAAGGGAAGCTCCCAATCTCCCTTCCCTAGAGCACTCAGTATTTTATAAACTTTTATCATGCCCCCTCTTATTCATTTCATTAGGTAAACTATCTCTGTCTTTTCAATATCACATCACATGAGATTTTTTTCCCAGGCCCTTAATCTTTCTCATTACCCTTCTCTGAACCCTCACCAGTTCTGCAATATCCTTTTTGAGATGGAGTGACAGTATAGGACAGTATAACCAGTATATCCAGATAAGGCTGCACCACTGATGTATATATAATATTCTGCATATTGTTCTCGGTCTCATTCCTTATGCATCCTACCATCTTGTTAGCTTTTCTGATTAGAGCTGCTCATTGAGCAGAGGATTTCATTGATCTGTCCACAATGACAACATACCAGAGTTGATACACTTAATTTAGAACCTTGTAAGGCATATCAGTAGTTTGAATTAAATCCGATGCTTAAATTATTGATTAAAGGATTAGAAAATGTACCTTATAATGATAGACTCAAGGAGTTCAATCTATTCAGTTTAACAAATAGAAGGTTAAGAGGTGGCTTGATTAGTCTGTAAGTACCAATGTGGGGAACAAGTATTTAAAAATGGGCTTTTCAATTTAGCAGAGTAAGGTATAACACGATCCAGTGGCTGGAAGTCGACACTAGAAAATTCAGATTTGATATAAAGCAGAATTTTTTAACAGTGAGAGAGTAATTAACCATTGGAACAATTTACCAAATGTCATTGTGGATTCTTCATCACAGACAATTTTTAAATCAAGATTGGCTGTTTTTTCTAAAAGGATCTGTTCCAGGAAGTATTTTGGGAAAGTTCTCTGGCCTGTTATACAGGAGGTCAGACTAGATGATCACAATGGTTCCTTCTGATCTTTCAATCTATGAAATTTTATTTCTCATTTTACTGAAACCTCCCTTTCTAAAGATTAATGTCACTATGTCTTTTTTTTTTTTTTTGGTTTGGCTAGACACAATGTAGCCTTGGGTGTGTGATTATATATTAACACTCAGAACATAGACAGATGCAATAGACATATTTGCAGATTTACAACAGGAGGGCTAACACACCGAAAGGAATAAAGGCAGAAGAGGAAAGTGTGTTGCAAATGTTCTCACATGCATCATAGTATATTATAAATAGTGATTAAAAAGAACACAGAGAGGGACTTTTATTTTATAGTTATGCAAATAATTCACCAAAGAGACAGTCTATGGAGGAGCTTCTAATGAAATAAACCTAGAAGAACACGAGAAAGCAATGGGACAATTACATCTTTTGAGTTGCTTACACTTCAAAATCTGGTTTATCAAAGCAAGATCATTTCCATCTGCAATAAACGCCAACAAAGCTCCAGCCCAGAATGACCAAACTGTAATATATGTCTCCACCAGAGACCCACGCAGGAGAATTAGTATATATGTTATATAGTACTGGAAACATTTCCCCAATGTACAGAGATTGATTCCTGTCTAGTGTAGTTGTGAGTGTATTACACAGTACCTATTTCCAAACTCTGCTACCTCAGGAAACCACTCAGAGTGCCATGGAGTAATCAGCTGCATCTCATGATATAGTGACCTAACTAACTGCACCCAAAATATTACCTCTTATATGTCCTTTTATTCCCAAACTCACCACTCTATAATTTCAGATTGGAGCAGGGCAGAAACATCTGTTGGATATAGACCAAGGAATTTGGAGCATAAACTATCATTTTGAAATCAACGAAGTCTCTGAAGTCTAATGCAACAAGCTCAACTTCCAATGGTTCAGTCTCCTTACCGGAAACTTCTTTGGATATGGACTTGAGAGCAGGTAAAAGGAAAGTAAAGTGCACTGATTTTTATAAATTCAGAATGTTACAAACCAACACCTGTGGCATAGGTGCCGACCCCGTGGGTGCTCCAAGACTGGAGCACCCACAGGGAAAAATTGCACCCACCGGCAGCCAAGCTCCCCACCCCACCCCACCTCACCTCCGCCTCCTTCCCTGAGCACATCACGTCCCCACTTCTCCTCCCAGCGCTTGACGCCACAAAACAGCTGTTTCATGTCGTAACAAGCTCTGGGAGGGAGGGGGGAAGAGCAGGAACATGGCGCGCTCAGGGGAGGAGGCGGGGCCAGGGTGGGGATTTGGGGAAGGGGTTGGAATAGGGGCAGGGAGGGGGCGGAGTTGGGGCAGGGACTTTGGGGAAGGGGTTGGAATGGGGGCATGGCAGGGGCGGGGCCAGAGGCAGAGGGGGGTCAAGCACCCACCGGTGCCAGCAGAAGTCGGCGCCTATGACCTGTGGTAGTCAAAGCCCAAGCTGTAGAAATAGAAAAAAAATTGCTACCATGTCTATGTCAGACCCAGACTTCAGGCTAGGGTTTCTGTTACAGCCAGTTTCTGCTAGGCACAGCAGAAATGGAAGGTTACCAAGGAGCTGGCTCTGGCTACCTGATTCTCTGCTCAGACTTACCGCTAAGTACAGATGGGGGCTACTCTAATTTATGCCATCTGACAAGAGTCGTCAAGGAACTGCTGAAGTGCATTCTACTCTGGGTTTGCCCCCTTCCATTCCCAACATGTTACATACCTGGGGGTTGCACAGGAGTGGCACAGGAGTCAGCTTTGCCAGCTCTATGCCAATTAGGGGCATCTTCACCCCCAAAAAAATCCCAGCAGGAGAGTTACACCTTAAAGGGGTCTGATTTTCAGAAAGTGCTGAGCACTCACACTCTGAAAAAGGAGTCTGAAGCTTAGCATGCAAAATCGTTCATCATTTTTGAAACAGGCCTTCTTTCTTTCTCTCCCAAGGAAGTTAAAGCATAGTGATATTCTGTTCTCCCTCTTATTTGGAAAGATTTGTTGTAATGAGAGCATTACATAGAAATCTGTATTTCTAAACATGTAAACAAGGGAATCAAACCATGCTTACTGAAAACGATCCTTCATTCATTTTGCCTAGCTGAGGTGCAGTACACCCTGGGCTCTGTAACTCCATCTGCTTAACAGGGAAAACATCCTCGGGCAAGAAGAATATCACCTGTGGATATATAACTGCACAGTACGCAGAAAACTAAGTTTGTGCAGTGATACCCAACCTGTTTTTTTTCTGCTTAGCTGAAGACTGTCCTATTTTGTGGCCTGTACAAATAAATGTTTATCCAAGTATTTATTTATTTTTAATTATAAAATAAGCATTCTGAAGATTGTTATAGGGCTAAAGTCCTGCTCATGCAACCCTTTTGGCTTCACTGGAGTTGCATTGCTGCACGTGTGGGGAGAATTTGGCCCTCATGTGTGTGGTGGTTAAGTCTTGACTTGATAATGGAATGCTGCTGAATGATGACGTATGTGATACAAAGATACAAATATGACAAAAGATACGTATGTGATACAAAGATCCATTAATTATTTTTGTAACTGTCTGATTTAATTGTTAATTAGCATCAGCATATCAAACCATGTTCAGATCCAAAAGCTACACTTAACTTACAATTAATAAAATGTAGAACTGGTAAAAAACAGGCTTGGAGTTTCCCAGTCAGAAAAACATGAAACAATAACTCTGGATGTGTAAAAATGTCTCATTTTTAGGGAGTGGCAAACTTTATGGATTGTGAGGCTATGTCTACACTATACACTTTGGTCAATGTAAGTTACATCAGTGTAAAGCCGCTGCAGTTAGTATATTGCTCATGCGCATGCATGGCTGGCTGCTTGCATCGGTGCTGCACATATTCACCAGGAGTGTTTGTGCTGATACACAGTGCAGTGCACCATGCATAGGTAATCCAGTGTGCCACTTGCTACCACCTCGTGCACCATCTTTTGGGAAATTTTCACAATATATTGTGAGACAGAAATGAGTTGTGCAGGGGTGACTAGGAGCAAGGGGTCAAGTTCCATCATGCAAATTTCTCATCCCATAATGCCATCCATAGCCTATACTTGTGCGTCATCTTTTTAAAAAATACCACAAACTCGTGGCACTTTTTGCTATCCACTATCTCTGACAGAAGCATGGAGGCTGCAGAGCTCTGCACTATTGTCATTAACATTGCAAACATAGGATGAACAATCCTCTGATATTTGCAAAGCTGCAGGAAGTACCACAACAATGGGGGACATGACAGTTTCTTCAAGGATGGATTGCTGAGGGGGACAGCCAAATCCAATTCAATGTTGTTGGTGGCATTCATGGAACAGCTGAAGATAGTGGAGAGCTGCTTCTGGGCCTGAGAAAAAAGTACTGACTGGTGAGATTACATTGTAATGTAGGTTTGGAACACTGAGCTGAAGAACTTTCAGCTACAGAAAACGAAATTCATGAATCTCTCTGCCAAGTTTGTCCCAGCTCTCCAGCACAGGGACACCAAAATGAGAGCTGCCCTGATAACTGAGACGCAAGTGGCAATTGCACTCTGGAAGCTTGCAATGCCAGTTTGCTGCCGGTCAGTGGAAAATCATTTTGGAATTGGAAAATTCATTGAGGGCTGTTGCCATGCAAGTGTGCAGGGCCATTAATCATTTCCTGTTATGCAGGAATGTCTTGGCAATGTCCATGGATGGACTTGGAGCTATGGGGTTTCTGACAACCAGCACGCACATCCCTATTTTGGCACCAGTCCACGTTGCCATAGCGTACATCAACAGAAAGGGCTATTTTGATAATAGTTATGCGAGTGATAGTGGATCATGGGAGATGCTTCACTGATATCACGTGGGCTGTTAAGGGAAGGTGTATGACACTCGCATCTTTAAGACCACAGGACTGTGCAGAAGCTTGCAATCAGGGACATTCTTTCCTGAACGATGGATTACTGTTGGCAATGGTGAAATGTGAGTAGTGATTCTGGCTGGACCCAGCTTACCCCTTACTCATGAAAATGTACACCAGCAACCTTGACAGAATCAAGAAAAGATTCAACTACGGCTCTGCAGGTGCAGAATGAAAGCTGAACGTGCTTTTGGTAGGTTGTAGGGATGCTGGCATTGTTTACTCACAAGACTGGATCTCAGAGAAAAAAATATCCCAATAGTTACAGCTGCCTTCTGTGTCCTGCATAATATCTGTGAGACAAAGGTAGAAAAGTTTCTGCCGGGGTGAAGGTGGAGCAGCTGTTTGGTGAGTTTGAACAGCCAGACACAGTGGACATTATGCGGCTGAGGGTGGCCTAGAGAAGCACCTTAACCAGCAGCCACAGTAATGTGGTATGGTAGAGTGTGCTCTGCCTGGCCCTGCAGTTTTGAGGGTGGTTAGGAACAGTGGAGTGCTTGGTGTACATGTAAGAATACCACACTATCTTTTAATGCACCTATGAATTCTGTGGTGCTTGCTGTACATTATAATTATTACACTGTGTTTTTCACTGAACCTATGAATTCTGTGGTCCTGTACAATTACAAGGAGTAGGTGCTTTGAGTACCACACTAGGCACAGTGAAGTAATAAGATAAATTAATTTCCCCAAAATAGACATGTACTGTGTACCAAAAACAGTGTAAAAGAAGAACGTGCAATTAAAACACAAACTTCTAAAATAAATTAACAGAACTTTAAAATGGGAAAGGTAGAAAACTTTCCTCTCCATTTCAGTCCATTTTGGCCTCACATACCCTATGAGAGCCACTGTAGGTGTATGAGATGCTGTTCTTACTGTCCTCTGGTGTGAAGAGGTAGGGGTTTAGGGATGTAACCCCTGATACCACATGGAATGTTGAGAGAGGGGTGTAGGGAGGTGCTAAAATGGAGTTCTTCATGGATTTCAAAGAGAAGTGAGTCTATGATTGTTGGACCTGTAGGTCAAAAAGAATCTGCAGCATTTGTGTTTTCTGCCTGAGAAGCCTCATTATAACCTGGTGCAGCTCCCTCTCCTTTTCCTGCTGGGATTTGCTCCTGCCTGCTCTTTCCTCCTCCAGGCTATCTACCATATTCACCCTCCAGGCCCCCTGTTCCAATGCACCACTGGCTTGCAAGATCTCACTGAACACATCCTCCCTAGTTCTATTCTTTCTCAACATCAGTGTCAAGTGTTCTGTGGGTGTGGAAGGGGCACCTCTCAAGACCACAACGGCAACAGCCACAGATAAAACAGAAAAATGTATCATAATATTTATGGTCACAATGAAAAGCAAAAGATAAGTTTCAGAATGCCTTTCTCTTATCCATATAAAAGTTTAAAATACGACACATTTATTGACAGGTTTCAGAGTAACAGCCGTGTTAGTCTGTATTCGCAAATGCTCAAATAAATTGGTTAGTCTCTAAGGTGCCACAAGTCCTCCTTTTCTTTTTGACACATTTATTGACACTTCTACTTTGGAGTGCCTGCACAGCACTGCTCTCCAATCCCAGCCAGGGTGAGTGTGGCCTCCCAAGAGCAGGAGGCCTGGGAGAGGGAATGGGGAGGGAATTTTCAGTTACATGACACAATAAAATTTCAGCCCGTTTCCATGAGTACAAGTACAGGGCACTTACAGCAGCCAGAGACAAATCTGAATGTATACACATGAGCAAATAGGTCAACACAAGGCAACTTATGTCAAACGAACTTTGTAACACAGACCAAGCTTCAAGTTTTATGGCTCAGCAAACTATTGTTTTGCTTCAAAGTGTAAGCAATATACTACATAGCACCTACCTCTATACATTTAAACCCTTCTTTAAAAAGTTTCTCTATTTAAAGGGAAGCCTATGCTAACTTTTAGGGACTGTAGAACACCCCTAAAAGTAAGGCTGAGACTAGAAAGTGGACTCTATATAGCATATCATATATATTTTTCATTGGGAATGTTCTTTTCACCATCCTCTCTTTTTGTGTTCTATTTTGCCTGCCCTCTGTTCCATTTTTCACCCAATGAGTTTGACAGAAATTTTTTTTCAGTCTTTCCTACAAGGAACATGTACACAACAATGTTCAGTTTGCAGCCAAACTTTTGAGCCACTTGGCCAATGTTTTTAAAGATGGGTGTCTAGTGTTGAGCATTTAAGTCAGTATTTATGCTCCTACATCAGTGTCCTTTCTGAGAGCTTTGAGTGTTCCTTGCTTCAGGAAATCAGGAGCCTTTGATTTAGGAATCTAAATACAGATTGTGAGGACCCACTCGAGACACCCATGTTTGAAAATGTTCTCCAGCATATTCACGTGAAATTTGAAATCACGCAACACTAAGTTTGCCCATCCCTACTAGTCATCTACTGTATAATGAACATCCAAGTACATGGCATGGGCTTGAGTGATAAATGAGTTTTGTTTTTTACTGTAAAAGTAAACTATTTTAATTTCTACCATTTCTAGAGCTGCCAAATCTTCTCTCTGGAGAAACATTTTGCTTCGAATTCATTAGGGGCTGAATGCCATCTTTTATTTAAGAAGATCATAGAATGTCAGCACCAATGGCTGGAATAATACTGGTTGGCAAGTACTTCCTGATACATCAGTCAACTTCCTTGTGTTGTTCGTGGCCTAATTCAGCTCCCCTAGAAGTAAACAGGAGTCTTTCCAGTGGGGGCTATGAGGAATGGATTTTGATGTTATGGTAAAAAATATTACTCCAAATAAAGAAACCATCCAGAGGAATGGTAGATACAGCCTTGCTCTTTTACTCAAGGATTTTTCAGCATGATATGGTTAAATCAGTGGCATGCATGCCAAACTGAATAATAGCTGCACTTTTGAATGCCTTCCTCCATATTGTTCCAGCTCATTATCAAACTTACGATGTTTGATAATTGCTCTCTTAAACAGTAAAAGACTAACCTTTACCAGAGATGAAGAAGTGAAGTAATATAATGGAATGATGTTTTAGAGTCTGTATATGAAATAGGAAATATAAAAGGTTCTTTTATTCAGTGAATAACTCCCACACAGCAATTAGTGGGGAAGATGAATATTTCAATGAACAGTAGCAACAGAAAGCCTTCTTGAAATTAGATAGATAACCTTCAGGTGCATGGTTTTATGGGGGAAAAGGTTAGCATATGAAAGCAAGCAAACAAACAAAAAGCCCCACCTAGTAATTACCCTTCTGTATCTTGAAATGCTGTTAATGGGGAAGGAACCTAATATGAGAAGCAATATAACTGTCAGAGATATGCTTGCATTGTCTTCCACTGCATGAGTAAGCCCAAGGCTACCTATTGTATTTTCAACAGTGCTGTGAATATTATCTCTATGTTTCACATCTACTGCTAGGTATCCTTTTAATACTGCTTATGGTGAAATATTTAAGCATGCCTGCTTTCTGCAGACTGAATACCACAGCAAAATGAAGTGCAGCACCTCCCAGTTCTGGGCTATGCTGCAGGCTGGAGAGGACACAAAGTCCTGGGGTTCTATACAAGTAATGGCAGCCTCCCTGGGTTGTCTGATGGGTTACAGGGATGCCTGGAATCTCCACAGGGTTTCATTGCATGCTGCAGCCTCCAACCCCATATTTGATGCCCCTAACCCTCAGCCACACCAGCACACCTTATGGGTCCTCAGGAGGCAGCCTTATGGCTGTCTTTACAGTGTCTGCACTGGGGGAATACACTAACAGCAAGAACCAGAGCTTTTAGGGTCACGTTTACAGCACCCCAGCCCTTTTACATAGCATAAGGGGCACAGAGCAGGGGTACCAGACTTTCTTCCTTAGCTTCTGTGGTTTCAGCCCTCATTGTCCCCTTATTTTTCTGATGTTGAATCTCTTTGTATATACATAAAAAGAAAAGGAGTACTTGTGGCACCTTAGAGACTAACTAATTTATTTGATCATGAGCTTTTATGAGCTACAGCTCACTTCATCGGATCATACCATGGAAATTGCAGAAGATATTATATACACACAGAGACCATGCAACAATACCCCCTCCCACCCCACTGTCCTGCTGGTAATAGCTTATCTAAAGTGATCATCAAGTTGGGCCATTTCCAGCACAAATCCAGGTTTTCTCACCCTCCGTTCCCCCCCCACACAAACTCACTCTCCTGCTGGTAATAGCCCATCCAAAGTGACCACTCTCTTCACAATGTGTATGATAATCAAGGTGGGCCATTTCCTGCACAAATCCAGGTTCTCTCACCCCCTCGCCCCTCTCCAAAAACCACACACACACAAACTCAATCTCCTGCTGGTAATAGCTTATCCAAAGTGACCACTCTCCCTACAATGTGCATGATAATCAAGGTGGGCCATTTCCAGCATAAATCCAGGTTTTCTCACCCCCCCACCCCCATACACACACAAACTCACTCTCCTGCTGGTAATAGCTCATCCAAAGTGACCACTCTCCCTACAATGTGCATGATAATCAAGGTGGGTCATTTCCAGCACAGATCCAGGCTTTCTCACACACTCCCCCCCGGGGGGGAACACACACATAAACTCACTCTCCTGCTGGCAATAGCTCATCCAAACTGACCACTCTCCAAGTTTAAATCCAAGTTTAACCAGAACGTCTGGGGGGGGGGGGGGTAGGAAAAAGCAAGGGGAAATAGGCTACCTTGCATAATGACTTAGCCACTCCCAGTCTCTATTTAAGCCTAAATTAATAGTTTCCAATTTGCAAATGAATTCCAATTCAGCAGTTTCTCGCTGGAGTCTGGATTTGAAGTTTTTTTGTTGTAAGATAGTGACCTTCATGTCGGTGACTGCGTGACCAGAGAGATTGAAGTGTTCTCCGACTGGTTTATGAATGTTATAATTCTTGACATCTGATTTGTGTCCATTTATTCTTTTACGTAGACACTGTCCAGTTTGACCAATGTAAATGGCAGAGGGGCATTGCTGGCACATGATGGCATATATCACATTGGTGGATGTGCAGGTGAACGAGCCTTTGATAGTGTGGCTGATGTTATTAGGCCCTGTGATAGTGTCCCCTGAATAGATATGTGGGCACAGTTGGCAACGGGCTTTGTTGCAAGGATAGGTTCCTGGGCTAGTGGTTCTGTTGTGTGGTATGTGGTTGTTGGTGAGTATTTGCTTCAGGTTGCGGGGCTGTCTGTAGGCAAGGACTGGCCTGTCTCCCAAGATTTGTGAGAGTGTTGGGTCATCCTTCAGGATAGGTTGTAGATCCTTAATAATGCGTTGGAGGGGTTTTAGTTGGGGGCTGAAGGTGACGGCTAGTGGCGTTCTGTTATTTTCTTTGTTAGGCCTGTCCTGTAGTAGGTGACTTCTGGGAACTCTTCTGGCTGTATCAATCTGTTTCTTCACTTCCGCAGGTGGGTACTGTAGTTGTAAGAAAGCTTGATAGAGATCTTGTAGGTGTTTGTCTCTGTCTGAGGGGTTGGAGCAAATGCGCTTGTATCGCAGAGCTTGGCTGTAGACGATGGATCGTGTGATGTGGTCAGGGTGAAAGCTGGAGGCATGTAGGTAGGAATAGCGGTCAGTAGGTTTCCGGTATAGGGTGGTGTTTATGTGACCATTGTTTATTAGCACTGTAGTGTCCAGGAAGTGGATCTCTTGTGTGGACTGGACCAGGCTGAGGTTGATGGTGGGATGGAAATTGTTGAAATCATGGTGGAATTCCTCAAGGGCTTCTTTTCCATGGGTCCAGATGATGAAGATGTCATCAATATAGCGCAAGTAGAGTAGGGGCTTTAGGGGACGAGAGCTGAGGAAGCGTTGTTCTAAATCAGCCATAAAAATGTTGGCATACTGTGGGGCCATGCGGGTACCCATAGCAGTGCCGCTGATCTGAAGGTATACATTGTCCCCAAATGTAAAATAGTTATGGGTAAGGACAAAGTCACAAAGTTCAGCCACTAGGTTAGCCGTGACATTATCAGGGATAGTGTTCTTGATGGCTTGTAGTCCATCTTTGTGTGGAATGTTGGTGTAGAGGTCTTCTACATCCATAGTGGCCAGGATGGTGTTATCAGGAAGATCACCGATGGACTGAAGTTTCCTCAGGAAGTCAGTGGTGTCTCGAAGGTAGCTGGGAATGCTGGTAGCGTAGGGCCTGAGGAGGGAGTCTACATAGCCAGACAATCCTGCTGTCAGGGTGCCAATGCCTGAGATGATGGGGCGCCCAGGATTTCCAGGTTTATGGATCTTGGGTAGCAGATAGAATACCCCTGGTCAGGGTTCTAGGGGTGTGTCTGTGCGGATTTGATCTTGTGCTTTTTCAGGAAGTTTCTTGAGCAAATGCTGTAGTTGCTTTTGGTAACTCTCAGTGGGATCATAGGGTAATGGCTTGTAGAAAGTGGTGTTGGAGAGCTACCGAGCAGCCTCTTGTTCATATTCTGACCTATTCATGATGACGACAGCACCTCCTTTGTCAGCCTTTTTGATTATGATGTCAGAGTTGTTTCTGAGGCTGTGGATGGCATTGTGTTCCGCACGGCTGAGGTTATGGGGCAAATGATGCTGCTTTTCCACAATTTCAGCCCGTGCACGTCAGTGGAAGCACTCTATGTAGAAGTCCAGTCTGCTGTTTCGACCTTCAGGAGGAGTCCACCTAGAATCCTTTGTTGGCAGCTTGCACGAGATAGGGTAGCCAAAAGGATATTCTAATGTGTACTGGGGATTTGGCTGGCACACGGATGCTCCAGGACTGGGGCAATGCAAAAGTTACTTAAAGCTAACTTTGCCCCTTCCCACAGCTGGTCCTGAGAATCTGGCCCAATATGTTGTTTACACTCTGTTTTCCAAATCTCTTCGCTGAATTGTGTGTGTATTCAGTTAGTGCCTAGAATGGTTTGTAATCTGGTCATGAAGAAACAAAGACTGTATAGATTTTTTTGAGGACTGGTGGTTCAAAAAATAATTTATTTTGATAAAGGTGGGATTAGTGAAAGAGAAAGTGAATCCAAATTTTAATATATGCAGCTATATGTACTGTACTCTTCACTTCTCCAATGGCTGGAGGAGCAGTGCAAGGATGATCCTAACTGATAAGTATATCCTGATAAAGAAGCCAGGCTATCTGAGCCTAAAGGAAAACGCTCTCTCTTTCCAACCTGCTACATTACTTACAATGATTTAATAGAAAGGTGACCTAATGGGGCATAATTGATTTTCTAAAAACTTTTGATAAGGAGTCTTACAAGAAACTCAAAGGAAATAAATGACCACAAGGAGAGGGATAAAAGAGCTAGATTAGAAACTGGGGAAGCAGTAAGAAGCAACGATGCTGGAGTGTTGACTGCTACTCAGCCAGGTCAGAAATAACTGGGAGTCCTGCCTGAGTAAGGAGGGCAGGAGCCATCTATCTTCCTCATGTTAGAGGTATAATAGTGGGAAGGTCAACAAGCATACTGCAGGCAATGCGGATATTTTAGTCCTCAGTAGTCTATTTTTTTTTCATTTTGAAGAGCAAAATCTGGAAGTAAACTTAAAAATACATCAACTTGCTTATGCAAAAAGCACAGCACCATTTGTTCTAGGAAGATGGTTAGCTTGCTTCCATTTTCCATCATGTGTCTAATGACTTTTCCAGCTAAACAGTGTATCATTTATGTTTCAAATGCAGCATTGTTTAGGTTGTCAGCAAGAGTGAAGATGTATAATTTTCTTTGGGCTTGAATAATATCTTCTGCACAGGCCCCATTACATTTGCTCTCCTTTAGCATATCTCCACTGACATTCTGTCATAGAATTGTGCAGTGATATTATTCACAGGAATAGGAGACGCACAAAGACAAATGTAATTAAAAATTGTTATGCTCTCATGATTCACACCTTAATCATTTTTAGTGACTGGAATAGCTTCTGATGCTGCAGTTCCGGTTTAGCATCTAAAATGAAGGCTCGAGGTTTGTTACAAAAACAAATTATTTTCCACACTGGGTTTTTAGTTGCATCTGCTGAATGTGTTCACTCTTGGGATATGCTCATCTGAAGCTCTTTTGATTTCTGAATTGTTCTTAGTTATCCTTAAATTGCTTGTTTACAGCTGGTACGTACACCAGAAAAACATGTTCTGCTTTAAACTGGCTCACATAGGGATTTTTTTAAAATGCATCAAGATTTTATGTCAAATCACAGCGGGTTATTAACACCAGGCTAGACTATGCCTTTAGACCCAACACTGAACAAGGGGGTGATGGGTAAGCTGCACTACCCCAGCAGTGGTCCTGGGAGGCATAGTGTCTCAGAGATATATCTAGGAAACAAAGTTCCCTCTCTTCTCTCTTGGTTTGGGCAAGTTAGATGTAGTAATTTGTTGCTGATAGAGTTTAGGCCCAGAAGGGTCCATCATGATCATATAGTCTGACCTCCAGCACACTGGAGGCCACAGAATCTCACCCACTCACTTCTGTAATAGACTCTAACCTTTGGCAGAGTTAATGAAGTCCTCAAATCATAGTTTAAAGACTTCAAGTTATAGAGAATCCACCATTTACACTAGTTCAAACCTGTAAGTGACCCATGACCCATGCTGCAGAGGAAGGCAAAAAACCCTCAGGGTCTCTGCCAATCTGACTCAGGTTAAAATTCCTTCCCAACCGCGAATATGGCGATCAGTTGGACCCTGAGCATTTCAGCAGGACCCAACAGGCAGACACCAGGAAATAATTCTCTATAGTAACTCACAGCCCTCCATAGCTAGTGTCTCATCATTAGCCATTGGGGATATTTGCTACTAGTAGTCACAGGTCGGCTACATACCATTGT
Organism: Lepidochelys kempii; assembly: GCF_965140285.1. NCBI lineage: Eukaryota > Metazoa > Chordata > Testudines > Cheloniidae > Lepidochelys > Lepidochelys kempii. Next base: position 97,762,981 of record NC_136388.1, on the reverse strand, counting down.
AGGCAGTCTCATCATACCATCCTCTCCATAAACTTATCAAGCTCAGTCTTGAAGCTAGTTAGGTTTTTTGCCCCCACTGCTCCCCTCGGAAGGCTGTTCCGGGACTTCACTCCTCTGATGGTTAGAAACCATCATCTAATTTCAAGCCTAAACTTGTTGATGGCCAGTTTATATCCATTTGTTCCTGTGTCAACACTGGTACTTAACTTAAATAACTCCTCTCCCTCCCTGATGTACCCTGATGTATTTATAGAGAGCAATCATATCTTCCCTCAGCCTCCGTTTGGTTAGGCTAAACAAGACAAGCTCTTTGAATCTCCTCTAGTAAGATAGATTTTCCATTCTTCTGATCTTTCTAGTAGCCCTTCTCTGCACCTGCTCCAGTTTGAATTCATCTTTCTTAAACATGGGAGACCAGAATTGCACACAGTAGGCCAGATGAGGTCTCACCAGTGCCTTGTTTAATGGTACTAATACTTCTCTAGCTCCACTGGAGATATGGAGCCCCATGGATATTTTGGCGGGGTTGGTGACAGTGGACACAACCCCAAGGACAAAGCTGTGGACTAGTGGGTCAAGTTGGAGGATGATGTGGAGCACACGGCAGGTTCGTCTGGTGGTGCGGCGAGTCAGGACCTCTCCTCCACTCCGGAGAGGTCTAGCCAGTCCCAGCAGTCCATCTCTGGCATGCATGATGCAGGAGAGGAGAGCCCTGGTAAGTGATCTTTTTGAGTTGATTCTGCTTGGTTACATGAGGTAGAGCTGTTCTTTGCTCTTTATATTCTAGAAGTGGATGAAGCGATAGAAATGTACAAGACTACCTGTGTTTGCATGTGCTCCACGTTCCCTTGTGCAGCTAAGCAGTGCAGTGGAAGAGTGTGTTAATGCACACTGAGATTTCAAGGGAATCCTCCAGAGAGGTCTCTATGAAACTTTCCTGGAGGTACTCATCAATCCTCGACCGAAGGTTCCTTCACAGAGCTGCTTTGTTTCTTCCCCCATTGTAGGAAACTTACCCATGCCAATTGGCAATCACTTGTGCAGGGAACAGGTGAGAATCATAGAATATCAGGGTTGGAAGAGACCTCAGGAGGTCATCTAGTCCAACCCCCTGCTCAGGACCAATCCCCAATTTTTGCCCCAGATCCCTAAATGGCCCCCTCAAGGATTGAACTCACAACCTTGGGTTTAGCAGGCCAATGCTCAAACCACTGAGCTATCCCTCACCCCAAAGGGCAGCATAGGGACTGGGTCAGAAGCCGCATGCGTGCAGGGAGATACACCCTTGTATCCTTGCTTACCCTCAGGATTGAGATATTGGCTTCAGTGACCCCGGCCTGTGGAAAATAATGGCAGAATTTACAACATTGTTGCTAGTCACCTGCAGTGATCCCCTTAAGAAATCACTTAGATCCTCTGCCCCATCTTGACCGTGTTTGCTGAGATGTGTGCTTGCCAAGGGACAGTGAGAAAGTGATTCATATGAAAAAAGTGTTTACTATAACGATTCAATGCTGTGCGTGAATTAACAATCATGCTTCTGTTTATTGTTTCTTATGCTTCTGCAGATGTGACCTTCAGGGGAACCCCCTACACACCAGCAGAGAGCCTCCGCCAGATAAGGAAGTGACCAAGGTGGAGCAAGGAGGACATGTTCTGAGAGGTGCAGTACTCCTCAGAGGCTGAAAAAAGAGAATGCAGGGAGTGGAGAGAGACACTGAATGAAAAATTTAAAATAGAACAGAAATGAGAGCAGGGCCTGGAGCAGATGATAAAAGTGATGGAAGAGCAAACAGAGATGTTGGAAGTCTCTAATTATGCTTCAGGCAGAAAACATGCATGCTTGTTCCCCCTGCAGTTGATACACAACTGCTTTCCAGGCCCTCCCCAAATTCCTCCCACACATTCCTTGCAACTTCCCAGAATGTCTCAGTACCCCATTCACTCCACCCCTTCGGACAGCTTCCAAAATGATAGCTGGACTTACCCGCAACTATGAGAGCCTACACTGCCCTGCATTCTTATCTCCCTTCCCACCTAGCCTTTTGTGTGTGTTGGTAATTGGTATTTAATAAAAACAAACTCACAGAAAAACTCCTCACAATTACCACAAACTGGCACTTGTTTAGGCAACATAATCAGAGAGGCCAGAGATTGAATGTACATGGAGAGTAAATGCTTTTGTCAGAGACAGAGCATAGTTATAGCACAGGACTGGCAGTCAGAGTTCTGGGTTCTATTCTCAGCTCCATCTCTGTCTTTCTGTGTGATCTTGGCAGAATCACTTAACTGCTCTGAGACTGTGTTTGTTCCTCTTTCAAATGTGGATAACAATATTTCTCATCTCTTGGGGTGCTGTGAAACAATTATTAATCTTCCTGATTATCTTTGCAGTTCAGGATAACAAAAGAATTCTGTTTCTAGGACTGTCAATCTGATGTTATTCACCACTGAAAAATAAAAGGATGCAAAACTGTCTTCACACCTTTCATTTTAATCATTTCTACTTTTACTATTGGCCCATCTCTCTCGAGTGTTCACAGTCTCCATCAATAGGGCACAAAACATATTCTGAGCCATCAAAATGGGTGACCAGTGTTAAGGAAGCTCTAGCAATCATTTTCTTGGCACTGCATGATTCTGAGCAGCATCTGGTCACTAGTAATTATTCAAGGCAACCTTTTTATGAGAGAAATACATTTAATTAGTGTTGGAAATGCTACAGTATCCAGTGGTTAGAGCTCCATTCTAAATCACATGTGTTGTAAAAAGGGCACATGGGCCTGAGCAGACTTTTTGCGAGTGAAATACAAGACCTCATGGTAACATCTGATCAGAAATGAGCCTTTAGATTTGGAAGTAAACACAATTCTACTTTCAAATAGTAAAAGGTTTATCAGCGTCTCTAGAGGTAGAAATAACACCATCCCACTACTTCTGTCTTTCAAGAGGTAGCTCTGATAAGCTGTCAGAATCATTGCTTAGCGATGCAGCACCGAGAATGATAATTTATTGGTTAAAGCCTGAGAGAATGGCTTCCAAACTTGCTAAAAGATGTAAACCCAGAGTGTCTAGTAGAGGAGCTGGTGGAATTTAATTTTCTTTGTGATATTTGACAGGTGGTGAAAGGCATTTACCAGTCATTAGCTTGAAACTCCTACTGTTCTCCACCACTGATACATCACATCCTCCCAACCTTCTTGACAGCTTCTAAGAATCCCTGAATCCTAGTTTCAATATACGAATGGTCAGAATCTGTTTTCATATTGGTTTATTAAAGGGATTTATTTGGAAAATGAGAATAAGAAATCTCTTAATTTCTGTTAGCAGATGAATGCTCTGAAAATGAAATAACTCATTTGGAGTAATTCTTGTGGGCATCTTTAAAGCTTTAATTATGCATTTAATTTGGATCCAGGAGCTTTCTATTATATGCTAAATACTCTCTGATGCTTAAAAGCATTCAGTATTGTATATTAAGATTGAACTATACTATGCAACAGATAATTATCCTATACAGTATTTTGATTTTTAACCTGCAAGTAGGTTTCCCTTAATGATTTGCCTTTCATTTAGCAAATAACAGTCTTCTAATATCTAAAGAAAGACTGAACATCTAGGAATATCCCAGACATCTAACTGTAAACATTATTGAATCTTCAGTGGATATCAAAGGATAATTTACACAATATGTAATGATTTAACAATCATGCAGTAATGCATGTGTCTATTGCACAGGTTGTTAATATGCCTTAAATACGTTGGGCTAGAATGTGACTTGGACTACATGCCCATGCAGAGGAGTGAGAAATACCCATACGCTACAGTGTGAGCTACATGGAACTTGGGCCTGAATGCTGAGGAGTAAGCAGATGCTGGACGCCCATTCTGTCTCCTTTGAGGAAGGTGGGTGGGAACAGGTGAGGAACTGGTGGAGTCTTGGCGCCATCTCTCCTAGTGCCCTGCTCTGTGTACTTAAGCTGGCTTGGCAGTGATGTAATTCTGTGCTGATCCAGATCTGTGTGAATGACACAAAATTGAGAGGTATTGCCAATACTTAGGAGGAACAGAATATCATAAAAAAGGGTCTGGATAACCTTGAAAACTGGAGTAATAGAAATGGGATGAAATTTAATTGTGCAAAGTGCATGGTCATGCACTTAGGGACTAACAACAAGAATTTTTGCTATAAGCTGGGGACTTAGTTGGAAGCAACAGAGGAGAAGAAAGACTTGGGTGTACTGGCTGATCACAGGATGACTATGAGCTGCCAATGTGATACGGCTGTGAAGAAAGTTACTGCAATCCTGGGATCAACCCCATCTCCACCACCATGGGGCTCTTGGTGGTGGAGATGGGGTTGCCACCAAGGATGGCATCTAGCTCCTTACTGAAGTGGCAGGTCTTTGGCACAGCACCAGAGCGAAGGTTTGCCTCCCTTGCCTTCTGGTATGCCTGCCTCAGCTCCTTTTTCTTCGCATGTCACTGATGCATGATCTGTTTGTAGCCCTTTTCCAACAGCCAGAAGAAGTCTGACATAGATATCAAAGTTCCTATGGCTGGAGTAGGGCTGGGACTGGGCAGCCTCCTCTCCCCACAATACCAGCAGATCCAACAACTCAGGTGTGCTCCAAGCCAGAGAGAGTTTACTGTGTGCCAGGGTCAGCTGGGAAGATGCAACGTGAACGTTCAACACAGAGCAAACAGGAAGTGGAATTTCAAAAATTCTCGGGCCTTTAAAAGAGGAGGGGCGAATGTCTGTGTACATGGGTGCAGGACAGCAGAGTCTGAACTGCTGACTAGAGCAGTCAGGATGGGCATTGTGGGACACCTCCTGGAGGCCATCTGAGCGACATAATCAAGCACGGGGTCTACACTAACACTTTGTCGATATAAATTTGCCACAAAAAGCTCTACGCATCTTGTCGAGGTGGGTTTATTTTGTTGGCAGAAGGAGCATTGCAGTGTGTACACCATCACTGTTTTGTCGACGAAACCTGACTTTTGTCAACAAAACTGTGTAGCGGAGAGAAGACCTAAGACACAGCTAAGTATTTCTAGGCACAGACAATACAATTACTACCTAGCAAGCCGAGTTAAAATAATCCTAAAGAGCACAGGGTGGTTACACCAAATGGCATTTCCCTGTCTAAAAATTCTCTATACCTGCCAGTTTAGTTGTGAATCTTTTTCATGTATTTCAGATAAACAACAATCAACCCTGCCTGTCCAATAAAATGATAAAAATAAAATACAAATATACTGCACAGAATAATTACATATTAGACAAGTTAGTCCTTTAATAGGAATTATGACCCTGATTGTTCAATTCATGCTTGGTTTGCTACAGTGCAAATGGCTCTGGTAGGTATTTTTTCTAAGTGGGTATTACTGCACAGTTCATAGAAATTACTTAAAAGACAGCATGCATTCTGCATTAAAACAGAACATTTTCATTCAGAGAAACAATTAAATGAAGCACTCTGAAGTGGTTTATTTCTATGATCTTGGAGCAGGTGAGTTTAAAACGAACATTCATTTTCTGTAAAATACTATACTTTAAGAATGAAAGTCAGAATTACCCAAAGTGATTTTCTCTTAACACCTCAGGATACAGTTTAAAAATACCCTGCTCTTGCTGCTTACTGTTTAGGGTAATGATGTCATTCCCCTCTTCCTTTTCCCATTTGGATTTTCACAAAGGAAATCCATCGGAATCTCCTTTAATTTTTTAAAATCTGTTTTGCTTAAATTCAGACTGGAAAACAAACTATTCTCCTTGAAGCTGAATATCTACCATATGAGGTCTGATTGGTAGAGATCCATAATCATGAACAGTATGCACATTTTGTGGCTTTTCACATATTTTGCTGGATTCCCTAAAATCCAGGGGAGTTTAGTTTTTTCAAAGTGAAATTTCCATCTACTAGAACTTTGGCTGTGAAAATATTCTCTGCTCTATAAATCAGTGCCTGGATGCCTTGTAAATCTGCAGCCAGGACCCTTTCCAATTCAAACAATACCTCCATCAGAAATTCAAACAGCTTCCAATCCTCCCTGGGAACAATCAGTTGTATTGCAGAAGGAGAGTAATCAATTCCAGTGAGATCAGTGTAACCACATTTTGCCAATTCAACAAGTAAAACACCATTTCCAGTTCCAATGTCAAGCACAGAGCTGTCCAGAGGGATCTTTTGTTTTTCCATCCATCTGATTAAACGAATCATGCTTTCGTCTCCAAACCAAATTTCCCCAGCATCTCCACTCTCCTGAAAAATCTGTAATTCACTTTCATATGCAGCATCCCAGTGCTCTTTGGTCCCCAGGGAAGAGGGGCCGAAGTCGGGCCCCAGCCCCGGGGAGTGAGGGGCAGGCAAGCCTCTCCTTGACAGCTCTCACTGAGGATGTACGAAGCTGGTAAATATCTAAACTGTGTATAGAAAGAGCAGACCTAAGCAGAAAAACTACTGCTCGAATTTGGCATACTCATGTAAACTGGGGAGGAAAGCTGTACTATGCAACTACCATACATTAGAGATAAATAAAGGCAAGCTAAATGTGTCCCCATATTCCCAGGTAACATTGGTTTTTAAATTGTAAATATTATGGAATTGCCCTGATCCAAAACTCTGCATCAGAACCACTCCCCCCTCACCAGATTGTGACAGCTGGATTTAGATCCAGAGTCCAGATCCTTGGCTTTGGCTGAGGAGCACACAGTACAATTTGGGAGTGTGTGAAAAGAGGTCTTTATACCCTCCTTGTGCTCCCTCTTCCAGCATTGCTTTAATTTGTGCCAGCTGTTAGCAGTCCCAAGGGGTCAATATGGCAGCTGAGGACTGCCAGAGTGCAGGGAAACCAATCATATACCTCCTTTTCACTGAACATGCCCCCTATGCTAGCTGCTGGAAGAGGTGGTAGTTTAGGAATCTCAAAGCCACCAGAGGATCCCTTACGCTGAAGTGATCTTCCCAGGGTCACCTCCATCTGCTTAGGTTCAACATCCTCCAATAATGTGATGCCGAGTGGTCAAACTGCAGAGGAAAATCTGGGCCTTAGGGTACGTCTACAGTACAAAATTATTTCAAAATTATTCTATTCGAATTTTTGGAAGCGATTTTATACATTCGGTCTTGTGTGTCCCCACTAAAGTGCTTGAATTCGGCGGGGTGCGTCCACAGTACTGAGGCTAGCATCGAATGTAGGAGTGGTGCACTGTGGGCAGCTATCCCACAGTTCCCGCAGTCCCCACCGCCCATTGTAATATTGGGTTAAGCTCCCAGTGCATGACGGGGCAAAAACATTCTCGCGGGTGTTTTTGGGTGTGTGTTGTCAGTCGCTCCTCCCTCCGTGAAAGCTATGGCAGACATTGTTTCGCGCCTTTTTGGCGTGCAGATGCCATACTGCTTTCAGCAGACGGTGCAGTACGGTGCGCCGCTTCTCTCCTGGTACTATGAATCCACCTCACATTTCCTCTCATCTTTCTATGTAATCTCTGTAAGTATCGACTCTTTGTCTTCCTCATCAACCGCTTCCGCTCACAACTCTGCTCAGCCATCGTGAACTGAGCAGCACAGCTTTTGCTGCCAACTGTGCTCTCCCACTCTTGCTGCGCTACCGAGCTTCTCCATGTTGTCTGTCCTGGGCTCCCACCTCCGTGAAAGCTACAGAAGACAACCATTTCCCTTCGGCTATCGTAAACTGAACAGCACTTCTTCCGCTGCCACTCTGCTCTCCTACGTTTCACGCCCTTTTTCCAGGATTACCCGGGCAGGCGCCATTGCTACGGAGCCCGCTCAGATCTCCGCTGCAGTTTTGACCATTGTAAATACCTCACGCATTATCCAGCAGTATGTGCAGTACCTGCAAAATTGGGCAAGGAAGTGACAACAGCGCGATTACTATACTGATTAGGACATGGACACAGACGTTCCTAGAAGCATGGCATGTGGCAGTTGGGAGATCACGGTGGCGCTGGGCCAGGTTCATACCATGGAATGCTGATTCTGGGCCCGGGAAACAAGCACAGACTGGTGGGACTGCCTAGTGTTGCAGGTGTAGGATGATTCCCAGTGGCTGCAAAACTTTCATATGCGTAGGGCCACTTTCATTGAACTTTGTGACCTGCTGTCCCCTGCCCTGAAGTGCAAAGACACCAAAATGAAAGCAGCCCTCACAGTTGAGAAGTGAGTGGCCATAGCCCTGTGGAAGCTTGCAAAGCCTGACAGCTACTGGTCAGTCGGGAATCAGTTTGGAGTGGGCAAATCTACTGTGGGGGCTGCTGTGCTGCAAGTGGCCAACGCAATCATTGACCAGCTGCTATCAAGGGTAGCGACTTTGGGAAATGTGCAGACCATTGTGGATGGCTTTAATGCGCTGGGGTTCCCTAACTGCGGTGGGGCGATAGACGGAATGCATATCCCTATCTTGGCCGGGGCGGCCAGTACGTAAACTGCAAGGGATACTTTTCCATGGTGCTGCAAGCACTGGTGGATCACAAGGGACGTTTCATCAACATCAATGTGGGATGACCGGGAAAGGTGCCTGACGCTTGCATCTTCAGGAACTCTGGTCTGTTTGAACAGCTGCAGGAAGGGACTTACTTCCCAGACCAGAAAATTACTGTTGGGGATGTTGAAATGCCTATAGTTATCCTCGGGGATCCAGCCTACCCCTTAATGCCAGGGCTCATGAAGCCGTACACAGGCACCTTGGAGAGTAGTAAGGAGCAGTTCAACTATAGGCTGAGCAAGTGCAGAATGGTGGTAGCATGTGCTTTTGGACATTTGAAAGCGCGCTGGCGCAGTTTACTGACTCGGTTAGATCTCAGCACAACCAATATTCCAATTGTAATTGCTGCTTGTTGTATGCTTCACAAGATCTGTGAGAGTAAGGGGGAGACATTTATGGAGGGGTGGGAGGTTGAGGCAACTCGCCTGGTGGCCAATTTCGCACTGCCAGACAACAGGGCGATTAGAAGAGCACAGCAGGGCATGCTGCGCATCAGAGAAGCTTTGAAAGCCAGTTTCATGACTGGCCAGGATACAGTGTGACAGTTGTGTCTGTTTCTCTTGAAGTTACCTGCCCCCTATATATATGAAAGGAAATAACGTCACAATTGTTTAAAAACCTTTCTTTATTATTTGTTGCACAACACATTGAGAGAAATCAGAAGGTAGACCGGGGGGGAATAGGGCGGGAGGAGAAGAGAAGGACAAGTCCAGAAACCAAATCAAAATTTCGGATATGCCAGCTTTCTGCTGCCTGTGCAATCCTCTGGGGTTGAGTGTGTGGGTCACTGTAGCCTCCCTCCGCCCCGTGTTCTTGGGTGAGGAGGCTATGGAACTTGGGAAGGAGGGAGGGCAGTTATACAGGGGCTGCAGCAGCAGTCTGTGGTCTTGCTGCCTTTCCCGCATTAGATCCACCATACAGAGCATGTCAGTTCGCTCCCCCATGAGCTTGACCATAGCATCCTGCCTGCTCTCATCGCACATGTCCCTCCTCTCTTCGTGTTCATTTAACGCTTTACAGGACTCCACAATTGTTTGCCTCCACACATTCAGCTGGGCCCTATCAGGAGGAGAAAAAGGGAGAAAAGGATACATTTTAGAGAACAAAGGGGGCACTCTTTCTCAGTGAAACAGGCAATTCATAGTATACAGTACACGTTCTTTCTGTACAAGGTCGCATTTTGCCTCTTATACTGAAGTGCCTGCCACTTTGGTGTGAGTAAGCCATCACACACAGCTGGGCAACAGAATTAAACTTGCAGGCAGCCATGGTAAGCCCTAGGGGCACGCGGGGTTCTGCTTCTTCCGCATTCATTTCAATGCTTTCAAACTGCCGGTTCCCCTTTCCCATAGCAAGCAATGCCTGGTGGGTTTGCCATATAAAAGGAGGGCCTGCAGTCTCTCTGGGATGATCGCTTCATACATCACCTCCCACCCCCCGCACCCACCACGTGGCTCCAATGAGGCTCTGAGCAGGGATGAGCCCTTTAAACTAAACGCGAACAGCCCAGCACAGCTGGGTTTCCCCCCACCGCATGGCTCTGATCAAGCTCTCACTCACCAGAAGTGCCTTCTCCAGGGTCATGGTCCGGGAGCCCACCTTGGGAGTGTGGGGAGGCTGTTGGCTCCAGCGTTAAGACTAGTTCCTGGCTGGGGGGGGGGGGGGAACGGATTCCCCACTTGCTGCCTGTGCACTGTCCTCCTCCTCTTCGTCCTCCAATAACTCATCCTCCTCGCTCCGTGCAACTCCCCCCTTGTAGGTGTCTACGGACAGTGGTGGGGTAGTGGTGGCGTCACCCCCCAAAAATGCATGCAGCTCATGGTAGAAGTGGCATGTATGGGGCTGTGACCCAGAGCACCCGTTTGCCTCCCTGGCTTTTTTGTATGCTTGCCTGAGCTCCTTGATTTTTGTACGACACTGTGTCCCTGGAGTAGCCTCTTTATGTCATGGCCCTGGAGACTTTAGCGTACGTATTTGCATTTCTTTTTTTGGAATGTAGTTCTGCTATAACAGATTCACCTCCTCAACATGCGATGAGATCCAGTACCTCCTGTTCAGACCACGCTGGAGTTTGTCTGCGAATCCGGGACTGCGTAGTCTCTTGTGACGGTGGACTCTGCATGGTCAACTGTAATGGTGGACTGTGCTGATGGTCACCTGTGCTGATGGTGACCAAACAGGAAATGAAATTCAAAAATTCCCAGGACTTTTACTGCCTACCTGGCTAGTGGATCAGAGTTGAGAGTGTTTTCCAGAGCGGTCACAAGGGAGCATTCTGGGATAGCTCCCGGAGGCCAATAACATCGAATTGCGTCCACAGTACCTGTAACCCGGAACTTTGATCTCGATTTTAGCGCTACTGAGGTGGAGTACAGAAATCGGATTAAAGAGCCCTTTAAATCGAAAAAAATGGTTTGGTCGTCTGGACAGAATCAGTTTTATTTCGAATTAACTCGGCTAATTCCAAAATAACCGCGTACTGTAGACCAAGCCTCAGATTTTATTTTGTCTGCTCCAATCTCTCTAGTGGGTCTGAATATCGTGAGACTTTGGGGAAGTTCACGTCTGGATTTATATCTTAACGCTGCATCGTGGGCCAATCTTGAATATAATCCCAATGTGAGTTACAAATTTATCTCAGCTAAATCCCAGTTTTAGGTACACACATCTGGTTTCATTCTCTGTGCTATTCTAGTAGATGTTCAACAGTTTGTGGATTGTATTTGTCCCCCAGTGAATAAAAATAATGAAAGCAATTAGTTCCTAGTGTTTGGAGATACATACTCCTCCTTTACAGGGAATCTAAACATTTTACATAACTATGTGACATTAAGCTGTCACAATGTGCTACAGTTGCAACACTCCATATTAAGCATAATGTGCACAACTATGCCGGTGTGGGTGGACAATATAATCAGGCCATCTTCAATGGCACCTAAATTTGTGAGCAGCCTACACACTGTACCCATACAATGGGACTCATGAGGGATGATTGTGATAAGAACTTATTTACTAAAAAGAACCCAATAAAGGGTCCTAATTTGAATTTTTGACTTACATACTTTTTATGTATCCAGGACCTGTTTTTCTATACAGACTTGACCTGTGTGTATCCTGCATGCCCCTCTAATCTTTGAATGTCAAATATGGCATAGTGGTGAGTGCAGATATTTTGGCTCTCACACAGAAAAATCAGGAGTTTCCTGTATGGTTTTAGGATCTGATTTTTTTATTACTTTAAATGGAACAAGCTCAATTTATGCTAATTGGATTTTGTACTGAGATCCAGCAAATGCCCTCTATCAAAAATTCATATTGTATATAGATTAGTGGAGAGAAATAGACAGTGATTCAAAATATGGATGCTGTAAGGCTGCGAATGAAGGAAAATGTCCTATTGTCTAACAGCTAAATAAGGGAATGTGGAGAAAAAAACTCCAGATACAGATCTTTGCCCTTAATCATCCCTCCCTTTCCCAAGCTGAGGAAAAAGAGAGTTTTGCCTGCTTATATTAAGGGTATATTTGACCCAGTGGGTCCAATTCCCAATATCTTGGGGATGCAAGTCAATGAGGTCATCTCAGAGCAGAATTTGGTCCATAAATAAAATTTGACTGTTAATTGCCTAATCCGGGATACTAAGAGCCACAGCACCAATAACTTTGAAGTAGTGTAACATAAAGAAAGCTAATAAGTTACTGTTCTATCAAATTATCTGTGTTATCAGTTCTACTATCTACATGCTCAACAGTTTGTAGATTGTATTTGTTAACCAGTGAATTAAAAATAATTAAAGAAATTAGTTACTAATATTTGGAGATACAGACTCCTCCTGTATAGGGAATCAAAACATTTTCCATAACTATCTGGCTAAAGATCTGTATTATCAGTCCTACCAGTCATATCTGACAGGTATGTGTGATCACAAAATAACTGGCCTCAATTCTGCAACCCCTTATATATCTGCTTAATTTTAACCATGAGTCGTTCTAATGAAGTCAATGGGATTGCTCAGGTCAGTAAAATTAAGCACGTGTGTAAGCATTAGCAGCAATGGAGCCATAGTTTGCTGCCCTAAATTGTCTTTTGGCAGCCCACGGGATTACTGTGCTATACCTGAATTTGTCCACATTTCTGTAGGGCACTGATCTAAACAATAGTAAAAATCAACACAGCTTCATAACTCTATATCTTTTCCTACAGATGTTCATTTTCTGTGTTTCAATACATTTTTATCCAATATTAACACATGCTGCGGAGCACTATGTTGATTAGCAGACTTTACACTTACCTATAATCTTTTGAAAACTGGAAAGGTTTCCTATATAAGTAGTACAGGGTACATTTCTTTTGTAAAAATATTTTAACAAAGCCTTAAGGAATATTTACTAGGTAATATGCAAAAATAGCTGTTTTAATAAAAATAAAAAAGCATCTATTCACAAGTACCTCAATGAGAAAAAAAATGACTGCAGAACATACCTTTAAGAACCCATTTTCCTCTCTTTTCCTCCTCCCTCCCCACCTTCAGTGGCTGAAAAGCCAATCAAAGAATTCTCCACCTCCCACACAGTTCAGTACTGGATCTGGGTGCATTATCACAATCATACTTTGGGACTTTCGAGTGGTGAAAGAAATTATTTAACGCACTAAGGAATCTTAATTTCAAACATAATTCTATACCTTTTAAATGGTCTTTCTTGCCGACATGCTACAGGTTGAGAATTAAACATTTCTCATCAGTTTCAACTCAGCCTGGATAGAAGACACATTTAAAGAGATGTCTCTAGCACACTGGCATTCAGCTAATCAGACTTCACATGCATCGGTCAATATTACAGAACAACTGAGATCTATCACTGACAATGATATTGTAGATCAAGGATGGACTGAAGACTCCTTTCCAGGATTAGAAATACTGTGCACAATTTATGTTACATATGCTGTAATCATTTCAGTGGGTGTCCTCGGAAATGCTATACTCATCAAAGTCTTTTTCAAGATTAAATCAATGCAGACGGTTCCAAACATTTTCATAACCAGCTTGGCTTTTGGAGACCTGCTTCTTTTGTTAACCTGTGTGCCAGTAGATGCAACACGCTATATTGTGGATACGTGGCTCTTTGGAAGAATTGGCTGCAAGCTGTTATCTTTTATCCAGCTAACTTCAGTTGGAGTATCAGTGTTCACTTTAACTGTTCTCAGTGCTGACAGGTAGGTCTGTAGCAATTTGGTTTGTCAGGAAGTACTTGTGCATTAAGACAGAAATGAATAAAAAGGGAAGAAGCTAACACTTTGCATTAATTTGTAATACTTAGTCCTTGGATAGATAAATATGATGTTAAATGTTCCCATTAAAAGCTAGATGATTTTTTCCAGTAATCAGTAAAAATCAACTCCAATTTGTTTAAGTTAAGAGATCAATATTCTCTGAAAGTGTAAAAGAATTCTTTTTAATGAAGTGAATTTTAAAATAATTTTAAAAAATAAATCTGACCTTTTATTAGTTTTAAGTGATGTAAGAAAGACATTTTTCCCTCTACTGAATCAAGAAAGATAAAAGGCTTACAGCAGGGAAAAGATAGTTTGTATATTGGTGCTACCTAGTGGTGTACAGAAGTAGTCAATGAGGATGAACAACACATCCTCATGTGAAAATGACTAAGGATAATGGGAATCCTTCCATTCACTTCAACGGGCTTTGGATCAGGCCTTAAAACTCTAACTAAATTGACTGCCACTTAGAGGTAAAAGTGTCTACATATTATTTTAAATCTTGCTCTGTATACATGTGTAAACTGTCCTGTATGAGTGTGACCTGGCGTGTGATCACAAGAACACAGTGGGAAACAGATATTACACTGATTTTCCACTGAATGCATCCGATGAAGTGAGCTGTAGCTCACGAAAGCTTATGCTCAAATAAATTTGTTAGTCTCTAAGGTGCCACAAGTACTCCTTTTCTTTTTGCGAATACAGACTAACACGGCTGCTACTCTGAAACCAGATATTACACTGTATCCTATCATTTTAAGTTCTATGCACTTCTGCACAGATTGTTTTGCACAAGGAATCAGTGCCAAAGTTTTCTTTTGCCTGGTCCAAAAACATGAACAAACCAGCAGCAATCAAGGAATGGCTTGAAAATGGCAGGAAAATAAACATCCCTGAACTTATAAAGCCCCTTGCGAGCAGACTAGCCCAGCTGGAGTAGCAAAATGGTCAGTTTCCCATTCCCCCCTCATTCCAAGTCTGAGAGCTTCTTGGTCCTTCTCCTAGGCTGAACTAGACTGGAAGGAGCACTTCATCTTCCCTTCAGGTGCCTTCCTCTGCCTTTTGTTGCTATGTCTACCTCAACAAAACTTTAAACCCTTTCATGCTTACCTTTAATGTGGGGCATATGCAACTCCACACAAGGTCTTCATATTACATATCTTTGTAAATTCCTCATTTACCTCCCCTTGTGCACCCATAATACAGAATATACAACTCCACCCTCAGTCCCCCCAAATATTAACTTTCACACAAAACCCCTCCAAACACTAGATGGCACCTCTCCTCAGCATAATTTACAAAGCAAACTGAATTTGGAGTTTGCAGGCCAGTCTATTTTGGAGATACTGTATGATCATTCTGGGAGAGGAAAGTTTCAAGACAATTAAAGTCAATAGGATATAAGTACATGCTTAAAGTTCATCCTTGAGCTTCTGCCTTCCTTATAGAGAGACTAGCATCACTTCAAAACACAGAAGAACAAATGCATAATTATGTATATATCTAGCATTTTAAAAACTAAAACGGACCAAATTCACCCCTTTAAATTCCCAAGACAATTATGTCAACCTCAGTGGAGATATATCAGGCATGAAGTTGTCCCCACAAATTTAAATTATTGGTGCTCAAGACTGATGTTACTGCATTTTTTCTAACACTATGATGTTGGTTGTGTTTCTAGGTACAGAGCTATTGTTAAGCCCTTGGAACTGCAAACATCAGATGCAGTTCTGAAGACCTGCTGTAAAGCTGGCTGTGTTTGGATTGTCTCCATGATATTAGCAATCCCAGAAGCTGTATTTTCGGATTTATATTCATTCAACAATCCTGAAAAAAATGTATCTTTTGAAGCATGTGCCCCTTATCCTGTATCAGAGAAGATACTGCAAGAAGCTCACTCTCTAGTTTGCTTTTTGGTGTTCTATATTATACCGCTAGCTGTCATTTCTGTCTATTATTTTCTTATTGCCAAAACATTGTACAAAAGTACATTCAACATGCCAGCTGAAGAACATGGTCACGCCCGTAAACAGGTAAGGAAGGATCACAAACTAGGGTGCCCAGCTTATAGAAGTCTAAGCATACTGGCTGAAATCTTAATTTAATTTGAGTGCGAACATTTTACATATACAGTATACACAATAGACAAGTAACAAGCCTAGGTAAAGTGCAGCCTGTATACACAGGCAGCAATAGCCCTGATTCAGCAAGGCATTTAAGCATGTGCTTAAATACTATTGATTTAATTTTAAGTATGTGCTTAAATGCTTTGCTGAATAGCGATGAATTATGCTTTGCTGAATTAGGGCCACACTGCATTTAGGAGCTATGGCACCTTTCACTAAATTCTAAACACTGAGGGACGGAGCCTGCATTAGAATGCATTAGTTAACGTGTTAACATCACATTCTTAAATCCTTGTCTAGATGAGGCCTCAGTGGGTTCTATCAGACCAAAGGGTGGGAGAGGGAGTTTCATAGTCAGATGTTCCCAAGTGAAAATACCCTGTCCAAAGCCACAAAAATGTATGGGTGAAAATGAAAATGCTTTAGTTTCTGCTTTGTTTCCATGCTGACTTTCAATACTTATCGTATGTAGACTGATTTTTATTAAGGGTCTCAGAGCCCTCCAGGGAGTAGCATAATACATAAATACGTAATATTAATACTAGATATGCAATTATTTTTTCCTAGATTGAATCCCGAAAGAGAGTGGCAAAAACAGTGCTGGTGCTAGTCGGTTTGTTTGCCCTCTGCTGGCTGCCTAACCACATTCTCTATTTGTATCGATCTTTCACCTACCACTCTTCTGTAGATGCCTCTGCCTTTCATCTTATAGTCACTATTTTCTCCCGGGCTTTGGCCTTCAGCAATTCCTGTGTCAATCCCTTTGCTCTTTATTGGCTGAGTAAAAGTTTCCGGCAACATTTTAAAAAACAAATCTTGTGTTGCAAGGCAAGGCTTTCTACACGGCCTCCCAGCAACACACCTACCAGAGCTCTGTCAGCCACAGGCAGCACAAATGGCTCAGAAATCAGTGT
The DNA here is from genome assembly GCF_965140285.1 of Lepidochelys kempii. Classification (NCBI taxonomy): domain Eukaryota; kingdom Metazoa; phylum Chordata; order Testudines; family Cheloniidae; genus Lepidochelys; species Lepidochelys kempii. Next base: position 97,746,156 of record NC_136388.1, on the reverse strand, counting down.
TACTTTGCTAACAGATTATAGTGTCACAAAAGAAGAGGAGAGTGTTTAGTTCTTCGATCATGGAGAAGAACCAACATCATGCATTTCCCAAGATTCTAGTGCACCAGGACGCTGCTAGGAGCTACAAGTAAACAAAAGAATGCATCCTTTATACAGTCTGTGAAAGCATCTTCAGCAGGACGTCTTAACATCTTCAATTATACAATGGGGAAATCACACCAGTATGTGTGGGGAAAAGAAGAAACACAACTGATGTAAGCTCAGTCAAGAGGATAGTGCCTATTCCCCGGGAATGCTATGCATCCTTTCCATATGCCTGAGGTTTCTGCACCAAGCTGACAAAGTTAAGCTCAGTTAAACAAAGTTAAACTCACTTGAGCTGCAGGACTATTTTTGTACTGGCTCTGTGTTCAGAGAATTAGAATTGCTGTTATACTCTTGGCCACAGAGTAGTGACAATGAGCGCTGCCTTTTGTTGAGTACTTATGTTGTCTTTGATGTTTTTTAAAATGGAAGCAGCTCTCCACAGAATGACAAACCAGAGAGGTTTCTTATTTTGTCACTTTCCTTGCACCAAATATTAATGCTCAAAACTTTGGAGTGAAAGTTTAGGGGGAGGTTATTATTTTTCATAAACTGAAATTAAACCATGCTGAAAGTTGTAGCACGATGCTGAGACAGCACTAAGCTGTGGTCTACACTACAAACGAATGTCAGTATAACTGCGTTGCTCAGGGGAGTGGAAAATCCACCCCCCTAAGTGACGCAGTTATACCAACCTAGCTCCTGTCAGCTATAGACAGTGCTATGTCAGCTTCTCCTGTTGTCATAGCTGCTGTCTCTCAGGGAGGCTGAGTCCCTATGCCAACTGCAGAAACTCCCCCATCGGCATAGGTAGCACAGCTGCAGCACTGTAAGTGTAAACAAGCCCTAAGAATCAGAAGCTTTAGATCCTATTCCATAGTCTGTCACTCACTTGCTGTGTGACTCTGGAAAGTTGCTTACTGTATGGCCTGATTTTAAGAGGTCTGAGCTTCTACGCTCCTAATTAAGTCAGTGGGAGCAGCAGGCACTCACATCTGTTAAATGGGGATAATCATACTTACCCACCTTTGCAAAGTACTTTGAGATCTATAGATAAAAAAGTCCTATAAAAGGACTAAGTGTTATTATTTAGCATTATATTGATCAAGGGAGGAAAAATCAATCTACCCTATCAACTCAATAGTCAGAAAGAGCTAGAATAAGTGCTGGAAGTTAATTTACTTTATAGCAGTGGTTTTCAAACTTTTTTTCTGGCAACCCAGTTGAAGAAAATTGTTGATGCCCCTGACTCAACGGAGCTGGGGATGAGGGGTTTAGGGTGCGGGAGGGGCTCAGGGCGGGGGCAGAGGGTTGCGGTGCGGGAGGAGGTCAGGGCTCTTGGCTGGGAGTCCAGGCTCTGGGGTGGGGCCAGGGATGACAGGTTTGGGTGCAGGAAGGGGGTCCAGGTTTGGGAGAGGCTCAGGGCTGGGGCAGGGGATTGGGGCACAGGGTTGGGGGGCAGGCTTACCTTGGGTGGCTCCCAGTCAGCGACACAGCGGGGGTTCTAAGGCAGGCTTCCTGTCTGTCCTGGCACTACGGCCATGCTGCGCTGCGAAGCGGCCAGCAGCAGGTCCGGCTCCTAGGCAGAGGCACTCAAGCAGCTCCGTGTGGCTCTCGCCCATAGGCACTGCCCCCCACCAGCTCCCATTGGCCAGGAACCGGCCAATGGGAGTGTGGAGCTGGTGCTTGGGGTGGGGACAGCGCATGGAGCCCTGTGGCCCCCTGGGCCTAGGAGCCGGACCTGCTGCTGGCCGCTTCCGGGGCACAGCACGGTGTCAGAACAGGAAGGGACTTGCCCGCCTTAGCCAGGCAGCACCACCGACGAGACTGTCAATGGCCCGGTCAGCAGTGCTGACCAGAGCCACTGTGACCCAGTGCCTTACATTCCGTGACCCAGTACTGGGTCTCGACCCACAGTTTGAATACCACTGTTTTATAGTAAGTGTTAGATTTTTGTTTTCCAGGTTATTAGAATAAGTTTCTTTCATAATGGAAGGTCCCCTTGCTCTCAAGTCAGTTGACCTTCTAGATGAGAGACATACATGCCAGACAATAATGGCTGTAGACAAGCAGACTGTATAGCACTGAAAAGTTCAATATGACTATTGGCATGGGTCAGCTTCCCTGTCAGGGAATGCTGGGAAGCCAGCCTTCCTGGCTCCGAGAGTTACAAAAGTCCTGGAAGACAGACATTTTATGAAACTTCTGAGACCTGAACTAGAATTTTGCTTTACAGGAAATGAGTCAGGAAATCCCAATGGACCTTCCATTGTCCAAACTGAGGAAACAGAATTTCCATCTGAATAAGAAAGCTGGGGAGGAACTTATAGAAGAGAGACTATAGTGTAGGTGTTAGTTTGACAAAATTTGGTATGGGCAGGGTGGAGAAGTCATTTTATTTCCTAATTAGAAGGAAAATTAACTGTTGAAGATGCAACACGTTTGAGCAGCAATTACTTGTAGTGCCCCTAGCAATAGTGACTGGTATGTAGCAAAATGGAACACTGAATAAGGGGAACATAAAAGTGCCTTCAAGTCATGTTTACCCTCCCTCGCTAGTCCTGCGCCAAGCACAGCTTGGCTGGAGCAAAGAATCAGGCCCCATGTACCTTGAACAGCATTTAGATGCCTCCCTTCCCTTTGCCTCTAATAGGGATATGGGATAGGCCTACAATTGATAAATAAACCACACAAATATGAACAAACTTTTAGCTTCATGGAGTTGAACATGGGGAACTTTAAACAAAAGAAAGCATTCTTTCCTCACCTAGAGTTTGCGTTTAAATTCCATACTTTCATACCCCGCATTTCTGAAGGGCCTCTGGAAAGTGAATCTGCCATGTGTTTCCAAATTTTAGACACTTTCTCTGCTGACGGCTAAACTTTAAAGTATGTAATCTTTGGGTATTCCTCATAACAGCCCCTAGAAATGTCAGCTTCTAAGATTCACTATTTTCTTGTTTTACATTAGTTACTTTTTGCCTTCTTTCAGACTAGTAGCCGTGTTAGTCTGTATCCGCAAAAAGAAAAGGAGTACTTGCATGCATCCGATGAAGTGAGCTTTAGCTCACGAAAGCTTATGCTCAAATAAATTTGTTAGTCTCTAAGGTGCCACAAATACTCCTTTTTTTTTTTGCCTTCCGTATCTATTGTTCTAAATGAGCTAACTTGTTGCTATTGTATGCTTTTATAAACGTATGTTTCCGCTGTACATTGTACATTTGACAGTTAGGAATCAACTATATTGCAGGCCATGACAGGACCTAACCATTCCATCTGTCAGTGAATGGGATGTAGGCAGTTGTGCATAGTGCTTGAAGCAGGAGTTAGGCCTACTGGTTAGAGCAGGAGTCAATAGCCAGGGTCAGAACCATAGGCTGAGGCCAGATGCCAGAGCCAAAGGTCAAAGCCAAAGTCAGAAATTGGTGCCAAATGTCAGAACCAGGTTACCTGGAGGCAAGGCAGGAGCAGGATTGGGTCTGAGGCACATGCTATCATAGCGATGGGCAAATGCTCTGAGCAGCCGCCAAATTGCTGGGCTTAAGAGCTGGTCTGTGGACTCTTCCCAATAATCAAGCAGTCTACTACAGGCCAGCTGCACTCATTAGGTTGCCCAGAGACTGGCTCTGCTGCAGGCCCAGATTCTTGACACCATCATGTAACACACTATATGGTTTTATCGTTCTACCTTTTTTCAACAATAGTTATATTTGCACTCTCATGATACATCACTCTGATACAATGTATTGGTTAACATTTACTTTATCTGAACAATCTGATGTTACTACTCGGTCTATCCACCTAACAATCCATATGTAATGAATAATATCTCTCTAGGCTACCAACATTAGACATAGGGAAAAGGGGTTAAGTCTTCGTTGGCAATCTTTTCTTAATGTTTCTTTCTAGAAAACAGATTATAAGTGAAATTCAGCCCTGGGTAATGCGGATCTAAATCTACTCAAATTAAGGCTGTGATGCCCACTTACACCAGCACTGAATGTGATTTAGAAAAGAACTGTAACATGATGGAGTCTGGATTTATAATGCAAATTCATATTGAGATAGAGAATATGCAAAATATGTAAAAACAAAAAATAATTGAAAACTAGGGGCTCAATCTTGCAAAGCCTTACTTGAGTAAGTGCTACTAATGTAACATGAAGGCTTGCAGGATCGGACCATATATTATTTTATGAATGAGATATATCCCCAGGTTGCTTTTTTTTGCATGTATGTAAGATATAATTTAATCTAATGATGTTTTAATTTGCTTGGGCACATTTTGTGCACATTTAATAGCCTCGTTAACTATAAAGGCCCCAATTCAGCATAGGACTTATTAGGATTTAAGAAAGTGCTTAGATGCTTTGCTAAATCAGGGCCAAAGGATTTCTTCAGGCTGAAAAGTATTATTCAGCTGAACTTAAAACAGTCTAGCCTCCAGTAAAATAATTCCAGTGTCTCTTCACTTATCAAGGGGTTCCTTAGTTAAACGACCCTTGGCTCCAAATCCTGACTTTCAGTTTTGTGGAACTTGCTTGTTGCATTTGTATTATTTAGTAATTTTGACATAATATTTTAAAAATATATTTATATGTTTAAACCAAAAAGTTTTTTAAAATGACAGTCACTACAATATTACTGCTCTTTAGGTGTTGTAAAAATTACCCGCTTGAATGAGTAAAAGTGTAGACATTGTTAAAAGAACTGTTGCTAACATGAATATTATCAGTATTTCAATTTGTGCTTATCATAATGTAAGATACTGGCTTAGGACTGAAATCACCTTTCAGTCAGAAAAGCAAACCAAATCATATCAAAGCATGCATGTATTGTAAGAAGCTGAATCTCTGGCAAATAGAAATGCTGAAGTTATTTCATAAAAATCATCAATTTTTAATTCTTTTTCTTTTACGCTTCTCAGAAAAGAGTCTTATTTTACTGTAAGTAGTTTAACATGGGCTGCCTGCTGACAGTAATGTATTTCTGCTAAGCATATTACAACTAAAGAATAAACTAAAGTTGCACACAGCTAAAGTGTTTGTACATTTCAATCAGTGGTACTTATTCAAAAGAATACAGGCTCGATGCAATGGATGATTTTTGGCTCTGCAGCAGATGCTCTATTCAGCAGAAAGGTAAACTATTTCATGGAAGTCATTTTCTTTGTGAATATGGAGAGTATTGGCCTGAATTTTTAACATACTGGGCTGATCCTGTCATTTTTATGCAACTTAGACGGCCATTGAATGTAATTGGAACCTTATGTGCATAAGGACTACAAGGTCAGCCCTAGTGTAAGGCACAACCAAGTGTAACCTCTCTGGAAACTCAAGAATGGCCATTTAGATTTGCCCAAAGGCATTTTCCTTTAAAAAATATTCTGAATTCTCTGTCTGATTACTAAAGGGTGAAATCCTGTGGCCCCATTGAAGTAAATGACAAAATTCCCATTCACTTCACTGGAGCCAGAATTTCACACTGTATTTTTACTAACTGTCACATTCAGAGCACTAATAATCAACTCTGAAGAGCTGGGAACCCCCTTTTATCAATGAATGGAGTCACAGCCAGCCATCAAATAATCATGGTGCAACATCTTAACATTGTTTTGTAATATTTGTCTCATGATGCTGGTTTGAGATGACACACCTCATCACACATTGATGCAAAGCACTGATGCAAACGTTGTAAGATATGTGACTCTCTGAAACTCCCTTCAATAAAACATAAAAATCTCCTCTCTCTTCACTGCACCTTTGGCTGCTGTCAGCTAACCAGGAGATTGAAATGCAAAAGTTAGCACACAAAGACATCTGATCTCTTCTGGGGAGCTTTAGGTAAATAAACTAATCAATGTATTATACTATATATTTCACATTTAACACACGTATACTTGATGTATACTTGAATGTGTGGTGTTTTGTAAAAGTTTTATCTGAATGAGTTTGGGATGGCTGAAGTACTTACGAATCAATTGTACAGGTCATCCAAAAATCAAACCTTATATCACAATATATTCTCATGCATATTGTTTAATAGCACAGATTTTAAAGAGAAATTATTTTAGAGAGTTTTAAAAACAATTTATTGATACTATTCTAATATGTTTCTGCTTGTAAAATGAAACACCATTAGTACAATAAATCCAACAGCAGTCTATGAGAAGGAAAACGTATTTATAACAGATTTCTGAAACCTCTAAAATAGCTTTTCTATATATAATAATGTAGCAATTTGCAATCTGCTATCTCATGAGCTAGCAAAAGTACTGTGTTCCATTGTAAACTATCCTTGATGATTCAAGATATTGGATTTTAAACCCATCATTGCTCTAAAACTTAATACTGTGTGTTCTGTGTCTTAGGCCAGGACAGGGGAAATCCATGTTTGGGGAAAGAAAAAAACATTTTTAAGTGGTATCTCTTTGAATTTGCTGTGCGGTTGGAAGTGGTAGTAGTAATCTCAGTTGAGACAGATTGGGCTGCTTAAACTGTCAGCCAATTTATCACATGGTTCTGCAGTTTATCATCACTGGACATTATTACCACATATAGTAAGCCAGTGGATGTTTTACAGCTGTAACATATATGATACGGATAATGTCCTGCATTCAATAAGTAATTACTTACTAATAAATTACAAATTGTTTCATTTTATTCAACTCTTTTAGAATATATCTGAGAACAGACAACTGCATGGAAATTAATGAGACGAAATACAAAAAGGAACATCACAATTTTCTGAAGCAGCATGTGACAGCTGAAAAACCAGTTGTGTTTTGGCTTTCATTTCCTTGAAAAGCATGCTACACATCATACAATGTTGTAATCCTAACAGCAAAATACTGTAATACATATCAGTCAGCTGGTCAATGCTACGCTGTATTTAATTTTTTAAAACAGAATAGTCATATATGATTAAAAATGGGGACAAACAAGTATATGTTTCTTACGTATACCTCCTGTATGTTGGCAGGTTGCAATTTCAGCAGAAGATATGCTCTTTGTTTTGTCCAATTAAAAACAGCTAGGAAGCCTGTGCTGGCCAGCCAGAAGGAGTGCAAGATAAACTAAAAAAATAAATGAATAGAAGTTTGTTCCGAGTCATAAATGAAGAGGAATTTAAAATTTCACATTTAATGCTCATAAAAAATGTACTGTTAGGTCTAGATACTGAAGTCCTTTAATTATTCATTGACCGATTACATCAGAGAGAGCAGGGAAAGCATTCCTCACACTGCCCTGCCAGCAGGCCTAAGCCTCAACCTGGAGGAATCATGTTTATGTGTGAGAGGATAGTTTATTTTCCACACTTATTTAATGCTTGGTCTCTATACTGAAATTGACAACAGTGGTGCTAATTAATGTAAGATGTGGGGTGGTACTCTGATGTGGACATTTATCGACTGGAAACTGAACTGACACTACTGAACAGGCCATCCAACAGGCACATGATGGTAACTTTTGGACATGTACTGCCTGACTTTAAGAAATGCTGAGCACCGGTAATGTATATTGCTCAGCACTTCTGAGAATCAGACTCTTAATGATTTGGGATGGTCTCCTACTCTGCCCTGAGGTAGAAAGCTCTATTAACCCATTACCACTTCCCAAGTCATCCAGTCCTCCATAAATATGAGTTAAATACTTACTGTATTTGCCAAAGGTACTGATATGGGAAACTCTGTTACACACAGATCTGACAAAACAACCAAAGCAGTATAAAATGTAAGCTGTATTCTCTTCACAGCATTCAGAGACATTACTTTGTATTGATGTTGTTTCCCCTCTGCCTCCAAACAAACATCAGAATCAGTTTTTGTAAATGCTTACAATAATCTGATCTCAGTTACTCTTCATTTTCACCATTTTAACTGAAGTCAGAATCTGGATCAGCAGATGTCAAATTCCCTTAACCGGATCATTGTAGTTCTTCCTTCAACACTCTAATTTAGGCTGTGCTGAGCTTCCTGGATTAAAACAACACTTCATGGAAACAGCTTTTCCTGGCATGTGTGCGGATGCTTTTATTCAAAGATATGAAAATAAAATTTAGGTTAATGAAAAAATTGATGTTAATTTTGCAAGCTTTGAAACAAAAGTAACTCAAATGCCTCTCAGCTGTCAGTTTGTAACTGATTGTAAAACAGTCTTTGGACCACTATCATCATAGCTCTGCCAAAAGAAAATTCTTGAAAGATGTCACTAACTACACATTGGATGTTCTTTGTATACCAGCCAGGGATTACTGAAAGTCTATATTTATAGCTGTAGCAATCTTATATGACAGTCTGTTGACTGGCAAATTAACTGATCTCTGTCTCTCCTCAGAGCTTTACTCTGATTTTACTACCATTCCAGTGTATATGACAGTAAAGATATATTTGCTCCTAGAATATTGATTTCCAAAAAGCTTCTAGACTGCATACCCTTCCCATTATAGGGTAAAAAGTTTGTTTTGTAACTGCAGCAATCAACAGTTGCCAAGCCGTAAGGATTTGTTCAACTATGTTTTTATTTAGAAGAAGAGTTAAAATAAGTTATACAAATACTTCAATTTTGTAGTCCTAAGCCAAAATTAATGTAACAAAAGTCAACAGAATATGCTTTCTTTATAATGCACATAAAAACGTTTTCTAGTCATATTCTTTTGCAAATAAACATACTTGCAACTCAAAAAGTCTCCCGATCACCTTCTGAAAAATCACTAGATGATTTGGTCACAGTTTAGGGCAACTGCACCTGCATTCCCCTTCCATGGTCCAGCAACGACACCCATTTTTAGACTTCTGGCTCCCAGCTGTCATCTCTCTTGGGTAGAGACCTATGTCTCTTTCCCTTCTGATCGGGGGCTGCACACTTCCCTGTGTTATTGCCAGCAAGTCAGACTGCCTAAACACACTAGTGTCTGTGCTTTGCTCTCTCTTCAGAGGCAATAAACAGCATAATTGCCCTCAATTAGAAGTTACCACACAGCTCTTTCTAAGCAAGCACATTTATTTTCAAGGTTGAAAGCATTACAGAAAAAAAAACACATTAAAAACAACAAAAGAATGTACCCACATGCTAATAAGCTTACCAAAAATCAACAACTCCAGAAGAGTGTGTGATAGCAGTCAGTTCTTCAAACCCCACAAAGGATGGGGTTTTTTGGTGGTTATAAGTTCATAACAGCTTTACTTCATAACAAGCACGCTCATGCATAGTATTTCTGTGGTGCATTAAGAACTTTATCATTAAATGTTGTGCTTTATTAACCAAGTAGATGACTATTACTCTACAACAATAATTATAATAATACTGATACAGCATCCCCATCTTCTCCACAAATGCACTGAGAACATGACAAATGGAATTAAAATACAATAGACACTGATGAAGAATTAACTAATTTCCCACTTGAGTCAGTCTCTGGTACTGTCATTAAGAAAGCAATCTTCACCCATTAAAAAACAATTTAAAATTCAGAGTACAAATTTAGTAATTTGCACAGCACCAGTATAGCTTTTTGAACAGTGAGCCAAAATACATTCTCTAGAAGCTGTAAATACGAATAACTTATACTATTCTTTGATTTCTAAAAAGCAGATATTTGGGAGACAGTAAAAGTATTTTAGAAGTTTCAGCAAGGGACACTTCTGGAAGAGGGGACATTTGGTCATGTCCTCTGCTCCAACACCTGAGGCAACACAACATTTTGAAGCAATACCAGTGTATAGTCCTATCTTTTTTTGTTTAGTCCTGCCAATAAAACATTATGAAAATGGGCTTTCTATCAAATGGAAGATGGCTGCCTGCTCACAGAAAAACAGTGCAACACCAGAAGTAGGAATTATTGTTCAATTCTAGTATATTTTGATATTCTTGAATGATCAATGGCTATTACATCCATCATTGACTATTAGCCAAAATGGTCAGAAACGCAACTCCATGCTCTGGGTATCCCTAAACCTCTGAGTGCCAGAAGCTGGGACTGGACAACCACAGATGGATCACTCAATAATTGCCCTGTTCTGTTCATTCCTTCTGAAGCACCTGGCACTGGTCATTGTCGGAAGACAGGATACTGGGCAAGATGGACCACTGGTGTGACCAAGTATGGCCATTCTTATGTTCTTAATGATACACTGAAACACTAAAGAGCAAATTTATAAAGGCGTGTCTGGAAAGTTAGCTGCTCAATTCCAATGAAAGTAAATGAAATGGAGCTTGAAATGTCTGAGAGAAATCAACACTAGACACAAGATCCACAACTTAGGCACACTATAAAGCAAATAGGAAGCATCTTCTTGTACCAAGTTGTAGGAACTTAAATCCAACTTCCACTGCCAATGTTCACTGTGTTCCTGAATAAGTTTTTAATCTTTTGCTGATGCTGCCTACCATATATACTGATGAACTAATCAGGATGCATTGACATTTTCTGCATAAATGTGACAGCATACACAAAACACATTTCCATATTGAGAGTATAAATGTAGGCTGATAAGATAAAATAATATGAAACTGTATTTCTTACCTTAGTGAGCATTAAGATGGCCTCCACTATCCTTTGAAATGAACATCAGGCAGGTGTGAATGAGAGACATGTGAAGGCCAGTCTTGATTTCGATGGGACTATTGGGCATCCTTTGAGCTAAACCAGCTGCACAAGTCTACTGCTCATCAGCGTATGCTTCTACTGCATGAGTGGAGAGATTCCTGCGGAGGAATCACTAACACGGCAGTGTGCTGCTGCTATCATTCAGAAAAACTTTGCGAGTCATGCTGCCAAAGTGCACAGTGGACAAGATAAACAGTTAGCATCATGGCACAAGAGCAATGGCAGCAGCATGATGGCATCTCAAGAACACCAGGATATCACCACTGGGCATGCCTGAGGGGGCCATATGTGACACACAGCCAGGCTAAAATGATGGCCCACAAAGGATTAGGACATAAACTGCAGCAATGGGGCCCGAGAGTGGCAAAGGAGATGGCCTGTGCTGAAAGACCCTGTGGCAGGGCAGACCCTAGTGAGTAGACCCCACGCAGAACAAAGAGGACCAGGACAGACTGTGGAGAGGGGGAGAGGAAGGGCTTGCCTGCCCGGAGCAGGTACCAGGGTCCCTTTCCCAAAGCTGAATGGAGCAGGACACAAGGTCAGTGGTTCCCCCATCTTTTACTAAGGCAACCCACCAGCTGCACTTTGCCTTCTTTCACGCCCCACCATTACACATTCACACTTCTCTGCCCTGCTCCCGCCCGACAGCGAAGCCCTGGGAAGCGAGGGGGCTGGACAGCTCTTTCCCCTCACATTCGCCCCGCAGCGGCAGCCTGTCCCGCAGGGCTGGGCCCGGCTCCCTGCCTCGCTGTCCAGTGCAGGTCACCGTGCTGCTGGGGTTGGGCCTGGCCGCCCTCCCCCATGACCCAAGCAGCACCACAACACCCTGCACTGGGTCAGGCCTAGGCGGGTGGTGGGGAAAGGGGCACTGCGATGCGATGGGATGGGATGAGCTGGGCTCCCTCCCCCCCCAAGAAACCATGTTTGCCTAGGCTAGGAGCCAGTTAATCCAGCCCTCAACTGGTCTGGGACCCATCTAGAACCTTCCCAGGCCCCGCCCTTGAGGAAATACTGCGCTAGGCCACGCCCCAGGCGGGAAAAGAAGCCACGGGCTGCCTGCTCCCAGGAAGGGGCCTATCGCTCTCTCTGTGCCTCCCATTGGCCCGCAGCTGACCACGTGCTGGCCCAGCCCTTGCCCGTTGGCTCCGTTGAGCACGACCATTCCTTCCACCCATACCCACCTACACTCGCTCAGAATGGTTCCTCCCCTCCCCTTCCCTTCCGGGGGTGGGGCCGGCGGGAGGCAGAGAAGTCACTTCCGCTCTTGCGCACTGAGACCCGGGCCGGGCGGCAAATAAACAGGACTCGGGGGGTAGCGGCTGCCTCCCTGAGGGGAGGCAGGGGCGCGTTGCTCGCGAGGCGGCGGAGCTGCGGGCGGGCGGGAGGCGCGTTCCCCGGGCCCGCGGAGGCGGCGCCGCGCCCGGCCTGTACGATGAGCGGCGGCTCGGACGGGAACGAGGAGTTCTACCAGCAGCTGCGGCTCCAGCAGCTGTACGAGGCCCGCCGCAGCGGCGAGGGCGAGCCCGACCCCTTCACCTACGTGGACCCGGCGGACGGGACGGCTTACGAGTGGGACCGAGACAAGAAGGCCTGGTTCCCTAAGGTGAGGCGGGCCGGGGGGCGGCGGCGGCGGCTCGCACTGCCCAGGGCCTCCCCGGGGGCGGGGCGCCCGGGCTGGGGGCGTGAGGGCCGCGGCCGCTTCAGGTTCCCCTCGGTGTGGTGGAGCCTTTCCCGTTGGCGGGTGCGGGGCTCAGGGCCGAGCGCGACACCGAGTCCGGCGGCAGGCGCGCCAGAGCCCCAGAGAGGCTGGCGTGTCACGGCGGAGGGGGCCGATGCCTTTGCAGCACAAGAAAGCCTTGGCCTTCTGTAGCTGCTGCATCTTATTGCAAACTCATGTGTAACTTACGGTCTTCCCTCGCCTCTAGGTGTCCCCGCATTACTGTGTCCCGGGTTTCTCTTTCCCGCGGTACTTTCTTGTATAACACGCAGGGAGCTTTGGTATCTGGGTGGTAACTAAAAGGGGCGGCGGGGAGAAGGCTCTGATAGTTCTCAGGGCTTCCTTCAAATCTGCCTTTGCAGAAGATTTTTGTCTTGGCATCTGCAGCAGTGTTTCAGAAATTCCTGGAGGAATACATTTTTATTACATACTGTGGGATAAGTCTTCCCAAAGAGGGGTGGGAAGATAGCATTAAGAGCTAATTAAATGCAGGAGGAGTTAATCCCTGGGCAACCCAGTTATGAGAGTGGCTCAGGTGACTGGCTCAATTCACACTCCATCAGAATTTCTGCTGCTGTACTGGTTTCAGAGTAGCAGCCGTGTTAGTCTGTCTTTGCAAAAAGAAAAGGAGTACTTGTGGCACCTTAGAGACCAACCAATTTATTTGAGCGTGAGCTACGATGCAGACATTAGGGAAAGGAAATTGTATGGTGGGTCTGTAATTTGCAAGCCACTTCACACCCTTTTATAGAGCACTGCATATGGGGCTTTCTCCTTAGCCGTGATGTAACTGTAGGTCCATGTCGGGAGTCTGTATGCTTTCCCATTTTGTGTGTGTGTGGATCATACCTAATCATTTTAAGTTTTTTGATTTCTTAAGCCATAAGTATTTCTTCCAGTATTCTTTTGCTCATGGTTTGTGCCTCCCCTTAAGTGAACCTGATGACTAAATGTGCATTGAAATGATAATGATCTCTTAAAGTTTGTTCCACCAGAACAGGATTCAGAGTAGCACCCATCTTAGTCTGTATCTGTAAAAAGAAAAGGAGTACTTGTGGCACCTTAGAGACTAACAAATTTATTAGAGCATAATTTTCTTTTTACAGAACAGGATTGAGGGCCATTGGTCAGCAATTGTGAGAGAGTTTACACTTGCCTGTGCGGGGGAGAGAGGGCTTAGGTTCCAGTCAAAGCATTAAAAACCGTTCACAGTTATAAAAATTCATTTTTAAAAAGTACAGTAGCTGCTATTATGTTCATGGCTGGTATTATAATAAAGTTGTCTGCTTAATATTCCAGAAGATCAGTCCCAGCAACAGTTGTTTTCCCTTTATCTTCCTGGTTTGGAATAATAGGTCTCAGCTGGCCTTGGGTAAATGGAATACCAATATATTAATATTCCATTGAGGGCTTTTTATTAATAACCCCTTTAACAAAAATTGTTTTGCACTAGCAACCAGTCTAGTTTCAAGAAATAAAACAAAGTTGGAAATGTAGTCTGAAGTAATTTTAAATTCATTTTGTTGGAACATTTTTCTTCCCACTCAAATCTAAAAATAATGCTGCTGCAGGACACCTAGTTAGATGTATTGTTTCACTGATTTATTAAGTTATTTGATAAACAAAACTATTAACTATTCACTGAAAAAAAATTCAAACAATTTTAAAAAACTCTTTAAAATAAAATTCAGCTCCCATGAAAGTAATGAGCTGTTCGGATTGGCTGGAGCCAAATATAGTGCGGATTACATAGTGTAAGGGGGTAGAAGTGGGATTTTTACCCATGAAATCTTATGCCCAATTAAATCTGTTAGTCTTTAAGGTGCCACTGGACTCGTTCATAATGTAAGATTCTGCAAAGGTCAGTGCATCCCTCCTAAATTAGGCCTGGGCCTTTTGAGATGGACAGACTTTCTATTGCGTAACCAAACTCTTACACTTACATCGCGATATACTAGCGATTTATAAACACTGGAATTTAGCGTTATATGGTTCTGCAATAATTTGGCAAATCACTAAACTCCTAACCTTTTCTTACAACGCTGAGTTCTCATCTTTGAAAAGATTGTCTGAAAACTTGACCATATTGACAGTGGAAAAGTTGGTTTAAACAATAAGCGGTTGTAACCATTTTGTGATACTAAAATGTCAAACTAAACTTCAACTAGTATATTTTCTTGTCCTGTTACAACTATACAGTACTGCAAATAGTTTGTAAAAACCTTAGTAGTAAAACGTATCTAACAACAAATAAGGTATTGTAAATTTTGCATCTAATCTAATATAGTATATTTTTGGGGTGAGAGACCGATTTAGACACTGCTCATACACTCATTCTCCACAGGGAGGTTTGGTTGGGAGGGAAATAGCTAACATGTTCAGGTAATACTCTGAGCCAAAAATATATGATCTTTGACTTAATCATGTATTAGTGTGTATTGCCTATACTAAGATTTACACTATATTAACACCAGTCAATCTTCTCTGCAAACCTTTTTTCAAGAAGACAGGCCCACAAGTTGCAGTCAATTTAATAATCAGTGTTTTGGTTTTTGGCTGCCTGTCAATGTCACTTCTTCTCCTTGCTCATGGTCGAGAGCAATTGAGTTCTGTTCTTAGTATTCCATTTTGGGTTTCTTTCTGCCTCAGACAAATGTAACTCAGTAAGCGAAAGTATTAAAAGTTTTACCTTGGAAAGGGGGGCACTAATGAATGTGTGTGTTTGTCTGCAATATAGAAAAAAGTTCCTGAGTAGTGTGTGCCGACTTCTCAGTATGGCTTTACTAATACCTGGCATTTCTAAGTTTTCAGCTGCAGTGTCCATTTGAGCGTTTATATTTTCCTCTGTAAGTGAAGACATCTGGATTACTGTTTTAGTAGTTATCTTCAGAAATTCACCACCAGTAAACTTGTAATTTACTGGGGTTTATCTTTGAACTCTATTATAGATTAATATTTAACATTCCTTTTCTAGGTGACTGAAGACTTCCTGGCAACATATCATGCTAACTATGGCTTCCCTACAGATAGTTTAGACAGTTCCTCTGCTTCAAAGACTGAAAGTAAGCCAGCTGTGGATTCTAGGACAGCAGGAGCACAGCAGTCGGCAAATAAAAAAGCACCCCAACAAACAGATTCTAAACAAAAAGGAGAAAAAAGAAAACTCGATGCAGGTAAGGGTCTTCATTTTGCATAAGCTGGAAAATATACAATATTTAAGAAAAAATGAGCAAATGTAATTGTGCATTAGTATTATGCACAGTAGAGATGCTCAGGCATCTGTTCTGAAAATTCTTGAAACACTTCTGAAATTGCATAGCACTTATTAGTTATAAAAACCTATATTTCTAATGTGAAATATAATCAAGCTACTAATAGTGTTCTGAGTTCCCTAGGGTGAAGTGGAAGCTTCTTGGAAATTTAGTTAGTGAAACTGATAAATGAGAGCTTAATGTTAAAATCCTGTTCTATTTCTAGGGGGTTTAGCACAACTTATACAATTATGATTCTGTTTTTAGGATGGTTTCATGTTGAAGAAGACAAAAACACAAATGTGTATGTGACGGGTAAGTCATCACTTTTTTTTTAATATAGTGCCAAAGGTGTGTTAGGCAATTTATATAAATAATCTGCTCCAGAGCACTTAATAGTGTGGATCACATTTTAGGACATTGTCTCATTGATTGGCTCCCTCTTCACACCTTCATAATTGCACAGCCTACTTACGCTCACATTTGTGATCGTATAACATCCCTGTGACAACTACAGTAGTTGCTGAGATGGAAAAGTAATACTAGGAAAGTGTTGAATAAATTTACCTGTTTAAATACAATTTAGTTGGCTGAAACACGGGGAGAGAGCCCAGTGTGGCCAGCCCAGTACTCCAAGAGCCACCAGCAAGTGCTCCATAGATTGCAGTGGTACATTGACACAACTCATGAATCATTGGTCTAGACCAGGGGGCCTGCCAGTTAGGGTTAGCATTAGACTCACTGGGGTCCTCAGCAGAAAGCCAAAGTCCCACTGCATGGGGCTAAAGCCTGGGGCCCTGGCCCTGCCACCTGGGGCTGAAGCCAAAGCCTGAGCAGTATGGCTTCGCAAGGGCTCCTGTGGCAAGGGGCCCCAGGCAATTGCCCTGCTTGCTGACCCCTAACACTGGCCCTGGCTTTTATATACAGAAAAAGTTATTGTGGCACAGCTGGGCTGTGGAGTTTTTATAGCATGTGGGGGGGGACTTCAGAAAGAAAAAGGTTGGGAATCCCCCTGTCTAGACTAGGTCAAGATATAGTAAATGGAGGCAAAAAACAGAATAAATAGGGGAAGGGAAGACAATTTTACAGCAGTATAATGTAGCTTCACGAATGTTAAATCTTTTGCGCCTTCTCATGCTTGTTCTTAGCCCAAAGATGAATTTGTTTGAAAAGGTAATACAACTGGCTGTTTTTTGAGTTACATGAGCACAAGAAAAACATGCACCTGAAGCAGCATATCTTAAGAACTCTCCTTTCTCTAGGCTTGGCTAACTCAGGAATTCTTCATAATTTAAAAATATTTCAAATGCTGTTTTTCTTCTGCTCAAATAACTCATTTGTTTAAAAATTTTAAACTTCAGTATGTGCAAAGTCTTAAATGAAGGCATGTTGTACTAAATTAGGAAAAAATGGTAAGAATGACAATTGTACTGGCTCTGCAGTGTCTTAACTTTTTATCCCAGTTAAAGGGAAGATACCTAAACGTGTGCACCATGAAAAACTGTGCATTGGTTAATATATTTATTTGCCCATAGGGTAATGTGTTTGCTATGTCATTGTTTTGGGATATGAAGGAAACTTAAGTCCAAAAACACTTAATGCAACACAGACTTTACATCTACAGATCAGAAAAATCAGAAGTTAATGGTTACCATAGAAACCATCACATTTCCACAATTCACTTGCTTAAAAAGCAGAAAGATTACCAAACATTCAATTAACGAGAAATAAAACATGCTCAAAACTAAATTAGTGCACAAAAATTTATTTTTGTTCATGTAAAATCTCACCCATAACATTGCACTGACACATTTTTCATTTAATAACTGATTCATTCTTGTTTCCTTTTTAAAATGGGCTTAGTGGTGCTGAAAAACTGGATTTGGAATTCACTATATAAATACATTCTAGATTTATATGGTTGAATTTACTTTGCAGGTTTGCCTCCAGACATTACAAAGGATGAGTTTATACAGGTTATGTCGAAGTGTGGTATCATTATGCGAGATCCTCAGACAGAAGAACATAAAATTAAACTTTATAAAGACAAGCAAGGAAATCTTAAAGGAGATGGCCTCTGTTGTTATCTCAAGGTCAGTGGTGTACTCAGTGTAATATTACTTTTTTTTTTTGTTGGCTCTGCTTCATGACAAAGTAGTTCTTTATTGTCAAATATGAAAGGCTGCAACTTTTCTCCAACGAGGAGAGCTCTCTGTAGCTCAAAAGCTTATCGTCTTTCACCAACAGAAGTTGGTCCAATAAAAGATATTACCTCACTCACCTTGTCTCTCTAATATCCTGGGACCAGCATGGCTACAACACTGCATGCAACTTTTCCTGACACTTACCAACCACTGTTGGTTTTTATTAGATGTTGCTGATAGGGCGCTCTGAATGGGCATTCTGATGCCTTAAGATGACCACTGATTATAGTGGTGTTCACAGTCTTTACCTTGTGCTCCCACAGTCCATTGTATGCACCTGTTTTCACTCATTTTACTTAATTGCAAGCTTCTGGGAGCTCTTTGGGTTAGAGACCATCTTTTGTTACGTTTGTACAGTGTCTTCCACAGGGGGACCCTATGCACTACAAATATTAAATAATTAATACAGGGGCAGAATTCAGAAAAGCTGCATCACAACATTATGGCCATAGTATTGTCATGATAGTTTTTCTGAATTCTGTTAACTATTTGTATTTTCAGAATGCAGGCTGCAAAATACTGACTGAGGTATTTAACTAATGAGGATCTTTCCAATTGACTTTCAGGAAGGCTTAAGCTCCTGAGTCTGTCACTTTTGAAAGTGGGACTTAAGTCCTTTTGAAAATTTTATCTTAATCTTTTTTAATTCTTCCCTATAATTATAGTAGCTTACTAGAATGGTCATAGTTCATTTTTAGAAATGATTGGAATGAAGAGAAGTGGTGACTTGGTGAAGTTCAGTTGGGGGTGGGTGAGTGAGTCTGTTAAGTACACTGGTGAAATGTGGTTTTGGGCCAGAGTCGAGCAACACTAAAAGTAGCCCCTTTTTAACATTAATTTTTGTAAACAGGTTCAAGCTTTGTTTGGGCGTAGAGGAACTCATTTTTAATTTTTTTAATCAAAACCTTCTCATTGATTATGCTTGTTTTAAGGCTTACTATAATTTGATTTATCTTCAAATAGCGAGAATCAGTTGAGCTTGCATTAAGACTTCTGGATGAGGATGAGATTAGAGGCTACAAATTGCATGTTGAAGTAGCAAAGTTTCAACTAAAGGGGGAGTATGATGCAAGCAAAAAGAAGAAGAAATGCAAAGACTACAAGAAGAGGCTGTCTCAACAACAAAAGTTTGTAACTTTTTTCAGTAAAATGTTTTTTCTAAATGTCTTAGCTAAAACAGTTTTTTTTATATTCATTTATTCAATGTTATACCAATAATTAAAGATCAAAGATTAGGTTTAGAGTTATTTCATTGGGGTGGGGTGAGGAATATGAGTTAAATGCTGGCGTCTTGAAAGTCCCTTGGATTGTCATGTTTGGTTGGAGTCCATAGAGATCCAAAGACTTCCATTACTTTCTTCTGAATGGAGTGTTACAGCTGAGAGGCAGGAATTGTTGGTATGTTTTTTGGGTTTTTTTTAAATGTGATGGAAGTTTCTCTTCCTACGTTAGTGAATCTGCAGAACCCTGTAGAGTCACTTTTATTTCTTGTGATTAACATTGCTCCTATAAGGAGACAACACTGTTTAGCTTCCTGCATGTTACAGTTAGTTAAATTTAATAATTGCATTACACTTTCAAAAATTCTAGAGCAGTTAGCATGAGGTTCCAATTAGTATATGAACAAGTACACTGCTTTCTATTTTTGCCCATTTATACACAGACATCTGCTTTTAGCATTCAAATGTTTTTATTTAAAATTTTTCTTATGTAGAGGTGAGTTACATGTGATCTTAAAGAATCAAGCAAATTCTTACTGTTGGAAGCAAGAAAATTCCATATAAAATTTGATTTTGAAATACTGCACATTCCAATGCAAAGCATTTTAAAATTCCCTGGACTGCTGTTTTTCTTCAAGGAATAAATAGTGATGCGAATTTTATTATAATTAAAAGGAAGAGTTTAACTTGAAACTACTTAACATTGTTTTTTAAAAGTTGACTAGATTTCAATTATTATACCTGCCTCTGGGCTTCCGTGCCCATTTATTATTTTTACAATGTTTCTCTGTCCCTAGGAGAAACTGACTAGGCCTGGGAAATAGTGAAACTATGAAGGAGGTTCTGTCAAGTGCACAAAGAAAACAATGTATTTTCACCTCTGATCTTAGGTATTACTTTAAAAAAAAAATTAATACTTTCATACGCTGACTTTTAAATGGCTTGTGCTCCTTAATCAACTTGCAGAGTGACCTTCATAGAAATCCAAGAATGCTTCACCAGAAGCAGCAGGAATAAGCAATTTTACTAAATCAGACTTTTCTCTAAGATTGAGATCATAAATCTTAATGGAATCAAGCCCAGTTTCAGCTAAAGAATAGTACAGTAGGTACAATTCCTACAAGCCCCAACCATAGTCAAAATGAGAATTCACAGAACAGATAAATTAGCAACAAAATTCAGGGTGTGGCAAAGGGTGTGCATTATGGCACTATATTTTTGAGATAATGTACTATAAAGAACATGAAGACCTTGAAATGCAAGCAGTAAACGTTTACTGTAAGACCGTGTGAGCTTATAAGAGAATACAAATAAAATCATGTCAGAACAATTTTCAAAGACCTTTTTGGGAATCTTTAGATGTTTGTTGTACTTTAAAGCTGGATGTTCAGTAGACTACATTGACCCCTGACGTTAAATTTGGCTTGTCTACATGACATTCTTGTGCATGTTTATGGTATTTGAAGCTGCTTTGTAAGAGGAACAGTGATTAACTTACTGATCACCTTTCCATTCCATTTTGTAGAAGATTTAAATAATTCTTTAGAACCAAAATAGCTATCGCTACTGAAATCTGTATGTCAAATTAATGATTTTTTTTCAACAAATACTTGTAGAAACTGAAGAAAGGTGCAACAATGTCTTCTTACTATTGCTTCATTTCATTAGACAATTGGATTGGAGGCCTGAGAAGAAAGATGCCACAGCTCGAAAGCGACATGAGCGTGTTGTTATCATCAGGAACATGTTCCACCCAAAGGATTTTGAGGTAGGAAGAAGTAAATATTAGGTGAAGCTGGTAGTGCTGGCAATAGTCAACATTGCCCATCATTTACCATTATAAGACCCTGTTTTCAGTTGCTTATAACATTGGCAAATGTTAACTGTTCAGGCAAAAATCTTCAGCTAACATGGTTCATCTACTTCCAAGAACAAAGCTAGGGAAAAATATTGCCTTGCCCATGTTTTAAAAAAAAAAAAATCTTAACTACTTCCTTGAGAAGCTCTAATGCCTCCATGGTTTGGAGCAGGGGCTTAAAATTTGGCTGTGTGTGTGTGTCACACTGCTGTCATAGATGCCATTTGCCATTCCTATGGAAATTGACCCAAATATGGCCCAGTTAAAATCTGAAAAATTATACTTTGCACATGCTCAATAGAAACTTGTTATTTTGGTAGCAAATACTCTGAAGCTACCATTTACGCTGAGCATGCTCCATCCCAGGGCTGCTCTTGCCCTGCAATTGTTGCCCCTGGTTGCTGGAGGTTGTTGTGGCACCAGCAAATGAGAACAGAGACTGTTCTGTGTTCTGCACCCAGGCAGCTAGGGGGAAATTTAGGAAGCAGCCATATTGGAATGCAGTGGGAGGGGAGAACAGAATCATACAGTTGCCAGGATTGAAATGGTGCTTCAGCTTTATCTGACTTTTCATACTTCAGCTGAGACGACCTGAAAATACTATTCCTATGGAACTTATTTATTTTAATGACAGTGGAGAATATGGATGACTATGCTTATTTTCACTAAGCACTGACACACTAGCTGAGCTTTCGTAGTTTATTCCTCCTCCCCAACAGTTAAGGGATTTTTGATTAGCTCATTATAATGGAATCATGATGTTTATTGTAACTGGAATAATATCTGGCTCTTACAGTGCTTTTTATCAATAAATCTTAAAGCACTTTACAAAGTTGGTCAGTGTCAATGTACATTTTCAGAGCAAATTATATTACTCAAAAACAGTTTAGTTAATTGTTTTTGCCTGTTGTCATTTTGTTTATTTTATGATTTGTGTAAAATAAGTCAAAATTAAACCTACAAAAGGGAGGAAATTCACGGTTAATCACCACCTACTTCTGCACTTCACAGTGGCCCAGCTGCTGTATTCTATAGTGGTGGCCCCTGTGCTGGGGGTTTATTAAAACTAACAATGAAGACTTGCAAGCTTTAAAATTCTGATACATATCTTGGACAAAAGATTTGAAAAAGTCAGCAAGGAGTCAGTAGAGTACAACCTGTTTCTCACTGTCAGCTTAACCTAGTATCATTACACTTCATTGTGAATATCATGACAACCTGTCATGTTTAAGTAATCCCAGGTCTGTAGTTCTCCATTTGTTGGGACTCCTTTGTTGAAGAAGTGCAAATTGTATTTTTCTGCGAAATAGCAAAAATTGTTTAATCTTAAAATATTGAAGTTTAAACATTAAAAATTTGAATTTCATCTCTAACCTATTCTATGCAGTTGTGAATTCTCAAAAATCTGCATCTCATGGAGAAGGTAGAGGAAAGAATAGTGAATGTCAGGTGCTAGGAAAAGGGAAATATAGGGGATGGAGAAAAATCAGAACTCGATTTTAAAGTACACAGCCACATTCCCAAAAAAGCCACGTTTCAGTTGACCGTGTCACTTTTCATAGAATTTCCAACTCAGCTCTCTAAAGATCATAATTTAAATCTTCTAATTAAACTGAATTTATAAATGTAGCATTCTGTTTAAAAACATGAAGTATGTATGGGCATGCTCAAAGCTATTACCTCAACCTGCAGACATAGCTGAAGTTGATTGTGTTTTAATTGATTATATGGGGTTCATAAGAATGGCCCTACTGTGTCAGACCAAAGATCCATCTAGCCCAGTATCCAGTCTTCCGACAGTGGCCAGTCCCAGGTGCCCCAGAGGGAATGAACAGAACAGGTAATCATCAAGTGATCCATCCCCTGTTACTCATTCCCAGCTTCTGGCAAACAGATGCTAGGGGCACCATTCCTGCCCATTTTGGCTAATAGCCATCGATTGGACCGATCCTCCATGAATTTATCTAGTTCTTTTTTTAAACCCTGTTATGGTCTTGGCCTTCACAACATCCTCTGGCAAGGAGTTCCACAGGTTGACTGTGTGTTGTGTGAAGAAATACTTGCTGTTTGTTTTTTTAAACCTGCTGCCTATTAATTTCATTTGGTGACCCCTAGTTCTTGTGTTATGAGAAGTAGTAAACAACACTTCCATATCTACATTCTCTACAACAGTCATGATTTTATAGACCTCAATCATATCTCCCCTTAGCCGACACTTTTCCAAGCTGAAAAGTCCCAGTCTTCAAGGTGTGGGCGTACCATGGATTTATATAGAGGCAATATGATATTTTCTGTCCTATTATCTATCCCTTTCTTAATTATTCCCAGCATTCTTTTCACTTTTTTGACTGCCGGTGCACATTGAGTGGATGTTTTCAGAGAACTATCCACAATGACTGCAAGATCGCTTTCTTGAGTGGTAACAACTAATTTAGACCCCATCATTTTATATGTATAGTTGGGATTATGCTTTCCAATGTGCATTACTTTTAATGTTGATAAATGCAATTTCATCTGCCATTTTGTTGCCCAGTCACCCAGTTTTGAGAGATCCTTTTGTAGCTCTTCCCAGTCTGCCTGGGTCTTAACTATCTTAAGTCATTTTGTATCGCTAAGCTATGTGGCAGTCTCATCTCAAATATACATTTATATGAGTTGCAAAGTTTCACTAAAGTGCTCTTGCTCTATAAACTGGGACAAATATATTTAAAAATAATTTCAGGTCCATTCTTTGTATTAAAAAAAAAAATCTGGACAGTGAGTTGCTGATATTGCTAAAAGTTCAGTCCTGCAACATGTGGTGCATTGTGACCTGATCCATCAAAACACTTAAGGACATGCTTAAATTTAAGCATGAGTGGTCCATTAGAGTCAATGATCCTACTCATATGCTTAAAGTTGAGTGTGTCATTAAGTTCTTAGATGGACTGGGCCAGAATGATCAGCATCTTGCAGGATCAAACCCTGAATGACCACAAATAACTTAGGCCTTGTCTACGCTAGAGTTTTGTCGACTCAAGTTACACTGAGGTACCGCCACCACCATAGTATGTCCACACTATGCTCCCTGTGTCGGTGGAGTGCATCCACACTTGCAGCTCTTGCATTGACACACAGCAGTGCAGTGTGGGTAACTATCCCACTGTGCAACTGGCCGCAGGGTGCTTTGGGGAGGGTTTGCAATGCCTCATGGGGCAGGCACAGCATTACATGATGGTTTCTCAATCGGCATCCTACTAGATTGCCAGCTGCTTTTCAGCTCGTGAACTGGGGGGCGGAGGGGAAGGGGGAGACATGAGTGTGTCTGCACCATTTCTTTAAGTTCAGACAGCAGATGGAAGCAACCAGTCCTGAGGCAGAAGCTGGTGTACAATAAGCTGGTGTTCCCCTCACCCCAGCTCATTGAAGACCTGTACACCAGCAGGGGACATGGGACACCCCGACATCAGCCCCTGCCTCCCTCCCTGGCTCTGCACAGCAGTGTGTCCCGCCCCAAGCAGCAGCTTGCCCTGCCTGCCTGCTGCTGTGGTCCTAGTGCTGGGGTGAGCAGGATTCCACATGAATGTTTTGATTCTGTGATTCCCTCAGAGTACTCCCACAGTCTCCTCTCCCCACAGACCGAGGAGATCCATTCCCTCCCCTGTAGTCCAGACAGTGTGTTTGCTGCCAGGAGCTGGCCTGCTTAGCTGAGCAGTAGCTGTGTGAGCTCTCCACGCTGAGCAGTTTCAGAACTTCCTGGAATTTTGAAAGGGGAAGGGCACATGCCTGTGCAGCTGGATGCAGGGCACCAGAGTTCAAAACAGCGAGCAGGGCAGTCACAGTGGGAATGGTGGGATACATCCTAGAGGCAACATAATGAACGCCGTGTCTGCACTGATGTTTTGTCAATCTAACTTTGCTGCAAAAAGCCCTGCACCTCTTCTTGAGGTGGTTTTATTTTGTTGGCAAAGCAGGAGAGTTTTGTCAGCAGGAGGAGCATTGTAGCGTGTACCCCTCCACTGTTTTCTTGACAAAAGCTGCCTTTTGCTGACCAAACTAGCATGTAGAAAAGGCCTTAGTTCAAGCCCACATTCATGAGAAATAACTTTTGTCCATTTTCTTCACTTTATTTCTTTTCCACAAGCTATGCTATCTGTGAATTTGTGGTATGAAAACACACAAATTTATACCCTCTGATAAATTCTCTCAACCTTCAGGCTTAGGCAGGATTAGTCTAATAGTAGTAATTGCTCTGCTAAAACAAATGCTGTAGGAACATTGGAGAAAGGTGAGAATATTTTAATTCAGAAATTGTCTCCTGAAATGCCAAATAAAAAATTTGGCTATTTTTTCAGTGAATTCTGAAAAGCTAGAGGTATGTGCTCCAGCTTTCAAAATACATTTTGTCCACTACTACGGTACTTTATATCCCTTTAATGAGGATGTATTTAGGACCTGTATTTGAGACCTGTATTTTAAAAATCTCACAAAACTAGACTAATTTTAGTTTAGTATTCAAAATTAAATTTGTTTACATGCCAAATTCCAAAACTATCCCTGTGTACCATGGAGAACCCATTCCATAAATACTGTAGTGGTATTACATTTCCTCTAGTAGTTTGAGATAAAAAAATAATTAAAACTAAACTGTGGCATTGGACTGGAAGCAGTCTTAACTCTCAGCTGGTGTAATCTTAACAGCATGCAGTTTTTTTGGTTGCCAGTGGCAATTGAATGGGAGGCAGAAGGAAAGTAGGTTTTCCCTTTTCCCCAGTAAAATAAAGAAAATTACACCTGCAAAAAAAAAAGTTGCCCAAAAGAACACACACCAATAATGTTGATTTGGCAGCTAGCATGAATCCCTTAAAATACTGAGGATATTAAGTTCTAAAACATAATTTTACTTGATTCAGTGGATAAGGGAAATAGGGAGATTTAATGTTTGCATTTTAGTAAACTTTGGTAGATTCTTATACTCTTAAATCAAAATGGCTTGGTTGAAAAACCATCATGTGGGTTCAGAACTGGCTGAGGCCCTGTCTTCACTGTTAGGTGGTGCTTTTTTAGCCTCTCAGTAACTAACATTTGTGGTAAACTAGGTAAGGTCAGTACTCCACCATAGCTTCATGTTGACCTCCCCTAGTTTACCTTGCAGTAAAACTAAAGTGCATGGTCATCGCTGAGAACTAACATTTGCAAGTTACTTGTGGTAAAAATCTCACCTTCTTAGCTGTGAAGACAAGGCCTGAAAGACCATACACCGAGACAGTGATAAACAGCAGTGCATCTTGATGGAAAGATCTAATGGAATGCCAAAGGGATTGGTGGCAAATGTAATCTAATTAAACATCTTGATTTGGAAGAGGGAGTGAACAATATTAATGAAACTCAAAAATGATACTAAAGTAGGAGATGTTGCAAATACTAGTAGAAAACACTGAGTGTAGGAAAGAACAGAAAATTAGAAAGTGCAATTTAATTTGGAAAAAAGCAGTCCAGAATTTGAGAAATAATATGAAAAGGAATGCTGCAAGTGCACAAATTAGGTCTGAGTTTGCCATGTGATCCGTTTAGATCTGTTTAGTTCATAGTGGCTGGTGTAGTTTGCGCTTGTGTTGTAGCTATATTGGTCCCTGTGTAAGCTCAAAAGCTTGGCTGTAGCTGTAGGTCTGTGTAAGCTCAAAAGCTCGTCTCTTTTGCCAACAGAAGTTGACCCAATATTACCTCACCCACCTTGTCTTTCTAATAGTTTTGGGCATATGCAGAGACATTGCACTATGCGTTAGGAAGGTAATACGTATTCTTCATATTGCTGGAGTGTGGCCACAATAGGATGTGTACTCTGCATTTGGGGATAGTTTGACATGGTCTCTTAAGAATAGGAGGCTGCCTGATGAGTAGTTTCTTGAAT
This sequence comes from Lepidochelys kempii, assembly GCF_965140285.1. NCBI lineage: Eukaryota > Metazoa > Chordata > Testudines > Cheloniidae > Lepidochelys > Lepidochelys kempii. The sequence goes on along the minus strand of NC_136388.1, from coordinate 97,719,324 downwards.
AATTTCACTATTTTCTAGAAAATTTTTAGAAATTTAAGTTGCTTTAGATGTTCCAATCAATGAGGCCTTTATTGTGTCCTATTTCAATCAAGAAGTTTCCCTGATACCAATACTAAATTTGCCTTTATTCCAAGCTATTATCCCATTTCACAATACTAAATCTTGTTCATTCCTCAGAGGGTTTCTTCTAAGTGCCTGTAGATTTATGCTTCCACCACACATTTTAGTCTCAGCTGAGCAGTAACTGAGAGGCAGGACCTGACATTTTTAAAGCACATACCGTAGTACACTGGGAATGGAAAAGGACAGTCAGAAATCCTTTGGATTGAGATGTCATCCCAATTTCAATAAAACCAGAGACTTGTAGACTGGCTCTTTAAAACCAAAATAATTTCAAAAATCAATATGTCTGGTCACATTAAACCTTCAGCTCCTCCCTGGTCACTTTTGTTCTCTGAACTTCCTCTATTTCATAAAGCTTTCTGGGGAGGTGGTGTCTGGAAAAGAATGCAGTATTTGATTCCTAGAGGTAGACTTCTGTTAGTACTTAAACTGGTTTCCTATTTGTTTGGAACAAAGCTTCATGCTTATTTCTTAATATTTTCAATTGTCATTATTTTGCAACATACTATATAAGGGAAAGTACTAGTGGTTTTCCTGTATAATACATGGCTACTATTATTCCTTTAAACTGTAGGACCTTAGAGTGTGAATTCCAGTTTGCAGTTTACACACATTTAAGGGAATTTTCAGTTGTTGTTTTTTTTTTTAAACAAATCCATATATTTATGTATTTCTATACAGGAAGATCCTTTAGTACTGAATGAGATCAGGGAAGACCTACGGACGGAATGTGAAAAGTTTGGAGAAGTAAAGAAGGTTCTCTTATTTGATGTAGGTATTTTCTATTATGTTGAATGGTCATAATTATTGTAACCTTTTCAAGTCAAATATACATGATGTTCATGCTCCTTAAATTATGAATAAGATTTCTGGTTCTCTGAAATTTGTTTTTCATGCAATCTTAATTTCATTTTTCAAATTTTCAGTGCTAGAACTTAATTCAGAATTTTTTTCCATTTTAACAAAGGTGAAGTTAAAAACTGCACATCTGCATATTCTAGCTCCCCCTGTGTCTAGATGCAATATTCAGCTTCTCAAACAGATTTGGGGACATATGCATTAGAAGTTGAAAAGCATGCACCCACGAAATTGCAAGTAGCTAAATTCAGCTTTTTTTTTTTTTTTTTAACACTGGACTGTATACAAAAAGATTTGAAGTAGCTTTGTTTAAAATCTAAAGCTGAAAACCCTAATTGTGAAGTACTAAAGATCATGCTGCTTCAAAATCTGAAAAGAATGGAAGGATATGTATTTCAAAGGTATATGCACATGAACGGGCTTGTGCATATGTCTGCATACAAAACTGTACCTGATCTCTTACAAGGGCAGAGTAAAGATCTTTGGAACGAAATTTAATTCCCGTTTTAGAGATTTAAACGATAGGGTTTTGTCTTTTTCTTACAGCGACACCCAGATGGTGTGGCCTCTGTTTCATTTAAAGAGCCAGAGGAAGCTGATCTGTGCATACAAGCTCTCAATGGAAGGTGGTTTGGTGGTCGTCAGCTAAGTGCTGAAACATGGGATGGTACAACAGATTATCAGGTAATCCTTAATTTTGGGGTGTTTTTTTTATCAAATTGTAATTTCTAAAAATTCTTAACTGTTAATCTATTTAATTTTAAAAATAGAGGAAACAAAATTTAAAATTTAAGTAAAATCAGGAATTTAAATGTTCTTTTCAAAGGGACAAATATTAAGCCTGGCTTACCCACAGATGCCAATTATTTGGGGTCCTACCAGGCCTATTTTTTGTTCTATTAAAAATCCAATTTTCAAAGGCCCCAGTTATCTTAATTGTACACTGAAGGTAAACTCTTCAGTTATTCCTTGCTGTACAAACAGATCGTTAACAACTAGCACAATGGGCCCTGACCCAAGTGAAACCTCATGGTGTTAATGCAGTCAATGTTGATTATAATAAAGTAGCTGTGGCATAGTTTTACTAAGTGTAAACTACTAATTTTTTTTTTATACCAAGTGAAAAAATTGCTCCAACCTAATTAAGGTTTATTTATACACAGGTGGAGGAGACCTCAAGAGAAAGAGAGGAAAGGCTCAAGCTGTGGGGGTCATTTTTAGGAGAGTCTGATGCAGAAAAGCAGAAAATTGCAGCTGCTTCAAATTCTGCAGCTAGTGGTGTGAAACTGCCTGAAGATCAGCCTTCAAAAGATAATGGCACATCTAAAGGTGATGTGAATGATGAAGCTCATAAGAGAGAGAATAATGGTGAAGGCATTAATGAAGATGGCACTCCATCAACAGACAGCAGCCTTGCAGGCAGTGATGATGAAACAGATACATAACATCTCTAATATTTTATGAAAGCATGCTTTTTAGGGTGATGTTTGGATTTCTCTTATCCTGTGCTTCAGGGTGACTACAGACAGTGTTCATGTGTTTATATGCATATTTGATGTCATCAGCTTGTGCTTTGAAATTTTCATTAAAAGCAGTAGTTAATGAAGATCTAAAAAAAGTTCATATTAATTGGCTGCTGTTCAAGAGCACAGCAGAACTGACCAGGCTTCTTATGTCATATACTTGCTTGTCAGTGTTTAAATTATATAAATGTGAAGTGTATGTGAACTCCAGAGTTTGAACAATTACACAGAATCTAAAACATTTTAGTAATATACAAAGATATTAAAATCAATATTAATGTTTGCTTTAGTTCCTTACACTTTTGGAACTTGGTATCTTCCTTTTGACAGTTTTACAGAACAGTTGTTGCAGTAAGGCCCAATACATTCACCCTGTACATGCATTGCCATATTAGGCATTTTAAATAGCAGATCATGGAGCATGAAATTGTCGTTCAGTCTACAAAACTGAAAATTCTTGCCATAGCCTACACTGAGCCACAGATACATGAGAAGATGTTTTAAAATCAGAACGTTCAGTATAGAGGGGTGTCATCTCCTTCTTGAATCTTCCATTGATGTAAACAAGTTGTGAGTATTTTGAGATTAGACCTGTAAGCACTTCAACACTGGAACACTATGTAAATAAAACTGACCTAATCTTCAGTTTAAATTCGGATGGTAGAACGAGTATTTCCATGTGCTGAAAGCATGTAAAAATTATACATTGAACATGTGGTTTTGGGGGTTCTTTTGCCTTAAATCTAAGAAGTGCTTTTTCAGACTTTGGTAGGGTGTGGGGTCAATATGTACCATATTCTTTTTGAGATAGATGCTTTTGGTTTAGTTCACAGCCTGAGGGGCCTCTTCCCCCAAAGACTTAATAAAATTTAAAAGATTTTAACCTTTAATCCCAAGGTTGTCACACAGTGTATGAATATCAGGGAACATGTTTTTCAAAAATTAGTTGCCCTTTTATATTTTCTTGTTTTACTAGCCATTAAATTGACAAACATTTTTGTTCAATTAGGCAAAGAATTTCAAAACAATGCCTAAAGTTAGCCGCCTTAATTAGATGTGTAAAGTGGTCTGAAGTTCAAAAGTGATTTCAATGGATCAGCTTGGATGCTGAGCACTTTTGAACATTACTTTAGGCACCCTGTTTAAAAATGTTGGCCCTAGTTCCTGAACATATCTGTTAATATTTGGAACTGGCTCTGGATTATTTGAAAAAAGTAGAGTGGGTTGCGAGAGATTATGGATGTTAGTGCTCATGTTTCCCATTTGTTTTCCCTAACCAATTTTGATAGAAGACCTTGGTTGTCTTTAATTTATACTGTACTTATCTTTGATTTTTTTGAATTTGTCTGGACAATTACATTGTAGTAAAGTTTTTTTGATAATCAGTGTGTTTATGTAGGTTATGGCAATAAGTTTGTATAAATTAATACTTGCCGTTGTGGTTACATCTTATTTCCTTATGAGCAACCTAGATAAGAGAATAGTAGTTATTATCAGACTTGTAACCCCTGATTGTATTAAATTGATGGATACTTTAATTTATTATAAACTAGTGTGACAATTTTTTAATTTTTAAATAAAATACCCTTTGCGGATTTTTAAAAGTTGATTATGCCATTGAAAGGAAACCATTTAATACTCACTATCCCAGTAGATTCTTTTCCCATCTTTGAGCACATCATGAATTATAAACCTTAGCAAAATAAGTGCTTCTGATTTGTTTAGGGATTCTATATTGGTTAGCATATAATTATGCATAGTGTCAAATTCAAATTACTTCTAGCCCATATAGTTCTAAACCTAAAATGTTTCCGCTGGTACAGTATGTACTTAACCATTGTCATGACCACAAACATGTGAATGCTTAAAGCTTCTGTGTGTAACATGCAGCTTAATACCATGGGCATTGTTTTCAGTGCTTCTCTGTTCTAGCTCCCAAACTCTAGGCTTTGGACCTGTCAAGCTAGCATGCTGTTAGCTTTCTAGAGGGCCTAATTAATTATAAAAAATATTCTGGGCAGTTCAACGTAGCAATTAAAAAGAGAATCAAAATTGCTATAGAGAATGCTTGAGAAATTAATGTTTTACAGTACTATGCCTTATCAGTTACTGTCAAATCAGATAATTTGGTATTGACTATTTAACAGTATGCTTAAAAACCCATGTAAAACTAAGGAATTGGTGTATGTACAGTAACTTCCCCCTCAGTTGATTTAAAATTTGATTGCCCTGCCCAGCTACTGAAATTTAATGAGTGGGGTAAGTTTTTTAAATTCTCCTTATTTCAGACTGGAAACAGCACCAACAAAAACTAAAAAACAAAACAAAACCACTTTACTGGCGTTTTGAAATAATTTCTAAGAATATAAATTGTTTTCATGACTGCCTGAAATTCTGAACCATTTGTTTCCACTTCTAGCCAAACAGTCTAAATTGAGACATTATATTGAAGTTGGTACACCTCTCTTCACCTACCTTTTATACTTGGACAGGAAAGTAGGGAAAATATTTTTTTAAAGCTAGCAGCTTATTCATGAACTATACAAGAATGGTGATAATGTATAGAAAACAAATAGTGAGACACATGACCGTTTCCAGTGGGGTGTTTATGTAAATAGTGGTTTTAAGTTAGAGTACTTTCCCTTTTTATTATATACAGTAATTATGAAAGTTTTCATAATTCATTAGCTTATACGGGAAATTACAGTTTGCCATATGGTTATAGAGAATCATGTGATCACAAAAATGAATTTGAACCACATGATCATGAATCTAATATTTTAGTACAATAAGTTAGTGGATATGTCGAATTCTTAACTCTGATCTGCAGACAAGCAGAACCTGTAAATGTGTTATTGTTCAATGATTTTTTTTGACCTCTAGTAAGTGTTTTTATGCCAAGTGACTATGTAGTAATAAACTTCTAAAATACAATATCTACCCCCAAAATAGTTTGTTACATGGTTACAATCCAAAAGTAGCAGAAAACCTGAGTCTTGTCACGTGGCCTGAGACTCACAAAACTCTCACATAACCAGTCTCACTGAAGAAGACTACACTTGTGAGTACAGTTTTATAGGATTGAGTCCATGATCCCCTCAATTCAGTAAAGATGGCAAGATCAGGAGTCAATATGGGTTTCTAGTTTTCCTTATGTTTCATTCCAAAGTGCTGTCAATATACTGCTTTCTTTCAGACCCTACCTTAAACCTTAGCTTTTGAAAGCTGCTTTCTTAATCTGATGTGTGCTGTTTCTGCCTGAATACCTTTATGAAGTTGTTACAGTTAGCAGAGAAAACAGGTCTTGTCAGAAGTGAACATTTCAAGAAGTTATCCCCCCTTTTTTTAAAAAATATTATAGTGTCTTATGAAAAGGCCAACTGTTCCTGGTCTAGCAGTAAATTGAAATGATTTGCCCAGTAATCAATGTAGCTCTAATTCAAAGAGCTGCTTTCTGAAGATCCTGCTCATAGATTTAGATAGTGGTAAAGCACTGAGTGTATTTAAAATCATTTAAATACAAAGGGGTGAAATATTAAATAGTTTTCACTTATATAAAGTGTAGATAATATTGCCAAGTTCTAACCTATTCCTTAGTTTGTATTGAAGGGCCAAATTATACTGATCTGTCATTTAATAATTGAATAATAATATAATGATTCATAGATGCTTATGTGCATAAGAGGTGGTAATACTGTACTAAACCAATTACCGGTAAGTACAATGCAAAGATTAGACTGGAAACGGGGGGGGGGGAGCCCCAAAGGAGCAGATTTAAGTGTTTTTCACATTTGCATGTACATGTCTGAAGAGAGGAGGTGCAGGGATAGTTTAGTTTCATTTTGCATCAAAATGTTTGTTGCTCCTGCTGACTTTCACTTTTAAAATACAGCTGGATATACTCAACTCTTAACTGAATTTCAATCCTTAATATACGTTTTATTTTGTTCAGGGATTGCAATTTGCTTAAAATCATTAATGTATTAAATGCAGTGCATTTTGACCTAAAAACTTGTCCCAGATTTCATTCACAAGGCTAAACTATTTAATTTTTTTGAATATTTAATCCCAATTCACTAAAGTGTACAGGTATTAGGTGCTTCATAAAACTACACTGACCTTTGAATTCTACAGTGAATTAGTATCCACATCTTAAACTCTATATTACAACCAGACTAAATTCCTTCTAAGACATCACACTGCTTTAGATTTTTCATTAGACTCAACATCAGTTTTATTTTTTTCTGAAATTGAGAAAATATGCTGTAGTATGACAAATTAAATTTTGTATATTAAGGAAGTCATGTTAAATTGATGTGTGAGTGTGCTGGATTATGCAGGGCTTGAAGTTTTTGGTATTAAGGTATTCTGAAAGTGCTATCAAATATAGTTATAGAAATACAAAATGGCTTTCATGGCTAGTGTTACATTTTTTGCACTGACCCATTATGTAATACTACTGTAGTAATATTGTAAGATTGTCTTTCAGTAAATTAACTGAGTTGTTCTAATTGGCTTTCCCTTAAAGCTAAATTGAATTTGCCATTTAAAATTCTCTCATTCTGAAACGTAAATTTTTTAAATATTCCTTCATACTTATAATTTCTAGCCCTGTGACAGAATCAAAGAAGCTCTTGATTTGTCTTGAATTTTTTTTGTTTCTTAAAGGGGTTGTGTTTTATACTACCTTTTTAATAAACAAACTTATAAACAAGCCAGTCTTTGCTTCTCTGATCAGTGTTTGAAAGAATGTATTTAGGCTAATTTCTCATTCCATTTGTTATGTAAGCTTTTTGTTGATAAGACAGCATGAATGAATATTTATAACTTGTGGTTGCACAGTAATTTTAATGCATGTATACATATATACTGATATTTTAGAGCCAGACTTTGTATCTCTGGTAAGGTTACTTTACAATACTATATATTTTTTTCTCTCAGTACTATAAAAGATTCTGAAGATGGATGGGCAGACTGAAACCAAACTTCATTCCACCCTGTCATATTGCAGTTTCTGCTGGATAATTCGCATCAATTTGACAGGGTAGAAAGTGTTTAGGACAGAGAAAGTTAAGCAAGCAACTTAACTATTGTATTCTGTTGAACAGATGCTTTTTGTTGTACCCACATACATGGCTATAGCCATCACTTCAGTAGGACCAGAAAACAGAGGGATGTAAGGTCGGATAGGAGAAAGGGAAAATGGAAAATAGGGCATCTTAGGTGCCACTCCCAGCAACCTTTCCTCTTCAATGTTGAATACAATCTATGTAAATGACTTCAAGTATGTCTGACCTTTTGTAGGAAGGTAACATTTTTGACTCTGGTCATGTACCCAGTGGTTCTTTGCCACGTTTCTTTTTACTAGGAACTATTCTTCAATGCAGATATTGTCTCCTTGATTGTGTACACATTGTGAACAAAATCCTATTTTTAAAAGCCTATTTTCCTCATTCCTGAAACCTCCTAACCCGGTTGACTTGTTGGAGTGCATTTCATGCATTCTTAGTAACAAGGCTGAAGGAAACGCCTAGTGCAGTCACAGCTAGGGAGTTCACGCACACTCCCTGCATTCTGCTGCAAAGTGCACTACATCCATGCTGGGAAAGGATCACAGACTTCACTGAATGTCACAGCATGACTGTTCAGAGTGTTGATAGTCTCCCAGTGTGGATCAATTGAAGGCAGTAAAATAAGGTAAGAGAATCCTGTCATGGTACCAATCCTCTTACATTATCTTCTCCACATTTATTTGGTAAAGGGTGAGGCTTTTTCACTGAACTGTTTGCATGCTGCTTGGAAAAACAGTGAGGAAAAAGGAGAATTTTTTTCCAGGCAGTTCTGAGTCTCTGGGCAGCAGGGAACAGAGGACAAAGTTGTTCTGTGAGATGCTGTCTGTTTGAGAACCAGCGCAGAACTTGGTCATCTGCAGCAACTCTGACCATTCGGGTTCATAGGGACTTGCTAGCTACACACCTTTGCTCTCCAAGAGCAAATGAACTTTATACAACCAGAAGGTGGGAATGGACGACAGGGGACGGATCACTTGATGACTACCTGTTCATTCTCTCTGGGGCACCTCCACTGGCCACTGTCAGAAGACAGGATACTGGGCTAGATGGACCTTTGGTCTGACCCAGTATGGCAGTTTTTATGTTCTTACCTGCACCAAGTCTCACCATAGTTGGGGGAGACTCTCCTTGGGGACCCAATTTAAGGCAATAAGTCTCTTCTTGTATTTCAATAAGAGATTGTTTTAAAAAAAAAAAATCTTAAATCCTACCCTGTTTGTACTCTTCCACACTGAACCAATACATTCCTCTTAAATACATTTTGGCAGTTGTTTGTGGTAGGTAAGCAAACTAGTGGCTTCCAGCTCTGTGACCATTTGCCCTGAAAGCAATGTATGCTACTTCTTTGCAGTCTTCCTGCTGGAGATGGAGGAGTGGGAAGTTAAGGTTGGGGTAGTTAACATACTGTACAGTGCTCCCAAATCTTGTACTGTCAACCTCCCTATCACCCAAACCTTGTCCAAACAGTTCGTTCTAGGGGATGGGTAGATAGAGAGAGAAATTATATTGGCCATGATTCTGTTGCCATAAGTTGGCTTCAAAAAAATGTCATGGTTTTGGGTGCTCAGATACCATGGGTATGAGCATGGTATGAAAAACTAGATAAATACTAATTATCTTCTAGTAGTACTTTGGTGCCATCTTGTCTAGTGCTGTAACTACGCAGCCCTTTTCACTAAGTGAGAGGAGTTGAAGATGTTCAGCAACTCATACTGGAAAAAAAAACCTGCCTGAGGATGCAATTTAAAGTCATGAATAGATTGAGGATGGTTAACTAGGGTGACCTAGGGACATTATCAGTGATTTGTAATGAAAGAAGTAGTCCTTTGGCCTGGAAATTGAATGCTTGCAAACTTAATGAACTTTTAACATGTGTAAGCACAAATAATGGAGGCAATCGTCTTGGAACAGGTGTTTTCAAAAGAGCATTCATTAGGGGGGAGTCCAATGACAGTGTGCTTGCCATCCCTCTAAAAGGGAGGCATGGAATAGATTTGACCCCTGCAAGTGCTCTGGCAGCAAGTGACCCTGAGCATGATCCCTTCCACTAGACTGAAAAAAAAATCACCTGTGGACTCAGATGGAGAGAGACCCACTTAGTGATTCATACTAGAATTTACACGATGCAGCTGCCCGTGGGCCTGGGATTTCCCAAATCAAGGCAAAGTAAAAGCCACTTTTCTTCACTAAGGTAAATCAGCTGTGCTGTTTGGGGCAGAGTATGAACAATGACGGTGGAAAATCAAGTAGGAATAGTGTGCTTTTCTGGTGGTGTTCGAGTCCAAGCTCTTTGAGGCATGAGCCTTTCCATTTATTAATTTTTGTGATTGCATCTAGAGGCCTCAATCATGAAGCAGGACCTCTTTGTGCTAGGAAATGTGTATAAACATAAGGTGGTCTCAAAATTTTTAATTGCACCTAATTTTTAGTCTGAATATGTCCAGCTTTAACTTCCAGCCATTTGATTTCATTATGTCTTTCTGCTAGAGTCAGATCAGAAATTTAATTCCCACATAGGTATGTAAAGACTGATCAAGTCACCTCTTTATCTTTCTCTGGATAAGATAAATACTGAGCTGCTGTAGTCTCACAGTAAGGCAGGTTTTCCAGACCTCATTATTGTATCTTTTCTAAACCTTTTCTAGTTTGTCAATGTCCTTTTTAAAGTGTGGACACCAGAATTGGACACACTATTCCACCAAAGATTGCACCTATGCTGTATAGAGAGGTAATACCATCTCCCTACTGCCACTTGATATTCCTCTGGTTATGTATGCATCCATAGATCTTAGCTTTCTTAACTGCAGCACCATACTGGGAGCTCAAGTTGAGTTGGTTATCCACCAGCCTCCAAGTCTCTTCAGTATCACTTTCCAAAATACAGTCCCTTTGCTAATGATACACACTGAAACCGATGGCAAATTTAATCAGTGCTTACACCTATCCAGTAAAAGATTTTTTTTTAAAATGAGGGAAATACTGGTCTCAGTTTGCCTAGTATGAATAAATATACTCCTATCAGTGCCTTAGAATGTCCACTATATGGTAATCAAAGGATTTCTCATATGGCAATTTATAAATAGTTAAAATATCCTGCCTCTAATAGGGAAACGCTTATATAGATAGGGGCATTCATTTGTGTGTGGCAAGATGTAATTTAATCCTGAGTCAGGATTTGAAAGTCTTTGGGAATTCCCTGATTTGGAATATCTGAGCTGGGCCAAGGCTTGTTTCCTCCCCCAAATGAAATAAATATAGCATCATCAGTTTGTGTTTGGTTTGTCACTTGATAGTCTAATATGAACGTGTAAGGAACTATGTTTCTAAGCTCCACTGAAGTAAGTGTCATAAGAGAACATAGTGTAGGGTTTTCCTTTCCCTCTCTGAGATAACATTCGGATGGTAGCAAGACAATGGAGCCAGAGCCATTCTTTGAGATCTGTTCCTTAAAGGATCTCAAAGCATTTCCCAGACATTAGTGAATCAACTGTAATACCTTAGAGCAGAGTTGGTCAAAAAATTCAACACCACTTCCATTGCACAATGCTGTTCATCAGCCTCAAGGTGTTTTGTGAGAATGTGTTAACTTTGAATTTTTCCCTCAAATGTTGTCAAAGTGGAGTATTTAATTTAGACATTTCATTTTGACTTTAAAAAATTAACTTTATAAAATGAAGTTTAAAAAGTTTCAACCTTGTTGGCTAAAGTGTTTTGACAAGGTCATTTTAGAATTTTTGTGGAATATTTCAAGATTTGGCTTTGTCCTGCTTTTGGAGGAAAATAAATTTCAGCATGTCTGAATATCCTGGGGAACAGAAATTCCATTTTCTGACCTTCTCTGTGAGCTAGGAGAAGGTGATATCCCATTTTATTAATGGAATAAGTGAAGCGACTTGCTTGAAGGTCACACAGTAAGTCAGTATTGCCAACCCTTGTGATTTCAGCTGGGACTAGAAGTTGTCTTGCCATGACTATGAGAAGCTTCAGCCCTGCCTGTAGGGAAAACCTCTTCTGAATAGTTGCCTTCCATACCTGCCCACCTTCTGGGGAAGAGTAGCCAGTCAGGACTGGTACAGGAATTAAGACAAAAAAAATTAAGCCTCACAATTTGGTGGCCAAATTATGAGGTTGGTGGGGTTTGTTTTTTTAAAGTCTGACATTTCTGAATTTGGCATAGTCAGGGCTGAAGTTCCAGATAGCACAGAACTTTTGAGCTCACTTATTGCATCCATGCCACTTCCATTGACCTCTATGGGAATTGTGTGCCTGCAACAGACAATAACGGGACCCCCATAGTTCTAATTTCCAGGTTCCCATGCTAAACACTAGACCATGCCATCTCCTGCAGAGGTTGCAAAGAATAGCTCCTGTACTACAGTCTGTCCAGAGGAACAATAACTGATGCCAAGCAGGCACTCGCCAGCACTGATTTTAAATGATAGAAAATGAGTAGAGTGTGCCAAGCAAACAAATTTAACTTGCAGCTGTTCAGAAAATATAGACACGTGGTCATAAATCTAGAGCTTTTGCAAATACTTCTGACGCTGGTATGGCATAGCTATTACCTTGTATCCATCTATTTGCTTGTGTGCAAGCAATATTTTTACTGTATAAGCTTGAAAGTGCTATTTTAAACAAACGTTGGAGTGTGTTGAGGATCCCTCAAGTGCACTCTTTGATCCTCAGGCTAAATATTAATTTAACATGAAGGGTAATGGTCAAGTAGCTTCTGTAATGGTTCTGTGGCACCCCCATGAGACAGCACAGAGTGCCTGAGAGACAGGCACAGTGGTTGCTGGCTAAGACCATCTTAATACTATTTTTGCTGGCTTGGCCAGGTGGACACCATTCCTTCCTAGAGCTGATGCCAATGGACCACCAGGCTCCCTTTTTGTGACTTGGATAATACTGTGCAGGACACATGGAGTCTAGGCACAGTGCCTTCCAAAAGAGGACTGCTGAGTGAGTGAACAACTCATGTCACTGGTTCCCTCCCACCTCACCCTTTCTTTCTGCCTTATTTGGGAGCTCCAGCCATTGATCCTACACATGCATAGAAACTATGTAGCAGAAATAAATTTATCCATCCCCATACCAGCCTTTGCACCTATGGATTATAAAAAACTTACTGCAAGGACCAACCTGGCCAGTTGGCATCATTAAGCTCTTTTAATCCCTGTACAGATACCCATGTGCACCCATCAAATTTGAGCTAGCAACTATACACACAGGATTTGTAGGTCCTTGTGCAAATTGGTGGGAAAAGGGTGAGTGTAGCAAACAGGAGCCCAGATACAGGATCTGACCCTGCTTCTACTGAAAGCGGTCCTTCAAATTCTACTAGCTTCAGCGGGAAGACAATCAAACCCAACACTGGCAATACAATCTTGGTTCAGAAGTCCTTGTTTTTGTTCATAGGCACGGCTAGTTACTGAAGATGGAAGCAGAAAGGAAAAACTCGCCAACACTGAGTAAAAGCAAACAGCCTGTGAAAACAGAATGGGGGTCTCAGAGTGTTGTATTTACTTACTTTCAAGGGGACCTTAACAGTGTGATAGATGAACACTTTTCTAGAGCATTAAGCAATGCTAAGAACCCACAAGATCTGAGCACAAAGCACAAGAGTGAGGATGTTATCCTGAAGAATGGTGAGCAGTTTTCCATGAGTGTGTTTTTCAATGCAATGCTGCTGTTTAACTCACTAGAGAGCTATGCTGGGACATTTAGACGCAGAGGACCAAATTATCACATTTAATTCTGATCAAGAGTGAAATCATTCTTTCAAAGCCCTGATCTTGTACCTAGGATTTCATGGGTAAGCCATTGGGTCCAACTGCGTGGATCCTCAGTAAATCTCTGCATGGGCCCAAGTGCAGGATCGGGGCCCTACCTTACGAAGAAGGTCTCCAATGTATTACATCATTTCATATATATATATTTTTAAATTAAACTGGAGAGCGTTTGTCTTGCCATGACACAAGAAGCTCCAGCCCTCCACCCAAATTTCAGCCCTGTCTGCAGGGAAACCTCCTCTGATTGGCTACTCTTCCCCAGAAGGTGGGCAGGTAGGGAAGGTAGTTAATCAGGGCTGCTGCAGGATTTAAGACAAAAAATTTCAGACATTGAGGAACCCGATGCCACCCACCCCTCAGGAAAAATGCCTGAGATGTTTCATATTCACAGTTAGAGGTGATCGTGACTTTCTAGGTTAGTCTATTTTAGAGTAGATTTGTTTTTTAAAACTAGTATTGTAGTAAATAAGCCAATTATTGTAAGTTTCCTTTTATGTAATCTGGATGAAATTTTGCAGCCCTTACTTAGATAGAATTTCTATAAAAGTCCATTGGAATTTGTCTTGGAAAAGTAAATAAAGACTTCAATAACGCTTCGAACACTTTTCTTTAAAACTAGATAGCCACATGCCTCCCCATCAGTGGAATTTCTCTTCTCATTGGACCAAGTCATATCAATCATCTCCTGCTACAAACCTATCAAATTCTGATCTGAATTTGTTGGCTGCTGCTACAGACCACCATCAGGCATCAGTTCTGCGGAATCCTCCTATTCAGCCTGCAGATTTGTGGCACTTCCCTTCGATAGCTAATCCAAGTCTTACTGATTCAGGATATCCTCGCTCCTTGCCTGACCCTCCTATGGTGCAGGGACCAATGTCTGATGGGAAATATGGTTCTCTTCTTGATTTTCTGCAACAGGAAAGGTGCCCAGCATCTAGCCAGGAATCTACCGTGAAGCAAAGCTCTAGCTCAGCCTGTATTACTGGATCAGCTAGGTTACAAAATATGAGTCAAAGTTTAACTCCCGGGGGAGGTAAGAAAATATTTACTATTCCTTTTACTGTGCTTTGCCCTTGTAAATGAAAAATAAAAATCTATGCCTGAAGGTGGTAAAAGCAGACTCATTCAGTCTAGCTCAGGGGTGGGCAAGCTTTTTGGGCTGAGGGCCACATCTGGGTGGGGAAATTGTATGCAGGGCCGGGGCAGGGGGTTGGGGTGTGGTGTGCAGGAACGGGCTCAGGGCAAGGGATTGGGGCAGAGGAGGGCTGTGGGGTGTATGAGGGGGCTCAGAAGGGGTGCAGGATGAGGCAGGGGGCTCAGGGCAGGGAGTTGGGGGGCGGGATGCAGGAGGGGTTTGGGTTTGGCTCCGGCCCGGCCCCACTTACCTAAAGCGGCTCACACCAGGACCAGGGCAGGCTCCCTGCATGCCTGCCTTGGCCCCAAGCTGTGCCACTCCAGGAAGCAGCTGGCACCACGTCCCTGTGCGGCCCCTGGGGGAGAGGGGGCACAGGGCTCCATGCACTGCCCTTGCTATGCCTGCAGGTACCACCCCTGAAGCTCCCGTTGGCTGGGAACAGGGAACCGCGGCCAATGGGAGCTGCGGGGGGCAGTAGAATCATAGAATATCAGGGTTGGAAGGGACCTCAGGAGGTCATCTAGTCCAACCCCCTGCTCAAAGCAGGACCATTCCCCAACTCCCTAGATCCCTAAATGGCCCCCTCAAGGACTGAAGTCACAACCTGGGTTTAGCAGGCCAGTGCTCAAACCCCTGAGCTATCTCAGTACCTGGAGGCAAGGGCAATGCACGGAGCCCTCTGCCCCCCTCCACCCGGGGTCCCAGGGATGTGGTGCTGGTGTGGGGCCTGCGGCACCATAGGGGGCAGTCCCACAGGCCAGATCCAAAGCCCTGAGAGGCCGGATCCAGCCCACGGGCGCTCGTTTGCCCACCCCTGGTCTAGCTTCCTTTTAATCCAGTTCATTCTGTAGCCTGATCAAATAACGAAACTATAAACCTTTCACCTTTGTCTATTAATAATCACATACTTACTTATTGATTTTCACAGGTTCTTTCAAAAAAGCGGGCTATACAGAAGTTTCTCTCACAAAATTTCTCTCTTATTACAGGGCTGACTTGATTTGCAAGAGAGAGATACGTATTCAGTTGACCCTTTACATAGAAACTACATGTGTTTAGCACAATAAGCAATACACATTAATCAATATCACACCCCAATAATGTCCCTTTTATAGCAAGCTAAAATGATACAAGAGACAAGGTCATAAGTTAACAATTCAAAGCCCGTGGCTGAAAGTATTTTTAACGGAGCATCAATGAAATGTACTGTAGTACTTGGGAATTGTGTATTTGCTGCATAGCACCATAATTGTTTCCTCGAAAGTTTCTTGCACAGCTCTTTCCCCTCTGTTATGTTGAGGAGATACCAAATATGTAAGGAAGCTATAATATATTCAGAACACACACAAATGATTGCGCGCCCCTACCTCTTACATATCACTTTTCACCAGTAGACCTCAAAGTGGGTAACAAACAGCTGGGTGTGTGCTGGGTGCTCAGAGTCTGGCTATAAATGGAGTGGAATGTTTAGATATTATTTGAGCAATCTGACACTTGTGATTTCAGTTACTGTATATGGGGTATAATTAATGCTTATACAGCACCCATTAAAAAAATGTCCATGTGCCTAACTTTTTTCCCTTCCCCAGTTTCTGCTTGTTACAACAACAATTGGGGTAAAAGGCTGGTTCTTGAGCCATGCTTGTCTCCCAGCCAGACCCAGGAAATGGCACTAATATTCACTTCAAACACTACTGAATAAATATTTAACATGATGTTCAGTACACTCTATAGACAGGGTGTAATTCACACTATGGCTATAACCGTTCCTTGCTGAAAGGGGTTAAGGTAGTCCAGGGGTTAAGTCACTAGGATTTAGAAGACCTGGGTTCAAGTCCCTGCTCTGCCACAGCCTTCCTGTGACACCTTGAACAAGTCACTTAGTCTCTCTGTTCCTATCTGTAAAATGGGGTTGATAGCACTGCTATGCTCCCAGAGCGGACATGAGGATAAATACATGAAAGACTGTGAGGCACTCCAATGCTATGGTGATGGGGGCCAGAGACGTACGACAGAACAGCTTCAGACAAACTCAGCCAACAGAGAAATCTGGTAGTTAGTTATTTGTAACGTGGTTGCAACCATAGGTGATCCCATTCAGATAGGCACCATTCACTGAACAAAAAGATGATCCCTGCCCTAAGGAGCTTAGTGACTAAAATTTACACCCTTCAGGGACCCATGAGAGATGAGTTTAGTCCATTTCCCTGGCGCCCACATCGCAAAATCAGCCACTGCAGTTGGGACTAATTGGCACCATTATTAGTCTGTCCCGCCTAGGACTGAACAGACATGGACACTAAAGTTCTCCCCTTAATGTCCCTCCGGGCTAGGTTGGACACACTGGTGGGGATGCTGGCACTGCTGCTACCTATGCCATCCCTGTTCTCTGGATTAATACAGGACTCCTCTAGCCAGGGCTGTCAACCTGGCCCTTTCTCCCCATTAATTTCACAAGAAAATGGTTTTTAAAACTCCTTAAAAGAGACACTGTGGAACATTTAGCACATCTAGTATGGGCCGGACAGCTGAATGTCCATAGCTGGAAGGGGCAATGATATATCAACATAGCAATTTAGAGTAGAAGGTGTTTTTAAAAATACCCAGCCATGAATATAAACAGGTGAACGCTCCGCCTCCCATTTGCCTGGACAGGCTGCCATCCCAGCTCTGCTAAGGGTTCCAGCATTGCTAAAGTTAGTGGAGCTGAAAAGGAGAAATGAGATTCTCAAGTCAGACTGCGGAGAGTCTTTGTTCTCAGACCGCAGATGGAACACGCAGTGTGGGTTTTTGCAACTGAGATTTTTTGCTTTAGGTCCATTAATAGACGGATTTAGCTTTGTGTTTACATTGCACGTGTCTTTCCTAGATTTCTCCTTGCAGGGTGTAATGTTTGCCATTGTTAATATTTGCAAATACGAAGTGATGTTCTTACTACATTAAAGATGTGCTCTGGACCTATGGAATTCTAATTAAGGCCTGGCAGTGTGGGTCTGGGTATTAAAGCCTATGGAACTCACTCTTGCACTAACAGGAAGCATTTCGTGAAGTCTGGGTGAGCAAGCATAGGACCAGGACAGAGAAGCAATACTGCTAACACCAGAGCTGCTTGAAACTTTAAAAATCAAAAGGTCAGGGGAAAAACTGTTGGGGCGGGGGGAAAAGGTTGCCATTTTCCAACTACTGCCTTCCCTTTGATGATCTCACAAGGCTTTAATATGTTTGAAAAGCTCTAACAGCCCTGTGAAGTACACCACTGTGCAGATGGGCAATCTGCAGCACAGAAAAATGAAGTTACTTGCTCAAGTTCACACAGTGAGTCATTACAGCTCTGGGATGTGTGCAGCTCCTCCCCTGGCAGTCTATAATCAGGCCACAAGAATTCTTACTTCTAGTTCTTGGCTCTAACTGAGAGAGGATACTTCTCAATGCACTAGGGATGTTTTTCTAGAACTGCTAATGTTTACATTTATAAAAGCACATAATGCCATGCAATGGTCCTGCAACACCTGTGCCAAAAGCTGGGTTGCAAAAGCACAATGTTTCGTGTACGCACTACTGCCTGTGTGTTTGTTGTGTCACTCCAGCTTATGACATTTTTTCCCCTTAAAATTAAGAAAGGAAAGCCAGCTCCTATCAAAGCCCAGGAAACCCCAGCATCAGTCTTGCCAGTTCAGGTAGGTAATGGAACCAGCAGTTCTTGCATGAATAAATCTTGACTCAAAAATATATTTGTCTTGACTTCTCACAAAGTTAAAGCTTCATTTCCTCTCTTGGTTTTGGACTTTGTTTTAGAATTATTTTTTTTTAAACGAATACACAATGCTCTGCTACACTTACATTCTTGGGGGGTGGGGGGAGGAGAAGGCATGGGGAGAACATGTAAATGATGGAGCCTTTTACATCTCTGTTTATGGGCAAGTCTCCCCTCCCCTCCAACCGAGTTTCTATAATAGTGTCCCCTGCTAATTACCTGTAAGTGTTCATCTAGTGTATTGACCACATTTCATACTCTCAGAAGGATACAAAAGATGAGACCCTGGGCCTGATTCTGATCTCTCTTACCCTGGTATAAGTTGAGCATAGGTGCTAGAACTAGGAGTGCTACCACACCCCCTGGCTTGAAGAAGTTTCTACCATATCCAGGGTTTACAGTTTGGTTCAATGGCTCTCAGCCCCCCCCCCCACTATACAAATTGTGCCAGCACCCCTGAAATCAAGTGCAATCCCACTGCAGTCAGTGGAGTTACACCACTGTAAATTAACTTAGAATGAGCCCCTGTAATCTTCAACAAGGTATAGTTCCAGGTGTTACATGCTTCTAAGAATAGTCATGTTTCTTTGCGGAGATGGTGGTTTTGCTATGCTAGTCGGGACACCTCATATCTGTGTTTCTCAACTGTCTACCTCTTGGGCAGATTTACTCTCATCCTACACAACTCTAGTGCTAGCTCATTTCTTTAGCAGAGGTATTAGAAACACCAGACCCTACAGCAGCGGTGACAGACAATGCTAGTGCTAGCAGAGCAATAATCCCCAGATCCTTCAGGCTTCCATTATTGTTGCCTGTGTCTCACCTTAGCTCTTTGTCCCACATTTGGGAGGTTGTTCTGGTCACATGGCTTCTTTATACTTTCAGTGATGTGATTTATCTCGGAACTAAAATAGTCCCAATGAAATGACCGCCAGGTGCCAAAAAATAAAATTTCTTTAAAACATTGTAAGGATTCATGTATGTTCATGCTGTACTAGACACTGACTACTTTTATATTGCTGTATTTTTCAGGTGTCCAGTCTCACGATAGAAGACGAGACTTATACTTTTAGCCAATGGACGTTTCTGCTTTATGCCTGGAGAGTTCTTTTCATGAACTTTTATAATTTGCAGTTGTGAATCAGGAGGAAATAGACCACAGCTATTCTGTGTTTTTTTCACCAGCCAGTTGCATGTCTACACATGCTAATATGCTATTTTGTAAATGAGAGTGATTTACATCTAAGTAAATAACTTCCAGCCTATGTGATTCTACCATAGTAATTTGCCTTGTATAAATGAAATATATTTGACTAGAGAAGAGTTCCCCTTGGGCCCTCTAAGGACTCCTAGCACTTTAAAATCCCCCTACACCCATTTGTTTACCATCATTTGGAAAGAATAACCATCTATTGGCATTATGGAGGGATGCATTCAATGCCACAAGCTTTCATGTCCTCACACTGGCAAGTTCCCTGACTTGGCAGCTGGATTTGAACTTGTTTAAAATAGCTCTAGTGAGTCTGCTTACAAGGGGACTGAAAATAAGAAACAAGTCAACATAACCAAGTTCATTTCTTCCCATTCTCCCCTTTGTCTTCAGAGATTTGGAAAAATTAGGGACCCAGTACTTGGATTCATACTTTCAATTTCCATTGGCATCCATTGGAGACTCAAGGCAATGCAGGGTCAGTGGGTTATGTAGGGTCACATGCCCCCCAAAATTTACTGCTTAGTTGTTACTGAACATGCTCAGCAACACTGCTGAAGCCAGCTGCCCTCACTGTACCTCCCTCCCCCCCATCAGCAAGGATGGGTCATTTCTGAGGCTATATATGTCCCTTAGGGACCAATTCGCTCCTTGGATATACATGTGCAGCTCCTTTGGGCTTCAGTGAAGTAGCATTAGCGGATCTGGTAGGAAATTTGGGTTTTTATTGGGCAAGATGAAAGTGTTCCACAGCGGTAGAAGTTAGAGCTGGGGAGAACCTATTAAGTCATTGGCCTAGTCTTCTTGTTGATATTGACTTGTATCCTCCAGCACTTTATGTGGTTTAATTTTAAAGCAACTTAAGTAATTAATTATTGCTGGGCAGGTGGCAGCACATGGAAATCCTCTGACTCTTTTCACAAGCATGTCCTGTCCATTAATTCTCCCCCTCCCACTCTCCTGTGCTGCCTGCCCAGAAGACATACACATCTGCTACAATTACTGCATGGAAAAATCTCACTGGAGCAGTGTTCAAGTTCATATGTGTGACTACTGCAGTATCTCATGGCAGAAATACTGTGCAGGAGCTCTTTCTACCCTCACTAATGTAGGGCAACGGGTAGTGCTTTCTACTGTCCTCTGAAAGTATTCAGAAAGTAAAGATCCTGAGTATCTTCTAATGTGTGTATTTTCCTAATTAGAGTCACACCACTAATTTCTCTCATTAAAAAGGTAACTATCTTGAGCTGAATAAGATCAGAGGACAAGGGATTAAAGGATTCAAAAGTTAGGTGGGCAAAGAGACATGACCCAATACACAAGGCTCCTTGAACACTCCCATTGGTGAGTGGTTCTCCTCATCAATAATTCCTATTTGCTTCAATGGGGCTACTTGTGAGCAACTACTCAGTAGCAGGAATAGGGAGGTCCTTTGCTCTGGCCCACTATAGTTAATGATTTACCATTCAGCAGTTTAACTGAGACTGAGGGGCTTCTTAACTTATAAATTTTTGGGCATTTCCCCCCATCCCTTCTCCCATATCTATTCTCTGCATTGAAAGATAACCCATTTAATACACCAGAGGGATACTTCTTTCATGTGCCATCTCTACATAACCTATAAGGAAGTTTTACACTTAGAAATCTAGAGTTTGCAACTGATAGGTCAGATCCTCAGCTAGTATAAATATGCCTAACTCCATTTACACTCTATGACAATCTGGCCCAAGGTCTTTAAGGCCTGGTCTACACACAGTCATACCTATTTAACTAAGGGTATGTCTACACTATGAAATTAGGTCAAATTTATAGAAGTCTGTTTTGTAGAAAGCGTTTTTATACAGTCAATTGTGTGTGTCCCCACACAAATGCTCTAAGTGCATGTAGTCGGGGGAGTGTGTCCACAGTACCGAGGCAAGCATTGACTTCCAGAGCGTTACACGGTGGGTGGCTATCCCACAGTTCCTGCAGTCTCTGCCACCCATTTGAATTCTAGGTAGAAATCCCAGTGCCTGATGGGGCTAAAACATTGTCGCGGGTGGTTCTGGGTACATATCGTCAGGCCCCCCCTTCCCTCCCTCCCTCCCTCCGTGAAAGCAATGGCAGACAATTGTTTTATGCCTTTTTTCTTGAGTTACCTGTGCAGACGCCATACCATGGCAAGCATGGAGCCCGCTCAGCTCACTGTCACCGTATGTCTCCTGGGTGCTGGCAGACGTGGTACTGCATTGCTACACAGCAACAGTTTATTGCCTTTTGGCAGCAGACAGTGCAGTATGACTGGTAGCTGTCATTGATGTAGTCCAGGGTGCTCTTTTAACCGACCTTGCTGAGGTCAGGAGCACGTGGGCAAACATGGGAGTGATTTAGCCAAGTCATTTCCCTTTTAAGTTTTGTCTCATGGTGATTCAGTCTTTTCATCTGCAGCCAGGAGAAGATGATGGCCAGCAGTCATACTGCACCGTCTTCTGCCCAGCACCCAGGAGATGACAATGGCTAGCGGTCATACTGCACAGTCTGCTGCCACCAAGATGTATAAAGATAGATGAAGTGGATCAAAACAAGAAATAGACCAGATTTGTTTTGTATTCATTTTCTCCTCTCTCCCTCTGTGAAATCAACAGCCTGCTAAACCCAGTTTTGAGTTCTATCCTTAAGGGGGCCCTTCTGTTTCTCACAAAGCCACCCCCTTTATTGATTTTAATTCCCTGTAAGCCATGTCATCAGTCGCTCCTCCCTCCGTCAGAGCAACAGCAGACAATCGTTCCGCACCTTTTTTCTGTGCAGACGCCATACCCCGGCAAGCACGGAGTCCACTCAGATCACTTTGGCAATGAAGAGCACATTAAACACCACACGCATTATCCAGCAGCATATGCAGCACCAGAACCTGACAAAGTGAAACCAGGCGAGTAGATGATGTCAGCATGGTGACGAGAGTGATGAGGACATGGACACAGACTTTTCACAAAGTACGGGCCCCTGCAATGTGCACATCATGGTGTCAGTTGGGCAGGTTCATGCCATGGAACACCGATTCCGGGCCCAGGAAACAAGCACAGACTGGTGGGACCGCATAGTGTTGCGGGTCTGGGATGATTCCCAGTGGCTGCAAAACTTTCACATGTGTAAGGGCACTTTCATGGAACTTTGTGACTTGCTTTCCCCTGCCCTGAAGCGCAAGAATACCAAGAGAAGAGCTGCCCTCACAGTTGAGGAGCGAGTGGCGATAGCCCTGTGGAAGCTTGCAATGCCAGACAGCTACTGGTCAGTCAGGAATCAGTTTGGAGTAGGCAAATTGACTGTGGGGGCTGCTGTGATGCAAGTAGCCAAACGCTATCACTGAGCTGCTAATATCAAGGGTAGTGAGTCTGGGAAATGCGCAGGTCCTAGTGGATGGCTTTGCTGCAATAGGATTCCCTAACTGTGGTGGGGCCATAGACAGAACCCATATCCCTATCTTGGGACCGGAGCACCAAGCCGGCGAGTACATAAACAGAAACGGATACTTTTCAGTGGTGCTGCAAGCACTGGTGGATCACAAGGGACATTTCACCAACATCAATGTGGGATGGCCAGGAAAGGTACATGACCCTTGCATCTTCAGGAACTCTGATCTGTTTCAACAGCTGCAGCAAGGGACTTACTTTCCAGACCAGAAAACTGTTGGGGATGTTGAAATGCCTATAGTTATCCTTGGGGACCCAGCCTACCCCTTAATGCCATGGCTCATGAAGCCTTACACAGGCAGCCTGGACAGTTGTCAGGAGCAAGTGCAGAATGGTGGTAGAATGTGCATTTGGACATTTAAAAGCATGCTGGTGCAGTTTACGGACTCGCTTAGACCTCAGCGAAACCAATATTCCCACTGTTATTACTGCTTGCTGTGTGCTCCACAATATCTGTGAGAGTGAGGGGGAGACTTTTATAGCAGGGTGGAAGGTTGAGGCAAATCGCCTGGCTGCTGGTTACGGACAGCCAGACACCAGGGTGGTTAGAAGAGCACAGGAGGGCGCGGTGCGTATCAGAGAAGCTTTGAAAGCCAGTTTCATGACTGGTCAGGCTATGGTGTGAAAGTTCTGTTTGTTTCTCCTTGATGAAACCCCCCCACCCCGCCCCTCGGTTCACTCTACTTCCCTGTAAGCTAACCACCCTCCCCTCCTCCCTTCGATCACCGCTTGCAGAGGCAATAAAGTCATTGCTGCTTCACATTCATGCATTCTTTATTCATTCATCACACAAATAGGGGGATAACTACCAAGGTAGCCCAGGAGGGGTGGTGGAGGACAGAAGCACCAGTAGGGGTGGTGGAGGAAGGAAGGACAAGGCCACACAGCACTTTAAAACTTATTGAAAGCCAGACTTCTGTTGCTTGGGCAATCCTCTGGGGTGGAGTGGCTGGATGCCCCCCCACCATGTTCTTGGGCATCTGGGTGAGGAGGCTATGGAACTTAGGGAGGAGGGCAGTTGGTTACACAGGGGCTGTAGGGGCAGTCTGTGCTCCAGCTGCCTTTCCTGAAGCTCAACCATAGGCTGGAGCATATTAGTTTGATCCTCCAGCAGCCTCAGCATTGAATCCTGCCTCCTCTCATCATGCTGCCGCCACCTTTCAGCTTCAGCCCTCTCTTCAGCCCACCACCTCTCCTCCCGGTCATTTTGCACTTTCCTGCACTCTGACATCGTCTGCCTCCACGCATTTGTCTGTGCTCTGACAGTGCAGGAGGACAGCATGAGCTCAGAGAACATTTCATCGCAAGTGTGCTTTTTTCGCCTTCTAATCTTCGCTAGCCTCTGGGAAGGAGAAGATCCTGTGATCCTTGAAACACATGCAGCTGGTGGAGAAGAAAAGGACAGTGGTATTTAAAAATACATTTTATAGAACAATGAGTACACTCTTTCACGGTAAACCTTGCTGTTAACATTACATACACAGCACATGTGCTTTCGTTCCAAAGTCACATTTTGCCTCCCCCCAGCGCGTGGCTAACTACAGGCAAACAGTGTAGCAGGAATGGGCACCTCTGAATGTCCCCTTCAGAAAAGCACCCTATTTCAGCCAGGTGACCATGAATGATATCACTCTCTTGAGGATAACAGAGAGAGATAAAGAACGGATGTTGTTTGAACGCCAGCAAACATACACTGCAATGCTTTATTCTATAATGATTCCTGAGTATGTGCTACTGGCCTGGAGTGGTAAAGTGTCCTACTGTGGTGGATGGAATAAGGCTGCCCTCCCCAGAAACCTTTTGCAAAGGCTTTGGGAGTACATCCAGGAGAGCCATGAATGCCAGGGCAAATTAATCATTAAACATGCTTGCTTTTAAACTATGTATAGTATTTTAAAAGGTACACTCACCAGAGGTCCCTTCTCCTCCTGGCAGGTCTGGGAGGCAGCCTTGAGTGGGTTCGGGGGGTACTGGCTCCAGGTCCAGGGTGAGAGACAGTTCCTGGCTGTCGGGAAAACTGGTTTCTCTGCTTACTTGCTGTGAGCTATCATCATCATCATCATCATCTTCCTTGTCCCCAAAACCTGCTTCTGTATTGCCTCCCTCTCCATTGAAGGAGTCAAACACGGCTGGGGTAGTGGTGGCTGAACCCCCTAAAATGGCATGCAGCCCATCATGGAAGCGGCATGTTTTGGGCTCTGTCCCAGAGCGGCCGTTTGCCTCTCTGGTTTTCTGGTAGGCTTGCCTCAGCTCCTTAAGTTTCACGCAGCACTACTTCAGGTCCCTGTTATGGCCTCTGTCCTTCATGCCCTGGGAGATTTTGACAAATGTTTTGGCATTTTGAAAACTGCAACAGAGTTCTGATAGCATGGATTCCTCTCCCCATACAGCGATCAGATCCCGTACCTCCCGTTCAGTCCATGCTGGAGCTCTTTTGAGATTCTGGGATGCCATCATGGTCACCTCTGCTGATGAGCTCTGTGCTCACTTGCAGCTTGCCACGCTGGCCAAACAGGAAATTGAAATTCAAAAGTTCGCAGTTCTTTTCCTGTCTACCTGGCCAGTGCATCTGGGTTGAGAGTGCTGCCCAGAGCGGTCACAATGGAGCACTCTGGGATAGCTCCCAGAGGCCAATACCATCTAATTGTGTCCACAGTACCCCAAATTTGACCCGGCAAGGCCGATTTCAGCGCTAATCCCCTTGTCGGGGGTGGAGTAAGGAAATCAATTTTAAGAGCCCTTTAAGTCAAGAAAAAGGCTTTATCGTGTGGACGGGTGCAGGGTTAAATTGACTTAATGCTGCTAAATTTGACCTCAACTTCTAGTGTAGACCAAGGCTAAAAGTGTTATTATATATTGATTTAGTTGAATGTAACACACACACACGTTCACTGTTCAGTCCTGGGTTGTAGCTGATTAGCTTGCACTGCTAAGTTTACAGGTCTGAGCTAAAGATCAGTGACCAGTTTTAAACCTGTAAGAATCTATACACAAAAGCTACACCAGCTTACCTGGATTTGTTATACCAATGCCACTGCTGTGCAAAGACAAAACACTGAAAATTAACACTTCATATTTAGTCAGAATGGTTTTTCTTCTCCTGATCCAGCATTAGGCATAGCTTTCCAGTAAGTTTCTTCTTTGATATTGCTACTCTGGCCACTCCAGCTCACATTGACTGAAAAGACTCATTGCATGTTTTAAGGCTATAATAAGCTACTCTGACTTCCTGTCTAACAGGCCATAAAATTCTATCCAGTAATTCCTGCAGCAAACCGGATAGCTTCTGGTAGTAACTTAGATGAAGTTACAACTTTGAAATTGCAAGTGTAATATCATCCTTTTTTGAAAGGAATAGTTAAAATGATTTTCCTTTAAAACACTGAAGATGTGAGATTACAAAATTGAATGTCAAGATTGAAAATTGTAGAAATATAAAAGGGTTATTTTGCCACTGTCCAGCTTTTTATTTGTCACCAAAATGACTTTTAAGGTGTATATCTTTTACTGGGATGACATGAGGCATACACCCCCCCTATTATACACACACCCCTCCCCCCATATTATATACCCTCAACATTCCACTCAGGAAGGATATTTTAAACATACTCTGAGCAGTGCTCTGCTACATTAGATGGATTTAGAAAGGGAAGTGAAGAGAGTACCAATAGCTATGTGAAAACACAGAGGGATTTAAGCAGAAAGCAAATTTCCAGGAAACTGGGATTTTATCTTTACTTGTATGTACAAGAATTCTGAGCACCTGTATTTATATCAGTAATGGGTAAGGACTGGTTCCTCTAGGACAGTGATCTCCAACCTTTTTAAGCACAAGATCACCTTTTGAATTTAAGTGCAACCCAGGATCTACCTCAAAGAAAATGTAGAAACAGTAATCACACAAACCCCCTTGCCCTGCCCACCTCTTCCCCCAGGGCCACAACCTTGGCCCGCCCCTTCTCTGAAGCCCCACACCACTCACTCCACCCCCCCCTCGCTTTCCCTCACCCACTTTCGCTGGGCTGAGACGGGGTGTTGGGGTGTGGGGTCTGGGCTAGGGCTGAGGGTTTGGAGTGTGGGAGGGGCTCCAGGCTGAGCCTGGGGAAGATGTGTAGGAGGGGGCTCAGGGTGCAGCCTCTGGGAGGGAGCTCAGGGCTGGAGCAGGAGGTTGGGGTGTAGGATGGGGTGCTGGCTTCAGGAGGGGGCTTAGGCAGTGGGTTGGGGTGCAGGGTATGGGCTCTGGGAGGGGGTTTTGGTGCAGATAGGGGTGCAGACTCCAGCTGGGCGCCGCTTACCTGAGGTGGCAGCGGCACAGCGGGGCTAAGGCAGGCTTCCTTGTGTGCCCTGTCCCCATGCCACTCCCCGTTTGGCTGCAAAAGGGTTAGCAACCGTATCATGATTGACTGGCCGATCACGGAGCCTGTGAGAGTGGATCTCATTCTCAGTGATCTACCAGTAAGTGACCATTGTTCTAGGAGGAGGAATTTCTTCCTTTGGCCAGCAGGGAGTGGTCAATACTCCTCCAGATTTGCCCCCATGTTAGCTGGGGGTAGCATGGCTAGTTTTACTTTTCCTCTAAACAATGTTAGAGGCACAAGATGGGTGAGACACTATTGTTTATTGGACCATCTTCTGTTGGTGAAAGAAGCTTTTGAGTTACACAGAGCACTTCCCCAGGTCTGGGAAAGGTACTCAGTGTCAGCTAAACACAAGGTTAAACAGATAGCTTAGCATAAGTAGTTACCACAGAGTATGGGAACCATTCAAAGTGAAGTGGCCCATTGAACACCCCTGTAGTCTGACAAACCGACAGAAGTTGGTCCAATAAAGGATATTACCTCCCACACCTTGCCTCTCTAATATCCTGGGACCCACATGGCTACAACATCTCTGCATTCCAACAATCTTGGTGGTTGAGCGCATTTTTTGCTGCTGCTTTTGACTTTCCATCCACAATTGTATTTCTGATTATGCTGACGTACTATTCCCTCTGGAGATGATGTCTTCATTCCCATGCTCTACATATTCTCTTCCTAACAAAAACTTGGCAAAATATTATATTGCATTCTGTAACTACCGTCTGGTGCATCCCACATTTCTGTTCAGTTTCAGCTCCAAATGATTAATCACTATGGTGATGAGTACTGAGACATGTCCACTCCTATCTAATAACGGACAGCAACCAATGACTTCTGATTTTCTTAAATACTAGTGCAACCTCTCTATTTCCTCTGCAGAAACTGTTCGGTGGGAGTGAGAAGGGGAAGAAGGGTCAGAAATGGAAATGCTCTCAGGCATTAAAGTCACAGGTAACTTCTTGATCAGCACAATCTCAGTGGCAACCTCCCATTTACTGCGGAAGTGACTTTTCCAAGTCAGAATATGCACAAAAACACTGACCCAGTCAGCAAAGCATTATGGAAGACATGACATATTGTTAGAAAGACAAGGTGGTTGTCACATACCACTCCACATGAGGTATCATTAAAGTCTTGTCTACACTACAATGTTGCTCCTGCTAATGTAAGTTGCCCATTACACTGTCTTAACTCCACCACCATGAGAGGCATAGCGCTTAGGTCAATGTAGTTAGGTGGACACTGTGTTGCTTACATCAGACTGTCAGCCCCTGGCAGCGGGGCTCTGGCTGTCGGTCCACCCCCCACACTGACAGATAAATCAGTGAAAGTTCTCCTGGGAGAGGGGGAGGATGTGCACTGCCAACAGAAGGAGCATAGTGTGGTCATGTAAAACCGATGCTGTGACAATACGTTGACATAATTTTGTAGTCAAGACCTGCCCTTTATAATTACAATTCATAATCAATGGGGATCATATCCTGAAAGATTTCTTTCATGAACCTCCACTTTTGGCCTTCAAACAACTCTCAACCTCTCCAAGCACCATCAGAAACAAGCTCCCCACAGACCAGGGCCCACCAATTCAAAGAGGCACGAGACCAGTGGTCTCCAACCTTTTTAGCCCCAGATCACTTTTTGAATCTAAGGGCAATGCAGGATGTACCCCACCCCTTCCCCAAAGCCCTGTTCCTTCCCCAAATCCCCGCCTCACTCACTCAATCCCCCCCCCCCACCATTGCTTGCTCTCCCCCACCCTCACTCATTTTCACCAGGCTGGGGCAGGGGGTCGGGGTTCGGGAGGGGGTGTGGGCTCTGGGCTGGGGCCAAGGGGTTTGCAGTGCAGAGGGGGCTCTGAGCTGAGCCTGGAGCAGGGGGTTGGGGAGGGGGTGAGGGGTGCAACATCTAGGAGGGAGTTTGGGTGCAGGAGGGGGCTCCAGACTGGACACAGTGTTGGGGTGCAGGAGGGGGTACAGGGTGCTGACTCTGGGAGGGGATCAGGGCTGGGGGTACAGGAGAGAGTTTGGGGTGCAAGAGGGGACAACATGCTCCTGCAGGCCCTGGGTGGGGAGCACGTGGCTCTGCACATTGCCCTTCTCTGGGAGCACCAATCCTGCAGCTCTCCTGGCTAATGGGAGCTGTGGGGGTGGTGCTTGCAGGCAGGAGCAGCATGCAGAGGGAGATACCTGCAGCCAGAACCACCCCCCCCCCATCTCCAGGGCCATGCTGGCTGCTTCTGGGAGTGACGTGGAGCTGGGGTAGGCAGGGAGTCTGCCTTAGCAGCAGCCACACTGCACCACCAGAGATCGTGATTGACTGGGAGAGCCTCTAGGATTGACCAGTTGGTGACCACTGCACTAGACCTTGCCATAACAGACGCAAAACCTGCAGACATATCTCCAGGGCTATGATGATCAATACACCTTTCTACCCTGCAACACACCTTTCAAGATCCATGGGTCCTACGCATGCCTATCATATGTGATGTACCTCATCCAGTGCATCAAATGCCCCGAAAATTATGTAGAAGAAATGAGAATCATTATGCTCCCGCATGAACCACTCACAGAAAAGTGATAAGACAAAATTACCATATCACCCATGGGCAAACACTTTTTACAAGACAAATCACTCCATATCTGACCTCTGTCCTTGTCCTCAAAGAAACCTTCCAAAGATGATCCTAGGAGCTTAATTCATAACTTTGATAGACACTAAAAATCATTGACTTAGTAATGACACTGGATCAATGGCTCATTACAACAATTTGTAACCTGCCTTTGCCTTATGACTGCAGAGGTGTTAGCTGCCTACTTTACCTTGAATGGTCTCTTGCATTGCAACATGTGTTAACTCCTGGTGTCAGAGTAGCAGCTGTGTTAGTCTCTAAGATGCCACAAGTACTCCTTTTCTTTTTGCGCATACAAACATTTATTTGAGCATAAGCTTTTGTGAGCTACAGCTCACTTCATCGGATGTTAACTCCTGGTGGTTAACACTCTGTTTCACCTCGCATTTAGCTATGAGACCAAGTACCTTTCCCAGAGCTGAAGAACTTTGTGTGGCTCAAAAGCTTGTCTCTCTCACCACAGAAGTTAGTCCAATGAGAGATATTACCTCAGCCACCTTGTCTTTCTAATATCCTGGGATCAGTACAGATACAACTACACTGCAATCCACATTGTTAGGTTTTCAGGCTC
Organism: Lepidochelys kempii; assembly: GCF_965140285.1. Taxonomy (NCBI): domain Eukaryota; kingdom Metazoa; phylum Chordata; order Testudines; family Cheloniidae; genus Lepidochelys; species Lepidochelys kempii. Next base: position 97,688,847 of record NC_136388.1, on the reverse strand, counting down.
CTGTGAACTACCCCAGAAAGATTTCAGAGTAGCAGCCGTGTTAGTCTGTATTCGCAAAAAGAAAAGGAGGACTTGTGGCACCTTAGAGACTAACCAATTTATTAGAGCATAAGCTTTCGTGAGCTACAGCTCACTTCCTCAGATGCATATCGTGGAAACTGCAGCAGGCTTTATATATACACAGAGAATATGAAACAATACCTATTCCCACCCCACTGTCCTGCTGGTAATAGCTTATCTAAAGTGATTTCCAGCACAAATCCAGGTTTTCTCACCCTCCACCCCCCCCACACAAATTCACTCTCCTGCTGGTGATAGCCCATCCAAAGTGACAACTCTTTACACAATGTGCATGACAATCAAGCTGGGCTATTTCCTGCATAAATCCAGGTTCTCACATCCCCCCCACCCCCATACACACACAAACTCACTCTCCTGCTGGTAATAGCTCATCCAAACTGACCACTCTTCAAGTTAAAATCCAAGTTAAACCAGAACATCTGGGGGGGGGGGTAGGAAAAAACAAGAGGAAACAGGCTACCTTGCATAATGACTTAGCCACTCCAAGTCTCTATTTAAGCCTAAATTAATAGTATCCAATTTGCAAATGAATTCCAATTCAGCAGTTTCTCGCTGGAGTCTGGATTTGAAGTTTTTTTGTTTTAAGATAGCGACCTTCATGTCTCTGATCGCGTGACCAGAGAGATTGAAGTGTTCTCCGACTGGTTTATGAATGTTACAATTCTTGACATCTGATTTGTGTCCATTTATTCTTTTACGTAGAGACTGTCCAGTTTGACCAATGTACATGGCAGAGGGGCATTGCTGGCACAGGATGGCATATATCACATTGGTGGATGTGCAGGTGAACGAGCCTCTGATAGCGTGGCTGATGTTATTAGGCCCTGTGATGGTGTCCCCTGAATAGATATGTGGGCACAGTTGGCAACGGGCTTTGTTGCAAGGATAAGTTCCTGGGTTAGTGGTTCTGTTGTGTGGTATGTGGTTGTTGGTGAGTATTTGCTTCAGGTTGCGGGGCTGTCTGTAGGCAAGGACTGGCCTGTCTCCCAAGATTTGTGAGAGTGTTGGGTCATCCTTTAGGATAGGTTGTAGATCCTTAATAATGCGTTGGAGGGGTTTTAGTTGGGGGCTGAAGGTGACGGCTAGTGGCGTTCTGTTATTTTCTTTGTTAGGCCTGTCCTGTAGTAGGTAACTTCTGGGAACTCTTCTGGCTCTATCAATCTGTTTCTTTACTTCTGCAGGTGGGTATTGTAGTTGTAAGAAAGCTTGACAGAGATCTTGTAGGTGTTTGTCTCTGTCTGAGGGGTTGGAGCAAATGCGGTTGTATCGCAGAGCTTGGCTGTAGACGATGGATCGTGTGGTGTGGTCAGGGTGAAAGCTGGAGGCATGCAGGTAGGAATAGCGGTCAAAAAAAAACCAACCTTCCACACAAACTTCCTCGTGGCTGGATTTTACTAAAACTAGACAAGCCATTTACAACGCACACTTTGCTTCTCTACAAAAGAAAAAGGACACTAAACTTTCTAAACTACTACATGCTACAAGGGGCCACAGCAATGGTTCCCTCAACCCACCTAGCAATATTGTTAACCTATCCAACTATACTCTCAGCCCAGCAGAAGCAGCTGTTCTATCTCGGGGCCTCTCCTTCTGCCCCTCCACCCCCACGAACATGATACAGTTCTGTGGTGACCTAGAATCCTATTTTCGACGTCTCCGACTCAAGGAATATTTCCAAAATACCTCTGAACAGCATACTAATCCACAGAGGTCTCCCTACCAACACTACAGAAAGAGGGATTCTAGGTGGACTCCTCCTGAAGGTCGAAACAGCAGACTGGACTTCTACATAGAGTGCTTCCGCCGACGTGCACGGGCTGAAATTGTGGAAAAGCAGCATCACTTGCCCCATAACCTCAGCCATGCGGAACGCAATGCCATCCACAGCCTCAGAAACAACTCTGACATCATAATCAAAAAGGCTGACAAAGGAGGTGCTGTTGTCGTCATGAATAGGTCGGAATATGAACAAGAGGCTGCTCGGCAGCTCTCCAACACGAGTTTCTACAAGCCATTACCCTCTGATCCCACTGAGAGTTACCAAAAGCAACTACAGCATTTGCTCAAGAAACTTCCTGAAAAAGCACAAGATCAAATCCGCACAGACACACCCCTGGAACCCCGACCTGGGATATTCTATCTACTACCCAAGATCCATAAACCTGGAAATCCTGGGCGCCCCATCATCTCAGGCATTGGCACCCTGACAGCAGGATTGTCTGGCTATGTAGACTCCCTCCTCAGGCCCTACGCTACCAGCACTCCCAGCTACCTTCGAGACACCACTGACTTCCTGAGGAAACTACAATCCATCGGTGATCTTCCTGATAACACCATCCTGGCCACTATGGATGTAGAAGCCCTCTACACCAACATTCCACACAAAGATGGACTACAAGCCGTCAAGAACACTATCCCCGATAATGTCACGGCTAACCTGGTGGCTGAACTTTGTGACTTTGTCCTTACCCATAACTACTTCACATTTGGGGACAATGTATACCTTCAGATCAGCGGCACTGCTATGGGTACCCGCATGGCCCCACAGTATGCCAACATTTTTATGGCTGATTTAGAACAACGCTTCCTCAGCTCTCGTCCCCTAAAGCCCCTACTCTACTTGCGCTATATTGATGACATCTTCATCATCTGGACCCATGGAAAAGAAGCCCTTGAGGAATTCCACCATGATTTCAACAATTTCCATCCCACCACCAACCTCAGCCTGGTCCAGTCCACACAAGAGATCCACTTCCTGGACACTACAGTGCTAATAAACAATGGTCACATAAACACCACCCTATACCGGAAACCTACTGACCGCTATTCCTACCTGCATGCCTCCAGCTTTCACCCTGACCACACCACACGATCCATCGTCTACAGCCAAGCTCTGCGATACAACCGCATTTGCTCCAACCCCTCAGACAGAGACAAACACCTACAAGATCTCTGTCAAGCTTTCTTACAACTACAATACCCACCTGCAGAAGTAAAGAAACAGATTGATAGAGCCAGAAGAGTTCCCAGAAGTTACCTACTACAGGACAGGCCTAACAAAGAAAATAACAGAACGCCACTAGCCGTCACCTTCAGCCCCCAACTAAAACCCCTCCAACGCATTATTAAGGATCTACAACCTATCCTAAAGGATGACCCAACACTCTCACAAATCTTGGGAGACAGGCCAGTCCTTGCCTACAGACAGCCCCGCAACCTGAAGCAAATACTCACCAACAACCACATACCACACAACAGAACCACTAACCCAGGAACTTATCCTTGCAACAAAGCCCGTTGCCAACTGTGCCCACATATCTATTCAGGGGACACCATCACAGGGCCTAATAACATCAGCCACACTATCAGAGGCTCGTTCACCTGCACATCCACCAATGTGATATATGCCATCATGTGCCAGCAATGCCCCTCTGCCATGTACATTGGTCAAACTGGACAGTCTCTACGTAAAAGAATAAATGGACACAAATCAGATGTCAAGAATTGTAACATTCATAAACCAGTCGGAGAACACTTCAATCTCTCTGGTCACGCGATCAGAGACATGAAGGTCGCTATCTTAAAACAAAAAAACTTCAAATCCAGACTCCAGCGAGAAACTGCTGAATTGGAATTCATTTGCAAATTGGATACTATTAATTTAGGCTTAAATAGAGACTTGGAGTGGCTAAGTCATTATGCAAGGTAGCCTGTTTCCTCTTGTTTTTTCCTACCCCCCCCCCCCCCAGATGTTCTGGTTTAACTTGGATTTTAACTTGAAGAGTGGTCAGTTTGGATGAGCTATTACCAGCAGGAGAGTGAGTTTGTGTGTGTATGGGGGTGGGGGGGATGTGAGAACCTGGATTTATGCAGGAAATAGCCCAGCTTGATTGTCATGCACATTGTGTAAAGAGTTGTCACTTTGGATGGGCTATCACCAGCAGGAGAGTGAATTTGTGTGGGGGGGTGGAGGGTGAGAAAACCTGGATTTGTGCTGGAAATCACTTTAGATAAGCTATTACCAGCAGGACAGTGGGGTGGGAATAGGTATTGTTTCATATTCTCTGTGTATATATAAAGCCTGCTGCAGTTTCCACGATATGCATCTGAGGAAGTGAGCTGTAGCTCACGAAAGCTTATGCTCTAATAAATTGGTTAGTTACCCCAGAAAGAAAATCCCTACACTCAGTCTTTGGGGAAAGAAGGGAACTTGTAGTGATCTAAAATACCAGTTCACTGAGTATTTGTGTTTATCAATTTACAAACTCTACATGATGAGGATCAGTGAAGATCAGATGAAGGCTCTCCATATTTATAAATGCAAGAATTTATACCAAGTCCAAAGGCTCATGACAAAGTATTCCAGACAAGTCCTTACACACTGTGGCAAAGCTATCTGCTCTGCCAGCTCTATTAGAAGGCATCAAGTTGAAGAGTTATGTTAAATTAATCACACTTGTTTCATATGTAATCCTGGTGATTGCTGTATAAGAAGCTACAATGCACTCTTGCCAAATGATCAAATTAAAAGACTATATTACCAAAAAGTCTGAAATTCTCTTTTGCTTGTTTATATTTGTAGACAGGCAGGCAGACTTCTGACTCCTTCATGGGTGAGATGACTATGTTCCAACCTCTGCTGTTGTGATGTGATAATTTTCCTGGGTGGCTGGAAACTGGTTTGATACTCCACCCTGTCTTCTAATCACTTGTTAACAGTGTTAAAAATAGTCTCCTGCTGTAATTGCAGATAGAGATTCTCATTACTAGCAAAACAAGCTGAAAGCTTAAGGGGGAGGGGAATATGCTATTGGGTAAATGTGTCCCATTACAGCAAAAAGCAACCAACTTTGACAGTGGGCTGTATTGGCAAATTTATTGCCTCTTACCACCACATACTGCTTATTTTTTAAAATTAGGGCACAGTTAGTCCCATGCTGAAATTTACGTTTCAATCGTTTCTTTCGTATAGACTAGCATTTGTTTTAATTTTGGCTCAAAGCCTCTTATGCTGTGGAACACACTTGACAAAGTGAGCGCTCACAGAATTATAGCTGGTTATACTGCTAATTCACTCATGCAGCAAGACACGGCCTAAGTCTGCTCTTCCACCAGTGTAAATCAGGAGTAGTTCCACTGAAAGCAATGGAGGAACAGCAGGGTAAAACAGAGGCAAACAGATCAGAAGCAGCAGGAGCAACAAATAGCTTTCAGATCAGTGATGTCTAGAGGCACCACTAGATGGCACAGAAACCTAGCAAAGAGAGAGCGAGAGCTTTTGATCACAGTTTTGCTAAAACCAATATGCATCTGCTTTGTTGACATGTTCCTAATGCGCTGAAGCCAACAAAAATAATGCAATTTTAAGAGGAACAAACGGGGTGCTTGTGAGTTCAGATACAGTGTACTTTGCCACAAATTCACAAATGCATCCGATGAAGTGAGCTGTAGCTCACGAAAGCTTATGCTCAAATAAATTTGTTAGTCTCTAAGATGCCACAAGTCCTCCTTTTCTTTTTGCGAAATTCTAGGTCCATCCATCCAAGTACTTATGTTTCTCACCCTATCATAGCATCTGAGTGCCTCAATCTTTAGCTTAACCCCCTGTGAGGTACAGGAGTCCTATCATTCTGCTTTTGTGGATGGTGAATGGACCCCTCCCCAGCCCCCCATCTCCCAAGTCAAAGACTAGTGTTCTAACCACTGGACCAAAGAAAGTCTAGAACCAGGCCCCTTTGATAAAGTATCTCAAGCTGGGCACCCAAAGTCATTTGGTGCTTTGGAAACACTAAGGGTTTGATAGTCCAGATTAGCTATTGCACACAAACTCCCCACATGGACATTCATTGTACACTGACTGCCTTCATCCAGTTTGGCTTAATCCACTTCCGAAGTGGATTACAGTAAACCACAGTGTGAAAAGAAATGACCACACAGGGAGTTAGTGCAGGATAGCTGCTACTCCTTAAAAACTCTCACACCCTTATTTCTCAATAGCTTCCCTGTGCAGACAAGGCCTTAGTCTGAGTGCCCAGCAGGTGGTTCCAGCGATGTCAAGTTGCACTCATTTACCGAACAGTTTTGCCTGCATTAGTTCCCAGCATCTCTTATTTCACTGTGCTGCTCTAACATACGTGGCACGGGATGTGGCTTGGAGTAAGGTTTGTTCCCTCCTACACCCCTATGCAGGTCCAGGGACAAGTTAGCGCCTAGTAACAGATAGGCGTTACTGCTTTTCTCTCCTATTGAGATTGAGGAGTTGACCCAGCTACGGGTGAGGGTAAGACCCAGCTGGATCCTAGTCCTGCCCATCCATTACCAATGGAATCGTTAGCTAGGCTCCAAGAGCACAAACTTTATCTTGAGATGTACACCTTAGGTTGCACCCTATTTATAGGTATGAGATTTTTTTTTTTATTAGCTCATCACCTTAGCTATAGGACCCTAGGCTGAGCTTATGAGGCTGGCTGTTTAGAAATTCATCATTTACACAAGCCACTCAAGGCTTGGTCTACACTTAAAGCTTATATTGGCATAGCTATGTCAGTCAGAAGTGTGGTTTTAACAGTCCTGACTAACACCACTATGCTGACAACAGCCCCAGAGTCCTTGCAGCCATGCTGACAGAGAAATGCTTTTGTCGGCATGAACATCATCATTCTGGTGGTGGTATTTCTTCACTGGTAGAAAAGCTCCTTCTGTCAGTGTAAACTGCATCTATGCCAGGGGATTGTGGTGATTTACCTATACCAACAGCGGCTGTGTAGCATAGACACAACCCAAATCTGCTTTAACATCAGAGTCAATAAAGATGGACACTCCTGATTAAAAGTTTAGTCACTTTTCAGAGTATAACGGTCAAAGTTATCCATAATAAATGATACATGGTGGGCGAGGTCATTTATTTTATTGCACTAACTTCTGTTGGTGAAACAGAGAAGCTTTTAAAGCACCAATAGAATTTGGTCCAATAAAAGATCTCACCCACCTTGTCTTGAATATTCTAGGATCAACATGGCTACACCACCAGTGCAAACCCATAATCAAGGACATAAATGACTGCACAGTGCTTTGAGAATAAGTGGTATATTATTGCTGAGTATTATTATTTCTAAGATTAACCCCTCCCCCCCAAGAATGCCTGCTTTTTTTTTTAAATTAAAGAAAGTTAACTAAAAAGGAAGCTGTGGATTTACCATAGATTTTAAATAACTTTATGTAACCTGTTAAAGAGGCACATTCCCATTAACCTTTCCCTTATTTGAGTGTGGGGTATCAGATTTAAATGCGGATTACTACTCCTGTCATAAATATAAAGGGAAGGGTAAACACCTTTAAAATCCCTCCTGGGCAGAGGAAAAACCCTTTCACCTGTAAAGGGTTAAGAAGCTAGGATAACCTCGCTGGCACCTGACCAGAATGACCAATGAGGAGACAAGGTACTTTCAAAAGCTGGGGGGAGAGAAAAACAAAGCCCCCCTCTCTCTCTCTGTCTGGGTGATGCTTTTGCCAGGGACAGAACAGGAATGGAGTCTTAGAACTTAGTAAGTAATCTAGCTAGATATGCGTTAGATTCTGATTCCTTTAAATGGCTGAGAAAATTAAGCTGTGCTGAATGGAATGTAGATTCCTGTTTGTGTCTTTTTGTAACTTAAGGTTTTGCCTAGAGGGAGTCTCTAGGTTTTGAATCTGATTACCCTGTAAGGTATTTACCATCCTGATTTTACAGAGGTGATTCTTTTTACTTTTTCTTCTATTAAAATTCTTTTTAAGAATCTGATTGCTTTTTTCATTGTTCTTAAGATCCAAGGGCTTGGGTCTGTGTTCACCTATGCAAATTGGTGAGGATTTTTAATCAAACCTTCCCCAGGAAAGGGGTGTAAGGTTTGGGAGGAAAGACATTTCCAAACAGGCTCTTTCCCAATTATATCCCTGTTAGACGTTTGGTGGTGGCAGCGAAAGTCCAAGGGCAAAAGGTAAAATAGTTTGTACCTTGGGGAAGTTTTAACCTGAGCTGGTAAAAATAAGCTTAGGGGGTTTTTATGCAGGTCCCCACATCTGTACCCTAGCATTCAAAGTGGGGAAGAAACCGTGACAACTCCCATTAGTTGTCAGGGTTGAACATGCAACCCACAAAGAACAGACAACTTTTAGCTAAAAAAGGAAATATTTTGTAAAGAGGGATTGTTTAAGCCAGGCAGTAGGCTTGGCCTAACTAAAAAAATCAGCTAGGAAACAAATGAAGTTATTCCTATAATGCTCCTCTGTTTAACAAAATTCAATGTTTTAAAAATGAACAGCCCCATTTTTATAAATATCCCATTTTTATGCACCAGTAATTTGAATATCCTTTATATCCGTCTGTAAATGACAACTCATTCACACAGCTATTTTAAATAGAAATGTACAATGGCTCAGGCTCTTTACAAAGCCAGCTATTGGATACATGCAATCTGCAGATTCTACTATCCTTCAGAGTGAGGTAGTTCTTTACTTTGCAGGAAGTCCCACTGAGGAAGACGATCAGGCCTTGGAAATAGCCAGTACTGCATACCACCACTTCTATAGAGGTTTTTAATGGAGAATAAGATAAGTGTCTAGCTCTCATGGTTGTGAAGAAAACCTCAAATGTGTGACCCGAGTATAAACAGATGCAGGGATATCTCAGAGTCTGCAGAGAAAAAAAAAAAATCACTCTGAAAGGTGTAAATGGCCCTGTTCATTTCACTGAGGGCCTACCAGATGCCTACATTGCATAAGCCTGGGCTCTGACTCAGGTTTGAGCCCAAATCTCCCTTCTGTCCACACACAAATCAGGCTGACTCACATCAGCAAATGCTCAGGACATGGGTCCTAGGACCCTGCTAAGGGAAGGGTCAGAGCTCACGTCCCTCTGTGACTCAGGTCTCAGCCCTGTCATTTTGCAGCAGGGACACAGGTCAAGCAGCAGACTTGAGTCAGGTCTGTGTAGTGCAGCATGGATGACTAGCATGGCTGAGAGACACAGGTTTACATTGCCATGTGGATGCTCAAGTGAGGGCTTGGAAACATCACATCCACAAGCCTAGGTCCCGTAGACCTTGGCTTAGTGTCCAGTGTAGACACCCTCATTGAGTAGGGGGTAATTTGAAATGTTAGCATTGTTAACTATTTCATTCCCTGGGATGGGTCTATACCTAAACTTAGGTCAACCTAATTACATAGCTCAGGGCTGTGAAAAATTTCACATCCTGTGTGATATAGGTTGAGCCAAACCCCACTGTAGATACAGCTGCTTGATGGAAGAAATCTATTGATTAGCTACCAACTCTCAAGCAGGTGGATTTACTACAACTATGGAAAAGCTAATTCTGTCACTGTACTAAGAGCCATGTACACCTTATACACGGTAGATTGCAGGTCAAGCTCTTGTACCAGATATGGACTACCAACAGAGCCTCTGTGTCAGACAGATACACTGGAGCCGTGTCTGCCAGGAGATCCTTTAACGTACTGCTTGGAATGGCTGGCGAACGCACTGTTGCTGCAGCCATGTCGGTCCCAGGACATTAGAAAGACAAGGTGGGAGAGGTAATAGTGGTTATGGGACCAACTTCTGTGGGGGGAGAGCTTAAGAAGATTTTGAGCTTAAGAGCAGCTCTGGGTGACTCAAAAGCTTCTCACCAAGAGAAGTTGGCCCAGTAAGCTCCTCCACTGTGCGTCTCTCGGAATAGCAGTTGTTAGATTAAGTTGAATAGGTAATGTATGGCACCACCTAGTGGTTGAACAGTAAATACAGTTTAGCAGAGTCTAAACTCCAGCTGTGCCATTCTAGCACTTGTGCCTTAAATCCAGTCTCATTTTGTTAGAAGTGGGTGGCACTGGGGAGATATCACCACTTATTCCCTCCTTTCCCCCACAGGCATGATCATTCCACACTGGAAGTCTTAATGCAGGTTATATATAGTAAACAACATACACTCAGCTCAAAATAGCAGTAAGCCACACTGCCAAATGGAAAAATTGAATTGTTGGAGGGAAGCTGGATGTACTAAATGTCTAAAGTGCTGCAATGGGGAGTTGTGTTTGAAAACTCACAGCTAAGAAAGGTGAGTGCATGAGAGAAAAATCTTATGAATGGTTATTTCTGAGTTAAGGGGATATTGGGATCAGACTAAGCCAAGCTACTCAAGCCTATCTGCATTTTCAGTACATCATAATTTCTATCTGTGTAACCGGGTACCTATATGACCATCTGTCACTAGTATCTGGCCAGATGACAGGCAGTTTTGCCAAATATTTGCAGAGGCCTTTGAACTGGATTGCCCCTTGATATAATGAGAGGGTACCTCTAACCTGCTCTAAAGCCCTATGGCTAGGGCCCTACCAAATTCACAGCCCATTATGGTCAATTTCACAGCCGTAGGATTTGGAAAAAAGTAAATTTCATACTTTCAGATGTTTAAATCTGAAATTTCATGGTGGTGTAACTGTGGGAGACCCCACACAACACAGGATTGTGGAGGCGGGGGTGTTGCTGGACTCAAGACAGCAACCATGAAGCTTCCTGTAGCCACAGGAGGTTCCCGGAGGTGGGTCTGAGCTCCTCCCCCCAAGAGCAGCTGTGCAGGAGATGGACAAGTCCTGTCTCTCCCCAGCCCAGTGGGAGCTAGGAGCCCCCTGGTAGCAGTGGGAGATAAGATTTCACAGGGAAGGGCTTATTTCACTGTCCATGATGTGATTTTTACATCTGTGAAATTGGTAGGGCCTTACCTAGGGCCTTCATTCTACAACTAGTGCCATGTGAACAGACCCCCAAAGCTGCCTGGATCTGACTGTGGCATCAGTATCTGGGGGCCTGTTTTTGTCAAGTGGTGCATAAATGTTTTATCACAAACACACAGTAAACTAGTCAAGCCAACTTACTGTTTGATTGTTGTCAAGGGGGGAGGGCAGGATATGGATATTCTAGACCTGCCTAACTATAATAGCCCAAATGAGAGACAAACCTCAGCTGCATACCAAGGATAGAATACTAAGATGGGGTAGGTTTAACTCTGAATAACGGAGGGATCATTAACACATTGGTCTCTTCTTCTCACAAATACAACCTACCCAAAGTCAAGCACACTGTGCCGATATTTCGCCGGTCCAGCTGTATACATATTCAAATTGCTTCATTGAAAAATATAAATGCTAATTAAAAACAATTACTGTAGACAATTAGAGTTAGTCCCTCTCTGGACCTTTCAACTTTTTTTTTTTAAATGCATAAAGAGATTTTAATTAAGGTCTCTTGGCTTTAGTGCTACTACCAAAACAAAACAAAAACACACAACCCTGATATTTCAGATGTATGGTGACATTGTGCTAGTTCCACTTACCAGGCACTGTTTTATTGACACTGGATTACTGCCATGTTTTCAAAAAGCATTAGCATCAAAAGAGTCTTATTCCTCCCTAAGGTCTCAACCATTATTGCTGATTGTAATTAAGCAGAGAGCTGTATGTCCCAACTTCACTTCTGAACTATAAAAGGTATTTTAAAACAATTCAGTAGAGGATTGCATTTTTTCCCATAGGTTTTTAGTATTTTGAGCCTCATTTGATATCAGCACTGTATTAATATAAAGCAATTTATTTCTGAGTAAATGACATATAGAGCCAGTCTTTGCAATCAGTTGAAATCCATTTTTGTCTATACAGGTTCTTATACCACTCTTCACTGAAGAATTGGAACACTTTCAAGTAGTGCTTTAAGTAAGGTGACTAACCTCTACCATGCGTTTCTCTTTGGGTTTGCCCAAATAAGGGATCAATCAGGATCAAGATTACATGTACATTATACAGAATTCGTTACGTTTCCTGCAATAAAATGAGCATTTGGTAGCCCAAGATACAAAACTGGACACTAGCTTATGGATTTTAAGGGTACAAAAATGCAACGCATGTACTATTTATGCAGGATTCCTATGCATATTGAAAAGAAATTGTTTGTAGGAAAAGCACAAAGTAGCCAGCAAGTTTTTTTTTGGTACAGCACCCGTGAGTCAGACTCATTTGAGTTTTAAGACTTAACTATAATCTAAGGTTAAGTTTAATAGCTCCGCTTACCCAGATTAGATCTAAAGAACATACTTCAGTTTCTTAGCTTAAGTACAGCGTGTTCCCTTTCTAAGAAAGGGCCTTCTTCCTATTGCTTGTTTAGGCAGAGCAGTAATCACAGACAAAGTGCGACTAATTCCTTAACACAATAATGTAATGCTAGTTTGAAGCCAGTGCAGTTACTCCAGAGATTAATTTGGTTTAGTGAAAAAGCTATTTTCTTGAACAAAAATGTTTTCCATTTGTCACTCAAGAGCTGATGATTTGAACTGCAGTAACACCCACAATACAATGCATGGGATAGATACCTTCCAAACACAGAATCAGCCTGTAAAGGAGTGGACTCACCGCTGATTCACCCCCTCATAGCTGGGCATAACATAACATCTTCATCTAGCACCCCCTGCTGGCAGTCACTCCAGCCCAGCAGTGGTCTGCTTCCTCTCGTGACTCAGCCCTCCAACCAGGTCTCAGGCTGTCCAGGGTCTTCACATCACCTTTTCCAGTGGCTGGTAGGGGAACCCAGGCCCTCTGTCTTCTCTGGGTTCCAGCCCAGCACCCCTGTAATAAATACACAAGGTCTGGCTATTCAGGCCCCCTGCATCCTCTTCTTACCTCAGCCTGTCTGTAGGTCTTTCACGCAGCCCCTCCCTGGGATCACAGAGTACGAGGGTTTATCTCAGGCTCCTTGAAGCCTCAGGTTTCACCTTTCCTTCAGGGCTGTGGGTCACAGGATTCCTTCCTAGAGTTCTCCAACAAACCCCAAACCAACAGAATAACTACAAACTACTTCCATCCCTCCCAGTCTTGAATGCTAGTCCTCCCCACTATTCTGCTCCTCACCTGAGCACCAGCACTCCAGGATTGCCTCCCTAGAGTCATGCCCTATAAGAGCACATTCTGCTTTCTCAGGCTTTTCTTAAGTCTCCTGACTTCTACCACCACAGCGCACGCACACTGAGCTTTCCTGGGTCTCTGCTAACTGAGCTTTCCAGGTGGACCTGTTAACCAACTTGCTTAGTGCCAAAGTGCCAGCAGGTGGGTTGACTGAGCACTCAGGCACCTGTTAACTCTCTCAGTACCAGTGTGGGCTTTGCACCACACTGCACAGCCCTTGCGTATAGTCTCAAAGACAGACCAACAGACAGATAACATCTAAGCAAAATATCACAGATACAGTCTTCTCCACCCCATTCATATCCCCCTGTCCCTAACAACAGGTTGTGAGGCCTCTGCTGTTAGATCTCCATAACTGCAGTCCAAAATAAAGTAACACAAAAGCGGAGGCTAAATAGACACCATCAGCTTGAACTCTAGCCAGTTTTGAAAACAAAGTTAGAAGTAGTTTAAATGCCTCCACCTGCCCCTGAGCCACCTAGCCATGTGAGGGGGTGACCTGTGATTTGAGGCTATGGTTATTAATAAAGCCCTGAACCTGCAGCTGACCACTTGATGGCATGTGAGCACAGTTCATGGCAGGATCAACACCTAGATCACAACTTTCCTGATTTGATCAAAGGGCTCCAGATATATGATGGTTTTTCTCAAAGCTCCAGCTCTTGGAGTTAGATTATTATTAATTATTTGTATTGCAGTAACACCAAGGAGCCCTGGTCATTGGCCAGGACCCCATTGTGCTAGGCACTGCCCAAACACAGAACAAAAAAATAAAATCCCTGCCCTTAAGAGCATAAGTTAGTATGGGGGGGAAAAAATCTCTGCTTTTATTTTAAAAAAAGCTTTACTCTCCTTCACAGATAGGGAGAAAAGCTTGAATAGGTGAACTCTAGAAGGTATAAAGACCAGAAGGCAAATCATCCTAACCTAAGATGTATTATTTAAAGTCATGTAATGTTTAAGCCAATCTCATGGTTTTTAAACATATGGGGTTGAGCGTAGACACAAACTATGTTTACAATCATTGCCACCAATTACAGATTACAAAGTCAGTTCAAATTTGAAGTGCAGGGACAGGGCTGGAGCAGGGAGCTGAGTGCAAGAGTGAATCAGGAGCTCCTGCTTCTGCAACGTAAGGTTTTACCCTGAACAATAGAAAGCAAATAGACCATCAGAACCCCCAAAGATGTGGAATGTGGCGTTTACACTCACATCATTGGATCTTCTTCAAACTGAGGGACACCACAAGGCAGCTGCACCTACCAGCCCTCAGCTGGAGGAGTTCTCTGTCCAAGCATCGCAGGAGCCAAGTAACTCCAAAGAAGATACTTTCTGCTGTGGAAACCATTCCATCTGTGACAAACACCACCAAAAAAAAAAATCTCTGCTAAATTTACTAACCTGAAGACCAGGGTGGAAAACAAAACACGGACAGCAACATCAAAATTGAATGCCAGGTCTCTGAACAGGGGCAGATTACTGGCCTAGTTGAGAGCAGGAAGACTGCACTAGGTCCCATAGAATAAGAACAAGAGCTGACATTGGTGTTTTGTAGATTATGGGGATTGGCCAGGTTTGGGAGCGACTTTCTTGCAGAAGGCCACCTCCTCCCTCTCTACAAGTATAGCGTTGTGGAGATTCCCTTACATTGCTCTGTCAGTTTCTCTTCCAGACCGTCCTGTCCTGACAATGTTAGGCTACAGCAATGAAGTGACTTGCAAGTAACCCAGAAAGTCCGTAACAGAACCAGGAAGGAAATCTCTTCACTCCCAGCCACATACCTCATGCACAAGGCCAGCCTTTCTCCACCATCACTCATGAGCATTATTTGTCCTTTCTCCCCTGCCAAATTGGTAATAGCTCTATTGAAGTGATTAGTGTCTAAATCAGCTCTGTCTAAACACATGTATCTCATTCTTCTTTTTTCCTCCTACTCTTCTCATCTGTTTTTTATATCATTGCGTTTTGTAATTAAAGCACCTGCAGCCAAGATCTGCACAGATGTAACACAGCAAGATGTTCATCTGCTGCTCAGTACTTTTCTCCAGAGAAGATCTTCTTTGCTTTGAAGTAGTAGGTACAATTGGGTTACAGTAAGAATCGCTAAATGATCAAACACTGCTTTCAAAAGTATACCCGTCAGACATCACCCAGAGGTCAGCTCCCAGACAGCGATCATCATTTTAATGATGGAGGGAAAGCATAGCCTTCTCAAAAAGAAAAGGAGTACTTGTGGCACCTTAGAGACTAACCAATTTATTTGAGCATACGCTTTCGTGAGCTACAGCTTACTTCATCGGATGCATTCAGTGGAAAATATAGTGGGGAGATTTTATATACACAGAGAACATGAAACAATGGGTGTTACCATACACACTGTAACAAGAGTGATCAAGAAAGGTGAGCTATTACCAGCGGGGCAGAGGGGGAGAGAGAACCTTTTGTAGTGATAATCAAGGTGGGCCATTTCCATCATACACATTGTAAGGAGAGTGATCACTTTAGATAAGCTATTACCAGCAGGAGAGTGTGGGGTGGGGGCAGAGAAAACCTTTTGTAGTGATAAACACCCATTTTTTCATGGTCTGTGTGTATAACAACATCTTCTGTATTTTCCACAGCATGCATCCAATGAAGTGAGTTGTAGCTCATGAAAGCTTATGCTCAAATAAATTGGTTAGTCTCTAAGGTGCCACAAGTACTCTTTTTCTTTTTACACAAAGTAAAACTATTTCCCCTCGTTTATTTCCCCTCCTACTGTTCTTGTAAAGTGCTGGGAATGACCCACCTTGATTATCACTACAAAAGGTTCTCTCTCCCCCCACCCCCGCCAGTAATAGCTCACCTTTCTTGATCACTCTTGTTACAGTGTGTATGGTAACACCCATTGTTTCATGTTCTCTGTGTATATAAAATCTCCCTACTATATTTTCCACTGTATGCATCCAATGAAGTGAGCTGTAGCTCACGAAAGCTTATGCTCAAATAAATTGGTTTCAGAGTAACAGCCGTGTTAGTCTGTATTTGCAAAAAAGAAAAGGAGTACTTGTGGCACCTTAGAGACTAACCAATTTATTTGAGCATAAGCTTTCGTGAGCTACAGCTCACTTCATCGGATGCATTCAGTGGATAGTCTCTGTCAAGGTTCCTCCCCCACTTTGAACTGTAGGGTACAGATGTGGGGACCTGCATGAAAACCTCCTAAGCTTACTTTTACCAGCTTAGGTTAAAACTTCCCCAAGGTACAAATTAATTTTATCCTTTGCCCTTGGAATTTCCACTGCCACCACCAAACTTTAACTGGGTTTACTGGGAAACGTAGTTTGGACACATCTTTCCCCCCAAAATCCTCCCAACCCTTGCACCCCACTTCCTGGGGAAGGTTTGGTAAAAATCCTCACCAATTTGCATAGGTGACCACAGAGCCAAACCCTTGGATCTTAGAACAATGAAAAAGCATTCAGTTCTCTTACAAGAAGACTTTTAATAGAAGTAAAGGAATCACCTCTGTAAAATCAGGATGGTAGATACCTTACAGGGTTATCTTACAGGGTAATTAGATTCAAAACATAGAGAAACCCTCTAGGCAAAACCTTAAGTTACAAAAAAGACACACAGACAGGAATAGTCATTCTATTCAGCACGGTTCTTTTCTCAGTCATTTAAAGAAATCATAATCTAACACGTACCTAGCTAGATTGCTTACTAAAAGTTCTAAGACTCCATTCCTGTTCTATCCCTGCCAAAAGCAGCAGACAGACAGACACAGACCCTTTGTTTCGCTCCCTCCTCCCAGCTTTTGAAAGTATCTTGTCTCCTCATTGGTCATTTTGGTCAGGTGCTAGCGAGGTTACCTTTAGCTTCTTGACAGGTTTCAGAGTAACAGCCGTGTTAGTCTGTATTCACAACAAGAAAAGGAGTACTTGTGGCACCTTAGAGACTAACCAATTTATTTGAGCATAAGCTTTCATGATGAAGTGAGCTGTAGCTCACGAAAGCTTATGCTCAAATAAATTGGTTAGTCACTAAAGTGCCACAAGTACTCCTTTTCCTTTAGCTTCTTAACCCTTTACAGGTGAGAGGATTTTTCCCCTGGCCAGGAGGGATTTTAAAGGGGTTTACCCTTCCCTTTATATTTATGACAGTCTCTAAGGTGCCACAAGTACTCCTTTTCTTTTTGCGAATACAGACTAACACGGCTGTTACTCTGAAACCTGTCATAGCCTTCTCAGACACCTTTGGGACAATGGCAATAAAGGGATCTGACAATGACCATTTCCTGGGGATAACTGAACATCATACACATTGGGGGCTGGTATATTGCCTACTGTTGCTCCCCCTGATGCAGACCCACTGGGAACATGGAATGCGCCACTCCCCGGGCTGAAGTGAAACAGTGGCCTGGCTCAGTGTGAGTGGGGGCATGTTTATAAGTGCTTACAACCTTAAAGCAGGCAGACTTTCCAAGAACTGAATTCAGTGTGTGTGATCATTCTAAGAAACTGACATGAGCCCTGACATACAACCTCATAAAATCAATCTGACTTCATTTAATCATCATAAAACCAGTCTGGCTCTTGTCACTCTTGAGAGACACAGGACTAGCTCCAGCTGCTGCCTTAGCAACATGACCTATCTTTTGGAAGGGATGCTCTTTCAGAAAATCAAGACAGCTTATTTATTTTAGGAATCTGTGGTGTATGTGTGTGTTTTTTTCTCTTCCAGTGGCTCTTAGTTTTCCCAGATCATCAGGCAGGCAGTGGACCACACCAGTGAAATAGCTAATAGAGACATATTCTATTTAGTGGTAATACAATTAAAACTCGTGGCAGGTGGTAATAATAGCAAGCACTTATTTTCGAAGTTCTTTACAGTGAGCTAATTAAACCTTGCAACACCTCTATGAGGGGCATTAGTACTCCCCCTTTACAAATGAGGGAACTGAGGGAGAGATGGAGATGTAGAATCACCTTACTGGACCCAATCCTGCAACTTTACACCTGTGGGACTGATTCACTGGAGTGAACAACAATATTAATTACAAGCACACGTCCAATGAGACAATTACACATTGTAAAACACTACAGGTATCACCAAGGTATATTCATTTCAGTGTTAGTAGGGGCTTCAGGATCAAAGACTCTAGAACATTAGGGTATTTTTAGGGTTCCTATCATCAGCTGTATGAATGTTAGTACATTTTTAGATGCCAGTCCTGCACAGAACTCCTCACAGGTGCAGACAATGACATGCCCATGGCTCGAGCAGGATCACTGCCCAAGCTGTAACTTGAAACATCTGAACTTATTTCATCACTGCAGATAGTTAAAGTGACACAGTCAAGTTTAACATGTATTATGTTCCAAATCACACCTTTCAGATGATTATTAAACTTGAAAACTTTAAATCCCTTTTCACTGTTCATTGTTTATTTTTTGCTCTCAGCTAGGACACGGAAAATAGATTAGTCATTTTCACTGTTTTTTCACTTTCTAGTCAACTTAACTGACTGCATAATCAGATCCTAGATTTTCGTACAGTACCATCATACCTCAGTGTTTGGGCTGCAAACACAGAGTTTGATCCTGCATTCCTTGTACACTCAAAAGTTCTCAGATTAATGGGAGTTTTGGGTGCAAAAGGAATTTAGCATCAGATACATTCTTTGTGCTGGTAGACAGTCTGTTTGCCTTTCCCTTACTAGCATGCACCTTACAAAGAACCTGATCCAACTCCTATTAGAAAATCAACAGGAAAAAATCCCATTGATTTACTCATAATACATCTAAGGGCTGATGTATTCAAGTTAGCCAGAACTTTCAGACGATTATTAAACTTGAAAACTTTAAATCTCTTTTCACTATTCATTGTCTGCCTGAAAAGAAGAATCTGTCATTCCTCACAAAAAATCATTCCGCACACCCTCACTTGCAATCCTAAATCATATTGTGTCCTAATCTATATTATGCCCAGTTCCAGTATAGGAAAAAATGGGCAAGAACTTTTGAAAGTCACAGTTCAAAAAAACTTATTCTCTTTGTCTCCCCAGCAGCACTCTGCTGACCTCAGCCCCAGGTTGATCTCTAATGCCGTCTTTCTTTCCCAGTCTACAATGAAGTTTTGCTCTCAATAAAGCCAGTAAAAATACAGCATAACTCTGCTTGACTTCACCAGAGCTAACCCAGTGTAGCAAAATTTGGCTCCTAATTCTGAATCAAGCAAATGCAAAAATACTGCCCTTGATTCTGCTCTCAGACTGGTTTTACCCTTGGATAACTTCGTTGGCTGGGATGGCATCACCCCTGATTTACACCAGAGTAACGGAGAGGAGAATCAGACAGACCCAGTTTCCCCTTTCTCTACTCCCTCACCGCTCTGACGGCCTCAGATACAATATCCTGCAGGACAGAGAGAAGTACCTCTCTGGCCAGGCAGTGCTGACCCCAATGTAAACCCAACATGTGAAGGGCAAAGAACTCGCACGTGGCACCTTCCCCTGAGTTCACTTTCCTGACCCCTAGGCTAAGGGAAACCCCAGAATATATTACAATTTACATTTCACCAAAAGTGCGCTGGTTTATTTCGTGTTCCGATCTGCTCAAGTTATTAGTTAAGACCCCGATCGTGCAAACAATGTAATAACCTTGCACACACGAGTAGCGCCCTGGGCTCAGTGTATGTAAAGTTGCTAAGCTCTTTCCCTCTGGCAGGGAAACTACTTCCTAGGCAGAACTGCTCCGGTGTTTGCGTCTCCTTTCATCGCTATTCTGCGTTGCCGACGTTTGAGCCGGGGAAGGCCGGAGACCGAGGGCCACCTGAGTTCAGGGTCCGGAGTGATGGACGCTTGACGCAGGGAGGTGGGAGAAATCCCTCCAGATCCGCTGCTACGCCAGGGCAGCCAGGCAGGTCCCTGCCGCGAGAGAGGGGAGTTCTCTGCGGGCGGGGTGCCCAGGGGGCCGGGGCTCTGCGCCTTCTCCTGGCCTGGGGCCGGGGCTCCCTTCCTGCGCTGAGGAGTTTCTCCGCCTGCTTCCATGGTGCATCTTGGCAGCAGAGGGCACCCGCTAAGATATAAAGCAGCCAGCGCCTAGGACTCTCCGAGACAGCTCCAGCCACCGCTTCCAGCCGCCGCCGGGCAGCCCTGCGAGCTCCGGGCTGAGTCTCCTGCTATCTCAGCCGGGTGCTAGGTAAAAGCGCGCAGGGCGCAGCCGGGCAGCCCCTTCTTCCCTTGGGCACAGAGGAGAAGTGCGCAGAGGTTTTGGACACCCACCTCCCCGTTCCCGGGGGTTGGGAGCAGAAGGAAGGGCTCAGCTATCTCGGCCCTGCAGGCGATAGCGGAGAGGAGCGCAAGGTGCAGAGGTCCAGTCCCCCGACCAGGAGCTGGAGGAGACGCGTGGCCGGGAGAACCTTTCGGGGGCGTAGGGCAGAAAAGGGCCTGGCGAAGCGCGCCGTCTGCTAAGGGAGAAGGGCGCAGCGGTGTCAGATGCCCAGCGCTGGGCAGAAGGGCGCAGGCTGCAGCAGTACCAGGCTGCCTTGTAGGCTAGAGGGGGCAGGATGGCGGGCTGCAGTCTTCCTTGGCGCAGCGACGAAGGGCGCAGCTGTAGCAGACCCCCGCGCAAGGGAGGAGGGCGCAGGGCGCTAAGGGAAGAAGGCGAAAGCTGTAGCAGACCCCCGCGCAAGGGAGGAGGGCGCAGGGCGCTAAGGGAAGAAAGCGCAGCTGTAGCAGACCCCCGCGCAAGGGAGGAAGGCGCAGGGCGCTAAGGGAAGAAGGCGAAAGCTGTAGCAGACCCCCGCGCAAGGGGGGAAGGCGCAGGGCGCTAAGGGAAGAAGGCGAAAGCTGTAGCAGACCCCCGCGCAAGGGAGGAGGGCGCAGGGCGCTAAGGAAAGAAAGCGCAGCTGTAGCAGACCCCCGCGCAAGGGAGGAAGGCGCAGGGCGCTAAGGGAAGAAGGCGAAAGCTGTAGCAGACCCCCGCGCAAGGCGCAGGGCGCTAAGGGAAGAAGGCGAAAGCTGTAGCAGACCCCCGCGCAAGGGGGGAAGGCGCAGGGCGCTAAGGGAAGAAGGCGAAAGCTGTAGCAGACCCCCGCGCAAGGGAGGAAGGCGCAGGGCGCTAAGGGAAGAAGGCGAAAGCTGTAGCAGACCCCCGCGCAAGGGAGGAAGGCGCAGGGCGCTAAGGGAAGAAGGCGAAAGCTGTAGCAGACCCTCGCGCAAGAGAGGAGGGCGCAGGGGGGAGCAGGCAGCGCCACGGTCATGAGGCTGGTCCTGGCGGAGCGGAGCTTCAACCGCACTAACCACAGCTGGGCTGGGGGTTCCGGCAACCTGAGCTGGAAGGAGGGGCCGCTGCGGGCCTGGGCGGCTGGGGGCCTGGGACGCACGGGGCACAGCGCGGTGGCCGTGTCTCTGGCCATCATCCTGGTGTGGGGCTGCCTGAACCACCTGCTGGTCCTGCTGATCTTCCTGAAGTTCGAGTCCTTCCGGACCCCCATTCCCCTGATCCTGCTGAACATCAGCCTCAGCGAGCTGCTGGTCTGCATCTTCGGGACCCCCTTCCGCCTGGCCGCCAGCGTGCGGGGCCGCCGGCTCCTCGCCTGTGCCGCCTGCAAGTGGTACGGCTTCGCCAACGCCCTCTTCGGTAGGTGCGGCTGCCCAGCTCCCGCTGGCACCTAGGGGAGGAAACAGCCCCGCCGCAGCCCCCAGGGGCAAGGGGCGCCGCACGGCAGTTCCCGGGGCCGAGTCGCGCTTCCTCTTCTAGGGCGCTGGCCGCGTAGTGCTGACGGGGACAGAGGCCCCGGGTTCCTTGGGGTAAGGATCCCCACCGTGCATGCAGCCACCTCCCGAGTGGAAGCAGAAAGATACAGACTGGCAGGGAAAGCGGTGCGTGCTTCCACCCACGGGAAAACCTGCCCCCAAAGACCTGTTAGGACAAGACAGTTAGGCCCTCCTGCTGGTTTATTCTGTCTTCTAGGCCAAGATTTTCAAACAGGAGTCTCTACATTTGGGCTCCTAAATCCATAACTAGGCACCTATATAAAAGCTGGGGCTGATCGTTCAGAGATGCCCAGCATGCACAACTCCTGTGAATTTCAGGACAGTCTGTAGTGCTCAGCACCTCTGGAAATCAAGCCTCTTTCACATAGGGGTATAGGGGACTAACTGTAGGCACCAAAGGCTCTAGTCTCTGGTGGAGTGTCTGATTAATAATAGAGAACAAACTGCCTTGGTTGCCTGTGGTTTGGGGATGGAGAAGGTGAAGTCAAAGGCAGGTGTTGTTGCCTGTGCCCTGTGTGTTGGTTTCCAAAGGAGAGTCTGGTTGCTATGGATTTTAGTAAGCCATCATTGTCTAAACGGTCCCTTTTAAATCCTTGCATGTTGGACCATCGTTCTGTGCACTTCTCCACAAAGGGAGCATTGTGTTCAGTGGGAGAGGTGTGAAACCCTACCTCCATCATCCTAACCCTCTCCCTGTTTCTTCTCATGTGTCATTTGTCCAGTAGAAACAACGAGGAGTCTGGTGGCACCTTAAAGACTAACAGATTTATTTGGGCATAATCTTTTGTGGGTAAAAAACCCACTTCTTCAGGTTTTTTACCTATGAAAGCTTATGTCCAAATAAATCTGTTAGTCTTTAAGGTGCCACCGGACTCCTCGTTGTTTGTGTGGATGCAGACTAACACGGCTATCCTTCTGATATTTGCCCAGTAGAGTTCCTTATGGGATGAAACTGCATATGCCTGGTCTTGCTCAAAGATGAGTTGTTTCTGGGAACTCTGAAGACCTGCATCTTTTGAACTTAAAACAAGCAGGAAGAATGCTCTTTGCTTTAACAAAAAATTCTACCATGTATCCCCCCCTTATCCTGGCAACGCTTTGCTAGACACATCATCTATAGACGTTCTAGTTTTAGGTGACCATGGAGTTTTAGGGCCGCCTTGACTAAATGTGTACAACCAGAGCCTATTCAGCCTGTCAGTTGATGTCAGTATGGATTATGGGCACAACTGAAGGGCTAAGCAGGCACCAGATTCTCCTGTCTGTAATTTACTGTTATCACTGGCTCACAGGCCAATCACACTTATTATTATTGATATTTATTTGTATTGCATAAGTGCTTACAGGGGAGACCAGCACATAGCTCTCACTCTCCTGTGCACCCCAGCCCCTCTTCCTCCAGGCAATCACGCATTTACCCTTTTCGCTTCACCCAGACTCAAACACCTTTGACCTAATTCCCTGGTACTTCACATTCACTCCAGCTGCTGGAAGAGTGCTTCTCTGACACCTACCAAATATCAAAATCCTCTGTGAAACTGAATTGCGTTTCTCCACTGAGCTCTATTACTGAGGTCTGCATTTAAAGTGGCAGCATTTGCTAACAGCTACACCTAGTGGTAACAAAACTAGCAGGGTTTCCCCCTTTACTTAGGGTTTGTTTACATGGGGAGATAGACCAGAATGGCTGTTTTGTGGTCGCTCCCCAGGGGGATACTATATTATGGAATAAATCACTTTATTTCAGAAAAATTAGCATGCTTCCAAAGCAAAGCAATTATTCTGGAATAAAATGACTATTGTGGAATAGAGTATCCACATGGGGAGCTATCTGCAATAGCTATTTGGGTCAATTTCCTCATATAGATAAAATATAATAACTGTGACCACTAATGTAGCTATGAATTATGCAGATTTGGGATTTTATAGCTAAAACAAACACATGAGAACAATGCAGAGAACAAGCCTAGTGAGCACGGATGATGGTCTACAGCAGGGGTTCTCAAACTTCATTGCACCATGACCCCCTTCTGACAACAAAAATTACTACGGGACCCCAGGAGGGGGGACTGAAGCTTGGGCCTGTCCATGCCCCACCACCCTGGGTGTGGGCAGGGCAAAGCCAAAGCCCCACTGACCCAGGCTGGGGGGCCAAAGCCCAAGGGCTTCAGCTCCAGGCAGGGGGCCTGAAGCCTTAGCTCTGCCGCCCAGGGCTGAAGCCCTTGGGCTTGGGCTTTGGCTTTGACTCGGGCTCTGGACCCCAGCAAGTCTAAGCTAGTGACCCACTTTGGGGTCCCAACCCGCAGTTTGAGAACCGCTGGTCTATAGTCAGTGGGAGTTTCACACTGACCTCTGTGGAGGCAGGATCAGCCCCTTGGTCTGTCAACAGAAATAAACAAGTGATCAGAAGAAAGTGGTGCTGCCAGGAGCAGCTTGGGACCGATATCATTATATCCAGATGTATTTTAATGCTGCCATCCTGATGGTTTTTTTTTTTTTTTTGCAGTTACAGCAGGATATTTGTTTGAAATTAAAAATCTCACATTTATTGCAGGACCATTTCAAATGCCTGATCCTGCGGCTGTTCCCTTCAGTAAGAAGGGAGTACTCACGAGAGGAAGGGCATTAGGATCGGGCCCAAGGGGTTCAACTGGCTGCATGTTCAGAGACTTTGCACTTTCCATCCATCCCTACCCTGCGTGCTTGTTTCTCTCCCAGTGGGAGAATTCGGCAAAGCCAAATGTGCCTATATTTAGCAGCAGCTCTGACGGACTCATGGGGTGAATCCTGCAGGGCCAGAGTCAGCAAGAGTTGACATGTGCTTGCAGTGGGAGTCATGACTGAGTAAGGACTGCAGGACTTGGCTCCATGGGAATAACCCCCTTCATCTTTCTGACTCACTAACACCATGCCCATCTCTTTCCTTGCAGGAATTGTCTCTCTGATTTCCCTTTCCATCCTCTCGTACGAACGCTATGTCACAGTGCTCAGGAGGTGCATGAAAGTGAACATGTCCAGCTACCAGAAATCCTGTCTCTTTATTGCAGGCTCTTGGTTCTACTCCTTGTTTTGGACTTTGCCTCCTTTGTTTGGTTGGAGCAGCTACGGTCCCGAAGGCCCAGGCACCACCTGCTCAGTAGCATGGCACTCCAGGTCTCCTAACAATATCTCTTACATCATATGCCTCTTTATCTTCTGCCTTATATTGCCTCTTCTGACAATGATCTATTGTTACGGGAAAATAATGAGAGCAATCAAAACGGTAAGTGTCTTTTCTAGCTTCTCTAACATAGGGTGGTTGTAACTGCATTCTTCTTTTCTCTTTACTGAATGGGGATATTCTTGGAGTTCTTCCTATTGCAGGACACTTGATATCCATGTCTGCCTATCAGGAATGAAACCTGCCATAAAGCAATATGTGGGGAGCTATGATCCTGCTCCCACTGAAGTCAGTGGGTGTTTTGACACTGACTGATTCCAAATGCTGAACTTATTGTGGTAGTTGTGGGAGGCTCCATCAAGGAATGGCATGCCCCTTTATGTAAATAAATGTAATAGAAAGGTGATCATAGAATCATAGAATCATAGAATATCAGGGTTGGAAGGGACCCCAGAAGGTCATCTAGTCCAACCCCCTGCTCGAAGCAGGACCAATTCCCAGTTAAATCATCCCAGCCAGGGCTTTGTCAAGCCTGACCTTAAAAACCTCTAAGGAAGGAGATTCTACCACCTCCCTAGGTAACACATTCCAGTGTTTCACCACCCTCTTAGTGAAAAAGTTTTTCCTAATATCCAATCTAAACCTCCCCCACTGCAACTTGAGACCATTACTCCTCGTTCTGTCATCTGCTACCACTGAGAACAGTCTAGAGCCATCCTCTTTGGAACCCCCTTTCAGGTAGTTGAAAGCAGCTATCAAATCCCCCCTCATTCTTCTCTTCTGCAGGCTAAACAATCCCAGCTCCCTCAGCCTCTCCTCATAACTCATGTGTTCCAGTCCCCTAATCATTTTTGTTGCCCTTCGCTGGACTCTCTCCAATTTATCCACATCCTTCTTGAAGTGTGGGGCCCAAAACTGGACACAGTACTCCAGATGAGGCCTCACCAATGTCGAATAGAGGGGAACGATCACGTCCCTCGATCTGCTCGCTATGCCCCTACTTATACATCCCAAAATGCCATTGGTCTTCTTGGCAACAAGGGCACACTGCTGACTCATATCCAGCTTCTCGTCCACTGTCACCCCTAGGTCCTTTTCCGCAGATCCCTGCGCCAAAGAGCTCATGGTCTGAGTCAGTTTCAATCTACTTTAGTTGTGGTTTGCAGCTATTGGTCTAGATTCTCTATCTGCTCCTAGACTCAACACAGCTGTAAATCCAGCTTAACTGGCTGGGGATATCTCTGGAGCAGAGGTTGGAGAGCTAGCAATAAAGACTGTATAAAATGAAATAAATATCTACCAGATTATGGAAAGTGAGGATAATGACTATTATTATATAGTCCACACATTTCTTGCTGCAGTATCCAGGTGCTCCTGTGTTCTCTGGGCGGCTCTGGTACTTTGCTGTTCACAGGACCTAGTGCACTGCATTGCTGCACATCAAGCAGTGTCACTACGTGTGCAACAATCTACTATGACATGCTTTGGGCAATTCAAGGTTCTGGTCATAAGTAGCTGTAATTGGGTGAGCAGATGTGCAGTGTGGAAAGTAGGGATTTTATTTTCACAAAGCTTTGAATGACTGTGTTCACTAGTGCAAGCTATATGTACTAGGGGCTTTCCAAAGTTAGTGGAGAGACACGGTCCCTGCCTTGAAGAGTACACAGCAAAAAGTGATCAGGAGAAAGTGGTGCCTCCAGGAGCAGCTTGGGACCGATATTGTTAATCCAGCTGTATTTTACTGCATTTGACTCTTTTGTTTCCCCCATCTTTAAAATGGGAATTCAATGTTGCCAACTCTCATGATAAATCTGCAATCTTGCAATATTTGGTGGCTTGCTTAAAGCCTCAGCTCATGGAGTCATGTTATTACATGAGAATCTCAGCTTTCATTTTTTTAAAAGTAGGTTTCTACCGCTCATGGTTTCAGAGAATATCTTGAAAACTTGAACCATAATGGCTCAAAAACCAGAAGACAAATAAAAAGAATCCCAAATGTTATATTTTTAACAATCTCATGATTTTTGGGAAGCCTGATTTATGATTTTTGAAGGCTTGGGATTGGCAATACTGATCCTTGGTAAAGTTCTTTGAGATCTACAGATGAGAGCACTGTGTAAAAGCCAAGTGCTGTTACGTGTGTGCATAGTTAATATTTTGTTAGCGCTGTATATGCACACAAGCACATATGTCAATAAGGGACTTTAATGTCTTTTTGTCTCTAAGAACTTACACAATACTTGGTCCTGCCACAGCATAGGGGGCTGGACGTGATGGCCTCTTGAGGTCTTTTCCAGCCCTATATTTCTATGATGTAATGGCTCCAAAAGAGCGTACTCAGTTATCTGCATCTTTAAAAAGTCAATGAACTAAATTCTGCACTGATTTGAATAGAGTTGCATAGGGTGTAAGACAACACAGACCTGGGCCCCTAATCCTGGTGTATATTACATCATCTGTAATTAACAAGTCTGTCTAACATGGCAACTCCCAAACACTTTGACACAGCAATTTATTTAAACTTCCTTTAAGGAAGGAAATATACACATACAAATCTATGTTTAAGGCTATAACATAGGCCAACAAATGCCAGATGATATAGAGTTCAGGATGATAAACTATGTTTATCTCCTATGAAGCCTGATTTAAAACTCACTGAAGTCCATGGGACAAGTTTCTTTTGGATCAGGCCCTAGTGTTGCTAGGTATTGTACTATGCATAACATCGTCGGTGCACAGATACCATTGTAACAGGAGTATTATAACTATTTGCCATGTAGTGTAGCACCTACATGCATAGACTGACAGCCGTAGCTCTGGATCTACATCCAGTTGCTGGTTTGACTGACAGTATTTACTTCCCTGGACCAACATTTTTTGTTTGCTAAAAAGAGGATCTGGGCAAGGGCTACAATCAGGGCTACACTGAAGAGCTCGGTATAAAACGTGTTGCCAGAGTGCTACAATAAGAAGAATGCATTTTTTAAAATCAGATGTGTCTGTCAACCTCTTATTTCAAAAGTGTCACTTGCATATGACACGCTGCCTCATGTAGCTCCTCCTGGCATTTAAACTAAAGCTGACTCTGTGAGGACATATCCTCAGGGCGGGACATGTGTCTGCATTGACTTCCAGGTGAATTGGACTAGGACCTAACACAGGACAGGTCAGATACACAGCAGTTTAGAAATGATGTTAGATAATCAGTCTATTCACAAATATATGTATTTTGGTTCCTCTGTTTTAGTCACGACCAAGAGCTGCTAGGCTGACTTTATTAATGCTTCAGGGATTTGTTATTACTAAATTTATCAAGGTGTTAAACTGGCTTGTGAGAAACACAAGAACTCTTCAGTAATATTGGAAAATGCACCCTAAAGGATTATGCAACCTGGACAAAGTGTCTCACTACATATATAGAATCCTGGTCTCTTTCTTGAAGACACTTACCTCTGGTGTCATTTTATGAATGAATCATGGAGGTATTTTTAGCACTTTGAATTGTGGTATCGCTTTGAGTTCTAGTGGCAGACAGTTATGTAAGAAATCATTCCCCCTGGCTTTTAAAATGTGCAAAGAACTAGAGACGTGATATGAACACCAGTAGTTCACACATTCCTAGCAGAACACTCAAAAAGAGAACACAAATTCACAGAAATCCTGTAGGCTAACCTGCCTTTTATTTTATGCATGTTTAATTCACTGAAGATGAAGTGTATATATAGGCTGATGTGGAGGAACAGCAGTGGGGTGGGAGACTCCACTGGGAAGTGCTGTCTAAAAATTGATGGTGTATGTGATGCTAAGGACAAAAAATGGGCTATAAGAATGCTTATTTGTGATATTTCTTTTTGTTTTTGAATGTGCTGGGCATAATAAACTATATTTTTGTTCATCTGTGTGATGAGGTCACCTATGTAACAGTTCTAAACTGTACTCTAGTAATGTTCATTAACTACTGTCATTGGACTGGCTCAGCCAATCACAACTCAGTTTTCTATAATTCAAATGATGGCATCAGGGAGGCAGTGCAGTCTGTTTGAGTTCAGGAGGAGGCTCCAAGAGCTGCCAAGGCCTAATCCCAGCTCTGAAATGTACTTTGGTCAAATCTTAACCATTCTGTGTTCACCCATCTCTCGAGTGGGGATAATGGGGTATCAGAGTAACAGCCGTGTTAGTCTGTATTCGCAAAAAGAAAAGGAGGACTTGTGGCACTTTAGAGACTAACCAATTTATTTGAGCATGAGCTTTCGTGAGCTACAGCTCACTTCATTGGATGCAATCCGATGAAGTGAGCTGTAGCTCACGAAAGCTTATGCTCAGATAAATTGGTTAGTCTCTAAGGTGCCAAAAGTCCTCCTTTTCTTTTTGATAATGGGGTAGACATTCCAAGTCACAAATAGTACTGGGGTGTCTGAGTTCCACTGACTTTCAGTGAGAACTAGTTGCCTAAGTGCCACTTGTGCCTTTGACCTCCTCACCCTATTGTACTTTCTTGACCACATCATAAGGATGCGTGGGGATTAAATGATATTTGCCAACTGCTTTGGAAATGTAAAGCACTATGTAAGTGTGAGCTATTGATTTATATATTAATGTGCAATAAAATGGTGTACCCAGCTGCCTAGTTAGCGGTACATTTCCAAACTGATACCATAATCTAGCTGACAGCTGCTCTGTCCATCTGCAAGCCGGAATCAGCAAATCTACATAGTTTAAGCAAAGTTGAAGGTTGACCTAAGTGTAGAAAAAGAGGAAAACTGTGCATTTGACAATTACACAAGGGCAGTGGGCAGCTATCCAAGCCAGATCCACTAAGCTAAATCTATGCTTTAATAGTCCTTCAGATCTGGCTAGTCCTTTCAAAACTAGCATCTTAATAAGCCTACCTGAAGGGGGAAAATGGAATAAGCTTTTAGCTCCAACACATTTTGGCGTACTGTCTACTTCACAAAGAGGCTCTGGCTGCTGCGTGTGGAAAAGCTCCCATTAGGCATAACACAGAAACATTTCCAGCTCCCACCAGTGCTGTTTTGTTTGGGCCTTGATGGTCGCACAACATCCCATTTGGATGGAAGGGTCCTGCCATTATTGATCTCATACAGAGTTGGAATAAAAAGGAAACACTAAACAAACACAATGGGCAGATCTTCAGCTGGTATAAATCATGTAGCTCTATTGAAGTCAATGGACCCAGTCTTGCAAACCCATACTGATGTGAACAGTTCCTTTGAAGCCAAAGGGACTAATTCAATGAGAATGTTTTTTCAGGATAGGGCCTAGAGAGATGTGGAAATACACCTGTAATAAATGATATCTAAATTTGACCCTTATCCATCCATATATAACCCTAATAGGATTTGCACTTAGAACCTGTACTGCCAAAGCAGGTTCCCTATCCATATAGCCAAAGAGATAGTTCAGGTATTTAGAGCAAAATTGTTTCATCAAAACAGGCTCATCCTATTCCAGTAGAGGTCACTGTTTACATGTGTTCTGTGCTAAGTTTGGACGTGTGTGTTCTCAGCTTGTTACACCCTGCGATAAGGAAAAATGGCACAGATAAACAGACTTCTTTTATACAAAAGATTGCATGTTGCCCATATGAGTAGGAATATTAGTGAAAGAATAGCTGTGCCATTGCATACATCAGGATAGTTACGTGACAAAACCATTGGTATGTGTCACATAATCCTTCATCTTCTATCAACTTGTTGAATTTAGGACGGAAATAACCCCCACTCCTGAGTTTCGTAAAACAGTACTTTATTTTTGCAGGTTTCTAGGTGTAATATGACAACAGTTCAGAAGAGGGAATGCCACATACTTTTTATGGTGGTATCCATGGTTACCTGCTACCTCCTCTGTTGGATGCCATATGGGATAGTATCTTTGATTGTAACATTTGGCAAGCCAGGAATAATCACTCCAACAGTAAGCATTATCCCATCCATTTTGGCAAAGACTAGAACATTTGTTAATCCTGTTCTCTGTGTGCTCTTGAACAAACAGGTAAGAATTTCACTTTGTTTGTATTTACTCTGAAACACAATTGCTCCTTCATATTAGA
This sequence comes from Lepidochelys kempii, assembly GCF_965140285.1. NCBI lineage: Eukaryota > Metazoa > Chordata > Testudines > Cheloniidae > Lepidochelys > Lepidochelys kempii. The sequence continues at coordinate 97,657,791 of NC_136388.1, read as the reverse complement.
TTTGTGATCAGTAAGTGCTATTGTTAAAATATATGTAACAATTTTGTATGGGGACCTGTCTGAAATGAGCTGGGGTGTCTCAGTCCCTTTCTAATGGACTGTTGGAACACCCAGCCTCACAACGAGTTTCAGTTAAAATGACAAAGGTTTAGCCGAGTTGGCATGTAGTCTGTCTTTTCATTCCTCTGGAGGTGATCATTAGGAAGTAGGGCACAGTAGTGGGGTCACTATGGGGTAGCTTGCACTGCCACTGTCCATTCTGTGCGTGCTCTATTTCATAAGACATAATTGAGCTCTTGACTTGTTCTGGAGACCCTTTGTCCCCTATTTGTGACATCACCCTTCTCTGGTGATGCATGCAGCGCAGTTACGCATTAACAATCTGTAATTAATACACTTTGTCCTGCACCACACACAGCAAATGTATTTTCTTACTGAACTGCACTGTGGTGTTAAAAAAAATAGTTCTTGTCAATAAAAGTAACCCAACAGAAGTCTAATATGTCCTTGTGTTGCTGACTTGCTCTCCCACTACAGATGGGGAGTAGCTTTCTGGCCTCATTTTAAGTTTTTTTTGGAGAGGGTCCATAGAATGGTCCCTCCCATTTCCGCTTTGTCTATAGCTCCCTAATCCTGATTCACAGTTACCCCGCAAGTTAGAAGTTGTGAGTTGCAATGGAGGCGATAAACCACATTTCTGGTTTCCTGATCCTTTGGCTTCTCAGCAGTTGGCTACTTTTCAGGCACAAGCGAGAGCAGCCTGAAAGCTGGCTGAACATACATTGACTGCCAATGACCCCAAGAGGCCAGTATGCCATCTGGGGATTATAAGGACACGTGGGGAGACCCAGCCAGGGAAGGGGAATGTTGTAGGACCTGCTACAGTGATAAAGATAATCCCTTTGTTGGGGCAGACCTCTGGTGGTCATCTGAGCCACTTTCAGGGCAAGTAGTTTCTGGCAGATCAGTACAAACCTGCCTAAATGTACTACAGGATATGGTCCTACATTCATTCTGAATAGACTATGCACAAATTAAAGCAGGGCAAAGGGCTGCAGAGATAAGCACTGCACGGTGAATGCTGAGAGGTTGTCATTGCTTGCAGCATCATTCTCAGGCTCTTTCTTTGTCCAGACAAATCCTTCCCAGCAATGCCATGATCCTGAGGAGTGATGATGCATTGCATATAGCCTCCATCATGCTAAAAATTGGTGTTGCAAAGATATAAACAGAGCTGATTGTCTATGCAGCTGGATGGAGTGACTCAGATGAGCAGAAAAAGGAAAATGTTGCACAAACAGCAAGCAGAAGAAAGACTTAAAACACCGGAACTTAAAAGTGATAACACAGCACGCAACTGAGTGGGGGAATGATAAGCTGACTCCACTCTTCTGATCAGCACCACAGCTTTACTTAAATAGAAAATACACACACACACAAAGGCAACATTAGTCTTGGAAACTAGACAGGAGGAAATGTCCAGAAGCTCCTTTTGGTATCATTTCATTTACTGGCAAGTTAGTTTCACAGACATAGAACATGCTAGTGTGCACACACAGTAATGCTTCCAGCAGTACACAGCAATTTTGCTATTTATTGCAGTAGTGCACACAGTGTGCTAGGCGCTGTCAAAACTTTTAGGAAAGGCCAGTCCATGCCTGAAGAGCTTAGCAGCTAAGGAAAGCTAATTTGCATTATTTTCCCTTGAGCTCCCAGTGTTCCTACCTGGATATATATTGACAGCCTAGTTATAGTGAGTGGGGATGGAAGAATGCACTCTATTGGGTATTGTCCAGAGTAAATTAGAGGCTAAAACCAACAGGAAGATTCAAGTCTAGTTTCATGAGAGGAAGTGTCTCAGTGATCTGAGGAAAGAAAAGAATGGAAGAATCACAGAGAAGGGAATAGAGGGGTGGCTAACATGGGGATGCATGTAATGTGCTATAGGGGAACACCAAGAGGGAGAGGTAGAAGGGAGTGATTCCATGAGAATATTGAAAGCCATGAGTCTTTTGCCAAATGTTCAGTTACCCTGAAAGTGATAAAAGTTGGCGGTGATAGAGTTGTAAATTGTGCTTCTCTGTAATGGTGACGTTTCCAGCCCTAGCTCTTCTTGTCCTTACATGCATGTTCTCTTTCATACAGGGCTTTCTTTAGGCACCTTCTTTGATTACATTAACAATGTTCTGATCAAGGGTCAACCAAATTCTGAGCTGGCATCCCGACTTCTAGCCTAAATTCAGTGTTAGTGATGAGGTTCTATTTCCCTTGGCTGAATAGCAAGGCTCTGCCTACACTGGGGAAATGAGCTGCACTAAAAAAGACCATGGTTTGAATGCTTGTGTGGACAGGGATGACAGATTTTGAAGAGTGTTAGCTGGTCCTGGGCAGCTGGAGGTGGCTCCCAGGGTCTCATATTAGTCTAGACAGGGCCTAAGGGTTCTCAGGTCACTCTGCTTCTGGAGAAGACCTCAGAATTTTACTCCCCACTTGTGACCTGCCCGTCTTTGCTGTGGTGATGAAGAGAAGCATATATGTTTTCAGTTTGAATATTGTGGGGAAGGGTGAAAAAGGAGCTGCACTGTTTGACCTGAAACATTTCAACAGCCAGGAGTTTGGGAACAGATAGTTTCTCACAATCTAAAAAGAAGCTGTGGGTCACAATTCCTGCATTATTATTAAGGACTGTGGTTTAACATTTGGACCAGTACAGTAAATGTTTACCCATAAGGGTGAACTCACTGGCGGCTCTTGCCCAAAACAAAATCTAGGCCAATGTTTTTATAATTAAAAACTTTTCTAAGAGCAGCATTTTTGTTTCCAGCAGAAACAGGTGCTCAGAAGAATGAACTTGCTTGGCACTAGATGAAGAGGAGCATGTAATTGGCTGCCTTTATAATTCATAATAATTTTCAATGGGAGAGTGCTGTGTTGTGAATGCATTTTAAGTTCTATTGATGATTTCACCCTGCTATGTTTAGAAAAAAAACACACACACACACGGTCCAGGCCCAAAGACACTGCAGACCCTTCAAACCTCTCCCTCATCCATGCTAGCACTCTGTCAATTCCCACGTCCTGGCTGGTGAAGGAGAAGGACCCTGGTGGTTTAGGAATCCCACAAAGTCCTTCCACACTAACCCATGGCTGCCATCTAGGAATCGTTGCATTCCACATGACCACACTAGAAACCTTTCATATCTTGTTTTAGTTAGGGAGATTTGAGCACTGCAGAAAATCAGTCTGAGTCCCTATGCTACTGGGAGATCCTGTGTCAAAGCACTGAGACTCAGTAGTGCAATGCATAGTTATCTGTTTCAGTGAACAGCAGCATTATTCCTGTGTTACAGATTAGAAAGTTGAGGTCAAGTAACTTACCCAAGGTGATGTGAGAAGACTGTGTCACAGACAGTAAGAAACCCCACAAATGTCCTGGCTCCCAGTCCTGTTTGTTAATGATTTGGACCTTGTTTCTGCTCTAGGCACTGCAGTGATTCAGCCAAAAAACTGGTTTCAGAGTAACAGCCGTGTTAGTCTGTATTCGCAAAAAGAAAAGGAGGACTTGTGGCACCTTAGAGACTAACCAATTTATTAGAGCATAAGCTTTCGTGAGCTACAGCTCACTTCCTCAGATGCATATCGTGGAAACTGCAGCAGGCTTTATATATACACAGAGAATATGAAACAATACCTATTCCCACCCCACTGTCCTGCTGGTAATAGCTTATCTAAAGTGATTTCCAGCACAAATCCAGGTTTTCTCACCCTCCACCCCCCCACACAAATTCACTCTCCTGCTGGTGATAGCCCATCCAAAGTGACAACTCTTTACAGAATGTGCATGACAATCAAGCTGGGCTATTTCCTGCACAAATCCAGGTTCTCACATCCCCCCACCCCCATACACACACAAACTCACTCTCCTGCTGGTAATAATAATTTAAATAATAATTTAATTTAGGCTTAAATAGAGACTTGGAGTGGCTAAGTCATTATGCAAGGTAGCCTGTTTCCTCTTGTTTTTTCCTACCCCCCCCCCCCAGATGTTCTGGTTTAACTTGGATTTTAACTTGAAGAGTGGTCAGTTTGGATGAGCTATTACCAGCAGGAGAGTGAGTTTGTGTGTGTATGGGGGTGGGGGGGATGTGAGAACCTGGATTTGTGCAGGAAATAGCCCAGCTTGATTGTCATGCACATTGTGTAAAGAGTTGTCACTTTGGATGGGCTATCACCAGCAGGAGAGTGAATTTGTGTGGGGGGGTGGAGGGTGAGAAAACCTGGATTTGTGCTGGAAATCACTTTAGATAAGCTATTACCAGCAGGACAGTGGGGTGGGAATAGGTATTGTTTCATATTCTCTGTGTATATATAAAGCCTGCTGCAGTTTCCACGATATGCATCTGAGGAAGTGAGCTGTAGCTCACGAAAGCTTATGCTCTAATAAATTGGTTAGTCTCTAAGGTGCCACAAGTCCTCCTTTTCTTTTAGCCAAAAAACTGAACTCTGCCTGTAAATTAGTCGATACCTGCAGATTCAAAGGTACTTGTATGGGAGTCCCAGACATAAGAGGGCTAACACAGGTGTATTTACTCGTACTTCCCGACTAGTATCCTGAACACAGACATCCCCCATTGACTGCAGTGGGACAGGATTACAGTCTCTTGTTAGATCGATGTGATGTGCTCTGTTTGAACTTATAAGGCTAGACTGTGACCATGCACTGGAGTGGGAGAGAGTATGTACGCCCCTTTATCCCCACACTCGCTGCCCAGACACTGGGTCCAATGCACAGGAGGAAGTGGGGCTGCACTCTTGCTAGCTCCCCTTTCCAGAGACAATGGCAGGAAGGGGTAGACACAGGCAAAGATTTGTCTCTGCCCTCTCCAATCAGCTGAGCGAGTCCACAGGGGCAGGAATTTCCTGTTGGTAGAAGCCAAGAGTCAGTTGCTACCTCCTGGGAGCAAAGAAGAACTGAGACGGTAGCCAACCAGGCCATTGGTGGTTAGACATAGTGGCTGAAATGAGAGCTCAGCCTACCAGCGACAGCTGGGCCCAGGGTGGTCAAAGTTCAGGAACAAGCTGATGGACAGTACCACAGTGACAAGCCAAATGCCAGAGGGCAAGCCTTAGTCACAGGCTAGAGGCAGAGCCAAGGACCAAAGTCAGCCAGAGGGGAGCAAAGAAAGAGCAGGCACAGGTAGCAGGCTGGAGCAGGGCTGGAACACAGCAGGAGCAAGGACAGGAAGCAGGGCAAGCACAGCTACAAGCACCAAACACCTTGAGCAGCAATTGAGCTGTTGTGGGAGCCAGGCTTATATCAGAACTGCTAAACCAGCAATCAATCAGGTGCTGTCACTACTCTGTCAGTTCCAAGGCAGGGCAGCTGGGTTCGTTGGTTGCCTAGCAGTGAAGTTAGTCAGGGAGCAGGGGAGTCTGGCCCCCACAGATCACAATTCCTGGAAGTGCTACTCCTAGGGTGGTGCCTCAAGTCATAATCTAGCCTATAGTCAACAGGGACAGGCCTTTAAATGCCCTGAAAGCTCTCATCTCTCTCCTTGTTTGAGTAGCACATACATGGGAGTGCTTTCAGGATGCATTTAGCAAGTTACATTGCCATCTATTGACAGCTCTAATAATCTTTAAACATAATCCTCAGACTGCTCGCAAGTTAAACTGGACCGAGAATCTGCTGAGGCTTAAAGGTGGCTTGGAGCTACCTTTCCTTACTCCTCCCCTCCCCCAGTCAGGATTGAACCCAGGAATGATTGATGAAGGTTTGGATATTGAACACCCCAATGTTCAGATCTGGCCCTGAGAGTTGGTTTAGAGCCACTACTATTCTTCTGTATGGTTCTCCAAGGCACTAGCAGGGATGTTTCCTTTGGGTCTTAGTGCTTTCAAATATTTTTAAAACCATTTCTAGGAAATATTGGAAAAATCCCATCTGTATCCCGATATCTGCTAGCGCCCCAGGAAAGTGCATCTGTGTGCGGAGTGTTTGCCACCCTGGCTAAGTGTAGCTTTATTCTCAACACATTATTATACCTCATAATAAGGGTCACAAATTAGACTGCGCTGCTTTACTTGCCACCTGCCAAAATCCAGTCCCCTTCTTTCCTCTCAGTGCTAATAACCAAGGGAGGTTCATAACAGAATGGACAGAGGCTCATTTGGTGAGGACAGGTGCTGTTTGTCTGCATGGCAGTCTTGCCTGCCCTACTGCTTTAGAGTTCTGTACCTGGCATCCAGCTGTCAGCTGCCACCCGCTACATCAGAGTAACCAGAAATAAACTGAGACTTGTCACAGTTCAATTCATCACTTATTGCAACGTGGTGGGGAGAAGGAAGCTGGGAGTAAGAGGGCAAAACTGAACGTGGTTTGGGCTGATTCTCCTCTTGCGTACACTATTTCGTTCCATTTACTACAATGCATTCGTTCCATTTACTCCTGACTTCCACTGTCATCATGTTGAGGACAATCAGCTGCTTTGTGGAGGATTTTTGCATGTCAGCACAACGATCATATCCAGTTTAAGCTCTTTCCTCTCCCAGAGTGACTATCCCCCCACTTGTTAAATACTAATGTAAACTGGCCTCTTTGGTTTTAGTTCAGTTTGGGTGGTTTTGTATGTGGGTTTCTTTTTCTTTAGCAAATGGTCTGTTCTTGTTGCTGTCATCTCTATCTGTGTCAAATATGTAATACTTCAACCAAAGACTGCCGCATTTCCTAGACCATGGGGATTGCTGTTAAAAGAGGGGTGAGGTTCTTTTGCATCAGAGTCAGAAGCCTAGTGAATGGGATGCATTAGGATCTGTTCAGTCCTATGTTTATGAAGAGTTCCTCTTGAAGGAAGTACATCCTAAAAACAAGCAACCTATATTCTATCCTTGTACTTCATGTGGAACTGAGCTATAGCTTGATAGTGAAGTTTGAACAGAAGATCAATCAAAATAAAGAGAAATCCATCCTTAAAGCTGTATATCTATGAGCAAAGTTGAAAAATTCTAGCAGGGAGGGGTCTGCATTTGGTTTTCCATTGTGTGTAGTGGCGTATTGCTCCTGCACAGCGACTCTTCCTTCCCTTTTATAGCCAGCTAAGCTTCATTACCCCATCACTTCCTGAATCTTGAAGGGTGTTGCTTTTGAAACAGTCCACATTTTGTCAGCTCATTTGAGTAGCAAAGCTGTGTTTAAAAAGGGGATGGCCCTCATATTGGCTGACAGTAGGGATTAAACTGGGGATTCCCAGAGCTAAAATCATGGGGCTCTACATCTTGAGTTAAAAAGATAGGCTATGTAAGTGGGGGCTGTAACACAGTTGTGTTCTCTGAGGATAATGTATGGAGTGGGACCTGTAACACACACTGACAAGTGGGTTATATTAACAGGCTTCTTGGCCAGTTCCTCAGATTTATTATGCACAGGATGAAGTGCAGGGAGCTAGTAATAATATAAAGTTTATTCTTCCTCTCTCAAGTTTGTGTGATGTGATCCTTAAGGGGCTGCTCGAGACTATGTTTTTAGTGTACACTCTCCTAAATTTCAGTTTTTCAGTTTTTTTTTCTTCTTTAGTTCTACAGGTGTTTAATCACTTTAGTAAAATGTGGACTGTTCCCTCAGTGTACTAAAAACATTCTAAATTCAAAAGAGAGCCAAAACTTTGAGACAGCTGGCTGGGTAACAGAGATTCCCCTATCTCAAACGCCGGTGGATGAAAGGCAAAGCAAAAATAACACTCAACGCTCTTCAAAAAACCAAAAGACTCTTGTGGTTCATTACGAAGTCTAGATCAAAAAGCTGCTTTTACAACCTTCCATTCAACCTCTATGTTGGCCCAGCAATGAAAGAATGTCCCAATTCCCAATAGAAATAAACAGTAGGACGAACATAGAAGACATCACCGAGGCCCATAGGACTCTCACTACGCAATGATGTTAGGTTTATGTCTGCCAAGAAGAATAAGATGCAATACAGATCACGCTTGGAGATTGTCGGCTAGCAGCCTTTCACACTTCAGCATGTATGCCCTAAATCTTACACATTTAAGAATACCACATGTATGCAAGCTACTGGAATAGATTTCAGCTTTGCCAGTAATACAAACATTACTGGCAAAGAAACATTTCTACCTAGAAACATCAACAAAAATTTGTGACCCTCTTAATTCTGAAGTAATGGTTGCTCTGCAATGGTTTCTTCTATATCATTTCTGGAATGGTAGATGACCTGTTATTGCCATCAGAAGTGCTGATTCACTAGCACTGAAATCATCTTTCCTGGAAATACCTCTTCTGGGCCAGTGACACTGCAGCATGGTGAACTGAGAGAAATACCTGTGTTATCTACGCTACCTAGTCACAGAGCGAGAAACAGGCTCCTAACCTCCCTTTCTGTCTTTATTTCTTAGTGTTTTGGTCTCTGTTCACCTAGCAGCATTTTGTTCACAAACACGTACAAAAATGCTAGACCCCAAGGCTTGAAATCCTAACATGGGGAGCTGCATGAGCACTGACTTATCAGCCCCTCAAGTCACAATTCTTAGTGTCAATGCAGAAATGCAAATTGTTTTTAAGCAAAATGACTGTGACTCCACTACACCAGTTGCTTAATTGAACCATCGAGCTTCAAAAGCTATCAGATGCTGTTTTGTTGGTTTAATATTTTTATCCTCCTTTGCCAGTCAAGAAATATGCTGATCTGAAGTCTGCCTGATATTGCCTGTGTTATGATAAGCTACTCTGATCTCTTCTGGCCTTAGAATCTAGGAAACAGTAAAGAATGGTTTGTCTGGCATTATTTTGCACAGCTTAATTGTCAAAATGCCAATGGTGTGCTTGGCCCCTGAACATACAGGACAGTACCTGCCCTAAGGAGCTAACCATCTCTGGCTCTCTAGGCTAGAGTTTTCTGCTAGCATTTCCTTCCATTGCTCCCAGCTGCACAATTCCACAGGTGGTAGCAACTGTGAGAGTGCTGGAGAAGACAGTGCAGCTTCTGGCATTTAAAGCATTGTGTCCGGTAGATCTGTGGCCACCTGGAGTCTGTATTAGGGCTGCAATGGCTGGAGCTGAACCGGCAGTCACTGTGGTGGGAAAATATGAGCAAAGGCTTGCCAATGTAGACACTCGCTAAATGCCAAGGATGCTTGCACTGCCCTCCAGTCAAACCTGGTCCTGTATGTTTTTGGAGGTGGGTGCAGTAAAGGATGTTCCAACTCAGGAGTAGGGTGAACATCAGCAGAAAAGTTTCACTCTTTATTCCACATAAGCTTAAAATTGCCATTGTTTCCTTCCCATTTAGTTTTGTTTGGGAGAAGTGCTAAATAAATGACTGTCCCACTATTGTTCCCCCTCCAGCTGTGTGTGTGAGCTACTGTAGAGGGTCCGTTCCAGTTGATATCAAGGCTGCTGTTAGAACTGCAAAGGCTATATAAAGTCCCAGACGCTCACTATTCCAGTAAAAGATTTCCCCACTCCAAGTGTAACATTGTCCTTCTGTCTCCCCCATTCCTGTTTGTGAATAAGGTGCAATCTTGCCTAGATGAAGGAGAGTTCATCCAGCTGGACTGCTCGCCTCCTGCCCTCTGTTAGCACCTATGGTCCTCTCCACCCATCCCACTCTACTTTCCCTCCCTGTAGAACAGGGGTCAAGCCTGGTAGCCCAGAACACCAGCCATCCGTCCCCAGCACCAAGGATGGGCAGTCACGCCTCCAGCCAGCTAGACTGTACACCAAGACACAGCAGTGGGTGCCCCACCACTTTGTCTGCCCGAGCTATCTCGCCTTGTACAGACACACAGCCAGCATTGTCCTATTCCTGTTCCCAGTGTGGCCCCTAACCCCGCTATAGCCCAGACTGACCTTAGCACACCAAGCCCTGCAAGGGATATGATTTCTTACCCCTCAGGACAGTGCATAGGCACTGCACTTGCTAAAAGCGGGATGCTCATGGCTTTTCCCTGAGCCAGCTGCTGCAATTAACGCTTGTGCCATTTCTCTCATGATTTAGTACTAATTAAACAAGAAATTCTTGGCCCATGGAGGGCTGTCAGGTTAGCTTTGGGACTGAAAGCACTCAGAGAAAATGCAGTCTTGTTGCTGCTCTCCACAAACAGGTTCTCAGAAAAGAGTATGGCAATCTTATTCCTGATGGCTGTGTCCCATTGCACCCATTACTAAATTCCACATACGAAACATCCATCGTGGTGTGGATGTGTTATGTAAATAGTTTAGCATTGTGCTCTGGGCCTTCCGGGCATCTTTTGATGCTTTTTTAACACTCATTTTAAATTAATGGACTCAAAACTCTAAATGCTGTGGGTCAGACCTCTTTCCTGGCAACACACTCTTCTCTACCCCTCCCAGAAATTTTAGGCCAGTCGGGAAAAAAAAGAAGAAAATTACTGATAGATAGATATATTCAAAGGGTCATTCCTTTCACCCTTGTAATTTTGACCCAGGTGGAGCTGGGTGTTGTTAAGGAGGTTTCAGACCTTAATAAAATACTGCATTTGTGGTACAGCCTATGCATAAAGAGACTAGTGCAGATAGGGCTGCTACCATGTCTTTAGCCTCCTTGTCGTGTCCTCTGCTTTTAACCTGTACTGTTTCAGCACCCATTAGATCAGTAAATATACTTCCTGTCTGTTAGCAGAATCTTCCCTTGTTACTGGCGGTAAAGGAACTCCCACCAGATGTTAGTGTAGGGTCTGATCCTGCAGTCCTGACTCAGGCAAAATTCCCATTGACTACAGTAAGTCAGTCATATTTTAGATCAGCACAAAATGTGAGAATGTAGGTGACATGCGCCTCTCCTCAGAAAGAACCCAAGGACTAGAGGTTAACCTAATCCAGCTGCATGGGAGAGAACGACATCTTCATCCCCATGCCTGGTTGTTAGGAGGCTGCTTGCACAGCAAATCTGGGTACCCTGAGGAACTCAGTGCTTGTGTTTTGGCTTTTTCATCCATTCCCTGGCAGCAAATGGATGGGGAAGGGGTGGAGTCTTTGTTTAAGCCTTATATATTTGCTTCATATAATAGGGTTGAAATTCACCCACTGGCAGATGATATTCCCCATCCCCTCCCCAGCCCTCCAGTAATGTGCCAGCTGGTAGAGATGGCTGGAAATAAGAGGGGAAATAGGTTAGACCAAACTTGACTTCCTTGTTCTGGCAAAATTCTACTGAGAATTGTGCAGGAGCAAGGAATTAAGCATGAAGTCCTGAGAGCCTGATCCTGCATTGCTTTGCTTCCAAGTCAGATCCCAACCACCGTATACATTTTAGGCCTTGAGTTTGGACTCTCTTCTCACTCTCATCTGGATCCATAAACCCATGCCTTTGGCCAGTTCTTGGTTAGAATAAGCAATAGATGTGTCTCTTAAAGCCCCTCACCTGCTGACTGGTGTTGATAGATATATAAACAGCAGCATGCTGAGATACTGAACCAGTAGCATGACTGCCCTAGTATCTATCAGTTATATCTGTAGAGAAATCAGAGAGGCAAACCCTAGCTCTGAGGATTTAAATGGAATAAGGGTTATTCTGGTGGCAGTATGTGGACATGCAGTTCTCTTTTCTAGAAGTCCTCACCAAATCCTTTGCTACATTCAGGGTTGGAGTTTGGAGGAGCCAGCTATGACATTTACCACCTCATTAATGTAGTGTGTCAAAGAAAGACCAGAATAAAAAACCATCCCTAAGTTTAGAAACTCTTGGATTTTTACAGTGTGCACACGTAAAGAAGAAGAGGGGGAAAAAAGAACTGAGAAAAGGAATCCCTGTGTATATAACTGAGTGTGGATGTATATAGTACGTTTATTACACAGACTTCATCAAACATGTTTTGAGTTAGGAAACACATATTTTTCTCATATTTGTAGTATCAAAGTCATTATAACAACTTCATGTAATTCCAAATGTCTCCAGCCTGTTCCTTTCTTCGACACGTATGCCCTTTTGCTTTTGAATGTTGGAGGTGTGGAATGGATCTAGTGATGGATACTTAATTCTGGAGACGTCGTCCTCCCTGCAGTGGCAGGCTGGTTGTTATAGCACAAGGACTGAGAGCTTTTTTCTCTCTCTTTTATTTCCAATGCTGCAAATGCTGGTTGATTTTTTAATATTAATAAAAGTAAATCCAGTGTTAACCTCATCTTCTCCTTTGTATTTTATTATTTATAGACTAAGACTTATATTTGCTTCACATGATAGGGAGAACTTCAGCCACTGCCATTGGTTTTCTATGCTGTAGAGCTCCCCTCACAGTAACTGTACATGGGAGGAGTGGTGGCACACTGGAATCTGTGCGAGCTGGGGTTTGTGTCACCTCTGAATATGCCTAATAAACGTTTTAGTGCCAGTGTAAAAGGATGTGGATTCAAGGGCCTGTCTTTGCCAATGCCTCTGTGTAAACCAGAGGGGTGTGACAAAATCCCATCCGCTAAAACTCTTGCCAATGTGTTAAATGATAATCCCATTGAAATCAATAAACTCTGGGCCAGGTCTGAGCCAATACACTGCTCACTACTCCCATTGGCTTCAGAGGAGGCAGGGCTGCCTCCAAAGTGTAGAATAGATACTTCCCCAGCTTCACATGGTTGAAGGCCTTCTCACCCTCTAAAGAGCATGCTGCCACTGGGGCAAGGTGTTCATTTGCTTTGCAACATTATTTATCCTGCAAGCAGGTGCTGTTGGGGCCACACCGGTTCTTAAGCAAAGAGAACTGTGGGGATATGTGGCTGCTGTACCATCCTTGGAGAGGATGCTGTGTCAGCTTCACCCTGAACATGAAGCCTGATACATAACCCCATGAAGTCAATAGCCCAATGATTTCAAGAGCTTTGGATCAAGCCCATGTCCAGTTCCACTAGTCAGTGCAGAGTAGAGTCATAGCCCTGCCCTCTACCTGTCCCCTTCGGACAAGGGAAGTAGCCTTCTGAATTCTTTGGCGCCCAGGGCTGCCATTATGACCAAGTCCCACACTGTTGTGCAGAGAGGAGAGCTCCCCCCTACACTCTCTGCCTTGCTGCATTTACACCCATGTGTGGGCTGGACACAGTCTTGCCCAGCTTGCTCCCAGGGAGATGACACTCACAGCAGACAATTGTGCAGATCTGTGACCCTCCAGCTTCTTTCCTCCAAGAGCAATTAAATAGCTAACAAGCTGCATTTAAATTATCCTCCTGGGCCCCTGAGTTAACCCTTCGCTGAGCTGACTGGAGCAGTTCACACCACTCAAAGCTATTGATCCAGGCCCTCTGCAGACTGAGGCCTCGTCTACACTTAAAATTTAGATCTACATAAATTCAGATCAACATTAGATTCACACCCCTGAGCACTGTAACTATGCTGACCTAAACCCCAGTGTAGATGCAGCTAGGTTGATGGAAGAATACTTTAGTCAACCTAGCTAGAATATGGTTGACAGATATTGAACCTGGCTGAGTTTCCTTCCCCAAGGGACAGTGCTGCAGTCTGTCCAGATAATTCAGGAGGCTTATGGGAGGCAGCCAAGATTCTCATTTGTTGGTGCGAGGAGGGATCACAGGCCTCTTAGCTCCTTCTGGAGAGGGGAGTGCCCGGTGCTGCTCTCCTGCAGTTCCCTTTCCAACCTTCATCCCCTCCCACCACCAGCCTTTGGAATGGCACAGTCAGGGGCCGAAGGGCTCCATATGCTAATATGAGAGGCCAGTGGTTGCCTCAAGAGGCCTGTGAAGATGGCAGAGGGGAAGTTAAACAGGGGAAATGGTGGAATCCCTGCAAACCCTGTCTCAAAAAGAATGATCTTGAAAATGTTTTTCTTGGGAGACCACCACAACATCCCAGGGACATGTGCATTGTGCCTGATCTTGTGGTATGCTAAGCAATCCTCAGCTCCCGTTATATTTACCCTCACAAGACTGGGCCTCACACAGCTCCAAAGGGCAAATCCTCATAAGTACAGAGCACTGGAAACTCTCGTGGACGTCAGTGAGGGCAGGTGCAGGCCCAGACTTTGAGATCTGCTTGAAGCATCACTTAACCTCGAGACTGAGTGGTAGAAACTGATTTTGCCTGAAGCAGCATGCATGTTCATGCAGCTGTATTTTATTTGCCTCTTAACAGAGCCCCTTGCTTTGCAGACTAACACGGCTGCTACTCTGAAACCTTGTTTTGCAGTTTTAAAACTAGCTTGAGGCCAGCACTCTTTTTCTAGTGTACTTCTAAGTGTCATCTTTACACAGCCTTTGGAAAATGAGTTTACTTGTGCATCCCACTTTAGAGTTTTCCCCAGCGTCACTTGGTGCATCACATTTGCTGCACTGTTAATTTCTTTTCACCAACCACTTTCCTGACCAAGCAGTGTGTGGCTAAGTGTGAGATGGATGGATGGGTGCATGATGAGTCAGTAGGTGGCAGAGCTGAGCTGGCATCTGACATGCTGCTTGCAATTTAACATTTGCAGTCCAGTATCTTTACAAGGGATCTCTGCTAGCAGAGTCACTTTCTAGAGGCAAAGGATAATGAAGGGCTACTGCAATCCCAGGCTAGTGTCTGGCTTTGGCTGAGAAGGCTGCCATTCCAAGGGCTGGTGGTGGGAGGGGATGAAGGTTGGAACTGCAGGAGAGCCTGTGGCAAACCAGCTGAGCTGGGAAGAGCATGCAGGCATTACGTTCTGGCAATAGAAGTGCCGCAGCGTTCAGAGCTTCAGCTCCTTATAAAGGAACGCTTACACCAGTGGCCGCAACGCTACAGCTTACAGTGCTAACACTGCAGTGTTGTGGGCTATTATTATGGTATCAGTCGTGTTTGTTGTGCCCCAGCCTTGTCTTGCAAGTGGTCCTGTGATACCAGAGCATCAGCTTTGGCTCTCATCATGCTTGGGTTGTGTTCTCTGTTTGGCTTGAGGTACTAAATGGAGCACTCTGGGGATTTCAGCAGCATGCAAATTGCCATTTTAGTGCAATGATCCCGTCTGCCCCACACTAATCCTCATGTTAAGTCACAGACAGGTGGTGAGGCTTTTATGGAGAAGCTAATTTGGGCAGGAAGGTTTTCCGTCATCTTTATGACCAGGGTCTATTAGATTCAGCCTGTGGGGCTGCGTTGCACTGACCCTTGATTGCCTGCCTTTTCTAGTGGGCCGAGCTCCGTTTTTTAGCTCAGGAATATCTCATGTTCATGGAAATATTATTGTATGTGAATGTGAGCAGAGGCCAAGATCCAGGAAGAAAGGCTGCCCATGCACCACCCCTTGCCTGAGCAGCCCTCAATGCAAAGTCACCCAACCTCTTCACAAGGAGTTTTGAAATGATTAAAAAGCCTGCGAAAGTAGATGAATGGTGGTCTTGTGACAAAGGGCATGGCTACACTGCAATCAAAGACCTACGCCCGGCCATGGCTGGCCCAGGTCAGCTGACTTGGGTTCATGGGTATCGGGCTGCAGGGCTATAAAACGGCAGTGTTGACGCTGGGACTCGGGCTGGGATCTGAGACCCCATGTGGGGGGGACAGACTCGGAGCCCGGGTTCCAGCTCGAGGCAGAACAGCTACACTGCAATGTTATAGCCCCGCAGCCTGAGGCCTGCAAGCCTGAGCCAGCTGACTCAGGCTCTGAGACGTGGTGCAGCTGTTTTTTTTATCACAGTGTAGTAGACGTACCCTTAGGTGTGCGATGGGACACAGGAGACCTGTTCCTGACTCAGCTACAGACTCCTGTGGAAGACACAATCTCTGTGCCGCAGCTCCCCTCAGTACAATGGGGACAATAGCACTGCCATGCTTTTTTTTACCTTGTCTGTTTAGATTGGAAACAGAGACTGTCTCTTTTGTGTGAACGCCCAGTGCCTGGAAGGGGGTCTTGATCTCTGCTGGGGCCTCTAGATGCTACAATCATGCACATTTTAAATATTAGTAATAAGTGAAAAGGTGCTGGAGCAATCATTGCGTGGAGTTCTCTCGTCACAAAACAACATCCCCTCCTCAGCAGGCCGGCACACCTGGACCCGGACCTGGATGAGCCATCCAGCATCCGAGGGATGTTCTGGCATGAAGGGCCCATCTGGTCCTTAGCCACTCTGCTGAAGCGTGGCTAATGGTGGGGGTAATTTTCATTATATGGAAATCTGTCCACTAGAAAGTGGAGTGAAACTGCCAACTCATATCACAGAGATGCCAGAATAGCCTTCAGATGGAAACAGCTTTCTAGGAGCAGCCTGTTGCATGGACTCGGATTCCTGTGTGTCCTTGCTCTGTGCAGTCCCTCTCCCGTTCCAGACTCCATAGTTAACCAGTTCTCTCAGACTGAGTGCTGTGCTGGTCCTGTTCAGGGGTTCAGTCCTGCCCTCTGTGGCAGCCTTTCCACTGGCAAACTAATCACTGCACAGACCTTTTTATTGCCCTTCCCAGTTCTTATTACTCTATCTGCTGTATGTGCTTACCTGGCCCCCAACCCCCAAGTATCTGAGAACCTCCCAATCTTTAATGTATTCATCCTCACAACCCCCTGTGTGGCATGGAAGTGCTATCAGCCCCATTGTACAGATGGGGAACAGAGGCAATGAGAGACTAAGACCCAGATCCTCAAAAGGTATTTAGGTGCCTCACTTCCACTTGAAATCTATGGCATCTAAATACCACTGAGGATCTGGGCCTGTGTGACTTGCTTACTGTAGAGGTCTCTGTCTACGGTGGAGCAGGGAACTAAATGCAGGTCTTCTGAGTTCAAGGCTGCCATCTTCAGCACTGCACCATCCTTCCTCCCTTACCATTATTTAATATTACAGCAGTACCTACCTCACCTGTGATATTAGGTGAGGTGCTTGCACACAAAAAGGGACAGTCCCTGCTGTGAAGAGTTCACACTCTAAATTGATGAGCTACACAAAGGAAATATTATCCCCATATTACAGATGAAGGAGAACACAGGGAGTCTGGGTCAGCACAGGGAACTGACCCTAAAACTCCTGAGTGTTAGTGTCATGTCTTAACCCCAAAGTCAGCCTTCCTCCTTAACATGTGCCAGCTATTTATGTAACCCACACCCACCCAGTGTGGCTCTGTCCCCAGTTAGTCATGGTTGGGCCACCCACAGGGGTTGATGAGCATATTATGGCCTTGGCTAACACAGGTGAGTACTTGAGCTCAAGCAGCAGAATCTCAGGCTTTAATTTCATGCTCTCGCTGACCCACCCTAGGGTCTGTCCTCATGTTAAAAAGAAGAAAATTAACTATTAATATTTCTGCAATGATTTCCAGAGCAAAGCTAGCATTTATTAACCTAGTGGGGAATATTTAGTGAGGGTGGCCGGAAATGGATCAAACGCTGAGACCTATTCCAGCAAAGCATTTAAGCACATGTTGAGCTTAATGGGGAGTACTCAACATGTCAAATTTAAGAACATAAGAACGGCCATACGGGGTCAGACCAAAGGTCCATCTAGCCCAGTATCCTGTCTTCCGACAGTGGCCAATGCCAAGTGCTTCAGAGGGAATGAACAGAACAGGTAATCATCAAGTGATCCATCCCCTGTCACCCAATTCCCAGCTTCTGACAAACAGAGGCTAGGGACACCATCCCTGCCCATCCTGGCTAATAGCCATTGATGGACCTATCCTCCATGAACTTATATATTTCTTTTTTGAACCCTGTTATAGTCTTGGCCTTCACAACATCCTCTGGCAAGGAGTTTCACAGGTTGACTGTGCATTGTGTGAAAAAATACTTCCTTTTGTTTGTTTTAAACCTACTGTCTATTGATTTCATTTGGTGACCCCTAGTTCTTGTGTTATGAGAAGGAGTAAATAACACTTCCTTATTTACTTTCTCCACACCAGTCATGATTTTATAGACCTCTATCATATCCCCCACTTAGTTGTCTCTCTTCCAAGTTGAAAAGTCCCAGTCTTATTAATCTCTCCTCAGACGGAAGCTGTTCCATACCCCTAATCATTTTTGTTGCCCTTTTCTGAACCTCTTCCAATTTCAGTGTATCCTTTTTGAGATTGGACAACCACATCTGCAGGCAGTATTCAAGATGTGGGCATAACAAGGATTTATATAGAGGCAATATGATTTTTCTGTCTTATTAGCTATCCCTTTCTTAATGATTCCCAACATTCTGTTCACTTTTTTGACTGCTGCTACACACTGAGTGGATGTTTTCAGAGAACTATCCACAATGACTCCAAGATCTCTTTCTTGAGTGGCAACAGCCAATTTAGACCCCATTATTGTAGATATATAGTTAGGACTATGTTTTCCAATGTGCATTACTTTTAATGTTGATAAATGCAATTTCATCTGCCATTTTGTTGCCCAGTCACCCAGTTCTGTGAGATCCTTTTGTAGCTTTTCCCAGTCTGCTTGGGACTTAACTATCTTGAGTAGTTTTGTATCATCTGAAAATTTTGCCACCTCACTGTGTACCCCTTTGTCCAGATCATTTATGAATATGTTGAATAGGACTGGTCCCAGTTCAGACGTCTGCACAGATTCCCATTGAATCTGCAGGAGCTGCACTCACACTGAGTGCTCCTGTTTTTGGTCTTACTTGTGGCACCTTAGAGACTAACCAATTTATTTGAGCATAAGCTTTCGTGAGCTACAGCTCACTTCATCGGATGCATACTGTGGAAACTGCAGAAGACATTATATACACAGAGACCATGAAACAATACCTCCTCCCACCCCACTCTCCTGCTGGTAATAGCTTATCTAAAGTGATCACTCTCCTTACAATGTGTATGATAATCAAGTTGGGCCATTTCCAGCACAAATCCAGGTTTTCTCACCTCCCCCCCTTTTTCCAAAAACCACACACACAAACTCACTCTCCTGCTGGTAATAGCTTATCCAAAGTGACCACTCTCCTTACAATGTGTATGAAAATCAAGGTGGGCCATTTCCAGCACAGATCCAGGTTTTCTCACCCCCACCCCCAAAACACACACACACAAACTCACTCTCCTGCTGGTAATAGCTTATCCAAAGTGACCACTCTCCCTACAATGACAGGTTTCAGAGGAACAGCCGTGTTAGTCTGTATTCGCAAAAAGAAAAGGAGTACTTGTGGCACCTTAGAGACTAACCAATTTATTTGAGCATGAGCTTTCGTGAGCTACAGCTCACTTCATCAGATGTTTACCGTGGAAACTGCAGCAGACTTTATATACACACAGAAATCATGAAACAATACCTCCTCCCACCCCACTGTCCTGCTGGTAATAGCTTATCTAAAGTGATCAACAGGTGGGCCATTTCCAGCACAAATCCAGGTTTTCTCACCCTCCACCCCCCCACACAAATTCACTCTCCTGCTGGTGCTAGCCCATCCAAAGTGACAACTCTTTACATAATCAAGTCGGGCTATTTCCTGCATAGATCAAGGTTTTCCCACATCCCCCCCACCCCCATACACACACAAACTCACTCTCCTGCTGGTAATAGCTCATCTAAACTGACCATTCTCCAGGTGGTCAGTTTAGATGAGCTATTACCAGCAGGAGAGTGAGTTTGTGTGTGTATGGGGGTGGGGGGGATGTGGGAAAACCTTGATCTATGCAGGAAATAGCCCGACTTGATTATGTAAAGAGTTGTCACTTTGGATGGGCTAGCACCAGCAGGAGAGTGAATTTGTGTGGGGGGGTGGAGGGTGAGAAAACCTGGATTTGTGCTGGAAATGGCCCACCTGTTGATCACTTTAGATAAGCTATTACCAGCAGGACAGTGGGGTGGGAGGAGGTATTGTTTCATGATTTCTGTGTGTATATAAAGTCTGCTGCAGTTTCCACGGTAAACATCTGATGAAGTGAGCTGTAGCTCACGAAAGCTCATGCTCAAATAAATTGGTTAGTCTCTAAGGTGCCACAAGTACTCCTTTTCTTTTCTCCCTACAATGTGCATGATAATCAAGGTGGGCCATTTCCAGGACAAATCCAGGTTTTCTCACCCCCCACCCCCAAACACACACAAACTATGGGCTATTACCAGCAGGAGAGTGAGTTTGGGGGGGGGGGGGGGGCGGAGGGTGAGAAAACCTGGATTTGTCCTGGAAATGGCCCAACTTGATTATCATACACATTGTAAGGAGAGTGATCACTTTAGATAAGCTATTACCAGCAGGAGAGTGGGGTGGGAGGAGGTATTGTTTCATGGTCTCTGTGTATATAATGTCTTCTGCAGTTTCCACAGTATGCATCCGATGAAGTGAGCTGTAGCTCACGAAAGCTTATGCTCAAATAAATTGGTTAGTCTCTAAGGTGCCACAAGTCCTCCTTTTCTTTTTGCGAATACAGACTAACATGACTGTTACTCTGAAACCTGTTTTTGGTCTTGACATTTGAAGGCAGTAGAAGTTGGGTGATGCTCAGCACCTTGCAAGATATTGGTGAGGTGTCTCACGCACCGTGTAAGCAAAGGAGCCATTTCCAAAATTCTTTGGGCCTGATCCTGCACTGCCCTGCACCTTGTGTTATCATTTACACTTGTGAAAACCCAGTGCAAAGTGGGTGTAAAATGCTCCCACCATGTAAATAAGTGGAAAATTCTGACCTGGTAGCATTTTACACCCACTTTGCAGCAGGTGTAAATCACTACACAAGGCACAAGGCAAGGGTTAAGCAGCCCCTGCATTTTGAATGTTATTTCCAGTGTGTGGACAATCCCAGGTACAGGTGATGGGGGTCACAACATAAAACAGCTCTAAGTACATTGTGAATGACCCGCTAACTCTGGAGAAAGGGCAAACCTAGTCTCTGGTAGATTGTTGCAGTTGCTCACTCAGCTTGTGTCTTCCTTCAGTCCTCCGTGTGTTTTTGTTTTGCTGGTTAACACGGCAGAGATAAAGAACACTGTCACGTATCTATTTCAGGAAAGGCCTAGGAGTAGGAGTGCCAGCGTAATGCTGGGACCCTCCCCACCCACCCTGTAGGAAGATGGTGTTGGCACTTAGAAGGGCTGGGGGCCTCCCGCAGCTTTTGCTCTTCCACACACCTACTCTTTTCTGTCACAAGATAAAAGGGCAGAGCCCCACTTGCACATTTCAGTTCAGCTTTGATGCGCGCAAGCCTCTGAAAATTGTATTGGTGAAAACTGCTTTCGGCATGTGCTAAGCCTGGCCACGCACTGCTTGGGGAGCTCATGGGGCGCCTCTGCCTGACGGGTTCTTCCCCTGTGACTCAGACAGCAAGGCTTTGGCAAGGCTAATGCCACAGCGTGGAGCTTTTCCAGGGTCTATTTTTAGGAAGCAGGGAGTGGTAGGCACAGCTGCCTCAGTGAGCAGTTTCTGATGCTATTTGTGTCACAGCAGATGCAGTGGGATGCAGCATCACTTTTGAGCTGGTGAAAGTCAAAGGTGCCCTCCTGGTGAAGAGATGGTGGGTTTAGTCTTATAATCAAGAAGCTCAGCCAGCAGCACCAAAGCCGCATACTGAGCCTTTGGAGACCCGCATTCTGCTCTCATCAAAACCAAGCGTGTGGCCTAAGCCACTTTTCTGTGCCTGGCCTTGGTTAGAGAACAAGCCACCATCTGGGGGCCTTCCTCACGCTCCCTGTGACTTGAGCCCCTGGAAGCAGCACTGAATAAACAGACTGCAGTCGCTATCCCTACAGACAGACGGGGTGCAGAGTAAGAAAGGTTGAAAGAAAAGAGGAACAGAGACACCTTCCTCCTCACAGCAGTCAGAAGAGGAGAAGAGGGGCAGGGAAGAAGACAAGATTATGGGAAATGTAGTTGCAAAAAGCCTCAGAGTGATTGGGGCACAGCGTTCTGATGCTGCTGTGTCAGCACATCACTCTGTGGTTCTTTTTAGGTGCTCTCTGCAACTTCACTTGATGACTGATGGAGTGTTTCTCCAGAACTCAGCCTGGCTGCTTTAAAATGTGGAGCCAGCACCGGGACCAAAATATAGTACTGCAGACTGGGCTGCATATGCACCATACTGGCAGAGTGTGTGCTTCGTTCCCTAGAGGAGAAAAACCTGTCACTGCTGCTAGCTAGCAGAGTTACTTCTTTAGGTCAAGTGGTGGAGGTCTCTGCTGCAGCACTGAAGGCATAGCTTTCAAACGTGCTGAAGGTTGTAACACATTCTTATATCTACATGCACAAATTATGGATTTCCATGTTCAAATGACAATTTGCAAGTGCAGTACTTGGTTTGTACGGGATCATGATAATTATACTTTTTTTTTAAATACAGGGCCGTGAGCTTCAGACCTTTTCACAATCACTCCTGCATGTCTTTTCTGTGCTCATGTGGCTAGATATAACTTTCTATTTCAAAACTTAGGGAGAGTCAAACATAGCATTTCTCTTTAGGCTGACAGCATTTTGCTGTTTTCTGGCTATATTTTTCCCTGTTTGCAAAGACCATCTTGAAACTTGGGGCTGATAGCTGGTTTTCTAAATATATATTAAACCTAGAGCCTTCAAATTCATGTGTCAATAAGAGAGATGTGCTATAAAAAAGTTACAACTGGGAAGCTAAAATATTAGTGCCCTCCTTACCCCTGTGCGACATACCTGAATTTACATCCTCTTAAAGATTCTACTCCTTGTATCTCCCACAGCATTGCACCAAATTGCCTTTGAGACTCAAAATAAAATCCTCCCTTTCACTGTATTGCTATTAGCATGTTGCACTGTGGCATGTTCATTAAGTGCAGGACACTGTAAAGCAACAGGGGGGCAAGCGATATATATCAGCTAGCCAGACACAAACCACTAGTGAGAATGCAAAATCACACCTTTCATCAGCATACTCAATGGTGCGTTGCAGCAACACTACGGTATGTGCCAGAACATCAGGGGAGGCTACCGGATATTTTCTTAGTAAACAAAGCTGAATGCTCTAACCATAGCTGTGATAATTTGCTGATCAGTGGAAATACCCTAAGTAGGTCACTCGGCATCCAAGTGATGGATCACATTTTCCCATCCTGTCACACAGCGGGCGGTGATCTGCCTGTGAGAGAACCCAGCCTGGTTTGGTTCAGGAGGGGGTTTGTGAGCTGGGGCCTGGGATTCTGTTCAAAGGGCTTGGGCATGAAACCATCCCATGCCCTGCAGGTCTACATTGATGGGTTCAAGCTTGACAGATTTCAGTTCCCATGGGAAATCCTACACAACTAAACACTCTCCTGCCCTTGGCATCCTCCACTGGGGCCTTTTTGTGCTCCCAACTGCCCTCAGACAGTTAAGCCACCCACAGGGCCACAGGGCCCTTCTGTTACATCCACCCAGTCTTCCATACTGCTGGATGACTGCTTCCCCCAAGCATGGTGGGGTGGTGTGCAGCATGGGCTTCTGCCTCCTTGAGGGCCCTGTGGGGACAGGGTGTACCTCCTCATACCCTCCACTGCCCTGATCTCATCAAACGTTGGGCTGGGCAACTGAACACTTTGGCAGGGCCCCGTGGGATGGAACTATAAGACCGGGTGCTAACAGCATACTAAAACCACTGCAACCTCCTTCTCCTCCCTAGCCTTCCCAGCAGCCCCATATACGCACATTGATCAAGAGGAGTGACAAGATGGAGCCTTCTGGAGACTCCCAGGAGAGCTCCCTCAGGTTGGAGAAGCAAACCACCTATTGAGAATGCTCGGTCAGAAAAGGATGGAGCCTCCCAAGAGCAGCTTTGCCCAGCCCCACCGAAGTCCACAAAAGAGTCACCGCCATCTCATGGTCAAGGGTGTCAAAGACAGCCAGCAGATCTACTGCTAGCATCACCTACTCACTCAGCCAGAGCAGTCTCAGTGCCACGCCCCGGTTGGTACTCACCCCCACAACAGTTAGAGACCTCAGGCTGCCAGACACTCAGAGAGTTGCTTTGCCACCAGATTTTCAGATGAGATATAGGATGGTGATTGGCCAGACTGCCAATTTCAAGTAAGCAGAGGCCAGACTTCCTTAAGAGAAGCTGTCAATCTTCCATCTCTCAAGGGGGGCATTGATAATTGCTGCCAGAACCCCAGATGTACTATTCTCCCGTAGATTCATTGTTCAAGTGACTTTATGCCAAGACTTTCAAAAGTGACTGTGATTTTGGGTACTCAACTTGCAACACCAGAAAGGGGCCTGGTTTCAGAAAGTGCTGAGTACCCACCTTTGTAAGTCAGGCCCCTTTAAGGGTTTCATGTTGGGCACCCAAAAATGGAGGCCACCCTAACCCACTTTTGAAAACCTGGGCCTTTTGAGCTAAGTTCTAGAAAGTACCATCTCCTCCCTGCAGGGTGCATGTAAAGGGCTTTAAGAGTTTCCGGTGTTATTCAAAGGCTGTGCTCATTTCGGTGAAATAGCTGCTGGTACTTATCCAAAAGATTATTTGAATGAGTTTCATCTGCAGGTGATAGCCAGGGTTTAGGAATATCTGTGCAAAACCTCAGCTGCTGTTCTTTATAAAATGTTTCGCTGTGGTTTCACACATTATTGACACTGAAGGATTCGGGGAAAGTATTAGGTAATGACTTAATGTAGCACTTTTTTCTCTCATTTAAACAGTTCCTTTGAAAACTAGTATTAAATTCAGAAGAAACTTTGAAGAAGTCAGGAAAATTGAGTTATTACCACATGTGCTTAAAGAGGAAGGATGCCCTTGTAGTAAAGACACTGGGCTGGGACTCAGGGACTTGCATTTGATTCCAGGCTCTGCCACCGAGTCTCTGTGTGAGCAAGTCACTTAATCTCTGTGAGCCCAATTCCCCATCTGTAAAATGGAGATAGTCCCACTGCACCTGCTTTCTGCCTGCGTTGTCTGTTTAGATTGTAAACTCTTTGGGGCAGCAACTGTCTCTCAGCACATGTCTAGCATAGGCACAAACATTTGTGTCCTAGCACAAATCTTTGCTGAGTGTCTAGTTTAGCATTTGCAAAGGTCTTAGTCAACTTGAGTTTAACAGGAACAAAATGGTAGTCTCCAGCTACTCTCAATGTGTGTGTACAATGGCTAGCAAAATGGGGCCTTGAATTCAGTTGGGACCTATGAGCCAAAACGCACTGAAGGCAATGGGAATCTTTCCACTGACTTCAATGGCTAAGTGCCAGGCTCTCTGTTGCTACCATAATACATGTAATAATAAATAATAATACTGTTTTAATGTTTGGTTCATACAGTGGGCTTAGCCATGTATAATATGCAAAAATAGTAATAGTCCCATCCCCGAAGAACTGGCTGTCCAAAAGAAAGACAGCCCAAAGACAAGATATACTGGGAAACCCAGAGGTGGGGTAACTTGGGAAGGAAGGGGCTCGCTTTGTTTGCTTCTTTTAAATTATAAGCTCACTTCCTTTGGCCTTGGCAGAGGATGGGGTGATTCAAGAGGCTTTTGAATGAAGAAGGGTTTGTGGTTTGGCTAACTGGTTTGGAGAACTTTTGTCATATAGAAAAGCAAAGGCGATGTTTAAATCAGATTCCAGGTGTGCAGAAGAAACTTGACCTGGAACAGTTCACTGCAGCAAGGGTTTTTGTTCTTTGTATTATGGTGGTGCTGAGAGGCCCAGCTAAGATCAGAGCACTGTTTTGCCCGGAGCTGTATGTGTATGTATAGTAAGAGATAGTTCCGGCCCTGAAGATCTTACGATCTAAATAGAGAAGGATAATAATCCTCATTTTACCAACGGGGAACCCCGAGATAAGGAACTTGCCTGAGGTCATCCAGGGAATCTGTGGAGGAGCTAGGAACTGAATGCAGACCTCCCAAGTCCAGAGCTAGTGTCTTAGCCATAAGGCTGGCGAGCCTTCCTCTACTATTCTATTACATTCATATTAGATAAATCTGAGGCAGTATTAGGGCATCCATTTTACTGATCCTAAATTTAGGTACAGAGAGGTTCAGTGACCTGCCCAAGGTCAAACTGAGTTGGTGGCACTGGTGCTTGTGCTTATCAGCATTTGCAGTTGCAGTTGCAGCAAACAGCTCCCCAACCACACAGGACAGGATGCTGGAGAGTGGGTGTATAGCTGCAGCAAGCTGCAAGCTCAGTTCTGCAAGGTGCTGAGCACCCGTGCAAGGCACTGAGCATCCTCAACTCCAACTGCAGTCAGTGCGAGTGGAGCAGCACTCAGCACTTCACAGCTGGCACTCAAACTCCCGCAGGATCTGGCTCTTTAATTACCATGTGCACATCAGATAAGATTGTTACATTTAACAACTTTATATGATGGTTTGATCACTGTCTGAACAAGAGACCTAACCCTCTGATTTACATTGCAAACAGCTAATCCCACATTACAGCAACTGCAGATCTGGCTCTCTGCGATGGTGTGATCCACTTTCAGCTCCACACAAATCCAAGCACTCCCTCCCACTAATTGCTAATGGTTTAGGAGCCCACAGATTACCATGATTTTGTTACAGCAGTGCCGAGAGGGTCCAACTCAGCCCAAAACCTTCTGGGGCTGTACACTGTACAAACACATACTAGGAGTCAGTCTCTGCCTTGAAGAGCTTCCAGTCTAAACAGACAAGACAGACAAATGAAGAGATACCATCTCCTTGTTACAGGTGGGGAAGTGAGGCCCAGAGAAATGAAGTGACATTTGGAACTACGTGTCCAGCGTCACACAAAGAGTCTGTGGCAGAGCCAAGAAATGAATGCAGATTTCCTCCATCCCAGGCCAGTGCATTAACCATGAGACCAACTTTCCTCTCTATGAATAGAGGGGCTTGTTATTTACGATTAGTGCTGATCCCACTCCCGCAACTGTTAGCGCTCATGAGCTTTGGTTGCTTTGATCCCAAGACAGTGGGAGTAAAAAGGTGATGCTTGTGGATAGCTTCTCCATATCTAGGTGGGGGGACTACCCCTCTTCCCCCAACTTTCTTGGGGATCCCAGTGAAATGCCTGGAGAGTTTTGCCTGAGCAAGGACTCCAGGATTTGGCCCTCGGATTATTGAATATTTGGGACCAGATTTCCAATGTACTGTCTCTCTTTAAAGACCTGGTCTTATTGAATTCAGTTATTAAACTTCCACTGACTTCAATGTGAGCAGGATTGTCACCTAATTGTGCAAGTGTCATGGAGTCCACTCACCACTGGAGCACCTCCTACTGATTGCTCTGGGGATTAGCTAGTTCCAGATCTGATGCCCACTTCTGTGAGTTCCTCGCCCCATGGTCTCTCTTTCTGTGGAACTCAGGGTGCTCCTTTGTGACTCAGCCCTCCAACCAGGTCACTATAGTCCACCCCTTCTGGGTATCAAAGTCCCTCCCTATAAAAATGGCAGTCTTCCCTTCACTGCCCTGACTGTGCCACTCCTCCAGTGGCTGGTAGGGGAACCCAGGCCCACCCTGTACTCTGGGTTCCAGTCCACGGACCCATTCTCTAGCAAAGGTAGCCTACACACTCCCAGACCATGTTGCTCTTCCCCTGGATGCCTTCCTACTTCCCAGCTGTACCTTCTGGCTCCCCTCTGCTTTAGATTTACCAGCCCAAACTCCCTCCTCCCAGGGAGTAACCACAGGCCAGTTGGCACCATAGCCCCCCAAACACACCTCCCTTCTCCCAGGGAGTGACTACAGACTACTTCCCCCCACAGCTCCTTCCTGCTGCCAACTTCCTGTCTTTATAAACCCGGCCCAGGTCCTCCACCAGCTGGACATCATCAGCAATTAGGCCTTAATACACCCTGGCTTTACTCCAGCTGCAGCCTATGGGTTAATTGGCCTAATTTACCCCCCTCAGGCCAAGTGGGGTGGACATTCTGTCACGTAGGGCAGACCTTATGGGTGGGTGATGTGGGTGACCGCCCAGGGTGCTGTGGTCAGGAAGGTGCCATAGTCAAGAGGCAAGAAGTATTATTACCCCTCCTTTTCACATATGGTGAGGTCAGGCATAGAGAGATTAGGCAACTTGTCCATGATCACAAAGGGGAGACTGTGATAAAGCCAGGAACTGAACTCACATCTCCTGAGTCCTGTCTAGGTCCTTAATTACAAAACCATCCTTCCTCACGGAGACAAACAAAAATTAAAGTAAGACTTTTTGTGTGTGTTGGTTTTGACTATTTCCCAATCTTTTGCTCTCCACATTGAAATTCAGCAGCTTTGCTTGTGGATTTGTTTTCCTCATTTCTTTGAAGCCATCAGCCATGAAATGTTTGTCCTCAGTAGGAAAAAAATACACTTATTTTCTGGAGCGTTGCGAGGCAAGTATGAATACATGGAATAAGAACATTCAACTGACTTCTGATAGAACAATAGGAAAAAGTATGGAAGTGAATGAAAGAAGAAAGTTCAAGTCACTTTTTGTTGTGGGAGACGGTAATGAACAAACCTACCCACTACGAAGGGTTTTTTCCAGGAAGTGTGGGCTGTCACAACTACCTGTCCTTTAACTATCTTGAGAAGCATGCTAGCGAGGCAGTTCTCATGCTGCTTCTGCACCGTGCTTTTGAAGGGGAGGCCACAGCCACTTGAACACAGAATGAACGAACCTTATAGCCCAACTACGCCTCGACCTATCAGTACCAGCTCACCTAACACCATGAAAATTTTTATGTGTTTTCTTATTGTATTTATTATAGCACAGACTATTGGGACTGTACTTTTTTGCTTATATCTTCACATGAAGCTGGATAAGGTAAGGTTAGAAATATGATCATGTTAAATGGACTGGTTCTAACAATGATTTACATTTAGCATGAAGAAAATTGATTAACAACAGTGAAAAATGAGGCAGAATAATGCAAATAGTTGTACTTACATAGAAGCAGCATTTATCGTGTAAACATTCTTGTTTATGCATTCATTTTCCACTTAATAAAAGATACATTGTCATAAAGAGTTTTCCCCTTTAATTAACAAAATGATAATAGTGTAGCAAAGGGCAGTGTAGATTATATCAAATCAAGCTGCTTATTTTATCAGATTAAATACAGTGACAGTAGAATGAAAATATTGTTTGGTTGGTTTGAACAGTTTGACAATTATTCTATGCTCTTTGTTGGGAGTAAGGTGAAATCTTTTATTTTGTGATACTATTTTAGATTCAGCAGTATTGAGCTTTACAGTGATACCTAGCAAAGGAAGAGGTTTCAGAAGCTTTTTAAATATTTGCCTATGATAATTTTATAATAAGTTGCACTTAAGGAGAGTGGAGTTTTTTAAAATAAGCATAATCCAAATTATTCTGCTTCATGCTTCTAACAATATTTTTTAAAGAATTCAAAATTTCAAAACTGTTTTCAAGTTTGCTCTTATTCAAACTGCCGCTAGACCATGCTATGCTTATAGTCGCTTGCCTAAAACTATTTTTTAGTCAAGTAAAAGAAATGATATACAGTAAGTAGCCAGCTGTGCTTCATATATCAAGTAAAACTACCTAATTGGGTATAGAATAAAGTGTATTCTCCTTAAAAGGCATGCAGACAATATTTTCTCATTGAAATTAAAAATATACATTTTTGCATATTTTTAATTTAAATTTAAATGAGTTAATACTGATCCCTAACAATGGAATGTAGAGCTCGGCTCCAAATGTTAAAGTACAAGAGGCAAAACAGTCTGGAAGATTAAGAACGGGTTAGTTTGCATGTGGTGGATCAGTTTGTAAATTCTGTACTCACCTTGAGTGGTACCTTACTATGCACGTAGTCCCACTGATTTTAATGGAACTACTTGTGCAGTACGGTGCTACTCAAGAGAAACAAAGCAACACGGTCTGTCTGAATGAATGTAATTACTAATTATTGCAAGAAAATATTTCTTCTCTGAGTTATGAAATGGACTGTTTTGGTCTAAGAGAAGATGAAATGCGGTCGTACACCATAGAAACAGTCTGAATCCGTCACCTTTCCTCACGATGAGTAGGTCCTGAGAGTCTGACCCTGCATTTGGATCCACTAGCACAGACCATGCAGAAGTCTGTTCCAATCACTGGAATGTGTATCGGCACAGAGTCTGTGTTCTTCCATCCCAATACAGCCTCAGTGATTTCAGTGGGACTTCTTACCAATTCAAGGTTCTACTCCACAGGAATAAGGGCGGCAGAATCAAGCTCTTCATCAAGATTCACACATAGATACCTATAGCAACTGATGAAGTCTCACCTTCTGCCTTTTGAAAAGGGGAAACATGTAAATTAATTAGGGAAGTCAAGCGATTAAAAAAATTAATCGTGATTAATTGTGCTGTTAAACAACAATAGAATACCATTTATTTTAAATATTTGTGGATGTTTACTACATTTTCAAATATATTAATTTCAATTACAAGGCAGAATACAAAGTGTACAGTGCTCATTTTATGTTTATATTTTATTACAAATATTTGCACTGTAAAAAACAAAAAAAAAATTTTCAATTCACCTCATATAAGTACTGTAGTGCAATCTCTTTATCATGAAAGTTGAACTTACAAACGTAGAATTATGTAAAAAAAACTGCATTCAAAAATAAAACAATGTAAAACTTTAGAGTCTACAAGTCCACTCAGTCCTACTTCTTGGTCAGTCAATCACTCAGACAAACAAGATTGGTTACAATGTGCAGAAGATAGTGCTGCCTGCTTCTTGTTTACAATGTCACCTGAAAGTGAGAACAGGCATTTGCATGGCACTGTTGGAGCTGGCATTGCAAGATATTTAAGCGCCAGATGCACTAAAGAGTCATATGTCCCTTCATGCTTCAACCACCATTCCAGAGGACATGCTTCCATGCTGATGATGGGTTCTGCTTAATGTAATGATCCAAAGCAGTGAGGACTGACACATGTTCATTTTCATCATCTTAGGCAGATGCCACCAGCAGAAGGCTGATTTTCTTTATTGGTGGTTTGGGTTCTGTAGTTTCTGCATCAGAGAGTTGCTCTTTTAAGACTTCTAAAAGCATGCTCCACACCTCATCCCTCTCAGATTTCGGACTGCACTTCAGATTCTTAAACCTTGGGTTGAGTGCTGTAGCTATTTTTAGAAATCTCACATCGGTACCTTCTTTGCATTTTGTCAAATCTGCAGCGAAAGTGTTCTTAAAATAAACATGTGCTGGGTCATCATCTGAGACTGCTATATGAAATATATGTAGAATGTGGGTAAAACAGAGCAGGAGGCATACAATTCTCCCCCCAAGGAGTTCAGTCACAAATTTAATTAACACTTTTTTTTTTAACAAGCATCATCATGATGGAAGCATGTCCTCTGGAATGGTGGCCAAAGTATGAAAGGGCATATGAATGTTTAGCATACTTGGCATGTAAATACCTTGCAATGCTGGCTACAAAAGTGCCATGCGAACGCCTCTTCTCACTTTCAGGTGACATTGTAAATAAGAAGCAGGCAGCAGTATCTCCTACCAATGTAAACAAACTTGCTTGTCTTAGCAATTGGCAGAATAAGAAGTAGGACTGAGTGGACTTGTAGACTCTAAAGTTTTACACTGTTTTGTTTTTGCATGCAGTTATGTAACCAAAAAAAAAAAATCTGCATTTGTAAGTTACACTTTCAGGACAAAGAGATCGCACTTCAGTACTTGTATGAGGTGAACTGAAAAATACTATTTCTTTTGTTTATCGTTTTTATAGTGCATATATTTGTAATAAAAAATAATAATATAAAGTGAGCACTGTGCACTTTGTATTCTGTGTTGTAATTGAAATCAATATTGAAAATGTAGAAAAACATCCAAAAATATTTAATAAATTTCAATTGGTATTCTATTGTTATAAGTGCAATTAATCGTGATTCATTTTTTTAATTGCGATTTATTTTTTTGAGTTAATTGCGTGAGTTAACTGCGATTAATTGACAGCCCTAAAATTAATACAAAAGATCTGAGAGCAAGTTTCAATTGCTGTTATTTATTTTATACAGAAATCTGATGTGGGGCCCAATCCTACAGCCATTACTTGGACAAAATTCCCATTGAAGTTAGTGGGAACTTTGCTTGAGTATGGCCTTCAGGATTGGGCCTTTGAGGTATGGTATGGTGTAGGGATCTACTGTTTCATGAGACGTTGTTTCAGAACACAATGAGCTTATGTTCTTTTGTCACTTGGCCTCCAGCATTCTGTTTTATCTATTATCTCACTGACAGTTGGAACAGGAGTTGAGCTTACATGAAGATTATTTGTTCCTCAGAAGAATACAAAAATGTCGGAAACCAGAAGGTGCGGGCTCATCATTATTGGACTGTAAGGAGATCATAAACAGATTCCAGGATCTGCTTGTCAAGGTAAGATGCTGTTAAATAAATAAAGATGCTGATAAAGATTTGCAATGCCACATATGTAGGCACACACAGGCAATATTGCAAAGCTGTATTTAAAAAGCAATATTTGTACACTTCCACATATTGGGCCAGATTCTAATCCCATTTTAACTGGAGTTAAATTCAGAATAACTCCATTGAAGTAAATGGAATTATTTTAACGTAAGTGTGATCAGAATCTGGCCCACTAAAACAAATATTATAGAGCCTGATTGTACAAACACAAACACCTGTAGGTAATTTTACTCACACAATCTGCCCCAGTTGACAATGGAATGTTTGTCTTAGAAAGTTTGAGGATCATTTGCATTGAATGAAACTTTTAACAGTCATGGGATAAAATGATATTTAATTATTTATCATGTACTGAAGACAAAGGTATAGGAAAGGCTCATTTATATTGGAGTTCAGTTACTGCGTCTGTTTAGAGTGTGAGCTCCAGAGGGCTCGGATCATGTCTCCTCCATGTTAAATATAGTGCATGGCAGTGCCGCTGGAACAAGTTTATAGAGGGGAAGCTGAAAGCCATTGAACAAAACTGTAAGCCCTATCTATGATGGAAAGCACTTCAAGCCAGGGCGTGGTGCCGCACTCCCTGCACTCCTAGTTCCAGCACCCCTGGTGCATGGTATACAAGTGGCACTTAACACATCATAATTATTACACAGGAGTATCATTATACATAACAATATTTACAATGCACCAAGCATGACAAATATAGACGGCAAAAATATAGATGACAAAATACTGGGTCACTCTAAGCCCTTCACAAGATTTGCTCTTTTTTATATTAAAATGAGTTACATTATGTAACAACAATTGCACCCATTATTTAACAAACAAGACAGTAGGTACAAAAGTGTACACAAGAGGTTGTGTTCGCAGTACAACACTCAGGACTTTGACACCCTAACTCTCATCGGCTTAGTGGGAGTGATGGAGCTGACGCCCTACAAGTTGATCTCAGATTGTATCTGAGAAAAATTGTTCTCCTTAACTTCTGAGGATTGGACAAGAAGCAATGGGCTTAAATTGCAGCAAGGGCGGTTTAGGTTGGACATTAGGAAAAACTTCTTAACTGTCAGGGTGGTTAAGCACTGGAATAGATTGCCTAGGGAGTTTGTTGAATCTCCCTCATTGGAGATTTTTAAGAGCACGTTAAACAAACACCTGTTAGAAATGGTCTAGATAATATTTAGTCCTGCCATGAGTGCAGGGACTGGACTAGATGATCTCTCGAGGTCCATTCCAGTCCTATGATTCTATGATTTATTAACATTGCTCTGATGCCAGCTTTCATGCAGAACTGGACAGGGAGCTCCATTTGTGGGCTGCTGGTAGGATCTGACCCTGTGTGCTAAACAGTACACAGAAGGCCTGATTCTCAACTGTCTTGCACCTTACTAACACCTTTGGAAGGTGGGTGTAAAATGCTGCCACCAGTGTGAGATTTGGTTGTGTTTTTACACCCACACTGCATAGGTGTCAATGACTACACAAGTTGCAAAGCGCTTGAGAACTGAGCCCAGACACTGTGCTCATTTTCATTACTGGGGCTGAGGTGCAGCACATACAGTTCAGCAGCTAGAAAAAAGTCTGCTATTCATGAAGAAGCAAAACAGCAGGTTATTCGAGATGCATGAGAACAGTGTGCATAGCATATCTGAGGCTTAATTCTGCTCCGGCATAGATGCTTGATGTTACACAGCCCTTGGTTTGCACATGGAAGTGCAGTGCCATTAATGTTAATGAGAATTCCACGCATACATCTAAGCTAGCACAAGGCTCCAGATATTTGATGTCAGCTACAGGGACATATTATCATCATGTTTTTTTTGAAATTCAGGTACTTAACTATGAGCTCATTCACGAGGCACTAACTAGGATCCATTTGGTATAGTCAGTAAGTTCCTTCTGGCATATCCTAGTGAATGGAATAGGTGAAGGGAACCAGCTAATGAACTCTGAATTGGTGTCAGATTAGGGGATGGTGCCCTCAATCTGCCTAGCTCTTGAAATAATTAATTAGCAGTGTTTATTCTGTTCAGTAGATATAATAATTTCCTACCTGTGTTAAGTGGATTTTGGTGGCATGCACATCAGGGGCCTAAACTAAAGCCCATCAAAGTCAAATGGGAGTCCTTCCGAACATTTTCGATCAGGCTCTAGTTGATAAAGCAAATCATGCCTGAAACTGACCAGGCTCATCAGTTCTGAATACCCTGTAGTGTGTCTGAGCTGGAGGAGTCCAGCATTGCAGCGCTGTACTCTAGCCTTGTAGGAAAGCATCACACTTTTTGAATTGCCCTGTACAGTCATTCTTCTAAGTGTTTTCAAATACACCTTTCCTGTCACAGCATTTTCATGATATAAAACCTAAAATAAAAGGCCCTTTAAACCGTGAGCTACAAACGGAAAGTAAAAACTCTGCTGCGCGTGACCCCAGCAGAGCTGTTTTCACAAGTTCTGGTGATAGGTATCCCAGAACCGAGAGTCAATAGAGCTCTCAGGGCCAAACTGTAACCTCACTAACACCTTTTGAATCCAGTGCTGGGGAACAGAAATAAATTAGGTCCGTAGTAGGTCTTAAATATCTGCTGCACCAAAGCAATGAAAAATATTGCTTACCATAAAAATGAATTCCAATGGGCTGCACTGCAGGGAAGAAAAGATCTCACAACACAGGTGATGAAAATGGGAACTTACTGGCCTTTTTCCTTCTGCTTTCTCAAATATTTATTTTCTCTCCACACATCAGAAATACTGATCAGGTAGTTCAGGCACTAGAGAGAACAGAGAAGATTACGCTCAATGATGATGAGCTGTCAATTTATTTTATTCAAACCTTGCCAAACAGTAATAACCAATGTCACTTGTAGAGTATCTGTGTAGGAGGGGCACTATATTGTCCCCCCAAGTGCTATGCTTTGTTTATGTACTAGCATTGATTCTGCTAATGCGAAGTCAGGGTGGTTTGCCAGAAGAACAAAAATTGGGTGATCTGTTCTCCAATCTTTTTCCAGTCATGGAATTTTTACTGTATAATGAGGCTGGTAGGTAGGGGATGCCTTAGTGTTCTAAGCATCTGATTTGAAATGCAAGCAGCCCTTCATCCTCCTGTCAGACAAAAGGAATAACATGCAGTTTAATACAGGTTAACCTTTAGGGTCAAACTGTTTTGCTCTGTATGGATATTTACATACGAGTAAAGGTGTGGTTCCCCAACCCTGCCACTATTTTTCAGTGTGCTCTACACCCATTGGTAGCTGTCCTACCCTCTAGCTCCCCGAATTGGCTGCATTTCCTTTCGTACGGCCCGGCAATCCTTTAGGATGATAAGTTTCATGTAAATCTAAAATATTATGGGTCAAACTCTGTTCTCAGTTATGCTGATGCGCTTTTACTGTGAATATCATTATATGGTCACAGATAACTCCAAGGATACTATTCTGATACCTTTGGTTATCACAAATACATTGTAGGATTAGATGTGCTGTATTTGGAACACTAATTAAATGTGATTTCAAATCTCTGAATAACCTTTTATAATGCTCTGGTTTTAGGATGCAGAACTCAGCAAGGATGGTGCAAAATTTGAAATGCAAAAAGGTACACTTCTTGATATTCTGGGAAAACTTTTACTAAATGAAATAAAGTGGAAAGTAGGTCTGTCAAGAGACAATGTTCTTTGCATCATTGAAAACACCATCGATAACATAAAAAATCTGGGGATGGCCTGCCCTGTGCTTGGAGCCTGATTTTGCTCCCAGTGAAGTCAATGGCAACACTCCCATGCAGCAGGTTTGGTTCCTTATGATGTTTCAGAAGGTCTAGAGTCAGTATCTTAATACCTATGGCAATCCTTGAGCTTTACGGTGTCATTTTGGAACAAGATTTGAGGCGTCCTTTGCTCAGCATCTGGGTCTTTCAGTGCTATTATATCATGATAGCATGAGGCAGAAGAACATCTCTAGGAATGTGAGAAGGATAAGATGTCAGAAGAATAGAAAGTGCTTGCCAGGAAAGCTACCAAAAAGTGCTAAATTGCTAAATCTGCTAAACCAGTAACAAAGCACTGTTCTGCCAGTGCCCCAATGCTGCTAATCCTTTAGTTTACATAGGCAGAAAATATTTTACCAACTATTTACTATGTATTGTATGCCCATCATCTCTGTGAGGCCAGTGTTTGTACCAGACAAATGAATGAGTTCCTGCTGCTAATCAGAGCCAGCGAGTTAAAGCCCTTTTGAAGTCAGTGGGGCTCTATACCCGCAACCAAAGGGAGGATTGAAACACAACGTATTCAGAAGGCATGTCAAGGTGGCATGCATGTAAATACTTATTGGTGGTGTGCATTTTATAGTCTTGCCTGATGCATTCCCGTTGGTGCATCTGTCATATCTTGACTGGGCTCCTGTAAGGGAATGTCTTCACTGCAGAGTTAGCCCAGGTGATTAGCACCTGAGTCTGAGCATACAAGTTAGGCTAGCTCATACAAGTTAGGCTAGCTGCCTGTATTACTGCATCCTCACTGATGCTACACTCACCCATGTGTGTCACTAGGACTTCTGGAGGCACATCCCATAATGCTTGGCACTGCAGTAAATTGAGCCACTCTATAATTCTTTCCCAGTAAATTGTGGGAGGATTTGTCTGTCCTTCTAGGCACATGGGGAATTAGGGCAAGGCAATGGTGGACTATCAGCATTCAGTGATTTAGCCTGTGTCCTCTCTGGAAAGTGGACACATTACCAGCCCAAGTGAAAGTGGAACCCAGGCTCTATCACCTCCAGCCAGCCCAGCTAATCCAGGATGAAAGCACCATCAAACCTGGGTGAAAGGGTTTTTGTGTGCGTCAGAGCCTGGGCTAACTCTGCAGTGAAGACATTCCCTGCTCACCCCAAGCAGAGAGTGTTAGGGTAAGGCTTATTGAAGTGGTTAGTCGCTGCAGTTCACAGAATCCCACCGTCTGGGTGAGGTTGGTTTCTGTGAGTGCATAACACCTTTACACTGTGTGCCCCACCAGCAACCTATTGGTAATTCAGCATGCCAGCCAGCCCTCCAGGGTCTGGGAGTTGGTTATTTAAAGCTCTATCTGTCACCTCATTTGAACCTGAGATGTCTTTGCTGTCAGTGCCTGGAACACACCCTTTCAAGGTCAGCAGTAGGGCACTCTGAGCTGAAAGTCCCCACTTTGCTGTGCCCATCAGAGCTCGAATTCGCATTCATACACATGGGAATTTGTACACGTTTTGTTCGATCAGACTTTTGACTGAATATTACTGTAGGCCCTGGTCCTACTGGTCTCAGCATGGGCACGGGGGGCTGCTTCCATAGAGCTCATTGCAAGATTGGGGCCATTATCTCTATTAGACAGGGAAGTTTTCTATGAGGGGTGAGGCTTTTTAAAATCAGTCCTGATGATTCTGGCTCTTGTGTACTTTAATATTATTACACAGCACGGAGGTGCGTCTAGGGCAGTCGCTGTACTGCCTAAGATAATGAATAAGGATAAACACATGAATAAATCACTGGCCTTGTTTGATTGCAGATGACAGGCAGCAACCAATTTCAGCTCACCTAACAGGGTTCAAGAACAGCACCAAGAAAATATCAGGTAAGGAACTCAGCTTTGCCAGACCCTATTCACAAATTGGAGGGGTGGAGAAGGAGGGGAAAGTGGGATTTATAAGTGGTGAAATAATCATAATAATTATTATAATAATTGGGAGGGCATATCTAGTGGAGTCCCCCAGGAGTCAATCCTGGGTCTGGTACTATTCAATATTTTCATTAATGACTTGAATAATGGAGTGGAGGGCATGCATATAAAATTTTCAATGACAGAGTTGCAAGCACTTTGGAGGACAGGATTAGAATTCAAAATAATCTTGACAAATTAGAGAATTGGTCTGAAATCAACAAGATGAAATTCAATAAAGACAAGTGCAAGTACTTCTCTTAGGAAGGACAAATTAAATGCACAACTACAAAATGGGGAATAACTGGCCGGGCAGTTGTAGTAGCCAAATCCTGAACAGGATCTGGGAGTTACTGTGGGTCACAACTTGAATATGAGTCAACAATGTGATGCAGTTGTGAAAAAGGCTAATATTCTGGGTTTATTAACAGGAGTGTTGTGTGTAAGACGTGGCAGGTAATTGTCCCATTCTATTCAGTTGAAATACTGTGTCCAATTTTTGGGTGCCATGCTTTTGGAAAGATGTGGATAAACTGCAGAGAGTCCAGAGAAGAGAAACAAAAATGATAAAAGGTTTAGGTAGCTTAACCTAGGAGGAAAGGTTAAAAAGACGGGGCATGTTTAGCCTTGAGAAAAGAAGACTGAGGGGGACCTGAGAACAGTCTTCCAATATGTTAAGGGCTGTTCTAAAGAGGACTGTGATCGATCGTTCTGCCGTGTCCACTGACAGTAGGATAATAAGTAATGGACTTAATCTGCAGCAAGGGAGAATTCGGTCAGATACTAGGAAAAACTTTCTAATTATAAAGCTAGTTGAATTCCGGAATAGGCTTCCAAGGAATGTTGTGGAATCCCCGTCAGGTTGGACAAACACCTGTCAGAGATGGTCTAGGTTTACTTAGTGTGCCTCAGCACAGGGGACTGGACTAGAAGACTTCTTGAGGTCCCTTCCAGCCCTCCATTTCTATCATTCTATGATAATATCTAGCGTTTCTGTAGTGCTTTTTCTATAGAGCTCAAAGCACTTCATAAAGGAGGGGAGTAGCATATCCGCATTTTACAGATGGAGAAACTGAGGCACAGAGAGGTGATGTGACTTGCTCAAAGTCACTCAGCAGGCCAGTGGCAGAGCCAGGAATAGTGCTCAGATCTCTTAAGTCCCAGTCCTCTGCTCTAACCACTGGGCACACATTTTCCTATATGGGGTTTCACACTTCAGGGAATCAAACTCAGTGGTAACTATGTAGAGTATTATTCTTGAGTCTGATGATATTTCATGTAGGCTAACTCCTGCTTGCCTTACTCGTGTCCATCTGCCCACTAGACTCCACTGTGACAATGCACTTGAATAAGGTGGGCTCTGTTTGGTCTTATGTGAAGTGTAATTGAAAGGCTACAGTGAGTTAGAAGACAATAATTCCAGCATAGGAGTTTGGTGACAACATAAACTAAACCTCGCAATGAACATGTTTCCTTTTGCTTCATTATTGGTTGTTTTCTGTTTTTTTAATATCAGGTTTCCTAGAAATAAATAATAGATGGTCTTTAAGAAAAGGAAATAATGTCATTGTTTTCAAATGGACCACCCTCCTGCTGAAACCTGGCTAAAATACATTTGATTTTGTAGGCATGTCATGCACTTTGAAGGACTGGGGAATTGGGTGCCTTTAGCAGAGAGAGTGTTTGTGTGGTCTATGTGTGTGTAGTGTATGTGTGTGCTTTTCAGAACGTTATTTCTGGTGGTCATTTTTACAAGAAAAACTGCTAAATGAAGAAATCCCATCATACCAGGGATTGTCAGGCTCAGCTGTGAGTGGAGAAGGTTAGGGCTGGTTTAAGTGAAGAGTAATGTTCATCATATGCAGAATCTGAAATAGCCCATGCTAAACTGTAAGAACAGAATAAGGCCTAGTCCTGCAAACCCTTAGTCATGAGTGTTGTCTTTATGCATGCAAAGCGTCTCACTCTTCTCAAGGCTGTCTCCACATTTCCCCTAAAATTTCCCACCTTTGATATCAACAGGGAGAACACTCATTAGATAAGGCGCTGATGGTCACTGGCTTTAAAGGGTATCTCTACATTGCAATTAAAAACTCATGACTGGCCTGTGCTAGCGGACTCAGGCTCATGGGGCTCAGGCTATGCGGCTGTTTAATTGCACTGTAGGCGTTTGGGCTCAGGCTGGAGCCAGGCTCTAGGACCCTGCAAAGTGGGAGGGTCCCAGAATTCGGGCTGTAGCCTGAGCCCAAATCTCTCTATTGCAATTAAACAGCCCCTTAGCCAGAGCCCCAGGAGCGTGAGAGAGCTGGCACAGGCCAGCCATGGGTGTGTAATTGCAGCGTAGACATACCCTTAGTCACTATAATGAACGTATAGACACCACAGAGCCATGTTCTGTACCATCTCAATTACATTTATCTAGAACAGTTTCCTGAAACTGTGCTGAATTGGTTGTGGGCTTGTCTACACTTGCAGTTATACCATTTTCATCACTGGCTCGGCTGCACTAATTGTCAGCACTAGGTAAATTTTCTAGAGTAGTCCTGGCCCAGGAGACAGGCTGCAAGAGCAAAGGTGTATGAGTAAGAGTCTGCAAGATCAGACCTATAATCTGGTAAGAATCTCTAAACCTAAGCACATTTCAATTGACTCCGGAGTAATTACCAGTAACAGCAATAGCTCTTTCCATCTCTGACGCTACAACTCACACAGACTTTATTCCACTTTATAGCTCAACGCATAACCTTGGGGAAACCTTTGTACCAAATAAAAATCACAAAAAAATTCCCTGTAATCCTATTGATATTATAATGCAAACTAACAAACACTCAGAAATGAACTAGTTTGGCTGGAACTCAGTGCCTAGACTCAGCCATTGGGGAAAAGAAAACAAGACAGTAACATGCACATGTATAGACCTCATGCTGGATTATTCCTTCACTAAGAGAACTTCCTATTAAAGGTCAAGATACCCATCCTGCTCCCATTGCAGCGAATGGTATTTCAGTTTCTCCAGGGTTGGGTTCTTTGTGAGGTAATTAGAAACACTGATACTGGATATTATTTTCATATTAATATCCGAGGCTGGAGTTCATTCTCTTCTCTTTACTGGACTACAGTAGGTCACTCAACACATAGCTTGCTCTGAAACAGACAGAACCTTCAATGGGATTATCTGTGTGCCCTAAATCCAGATTAGCCTGTGGGTGTTTAAATTCTGCTCTGTGTTTAGCGCCACTCTCAGAACTCCATCAGGTCTAGCAAACTTCCAAAAACCTTAGTTATTTATTTTGTACTTCCTTACCTGATTCTCACTCTTTTTTTCCTATTAGGAAAAAAAAATCAAGACTTTTTTTTTTAATGTAAGGTTGAAAATGAATATTTGCTCAATAAACTTCAATAGGACTTGATTTTGCATTAGAGAAGTCAATGGGAACTTGGTAATTGACTTCAGTGGGCACAGGATCAGGCCCATAGAGAAAAAAAGCCCTCTAAAGGTATGTCTACACAGCAACTAGACTGTGGCCTGTGCCAGCCGACTTGGGCTCGTGGGGCTTGGGCTGTTTCATTGCTGCATAGACTTCCAGGCTTGGGCTGGAGCCTGAGCCCTAGGATCCTCCTACCTCACAGGGTCCCAGAGCCCGGGCTCCAGCCCAAGCCCAGAAATCTTCACAGCAATGAAACAGCCCTGCAGCCCAAGTCCTGCAAGCCTCTTGGCTGGCACGGGCCAGCCACAAGTGTCTAGCTGCTGGGCAGATGTATCCAAAGAGTTCAAGCTGGAGC
Organism: Lepidochelys kempii; assembly: GCF_965140285.1. Lineage (NCBI taxonomy): Eukaryota > Metazoa > Chordata > Testudines > Cheloniidae > Lepidochelys > Lepidochelys kempii. The sequence goes on along the minus strand of NC_136388.1, from coordinate 97,616,124 downwards.
TCGGGCTTGGCAGCCCAGGGAGAAGGGTGGGCTTCAGAGCTTAAGTCACAACATCTACACAGCTGTTTTGAGCGCTGTAGCGCGAGATCAAGTCTGTAGCCTGGGGCCCTGAGACTAGCTGCTGCAGGCGGTGTAGGTGGACTCTAATTGCCTGGCATATTTCATGTTCTACATTAGAGACGGTTTTAGTTATTTCAGTTTCGCTATTTGACAGTGCTCAAGGTGGATGTACACGTCAGCCAAGAAAAGGCCCCTCCTGTGCTCTTTGACCCATATCTCTTTGACTCTAATGGGCATTTTACCTGAGTAAGGACGTACTCCTCAAATGTCCTTGACACCTCCACTCACCCCCACCAACTGTGGCAGCCGGTGCACAAACAAGAGCCCATCCTGGCATGCAGCAGACAGTGCTGCCGATGCTGTTGGGGGAGATTTGTGTTTTGCCACGAGAAAGTTTATGGTATGTAAGTTGCTAGGCTCGGAGGCGCCTGTTATGACTGTAGAATGAAACCTGTAGCAAGATTATTTTTATACGTTCTCACCTGATTCCCACCCTCTTCAGTAGCTGGAAGAGGGCGATGGAAGGAGGAACGTAAAGACAGTGTACAGGTCAGAAACGAATGTCAGCACCTGGGTGTTGAACACACCTGATAATACAAAAACCATCATTCCTTTCAGAGGGACTCTTCATGGCTTTGAGTCAGCTCCTCTCAAAGGCAATACCCAAGCATCTGAAGGCTGCATTGACTTCAATGGAGCTATGACCATTTACACCAGTTGAGAATCTGGCTCTTTGTGTCTATTATTTGTAGCAAAATGTATTATAACCATGACTACTTCTCTGCTGCATAAAGAAGGCCAAATGCTAAGCCACACACCAGGTCAATCAGAGGGGACAGCGTGGGTTAAGAACCAAAAAACCCAACTTCCTTCCTGTGTATAAATATGACAGCAGTGCAAATCTGTGGCCACTCTAGTGCTGGGATCCCATCAGAGTACAGAGGGGAGGGATAGAATATCCACCTTGAGCTCCCAATCCAGCTCTAATAATTCCCATCACCGTTGGTCAACTTGTACATGATGTCAACCGATACAACTACTTGCCATGAAGAACAAAGAGCCCCTTTCTCCCAGAGCAGGGAAGGGAGCCCAGCAAGAGGGAGGCTGTGCTGTGCTGTGGGCAGTGCTCACAGCCCCAGAGGAGGAGCATCTGGGCAGGAGCAGGATGGAGACTGGGAAGCTGTGCTGGGGAGCAGTTATCTTGCTACATGGTATAGATACACTTTGAGAGAGACAGTTTTTACCACAATGAGCTTACAGTCTAAAGAGACAAGAGAGACTCGGGGTTGGACTGATTCCATGCACATGAAGAAAAGACATACTAGTGGCACCTTAGAGACTAACCAATTTATTTGAGCATAAGCTTTCGTGAGCTTCTAAGGTGCCACAAGTCCTCCTTTTCTTTTTGCGAATACAGACTAACACAGCTGCTACTCTGAAACCTGTCATTCACATGAAACGTTCTAATGGTATTTTTTTCTCCTAATGTGATTTCTGACTCATTCAACTCAAAAGCGATGTTTTTCCCTTCACAGTTTTACAGTGGCAGAAAACGGGGTATGCCCCTATGAGCAACCTGATATCCTACAAAGGAGGGAAATTGAAGGTGGAAAAAGAAGGGCTCTACTACATCTACTCCCAGGTCAGCTTCTGCACCAAGCAAACTCCTGGGGCGCCATTTACGGTGTTTATTTATTTGAACCTACCATCGGAATTTGATCGGCTCTTATTAAAGGGACAGGATACACACAGCTCATCCAGTGTTTACTGTGCCCTCCAATCCACTCACCTGGGAGGAGTGTTTGAACTCCGGAAAGGTGACGTGGTGTTTGTTAATGTGACAGATTCGACTCAAGTGAACTATGATCATGGAAACACATACTTTGGTATGTTTAAACTCTATTGAGACGTGACCTGCCATGAAGAAGAGAGCTGCAGGAGGCCCAATCCCAACTTTGTTGAACAAAGTGACTTCTGGTTTCCAATATTTATGTTCCTCTGCATCTTTAGTTTTCTTGTATCTAGTTCTGTATATTGTGTTATTTATTAACAGGGGTGGAATGAGCCCTTAGAACAGAAACAGAACAAAGTTTGGAGCTGTTACTGTGTGCACTTTGTTCTCACCTTTTCTCATTGCAGAATGTCTGTACACATCTGTATCATATGTATTTAAGCCTTCCATGCCCTGTGTGCTATCACTTGTCTGACAGGGTGGATATGCTTATTTAGTAGAACATAATATGAGTGTTTCTTTCCAAACAACATTATGTATCTCTCAGGGGACTCCAGTCAGATAGATTATATGTACCTCTTTTTCAATCTGCTTATAAAGTAACAGTGGAAAAACTTTAAGGGTTTAGAAGCATCTTCTCTAGGAAAAAAGCAATCAGCAAATTGCCATCCTTAAGCAGTAACTGCCAATGATACATATTTACCATTTAAATTCTATATTTCACCTGAAGTCTCCCTTCTTTTCATCTCTGTATATGTACAATATACAATCAGCAGAACCTTGTACCTTTTATAATCATGTGATATTTGCTGAGGCTTGTTCACACTAGGTGAAATTCACTCCAGAGAAGAAGGGCCTGCACAAGGTCCATGAGCCACTTATGTCCTCAGAACAGGGCTTCAGTGAGCCGTAAATAGTCCTCTGCCCCAGGGTGAATTTCATGCACAGGCCTAGACTGTCCTGTATAGATTTGTGAATGAAGGGGACACTGCTCATGGAACAACCCACACCCACGTGGAAGGGAGCCTCAGCCACCCTCCCCGTACCACTACCCCTTCTCTCCAGGCCCCCCGGACAACCCTCCTCCATGGGCCCTTATTGCACACTATGGGAAGGAATGGGAAGGCAGAAGGCTGGACCAGGCAGGATCCCCTGTCCAGTCCTATGATATACCTCCAAGTTGTCTTATCTATTGTGTAGAGCCTCCCCTGGGCATCTTGGGGCTACCACAGCCAGGGTAGCTCCTGGTAGAGCGGCTCCACTGTGGTCACTGGGGCCATAGCTGGTGCAGAGGAACTGGAGCTCTATGGATAGGCCCCAGAGCCTTTTCCATGTGGGATCAATGGGTAGTATGGGGATGTCCTTGCTGAGATTTTTCTCCCCAGACATTCCTCCCATGGACTGTTTGAGAGGGTGATCTGGGCCATAATAAATTAAGACAGTTACATAGCACCTTGCACCCAAAGATCCCAAATACCAAGAGACTTTTCAGGGTCCTGATCCTGGAACTCTTACTCACTCAAGTGGTGCTCACTCATGGGAGTAGCTCTGTTGAAGTAAATAAGATTGCTTGTGTAAGGGTTGCAGGATTGGGACATAGGATTTTTGCCTGACTAAAGATTGCAAGATTGGCCCATATAGCATACCATGGTCACTTGCCCCATCTTCAGTATGCAGCCACCTCTGGGATGGAAAGCAGTAATCTTTACACACAGAACATACCAACACCAGTGACTGTGGATTTAAGGTCTGATGCTGCACCCACGGATGTCAATGGGAGGCATGCTCAGAAACTGCCAGTCTAATTTTATTATAATTTAATATGTAGTGTTGGTGGCATAACTTTATTAGAAAATGGAGTCAGTGAAATGTTTTTGTTTGATGCATTGTGTAAAAATTATTTATTTAATTAAAGCTGTATTATATTCATGGACAAAGGGAGGGAACAACTCGAAGCTGCACTGGAAAATAGAAAGTGTGCAAGGAATAAACATGACTGTTGTTATGTTTGTGCAGTAATGTTGGATCCGCAGTATTGAATGTTGAGTTCTGAAGTGCTAAACCGGAAGTGCTGTGTTGCTTATACATCACAGCGCTGAGCTGATCTGCAGTCTTGCTACAACAGTTGGTGTAGAATTCTGCATACTGTAGTGTTACAAATAACATACCCTTGATAAATTAACAAATAAAATTTCATTTTATACAGTTTTTAATGTGATTGCATTTTTAAAAAATATAATGCCAGAGTTTGCCACTCTGATTTGGGGTCTAGCGTGGAGTTCTATACTGTTGCCCATCACTGTATCATCTGAGCACGGATACTATATATGCTTTCCTAACTGAAGTCATGACACTCAACATTATATATACTCTTGCAGTTTGAAAGGGATTTTGACTTTTTCTCTGTTGCCATACACAATATTCCAGTGCTTGTTTCATCCATGTATTTCCTGTGTATCTGTATGAGTTTACTCCCACCTCTTTTTTTTTTTTTGCGTAACTTCCTCCTCCTGCAAAAGTTATTCTTCATCAGATGGAAGTGGAAAAGTGAAATTATCTCAGCCAATCAGAATGCAGTTACATACAATTCTCTTCACACTGACTGATTTAGGGAATCTTATTTGCATACTGACTCTGTGCAATAACTACGTAGTATACAAATATATGTACCCTAGTTGGTTGCCAGCCATTATCAGCCAGTTAAAGAACAAGGATCGGTAGAACCATTGGATAGTTATTTCTCACAGATTGTTCTGTAAATGCAACTCTTTGCATTTCCATTCCTGCAATGCAGCAGTGGTGAATCCTGTGATGGGGGGAAGAGGTGGCTGCAGCATGTAATACATACAGGTGTCTCATTTTCAACAACCAATATGAAAATAAGAAACAATATGGGATATTTAGCATAATAGAAACTTACGGAGTTTTTAACATCATTTCACATTGACATAGAAATCAAACCCCGCGAATGGAGTCAGAAGGAATGGACAGCAGATATCTCAGGGCAGAAGATCAGCTACAGCTGGGAAACAGTGAACTTATCAAGGCTTCTGTCCCTGAAGCAGGGGCTTTCACCAGGTCTCTGCAGCAGTCAATGCTGTGACCATGAGATACTGCCATCTCACCTTTGAGAGGTGAAAGCACTGTGATCAAGGAACTCCCTGGCCTGGCCCCAAGACATCTAAAAGAGCCTAAAGACCTGGGATGAAGACAATGGTCGACACTTGCACTGCTCAGACACGATGGAACTCTCTGCAATAAGGGTAAGGCTCTTCTGTGTGGGACACAGAGCTTTCCTGGGGGCTGGTCAGAGACTATGGAACAAACTCCCCCAATGTTCTGCGTTCAAGCATAAAAACAGAGAGAGCATCATTCAGGCTTTAATCCTTCCTCCACATACAATGCACTCTCTCCTCAAGCACTTACTGAAAGTAGAGTTCTCTACATTCCTAGCCGTTACCCTATACATAATCATACTCATCATACCGCAACGGCCCCATTAAGCAGCTAGCTATTGTAACACACAGGAACGAAGGACCATTACAAATCTCACTACCTTTTGCTCCAAATTTAAGATGCATTTCTTTGACAGAGTAATGTGTATTAAAAACCAACCAACCAAACAAAAAACCCTACCAAAACAAAACATTCCACTGCACACACAATTCGCCCCTGGGGAGAGGATGAGAGAACATATAACACGTGACAGATGTTAGTCACTGTGCTTATGCACTACTGAAGGTGCTCAGATACCATGGAGATAAGTGTGGTGGTAGAAGAGGCTATATACAGTAGAATACAATAGACACAAGAATTGCACCAGTAGAATTCATCCTTTTTCGGTGGTGGCACACATGCATCCAAACTCATGTGTGTCTACCACCAAAATATCCTTCAGGTTTTTCAGTGTAGTTATTCCCCTATTCAGAGTTGCGCAAATCCCTAATGGCGGAGCTATATCAGCACAGTAGCAACGTGGACACACAGGCATCAGTACTGTATTGCCAGCCTCCACAGATAAAAAAATCATGAGTTTTTCTTTTGAAAAGACGATTATACTGTGCTTTTTTGGTCTGTCTTTTGATTTTTGATCTCCCCTGGCCCATCCCCAGTGTGCGTGTGTGGTTGACAATCAGTGTTGTCCACTCTCCCAAATTTATTGGGTAAGGTGATTCTGGTCCCTACTGCAGAAGCTCTTACCCCCACATCTTCCTGTCCCCTGCCTAGCAAATAATTCTGCCACCTGGTTCCCACCCCAACAGTTCAGCCTCCACCCCTCAAACCTTCAGTTCAGCCCTCCAGTCTTCCTACCCGTATCCATTCAGCCACCCTCAGTTCCCAGCACCTCAGTTCAGCCCCCTCTATTCATACCCACTCAGTTCAGCTCCCCGTGCCCCTCCAGTCAGCGCCCTCTGCCCCCCCCTCAGTTCAGCACCCCCTCAATTCAGCCACCTTAGCCCCCCACAGTTCAGCCACCCTTAGTGCCCAGCACCTCCATTCAGCCCCCTTAACCCCATCTGTTCAGCTCCCTGCTCAATTCAGAACCCCGGCGTCCCTCAGGTCAGCTCCCTCAAACCCCCAGTTCAGTCTCCCACTCAGTCCAGCCCCCTGCATCCCTCAGTTCATCCCCCTGCATTGCTCAGGTCAGCCCCCCACAACTCCCCTCACTTCAGCCCCCCCAATGCCCCTCAGTTCAGACTCCTCAGCCCTGTCTGTTCAGACCCCCGCCCTCAGTTCGGCCCCCTTAATCTGCTTCAGTTCGGCCACCTTAGCCATCCCGCAGTTCAGCCCCCCCCCCCCCCCTTAGTTCTGTCCCCATCCCCAAGTTCAGCCCCCCAGCCTCACCTCTGCTCCTCCTGGGTTCTTCACACCCCTCTCCCAGGCCTAGGGGCTGCAGTGGGGTCCCCTCCCCCTTCCAGGCTAGAAGGGGGGGAGGGGGGCTCCATGGGCTGTCACCCCCCCCGTGCCCCTTCCCAGGCGATGCTGGGGGGGGTGGGGTGGGGGCAGAGGAACCATCCTGTCCCCACTGCCCAGAGGATGGGGTGGGGGCCACCCTAAGTGGCTGGGCTCTTTGCACCCCCGCCCCCTCCTGAGAGAGGCTGAGGTTGCTGAGGAGAGAGAGAGAGCGCAGCAGCGAGCTCAGCCTGCAGCAGCTCTGATTGGTTATTCTGCCCCAAGAGGCGGGCAAGCAGGCTGGGCATCCAATCAGAGGGCTCAAATTCCCCAAAAGGCCAGAGCGCCTCCCTTCATGGCCAGAATGGCTCATGCCCAGGCCAAGGCCCTGTGGCTGAGAAGGTGGCGGGGGTCGGGCAGGTGCACGCTGACCCCCATGCCGGCAGCCCTCCCGCTGCATCCCACACTGCGCCACTCCCGTCAGCCGTGAAGCTCCCCCCAGGGAGAGTGGGATGAGGGTGGGTTTGGGAAGGAGGTGGAGGACTCTGGGATGCCTACCCACAACGCACCATGGCTGTAGTGACAGAGCTGTAGTATGAGGAGTGGAACTGGAGAGGGAGGGTCTGGCTTCAGGAGCGATTTGCTGCAAAGTGACACCAAATCGCTCCTTATTTGGGGCTTTTTCGTAATAGGTGACGTCCACACAGAGGTGTAGTTTGAGAACGGTTCTAGCAGTGGTTTCAGTGATTGACTGGCATCAAGGTATATGCACTTCATTTGAATTTTAGAATCCTCCTATCCCCACTCCCATTCATTTAAGAAAACACGCCCAAGTTTGTGAACTTTCTGGCCTGTCCACTTGACACAGCCTATGTTCCATTTTTTTGTCCCAAACCGGGATATGCTTCAACGGTTCAACACAGGCATATACCACATTGAGGCAACAGAGACCATGGAGGATGGAGAGAGCAAGGATGACCTTTTTAAATAACGTAAGTACACACAAATGTATTATTTTAATATTTTTAATGTGTAACAATGTTGTATGCAGCAAAACTAGAACTACTAAAAATATGGAATTTGTATCCCTCCTCCCACATCCCCACTCCCCTTCCTCTGAAATGGGGTGGACTCGTTTTGAAAGGCAGTGCCACTTTTTTTTCTTCATGAGACTTGGCAACGTGATCTGGGCCAGGCTGCTGGCTAGCACAGGCCCCTTAGCATCTATGTGTATGCTCAGCAAAGATCTGTCCTATAAGTTGGTCTGCCTGCCACGTCCCTTACTGCTAATGGCAACGACCTGTGTGCAGGATCTCCATATTGTAAACAGGCCTTGAATAAGAAGCAGAGTTCTGACTTCTTCATAAGGCTGATGTAAACTATAATTTTACATTCAGAAGATTAAGCCAGATAATTGCATCAGGAGTAGTGAAGTGTACTACTGTGATGTCTCCTTAATATTTGTGAATTGGGCATGGAACGGTTTTATGTTCCATGGTCTGTTCTGGGTGGCCAGGGAATGGTGAGCACACATGGAAGACAATCATGCAGCCAAACCTGTGGACAGCATGCAAGGACCCATGGGAAAGAAGGGAAATAATAGCACTGGTTGGAAAATGTATTTTTCACTGATTTTTTCATTTTTATTTTATTTTGTTGAAAAACTTGGTCTTTGGTTGCTGAAAACCAAAAATTTCTTTTGTTTTTTTAACCACCTAAAACACAGATAAAAATAGATGTTTTCTTGTGAAAATGTCTGTTTAATCAGAAAGCTGTTTTGGTTGCAAAAAGGTTTTGACGAACATTTTTCCAACCAGCTCCACTGACCAGTCAAATGCCCCTGAAGTTAATGCAGCCTCAGACAGCAGCGACTTCAGGAAGATGGGCTACATGGATTGCAAGAGATTCTTTGCTCCTCAGACTCTCTTCAATTTTGTCTATGTCTGAAACACCCATATGAACATGGCTCCAGGGCCACTTTGCTCAGACCATGGCAGCTTTGTGCATTTGGGGTGGGGGACTCCAACTGGGTCTCTGCTCTCTTGGCACTGGATCTTTCTACCCCTTTCCCTACACTCTGCCTCTAGGATTCTTCGTGGTGCCAGTCTCCTGCCTTGGACTATAGACTCTTCTTCAGTGCCTTGCTCTTTCAACTGGTTCTTTGTATCCTACGGAACTGTGGCAGCGTGTATGCACATGATGCAATATCCATTCTCAGGAAAACACTGCAGTTATACTAGGTATCCATCCGCTCCCGCAAGTAGCACGTGGTCTGCTCGGTTCCAGCCTCTCCCTCCCTCTACCCCAAGGTCCACCTCTCGCGCTGGTATTTCTGCAAAGTTATGGTTGCAGTGGTTTTGAGGGCACAGTTTCTTGATATTCACATGGTTTCCTGCCTGGGTGTGGTGCTTACTCTTCCTTTTTCCTCTGAAGGGACAATCTGCTTAATTCCTGTCAAATTCCTACTAGGAAGCTCTGCAACCAGACACAGGGGGCCTGAGTTTCCATTGTCATACATTTTGTGCAATCATTGACAGCAGTGCAAAGTAGGTGTAAAACTCTACCAAAGCAGAATCAAGGAAATGTAGGACTGGAAGGGACCTTGAGAGGTTATCTAGTCTAGTCCCCTGCACTCATGGCAGGACTGAGTATTATCTAGACCATTCCTAATGGGTGTTTGTCTAATCTGCTCATTAAAATCTCCACTGACAGAGATTCCACAACCTCCCTAGGCAATTTATTACAGTGCTTAACCACTCTGACAGGAAGTTTTTCCTAAATATCTCATCTAAATCTTCCTTGCTTCCCTAAGCCCAGTATGTCCTGTCCTCGATGGTTAAGTTGATTAATTTATCACCCTCCTCTTTATAACAACCTTTTCATACTTGAAGACTATGTCTCCCCTCAGTCTTCTCTTCTCCAAACTAACAAACCCAGTTTTTTCTCTCTCCTCATAGATCATGTTTTCTAAGCCTTCAATCATTTTTGCTGATCTCTTCTCGACTTTCCCCAGTTTGTCCACATCTTCCCTGAAGTGCACTGCCCAGAACTGGACATAGTCCTCCAGCTGAGGCCCTGTCATTGCTGAGTGCAGGGAAAGAATGGTAGCTTTACACCCATTCTGCTCTGGAGTCAATGGCAGCACAAGGTTCAGGGCAACAAGCAACCAGGCTCAGTGAACATGACCTGGGGGAGGGGAAGGGAATTCCCATCCTGCTGAAGTTTGGTTTTTTGTGGTCACACTTCTTCCCCTGCCTTGGGAACAAGATGATAACATTTCAGTCAGATTTGACAACCACATTAAACCATTGTGAGGCATCAGACAGGAGATGGTCTCAAAAGACCAGGCATTTAGAAGGGTTAGATTCTCCTAGTAACTTCCTGAGATTTGTGCATATGCAGCTGAGGGGACAGTTGGGTCCCAGACATCTAGCCTTATGATCCAAGCTGCTTAGGGAAGAGTGGGAAGAGAAACAGACAGACACTCTCCCTCGTACTCTGTAGTGATTTGGGGACAAAATACTCAGCTCTGAATCAGCGAGTGCAGAGACTTGAACTTGAATGGAGGGAATGGTGGCCCCCTTTGCCTGCCAAAATGCTCAGGTTTCCAGCTGAAAATGACCATTTTGACACAGGCCCATTTTCACAAAGACTTTCGAAAGGGCGTGTTTGTTACAAAGCAGAATGAAAACAAATATCAAAACCTCAAAAGTTGCCAGGAAACACTAGTGTTGCCCTGCGCTCAGCTGCGTTCACACTGCGCAGTTCTGAACACAGTCCAGCCTAAGCACCAAGTATCCCTTCCAATGCACCTCACAGCCAAGCCTCAAACATTTGCCTCCCCAGCTAGGCTGATGTGTTTCTCCTCGCCTTAAAACAAACGCTCGTGCTAGTGTAACCCACACACCTTCTGGGTGTGGCGTTCTGTCCCATCTAGTGGCACCAAGACCACTTAGAGAGAGAAAGAAAATGAGTCTGCTCTACAGCCTTAGCTAACAGACAGTTGGCTTTTAGCTCATGCGGTAGAGGCTCATGCTCTAAGCTCCAGAGGTCCCTGGTTCGATCCCGCCTGCCGCTGATCGGGGTCTGTCGGCATTGTACTAGTATAACTATAGTCACTGAAGGAAAGAGTGGTTTACAGCCCCCTAACATTGTTCAGTACAGCTCCATTTCATGGGTTTGACCCAAAGGCTGTTGAAGTCAATGGGAGTCTTTCTGCTGACATCAGATCAAACTCCACGTGCATTATCAAAGAATAAATGCGTGTCCCTTCCTGCTGTTATTGTGAGAGACGCTTTCTCAGGGAGTCCTGAGGTGTAAGTCACATTGTCACTTTTCTGCCTCATCAAGAGAGTGATTTGCTACACTATGTGATAGCTCCCAGTCTGCTGGCCAGCCAAACCAACTCCTCGGGACTCTGCCAATCCAAACTTTGCCTTGCAGGTAACCCTGGGTTCCCCCAGCTCCCAAACCCACTGGAAGAGCATTCCTCCATCAAGCCCCTCTCACTGGCCACTCTCCGAAATAACCAAGTCTCCAAAGAAACAGAACACACAGCAGCAGCCTGCTGGCTCAGCTGAGGATGGGCACCTCACTGGAATATCACAGCACTGAGATTAATTTACAATAAAACAAGAATAAGTTTAGTAATAAAGAACAGAGATTTACGTGATACCAAGCAGAGATGATAGAAACAGAAAATGATTACAAATAAATCAAAAATATGACAAAGCTTTTTATTCAAAGCTTATTCAAAGCTTTGTCTAAAGCAATTTTCTCACCTAGTTACTTGTCCAGTATCACCAAGCCACACAATCTGGGACCTACTGCTCAGAAATGCAATGAGTGCTGACGCAGCGGTTTTGGCCCACAGCCCCATCCAGCTATGCCTCAGTTTCCCTGCTCTTAGTGGCGTACTGGCTCACAGCTTTCCCAGCTGTGCCAGAGTCTCACCACTCCCAGTGGTCTTCCCTGCTCTCAGTGGCGTGCTGGGGTCAGTGAGTCACTGGTACAGATAGTAAAGCTGTGGACTCTGCTGGGAACAGGGCAGACTCCGCGTGGAAAGAGATCTGGTTTCACACCTTAAGGGGGTGACAGAACCCTTTATTGGTCTAAGTGAAGGAAACAGGCACAGCTCAAAGATACTGTGCCCCATAAACTGCTGCGGGCCAGGACTCCATTGGGAGTAAAGACAACTCAGGCGCGTAAGAGAGCTAGTATCATGCCTTCAGGGTGACAGAACCCTTTATTTGCCTGAGTGACCCAGATGGGCATGGCACAACTGCTGGGGGGAGTCTGGATGTTGAAGAGGGGGAAAGATGCCCCTTACTCTGTGATTTATGATTAGGGTGACCAGCAATGGAGACTCAGGCCCCCTGTGTCTGGTTGCAGGGCTTCCTAGTAGGAATTTGACAGGAATTAGGCAGATTGTCCTTTCAGAGGAAAAAGGGAGAGTAAGCACCACACCCAGGCAGGAAACCGTGTGAATATCAAGAAGCTGTGCCCTCAAATCCTCTGCAAGCATAACTTTGCAGAAATACCAGCGTGAGAGGTGGACCTTGGGGATGGGGGGGAGGGAGAGGCTGGAACCCAGCAGACCATGTGCTACCTGCGGGAGCGGATGGATACCTAGTATAGCTGCAGTGTTTTCCTGAGAATGGATATTGCATCATGTGCATACACGCTGCCACAGTTCCCTAGGGTACAAAGAACCAGTTGAAAGAGCAAGGCACCGAAGAAGAAAGAGTCCATAGTCCAAGGCAGGAGACTGGCACCACGAAGAATCCTAGAGGCAGAGTGTAGGGAAAGGGGTAGAAAGATCCAGTGCCAAGAGAGCAGAGACCCAGTTGGAGTCCCCCACCCCAAATGCACAAAGCTGCCATGGACTGAGCAAAGTGGCCCTGGAGCCGTGTTCATATGGCTGTCTCAGACATGGACAAAACTGAAGAGAGTCTGAGGAGCAAAGAATCTCTTGCAATCCACGTAGCCCATCTTCCTGAATCTTGGTGGGGGGTCATGTGACCCTGCGTGCTCCACCACGTGTTTCTTTGGGATGACACAGTGCCAGGTACTGGGAGAGGTGTGTCCGTCCCAGGGGCCCAGCCAGGCATGGAGGGCAGAGAGCGCCGGGCAGGGAGAGTCGAGTCAGTTGGTCACCCCCTCCCCCAGTGTGAGAGAGGTGTACAGGAGTGTGTGTGTGTGGTAGAGGTGTGTGTGTCACCCCTCCCTATGTGACCCCTAAAGCCTTAAAGATAAAAAAGTAAATAAAAAGAGTCCAACTCTGCAGTATTTCTTTTTTGCGCAGTCTTAGTCAACTTGATGTTAATTTGAACGTTTGTACTGCATAGTTCTGATTGATTGCTGTTGAACGCACTTGAATATGAGTAATTTTACCAGGTGTCCCATGTTTAGCATAGGGAAATATGGTCACCCTATTTAGGATGGTCATTTCAGATGTCATTAAACCAATTATGAGATTGGAGAACGAAGCAGTCAATGCCCTGTCGAGAAAAGAGGGGGCAGAGGTGAAGCTTACATCATGGCCAGTGGCCAAAACTCCAGCCTCAAACTCACGAGGGAGGTGTGACAATCGTGGTCCAGACACCGCATGGGGAGAACAGGGGTCTGAACCCTGAAGGATAAGCAATGGAATCAACTGATTGCATACAATATTATTGTCCTGTAAAAGTGTATCCTGTAAGGTCTTTTACTGGTGATTAATATCAGCGTACCTGTATGTTTTAGCACTATGTGAGGAATTCTGGCTACTTACTGATATTATGTTTTAAAGCCTGTGACCAAGCAAAGGGAGAAAGGCTTTCTCCCAGACAGGAAGGCAGGCAGCTATCTCCCTGTCTGCGCTGTAAATTAAGCATTGTGGAACCAAAACATTGGAAGCCCCATTTACACAGGAGTCAAGAAGAAGAGAAGAACCGCGGGTGTGGGGTGACAGTCATCCTGTCTCTGGGTACAAAAATGAGTTCTGGGAAACATAAGGAGATGAAAAAAAAGCCATTTTGGCATCCATCACTGAGGGAACAAAGAGGTAGGCCCTCTTTGTATCTCCGAACGGTGGGTTCTCCCCGCTACGTGGGTTGGTGATGCTGAAGAGAAACTGTAGACAAAGCGTCGAGCCTGCTAGGAGTCCCCTAGAAGCATGTTATACTTTTGTTTTATTTGTAATCATTTTCTGTTTCTATTATCTCTGCTTGGTATCACTTAACTCTCTGTTCTTTATTAATAAACTAATTTTATTATGAACTCATCTCAGTGCGGTTATATAAAAGGGATGAGTGCATCCCCTGGTGAGCCAGCGGGCTGGTGTGCGTTCTGTCTCTTTGGAGATAGCAGGCTTAGTAATTTCTGCGTGTCCAGCAAGAGGGCCTGGATACTGCAGAGGAACGCTCTTCCAGCGGGGTTCAGGAATTAGGGGCACCAACAGTTACCTGCAAGGCAAGGCAAGGACTAGCAGAGTCCTGAGGAGTTTGTTAGGCTAGCTAACAGTCTGGAGTGACATGAAGCTGATGAAGTTTAGCAGCAGCAAATCTCTCTCTTGCTGCGGCAGAAGGGTAACAAGGTGACTTGCTTTCATGGGGCATCCAGAACAGTATCACCGGTAGGGTGTCTGGAGGCTGACTGTCACACTATGCAAGAACTTGTTCCCTTCCACAACTACCCTCACACCCGCTCTCCCCACTGACTTTAGGCCTGAATTTACACCAATAAACCAGTTATGTGGAGCACTAGTTCCTCTAGGATGGTTGAATTAATAAATATCACAATGTGCTATTACAAATGTAGTAGAAACATGGGCATGTACTAGAGGTTTTGTCCAAGTGGGAGACTGACAGAAATCCCATTGCAACTCCCAATCATCAGAGAAGCAATAAACTCCACCTGGACAAAAAGTAACATACTGTACGTATAACAGGCAAGTGACTGATGCAGTAGAAAGAACAGATACTTCTCTGTAAAATACCCTAATTAGAAAACCTTTACAAGAATGAATATGGGGCACAGGCAAGGTTTTGAGACCCAAAGCTTCACTACTGTCTTCACGTGTCCTAGCTAGAAGGGCTTTTCTCATTTTTCAGAGGGTGACGGGTTAGTGATAAATGTTGCAAGGGCTTGTGCAGGTAAATTACAGCAGATCTGTGCTAGGGTTGAGTAATTTGGGATTTGAGAAACCTGGGTCCAAGTCCCTGCTCTGCCACCGCCTTCGTGTATGACCTTGGGCTAGTCACTTAGCCTCTCTGTTCCTCTTCTGTACAATGGGGCTAATAGGACTGCTCTGCCTCACGGAGGGTTGTGACGATAAACAAATTAAAAGATAATGAGACCCTCAGATACTACAGTAGTGGGGCCATGTAAGTAACTTACCTAGATAGATGTCCATGCAGGACATCCTTACACTGCCCGAAGCCAGTGAGAAGGACCAGGGGTGAGTACTATAAGCTGGCATGTGAAGGAGCATATCCTCATCCAAATGGAGCAGAGACTCAGCTCCTCTGCTTGCTGGGATTTCCCTCAGGATGGAGGAGTGCCCAGTGAACATGCACCTGCTCAGCCAGTTCTTTCCACCCACATCCCTATAGTCCCAGCACAGGGGGCATGACAGGAGGAGGGTGGGACCATCGCCAGCTGACATACGTTTGAGCAGGCTGTTCTAACCCATGGCTGGAGTCAGGCAGAGACTCAGGGAGCGGCCAGCTCCTCAACAGCAGCCAGCTCCCCACCACCCCTCCCAGTGCTGCAGAGGATGTAACAGAGAATCAGCCAGCAATCCTTACAAAACTCCCCTGTTCCATATAAATCTGGTTGACTGTGGGCAGTATTTTGAACACCTCCAGATTTCACCGCGGCAGGATTTTCAGTAAAATCCACTGATGCCAGAGCCTGCCAACAGCCTGTATCCTAGATAAGTTAGGACCCTGAGTCTGCAAACTCTAGCCTTACATTGGCAACTCGTTCTTGGTATGGCCTTTGGGCCCAATGCCAGACTGTCGGGGGCGGGAGGAGGGGAGAATGCTGCCCTGTCGCCAAGCATGCACTTCCATGCCCAGGCCCAGTCCAGGAGGTTTATTCTTTTATAACAAAGGTTAACAAACAAAGAGAACAGAGTCTTAAGCTAATACCTGGTCCCCAGGCTGCTAAGTCACCCCTCCTAGGGGTCTCTGGCTCTCCAGCTCCTGGCAGCACCTTGTCTCCTCCAGCTCCACTCCCGTCTTGAGGTTGTGGAGTTGCCCCTTTGCTCAAGGGACCCACCACAGCTGTCAGCTCCACTCCAGTGTGACCTCTGCTGACTTGGGCTCAACCTGTCTCAGTCCTATCCCACCAGCTGCCTACTAGCTGCACTTAATAGGCCCAGGTGTAGCTCAGCCCTCTTCAATTAGCTGGATTGGGCTACCCTGCTCCAGTGCAGTGGTACTGGGCTCAGTCTGTCCACAGAAACCAGCTATCCTGTGACACAGACACTGAAAGGCTAACCGAACAGGTGCTGTATTTTGTGGATACCAGTCTCGGGGAAGAGGGGAACTGGACACAGAAATCAACAGATGTAGCAAAGAAGCAATTTTTATCCTTCTTTATTTGTTGAAAATGTCACTTAAAAATAGTTCAAAATAAAAACATTAGAAAAATTGAACTTGCATAAGTAAATAAATCTACATGACAAAAGATCAAGTGGAAGGCAGCTGACAGGGAGCATCCATCTTAAGACAGACTAACCAGAACCTATTTACAAAGTACTGTAAACAAAGTAACTATGGCAACACTGCTATCAGTTTGACATGGCTTCCTTTCCTTTATTTATTTATTTAATTTTATTTTTGGCTTGTTACGCTCAGTACATGCGTCTGTTCCAAAAACGTATAGCACATCCTCCAGCACATTAAAAATCCTATAAACATGCATATGTACACAGCATGGGTTCAAATAAACTCTGAACTAGATGGATATATTTATACCTTTTGCCCAGGACTATAAGTCACAGTCGGGTTGAGTTCACTTATTGATTACAGTTCATGAGCCAAATGTCGCTTGGGTGTGTGCATACGTGCAATGCCAGCGAGACAGCAGACACAGCCGAGCTGCTGCCGGAGCATGGTGTAGATTACTGCCTCTTCTACCCTGGCTCCCCAAAACTCAGTGAAGTTACTCTGACAGGAGCAGCACAGGGATGTTACTCGGGAAGTGGGAGAACCAGCTTCATGACACCTAGCCACACACCAACATTTCACACTTCTACCCTTCATAAGCGAATGGATGTTAAAGCCCAGTGCCCATGCAATGAGGCATGGACAGATTGCCAGGACCAGTGGTCAGCTTAGTACAGTTCAGCTTCACACACTTACTGCTGATGTGCGAGGAGTCAGAGAGTCGGTCACTTTGGGGACCGCCTACCATCGAGAAGTAAGGACAGGGATAGTGAATGCTGGCCAGAGCAAACAAGGCCCAAGATTTTTTAAAAAAAATCAAACAAACAAGATCACCCCAAACAAACTCGCAATAAAATGAAAACCCATTTTAAAATGCTCCACCGTTTTTAGAATCCAGCTTTTCAGCCTAATTGCTTTTCATTCCCAAATGCAATTTGCCCCACTCAGGTTGAACTTTAATTGCAATATGAGGGTTATAATTATTCCCTGTAATATTTCCTTCATGAAGAACTTAAAGAGCAATGAGCTATGATATGTGTCTATATCTCTTTGGGACACACTGCCCCTTGATATTCATTCTTAACAGTTAGAATACTCCAGACCTTCTGCTAAAATTAACGATGTATTGCTAGCAAGGGAAAAAAGACAACAGTAACAAAACAAGGGGAACCCAGAGCCAGATGGAAACGCAATACGCCGTCTATATATACACACTGTATGTACCGGTGCTAGTATTTCTGCCAGCAATTTGTAAAAAGTGTATAAATTCTTATACAGGAGGGAGATTGATCATTGCAGCTCTTGTCAAAGCATAAATGTAAATATTTTTCCTATTGCAACAGAACATTTTTTCCTATTATAAAGCCCCTTTGGGGTGGACGGAGTAATTAGTTGTCATTGTCTTTTTTCATAACCAAGGTGAAGGAACCGCAAATGTTTTAAGTGGGGGGGGGGGAAAACCTAGCAACCCCTTGTCAAGCCAAGTGTGCATTCCATAAAGAGGGGAGCACATATGGCAAGGTAAAAGGACTGGGAAAATATAAAGCTTATTCAGTACATGGACATTTAGAACGTGAAAATGTAACAGGACATAAGTATTAGAGGTCATGCATTAGAAACAGGCCTTTGGGCAAAAGAGAAGTTAACTGTTGTGTTAACCATTAGCTGCTAAGAGGCAGTTTCAGTCAATGTGACTTCCTGATGTGCTAATGACAGAAGAAGTTCCTACTGCTCCAAGGAGTTAAATTAAAAATGTCTTAAAATGTTAATTGCACATTTTCATCTGTATAAAGGCCACATGGGAACCACACTATTGCAGGGCACTAGCTCACTACAGACAACTAAGGGCGGTGGGGAGGAATATTTGGAGGGGAAAACTTCCATTCTTGATTTTCAGAAAACAAGTGCTAGTTGCTTTTTGGTTTTTACTTGACTCCAGCTCAATAACACTTCCATTCAATAAATTAAGTACCGGGCACGTTAAAAAGAATAAAAAGGAAAGCATAAAAAGTGCTTACATTTCCTTTATAGGAAACCACTGTCAAATCCCTCTTCTGAGTGGCAGTCATTTGCAGACTTCTTATTTGCTTCCAGTAGCAGGTACAATGAGGTATTAGTTGCTGCAGATGAATTGTGAATCGTAGACCCCTTGCTGACCATTTTAGCTGTTGACTGTTTACTTGTTTGTGGTATGTGTTATATCCTTATGGAATAGAAACAGACTATTTTTCACTACCACTTTTTTTTTGTAACAAAAAAACCCCACCACAACAAAATAAAATAAGGAGCAAGAAGAAGCAAAGCATCCAGTTCTGCTTCCCAAGAACGCCTGAGGTCACACGCAACTGCCAGCAGCTTCATCCAGAATTCAAGCTAAAACCGAGGACTTGCGCCCAGTCTCATCCCTGGCACATTCATCAGTTTGCTTCAATAGCCTTCTGACTAACTTCTCTAAATCTTTTCTTGATTTCAGCTCTTCTTCCAAACATTGTTTCATTTTTTTACTCTCCTGTGGGGTGAAGAAAAAACCCACTATATTTATTCTTATCAAAGTTCAAAAACCTCATAGGCCCAAAAGAGCAAAGCATTTAAATATGCGGTTAATGTTAAGTGCATGCCTAAGTGCTTTGCTGAATAGTAATAGACATAAGCATGTGCTTAAGTGTTGTGCTGTAGCATGGCCTTAATCGTCACTGAAAAGTGGTGGGGGGAAAAGCCCCCCAAAACCCAAACACACCCAAAGCAGGGACATTTGACAAAATTTAGTGCTGGTTTCCAAAGAGTCACAGACCGGGTCACTTGTGATTTGGAATACACTAAGGGCCAGATCCTGCTGCTGTACAGATCCACATTGAAGTTACTGGGACTTCACATGGGCATAAGCATCCGCCTGCAGGAATCCCATTCCAGGACCACAACTTCAAGGCCCTCTGGTAGTGGAGTGATGTCAAGAAGATCCAGAACTGGGGTGCAGGGGAGGGGAAGTAGGGTACTTCCCTCTCCTACCCCAACGGGGATTAATTTTTACATCTGTTTATCATAATCCTATAAAAGGAACAATGAGGTCCGTAGAGATTAAAGGACACAGGACAATTAAAAAACCAATATATGGCTGCCAGAGGCTAAACCCTGCTCTGTATTCTTCATATACTGACACAAAGTATAGAGCCCCACGGATCCTGCAGCCACTTGGCACATAGAACTCCTGCTGACGTCAATAGGAAGTGTGCCTGTCAGGCAGCTGCAGGATTAGACCCATAATTTTGAAGCCATCTCAGTCCTCAAACAAAGATCGGCTAATTGATAGAATGTTGGTAGAGCAAGGTCACCTGTTTAATCACTGCTCCTTACTGACAGCACATGCAGAAATGCTCTAATTACCTGCTTTAATTCTTTGACCTGATCTTTCAGTGCATAAACCGTGTCTACCAGACTTCTAGAAAATAAGCAGAAAATTAAGATAAGAGAGCTGAGGTGCAGTAAATCAACATCAGAATGAGGTTTGCATACAAATAAAGAGTTAGTTGTGGGAGGTGCTGGCAGTTTGTATTTTATCTTAGGCTGCTTATTTCAGCAGGGCTATTAACATTTCTTGAGTTAAGTATGTGCTAGCACCTCAGTGCTGAGGGTCCATCCATAAGACCTTGTTCTGGAGTCTCAGCAGAGGAGCATTTAAATGTCACAGCCATCAAAACAGTTACCAGAACATGTGTTTATCTAGGTCTCAACAACAAAACATACAAGGCATTTACATCAAATGGTATGCATGGAATATGGATGGATGGCCACAAGAATGAATCTGTCGGGGCTCGGCAGGAGCAGTAATGGTTTTACAAATAAATAACCTCCAATGGAATTATGCTGATTTACACCAGCTGAGGATCTGGCCTCCAATTTTAAAAAGAAAGGGAGCTAAATACAAATTGGAATCAATCTTGTACTCCTCGCCACCTGAAACTCCCAGTGAATGTAAAGGATGCACTGGCTATATTCTGACCTGAGTACCTATATCCTTCCAATAACACTACACAGAGAAGACATGGCCTTGGTTTTTAAGGTATCATCCAAAATCCACTGGAATTTATCATAAAGTTTAAAGCATAAACACACAAATAGGGAAGCCTCTAAGCAGCTGACTAGCCTCACGCACTTTTCCTCCGTGACAGTCTGACCATTGCTTCTTGTTTCCTCTATGATGATTTTCTCTTCCTCGGGCAGTAGGACCTGGGGTATGGAGTCTTTACGAGAGCCTATAAACAAGAGTTGCCAAACAAAAAGAAAAACTGAAACCTTCCACAACAGCTGACACCATTTAGAAATAACAAGCCTAATTGTGAACTGTCTCACCCTAGTCGATATTAGGATAGTTCATTGGAAAACGGCTGGAGGTGGAATTGGGTCCCTTCAGAGTAAGTCTAAGTCCTTGTGTTGCCTGCTAGCATTCATTCATTAGTATTTATATGACAGTAGCACCCAGAAGCTCTGGTCAGGATGGGGTCCCTGTTGTGTACACATGTCCCCTGCCTTAGATGGTTTCTTCAAATGCCATGATCAACATTCTTCCTTTGAGCTAACTTGCCATTTAAGCCTTGATAACACACTAGTTTCTGCGCAAACATTGTGCATCCAGGAGTAAAACTTTCAACAGCATGTGCAGAGCCAGACACGTCAAGCCTGCTAACAACGAGAGCAGAAGTGACTCCTCTAGATCCCCACAATGCCTACACTGCAGTATGTTAAATACCCACATGGAGTCAGCACCCTTAAAAACTTGTTTTTTGAGTGATTCCCCATGATAGCTGTAGCCATTCTCAATCTAAGCATCAGGAATACGGAAAGAAGGTACAAAATGGGCAATGGCCTAATTCAGCAAAGCACTAAATCACACGTTTTAATATATAAGCATGTGTTTAAATCCTATTGACTTCAATGGGACTTTAGCAAGGATGGACGTAAGCATGTGCTTAAGTTAACTGGGGCTAAAGCAGCAAATGGCAAGTTGTTGGAGGCACTCGCTGAATCTAAAATTATCTGATTGCTTATAAATTAAAGTATTTGTTTAGGGTAGGAACCATTAGGAGATACATGTTTCATGGATCCCAATTTAAAAATGTTTCCTCATCAGATAGTTCACCAGTTGAATCTGATCTCTCAACAGCACTGATAAATAGCCGTAGTTCCAGAGTTTCAGAAAATGTTAGATACTCAGGTTCTCATGAAGCAGCTTGTTCTTAAACACGCGGCTGATCAAGAGATAATATTCAAGCTTCCTTTCAAAAGCTACCTACCACCCTGAGATTAGCATCAGTTTCTCTTACTCACAGCCACAGGCACAAACTAAGTTTGTTTAATTCCTACCAAGTGCTAGTGAAGTAGCTGTGTACTACAACCCAGAGCATCTGCCATCTTACCTCCTACTTGTTCATCCTCTGTGACAGAAGAAAAACAATAGCAAATAAACCACTAAATGTATGAAATGTTCTTATCTTGATGATTCAAACACCACGGTTTCTTTGCACAAGCTTGATTGCCGTATGTTGCAACACTGTTTTTTTTCCTAAGAGGTGATCATCATTTCAGATACCTTGTGAATTATGTAATATATTTGTGTGTCTACCTGAACTGAGAGTTTGCTGAAAACCTGCACCAGTGCAATAGGCCTCAATAACTTTCAGAATCTGGGCATCCTCTTCTAGTGCAGCAGTACCTGCAAAACATTGCAAATATTGGCTAAAAGCAATATATTTTGGCTTCATTTTCTCTCTCTCAAACTCCTGCAACAAACTCACTTACAAGGAGAGACAGCCTTGCTTGTATGACAAATGGTATTGTCTCTAGGAGAGGGGCAGAGGTGATACTCTCAATTCACAGGGATGGAGAGCTTCGCATTTCACATGAAGGCCAATTAAGTGGAGTGGCGCCTACCTTTGGCTGAGGTCTGACTAAAGGAAGGACGGGGATCCTGGATAGCAAGTGCTGTGAAGAGTCAGGTAGCTACTACCCACGGTATGAGGGACTTGCAGGGGAAATAAGTGCATTTGTTAAGAAGTTGCAGGCTTAAAACCCCACTGCCAGGATCATTGAGAGAGGTACAACTAAGAACTAGGACTCAGGAAGTCCTGATTTCTAATCCTGGCTCTGTCACTCTCTCACTCTGTGGGCAAGTCATTTATCTATTTTAGGGTTTTGTACTGCCACTCTTCACCACAGTATCTGATCCACTTCCATGTGAAAATCAAGTTATGTCCCAAGTAGACTTCATGGAGTCTCCAGCAGGTCTCCCATAACGGGATTAAAAAAAAAAATTGGTGGGCAAGAAGGGGAGTTAGATTTTATCAATTTCTTTTTTGTTGGCAGGGGTTTAACAGTACAAGGAGACGCCTGCCACGGTATGCATCCAATGAAGTGAGCTGTAGCTCACGAAAGCTCATGCTCAAATAAATTGGTTAGTCTCTAAGGTGCCACAAGTACTCCTTTTCTTTTTGCGAATACAGACTAATACGGCTGTTACTCTGAAACCTGCATTGGGAATATTATTCTTATGTTGGAAAGCTTTTTTGAAGAGATAGGTTTTGCAGTGTTCCTTAAAGATGGGCAGACGGTGGACTGGCCTGATCTCCTCTGAGAGTTAGTTTCATAGCCAGACCTCCTTGACAAAGAATGTTTTGCCCCCAGCTCTCACAGGCTTCTTTCTTGGGCTTTGTGATCTGCATTGTCCTAGAAGAGCACAGCTATTGTGATGGTTCATAGATTGAAATTCAATTTAAATCATTAACTGCTTTGAAGATTATCCTTTCGGTCCCTGTTTCTCTATCTGTATGGTGAGGATAATAACTTCCCTACCTACCTCATCGTGATTTTGTGATGCTTAAATCAATGGTAAGAGTGATATAAATCCTAAGCATTCCCACAAGGGGGTCTCAAAACTAAGATAGATGGTAGCTGTGCATGGCATAGTGGGAAGCTTATGAGTATGATGAAGGCTTTCAAAAAATCTCAGAAACAAAGTACCTTTAGTTATTTATGTGCAATATATGATGCATTGAACAAATGGCTCTGTTTTCATTTAAAATCTCATGTAAATTACGTTGCAAACAGAACTCCCCTACAGAAAAGGAAACACTTACTTTTTCTAATAACAAACTCCTCATCAGATGCTTTTCTCTCCGTTTTCCTTTTAGGAAGAAACTTCTTCATGGTCTTTGGACTCTTGCTGGTATCCTATAGAGAAACAGACTTTCCTTCTAAACAAGAGCCAAAGATAGCTAAAATAGCAAAAGCGGCAAAGAGTGGCACCTTATAGACTAACAGACGTATTGGAGCATAAGCTTTCGTGGGTGAATACCCACTTTGTCAGATGCATCTAACATATTCACCCACGAAAGCTTATGCTCGTGCATCTGACAAGGTGGGTATTCATCCATGAAAGCTTATGCTCCAATATGTCTGTTAGTCTGTAAGGTGCCACAGGACTCTCTGCCGCTTTTACAGATCCAGACTAACACGGCTACCCCTCTGATACTTAAAATAGCAAAGCAATTCAGACTGAATGTGGTTCATTGCATTATGCACTAAATTCCTTTGTAAGCAGTTATAAAGTTAAGGAAACTTCACAGCACTTAGGGCTATTCCCTGCACTAGGTCTGTGTGCACAAATCCCAGTAAAAGCAACGGGAACTGTGCATGTGTCTCAGGCAAATGACAGGGGAATAAAACACAATCAGATGAAATATAATCTTTTGGTAAGTGACTCACATAAATTCACTAGAAATATCAGTATGATCAACTTTTCTGTGGTCAGTTATAAAATTCCCTATAGAATTGGATACATGTTAATTCCTAGACTACATTTTTATTTATAACACAGAACATATCATAAATGATACATTGTTTGTTTATATATATACACACACTATATCTGTGTGTGTAAAATTATAAACACCTTCCCACACACATATATATGAAATATAGGCATATACACACAGAGTTAGTGTCTGATAAGATTGTAAAGATAAGAAACAAGTGTTTAGTTCTTTTGTTGAGCCATAATCATTCTTATTGATTTTGAAAGCATTTGTATATGACAGGTTATGTGTAATATAAATATCAAGGGTAAAAGATCTAGTAACTAAATAAATAACAGGGGTGTCATGTTTTTCATGCAATGCAGCCTTTGTGTCACAGTTCTAAATATTTTTGGTGAGCCTGTTCAAAATGTATTTACCAATCAGAATTGAATCGTGTTGTAAATTATTAAAAGCAGGCACAATTAGGAAAAAGCAAACGGGAGAGGAAAGATCTGCTTAATAAATGTCACGGCACAAGCATTCTATGTTACAATAAGCCAAAGAGATGTATCTACCCTTACCTTTAAGATATAAGACATCCTCTAAAATGAATATGTAAAGAAAGAGAAGATGAGTGTGAGTGGTCGATGATTTTATTGACCAAGTCCATTTAATCAATAGTTCTAAAACAACATTTAAATGTTAGTGTTGCAATTAATGTGCTACAAGGATAGTCACATCCTCAATATCAACGTGCAAAAGAACCAAAAAGAGCATGGTTTCATGCAAAATTATGAATGTTGAAAAATTAATTAAATATGAAATACATGACAAGCAGGCATTAATATACTCCTAATACAGGAAAAAAAGTAATCATGCTTCAATGAGTAGTAGTAGAATGTCAGTAAATCTTGCCTATTTATAACCATACATCTTAGAAATGCAATAAATCACGAAAAATCCAACCTCAATATGCAAGCTAAGGCACTGATTCTGCCGCTGCTCTGCATGCACAACTCTCACCCAGACTTGTGGAGAAGCTGTAGGATCAGGCTCAGGGGTTTTGCTCTATGCTCAGATTTGTTTCAAGAACAGTAACCATTTCTTCAAGTCAGCAGGGGTGAGGGAACATTTGGTGTAAGGGTGGCAACGCCTGCTGGCGTGCTGTGAACTGTGTTTTCTCAAGTAGAATGGGACCCTTTCCTAGTGAAATTATTTTTTCTCCTGATCAACATCCCCCTAAATGGGCAACTGCTACAGTGCGAGGCATTGAAATACACCAGAATTTTCCTTCTACTTCACGAGAAATAGTTTTTCCCCTATAATCATCGTCAATATGGCCCAAACCCTGCCCTTTCCTCAGCAGACACACTGGGCTCTCAACACAGTGAAACCACTGTGGATCTGTTGCAGAAGATTTTGCAGGGAGGTGTCCACACATGCTGCATCCAGTACGGGCCCGCAGCATAGGTTTCTGTGGTATCCATTTGCTCTGAGGACAGTGTGGAGTGGACAGGGATGACTGAACCTCTAGTCTTCCCTAGTGTGGGTTGCAAAGGCCATAGAAACTATTACAGTCCTTAGGCTGGATTAGCAGAGTAGCTCCCTGGCCTGATAACCTGCAGTCAGGTGTTCCCCAGCAGTTAAACAAGTTTCATGGCCAAAGTACTGAGGGCTAGATTTGCTCCTAGAAGCAGCTCTTACTACAAATGTTTTTGTGGGGTCTCTGGGAAAGACCCAGAGACCCTGTATGACATGGGTTTTGAGGCAAGATTCGTCCTCTAAGTGCACTCACGTGGTGCCCTCTGACCCAACAGAAGTTGCTGTTTGCACAGAAATGTGCTGCTGTAAGAAGAAACCTTGCAAGTCATACAAGGCAGGTAATTTTTCAAACTAGGAAATGTGTGTCACACCCCATTACCCCAAATCCGTACATGAGAATTTACTGATGGGCACCTGCTCTGTAATTTCAAATTATGACTAGAAACAGAACAGGAAAAATGACCCAGTTTAAATGGAAATGGCAACACTGATACACAGTGCGTAAGCAGGCTTCTGGGGTTTCCTGAATGCAGCTAGCTACGAGAAAGAGCACATGAATATGTGAAATTCCGCCCTACGAACAAGAAACCAATTGAAATCTCAGTGGATGTCTAAAAATCTCGTATCTTTCCATCAAACTCTACGCCTTCCCCCCAGACAATAATGAATTTCTTTCAATTGAAGCTCTAAATTCTCTTTACAGAAATGGATTTTTAAAATCATTTTCATATGTCTCATAACAGGAACCTGACCTGGTCTGATTTCTCATCCCCATTTCATGGTTGTATCCATGAGGTTCAGCCTAAATTTTAAAAGGTCTCGTTCAAAGCCATTACTGTCCACCAGGTAATTGTGGGAGGTGTGAATTAAGAATCATATGCATTGTGTTGGAGCCCTTTGAGCCACTTAGTGTGTGAACAGAAATGTTATGCCTTTAAAAACAGGGCCGAATTCTGGCTTCTAGTGCATGAACATAGCTCCAGTTGGAGTTCATCTGAATTTACCCAGGTGTAACACCAAGATCAGAATGTTGCCTAATGTGTTTAAAATTTACTTTTTTCCTTCCTGCTCAGAGTGGGCCAATCAATTAGTGTACATTCCAGATGAGTCGTGTCGGGTCTGGTTCTACTTGGAATTGGGGTTCTGATTTGCAAAACGCAAACGATTCTGAAAAGGTTTTTTATTTTTAAGCTACAAAATGGTGCAGAGGAGGGGCCACATACAGATCCTAGCAGATGAGGTCCACTTCCCAAAAACCCTCTTCACAATTGGCGCTTACGAGCACCCTGCCAGCAACGTCAGTAGGGTGGGCCTGAGCTGAATGGCTCATTCCTAGATCCAACCCTGCCAAAATGCATGCAAGGCATGCTGATAGGGCAGTGAGAGACACATCAGCTACACATGCTGTGCCTGATCCGTAGACGTTAAATAAGTGGCTTTTAATTGACAACCTGGAATCTTTCCATGAACACTAGCTTCACTTACACATTGTCATATTAAGGTTTGTGTGGGTGAGGGCTGGGGGCTGCCACCAGAACGTTGCTCCTTAGCACACAGGGCATTGTGGACATCCACTTTGTGTGTGGGATCATCACAGCCTGCCCCATGCTCAGCAGAGTTTTTTTCACAGTACTGTAGGCTTCACGCACCAGTCACATGGTCATTCTCTTATCACACAACAATTGTTATGGAATCACCATTAATAAATTCTCTTCTAAAGAAAGCTTAAGCTGTGTTCTAGACATATAGTCTAATGTGCTGTGTTGCAATTACCCAGTCATAACTTGTGAATGGGATTCAAAGGGCTGTGGTGTCGATAGTTATATTGGTCAACCTAGACATTTTTGGCCTATTTTAAAAGAAAATTCATTTCTTATTGCAAAGCAGTGATTCATCCTTAGATTAAAATGTAGTAAATGGGCAACAGTTTGTTATATATGAAACTGCTTAGTCAACATTAGGGACTCAGAGCATGGAAAGATTAAGGGATCTTAAAACCCAATTTAGTTTCCAAAATAAAATTTCTGATTTTTCTTAATTAAAAAAATCATCTCAACAGCCACCGTGATGTCTCAACCCTCCTCCTAAATAATTCACTCCTGCAGCCCACAGACCCCCCCTGCCCGTCAGGTTTCAGAGTATTGCAGGCCCTGAGAATGAGCTGTTATAACAGAAGGGTGGCTGACACAAGCCTAGGATGCGTCTAGGACCATGAGACAGTAATGTTCACACCTTCGTTGTAACCAGGATGATTGGTGATTCAGCTGTTTAGTCATCTACTGCTACCGGGAACATTAAACAATTACTCAGTTTATTTTAAGGGAGGGAAGGATAGTCTTGTGGTTAAAACAGGGGACTAAGAATCAGATCCGGGTTCTATTATGGGCTTCCCCACCGACTTCCCGTGTGTCACCTAAGCCCTGGAAACTGAGTTTCCCCAGAGGGATAATACTAACAGGGGATCTGTGATCTAGCACCAAAAATACAGGGTGGAGAAATATAATAAAAATTAATAGTGGTTTCCTTCCCACAATTTTCTGTGTTGAGCCCAGTTCTGAAGTCCTCATGTACATAAAACTCTCAAATGGAGTCTTTGCCTAAAGACTGCAGGACTGGAATCAGTGGAAAATATAAACTCTTCAATCCTGCAAATATGTATATACTTACAGCACGAAACTTTGTTCCATTGACTTGGTGGGACATACATGCTAAGTGTTTGCAGGATCAGGGCTTTATTTTGTGCAGTCCTTTAACACCTATCTTCGTTAAAGGTCATTAAACCTACTCCTTTCTACTATCATCATGCAAAACAACTCTGTGCACAAACGTTAAAGATTTCTATGAAAGGCACAATACCCTGCATGTATCCAAGATTACCTCTTTGTAACCTAGAGCTGCTGATGGTCTGAGTGGAGGAGCGGGTCGGAGACAACTTAAGGTCCAGGGTTTAAGGATTTTGGGTGGTTCCAGTGGTCCGCGAAGCTGTCCAGTTGAACTAAAAGTCTGAGAAAATACCTGATGAGATGGTGAAAGCTGTTTGCCTTCGCATACAATATATGAGAGGGGGGAAAAAAGACCTTTCTCCATCTGAACTACTGTAAGGTCATGGCTTACCACAAAGATAGCAAGGGACATTAGAATAATGACCTGAATAGCTAGCTACAGTGTTAGGTGTGAACTCAACAGTCACAGGCATGATGAGGGCTCAGAACCATGACCTCAATGTGAAAAATCCTGTAGCTCTATAAACTGGTCTGAAATCAACAAGATGAAATTCAGTGATGACAAGTGCAAAGTACTTCACTTAGGAAGGAAAAATCAAATGCACCACCTCAGAATGTGGAGTAGCTATCTAGGCGGTAGTACTGCCAAAAGGGATCTGGGGGTTATAGTGGACCACAAACTGAGCAGGAGTGGCCAATGTGATGCAGCTGCAAAAAAGGCCAATATGATTCTGGGGTGTATTAACAGGAGTGTTGTATGTAAGTCACAGGAGGTAACTGTCCCGCTCTGCTTGGCACTGGTGAGGCCTCAGCTGAAGTACTGGGTCCAATTCTGAGCACCACCATTTAGGAAAAATGTGGACAAACGGGAAAGAGTTCAGAGGAGAGCAACGAAAACGATGAAAGGTTTAGAAAACCACTTAGTCTTGAGAAAAGAAGACTGATGGGGGACCTGATAACAGTCTTCCAATACTTAAGGGCTGTTATAAAGAGGATGGTGATCAATTGTTCTCCATGTCCACTGAAGGTAGGACAAGAAGCAATGGGCTTCATCTGCAGCAAGGGAGATTTAGGTTAGATATTAGGAAAAACTTTCTAACTACAAAGCTAGTTAAGCTTTGGAATAGGTTTCCAAGGGAGACTGTGGAAGCTTTAAAAACAAATTGGACAAACATCTGTCAGGGATGATCTAGGTTTACTTGGTCCTGCCACAGCAGAGGGGGCTGGTCTTGATGACTTCTCGAGATCCCTTCCAGCCGGACATTTCTATGATTCTGTGAAACTAGCTAGATACAAACCCATCTGTTTTTGTCACATTAGGTAAGAAGAAAGCCCAGTGTCAATATTGAGATCCAATAAGTTCAGAAAGGACTGGAATGGTACAACATACTTACAGAATGAGCACTCCAGGACTGTGTTTTTGATATTGTGCTGCACGTCCCTTTGGTTAGCCTTTGCAAATGGTCGAGCCATTCGTGCAAATCCTGGCTGCTGTTACAGGACACTGTGATTCGTTCTATCATGTTCCCTGCATTAGAGGATTAAATTACATTCCTTATAAAATGGCATCAATCCACCAAAGAGAGAAATTCAGCCCAACTCATTCTGACAAGAAGCACCTCCTGTGTTTGCAATGCGATATGGCTGGAAAAAAAAAAAAAAAGCTTCGCATCCCAGAGGAGGAAGGTACAAGTCCCTTTATATGAGCCTGTTCAAAAGCCCAATTAAGTCAATGGGAGCTTTTCTTCTAGCGTCAGTGGGCTTTGGGGATCAAGCCCTCTGTGACTCTGGTATGACTATATCTGGAATAGTGTGCTCAATTCAGGGCACCTCATTGCCGGAAAGATATTGACAAACTGGAGGGAGTTCAGAGAAGATCAGCAGAAATGACCAGGGTACTGGAGGGATAAACGTGTGAGGAATTAAAAGGTTGGTCTAGCTAGGAGTCATGGGATGAAATTATGAAAGGGAAATTTAGACTGAGTATTAGGAAAAGCATCCTAGCCGAGAAATGTTTTGGGCTGTAGAATGATCTGTCAAGGGACCCCAAAGCATAAGACATTTATAACTTAGAATGGACAAGAAATTAGGAAATATAAATCAGGAAACAATGCTGCACTGGTCAGGGATGGACTGGATGATCCAGATCTTTTTCCATTTCTAGCTCTGATGATACTCTGACTCAATGCACAGAAGTAGTGGCTTGTGAATCAACTGGCAGAAGATTATGGAAGTGGTTCCCAACATTTTCAGAGGACTGTACCAATTTAAGCAGACCTTGGCTGTACCTTAAACTCCCCTCTTTTCTCAGCATACAAGCTACTGGTAACCCATAATGGAGTCTGAAGCAGCCTGAGCACAGTCATGGCAGGTTAAACTGCACACAAATGGATCAGAAGCAGACCCCCTTCTTGGTCATCAAGGGAGCTGGACACACAGAACTCAGATGTCACAGTAGCATAAGAACAAGAACAGATTAGCATATCGTAGCAGTGAAAGTGTAAAGCATCTCATGTAGTAGCAGATGGGAACTACTTATACAGTAGCTGCTGCTCCCACTGGACAGGAAATGCAACAAGTGTAGTGACCTGTGATTTCAAAAGCATGCTCGGTCCCTTCGGTTCCTTCTAATTTTGTCAGCGTCATTCCGGTTAACGGCAGTTTTCCCTACAAAAAGAATTGAGAATGATTCAGACTCTACATCTATCATTTTTAGCCAATTTGCCTCTCTCAGGAGTCACCACCAGAAATCACTGAAGGCTTCAGGAAACCAGAAAAGATTGCCCTTCAGTTTGTGGATCTAGATTTCCCTGTCCTTAGCAGGCCAAACACAAGGTCAAGTCTATTAAAAGAACTCCCATGCTAACTGAATTATAATAAATTATAGTACCTAGCTCTTCCATAGATTTCAAAAGCTTTACAAAGGAGGGTCATTTTCACTAACTTCCATAAGCCTCTCTTAGGAAAAGTCATGTTGCACAACTGAGCTGTCAGTCTCAAATCAAAGCCAAAGAATGCCCATCATGACTCCTTACTATAGTCATGATTGCTCTTGTACATGTGTGCTTGAGTGTGATAAATCAGCACAAGGCTGTTCCTTTCTTGGGAATTATTTCATGCCTCCAGTAGGCTGTGGGGATTAAAGCCAAAACAGAATGACTTCCGCCACTCAGTAGTGTGGTAAGCCCCCAAAAAATGCATTGCCTGGAGCATTGCATTATGTAAAATGGAAATTATCAGCCTATGGTTAAAAAAAAAGCTCATAATGAAAGCTTTTAACCAGGCATTATTGATATGGGGGTGGTACACGCCACCAACACCCAGTCTGAAGTTTCTATTTGGGTTCAGAATGGTAAAGCCATGTCAGCATTTATTGTGCATGCACCAGAGTAATTGCTCAGAACTCTCTGAGTATAAGAAAGTGAGATATTTTAATTTAAGGGCACTCATGCTTGTGGAAACTATCTAACGACTCCCCATACTGCTATGTATGATAAACTAGAGTTCTCTGTTTCCTGGCGGTGGGGTGTTAGCACCACAACAGAGAAATTTCAGAAAGCAGAGGAATTTAATCTGATTACAGACATTTGGTTTCCTTCTTTACGCGCAAATACTTGCAACTTCAAATCAAATTTGCCTACCTGATAGATAAACCCAGTCATCCGAGGGCTTGCAGACAACATTAGCAGAACATTGGAAAACAACATGAAATACCTCTCTTCTTTTTCCTAAAGTGAAAAATACATCCATCTTATAATGCATCACACACATTTTCCTCAGAGACATTAGTATAATGGGCGCAATCCAGTTGCAACTGAAATCAATGGCAATGTTCCCAATGACCATAAGGGCACCAGAACTGGACCTATTAATTTAAAATGTACTTATTTTCTTTACTTAATAACCCTTCAGAGTCTATAAACATTGATACATGTATCCTACCAAGCATTAATTTGGCTGGCTATGAGAATTACCAATGCTCTAATAGGTAAATACTCAATCAAAACCAGTAAGAGCTACTGTGGTAAGAAATTACTCATATATAATACACACCCACGTACACATATATATGTAATAGAATATATAACACATATATTAATACATAGAGAGAGAGCATTAGAGGCTACCATGTCTCACTTGTTTATTTAAAACATAAAGGTCAAAACCTGCCATGATTCTACCCGCAGAACTTCTGGTAACGGCAACAGGAGTAGTGCATATAGATTGATGACAGAAGCATGCTCGCTTGACAACACGAAAACAGCTTTTTGTCTGAGAGATAAATGTGAGTCAGATAGCGCAGGAGCCTGCATGGTGCTGAGGGCACTCAGGATCTGATCCAGGGATGCATTTAAGCACATGCTTAACTTTAAGAATATGAGCAGTCCCACTGAATCCTGAACTTAAAGGTAAGCAGATGCTTAAGTGCTTTGTTGGCCTGGGGCCAGAGCACTTAGCATCTTTTACAAACACGGCCAGGATAAAGAAAATTTTTGAACCTGAGCATTTTTTTTCCATTTTGACATTGAGAGGGAGAGAAGGACTTTTGCCATGTTAAACACCTTACCTCACTTGCCCCACACTGTACCACGACCTGTGACATATAGATTACATTGCCCATGGTTTTGATATCCTCTCCTTCCCATCCTGGAATGGTCTCTGAAACGATCTGCAATTCAAGTTGTTTCCTCTTCCTCAGCTCCTGGCACTGTGACTGTAAAGCCGATATCACAGACAAAAAAGTTTGTTAAAATGAGAACAGGAAACTTCAGAATCAAACCTTCTCTAGCCCACCAAGAAGAGATTTTCCGGCAATACTCCTGTCAGTCTGATGGCTAACACCAAATGCAGTCATTAGTGTGACCACTTCACAAGGAGAATGTCTTTCTACAGGCCAGATTTTTAAAGGTATTTAGGATTTTCAAAGGCATCTAGACATCTAAAATGCATGCATCCGATGAAGTGAGCTGTAGCTCACGAAAGATTATGCTCAAATAAATTTGTTAGTCTCTGAGGTGCCACAAGTACTCCTTTTCTTTTTGCGGATACAGACTAACACGGCTGCTACGCTGAAACCTGATTTCAATGGGTGTTAGGTGCGTGGGTGCTTTTGAAAATCCAACTAGGTGCCTAAATACCTTTAAAAATCTGGCCTAACATTCTACCTTGTATATTACTTATTTAGGATCACATAAACCTGGCTAAAGATTCTGGCTTATTGTAACTGTCCCTTAATAAAAAGTATCAAAAATCTGGCCTTAGAGGAAGACCAGAAGAGACCAAGCCACCACCAATTATCTCAATGAGAAATCAACAGCATCACTCAGCTTTATACAATTGCGTTCATGCAAGCAGGAAATCTGAAATTTGCTTTATTGTACTAAGTTTGTTAAAGTAACAACATTTTGATGAATTACAAAGTCAGAAGATATTTTAAAAATGAAAATTAGAAAAAGAGAAAATAAAGGGGCACTGAGGTATATTTTCTTTTGTCAAACCAGTCCTGTATCTAAGTGAAAAATGTACCCATTTTCTAAGCCAACATGGCCACAGAGTAGGAATCGTGAACTTTCTATTTTTGTAGGTTTTTAATGAGAAAACAGCAATTTTGTCCAAACTGTAAATAA
The DNA here is from genome assembly GCF_965140285.1 of Lepidochelys kempii. NCBI lineage: Eukaryota > Metazoa > Chordata > Testudines > Cheloniidae > Lepidochelys > Lepidochelys kempii. Next base: position 97,582,104 of record NC_136388.1, on the reverse strand, counting down.
AGTCAAATTGGAAGGGGTGCAAAACTGCATGAACCAGATCAGCAAATATTTTCCTATTAAATACTGCATAACAAAAACTGTGAATTTTGCACATCTTGAGTACATAGAGGAATAGAATAACTTAAAAGGAATCCATTTAAGTTGACCTAAAACCAGAATATCTAGTTATAATTCAACAGAATGGGCCAAACGCTCAGCCTGTCTAAATCCATATAGCTCCAATGAGCTCCATGTGTTGCTCTTCTTTCCAGCTGCCTTAATTGCCATATGGGAATAATTATACAAGATGCAAATGGAAAAGAAAATGCCAGAGCTGCTCAGAAAAATTTACTTTTAAAAAAACCTAACAATGTCATTATAAATTTTGTCTTATTAATTGTATCTCGGTTCAGGAGTACTGATTATACACACACAATCTCACTCTCTGAGGGCAAAGGGCCTGGTCCGAAGCACTCTGCAGTTAATGGGGAAACTCTTATTGACTGCAATAGGCTTTGGATCAGGCCCTAACTCCTGAAGTCTTTATACAGTATGTACACAGGCAAAATTCCCAGTGAAGTCGTTGGAGGTGCTGACTGAGAAAGGATTGAAGGATATTGTCCTAAAGCACATGTGCTACTCAGTGGGGCTGTGCAAGCATTTCATTATGGAACCTGATATAGGGTGAAGTTCTGATGACTTGGGAGGAAAAATCCTGCAAGGCCAAGCCTTGGCTCAATTTTTACTCAGTCCTCACGCTGGCCAAGCTCTTATTTCTTACTCCATTTCAAACTCAGGATTTGACCCAGTTTTGTACAAATCCTTCAGGGGCTGTGACCCTTTCGCTGTGACTGAAGGAGAAGCCCCTTTTGGCTATCCCCTTGAGACACTCATTTTTAGAACCAGAGTTTAGTGGTTTCCTTTTTGGTTTGCAAAACTTTGTGCCAAAAGTCATGCGGTACAAGTCACAGGGTGGGTCTTCTGTGACCCTGATTGGCTGAACCTGCAGTTCAGGAGATGCAAACCCACATAAAACCTACAAAAGTTTTCTGCAATCCCTATAAACTGAAACCACTGTATTATCACCCTGCTGCTATGACAGGGCTACAAACAGCATTTTCGTTAGCTTTCTGCAACCCACACGCTCTGCTTGGAAGCATACACTTGACTGATCCCTGACTCCATGAGAGTCATGCTGGCATATCTGAAGGCAAAATTTAACTCTTTGACCACCTCACCTCAGACATATAGTAAGTACACTACAGTGATTAGTAAGAGCCCAATCCTGAGATATGCTGAGCATCAGCAAATCCCATTGAAGCCTTATGCACAGACAGTTTAACAATAGGACCTAATACTGTACATGAATAGCTCAAGTACAAATCTCCTTAAATTACGAGCATCTCTAAAGCTTAAAGCCATTTTGAAGTTAATATAACTGAATTACTTCCCTATTATCTGCTATAATGAATGCAAATTGTTGAGCTTCTAAGTAAATGTAACACAACACCCTGTTTCCTGTTTTCTATGAAATTTCTCCTCCCTCCTTTCTTCATCTGCACTGCTAATCATTGTAAACTTGCAACTTCTCTGCTAAGGAAGGAAGGAAGGAAGCTGGAGCACATCTGTAGTGGTTATAGTGAAAGGTATTCAGTAGCTTAAGAGACACACAACATAACTTTCTTGATAACTGAGCATTAAATCTTCCCCAGTAAAACAGTCAACCATGTGGAAGGTTTTCTTTCTCCTTTCATTTGCAGAAAGGTTCTAAAGTGATTTGGAATGATTCATTGAAATATGTTCACTATTGAATTGCTACTGATTGCTTTACTGTTATTTGTAAAGACACAAAGAGACAGTAAACTAATAACTTCTCTACTTATTGCCATTTCACATGGTGTTATAAATGTTTATAATATACAAGGACCTGATCCCAAGGCCATGGATACCAGTGGAAAGACTCCCAATTAAATGAATGGGCTTTGGATCAGGCCCAGAATGCATCTCTTTATTAGAAGTTACAGTTGAGTCATATACTTGTGTTAATCCTTCATAGCTCATTTTAATGAGTAAGGAATTGTACAATTACATGTAGCAAAAATGACAAAGGTGTAAAGGGGAAAGAGATGAAAGAAAACTCCCCACCCACACGTGGCTTCCTTATGTGGCACACATTTAGAATAAGTTCTTTATCTAGTGAAGTTACTACACTACAGAGATCACAATGCAAGTGTTGGAACACGCTACCAGATGGCAAAGTCAGGCAAAATTTCAAATAAGGTGTCTCCGTAACCTGTCTTTTCCATTCTAAAAGACCTTTTCACAAGGAGACAAATGTCAGGCTTGACTCACTCTTTGTGAAACACAGCACAGAGAAGGAGCGCTCTATTTTGAGAATCACCACCTACCATAAGGGACTTGAAAGATGTGAATGCTTTCAAAACGTCTTCATGATCCGGATGTGCCTCCTAGCGAAGGAAGAAATCTTTGTTAGTTATGAAGAGCAACAGCGTTTGGAAATGGAGATTTCCCTCATTCCTGCCATGGTTTAAAAGCCATGGAAATTCTGTATGGCCATATGAAGCTGCGTTGCTACAGTGCAGCACAGGGAGGATGCATCATGGCCCAGGGGAACTACGCATCCCAATGCGGTGAAGGACCCCCCTTCACTCTTCTGCTGCCTTTGTCAGCCTGATGTGATTTAAAGCAACTAAGTGATGCACTGATGCAAAACTCTTCAACAAAAGAAAAGGGATCAAGGATAGATATCATTTCAGCTCAACCAAACATTGCTTTTTAAGAAATCTACAGCCCAGTGCCAGATTGTATAGGGCAAAGTTCTGCTCTCTTGTCCACAAAGCAGATCTTGACTCTCGTATGAAATCCACCGCTCACCTCCCATCTATGGAATTCCCATTAACATCACTGGGAGTCTGCACTTGCACAGAGAACAGAAGGCTAGAGGGGCAGAGATCAGGGCAGGACACTGCCCTTAGTTTCTGCCTCCATCACTGTATGCATGTGGCCATTCTGATATTGAATAGGCACACACAACGCCCATCAACTTCAACTGGAGTATTTCACACAGATCTGTGGGCAGAATTTGGCCTATACATTATACACTCTTTACAACCATAATCCAGAGCCCAGTCGCTGGACATAATAGCTGAGCCAGTCATGGGAAGATGGGCCAAGGACAGTGCTTAACGTGCAACGAAAGAGGTGCTGGGACTCAATAGGTCCCGGGGGCTCAAGCAAAATTGTTTTACTTTCATAACTGATGCAGCAAGCCCAGAGGCTCAGCCCTGGCAAGCCCCAGCACAAATTAAGCTCACAAGATACAGCCACTCCCACTTCTATCACATTTATACACTCATACAAAGTGCAGCACATATAAATCCACACACCATGTTCACAATCTAGAAACCAACAAAAATAGGTGACCTGTGTCTGACCAACCCTCCAGCTCTTCTCTCATCTTGGTTAGGGTGTTGGCCACAACAGCTGTGGGCATGCAGTCAGAGGAGCATGGGCTGTAGTCAGTGAGAGAGTTAGGGGAGTTTCTCTTTTCTCTGTTCCTTCTCTAGCCTGGGCCCTACACTAGAAACATTAGCCGTTGCTGATGTGCGCAACTGGAATGGTGCTGGAAGGAGTGTAACTGCAAAGTGCAGACCAGACCAAGCCCTGGCAGCACAGAGGGGCTGCCGCTAAGACAGGCTTCCTGCCTGCCCCGGCCCCACGCTGCTCCCAGAAGTGGCCAGCGTGGCCCACACAGCCCCGGAGGGTCGGGGGGCAGAGGTCTCCCTCCACGTGCTGCTCCTGCCTGCAAGCACCGTCCCCACAGCACCCATTGGCTGGGAGTGGGAAGCTGTGGCCAATGGGAGCTGCAGGGGCGGTGCTTGGAGAGAGGCAGCGTGCGGAGCCACGTGCCCCCTGCCTCCAGGCGTGCATTGGCCCTTCTGGGAGTGGCATGGCTGGGGAGACAGGGAGCCTGCATTAGCAGCAACCACACTGCGCCGCAGACCGGAAGCCACCAGAGGTAAGTGCTGCGCGATGGGAAGCCTCACCCCAACCCCCAGCCCTGAGCCCCCTCCCGAAGCCAGCACCCCATACCTCCTCCTGCACCCTGAACCCCCTCCTGCACCCCAAACCCCAGCCCCGACTCCCCACCCAGAGCCAGCACTCTGTACTCCCTCCTGCGCTCCAACACTCTGCCCCGGCCCAGAGCCCCCTCCTGCACCCAAACTCCCTCCCAGAGCCCGTACCCCCTCCTACACCCCAACACTCTGCCCCAGCCCGGAGCCCACTCTTGCACCCAAATTCTCTCCCAGAGCTTTCACCCCTCACCCCCTCCTGCACCCCAAACCCCTGACCCAGCCCAGAGCCCCCTCCCACACTGCGAACCCCTTAGCCCCAGCCCAGAGCCCGCACCCCCCCCCGAACCCCAACCCCTTGCCCCAGCCGGGGAAAGTGAGTGAGGGTGGGGGAGAGTGAGTGATAGAGAAGCAGGGGGATGGAGTGAGTGAGGTGGGGCTTTGCAGAAGGGGCAGGATAGATCCTGGGTTGCCCTTAAATTCAAAAAGTGATCTTGGGCATAAAAAGGTGGAGACCACTGGGTTACACAGACTTAGCAGGCCTGGGCAGAAACAGGATCAGTAACCAGACGGATTATCTGTACTAGGGCTTTCAATGTTATTATCACAGCAACTCACCTGAACCTAGGTTATCAAGGTAGGACATTTTTAGGACATTTCTCTGGTGCGAACAAGCCTCTAGTTGCCCATCCAGAGTTAAGATGTATTTTGGATAAAAAGTCTCGATAAAACGTGTCCTCTGGGACTGAATCCTATCCCAGTGCCGTAACCAGGTGACCTGATCTCCCCTCTCTCACACCTCTGCTGCTGCCAGCATTTGATAGATTTTGCTAGGGCCAAATTTCCAAATAAGCCAGTGACATGGGGGCTTGTGGGGAACTATAGCAGCTTTCCAAAAATATAAATGTCTTATTTAGTGAGCCTCAAAACTGAGCCTGCTTTGGGCATTTCTCAGAGCCCTGCCCTGGTGCCAGTGAGCAGTGAGGGCAGGGCGCAACTGGGTCACAGCCACTATGCTGTAGCCTATAGAGACTCAGTGCATCTGCTCCCCCTCCTCAAAGCTACAAGCTCTCAGCCCCCCATCACCCACCACCTTTCCTGTGGAGCATCGTGACCCTGAGCCCTGCCCTCTGCAGCAGCAGGAGGGAGATATGGGAGAGCAGGGGGCTCTTGGACACCGTGGCAATGAGGGCTATGAAAGTACTGGGTGCATAGGCTAACGAGATAGGAGGTGAAGAGGGGAGGGCAGCAGATAGGCCAGCAGTCTCATTTTGAGCAGGACAGACTTTGCCTCTGTCCTGGGTCCCCATGTTGTGTCCTTGAGTGGCTGAACCAAAATAGATGTTTTGTCTGCCACCTTGTGCGTTCAGCACCACACGTGGCCCACCCTGACTGCCGCAGAGCGCCACAGCTGCTCGCCAGTTCACCCCATGCTGCAGGCAAACTGGACAGCGGCAACTCCACAAGCAGCCATGTTGGAGCTGCCTTGGGCAAACCCTCCGGAAGAGGGGCCTAACACTGGAGCCTCACCAGACCCTCCTCCAGAAATCCCCACCCCCAAAGGGTGAGCAGCCTCTCCTATCCACCCTCTAGGGGCCTGCCCCCCATCTGGTGTCACCAGGTCTGCTTGTGCCTCAGCAGTTTTCCCGGGGTAGCTCCTCCTTGCCTGCACTAGCCCCGTTTCCACTCTTCCTCTGCCCCATCCTAGTTGTATCCCCTCCTTCCTCATTGCCCTCTCCCCACTGTATGCGCCTGCTGCCTGCAGCATTCTTGCTTGCCACTGGGAGAGTCTGTTCATGCATAAACCTGGTGCATGAACAGAGCAGCTGCCTCACTGGTATGAGCGCACTTGTGCCGAGAGAAGCCCGGAGCAACAGCAAAGCAGCCTTTGGTTGCTACACTGGGAGCAGTGGCCTCTCATGGCCGCAGGCAAGAATTGCAAACAAAACAGCGATTTTGGTTCAGCCACTCAAGGACACAACATGGGGACCCAGGACAGAGGCCAAAATCTGTCCTGCTCAAAATGAGACTGCTGGCCAATCTGCTGCCCTCCCCTCTTCACCTCCTATCTCATTAGCCTATGCACCTGGTACTTTCATAGCCCTCACTGCCACAGCGTCCAAGAGCCCCCTGCTCTCCCATACCTCCCTCCTGCTGCTGCTGCAGTGTCCAGAGGGCAGGGCTCAGGGTCACGATGCTCCACAGGAAAGGTGGTGGGTGATGGGGGGCTGAGAGTTTGTAGCTTTGAGGAGGGGGAGCTGATGCACTAAGTCTCTATATAGGCTACAGCACAGTGGCTGCAACCCGGTTGCGCCCTGCCCTCACTGCTCAGCTGACCCATGTTAGAGTAGAGCACTTTGAACCTGATTAAGCATCATGATTAGACTCAGCTATAAGGCCTGAGAGTAAGAATGGCCCAGCGGTTAGGATGCTAGTCTCCAACTTGGAAGACCCAAGTTTAGTTCCTTGTTCGGCCACAAATTTCCTGTGTGACTTTGGGCCAGCCTCTAATTCCTCTGTGCCAGAAGAACAGGGATAATGGCACTGTCCTACCTCGCAGAAGCGTGTGAGGAGAAATATATTGAAGCATGTGGAGTGCTCAGTTACTACAGTAGTGGGCCCCCCCTCAATATCTAGAGAGAAGGACCCCTGGTACAAGCAATTCTCAATGCAGTTTTTTTGGCAGCACAAAACCCCCCGCATGATCTGCCTGGCAGATGCTATGTTTCATTTACCTCCATGTGCCGCTCCAGTTCTTGGAGAAGGGTGACGTACTTATCCAGTCTCATGAAGGGTTTGCTGAGGCTTGTTGTTAAGATCAAAATCCCTGGGTTGGACGCGCCCTGGTTCTCCATAAACTTCTCCAGTTCATCACTATAAACAGAGATAAGGAAAGTTCACCAGCCTCTAAGGGCCATGTTTTATTAACGCCTTCACTGTCCAAATAATGGTGGCCCAGTTCTGAGCTACACTCCATTGCAAAAGAAATCCAGCTTCTTCCACATTTGCCAGCTGATGCAAACACAGTGGGCCAGAGAGGGCCAGGCTGGGGTTTTGGCAGATCAAGGCCACTGGTCCCCAAGGAGAGCTCAGGGGGGTAGGGGAGGACATGGAAAACCCTGGTGCTCAGCAGGCATGTGCATTCTGTGCAACCACCATGGGTAGGTGCAGCCACCTCCCCACACTAGTGCACTGGCCAGCTCACCAGGGGTAGGAAACCAAGTTCTCCTAGGGTGACTTGAACCCCAGGAACACTAGGAAGGAGCAGTACCTGTGCTCCCTCCCACTGCAACTGACCCTTGCATGGCGTCCCCAGTGAGAGATGGCTCCTAGCACCCTTCCTCCACCCCCACATACCTGTGTCAGGACCCAGACACAACACAGGCCCAATGTATGGAGAACACATTTGTAATGACAATTGCTCATGTTAGATGGCAAGTAGGGACCATTGTTACTGGCTGCTGTAGCGTAGGCATGCCAAGTACTGTCAGGGCTCTGCCTATCACCACTAGGCCTCTCTCCTGTGGTGTGAGGTATGGGTACCCTGGATCCACTTGCTGCTGGGTGCTTGAACAACCCCCTGGGAATAGTAAGCAGGGTTTCCTTTCTAGAGAACACACTTGATAGAGATCACTAAGGTACCAGTGACCACTGCTGGAAGACTGTGTCCACAATTCAAGAACAATGTTGCTAAATTGGAGAGGGTTCAGAGAAGAGTCAAAGAATTATTAAAGGATTAGAAAGCACACCTTACAGTGACAGACTCAAAGAGCTCTGTCTATTTAGCTGAACAAAGAGAGGTTGAGGAGTGACTTAATTACAGTCTATAAGTACCTCCGTGGGAAACAAATACTTAAAAATGGCCTCTTCAATCAAGCAGCGAAAGGGCTAACGCAATCTAGTGGACACAATCCAAGGTCTAACACAATCCAATGCCTGGAAGCTGAAGCTAGAATTCAGACTGAAAATAAAGTGTAAATTTTACCCAGTGAGGGTAATTAACCATTGGAAGTTGTTCGAAGGGTCGTAGTGGATTCTCCATCACTGGCCATTTTAAAAGCATGATTAGATGATTTTCTAAAAGCTCTGCTCTAGGAATTGTTTTGGGGAAGTTCTGTGATCTGTGTTTTACAGAAGATCAGACTGGATGATCACAATGGTCTGTTTTGGCCTTGGAACCTACTAAACATGCAAAACATGCTCAGCTTTGGCTCATAACACTTTGGAGAGCACATTTTGTGTGCATCAGCATATTCACCAAAACAGATCAGTTAAATGCGCATTTTAAACATTCTCTGGCTAATGAACTGAATGAAGGAGTCACTGACTATAGTCAGGACTGTAATTAGGGTAAATTACAATCAGATGTGTTACAAGAGAAACATTGTAAAGGCCTCCATTTTAAAAATACAAGAACTCAGACCCTGGGATGAGGTCACTGCTTTCACAGATGTGTGCAGGAGAGCTAAGCAAGCACTGGAGGGAACGGAGCAATAGCCTGTCAGCTCAGAGGACTCTCTTAGCTCTGAGTTTACAGCTAAGGCACATGCAGATGTCTGTCCAGGAGTCACACCGTGAATGAGAATGTTGCCATGATTAGTGCAATAACGTACAGAACTGCATGGCCTCTTTGTGGTTTGCTTGAGCAAACCTCTGTTTCAAGCCTCTTCATGCCGTATTTGGGGCCTGATCCTGAGAAGTGTGGAGCACCCACAAGTAAGTGAATGCAAGTTGAAGGTGTTTGAACCTCACATGATCAGACCCCTGATGTCAGCATGTCAGAGTTATGTGGGATGCTTGTGCGTTCTTGCAGGGAAGCAGGTGAGCACAGGTTGATCTGCACGGTGGCAGGTTCCTCTGCACACACACACAGGGTCTTTGGAAAGACTCCGTGCAATCATGTTGCCTTGGGATCCTGTTGTCAAGATCCCAGGCAAAGGCCCTGGCTGGACTTGCCATTATTAAAAAACGGATGGTTTGCTTTTTCGACACGAGCCATTCCTGACCTGTGTTGGGTTAGCACGTTAACAGCGGAAGGGTGGTTAGCACAATACGTGAGGTACAGGGATCGGAACTGTGGCATCAGGTTCATAAAACAGCCTCCCACTCTCTGCTGGTTCTCAGGAAGCCTGCAAATATAAGCAGCAACATCTTCAGAGCATGTCCTTGAAACAAAAGTTAATGAGCCAGATCCTCAGACATGACAAAGCATCAGTGAAATGGACACACTGTATTTCAAAACCAGCTGCCAGTGCTAGCTGTGGTAGAAATTCAGCTATGTAGAGCAGTGGTTCCCAACCAGGGGTACACGTACCCCTAGGAGTGTGCAGAGGTCTTCCAGGGGGTATCTCAACTCATCTAGATATTTCCCCTAGTTTTACAACAGGCTACATAAAAAGCACTAGCAAAGTCAGTACAAACTAAAATTTCATACAGACAATGACTTGTTTACACTGCTCTATATACTATACACTGAAATGTAAGTACAATATTTATAATCCAATTGGTTTATTTTATAATTATATGATAAAAATGAGAAAGTCGGCAATTTTTCAGTAACAGTGTGCTGTGACACTTTTGTATTTTTATGTCTGATTTTGTAAACAAGTAGTTTTTTAAGTGAGGTGAAACTTGGGGGTACGCAAGACAAATCAGACTCCTGAAAGAGGTACAGTCATCTGGAAAGGTTGAGAGCCACTGGTGTAGAGTGTTTAGCTCACCCTAAGAACACACTTCGAGCCTTTCAGTGACAGCTCTAACTCAGAATTCTAGCTGGGGCGGTTTAACTTTAGGTGGTCAAACCCTCCATAGATGAGGACACACTTGGAAGTGCCTCTCAGGTCTCTGCTGTGGCTGCTTAATAAAGTGGGAGTGTTCTCTCTGACATCTCTGGCCTGTTGCTTCGGGGTAAAGGAGCCTCTGTCCTGCATGGTTCCTTCCCTCAGAAGCTCTGTGCAGTGCTTGAATAGGAGATGAGAGAGAGAAAGGAAGCCCAGAGTCTGAAATTATTCTGCTATTTTGCCCAGCTTCCCCACACCGCTATCCTGTTAGTCAGCTTTCTTTTTCTCTTTTCAGTAAGAGGGATGAGACAGAACTATCCATTTCTCCCAGTTCTAGTCCAAGCTCTGCCCTGGTCATATTGACAGCTGGGGATGGTACATTCACTTGCGATGAAAGGAAAAGATTTACATTGATGCTGTTCAAAAAGGCTTATGAGAGTTAGACACTCAGTTCCCTCTGACTTCCAATGGGACTGGGCATCGGTCTCCTAAAGGCAAATGCCAGTCTTAACTTTCTGTTTCTAAGCAGGGCAGTTCAGAAGACACCGCAGAGGTACACGTACCCACTATTTTTATTGCTTCTCTTACCCTCTAACACTGATGACAGCCTTCTCTAGCTCCTCCTGTTTTCTTCTATATTAAAACAAATGTGCAGACAATAGCTAGGAGCAAAGTTAATAAATAGGCCTTTGTATTATTTTTAACCACAGGTTAGTAACTCATCACCCTTAATTGCAATGACAGATGCTTACTTTGCACATTCTTCCAAGGCTTGATTCAGTGTTTGCTGAAATGAACATATTTCCTCAACATTTCCCAGTAAAGATGCAATATCCACCACACTTAGCCTGAAAGAATTAAAATACTGAAATAGTACTTGATAGGTACTTCGGAATGGTTCAAAACAAATCTCTTATTTAAAAAAAAGACATCTGAGAACATCTCCAAATAACTTGTTCAAAATATGGGAGATTTAAAGTATTTGTTTCAACAGAAACACGAATTAATGTAATGAAATACAAAACCAAAATTCATGATACACAAATAATACCTTATAGAAGATGTTCGCTCTCAAGGATTAACTGAATTGTATTTTAATCATGTAATCGTCTCACATTGTTTAATTGTCCTCATTGATATAGACAGGATTTCTTCTGGGGGTGGAGAAGGAAGATGTAGACACAGAGGTATGGGCAGAATAGTATTCATAGGCAGGCCAACGCTGACTCATGTTACAAGATCGGAGCTTTAGATTGTAACCTCTTCCAGGGATGGACTTTGTACAGCACCTGGCATTTAGGACCTATTGCATACAAATTACAATGACCATCTCTGTGCTCCCTGCACTTCCTACTAGTCTTCCCATCATCATCTCAGCACCTTCGGTCATTTCAGCCTTACTTCCCTTTGTGCTTTCTACAGTTCTGTGATCAATCAGACTTCTAGATAAGATTGTTACAGCAAGACGAGAAAGTCACATCACCTAGTGTTGTGCCTCTGGATCCCATGATAAGAACTGTGACTAAGAAGGCCAACATGCATCCTGTGGGGAAGAAAGGCTGGGGTCTTGAGACTTTTCCATTGCTGAATTTATCCACACAAATATTTCGAAAGGTTTGAGGAAATCTGGACACCATGTGACTTAAAAAACAGAAACTTTGTTCCCATAGAAAATATGAAGGGCTTGAGATTCTACCCTCAGATCTCTCCAAACTGGAAAAAGTCTCTGTGTTTAACCTCTGCGCTTATAAACCCTTGGAGTTCTATGTTCTCCTCACAGTACGCTGCACCAGAATCCAGAGAAACCGCTACTCCACGTTTACAATTACACAACTTCTAAAGAGGGGGTGGCTGACTCTATGAGATGGAATTATCTAAGCATGCATGTTGTGCCTATTTATGCTACTCCCTAGGACAGATAACTATAAAGCCAATACAGTAAGCATCAGAGACAGGTTACTGAAATGGGAATAACTTATGCACATTGAGCCAATTGATGTGTAGGCAACAGAGAGATATCTACATGCCATTGTTTGGACAAATGAAAGACAAAGGTTTGATAAAATCCTACGTTTGTGACTGGATATAGATGGAATCTGAAATTCACACCAGCTTTTCTCATGATAGTGATGGAAAACATTTTGGACTACATCTTATTTCTGCACCTAGACCCTGACAATGACAATTTATCAAAGGGATAAATACTCGAGAGGGAGAGGAATTATTTAAGCTCAGTACCAATGTGGACACAAGAACAAATGGATATAAACTGGCCACCAGGAAGTTTAGACTTGAAATTAGACGAAGGTTTCTAACCATCAGAGGAGTGAAGTTTTGGAATAGCCTTCCAAGGGAAGTAGTGGAGGCAAAAGATCTATCTGGCTTTAAGATTAAACTCAATAAGTTTATGGAGGAGATGGTATGATGGGATAACATGATTTTGGTAATTAATTGATCTTTAAATATTCATGGTAAATAGGCCTAATGGCCAGTGATGGGATGTTAGATGGGGTGGGATCTGAGTTACCCAGGAAAGAATTTTCTGTAGTATCTGGCTGGTGAATCTTGCCCATATGTTCAGGGTTTAGCTGATCGCCATATTTGGGGTTGGGAAGAAATTTTCCTCCAGGGCAGATTGGAAGAGGCCCTGGAGGTTTTTCGCCTTCCTCTGTAGCATGGGCCACGGGTCACTTGCTGGAGGATTCTCTGCTCCTTGAAGTCTTTAAACCACGATTTGAGGACTTCAATAGCTCAGACATAGGTGAGGTTTTTCGCAGGAGTGGGTGGGTGAGATTCTGTGGCCTGCGTTGTGCAGGAGGTCAGACTAGATGATCATAATGGTCCCTTCTGACCTTAGTATCTATGAATCTATGACCCTCAGTTGTCCATACATCACTTTGGCTATCAGTAACTGCAGGATGATGTGTAGAGAACAAGAAAACACTTCAAGCAGATCAATGTACAGAGGGCAATGCTTACTAGTTAGCAAGTTCAGAACAAACAAGAGCCAGACTAACCATCGTTAAAGCAATTCCTAGATCATCGCCCCATCTAAATAATGTCCCCTGAAGGAATGACTGGGAGGTCCCATTTGAAGATGAGCAGGCAAAATAAGGCACACTGGAGGGGAATACACATGAAAGAACAATTCCATGTATGAGCCTGTAGTGATCATGTCGATCAAAATTGCATATTTAATAACCCATCACACCATCAGATGTCTATGCAAAAATACAGGAAAAGGAAGCGCCAGAAGCTATCACAAGCTTTATTTTTCTGATCACAGAGACATTCTGAGGTTTTGCATGAGTGCCTTTAAAGAGCAGAAATGGTCCCTAAACATTCGAAAGTGAAAAGGCTTTGAAGTGTTCTGTTATTACAGACTGACTTGGGTCTTACTTGTCATAGGATTGGAGGGGTCTCAAGTAAATTCCCAGAAGTGACTGTAGTTCCTTAGCATAGTCACATTCTGTTTCCAGAATACTTTGCAGTACCTAGAGTGAGAGACAGAACAAAGAGCAGATCTCAGCACTAATGACTAGGTGCATTACTACAACATCAGCTTCCAACAACAGAGCAACCTGGAAACATATTTTAAATCCAGCTCTGACTTATTAATGCCTGAAGAACATGCTAATGCAAGACAGAAACTGTAAAAAACAGGCACGAGGTTTCAGATTACAGATTTGATCTCATGAGGTGCAGAGTTTCCCAGGAAAGCAGTAAGAATAAGCCTTAGAAGCTGCTCCTTCTCGACTTCTCTTTTTTGCTATTGGAACATAATACAAATGCACATGCAGATTAGGTATTTGCCCCCACAAAAGGCAATTTGCATGCATAAGTGGCTATTTGGGTATGCCAGTATTGATTGGGCTTGCATGCAGGCACAGTAACTACACACAAATCACATGCAACTGGACTAGTGCTAGATCGAAACAGTTTAACTGCAAGAGTAGACAGGATGAAACCCAGTTTCCCATTGTTTCACTTGATGAAAGAGCAGTGAAGTTGGTTCATGCCTCGCCTGCCTACCTCAGCAGTTAATCTCTTTTCTCACTGGTGCAGCAAGACCCACTGCAGTCACCCTTTGTCTGCGAACAGCAGCTTTCTTACTGTAGATCAAGCTCTAGAGACAGATGAGGCTGTTCCTAGTCCAGGTTTAAGCACCTGGGCATGTGCTATTTCAGCTGGTTTGTACAAAATATATTTAACTGACAAATGCATTTACCCTCCGCCACCAGTCTGTATGTCCAAATGCAGACATTTTAACTCTCTCTTATGCCATGGGGCAATGCTCATTTTACCTCTCAGTTTATTTTGCCTTGTTCCATCACAAACCTTCTGACTTATATGAAGGTACATTATTTACATCAGAAATAATAAAATGGAACAAAAGCAAATTTTTTTTTTAAAATACCAATCTCGCAACTTATTAGACTACCATCTTCACTCTTCTATCTGGGCTCTCTATTTTGAGTCTCTCTCTCTCTCAAATACTGTAGCATCTTATATGTGTAGTTTATCATCTCGATAGCCAAGTAGATATCTTGAACCAGAGCAGTCTCAATAGTTAAATTTAAACACAAACTGCCAGATACTCAACTGGCAGAAATTAAATTTGCTCCAAGGACTTCAGTGAAGCTGCGACAATTTATATCAGCTGAGGATCTGGTCCAGAGGATAAATATAATACTCTGCTTATTAAAATATAAAATCGGTGCTTTAAAACTTACCACGGTATAATAATTCTTTGTAAGTTGAGGGCTTTCATGTCCTTTTAATGCTTTGGGAGAGAGTGGTTTATCTGAACAAAAAAAACAACAAAAAACCCTGTAAATTATAAAGCAGAATTGCCATCAGAAAAATCCACATCTGTATCTTGTCCAGCAGACTGCAAAAAGTCACAGAAAAAAGAGATGCCCAATTGCAGGGGTTTTTTAATGAAACCTGAAGCAAAGTGAATGCATGCCTGAAACTGACAGCTGTGTAAGTCTGGACAGAACTGCAGTACAGCCATTCTATGATATTTACCAGTTTTTCTGAAATAACTGGCAACCATGCAACAGTTGGGGGGGGGGGGGGTTTGCAGCAGGGGTTTTGCTTCAGCCAATCTGTAGAATTCAGACTTCATACACTCCTAACTCTGGGGACTTCTGGGTTTCTGGGCTTTGCTGTGGGCCCATCTCTAATTCATGATTTATTGAAACACACCTTAATAATAAGTTGCAAGTTGAGGTCCAACCCTGCAGTCCTTTGAAGGGCAAAATCCTCACTGAAATTAAGGGAGTTTTGAGTGAATAAGGAACAAACCAAAGCTGAAAGGCTCAAAGTTCAACCTATGGTACATCTTTCTCATACATCCATTTGCTAAGATGACTTACAGTAGTCCCTTTTATCTATTTGGTCTGTTCCCCCCCCAATAATTGTTGCACTGCTCTTTTCCCAAGGAAAAGCTAACCATGCCAACAACACAGTGACAAATCGCTGTGGGTTCACAAGGAAGAGAACAATACCTCTGCCTTAAGCTGCTCTTAACTTTAAGGGCCTAAGAAATCACATTATGACTGAATTCATGGTAATTACCAGGAGGCGTTTCCATTTTGGGCGTTGTTTCCTCTGTCTAGAAGAACGGGTTTGATGGTATGCCCTGCTCCTCCACCTGTACAGGTAATCAGCCCATACATGGGCTGCCCATGGGCTCATTCCTGCATTCCTTTGGTGTTAGTGGGAACTCTGAACATGTAGGAAGAGCTTGAGAGTTGCCAGGCAGAATAGACAGTGGTATTTTGTCCTGTGTGTGCTCTTCTTGCAACCTCCAAAGCACACTCTCGGTCACACAGACAATGGGGGAAAAGCTGAAGTTGATAAACTGAGCATATTTCAGAAAATACAACAAGCTGCAGTCTATTTATTGCCCTTGCAGCATTTCCTGTCTCTTCCACAGAGGGTCCCTGTGCATCACTTAAAACACTCGATGATGCTTTACTCCACACCAGTAGATATTATGGCCCAAAAAATACACTGAGGATACAGTGCAAGTGCAAATAGCATCATGCGACTGCAGCACCAAAAAAAGGCAGAGCGACACTATGCAGATGCAATCAAGCTGCAATGGTAACTGAATCAATGAGAGTTAATGTTGGTGTTCTAACATCTGCTTCATGTTATTTAGAGACTTTAATTATAAACCTGCAACAAATTTATCTACAGCCTCTATTAACTTGACCTAGGGGGCTTTGGTTCAGGCCCTTTCTGAACTTTAACTTGCTTTAGGCCCTGAGGGTTCTCGGGGATGGGGGTGCGTGTGTATGTACTGGCTTTTTCCCTTGGGATACCAGAGTCCTGGCAGACGTCACAGGTAAAGAACTCAGGCTGTCCCCTTCTGTGCAAACTGCAAACCCACCATGAAGCCTGGCACAATGAGCAGTCCCTGAATGACACTAGTGTGTCTGTGCAGGGTCAGCCCTGCAAAACGTTAGCAAAGCAGCGGGCACAGGGCCTGCCCATAGGTGCTGGAACTAAGGGTGCTGGGGGTGCTACTGCACCCCCTGGGTTGAAGTGGTTTCCATCATATCCAGGGTTTACAGTTTGGTTCATTGGCTCTCAGCACCTCCACTATACAAATTGTTCCAGCATCCCTGGGCCTGTCAACACTCGGCCATTGTCAAGCCTGTGCAGAGGGCCAGCACAAGGTCCATCTATCCCCAAAATAGGAAAAAATCCATGGCAACAGCCGGTGCTCCCCTCTGAAATTCTGGCCACAAAGGGCCTGGTTCAGCTCCACTGAAGTCGATGGGAAGACTCCAGCTTAATAAGAGTTGGATCAGGCAGGTGCCTAAATATGGATGTAAGGGCCTAACTTTAAGATCGCATCTTTGAAAACTTTCTCCACTATTTAAAAATCTGCTGAAACCAGATTCCAAAACTCAGCGCACGAGGCGGGAAGGCAGCTCCCTGAAACCACCCCTACCTCTACTCAAATGTCACCAGCCAGTCTGCAGTTACCTGGCAAACAGGTAACTGCTTCCTGCTTGACAGCCCAAACCTGCCCACTCCTCCATATGCCTGGAGGCCCTTGACAAAACACAGCCAATCTCTTCTGCATGCCTAGCTCTGGAAGGGCTCCTGGCATAACCACATGAACCAGGGTGCTGGGAATGGGGGGTGTCAGGAGGCAGGGTGAGGTTACAGGTTCAGCAGCTATGTGGATTCTCTAGTCCAGGGGTTGGCAACCTTTGAGAAGTGGTGTGCCAAGTCTTCATTAATTTAAGGTTTTGCATGCCAGTAATAAATTTTACATTTGCAGGGCTCCCTGACGGAACCCCAGGGGCCAGCGGCCAGAACCCCAGACCGGTAGCGCGGGCAACAGATGGAATCCCAGACCAGCAGTGGTCTGAAACCCCGCTCAACCCGCTGCCGGCCTGGATGGACAGAACCCCGGGTTGGCAGCAGGCTGAGTGGGACCAGCGACCGGGACCCCGACTGGCAGGGGCCGGTAGACGGAACCAGAGACCGACAGCAGGCTGAGCAGCTCAGCGTGCTGCCAGTCTGGGGTTCTGTCTGCCACCCGCGCTGCCGGTCTGGGGTCCCGGCTGCTAGCCCCGCTCATCCCACTGCTGGCCTGGATGGACGGAACCCCCTGCTGGCAGTGGATGAGTGGGGCCGGTGGACAGAACCCCAGACCAGCAGCGCGGGCAACAGACGGAACCCCAGACCGGCAGCGCGCTGAGCCGCTTAGCCCGCTGCCAGTCTCGGGTTCCATCCACTGGCCCCTGCCAGCCGGGGTCCCGGCCGCTGGCCCCGCCCAGCCCGCTGCTGGCCCAGGGTTCTGTCCATCCAGGCTGACAGCGGGCTGAGCGGGACCGGTGGCCGGGACCCTGGCTGGCATCAGAGTGCCACTCAAAATCAGCTCACATGCCGCCTTTGGCACGCGTGCCGCAGGTTGCCGACCCATGGTCTAGTCCATCTCCACCCCCAGATATGGGGTGGGGCGGGGGCTAGAGCTGGCAAACAGGCTACTTATTAATGCTGCTTTTGCCCTGCATCCTTTGCCCAGTGAATCCCTACTCGAGCTGGGTGCTAGCAAGAGGACTGGAGGCTAACAGATTCACAGATCAAAAGGCTGTCATGCTCCTCTTGGGCTCACTGGGAGATCTGAGATTAGCTCCAGGGAGGCCCCTTTCTCTTACTTTATGAAACCTTCATTTTTCTGCTTCATGTGACTGACATTTCTGTCGTCGTGCCCCTGGGCCCTCCCCCTGCCCAGTTTTCCCTGATAGACGCATTCTTTGAAAAACCTGCAGCAGCAAGTCTCAGAGTCTTGGTCAGCTGACTTGGGCTCACACTCCCCAGCTAAAACCAGCAGTGTGGACGTTCCCGCTCAGCTGGAGCCTGGCTCTGAGACCCAGCCAGGAGGGTGGGTCTCAGAGCCCAGGCAGAAACATTTACCCTTCTAGTGTTAGCCCCATTGTACAAGCCCGACTCAGTTGACCCAGACCCTGAGACTCGCTGCCGCGGGGGGTGGAGGAGCTTGCAGTGGAATCGGACCCTGCAACTTCACTGTTAAGTCCTGGTGCAGCTGTTATGTTTTCCTTACACAAAGGGAAATGGTGGAAGCACTGATCTCATGGCCAGGTTTATATTGCTGCTTGTAACTTCGCTTGTATCTAAGTGATGTGTTCTATGTATCACCACTAGCACCAGGAATGAAATAAACTCATAGATGCACTGAGGCAGTGTGGGCTAGTGAACCAGGCACTGGAATGGGAAGAAGGAGCCCTATTTCCAGCTCTGCTATTGACCTACTGGGTGACTTTGGGCAAGTCACTTCCTTGCTCAGTGCCTCAGTTTCGCCCCCCACACACACTCTGTCTATTTACATTGTAAGCTCTTCAGGGCAGGGACTGTCTCTAACTATACCTATGCCCAGAGCCTCCCTAGCACAATAATATACTGATCTTGGTTAAGGCTTCTAGACCCTGCTGTAATAAACAATAATAATTAAAAGGTAAAACTTTGTTTTCAAAGATACAACATTCATCATCACAAAGGGGCTCCGAAAGGATAACAGATCTAACATGGGGAGCTCTATTTAAATGGAATTAATGAAGTAAGAGTGGATACAGCTGTAGGTAGGAGGAAGGGCAGTGTAGATACAAGTCTAATAGGTTATACTGGTAGTAAAATAACCGTGCCTAATAGGGTACAGAATGTGAGTGAGGCCAAACAGCAAAAATTAAGATGTTTGTACACTAATGCAAGGAGCCTAGGTAACAAAATGGAGGAACTAGAGTTACTGGTGCAGGAAGTGAAACCAGATATTATAGGTATAACAGAGACCTGGTGGAATAGTAGTCATGACTGGGCTACAGGTATTGAAGGGTATGTGCTGTTTAGGGAAGACCGAAATAAAGGTAAAGGTGGTGGAGTAGCACTGTATATCAATGATGAGATAGAATGTAAAGAAATAAGAAGGGATGAAATGGATATGACTGAGTCTGTCTGGGCAACAATTAAATTGGGGAAGAAAACTATTAGAGCCTCCCCTGGGATAGTGCTTGGGGTGTGCTATAGACCGCCGGGATCTAATTTGGATATGGATAGAGCCCTTTTTAATGTTTTTAATAAAGTAAATACTAATGGAAACTGTGTGATCATGGGAGACTTTAACTTCCCAGATATAGACTGGAGGACGAGTGCTAGTAATAATAATAGGGCTCAGATTTTCCTAGATGCGATAGCTGATGGATTCCTTCAGCAAGTAGTTGCTGAACCGACTAGAGGGGATGCCATTTTAGATTTGGTCTTGGTGAGTAATGAGGACCTCATAGAGGAAATGGTTGTAGGGGATAATCTTGGCTCAAGTGATCATGAGCTAATTCAGTTCAAATTGAATGGAAGGATTAACAAAAATAAATCTGCAACTAGGGTTTTTGATTTCAAAAGGGCTGACTTTCAAAAATTAAGGAAATTAGTTAGGGAAGTGGATTGGACTGAAGAATTTATGGGTTTAAAGGTAGAGGAGGCCTGGGATTATTTTAAATTAAAGCTGCAGAAGCTATCGGAAGCCTGCATCCCAAAAAAGGGGAAAAAATTCATAGGCAGGAGTTGTAGACCAAGCTGGATGAGCAAGCATCTTAGAGAGATAATTAAGAAAAAGCAGAAAGCATATAGGGAGTGGAAGAAGGGAGGGATCAGTAAGGAAAGCTACCTTATTGAGGTCAGAATACGTAGGGATAAAGTGAGACAGGCTAAAAGTCAAGTAGAGTTGGACCTTGCAAAGGGAATTAAAACCAATAGTAAAAGGTTCTATAGTCATATAAATAGGAAGAAAACAAAGAAAGAAGTGGGACCGCTAAAAACTGAGGATGGAGTGGAGGTCAAGGATAATCTAGGCATGGCCCAATATCTAAACAAATACTTTGCCTCAGTCTTTAATAAGACTAAAGAGGATCTTAGGGATAATGGTAGCATGATAAATGGGAATGAGGATATGGAGGTAGACATCACCATATCTGAGGTAGAAGCGAAACTCAAACAGCTTAATGGGACTAAATCGGGGGGCCCATATAATCTTCATCCAGAATATTAAAGCAATTGGCACATGAAATTGCAAGCCCATTAGCAAGAATTTTTAATGAATCTGTAAACTCAGGGGTTGTACCGTATGATTGGAGAATTGCTAACATAGTTCCTATTTTTAAGAAAGGGAAAAAAAGTGATCCAAGTAATTATAGGCCTGTTAGTTTGACATCTGTAGTATGCAAGGTCTTGGAAAAAATTTTGAAGGAGAAGGTAGTTAAGGACATTGAAGTCAATGGTAAATGGGACAAAATACAACATGGTTTTACAAAAGGTAGATCGTGCCAAACCAACCTGATCTCCTTCTTTGAGAGAGTAACAGATTTTTTAGATAAAGGAAACGCAGTGGATCTAATTTACTTAGATTTTAGTAAGGCGTTTGATACTGTGCCACATGGGGAATTATTAGTTAAATTGGATAAGATGGGCATCAATAGGAAAATTGAAAGGTGGATAGGGAATTGGTTAAAGGGGAGACTACAACGGGTCCTACTGAAAGGTGAACTGTCAAGTTGGAGGGAGGTTACCAGTGGAGTTCCTCAAGGATCAGTTTTGGGACCAATCTTATTTAATCTTTTTATTACTGACCTGGGCACAAAAAGTGGGAGTGTGCTAATAAAGTTTGCAGATGATGCAAAGCTGGGAGGTATTGCTAATTTAGAGAAGGACAGGGATACCCTACAGGAGGATCTGGATGACCTTGTAAACTGGAGTAATAGGAATAGGATGAAATTTAATAGTGAGAAGTGTAAGGTCATGCATTTAGGGATTAATAACAAGAATTTTAGTTATAAGCTAGGGACGCATCAACTAGAAGTAACGGAGGAGGAAAAGGACCTTGGAGTATTGGTTGATCATAGGATGACTATGAGCTGCCAATGTGATATGGCTGTGAAAAAAGCTAATGTCGTCTTGGGATGCATCAGAAGAGGTATTTCCAGTAGGGATAAGGAGGTTTTAGTACCGTTATATAAGGCACTGGTGAGACCTCACCTGGAATACTGTGTGCAGTTTTGGTCTCCCATGTTTAAGAAGGATGAATTCAAACTGGAACAGGTACAGAGAAGGGCTACTAGGATGATCCGAGGAATGGAAAACTTGTCTTATGAAAGGAGACTCAGGGAGCTTGGCTTGTTTAGCCTAACTAAAAGAAGGTTGAGGGGAGATATGATTGCTCTCTATAAATATATCAGAGGGATAAATACCAGAGAGGGAGAGGAATTATTTAAACTCAGTACCAATGTGGACACAAGAACAAATGGATATAAACTGGCCACTAGGAAATTTAGATTAGAAATTAGACGAAGGTTTCTAACCATCAGAGGAGTGAAGTTTTGGAATAGCCTTCCGAGGGAAGTAGTGGGGGCAAAAGATCTATCTTGCTTTAAGATTAAACTCGATAAGTTTATGGAGGAGATGGTATGATGGGATAACATGGTTTTGGTAATTAAATATTCATGGTAAATAGGCCCAATGGCCTGTGATGGGTTTTTAGATGGGGTAAGATCCAAGTTACCCGGGAAAGAATTTTCTGTAGTATCTGGCTGATGAATCTTGCCCATATGCTCAGGGTTTAGCTGATCGCCATATTTGGGGTCGGGAAGGAATTTTCCTCCAGGGCAGATTGGAAGGCCCTGGAGGTTTTTCGCCTTCCTCTGTAGCATGGGGCACGGCTCACTTGCTGGAGGATTCTCTACTCCTTGAGGTCTTCAAACTACAATTTGAGGACTTCAATAGCACAGATATAGGTGTGAGGTCTTTTTTAGGAGTGGTGGGTGAAATTTTGTGGCCTGCATTGTGCAGGAGGTCAGACTAGATGATCATAATGGTCCCTTCTGACCTAAATATCTATGAATCTATGAATCTATGAATTGGAACCACAAGAGGGCAGTTAACCAGGATGATGTCTGATGTCATGACTGTTGCATAGATTTCTGAAAATGTACAGGTTTCAGAGTGGTAGCTGTGTTAGTCTTTCTCAGCAAAAAGAACAGGAGGACTTGTGGCACCTTAGAGACTAACACATTTATTTGAGCATAAGATTTCATGGGCTAAAACCCACTTCATCGGATGCATGTCCCGATGAAGTGGGTTTTAGCCCACGAACGCTTATGCTCAAATTAATTTGTTAGTCTCTAAGGTGCCACAAGCACTCCTCATTCTTTTTGAAAATTTACAGGAAATTCAAGGCAAAACTGAAAGGAGTTAAAATTTCAGCAGGCAGGTTCTCTTCTCTTATGCTGCCTGCAGCTGAAGATGCATCTAGATAAAGCATACTGTGTGAAATCAGCCAGAGCTACATATAAACAAAGGAATCATTCCCTATGGCCACATAGTTATTGCTGGCTTCCACAGTGAAATTCTGAGCGTTAATTATACTGCTCCCAGGAATGGCTACATTGAAAGGAAAATATGTACCGGACACATAGAAAGGTCCTCAGCAGAAAGCAAGCTCTGTGCTTAGAAACTGGAGAGAGCAACTGGCCCCCACTTAAAACTGAAGGCAAATGCCATGGAGACAACCCAGCATGCTCTTCCTGTTTCTAAAGCCATGTAAGCTACTCTACTCCCACTCTGTGCTGTTGGGGCTCTGCCGTTTCAGACAGGAGTGCTGAGTTGAGATGGGAAGAAGCTGCAGAGCAAGGTATGCAAAGGGCGGGGCTGTCTCCTTCTATCCCTATTCCTGCCACTATTTCTGGTACAGCACTGGGCACGCTGACACTGCTTAACAAACAACTGCAGTTTCTGGAAGGCATCAGGGGACAAACTGCATTATGCTGTTATTCAATGAGCCACTGAAGATTTGCTTACCGGCGGACTTGATTTCTTTGACGTAGTTACTGGGGAACCAGCCTGTTTTTCCATTCAATGTACCTTCCCACCAGCCCCCTTCTTCAACTCTGGTGACATAAATAATGTCTCCTTTATTCACCGAGAGCTCATCTTCATTGGTCTGCTTAAAATTGAACCTGGCCTTTACCACCAACTGATAACTGCCATTTTCGACCATCTCCTAAGGAAACAAACATTAAAGAGTATTAGAAACCAATTCAGGGGGTAACCAGAATTATACTAAGGTCATGAGGATACTATTGTTTGCATTTTTATAACAGCAATAATATCACCCCCTTATATAAAACCTTCCATCAGAGGATCTTAATGTCTCTTACAAGCAATAATTAACCTTCACAATAGCAGGAGACGCAGATAAGTATTAGTATACTCATTTTGCAGACAGATATGCTGAAGCTCGGAGAAGCCATTTGATTTGCTTAAGATCATATAGCAATCTAGTTGCAGGGCTGGGAATAGAACTTAAACTCTGATTCCCAGTCCTCTGCTCTTGTCACTAGAATGTGCTCCCTTTTCTATGATAGATCAATGGTTGTCACTATTATGCTTGATATTAGATTTTAAATCAAGAGTACCACAGGTTTCGACTGCCTCCGTAACACTCTTGAAGTCTGAGATGCTGTTCCGTGTAAATTAGTCTGGGAGCTGCTGGCAGCCGAGCTATGAGATGATAAATGTGAACATGGCCTTTCTGATGGCTGATCTGTTGAAGGAAAAACATAAACTGAAATGTAATCTGTGTTTTACAAAATTGTCTCTATTTCCTCACAATTAAGAGAGCAAATAAATGCACAGAACTATACAGTCCCCAAATATTTAGGGGCTCAGAGCTGAATGCTGCAGCGCTTATTTTGATTGGACCAATGCCATTAACCATGTAAATAAATAGTTTAAAATGTGTTACATTTTAGCATGAGAAGAGATTATGAGATGTCACCCTCTAATGACTGACAGAAAACATAAATCCCTACAGACAGCTAACGGAGAGTCTTCCTCCGTTCCAACAGACAGAGCTTGCAGTTTTGGAATTAAGTTCTTGGTCTCTATTCTCAATGCCACCTGCATGAGATGTGGGAGATAAGTGGGTGGCTGGTACTTATGGCTATATTTCGTGACCAATAAGTTTACTTGTTTCTACTCTAGCCACTTAAAATATTTGTCAAGTGATAAAAACCTGTTGGTCATTATAGACCTGAGCTACATTTAAACCAGCAGCATAAGTACTAGAAACCGCTTATACCACTATCAATCCCATGAACTATCCAGTCCCCTGCACAACAGAATTTTCACTTGTATGCTTCCAAACAGAGAAATCATATTTCAAGAAATTATCGCTCTCATTAACCCTCTACTACTGTTTCACATTTCCATGTTATCGGAAAAATAATCAGATCATGTGAGTTTCATATGCTGTCATTTGCAAATGAAGCAAAGGCAGATGTTATTTCAAGAAGCTGTAAAGTATAGGGGATTTAAAGGCTTTCTGTAGGTACTCTTACTCCATTTAAATATAACATCAGAATGGCCATACTGGGTCAGACCAAAGGTCCATCTAGCCCAGTATCCTGTCTTCCAACAGTGGCCAATTGCCAGGTGCCCCAGAGGGAATGAACAGAACGGGTAATCATCAAGTGATTCCCAGCTTCTGGCAAACAGAGGCTAGGGACACTATCCCTGCCCATCCTGGGTAATATCCAGGGGTGTGTTTTTTTTAACACCTCTGAACAACAAAAGCTTCGCCGACGAAAAGCGCAGGTGTGAACAGCGCTTTGTTGGTAGGAACGCTTTCCTGCCAAAAAAGCTACCAATGCTCTTGGGGGGTGGAAGTTTTTTGTTGGTGGGAGAGCTCTCTCATGCCGACACACCGCGGCTACACTGCGTACTTTTTAGTAGCGGCACAGCCATGTCACTAAGAGCTGCATAGTGTAGACAAAGCCTAAGTGTGTTGCTTTATTGCAACAGGGGAAGATGAACTCCAAATATCAAGCACATTCAGGAAAGGTTGTTGCAAAAGACATTGTTGAAATTAGAAAATAAAGGGCCCAGTCCTGTCCTGCAAGGCACCGGTTGCCCTTCACTCTCATTGTCATTGTGATTCCGAAAGGAACTTCAATTGGAGCTAAAGGAGCTCATCATCTTGGAGGATTGGGAGAACGATTACTCTTAGTCAGGTCTTTTTTCCCCCCAGAGATTTTCTGTAATATAATCATACTACTCTTTCTAGACCTGATCCAATAAATGACCATTGAATGGGACTCAATGGCTGTCTTCAGTGGGCACTGGCTCAAGCTCATAGTTAGACTGTAAGGTCTCTGGGGCAGAGACAGTCATTCTGTGCTGTGTTTGTACAGCACCTTGCACAATGGGGTGCTGGTCTGTGACTGGGGCTCTAGACATTATCACAATACAAATAATAAAATAAATAATGTTTGTGGCAATGGTTAGCACGATTTATGGTCCACTTATCTGTGGCAATGTTCATGAGTAATTCTACCACCTCTTCTTGACTGAATTCTTTTCCTCACCCCCATGTAATAGGATTGCCTGATGCACACAAAGTGAAATCTAATTCTTAGCTCCTTGAATTGAAATGTTGGTAGCAATAACTAACAGGATGAAAACCCACTTTGCAAAGACAGGGTGTTTTTCTCTAAAATGTACTGACATTTGATCACTTGTTTCAGCTGTTTTCAGTGTTCAGAGGGTCAGCAAACTGGCAGGACTGGCATGTGGCCAATTTTAGATGTTTTCCCTCATGATTTGTTTTGAAAAGACAGAGTACATAAACCACAAGTCTTCATTCCTCAACCTATCCAAGCCATGAACAACAGTACCAAGAAAATTATTTGGTTACTGTAGATTTTAAAGTTTTACCTCCTTGTATTACTAGTTCTGTACGTATGTAAATATCCAGGGACAAATGTAAAACTGACTCTGACAAATTGGCAGCAAAACCTATAATTTATGTTACATCAAACTGACATCCTACTTTACGCCAGCTCCAAAATGGAATGCTGCTGTGGGTAGCTCGCCATATGTTGTCAAAATATGGTTAAACTAGCTGAGTTTTCCATTCAGAGCCCGATTATACTATTTTAGGCATATCATCACAGCCTGATAGATCATATTATTATAGCCTGATTTTTTCCCCTAAAATGAAAGCCTAACACTTGATATGCAATGCAGAGAGGTCCTGCATTCTACCTTTACACACTATTATGGAAAATCAGAGTTACCTTCCACAACTGCATCCATGAAGTCACCATGCATGTGGGCTTCACAAATATACACTGGTCTGGGTGTGCAATTGCATTGAGGGCTAGCACAAAGTCCTCTGCATGAGGAAATGGAGTGGGTGGGGAAGCATGAGCTCAGAGAAGCCACTAAGGGGAATCTCTGTTATCCACATGACAGCCAGGCAGCATTAGGGCAAGCTTCCCTGCACTGTCCCGTTAACATGACTCAGCCCTGAACTGGAGGGACCCCAGGGTGAGGAGGCGTTTCATCCCCTTAGTTCTGGGCCTCTCTGGTGAGACCACACGCCTGGGAGCCAATCTGTGCCATCTGTGGCAGTAGTTTCCGGGACAAGGTCTCCTGTTTCCTGGGAACTGGGTCAAGCCACCAAATGGTTTGACATTTTAGAACTATAGCTTTTTACCTCTCTCCTCTTTCCAAAGGTTTTCTCCCTCTGAACGATTAATTATGTCACAGGTACCAAGCTATGCTAACTTTTAACAGAAAAAGCATGTGTTCAAACTGATGTTTATCATGAAACTTCCCATGATCCCAGTTTCACTGGCCCCTTTGGCAAAGTAACAACAGTGATTATTACACAGCAGAGCATTTCAGATGTTCTATATGTAAATAGTTTGTAAGACAGATAATATCCTTCAGACAGAAAGGTGCTATATAAATGTAAAACTATTGTTATCAGCCCCTAAACACTAAACACTCAGGAAATACCTGAGACATATGCAGCAAACAGACAAGAGATTATAATAGTCTTGAACAATCTCCCAAATGTATTAGGCAGAAACCTTCTTTCCTAAAACATCTAGTTTGCTGGCAAATAGTCCTCCTGTTATTTGTTTTCATAATAAATAAATAAATAAATATCAAATGCAACAATCCTGAGTATAGCATATAGGCACTAGCTCTATAATTACATTACTTGTTATTAAGTTTGCTGGCACTACAGAACTTTTTCCAATTTACATTATGTTTGCTAACATTTCTGCTACCATATCAGACTTTCTTCCTTTCCAATTCTGAGATGTATGACATATGCTGAGGCCATATGGGAACTATTTTGCTTGATGTATGTTGTGTACATCCAAAGGCACTAAAGAATTAATGGATACGAGAGATGGTTTCAACTGAAAATAGGATCTTTGTGTCTTAAATATTTAGCTGTTGCTGCAGGTCATCCCTTAGCTGAAATAAGTCTTCATTTGTGATGTCATCATAATTTCAAAAGCCAACCAGTCAATACCAGAGAGGGTGCTGAGTTCAGGTGGGGAAAAGCACCAGAGCAGATGAAAACTGAAATCAAAAGATCCTGTTTTCATGCAAATTTGTCTTGCGTACCTTCCAACTGACCTGCATTTTGTACTAGCATCCCATTGGCCCACAAGGATCTTCTGAATTGGCCCCCAAAGGGCTTTTCATTTAATGAGCCCACTAAGGGCCTTTTACGAAGATGCACTGAGGATGAATTGCTGTTCATGGGCTTCTCAGGCAGCTGACTAACCAGCAGAAGCAGTGGATCAGCTGGACACCTGGAGGTAAGAACTTGCATTTTTCTGTCTAAGAGGAGCAGCATTCAGAAAAGGGAGAGCTCTTTTAAAGGGGCATTGTCAGGTAAACTCAGGCCCCAAAATTAGGTTTTGTATAAATGTGGTTTTATAAAACCTCAGCTCAGCAAAAATGTTTCTCATTGGAATTAAAATGCTATAGAAAGTTTCTTCTTTGTATGTTCCCCTGCAGCGTTGCACTAATGCAAGAGGACTCGACAGCACAACTAACTAGGCAAGAGTGGGCATATTGTCCCTTCCCACCCTGAGAGAAATGCAAAAAGTAAACAAAGGGCCTGAAGGGTGACAATTAAATTGGATTTTTAAATTCTTTCTGTGTGAATAACCTAATATGCAATTTTCAACATAATAAAGAAACATGAGAGGCTTTAAAGTATGCCATTTGTAACCTTACAGACTCCACTGGGCACAGAGGTCTGCTTGTGCAGATCCAGTTGCAAGATTGGGACCATAACTACCTTCCCGCCTCCAACCTTTTTTCAGATCTGTGAAATGCAGCTCTCTCACCAAACCTACCCATTAAGGCATCCTGCTCCTCCCTCCCCCACACTCCCCAGAATAGACTGTAATTCTTTCCTACAGACAGTACAGGGTGCAGGGAGTTCTACCTAATAAAGTAAGACTGTTTCCACGCTCATGGTATTTAGTGGTTTGCTTTTGAATCTTCTGACTTTATATCTGATTTGACAGAAAATAAGAACGAGGAAAATTTTAGAGAACAGCTAAATATTGAGAAGGGACAACCCAGATTTGCTTTGCCTGAATGACCTGCTCCTGCACTGACCAGAGCCGACAGTACTGTAAGTAGCACAGTGCACATAGCGGGCATCTGATGCCTGATCAGGGAGACGCACTTCACAGACCTAAACAAGGAAAAGCAAAGGTCATTGACACACTGGACTGAGCGTCTAAACACACAGAATTGCCAGACATTCAACAAATGTCCAATGCGGATGGTCTACTTTTTTCTTCAAACTTTAAAATGTACCATTTAAAATTCGATGTTTGCATTTGTTGGGGCTAGAGTCTCATTTATATTAAGGCCGATTTATGCTGACGCACTTGAAGGTCCATTTATACAGCCAGAACCATGTAAAGGGCCATAGTATAAAGAAGATTCTAACCTCCAAAATGCATATCTCAGGTAGCACATTTCAGTCCTAAATCACTAGAAATGCAAATGTTAATCCCACTGTACCACATGCTCCAGGTGGGCAGTCCTGTCTGCCAAACCTTTGAAAATAATTAGAAATCATGAGTTACTAAAAATAGTAGACCATACTTAGAGGTAGTATTTTAAAAAAAAGATAAAAGTTTTCATACCTTCAGTAGCTTTGTTTACAGCTGCTAAGGTATTCAGCACCTTGGAGAAATTTCCTCCGGCATACAGATCGCGTGCATCAAAGAGCTGTAAAAAAGGAACTATGTCAGTTTAACACAAAACATCTTATAATCCCAGTTTTACTGGCCCACTCTGGTAAGCAACGACAGTGATTATTAAATGGTCAAAACCCCTTAAGCATCTTTGCAGCATTTCAAATATAGGAAGAGGTTTTGGAGTTGATTTGTTCAACTTCCTTTTAGCTTAGTGAAGTTAAACTGGCAACAGATGCTGAAAGAAGGTGCATGTACCCACTCAGAGCAGGATGCTATGGACATGAAAGGAAGACGTTGGCAAATGAGGGTCAGATCTTGCTCCCCTTGAAATAATTCAGAGTTTTGTCACTTGCTTAGAGGGAAGGAATGATTTCACTGCCATTTTAGTAATCTAAGCTAATGGGCCTGAGAGTGTAAATACTTTAACAGCGATGGTGCCAAACACAGGATGTTCTGCACTTACAACATAGCACGCGGTACATATTTACAGTTATCCCAGGCAGCAGGCACTCATTATCCAGTGTATAAGACATTCCATTCAAAAAGATTCATTGCTTCAATTAGCAGGTGGCAAAAATATATATCAATGGGAAGGGTTTTATTTTCATGTCAGTGATCTGTTGGGGTCAGTGGATCTTCTGGACCTGGCCTATTAGACCATCATCACCCTGGAGATAAAATTCTGCATTGTAAGTGGCATTCACGGTTACACCAATCCAGTATAATGGAGGAGATGCTTTTTGGGTTTTTAAAGCACTCTAGCCACAGTCTCACTCTTTGATATGGAAAAAATTCACCTTAGTGCAGAGGGTCTGTGCAAATCCTTCCAAACCTTGGGTGGGGTTGAAGAGGTACAAGAAGCTTTGTGGACACCACCTGCTCATTAAGAGGTATACTTTGTACTGGGGCTAGAGCTATAGTTCTGCAAAGCCAATGAGCACGGAAGGCCTTAGCCACTGTCCAGCCAGACACTATCCATTGACAGATTCTCCCAGTGCACTAAAAAGTACTTCGTGAAAAACAAGCACAAGATCATTCATTACCTTAAAAAATTCACAGAAAGAGGGGTTACTCTTTGATGTGGCCCTTTTTCATTTCCTACATATAGTTCCTCAGGCACATTTACCAAATTCCTAATAAAGTTAGAAGTAAAATGTGCCTTTGCCCTCCCCTGAATCCAAGCTTCTATACGTTCTCTCTCTCTAAGCGTACGTGCCACACACATCACGGAGCATCTGAGCAGCAGGCACTACACAGTAGGTGAGGAAGACAACATGCAGTTCTCGGTTTTAAAAATCTATAACCACTTGGATCTAGGAGAATATCATCTGCAAGAAGAGGTATTAGAACCACCTCTGATAAAACTCTAATAAGCAGAAGCCTCCCCATTTAGAGTTGTATGAAACATGGGTGTGTTAAACTTAGTAGCTTCCTTTTCAAATGACACTACTCCAAACTACCCAGACTTATCCCTTTGATACTTCTATAACTCTGTAAGATTGAAGGAAGTTTCCACATATATTGGGGATACTCTAAGCAGATCTTCTAATGCGTGTGCTGAATCTGTTCTTGGGTTTGTTTCTGTAAGACTCCCACAGGAGTGGGCCATACACTACCCACTGGTGTCTGCAGTAGGTGCTACTTGAACAAGGGTTTCAGCTTTAAATAGCAACATTAGTTTCTCCCTCAAAAGGGAGGCTAAAAGAGCTCACGAGTACAGTGACCCCATTGGCAGTGACTAGTGGATGTGATGTTAGCACGGCTTCATTCTGAAAGTAAACACTGGGATTGCAACATTTGCTTATGTTTTCTCTGCTGTGTCATTTTCTGGGTCATGTCCTTTTCTTCCACTTCAGCAGTCAAGGAAAACAGACTTGGAATGGTGGCATCAGTATATTTTTTAAAGGAGTGAATGAGAAAAATACTTCAAGAAAGCCGTATTCTCTCCAGACCCAGAATGAATGGGTGCGCTCATCTTCATTAGACTTTTACACCTCGAGGTAACTGGCATTCAATTAACCTGAGATACAAAAGTCTAATGTAGACATACCCTCTGTGTGTGTGCGCACACACGTGCAAAAGGTGATGGAAGATGATGGAAGGAAAGCAAACAACTTTTAGGTTTATCTACATTGGGGAAACTGATCAGAATAGCTTTCTGAAATAACAGTGTTCACGTAGGGAGTTATTCTGAAAAAACTACTGCACTTTAAATTCACTCCATACCTTATTCTAGAATAATGTAGACAAGCCCTTACTTGTAAGATATAAACTCTACTCCTTCTGTTTCTCTAGTCCCTAATTTTGTTCTCTTAATTAAAGATGAGTTGCAAATCCAAAAGGAGAAGTGTGTGTGGCTCTTTCCACCGATACTTTATGATAGTAAAAGACAAGAGGCCAGCTCCTCAGCTGGTGTAAATCAGTGTAGCTTCACTGAAGTCAACGAACCCACACCAATTTACCCAAACTGAGTGATGGTGTTTTTCCTACATTAGAAACAACAGATTCTGGCTTCCTCCAATGGAAACATGTGGCCACACTGGTGACATCATATTAGGATAAAATCAGCTGCAGCTTTCCCAGTCCTCAACTGTAAGAGGGAGAGAGGAAGTGGATAGAGGTGGGAGCTTGGAGGGAGATTAGAAGAGCAGCAATCCTTTCCTGTGGATCCAGGTGCTAAAGGAGCAATCAAAGAAGACAAGGCTGCTGCAGAGAAGCTAAACGAATTCTTTGCATAATTCTTCACTGCAGAGGATGTGAGGGAGATTCCCACATGAGCCATTCTTCTTAGGTGACAAATCTGAGGAACTGTCTCAGATTGAGGTGTCAATGGAAGAGGTTTTGGAACAAACAAATAAATTAAACAGTAATAAGTCACCAAGATGGTATCACGCAAGAATTCTGAAGGAACTCAAATATGAAATTGTAGAACTACTAACTGTGGTATGAAACCTATCACTTAAATCAGCCTCTGTATCAGATGACTGGCAGAGAGATAATGAAATGCTGACTTTTTAAAAAGGCTCTGGGGCAATCCCGACAATTGCAGGCCAATAAGCCTAACTTCAGTACAGTACCTGGTAAATTGGTTGAAACGATAGTAGAGAACAGAACTATGAGACATATAGATGAATGATATGTTGGGGAAGAGACAACACAGCTTTTGTAAAGGGAACTCATGCCTCACCAATTTCTAAGGAGGTCAACAAACATATGGGCAAGGGTGATTCAGTGGATATAGTGTACTTGAATTTTGAGAAAGCCTCACCAGAGGCTCTTAAGCAAAGTAGATAGTCATGGGATAAAAAGGAAGGTCCTTTAATGGATCAGTAACTGGTTAAAAGACAGAAAACAAAGGTGGGAATAAAAGGCCAGTTTTCAGAATGGAGAGAGGTAAATAGGAGAGTCCCCCAAGGATCTATACTGGGACCTGTGCTGTTCAACATATTCATAAATGATCTGGGAAAAGGGGTGAACAGTGAGGTGATAAAATTTGCAGATGATACAAAATTACTCAAAATAGTTTAATCCAAAGCAGATGTGAAGAGTTACAAAGGGATCTCACAAAACTATGTGACTGGGCAACAAAATGGTAGATGAAATTCAGATGATAAATGCAAAGCAATACACATTGGAAAACCTAATTCCAACTATGTAATCAAAATGATGTGGTCTAAATTAGCTGTTACCATTCAAGAAAGAGATCTTGGAGTCATTGTGGATAGTTCTCTGAAAACATCCACACAATGTGCAGCAGCAGTCAAAAAACCTAACAGAACGCTAGGCACCATTAGGAAAGGGATCGGTAATAAGACAGTAAATATCATAATGCCACTATATAAAACCATTGTATGCCCACTCCTTGAATACTGTGTGCAGGTCTGGTCGCTCCAGCTAAAAGAGATATATTAGAATTGGAAAGGATATACAGAAAAGGGGAACAAAAATAATTAAGGGATGAAACAGCTTTCATATGAGGAGAGATTAAAAAGACTAGGACTGTTCACCTGAGAGAAGAGATGATGAAGGGGGGTTATGATAGAGTCTACAAAATCATGAATGGTGTGGAGACAGTGAATAAGGAAGTGTTATTTACCTCTTCACATAACCCAAGAGCCGGGGGTCACCCACTGAAATTTATAGGCACCAGGTTTAAAACAAACAGAAGAAAGTACTTCGTCACACAACACACAGCCAACCTGTGGAACATGTTGCCAAGGGATGTTGTGAAGGCCAATATATAAATGCATTCAAAAAAGAGTAAGATAAATTAATGGAGGATAGGCTCATCAATGGCAATTAGCCAAGATGGTCAGGGACACAATCCCATGCTTGGGTGTCCCTAAACATCTGACTGCCAGAAGCTGGGACTGGATGACAGGGGATGGATCCCTTGATAAATTGCCTTGTTCTGTTCATTCCCTCTAAAGCATCTGGCCTTGGGCACTGTCAGAAGACAGGACACTGAGCTAGATGGACCACTGTCTGACCCAGCATAGCCATTTTTAATTTCTTAAGGTCTGCAGAAGGGAGAGACATTCCACTCATTTTATATAAAAGCTGTAGGCGCTCAGCATCTCTCAAAATCAGGCTCTAACATATTTAGCAAGTCACTAACTGGGAATAAAACCCAGGGATGTGTGAGAAAGTTTTGGAATATCTGGTTTTATATAAACCCAGTATGTGAATGAGGTTCACCAAGGGTTAAGAACCTTTTAACAATGAATTAGGTCTTCGGATGAAAGGCAGATTTGCATGGTTCTAACATGAAACCAACAAAACTCAGACCATTAGCACAAACCCAAAACTCAAAGTGAAACCGACAACAAGGATATAGACCCAAGTGACCAAAACAGAACAAAGGTTTGTGAACTAAGCCAGCAGTAGTCCCACCTGCTGCTGTAACTATTAGGCAGTCAGTCCTTTTTGGCAATTAGGAGCCCAATCCTCCTTTCACTGAAGTCTATGAGAGTTTTGTCATGGATTTCAATGAAAGCAGGAACAGGTAAACTATTATATCTATCTGTATATTATACCAAATTATATTTGTGAAAACCAGCAAAACTGAGATATGCCAGAACTGGGGGGAATGTTTTAATCAGCACTATCCAGTCCTTGCTCTAATGAAGAGAATTTCCTCAAGGAAGATTCTGCACAGCACAAAATAGCTGGTCCCACAGTCTTAGCAGCACTACTTTGGTCACACCTCCACCTTTCCTAACACCCTAGGTACTGGCCAGTCTTTCTTGTACGCTGTACCGTTTTTAGGCATGGCACCTTCTCCACATAAAGAGCAAATCACTTTTCAGATTCGACCACCATAAATGTCACTTATGCAACTTGTGCCGGTCCAGAGACATTTGGGACCCTGGTATCTCGGGCCCCACCCCCTCCTATTTCACCCATTACAGATGGCGGGGGGCATGGGGGAAGGGCTGAGCTCAGGGCCCCGGTACAATTGTTTCCGCTCCCCACCAGCCTTGGTTGCATCCTCTCTCCAAACATAAACAGCGCCGAACATTAAAATATTCAGACGGCGGCTTCAGTCACTGCGGAGCACGGGCTGCCCTAGCTCTGCATGCACTAAGCACACCGGGGGGAGCCGGACACACACAATCAGAACGGGCCACGCTCCACAAGTTGTGACTGACTTTACCTGCTGCCACGGAAGGTCAGAGAAGGGTTTGCGATGGCAGGCGGTGAGCAGGGGACTTGGTGGCGGAGGCTGCCGCTGAATCAACGTGCTGCCGAGAGGAGGCTGCTGTGGGGAGGGGGCTGTGTGTGCGCGACACTTCCCATGCGCCCTAGCCCCGAGCAGTGCGGGCACCAGACACCAGCTGCGGGACAGAGGACGAGGGGGAGGCCGGGGGCGGCGGGAAGAGGGCGGTGGGCGCAGGGCAGGGGGCCCCGGGCACTCAGCACGGGGGGCCGTGCAGACAGCGCAGGGCACCCAGGGCAGGGAGCGGCGCGGCGGGCACCGGCTACTCACGGCAGGAGCGGGCACTCAGGCTCCGTGCGGCGCAGGGCGGCATGGTGGCCACCCCCGGGGCATGACAGCGGCCCCCCGGGTCTGTCCGCGGCGGAGGCGGCGCTGCTGGGTGCGGAAGGCGGCTGCTAGCTCTGACCCGGAGCCGGATCGCGGCGCTAGGAAGGGGAAGTGACAGGGAGCGCCTCCCCCCAGCGCGCACGCTGCGCCCGGCCGGGTCCGGGGAGCGCTCGGCCCGGGGCGCCCCAGCCCCCAGGGCGCCCCAGCCCCCAGGGCGAGCAGCTGCCGGCCCTGGCCGGAGCCCGGGGCCCCTTCCCTGGCGCTCTACCGGCGGTTCCCAGCGCGCAGAGCTGCTCCCCCGCACTGCAGCCCCAGCCGGGCTGGCGCAGAGTCAACGCCCGGAGATGCCTCTAGTGCCCGGCGCATCTCTCGCCAAAGCGAGCGTGTCCGCTTCGCAGCCTCGCCAAACGCTCGGTGCCTCGGGTAGCCGCTTCTCAGACCCGCCCAGCGCTGAAGGCAGCTCTGGGAACAGGTTAAATACGGGAGAAACTCCGTTTCCCTCTCTGCCAAAGCAAAAGGAGCTCGCTCGCTTTGCTCTGGCTGGGGGACGGGAAAAGCGCTCTAGCTGCTGCCAAGAAGATCTCACCCATCCCGTTTCCATCTATTTTAATCACTACCTCTAAAATACTGTCATCCCTCCGCCAAAGAGTAGCATCTGTCAGGGGCCTTGCAGTTTGTTTCTCTGGGGATGGAGAAGTCTGTGGCATGGAAACAAAGTATTTTCTTAATGTAAATTGTTTTATTTACAGCAACCTGGCACAAAAGTGGTCTCAAAATCAACCAGGTAATCCTTTCTGGCGGGAATCTCCACCCAAAGGCCAGTGCAGGGTTCCCAGGGAGCAGCTCTACCCCAAGCACTGACTCCAGTCAGGGAAGAAAACCAGCTCTCCTACCGCTTGCCACAGCTCCCTCAAATAGAAACCCACCAAATTAACACTGCAGCTTTTCTCCATAGCCAGCCAGCAGAGCTCCTGCGGTAGGAAAAAGGACTTGTAAGACTATATACACAACAGCACACGCTGGTGGTTCCCACTATCACAATATCTTAAGAAGAAAAATTAGTAGTAGTGATGACCAACACAACTGTCAGAACTATCAAGAGAAGGTGATAGAAACCAATATGGATCGAATAACCAGGTGGGATAAAGGCAGAAAAAATCCAATAAAAGCCCAATATCAAGAGAACAAAGGCAAAGAGACAACAGACTGTTAAAATGAAAAAGTGTCAGCTTTTCTAAACTTCTTAAAAAGAGAGACAAATTGCTATTCAAAGCCCTGGGAAAGAATCACAATTTAATCAAGGAAGTGACATTTAAAAAAATAAAATATTGCCCCAAACAGCAACCTCAAAGCCTCCTGGCTCTTCCTGTCCATATGTTCAATTACAACCCTGCTTCCATGAAGTGTGAAATTCCCAGTACACTTCAGTAAAGTATTTGGCTGCATTTTGGAAAGGAAATGGCTCATGGAAGTATTGGACTGAGAGCTAATATAAAAACCAAAATTTTGGCCCCAATCCTGCTGCACACTTCTGTACATGTTTTACTTTAAGCCGATTTGTAGTTCCACTGAAGTCAATGAGACTAACTCATATGCTTAAAGTTAAGCACATGCAAAAGTGTTTACAGGATCAGGGCCTTAGAGCTTGCAGCCCAGATTTCCAACTGCTCAGAACTGCAACACCAAAGTTCCATACTCTACTATCCAGATATTGACTCTTGACTATATGATTTAATCCAAATATCTGATTAATGTTGCAGGTACCTGGCTTGGTTCAGAAATCCAGCCATTTGTAGGAACTATTTTGTCACACCAATAACCATTTTACCTTGCTAAATAAAGTTCTCTTTCTTGTTAAAATAAACAAACATCCAGTCAAATTCAGCCTTCTCATGTGTGTGCATGCTAGGAGTTGCACATAAGCATGTAAAGGTAAAATGTAATA
Source organism: Lepidochelys kempii (assembly GCF_965140285.1). Taxonomy (NCBI): domain Eukaryota; kingdom Metazoa; phylum Chordata; order Testudines; family Cheloniidae; genus Lepidochelys; species Lepidochelys kempii. The sequence goes on along the minus strand of NC_136388.1, from coordinate 97,544,635 downwards.
ATCTACTGGAGAGGAAGGATGGCCCAGTGGCTAGGGTGCAAATTTGGGATTCAGGAGACCCAAATTCAATTCCTTGCTCCATGATAGATGTCCTGCATGACCCTGGGCAAGTCACTCAGTCTCTCTGGGTCTCAGTTCCCTGTCCGTATGAGGAGAATAGAACTGCCCTCTCACACAGGGATGGTGTGAGGATAAATACATTAAAGCTTGTGAGGAACTCAAAGAATATGGTAATGGTAGGTACCAAAAATAGATATTACTGTTTATTCTCCACCTGAATAAACTTATCCTTGATTTGCTTGTGGTGTCACTATTGCTGTGGAAACCGATGTGAAGTCACCAACAAAATGTTATGACATGAGGTAGACAGAAAGTGCAGAAGCTGATAACCTCAAAAGGAACAGGATTTCAGGAGATGAGTTTGCTTAAGAGAATGGGGATGGGAAAAGGGATAAGAGCCGCTTTTTATCACTCGGTCCAGCTTGGACTTTTAAGTGTGTCCTTAAACATGTGAGTACATGGTATCTGGTGAGTCTCTACAGGAGCTTTCTCCTTGCTTTGTATCACCTAACCAAATGTAGGTGGTTCTTACGCAGCCCTGCCTCACATCTGAATCACGGTGGGTGGGAAAAGAGTTTACACATTTGAACTCAAAGTCAATAGTGACTGTACGTCATGAACACTCAATGGCTTTCCAGTGATCTGTGGAGGACAGTTGGTGTTCTGACTCCGGTTCATGGCGGTCAGGTTCAGGTGTTACTCCACAAGAGACCACCAGTGTAATTCACACCCAGCAGTCCCAACAGAGAAAATAAGGAATCAGCCGAAATCTTCTTGCTCCCTAGAAATGGTCCTTTCAGAACAAGCCTGGGGTATGCTGAGGTGGGGAGTTTATTGTGGATTATGTAATACCAAGATGGCATACAAAATCCTGGTTTTTTTTCTTTCCTTCCTTCCACTCTTTTTCTCTCTTCTTCCTTCTCTCCATCTCTTCTCTGTATTTTCTATCCTAGGCTTGCCGTTTCCCTCATGCCTGAGGGAGTCTGAGCTTTCCCTGAGGAAAGCAACCCATCCCTACATCTCACAAAGTTCGCCATCCAGATGTTGCCTCTCACGTACTGCTGCCTTGCCCAACCAAATTTCCTCTTTTGTGCTCCTTTATCTCCATTCTCCAAGTGCCACCCCGATACTTTGCAGGCCATGGTTTCCATGACTTTCATCAGTGCTGAAGCTCAGGTGTACATCCTCATAGTTCAGACTTGCTCTTGCATTTGTAAACAGCTGCTGCAGGGGGGGTCCCAAAGCTAGTTGTTTTTTTTCCAAGTGAAAGTAATGCTTGTGAAAGGTGCTGGTCAGACAGCCCTGAGCATGGAATCCTCTCTAGCTTTATGCATAGCAGAAATGAAACACAGGTACTGGTAAGTGCAGACCCCTCTGCCACTGTCTCTCAATCCAAATCTGGAAGGAGCTCCTCTATTAATGACTTCACTTTTACTGGTCATTCCATCTCCCTCCCCATCTCCTCCCACTGAATACAGCTGGCTGAAATTCTTCCAATTTAGACAGAATATTGAAATTGGGAAAAAATGGGGGAAAAGATGGGGTTTTTTTTGCTAAATTCCCATTTTTTGACTAACTATAGAGCTAATTTACATTTTTCAAATTTTGAAGTGCCAATTCTCATATTGGCCTCAGAGACGATACTTTCCATAAGTAAAATTCACTGGCGGTACCCGAGTGAGTAAGGCTTTGCAGTATCTGACGCCTTTGTGCTAAAGTTAAGGAAAAGCAAAATTCCTGTTTTTAGAAATGTTTTTACAGTATGACTGTTTCTGGGATTTCTAATAATTATGTGAAAACCAAGAAATTGTTTAAATAATGGCTTTTTATTAATGCCATGTGCTTCAGTTAATATACAGAATAGCCACCAGTCCAGTGGTTAGGGCACTTATCGGGGATGTAGGTAACTTTGGTTCAAGCTCCTACTCTGTCTGATTTGGAGTAATTCTTCCACATCCCAGGTGAGTGGATATTCTGATATGGGTCTCTCTTTCTCCCTCATTTTGACCAGAAATTCCGTCCTGAACCCGAGAAGCCTTCCAGAAGAAAGTTTAGTCTAAACTGACACTTTTCCACAAATCAGCATTTTCTGACAAAAAAAGTTGTCGAAAAATTCCCAACCAGCTCTACTTATTTCCCTTGAAAACAGTATTTTTTCCTCAGACTCATCATTAGCACTCTGAGGAAGTTAATGCCAAATTTTCAAATAAACTTCCATGGCAAGATGTCCTTTGTGTGAAATAAGAGGCTTTTTTTTTTTTTTTTTTAAAACTCAAGGGATGCCACATGACCAGTCTGAAAGTATATAGCAAAATTAACTGAACTTCTATTTTGAAGAATCAGCACAGTCATTTAGGCCCTGATCCCACAACCTTTTGTGGGTGGGCACACTCTTCCACTCACATTGGGGCTAGGCTTGGGCACAGGAATCAGCTTGCACTCTTTGGGACCATATAAAAGGCACATTCTGCAACCCCTACTCATTTAATCAGATGATATTTACGTAATTCCTTTGATTTCATTGACTTTTTGTGTGTGAGTAAAGGCTACATCTATACAAATATGTTTTGCAGAATCAGGCCCAATATCTGTAAAGCATTTTAGGATCCTGTTGTCATAACCGGGGTTTATCAGGCCTACCCCAATTGTAAGTTTAGCTGTTGGAAAGTAGGTGAAAGTTTATAAAAGGTTCCAACCCTTTCTTCCCCACTAAGAAGGACTACCTGACAAAGAAAGACTAACACATGCTCTATGTGAAAAAGGGATTTAGATAGGTTCTGATTAAGTTTGTTCTGTTAACCCATCAATTTGAATTCCAAAATGTCTTCTTCTGATTCTTTTTTCTCCTGTGTATCCTGATCAACAAATTTCTAGACTTTGGCATGAATTTTCTAGTATGTTTGCCATGGGACTAAGTAGGCCAAGGTCTCTGTACTCAAAATCGGAAGTTTTATTTAACCGTTTAGTGTTGAACGGAGACAGGGTCATGTTATTACTTTTGACTCTCTGGAACCATTTATTCTATCACAATTAACACAAGAACCCTTTGTGAGGAAAGGCCTTGGATAAATGTAAAGTAGTCTTAATATTACTACAATATAAGGAAAACTAAAGCAGGGCTGAGGATTGAATGAATTTTTCTTTAGTACCAAAAAATCTTCAACAGGATCAAACTCCTCAGCTCTCTCTAGAAAGAATGTTATTTTTAGTACATGTTCCTATTTCAACATTTAGCTCCATCTCAAAGGCTTGAAAGGTAGTCTATTCAACTCTGAGACACTATTACATTTGCAAAATTTCTCTGAATCCCTGTCCCGAATATTAAGGAATTCAAACTCATGTATTTTACTAAAACAAGAGATTACCAATAATGATCAATTTAATCTCCTGCTAAGTGATCTCATTTAGGAACATTCACAAGGGAAATAGATTAGCAGAATAATCATTTTATAAAGTGTAATGGAGATAAGTGGAATAACTTACCTCCACTTTAAGTGTGGCACAGACTTTTAAGAACTCCTGAATGTTGCTGATGCAATCTGCTTCATTTTTGGGCTCCAGACAATACTAAAGAAACAAAACCCAGACATGATTATTGTATTACTATCAGGAAAGTCTCTGCTCACCAGACTTGCATGGATATTTGACAACGTGCATCTTATTCTGAATTAGAGAAGCTTTTTAGGGGGAGGCTCGGGGGTGGTAGGCAAGCTGTTGAACCAGGAAGAGCCACTGGAGGAAATGATGCATAAATCTAAATGGTCGGCATATTGTTTTGAATGTCAGCATATGACACTGCCCTAAGTGATAGTGAGAAGCTTGACCTTTATCAGCACACTGCCCAAAACCACCACTACATACATAAATGGAGACATATATCCAGCTAGTTCAACTTATTTTTTTAAAGGTTCCTGTTTTATAGGATGGGGAGGAATCTGTTTTTTCTATCATTTTACTGACAGCCTGTCCTCTGTGTTGCCATTTCCTATCTCTCATCAAGCTCCTTCCGCTTTTCTGTTTGCAGTTACTTATTGCTGATTTGAACTGTCTGCCTACGTACCAAATAAAACTATAACACGATGTACTGATTTGGTTTAGCAGCTTCAAAACATTGCAAATGTATTGGCCAGACCAAATACAAACTGGCACTGATGAAAGGTACTTTTATTCCTATTTGAGTCCCTTCTCTATTATGTTTCCTGGTTAGCAAGATATTAGTACATTCTTTATGGAATTGTCTTTAAAATTCAAGCATTATATTTACAAGTCATAGATACATTATCTAAGACTTGGAGATTTGACCTCTGGTTGAGTAAATATTTCTACTTCAAATACAAGAGCATGCATAAAAGTCATGCCAGGACTTACGCCATGCATGCATAATTCAGCCAATTCCAACTGTAAATATAAGCAATATGCTTTTTTTGTTTTGTTTCTTGTTGCTGACAAAATTTCTCCAAGAGATTACAAAATTTTAAAAAGCTACAATCCAAATTTATATATTTTACTTAAATCCAACTAACAATACAGTAACTTTGACACAAGATAACATACTGAAGTCTCTCTGAAAAACAGATGGCATCTTTCCTTTCTTCCCTCCTCCAAAAACAGTCATTAGAAACAGTGCCTGCTGGTAAAATATCATGCTCTGGTTTCTCAGAGTATTAGAGACATGCAGCACAGTGTAGCAAGATGCTCCTGCCATAGTGACTACCAAAATACACTTAAGTTGTTACCTTTTCCACAGATCCTGGAAGAAGCCGATTAATCAATTTGCAAAGTACTACTCCATCTTTCAGAGAAGCTTTCAAGAACTGCTCTGGATCACCTATAATCTTTTTGGGGGAATTTAAAACTCCTAATGAAATAAGCCATGTCACGATTCGCTCTTCTGAATTCATCGTTAAGAATTCTGCCTTCACTACAGTTTAGTGCAGCTACAAACCCTAACCCACATCCGTGATTGCATCTTCCTGCCTCTTCTACTGACTGCAGAGCGAAAGCTTGAAACAACTTTTAACTCTGCATTGAAAGCCTCTGAACTTGTGATTTTTAAAAAAACAGAAGCTATGCTCATTCTAAATGAAGAAACAAGTTTGTGGCTGTATAAATGGTTTCAGGTCCTGTATTATTGTGCTTAAATATGGTGAAAGTAAGTAGAACTTTTGGGTTGAACGGTTGCTTGTAAATAAAAATGAATATCCTCTCTGTTTAGATATTTATATCACATCCATCAGTATCTTATCTGAGTAATTTATCCTAATATAGGGGAGCAACCCTGCAAGATCTTAAGTATATAATTACCCTTGTGTATAGTCCCACTGAAGTCAATAGCAATACATGTGAGTAAAGTTATGCATATGTTTAAGTGTTTGCAAGTGTGTGCAGAATCAGGACTGCTGTCAACAATTAAGAGCTTGAAAATTTAATTGAAAAAATCAATAAAACATTTTTAAATAACTTTATTTTTTGAGAGATAATTTTTACAAATCTTACATAGTGTTTATAGAACACATTGACTCTTTCCATTTTCAAAATCTGAAATACGAGCTTTTCAGGCAGTTTAGCCATATGGTGAGATTTCTTCTGCCCTCCCCTCCGTGTACACACACACACACACACACACCCACCCCCCTTGTTAAAAATATCACTGTTGAAGTTATTCTGAGCACAGAAAAATGATAAATGAACATTTTAGATAAAAATACTGATAAGAATACGAAGTTTCACAAAACAACATAGAAGAAAGCACACTTTCCACTGGAAACAAGAGTTTAAACAATTTTTCAACAAGTTCTACTCAGGACACACCATACTAAAACACATATGAACTATTCCACTGTACTTTGGAAAGTTAAAAGTTGCAGTGTGCATAAAGAACTCGCATAGAATATCAGGGTTGGAAGAGACCTCAGGAGGTCATCTAGTCCAACCAGCTGCTCAAAGGAGGACCAATCCCCAGATCCCTAAATAGCTCCCTCAAGAATTGAACTCACAACCCTGGGTTTAGCAAGCCAATTCTCAAACCACCAAGCTATCCGTCCTCCCCAGGACAGATCTGGGACAAAGTAAAGCCAGGGCCATTCTTAGGCATATACAGCCTAGGTGGCTGCATACGGAACCCAAAAATTTGGGGCACCACCAGAACAGCAGGTTGGCTCCTGCACACCCAGCGCACACTGCAGTCTCCTTAGGCAAGGGCCATATTCACAGAACCAAATGTGCCAGCACAGTGCATTCTGCATGAGGAACAGGTTTTGGGGGTTTCTGCAGGGAACTGTTGTTCTTCGCCACCGTGAGGCAGGCTGGACAGCTCAGTATACTTTGCTGTCTTGTCCCTCCCTCCCACCCCAGGCTGCTGCAGCGTCTGCCGCATACAAAGCTTGGTGTGTCAACAATGGTGGCGGGGAGGGAGGTTCTTCTGGGGGTCTACAGGCATTTAATAATACTGTGTAGGGCCCCATAAATCCTAAGGATGGCCCTGAGTAAAGCCCATTCTATTAGTGTAAGAGCTTGTTGTAATTTAGAAGAGGGCAACTGTCCTTTCTTCTGTTCTCTTCAGAGCTTGTACCAGCAGAGCCAGAACCTGCATCCTATTCAGTAACAAGTTCATGCTTCCCAATGGCAGAAGGAATCTGGCTCACCAAGCGTCAGTCAGAAATGGTCATCTGGATACATCTAGCTATCGCCTGCAAAACAGTAACTGACAGCTCAGCTGGGGAGAAACACTCAGCAGGAATAAGCTCTATTTGAAAATAAAGTTTTATTACTAATGGACAGTTTGAGGCCTACTACTACAGGTGCCATTTTCAAGGAAAGCGTGACGTTATTTGAACCACTAAGGTCCACATGCAAAAATGTTCCTGTAGTTACCCAAGCAATTGCAGATACACAATTGCATGACCATTTCTGCATGTGCAACTTGTACCTCCTTTCCTGTTTAGCTGACAATGTGGGAGTCTATTCTCAGATTTCAGAGTAGCAGCCGCGTTAGTCTGTATCCTGTCTCGATCACTCTTGTTACAGTCTGTATGGTAACACCCATTGTTTCATGTTCTCTGTGTATATAAAATCTCCCCTCCCCATGCATCCGATGAAGTGGCGTTTTCATGGTAGGAGAGTGGGCAGATATTTCAGTAACTATATATTTCTACTATACACTGGAACTTCTAACGTGAGTTCAGACTCCCCATCTTTTCAAAAATGTGATTCTCCACAGGAATAAAGCCCCATTCTATTGCTTCTTGTGATCCTCTCGATTTTAAATGTTATTCCATTTCCTGTGATTTTATTTTTCAAAATCTTCTGGTAACAGCCCCAGAACCAGTAAGCAGCAGCCAAGACTTTCACAGATGACTAGTGGTTTTGGGTGTCTAATGTACAAACAATGCCCAACTTTCATGAAAGTCCTCAGCACTTCTAAAAAATCAAACCCCCATAATGTGTTACAAATTGAGCAACCCCCCCACACGTCCACAATCACTTCTGTCAGCTTTGTTTCTTGACTTTTGCAAAGCTTTTGACACGGTCTCCCACAGTATTCTTGTCAGCAAGTTAAGGAAGTATGGGCTGGATGAATGCACTATAAGGTGGGTAGAAAGCTGGCTAGATTGTCGGGCTCAACGGGTAGTGATCAATGGCTCCATGTCTAGTTGGCAGCCGGTATCAAGTGGAGTGCCCCAAGGGTCGGTCCTGGGGCCAGTTTTGTTCCATATCTTCATAAATGATCTGGAGGATGGTGTGGATTGCACTCTCAGCAAATTTGCGGATGATACTAAACTGGGAGGAGTGGTAGATACGCTGGAGGGGAGGGATAGGATACAGAAGGACCTAGACAAATTGGAGGATTGGGCCAAAAGAAATCTGATGAGGTTCAATAAGGGTAAGTGCAGGGTCCTGCACTTAGGATGGAAGAATCCAATGCACCGCTACAGACTAGGGACCGAATAGCTAGGCAGCAGTTCTGCGGAAAAGGACCTAGGGGTGACAGTGGACAAGAAGCTGGATATGAGTCAGCAGTGTGCCCTTGTTGCCAAGAAGACCAATGGCATTTTGGGATGTATAAGTAGGGGCATAGCGAGCAGATCAAGGGACGTGATCGTTCCCCTCTATTCGACATTGGTGAGGCCTCATCTGGAGTACTGTGTCCAGTTTTGGGCCCCACACTTCAAGAAGGATGTGGATAAATTGGAGAGAGTCCAGCGAAGGGCAACAAAAATGATTAGGGGTCTAGAACACATGAGTTATGAGGAGAGGCTGAGGGAGCTGGGATTGTTTAGCCTGCAGAAGAGAAGAATGAGGGGGGATTTGATAGCTGCTTTCAACTACCTGAAAGGGGGTTCCAAAGAGGATGGCTCTAGACTGTTCTCAATGGTAGCAGATGACAGAACGAGGAGTAATGGTCTCAAGTTGCAGTGGGGGAGGTTTAGACTGGATATTAGGAAAAACTTTTTCACTAAGAGGGTGGTGAAACACTGGAATGCGTTACCTAGGGAGGTGGTAGAATCTCCTTCCTTAGAGGTTTTTAAGGTCAGGCTTGACAAAGCCCTGGCTGGGATGATTTAACTGGGAATTGGTCCTGTTTCGAGCAGGGGGTTGGACTAGATGACCTTCAGGGGTCCCTTCCAACCCTGATATTCTGATTCTATGAAAATTGTAGCCTACATTCCTGCACAGCTTGCTGGCTTACATGTGAGTTAAAAGGACACACTTTCCTGAAACCAACTTCATTTTGAAACAAAACTTGGTTAGCTAAACGCAATTTTTCCAATTTGTAGGCAATTTTGCACAAGGATCCAATACCAGTCTACCATATTAATCCTGGGACTTTCAACGGGGACTACAACAGTTGGGCACCTCACATAGCTTGCAAGTCTGAATTCTTCAGCACACAAGTAGAAGTTCTGCAGCAACTTCAGATCAGAAGGTTTTTATTTACTGAATTGGGTATGAAATGTATTTTAAAAATATGTACTGAGTCCCAATTTTTTCTAAGCTATTCCTACTGTTTTTCCAATGACAACACCTAGCTGCATGAAAGGACTTGTCTTCATGTACAATGCTAGAGCGGCACAGGGCGCAACTGCACTGTGCCTGAGAGCTCCCATAGGTGTTGTTAATCATCCACCTCGAGGGGTGGCAACTATGTTGACAGGAGAAGCTCTCTCCTTGACATAGCGCTGTCTCCACAAGGGGTTAGGTTGGTAGAACGATATTGCTCAAACTACATAGTTACACAGATATAGGCCTGTAGTATAGACCTGCCGAAGAAGTTATCAGAACCTTCTGTTTTGCCAGCTTGGCAGACAGAGGCTTTTGACACCTAAAGGTGTGGCAGTTTTGGATAAGCACATTAAACTAGATGTCTTTTCTAAAGACATGAGCAATTAATAATAGCTGATTTTTATAATCAAGACATTTGAATTCACACTGAACGTGGAGTGGAGCATTTCACAACACTCAGCTGTTTCAGGCTGCCTGCAGGCGACGGCAGGCATCAACGCAATAGTTTACAAATGGTTTGCATTTTCAAGATTAATTTTTCCAGCACTGACAGACAATTTTAGAAAGGCACACCAGCTAAGAGTTTTGAGGATAACATTAGTCAGTGACTCCCCCTATGGATTATTTTAAAGATGGCTTGAATTTACTTCCTAATCAACAGCCCTATTTAGCCAGTAAGCTGTAAGGCAACACACTGCAGTAAGCAGGAAGGCATGAAGTATTTTAACCCTAGTAATTGTTTAACACACTAGTAGGGGAAAGAAGAGATGGAAACATGTTTGAGAGGATACTTAAAAAGATGGCAGCTGCTGGAGATGTGTAACGTGAAAGCAGGTGCCGTAGTAGCAATATTGGAGCAGACGAACAAGCTCACAATCTAAGCTGCACAACCAGTAACATTTAATCACATGCCTCTTGCCATGAAAACATGGACTGCAAGCTTCAAATTTGTAGCCCATTACAAGGCCTCTCTCTCATAGAAGTGTGATCCCCAGTTTTATATTTTATTTTTATCTCTTATGGACAACTGTGTAGTATTTCAGTTTAACACAGTACAATTATTTGCATCAGTTTTTAATCTTTGGTATTAAGACATTTTTTCTTCCACCAAATACCTGTATTTGGAATTTAAGGTAACCTGAAAATGCTCATTAGTCTACTGAGACACCAACTGACAAAAATACAAGCTCCCCTGGTTTAGATAATTATCAATGCCTTTCAAAAAGATATTCAGTCTATCTTAAACATGTTGTTCATCAAAAGGAAAAATACCTAGCTGTAATTGTTTCTCCAGAGTTAATATTCCCAAACTAGATTTTACATTTGAGGAAATACATCCCCAGGGACCTAGACATTTAATACTTTAAAAAATAAACTTTTTTTTGAAGGGGGAGTACAGCAGTGCCATGGGTTTTTTGTAGACCCCATGAGTTTATTTTTTTAATGCCTGATCTGCATCCACAATTACCAAGATTGCCTGAATAAGCAGCCATTCCTTCATGGTTATTTGGATGCAACTGCATTTTTAAAAAAAATAAATCTGACCCTGAATTAATAAAGTTTGAAAGCTAACCTGTGCAGAGAAAAATAAACTGGTGCCCTTTCTTTCATGATATATAAAGGCAGCCCGAAAGACTTAAGGCAAAGATTTAAAAATTAGTGATGAGTGTGTCACCTTTATCTTTCCATGAGTGCTAGCAAAGGAAGCCCCACCGGCACGCCTCAAGTTGCTCACCTAAACTAGTGATATGGATTCTTTGGTAGCAGAATCCTGAGTACTGAAAACACAGCTACTGAACATAATCAAGAGTCCATTGGGCTGATTTTGGTGGTCAGCTGACAAAGTGAATTGAAAGGGGTGGGTACAGCTATTCATTAAGACTGTTTGACAAAACTGACCATAATATAAAGAGAACATGTGGGAACTGGGAAAGCTTTACATAACTAAAGAAAACATGTACAAGAATAGAGGCAGGTATAGAACTAAACTGAGGTATTATTCAGTAGTTAATGTGCTCTAAATCAGACACTTCAAGAGTTCCATTAACCTTATACTTGCTTAAAAATTATGAAATGCGAAGACTAGCATCAGAATTTAGAAGAGAATTACTTGTAACGTACATAGTACAAAGGTTCGTTGTATTATATGTAACTAGCCACTTCCCATCAGAGATCAGAACTATTCCAAGCAAAAAACTGGATTTTGTTTAATATTCCAGGAGTTGTGCACCTTTAATGTCCATATCAATATAGAAGTCTACAACCCAAGGACCTAAAACTCTACAGCAGCACTCTTACTACAAATTGCATAGACTCAAAGCTAAGTCCACCATCCAGAACTTCCAGATACTAATCACTAAACTCCCAGCCTACCTGAAAGCAGAGTGAAAATTTTTTGCATCCACATTAGCTAGATCAACTGCAGAAGTGGGGGGGAAGCTGGATTTTTAGGAGGTAGATACTGGGTACCAGGGAACACACACATTGGAGTTTGGGTGCACAGGATAAACACTAGGTGGATATTTTGCTTAACAATCCTGCCAGTCACCTTTAAGTTTTAGAGTTAGGTCCCCCCACCCCAACTGAATGAACAACATACAGCTTCAGTTGTTTCTGTAGGATCTAGTTAAAATGCAGTGTTGAACTCAAATTTGTATAGTACTTCACACATAGAAAGTTAGTATCTTCATTTCAAGCCATACTTTGTCCCTGACCTAGCTGTCCAGACAGGCACAAACATTTTCAATGACCAAATTTGTAAACTGAAGCTACCTGCTTCACTTACACCACTTTGCATCTATCACACGTTCAGTCAATGTAAAATTTATTAACCATGACACTGCATCTTCACCAATGAGAAAGATGAGGGATGGCATATAGGATTACTGATGCTTGAAAACTGGATTTCACTTCTACCATATATTGGCAAAATAAGCAATAAACGTGTAATACAGAGTACAAATGCAATACAGACAACCTAAAGATGTACTTAAAGACAAGATTCCATACAAACTAATTATCTCTATCTTAGAAGGATCACATTTGGAAGTAATCATTTATGAAAGATGCTAGCTGGTACAAGGGCACCAATAACTCTAAGGATGGATTTGAACTTTCCCCAGAAGTCCTCTACACCTCATTTTAGGTTCATGAATATTGCCTCTGACTCTCCGACTCCTACCCTCCAAAAAGATTTAAAGGTTAGGCAACTTAATTTTCCATGCAGAAAACAGTGAAACAAAAACGGTTCTTGTGTTTGCAAGTCCTCCCCCCACCCCACCACTGTGAGTGGGCAAAGTGGGCAGCTGCTTTTGCTTAAGTAACTTACTCCATTTTCAGCTCAGAGGGACAGTTTCCACAAACTGTTCACTAAGGCTGTTGACAATACAGAGTTTTATCAACAAAAGTTATGCCACTCCCGTTAAATTGCTGTTGTGCGTCCATGCTATGCTCCTTGTGTCAGCTGAGCGCATCCACACTAGCAGCTCTTGCACTGACAGCAGTGCACTATGGGTAGCTATCCACTGTGCAACCCGCCACAGGTTGCTTTAGGAAGGATTTGCAATGTCTCACAGGGCAGGTACAGCACCACACGATGCAGGTTCCTCAAGCTCATGGTTCCTTGGGCATCCTACTAGATTCCCATCTGTTTTTCAACTGAAGCGTATGGGGAGAGTGGTAGTATGTCGGCATGCTGTCTTTAAGTTCAGACAGCTGCTAGAAGCAGCCAGTCCTCAGGCACGGAGACACCCTCCCTCATTAGCTCCCACCTGGTTCTGTACAGCACAGCACTTTTCCACACGCACACACCTGCCTCTATGTTCCTAGTACAGGAGATAGCAGCATTCCATATTAATGATTTGCTCTTTGCTGCCAGAGCTCTCAATGTCAGAAATTCCAGAACTTCCTGGAGCATTGAAAGGGGAGGGGCACATGCGTGCAGGGCAGCAGAGTTCCAAACAGTGAGCAGAGCAGTCATGGCAGGCACTGAAAGATACTGGGGAAGGCCGTACCGCCAATATAATGAACAGCAGCATCTATACTGACACTTTGTTGCTTTAACTTCGCCGCCAAAACTGAAGAGTTTTGTCACTAAAAGTGGCATTGCAGTGTTTACACCTGCTCTGTTTTGCTGAAAAAAGCTGCCTTTTCCGGATAAGAAACTGCAGCATAGACAAGAGCTAACAGTAGCACAGCTACTAAAATTTGTAACACAGCTACTAAAATTTAGTATTTTAGTAGCTGTGTTACAAATTAGTACAAATTTAGTAGTTACTAAAATTTAGTAACACAGCTACTAAAATTTGTTCTGCTGCAGCATCAAGATGACACCCATGCTTACTTCTTGGAAGTGGACTGTTACAAAAGCCAGACAACCACCACTTAGTTCACACTTTTCATCTATAAAGGAGATACTCCTCTCAGATGTTCCCATTAGTAACCTTTCATGCTCCAATGAGAACAGCTCTAAAATGGCAATTAACACCTTTTTCTTCAAAGCTAACATTAACATCTGCACACACTGAATGCTTGCTGGCCAAGACCACTTTTAGAGGTGGTTAAAATTTGTGTTGCACTAGTTATCCTTAGATTTCCCAATACGCATCCATTGTTCCACCGCTTTCTTCAAGTCACTCTGTAACTGAAGAAAGGAAATGTGTTAGTACATTGTGTATTGCAAAACAGTGAGGTAATGCAGTTTCTTCTCCGGTTTAGGCTAGACTTCAAGAAGCTAAATGCTCTTCAGCACCCTTTTCACACAAGAAGAGATGATGGCAAAACCCACTAGGTTGGAACATTTGAGTGTGCCCCAAGACATGCACAGCTCTTACACTAATTGTACCTGGAATGTGCAAACGTTATAACTTACTGAACTAACTAACAAATAGGACAAAGTTTTCAGACCAAATTGAACTGGTGATGCAACCGTGGGAACAAAAACATTGCAGCTACACGTCCCCTCTACTAATTCACTTCCCGCTCATGAAATGATCTGCACTTGATCAGCAAGTGACTTCGGTTCCCTGCAACATTAGGACCATTATTAGAATACCAGTGCATTCTGGGACAAACATGACTACAAGGAGTGATGAGTATATCAGCTGGATCAAGACACTGTTTATATGAAAATTGTTTCAAAGTAGAGGCAAATGACTTGTTGCATTAATGCCCATTGCAATGGTTTCCTCCATTAGCACAGCCACCATTCTTGGAGGAAAGAATTAGGAAAATAAGGTGTATGAGTGTAAATTGTGTATATTAAATCTAAAGCAGGGTGCAGTAGACCTCACACAATGCTTAAGTGTAACATCTTTTGAATTACACCTGGTCCAGTACACACTAGATAAGTCAAGATATTTGACATAAGCAGCAGCTCAATTATCCAAAACATTAGGAGCTTGTTCAATTGCCAAAAGTAGAACTGCTCACTGCAGTAACTGAACTCTACCAGGGCATGACAATTTTTGTAATACATCTAATATAGCTAGAGAATTAGATCTATTAAGCCAGATGATTTGAAAGATGGAGAAGTGAGTTCTACCAGCAAGATGCCTTGGCAAAAGCCTAGCAACCAGTCCAAGCTGCACCACTTACTTGGCACTTTACTCTTGACTGGGGAATTCATGTTCTGATCAAGACTCTGGCTTTTTGTGTATTAAGCTTCACCTTCCCTAGCCCCTAGAATAAACAAACATACCATCTCTTCAACTCTCCAGTCCCACCACTGATGCAAGTGGGAAAGAGGACTCAGCAAGGAAAGAAGTCTGCCTCTTAATGTCAGAGGCAGAAGTTTGAGGAGGTGAGTAATGTATAGGGAAGGATCAATGTCTACCTTTGCCGAAGTTTGTAAACTTTCCTAAACAGTGTCAATTTAAGAGTTTGTTCACCTGCCAGGTGTGGAATTACCATCACTGAAACATACTTAAATGTCAGTCTCACACTAGAGATGCACCACAAAATGAAGCAGCAGTTGAGTATTTTTCCAGATTCTGCCATCCTACTCTGATTTTGGATGATTTTATTAACAGCCATTAAGGCTAGAAATCTGCCTTCCTATTTGCCACTGGCCAGATTTTTTTTGAGCCCTGGACTCAGATACAGTTAATTCTGTACTAAACCTTCCACAAGACGATTTCAGAGCACTTGACAAACAGCTTAGCCATTTACCACTGTGAGGTTGGTAACTTTTATAGGTAAGGAAACCAAAGCTGAAATTAAGTGGTTTGTACAATGCCACAAAGATCACCTGTAACCAATTTGGTAATAAAATTGGGTCTCCCAGTTCCCAGATGTACCTTAACTCTGACCCTGGGCTCCAGTTAGTAGTGGTTTAGAGCAGTGGTTCTCAACCAGGGGGTATGCAGAGGTCTTCCAGGGCGTATATCAAGTCATCTAGATATTTGCCTACTTTTACAGCAGGCTATAAGAAAAGCACTAGTGACGTCAGTACAAGCTAGAATTTCATCCAGACAATTACTTGTTTATGCTGCTCTATACACTGAAATGTAAAATATTTATATTCAAATTGATTTTATAATTATATGGTAAAGAGAAAGCAAGCAATTTTTCAGTAATAGTGTGCTGAGACACTAGTATTTTTAGGTCTGACTTTGTAAGCAAGTAGTTTTTAAGTGAGGTGAAAATTGGGGTATACAAGACAAAGACTCCTGAAGTAATGTAGAAAGGCTGAGAACCACTGGCTTAGAGATGTTAATACTGGTCCTAACAGCAAATTGAAATGGAGATCTTTTAACTAATTTTACTTTTCTGGAGTGAGTGAGTGAGTATATATATATATAAGGGATATGAGGAATAGGAATGCAACTTTTTGTTGCATCCATTATACTGTC
This sequence comes from Lepidochelys kempii, assembly GCF_965140285.1. NCBI lineage: Eukaryota > Metazoa > Chordata > Testudines > Cheloniidae > Lepidochelys > Lepidochelys kempii. Next base: position 97,528,721 of record NC_136388.1, on the reverse strand, counting down.
CTAGATAGGTAGTGGGAAAGAGTAAATTAATGCAGGAACAAATCCTAGAGTAAAGCAATGTTCTAAATTAATAGCGTACCCTAGATAGTAAATATTTTCCTCCTGTCAAAATAGCTTTAAGTAGTCAAGATAAATTACAAAGCAACATTATAACATTCTGATAGGGAATTGAGAAGCTATGTAATTCCCTGGGCACTGTACTTTTAAATGACAATTCCAACACAACAATAATGTGAATACACCCAACGTAGTAAGTCACAACTGTCAGCTAAAAACCCTCCAAAAAACTTTCCTAAAATGAACAGTGAAAGTCACATGCACAAGGCAGTACCTGCTTCCCTATTTCAGTTTTTTTAAAAGCAGCATTTGAGAGCGCAAACAAGAAGCCAATGTTTTCTGCAGGTTCTCTTTTAGAGTATAGATTTTTCATGTAGTTTATTTTAAATGGGAATGTCCTATCTTTTCTGTGCTTTAGGTTAGGTTTTGAAGTACACTCAGGATTCAAGTTAACTCATATCTTTGCTACTGCAACTGTTTGGCTGGAGACTTTTTGGTAAAATTGTGTTAGAGCAATAATCCATCCACTTTTATGCTTTTTGGGGGAAGGTATTTGTTTCGGTGAGCCTTTCATCCTTATGCCGTTGTCTCAGCAAACTGGAAACATCTGTTCCTGTGCCTGCTGGGCCCCTGATTAAAGGGAATGTGCAGTGATGTGATAGAGGTAGGTTTTGTTATGCTAAACAATAAGCGAATGACCTACAGAACTTGAGTTGTTTTGCTTCATTTGTTTGTTGTTCCACAGTTTAGTCGGAGAACCTCAGCAAAAGCAAACTCAAAAGATCTTTAGATATTAAATTAAACTCAGTCATATAATTTTAGATCAAATCTCCCTAAAGGTGGCGGCACTGGTTAAAAATTGAAGTTAAACTGCAAAAGCAGCATGGCCATTTTCTTTTAAAACAGGCTTATTTTGGCTTGCTTCGTTAGCTCAGGAGTAAATTTAAATTAAAGCTAAAAAAGTGAACTCAAAAACCAAAATAAGCATCCATACAGCAGTTTGCACTAGTTTAACTACTCTTTACTGAGCTCTTAGCCGAGCTAGTGCATCTCACATGGCCCAAATGTATACACAGAGGCCTTGTCTAAGTCCCTCCCAGTCATCCTTGCCACTTCCCAACCTGCTAAAGTACTCTGTTCAAACATCCTAGAAATTTTGCTTTCAAGCACAGAAAAAGGCATGGTTTCCACCCCCCACCCAAAAAGTGAGATCAAAAGTTTGAGCATGGAAAAAAAGGAAATTTCTTTAAAGTTACAGTGCTATTATAAAAATTTACCTTTCCTACTGTTACAGCTGCGGTCACTTATCCATGCAGACGTGTCAGAACTGTACCTTGGACCATCATGCCTTTGAAGGTTATCAACCTGCAACAATTAAAACAGATATGACAGAGCTAGAACAGATTTAAAATGGTTATCCAACCTATAACCATCCCGGTCCCAGAAAAGTCACAAGCTTGGGTTTGCAGATTAATGTGTTTCAAGTTCTACTACTTCTCTTTAAGTGGTGGAAGGTTCACTGGCTTGGAATGGACTGGAATGGCTTAGTGATAGGTTGCATGGCTTATGGATTCTCATTCCTTTCCAATGGTGCACTGCCATGTTAAATCCATAAGATGAACGGCAAATTTATTTTGAGGACTAGAGTAGTAACAAGGTTTTTTTTAGTTGGAGGTCTTCAAGTCTACTATATTCAAGAGCATCTTTTGAACTTCATGGCTCTACCTGCGACATGACAACTCACCACAGGTTCTGCCACTTGTACTAGAATTTCCCCATATAATGCAGTTTCACAAAACTAAAATAAAGTCAGGCATCCAACTAAACGTCAAGTTTGCAATGGCTTGCTTGAAAATGCCCAATATCCGAGCTGATATATTTGGCAATCTAAGCCAATTCCTGATTTCATCAGGATTTTAATATTTGTTAGAAATATAGTACATGCAGCTTGTTTTAAGTGTCTTCAATGAAACATACTGGGCATAGAATTTCCCCTCCCAACCCTACTTTGCAACACATTGTGCCTACGAGCTGCATTCTTAAATGCTTTAGTTTCAAAATTGATGCCATACATGCTTTATATCCATAAGAAGAAATGTTGAATTTGGAAGACTTCTAATGCTTTCCAGCATTGCTTTTCCATAAGATATTGTTTTAAATACAGAAAGCACTTCCATTGCCATGACGTACAGCATGTCTCACTGTACTAAGAGGAAGGTAATTTGGTTCAATTTTGACAGACTGAAAAACTAGTTTGCTTTGCTTACCCATCTTTGCTGTTTCACAGGCATTTGATGCTTTAAATCTGTTGTGGAATGCTGAAAGATTCACTTGTTTTTATGAAGTCATAAGCCTTTGAGAAGTTGGAGAGAAAGACTTCTTTGCTTATCTTATTTTCTCCATTTGCCTTTGGAATCAAAGATGGTCCTTTAAAAGTGAGACACTACACAGAGTTGCAAAAATTTGAAACAGTATGAGTAAGCATCGTTTTGTAGCTTCTTTGATGGAACTGGTCAAACCTTTTATTTACAGTATTCTGTAGTTGACTTATTACATGTAAATGGTTTATTTTGGGGGAGAGGTCCTTGCAAATTCCCAGCAAAACAGTAGGAAGGCAAAGTATGCTCAGCATTATCCATTTGCTGTTTCTGGTTTAGTGACTGAATGGAATCCTGATTTTTTCTTTACACAAGGATCTGAAGAAATTTTGATCTGGGAATATTGTGTGATTTCAGAATCAAGAGGAAACTGAAATTTTAATGTGGCACATCCCCCACCACCCTCCAACCATAAGTAACTAATTTGTTTAGAATGAGAGTTTGAATGTGTAGAACGATCCATCTCCATTTTAGATGGCTAGATGTTGTGTGGAAGATCTTAGAACTGCTTGTTCCATTCATGAGGAAAATCAGATGGGAAGTTTGGCATTTCAGGGAAACTTTTACTTTGAAAGTTACAACACTAGTACACAGCTCAACTTTTATACATTTAACATCTGCTTTTTGAAAGAAATGTTAACAATTTTGAAATGAAATTAAACATTGTTTTAACTTTTCCTCACAAAAGCATAAAAATCATGGAGGGGGAAACTTAACAGGCAACAATAAAAAAAGGTAAGAACAACTTTTCCTTTTAGTAGTCCTCTGGTAGTAAAGATAGAACAACTTCCACTTGGGTTTGTGAGAAGTAATCTGTCTTGGTCCAAAAGTTTATGATTGTTTTTCAGTATCTGCTTCTGCCTCCACCCCTATCAGATCGGCTTCCTCCACGGCCACCACCTCTGGGTGCTCCGCGGCTTGAACTGCTGTATGAATCACGGGGAGGAGGGTAACCCCTTTCCATGGAAGGGGGAAGACCTCTGTCTTGTCTTCCAACACGATCACGACCACTTGAGTAGACATCACTTCTGCTGCTTGAATAACTTTCTCGACTTCCATATCCATCTCGTGTACTGCCGTAATCATCATAGCGACTGCTTCCACCATAAGATGGCGGGGGCCCTCGTGCAGGTGGAGCACTACGTGAGTTACCTGCAGGGTCAATGGTCAGGTAATATGGCAACACTATAAGTTATATATAACAATTTAAATCTGAATTTACAGAATTGCTGCACTAAAGTTTACTGTTACTTTTTTGTACGAATTGAAACTTTTTAATATAATCTGCCATGTTAGGACATTTATAGTGGGGGCCGTGTATCAGGCAGCGAATGAATTTAAAGACTGTTTGAAAGGACTGAAGACGGTGTTTATTTCAAGCAGGCTCTTTTGGGGGATATTCCAGAACAACTTGTTATTTTTAGAGAAGAAACTCAGCCATATTTTCCAGTGATAGTCGCAATTCTGAACTGTAGACTTTGCTTCGTTAGGTTATGGTAATCATTTGATCATCTTGTTAAATAAACTAATAATTGCATTCTCACTTTCACTGTGAGGAGAAAACTGAATGTGACATTCCCCCTTAAATGCAAGCAGCCTAGTAAATCAGGATTAGGAAACCTTTACAAACTCTGCTACGATATCCTCAAAATGGGTCCTTACCATAGCTCTCATACGAATCTCTGTAAGAGCCTCCACTTGGATGATCTGAATAGTCTCTATCGCGTCCACCACCATAGCCATCACGATCACTATAAGAAGAAAAACTGCTGAGACTTACTACAAATCAGTGTTGTGACAGAGTGTGACTGAAGCTGAGAAAAATATAATGCTAGGTACCTGTATCCTCTAGAGGGGTACTCATCACGTGAGCTGGAATGACCATAATCACGGTATGCATAATCTCTTGGAGGCGGAGCATAATCTCTTGTATCCCTGGAACTTGGATAATCTCTACTTGAATAACTAGAAAAAAGTGATAGTTATATTATTTAGGAGTATCATAGAATCACAGGGCTGAAAGGGACCTTGAAAGGTCATCTAGTCCAGTCCCGTGCACTCGTGGCAGGATTAAGTATTATTTAGACCATCCCTGACAGTTGTTTGTCTAACCTGCTCTTAAAAATCTCCAGTGATGGGGATTCCACAACCTCCCTAGGCAATTTATTCCAGTGCTTAACCACCCTGACAGGAAGCTTTTCCTAATGTCCAACCTATTCCGCCCTTGCTGCGATTTTTCCTCCCTCCTCTTCACAGCCTTGTATGTACTTGAAAACTGTTATGTTACCTCTCAGTCTTCTCTTCTCCATACTAAACAACCCCAATTTTTTCAGTCTTCCCTCATAGGCCATGTTTTCTAGACCTTTAATCAATTTTGTTGCTCTTCTCTGGACTTTCTTCAATTTGTCCACATCTTTCCCAAAACGTGGCGCCCAGAACTGGACAGAATACTCCACTTCAGGACTGATCAGCATGGAGCAGAGCGGAAGAATTATTTCTTGTGTCTGGTTTACAACACTCCTGCTAATACATATTAGAATATTTGCTTCCCGCCCCCCTAAACTGTGTTACACTGTTGACTCATATTTCGCTTGTAATCCACTATGACCACCAGATCACTTTCCACAGAACTCCTTCTTAGGCAGTCTTTTCCCATTTTGTATGTGTGCAATTGTTCCTTCCTAACTGGAGTACTTTGCACTTGTCCTTATTGAATTTCATCCTATTTACTTCAGACCATTTCTCCAGTTTATCCAGATCATTTTGAATTTTAATCCTATCCTCCAGAGCACTTGCTCCCAGCTTGGTATTGTCCGCAAACTTTGTAAGTTTACTCTCTATGCCATTATCTAAACCAGTGATGAAGATGTTGAACAGAACATGACCCAGAAAGGAACCCTGCAGAAGCCCGTTCAATATGGCCTCCCAGATTGAATGTGAATCACTGATAACTGAAGTACTCTCTGGAATGGTTTTCCAACTAGTTATGCACCCACCTTATAGTAGCTCCATCTACAGTTTATTTCCCTAGTTTGTTTATGAGAATGTCATGTGACAGTACCAAAAGCCTTACTAAAGTCTAACTATACCACATCTACCACTCGCTCCCCCCCTGCCCCATCCACAAGACTTGTTACCCTGTCAAAGAAAGCCATTACATTAGTCTGACATGCTTTGTAATCCATGCTGTTACTTATCACCTTATTATCTGCAAGTTGATTACTTAATTATTTGCTCCATTATCTGTCCAGGTACTGAAGGTAAACTGACTGGTCTGAAATTCCCCAGGTTGTCCTTATTTTCCTTTTTATAGATGGGCACTAACATTTGCCCTTTTCCAGTCCTCTGCAATCAATCTCTTCTTCCATGACTTTTCAAAGATAATTGCTAATGTCTTAGATATCTCCTCAGTTAGCTCCTTAAGTATTCCAGGATGTATTTCATCAGGCTTTGGTGCCTTGGACATCTAACTTGTCTAGGTAATTTTTAACTTGTTCTGTCCCTATTTTAGCTTCTGATCCTACCTCATTTTTCCCTGGTATTCACATGTTAGATGCCCGATTGCTAATAACCTTTCTGGTGAAAGCTGAAACAGTCATTTAGGACTTCCACCATTTCCACATTTGGTTATTGTTCTCCCTCACCATCATTGTGTAATGGGCCTTCCCTGTCCTTGGTCTTCCTCTTGCTTCTAATGTATTTCTAGAATGCTTTGTTACCCTTCATGTCTCTAGCTAATTTAATCTCATTTTGTGCCTTGGCCTTTCTAATTTTGTCCCTACATACTCACGTTATTTGGTTATATTCATCCTTTGTAATTTGACCTAGTTTCCACTTTTTGTGGGACTCTGAGTTTCCAATCATTGAAGATTTCATAATTAAGCCAGGGTGGTCTCTTACCATACCTCTATCTTTCCTATAAAGAGGGATAGTTTGCTTTTGTGCCCTTAATAAAGTCTCTCTGAAAAAACTGTTAACTCTTGAACTGTTTTCCCTTTAGACTTGCTTCCCATGGGATCTTAGCTACCAACTGCCTGAGTTTGCTAAAGTCTACCTTCTTGAAACCCATTAGCTTTATTGTGCTGTTCTCCCTCCTACCATTCCTTAAAATCAAGAACTCTACCATTTCATGATCACTTTTTCACCTAAGCTACCCTCCACTTTCAAATTCTCAACCAGCTCCTCATAGGTGAGCATAATTCTTTGCAGACAAAATAAGAAATCAGGACCCTGGTATTAAGCTTTAACTATAATGCATTAACTTTACCTGTCTTTTGTACTATAACCATCATCTCTTGGGGACATGTAGACATCTCTCCGTGATGGCATTGGCTCTCTGCGTGGAGGACCACCATAGCTGTCTCTTCCACGTGATACAGGAGCTTTAAAGAAGTACAATTCACGTAAATCAACTGTTTAAAAATGAAGCAAGCATGAAGGACAGCTGCTGCAGAGGAAGTTCCTCAATGCAAAGTTGTATTAACAGCATAGTTCAGAGTTATTTAGGACATCACTTTGCTATAGTCTGCATTCAGTGCAATACTGTTTCATGGCTGCTACTCAAAACTAAAAAACAGCAGCAGAGGAACATCTTTAAAAAGTCACAGATCTGAAAGTTTTGCTGACATGAAGAGACAATAGCTATACAAGCATAAACATTATGCTAACAAAAAAATGAATTTGATTTGAAGTCATTGGTGATTTGTTACAGGCACGAATAAATCCAGCCTCGTTATTCCAGACAACCAAAAAGAAACACATTGAACAACTCCTTACCTCTCCCTCCCATTCCACTACTGCTACGCACTGGCCCTGAAGGTGCAGATCTTTTGGGTGGAGGTCCGCCACTTCGTGGAGGTGGCCCCCTCTTCATTGGAAGTGGCCCCCTAGAAGAACCTAAAAAGGTAAAGAGTCAGTCAACCGATCATTTATGGGAAGATCTAGATAAGCCATTTTTTATATTCCTGCAGGTTAAAGGGCTAAAATTTGAGATGCTTAAGCAGTGGCAAATCAGTACCACCAAGCCAGAGCAGAAGTCTGTAGGAAGAACTTGGAGACAAGTGGAGAAGAACTGTAACACTCTGGCCACATGCATGCTCCCTGAGATTCCATAATGGCTCTTTTTTTGGTACAGCGGTCAAATCTGGGAAGCCCCAGTCAGGAATAAAAGATGCAGTGTGACCAAAAGAGGAAGAGTAACGTAAATCAGATTACATGGTCATGTAGCCTAGATAATGCACAAGTCCACTGCTTCCAGATATTGTGGCCAAATAAGGAGCAGAGCAGCCTAAAAGCAGATTTGACCACATCCTACCCTGGAGGTTGTGCAGGACCCACTATACAGACCTCACAGAACTGCTTTCTGGCTGTTTTGATTCAACTACACCCCAGATAAGGGGCTACTTGCTTCTCCGATTAAGAAAGCAGCTTGCTTAATTTTAGTCCAGTATCCAGACAAACTAACAAAATCTTGTGTGTCTAACGTTTTCTACATCAAAGGATAACCAGTCAAGTATCTCTCCTAAAAGCTACAGCTCTAAACAGCGCTATATTAAACAAGCAGTGCTCAAAGTTTGCAGATCCCTATCTTGCCAGATAATTAAGCTTGACCGTCAAAGGATCAATCCCTGAAGTCAGCAGCTATTGTTTATTGAGTTTTGTCTTCTGGCAGTAAGACTGCAATGCGTTCACCTTTTTCCCAGCTGCAAGATGACTTTCAAACCAGGACACCAGATTCCTTCCTCGCTTGCAAGGGAGGAGTTTTGCTTTCTGTTTGAGCCAAAAGTCAAGCAGAATGCTATATGCAGAAAGGAACCCTCACACACTAGAAGATTTAAGTCTAATTACTGAACCAATAATTTGACTCAACTGCAGAGTGCACATTTTCATCTGTTTTTAATTTAAAAACAAGGACTACTTTATTCAGTGGCTTGATTTTTCAGAGGGATATTGTCACCTTCCAAATCTGATGGTCTTCCATGTTGTCCAAGTGTTATCAGATATGTAAATACATACCCAAGTGACTCCCTCTTGAAGGTGGTCCTCTTGCTCCACTTCCGCCTCTTCCACCTCTAAGGCCCCTGGGAGGACCTCTGCTTCTTGGAGGGGGTGGTGGCCCACGTCTACCACCACTTTCAAAGGATGGCTTGGTTGCTTGTTCCACTTTAATTGCTTTCCCATCTAATGACTAAAAAGAGAAGCTGCTTTACTCAGTGCTCAGTTATGCTTCTATGTCTTAAATAAGCAATTGGGCTAGATGGACCATTGGTCTGATCCAGTAGAGCCATTCTTATATTCAGCTTCACTGTTACTGGGCTTTTACATTATAAATTAAGTAGGTTTGTAATTCTAGAACAGCTCTGAATCTTCAGCATGCCGGTATAAACAACCGGGAATGTACTCAGAAGGAGTAAGTTCTACAGAAAGGTCCTTTGCTCCTGTGGCACTTAATGGAAATCTGCAGCAATTTCAGAAATTGGAACTCTGGTATTTCTGTTGTGTTTAACTTAGAACATACATCTGTTTTAAATATGTGCTATGTATGTACTACTCTCTCCAGTTTCAGTTTTCAGTAAGCCACAGGATTTTTGTACCAAACTATAGTGGCATCCAGAAGTTCCAGGGATGAAGCTTAAGGTTTGTCAGCTGGAGCTTTTGGCACATGGGAAGGCAGCTGGACGTGTTCACTTGATGTTTCTGTGAAGATGATCAGCCGTGAACTAAATTAAAGTTGGCATGAAAACTAAAGGCAGTTTCAGAATTAACAATGAACTGGGCAGTTGATACCTTTGCACTATTGCATCAGGCTACCTACTCAAAAAGGTGACAGTCAGTTTATGTTGTTTTCAAGGTTCTCTGAAACCACTATTTTTTTTCTTTTTTTAAAAAGCAAGAGCTGATTCTAGATCTAGATTTAAAGGCATGGCTCTACAGAAATGGGTGCCTTGTGTGGCCATAATACAAGCTCAATGTTCAATATATTCAACAAGTAAACTCAAAGTTTTACAGCTGCTTTGTTACCAGCCTATTATGTGCTGGGTTATCACAAGTTTTGGAATCAAAGAGTCAAGAGTCCTTAAAGAATTTGAGCCTATCTACCAAGACTGCAGGCTCTGTGAAAGGTGTGTGTTATTTAGGTTTCCGAACATCTACTCTGCCCAGAACTCAAAAAGGACAAAAATAGTTAGGATTACTGTGCTAAATACAACATCTCATTAAAGAGAATCAACTCGATTTTAGTTCTCCCTTTCTGCAGTTAGTGATTCTAAGGCCATTGTTCACAAGGAAAGAGATGCCTGTAGGTGGTGACACCCCCTTATCGCCCGCAGCTTTGAAGCTTTATAGAAATTAGTTGCCAGTGGTGCAGTACAAGCACTCTCCCATAGCTTGTGTTGTGCAGAAGCCTGTAGTCTTAAATTACCCAAGAGTCCAACTCAGTCTATTGGATACAAGCTGGAGACACAAACACTGGTAAACTGGATTGTTTAAGTTAGAACTACTATGACAAGGCATCTTCAAGGCACATGGAAAAGCCACCAGTTGTCATGATGAGTTGAAATATTCTAGAAACGGAAGCAAGTGTTTTGATTGGTTAGTTTCAATTGCATGAGGATGCCATCACTTCTTGGACATAATTTGTGTGAAGGTCACTAAAAGACTGGAAGGAGCAAGCTTCATCATGACCATTCTCCCGGCTCATTGTAGATTCCTGACACTTTTGTGCTTTTGCTGTTCTGAAACCAAAATACCTCATTGACCATCTGGCATTTAGAAATTCTGAATACCTGGAATGCAAGCTTTAAGTGCCTTTTATCACCTAACTCCCTAATGTGTGGTTTTCCTTCCCCATGTTACTTTTCCTATCTTTTTGCTTTCTGTTCATTGAAACCCTGGCTTACTCAGCCAAGATATCACCACCTTCTGCAGCAGGTGCTGTGAACCTGTGACCAAAAAGGCCAGCTACAAGTGCCTGGGACAGTCCAATGCTAGTAAGTTTGCAAAGGTCTTAAAGTAACTAATAGGATAATATGCAGAGCCTGTGTTTTACCAGCAGCTAGGATGCAAGTGAAGAAAAGCATTAGTGACACAAGCTGCATTATTTTCTCTTTGCTTTTATTTTTCCTACATATGAATAAGCTTCTTGTTTGATTCTAAAACAAACAGAATTTAATTCCAACAACTCAAGACAATCTAACGAACAGTCTTATTGGGATTAGACAGCTACTATAATCTTTAGCGCCTTCTGGGAAAGCTCAAACAAGGGTCTACTCTATAAAAAGGAGACTACAGCTGAAAAACAAGAATTAAAAATAAAAGCCTTAATTTTAAAGCCTTAAAGTTAAAATACTTTAATTATTTCCCTTTCTCCTCGTGTCCATAAAAGGTCAGAAATTTAAATAGTGGTTACTACAATGGCAGCCAACAGTAACTCGGTGTAAAACCCCAAACCACCTTTAACTGTTTAGCATTGTATCCGCAGAACAAGGGTTTTACTAACACCTTTTCGCTTGCTGGGCCCAAGACAGCCTTATGAACACAGCACATCCAATAGTTGGATCATGTATTAAGCTTAAATTTATAAACTTTTTTGGGGCAGCGATCACCTTACTAGTTTGTGCAGTGCCTAGAATAGGGACCTGGTCTCTAGATACTCTGCAACAAATACTGATGTTCAGAGCCATGGTTATAAAAGCCATACAGGTGCTGACCCTCCAAAGAACTACAGTTGCTGGTGTACTACCTACACGGCAGCTGGGAATGGGCAATCAGTATAACCCTATAAAAGTTTGACTGGGAAGGTTCTAATTAAGTGAGGATTAGAGAATTACCCTTGGACAACAGCTATAAAGATTTCCAAGAAACAGAACCAAGGTGTGCTATTAATGCCTAAAAACCTTCAGGTAACACCATGCTAGCTGAAGCATAAGATGTCAATGGATTAGTTTGTGCATTGGCAGGCATTTAATAGACATGTCATTCTTCTTATATTGCTCATTAATAACTGTTTCTGTAGTCTGACTTCAGCTTCAATTAGCCAAAATAGGCAGGGATGCAAAAACTGTAAATACTTTCATTATTAGCAAGGTAACAGGTCCAGGTCCATTGTTTCCTGATAGAGCAGCTAGAAATGAGCACTTGCTATCATAACACCAGGCTGTCATACTGTCCTGACACTTTGTATTATGTGGTCCTTGACTGAAAGGCAGAAAGGATTTTCAAGTTCATTTGATGGCTTGCAACCAGACACTCTTATACAGAGTTTGGCTTTCCACATGTTTTATTGACCATGAACAGTCCACTTTCTCAGACCAAACTGAATGCATCTGCAACAGTTGGTACTAGAAAGACCTATCAGCCCACTGATGACTCTAGGACAGCCTTCAGTAAAATAATAAACACTATGCCCAAGTCACCTATATTTGGACTGTATGGCACTACCAACCACTGATGCAAGGATCTCCTTCGCAGGTAGGCAGAGGTCATACTTAGAATCATAAACGTGTGACTGGAAGTGTCCTTGAAAGATCATGTTCACCGTGATCTCATGAAAACTGCACTGTGAGCACCTTCATTACGACCATCTGGCAAATGCCTTCCTTAGTAGAAAAGCCTTGGCTAATAGAGCCAAGGGTAGTTCCAGAGAAGGGTTTATCTGTAGTGATCACCATCTATGAAGAAGCAATGGTACTTTGTGAGCTAATCTGACTACAGTGTAAAAGTATGCACTTTATGCCTGAATCCGTTTCAGAGTGAAAAATAGGGATAAAAGCTTGTGGTACGACACATAATTTGAACTCTGATGTAATTGTTCAGTTTCTTTAAATCCATTACAGGATGAAAACAGTCTCTTCAGAATGATGAAGCATTATGAAGTAATTTCTTCTGTACTGCTTGAACTGTACTGTTTCTTTTGACGCCCATCCTTACTAGAGAACTCAGTTTTATCCTGAATAGCAGATCATGTGAGGGATCTCTGAAAACTTATAGGAAAGAAGCTAGGAGGCAGCACAGGATGGAACTCAATCTCATATGGACCAAATAGCAGCCCAAACCCAGTGATCCGTGGTAATGTCACTCCACAAGGATGAGAATCACCCATCCCCAACAGAGATCAAAGCAAAGCTATCGACTCCCAGCAACTATCAAACTTGAGACTTACTACAAGTAAGAGTGTAAAAGGCAGAATAACTTGACCAATCTGAAGTGTTGTGCTCTCTTTTGTGCTGTTAGAAAGAACCAAAAGCACAGAACTCCCACGCTTCTTTGGCTAGGAGGGGGTCAGCCAATAACTTATTAGAGACCTGGTTTAATTTTTTTTTCCAAGAGGTCAGTCTTGCTGTATCCTAACAATCCTGTGCCTGCTTTAGGCTGCTACTTCCTATTTAGAAAACTTCTGTTGCTTTCCCACTTTAGGAAACCATGGAACTGAAGAGGCCCCTTTATGGGAACAAGGCTCTGGCTCATGGGAGCTCTGTCCTATAGAAAACCTGGAGAAATGCATGTGTCTTTTCTGACCTAAGGTGTAGAGGAATAGCATTACAGAACACCAGCGTTTGGATATCTTCCACAACATTCAAATGACAAAAAGATGAAGGATGCAGTGTGGTAGTTGTATTGGCCCCAGGATATTAGAGAGAAGGTGGGTGAGGTAATGTCTCTCACCAAACAGAAACTGGTCCAATACAATACATGTCTCACTTACACCTTTTGTCTCCCTCTTTATATAAAAAAAGCAAGCCGCACAGAAGGTATCACTTTACCTCAGTTTTCCTCTAGGATTGACCATAATTGACCCAGAATGCGGTGGATCCAAATTTAAGCAGATGCAGATATTTTAACTGTTCTGTGGCCCAGAAACTAAGCAAGCTACTATTAAAAACCTAAAGTTTTTAAAGATTTCTCATGTAAGGACCTCCACCCCATGCATCTGCAGTTTATCACAGGAAGAAGGAATCAAAGGCTGTTGGACACTTAGGACCACCCTTCAGAACATTATGGGCATTGAGAGGGTGCTCACACAACCCATAAGGCACCACTTTATAAAGGTTCTAAGAGTCCAGTGATGCAGGAGGTGCATTCTAAAATAGTATGCACAGATCTCAAAGAAATACAATTAAATATTATATAAACAAGCCACTATTTTAGCTAATACACTGGGCATTTATTCTAAAAATTCCAAGTGTGGCCAATGTTATACCATTATACAGAAGACCTAAAATAAGAACAAGGAATCATTTTGTTTTAAGAGCAGTTTTAGAATAGTACTCTACACACGATGTCAAATGATCAAATCCTCTCAGCCAGTCACTAATCTCTAGTGCCTCAGCAGTTAAAGCACAAATTATTCCAAGCCACTCTGGTTTAAACAGTATTTAAGAGGACTTTAGAATTGTGCTACATAATTCTCAGTATTACAGTAACATGCATATTTTGAGGTAAATCCTGGAATAGCACCTTTAAGGAACTGTCTACAAGTCAGTAAGAGTCCGACTGCCTTCTAAGTCACAGGACTGTAAACTTTGACTCAGGAAGACTGCTCATCTCTGAAATGGTGGCACAATACAATGGTGGCACAAGTTATTGTAACACTAAGTTGGGCATGGGCACCAAGAACACATGCTCAAACAGTTTGACCGGACACCATGTTATAGCTAGCTTTTACTGTTTGTATTTGATTCTCACTGTGAGACAACATAAGGCAAGGATTAAGAGAGCTCTGCTGAAATTAAATGTTTTAACTAAGAACACTACCAGCACATTGATGTTCCATTCCCAGGATTCCATAGATACTTAAAGACCTATTGAAACACTGCAAAATATAATGCTTAAATCACACTTTAAGATATGCACTCAAAACATTCAAGTGATTGAATATAAACCAAATAGTAAAGAGTGCCAAATGACAACTAAAGGACTCTAGCTATGGAAGACAAGTAATATCAATACAAGCTTCCTCAACTGCCCCATCAATGTGTCAATTGATTTAAAGGTGACACCTCCAAAGAAAAAGTAAATTCAGTCCTGCTACATAGTTGTTCAGAGCTTAAGAGGCTGCAAAAAAGGAGGGCTGTGATGCTGGTCAGCAACAACAGACATCTCCCACTTAGAACACAACTGCAATACCACCCGGGGCTACATACTAGCCTGTGACCTACAGATCTTAGGCTATGTATCCCCATTACTACTCTGGGCCTTTTCACTTATTTCATAAAAAGTTGACAATGCATAGCTACATTATTTGCATATCAGTTTAAATGAAGCAATTCAGTCCTTTCCTATCATCAAAAGTTACTGTTCCTAGTTAAATTGCCAGATTTGAGAAAGGAGCACAGATGCAATCATGGTTGTTACTACTATTGAATGAGTTAGCTGGCAAGCCACTTCCCATATCACGCATCTGGTACCTATTTGACAAATTTAGGTGTGCTTAATAAGCAGATATCCTTTATCTATATCCTCTAAGCAAGAACAACAAACACTAAAAGACTTGAGTAACTGTCTCAAATTCCAAAAACAAATGGAACTGTTTTTCTTCAACTTCATATTTATCAAAATATGTCAATATAACACGAACTCCCATCCTTCCAGATTAAGAAATTACATTTGTATCAATTCAGTACAGTAGATGCTGTTTATAATAAAATTTAGACTTTGATTAGAGTTATGTAGCTTTTGGCTTTACAAACAGATAGGATAAAGAATTTGTATAACAAAAAGCTAAAAACTCCATCTGAAAGGCATCCTGATTCTCAAAGATACATAAATTAACTTCCCTCTTATTCTCCTGAGCAGGAAGCTTCCCACCCCCACCCTCAAATCCTGGGACAGGAAGAGAAGCTTTAATAAATGCCAGTTCTACAGGGTTAGCAAAGATTATATTCAGCATTTGTAAGTTTAGCAGAAAAGAAATTTGGTCATTTGTTACAGTAGGACTTGTCTCTCAGATCTTAATACAAATCTAGTTTGTAAAGCACACTGCTATTAAGTTCAAATAATTAATATTGACACTGCACTGTTGTAGTGATAAAACAAGCATGATTTATCAAACAGAGATCATACCTTTCCATTCATATCTCTGGCAGCATCCTTTGCATCTGCTGGGCTCTCAAATGTGACAAAAGCAAATCCTCTGGATTTGTTGGTTTCACGATCCTTCATCAAGAGAACTGTAAATATAAACCTAAATGTTATTCTACTTTTCATAAGTCTCATAGCATAACCTACCCCTTACAACGTGCTCAGAACTTCTTAGAGGACTATGAGAGCAGTATCATTTCAGCTGATCAATGCCATAAGATTCATCACAGCACAACTTTTAGTTAGTATCCATTTAGAAATTTTATTTTTACCTTCCACAATGCGCCCATATTTGCCAAATACAGCCTCAAGAGCTTTCTCATTTGTCTCTGTATTCAGTCCACCAATGAACAATTTCCCAGGACGATCCGCTTCAACCATTTTGACTCTAGTAGGACCTATTAAACATAAGTTATATTAATGAGACATGATGGCACTAGATTTAAGTACTTTAATTCTCTTTTTGTAAGAAGGTGTGAACTCCAGAAAGTATTTCAACACACACCCTCCCTCTCCTTCCTCACCATATATAAGAGTGACTTCTAACCAAGTCAGTTAGAAACTTTAGAGTGAGAAAGAAACAGAGACCATCATCTGTATGAAAGAATGATAGCTAGACACAGAACAAAGCATCAATTTTACAAAACGATATTCATATTTAGCACCCTAATAGTATTTCTAACAGATGAACCTATATAATTTGAATAAATCTGGAAGGAAGCCATGCTATAAAATACAGTGCCGGGATACAGAAACTGGGGGGTGGGGGGGGCGGTGCTGAGGAGACCGTAATAAGCCCTGCTCTAACTGACTGCACATGATGTAGGAATGATGTTTTATGGGCAGAAGGAACAATTTTTAAATCCTATGGAAACAAAACAAAATCTTTTACCAGAGGAAAAGAAACAGGACCCTGCAGCTACGTTTCAAATGATGCAAAACAATCCCAGAGTAATTCGCTTCAGGCCGGTTTCGGCCGGTCAGCTCTTATTTCCAAACTGTTCAAGCCTAGTCTGGAAACCAGGGTGCATTTTTCAGCATGTTGCTATTAGGCTGGCCCGTCCACGCCGCTCCAGGGGCCGGGTGTAAATCGCGACTGCAGGACAGATGGGCCTCAGCAGCTGGGGAGGAATGTGCCAACGCTGCTTCACCCGCCCCCCAAACTCCAGTGGCGGGAAAACCAGAGCGCACCCCCCCCCCGGGAATACCGAGGGCTCGGCAGCCACAATGCGGCCGGGGAGACGAGAGCACGCGGGATCCGCAGCCAGTCACAAAGGCAGAGGCGCGTGAGCCCCAGGCAAAGCGGAGGGGGCGGGGGATGGGAGCGTTAGACCCTCAACAGTCTCGCGACGCTACCACAAAATGGCGGCCACGTTTGGCGGGGAGAATCTCCTACCGGAGAGGCGGGTCGCCGCAGCAGCTGAACTGGGAACTACCAGACCACGTGTGTCTGCCCGGCATCGAGCCACCCCAAACGCAACAAAGAGCCGCGCCCCTCCCCACAGCGAGCGCGCGTGTACACACACACACACACACCCCCCGCGAGGCCCACCCAGCGGGACCCGAAAACTGCCCGACACCTAAAATGGCGGCCACCGCTCCTCACCCCGAGAATCCAGCGACCAGGCGGGCGCGGCGCCCAACCGCAGCGAGTGCCCGGCGCCCAACCGCAGCGAGTGCCCGGCCACCCCACACCAGAGCGGGAGGAAGTTTAACTCCCCGACGGAACGTCGGGACCTGGCCCCCTCCAAAAAAACCCCTTCTTCCCTCTCCCTTCGGCGTCCCCTTTCCTGCCCCGCTCAGCTCTGCTCTCCCGCTCCGTTCCCGCCTGTCCCGCCGGCCGGCCGGCGCTCACCTCCCCTCCAGTTCCCGTCCTCGCAGGCCGCGCTGCAACTGCGCAATGAGAGAGCGAACAAAGGCGCTGCAGGCCTTTATATAAGTGACGTCACCGCCTCGAACGCGAGGGCGAGCCCCGGATGCAGCCGCCAGCGGGGAAGGGGGTTTGTAGGCGCGGGGAGGGGGGGCGCTGAAGAGGCCCGAGTCGTTGTAGGAGCTTGGGGATAGGGAGCGTTTTTTTGAGGGGGGAAGGGGCGATTGCCTGCTGCAGGGGAAGCGCTGCGCCCTAGGGCCAGCCTGATAGCGCTGCGTGGGCCTCGCACACAGACCCAGCCCTCGCCTGCGCTTAAACATTAGGTCGGCCTCGTGTCGACCCAGTCCCTGCTGTGGCTGCAGCGAAGTTGAGGGGACGATTCTTCCCTGTCCTAACTAGTGCCTCTCAGGCTATGGGTTACCTCTCAAACGGCTGTGCTGGTGACCCCTTTCACACAGAAAGCCTCAGAGTGCAACCCCCCCTTAGTCATTAAAAGCACTGTTAAATCGATTTAACACCATTATAAATGCTGGAGGCAAAGCGGGGTTTAGGGTGGAGGTTGACAGCTCGTGACCCCCCGACCCCTCACGTAATAACCTTGTGACCCCCTGAGGCCTCCCGACCACCAGTTTGAGAACCACTGCCCTACAGGGATGGGAAAACCCCTTCTGGCGCTGTAGGAAAGGATGGCAGCACAGCTGGTGGGCCAGAGCTGTGCGCTGGAGCGGCTGCAGTGCAGTTACACCTGGACGTGACGAAAAGCCCCCATCTACACCCCGTTTTGGTGTAGTACAGACACTTACTAGAGCCACAGAAGGGGTTCTTCTGTTGCTGTAGTAAATCCACCGCTCTGAAGGCTGGTCTGCACTAACGCGGTACAGTGGAACCTCAGAGTTATGGACGCCTCAGGAATGGAGGTTGTCTATAACTCTGAACAAGAGGTTATGGACGTCAGCCCACGGGAAGGAGAACGGACTCCGGGTCGGGGTGAGGGCAAAATAGCTTCATACATAACTTCCTGGTATAGCATGGGTTTAAACTTTCTGAAATACATTTTGGGTCAAAAATTCATGTTTAGGCTCTGGCCGAGGGGAATTTTTAATAAAGTTTGGATAAAATCCGTGCAGATTTTCAAGTTCTGTAAGGGTGGAAAAACATTCTCTCTTCTCACAAAGTTAATGCCATATGCTCCTCTGCCACGTACATAACTCAGAAACAGTAGTGGTTTGAAACCCTGAGCCCAGATCCTGCTCCATGCAGGCAAATCCCTTCATCCACGCAGAACCCCACTGACTTTAATGGGGCTCATGCTGCATGCAGCTTATTACAAGAACTCACTAGGAATGAAACCTTCCAGCAAACACCAAGAAACAAGTACCGATGTGTCTGTTGACAAATGTGTAGTCCTCAAAAATGGCAATTAAATATACATAGTTTATTCAGAATTGTGGAAAGACTTGTCAAACTCTGCTTTGATGGAGAAAATAACTGTTAGCAGCAAGTGTGTGTAGTACTCCTGATGGAATTTTGTGCCAAAAAACCAAAAATTCTGCACACAATATTTTAAAATTCTGCAAAATTCTGGGAATTTATTTAAACTACCATACAATGGATGGAGAACGGGAATGGGGAGCATTGGCAGAAATCCCTGAATCCCCTTTGTCTAATAATAATGTAGCTAGGTTTGATCCTTTATTTCTAGCTATTAGTCAACAAATATTTGTAGCCATATGCTCAGTATTACATCATAGGCAACTGAAGAGTAAGTGAGGGCTGGGGTATCAAACTCACAGTTTATATTGGCTATTGACCATCTCCAGAAAGGTCAGTAGTAAACAGTTTATGGAGCACATTTTGACAGCAAATTTTTTGTCTGAAAGTTTAGACCGGTTCTAATCACAAAAGCATCATAAGGATTTATAAGACCATACTGTCATTTACAATATGCCTCCTTTACACCACTCTGGCAGTGTAAAGGAGCCTTAAAAGTTTATGCCTTTCGAGAAATTCACTAAGAATGGGAACAATTTACTAACAACAATGGGAACAATTAAGCAGTCAGGCTGCTATATTATGTTGTGCCTGCCTCATGCCTGCCTCCAAACATCCCGAAGCCCTGCCCCTGCATGCTGGTCATGCCACAATAGCGAGCCAGAGGCACAGAGTCTCTTTCGTTCGCTCACATGCACGCACGCAAGCCTCCCCCCATGCCACCATCCCCAGTGGTGATTGATGTCTCCCCTGCACACATACAAAGTCCTTCCACCCCCAGGCTGATTTACATCTCCGCCAGCTGCTCTGGGCTGCTGAGGAGGTGCAAGTGACAGCTCTTGTGGCTTCCCTTTGATTCCCCTCAGAAATCATTTTTCTGTGGGGAAGCAAAGCAATCTGCGGACAACATGAATTCTGTGCGTGCGCAGTGGCACATCATTCCTCCAGTAGTAGTGTAGGCGAATACAGTAAACTTGTATCACACTAATGCTGTTATGATAACAGGGCTCATAGATGAATGTATTAGTACCACTATTTTATGGATTACATTTGTATAGTGATAGATCTAACAATTGGCTAGTAAATGCATATTGGCTGTTTCAAAGATAGTAAGCTGAAAACTCCACAGCTTAAACTTCTCTGCGTTTTGATACACAGGTACCAGATGATTTTCCCAGAGAGAAGAGTATACAGTACAAACCTATTTATAAAGTGTACATGTTTGGATAAAGCACTAGCTCTGCTGTACAGTGCTTCTGCAGCAGTGGATGTCAGAGCCTGGTAATGTCTGTGTATAAATGAATGGATTAAATATATTTATATGGCATTGTGCCAGAGAAGTAACTGTCATATGGGCAAGGAAGAACACAGTAGTTATGCCTATAAGTTTAAATTGCAAAGGTGGTAAAATGCTATGCATTGTTCCAGCATCTTTTAAAAATACACCAAAATACATATTCCATCCTATCTAAATTTGGAAGCAATTATTGCTTTGCTGCTTTTATTTTCTTTATATAAAGAGAAATAATATAATATAACATGCTGACATGGCTACTGCATATCCCCACACTTGCTGCAACAAATTAATTTTTCAGTGCCTCCAGAACATGTAAACTGCACAAAATGGCAAAGAAAACAAAACAGTGACTAAATACAGTTACTGGAGAGTTGTAGCAAAATGTTGGAAAACTAGCACTGCGCCAATAATACAAGGATCTTGGTCATTGGGGAAGGAAACAAATCCAGAGTCATTGGATCCTAGAGGATATTTCAACACTAGAATTCCCTAATGTTAATTTTGTTGGAATCCTGAAGGAATACTGATCTGAGTGCTTTCAGGCCAAGGACAGATTAATCTATGCAGCAAAGCATGAGGGGAAGAAGGCATTTTTACTTACTATTCAGCTGAAGAACCACATGTGTTAGAGATAATAGCAGACTCAAATCTCTGTGCTCTAGCCCATTGTTCCCCAAACTTTTGAGGGTCATGCCCCTCCTTACCTCTGCCGGCACCCCCCTACTCCTCCCAGAGATGGGGTTGGGAGTAGAGTCGTGGCTGGGGGTGGGGATGGGGAGCTGGACAGAAGTAAGGGGGCTGAGGCTTGGGCTGCAGCTGGGGATGGGTCTGGGACCAGGAGCAGGGCTTGGGTAGGAGCTGTGGCCAGGGTCTGAGGCTGCGGATGGGAGCGAAGCCGGGCCACAGTGTGGACCAGCATCCGAGCCTGGGGCCGTGTGCTTCTCTGCTCCTGGCCCCACCCCCAGCCTCTGCCCCAGGCTGGGAATGGGGCTGAGGCTGGGGGCAGGGGCGGGGCAGGAAGTGGAACTCAAACGAGGCCAGGCATGGGCTGGGAGCTGGGGACGCGACTGTGGGCAGGACTGGATCAGAGTTGGGGTCGGGGGAGAGGGGCTGGGTGGTGCTCCTTCCCTGCCCCCTGTGTGAATAGGCCCAGGCCCCCACGTGCCCCTCCAAAGGTTCCTCCATGCCCCCATAAGGGGACACACCCCATAGTTTGGGGACCTCTGCTCTAGCCACTAGAGGGAGGACAAAGAGCAACAGTTAGTGTGCGTTATATGCAGTGATGAGCTGCCAAAAGCTGAAGAACCGGTTCCTTCACTCGCTCTGCGTCTTCGGCGGCAGGTTCTTCAGTCGCTCTGGGTCTTCGGTGGCACTGAAGGGCCCGCTGCCAAAGTGCCGCCGAAGCCCCAGAGCGTCACCGGGTGAGTAAAAATTAAAAAGGGATTCTCAGGGGAACCTCCCCAGCCGAGAGCTCAGGCAGGCCAGACAGGACGGAGTTTGCCCACCCCTTTAACAACCGGTTCTAAATTGGCTTCAAAATTTAACAACCAGTTCGCGCGAACTGGTGCGAACCGGCTCCAGCTCACCACTGGTTATATGGAGACAAAGAGTGAGTAGACTTCTGTATCTGCACTGGAGCTTCTTATGATGACTTTGCAATGCTGATGTAGACTGTTGTAAACCTTGTGGAATACAAAGTTTATTCTTTATCCTTATTTTCTTCTGTGGATTTGTTATCCTTGTAATCTTTATTTTGAGAATATACAAAATACTCCTCATTCCTCCACCCCTTCTGTGTGTTCCCCAACACCCCCAAATATTATTTTATTGTGGAGTACTCAGATCTTTGACTACAGTATTCTTCTTCTACTGGAAATGTTTTTCAAACATGTAATATTTTGCAGTCTCAGTTTCACAAGAGGAACACTTTGTAGCTCTTCAACCATGTTGACATTACAATCTTGTACCATAGTGGGAAAGATGAAAGCTGACCTGGAGCAAGACTGATAATGGCAAGACTGGATCCAAAAAGGTAATTCCTAATACATGCCGTTTTAATATGCTTCAGTGTCTTCAACCATGGGTAGCAAAACTAGAAATTACAGTTGAAGTAAACTAACTTCAGTCTTTCTGAAGAAATGTCTGTGCTCTGTTGACTATTATGTCAATGTATTCAAAGATTTACATCTTCCTGACTTCACTTTTTGCGGAAAACCCAGCCTGTGTTTTTCTCTGAAAACCCTAAAGTCCTAAGGGGTTGTTGGCCTGCTGTGGTTTTACTCCTTAATCCAGTAATTCCTTGCCTTGACAGTACAACCTTAATTTTATCATTTTTTCTCTTGATGTATTTTGTATATGGGATAGCCTAAGTCTTTATAAAGAAGCTGTGTTCTAAAGCTTTGCAGCTTGGCTTCCTTGTAAATATGTAATAGTGAGTGTATTTTCTGTATTATGGAGCTAGTTAGCTAAACAGCACAGTGTTCAGGGGTTCCCAAGAACCTACCTTGGTAGATTTGTAGGAGAGAGTCCTTCTCATGAAAACCTTAAGAGCTCTACTTTGTGCCTCTCCCTGCTGCAAAGTTTCTAAGATATGTCATAGCAGGGCTACCCAAGTCCATTGAACTTGCAATATGCTTTCCAGCACACAGGATGGGCTTTCTTTGGTTGCATGACACATGCTTAGCAAACAACCTTGTGTGAAGTATACTCCATATGCACGGGGCACCATTTGAAAAGTGTCTTAACTCAGCTTTTGTAAAGAGAAATCATGCCTCACTAATATATTAGAATTCGTGGAGGAGATCAACAAACATGCGGACAAAAGGGATAGAGTGGATATCATGCACTTGGATTTTCAGAAAGCCTTTGACGAAGTCCCGCATCAAAGACTCTTAAGCAAAGTAAGCAGTCATGGTATGAGAGGGAAGATCGTCTTATGGACCAGTAACTGGTAAAAAGACAGGAAACAAAGGGTAGGAATAAATGGTCAGTTTTCAGAATGGAGTGAGGTAAATTGTGGTGTCCTGCATGGATCTGAACTGGGACCAGTGCTGTTCAACACATTTATAAATGATCTGAAAAAAGGGATAAACTGTGATGTGCCAAAGTTTGCAGATGATACTAAACTACTCAAGATAGTTAAGTCCAAAGCAGACTTCAAAAAGGTACAAAGGAATCTCACAAAATTGGGTGACTGGACAACAAAATGGCACATGAAATTCAATGTTGATAAATATAAAGTAATTCACACTGGAAAACATAATCCCAACTATACATATAAAATGATGGAGTCTAAATTAATTGCTACCACTCGAGAAAAGATCTTGGAGTTGTGGATAGTTCTCTGAAAATTTCTGCTCCATGTGGAGTGGCAGTCAAAAAAGCTAACAATATTAGGAACCATGAAGAAAGGGATTAATAATAAGACCGTAATTATCATAATGCCCATATATAAATGTGAGGTATGCCTGCACCTTGAATAATATGTGCAGTTCTGGTCACACCCATCTCAAAAAAGATACATTGGAAAGGGAAAAGATATAGAGAATGGTTTCAGAGTAACAGCCGTGTTAGTCTGTATTCGCAAAAAGAAAAGGAGTACTTGTGGCACCTTAGAGACTAGCCAATTTATTTGAGCATGAGCTTTCGTGAGCTACAGCTCACTTCATCGGATGATTAAGGATATGGAACAGCCTCCATGTGAGGAGAGATTAAAAAGACTGGGACTGTTCAGCTTGGACAAGAGACAGCTAAGGGGGGAATTGATAGAAGTCTATAAAATCATGAATGGTGTGGAGAAAGTGAATAAGGAAGTGTTATTTACCCCTTCGCGGAACACAAGAACCAGGGGTCATCCAATTAAATTAATAGGCAGTAGGTTTAAAACAAAAGGAAGTACTTCTTCATATAACACACTGTCAACCTGTGGAACTCATTGCCATAGGATGTTCTGAAGCCCAAAATTATAACTGGGTCCAAAAAATAATTTAGATAAGTTCCTGGAGGATAAGTCCATTATTGGCTACTATCCAAGATGGTCAGGGATGCAACTCCATCCTTTGGGTGTCCCTAGGCCTCTGACTGCCAGATTCTGGGACTGGATGATAGGGGATCACTTGATGATTTCCCTGTTCCGTTCATTCCCTTTGAAGCCTCTGGCATTGACCACTTTGGAAGACAGGATAGTGGGCTAGATGGACCAGTGGCCTGACCCTTTATGGCCATTTTCATGTTCACTGATGATAAAACTGACTCATTAATAGCGATTGAGTGTTCTCTTCAGTGCAGGCAATTTCTCTGATGTGTTTCAACTTTCTCTTCACATCAGTTTTGGCTGCAGCAAGAATGTTGAGTAACAGGAGATCTATTTTCCTATTATTCTCATAATCCAAAATGGCTGAACTACGTTTGCTCAAACTTTCTAAAACCTCAAAACCAAATTCTTCACATGTGCAGAGAGACCATGTCCATTTTGATTGTGGGCAACAAAAGCCTGTTCTCAATAAAGAAGTTGTATAGCTGGTGCGAAAAAGTAGATGGCTACATTTTTCACGAGAGTCTTAATTACTTTTAAATAATTGTGAAGTTCTCTACCCAGTCAACAGGTATGAATCTTTAAAATTTCTGTCTTGCTAGCTACAAACATACGGATAAAAACAGTTTAAATTGTGGAGGTCCCCTTATGGAGATTCCTGGTGAATTCATGAACAAACTGGAATTGATTTGAGGTAGGCATATTAATTTTTTTGTAACCAGTCCCCTAAATTGTTTGGATCCAGGTTCTTTCTGGCAGTTATATTTGTCTAGTATAAACATTTGCACTATTTTAACGGTTTTACGAATATTAGTTTTATGAATAACAGTGCAATCTGAACTTTGGTGGTAGAAGAGCCTTAAAGTGAGCGTATTTTTTGTCCTTTCCAGCTGAGTTTCTGTCTTATCTGATTTGAAAATGCCTTCATTATAACTCTGCTCAGGCTCTTGCAAGCACTGAATTACCTACTTGATAAAGAGGGAGATTGTTTTCAAAGACTATCAGTCCTTAATTCACCTAATACAGCACAGGGCAGTAGCCAATCATACTTGTGAATGTGCCTTTACCCCTATCTGAAAAGTAACCTCCTATCCTCACATCCTAGGTTCAGTTTCCCTGTTGTTTCAAAACTTGTTGCCTCTGTTCAGCCTATCCTAAAAATATGGTAATTAGGGTTTGTTTTTGTGATATAAGACTCCTGTCTACTAGGAATTGAACTGAGAGCACTAGTTCATTTGGTGAAGACAATCATACAGCTGTCATATAACAGCTTTCGTTTTCCACCCAGGTGAAGTTGACTTGAACCCGTAACCTTGAGGTACAATGCTCGATAATGTATTACTTTTCTCTTGAGCCATCCAAGCCTCCTTAGAGTCTCTGATTTTACTGCTTGCATGAGCTTGCTGTCCATTAACATTTGTGTTTAAATTTTAAGGCTCAATTGGAATTGTAACCTCAGCTTTTTTCAGTAATTTACAAAATGTGTTACGCCTTTCAGACATCTGTTCTCTGAGCAAGAGCAGATCATTGCTGCCAGTTCAGGCATTTCCAGCAGATGTCACTATGTACAACTTACAGAGGAGCAGCCGTGTTAGTCTGTATCTGCAAAAAGAAAAGGAGGACTTGTGGCACCTTAGAGACTAACCAATTTATTTGAGCATAAGCTTTCGTGAGCTACAGCTCACTTCATCTCCCTTGTCCACATGATTTTTGAGCCCCTCAAAGAATTCTAATAGATTGGTGAGGCATGATTTTAGACTCCATGACATTCCAAATCTCTTCTCGGAAATCCACTCCTACCCCTTGCTGTCACCCCTGAAATCTGGCATTTCTGTCACAAATAAGGTACTGTAATCACGGGGATCTCAGAAGCCACCTGTCACAGGAGGCTGTGGTCAGAGGCCTTTTAAAAACAAATGTCAGGGGCATTGCTCTGTGGAACCCTGACCTTAGACTATCTGAGCACCTTGAATGTATTTATCCTCCTGCCATCACTGTAAGGCAGGGCCGGGATATTATCCACCAGAGACAGCCCAAATGGTTTGCCCATGGAGGGAATTAAACCCACCTGTCTTGAGTTGCAGAGCATTGCCCAGTCCACAGGACCAGCCTTCCAGTCATCTGATTGTTGACAGGCCCAGATGGCTTCTCTGCTGCACCTTACCCCTTCCTGCCATGCTGTAGAGAGCAGAGATGGCAAGGAGCCAGTTACAGAGGTTTGATTTGCTGACCTGTTCTGTCCTGGCCTCAGTAGAATTTAGAGCAGCCTGGGGGATGGGCTGACCGCCTGATTTTAATGGCTTCCAAGAACACAGCACACTCTGGCCATGTCCCTGCGCATGGGTGCCACCCCAGAGTGCTCCTTGGGGCCTTGAGGTGGCCCTGCAGGCACTCTGCCCTTCCCTCTAAGGTCCTTGCAATGACTTACTCTCAGCCTGAAATATTTAAAACAAGAGTTCCCTTTGTGGGGTCACATTTATTCAGTCTTCTCCAAAACACAAGGTCTCCTACCTTCCAACTTCTCCCTCCTCCTTTACTCAGGAACACCCTATCACCCTTGTTGGTGGACTTGCTGCAACCCCTTTTCCCCTGAGGCCCCCCCCATCTCTTACCACTAGGCCCTGCCCCTGCTCCACTTCCCCCAAGGCTCCGCCTCCTGGCCACGCAGAGCCGGGCCATGATAAGAGCTACTGTGATGTTCTCTGATCAAAATATGACCATATAGATCACTTTTGCAACCTCTGTTATATATTACATATTATATTATATATATTATATTATATATTACAAAAATATTATATATTTAAGTACAACTTAAATACCAGGTACACTGGTATTTAAGACAAGCAAAAGAGATAAATATTTAAACCAACATGAACTGGTGTATTTCAAGTGGAATTAAATGGAATGCTTTGTTTTGATTTACATTTACATTTGTCTTAGGAAGATCTTTGTTAATTGCAGTGTTTGTTTCTCTGTCACTCTCAAAGGCAAGTATTTTCATGATAAATCTTGCCTTTTTCTTCCAGTAAACCGTGAGGGGATTGTAAAATCAGTGAGTGATGAATCAATACAATTAGTCTGTCTTTGGAGCCAAACTGAAAGTTAATCAAACTTTGAAAACATGTTTCACTTCTTGCTTATATTAATTCACTGCTGAATTATGTATATTTAATAAAGATGTTGCTATTATGCAGGAAGATGCCCAAGAGGA
The DNA here is from genome assembly GCF_965140285.1 of Lepidochelys kempii. NCBI lineage: Eukaryota > Metazoa > Chordata > Testudines > Cheloniidae > Lepidochelys > Lepidochelys kempii. The sequence continues at coordinate 97,501,304 of NC_136388.1, read as the reverse complement.
ATTTGTTTGGAAGTTGGTTCATGGAGATGTATTTAGACCTCAAAGGAAGGGAATGCTATTATCTGTCGTTTTGGGTCAAGGAACACAACTTTTCATTATGACATTTATTATTCTATGTAAGTAGCATTAGGTTTATGAAAATTACTTACTTACAATCTATTAGTGAAATTGTAAGAAACAGGAAATGATTTCTGGCATAGCTGTCTATCCTTTTTACTGGTAGCAAAGTCCTTTATTTAAGAAAAGAAAAATACACTTGCCTATAGTAATGACCCAGATGTCTGCAATAACACTATCGAAAATAGTAGTGTTTTGATCATTATTGCAGCATCTCTCTATTAGGGATAATTCACATGCTCTAGAGCCTTGACTTTAGCAAAGCTTTTGACACGGTCTCTTACAGTATTCTTGTCAGCAAGTTAAAGAAGTGTGGGCTGGATGGATGCACTACAAGGTGGGTAGAAAGTTGGCTAGATTGTTGGGCTCAACGAGTAGTGATCAATGGCTCCATGTCTAGTTGGCAGCCGGTATCTAGCGGAGTGCCCCAAGGGTCAGTTCTGGGGCCGGTTTTGTTCAATATCTTCGTTAATGATCTGAAGGATGGTGTGGATTGCACCCTCAGCAGGTTTGCTGGATGGATCCACTACAAGGTGGGTAGAAAGTTGGCTAGATTGTTGGGCTCAACGAGTAGTGATCAATGGCTCCATGTCTAGTTGGCAGCCGGTATCTAGCGGAGTGCCCCAAGAGTCGGTCCTGGGGCCGGTTTTGTTCAATATCTTCGTTAATGATCTGGAGGATGGTGTGGATTGCACCCTCAGCAAGTTTGCAGATGACACTAAACTGGGAGGAGTGGTAGATACGCTGGAGGGTAGGGATAGGAAACAGAGGGACCTAGACAAATTGGAGGATTGGGCCAAAAGAAATCTGATGAGGTTCAACAAGGACAAGTGCAGAGTCCTGCACTTAGGATGGAAGAATCCAATGCACCGCTACAGACTAGGGACCGAATGGCTAGGCAGCAGTTCTGCAGAGAAGGACCTAGGGGTGACAGTGGACGAGAAGCTGGATATGAGTCAACAGTGTGCCCTTGTTGCCAAGAAGACCAATGGCATTTTGGGGTGTATAAGTAGGGGCATTGCCAGCAGATCGAGGGACGTGATCGTTCCCCTCTATTCGACATTGGTGAGGCCTCATCTGGAGTACTGTGTCCAGTTTTGGGCCCCACACTACAAGAAGGATGTGGAGAAATTGAAGAGAGTCCAGTGAAGGGCAACAAAAATGATTAGGGGTCTGGAACACATGACTTATGAGGAGAGGCTGAGGGAAATGGGATTGTTTAGTCTACGGAAGAGAAGAATGAGGGGGGATTTGATAGCTGCTTTTAACTAATTGAAAGGTGGATCCAAAGAGCATGGATCTAGACTATTCTCAGTGATAGCAGATGACAGGACAAGGAGTAATGATCTCAAGTTGCAGTGGGGGAGATTTAGGTTGGATATTAGGAAAAACTTTTTCACTAGGAGGGTGGTGAAACACTGGAATGTGTTACATAGGGACGTGGTGGAATCCCCTTCCTTAGAAGTTTTTAAGGTTAGGCTTGACAAAGCCCTGGCTGGGATGATTTAGTTGGGGATTGGTCCTGCTCTGGGCAGGGGGTTGGACTAGATGACCTCCAGAGGTCCCTTCCAACTCTGATATTCTATGATTCTATGATAAAGAAGTAAAGTGGTCCCAGTACAATCCCCTTTTTAAGGTTTTGCTGCCTCAGACTTTAGAAACTTAGTTATTTTAAACAGTGAAAATGGCAACTTTGTCTTACCATTCCATTTAACTGCTTCTCACTCTGATACAGACCACTGCTTTTCTTTGGTATATTATCAAAATATGTAAATATATCCCCCACAACTCACTTTATTCCTAGCTAACTTAACATTTCACACAGAGCATTACTTTTCAGAGTTCTAGTTCAGCATCCTTTTCTCTGTTCCTAATGTGTTTAAATGTAAGTATAATAACTTACTTTTTGTGCCTTCATAAATCGGTCCTTCCAAATCCATGACAGCTCTTGGAGTCTCTTTCCAGCTACAACAATTTCACATACCACTAGTACCATATAAGTAGTCAATAACAAAGATGTTTTTCTTCAAAAAGAAGCTTCTAGCTGGAGATTGCAGAGACTACAATTGAGTAACTCCCTTTCAACTCTGGAGTTGCCCTTATAGTTTGTTCAAGAACTTAGACCCCCGTCTTTTTAAATATAGGTACCTTATTTTTAAGATGGGCCATGATGATAAGCATTGTCCATCGTGGTAGTTGGGTTAGGCTTTGTTTGGAGTTTGAAGTTTCTAAATCAGTTACTTGAAGATCCAGTCCTGTCATCTTCATGCTTCTTGTAACTACCTTTTCAAAACTTAAATCATTGCTTTTTACTACTCTGGGCCTACTTTTCTTGGACAACTCTTATGGCATGTATTAAACTATTATGGTTGCCTATGCAGTAAATGTACTCTTACAGAAGCATCATTCTTTAAGCTTTTAAAAGCTGGTTTCCAAGCTGAAATCTCATGCCATAGTTTAGTTGGAGGAGCAGAGACTTCAACCATGTGCCTCTCTTGAAGCTGTTTAGCCACAGGAATCTTAGCCTTTTGAGTATGAGATGAAAGTACACAAGCATTTGGTTCAGAGTTATGCCCACAGTGGTGTGCACTTGTGTCTAGTCAGTATGTGTGCAGATGTATGCCTATGCTGTCTGCCAGTGAACTTGATAAACCTGTGTGCTGTGGCTTACATTCTACAATATGCTAATAAAATGTGTCAACAAATGGCTTATTCTTTCTTTTCACATCTTTCATTCTAGCTTGCCTTGGCTTTCTTTCTCCTGCCAACCAAGGAGCTTTGATGATCTGTGGAGTTGTACTGTGGGTCTTGCTGGGAACTCCTGCTGGTTATGTATCTGCTAGAATGTATAAGAGTAAGTACCATTGTTTATTTCGCATGATACAGCATGTTAAATTCAGCATTGCCAGGCATTATATGTAATTCAAGTTGGAGCTGATGTCTCGGATATCAGATCTGCTCCTTGCTGTCATACTGCAAAATATTTGTAAGAGGTGTTACATTTGAAACTCTAGTAATGATTTTTACTTATTCCTCAGCATTTTGAGGTGAAAAGTGGAAGACAAATGTTTTGCTGACAGCTCTGTTGTGCCCTGGGTTAGTACTTTTTGTTCCTTACTCTTATGCAATTGTTCTTTCCTGTATTCTTGTATATAACTCAGTTACCACAAATAAAGAAAAATACTGATTTCTTAGCACAGAACTCTTTCAAGGGCTGTGCCATTGCCTTTATTGCTTCCCTACTTTATTTTACTTTCTACACAGAACATTTTAGAGTGGGAAGAAAAGCTTGTAAATCTCCTGTATTTGGAGAGTTTGCAAATTGCATAATGTTGTAGAACATGGCTTCTCAACCTGGGGGTCACGACCACCCTCCCTTAAGTAGGAGGGAGGAGGATCCAAACACTATGGAGGTGGGGCCTGAAAAGTGTGATTTGTTTTGTTTTTTGTTTTGGGGGTGTGTGGGGGGTGGTTGGTAACATGAAGACACGGCATGGAAAAGTTTGTGAGCCATTGACTTAGAATTGTATTGTGGCTGGTGTAATTAATTCTGACGCGATACAACTGCTCTTAGACTACAGCATTGATTATTTTCTAGATACTCGTGTTAACATTAGCAGGGACTATATTTCATTGTGAATGCGTGGCTTATTATGGTGGCTTTTTGGAAAGGCTCTTCTGTCTAGAGCACCTTTATAAATCAGGGCTAGATCCTACCCCCATTGAAGTCTGTTACACTATTCACCCTTAGTATAGGGGAAATAGGGTTAGATCTTAGATTGTAAGTTTAGTTCCTTACTAATGTGCTAAAATACTTTATCTTGTCTTTGTATGTTGAACATATTGGAATGTTCTTCTGGTGAAACTATGTAATAGGGACATTGGTATTTTAAACAAAATTATTTTTATGTCTAAAATAAGACTATAACATAAGAACAGCCATACTAGTTCAGACAAAAGGTCCATTTAGCCCAGTATCCTGTCTTCCAACAGTGGCCAATTGCCAGGTGCCCCAGCAGGAATGAACAGAACAGATAATCATCAAGTGATACATTGCCTGTCGCTCATTCCCAGCTTCTGGCAAACAGAGGCTAGGAACACCATTTCTGCCCATCCTGGCTAATAGCCATTGATGGACCTGTCTTCCATGAATTTATCTAGTTCTTTTTTGAATCCTGGGAAGGGGAGAAGCAGAGATTGGATTACTGACATGGACAAGATCTAAAATAGACCATGCAGGGTATGGTTTAACTGCATTTGATTACACATTTTTAGGATGTTACTTTCAGAAGTATCTGGGAGCCATTTGTACAATGGCTTGCCCACTGCTTTCGTTTTGCATAAGGTTGTTCAATACAGTCGAATGTGTAGCTTCCTCTGACACTAGTGTAAATTCTGCTTCAAGAATTCTTTCATAATGAGTCCCAGTGAGTGGTTCATTTGGCAGTGACCCTTCCTGAGATTGATGCTTCTCTTGTACCCTGGGTGGTGGGAATCCTTGCAGGTTCCCAGATGATGTTCCCTAGCAATGTATTTTATTGCTTTACTATAGGATGGAACATGTTTGAAATCTTAATCACTTCTCTCAAATAATTAAAACTGGGTTTCAGTCTCATTTGTTGTAAGGATTTTCAGAAAGCAGGTGGAGAGGGTGCAGGAGAGCATGACTTAGATTTTGTTAATTCCAAAATAAAAGTTTGGAAGTCTTTTTAAAAACTTTTTGTTCGCGGTGTACTTTTTTTTTCTTTTTTTTTTCTTTTGAAGAGAGGGTTCAGGAGAATATAATGCGGTGGGGAAGTTGTTTGCTTTGTGACACACTTCTACACTAAAAGTGCAAGAAGACTGTCGAGAAGAGGACTTAAAATGGAAGGTATCCCACTGATTAAACTGAAGAAATAATGCTTCACTAACATAGCTGCTTCTGAAACTGTGAATTTCTTAAAATAGTACAAAGATATGATGGGTTGGTTTTTTTTTGGGAGGGGGGTGTTTGTTTTTTATGTATTGTGTTCCATGGCTGAAGAGAGATTAGCTTGTAACAATAAACTCTTCCTAAGACTAGCCCATGGTAGCCCTCCTACCGCATTCACTCTGATATGGTTTATAGTATCTTGAACAGTGGGGTTTTGCCAGCACTGAATGAATTTGGTAGAAGGAACATGGTCATTAGAAAAGAGCTATTTAAAAACATTAATAGACAATGAGCTGTGATGGGAAAGGAAGGGCTGGAAATGTACAGTACAGTCAAGAGAGTGTTTGCTAAAAGACCTCTAAAGATTAGAGACAATTAGCTGTTACAAGGGCCTTATAATAATTACCACTTTTTATGAATTAGTGGGGAAACAATATTGCATAAATAGAGAATGAAATAGACTACAAGTGAATATTCATAAACCTTTAGTTTTATGAACCACCTAAAAATATTTAATTCTCTTCTGATTTTATGCTGCTAGTGAGAAAATTCTGGTTTTATTTTTTCCCCAGAATTGTCTTTGCTGATTTCTTCATTATGAATCTTATTCTGTGGGTGAAGGGATCATCAGCTGCCATCCGCCTTGGCACACTGTTGCTATCCTGGCAATGTGGTTTGGAATTTCTGTCCCATTAACCTTTATTGGTGCATATTTTGGATTGAAAGAAAAGGCAGTTTTTGAGTGCATTGTTTAAGTGTGTCTTATCTGCCACTCAGTATAATACTTTTCTGTCCTAACATCAAGTATTTATTCATGCGGAGTTAGTGTGTTAGCTGTCAACATCAAAACACCAAAATTTGGCTAAGATGCATATGGCTGTTCATTCTGAAATGAACTGTTCTTCAACTTCTGATTTTTGTACGGTAGACAAGAATACAAAATGATTTTCAAAATATTTTTCTGGCCATTTGGAGTCTCTCTTTTAAGAACACAAACTTATTGACATTCCTCTTGCCTACGTAGTTTGTGAGCTACAGTCCTCTGAATTGTTAACACATCTAGAAGAAAATCAGTGATTCCATGAAAAACTAAATAAAGACCTCTCCCTCCTGCATGTTGAAAGTTGCTAGGTCACCACTGAAATGGAGTGTCTAAAAATCACTGTTTGTTGGTTTGTGCACTAGTCTGTAATCTTTAAAGATGTGATTTAGCTCAGTGGCTTGTGGCACAGTTTATGGATGAATATAATGGGAGAGTTAAAAATGTCAAGTTCCTAGGAGTTGATATTAGGAAAAAATCATCTTAAGTGTCTTTGATTCCTTTAACACTTTCATATCTTAACTGTAAATAACATAGTAACAAGGTATTTGTCTTTTTTTAATTGTATTAATTTCTCTCAAAGCCAATTGAACATCCAGTTCGTACAAACCAGATTCCTTGTCAGATCCCGGAGCAGTCGTTTTTCACAAAGCCGTTGCCTGGTATCATCATGGGTGGCATCTTGCCATTTGGTTGTATTTTTATTCAGCTTTTTTCCATTCTAAACAGTATTTGGTGAGGATTATATCTTTACTTGATAGGCAGGCTGGGCTGTCAGCTCAAGCTTGGTATAACAAACCAAAAAATGGACATTCCCAAACAGTGGAGTCAGAAAACTCCACAAACTCCTAGGATTGATGGTCTTGCTGAAGACTTTTCAGAATTCTTCAGAATCTAAGCATATAATATATACAATTAAAAATAAAGCTTCTTGCCTTTATTGAGAACTTTAAGACAATACATTTATTTTGCATTTTGCCTGGAACCAGGAAGATCAAAAGAGAAGCACTAATATGAGAGCGTTATCATAATTGGCCGTATACATTAGTTTTTCATGGTATAATGGGCCTTAATGTGTTGCAGGACTCTATTAAAATTTGATAGACCCTTGACACAGTTACAGCACTGTGGTGGTCTTGCACGATCAGGAGGACAAAACTGTTTTCAACTGTGTTTCTGAATCAGGCCAAGACCTTGGATTTCACAGGGCTGCAACAAAATTCAGGAACATTGTTAAAATGCAGTTTGTTTTAGTTTTGCATAAAAGTATTTGACCAGTGTAGCTATTCATAGTACAGACATAACCCAAACGTTAAACTTAGCATTTGATTGTCAAATGAAAAATACCTAATATGCTAGATTATTGTGGTCCGATGTACACTCCATATCCTGATATCTACAGGAATAAGATAGCAAGGTTTAAATATAGAGAGAGTAAAATATACTGTGGGGCATTTATTCACCTTTCACCAGTAGTCCTCAACCGGGGTCTTGATTGTGGCAAGATAAGACACTCTTGAAAAATGTAGGCAACTTTCAAACACACACCTTGATATTGGCCTGTCTAGTTATATAGTTAAAAATACGAAACACCATTACAGGCAGAATGAGCAAAAATTCAGGAGGGAGACATTAGGAGATTGCCAGTATCCCCTTTTTCTCAGATCTCTTAAACTGTAGTAGTTGCAGTCTTCTAGTTATTACATATGAGTTAATTCTTCCTCCCTCATCTCATAAACAAGATAATATTTATACACTTGGGAGGAAAGGGTGCATTTTTGCATGGTCAAGTGTTTCGATGACCCTTGGACTGGAGTAAGATTGATTTGACTAGGGATAGAACTCTGGGAGTGGAGGAGCAACTGTTAGAAGGTGTAGCATGGTGAAATAGACAGGTGGAAGACTAATTGCAGCAATGTGAAGGAGGCAGATGTCAAGCTGGAGAGAGGCACAAGAGAGAGCCAATGGAGCAGTAGGGCTCAGAAGGCCCTGAGATTTGAAATCATAATAGTACTTTTCTAGTGAGAGCAGTCCTTGACAGAAAGGTGAGGGGAAACGAATGATTTCCCTGGCCTAGGTAGTCAGGGTCTAATTGTTTTACAAAACTATGCTACAGCTTTGAGTTGTCCCTCCCCTGACTTAACAATGAAATTGTGTAAGCAGCGTATTTACACATGAAGGTAGAGGTATAGCAGGTACAGGCTGAAGATTTGGAGGAGTATGTCAACAATGCAGACAAAGACTGTTCTGTTTTCAGATGAGCTTAGTTCTTGGGTATATAACAAAAAGAGTGAAAACTAATTTGACACAGATTTCTTTTGTGTATGTTTAGGTCCCATCAAATATACAACATGTTTGGTTTCCTGTTCTTAGTATTTATAATTCTTCTTATTATGTGTTCTGAGGCTACAGTCTTGCTGTGTTATTTCCATCTATGTGCAGAGGTAAATGAACATATTATTTTGATGCCTATATCATGACAGCACAATGCACAGCTAGCTGGGGTATGTCAGAGTGAAGTTTGCAAGGATGCCTATGCAGGGCCACCTCTGCAAAATGCTGGACACTGTAGACTATGTGGGTGTATTGTCAGGATTCTGTATATCGATTGTATGTACCTTTGGCCTGGTTATGTTATTGCCCTATGTTTTATAAAATATACAAGTTCAATTTTAAAAAAAGGCAATTTCTGCCTTGTCACTGCAACTGCAGCTAGCAGTGCAAGCTCTCATTTTACACACTGGAATGGTACTGGAATGGTAGAGGAGCCACAAAACAGGAAACAACACTCCAGCTGGTCTGGCAGAGGTATACTTTTTAATGTTATAAACAGCTTGACTTAAGGCAACTGTTGGGCATAACATGTCAGTGCTCAATTTTGGAGGCTTTTAAAGGGGGAGAGATGTTGTTTTCAAATTGACCATGGATGAGGTATTTTGTAGTGTATGGTTTCAGTAATTTTGTCCCTACTGAAAAGGGCTATTTTAAAAATTTTCTAGTGATCGCCAACAAAATAATTATTGTGGTTTAAAGAAAGCTTTGGATCTGATTTCACTAACACTTTCGCAAAAAATTTGACACTTGCAAATTCTCAACTATATGTATTTAAAATAACAGTAAAAGAATGAAGTCCCATTAGTGAATATTCCCTGTAAATCATGAGCTGAGGTTTCAGATACACTGGCCATAGCATAACTTAGGGTATGTCTACACTACGGAATAAGGTCGAATTTATAGAAGTCGTTTTTTTAGAAATCGGTTTTATATATTCGAGTGTGTGTGTCCCCACAGAAAATGCTCTACGTGCATTAAGTGCATTAACTCGGCGGAGTGCTTCCACAGTACCGAGGCTAGAGTCGACTTCCGGAGTGTTGCACTGTGGATAGCTATCCCACAGTTCCCGCAGTCTCCGCTGCCCATTGGAATTCTGTGTTGAGATCCCAATGCCTGATGGGGCTAAAATATTGTCGCGGGTGGTTCTGGGTACATATCATCAGGCCCCCGTTCCCTCCCTCCCTCCGTGAAAGCAAGGGCAGACAATCATTTCGCGCCTTTTTTCCTGAGTTACCTGTGCAGACGCCATACCACGGCAAGCATGGAGCCCGCTTAGGTAACCGTCACCGTATGTCTCCTGGGTGCTGGCAGACGCGGTACGGCTTTGCTACACAGTAGCAGCAACCCCTTGCCTTCTGGCAGCAGACGGTGCAGTACGACTGGTAGTCGTCCTCGTCGTGTCTGAGGTGCTCCTGGCCACGTCGGCTGGGAGCGCCTGGGCAGACATGGGCGCAGGGACTAAATTTGGAGTGACTTGACCAGGTCATTCTCTTTAGTCCTGCAGTCAGTCCTATTGAACTGTCTTATGGTGAGCAGGCATGCGATATGGATTGCTAGCAGTCGTACTGTACCATCTTCTGCCAGGCAGGCAAGAGATGAGGATGGCTAGCAGTCGTACTGTACCATCTTCTGCCGAGCAGCCATGAGATGTGGATGGCATGCAGTCCTTCTGCACCATCTGCTGCCAGCCAAAGATGTAAAAGATAGATGGAGTGGATCAAAACAAGAAATAGACCAGATTTGTTTTGTACTCATTTGCCTCCTCCCCTGTCTAGGGGACTCATTCCTCTAGGTCACACTGCAGTCACTCACAGAGAAGGTGCAGCGAGGTAAATCTAGCCATGTATCAATCAGAGGCCAGGCTAACCTTCTTGTTCCAATAAGAACGATAACTTAGGTGCACCATTTCTTATTGGAACCCTCCGTGAAGTCCTGCCTCAAATACTCCTTGATGTAAACACCCCCTTTGTTGATTTTAGCTCCCTGAAGCCAACCCTGTAAGCCATGTCGTCAATCGCCCCTCCCTCCGTCAGAGCAACGGCAGACAATCGTTCCGCGCCTTTTTTCTGTGCGGACGCCATACCAAAGCAAGCATGGAGCCCGCTCAGCTCACTTTGGCAATTAGGAGCACATTAAACACCACATGCATTATCCAGCAGTATATGCAGCACCAGAACCTGGCAAAGCGATACCGGGCGAGGAGGCGAAGTCAGCGCGGTCACGTGAGTGATCAGGACATAGACACAGATTTCTCTGAAAGCATGGGCGCTGCCAATGTATGCATCATGGTGCTAATGGGGCAGGTTCATGCTGTGGAACGCCGATTCTGGGATCGGGAAACAAGCACAGACTGGTGGGACCGCATAGTGTTGCAGGTCTGGGACGATTCCCAGTGGCTGCGAAACTTTCGCATGCGTAAGGGCACTTTCATGGAACTTTGTGACTTGCTTTCCCCTGCCCTGAGGCGCATGAATACCAAGATGAGAGCAGCCCTCACAGTTGAGAAGCGAGTGGCGATAGCCCTGTGGAAGCTTGCAACGCCAGACAGCTACCGGTCAGTTGGGAATCAATTTGGAGTGGGCAAATCTACTGCGGGGGCTGCTGTGATGCAAGTAGCCCACGCAATCAAAGATCTGCTGATATCAAGGGTAGTGACCCTGGGAAATGTGCAGGTCATAGTGGATGGCTTTGCTGCAATGGGATTCCCTAACTGTGGTGGGGCTATAGACGGAACCCATATCCCTATCTTGGCACCAGAGCACCAAGCCGGCGAGTACATAAACCGCAAGGGGTACTTTTCAATAGTGCTGCAAGCTCTGGTGGATCACAAGGGACGTTTCACCAACATCAACGTGGGATGGCCGGGAAAGGTACATGACGCTCGCATCTTCAGGAACTCTGGTCTGTTTCAAAAGCTGCAGGAAGGGACTTTATTCCCAGACCAGAAAATAACTGTTGGGGATGTTGAAATGCCTATAGTTATCCTTGGGGACCCAGCCTACCCCTTAATGCCATGGCTCATGAAGCCATACACAGGCAGCCTGGACAGTAGTCAGGAGCTGTTCAACTACAGGCTGAGCAAGTGCAGAATGGTGGTAGAATGTGCATTTGGATGTTTAAAGGCGCGCTGGCGCAGTTTACTGACTCGCTTAGACCTCAGCGAAACCAATATTCCCACTGTTATTACTGCTAGCTGTGTGCTCCACAATATCTGTGAGAGTAAGGGGGAGACGTTTATGGCGGGGTGGGAGGTTAAGGCAAATTGCCTGGCTGCTGGTTACGTGCAGCCAGACACCAGGGCGGTTAGAAGAGCACAGGAGGGCGCGGTACGCATAAGAGAAGCTTTGAAAACCAGTTTCATGACTGGCCAGGCTACGGTGTGAAAGTTCTGTTTGTTTCTCCTTGATGAAACCCCCCGCCCCTTGGTTCACTCTACTTCCCTGTAAGCTAACCACCCGCCCCTCCTCCCTTCAATCACTGCTTGCAGAGGCAATAAAGTCATTGTTGCTTAACATTCATGCATTCTTTATTCATTCATCACACAAATAGGGGGATGACTAACAAGGTAGGCCAGGAGGGGTGGTAGAGGAGGGAAGGAAAATGCCACACAGCACTTTAAGCACCGCACTTTAAAAGTTTACAACTTTAAAATTTATTGAATGACAGCCTTCTTTTTTTTTGGGCAATCCTCTGTGGTGGAGTGGCTGGTTGGCCGGAGGCCCCCCCACCGCGTTCTTGGGCATCTGGGTGTGGAGGCTATGGAACTTGGGGAGGAGGGCGGTTGGTTACAGAGGGGCTGCAGTGGCAGTCTGTGCTCCAGCTGCCTTTGCTGCAGCTCAACCATACACTGGAGCATACTGGTTTGGTCCTCCAGCAGCCTCAGCATTGAATCCTGCCTCCTCTCATCACGCTGCCGCCACATTTGAGCTTCAGCCCTGTCTTCAGCCCGCCACTTACTCTCTTCAGCCCGCTACATCTCCTCCCGGTCATTTTGTGCTTTCCTGCACTCTGACATTATTTGCCTCCACGCATTCGTCTGTGCTCTGTCAGTGTGGGAGGACAGCATGAGCTCGGAGAACATTTCATCGCGAGTGCATTTTTTTTTCTTTCTAAGCTTCACTAGCCTCTGGGAAGGAGAAGATCCTGTGATCATTGAAACACATGCAGCTGGTGGAGGAGAAAAAAAAAGGGACAGCGGTATTTAAAAAGACACATTTTATAAAACAGTGGCTACACTCTTTCAGGGTAAACCTTGCTGTTAACATTACATACATAGCACATGTGCTTTCGTTACAAGGTCGCATTTTGCCTCCCCCCACCGTGTGGCTACCCCCTCAACCTTCCCCCCTCCCTGTGGCTAACAGCGGGGAACATTTCTGTTTAGCCACAGGCAAACAGCCCAGCAGGAATGGGCTCCTCTGAGTGTCCCCTGAAGAAAAGCACTCTATTTCAACCAGGTGACCATGAATTATATCTCACTCTCCTGAGGATAACACAGAGAGATAAAGAACGGATGTTGTTTGAATGCCAGCAAACATACACTGCAATGCTTTGTTCTACAGTTATTCCTGAGTACGTGTTACTGGCCTGGAGTGGTAAAGTGTCCTACCATGAAGGACGCAATAAGGCTGCCCTCCCCAGAAACCTTTTGCAAAGGCTTTAGGAGTACATCTAGGAGAACCGCGAATGCCAGGGCAAAGTAATCCTTTCACATGCTTGCTTTTAAACCATGTATAGTATTTTAAAAGGTACACTCACCAGAGGTCCCTTCTCCGTCTGCTGGGTACAGGAGGCAGCCTTGGGTGGGTTCGGGGGGTACTGGCTCCAGGTCCAGGGTGAGAAACAGTTCCTGGCTGTCGGGAAAACCGGTTTCTCCGCTTGCTTGCTGTGAGCTATCTACAACCTCATCATCATCTTCTTCGTCCCCAAAACCTGCTTCCGTATTGCCTCCATCTCCATTGAAGGAGTCAAACAGCACGGCTGGGGTAGTGGTGGCTGAACCCCCTAAAATGGCATGCAGCTCATCATAGAAGCAGCATGATTGGGGCTCTGACCCGGAGCGGCCGTTCGCCTCTCTGGTTTTCTGGTAGGCTTGCCTCAGCTCCTTAAGTTTCACGCGGCACTGCTTCGGGTCCCTGTTATGGCCTCTGTCCTTCATGCCCTGGGAGATTTTGACAAAGGTTTTGGCATTTCGAAAACTGGAACGGAGTTCTGATAGCACGGATTCCTCTCCCCAAACAGCGATCAGATCCCGTACCTCCCGTTCGGTCCATGCTGGAGCTCTTTTGCGATTCTGGGACTCCATCATGGTCACCTGTGCTGATGAGCTCTGCGTGGTCACCTGCAGCTTGCCACGCTGGCCAAACAGGAAATGAGATTTAAAAGTTTGCGGTTCTTTTCCTGTCTACCTGGCCAGTGCATCTGAGTTGAGAGTGCTGTCCAGAGCGGTCACAATGGAGCACTCTGGGATAGCTCCTGGAGGCCAATACCATCGAATTGTGTCCACAGTACCCCAAATTCGAGCCGGCAAGGTCGATTTAAGCGTTAATCCGTTTGTCAGGGGTGGAGTAAGGAAATCGATTTTAAGAGCCCTTTAAGTCGAAATAAAGGGCTTCATTGTGTGGACGAGTGCAGGTTTACATCGATTTAACGCTGCTAAATTCGACCTAAAGTCCTAGTGTAGACCAGGGCTTAGTTATACTGCAGCTTCAATACCAAATTTGCTTAACTTTGTTTGCCACCTAACATAGGTATGCACCTGTCCCTTCCTTCATCAAGGGGTGTGTATGTTGGCAGTCTTTTCAGTCTTTTGAAGATTTGGTCCTCAGCCATACTGTGTTCATTTCCATTTTTGAGTACTCTAGTTGTGCTGTGCTGTTAAACTACTACTGTGTTGCCTCTTGTGGCTACATCTCTGTAGTGGATATTTGCACCATATTTGCAAGGTGCTTTGGGATCCTTGAGGATGAGAGCTGCTACATTCCTGTAAAATTATTGTTTTAATAAATTAATAGTTACTTGCTAACACATTACCCTATGTAAATACAAGCTTAGTTTTCTTGTGAAAATGTATAATTCTGCAACTTTTTAAAATCTAAAAAATAAAACAAAAAATTACAATTTAGTCCCCAGCACGTTCTCCTGAGGCTTTGTAGACTGAAGAGATATTTGCTGTGTTTCCCCAGTTTCTACAGTTACCAGAAAAACCCTAAATAAAGTCTTGATCGTGGATAACAGAATTTCACATTCATAGTTTAAACATCCTGACAGAATTCATTTTGAGAAAGAAATAGCATAATTTTAATAAAAAGGAGTTTAAGCAAGAGTATGAGTATAAAAATATGCCAAGAATTAATTTAATATTTCATAGACTTGTAAATAATGCTTTGCTCTGAAATGATAAAAGTGCAGTTTTAGTTTTGTACTTGAATTTTTTCCTGAAATGGTTTAGTATTTCTTTCAGGATTATCATTGGTGGTGGAGATCATTCTTAATGAGCAGCTTTACAGCTGTTTATCTTTTTATCTATGAGGTTCATTACTTCTTCTCTGAACTCCAAATAATGGGAACTGCTAGTACCATTTTATACTTTGGGTATACTAGGATCATGGTTTTGATATTTTTCCTTTTTACAGGTAAGTGCAGCATTATCGGTGAAATTCAATGCAACGGTTTCAGGGTTGCTGTTTTCTGATCATTCTAGTCAGAGTCAAGTTGAGAAACACTTGCTTGGAAGAAACCAGCAATTTTGATATTAAATATGGTTTGAGTCTGCTGCTACCATTATTCACTCACTTTACAGCACCCAAAAATATGCACGCTAGCGACATAACAGTACAGATAACTTATTGTTCCTGACCTGAAGATCTACAATCTAATTTGCAGCGATTCTTTTCTAACTTGTTGAGTTTCCTTGATTATTGCATGGTAGTGTAACAGTGACCTAAGAACATTATAGATTTACATTTTCAAAGTGTCCTTGACAGAAAAGCTTTTATATTGGAAATTACTTAGGAAGTCACAAAATGAAAGGAATGCTGATTGCTGATCACACACACACACACACACACACGTATATCTATAATGAATGTAAATGAAAGGTAAGAAACGGAGACTAAAACTGAGAATGGTCTTTGCTAGAAGGATGAATGTGGGACTGGAAGATTTAATCCTGACACTCTGACACTAACTGTTGCAAGTCACTCAACATCTTGATGTCTTTTCACAGTGTGTAAAATGGGGCTAACACTTATCTAATTAATCCTTACAACAGATAATATTTGTAAAAGGTTTTGAAAATGTAAAGTGATCTAAATGCTAAATATAACTATTACTAAATGTAAAGGCTTTAAATTGCAAATGTCACACGCAGTGTATAGGGACTGGAAATTTTTATTTTCAATTTATTTAACTTGATAATGAATGCAAGATGTCCAAATATTCACATGGTAGTGAACTGGTATTGAGTATGTGATAGAAAGCGAATACCTAGAGCAGTCAGACACTTGAAATGCCAGATAGTAAAGCAGATGCGATGTTGCGCAACTTGCAGATGCAAAGAAGAAAAGAGGGGTTAGGAATGTGTTGAACAAAACTTGCCCTACACTGACTCAAAAAAAAAAAGTTTGGGGGGGAGTTACATGTCTTGGGAGTTCTGAACCTATTGAAATGAAGCAAGTGGGGTACTGCAGCACATTGTTAAACAGACAGCGTGAGGACACTTCCAGTGTTGTACTGTTGAGATGCAGGCAGGACTGTGGTCAACTAGAATGTACTTTTCTCATATCTTCTGATGTAATTAAACTTGGAGCATAATGTGAGGAACAGGATTTTTTCCAGAATCAGACCTTAGCTTTCTGGTAGAGTATGAAAAATGAAGAATGTGTGAATTTTATTGATCACACCATCAGCTCTTTTCCCCAGCCCCACAGAAAAGGCTAGGGTTGTGAGGTCCAGGTTCAGCAGAAAGGTCTTTAGTACTGCAGTGAGTCAGCAAGCACCTGGCTAATCCAAGAAACCTCCTTCTGCACTCATGTTCAATGGGTGCTTGCTATGGAGACTTCTAGGGGGCTATTCACTTCAGGCTTCCTCATTTGTTCAAGAGAAGGGTCTAAATCTGGCCTCTTGTGACTGTGGCTGTAACTTTCAGAATTTAGAAAGGCAGGATGGCTCAGTGGTTAGGTTGCAAGTCTAGGACTTCAGAGACGTGGGTTCTATTCCCAGCTGTGCCACAGACTTCCTTGGACAATTTACTATGGGCCAATCTACACTAAAGCTGTAAATTGACCTCAGTTATGTAAGTTTCATAACTGAAGTCGACATGACTTACAGAAGTTTCTAGACCACGCTGTGTCGACAGGAGACGCTCTCCCACCGACTTAGCAGGTCTTCACCAGACCCACTAAATCGATCGCAGTAGTGCTGAGTTTAGCCATTAGTGTAGACAAGCCCGAAGTCTCTGTGCCTCAGTTCCCTCTCTGTAATATGGAGAGAACTCTTTTTTACCTCACAACTGTGTGTGAGGATAAACACATTAAAGATTATGAGGTGCTCAGGTACTGCAGTGATGGGGTCTTATAATAACACAGCATGCATATATACATCTACAGAGAAGAGAAGACTCAGCATCTTATTTGTCATGCGTCACCATTTCAAGACACACACAATTATTTTTTTTAAAAGCCACAAATCTGGGGAGATTCTTGGGAGCAAGAGATAGGCTAATAAAAGTCCTTTCTTAGATTCCCCCATCTCTTCTTGGCAGATCCTCATTTACATTCAGTTCATAAGTAAAAAATTTAAAAATAAATATTTTGGCTGCTCAGGGTTGCTTACATCACCGGTCTCTTCTCTGCTGCTGCCCTGCCCCACCTTCTCTAGTATCACTATGTTTGCCGAGATTAGTTCATCTGAGCTCATTGTTATTTGTTGCTTGCCATATGCTAATTGTGGAGAGAAGTAGATTTGGAGCCTGGCTACTTACTAGGGTAACTTCAATGCTGTTGGAGAGAAGGAACTTTTGCTTGCTCACTTTGGATCTGCTACCATCCTTGGATCTATGATTAAGACCTCTGTAATTTTATTCTGAGGAAACCTGAAGAAAAGTGGTGAAAAGGCAAATGGTGATGAATGGAGAATGAGATGCCAGGTAGGAGTTGCCACCATTTTAACAAGAGGAACATTCAGGGGGATAAAACTTCACACGCCGTAGACTTCCAAACAGAAAGCCATACTTTGAAATGTGGTATCAAGGTTCCTTCCCCACTCTGAACGCTAGGGTACAGATGTGGGGACCTGCATGAAAATCTCCTAAGCTTACTTTTACCAGCTTAGGTTAAAACTTCCCCAAGGTACAAACCATTTTACCTTTTGCCCTTGGACTTTCGCTGCCACCACCAAACGTCTAACACCAGTATTATTATTATTAGGAAAGAGTTCGTTTGGAAATGACTTTTCCCCCAAAATCCTCCCAAATCTTACCCCCTTTTTTCTGGTGAAGGTTTGATAAAAATCCTCACCAATTTGCATAGGTGACCACAGACCCAAACCTTTGGATCTTAAGAACAATGAAGAAAGCATTCAGTTTCTTAAAAGAAGAAAAAGTAAAAAAGAATCACCTCTGTAAAATCAGGGTGGTAAATACCTTACAGGATAATTAGATTAAAAACATAGACAGTCCCTCTAGGCAAAACCTTAAGTTACAAAAAGACACAAAAACAGGGATGTCCATTCCGTTCAGCACAGCTTATTTTCTCAGCCATTTAAACAAACAGAATCTAATGCATATCTAGCTAGATTACTTACTAAGTTCTAAGACTCCATTCCTGTTCTGTCCCCGGCAAAAGCATCACACAGACAGACCCAGACCCTTTGTTTCTCCCCCCCTCCAACTTTGAAAGTATCTTGTCTCCTCATTGGTCATTGTGGTCAGGTGCCAGCAAGGTTATCCTAGCTTCTTAACCCTTTACAGGTGAAAGGATTTTTCCTCTGGCCAGGAGGAATTTTAAAGGTGTTTACCCTTCCCTTTATATTTATGACATGTGGCCTCTGAAATTACTCATGCAAACTGGGATCTACTACAGAATTACCCTAACATTCATAAGCAAGTGGCTCCCAGAGTAATTTTGGGGCCTGACCTGGAAAATTTGGCCCAGAAAGTTTCATACTGAAGAGGAAAAGATCTTTTTTTGAACTTGTTTTGTTTGCAGAAAATTGCATCTTGTTCATGCTTAGGCTCACATCTTTCTAATTCTCTTTCATTATCTTGGTGCTGCAAGATGTGGAGTTCACACAGTCCTATCTTACATGTGCCATTTCACTTTAAATCATCAAGCACGAGACTGGTAGAATTATTGGGAAAATGCCTTCTGTATATAGAGGGTTATTTTAAACTGTGACTAGTGATGTTAATTTGTAGTATCCTGTTATTGATGAGCTACAAGACACTGACAGATAACTCATTGCTACCTCTAAAAGACTTCTACCTGCTTATTGAAAACCACTGCAAATATTTATATTCGCTTAACATAGATCTAGAATTCTAGAAATGTAGGAGTGGAAGGGAGCTTGATAGGTCATTTAGACCAGTCTTTTGCACTGAGGTAGGACTAGGTATATATGGCCAAATTGCACGCAACTGTCTCTAGGCAGTTTTTCTTCTGTATTTTCCTGGACATTGTAAAAGTTGGTGGGGTTTTTTTCTTTTTCTTACTATTTAAGCCCTGCAGCTGAGAGGGGAAGAGGGCCTGATCTTTTTTATATCTGAAACTGATAGAATAACCACCTGAGGTAACAAAACAGCAGTGTGCCTGCTAGAATTAGCAAGGAGCATTAGTGTATGCGTTTCTGAGCAAAGTGAGCCAAATACTCTGTGTACGTTATGTTTAATGATGTTAGCTGCCATGTATCTGCTATGTTTCTTCTTTCTCATTATTTACACCCTGCTGAAGTCTGTCTCTTCTTCCCTTTTCATTGGGAGTAGGGGAAAGACTGTGGATTGTATCTGCAGTTTAGAGTCTCTTAAAATTGCAATTGAGAAGGATTTAATTCTTCCAATTTTAAATTATTAGAAAGCAAACATGGAATGTGGCATGTTGCCAGTTAAACTGCTGCTTAAATCCTGGCAAAACAGAGAAGCTCCAGATGTCCTCTGTAATTTACAAAAAGAAATCTATAGTTAAAAATGTTTTAATTATTTTTAAATTAAAGCAATATGTTAATGTGTGTATAGGTTAGTTGCTACTCTGCCAATTTCAATTTAGGAGACGTAAATTGGTAGAATTAAAAATATTCTTTTTACCTATAAAATGATGATTTAAGTTGCCATGGCAGCTGCTGAAATGGTACTAAGAGCTTCAGATGTGCTGATTCTGGAGTCGTTGATGGGGATACCTGAAAAAGTACAATAATATGTAATTCTGTTGTTTTCATGTGTTAACTTTTATAAACCACATTAATAGTGGCACTGCTTTCTATAACCATTTCATGAAGAAATCACTGTGCAGTCATATTATTTTAGGAAGTGACTGTTTTCTAAATTCTGTACATGGTAATTTCCCATGAATTAGCAATTCAGAGTTGAGTCGTTGATAACATTCAAAACAGAATGTTAGTTTATCCTCTCTAATTAGTTTAACAATCTGTGCTTTGGGTGGATAGTAAACTACTATACCAAGACAATCCAACCAAGGTTATAGGAGTTTTGTTTGCTTTATCATTACTTTTCCTTAGTAGCATCCAATTTGTAAATTAAACTGTAAGAAGGGCCCAATCCTGCCAACACTTCTGAATGTGAGTAAAGTTACTGACATGAGTTAATGAATTACTCATGTGAGTACATCTGCTCACGTGCATAACTATTTGAAGGAGTGGGACCTTGACCTATTCCAGTTATGTCAGCAATAGGTATCTTGTTTTACTATATTTTTAAATCACAGTAGCTGAAATCCAATATAAAAGTCATCATTAACAGCTCATATATGGCAACATAGTGTGATATTTTGGTCTCCACAAAAGAAATCACAGTGAATAGCCAAGTAGGAGCTGAATGCTGAAGCTGAACAAATACTTGTGAATATTTAAAACAATGACTGTCACCAATATATAATCAAGCTGGCCAAATCTAACAATTATTGTGTACATCAAAACAGACACTATTTTAACTGGTGATAGTTATGATTACGTGGATTTTATGCTTGGGGACAAAAAATGGTTGTGTTTAGTCAAAGCATGTTGCTTTACAGTGACCTCTATTTTTGAACATCACTTTCACTTGTGAGTTAATGCCATGTTCAAAACTGAGTTTTGATCTTCTGGGTAGACTGTGTTTAGAATCTGAGATTCTGAAGCATCCACCACTGTGTAGTGATTGAAACCAGTATGATTTCAAAAGCTACATAAAAAGCTTTTAAGATATATAAAAAGTATCAGCCAAGTACAGAGTGCTCTTCTATTTGCTTTCTTACATTCTGTTCGTGCTCTGAATGTTTTTTCTTCATTAAACAGTAAAGCTGGAAAAGCTGAGGTGGAATAGGACAGTCTGCTTTGAAGTGTTTTGGCATTATTTGGTGCAGTAATTCTGTTTTTAATATTGAAGTGAAATTAAAGAAATTGTTTACTAATAACTTGATGTTACCCAGTTAAATGTTAGCTCATGGTATTCTTTCCAAATACACCAAAAGAAAACTGTTGCTAAGTGCTATTATGTATTACTGCCTAAAGTATTCAGAAGCCGAGGACAAAAAATCAAGCGAGCTGAATTGTCAGTTCTTTCTGGTATATTGGTCATATTTTGCCTCTTGGGGTAGGGATGTTACTTGACACATTCAGTAACATCTTGACTATCAGTTTCATGAATTTTAAATAACTATCATAAAAAACAAGCTTACATTTACACTTCTGTAGAATCAGATAGAAGATACATAATGGTTTGCAGTGAGCTGATGCTTTCATTTCTATGGATGAGCTCTAAGGGCTTATCACGGAAAGTTAGAATCTTAAAGTAATTGTGAAGGACATCCCTTTGAAGATAGCTCTACCAAAAAAAAGTAATTTCTTAAATGCATGTCCACCCAAATCCATATTCATATCTTTGTAAGTTTGCAGGCAGCTTGGGATCACTTAAACGAAAATAAAAAATATAAAAAGCTGCAGTGGTAATGCTTGATTCTAGAACAAATCAAGGCCTTATAGGGCTGTCAGGGGAGTGTGTGTAGGGATTTGGATTTTTCACAATATTATGGGGCAAAGAGAAGTGTATATCAAAGTTGTATCCCTATCCCTATTGTGGAATAATAGTAGAGAGATAACAGAAAATTTTTCAGAGAGTACTGTAAATTATATTTCCTCTCTGAATCAGTGATGTTTATTGGAATAAACTGATTAACATCCACAGTAAATAGAATCCACAATGAGAAGAGTTTGGGGGTTTTCCTGTTCTGTGTTCCATCCAATATTTCACTTGAGATTGAAAGCCTTCTTGCACTCTGATAACTAAATAGCCAGTCATATGAATATGTAACTTGAATCAGTAGACTGTACAGATTCTTTCAGAAAATTCTGATTTTGCTTTTTACCATGCTTTGTGAAAGAAACTGAAGTAGCTTTGAATGGTAACAAATTATACCACTTATAAACAAATAACCTAGTTGTTTTTTTGGTAAACATAGACATGTTTTTGAATTGGGCATCCTGTTATAAGTATACATGCCTGGTATCAATTTTAGTAAGCTAATTAGAAATCTAATAGTGTCCCTTCTGCAGGAATCATAGAATCATAGAATCATAGAATATCAGGGTTGGAAGGGACCCCAGAAGGTCATCTAGTCCAACCCCCTGCTCAAAGCAGGACCAATTCCCAGTTAAATCATCCCAGCCAGGGCTTTGTCAAGCCTGACCTTAAAAACCTCTAAGGAAGGAGATTCAACCACCTCCCTAGGTAACGCATTCCAGTGTTTCACCACCCTCTTAGTGAAAAAGTTTTTCCTAATATCCAATCTAAACCTCCCCCACTGCAACTTCAGACCATTACTCCTCGTTCTATCATCTGCTACCACTGAGAACAGTCTAGAGCCATCCTCTTTGGAACCCCCTTTCAGGTAGTTGAAAGCAGCTATCAAATCCCCCCTCATTCTTCTCTTCTGCAGGCTAAACAATCCCAGCTCCCTCAGCCTCTCCTCATAAACTCATGTGTTCCAGTCCCCTAATCATTTTTGTTGCCCTTCGCTGGACTCTCTCCAATTTATCCACATCCTTCTTGAAGTGTGGGGCCCAAAACTGGACACAGTACTCCAGATGAGGCCTCACCAATGTCGAATAGAGGGGAACGATCACGTCCCTCGATCTGCTCGCTATGCCCCTACTTATACATCCCAAAATGCCATTGGCCTCCTTGGCAACAAGGGCACACTGCTGACTCATATCCAGCTTCTCGTCCACTGTCACCCCTAGGTCCTTTTCCGCAGAACTGCTGCCTAGCCATTCGGTCCCTAGTCTGTAGCTGTGCATTGGGTTCTTCCGTCCTAAGTGCAGGACCCTGCACTTATCCTTATTGAACCTCATCAGATTCCTTTTGGCCCAATCTTCCAATTGGTCTAGGTCCTTCTGTATCCTATCCCTCCCCTCCAGCGTATCTACCACTCCTCCCAGTTTAGTATCATCCGCAAATTTGCTGAGAGTGCAATCCACACCATCCTCCAGATCATTTATGAAGATATTGAATAAAACCGGCCCCAGGACCGACCCTTGGGGCACTCCACTTGATACCGGCTGCCAACTAGACATGGAGCCATTGATCACTACCCGTTGAGCCCGACAATCTAGCCAGCTTTCTACCCACCTTATAGTGCATTCATCCAGCCCATACTTCCTTAACTTGCTGACAAGAATACTATGGGAGACCGTGTCAAAAGCTTTGCTAAAGTCAAGAAACAATACATCCACTGCTTTCCCTTCATCCACAGAACCAGTAATCTCATCGTAAAAGGCGATTAGATTAGTCAGGCATGACCTTCCCTTGGTGAATCCATGCTGGCTGTTCCTGATCACTTTCCTCTCATGCAAGTGCTTCAGGATTGATTCTTTGAGGACCTGCTCCATGATTTTTCCAGGGACTGAGGTGAGGCTGACTGGCCTGTAGTTCCCAGGATCTTCCTTCTTCCCTTTTTTAAAGATTGGCACTACATTAGCCTTTTTCCAGTCATCCGGGACTTCCCCGGTTCGCCATGAGTTTTCAAAGATAATGGCCAGTGGCTCTGCAATCACAGCCGCCAATTCCTTCAGCACTCTCGGATGCAACTCGTCCGGCCCCATGGACTTGTGCACGTCCAGCTTTTCTAAATAGTCCCTAACCGCCTCTATCTCCACAGAGGGCTGGCCATCTCTTCCGCATTTTGTGATGCCCAGCGCAGCAGTCTGGGAGCTGACCTTGTTAGTGAAAACAGAGGCAAAAAAAGCATTGAGTACATTAGCTTTTTCCACATCCTCTGTCACTAGGTTGCCTCCCTCATTCAGTAAGGGGCCCACACATTCCTTGGCTTTCTTCTTGTTGCCAACATACCTGAAGAAACCCTTCTTGTTACTCTTGACATCTCTGGCTAGCTGCAGCTCCAGGTGCGATTTGGCCCTCCTGATAACATTCCTACATGCCCGAGCAATATTTTTATACTCTTCCCTGGTCATATGTCCAACCTTCCACTTCTTGTAAGCTTCTTTTTTATGTTTAAGTTCCGCTAGGATTTCACCATTAAGCCAAGCTGGTCGCCTGCCATATTTACTATTCTTTCGACTCATCGGGATGGTTTGTCCCTGTAACCTCAACAGGGATTCCTTGAAATACAGCCAGCTCTCCTGGACTCCTTTCCCCTTCAAGTTAGTCCCCCAGGGGATCCTGGCCATCCGTTCCCTGAGGGAGTCGAAGTCTGCTTTCCTGAAGTCCAGGGTCCGTATCCTGCTGCTTACCTTTCTTCCCTGCATCAGGATCCTGAACTCAACCAACTCATGGTCACTGCCTCCCAGATTCCCATCCACTTTTGCTTCCCCCACTAATTCTACCCGGTTTGTGAGCAGCAGGTCAAGAAAAGCGCCCCCCCTAGTTGGCTCCTCTAGCACTTGCGCCAGGAAATTGTCCCCTACGCTTTCCAAAAACTTCCTGGATTGTTAAACAGGAAAGGGTGTCCTGTTTAACAAGCTGGTTCAGATGTTTATTGGAATGCTATTTTAAGTAAAGCAACAAAGGCTGGCAATGGAGGCAAGATTTCAGTTGAGAGAAACTGTATCAGCTGTGTGCTTGTATTTCAAGACTGGCTTTCATGAGAGAGGTGCTCAGAGGGAAGAGAATCTGAAAATGCCAGCCTTGACTTGTCTGGCATCAGTGTCTCACCAGTGTGCCAAGCTAACTGATAACATTTCGAACAATGGCAGTCAGGCACCTAACTCCTTTGGGAGCCTCTGAAAATCCCAGTCTTCTTGTCCAACACACTGAAGTAAATGATATAGCTATAGCTGCAGCCTTTAAAATAGCCACTGAATGCATCCAATTAAGTGAGCTGTAGCTCACGAAAGCTCATGCTCAAATAAATTGGTTAGTTTCTAAGGTGCCTCAAGTACTCCTTTTCTTTTTGCAAATACAGACTAACATGGCTGCTACTTTGAAACCTTTAAAATAACTGTTTCCTTTACTTGTATTCACCTCACCCAGGTATTACTTGGTTTGTATTTTACTCTTAACTGGTTGGTCAGTGCCAAATATCACGGATTAGGATGGTGTCCCACATAAGCAATTCTAACAATTTATACCCATTTATCACTTCTGTAAATTCCTACACCAGGTGCCGGACAGGGAAGAATTAGGCCCACTCTGCTCAGTCAGTCATTCATACATAGCAGCTTAGTGCAGTGGCCTTCACAATACAGGGTTGAAGTGAAATACGTTAGTTTACTTAAAAATTTTGCAAAGGCAATAGAAAATAAATGACTTTACAAGCAGAATAGAAAAGTCAAGTGACAGCCTTTCAGATAGCGATAAAGCTGTGAACCAGGTTGGGGAAGAAATACTCCCTTCCCCAGAGGTGGTCTTGTTGTTGGAACCTGGAAGAAGTAGGCAGCTTTTATGAGAGGTTTTTAAGTGAGTTATAGGAGCTCTGCAAACATAGAGTTTACTCATGAACAATAATTTAATCCAACTGTCAGGTAATGTTGGCTTTGTGTAATCTTAAATTAACTGTGTAATATCAAACTACTGAAAACAAGCAATGTGCTGAACTCAGCCACGGGAGCTGTTAGTCTGTCAGATAAATGTTTAACCTACAGGTTTAAAAAACCCTTGGGAATATTTAAAAGATTGCTTCATTGAATTTTTCAACTGATTCGCTATAATTCACTCATCATAAATCTGCAAGCAAGGATGCTTAAAGGGAGACCATGGTAGCTCCTTTCAGACTACTCTCATCTTTGATGTTTGCAGCAGACTTGATAGCTATCAACCAGGGACTATTTATTAGTCAAATAATGGAAGCCACAGAGTTACATCACCTGTGAAGTCTTTCCAGTACAACCATTCACATTCTAAATCCTTAAGAAATTTTTGTTTGGATGGAGGAATTACGGTGCATGCTGGGGTTTATAATGGAAACGGTGACTGAACTCTTAACTACAGATGTGCCATTATAATATTGGTAGGGGAGATTTTGTGTATTGACGATGAAAGTAGTTATATAGGCTACTGGACAAAATCCAAATGAGGTGTCTAGCAGTTTTATGTCTAAGAGCCACATCTGACAGGTAACAGGTGGTATCTGGCACTTGCCTCCATTTTATGCATTTACTAGTATGCATCTCAGATTTAGCGGCTAATGTCATAGTAAATCTGGTTGTCTTCTACTATCTAAATTGGCAAAATCTCCAAGAAAGAGAATATTTTCTCTTTGATTTGTTGAGCAGATTTTGGAGAGGGAAGTTGGCAAGTGATTCTATCAATGTACATGAGAAAAACCTGATTATAGATTAAATAGTCCTTGTTCACTGGGAATGGCTTTGGTAATTTTGTATTTTGAATGAAGTCCTCCTTTGAGGGGAAAGTGGTGCGCAGGGAAGGTCCAGAGTAACAAGGGTCAGTGCGTGGGTGTGTTTATATAGAGTCTATTTCTGTAATAAGCTTGTACATACTTGCAATTGCATGTTCATAGAACTGCAGTGGAAAAATCTTAAACCTTGTGCTAAAATTTGAGCGCTTTCTCTTTAAAATATTGAATTTCTATTACAGGAAAGCTGGTTTATTTTAAGATACCTAATATGTGAAACATACAGGAAAAACAGCACTTCAATAAAACC
The DNA here is from genome assembly GCF_965140285.1 of Lepidochelys kempii. NCBI lineage: Eukaryota > Metazoa > Chordata > Testudines > Cheloniidae > Lepidochelys > Lepidochelys kempii. Next base: position 97,474,794 of record NC_136388.1, on the reverse strand, counting down.
TAGTCTACCCGACAAACTTTTGCCAGCAACAGTTATGCCGCTTTAATTAAAACCGCTGTTGCATGTCCACACTATGCTCCTTGTGTCTGTGGAGTGCATCCACACCAGCAGCTCTTGAATCAACACAGAGAGCAGTGCACTGTGGGTAACTATCCCACTGTGCAACTGGCCGCAGGGTGCTTTGGGAAGGGTTTGCAATGTCTCATGGGGCAGGTACAGCGTCACATGATGCAGGGTTCTCAATTCCATCCTTCCAGGGGCATCCTAGTAGATTGTCAGCCACTTTTTCAACTAAAGTATGTGTGGGGGAGGGAGAGGAGAGTGGTGTGTCTGGGGTGGGGAAGACAGCAGGCTGACCGACCTATCCTGTGGCAGGGGGAGGGGGACACCCCCCTGGCTCTGCTCCGCACAGCAGTCTGTCCCGAAGCAGCCCGCTCTGCCAGCCTGCCTGTGGCTCTGTGAGTTCCCTCTGAGTTCTCCCACAGCCTCCTCGGCTGCCAGGAGCGGCATCCTGAGCTGCTCTGTGAGCTCTCCCTGCTGAGGAATGTGAAAGCACAGCAGTTGTCCCCTCCTGCTCCCCACTCCCCACAGCAGCAGTCTGCCTGGCGCTGTGTTCCTAGCGCAGGACACAACAGGAGCATTCCACCTTAATGATTTGCTCTTTGTTCCCCAAACACAGCAGCAGGCTCAGCTGTCAGATACTTCTCAGAGCTTTAAAAGGGGACGAGCACATGCCTGCAGGGCAGCAGACTAGTGATCAAAACAGTGAGCAGAGCGGTCACGGCAGGCATTGTGGGATACCGGTGGAAGCCAGTTATGTCGACAAACAGCAGTGGCTACACTGACGCTTTGTCACTTTAACTTTCCCACAAAAAGCTTTATGCCTCTCATTGAGATGGTTTTATTTTGTCAGCAAAACAGCAGAGTTTTGCCGCCAAAAGTAGCGTTGTGTGTGTATACCTCGCCTGTTTTGTCAGTAAAAGACAACTTTTGCCAACAAAACTTTGTGGTATAGACAAGGTCTAAGGAGGAGGTTTTTAAGAGACACAGCCTGCTTTGAGCCTTCTATCTTACAAACATAAGAAGGTGGGATACAGAGGAACACTGAAAGAAGCTACCAGCTAGGGGAGGAGAGGTTGTAACAATGCAAATACGGGCATATTGGACACAATGGGAAGGAGTTGGAGAATCAACTATAAAATAGACATAGACTTTGTCTACACTGCACTTTTGTCAGTAAAACTTTTGTTGTTCAGGGGTGTGAAAAAAACACACACACCCCCAAATGACAAAACTTTTACCACCAAAAAGCACCGGTGTGAAGCTATCGTGTCTCATTGGGGGTGGATTTATTTTTTGTCTGTGGGAGAGCTCTCTCCTGCTGACAAAGAGTGGCTACACTGTGTGCCTTTTAGCAGCACAGCTGTGTTGCTAAAAAGTGCATAGTGTAGATATAGCTTTAGTGATGTCAAGCCTTAGTGATGTAAATTCCTTTTGTGGTTGGTGTATGAGTTCCTATCAAACCCACTGTTTCGGACTATGATAACTGTAAATCTGGAGGAAAAGGGTAATCTACAGCACCTAATAGTAGGTTGTCAAAAAGCCCTTTACTAGAAATATACGTGGCAAAATGAAGTATCACAAGAACTAGCAGGTATATAATAGGAAGCATCTGAAGAAAGGCTCCTCATTTATCACTTGCGAAAGTCTGGTCAGCAAGTGGGTAGAAAGACAGAAAAGCTAATTCAATAAATATGCAAAAGGTAAAATAGTCTAACAAAGAACCTGAGATTCCCTTTCATTGATTTGCCTTGTGATAGTGAATAATAGAGCTGATATTGAACATGTTCTATTTTCCATAGTTATGTTTATAAAAGCCTCTGATGGTATGTCTCCCAAGGGTGCAGTGAATCTTTTATAGGACTGTTGTAGTAAAACACAGCATGTCGCTGTCTTTTTAAAAACTTGTTCAGCCAGCACTGATTTCTCTACTGTTAGCAGGGTATTAATTGTGGCAACTAGTTAATATCTGTGCCTCAGTTAACCAATGTGCAAAGTGCCTATTGCAATAGCTATGTTTATAAAAAGCCTCTGATGGAGTGGACTGGGTATGTCTCCTAAGGGTGCAGTGAATCTTTATAGGAGTGTTGCACGTCGCTGTCTTTTTAAAAACTTGTTTAGCTAACACTGATTTTTCCTACCATTGGGAGGGTGTTAATTGTGACATCTAGTTTAATGTCTGTGCCTCAGTTAACCAATGTGCAAAGTGCTTATAATAATAGCTATGTCCTGGAGGGGTTTTGAGGTTTAATATTGAATCTCCTTGAATGCAAGGTTGTTAGAAGGGCAACTTATTTATTTCATAAAGTTTGCCTTTGAAATTGGTGCAGGAATTTGAGAGAAACATTATATTTACCCCGAGTCTCAATTGAGTTAATGGGGAGGATATTTGGGACATATTGCACGTGACCCCAGTAACTGAAAAGGAAGCATAGTCTGCCCTCCTTTCCAGTCACTCCATCACAGTGATAGTGGGTGAGGCAGCTGCAACTTTGCTCTTTACAGTAAAAAGAGAAAATACTCTGGCCCTGGGCCAGTCTCTTCCTCTGCCGTATGTTGTTCTCCACCTTCTTAGAATCATAGAATATCAGGGTTGGAAGGGACCCCAGAAGGTCATCTAGTCCAACCCCCTGCTCAAAGCAGGACCAATTCCCAGTTAAATCATCCCAGCCAGGGCTTTGTCAAGCCTGACCTTAAAAACCTCTAAGGAAGGAGATTCTACCACCTCCCTAGGTAACGCATTCCAGTGTTTCACCACCCTCTTAGTGAAAAATTTTTTCCTAATATCCAATCTAAACCTCCCCCACTGCAACTTGAGACCATTACTCCTCGTTCTGTCATCTGCTACCACTGAGAACAGTCTAGAGCCATCCTCTTTGGAACCCCCTTTCAGGTAGTTGAAAGCAGCTATCAAATCCCCCCTCATTCTTCTCTTCTGCAGGCTAAACAATCCCAGCTCCCTCAGCCTCTCCTCATAACTCATGTGTTCCAGTCCCCTAATCATTTTTGTTGCCCTTCGCTGGACTCTCTCCAATTTATCCACATCCTTCTTGTAGTGTGGGGCCCAAAACTGGACACAGTACTCCAGATGAGGCCTCACCAATGTCGAATAGAGGGGAACGATCACGTCCCTCGATCTGCTCGCTATGCCCCTACTTATACATCCCAAAATGCCATTGGCCTTCTTGGCAACAAGGGCACACTGCTGACTCATATCCAGCTTCTCGTCCACTGTCACCCCTAGGTCCTTTTCTGCAGAACTGCTGCCTAGCCATTCGGTCCCTAGTCTGTAGCTGTGCATTGGGTTCTTCCGTCCTAAGTGCAGGACCCTGCACTTATCCTTATTGAACCTCATCAGATTCCTTTTGGCCCAATCTTCCAATTGGTCTAGGTCCTTCTGTATCCTATCCCTCCCCTCCAGCGTATCTACCACTCCTCCCAGTTTAGTATCATCCGCAAATTTGCTGAGAGTGCAATCCACACCATCCTCCAGATCATTTATGAAGATATTGAATAAAACTGGCCCCAGGACCGACCCTTGGGGCACTCCACTTGATACCGGCTGCCAACTAGACATGGAGCCATTGATCACTACCCGTTGAGCCCGACAATTTAGCCAGCTTTCTACCCACCTTATAGTGCATTCATCCAGCCCATACTTCCTTAACTTGCTGACAAGAATACTATGGGAGACCGTGTCAAAAGCTTTGCTAAAGTCAAGAAACAATACATCCACTGCTTTCCCTTCATCCACAGAACCAGTAATCTCATCATAAAAGGCGATTAGATTAGTCAGGCATGACCTTCCCTTGGTGAATCCATGCTGGCTGTTCCTGATCACTTTCCTCTCATGCAAGTGCTTCAGGATTGATTCTTTGAGGACCTGCTCCATGATTTTTCCAGGAACTGAGGTGAGGCTGACTGGCCTGTAGTTCCCAGGATCTTCCTTCTTCCCTTTTTTAAAGATTGGCACTACATTAGCCTTTTTCCAGTCATCTTGCCATGCAATGGTTACTCCTGCCTTAAATCTTCAGTAACTTCTGCAGGCTACTCAACCCTTGCTTATAGAGCAGAACGGACCACTATGATCATCAGAGCTGGGGTTGGGGTGCGGGCTTACCTCATGCAGCTCCCAGTCAGCAGCACAGCTGGGGTGCAGAGGAAGGCTTCCTGCCTGTCCAGGCATCGCAGACTGCGCTGTGCCCTGGAAGCAGCCAGCAGCAGGTCCAGCTCCTAGACTGAGGCACACAAGGAGCGCCGTGCAGCTCTCGTCCACAGGTGCTTGGGGCGGGGACAGTGCGCGGAGCCCCGTGGCCCCCCTGCCTAGGAGCCAGACCTGCTGCTGGCCGCATCCGGGGCGTAGTGCAGTGTCGGAACAGGTAGGGACTAGCTTGCCTTAGCCGGGCAGCACCGCCGACGGGACTTTTAACGGCCTGGTTGGCGGTGCTGACCAGAGCCGCCACGACCCAGTCCCTTCCATTCCGCGACCCAGTTCCCTTCCAGTCGTGACCCATGGTTTGAAAACCACGGCAGTAGACCACATGGCCTTGCAGTAGTGTATGACCTAAAGACAGTGTATAATTTGAGCTGGACAAGGCTTTTGCATATGTATACATTGTAAGTGTAGCATACAGTTGAGGAAGTTAACTACTAGTTGTTTTAGAGTATCCATGTGGCTGCTAATGACAGATTTATGTAATTTTGTAACTGTGTTCAGTTTTTTAGGGGCACATCATACAAGCAACTCCTAAAAAATCTTTTAGCTTTGAAATTGATAATTTAGTAGCCCAGGGTAAATGTCCATTGTTAAAAGTTAAAAAGTGCACTTTTATTTCTGGATAGGTAACTGGAGGATAATGGGATATTTTGGCCTGCTGGGATTTGCCTGTTATTAGACTTGCTCCAAGAGCATGTATGGAAGATAAACTAACTATTTTAACACTCTTCTTGTGTTAAGGACGATTGGATTTTTTGCCTGCTTCTGGTTTGTTAGTAAGATTTACAGTGTTGTGAAAGTGGACTGAAGAATTTCAAAGTGTCTTTGGATCTTATCACCCTTGCTGTGATATATTTTTACCCTGTATTGAGAAACCTACTTCAGTTATTTTAAAACGTAAAAGCTGAACTGCAACCTGTATGGCACAAAATACAGGCTATATAGATGGAAATAGCAGCTTGGGAAAACGTTTACACCAGTCATACTGTCCCTGAAAATGTTTATCCATTCTAATGACTTTTTAAAAATACTGTATCTGGAGAAACTAATGAATGATGCAATGAAACCATTTTTTAAAATAGTACATTATATAATTTCCAGATGAGATTTCTTGTTATTTTTGGTACTTTTCTTTTTACTCTTAGCAATTGTACCATCAAAGCATAGGACCGTCCAGTAAATACTATGTAAAAATTTGAAACTTTTTTTAACTTAAAACTGATTGTACATAGTATTGTGTACCTTTAAAACTCGTTTATCATCGTACAAAGGAACATGCATTTAGTGTAATGTAGAATTTTGTTAAGGATATCAACACTTTTTTTTTTTTTTTAAGAAAAACAAAGCACAACTCTGGCTGACTTGTCAAGTATGTCACCACTCCTAAGCATACGTTTCATTTATTTACTTTGTCAAATGGGCTGCCAAAAGGATGATTCCCTTATTTCTGGGCTATACTGCTAGTTATGGAGTGTTCAAATGTAGGGAGCAATAGCACGTGGAGCCTAACTGCTGCTTTGGATTAGAGGATGAGAGGCATTCTCTCTTCTAACCAGATCCCACGCTAGAGCTTTAAAGGAGATTACAAACACCTCCAATTGTATCTGGAAGTGAACAGGAAATAATTGCAGAGACGAGCTCGGTTGTTACGTTCATGCTGGTGACACTTGAAGAACAAAGGAATGTTCAGTGAAATTAAAGGAAATCTTTTTTTCACACAGTGTATGATCAAACTGGAACTCGTTGCCAGAGGAAGCTGTTGAAGCCATGAAGAGGGAAATGTTTAAAACATTTTCAGTGCTGCTGTGTGTGAAAGAGCAAATGATGTTGTTAATACAAATCTTTTTAAAGCTGGGATTTGCAGCATTGTCATCTGAGCCCTTTTTCTCTAGAAATTTAACTCCACTTACTATGCTTTTTTCTTTTTTTTTCTTTGTTCATATGGCATACCAGTGTCTCTGTGATCAGAGATATCCTGCCCCCTGCACTAAACGGGGACCCAGTCCCATAGTTAAGCCAAACGCCTAATGGGGAGAAATTGTCTTGAGTAAATTGTACTCCATTTGCTTATTTTGTTAGTCTTGAATTAGTAAGAAGAAATTGTTTTGGTTTTATCTTTTGCTTTATGTGTTATTCAGTGTTTTTAGAAGGATAGAAGTGTTATGGCTATCATTCTTGCTTTTGAAATTATTTACTGTTTTGTGTGTGAGTGAAGAATGTATGGCATGCTAACAGAGACCAGTGCTGATGGGCCAGATGGTCGGGAGGGGAGTGGAGAAATCGAGAGGAATCCCTCGGGTGGCAGATTGACGATCCTAAAGCAAAGGCATACGCCCCAAGGACAAGATAAAGAGTGGAGCCAGAGGAACAAGATAAGAAACAGCTGCGGATACTCCCAGTAACAACTTGATTGGGAGCAACCTTGACTAACAACTCTGGTTATAGACTTGTATGGGAACTTATTACTATAAAAGAAGGGTGTATTGCCATGGGACTTTGGGTTCATTCTGCATCAATATCGGAGCTTCGAACATGTTCGACAGAGGCCCAGCTCCCTTCCCTCGTGTGCAGTTTCAGCTGGCCACTGGAACTGACTGAGCAACACTAAGGACTGGTAATTATAAAATCCAGCTGCAGAACCTTTTGGGATGCGTGTGTGTGAATGGAAGCATATGCTGATTTTAATGCTTAAATCATACTCTTAATAAACGTGGCATATTGCCTTATCCCCTTTAAAAGATTCTTTTGCTTCTTATAAGCATAACAGTTATTACATAGGCAAAATACCCTTTGAAGCTGGCAGGTGTTTGATATGAGAAAGGACTGACTGCAGTATTAAGCCAAGGGATGGAAAGGAGGAAGCCAGAGGATGCTGCACTGTACAGAAGCTCTGGAGACAGAGGTGGGAGGTCTCATAGCTTCCAAATCTTCACTTCTTCGGCTGGCTATTAACTCCTGGGAATGGTGTTGCACACACTGTGCTCTCCTTAGGAGCTGGTGAAGCCTCTCTTCTGCGTTCTGCAGCCAGCCAAAGCTCCTTTGACAATCAGGCCAAATCTGCCTTTCCCCACTTTGTCAGGCAGTTGTGGCAACTTTTGCTATGTACCAGGAAGCAAGTGAGAAGAGCAGAGCCTTGTTTATCCAAACCCCTCTTATGTGAACCTCTTGTTTGAAACTGGGTTATGATGCCTGACATATTTTGTCTGTACCCCATTTATCTGGATAAATTCTGTGACCCCTGTTATGCTCAGGCAAATAGGGTCTTGCGTACACCAGAAACAGGTAAGGGAGGTTCAGATGTACTCGGCAATGGGGTTGAAGGGGTTCGATGTTGGTTCAGCCTCTTACAGAGAGGACTAGTGCAGAGACACATCTCCGATTGCATGGAATATTTTGGAGTTGCCTCAGCTCCTGTGTCTTTAATCCCATCCTACTAGGGCCTGATCCTAAACCCACTGCAATGAAGAGAGAGAGACTCCCATTGACTTTGAGCTTTGATTCTGAACCTTACTATGTTTTTATCCCAAATAAGATAATTTCTTCTCGCTAACAACAGTAGTGTTTCCATTAACTTGGCCTGGTTCCTACTGAGACCCAGCTCAGAAATGTAACAACCAACTGCACCATAAGCGCCAAGGCTCGAGCCCAACTGCACTATATATCACTTACAAGATGCGGGGGGACGGACGACACACTATATCCTGGAATACAGTGACACTGATCAAGACTTAGGAGGGTCAATTGAATATAAGCTCCCAGTGCGATGCTAGCCAAGATGACTATTGCCATTCTTGGATGCACAAGGAGGTGAATATCCAGTAGGCACAGAGAGGTGGCATTCTGCATATGACATCTGTGAAACCATTACTGGATACTGTCCAGTTCTGGTGTCCACATTTGAAAAGATGTTGAAAAATTGGAAGGGGTTCAGAAGACGGCTACAAGAATGATACAAGGTCTGAAAAACCTGCTTTACAGGAAGAGACTTAAGAAGCTCAAGGTGTTTAGTTTATCCAAGAAAAGGCAGACAAAGTATTCTGTGTATCCTGTGCCCAACCTGCTCATAGGGGTGCACTCCACATGAACCAGGAAGCAGTTTGAGTCAGACACCAAGGGTTTCTTTGAGGTTTAGGGGAAACTGGGTTCAAATTCCTGCTCTGCCACAGGCTTCCTCTGTGTCCTTCAGCAAGTCTGTGCCTCAGTTTCTCCTCTATAAAATGGGACTAATAGCACTTCCCTTTCCCCAGGGGTGTATGAGGATAAATACATTGACGACTGGGAGGTGCTCAGATCCTAAAGTTCTGGGGCGTATATAAATACCTAGGATAGCTGGATGGACATCATAGTTAATATCAATCTTCAGCAAAACTGGTGGCCAGCAGCAGGAGGTTAATTACTTCTAACTCTCTTCCTGTCCTGCAATTATTAACCGTGTATCTAGTGCAAGAGAAATGACTTGCTGTGCGCTTTTCCAAGCATCTTTGTTCGCTAAAATGGATACAGCCTTCTTGAACATGGAAACGCTGTGTGTAGTTTGTCTCTCTCTCTCTCTCTCTCTCTCTCTCTCTCTTTTTTTAAAAGAGATCTTAGCAGGGGAGGGGAGAAAAAGGTCTTCAACATCACTGGATTTCAAATCAAATCAAAACCCATGACTTCCACAAACAGCAGTCAAAGTGTCAGCTGTCCCTAGGTGCGGGAGTGGAGGTTTCCTAGGATTGCACACTATAGTGCAAGTGAATATGACATCATGTATTTCCTGTACATCACTGATCAGAGCCAACGAACACTGCTGAGGTATTGTTCATAAATTTAAGATCTTTGTAGAATCTCTTAGAAACCAGAAATTGAAAATCATTAAAAGTTGGCAGTAAGAGTCCATTTACATCATAGACACAGTCGCCATTGCCGTAGAGTCTACTGCCACCTGCTGGATTCCTCGGTCTCCCTCTTGTCTCACAACTGTAGTTTGTCTTCTGAGAACATTGAATCTCCTCATTAGTAACCCCTACTAGAGTCTGCATTGTCACTGTATTGCAGCAGTTCTCAAACTGGGGGTGGGGACCTCTCAGGGGGTTGCGAGGTTATTACGTGGGGGTCACGAGCTGTCAAACCCCGCTTTGCCTCCAGCATTTATCATGGCGTTAAATATATTAAAAAGTGTTTTTAATGTATAAGGGAGGTCGCGCTCAGAGGCTTGCTATGTGAAAGGGGTCACCAGTACAAAAGTTTGAGAGCCACTGCAGTATTGTGAACATGGGCACTGCAGATCTTTAGCAGCAGGAAGATGGCGGTGTATAGCAGTGATGCCATAATGTTAGTAGCCTGGCTTGGGGAGTACGATCAGATTACTGGTGGATTCTTTGTAATTTGAAGACTTTAAATCGTAATTTGAGGACTTCAGTAACTCAGCCAGAAATTATGGGTTTATTTCAGAAGTGGGTGGGTGAGGTTCTGTAGCCTGCAATGTGCAGGAGTCAGACTAGATGATCATGATAGTCTCATCTGGCCTTAAAGTATATAAGATTAGCTAATATCTGATCACCTGAATTTAAGAAGGTAGGGGCCTGAATGCATCCCACCTGAATGTCAGTACCCGTACATAGTATAATTCCAGTTCCTACAATAAAGTGGATTTTTACAAAGGGAGAGAGAATAACCTGCAGTGCAGATGAGACAACGGTTGGATCACATTAAAGAAGTTCTGTATTAAAATCACGAATGAGTTTGATTCCCCATACTTTAAATTCCAGGGTATTACTAATTAAGAGGTCTCTTGGTTTTACGGTTTCTCTCCCTCTCTGTGTGAAACTTGCAAGCTGCTCATTGTGTTAGTACATCCTAAGACAGAGTTTTTTCTCAAAGCAATACTTTGTAACAACTACTACTCACAGAGAGAGAGACTCAAAGCGATACTCTGTAACAACAGAAACAGCACACAGAGACTCCTCGCCCTTTTGTTGTATTTATCTCGCTTTGTTGACAATTGTGATTAAAATAGATATAGAGGATGTATGTGGATGGATGCTTGGTGTGGATAGTAAATGAATGATCAGGGAGGTGCCAGCCTAGGAGTTCAGTATTGACTGGCCGAAAAATGCGCAGAGTGGAGACAACTAGAGGACCCCCGGGGGGCAGACTGGAATCCACCCAACAGCCTCAAGGATGGGAGAACCGAAGAACAAGATAACATCTGGCAGCACAGAGCCATCAGGAATGTGCCATCTGCTGATTGATTCAGCAACAGCATGATGAAGCAATTCCCACAGACTGGCATAGGAATAAATTCCTATAAAAGTGGACTCTAGAAACTGAGAACTTTGGGGTCTGATTCTGCAAACCAATTTCCAGGAGCATCAGATGAGCATCTGACAAGGCCCTGCTCCCTCCTCGTGTCCAGGCCACCTGGCCAGTGGCTTGGCACAAGCAACTCTAAGGCTGGTAACTATGATAACAACCTTGCAGAACCTGTGTGTGTATGAATGAATGTGTGAATAAATATGAAATTTAATGGCGTGTTATAGCTATAACTAACTGCTTACTATGATTCTTTCTGTATTCACAATAAATGTGGCATTTTGCCTTTTCCCCTTTAATAAAATCCTGCCAATTTTTATTTTATTGGTTTAACACAACTGCTCTTTATAGCACAGCATATGCATTAACATATCAGCAGGCAGGATAATTTCCAACACTCCACATCATTAAGAACTTAAAACGATCATTTCCGCATATTGTATATAATTCTCTTTATTCTCTGATTAGAAATGTCCAGGTTAGAAAATAGCAAGGTGGTAGTTATCTAATTAGAACCTACTTCAGAATCTTGCCCTGGGGCTTGTAGAGCTGGCCTTTTAATTTTCCTCTACTTTGTGCTCTGAATGACTCTGAAGTTCCCTCTGTTCTTTCCCTTAATGAGTTGTGCTGTGGTGGGCTAAATGAGAAACTGCTAGCATAGACTTCTCATCGGAAAGCATCTAATTGCTAAAGTAAGAATAGAAAACCCTTCACCATGTTTTCTAATTATTTAATTATTGTTTGTTACTTGTGTCCTCCTGCTTCATACAGCTGTAACATAACAGACCTACAAATACTAAATAACTACAGCTACTGGGACCTAATTGCTATCTAATCTTTCCTGGTTGCCAGACTGCCCTCTTAGAAATAGGAAACCAAATTTCTCCCTTTTGTGGATTTCCATTTGGTAAAGACTTAGTGTTTGTTAACAGAGCACAAGTGTACATAGTCAGCAGAAGGATGAGAGAACAAAATGAGGCTTTATAGACATCCTATGTGTGGCAAATTGCCAGCACTACTTTGATAGGTCTCACACTTTCTCTTCTTGGGGAGGGTTCAGGGTACTATTTCTCACCCCTGAACTGGGGTATTAACTCCCCACTATTGTCCTAGAGGAGGGGAGTGGAGAAGGAGGGACCCAGGCCTGCTCTCTACTCCGGGTCCCAGCCCAGAGGCCCTAGGGATAGCAGTAAACCACTTGAACAAGCAGTTCCTTCCCATGGGCTACTTCCCTCTCCTGCCCTTCAGCTTGCGGGGCTTCCCGCCCTCCCTCAGCACAAACCAGGTGTCCTTTTACCTAGGGTTTTGGTCTTCTTAGCCCACCACAGCATTTCTACAAACTCTCCTCTGCTTCCCTCCAAACTGCTCTCTACTCTAACACCAATCCACTCTGCTTCAACTCCTTCCCTTATCTGATTGGAGCAGGAGGGTTTTATCAGGTGACTGGCTTCAGGTGCTCTAATTGGCTTCAGGTGCTTTAATTAATCTATAGCAAACTTTCTTTCCTCTACAAGGAAGAAGGTTCCCTTTTGCTGTCCTCTGGCCTGGGCTTTCCTTGCTTTTTGCCCCTGCTTTCAGCTTCCCCCTGACCGGTCCAGACGCTCTCCCCCATTCTGCCCCCTACTTTTTTTTGTTTTTCTGCTGTTGCTTGAGTGCTGGTTGGCTGCTGGCTGGCTGTCGGCCCCCCTACCCACCCTCGGACACTGCTGCTGCTCCAGCTGAGCCCCCTGAGAGAGGGGGGGCTGCTGACCCGCTCCCTGGAGGGGGGGAGTGGAGTGACCCAGACCCAGCCGCTTGCTGTTTGTTTGTGGACCCGTATCCGGCTGAGAGAGACTCTTATCATCTGTTCTGGCATCCCTGGAATGCTACAGCTGCAAAGAAAGCCCAGGAAAGAGAGGGAAAAAGCCATCTACCGGAGGAACACCCCTCGGGGAATCTATAAATCGCCGTAGAGAGGGCCTTAAGACTGAGTAACTTTTGAACTGTGCTCTCATGTGGGGGGAGGCCTTGACTGTATTTGTAGGGACACAGGGGGTGTGGCACAGAGCTGTCCCCCAATCCATCTGTGTCCTCCCAACCCCCACACTACTATCTTCACCACTGCCCCCCTCCACCGTCTTTGCTGGCTGCTTAACATCTGCCTCTGGACTCAGCTGCTCGCCCTGATTCCACCGTGTGGGCCAGAAGCACCAGCCAACCAAACAGGACTCTCCATACAAGTGTACGGTGGTTCATGTGCCCGCCCCCACCCCAACTGTCCACCCCATAGCTTGTCCCTTTCTACCTGACCCCAACTCCTGTTAACCACCTGCCACCGCCCCCGCTGGGGCATCGGCAATGGAGGGCACCGGGGTGACCTCCACCGCTTCCATGCCCATCGCCTCCCCAGACTCTAGGGGAGGCCCCCCCAGCCGGCGGTAAAGGCCAGGGCAAGAAGAAGGGGAAGGGCCCCGCTAAAACCACCAGGCCCTCCATGGCAGGGGCCACCCCCACTGCTGCGGCCCTGCCACCGACCACAGCATCCTTCCCGCTGCCTCCTCCACCGGCTCTGTGGGTGTCCCTCCCTCAGCCCCCAGGACGTATGCCCAGGCAGCGGCAGCCCCCCCGCCTGCCGCCTCATCATCTCTCCTGCCCACCGCCTCCGCCACCATCAATAGCGACCGGGGCCCCTTTCCCACCATGACAAGGAATCACGGTGTCCAATGCCTCCTGGTGCCCTCCTCGCCCCACATGGAGACCTACGTGCAGGCGTTGGCGAGGGAGGTGGGGCCCTTGGCCATTGTGGTGGCCTCCAAAATGTACAGGAAGGTCGTCGTCTTCTTAGCATCGGAGGCCGCCGCTCAGGAAGTGGTGGAGAGGGGCCTGGCGGTGGGGGGGGTGTTTGTCCCCCTAGAGCCGCTAGAGGACCTGGGCGTCTGCCTGGTCCTGACCTCTGTCCCTCCTTTTCTCCCCAATGCTGCCCTGTTACCCTTCCTTTCCACCCTGGGGAAACCTGTTTCTGTTATCAGCCCTCTCCTGTTGGGCTGCAAGGACCCCACCCTCCGTCACATCTTTTCCTTCCGCCGGCAAGTGCAGCTTCTACTGCCTTCGGCGGCACGTGATGGAGAGGCGCTCGAGGGGTCCTTCCTAGTCCCCTACCAGGGGGCCCGTTACCGAGTGTACTTCTCTACGGGAGAAGCCCAGTGCTACCTCTGCCGGGCGTCGGGGCGTGTCCAGAGGGAATGCCCCTTAGCCCGGCAAGGAGGGGGACCTGGGATCCCCGAGACTCGGCAGGACATCGGCCCCGTCATTGCTGATGCCCCTGGCTGCCCGGGATCCGAACCCGCCCCCCCTCCTCTTCGGACCACCACTACTCCCGCTCAGGCCCAAGGGGCACCTCCCCTACAATGCCCAGACGAGCGGGAGAGCCCCGCTCTCGCTGCTGACAATCTGGCGGGGCCTATGGAGGAGGGTGTGGCAGAGATACCACCAGGCATGGGAGAGAGCCTGCCCCAGGGAGAATCCTCCCTCCCTTATGCTGCCCCACCGTTCCCCCCCTCAAGTCCCTGAGCCATCGCCTCTACCCCCGACACGACCCCTGCTAACCAGCCCCCAGATGATGCCATGGAGGGCCGGGCCTTAGTCCAGGGGAAGCGAGGCAAGCGGAAGGCTCAAGCTCCGCCTCATCCACCCGAAGCAGAGGCCCCCCGGAAGACCAGGAAGGGGGGCACCGATGCCGAGCCTTCTGCTTTGCACACGAGTGCGTCCCATCCACCGGTGTCAGCCAGGAAAGACATGGCAGCACCGGAAGGTAGTGTCTCCCCTCCACAGGAGACCCTCCCCTCCGAGACCCTCGAGGAAGCCCCTTCTGTCCTGACAGTACCCAAAGCCCCTGTGAACCCCAAGGCAACTGTCGTGGCGGGTGCCAGCGGGGAGAACCCCAGGGCGGCGGAAAGTGTCCTCTCCTCCATGTTCGAGGAGATCGAGGCCTTAGATCTGACCCCGGTCGCCCAGGGGGAGGACGACCTTTTGCCAGCAAACCTCGATCTGGGCGACCTCACTCCACCCTTCTTTTCCCCATGCTCCCTCCCCCTAACTGCTGCTTCTGCTCCCACTTCCGAGGAGCCCATGGATTCCTCCATCGACCCGGCCGCTGATGGCACCCCGCTGACGACCACTGAGCCTGCTCAGGTGACAGCCGGCGCCACACGGCCGGGACACGAGTCGCCAGGGGCACCCCCCCCGTTGGTGCGGAGCAATCGACTTCCTTCCCGGGCGGGGGCCCTACAGAAGATAATCCACCTCCTGATGCTGTGGCCGCTAAATCCACCATAGAGCCCGCGCCTGGTATCACTGAGAGCTCCCTCCCCACCCCCTTAACCCTCGAGCCTGATCGGGAGGCGCCACCATCCAGCTGCTTGCCTCCCGAAACCCAGAACCTCACCTCTGCCCCTGCCCCTGCCCCTGCCCCTGCCCCTATCCAGTTTACCTCCTGCAATGTTATCGCTGCCCCCGGGGCTGTCTCCTTCCCTTTTCCAACTGATGACCCCCGGGGAACGGCCTTTGTGTTCTCCTGCCCCGACCCATTGGGGCTGCTATTTTCCCTCCAACGCCCCTCCACTGCCCCCTATTGCCCCAGGATTTGAGGCGGGCCTAGAAGCTCCAGCCCATCAGGCACCCCGTTGGGGGTCCGCACCCTGCTTGCCCATTTTAGTGGGCCACAGGGCTGCACCAAGGGCCCCGCTGGGGAACAACCGGGAAACCGTAACCCCACCCTCCCATGAGCTGCGAGGAGCGCTGCAGAAGTTTTTAGAAGATGCCCGTGGCTCCCGCAACAAGGTACAGCTTGCTCTGCAGCGATGGGGGGACTTTTCTTGAATCCTCCGGGCCACAAGGGCCTCATGGGGGAAGGTAAAGGGATGGGGAAGCGGGATGCCGTGGCTTACTGGCAGGTCCGTATCTTCCGTGAACAATTACTGACCTACGGGATGGGCCAAGGACTGTTGCGCGGCCTGCTGGGGGATGCGAGCGTCCCTGCCAGTGAGGATCCCGCCCTGCCCTCCCCATGACACCTCTCACCATCGCAACGTTGAACACCTGGGGTTGTAGGATGGCTCTCCGCAGGTCCCAGGTGCTCTCCTTTCTTCGGGAGGGAGGGTACTCTGTGGTTTTCCTGCAGGAGACCCAAATGGATCCGACTGCCGAAGACAGTTGGTGGCTGGAGTGGGGGGACAGGGTCTACTTTAGCCATTCCACGGTTCAACAGGCTGGAGTGGCGACCCTGTTCTCCCCTGACCTACGGCCCAAGGTGCTAGGGGTTGCCAAGGCCATGCCGGGTCGCCTGCTGCATCTCCAGGTCTGTATGGAGGGGCTCGTGGTTAACCTCGTTAATGTCTATGCCCCGACATCGGGCCCGGAGCAGCTGCAATTCTATCAGCAGGTGTCCGCCTTCCTCGGCACCTTAGATTCTCATGAGTGCCTGGTCCTGGGAGGGGATTTTAATACCACCCTCGAGGAGTGAGACCGCTCGGGGACCAAGCAGAGCCTGGCCGCTGCGAACACCCTCTGGGAGATAGTCGAACATCACTCCCTAGTAGACGTCTGGCGTGACCACCACCCGGATGACACTTCCACATTCACCTTTGTCCGGGTGGAGGCCCATCGGTCGTGCCACTCCCGGTTGGACCGCATCTATTTATCACGCTTCCATCTCTCACGAGCCCACTCCTCCAGCATTCGGCTGGCCCCATTTTCTGACCATCACCTAGCCACCGTGACAGCCTCCCTCTGTGCGGAGAGGCCAGGGCTGGCCTATTGGCATTTTAACAACAACCTGTTGGAGGATGAGGGCTTCGTGACATCCTTCCGGGAATTCTGGCTGGCCTGGCGAGGGCAGCGGCGTGCCTTTCCCTCAGCGCGTCGAAGGTGGGACCCGGGGAAGGTGCGCGCCCAGCTCTTCTGCCGCGACTACACCCGGGGCACCGGCCGATCTAGAAATGCGGCGATAGAGCAGTTGGAACGGGAGGTCTTAGAGCTGGAGAGGCGTCTGGCCACCAGCCCCAAGGACCCGCTCCTCTGTGGAGTGTGCCGGGAGAAGCGGGAGGAGCTCCGGGCCCTCGAGGACCATTGGGCCCGGGGCACCTTTGTTCGATCCCACATCCACCTCCTTCGGGAGATGGATCGCGGCTCCTGCTTCTTCTATGCCCTGGAGAAAATGAGGGGGGCCAAGAAACACGTGAGCTGCCTCCTGGTAGAAGACAGCACCCCCCTCAGGGAACCGGTGGAGATGTGCGGGAGGGCCCGAGCCTTCTACGCAAGTCTTTTCTCCCCAGATCCGACCAACCCTAGCACTTGCAGAGTGCTCTGGGAGGAGCTCCCTACGGTCAGCGCGAGGGACCGAGACCGGCTAGAGTTGTCTCTTACTCTGGCCGAGTTCTTGGAAGCCCTCCATTGTATGCCCACTAATAAGTCTCCAGGCATGGATGGGCTGATGGTGGAATTCTACCACATGTTTTGGGACGTCCTCGGCCCAGACCTAGTCACTGTCTGGGCCGAGTCTCTGCAGAGCGGGGTCCTCCCTCTTTCGTGCAGGCGAACTGTGCTCGCCTTATTGCCGAAGAAGGGGGACCTCCGCGATTTACGAAATTGGCGTCCCATCTCGCTTCTCAGCACAGACTAAAAAATCGTAGCGAAAGCAATCTCACTATGGCTAGGGTCTGTGCTGGCGGACGTGATCCACCCAGACCAGACCTACACCGTCCTGGACTGCAGTATTTTTGATAACCTATTTCTGATTCGGGACCTTTTGGAACTCGTGTGTAGAGATGGTCTGTCGTTCGCCCTCCTGTCCCTAGATCAGGAGAAGGCGTTCGATGGGTGGACCATGGATACCTCCTGAGCACTCTGCAGGCGTTTGGCTTCGGATCCCAGTTTGTGGGTTTTCTCTGGGTGCTGTTCGCTTCCGCAGAGTGTCTGGTTAAGCTCAACTGGACCCTGACCGAACCAGTCAGCTTCGGGCGAGGAGTGTGGCAGGGGTGCCCCCTCTCAGGCCAGCTGTACACTCTGGCGATCGAGCCCTTCCTCTGTCTCCTCCGCAGGAGGTTGACAGGGTTGGTGCTGCAGGAGCCGGAGCTGCGGCTCGTCCTGTCGGCATACGCCGATGACATGCTCCTCGTGGTCCAGGACCCGGGCGACTTGGCATGGGTGGAGGCTTGCCAGGCCATCTATTCAGCAGCTTCCTCCGTCCGGGTCAACTGGGTCAAGAGCTCTGGCTTGGTGGTGGGAGACTGGTGGCAGATGAGCTCCCTCCCACCCGCGCTTCAGACTATCCGGTGGAGCGCGGGTCCGCTGCTTTACCTCAGCGTTTACCTTTCTGCCACGTACCCCTCTCTGCCGGAGAACTGGGAAAATTTAGAGGGCGAGGTGATAGAGTGGCTCTGGAAATGGATGGGACTCCGATGTCTCTCCCTCCGAGGGAGAGCGCTGGTGCTTAATCAACTAGTCCTGTCCATGCTCTGGTACCGGCTCAACACCCTGGTCCCGGCCCCGGGTTTCCTGACCAACCTCCGGACATCGATTCTGGGGTTCTTTTGGTCAGGAATGCACTGGGCCCCTGTAGGGGTTCTTCATCTACCCCTGAAGGAAGGAGGACAGGGCCTGAAGTGTCTGCACACTCAGGTCCGCGTCTTCTGCCTCCAGGCCCTACAGAGGCTCCTCTATGGTGCAGGCAGTTCGGCGTGGAGCACACTGGCGCATGCCATCCTGCGCCGCATCCGAGGGATCCAATATGACCGGCAGCTCTTTTATCTCCTTCCGGGAGGTCTTCCGCGAGACCGCTCCGGGCTGCCGGTCTTCTACCAGGACCTCCTCCGGATTTGGAAACTGTTTTTAACGACCAGGTCCATGGCGGCCACCAAGGGGGCAGATCTCCTCGCGGAGCCCCTGCTACACAACCCCCAGCTCCGTGTGCAGGTGGCGGAGTCCTGCTCGGTGTGCCAGAACTTGATCCTGGCAGAAGTCACGAGAGTCGGAGACCTCCTGGACTACGACCGGGGAGACTGGCTGGATCCCCTGATGCTCACTCGGCGCATAGGGCTCTCCAGACCTTGTACCCTTCGGCGCGTACTTCAGGAGGTGAAGGCAGCTTTGCCGCCCGCTGCTCGAGCTTACCTCGACCGGGTCCTGCTCGAGGGCATGCCCCGCCCACCCTCTACCCCAGGCCCGCCGGACCTTTTAATTGGACCCCTGCCCTGTAGACCCAATCGACCCCCTCACCCCTTTACTGCGAGCTGGCTGCATGAACTGCAGCCAGTATGCTTCCAAACCGCGCCGAGAAAACATCTATACACGCTTGTGCTCCACACCCTTCACGTCCTCACCCTAGTGTCCTGTCCTGACACAAAGTGGCGGGACCTTCTGCCACCTTTGGAGGGTGAGCAGCCCCGGTGGGCCAGCCTATATTCCACCTTGGTTCCGAGGCCCGTCAGGGACATCAGTTGGAGGCTCCTTCACGGAGCTGTGAGCACGGGCACGTACTTGGTGTGGCTCACCCTCATCCCAGATACTTGTCCCTTTTGTGGTGTGAGGGAAACCCTGGCGCATGTATATTTGGAGTGTGCCAGGCTGCAGCCCCTGTTCCGGCTCCTCACAAATCTTCTATTACGTTTTTGGTTGCATTTTTCCCCTCACCTTTTTATTTATGCACTCCCCATCCGTGGCCTCACAAAGTCGCAGGATCTCCTACTTAACCTCCTCCTGGCCCTGGCTATAAAGGCCATCTATAAAACCAGAGAGAGGAGGTTGGCCGATGGAGTTTCCTGTGACCGTGGGGCCGTTTTCTGATCCTCGGTCCGTTCACGTATCCGGGCGGAGTTCCTCTGGACGGCGTCCACTGACTCCCTTGATGCTTTTGAGGAGCGGTGGGCACTGTCCGAGGTTCTCTGCTCGGTGTCCCCGTCCGGTTCCCTTTGTTTGACCCTTTGATTGGGGGAGAGAGTAAGGGACCCCAGCCCCAGCCATTGCTGCTGTGGACACCACCACCTTAGAGGGGTCCTTTCACACGTGGGTGCACGTGCTCCCCTCCCCCCCGGATTGTCCACCCCACAGCCTCCCCCTCTTGTTGGGTGCTTTCAAAGGAGGGAATTGTTGGTGATACTAGGCATGGTGCCAGGTAACTCATGGTGGCAAACCTTGAGTCGATGAAGCCCCCTCGCTCTGGGCCACCAGGTAACTCGGAAGGGTGGAAGACCACGAGAGTCGAGGAAGCCCCCCGCCCTGGGCCCAGGCAAGCTTGAACACTTCCCTCCCCTGAAGCTAATGAGAAAACAATTGTGATTGGTTGCTGTGTTACACATTGCATATGCTGCTGTTTTTGCTTTGTAAGTGTGTTATGCAAATAAAAACACCTTTTTTGCTTCAAAAAAAACCACTCTCCTGCTGCCCTCTGGCCATGCTATATCACATATGAAATGAGCTGTTTTTACAACAATGTTTTTTGTGGGTTGCGGACTGATTTGGTCCTCACTCAGGACGAACTCCCAAAAATTAGTGGGGCATCTTTTGAGTTGGCTTCAGAACCTTGGATTTTTGTTTTTAAATGTGTATTAGATATGCTAAAATAGATATTCCGAATCCAAGTCACTATGAATGAGAGTGGATGAGAGAGTAACCATGTCATGGAATGTTAAATTTGGACCCTACATTACACGGCCATTTTAATACATTTATCAGACTTTCCTTAAAATGCCTATAAACTTTGTCCATTTAAAAATGTATAATACATCAGTACTGCTAATATCAAGCAAACAATGTGTACTATGAAATATCGAAGAATTAATTATGCTACCAGACTGTTCTAGATCTTACACTCAGATTGCAAAAGAATCAGTTCCTGCTAATGTGATCCCTAGGAAACAAAATACAGCTGATTAGTACTGGCTGTGCTGCAGCCTGTTTACTTTCTTAATTACAAAAGAGAAAAAAAAAGGCAGGGTAGAAAACTTGTGGGAGCAGGGGGAGAAGTTGCATGTCCAGCTTGAGAGCTAGAACTAAGATCTGGGCTCTGCCCATGGCTCCAAAGGTGCAGGAAGAGGGAAATGAGGATACAGAATACAAACAGTGGGGCCTGATTCACCATTGCCCTGTACCTTGTGCAGCTGCATACACCAATGTAACGCGGCTGTAAAATGCCACCACTTCAGAACGGCAGTGTTTCAGGCTCACTAAGCCCTGGTGCAAAAGACTATGCAAGGTGCAGGGCAGTGGCGAATTGAGCCTGTGGATTGTGAGCCCCAGTAAGTGCAATGGAGCCCCAGTAAGTGCAATGCAGGGTAAAGATGGTTTCCTAGCACAGCACAGTAAGAGATGCAAGCCTTATGCTGTGGGTGATGCAAATCCATTAGAAAGAGCATAGCTGAAAGGAAGAGAGGGCCTTGTTTCCCAGTGCAGCAACCTGCGTGGAATTTGGAGGGAGGCTCACAGATTGCAGGAGGAAAGAAAGGTTTGGGGGAGGCACTCTAGAAAGCCAGTCTGTCAGCACGTGACTTGAATGGTAGCCTAGCTGCAGTTGGAGCACCTCAGTAAATAGTTCTTTTTATAAAGAGCCAGGTTAGATTTACAAGCACACAGTCCTCTTATGTCATCATCCAGCATGCAGTACCTGAGACACCCAGGACCGCACTAGGGTCATATGAAGCCATGCCAAACAATCTAAGATGCCAATAAAACAGCACACAAGTTGCTCCTGAGACAAACTAAAGTAACAATTGTCCTGCTCACATCTGGTTGGCTTCATGTGTCAGCCTGCTCTGAGCTGGCAGGATTTGTGGTGCAATGGCCACGTAGCTAGGTATGTGCTGGTTGCACAGACACTTGGGAGTGTTGCCAAGATGTTGCCCTGTGTGTGTGTTGTGTGCATTCCTTCTACCTTATCAGTAAATGTAGAAACAGTAGCAGGTTTTAATCAACTAAGATCTCATTAATTAATAAAAGACATTCTCCCTTATATCTGATCTGTAGATCTTACAGCGAATGGTTGGGGAATGAGGGATAAAGAATAAACACATTTAATAATCAGCAAAAATGCATGTGAATACTATGCAACTCTGGGGGGTGGGGGGGAGGGGAAAAGCAAAGAGCTATAGATCTTGAACCTCTTGTGTAATGATAGTTATTCTTGTGTCTTGCAGACCTATGAAACTGTAGTGACTTTGTTTTGTGTACTGTATCTTTAAATTTCTAAAAAAGAAAAGGAGTACTTGCGGCACCTTAGAGACTAACCAATTTATTTGAGCATAAGCTTTCATGAGCTACAGCTCACTTCATCGGATGCATACTGTGGAAACTGCAGAAGACATTATATACACAGAGACCATGAAACAATACCTCCTCCCACCCCACTCTCCTGCTGGTAAGAGCTTATCTAAAGTGATCACTCTCCTTACAATGTGTATGATAATCAAGTTGGGCCATTTCCAGCACAAATCCAGGTTTTCTCACCCTCCGCGCCCCCCCCCCCCCAAACTCACTCTCCTGCTGGTAATAGGGGTGTAGGGTGAGAAAACCTGGATTTGTGCTGGAAATGACCCAACTTGATTATCATACACATTGTAAGGAGAGTGATCACTTTAGATAAGCTCTTACCAGCAGGAGAGTGGGGTGGGAGGAGGTATTGTTTCATGGTCTCTGTGTATATAATGTCGTCTGCAGTTTCCACAGTATGCATCCGATGAAGTGAGCTGTAGCTCACAAAAGCTTATGCTCAAATAAATTGGTTAGTCTCTAAGGTGCCGCAAGTACTCCTTTTCTTTTTGAGAATACAGACTAACACGGCTGTTACTCTGAAACCTTTAAATTTCTAAAGAACTCTTGCCTGTGAGCAGAGATGGCTGCCATTTTGTTCTTGGAATTGCTGTGGCGTGTACAGAAGATAACATCACACTGTGCTTTCTCTTGTTCCTTCCCCCTTGCTCCAATCTACAGATGATTTAAACAACAAAAAGTAATTAAGAGCCTATAGTATCCTTCATGCCACTTTGCTAGAACTTAATTACAGATTAGTCTTGCCATCCCATGTGTTTCTGTAAAGAAATGACAATTTATTAGAGGCTGATGATGAAAACAACATTTGAAGTCTATCAAAAACTTTCCTTGACATGGAATGTCATGGCCACTTTTGCATCATTAGTCCTTTACAGAGGTACTGTATCTGCAGGAAAGCCTTGTTAATACTGTGCTATTCAAATGCTATGTAGGAAAATTACCAGTGGTAGCATTTAAAAAGAACAGGCAACTCCCTTACTCAGTTCTCTGGAGGAGGAGGGCTGCGCTGTAAGTCACCACCTTTATCCTCCTCCTTTGGAAGAGGCTGACACTAGGTCTGGGGCCTCTCCCAAATCTTGAAAGGATGTTTGAGAGGCAGGGGAAACATGTTAATACTACAGGGATGGGGTTAGAAGGACATGTTTTATCTCCTATAGAAGATACCTGAAGGAGGCAGCATCTTTTGCCACATAGCCCATCACTCTGTAAGTGTGGGCCAAAAACCCCCACTCCTTCCACTAAGCAAGGTGGAAGGTACAGGTGGCTGGATTCCTCTAAAGCAGGGGTTCTCAAACAGGGGGCTCTGAGGTTATTATATGCGGGGTCATGAGCTGTCAGCCTCCATCCCAAACCCTGCTTTGGCTCCAGACTTTATAATGGTGTTAAATATATTTAAAAGTGTTTTTAATTTATAAGGGGGGGTCACACTCAGAGGCTTGCTAGTGAAAGGGATCTCCAGTACAAAAGTTTGAGAATCACTGCTCTAAAGGCACCAAAGGTAACAGGTTTGGTGCGAAAGTGGAGCTTATTCTGGGGAAATGGGGAGAAGTCCCTTTAGGTGATCTGTTTTATGGGGTTTGGACCACTCTTCTGATGACCTGGGTTTTACAGGAGATTCTAAAGGATATAATCTCCTCCGTAGTTTCCAAAGGGTTCACAATTCTAAATCTTCATTGTGCTCAGCTCTCACTAGAATAAGGGGGCCATGTTGTCAGAACTAAGAGGAACAAAAACATACTTGATTTGAAACTATTTTATAAGAGCGAGAATGTAGGACGGTTTTGTAAAGCACTGGCACTTGTTAAGGAGATGAAATGCTGAGCGTTAAGTCAGAGGTTTAAATACTCGAGTCAGAATCTTCCACTATGCACAGAGGAATACACTGTGTGAAGTTAAGAAAGTTTTAAAAAAATTATTGGAGGGTTTCTGTTGTACCACTAAGCCTCACTGACTTGGTATCGGAAAAATGGAGGCTTGTACCTATGCGTGACTCTTTAACAAAGCTCTCCTTACCTTCAATGCCATAGCGCACGGGTGTTCTAGAAATGTGCAGAGGGGGGTTACAGTTGAGTAGGGCCATAGGGAGGTGGGCGGGGAAGGGGAATGGGGCTGGAGTGTGTTGGGGGGAGAGCATAGCTACGTGTAGCATCCCATATCCACCCAGTTTCCTCCTTTAGGGCCCTATGAAATCCGTGCATTTTTGGATTTATTATTTTCTGAATTTTTTCCATTTAAAAAAATAATAATTTCATCTTTGTTTTTTTAAATCAAAATTGTTTGATACACTGACAACAATTAAGTAGCCTTACTATAAATGCATAAAAATGTTCAGAATTGGATTTCAATTGGAAAAACTGATTTTTCCAAAAAAAAAAAAAAATCCTACAATTTAAATAAAACATTCTGCAGCTATACAGTATATGGTAAAATTAACACATCTTAAATAACTTTTTAAAGGATCACTCGGTAATATGATAAAACTGACGTTGCTGAACACAAGAAGTCCACAGAAGTATGAGCCTCTTACAGTGTCCATTTAACTGAATGCATATTTGAATAATTAAAACATAAAAAATGTACGAAACATAAAAGAATTCATCCTTCCAGCAGTCATTGCTGCCATGTTAAATTAAACTCAGTACTTTTAAGCTTCCTATATTCTGAAGGAATGCTTAAATTAATTTCAAACTTGATTAAATAAATTTCAAACTATCAAATCAACAGTTTATTTCTGAGCCGCACTACATACTGACAAACTTAAATGCCATTATTTTTGCCATCTCAGGCAGACATCTCCATTGTGGTACATTATGTTAGATTTTTAGTGTTTTCCTCAGAAAGTGATTCCCTCATGTCTGTAAGTAGATTTTTATATTTACTAAAGCTTCTCTCTGTGTCTACAAGAGAGGACAAGGAAGAAGATGTAAGGTAGGGCAACCTCTACTACTTTAGGTACTCATCCCTTCATAACTTTCTAGTAAGTGGAAGGATCCAGTTGATCTGGGATGGGCTCATTCTGAGTGCTGCGCAAAAACACCAGCCGTTGTTCTCACGTTCTAGTGAGGAGTGGGCAGTTCTGATCAGAGTGTTGTTGCATAACTGGAGTCTGCCTGGGATCAAACAAATGGATCAGTCAATACATGTCTTTTGCTCTATGGACATCCCGGTGTTTGGAGAATTTGATAAAAAGTAAGTTGATATTCTTCATGCAGATTGTCCGGGGTATTTCCAAGAGTTTCTTCACCAAACCCAAAGGTTTTGGCTCTTCCAGAAATCAAGTAAGACCCCAGGTCTTCCATAATATTGAAATCTGAGACAGCTGTATGGTGTTGGGTACCCTCAAAGATGGTCAGAGGTGTTATCAGTTTGGGGCAAGCTTCAGATATGAAAGCTGTCTTAAGTTTCAGCAAGTCTGATTTTTCCTGATTGCTAAGTAATGTCAAAAGGTTTGTCACAGCCTGTGGTGAATACTTCTCTTTTTCAAAAAAGTCCCAGTAGAGATCAGTGTGCTCTGCATGATATTTTACTGCCTGAAACCAGCTATTCCATCTTGTATGTACTGCTTCAGGGGGGACCTTTGTGGTGTGCACATCTTCAATCTAAGAAAAGCAACCCATCTTCACTTTCTGGCTGGCTTTTTGAACAAGGTAGGTTTCATCCAAGTAACAAAAGGTGCCACATTGCTAAAGAAGTGAAAATGCTGCCATGTTTCACCTATCAGATTGATTATATGACATAGACATGTCACGTGCATGGCTGTGTCTGACACATTTCAGTGCTTCTCTGTATGCTTTGATGCAGTATGCTGCATTGTCAGTTACGACTGACCAAACATCGAGGCTGAGCTAGTTCTATTCATTGATTCCAGTCAAATAGCACTGATCTTCAACTCCTGAATATAATGTGTATTCTATTGCCATAATTTTTCTACTTGTTTGTTACTGGAGGATTTCATTAAACAAACTTAAAATTCAGTAATGGAAAAAAAATCCAGCTTGAAAATCACTATCGTATCATTTCATGTTAAAAGGGTTTTTTTAATATTGTACAGGCATATTACAGGTGCACTTCAATACACAATTAAATGTCCTAAAGCATATTAAATATGAAATGTCTGATAAAATTATTAACAAGCACTTTATAGAATAGCTCTAAAATCTCAATGCGGTGCTTTTTTGTTTGTTTGTTTGTTTTTTGTTAAGGCTATTTTAAGGGGTTACAGCATCTTAAATGTTTTTCTTAAATTATCAGTACTTTAAATCTTATAACTGGTTCACGTTTTCTAAGTACAACAAACGTTTTCCTAAGGGCCAATGCATACGTTATAAGAAAGCATCTACTTATGGATCTCATTATAGTAAAAGAAAAAAACTTACCTTTAACGATATTTAGCACAGTGTAGTCTTGGATATCTGTTGTCTCGTCAATCACCATTGAAATCTTTCTCCCATGGATTTTGCCAGCACTGCCACCATGTGCTCCTGATAAATATGCAGCAGGTGAATCTGCTAAAGAGTTGCTTCATTTTCAGGCAATACTTCCCCCTCCCCTCCCCTGGCAGTGTTTTAAAAGGAAAGGTCGAAGCTTCTTCATTTTTTCCAATGGGATATCAGCCTCAGCACAGACCGCAACAAAATCTTCAACATCCCATCTGGAATCTGCAGATTTCATACTGTCTACAATGGTTCTCTGTAAGGAGTGAGAACCTCGATGATTCTTGTCACATATGGCATGATTCTTCAGATGGGTTTTTGATGTTAGATGATGGTCGTAGGAATCTTTTCGGGTCTAATCTGTCTATTGTATGATGACAGCACTTGCAGAACATACCGCCAGATTCATAGAAGTCATTAGAAGTCATAGAAGTCATTAGGGAACTGACTAGCTCTTAACTTTGGTGTCAGCTTGTTGTTTCTTAGTTTTTTGGATGAGCATTTTCCAGTTGTAAAATGTCTTTTAGACATGTTTAAATTGTGTACTGAACATGGAGGGGTGTGTGAACTGCACTAGTAGTAGCAGGCCGTGTTTCTAAACAATGGTCAGTTAATCTACAGTGGCGGAGAAGGATGAAAATGCATATATATGCATTCTCGTTTTGTGTGTGTACGTGTGTTTTTGACACTTCCCACACAGTACAAAATTAATGTATGTGGGTTTCAAATATGCTATTTCAAGATTCATTTTCTGCTGCTGAACGACTTTATTTTTTTTGTATAGCATGGTTTTTTTTTTTGTATAGTGCTGGTTTCCATGTTGTTTTGATTCCGTGATTCTGTCCAAATTCTCGTTAATGTGATTTCATAGGTTCCTTACAATCTCCTTACAGGTTTTGATGGACAGCCCTGGGTTTTTCTGGATCCTGCCACCCACTCGGCAGGGTGTAACTTCTGTTTCTTCCGATAGAAATTTATTTTGTGGTGTTTCCACCCCCCTTGCTCCTTCCTCACAAGGTCACCAGTGCAGCTTGGGAGGAAAATTCTAATCGCAGGGTAACCCCCACTTACTTGCCAGATAGTTGGAGACTTCCAAAAAATAATACAAACACATACAATATATTTAGCACAGTAATTATATTAACTAGGAAATAAATATAACATAACAGGGTAAA
This sequence comes from Lepidochelys kempii, assembly GCF_965140285.1. Classification (NCBI taxonomy): domain Eukaryota; kingdom Metazoa; phylum Chordata; order Testudines; family Cheloniidae; genus Lepidochelys; species Lepidochelys kempii. The sequence goes on along the minus strand of NC_136388.1, from coordinate 97,447,318 downwards.
ACACTATTCTTAGGGTCACCTGTGCCCATGCTGATAATACCATGAATTTCCCCAGTGACCTGAATATAGCAAATGCAAAATTAGTGTCCCGTTGGTACGTGTACTTTGTAGGGGCCTTTGATGACCAGTGACCACACTATCTTCTGTGCAGAAGTTAGCAATGTGTCTCACTGTGTTCACTACAACCCAAAAGACTCACAAATGGGATAAGGTGGTAAGTGCCTATGCAGATTTAATAGGCCTCAGGTAATAAAATCCCCAAACTCTTTTCCATTGGCTTGAGGACACAGTTGAGGGAGTAAGGGGGTCTCTCAAACAATCTCCCTGACTAGCTAACTAAAAGATCATAGAATCATAGAATATCAGGGTTGGAAGGGACCTCAGGAGGTCATCTAGTCCAACCCCCTGCTCAAAGCAGGACCAATCCCCAATTTTTGCCCCAGATCCCTAAATGACCCCCTGAAGGATTGAACTCACAACCCTGGGTTTACCAGGCCAATGCTCAAACCACTGAGCTATCCCTCCCCCAAAATAGAAGATGGTGCACTCACAACTCTGTGATGGATCCTCAGGTTCAGAGATGGCTCTGGACTCCTCAGTCACTGCAGAGGGCTGATGATCTCTGCTGGCAGACATCCTCTTCATGCAGGAATCAGGCTGCTTCTGGTGCCAGGGTTTCCCCTCACCGCACATGGATGCAGGGCTCACGGTGCAGATTACAAAACTATACTAAAATCAAAACTAGTCTCCCACCCCAGCGCTCAGATGCACTCACAGCAGGTGGCAGCCCTGAACTAGCAGCCAGAGGAGCAGTGATGCAATGTGGTGACTGATTTCACCTAGGGAGCTCAGCCTGGCTGGGGGCAGTTTTCCCAACAAAGCTCTACAAACTTGGAGTACGTTGGAGAGGGAAAGGCTCAAGCTGAGGGAACTTGCTTTCCGGTCCCCAGGGGCCAGTTCTCAGGGGGGACCCTGTATGCAGGTCTGGGACTCACCAGCTCCCCACATAGCCAGTCTTGCCCTTTCCCTGGCTAGCTCCAGACTGCTCCACAATGGCTTCTCCTGAGCTCCCAAGGAAAGGCATCTTACTTGCTATTGGCAAAAACAAGGAGGAGTCCTTGTGGCACCTTAGAGACTAACAAATTTATTTGGGCATAAACTTTTGTGGGCTAAAACCCACTTCATCAGATGCATGGAGTGGAAAATACAGAGGCAGGTATAAATACACAATGCATGAAAAGATGGGAGTTGCCTTACCAAGTGGGGGGTCATTGCTAACGACCCAATTCAAATAAGGTAGAAGTGGGCTATTCTCAACAGTTGACAAGAAGGGGTGAATACCAAGGGAGCAAAGATCACTTTTGTAGTACAGGAGAACCCTTGCAGCTCCCGGCCACCACCCACAGGAGTACCCCGCAGCTTCTGGCCAACTCGGGAGGCAGGAGCTCCCCGGAGCTGCATGCAATGGGTACCCTGCAGCTGCTGCAGGCGGCTTCTAGCCCCTGCAAAGTTGCCCTACTTCAGGCAGCGTGGGGACCCACAGATCCCCATTTTGACAGGTATACTTTTAGTAAAAGTCATGGACAGGTCAGGGCTTCTGTGAATTTTTCTTTTTTGCCTGTGACCTGTCCATAACTTTTACTAAAAATATCCATGACAAAATCTTAGCCTTATCAATGACATATACGTCTAATAAACAATGCTTATTGTTATACTCCACATTCACTTGCATGGCTTATTGTTATACTCCACATTCACATGCAACTGGCACTATTTTTTCTCTCGTATAAGTTTTCAGTAACATTGGTGTCTCCCTCAGTTTGGTATTTTTAAAAGCTTTCTCCTATTCCAAATGTGAGATAACAGACACTGCGGAGCCTGTGTCCAATTCTGTTTTAAGCATTTTCTGAGCCACCTGAGATGTCAACCAGATTGCTGACTTGTCATTTTTGCTCACACTATATCCAGGCTGGCCACTCCACTCTCACAGTCTCTGCAGACATATCTTCACTGCTACAATGATCAACACCCTCCACAACACACTTTTCAAGATCCATGGCTCCCACACTCCACACATGCCTATCACAACATGTGGTGTACCTCATTCAGTGCACTAAATGCCTCAATGGCAACTATGTCAGGATGAAATCAGACAATCACTATGCTCTCGAATGAACTCATGCAAGAAAATGATAAAAGACAAAAACAACACATCACGTGTGGGTGAACACTTTTTACAAAAACAACGAGGAGTCCTTGCGGCACCTTAGAGACTAACAAATTTATTTGGCAGTTAGTCTCTAAGGTGCCACAAGGACTCCTCGTTGTTTTTGCTGATACAGACTAACACGGCTACCCTTTTGAAACTTTTTACAAAGTGATCGCTATATCTGACCTACCACTCCTCATCTTCAAAGGAAACCAGAACAACACTTTCAAAAGACAAGCCTGGGAGCTTAAATTCATAACTTCATGGTTACATCTTGTATTTAGCTGTGACATGCTGATTAAATTTCCCAGACCTGGGGAAGAGCTCTGTGTAAGCTCGAAAGCATGTCTCTTTCATCAACAGAAGTTGGTCCAATAAAAGATATTACCTCACTTCACCCACCAGTGAACTAGCTGTCATTTAGGGCCTGATTCTCCAGTCTGAAAGCAGGCAAAAATGATAGTTTGAAGTCACTGGATGTTTTACTGGTCAGAAATATAAGTGTGGGCCCGTTAGTCCAAATTCTTGAAAACCCACAGAAACAAAAGGATGCCATATTAAAAACAATACCTCCTGAGATCCCCTGAGAGGGGTGTGAATAGGGATTCTACACTGTGAAACAATTCAGGCACTTTAACCTTTTAGCTTATTGGAAAGCCACGAGTTAAGGAATGGTTTCAGAGTAACAGCCGTGTTAGTCGAATGATGGTTTTGGTGCTGGAAAGGGGCAAATAAGGTACCCCATTAACCCAGCGTCACTCTTACCAAGGGCTCAGTGATGGAAGAGTCAGGGGCAGAATGGGATTAAGGCAATCTGGGGCCCTATGAACAGCACAGTATGGGGCGCTCTATGGCTTAGTTCTCATGCTGTGATCACACATCTTTGGTGTGGCAATGGCAGAAGGCCCTCCTCCCTGTTCAGAGAGGCAAAGGAAGGAGCATGGTGCCTATTCCTCCTCAGGAGTAGCAGCAAGAGTCTCTCAGTTTGGGAGAGAAGGGAGGTGTTGGTGGGATGCCCCATCCAGATGGGGGGTGTTTCCCCCTTTTGGAGCTAGTGTTCCCGGCTATCTGGAGACCCAGGCAGTTGTCACTGCAGCAATCATGCTCAGGTCAGGTTTTCAAGCTTTTCTTTGTGAGAACTAGAAACTTACTTTTGTTGATGAAAACTGAGATTCTGACATCATCACATGACTCCAGGAACTGGGCCCCAGAGCACAGACCAGTCGAGCCTATTCTTTACTCAGACCCGGCAAGGGGCTCTGACACCCAAGGCTGTGCTGTTGTACATAGTCCTGGACTGGGAAAAGTTGTTATGGCTCCTTCACTGAGGCCCTGATCCTGCAACTTGAGCTGCATGGGGAAACGCTCGCCAAAAAGCACTTCAGCAGGGCTCTGCATGGGTGTAGGGTAAGGGTCCACCTAGATGGAACAGATTTCAGGATCGGGGGGCTTAAAAGTCTTGGGAAGGGAGGCTTGTATATATCACAGCTATGATTTTTCCTGCCTCATTTTTGCCACATGACCAGTCCCAATTCAGAATGTGCCATTCCAAAGTGATCTGGATGTTTTAACCCACATTGAGACAGTGCACACGAGGCGGCGTGTGCGCGTGGACACAGACAGATACAGACAGACATGCACACAAGCATCCGCAAAATGTATCCAGGTTCGCCCAAAGTTATGTTAAACATTTGCTTGTTTCCCTGGAACTGATGAACTCAAGCACTGGACTACTAATCAATGTTTTTGATTTCTCTTTGAAAGGTTTTCTCAGCTCTAAATGTGAGAGAGAGAGCTCTTTTGGCCAACATGGATTATTTTCAATAATTAAGAAGGATAACAAGAAACTTACTAGCAGAGTTCTTTCCTTATAGCATAAATATTATTTGTTTTAAGGTTTTCCCCATTTAATGGTTCTCATTAGGAAATATAACACTGAGCACTCTTGGAAAAGTAAGAGAAACAGGCTTTTAACCTACTGGAAAATTCTAAAATATTTTAAGTATAAATTATTTACCTTAAAGTTCACTCTGTGAATTTTTCTTGTCACGGTAGCTAACTACTGATCAAGTTATCACAGCAATGTGCAGGACAATGTACCTATCCCTTTCAGCAGTTTGACAGATGAGCCTTCCTAACTGGAATATGAAAAGGAGTACTAGCAGGAGAGTGAATTTGTGTGTGGGGGGGTGGAGGGTGTGAAAACCTGGATTTGTGCTGGAAATGGCCCAACTTGATGATCACTTTAGATAAGCTATTACCAGCAGGACAGTGGGGTGGGAGGAGGTATTGTTTCATATTCTCTGTGTGTATATAAAGTCTGCTGCAGTTTCCACGGTATGCATCCGATGAAGTGAGCTGTCGCTCACGAAAGCTCATGCTCAAATAAATTGGTTAGTCTCTAAGGTGCCACAAGTACTCCTTTTCTTTTTGCGAATACAGACTAACACGGCTGTTACTCTGATAACTGGAATATGTTGTCTGTAACTTCACCATTGCGATACTGCTTCTGTATTTGGGATTTTGAATTTTTTTTTTTTTTTTTTTAGCTAATGGTCTGTTTTTATGGAAACCGGTCAGAGATTAGGAGCTGATTTCAAAAATCATCCTCCATAAAGTCTCTTGATCATATTTTATGGTGTCTGCAGTTTATAGAGGTAATCTTGTATCCCTCTGATACTTATAACATGTAGGAATATTCCCTCTGATGGTTAACTGCTCCTGCAGGGGAAGTTATAATGATGAATTTGTGACATAATTTCTATGGCAACATTCTATGATTTCATAAATGCGGGATGATGATTATAGTGCAAGTTCAAGCTGAAGCTGAATTATGATGGAAAAAAGTCCCTATTCAAATGCAAATGTTTCAGTAACAGTAGAGGGGATATCAGAAATTACTGGCAATTTATTATATTTGTGATTAAGTTTCTCATTCAGTTTTCTCCAGTATGAAAGTAACTCTTTACAAGAGGAGAAGCAAAGAAATGGCTGAAAAGAGAGCTTAAAACAAAACTACTATGAGGACATGGGGACGTGAGGACAGAACTGAGGGGACGCTGCCGTAGGGCCATCAGGATGCGAGGCCAGAGCTGAGGGGATGGTGCTATGAAGACATGGGGACGTGAGGACAGAACTGAGGGGATGGTGCCCTAGGGCCATGGGGATGCGAGGCCAGAGCTGAGGAGATGGTGCTGTGTGTGAGGACAGTTATGAGGGGATGGTGCTATGAAGACATGGGGACGTGAGGACAGAACTGAGGGGATGGTGCCCTAGGGCCATGGGGGTGCAAGGCCAGAGCTGAGGAGGTGGTGCTGTGTGTGAGGACAGTTATGAGGGGATGGTGCTATGAGGACATGGGGATGTGAGGACAGAACTGAGGGGATGGTGCCCTAGGGCCATGGGGGTGCGAGGCCAGAGCTGAGGAGGTGGTGCTGTGTGTGAGGACAGTTATGAGGGGATGGTGCTATGAGGACATGGGGACATGAGGACAGAACTGAGGGGACGGTGCCCTAGGGCCATGGGGTTGTGAGCCCAGAAATGAGGAGATGGTGCTGTGTGTGAGGACAGTTATGAGGGGATGGTGCTATGAGGACATGGGGACGTGAGGACAGAACTGAGGGGATGGTGCCCTAGGGCCATGGGGGTGCGAGGCCAGAGCTGAAGAGGTGGTGCTGTGTGTGAGGACAGTTATGAGGGGATGGTGCTATGAGGACATGGGGACATGAGGACAGAACTGAGGGGACGGTGCCCTAGGGCCATGGGGTTGTGAGCCCAGAAATGAGGAGATGGTGCTGTGTGTGAGGACAGTTATGAGGGGATGGTGCTATGAGGACATGGGGACGTGAGGACAGAACTGAGGGGATGGTGCCCTAGGGCCATGGGGGTGCGAGGCCAGAGCTGAGGAGGTGGTGCTGTGTGTGAGGACAGTTATGAGGGGATGGTGCTATGAGGACATGGGGACGTGAGGACAGAACTGAGGGGATGGTGCCCTAGGGCCATGGGGGTGCGAGGCCAGAGCTGAGGAGGTGGTGCTGTGTGTGAGGACAGTTATGAGGGGATGGTGCTATGAGGACATGGGGACGTGAGGACAGAACTGAGGGGACGGTGCCCCAGGGCCATGGGGTTGTGAGCCCAGAAATGAGGAGATGGTGCTGTAGGAGTCTGTGGGGATGTGAGGGCAGAGGTGAGAGAGGAAGGTGCACTGGGGATGCAAGGACCCTGTTGAGGCTATTCTTTGGGCTGGGGGGTGGAAGGGAAGCGAATGGGGACATGGACAGAGCCCACAGCCATTGCCTTTGGCATTCACCTCCCCTCCCCCCCCCCCAGGTTAGAGGAAGGTATCAGGCAACCACCTGAGGAGGCGCTTAACGTCATAACGGGTGGGCGGGGCCATTGTTCCTTCTTCTCGCCTCAGGCACGGGGTCGCCCCCACGGATTACCCTGCCCGCATTCAAGATGGCGCCCGGGGCCTCATCATCTGGTGCCGTGGCAGGAGGCCGAGGCGCGCAGGCGCCGGGTAGCGCGATTGTGACGCCGCCCGGCCAGGCGCTGAGCTCGGCCCCTGCGCTGGAGCTGGGTGCAGCTTCGTCGGGTCCCGCCTCGGGCTTTCCTCCCTTCCCAGCAGGCGGGACGATGAGGCTGCTGGCTGCCGGGATCCTGCTGCTGGGCTGCTCGGCTCCCCTCTGCGCCGCCTTCTACCTGCCCGGCTTGGCCCCCGTCAGCTTCTGCGAGCCCGCCAAGGAGAGCGAGAGCTGCCAGGTGAGAGCGGCCCGCGGCTCCCTGGCTGGGCCGGGCTCCTGGGCTCGGCGCTGCTGGGGGCGGGCATCGCTTGTCAGGGGACGCTGGGGAGCCCTGCGGGGGGGGGGGGGCTCCTGGCTTGAGGCACCCTGCGGAGGGCTGGGGGGCAGGGGGGCTCTTGTAGGGCGGCCCCCGGCTGGGTGCGGAGTAGGGCCCATATGGGGGGGGTGGTTTGTAGGGGGCGCGTCGTTGGGTGCGGAGCAGGGTCCTGTGTGGATGGGATGGGAGGATTTGTAGGGGGCTTCTTGGTGACTGTAGACCACCAAGCCCTGTGCCTGGGGTATGTGTGGGTGGGAGGGGTGTAGGGGGGGCCCAGCTGGGTATGGAGTAGGGCCCATAAGGGAGGGGGGTGATGACCCTTTCTCAGTGGTCAAATGTAGGGATCCTTGGGGCAGCCCCTTCATGGGGCAGCAAGTGGCTGTGGTGGGAGGAGAGAGCCCCACCCCTTTCACACCCAGTTCTCTCTTTCCTGTGGTGGGGTTTTTAGGACGGGGATACATCCCATGGCTTTTAGCATCTCTGGTGCAGATAAGGTGTTGAACCTGCCTGTCAACCCTGGCCAGGTGCTGGGTGAGAGCAAGCTGGCTCTCAGAGGAACAGTGGATCTGTCATACAATGCAGCTTTTCTTTGAATAGCATACTGTACGTAGAAAACCATGAGGGCTAAATTAGCTGTTGTCATGCAGGAAAAAGATCTTGAAGTTAGTGTGGATAGTTCTCTGAAAACATCTAATCAATGTGCAGCAGTAGTCAAAAAGAGCTAACAATGTTAGCAATCATTAGGGAAGGGCTAGGTAATAAGACAGAAAATATTATAAGGACATTTTATAAATCCATGGTATGCCCACACTTTGAACATTGTATGCAGTTCTGGTCACCCCATCTCAAAAAAGATGTATTAAAATTGGAAAAGGTACAGAGAAGGGCAACAAAAAAGATTGACCATGTAACAACTTCCATATGAGGAGAGATTAGAAAGACTGGGACTGTTCAGCTTTGATGACTAAGGGGGAATATGATAGAAGTCTATAAAATCATGAATGGTGTAAATAACACTTCCTTATTCACTTTTGTTACCCCTTCATGGAACAGAAGAACCAGGGATCACCCACTGAAATTTATAGGCAGCAGGTTTAAAACAAAATAAAGGATGTACTTGTTTACATAACACACAGCCTGAGGAACTCATTGCCAGGTTATGTTGTGAATGCCAAAATTATAACTGGGTTCAGAATAAATTAGATAGGTTCATGGCTATTATCCAAGATGATCAGGGATGCACACCATGCTCTAAGCCTCAAACTGCCAGAAGCTGGGACTGGGCCGCAGGAGACGGATCACTTGATAATTGCACTGTTCTGTTCATTCCCTTTTAAGGCTCTGGCATTGGCCACTGTGGAAGACAGGATAGTGGGCTAGGTGGACCATTGATCTGAGTTTCTGGGAACACTTTAAAACCAGGTGTTATCCACACATTTGTGTGCATGATAACATTTTTTTTTAAAATGTTTCCAACCATTTGTTAGGTGACCAGAAATCCTCTTGCTTCAAACTTGTCACCTATGGAAACTTGGCGGAAGGGCAAGACTGCTTGTGCATTATGATGTTGTGTCTTACTGCCATTGAGCCCTTCAAACAACATGCTGGTTTCTGCTGTCATTAGAGACCGTATGGTGCTGAAAAATTGTCAGTTTCTTTTGTGATGTGGTGCCATAAAAATGTGAGAACTTCCTGCTCGGTTCTGCAAAGTGGGCATTCTACTAGAAAACCTGATACCTGTCTTGCAGTCAGTGGTGCGGCTGGGCTATGCTAGCAGCCTGGTAAGTGCTAATGTAGGTAGAGAGTTTTTAACCACTGTTTTTTAAAATCTGAGTTTTGTCTGCACTGGTGTTTACACAAGTGACTAGTGCTAGCTATTATTGTGCTACTACTGGAAAACTGCAAAGATTTTTAGTTTAGTCAAGGTCTTTAACGTGAGTCTTCCTAGCACTGCACAGCAAAGTGTAAAGGATAAAAAAAGAGTCTTTCTAAACTTGGAATGGGTTTAACTAGTTTAAGATACTTCTCACATGGGTAAAAGCCCTGTTGCCTTTTCTTGTATTACAGTGTATGTTGCTTACATTCTTTTTCATTCTTTTAGTCAAAAATTGAGCTCTTTGTGAATAGACTGGACTCAGTAGAATCAGTTCTACCTTATGAATATGATGCGTAAGTACATTATAGTACGATTCTAGAGTGTTTGAAAGTATGTTTTCTATCCTCGCCTTTATATTTGTATAAACTAAAGTAATGTGATTTGTAACTTGATTCAATATGTTGAAAGAACTGTCAGACACTTGCTAGCTGGAGGAGTAAGCCTACTACTCAGATAGGTATGAAAGATGACAATTGGTAGGGTTATCAGTTATAAGGGTTCACTAACTATGTCCTGCTAAGTAATTCTACCCCTATACTATTGGGAAAGAGGGGAAGTTGCTGGGTTTTCTTTTGGGGTTTTGTCCCTGGGTCCTGCTTTGGAATTCTGTGTAGACATCTATTAGATAGCTGATAAATTTGAAATTCACCCCACTGTCTGCTGTAAGACCAGAGCTTTCTGTCTCTTTTCTCCCAGTGCCTCCTGGATGCTGTGAAGAGGAAGGAGGTCTTCATTACTCTTACACCCACAGCCTCTGTTTTTAGTTTTTTGGGGGGATTTTTTGGTCCTTTTCTCTCAAGAATGTCACTGCCTGCCTTTGCTGATGCTGGTAGCTTTGCCAAGTAGAAATGAGAAATTTGTGTGATTCTTAAATTTTACTGCTGAACGCACTGGGGAATAACAAGTGGTATTCTTGTAAACTTTACTATGCTCTTCCTTGGAAAAGCAATGAATAGCAGCAGAGATACTGGAGGCTGGCTCAGTAAGACAACAGTACAGGTGTTGCATTAAATGCTGCAGAAATTGATGGCCTCGGCTCACGCACTGGTTAGGAAAAGCTTCTTATTCACTAGTTTCAAGTGTGATTTTAGAACATAGATGTACCCACAGAGATCATGAATAGTTATATTTCCCTACCGTTAGCTGTTTCAAGTAAAGGAGAACTTCTGGACAGGTGAATGGATCTTTTTTGCATACTGGGATAAAAGCCATCAGATTTGTCCCTCTACAGAATATACACACTTGCCATGTTAATTATTTTCCATCTGTAAGGAATCTTTTTTTTTTTAAAAAATCGTTCTTCATTTGGCATTATGTCATGGAAGGAACATGAATAGTGCTTTGTATGATTTTCTTACTTCTTTTAGCCTGAAACTTATCTTACTTCAATTGCAGTTTGAAAACGGAACTTTGACTACAATCTTACAGTATATATTTTAAACAATATTGCTTGAACTATGGAGTGCGTTGGTGACTGATTAAAAAAGTTACTTTGTGCAGTGAATTGTACCTAATCTGTCTGCATTTGGAGTCAGACTTTCAATGGTATATTAAGGATTGTTGGTTTAAAAAAAAAACACCTCCTGAAAACTCCTGTATCAAGGATATAGCTTAACAAATTGATTTATTTTGAAACTGTAAATTTCAGCCTAAAATGTATTAATATTAAAGACTCTAATTTTTTTCAGTTTTGACTTCTGTCAAGATGAGAGAGAAAAAAGACCTTCCGAAAATCTTGGACAAATCCTGTTTGGAGAAAGAATAGCATCATCACCATATAAGGTTATTCTAGCCATCCAAAGTTATTCTGGTTACACTTGATAATTACAGTCTTAAAAAAAATCTCTCCTTCAATAATAATCAGATAACAACTAAGGATTTTGTACTATCACTATAAATCGGTATCTTGGTCATTGTTAACTTAGTGCATGGGAATTGAGAATTCCATCCTAACCTGCTAACACATTTTTTCCAAGAGTATTTAACTGTATATTTTACAGAGATTATTCAAGTACACATGTGCAAAATTTTGGACAACCTATTATGGAGGTTAGTTTGGTCCTCAGTATAGTTACCCTTACACACACAATTTGGTAGAGCTATTGGTGTGATGTGGCAATATTAAAAATGGCCCACAAGCCATTCAGAATACTTGTGAGCAGTAACTTCCTCTCGCTTTTAGGGCTTATATCCTAGGATTTTTAATTGTGTTGTAACATGTGTTAACTAACACAACTATAAATTCTAACCACACTGTAAAACCAGATTAGAAATATAAATGTGTGAAAACACTTCCTTAATGGAAAAGTGCACTTCAGCAGGAAATGTCTACCGTGCTGCTGAAATTTGCCAGCATTGCCTCATGGTTTGTCGTCATGCTCTATAGCAGCTGAAATTAAACTATAGTATACAAAAGGGGCATTGTTGGCAACATGGGTAATTTCATGATGCACTGTGCTAAGTAAAGCTAATGTGATCTCTTTACTGGTGCAATACTTTATCAATTTGCAAGTGGATTATTTTTAAAAACCTTATGGTTAACATTTCAAATAGTTGTTTACTTGGAGTATTCTAATTGTTGTAGAGATTTATGTACTTTTAGGAATGTACAGATGAAATATTTTGCATAGGTTGTACATAAGCACTGGTTCTCAAACTGAGTTGAAACTACTGATATGAAACAAACTTTGGCTTCAAGAATTCTTTTTAGTGGGATAGGCTAGGATCTAGATTAAAAATAGACTTTGATTGAAAAATAATGGCTCTTTAAAAAGGTACTTTAAGAGCAAAATTTTAAAATTGCTCTGTGTGTGTGTGTGTTTTGGTAACAGTTTACGTTTAACAAAGCGGAAACCTGCAAGATAGCTTGTACAAAATCATATGACCCAGAAAAAAGTGATGACAAAAATAAACTGGCTTTTTTGAAGAAAGGAATGCAATTGAATTATCAGCATCACTGGTGAGTTCAGACATATCCTGTTTTGAACTGTGAACAGCAAAATGAAAATTAGCATAATGTAATGAGTTGTTCTGAGAGGTGACACTTTTTATCTTCTCTCCAGTAATTGTCCTGTAACATATTATTCTTTAAGACCTAACTAAAATCCTGTTTTTTATTTGCATATGAAATATAACTTAAAAATAACGGAATAATTAGATATTTCTTACTAAGGAGTTGCCTGATCAAAATTTCTTTGCCTAGGATTATTGATAATATGCCTGTAACATGGTGTTATCAAGTGGAAGATGAACACAAGTACTGTAATCCGGGATTTCCAATAGGATGTTTTATTACTACAGATGGCAGAGTTAAAGATGCTTGCGTTCTTGATGTAAGTGGTGAGAGCTTATTTCTTTAATATGGCCAGATATGGGTCTAGCTACAAAGCTGTAGTGTTTGGGTCATGTCCTCATAAGTCTTTGTCATGTTTTTTTGTTTTTAATAAATAACCGTGTGCTTACAGAGTGTAAAACAGGCTTGATATACAAAACACAAATATAGTTAAATAAGATCTACAGTATGTCCATTAAGAAAAGGAGTACTTGTGGCACCTTAGAGACTAACCAATTTATTTGAGCATAAGCTTTCGTGCATCCGATGAAGTGAGCTGTAGCTCACGAAAGCTCATGCTCAAATAAATTGGTTAGTCTCTAAGGTGCCACAAGTACTGCTTTTCTTTTTGCGAATACAGACTAACACAGCTGTTACTCTGAAACCTGTCAGTATGTCCATTGACAAAGGTAAGCACACCTATATGTAATCAGACATTCCTCATTTATATACATTATGTGGTTGTCTGCTGCAGCTTGTAGTAAACACTATAGTTAACGGTGCAAAATACCTTCAAACATGAATTCCTGGTATAGCATGGATTTAAACTTTCTGAAATTTTCGGACGAAACTTCATGTTTAGGCTCTGGCTGAGGGGAATTTTTAATCAAGTTTGGGCAAAATCTGTGCAGATTTTCAAATTCCGTAAGGGTGGAAAAACATTCTCTCTTCTGACAAAGTCAATGCCATATGCTCCTCTGCCACTTCCCTAACTCAGAAGCAGTAGTGCTTTGAAACCTGAGCCCAGATCCTGCTCCATGCAGGCAAATCCCTGCATTCATGCAGAACCCCACTGACTTTAATGGGGCTCGTGCTGCATGCAGCTTATTGCAAGATCTTAGTAGGAACGAAACCTTCCAGAAAACACCAAGAAACAGGTACTGATGTGTTTGTTGACAAATGTATAACACTCAAAAATGGCAGTTAAATATACGTAGTTTAGTCAGAATTGTGAAAAGACTTGTCAAACCCTGCTTTGATGGAGAAAATAATTGTTAGCAGCAAGTATGTTTAGTACTCCTGGTGGAATTCAACGCCAAAAAATTAAATTCTGCACACAATATTTTAAAATTCTGGGAATTTATTTAAACTACCATACAATGGATGGAGAATGGGAGTGGGAAGCATTGGAGAAAATCCCCAAACCCCCTTTGTCTAATAATAATAATGTAGCTAGGTTTGATCCTTTATTTCTAGTTATTAGTCAACAAATATATGTAGCCATATGCTCAGTATTAGATATAGGCAACTGAAGAGTAAGTGAGGGCTGGGGTATCAAACTCACAGTTTATATTGGCTACTGACTATCTCCAGAAAAGTCAGAAGTAAACAGTTCATGGAGCACATTTTGACTGGAAAAAGTTTGTCTGAAAATTTAGACCAGTTCTAATCATTGAAGCACCATAAGCATTTATAAGGCTACACTGTCATTTACAATGTCTCCTTTACACCACTCTGGCAGGGTAAAGGAGCTTTAAAACTTTTACACTTGTTTTATGCTTCTGGGGAGATTCACTAAGAATGGGAACAATTCACTAACAACAATGGAAACAACTTAGCAAGCAGGCTGCTACATTATTACTCCTGGGGGAATTCTGTCCCCAAAAAATAAAGTATGCAACAAAAAATTAAAAATTCTGGACACAATATTTTAAAATTCTGCATATTTTATTTGTCAAAATAACACCATATAATCACATCAAAATTATTTTTTGTAATTTATTTCAAAATACCTGTCAACAAGTATGTCTGTAACGATTCATAGAAAAGATTCAGAAAATGTTTTTTTGACAAATTCCTTACTAGGCATATTAATACAGAACTCTGAGTAATAATTCGTTTAAACTACAATACAGAGCTGTATTTCCCGCACCCATCAGAAGCAGTGCAAAGGATTGGGGGATTCAGGGGTAATGGAGGAGCTGAGGAAGAGGGAAGTAATTGCTCTGAAGGAGCCTGGGTTTGAACTTGGAGGGTTGTTGGGTATGGGTGGGAAAAGTACAGAACAGTGGGTTTTTTGTTTTGTTTGTTGTTTGTTTTTGTTTTTTTATGGGGCGGGGAGGGACTGTTAAGGAGCTTTCCCCATTCAGACCCTGGCTGACCCCTAGCCTCTCCCATTCAATCAGGAACATCTGCCCTGTCCCCATGTGTCCTGGACCCGCTGTCCACATGGGTCCCTACATCCCCATTTAGACATCCACTCCCACCATCTGGCCCTGCCCCTCCCTCCCATCCCCATGTGTCTGTTCCCCCACTCAGCCATTCCCCTGTCTGTATATGGCCCTGCATCCCCTCCCCGTGTGTCTGTGCCCGCACTCAGCCACTCACTTCCTGCTGTAGCTGGGCACCCCCTTCCCCTCTGCTCACATGGCCCTGCACCTCCCTCCTATCTGTGGCCCTGTGCCTCCATTCCCATTCAGCCCCTGCCCCCATATGTCCTCCCCCACTAGCCCTTATGAGCCCCTGTCTGACCCCCCAGCACCCCCACTCTGTCTGTCCCGTGTTATCATCCCCCTCCCCCCCCATAGCCCTTCTCTCCTGACTGGGCCTGCTGCTAGGAAGGATCTGCATGCTCTTTCTCTTCCCTAGCTGTCTGGGAGCTGCTGCTCTGTTCTGGCGCCACAGCGACCTCTGGGCTGCAAAATATGGAACTGCACCAACGTTCTAGCAGAATTTTTTTCTGCGCAAAAAAAATAAAAATATGCGTGACTCATTAATTATGCACATGCACAGTCATGCAGAATTCCCCCAGGAGTACATTATGCTCTGCATGAGGTGACAAAGCCTGCCTCACACCTACCTCCAGACATCCCGAAGCCCTGACCCTCCATGCTGGGCATGTCACAATAGCGACCTAGAAGGACTGTGTATGTGTGTGTGTCTCTCTCTCATTTGCTCGCATGTATGCATGCCCAGCCGTACCCCTCCCCCCCCGGTAGTGATTGACATGTCCCCCACACGCATGCACAGTCCCCCCCGCCCACGGGCTGATTTACATCTGTGCCGGCTGCTGGGGGCAGGGGGTGAGAGACTGCTCTTGCGGCTTCCCTTTACTTCCTCTCAAAGTCATTTTTCTGCAGGGAAGCAAAGCAGTCTGTGGATGACATGAATTCTGCGCCCGTGCAGTGGCGCGGTATTCCTCCAGGGGTAGTGTAGGGGAATATTGTAAACTTGATGTCACAGTAATGCTGTTATGATAACAGGGCTCATACGTGAATACATCAAGAGAACAATATTTTGTGGATTAAATATGTACAGTAATAGATCTAATAATTGGCTGGTAAATGCATATTGACTGAATCAAAGATAGCAAGTTGAAAACTCCAAAGCTTAAACTTCTCTGGGTTTTGATACACAAGTACCAGATGATTTTCCCAGAGAGATCAGTATGTAATACAAGCCTATTTATAAAGTGCACATGTTTGGATAAAGCACTAACTCTGCTGTACAGTGCTTCTGCAGCAGTGGATGTCATAGCCTGGTAATGTCTGTGTATAGATGAATGGATTAAATATATTTATATGGCATTGTGCCAGAGAAGTAACTGTCATATGGGCAAAGAAGAACACAGTAGTTATGCCTATAAGTTTAAATTGCAAAGGTGGTAGAATGCTATGCATCGTTCCAGTATATCTTAAAAATACACCAAAATACATATTCCATCCTACCTAAATTTAGAACCAATTATTGCGTGTGACCCCCCTTTTTTAAAAAAAAATTTAAAGAGGGATAATAGAATATGCCAACAGGGCTACTGCATATCTAATTTTTCAGTGCCTCCAAAGCCCTTAATTTAGAATACTTAAACTGCACAAAATGCCAAAGAAAACAAACCAGTGACTAAATACATAGTTACTGGAGAGTTGTAGCAAAATGTTCGAAAACTAGCACTATGCCAATAATACAAGGATTTTGATCATTGGGGAAGGAAAAGAATCCAGAGTCCCTGGACCTTAGAGGATCAGATATTTCAACACTAGAACTCCCCAATGTTACTTTTGTTGGAATCCTAGAAGAATACTGATCTGAGTGCTTTCAGAATAATGACAGATTAATCTGCAGCAAAGTATGAGAGGAAGAGGGCATTTTTACTGAAAAATTCAGGTAATCTTTCTGGATGCAAGGCACATTACTAAGAATAATTGAAATGCTGGGGAAGTGGGTTGGAGTGAGATGGAAGTGTTTTTGAAGGCATTTTGAAACTGAGGCTAACTGTTAGTTTCACTAACACTTTCTGGGACAAGCTATTAGCAAACAAACCTCTTTTGGGGGAAAAAATGGGGGCAGAAAGGAAATGGGAATGGGGGCAGAAAGGAAAGTTCAATCAGACTTAGTTATGTTAGGCTTTGTCTACATAGTAAACTTCATTGTTGTCATTTATTGCGATTGCTCCTGGAGCTGCAATGATGGAAGCTATAGAATAGAGGGGACTCAGTATGGGGTTTTAAAAAAAGTTGCTGCATTGTTATTACCAGTGGCTAATTATGGCTACAGAACTAGGTGTTTTGATATGCACTGCAGCTTCCATCATGGCTATTGCCAGTGGAAAGGCACCAATCGTGATTAATGATCAGAAAGTTTGCTAGTGTAAATTTAACATCACCTCTGGATCGGTCATCTGAGGAAATTGAATGATAGATCTAAAATATTTTAGTAATTTATTTAAACTACAATACAATGGATGGAGAATGGGAGTGGGGAGCATTGGAGGGAAATCACCAAACCCCCTTTGTCTAATAGTAATGTAGCTAGTATGGACCATTTACTTCTAGTTATTAGTCAACAAATATATGCAGCCATATGCTCAGTATTACATGATAGGCAACTGAAGAGCAAGCGAGGGCTGGGGACTCAAACTCACAATTTATACTGGCTACTGAGTATCTCCAGAAAGGTCAGTAGTAAACAGTTCATGGAACACATTATGATAGGAAATTTTTTCAGTCCAAAAATTTATACCAGTTCTAATCACTAAAGCATTTAGTCACTAAGCATTTATAAGGCCAAATTGTCCTTTACGATACGGCTCCCTTACATCACTCTAGCAGGGTAAAGGAGCCTTAAAATTTTTACAACTGTTTTATACTGCTGAGGGAATTCACTCAGAACAATGGGAACAATTAACTAAGCAGGCAGGCTACTACATTTTGCTCTGTCTGAGGGAACAGAGCCTGTCCCATGTCTGCCTCTTCAGAAACAGACCAAAGTCCTGCCCCTCCACGCCAAGCGTGCTGCAGTGGCGAACGAGAGGGGCAGAATGTGTCTGTCTCTCTCATATGTGCATGACTACCCAGGTCCCCCTGGCGGTGATTTATGTCTCTACTGGCTGCTCTGGGTGCCCAAACCAACCTGCCTGCCCTGCCAGGGAGGGGGTACATGACCACTTTTGCGGGTTCCCTTTTCTTTCCTGTCAGAAGTCATTTTTCTGCGGGGAAGCAAAAATCTGCAGGGGCCATGAATTCTGCAAAAGCATAGTGATGCAGAATTCCCCCAGGAGTAATAGACTATTCAGCTGAAGAACCACATGTTAGGTTAGAGATAGCACTCACATCTCTATGCTCTAGCCCAGTGGTCCCCAAACTTTTGGGGGTCACTGCCCCCTCCCTATCTGCATCCCACCGTGGCCAGGAGCAGGACTGTGGCTTGTGGTGGGAGGATGACTCAGACAGGAGTAAGGGGGCTGAGGCTAGGGTCACAGCTGGGGGTAGGTCTGGGGCAAGAAGTGGGCCTGGGGACGGAGCCATGGCCAGGGGCTGAGGCTGGGGGTGGGAATGGAGTTGCAGTGTCGCTGCAGTGGGGGCCGACAGCCGGGCCCACGGCCAGGTGTGGAGCTGCGCCAAGGCTGGAGTTGGGCCAGGGGTGGGGCTGGGAGCCAGGGACTGGAGCAGAGCTGGGGGCGGGGGAAGGGGCTGGGTGGTGTTCCCTCCCCATCCCCCATGGGCTGGCCTGGGCCCCACTGTACGCCCCCCCCCGGTTCCTCCATGCCCCCTAGGGGGCATACCCCACAGTTTGGGGGACCTCTGCTGTAGCCATTAGAGGGGGGACAAAGAGCTACAGTTAGTGTGGGTTACATGGAGATAATAGAGGGAGTAGACTTTTAAATCTGGACTGGAGTGTCTTATGATGACCTTGCAAGACTGATGTAGACTGTTTTAAACCTTGTGGAATGCAAAGTTTATTCTTTACCGTTATTTTCTTTGCTTTTTGTAGATTTGTTATCTTTCTAATGTCTATTTTGAGAATATACAAAATACTCCTCATTCCTCCACCCCTTCTGTGTCTGCCCCTCAGCCCCCAGTATTCTTTTATTTTGGAGTATTTGGATCTTTGACTACAGTATTACCTCTCTACTGGAAATGTTTTTCAAACATGTAATATTTTGCAGTCTCAGTTTCACAAGAGGGACACCTTCTACCTCTTCAACCATGTTGACATTACAATCATGTACCATAGCGGGAAAGATGAAAGCTGGCCTGGAGCAAGACTGGTAATGGCAAGACTGGATCCAAAAAGGTAATTACTAGTACACGCCATTTTAATATGCTTCAGTGTCTTCAACCATGGGTAGCGAAACTAGAAATTACAGTTGAAATAAAACAGTTTCAGTTTTTCTGAAGAAATGTCTGTGCTCTGTTGATTATTGTAAATCTTTGAATACATTGATGTATCTTCCTGACTTTACTTTTTGAAAGTAAAAATGAATGGTGTGGAGAAAGTGAATAGGTAAGTGTTATTTACCCCTGCACAGAACACACGAACCCAGAGGGTCATCTAATTAAATTAATAGCAGGTTTAAAACAAAAGGAAGTATTCTTCATATGACATACAGTCACTCTGAGGAACCCATTGGTTAAGGCTAAAATTGTAACTGGGTCAAAAAAGAATTTAAATAAGTTCATGGAGGATAGGTCCATCAATGGCTATTATCCAAGATGGTCAGGGATGCAACTCTACGTCTTGGGTGTCCCTAGGCCTCCGACTGCCAGATTCTGGGACTGGATGATAGGGGATGGGTGTATCACTTGATGATGATTTCCCTGTTCTGTTCTTTTCCTTTGAAGCTTCTGGCATTGGCCATTATTGGAAGACAGGATAGTGGGCTAGGTAGACCACTGGTCTGATCCTTTATGGCTATTCTTATGTTTAGTGGTAATAAAACTGACTCATTAACACTCAAAAGCCACTATTCAATGCCTTCATTGTATTTCAGCTTTCTCTTCACGTCAGTTTTGGCTACAGGGCTATGCAAGAATGTTGAATGATGGGGAGATGTATTTTCCTATTATCCGCATAATCAGAAATGGCTGAACCATGTTTGCTCTAACTTTCTGAAGCAGGGGTGGGCAAACTATGGCCCGCGGGCCACATCCGGCCCGTCAGACCTTTTTGATCCAGCCCTCAGCTCCCCCCTCCCGTCCTCCGAACTCCTTGATCCCAACCCAGAGCCCCCTCTTGTACTCCAAACCCCCCATCCCCACCCCAGAGCTTCCAGCCAGATCCCTCACCTTTCTCTCCCCCCCCCCCCCCCGCCGCCCTGTGGCCCAACAGCCTGCCCCGTGTCTGATACTCCTCCTGCCCTCCAGACCCATTGGTCCCAGCCTGGAACACCCTCCTGCACTCCAAACCCCTCATCTCAGGCCTCACCCCAGAGCCCACAGCCGGAGCGCTTACACCCCTCCCCTGTACTCCAACCCCCAGTCCAGAGCCCCCTCCCGTCCTCCAAACCCCTTGGTCCCAGCCCCACCCCAGAGCCCGCACCCCCAGCCGGAAACATCACCTCCCCCTCGGAACCCTAGCCTGGAGCCCCCTCCCGCACACTGAACTCCTCATTTCTGGCCCCACCCCAGAGTCCTCACCCCCAGCCAGAGCCCTTATCCACTCCTGTACCCCTACCCCCAATTTTGTGAGCATTCATGGCCCGCCATACAATTTCCATACCCTGATGTGGCCCTCAGGCCAAAAAGTTTGCCCACCCCTGTTCTAAAACCTCAAACCAAACCCTTCACATGTTCAGAGGTGAAGTCCATTTTGATGGTGGGAACCGGAAGGCCTTTTCTCAATAAAGAAACTGTAAAACTGGTGGGAAAAGATACAAAAAAAGTAGATAATAATTTTGAAGAAGTTCTCTACCCAATACAGCAGGTATGAATCTTATTTAAAATTTCTGTCTTGCTAGCTACAAACATACAGATAAAAACAATTTAAATTGTGGAGGTCCCGCTATGGAGATTCCTGGTAAATTCACAAACAAACTGGATTTGATCTACACTTATTCTGTGAAATTTGAAGTAAGTATTATTAATGTTTTAGTAACAAATCTCCTAAATTGTTTGGATCCAGGTTCTTTCTGGCAGTTATTTATTTATTCAGTATAAATGTTTTCACTGTTTTAATACAGTTTTATGAATATTAATATGTCTGAGGAACAACTTGGGAATGTAAGCAGTTTTGTAGGTAAAAATATTAAACATCCAGTCCCAAAGTTCAGAATGCAGTAGGAGAGCACTGTGAAAAATGACTTCCAGAAGCAAATTTCTCTGTTTACAAGTAAAAAGATGGCTTTAACTACCAGCTCTGAGTTTGAAAGCCACGCAGGGTTTTTCTGTGATCATGTGTCATCAGTAATGAAAATGTTACAGGTTAAATTATGCTTTCAGTTACAACAGAGCAATCCAGCTGTCCTCAAATTCTAATCTGCAAGTGGAACTTTACCTGTCTTTCTGATGGTTAAAAAGGAAATGAAATCCAGATCACTCTTCTGTAGCTTCATTGGTTCTTCAGTGTTAACAGCAGTAAAATTAAGTAGAACTTAGATTTGGCATTAAAGTTTGCAGATCTGGCTCTAAACACAGGGAACAGAGCTATTGGTTCATGTAACTCTTCTACATAGTCACTGTTCACAGTGGATCGCTAATTTAAGCAACCCTCATATTGGAGAGAATATATTTATAGATAAACTTTCTTAGAGACATTTTTGATTTTATAATTTACCTACTTTAATGAATGAGTTCATAGTGAGCATATTTTTTTAGTTCTTGTCAACTGAGTTGCTGTCCATCTGATTTGAAAGTGTCTTCGTTATAATTTTACCCAGACACTTGCGAGCACTAAATTAACTACTGGATAAGTGGCTTTGAAAACAGTCCTTATTTCACCTAATACATCACAGGCAGTAAGTAGCAAATCGTACTTGTGAATGTGTTTTTACCCTAATCTGAAAGGTAACCTCTTATGGGTGTGAGGATAGTTCGGTTTCCCTGTTGCTTCAAAAATTGATACCCCTGTTCAGCCTACCTTAAAAAGTGGCAATTATGGTTTGTTTTTATGATGTAAGACACCTGTCTACTAGGAATTGGACTGAGAGCACTAGTTCATTTTTTGCAAAGACAGCCATACAGCTGTCATATGATGATAGCTTTCACTATCCACCCATCTGAAGTTAACTTGAACCTACCTTGAGGTTATAGAATATAGAGCCTTGCACTTTTCCCTTAAGCTATCCAGTCCTCCTTAGACTTGCCAATTTTATGACATGGATGAACCTCCTGTCTATTAACATATGTTTAAATCTTGAGGATAAATTGCAATTTATCATGTCAATGTTGTTCAGTAATTTACAAAATGCATTATGCATTTGGGACACTTGTTTTTTCAGCAAGTCGATAATTCCTGCTAGTTCAGGTATTTCCAGCAGATGTCACTATTTACATCTTAAATATCAGGTACACTTAAAATTGACTCTCTGCAGTTTGCTGCCTTTAAACTTTACTTTAGATATAGTCAGAATGCATTTTTCTAAGGAAAAAATGCTATTTATTTATTTAAAATTTAAAATTAATAAACCAGTAAAATCAGTAGTGGCTGTTTTATGGATCCAGGACATTTACTTTTAAAACTAAGTAAACTAAGCCCATAACTTAAATAGTAATAGCTTTATGTTTTGTTATCGCACCTGCATTGTTTTAGTTTGGCCACTGTTTTATCAGTCTGATTTTGCAGTCTGCACACTGAAGAGACAGAAATTTGCTCTCTGTTCTACAGCAGCTGACTTTTTGTTAGTGAGGCCATGATAGACTGACATCTTGACCCATTTTGAAGGGTTGGGCTTTCAGACCTGTGCATGTGCAAAAATATACACATTTGTGCACTTGCTGTTTGCATACAGTCAAGTAGATTATGCATACTCACTAACTTTAGGAAGTGGCATCAAAACCTTTACTCCCCCAAAGTCATTTTTTTTTTTGTTTAATCATTTTGTTTCACCTTGTTTATAGGAAAATGATATCAAGTGGGCTTCCAGATGGGACTACATTTTGGAGTCTATGCCACATACCAACATTCAGTGGTTTAGGTAAAATTTTTAATTTATGGAGTGAATACATCTTGCAGTGAAGCACAAAGATCTTATCCTTCAGTTTTCAGGATATGTAACTGTTACATGTAAAATTAAGTCTGTTAGTTTCCAAGCAAATGAACTTCCTTGTTTCAATACGTAAAGCAGCTTTTGTCAGTCTTGGATCTCTTGGGAGCAGCTAAAGTATTGCATGTCACCAAAGGAATGTGCCATTAGTATCCAAAAGCAAAGTGAAAACATGGAGGTTGCTTTATCATCTTGTTCTGCAGAGCTTTTGGAAGGTTACTGCCCATCAGTTTTCTTACCATTACCATCTGGCTTGCTCTGATTACCAAATAGAGGTTATCTGTACAAGTTTTGTTTTTAATATTAGCTGCTGCTGTTAAATACGAAAGATAGTCAGTGAGGTTTTTTATGCAAGAGAATGTACCAAAAGATCTATTGTTTATGAATTAATGTATAAGTTGTACAGTAAAGAGGAAAATGTGTGCTGTACATAAATGCTAAAAAAGCAATACATATCATACATGAAATCTGATATTTAATATGTAACTAATTTGTTTAATGGAATTACATAGATTTGATTGTATTTCATATATAAAATCCATTTGGCAAAAACCAGTTGGGTTGAGATTCTCTAGTATTCTCTGCTCTTCAGCAGAATGGCTTTGCAGGGGCTTTCCTAGTTTTGTGTTGTAGTATGTCCTATTATAATTTATTTTTTCTGTGTAGGAAAACATTAAAATTTAAAATACCTGACAGAACTACTTACACACAAACTTGATATCCAAAAATGTGCTTCAGACTTCAGATGTGCACATATTATGTAGTGCATATGCTGAAGTCTGAAAAAGTGGATAGAAACTTTGAATTTTTCTTTATCTACAGCATAATGAATTCCCTCGTAATTGTTCTCTTCTTATCTGGCATGGTGGCTATGATCATACTAAGGACTCTTCATAAAGATATTGCAAGATATAACCAGATTGACTCTTCTGTGAGTAGAACTCTTATGGTTTTTAGATCTCCTTTTCTAGGAAGAAAAAATCTATTAACTACAGTTTTGAATGCAGTCTAGGAGGTCAGTATAAGTAATATGTAGATGTATCAGCTCTTTGAGAGTAATAAATGGCCTTACTGAAATGTCAGCTTCCCCAAAGAAGAGAGTATTTGGTGCAGATATGATTAAGAGGCTCAGTTCCCCACCTCGATTTGACAAACTTTTAATGTGGAAGGATAAACTTTAGGGGTAAGCAAAGGTGAGGTGTGTGTTCTATTCAGATATTTCAAAGAACTTAATGTTGAGTGCCTGTGCACACGCTTGGATGTCTTGTGAGGGACACTAACAAGTAAACCTGTAATGCATCAAGTGATGGCTACAAAGGCAAGCTGAGAATTTCTATACTACTATATGTAGGTTTCTGTGAGTCCATTGTAACGGTAAAAACCAAAATCATTATGCCTCTCTTGCTGGTTAAATTTAATCAACCTGAAGTGAATTTGGTACGACTTTGTTCCTTTTTAAAATACAAATAAACGTGCTCTCTGCTGTCCTATCATAATCTTAATGAAATGTTTTTTTAACAGGTTTATTTGATTTCTGCACTGGATGGGGAAAGGACTACTTCTACATCTTAAATCTAAAGCATGAGGTTCATGGACATAAAACTGTCATTTAGAGAATTGTTTTCTAGTAATCGTCAGTTGTAGATGTAAACCTCTTCATTTTAAGGCCTAAACATTGCATATTTCAAACCTACTTGTTTTACAGGTTTGAAATACCAAGCTTGCAGTCGGACATAGAATATTTATCGATAGTGGTCTAACCGCTGTTTCATCCAGATGGTGGGACCAGGTTTAGCTCTGGCATAAGCAGATGTAACTCCCATTTTAGTGGAGTTGTACTGAAAACAACAGTTGAACCTTCTCAGAGGCAGTGTGGCTCTAAGTCCAACACAGTATTTTAGGGTACATCTACACTGCAATAAAAAATCTGTGACAGCGAGTCTCAGCGCCTGGGTCAATTGACTTGGGCTTGTGGGGCTCAAAATATCAGTGCAGACGCTTGGGCTGGAGCCTGAGCTCTGAGACCCACCCCTTTGCTCCTTAGTAGGCTTACTAAAAATCCAACTCCATTGAGTGGGGAGTGCTCTGGTTCACGTAAGACAAACAAGGACTCAGGCTGCCCAGCTTGATCTGATTTTTTTCAGACATGCAGCACAAATAATGCATCAACTTTCAGAGCAAAGTTGGTGGTGGGACCAGAACCTGCTCTGTTTTCCAAGGAAAGTATTTTTGCTGACTAATTTCTCATGGAAAATCTAACTCATGTTCTTTCACTCGTTAAACCTTTCCAAATGTGCCAATAGAAAGTATTTGCCTTGTCCCCTGTTGGATTGGCATAGAAGGCATGCATTTAGGAGGTCCATCCTGGAAAAGGATATTTCTTTTTCAGTTTTCTTTTTTGGTAAATTAAAAATAAGCATTTGTTTCAGGCAACAACGTTTAAACCAATGCTTTGTTTACTTACTGGTTTATGAAAAAAGGCTTAGTAAGGACAATAGAAGCTTCCTGCTTTTGGAAATGGGAACCAGATTTATGTGGACTCCCACAGCAAAAGTGCACTGTACTTTTGGGAAAGGAGTGAGTAACTAGAAGACTTCTGTCCAGGAGGAGAATTTATTATGATTCTGAGTTTGGCAGCGTTTCCTCCATGTTGTACCTTAATAATCATGTTCCCTGTTACCTAACTCTGGATCTATGGTTTCTGTTTCCCTGCTGACATAACACTTGCTGTAAAACTGTTTTCTAAACACATTAAAAAAAGTCCCACTTGCAGCATACCCCCAGCTCTTGAGAATTGTTTATCAACAAGGTGGACACAAAGCTCCTCACACTAGGGAGATGATGAAATGTTCCATAGGAAATGAAGAGATGTTGTCAGTCATGCAGTTCTGTTTCCCTTCCTTCCCACCTCTTTTCTGTGAATGTTTAATTTTGGTACCAAACACCCCAGAAAATATTTACTGATTACAGTTAGGCTGGATGATGTGTAGGGAACCCAGCACTCTTTGACTGAATGGGGCACAGCTATTTTAGCATGGGCCAAGTTTGTTGGAAACCACCAGTTTTTCAGAGTTGACTGCTGCTTAGTTCCTCCAGATTGATATTCCCTAAGACTCAGACTACATTAGTTTATTTAGCAACATGACAGCAACATGATGAAGAACACAATGGTCTCAACTTGAGAATTAACAGGGAAGATATTTGGAGCAGAGGGAGCCCAAATTTGCACTTATGAAGTAAAGCAAAAAGCCCGTCATTACTTAGTTCTTGTTACTGAGGCAGATATCTCTTTTGCTTGTCTCAAAGCATAATTATTTAAACCAATGTGAATTGCTGTATTCCAAGTTAAATTAAATGGAATGCTTTCTTTTGCTTTACATTCACGTTGACCTTATGAGGATCTTTGCTAATTACATTGTTTCTCTGTCACTCTCAAAGGCAAGCATTTTCATGATAAATCTTGCCTGTTTCTTCCAGTAAACCATGAGGGGACTGTAAAACCAGTGAGTGATGAATCAATGCAATTAGTCTGTCTTTGGGCCAAACTGAAAGTTAATCAAACTTTGAAAGCACGTTTCACATTTTGCTTATATTCATTGCTGAATTATGTATATTTAATAAAGATGTTGCTATTATGCAGGAAGATGCTCAAGAGGAATTTGGTTGGAAGTTGGTTCATGGAGATGTATTTAGACCTCCAAGGAAGGGAATGCTGTTATCCGTCTTCTTGGGTCAAGGAACGCAAATTTTCATTATGACCTTTATTACTCTGTGTAAGTATAATAAGGTTTATTAAAATTACATACTTACACCTTAGTGTAATTGTAAGAAACATGAAATGATTTCTTGCATTGCTGTCTATCCTTTTGATTGGTTACAAATCCTTCCTTTTAAGAAAAGAAAAATACATTTGCCCATAGTAATGACCCAGATGTCTGCAATAACGCTATTGCAAATAGTAGTGTTTTGATCATTATCACAGCATCTCTCTATTAGGGCTAATTCACATGCTATAGAAGTGAAGTAGCCCCAGTCCAAATCCCCTTTTTAAAAGTTGTTAAAAATATACTAGAAGTCCACACTTACTCATCATGGTCCAATAATACTTGGACCTAGTAAGGTAAGTTCAAAGACGTTTAATCAAAGCTCTAATATTTTTCAGAACACATTTTTTCTGATAAAGTTGATATAACAGTCAACAGTCATTCTGAAATAAGAACTTGAGTATGTGCCAATAAAATGGCACTGAATCAGTGCTCATGTAACTTGAGCTTGGCACAAACACCTAGATACAGCCATAACATTGTAATCTCCTTCAAATTATTATACTTCATTGTTTCATATAAATCTTTTACAACTCCCTTTGTTACTACACAGTAAAATATTGGCACATACTGACGTTTATATATTTTTGTAGCACTTGGTATTAAATCATTTGTTCTAAATTGTACATACCAGCAAAACATTATCTTCTGTATATCTTGATGCCAAGCAAAAAAACACATTCTTTGATTAAATGTTTCAGACCAGAGAACTGGTCTACAGTAAATACAGATAGAAGTCCAGATAAAATGGTAGCAAATTCAGACTGACCTTCAATACTTGCCGTTATCTATAAACATCTTATGCGGAGAAAAGGAAGGGGTAGCTTGTTTTCCCTTGTAGCATAGGTCATTAAGCAGAAGGGTC
Source organism: Lepidochelys kempii (assembly GCF_965140285.1). Classification (NCBI taxonomy): domain Eukaryota; kingdom Metazoa; phylum Chordata; order Testudines; family Cheloniidae; genus Lepidochelys; species Lepidochelys kempii. The sequence continues at coordinate 97,419,954 of NC_136388.1, read as the reverse complement.
AGTATATGCTTGTCCTTGATCCTCCTCTAAAATATATTCTTGCCATATTTAACATCATACTGTAAGATGTTGGCTTTCCCTTCTGGCTTGTTTTTAAACTTTAATTTTAATAAAGATTCCTGTGTGGTGTTGAGCGTGAACAAGGAACCATCAGTTCTGTAGCCTTTGACTCCCGTAGAGCATAGACCTGCCAGTGGCCTGAAGGCTGATTATGTAGCTGTTCTGCCAAGACCATTATCAATAAACAACAAGGAAAACTTGCTGTTAGAAGATAAGACTTCATACAGTCTACACAGTGGTGTAGAAGATTTTTTCTGCCTTTTTGATCATTAAAAGTAGAAATGAAAATCTTATGGGGAGAGGAATAACTTTTGTATTCAATATTTTAAATTTTAAAAGAATCACACCAACAAAATCCCAATAGTCTTTGACCAGCCCGAGTAGGGTACTCCTGTACAGGTTGGTGAAACAAATCAGTAATGTAAGATATGATTATAGTTCTGGGTTTCTAACATTCTGTTGGCCTTCTTCTGTTTTAGAGTTTAAAAACTTGGTGAATTATTTTTAACAGTGAAAATGGCAACTTTATCTTTCCACTTCATCAGTACTTTTCTTTGTTAGAAGATCAGAACATGTAAATATGTCCACCCCAACTCACTGCATTCCTAGCTGACTAACATTTCACACAGAGCATTACTTTTCAGAGTTCTAGTTCAACATCCTTTTCTCTGTTCCTAATGTGTTTAAATGTAAGTATAATAACTTACCTTTTTTTGTCTTCATAAATTGGTCCTTCCAAATCCCATGACAGTTCTTGGAGTCTATTTCCAAATACAAAAATTTCACATACCACTAATTGCAGAGTCTGTAATTGAATAACTGCCTTTCAAATCTGGGGTTGCCCTTACAGTTTGTTCAAGAACTCAAACTACCGCCTCCTTTTTTTCCTTTTTAAATATGGGGACCTTATTTTCCAGATGGTCTACCTTGTTCCTGAAGATAAGCATTGTCCATCGTGGGAGCTGTGATAACCTTTGTCTGGAGTTTGAAGTTTCTAAATCGGTTACTTAAGATCCAGTTCTATTATCTTCATGCTTCTTATAACTACCTTTTTAAAAAATAAATCACTGCTTTTTACTACTCTGGGCCTACTTTTCTTGGACGACTCTTATGGCATGTATTAAACTATTATGGTTGCCTATGCAATAAATGTACTCTTACAGAAGCATCATTCTTTAAGCTTTTAAAAGCTGATTTCCGAGCTGAAATCTCATGGTATAGTTGTTGGAGGAGCAGAGACTTCAACCATGTGCCTCTCTTGAAGCCGTTTAGCCACAGGAATCTTAGCCTTTTGAGTATGAGGTAAAAATACACAAGCATTTAGTTCAGTTATGCCCAGAATGGTGTGCACTTATGACGAGTTGGTATGTGTGCGTATGTATACATACACATATGCTGTCTCAGTGAACTGGATGAACCTATGTGCTGTGGTGTGAGCTATAGAATATGCTAATAAAATGTGATAAATGGCTTATTCTGTCTTTTCACATCTTTAGTTCTAGCTTGCCTTGGCTTTCTTTCTCCTGCCAACCGAGGAGCTTTGATGACCTGTGCAGTTGTACTGTGGGTCTTGCTGGGAACTCCTGCTGGTTATGTATCTGCTAGAATGTATAAGAGTAAGTACCATTGCTTATTTCATATGATACAGCATGTTAAATTCAGCATTGCCAGGCATTATATGTGATTCAAGTTGGAGCTGGTGTCTCGGATATCAGATCTGCTCCTTGCTGTCATACTGCAAAATATTTATAAGAGGTATTGCATTTAAAACTCTCTAGTAATGATTTTTACTTATTCCTCAGCATTTCGAGGTGAAAAGTGGAAGACAAATGTTTTGCTGACAGCTCTGTTGTGCCCTGGGTCAGTACTTTTTGTTCCTTACTCTTATGCAATTGTTCTTTCCTGTATTCTTGTATATAACTCTACCACAAATAAAGAAAAACACTGATTTCTTAGCACAGAACTCTTTCAGGGGCTGTGCCGTTGCCTTTATTGCTTCCCTACTTTATTTTCCTTTCTACACAACATTTTAGAGTGGGAAGAAAAGCTTGTAAATCTCCTGTATTTGGAGAGTTTGCAAATTGCATAATGTTGTAGAACATGGCTTTTCAACCTGGGGGTCATGACCATCCCTCCCTTCCTTCATAAGTAGTCCCAACACTATGGAGGTGGGGCCTGAAATGTTTTTTTGTTGTTCTAAGATGGAAAAATTTGTGAACCATTGACTCAGTTGTATTGTTGCTGCTGCAATTAATCCTGATATAATACAACAGCTCTTCGATTACAGCATTCAGTATTTTCTAGATACTCACGTTAACGTTAGTAGGGACTATATTTCATTGTAAATGCATGGCTTATTATGGTGGCTTTTTGGAAAAGCTATTCTGCTAAGAGCACCTTTATAAATCAGGGCTAGATCCTACCCCCATTGTAGTCAGTCACACTATTCGTACTTAGTATACAGGAAGTAGGGTTAGGTCTGAGATTGTAAGTTTAGTTCCTTACTAATTTGGTACAAACACTTTATCTTGTTGTTTGTATCTTGAATATATTGGAATGTTCTTCTGGTGAAACTATATAATAGGGACATTAGTGTTCTATACAAAATTATTTTTTTGACTAAAATAGCAGCTGTGTGCTACTGCAGTGAATAATCTTGCTAAAGACGGGACTAGAGACTAGTTCATGAAGAACAATGTGGTGCTCTACATGTATAGCTTTTAAAATTGGGTTTAGGAACATTTCATTTGGAAACTAGGGTTTCAGGTATGTTTTTGTGTCTATGTACCTAAAAATAAAATTTAAAATTAATGTAATATATATAATTGTACTGGAAACCGTAGAGGTAATTTAAAGTGGTCCTTTAAGACAGAAGGTTGCCTATTAGAGGTAGTCCTTGGCACGGCTTTTTGGGTGGGTGGGTGGTAGAGTGGAAAATAAATGTATAGAATGTATATAGTAGATTATTGGCATTGTGAATAGCTAAAGCAATTTTTCTGCTTTTGTGTTCAGTAAATATCTTGAATTTGCCTTCAGATTTTTATTCTGGATAATCTATTGCAGAATGGAGTTTAACAAGATCTGTTTTCAGCAAAACGTCTGTATCTTTGTATGAAGACAGATGAAAAATAGAATTAATAAAACATGGCTTGGTTTGAATAAACTAGAATTGGATCGAATGAAACCTGATGTATTGGGTGACAACTGAATCTGTAGTATTTCTATGTGGAAATCTTATTCCTAAACAAAATGTGCTTCAGTCTCCCTGCTGTCATTTAGATATCTTCACAGTGCAAAGGATATTTATCTGTAGAAAAAAAATCATGCTGATAATTTAAATTCCAGAATATATTCAGTTTCATAGAGGAAGCAGAATGATTGGGGTTGGTAAAATAAGAACAGATGTCTTGATTATGCTGTGCTTGTTCAGTGAAACCGCATAATGTCATAAACAGCCCAAGGCAGTTATATTCTCAGTAGGCTGAGTTTATATACAGAGTATTTTTCCTTTATCTTTGGAAGGGGAGAAGCAGAGATTGGATTACTGACATGAACAAGGTCTAAAATACAACATGCAGGGTTTGCTTTAACTGCATTTGATCACACATTTATAGGGTGCTACTCACAGGAATATTTGGGAACCATTTGTGCAATGGCTTGCCCACTGCTTTCTCTTTGCATGATGTTGTCCACTACAATGGAATGTTTAGCTTCGTCTGAGACTAGTGTAAATTCTACTTCAAGAATTCTTGCATATGAGTCCCAGTGAGTGGTTCATTTTACAATGCCCCTTCCTGGGACTGAATCTTCTCCTGTACCCTGGGTGGTGGGAATCCATGCAGATTCCCAGATGAGGTTCCCTGGCAATGTATTTTATTGCTTTATTACTGGATGGAACATGTTTGAAATCTTAATCACTTCTCTCAAATAATTAAAACTGGGTTTCAGTCTCATTTGTTGAAAGGATTTTCAGAAAGCATATGGAAAGGGTGCAGGAGAGCATGACCTACATCTTAATTTCCAAAATAGAAGTCTTCAAAAACTTTTTTTTTGTAAATGGAGGGTTTAGGGGAATAAAATGGGGTGAGAAAGTTGTTTGCTTTGTGACACAATTCTGTACTAAAAGTGCAAGAAGACTGTCGAAGAGGACTTCTTCAGGCTTAGAAAACCAGCCTTTAGGGCTTAGTAAACTCTGAATGTTTTTTCCTTTTTATCGATGTTTTTGAGAAAATGGAAGGTATAATGCTGATTAAACCGAAGCAATAACACACTCTTGCTTCAGTAGCTTAGCTCCCTTTGAAACTGTGAATCTCTTATAGTACAAAGATGTAATGTTGTTGAACTAGCACACTTTTTTTGTTCACTTTTTATATATTGTGTCCTATGGCTGAAGAGAGATTTGGTTGTAACAAGAAGCTTTTTCTAGGATTAGCCTGTGGTAGCTCTGATGTAGTTTGTGGTATCTTGAACAGTGGGTTTTGCCAGCAATGACTGAATTTGGCAGAAGGAATAACAGGTTCGTTAGAAAAGAGCTATTTAAAAGCATTACCAGACAATTAGCAGTGATGGGAAAGGAAGGGCAGGCAAAGTACAGTACAGTCGAGAGTGTTTGCTTAAACACACCATGTAACTTTTTTTATGATAGTGGCTCTTCACGTTCCCTCGGTTTGTTTATAGCCAATTAAAGGTCTTCCAAATAAGTGGCCTTATTGCTAAAAGACTCTAAAGATTAAAGACAATTAGCTGTTGCAAGTGATAATTACCACTTTTTATGTATTAGTGGTGAAACAATATTGCATAGACTACAAGTGAATATTCATAATCCTTTAGTTTTATGAACCACCTAAAAATATTTAATTCTCTTCCGATTTTACGCTGCTAGTGAGAAAATTCTGTGTTTTGTTTGGGTTTTTTTTTCAGTATTGTCTTCGCTGATTTCTTCATTATGAATCTTATTCTGTGGGTGAAGGGATCATCAGCTGCCATCCCCTTTGGCACACTGGTTGCTATCCTGGCAATGTGGTTTGGAATTTCTGTCCCATTAACCTTCATTGGTGCATATTTTGGATTCAAAGAAAAGGTAGTTTTTGAGTGCATTGTTTAAGTGTGTCTTATCTGCCACTCAGTATAATACTTTTCTGTTCTAACATCAAGTATTTATTCATGCGGAGTTAGTGTGTTAGCTGTCAACACCAAAATTTGGCTAAGATGCATGTGGCTGTCCATTCTGAAATGAACTGTTTTCCAACTTCTGATCTTTTTGTATGATGGACAAGAATACAAACTGATTTTCAAAATATTTTTCTGGCCATTCAGGATCTCTTCTAAGAACACATCTTTATTGACATTCCTCTTGTCTGCACAGTATGTGTGCTACAGTCTTCTGAAAGGTTAACACATCTAGAAGAAAATCAGTAATTCCATCAAAAACTAAATAAAGACCTCTCCCTCCTGCATGCTGAAATTTACTAGGTCATCGCTGCAGTGGAATTTCCAAAAAATCACTGTTTATTGGTTTGTGCATTAGTTTGTCATCTTTAGAGATTTGGTTTAGCTCAGTGGCGTATGGCTAAGGCTGCGAGTCTGTCACAGAAGTCACGGATTCTGTGACTTCTGCAGCGGCCAGCAGCAGTTTGGGTGTGTGAGAGGGGGCTCAGGGCTAGGGGTTGAGCGGTGGGGGGCTCCCCGGCTCCCATTGGCATGGGGCTGCAGCTCCTAGGCGGTGGAGGGGCCAGGAGGCTCTGTGTACTGCCTGTGCCTGCAGGTCCTGCCCCCGCAGCTGCCTTGGCTGCAGTTCCTGGCTAATGGGAGCTGTGCAGGCAGCGCTTGTGGCAGGAGCTCCGCGCGGAGCCCCCGGATCCCTCCACCACCTAAGAGTTGCAGGGACGCAGAGCCAGGTAGCACCAGCTGGGGGTCCCGGGCTGCGTGCCACTGTCTCCCCTTCCCCACCACCAGCGGGCGCGGCCTGGCCCTCCTCTCCCAGCACCAGCAGGGTCCTGAGCCACCTCCCGCAGCGCCCCTGGGCCGTCCCAGTGCACCCTTAGCCCCCCACCCAAGTTTTAGTTAGGGGTTTATAGGAAAAGTCATGGACAGCTCACGGGCCATGAATTTTTGTTTACTGCCCGTGACCTGTCCATGACTTTTATTAAAAATATCTGTGACTAAAATGTAGCCTTATGGATGAAAACATATCCTAATGGATGAATATAATGGGAGACTTAAGCATGTCAAGTTCCTAGGAGCTAGTATTAGGAAATAATAATCTTAAGTGTCTTTAATTTTTAACACTTTTTTTCCTATCTTACCTTGTTACTATGTTGTTTACAGTTATTTGTCTTTTTTAATTGTATTAATTTCTCTCAAAGCCTATTGAACACCCAGTTCGTACAAACCAGATTCCTCGTCAGATCCCGGAGCAGTCGTTTTTCACAAAGCCGTTGCCTGGTATCATCATGGGTGGCATCTTGCCATTTGGTTGTATTTTTATTCAGCTTTTTTTCATTCTAAACAGTATTTGGTGAGTATTGTATCTTTACTTGATGGGCAGGCTGGCCTGTCAGTTCAAAAATGGACATGTACAATGAGCACGGAGAACCCAAAACAGTGGATTCAGAAAAACCAGGAGGGAGACATGAAGGAATTTGCCAGTATTCCTTTTTTGTGAAATATCTTTAAATTGTAGTAATTGCATCCCTCTAATTATTACATAGATTTAATGCTTCCTCCCACATCTCATAAAACAGATACTTATGCACTTGGTAGGAAAGGGTGCATTTTTGTATGGTCAAGCGTTTAGATGACCCTTGAGCTGAATAGGATTGATTTGTCTAAGGATAGAAGTCTGGGAGTGGAGGAGCAACTGTTAGAAGGCGTGGTATGGTAAAATAAGACAGCTGGAAGACTAATTTAAGCAATGTGAAGGAGGCAGATATTATGCTGGAGAGCAGCACTAGAGAGAGCCAATGGAGCATAAGGTCTCAGAAGGCCCTGAGATTTGAAATTCTGATAGTACCTTTCTAGTGAGAACAGTCCTTGACAGAAAGGTGAGGGGAAAGGAATGGTTTCCCTGGTCTATGTAGTCAGGGTCTAATTGTTTTACAAAACGATGCTAGAGCGTTGAGGTGCCCTTACCCTGACTTCAACAATGCAATTGTGTAAGCAGCGTATTTACTCATGAAGGTAGAGGGATAGCGGGTAGAGGCTGAAGATTTGGAGGAGTATGTCAACAATGCAGACAAAGCCTGTTCTGTTTTCTAATTACTTATTTCTTAGGTATGTAACAAAAAAAATTGAACACTAATTTGACACATTTCTTTTGTGTGTTTTAGGTCCCATCAAATGTACTACATGTTTGGTTTCCTGTTCTTAGTATTTATAATTCTTCTTATTACATGTTCTGAGGCTACAGTCTTGCTGTGCTATTTCCATCTATGTGCAGAGGTAAATGAACATATTTTGATGCATATATCATGACAGTGCAATGCATAGCTAGCTGGGACATGTTAGAGTGAAGTTTGCAAGGGGTGTTGGATGCCTATGCAAGGCCACCTCTGCAAAGTGCTGGACACTGTAGACTATGTGGGTGTATTGTCAGGATTCTCAAAAAGAAAAGGAAGGCTTGTGGCACCTTAGAGACTAACAAATTTATTTGAGCATAAGCTTTCGCGAGCTACAGCTCACTTCATCGAATGCATTCATTTTCCACTGAATGCATCCGATGAAGTGAGCTGTAGCTCGCGAAAGCTTATGCTCAAATAAATTTGTTAGTCTCTAAGGTGCCACAAGCCTTCCTTTTCTTTTTACGAATACAGACTAACACGGCTGCTACTCTGAAACCTGTCAGGATTCTGTATATCGATTGTATGTACCTTTGGCCTGGTTATGTTGTTGGTCTATGTTTTGTAATATATACAAGTTAAATTTAAAAAAAAAGCAGTTTCTGCCTTGTCACTGCATCTGCAGTGCAAGCTCTCGTTTTATGCCCTGGGATGGTACTGTAATGGTAGAGGAGCCACAAAACAGGAAATGACATTCCAGTTGGATTTTTAATGTTACACTTCTTAATGTTATGAACAGCTTGATTTAAGTCAACTGTTGGGCATAACATGTCAGTGCTCAGCTTTGGAGGCTTTGTGCTGCTAATATCTGGCATGGCAGATTACAAAGTCATCAGTATAAAGGGGGAGAGATGTTGCTTTTAAATTGACCACTAATGAGGTATTGTACACTGTGTGGTTTTAGTAATTTTGTCCTTACTGAAAAGGGCTAGTTAAATATTTTCTAGCAATCCCCAACAAAATAATTCTTGTGGCTTAAAGAAAGCTTTGAATCTGATTTCACTAATACTTTTGCAAAAAGTTTGACACGTTTTCAACTGTGTGTATTTAAAATAACAGTGAAAGAATGAAGTCCCATTTGTAATTGTTCCCTATAAATCATGAGTTAAGGTTTCCAATGTGCTGCGGCCCGTGTAATTTATAATTGCTCTGCAGTTTCAGTAACAAAATTTGCTTAACTTCCATCCAAGATAGTGTATACACTTATCCCGTCTTGAGGGTACACTCATGAAGGGGTGTGTATGTTGGCAGTTTTTGCAGTCTTGAAGATTTGGTCCTCAACCATAGTGTTCATTTCCACTCTTGAATACTATAGTTAAGCTGTGCAGTTAAACTACTATCATGTTGCCCCTTATGGCTGCATTTCTGTGGTGGACACTTGTACCATGTATCTGTAAACTTGCAAGGTGCTTTGGGACTCTTGAGGGTGAGAGCTGCTACACATCTGTGAAATTATTTCAATGAATTAATAGTTACTTAACACATTATCCCGTGTAAATGTATAATTCTGAAACTTTTTAAAATCTGCAAAAAAAAAAAAAAAATTAAGTCCCCAGCACATTCTCCTTTGTAGACTGAGCAGACATTTGCTGTAGTTCCCCAGTTTCTACAATTACCAGAAAAACCCTAAATATAGTCTTGATTGTAGATAACAGAATTTCACGTTCATAGTTGAAAGATCCTGACAGAATTCACTCTGAGAAAGAAATAGCAATTGGAAAACCATAATTTTAATGAAAAGGAGTTTAAGCAAAAGTATGAGTGTAGAAATATGCCAAGAAATAATTTAATCCGTCATACACTTATTATTACTTGTAAATAATGCTTTGCTTTGAAATAAAAGTGCAGTTTTAGTTTTGTGCTTGGATTTTTTTTCCTGTAATGGTTTATTATTTCTTTCAGGATTATCATTGGTGGTGGAGATCGTTCTTAACAAGCAGCTTTACAGCCGTTTATCTTTTTATCTATGCTGTTCATTACTTCTTCTCTAAACTCCAAATAACGGGAACTGCTAGTACCATTTTATACTTTGGGTATACTATGATCATGGTTTTGATATTTTTCCTTTTTACAGGTAAGTGCAGCATTATTGGTGAAATTCAATGCAATGGTTTCAGGACTTCTGGGTTGCTGTTTTCTGAACATTCTAGCCAGAGTCAAGTTGAGAAACGCTTGCAAGAAACAGCAGTTTTTAAATTAAACATGTTTTGAGTCTGCTGCTACCATAATTCACTCACCCAACCATATGCACACTAGCGACATAACAGTACAGATAACTTATTGTTCCTGACCTGAAGATCTACAATCTAATTTGCAGCGATTCTTTTCTAACTTGTTGCGTTTCCTTGATTATTGCATGGTAGTGTAACAGTGACCTAAGAACATTATAGATTTACATTTTCAAAGTGTCCTTGACAGAAAAGCTTTTATATTGGAAATTACTTAGGAAGTCACAAAATGAAAGGAATGCTGATCATATATAAAAAAAACGTAAATGAAAGATAAGAAACGGAGACTAAAAATGAGAACAGCCTTTGCTGGAAGGATGAATGTGGGACTGGAAGATTTAATCCTGACACTAACTGTTGCAAGTCACTCAGCATCTTGATGTGTGTTCACAGTGTGTAAAATGGGGCTAACACTTACCTAATTAATCCTTACAACAGATACTTGTAAAAGGTTTTGAAAATGTAAAGTGATCTAAATGCTAAATATAACTATTACTAAATGTAAAGGCTTTAAATTGCAAATGTCACACGCAGTGTATAGGGACTGGAAATTTTTATTTTCAATTTATTTAACTTGATAATGAATGCAAGATGTCCAAATATTCACATGGTAGTGAACTGGTATTGAGTATGTGATAGAACCAAATACCCAGAGCAGTCAGACACTTGAAATGCCAGATGGTAAAGCAGATGCGATGTTGCGTAACTTGCAGATGCAAAGAAGAAAAGAGGGGTTAGGAATGTGTTGAACAAAACTTGCCCTACACTGACCCAAAAAAAAAAAAAAAAGTTTGTGCAGGAGTTAAACATCTTGGGAGTTCTGAGCCTATTGAAATGAGGCAAATGGGGTACTGCAGCACATTGTTAAATAGACAGTGTGGGGACACTTCCAGTGTTGTGCTGTTGAGATGCAGGCAGGACCACCTATTGTGGTCTGCTAGAATGTACTTTATTCATATCTTCTGATGTAATTAAACTTGGAGCATAATGTGAGAAACAGGATTTTTTCCAGAACTAGAAGTTAGCTTTCTGGTAGAGTATGTGAAGAATGTGTGAATTTTATTGATCACATCATCAGCTCTTTTCCCCAGCCCCACAGAAAAGGCTAGGGTTTGTGAGGTCCAGGTTCAGCAGAAAGGTCTTTAGTACTGCAGTGAGTCAGCAAGCACTTGGCTAATCCAAGAAACCTCCTTCTGCACTCATGTTCAATGGGTGCTTGCTATGGAGGCTTCTAGGTGGCTGTTCACTTCAGGCTTCCTCATTTGTTCAAGAGAAGGGTCTAAATCTGGCCTCTTGTGACTGTGGCTGTAACTTTCAGAATTTAGAAAGGCAGGATGGCTCAGTGGTTAGGGTGCAAGTCTGGGACTTCAGAGACCTCTGTTATATTCTGTGCTGTGCTACAGACTTTCTTTGTAACCTTGGACAATTTACTAAGGGCTGGTCTACGCTAATTCTGTAAGTTGATCTAAGTCTTGGGAGCAAGTGATAGGACTTCTATAGGACTTTCTTAGATTCCCCATCTCTTCTTAGAAGATCCTCATTTACATTCAGAACAAAATTAAAAAAATGTGAGTATTTTGGATGCACTCAGGGTTATTTCCACCACCAACCTCAGTCTCTTCTCTGCTGCTGCCCTGCACCCCATTCTCTGTTGTCACTAGACTTGCTGAGATTAAGTTCGTCTGAGTCCGTTCCAACTTGTTACTTGCCATATACTAGTTGTGGAGAGAAGTGGATTTGGTGCCTGGCTACTTTGTGGGATAACTTCAAATGCTGTTGGAGAAAAGGAACTTTTGCTTTCTAAATTTGGATCTGCTGCCACACTTGGATCTATGATTAAGACCGGTGTAATTTTATTCTGTGGAAACCTGACGAAAAGTGGTAAAAAGGCAAATGGCTATGAATGAAGAATGAGATGCCAGGTAGAAATTGCCACTATTTTAACAAGATGAGTATTCAGGGGAATAAAACTTCACATGCCGTAGAGTTCCAAACAGAGAGCCATATTTTGAAATGTGGACTCTGAAATTACTCATGCAAACTGCGCATCTACTACAGAATTACCTTAACATTCATAAGCAAGTGGTATCAAATGTAATTTTGGGGCTTGACGTGACAATTTGGCCCAGAAAGCTTCATACCAAAGAGGAAAGGCTCTTGTGCAAACAGGTTAAAAAACAAGATGCAGTGCTCCTCATGCTCAGGATTACATCTTTCTAATAATCTTTCGTTACCTTGGTGCTGCAAGATGTAGAGTTCACACAGTCCTACCTTACAAGTGGCATTTCACTTTGAATCCCAAAGCACAAGAGTGGTAGAATTATAGGGAAAATGCCTTCTGTATATAGAGGATTGTTTTAAACTGTGACTAGTGATGTTAATTTGTAGTATCCTGTTATTGATGAGCTACAAGACACTGACCGATAACTCACTGCTACCTCTAAAAGACTTCTACCTGCTTATTGAAAACCACTTCAAATATTTATATTCGCTTAACATAGATCTAGAATTCTAGAAATGTAGGAGTGGAAGGGAGCTTGATAGGTCATTTAGACCAGTCTTTTGCACTGAGGTAGGACTAGGTATATATGGCCAAATTGCACACAGCTGTTTCTAGGCAGTTCTTCTGTATTTTCCTGGACACTGTAAAAGTTGGTGGGTTTTTTTTTCTTTCTTACTATTTAAGCCTTGCAGCTGAGAGGGGAGGAGAGCCTGATATTTTTTGTGCCTGAAACTGGTTGAATAACCACCTGAGGTAACAAAACAGCACAGTGCATGCTAGAATTAGCAGGGAGTATTAGTGCATGCATTTCTGAGCAAAGTGAGCAAATACCCTGTGTACGTTATGTTTAATGACGTTAGCTGCCATGTATTTGCTATGTTTTTTCCTTCTCGTTATTTACACCCTGCTGAAGTCTGTCTCTCCTCCCCTTTTCATGGGGGGAAGAGGAGGGGAAGGCTGTGGATTGTATCCTTTGCAGTGTTGAGTCTCTTAAAAGTGAAAACTGAGAAGGATTTAATGCTTCCCATTTTAAATTAAAAAGCAAACACGGACTGTGGCATGATGCTGGTTAAACCCCTACTTAAATTCTGGCAAAACAGATAAGCTCCAGATGTCTGCTGTAATTTACAAAAAAGAAATCTATAGTTAAAAATGTTTTAATTATTTTTAAACTAAAGCAATATGTTAATGTGTCTGGGTTTTAGCATAGGTTAGCTGCTACATTGCCAATTTCAATTTCAACTTACAAGATGTAAATTGATAGAATTAAATATCCTTTTCACATATAAAATAATTGAAATTGTCATGGCAGCTGCTGAAATGGTATTAAGAGCTTCAGATGTGTTGATCCTGGAGTCCTTAATGGGAAGGCCAATGAGGCTTGAAAAACTACAATAATATGTAATTGTTATTTTCACGTGTTAACTTTTATAGAACCACATTAATAGTAGTTCTGCTTTCTATAACCATTTCATGACAAAAGTCAGTGTGGAATCACATTACTTTAGGAAGTGACTGTTTTTCCAAATTCTAAACTTTATAAGTTAAAAATGGCTTGTATATTTAAATTTGTGAGCAATTCATAGTTTGAGTCCTTGATAATCTGTTTTTGAATTTTATCCTCTCTGATAATTTAACAATCAGTGCTTTGCGTGAATAGTAAACTACTGAACCTACACAGTCCAATGAAGGTTAGAGGAGTTTGGTTTATTGTGACTTTTTCTTAGTAGCACCCACTTTGTAAATTAAACCTAAATAAGGGCCCAATCCTGCCAACACTTCTAAATGTGAGTAAAGTTACTGATGTGAGTTAATGGATTGCTAACGTGAGTAGATGTACTACTGTGCATAACTATTCCAGTTACGTTAGCGGTAGGATTTTTTTCTACATTTTTTAAACATTTCTCCATCACAGTACCTGAAATCCAATATAAAATTCCTCATTAACAGCTCGTGCATGGCAACATGGTTGTGGCCTCCACAAAAGACTACAGTGAATAGCCAAGTAGGAGCTGAATGCTGAAACTGAACAAATACATGTGAATATTTAAAACAATGACTGTCACCAATATAATGAAGCTGGCCAAATCGAACTATTTTTGTGTACATCCATTTTGTGTACTATTTTAATGTACAAATTGTAGAGAAATAAATAAATATGTAGTAAGTATATGTGAATGGTGATAGTTATGATTACGTGAATTTTATGCTTGAGGACAAAAAATGGTTGCATTTAGTCAAAACATGTTGCTTCACAGTGACCTATTTTTGAACATCACTTTCAATTGTGAGTTAATGCCATGTTCAAAATTGAGTTTTGATCTTCTGGGTAGACTGTGTTTAGAATCTGAGATTCTGAAGCACCCACCACTGTGCAGTGATTGAAACCAGTATGATACAAAGAGCTTTTAAGGTACATAAGAAGTATCAGCCAAGTGCAGAGTGCTCTTCTATTTGCTTTCTTACATTCTGTTCGTGCTCTGAATGTTTTTGTCTTCATTAAACAATAAAGCTAGAAGAGCCAAGTAGAACAGGGCAGTCTGCTTTGAAGTGTTTTGGGTTTACTTGGTGCAGTAATTGTGTTTTTAATATTGAAGTGAAATTTAAAAAGAAATAATTTACTAATAAATTTGTTAGCCAGTTAAAAATACCATTAGCAAACATTCTGTATACACAGAAAGAAAACTGTTGCTAAGTGCTATTATGCATTACTGGTAGAGAATTCAACAATATAGAAAGCTGAGGACAAAAGATAAAAAGAGCTGAATTGTCAGCTGTTTTCAGATGTATTGGTCATATTTTGCCTCTTAGGGTAGGAAAGTTACTTCAGACATTCAGTAACATCTTGACTATCAGTTTCATGAATTTTAAATAATTGCCATAAAAAAAAAACAAGCTTACATTTACACTTCTGGAGAATTAGAGAGAAGATATATAATGGTTTGTAGCGAGCTGATGCTTTCATTTCTATGGATGAGCTCCAAGGGCTTATCTATGAAAGTTAGTCTTAAAGTAATTGTGAAGGACATCCCTTTGAAGATAGCTCTACCAAAAAAAAAAGTAATTCCTTAAATGCATGTCTGCCCTAATCCATATTCATATTTTTGTAAATTTGCAGGCTTGGGATTACTTAAACTAAAATAAAAAATAATAAAAAGGTGCACTCATAACACTTGATTCTAGAACAAATCAAGGCCTTTTAGGGATATAAGAGGAGTTTGTTGCGGTTGAGCTCTTTCACAATAGTATGGGGCAGAGAGAGGTGTATATCAAAGCTCTTACCCCTATCAAAAAGGTAGATTGTGGAATAAAAGTGTAGTGCTAACAGAACTTCTTCAGGATCAAAGTATGATCTTTCCTGTTTAAATCAGTAATTTTTTCCTGGAATAAACAGGTTAACATCCACAGTGAGTAGAACTTGCTTACAGTGAAAAGAGTTTGGGTTTTCCTGTTCTGTGTTCCATCTGATATTTCACTTGGGTTTGAAAGCATTCTTGCGTTTTGATAACTAAATAGCCAGTCACATGAATTTGTAACTTGAATCAGTAGACTGTACAGATTCTTTCAGAAAATTTTGCTTTTGCTTTTGACCATGCTTTGTGAAAGAAACTGAAGTAGCTTTGAATGGTAACAAATTAGACCACTTACAAACAAATAACCTTGTTGGTTTTTTGGTAAACATAGATGTGTTTTTTGAATTGGGCATCATGTTGTAAACTTACTAAAGTTGATACCAGGCATGTATACTAAATTAGAAATGTAATAGTGTGTCTCCTCTGCAGGAAAGGGTGTCCTGTTTAACAAGCTGGTTCAGATATTACTGGAATGATATTTTAATAAAGCAACAAAGGATGGCAATCGAGGCAAGATTTCAGTTGAGAGAAACTGCTATCAGCTGTGTGCTTGTATTTCAAGACTGGCTTTCATGAGAGAGGTGCTCAGAGGAAAGAGAATCTGAAAATGCCAGCCTTGACTTGTCTGGCATCAGTGTCTCACCAGTGTGCCATGCTAGCTGATAACATTTCGAACAATGGCAGTCAGGCACCTAACTCCTTTGGGAGCCTCTGAAAATCCCAGCCTTCTTGTCCATCATATTGAAGTAAATGATATAGCTAAAGCTGCAGCCTTTAAAATAGCCTTTAAAATAACAGTTTCCTTCAGTTGTATTCACCTCACCAAGGTATTACTTGGTTTGTATTTTACTCTTAACTAGTTGGTCAGTGCCAATATCATAGAACTGCTTACGTGGGACACCTTCCTAATCAAACATTTTATACCCATTTATCACTTCTGTAAATTACTACATCAGGTGCCAGACAGGGAAGAATTGGGCCCATTCTGCTCAGTCATTCATACACAGCAACTTAGTGCAGTGGCTTTCACAATACAGAGTTGAAGTGAAATACGTTAGTTTATTTAAAAAGTTTGCAAAGGCAATAGAAAATAAATGACTTTACAAGCAGAATAGAAAAGTCAAGTGACAGCCTTTCAGATAGCAATAAAGCTGTGAACCAGGTTGGGGAAGAAATACTCCCTTCCCCAGAAGTGGTCTTGTTGTTGGAACCTGGAAGAAGTGGGCAGCTTTTATGAGAGGATTTTAAGTGAGTTATAGGAGCTCTGCAAACATACAGGTTACTTGTGAACAATAATTTAATCCAACTGTCAGCTAATGTTGACTCTGTGTAATATCAAACGACTGAAAACAAGCAATGTACTGAACTCAGCCACAGGAGCTGTTAGTCTGTCAGATAAATGTTTAACCTACAGGTTTAAAAAAACCTTGGGAATATTTAAAAGATTGCTTCACTGAAGTTTTCCACTGATTTGCTATAGTTCACTCATCATAAATCTGCAATTATGGATGCTTAAAGGTAGATTTTTTTAAATGATATGGACCATGGTAGCTCCTCTCAAACTATTTTGATCTTTGAGTTTGAAGTAGACTTGATAGCGATAAACTAGGGGCTATTTATGATTCAAATAATGGTATCCATAGACTTAAATGCCCTTTGAAGTCTCTTGTCACTACAACCATCCACATTCTAAATCCTTAAGAAATTTTTGTTTGGTTGGAGGAATTACAGTGCATGCTGGGGTTCATAATGGAAACGGTGACTGAACTCTAACTACAGATGTGCCATTATAGTATTGGTAGGGGAGATTTTGTGTTCTGGTGATGAAAGTAATTATATAGGCTACTGGACAAAATCCAAATTAGGTGTCTAGCAGTTTTCTGTCTGAGCTACATCTGTGTGCCTCTTGCAGTTCAGGGTGACAGGTGGTGTTTGACACTTGCCTCCATTTTATGCATTTATGAGTATACATCTCAGATTTAGCTGCTAATATCCATAAATCTACAAGGCTTCTACTATCTAAATTGGCAAAATCTCCAAGAAAGAGAATATTTTCTCTTTGATTTGTTGAACAGAATTTGGGGAGGGAAGTTGGCAAGTGATTCTATTGGTGTATTTGAGAAACCTGATTATAGATTAAATAGTCCTTGTTCACTGGGAATGGCTTTGGTAACTTCGTATTTTGAATGAAGTCCTCCTTTGAGGGAAGAGTGGTGCGTAGGGAAGGTCCAGAGTAACAAGGGTCAGTGGATGGGGGTTTGTATAGAGTATATTTCTATAGTAAGCTTGTATGTACTTGCAATCGTATGTTCATAGAACTGTGCAATGGGAAAATCTTATTCTTGTGCTAAAACTTTAGTGCTGTAAAATATTGAATTTCTGTTACAGGAAAGCTGATTGATTTTTAATATACCTAATCTGTTAAACATGCAGGAAAAACATAGCACTTCAGTAAGTAGCTGCTTTAAGAGACAGAAGAAGGCTCAAAGCAGGTTATGTTATAAACATAACAAGAAGGTGGGATAAGGAGAAACAAACACTAAAAGGAAGAAACTATGAGCTAGGGGAGGAGAGTTTGTAACAATGCAGATACAGGAGTATTGGACTCAATGGGAAGGAGTCGGAGAATCAACTATAAACTAGAAAGACTTAGTGATGTCAAGCCCACAGAGGAATTAAATTCCTTTTGTGGTTGGTGTATGATTTCCTATCAAGCATGGTAAATCTGCCAACCCCCACTGTTTCGGACTATGATAACTGAAGATCTGGAGGAAAAAGGTAATCGATAGCACCTAATAGTAGGCTGTCAAAAGCCCTTTATGAGAAATGTATGTGGCAAAATGAAGTATCACAAGAACTAGCAGGTATATAATAGGAAGCATCTGAAGAAAGGCTTCTCATTTATCACTTGTGAAAGTCTGGTCAGCAAGTGGTTAGATGGGTAGAAAGAGACGCTAATTCAATAAATATGTAAAAGGTAAAATAGTCAAAGAACATGAAACTTCCTTCCAGTGGTTGTGCCTGTGATGGTGAATAAATAAGATTGTAGAGCTGATATTGAACATGTTCTATTTTCCATAATTATGTTTATAAAAAGCCTCTGATGGAGTGGACTGGGTATGTCTCCTAAGAGTGCAGTGAATCTTTATAGGAGTGTTGCACTTCGCTGTCTTTTTAAAAACTTGTTTAGCTAACACTGATTTTTCCTACCATTGAAGGGTGTTAATTGTGACATCTAGTTTAACGTCTGTGCCTCAGTTAACCAAAGTGCAAAGTGCCTATAGTAATAGCTATTTCCTGGAGGGGTTTTGAGGTTTAATATTGAATCTCCTTGAATGCAAGGTTGTTAGATGGACAACTTACTTATTTCATAAAGTTTGCCTTTGAAATTGGTGCAGGAGTTTGAGAGAAACACATTTACCCCTGAGTCTCAATTGAGTTAATGGGGAGGATATTTGGGACACATTGCACATGTCCCCAGTAACTGAAAAGGAGGCATAGTCTTCCCTCCTTCTTTCCAGTCACTCCATCACAGTGATAGTGGGTGAGGCAGCCACAACTTTGCTCTTTACAGTAAAAACAGAAAATACTCTGGTCCTGGGCCAGTCTCTTCCTCTGCCCTATGTTGTTCTCCACCTTCTTGCCATGCAATGGTTACTCCTGCCTTAAATCTTCAGTAACTTCTGCAGGCTACTCAACCCTTGCTTATACAGCAGAAGGGACCACTATGATCATGTAGTCTGACCTCCAGAATAACACAGACCAGAGAATTTCCCCCAAAACAATTCTTAGAGCACATTCTTTTAGGAAAACATCCAGTCTTGATTTTAAAATTGCCAAATTGCGCACTGTAGCCCTTCATAAATTTGTTCCAGTGGCTAATTACCTTCACTTAGAAATTCACACCATAATTCCAGTCTTCATTTGTGTAGCTTGACAGGGAGGTAGACAGCTCACTCGTGTGAACTGCCCTTCCACAGAAGGGTGGATTTTGAAAATTTAGTTGGACTACCATTTTCAGTGGTAGGTTGGCCCACACTCCAGCTGGAATGTTTATTTGTACCATGGTTGTGTCTAGAGGCCCCACTCAAGATCAGCCCTAGTACAATGGACTCGCATAATAAGACAGTTTCTGTCCTTAATAGGTAGACTAAATAAAGGAAAAATAGAGTTGAAGTGACTTATCTGGGATCACATAATCAGTGGCAGAGCCAGGAATAGAATCCAGGTCTCTTGACTCCCAGTCAGTGGGCAGTTCACTAGATCACATGGCCTTGCAGTAGTGTATGACCTAAAGACAGAGCTGGACGTGGCCTTTGCATATGTATACATTGTAAATGTTTCATACAGTAGAGGAAATTAACTGCTAGTTGATTTAGAGTATCTATATGGCTGCTAATGACAGATTTGTGTAACCACGTTCAATGGGTTACAGGCACATCATGCAAGAAAATCCTAAGTCTTTATTAGCTTTGAAATTGATAAGTTAGTAGCCCCAGGTTGTGCATTGTTAAAATTAAAAGTGCACTTTTATTTCGGGATAGGTAACTGGAGGATAATGAGATATTCTGTCCTGCTGGGAATTGTCTGTTACTAGACTTGCTCCAGAAACATGTACGGAAGGTTAACTAACTATTTTAACACTCTTCTTGTTTTAGGGACGATTGGATTTTTTGCCTGCTTCTGGTTTGTTAGTAAGATTTACAGTGTTGTGAAAGTGGACTGAAGAATTTCAAAGTGTCTTTGGAACATATCTCCCTTGCTGTGATATATTTTTACCATGTATTGAGAAACCTACTGCATAATTATTTTAAGATGTAAAAGCTGAATCTCAGTCTGTATGGCCCAAAATACAAGTTTTATGGATGGAATAGCAGCATTGGAAAACATTTACACCAGTCATACTGTCCCTGAAAATGTTAATCCATTCTAATAATTTTTAAAAAATACCGTATACAAAGTTTGATTTAAAACAAATGAATGATGCAATGAAAACAGTTTCTTTTTTAAAAAAAAATAGTGCATTATATAGTTTTCTAGCTGAGATTTCTTGTGATTTTTGTTACTTTTCTTTTTACTTTTACCAATTATACCATCAAAGCATAGGACTGTCCAGTAAATACTATGTAAAAATGTGAAACTTTTTTAACTTAAAACTGATTGTACATAGTATTGTGCACCTTCTTCACAGCTTGTATATCATCGTACAAAGGAACATGTATTTAGTGTAATGTAGAATTTTGTTAAGGATATCGACACTGTTTTTCTTCAAATAAAACTGCACAACTCTGGCTGACTTGTCCATTTTCTTGTCAAGTATGTCACCACTCTTAAGTTTCATTCATTTACTTTGTCAAATGAGCTGCAAAGAAATGATTCCCAAAGGCACAAACCCTTATTTCTGGGCTGTACTGCTAGTTATGGAGTGTTCAAATGTAGGGAACAATAGCCAAGTGGAGCCTAACTGCTGCTTTGGATTATAGGATGAGAGGCATTCTCTCTTCTAAGCAGATCCACTCCAAGGCTTTAAAGGGGATTACCAACACCTCTGATTGTATCTGGAAGTGAACAGGAAATCATTGCAGAGACAAGCTCTGTTACGTTCATGCTGGTCACACTTGAAGAACAAGGGGATGTTGAGTGAAATTTAAAGGAAATCTTTTTTTTTTTCCACACAATGTATGATCAAATGAGCTCATTGCCAGAGGAAGCTGTAGAGGCCAAGAATTTAACGAGATTCAAAATGTCATAATCCGAGTTTAAGGCCAGAAGGGATCACCAGATCATCCAATGTGTGACCTCCTGTATAATGTGATTGGATTTTTACGTGGTTATCAAGAATATCCAGAGTTACCATTAACAACAAATTTTGGAAGGGATATTAAACCTTGGTTTCAGAGTAACAGCCGTGTTACTCTGTATTCGCAAAAAGAAAAGGAGTACTTGTGGCACCTTAGACTAACCAATTTATTTGAACATAAGCTTTCGTGAGCTACAGCTCACTTCATCGGATGCATGCTGTGGAAGGTGTAGATGATCTTTTTATATACACACAAAGCATGAAAAAATACCTCCTCCCACCCCACTCTCCTGCTGGTAATAGCTTATCTAAAGTGATCACTCTCCTTACAATGTGTATGATAATCAAGTTGGGCCATTTCCAACACAAATCCAGGGTTTAACAAGAACCTCTGAGCGGGGGGGTAAAAACAAGGGGAAATAGGTTACCTTGCATAATGACTTAACTTAGGCTTGAATAGAGACTGGAAGTGGCTAACGGTATCAAATTTGCAAATGAATTCCAATTCAACGGTTTCTTGTTGGAGTCTGGATTTGAAGTTTTTTTGTTGTAATATCACAACTTTCATGTCTGTAATCGCGTGACCAGAGAGATTGAAGTGTTCTCCAACTGGTTTATGAATGTTATAATTCTTGACATCTGATTTGTGTCCATTTATTTTACGTAGAGACTGTCCAGTTTGACCAATGTACATGGCAGAGGGGCATTGCTGGCACATGATGGCATATATCACATTGGTGGATGTGCAGGTGAACGAGCCTCTGATAGTGTGGCTGATGTTGTTAGGCTCTGTGATGATGTCCCCTGAATAGATATGTGGGCACCTGCATGAAAAAACTTGTACCGATACAGACAGACATCTTCGTCCTTTCCAAATGCAAACAGATGGACATCGTACCAAAAGGACTGAAGGTAAAAAATTCATTACAATCTACATACCACAGAGACTATGCTGACACCTTGTGCCACACGCTCTCAAAGAAACTGGGGAATCACCTGATCAACATCCTCTACAGCAGACAGGGAAAGATTAAGAATGAGCTCTCAAAAATGGATACTCTCATAAAAAAACAACCTTCCACACAAACTTCCTCGTGGCTGAAATTGAGGACTGGACTTTACTAAAACTGGACAAGCCATTTACAACACACACTTTGCTTCTGTACAAAAGAAAAAGGACACTAAATTTTCTAAACTACTACATGCCACAAGGGGCCACAGCAATGGTTCCCTCAACCCACCCAGCAATATTGTTAACCTATCCAACTATACTCTCAGCCCAGCAGAAGCAGCTGTCCTATCTTGGGGCCTCTCCTTTTGCCCCTCCACCCCCAAGAACATGATACAGTTCTGTGGTGACCTAGAATCCTATTTTCGACGTCTCTGACTCAAGGAATATTTCCAACATACTAATCCGCAGAGACCTTCCTACCAACACTACAAAAAAAAGGATTCTAGGTGGACTTCTCCTGAAGGTCGAAACAGCAGATTGGACTTCTACATTGAGTGCTTCCGCCGACGTGCACGGGCTGAAATTGTGGAAAAGCAGCATCACTTGCCCCACAACCTCAGCTGTGCGGAACACAATGCCATCCACAGCCTCAGAAAGAATTCTGACATCATAATCAAAAAGGCTGACAAAGGAGGTGCTGTTATCATCATGAATAGGTCGGAATATGAACAAGAGGCTGCTCGGCAGCTCTCCAACACCACTTTCTACCCGCCATTACCCTCTGATCCCACTGAGAGTTACCAAAAGAAACTACAGCATTTGCTCCAGAAACTCCCTGAAAAAGCAAAAGATCAAATCCGCACAGACACACCCCTGGAACTCCAACCTGGGATATTCTGTCTACTACCCAAGATCCATAAACCTGGATATCCTGGGTGCCCCATCATCTCAGGCATTGGCACCCTGACAGCAGGATTTTCTGGCTATGTAGACTCCCTCCTCAGCCTCTATGCTACCAGCACTCCCAGCTACCTTCGAGACACCACCGACTTCCTGAGGAAACTACAATCCATCGGTGATCTTCCTGATAACACCATCCTGGCCACTATGGATGTAGAAGCCCTCTACACCAACATTCCACACAAAGATGGACTACAAGCCGTCAAGAACACTATTCCCGATAATGTCACGGCCAACCTGGTGGCTGAACTTTGTGACTTTGTCCTTACCCATAACTATTTTTACATTTGGGGACAATGTATACCTTCAGATCAGCAGCACTGCTATGGGTACCCGCATGGCCCCACAGTATGCCAACATTTTTATGGCTGACTTAGAACAACGCTTCCTCAGCTCTCGTCCCCTAACGCCCCTACTCTACTGTGCTATATTGATGACATCTTCATCATCTGGACCCATGGAAAAGAAGCCCTTGAGGAATTCCACCATGATTTCAACAATTTCCATCCCACCACCAACCTCAGCCTGGTCCAGTCCACTCAAGAGATCCACTTCCTGGACACTACAGTGCTAATAAACAATGGTCACATAAACACCACCCTATACCGGAAACCTACTGACCGCTATTCCTACCTGCATGCCTCCAGCTTTCACCCTGACCACACCACACGATCTATCGTCTACAGCCAAGCTCTGCGATACAACTGCATTTGCTCCAACCCCTCAGACAGAGACAAACACCTACAAGATCTCTGTCAAGCTTTCTTACAACTACAGTACCCACCTGCTGAAGTAAAGAAACAGATTGATAGAGCCAGAAGAGTTCCCAGACGTTACCTACTACAGGACAGGCCTAACAAAGAAAATAACAGAACGCCACTAGCAGTCACCTTCAGCCCCCAACTAAAACCCCTCCAACGCATTATTAAGGATCTACAACCTATCCTAAAGGATGACCCAACACTCTCACAAATCTTGGGAGACAGGCCAGTCCTTGCCTACAGACAGCCCCGCAACCTGAAGCAAATACTCACCAACAACCACATACCACACAACAGAACCACTAACCCAGGAACTTATCCTTGCAACAAAGCCCGTTGCCAATTGTGCCCACATATCTATTCAGGGGACACCATCACAGGGCCTAATAACATCAGCCACACTATCAGAGGCTCGTTCACCTGCACATCCACCAATGTGATATATGCCATCATGTGCCAGCAATGCCCCTCTGCCATGTACATTGGTCAAACTGGACAGTCTCTACGTAAAAGAATAAATGGACACAAATCAGATGTCAAGAATTATAACATTCATAAACCAGTCGGAGAACACTTCAATCTCTCTGGTCACGCAATCACAGACATGAAGGTCGCTATCTTAAAACAAAAAAACTTCAAATCCAGACTCCAGCGAGAAACTGCTGAATTGGAATTCATTTGCAAATTGGATACTATTAATTTAGGCTTAAATAGAGACTGGGAGTGGCTAAGTCATTATGCAAGGTTATGAAAGCAAGACTATATCGGTCCATGAATCAACAACTCTACATGAGCTTCTTAGAAACCATATGTCCCCTCTGGCCCAACTTGATTATTATACACATTGTAAGGAGAGTGATCACTTTAGATAAGCTATTACCAGCAGGAGAGCGGGGTGGGGGGAGGTATCTTTTCATGCTTTGTGTGTATAAAAAGATCTTCTACACTTTCCACAGTATGCATCCGATGAAGTGAGCTGTAGCTCACGAAAGCTTATGCTCAAATAAATTGGTTAGTCTCTAAGGTGCCACAAGTACTCCTTTTCTTAAAAGAAAGACTCTTAACTATTGCATTAATTTAGACTTGATGCAAAGTGGTCGGCTCAGCCCAGAAAAGGCTTAAATCCTGTTTTTTAAAGTTAGGAGGTACAGAATGGGCTGTGGTAGAATAGCATAAGTGGTTTCATCTTCACTCTTTTTACTGGATGATGCTGAACGTGTGGGTCTGATCTCGCCTCCTTGAAGATGCTCTTGTACATGTAGCCATAGATGTAGGGGTAAAGGCAGTAGAGGAATGGGAGAAGCACCACTGAGCTAAGCCACCAGCCCTGGCCACATGTGCAGCTGGCTGGAGGGAAGCATGCACAGCAGGTGCAAGGCCATGATCATGAAGATCACCCTGGGGGCCTTGCAGTGGTGAGGGCTGGGTTGCAGGTGGCTGGTCCTGGGGAGCAGTGCAGACCCTGGGTCATCAGCATGTTCTGCTGATGGGATTCCCGGAGCACCATCCTATAGCAGCCCAGCATGATGGCCACTGGGCTGAGGAAGGAGGGGGAGATGCTGAGAGCCACATAGGAGGCACTGGAGGTCCACTCCATGGTGCACAGGGAGTTGCACCAGTTGAAGGTGGCTGATGCCAAGCAGCCAGGTTAGCAGGATGATAGCACTGTTCCTGCTGGGGGTCATCCTGGCTGTGTAGGAGAGTGGGTGGATGATGGCCAGGTACTAGTATAGCCTATTTTGGTTAGATGTATTCCTGGAGGTTTCATCACATGCCATTTTTAATTAAAGATTAATCCTTTAATTCCTGGAGACACCAGGACAATCCCCCAGGGTGGGCAACCCTACCATGGCAATGGTTTTGGCCCCAGGGAAGGAAAAGAGGTCAGGAGGGCCACCAGGGTTGTGCACAGGTGCAGGGGCCAGAGCTCAGGCAGCGAGCTCGCCACCTGCCAGGGTATCACCAGTCCACTCTGCAGTAGGTTGGCTGCCAGCAGGTTGAGGATGAAGCGGTTGGTCACCTGCAGCAGCTGGGGCTTGCACCAGAAAACCAGCAGAATGCTGCATTGCCAAGTAGGGAGAGGCAGAGCAGGGCGAGCCTGGCCAGGCAGAGCAGTGTGCTTGGGCCAAGCAGGGGCTTGGTGCCATTACTGGGCACACTGGCAGCAGGAGAAAGAGATCTCGTGCTGCCTAATGGAGGCTTGTGCAGGCAGGCTTGGGTGCCAGGATCTGGCTACATCATAGAGGACCAGTTAGTTAGCATTTGCAATGGAGGCTTATCTGGGTCTATCCCCCTCAGGCAGCCAACAACACTAGGGTCACCCTTGCTGCCCGTGTCTCCCACGGGCAGTGCTGCGGGTAGAGCCTGTATGGGGAACGTGGAAATGAGTTTGCTTAACTGAGCTGCATTCTGTAGTGCCTGGGCGGCGCTCCTGTGCTCTGCAGTGCCCCTGTGCTGCGAGAGACACACGGGTGTAAGGGGGCTGTTGGCCCCTTACTGAAAGGCAGTGCATTTTTTGGGTTGGCCCTCTCCCAAGAGCTGGAGAAAGGGGAAAGGTTGCAGAGGAGTCAGGGCCCTGAGCTTGACTGTCCCTGTGGCCGGGGGGAGAGGCCAGCATTCCAAGTCAGCCAGGTGGACAGGGCAGGCAGGCCAATGAGCCCCGGGAGCCTGTCCTCCGTGTGAGCGGGGGCTGCCAGGGCAGAGCAGCGCCAAGGGCATGCGGGGGCCGGAGCAGCGGCCAGGAGCTGGGGCAGCGGAGCCCAGCCGCACCGACGGTGAGCCAGGGCCCGGAGCCGGGACAGCAGGTGCCGGCTGTGCCGCGCAAGTAACTGCGGGGGCCCAGCGCAGGGCGATGCCGCCAGACGTGGGGCTTGAAGGTCAGATGCGGGGGAGGGGCGACCCTGACAGAGAAAGGGCGGGGAGCGGGTGATGCGGAGGAGAAGGGTCCTGCCCCCAAGAGCCTGAGGGCGCGTGGCCGCCGCCAGAGCAGTGTCTGAGCCCTGGTATGACGGCAGCCCAGGCAGGGGTCCTGGGCCACGGACGGAACAGGCTGTGAATTGTGTCGGGTCCCAGAGACTGTTGGCGGGGTCCCTGTGCCTCTCGGGCGGGTTCCTGGATCCTTGAACTTTTACGGCTTTTCCTTTATGCGTTCACAGTTGCTGTTTAATAAATCGTACGTGGTTTAAACTCAACGTAGCAATCACTGAGTTAGGGAGGGGGCTGGTGTGGAGAGAGCACCCCGGAGTGGGGATGCCCTAGCCCCTGTCCTGAGTGACCCGTGATGAGACTGGGGGGTAAGCCCTCCCAGGGATCCTGGGCCCAGCTTTATTGGGGCTACAAGGAATCTGCTGTCTGGGAGAGTGGAAGAGGAGTCCTCGAGGTCAGGCAGGCATCTGGCTAAAAAGGGCTGGGCAGGGACTTGGAGCCTTTTGCCGTCTGATTCCACTGGAATAATACAGAAACCAGGAGAATACCCAACAGTAGTGGGACCATCCCCCACCTTACACTGGCTTTACCTTGGATCTAGTGCTGGTTCTTGGCTTGTAAGGATTTCCAGGCTCACAATAGCATGCACTCCGCAACACAAAGAGGGCACTAGTTGCTAGTGCTGAATTAAAAATGATACCGCAGCATTTGCACAGGAGCGCCTTCCTTCCGAGGCCAATGCAGGCCGAGGAACTGCTGCTACTGGACGTGCTTCATGTGAAGGCAGCGGCCCTGCTCGGCGATATGCAGAGAAGAAATGAGAGATGGGAGAATACTGAGATCTAGAGAAAGGGGATGAAAAGAGAGAATGGCTGGAAGCAGAAATGAAAAGGGGGAGCTACCCATAGTAGCTCTGTCCAATGCAGTGGTTCTCAAACTTTTGTACTGGTGACCCCGTTCACATAGCAAGCCTCTGAGTGTGACCCCCTCTTTATAAATTAAAAACACTTTTATATATTTAATACCATTATAAATGCAGCTCGTGACCGTCCATGTAATAACCTCATGACCCCCTGAGGAGTCCTGACCCCCAGTTTGAGAACCCCCGGTCAAATGGGAGATAATTTGGATGATGCAGGGGTGAAAATGTAGCGTTTCACATGGGCTGCCCACTCTTGTCTATCGTTGAGTTACTTACTACAGATTTGATGATCTGTTAGTGTCAGCTGTTACATCTAGCACCCCCTTCCAGTTCTGTGAAGAAGACGGTGAGAAATCATGCCTCTTTTCTGTGCTGAAGCTGAGCTCACTGCCGCTAGAGGAGACTTAGCCCCCTACCTCTTTCAACAGCTTCTCCGCATCTGAACGTTATACAAACAGAGGGAGCTGTTTAAAATCCAGTGCTTCCACTGCAAGCATTGTCAATGCAGCTCTTTGCTAAAGAGCAGATGTTGTTGTTGTTGTTAGTACAAATCTTTTCAAAGCTGGGATTTGCAGAATTGTCATAATCTTTGAGCCTTTTTTCTCTAGAAATTTAACTATACATTTTTTTTTGGTTTTTTTTTTTTTTTGCGCATATGGCATACCTGTGTCTCTGTGGTCAGAGACAGATATCCTGCTCCCTGTTCTCACGGGGGCCCAACCCTGTAGTTATGACATAGGCAAAATACCTTTTGAAGCTGGCAGGTGTTTGATATGAGAAAGGACTGACTGCAGTATTAAGCCAAGGGATGGAAAGGAGGAAGCCAGGGGATGCTGCACTGTGCTGCAGCTCTGGAGACAGAGGTGGGAGGTCTCATAGCTTCCAAATCTTCACTTCTTCGGCTGGCTATTAACTCCTGGGAATGGTGTTGCACACACTGTGCTCTCCTTAGGAGCTGGTGAAGCCTCTCTTCTGCGTTCTGCAGCCAGCCAAAGCTCCTTTAACAATCAGGCCAAATCTGCCTTTCCCCACTTTGTCAGGCAGTTGTGGCAACTTTTGCTATGTACCAGGAAGCAAGTGAGAAAAGCAGAGCCTTGTTTATCCAAACCCCTCTTATGTGAACCTCCTGTTTGAAACTGGGTTATGATGCCTGACATATTTTGTCTGTACCCCATTTATCTGGATAAATTCTGTGACCCCTGTTATGCTCAGGCAAATAGGGTCTAGTGTACACCAGAAACAGGTAAGGGAGGTTCAGATGTACTGGGCAATGGGGTTGAAGGGGTTCGATGTTGGTTCAGCCTCTTACAAAGAGGACTAGCGCAGAGACACATCTCCGATTCCATGGAATATTTTGGAGTTGCCTCAGCTCCTGTGTCTTTGATCCCTGGGGAGTCCTTCCTTTAACCGATCCTATTAGGGCCTGATCCTATAACCATTGAAATGAAGAGAGAGACTCCATTGGCCTTGACGAGCTTTGAATCTGATCCTTTCTACATCTTTCTCCCAAATAAGAAAATTTCTTCTAGCTAATGACAATATTAATCCATTAACTTACTGAGACCCAGCTCAGAAATGGGACTACCAGCTGCAACATCAGCACCAAGGCTAGAGCCCAACTGCACTAGATCTCATTTACAAGATGGGGGACTGTATCCTGGAATACAGTGACACTGGCGAAGACTTAGAAGGGCCATATTGGATAACCAATCAAATATAAGCTCCCAGTGTGATGCTAGCCAAGATGACGAACACCATGCATGGATGCATGAGGAGGTAAATATTCAGTAGGCACAGAGAGGTGGCATTCTGCATATGACATCTGTGAGACCATTACTGGATACTGTCCAGTTCTGGTGTTCACAATTGAAAAGGATGTTGAAAAATTGGAAGGGGTTCAGAAGAGGGCTACAAGAATGATTCAAGGTCTGAAAAACCTGCTTTGCAGTAAGAGACTTGAGAAGCTCCATTTACTTAGTTTATTCAAGGGAAGGTTAAGAGGCGACTTGAACCTGTTCTAACAGTACCTAAATGAAGATGAGATTTCTCATAGTAGATATTCTCTAAGCTAACAGGAAAGGGCATAGCAATTTACAGTGCTTGGAAGTTGAATCTAGACAAATTTAGACCAACTATAAGATATGCATTTTTAACAGTGAAGGTAATCAACTGTTGGGATAACTTACCTTGGGATATGATGGATTCTCCTTCACATGTCTCCATTAATTCAATACTGGATATCTTTCACCTCAGTGGTCTTCAGATCAGGCCTTTGTTTTGTTGAGACAGTACAAACCTGTACCTGAAAACTCAGTTCTGAGCCCTACTATTTTACTATCCAGAGTTACTGAGTTCACAGTATGCTATTCTATCTTTCTAATCTAGATGCTTACTCTATGTACTCTCATTAGCTTTGCTCATACCAAGTGGGAAGCCCTTATACCTTCCATGAAGTTATTGACCCCGGGATTTTCTAGATAACATTAGCATCTGCAGAGTTTACCCAAGGTAATTTATATTCTATTTTCAAGTGAAGGAACAACTCTTAGATGTTTGACATCATAAAACAGTATAAACGCAGAGCTTTATTACAGTAGCAAAGAGAACGGGCCCCTTGAGTTGCTTTGTTTACCATAAAAAGTCAGATTAATCAGATGTGCACATGGGTCTCCTATATTTCTTTAGTTTAGTTTCCCTCCTGTGCTGTTTGTTGACAGGAATCATAATATATTGAAAAACTTTATATCTGTAGCAAAAATGCTTTGGACTATATGGTACAGGGATTATATTTTTACCTCTAAGGTATATTTATTTCCCTCTTTAGCTACCAGTAATGGAAAAGAAACACACACAGTCAAAACTCTCACTGTAACTGTTCCCAGGGTAAAAACTACAGTGAAATTATAGAAAATTCCAGTAATGTAACCAGCCTGGTAGTTTACTGGTTTAGTTGGTCAAAAACGTTAGTGTCACTGGCACATAAAAATGCTCTTACAAGAGGATAACAGATTACCAGGTTGGCTTTGATGACAATTGCAGAGAAAGAATTAGAGAAAATTTGCTTTTAAAATAATTTACTAGAAAAGAAATGCAATCGTAATACTGAGGTACCATGCTGAGGTGCCATGCAATTTGCTCAGCTAAAACTGAAATAGGGTAGGGGCAATTGTAAGCAACAAACTTAGCCTCTACGGAGAAGAATGTTTCATATATTACAGCAACCCTTCTGGCCAATAATTAAGGAAAAGCAGTGACAGGCTCTGAAAGATAATCCCTTTCATAGGGGTTACAATCCTGGAATAGACTAAGGACTGATCTATACTAAAAAGTTAGGGCGACCCCAGTAACTCATTCAGGGATGTGAAAAATCCACATCCCTGAGTGACATAGTTAAGTTGACCTAACCCCTGGTGTAGACAGCGCTAGGTCGATGAAGAATTCTTCTGTCGACTTGGCTACCACCTCTTGGAGAAGTGGATTATCTACGCCAATGGGAGAACCCCTGCTGTCGGCATAGACAGTGTCTACACTGAAGCGCTACAGTGGTGCAGCTGAAGTTGTAGCATTTCAAGTAGACAAGCCCTAAGAACCATTTAGTCCTTTAACCCTGACTATGGTCAATGATATATGCTTATGTATAGGCTTTCCTATGGTGCTCATCGTTGTAGAGTCTGAGTACTCATATTTGTTAATAGATTTGTCTTTACAGCTCTCCTGTGAGTAGGGCAGTGCTTTTATCCCTAATTTACAGATGGGGAACTGAGGCCCAGAGATATTAAGTGATTGTCCCAGGGTCACCCGGGATGTCAGTGGCAGCAATATAACTCAGTTCCCCTGAGTACTAGTCCAGGGCCTTGATAACAAGCCCATCCTTTTCCTCAACAATAGGAGGAATTTAGAAACACCTAAAATTCACCTAATTTTCCAACACTATGTCATGGAGAGAAGTTTCCTTGGCCCCATGGTTCATCTTTTGCCTTTAACCACAAGGCTTGATAGCCCTGGAAAAGATTCTTCTAGCTATTATAACTGCTGAGGCTCTTCTTATTTGTAAACATATCTAATCTTTTTCAGAATCTCACTTAAGAGTCTCAGTACAAAATGGTGGAAGTGAATTCCACTAGTTAGTTATATCTATCCCCAATTGTGAGGCTGGCAGACCAGGTGCAACTCATGCCAAGGCCCCGGGCTGGCCTGGAAAACAATCTGGTTGATCTGTGTGTTTGTATTGTTAAGGTAAATATTAGAGTTGTAAGGCTGTGTTTCGTGTCTAGACCTTATGAATAATGTAGGATGCTGTATTATTGATCTCAATTATCACCGCTAGCCCATGGTATAAAGTTGTATTGAGTGTTTGCATTGTAAACCTCTGCAATTGTGTAACTTACCAAACAATAAAAGAAGCAGTAATTAAGGTGAAGTGCTTGTCCTGCACACAAGATGGCCCACTGAAGGCCAGTGAGGCATTGTGTAGCATCAAAGGACAAAGATCTTGTTGACTGTGTTCCTCACTCCCTCCAGAAAGGGGAGACCTATGCATGAACTCATCCTATGAGCTTGGATTGTGGGTGAAGGGGATAAAAATCCCTGACAAGGAGAAACTGGGTTCTTTATGCTGTCTGGGCTCTGAGGGACAAAGATTTCTAAACATAAGCAAGAGATTCCCATGCTGCTTGGCATGGGGCAGCCCTAAAAGACATATACAGTTGCTTATTACAGAAGCTTATATTACCTATTTAAATATAAGACTATAACTCATTTGTGTGTACATTTCCTATTTTAACCTTGTAAATAACTTTCATTTCTTAGTTAATAAATCTTTAGTTAGTTTATTACAGGATTAGCTAGAGGTGTTGTCTTTGGTTTGACATCTGAGTACAATTGATCTGGGTGGGGTAAGTGACTGGTCCTTTGGGACTGAAAGGTAACCTGAATATTGTTGTGATTTTGGGAATAAAGTGACCATATATCACATAGTTCATCTTGCCTGGGTGGAAAGATAGACCGGAATGCTCAAGGGGACTGTCTGTGACTCTGTGGTAAGACTGTTATAGTGTTGTAGGAGTTCAAACTTCTTTCTGGAGTGGTAAAATATAATTATAGAACATACATCCAGTTTGGGGTTTCTGCTCGGCTTTTTGACAGTCTGCCCTGAGGTTGGCACTCATGGTTATGAGCCACTCCAGAAAGCATGACAGCAATATCAATCCATTTTAGTCTCTGATCCTGCCAACACACACTCAGTGGGACTATTTTTGTGTGTAAAATTACTTGTGCTTTCAGGAATGGGGCCTTCCTTTGCTAGAGCCGGCTTGCTAGGTTGGAGGGCAGCAAGACTACATGGTGAGAATGGGGATAACAAAGCTGAAAACTTTTAAAGGGCTATCCCCAAGCAAGACCCTTACTACAAAAATAAGGCCCTGATCCTGCATGTGGATTCAATGGGGAGGACTCTTGGATTTTCACAGAACCCCATTTACTTGAATGGGCTCTGGATGTGAGTGTATGCCCATGTTGATCAGATGAAAGGATCGGGACCTCTATCTGAAAAGATATGGAGCTTGCCCTGTTTTTCCAGAGTCTAATGCTACTCTCCACCATCTTACAGTAAATACTGTTTGATTGTTATTCTGATTGCTGCATCAGCATTAAAGCAAAATGGAAGCTGTTGTATGTTGTCAGGTCTCTCTCTTCAGGAAGGTTAGGAGGGTGCTGGAAAGGCATACCCAAGGGTCAGGCTCTGTAATGGATGGTAGAAATGGCCATATGTTCTCAGGCTCTGTTGTCTAACCCAGACTCCTCTTTCCTCCTTTGTGGTGTTTCCCTAAAAGATCCATGGAAATCTGCATCAGCATGAAAGTTTTAAGATGAGATGTTTAGAGTTTCTTAAAACAAAGTGTTTGAAGTTTTAACTAAATCTGCTGGAAATCAGCCTAATGGTCAGGAAAAGCTAATTGCATCCAGGGAAGGGAGGATTTCCCCAGGATCAGACAAACTAAGGTAGTTCTTGCAGGAGAAGCAGGTGAAGCGGTCAGGAAAGTTGAATGTAAAACATCATAGAATCATAGAATATCAGGGTTGGAAGGAACCTCAGGAGGCCATCTAGTCCAACCCCCTGCTCATCTCAGTGATAGGATCATAAAGGGCTGGGGAATTTTGATTTTAACGTTAGTCCAAGGAAGCAGAAGCCCAGTGGGGTTAAAATGAAGCATGATTAGAGAAAGCAGCCGTAGTAGCATCTGCACTGGGGATTTGGCCCGTTTTCAGGCCAATTTCAGGCCAATTGCCATGTGCACAGAGCCCTCTATAGAGCTCCTCCATGCTATGGGACTTAGCTTCACTGGGCAGGTAGCAACTTTATCTGTCTGCACTAGTGGCCTGCACCTGCACAACTTTATCATTGGCTGTAACTGGGGCAAATCACCACTAGAGAGAAGGCCTAGATCCTGGAAATGGACACTGGCAGAGTAGAGAAGGGGTCTGGTAGCTGCTGAAGGGGTAACCCCCAAAAAAGCCCCATTTGTCTCACAGACCCGGATCCTTGACCCCTGGACAGGTGGGAGGTCTCAGGAAGCTGAGGCGAGAAGTTGCACGTCACTGGACCCTGGGCTGCAGTTTGGGATGTGCAGTTTTGCCCTTGATAGCGATGGACTGGGCCTGGCGCAGGATGTAAAGAGAAGGGCTTTGCGAACAGCATGCCTCTGCTGCCATCTGAGCGGCTCTGCTCTGAATTCCTGTGCTGACTCGGCTGCTCCACTCTCAAGCCTGTAAAAGATCTGGCTGGTCTACGAACCCAGAGGGAACATTTCCTTGGAAGAAAGGGGGCTTAGGAGCAAAGAGATCAGCAAACTGGTGTTAACTGTGTTATCTGTGGGTGGCTAATAAGTAGGGTGACCAGATGTTCTGATTTTATAGGGACAGTCCCAATATTTGGGGCTCTTTCTTATATAGGCACCTATTACCCCCCACCCTATCCCAATTTTTCACACTTGCTGTCTGGTCACCCTACTAATAAGCATAATTAATGTAATAAATGTGCCTATGACTCCTCCTGTGTTTTAGGAGGTACCAGGTGCAATGACAGAAGGGGCTGCATGGATAGCCGGTATTGTCATTCTGGGTCACCAGATGGAATCATTGATGTAGCCCTGCTTTACTCTTCGTAAGTCCCAAGTGGCTAAGGTGCTGTCTCTTGGCAGGAAGGAGAATGGATGCTAGCAGTATCTGACAGAGAGTAATGGAAATGTACTACACCCTGAATGGGTGGGGGGTTGTGTGAAGTTGCTTCATGGCCATGACTGAACAAATACTTCCCCAGTCTCTGCCCCACGTTGCGTTCCTTGATTTCTCAAAAGGAGGAGGGTGGGAAGGGAAGGAAAGGAATTTGTTTCCCTTAAATCCTCTCACACAAGTGTATGGGGGCTCACCCGGTCCAGGAGCCAGTGTCTGCCTGGCCAGGGTGCTGAGCCCATCCCCAGGTGAAGGTCAAAGAGCTGCTGTGTAGTTCTCGCTTGTGAGATTGTGTGTGGGTGTCCACTGAGGCAAGCTCCCAGAACACTGGGGTCCTGCTTCTGACTGTGGGACCGCTTGGGTGCTCCTGAAATAGCAATTGTTTTTTGTCTTACAGTAGCACATAGGGACCCCAGTGGAAATCGGGGTCTTGTGTTAGGTGCTGCACATACACGCAGCAAGAGGCAGTCCCCCACCCAAAGAGATTACAGTGTGAACGGACAGGACAGATAGAGTTGTAGTGTTGTTATCCCCATTCTACAGATGAGGAACTGAGATTGTGGGACACTAAGTGACTTGGCCGAGGTTCCCTAGTGAGTCTGTGGCTGAATTACATTCAAGAGGTCCAAGTCTCTAATCGGAGCCTTGCCCCCAAGACCACTCTTTCTCTTTATATGAAGGATACCATCTGCCCTAGTCCTGCAAGCACTTGCTCATGTCAGTGCTCCTACTGATTCTGAAGGAACTACTCATGGCTGGGTCAGTAACACATGTGCGTAAGTGCTTGCTGGCTAAGGGTGAATGAGTCTGCCAGAATGCTCCACTGGCCTGTCCTTTGCCCCAAATTATTATTCTTTATATTATCACAGTGCCTAGGACTCCCTTGCCATAGACCAGGACCCCACGTGCTAGGAGCTGTACAGACACAGAACAGAAAGACTGTCGTTACTTCCAGCCAGCTGTTGATGCCAGGAGCTAATGCTGTGTTTTCCTGCATTACCTTGTCTTCTTTGTAACTGCTGCACTGAGGGACTCTTTCCCCTTCCACCGAAATCCTTAGCTATGATTTCCACTGGTAAATAGGCACTAGCTCGTCACTTGCCAGGCGCGCACATTGCCTGTGGCAAGGACTTCAGAAAGGACAAACTGGCCCAAGGTCATGTGTCACCCTTTGACAGGAGCTGAGCAACTCCGTTTATTTCTTGCCTGACACCAACCACTGTCTCATCCTCCTTTCAGTGAAGAAATCAGGTGGTAACTTTGGGCGGTGCTAAATTCTGATGCTCCAAGCAGAACCAGTGGCAGCTCTCTGCAGACGTACTCAGAATGCTGCCGTGTTACATTTATTACAGAAGTCACCATTTCTCTCTTTACAGTGCACTTCCGGAGGAATACAACACATTCCCACACACATTAAAATGACACAGATTGAACCAAACTATGTAGAGCCCAACAAAAATCTGAGCACCAGTCCATGCTGCCACACTGTAACATTGGGGTGAAATCCTGGCCCCAGGGAAGTCAGTGGGGGTTCTGCCATTGCTTGCAGAGAAGTCAGGGTTTCACCTTTGGACTCCACAGGCCTGGAAGCACAACTGAGGAATATACTTTAAATCCTTCAAGAGAAAATTGTTTTAACCATATTAGGGACCCACCTCATGCCTCCTCCATCCTCAACAGTGCATGGGGGATCTTTGACAATAACTCTCAGAGAGGAAGGATGCTCCAGGGTCAGAGTTTTCTTGGGGTTTAGGGGAACCTGGGTTGAAGTCTCTGCTCTGCCACAGGCTTCTTCTGTGGCCTTGGGCAAATCTGTGCCTCCGTTTTCCATTTATAAAATGAGAGTAATAGCACTTCCCTACCTCCTAGGGATGTGTAAGGATAAATACATTGGAGACTGGGAGGTGCTCCGATACTACAGTAGTGGGGGCTATATAAGTACCTAGGATATGGAAGGATATCATACATAATACTAATCTTCAACAAAACTGGTGGCCACCAGCAGGAGGCTTTAACTCCCCACCTCCCTGTGTTAATCTGCAATTATTAACAGTGTATATAGTGCAAAAGAAATGACCTTTGCTGTGTCTTGCAGCAGCTTCATTCAGTAAAATGGGTGCAGCCTTCTTGAACATGGAAAAGCTGGGTGCAGTTTGTCTCCGATTTTGTTTAGAGGTCTCAGTGGGGCAGGGGGAAGTGGGCCTTCAACATCACAGGCTTTCAAATCAAAACAAACCCATGACTTCCAGAAACGAACTGTAGGCTGTCCTTAGGTGAGCCTTAGTCTTCGATTGATATCGTACAAGTGAATATGGCATCATTTTGTATCCCCTATACACCACAGATCAGAACCAAAGGACACGGCCGAGGTATTTTTCATAAATGTAAGAAGATCTTTGTAGAATCCCTTAGAAACCTGAAATTAAAAGTTGGCAGTCAGGATCTGTTTAGATCATAAACACAGTAGCTGTTGCGATAGAGTCTACTGCCACCTGCTGGATTCCCTCAGTCTGCCTCTGCTCTCTCACAAACACTGTGGTTTGTTGTTCGTCTCTCGGGTGCCACAAGTACTCCTTTTCTTTTTATGAGAACATTGAATCTCTTCAATGGTAGCCCATGCTACGGTCTGCACTGTCAGTGTGTTGTGAACAACGGCACCATAGATGTTTAGCAACATGAGGATTGCTGTATACAGTAGTGATGCCACAATGTTAGTAGCCTGCTTTAGGGAGTATGATCGGATTAGTTTATATCTGATGCCCTGAATTTGCTTAAGAAGGCAGAGATCTGAACGCATCCAACCTGAATGTCGGTACATAATTTAATTCCATCTCCTACAATAAACTGGATTTTTAAAAAGGGGGAGAGAACACAATAGTTCTACAGAATGCCACACAACCCGCAGTGCAAATGAGACAACTACTTTTTATAGCCCATGCCCTTAATAATAGCATCTTCATTAACATATTAGCAGGCAGGATAACTTCCAGCACTCCACATCATTAAGAACTTTAAATGATCATTTCTGCATATTGTATATAATTCTCTTTACTCGCTGATTAGAAATGTCCAGGCTTCAGAAATGCTAACGCCACGTAGAAATAGCAAGCTGGTAGTTATCTAATTAGAACCCACTTCAGAATCTTGCCATGGGGCTTGTAGAGCTGGCCTTTAAATTTTCCTCTACTTTGTGCTCTGAATGACTCTGAAGTTCTCTCTGCTCTTTCCCTTAATGAGTTGTGCTGTGGTGGGCTAAATGAGAAACTGCTAGCATAGACTTCTCATCGGAAAGCGTCTAATTGCTAAAGTAAGAATAGAAAACCTTTTACAATGTTTTCTATTAATGATTTAATTATTGTTTGTTACTTTTGTCCTTCCGCTTCATACAGCTGTAACATAACAGACCTACAAGTACTAAATAACTACAGCTACTGGGACCTAATTGCTATCAAATCTTTCCTGGTTGCCAGATCGCCCTCTTAGAAATAGGAAAACAAATTTCTCCCTTTTGTGGATTGCCATTTGGCAAAGCCTTAGCATTTGTTAGTAGAGCACAAGTGTACAGTCAGCAGAAGCATGAGAGAACAAAATGAGGCTTTATAGATGTCCTATGAAATGAGCTGTTTTTACAACAATTTTTCTTTTTGGGTTGTGGACTGATTTGCGGTCCTCACTCACGACGAACTCCCAAAAGTTAGTGGGGCATCTTTTGAGTTGGCTTCAGACCCTTGGATTTTGGTTTTTAAATGGGTATTAGATATGCTAAAATAGATATTCTGAATCCAAGTCACTATGAATGAGAGCGGATGAGTGTAACCATGTCATGGTACATTAAATTTGGGCCCTACAATTTTAATACATTTATCAGAGTTTCTTTAAAATGCCTATAAACCCTGTCCATTTAAAAACCTATAATATGTCAGTACTGCTAATATCAAGCAAACAATGTGTACTATGAAATATCAAAGAATTAATTATGCTACCAGACTGTTCTAGATCTTACACTCAGATTGCAAAAGAATCGGTTCCTGCTAATGTGATCCCTAGGAAACAAAATACAGCTGATTAGTACTGGCTGTGCTGCAGCCTGTTTACTTTCTTAATTACAAAAGAGAAAAAAAAAGGCAGGGTAGAAAACTTGTGGGAGCAGGGGGAGAAGTTGCATGTCCAGCTTGAGAGCTAGAACTAAGATCTGGGCTCTGCCCATGGCTCCAAAGGTGCAGGGAGAGGGAAATGAGGATACAGAATACAAACAGTGGGGCCTGATTCACCATTGCCCTGTACCTTGTGCAGCTACATACACCAATGTAACGCGGCTGTAAAATGCCACCACTTCAGAACGGCAGTGTTTCAGGCTCACTTAGCCCTGGTGCAAAAGACTATGCAAGGTGCAGGGCAGTGGCGAATTGAGCCTGTGGATTGTGAGCCCCAGTAAGTGCAATGCAGGGTAAAGATGGTTTCCTAGCACAGCACAGTAAGAGATGCAAGCCTTATGCTGTGGGTGATGCAAATCCATTAGAAAGGGCATAGCTGAAAGAAAGAGAGGGCCTTGCTTCCCAGTGCAGCAACCTGCGTGGAATTTGGAGGGAGGCTCACAGATTGCAGGAGGAAAGAAAGGTTTGGAGGAGGCACTCTAGAAAGCTGATCTGTCGGCACGTGACTTGAATGGTAGCCTAGCTGCAGTTGGAGCACCTCAGTAAATAGTTCTTTTTATAAAGAGCCAGGTTAGATTTACAAGCACACAGTCCTCTTATGTCATCATCCAGCATGCAGTACCTGAGACACCCAGGACCCCACTAGGGGGCATATGAAGTCATGCCAAACAATCTAAGATGCCAACAAAACAGCACACAAGTTGCTCCTGAGACAAACTAAAGTAACAATTGTCCTGCTCACATCTGGCTGGCTTCATGTGTCAGCCTGCTCTGAGCTGGCAGGATTTGTGGTGCAATGGCCACGTAGCTAGGTATGTGCTGGTTGCACAGACACTTGGGAGTGTTGCCAAGATGTTGCCCTGTGTGTGTGATGTGTGCATTCCTTCTACCTTATCAGTAAATGTAGAAACAGTAGCAGGTTTTAATCAACTAAGATCTCATTAATTAATAAAAGACATTCTCCCTTATATCTGATCTGTAGATCTTGCAGCTTATGGTTGGGGGATAAGGGGTAAAGAATAAACATATTTAATAATCAGCAAAAATGGATGTGAATACTATGCAATACTTCAGCCAAAAAAATAGCCGAACCATGTTTCTTGTTGTTAATTATAATTCCCTAGTCTAAAAAACATGTCGAAGAAAAGACAGGTGATAGGCAAAGAGCTATATATCTTGAACCTGTTGTGTAATGACAGTTGTTCTTATGTCTTGCAGATCTATGAAACTGTAGTAATTTTGTTTTGGGTACTGTACCTTTACATTTATAAAGAACTCTTGCCTGTGAGCAGAGATTGTTGCCATTTTGTACTTGGAATTGCTGCAGTGTGTACACAAGAGAACATCACACTGCACTCTCTCTTGTTTCTCCCCACTCTTGCCTCAATCTACAGATAATTTAAACAAGAAGTACTGAAGAGCAAATAGTATGCTTCATACCACTTTGCTAAAACTTAATTACAGATTAAAGTTTCCATCCTATGTGTTTCTGTAAAGAAGTGACACTTCATTAGAGGCTGTCAATGAAAATAATGTTTGAAGCCTGACAAAAACTTTCCTTGAATCAGAATTTTCCTACATAGCATTTGGATAGCACAATATGTAGGGAAATTACCATTAGCAGTATTTAAATAGGACAAAAAGAAAAGGAGTACTTGTGGCACCTTAGAGACTAACCAATTTATTTGAGCATGAGCTTTCGTGAGCTACAGCTCACTTCATCAGATGTTTGACAGGCATCTCCTTTACCCAAATCTCTGAAGGTCAGTGGGAACTCTCCCAAATCTTGCAAGGGTCTCTGAGAAGCAGGGGAAGGATGTGCCTACACCAGCTGTGCTACAGGGATGGGGCAGAAGGACATGTTTTATCCCCTATAGAAGACATTCTGAAGGAGGCAGCATCTTTTGCCAGGTAGCCCATCATTCTGAAAGTGTGGACCAGAAACCCCCTGTCCTTCCACTGAGCCAGGTGGAAGGTACAGGTGGCTGGATTCCTCTGAAGGCGCCAGAGGTAACAGGTTTGGTGAGGAAGTGGAGCTTACTGTGGGGGGAATTGGGAGAGATCCCCTTCAAAGTTTGTTTTGTGGGGTTTGGACCACTCTACTGATGACCTGGGTTTTTACAGGACATTCTAAAGGATATAATCTCCTCTGTAGTTTCCAAAGGGTTCACAATTCTAAATCTTCATTGTGCTCAGCTCTCACTAGAATAAGGAGGCCATGCTGTAGGATGGTTTTGTAAAGCACTGGCACTTATTAAGGAGATGAAATGCTGAGCGTTAAGTCAGAGGTTCAAATACTTGAGTCAGAATCTTCCACTATGCACAGAGGAATACACTGTGTGAAGCTAGGAAGTTTTGTAAAAAATTGTTGGAGGGTTTCTATTGTACCACTAAGCCTCGCTAGCTTGGTATTGGAATAATGGAGGCTTGTACCTATGGGAGACTCTTCAAAAAAGCTCTCCCTACCTTCAATGCCATAGTGCACGGGTGTTCTAGAAATGTGCAGAGGGGGTTACAGTTGAGTAGGGCCATAGGGAGGTGGGCGGGGAAGGGGAATGGGGCTGGAGTTTGTGTTTCCTTTCTTAGTGTATCTACATTAAGTTTAAAGCATTAAGTGCTTAAAAGGTCAAAGACACAAGATTCCACTTTTCTGAACTATGTAAATGAATTGCTCTGCAAGCAGCACTTGAAGTTCTATGTCTGCTCCATTGTTATCTTAGAAATTCAAGCTGTTCTACTGAAGAACAAGTTTTTTTTTAAAGTGATTTTATATCCAGCTATCAATTCTCCATATTTAGATGCTATACCATCTTTCTTTGATATCTGGTATCACATCCTTTTGCAGTATCTTATCATTTACCACACTGAACCTGTGAATAAAGGAAATGGTGGAATTAGCTAGAACATCTGTATACAGCAGAAAACTGCCCTATGACTCAGAGATATGAAATAAATAGAATCTAGTTGTTTATTGCTGTAAAAAATCATTCCACTTTTATCTTGTGATTTGACAAACATTGCCGCTTACATGCGTAATTTAGATGTGGATCCAGACTCTGAGCCTTCCAAAATAAAACTTAGCTCCATGTTCAAAAATCCAGATTCAGCACATACATTATTTGGGTCAGGGTCTGGGATTCTGATTTGGAGGTGGGCTTGTGTCTTTTCAACAATCATTGGTACAACTAACATAACTTCATCCACCTGTTCTCTTCATTATTTGCCTAGCTGAAAAACATTACCCGTAGGCAATTAAATAAGGATTTTTTTCATTTGCTTTCTTTGCACCCTCTTCAAAAACCAAACAGAAGCCAGAGTTTTCATGTAGCAAGGGACATTGGCCACATTATGACAGTTCTTATATTCTTAACTTAATATTTGTCTATAAAAATATCTGAAGTACAGTAATAATGTTAAATGTCAACATCTCTCTGCAGTTCAACTTGGCTTTTGACTTCTTAAATGAAGCTGGTGATGGTGGCTGTAAGCCTCCATCTTCTAGTTCCTTCTTTTATGGTTCTTCTAGAACCATATGCCATTTTGCTGGCCTTCATTCTGGCATTGTTGGTTGTGTTGGGGACCCTCTAGTTTTTCTCTTTTGCTTTCCATACACTTAGACTTCAGAAGAACTCAAGTGAAAATGAAAACAGAATTAATCAATACACACCAAACAAAGAGCTCTTCATATAGATCAACTGGAAGTTATTTTTCGCAGTAATTGTGGTCTCTAGTTCTCCTACTGTTCCCAGTGTTTAGGGGCTTTTTCAAACCCTTGAAATTGAATGGACTATTCTGATGTTCCTAAATCAATAGTGATTAACTTCTAAAATATGTAGCCCCCAAACTCAAGTGAGAAATGCCCTAGGATTGAGTTCAGAGCCAAATAAGTCAAACCACTCATGAGAAGTGTTAACCAGCTCCTATGTATCAATTACTGTGTGGCTTGGTCCCAATGGCTATGACACCATTCTGCGGCCCCTGTTCATTTCAGGCCCTACTCACCCTGTTCATTTCAAGACCCTCACCCCAGGCAGTTGCAGCAGCATGAGGCTTTGTCTTCACTGCGAGTGACTTGCACTGGAATTACTTGTCTCAAGTTAGCCCAGCTCATCATGCAATAATACTTAAGTTTGTGTCCACACAGGTGCTGCAGTCACTTGTGTTGGCACTAAGCCATCTGGGGGCACATGAGAGATCTCTT
Organism: Lepidochelys kempii; assembly: GCF_965140285.1. Lineage (NCBI taxonomy): Eukaryota > Metazoa > Chordata > Testudines > Cheloniidae > Lepidochelys > Lepidochelys kempii. Next base: position 97,377,069 of record NC_136388.1, on the reverse strand, counting down.
CGTGCTGCTGTAAGGTGAGCTGCTCTATGAATTCCCTCCTAGTGAACTGTGAATTCTTCCCAGTGAGTTGTGGGAAGTGACTTTCTGGACACACAGTGGGGAAAAGTGGGAAGGCTTGCGTAGAGTAGCAGCACTTGCGTCGTGCTAGCCGGCATCCACACTGCACAAGGTTTGTGAATTTTGGGAACTGGCCACTTCTGCCAGCTGCAGAGCCCATTTAACTTTGCATCCCTGTAGTGCTTAAAAATGGAGCTGGTCACAAATTGTGTGACTAAACTCTTTTCTGTCAAAAAACCTGCTGTTCCACTGAAACAGAACTGTTTTATGGAAATGTATCTGTTTTGATGAAAATTGTATTGGAAAGGTTTCTCAGGTCGGGGGGGGGGGGGGGGGAAGGGGAGGGAGAGAGGGCTCGCGCCCAGAATAGCCAATCGCCTGGGGGTGAGAGCACTCACTGGGGATATGGGACACCCAGGTTCAAATCCATGATCTCCATCTCCTTATGTCATGCCCTAAGCACTGGGCTATAAGGGCAGTCACTCTCTATCTCTCCTGTTGACAGTTAAAGTTCCTTCATACCAAAGCCTCATCAGACTGACATGGTTAAGGCTCATCAGTTTTGCAGCAAGGGAGTGAGGTGGCCAACTTGCGTCTGACAACCCTAACCCCATAGATCAAGTACCTGTTAGGCAGCTGAGTGAATTGGAGGTGGCCGTTCATTGTGATATTGAGTGAGACTTGAACCCAGTCCCTCCAGGATCTTAGCTAAGTGCCTAAATCACTCAGCTATCGCACCTCAGTTGGAGCTGTTCCACTTCATATAAATCATTAAATAGTGATTGGGACAGAGAGAGACTGACTCTGTAGCCCAGTGGTTAGGCTGGGCGTGGGACATGAGGGTCTAGGGTTGGGCAGAGGAGGATCTTGAACCTAGGTCTCCCCGATGAATGCCCTCATCACCAGGCTATTGGCTATTCTGGGGTCTCCCCCATCTGGTGAAAAACGTCAGAGTCTCATTTTTGTTTCAATGGGGAGCAAACTTCAAAAGCTCAAATTCTTTTTGTGTGTGAAAGCAAATGGTTTTCTGGGCAGCTCTAGTTAAAAATCTTGATGTGCGGTTTGCATTAGGGCCACCTTCTTACGAGCATTTGGAATTACAATTGCTGCAGGTTTTAATGCAAATGCTAGTGAGCTAGCTGACATTTAGGCCCTCACTCTCCAATCTAAAAACAGGCACTGGATGTTTTGCTGGTCAGAAATGTAGGTGCAGGTTCTTTAGTATAAATTCTTGAAAACCCACAGAAACAAAGGTAGCCTATTAAAAACAATACCTCCTGAGATCCCCTGAGTTGGGGTAATGTGTTAACAGGGATTCTACACTGTAAAACAATTCAGGCATTTTAACCTTTCAGTTTATTGGAAAGCCAGGAGTTAACAAATCACAGAATATCAGAGTTGGAAGGGACCTCAGGAGGTCATCTAGTCCAACCCCCTGCTCAAAGCAGGACCAATCCCCAATTTTTGCCCCAGATGCCTAAATGGCCCCCTCAAGAATTGAGCTCACAACCTTGGGTTTAGTAGGCCAATGCTCAAACCACTGAGCTATCCCTCCCCCCATGCTGATGTTGGTGCTGGAAAGGGGCAAATAAGGTGCCCTATTAACCCAGCTTCACTCTGACCAAGGGCTCAGTGATGGAAGAGTCAGGGGCAGAATGGGATTAAGGCAATCTGGGGCCCTATGAACAGCACAGTATGGGGTGCTCTGTGGCTTAGTCCTCATGCTGTGATCACACATCTTTGGTGTGGCGATGGCAGAAGGCCCTCCTCCCTGCCCTGAGAGGCAGAGGAAGGAGCATGGTGCCTATTCCTCCCCAGGAGTAGCAGCAGGAGTCTCAGTTTAGGAGAGAAGGGAGGTGTTGGTAGGACGCCCCATCCAGATGGGGGCTGTTTCCCCTTTTTGGAGCTAGTGTTCCAGGCTATCTGGAGACCCAGGCAATTGTCACTGTGGCAATCATGCTCAGGTCAGGTTTTCAAGCTTTTCTTTGTGAGAACTAGAAACTTACTTTTGTTGATGAAAACTGAGATTCTGACATCATCACATGACTCCAGGAACTGGGCCCCAGAGCACAGACTAGTCGAGCCTATTCTTTACTCAGACCCGGCAAGGGGCTCTGACACCCAAGGCTGTGCTGTTGTACATACTCCTGGACTGGGAAAAGTTGTTATGGCTCCTTCACTGAGGCCCTGACCTTGCAACTTGAGCTGCATGGGGAAACCCTCGCATATAGCACTTCAACAGGACTCTGCATGGGTGTAGGGTAAGGGTCCATCTAGATGGAACAGATTTCAGGATCGGGGGGCTTAAAAGTCTTGGGGAAGGGAGGCTTGTATATATCACAGCTACGATTTTTCTTGCCCCATTTTTGCCACATGACCAGTCCCAATTCAGAATGTGCCATTCCAAAGTGATCTGGATGTTTTCACCCACACGGAGACAATGCACACCCACCTGCACACACACACACAAGCATCAGCAATGTTTATACACATTGCCTTAAGTTATATTAAACATCTGCATGTGTCCCTGGAACTGATGAGCTGATGCAGTGGACTGCTAGCTAATGTTTTTAATGTCTCGTTGAATGGTTCTCAGTTCTAGCTATGAGGGGTTGGGGGAGCTCTTTAATCCAACGTGGATTATTTTCAGTAATTAAGAAGGCTAATAAGACACTTCCTAGCAGAGTACATTGCTTATAACACAGATAGTCTTTGTTTTAAGGTTTTCCCCCGATGTAAAAGTACTTTAGTGGTTCTGATTAGAAAATATAACACCTATCACTCTGGGAAAAGTAGGAGAAATAGGGGCTTAACCTAGTGGCAAATTCTAAAATATTTTAAGTACAAATTATTTATCTTAAAGTTCACTCTGAATTTTTCTTGCCATGGTAGCTAACTCCTTATCAGGTTATCAAAACAATGTGCAGGACAATGTACCCATCCCTTTCAGCAGTTTGACAGATGAGCCTTCCTAACTGGAATATGTTGTCTGTAACTTCATCATTGCGACACTGCTTCTGTGTTTGGGATTTTGAATTATTTTTTTTTTTTTAGCTAATGGTCTGTTTTTATGGAAATCTTTCAGAGATTAGGAGTTGATTTCAAAAATCATCCTCCATAAAGTCTCTTGATCATATTGTATGGCGTCTGCAATTTATAGAGGTAATCTTGTATCCCTCTGATACTTATGACATGTAGGAATAATTCCCTATGATGGTTAATCTCAATTCTATACCTTTTAAAAATATTAAAATATCTTTAAACCAGGGCTTGTTAAAAGGTAACTCTTACAGCCGATCTTCAGCTTCAATTGCTCCTGCAGGGGAAGTCATAATGATGAATTTGTGACATAATTTCTACGGCAACATGCTGTGATTTCATAAATGCGGGACGATGATTATAGTGCAGGATCAAGGTGAAGCTGGATTGTGATGGAAAAAAGCCCCTATTCAAATGCAAATTTTTCCATAATAGCAGAGGGGATAGTAGAAATTACTGGCAATTTATTTTATTTGCGATTAAGCTTCTCATTCGGTTTTCTCCAGTGTGAAAGTAACTCTTTACAAGAGGAGAAGCAAAGAAATGGCAGAAAAGAGAGCTTAAAACAAACCAAAACAACCCTCTCTTGTGTCATGAGAATCAAATTGGTTGGTTTGATAATAATAATAAATTAATTGACTAGTATAATTAATAACAATGCTGTGTACCTCTACAGCTCCTGCCATCTTAAAGGGCATCACAAACCTTAATTGATTAAGCCACAGAACAGCCTCTGAGGTAAATCATATTATTAGCCTCATTTTACAGAGGGGACATGGGGTAAAGTGATTTGCTCAAGGTGATACAGTGAGTTAGTGTCAAAAATCAGGGTTAGATTTTCATTTGAAAGACCCATCAACTAACCAGTTGAGTTTTGGCTAATCAAATGTCAAACTGGCTGTTAGATTGTGATTTGAATAAAGTACACTAATCAAAATGAGCACAAATACCTGTAGTCATTTGCAATCTAGAAATCAATCAATCCTATATTGTCCATCACTAGGAATCAAAATAGGAAAGAATAAAGCTAGTACTGTTGTCTGGTGGCCTTTCAATTTTGAATAGGCAGTGGCTCATTGGCTTCTAGTTAGCCATTCACTCTGGAATGGGGAGAAGCAAACTTTTTTTTGTTCCAAATAGCCTGGCATTTAATCTGTTTAGTTGAAGATTAAACTAATTGCTTCTGTAAAACACCATTCCCATACCATCTAGCATACATCTGTTAACTCTGGGAGGGATAAATGTGAACCAGTTGGCAGATGGTCTTTTGGATTTGAGTGGCCAACAGCCAAGTAGTTGCCAGTTGGGTGCTTGCAGAGATATAGTAAAGAAGTCATGCTACATGCATATTCCATTTGGTTACTTTTCTTTGTCTTAATGAAGATGGTGTCCAATGCAATAAAATGCCATTACACATCCCCCAAATGGAGTTGGTTGATAAAGTGCACCTCCAAATCAGATCTGTCAGGGTGGAGTTAGGGAGGGGCTTTTATTTGTGTATAATATGCATGCAAAAACATTGTCCATATTATTAAATAATTATTTAAGAATGTATCTAATTATTGCTCATCAATTCTATGTAGAAGAAATTCCTTTGATTAAACTAGCTTTAAAAAGCAAATCTACCTTCATTTCCACTAATCTGAAAGATTCATATTTATTGCATGAGACAAAATATCATAGAGGGAATTGATAAATACCATTCAAAAAGCCAGTTACACATCTTGCAACCTATAAGCCATTCTATTTTAAAACTATACAGTATTTACACAAGAACCTGCTCCATGAAAGTTATGGTCTTACTCATCTGGTAGGAATTGTCACATCAAGCATGTCAGCATCTGTATAGAATCAAAGCCCATTATTTGGAATAGAAAATATCTTCCTAGGTAGTAGAACACTGATCAGAATGTATAAGAGGAAATGGAATAGAATGCACATGTTGTGGAGGGCAGCCGGGAGGCATCTTGTTTGCCACTTGCCATTTTATATCCAAAACGGACATCTTGAAAAGGGCTCGCAGTGTTGACGGGTGTGATGCCAGTCTAGTGCAGGGATCATATTTTACAGTGACAATTAATTTTATTCCTTGGATGGGGCAACTCCCACTGAAGGTGCTCTGCGGTGAGAGCTAGTTTCTTTCCCCATTTCAATGTAACCAGCAGCCAGTTGGCCAATAGCCATTCATTTCCAAAAGGCCAACTGGCAATTTGTTTACATGTGTCTCTCTCCAGTCTGCAGATGGGAGCTGGACAGGGTGGAAAATGACATTAATTTATTTCCAGGGTAAGAATTTAAATAGAATGTCTTCTATTCTGGAATGAACTAGCCACTGACTGTTGGACAATAGCCACTAAAATCTAAAGCAGCATGTTGGGGAGAAAATAGTAGCAAGTATTTTTGTCTGGGACAGAGGAGAGTGTTTAACTGTGGAAATATTAGGGTTAGTTGTTGCAAGACAAATGTTTAATAGTCCAATGCAAACAATGAAGTGGGCACCAATGACCGTTAGTGAATGGCTAATATTTAGTAGGCAGTGGTGCCATCATGTCCCTTCCTCAACTGATGTTTGCATACTCAACACCATGAGGTCTTAAGATCAGTCAACAGAAAACTCTGGTTAGTAAGAATTGGTATTGAAAGTGACCAATGAGTCTGGTTTTAATGATATACCAATGTTATCAATAGCCCTTCTTAATCAGGGCCTGACCCAAACCCAGAATAGTCAGTGGAATGATATCCATTGAATTCAATGGGTTTTGGATTGGGCCCTTCATGGAAACTTTTAAAAATCAGTTAATCCATGAGATTTCTTGTTTGTACCGATGGAATGGGAAATAAAAATCCCTGAGCTAGTAAAAAGACTGATAACCAGTAGGTAATACTTCTGTGCTGAATCACATAGGAAAATATATGCTCAAAGATAACATGGCTAAAATGAAGCTTTAATCCTATTTGAAGAGGCTTATGAAAGTGAAATTAAAACATTTTCATTCATGCCTTTGAACCTGTTTTTCCTCATTTGATGCACCACAATGGTATAGATGCCAACCCTTGGCAGGGTTTTGTTGTAGCCTGTATTAATTAGCATGGTGACTAAGGGAAAGTTATTGCAATATTTATTTTCTTTTTCTGCAAAAATATCTGATTCTGAACGTTTGTGCTGTGTTTAAGTTTTGGGACATGAAAATGGAAGACTAAGTTGAACTTCTGGGGTTATCCAGCGCAGTTACTGAAATGTATTGTAATCATAATAGAATGTATTTAGATGCAAATTAATTTTTCAGTCTAAAAGGTGCACAATGTTACACTCATGGTCCATTTATGCCATGCTTCTTATCCAGAATGATCCCAAAGTTCTTTCCACAATTTATCAACAGATTTACAGAGAAAATCTTTAACTCTTTTGCTGTCCAGCAAAGTACAACTATGTAAGTGGAGTGTGCACTGTCTCCCGCTGAAATTATATTCTGAGTGCTGAAATTCTCCTTGTAATTACCCAACTTGGAATGTTGCCAGGAAACCACGATTACCACCCCTGCTCTTGCAATAATGATCTTTAATGACTAAAAGATGATTAAGGCCTCATTCTCATCTGAAAAACTGCACCTGCAGCAAACCCTTCAGCACTGGGGTTGGTGCAGTGCTGACTCAGAAAAGTGCAGCTTGCTGAATTGCCAACACTGTAATAGAGTGGGTTAACGGCTGCGGTGTATTGGGCTGAATCTAAAACAGACACCAGTGTGGGGCTCTATTGGCAAGCAGGCCTACATAAACAGACAGCCCTGAAGGGGGTGGAGAGGAGAGGAGTGCAGGGAACAGAGAAGGGTGAATAGAGATGTCTTTGACTCAAATAAGGACACCTTTAAATTACTTACCGTTTTTCCTCTGTAAAGGAAACCATTTCCTGCAGCGCTTGGGTTTTCCTTGGTAGTCTCCCATCCAATCCACTGATGTAGCCTGACCTGGCTCAGCGTTGGAGCTGTATACACATACTGCTCAAGTGATTACGACCCTTCAGGACTAATGCACCACTTCTTTTGTCATCCAATGCAGCTCAGTGCTGCCTTCCTTAAATTCGGAGCAAGCCCATCTAACTAGCCGTAAATTACCACTAGAATCAAAAAGCCCATTCTGTAGTGGTCTGATTAAACAGTTCTGCTAGAAGCCAGCAGTGTTTATCCTAAATTGACTGGTTATCAATTAACCAAGCCAACCACTCTAGTTAATATCCTGGCCAAATAAATGTTTGGGATATGGAAGAGGAAAATACTAATGTGGGGTTGAGATACAATAAATGTCATAATTGAGCTATTTCACAAGAGGAGTTTATAGTCTTCCTGGTTTCAGACTGTAGGCACTATCGGAGTATAAATATGAAATAAACATAATATGGCTAAAACATGCTTCTGTCTCGCATTGTAGATGGCACCAGTTGTGTTGCCTGAACCATGCTACAGCATGGAAAAGAGGGGCCGAGGGCAGGGAGCAGGCTCCAGTACCAGCTGCCATCTCGTCCCCCTCATCTCCGGATGAGGCAGTGGCTAGCTCAGTAACTGCTCTGGCCTTAGAGGACAGCAGGGTCCTACAGCAACTGCTGAGATTGGTGGCCGAGAACCTGAACATTAAACCTGAGGAGGTGGTGGAGGAGGCCGACCCAATGGTCGACATTCTTTCCCCTCCAGGGCCATCCCATATCGTGCTGCAGCTGATTAAAACCATCAGCAATGCTACGCAGACCCTGTGGCAGACCCCGTCCGCATTGCCGCCTACCGCCAAGAGGTACAAGTGGAGATACTTTATCCCCTCAAAGGGGTACAAACACCTTTACATGCACTCCCAGCCGGATTCCCTGGTAGTGGTCGCAGCCAACCAGTGCGAGTGCCAGGGCTACCAGGGGCCCTCTCCCAAGAATCAAGAGGCCAAAAAACTGGACCTCTTTGGGAGGAGAATGTATTCCATAAGGGGGTTGCAACTCCATATCACTAACCATCAAGTGGTGGTTAGCAGGTACAATTATACTTGTGGGGCCATGCAAAAATTTGCAGAACTCCTCCCTATGGACTCTTGTGTGGAGTTTTCTGCAGCAGTAGAGGAAGGCAAATTAATTTCCCGTGCATCCCTTCAGGTGGCCCGGATGCAGCAGATGCGGTGTCTCGCACCATGGCTATCGGGGTGGCCATGAGGAGGAGTTCCTGGCTGCACGTCTCTGGCCTCCTATACGAGGTGCAGCAGACAATCCAGGACCTCCCCTTTGAGGGTCAGTCTTTGTTTTCCGAGAAGACTGACTCTTGTCTGCACAGCCTCAAGGACTCTCGGGCCATTTTGAAGTCCCTGGGCCCCTACACCCCCACCACCCAACGGAGGCACTTCAGACCCCAATCCCCTCAGAGGAATTATCAACCTCAAGGTCATGAAGGAGAAATAGGAACTCAAGGAAGGGACCTCATCCCTCCTCTGGCCAGGGTTCTGGCCAGTCTAAACCCTCCTCAGGCCCAAAACCGGCCTTTTGAAGGTGTGCCCAGGAGCGATGCACCGGTGCGAAGACTGGATCCATCCCACCTTACCTTTTCATCCCATCTATCCCCTTTCTACCATGCATGAGCCTGTATTATGTCAGATTTCTGGGTGCTCCGCATGGTAGAGAGGGGATATTCACTCCAATTCTCTGCCCTCCTGCCCTTCCACCCCTATTCCCCATCCCTCTTCAGGGACCCCTGTCATGAGCAACTCCTCATACAGGAGGTGCAATCACTCCTATTGCTGGAAGTGGTGGAAGAGGTTCCTCAGGAGCAGAAGGGCAAGGGCTTTTATTCCCAGTATTTCCTAATACCAAAAGCCAAAGGTGGACTCAGGCCCATCCTAGACCTGCAAGAGCTCAACAAGTTCATGGAGAAACTCAAGTTCTGCATGGTCTCCTTGGCCTCCTTCATTCCTTCCTTGGATCCAGGGGACTGGTATGCCACCCTCAACTTGAAGGACACATACTTTCATATAGCAATCACACCATCCCGCAGAAAATACCTCAGGTTTGTGGTGCACAACAACCATTTCCAGTTCACAGTCCTTCCATTCGGTCTGTCAGCAGTGCCTCGAGTATTTATGCATGGCAGTTGTGGCCGCGTCTCTATTCAGGTGCCAGGTACAGGTGTTCCAGTACCTTGATAACTGGCTGATCAAGGGCAGCTCCAGGGCTCGAGTGGAGGCGCAAGTCAGATTCATCACTGCTACGTTTGACAAACTGGGCCTTCTTCTGAACGAGGGGAAGTCAACTCTGTCCCCTGTTCAGAGGATAGAGTTCATAGGGGCAGTGCTGAACTCGACCCAGGCCAGGGCGTACCTACTGGAATTGAGGCTCCAGGCCCTGGGCGACATAATTCAGAGTCTCAGGCATTTCCCCACAACCACAGCAAGGAATTGCCTCAAACTCATGGGACACACGGCCACTGGTACCTATGTGGTGCAACACGCCAGAATCAGACTCCAGCAGCTCCAATCATGGCTAGCCTCAGTGTATTGGCCAGTCAGAGACAGTTTGGACAGGGTCATGACTTTGCCTCACCCGGTCCTAGACTCCTTTCTGTAGTGACTCGATCTACAGCTAGTGTGTGCAAGGGTCCCCTTCGTCAACCCCAGCCGACTCTCTTGTTGGTTACGGACGCATCGGACTTGGGCTGGGGGGTGCACCTGGGAGACCTCAGGACACAAGGCCTCTGGTCTCAGGTGGCGCTCGCTCTCCACATCAGTGTCAGAGAGCTGAGAGTGGTACACCTGGCATGTCAGACTTTCTGAGCCTTACGTGGGAGATGTGTATCAGTGATGACAGACAACACCATTGTGATGTTCTGTATCAACAAAAGGTGGTGGGGTGCATGCTCCTCTCCCCTGTACCAGGAAGCCCTCATGCTGTGGGACTTTTGTAGAGACCAGTCCGTACACCTGCAAGTATTGTACCTCCCTGGGGTACAGAACGAGTTAGCGGACTATCTCAGCAGGTTGTTCCATGACCACGAGTGGTTCCCATGCCCGGACATTGCAAACTCCATTTTCCATCAGTGGGGCTTTCCCCAGGTGGACCTCTTTGCCACACGGCATAACACAAAGTGTCAGAAGTTCTGCTCCTTCCTGAATCACAGCCTGGGCTCCTTAGCAGACGCGTTTCTCCTCCCATGGGGAGGCCACGTCCCTATATGCATTCCCGCCTACCCCTCTTGTTCACAAGGTGCTCCTCAAGGTACGGAGGGATCGAGCAGTGGTAATATTGATAGCCCCAACCTGGCCACGCCAACACTGGTACACATTGCTTTTGGACATGTCTGTGGAAGCCCCAGACACTTTGCCACTCTTCCTGGACTTGATTACTCAGAATCACGGCCATCTCCAGCACCCAAATCTTGAGTAGTTGTACCTCACGGCTTGGAAGCTCTGTGCCTAAACCCAGTGGAGCTTTCCTGCTTGGACCAGGTTAGACAAGTCCTCCTTTGAAGTAGGAAATCCTCCACCAGGGCTACCTACCTTGCTAAGTGGAAGAGATTCTCAATCTGATTGGCACAGCATCATTCATCCTCGACACTCACCTCTATTCCACTCATATTGGACTACCTTTTCCATCTTAAACAACGGGTACTGTCCATGTCATCAATAAGTGTTCACTTGGCTGCCATCTCTGCCTTCCATCCAGGCGCAGTGGGCCGGTTGGTCTTTGCCAACCCTATGGTCAGCCATTTCCTCAAAGGTCTCCACAGGCTATATCTGCAAGTTTGACAGCCAGTCCCAGCCTGGGACCTCAACCTGGTCTTTTCCAGACTCATGGGACTGCCCTTTGAGCTGCTATTGACATGCTTCCTGCTCTACCTCTCATACAAGGTTGCATTTCTGGTAGCAATAAACTCAGCCATGATGGTGTCTGAGCTCAAGGCCCTAATATCAGAGCCTCCTTACATGGTGTTCTTTAAGGACAAGGTGTTCAGCTTAGGCCCCACCTGGCTTTCCTCCCGAAGGTTGTCTCCCATTTCCACATCAACCAGGACATCTTTCTCCCAGTGTTATATCCTAAGCCACACTCAAGCGGCAGGGAGCAGAGGCGTCACTAGTTGGATGTCTGCAGAGCGTTAGCCTTTTACATCGAGAGAACAAGGCCATTCTGAAAGTCCCTGCAACTTTTTGTGGCTGTGGTTCACAGAATGAAAGGTCTTCCAGTCTCCTCTCAATGAATTTCATTGTGAATCATGTCCCGGGTACGGGAGTGCTACACCCTGGCAGAGATGCCTGCCCCTCTGCTCACTGCGCACTCCACCAGGGCACAGACTTCTTCTGCAGCATTCCTGGTGCAGGTTCCCATTCAGGAAATATGCAGAGCAGCGACGTGGTCCTCCATACATACTTTCACCGCGCATTATGCAATTACCCAACAGGCCAGAGATGATGCGGCCTTTGGTGGAGCAGTGCTCCAATCAGTGAACAATTCCAACCCCACTTCCGTAAGTTAGGCTTGGGAGTCACCTGATTGGAATTGACAAGAACAAGCACTCGAAGAATTAAAAACAGTTACTCACCTTTTTGAAACTGTTGTTCTTCGAGATGCGTTGTTCATGTCCACGCCAATACCCACCCTCCTGCCCCGCTGTCGGAGTAGCTGGCAAGAAGGAACTGAAGGGGTGTCGGGTGGGCAGAGCACTGTATTGAGCGCCATGAGGGCACAACTCCAGGGGGCGCCCAGGCTGACCCTACGGGTACGGCTAGGGGAAAAATCTTCCAGCTGTCGGGTTTCTGTAAACCGTAAAAGATACAACAGCAAAGGAGCAGAAGCCAGGTCTCCCTTGGGAAGGGGCAGTGGGATAGAGGAGGGACCCCATCTTTTGGCCACAGTCCTTTTTATAAATGAAATGTGCTGTTCCTGTTTGTGTGCTGTATCTTATTTCTTGGTGTTGTCTGTGTGTTTTAAATATCCAGTTCTGTCTGTCGAGAGTAAAGGGTGGTTTGTGTGTGTGTGTGTGTGAGCGGGTTGGATTGCAGAGCAAACATAATTCTCTTTAACTCTCTTGCTCCCTTAGGTATTGTTTTACTTTGACTTTGTGCGCTGTGTCATAGTAACTGTGACTGCAGTTAGGTGGACGGGATGGATAGCATGGGACAGAGTGTAATCATGTGAGTGTGATGCAATGGAGGAAGGAGCATGAGTGGATGTGTATTTTCAGGACTCCATGCTGTTCTTTCTATCTCGGGTGTATTTATAGGGATCTGCATAAGGACTCTTCTTGAATATCTGATTAATGTAAAGTGAAAGAGACACACTCACTTAAAAATAAAGTATAGCAAAATGTACTGTGAATGGAATCCATCGTAGTGCTGTGCTGCTGCTTAGATGTTCAAAGGGAAGGGCCCTGAGACTAACCTGGAAGAAACACATCAGATAAATCGCCAAGTCAATATGTGTGTATGTGTGAAGTCAATCAATACAGCAGACACTCAGACCTACACATTCTCAGGAAGGGAGCTTGTGTATTTTTCTCAGAAGGTCTTTTTGAGAAGAAGTGTGGGAGGTGTGGGGGGAAAGCCCCAGATGATTTTTTAAAGGTGAATCAAAGAGTTAAAGGCAAACCAGGATGTTAGGAAGGTGCATATATGGAAGAAGCTCTTTTATAGAAACTACTGGCACATAAATCCAGAAAAGCCTTGTGGGTTGAGTCTAAGAAGCTTATCAAAATCAGCACCTAATCATAATGATCCTTCCATGTCTAAGCTTTTGGGAACCTGACCTTCAGAAACCTGATTCTTGAAACAAACACTAGGCTCTGTTAGGATACATGGCAGTTTAAGTAGCATTATAACATGAAGTGTGGAGGGCTGGGTATAGCCCCATCCCTCTGCACAGAAATATGACAAACTATGCAAGAATAAAGTGTTATCATAAAACATTATGCCTCAAACCAACCAGGGTGCTAAAAATTATCTATGAAGTTTATAGATTTTGTATAAAGGGTCTTTGATAATAAGCAATAATAACATACTAGTTGTGACTCCTTTAAAAAAACAAACCAAGCCAAATAAACCAAAGGTGGGTTAGTACACTAGACTTTCATCTTGTGATTACAAGTTTTGTGGGTTTATTATAGTCTCTGTCATCAAACCACCACACAATCTGATGTGATTCCTTGTAGTTTGCAGTGTTGTTGTAGCCGTGTTGGTCCCAGGATATTAAAGATACAAGATGGGTGGGGTAATATTTTTTTATTCTATTTAGAATTACCAGGGCGTAGTTTCTGAAGGTGCTTTCCAGCTGTGTAAATATACATGAAACTTTTCTGTGTGTCTAAGTCACTAAAGTGTAAGTAAATATGGGATTTTAAATTATGATTTCCCACCTCTTAGATGTGCTATGATGTCTAGCTTTTGCTGTATTTATTTGGAATGTATTTAGCAATTAGGTGGGAGATGAAGCAGGCTCAGAGTTAGCCTAGGGGACGCTCTGATTTACATGCATATATTTCAGAGACCTTTCTCCTTTTTGAAAGAGGAAAATGCATGTGCAGCAGAAACCGGTCTGGGCAAGTTACACCCCCTTTAAAGTAATTCCAGTTCAGTTTCTGTCATGTGAATTGCATTTTGCCTAACTTGAACATAGTCCAAGATGCGCTGCGTAGTAGAATATGGCTTCATACTCGAAGACTGATCTTGTGAAAATGAACCCTGCTGGTGCTGACCCACAGAGGCGTTGCATTTTGGGAAAACAGCCAAATTGCCCAGGAAAATGGTGAATCTCCAGCTGGGGGAATTAATGAAAATTTTTTCTTTTTTTGCCAAAAAGCAATTTTTTTTGGCATTTCAAAAAGCCAGAAGTTTTTTTTATTTTTATTTTGGCTTGGATAAAAAATGTAAACGCTCACCAAAATAGTTAGTGCATGGACGTATTTGCAAAACAAGAATAGGTCCAGCTATGCAGTGCTGGGAGGATAGACTTTGTTTCTTTTCTTGAAACCTTTTGAAATGGTTTTGTAGTTCAGTATGTGAGTTCTAATTTGTATCTTATTCTTTGCTAGATTTTACAGTATGACATCGACTCCCTCTAAAGAAGGGGTTTTCTTTTGATTTTTATACAAGCAGTATAATAAAGTTCCTGTGTGGTATATCACAATAAGCTATATATCAATGCTGCATATTATTCTCATGTACATAGTTTCCTCGAAGCCAATGTAAGTGCTACTTGCATGAGTAAAGATTGCAGCATTAGGTCCTACATCACTTTACTACATGACACCTAAAGATTTTATATAATATTGAATGAAATATTTTCTGTCACATGTTCTAGGTTGATTGTTTTTCTTTTTAAATAAGAAGGCTCCTTCTTACTCATATAAGATGCTTGATTTCTGAAGTCCTCAGATTTATGCATTTTCCCAGTCTCTTTCTATTTCTCTGCATAGATGATGGGTTAACTTATATGCTAGTTATACAAGGCAAATGTAGATTTCTTTGCTTAAACAAATTCTATTGAATTGTGTATATATAACCAACCATGCATTGTTTAAAAAATATCAAGTTTAGTACGGGTATTTCCCAGCAGAGGTCTCTCTTTTGTTTCTGAGTAGAAATCTTATCAAAGCTTTTTTCCAAAACACATGTAATTATTTTCTTAGAGGGACAAGGTGGGTGAGGTAATACCTTTTATTCGACCAACTTCTGTTGGTGAAAGAGACACGCTTTCAAAATACACAGAGCTCTTCTCCAGGTGTGGGGTTTTATTTTCTTAAACAGTTACCTGTATTAAGTTCCTCTGCAATATCACTTAGTAGTAGAATTGCCCAGTCATTTGGATTTTAGCGAAGGGAAGGATGGTAAATGTGATAACTGGTACATAGAAGAAAATGTTAATGTTGTTGGGCCTTGTTTTTCTGTCTATTTTAAATCAGGCTGCCACGATAAAATGAATGGCACGTTGACATATTAGAAAATGTGAGTTGTTTGCCTTTTCAAATCTGACTTCTTATACACAGTATTGACATTTAGGGTTAGATTTACCTTATGGTTCATAGAGAGACAATTCAGGCTTTTTGTGGCTAAGGATCTTATGAAGGAAAAAAATGAGGACTTTCTGTAGTAAGAGATCAGGGGGCGTTACTCTGTATCCACAAAACCAACAAGGAGTTCACCCGGACTCTCTTGTAATAAGAGAGAATCCCTGTCCCAAAGAGTTTACAATCTAAATATGCAAGAAGTGGGCTGTGAAACAGAGACTCAGGCATGGGAAGAGACTAGCCCAAGGTCACACAGCAGGTCAGTGGCAGAGCTGGAGAAACCAGTGGAAAATATGTATTTCAAGAAATATGTTGCTAGGTGCTGGAATGGGGCAGCATATGTCAAGACCTTACAAAACAGGCTGTGTCAGGGCCCTGCTGAGAGAGGGAGAGAGAGAGGGTGTTGGACAGAGGCATCTAACTGGGGTGAGAGTGAATGAATGGCTAAACTGTAAAAATGCAGAGCAGGTCAGCAGCAAGGTTTCCCAAAAGTTATGACGTTTCTTTTCCCCCCTAACATGAAAAATGTTTACATGGGTCTGGCTAGAGAGGAAGGTTGAGCTCATGGTTATAAGGCACCAGACTGGGACTCTGGAGACCTGAGTTCAGTTCTCTTCTTTGCCAGGCTCCAGGCTGGGCTACATTTAAAACATAGGTCAACATAACTACTGCACTCAGGGGTGTGAAAAATACACACTCTTGAGCACCGTAGCTTTGCTGGCCTAAACTGTCCTGTAGATGTAGGTAGGTTGATGGAAGAATGCTTCTGACAACCTAGCTATCATCCCGTGGGAGACGGAAAACCCCCTTCCATTGCTGTAGACTATGCCTATGCTACAGGGGTATGCTGTCAATGTTTATTAAGTAAACCATCAATTGCAGCATCTGTCTCTCCCCCACTACTGCAGACTACATGTGAAACTAACAGCAATTGTTCTTGCCACTGTTTATATTTAAAAGTTTGGAATTAAGTGCAACTGGTATACTTCCTGATCAATGGTTGACCAGAAGCATCTCACTTTCTTCACATGGAAAAAAAATGATGAAAAGATACAATAAATGATTAAAAGATACTAAATCACCTCCTCTCAAACAGAAAAGAGTTTGAATTTACCGTAAAAGACATTGCTGAGCCGAAATTTATGCTCTTGAAGCTTATGGAGCTTGTTAGAAGCACTCTCCTACTCCAGAACAACAATCTGGATTGTACTGCAAAACAGTTCAGACCAAGGAATATGTGATAATGGTTTTTTATAAATGTGATAATTAGATTAAAGGGGTTTTTTTGGAGTTAGACTTGAAGATGCTAATTAAATTCACATTGACAAGTCAACATGTTGCTCATATGGATTAAAGCAGTTCTTTTGTTTAGATAGCATTAATTAAATTCACATATTTTGCTAATCCAGAATGGTTACATTTAAAACACAGAAGGCAAAAGTTGGAGCTTTGAAATGTGCTTCGCTGAATGTGTCTAATTTAGGCTACTTTTTTCCTTTTGTAAAAGCTCATCATTTAGAATTTTTAAGAAATTTGGGGGCTAATAGTTTGTGAAAATTTTGTATCCTCTCGACAAAATGTTGTCAAAATGATGCATGCTTTTATTTAAATGCTGAGTGCTTAATTGCAGGTTTAAATTATGCTCAGTGATGAGGTAATAAAGTATTTCAGTAAATATGTCTCAGAGGAGAACTTGCTAAGGAAAAAACATACGCATTCCCAGTAGCCAGTCTGTTCAGGTCACTGTCTGAAAACTGTAGGTCACATATCAAAGAATTATGACCTGCTGCTGGCAATATTTTTAGAGGTTAGGACTTCATAAATATGTCAAGGACTCTATGCAATGTTGCCCCAAAATGGACAGTGAGAAAAAGCCGCTGGATATTAGTTTTAAAAAATGAAGTTGATATTTGTGTTCTTGCAATAGAATCTTTCCATCATTTTAAATCTTAAAACAGTGCATTCATTGATGATTGTGTTACACAGAAATTTGAGAGAGATGTCAAATTCAGGACCCTTCGAAACGACCCAGCCTCAAATACAGAGCTTACTTTCAGAAATGCCAGAGCCAGTCTTCGGGCGGATACTGTGGTGAGGAGTCTGCTGGGGTGAAAACGTGAGGTGGCTGCTCCATCACCCTACTGTGGCTTTACCACGAGAAGTCAATCTTCAACACCAGTGTGTGTGGGAGGGGGTGGAGCAAGGTGGGGTGAAAGGGCAGGGTTCACAGTCAGTGCAGAATGGAGATATGTGCACATCTAATACAGAAGAATACTCTGCACTGAAATCACCTTTTATCTGTGTATCTCTAATGTGGGCAAAGCACTTGGTTACCTGTGAGGCGGGGAAGTGAGGAGTAGGCTGACCAGGTAGCAAGTGTCAAAAATCGGGACAGGTGGTGGGGGGTAATAGGTGCCTGTGTGAGAAAAAGACCCACAAATCGGGACTGCCCCTATAAAATTAGTGAGGAGGATAATTTTAAAACATTCTTTGCTACCCGCCAGGTACAATAGCTTCCATGTTGGCTGCATGATTCTGTCCTTTCTCCCATCCTTCCTTTCTCCCACCCTGCCCTGTGATGTCACCGCCTGTTGCTCCTGTTGTCATGTCGGGCCCCATCCCCATTCAAAGTCCAACCTACTGCAACTGGTTTGCCACCCCCGCTCCTGACATGACTTACAATGGACATGAAAGGTTTTATTAGGACATGATTGGGTAGGGTGGTGGCCCTGCCACAGGGTTTTTCACAACACGTCGACCATGTGTCCAGTGAGTTTAAGCAGCCTGGTATGTATGGAAGCATGGCTGTACCAGTGCATTCTGGGAAATTGAGGGCCGGGACGGAGTGCTCAGAAGTAGCAGTATGTGGGGCACAAGGAAGTGGGGATGAGGGTGCAGCCACAGAGGCATGATTAGTGGCTGCCATAACACAGGAACACTGGTACTCACTGGTTTCGGGAATATACACATGTACCCACTTAGATTATTGGCAAGGGTGAGACAGGGTCAGCCACCAAGGCTACTGAGCATTAAGTGCTTGTGTGTGTGTGTGTGTGTGTCATGGTCACACAGCTTTTGAAGGCCAGCGCTGCTAACAGCTGCTTACCAAGTTGGTTAAAAGCTGTCATTAACTAAATGAACCTAAACCCACCTAATGAATCTTCTACTGGAGCGCCCCCCTCCCCACCTGCTCCACTTCCGAGCCAACATATCTGGTGACACATACGCAGTAGCCTACAAAATGCCTTCAGCACGTGGTGTGATTTAAAAATCCAGCCAACTGTGTCCTGGGTCACAAATGCTCCCTTGTGCCAAAACAGCAGAGAGGCACAGCTATTCAGGATGCTAACAGTAGCTGCTAGGAAGCATGAGGCGTGGAACGGTGGTACCAAAGTTCATTACTGATGTGGCCAGAATGACAACCAGGAGAAATACAAGCTACCCCACATCTGGCAATTGCAGGTGTGGGCTTTGGCCAGCAGATCCTCTCAGTATGTAAAAGGACTCAGACACAGAGTGCTAGGCCCAGACTGGAATACCAACATACGATGAATCGAGCTTTCTAGGGAAATGTTAGGTAGCCGCACCAAACCCCTGATGGGCCGCCTCACGAATGGTGGTACCGCACCGAGCTTTGAATGTAGGCAAGTTCAGCTGTGTGACTACAGTCTTAGTGTGATACTGTGATACTGTGTGACTACAGTCTTAGGCCAAGTGCAGACCAAGTGCAACAGTGAATGTTGACCACAGGGCATAGAAGCTGAACTCCACTGAAGGAACCTGTTGGTTTAAAAAGATCTACGATCTTAGGGCTAAGTATTCTCCTCTGTTCTGGGCTACGGTGAGGAGACCAGGAAGCACAGAAGGAGGGCAGCAGAGGCTACGCTAAGCACTTGTGCTTCACAACAGAGGTATCACAGCGTGGGAGTGGTTGCTGGTGAGAGGCACTGGGGACGGGGTGCAGGGGAAGTGGAGGCCCAGTGGCCTAACCACTAGATGACACTACCCATAAGCCCAGCCCCTGTCACACTTCCACAGAACCTTTTTGCAGGGCACTGCAGGAGTATTAATTCTCTGTGACCAAATGTGCACTGGGACAGCATGGGCTGCTAATCGCATTCCTCAGAAAACTTTTAAACCATGCAAAAAAAATTTTTTTTCAGACATGAGATTAAATCATTCAGAGAAGAGGGCAAAATAAATGCTTTACAATCAATTCCCTCGCTCAATCAGACTCTCAGGCCTCCTGAAATCTTCGACCTGTTCTCCTCTTTTCCTTCTCACATTTAAGAAAGTCAGAGCCAGTTAATCATAGCATCTTGGTATCAGCTAGAGAAGAGATCCAAGAGTGGAATTATAGCCAATTCATGAAGATGCCAGCCTAAATGTGTGTATTTGTGTGTGCATAAATAAGGTGATTTTAAGATTAAGAGTACATATTGTAAAGTAAGGGTAAAAATCCTCACTAGAGTGGTTTCAGAGTAGCAGCCGTGTTAGTCTGTATTTGCAAAAAGAAAAGGAGTACTTGTGGGACCTTGGAGACGAACAAATTTATTTGAGCATAAGCTTTCGTGAGCTACAGCTCACTTCATCGGATGCATTCACTAGAGTGTGGTAGTTACTGCAGGGTCTTGGAAGAATGCGGCCAGATTTTTGGTACTAGTGTTCGTTAGGTGGAGTTCAGGGACAGTCCTGTAGTGGGAGTGTATTTAAAACACTGTGACGTGGAGTGTTTTGTCCAAAG
The DNA here is from genome assembly GCF_965140285.1 of Lepidochelys kempii. NCBI lineage: Eukaryota > Metazoa > Chordata > Testudines > Cheloniidae > Lepidochelys > Lepidochelys kempii. The sequence goes on along the minus strand of NC_136388.1, from coordinate 97,357,215 downwards.
GGAAAGTGCAAATGGGAGGGACTGGCCCAGACTGGCCCACTTGGGGGAGCAGTTCATTATAAGTCCTGCCTGGCAAACCAGCAGCTGTGCTCTGGAGAGTTGAAGGGGAGAGGAAAACTGATATAGGAAGAGGAGGAGAGGGAGCTAGTGGGGGTGTGGGAGACAACTGGGCCCTTCACCACCTACGGGACTTTATGGCTTAAATACTGAATAGTCACTGCACATGGACAGTTTGCAGGTGGAGTATAAAAACATGCACCTAAGAGCCATGCTTTCTACTGATTTCATGCCCCTGCTTCAGCTGAGATAGTTTTGTGTCTGACACCACTTGGATCTTTGATTTTTTTTTCCCTCACAGTCACTGATATGTGCTGTCAGACTTCATGAAGTTTTAATTTGCTTAGTGTACATGCGTTTCGTTTTTAAATAAATAATCATAATGTGGCTGGGGAGAGAAAGGAGCCTGGGAGAAGATTACTTCTCCCCTCTCTGTCCTTCACAAGGTCTGCTGGAAGGGGACTCCCATTCCCTCTGAAACCCCACAGGCAGGGCATCAGTCCCCTGCAGGAGGTTCACAGAAGTGGGGCACCACCCCGTACATACTTAAAACTAGAAGTGAACTGATCACTCTCCCCATCCCCACAGAAGTTAAGAGGCTCCTTGTGGGACCCCTGCATGAGTCTTAAATGTTTGTGGACCACCATCTTTCACCTAAGTTTTATAGGAGGAAGGGTGACCTTTTGGTTAAGGCACTGGACTGGGACTCAGGATGCTACCAATGGCACTTGGGGCTTGTTTGCACAGGGAAGTTAGTGCACAGTAAGCTAACATGTGGATTTAAAATGTTCTAGTGTGCATAACTTCCTGTGTAGACACTCTTACTGCCCACTAAAAATGCCTTTGTGTGCTGCATTCTAAGTGCGCAGTAAGAATGTCTACATGGGGAGTCAGTGTGGAATAGCTAGAGTGCTTTAAATTCACACCCTTGCTTACTATGCATTAACTTCCCTGTGTAGACAAACGCTGAGATATCACAGTGATGGGGGCCATATAAATATCTATGTAATATGTTTATTTGTAGAGTATTGATAGCAGCCTTCAACTACCTGAAGGGGGGTTCCAAAGAGGATGGAGCTAGTTTGTTCTCAGTGGTGGCAGATGACAGAACAAGGAGCAATGGTCTCAAGTTGCAGTGGGGGAAGTCTAGGTTGAATATTAGGAAAAACTATTTCACTAGGAGGGTGGTGAGGCACTGGATGGGTTCCTAGGGAGGTGGTGGAATCTCTATCCTTAGAGGTTTTTAAGGCTCAGCTTGACAAAGCCCTGGCTGGGATGATTTAATGGGGGTTGGTCCTGCTTTGAGCAGGGGGTTGGACTAGATGACCTCCTGAGGTCTCTTCCAATCCTAATCTTCTATGACTCTGTAATTATTCAACCACTAGATGTCTCTGTGGGCTGTATAGAGTTCCAGACAATAGGTAGTCTCTGGGTAAACAAAGGGGACAAAGGTGGCACTCAAGTTGTGTGGAAGCCTGTTTGTAGTTTTAATAAGACAGATATCCATACATAATGACAACCTAGATAGATGGGAAGGGGGCATAGCTTTCCTACCATCTATGGGAGCAGCAGGGATACTAGACCTTCTTTCTTTCTTTCTTTCTCCCCACTCTCCTCCTCCAGCCCCCCCACCAAACATGTCTCTTAGATTTGCAAGGGGGTGGAGGTTTTGTAGGCCTCCTGAGACTTGTGTGGAGGGCCAGTGTGAACTGAACATGCAAAATTGTAGATAATAATTCACCTTACTGGAAGCAATTATGTTCAAATGGGTTCTTATTTAAATCCATGCCCTTCTCCTTACCTGCCTTGCTTATCTGCCCGCTCATGGAGAACATTTTGGCTGCCAAAACACCTTTTTTATAAAAAAAGAGTCTACAAAAATTCTCAAATGAAAACATGAAGGGTCTACCTGGCCTTCTTTCTCAGCCCACATCCTACAGCAGTTAATGTTTTAATCCCAGAACCCTACACTTGTAAAGGTGGAGGTGAAGTTTCCAGTGTGACCCTGGAGCTCAGAAGTACATCTCCAATCAGTGTTAGACACATTCTGTGTCATGCTGGTTGAAAAAGACAAGCAACGTCTTTCAGCTTTAAGAACAAAATCTAGGAACAAATGTGTATTGCGCAGTCTCTAAAGCATTAGGTGTAAATGTCCTGTAATAACACTGAATCTTCACTATTTAGTCATTAGTGAATATTCTATTTTCTGTCAGTAAACACAATTCAAGCCCTTAGCCGTTAAGCTTCTTAGGATTCATAGCTGATGAGGGAGCAATTAGGACAGGATTTTAATGAATACACACAAACTCAGGTGTTCCTGCCAGGAAGACAGGCTAAGCTGAAGCTGCCTTTTTGTTTTAATTTGGAATATTGTTCAGAGAGATAAAGGAGGGTAAAACACAATTAAACAGGAACCCTTAACTTTTGGACTAATTATATTAATCTTTCCCCTCATTATCTTTGTTTATCATCTGACTGTCAAACACACACTGTAGCTCAAATTTTGCCCTTTGTTACCTCTGCAAATGCACTAAAGCTAGTGGGGCTGCAGGTGTATAACTTAGGGCAAAATTCTGCCCTCAGTGTCTCTAGGTATTTCATGCATGTACTTAGTAAATTCACTGATCAGCTGTAACAGCTAGAAACCACACACAGCAAACCTGGCTGATTTATTAGCTCTGACATCCAGCAGGTACCTCTTGGACAGTGTATTTGTTGCAAGTTAGAAACTAAACCAGCTTTAGCTTTTGCAGGTTTAATCTTCAGTGGAATTGGAAAAGAAGACCTATATGCAAATATCAACTTTCCAGGTTACCATCATAGTTCTTCAGTGCTCCATCTTGGCTACTTGGCACCCTAATTCTATTCTATTTAGGTTCATGTACAACACCCATCATCATGTCATCTGAGTCCATTTCCATCGTCTGATGTGACCTGTTTCTGTGGGAGTATTTTTGGCACTGATATGGCAGAAACCCACCACTCAGTTCATATAGAAAGGAGATTATTGAAGAAAAAAGTATAATACAGGTTTTTAATCTGCTATTTAGTATGACTATTGAAACAATGCAGCACTGATGCTGAGGTTAGGAAAATGAGAACAAGGATGCAAGGCTACCTCTGAACATAAATATCTGCCATAGTGCTACCAGGTGCAATGCCAACATGCCATCTTGTGAGCTGGGACTGTGATGGGGAAGGGGGAATGGAATGAGGAAGGAGCTGGGGACCATTCTGTGTCCATAAAGTATTAAAGTCAGTGTGCATTATACACACTAATTCCAAATATACTAGAGAGGATTAAGCAGGTGGGTGCATCAATACCTATGACAGTGCATAAGGGGTGCCACAACGAAGGAGTTGTACTGGGGTCAAGAAAGAATGGGTGGTTACTGCCAGAGATGGAGAGCCTTTCTTTGCCTTTAATTGTGCCCTGGAACTGCAAGGGGGTTGCTTAGGCAGGATTTGGGCCATGCTGTACCAATGGATAGGGTTGAGGCAGGACTAGTTTAAGAATCTATCTCAGCACCTCTGTGGCCTTTCTCTCTGTGGCGTCTGAAGCCCTTGGAGTCACAGAAATTGACCTATTCCTTCTCTAGTTCTGTGTATCTTTTAATTTGTTTAATGAACATCTGACTTGAAATTTTTAGGTGGGTGAACTGCTGAAGCAATTAGAGGATTTTTCTGTGCTCCCCGCAGGCAGAGACAAGTGCCATGGTAGAAGGGGCCTGGACCTTTTTAGAGAGACTAGCCCTTCTGTCAGAGTTCTTCAGTATTTCTGCTTGAAGGCTCCGCTGCTTTGTTTTTCATGGCCTCTTACTTTCCTTACCCAGCTTTCAGTGTTTCCAAGCAGTACACAAGTATCTTCCCTCTCCATCCTCCTCCCTTTTTTTGAGCATTGTTGTATTTGCATGTAACCTGCTAATTATCTCAGGTTAACAATCTCTTTCTCTTCCAGGTAATGACATGCTGTTTCTCTCCAGCCTCAGCAGAGCTGTAGCTCTGTTACAATAATTTGTAATATTTCCTTTGTTAGAGAAACATTTATGTCTGTGTTCTCCTGTAAGATTTGATAATTAGAGTAATGGATTCAATAATTACTACAGCAAGGGGCTTGTGGGTCTATCTCAGTAGGAGCTATGCTTTCTGTTGGGTTGGATGCAAGCCCTTGTGGGTGTGTTTTGATGAAAACAAAGAAGGATTTTCTTCAGCTTCATAAGGCAAAAGCCTCCACCAAAGGGTGGTGGTGGTGGTGCGGAAGAGAAGTGCTATGTAATCGGTGGGAAGGCAGCAATTTTGATGAGCAGCATTTCCTTCCTGCAGTGTTTATAAAACCCATTGAGATTCTGTGTGGATGAAGAGTGCTATATAAATGCAAATTTCATTCATTTCTCTCATTCCATCAGTTCAGGCACAGGTGAATTGCAGTTCATGTACTTGTGAGTAATACGGACACTTAGGGGATGAATGTGTATTGCAGTGCATGTAATTGGTGCAGTGTGTGTGATGAAAATGTTAGCCCTCAAGGCTCTGCACCTCCTGATCTGATCGAGGGATTGTCTTCTTTTCCCTGCAGTTCATCTGTGCCTTGGTTAGGTCTGGGGACTGCATGGCATTCAACAAAGCAGAGGTGTTGGCACACGCCTATCTGGGGGAGGGTTTGTCGGGTTCTGTGCTAGAGTGAAGATTTCTAATCTACAGGCAGAGGGGTTCCCCTTCTGACTATAGAGGGGAACGTCACACTGCCTTCACCAGAGAAGAAAGGGAATGTCTCACTGTACGGGGCATAAAATGGTTCCAGGGATTAAGATTAGGGTAGGAGTGTTAGAGGTGGGAGGGAAATGATTTTCCCATTCTGCAATAGTTTTTGAGACTTAATTTTTTTTCTGTCCTGAATGGTGATGAAAAGTCAAGCTTGGACACTTTTGCAAATTTATAATCTGCAATTATTTTAGATCAGGTCAATCAAAATGTTTTTGATTTGATTTCAGCCCTTTTTTTTAAAAAAATCACCTTTTTAACACAAATTAACTATAATTTCAAAACAAAATTGTTTTGAGCTGGGATGTTTTGACAACTCTGTGACTTTGTTCAAAATGTTTTTGTATCAGGGGATTTATTGATGCTGACCCTTTCCTGCAAACAGTTTTGGTATTCATGAATTGGCATTTTCTGGGGGTGAGTGGGGAGGGCAAACATTTAGTTGGAAAATTCCTGACCAGTTCTAAGGCATGTTGCCTAAACATACACGTATTTGCTGCTGCCGCTGCTGCAGTTACATATGTTGGGCCAGATTCTGATACCCATATTCACATAATGAATAGTATCATAGCTTAAATCTTTGAGTCTTTGATGAGGGTCTATCAGGATTCTCTTGCCCCTGCTGGAGGCATTGCACTCTGATCCTCCCTGCTCAAGGAAAATCCATTTAGAGTGACTGACATTGAGATGTTTCAGAGTAGCAGCCATGTTAGTCTGTATTGGCAAAAAGAAGAGGAGCACTTGTGGCACCTTAGAGACTAACCAATTTATTTGAACATAAGCTTTCGTGAGCTACAGCTCACTTCATCGGATGCATAAAGTGGAAAGTACAGTGAGGAGATTTTATATATACACACAGACCATGAAAAAATATACATTGTAAGGAGAGTGATCACTTAAGATGAGCTATTACCAGCAGGAGAGTGGGGTGGGGGGAGAGAAACCCTTTTGAAGTGATAATCAAGGTGGGCCATTTCCAGCACATTTCCAGGAGTTAACAAGAACGTCTGAGGAACAGTGGAGGGGGGGCAGGAGGGGAGGAATAAACAAGGGGAAATAGTTTCACTTAGTATAATGACTCAACCACTCCCAGTCTCTATTCAAGCCTAAGTTAATTGTATCCAATTTGCAAATTAATTCCAATTCAGCAGTCTCTCATTGGAGTCTGTTTTCAAAGTTTTTTTGTTGAAGGATAGTCACTTTGAGATCAGAAATCGAGTGTCCAGAGAGATTGAAGTGTTCTCCGACTGGTTTATGAATGTTATAATTCTTGACGTCTGATTTGTGTCCATTTATTCTTTTACGTAGAGACTGCCTAGTTTGGCCACTGTACATGGCAGAGGGGCATTGCTGGCACATGATGGCATATATCACATTGGTAGATGTGCAGGTGAACGAGCCTCTGATAGTGTGGCTGATGTGATTAGGCCCTCACCAGCAACCACACACCACACAACAGAACCACTAACCCAGGAACCTATCCTTGCAACAAAGCCTGTTGCCAACTGTGCCCACATATCTATTCAGGGGACACCATCATAGGGCCTAAGCATAAGCTTTCATGAGGATGACTGAGATGATCATTGAAGAAGAGCCAGGAGGAAATACTGACCAAACAAGAACCGGCAGGACAGTTAAGAAGGCTTGTCAGCTGCTGTTCAGGAGCAGAGGTAGATTAGATTGGGATGGGTGAGGAGTAGTCACTCAGGGCTAGTTCAGAGCCTTGCTCTAAGCACTTGCCTTTGAAAACTTTGATGAGGGGAGGAGGCAGCCAATCCTGAGTTGCCTTTTTGCTACTTGATTGTTTAGAGACAACGCCATGCTTATGGTACAGGCTGCTCTGCCCCGAGGAGAGGGTCAAACCTTACAGACTAAGGTGGGGAGTATCTGAAGTACCATACGTGGTCCTGAAGGCAGCCCAACAGAGCGTGCATGGCTCCCACACAATTCCATTGAAATCAGCGAGGCTATTTGTGGAGTAAGGGGGTTACCCAACCTGAGTAAAGCTATCAGACTCTTCCCACAGTCTGTAAAAGCTGTTGCCTCCACAGACCCTGCTATTGATGCTGCTGAACTTCCTTGGACAGTGAGTTATGGGGAGCTCTCCTGATCTCTGTATGCATAGGTGAGCAACAAATGCTTGTTTCAAGGTGCCACAATCTGTCCCGTAGTGGGGGTATTATCTTCCCACTCAAGGATGGGGGGATTGTTTTATATAACAGGGATATACAGCATGTCACGTCATGTGAAAGCTAAAGTGATGCTACCTTACAGAGTGTTATCTAGTGGTTAAAGCACATGGCCAGCATCTGTGCTGTGTTCCCAGTTTTGCTACTGATTTTTCTGTGTGATCTTGGGTAAGTCACATCGCTCTGTGCCTCAGTTTCCCTATCTGTAAAAAGGAGATGATGACTCCTAATTCACAAGGAGTCATGAGGTTTAATTAACATGTACTAAAGTGCTTTGAGCTCCTCACATTGTGGGCCTATGGAAGTGACAGATATTATCAGGAATAATACACTGACAACTGAAGAACTAAAAAGAAGTCTTTAACTCCTTGACCAGCTGAAGTAAACTAGCTCTTTTGTTTAATAATACTTAGCACTTACAGTGTTTTTCATCTTCAAACCATTTTACAAACATTAACTAACTATTCCTACTTCCATGAATCTGTCTGCCAATTTCTCCTCACACTCTATAGCTTCTGTCTCTCTTTCTACCTTCCTGCATCCTTATCCTTTTGGTACTTCATTAGTTCCTTCTGGAACTCTTATCTCCTGATTCATTTTATCTAGCTGCAATCCCATCTGCCCATCTCAGGCTCTTGGTCTCTTTGCTCACTACAGGTTGGTCTATGCCCCAGACTCCTGGGGCTGTGTGTTTGCCCTCTGGAGGTGGAGGGGCCTTGAAAGGAGAAAGCAGGGGTGCTGGAACAATTTGTATAGTGGGGGTGCTGAAAGCTATTGAACCAAACTGTAAACCCTGAATATGATGGAAACCACTGCAAGCCAGGGCATGCAGCAGCACCCCCAACACCCCTAGTTCTAGCACCTATGGGAGAAAGAGAGCCCATTCATGTCTTACCATGATTAAAAATGTTACACTTTCCCATTCGTGAAAGCGGCTGCTTTAATTCAAGGTCAAAAGATGATACCTTTTATCAATTGGCTGTATTTTATTCACACAGAAACCATTGTCTGCTTCAGACGTTCTTTGAAGAAGCACTGAAAACCATTATACATCACGGTAAGACACACAAACAATTCAGTTGAAATTATTTCTATTCCTTCATTTTTCTGGGTGGTGGTGGGCGTTTGGAACTTAATTAGTAGCAATGGCGGTTGAATCCTTTCAGGCAGGGTAAGGTCTGGAGAACATTGATATTCTGCAGGTCCTCGAGTGGAAGTATGATATTCTGTTCCAGGTCAGTGTAGGCAGCCATCGGTGTATGCTAACGAGAGATTTAGGCATGCAGTGACCAACCAGCACATCTCAGAATGGAGAGGGCTCATGAGATACAAGTGGAGTTCTTGCATCTTCTAGATCCAATTAGTAATTTAGAGATTGGACAGGATCCAACCTCTTCATGGATTTTTAAAGGCTAGAAGGGATTATTCTACTTAATCTTGCCTCAGTGTGGAGGGATGGACTAGGTGACCTCTTGCAGTCTCTTCAAACCCAATATTTCTGTGATTCTGATAATCCAGTCTGACTCGTCTGCATGACACAGACCTTGGGTTTCATCCAGTGATTCGTCCATTGTGCTCTAGAACTTGTGGTTGCACTGGATCATCTGTTTTCGAAAGACAGCTAGTCTTAATTTTAAAGATTCCAAGTGATGGAGAATCCCCCTCATCACTTGAGCTATTCCACTGGCTAGTAATTACCTTCCCTGTTTGATGGGGGGAAATCACCATATATCTTGTTTGAATGTGTCAAACCTCAACTTGCCATTGGATTTTGTTATGTCTCTAATGCCCCAGTCAACTGAGACAATCAATGGGCTTTACTATATGTTCTGAAAGTCAGCAAATCTGTAAATCCTTTCAGACCAAGGTGGGTAGCAGGCATGTAACTCGCTGAAAACTACTTGCCACCAGCATTTTCCTTTCCTCCTGCCCTCCATTTAAACCAGGGAGCTGTCAGTGTGTGCATCCCGACAGGTCACAATTGTTATGATATCACATGAGAGGGGTGCTCTCTGAGAAAGCCAGGTCCCAAACCTCAAAGGGTTTTTATGTCAAGGTCATCGCCTTAAAGTTCTGCTGGAGATCAGACAGGAGCTGGTGTAGGTCAGAGCACTGTCAGAACTTGCTCCTGCGTAATGTGCTGTTTTAAAGGAGGCAGCTGCATTCCAGTTGCAGTTTCTGAGGGGTCTTAAGGCATAGCCTGCGGTAGGAGCATTGCCACAATCCAGTGCTGGGGTGAGAAAGGCACAGGTGATTGGAAAGCCACATTGGCAGCTGCTGCTGCTACCTGCATATCTAGGAGCAGCTGAAGGTGAAGCATCCTCTGCCTGTTCTGGCACTATTCCACATTAAATGGTGACATGGCAATGTAATTCAAGTGCAGGTGCATTTGAAATTACAACTCCAGGATCCACAGTAGAGTGAGCAATTTTATTTGTCTCTGTGTACGTTGGGCTAAATCTCGTTCCCACTCAAGTCAAAGGGATTTTTGCCAGGGACTTCAATAGTAGCAGAATCGGGCCCTATGGTACTAATGAGTAACAGCACTGTAGGTAGGATTCTGCTATATAAACACTAATACGTGCATTGTTCAAATATCCTCCCCCTGCAAATCAAATAAATTACTGTGCTTGGCAAAATCCTACTAGCATCCCTGGGCCAGCAAGAGAAACTGTACTGTATTTCTCAATTTTTTGCAAGATTCCTGGTATTTGTGTGCAGTAGAAACACAGACTATCATGGCATCGTTCGCCCCTGGAGGGCAGTTTACTGAATGTTTAATGGTTGGTAAACTGACAGTTTTTTTCCAGAGTGTGAGTCTGATGTGAGTTGAAATTCACAAAATTGTTGATTACAAATCAGGGCCAGGGAAAGGTCAGCTAGAGTCCCAGATGGCTCAAAATCTTCCTCTCTGCTCCACTGCTTTGAAATAGGCATGAAGCAAAAGTCAATTGTCTATTTTAATCAAATCCCACCTGAATATGTGGTGTGCTATGCAGAGTTCTAGGAGATGATGGGAAAGCCTCACAATGGAAACGTTTCAGGGCCAAACATACCACTACATAAGGAAAAACCACTGATCACTACAATGGAATGAAGCAACATGGTGATGGATAAGGAATGGGTTCGGCAAGGATACGTTCATTCATAGCAATAGCCACCTACTCTATTACTGTAAACTGCACTATAACCAGCCATAAATTCAGGATGACATCCATTCATTAGGTGTGGGTCAGTGGAATGCCATCCATCCCATCCTGTAGTAGCCTGCAGGAGAGTGGAGGGAGTAGCTGTACAGGGGCCCTCCACACCCCTTGTGCGCTCAGGAACTGGGGTCTGTGCGGGTTCCAAATATTCTGGTGTGGAGGGTTTGAGGGTAGGCAGAGGCCACCAGCTCCAGGGACCACCACATAGGGAGGCACAGAGGGGCTGTAGAAAGTATTTCAGACTAGGGCCTGGAATGGCACCTGAGGAGGGACTATGGAGCTGCCTTTACATGTGGGTTGGTCCAGAAGGGCGGGTCCTCGATTCTGTCCTCTCCCCTATCTGCCCTTTCCTCCCTGCACAAAATCTCTCTTTCTGTTTTGGGGTTGTAAATTTCACTTGCTATTCATTAATGATACAACTACACTCCTGCCAGCCTGTATGTGGAAGGCAGGCCGTCCTCAAAGCGAAGTGTTAACCCCTCAGAAGGCTGTGTTACTCTTCATTATTCCGCTGTCCTTCAACAACACAGATCCTGTCACTCTTCCTACTTCATTTGCTATACATGGGAGCTGGATGCTAGGGAAATGATATACAGGGTCTTGAGGAGATATGTGCAGTGAATTGTGGTGGCATCTATTTGTTTGTCACCAGAGCAGCCTTTTGGAGATGCAGGATGTGACCCAAATGGGCTGAAACCCAAGACTCCTCAGCCCTCCATTGAAATGAGAACCCTGTTCATTGCCATGTAGTTTAATTTAAAAAGAAAAATGAATGGACTTGCTCTGAGTCTAGTCCCCATGGATTTGAGCTGAAAATTTAGCTCACGGCTGCAAATCGGTTCTGAGATTCATTAGACTACTTACTTATTTTCGTGTGGTGATCCAGGGGTGGAAAGAGAGAGGTTCCAGCAATTCACCTCTTTGTCCCATCTGCAGCTCTTCATGGTGTGACAGTGCAGGAGAAAAAGGGGATAACTGTATTTTTACTGGGTTCTTCGAACCCCTGGTGTGTCTTCCCATCTTGGCTTTTTATAAATAGCTATCACATCTAGAATAATAAATCTGGCTCACTGAACCTCAAGGGAATTGGTTTCCTGTTTATCTGTAAAAATGCCTCTAAAATTATCAAATTCATTATTACCTTTTTTTTTTTTTTTTTAAAGCTTTGTTCACTGCTGTGTCTGGCCACTAAAATACCAGCTAGCCCCAGAAGGGAAGTAGGATGCTAAATCCATTTGGTTTAGCCTGCAGTAGCATTATACCATGTGCACAGGAGAGCGCTGACATGCACACTTACTGAAACTCAGCTGCTCGGTCTTCTGCACAACTGTGCTGTCTCTGGGGCCAAATTCTCTGGTGTTTTAAACGGGTGCAGTTCCACTGATGTCCAGCAGAGAATTTGGTCCAGGACGCCAACTTATATGCAGTCTTTTTTTTCTGTGTCTATACAGCACCTACCACAATGGGGTCCTGATCCATGACTGGGGCTCCAAGGTGCTATGATAATACAAATAATATTCCGAAAGTGTTTTCAGGTATGCTTAGCTGTGTACAAACTGCCATACCTGTCCTGTAGACCTCCCATTATCACTTACCTGTGTGTGCCCTTCTTTAATGAATTAAAAAAAAATTCTCAAAGTTTGTTGAGTTCTTCTTAAATTAGCTTCACTTGCAGGCAGCTTATTTCTCCTATGATTTCTATGCCTTACTGAAGGTTTCCTGATGGATGCAGAAGCTGCTATATCTTAACTGAATAGCCTTGTAGATGTGGCCATAAGGATTGGTGTATAGAGGAATGACAATATATTTTAGTTGCCTATTATGGGATGATATAACGCCCATTTCTGTGGCTTTTGTGGGCTTGCTTGAATTTCTGCTAGTCAGGGCGTTCTCTCTTTTTCATACATATGTGAGAAAATAACTTGTATTACCAACAATTGTTAATTTTTTTGATTAAAAAAACCTAGTAGCTAAAATAACTTGCTTATAGTTTAGTTACTCAGTAGATGATTACCAATGATAATTCTATATTTTCTTCCAGATCATTGATAAAAGTGTTAAATAATGGAGGGCTAAGAACAATCCCTGTGGGACCGCACTGGAAACACTCACGCCCACTCAATGCCATTTCCCCATTTATAATTACATTTTGAGACCTATCAGTTAGCCAGTTTTTAATCCATTTAACGTGTGCCATGTTAATAAAAATGTTGTGTGGTACCAAGTCCATTTGTCCTAATTCAACAGAGTTCAACTGAGCAAGTTAGAGAGTGATGTCTACCCAGCAAAGCTGTGAAACAGAAATTCAATTTATAAGGATTATGTTATGATTCGGAAAAATAGCTTTACCATGTTCTTAAATACCACTGATGTCAGTGGGAACTTGGACATTTATCTCAAGTTATGTGCTTAAGTGCTTTGGTGAATAGGGATGGACTTAAGTAGGTTCTGTACTTAAGTGCTTTGCTGAATCAGGCCTGTATCCTCTGAATGAACTGTCACTGGCTGAAAATACCTTGAGGGCATAACACTTAGGCATCTACAAAAAGCTAGCAACAGCCTTCAAAGAATGATTGATTTCTTGTTTTCCAAGTTATAAATTCACACTGTTGTTCTGTTTAGTGGGGCAAAGGAGCTATTCAGAGCCATCTCTCTCTCTAATGTTTCTAGCTAGGCTTGGAAGGATTAGATTATTGGTAAATGTCAGTTTCACTGTTCACAAAAACTGACGAAAAATAGTTCAGTCCATGATAGAAATTTACAGTCAGGTAAAGTAGGAAACATGCTGCTTGGAAACTTATTGGAGTTTGATTTAACAATATTTGCTTTGTATATTTTGACATGTGAAGTTGACAATTTGTGTCCTAACAGTTATAAAGCTTAACTTCAAGAATCTCAATGGCTAGGGTTATTAAATAATTGTCCATCACCCCACCACTGCCACAATTTCCCACAACCATGAAAGTGTAAATAAAAAAAACCACATACAAATAAACATCGGTTATAAAACAATAAAAGTCAAATTCTGCCAAGCCTATTTATAGCAAAAAAAGTAACTTAAAGCACTGTTTGCCTTAGTTCCTACAGTACTTGTTATTGCAAAAGTTACCCCAACACCACTGCTTAATTTCTGCCAGGGCTTGCCAGAGCTGTGCCCTAGTGCCTCTAGGCTTGGCAGTTCATAGTCCTGGCATCAGTTGTGAATGTAAAGCTATAGCTGGAGCCCTGGCACCTCTTTCATTACAAGTTAAGCATTGCGCTACACGCAAAGCTAAAAACACGATTACTGTGTCAGTCAGAAAAACTAAACTGCATTCAGGTTGGGAGAGGGAAGTAGAGAGCTATAGAGGGGGCAAACATGAAGCCTGACCCGAAGAATCCTTCCTTATTGACTTCACTGTGGTGAGTTGTGAAAGGATGAATAACATGAATGAGGGTTTGCAGGATCAGTTCCCAATGTTTCTAACATAGTGCTTCGTACTGTAGCCTGAGTATCACACAGGGTCCAACCCTGTACCGATTGACTTCAGTGGGAGTAGGAGCAGGCTGTAATGTGTACTGAATCATTCAGAGCAGTGGTGTCTAATTCCTGTAGAGAGGGGAAAATACCAGTTTAATTGTCTTGGGGTCAGGGTAGAAATTTAGGAGTAGATACTCCGCTTGCTTCAAAGGGTGCTCGTCTGATGTCAAGAGAGGTGTGCTCAGAGATGTCGAGGAGAATACAGCCTTTATGTAGTAACAAACTTTTACTGCCTAATCCTGCGCCTGTTGAAGTCAATAGCAAAGCTTCTGTTGATGCACTGGTGCGGGATCGAGCCCTTAGGTTTGCACAGTGCCTAGCACTATGAAGGCCTGGCCCTGGTTGGCATCTCTCAGGGCTGTTGTAATATAAATGGTTGCCATCATTATTTATTCAGTAAATTATCATTGCATTCAGTGTAACTTCATGGGAAAATACGCTCATGCTTAAGGTCACTGCTGTGTCCCTAACCTGTATTTCTTTTCCTTTCTCATCCTGCTTTTTGTGTGTCTCTTTTCCCCGTCTTTATGTCCCTTCTACGTTATTCTTTCTGCATTTCCTGCCCTGCAGGAAATCCTTATTCCCAACCCCATCCCACCACTAAAACAAGAAATGAGATACTTGAAATATCACCATTAACAATAATTAGACCTTGGAGTTAACACCCTAATTACACGAATGTGGCCAGGGACGTTTGACTCTCTCAAAATCATTGTCTCAGGCTTTCCGCTGCACTGAATCAGCTGCACTTGGGTCATATTGGAATGGTTTCTGCATCCATGAGGACTGAGCTTGATAAGTTTATTGAGGGGATGGTATGATGAGGTTGCCTACTATGGCATATGGACCATCTGTGGCTAGCAAATATCGCGAATGGCTGGAGATGTGAGACTAGATGGGAAGGGTTGTGAGTTGCTACAGAGAATTCTTTCCCAAGTATCTGGCTGCTGGATCTTGCTGACACGCTCAGCATCTAACTGATCACCATATTTAGGGGTGGGAAGGAATTTTCCATTGGATCAGATTGGCAGAGACCCTGGGGGAGGGGTTCGGCTTCCTCTGCAGCTTGGGGACGGGGTCACTTGCTGGTTTGAATTGGAGTAAATGGTGGATTCTCTGTAACTTGAAGTCTTTAAATCAAGATTTGAGGACTTCAGTAACTCAGCCAGAGGTTAGGGGTCCATTACAGGAGACAGTGGGTGAAGTTCTGTGGCCTGTGATGTGCAGGAGGTCAGATTAGATGATCTTGATGGTCCTTTCTGGTTTTAAAGTCTCTGAGTCTATAATAGTGAGTCTTAATTATTCTAAACCTTGAATTCTGCTTCTCAGTCAGTTGGCAACTATTAATTTTGCCAACTATTAATAGACGGTTAACTATTGATTTTGTGTTAGAAACTGTATTCAGATATAACCCCCAAAGAGTCCCGCTGATAGCGTGAGAGAGAGCTGCAGTACTGATAGCTGAGCCTGAGGCGTTGCTTGGGGTACGGAAGCACAGGAAACAGAAAGAGCAGCTTCATCTTGTACAGATGTGTTAGCAAAGGACTAGCAACAGAGAGCTGTCACTCAGCAGCCTTGTTCTGTCATTTGGTGTCATCCTGAGCTAACAGCACCAGTCTTAGTATTCACTGCAAGTTACGTGTATGGAAAGGCCGGGGATTGATTGTGTGTCCCTTCAGACTTACTTTCACAAGTCAGGACTGACCTTATAATTCAACAGGGAAGCAAAGGCATGAGTGGGCCGGAACCACCCTTAAACTCAAGCAAAGCAAATGGCCACTTAAGGCCTAGGTCCCATACAGGCTCAGAAACTTCCCTGCTTCACAGGTGAGGCTACAGCTGGAGGCAGTTTATGGCTTGATTCTTTCCCTGCCACTTCTGAGCTATAACTAGGAGAACCCAGGGGGTATGCTTTGGAAAAGTAGGTCATGAGTGAAGATCATGCTCTCTAGGACTGTGGCTACTGCACAGGCTGAAGTTAATCAAAAAACCTTTGTTGTTGTTCGGGGTTTTTTTAATGGGATATTTCAAAATGAAACAAAATTTCCTTTCATTTTGATCCAAATTGAAACCTTTCCCATCGGAGTAGATTGGAATCAAAATCTCCAGTTCAATTTTCAAAAACTGGAACAAACTGGAAAATGCAATTTGTAACCAGACAACAATTTTCAGTTTTGTTTGGGGAAAAAACCTGAAGGAAAAAAAGTTAACTCAAAGCAACATTTTCTCACCAAAATTTTTGTTCTTTGCCAAACTCTAATTTTTGGCCAAAACATGGTCTGGTCAAAAAACTTCCACTGGTTCCATTATTGTGTATATAGAGGGTAACATTTCTAGACTGGCAACAAATGTAATATGTAGTGTAAGAAGAGGCAGTGTGGACCATTTTAAAATGCCTGTTCTGTGACTGAACAGTGCTGTGACTGTGTGTCGTACTTGGTTAAAGAAAACAAGGATGTTCTAGCCTACCAGTGTAATAGCACAGATTAGTGACTTTCACTGAAACTGCAACAAGAGTACTTGCTTGAAAATGAATGGTTGAATGTTCCTATAAAGTGATTTTTTTTTCTGTATTTTAGACCTCTGTTTAACACAGCAGTCACCAGATCATAGCAGCAATTTTAGACCATTCGTGCAGTGGTTGTTTACACGTCCAGCGGATGTAGTTCTGTGTGTACAGTGCCTAGCACAATGGAGTCCTGGTCCATGACTGGGGCTCATAGATGACACTGCAATACAAATAATGATGTAGTTACACCCTGCCATGTAGCATAACATAAAAATATGGCTACGTGCATGAGAATTAATGCACACAATTAATTGAGGCCCCAGGCTTAGCTAATTTCTCATGGCCTTAACTGAAAAAATAAAATCTTAAATATGAGTGTCATTGGATTAAACAAGGTAGGAAATGTACATTCAGTCATGATGTAGTCTTGGCTAATTAGTAGCGTAGCCAAATGCTGATAGGCCTGATGGGGACAAGTCAAGCTATTATTATTATTACAAATGTTGCAGCAAAACAGAACACATTCTGATGAGAAATTGTATCTTTATCATTTTTCACAAATCTAATGAACCTGTGATAATTTGTAATGAATTCCCTTCACTTTTGATTCAGCTGGGCAACCTTAGCAGGGGAGGTAGAGAAACAAGGTTGGTTCTTGCATTCAATCTACATCACAGTTTGGACACAACTAACTCAAACTTAAATTTCACGGTAACAAACTCCTGTCTCAAATGAGCAGGCTAAATAAATGCCACTTCTGGTCTATAGGTTTATTCTGCGACAGTCTCTCCAGCAATCTATGGGGTTCTTCATTCCTACTGAGCCATTACTGACTTGCATCATTTTCAGTAGCAATGCTTTAAGTTTCTTCTTTCCACTGTAGCATATCAGAGAGAGCACCCCACTTGCTTCTGGATTTATCTCTTGGCTTTCAACATCCTGGTCTGTCCATGTGTTTTCAAACTGTCCCCAGGCCTGAAGGAACCTATGGTCAGCTTCTCCTCCTACATGACTTTGTGGCACAAAGGATATCTCTTCTACTAGACTAAATGTTTCCAGTAGGGATAAGGAGGTTTTAGTACCGTTATATAAGGCACTGGTGAGACCTCACCTGGAATACTGTGTGCAGTTCTGGTCTCCCATGTT
Organism: Lepidochelys kempii; assembly: GCF_965140285.1. Classification (NCBI taxonomy): domain Eukaryota; kingdom Metazoa; phylum Chordata; order Testudines; family Cheloniidae; genus Lepidochelys; species Lepidochelys kempii. Next base: position 97,339,827 of record NC_136388.1, on the reverse strand, counting down.
TAAGAAGGATGAATTCAAACTGGAACAGGTACAGAGAAGGGCTACTAGGATGATCCGAGGAATGGAAAACTTGTCTTATGAAAGGAGACTCAGGGAGCTTGGCTTGTTTAGCCTAACTAAAAGAAGGTTGAGGGGAGATATGATTGCTCTCTATAAATATATCAGAGGGATAAATACCAGAGAGGGAGAGGAATTATTTAAACTCAGTACCAATGTGGACACAAGAACAAATGGATATAAACTGGCCACTAGGAAATTTAGATTAGAAATTAGACGAAGGTTTCTAACCATCAGAGGAGTGAAGTTTTGGAATAGCCTTCCGAGGGAAGTAGTGGGGGCAAAAGATCTATCTTGCTTTAAGATTAAACTCGATAAGTTTATGGAGGAGATGGTATGATGGGATAACATGGTTTTGGTAATTAAATATTCATGGTAAATAGGCCCAATGGCCTGTGATGGGTTTTTAGATGGGGTAAGATCCAAGTTACCCGGGAAAGAATTTTCTGTAGTATCTGGCTGATGAATCTTGCCCATATGCTCAGGGTTTAGCTGATCGCCATATTTGGGGTCGGGAAGGAATTTTCCTCCAGGGCAGATTGGAAGGCCCTGGAGGTTTTTCGCCTTCCTCTGTAGCATGGGGCACGGGTCACTTGCTGGAGGATTCTCTACTCCTTGAGGTCTTCAAACTACAATTTGAGGACTTCAATAGCACAGATATAGGTGTGAGGTCTTTTTTAGGAGTGGTGGGTGAAATTCTGTGGCCTGCATTGTGCAGGAGGTCAGACTAGATGATCATAATGGTCCCTTCTGACCTAAATATCTATGAATCTATGAATCTATGAAATGGCCAGTGGGGTTGCTAATACAAACTTAAAATTATTGACCTGACTACTGATGCATGCCATAAGAAGCAAACAAGATCAACTGTATTTTAGTATTGACAGTGGTTCGTGTGCAGCCTGCAGTGAGCACACCCCAACCTCATAGAGAAGAGAGGGGAAATGCTTGTCTGTGGAAGCCTACTGTATTATCTACTGCTCCTGTCACTGAGAAGAGGGGAAACCATGCCTAATGCAGCCATTGTGCTTGCTGCCATTTCTGTCCATGCCTCCACTTTTCAGAGACTAATGCAAGCCTGCATGGGGAATGCTTTGGTATATCCCAGTAACACTGGAAGGATGAGATTGGTCTGGAATAGACTTTGTGGGATTCTGGAAGTGTTATTCCTATGGAGTACACCATTTCCCTGGAAAGCCAATGTATGCCAGGAAATGGCATGAGAATGGATGAGTGGGTAGCATACATGGATCACTAATGTAGCTGTTGAAATTCTGCAAGCATCAGAGATGTGTCACAGTGACAGTCCATTTTACTCTGCAGGAAGAGCATCCTGTGGCCAAGCTCCTTGGCTTCTTTGGCAAACTGGAAATGTAGTGGCAGCTTTAAGTCAGTTGTCAGACTGAGTGGCCCGTTTTCAGATGTAATTCAATAAAACTCCCTCTCAGTACGCAATACTCATTGGTTTGGTATATGTTTCTTAGGATGCCTCAATCTATTTTCAATGTGCTGCAGATTTGGACAATGCCAATTTGGGACAATGCCTAAACTGCTGGACTGGGGGAAGCTGGGACTTTAGCAGCTGAATAGGGAGCAGATGGGGTTTTAGCACCTACTTGGGAAGGTGAGGGAGGCAGTTTGGCAGCCAGGCAGTGGTTGAGGCCTTTGGCCTGAGGTAGATGGGGGTTAGGTGAGTTTAACAGCATTGCTCAGGGGTGTGGATTTTTCACACCCTCTGAGCGACTTAGTTGTGCTGACCTAATTCCCTAGTGTAGACCAGGCTTCAGGTTCTGCAGCACCATTCTGTGTCAAGAGGTGGGTTCTGTGATAAATTTCCGAATTGTGGAAAACAGAGGGGTTTTTGTTTGTCTTGCTCACAGAGATCCATTATTTAACACGGTAATGATGCTAAAAAGTAAAGATGAAAAAGTAAAACCATACACTTAAGCTAACATTCTTGAGCTCCCAACATTAAAGATCAACTGTTGGACAGCCAGAATAAACTGCATGTAATTGCATTTTAATGGAGCAACAGTGGCCATTTGGGCTAATTGTAGAGGAGTATTATCTTTCCAAAATTATGTCTACTACTCTAGTCATTTATACGATATAGGGTTAACAGAATTAATCTGACATAATCTCTACTCTGAGTTTAAGACTCTCTGCTAAAGAGAGAGAGACAAAGTAAATGCAGCTTGTATCTCTGATATTCCTTTATATAAAGCGACTTACTCATGTTAACATGAAAAATGGCAAAATAGCAATTTTACACTGGATTTCTGGCCCTAGTTGATCTGAACCAATAACACAATTTCAGAACAGCATTCAAAGTAAATTGAATATGATAATCAGTTCTCCAACCGGAGAACACCCATTCCTGCACTAGACAGCAGAAGGCGGTTGGGAGGAGGGTTTTCTTGGTTGACTTAAGGTTAAGCCTGTGATTGTGCCAATTTATGTTTCTATTGTAGTGATGATATGTTCCCTTCTGCAATCTTATTTCACTGTCGCATCAGTGTGTGTCATGAATGAACATTAATTCAAATCAAACACATAGTGAGGCTTTTGGGAATATCCCAGGATTAATGAAGTGAAGAACAATACAGAGCACACATTTTCTGGCTAGTATGTTCCGGAATAAACTCTCTTGTAGACTTCAGCACAAATAAAAAATGACTGTCTCATTTTGTGCTTGATCTTTGTGTGTCTTCTTTTTAAAAATTGCAGAAGATGCATGTTCTGTTTAAGTCTTATTTGTATTACGTTAGCATGTGGAGGCCTCAAATGAGATCAGGGCCCCATTGTCTTAGGTGCTGTATGCAGACGTAGAGTGAGACAGTCCCTGCCCAGAATTGCTTGCCGTTCTAAATAGATAAGGGTTGGGCAGAGATACAGAGCGGCAATGTGACTTGCCTGAGGTCATACAGCCGGTCAGTAACTGAGCTGGGAATAGAATGCGGGTTCCTTGAGTCCTGGTCCCGTGTCTTAGCCCCTGGACCACACTCCCTTTTCTGGAAGTTCTATTCCTGGATCTGCTACGGAAACAGTGTGTTATGGGATTTGTTCTCTCTGCCAATGTGCCAGGTCTCCTTGCTCCCACTCCAGTGCCCAATCCACTAGACTATTTTCAGAGTAACAGCCGTGTTAGTCTGTATTCGCAAAAAGAAAAGGAGTACTTGTGGCACCTTAGAGACTAACCAATTTAAAGCTTATGCTCTAATAAATTGGTTAGTCTCTAAGGTGCCACAAGTACTCCTTTTCTTCTTTCCACTAGACTATGTTGCATCCCAAGTTAATTAGTAGTGCACGTTACTAGCTGTGCATGTAAGAGTCTTCCTGAACGCAGGTTAGGGGTGAACAAGATGAAAGCCTGTCAGTGTTTCATTAAAATAATGGACTAGAATTTGTAGATAAGATGTCTCCATGTGAGGTGAGATCCTTAAATATTGGGAAGGCAGGATACGTGTAATTTGTATTGCATTTAATTTTTTTATTTTACAAGCAGATTACTAAATCTGTAAACACAAGTTACATTTTTCTTCTAAGTGTATCTGACTAGACTAGCCAAATACCTTGATTTTCCTGGCACAGTTCTGAAATCAGTGTGTGACCCACGTTGCGGGACTCAGCCTAGCACGGTTCAAAATTATCACTGGATGGGCTGTGATTCATAAGCGTTAACATGGTTTTGTTTTGATTTATGGCACTGGCCACTTTGCTGGCCACTGACAGACCAGACAACTATGTGATTATTTGTCTGATGATGCGTAGGAACCTCAGTGGTGGAAGATGTTTGAAATGGGTGAGATGGAGAAGTACAGGAGTCCAAGGATGGTGTGTTGGTCAAAGGCCCTCTTTTGCCATTTCCAGTTCAGTAAAGCTAAAAATAGACAAAACCTTGGCTCACTAGGCAATGGATACCGATACAACAGATGACGCCAATGACCAGGATATCAGAACTTGAGGAGATCCTAATGCAGACTTAATATCTTCTGTAATGCTTTGCTTCAGCTTCGAACCTGAATGCCATCTCTTTAACCCTTTTCCCTTTCCTGGCTGTAGGGCAGGTCACTGAAGGGAGATCTTGTTTTCTCTGTATTGCAGCTTTCAAAAGTTGGGTCTCCCTGCCAACTGCAGAGGTAGTATGACAGAGTGAGAGTAGCCTAGGGCTGACTCACCACTCTGTAAGCTTCCCTGTATGGGCCACATTGGGAAATATTTGATTAGGACTGGATGATTAACCAGTTAACAAGGGGATTCCACTCCTCTGCTGGGAACTGTTAAATGGGGAACAGAAAGGGAGAGAGGTGTGGAAGGAAGGGCAGAGAAGCTCAGGATCTCAGAAAAGTGAGACCTCTTTCCCGGACCTCTCACCCTGTGTCTAGGGGGTTTCTTGAGGCTTGGAGAAAGCCATGTGGTCATGGGATATGAAGCTGCATAAAAGACATCGTAAATAAAGTACACTGTGGTGTGAGCTTCTGTCAGAATGCATGAGGACTGCTTGCTAAGAGAAATCCAGGGGGAGGGAGCACACCCTGTGACAGGTAGCAATGAGACAGATGCCATTTTGTGTTTCAGTTCAGATGCAGAATGTTACAGAATGAATCGCTCTTCTGGATATTCAACTTGTTCATTATTTGCTTGTTGTTTTTTCTAAACTGAAATAAGCCATCAAGACTGAAAAGTGCTTCTCTTCTTCCTTCTGTGTGAGGGAACATACCACTGGCAAACACATTTGTTATGATCATAGAACTAGAAGTCCTTCTGCTATGTCTACGTTTTCCCATATCACACTTATTTGTATCCCAAAGGACTCTGAATCTTGTTTTAGGGCAAGATCTCAGTCCACCTTTTCTTTTCTCCCAAGAGGAGTTCAGTGTTTTACAGTAATTGGCAGTGTTCAAAGTCTTCCTGTGTCAGAACTGCCATTTCTTGTGGGTTGGCATTGGACCTCCTCTCCTCTAAAGATCTCTATTGACCCCTAGGTTGGAGAGTGGCTGTGGCTTTTCCCTGGGTAGCAAAAGTATCAGCAGTTGGGAGTATTACCAAGGGCAGATTTTTCTTTTTCAGCAACTTTTATAGAACAAAGTCTAACTCTATCAATAAACATAATAAGACTGCTTATAAAGGCTTGCTCTACAACCCAATACAGTTGCAAGAAGACATTTTCCTGTGCATGGTTTTTGAACTGTCCACATGAGTAAATATCTGTGGATGAATCTAGAGATATTGCTAGTGTGAAATTCATTACGTTTTGGATTTATTTTGAGGATACATGATAAACACCAACACAACCATGTAGATTTCTTTGAACGTTCACATAGTATAGCAGAAAGCAGTGTTTGGCCCTTGAGGAACTAGTTTTCAGGAACTAGTGCTCCTAGTGGATCAGTACTCTGAAATTATTTGAATTTTGCAAAAACCCCTTTTGATTCTTTCCTGGTTCATTCCATGGGAGAACTTAGATACTTTGTGAAATGGTGTTCCAATTCACTCGTGCTTTTTCTGGTAACAGCTGGCAGTGAAGCTATGCTGACTTTAAAATATGATTCAGTCAAACTAGTTTGTTTGACTTGCTGAATGATCAGACATGATGGAATGTTTGCATCCAGAAGATCTCAAATTCCCCCCAACACCCAGTTCCACGTTGGCGGTTCTGACCTCCAGGGCCATTCTGTTTGAAACAATTACAGTTTTTAATTTTTGAATGCATTTTTTAAAAAAAGCAGCCAAGTACAAAGATTAACCCATAGGTTTTGCCCTCCTGAAGAAAGTGTGTGAATTCATTGCAACATCCTGCCTTTTAACTGGGGAGAGGAAATTCAGATCCTCTCAGACATTGTACCCTGTATATTTGAGAGCAAATAATGGACCAATAACACAAAAGTTCATCATGTGGTGGTAGGGCCTCTCCTTTAGGGTGTTTGAAATTACTGAAGTGTCTTAGGTTATGATCTACTTTACTTCTGCGCCTTGTTTCTCTGACCAGATTGGGCTAAAAGTAAAAAGTAAAACAGGAGGTGAAAACCCTTACTTCTGTTTGTTAATCTTTCTTCTTCTATCTTTCTTTCTTTTTTTTCTTCTTTTTAATAGCAAGGCTCTTTTTTTCTCTCTTTTGCCTCAATAGAAAGAAAAAAAGTTTTGTCAGCACTCCTGTTTCTTTTGTTGTTTTCTTTTTCTCAGAAGTCTTTTCTGCTTTTATCCTAATCCCAGTCATGCATGAGAGAACAGTTGTGCTCTGTTGTTTGTCTGTTCTGCTAGTTTTGAATCAGTAGGGCTCCTGCTTTGTTCTCTTTATTTTCTGAACACAGAAAGGTAAAAGAGTAGGAATAGTGATTGAAACTCTTAAGAGAAATTTAGATTTAATTCATTTTTGCCATGTTGGTAATAATTAAGGGACTATGACAAATAAAAAAACAAAACAAAACCAAAAAACTCCTCTGAGATCAGATTTTCCTTATCTGGAACATTTTTTAACTTGTAGCCCTTGAGACATTGCATTTTTACCCACATCATCCGATTTATTCACTCTGTGGAACCAGCTAATGATTTAACATATGCCAGTTTTTTGCCCACCACTCGGAATTGTTCCTTTGTAGGAACTGTTTTTTTATTCAAACACATATATTTGAAAAGCTGTATTAAGCTTCTTTACCTGATGTGATGTCAGCATGATTCTCAGGCCAGAACTGGGTTTTAAGACATACATTTATGGCCTTTAAACCCATCCACATTCTGGAGAGTTGTTTGTTTGAGGCATGTATTGCAGAATCACGGCCAATTTAAAAAAATATTTTAAATTATTTCTGTAATATTTTGACAAATACATGATAAATATTCATGATAAATAGTCTGAATCATTTAACAAATTAAACTAAGACTAAACACAAATCCATCTGTTTCTGTTTCATCCTTGCAAAACAAACCTTTTATGATTTTGGTATCCAACATGTGCTTGTTCTCTGTTGCCATGGAAATGCTATAGGCCTGAAATTTTTCACAGGCTCTTACTATGAAGTTTTTGAAAACTGTTTTGATTAATTTTTCCTCCACTTCAACTTCTCTCTCACTTAAACTGTTTTCTCTTTTGTTTCACACTTGATTTATGGCAGGTCGCTGTCATTTAAATAGATGTGCATTTTGAAATTCCTTCTTTCTGTTCTAATGCAAAGAAAAAATAACCCATGCAAGTCATGCTCAAAGACTTGGTTATTGTTGCTTGCTGGATTTCTGCTCTCTGTGGTTGTCGGGCCTAATTCAAAGTAATTCAGGCAACTCAGTGGGGGCAGTGCATAGCTCCACAGGAAATTATGATAGCAAAAGTCTTCCTGTAGAGTTCTGCGCTTGGCACTACAAAGTGCCTCAGGCTGCAGTTACCTGAATAGGGTTGAATTAGACCAGACAACCGCATCATCCCACTTCTTAATCTATTAGAGCGATATACAAGTGGCAATTGTTGATTGCAAAAATGGGATTAAGAGGCTCTTCAAGTGAATTGATTTTCTTGTGAGAACAAAAAGAGGAAAGAGAAGCCTAGTTTGAATCACACAGCTAGAAAGTTTCGTGAATGGGTTCCACTCCAAATGTTAGAATTAAAGCAATCAGTGTTTCCCCATGGGGTATGCAGGTGAGAGGAATAAACTGCTGGAAAATAGAAAATTATGTCTAAAATTTAAAAAAAGTTTGTGGCATTCTTGCCACAAGACTTGCCAAAGCATGGAACTCTTTCCCCTCCTCACAGCAGCAACAACTCCTTGTTTTAACTTTGGCACACAGGAATTTGTTGCTGTTCATCAGTCTCCGTTTATTACTCTTTAATCTTTCTTTTCGCTGACCTATTTTAATTTTTTTGTTTTAACTCAGGTAAATTAAAGGGAGCAAAGGGACTATTTTAGTTTCTTTGACACTTTCTTCTAAAATCTTACTTGACATTTAAAAAAATTTTTATGTACCGAGACCAAAGACATTTTTGCTCTCTAGTATGAGGCATCCAAGGTTTGGTATATCTGCTGCTCTAGGGAAGAGCCTTTTAGGTTATTTTGAATTGTATTTTCAGAATGTGATAGTAACTCTGCGTTAGCTAATATTTCTGCCATCTCCTGAAGGTCTATTTAAAAAGAAAAGTATTATTTTTGCCAGTGCAGCCAAGTTTTATTAGGGTGAATAACACAAATCTCTTGTCGCTCTTACAACAGACAATTGGAAAAGTAATTTGACTGTAATTGGTTTAATGTACAGGCCTTTGCAAAATGAACACACTGTATTTGTTTTTAGATGACCCTCAATGAAACTGGAAATCATTCTGCCTTGACTAAAGAGCCATTGAAAGACAATGTACAGGATGTACATTCACTTGCCTATGATAATTTCTAAAATGATATTTAGCTCCACTTGGAAGTTAGCTGGTTTGTATGGCATATCATGCATCACAAATGTATCTGGAATGATCACCTATCTCACAGCTTTAGCTGTCAGAAGTTCCAAGAGTGTGGAGAATAGAAATGACACACTGATGCCAGCTGGGGAAAAGGAACTGACCAGAGCAGATGGAGGGAAGCCTTGTCTTACCTCTGGCTTTAGGACATGTCACATACCAACTAGTAGTAAATTTCCAATTCTTGGCCACTGAAATTAGTGGTTTAAGCATTTGCCACATTTAAATAGCATCATGTGTGTTGTCATGATTACAGCTCTGAATGTGAATATGAAATCTTCACATTCCTGAGACAACTCAGAAGGAAACTCTTGGAGATCACATAGGAGAGAAGTGTGTGGCATTAACTCACTGTTTAGGAGTTGGAGTTAGGGAAGGAGCTGATAGGTGATGCCACCTTTGTTTACAGCCGTAGAAAGAAGACTGTCTCTTCCATCTTCAAAGATCTTTTTGGGGAAGGAAGAAAGAGGTACAATTTAGCCATTCAGTGCTCCCTATGCACACTGATGTGCCTGTTCTTCTAAAGTGCTATTCAGCACCACTGGCTAGTGTTTTTTAATTTGTCATTTTGCTTCCTAAGCCTGGATCCTTATCAACAAACAGCTCTGTAAGAAATATATTGGAGCAGAAACAGCTGATGGAGTCATTACCGGTTTGCAGCTCTGATGGCAAGCAGGGAAGGATGCAGCTGATCAGCTCTTGACCTGTGGGTGGCACTGCATTCAATAAGAACTTTGTAAGAGGGGCTTCAGGCGAAAGGGCAGAAGCAAACTCAGAACAAAAGAAAGGCATCTGGGCGTTAGTTGGTAATATTTTATTTAAGAAGTTGACTAAATTAATTGATTGCAAAATCTTCACATTAGCAGATGAGGATATGTATTTTAAAAGAAATGGTGGCGTTTTGGCAAGGAGAGATCTTTTCTCTGGCAAAAAGAACCACTGAAATTATTCTTGTAAGAGCTCAAAGTTTGAATGACATAGTAAAGACAAAATATGTATCTCATAAGGAAAAAAATTACCTACAGTTTTGTTATTTACATGAAAATGTGATCATAATCAGTTACGGTAATATCCTTCCTGCGGTATTCAAGGCTGTTTCTTCTGCTTCTGTTGTTGCTTCAGTTGTAATAGCTTTCCTAGGTTTAATTCCAAAGATGTAATTTTATTGGGGGCACTGCTTCTTCAGGTGAATTTTTCCAAAATCTTTGTCAGGCGGTGAAAGAGGTATTAGCTGCCGGTTCTGCATCCTACATTCGATAGATAAATTGGGGGATAATTATCTGTTTGTAATAATGTTGCTTTTTCTAATTACTGTACTTTAATTGTTCCATATTTAATTACCTAAAATTGCATAAGACTTGAGTAGTGTCTTTGCACATGCTATCAATTATGTCATAATAAATTTAATTTACTTTTCAGGATTCACCGTAGCTGATTGTTGGGCTTCTGTTCCTGCTTGACTGTTCTGACTCTGAACAGGTTTATTCAGCTGTTGTCTGCTAAGCTCTACAGAAAAGAACAATGGCTTCTGATCTGCCTTTTATGGTTTATTGGAAACTGGTGGTCCGCACTACAGCTTTGGTCAGTGATTAACCAGAGTGAAAACAAACTACACAAGGCTAAGTTGATGTTGGAGGAGGAATGAGCCCACTTCATTAAGGCTTTAAGAGGAAACCTTTTCTTCTTCAGTGCTTGTTCAAAACTTTTCAGGTCTCTATTTAATCACGTAATTCTCTCTAAGTAGCAAGGGAAGCTTGCTGCACAGCAAGAGGTCTTTTGCCACATGACAACTTAGAAAGATAAATTATATATAAATATCTTCATGGTTTTGTGCAGAGGAAACCAACTTTAGTTTTACCGTGTGAAACTAATTCACTTCTTTCTTTAAGGGGAAGAGCTAGTACTTTCTCATGTCAAAATGTACAAGGAAAAGCCTTTAATGCCATTATCTCTTTTGGCATATATATGTAAGATGAGCAATTCATATCTGGCTAGAGCTAGACCAAGGCTTTAGAAGAGGAAAAAATAAAGAGGCAGCAATAACCACAACACTTTAAAAGGACAGTGGTATGGATGCAGGCTGAGCTGAAACCAAAGTGCTTACTATGAGGTATCTGATTCTGACTTCATGAGAAATCAAATCCTCTAATGCCACTCCAAGGCTTTTTGTGGACTGAAACTGTAGACAGCCATAAGCCTGGGAAGTTATGTATTACAAATATTGTAGCAGGTATGAGATGGATTGATTAGGTGCTACCAGTCTTCATTTCTCCATATACATGGTGCATATCCTCCTCAGCTGCCCATGAGGTCCATTCTGGCATTGTGCTGAGAAGTCATACAAAGTGAATTATGTTGCAGTGGACCACATACTTTTCTGTACATTTATTTTTTAATATGGCAGTTCATTATAATTTGGGGAGCATAAGACTGAAACTCAAAGCAGAGTGATGATAAATCAGCTACTTTGCATACCCAGGTCATCTAGCAATAGGCAAGCACCTTGCTATTACTGCAGGCCCCCTATATTAGCAGCACTTAATAACTCAAATAGCCCACTATAACAAATTGTTGGTGAATGTTACAGAAGTAAGAATGAATGGCGAGTTGCTGTACAGACATATTTAAAAAGTCCTTGAACTGTTTTTTGTGGAAACTTTGCTGACTTTAGCAGGTGTTTAACAGCTGATGATTAAGGCTCTGATTCTGCAAATACTTGGAAATGTGAGTAACTTTACAGATGTGAATAAAGTTCATAACTGAAACCCAAGGTCCCAATTCAACAAAACACTTGATCAGGTGCTAACGTGCTTTGCTAAGTTGGGGCCTGCGTTTTGCAGTGTTATAAATGTTGAGCAGGTGGCTGGGTGTTCTCGCCGATGAAGGTTGGGATTTTGTTTTGTGATTTCGCTCTTCTATTTTGAGCAATTGCTTTTTGAAATGAAAATGGAGAGCTATAAAAAATACAGTCTATAAATAAACCATAGATAAAAAATTAACACACATCCACATAACCACTAGAGTTTATATGGTTTGCTTCTTGGCCTGGGTATTTCAAACTGTTCAGAGACTTATTTGTTAGGGTTTACTTTAACCCTCCCCTTCCCCATTTTTCATATGAACGTAATGCTTTATGGCACCCATAGATCAAATAAAAGATTTTCTATGCTACCATGTTAATGTGGTGCTTCCAAGTTTGGATGGAGGCCTACTAGGGGGAGAGGGTAGTTTTATTGCTACACCCATTCAATCTTTGCTCTTTCTGTTGAAGCTGCCGGTTGTATGGTTTCACACAGGCCACTTTACAGATATAGCAACCACTTTCTGTTCCTGCTCTCATGGGCTGGCTTTGAACAAGCCACCCAGAAGGGAAAAGCATCTTTATTACATAACTGATCCTCTGAGCGATCCAGTCTCCCCTTGTAAGGTGTTTAAACCACCTGAAAATCTTGGAGGCTCAGATTTAATGCTGTGTTGCTTTTTGAAGGATGTAACTCATTAAACCAGGTGTAGGGCTGGGAGAAGCAAGGCAGCTGAGCAAAACATAAGAATGAACAAAACCTGCAGCTCCCACCTGAGCTGTCTGAAGGCTGGGATGAGCATTCCCATATCTGCACCGAGGCGCCCCAGGGCACCCCTTCATCTTTGTTGATGTTTTGTCAGATAGGTCTCAACAAGTCTGGCTGTCTGCTGGGATTCAAAACATGCATGCTCCAAGGCTTCCCCAAGGCGAGAAGTGCAGTGTGCACTGGAGGGCATTTCTGATGTGGGGAAAGAGCTGAAGACAGTAGGCAGTCCAACAGGGCAATTGTCTGCCTCACTGAGTGTCTTGTCTTGGACCCAGTGACTTCCATTCTCTTTCTCTCCCTCCATGCTGCTCTCTTCTCCTCGTGACTCAGTACAGACTAGACAATACCCAGGTCTCCTACCAACAGAGTGTCAAATACCTATTCTGACCAGGGAAAATTCACCACCCACCATAAAACAGGCAATCATCCAGCCACTACTAAATAATCCACTGCTTTTCATACAGTAGTAGCATTTAAGACCAGAAGGGACCATTAGATCATCTAATCTGACATCCTGTATAGCTCTGGCAGGGCTGGCTAGAAAACAAGAATTTCATTTTGGCAAGAATGTCAAGGTTTTGAAATACGTTTTCATGCCTCATCAGAATGAAAATATGACCCTTCAAAATGCTCCATGTTTGAGAGCATGCCTCTCTAGCTGGGTGGTTAGGGGACTGGCCTGGGATGTGGTTGACTTTGGTTTCAGGCCCTTTTCTGTCTGATTCAGGGCAGAGACTTGACCCTGGGTCTTCCACGTTCCATGTGACTACCCTAACCATCAGGCTGTTCTGGGGTGGATCTCTCTCTCTCTCTCTTCCCACCCTCCAGAAATTCCATCCTGGACCTAAAAAACCTTCCTATCAAAACTGATATGTTTCTGTGAAAGTTTCAGTTTCAATGAATTGGCATTTTCTGATGGGGAAACAAGTATTTTGTCAAACTCCCCTGTTTATACATCCAAGGATCATACTAGCCCCTTTTTGCCACAGCATTGCACTGGGAGCTCATGTTGAGTTGCTTGTCCAATGTGACCACTAAATCCTTTTCAGAACCCACTGCTTTCCAGGATACAGTCCCCCATTCTGCAATTATGGCTTACATACCTTGTTCCTAGAGGTAGAATGCTACATTTTCACATTACCAAGTATTCATATTACCAAGTAATCCAGATTGCCCTGTCCTCATTTTATTTAATATTCCTCCAATCTTTGTGTCATCCACAAACTATATCGGCGGTGACTTCCAGATCGTTGATGAAAATGTTGAATAGTGTCGGGGATAGCATCCTCTTGGTCTGATGTCTATATACTAGTTCATCAAAGAGTGTCACACTGGTTCTCACATCATTGCAAAATTTATGTACGGATAATGTGTTAGGTGTTATGTATACAGACTGAAAATTATATTCTTAAGGTCTGACTTTGGGCTGGTCACCAGAAGATATAAACAAGTATCTTTGAGGGAGTAGATGCTTATCTACCTGTCTGGCTATTTTTACCTTGTATACTTCATAATGAACACTGATGTAAAATCTGAGCAAAATGCTAATCAAGTGAGTGCAAAATCTCCAGGGGACATTCTAGACAATGTGAATTTTTACAAGCGAAGACAAAGGATCTGCGATATATGTGGGTGCAGAGGTAGCCACAGTTATCCTTCACTGAGGCGGGGGGAGGGCAAGCTGTCAGCTGGCTTGTTTTATGCATGGAGGATCACAGCTGGTGTGACTGTCTGATGTTCAGAGAGAAACTTTGGATGAGCTAACCTTTATGAGACAGGGGAATGGCTTATTAGTTAAGTTTGGGCTCTAGAAAGCGTGTTATGATTGTATTTTATATGTTACCATTTGTTTCCATTAATTCTACTTGATTCTTTTCCAATTTCTGTTAAATAAACTTCTTTGTGTTTTTACTCTAAACCTGAGTACTGCACGTTGAGCAAAGTGGTGACCCTGAGGTGTAACTGGTAAGCTGGGGCATGCTGTTCCTTTGGCAGTATCCAGTAGAGCAGGGCTGGACGCTGCAGGGGGACTCTTGGAAGGCTTGGGGGTTGTAGTGTGCCCATTGTTAATCTGTAAAGACAGAGAGAGTGAGGCATGTGGAGGCCTAGAGGGCAGTGCTTGTGCTGCCAGAGCTGGTGGAATTGGGGAGCTGACCCACACCAGGTACAGACAAGCCTTCTTCATGCTAAGGCCAGGGGGAAGTGAAGTGCCTCATAGCTCTGGGTACCTTTGGGACGCATCACACTGTGGAACCCCACTAAACACCCCCATTTGATGATGGTTCCCCATTGATTATTTTTTGAGATCTATCAGTTAGCCAGTCCTTAACCTATTTAACATGCTTTATTGATATAGTACAGTACTTTTTACTCAGCATCGTGCAGTACTAAGTCAAACCCTTTACAAAGGCCCAAGTATATTACTTCTGCACAGTTACTTTTATTAACCAAACTTGTAATCTCATCCAAGAATGAAATCAGGTTTGCTTTTGACATGACCTATTTGCCATAAAATCATACTTGATGCCCAAGGCCTCTCAAAGTACTGCCCAATGTCTAGCTTCCCTTTTCTCAGAAAGCTCACTGAGAAGCTAGCAAAAAACCTCCAATGCCAGATTGACATGTTTCCAGTATCCTGGATCACTCTGTCATGCTTCAGGCCAAGACGTTGTACAGAGATGGGCACTTGTGGCTCTGGGAGATGTTCCTCCTGTTTACAGACAAGGGACTGGGTCCATCCTTCTCCTGCGGCACCTCTCTGCAGCACTTGATACCGCTGACTGCTAAGCACCCCATCCTACCTCGAAGAAGCTGCAGGGGTGAGACTGAACACCCTCAGATGGCTCCTCTCTAGTTTAATGGACCCCAATCCTTCCCACCACCAGAGCCCTCACCTGCAGAATACCACAAAGTTCACGGCACTTGCTGATATAAATCAGCAGCTATGAGAAGCCTTTGCGAAAAGCTGATGAGACAACATGGGCTGGAATGCCAGCAGCACACAAACCATCTTTACATTTTCTTTACCTCAGATGTAAACAGCATCATCTCTCAGCTGGCTCCTCAGCCAGCCAAAATCAGCACCTGGATGAAGAGCAACTGACTAAAGCTGAACCTGGGCAAGACTGAGGTTATGCTCGTAGGAATAGGAAAGTGCTTTGAAGAACTTGCCTCCTTTACAGTATCCCCCAGTAGAGCAGGACCCTGTCTCTGACTGTACTTGGTTAGTGGCTTTCAGGTCCACTTGGACTCCTCACTGTTGCTGAATGCCCATATGTCCCTAGTGGCCGGAAATGCACACTCCCATCTGCCACTGGCCAGATAAATGGACACAAATCAGATATTAGGAATGGCAATATACAAAAGCCTGTAGGAGAACACTTCAACCTCCCTGGACACACAATAGCAAATGGGATAACATGATTTTGGTATTTAATTGGTAAATAGGACAAATGGCCTGTGATGGGATGTTAGATGGGGTGGGATCTGAGTTACCCAGGAAAGTATTTTCTGTAGTATCTGGCTGGTGAATCTTGCCCATATGCTCAGGGTTCAGCTGATCGCCATATTTGGGGTCGGGAAGAAATTTTCCTCCAGGGCAGATTGGAAGAGGCCCTGGAGGTTTTTCGCCTTCCTCTGTAGCATGGGGCACGGGTCACTTGCTGGAGGATTCTCTGCTCCTTGAAGTCTTTAAACCACGATTTGAGGACTTCAATAGCTCAGACGTAGGTGAGAGGTTTTTCGCAGGAGTGGGTGGGTGAGGTTCTGTGGCCTGCGTTGTGCAGGAGGTCGGACTAGATCATCATAATGGTCCCTTCTGACCTTAATATCTATGAATCCCGCAGCAAAAAAACTTCAGAACCAGACTTCAAAGAGAAACTGCTGAGCTTCAGTTCATTTGCAAATTTGACACTATCAGCTCAGGATTAAACACAGTTGGCTCACCAACTACAAAAGCCGTTTCTCCTCCCGTGGTATTCACACCTCAACTGCTAGAAGAGGGCCGCATCCTCCCTAATTGAACTAACCTCATTATCTCTAGCCTGGTACTTGCTTGCATATTTATACCTGCCTCTGGAAATTTCCACTACATGCATCTGACGAAGTGGCTATTCACCCACAAAAGCTTATGCTCCAATATGTCTGTTAGTCTATAAGATGCCACAGGACTCTTTGCCGCCTTCTTTTAAAAATAATTCTTGAGCATTTTTCCTTCCTCTCGTCAGGCAGGATGTGGAAATTTCAAAATACCATGGGAGAGGCTAGTCACAGTATGTTTATATATTGGGGTAAAGCAGATGGAAATCACTGTTTGCATTCAACTTCTGCTTTAATTCTCCCCTCCTTCAGGATGTCTACATGGGCTAACTGGTATGGGTGAAATAACAGCTGCCCCGAAACTTAGCACCAAACTTCAAGTAGCTTTATTGCAACTTAACCAAACTTCTTTTAACTGAAAAACAAAACTAAATAACAAATTTCTGGTTTGTTTGTATACATTCCCTGGCTGTGTGGAAACGGATATCTTTGACTGTAAAGGCTTCTGTGAAGAAGCATTTTTGCAATTGTGCATTAGGGTTTTTTTTGTTTTTTTGGTACTTCCTGCCTGGATAAATCCAAAAAGTATGGATCTTGTAAGAATTCCAGTCCAGTTTGCAGAACAAAGAAGTTTCAGATCCAAACAAATAAATATCAGACTTTTGGATGTTTATCCCAACTCAGCCAACACTTAGAACCTTTTGAAGTACAGACATTACTAGCCTCTTGTGAATTTGGGTGGGAGTTTAAAAGCAGTCCTGTTTTTTTAATAGGAATAGTGGTTATCTAGAGCTCTCGCTGCTTTTATCCAGTAGATATTTCTAGCTTTTGGGGCTTTGAATGTGGAATTACAAACTAGCAAAGCCTCTTTTTAGGTATCATCTGTTACATCTTCTGTCTTTTGGAAACAGTGTAGTTGGTGCTAGCTCTTTGCCTGTCTATCTTTGCTTTATAATCCTATGGAGATAAGAGGTAGGGGTCCCAGCTGCTGTGTGTCTCTCATATTTATAATCTGATGTGTTTTGGTTGTTATCTGAGCAGGTTTCTGACTGGTGGTTGCTCCTTTTGATTCCTACAAGGACAGGACCTCTTTGTCTCTCTGTATATAAGCATACTGACTTGATGGTGGTTTGACTCAAAAGAGAGCCATGACTATTCCACTTTGGTCAAATGGCTGGATTGCCATCACATGAGGCCATTTGACAGAAGATGAATGTAGAGGGAGGGCTGTAACTGACAAGACGATCACTGCAGAAAATATAAAAGGAGGACTTGTGGCACCTTAGAGACTAACCAATTTATTTGAGCATGAGCTTTCGTGAGCTACAGCTCTCTAAGGTGCCACAAGTACTCCTTTTCTTTTTGCGAATACAGACTAACACGGCTGTTACTCTGAAACCTGCAGAAAATATGAAAACTTTTATTTTGTAGAAAACTGAAAAGAGAAGAAAATTGTAGAAGGATTGTGATCTTAGAGGCAGCAGGTTTTCTCATATGTACCATTTTTCAGTAGTCCAAGAAAATCAAGGAAAAATACAGGGAAAGTAAATGGGAGTGGGAAGAAAAACTCCAAGAAAGAGTATGGACAAGCAGTGTCATAAGATCTCCCAGTCCCTAAGCAGGATCAGCCTGGGGATGAGAAGCAATTGACTGAAGATTCACCTGGGTTAGACAGAAATTATTTTGGTGAGAAAGAGGGCAATAGAACTTGTTGGAGCAGCAGACATCTTGTTTTGGTGACTGGCCTGTGGTTTATAGAGCTCCCTTCCGTAAGACTTTGCCCTCAAGCAGTGATTTTCGACCTTACCCATATTGAGATCTCCCTCCTATTTAGCAATATGGGAAGGGCAGGGTGCTCACAATTCTCTGACACCTGTTTGCAACCCCAGTGACGGTTGTGACCACTCCCTAAAGTGTGATTAACCCACAAAGAGTGCTAGCTGTAGAAAGACCCTGTACTGTGTGCTTTGCAGTACTGTTTATCGATGTCAGTGCACCAGAATAACGCTTAAAGTGAAAGAGAAGGAAAATGGCATTCCTCAAGCTTTGCATCACTACAGGGCAACAGCGCCTACCTTACTGTTACTATCTCTCTAGCACTGAGGATTAATAATGTTACCGCTACTGTTACCAAACCAACCCATGCACCGTCTTCAAGCAAGAACTACCGGAGGGGAAAGGACAACTAGACCACCTGAAGACTTTGCGAAGAAAGGCTGGAGCGTGGGAGAAACATTTGCCCTTCATCTTCATCCTCACTCTGTTGAAGAGGCTTCTGGCTTCCAGGCAGCAAATTCTTCACCATTGCTGTCTTGAGTTTCTGATAGCTCATCAAAGGCACGCTCACGCTCTGAGACAAGCAGCCAAATAATTGCATATCTTCATTTTACAGCACAGTATGCATGCTTTGAGCCTGAGGGAGGTTGAGTCCTTATTTCTAGCATAGCTTCTGGGCACAATGCTGATACCAGGATGCCACTTCTACAATGAAGGGATGCCACCAGCAGGGGGTGTATGCATAATCAACTGTTAAAAATAACTGCTTCTCTTTCAAAGTCCAAAGCGGATAAACCACTACATAGGAAACTAGTAGCAATACCTACCTTTCTGAGCCTCAGAGAGAGGCAAGGATTATGTCACAATCTAGCAAACAGACCATTATGGATCTTGTTAACAAGATCTGAAAATCTAAATATGCAGGAGCCATGCTTTATATGCAAATTGCATCTTCATTAACTAGAGGTGGCCCTGAACCAAAATAGAACGAAGTCTGGGGATGTGTGGATTTGCTATGTTCAGTATCAGGAGATGCATCCTAAATGGTACGGCTCAGGCCATTTTGTTCCTTTAGCCTTTTCAAGGGCAGGGCTATTTAAAACCTAGCTTACAAACTCTGACAGGAAAACGAGTCAATGGCGGGTATGTGCAGTAACTCCATGTCATCTTGACGAATGGCATGGGGAGACCAGTCCACTTATTATGTGCAGTGTTTGACATTGTAGTTATTGGGGTTACTCTATACCCTAAACCCCTAGGGTGCCAGTTGCATGCCCAGCAGTTAGGCCTTGTAGGCATTAGCCCTGGTGGGTCCCATCACTGCTCAGACACATGGCTAAGGGAAAGGTTTTTACTAGGGCTGGCAGGAAAGGGAAAGGTTGCAGGTACCCTAAGTACAGAGGTTTAAATAGTAAGGGTTCAAGGTAAGCCATAGCAGTTCCTCTCTGGGTACTTGGGGAAGTCCAGTTGAGAGTCATGGTCCTCATGCCTGGGGTGATCTCTCTAGTCCAGTGTCTGTTCCAGCAAATAAGCATTTGCGGATTTCCAAGCCAGGCTCAGTTAGTGTCTTTCATTGGGGCCTCTCTGCCCTGGTTCCCTGATTAGCTGATGCTGCTCCTTTATAAGTCCCGCACAGACCTGCACCCATCTTTGATGTCCGGCCATCACAGCCTTTTCCATACGCTGCCCTGTCCACAATACCTGGGGCTTCTTTCCAGCTCCCTGCTGCCACATGGCTCCTACTCCAGAACAGAGCCCAGCCATTTCCTAGATCAGGACCTTTACCTTCACCTGGCTGGAGAAGAGCATGTAGAATGGGGAGGTGGCTGTTGGAATTTGTAGTCCCCTATTTGGCAAATCTATTACACTATATATGCAGTAGAGTTGCAATAGCAAGCCATGTATTAAGTTTAGTTTTGATAATATTTCATTTCTAAGAGCTATAGAATTTAGCCATATAGACAGCCGGCACATCTTCAGAACTGACAGTCTTAGTAGTATCACCCAGCCTTGGAGAGAGTGGATTCCTCAGTGTTGAGCAGATAGCTGATATGCAAAATTGAGGGAGACTTTCTCTTTCCATGTGGCAGTTTTGCTCATTTATGCTTTGGCATCCTGGGAAGAAGCTAGCTTCTGAAATGTCATCATCTAACATGGTAACACCTGTAGAATCTGTGTGCGTGCAGGTCTGCTTGTTTTTAAACTGGGTCATCAGTAAAGTGAGTCTGTTTGTTCCCCTCTGTCAGCAGCCAACAAACAGAGCTTTAAGCACACCCACCTGCCCTCATGTGCACAGTGTTTTGGAGTCTGAGCCCTTTGTAAAACAATCAGACTGAGCAAGTTTAGGAGGTTGTGCCTCTGCAGAACACCCCCGTGTTTCTGACAAATAAAGCCAAGCTTTTGGAAACTATTGTCATTTGCCTCCTCCCTAGAATCTTGCCTAAAGAACATGGTATCCTGAAGAGCATGTAGGGCCAGCTACCCTGATCACACTATGTAGCTGAGTATATATTCAGTCACTGGATGAATTATACCCTCTCTGTTCTCTTTATTCATAATTTGAGGTCTGATCCTGCTCCTACTGAAGACAACAGCAAGACTCCCACTGCCTTCAGTGAGTGTAGGGTCTGGTTTAAAGTCCTCAAACAATATTTGGTCCAGTAGAGGGTTACCATTGCTCAAGAGCATATAATAGTATGTGTCACCGTACATGTACAGAATGTACTATTCCTTCTACATTCTTGTATCCCTTGGCTTTGTTTTGCTTTCTATAAACTGTCTGAAAGAAATCAAATGACAAATCATTCCATTCCTTAAATATCTATAGATATGTAAGATCCACACAAAGAAAAAGAAAAGGAGGACTTGTGGCACCTTAAAGACTAACCAATTTAATTGAGCATAAGCTTTCGTGAGCTACAGCTCACTTCATCGGATGGAAAGCTTATGCTCAAATAAATTGGTTAGTCTCTAAGGTGCCACAAGTACTCCTTTTCTTTTTGCGAATACAGACTAACACGGCTGCTACTCTGAAACAAAGAGAAAGGTAATTAGTCTGAGTTATTAGTGGGCTCTAATAAGGTAGGAGCTCTAGAGGGGTTGTATCTAGTGGAAGACAAAGTATACAGTGTTTTACTAGCAGAGGAAATAATGTTTAACTATAAGCATGTCTTTTTAATTTCTGCTTACAATCGTACTCATCAGAAATCCAGTTTTGCTGATGCTGGCACTGTAGGGATTTTAATCTCCTTTTTCAGGAGGGAAAAAGTTTCCCTTCTCTGGTTATAATTTCATTCCTTACTATGGTGACTGCTCTTGGCCTGTTGTGGGACATGAGGGCCCATGCCTCCAGCTCCCACAATGCCCATCTGCATGGATGATAGCTTTAGTGTCTGAACTGAGCATGCATGGAGAGTGCTATGTGTATGTACTCAGGTAAGAACTCACACTAACGAGGTCCCTGCAGACAGAAGTCCTTAAAGGTAAATGTGCTGTTTGACAGATCCCATCCTCCGTCTAGCTCTGTATCATGATTAATCATAACTAGCTTTGACTGGAGACATTTTGGTATGAGCATTTAGGAAGAGCAAGTGTTGAGGTTACTCTTAGCCTTGCCAAGGCTATGTATCGTTGGGCAATTATTTCTCTCAGAAACATCTGTAACTCTGAAGAGCTCCTGTCGCATGGAGCCGAAGTCCAAAAGACTGGGGCCAAAAGTGCCTTTTCTCTCATCTCCACATTAGCAGCTAAGCTCTCAAGAGGTTACACAGTGCTGTAACAGTGTTCTTGTCCTGCCAGCGTCTGAGGAGATGATGGTGTGTAAAGGCACCACCCTCAAGTCAGGCAAATTAGTGTATGCTGGTGATGCTGTTATTCTTTCCTCGTTGGGTTTTGACACCCCACTCATCACCATGGTGTTGCAAGCAGATGTTCTGCGCCCTCACATAGGGTAACTTTTTTTTAATCTCTTGAAAACTGGCCAATTTTGTAAACATTTCACCTAAGTTTAGGGGCCACCTTTGTATGAAGAGCTCCCTAATCTCGAACTTCTCTTCTGAAACCATCTGGATAGATTCTCCTCAGCGAGGATGTGTGGTGTTCTGTGTGGAAAAGCCAAACAAACTCATTGTTTGCTGTGTGTCACAACTCTCCTGCATTTTCCTTACAAGACAGGTAAGGAAGTCACCTGACTGGTCCATGCCAGTTTCAGCATTCTGGCTCTCTCTAGTGTGCAGAAAAAGAAATAGACTTTAGAGTGGCTTGTGCCAGTCCTGGGTGAACATGGTGCCATGTATCTTTCCTTCCCCCTGAGCAGATTTCCCAGCACTCCTTACTTAGAGCCCAGCCCTGCAGAACTTGACACTAAATCATAAAGTGGTATTTTGGTCATACATGCAGCCCCACTGGAGCCAATGAAATTGCTTGCCTCATTATATGAGTCAGAATGTTGCAAATAGGGTGACGAGGTGATATTCGGGGCTTTGTCTTATATAGGTGCCTAGTACCCCTCACCCCTTGTCCTGATTTTTCACACTTGCTATCTGGTCACCCTTTGCAAGGTTGGTTCTGTCACTGTTTTACATGGAGGTGAACTCCCTTTGATATCAGTGGGAGTTTTGCTGGAGTATGGGGTGCAGAATAGGACTATGACACAGCTTAAATAAAGGGGAGCAGCACTCATTGCCTATATAATTCTTATAAATCCAACAAATGCAATCCTTCAGTAATGAAGCAGGTGTTCCTCGCAGCCTGGAGAATCTTCCTGGAGCTGATGTGCTGCACTGTGTTTTTTCGCAAGCTTGACCCTTGTCAGCTTTAGGCTCTGGCAACTGGCGTAA
The DNA here is from genome assembly GCF_965140285.1 of Lepidochelys kempii. Classification (NCBI taxonomy): domain Eukaryota; kingdom Metazoa; phylum Chordata; order Testudines; family Cheloniidae; genus Lepidochelys; species Lepidochelys kempii. Next base: position 97,317,115 of record NC_136388.1, on the reverse strand, counting down.
GCGGGCATGGTGCCACCCAATGTACATGAATAGTGCAAACCAAGTCAGAAAGCTAAAACGGACATTAGGGACCCGGATCCTCTGTGGAGAGGAGTGCAGGAGCGGAGAGGGAGCAGCACTTAACAGGAGTGGGCGTCAAATTTCAGTATTTGGTTTGTCAGATTCCCACTGAAAATCTCAGCCAGTGCAGTGCCGCATGCCTATGATTAAGGGGACATTGCATCAAGACCCCTGCTTGGAGCTGGATTAACTTCAAAACCAAAAAAAAAGCCCCTTCTATGGCCATGTAAGGAGAGATTCTGGCTCTGGTGAATCAGGATTAGTGCTCTACAAAGGGAGGAGAGGACTATTATAGTGAAATCTAGACCCTGAGCAGCTCTCCATAGGAGGCACCCACAGATCTCTGCAAAGGGGAGGGGGGGGAAAACATCTGTGGCCAGGCCAAGTTTGCAGAGGAAGCCAGATCACCATAGCTGTACCCCAGAGCAGGTGTAAAACTTCCACTGAATAGAGCTCATGGAAATGTGTTGTGGGTATATGAAAGTAATATTCAATTTCAGCTTATTCATCATAAAATCAATAAATGCACTGGATTTCCCGCTGGATCTATCAAGCTGATTAGCTTTTGCAGTGATCCCAAGCAGACAGGAGCAGGGGTGGTATGAATGAGATGAAATAGTGTAAATTCTCTCACCTATTTTGCCATTTGCATGAACATTTTTCCTCCACCTTTACAGTGCATTTTAATTACAAGTATTTTGGTTTCTGTAAACTGTATCTATATAAGGATAGTCTATTGACATGTAGTGTCACACACACACACACACACACACACACACACACGCTAAGAATAATACATTTTAAAAAACCTAAACAAAAAATGCATGTAATGATACCAAAAAATCCCAGTGTTTTCTTTGTCATGCTCATGTGTAATTTTAACATGAAGTATTATGTAGTAGTCTGTTCTGGCCCTACTGTGTATAAGCAAATCACATAAGCTCACAGTAAACTCAGTGTTGAAGAAATTAAATCTGAAATGGTTAGCGTTTCTCTGTAGTGAATGTGTGGTGGGGAGGGTTTATGGAATGGGTTTACCTGAATTTTCTGCAGTTAGTTTAATAAGAAAGAGAATTATTCTATTTAAAAGCAAAACGGCACGGTAAAATGATCAGTCATTGGGCCTTATGGTGCATTTTTTAATCCGGTAAAACTCCCACTGACCCTTGAGGAATGAGGGGTAGGATATGATCTTGTGTTTCTAGCCGTTAAATCCATTGACTGTTGTCTAAGCACTCCTTTCTCCTAACAAGCTTCTCCCTGAAATGTGATGAGAGGAACAAGGTAACTCGGAAAGTACTGCGAATGCTACAGCTGGCTTTCTCCAGTGGTTAAAGAAACTCTGAAAGTCCCTTTTTGGGACAGAGATAGAGTGACTATAATACTGGCTAACGCTTTCCAGGGGGATGCCTATTGGGCTAGCCCTTGGGATAGGAGCAAAATGTCCACAAACACTGCCAATATCTTCTTGTAGGATGATTCCACCTACTTTCTGGACTGTGCTCACCCTGCACTTGTTTAGAAAGGTCTCAGGAAAATAGGATACAGTGTTGTGGTGTTTAAAAATTAACTGATCAGGCTCAACCCGCTTCAGTTTACAGTGGAAAAAATGGCAATTTTTAAAAAGGATGAAGACTTTGTGAATAGGGACGTTGGAGGGTAAATACAGGACTGAAACCCAAGAATCTTAATTTTGCCTCAAATTTTGGTGATACTGTTTCTATAGAGACCAAAAGGAAGCTTTGGCTCCCCCACTCAGCTATTAAAGTTTAGTGCATTGAAAACTGTCTTCATGCTGTGATACCCTTTCAAGGAGTAGAATAGGGTCTGAGCTAATCCATGAAAGTTGTCATGCTATGAACTAGTAGTCAAGCTTTTTCCTTTCAATTGAGTCTAAAACTATACTGTACTTCACACTTGATTGGCCCTTCAGATGGCAGGACTCAATATCCCTGCTGGAAATAAGCTCGTCTTCACACAGTGATGTTGAACGTGGAAAGATCTTGTTTCTATGGCATAATTACTCGCTGTAAGATATGCAAGTCATAAGGAAAAGATTTTTTTTAAATTTGTCTAACTATATAAATCAAACTTTGTAAAATGCGCATTTAGCAAGATGTTCAGTTTGCATGTCTCAGTGACATTGGCGTGCTGTCTGCCAAGAGACTATGGACCTAATCAAACATTCCTACCAACTTAAGAGCCTTTTTTTTCTCTCAGTGTTCCATGCATAAATATAGCAAGGGAAAGCTATCATCTGAATACAAGCCTCTGCTTTATCCCATTGAGTGTACTGTAGCAAAGGTAATGAATGGGTCATTTTATTTACCATCAAAGCTATCAAGATAACTGTATAAAGCAAAACTCTGTACTATGGCAATTTATAATGGAAAACACTGCTTCCTTTGACCTTCAGGCTGCTAGTTTTGCTTGTTTTCACATGGGATAGATCAGTAGCTGGTAACTGTGAGATATAACAACAGGTGGAATAGCTAGCAACAGTCTAAATTAAGACTTCACAAGTTAAGCACTAATGTATTTTTATTAATAATTTTTTAAAATGGAAAGATGCCTTGATCTATGCAGACCAAAAGGGGGCACCAGGGTATTAAAAAAAGTTATGGTGCTTTTGGTAGTTAACAAATATAAAATTAAACATAGTTGATACTGTGTTTTGGTTTTTTCCCTTGTGTATTTAGTGAATGAAAAAGAGCTATTCTCCTCAAAAGTGGGGTGAATTTCCAGTGTTTTCAAAACACTTTGATTTAAAGAATCAATGTATGTATTTGGGTGGGTTTTTTTTTTTTTTTAGTATTCTGCTAGTTTTTAAATGCAGAAATTTGGGTTTGATTTTTTCATTTTTAATAAAATGTTGAATTTTCTCAAAATCATTTTCATAAGAGTTTGTTTAATACATTTTAAAATCTTATCAGCATGAACTCTCTTTTCTTTATCATTCAAGATTTGACCCTGCCAACACTTCTAAATGTAAGTTTCCTTTTTGCTAGATTAACCACTTACTCAGTGTAACAGGATCTTTCTTTACTGGGGTGTGTTTTGAAGCTGAATCAATCAGTATGGTACATTTCCTATGGCATAGTTAGCACAAAGTCTACATTCAAAAAGGCAGCATTTATTGCAAATAGAGGCTAATTTATAGATTATGCAGACAACACCAGCAATCAGAGCAAGGCACAGACTTTAGAAGAAATTGTACACTTTGAATAATATGACATGAAAAGTATTCATTCTTTATGTTGTGGTAAGGTAAGAATTAAGAAGCAAAGGACACATTCTATGTTACATACATCTGCAATCATCAGACTATAGACAGATTTGTTTAAAAGTCATCTTTGTGTGAATTAATATGACATAGGTAGTGTGCAGATTAATTGTGTTTCTTGGTTGTTGGTTTTTTTGCTTCCTTAAATTATACAAGATTTTATTATGCATAACATATAAATATTAAATTTGAAAAAAAGCCAAATGTGTCTACCTGTTAAGCATGAATCAGACTGTTAGAGCTATTTTGCCTATACCAATCATTGCTTTTTTATTTGTATTTTTTGTAGCTATGTTAGTTCAAACATCCTTTCATAAAATTGTCAAATTCAATTATTTTTAACATCAAATTTGAACAAGTTTGTTTCCCTTATTTTCTGACACCTATTTTATTGGATTGTAAATTAGAATTTAAAAGATGAACATGAAGATTTCTCAAGCATTTAACATAATACTTTATAGTTCAATTTGTATCTGGACCCAAGCTTTATTTTTAGTTTTGTTATGAAATCCTTATTTATTGGACCATATACCATGTAATGTCAGGCATCTGACTAGCTGTTGTTACAATAAAAATTATGATGCATGTAGCTGATTAGTTGTGTAACCTGGAGAACTAGATTTTTTAAATTGTTTATATTTATTTTACATTTATGGATTTCAACAACAATATTAAATTCCAGTGATCAAAATGCAATTGTTCATATAAATACAATACTTGTGGTTTTATTTTTAAATGTAGCCAATTTGATATTTAAAAGGGTAAATATCATGTGGATATCTTCTGATTTACTTGAAATAAAGATATAGTGGCATTATTGAATCCACACCATTTATTGTTAATGCCTATGAAAACTGGAGTACACTCAAATCTAATTGTGAGTTAAGGAATGGCATTTGGATCATGTCAGTTATTTTGCAAGAAATGTAAACTAATGCTATTTTGTTAGATAACACGTCAAAGAATGCACATGCACACGCATGAATATAAATGAATGAGTGTTGAGTTACATGAAAAATATTTTGAATAATTTAGTTGAAAAAACTGCAAATATTCTGTTCTGAGAAAAATATATAGTTGGTGCAGTTTTTGTTCAGAATTAATTTATTCCGTGTTCAATGCCCCCTGTACTCTTCACATTTCCACAAAGTGCAGTCCCCGCTGAATGTGCTATGACAAACAATAACCGAAAAGTGTTACACTTAACCTGTCCTATCAATATAATTTCTTTTAAAAAACCCTGTGACATGCTCACTCTTCTGCACTGCACAGTTAATCTCATACTACGCTCTACAGTCCTGTAGATTTTTGTTTGTTTACAAAAGGGTAACAATGTTCATCGAATTAATTGCTGGGCATTTAAAAATAGAGAGGTCTGGAAACCCACCCAACTCTGGTTCCTAGAACATAAAACTCCTCAATCAGAGTCTATGGAAGGCTAGTTTCTCACATTAAACTATAATTCTGTAATTAGCCACATTTTGCCTTGGGATAAAAGTATGTTTGGCTATTTTTATATGCAACACAAGAGCAGGGAAATAAAAGAAAGAAAATTCCTCAGTGTTGTAAATGTATCATGCGTCACTTTACTACAAAACAAGACTTAGCTAATTCATGACTCAAGAGGACAAATTATGCTCTCTGTTGCATTTGTGAAATCCATATTGAAATTAATTAGGGCTTCATAGGTGTTATTCAAGGCAAAATTTAAAGTCAATTATTTTTCCTTGCTTTGTATTTTTTCTACACAGCCAACTTATTAATGTTGGAAAATTGGCTGGGGCACATGCTCAGTGACTTCGCTTGCTTTCTTAACCCACACCCGTGTCCTGTATAAGCTTTTAAGTAAGGTCTCCGTATCATGTAATAACCCCACTCTGGACTCTACACTTCATAAATATCGAGCCACTATAACCAGAATTTCCATTTGCTTGTTGCACTGTGGTGGAGAAAAAAAAAACCCATTGCTCATTCTATTTCACTGTAATTGCAGTTTCTCTTTATCCAACTTGGCTGTAGGTGGATGTTAGTGAGTGAAGTTCTTGCTGATTTCGATATTATATACTGTATAAATGAGTATGTGGGTCCACTCCTGGCCATTTAAAAAAACCCCAACAAGCTAAAAGCAAACAATTTCAAACTCTTGTTTAAAAAATAAAGCCTCAAGTTGCTGTATGCCTGTGATAGTCTAATAAGAATCTGTGAATAGTAAGTGAACACTTTAAAACCTGGGAAGTATCTTTTCAGTGTCGATACAGGTTATATTTTCATGCCTCCGTAACACGGATTTTGTCTCTCTTTAATGCTAGCATAAAATAAGGAAACTAAATCTCCAAAACAATTCTATTTTTCTTCTTCAACCCACAAAACCCAAGACTTCTGAAGTTAAGGCAGAAACTCAAAGAAGTGACTGATCTTGCAAATCACACAAGGTGTAGTCCTATAGCACACACCATAACTCCAAATAAAGATGGATTTCTTTCCCTTTGCCTGTTTAAATCAGATGCCTGGTCCCATTTCAATGTAACTTTTCATGTATAACAGTTGATTTGTAATAGTCTGATTATATACAGCACCTGAAGATCAGGATTATGATGTGATAAAATCAGTACATTTAATTAACTGTAGCGTTTTGGATGCCTCATTACCTACTCATAGAGGAGACCTTTTATATATCACCAGCATCCATTTGCAGAAGTAAAGGGCCTCAAATTTAAGACAGGAATTAAAAAAAAAAACCCCAACTAATAGGTTATTTTGAAGCAGACAAATTAAACACACGACAGTGGAACAGGTTTAATGCTGCTCTGCATAATTAGAGAATTAAATGTGCATAGATATAGTTTTACTATATTACTTAACACTGATTAACCTAATGTTGATACAGAATAAGTGATAAAAATGGGTAATTGCCAGGTGATTAGGATGCAAGACCTAAGTGTAGGACCAATACCTAATGGCTTTAAAGATATTTTGTCAAAATGGACTCATAAGGAAAAAGAATGACATTCCATCCCGTTTCTTGCTCTGGAACCATCTAAATTAAATGCAGAGACTCTTTCACGTTGCACACTGTTTTTGCTCATTTGACATTTAATACTGTGTTATCAGCACTGCTCATCTTAAATGAGATACAGAAGGAAAACACCCGATTTGAGTGCGATAGAAACTTAGCTAATCCAATATCTGTATAAGTTCTTAAGGCATGAGTCAGAAAAAAAACATGCTCAGTTTATACACTATAAAATGCAGAGAGAACCCTAAAAATGTGGCTTATGTGGATGCGTGTAATATTAAAGTGAGTGGCATTTGGGTCAGAACTGGGGCCTTTAATGTTTTGTACATATTTTAAATGCTCTTCTTTCAGTAACTTGCCTTTCATAATAAACCCAGATATAAAATGGATTTTTCTCTATAAAATTATAATTAATTTTGAATAAAAACTATATTTGAAAAGTTTATTGAAAGCAACTGAGTTCTACTGTTTTTTATTCTTTTCACTGTGGCTGCAATGCTAGTGCATTCAATAAATGTCATGTTGTTGTGTGTTTGAAGTTTGCAACTAAAACCTTTTATTTTTAATCTCTAATTAAATCCAGTAGGAAGTATTTCCTGAATGGCCGAGACCTTTCACACTCTGTTACCTAATTCTTTGCAGGTGATTTTTTTTTTTTTTTAATCCTGTGAAATGCTAGCCATAGCAAAAACTGTTAAACTCCATAACATGCAAATGTTATCTGACAACTAGTAGACACTGAAATTCGGTGGTAAATAAAGAAATTTGTTGGCTAGAATATGTGCAGAAACAATATTATTTTAGATTTTCATTCCCCGAAATCAATTTGAGGTGTTAAATGATAACTAATAATTTTCTAGTAATATGTTAAAATATTCTAATAGTTACATAAATATTTTATATAAAGTTATTTTGTCCTTTTGTTTCACAATTCATAAAACATTCATAAAAAGATATTGACAACACTCAATAAATACTGAAATATCAGAGATTGCTACTATATTTACATTTACTAACCATGTTATATTTTTATCCTCTTCTTAATTATCTAATAGGAGGCTTTTTTCTTTCTTTAAAGACTGCTAACTCTTAGGAAATGCTGGAGATTAAGACAAAGTAATATTGCACAAAAAGGAAAGAGGGGGATCCACCCGCCTCCCCACATTCAAATAAGTCACACACCAGGCCAAAGTTCCAAATATCTTTTTTTTTTAAGTGCTCACACTGAAGTCCAGACGAAAGGGCAGCAAATCATGTAAACTACAACACACTAACAATGGAAAACACCCAACTCACAAGAATGCCTTTTCTCTCCCAAAGAAGAATCAGCCCCTCACCTCAAAATGCTTTGCTACAAAAAAGGACTTTTCCAGGTGAAATAACATACTTACATTGGGAGGAGCCTTTTATAGTATGGCTGTTTTGTAGTTAATTTTAAAAGTGGCCCTTCTTTTTCCTCCCTGCAGAATAAAGCAATGTAAGGAAATACAAATGACACTGCAATGACTTGGATTTTCTTGCCAACCTCTTCTTATGTGAAGAATTCATTTGATACAGGAGGTCTATATGTCTGTGCTGGTATCTGCAATTTAAATCCGTTTCAATTTTCTTCAGAGCTATATAGTGAGATACTTTCCTTAGGTTTTAATAATGCCAGCTGAAATGCAAACAACCCAGTAAGCCAATTAAAACCATATTTCTTTCAATACAATAAATGTAAAAACAAACAAAATCAAATTAGTATTACGCAGATATTTTTAATGCTAATGAAATATCATTTTGGGATGAACAAAGGGTGAGAATTTTAAATATGTGCTTTATAAGCTAACAATTTTTTAAAAAAAGTGATTAAAAAAAGGAGAATTCATCATATTTTGCATAGACACTATTTTTATTTTAAGGCTGACATCTAAATGAATGAAGTGACTTTTGTTTACTTTAGTGTTAGTATTTTTCCTCTCTCCCCCCTCATATATGCATACAGCTTACACAAATACACATCAGTGTATGCATTGCTAAACCTTTGAAGTTTTTAGCTATCTATCTGATTGGTATAACTTACTATCCCTCAACCAACTCGTGTTTGTAATTTTAGCCATCAAAATCCATTGATGATGTTTGCCACTATATTGTTTGCTATTAAGGCCCTGATCCTGCAAAGATGTAACACATGCTGAACGTTATGCACTATCATCTCCTTTGAGATCTGCTGGTGAAAAGTGTGATATAAGAGCTAGGTGCTATTCGCGTGAGTAATCTCAGGCACTGGAATGGGCCTATTTGCAGTGAAGAGTGTGTGTAAATCTTTGCAGGATTGGGGCCCCAAATGAGGTAAAGTGAGCTACACAATACATGTTTAGCTAAAGTGTTAGTGGAGTGGTTCATATGTTCTTAAACCCAGGGTCAACCCTAAGCATCTCTGAACAGTGCTGTCACATGGGGTTCTGCATTTTCAACACCCAGACCCAGTGGCCCATTGTCACCTCCACACACACCTTGAAAGACGAACCTCACGGGACCACTTTGCTTGCTCCCTTCTAGCCCTTCCAACCTCCCTCTCCTCATGGCTCCCAGAGCGCCGCATTGTTAAAACCCTTCTGTATCCCCTTAAGTGTCTCCTGACCAAGATACATGCCAACCTCTGTGCCCCTCTACCCCCATCGGCTGTGCTAAGCATTTGTGGGAAGTCTGCCAGATGGGCAGCATGTCTTATTTCACTCAGGACTCCCTCTTTGCACATGTTTACTGCACAATTATATGAATCATTATAACTTTATCCCCTTGTATTACTTAATTTCAGTGCGGTTAAGATCAATAAACTTACGCTCAACACTGGAAATAAACAAGCATTCCCCAGAGCTTGGAGTGATACAAACTAATGCTTCAGGGCCATATGCTTCCATTGATCTGTACACAGAAGGAAGAGCGGAATATGGCTGTTAGCCTGTGCTGGAGTTTAAATTACGCTTGCATGCTTGCTTTCTTGCTTTCCTTTTAATCAGTTAGGAGGAGAATGTTTCCTTTTAAATTGTATCTACAGGATCATATGCTCCCCTCCCACATAAAGCCATATGGAAGGTGACACTTACCAGAAAAGAGGCAGGATTTCAGTGTCACCTCGGTTGTGTTCTCCAAGGCAACATCGACCTGGCAGCTGTGAGCAAGGATGAGGGGAGCTGCCCAGCAGAACACATGCCCAGTCCTAGGCGCCACAGATACAGGAAGGCCAAATCCCACAACAGTTGAGCCTTATCTGCAAGGCCAAACTGCCATCCAGGCAATATCTTTACAATGACCCATAGTTTTGAATATTGCAAGTTTGAGGCCCTTTTTTCTATAGAGCCGCTTGTGTCCTGCAGTTCTACAGAACTATGCTCAAGAATCGAAACACTCATTTTTAACAATTAAGTTTCTAGCTCTTATGGTTGCAAAGAAAACCTTAAGATTAACCAAATGAAAACTGATGCAGTGAGCCTGCAGACAGCCTGGAACACTAGCTGAGCTGCCCTGTTTATCTCAGTGAGTTAATCCTGAAACTTAATGATGGCAATCTAAATGTCAACATTAACTATCTCACTGCTGATTATTTTAGCAGAAACATCCAGCTAATATGTTTATCCCATCATCTCAAATTGTCAAAAGTCCCAAATTGCCCCTGCCTACCTGTTCAACATCCAGCTTTGTCCTGATAACTTCATAACCAAAGTTATGAGTTTCCAATACAGAAACTGGGGCTATAACAAACAAAACAACAAGAAACTAAAATTCAGTCTAACATTTCTGGACTGTTCAGAATTTTTTCCTTATCTGTTCTCCCCTTCCATTTCCCCAGTTATTTCCTCACATCTTTCCCCCTGTTCTTTAATCTCCCTCTCCATCCTTTCTGCTCCCTCAGCTTCTCTTAAATTGTCTCCTTCCTTCCTTTCTTTTCCCGGCCTCTTGCTCTCCCTCAGTTTATTTCTATGATCTCCACAATCCGCTCTGACAGTCCAGGTTTTCACGCTGTCCACACCCAACTGGTCCCGTTCCCCCCACTCCACCGCACATACTCACAAAGCTCAGGCAGGGAGAAGAGACACTCCTTTTCCTGCTCCTCATGGAGCTTCCAAAATGCGTTGCTAGCATCTCACAGTGGCTTCCCTCCTCCTCGGTGGATTTCACCTCGGCTTCAGCATTGGCACGTGCAGGCTTATTTTGCATATTGGGAGGGAAGAAGGAAGGCTCAAGTTCAGTCTCACCCACCGCGGCAGGACACAGGGCCCAGACAGGTCTTTCTCCCTCTGTGCAGTGCGGGTGTGTAGGGTGGCTGGGGCCAGGCCTGCGTCTCAGTGGCGGGCAGTGCTCTCTCCTCTGGCAGCTGCACTGAAAGGCTGTGGAGACTCTTCCACTTCCCAAAGAAGTGGGATCAGCTCTGGTCTATCACAGAGACCAGCCTGCCTGCATATTCCTGGTTGTCCAGCAGCCTGTTCCAGGCAAACCTGCAATGCTATCCTCTATGACTGTGCACTGTGCCTAGCACATGTACCAAGGGAATTCCATATGAAAGTGAGCACAGATTAAATTCCACCCTGCCCCGTGCAGGGAACAGGGCCCCTACAAGGATTTGTGCATCCCTCAGAGCACCATTAACTTGCAGGGACTATCACTGGTGTAATATACACTTATATGTGACCAGGATATGCCCTCGTCCTGCAGGGGACCTGGGCTCTACACATGTTCCCTTTCAATGCAGAGCTTGGCTTGCATGCAGTTGATGCCGAAGTGTTAGTGACAGTCGCATGGTGACATGGGATACTATGATGCAGCAGCTGGTATTCCCCATATGGTAGCCATTAGCTAAAAAGCCACATCTTTCTGCTTTGTATCTGAGGGCAGAACTGGGCCCAGGGTAGTTGCCAGAAGCCAAAACCAGCAGTCTTTAGCAAGGCAAAGCTCCTTTAGCCTGAATTAGGAGTGCAGGATTTGATGCTAGGAGCTCACAATTGGAATCCCTTGGACCCTGAAGCAGGAGGATAGTTTATTATTTTCCCTAAGCCTTCCCCTCCTCCCTCGATCCCCCGGCTCAGTTTGTGGAAACATGGCCACTGCAGGCAATGTGCTGTCTGTGGGAATGCACTGAATGAAGGAGGCACTGAGCATCAGAGCAAAGGCCAGGAGCATTCACATGGGAGCCACTTCCTGAAAAATCCATCCCCAATAAAATCCATGAGTTTCAGGGTGGAGGACAGAGCCCCCCAGATTGTACCACATGGGCGAGGGAGGTAGCTCCATCCCCCAACAGAAGAATGCTGTGGAAAGTTGCTGTCAAAACGCATGGAATTGCCATAACTCCTTCTTTGTCCTTCTCCCCCATCGAGGAAAAGAAGACGGCGGCTCTTTGTCTGCAGCATACAGGTATAGGTCCCCTGACTCCTCCCACATTTCTACATGCCATACCCCCTTCCTTGGAGTTTGCAGATGTTTTGAAGAACTTCTGTGTAGGATGGTTTTGGTTTGTCATTTGCTATGGTAGCCCATCCTGCAGGAGGGTTTCGCTTGAGTGAAGCTTGAGTTTCGCTTTTCGCTTTTAAAAGCTGGCTCTATAACAAATTGCTATACTTTTCAGTGCACTAGCATGGAAACTTAGGGCCCCTGATCAGTGTTTTGCCGATATGTAATGCTGTTCACAAATAGGGATCTCTACTTTAAGCTTGTTTGCAGCTATTCTGTGTTTCATTCCGGCTTCCTTGTCATTTCCTTTGTGGCTATAAACCAAACCAACATAGTGCCTGTTCTCTAGGGAATAAGCGATCTCTTTGTTGTACCATCAAGGTCCAAACATCTTGGCTGACGAACGTGTGATCAGAAAATACAATACAGTGAGGGTATATTTTGTTATCTATTCCTGGCACAAAGTAGAAGTAGTTCAGTTTGACCAAACTTCACTAATTTACACTTTGCTAATCTCTGCACTCCATAATTTACATGCACAAAGCAATGACTTCTCCCCATTTATTAACATGGACTAATAGCAGAAGACTAGTGAGGCCTCTTATCACTAAGACTTTGGTACTTTTGCAAAGCATAGGACAGCTCGCGTACTGTTATACAGTACACTGGGAAGAATGATCAATGATTAAAACCAAGCAACACTTGTCAAAATAAATTAACAAAGTATGTTTTGAGTGGCAACATCCTCTCCCTCTTATTGTGTCTTTGCCTTGCTAATTTGCAACGATCAGTAACTTGCAATGGAATTTCAAGGCATTAGTGCTACTTAGTGAGGTTCTGCCCAATAGCATGGACTCGATGAGTGTGTAGCACATGAGATTTTGGAAGCAATTTCCATTCTGTTGTGTTCTATTATACACTATTGATATTACATCTGTCACAGATGTAATAAAACTTCATATACAGAGGAGTGTAATCCACTCCTTGGTGTACACACACAGACTCCCTTATGGATTGTCACAAATCCATACAGTGTCTTGACACCTGGATTTTGCGTTTGGATCTCTGAGTTAACTGAACAATGTTTAAAATCACATGGCGTTCCCTATGTGCCTAGTTCCCATGACTATGCATCCAAGGTGACACAGAAGTGGAATTTATTTCATCAAGGTGTGGAATCAATTATGCTCCTGAAATTTGCTCCAGATCTTCCTGGTTCAGATGATAATATGCAAATAAATGGTACACAGTGCTGAAGAGTCTTACTCCCCTTCAAATCATTCCCTGTCAGAGGATTTATATTATAGTGAGAGAAGATAATGTGCATCTGGCCAAACACCTAAGACTAGCTTGTCCCATTCTGCACAAGAATGCATAATGCTCTGATGCATCGTTGCCTCTGGAGGGAGGAGTTAGCGGGTGCACATAGGGAATAAGCAATGTGCCCCACTGCAAATGTTTGATGTGGAAGCGGTGTAGCCACAGCATAGCGTTGAAAGTGCATGGCAAGAGATGCTGCTCCATTTGCTCGCTCTGTCATGGCACCGGAACTGCTCCCCTTCCAAGCCTAATGAGCAGCAAAGAAGATGGCTGCAGGGACCCTTTTAGCATGTGAGCCTCTCAGATCTGCTCCAGACAGCTCAAAATTCTGTTGAAGAATCAAGGGTAAGCAAATGCTATGTTTACATGCTCCTTACATGCAAAACGACACTAAATACAGCGGTGAAACACAGTCATTTCTGTTGTCATAGACTAAGATCACCCCAGGTATGGAAAGTGCAAGTTTTGTCATTGACTTCACAAGCAGCAGGATAGGGCCCTAACTGGAGAATCTAGTAAAAACCTCCATTTGATTTACTTGAACAAAATAAATTATTGTGAGCTTGTCCCTGCTAGTTTATATAGCTATCGTAAATCGCCGTTGTGTATATAATAAATTATCATGTACTAAGTGTCACATGGTAAACAAATTACCATGGGGCTAGTATTTTTGCTACCTATTTAGTTACTTGGAGTTACCTAATTTACATTTGTGGCATAGCGCCACCTTGTGGATACTGCAGGTGTGTAACAGGAAGTGGAGAGACCAGAGGAAGTAACCTAGTGAGAAACATGGGGACAGACATAGTTTGGGTTCTCGGCATGAGAAACTAAATCTAGCTTCATCCATTATTGTTTACTTGTATTATTTTAGTGCCTGGAGGGCCCAGCCCCATTGTGCTAGGTGCTGTACAAACATGTAGGAAAGAGCACTCACATTTGATGTATAAGGTGAGAAAAATCTGGGGGATACCACACACAAACAGGAGGAACACAAGGAAACAAAGACACCAACCAGATGAGCATGAAAAGCAGCAGTCTCAGCACACCTGCTGCCTGACCATAGTCAAGTTATGATCTTGATGTAATCATTTAATGCAGTTTACTGAAACCTGAGAGTCCCTGCTTCCTCAAACACTGCAACATTTATGATCTATTTAAAAGTTGTTGTTATTCAGTCTTGGTAGGGGCCAATGTGTAAATAAAAATTATTTCAAATCCCTAAGAGCAGTGATATTATTATGTAAGTCAATATAAGTAAAGAAGAATATGTTTCTTAATTATACAGAAATTACAGTGTCATTGATCATATTTGAAATTATGGGAGTTCTGATAATCTTGGAATTGTTACCCCCAAAATAGATGAGATAACTAAGTAAGAGAAGATACGTTGCAGAATACTATGTATTTTTAGGAGAGTGACTATCTAGAGATTATGAGAAGTAAAAAGGCCAAATGCGTATGGTCAAAAATGCTCCGAAATTATACAAAAGACAATTTCATGGTCTAGAAAGTAAAAATCTACAAGTAGAGGAAAAGTCACGTTGAGGACTAAAGAAATCTAGTGAGTAAGGTGCAATGAGAGGAAGGATTAATATCCACCAGTGTAGAAAAAACCTGGGGATCTGAAAAAGACAATGTAATTAAAGCACAACATACTATGATTCCTCTGCGGAAAAACCCCCAAGAAATGGAAACCTGCTGCTGTGTCTTTCCAAAGTGCTGCTCAAAATACAAGTACAGAGGGGAAGGCAGCCAACCACATTAGCTAGTCAGGTAGCATTGCAAGCAGATGTAGGAGCAGGAGGAAGCAGGACAAGTTAATATTGGCCTAATGGGCTAGGGGAATCAGAAGAGATGTTAGCAATGGTTCAAGAGAGAAGGGGAAGAAGAGAAATTCTGGAATTTACCGTGTACAATAAGTCCAATTTATATCCCTGGTAAAATTGTGGAAAAACTTGTACAGGGAAACAAACTTCTTGATGAAGAAAAATGGTTCTATATTCAGTATCAGATTCTGATTCATGGTTCAGGCCCACACCATCAAAACCATAGTGTGCGAGGGTCTGTTTGCACTACCCCTACAATAGCACCTTCATTGGGTGTGGGGCATCTGAGAGTACCAGAACTAAACCCGCTGCCCTTTGGAGGCAATGCAGTCTCAGGGAAGGGTGTCTGGCTGTAGGGCTGTGCCAGAGGAGATTCTGGTGAACTCATGGCTAGACTCCATTAGGGCAACTTCTGGGCCTAATTCTTCTCTCACTTAGACTGGTGTAAATGTGGAGTAAGGCCATTGAAGTCAGTGGAGTTTCTACCAGGGCCGGCTCTAGGCACCAGCTAAGCAAGCTGGTGCCTCGGGCGGTGCTGCTGAAGGGGCAGCAGTCCGGCTGTTCTTGGGGTGGCACTCCGGCAGCCCCTCTCTGCTGTTTCCTGCAGCGGCAATTCGGTGGCAACTCTTCTGGCTCGGGTCTCGCTGTCGGCGGCAATTCGGCAGGGTTTTGTTTTTTCTTTTTTTGCTGCTTGGGGCAGCAAAACACGTAGAGCCGGCCCTGGTTTCTACTGATGTAAAACCCGGTGAAAGGGAGAAGAGAATCACACCCTCTGTTTGCACTAGCCTTTCCCCAGAAGAGGTGGCCACACACCCTAAATGTATCAATCTACAGCCAATCTCCTGAGTGTGGCGTAAAGAACGAACTAAGCAGCTCCATGCAGAAGCTCAAAATCTGCTGTGTCTTGTGCCTAGACTATACTGTGACTTACAAAATATTAGTGCATAGATGGGTAGGAAGCAGCAGGCAGCGTGTATTTATGGAGACGAAATTTTGCCAGAGGAATCTGATTGCTTTTTTTGATGGAAGAGAAAAATCAGTGGATGAGGACAATGCAGCAGATGTAATATATTTAGATTATCTTAATTGAAAAAATTAATTCAAATTGTCTTGGCTAAGTACACAGCAGATTGAAAACTGACTAAATGGCTCTAAACAAAGGACAATGATAAACAGCATTGTATCAAGTTGAGAAGTCCCCCAGGGAACAGTGATAGGAATGGACTTACCTATTAACGGTTTGGAAGAGAGAGTAAACAACCCGCTAATGAAATTTGCAAATGATACTAAACTAGGACACCCTTGAACACAATTCAGGACAGAGAAATAATAGAAAGGGACCTAGAGAGATCAGAAATGTGTGCAGGAAAAAAATAGCAATTCAACTTAGAAAATTCAAGCTAGTACATCAAGGGAAAACAGTCCATACCAGACAGTACTCCACAGGAGGCAGCCACTTGGGAAGCAGTAATGCTGATGGAGACCCAAGAGGTAGGGGACAGCAGAGTAGACCTGAGCATGTAACATGATATTCAATATGGGTGCAAAAAACCAAACAGTGTTCTCCTGAGCTGCATACCCTAGTGGACATGCCAGTAGCCTCCATTAGAATTCTCCATCTGCTCTGTGTTGGCTTTTGCTGGAGGACCAGTAACACCGGAAACCATGAGATCAACAGACCCATTTTTCTGTTCCAAATACCTCTCTGTTCTAGATACCTATTAGAACCAAATTAAATTTTTCAACAGTAATTTTTGGCGATTTTAGCTTGAGTCAAACACAAAAATAATGATTTCTCTTTGACTTTTTCTCTTCCAAACGTAGAAATATAGCATAATATTCCTAATTTTATTTAAAAGAATTCATAGGAATAAATTGGAAGCATTTAGCAGACACTTGTTTTTGTACGGTTTAGCTGTTCTCGTTTTGAGGGTCTAGCATAAGACTTTTGGAGACTTTAAATATCGTACAGGGTTGTATTTGATGATACGTAGTTGGTTGATTTTCCAGTTTAGCAGAGTCTTATCCTGTGCATATTTTTCGTCAGAAATTTAAAACAAAAAATCATGTCCAATATGTAGGTCTCCCTTTCCTTTATCGTAACATTTATTTCAGTTAAAGCTGTTTTGAAGTGATAGACACCTTTATAGGTGGAGGTTTCCTACAACATATAAGCCAGTTTATCAAAGACCGGATTTGCTGCTGTTGTTTTTCTATTAGGGAGGAATTACACTAAGCCTCTAGCAGACATTTTGTGTTACCATGGCAGCCCATATTTCCTACAGGGTTGTGACCTCTAATGACTACAGTGGAAAGCTAGGAAAAATGGGGACTCTTTGAAGATTAGTAAATAAATGCATACTTATGCAAACTATCCAAGAGATGGCCAAACTATAGAACAGGAAAACAAGATTCTTAATGTTGAGTAAATGATTATATGTAAATACCTGTGTGTAAAAAAAATCACCTTTGATTTCATTGTGTTTTTTGAAACCCTGTTTTGTTTTCGTCATGAAAGTGGTATGTTGAATGCTTTTTATGAATAGGACATGTCAGGAAACGGAAATAGGGAGTTCAGAATTTCAGCACAGATGCTTTCTTACCATCTACATCATTTTCTTTTCGTACAGGCTTTTCAAATATTATTGCTGTTTTGATTGAATTTTCAGTGTTCTCTTAGTTCATCACTGCAAGATAAAATAAGGCAGCAGAATGTACTGAACTTTTAAACAGACATCTCAGTAGGGGCTGTCTTCTTTTAAAATAGCACAGTAAAAAAAAATTCTTTTTTAAAAAGAGCAGATTTATTTTTTATGAGGAGTTTGGTAAAAAGAAAAAAATGTGTCTACAGAATAGTCCTTGTTTTGGACCCTTTAATCACAAAGGTGTTTTATAGGATTTGTTTATGAATTCTAAATGTTTTTGTATTATATTTTCTAGTTATCTCTTACACGGTATATAGTTTCAGTAGAGTTGCTGATACTCCTTGCATCTTAAGTTAATGACCCTTTTCATGTAAACACCACTGTTCCATTGTAAAATAATTTCAGAGAAACTACCTGGAAATTAACAAAATGTATTGTCCCATGTCCCCTTTATTTACTTTTTCTCTGTAATTCACCAGACCTTTTTTCCTTCAGAGAGTACTGGTAACTTTTTTGACTTTGCAGCACAGGTGCTTGGTATGAAACTCTCAGAGAGAAGCCATCAGCTAAAAAAGGGAAAAATCAAATAGATTTTTGTACAAAAAAAATAATACTGTGAGCGAGTTGTCAGATCCCAAAGCCCTTACTCTCACTTCAGGAGTTTAGGATCGGGACAAATGTCACTAATTCCTACAAAGCAAAATTGAATATTTTACCCTTTTCAAATCCTCATTTAAAAAAGTAACTGTGGAATTCTATAGAACCAGGCTCCAAGCACACGAACTTCCCTTAGGTTTCAGTACCACGGTGGTTTGTGCCATGACTGTAATGTTAAATTTATAAGGGTACCTTTAGATCAGAAATCATATCAAGCTATCCTCATGTCCAACTCCATTTGACTGAACCCAGGCCTATTTAGGGCTCTGTTTAGCAGAAAAAAATCTGTCCATAGCTGGTAAGCCCTTGGAAGGCCGCCTCTTTCCAGCATGATGCTGGTGGGCTGTAGGAACCAGTTTTGCTTGCTTTGGGCTGGCTGCTGCTGCTCCAAGTGAAGTCACTGATGTCGATGGGAGCAGGATGGGCCCTCTGATTTCCTTCTACAGAGAAGCAGGTGGAGGCTTCATATTAATGAGCCCCTCCTTTTCTTTGCCTTCAGCTTCTACCAGGCTGGCTTAGGAAGGTCATTAATTGGTCTCCTCCCAGAGCAGAACTCTGAGCGTGTGTAAGTTTGTTCATCTCTAAGGTGTGCTACTGTCCTCTAATTCTGTGAACCAAATATGGCTGCATTTCACTGATGAGGAAAATGGAGTGTGTGTTTGGGTATTGGGTGTATATAATTGATATGTACTTTTCTTGTCAACTACTGGGAGTGGTCCTGCTACCCATGTAAACAAGGGGAGTTTTGCTGTCTGATTCAGTGAGATCATGTATGAGTTTATCAAGCTCTTTGGGACGTTTCAGAGTGGACGGAAGGGGCTGTATTAAGGTCAGTTTGCTGTTGTGACTTAGGCCCCGTGCCTCTCCTTGGCATTTCATGTTGGCTAGCTTAGGTGGCTCCCCACTCAGCCTGCTGATTTTTGGAATCAGGTGTCTATCTCTTAGCCTGGGTGCCTAACTCAGGGTTGTGAATTCCACTAGGTGACAGGGTACCTAAGTCCTCCTTGTCAATCACATGCACTGTCTCCTGTGCCATGTACACAGCAGTTTTCCTGATTCCCAGGCATGGAGAACCAAGGGTCTGAGCACCACTGCTTGATCAGCTCCCATTGGTGGGAGAGGGATGGACCGTGGTTAAGAAGTGACTGTTCCTGGGAGCTCATGTACCACTATTCTGCAGAGAGCTGTTTGTTCCCTGCCATGTGTTGTGCTTTCACAACGGGCCAAAGTGACCTCGATAGGTCAGCCCATTGCACAGCAGGTGTTCATGGCCTTCTTGGCCTAGCTTGGCTTGGGAGGTTGCTATAATAACCTTTTCCATGGTAGAGCCCTAAGGGAAGTAATAAATGGGATAAAGTAAGATCTTGCTGGATTAAAGAAGGGAGGCCCCCCGGGCTCAGCTCTTGGAACTTTGCTGTTTGGTATTTATGTAAATGATATATGCCGCTTATTAATTTTTTCTTATAATCTTTCAGCAGACTAGGTACCAAACTTTACAGCAGTGAATTGTGTCTCATTAAACTGCTGTCAGAGCAACAACTGTATGTATAACATCTTTCAGTGTGAGCTGGTAAAATAAATGGTACACGTTTCCCAAAAATAAGCTTCTATTATCTGACAGTGCTCTTAGACTCTGTAAGGTTAGAAATAATTACGATGAGCTCTCCTGATGAGACTGAACTTTGAAACAGGAACTCATTATAAGTGTCTGAGATCCTAGTTAGATGCTTCTCTGGCATTTGAATAGCATATTAATCCTTTAATAAAGTAGTGTAGATTATACTCAGCCTTCAGGCTGTGTTTCTCTTATGAACACAGAGAAGGATAGGTGCCCTAGATGTTTTTCCCTGCATTCTCTACTGACAGCACTAAGAGAAACTAGAGGATTGGTCCACTGGTACCTCATGGCAAATGTCAAAATGTACTTGTTAAGTGTGTGTTACAAGAAGATAGAGACATAAAACACGTTCATCAGTTAATGTCTATATAGGTCTGGTATTAAATACAGCTTATGCTGCCTCATACGGGCTTGGTGCAATATGGTTATATATACGTATATATGTAGGTATTTGGTGCTAGGCCCTCCATGCAGTGTTTGTGTGTTTGTATTAGAATATGGGGCCGGATCTTCAGTTGTAGCTCCATTAGCTTCATTGTCAGTGTATCTCACTCTTAATTAGGAAATTAGGAGTGAGGTTTTCAACACACACAGCACTGGCCTAACTCGGCTTCCATTGTCATTAATGAAAGTGTTACCATTGTTTTCAATGGGAGCAGAGTTAAACCAACAATGGGCCCTTTTGAAAATTGCACCCTTAAGTTTGAATGCATTTTAAATCATCTGTAGATAAATAGACACACATTTTTTGCCATCAGTATAGCTACACAGATTTACAGCAGCTGAGGTTTTGGTGCAGTGGTGTTACACTGTTGGAGGACCACAGCTTTTGACATGTTCCTAAGTATAGTATGCTTATTTAGGAACACGTCAAAAGTCACTTAAGAGCTTCAGCCATTTTTACCCATTGTCAGTTTTCTGAAGTACTTCTTCTTTCTCTTGTAGCAGATGTATGCGAGCTTTGCTTAGCATATACAAGGCTGGGTTTTGTTGTAATGTGTGGCAAAGGTTTTCTCTAAACTCTTGTGTGTTTGGGACCAAAATATTTGGAACTTTGCGTAGCCCTGGAAAGCGTATGTGGCCTATGCCCGGATCTTCTCCAATAGAGACTGGGGCAGTTGAATTCATATGGCTGGGAAGAAGTATGTGATTACTTTCCATTGGAATTCTCTTGGCAGCGGTGAGGAATGGTGGTCTGCACATCTGGAAAGATGTCTGCTCATGTACCCTGTAATTCTGCTTCCCATTTTCCTCAAGTCCCACGTCCCGTCCACCTTAGGCACAGTCCTGCTTGTGTGTTACAAAGTTTCTGTATCTCTCTTCTGGTTATTACTAGGAACGTCTCCATGATAAAGGGATCTTTGTTGCCTCTGCTGCACATTCACCCACCTAAAGTCCATCCTGGCCATGGACATCACTGCTGCAACCCATCCTCTGCTGAATGCTTTATCTGCCCTGTCATCTCCTCTTACCTTACCTATAGTACTGCCCTTCTCCATGGCCTCCCTGTGTCCTAGCTCTCTAGATCGCAGCCAGTACAGAATGCTGCTTCCAGCCTCTTTGCATGCATAAAGAAGGGAACCCCATCAATGACCAACTCCATTCCCAAACAGCCATGCTGTCTCCCGCTTCATCTGAGGATCTGGTTTCAAACTCTCTGGTGTACCTCGCCAACCTCATATCTCTCTATTTCACTCCCTGCTGGCCTAGCGCTGGCCTCCCTCTCTCTGATCCTCGAAACGTTCTGGTTGCTGTTGCTGACAGAGGCTTCTCTTCCACAGCTGCTGCCTTGGGGCACAGCCTCCATATGTGCCCTGATCTCACTGTCTGTGAGCAGCTCGTCACATCTCACCTGAAAACGTCTCTGGCTTGATTCACTAGTGGAGTAGCCCAGGCTGTGAGCCCAAGAGGTGGGAAACCTGCCCAGATAGGGGAGGTGGGAGCAGTGTAAGCTGCTTGAAATCTCTGCTTCTCTTGGTGGGGAAGGACTGGAGCCAGCTAATGTGGCCCAGTAATATGATGGGACCAGGTGAAGGAGTCTGAAAATGGCCCCCAGAAAATGCACTGATTCTGTGTCTGTCCTGGGAAGCCTCTGCTGGAAGTGCTTTTATTGTACCGCGGCTCTATGCTCAAACTGCTGTCCCCTCACACAACCCCACAGGGAGGAGGAAGCTGCCTGAGTAGCCACAAGAAGCAGTAAATTGCACCCCTGATGGCTGCAGGATTGACTCAAGGCCACCTTTCTCCCCTCTCGTAATTTCTCTCTCCTCCCGCTATGGTGTCTGATTGAGCTCAGCCACTGGATTGCTAAATTCTGCAAAGCGTTTGCTTTGGGTTACAGCGGGTCTGAAAAACAAACAAAGTTTGTCTGTCCTGAACAAAGTTGCATTGTCTACAGCTATATTTTTGATACCATAATTGGTTGCCATGGAGCTGATTCCAAACAGGCTTATGAATTCAAGTGAGGAACCGGCTGCTGAAGCGGATGAGGAAGCAAGAAGCTGTTTTTCTGCAAACCTCCATAGTGATAAATAAGAAGGAAAAAGCAAATCATCAAACGTGATCTATACATCAAACTGCCCCCAAAGAGGATATTTGCCAGAGCTTTTCCATCAGATGTTACCTGACGCTATGAAAAAGCCCCTTGCTTTTTGCTGGAATTTAGGGGTGGATTTAAAAGCAGCAGATGTACCCAGGTTTTAAAGCACAGTTTGAATTACAATGCAGTATCCTTAACTGCACCATAAAGAGTAAAACAAAATAAATATTTAGGATGGGAATTTCAAAAGCATTCAAGTGATTTAGGAGCACCAGGCCCTGGGAAAGTCAATGGGACTTAAGCACATAGCTGCTCTTTGTACCTTTGAAAGTCTCCCTCTTATTTAATCAAATTTTCTTACTGGCCGGCTCCTGTCTGGGTCAGCTGTCTTGGAGAAGTGTAAAAAGCCTGTCTGATTCTGCACACGATCCCTTTAACCCAATACTAACTCAGCATATCAATGTTCTACACTGCTGCCAGGTAGTCCTAAAGGCCTCTTTAAAAATATGTGTACTGCAGCGTTAATGGCTTGGGGTGAGTGAATTTGGAAGTCAAAATATTTGGTACTTACCTGGGGACCTGGTCTGTCCTCAGCATTCAGGTTGACTAGAAACTCCACCTACAGCCTCACTGAAATCACTTGACCTCCACCTGGAGTAAGATACTACTCAGAGGGTAAGAGTGGAAGAGCAGGGTCCGTAGTGTCTTTTGCCCAAGGGATCTTCATAGGTTTTACGAGTATTAATTCTTATGCTCCTCTGTGAGCTGCATTAGGTACATGTTATTCTACCCACTTGGGGGGGAGTGGGGGAGGGGAAGAAGTGAGGCACAGAGAGTTGCATTAGGTCAGGTAGGAACTCAGAGCAGAACAATGCAGTGCTCTTCACAGATCTCTCAACCGGAGAGGCACCTTCCCTTATTTTGGGTGTGGTGTTTGTTAAGGAAGTCTTAATTCAGAAGGGGACTGATGAATTGTGCAACTTGGCTGAAATGAAAACCTCCCCGTTCTTGTATCTGCTCTGATCCAATCATATTTGCTGCACTCTCTGCATCCAAATTAAACACTCAGATTGGACAGCGTGCTTTTGTGTACCAGGCCCCTTGCTGTGGGAGCGTTCTGCTTCTAGATGAAGCCGCTTCCTCTTTGTAAGAGTTCAAACAACTTGCAGTTGCTTTAAAAAAAAAGAAATCAAAGGGCGATTGCAATCATTGTAACTGAAAATTTCCCAACTTTCTGATCTAAATGGCTGCATTAACATACATTTTATGGCCTTTTCATAGGCAGCATTGTTTTAAAAAGCATCTTTGTACCTATTGTTGGTGTTGCTGCTGCTGTATTGTATATTGTATGGTTTATGATCCTGAGACTTAGTGACTTTGTCAGCGCTCTCCACCTGAAAATCCAATGTGTGTATCTCCCATGTTCTTTTATTTAGGTTAAATAAACATAAATAATGTGCTCGGCCTCTTCAGCATTGAACGCTTTCAACCCCTTTCCCTTTTAGCTCGGCTGCATTGTACTTTATTAGCCTTAAACTTGTCCTCATCTTCTCTCTCCCTCCCCCCACATCATACTTGTCTGTTATTGGCATTGGGCAACATTTTCAAAGGCGCCTCAGTGACCTCGGAGCCGAAGTCTTATTAAAAGTCAATGGGATTTAGGCTCCTAAATCATTTAGATGGTTTTGAAAATTTTATGCATTCTCTGTACATGGGTAATCCGATCCCATGATTTAAGATTTATCTACCAAACCCGCTGGAAAACAGTGGCTTTTGAAACAGTGGCCATTTGTTATCAAAACCATGGGGTTACTTGCTTAGTTTCAAGACCGGCCGATCTGTTGGCATATTATACTTGCTGCTCCTTTCTCTGCCTCTGAGCCAATGATGTTGCTGGCATCAAATAGCAAATATTGCTGCCTGTTCTGATAGATTTGGGAGGTGAAGTCTTATTCTTGATGTGTGGGCACTTACCTACATAATAACTCTCTTCAACAAGCATAGGAATTACTATATATGCACAAATCATCATGAGTCTCTTGGTTTTCCATTTTGATGTGGCTCCACCTAATAGTTTCTCGACACAAAGTAGCCTTTTTTTGTCAGGGCCTCTGCTTTGACTGCATGTTCTGGCTTGTTTCATTTTGGTCCATTAGACTGCAGAATGGAAATTAACTGAGCAGAAGAAGAGAGTAATAGAGAGGGAGAAGAAAGATGGAGAGGTACCTCTGAGGTTGTAATTCCGTTGCCATGTGAATTTTTCAAGAGTATGAACCAGTTTTAACTAGTTCCATTTCTGTGGATTTTTCCCCCTATGACATTTGAGATTTTTGTTATGGTTCTGCCAGTGTGTTTCCTTAAATAGCCCATCCATATGTTACACATTTCAGCTACATTTTGAATTTTTGAAGCAATTTTATTTTGCAGATCTGAGTCAATGTCATTTGCTTGAGAACTGCATTTATCTCTCAACAACTTGATCGGACTGGATTCAAGCTTAGAATATGTTGTTTTTATTTATTAGTATTATAAACATTTGCAAAGTGCCATCGCTTTACAAGGTGCTTTCCAGAAGTTATTGAAATTGAAGTAGAGTGGGATTTTCAGAAGCATTACACATTTGCCTAATTTTGCTCCTATTGACGCCCAACTCTCTTCCCATCAAGGCCAATGGTAAAACTCCCATTGACCTCATTGGGAGTAGAATAGGGCAATGCTGGGTACTTTTGAAGTCCTGCCCAGAGTTCCTGCCCCAAATTGGTTACATTCTGAGGCTCCTGCAAACACTTGTAACTTTAAGCATGTGACTCATCCCATTGAGTTCTTAGTTACTAATGTGTAAATGTTTGCAGGATTGGGCTCTCAATTAGATAAACCGAACAGCAGTTACAATAGATAAAGGAATAGGATGGTAATGGAAAGATGAAGCTTAAAACAAAGAATAACATATGATGTAAAATTATGTTTAGAAAGCTTTTAAATAGCGTGTCTGATGTAAGCAGCCAGGAGAGCTAGATAATGTTGTTATTCTTTGAACCCCATCTCATTCATCTGACAAGCAAGAATAAGCAGTAGTAAGACATTTTAATAAATGTTAACCCTTTTCCTTCCTGGGCCATGGGCCATGGGCACCTGTCTTGAGGTATCATCAATCCTGGGAAAATTAGGCTGCTCCAAGCGTTGTAGCCAGGGTGCAGAGTTTGGATTTAATTTTCTCTCATTACAAACACACAAAGTGATTGTGCACGTTCACGCATTCTCAGCTGTAAAGGGTATTGACACATCCTGTCTGACTTGTTTAAATTAATACATATCATTAGGGCTGGAATGGACCATTATGATTATCTAGTCTGATATTCTGCATAATGCAGGCAATAGACTTCACCCAGTGATTCCTGCATCTAGACAACTTGTGGTTAAGCTAGAGCATGTCTTTTAAAAAAACATGCAGTCTTGATTTAAAGACTCTAAGTGATGGAGAATTTAGTAAGTTACTTAAGGAAGCTGTTCCAGTAGTTAATTATCTTCACTTAAATATATGTATCTTATTTCCAGTTAAACTTTACTAACTTCAGCCTCCAGCCACTGGATCTTGTAATGACTTTGGTTGCTTGATTAACATCTCTTTGCCATGGCTCTGGTGCAGGGTTTTGGGAATCATTTTCATGCTGCTGTATAAAGAAATATCCCATTAAAATATCCATAAGCACTCACATATGTAATCATATAATTTAACCTCTTATTCAAGTGCAACTTGGTCATCCAATGTCATTGGCATTGACCAGCAAAAGGACATACACAGGCCAAAACAGATTTGATCAAATGTTTGTTGATGATACCTGCAGCATTCCCCAAGCTGTGTTTTATACTGGATACAAGCCGTTTTCTAACTATGCCAGGCTCTACTCTCAATTATAAATGGCCTAGTATGGACCTGGGTGAACCAGCAACAAGTGGTATTTTACCTTTTGTTTAGCTGAAGGAATCTCAGACTGTGTCAGTTTCCACTTTGTGCAAAATAATTCCTATGCCTGTGCTTACCAGTCTACTGTACTGACTGTCTTATTGTTTTACTGGTTTCAGAGGAGCAGCTGTGTTAGTCTGTATCTGCAAAAAGAAAAGGAGGACTTGTGGCACCTTAGAGACTAACAAATTTATTTGAGTGTAAGCTTTCGTGAGCTACAGCTCACTTCAGCCTTTGTTTTAGATGACACTGGATGACCCTCTCTTCAATTATGGGGCTCAGACCAGCAGAGAAACAAAATGTGGTTCAGGGAATTTTCTAATGTGAGTAGAAGAACACAAGGAGCTCTACCTCCCGGGAGTGACGAGATGACCTGGAGACTTCCTGAAAGGGAAAAATGTGTGCTGGGGAAGGAGAAGGCTCTTTAGAAAGCGGGTGTTGCTGAACAGATTTTGCTCTGGAAAAGAAAGTTGTTAGGTAAGCAGAGCATTTATGGTTCTGAAGAGCAAACTGGTACCTGTCTGGGAAAGCTTGAACTCAAGAGGATGGGTTTATGAATGAAGACCATGATACATCTGGATTTTGGAGAGTGTCTTGTGCCTTGTTTACATTAGGGAGTTTTGGCAAACATTTCCCATGGTTACTTATTCTGGTGCAGCTCTACTGTACCCTGCAGAGCTGCTCTGAACTGGGTTCAGTAACATGGTGCTAATCACAGTGTCCAGCTGGAGCCTTGTCTACATTAGCATCTTCCTGCTGCTTCCACTGGAGGAGCTGAGCCACTGTTAGAAGCAGTGGGATAATGTACCATAAACCATTAGCATCCAGAAGGCCATAGGGAGCCTAATCCTGCACTTCAAAATCCCAGGGCTCACAAGGAAACCCCTCCGCCTTGTACCCTTCTCTGAAGCACGTGGATACTACCCATTGTCAGAGGCAGGGTGCTGGTCAAGGTGGATGTTTGGTGTGATTCTAACAGTTCCTATGACCCTGGTGAGTATTTGCTAACACAAGGGCAGCAGGATCAAGGCGGCAGATTAGCTTTCCTTTAGGCTGGATCCAGCCTCTTGGCATCTCCCCTGAGCCTCTGCTGTGGCTTTGTAGGCAACAGTGCACCAAGAGTGCGGGGAGAGGGAGGGTCTGCACAGGACTGAGCTCTCCAATGCTTTTCTGCAAAGTACAGTTTCATTTGTTAGGTGTGGGTTTGTTTTTGTCCTGCTGAAAGTGAATCCACCTGGCCATGTCCCAGTCGGATGACTAAGAGCTGCTGCATTTAAGTTTGTTTGTTTTTAACTGTGCAGGAGTAGCCTATAGATTGCTCCCACCTTGTGGCTGCCAGCTGCCATTTAATAATGAGGCTCTCAGAAGTAGGTCAGAATAATCAAAGAACTTTCTTTCCTTGCAGACACCTATATCCGCATCAGGCATCTATCCTGTTTTATTTGAAGTGAAAGTGGCAAATCTACACCTTTAAGAGTATGGAAATGTCTGTCAGAATGAATTTGCACCTGGGCCATAAGGGCGAGGTATAGACAATCAGAATGTCTGTTTGAGATAAATTGTTCAGGAATTCATTCAGGATTGTCTTCCGGGGAGATGGGTACAGAAAGATGAATCAAAAATCTTTCCCTGCTAAACTAAATCTTGGTTCCAGGCCTGGTAATTTGAAAGGAGATAAATTTGTAATTCTACCTGGGAGCAAAAGAAAAGTTGACAGTTCCCTTTTCAGCAAACTTTGGCCTCTGTCCTTGGCACAGTGAGTGAGAGGCACTTTGGTGGTTCCCATGGGATCATTTGCAGGGACAGATCTCAGAATGTTCCTCCTGAACAGCTGGTATCTCTCACCCATCTCTGTCAGATATGAACACTCTTCCTGGGGACAGAGAAGGGGCGGGATTTGCACGAGTTTTAAAACAACAGTCTTGATTCCATTTTATGATGTGACAGAAGCAGCAATAGGGTGTGGTAGAGAGATGACTGACATCACTTAAGCAACCTGAGAATGAGCCATTTTATCTTAGTCCTGAAGAGACTTTTCAAGGACTAGGATGACCTTGGAAGGAAAACAACATTTCCACCACCCTTCCCGCCCTCACAAAGAATCAGTGAAACAGCTTTAAATGTGCGTCATACCACATCCATCAATGCCTCTTCTTTCAGAATCCAGAGGTTTAGGAGTGAAAGTAGCAGCAAAATGTCTAGACTATGACAGAGATATCTCAGCCTTAAGATGACTGAGTAGTATGAGTGGAAACTCATGTTCTATGATGAACTTAGGGCTAAGAATTCTTGCTCCTATGGTGGAGTCCAGGGTCCTCAGGACTTAGGTTTTACATGGAACTGTGCAGGAATGCCCCATCTAGGTTGAAGTATGCTCAGACCTACCTCTTCTTTAGATTAATTTAGCAGCAAACTGGGATGGTGGTTGAGTTCATCCCCATTTATAATGATCAATGGCTTCAGTGAGAAGAGAGCAGCTGCTGGTAATGCTAAGACTATGGCAAGTGGTGAAGTAGAAGACTATGGAGAAGCAGGGAGCCTTCTGTCTTCTGTCATTCCTAGAGATCTAGAAGGGAACATCATGTATGTTGGTCTTGCCTTCTCCAAGGTATCTTTTTGTTTTGGTAAAGGCAAACTGTGGCCTCTTCCTTCCTTCATTAGATAGTCATGAAAATAATCCCTACTCTCATCAATAGTCTGACTGAGTTCAAAGGAAAGGTGGATGTTGGGCAGTGCCCATGAAGGGTCACAAACGTGGGCTCTCTTGGATCAACAGGGGAAATGAATTTCTGAGTGGAGGGCACTGAGTGGAGGGCACTTTTCTGAGGATGCCCTGCCAGCAGCCCCTAGTGGACGATTTCATTCCATACAACTTTAGGCAACTTTTTGCTCCTTCACCATATAGCCTGAAACAAAGACTCTTGCAAGAAAGATGATGATGGGTTTACAGTGCCGCACTGTCAAAACACTTCAACGAACCAGCTGCAAAAGGAAAGGTGCTCAAATTGTAAAATTATACAATGTGCCTGCTGCATAATTTTCTGTTGAACTGATTCCAGCTGCAGCCCTTAATCAGCTGTTCCTTTGTAACAGGCCATTTTTCCTGCTAAGAATCTCAACTTGCTTTATAAGTGTGAGAGTGTAGCAACATGCACAGGCATTCCTGCTTGCTAATTGCAGCAAGGGGAGAGGGAGGAGGAATGTGAGCATAGGGCCTGGGAAGGAGGTGGCTTTTGCTGAAATGCTGCTGGTAAAGGCCTCTTCTTCCTTGGTACCACTCCAGACACATCACCCCGCTTGCGATCATCCACTGGCTCCCTGCCTCTAATGGCATCTGATTCTAGCTCCTTGACGTCACCATCTGGCCACCACCTGCATCTCTGCTCCCATTTCCTGCTGCTGCCCATCCTACATCCCTCTCAAATCCTTTGTCTCCTGTTCATGCTCTGGGCTTCATGCTCTGTCAGGCTGTCCCAACCGGGTCTGCCTGTTGTCACTCCCTCTCTTTTCCTTCAAACCCACCTCCAGAAGCAGCTGCTCCTTCCCTTTTTATTTCTCATCAATAACTCCCTCCCCAGCCCTCTGTCTCTCACCTGTCATCCTGTCTCTCCTGGGCTTTGCTTCTTTTGCTGAGGCCCCAATCCTGTAAACACACACATGCTAATGCAAGTGGCTAGTTGCACTGGCTTCAATGGAACTACTCCCAGGCTTGAAAGTGAAGCACACGTGTGTTTCCAGGATTGGGCCCATAGACAGTACGTTCTCCAGAGCAAGCAATGTGCCTTAATGGTCTTGTCAGGTGAGACTGAGATATAGGAGTGGCTTTGTTTTAATGATAGTGAGTTTAATTGTGTTTTATGCAAATACCAGTGGGAAAAGTGCATTGGATGCTGAGTGTACATGAATTCAATTCACATGATGGAAAATCACCCTCCATCTGGGCCAGAGCTCTGTTCTGAGTGCTCAGGGAATGTGAGTGCTGTCATGGCGTTGAAACTCACAGCTGTGCTACACCTGAGAGCAAAGGGGAAGAGTGGCATAAGTCATGTGTGTGACATCAGGTTCCTGTGTCACAGGTGGGATATCAGAGTTATCAGTTATGGCATTTGACATGTTGCTTGTTGAAAGTAATCATAATTAATGTAATCATGCATATGCTTTACAGTCCCTAGCACAATTCAGCTCTGTTTGGGCATTCCTAAAGTAAAAGTAAATTAATCCCTAACAGTGACTGAGGGCCTGATCCAGCAACCCTTGCTCAAGAAGTCATTTCAATCTTATTTGGGAAGGGACCTTTTCTCCTTACATAGAATCATGGAATATCTGGGTTGGAAGGGACCTCAGGAGACCATCTAGTCCAACCCCCTGCTCAAAGCAGGACCAATCCCCAATTTTTGCCCCAGATCCCTAAATGGCCCCCTCATGTTTCTGTTCAACACCTAGCATGGGTCTGGGTGCATGAAAAACCAACAATAATAATTGATAAAAGCCATCAGTGGAAATATTCCCTGGGCAAAGGGATTGCAGGATTGAGCCCTCGCTGAGACTGTTTTGAAATGTTAGCACTGTAGCAATATTTAATTTCCAAGTCACCTTTCTCAACTAAGTACAAATGTTTTCAGGCTGAAATGTTCAGTGCATTGTATAGAATCTGAAGGAACCAAGTGTATGCTGTGACCAAGGTTATAAAGCGATCAGAGGTTTCTGAAGGCATTGTCATAAACTGTGTCACCAGAGCCACTGGCTATGTTTAGTATCCTGCAATGTATAGTTGTTATGTAGGCACAGGTCAGAGAAAGAACCTGTCTGCTCCTAGGTACATATGAATTTACACATATGCACACACCCATGGAGCAATCTGATACATTTTCTCTTATACAAATATTTAAGCATTGTGGTCAGAGTAAATAAGGTTCTTTCTACTGAAAACCAAAATATTGTGCTTTGAAGTGAAGGCTCAGCACATAAACCAAGCCTTGCAGATGAAACATTAGGAAAACAAGGTGTATTAAAGAGGGCACCAAATCAAAGGCCTGGCAAGTGATTCTTTCCCATAGGGTAGGATTTAAAAAGTTCCACTCCAGTGAGGATGGTAGAATCCAGCCCGCCCCCATCTTTAGGGGAAGGATCCTGCTGTTCTGGAAATCAGGGGGATGTGTGTGGGACTGCAGACTGCAGGCCCGAGCCCAGCCGGATCTGAAGGGGCGTTCTGCATCGTGCCAGGTTGCAGACTGTGGGGCATGTGGCTCTTGTTCCTCTCTGGATATATGGACTGCAATCGCCATGTGGTTTGCCTTGGGGTCTGACAGCGAGGAAACGCGTATCCCCAGCAAAAGAATAATTAGCTAAGGGACAGCCCGCCCGGGCAGTCCTCAGCTCTCCCCTCCTTACTGTCAGCAGCAGGGAGAAGGAAATGGGTTTCCGAACAGAATACCGCCTCTTACCCACCCGCCCCCTCCATAGAGAACTGTGCTTGTGACCCAGCTGACATGAAATAACCGAGCAGCAAAACGCGACAGCGAGAGAGAAACCGCCCGCTGCTGGCTTCTTCCCGGGCGCCTGCTGGCAGCTGCGCAGGGCGCCGGGGTGCTGGGATAGTGGGGACAGGCTCCGCCTTTGTTGGGGCGGTGGAGCCGCCGCTGACACTGACCGCGGCCGAGGGAAAGTGTGCTCTGGTCAGCTCCCTAGTTAATATCGGCCAGTGCCCTGCAAGGCTTTGTGCATACCCCCGTCACTTCTGCTGGCCAGAAATACTCCACCCGGCCCCTGGGACTCCCCTGCGGCCTCTCTTTTTTCGGCTTGTTCTCCTCCCCCCCGGCCCCAATTTCCTTCCAGGATTGGTTTAATTACCTGAATAACTGATAAGGGAAGAAAAGCCGGACAGCAATGCACAATAAGCGTGAAAACACCCCCTGACCGGTGCGTGGGGGGGTCTAAGTGCTGAAGAGGTGTCCCCCAAGTGGTTGGGGGGGGGTGCACACTTTATGTATGTGGAGGCAGGTTACAATATCTCTTCTTCCAGGAGTGAAGGGGAGTCAAAAGCAAAAAAACAAAACCACCACCAAAGGTCGGTTTCAGTTGTGCTTTTAATTCAATGTCTCTACCTCGGGATGTAAGAGGTCCTGCTCCAGGTGAGCCAGGTAGGCTGAGAAATGTTAGCAAGTTACATTATTGCAAGACTCAACTTTATATAAAAGTAAAGACAGAAGTTCATTAATCTCTTTTGCGGTGAGTTTTTGTTGTTATTTGTTTCCTTTTTGAAAGATTCCTCCACGCCTCCTAGGATTCCTACTCAGGGGAAATAGCTAAAGGAGCCAGGGAACCTTATAGGGCCTTAGAATTGAACATTAAATATTAAATCTAACTTGGTCCTTAGAACCACTTGTGGCTGAATATTCACGTGCAGCTGTTCAGGATAGCCCCAGGTGGTCTGAAATCTTGGATCTACACTTCAGGCAGGCGTCTAGGTTTTCTCAGTCCCTCTGTCCAATGGAAACTCTCTGAAACACCATCAGAAGAGTTTGGGTGAAACTTTAGAGGCAAAATGTAAATAGGGAAGGAAACGTCGTGCAGACAAGCTAGCGTCCTTGTGCAAAACTGTTCACGGAAGCGTGCATCTAACACGGTTCTGATAAAAGCGAGCGATTGCATAGAAAGTCACCGAATTACATACAATAGCATCGAATGACAGCCTAGGAGACTTACACCGGAGCTGTTTTAATGAGACAGGCTCTAGTCCTTTGCGAACTTCGAGAGATGAAATAAAAGAAATAACTACAACTAGCTTCACCCCTTTCCGCCGTGTATTCGAATAAAACCGAAATGATGAAGGCAGTAGGGACAGTATGTTATCGCAAGGAACATTTGTCCCTCTAGGAATGTCAGTTTCGTGGCGCCAAACCTATGTTTACGGTTCCACCGATGCAGATAAAACTGGATTTATACAGGTAGGAAGGATTGATGGTAAAACGACACCTTAAAAGAGACTTTTGAAAATCAGGGTCTGGAATAAGATGTTGCAAAACGAAACGGCAATTAATTGCGTGTGTAAATTACATCCCCCACCCCCGAAAACCATAGGCGCTTTCTAACAGGTTTCCGAGGGGTAGCCGTGTTCGTCTGCATCAGCAAAAACAACCGGGAGCCCTCCCTCTCAGGGGCCGCAAGTTGACGCCCCGTTGTTCTGACAGTCAGAGCGGCTGGAAACAAACGGTACATACGGTGTAAAAGTGAAGTGGTCTCATTACTATCTCTCGAGCATTGGGGCACAGAGTTCACTTCACCGCGAAAGAAGACAGCCTGATTCGGGAGGTAGATTTTTTTTTTTTTAATGGAAAATGCAAATCGACAGCAATTCCTCCTCCTGGTCCAGTTGTATCATCTGAAAACGAAGGGAGAAATGTGTGAATATTTTTGACCTAAGCGGGTTTTGATCCGAACAGAAGCCGGACTTAAATCCGGATCATACGTGTGCGATACGGGATATAATGTGATAGGCCGAAAGAAAGGGTCCGCCTCAATCGGCTGAGTAGTTGGGTTCCTGAAATCCGTGCCACGACGGATTTGATTTAAATAAAGAAAAGTTGCCTTTTACTCAAGAGGCAGCTGATGACGGAGGAACTAGAAAGGGCCGAAATGCAGTCCCGGCGCCAGGAAAGGCGTGAGGGAACCTGGCAGCCAGTAGGGCAGGGTACTATCGAGTGCTGGGATTGTTGCTACGTTCCTTGACTCTGCTTCCTTTCACCTCCTGTGTAGACAAGCCAGTAGTTTTGTACCGGTAGCACCATTTCAGTAAGGGGGCGATCTTTTCACCAGAATAATCAGGCCAGTCCGACCCCCGCTAGGGACGCAGTTATTGTAAATAATTATCTGTATGGCTAGAAAAGCGTTTTGGTTTTTAACGTTGCAATTCAGACTCCCTGTGGCTGATCTGTGGGTTGAGAAGTAAAGGTGCAGCTATTTATAATCGTTGGAGACCTGACGTCTTTTTAAATGCTTCAGTTAAAACATGGGGTGAGTTTCTGCGGGCCTGGGTGGCCGGAGCAGCCGCTGGGGACAGTGTCCCGTTCAGAGCGGAGGCGCCTTTCCCGGCGAGCCTGATCCGCATTGGGAATTTCAGGGGGTGGCCATGCTGGGACGGTCCCAGAATGGGAACCGGCTGCTGGGAAAGAGCTCGCACGTGCTCCTCGGAGCCCGCAGGCAGGGAAACCCTGCGCCCCAGGTGCTCGGTAAGGTTGTGTCGTTCTCCCACGGTGGGTAGCTATCAGCACCCCCCAGGACAGATCGCAGGCTTGGGGTTTCGGATTAACTGCTCCCGCGCACGCAAAGGGGCTGGCATTGCACGGTGCCCTGGGCTCGCGGACCTGACCTCCGCGGGGTGAGATCACGGAGTGCAAAGCTTTTATTGCAAACCTCTCTGTATGCCCCCCCCGCCCCAACCTGCGCGGAGACTCCCGGAGGCCAGGCAGGGCTCCCCGCGGACGAGCTCGATGACACGGAGTTGCTGCTTTTCTCTCGGGGAGGCGGGCTGGGGGTGGCTCCTCGTCCCAAGGCCCTGGCGCTTGCCCCGCGGGGCGCTCTTTGGGGTGCTGCGCTCAGCGGGGCGGGCCTCGGACGGAACAAACCGATTCATGGGGGGCCACGTTTGGGAGCAGCCCGATCTGTCTCCCAGCCCCTGGGCGCGGGGCTGTCCCACGTGGCAGGCAAAGGGCGAGGCGGGGGCGGGCGGAGAGGCCGCTTGGAGCTTGCCAGTGGCCCAGTCTGGGGCGGGCAACCCCCCTCCCCCCCCGGCCAAGCTGGCGCTTAGCGCCAGGCCCATCTCCTGCGGGAAGCGGACCCGCTGCGAGGCTGGAGAGGGGCGCAGGTGAAGGGCAGCAGCGGGGACGGGGAAGGCCGGCGCGGTGGCTCCGCTTCTTTGCTTCTCTGCGGAGGCGGGTTTGCGTTTCGCAGGGCGGCCCGTGCGGTTTGCGACTCTCTGCTGCGGATCCAGCCTGCGGGGCCCTTCCCGGCTGGGGGCGACGTTCCCCGCGGGGCCGGCAGGAAGGGGCTCGCGTGGGACCCGCGCTGTCCCCACAGAGCCGCAGCCCGCTCTTGGCCTTTCCTTTCCCCCGGGACAGGGCGAGCTGCGAGAACAGCGGGAAGGGAAGCCGGGCGCTGAGACCCCTGCGTGGGGACCCCCGGCCGGGCGCGCCCTGCCCCGTCCCGGAGATCACTCTGGGGAGCTCTTGGCTCGAGCCCGGCTCCCGCCGGCTCCGCGCACGGGTCCCGTTAACACGTCTCCCTCCACCGACCGGAGCCCAGCGGGCAGGGGCTGATGTTAACGCGAGCCAGCCTCCTCCTGCGGTGCGGCTGGGCCCGAGGAAAGTACGCGCGGTGCCCTGCATTGCACAGGGGCGCCGGCAGCCCGCGCCTCCGAGAGCGGCTCCCTGGCAGCTGAACGCGGGAGCGCCGCGGCCGTCTGCACGGGTGGGCTCCGGGCCGCCCGCCCGAAGGGAGTCTCTGCGCGGAGGGGTGCGCGACCCCTCCTTGGTTGTGTGTGGGGGGGGCAGGGGGGCTGGGCTCCCCCGCAGGGCGGTGCGTGGGCAGCGCAGAGTGCTCCCGTGTCCTACCGCCCTGCTCCGATTGCTCCGCAGGTGTGAACGGGCGCAGCTCCGCAGCCGCCCAGGAGTCCGTTTACACCAGCTGACTCCGTCCCCAGGCCCCACCCCGCGGTTACCTACCGGCATCTGGGCAAAAATCTGCCTCTCTTGCCAGCAGACCTGGGCCATGCCCAGGCAACTGCACCGCGGGAGGAGCCACTAAGTCGAGGTCCCAGGCAAATCGGGGGGTAGGTTTCAGTTTCCAGAGTGGGGCCCGATCCCTCTCCTCTCAGCACCCCCCGCAGCCCAGTGACCCGGGCCAGCAGCCCCGCTTGGCCGGGGCTCGCTCCCTGCCATGCTTAGCCCGCTGCTCCCGCTCTCTGCCCCCCCCCCTCGGCCCTCAGAGGGCAATTAAGGAAAGAAACGATTTGTAGAGATTAGGTGAGTCGCAGCTTTGCATATTAACGCCGCGGCGCTGGGCTCCAGCGGCGCGCTGGCCAATTAGTGGCGATTCGCTCTTTCCGCCCGCGCTGGCTGATGCGGGAGGACTGGAGCCCTGCGGGGCGGGAGGTTGTTCCCCGCCGCGGGGCGCCCCCTCCCCGCCGGCAACCCTGGCTCCAGGCTGGCCACGCTCAAGCCAGGGGCTGCCAACAGGTGCTGGGGCAGCCCCTGGCTTGAAGTGATTTCCATCGTGTACCTGTGCGGGTCAATGGCTCTCAGCACCGCTGGCTGCCAACCCTCCAGGGTTGTCCTGGAGTCTCCAGGGATTTAATGTTTAATTAAAAATTGCATCATGTGATGAAACCTCCAGGAACAGGTCTAACCCAAACTGGCAACCGTCCCCCGCCCGCACTGCCCGGCCGTCTTCCATTGAGCTGTCCTTGGGGGTGAGCACCTGGCCCTTATTTGAAGAGCCCATCCCTTGACTGTATTCACCAGTCCATGGAAGGTGATGCCAGTGGCCTTGTCTGCCTGAGGAGAAGAGGTGCTAGGCTAAGGGGAAAGGTGGGTCCCTGAAATGTCCCTTAAAATAAAGGGTCCCGTATTTTTCATGGGGTAGTTCCATCCCACAAAGGTGCTCTCACTGCCTGAAGCTTGGGGGCTGTAGAGTGTGTGCAATGCAACTGCACTTGGGTGTGTGCCCTGGGCTCAGTCTGGGGGTAGATGGGCCCATCCTCGGGGACTGCAACAGCATGCAAGGCGCGCGTGCGTGGGTAAGGGCAGGGTGTGCGCGCGTGCAACTGTGTGCAAGGCATTGTGTATGTGTAACTGCAAGGCAGAGTTTGTGTGTGTAAGGCTGTGTGTGTGTTTAACTGTGTGCAGGCATTTCTGTGTGTGTAATTCTCTTTTGGCACCCCAAATATGCATGCATTCCATATAATACTGAGCCCTTCCTGGCCACATAAGAAGGATGGGATCAGGTCAGTGTGACAGCCTGGATAATCACAACTTGGGTTTGGAAGGGTGTTACTTTCTGTATATCTGAGTGAACCCCCCTGAGCGACACAGTTATACCAACCTAATCCCGGGTGTAGACAGTGCTATGTAGGCAGGAGAGCTTCTCCCATCCATATAGCTACCGCCTCTCAGGGAGGTGGATTAACTACACTGACCAGAGAAGCTCTCCCATCCTCATAGTAGGGTCTTCACTAAAGCGCTACAGTGGCACAAGTGTCCAAATGTGTGTGTGTGCTGGGGGGGAATGACCACCTGGCAACACACAGTGGATGTGCAGTTCCAGCATTCCAGAATGCGGGCATGGGGCTGCCTCAGTAGAAGTGCCAGATGGTAATCAGCCACTAACTGTTTTTACCCCCAGTAGGGGAAACACACATTCTGCGGCTAATTTTGTTCCCCAGATAGCTGCAGAGATTAAAAAAGTTTCCTTAAAAGGTTTGCGTTACTAAAGTCAGAGCAAGAAAACAAATGATAATTATATTAGTGCTGAATACCGATGAGTAACCGCCATTTATAGGTTAGACAGCTCTTTATAGGATGAACTAGAAAAGTTGTCTAGGTTGAGTATGTATTTATTACTTTGATTTATATCATTCATCTAATTCAAACATGAAGGCCACTATTCTGCTACCTGGATTTACAATGAGTAGGACCTTCCTCCATGAACAGTTGTATTATTGTAAACAATGGGACTGCTTCTGCCTCTCAGATGTCCTTTATTTCGAGGAACATCACTTGAGTCCCAATTACCTGCATTCCACACAAATTTGGGGTCCCCTTGTATTTACAATTGAGAAATATTTATATCAGAAATGAAGACCCATGAAACAATAGAGACTGTGGACAGAGTTATTTGTGCTAAAGAAAGGAATCCCACCACACATCAAGGTTTTGGCATGATCGATGTTGTGTGTCCCTTCTCGGGGGTCATTGCAACACAGTGTGCCCCACATTTAGGCCTTTGGGATTTTGCATGGACTAAGGTTAAGGTAGCAGTCATGAATCAAGATGGTTGGGGTTGGCCCCAAATTCATAAACAATTTGACATTCCAAAGCTACGTTACAAAAATGACACACAGCTGTGTCAAAGAAACTTCCCACCAGACTGGGACATTGATCCTACCCCTCAAAAAGCCTGATTTGGGTGGATACAAAGGAGTTAGCAATGTTCTCTGTAGGTCAGCAAACTCCAGCCCTGTCACACTGCTGCAGTTACATTCTTGAGCCCAGGAAATGATGCAATGTCTGTTCGCTGTCTTGACCTTTCTGATCTAGTCCAATAATATGTACGACAAATTTTAATATAATGTTTAATTTTTTTTAATTGCATTCCAAACAATGAGAAAACCTTTTTTTTTTTTTTTTTAAAGTAAACCCTGTTTTATTTGAAGGTCATTTATGTGTTGTGGTGTGTTATGCCAGCCTAAATCAAATGCATTGGATTAGGGCATGTGATGTAATTGATGTGAGTGTTGCAACTGCATGTACTAACTGGAAAGCTAGGAAAGAAACAACTGAGAACTTTGAGAAAAAGAAGAAAATGTTTTTCAAAGGGAAAATTTTTGCTTTTTTTTTAAAATGCTTTTCATTATAAGATTTTATTTTATTTTTCTGCATAGCTCCTTTGTGACTTGTTATTAGAAAACTGGTAAGAAAAACTCTAAGTCCACCTGCTATTAGACAGTCTCCGTATGTGTATACATATAATTACATTACAGCTGGTGGGGAAACTTTTTTTTTTTTCCTTGCAGAAAATGTTGACTTTTCATCAAAAAAACAAACACTCCAAAAACTGATAATTTTTCAGCAACCAAAACCCAAATATTTTTGTCTGAAAACTGCCAAAAAATTCAGATTTTGGGTTTCTAGTTTTCTGATGAAAAATCAAACATTTTCAAGGAAAGTGCACACTTTATGTGACAATTTTTAGTCAAACACCCAATTTTCAGTTGAAAATAAGTTGGAAAAATTTCAATCAGCCCTAATATATATACAAATTTATCTGTGCTTTCAAGTATATGTAAGACTTCAGAATATGTCCAGCCTATTTAATTAGTACAACCAATGGGCCAACATTTTCAAAGTTTGGTGCATCAAGTTAGACAGCTAAGTCCACATTTAGCCAACTAAATAAAGGCCAGCTATTCAAAGGTGCTCAGT
The DNA here is from genome assembly GCF_965140285.1 of Lepidochelys kempii. Classification (NCBI taxonomy): domain Eukaryota; kingdom Metazoa; phylum Chordata; order Testudines; family Cheloniidae; genus Lepidochelys; species Lepidochelys kempii. Next base: position 97,277,558 of record NC_136388.1, on the reverse strand, counting down.
CCCCACAATCGCTACGAAAGCCAATCTCTCATTATTATACTGGAGTCACTGGGGGGTTGCCACCTATGACAATCAGACTATTTGTTTAAGTGTGCAGCTTTAGGTACTCTAGTTTAAAAATGTTGGCCTTGAATGCTCAATGCCTCGAACCAGATTATGTAGTCAAGGTAAAATTTAATTTATTATTATTGTATCTGAGCGAGACAGGCCCTGCCTACTAGTGGCCTTAAAGTTGAGGACCAGGACTTATAATTACATCTGGAATTGAATAGTGATCTAGCAGAAGGCATGAGGACTGGTGTAACATGCTCTTGGCTGCTGCATTGCGTACAAATTGGGGTTTCTGGGCCAGAGCCTTGGTCTTCTATCCAGCCGCTTTGCCCTACAGGGGCAACAGGGCATTCCTGTGGCATAGGTCAGTCTTTGGCAGTGAAAAGGCAGCGCATCTAGTTTGTCACCAGTGGGAGAGGGTGTGGCCAAGGAGCACTGCACTTTGGTGATTCTCAGATAGCACAATGGGATGTAACGTAGACTTCTCTAAATTATGCCAAGTGCTGGACTGGCCCATGGTCAACCTCAGGATGGGAAGGGGGAGGGAGGTGGCTTAGAACCATCTTTTCTCCCACTCAGTCCCTGCGCTGAGTGTCGCTCAGCCAGATCTATCTGGTTTTCATCTTCTGCACTGCTGAGTGAAGGTGGCAAGAGCATGGGTGACAATGTCCATGTTCTTGTCTGAGGGTATGTCTACATGATGAAATTAGGTCGATTTTATAGAAGTTGATTTGAGAGGAATGGGCATAATCCCCCAGCAAGCCAGAGATGGAAGAAGGTATTTCTTGCATTGACATTGAGTAGGAACCAGGATTAGGTTAATAAGACCTGAGGCTTTGTACTGTAATGGCAATAAGCAGGTGGGTGCCCTGGATAGAGTGTGAGGTTGATATCTTGTTTAGTTCCTTAGGGTATGTCTACACTTCAGTTAAAACCCCGCGGCTGGCCCATGCCAGCTGACTTGGGGCAAGTGGCTGTTTAATTGTGGGGTAGAGGTCTAGGACCCTGCTTAGTGGTTCCCTCTTCCTTTCAGTATCATTTCTGTGCTGCCTGGTTTATGCTTGAGCCAGGTGTTTTCCATCCAAAAGGTTTTCCATCTCAGGCGTTGTGACATCTCTGTGAGACCAATGAGTGCAGCTGCCGAGAGGAGATGTAAATCTGGGAGTTGGCAGCATGCTGGTGACCCAAAGGCTGTCGTATCTCATGACCTCTCCAGAAGGCCTCGTGTTTTGGAAAGGAGGAGAGAAATTGATGTCTATTGGACTCCACATGTGAGGGCTCTAGGGGACAAGCAGAAGCTGTCGTTTATGACTTCCTGGGATCCCTTGGAAAGCAAGAACTGAAGCCAGTAGTCCACTCAGTCAGCTCTATTGAAGGCTACAAACAGGACACACCTTACTGTTTACACTGCTGGATCTCTCTCCGTAGCCACAAACAGGTCATCCATCAGTGCTACCAAAGGTGTCTTTGTACCATGTCCTTAGAAGGAAGCCTGAGTGTCAAGGGGCTAACATGTTGGCAGAGGTCGGATGTTCTTGGAACTCGGTCACAACCTCCTATCGCTAGTTTTGCATGGGAAAGGGAGTGTAAAGACTGGATGGCAGATGGTGAATTCATGCTTCAAAGAGGTCAAACTGCTATTGATGATTATGATCAGAAGAGTGACAGGTTTTTTCTCACTGTCTTTCATCAGCCATGAGGGGCAGGGCTCTGTTTCATGTTTAGTGGCCTGGATATCCCTCAGAGCATCCACGGACTTGGTATGATAGGGTCAAATTGCCCTGAAGAAATGAGACAGTCGTTGCTCTGGTTTGGTAACCTCTAGTCTGGCTAGGCAGTCTTGAACTGTATTGTTTTCAGCAAAGTAGGAAAAAAGCTCTTCATAATAGCACTAGGGCCTGAGGTCTAGTTACTGCATTTGGGCTGATTTGCCAGATAGCCATGCTGCATAGTTTTACCTGCCTTAATATTGCAGACGTTGTGACAGAGGAGTAGATTCTTTACAGCTGTGGGGCATTCTTGTGAGAACTGCTTGGCTGCTGGTGAAAAGATTCTGCCTATCAGTTGCTCTCCCTCCCTGTAACCCACATATGCACTTTTCTTTTTTCACCCCAGTTTGGAATTAGATTTACTCACCACCGGAAAATTCAGAGGTGACTGGTGTGGGGGATTGCACTACATGGGCGTCAAGCTAAGTAAGTAAGTTTAATGGAGGCTAAGAATCAAAGTAGGGTAATAAATATATACATATGTTGAGAGGGCCGGAAGATGACGTAAGTTATACCACTCTAGCCTTGCTTAGATTCATGTCTGAATTTGGCCTAGTAGAACTATGCAACTCCAGTGCTATGCTAGAGAACACTGCAGTTAACTCCCATAAGACGTTATCCAGGCAGATCTCGGTTATGCAAATAAGGTCAGGTGCCTTATAAGAAATACTCTTGTGAAGGACACTGGTTGTTTGGGTGACTGGTCTTGTATTCATCAACAAGAGCCTCAGCTTCTTCGGCCACAGACCAGAATGGGGTCAGTTGGACTGTCAATATACACCTGTCCTTTGGACTTTTCCTGTGACTTGGACTTGGGTGGTGTCCTCCCTGCCTGCTAGGATGGGGATTTGGGAAGCTGAGGCCTTTCAGAGGGTACATGGCCCTCTGAAGGAGTCAGGGGCCCAACCTACCTCTGACAGGCTCTGCAGCGGGGAATGAGGCAACTCAGGTTTACCTGGGACTAGTAAAGTCACTGAGTAACTGGGAGGTAGTTAATGATTCAGGGTAGCCCCCTGGGCATGATAAAAGGCTAAGGACTCCTAAGGAGAAAGGAAGCTCAGAGGATGGGAACTCCCAGAGAGCCTAGGCAAATGGGGTGGAGGGGAAGGAGACTGCACAGCTCTCCAGGCAGCCGAGAAGCCGGAGGCCTTACAGCAGAGGAAGCTGCTGGAACCAAGAGACTTTTGTTTTGGGACTTTGAAGGCGTCTTTTGACTCTGAGCTAGGAGCCCTTAAACCATTATACACATGCTCTTTTCAGAAGGCTTTACTGAAGGGAGACACACTGCTGCTATGTGGAGGGTTGGGCATTCCCTTGACTGAGCTGCTTAAGTGACATCATTTTCCCCTCACTGAGGGCGAAACTGAGGCAGGCCACACGCAGCTGCACAGGGGTGCTTGGGAGGCAACATTGCCACTTCTACAAGGCCACCTGGGTTCCTTTGCATTGTGAAGTTGCTACAGCTCTAGTCTGCCCTACCCTAAGACAGTGGTAATTTTGCTAAGCCCACTTGGCTGAAATGCTAGCATGGCGGTTCCCAAATGGACACAGCCGAGTGTGCAAGAGAACTGAGAGTGAGTAGTCCAGAGGGGAGCAGTTTTTCTCCTTCCCTTCCCCCAAGAGTTTGCACTGGGTACTACGTTACCCTCTTAGCGCCTTTCGTGTGGGAGGACCTTTGGCTGGACAGCAGGGAACAGGAGAAGCCCAGAATGCATCCCACCACTCCCCTGTCCCGTTTTCTGTGCAGCCATTGGTTGGGAAAGAGGGGAATGGGACCAGCTGATTGGGTGCCCCCCTCTGCCTATTTAAGCTAAGCCTGGGCTTTTCAAAAGCCTCTCTCCTCTCCAGTTAGCTGCCCAGCCCTCCCTCTCCTTAGCTGTAGATTGGGAACTGTGCTGCAGACTTGTCAGATTGCCTGACTTTTAGAGGTCAGAGAGAATTTTTCCCATTGGGCTAAATTGGGATGGGGCCCAGTGGGTTCTTTTGCCTCCCTTGCAGCCTCTGGGAGGCTCAGATGGGTTAGAAGTAACAGGATTAGTGCTTCCTATAACACTGTTACAAGTACTGACTTGTTGCTAATTGTGGCTGTTTTCCAGTGCAGATAAAAGCTAACAGGGCCAGCTCCCTGAGGGAAATGAGTCCTGGGCTCGCCCCATTGGACCTTGTGCTCATGGAGGGAGGAGCCTGAAGTCTTTGCGGACCAAGGTTCCTCCCACAGCCTTGTAGCCTCAGTCACTCACCCTATTTATGTGGCAGTGGGGGGTTTCACAAATGAGCTGAAAGTCCATGAGGTAGACTGAGGAGGGCCTACCTTGAGTTATTGTTTGGTTTGTGGTTAAAGCCCTGTAATCCACCCTGGAACCAATGAAATGCCTTGTGCCTGAGAGCTGGGGCAGGCAACGTAGTATACATGTGTAACAATGCTGCCTCTGGCGGGACACAACTGAGAGTGTCATTCAGGACAAATTGCTGAGAGCAGGGCAGTTACAGTCCAAGGCTGGGTTTCCTGTACTGTTAAGGCACACCAAACCAGCCAAAGAGAGAGGACTTTGGTCTCACTCCACTGGCTAATCATAAGTCATACAAGCAATTCCCTTAGACACGCCAGTTTCCCAGTATTACCACCAGTGCCACTGGGGATGACTGGTTATGAAAACCAATACCCCAGTAAAAGAAAAAAGTTTCTCCCGATCCCAAAGGACCAAGCCCCAGACCCATGTCAATATACAAGTCAGATCTTACCCACAAATCACGCTGTTGCCAAGCCTTTAGAATCTAAAATCTAAAGGTTTATTCATAAAAGAAAGAAATATAAATGAGAGCTACAATTGGTTAAGTGGAATCAATTACATACAATAATGGTAAAGTTCTTGGTTCAGGCTTGTAGCAGTAATGGAATAAACTGCAGGCTCCAATCAAGTCTCTGGAATACATCCATAGCTGGGATAGGTCATTCAATCCTTTGTTCAGAGCTTCAGTTTGCAGCACGGTCCCTCCAGAGGTCAGAAACAGGATTGAAGGCAAAATGGAGGGGTTTCCAGGGCCTTTTATATCCTCTGCCATGTGGAAGGACACCCCTTTGTTCTTACTGTGGAAATCACAGCAGCAAGATGGAGTTTGGAGTCACATGGGCAAGTCACATGTCCATGCATGACTCAGTTCTTTACAGACTGATGCCATTGTTTCCATGTTAGTTTGAACATTCCCAGGAAAGCTCAGATGTGGATTGGCGTCTCCCAAAGTTCATTGTCAGCTAAGTGTTTCTTGACTGGGCACTTACTGAGACTAGTCCTTTCTCAAAAAGCTGACCAAATGCTTCACTGAGGCTACTTAGAATCAAAACACATTGAGATACAAGTACATAGCCAATATTCATAATTTCAAGTACAAAAATGATACACACATACAGATAGCATAATCATAACCAGCAAATCATAATCTTTCCATAGACACCTTACTGGTCCTCCTTTGTACAGGATTTGGTGCAACTATAGGACCTTGATTGAAACAATGATCTATACGGTCGCAGTTCATGTCAGCAGCATGCCCAAGGGATAATTAATGAAGTTGCGGCCTCCCATTTAAACATATCTCACGTGTCTGTAAGTCATCTGCCTGCTTATCCTGGTCAATGCGCCATACTGTGTGAGAAGGGTCTTTTCTGAGCCTTGTTCACACCCTGGGGGCAGTAGTTTGTGGTGGTGAGTTTGTGCTGTGCAAAATCCTTCTGAATGCATTTGGCTTGAGTTCTCTCTCCAAGGTGTTATTACAAAACGCGGCACTGTCTTGGACAGGTCTCAAACTACACTAGATAAAGTGTCTCTGAGAGTCAAGTTTTGAAGAGACAGATAAATATTTTTTTCCGCTGGGTTTCTGGTGGGTAATAGTGCTGCCCAATGGCTCGTTGGATATTAGAGCTAAATAACAAACCCCGGAACAATTGTACAATCTTGTTTTGGGATTTCTAGTGGCCAGGCAGCGATGGCCAAATTCATATACAAATCTCCCAAAGAGGCGTCTCTTTCTCGAAGATGCAAACACAAAATGCTGGAAAGTTTCATAAAGGCTGCTGTGGATCCTGCAGAGCTCTCGCTGATGATGTTTTTTCAGCATTAGATTTGGGGGAATTATTATATTATTATAATATATATTATAAATATAATATTATAAATAATATATAAATATAATATTATTATTATGAGAAAATTATTCACAAGGATTTATTTGAATAGAAATGCCTTTGGACTCCACAAATCCTTTTATTTCCTTTCCAAGAACACTTGCGTCAACGCATATTTGTTTGCAAACGTTGACCTCATGAAGATGTGTCGCACATACTCATCTTTATGAGGTCCACGTTTGCAAACAAATATGTGTTGACGCAAGTGTAGCGTATGTATGGGGTGGCCATCTTGAAAGCACTTCCTCAGGGAGCAGAAACCATACCATGTAACTTAGATGATCCATCACACAGTACCAATGACCAATTTCCAACCGGGGATGCTTAGTGATTAGTGCATGCGCCAAAATAGGTTTGCAATAAACAACTCACTGAAAGCCTGACCCAAAGTCACTTTAATTGAATGTGCAAATGTAGTAGCACAATTGCACACGTATTTGGGGGTAGGCCTAAGCGAGCTGATGCCCTTTGAAAATATGTCCATTCAGAGTGATGGGATCTTGGCTTATAAGGGATCTCCTTATAGACTCTCTACAGTAAACTGCAGAGGACTCAATTTATCTGTCCCAGGAAAATAAAGAGCTGTCCTGGATACCTTCTGTACATATAGACTCTTCTAAAGTTGCTCATTGTTTTGGCTGCCTCTCTGCTTAATATGGTGTGGCCCTGCCAGAAGCTCAGCACAGCCGTGGTTCCATAAATCCGTGCATTGGTCAGCAATCTGTCATTGTGTTTTCATGCATCAATTTATTTTTTATTTTTATTTTGTGCAGGGACTTCATAAAGGGAATATATATGTAGTTAAGTTAAGGCAGGGGACAGCTAGGAACTTGTAACCCAGTTGTGGCAAAATTGTTGCTCTTTGGTTTTATGCCCTTAGCACATCTTCAGTGCAGAGAGGGCCATATTTTTGCCTCACTTAAAACAAAATGAAACAAACAAAAAATCTGGAAAAGGCCCAAGATTCTACATCTGGCCCTGAAACTGACACCTCATAGAAGCTAAGAGTGGACAGGGAGGAATGAAAATGATTGACTTGACAACAGTGCTGCACTGTTCTCCTGTGAAATAATTGAATGATCAAACCAAACTAAAAAATAAATCAGACAGCTAACGGTCACTCACCCAGTGAAGCCCTGCTTCCCAGCGATGTGCAGCTGAGCCCATGCTCTGACTGTTCCTGCTGCAGGACACTTCATACGCCTGGTGGTGGGCAAAGGCGGGTTCAAGGGGAGCCATTAGACATACAGATTCCAAAGCAGAGTTATTTTTTCCTTTGCTTCCATGTCTGGTGGCTGCTGATCAGGTTTGTTTTTGCTTTGCAAGGAGTCAAGGGCTGTCCTGTGGTGTTTGCATTTGTATGCTGCTCATTTGCTGTCATTGTTTGCCAGGCTCTCCTGCATTGCGTCAGAAATCTAATAAAAAGAAAGCAGAGAAAAGCTTTGTTTATTGATTGCCATTTTCATATAACAGGCAGCAGATTGGGCATGGCAGTGAAGCTGCATCCATTTTTAACAGGCACTTTGGAAACAGTCACAACAGGACATACCTCCATGCTTCCACCACAGAGTCAATGTGAATCACTGATAATCCCCACAGACGTGCAGCTCCTGCGTGTACACAAAGTCCTGCTGGGCCTACAGACAACAGGCAGCTAATGGGGGAAGTGAAAGAACATAGATGGAGGCCAAATTCTCAGCTGGCATAACTCCATTGTGTTTCATATGCCAGCAGAGAATTTGACCCTGGTCTCTAGGGGCCCAATTCTATGAGGAACCAAGGACCAGTTCCTCAAAGGTATTTAGGCTCCTAATGTCCACTGATTTCAATAGAAGATAAAAGCCTAAATACCCTTGAGGATCTGGGCCCATGTGTCTTCGCCTCCCATTGAAGTCAGCGGGAGCTGAGTGTGCCCTATATCTCTTGGGCGGGGCTCAACAGCTAACAGAGTGTAGGCTGTAGCTCTGAAGGAGAGAGGTGTAGGAGCATAGTGGGAGTCTGCAGGGCGTAGATGGAGTGCCTCAGATTTGGAGGTGAGAGGAGAAGGTGTAGCAGAGCCAGCTACACATGAATCAGCTGACCTGTGACTTGTTTCTACATAAGCCTGCTTCCCCTTTCATGTCAACTTGGAAGGGAAAGAGAGTTGTTGGACTCGCAAATATAGGCACCCTGGAGTTTGAAATTGTACCTTTCCCCAGGACACAAACATTTTATTTATTACAAAACAATAATCTGCTGCGCAAAGAAACACAACACCTGCTGTTTAACTTGGGTGGCTTTACCCAGGATAAGGGAATGCTTTCCTGGCATCCATGGGTAAAAGACGGTTGGTTCTGCATCTGCACCTGAAAGTACCTCCAGCGTCACACTGAGCACAGAGACATATACTCCTCTGCCTTGATCACAAGTCTGCATGAGAGCAAATGCATTACTGCCATGTGTGGCGAGGAGTTGGATTGAAAGTAACCATGGCATGCCTTGACACAGCTGCTTGCCTGGAAGATTTAAACTCCAAATTAAATAGTGTTTTTAAAAGATGTGTGGCAGCATTGCTCTGAGGTGAATCCCGCAGAATATGAGACCTTAGAGTGGATAAGAAGTTAGCAATGTAACTTACAAAATATTCAGTCCAAAGGATTAATTGTGAAATGGAACAGATGCTGAGGCAGAATATAGAATATAAAGCATTAATAAGGAAACCAGTTATGACCTCGTATTCTATTAGCAGCTTATGCAGCCTGTTAGGAAAACACCATACTGTATTATAGAGTGCCATATGGTATTGTACTAACTCAGTGCATAAATCCCTAATACAATTAGAAGCTCCACCTTCCATGTCAAATGAGAGCCTCCTATATTCTGTGCGTCCTTGTCTGCAGGGATTTGTGGATTGTTTAAGTGTAAAGGTACCAGGATGGATTTAAATATTCCATATGGAAGGAAAAGGGAAGAGTTCTTGCAGTCTTTCTAGTATAAAGCTTTCTACGCTAAGGCTTACGCTGCCTTCTTCCTACTCCTGATTCAAGATGATCCTTGGAGGTGGCTCATTGGTTTTCTTGCTGAACTGGCTATCTGGATTGTTCAAACTCAGTTTAAGAGCATTCCTACAGTTTCTTTCAGTTGACAGTTTCATTGGTAGCATACACTATTTCACCAGTAAGTACTAGGCAGGGTCTGCAGGCATTGGGTTTATTGGTGCTAGCGGAGGAAACTCTATGCAGAATAGATATTACATTAAGAACGATCAAATTATTATGGCTCAGAAATCTGAGACCTTATTGCAAATATGGGGAAAATTACTCTTTCATCTGACAGGTTTCAGAGTAGCAGCCGTGTTAGTCTGTATTCGCAAAAAGAAAAGGAGTACTTGTGGCACCTTAGCGACTAACCAATTTATTTGAGCATCAGCTTTCGTGAGCTACAGCTCCCTTCATCATGAAAGCTTATGCTCAAATAAATTTGTTAGTCTCTAAGGTGCCACAAGTCCTCCTTTTCTTCTTTCATCTGAGTATGGCTTGATCTCTAAATGCTAATAGTTTAACAGTAGTTCAGGTCTGACCATTCATAGATCACATGTGAGAAATCATAGATCAGATGTGAGGGCTTATGGCACATCTAGGAAAACTTTACTTTTCTAGTTATACATGGCACCACTTTCAGTTCCTAAGAGACTAGGAGAAGTTTGGATCCAACCATTCATCCAATGAGACTCTCCAGATTATACAAGACTAAAAGGAGACTGTATCCAACTGTTCCTTCATACAGTGAAACATTCATTCAGAACAGCAAGATTCTAAATTTCATTTTTTTCCAATATTTATCTTTCTTTGTTATATCTAAAAAAATATGACAAAGTAAAGTAATAGTATCTGATTGCTCAAGGAAAACCTGCAGCTATTTCATTTCATAGACATACAACTGGGAGATGCTTTCATGTCCTGGAATATTGTACATGATATTTCCCATCTCAGTTTTGATGCTACATTATATATTATTTTATCTCTTAAATTTTCATTTAATTGTTTTTATAAAAGAAAGCAAACCTTGGCATCTTTAGGAACTCCATGTTGGTAAATGCTGAACAAAAACATCTTTTCAAATTTCCAGTTTCGAATATAAAATATTTATTTCATTCCACAGTGGTACAAACTGAAAAGTAACCATTTATCTTGCAGTGATATTTATCTTATCGGCGTGAGATGGGGAATTCTCCTATTTCTGCCATGTGATCTCTTTGACCTCACTTTGCTGCACTAAGATAAACACTAATATTTTAATTTGTATCATTTCATGATTAGTAATGGGGAACTGAAATCCAGTTGAATCAACTCATGCAAAACTCAGAGGAAGTTAACTATTATTATTTATTTGTATTAAAATTGGATCTAGAGGCCCCCAATACAACGGGAGCCCTATTATGCTTGGCACTTCATGAACACACAGGGTACGTGTGATGGGGCATTTACCCCATACCAGCCTTGAAAGGGTTAACGAGGCTGAGAAGGAGACCAATTAACTTGATGATGCACCTGATGGAGAGCCAGAGCCAGAAAGGCTTATTGGAGATGGAGTCCAGCTGAGAAGGAAGGGGGTGGTGGGAGGGGAACTGGTATAAAGATAGGAAGTTGGCAGCAGGAAGGAGCTGTTGGGGAAGTAGTCGGCAGTCACTCCCTGGGGGAAGGGAGGTGTGTTTGGGGGCTACAGTGCAAATTAGCCTGTGGCTCCTCCCTGGGAGGAGGAAGTTTGGGCTGGTAAACCTAGAGCAGAGGGGAGCCAGAAGGTAGAGCTGAGAAATAGGAAGGAGTCCAGGGGACGAATGTGCTCTGGGAACGTGTAGGCCACTTTTGCTAGAGAATGGATCCCTGGTATGGAACCCGGAGTAGAGGTTGGGCCCGGTTTCCCCTTCCAGCCACAAGAGGAGTGGCACTGTCAGGACAGCAAAGGAATGACTGCCATTTTTGTATGGAAGGACTTTGATACCCTGGAGGTGAGGACTATAGTGACCTGGCTGGAGGGCTGAGTCATGAAGGAGCACCCAGAGGAACAGAGAGACCACGGAGGGAGGAACTGACAGAAGGGTGGACCCCAGGAAAGTGTGTCTCCACTGCTTTCAGAGGTACGACTGCAGCATGTGTAGACATACCTGATCTAGCTTTGATCTATAACAATAGCAGTGAAGATGCAGCAACACGGGTGGCATGGCAGTGCAGACTAGCTGCTTGAATACATCCCCAGGGTCCTGGGTGGGCTTGTGCAGCCCATGCTGCCATGACTTCACTGCTATTGTTATTTGAGCTAGTTTGAGCAAAGCTAGTTTTGATCACTGTCTATGCATGCTGCAGTCACAGGTCCGACTGTACTGCAGAATACCTCCAACGAGAGACAGACCTTGTCTTTGGGTTTGTCTACACAGTGCATTAGCTGCGCAACGGGTGTAAATTCAAGGGTGTACTAGTGTGTCAGGCACTAACTGGCCCATGTGGATCCTGCTGGCATCCATTAAAAATTCCCTAGCACATGTTAATGTAGTACTGTTTGAGCTGGGAATAAAACAGAGGTCTTCTGATTTCCAGTCCAGTGCCCCATCCACTGGACCACAGAACTCTTCCATGAGTAAGGACTGTAGTTTGCAGCCCTATGTATTAGGAAATATACCACTCACACTATTCAATTTTCCTTTGAATTTGTTTCAAGAACTAGCTGATCCCGTCTAATTTTAATCCTCCTTAAATTGGGAAGGATAAAGAAATAACATGTTTTATTTCCCCCCTTTTACAAGCTTTCAATCCCCCTCTTTCTTCAGCCAGCAGAAGTAGAGGCAGGGGCTATGGAATAACTACCTTCTCACACTATCCATTCATGCACTGATTTATAAATTGCCCATTTGTTCACCTGATGCAGCATATTCTAATATGATAAAATTCTAAATATATTTTGACTGAAATTTCTCAGCTAAATGAGAGCACAGCCAAAATATAGATGGACCAAATTGAGATTTTGTTTTCACCATTTTCGTGACCTGGTGTTTGAATGCTATAGCATGTATTTTTGGGGCTGGAGTAGTGAGTTCTAACCAGGGAGCTCGCTGTATATGAACAGTATTCACAGTCTGCTTGCTCTCCAGTGTTATACAAGTTGTACAGAATTAATAAAAATATTGTGCAAGAGGTTTCTGCCACACAGCTCTGCTAGTAAATAGGCAAGCAACTGATGCTGTTTTCTAGAAGCTGAACAAGCCAAAGAGATGTCAGGGATAGACAGTGAGCAATAGAGTTAGAAATCAGCAAGAACATCCAGTACCGCTTCAGGGGCCGGATCCAATGTCAATAGGAGTCCAATTAACTTTATTGGGTATTAGAGCAAGCATTTGGGTCTCAAAAAGACCAAGACTCTGGTAAATAGGATGACTAGCCTTTGCTGGATCAGTTGGAATAATCTATTTGGAATATTTTTTCAAAGAGCTGCAGTTCGTGAAAGAAAAACCCAAACCATCAGGTGCGTTAAAGTAGCCCGAGTGAAGGTCTGATGTACACAATGGGGGTATGCATGGCACCAACTCCACCTTCTCACTGACCTTTGTTACGTTACTGGGGGCTGCTCTTCTCGCAAGGGTGGCCTGCTGGTTTGCAATGTGTGTCCAGTATCTCGTGCCGACACAAGCTTTACTTTCCCATCCCCTTCTCCTTTCCAGGGACAAATGTGAGGGAGTGACCAATGATGAATTAACACTTTCTGTTATCCTGGGCAAAGATGGGAAATGTTGCTGGCAGCCATTCTGCCTAAGAACAGGAAGTAAAAAGAATTTACCCGTGCCTTTGTTCGTGTGTGTGTGTAGGGGATCAGCAGCACATTCAATGAAGAGGTGAAACTTTTAAGGATATTCCAAAGTGCACTGGACAGATGCGTGCAAGTGATTTAGACAATCAGTGGGCTAGAATGAAACACACCTGAGTGAAATGAATAAGGAAGAGATCCTTCATCTGTGCATTTTCTCTTTGGCACACTATATGTTGGTCTGGCCAGTCTTCCTCATGGGTTAATGTGTTGATGGCTGTAGCAATTGCAAAGAAAATCCCTATTTTTACATGCTTTTGTTTCTTTCTTTGCCCTTGTAATGAATCCCTGGTTGCAAACGGACAACACTGTTGCCAACATAACTGTATGCCGGGGTCTCATGCCCCAAGAGCTTTAGTTCTAAAACTACAGCCCTCTACCACTTAAGCTAAAGGAGCATCTCCATTGGTTAGCATGGTAGTGTTAGGATTAACATGCACTGTAATCCAAATGGGGGAGGACAACACAGTCCCATGGGAGGGGTCTGACATTACATGTTGCAGAGGGCGACGGTGACTCTGACCCACTTCGGGCCCTGTTGTGTATGGTGGAGAATGCCTCCAGTGAGGTGCTGACTGCCCTCATCTCACTTTGCTCATTGCCCTTAGCACACGCTGAAGAATATACTCGTGTTGGGTATTGATAGCAGGCAGAAGTCTTTCCTTCCACCGCCAGGTCTCTCTCACAGGAGCCCCTCCTGACGCTCTTTGCAAGAGGCTCAGCGGGAGGGTAGTGAACTTTCTCACTTCGTGGTTGATCCCATGTGCCCCACTCCACAGCTGTTCCACTCCTGACCATTCTAAACTGGGGCGGGGCAGACTCACCTGCTGGGGAATGACTCTTGGAGACAATGAAGTGGACTCTTCACATCCCTTTCCTCAGGGCTTGCCCTGCTTCCAAAAGATGTAAAGATGGCTTTCTGGAGTGTTAACCCCACATGCGTTGGCTTTGAAAGGTTTCACTTTGGCTAGGGAGGAGTAAGAATTTGTGAGGCCAATAACTTTTAAATATTGAACCCTTTCCTCCCCTCCCACTTTTTCCCCTTTCAGCCTATGGCCATTAGTACCAATTATTGCAGATTTCTAGTGACGCCACTTATTTTACCATCAACATTTTCCCCCCCATGTCTGTGTCATCTGTGGGAGTCCCTCATTCAGAACAGACCTTCTTAAATTTTCAGTGGTCTTAGGCTTTCTTTCCTTTTATTGGAGGAACAGCTCTTAGTTGGGTCATTTGTTCCCTCCTTTGTCCAATTCTCACTTATTCTGTTTCTGCACATCAGACAGGGAAGTGAGGCAAAGAAGGTGGAAAGCCATCTTTACATGCCCTGCTATTCTGGGGCCACGAAGGACCCTCCCTGGCCTTGGTGTAAATTACAGTAGCCCTGAGTGAGGTTCTTCTAACTTCTGCTGCGCTTCCCAGGGTTCTAATAATTTGCATTCACGTGGTACTTTCTTACAGCACCTTGCAGACATCACTGCTCACAGTGCCAGCATGTGTCTGGGGGGGGATTATTTCCATTGTGCAAAAGGGAAACTGAGTTACCGAAAGGCCAAGTGACTTACCCACAGGCACACACTGAGTCAGTAGGAGATGGCTTCCTCTCCCATTCCCATCTAGGGCCTTCTTCCAAGCTGACCCCCAGGCTTGTGTTGCCTCCCTATCCTCATTTGTTAAGGGCCCCCTCTCCACACACCTCTTCCACCGGTCCCACCAGAACGAGGCCGCTCAGCTGAGCGGACCAAGAACCCTGGGTTGTGGTGCAGGCATTCAGTAGACACCCAGCACTTCTCAGGTTTTGGTTCTTTGTGGCTACCTTCTGGTCCCCACCTAGATCCCAAATGCTGCTTCAGCAGTGTATGGGGCTATAAAGAGGTCACAAGATCTGAGGAGAATTCCCCAGCACAGGGGCAGAACAGGGCTGACCATAAGCAGCCCTATGGTGCCCCCCAGGCCCAAGCATAGGGAGTATGCTGGGGGTAAATCAGGGGCAGGAGGGGAGTTCAGGGCTGCAGTCCATAGGCAGCCATGGGGAGGCTCCCGTAAGGCAGAGCAGCCCTTGAGGCGGTTCTGACTAACGCTAGGGCCATTTCAGCTGTGCAGCTGCCCCAAATGTGGGCAGCACAAAGGTGACGTAAAAGCACCTTGCCCCTTGCTCCACCTGGCGTGGGCCTCCTGTCCTGCCTCTCCCAGAAGACGCAGTGCAGTGTCTAGCCCTTCGTGTATTGCTCCTGACTCGTATTAGCAGCTCTTGCTCCGTAGCGACCATCTGTCCCTGGATTTCTCTTGGTGCAAGACACGTGTACGTATTTGATAATACTGGGTTCAGCTGAAGATTTCATCCAGCTTAGATTTTTAAAAGGTTTATTTGTTTTTTTTCCCCTGTCCTTAGTAATTACAAATTGTTTAAAGCTTGGTTTAGTCTCTAAGTCTCTTAAGTTGCGAGGTGATCACTCATTTCTGATTGGGGAACTTCGTAGCTGGCACTAATAAAAAGTCCAGAGCATTTGCAAAGGGAGAATTCAGCATAAAGGGAAGAGCTATTTTGTTCTTTCAGAAAAAGGAATTTTAGCAGGTGGCTGTCTCTCAAAAGCCTTGTCAATTTCTATGTTCCGAGGCAGCTGTTAACTGACTGATCCTTACAGCTCCCTTCTAAAGAAGAGATTGTTACCCTCACTTGGGGAAATGGATGCAGGGTGTTTGTGTGACTGGCTTTCCTCTGCAGTGGAAATTGGGAGTTGCTGGAAACTAGTCCTAGCCACAGACCAGACCTCTTCTGTACAAAAGAGAAACACATCCAAATGTAGGTTTCAGAGGAGCAGCCGTGTTAGTCTGTATCCGAAAAAAGAACAGGAGGACTTGTGGCACCTTAGAGACTAACCAATTTATTTGAGCATAAGCTTTCGTGAGCTACAGCTCACTTCATCGGATGCATGCAGTGGAAAATACAGTGGAGGGATTTTATATACACAGAGAACATGAAACAATGGGTGTTACCATACACACTGTAAGGAGAGTGATCAGGTGAGGTGAGCTATTACCAGCAGGAGAGCGGGGGGTGGTGGGGGGGAACCTTTTGTACTGATAATCAAGCTGGGCCATTTCCAGCAGTTGACAAGAACATGTGAGGAACCGGGTGTGGGGGTGGGGAATAAACATGGGGAAATAGTTTTACTTTGTGTAATGACCCATCCACTCCCAATGTAAACCTTCTTTGCTGGTGAAAGCAGGAATGACGAGAGGCTCCAATGAGCCTCCTTAATTGGCAGCAGGCTAGGCAGTGTTCTAACAGAGACACCCATGCCCAGTAAAGGTATGGCCTAGTCCGTGTGGGAGGGTGGATGACTTAGACCCTTTCTCTGTAGAGCATGAGGCCCAGGGAATTAAAATCTGTTAAGTACCTAGCTTTGCTGTCCTCCTGCGCAGCTGCACTTGCCTTGGAAGACTCTTCTGGGTCTGAATGAAGCAAGCACCTGTTGCTGATTACAATTGAAACTGACTCTTTTGCTCCCATTAAGCAGAATCAGGGGAAGCGGATACAATAGATAAACTCCTCTAGGATGAGCATCACGAAGGATACTGGGAGGAAGACTCCAGAGCACCCCTGAAATGCCTAAGGGCTATGAGGAGTGGGAAGCCATGGCTACTCCAATGTAAATGAGGCGGAGCCCAGATTACACAGCACTGGGGACTGTGCTAGGCATGGACTATAGGTCTTTAGTTGCTATCACAGGTCAAAGACTGGATAAGACGTTCAGCCGAATATTCTTAGAGCATCATATCTGTAGGCAAATATGCTGTCTCCAGATTTCCTGCTCGAAGATGCATTGCTTGCTGGCTGGCAGTGACTTCAGCAAGGCGATTTGTTGCTCTAAAACAGTGGTTCTCAAACTATTGATTGGGACCCCAAAGTAGGTTGTGACCCCATTTTAATGGAGTCACCAGGGCTGGCGTTTAGACTTGCTGGGGTCTGGGGCCGAAGCTTGAGACCCACTGCCCGGGGCCAAAGCTGAAGCCCAAGCCCCACCACCCAAGGTTGAAGCCTGAGGGCTTCAGCCCTGGGTGGTGGGGCTCAGGTTACAGGCTCCTCACCTAGGGCTGAAGCTCTTGGGCTTCGACTTTGGCTCCCCTGCCTGGGGCAGAGGGACTCGGGCTTCAGTTCCCCCTCCTGGGGTCTTGTAGTAATTTTCGTTGTCAGAGGGAGGTCGTGGTACAATGAAGTTTGAGAACCGCTGCTCTAAAAGAAAAAAAGCCTTTAATAAGACATGGTGACCTATCTCTCATCTGAGTGTGACTGAAATACTCACACATACCATCAAGAATGGAACTGCTAAAAGCTCCTTCAGTGAAATCGCGAATACAGCAAGGCAATAAATTAATAGGAAATAGACATTATCTACTGACTGACCTTCTCAGTAAGTTAAACAGCTTTTGTTTTTACCTTGGGGCATCTGGCTGCCTGACATGGCCAATTATCCTGTGATAACATCAACTTCACTGGGTCTTATTGCTTCATTATGAAACTGCTTTGGTTCGTAATGCATTCCAATCAGCTGGTGAACATTCTTGGGAAGGGAGATTAATCTGCTGTGTGAACTGTTCAGTACTTCTAACCCCTGGTCGCTTTTCCAAATTGCATATTTCGTTGGCTCGTAGCACTAACTGGCTTCCCCAGCAATCTGAGCAGAACCCATTCCATCCTGGATGGCTTCCCAGGAGCCATCATTGCCCTAAAACACCATGCAACTCCAGCTGCCGATTAGCTATTGGTCATGAAGGAAGGGAAAAATGTTCCTATAATGTTGCAGGGTCTGAGTGGGAAGCAGGTTCAATGGGGGAAAAACAGGGAAAATCTCATGTAAAGTGTTACCCATCTGGTTCCATCAAGAAAGCAGAAGAGAAGGGGGAGATGGGAAAGCAGAATGGCAAGCACAAAGGAGCAATAGACCTGATCAACCCCTCTTCTGTCCTTCCTCTTCCTCCTCCTCGTGTCTTAGCATCATTTTCTTGCTTGTGTGAAACAATTTCTATGTTTTGATTTACTGCTGCAGAGTTTTTTGCTCGTCTCAAGCAGTCACTCATCCTGCCCTGTAATCAGAATTGCATGGAAGGCTTTGTACCAATATCCAAACTGACAGTTTCTTCCTTTTTGTCCATATGGCTATAAGGAGGGAAAGAAACGCCCCAAAGCTCTTTCCACTCCGTATCACCATCTGACTTTGGCTTGCGGCAGAACATATTTTGTGGCACTAATAAAAAGTGACATCCGTTCATGGCCGTGGAGAGGAAAAGGCAACAGTTCAAATGCAGTTTTTATTTTTTTCACCCATCTGGTTGCCAACTCTGTTTCACTGCAAATCTTGTGATGTCTGGTGATTCTTCTTGTGATGTCCCAGGTCCCAGAGTCATGTGAATATGTGGGAAACTCAGCTCTCATCAAAATAAAAGTAAGTTTCTAGCTCTCATGGGTACATTCATAGAAAAGCTTGAAATTGTGAGCCCTAAAGGCTCCAAAACTTATTATTTGGAAGGCACCTAAAATTTATTATTTTCTAAAATCGCATGATTTTTAAGCCAGTCGCATGATTCTCGGGGGCTGTGACTCCTGAGTTTTGAACTCTTAGACCAGACTGCTTCTGATCTGCAGTATTGCACTCCATGCGGGGATGGAAGGGGCTTTCAAATGGGAGGCACAATGGTAGCATGAGCCACCAAGGAAAGTTATGTTAGACATTTCATTAAAATCATCTGCTTGTTCTTTCATGGAGTCAAGGTGCTCTCCAGTTACATTATACTCAGTGGATGTCTCATGATAACTAAGGCAGGGCAAATACTTCTTAATAGATAACAGGACAAAGTCTGCCTGTCTCTTTGAGTTCATGGAGTGTTCACAGACAGGGATGTTCTTGAATCTGTTTGTTACTCTAAGTTGCGTGCCGACCAACTTCCATGAATTTTTTTTCCCCTTTGTGTTATGGTAGTGATCAACCAAGATCTGGCCTCTACTGTATTAGGTGCAGCAAGTGCACATAGTAAGAGTCCTTGCTCTTTACAATCCAAATAGACAAGACAGACAAAGGAGGGGAGAAAGGAATCATTCTAATTCTTGGGCTGTTGCTTGTCCATGACAGTTTGATATTCAAAATTCAAGACTTTTGATTGGACACATAGTCCACATGGGATGTTTCTGTTCCCTGACTGGATGAGTGGAACTTTTAAAATTGTTTTTTTGCTGGAATATTTGTCTCTGTATGTGAGTGCAGGGTGGGGTAGGGGGCATTGGGTGTTTCGCACTGGTATGGTTTTGATCTGGGATACACTTCTAGATCCTGATAGTTTGTTGGTGTTCAGTATCTGAGAGTAGGCTTCTAGCCTGCTGAAAATTAGAACATGGTCAATACACATTAGTAACTAGGGACCTGATCCAAAGCCCATTGAACCCCACACAACCCCAAGCTCATGGAAGGACATCCACTGACTTCAATGAACTTTGGATCAGGCCCCTACAAGACTGATTGAAAATGGCTGACCTTGGCAAATTAGCAGGTAGATGAACAAAGCAATATAAGTACTTCTGGAAGTTTAGTTTCACTGCTTTGTTAGTATTTCATACTATACCTGTAGTAAGAATCATTAAGCCTCAGCAGCAGGAAACCCCCACAACATAGCTATTAATCCAGGCCCTCTTGATGAGAAGGGGTGTGTGTGTGTGAGAGAGAGAGACAGACCCTGTAAGTGTATACAATGGAATTCTGCAGAGGCTCTTAGGCCATAGCTGTACTGCATTGTAAACTGGGGCTCGGACTCAAGTTTGAGCCCAACCCCTCGTGCCATCCACACACAAATCTTTGACTCCGGTCAGCAAGCCCTCAGAACTCTGGACCTAGTACCTACACAGGAGGCTGAGTGTGAGCCTGAGTCCCCAGGGACTCATGTCTGGCGATTCTGCCAACGCTATCCCCCAATCCCCTGGGCCTGTGTTTCTTTGTCCTTCTACCCCTACACTATCCACTTGATTCCCAGGAAACTGAAGTAATCTCACTTGGTTCAAATACAGTTAAAATGCAGCTTATCAGAGTTTACCTCCTTCCCACACTGACCACTTACCTGGAAACACATTTAACAGTCTCCTGTGTTATCTATGACCTTGCTGCTACCTGGCCAGAGGAACATGGCGGAACTCTGCTGTGAGGTGAGCAAGATGTTGGACTCCAGTAAGAGTCCAAGAATGAGCATGTGGACAAAGAAATCCTGAGGAAGCTTGTGGTGTTGGGGATCCACCGAACCACTCAGCAGTGCAGAGAGCAAGTCAAGCAGTTTAACCCCTACTCCTGCAAGGTCAGGGATAGTAAAAGCCCCTCTGGGAACTTTCCTTTTACCTGCCTCTTCTATGAGCAATTTGATGGAGTTCTGGGCAATTAAGCAAGTATTGGACCCACAGTGGTGCATGACAGCCTGCTAAGCAGGGAGCTACCCTTACACCCAGGCAGGAAGCACCCCAGGATAGTAACCAGCGAAATGGGAGAAGTGACCCTGGTTCTCAGCACTGGTCCCTGAA
Organism: Lepidochelys kempii; assembly: GCF_965140285.1. NCBI lineage: Eukaryota > Metazoa > Chordata > Testudines > Cheloniidae > Lepidochelys > Lepidochelys kempii. The sequence continues at coordinate 97,257,166 of NC_136388.1, read as the reverse complement.
GACTCTATGGTACCAGAGGAACTACAGAAGGTCCTGGACTTTACTTGGAGGAGCTGTTTGGTTGAGGACAGCCTTGGGGAGCAGCTCACAGCAGTAGAGCTGGAGCCAGAGCTGGGTATGTTTCTGCCTTCATATTACCTGCTGTTCACATACGAATGGAAAGGTGACTCAATGAAATTATTATTAGAACCCAGGGGTTGTGGCATGTTTCTGTTAATGACAGAACTCACACCCGTGCCCTGCCTCCCGGTCTCTCCCCTGTGGAATGCTAAATGGACACCAGAAACTTCAAACAAAAGTTACACAAGCAGTTTTCATGACATTTTTACTAGCTACTCAGATTATTACAAAGATGGGTAGAGGCAGTACAATGAAGAGCCTTCCATTGCCTTCCGTGCTAGTACACCACATTGTCTGAGCTGGCCATGCTGGACCGTTCCTAGCCGCTTGTCTGGGTATTCCACAGTATGGGGAGTGTGCGGGGTGGGAATGAATGAATGGACCTTAGGAACGAATCCTGACTGTCCCAGGGGCGGGGGTCTCTCTGGATTGCATGTTTCCTGTGTTATAAACCCAAACTGTCCTGAGGACGTGGTGTGTAGTCCATGGGTGCCAATGAATGCCGGGTGGTTCAAGAAGGCTGTAATATGTCTCCAACCTAATGCAGCATCTTGTGTTTTACCCATAGATTTTAACCCACACCTGGCTGGTTAGGCTTGGGTACTTAACTCAGAATAAGAACTCCAGGTGATCAATTACATTTTGGGGGAGGGAATACTTATTGGATCTGCTTCTGTAGGTCGTGACCCCCCTCCATTCGGCACTGTGCTGGTCAGACAGCAAACACCTTAATAGCTCTTTAGCATAGATGGCTGGCTCCCACAGTTTGAAACAGAAGTTCATGCTGCCCGTCAGTAACCTCCAGAGCTATAATGTTTTCCAGTAGCTGCCCTGCCTAAAAAGACAGTAAAAACCAGAGGTATCCACTCCACACAACCCCAAGGGAAAATGGTGGATTTGTAATTCAAGTTGAATTTGTAAAGTGCAGCTCACCAGGATGTCTGAAGTTGTGCTGACGAGAAATGTTTTTAGTGTGAAGAAAAAAATAAAACCCCAGGATAAGCATTGTCTTTTGATGTTGAACTGCAACAGCCCCTCCCGGTGCAACAGATGCACTCTAACCTTTTCCCCCTCATGCTCAGACAATGAGAGACCCTTTCTTTTGCCTCGGCAGGCCCTTGTACCTCTGCAGGGCACACAGAAGCAGCTGGGAGCCTTGGGGGCGGACTGTGGTGCAGTGGGCAAGAAGGAAGCAAGTCCAAGATGAAATGATGAGTGAGATTCTGCAGAAGGCCACCCAGCAGTTGAAAAACTGGGGAGAGAGAGAAGCTAGACCGCATGAAGAGAGATGGGCAGAGGAGTTTTTGCAGTAGGAATGTAGACTCAGGCAGGAAGCTAGAATGCAGCAGAAAGAACTGTCTGAGAGGACGCTCATACTCATGGCAATGAGTCTGCAAGCTCCAGCTCAAGCTGTACATCCCGCTCCAGCCCCACAGCCTGAGTCCCCTCCATGCTACCACGTCCTGTAGCCCAGGCACCCTTTGGACAATACTGAGGTTGGGTGGCCTATGTCACAAGGAATGACCAACAGTTGGATCACCAGCTGTGTCCCTCTCCAGTCCACCAGTGGCCAATGGGCATGAAACACACTAGAAGGGCCAAGCAGAACAGAGAGACAGTGGACATGCCGAAATAGTGACAGTTATTGAGCAGCTGCGTGTTTTGTCCCATTGTACGCAGCAGTTCCTCACATCAGCCACTCACTGGGCTTTGCACTGGTTTTGTTTGCTGGCAGCTGGCTTGCCTGTCAGGTTTTTAACAGCGTGAGTTTCTGTTACATGACTGCTCACAAGTAAAGCGTCCCATATTTACTAAGGTGTCATTATCACCGTTTATTACATTTACTGTGGAGGAACGTCAGCGCAGCAATCCTTAAGCTCTGCTTTGAAGTACGTGACAAGTTTAAATTGCATCAAAAGCCCATTACTTTTAAAACATCAAGCACACAACTAAGCTGTGAGTTTGAGTACAGGGCCAGTTTTTATAAACTGCATGCAACATTTCACATATACCACCACACTGCATCGAGTGCAGGGGACAGGGGTAGGCGACCTCTCGACATCCCTTCCAGTCCTATGATTCTATAAACTGTGTGGTGAGGTACAGGGTCTGAGTACACAAAATGCATAATACAAATACTATTTCATTCCCTGTTTGTTCATATCACTGTACACATACTGTACACACAGTTTCTATTTCGTTTCCCCCCTCACCCATTGGACCATGCAAACCCATTATGTCAGAGCACAAAGCATCCCTGATTTCCACTGAGTGCATGGATCCTGCTCTGCTAACGACAGCTGCTCTTGCTGGCTGTGTGTACTGGCTTCGAAGTCCAGCAGTGTCTTGAGTCCATTCCTAGAACAGTGGCTCACCTGTGTCCTGGCACTCATTGGGCAGACCCCAGCAGGCAAAAACAATGGGTGGCGATGCTGATACTGGCAGCGAATGGCTCTGTGAGCATCGCCACAGGGATTCCAATCTGCCAAATGCACATTCAACCACCCTTCGGGAACGACTGCTTGTGTAGTCAAACCTCCTTTCGCCAGGCCTTCGGAGATCAGGGCATAGATTCATTAGCCGTAGCAAAAAGGGGCACGCAGGGTCCCTTTGAATGCCAGTGGGGATGGTGACTCCCTTTATAATAACGTGATTTGATGGGACTAATGTCCCACATTCTCCATGAAGGTAAAGTCCTGAGCTCTGGAACACCCCGGCAACATGCATCTTGACAGTGCTCGTGTCCGCGAACCTGGCTGACGAGAGCCTGCATAATGCTGAGGTAGTCTCCTCTGTAGCTTCTGTACTCGTGCTCCTTGTGGTGAGCCTACCACGGGCACATGAGGTCTACCGATAGCCCCTGCTCAGTTTGGGAAGCCCATTCTCTCCAAACCAGAAATTGTTTCAGGGCCATTGTTTATGCCCACAACCCAGAAGTGCTGACTTTTGTTTTTGCCAGTGGTTGCTCCTCTCCACCCCCTCCCCACTGTGTAAACAGTAGGTGGGGCCTCGGGGGAAGAGGCCGAGCAGGGGTGGGGCCTCAGGGCGGAGCATGGGTGAGGCTGCGGGGGGGGGGGAGAGGCCGAGCAGGGGTGGGGCCTCAGGGCGGAGCATGGGTGAGGCTGCGGGGGGGGGAAGAGGCTGAGCAGGGGTGGGGCCTCAGGGCGGAGCATGGGTGAGGCTGTGGGGGGGGGAAGAGGCTGAGCAGGGGTGGGGCCTCAGGGCGGAGCATGGGTGAGGCTGCGGGGGGGGAAGAGGCCGAGCAGGGGTGGGACCTCAGGGCGGCGCATGGGTGAGGCTGCGGGGGGGGGGAAGAGGCCGAGCAGGGGCAGGGCCTGTGGTCAGAGTGGTGGGCGGGGCTCAGGGGGAAGAGGCTGAGCAGGGGTGGGGCCTCAGGGCGGAGCAGGGGTGAGGCTGCGGGGGGGGGAAGAGGCTGAGCAGGGGTGGGGCCTCAGGGCGGAGCATGGGTGAGGCTGCGGGGGGGGGGGAAGAGGCCGAGCAGGGGCAGGGCCTGTGGTCAGAGTGGTGGGCGGGGCTCAGGGGGAAGAGGCTGAGCGGGGCGGGACCTTGGGGTGGAGTGTGGGTGGAGCAGGAGGGGGGGCAAGGTCTGGGTGCCAGGGCCCAAAAAAAGATTATTCCGGGCCTGTGGGTGCTGAGCACCCCCAATTTTTTTCAGTGGGTTCTTGAGCCCCGGGGCACCAACAGAGTCGGCACCTATGCCACAACCTTTGTGTAAATCACAGTCCTGATCACCTCACAAACCTCCACCACCACAATTCCAGCATTGAGGACTTGCCAACAACAAACTGGTTAGTCGTGGACCTGTAGTAGTCTGGGGTAGCCAGATTCCAGATGCCTATAGCAATCTGCGTTGGGACCAGCATGGCCTCCCACACGTGGGTGTCCTAGTCCTGGAGGGGCAGGGTCTGCAGACACGACAGACTGGGATAGATGGGGGTGTAAGTGCCTGAGACCCTTCTGCCTCGCCGGGGTGTGCTCCAGGTTGCAGTGAGTTACAGCAGCGGTGAACATCTGGCAGTAGCAGGACCGGAGGCAGAAAAGCTCCTGGGAGATGCAAGTGAAAGTAGAGCTGGACTTTGGATGGGAGCTGGGTGTGCCTTTCACACAGTCAGCCCGGGTTAAGTGTCTCAATGAATTCAGCACCTGGAAAAATCACACCCTTCACCAAGATTGCCCAGGACTTTTAATGTATTCCTTTAAACTGGGGCCTTTGGTTGAGTGTAGAATTGCTGAATGGCCAGGAGTCTGTTTCTCCCTAGGAGCTAGTGGGCATGCATACAGCCATATATTTGTGAGACTCTCTTTATTTTGTCACCTTACTTAGCCTCTCTATGTCATGTCTGAGCAGAGTCCTTGTTTATGGTGCATAATAAGCACTGTAACAAGACCTTACTTGCCAAATTACGTGCCACTGATCTCTCTCTTTGAATCCTACTGATCTCATATTTAATACCTTGCAGAGGTCAGGAGTAGGAGTGGTCAAATTGTTGTGGTGTGGGTGAGTGTGTGGGGAGATTAGAATGTATTGCTCATAAATGGAGAGAGCTGAGGATTAAAGTGCTCTATTTCCTCTCAATAATAGTAATAAATACCTGGCTCTTTGATAGCACTTTTCATCAGTAGGTCTCACAGTGCTTTACAAAGAAGGTCAGCATCCTTATACCCACTTTACAGATGGGAAAACTGAGGCACAGACGGGTGACGTGGCTGGCTCAACCTCCCCCTGCAGGTCAGTGGCAGAACCAGGTCTTAAGTCCCAGTTGCAATCCAGTGTGCTCTATCCACTAGGCCATACTGCCTCAACATGGCCAAGGACAAAGCCGGAGTCCTACATAACCACCCTAATAGCTTCAACACTAGCCCTTTAGCTCAGTGTCAGTGCCTATTCAATCGCTGGTGAAAATGCCAGAAAGACACCAGTAGTCCTTTCAAACTGAGACCACCAAACACATTTCACAGAGACCATGCAGCAACCAGTTGGAGGGGAACAGTTTTCAGTCACTATCAACTCATGGTGACTTTGAACAAATGACTCAGAGATGAAAGACGCTGTCCCATACCAATCTGCTGAGCCCTCCAGTCAGAAATGATAATGTCGGTCTTGGAACCCTCTCAGACCGGTGGAGTGAGCACAACATTTTGCCTCTCCCAGGTAGAGGAGCATATGGGGAGTCATGGATGGAAGAAGCTGTATAGAGAGTAGATAATTGTTTCATTATGCATTTTAATCAGCTAAGTCTGGGTTCATGCTTTCAAGAAACACATGTATACAAAACATGTAGCTGGATCAACAAATCTAAGTAGAGCTGGTCAGAATTGTCTCAGTTTTGATTTTTCAACAAAAATTTGAATTTTGACCCCTGCCAACTCCCCCCCCCCCAAAAAAAAAAAAAACTCTGACAAAATTTGCATGAAATGTCCACCTTTTCCACACACTCCCTTCTCTGTTTTTCATTTCCAGTCATAGGGCAGTCAATTTTTTCAAATTTTGACCCTCTCCCCAAATTAAAAAAAAAATAAAAAATCAAAATGTCAATTTTTGACATTGGCCCCACCTCTAAAAGGCAGAGAATGGCTAGGGGACTTTTTTCCCTCTCTTTTAATTTTAGGAAAAATGTGTTTTTGAACATCTCTCCTAATGGGAGCTCTTCCTGGCCCCTTATTCTGCCTCAGGCCCTGATCCTGCAAAAAAGTTAAGCGTGTTGGAACAGGGTGGCCTGTGGCCAGTCAGCCCTGTTCAATTAGCCCTACCTCTTACACCTGTGCAGGGTGTGGGACTTAAGAGGAGGAAAGCCCAGCAATTGAATACTGGTGGGGGGAGAAAACAGGTGGGTTTGAGCAAACCTGAATGAGTGGGGCACTAAAGCCCAAAGAAACTGGTGAAATGGGTAAAGGCTGAGTCCACAAGGAGTTAGCGGCTCATGGCTGGACTAGAACTCAGGGACAAAGGAGGAAAGTCCAGCAGAACTGAGTGGAGAAAGGAGCAGAAAGAGGCCTGTGGCAGACTCTAGGTAGGAAGACCTGGGAGTGGCTGTTTGGGGAAGTGCAGGGGGAGGACTGAGCCTAGGAGGGGTTGATAGGAGAGATGGCAAGGAGCCTGGGAAGGGTGAAAGCAGATCCCAGAGAGGGGGGGCAAAGAGTGCTTGAATTAGAGAAGAGAAAACAGACCCCTTGAGAAGGAGGGGCTGGGCCCAGTTGAGAGTAGGGGAAAGACTTTATGTGTTGTTTGATTTGCACTGGGCTTCCCTGGAAGGGGTGAACACTTGTTAATGACTTAGCTGAAGGGCTAAGTCATTGCTCTGGCAAAAGTAGGCTGAAAATTGTGGTGGGGAAACTGAGGCAGAGCATGGCAATGCTGGGTTTTGCTATGAGAGGGTGCTCTAAGGGGTGAGTGGTATAACATGTGTAAGTCTTTCTTTTCAGAATCAGGGCCTATGGTTGTATATCTAAGGATAGTCATAAATTATCTGGAAAAAGGGGTAAACAGTGAGGTTGCAAAGTTTGTAGACTACAAAATTACTCAAGAGAGTTAAGCCCAAAGCAGACTGCAAAGAGTTTCAGAGGGATCTCATAAAACTGGGTGACTGAACAACAAAATGGCAGATGAAATTCAATGTTGATAAGTGCAAAGTAATGTATAATCGGGATTGTGTTTTCCAATATGCATACAAAAAGATGGGGTCTAAATTAGCTGTTACCATTCAAGAAAATTAGATTGGCGCCATGGATAGTTCTCTGAAAACATCTGCTCAATATGGGGGGGGGGAGGAGGATATGAGGCAGGTCTATAAAATCACAAATGATGCAGAGAAAGTGAAAAAGGAAGTGTCATTTACCATGGGACACAAGAACTAGGGGGCACCCAATGAAATTAATAGGCAGCAAACAAATGTGAGTGCTACTTCACACAACGCACAGTCAACCTGTGGAACTTGTTTCCAGGGGATGTGGTGAAGGCCAAAAGTATAAGTGGGTTCAAAATAGAATTAGGTAAGTTCTTGGTGGATAGGGCCATCAATGGCTATTAGCCAAGATGGTCAGAGACTCACGTTCTGGGTGTCCCTAGCCTCTGACTGCCAGAAGCTGGGAATGGGCAACAGGGGATGGATCACTTGAAATTCCCTGTTCTGTTCATTCTCTCTGGGGCACCTGGCGCCAGCCACTGTGGCAAGCCAGAATATGGGCTACATGGACCACAGGCCTGACTCGGTATGGCTGTTCTTATATATCTCACCACCTGAAGCCTCACAAAAGGAGCTCTTCCTGCCAGATCTATGCCCAATTCACTGTTGCTGTTTTCTGGGCGGTGGGGAGGCAGCCTAGTTGCCATCGCGAAGACATAGGCCAAGGACAGTGCTCCCAATAAGCAGGGGAAGAGTTTGTATGTGGGTGCAGGGGCTTGGGGGTTGCGGGAGGTGCATATTTACATTCTGGTGAATTTTAGATTATTTGCCGCTTTGATATGTGAGAAGAATTAGAGAGGAAAAAATAACCTCACATGTGCAAAATGCAGATACGCTGTGTCCAGCAGCAGGGGCTGAGACAGCAACCTCCAGAGCGAGATGCACCAGACCTGTGTCCTTTGTGTACTGCGCACAGAGGGGGCTGACCAGTGGGTTACTCAGGGAAACCCTCCAACTCCTCAGCTTGTTTGAAAAACTGCTGCTCCTCTCTGCTGCAGCGATTCCTCCTCGGCCTCCCCCATGCTGTGTGCTCATCCTGTGGCTTCCTCTTCATGGCTTCTTCCCTCTGGTAATAAAGGCTCCCCCTGCCCCCCCCCCATTTTCTTATGCCCCTTTTCCTACTTCCCTTTGCCCTCCTGGTGGCTGCTTCAGTTTGGGGCCTAAATCAAAGTCTTCTGGTCATTTGCAACTCCACTCGCTCCTCCCTCAAAGTAAAGTGCCAGTAGAAAAGCCCAGCAACAATCAAATCGCTAATGGAAGCTCTGCTTTGAGAGGGTTGTTTGCCTGGTCTTGCCAGCAGGTTGAATAGTCTGGAGCAGCTCTGAGCTTCCTTCACTCGGAGTTTACCCTCCCCATAGCGAGCTCATTGGTGTTAATGTGGCTGAGATAAATACCTCCTCCTGTTGGAATCAAAGATTATAGGTTCTGCCAATAACGCGGTGAGGTGGATGCCGTTGGGTGTGGAGAGCTTCCTCTGATGGGTTCCAGATTTCATCCAAGCCAAGACATTAAAGAAAGTTGTCTGGAGCTTCGTGCCTCTGCAAAAATCAGTGCAGCTGGGCTCATGGCTACTCCACCCATCAGTGACAGAATGTTCCCTCCTGACAAATGGATTCACGCACTTGAACTTTCGGTGGAAGAGTTTCTGTAGCACCATTAATGGGAATCTCATTGGCATGACCTGAACTATTGGCATCAGGTCAGCACATCTCTGAGTAGACGGCTTAAACAGCTGAGCATTTTCAGGCATGAAGGTTAATATACAGCTTTGACAAACAAATAAAATCGAGTCTTTGATTTATTTTTTTTCAACTGTGGAAACCACAGCTAACAAAGTATCTAGTGGTGAAGGAAGGGCCACTGTGCTGAATATATCAGACACCAAAGGGTTTATACAGCCCTTACATCCCATATGCCCTGAATAAGAGGCAGTGAATAGTTGTGCTCTCCCAGGAGCAGACCACCCCAGCTGCTCCTTTGCTGGTGGTAGAAAGAAACTCTACTACCCCTCTACCCAGCACAGCTCACGTCCCCCTTGGCATCAGCTTGGCTCGTTCCTTGCCCATCTGCATGGGAAGGAGAGTAGCAGCTCATCTGCTCCCCCCAGGCACAGAGGGCCAGTGTGGGTAGCCTACTCAGGGGAGTTCCTTCCTTTACTGCCCAGCATGGGCATGTGAACAGCCCATGAATGAGCCCAATGGGAAGAAGAATCCTGTTAATTCAGTGTGCGATAACCTCTTTAGTGTGTACCCTCGAGAAGGAGTTCTTGGAATTTGTGGGACACTTGGGGCTGAATTTCCTGTGCTGGGCCAGGTGAATGCAGATTACCGTGATGCTGAAGAGCTTTCCCAAGTAGCAGCTCCCCAAAAGGCGATGGTCACAAGAATTTAAATGTAAAGCATACTGTGCTGCCCTTATTTAAATATTTTGACTCATGTACCAGAGGAGAAAAGGGGGAACGTGTCAGCACATGTCAAAATACTTAGATGGTGGAAGTCAACTTCTGATGGTGTTTAGTCAAAATGGGTTGAGAGCAGATATATAAAAACATTTATGCATAGCTTGTTTTTGAGACACATGACAAAGGAAATCATCTGCCCTGTGTCAAAATGCTCTGATGGACTTGATGTCAATTGTTTTCCGTAGCTGGCCCAGCATCTAAAAAGCTAAACTTAATAAAAAGTGGGGGGAGGCATGGGGGAGTCTGTGGGGAACAGACTGATAGCACCATGGTTAACAGGTCAAAATTCCTCCATCTTAGCGCTTGTGTCAAGGTTCCTTCCCCGCTCTGAACTCTAGGGTATTTATGACAGCTTGGCATTCAGAAAGTTGAACAACTCAATTCCTTTGATGGCACTTGAGTGTTTTATTCCACACACAAAAGGTTTCTAAAATCTTTGCAGATCCTACCACCTAAAAGCTGCAAATGAAAACTGTTAGCATTTGGAAAGATCTTGTAAGTTAGGCTTAAGGGGAAATCTAGACCCCTAATGCAACAAAGGTAACAGCTGAAAAATCTGAAACCTGCAAAAACCTTCAAGCTGTATTATTTACTAAGCTGATAAAAGGTTGCTTGCATAAATTTTAGGAATAGGGGAAATCCCTAGTATATTAAAATGAGCTTCTGACCGTTTTATAGTTAAGTAAATATGCTTCACTACAAGAAAAATTTTAAGAGAATTTGTGACAATAATGAAGCTCGGAATTAACTTTATAGTTTACATTTAAGATTAGGAAAATACTATATAATATTTAAATGTGGCTACATAAAATAACACTGAACAGAGATAAGGCTACTATTCTACCCTAGCATTGGTTGGTTGGTAATCTTATTACTGGCAGAAGAGATGAATGAGTAAAAATGAAAGAGAGAGACACATAGATTTAGGGACCACTGAACTGTATATTACTTCCCCCTCTATAAAATAAATGTCTATTGTGAGTAAATGTAGAACACTGTGAAGAGATAACAGTGGAAGCTTGGTCTGAGCTGATATTTCTTTCTTACCTCATGTTATTTTGCCTAGGAATGAGAGGGTATTTTGGTGAGTATGAATAGCCGTTGCTATCAGACCCTTTAACAGTCACAAGTTAAAAAGCCAGGCAGATATTAGCTCTCAGCTTTCTTGCTTGTATTGGTTTCTTGTTCTACTCTGAAGGTCACGCTCCTTTCTTGGTCCTCAGACCAAAGAGATCATATATGCATGTTTGGTTCGTTTTTGTACTTTAAGGTTTATCCTCCTATTGAAAGAGTGAATTGGTAGGCCGTTCATCCACCAGTGAAATGCAGTCACTTCTGGGAGGAAACCTGGATAGAAAAATTTAGGACAGAAAGTGCTAGATTTATTTGAAATTGCCATATGAGGGAGGAAGGAAGGAATTTTAGTAAGTGTGATGATATTTGCCCTGTTGGAATGTAGCCAGGGCACTAAGATTAGCAAGACCACTTTCACAAGGACCTGGTTTTTACAGAAAAGGGGGCCCTGCAATGACACAAGTCTCACTGGTACCATGCCAAGGGATTGGTTCAGAGCAGACTCCGAGGGGAGAGTGCTGTGATGAATCCAGGTGCTTCAGGCAAGATATTTGCCAAATAAATTGCACCCACCCACCTAGGGAATCATGTCTAGAACCTTGTCCCATCTGCTCCAAAATTCCAGGTGTCTAGGTTGTGAGCTAAAGATCTCTCTTAGGAAGCAGCAGGTTCCTTTGCATGGTTGGGAATGAACCACTAGAGAACACAAGGGTTGTATAGCCCTGTACACCTACAGGCGATGTTCATCACCTATTACCCTTCTGATTAGACCCACCCATTCATCTCAGGTACTTATCTGATGACCCCCCGCCCCCACCTCCCCGTAGTATCAGAGCACCTCATGGTCTATAATGCATTATCCTCATGCCAACCCTATGAGGCAGGGCAGTGCTGCTCTCCCTAATGAGAACTGAGGCACGGTTCCCCTTGTGACTTGCCCAAGGTCACACAGGAAGCTGGTGGAAGAGCAGAGAACTGGACCCAGGTCTCCAGTCCTAGGCTAGTGCCGTAACCGCTTGAAGTGCCTCACAGGGTGTGTGTGAGGTTCACAACTAAAATCCCATAGCCGGGTGCTAGTCTATAACAAATCCTACTAACAACAGCCACTGCCTCACGCTCTTGGAGCCTGGCTAGACCCCTGGTGCTTCAACAGTAGAATACACACACAGGGATTCCCCCGTCTACTACAACACTCATGCATAAATGTAGTGGCATACGGGGACTTGAAAAGCCCTGGCCGGGGAGACCTGCCCCAGTCTGGGTATTAATATAGGTCTGCACTAGGTGGCATTACATAGGTCTCCCCACAAGCCTTGGCATGGAGGGGTGGGCCAGAGGGGACATGCCTGGGGCAGGAGGGGAGTCCCAATAGTGCACCCTACTACCAGGATTCTGGGCAGATCAGGAAGCTACTGGCATTTAGAGCAGCTACTAAGGCTGCTCTAAATTACACTGGAGGACACATACCCCAGATCTGGAGGGCACAAGCCACCTTTTTACCTGTGTGTGCTGTGCCCCCTGAAAGCACAGCCCCTAATTTCATTCACAGCTTCCAACACCTGAGCTTGAAGGAATCGGTGGAGTTACTCTGGGTTTACTCTGGTATAAGTGAGAGCTGACGTTTGCCCAGGAAGTGTCACTTTCTTAGTCTCTCTGCTAGCAATGCAAACCCAACAGCTTCTGCTTTGCCTACCAAAACTGCCCAAGCAGACCAAGCCCCCAGCTCGAAGGAGCCAGACTGAAAAGGCAGTCACTGCTTTTATTTCATCTGCTTGCCTGCATCACTTCAAGGCCGGCTCAAGTATGATTGTTCAGCCTTGGTCTCAGCAGGTTAAGAAGAGGGAGCTTAGCTTGAGGCACGTGAGTCGTACCAGACAGAAGCGCCGGTGCAAGAGGTCACCAAGCGCTATCGATTCCTGTTTGGGCTCGGAGTTTGAAGGGTTATCCTCATCAGAAGCAAAGCACGGCAGTGGATTTTCAGTCCACTTGGGACGCTTTGGGAAATAGAGACAGAGCTGCCAGAAAACTGACACTCCCACCAACCAATATTAATGTGTCCAGGGAGCAAACTGCAGCTTTCACCAAGTCTGGGGAGAAAAAGGGTTTTCTCTATGCAGTGAAACCCAGCAGTGTTTCTGAGGAAGGAGAGGTGTGTGTGAAGATTGGCTGTTCTGTTTATTCCCTTTGAAGGGCCTGCCATTGGCCATTGTCAGAAGACAGGGTACTGGGCTAGAGGGTCTGTTGGTCTGACCCCGTACAGCAGTTCTTTTGCTGAATACTGAGGCATCTCTAAAGTCATTTGGAAGATAAATATAAAGCTGAATTTCCCACTTTTGTAAAAATGGGAAATCCTGGCCCTGTGATAACGACCTATCCACTGACCTCTATTCTTGCCAGACAACTGCAGTAGGTTTAACCCTCCCATCTGCTGGATGTTGGTACGGTGCAGTGTTCACTGGACCATTATTTCCCTGCTGCTTTCTTATTGGTCAGGTGCCCTTCGGCCAGTCGAGGAACAGTTTATCTGCAGCAGGTCTGTTTAGTAAAAGCAAGCTGTCCTCTACGAACAGGCTGGCTTCTGGATTGCTGCGCCTGTGGAAATGCTATGAAGTCAGTGAATAACGACCAAGCCGCCTGATGAGCTGGCATGTTTCATTGGGGGGCAGCGTGGTCTAGTGTTTCTCAATCTTTTTGATACCAGGGACTGGCTTGCCGCCTTTCTAAACTGTATCAGAGGGATCTCAGGGACCATCGCTGGTCCACGGGCCAGTCACCAAGAAACACTGGTCCAGTGGAATGAGCAAGAGAGCAGGAGCTCCTGAGCTCTAATCTTAATGCTATGTTTGCTGTATGGTCTCTGGGAAACCACTTAACACTTTTTCCCCATCTATAAAATAAGGAATAATGATACTTTGCCCTTGTATAGCGCCTTCTGTTGGAGGATCTCAAAGCACTTTACAAATGTTAATTTAAACTTGCAACATCTCTCTGAGGTAGGTAACCACTGATAGGATTAATTCATTATCGCCATGTGGGGAAGCAGGGATGTAGCTAGATTGTGCAGCATTTGGGAACAGCTGGTTTTAGTTACTTACCACACCTTCTCCTCTTCCCTCCCTCCCCCCAAATTTTTTCCCCCCACTGATCTGCAACCATCAAGTTGTGAACCTTACAGAGGGATGTTTGGGACCCTTTGCTCTTACTGACATCCCTTCTGTGCTCCTCCCCCCCCCCCGCCTTGTTTGTCATGCTCACTCGCTACGTCACGTGTCAAAATAGATTGTAACTTTTTGGGACTGAGACCAGATTTACCTGAGTGTCTATCCAGCACCTGGCACTTCGGGGTTCCAATCCTGACAGGGGCTTTGGGCACTCCTGCATTATAACTAATCATAAGTTCCTTACTCCACCCAGCATGGAAGTCTCTGGCAAGGCTGAGCATAGCTCCTTAATTCTAGGCCAGTGATTTAGCCATGAGACCATCCTTCCCCTGCTTCTCTAATTCACAGGGGTGCCTGGAGAACTGATTGGTTAATGTTTGCACAACACTGTGGATACTTAAGGCTAGATTCTGACCGTAGGAAGGATACGGTAAGTACGGTGAGCACTGATTGTAGTAAGGGCCTCAAGCGTGTCCCATTGCAAGTGGGAACAAATCCTAGACTTCAGACAGCAAGTGGCTGGCAGCCTGCAAAAGCAACAGCTATCCTTCCATGCCAAGGTCCTCTGGCATCGTCACTCACTCCTAAGGGTCTCCTGTTAAACTAATCTCAGTTACACTGATGTAAATCTGGAGTAGCTTTGCTGGAGTCAGTGGAGTCGCTCTGGTGTAACTCAGATCAGAATCTGGCTGGTAAAGCACTCATCTAAGTATTATTAGAACTGCCACTCCCTTGTAAACAGAACTGTTACCAGACAGGCTGAAGGATAGAAGAACACTCTTCCCTGTTCATTTCAAAATGCAGCCTGACCGATTAAGTCTGCTGTTACCTAGGCTGCTGCTCGTCTTCCTCCCGGCCGACACCCCCACACCACTTCCTTTCCTGTTTGGCCAAGACCGCCATTTTCTCCAAAGTTCTGTCTTTTGCCCCACACTGCTCACAGGGGTCTCTTGTTAATGTGGTAACACCTGGTTAATGTCCTCCCTTCTGGGGCACAAAACCTTGTTAGCATCTAAGGTTATAAGGAGGAGGGAGAAGAATGGTTCTTCTTAACCTCTGAGGATAGGACAAGGAGCAATGGGCTTAAATTGCAGCAAGTGTGGTTTAGGTTGGACGTTAGAAAAAACTTCCTGTCAGGGTGGTTAAGCGCTGGAATAAATTGCCTAGGGAGGTTGTGGAATCTCCGTCATTGGGGATTTTTAAGAGCAGGTTAGACAAACACTTGTCGGGGATGGTCTAGATAATATTTAGTCCTGCCATGAGTACAGGGGCCTGGACTAGATGACCTCTCAAGGTCCCTTCCAGTCCTATGATTTTACCCGCCTCTCCTTGTGACTTGCAAAAGAGATTTTTCCACTGAGATGTGTACGAGTGAGTTTGTCACCTCTCTCCCATGGGAGCATACAGGCACGCACTCCAGTGCTCCTACGCTACATGGCACATAATAAAAGCTGTGCATTTTTTGCAGGGTACCACTTTGATGATGCAGTCTGAATTCAACATGGAGCTCTTAGGGCAGTTAGACACCCACAGCTGGCCCCCCGTGCCAGCTGGCTCGGGCTCGCTAAGGGGCTGTTTAATTGTGGTGTAGATGTTTGGGGGCCCTCCCACCTCGCAGGGTCCTAGATCCTGGGCTCCAGCCCAAGCCCAAATAGCTGCACTGCAATTAAACAGCTTCTTAGCCTGAGTCAGCTGGCATGGGCCAGCCGTGAGTGTCTAACTGCAGTGTAGACATACTCATAAAGGCCTGCACCAAAGCCCATTGAAGTCTATGGAAAGACTCCCATGAACTTCAAAGAGGTGTTCACAGCAATTTAGTTTGATTATTACAGTTATCATTTGCAGAAGGTAGTTTGCCTGTTGACCGTAACATTGCTAATAACTTACTGGGATATATAGAATGGGTGTCACAACTCTAGGTGGGTAATAACATCTAGCACTTTACAAAGGAGGTCAATATCCTTGCCCCCATTTTACAGATGAGGAAACTGAGGCACGGAGTTGAAATGATTGGTCCATGGCACCCAGCAAGCCAGTGGCAGAGCCAGGAATAGAATTTAGCTCTCCTGAGTCCAAGTCTAGTGCTCCTTCCACTAGGCCACACTATTTGCTGCTCCCCAATCCAAGCGGTCAGTGTTATCTGCTATGCTCCTATACATCGGCACCACTCACAGAGACACAGGCGCCAGCATGACCCTGACTGATCAGCTACCTGTGCACTGTGGGGTAGTGCTGCTCTGGAAGAGCACAGCCCCAGGGGTGCTGCTGCACCCCGGGGACTGTGGAAAAGTCTCTTTGCTGCTCTCCATGTTTCTGCACAAGGTCAGAAAATTGGGTACTTGGTCTTTGTGCCATAGATGGTAGGATTTAGGGCCTGTTTAGATACAGGGCTGCACCTTTTGAACTTAAAGTCTGATTTTTTTTAATGGATTCAGTTAAGACGGTTCCAAAGGGATGTGTGAGTGCGCTGCTTTTGGCTTAAACCAGGTTTATTTCAGTTTAGTTTATTGATTAGGAGCAGGCTTAAACTACCTGCAACAAGCCAACCACAATAAGCGCCCACCTTGTGGCTGGCGGCAGTTTAAATAAACCAATGGAAGTTTGTGTGTAGACAAGGCCTGCGTGAAAGGGGAGACATCAAGAGGAAGGAGTGAGGCAGAAAAGGGAGTGAAGAGCAAGAGGAGAAGAACTGCAGAGCCGAGGAGTAAAAATGAGGGGTGGGAGGAGTGAGAGACTGAGGGGAGAAATAAACATGATAAAATATGGTGAGAGACTTTTTTTGTTTTGTTTCCTTGTTTTTTAAAGGAGGGGGGGAAGCTAGGAAAAATATGAAGGAACAACATCCACTGATAAAGATGGAGGGAAAGGGAGATCCAGCTAGAGCAGGAAAGGGCACTGTGCAGTGTGAGGAGGAAAAAGGGAGACTTGCTTTTCTGCATGGGAAAATTGTATTTGTCTAAGCTCAGGAGAGAATTGAAACCACTATAGTTACACCCTGGTGTAACACTGGCATAACCTCTGCCCTGCCCCTGTATGTGGGTGCTCTTACTCCAGTATGAGGGAGGTCTTTTTCAGTGTACATTATTTTGCTAAACCAAATGAAGCCACTCCTCTGTTGGGATAAGGGTGTCCGCATGAGGACCTTTGGTCTGACCCAGTATGGCCGTTCTAATGTTCTCATAGATTCATAGATACTAAGGTCAGAAGGGACCATTATGATCTAGTCTGACCTCCTGCACAACGCAGGCCATAGAATCTCACCCACCCACTCCTGCGAAAAACCTCTCGCCTATGTCTGAGCTGTTGAAGTCCTCAAATCGTGGTTTAAAGATTTCAAGGAGCAGAGAATTCTCCAGCAAGTGACCCATGCCCCAGGCTACAGAGGAAGGCAAAAAACCTCCAGGGTCTCTTCCAATCTGCCCTGGAGGAAAATTCCTTCCCGACCCCAAATATGGTGATCAGCTAAACCCTGAGCATATGGGCAAGATTCATCCTACTTCCTCTTCCAGTAGGACTGATTTACCATGATTGCAAAATGTTTGTGTGATGACTGGACCACTGTAGCTCTGTTGGTTTGGTTATTCCAGTATAACTGGCCAAACTTTCCCCTGCAGGCAAGCCCTGAGTCTGCATCAACTTCTATGAGTTGTTGTGATTTGTTTGGAGGGGAGGAAAGGGGGCACAGAGTATCCCAAAGCTGGAAAGGAAGCACTGCACCGCCCTGCAGATGGCTCCTGTGACCATAGGTTCTGGGAGTGACCCCCTCCTTATGGAGTTTTTTCCCTGCCCCATTTCCTGTGCGTTTTTCCCTCCTCCCTGTGGTTACAGGGGTACAATGGCCATCTCTCCCCATGCCATGTGACCCACCGGGCTGAGGAATCACACTGGAAACTGGCTGGAACCTGTAATGGTTTCCCGCTTTCTGCTTCGCTGTATAGCTGCAGCCTAGAACCTTCAGCAACTCCCCCACCCCACCCCACCCCAATATGGCCACACATTTGAAGAACTGGGGCAAGTATCCTCGGAGCCCCACTGAGCACTCCCAACTCACCAGGCTCTCCACGGGGTGGACTTGGAGAAGCAGAGTGGTGGCATGGCTGGGGACTGGGGTGTGGGGAGTTGTGTACAAACCCCCCAGCATGCAGAGCTCCCGCTAGCTCCTAGAGCTCTGGGCAGGAGGCTTTAGGAAAGAACATGGATTACAAAATCAAAGCGGGTGAAGGCTGCCCTGAATGTGGGGTTTGGGAGGCCACCCTGGCACTGGGAGGCGCTACAGACTGCAGCTTGGTGACCTGCCCCCAAGGCAGCAATTGAGCATGTGGGCAATGGGACTCACTCTCCAGGGCCCAGTCATACGGGAACCCTGAGCATTGCTGTATGGAGGGAGGTGTGAGGATGAGGCTCTGGTGTCCCAGGCTGACATAACCTCTCTCCTAGTGCTGTCTTCAGCATCTCCTAGCATCCACCTTGCTGCAAGTTGGCCACACCTGCCATTGCCCGTGCTATGCCTGTTCCGATGCATTCTCCTGTAGCCAGTCAGCTCCTGGGTGACCAGCAGGGGGCCTTCCCTCACCAGTGCCATGGCCAGGCTAATGGCAGCCCTGCTCCAGTTGCCATAAATGAGCTGTCTGCAGGGCACTCCCAATCTACCCCTTGCTCCTTCTTTGGGCCTGGAACATCCCTTGAACATGCTTCCTGCCACTCTGCATGCTGGCTGGACCACCCCCCGAAGAGCATGGCTGCGGCAGCAGGGAGTTGTATCTGATGCTGCTTTCCTCCAGGATATTTTTGGTGCAATGTGTCCGCTGCTTACAGAAATGCCTATTCTCTCCTGAGAGTTTTGTGAACAGATTCAGGCCACCTGGTGTAGCCATGCATTGTCATAGCTGCAGCAGATGGTTAAGGAGAGAAGCGGAGAGATGGGAAAGAATTCAGCTCAGCTGATGTCCCTATTCCTAGGATGTTGGGGGTGGGAGGGGAGAGGATTCTCCTACTTAGAAAAATATGAAACTTTATATGATCTGATGTAGTTTTTTGGAGAGGTAGGTGGGGGGGGGGGATTGTGTTTTCTGGGGTAGTCAAGAAGAGCATCTCAAGTGCCTCAATCTTTCATGGGTTCTTGGAATGAAATGGGACTTCTGGGCCCAGTATGTGGTCAGTATCTCAATGCACTCCCATTGAACTCTGTGTATGTAGGGGTGAGAATCGCTGTATGACAGATTCCACTGACATTCCATTGTATGAGTTGTACATTTTAAACCTACGTTATCTGAATAGAAAAGGTGAAGAATTTGCTGGGTTTAACAGGTACACAAGGAATTTTGCTCTACTGCCTATGTAAATGTAAGACTGTAAAATTCACCTTGTTTCATTGGCTAGCTTTTCTCATAAACAACAAACTGCCTCTGCTTAGACAGGAAGCCTTATTGTGGTGGTGTGGGACCAGCTGACAGTGACTTAGTTTGCTAAGCCTGTAAGCTGTGGTTAGTTGGTATCCAGTTCAGGAAATTCTGTTAGCGTCACCTCACCCTTTCTTAGCCCCATGGCCCCTAACAATGTATTTTTTTGGCAAATGATTCTCCCCATCTCCCTCTACATATGTGTTTACAAATGCAGACTCTAAGCCTAAAGGAGGGATTTCCCAATAACAACCAACCTACAGTTCATTTTGCATGTGTGCGTGTGCAATTTGAGTGTTATCGGCCAAAAGCCAAGTGTCTTCAACCACCCTTGAAATGCCATAAACCCTATGGCTTGGCTGAATAGTCTGCTTGTTACTAGACCACAGCAACATGATCTAAGAATACAAGCTAAAGTCTCACCTGTGTTATACGTGCAGATTATTGAATGGAGGAGGTGGAAAAGGGAATGATAAATGAACAACACAAACATAGCCAAACGTAACTCTTACATAGTGCTTCCCAAAGAGCTTTAGCCCAAATGGTATGTTTCTATTCCTGGTATTTGGGTGATTAGAATGGGAGCTATAGCTTATGGTCTGACTAATAATCATTAGTCATGTAAAAGTGCCCAGAGCTTGAGACAGGCACTTACTGATGACCTAAATCAAATAAATGTGACATCGCTGACAAGTGGCTAGATCCCTTTGGGTCCTGCATTCTAAAACCATCAGCCAATCAGTCCCGCTGAAGCATGTAAGTGTAATGGCCACAGTGAATTGGGCTTTTGACTGCCTCTATTTTTGGGGGGTACCCAGCTTGACACACTGTAAAGAATCCTGTTTTTCAGAAAGTCCTGAGCATCCTTCTGAAAATCAGGGCTCTGCATGGTGTCTCAAGCCGGGCACCTAAAAAATCGAAGCACCTGAAATGACCAGTCACTTTAAATATTGTGCCATAGGCCATGAAGCTACCGGGGCTACGGCTCGATCACTTTTTGGACGGGTCAAACCTACGTGGCACTGTGCCCCCATGCCACTCACTAAGATTTGGAGGGAGTGGGTATAGGTGCTCAGGGGCCAGGATGGGGGTGTCAGGCTGGTGCTGGAGGGAGGGACAACTCAGAGGAGAAGAGGAGGGTCAAGCAGGGTGATGTGGCAATGGGGCTACTCATGCTTAAACGCCTCAAGGCCTCGCTCTCTGGGTCTACACATCCCCTCTTCTGTTGCAATAAGAACAACATTGTACAAAGGAGCTGGGACCGTGGTTCTACTTTGGAGCCGAGCTCAATCCCTGTTCACTTGCACTTATCATTCATTGTCAATTATAGACCAAGCAGCAACATTTGAAGGCGCATATGGCTGGCTGGGTCAGAGAAGACCAAGCACCTTTATGTACGTTTGGCTGCCTAAAATGATTTGCTCAGCTTTAAATGATGGAAATTTCTTCTCTGAATGTTTTACACTAGGAAATAGCATTGCTTCTCAAACCTAAAAAGCCTCTTTTATGTGACTATTTCTTTGGTGACCAAAGTGTCTGAGTTTTACAAGAGCTGCTTATCCTTTGATAAAACAAAATCAGTGAATTTACGCTGACAGCTTCAGATGCCGTGGAAACCCAAGCAACCTTTCACCAACCTACGTTGCTTGTTGGATCATGTATTAAGAATAAACTGCAAAAGCATCTTGGTAATTTAATGAGTAATAAAGAAGACTGTTTTATTTATATATAAAAGATTTTTAGAACCCTAAATTGTTACCAGAAACACTTACCCAAAATGAAAGGTTGTGCTAGGTGGAAGGGGTATTTTTGTCCCACAATTAAAAACATTTTAAAAAAAATAAAATGCAAAGAAAGATTGGGGCAGAGTCTGAACAACAAAATCATTAGTAATCAGTCACAGCATGTGTCATGATATCCTCTGATACTTCATTAAAACAAAATTAGGGACCTGGCTTGCTCTTAGCTTTGACCTCTTTTGCCTTTTGGAAATATTGATGAAGGTGCTTCCATGCAATTTGGAGGAACAAGTAGATTCACAGTGTTAATAGTTAGTCAGTGATGTGGGTTTTTTCCTCGGTTATTGTTACAAGAAGGCAAGTTCTGGAGCACAGAAAAACCACTTAGCCAACCAGAACAAATTAATTGTGTGTGCACAAATTCTGCCACTTGTGCACAGATGCACCATTCTGCCACATATATACACACACATCCCCTTCTTCTGCAGCTTTTTCTTCTAGCAACACAACTTGTGAAACAAATGAAAGCCCCAGCATTGCACCATCCCTTATTAATCTAGTAGTCTTTAGGAAAATTAGAGGATTAATTAAACGTCTTCATGCAATAACATAATGCTAACTGTTTACACTAAGCCACATTTACTTATGCAAATGATCATAACTGGAAAATTACTGCCTGTATAATTGTAATAGGGAATTAAAAAAATGTGGAGGACATGCAAGGCAATCATTTTTTAATTATAAACTCCAGAATGAATGCGGGGAAGACTTAATCTGCCGATTGTAAATGTTAATTATCAATTTAGTGGATAGGTGCAAATGAGCTTGAAAGATATGGGCTGTAATTATAACAGTCGAAGGGCCCAATCCTACCAACTTGCTCACATGAGTTTTCCCAGTGACTCCATGTGAGTAAGTGTTGTAGATGCAAATCCAGAGATTCCATGTCTGACCCTGAACTGAGCAGCCTCCTCTCACTGGAGTCTATGGGAACCGAGAATGCTCGGCCTGCCCCGGGGCGGGGAGCCTTGTTTACACTGAAGCCATGTGGAACTGATTCCAATAGTATTGGATCAGGCCCCCATGCCACTTATGTTCAGCACATATGCTGATAAATTCAGTTGGGCGCACACAACAATTTGTTGCTACTATATTTAAAATGAAATGGTCCCAGCTTGGGACCTAAATGCTAGGATCTTGGGGTAGCTCTGTGAGCAATTAACCCTAACAGGGTCTGTGCAGGCAAATAGGGAAAGCAAAACCTCCCTGTTTGCATGTACCAGTGAACTCCAGTGTATTTTTTGTGTAATGATTTAAGACACTTCGCTCCTGGATTGAATAGTAGGATTTTGTTTTCCTATGCTGCTTTAATGAGCAAAAATGACAATGGAAGAAGTCCTAGTTGCTGTTTACATGACAGGCAGATCATTTGCCTTCAGTTCTCGGGGTTGCCCATTGATAAGACACTTTGCACAAGCTCAGATTAATGGGTAAGATACACTTTGGAGATGCTGTATTGTCACTAGACTGCAGGGTCACTGCATGGTAAGTCAGAGTGTCTTCAAAGGGCTTCCACATACCGGATTGCATTGCAGAATACATCAACAGGGTTATTGAGGAAAGAATTGGGGAGAAGCATGAGAAACTGGCAGCATTTAGGCCCCTTTGTTGTGGGAAAACGCAGCAGGAACTAGCCTGTTTCTGGCTATCGAGCAGCAATAGAGATCTAGTCATTCTCGACTGCAAGGGTGGCAGATGTGATGCCAGGAAACAAGGGTGGGGAGGGGGAGGCTCTGTCAGGGAAAAGCCCAGGCCCTGGAGAGGTGTGTGGGAGTCTCTTCCCTTCCCCCAACAGACCTGGGAGGTGGTCTCTGATGACCCTTTTTTTGATCTCCTCACCCAGGATGCAGGTCTATTTTCACCTGGGGAATGGGTCCCTTGTCCCCTCTTTCCCCCCACCCCCGCACACCCCATGGCTGGTATGGATGAGATCGCTGAATGGGAATCTTTCTTCCCAGCCTGCACCCTGGGGAGTGCAGCTACCCTGGTCTATAGACTGGGGTCTGCCTTACCTCCTGGCCCCTGAGAAATAGCATCACCCCTCCTAGCAGGCAGGATGGAACCCAAGCTGACTCTCTCCCTTTCCCTCCCTTTGAGGGGTAACAGTCCCCCCCCCATTTCCCTAGGGGAAGGGGGATCCCCAGATAGGGGGCGTCTCTATCCCAGTGTGACGGAGCCCTGTGGTCAGGCCAGTCACAGGGATGTCTCTGCCTCCAGAGAGGTGATCCCCTAAGTTCTCTCCAGCGGCAGATCAAAGCACATGACAGCTGTCCTGCAAGGGGGCAAGTATGGGGCAAGTGACACCTTATCTGTACGTGTGCAGCAGCCACGTAAGCAGGATGTGTGCCGGTATAGTCGTCTGCGGGGAGCATGCCTGTGATTGTGCATTCAACAGGCTCTGGGAGGTGTGCAGGGTGGAGCCAATGCAGTGAGCTTCAAAGAGCTCCCCCTTGTCATTCAGCCTGGACCCGTGTCGCTGTAGCCTTTCTCACTGGAGATTAGATACGTAGCTAGATCAGATAGAATGATGAAAGTGCACAGTACAGGCTGCTTTCCAGCCTGGGGGTTACATGCATCCCTCTCCCTCCCCATCCTCCTCTTTATACTCACTGCCACAAACGTCAACCAGGAGCGGCCCAGGCTCTACGTCCGTATTATTCTCACCATCTTCCTGACAGGCGTAGTAATACACAGAGCTGTCTCAAGCTGGGACCATTTGAATGAGGGAGATTTCAAATGTTTCACTGAGGCACAATGCAACAAACTGCTTCATAAGGTGGGCATGTGAGACACTGGGGAAACTAACCACAAATGAATCCAAGAGGAGGGATGGCTGGCAGCGCTGCCGAGAAGGTTTGTCAGCTGGAAAACTGAAATATGTCACTGTTCTAGAGAAACACTGATAATGGGTGTGTCTGGTCGGTTGGGATTTATTAAACTGCTGCTTAAACTGTTTTGCTACTGTAATAAAGATTCAGCAGCCTTAGTATAGTAACAATAACATTTGCTCAATGGCTAAGATCCTATTAAGTATTTCTCAACAGAAACCCCCCAGAATACATAAATAATTGGTCACGGCCAGTTTCTGATAGCCTTCCTCACACTGAGCAGTACAACTCTTGCAATAGTTGTGACTATTACTGGATCAAAGTACTAATCAATGTGATTTATCTGAACCTAGCCCCAATTTAACAACAAAATATATAATTGGCAAATTCCCAGATTGTTTTTAGTTTGTTTGATTTCTAATTTTGCTCACTGGGATTCATATCTCCCTTTCCTGAGACATGCTGTAAAAATTATTTGACAAGCTAAGCATCATAATGTGACTATTTCTGAAATATTTGTTCAGTCAGGTATTGCAGTAGAAATTCCAAGGCCTTCCTATACGTACAAGAGTGTTCATGTAAGCAGCCTGTAACTAAAGAAGCTTTTGCTACTCAAACAGTTTTTTTTTTTTTTATTTTTGAAGGGTACTTCTTTGAACAATAAGCCTTTCTCATGCCACAAAGTGTTTGCATTCTTTTGTCTTGCATCCCTTTTAAATTTTCCCCAGGATATTTCAACTATTTTTTTCTCTCTCTCTCATTGCTCTACTCAAAACCAGTAAACTAATAGGTGATGAAGGGCTGAATAATATTTCCAAACTTCCTGAAAGATTTTTCTCTAAAGGTATTGAAAGGGAGGAAAAACAAAAACACATGTTGCAGAATACTTGCATATTTTACACAGCCTTTTTGTAACATAAAATATCAACCCCGTATGTGATTACTTTGAAGAGACTTCTAGGAAGCACAATAAATTCAGGGTTTTTTTTTTTTTTTTTTTTGCACAGTTCATATGCATGCTCATTTATTCTTATTCTACAGCAGTTGTTTTCTCACCAGTTCTGATTTTTATTGGAGTTGTGGTTCTATAATATCTCATAATCAAATCACATTATTACCAAGGTTACGGTGTCTAGTTGGATCAAAGTACTTATGAAAATGTTGACAGCCAAGGGTTTTTCAGAATGAAGGCAGGCTGAATGGTGCAATGGCTTATTTCTAGGAGTATTTCACCTTGGGAGATGTGAGGTCAAATCCATTACTAGTTTAACCAGGTGAAACTGCACCAAACTAGTGACATCAATGGAGTTGGAGCTACTTAAACCATATGTGGCCCAGATTTTTAAAGGTATTTGGATCTTGCTGAGCTCAACGTTGCAACACCTAACTGATTTAGGAGCCTAAATCTCATTTTTCAAAAGGGATTTAGGCCCTTAGGAATCTAAATCCCATCAACGGTGGATGGTGCCTAAATCCCTTTTGAAAATGAGATTTAGGCTGTTGCAACACTGAGCTCAGCAGGATCTAAATACCTTTAAAAATCTGGGCCTATGTCCCTTGGGCTCAAGTTTTGCATTAGGTCCCAACTCTGATCTAAAGCATGTCTCTTGTGGACTTTTTTCACATTAGAAAGACTCACCAACCCTGCCTTATAATTTGACATGATTGTCACTGCTCAGCAGAGGCCATTGATATCAGTGGGAGTCTTTCCATTAACATAGTCTTTCCATGGTGCTATTTTATGTATTAAACAAAACTGTGGAGTCAAAACACACATGGGGGGGAAATATTTCTGATTTGGGGTGTACCTGTCTGCTAAGGCGACAGGCTAGAACCCTATCTACTAAACTAGACCGGTTCAGTCGACGTCAGGTACTTCTGAACACACGCAGTTTAGATATCTCAGCGACTTGACCTATGCTCTTATCGGTGACATGCTGGCACTGTGATTGATGTCACTACCACTTGTGGAGTCCTATATCGGGAAACAAAAGCTGCTAGCTTCAGCCAACTGTGGGACAATGGATAGTTTGGGTACGCACCCATGGGCAGTCTGAGGGTCAGTTACCGCACATCCAGCTTATATCTACTACAGGTGAAATCTTGACCTATTGAAATCAATGGCAAAACTTCCATTGACTTCTGTGGAGTCAGGGTTTCATCCTATGTATATATCCTGAACACCTTACTGAGTATTTACTGGAACAGGCTTTCTTCACTTGCCTTATGTGAATTGCTACAAATTTAAAGTGTTGACTGATGCTCCTGACCCAAGAATAATGTAAGACAGCAGGAAGCAACACAAACAAACAAAAATGCAGATAAAGGATGGTTGAATCTGTAATAAGATCTTAAATGTTTCTTTGAACTAATTAATTAAAACATATATTAAATGTTCTTCAGCTAATGGAAATATCATTATTAAATCTCACTGGTAGTGAAAGATGGGACTGCAGTCTATATTCCTTGTATTTCATTATTCACAGGATCTGTGTGAGGTCAGTTGGTGTATACATGAGCTAGAGAGCAACATACTGGAGAATGCAGAGGACATTGGCAAAGGCATCACATCAGTAAAGGTAATCCTTCCATATGATTGAGTTAGCTATTACTTTCAACTAAACTAAACAAATGTGTGATCCTGAGCAGGCTCAAGGTCTGCATCATTCATCAGCCAGGGGGGGTCATGATTTGCCTTTGATTTTCAGTTTATTCAAGCCAATTTCCTCTCTGCTTCTTCAAATTGTTATGGTCTAAATATTTAGGATCGCAGGTCCTTGTCCAAAGCACCTCTTGGTAGGGTTGGAATAACAGACCATAGAAACAGGAATGATCTATTTGGTCGGGTCCCCCTGCTGCTTATGAAGAACTGTTGGCTACTGTACGGTCAGGTGCGCTTTTCCCATGAGTGGGGTTCTGCCGGTCCCCACTGGCCAGGCGAATAACCCGCACTGTCGAGCTTTCCCTGATATCCAGCCGAACCTTCTCTTGGTCTACCTTCTTCCCCCTCCTTAGGCCAGCCTAGGCCATTCTTTCTCCTTGGTTGTCTTCTACTAGTTGAACTTGCTAGTGGGTCGGTACCGTATAAGCTGATCTACACCAGCCGAGGATCTGGCTATCTGATTTTGTCAGGAGTCTGGTGATTTCTTTTAGCGGGAGAAAGCCACTACATGGAGGGAAAAAAAAACCCCCAGTGCCTTCCAGTTTTCAACTTGCTGTAATGCACGTAAATCTCCCGAGGGAGCCTGCTAAGTTCCACTCTGCCTTCCCTCGCCCTCCTCTTCCCAAAAGACAAAGTGGGATTCGCTTATTCCGCCAACTCCACCACTGTTAATCTGCCCGATTCATGAATGAAGCCACCACCACGCAGTGTTCAGATAACCTGCCTCAGTTCCCAGCAGCGTGCGTGCACTGTTCAATCGGGCCTTTTCGCTCCAGATCCTCCCTACTCCGGAAGTTCCCGTGTAGGGGACTGGCAAGGCTGTTGCCTTGGCCGACTCTCCCTGGCCTCCTTCCATCGGAGAAGAAGGGACCTAGGTTTAACGCCGAACAAAGGGAGGTGGGGGGTTAACGCCCCGGGCCAGCGGGACCCCAGGCTCCCCAGGGGTCAGGGCTGTGTCTGTGCCCAGTGCCTTTCAAAGCCCCATGGTGGCTGAAGCTATGCTGCCAGGGCCTTCCCAGCGGCTACTCCCCCACAGCACTCGGCGGCGATGGCCACAAGGAGACTGGAGGTGGGTGCTGCCCGCTATGCCAGCCCTGCACTGGCAGCGGCCCAGGGGCAGCGCTCCGGCGAGGTTAGTGCAGGGAGGGACCGTTCCGCTGGCCAGGGGCTAGAGAGGGAGGAGCCGTGTCCCTGCTCCCCTGTGACCTTTGGGCCTGGGGCACAATGCAGCCCCCGGGGGGGGGGGGGAGTGCTCCCTGCACTTCCCAGAACCCCCCTCGCTGTCATCCCCCGCTGGGCCCAGCAGGGGGCGCCACTACTGAGGGTTTAACAGATTAAACCAAACTCGCCCCAAAGTCCTCTCTGCTGGGGGGGGGGGGGGCTGGTTGCACCTCCTCAGGGTGCGTGGGAGGTGCTAACCCCTAAAGAGGCAGGTCATTTCCTACTAAGGCTAGTTCAGCCCCTGCCTGTCACCTAGCACTGGGGGGGGAAGTCTCTCTTCCCTCCAGGAGTCAGATCTCCCAGAGCTGGGGGTGGTTCTTGTGTTATAATGGCTCAGAAACCGCTTCCCCCCCACCCCCATTCCCGAGGTCCCCAGGTAACGATTCGGCACCAACAAACCCGGCGGCTTTAATGGCCGTACCTCAGCCCGGCCAGTCAATAATTTATAGGCGGCAGTAAATTAAATAGGTTTCCGCGCCTTTAAAAACGGAGCCGCCGAGCAAGCAGCAAACACCCACCAGAGGGAAGTTAACCCCGACGCCTGCCCCGCTGTAAAGAGCCTGGGAAGCCCCGCTCTGCTCCGAGGGGAACCGAACCCGCGGCCGGGGGGCTGGCTGCCCCCGCCCCGCAGAAGCCGGAGGGTCGCGTTGCTCCGCGCCCGGGCTGCAGGAGCGTTTGCAAGGTCCCCTCCTGATCGCCTTGACCGTGAAACCCGACTCCCGAGCACTTGACCTGAGTGTCCGAGGGCAGCCCTTTCCCTCCAGTAACTGTCCCCAGGCGGCCCTGGGCGCGTTCCAGGCGGAAAACAAACTCCCTGGGAGCAGGGAACGGGACCCCGGAGCCCGCGCGGCTTCCCCCAGGTCCAGAGGCAGCCCCCAAACACACGCCAGCACGGTTCGCTCAGTAAGGACCAGCTCACAGGGCTACAGTAAATCCTCAACATACAACCCTTCCTCCCCCCGGGGTTGTTAGTGATTTCGCAGCTTTCCCTCTGCAGTGGTTTGCTTGTAAAGGGTTGTTTTTTTTAACTAATGCGCTCACTCGTTGTCTGCAACCAGACGGTTAATTAAGGTGACTTTTGTCAGATCATTACAGATCCTCAGGAAAACATTCTAATAGATATAATTATAATACAATCTGTTCCAACACCTGGAGGTATTCCCGTTTGCGCCGAGTGCCTGGCACCCTACCGGCTCCGCAGTCCTGCTGGATTTTTTCCCCCCTGACCAGAAGATTTAATGGGCGAGAGGAGATAGATTTCACGAAAATGTGGCGTCCCTTCTGTAGCTGCATCTGCTCCATTAGACGAGGAAAAGTAAGACGTTTGGATACTAATTGCACATAAGCGGTGATGTGTTCACCCTGTAATTCATTTAACGAAGTTCAGATGAAACTCAGAAATTGGTCAAGTAAAAAGCCCCCTGTCGAGTCTATTGTGGGAGGGGAAGAGAGTTCCAGAGGTAACGTGGCACAGGGGGCCAGGGACAGATGTTACTTATGAAGCCAGCATTGTGATTGGCCTACAAAGAACACATAATTGTGCCCCCCCCGCCCCCACCAAAGAAGGAAGGGTATTTCCTAACTCAGCATATGTTTCTGACACGAAATCGAAGCTCGCCCGATCTTGAAGGACAAACGTTTCGCCAGCAGATTTTATTCAGAGATGGGCATGTACATGGCCTGTTGGAGGAGCCAGGCAATAATGTGGTCAGACCGGCGGGTCTGAGCAGCAAGCCATAAACCTGTTCCATCCCGTTTGCCAATGACCTTTTAAAAGTGTGGCCCACTTTTACCCCAGGCAAATCGTTCCTGCAAAATCTAGTCCCTGTAACCGACCTGTTCCATTCCCGAGGGCTGGGTTTTAAGATCTTTACTTCTGCTGTGTAGTTTAAAGGGGTGTGTGTGAGATTTTCTGGTGTCTCGGGATTAGTCTTTGGAGTGGTCCGAGAAGACCACCAGGATTTGGAGTTTTAAATGTGTGCAACAGGGGCTGTGCACAGATACCATAGATAGAGACTGGTGCACGCCATATGCATCCTGTATGACTCTCCCCCTCCCCTGCCCTCCCCTTTTTGGAAGCCCTATACAGCTGGGAATGAATTAAAGTTAACCACTGTAATACTAGATCGCCGCTTTGTTTGCTTTGCCTCAGTCTGCGTAGCAGATATAGACAGAACTTTACAGCTCAGAGGGGAGCTCAGCCCTGAGATCAACAGTTAGGAATGTCGGGATCTAGACAGTATGACATTGCAGTTGCATCGCGGCAGCAAAACCCATCGATTGTCCAGCCCCTGCAGTTCTCACTCCCGCAAAACTCCCAGGGGTTCTGTTGGGCCCGGGAGGCCGAGCCGGGTGCCTGGCTCCAATAAGGTAAGCGATTCCCATCAGCTAGCTCACCTCTTAACTTGTTGGAAGGAGGCTGGGAGAGGGAAGAGTCCTACCAGGGCCGAAACTAGAGCAAATTGGAAAAGCAGAGAATGGAGATCAGCTAGCCAAGTGCAGGACAACACCTGAGGGAAAGCAGCCCTCGGAGAAGAATCCTGCGAGAGGGTGTCGGGTTTTGTGTTTCTCTGGTTGGGATATGAATGAAGAACGAGAGTTGCAGTTTGGTGTCCACAGTTAGCTGGAATCAAATATCCCACACAGGTTAATCCCGCCTCTTTGCTTATCACCCAGAAGTGTGGGTCGCTCACAAACATATTATTTTTTATTGCTGGAAGACTGTCCTGTCCTAATGAACCTTTCACTGATTTGCCCCTTCCAGAACTGCTAGGGAGAGCTAATCTGGGGCTACACTATAATGTAACTGCCTTCGTTTGGTATTAAGAATTGTGGCCATCTATTTCTTCCTGCCAGTTAGACCGCCCTTTCTCCACTCGGGAAATAAAGCTGAGAGATGCCCGGGAAATCTCCGTCCCGAGGCATGGGGATTTCTACGATAAACGATAGCACTGTCTAGGGCGATGCTTTGCATGGGTGAGCTGAATCGCTGTAGGTGCGTCGGGAAGTGAGAGGCTGTACCCGTTAGCCACGTTTTAAACATGGCCCCGCAGGGGGACGGGCACCGGGAACCGCGGTTGTGGAAGGAACGGGCTAGAATTGTTCATCACGATGTTCCCTGGGGTGGATGTGTGCAAACCTCCGTAGTAACGAGTTTAGAGGGGAGGACGGGGGGGTTAGCACCCAACCAGCGGAAGTCAACCTCCAAAGGGAGACCATTCAGTCGTGAAAGCACCGAAACTAGAGTTTGAACATCTAACCTGTTCACATTTCTATCACACCGAATCAAGATCAGACAGTTCAACTTTAAAAAAAAAATCTGTTAAACTTCAGGCAAAGATCCCTGCAGAGAATGACACTGTACGAACCAGGTACCCTCTCTTGTCTGTTTCTGGGTCTGCCCCGGAACCCCTGCAACCAGTGGGAGCTTTGCCCTGGACTTCGGTGGGCTCAGGGTCAGGCCAGGTGTAAAAAACCGCGCTCTATCCCGTTCCGATTTCTTAGGTCAACCGCGTGTCCACACAGCGTTGGTTCCTGTCTGCTCTGATGCTCTGCCCATGGCACACACGGAGGTGAACTCAATCCTAGCAGCCCGCTGAACCAGAGCTTGAACGCCCCCCGCTCCTTTTAAAACGCCGGTTTCGTTTGTAATTGCTCTATTTAAAAACGCTGCTAAGCAGTCCCAAGAGCCAGGAGAGATCTGATCTGTCACATAAAAACAACCCTCCGGTTTTGTCACATTAAAATGATGGAAACCTTTAAACAAACTGGGGGGGGGGGGATCCACCCAAGACACTTTCAGGGTGAGTGATCCTTCACAAAGTTCATTTTTAAAATGTCATACAAGATTTAATGCACACCCCTTGAAAAGCCTCCAGTGGAGCGAGGCCACTGTTTGGTGAAGTCTGGGAAGAAGCTGCCGAAAACAGCGTGGGTCCTAGAGGCGCGGGGAGGGGGGTAGTGGGAACCCCCCCTGCTGCTTAAGAGGAGCGATGTGGAGAGAGCCCGCTCTCTGTGCTCCCTGGGCGGACTCTGCAGCGGAAGGAGGCGTGTTTCACCCGGGCAAGCTTACGCCCAAATAAATCTGTAAGTCTTTGAGGGGAGCCAACAAACTCCTCGTTGTTTTTCTGGGCAGAATGGTGGTGCAGCTGCAGCGTACCTGCGCATCCTCCCAGGGTGCAGACACACCCCGCCGCCAGGGAGTAAGGTGTGTGTACACCCCCCCAGCCCGACGCCCGGCCTGCAGCGAGGCGTGACCGGAGCAGCGTGACCTGGGCGTCTGCAGATGGGGCTTGCCACGCTGCTGCTTAGCGCGCCGTTTCCTGCTCCGGCGGGCGGGGGTGATCGCGGCCCGGGGTGCCCCGGAAGGGGCCGGGGGAGCTGCTCCGTCCCGCTTGTTCCTGAGCTTGCCTGCAACAGGAGCCGGGCGGAGCAGCGGCTGCGGGAGGCTCCAGCCCGCCGGGCCCGGGCGCCGAGCTGCGCCGCCCGCTGCGGGGCGAGGGGAAGGCGGCCCGC
This sequence comes from Lepidochelys kempii, assembly GCF_965140285.1. Taxonomy (NCBI): domain Eukaryota; kingdom Metazoa; phylum Chordata; order Testudines; family Cheloniidae; genus Lepidochelys; species Lepidochelys kempii. Next base: position 97,225,222 of record NC_136388.1, on the reverse strand, counting down.
GGGCCTGTGAGAGGGCGGTTCCGGGGGGGAGCCGGGAGCGGAGATTTACGATGCGGGCGGACAGAGCGTGACAGCGGTATATCACCGCCAGGCTGGGCCGGGAGAAAGCAAAACATCTCGCCCACAAAAAGCCGCGTTGTTAGGACAACGCGAACTATCCTGGCCGGGATTCGTTCCGCTTCGGAGGCGTTTACATTCAACGGGGGCAAGCGCAGCCGCCTCCCCCGCCCCCAGAACGGGGGTTTCGTTTCATGCAGGGCCCACTTGTATAAAACAAACAGAAAGCTCCGCACTAGGGCGCTGCTCGGGGCCAGGCCGGCTGGGCGGGGGTGCAGATAAAAGCAGCGCGCCCCGGACTCCGGCTCTTACAAGGAGGGGGGCACTGGGACCCCCCCCCCCCGGTGGTGGTGTTGGGAAGTAAAAAGACAACACTTAAAAACTGACCTCGGGACCCGGCTCTCCTGGGCCATCTGTGATTCACTCGAGGAGGCGTGACACACAGTTGGTTGGATCACAAAGGCCCAGACTATCTTGACACGGTTTGGGAAAGGTTTTAAAACAGCAGCTCGACCCCTTCCCAAGCCCCAGACACCCTGTTCAGCAAGTTGTATCCCACTGCTGGGGCTATGGAGTTTGGGTGGGCAGCCTGGTATCTGATGCTCTATAACTGGGGAAGAGAGTTTGAACCTTAAAAAAAGACACTCAGGGCTGATCAAATTCCCTTAGTGCCCTTCCACCTCCGGGTTAGTTTGGTCATGTGTAAAGTTTACTCTGGTCCAGATCCGAAAGAGTCTAGTATAAGAGACCACAAAAGAAGGAAAGAAATATGCTAGGCTTCAACCAGAAGAATCCTTAACTTAATCCTGATTATTTTACCACAAAGATCTGATAATTTCTTGCATCAAAACGGAAATCAACCCTAACTTTCCTTTGGAGAGATGCCACTTTCTTTCGTCCCAAAGTTACCTGTGTCCTCACTTTTAGTGTCTGATCACGATTTACATCAGACAAAAAGAATCATGAAGCTGAGGATGTAGGGAGGTTGTGCACACTAAATGGAGAGTTGCACAGCATTTTAAGATTCCTCTGTTACTTTTTTTTTGCACTTTTCATTTTGTTGCACATTATATCCCATATTTGGGCTCTGCGGCATGAGATGGAAAAAGTCAGCTAGTGCCAGATCTCTTCTGAAGCCTAGTTACTGCTCAGAATTCAATAGGAGAAGATCATCTAAATAACAAGCTGTCTTCAGGAGCCTGTGTAACCGTTTTCCAAAATATTTTGTCTCCCACAGAAGTCTCAAAGCATATGCACTGAATTACTTTTAACATTGGTGCAGATCAAATTTTTTTTCAAGTCACCATTGTGGGGAGGTTAACACTTTACACATTTTAAACCTAACAGCTATTGCTCGTTTTTAAAATGTGTACAGGTGTCCTGAATATTATCAACTCAGTATCATAGGCCCACAAACTTGTCTGCCCCTGTCCTGTTTAAAAGCTGAGGTCAGGATTTAGGCCCTATTAATAAATAAATAACAGCATGCAAGTCTGCATCTAGATCCCAGGGACCTGCAGTCTTTATTCTGATTTCAATGGCAGATTTTGCCTATGTTTAATAATATGGTGATTCCAGTTTTATTGTTCTGTAAATGAATGTGATTCATTCCCAAACTGTGCATAGCCATCTTTTTGTTTGTCTACACAAGGAAGTTTCCTACATTGTTTTGTCTCTCTGTTTTACAGGCTCTTTCATGGGGTGTCCAGAAGGGAAGGAGGGTTCCTAGGCATTACAGTCATACATAACAATAATAATAACCAGGACTATTCTAATGGAACTGTGCCAACACTTGTTCAGTTTCCATTGGAGCAAGACCACTTAAGATGCTCTGGATAGTCTTCTTGCTCTAAAGAGAACTGACCCATTAGATCTAGTCCACCTTCTCAATAGCGGTTTGGAATGCAGCTGTACTGGAAATCTCATGGCGGTGTAAGCAATATGTACAAATGACAATGGGTCTTGCCTAATTAGGGGAATTGTTGGGATCTGGGATTTGTGTTTAGGCTCGTTTTTAGTCTAAAACATGCATTTAAATAAATTAAATTCTGAATTTGCTCAAACTTCAACTTACTTGTGAAATCAAACCCTAAAAGTTCCACGGTCCATAAATTTGACCCCTGTAACCTTTTGATAATGCTCGGGTTCCAGCGCAATACAATTAAAGTCCAGCTAAAACTGCCAAAGATCAACACACAAGTGCCTTAAGGAAATTCCAGCCTTCCTTGCAGGTGACCAGTACCTACGTAGGTGTGTGAGAGAATGTAACATGGAGTGAGTGCCAGCATGCATAAGAAATGCAGCAAAAAAGACCATGGCCACTGGAAAGAAGAGTAGTAAAGTCAGAAACAAGTAATGAGAGCGGGTCAGAGGGATTGGGGATCTGGAAGAGGAGAAAGAGAGACTGGAGTAGGAAAGCTAACAGAATGAAGAGAGTCTTGGACAGAGAAATGACCTTGGAATAGAGAGAGAGAGATCTTGCCATGAAAAAAAGAAAGAGAGACTAGCCAATGAGACGTGCTGAGGGATGCAGTCATTGATCCAGCCAAGAAACCTGCGTGTCTGAAAAGCTTTTTATATTAGTTGTGTTATTTTCCATTCCTAAAGATAACATCTTTCAGAGAGAAAAACACATTTTTATTGAATTTTGTGAATGTTCATATTGAAAGAATAATGTGTTTTTCATTTCTGACTTCTTTGTTTTATGAAACATTGGCCACTTTAGAACTTTTTGAAAGACCCTGCAGAACCTTGGAACTTTTAAGTTCCATCCTTAATACCGTCATTTAAAAAGGCACTATCAAGAAGTTAAATCTTGTGTGTGTGTGTTAACTTTAACATGATCTTCTTGAGTGGAATTTCCTCTGGATTACAAGTATCATTTTTTTAAAAATTCCACCATCTCATTCCTAAAACATTAAAGAGAAAATCATAGTCCCTGGTTATGCCAGACCCTGCAATGTTTTTGTTCAGTTGCAGAGCAGACAGCCAGAGGGAGCATGATTTTACTGTCACACCGTGTTTCCAAGGAATTTAAATGAATGAGATGGAATGAGGGGTGCAGGGCTGGAATATAATACGAAGGAATTAAAATACTGATTCTCTCTTTAGTTACTGGCTATATGTTCTGCATACTGCAATTGAATCACTTCGTAGCCTCTGGTTATGAATTAGAGTGGTCTTGGTGGTTAGTTTCTTTGGATACTGTGATTATGTATTTGGAGGTGTTCGCACTGCTTGACTGCTTTGGGTGATGCCTTTACATCCTAAGCATCTTCTGCACCGTTAGTTGCTTGCTGCTTAGGATGTTGTGAACAATCCCTGAGTTAGTTTTGTTTTTAATTTCTTGCTAGCACGTAACCATGCCTTGATGTCTTCAGCCTTTCTCATAACTGCCTTGATGATGATGTGCAGTTGGGATAGCATCCAATAAGAGGTGGAAAGAGGAGTAGCTGAGGGAGGAGGGGAAATACACTTGAAATGAGCAACAATGTGATTTTCTGCTTTCAGCAGGAGCTAGGTTGGGGAGTGGCCACCAATGCAGACCCTTGAGTCTCGTGGCCTGTCTGCTGATGTAATTGACTACATTATACAAGGGTCACTGATTACCCCAGGGAATTCTGTTGGGCTCTTGTGACAAACTAGTTGTTCCCCGTTGGGGGTCCAGTATTGGTAACTCACTGGACAAGGGCTACGTTGAATGTGCTATTAGAATCCAGTGATGGGCTTCTTTGGACCATGCTAGGTTCCATTTGGCCACCTAGGGGAATGTGAGGGTCTGCGTCACTTGGCTGATGCCCACAAAAACAGCAGTATGACAAAGAGAGCTCCATTTCCTGCCTACCGATGCCTCATAATCAATTTGCCCACCACGCATTGGCATTAGTTGGGACTGTCACCTACGTTTCATAAGCTGTTTATTGCATAGTTAGTCATGGGTTTTCTTGTGCGTGCAGAAAGGAGAGACAAGGAAATGGAGATCCATGAGACATGGGAAGGGGGTGTCAATAAAACCCAATTACTGTTGGAAAACTCTACACTGGATGATGATGATTGCACTGCATTAACTTTGGCCACACCATGTACCTTGCCACACCAATAAAGTTATAGAAATTGAATTGATTGGCGAGTCATTTTTTCTCTGGGGCAGCTAGCAAAACCCCTCAGAAAACACTGTGCCCAGTGACACTACATCACTGAAGCATGAGACATTGTTTCATCATATTCTTGTAGGGGGCAGGCAAAGAGCGAGAGGACATGAGAGGGGAAAGAGATGACAAAGGAGGAGAAAGGGTTGTGCATGAATGGGAATCCTGGGCCAGGTAGCAAAGGCCCCTCCCCATGTGATCTCTTCCCCCCTTGTTATCGAGTTGTCTTTCTCTTTCTCCAATTTTTGTGTGTGTCTCTCTCCCCTCCTTCTTGTCTCTCTGTCTCCCCTCACATACTTGTCTCTCTCCTCCCCTCCCTCTTTCTTGTCTGTCTCAGCCCCACACCCCTTTGTCTCGCTCTGCTGCTCTAGATTGCTTTTGTGTGCTAATAGCAGCTGAACGAAAGTGAGTCAAAGAATCCCTTCTCTGAAGATCCATCTGCCCCCCTCCCCCCCCCCAGGATCTTGCAGAGCCCTCTAGCTGGCAGTCTGGGGTTTTCAATTCACTTTTATTCAACTGTATAAAGGCAAATCCAGCCTCCACATCTATGGCTTCAGAAGTCCCCTAGAAGTGGAACCGATGCAGGTCACCCACACTTTGAAGGGGTCACAAGGTGGTGGCACAGAGCCACAGCACAGTGGCCTATGGGTAGGGCAGGAGTGGGACAGGAGAATGTGCCACTGTATGGCTCTTCTGGGCCTCCCACTGTGGTAGAGGGGCTTGGGGGCTGTGGGCAGCCTCTGGGCTGAAGTAGTCCCTGGAGATCATCTGTGGAGTTGCTTTGTGGCCTGGAGGAGAGGATTCCTTCCCCCTGCATCTCCTAACGCCATTGCTTGGGCTAAGTATTGGTTCCCCTTTGGCCGTTAGTGCCTGTAGATTGGCATAGATATCAGGAGAGAAGGGCAGACATGGTGGGCGAGAGGTTGAACAGGACAGGGGGAGCTGGAAAGAGACAACATGGGCTTTCTTGTCCCATTTCGGGATCCATGTGGCTGTGTAGGGCAACGCAAGGGTCTGCTTCATTTGGTTGATGCCTGTAAAAAGACCTGCATGGCAGGCAGAGCTCCCTTTCTTGCACACCTGCTTCTCAGTGTGCCCACCCAAGTACTGGCATGGTTACTTAGGCTGTTAATTCCCTGTCCCAAAGAGTGTGCAGTCTACAGATGCCAGACAAAGGAATGACTATTATTTTCATTGTAAGCTCTTTGGGGGCAGGGACTGTCTTTTTGTTCTGTGTCTGCACAGTGCCTAGCACCATGGGGTCCTGGGCCATGCTCCGAGGGACTGCAGTAAGACAATAATATTTATTATAGGTAGCAAATGAAGGTCTGTGAGCTGAAGAGTAGAATTTTCAAAAGGTCCAAGTGTGACTTGCCCAAGGTCACGTGGAACGTCTGTGGCAGAGTTGGGAAATGTAGCCAGATCTCCTGCACCCTAGTCCCATGCCTTAGCCATAAGGCCAGCCTTCTTTTCTTTATTTTCAGACTTAAAATATTTGGAGATTCCCCTCCCCTCCCCAGGTTTTACACCAAGTTGATCAAACATCTTTAGAAATTGATCCCTTCTCCATGGGACTAGTAATGACAATTCATTTCTAACTCAACCAAGCCGCTGCGCAGTCTTGGCGACTCTTTGCCCTGTCTGTCTGTCTGTCTTCCTGCATCGCTCGGGGTCTGGCCTCATTTTTACACGCTTCTGCTGAGCTCCGGCATGGGAGTGCCAGTGACCTCTTTCTGGTGGGGGTGGCAGAGTTCAGTGACCACTTGAAGGCTTTCCGTTTGCACACTAGGTGACAGCCAGCACTGAAAATTTGAGCCACCCTCCTTCTGACTAGTCAGGGGTGCAAAGCTATCAGCCAACAGCTCCGGCAAAGATGGCAGCCAGCCCACTATGTGGGGAGATGGTTACAGCTGAGGTGGATGGCTTGTGGGTTTCTACCCACACTCTGAAATTTGGATTTGGGAGCCAAAATCTGGGTTTGTTTTGTCTTGCAGTGGGGGAGGGGGGATTTGCTGCTTCAAGAAAATGTTCAGATGCTGTCTGTGGAACACGCATCTCCAAATATATCAGGACCCAGTTTATGCCTCTCAGAGGAAAACCCGGTGCATTTAGCCCAAACTTTCCTGGGGAGAGGCTCTGCCTGGAATCCGGAGTTGCAGATCCGTTGCCGGGAAGGGGAGGAAGGTACATAGAATGAACTGCTCTCCCCTGAGCAGCCCAGCTCTCTCTCTCCCTCCCTCCCGCTGCAGCTGTGGAAACCGCCCAAGTTATTGCAAACCCCTGGCTCTAGCCACCCTCTGTTCACAGCTTCCGTGCTGGGGGAAGGGAGTGCTGGGGCCATGTAATTAGATCAAGATCTTCCTTGAGACTTGTGGTGGATGGCTGCAGGCCAAGCTCTTCCTTCACGGTCCTGAGGGCTGTCTCATCCCCCTGCCTGAGATCTACCCAGAGCTTCTTTCAGAGACCCGGGCCCACCCAAGGAGCCTATCCACCCCAGCATGGGGCACGCTGTTAAACATGGTTTAAAATCTGCTTCCTCTGCCTGCTTCTTTCCCACCTCTGCTCCCATTCTGCCTTTCAGGGCTTCCCTTCCTGTGAGTTAGTTCTTCCCCAGGGCTCCTGGAATGTGATGTTTCACTTCTATAGCTATTCCCCGCCTGCAGAATAAGCAAGAGGGCAGACCCTCAGCTGCCACAGGCCCACTGATGTCAACAGGCCTATGACAATCTACCCCAGTTGAGGATCTACCCCAAAGTGCTGACTGTCTATCTTTCTGACCGTGTGCTTTCCAGTGGCACCTCTGTTACTGGCCCCAACCAGCTGAAATTAGTCTGCTGAGCCACGGGCTTCCTGTATTCGGCAGGTGCTCTCCCATGTGTTCTCTACTGTGGCTAACTGCAGTTCACAGGGGGCTCATCATCGCCTTTTTCTTCAATGGTGGCAGAATGCTTCGTTCTTTACTGCTCCTTTCTTTAGAGAGAAGCCTCTGATAGCTCTTGGGAATTGACATAGTCCATTAAGCATGCTCAGGCAATCTTCTAGCTGGTCTAGTGGGGGTTGTTCTTATTGGGGTGAATGAATGCCAGTGAGCTTGAGAAAAATGCCAAGGAACGGTGGCCCAAAGTTTGGGGAACTGGCTCTTTCCTGGCTGACAGGTGTTTTCCTGCATCCAGCAAACGCGCTTTTTATGCCAGCTATCTGACTGCATACTCCTGGTATTGACTGGAAGGGAGAGGCCAATGGATGACATAAGCTGTCTGTGTGAATTCAGGAATGAAACTGCCAGCCAGGGAAGAGTAACAGAGGCCAAGAAAAATAGACCAGTGTATCCGATGCATCCGAGGAAGTGAGCTGTAGCTCACGAAAGCTTATGCTCAAATAAATTGGTTAGTCTCTAAGGTGCCACAAGTACTCCTTTTCTTTTTGCGAATACAGACTAACACGGCTACTACTCTGAAACCAGTGATTGGAATGCTCCCTTCTGGGGACATAAAATAGTTCTTCTTTTTAAAATGTGATTTGGTGTGTTACATGACAAGCCCTTGAGCCCAGCAGTCCCCCTGGTTCTGAGTTCATATAGGAGAGGTATCAACTGGCACCTGCTTTGTAACTGCAGTTGGATTTCAAGGCAGCAAGAATTGGGGTTAGGCTAATTCATTTTGCCTAATTTCCCATCTATTTAAATACTGTGGATTTAAAAGTTCAGCTCAAATGTTGAATGATATTGGGTTAGCTTCCCACTTAGGAGAGGCTGTGGAAAAAATGTAGCCAAGATGGGGAGAGAGAAATTCTAATGAGAAAGTAAATTCTAATGAGAAAGACAGAATTTATACTATTTGTGCCATCCTAACTTTTGTTTGATCATCGGGTGAGTGAGGGGAGAGCATCCTTCTCTCTGTAACACAAAACACAGGCTTCCTTCTAGCTAAAAAATCTTGTTTAGAAGTGAATCACTTTACAAAGTAATATGGGTTTAGATTACGCAATAAAAAATGAATGAACTCAAACCATTTTTGCAAACACACTAATGAAGAGGCGTTTATGGGCTTCCGCAGAAAACTGACCGTTCATATGAACTGTACCCTCTGCCTCTGAATCCCAATTCATGACCCTCTGGAGTGTGCAGGACCTGGAGCGTTCTGGGGTGAAATCCTGGCTCCACTGAAGTCAATGGAAGAGCTTTGATGCTATGGTAATGGGCACATTAGAAATGCAAATACCTTAGACATTATATCTGCAGCATTCAGTTTGCGGGGGTGGACCATAAACCATCAGTGCTGTATGATAAGAGTGTGAAAACTTGCTTTCATAAACCTATTACAGATTTCCACATATTAAAAAAAGTGTAATTAATAATAAATTTGCCACATATCAATGTCACTTTACATTTGTATTACTTTTCAGAGTGTGTGCTATGGTGGGAAGAACAACGTCATCTGGCAGAACTCTTTAGCTGAAGTCAGCACATTTGTCAGCTGCCAGTTGCACCGTGCAAATTAGTTCTTCAAAACCCAGGTGCTTGAATTCCAGAAGGTGAAATTCTAATAGGCCACCATAAAAGTTCCTAATTTTCTAACATCCTCAGTGGGGAAAAACTGGATCAACCAGCAACTCCCCTCTCTCTCTGTGTCTCTCATCTAAAATTTATGTTTTGGTCTTTGAAACAATTTTAAAATAATCAATGTTACAAATGTTTGTATTTTAAAATGAAAAGAAATGGTAAGGTTTCCTCGTTTAGTTTCCTTGTTTAGCCAAGGTTTCTCCTTATTGAGCTACTTAACATCTTAGAATAAATGTGTTCCCTCCAGTGTAATATAGGACCAGCTTCAAAGGGGAGACTGAGACACTGTCTACACTTGAGAAGGTTCTCAAACGTTTCTCATTGCTAACACCAGTTCATCTCTACTAGTGTCAGGAATGTTGGTAGCCCTGGTGTGAAAGAACTGTCACATGCCACTGGCATTTTAAGCATCTAACCCTGAATCTTGTCATCTAACCCTGCTTATGGCAGGTTCACTTGACACCTGGCTACCAACAGTGCTGATCCTCATGCAGTGAGAAATGTTTGGAAAATGTCCCTACTGTAGATCAGGCATTAGGCAGTCTGGGTGAGACTTCTGTAATGTACACCTCACTTCCACCCACCTCACACTGTCACCCTAAGCTAGGCTTACACCCCTTTGCCCTCATGTGACATGTGCCTGCTTCCACATCTCCTTTGAATTTGGCCCACACACCTCAATCTATTTTATATAAAAATCAAGCACTGAATTAAACTGTGAGCTCTTCTAGTTAGGAACTGTCTCTTACTATGTATTTGTACCAGTATTGCCTTCAAAATCATGAATCAGGTGCCCAAAATCACAAGGTTGGCTTAAAAATCTGGACATTTTAAAAAATAATAAATGTTGGGCTCTGTTATTTCTTCAGGAGTCATGTTTTCAAGCTTTTCTTTGCAATCACAAGGGCTAACAACTTTTTCTTTTAAAAAGCTTTTTAAATGAAAGCTGAGATGCTCACATAATCACATGACTCCAGGAGCTGGGTCTTTAAGAGCATCAAATATCATGCAGCTTGTGATAAAATCATGAGAACTGGAAACAGGACAGTGCCAAGCACAATGGGGCCCCGATTCTACTTGGGGCCTCTGAGTGCTACTGCAATACAAATAAATACTAGTAATATTAATAATTAGAGGGTATGTTCACAAGTAACTACCACCAGTACTAATATGTCGCAATAATGTGTATATACTGAGAGAGCAGTATGCCTTTTAGTCCTTATAGTATGGCATAAAATGTAGTAGAGACTTCTTGGAAGTGTCTGAGTCCCTGCTTCTCTGGTTAGAAAGACTCAGATGTTGTGTTGTGTTCTAATTTTCAGCTGCAGCTATTAATCTTCACATATATTAGTCACGTCACACAGCTAGAATACAGCAGCATACAAGGTTCCATTAAACAAACATTATAACTAGATTTCAGTACAGCAGGGGGAAAACACTTGAAGGTGACAGTAAATCATATAATATGCTTGCTGTAAGATGTAGCAGACAAGGATTTTGAAGGAAACTCCTGTTGATGGGGTTTTTTCTGTGCCTTGTCTATGTTCATCCTTCTTTCTTTTCCTGTTTTTAAAATTTCATTTAAAATAAATTTTGTTGCTTGTGTAAAGTCCCCAGTCAACAACTTGACTGTTCAGCTTATCCCTAGAGCAGGTTCATTCTACCCATGACAAGACAAGTGTCAGCTTCTACATACCTCCACTCAGATCTCTAGGGTTGAGAAGGTAGTTTGGCCCCTCTGACCCACCCAGTATTTGACCCTTTTGCTTTTATTGCTACTAAGGGCTTGTCAAGGTTCCTTCCCCACTCTGAACTCTAGGATACAGATGTGGGGACCTGCATGAAAGACCCCCTAAGCTTATTCTTACCAGCTTAGGTTAAAAACTTCCTCAAGGTACAAACTTTGCCTTGTCCTTCAACCCTATGCTGCAACCACCAAGCGTGTTAAACAAAGAACAGGGAAAGAGCCCACTTGAAGACGTCTTTCCCCAAAATATCCCCCCAAGCCCTATACCCCCTTTCCTGGGGAACGCTTGATAAAAATCCTCACCAATTTTTACAGGTGAACACAGACCCAAACCCTTGGATCTTAAGAACAATGAAAAAGCAATCAGGTTCTTAAAAGGAGACTTTTAATAGAAGAAAAAGTAAAAGAATCACCTCTGTAAAAATCAGGATGGTAAATACCTTACAGGGTAATTCAATTCAAAACATAGAGAATCCCTCTAGGCAAAACCTTAAGTTACAAAAAGACACAAAAGCAGGAATATTTTACCAGCCATTAAACAAAAGAAATCTAACGCATTTCTAGCTAGATTACTTAGTTCTGAGCTGCATTCCTGATCTGTTCCCGGCAAAAGCATCACACAGACAGACAGACCCTTTGTCCTCCCCACCGCCAGCTTTGAAGGTATCTTGTTTCCTCATTGGTCATTTTGGTCAGGTGCCAGCGAGGTTATCTTAGCTTCTTAACCCTTTACAGGTGAAAGGGTTTTGCCTCTGGCCAGGAGGGATTTTATAGTTCTGTATACAGAAAGGTGGTTACCCTTCCATTTATATTTATGACAGGGCTCCAAATGGTGCCGCTTTTGGTAGTGTTTTTGGTGGTGTGGACACTAGCCCAGTGGGCCAGCTTACCTCTGTTATATTCACTCCTTTGCATTATATTCTGCTTTATTATATTCATCAGTAATGCAAGGAACCTACAGGCTTGTATCCCGTAAGACATGGCTTTAGCTGTTAGTATGAGACTTGAGGCCTATGAACTTTAGCATAGATAAACTTAGGTAACTCATAAGCTTTGGTGAACTGGAAATAGAACGTGGGGGGACTTTTGTCCATAATGACATCAGCCAACCACAGAACATGAACTGACACCAGCTTCTGGAAGGTTTTGGACAGAACATCTGGCCGCAAGAGTGCCATGGCAACAAATTACAAATATGATAATGAGGTGAAATCATAAATACACTAACCTATAGAAGAAGGACACCTTAACATTGCTAAGGGGAGGAAATACAAATAAGGAAGAGGGGAGAAACCCCTATTGAATATGTATTAGACATGGTAATGTCAGCGTAACGTATTATAGAAGTGGCATCCCAGGGCAGTAGGGGTGAGAAATGTAGCCCTTGGGAGGGGCCAGAATGATGGCCCCTGGTGAGGATGAGGAAGGTGAGGGTGATGAGGAAGATAATGGCTAACTGTTCAGGTTGTTCTGCAAGGGATGGTGGGAGTATGGATGTTCAGATGTACTTTCTGTGTTATCTCTATCTACCTTACTGAGTTAGTGTGTGTGAGACTTTGCTAAACGTATTAATCAATTATTTATTTGTAAATATAGAAGAGTTCCTATCGTGTGAGTGTTGCACCTGTACACATTGGGGTTCCCAACTATATAATAATTGTAATAATACTGGGCCTGATCTTGGGACATGAACCTGTCAACTTTCATAGTGATAACTGGGAGTTTTTATTCCTAATCTATAGATCAGGCTACAACACTGGGACAACCTACCTGCCACTGGAGCCCCATAGAGGGACATCCAGAAAGTGAATGGCATGATGGGCTGAGAAATGCATGGCTAGGGGTGGGGGCGGGAAGAGGAGAAGCGGGATTGGGAGTCCAGCTTGGTATTTTTACAGCCTCAATATAGCCCTTGTAAACATGGAGATGTCCCCAGTGTTCCGAGTCCGTGGTGTCCCTTCAGAAGTATGTCAACACAGGGCGCTTTTATTTATTCAGGCTGGACCAATTACTGCAATGTGTAGTGCACCTAACCGTGAAAATAGTGAGGATGTTTAGGGCCATTTTGCACCAGCCCTGAGTTTTTCATACCATTCTGTTGTTCCGAGCTGCAATGGTTGCACACACCCTCTCCCCAAACATTTCTACATATCGCTGCAAGAAGAAGTAAAACTAGTGAGCTGATTAGTCACTGTATCCTATTTGCATGAATGAATGTGCCGAGCACTGACGTGTAATAGTAGCTAAAGAATGGCTTGACAGGCTTTTGTTTCTTTAGTTCTGGTCACAGGGAGTTGCACTCTGAATAATGTAACTAGCTTTTTATTTGCAATGTATGTTGAACTTTACTGGCAACTCATGGATTCCAAGGCCAGGAGGGACCACTGTGATCGTCTAGTCTGACCTCCGTAACCCAGGCCAGAGAGTTTTCCCACAATAATTCCTAGAGCAGATCCTTTAGAAAAATGTCCAATCTTGATATAAAACTTGTTAGTGATGGACCATGGCCCCTGGTAAATTGTTCCAATGGTTAATCATTCTCACTGTTAAAGATGTGTGCCTTATTTTGGGTCTGAATTTGTCTAGCTTCAACTTCCAGCCATTGGATCATGTTATACTTTTCTCTGCTAAATTGAAGTTCCCATTATTAAATACTCATTCTCCATATAGATACTTATATACACCCCTTAACTTTCTCTTTGTTAAGCTAAATAGATTGAGCTCTTTGAGTCTATCACTATAAGATACGTTTTCTAATCCTTTAATCATTCTCGTGGCTCTTCTCTGAACTCTCTCCAACTTATCAACATCCTTCTTGAGCTATGGGCACCAGAACTGGTATTCCAGCAGCGGTCCCATCAGTGCCAAGTAGAGAGGTAAAATAACCTCTTTACTCCTACTCAAGATTTTCCTGATTATGCATCCCAGATCACGTTAGCTCTTCTGGCCACAGTGTCACACTGGAAGCTCATGGTTAGCTGATTATCCACCACAACCCCTATATCTTTTTCAGAGTCACTGCTTCCCAGGACAGAGTCTCCCATCATGTAAGTATGGCCTACGTTCTTTGTTCCTAGAGGTATACAATTACATTTAACTGTATTAAAACACACATTGCTTGCTTGCTCTCCATTTACCAAGGTATCCAGGGATCACCCTGTAACAGTGACCTGTCCTCTTCATTAGTTACCACTCCCCCAATTTTTGTGTCATCTGCAAACTTTATCAGTTATGATTTTATGTTTTCTTCCAGGTTATTGATAAAAATGTTAAATAGTTTATGGCCAAGAACAGACTCCTGGTGGGACCGTACTGGAAACATACCTGCTCAGTGGTGATTCCCCATTTACAATTAAATTTTGAGACCTATCTGTTGGCCAGTTTTTAATCTATTTAATGTGTGCTGTGTTAATTTTATATCATTCTAGCTTTTAATCAAAATGTCATGCAATACCAAGTTAAATGTCTTACAGAGGTCTAAGTATATTATATCAACACTACTATCTTTATGGACCAAACATGTAAGCACATCATAAAAAGATATCAAGATAGTTTGACAGGATATATTTTCCATAAATCCATGTTGATTTACATTAATTTCATTACCTTTCTGTAATTCTTGATTAATCAACTTCTGTATTAGCCATTCCGTTATCTTGCCGGGGATCAATTTCAGGCTTACAGACCTATAATTACCTGAGTCAACCTGTTTACACTTTATAAAAATTGGCACAACATTAGCTTTCTTCCACTCTTCGGGAACTTCTGGAGTGCCCCACTACTTCCTGAAAATCAATATTAATGGTCCAGCAATCATCTCAGCCAGCTCTTTTAAAACTCTTTGGTGCAAGTTTTCTGGATGTACTGATCTTAAAATGTCTGACTTTAGTAGCTTCTGTTTAACATCCCTCCAGAGATACTAGTAGATTGGAAAGAGTGTTATCATCACCATATGATGAGACTAGATCATCTACTTTTCCCCCCAAACACAGAACAGAAATAATAAATACTTCTGCCTTTTTAGTATTATTATTATTATTAATTCTACCATTTCCATCTAATAATGGACCAATATCATTTTCAAGATTCTTTTTGTTCCTAATATAATTAGAAACCCTCCTTCATATTGTCTTTAACTCTGCTGGCCATAGGTGTCTCCTTGTGTCCCTTTGCTTCCCTTATCAATTTTCTACAATTAAAAACTCTTGCGGTTTTACAGCTCTTACATCAGTTGGCAAGAGCAAACGGGACAAATGCTCAGTTTTGTCAAAAAAGTGGAGTGGGACCCCTAGTGGGGCATGAGGAACTTTGGGCGGAGTGGCAATGCCAGCCCTGTGCTGGACGGAGGGCTAGGGAGAACAGCTTGCCCCATCTGGGCTGCCCCACATGCAGGGAGGAAAGGGGGTTCCCCGTGGGCAAAGGGGCAATGGGGAGGGGCTCAAGCCACCAGCCCCGTGGGTGGGAGAGTGGCGGGGAGAGGTCTCGGGCGGCTCTGCACATGGGGGAGAGAGGGACAATGGAGCGGCGGGGCTCATGATGGCCTGTGGGTGTCCCATATTCCCTTTGGGAAAATATGGTCACCCTAGGTTTAGAAGCTGCAAAGGTCTGGATGCACCAAGCTTACCCCATTCAGAAGGAGTTAGCATAAAAAGTGCCATTTTATAGTACAATGAAATTGACATAAAGTGATATGGGACTGGATATTAAAACTCTCTAGGAAAATGTTATTAAAACCTATAGCCATACTCTATGATGTAAGTGCAGAATAGGTATCTCTATAGTATGCCATTCACAGCCCTGCCATTGATATGCCTGCCTATCCCCGGTTAATGCTAATGGGAGTCACACATGCATAGCAAGGGGAGAAGAGATATCTAGTACTTTTCAGTTATCTGTCAGCATTCCAATAAATATTTTAGTGAATATTTTTTGATTGTTCTTTTGCTAAAATATCTTTAAAAATAAATAATTTTTACTGAATTATGTTTTTAAAGTTACTTTTTGCAAAAAATATAGAACTTTATAAAAAAAAATCCCAACAACAACATCTGTAGCAATTTGTTTGAGGAGGGTCGAAAAATCCAAAGGCTGATTTCCCTTCAGCTATGAATAGTTAACTTTCTAATAGAATTTTTGTTCTGTGATCCCAGACATTATCAGAACAGATTGATGAATAGCTAATCTTGTTATGGGATGTAATAGGTTGGTTAGAGCTAACGAAATAATCACATTTTATTAAAAATGGGACACATCCCAAGAACTTATCCTAAAGTACTTGAAATCTGTCTCTCACCATATCGGTCGGAGAGACAATTATTATTTTGACCAGGTTAAAGTGAATGGCTGAATTAAATTTAAATATTCTGGCTTTTTCTGCCATGAGCTACTAGTATCCAACTGCACAAACTTTAATGGAATTGCATGTGTGTATAAGAGAGCAGATTTTGGTCTGGAAACTCTAATTTATGATAACTGAGGTAAAGAAGGGTTCAAAACAATGCAAGATGGTGTTTTAAACTTCTATTATTGTCTTGGTGATTGACTGTACTAATTGCATCGTGTAGTTGACATCTAGCTTTTGAAATATATATTTGTGATTAGTTTAATTCATGAGACCTTTTTCCTGTGAATTGATTTGATAAAATGAACTAAGCAAATAATAATTTTATCACTTGAATGAATATGTTTAATGAATTTAGACAATCAGTTTGTTCTTTGCTTAATAAGGTTTGCAAAAGAAAACAAAAGTATTTCATTAAAGGGATGACCACAGATTCATAATGAAAAGTGGCATCTAACATCAGGGTACATCTTATATATAAAATAAAAATAAAGAAATTAAAATGTTTGGTACAAATATTTGGCTCTAAAATTAATCTTCTGCTACTAAATTTAGGTATAAATCTTAAACTTTTTACACAGGTAAAATCCTATTGACTTATATGTAAGTTCTGCCTGTGTAAGAATTAGTGACTGGGTGCACTGGTCCATATAGTGTACCCATTAAAACCAACAAGAATTTTGCTATTGACTTCAATGGGAGCTGAGATAGACCCTTAGTACATAATGTCCAGGCAAAACCCAGTAGTAATACATTGCAACTAGATACAGCCCTAAATATTAAAGTTATCTCAATATCATTTGCATTTCAAACAGAAAGTTTAATATGTACTATTACTGAATAACTAGATTCTTACAAGGGATTGAATATTAAAATCTTCTTTGAGAAGCCAGCTAACTCAAAACATCTTCTCATGGCTAAAATAAACACTAGTATCCTGCAGAGTGAAATTGTTTATGTAGCAGCATACAGTACTGTTTGGTCTAGTCATTTTAAAGACATTATCTCCTCATGTTTGATTGTCTCTCTGTTATAGATTTTATGTGGATTTTAATTATACCTCTTAGGAATAATATCTGGTGAACTGATGTTCGTGAACAGCAATGCAAAAGCATTATCCACCTACGGTAATTAAACATATTTCTTTGCCCCCAGATACAACAATTTTACTTAAATCCTAGTGCAGAATGTCTAAACTTCCTTTGTAATCTCTGCCAGTGGAGTTTCTGATAATAGAAATCTCTAATACTAGTCTGAAAATTCTAGATGGCAGCTTCTAGGACCATTAAAAATCCCAACTGTTGTTCAAAAACCTATTTCTGTTCACAGCTCTGTCTCAAAAAAAGCAACCATAAGCTTTCTCATGTGCTCTATTAATTTAATAATCTGGGGCCTTGTGCTGTTCCTGTTGAAATTGGTGAGCTTTCTCCCCCTAGTTTTACAGGAGCAGAATCAGATCTTTATAGATTGTTTTCAGACATGTCTGTGGGCCCAATTCTGCTCTCACTGAAACTGGTTTTGACACTGGTGAGACAAGGTGGGTGAGGTAATATCTTTTATTGAACAAACTTCTGTTGGTGAGAGAGACGCTCATTCTAGTGAGTTCAGTGGAGTTACTCTTGGTTTACATTGGTGTAGCTGAGATCAGTCAGGCCCCAAATCTGTCTTACAGCTTCCCATTCTTTCTTGGTTACATCAATGCCTGTTGCTGAATCAAAATCTTAGTCATCAAATATTCCCCTGAATTCAGTTCTGTACCTACTCTGTAACTCTGTTGCCCTGCTCTTTCAATACTAACAATTTCACAGTGATATTCACAAATACAGAATAATGTTGTTAGCCCCTACTTCATTCCAGTCTAATACTGTGTGGATACTTAGTCTTAAATTTAATACACTTAAATACCTTATATGAACACTACTTCTCAACCTTTGTTTAAAAAAAAATTTGCTCCATCTCTTAATAGTTTTAACCAGAAGAAGCTTTAATCCATAACCAGTCCAAACAAAAGAATAAGTATGTATAGTATGTATAGTATGTAAAGACAGATAACCTACCCCCTGGACTGCCCTCAATGAGCTCATGGGCTACCCAGCCACCCTTTCCTCCTTCGAATCCCTCCTCAAAATTCACCTTCCTGTACAGTCCTGCACACAAATATTCATAGAATTATCATGGCAAAATAAATAACTAAATTTAAAAGCAACTTGAAGCTAACATGATACGTCCCATGCATCTTGGCAATCCCAGGACCTTTTAATACACTCATATTCCTTCCCTCACTTCTTTCTTCTTGCCTGCTGTTTATTTCTCCCTACACCTTGCTTTTGTCAGCTCTTTACTCACTGTGTAAAGTGCCATGCAAACCTATGGTGCTATATGCACATACTAGACAATAATGTAGGCTTTTTGTTTGTACACAGTGGATTGGGTTACATGTTATTCTGTAAAAGGAAAAGGAGGACTAGTGGCACCTTAGAGACTAACCAATTTATTTGAGCATAAGCTTTCGTGAGCTACAGCTCACTTCATTGGATGCACTCAGTGGAAAATACTGAATGCATCCGATGAAGTGAGCTGTAGCTCACGAAAGCTTATGCTCAAATAAATTGGTTAGTCTCTAAGGTGCCACTAGTCCTCCTTTTCTTTTTGCCAATACAGACTAACACGGCTGCTACTCTGAAACATGTTATTTTGTCTCGTTGTACAAAAAGGCAGCCTGCAGTTAAAAAGTCCATGTTAATGTTTAGAGTCAGGCAGACTCATTTTAAAAAATGAAGAGTAACATACAAATATTGTTATACCGCCTTTATGCAAGAATTGGGAGAGCAAAAGGAAGCAGCACCTTAATAAATAGTGGAGGAAAATGAAAACTTCCCTATTTAGTAAGTCTGTGTAGAATCCTGATAACTGGTTTCAGGGGAAATGTTTGTATATTAAAGGAGGCCACTGGGAAATATTCCTTTATCCCTTGCTGTACACAATCACCATCTCTACCCACCATTTTGGTATCCTTTGAAACCATCAAAGTTGTAGTTGTCACATCACGCACATGCTAGTTGTACTTGCATCCTCCCAGCGATGATCGCTTGTATCTATTCTATTCCTGAGAAATGGATTGAATTTTGTGCTTTAATATTAATCAGTGTTCTTAAAGGCCTTAATGGCCCTTAAATCTTGGGGGAAATTATTTTAAGACTTCCTCTTTCAAAAGTTGTAACAATATGCTGTCATACCATGCAAGCTTGATCTGTGGCGGGAGTTACGGTATGCCGCCAATGTATTATAACGGCATGGTGATTTGACATTTCCTGTGGTATTTTTATTGTACTGCAGAATAGTCAGAGGCAGTAAAAATGTGTAGCACAGTACATTCTAACCAGCTGTAGCTGGTTTGCAGGTTTCCCATCCTGGTGTTGGAAAACTCCCAGCTCCCCATTTAACACACTTTGCAGAGTTTATGTATTAGACCTAGGGAATTGTATATTTGTGAAAAACCCCTTCCCTTTCTGAGCTTTGCTCTCTTAGGTATACAATATATGAGACAGTTCATTCTCAGATGAAGAAATGAAAAGTGCAGCTCCTTAATTTTCAGCTGTGAAAAGTCACTATCAGTTTCTGTCATAACTTTCTCATCTGAGATAATGCTGTGCACCGATATGAACTGAACTTCTCTCCTCTGTTCAGCTTTATCTCATGTTTAAAGAAGTCAGGCCATCTTTCCCCCAAAAGCAGCAGTGTAGAATATTTAAGCTCCTCCATTCTTGTTTCCTATGGCTGTTAATGCTTTCCATGCACCACATTGGAAAACGGTAGTATTTCCCACGCAGGCTTCTGGAAAGAATGAGAGTTGTTGTTCTGACAGTTACAGGGCCTGATCCTGATTTTATTGATGCCAAGGGCAAAGCTCTTATTGGTTAAAATAGGGACCATAGTCTCTATTTATATAACGTTGTATTAGATTGAAAAGCAAAATGACAGAAGATTTGTATTCAAATTGCCAGTGGTATCCTAAATTTAATAATCCTGTAAATGAAACAGGCAATGCAATAACAAGCAATGGAAAGGATTTGTAAAATATAATAATCAAGGATTTCATGAAAAAATAAAGGGAAATATTTTCTTTTAATCCTTCTTTCAAAGTTCTATTGAAACAATTCCCTAAACTTTCTTTTTGTGTAATCTTGTATTCAAAAGATTTTTGAAATTTCCATATGCAGAAATAATACATGAAAAATCTGTAGATGCTAGCAATACCTAGTGAGACAAGGTGGATGAGGTCATATCTTTTATTGGACCAACTTCTGTTGATGAGAGAGACAAGCTTTCAAGCCACGCAGAGCTCTTCTTCAGAGCTATTGTACTATTCCATATTAAACAACTAGGATGATTTAGTATAGAATAGTACAAATGAAAGACACATGAATACGGCTTTTTATTTAAATCACTTCAATAATTCATTTTACAAGGTCCCATTATTAAAAGTATTTTAATTGTTTTCTGTGGCATAAAATAATTGTTAAATAGAACCTGGTGCAAAAATGCCTGTTACAAGATTAAACTGTCAAATGAGAAATGTTTAGAATGATGGAACTATATAGTCTATAAACAATTTGAACTGTTTAAAAAAAAGTGTAATAATCAACATGCAGTAACGAGAGAGAGCCTCTAAAAGAAAAAAAGACAAATTTAAATATGGTGAAATATTTCATGCTCTGTAGATACAATATATGCCTTACTTTTAGAAAGATTCCACACTGGGGGGAGGGGGGGAATTGCTCTTACATTGTACATTTCTTAATTTTAGGTGACTTAAGTTAAATAGAGTTATTTATACTGACATTTATTCCTGTACATTATATCTGAGTATCTGAGTAAACTTAAAACTGAATACAAAGCGGCATTGTTCATATGCAGAAATTTATTTCATTTTATTATTGGATTGTCATTAATCATGACCAATGTGTTTGAATTTTAATTCCTCGGGATGTTGCCAAGTGTTGTATGGTCAGGATCTATCTTGAAAGGTAAATTCATATGTTGTGTGTGTTTCCTACCAGCATAAAGGTTCCTAATTTATGAGACTATGATTTCCCCCATAAAATAAAAATCAACACATGAAATATTCACAATCACAAAGAAAAATACAGTCTGAACTGTTTAAATATGTACAAATCAATTTTCAAAAGCCTCCCTTAGAATCTGTGTACTGAATTAGTTGTTTGTTACAATTCAAGAGCATGTTTTCAATAGCGTATTTCTAAGCTGAAATTTCATATAATATTAGGGGTGAGGATGATCGTTCTGAACAATTTAACAAATTAAAGTGCTAGGTCTAACATTGTGCGAAAAATGTTGTTGCTGCAGATTTAGCTTTACGCGTTAAATGTCCCTGCACTTTGTTATTGTTGGCATCGTTCAGTAATTCGGCCAACTGTGCTAATAAACAGCAGAGCCGAAAACGTAGGGTTGTGTGGAAAACATGAACATTCTCACATCTACAGATTGCATCTCAGTAGAGCATGGCTGCGCTGTAAACATTAATGTTCTATTATAACATCTCTTGTGTTTTTAAGTACCCAGAAATCAAATATTACCGGGATTAAGAATTCAGTGGTACATGTGAGGCAAAGAGCTGTAGTTGGTGACAGGCAGCTGGATTGTGTTTGATCTAGCAGTTTTCATTTATGCCACCATTTTATTGCTACTGTGGGACTGCAGCAAAATGGTGGTTTGCTTATACTGTACCTTAGTGATTAATAGGATGTGTAAAATAGCAGCATATATGCACCTGGCTGTCTCTGGGAGAGAGAGCACTAAAAGAAATAGCCTTGATAATATGTACTATATAATGGGAATTCCTACTGAGGGCTTCCCAATATTGGAGTGGGGAAAAGACTACATTAATTTCTCTCATGGGATGTGGATGTAGCAGTTTCATCATATAGTCTCATAGACTTCTAGACTTTAAGGCCAGAAGGGACCACTGTGATCATCTACTCAGACCTCCTGCACATTGTAAGCCACAGAACCTCACCCACCCACTTCTGTAATAACTTCTGACTGAGCTACTGAAGTTCTCAAATCTTGATTTAAAGATTTCAAGTTGGAGAGAAACCACCATTTATTGTAGTTCAGAGCAGCAAGTGACCCATGCCTCATCCTTCAGAGGAAGGCAACCCCCCCAGGGTCTCTGCCAATCTGATTGGGGGGAAATTCCTTCCCAACCCCAAATATGGTGATCAGTTAGACTCTGAGCATGCAGGTGAGACCCACTAGCCAAACACCTTGGAAAGAATTCTCTGCAGTAACTCAGAGACCTCCCCATCTAATGTCCCATCTCCATCAGTCCTCTCTACCTTTATAGTGTTTTCCTTGGGGGAAATCTAAGTACCAAGGGTCAGATCCTACTGTCCTCATACGGACAAAACTCCCCCTCCCCATTGACGTTAGCATGAATTTTACTTGAGTAAGTATAGCAGGATTTGGCCCAAAGGCTGGGCATGGGGGTGTTCTGCAGGGGTCAGGGTCTCTGAGGAATGGTTCTTCCTTCTGAGTCCAAGGAATGGAAGTTGAGAAACTATGCAATTACTGCTGTTGGCTCCTGGCTACAGCAGCCCCATGGCTGCTACACACCCTCCCCCCAAATGGGCTTGGCAGGAGAATTCATATACTTGTAACTCCCTGGGTCCCATCCTGTCCATCCCAGCTCCACCCCCAGCTTGGGATTTTAGCCTATGCACCTGAGTGTCCATGAATCCAGCAACTGTGCTTTTCCTGAGTGCCCACCTGCAATTTCCCCCACGTGCTGCCTGCCATGTGATGCTCTCCAGCAAAGCAAAGGAAGAAACAAAGCTGTCCTGTTTATTATCAGTCGGCCCTCTCACAAATCAACCCCCACACTAAAGCATCGGGAATCAATTTGCCAGTTCTGTCTTCTCTCCTGCCGGGCTGTTGCTTCAGCCATGCCTAAATCCCGACGTACTATTTGCTATCGATAGGGCCGTCTGGTTGATCAAAGTTAAACCTTTCACATGGGTCTCAAATGCTTGTCTATACATCTGAAAGCTCTCCATACATACTGAGTGCAAACTCTTTGTTACTGCCTAACAGAATGCCTGGAGCTCTACTGACAGAGCAGAGATATCCAGTGGACAAATGACCAGCAATCCGTCAGCATTCATCTTACAAATGAATCTCGCCCTGTCTCGCATTGGCCTGGGAGACTGCGGTATTGGAGCTATCAGAAATACACAGGGCTGCGTGTCCCTCTCCAGGGGAAAATCCCCATAGGTGGGGAAATGCATGCAAGACACCCAGGAGGTGAGCCTCAAGGCATTTCCCTAGCCTGCTTTGCTCCAGGGTGCGGTTTGGGGATTCACACAGGAAGAGGCCTGCAAAGCCCACAGGCTCTGGGAAAATGAGACTCCACTTTAGGTTTTCCCAGGCAGTCACATGGGGAGATGTCCCCTGTGGAAGCCAGGCCTTCCTCTTTCCCTACCCCTCTGTAGAAGGCGCAGAGAGGGGAGCTGTCTCCACCCATACTTAATGACTGCATGGATTTCTACCAGTTGCTGAGGGGCGCTTGCTGCAGACAGCAGCTGTTCCCTCGCTGTCTGCCCCCTCCTCAGCCAGTATGCTCTGCCTCGCGCACCGAGAGCTCCGGCCCTGCAGCATCATGCGCTGGGAAAGAGCAAGAGAGATCATATTTCTGAGCTGCAGCTCAGTTTTGCAGTTTACACTATCAAGAATTTCCATCAGTCTAGTTTCACAGTGCTAATACTTTACAGTACTATATAGTGGAACAAAACACTCTTTGTTCGGCCGGTATGTTTAGGCCCAATCCAGCAAACAATGATTCCTGCAGATGACTTTACTCACACGAGTAGACCCTTTGATGCTTTCATACAGCATCGTTTGCAGGATCAGGCCCTTTATTTGCAAGAGAGTGTAGGGCCAAAGGGAGCATTGTTTGCAAGGGACAGGTGACATGGGCCATATAATTTCAGAGGATGTTGTGAGTGACCTTGGTGCTATACATAGTCACATATCTTGGCTGTGCCTAATTCTGTCTGCTGGTGAATTTTGTACTTTTTTTGTAAAGAACATTGTGACAGGGCACTGGAATGTATAAAGAGAGGTTTTGGGCATCGTAAAAGTTGTCTGCAGTGAGGTGTAATTAACTTAAAATAATGACTTCACCTAGCTCGGATGCAGTACTTTCTCCCTCTTCGGTGCATCTTACAAACGTTAATCCTCACAACAGCTCTTGCAAAGTAGGCAGGTAAGTAAAGGGGGACAGGAAATCCCCCTCCAATGAGATTAATCCAACTGATCCAATGCCCACTGAAGTCTACAGGTGTCTTTCCATTAACTTCATTAGACTTTGGGTCAGGCCCTAAGTGAAATGGGATGGCTTGTGTGAGCAATGGTGAGCTCCTAAAGACAATGGCTCCAGCAAATCTATAAATAAATAAAAACTGGACAGGGGTGGAGGCAGGGGGAAATATTGCATGCATCTCTCTGGGACTATGTGTTGTCTGTCCAGATTGCAACTCTTTGGGGGCGAGGATTTGTTTTGTTGTGTTAGCAAAGCATCTCGCACACATTGGGTGCCGTATGAATAAGGCTACTTTAAATCACAGGTATTTTTAGTAAAAGTCATGGACAGGTCTCAGGGAATAAACAAAAATTCACGGCCCCATGACCTGTCCATGACTTGTACTATAAATGCTCTTGGCTAAATCTTAGGTGCTCTGGGGGCCTCCAGGGTACTGCTGCTACTGTGGGGAGGGGGGCAGCCTGGGGCCTTGCTGCTGCTTCTTGTGGGTGGTCAGCCCGGGGTGC
The DNA here is from genome assembly GCF_965140285.1 of Lepidochelys kempii. Taxonomy (NCBI): domain Eukaryota; kingdom Metazoa; phylum Chordata; order Testudines; family Cheloniidae; genus Lepidochelys; species Lepidochelys kempii. The sequence continues at coordinate 97,200,521 of NC_136388.1, read as the reverse complement.
TGCGGCTTCTTTGCGGGGTGCCTCCAGGGTACTGTTGCTGCTCCTCCGGGGGGCAACCCAGGGCCCGCTGCTGCTCCTCATGGGGCGGCAACCCAGGGCCCGCTGCTGCTCCTCGGGGGGGGGGGCAGGGCCCTGCTGCTGCTCTGGGGGAAGGGGAGCTTCGCGGGGCACTGCAGCTGCTCTGAGGGGAGAGGGCTGCCCAGGGTGGTGTGGCTGCTCCTCGGGAGGGGAGGGAGGCACAGCCCAGGGCCCTGCAGCTTCTCTGAGGGAAGGGAGGTGACCAGGGGACCCGTGGCTGCTCCCGGCGGACGGGGTGGCCCAGGGTCCCGCGGCTGCTCTGGGACCACTGCTGCTCTGGCATCCCCTGAGTCAAGCTGTCTGGGGCTGCCCAAGAAGTGGCAGGCCCGGTGGGCCCGGGGCTGCCAGCCACAGTGCTGCTGCAGAAGAAGTGTAGGTCCTGGAAAGTCATGGAATCCATGACTTCCATGACAGACCTGCAGCCTTATGTATGAATAACAAGAATGCACTCTCCTGCGATTGTTTGTTTTCTAGAGGAACAAGTATGAGTTTAAAATGGAATTTTGTGCTGGGACAAGTTGGAAGAAAGAAGGCATTTAAGCCAAGAGCCTTTTCTGTGGCCTGCAATTTTCTGTGTGACTCAGCCACATTGTGTTTGAAAATGTGTGTATTGATAAGAGTTTCTGCACATTCCAATCTACTTTCTCCTTCTGCTCGTTCCTGTAAACAAGCCATTAAAATGTGTTTATGACATCACAGTTTGCTCCCATGGAGATGGCTTTGATGTTAGAATGACAAATACAGCATTATGACTTCACTGCAGGATCAGGGTGGAGAAAGCCCATGTTCAAATGGTTGGTAATTAACAAAGGTGGTCAGGGGCGTCTTGAAAAATATAAGAAAAGTAAACTGATACATTTTTGAGTTTTCCCAAGCATGAAAATCCTCTTTAAAGAAAAAATCTTAGCTCATTCGTTGAACTCTTTTAAATCAAGCCTGTAGGATAAATACAGAGCTGGAAAAACCTTCAGAATCATGATCACTCACATGCAAAAAACATGGTGCATCTTTTGAAGCTGAAATGGACTGCACTTAAATCAAATTTGGGATGTCTGGGACAGTCTAGACAAAAGGTGCCAATATGCCTGTATAAATCAGTTACAAAACCACATGGACTTCAGGTAGAGCAGAACTGAGCCCATGGTCTGTTTTTTTTAAATCCCCATCAGCTGCTGTCTGCTTAGGCCACACCCTGCTGAGACTAAGCAGAATGGGATTTGATCCACAAGATTCAGAATGGCTGCTACTTACCCTGAAAAAAATGTTCCTGATCAGAACTGGTTGCAAATTTTCTGATGGAACACTTTCCCTTTAGAAATATTGATTAGACAGACTCATTGAAACCTTAGCTGGAAACCAGCAGGCTTTCCTGCCAGCCCTCATGGTTCCCCTGGCTGGCTAGTAGTCGGGGCTGACTGCCTGGTGGGATGGATGGCTCGCCAGCTCCCCACCTGCTTGGAATTTTTCAAACAATTGTGTTTCGATTCTTCCAAAATGGAATTAAGAACATAACATAAGAATGTAAGAACGGCCAGACTAGGTCATACCAAATGTCCATCTAGCCCAGTATCCTGTCTTCCGACAATGGCTAATGTCAGGTGTTTCAGAGCGAATGAACAGAACAGGTAATCAAGTGATCCATCCCCTGCTGTCTGTTCCCAGCTTCTGGCAAACAGAGGGTAGGCATGGTTTTGCATCCCTGCCTATCCTGGCTAATAGCCATTGATAGACCTATCCTCCAGGAACTTATCTAGTTTTTTTTTAACCCTGTTATAGTCTTGGCCTTCACAACATCCTCTAGCAAAGAGTTCCACAGGTAGACTGTGTTGTGTGAAGAAATACTTCCTTTTGTTTGTTTTAAACCTGCTGCCTATTAATTTCATTTTGTGACCCCTTAGTTCTTGTGTGATGAGAAGGAGCAAATAATTATGTACTTTCTCCACACCAGTCATGATTTTATAGACCTCTATCATATCCCCCCTTAAGTCGTTTCTTTTCCAAGCTGAAAAGTCCCAGTCTTATTAATCTCTTCTCATATGGAAGCTGTGCCCCTAATAATTTTTGTTGCCCTTTTCTGTACCTTTTCCAATTCCAACATATCTTCTTTGAGATGGGGCGACCAGATCTGCACGCAGTGCACGCAGTATTCAAGGTATGGGCGTAACATGGATTTACCTAGAGGCAATATGATATTTTCTGTCTTATTATCTATCCCTTTCTTAATGATTCCCAACATTCTGTTAGCTTTTTTGACTGCCGCTGCACATTGAGTGGCTGTTTTCACAGAACTATCCACAATGAACCCAAGAATTTATCAAAAGTTTCTTTTTGTAGAAAATTTTGAATTTTTTTTGTTTTTTTTCCAGTTTGGAATGAAAACAAATTTTGACATTTTTAATGAAAAGGATTTTCTCAGCCAGCTCTGCTCCTGACTGTGGATGAAATCCTGGCCCCCTCAAAGTTAACAGGAGTTTTGCCATTGGTTTCAACTGAGCCACAATTTTACCCCATCTGTGCTTCCTCAGTGAACCCTGCTACCCCTTAATGGAACCCTGCTCCTTCCTAGTACACTCCGAAATTTTCCTTCCCACAAAGAGCCCCAATCGGGGGAATGCAGCAGGGCTGGCTTACTTCCCCTGAGCTCAGCACTGCCTGTCTGTGTTACCAAAGATTCCTCTCCTTGGGCAAACATATTAAAGCAGTTAGGATGTGTTGTGAGCAAAGATGGGCCTAATTATGCAGAACTGGTCAAAATGAGCTTGATATGTATTCTGCTTCATGTTTTCACAGCTCCTTCCGTTTTCTGATGGGAGATGCCCTCTGGAACTGAATGGGTGTATTTATGCTGATAACAGTCCTCTTTAATATTCTTTCAGTGACACATGATTGGGTCTGACCCAGCAGTGTAAAGCAGCGCAAGAGGTCACACATCTGAAAGCAAGGCATGTCAGCACAGATCTTGGCCGTCAGTTCAGGTCTCTGTGAGTGGTGTGTTCTCCTCTGAGAACGACACAGAAATGTAAACAGGGAGCGGATGACTCATGGGGTTTGTAATGGGATATAGAACCTTTCACCTCTAGGTCACCCAGATCATATCCAATCCAGGTTAGCAGTGCCTGAAAGTTATTACTGTCTAATGGCCGTTCAGTGGCCCAAGTGGAAGGAGTTGGTGGTTTCAAGTCTGGCTCCCAGTGAAGTGATGTCCACATGACACAAGCATCACCATCATTGGCACTAATTAGAACCCTTAATAGCAATCCTAGCTCATTTGGCATGCTGGACCACATTCTCACTCTCTGGGCTGGTATTGACCCACACTAGCAGGGCAAACTGCAGAAACCCATGCTGCTGCTGTGCTTGTAGGTAGAGGACTTTGAATCTGAAAGGCTGATCACCGAATTCCTTGCATGAGCACTGAGGACCTGAGCCAAAGCTCACTGACGCCCATTGACTTTGGATCAGGTCCTAAATTCACACCATTCCCCTTAGCAATGTTTCTATATGACCAGCTGTAATGGTTTTGCTGAATCACCATACTTCCCTCTTGAGTAAAGCCTGGGGAGATCTACCGTGTTCTCCTTTGCACCTGCTGTGGAACGCCTGTTAGTGCTAGTGGCTTGTACTATGCATGTGTAGTAGGACACAATGAATCCGATTCCGATCTCATTTACTCAGTGTAAATGCAGGGTAACTCCACTGAAGTTAAGGTGGTTACTCCAGTTTACACCAGTTTAATGACAATCAGGATCCAAGCCTGTAGAGTTTACCTACATGAGGAAATACCATTAACTTCAATAGGACTTTTCCTGGAAAAGGCTGCAGGATCAGGCCCATGCTTAATACACAGCATTGCAAAGAAAATAGGGCTTTGGGATAGGATTATTAAATAGCGCTAAAAACTTTAGATGCATTACTAAAAAAAGTACTGTTAATCAAATCCCTTCTGGAGTCACTCTTTGAGCAATCACCCTCCAGTATGTAATTATGAATAAAACACCCTCTGAAAAGACCTCCTCAGAATCAGAGAGAGATGAGAACAATAGGGTAGGGATTAAAAAAGATTGGTTCGTCTCAGCTAATTGTTTTTAATAAAATGGTAAAAGTGAAGAAAACACCAGGAAACTATAATTAGGATAATAATCTATTGTTCTTCAGAAATATGTACCCTGTTGCCGCTGCCATTGCAAAGTAAGAAAGAAAATGAAGCAGAGGAGAAATGAATAGTAGGGATGAATGAGTAGTAAGGGTTGTTAAATGTCAGACTGCAAAGGTCAGGAATCCTTCCTTTAAGGTGAAGCTGGTGAAATTAACAGCAGTGGATACAGGACCAAATCCTGCTGGGTTTATTCAACCGGCTAGCCCCAGTGTAGTCAAGACCAGCAGGATTTGAAACCTTGTGATTTAAATACATATGTACAAATCTCTCTGCATACTGGTGCTAAACTCGCCCTCCCTGCTACCTCCCCATTCCCTTTCTGCCTTGTGCACACGGAGAGCTCTGATTGCAGCAGATCCACTGCTGTCCTGATAGGAGAAAGGGCAGAACTCCTGGAGCACAAAAGGTGCTCTCCTCCTACCTGATGAGCTTTGAGGGAGCTTCTTCCACACCACCGCAGGGCTGGGGCTAGCAGATATGTGACTGCTCAGATCTGTCGGCATTATCATTGCCTCAGAGGGGAGCGTGGGCTGCTGAAGCTGCTGCGGTAGCAGGCAGGGAAAAGCTTCATTGATGACCTGCAGAGGTGGAGAGAATTCCTTTCCACTCCACCCCGGCAAAGCCTTCCTGCACCAAGTCCATTTCCTGGGAAGGTTGTGTCACAATCCCACAGACCCTGGGGAGAGCATTTGCCTCAAGAAGAGGAATAAGTCCTCGGCAAAATCCACAAGGTCAGGACCATCTTTGTAAGAGTGACTGGAAAGGACACATGTTTTAAACAGCGTTCCCAAAGGACCTGGCAAAAATGCATCTGAAAAACATCTTCAGAAAATGCATCCAGGATCTGTCCAACTCCTTGGTTAATGTGCTGTATATCTTCCTCTCCCCCGACTTTAATTTGAAAATTAAACATATATTCCAAGGGAAAGATCCTTCATGACCTATTGACTTTGATTATCCTATAAACTCTTTGTGGGCAAGAAGTATCTCTTTGTTTTATGTTTATACAGCGCTGAGCACAATGGGCTTCTGGTCCATGACTTGGGCTCTGAGGGCAGGAGTGACCAACCTGAGCCTGAGAAGGAGCCAGAATTTACCAATGAGCCACAGTAATATGTCAGCAGCTCCCCATCTGTTACCCTGCTTCAGCTCCCAGCGCCTCCCATGCACCGGCAGCCCCACCAATCAGCACCTACCCTCCCTCCCCACACCTCCCACCTCGATGAAAACCTTAAAAATTTCCACTCAAAATTGTGATGAAAACAGAAATATAATTTCATGACTAGCTCTACAAATATTATTATTTAGATGGCGCTAAGTGCCCCCTAAATCCTCATGAAACAAAGAGACAGTCTGTTTGCTGAGAGAGGACACATGCACAATCTGAACAAAGGTTTGTTTGATATTTTAAATTTTGATTTTCAGCTAAATCTTTTGATGACCGCCTTTTCTCCCTCCTCCCTCCTCTTCCGTCAATGCAACATGCAGCAGCTAAAATGAGCTCCCATCCCCACTATTCCCATTATGTCCCTTCGCTAGCTCCTTGTTTCTCTCTGGATCAAATGCAAATTGCTTGTGCTTCCCTTTAAAGTGCGATATGATGACTCTGCCCACCTTCCACATCTTGCCTAATTTTCTTCCATCCTCCTTTTGTGCCATACTCTCTGCTAACTGCGTTTGCTCCGTGGGTCCTTCATGTCCTCTGATTGGGTGCCGTAAGACGGAGCTTGATAAATTTATGAATGGGATTATACAACAGGAGTTGCCTGCAATAGCAGGGGACTGGACTTGAGACCCAGGAGGTCCCTTCCAGTCTTATATTCCTATGTCCTTTTCTTGCTTGCCTCCTCTACCCCATAATGTTCCTGATCCAATGCACCATAGAGCTGGGTGAACTGGCTGTAGCAAATAATTTATTCAGGTATCTTAGTCCTTTTCCTTGTTTTTAAATTTTCCAGGGACTGACTTGGATACTTACAGATTTGTTCGTTATTCAAAATTTCTCAGCAAATGGTTTTTGCCAGTGTATCTCGCGCTCTGGGTTGGTGGCAAACTCTTTGCTTTGGCTGTGTCTTCTACTATTCATTTTTGTTTGTTATTTCCAAAGTGTGATTGGTCCTCTAATCATGTGGGCATTGTACCTGCCTGCTGATTGGATGACTGACACTTTGACTTCTCTCCTGTTTTATAGAAGAGGTTTCAGGTTGGCCTTGCAAGGACTTCCCATGGAAATGTTCACACAAACACATATTCTCATGTGGATATGTAGGAGTTTTCACTTTCTGTGAACGTTCTTGTGAACAAAAAATTACTCAGATGTGCAAATACTACAAAGCAAATTTTAGCCAAACAAATATTTGCCAATGCAATGCCTTTTTGCAGTATTCACTGGGCTCTTCCTAGTGGGGTGTGTTGTACCTTGGGCCCTGATCTTGCAAGCAATTCTGCACTTTCCTAAGCATGTGCATAAGAATAGCCTTGTGATTCAGGTACTGGACTAAGACAAGTGGCCTCATCTTGCTTTGCCTCAGCTGTAAAACGTGGATAATAATTCTTCCTTTCTCACATCTTTTGCCAGTCTTGTCTGTGGCCAGCTCTTTGGCTTAGAGACCAAAGCTTTGCATTACTATTTGCAGTGCCCTGGCTGAGTCTGGATCACCTGTTGTATGAAAGCCATGGCTGTGGGTTTTAATTGTGCCTCCCAGGAGAGTCTTTTATGCCTCCAATTAACCTTCTGCATATTTATCAATAGATAAAAGCAGTCTGGCCCCACTGGAGATGGCAAAAGCCGCTGCTTGGCCAGGAGCCGTCCTTCCCTTTGAAGTGACAGGTCGCTCCTCTTTGTGGGCCCAGCCACCACATCCAGCACGACCAGGGCACTTTTATCTATTGATATTGATTGAAAAGCAGGAAATATTCCATATCTGTATAAAAATAAATACAGACATCAGGTCCGGGTGTGTCCCAAGCAATATCCAGCCAGCCAAATCTCTGTCCACATACAACTTACAGCCAAAAGCGTTTATAGGATACTAAACCTATGTGTTCCTTGCTCTCTGTGGGAAACAGGCCCCACAGAGCTGAGATCCCTTCGCAAAACCCTCTCCTCTCCCTTTCTTGTACCCTCTAGGGTCTATTGCCTTTGCCATTTTGTCTTTACTCAAGAGAGTTTTTAATCTTCACAGCCACTGCATTATCCTTCATTATACCCCTACTTAAGGGGCACCTCTGCCTTGATCCTACAAAACCCTGCCTGCTGCCCATGGCTAGGCAAGGCATGAGCTGTCCCTGGTCTCTTATCTAGATGTGTCCAGTATGGGGGGACCTCCTTTGGTAGCTACCATAATATAAATGTTTAGTACTACTGCCAAGTTCCTTGGAGCAGGGTCCACGGGGCCAAATCTGCTCTCAGTGGTGTAACTCCATACTTACACCAGTGGAAGGACCAGTTCTGCTAAGCCCGTCCTGAAAGGGGTTCATCTTCCTCATCTTATACAGACTCCAGTCGGAGGCCGAGGTGCATGCCACTTTGCAGAGGTTCTGAGATTCTTGCCGGATCAGCCCCTGGCTTCTGGCAGAATCTGGTCCGTGTCTTTCATATGCTCGTAAAGTGCCCTGCACATATGAGTTAGGTAAATAATAACAAGAAGGAGTTCAAAGGGGGTGTTTTGTACGATACGATAATGGCCTTGATCCAGGCATTGCAGCTTTTCCAGTGGGTCAGGAGCTCTTTTAGCTACTGATACCTATTTATCAATAAATGCTGCCAGGTGGCAATGGCTCAGCCTTGAATGAGACACAACGAGCGGCTGAGCATGAATAACGCTATCAAAGGCACTATGTATAGGATGGAGGAAGGGGGGTTGGGTGACACAGGGAAGCCAGAAGCAAGACGCCTGTATTGGGCTGTCAGGAAGGTTTTAAAGGTGATGGATGCTGTGCTAAATAAAACACGTACGTACAAATGTAGCCTGTCAGCTTGGTTTAGTGGATTTATCATTCAGCTGGGTGCAAGGGACCCCTGGAATCCCAACTTTGCTGCAGATTTGCTACTATATTTAACCTCTCTATCTTAGGTTTCAGAGGAGCAGCCGTGTTAGTCTGTATACGCAAAAAGAAAAGGAGGACTTGTGGCACCTTAGAGACTAACCAATTTATCTGAGCATGAGCTTTCGTGAGCTACAGCTCACTTCATCGGATGCATGCAGTGGAAAAATGAAGTGAGCTGTAGCTCACGAAAGCTCATGCTCAAATAAATTGGTTAGTCTCTAAGGTGCCACAAGTCCTCCTGTTCTTTTTGCTCTCTATCTTAGTGTCTCTATCTGTAAAACGGGGATAATAATACATCCACCCAGGGCCTGGTGAGCGTCAGTGAAAGGAGCACTGCAAAGGAAAATACTTGGGCTCATGCCCTTTGAAACATCTTTATGGTGGATGAAGAAGGCTTGAAATGTTTCATTCTAAGGTGGTCTTTTTCTGCTTAGAAATCCAGTTCTTGTCTAGGATGGAGGACTCTGTGGCGATTGGAGAAGTGGTGGAACAGTGATGCCCCAAGAGCCGGGAGGACGAAAGCTGAGTGTCGCGAGGGGAAGGAGCTCCTTTAGACAGGCTCATTTAAACTTCCTGGTTTTGTTTGTTGCTGTTAACACCTGTTTAACTTCAATGCCTAATTAACATTTTGGCTAAAGGAAGCATTTGTTGATATTCAACGACCCCGCCCCTTCAATTAGTACGATAAAAGCTCACTGCAAACATCTCTTAGACTTCCCTATCCTTCAGTGAGGAAGTCAGGGCAGACCAGACTTTATATTCCTAATATTTCTAAAGCAAAACTCAAAGAAGGGGGAAAATAATAATGCTCTTTAACAAAACCCTTTCAGGCTAATTTTATGCATCACGAAGAAACATAAAAAGGGCATCAGAACAATCTATTTTAAAATCCTTTGCCAGGTCACCTGTAACAATTTGCAGGGCATTGAAAATGCAGAGGGCTAATCACAAGTGAGTGCAGAGTGATGTTATTGTTTGTCTCTTTTTTCACTCCCACTTTTTTTAAAGTTACTGTGGATTTAGATGAAAATTATGTTAAATTAGCAGTTTGCGGTGGGGGAGGGGGCGGGGAGGGGGTTGGGGGAAGTCAGTATGAGGCGTACCTAAGAATGCAGGTTGATTGGTTAGTGTTAAACAGTCTCCTTTCTTGTAGGCCGACTCCCTCCCTTGAGTTATCTAACCCTATAAAACCCCTCTGTGTTCCTCAAGAGAGTGGTCGTGATTTTCGCATAGCTATTGTTTGAACTCTTTGGGCAGCAGGTAGGCAGTGATCACCAACATTTTAGCCACAAAGTCTTTTGTCAAAGGCAAAAATGTTGGTGGAGTGTCACCACCATGTCTATAGAGGATTATTCTGGGGTTCTCAGAATTATCTGAAAACCAATCTTTTCTAACCTGAGTAGCTACTGAATGGATAATTTCCATACCCGTTATCAAAATGATGTGCTGGAGGTGAAATGTAGCTGTATTGTATGTTATCAGTAATTGGGGAAATGTTTTCCTTGGGTTAAAAGTAGTGTTGGCAACAGCCCTGAATAGGGAATTACAAGGTGTTTAGATACATTTCGATTTATTCAGTTGCTTTATGTTATCCAAATACTTTGATAGTGTGGAAGAAGCTAACGGGATTTAGCTGAGTATTCAAAAATGAACCACAAGGCTTTTTACCTTCCAAGACCTGAGTTCAGAGTTCTGCATTTCTTCTGTTAATTATTGATGATATAACTAACACCTATAACTATGCTAGGAGCAGGACTCTTGATAATTAGCAATTTTCAACCCTGAAGCAAATTAAGAGCCCCCAGGACTGATATCTAAGGCTCGAAAGAAAATAATACAAATATTATCGAGCAATTAGTAAAGAAAAAACAAAAAGGAGTGAACAGGCCCCTTGGTTTTGTTTCTTCTTTGACTCCCTGGTGGAAAAGTTTAAGATGATGTCTTGTCCCTTTCTTCATCTTTGGCTACTTTAAATGACAATTTTATATCAGAAGCTTCCATTTAGCTAAAACAAACCAAAGATTAGGACAAGCAGACAGCAGCAATGAATTCTGAAAGGGAGAGAAAATGTGATTTACAGTGAAAGGCGAACTGCAAAGGAAAGCTGCAAACGTGAACAGCTATTTTTCCCTCCCATCAAATCTGCCTTTTGACATAATACGCTGTAATTAGGGGGTCAGTGCCTTACAAATCTGCATAGCCACTTTAGTTTTAATTAACTGTACTTCAGTGCCTTGGGGATATTTCAGTGTATAGGAAGATGGGATTCGCCAGGCGGGATCAGACTCCTGGTCCATCTAGTCCAGAATCCCATCACAGACAGTAGCCAGCACCAGATGCTTCAGAGGAAGGCTCAGGAAACTCGCAGATGTGGGATAATCTGCCCCCACCTAGGTCTCATCCCAGTCTCTAATAATTTAGAGATTGGTTTAAACCCTGAACCACAATGTTTAATCTTCCTTCCAAAATGTCTGGTCTTTAATTGTGGTAACTAGATAGTCTTGGTATTCATATCATTATCCAATCACACTTCGAACCTTGTTAGGTTCTTTCCTGCAGTGACTTCCTGCGACAGGCAGTTCCACAGGTTCTCCATTTTTGCATCTCTCCACTGGCTCCACCGCCTCATACATAAGCTACTTGTCTGCATTTTCAAGGCCCTTAATGGCCTATCCCCACCCTACCTATCGTCTCTCGTTCACTATAAGGTGTTGACTCCTGCCACTGATTGGCCTCTTGATGCCAGCCTCACCCATTTGTTAAATTTTCCAATAAGCCCCTCTGTGCTTTCTCCCATGCTGCCCCTCAGGCTTTGGAGGTGCTCTCCACAAAGATTGACAAAGTTACTCCATGGTTCTCCTTTAAATGCACCTTAAAACTCTCCTGTGCTGTGATGCATACCAAAAACTTGCCAGTGGTTAGGTTGCTGGTGTGCTAAGACCATAGCCATCATGCTGACCAATATTGTCTCATTGTTTTCTTGTACTCCCTGTTCTGCCTGTCTGAATCCATCTGTTCTCTTTTGTCTTACACTTAGGACAGCCCCCCATCCAAGGAATGCAAGTTTTACTCTGTCCACACTGGCGCTATGTCGGTGGGAGATGCTCTCCCGCCTATATAGCTTCTGCTTCTCACCGAGGTGGAGTAATTATGCTGACGGGAGGGCGCTCTCCTGTAGTGCGCGTCTTCACCAGATGTGTTACACAGCACTGGTGCAGCTGCGCCGATGTAGTGCTGTAGTGTAGACTTGCCTTTAGATTGTAAGCTTTTTGAGGCAGGGAATGTCTTTTGTTGTGTGTTTGTACAGCGCCTAGCACAGTGGGGTCCTGGTCCATGACTGGAGCTCCTAGGCAATACCATAGTGTTGGGTTAGTAATTAATAATAATAATATTCATGTGTGGAAAGTGTTTCCTTTTTCAGTTTTGAGTTGCTCACCTTTTAAATTCACTGACTGTCCCCTTGTGCCTGTGACAAGGTGGTTGAGGTAATATCTTTTATTGAACAAACTTCTGTTTTCAGAGAGATAAGCTGTAGTCGAAAGCTCATCTCTCTCACCAACAGAAGTTGGTCCAATAAAGGACATTACCTCACCCACCTTGTCTCTCTAATATCCGGGGACCGACACAGATACGACTACCTTTGTTCTTATGAAAGAGGGAGAACAGATGCTCCCAACTTCCCTCCTCTAGAGCATTCTGTATTTTATATACTTTCATCATGTTCCCTCTTCTTCATCTCCTGGCAAGGTAAACAATCCCAGTCTTTTCAATCTCTCTTCACCCGAGAGTTTTTCCAGGCCCTTGATCATTTTGTAGAGCAATATCTGCATGGCAGTTGTCCTCCAAGTGGACTCTAAATTCTATGAGAGATGTGAGGATTTTGGAATGGCAGGTTCCAGAAAGAATTATTGATATGAGTATGTGATCACCACTGTCAGTAAAGATTGCCCAGACTTACCCTTAGTCAGAGGTGAAAGTAAGCCGGTACACCCCGGTACGGTAAGAGCTGGTGCACCGTACTGGGGCAGCCCGGCTTCCCCAAGGGGCAATTTAAAGGGCCTGGGGTTCCCAGTAGTGGCTGGAGCCCCAGGCCCTTTAAATTGCCTCCAGAGCCCCGCTGCTGGAGCCCTGGGGTAGCGGCTGCAGGGCACTGGCAGCTATTTAAACGGTCTGGGGCTCCCCTGCTTCTACCGCCCGGGCCCTTTAAATAGCCGCAAGAGCCCCGCCGCCGCTACTCCAGGGCTCCGGCGGCTATTTAAAGGACTGGGACAGTAGAAGCAGGGGAGCCATGGCCCTTTAAATAGCCCCCGAGCCTTGGGGTAGCGGGGGCTCCAGGGGCTATTTAAAGGGTCGGGGCTCCAGCTGCCTCTGCTGCCCTGGTCCTTTAAATAGCCCCCGGAGCCCCAGGCTGCTGCTGCTACCCCGGTGAGGGTGGGGCACTTACCTTACAGGGTGGGCTGGGGCTGGCTCTGACCCCCTCAACCCTGCCCCTTCTGCCCTAGGCCCCGCCCCTTCTGGGGGCCAGAGCTGGTCCCAGAGTACTGGTAAGTCACTGGACTTACTTTCACCCCTGCCCTTAGTGAAATCTGGTGAATCAGTTCAGGAGCTATACTTCCCTTTCTCCATGAGAGGTAGCGTCTGTCAACTTAAACAGCATAACTTAGCAAAATATATAATTTTGCCCCCAAAACGTAAATTTTTTACTTGCCTTTGAACATTCCTAACATAAAAGCAGACACCAAGCAAGGGCCCACCATGCTTACACAGAAAGAGAACTGTCTGTGTCCATTGGATTACTAAGCTTCCCCTGGGTCAGTCGTGAGATCCAAACTATCTCAGATAATGGACTGAGTCTAATAGGCTTTGCTAATGATTTTAGGAATGACAAAAAGTCTTTAAATATAAAAGTCAAGCCGGGACACTAAAAATGGAAGGATGGTGAACTATGGAGTCACCTGCTCGATCCCTCTGGCATTGGGAGGATAGATTTCACTGTTACTGAAGAATACTCAGTTCTGCGGTGAGTGATCAAGTCTAGCTCTAAAAAATGTCCCGAGATGGTGATTCTCTTGGAATGCAAACACCAAGTTTACTTCACACATTATGTTTTGAGAGAATAAAGAGCAATTAATAAGGGAAGGCAGGGGGATGGCCAGTCTCCTTAAACCGCCTCAGGTCATGCCTCGTGAAATGCAGAGCAAGGTCTTACCATAAGTCTAGACTATGGGGCAGCACCAGAGCAGAGCAGAGGTGGAATTGCGGTTTGGATCCCAGCCTCTGCCCACTCCATTCTGTTACATCTTGCACTGGCCTTTATCTGGCGCAGCTTACTTCCCCCTCCACCCCAGCCCAGGTGTTGTGGGGGAAGGAAGAGGAACGGAGTCAGGACCTTACCCACTCCCTGCATTGTGTCCTGGGATCAATGTAGCCCTTGCAGAGGAGTAAGGGAGCACCTCATGCCCATTACGACTCTCCAATCCATGTAAAGCAGCTCTCAGTCTGGCCCTTGGTAACTTACAAGACAGCACAGTGAGAGTCCCTCTTCAGAATTTTTTGCCTCCCTTCAGTCATTTGCAAAGGGATAGAACTGATCAAGTAAAGTAATGAACGGAACCAAACACGCCTGTCATAGTCAATAATAATCGTTTGCTTCCCAGCAGCTTGTGAAGGAAATGGCCTAATGTTGACGGATGATGAGCCCTAATTTCTAAAGGAGTGAGTCTGTGCGAGCTTGTAACTCAAGATGGCCCCTATGTCTTGAGTGGCACCTGAGAAGTATTAGCCCATCAAAAATTCCCTTTGAAACTCCAAAGTTGTGCAATTTGCTTGGCTAAAAGGCAGTGTTACCAGGCATCTCTGCCTCTTTGAAAATTAGCCCCAGCAGGTGAACCATTACGCTTTCTATGCTGTGTGAAATGGTTTTTAGCAAGGTGTCAGAAGTCATCAGTGTACACGTGTTTGGTTTCTTTACCGTATGAAAAAAATATACAAGAACACTATAAAATAACACTTTCTGATGCATCTTAAAACACATTGCGCTAGATGCCAGCATGGCGTATGGTCGCTTCGCACCATGATGCCAGTGAACTTTAGCCATCCTCAGACATGGGGAGCATCACCCCAGTGCCCTAGCTGCCGAGAGCTTGTGCAGGGAATCCTACACCACCCAGCCTCTTTGTTACCACTGTAGGGACATGGCTTGGAAAACAAGAGTGTGGCATAGATTTGCCGCTGCTGTACAAATTCACCTGCCGTTCCTGCCTCCTTGGGTTGTTAGCAGCTAATAGTCTAGGAGCGAAGGAATACGGCTTGAGCTGTCTGCTCCTTGCCGAGAGTCATGTATCTGATCCACTGTATTTTAAGAAAATGTAGCCAATCAGCTAATGTATTTCTAAAGCACCCCTCATCATGGTACATTGGCACCTCCATATTCTCAAAGGAGAATGAACATTTTTACTTTAGCACATACATTTCTGGTACTGATCTCACGGCCTGCATTTTGGCCCCCAAACAGCTGGTTAATACTGGTAAATAAGGTTGCAGCCTGAATTGTTTCATGCTGAAGCACTGTTGTGGGCTAGGCAGAGTGATCTATCCTTTTAAAAGAGCTCTACAGTATTCAGCATTAATGATCCAGAAAGGTGCAATTTACAGTTGGGTTATTGTAGGGTTTGGAGAAATTATATTACCATACAGTAATATTTTTAAAGGGCATTTATTTGTGTCCTTTTCATGCTTGACATAAATTCAGTAGACTTACAGAAAGACAAATGCCATCTCTGTGTGGACTTGCAGATCCAAAAAGCCAAGAATTTTGAGATGTTCAAAATTCTAATGCAAGTTTTGCAACTTGAGCCCATTTCTAGTTGTCCAGAAACACAGAAGAGAATTTTTAGCTGTTTTAGCCAATGTTAAAACATACTAGCATCCCATCCTGATAGACACTCATCCTGTGGTATGTATATTGTATGATAAAGGATGGACTGCCGCTGAATTTATAAATCCATTTTTGGATAACTGTGTACATTTTGTGGCAGAAATGTGCCTGTTTTTATCATCGGTTTATAGAATAATCTTTTACAGTACTTTATTATGTGCTGCATCCAACCCTCCTTCCCAGAATCTCCTCTCGCCCATGTGTAAAATAAAAGTTTAAATTATATAATACAGACTGCACTATGGGCTGAGAAGTCAACGGAATTAACTTGAATGTTTATTAAGGAGTTGTACATTATAAACAAAGAGTTAAATGAAGTCAGTTTACAGGCTTTATTTTAGAATTTTAAAATAAAAATCGAGTGCAGTCTATTAAGGTACTTATGGGCCCCCATTACCATACATCTGAGTACCGCAGAATCTTTAATGTATTTAGCCACACAACACCCTGTAAGGTAGAGCAGAGCAGTTATCCCCATTTTACAGATGGGGGAATTGAGGCTAAGCCAAGATCAAACAGAGAATCTGTGGCAGACCAGAGAATTGAACTCAGATCTTTTAAGTATCAGGCTCTCATTCTAATTCCTGGACTCTCCTTTCTCTCAAGCAATGACATAGTGTAATCTCTCTGGGAATAGAAGAACATGAATCATATTTAAGGATGTATCAAAAATAATTTTCAAAGCTTTTGTTGAGAGATCTCATGTAACATCTGTAACCGAGTCAGAGATATCCATTAATGTACTTCCCAAATTTCACCACTGACTTAGATGTTATAAATAGGCTTGGCAGAATTCAGTTATTTTTTCATCATTTCAATTGTTGATATCAATGTTTATTTTTAAGCCTTCCCCCCCCATTCTTATGGGTTTAAATTTTCATATTTAAATGTGGGAAATTGTCGGGGAGGTCAGACAGTAGGAGGAGTCAAACAATCATTATTTAATGACAGGAGACATTGAGATTGGAGACATAAAACCACATTAAACCACAAACTGTCAACATCACATGTCAAAATATAAAAAGTAAATATCCTTAAGTCAAACTCTAATAAGTTCTTGAGCAGCATTTCTCTCACTTTGCGTATATGTAAATTTCAATTATTATTGATGGAAACATTTTTGTCAGTCAGAGTGTAGACGGTGAAATCAGCATTTACGGATAAAAATCGAATCCAGCCAAGCCTACTTATAAAGCAAGGGTTAGCTCTAAATAGATTGTGTTAACCTGTATTTAAGACTGCTATCAACACTTGACACATGTGTAACATATGCTTATTCTAGGTGAACTCCGGCACCTCTAGGCTTGGCAGTTCAGAGCCCTGGCAACTCTGGGCTTGCTGCATCAGTCATAAATGTAAAAAAATTGCTTGTGCCCCAGCACCTCTTTCGTTACAAATTAAGCACTGGGCAAAACTGAACTTTGCCTGTATAGCTTGTTTTGCTTGTGCTGGGGGTGAGGGGAATGGGGGGTTGGAATAAGCTATATTGGCAAACCCATGAATTTTGCTGGTATCAGCTGTGTCCATGTAGTAAACCAGAACGACTCTGCCAGCGAAACGTTCCTACTGCAAACCTGGCTCAAGAGAAGAAGGGTAAAAAAGGGGGAAGTTGTAGTGAACTCAGAAGTGATGCCTGGGAACACACGCACCCGCGTGGAGCTGCCAAGTGTGAGCAATTTCCATAAATTCTCCTCATCAGAAAAGCCAGCTTGCTGGAAAAGTTCTGATGTGCATGGGAAGTGAATGCTGACCGTGGGCAGCCTTGATTTACATAGCACACTTGGGACCCGCTCATTACCTCAACATCTCCTAATCGTCATTACCTGACATATGTAAATGCTCCCTGAGATTCGTGACAATCACTAGTGTTATCAAACCCAGTTTTTTCACAGTGATTGTGATGTGACAACTGCCTGTGTAATTGAAATCAGGGCTTCACATCACATTGCACAATATAAATTAATAAAGTGAAAATACAGCCTTTAACACAACTTATGGTTTTGCCAATTATTAGAATGCCCTACTTGTTCCAAAGGAAAGCAATTTTATGCTCCACTGAAGCACGGTTACCTTAGCCTTCAGCTAGCAGCAAATGCCAGATACTGCAAAATGTAAGCATTATGGAAGCTATGTCCAATATTTATTTGCACGTACTAGAATAAAGACTAATTTCAAAAGAGAGCTGGAACTGAATTGCAACACCTGCTGCAAATACCTCTGAACTTTGGGAAAGTCAAGTACTCCAACTTTTGTATTTCTGCCTTCATTACATTGTGTACATCCCAGTTTATCAAGGTTCCCAAGACATACCTAACTTTAAGTATATAACTAGTCCCTTTGAACTCAGTGAAATTACACATGCTTAAAGTTAGGCACATGCTTAAACACCTTGATGAGCTGGGGCCTATGAGCCTTGTAATGAATGGGTAATAAATTAACCTTGACCTGAATCTCTTTTCATGCCATTAAGTGACTATCTGCAAGGAGCAGCAATGAACACTACAGGACTATGATTTCTAAAGCACACAATTTGTTGTCCACTAACTGGTGTGTGTAGACCCTGCTGGTGTGCTTTAACGTAGTGCTGTTTGAAACAAAAAGAAAAGGAGTACTTGTGGCACCTTAGAGACTAACCAATTTATTTGAGCATGAGCTTTCGTGAGCTACAAACAGTACCACATCAATACTAGGGAACTTTTACAGCTTACCAGCAGGGTCGGCACAAACAAGTCAGTGCACAACACATCAGTGTGCTTTAGAAATCACACCTTTGTATTGTGCATTGCTGCTCCAAGTAGACAAGCCCTTAGATATCTTATATAGGAGATGACTTTCCGCTGGGACATCCAAATAGCCATCCCTTCATCCCAACTATTCTAATCAAGAGAACAAGCCATTTAAAAATAAAGACAATCTGAAAGACTTAAAGCTGCAAAAACACTGCATAAAATAAATGTACAAGAGTAAAAATTATAGCCACCGTGCTATAAATCATTATTGCAAATGTATTTCTTCCTTTTGTCATCTCTTTTCTGGGGAGATCTGTGTGAGAAGACCAGAGATTAACATTCCACATCTGTTTATCACTTAGTCAAATACACCTTAATCACTTGGCACTCAGGAAATGTGTCCCCATTAAGTGTGCTAAAATGGTCCCAGTTTAGCACAATATCATTCCACTGTTATTAAACTAAGCCAGCTTTTCCTCGGAGATGTCTCAGTAAACAACTCTTCTTGATTAAGCATGTCCCGACTGAGTGGACTACACTGTGAACAGACAAACTAATAAGTGGAAACCAACATTTTAAATCAGGTTCTGGCTGCCTTCAATGGGAGCTGAGGTTGTTCAGTGCCTCTGAAAAATCAGACTATGTCTATAATACTACCGCGGTAGGTCGACCTAAGTTATGCAACTGCAGCTACGTGAATAATGTAGCTGGAGTCGATGTAGCTTAGGTCGACTTACTGCAGTGTCTACACCATGCTGTGTCAATGGGAGATGCTCTCCCGTCGACTTACCTTACTCTTCTCGTTTGGAGTGGAGTACCAGGGCCAACCGGAAAGTGATCTGCAGTCGATTTGGTAGGTCTTCACTAGACCTGCTAAATCAACCCAGGTGCATCAATCGCCGGAGCGTCAATGTGGTGGCAGTGTAGACATAGCCTGAATGTGGATTTAAATGCCTAAACTTGGCCACCCAAGTTTGAAAGTGTTAGCCAGAATACACATGATATATGTTATATTGAATAGTTTTATTAAATTATGTTCTGACATCATCAAAATGAAGCATTTTACCTTATCAAAACAAAATGATTAGACATTATCCAAATGAAACATTTGAACAGCTCTGAATCAAACATTTTCAGAATTTCTGTTTTGTGGGAAATTTTGAAATTTTGACTTTTTCATTTTGATTTGCCACAAAAAACAAATTTCAGCATGTCGAAATTTCCTGTGGAGTGGCCATTCCAGGTTCCAGCCAGTTCTCCTATCTATGCCATGCAGAGATAGGGGAGGATTGAAAGTTACAGTACTTTGCAGTGGTCTGGGGATATAGCCACTTAGGATGACGAGACGTCCTGATATTATTGGAACTATCGCAATATTAGGGGATTTATCTTATATAGGCAACTAAACCCGCCTGCCTGCCTTCCCCCCCCAAAAAAGTGTCCCAATTTTTCACACTTGCTATCTGGTCACCCTATAGCCACTGCAGGTGTGCTTCTTAATAAGGTATTAATTGATTAGTGGATGAACATAAATAGGAAGCATAGAGGGGGCTTATTGCTGAAGGAACCATGCTAATGTTGAGCACTTTTGTATCATGCCTAAGGACAGAATGCTGTGCAAAGGACACATATTTCTCCCTGTACAGTGCAACTCCATGGCATAAAGGAAGATCTGTACAAAACCAGAATACCATAACGTGGGGCCGGAGGCATAAAAAGATTATATAGCCATCACATTTTAAGCAAAACTCATTGATTTCATTGTGGAGTTGCGCTTAAAAACCTATTGCTATGTTTGCCTCTCTTTTGAAGTGGAAATGCAGTGTGAGGAATATTGTTGTTGTTTTGTGGTAGTTGAATAAAAAGAGAGTGTGCTTCACAGCTAATAAGTATTGGAGAATATGACCCAGACAGAAAGGGTCCTAGGAATTCAGTGCTGCTGCTGCATGGAGATAATAAATATTGTGTCCCTAAGATCACAAGAAGTGATATTGTTCATAAGATCCTCCCTTAGCTTTTGTTTGGTTACTTACATTCTCTAAGTGCATTGCACTGGCAGGAAGGGAGCAAGTGGAATCTGTTTTTTGGAAGTTGCTATTTGTATTACTGTTTTCTTCACTGGCGTGATGGTTGGATCTTTGCAGCAGTGGGAAAGGGCTCAGTTAGTGGGTGAGATTGCAGACCTCTATGCACACTGTGCAGATTTGCCTTTGACTGGAGAAGAGAAGGAACAGCATCTCCATTAGGAAAACCCTAACGGGAGGAAAGATCTAAGGGCCAATCCTTGGGTCTGGCTGCACTTGGCACAGGACTCCGGGGTGGGCAAAGGTGGCTGTTTGGCACATCTAGGCTCACGTGACCCTGGGCCCCGATGGGGTCCAGGTCAGTCCCAGTGCAAATGGCAACCACCTGCCAAAGAGCTGTTCTGTCAGCCAGCGATGACCGCAGTGCCCCTTATCCCCTCACACCAGCCACAGACTCCAGGCTGGGGCTGGGAGGGGCATAGCCGTAGACCTAGTTATGCCTTCCCTGTGTAAGCTGGGGGTTCTGCTGTATCAGCTGGGCCGTTAAGCCAGCTGTGCACGGCTGGTGCTACGAGTGGCCAGGCCTAGCTCTACACATGGATGTTTAGGAGAGTTTTACTCAAGTTTGAGATTAAACTGACTTGCAGTAGCAACAGGCAAAACTCCTGTCCAAAGCACAGAAATCTTCACCACATCATGCCCCTCCTGCTGTCTCCAACAGCGAGTGACCCATGGTTGAAGACTGAAGATTGACCACGAGTGCGTAAGACCTCCCCATTCTGCCAGGGGCGATGCGTTGTTTTACTGAGCATTTGCCAGGCCAGGTTTTACTGGCCCCTCACTAGCTGCAGAAGAGGCAGGCCTGACTGTGAAAGTTAGCAGGCGATGGCGTAGTAGAAGACCTAGTTTTCAGAGTGCGGGTGAATATGGTTGAGCACTGAGCCAGCAGCTGTAGAAGGAGGCTGCTTGCTGGTATTGCACTCGGAACTAGATACACTTTTCGGGCCCTGTCATCCCAGCCAAAGCATGAGGCAGAAGACTGGAGAAAGGGGCATTTTATGTGCCATGGTTTCAACACAGGGACTAGGATAGAGTTTACAACGCCTGTCCTGGGCTGTCTGGGCCTGCACTGCCATCAGTGCCCATTCACCTTTGACAATGTGGTCTTCCTACTACCCCTATTTTCCCCTTTCCCCATTCTGGGGGGAAACTAATTACTAATGAATCCACCTACTTGTTTTTTCCATTTCTTCCTCCTTTGCCATTCCCCCATGGTAGCATCTTTATGATGGTACCTGGCCCTTCCCTTTGAATATATATGGTCTTGTTGCCCTTTTTTGGCCTCTGAGCTCATACTGGCTGCATGGGCCGTTGCACTTCACCACATCATAGATTCATAAATTCATAGATACTAAGGTCAGAAGGGACCATTATGATCATCTAGTCTGACCTCCTGCACAACGCAGACCACAGAATCTCACCCACCCACTCCTGTGAAAAACCTCACCTATGTCTGAGCTAATGCGAGCACGGTTGCCTGTTGTTCACTCTTTTGCAAATATTGGGAGAAAGAGACCAATTTTCCCCATGTAGAAACTGATGCAATTTTCTGACATGACTAAAGCAGTCCCTGTTCATTAATGCATCTAGGAAAAGGGAAATGGAGCCCTCCCGTTTAATTGTGTCTATTATTTGGCCTAGGTTAATTCTGATTTTTTTGATTCCTTTGTTATGTTTATTTCATGGCATTTATGTCACCTCTTTTTCTACTATAATGTGTTTTAAATATTTCTAACTGAAGTGATGACTTATAAGGTTCTGAGATTATGTTTTTTTGACACTCCTGTGTTCACCTAAAATTCCCACTGATTTTCTTTTTCCCAAATTACCCTCATGCATCTACAAGTTAGTGCTGATACGTTGGAAAATTCTGTATTTCATTAGAACTTAATGTTCGAAGGCATTTTCTACCCTCAGATCTCTGTCTGTCCCCTATTTCTGATTATGTGTATTAGGTTAACAATTATTTGTTATGATCATTCCGTGGTTGCATTTTTCTCTGGGAGGCTTTGAATATTCGTTTCAGGAGCTGAAAAAGACTTGAGGAAGAAAGTCAGAATGTTCTGTAGAAAATTCCCCACAGTCACAAACAAATATTGCCAGACATGAAAAACATTCAGCCAGCCTGGAAATTCCCCTGAAATATATAATGAAAATAGACAACTAGACAGATAGACACGTTTCTGTAATGTTGACATTAGCACGTAGCTTCCACTGTCACATGCAGACAGAATATGTGGACAGAATGATGATGTTGCTGTCCTGACTCTGGGGAATTTAATATATTATACAGACTAAAAGAATTTTTAATTGGACACATTTTACTTTTTTTTTTAATCAGAGTCCAGACAATGCATCTGAACCCCTCTAGTTACCAGAGGCTTCCATAAGATGCCAAATTATATTACGGAAGTTATGACTAGATTAATGAAAAGCATGTAACAAAACTATCCCAGTAAGGAGACGATCCTATTGGAGGCTTTAATTTCAATTGGTAAGACAAAATTAGTTTGAAATGAAACAAAACAACTAATTGTCTAGCTTTTGCTCAGTTGATAAATATGCTCGTAGATTCCCTTCCCAGGATGTCATTCAATTGTATATAAAGGTTTCAAGATAAAGTACACAAAACCACTCAATTTACCTGACTCCCCTAACTTCCGCCTGTCTTACAGCTACACCAAGCACTTAGAGCTCTGCTGACTTGTAGATCACCTCTTACAGGTCCCAGTAGTGCAGCTGATTGCCACCAGGAGACTGCTAAACCCGCATAGATCCCCAATGAAGACACTGGGGCATGCGGGAGTGGCTGTCTACTTGCATGCAAGAGGTTTCGGG
Source organism: Lepidochelys kempii (assembly GCF_965140285.1). Lineage (NCBI taxonomy): Eukaryota > Metazoa > Chordata > Testudines > Cheloniidae > Lepidochelys > Lepidochelys kempii. The sequence goes on along the minus strand of NC_136388.1, from coordinate 97,177,649 downwards.
AGTGGAGCGATACCTTATACTTCTGGGAACGATGCCATAGGTGAACCAACCAGCATCATTGCATTCCTTTGGTTGTTCCTTGCAAATAGGTTGGAACAATGTAGTACAGCTGGACCTTAGTCCAGCAAACTATTTATGCACATGAATAATCCCATTGGGCGCTTTGTTGCATCAGGATTTAGGACACGACACCTACGCATGTGTCTGCCTGTATTGCTATGCTACCATCCAACAAAAGCTTCACATTTTCTGCCTTGCCTAGACACTTCAGACTGAGTTAAAGGGGCTGTGTTTTTATTGGTTTATTTCTCAATATGACATGGACAGAGGTTTTGGGGAGAAGTAGAAGCATGTTCTTTCCCTTTGTCTCATTACTGTAATCAGCACCACTTACTGCATCCTCTGATAGAGAATATCCCAGCTGTAAAAACCCTTATACCTCAGACCTGCAGTTGGCAATGGGACACCTTTAAATATTTTAGAACTGGTTTGTGGTGTTGGTGGTGTTTTGAAGTCTTTTTATCATTGCTTTGTGGCTTCTATGATTATTGTGTCATATCCTATTAGGAAGTTTTGCCATTTTTCATTGGAAAGAGAACAGCATAAAATACATACTATTTATTTAGTTTATAAACATTGAAGCCAATCTGCCAGATAAATTTGTGTTTTGACATTATCTTGACATGGCAGTTTGGTCTGCCCAGATTTGCACTGACACTGTCTAGAAATTGTTTTGATGCGGTTTTCTCTAACACAATTAATCTAATCGTCTTTAACCTGCATTGACACCACTTTTCTTCTAATGGCATCCTAACAGCATCACGAGATCGTGTTGGCTTTGGCTTGGAATCATGCTGGCATGGTGACGTTGTCTCCTAAAACTTGCAGTGAACTCATATGGCAATTCACAGCTAAGATAAGCACTCCAGAGTACACAGATATATCAGAAAAGACTAACTTTCAAGGCTTGCATTGGCATTTTAAAAGGGATTTTAACCCAAAGGGACAGTCTTGTGGGCAAAGGCACTGGGTTTAGTTCTCAGCACAGGTGCCGACCTCCTGTGTGACCTTAGGCAAACCGCTTAATCTGTGTCTCAGCTCCCCAGCTGTAAAATGGGGATAACCCTTTCTCACGTTCTTTGTCTTGTCTATTTAGGCCCCAGTCCTGCACTGGGGACTTCATGGGTGCAGCTCTGCAGCTGTGTTGAGCCCCGTGAAGTCAACAGAGGAGAGCAGGGCTACATCTACATGGTTCTCAATGGAGACTCAAGGCCAAAGAATGTCAATTCTTTAGGGCAAGGACTGTCTTACTACGGGTTTGTACAGCCCCTAGCACAATGGACCCCTGATCCTGAGTGCATAATTATTATTAATAATAAGCCAACCTTTTGGCCCCTTATGGGCCTCTCGAAAAGGGGATAAAATATTGGGCTTTTTCTCTGTTTTGTTACATTTAGCATAAATCTATTATAAAAATGTTAATAGAAACTTTGAGCCATACTCTGGTGTTGTGTTGTCATTCCCCTCCACTCCTCTTCCTGTGGGCTCCATGGAGGGATCCAGGCAGGGGAGGGCTGTGACAAAGACATATACTGTGACAAGACTCACTTCTGAAAGGACAGGTTGCAACTCGTCAGTGCAGTGCTGGCATCTGGGCCTCCAGCAGTAATTGAGGATTACCTCAAGAGTGAACCTGAGTCAAATATAGTGGACAAACTCCACCAGCTGAGGGGACTGATACTGCCTCCACTGAAATGTTTGGGGCTGTGGACAACATACCTGTAGTGAGCCATGTCTTCTCATCAAGCAACGTGACAGACTGAACATGCAACACTGATAGGTCACGAGTACTCGTGCAATGGCCAAATATCTTGGATGCTTTCATAACTTGCTGCTTATGCAGGGGGCTAGCAGGCCACATATCTAAGGAGCAAGCAGGAACACTTGAGCTGACTAGGCAGGGACATGCTCAGCTGAGAGAATGGAGAATGAAAGATTTGCTGACACTTTGTCCAACCATCGCTATTCTTTACTCGTAGGAGATAATGATCATCGGCAGGGGTCTTGGCTCATGACTGCGTTCATTGTCTCGGCTCGGGAGGAAGTACGGACCAGCCCATTGCGACTCCTGCTCCGTCAGCGAGCACAGTGTGGCTGCTGAAAAAGGGCTGCAGGTGCCTGGATGGGCTAAGGGCACACAGTTCTCATGTCCTTTGGCAGAGTGGCTTTCGCTGCATGTGCTAACCCAGGAAAACAGACCACTGCAGAGGAGTGCTCCAAGTGGGAAATCATGGGTGCCGGAGCTTTATCAGCCATTCCAGGACATTATAACACCAAAGGAGAAGGCAGCATTTCAGATTTCCATAGTGATTTCCAGAAGCTCAAGATAAGGCATACAAAATCCAGAGACGCACCGTGTTCCAATATTGCACATGATATTGGCCTCACTAGACAGGAAGAGGTAGTGGAGCAGGATTTCCTGTTTCTTATCCACCCAGACAACATCCTTGAGTCCAGTGTTTCTCAGTGACCAATCTGTGGACCAGTGCTGGTCCCTGAGATCTCCCTGACACAAGTTAGGAAGGCAGAAAGCCGGTCCCTGTATCAAAAAGGGTTGAGAAACACTGCTTAAGAATGCAGACTTTGGAGTAGGACTTTGGAGTTTGGTCCCCCCAGGTCTTTTTCTCCTGGAAAGTGTTAAAGATGCTGCCATGGTGGCCTGAAATTAACACTGTAAGGGGGATGGTATACTTTCAGTTCTTGGCTCCTGAGAGTGGGTTCCTGAGACAGGAGAACCCATAGGATATATCTTGACACCATGAGTGCCCTCAAGGGTAGGAAATCTAGGGAGTAAAATTATCTCACCATTGTGTAGAAAGAGCTGTGAGTTTTTGCTTGGAGTCAGCATATGGTAACAAGTGTATAAATGCAAAGCTATGGAGGCTATGCAAAGGATGGGGTCAGGAAGAAGCGAGTATCCCATGAACGAACACTGGCATCAATATGCTGCCTATCTTTCCAGCTTGTTCACAAGCTTAATTCCCCCCACAACTTGAAGGTTCCTAGCAGATTTGGATGTCCACAGAGGAGACAAAGGTCACAGAAGTGATAAGAGTCAAAACTACACCTGTATGATTTTCTCCAAAGCATCAAATCTGTTGGCTTAGGATGAAATTTGTCCCAGTTCAGAGGGCCTAAGCAATGCCCTGTACAGCACTGAGATATCTAACATTTGTGTTGGACATCATCCCATGACATCTTTGTCCTGCTGAGCTGGACCTATTGAGAGCAACTTCTCATATGTATTAATGTGTGAATATGTTGCATTCAGATACCACAACTGAACATCTCATTAGATAGATGTGGGATATTGGCAGTACCCTATTCTGACCCTGATTAATATTTCTAGTATTTTTTCCTACTGTTTAGTTACTTTTTTTACAAGAGGTACCTGGCTGGAAGATTCATCCTGCTTTTATCATGACATCATTACAGTGGATGTTGAGCACTGAAGTTATAATGCAACATTTTGCTCTTTCACTTTGTGAGATGATATCATCTCCATTGAAATGGTACAAACGGCTTCAATGGGTTTTACATTTCTATGCTGATGGTCTCCAGAGCTGGTGGTTCCACTACGAGACAAGAACATCAAGATCAATCAAGAGTATTAATCAGTAAATACTATTGTTAAAGCCACACTTATTTTTGGGATCTTTCCTAGGTCCTTTTGAGTGTAGACACAGCTATTACATTAGCTTCTCTCCCAATGGTTGATATATCTCATGTTTATGATGAGTTTTAAATATATTTGCTAAGGAATTCTTAGGCTCTTTCTTTCCCTTCCCAATTACAGAGAAATGGCCCTCCTCTGGACCCAGAGTTTTGTCAGTCTGCATTCTAATTCTTTGATTTATTGTTGAGGTGCAAACCCAGTTTCCTTCAATATCTGTCTTCTGTCACTTGCCCTCATGTAACTCCGAGGCAAATAAATCTTTGCTCAAGGCAATAAATCCATTGCCATTTCTCCAAGGTTTTATTTTCTCCCTTAGTGACCTCTTGTTCCTCCTGTTTTTGACACATCTCCTGTGTGCATTAACCAAATATGCAATCATCTTTTCATTCTCTATCTTTGCTTTCCTTATGATTTTTTACACTTCATTAAACTTCCCTCTATAATTGCACCTCTTTGTTATTCCAAAGTTTTATGGTTCTTTCCTCTCCTCTATCACTTCTTGTGTTTTTGTTATTCACGTTAGCTTTTTTGACACTGTACTCCTAGTACATTTTCTAGGTGTCAGGCAAGCTCTTAGGCCTAACCTAATTTATCTTTGAACACTTTCCATTTCCACGTTATCGCTTTACTCCAGTGAATTCCATCCAGAAGTTCCTGTTCTTCTAAAATTTGCTGTGCTGCTTTTATTCAGTGTTCTCCCCTTTCGTCTTATTTTAGGCATCATTATAAACCTGTATGTTAGATATTGAATGCTTGCATGAGCACAACTCATTTAAGACTACAGTTTTGTCATGACTGCTGTGGGTGGGTTATATGACAAAATTATATAATTCCCTATACGTTAATTGTCATACTGGATCACTCCAGCAGTCCATCTAGTCTGATATCCTGTCTTCAAAAGTAGCCAGTCCAGATGGTTCAGAGGAAGATGAAGAAACTCCATGATGGAATAACCTGTCTAAAGGAAAGTTTCTTCCTAACTCTTGTCAGTTAGTGGTTGGCTTATACCTTGAAACATTATGTTTGTATCTCCTATGCGTTATATCTTATCAAATGTAGCTGCAGGTGTTCTCAATATCAATATAAATGCCTAATCCTTTAAAAATCCTATTTATCTCTTGGCCTCAGTGCTATCTTGTGGCAATAAGTTCTATGGGCTAATTATTTATTGTGTAAAAATAATTATTTCCTTTTATCATTTTTATATTTATTGCCTTCCAGTTTCATTGTATACCCCTTTATTCTCGTGTTATGAGAGAAGATGAAAGGAACACCTTCTCTATACCATTCCCTATTTTATATACTTCTGTCATGTCACCTTTTCTTCATCTCCCCATTACACTAAACAGCCTTTATGGTTTTAGTCTCTCCTCACATATAATTTTTCCCCCAAGCTCCTGATTATTCTCATTGTCCATCTCTGGACCTCTTCTATTTCTAGATCTTTTTTCAGATGGGGTGACCAGAACGGAACACAGCATTTGTGCTAAAGTCAGACCATACCTTTCTATCTCAGTCCTATACAGCTAAACATTTTGTTTTCTTCTTTTGACCACTGCAGATCAATGAGCAAATGTCTTAGTTGACCTGTGCACAGCACACCTGAGTCTTTTTCCTCAGAAGCCCTGAGATAATTAAGTGATAAGCACAGTATAAAAACCTATACAGGAAAGAATTTCCTGAGAAATTACAACTAATTTGGAACCCAGACATGCATGAGTAGTTCAGTTTTTTCCTTCCAGTGTGCATTACTACTTTGCATGTATCAGCAATTAATTTCATCTGCCATCATGCTCTTCCTCCTCTATCCTGAGTCCAGCAGGGGGTCATTGATAGCACAGGAGAGAAAGGTTCTCTGCTCTCAGTTCAGTTGCTTGGTACCAGACCCAGCATGGCCCAGAGCTGTCATAGCAGGAGAAGTCCTGCTCAGCCCCATGTTGGAGCATGCTTAGTGTGGATAGAATCTTGGGGGAATTTAGCTGCTAAAATCTAAAAAATCTCACTGAGCATGTGCGAACTGCAATTTTTCCAAAGGCTTATAACTTGGCCAAATTTGGGCAGATTTTCACAGGGAGGGCAAAAGGCACATCCATAACACAAAGTCTGCCCCCTGTCAAATGTCAAGACCCTTCTACAAAGCATGGGGATGGGCTACGTTTACGTTCCTCCTTTGTTCCTCTTTTTCTTCCAGCAGCATAAGAGATCAAGTTTAATGTACTCTCCAGGAGCTCTCAGTCCTTTCCCTTGTAGGTTTTTTCCCCTCCAATTCTGTGCTACTCACGGAGGAAACATCACTTGCTATTTGGGGACTCAGACCACAGCTCTGCCTTCCATTTTCTTTGACGCTCCAAACAAATAGCACCTTGTTTTGATGCTCCATCTTTACTTGTCTACCATGCCCTGTTTGTTGAATGCTGGAGCCTACACAGGTGTAGGCTGGAGGTGGGAAAACCATTCTAATGAACAATTTTGTAATGGATTTTGCCTCTATTCCTGCTGAGGAACTGTCAGTGAACAGACTGGGACTGTTTCAAACGTATTTGTTACCCACGATCATTCTTGGTCTAGAGTTTGCTCATAATCAGTTTGTTGTGATTACTTGATGACAGAATTCAGGCCTGTATTTTCAAAAGTGACTGGGGAGGTGGGGGACACCCATCTTGAGACTCTTTAAAGGGGTCTGATTTTCAGAGAGCAGGTGCTCAGCACTTTCTGAAACTCTGGCCCTTTAAGGTATCTCACTCAAAATCAAGTGACTCTGGAAAGTTTCTAGCTCTTCTGACTGAGCACACAGGTCACCTGGCATATTTCTAATTCCTGATTGGATAAATGCAACTCTTAGATGCCCATTTCCAGGGTGGATACTTGGGCTGATGAGTTTGAAATTTGCTTTCCAGAAAATTTCTGCCATGTTTGCTTAACATAGGCAGACTCGGTGAATACCTCTGCCAGTAAACCCACTGGTTAGAGTTTTCATGGGACGTCAGCACTCATGGGGCACAGACAGTCTTAAACGTAGAACGAATGTATGTGAATATCCCTGGGGAAGTGTTTGCAGGATTTTCTCAGCTCTAATATAGATATCTACCTCCCCTCCCAAATCACAGTCAGAGCAAGATTATTACAGAAATCAGGTGGGTGAGGTAATAGAATATGAAAAAGATATTCTCATCCACCTTGTCTCCCAATCTCCTGGGCTCACATCTACAGCTGCAAAGATTATGGCAGACATTGTCCTCTTATTCTGTTACCTTACAATTTCAGCTGTGTTAGCAGGCTTCTGCTCTTGGAACACCTTAAAAAATGTGCTATTTGGATACAATTCATCCTTCACTGCAAGTCTAAGAGAGGAACTGTAAAGGTCTCTGAGGCAGGGACTGGTGCTTTGTGCTGTGTTTGTACAGAACCTGGCACAGGGGGTCCTGGCAGGGGCAGCTTTACCAATTTTGCCGCCCCAAGCAGTCGCTGCCGAATTGCCGCAGCCGCAAGCCACCGCAGCGGGAAGAGGAGCGGAGCGGCCGCCGAATTGCCGCCGGGGGACACGGGCTGCCACCCCATTCTGAATGCCGCCCCAAACACCTGCTTGGAAAGCTGGTGTCTGGAGCTGGCCCTGGGTCCTGGTCCTGACTGGGGCTCCGAGGCACTATGGTAACATCAAGTAAAAAGAAGAAGACTGGCAGTGAGTTTGCAAAGCTGGGGCAGCTTGTCAGAGCATGAAGTTGGTCTGTTCATTATGCATCACTTGTCTTCTCTAAAGTGTGCTTCTCTTACGCATCATTCCTTCTGAAGCATCCGGCACCTGCTACTGCCAGAGACAGGACACAGGGCTAGATGGACCACTGGCCTGACCCAGTCTGGCCGTTCTTCTGTTCTTACCTGTACTTAACTATTCACCATTTCCTGACCTGGCTTGTTCTGACCATTTGGACTGGTACACAGGAAATGTAAGCAAGCTTTCCTGGACTGCCCAGATAATACAGGGATGGCCCCTTTGGGAAGGCTAACAAAAACAAATACTGAGATGTGCATTGTGTTTGTACATGCTGAGTCAGCATGATCTGATTTCTGTTCCTGGCTCTGCCTCAGATTCCCCATGTGACCTTGGACAAATCATTTAGTCACTCTGTGCCTCAGTTTCCCTACCTGCAAAATGGGTATAATAATTCCTATTGCACTGTGATGCAGTATGACGCTTAACTCTGTAATGTCTGGAAAGGGCATGAAGGTTCTCAGATGGAAGGTGGTGCAGAAATGCAAAATATTGTTCTGAGTAATTCATGTTCATACCTGCCCTTGTCCAGGTATTTATGCAAGGAGAGAGAAACGTCACAGGTGGGGAGTGGACAGATGGCAGCATTGGCACACCAGGGCATACTGCAGGGATTGCACCATATAGCACAATAGGGCGTATGGAGGATGGATTTAGAGGAAAGGGCCCCCATGGGACGCTGGCAGGCACCTGGCTGGGCAACCACGTTCCTCAAGCTTGGAGGAACAGCAGCACGTGCCCCGGCGCCCGACAGTGTCTTGCAGCATCGCACCCAGAGCCATCCTTCTCTTTGTGGTAAAGGCTTCATGTAGAGCAGAAGTTCTCAGACTTCATGCACCATGCCCCCCCCCACCCCCCGACAACAAAAACTACTACATGATCCCCCCTTCCCCCAGCACAGGGCTGAAGCAGCAGCTCAAGACCCCTGCTGCCCCAGGGGGCTCGGGGTGGGGCTGAAGCTGCAACTCAAGGTCCCTGCTGTCCCAGGCAGGTCAAGGGGGATGAAGCTGGCCCAAGCACCCCACCACTCTGGGCGGAAGCCCTCAGGCTTCAGCCCCAACGAGTTTAACACTGGCCCTGGCGGTCCCATTAAAACAGGGTTATGAACCACTCTGGGGTCACGATCCACAGTTTGAGAACTGCTGATGTAGCAGCATCTTGCCACTACATCAGTTGTGTTGGCCTGTCTCTGCTGGGGCAGGACTTGTGCTGTTTGCTAAAGCTGAATACCACAGGGGCAGATTGGAAAACTTCTGAATGGTTGAAATAAAACTAAGCCTGTCCAGATTCCAGTCCTCTCTTAAATTTGTTCAAGGTTACTGGGCAACGTGAAAAAAGATCCAGTACACAAAGCAGCAGCAGTTTTTAATATTGGCTAGTCAGTTTTTAGACATTCCCTGAAATTATATGAATTGCAATTAATTAAATGGAGATTAATGTGGCTATCCATCCTTTGGAATGCCTCTGCACTAATGAGTATTTTAACATAGGCCTGAAATTCCTACCATAACTTGCAATATCATTGCTTTTACTTTAGATATTACTTCGAAGCATTTGTGGGTGTATATGTATGTGACAGACATTTTGATGATCTCTGGCTTATTTTTTGTGATAGCAGAAATGAGAGAAAGAGCGATACAGAGAGAAATCTCGTACAGAAGCTTATATGATATACTAGACCTATCACAAGAGTTGACATGATAAATCAAATATCATATACACCATCATGTAAATAAATACACAGTCAGACTTTTTTCAAGTACGTAGTATTTGCTGTATGTATGTAGGTGGCCAGTACTGGATCTTTATAGTCTTATCATTTAAGTGTGAATTTAGACAATGTTTAAAGTGACAATTATTTAATAGGCTAGAAGAAGCCTCTTGGGGCTGTTATTATCTCTCGTGCAAATGCACGTGAAGACAATTGGAAAATGCATATCATGTTCTTGATGGAATGCATAGTTTCTGTGGAGATGCGAAGGGCCTTTGTGTTGTGTCATTCCACAGCTGACTGCTAGTGCTAAGCTGTGTGCGCTCCGTGTGACATGAGCATTGGTTAATAGAAGAAGGAGGAGAGTGGATCCCTGGGGGCTCCAGACCAAAAGCCTTACTTACAGGAGAAATTAATCTACAAATTGGATTGGGGGGAACTATAGTCCAGTCTACGAGCTGGAATGGCTAAGTGGGAAATGGCCCAGAAATCCAAGGTAAGTTAAAGATGAGAGTAAAACTTTGGGAGATGGTTTCGATGAACCTGCCTGGGCAGTTTCAGTCATTAATAGTGAATATTGTAATGTGATGCTGTTCCACTTTTAAGCTACTCGCCTTTCAGGAAACGAGAGCATCAGGTCTACTACTTAGTGGGGAAGGAGAGCTAATAATTGGCAATACCAAGAAGGCTGAGGTGTTTAATGCCTATTTTGCTTCAGTCTTCATGAAAAAGGTTAATTGTGACCAGATGCTTAACACAATTAATATTAACCACCAGGGGGAAGAAGCATACGCCGAAACAGGGAAAGAACAGGTGAAAGAATATTTAGATGATGTCGATGTATGCAAGTCAGCAGGGACTGATGAAGTTCATCGCAGGGTACTTAAGGAATTACCTGAAGCAATCTTGGAACCATTAGCAATTATCGTTGAGAACTCATGGAGGCCAGGGGAGATCAAAGAGGCCTGGAGAAGGGCAAACATAAGACCTATCTTTTAAAAGAATAACAGAGAGGACTCGGAGAATTATAGACCAGTCAGCCTAATTTCAATACCTGGAAAGATACTGGAACTAACTATTAAACCACCAATTTGTAAGCACCTAGAGGATAATGGGGTTATGAAGAATAGCCAGCATGGATTTACCAAGAACAAATCATACCAAACCAACCTAATTTCCTTCTTGACAGAGTTACTGGCCTAGTGGTAGTGGGGAAGTAGTAGACATGATAAATCTTGATTTTAGTAATGCTTTTGACACAGTCCCACAGGACATTCTCATAAGCAAACTAGGGAAATGTGATCTGAATGAAATTTCTATAAGGAGGTGCACAACTGGTTGAAAGACCATACTCAAATGGTAATCCTACAGATTGTGAGGGTGTATCCAGTGGGATCCTGCAGGAGTCAGTTCTGAGTCTGGTTCTGTTCAATATTTTCATTAATGACTTGGCTAATGGAGGCTTATAAAATGTGCAGAGGACACCAAGCTGGGGCCGGGGGCTTGCAAGCATTTAGAAGGACAGGATTAGAATTTGCAGGGACCTTGACAAATTGGAGAATTGGTCTGAAATCTACAAGATGAAATTCAATAAAGACAAGTGCAAAGTACTTCACTTAAGAAAGAAAACTCGACTATATAGTTACAAAATTGGGACTAACTAGCTAGATAGTTGTACTACAGAGAAGGATCTGGCTGTTATAGTGGATCACAAATTGAATGTGAGCCAACAATGTGATGCAGTTTCAAAAAAGGCTAATATTCTGAGTGTATAAATAGGAGTGTTTTATGTAAGAACAGGAGGTCGTTGTCCCCCTCTACTAAGCAGTGGTGAGGACTAAGATAGAATAGTTTTGCATCCCACACTTTGAGAAAGATGGACAAATGGGAGACAGTCCAGAGGAGAGCAACAAAAATAATAAAAACATTTAGAAAACCTGACCTCTGAGGAAAGATTAAAAAAACTGGGTATGATTAATCTTGAGAAAAGACTGAGGGAGGGAATCTGATAATCTTCAGATATGTTAAAAGTTGTTATTAAGAGCACACTGAAGGTAGGACAAAAAGCAATGGGCCTATTCTACAGCAAGGAAGATTTAGGTTAGATATTAGGAAAAACTCACTGTAAGGATAGTTAAGTACCGTAATAGGCTTCCAAGGGAGGTTGTGGAATCCCCGTCACCAGAGGTTTTTAAGATCATGTTGGACAAATACCTGTCAGTGGTGGTCTAGGTTTACTTGGTCCTGCTTCAGTGCTAAGGTCTGGACTAGATGACCTCTCAAGGTCCCTTCCAGCCCCATAGTTCCATGATTCCATGTACTGCAAAGTGAGGAACCTCTGAAAGTGTAAGGAACAAATGCTAGGGATTCTTTAGTTCATGTCTGTAAAAGGCTTTGAAGCGCTAAAGCACTATATAAGGGCTCAATATTATTACTACTAATTAGCAAATAATACAGTGCAACAACGCCATGAATAGGGGGTGGGGAGGAAGAGAGCCTGGCACTGCCCCAAAAGCTGGCTCCATGGCTAGATGTCACCACAAAGAAGAGGCACGCCTGGCAAGAAAAAAATTGTAGGAGGTTCTCAAGATTACAATCTTACACTTGTGCTTATTGTGTGTTCTTGCTGCAGCCCACAAGTGCAGACTCGTGCTGTACCCCTTTCTGCTCTTGTTACAGCCTTTGGGCTAGATTCAGAAGCAGAAATAAGTCCCAACTGACTCAGGACTTTTTTTTTATTTATTCGACTCAATAAAAATCTGTGATTCATTAAGTGCTTGTCGTGTTTTGATGATTGATCAGTTCCTGATTCATGTGCCAGCCAAATTTAATAAAAGGAGCTCTATTCTTGGGAAATGAGCTCGTTACCATGCCAACTATCGATTTTCCCTGACAAGCTGCTGTAAGTCGCAAAATGGGGCCCTGATGGGCAGGTCTGTCTCCCTGCCAGCAGGAAATGGTGCCTATTTCATTCAACCTTTTTATTTTAAAGGGTTTGGAGACAACTCTATATTTTTTAATACTGCATCTATGTCGTTCTTTGGGAAAGGCCCTAGAGTGCCCCAAACTATTGGAAATTGTCCAGAGACTTTATCTGACTTACCAGCATTACAGTGGTGAAAATATAACAGAAGAAATACTGAGCTATAGACCTGTATGTTGACCATCATGCTGTTTGTTGCACCCTTGCCACAGAGAGAGAGAGAGGCTAAAGCGGAGCATCTATTGTTGTCTCATTGTCCCAAGGCCAGACCGCAGAGTCATTGGGCAGGTTGTCAGGTGCCATAAGCCTACCTCTGGTTTGGTGTGCATACATTGTTTATCGACATCCACTGGTGTCCACAGATGCTGCATCTGCCGACGCAAACAGGCATTTGCTTGGCAAATCCAATCATTGCATGCCCAGTTGCCCCACTTTTGTATTCAGAGATCTTGATTCCATCAACTGAGGCTGTGTCTACATAAGGATTCCCCCCCGCCCAAAAAAACCACCCCATTGTTGCTACCACCAGTCCAGATCATAGGAACATAGGAATCACCAGCCTGGATCAGGCCCAAGGGCTATCTAGCCCAGTATCCTGCCTCCAACGGTGGCCAGCACCAGATGCTTCAAGGGAAGGTGTAAGAACCCCACAGTAGGCAGCCTAGAGGTCTTCCCTATAGGTCTCATCCTGATCTCCGTGCATAAGATTAGATTCCCTGACACTAATTTATATTCACATAGAGTATGTCACTTGGAGCAGGGTGTGTGATTCCCAGCTCAGTGAGATCTAGTGTACTCAGAATCTAGTGCACATCTGATCGTACTTGGGGCAGCGAGCCCTTGGTGCCTGCACTACTGTGGCTCCCCAACTATTTTTAGCACACTAGCTCAATGACAGCTAGCATCACATCCCCAGCTCCAAGCGTAGACATACCCTTAGATGCCCCTTCTTCCACTTCCTTCTGCATCCTCATCGAAAGTTAGAGCCACTTAGCCCCCTTCCGCTTAGGCTGAGCAGGTGTAAGCAGGTATGGGGAGCCTAACAGAGAGCGGCAGAGCCTACGTTAGAATAAGGTGGTCTTTAGGATACCACCTTATGTGCCACTCTTGAACTTGGCCCAATATAAATACGTGTGTGTGTGTGTGTGTGTGTTTATTGCCAGCGGATAAAGGCTGGGGTAAGTGGCCAATAGAGATTATGGAGCTCAATAACTTTTCTTGTTCATTTATATCTTAAAACTAGAAGGAAAAAAAACCTTAAACCCTACTGGAGTGACTTGAAAGTAGCTAATCGTGACTCAGCTAGTCCATGTAACCACATGCGCCTCTCACTGCTGCCCGAGTCCCCTGCTCCCCATTTCCTCCATTTAGTTGTTGCAGCCACATTGTAAGGTCTCCGGGTCAGGGATGTCTCCAACTATGTGTTTGTGCAGCTCTCAGCACAATGGTACCCTGATCGTGATGGGTGAGCCCTCTGGGTGCTCTTTTAATACAGATAAATACTCATCAAGCACACCATGTATGTGGCAGTAATATTCATGTGCCAAATCCCATTGATTCGACTTGTTCCCCTGCACCCTGTCCCGCTATTCTGTCTCCATCAGGACTTATTCTGACATTTCCAACCTCTGTGGGCGTGAGACCAGACTAGCCCCTTTGACAACCTCTCAATAAGCAATAAATCAACATATTTTTCAAATGCCAGCTGCTGGACAGGGGTTTACTTCTCCCCGCTCCCCTACATATATGCATGGAAAATTCCCCAAAACTGCACTAGTCTGAGATGGAGGCACCTATCATTCCCAGAACAGTGGCAGATTCAAGGGCTGGTGTTTGTGGTTCAAAAAGATTAAAAATGAGATTTTATTTTATTATTTGTATCGTGGTAGCCCCTGTCATGGGCCAGGGTGTTGTATGAACACAGAGCAAAAAAGATGGTCTTTGCCCCAAAGATCTTACAATCAAAGAGTAAGACAAAAGATGGTACAAACAGACAGATGGGAGAGCAGAAGGAAGCAATGAGTCCATATTGCACACTAGCTACCATTATTTGATTCCCTGCCAGCCTTGCTTCTAGCATTGGAATGTTCCAAACCATTGGACGTCAAAGTCTCATGTTCTTCTCTACAAAAAAATGTTTAGTTCATTTTTAGAGGTTTTTAAAATGTATTAGCTACACAGGCTCTCTCTCAAGCATGGCCAATTGCACCGATTGTAACTAAGACTTTACAGGTGTAAGCATAAGGAAAACTGGCCCAAAACAATATTTTAACACTCTCAAAAACTTTCCTAACATCGTCCATTCTGTACAGTAGGTGCAATGTGCAGAATGCCTGGTGGGGTTTATAAGGATCTTAATGACATTTGCCTGCATAGCTCACTCATAGCTGTGCCACAGCAGCAGCAGCATTTGTCATTATTTATTCTTTTCTGTTGCACCAGGGCCTGCAATATACTAGGCACTGCCTACACAGAGAAAGGTTCCATCTTTGTCCCTAAGAACCTGGGATTTAAGGACACAACAAATGAGGGTTAGAGGAGAGGGCTACCCATGCAATCAAAAATAGTTTGCTTGTGAACATATATGTACTGTCACCAACTGTCCCTTTACCCAGTTAATAGTTGGTGAAAATCTCATGGTTATTGCAGTTACATGTGGGTTTTGTGAGGCGATAGGAGGGAAAATAGGGTAGTGGCCAAGAGGACTCATCTAGGGAGGCTGTTGTCAGGAATCAGAGCCTGCAGTCGAGCTACTCTCTGGGCTCCCCAACAAGCACAGCTGGCCTGCAGTAGATTGGCTACATCATTTGATTGGCTGGCAATGCCAGCTCTTAAGCCCTGCAGCAGTTTGGTGGCTGCTCAGAACATTTCCCCATTGCTGTGATAGTTCCTGTGTATGCTTGTATCGGGCCTTGCCCCTGTTTCGCCTTGTGCCAGGTAACAGTCCTGACCCTCGGCTCCTATTCCTGACTTCTGATTTCAGCTTGGACTGTTGGCTCTGGTGCCTGACCTCTGACTCCAGCTCTGATTCCTGGCTACCAACTCAGGCTCTAACCACTGGACCTGTCCGTGGCTCCACTCACTAGGCCTGACTGCCCACACCCAGTCAGTGACAGATGTTCCCTGTGGCAGGGGTGGCTTGGAAGAAAGCAGGAAGGTAAGTGGATGAACAGCGGAGAGAGGCATGACAAGGCCGATAACAAGGCCTCTTGTGAATAATGTGTCCATTCCAAACTCATGTCAGTATAACCTTTATGCCACACAATCATGTATTTTCTCTCTCCATTGGTCTGAATGTGTGTATTGTGTATGTGCAGATTGATATCCTAATTCTACTGGAGTACCAAGGAGCTCTGGCATCAACCGGGACCCTGTTGGGCTAGGTGCTGAACAAACACTGTGTGCGTCTATTACACCCCACCCCGCAGCTAAAAATCCAAATACTATAAACCCATCCCCAAGTTGCACCTATTAGTTAAACCCCTCATAATTTATACCACTTGGTAGCCTGTGAATTTACATTTTCTCCTCAATCCTTTTGCGTCTGTGGAAGAATGGATGAGAGAGAGAATGCTGTTAGACACAATTTAGATAACTGTATATTTCAAAAGTTGTGTGACACTCTCCAATTCCCTGATTTTAAGGATGTCATTGGATAGCATCTCATAACCCTAATCTGAGATCTACCATTCCTAAATCAACGAGTAACTAGCATGGCTAAGAGGTCAAGACTTAAAGTAAGGTAAATACCAAATTATTTGCAGTGACATTTTCAAATTTTTTTTCAGCTCAGTTCTGTGCTATGGGCTACCTGCACACAGCACCTGAAAGCCGAACACGCCCGTACAAAACTGGCACTTTGGAGGTATTAACCTGTGCTGCTGTCCGCATTTCTGCAGTCCTTAGAAGTCCTGCAGTCAGTACTAACTGGAAGGAATTACTACTTTATCTGCTTCCAAGGAATATTTTCCTTCTATTGAACATCCTCTAAGCCATATGCATTCATCCCCAATTCAACCCCCTCCCCTCCTCTCCTTCAGAGGTTCTGCGCTAACATGCCTGGCCACTTGGCAGACATGCCTGTGAAGCTTATTGACACTACCCATTGCATGGAACGGGTATTTAACAAAGGATGTAATTTCTTTGGTGACGTTTAATAATCTAGGGGCTGGTTCCCCATTGCGTTACTCCAGCTTCATGTCAAGGTAAATCCATTGACTTCAATGGGACTTAATCATGTGCTTATAGTGCTGTATTGAATGGGGATGGTGTTAAGCATATGAAGTTAGGCATGTGAATCAGTGCATTGAGTTGGGGCCTAAGACAAAACTCCTCTTAAAATCCAGTGAAGGTTTTGCTTGAGTAGGGACTGTGGGATGAGCCCTGTGATGACGATGTTCTGCAGATTCTGTCAAGATTTAAAAAAATGTTACCAACTTCCTGTAGGCTACCGTAACGGGGTCCACTCACCACTCTGGCAGCTCCTCAGCCTGTCTTGGGAATTAGCTCTGTGGTTGGGTGTGTCCCCTGTGGGTGGTGCATTGCCGCCGTGACTCCCACTCTGGACCCACATCTCTCCAAGGATCGCAGGGTCCTCTTCAGCGACACAGCCCACCGGCCATGCCACACACTGTACTCCCCCCTTCCGGGGGGGCCTGCAGTGTGCTGTTCAGCCACTTCCCATCAGTAGCTCCGGCACCCTCTTTACCCTTGTATCAGGGCCGCAGTCTGCAACCCGCCAGCAGCCAGCCAGGAGCTATCTCTGGCTCCCTCGGCCCCTGTTTGCAGCACTGCTCTGTCCAGGGTGCTGGCAGTTCTCTTGGCCCTTCAGGGACACAGTCCATCCTTCCTTCCTCCCTGGGTTCCCCACAGAGAGAACTGCCTTCCTCTACCTTGCAGCTCCCTTTTTATATGGGCCTACTTGGCTCTGACTAGCTGCTCCCTTCAGCCCTCCTCTGATTGGCTGCCTCTGGCGCAGCCTCCCTAGGGCTGCTTTTAACCCCTTTTCTGCCAGTGAGAGGCAGCCACCCTATCACAGCTTTGAACTTTCAAAGCTTTGGACTACAGTCTATAGAGATCTCAAGATGGGATATACAGTTACATAGCTTGTCATATGCCAACAGTGGGCACATTTTGCAATTAATATTGGAGACCTCAGACTCCTGACTCTGTAAAGCACACAGAAAGAGGAAAGATTTCAGCATTGCTCGCTGGCAATAGGAATGCAATTTCTGTTATTGTCAATGGGTATTCCAAGCCAAATCCCTTCTGCACAGAGCTAACATTCCCATCTGAGATAACTGAACCATAAAAATGTTGCAACAAATTCATCTGGATTATGATTAGACAGATTATCAGATTCGAAAATACCTCATGCTTAAGAGAGGTGTTAACTCTGTAATCCAAAAAGTCAGAATGCTACCAAAAGAAAATCCCACCTCACCATCATTAACTCTGATGGGTAGGTCCCATCGTGCCATGTTGGCAATGAATACATTCTTCATCAATTCTTGGGACCCTAACTCAAGGTTATAGATGCTTTAGCACAATGAGTTTTTCTCCTGAATGTTTAAAGAGCATGCTGTAAAGTTTCCCTGACAGACCAATTTGCCCTGCATATCAGAGTGATTTCAATTCAGATTGGAGATGGGTTATTTCCTTGACCCGAATATGTACAGTAAGTTTTCCAAAGACAAGATCTGTGTGTGTTTTGTGTGTGAAGTAGTAAGACTTTCCCAGCGTAAGATACAAGAAAAAAGTAACTTTGCCCTAAAATTCCAGTGGAACCAAACAGTTCTCCTGGGCAATAAATCAAAACAACATGAATTCTCCCAGACTGAACAGAAGTGGTTTCTTGGTTTTTTAAACAAACATGGCAGCAAAAAAGCCATCATATCCTCTTGAAAAGCCAAATTGACTCCTCTCGTACCGAACAGCCTCAACTCTCTGCTAAAAACAGCAAAATTAGGGTGGGAAATTGCTTTTGGAAAAATAGAGAGAAATATGCAGAAAGATGAGATCTGGCAACCCTTATGTGTGAAGCAGACCAGGCAGCTGTGTTTTATCATCAAATTAATACATAATATTGGTCATGAAATACTTTGATCTGGATACCATTCAAGTGTTCAAATACTATGGAGATGAGAGTCTAGACAGATAGCTAGTTCAGCTCCATAGGAAAAAAAAAGTCGTGTTGACTCATGTTTGGTGTTGCTTGTTTTCTCTTATGTTTTCCTTCTTACGTTTCTTTTTCCCAGCTAAAGTTGTTGTTATTCCTTTTCTCTGACTGCTTTTTCAGTTTTCTTTCTCATTTTCTAGTGTTATCATGCAAACACATCATACCAAAGCAATGTAATCAATACATAATTTATTTGCTGAATAACTTATTGATTTTCATAATTAATATTGGAGTGTATACTGTGTACATTTCATTATGTGAACACTCTTCAAAGCCTAATGAAATGTAAACCATAAAAAATAATAGCATGAATTCTGTGTAGAGATTTCTATGCAGTTTTGCACTAGTTGTAACAAGAATTTGGTACAAAGTCTACCCAAAACTCTTGCCGCTGTTTTATCCATCCCCTTGCTCTAAAGGTGCAATAATTATGTCACACATCACAATATTGTCTAGTGCCATAAAATGGAATCTTAAAGACTTCTCTAGCTACAACCTCTTCCTCACTCTATTGTCCAGAGGTCAAGAATGAATGTAGAAACAGTCATGCTGATTTCAAGGGTGGATGGAATTTATGAAGAAACATGTAATTGTCATACAAAGTGTTTTTTATGGTACAGCATGTAGATACAGCCAATAGCTCCATCCTTTAAGGTGCTGGGGTTGTCTTAGCTTCAGTGAGAGTTGAGGGCACTCAGAATCTCAGATATTATGCTCCAAGCACTTTATTTATATGCACGATAATTCTCTTCTATCAAATCAACCAGAAGAGCTTGAAGGAACCATCATTGTTTTCAGCTTCATAGAAAAGAAAACTGATCTGTCTTCTTGTATTGTCCCTTTTATGCATTGTTTGAATAGTCTGACAAATTGTTGAGGTTTTTAATTCCTCGTGTTCATACTGAAAACTAATTCCAGCAACAAAGTCTACATGTAAGTGCTAATTGTTTTATTTTAATGCGGGTGAAGGGTATATTTAGGTAGGAACAGACCTCCAGGTAGACAGATTCTCTCCACCCACCCACCCACCCACAAAGTTACATTCTGCCACCTTTACTCAAGCACAACTCTTATTCAAGTCCAGGGGCCATATCCTCAGCTTGGGTAAATAGCCAGAGCTCCACTGAAGTTGGTGAGATTATGACAATTTACCCTAGCTTAGGTCTGACCCAATGGGAGATTTGTTTGAGCTCAGGTAACAGTATCATTCGCGTGCTGTAGATATACACATGCTAAGGCTACCTGCTTCTCTTTCAACATGTGAGAGAGACCACTGACTGCAAGTTAGTTAAGCATGTGCTTGAGTTCTTTGCTGGACTGGGGCCTGCAGGCCAGATCCTGCAACAATTGGCATGGATACATGTGAAAAAGCAGCGTTCCCTCTGCACAGGTGGTCAGAGGAGCAGAGAACCTACTCTGAGAGAGTCTACCCCCATCAGTGATAAATGACACTGCATAACGAGGGGCCAAACGTTGCTCTGTTTCACTGATTTCTTTGGAGTTGCACCAGATTTGCACTGGAGTAACTACGAGCTGAATTTGGCCTTGTGTGCATCCATCAGAAACATCATTTCTTCTTTTGTATGTAAGAAGCTGGCTGTGTTAGAAATGCAGCTCCCTTTACTCTTCCATGACCAGAAACAATGTTTCTGTGTTCGGTTGATGCCCTATGCTAACTTGCATTTCTGTCAATTTCACCTAGACACATTTATTACAAATAGCAGTTGGCAGGACAGGCTGCAGTAATTGGGGTCCCTTCTGCTTTATATATTCATGCACAGCTTCCATTGACACTATGCAACCATGTGGAGAAAGTAAGACTGCTGTAGACATGGTGAAATTAAATCTGGAACCTACCATTTGTAGAGATCAGTAGGGGTCAGTAGTACAGAATTTATGCAGTCTGCATCTATCTAATGCAAACAACCAAACAAAAACTCTGCAGCAGATCTAGCAGTAGGCAGAAATCTGCACTCCTTCTGCACGTGTTCACTGCCCCACCAATCACTAAATTTCTCCTCCCACATAAAGAAGACAACCCCATTTATATAAGGGGAGTTGCCCCCGTGTAATTGAGAGGAGAATTTGGTACTCTGATCAGCAGACTAGGTGTGTTAGAGGCTGGTTTAGGGTTGCAATTTTGGATTATTATTTTTTTTTAAATTTGGTGAGGATTATTTATATGTTAGGTAAGTATGTATGACCGTAGGATCTGAGTTGTTTACACAGTGTTGCTAGCTCGTGCAATTTTATTGTGAGTCTTTGTGGTAATTGGCATTTTTCATAAAGCCCCAGCTCCTGGAGTCGTGTGATTAGGTGACAATCTAGGCTTTCATTCTTTAAAGCAGTTAGTTTCTTCTAGCCCTCATTATTGTGTAGAAAAGCTTAATAATTTAAAACCCCAGTGCATACTAAAGGCTCAAAAACCAGAAAGTGAGGAAAAAAGAACCCGGCATATATTTTAAGCCAATTTCATGATCTTGGGGGCCTGACTCATAATTTTTGAATATTTTGGTCTGTCAATACTGTGATGAACTCTATAAATAAATGAATCAAAAGGAAATAATTTTCTAAAATATGTTATGTGTCACTTACATGGTTGCAGGTTTAAATCATACTAAAAATACCTAGCTCTCCTATAGCTGTATTCCTGTAGATATTCCCCCACCCACCTTCCTACATGGTGCTTATCAGAAATGACATAGTGGATAGCTCTCTGAAAACACCCACTCAATGTGCAGCGGCAGTCAAAAAAGCAAACAGAATGCTGGGAATAATTAAGAAAAGGATAGATAACAGGACAGAAAATATCATGTTGCCTCTATATAAATCCATGGCACGCCCACATCTTGAATACTGTGTGCAGGTGTGGTCGCCTCATCTCAAAAAAGATATATAGGAATTGGAAAAGATTCAGAAAATGGCAACAAAAATTATTAGGGGGATGGAACGGCTTCCATAGGAGGAGAGATTAAAAAGACTGGGACTTTTCAACTTGGAAAAAAGATGGCTAAGGGGAGATATGATTGAGATCTATAAAATGATGATGGGTGTAGAGAAAGTAGATAAGGAAGTGTTGTTTACCACTTCTCATAACACAAGAACTAGGAGTGGCCACATTAAATTAATAGGCAGCAGGTTTAAAACAAACAAAAGGAAGTATTTCTTCACACAATGCACAGTCAACCTGTGGAACTCCTTTCCAGAGGATGTTGTGAAGGCCAAGAGCAAAACAGGGTTAAAAAAAGAACTAGATAAATTCATGGAGGACAGGTCCATCAATGGCTATTAGCCAGGATGGGCAGGCATGGTGTCCCTAGCCTCTGTTTGCCAGAAGCTGGGAATGAGCGACAGGGAATGGATCACTTGATGATTACCTGTTCTGTTCATTCCCTCTGGGGCACCTGCCACTGGCCACTGTCGGAAGACAGGATACTGGGCTAGATGGACCCTTGGTCTGACCCACCAGGGCCATTCTTATGTTCTTGTGACAGCAGAGGGGACCATTTTCTGCTGCCAAGAGTTAATTGTAATTTGCTGACCTCAGAAATATCTATAAAGCAACATTTATAGGGGGCCTGAATCAAACCTTTTTGAAGCCAATGGGAGTCCTTCTAGTCTATTATATTTATTTTCTCATCTCCTTCACCCCACTCCTGTTACTTGTTTCTTTCATCCACTTGTTTCATCTCCTCTTTGAGCTGGTTAGCTCTTTCTGGAAGGAGCAGTCATTTATTGTATGTTTGTGCCGCGCCTAGCACAATGCAGCCTAATCGGGCTGTGACTTTTAGGTGCTACCAGGATACAAGTGATTCATGGTAATAATCCTTTGAATGAGCTTTGGGTCAGGCCCATAGAGAGTCCTGGCTTTCCCCTAATACACCCTTCCTCTCCCGCTTACCCATGTCCCCTTTTGGTGTCCTGGAGCTCCGCCTGGATTGTTTCCAAATCACAGCGTTCTCTGGGAGTCCAAGCATGGTCTCGGGTCACTACCTGCTGCGACCCCGAGGGACGATTATGTATCAGGGTTTAGTCCTAAATATCTTGAGTCAATTGCAGGAGCAAAACCCACCAAGCAAGGCGCTGCTGCCGCCAGTCACACCCTAGCCTGTGCCCTGAGGTCAGGGCAGCGTGTTAGAAATATTTCCCCTCCCTGGGCAGGACTTTCTGGACTCTGTAGTGACCCCATTGCTTGTAACTTCTGAGCTCACCCCTCCAGTGTGATAACGTGTCTTTCATCCCAAATCCCGCCCTCCGCCTAGGCTGGGAAATCAACTCGAGGCTGAAGCAGCATCCACCCCTGAAACTTCAGATCCCTGCCTCGTTTACACCAGTGCAAATCCGGAGTGACTCCACTGAGGCCAGGGCAGTACCCGGAGCGCACTTGGGGCATTCGGGCGGAGACGGCAGGAGTGTGCTTGTCGGGGTGATCACGGAGTCTCCTGGCTGTTGCATTGAAATAATCCTTGGGAGGGGGCTGAGAAGTCCGGCTCCCTTTAGAGCAGCCGCGGGTGCCCGCAGAGGCAGCGTCCGGACCCCCATGCCAGTGTCACGGAGATGCGATGCGGGCTCCCTCCCGCAGCCTCCTCTGCAGCCCTGCCTCCGGCGTGGCTGGGCGCCTGCTTTCCCTGGCTCCGCAGTGAGCTGGGGGGCCGGTCTGCTCCGCACACACTCTGCTGGGGGGTGGGGGGGGCGCAGATATTTCCTCTGCTGGGCACCTGTCCTGTCCCCCCCCCCCCCAGTGCAAAAGCAGGTGGGGAAATAAAAGCTTTGAAACAGCCAAGCTCCCGCGGTTCCAGCCCTTGCGCTGCATCCCAGAGTCGCCGCCGGCGGCTCCCTGCCTGGCTGTGGGTGCGAGCTGCCCAGCCCTCCCTGGGGGCACCCCGAGCGCAGAGAGGTCCCGCTCCACAGCCCTGGGTGCCGAGAGCCATGGGAACGCTCCAGACCACGTGGCTCCTCCCCCCCCACGCCACCCCTGGGCTCAATGGGCTGGGCTGGGGTTTCCTCTCTGTTGGCCTCTGGGGGTGCACCGACTGGGGGGGCTCCCCTTCCATTCCCCCCCTCCCCGCGGCTCTGCTGTCTGACCACAAGCCCCGAGAGCTGCGAACGACACACGGACACTGTCCCCCTTCCCCGGGGGTGACTCTGGGGTTCCGGGCCCCCCAGCCTGCCAGGAGCTTGCCCACCACAAGCAGCGGGGTGGGGGAAGAAACCCAGCCGTGAGGTTAGCCTCTCCGGGGAGCGGATTGTGTCCAGCGCTGGGTTCCGCCGGCCAGAACTGCTCTGGGGACGGGGCGGGATGAGTTCAGCGATGAGCGGGTGGTAAAATGCGGTAGGGCATTTGGGGGGGGGGGCGTGAAATAAAGGACATATTTTTGGGCGCGATCTACCCCCATACACTCCTCTGATCGATCTACCCTCATACACCTTATCTACCCCCATACATCCCTCTGATCCATCTACCCCAAATACCCTATCTATCTATCTATCTATCTATCTATCTATCTATCTATCTATCTATCTATCTATCTATCTATCTATCTATCTATCTATCTATCTAAAGCACAGACTCTCCACTAGTTTTCTATGAGAATTACATATCTTTAAAGGCTTCCTGATTTTTCCAGCCTAATTAATCTGAGCTCGGGTATGAGAAATTGGGTATGGAACATGGTTTAGTCTGGAGACGTAAATCCAAAGATAGGATGGCAAAGCGCTGTCTGCCCTGAGCACAGAGCCGGGCGTTCTCTGTCTGCTCACTGCCTTCTTACTGGCTGGTTGTCTGAGTTCTAGATTTCAGAGCTAGTTCTGATCTAGAACTCACGTGACGCACAAACTCCGCGAAGGATGGTTCGCCCCTGACTCTGTCTGCTGGTGTCTGGGATCGAAGGATAATGGGACGGAGGGTCTCTTTGTGTCCATTTGAGATTTGAAGAATGGAACATCTGAACACTGGTAAGCAGCCTCTGAATGCTTTTGATGAACTTAGGTAGGCAATGTAGCAATTAGGGCCTGATCCCCTACCTCCATACGTGGGCAAGGAAGGGCCTCAGGATCGGGTCCCTCACAGGGCTTCAAAGTATCAGAATTGCATATGCGCACCGATGCTAGTCAAATCGCTGCTTACGCCACTGGTTATAGGCACCAGTGTTAAAGGATCACAAAAATGTGTTAATAACTCTTGATCCGGAGAATCTTTTATCTGTCTGACATGCAGTAAAATTGCCAAGGGCTTCCAAAGAGAATTGCTAATAACTGAAAGTCTGGGGAATCTGACAAGAGTTGATTAGGAATTACTTTTATATATATAGTGTAGATTAAAATACTCCACGTTTGCATGCTGTGTGCATATGAAAAGAGAAGCCGTCCTTTGCATTGCTTTGCTTGTCATTAAGGGTGAGACAAGCCATTGAGAATTGCATTCGCACAAAATTGTTAAAAGTGCCACGGTTCACCCCCACCCCCGCAAAATGTGACTTTTCATAGATACTTTTAAGCTAGGAGTTCAAACCTGGCCAAAAAAAGGGAAAAGCCGTAGAGACAGATGGGGGTGGCAAATAGCCTGTCTGCATTTCCAGTGATGGATTGTGGAAAATGATTTAATATCAATTTCCCCCGACTGTGCTGGGGGGGGGGGGAGAAGAGAGGTTAATTCATGAGTAATTACAGCTAAGCGACTTCAGTCAAAGACTGAGCTGTCGTTATCTAGACGCTTAACATTACAAGCCAGACTTGTATCACTGGGCTCCGTCCCCGGAAAATAGACTCCGCAGATCGGAGTATCTACTGTCCAGCCCAGCTGACAGAACCGGTTCGGTGACTGGGATCTAGATAATTCCCAACCAATAATTGGCAACACATCTCCCTGCGACCTGACGTGCCCCGAGCCTGGAGCACATTGGGTGATTTATTTCAAATCGTATGTCAAACATCGGTACAAAACGCGCACATCTAGAACATAAACAGAGCGTAGCAAGGAAAGGGACAAAATAATCCCATTAACATTAATGCTAAACAGTAAAACAACAAAGCACGCTTGAGTGCTTTTCATGTCTATCTCTAATCGCAGGGTTGCAACCCTATTTTTGCAACGCCTCTATGAGACTGCAAAGGTAATTGTGACAGGCTAAACCTCACTCGCCCATAACGTGCCAGTGAGAGCCAAGGAGACGTGTTCTCCACAGAAAGAAACCACTGGGCGCAGGGATGATTGAAATCCGTGCGGGCCAGTTACCTGGCTGGCGGACAGGACCCAGGCTTAGCTGAGCGCCTGTAAGCACGGAACACACACGCCCTGAGTAACACGTGTGTGTGAGTGTGAGGGAGGGAGACGGGCCTGGAGCGCAGCCCGTGCCACCGGGGGGAAAGAGGCGGGTTCGGGTTCTTGACGCTGATGAGCGCGGTATTTCCAGTTGTTGCCGTGCCGGTAGGGCCGTGGGCTGCTCTTGGCTTGGATTCCTAGGCCAGCATTCGGGAGCCCTTTTGGCCATTGGGTGCTGCTAACCCCAGGTCCGAAGGAGGTTGCAGGCGATTCTCACCCACTATACATGGACGGTCCAGTTCCCAGAGGGAGCTGCAGCTCCCCAGCGCTCGGCTCCGGCTAGGGGGTCCGTGATTCCAAGCCTGGCGCGGGCAGGGGGAAGAAGGCTCCCTTTGGCCCCGGGGAAGTGACCCGTCAGAGCTCACTGAGCCCTCTCCTGGAGGGGGGAGCGCTTCTTTCGGGCCTGCTGTGGGCAGCGCCCGTGGCCCTGCTGTGCCCTGGCTCCCAGCCCCTTCCCAGCCCGGCCGGGAGTGTGAGTGGGCTGGGGGACCTGCGGGAGCCCTCGGAGGGCACCTTGCGCCAGAGCTGGGGGCGAGCCGGCCGGGGGGTCCGTCTGGCCTCACGCCCACTGCAGGAGGTTGCGTGGGAGGCGCCCCCTCTTTCCCTCTCCGGGGCGTCCCTCTCTCTCCCCTGGCACCTGGGGGGGCCACACCTGGTTAGACAAGCGGCGGGGCTGGCCAGTGACTGGCAGGCCCCAGCCCCCGGCTCCTGCGCCTCCGGGGGCTGTCCGGCCGCCCGGGGCTTGGTGGTGGCGGTGGAGGGGGCTGGCTCGAGGCTGCGGTGCGTTTTCAGGTGTTTGCGCAGGGAGCTGGGGTGGGTGTAGGATTTCTCGCACCCTTTGGCTTTGCAGCGATACGGCTTGTCTCTCGAGTGCACGTGGGTGTGCTTCTTCCTGTCACTGCTGTTGGCAAACCTCCTGTCACACCCCGCGAATTCACACACGAACGGCTTCTCTCCTGGAACAGAAACCCACATGCTCACCCGAAGCAAGGACTGGAGCGATCGCGTGTGGAAGGGGCACAAGAACGTGTCCGCGGTAGGCAACGCGTCATCTCCAGGAGCAAAAGAACCCACTGTTAGCAGAACCAGGGTTTTGTTCTTTCATGCCAGTAACTTGATGGTTTTCAGTGACACCTTTTAGTTACCCAGCATTTCAGAGCTTTCGTGTGATCGGCAGGCTGGGTGGTAGGTGCTTGCAGAGAGGCCATCACAACGTATGCCTTAAATTATGGCGCAAATAAATACATGAAATAATGCCTAGAATCGTTCAGGTTTGGGCAACCATCATCATAATTAATAAAGCGCCTGAAATCACTACCCCAATGCAAGTCCCCGCTCTGCCTTCAGAGGAAGCATAACATATGTTTACTCATTTCTCTGGTGTCAGAATTTGCTGGCTTTGTCTGGGTGGCTAGATAGATGCAGTCACACAGAGAGAGAATTTCCCAGCATGCCTCTAAAATTCTTGTTTTTTAAATATTTGTTTAACATTTCGGTTTGTCCACACTGGGATCTAATGCAAAATAATCCTCGGTAGCGTATTATCCTTTCCGCACAGCGTTTGCTCCCATCTTTCTTTTGGCCAGTAGAGATCTGAATAAAAAATTGTAGACGTGAAGGGGTCTTAAAAACGAGGGACACCGAAATCTAATTAGACAAAAAGCCGGGGCAAAATTTGGGCACGTTAAGTATATTTGTACAGAAAAACGTGGAGGAAAGAAGACGCTGCTGAGACATTTCTTTCACTCCTAGTTCTGTCTATTTCTTCGTTCTAGCAGAAAACAATCACTTCCCTTTTTGTTTACTATGATATAATCACATGAACGAAGACTCATTTTGTCAAGCGCTGTAAGGTTCTAGGGGAAGATACTTTCACTGGAACGTGAGTGTGGGAAGGGGAGGGGTGCTTGTTACCTTCAGACAATATTAGTGTATTATTGACTGAAGAAGTGTTAAATGCGGGTGGCTTGGGGGCTTACCTTTGGACAGTAGCTTGTAAACACAGAGTTTGAGGAGGAGGGGAGGGGAAATGTTAGTAAAAACAATTGTCTCTTGTTTTCAGTTATGAGCCAGAAATACAGCAAAAATATTCCCCCGGTTATAATCAGCACCCAGAGGTAAACCTATAGCACGTGCCACCGCTCTGGGGGCTTTTCCATTAATATGCAAGGAAAATTAATACTAAGGTATTATTTATTATGATTTTATTCTGGTTGGTTTTTATTGCTAATTCAACCCTTTCAAGTCCAGGAAGCAAATGATCCCCCCGACCCCCCAAATCTACTTATGACTATTGCTACTTGCAGTCTAACTAACCTGTGTGGATTCTTTTATGTATCTTCAGGTTTTCAGCTCTTGCAAACACTTTCTCACACCCCGGAAACGGGCATAGAAATGGCCTTTCGCCTGTGTGCACTCTGATATGGTTTATGAGTTTGTATTTGGCTTTAAAGGGTTTTTTCTCCCTAGCGCAGCCCTCCCAGTCACAAATATGGTTGGGCTGCTCTGGTCCTCCGACGTGCTCCATGGTGACATGGTGAACTAGCTCATACATGGTGCTGAATATTCTCGAGCAAGCCTGCCTGGAGTGGTGTCCTTTGCTGTCAGTCCACTTGCAGATCAGTTCTTGTGGAATGGGCTGTCCAGGGGAGGGGAGAAAAGCGCCGGTCTCTCTGTGGATTGCCAGATTCATCGTTTGATACCCTTCTAGAATCGAAGAGGCAAAGGGCGGATCAGCCAGAGCTCCAGTTACTGGGCTGCAATGGTGGGACCTGGTTCTCAGACCCCTTGCCAGCCTCCGTGCCCCCTGCTCCTTAGAGTTTCTGGTGCTAGCTGTCTGCTTTGGCAAAGCCTGGTTTTCACGTCCCCTGTGGTTGGGTGAGTCTAGATACATCCGGAACATGCCATGGTACGAGGTTCTGAAGGAATTCTCATCTGCAACTCCGGGCATGGTGGGTCCTGGGGGGATCTTGCTTTTGGGCGAGCTGTCCCAGCTGGTGTCAGAGGCAGGACGGAGACACTGGGGATCTCCAGCCATACACCGAGCCCGGCGTCAGAATCTGGCAAACCGTGAGAGGAGCCGAGTTTTAAGGAATTGCCAGTGGGGTGCCCTCCAGCCCCCAGTACTAAAGGTGGAAGCGCCATGCCGCGCTCGGTACTACCATCCCCAGGGTAGGGCAACTAATGAACCTCGACCAGCCTGTCATATTGTGAGCTAGTAGATGGATGGGAACCTCCAAAATTAATTATTCCTCCCCCCCCCCATATTTGCCTACTTCGTGTCCGTAACAAACACAGCCCACGTGAGCCAGGAAAGGGGGAGAGAAAGACACACACAATAGCCAGGCAAATTGTCAGCAACTCCAGCGTTTGGGGCGCTCGGCACCGTAACTATGCCCTCGTCATTCAGAGCCCTTCAAGTGATAGTAAAAATGCATCTAAACATGCTGCCGTGTGATATATAAAAGCACAGCGGGATGAGCTGCTTTCCAGAAAGGGACTTGGTGATTGGGTAGGGCTGGGCGCGATTGACAGGAGCTTAGTTTGGTGAAGAGAAGACACGCAAGCTTTCACAGCAGGATTTCTTTTCTAAACTATATCACACTGGCCTTTGAAAAGCGCCGCACACTCTCAGGGAAATAAGGTTTCACGGGCTTGCTTTCTAGGGCGCTGACATTTCTTTAAAACACAACGCAGATCAAAAAAAGAAATCAGATGTGTTCCGAACACAATGTGTTCATTAGTTTATTCCGCGCGGTTTGCTTTCATCTGGTGTCTATATCACCGAGCCCCACCCTTTAATTAAAACAACTGCCTGCCAGCCTGCACCGCAGCGCAGACACACGCTCAGCTTCCCCCTTTGTAGCTCCGGGCGAATGCAATTCAGTGCCACTCGCAGGCGCATGTTTAAAATAAGCGTGAGCGCCTCCAGAGCAGGACGGGCGTGGGCGAAGGCATCGGGAGCTGGCTGCTGCCCGGCTTTGGAGCCTGACGGGGAGAGGTGAGAGTACGTGTGAAATTCCGCTAGTGCCCAGCTCGACTTCCACAACACC
This sequence comes from Lepidochelys kempii, assembly GCF_965140285.1. Classification (NCBI taxonomy): domain Eukaryota; kingdom Metazoa; phylum Chordata; order Testudines; family Cheloniidae; genus Lepidochelys; species Lepidochelys kempii. Next base: position 97,147,899 of record NC_136388.1, on the reverse strand, counting down.
GCCAGGACAGCGGGAGAACCCGTTGCGACGCTCCTACAAAGGGAGCTCACATGGAACAAGGACATGTAATTGTCTTGATCTGGGATCTACATTTGAAATGCTACATTTTTTATTTAGTTATTTATTTATTTTTTTTAGTGCCCAAAAGACATTCAAGCAAAGTTTAAATGCGCCCAGGTCTCGCCCAACTAGGCAATCGCTTCCCCGGCGTTTGCTGGTTCGTGTACCTTACAGTGATAACGCTCAGTCCTTTCTGAAACAGGCTTCTCATTGCAAAACTGACACGTCGAAAAACCGTCCCAGTAGGAATTGCATCCGCGGGGTGAAAAGCACGCTGGTTGAAGGGTGGCTTAATTCTAGCCACAGAAGCGTGTTAGGTATTCTCTGCCTTACTTCTGCGAGCCGGAGAGAAAGCTACAATGAAATAATTGGATTTGTTTCCTAGGTGAGGCGTTCCTGCTAGTCTACCTGCAACCAACCAACCAAACAAAAAGACCTAAAACTTCACCCTGGCAACTTCTAATGCCTTTTGCAATCGACATGTGTTGATCTCTAGTCTGAGGCAACGACATGGTTATTCTAAACGAAAGACAAATTATTTGATTTATTCGTCGGTTATAAAAATATCCTATACAACCCATTATAGCAGGCGGAAGGGCGGAATATTGAAATGCTGGTCAATGAATTGGCTAGTTTGCTGTGATATAAATGTAGCTACGGTCCATCAAATTAAAGTCAAATTCTGAGTTGTCTTGACATAAACATTTCCGCTTTAAATACAGTGCGGACGGGGAATTAATGATAACCCCGCCAGACTGATTAGTTTGTGAAAGTAAAAATAAACAGGTCTACAGAAATTCACAAATAAATGCAGCCATAGTAGTAAAACTTGATCTTTTCTTAGTTTCCTAGAAGGAAAAGATGATGTTTTGCTAATCTTTCGCCCTCCCCATTTGGTTCTAGTTTTAATTTTTGAAGAACAAATACAGGAGCTTTGAAAATAATATTTCCCAATGAAAGTGGTTCACTAATTCAATTCAACAGTAGGCAAACTGCAGGGGGAGCGAGGGACATTCCACTGAAGCCTAGTCATCTTCCTTAGTAAACTAGGAAGATTGCTTTCAAACTACATTTGCTTCTGTCGGTATAAAATTAAGTAATTGCGTCTATCTTCCCTTGACGTAGTTCCTGTCCAAGTCCTTTTGTTACTTAACACACAGATATTGAAAAACGCCTTGTATCACCAATGGATATCTAATAGGTCCCCTATTCTGCCATACGGGCAAATCAGACGGGTTCACTGAAAATAAAGCCATCTATCTGAACCGTTTAAACACTAAATAGCTCATTTGGTAGCAATAATAAACCCTTTATTTCAGGCATTCACAATAATATTATACGGTTTCCCAGGCTTGCTCGAATTGTCACGGATGTGATTACGCCTAATCCCAAACGATAAATAGAAACAAACGGACATTCAGTACCAACCTTCTCCACACAAACACGGAAGCTTTTATTGATCATGCCTTTTCGGTATCTTTTACCCCTGTGGCTGAAAACTTTCCTTAGCTCTCCAGGTTTATTAATTCAGGAGGGATTGCTTTCGGAGCACGTGCATGGCAATTAAGACGTAGTGTGAATTATAATCTGATTTCACTCCATATTTCCATTCAGAAATATCTTTGCAAAGGAATAAAGGGGTAAAAATAAATCCCAGATCAACCTAAAGCCCTAGACGCAGAAACCCAAATGGCAAAATATGAAGAAACCGTTTCAAATCTAACAGGAAAGGCTACGAATATAGCAGAAGAAAAGGCTTAATTCTCCTGGGGGGGGGGGGGGATCTAAATGTATCATGTAAGTGTTACTGAATATTGAAGCAACACATCCGGAGTGACTAAGGCATGTAAGCGAGGAAACTGAATACATTAAAACGATACTTCGGTGATGGGGTTTTTTGTTTTTTTTGTAAGATCTTAAAATATTCAACACGTTGTTTAAAAATTTCTTCCGTGACATTAGAAACTCATTCGTTTCCTTAGGGGGTGCTAAATTATTTTGCTGGTACTTGAGAGCTAGTGAGTTCTGTGGGGAAACAACGCTAAAACAAACAGGAATGGAGTAATAAGGTGTCATGTTATGTCAAATACTCGGTGTTAACGTAAATCTGCCTCAGCGCTGCAAACCCACAGGGCCCACAAGTTTCCTGGGCTGCCAGGGCTGCCTGCAGGAATGGAGACCAGCAGCCTGAGGGAGGGCTGGGGGAGCAGACACAGGGCTGCAGGAGGGGAGGACCCAGCCAGCTCTGGAGAGGGCATGGCTCCGAAAGGAGAAGGGCTGGATCCTTGTCCCTCCTTCTCTGCGTCCCCTCTCTGCAGCTGCTGGCCAGGGGAGCAAGTGGGAGGGCAGACACCGGAGACCACCTGAGCCGGAGCCCGAAGCGGCCCCGAGCTCCTCGCTTCCGGATGTGGCCTGCTGAAGGTGGGGAGACCCAGCCCCACCGCACGGTGTGTGAAATCCACGAACCCCCCAACCCCGGAGCTCTCACCAAAGGGGGTGCCCAGTCCTCGGCCCTGGGGCAGGCGGAGCGCCGGGCGAAGGGCTGCTTTGCAGCAGCTTCCTCCAAGCACCTGTCCGGGGCCAGGAGACTGCGGCTAGATAAACAGCTTCCCGGGGGGAGGCAGATCCCGCCCGGCTTGGGGAGCGGGCTGAAAGCCTCTGGTCGGATGCACGCAGATTGCCGAGCTACCAGCCACAGGCCCGCAACACGGACCCCTCTGCCCGGGTGGCTCAGGGCGCAGCGCTTGCTCTGCTTTCACCTACTGGGCCCGGCCAGGCGTCCAAGAACTCCTCTTTCCCCTTATATTTCATGTCAGGTTTCCTTGCCACCCAGAGAAATACCTTTAACCTGCCCGCCTCCTGCCCCTGTGCTCCTGGGAGTCCGCTCCATCCCTCGGCTTCTCCCATTGCCAGGCTGCCTGGCTGCGGCTGCACCTGGAGGGCCAGGCTCCAATTGCCCTGACACTGGAAAAGCAAATCGGGCAAAAAGCTCGGGTTCTCTGGAGTGTCCCTGCCCAGAGGCGCTCCGGGAGCCGCCTCGCACGACTGGGTCTCCCCGGGAGGTTCAGGAGCTGGGCCCAGCTTCTGGTGCCGGCGCTGAGCACTCATAAAGCCAGGCAGGCCTTCACGGCAGTGGCCACAGAAGGGGCTGGTGGACTACGGCTGTCCATATGCAATGCGCCGGGAGCAGGGTCTGGCCTTCCTCTTTAAAAGGCTGGAAGCGTCTCTTGTAAATAGTTTCGGCTGGTTTGGGGCCGGGGTGAGTCCTCCGGCTCCTTGTGGTACCCCAGGGGGGCACGTGGTCACGATGGGACCCAGGTCAGCAGGGAGAGAGACTTTAGAAGGGGAGGGTGCGACATTTACACCTGTTGGTATTAATTACAAGGGCTCCGCGTGCCGAGAGGGAACCTTTCAGAACAGGGGAGACGTGGCAAGGGCCAGTCACACATCCGAGCCGGGTGGGGCCCGATCCTGCAAAAGGGCTATCTGCTTCGCTGGGAGCAGGATCGGGCCCGTATAAGGGAAAACGAAGGGCGGAAATCACGGTTTGGCTAAAACCAATAAAGCTACTGTGATGTTGGGCAGGACCAGAGCGGGCTGGCTGGGGGCTTCTTTCTTTTTTTATTGAACCTAAGGTCCCAAATTCCGGATGCGTTTAATTTCTTTTTTTTTCCCTCTCCATTCTAACGTGCTCTGCTTGTTTTCGATCTGGTATTTTCTCCTTCTTGGCAAATTCTAGGGTTTTTTCCCCTCCTAGTCTTTATATTCCAAAGGGCCAGCGTGTGAGAGCTATTCTAAGAGGGGGGTGTGTGTGTGTCAGAGAGAGAGACCTGGGAAGCGGCTGGAGGGGGTGGGGAGGGTGATATGTATCCTGTTTGGAAGGGCAGAGAATAATAGAACAAGAGGCTACCCTTGTCCAAGGCAGCAGTTGTTCAGTGTCGCCATCCCAGGCCCAGGTGGCTCCAGGCAAGTCCGGAGCCAGACCCCATGGCGAGGGGAACGCGAAGACTGGGGGAGCTGGCAAGCACGCAGGCGGGACTCTAAGAGCCTGGGGCCCCGGGCCCAGCCCGGGGTACAATTTGCTCTGCTCCGGAGCTCCCCCTAGTGTCGGGCTGCGCTCCCGTGCAGCTTGTTTCCTCGCCAGCCGCTGGGGCGTTGCTGGGCCGTCGCGCAGCCCGCGCTGTGGGTTTGGACGGCCGCCTTGCAGCGTGCGCCGAGTCCCGCGGGGCCTGCGGACGGGTTTGGGCCACCCCCCCTCCCCAAACCTCAGCCCTTCTCCTCTTTCCCGTACCGAGCCCCGGGGCCGGCCAGCTCCAGCGGCTTCCCGACTCCCGCTGCTGCAGCCTGGCGGGGCCGGGCGCTTGCAGAGGCTCTGGGGCGCCCGGCTTAGCCCCCAGCCCACCCCACTGGGGCGCGCGGGCTCTGATGGGCGGGGCTGGGGGGCAGGAGGACGCGCCAGGTCAGGACATGTGCAGCGCTCCCCCCTGCCCCCCGCTTTCAGAAACAGGGGGTCGCGCGCTGCCAAAAACGTGACACACCCGCCTGCAAACGCCCCGCTGCTTTTCAGTCCGTCTCGCTACCCGGGCGGAGGCCGGACTCCGGCCTGAGTCAAGCGGGGACGCGGCCGCAGTAAATCCGAGGGAGCCCGGAGCCGGGGCTGCTTGTCACTGTTCGCCGAAATCTGAAGCCTCCACCTTAAATCTGCCCTGCAACGCTCCAGCCGAGCCGCGCAGACTTTGTTACAAGAGGATGAGGGTCTGGCGTTTTAGCGAAGTGATCGCTCCTGTTTACATTCAGGGATGGGGCCCGGGGTAGGGGGAGACTTCAAGGAACACAGTAAATAACCTGAGCGGTGCAATATTTGGTGCGACTCGAAAAGAAGGGCAAATAAAAGTGCATCTTTCTTCTGCACGTCTTTAATAGCCCTTTGCTACGCTCTCCCCTATCGCCTCTTCCCTCCCCGTCCTCCGCACACTGGCTCAGCCCGCTCTCCCCAGCTCAGATCTGCGGGGTGGAGCTCGGTACCCACCCTGCTCTGAGGGCAGCTTGCTTTTATGGGGCAGTTTCGTTGCTGATGAAAGCAGCCGAGGCCAGTGCGGGAAGTGAGCTCTGGGCGAGCCGGAGCCAGAGGCGCGGAGCTGTTCTGTGGGCAGGCTGGGGACTGGGGACTCGCCACATGCCTTCGAGCCCTTTGGTGGCTTCGGTTGCCCCTCAGGGCTCAGTCACGCAGAAAGGGTCAATAAAGTGTGTGTCCCCCGCAAAAGAAGAAAGACAATAAAGCCACCCTCCAGGTCACAGGTCACCTCGTCACTGATTGAGATATTCGCAACTTTGTCCCCCTTCTACTTCGGAAAAGCTAAAGTTAGCTGGGGAGGGGGAGGAGGGAGCCGGAGCCTGAAAAGGAGACGGGCTTTTGATTCCGGCAACTAGCAAAAGACAACTTAAAATAAGCAAAACTGTCCTTGATTTAGTAAACCTCGCAAAACTGTCATGGAACCCAAGGGGCTGCAAACTCCCCCCCCCCCCCCCCCGCCCATGCAAACTCCTTGCAGAGTGAAAGAGACCTGATTTCCTTCCCCAGGGTAGGCAGCTTTGATGTAATATCCCCTTTTTAAAAACAAATAATTAATGCCAGCATTTAGTCGACAAAGAGTGCAGGCTAAACAAGCTGGCAGGACTGCAGAAGTAACTTGTTTTGTTTTTTTTCCCCATTCATATTCTGAAAAGCTAAAAGCTAGCATGCATGTTTGTTGTACCAAATGCATTGCCTGGAAGTAAGTAAGTGTGTGTGTGTGTGTGTGTTGAAGACAACATAATCGGGGGGTGGGGGTGGAAATGGGTATTCTTTAAAAAAAATTAATCTGTTGAACCCCAGATGCCTCTGTGTAAAATAATAATAATAGGCGGGTTGCATTCTAAAAATAATCAAGAAAAGGAGTATTAGCTAATGTGGGGTTTTCAGGACAAATCTAGACGTGATTTTTTAAATCTATGCGGTAAACGTAGAATTAAGGCACTGGCAGTGATGGGGGGGGTGCTGTTGTTTTTTGCTGCCCCTTTAGAAATGGATGTGGGCTCCCCAGATGGGAAAGTTCCTAAAGTCCGAGACATAATGCACACCTACGACTAAGGTGTCTGAATCAACCCCTTAGACGTTTTTAATTTGCATTTTTACAAACAAACATATAAGGAATATGAGAATCCACAGAGGGCACAACATCTTGCAAGAAGGGAGTGACTATAGTGGGCCCGAACAACTTTGTATTCAGCAATTAATTACCGTCTCCATGTTATGGTCCCCTGGCATATTCCACCGTAAGCACAAATACTGTAAACGCCTCCACCTCAAACTCCGTGGTGTTTTCCCTCTGTAGCTCGTAGAGAAAAACTGAGCTCCCAGGTTCTCTGACTGAATCCGACTGGATGTCACGAATTGTTTGGGCTTTTGAGAGCCCTGGTTTTGCAAAGGGAAGAACCCGTTTTATGTATGTATTTATTTTAGTCTTAAGAATAATTGAAAAATGCCCCTCAGATTTTGCAACCCAGCGGAACCATCCGTTATTTTAACCTGGTTTTTGTTCCCGCGTGGATTAAAATAGAACCTAAACTTCGCCCCGAAGCCAAATACAGGAAAAGATACTGGAGTCAAACAAGAATTCCGCTCCTTTTATTTACAGTATGTCCCTGATGTTCTTCCAGAGCATCACCCTGGCAGTTTAGCGATCTCTGCGGCTTACTGGAGATATTTGCTTACCTTTCTATTGCTTTTGATTATCTAGGCTCTAGCATACAATTCACCCCATGCACTTATTAAATTTAATTCATTCATTACAGTACGCGGAGAGAGCGGGCGAGTTCCTACACACTGCCATTTTTTATAAACATAGCTCGTGTTTTTCACCCCCATTTTCGATACATTAAAGTATTTCTTCCTGCCTCTCTCTGCACTTTGATTTTCTGAACCCCTTTCTTTGTCGAAGTTCAGACCTGTTTACTTCAGCCGGTATCTCTGAAGTTCAAATGTACATGTGATTACCCCTCGACTGATTGACAGTTACAATGAAAATGTCTCATTCGCTTCTGGTTTGCATTTAATTACACTGGAATTGCAATATGGTTATGGCAAAAGAAAAACTACATTCCTTTCCGCTTATTAGTGAGATCCATTTGTCTATGATACACCGAATTGTAAAAGGAATTTAGCGCTCATAAAATATTTGCCTTTCTAGCTGGGCTGCGGTTTGAAAACAAAAACTCTTTACACGGCCATCCAAAAACTTCCAGCCCAACCCAGCTATTCGCTTTTCAGCAGGCACAGAGCTGATGGGAGATCAATACAGAAACTTCACCTGGAAAGCCCCATAGATACATTATCTTTAATGGGAAAGAAATGACTCTGGGAAATTTGCCTCTTGTCTGACATTTCTGTGGGGAGTATCTAGGGCCCAGTCTCGCAGTTTTCACTCTGGCAATAGGACCATCGACTTGAATGGGAGTTTTGCTGGAGTAAGGGCGGTAAAATGAGATTTACAGTCAAGAAAACGCCCTTTTTGTCAGTTTCACGCACACACAAATGATCCTGGGTCTGATGTGCATTGTAAAGCGAGGCGTACGGTTTGTCCGAGGGTAGGAGGATTTCGCAAAACCATGGGCACAGCAAATGGCTTCTTCACTCTATAAAACTCCCCCCCCCCCCGGTATAACCAAACAATCCTGTATTGAAATAAACCAGGGGTCATTCGCAGGAAGGGAAGGCGCTTGCGGCTTGAAAAGGTCTTTCGGGTTTTGTGGGTGTCCAATTCCAAACCCAGTCCAGATTTAAAAATAAAACAAACTAAAAAAGGGGCAAATTGCACAAATATGCATTTGACCTAAAACTGGAATAGGGATCCCCGCCTACTTTATCCATGCAGACTAAAAACGCCGGATGACGATTCAGCAATGCTAATTTCTTTGTGCATTTTTTTATATTTAATGGCTTTAAAGGTAAGAGATATTTGACCTCTGTCTCTGCGAAATAAACACAAGGAATCTTGGACTGGTTATACAGTATACTGCAGTGAATCAAAACCACGATTTAGTGAACTTGTGAAAAGACAAACAAACCAATCACCTTGGTTTAGATGCAAAAAGGAAAAACAGAGAATGCGCTTTCCTATTAAATGTATGCAATTACTGGATATTTAGTTTCCTAATGCAAAATAAAAACGAGACCATCTACAATCTTTTATATACATACAAACATTATTACACACGCGCACATATAGACCCGGCAAAGTGGACCTGGGAAACGTATAAAACAAAGATTTATGGGCTAGTTTATGTCGCCTGATCCACAAGTAGACTCTAGTATCTCAGTGCTGCTCACGTTGCGTTCTGCTGAGCATAGCATGGTTTCAGGAATGGCGAATCGGGGCTAGTTTAAAGCTACACTGTCTTTCCCCGCTCGGGTTGCTTCTCTTGAGAAAATTTGGCGCTTTTACCACTAAAGAGCTAATATTTTGATATGCAAACACCCCCCCCCCCCCGCTTTTCCTGTGTAAAGCCAAGTTCGCCTCCCTCCTCCTCCACCGTGTTGAAAGGTTCCCTAAAAAAACCCGTGGCTGTCTGGCAGCAGGGACTAGACTCTGAACTTCACTTTCTTTGCTGAGTTATTTATTTAATGGATGTTAAGCGGCCAGCAAGCCGCTCACATCTGGATAAATTTACCCATCCACCCTTTCAGAGCACCTGGGTCAAAAGAGAAACCACCCAACAAACAACAAATCCCCTCCGATGACAGAGCTCGCCCTGGGTTTTCGGTGTGAGCCGCAGAGCGCCTGGAAGCTGTTTTACATCATATTCAGGCTAAAGACAATGGACAGAACTACACATGAGGCCTTCTGCAAAAGCAAAGGTCATTCGCCCTCGGTTGCCCCAGGTCGGGAACTTCACAGGCATTTCTCTACCCAACACTCGGTTGATGATCTAATTGAATTATGCCTTTTTGTTACAGAGACAACACAACACGTGCTGGAGGTAATTAATTATCCGATCTGGGCCCTGGCTCGGGCCGACACACAGACCAGGTACAGCACTTGGAAAGCCCCCTTCGGTTTGCAGTGTACAATGAAACACAGAAAGGGGAAAGTTAGACGAACTTGGCTGAGCCCCTTGAGCGACACTGTAGTGATGTCGGAGTCCAGGAGCACTGGATATGGACCATCAGAAAACGGCCGAGCAGGTTACTGCTTTGGGCCTGAGTTTCGCACACTTCCTCTCACTCCACCCCCATCAGAGTCCTCAAGCATATTCTCAGATCTACACACACCGCACCGAACAAAGAACAACCACTGCATAGTCTCCGAGTTTTTAAATCCTTCCTTGTTCATTTTATTTTCTAACACTGATTCTCAGAGTTTAATGTGCCCCGTTTAGGCAAATGCCTCCCTGTTTGGTGTGTGTGTGAGAGTGTTTGTGTGTGTGAAACAAAACCCGAAGCAAACGGTATCCTCGGAGCCAGAACCCCGTCTCTCCTCCCCCGAAATCTGCATTAAATCGACTATTTTTCTATTGCAAGCGGGGTTTATTGTTTGTTTGTTTTTTTCTAGATGCAATAATCTAAGACAGAAGTGACTCACTCACCTTCCAACTTTGTGAATGTTCTTGATGGATGTGGAGTGTGAATTTTGATTGGTTTGATGGGAGATGGTGTTACTACTGAGGGAGATTTTATATCGGTGGCTTTTTTTTTTCAAACCTTAAAATAAAGAATGTGAAGTCTTTCCTGGGGCTGATTGGGGGGAAGGATGTGAAAGGGCTGCAGTTATAAAGCGCTGCTTGAAGCAGTCTCTCAATGCGTCTCTGAACTTGATCAGATTTTATGTTTCCTGCAGAGAGACGGCGGCAATCCTGTGAGACTAGCTCAATAGACAGACTTTGGGGCTCAGCAAATCTCAGGATATTACAATTACAGCCATCTTTCTTTCTGCCTTTTATTTCCACTCTTGCTCCCCATAGTTCTTTGCAAATGCTTTCCAGAACAGAAAATGAGCGGATTTATGGGGCTGTCTGCAGCAGATAATTATTTCAAGGCAGAACGTTGCAACTGCAAAATAATAATAAAGTCCATCAATAAATAAATACAATAAAATAAACAAAAAAGGCAACTTTGACTGAGACTTTGGTCCACATCTCTAGAGCAATTTATATATTGATAAAAGCGAATAATTTACACTGTTTGTGGAGCTAAAACCCACGGCATTTAAGCTTAGGAACATGGCGGGATTATGCCCTTTATCTTGTTCAGCCCAAGATTTGAAATAATCTCTATTTTTATTTTATTTCCTTCATCTGCTTGTGGGGAAAAAGAAGCGGTGTGTGGCGGCTAAACCTAAGCGAGGCCCACCAAATTTAGCACCTAAATAGAATCGCTTTAAAGTCGAGGCTGTTCAGTCTCCCCCCTGCCGCCGCCCGCAGGAAGAGAGAGCACGCAAACGTTTGGCGAGCCGCTCTGATTTATGCCGCCTTAATTTTTATTCGTTTTTAAATCTTTTCTTTTTAATGGCACGAGAGATTTACGACTTCCAATCAAGGTGCCGTTTTTCAGCAGCTGGATCGCACCAGCGAAGGGCTACAGCCGCTATCCCGTTGCTCTCTGTGTCTTTTGATCTCTCCTTTGGCCCGTTAGTGGCTCCCCACGCGTTTCTTGGTTTATTTGTTTCTTTAAAAAAACCAAACCAAACCAAACCACCCCCAGCCGGGACGCTTTAAAACGTGGGTGGAAGCAGACCGGGGGGGGACGCACAGAGAGCGGGATGCGCGGGGGGGGGGGACGGGGACTAGTGCATGGGATCCCGGGGACCGAGTGCAAGGAAGAGGGGAAAGGGAGGCAAGCCTGGGACCGGGGAGAAGCCGGGAGCTCCGCCTCGCTCGGGCGGGCGGGCGGGCGGGCCCTTTAATGCGCTCCCGGCCCCAGCCGCTGCCGCGCGCCCCAAGAGCCGGGCAAGCCAACAAAACATGTGGGCTCGCGGGCACCCTTTAACCTCACCTGCGAGTCGCTAAACCCGGGCGGGCCAATCAGCGCGCCGGCCGGGGCGCGAGCGGCCAGAGTCAATGCTGCACGCTGCCACTCACGCGCGGCGCGGCCAATGGGCGGGCCGGCCGGGGGTCAGGTGACGCCGTGCCAGCCGGCTCCCCATTGGCTGGGCGCGGGCTGGCTCCCGAGTTGGTTTATGTGCGGGGAGTGCGCGCGTGAGGGGAGCAGTCCAAGGACGTTGCCGGGCGGGAGCGGAGGGGCCGGACGCGGAGCCGGGCAGCCGGGCTGGGGCGCGCGGCGCTGCCCGGGGCTGGGCGGGGACGGGGGGCGCGGGGCAGCCCCCAGCCGGGCGCGCGTGGGGCGGTGTCGCGCGGGGCTGCGTGGCGCCCGCCCGCGGTGCATGAGCTCGTCCCCCCGCGCCTGGCCCGTTGTGCTGGGGGGGACCCTCCCTCGGGCTCCCGCCCGCCCTCCTCCATGGCCATGCTGCTGGACGGGGGGGCGCAGTTCCCCGCCCTGGGCGTCGGGGGCTTCGGGGCCCCCCGCCACCACGAGGGGCCCAGCCGCGGCGGCGACGCCGCCGCCGCCGGGATGGGGCTGAGCCCCTTCGGGGACGCCTCGCACGCGGCCGCCTTCAAGCTCAGCCCGGCCGCCCACGAGCTCTCGTCCGGGCAGAGCTCGGCCTTCACCCCGCAGGGCTCGGGCTATGCCAACGCGCTGGGCCACCACCACCACCACCACGCCGGCCAGGTGCCCGCCTACGGGGGCGCGGCCGCCGCCTTCAGCTCCACGCGGGACTTTCTCTTCCGCCAGCGGGGCTCCGGCCTCGGGGAGCCCGCCCCCGGGGGCGCCCAGCACGGCATCTTCGGCGGCTCCCCCGGCGGCCTGCACGGGCCGCCGGGCATCGCGGAGAGCCCGGGCTACCTGCTCTTCCCGGGGCTGCACGAGCAGGGCCCCAGCCACGCCTCGCCCGGCGGGCACGTGGAGAACGGGCAGATGCACCTGGGGCTGCGGGGGGATCTCTTCGGCCGGCCCGACCCTTACCGGGCCGTCTCCAGCCCCCGCACGGACCCGTACGCCGGCGCCCAGTTCCACAGCTACAACCCCATGAACATGAATATGGGCATGAACGTGGCGGCCCATCACCACCACCACGGCCCGGGGGCTTTCTTCCGCTACATGCGCCAGCCCGTCAAGCAAGAGCTGTCCTGCAAGTGGGTCGAGGAGAGCCAGATCAACCGCCCCAAAAAGAGCTGCGACCGGACATTCAGCACCATGCACGAACTGGTCACCCATGTGACGATGGAGCATGTCGGGGGGCCGGAGCAGAACAACCACATCTGCTACTGGGAGGAATGTCCGAGGGAAGGCAAGTCCTTCAAGGCGAAATACAAACTGGTGAACCACATTCGGGTTCACACGGGGGAAAAACCGTTCCCTTGCCCGTTCCCAGGCTGCGGGAAAATCTTTGCCAGGTCCGAGAATCTGAAGATCCACAAAAGGACGCACACAGGTAAGGAGGGAGACGAAAAACGGGGTGCATGAATTATGAGACGGTGGGAATTAAAGAACCCCCCCTCAAATCCAAATACTCCCCCCATCGATCCCACCGTGCGAGACCGAAAAGCGGGAATCAAATGCTACTTTCCCCGGTTTGGAGCTAAGTTACAGTTTGTTCGCGGTTCTTTAAAACTTCTCACTCTGCGAGTTTGGGTCGTTTAACATCCGCATGTTCCACGCGCTTGTAAATTTCAGTCCAAGAAGAGCAATCGTTTACTTCTCTATAGTCTAGCTTGACAGAGAGATGATTTTGTCCGATTTTTTTGTTGGCTCGGTTTGGGGGTTTATATGAGGCAAAGAGAAATTGTTTTGTGTGGATTGCTTTACATACGATTTAGCTCTCTGCGTACATTCTGTTAAGGAAACCATACAAATGCTAATTCAATCTAATTTTCGGTTACTTCCGTTCTTTTTTAGTCTTGATTGGCACATCTCCTAATTAAATCAGTGATACTTTTGTCAAAGTATTTTTATTTGGAGCTCTGTCTTCAATTCAGGTCTCCACAAAAGTGAAGTAAAACTAGAAAAGGCAGGAAACCCACACATTTTCCTTCTTGTTGAGCGCATCTTGTAAAACTGTCTGTTGCTCCAGAATTTATCTGGATTTGCGCCCCCCTCCCCTTCCCAACATCAAGTACTGGTAGTCTGCCTTTAACACTTCGCTTAGCACAACCGTTGCATTTGAAAGAGGCAAATTAAAAGTAACAAAGGACGGATTGAATTTAACTGTAACGTAACAAATCCTATTGTCTGATCCTTTTTTGTGTGTATGTGTGTGTGCATACTACCTCAGCCGAGGTGTTTGAGGGGTAAAGCTTGGGAAAGGAGGGGGTTGAAGGGAAATAAAAGTTAAATAATTAAGGGAAAAAGAAATAAGTGTTTGATGCTTGGTGCGTTTCCACTGACATTGAAGGAAAACGGTTTGTGAGACGACGGACGAAAGCCAAGAGAGTCTGTCTTCCACTCTGCAGCAAATTAATTGTTTTAAGTGAGTTGCCAACGTGACCGATCCGCTAGCGGGGAATCAAAGTGAACCTTTCCTCTGTAGCCTCCTTTAACCCTTTCTGAATTTTGCAGGTGAAAAACCTTTTAAGTGTGAATTTGAAGGCTGTGATAGACGTTTTGCGAACAGTAGTGACAGAAAGAAGCACATGCATGTACACACTTCAGACAAACCTTATATCTGTAAAGTGTGTGATAAGTCTTACACGCACCCCAGCTCTCTTAGGAAACACATGAAGGTAATTAACTCTTGATCGCTTTACTGTTACTAAATATCTCGGAGCCCGTTTTCTCTCTCTCTCTCTCTCTCTGTCTGTCTCTCCCCCCCCCCACCTACATTTGAACAATGATCGGTGCTGCTTTGGGATGACACAGTTCACCCATTCGGAAAGATTTATGTTAACAGCATTTTACATTCGTCTCCGATTGATAAAAATGATCAGTAGGACTGTATATTTTCGCTCTTATCTCACAGTTCAGGCTGTAGTTGATAGCTAGGCCCTTTCAGTAATAACAGTCGTTTGGGTAAATTGCATTCTTTCTTTTCTTGTTCCAGAGACCGAATAGAAAAACATGTCCTATAGCTCTTCAGTGAGGGATATGTAGCTACTAACGATTACTGGCGAAAAAAATATTGGCATGTTTTAAAAACTTTGACATCAACAACCAATGCTGAACAGTCGTAAACGATGTGTTCAAGTCAATGCCTGGCATTTCCGCAATCGAACTCTAATAACTAGCTGGCATAAATGGTGGGGAAAAATATTTTCAGATTGTCAGTGAGGAGGGGGGAGGGACAAAACTCGCTTTAAAATTACAATCTCGCAGCTGCATGGATAAGTTTCCCATTCCCCGAATAATTTATGATTTGTTGACTGTATTAGTGTCATCACGTAGGAAGTGTAAATACTTACCTGAGTCATCCTGCGCTGTTCGTCGTGTTCGAACTCTGCTGCTTGGACCGAGGAGTGTCAGTGTGACATGATATTTCTCATATTATACCTGTTCCTTTTAGGTTCACGAATCGCAAGGGTCAGATTCCTCCCCAGCTGCCAGTTCAGGCTACGAATCGTCCACTCCGCCCACTATAAGTTCTGCAAACAGTAAAGACTCTACTAAAAGTCCTCCATCAGCAGTTCAAAGCAACACAAGCCACAACCCCGGACTTCCACCCAATTTTAACGAATGGTACGTCTAAGGACAAAGCAGCCAAGCTTAACTGTAGACTGGACCAAATGAATTCAAAGGAAAACTGAAAATCAATCACACGGAAATGGAGTTTTCAGGCAAACAACCGTACAGGGCTACATCCAGTTCATTGCAATTATCCAGGAAAGGGTTTTTAATTTTTTTGCAAGATCCAGACGCTGGACTAGCATGTCCTTTTCTCAGGATTTTGGATTTTTTTTTGTTTGGTTTCGGCATTTGCAGTAATTTCTTTGATTTTTTTCCCTCTCTTCCCTCTTCCAATCGCCTCCCCTTCTCCCTTCATTTGAACACTGTTTTTTATTTTTTATTATTGTCTCTCTCCTTTTTTGGCTTTTTCTTCCTTCGGTGGGATGCTGACATGAGGATGCAAATTCTCCTTCGCCTTAGTGGTGATTGTTTAAACTCACATTCTTAAACCGTGCCAAAGTCCTGTTATGTCTTGAACCTCTCTCTCTCACTCTCTCTCTCTCAGAGCATTATCCTTGTGAATGTATTCTCGTCTGATGGGTTCGTCCGGTATTTTTCAAGATGAGGCCGTGGTGTTATTCTACCCAGATTGTGACCGTTTAGTAAAACAGTTGCCTTTTTGTAATACCCTTTTTTGTAAATACATATCCATGATGCCATATTTATCGTTTGTAATTTAATTATTGATACGAAGTGCCGGGAACTGAACAATATTTATGGGGGGGGGGGGGGGGGGGAAAGTGTTTTCTAACAAAAAAAAAAAACCCAAAACCCAACAAAAAAACCCAACAAATTACAAAACTCTGTACAGTTTTTGGTTATAACTGCTTTAGCATTAAAAATTTATTGTTTTTGAAAGAACACAATGGAATAGTTTTTGAACCACTGTCTTGTATTTCCTTATTGCTTTGTGAACTACTCTTTACACCCAGCACTGGCCGAGTAACCACATATCAAGGTGTTTGTATCTCATCCCCATCCTTTATAGGAATTGGTTTCCCTATTGCAGGCTAGCAATATACAGTGTTCCTTTCAATAGGGGAATGAGGGTCGTTGTTGTTTTTCCTTGTCTCCGCCCCCACATCCCAGTGGTTTGTTTTCACCTCGAGCTTCATATGTTTGTTCCTGCACTTTCTGCGAGCGAATCAAATATTACTGACCTGTCCTGTGAGTGTCCATGACGTGTCTCTATCTTGCACTTCAAAGAAGAGGAGCTGCATTTCGGCCTCCCAGTGCTGCATCCGTAAACATCAGAAGGTAAATGCAATGAGTTTTAACTTTGTGTGTGGCTCCTTTTTACCCTATGCAGAAAGGCATGCATATGTCTCCATAGATGGATGGATATACACACCCACCTCTCTATCTCTGTATCTCTATCTCTATCTCTATAGCTATATGCTTTTAAGAGGTTTAGCATGAATCTGAAATAGCTGGGTGGTGAGTAAAAGAGCCAGTTCCATCTGTTTACTTCAGATTAAAGTAAGTGCTTCTTAAAAGAATTATAGTTTCTCCGAGTATTAGAAAAGAAAAAAAAAAGTGGATTTGATTGGCTGTATATAACTTAATACACAGTTATCAAAATTATTCTGTATAGCCAACCCTATGATGACTTCAATAGTGTTTCTAGAAAAACACTATAGAAATTCTTTGACGAATATATTTTGCAAACCTAATAAGTTGTTGAGAGATGCTGATGAATTATTTCCATTAAAATCGGTAACATATGAAATACAATTGTCTGGTTTTTTTGTAATAAAATTCTAACCTGGATATTTATTTTCTTTGGCCAAAGGAACATCGTAACTGAGCATAAACACAATTCTAGAAAACTAATATATCTGTTTGATAATTAAATGTTTTTAAAAGATAACCAATATTTAGTCATGTTTAGGAAGATTTATCAGTTTTCACTTTATACATTAAATTTAGGATGGTATGTTTTTATATTTAGTTTTTGGTTTCTAATTTTAGGGTAGTAATGAAGGCAGTGTGTGAACAGGGACTGTATTAAGGAAATGAAAGGCAGGAAATGGGGAAAAGATTGAAGAATTTAAGAGAGAAATGTTAGCCTGATAAATTACTACTGAAAAACAAAAAACAGAAACCAAAACCTTCCCTCCCTCCATACTTCCCCCTCCAAAATATTTAAGATTTTTCATTTGTATCAGAATGATCTCGGTTGATGTAAGCAATTAATGAATCCACCGTTCTGTTTTTTTCTCCCTGAGTTTTGAAAACTTAAAATCTTAGAATATATACACAGACTGGAGTGGACTGCTGTTTCTAATATTCATTTTGCATTTGGACCATCCTGTGCTTTGTTTAACTTTCTCAAAGTTAAAATACAGCCCCGTTCATTTTTAATTAATAAAAGATGCCATCTTTCCAGAAGTATTGGGATTGGAAATTAAAAATAGATTGTATTAGTCTGCCTAAACTTGTGATTAAAATGAACTAATTGTTATATCTTCTCTGCAGGATTTAACAATATACGATGGCTACTGACTAGCACCACTTGGGTACATATATAGAATGGAAGGCAGCATTTGAAGGTGTACACAGTTCAGCTGGAGAAAGCAATTTACTCTGTGGACTGTTTGCGTTTCCCCCCTAGCTCTAAGGATGTGAGTAATTTGATGGGAGCCCTGCTGCACCTTTCATGTCTGGGTTTCCCCCAGACAGTCCCATCTTGAACTTGACACTGGGAAGGGCTGGACTGAGAATACTGTTTGTTTACTTCTTGCTTTAGGATTTCTTTTATTTTAGGCAACTTAGATCAAATGCACAAGTCTTTTTTTTTTTTTTTTTTAAAAAGGAAAAGTTGATCGGAAATAACGCCTGAGACCAAGCAGATCGATGAGGATCTTTGACACGATGCCTGCACTTCCAAAATGAGGACTAGTTCGCCAGTTTCTACAATACTCTTTTCCTTTTCCCACTTGAAAGAATTATCTTTGATTTAAAAAATGTATTTCGATTTCTTCTGTGGAGCTAAATATTTCTTTTGCGATACACAGAGCAGACTTGGACCGCAAGGCAATGGATTGGAAACCCTGCACCACTAAAGTTCTCAGCTTTACACCGAAGCAAGCAGCCCTGTGCCACGCTGCAAAATAAAGAAAAAGCGCAAGGTGAGACGTTTTGTATTGCAACATGCTACTAATAAAATAAGAATGTTGCCCTGTGACAATTAAATGCAGCTTTTTAAATTTTTTTTTTTTTTTTTTTTACATTTTCTCAACCTTTCCCAGTTACATTGAGGTCGCACTAGACAATTCTCCATGTTCATTTTAAAAATGCTCTTTTAACAGTAAGTTAAGGAGTTTTGCGTGTTCACCGTCCTGACACGGGACCTGTAACATAAATCTCTAAATGCAGATTGGCTCGGTTTAACTGAGATGTCCATTCCAGTGCTGTGCAGGAGCCCTAATGTTGGCCATTGGATTTTGGAATAACTTTCGGAGCGTTAAGTAGAGGGGCAGGGTCGCTGGCCCGGGCTGCGGGCTGGCTTTCCGACGTTGCAAATCTTTTAAATGCTGTCAGACGCTTTTTGTTGCAGCTCCGGAAGCATCCCGGTGCTTGTTAAGCTCGCCCTTCCCCGTCTTCCGAGCCTCCGCTTTGAGCCTACGAGCCCCAGGCTCGCTGGGGGAGGAAAGGACTCGGAGCGCCGGGAAGTGTGGGGCTGGAAAGGCGGAGACGCGGCCGCCCGGAGCACACGGGGATATGCCAACAAGTGGTGGGTGTGTCTCGGGGGGCTAAGTCGCTGCCCCCCAGAAGAAAGGGGGGGGAATCGCAAGGGGGCGGCGTTCTCTCTCTAAATCCGTGGGGGAGAGAATCATGCCAAACCGGCCCGGCCCGGAGGATCCCCTGCCTGGAGGCTGCTGGACCCTGGAGGATCGCCCGGCCCGGCTCGGCTTGCTGGCTCGTACTCCAGCCCCGCTGAACCGCCCCCTGGGTGGAGCGCAGCCCCCAGGGCGGGCAGCCCGGATCGGCTCCTATTTTCATTTACACCGAGAGTCACGCTCCGATCCTGTAGCACCAAAGCCCCGGTTTATTTGTCGCCGGGGCTTAACCCTGGCCCGGTGGAGCCGGCCTTTCCGCAGCGAGGCACCGCCGGGGGGGGGGGGGGGGGGGCTGCTGCTGCCACCCGGCCCCAGGGCAAGTGGCTGCAACCCAGCCCTCCTCTTCCCCACCCCATGAGTATGTCGGGGGCGGGGGGCCACTCTGGCTCGGGAACCCGGCTGCTTAGCGAGGGGGGGTATTTGGGGGAGGGGCGCAGGTTTGCAGCTGGCAGCAGCGCCCCCCATCCCCGCCTGCGGGGAGGGGGGGCGGGAGGGGAAGGTCTCCTGGCGCTGCGGGCTGGGGCTGCCCGGAGGGGGACTGGGACCTGCCTGCCCCTCCTTCCCTCCCCTCCCCCCGCCGCTTCCCTTTCAAGCCGCTTTGAAAGCGCCGGCGACCCGCTGTTCCTCCCCTCGGGGCGCCGGCGCAAGGGTTGGGCTGGGGGGAGCCGCATGGCGGCCGGCTGCGTCGGGCCCTGGGGCACCGGCTCCCCGGGGTGTCTGGGGGGGACGGACGGACACGTGGCTGCTTCGCCCCTCCCTGGGCAGGGGAGGCTCTGCGGGAGTGGGGGTCGCCCCGGGCTGCCCCCCCCCCAAAACAGCTGCACCAGCGGGGTAAAGAAAGTGGAAGGAGGCGGGGGTGGAGGCCCCCCCTCAATTGCCCTGGAGCCCCACCCCCTCAATTGCCCTGGAGCGGGCTGGGTGCAGCATGCAGCCTGAGCCGCCTCCATGTGTGTGGGGCAGGCAGCCCGAAGCTGCCCCTTTGCTCCACGGTCCCCCGGGCCATGGGGGTAGCTGCAAAGGGGGCCCGCTCCAGCCAATCGGGGCACAAGCCCTGATGGCAGCTCCCCTGGTTTTTATCCTGCAGTAGGGGCTGGGGGATTTTCCCCCTCTTCCAGGCCCCAGCCTGGGGGCAAAGATCCTCAGCTCTCATTACAAAAAGAAAAGTGAGTTTCTAGCCCTCCTGCTCGCAGAGAAAAGGCTGACGGGGAAGCCAGCGCTCCCCCATGGGCCGGCATGTATCATTTTATTTTTTTTTTAAATTCCTGATTTTATTGTAGTAAATCTGAGGACTTGGGGAAGGGCTGACTCATGACTGTCAAATGCTTGGGGTTGTAGCCACCCTGCTCATGGCCGCGGTCCCTGATCACACCCAAGGTCCCAAGTTAACTTTGCTGGCTTTCCACGGCCAGCATTTTTTATTTTATTTTTTTGCTGGTATGTGGATGTGGGAGGGGTTAAAATGTCCCCTGTACTGTTGGTGCCAGGCTAGTCAGCTTTCAATGCATCATAATTAATAATGGCTCTGCCTTTCTTCTCCAAGTGCATTACCCACGCAGCCTCCCGGCCTTTACAAAGAAAGGGGACTGGCCTGTTTCATGCTGACAGCTCCGACGCAGTTACTGACACTGGACTTGCTTGCAAGAGTCAGCTTAGCAGGATTTTACCCAAACTATACAGACCCCAGGACGTTTTTTTAAAAGCAGTAACAAGGTTTCATTGCATAATAAAGAATCTAAGCAAAAGCAGCTGACCAGCCATCCCCATTCCTCTTCTGCCCTGCTTTATGATCCGTGAATAATCTGGTTCCTTTGCGGGTATGATTGTTTTTGCATATTTGCATACCTTAGGTGCCAGCTTATGAAAATCATGTTTTGTTTAAAGGTTTGTGTATGCCTTAAACCCCGGCTGGTGCTTGAAGGCATGTCAACCAGTTGTGCTCCCATGTCTCAGTACTCCCGCCCCATTAATTAAGTTCCTCTAGTAACTATTTTGGCTATAAAACTCTCTTGTTTCTGGAGCGATGAGTGCCGTCCTATGGTGCACATTGCCGGTCGTCTTCTTTATAATGTTTCTAATCTAAAACCACTGCATATTAGCTCGTGCTCTTTCCACTAGACTGACTCTCCCAACTGCCCCAACACAAGTGCTGTTACTGTGGTCAATCTAATTATGTGGGGAAATGTCTCTGCAGAGATATAGTACTGTTCTCGGAGAGGAACACTTCAGGAGATAGCCTTACATTTTCTGCAGAAAAATAATCTTAAAACTCTGCCTGTAAAAACAAATAATTAGATTCAGACTGGCTAGTCTGCACATCAGTTGAAATAAGACACTTGTTTAACCTTGCTACAACATTAGCATTGGTTAGAAATATAGGCCGTCTCCTGAAAAGGCACACCCCTGTGAACCTTTGCTTATTCATGGCATCAACGCCCATGAGAATACTCCCAAGAGCTTGGAACCTAGTCTAGGCAGATTGGCCTCCAGAAGCTAAGGCTGTCTTCTCTCCAGGCTCTGTGACATCAGTGGGAGCTCTGTATACAGAGTTTAGGGATGTGAGCAGTCTGAAGAATGAGCAGATATATTTTCATAGAATATGAGGGTTGGAAGGGACCTCAGGAGGTCATCTAGTCCAACTCCCTGCTCAAAGCAGGACCAATTCCCTAAATGGCACCAAAACGATTGAACTCCCAACCCTGGGTTTAGCAGACCAATGCCCAATCCACTGAGCTATCCCTCCCTCCACCGTTTTGATTGTGGGATGCTGAGTTTGATGCTCAGTAAACAGGGTATTCTGCTCTTTAGATATTTTTCAAGTACACACATGCTGCTTGGTACCATTGGTTTGTAAGCAAGGAAAGTTTAATAAAAAAAAGCATTTAGCTCAGCGTTTTTGTGTTGCCAGCTTGTTCAGTAGCATCAGCTGTTGAATCGCTAAAACTAGGCTTTGTCATGAGCCAGGTGGGAAGCTCGCCATGCCTGAAGTTGGACAAGTTCTTTTTTGTAGAGCCTGATCACATAGTTTCATTAAAATCTCCTTTGCAAAGACAAAGGCTATGCATGAGAGTAAACCGGGAGCCAGCCCTACATCCTGAGTAACAACAAGAGACACACACCTATCTGGCTATGAGGGAAGTTAAGGACGGTGCGAGGCAGGCTTTAATTGCACAGAAACCCTGAGGATAAATGTGGGTGGTGGCACTGTATATACATTACTTCCCATGTCTTTGGACTTTTTCAGAAGGGCAGAGGCTCCTGGTTTGAATCTGCATTAACTCCAGAGATACAAAATGGCTGTTATGCAGCCATTTTGGATATTTAACATGTAGATAAGGGCCCTGACTCAAAGACCACTGAAGACCGTGGTAGTCTTTCCATTGACTTCAATGGGCTTTGGATCAGGTCCTCACTGCATTTGATTCCTGACACACCCTGCTTCCAGCATGTCTCTTTTTCGGTTACATGGCTGCACCTGGTATGGCAGGAGCAGGAAGGTGAACCAGTCCTCTACAGCCCCATTAGGGTGACCAAGACAGCAAGTGTGAAAAATCAGGACGGGGGTGGGGGGCAATAGGAGCCTATATAAGAAAACAGACTATAAAATCGGGGCATCTGGTCATCCTACACTGTTCCACTGGGCGTAGGATGCCTAGGGCCTTATTCTGCCATGTGTTCTCAACTGCTGTTCATTTCAATGGGAGTTGAGGGAGCTCATGTTGCAGGATGAGCAATGGATGTGCTGCCAGTCCAGGACATGGCTTCTTGCTGGTAGTATTGTGTCAGTAGATATAAACCCTCAATACTTTGGTTCACACACCTTAAGGGCTGTGTGCATTTCTAGCCTACAAGAACTGTTTGCTTTGCAAAATGTTGTAACAATTGCAGAAAGTCCTTGTAGGGGTTGCATAGGGCTAGGGGGTATGTGTGTGAGTGTGTGTGTATTATATATTGCCAGAGCTGGCAATGTTATAATAGTATTTATAGCTATTTTGTATTTTTAACGTCTATACATTTATTTTAAAATGAATCTCACATGAGGATTCTATTATTTGCTCTAATGT
This sequence comes from Lepidochelys kempii, assembly GCF_965140285.1. Classification (NCBI taxonomy): domain Eukaryota; kingdom Metazoa; phylum Chordata; order Testudines; family Cheloniidae; genus Lepidochelys; species Lepidochelys kempii. Next base: position 97,125,184 of record NC_136388.1, on the reverse strand, counting down.
TTTCATAAACATTCAATTGATATATGATAAGTAATCAACATGATGCAAAATAAAATAAAAGTCAAAATGTGTCATTTGTTCCTCCCTGTTTCCCCCCTTCATGTTTACTTCTAGTCTTGCAAGAGGTCCATGCAGGGAACTCTCAGTGTTGTCAGTGAGACCAAGGTTTACTCCTGTGACATTTGGTGTTTCAAGCTGGGCACCAGAAAAACGAGCCAAACAAATGAGGATTAAGGTCTTGATCCAGCATCCACTGGAGTCAGTGGAAACCTTTCCATTTATTTCAGTGGGCCCAACTGTTGAGATAACTTTTGCAAACACTAGTTACTATGAATATCCTAATTTCTATGCAGTTTTAATTTATTAAACCTACCATACTCTACTGTAGAGTCCGTGTGATGCTGTTTTTAATCAGGATGACATTGCAATGAAGTCTACATCTATTATAGTCCCAATTTCAGACTAAGACTACTTGATCAACTTTTAAAAACACTGTTAAGGAACTAGAACAACTGTAATACTAAAGTGACTCTGAGCTGCTTATGTTTATTTTACTTAACGTTGAAAGAAAATATATATAGTAAAGAGAACACTTGTTATTGAAAGCTTACCAGCACTTAACTTTTTGTTATTGGTATCCTATTTCTAGGTTTCATTGTTTTATAGTAGAATAATAAATGTATACCTCCAGATTGACAATACATTGTCATTGTGTAAGAATGAAGCCATCACAAATGTCCTGTACAAAGTTAAGAGTTACAGATGCATCAGTGAAACATTTATTGGTTCTGACAATGTTTTCTTTCCTGTAATTTTCTGCTGTTAATCTTGGCCAATCTTTTACATAAAAGCTAATTGTCAGTGTCACAATCTGATGAAATAGCATTCTACAAAAAAAATTGATGCAAAGAAGGGACATTCAAGAAATACTGCATTTCATAAACACAATCGCTAGAGCATCAGGAGAACAAACGGGGTTTTATAAACATAGTTATGAATATTTAAACATGCAAAATGAAAATGTTACTAAATGTCTGGTTTCTATTATCTTTCAATGAACATTTTCAATTCCTGTAAACATTAATAGCTGCGGGCACCATACCATTACACCACAAAAATGATTTATGTGTAATATGAAAGTGTATTAAAATGCACAAGTGGCTCTCCTGTCTTCTAAACTGAAGTGTTCTTGGAGTGGAAACAGAACCTTTTTGCATCTGTCAGCAACTTTGTTATTAAATGATACTAAAATCGAAGCAAAGTATTTGAAAATGTAAGATGACTTCAGTGCGTTTGGGGCTCCTTCCTGTAATCCCTTTTTGGACAAAATTCCCACAGAAGTCAAGATGATAATATTAATTATTATTTATTAATGTTATGTTAAAGTTCCCACAGGTGTGCTAGGTGCTTCATGGCAAACACCAAGTCAGTTCCTTGCACTGAAGAGTTTACATTCTGAATAAGAACAGTTTAGGATCTACAAGAACTTCAGGATGCGGAGCTTAGCGCTTGGTCTGTAGCCCACTAAAGTCAAGAAAAAGACTCCCATTGACGTCAATGTGTTTGAGATCAAGCCTTTAAATGGGAGTGTGTACGGTAGTTTAGATACTGATCCTCTGCATGAGGGTGACAACAGGGAACTCTTTTGTACTCCACTGATTTTAATAGGGTTTTGTGAAGGCACAGCCGTTTGACTGTAGGATCAGGGCTTTAGCGTTATGCAGTTACTTTTGCTATAAGGCATTAAGATAACGTTACACTTTACCGTGCTGCTTATGGTATAAACACAACTTTTTCTTATGCATCGGGAATCTGTCATTTTGCATTCATCACACATTTAAGAGGATGGCTCTGAGCCTACATTCCTGGTGTGCCCTTTGTACTCTCATGTTTCTCCCACGGTTGCTACCATCAGTGGTGCTGCAGTGGTGGTAGCAAAGGTGGTAATTTTTAAGGCAAAGGACCGGATTATCAGTTGCACTAAGGTTGCTTGCTCGGGCAGTGTAAAGGGGCTTTAAAGGGGCCTAAATTACATGTACACTGACTTAAGGACCCTTTGCGCAGCCAGAACAATATAAAGCAACCTTAGTGTAAGTGAAAATCAGGCCCCAAAAAGGCTTCAGTAAAGTCTGGAGCATTACAGGGGTATTTTGGGGGCCTGATTCTCACCTGCCTCTCACCTTACTATTATTATCGACCCTTGGGCAAAGTGGGTGTGAAATGCTCCCACTCTGGTTTGGTATTGTTCGGCATGCGGCTGAGAGTGACTGCAGCAGGGGCAGGGCAATTGAGAATGGAGCCCTGTGTTTCTGTTTGCTGCTTTTGCCTGGGGAACTGTAGACTAAAAGCTTCAACATAAGAACACAAGAGCGGCCATACTGGGTCAGACCAAAGATCCATTTAGCCCAGTATCCTGTCTTCCGACAGTGGCAAATGCCAGGTGCTACCGAGGGAATGAACAGAACAGGTAATCAAGTGATCCATCCCCTGTCGCCCATTCCCAGCCTCTGACAAATAGAGGCTAGGGACACCATCCCTGCCCACCCTGGCTTATAGCCATTGATGGACCTACCCTCGAAGTTACCTAGTTCTTTTTGAATCCTGGTGTCGTCTTAGCCTTCACAACATCCTCTAGCAAGGAGTTCCCCAGGTTGAAGAAGTTCCTGTTGGGAAGGGAAGTTGGAGAGTGCAGCCTGTGGGGTAAGCAAGGGAATCAAGATATAGAGGGATAACATGAAAGAGGGCACAGAGGCAGCTCTAGGAAAGGAGCAATAGAAGAGGCATGGGGTGCAAAAATAGGCCAGGGCCAGTAAAAGGAGACTAGAGGCAAAAGGTGGGAAAGATGTAGGCCTTGGATGTCCTTGAAGGTGTGTATCTAAAGCCAAGTCCTGATCTCCTTACTCAGTGTTTGCACAGTCTTTGCTCAGGAAAAACTCTCACTGGGAATTTGCTTGAATAAGGACCTCAGGATTTGGCCCAGGAACAAGCTTAGATTTCCACTCATACTGCCCAGTTTTAGGGCCCAGCCGGGTAAAGTTCTAGACTGCCATGGCAGTTTGGAGCATTCACTGACTACAGGACCAGGCCTGGCTCGTAGTCGGCCAAGGAAGTTGTCACTTCTTTCTCCACGGTGGGTATTGTGGACCTTTCCACTGACTCCAATCAGTGCTAGATCAGGCCTTGTAAGATCATGGCCTTTCTGAATTTAAAAAGGGGTGTTGGGCTATAACTGGTCCCAGTGGGATGCTCGTGTCAAGCAGAGGTCAGGCAGTCCTTGGCAGGCAGGACAGAATGGAGCTGGCAAGGTTTTTTTTGGCCAGCTGCTGCTTACTCCAATGGCACATGCCATTTTAATGTAGAATGACTTAGATCTGCCATTTTTAGCATATTTGAAAAGCCTCATCACCATTTCGAACAAAGTCCACAGAGTTTTGCTCGGTACGGTACATCCCAGGGATTGGAGAGGAAAATGGAAATTGCTCAAATTATTTTGCCTTGTGTCTGAAAAAAGCCTTCAGATTAGGCCATGTCAGTATAGCCCTTATCAAAATCTATGATAAAAGCTTCTCTTGACTAGTTAAATCTGCACATACAGTCCCATCAGTTTCAGCTAGAGGATTATTTACCATACTCAGCAAAGACTTGCCTCTCCAAAAAATCTTCAGAATATGGTCCAAAGGCCTTGAGATAGATTTTAAAGTCTGTCAATTTGTTAATTCTTAAAGTGGAAGCACAATCCTGTACTTTAGTTGCAAATTGTCTAGTAGAAATTGGTCCTCTCTCACACTCTCTCTCTCTCTCTCTTTTTTTAAGGAAGATCCTGCTAGAAAATGTAAGCTTCTTGTGAAGTGATGGATTCATTTCAAACATCTAGAATTTTTCTTCATTTTTTTAAAAGAAATTCTGTTCTTGCTGTCTTTCTCTGAGATTGTTCAGGTCCATTATACCAATGCCAAAAACAAATATGCCAAAATCCAGATGTGGCTGGTTTTTCCTTCTGAAATATTTATGTAGAATGGGGAAAAATCTGTTATTTTCAGAATTAAAATAACATTCTTCATTTCTACCAAGTAATATCTTTATTTTGTATCAAGTCATCAGAAACATCATCGTACTCAGCAAATTATCTTCAACAGCAACTCCATCAAGAGAATCCTGGAATAATCAGCATGAGGAATGGATGTCACTCTGAGACAGATGCCTACATTTCTGGGTAATATAGTGCCATTTTAATATCTTGCTTTTAATTCAGCTCAGAGAACTGCTTGATGGACAAGGCACTGATGCTCACCAATCTGAATTCAGTTGTTAGCGGTATGTCAGATATTATTGTTCACAGCCAATCGTATAATAGCTGGAGCATCAGCTGCTATTAAGGGTATTATGACCTCTTTGATTCCAGCCCTAAAACGCCTGCTCCCTCCTGTACATTGTGGCCTCTTGTTTGCTTCTGTAGTCACAAGAACAGAAGGTCTTTCGTTAACTTCTGACCATTGACATATTAAATGAAGATACACATTTGAGCAACTTCAGTGATTTCAATTGACTCATCAATTGCCATTACATAGCAGTCATCATGTTTCACTTTGCTAACAAGCTGATCTACCATATCTGATGCCAACAATTTAGTCCTTCAAACAAATGACATGTTTGATGAAAAAAATCTTTTTTAAATTCATTATGCATTTCAGCTTTTGTCTTTCCTTCCAGTACAGCATCTGTTGCAGCAGGGATACATTCCTTGATCTTTTCTGAGTCTGCAATTATTTTTATGCTTGTCCAGTATCCCAGAGATGTGAAACAAAACTGCCTGGCTATACTGTTGCATGCTGAAACTTTACACAGAGATTCAGTTTCATCTCTTGGAACTGACTGCATTAAAGCAGTTTTATCAGTGCATGCGTGTGATGATAAAGCAGCATGAAGGACAACAGTGAACTAAAGCCCCTGTTTCTCCCCACCCCAAAAATAACAATATGCTATCCATCCTTTGTTTTGTTCTTTAGCTATCTGGAGGAGCAGTGTACATTCAATTGAATTACTAACCTTTATCTTTGGCATTTTTGCAATGGTGGAAAATGGTAGAGTTAAGAGTCCTCAGGGGAGTTTTATACCAAATACTCTGTGCAAAGACAAATTAATAGTGATGGCGTGATATATTTTCCCATATAAAACCAACCTAGAAACAAATATAAAACTAAAGTAAAAATGATTTCTGTGGGACCCTGAGCTCTTAGTGTGTGGGTACACCCCTTGTTGCTGGGTGATATTATCCTGCTATGACCCTCAAAATTACTTACATAGACATTGCTAGAGTGCTCCCATGCGGCTCTCAAATGGACTGCTCTTTGCTTTTGCATTCGCCCACATCTCTCATGTCTGGGCTATAGAAATAACTGAGACTGGAAGAAACAACTAGTGTCTTCAGTGCCATGGAGGATTCAGTCAGCTTTACTGTTCCTAACTCTGCTGATTACTGGGGATGAATCAAGGAGCCATTTGGGTCAGATGCTGCCAACTTTGTAGACACGGAGTGTCAAGAAGCTTTTTTGTCAACTTCATATCATTAGTATATTTGTCCTCAAGTTCAAAGCAGTGTTGGCCTCATACTTGTGATGTTTTCTGCCCTTTGCCCTTTTTGTTGACTCATCCCTCTTCCCTTTGAGGTCAACATCAAAATAGAGATGTATGTTTCTTTAGCCTGACCATGGGTCTGACTTTTTAGATCAGGAATCCTATAGTCCATTTGTCTTCCCATCTGTCAGCTGGCATTTGAAGCCAGCTTGTGCCTCTATTCTTTCAGACAAGTGTGAGAATCAGTAGGGTTTTTATAGAGAAGGTTTCAGTCGCTAAAGCATTTGCTAAGATACCACCTATTAAGAGCCCTTGATGGCACCTTGAATAGAGATCAAAAGCAACTGAGTTCACTTCACAACTTTAATTCCATCAGTCAGTTTAGGGCATTGAGGGGGGGCACTGTGGTCTAGTGGTTAGAGCACAATGGGACAGTGAGACTCTGGATTCCATTCCTGACTCTGCCACTGAATGACTTTGGGCAGGGATTGCACCACTGCAAAAACGGGTTTTACTAGCATTGCTTAATTTAATAATTTACAATGCAGTGTGGTTATACATAATGCAGATTATCTTAATATCAACAAGGCCTGGATTCTCTTGGCCCCAGTTCAGCAAAGTGTTTAAGCACATGCTAAAGTCCATCTCCATTCAGCATAGCATTTATGCAAGTGCTTAACTTTAACCAGAGGCTCAACATTCTGTGGTTAAATGCTTTCCTGAATATGGGTGGCCTGCTGAACTGGGAGTCTTTATGTCTCCGTTTCTTCCTCTGTACAATGACAACAGAGCTGTAGGGAGGCTTAATTAATTAACGATTGTAAAAACCCTTGAGATCCTTAGCTAAATGGTACTATCCAGTAAAAAGTATTGCTGTTAATACTACTATTATTACGCAATCATTCATGTTTTATACTTTCCGATACTGCCAATAATAGAGTATGTATATAATGTATGTTTCGCAGCAGGGAGAGTATTAAAGGCAGTGTGGAAAAATCTTATCCTTCAAAAGATTAATTCTGCATTAAGCTGCCCATTCTCTTAAGCATTACTGAGGACCATCAGAAGGGGTAATTTATTTTTCAGAAGTGTTTCTGTTTTAAATGCTTGTAAGACCCTGCTGCGATCCCTTTGAAATTTTGGGGAAGCAATTTCCCTTACATTGTATTTTTGGCATTGTTGTTTGACATTGTATTGTGTGCTAATTGGAGGCGATGACCACACAACTCTTCCCAGCTAACTTCATAAGCGTGAAAGTGAAATGAATGACAGTGCCTAGTTCTGAGTTTATAAGCACTGCGAGAAGGTTCTGATGTGCTAAATCTGAGAATGGGAACAAAGTGTCCCCCTTATATTTCGATGGCATTCAATAGCACGAAATCCAGAGGAGCAGAATGGTAAGTCCTCAGATACATGGTTAATTTTACATAGGTGCTAAAGTTCCATGGACTGCACATGCTTAATGCGTTGCTGAATCAGGGCCTTGCACAGCTCTGGTGGCTTATTCAAGTATATCAGTATTTTGATCGTCCCATTTGGGTGTAAAGTAGCATGTGATTTGAGGTGGTCAAACCTACCCAGTGAATAGTGAATCTCAAGCTTTGAATACGTATAGCTCCAGGTGCAGTAATCCATTGGCTGAGGTATATGTACAAAAACCAGTTATATAATCCTTTTTAATCGCAAACTAATTAATACCAACAGGATTGTTCATGGGAAATTTGAAAAGAGAAAAAAGCGCTAAATCCCTGAGATAAATTATTTTCTACAGATTGTTCACCCTGCATCATTGAGGAATAACTTTATGCACCTGAAATTGACAATTGTCAGGCAGTAGAATAGGAGCGAGTTGGGCAATAATCCCTTTTCTCCTAATACTACTCCTTTTGTCCAAATCATCCCTGTTTTTGGAGCACCAACACCAGAACTGAGCTGAGTGAAGTCCATTTTAGGAGGAAAGCAAACACCTTACTACTTAGTTACACACACAACTGCAGTTCAAGGTCAGGTTATAGATTTTGAAGTATCCCCTGTGATTGGGATTATCAGGTACAATCCAAGCAATAAAAACGCTCTCTCTGTTCATTTTGGATGGATGTTTTATTGGTAGCTGCACCAAAGGCCCTTCATTTGCTGCTGCATTTTGGGGGTGAAGGCTGAGGTGGAATTGGAAAAAGTTGTGGTAAAGTTTTGCGAGTTCTTCTGGGGTTCTTGGATTTTTTCCTGAGGGAACCACATGTTAACAGAGAGTTTGGCTTGTGGATGTTGCCCTTCTCCTTCACAATTGCACAGCCTCCCCTCCCTTCCTAGTCATGATCACATGACTTTACCATTCCTCCTGTTGACACTCTCTGTGTCAGCCATAGCAGCTGATTGCATGGAAAATTAACATTATTTAATGTAATTGTGGTTGTCTTTAATGCAACTCAACACTGGAAACGAGGAGTCGGCATCTTGTGACTAGCCATCTCTCTTGGGACCAAGTGTTCTGAACTCTCCCAGTGTCCCAGAGAATGCAGTTTAGGAACCTGTGCAATTAGCACATTTTGCATTACCTCTCTTTAAAAAGTAACAAAAATCTTTATGCAACTTACACCAGGAGAGTATGGCTATTTGTCTTGCTGCAGTGGCTGGTCCACGAGGAGGTTTCTGGGTCTGCTATTGCCCATACCTTTAGGCTTAAATAGTGCTGGCTTCTACATGTAGTACTGATGGTCCCCAGTTCAATCCTGCAGGTGGCCCAAGCAGGACTGATTACCATTACATAAACATTAGCATTAGATATTTTCTTATATATCATTTTAGGAATGAAGGGAAACTATATTTCTTCGTTTCTACCTTTAAACTCAATGAAGAACTAGCTCTTTGTGTCAAGGTCAAAGGAGGTTATTATAATTGTTTTCTGATTTACTTAAGCAAACTGTGAGAAGCAAGTATGTTTTTTCAAACTTATTTTTCATTCATTATATGGATGCCTACAAATCTGCCATGGTCTTCTTACATTTCTAGCATTCTACAGCAATTTACTCCTGAAGCAAAATATCCAGAATTTAGGTATGATAACAAAAGCACTGGAACTGTCAGTCTGCTGCAAAGCTGGATGATACCAGAACAATACAATGGTATTTGGCAAGAATAAATTGTGCTAATTACTAAAATGGTCGGGCTACTTACCCTGACTATTTAATCACAGGATTCTGGACTCAATTGCATACCCACAGCATCCCCTGACATAAATGGGAACAACGGGCATGTGCATCTGCTGAGAGAATGTTGCCTAGAGTAAAACCTGTCACATATAGTTGTTGACCTGCACTTTGTGCACCCATTTACACTACTGCAAAGTGGGGTGAAAAACGTCTTCATTCCAATTTCATAGCATTTTACACCCACTTTGCACCAATGTCATTGATTCCACAGGATGGTGGGTAACAGAAATTCAGTCTTTTGGCCAAACAAATTAATTTAAGCAATTGTCTTGAGGAGAAGAGAGAGCAAATCAGATGAATGTGACAAGTATTGAGACTTTGTCAGAAGGAATCACACCAAAGAAAACTGGGGGAATTCTATAACAGGAGACAGATTGGGCCAAATGCATCTGTGGTTTAATTTTATTGAAGCCAACAGAGCTACACCAGAGGAAACTTGACCCATTCTGCAACTCTAGGCAGTTAGGTCATTTGGCTAGGTATGCTTGATTTTCTGGTGTATTATTAACAGATGGAAAGGTGGATGGGTAATTAATGGACTGGGATGACAACAAGAGCCCATATTGTGGCACTGCTTGTAAAGCAGAATTCCTCATCTGAAGTTCTTCTTAAAATATCTCCTTTAAAAACTGGTGTCATAACATGGCCCAGGATCTTTTCACCCTTTGCTGGAGATTCCATGCTGCAGCACCTATTATGACTGATGCAGTAAAGAAGCCGTATTATAGCAATTATTATTGACCGCCCAAGAGTTTAAAAGTGTCTTCTTACTGGATTAGCACTAACACTGGTCAGGAATTTTTCAGCAAAACATTTTTATACCAACCAACCCCCCCCCCCCGATTCATTAAAACGGAAACTTTTAGTGGAATGTGTTAGTTTCAATGAACATTTTGACATGCAGGTTTCTCTGGGCCAGGATGAAATTTCTGGTCAAGATGAGAGAGCAATGGGCCCATTCCAGAAGAACTAAGATGCTTTCCTGGGATGGGGAAGATACAGATTCAAGTCCCTGCCCTGAACCAGGCAGCGTAGGGAGCTGAACACAGGTCTCCCACATCCCAGCTGAGTGTGCTAACCATGAGGATATTCTGGGGAGGGGCTCTGTCTTTCATGTTTTATCATGAACATTTCTGAAAGATTTAATTGTTTTTCTGACTCAGAATGAAAACAAACATCAAAGCCTTGAAACTTTTTTCCAAAACAGTATTCTTGTTTTCTATCCAGCCCTAACTTCCACTTCACAGAAGTAAACCATAATATTGTACAGAACTTGACATTCCAAACTGTTAAAAATACCAGTCATTTGATACAAGTGTCCTTCTTTAGAATATAAGTAATGCTAGTATCACGTCTGACTCTTTACAACTTCATTTACCTTCATCTTTTTCATTATTTGCAGAAGGCTAACATCCTGCTATTGGAATTTGGTATTATGATGCCATCCTTAAAAATATGATTTCTATATTGTTCATCTCTCTCGCCTGTCAATGTAAACCCACTGTAAATAAATAGACTCTGCTAAATTGTAATGCAAGTTTGTATCATTATCTTGCTACAATTGCAGACTTCATTATGGATCAAGAATACACAGATTGGCATATGCAGTTTTTCAGTACTGTGGTAACACATTTCCCATACATTAGTGCTTGCATGCAGTGGTAATATTGCTCTTACTTGTATGTAGTATGAAAGGCCTTTACTCCTCTCTGTCTGGCAAGACACATGTTTGCTGATATACTTACTATAGCCAATCAAGTCAGCTAGTATGTTTCATATTCGGTAAGTTATGCCTTTGCTTGCAGTGGTAGATTAAAGTCTTTCTCAGTGTTGCCTGAGACTGCATTGAATTGATCCCTTTAATGCAATTGCCTATGCCTTTTCAGAAGTTTGTTCCTTTTTATTGTTTTCTGAGAACAAGGTAAAACTCCCCTGAGCGCACAGATTTCTTTATATCGTAAAATGACATTACACTGCAGCTCAAGAATTGAAGTTTAACTGTGGGCAGATTCCATTTTCAGATAGCATTGTGGGGAGACTCTGTTTTCAAAAAAAGAAAAGGAGGACTTGTGGCACCTTAGAGACTAACATATTTATTTGAGCATAAGCTTTCGTGAGCTACAGCTAACTTCATCGGACGCCACAAGTTCTCCTTTTCTTTTTGCGAATACAGACTAACACGGCTGCTACTCTGAAATCTGTTTTCAAAAGCATTAATTCAAACCACACTGATGCTCAACTGTTTTAAAAATAGGGGAATTTGCACATGTTTTTTATTAGAATACACATAAAACTAAAGTACAAAACAGTAGGTTTCAGTCATAAAAGAGAATAGTAGAGAGGTAAATTTTATGACTAGTTCTTTATATTAATGAATCCACTTTTCTTGCTGAACTAAATATGGATGAGTGAAAACACAGCAGTGGGGTTAGCCAGTGAAGCAGAGGAAGTTGTGTGGTTCAGAGTTCATTTCACAAGCCTTCGTCTAGGACAGAAATTGAGCACCGAATATTTGGTATCTTCTTTACTACCCAAACCACTAAAGAGACATTTTCAGTCTAATCAAATCACTGTTCTCCAGAAATCACTTCCTTAAGAAATACCCATATGTTGAGGGTCTCACCTGTACTTTGTGGGAAAGAAATTTATGGGCCAGAGCCATTCACTGTGTAATTCCACTGAAGTTGGATTCAGCTGGAATAAATGTCACTGTTACACCAGGGATGAATCTTCCTTTATGTTCTATGCACTGAAGCAAGATGTGGTGTAGTTGTAGATGGCTTTAGTTAACTGTAACATCTGCAGATGGTGGGATTCTTCAACAGTCATGGCACTGCAATCTCAGTGTTATGTGGGCACCTTAACCAGACACCCAGATCTTACTTTTGGAAGCTTAGATTTGCAATTAGGCATATAAACAAGGGTATTTACAGGCCAGAGAGCCAATGTGCCTGTCCAAATGTGGAATTGGGACCTCTTTCCCCCCCAAAAAAATTAGCTGTGGTTGTGTGCGTGTGTAGTGCTTTGGAATGGTGCTGCCTTCATCTGGAAACTGCTGGGAGGAAGAACAGAATATAAGCAATTGTGACAAGGTGGACAGAGCCATCCAGTGATTAGCAGAGAAGGGGTTAATTAATCCCCTCCCTCTGGCTAGAGGCAGAACCACAAATGCAGAGGGCCTTGCAGGGTGGCAGGGCTGGGCCTGCTGTGGGGAATCAATTAATCCCCTTCAGCAGCCTATTAAGAGGGGAGCTAAGAGTCAGTCTGGCAGTGAGAAAGACTCTCTAGACAGAGGGTTAGAACTGGGAAGTGCTTAATAACCCACAGTTCAGACCTTTGCTTTGAGCTGAACGAGGCTGCGCGTAACTTACCTCTGGAGTTTGGTGGAAGGTTGCCCTGTGTATCTTTGGCCCTTAACGAGATAGGATGCCGTTTACATGTGCACACTGTTTTACCCAGAAAGGTGGCAGCGTAGGTGTGCAGAAACCCTGTGTGTCCCCCCGGTCTGTCAGCGTGCTCTCACCCTGCAGCACAGGGCCTCTGCTGAGCAGGCACCCAGGTCAGCTCCTAAGGAACAAGCTGTGGGAGTGGAGGGTGAGTGCACCTAGCAGGTTAAAGCTGTCACACAAGAAAGCAGCCGGGGCCTGATTCTTCACTGCCTTGCAATTTCTGTAGTTATTGCTCAGGTGTGAAATGCTACTCTGTTGAGTTAGTCAATGAGCTTGCAGAGCAGAGGAGCAGCAGGCTTCTTGGCTCTGTATAAAAGAAAGAATTTATAAGGGGGGGGGAACAGCCTTCCAAAATAAGCATGAGTGCACTGGGGAATGAGAGTGCTGGATGGTAGGGCACTGACTGAGGGAATTATCCAGGAAAAGAGATCAGAGGAGCAAGTGCAAGGCGGCTGGGTAAAGGTGGAAGTTTTTTGGAAGTTATCATTTCTCTTGCAGTGAGAGGCAGCTGGAGACACACCTAGGTCTGGGTACTGGAAAGGGCAGGGGAACCCAATGGTGTTCTGATGAGTATGCAGCTGCTGTCTGGGTCCACTTCTAAGATATTTAAAAGAAAAAGGAAGAACCAGCACTGGAATGAAAGCAGGCAGAAATCCAGGCTTTTCTCTGGTGTTCCCAAAGCCATTCCAGATGGGAGAAAGGTAAGAAATAGGAGCAAAAGAGAGAAAATGGGAAATTTTATGTAAATGTGTGTTTATCCCTGCACTTAGTTCTGTGACTCTACAAATGAACTCCCCAAGAGCTGGGTATCCTGTTGCAGTGATACTGCAGACCCCAGACACGAGCTTTCAGAAGATGCTATGGATGCCTGTTCCAAGCAGGCCAGGCAAAGAGGAGGAAGGGAAAAGCACAAGAGGGAGGATGAGAGGATTAAAGCAAATGATAGGAGATGCTGCTTCCTTTAGCTCTAGCCAAGCTCTAGTGGCCAAACTCCACTCTGTGTTTGCTCTGCATTGCATCAACTCATGTCTTTGAATTGTATCAACCCTGTTATCTGCCTGGCAGTGATCTACCTTCTTATGCTGCTGTGTCCATTTAATGGTGCTATCTAAATGATTATTAATAACCAGAGTTTGCCACTCGTCTCTTAGTCCTGTCTACACAAGCTTTACAACCAATGTTATCAATCATGCTTGAATTGTTTAAACTTGACCCTGCCAAGGACTCTACCATGCTATGGTAGATTACGATATAGTAGACCCTTAAATAGAAACCATGTTCTAGTGCATGTTAATCAACCAGATTATGTCTAATGATGGCCTCAACCAAATTCAAGCCCTGACTAGAGAGAGTTGCTAATGTGAGTAAGACCTATGAGGGGCCAAAAGAAGAGGTAGCAAACTCCTGCTCTCCAAACCATGCCACCACTAATGGCCATTGGGAGTGACAGACTCTGAGCCCTCTTTATAGTGAGGGAAACTAGGACTGAATAATGACAGTAGGAACAGTGCTATTGTTTTCTGTCTTGAGGTTCCAGTGGTTCTGGTTACAATGTGTCTCTTGTGGCTTTTTCTCATTTTCACTTCAGATATTAATGTAGGGCTGAACCCTATTCCCATTGAAGTTGATGGCAAAACTCCATTGACTTCACTGATGGAGGCAAGTCCACTGAAGTCTCTGTTTTGAGCAATTCTTCTGTTGTACATGTGGGTTTGTTTTATTCTGTCCATCAGACTCGTTGCACTGATGTTTTCCCTCTCTCTGGAGCAAAATGTTGCGTTCTTTTATGTACTATAGCAAATGTCTCAAAAGAAGAATTGCTCAACCAAAAGATTTAGCAACTTAGTCAAGTTAAACCAGTCCTCCCCCTCTACCTGGCATAAACATGTGTATGTTTGCAGTGTTGTAGCTGTGTTAATGCCAGAATATGAGAGAAACAAGATAGATGGGGTAATATCTTTTATTGGACCAACTTCTGTTGTTGGAAGGTGGAGGTTTTGAGTTTCACAGAGCTCTTCAGATCTGGGGAAGGAAATCTGTGTCTGAACTAAACACAAATTAGGACAGATTATTAAGCATAAGGGCTTAACATGTGGTAGGAGACCACTTAAAATGGAGTTTAAGCATAACAATCTAATCCTCAGTTGCCATTCCATTGTAAGTGGTAACCTGCAACATGTTAAGCATAGGGGACCCTATTCAAAGCCTTTCTAGTTCTGAAATCTACCAAAGATTTTCTGTGTACAGAAATGTCAGCGAATGTATAAAGATTCTCCCAGAAATTGCTCCTGCAGGGATTGCTACTCCATTGCAGCAGAATTACAGAGGTACAGTGGGCTCTTGTTAGGATATGGGCAAAGGAATGTTTTGGTAGGCAAAGGGTGAGCAGAACCAAACTTCTGTTTATATCACCTGGGAGAGGAAAAAGGTACAATGCAAAGGGGGATCCTGTAGGCAGAGCCTTGTAGTCACTGGATCTTCACATGGTCACACGTTCACCTTTGAGGATCCCCTGGCAGGATCAGGGCCTAAAACTTGTAACTCTCTAAAATATTTCATACAGGTATGTATGCTCCTCTTAGTTCTGAGTGAAGACCCCTATTGACATCAATGGGCCACAGATTAGGCTTTAATACAAAAAACCTTTATCTTCAGCAGGCTTCTGCAGTATTTCATCTTCTGCCTATTTATTAACCTGGGCAAGGAGCTATGGTATTTACAGAGTGACCCCTTCATACCTGCTGGTGAGCTGGTGCTGCATTTCTACATGCTTCTGGTGGAACAGGAGGTGGTTACAATTCTTACTTTGTATTTTTAACATAGAAGATCTTGCTCCAGACACTGATGTTCTCAACTATGTCTCTGACCAGAGGCTCCTTGCCTCATTTACTTAGATTGTAAGCTGTTTGGGGTCAGGGACTGCCTCTTCTGTTCTGTTTGTATAGTACCTAGCACAATGGGTCCTGGTCCATGACTAGGGCTCCTCAGTGCTACCACAATACAATTAATAACTTCGGGCCAAATCCTGACCCTGTGGAGATCAGCGGGTGTTTTCTTATTGATTACAGTGTGATCAAGGTTTGGCCAGTAGTTCAATAATGATTTGCCCATGTAGTTGGGTCTCTGACTTCTGGATAGACAATATTGACCTGTGTAAAACTCCTGACGTGGAAGAAGGAAAAAGGATGGAGTAGGCAGTGCATGGTTTGGCTTGCTGATCTCTGCCTTGTCGAACAAACCTGGGCTAGTATAAAAAAAGCCAACCTTAAGAGGTCCCGCTGGCTAGCTAGCTTTAGTGTGACTATTCATATCTTCTTTGCATGGTGCCTACTCTGAAATCTGAACCCCTAGGTTCAGTGCTGTTACTACACGGTTCTTTCTTTGAGTAATTAGTTAGTACATTGTCCACTGATAGTGTAAGAGAATTTTCCTTCTAGGCTACCATTTGAAGATTTAATTTAAATAAGGGGAAAATGGATTTTGAGATTTAATATTGGAAAATTGGAACTGGATGTGGAAAACCAGAAATAATCTCAACTTTTGCTGACTTTTTTATAAACAACTTTATATAAATCTGAATTGGACTTCTGTGACCTTGGACAGCTTAAACTACAAATGTCTGCATTACAGCTTCCGTGATATCAGACCAAGGATCCAATTGCCACATGCCATGGCTAGCCTCCACCCCTAGGTCGAGGGCCTTCTATAATCGCTTATGTGGGACACTCTCCCCTTCAGGATGTGATTGTGAAGGAAACTGAGCCTCACAGGCTCCTGATTGTGGAATTTCCTGGGCACAGGGTCTGGCTCACAGAAAACAGAATGGCTAAATGGTTAGAATTTTGATAAACTATCTCGTACTGTTCCCAGTTGAGGCAACTTACCATCTTTTTTTTCTTTCTCTCTCTCTCCCTTGTGCAAACCTCACATCTCAATGTGCAGCTGTTCCAAATGGCACATCGTCTTCCAGTAAGTACTAGTTTGCCCCAGTGGAAGAGAAGGAGTTTCCTCAATAGAATCCTACTGAATGAAGGGGTTTCTTAATTAAAATAATAATCTGAAAGTCATCATTGATCAACGGGTAAACAAGCTGATTGCAGTGAGGGCATGAATGGTTCTAATAAGCACGTGCAGCTATTAAATTAACCATGGCTCACAGACCGTCCATGGGGGCATGGCTATTTTTAAATAACTACTTTTCACAAGTGCTCGACTCATCCCACCCCCGAAAGGACTTGTGTTTGTAATATGTTGTGCAATAGAGAAAAGCCTGATTCTCTTGCAAGCCGTGGGGGTGGGGAAAGGAAGCGCAGTTAAATAAATTTCCGCCTTTGAGATGAATGGAAAAACAGCCTATACTGTAGGCATTTTAGTCTATGGGGTGTGTCCTCATGGTTACAACATGGAACTTCGGGGACCTGGGCTCCAGTCCTGGCATTGTCAGTGGATTGCTGTATGGTCTTAGACAAGGCGTTTTACCTGTGTTTGCTCAGGGGAACCCAGTCTGTAAATTGGGGTAACGGTAGCTGTCTCCCAGGGGTGCTGGGCAGGTTTGGAAGGAAGGCTCTATAGAAGTGCAAGTCGTATCCTCTTCTTTATTATTTATGTATTATTCATCACAGTAAGTAGGTTGGAATGAGCAGGAAGCTCTTAGACTCAGTAGTTCTATGAACCTATTGAACTATTATTACTTCCATAAAATACTCTTACTAAAGAATGTTTATGTACTCACAATGAAGCAAACAGTGAGCTAGCCAATGATATTTACCAAAAAAAATTAAAAATAAATGTGCTGGACAGTAGTGGAAACAGATACATCCAAAGTATATTTTCTATGTACAGTAGACCAGAACATAAATTTAGGTCATTGTCCTGCAAAGATTTAAGCAAGTATTTAACTTTATACATTGTGAGTAGACTCTCACCTAAGGCTTATTTTGTAAGCTCCTTTGGGTAGAGATTGTCATTTCAGTTTGTGCGCAATACTACACCTAGTCTTCTGGGGTCCCCGATCCCTGACTGGGGTCTTAAGGTGCAATTGCTGTACCATATAGTTAACAATACAGATGCATTTTAAAAAGATTATTAACAATAGAGGAGGAAATGGGAAGTAAGGAATCATGTAGATTTGGAAATGCTGTTAGGGAGGATGCAATCATAGGGGTCAAGCCAACCATGCTGTTCAGTGCTAGGCAATTATGCACGGGCCCCTATCTGCCAAGTGTCGTGAGACTTTCCACATGATGGCTGACAGGGAGAAAGGTGGAAAACCCAGGAGCTCAGTTCTGTCCTCATTTTCACTGGGTTGACTCCACCTGGTTACTGATGTGTGCCTCCGTGCCAAAAATCAGCAATGTTCTGCCAGGCTGCCTGGTAATCTTGGGCACAAGCCAAAGCCACCTGCCTCTCATGCTGCATAGCTGTTAGGTGCAGGGTTTGGAGGCATTTGGTCTTGGAAATCACATTTTACGTGTGTCGGGATGCTGCTTTGTAATCCAGTAAAATCAATTCATCCCTGTGCTGGTGAAGAGACTGGTGCAGGAACTAGAGGGAGGGAGGCTTGTGTCCCTCCCACAACTCCTGAGTCTGGGCTGATTCATCTCCCTAGGACTCCCGTACCTTTGGGTCTTGCAGGCCTTACTGCCCTGACCACCCTCACTCCCAGAACTCTTCTGCCTCAGTATGCCCAGACTGGGCCCTGTGCTCTGTATAAGTGCGGATATTACCTTTAGCTGCAAGGAAAGTGACTGCAGGTTTCAGTTTGCAGGAGCGGAGGTGCAGAGCCGGTGGAGATTGCTTTCACACTGCTTGGGGAGCCCTTTGGTATCGGGGTAGGTGGCATTTATGCAGCTGCAGGGTGATTGTGAATTGGGACCATTGGCTCTGCGTCTCCATTTCATTTACGCCAGTGGGACTCCACTGTCTTAAATGGAGTCACACCAGCATAACGTTGTCTACTCCGTTACACCAGTCCCAATTACTTTCATATTCTTAGGAAAAGGTTTGTGTGTGTTCCAATCATTGTAACAAGCTTTGCTCCCTTCCCTCTGACTTCTCAATTGAGTTCTGGGTGTTTTGCTTTATCAGAGCCTGTCTCCCAATTCAAACTAAGATGACAAATAAAACTTTAGGGTGAAATTCTGCTTTCAGACAGTCATACTCTGCTTCCTCCGAACTCAATGGGAGTGACATAGAACCATAGAATATCAGGGTTGGAAGGAACCTCAGGAGGTCATCTAGTCCAACCCCCTGCTCAAAGCAGGACCAATCCCCAACTAAATCATCCCAGCCAGGGCTTTGCCTGACCTTAAAAACTTCTGAGGAAGGAGATTCCACCACCTCCCTAGGTAACGCATTCCAGTGTTTCACCACCCTCCTAGTGAAAAAGTTTTTCCTAATATCCAACCTAAACCTCCCCCACTGCAACTTGAGACCATTACTCCTTGTTCTGTCATCTTCACGTGCACACGTGAAGTAAGAGTTCACATGTAAGCAGGGCTGTCCTTACCCATACGCAAAGCATGCAGCTGCATGGGGCAGCACATTTCCTGGTGCCCTGCACAGTTGCATGCTGCTGCAGCCCCTGCTTCAGCTCTTCCCTTCCCCGCCCCAGCCCCAGCCTCTTCCCACCCCTGCTCCATCCCAGCCCCGCCCCCTGAGCTCTGCAGCAGGGTCGGGCCTGTGCTCGCCGGTGGCGGGAAGTGCAGTGACCTAGCCCCAGCCACGCTGCGGTGAGTGCTGGGGGGTGGTACCCACCTAACCCCCAAGCCAGCCTCTAGCCCCCCCTCAGAGGCTTCCCCTTCCCACGAGGGGGCTGCCTAGAGCCCCAGAATTGCTAGGGACGGTCCTGCATGTTAGTTCATATGTTGATTCAAACTGGTGGCATCCAAACCTGATCTCTCTTTTTTTTTAATTAGATGCAACTTCTTTCCTGCTATCTATCATCTCAGGATCTTGTGCTATAGAGTGCTATTGTTATTAATCATGCCGACCCAGAATAGACAAACAGAAAAATGGATAATGATGGGTGACAAAGAAACATATGATTAACAGGTTTTGGGCAGGAGTAGCCATCAAATAAAGGGCCAGACCCTCTCATCCTTAGCTCTCAATGGGCCATGCTGTGTCCCTGCAGCGGGGGTTGGATTCCTGCTGCACTATGGAAGCGTTTTGGATGCTGTGCTACTGGGTCCCCCTCCCCCACCCTCTCTCTGGCCCCAGGCTGCAGGTGCGGAGCCCCTGGAGGCATACAGGGTGCATTGACTTCCCAGGCAGGTTCTCCTGCATCCTCCCAACCCTTTCCAGGTGCTTTCTGTGCTCCTAGGGGAGGTGGTTGGGGGTGGGCACCTGGAGGCAGGGTTTGCCTTAAAAAGGACAGCTTCTTTAGGCAATAACTAACGGAAAGTGAAACCTGCATTCACTTTCTTTGAAACTAAAGGTAATTTTTGCACTTGTAGAGAGCCAGCCCCTTTCACCAAAGGGCCTTGGAGCCCTTTATAAGGGCAGGTGGTATTATTTCCAATTTACAGAAGGGGAAACTGAGACACAGGAAAACAAAGTGATTTGCCCAAGGTCATAGTGAAGGTGAGTGGCAGAGCTGGGAGTAGAACCCAGGTCTCCTGAGTTCCACTCCTCATCCCCTGGCCATTACTGTTCAGCTGAACTCAATGATGTGTGAAGCAGGCCAAGTGTATATGTAGAGAAGCCCAGCGCTGTGCGAGCACTGTTGTGAGTCATGGGCATCTGGCATACCTAGACAATGCTAATTAATCATGACCATCTGGAATGGTGGCTTGCCTGCAGTAGCATGCTGTCTTCAGCATCATTTGGAAATCCCTGTTTGCTGCCAGGACGTCGTTCACTCTGAAAAGTCAACATCCTGATGTGAAAATCCCTGTGCTGCTTAGAGTTTCTCAGTCACGCAGCACTCTGATAGGCATGCATCTCCATTCAGGCAGACCTGGACTTTGCATTCATACACTGCATGCAAAATGTGCATCCAGAGACTGGTCAGATGCCTGCTTTTATGTCCATTTTCAGCACTTGTTTCAGTCACAGATTCCACCTCTGGCAACATCCTTCAGCAGCTCTCGGAGTTACTGATGCTCTAAGAGCAGGGATATCTTCCAATTGATACATGCCACGTGACTTCTAGTTTAATCAAAGCCTAGGGATCTCCCTACAGTCAGCGAGAAAGGTTGGAGGATAGTGGTCACTTATGCCAAACAAGAATCCAGGGTGGGTGCTATAGAGTTTGGAGTTCAAAATGCCCCTCACTGGAGTTTTGTTCTGGTTCTGAGTTTTCATTCAGCTTGTGGGATGGTGGGGACTCCTTAGCTATACACGTACGTCACTCTCATCACTAGCATCTCTGCACTTCACATGGTTTCTGTCCTGGGGAGGCAGGGAAGGATTACCTCCATTTTACAGCTGGGGAACTCAGGGTCAGAAGATGTGATGACTTGCTTAGGTTCACACAGGAAGTTTGGGGTGGAGCCAGGTCTTGAGTCTCCCAGTCTAGTGCCTTAACTGCTAGCCCATCCTTTCCTCCAACTTTATGCCTGATGTGCTTATCTTTGATGCTATCTTGCTGAATGACAGGCTGCCACTTGGTCTCATTCCCTCCTGGGATCACCATTCTTGTGCTCTGTTGTGCTATAGATTCTGTGTGTGCCACTTTGTCACAGATTTTTAAAGGTATTTAGTGCTGGGGGCGGGGGTGTCACTGCGTGACTCAGTGAGGCAGGTGCAGGTGGATACCAGTGCAGGGCTAGCTGGTGACAGCAGGCTGGAAGCCTGGCCAGTCTGTAACACCACAAGGCACAGAGAGAGTTCCCAGCCGAGTGGTGGTGATCCACTGGCTGGCTGCTCTTCCTGCGGGATTAAATAGCTGTCCATGGGCATCATCTGACCCGGTCCTTGCTCATGGATTGGTTGCTGCAGCATGCCTGAGGGATGAGTCATTTCAGGCTCTAGCTGAAGGACGAAGCATTGGAGGCTCTGACTGAGGGCTGACTTCACCTTAAGGCATTGCTGCACTCAGTGCTGCAACTTCTAACTGATTTAGGAGCCTAAATCTCCTTTTCAAAAGTGATTTGGGCACATTCCTTGTCCATGAGATTTAGGCTCCTGAATTAGTTCGGCATTGCAATGCTGAGTATACTTACAT
This sequence comes from Lepidochelys kempii, assembly GCF_965140285.1. Taxonomy (NCBI): domain Eukaryota; kingdom Metazoa; phylum Chordata; order Testudines; family Cheloniidae; genus Lepidochelys; species Lepidochelys kempii. Next base: position 97,103,783 of record NC_136388.1, on the reverse strand, counting down.
GAGTCATCACCATCAACTCTAGTGGGATTACTGGTGTGAGTAAATACTACCTCCCCACAGTGAGTAAAGGTCCTGTATCTGTGAAGCCTGAGTAACCCCCTCTCTGCACCCCCGTCAGTGTGTATTACACCCTGCCCAATTCACAGAAGATGTGAGTGCTACAGCCCCCAACTACAAAGCCGGGTTTTTAGGCCCAGCTATCGACTCATGCTGTCAGCTCTGCTCTGAGGGGTCCCCATTCAAACCTTGGTGCATTGGCTAACCTGGGGGCTGTTACACAGCTCAGTGTGTACCTTCCAATATGCTGCAGATGGGAATGGCAGGGGTCCCTGTGTGTGGCACTGCAATGGGGACCAGAGGCAGAGGTGGAAGCTAGCAAACCTGGCACTAGGCAGCAGATACACTGGCTTACACAGAATTTATTACAGTTTGCCTCTCCCTCGATGTGGAGAAGAATATGCACAAAACCTTTGTTGACTGAGCTGAGATTTTTTCCCCAACACTTCAAGAAAACTACACTGTTTTAGATAAAAAATATAAAACAGATTTACTGACCAGAGAAAGATTTTAACTGATTATAAGTAATAGCAAACAGATCAAAGATGGTTACCTAAGAAATAAACAAAATTGCTGCCTGTCTTATACAGACTAGATAGAATTTGAATCAAGCAGTGTCTCACCCTGTGAGATAGTACAAACAGCCTATCAAGCTTCTATACGTAGGCTAGAAATCCCGTTAGCCTAGGTCCAGCATTTTCCACAGTTCTGTCTTTGTTCCTCAGGTGTTTCCAGGTGTTCTTTTGTGTGGGGAGTGAGCCCTGTGGTGATGCCCCTGCCCCCTTATATAGTTTCTTCTATAGGGTGGGAGCCCCTTTGTTCCAAGCAAAGTTCCCAGCTCCGTTTGTGGAAAAATACAGGTACCAAAATGGAGTTCAGTGTCATGTGATCTAGTCACAAGCCGTTGCATGCTTCCGGTGAGTTCTGGCAGCCATTGTTCATAGACTGACTGAAGCATCCACAGGTGAGGATAAGCTCTTCACTGGTCCATTGTTTTCGCTGATGGGCACTGTCACTGTCTAGCTTCTTCATTATTGTACCTGAAAGGCTAATGGTGGGTGTTTCCAACTTCACAGCATCTTTCAGTAACACACTCCTAGCAAAACTTCATAACTTCACATACAATGACAGCACATACAATTCAACAGGATATTAATGTTCAACAGATCAAGACTTTTAGAATGATACCTCACAAGGCAGGCTTTGTACAAAACATGTCATAACCCTATGACAGTGGGGAATGTGGGGGTGCCAGGGTGTTGCTTTGGGGCACAGAGTGACACAGCATGTATGCAGAACAAAGACAAATACTGTGAACTGCTTCTTTGAAGTAGCATTTTAAATGCCTTATTTTATCTCTATTCTCCCCCTTTCCTGCCCCCTCCCCCCAAAGCCCAATGGCGATACTCCTCCTTTCACCAGATATCCTCCAACATGGTATTTCCTCTAGAAAGGGTTAACCTGGGTTCTCAAGGTAGTTTTGCGTAGTAGACAGTCAGATCATGCTTCTGTCACAAGATTAAATAATCTGTGAATGACCATCACTTTTGGATCCATTAACTATATTAAGCTAGCTGTTTGCCCAAAAATTCAAGTTACATTTGGTTTGAGAGAGAGCAATTCTCTGTAAAATTTTGTAAGAACCAAGATTTTTTTCTGATATTACTATGCTTCATAGAAGCAGATCACACATTACAAGCAAACAATTTACTTTTGTTAAGGTAAACATTGAGATGGATCCCAGAGTGACATAAACATGAAATTGGTTTGTATATTGTCATACATATTCTAAATGTTTGCACCACCAAGATCTAGACATTTCTGGCCATGAATTTCCTAAGTGTAACCATTTAAAAATATTCTAAAGGGGATTTGAAGTTTTGGACCCAAGGAAAAAAAAACTTACCCTAAATGAGCCAGTTTGGAAAAGAGATTTGCCTATGGAATAAACAATGCATCTGAGTCCAGAAACAACTGTAGCCATAAAAAGAAAAGACCAAGCCTGGCCCCAGACTATGTAATAACTGTTTGCAAGGCAGAAATAATAATTTATAATGCACACAGCTGTGTAAGCCCTCAGCAGAATCAATGATGGAACATTTTATTTTGTGCATCACCTGGGAATTGCATGTCTTCCCAAAGCTTGCACAGAAGAGATACAAGAGGTCTGGTTAAAGCTTATAGGCAGGGTGGCTTCCAATAGCAAATAGAAAACCAATGATGTCAACAAATGACAGGAAATCCACACTTTGGCTCCTTATTCCTCCATGGCTGTCCCTACATCCTGTCTCTGGGGTGTGTTTGTAACAGTACTTACAATTATGAACCACTGTGTTTCACACAGTTGCAGAGATCCTCTTTAAAGTGACTGATTTGTGGGATGTTTCGGTGCTTAATACAGACATTCTCATTCTTCTTAAAAGTATAAACAACTCTTCACCAGCTGTGCTCACAGAGTGAATCCGAAGATCGAAATCGTTCCATCTGTTGCAGTAGGACGGAGGAAATAGAATTTTTTAATAGTAATATTTCTGTTGAATTTACTATACATTATATTACACATTAATATCTGCATGTCATATGGGATTTCTATTGTAGCAGCTGCCAAATGCCAACATTCCTATTTTACATCATCTTTCTAGATTTTCTTGGCCTGTGTTGCACTTTAACAAATTCACAGGTTGAGCTCTGGAGACAGAAGCTGTTGCTGAAAGCCTTTTGAACATGCAAAGCATTTTTGTAAGTGCTAAGCATTGATGTCAGCTGTGTGTGTGTCCCCAGCTGGGATCAGGACCCTATTGTGCTAGGTGCTGTGGAAACGCACAGAGAGAGAGAGAGTTCCTGCCTTCAAATTCCTTACAATAGACAAGACTGTGATGGTTCTCAGGGTACCCAGGTCTCTGAATCACCTTACGTATTCCCCCCTCACCCCAGGTCTTCAGCAAGAAAGAGACTTAATTGTGCTTAACTGGGTATCAGCTCCCTGACACTGCCAGCTTGTTAGCACCCAAACAATCTCTTTTGGGCTCGGCCAGCCTTTACTTTGCCTTGCAAGTTAACAATAGGTACATTCCGGTCCCTGAGCCCCTTTGAAGCCTCCACCAGTAGTGTTTAGCTCCTTATCCACTGGTCACTCAAGGTAATAGCTGATCTGCTATCCCCAAAGGGACAGTGAACATACCAGTTTGAATGGTTCAGATCAGGGTCAGCTCCTAGCGCAGTACTGCAGCACTGAGATATAATTATAGTGAAAACAATCCTAAGTTTATTACCAAAGCTCAAGATTCAGAAGACAGAAGATAATGAAAACGAAGGGGTTACATATAAGCTTTCTAGTGACTAAATTTAACTTTAACAGGCTAACCTCCTGTCTAATCCTAAAAACATGAATGATGTAAACTGCCAGGCATAGAAAGGATGGTCCTTGCCATATTTAATGGAGGTGAATGCCATTACATATAAACCACGTAACTTGCTTTTAAAGACGAGGATCATGTTTTGCAGACTCAAAACATCACTAAAATAAGTAGATTTTCCAGCGGATATTAATTAAAACAAGATGAACGAGTGCAAATGTTCTTCTTCACTGCCAGTTTAACATGAAGATAATTTTATTCAATATTCCATTGTAATCAATTCCCATTTTCCCTAGTGCATGTTTGGGAAAAGCAGGCAATACTGTAATACAGTAATTAGCAATATTTGCCTTTACTACATGTGAATAAGATTAATATACCAGAGTGTTCAACCTAATTGATCTATTATGTGATAGGGACTCACAACCACACTGCAAATTACAGTTTAACCCCCCAAAGGGATAGATTTGTTTAGAAAATGTGCAAGTCTTTAAGAGATAAAATTAATAGAACTGACATTGACCTACATCTGCAGCGTTAACAACTGTGCCAGTGGATTTTGCTGCTTTAGTGCGCCACTAAGAACTCTGTGCATTTAGAAAGGCGAGAGTTTGTGATGACAGCATTGGAAGAATGGTGAACAGAAAGCATGACATTATTGCGAGCCAGGTTTCCTGGTTTAAAAAGTGATCATCACAGGGTCTTAAAATTGCTATTCCATGTGGGAGTGTTTAAAGAAATCATCCATGCAGCACACTTAGAACATAATGGCTCTGTGGGAAAAAATGTAAATCAGGTTTTTATATTAATGAAAATGGCTTATTATGGTTCTAATGACCCATTTTTCAGTCTTCACCAGAAAGTAATTACCAGTTAGATAGTGCTTTGGGCTTTGTGCGGGCTCTTGTAATTCCTGAGGTCCGTCACAGAGGAGTAAGGTCTGCCCCTTGCTTTGTGGGTGTCCCCAGCTTAGTGACTTGCCTGTGGCAGACTGGGTGCAGTGGGGAGCTGACACAGGTCTCTGGAAGCTGTGTGTGTGCCCCCAGCTCCTCTGCTTGGATGGGTATTTTGGGGCGGGGGGGCTGTGAAAGGGCAAACCAGCCTTGAGGCAGGAAGCTGCTGTTGCTGCTCCATGACCTTGATTGGAGGAGTACACCCCATCCCGTACCCAGGTTCAAGTTGGTATTCCCTGTGCACGACACCATGATGTAGATTATTAGGGTTGGAATAACACCTGGAGACCCCAGCGTAGAGCAGGGCCCATTAAGTCCTGTATAAACACACCAGGGAGAGAGAGTCCCTGTACCAAAGAGTTTATAACCTAAACAGATACAATGTGGAAGGGGAAATAGAAGCTCAGAGAGATGACATGACTTGGCCAAGGTCATGCAGCAGAGCTTGGAATAGAACCTGGAACCTCTGAACTCCCTGGGTGCCGGATCAGACTGTGCCTCCTATGTTATGTTGAGTTATCTGCAGAAACTAAGATTTGGCCCTACACAACAGAAACCTTTTTAAGGGGCCCTTAGCATTTAGAGTATATTCAAGCATTAACTGCTACATGCAGAACAGGGCTGTGTGACTGTGGATGGTCACATGAGTGGTGTGACTGCTCCTGGAATAGTGTGTCCAGTTCTGGTGTTCACAGTTCAAGAAGGATGCTGAAAAATTGGGCAGGGTTCAGAGAAGACTCACAAAAAGGATTAAAGAACTCGAAAACAGGCCTTACCATGAGACTCAAGGGGCTCAATGTGTTTATCTTAACAAAGAGAAGGTTAAGGGGTGACTCGATCAGTCTGTAAATACCTACAGGGGAAACAGAAATAACACAAAGCAATGGCTAGAAGTTGAAACTATAGAATTCAGACTAGAAATATGATGCAAATTTTTAACAGTGTGAATAATTAGTCATTGGGGCAATTTACCAAGGGCTGTGGTGGATTCTCTCTCACTAGAAACACTTAAATCAAAATGGGATGTTTTTCTGAAAGCTGTGCTCTAGTTCAATCACAGCTATTAGACTTGGAGCAGGAGTTAATTGAGGAAAATCCCATGGCTGGTGTTATACAGGAGGTCAGAGTACATGATCACAATAGTCTCTGCTGGCCTTAACATCTACTAATCTGGAGCATGTTTTTCTAAAACACTGGGAGGACTAATGTGACCAGCCTCCTTAACTGTAATCATCTTCTGCCTGAGTTGCCTTTATCTCCTCCCTTCCTGGAGTCTTTGCAGAGCAGGTGGCTGGCCCATTCCCCAAGTCCCTGGCTTCTGGAAAGTTGACAGGTTGGATTCTCCCCCAGTCCAAGAAAGAGCCTTCTGGGGAGCTGTCAGCTCCTCCTCCCCTCCATACTGCAGCCATGGGGCAGGAGACAGTACTGCTCCCATTGCTTTTTATTGCTTAGTCAGGGATCAGAGATGCCCCAAAGTACCCTGTGGTAGTGGGTGGGTTTCCCCTATTACCCTTAACATGAGTAGAGAAAAGAGGGGTTGTGTAGGAAGGGGATAGGATCCTGGTGATGCTTGGGAGATGTAGGAAAGTTCCCAGTGCCTGCGGAGGGAATGGTGGAGACACACCATTGAGTTTTGGGTGGATTCATTCCAGTTTTGTTCAAAGTTTTGGGGTCCATATGAACCCAAAGCTCCAAATGAAACCTGCAAACCATTGTGTCTTCAGCTTCTGATTTGGGTTTGCTAGGCTAGCTGGACTGCGACAAGTCTGTTTCACACAACCTGAGCTATGAGGCTTTCTCTGCTGATTTGTGTTAATTGTTGCCGCTCACGCATTCGAAGGGAGACTCTCAGAGGGAAGCAAATGTGATAGTTACAGTCATTCAGGTATTTGTATATAAATGGGAACTTTCTTCCTCACAACTGCAGTTTATATTAGAAAGTCAGGTCTTGTGTGGCCTTGAAGGTTCTCTGGCAACTGCAAAAGCTAGTGAAATGAACACAACAAATGGCTAAAAACTGAACAATTGAGGGGATTTTTAATCAGTCTGTCTAAAGCGGCCCTTTTAATTTATTAACCTATATTTAATTCGAAGGCCCAATAAATGCTTGAAAGAGAGGGTATCTTTAAATATTCAACATCCTTAGCCTTTCTTGTAAGTTGGAAGAACTCATACATCTTAGACCTTCTCAAAAAGTACTCCACAAAACTAGGAAGAGACCAAACATGAAATTCCTCATATTGCTGAAGTGAAGGGGGAGAGAAAAAGGAGAAAAAACAAGCTTTTCTGGAGGAAATAAAAGACTCTCAGGCTTCCTTTATGCATCATAAAGAAGCATAAAAGGGACACACATCAATTTTATAAAAATCCTTTGCAGGTCACCTTTAAGGGAAATAATTTAATGGCATTCAATGCCACGCATTGTAAATTTTGTCAGAAATACGGAGAAACACGGCTTTTTGTAAAAAAATTTTTGAAGTGAAAGTGGTTCACAAGGTATACTGGGGAGACGATTCCATGCTTATAGCTGTATGATATGTCAGAGTCTGGTAAGCTCAAAGAAGATTGTCTTTATTGTGCTTTCCTTTTCATCTCACAAAGTTTGAGCCCCTGTGTTCCTATTATTTTCCCTTCCCGTGTTAGTAAGAAGCACATTCTAAACAATGGTGTTCTTTTTGATACATTACATAATAAAGGAGTGCTGACTTGAGAAGAACAGTGGATCACAACTGTCTGCAGATAGGTATAGGAGACGCTAATCCTTTTGGCATGACATTGTCTAAGTCATTCCCATGTGGCTGTTTGTTGGCAACAGCTCCCCTCACAATTGTTGTTCTTTTTTTAACATAAAGACTGCAAGGAAGCTTCCCTTGACAGCCCACCTGTGACTTATTTTTGTTGCAGCTTGTTAGGAATAGTTCTATAGAAGATAAGCCTCATAGACTTTAAGGCCAGAAGGGACCATCATGATGATCTAGTCTGATCGCCTGCATGTTGCAGGTCACAGGACCTCACCCACCCACTCCTGCTATAGGCCCATTACCTCTGGATGAGTCACTGAAGTCCTTGATTTAAAGACTTCATTTACTGTAGCTCAAATTAGCAAGTGACCCATGCCCCACGGTACAGGGGAAGGCAACAAAAATCCAGGGTCTCTGCCAGTCTGACCTGGGGGAAAAAAATTTCCTGACCCCAAATATGGTGATCAATTAGATCCTGAACATGTGGGTGAGGCCCCTGGGAAAGAATTCTCTGTAGTAACTCAGAGCCCTCCCCATCTGGTGTTCCATCTCTGGCCATGAAGATACTTTTATTTCAGGTAAAAGAACCCCCCCCCCCCCGCTCCTCCTCCCGCAAGCCTGCCCAGGATAAATTTTGTACTTTGTTATAGGCCTTGTCTGCATTGCTAAAAAAGGTGCATTTTTTTTATCTCAGGGTAGCTAACACACGTGTGCTATCCTGAGGTAAACGCACAGTGAAGACAAGGTACACTTGAGTTTTGCTGCAAGGTCAACTTGCTGACGTCAGCGCAATACCGCTGCCCGGGGCTCACCTTTGTGAAACTATCTTGTGGTAAAACTACAGATGTTCACTGTGTCTTTTGGCTTGGGATAGCTCCTGTGTATAGGTTACTTTGAGGTAAAAATACACCATTTTTAGCAGTGACGACAAGGCCTTGGTCTATGGAATGCACAACTTGAATGCATCCTACCCATTTCTCACATTAGACTGTAGCTTCTCGGCCTCAAAAATAAGTCTTTTTTGTGTATGTGCCTGTGTGAGAGGAGAGAGAGAGTAGGGCCTGGCTTTCAGCATACCTATCTGAGAGAAGAGAAGGGAGGTGCAAATGTTTGTGCAACTGAGTTTTACTGGCACACATGTTCACGGAAAACAAATATCAACGTCACATGCATGAGGAAACTGAACATTAATTTATAAGGGCATCTATTTGTACCAGCGGTGCTTGTTAACTCACCCAGCCAAGGAAAAGAGGCAGTACCATGTGGCTCCTCTGACTACTCGCAGCTAAGCCAGAGCTTGAATTGCGAATGTTCATAATCAACACATGGAGTAAAAACAAACAAACAAAAATCCCAAAACAAAAACCTAAGCGACGTGAATTGAATATATCAGGAGAACAAATACTTTTGCAGAAATCTCTGCTTGTGAATAATGCACAAGTGCACACAATAAAGGACATAATCTACTTAATTGCAACTTATTCATTCTAATGTATAATACTTAATAATTCATCAGATACTTCAGTCAGTACTGGTAATATTGCAAATATGTCTAGTTCTCTTGTAAATTGTTCTAAGCATCAACAGCACTATCCAGTACTGTATTTTGAAAGGAGATCATGCTAATGGCCATATTCTGTCTTGAGATCAGCACTGTGTATCTCTGAGAAATGGAATGAATTATATGGTTGAGGGGCTGTCAGCAGTTCCTGCACTTCATGCATGATCTCACGACATTTTGCCATCCACAGATCTTCCATGTATATGACGGCAGATCCCCCAAAAGGTGTTTTTTTATGATTAAAAAATGGGCTTCTGGCATCAAGCCTGGAGCACCGATTCATGCTACCATCAGAAACAGGTATGTGTGTCAAAGCTTCTTTTAGCAAATAAATTACTTCTGACCTTAACTGGAATATCTTATGTCTTACATGCTTGAGGTGGCTTAGATGTGTATCCAATAGGGAAAGCTGTCTGGATACATGTGTTTTCACAAAGCTTTCACCTAAATCAGAGACCCATATACAAAACTGAGTGGTGGGGGACCAGTGTGCATTTGTCACTTCCTGTAGGAATTTGGATCTGTAATAAATCAGTGCCTGGATTGTACATAACTGTCTGCAGTTCTGTCATTTAATGATATTCTTCATAGAATAAATAAGTGTATTTTTGTGATTGAGTTTTTATTGTTTTTCGTATTAAAAATAATGAAAAGTACAAAAAGGTGAATGATATATAGCTTTTATGTGTTTCTGAACACTGCATGCTTCTTGGGAACTCCAATACCATTATGTAATTATACAATTTTTCAACTTATCAAAGCAGCAAGACCAGACAATACAAAACACGCCAATGCTACAAAGACATACCATGTTAGAGTGGGGGTTACAATAATGAAATAGGCAAAGATGTACATAAATAAAGAGGAAAGCAATGGGACAGACAGGGGAGGGAAAAGGAGGGGAGGGTTAGATTTTTAGATAAAAAAGTTTCTCTAAATGTATCTAGAAATGGGGCCCAAATTTTTTCAACATCATATAATTGACCTCTCCGACAATAAGCTATTCTTTCTTTGACTGCTCATTTAGACATGTCCAAATACCACTGCCCTATTCCGAGCTCAAGCTCACTCTTCCATTTTTCTAAAATCATGTTTTTGGTGATCTTTGCAGTCCTAATTGGTGTATTTTTAATAAAAGGTTAATATTAAAACTTAAAATTTTCATTCATTTTACTCAACTGTCTCAGAAAACCATGTGAAAGAACACAACTGAATGGAAATGTTTGTATGGAACACGTTCTATCAATCTATGACACTAAATAGCATTGTGTTGCTATTTTTTTTCTTGCAACATTCAGAAACAGGATGTGTCTATTGGGTAAAATGTTCCATGTATTTTCAGACTGTGCATATGTTTGTTCAGAGGGCTAGACCCTGACTCTGGTTCTTTCAGCATGTAATACCAGTTACACTTGCTAAGTTGACTTAACGCTATGCCTGGTGAGCAAATATTTAGGAAGCCCAGGTTAGACAGTCTGGTGCATATAATAACTAGGAAAGTGTTTAAGGTGTACAGTTCAATGTGTGGGTTAAATGTTGATTGCAATTGTTAGAGATACAGACATGCAAGGGCTGCTTCCACTGGCTCTCTCCACACAGGTCCACTAAAATCAAATGGTAAGATATGAGTTGATTTCTGCTTTTCTTATTTTAGAATAGAGAGACTTGCTGGAGTTTTTAAAAATCACTATTCTCTTGTTGTTTTTTGTTCCTCCCCAAAGGGCAAAATTTCACTTGTAAGCCTGTACATACAACTGCAAGATGTACAGTTTCATAGCCCTCATAATTTTGTTCAGCAAGTTTGTTTCAGCTGTTTTGAAAATGAAGCATTAATGACAAGATTGAAAAATACTTTAAATTCTTTTTGATAACTTCAAAAATGTTCTCAGTAGCAACTGAGTCGTCAGAAAATATTTACATAAGTGCATCTGTGAACCTTGCTGTGATATCTCAAGATCTGGAGCAGTTTTGTCACTTCCTTACAAATAGCTGTGAGCGATCTATTATGTAAAAAGGTTCAGTTTAATTTAACAGGAAGCCTTACATTTTTTTCCAAATGCCATGTTTACAAGATTTTTTTTTTTCTTGAACTGTTTGCAAGGCTCGTTCTGTGACTTTTATAAGGAAGCATATAAAAAAAGAGAGACCTAAAATGAATCTGCAATTTGTGAATCCTTCCTCTATCATACTAGCCAAAATGCTGAGATCCTTCAGAGCAGTTAATCCAAGGTGTTAAAAAAAAGTCTAGGGTTGACTAAGTCGCTGAGATAGTACCTTACTCCACTGAAAGCAATGGGAATGCTCCTGGAGTAAGGGACAATTCAATGTGAGTGAGGCAGAATCTGGCCCTCAGTTTTTACTTGCCCTTTCTCGGAGAGGATGAGCTTGTGATGAAAGCACTGGATGAGGACTTGAGAGATCTAGGCTCAAATTTCCAGCTCGGCCACAGACTTCCTGTGTGACCTCGGGTAAGTTACTTAACCACACTGTGCCTCAGTTCCCCGTTTGTGAAATGGAGATAATACCTTCCTCCCACTCTGCGTTTTCTATTTAAATTGGGGCAGGGATTGTCTCTTAATATGTGTGTCTACAACACCAGGTACACTGGGGTCCTCATCTCACTTGCAACCTCATGGTACTTCTGTATTACAATAGTAATGATCAGACAAACACCCACTGACTTTAATGTGATTTTTGCCTATGTATGAACATTGGGATTTCACTGATTCCTTCCATGCAGAGGACTCCTTGTTTAAAGGGCTGCTAAACTAGCACCTATTGAACTAGATTGGTTTCCTAAAACTGATTTAGTTAGCTTGGTGCAAGTCTCTTTGCGAATACAGACAAACACGGCTGTTACCCTGAAATCTCTCTGTGTGAGCACTTTTTATTCTGAAATAAGTGGCTAAAGTACAGAACCACTACCCAGGAACAGAACCACTAACCCAGGAACCTATCCTTGCAACAAAGCCCGTTGCCAACTGTGTCCACATATCTATTCAGGGGACACCGTCATAGGGCCTAATCACATCAGCCACACTATCAGAGGCTCGTTCACCAGCACATCTACCAATGGGATATATGCCATCATGTGCCAGCAGTGCCCCTCTGCCATGTACATTGGCCAAACTGGACAGTCTTTATGTAAAAGAATAAATGGACACAAATCAGACGTCAAGAATTATAACATTCAAAAACCAGTCGGAGAACACTTCAATCCCTTTGGTCACTCGATTACAGACCTAAAAGTGGCAATTCTTCAACAAAAAATTTCAAAAACAGACTCCAACGAGAGGCTGCTGAATTGGAATTAATTTGCAAACTGGATACAATTAACTTAGGCTTGAATAGAGACTGGGTGTGGATGGGTCATTACACAAAGTAAAACTCTTTCCCCATGTTTGTTTCCCTCCCCTCCACCCGCCTCTGTTCCTCAGATGTTCTTGTCAACTGCTGGAAATGGCCCACATTGATTATCACTACAAAAAGTTCTCCCCCCACCCCCCACTCTCCTGCTGGTAATAGCTCACCTTAAGTGATCACTCTCCTTACAGCTTTCAGAGTAACAGCCGTGTTAGTCTGTATTCGCAAAAAGAAAAGGAGTACTTGTGGCACCTTAGAGACTAACCAATTTATTTGAGCATGAGCTTTCGTGAGCTACAGCTCACTTCATCGGATGCATACCGTGGAAACATACAGTTGCACGGTATGCATCCGATGAAGTGAGCTGTAGCTCACGAAAGCTCATGCTCAAATAAATTGGTTAGTCTCTAAGGTGCCACAAGTACTCCTTTTCTCCTTACAGCGTGTATGGTAACACCTATTGTTTCGTGTTCTCTATGTATATAAATCTCCCCACTGTATTTTCCACTGAATGCATCCGATGAAGTGAGCTGTAGCTCACGAAAGCTTATGCTCAAATAAATTTGTTAGTCTCTAAGGTGCCACAAGTCCTCCTTTTCTTTTTGCGAATACAGACTAACATGGCTGCTACTCTGAAACCTTGTAGTGAAGCTGTACCCCATGGGAATGCATACTTAGCAACACTGTGGGAATGTTTCTCTTCTCTTTCCTTATCTGCATTGACAGTGTAACTATCTATTCAGACATCTTTCTCCCTTAAGTGTAAAGCTAGAGACAATGATAATGGGAACAATTTATTTTTTCCAGCATGGTGTCCCAGATCTGGCTTTTCCTGAGAGAATACAACCTTTAGTTCCTTCGATCCCCACCTTCTCAAACACTATATCACAAGTTACCAAGGAGATAGCCCAGGGAAATGAATAATCTTTGTTTCAAACTCCATGAAACGTAAAGAATCAGACACTGATTTCCAGTTGATGATGAACTAAAATAATACAACAACAGAGAGACCAGGAAGTGGTGCAAAATTCTCCGGAGAGAGATGATACATGGGGTCTGAACCTGCCTTTCTTGGCAGAAACTCCTGCTAATATCAATGGGCATATTGGTTGAGTAAGGAGTGCAATGTCAGGATAGCGCTAAAGATGCTGACATTTGGGTAGCAGTTTGTGCACAAAGGGTGGAATGTTCAAAACAACACAGTAGAATTGCTTGAAAATGTTAAGTGAAAAAGGTTCCTGGTGAAATACAGAGTTTTGCCAAAATCTTTTAGTGGGAAAATGTTAATTTGGACAAATGGTGGTGGGTTTTTGTTTTGTTTTGTTTGTTTTTGACAGGAAAAGTCACAACAGACACTTCTTTTCAAAGCGATGCTTCAGAGCTTTGAAAATGTTTGTTTTTCATTTTGATCCTTTGGAATTGAAAATTTTTGGATTTCCTGGTTCATGAAAATATTTGAAACTTAAACTTTGTCCCATTTTTCACGAGGAAATCAAACACTGAAATACTGAAATTCCCCCAGTGACAGAAATTCCCCAGCAGCTCTTGTGTTCAGCATTGATCCGACTCCCACTGAAGTCACTGGGGTGGTTACCAGGTTTAGTTTTTTTATCCCCAAATAATAATCGCCCCATCTTTCTCTACCCTACAAATAAGGAGCTGAAATAATTTGACCTTTCAACTCCTAGGGAAGTCCTGGTGAGTGGAGGGACCATGCTATAATGCACAGCTGGTCACAACTGGAATAGGTGAAATGCCTCAGTGGCAATAGCAAGAGGAACAGTACCTTTTAAATCTTCTTTTGTACAAAAAGTTCAGTGTAATGTTAGTTTCCAGTTCACTAGACACTCCCACCCCACTGTTTCCCAGGAACTGGGGTGGCAAATGTGATCCATGCAGAACCCAGCCCCAAAGGGTCTTCGGTGTCCTATACATGCAGCAGCAGTATGGCAATGGCCAGCTTTGTTGGCAACTTTAATCATTCAGGGCCTGACTCTGCAGTGCACCGCAGCTGATTTATCCCACTCGGAAAATTGAAAGGGAATCTTTGGGTGCCACAGAGCCTGTGTTGCTGCTTTGCACCTCATCCCCCTGCCCATCCCCTGGGGTAGGGAGCATCCCTGGCCGCAAGACAGTTCAACCAGTTTCAAGCCCGTTTCTTTCAAGGTGCAAAAAGAGCATCTGACAGCAGCACAATCTAGACTACAAACTTTTCCTTTAAAAAACAACTGAAGAGGATTGAGCAGCAGTCAGAAAGCTGCTGAATTGTCCGGTCCTTTTCCAGCCCAGTAGATCAATCCTGTTTGGCTAGATCATAATTAAAACTCCAAAATGTCTGAACTTCATTGCAATTTTTCAGTCTCTTCATCCTGGACCAATGTAACTGTTCTCCAGAGTACAACTTCCTGTCTTGCTTTCTTGATGTACTCAAGTCCTTTCCTAGCTAGTTTTTCTGTTTCGGCCTGGATTATCTTTTCTACAGGTACATACACTGGATGGCTGGATCTTTTTTTAAGCTGCTCTATTAAAAAGTCCTCTCTTCAGGTTATTTTTAGGTTTCTAAACTCTAATGCACTTCCATGCAACTCCCAAGGTGTCGCTCCCACCCTGAGTCTTTGTTTTCCAATATTCCAGGTTTTTTGTTTTTTTTTGTCTCCATAATATCTGCCCCGAGTCAGCATTTTAAAAAATAAAGCCAGTCAGTAGAGAGATAATTGAAAAGGGTTTTTTTCCCTGAAAAATACAACTGGCAAATTTATAAAGAGCTGATTAATCAAGAGATCTGGAAACTAAAATAGTGTCCTTTTTAAACAAGAATTTTAAAACTTACTTACTTTAAAAGTGACCAGTGATTCTGAGTGGCCAACCTGTGATGCATAAGATTCAGGGGACAGCATCACAGGGCCTAATAACATCAGCCACACTATCAGAGGCTCGTTCACCTGCACATCCACCAATGTGATATATGCCATCATGTGCCAGCAATGCCCCTTTGCCATGTACATTGGTCAAACTGGACAGTCTCTACATAAAAGAATAAATGGACACAAATCAGATGTCAAGACTTATAACATTCATAAACCAGTCGGAGAACACTTCAATCTCTCTGGTCACGCGATTACAGACATGAAAGTTGTGATATTACAACAAAAAAACTTCAAAATCAGACTCTAGCGAGAGACTGTTGAATTGGAATTCGTTTGCAAATTGGATACAATTAACTTAGGTTACCTTGCATAATGACTTAGCCACTCCCAGTCTCTATTGAAGCCTATTTCCCCTTGTTTTTTCCTCCCCCCACTTCCCCTCAGACGTTCTTGTTAAACCCTGGATTTGTGCTGGAAATGGCCCACCTTGATTATCATACACATTGTAAGGAGAGTGATCACTTTAGATAAGCTATTACCAGCAGGAGAGTGGGGTGGGGGGAGAGAAAACCTTTTGTAGTGGTAAACACCCATTTTTTCATGCTTTGTGTGTATAAAAAGATCTTCTATACTTTCCACAGTATGCATCTGATGAAGTGAGCTGTAGCTCATGAAAGCTTATGCTCAAATAAATTGGTTAGTCTCTAAGGTGCCACAAGTACTCCTTTTCTGTAAATAGTGGCTATAATTCATTTTGCAGAGGTTATTACTGGCGGTCTCAGTCATGACTTGCTGTGGAGTACAATACCGCCCTGTGTATTGCTGCTAACAGTTGCGGCTGGTGACCTTTCTGGAGATGAGGCACATATCACAAAACCGTTCTTTCCATCTCCACCTAATGTATAACTGATAGATTTTTAAATTATACATTGGGTGGGGGTGGTCTTTATAGCCTATTTTTAAATACGTGGTGAGGAATCAAAATGGATCTGTTTATAGAGAAGGAAGTGGAATAATTCCAAAGTAAACAAGAATAGTATTAAAAATCCAGACACTTTTTTCTCCTCATAGTCCTGGCGGCGGGGGGATCTTGGCTCTGCCCCACCAGGACTGCCGCTTTCCTTGCACTTGTGGTCATGCAGAGAGCCCTCTACAGCTCTGCTGTCATGGCCCTGTTCGCTCTCTCACCACCCAGGAGTGTGGGAGCTGCCCCCAGAACTGTCAGCAGTGAGGTAGCCTCCATGGTGGCCAGGGGCTCGTCCTCCTCTTTGCAGCACTGGCTGGGGAGGGGGGTCTTTGCTCTGCCAGGCCAGGATGAATGACTGCAACAGCCTCCCCCACACCTTGCATCCCGGTGTCTTGGGGGGGTGGGCCCATTAGCTGTGCCGGGACAACCCCCCCCCCCCAGTCTTGCTGTCAGTGCTGCAGCAAGGGGCTGTGTGTGTGTGTATGTGTGTGAACCCTGCTGCCCTGATGTCAGAACTGGCCTCAACTGCTACAGTCATGCTGCGGCCTCACCAAACCCTGGTTACCTCCCCAGCGCCTTCCTAAAGTGACTCCGGGGCATGCTAAGTTGCCGTGGTAACACGGCGGCTTCCTGAGGCACTGTTACCTCCGCCACAATTTGAGCCTCAGCCGTGGTGCTGCATTTTCTGGCGTTGCGTTTTGCTGTGGGGACAGAGTGAGTAACATGAAGATTTACATCAAACCCCGAGCGCTTCTTGTGTTAACTTAGTTAATATAGACATGCTTAACTGTCCTTGAACATCTGTACCTATACTAAAAATTGTAGCGGCTGAATTCTTTGGTTTGGCTCTGCCACACTTGCCTGGGCTGTTGAGCTGCCCCGGCGGCTAATGAAACTTGACTATAATAATTTTTAAAGAGCGTATTTAAAATTAGATGTTGGTGTCTTCTCCGTGTTTTCCGGACTGGGAATGTTTCTTCAGATACAATTTATACAGTTCCTTGACTTGACCTTTTTGAGCTGAGCCTCCAGCTTTGGGCAACCAAGTTCTTGGTGCATTAAATATTTCATTTGCCCCAATACAGTTTTGAACAATCAGCCTTTTGTGCTTGCAGACTGAGCAGCCAGACGTGAGCACTCAGCCCAGATGGGGCTGGCCACTGGACACCAGTGACTTGGGTTACCTGGATGCTAGTAACTTAGAGGTGGAAGCCTTTGTATTACCAATTCCCTGAGATAGCCATTCCCCCTTGTGGCCCACTGTTCTTTGTAATTTAACCATTCATTTTGATTTTCTGAGGTAAATTCTTCCCCATTTGGTAGTAATTATGCAGTAATATGCAATTAAGCTTGGAGTTATGTGGACGTGTAAATGGGTTATCCCCAAAGAAGGCCCTGATATTTAAAAATGTGGATGTTTTATTTAGAATAACTTCAAATCAACAGAAAAATAAATAATGATGAAAGTGTATTTTTTTTACCTGTAGCAATCATGATAGATACATTTTTAGTGCTCCTGTTACTGGATGACTGCAAGTGCTAAAGAAATACCTGTAAGTAGTAATATTTAAAAAGAGAGGAAGGATGGATAAAGTATTAGGTTGGGTCTCAGGAGATCTGGATTCAGTTCCTTGCTCTGCCAGACTTCCTGTCAGACCTTTGGCATGTCACTTAAATCTCTCTGTGTCGTAGTTCCCCTTCTGTAAAATGGGAGCAATAATGCTTCCTTTCTCCCACCCTACCATCTAAATAGCGAAGACAAAATCTCTTAGTTCATGTTTGTACTGTGCCTAGCCCAAGGGGGCCCTGATCTTTATGGTCAGACAAATAACAGTGACCTAAAATGGATTTATATTTTTCATTTTCCTAGTGTATTGGAATTTTCAAATTCCTGTAGTGAAAATGGAGAAATGTTTGAGTTTTTTCTCCCTTGGTCAGCTTCATGAAGGAACTTTTTACTTTTTGGCGAACGTCCATTTGAGAAGAGAAGTATGTTGGCTAAGTACGATGGTACAGTAGACAGGTTTTTCTGGACGGTCTCCTTAAGGATGCTGCCAAGATGACTTTTTAGTTTTGGAAGATCCTGATGAACCCATTATTATTTTATTTTTGCGCACTAGCACAGAGGCAGCCTAAGGAACTAACAGGCTTTAGTAGCAATTGTTAAAATCAACCCATCAACTACAACATGTATTGCCAAATCACTGTGCCTTACCAAGATCAAATGTGGGATGCTTTATTTTTATAAATTGGGGTGAGGGGGGCAAGGGGAAAATGAGACTTGCTGTGTTAAATTGCACACAGTGTTGAAATAATGGTATATCTGGTGTAAATTGCACTTAGAAAAAGTGGGGAGTGTCAGCAGTTGGTTCCAAATGGGTGTCCCACGTTAGGAAGCAGCGTTAAGCTGTGGGAATCATGCTATTTAATATTGTGAATTACAGCCAGCCAGCTGATATAGAACTGTTTAACACACCAGAAACACATGCCAACAAATTTAAAAGCTGTATGCAGGAAAAGCTTCCTTTCATCAGTCCAGTTTCTCACACCACAAGGACTTGTGCTGTGAACTCAGCACGATATGAAAAAGTATCAATGACTTTGATCTGTTTTCTGTCCAGAACGATGGAAAATCATTAGCTTCTCCTTGCAATTCAGAATAAGGTTCTCTGGCTATAAGCAAGTGAACTTTTGTGAACATGTATTTTGGACTGTACTAGACAATTTATTCCAACTGCTGTTTATCAAGTTACCAGAAACTTTTGAGCATTCTACTAGTCTGATGCTATAGTGAAAAATAATGGGATGAAATGAATAGAGGAAAAATTTTAGATGCATCAGCAAAAGTTCTTGATAGAAAAATCTTAGGCTGTGGAATAGCTTCTCAAGGGACCGTAGGAACTGCCAGACTGGCTCAGATGCAAGGTCTATTTAGCCCAGTATCCTGTCTTGGGACAGAGGCCAGTACCAGATGCTTATGAGAGAGATGTGAGACACCCCCCCCCCCAGGCAGATGTGGGATGATATGCACTCTACATTAGCTCCCATCTTGGTCTCTTATAGTTAGAGATCATCTTAAGCCCTGAAGCCTGAGGTTTAATATCCTTCCAAAACATTTTATAATGAATGATGACAACTCTGGATATTCTTGTTTATCCCTATAAATGTCCAATCCCTTTGGGAAAGGATGGAGTCCCCACTGTATGAGATGTTTTAAAGCTATCCTGAGCAAAATACAAGTAAACATACAATAGAGCATAATTCTTTCACTGGAAAGAAGTATATTGAATGATCTAATAGATCTCCCTTTCCACGATTTTGTGGTAATCTCTCTGGTCCAAATTTTTAGCTGTTAAGACATCTTCTAAATCTGCATATATATTTTTCATAAACGAAATAGCTGGACTCCTGACAGCCTGATCTGTGCTCACAAATGCAGTAACTGTGCATGCAGCCTTTTTGAAAACGTGGTCAGGTATGTGATTTCAGCCTGCAATCAACAAAGTGTGGCTGCTGTTTGGGCATATATATATATATGAAATTATGAAATATGTGCCATTATGCAGTCTAGTTGGAAATGTATGTTGCAGGTGTAGACTCTAATAAAGTACCCTTCGAATAATTGTTCTATTATGAAAAAAAATTCCATCGCATCCCAAACCTCCATGAGCAGCCATTAGACTGTACTTTTGCTATCATGCATAGAGTAATTCTAGCCAAGATACAAGATTTAGCAGATGTTTAGGAAAAGGTTCCATTTTTCTTGCCATAAGCACATATGAAGCTGTCAAGAGCCTAGTAAAGATTTTACAAGTTTTATAAGTCATAAGACATAGTTTATAGAGCTTGGAAAAGAATTTAACATGTCATCATGATCTTGGAAGTTGTTTCCTTAAACTATACATTTTTATTTGTCTTTTAACAAAAACGTTATAGGTTTGTGAGCACTGGAACAAGAAAAGCTAAATATCCTTTGTACATATTGATTCTCTACTTCTCTGGACTCTCTTAAGTACCTTAATGTCTGCTTGTAAGAGTTCTTACATAGTTGTACTTCCATAAGGGATGAAACTACTACCAAACTGAATCAGCACTTCTAAGCAAAATGGATTTGGTTTAACTTTCCGTTAAGGAACGTTCTGTACCAAATCTCTTCTAGAATTATGCAAATGAATGCAGGGAACCCAATTTATCAAAATACATTAGGTGCTAAAAGTAATATTTGTATGATAGAAATTTAAGAAGGAATTTGTGGAGCACTTAAACGCAAAAATCATCAGTCTTGCAGCATGATGTGAGGGAGATATGAGGCATGATGGAAAAAGAAATCTAATTCAGGCAGAAGAAGGCAGCCATAGAACCAAGTGCACCTTACACTTCTCACCAAGCATAATGCTTACTACTGTGACTCACAGGGATTATTCACAGTAGTGAGCCTCTGCAAGATTTGGTCCATAGACCATTGTACTGTGTAAAGTACCTGATGGCCATTGGCTATAATTCTGTAGCTATGTCCTTTCACATTGAAAGTCTGTTGATCTGTTTAAGTCATTTGAAGTTCACTGCTGGAGTCACTCATGGGAGAACTGCATGAGTGACTGCACTTTCCATCAACGTTATTGCTGTGGATGGCCCTGGCATCGGAGCTATAACAAGTCTCAATAATTCAGGTGTGAAGTGAAAGTGTTAGTGATGGAACATGCAATGCATTGTACATTAGACTGAAAAGAACTATCATAAACACATAATGATACCTAGCATTTACACTCTTAAAAACACGTTAGTAACATTGCCTGACCTCCCAGAACTCCACAGAAATAACAGTAAGTAGCATAGTCTCTTTCAGACCATGACTCCCCCAGAATTATAGAAAGGGATGAGACTTGTACTACCAACTGAAATGCACTTTCTCCAGCAGCATTGGTGAGAACCACCGCACCATTTGCTCAGCAAAGAGAGGGCCCTCTCAAAAGCCATTAGCTGTGACAGGGTCAGAAAGACAGAAAAGGTAGAGTTAAGAGCTGATAAAGATGTGTCTAACCCAGGATACGCTTCTGTGCATGGGTATGCTGGTCACACACACACACATGCTGTCAATACACTAGAAGTTCAGAGAAAGCTATTACATTATGGTTAGGTAAATGACATGACCAAACAGAACATAGCAGCGTAGAGAGCTAAATGTAGTACTCTATTGTCTGGTTCTAAATTTGGAAAGACACCCCCCTCCCGCTCCCCGCCCACAAATAATGGTAGAACAGAGCTGGATTAATTCTGGTTTAGATTTTATAATGAGTTTCCCTGGTAAATTATTCCCCCTCTTAGATTAGCACTGATCTGGAGTAATTTTGGATTTTCCCTGGTGTAACTGAGAGCAGGATTTGTTCGACAGAGTGTTATGAGACGCAGAGGTGCATTGCAACAAGTAGAACTAATCAGCATGGTGCAGAGAATGGGTACAGTTCAGAAGTGTGATGAGTAACATAAAAGGAATGTGTCATAAGGGGGATGAGTGGGAGTCATGCATTGACTGACAAGACATGCTGGATGACAGGTGTGACAGTTAACTGAATGGATCTGTGTTGTTGCCTGAGTGAAGGACTACAAGATTTGGCTCTACGTATGCTAAAGTGCTTTCTTGTTAGTGAATAATTGGAAAAAAATTGCACTCATTATTGAATTTTTATATTTTGTGGGAATGCATTTTATTTTCATTATAATTGTTTTATTGAGAATATTTGGCTCAATATGTCAAGGGCAAATATTCAAAGTAACGCTGGTAGTAAGTATGCACATGCAGGCAGACATTACCAGCCAGATCTTCAGATGATATAAATTGGAGTACCTCCATTGAAGTCCATAGAGCTATTTTGATTTACACCAGGTGAGGACAAAACCGCATTCTACAAAGTGAGTGTTGTACCCATTCACAGCACAAAATAAAGTGGCGGTGGAAGGAGGAAAGAGGAATACTATTCTTTAAACAGCAGCAGTTCACCTGAAACTGGTGTAGTGATGAGGAAAGTAAGGCCCCGCCTTCTCATAAGAACATAAAAATGGC
This sequence comes from Lepidochelys kempii, assembly GCF_965140285.1. Lineage (NCBI taxonomy): Eukaryota > Metazoa > Chordata > Testudines > Cheloniidae > Lepidochelys > Lepidochelys kempii. The sequence continues at coordinate 97,081,857 of NC_136388.1, read as the reverse complement.
CATACTGGGTCAGACCAAAGGTCCATCTAGCTCAGTATCCTGTCTTCTGACAGTGGCCAATGCCAGGTGCCCCAGAAGGAATGAACAGAACAGGGTAATCATCAAGTAATCCATCCCCTGTCGCTCATTCCCAGCTTCTGGCAAACAGAAGCTAAGGACACCATCCCTGCACATCCTGGCTAATAGCCATTGAGGGACCTATCCTCCATGAATTTTTCTAGTTCTTTTTTGAACTCTGTTATAGTCTTGGCCTTTACAACATCCTCTGGTTTCAGTGTAGCAGCGGTGTTAGTCTGTATTGGCAAAAAGAAGAGGAGCACTTGTAGCACCTTAGAGACTAACAAATTTATTTGAGCATAAGCTTTTGTGAGCTACAGCTCACTTCATCGGATGCATTCAGTGGAAAATACAGTGGGGAGATTTATATACACGAACATGAAACAATGGGTGTTATCATACACACTGTAAGGAGCATGATCACTTAAGATGAGCTAATACCAGCAGGAGAGCCGGGAGGCAGGGCTGGGGGAGAAAACCTTTTGTAGTGATAATCAAGGTCGGCCATTACCAGCAGTTGACAAGAATGTCTGAGGAACGGTGGGGCGGGGGGGAGGGAATAAACATGGGGAAATAGTTTTACTTTGTGTAATGACCCATCCACTCCCAGTCTCTATTCAAGCCTAAGTTAATTGTATCCAGTTTGCAAATTAATTCCAATTCAGCAGTCTCTCGTTGGAGTCTGTTTTTGAAGTCTTTTTGCTGTAATATTGCGACTTTTAGGTCTGTAATCGAGTGACCAGAGAGATTGAAGTGTTCTCTGATTGGTTTATGAATGTTATAATTCTTGACATCTGATTTGTGTCCATTTATTCTTTTATGTAGAGACTGTCCAGTTTGACCAATGTACCCATAGCAGTGCCGCTGGTTTGAAGGTATACATTGTCCCCAAATGTGAAATAGTTATGGGTGAGGATAAAGTCACAAAGTTCAGCCACCAGGTTTGCTGTGACATTATCGGGGATACTGTTCCTGATGGCTTGTAGTCCATCTTTGTGTGGAATGTTGGTGTAGAGGGCTTCTACATCCATAGTGGCCAAGATGATGTTTTCAGGAAGATCACTGATGGATTGTAGTTTCCCCAGGAAGTCGGTGGTGTCTCGAAGATAGCTGGGAGTGCTGGTGTTAGAGAGCTGCCTAGCAGCCTCTTGTTCATATTCCGACCTATTCATGATTATGACAGCACCTCCTTTGTCAGCCTTTTTGATTATGATGTCAGAGTTGTTTCTGAGGCTGTGGATGGTATTGTGTTCTGCACGGCTGAGGTTATGGGGCAAGTGATGCTGCTTTTCCACAATCTCAGCCCGTGCATGTCGGCGGAAGCATTCTATGTAGAAGTCCAGTCTGTTGTTTCGACCTTCAGGAGGAGTCCACCCAGAATCCTTCTTTTTGTAGTGTTGGTAGGAAGGTCTCTGTGGGTTAGTATGTTCAGAGGTGTGTTGGAAATATTCCTTGAGTCGGAGTCGTCGAAAATAGGATTCTAGGTCACCACAGAACTGTATCATGTTCGTGGGGGTGGAGGGGCTTATTCCTTCACCCACTTACTTCCCTGGTCCTTCTCACGTGAGCAGAGAGCAACAATACCTGAAGTCCAAAAGTGCAAACAATTCGATGTTTGTTGGGGTGAACTTCCAGCAAGCATGATTCCAGTTTCCTTCCTTGGTGTCCCCCTTCCCAGCTCTGACACCACAGAGGCTTACCTGAGTCCCTGTTCCCATTTCCCCCTTTAGCTAAACATGATTCCAATTTCCCCACCCCCATTCCCTGTTCCCATTTCCCCCACCCCCTACCCTGTAACACTCTGGTTACAGTGTGTATGGTAACACCCATTGTTCCATGTTCTCTATGTATATAAATCTCCCCACTGTATTTTCCACTGAATGCATCCGATGAAGTGAGCTGTAGCTCACGAAAGCTTATGCTCAAATAAATTTGTTAGTCTCTAGGTGCCACAAGTACTCCTCTTCTTTTTGCGAACATCCTCTGGCATTCTCTTAGGATTTTCTTAGATTCAGTGGAACCCCTGGCATGAATAGGAAAAGCCGTTATTTTCAGTGGTAGAACTCATCAGTCCTTTAAACTAGGGCGAACTCCACTGGTGCAAATTGTGGTTTTGATTATCTACACTAGTTTGCAATGGGTTAGGGTTCCAGAAGTGGAGCAAATCCCCAGTGTAGACTAGGCCTAATGGTACTCTGCAACCAATCAGGGCATGATTGTTGCCCAGTTACACAGGCCTGTGGACATTATATACAGGTTATATAAAAAAATCTACATTAAAAGAACACTAAGGTTGAAAAGTCAAGCTCTCAAATTAGGATATACCAAATTTAGGATTGCTTGTGAAACCTACGTTCAGTTCCCTTTTGTGTATGCATTGTGATTAGAGCTGGACAGAACTTTTATGTGAAATTTTTTTTGATGAAAAATGCAGATTTTGGTTTACTGAAAAATTTAAATTCTGCTGGATTTCAGCCAATTGTTTTGGTTAAAGAGAGAAAAAAAATTGGAAATGTCAAAACTGTTTTGGCATTTCCAGAATGAAACACTTTGACTTTTTTTGTTTTGGAATTTCCTTCCATTTTATTTTTTTTAAAAAAAAACATTTAAAAACATTTTAAATAACCTTGAAATTGAAATGAAACATTTTGTTTCGGGTTGACACAATTTTTTTTTTTTTTTGACGTTTCGGTATGCCAGCAATTTCATTTTCAGTTTAGACCATCTGAAACAATTTTTCTTCCTGATTTCTTTTTGGACCTGCATCCAAACTTAATATTCTGTTATTTGGACAGCTCTACTTATGATGTAGTATGTGATCATGTAATTAAAGACTGTTTTTTACCACATGACCACTGCCCTACACAGGAAAAGGATAGTTATTTAATGTTGCCTTTTATCCTGTGCATTAAATGTGTGGATAAGTAAGTAAGCAAGCCCAGACCTATCTTACTCATCTTTCAAACCTTGCACTGAATATAACATTATTAATTTCCTCCTGGGCATTTCTATGGTGCCTTCACCATAGAATCTGAGTGCTTCACACACATTAATATTTATTCACAACAGCCCAGTGAGAATAGGTGGCTTTATTTTCCTTATGTTATGGGAATGAGGAACTGAGGCAGAGAGTTTAAGGCCAAAATTATCAAAAGTGCCCACTACCTTTGGGTGCCCCACTTGACATACCTCTGTCTTAATAGCATTTTTATAGCACATCATCTGTTCAAAGCATAACTCCAGTTGACATACATTGCAGCCGTTGAGCTCTCAGCAGGTCTGCAAATTTGGTCCCAGGTATCTCATGTTGGGCACCCAGAAAATGAACCTATTCTCCGCCCCCCCCCACCCACACACATCCCTTGGTTCTGCCCCTCTGCCTCCTTCCCCTGTGTGTTTATCCTCACCCCCATTCATACCTATATACCACTCATACCCCTCCTCCTCCATTCAGGCCTCTACTCCTATTCATCTGCCAACTCCTGTTCCCCTCCTCTTCTGGTGTCCCAACCTGTCACATTTCCTGTCTCCTACCACTTCTTCCCCTCTCTCTAGCTCCTGCAAACCCCTCTCCTATCCCCCACCCCATTCCTCACTTCCCTGCACTCTAAGGGTATGTCTACACTATGAAATTAGGTCGAATTTATAGAAGTCGGTTTTTTAGAAATCGGTTTTATATATTCGAGTGTGTGTGTCCCCACAGAAAATGCTCTAAGTGCATTAACTCGGCGGAGTGCTTCCACAGTACCGAGGCTAGAGTAGACTTCCGGAGTGTTGCTCTGTGGGTAGCTATTCCACAGTTCCCGCAGTCTCTGCTGCCCATTGGAATTCTGGGTTGAGATCCCAATGCCTGATGGGGCTAAACATTGTCACGGGTGGTTCTGGGTACATATCGTCAGGCCCCCGTTCCCTCCCTCCCTCTGTGAAAGCAAGGGCAGACAATTGTTTCACGCCTTTTTTCCTGAGTTACCTGTGAGACACCATACCATGGCAAGCATGGAGCCCGCTCAGGTAACCGTCACCGTATGTCTCCTGGGTGCTGGCAGACATGGTACTGCATTGTTACACAGCAGCATCAACCCATTGCCTTGTGGCAGCAGACGGTACAGTACGACTGGTAGCCGTCATCGTCATGACCGAGGTGCTCCTGGCCACATTGGCCAGGAGCGCCTGGACAGACATGGGCGCAGGGACTAAATTTGGAATGACTTGACCAGGTCTCTCTTTAGTCCTGCAGTCAGTCCTATTGAACCATCTTATGGTGAGCAGTCAGGCGATACGGATTGCTAGCAGTCCTATTGCATCATCTTCTGCCAGGCAGGCAAGAGATGAGGATGGCTAGCAGTCCTACTGCACCGTCTTCTGCCAAGCAGCCATGAGATGTGGATGGCTTGCAGTCCTTCTGCACTGTCTGCTGCAAGCCAAAGATGTAAAAGATAGATGGAGTGGATCAAAACAAGAAGTAGACCAGATTTGTTTTGTACTCATTTGTTTCTCCTCCCCCCGTCTAGGGGACTCATTCCTCTAGGTCACACTGCAGTCCCTCACAGAGAAGGTGCAGCGAGGTAAATCTAGCCATGTATTAATCAGAGGCCAGACCAACCTGCTTGTTCCAATAAGAACAATTACTTAGGTGCACCATTTCTTATTGGAACCCTCCTTGAAGTCCTGCCTGAAATACTCATTGATGTAAAGCCACCCCCTTTGTTGATTTTAATTCCCCGTAAGCCAACCCTGTAAGCCATGTCGTCAGTCGCCCCTCCCTCCGTCAGAGCAATGGCAGACAATCGTTCCGCGCCTTTTTTCTGTGCGGACGCCATACCAAGGCAAGCATGGAGGCCTCTCAGCTCACTTCGGCAATTAGGAGCACATTAAACACCACACGCATTATCCAGCAGTATATGCAGCACCAGAACCTGGCAGAGCGATACCGGGCGAGGAGGCGACGTCAGCGCGGTCACGTGAGTGATCAGGACATGGACACAGATTTCTCTGAAAGCATGGGCCCTGCCAACGCATGCATCATGGTGCTAATGGGGCAGGTTCATGCTGTGGAATGCCGATTCTGGGCTAGGGAAACAAGCACAGACTGGTGGGACCACATAGCGTTGCAGGTCTGGGACAATTCCCAGTGGCTGCGAAACTTTCGCATGCGTAAGGGCACTTTCATGGAACTTTGTGACTTGCTTTCCCCTCCCCTGAAGCACATGAATACCAAGATGAGAGCAGCCCTCACAGTTGAGAAGCGAGTGGAGATAGCCCTGTGGAAGCTTGCAACACCAGACAGCTACCGGTCAGTTGGGAATCAATTTGGAGTGGGCAAATCTACTGTTGGGGCTGCTGTGATGCAAGTAGCCAACGCAATCAAAGATCTGCTGATATCAAGGGTAGTGACCCTGGGAAATGTGCAGGTCATAGTGGATGGCTTTGCTGCAATGGGATTCCCTAACTGTGGTGGGGCCATAGACGGAACCCATATCCCTATCTTGGCACCGGAGCACCAAGCCGACGAGTACATAAACCGCAAGGGGTACTTTTCGATAGTGCTGCAAGCTCTGGTGGATCACAAGGGATGTTTCAGCAACGTCAATGTGGGATGGCCGGAAAAGGTACATGACGCTCGCATCTTCAGGAACTCTGGTCTGTTTCAAAAGCTGCAGGATGGGACTTTATTCCTAGATCAGAAAATAACTGTTGGGGGTGTTGAAATGCCTATAGTTATCCTTGGGGACCCAGCCTACCCCTTAATGCCATGGCTCATGAAGCCATACACAGGCAGCCTGGACAGTGGTCAGGAGCTGTTCAACTACAGGCTGAGCAAGTGCAGAATGGTGGTAGAATGTGCATTTGGATGTTTAAAGGCGCGCTGGCGCAGTTTACTGACTCACTTAGACCTCAGCGAAACCAATATTCCCACTGTTATTACTGCTTGCTGGGTGCTCCACAATATCTGTGAGAGTAAGGGGGAGACGTTTATGGTGGGGTGGGAGGTTGAGGCAAATTGTCTGGCTGCTGGTTACGTGCAGCCAGACGCCAGGGCGGTTAGAAGAGCACAGGAGGGCGCGGTACGGCTCAGAGAAGCTTTGAAAACCAGTTTCATGACTGGCCAGGCTACAGTGTGAAAGTTCTGTTTGTTTCTCCTTGATGAAACCCCCCGCCCCTTGGTTCACTCTACTTCCCTGTAAGCTAACCACCCTCCCCTCCTCCCTTCGATCACCGCTTGCAGAGGCAATAAAGTCATTGTTGCTTCACAGTCATGCATTCTTTATTCATTCATCACACAAATAGGGGGATGACTACCAAGGTAGCCCAGGAGGGGTATTGGAGGAGGGAAGGAAAATGCCACACAGAGCTTTAAAAGTTTACAACTTTAAAATTTATTGAATGCCGGCCTTCTGTTTTTTGGGCAATCCTCTGTGGCGGAGTGGCTGGTTGGCCAGTGGGCCCCCCCATCAAGTTCTTGGGCGTCTGGGTGTGGAGGCTATGGAACTTGGGGAGGAGGGCGGTTGGTTACAGAGGGGCAGCAGTGGCAGTCTGTGCTCCAGCTGCCTTTGCTGCAGCTCAGCCATACACTGGAGCATACTGGTTTGATCCTCCAGCAGCCTCAGCATTGAATCCTACCTCCTCTCATCATGCTGCCGCCACATTTGAGCTTCAGCCCTGTCTTCAGCCCGCCACTTACTCTCTTCAGCCCGCCACCTCTCCTCCCGGTCATTTTGTGCTTTCCTGCACTCTGACATTATTTGCCTCCACACATTCGTCTGTGCTCCATCAGTGTGGGAGGACAGCATGAGCTCAGAGAACATTTCATCACGAGTGCGTTTTTTTTTCTTTCTAATCTTCACTAGCCTCTGGGAAGGAGAAGATCCTGTGATCATTGAAACACATGCAGCTGGTGGAGGAAAAAAAAAGGGACAGCGGTCTTTAAAAAGACACATTTTATAAAACAGTGGCTACACTCTTTCAGGGTAAACCTTGCTGTTAACATTACATACATAGCACATGTGCTTTCGTTACAAGGTCGCATTTTGCCTCCCCTCAGTGCGTGGCTACCCCCTCAACCCTCCCCCCTCCCCGTGGCTAACAGCGGGGAACATTTCTGTTCAGCCACAGGCAAACAGCTCAGCAGGAATGGGCTCCTCTGAGTGTCCCCTGAAGAAAAGCACCCTATTTCAACCAGGTGACCATGAATGATATCTCACTCTCCTGAGGATAACACAGAGAGATAAAGAACGGATGTTGTTTGAACGCCAGCAAACATACACTGCAATGCTTTGTTGTACAATGATTCCCGAGTACGTGTTACTGGCCTGGAGTGGTAAAGTGTCCTACCATGGAGGACGCAATAAGGCTGCCCTCCCCAGAAACCTTTTGCAAAGGCTTTGGGAGTACATCCGGGAGAGCCGCGAATGCCAGGGCAAATTAATCCTTTCACATGCTTGCTTTTAAACCATGTATAGTATTTTAAAAGGTACACTCACCGGAGGTCCCTTCTCCGCCTGCCAGGTCCAGGAGGCAGCCTTGGTTGGGTTCGGGGGGTACTGGCTCCAGGTCCAGGGTAAGAAACAGTTCCTGGCTGTCAGGAAAACTGGTTTCTCCGCTTGCTTGCTGTGAGCTATCTACAACCTCATCATCATCATCTTCTTCTTCTTCGTCCCCCAAACCTGCTTCCATGTTGCCTCCATCTTCATTGAAGGAGTCAAACAACACAGCTGGGGTAGCGGTGGCTGAACCCCCTAAAATGGCATGCAGCTCATCATAGAACCGGCATGTTTGGGGCTCTGACCCGGAGCAGCCTTTCGCCTCTCTGGTTTTCTGGTAGGCTTGCCTCAGCTCCTTAAATTTCACGCGGCACTGCTTCGGATCCCTGTTATGGCCTCTGTCCTTCATGCCCTGGGAGATTTTGACAAAGGTTTTGGCATTTCAAAAACTGGAATGGAGTTCTGATAGCACGGATTCCTCTCCCCATACAGCGATCAGATCCCGTACCTCCCGTTCAGTCCATGCTGGAGCTCTTTTGCGATTCTGGGACTCCATCATGGTCACCTGTGCTGATGAGCTCTGCATGGTCACCTGCAGCTTGCCACGCTGGCCAAACAGGAAATGAGATTCAAAAGTTCGCGGTTCTTTTCCTGTCTACCTGGCCAGTGCATCTGAGTTGAGAGTGCTGCCCAGAGCGGTCACAATGGAACGCTCTGGGATAGCTCCCGGAGGCCAATACCGTCAAATTGTGTCCACAGTACCCCAAATTCGACCCGGCAAGGCCGATTTAAGCGCTAATCTACTTGTCAGGGGTGGAGTAAGGAAATAGATTTTTAAGAGCCCTTTAAGTCGAAATAAAGGGCTTCATCGTGTGGACGGGTGCAGATTTACATCGATTTAACGCTGCTACATTCAACCTAAAGTCCTAGTGTAGACCAAGGCTAAGTCAGGCAGCTTTCTGCTTACTGCCTGGGTGCCAGCTTGGGGGAGGGGGAGCGCACTGGAAAGCACAGGAGAGGCTGTCTCCCTGCTCTGTTTTGGTGTCCAGCACCACAGCAGCTCAAAGCAGCAATTTCAAGGAAACTCCTGCTCAGCCCTGCAGCTCCTCGATGGAACATGTTCAGTTGCTTTCTGAGGATGGAGCACCTGCAGCCCGGTCACACATAGGTGTGAGAGGACGGAGCATGCTCAGTACTGGTGAAATCTTCAGAGATTTTAGGTGCCAAACTCTAAAGCCCCTACTGAGCACGTGCAAACTGAGATTTTTTTCATGACTTGGCCAAATGTGGGTGGTTTTTCATGGGAACAGCTAAAGGCACCAATATCACCTTTCTGCCCAATTTGAAGTCCTTGCCGAAAGCTCATGCTCAAATAAATTGGTTAGTCTCTAAGGTGCCACAAGTACTCCTTTTCTTTTTGCGAATACAGACTAACACGGCTGTTACTCTGAAACCTGTATTGTCCCCTAATATTCTTGGAAACAGATTAACCATTTTTGCTGAAACTTTCAGTAAAAATCAGGCGGAGGCAGACACGCAAGCGTGGAAAACTTCAGCCTGAATAATTAGCGTGGCCAAGTTATAAGCCTCTGAAAACAGGGCCTTCTAATACGAAGTATCTGGCAACCTTAATTTATAGGCATTGCTAACGGCAGGGCTTATAACAGACAGAGTGAGGAGACAAATATTGCCTTTAAGAGTATTTTTATTTGGAAAGTGAATCTTTAAATGGAGTATCACTATTACATTTTATTTTCAGTAGGTGATACTGTTTTCTGTGTTATATCCTCTTCGGAGTAACATACATTAACAGCCCATGTAAATTTCAGGGATAAAATCCTGACCCCATTGAAGTAAATGGAAAAACTCCTGCTCATGTCAGTGAGGCCAGGATTTCAGCCTAGAAGCTCAAGAGCAAACTGATGCATAAGTCCATTTAAAAATATTTGTGGGTTGTGGTTCTGACTTTCTAGAGCTTAGCTCCCAGTTACGCACCTAAAGAAAGGTCAACACCCAACATACTGAGATCTCTTGAAAATCAAGCCACTTATTTTGGAGCCTAAATGGGAGATGGGCTCTTTCAAAAATGTAGTCCTATATTTTTTTGTAAAAAAACTTTTTGTGCAATGGACATAATAATTGCAATAATAATGCAATATTATAAAACATAAAGGCAATTGACAATCAGTTTCAACTTATATAATGGTCAGAAATTGAAAGTCTCAATCAGGCTTGGTTAGGATATTTGGCTGTTTTGCAGATTCTGCCCTTGCTAAATTATATTTCTATTTTTTCCAAACAAGATACTATGTAGAGTGTGTGTGTGTATATATATATATATATATATATATACTCTCAAGAGATCTACTGTCTGCTCTGTAACTGTGAGTAGCTCTCATTAATGTTAATGGGAATTACATGTGCATTGAGAAGTGAGTGAACTCCCAGGTGATGTATTGAGAATGAAGACTAATATCTAAATGGCGTGTAATTATTTGTGTAAGTAGTATACTATGTGATGTCTCTGTTATATCGTATTTATTATGAGAATCCACTTGGTAAAATTGTTTAGGAAAATGACACCCCCCACCCCCAAAGTGACAGATTGGATTAATTGTTACACCTAGCCTCAGTTTGCCCCTTTCCCATTTTCTAAAAAAAGAGTGTGTGTGGGTAACACTAGAATTTAAATTCAAATGTGTTTATGGAAATTGCTGTTCACTAAAGAACTGTAAAAGGTTTGTTTTTCTCGTTGTTCAGGGGTGTCCTGCTTAAGGCCCCAATTCAGCAAGGTACATGAGCAGTTCCATTGTAGGACTTAACATTAGACATGTTAAAAAGTCGCACTGGGCTGAACTGGGGCCTTAGAAAGATATTGGACTTGTTCCTTTGATTCACTGCATGCTCTCGACTGCCCCGGAGACAATGGGAGCTGACAGCACTCAGGATCTGGATGGTTGATTGGTATCATTTTTGCCATGCGATGCTGTGCTTATAATGGAACGTGTATCATTAATGAATAATTATCCATTGTATTTTTCTTTTTTGGTGTGCGCAGGGGAGAAGAGCAAACTTTTGTATATCGGCTGACATTTGTAAAAGACAGAAAACAGCCACTAGGAGTTATGCCCCTGTGTAGGGACATGTGCTTTGACAGTTTGCACAAAAGAGAGAACAGCCGAAACTCCAGAATGTAAGACCCGATTCACAGCTCTGTAATTTTGTTCCTTTTAAAGACATTTTGGGGAGTGTATGTGTGTGCACGCGCGTATTTAAATGTATAGGAAACAATGTTTGATGTCTCTTCCTCTTTTTTTTTTTGACAATTATACAAATCTGCTCTGAAAGTACCTAAATGCTGAAATGTTACCTTTGACAAACCTCTGGAGGATTTTAGAGGAAGCAAATTGGCTGGCAATGCAGCTGCTTTCTGGTTGCTCTTGTCTAGTGCTGCTGAACAAGCTCTACCTTCTCCAGAAATCCTCTCCAGGGCTTGGATGTTTGGAAATTGCTGAGCCCCCTGGGCTCCCACTGAATGCAATGGAAGTTGAGGGAGCCTAGCATCTCCTAGGGTAGAGTCTCATTATCTGAATGTTTGACCATTACGCTAACCTGTCTATGCGCAATGAATATATATATCCCATGCAAAAAACCTCCATTAATAGAATATTCAAGTTGCAAAGTCAAGCATTCAAAAGCTAGGAAATGCCAGAATTAAGGCTGCCTGTGCAACTTTAATTTGGCCCCTTTGTGCATATGTTTGATGGTAGCCTTTCTTTACAAGATCACATATTGTTTTTCCATTGTCTTATTCAGTGCACAGGATGGATGGTGCTCCCTGAATGGGTAGCTATTCTGTACTTCGTTTTATCCTTCTCGTTCATTGTGTGGCCCCATGCTTTGTTTACTGCACACCCTTGGTCATCTTGGTATACAGACATAGAATATCAGGATTGGAAGGGACCTCAGGAGGTCATCTAGTCCAACCCCCTGCTTGAAGCAGGACCAATCCCCAAATTTTGCCCCAAATGGCCCCCTCAAGGGTTGAACTCACAACCCTAGATTTAGCAGTCCAATGCTCAAACCACTGAGCTATCCTTCCCATTCACACTCTGTTCCGAATACAAAATTATTAATTTCCTCATGGACTTTTCTGCAGTGCTTCTGGTTTATCTGAGTGCTTTTCAGACAATATTTATTTTATCTTCACAACATCATTGTGAGGAGTGGGGGTGACATTATCCCCATTTTACAGCTTGGGAACTGAGTCATTAAGATCAATGTCAGAAGTGCCTACTAGTTTGGTGACCACTTTGAGAAGCCTAGGGCCTGTTTTTTTTTTTTTTTTTTTTAAAAGTAGTTAGCATTTTATGTTCAGAGCAGAGCTCTCATTGATCCCAACTACAGCTGTGCGCACTCAGAACAGACCCCAGGTTCCTCAAGTTGGGTACCCAAAAATGACAAACACTCAAGGACAGCCTGAAATAAGTATCAAAATAAATATTGATGATCACTGATGGCTATGGTTACTAGAGCTATCATTTCTTTTTCTATTTAGTTAAATAGCAGCATCACTTTTTAAATCTAAATCAAGTTGCTGAAGAATTTCCAATCTCTCACTGCAGCAGGGCTGTGTCCATGGAGCCTTGCCAGTGTTTTTTAGGCCAAGCAAATAAGGTCTTGGCTACCATCACATGGCACATGATGAGTGCTATGTAGAAATGGATGGAAAATTCCATTTCATGAAGAAGGATTTTGAAATTTGGCTTTGGTTCAAAAAGGCTTGAAAACTGCAAAATTTCAAATTTTCCATAAAGGAAAATTCTGGAGGAAAACAAACTCAGGTTATTCTAAATATTTTGTTTCAGCTGTTTAAAACCTCTGACTATACTATAAATGTAATTTTAAAAAATTCAAAATGAAAAATCATTTCAAAATGAAAAATTGAAATGGTCCGTTCCTTAGATGTCAAAACAGGTCATGTTGACATTGTTGGAATGCAGTTTTTCCAGGTCTTCCTAGATGAATTCCAACATAATTGACCTGAAGCACGTGGTCTTGGTCATTCTTAGAGATAGGATATTGGGCAGTTCCTATACTCAGAGTAACCAAAACAGGCAGGTTAGTTAGGTGATTAAAATTAATCCTTTTTCTCTTCCTACAGCTTCTTCTGCTCTTACTAACAATTGGCATTTTCAGCGAAGAACAATATTCCTCCTTTTCCATATTTTTTGGCTGGTTCATGTTAGAATTTGAACCAATGCAGCTTGGCCAATCATGCATTTCTGATCATCATTCAAGGTAAGAGAGACAAAAGAAAGAGCTTAGCAGTCAAGAGAGTACTAATGTGAGGGGAAATAGCTTATTTGAAAGGCTTTTTGAGCACTCTTCTGTTTCTCAACAAACAGAGTTTACCACTATCCTGTTATCTCTCTGTATTGCCAGACAGATTGTCCAGTATTTAAGAACCTCTTAAAAAGCACTTTCTCTCCTATTGGTGTAATCTCTTTTCTCTCTCTTGTGCTACTAGTTGGAATGGGTTAGGACTGCGTATGATTGGCTAGTTGGCACGGACACTATTATTGGCCTCAGGTGTGAGTTGAAACAGAAGGGGAAGTTAGAACCAAGAATTCTCGAAATGATGTCTCTGCTGCTTGGGCTTTCAGTTTTAATAAACATTAAAGCTGGTAAAAAAAAATGGGGAGAATAAACAGAAAATATTTTTTTCAAAATTTTCTTCCTATTTTCACCAAAACGTTGGCAAATACCAACCTCTGTAATATGTGTTTTCCATTACAATGAAATAGACTGGATTGTTCAGTTTTATCGCTGCTGGAAAATAAAACTCCAAAAAATCCCGTAATTTCTTGGAAAGTACCTTGATTGTTATCTCCCTTATACTTCCGATAGCTGACTGGTTCAGTTTCACGACTTGTGCATGTCATCCCTCTGATATCATCTGCAAAGGGTGAATAAATTAAAGGTAGTAGGGACGTTTAAATAGTTTTGCTACAATGCTAGGAATTGCTCTGTAATTCTCACTGCTCTTTAATGCATCTATTTGTATCAGAGTAGCACCTACAGGCTGCAACCAACATTGAGGCCCTATTTGTTAGGTGCAATCTAAATAGACAAGTCAGACACAGTGAGTGAGCGTGAGAAGAGAAATATCAGTATCCCATTTTACAGAGGGGAAGCAGAGGCACAGGGAGGGACTCAATGATTTGTTCAAAGTCTGACCAGAAGTTTGCAGAGACTCTCCCAAGTCTCATTCCGCAAGACCATCCTGAGGCATAAGCCCATCGTTCCAGCTTCTGCAAGAGTCTGTGGAGAATAGCTGGGATGTGTGAATGGTTCACAACATCACCATGAACCACACAATATTCTGCTGTTTTTGTTTCAAACTTGAAATTCAGATCAGTTCCATCTATAGCACCTGCAAAGCTTTCATATGAGCCTTCCTGTCTAGCTAGCACACCTCCAAACAGTTCTGGGTTTCATGGGACTGTCCTGCTTTGACCCCCCAAAGCTCCTTTCCTTGTTGAAGCGGAACATCTCCCACATTCAGGGCCCCATCTGCCTCTCTGTCTCTGTCTACAGAGGTGTGGATGGGCCAAACCTGCATGGTTTGCACCCCATTTTAGCCACTTGAAATACGGGGAGGTATGAGCTGGAGTGAGTGATGGTTTTGCATTGAAACAAGGAGTTATCTGTGGTTCTGTCATGAAACCAGGCTACAAATAAGTAGAGCTGAGCAAAATTTGGAATGTCTGTCCTGTGGGAAATTCTGACATTTCAACATTAGTTTTCATCCCAAATCAGGAGAAAATGTTGACATTTCAATTTTTTTTTTTCAGAATGGAAATTCCAAAACATTTTGATTCAGGAACATCTCAAGATTTTATTTTAACATTTTTGATTCAAATGAAACATTTTTTGAAATTCCAGAAATCAGAATGTTTCTTTTTATTGTACTGACTTTAAACACTTCATTCTGAGTCAGTCCAATATTAAACTGCATTTTCCCTCAGTGCTGAATTGTCTCATGGGAATTGTAGTTTGGGATCCTGATGCCCTAATTCTTCCCTATGGGCAGGCTCCTGGGTAGACTTCATCTCCAAAGATGCACCACTCAGCTCAGAGGGAGATCTGCATTGTATTATGGGAAATGTAGTCCTCTGGGGGGACCCAGCCATAGGAGAGAATGGGGGCCCAAAGTATAACTCTGGTACGGTAATCTGATGATAGGGAAACGCAATTTAATGTTTTATTGAACTGATTCAAACCAAAATGTTTCAAGTCAGTTCAACAAAATGAAATATTCTAATTCAGGCTGAACCAACCAGAAACCAAATATTTGAATTTTCCTAATGGAAAATCAAAAATTTTTGTCAACTTCAACTTTTTCACAGAAACCGCATTTTTCATAAGAAAAATCATTCCAAGCGAAAATTCCCAGTCACATCTACAAATGAGTTTTGCTTTGACTTGTTAAACCCCCAAGTACAAGGATGTAAAACCATGTGTCTCAAAAGTGAAGAACATGTTGGTATGAACGACTTGCAAAGTAAACCCAGTGAATTTCACATGGTTCTACACCACAGGCTATAGTCATCCAGAGAGAATATACAAAAGATTATACCTGCTATGGACTCTCGCTTGCCATATGGGGAACAGAAGTGCCCCCAAATATCCCTTTCTTCTTTGCGCTATGTCTATGAGCATATGCAATAAATAAGAAGTGCAATTGCTCACAGACTTTGGTCCTATGTGGAACACCTAAGTAACTTGGCTTTGCACATGGGATCTATGTGGGGAATGTGGGACAGAAGGAATCCTCCCCAACAAACCACAGCAGGATGTGGTACATATGTATAACCCACAGTTTTGGGACTCCTGAAGTGGCTGTAGCCAACTATGTGATCACTGTGCATGTATTTTGGTGAGATATATGCAGTCCAACTCACTATGTTCTCACTCTGGCTACAACCTCCCTGCTTCTGCCATGGACAATGACACCCCAGAGCAGTGCTCCATAGTTCATTCACAGTAGGTGCTGAGCGCTTTTGCACGACCTGTTAATGGAGGGATGCTAAACTATGCATCAAAACTGCACCTGTTCCACTGCTTCTGTGGTCCATAGGATTTGGTCCTCCTTGGAGGGACTGTGTGTGGAAAGTGTAGGAAGCAAAGTGTTCTTCCAGTTTTGAACAGCAAGAATCTATTAAGAGGGTGTACCAGGTTAAATCTCCCTGCCCTGAAATCAGGGAGTGTCCTACTGGCGCAGTCCAAGACAGAGGGCAGACTTCAGTGCTGACAGCTCACAAGTCGTAGAGCAGAATTGTAATCACTCCCTAAGCAACTTCTCAAGGGCATGGCTGCTTCAGACTATGTAAACCTGCCATGATGTGTTTTGAAACAGCCATCTCATTTTTGTTTGCCTTAGTTATCTTTTTAAATAGCTTGCTTCCTAGCGCTCTTTCCTTTGCAATGACAGATTTATACATTTGCTTTATTAGAAATATTATCCTTCTGCAATAATATGGTGGCTTTTTTGACCCACGGTTAATTTTTTCATGAATATTTTTGTATAATGAAGGACTTGTTTAAATAAAAAATCCCTCTTTAGGTCCAATTCTTCAGCCCTTCTGCATGCACAGCTCCCATAGCAGGACTGCAGGGTCAGGAATATTAGCTAAATAAACTTTGGAATCAGAAACACTGGGTGGTATTGTTACTGGCAACCAAATAAATGTAGCAATTGAAATCCTGATAGTGATGTATTAACCATTTAAATGCTGTAGCCCATTAAATATGGATTCAGGACTATAATACCATCAGCCTATGTTCCTGAATTGCAAATAATAAGATTTGGTATGACGTTCTTGTCAGTTAGTGAAAGTTTAGTTTAATTGGCTCCAGTAATAATTCTGTATTGTTCAGTGTAATCTGAATTAAACATTGGTTTGGCTGCGTACATAGTTTTATCTTCCTTGAAGAAATAGGAGTTCCTTTTAGAATGCTCAGTAGACTTAGACAGTTGGATCACCTTTGAAGTTTCGCTATTCCTAGCTCAGAAATGGATTTTGACATTAATGTTGCTTTCTTACCTTTTTCCTCTTGAATGTTTTGCCTTCCCTCTCTTTAATTTCTTTGCTTTGACATAATTTAAAATGTGCAGAATTACACAGCAGAAAAAAATCATGACTATGGCCAGCCCTCACATAGAATCTTAAGATTTAATATGCCATTAGGCCAATTAAGAGTGAATTATATTACTCCATGCAACTTTTAATTACTTTACATAAAACTATTCCACTGTTCACTTACAAAATGTTCAATAGCTAGATCTTTCTAATCTTTTAACTATCATATGGATTCATACATTGATGTAGATATACATATATATATTTTTGGTGTTTTATCCTGTGAAAATGCTTTGGTGCCTCTTAGTTAAGAGATGTGGCATAAATATGTACAGTACATGTATTTAGAGTCCAAGCAACACTGAAATTAGCATTTTACTTAAGCTCTTCAAACCTTATCCTGATTAATTGTATGTAGGCAGGGTAGCTTAAATTCACTCTCTAGAATAAATAGATCTTGCTTTTAACTGACAGATATGATTTAGTCAAGTGAAATTTTCTTTTTGGGGGGGAAAAAAAAAGCTTGACTTTATTCTGAACTTTCCCCTTGTTTCTTGAAGAAACTTTTTGTGAGAGAGGCTTGTTGTCAGTGCACAAAAAAATGACTTAAGATTTGCATTCTTTTGCCACAGGAATAAATGAACAAAGTTTGCAACTGAAAAGGCAGTTTTACACCTTTTGTTGTTTAGGCACATAGAAATCTCATTATGCTTCACGCATAGCCCTAAGGAATGTGCAAACAAGTATTAGATCAATGGCATGTCTTTGTAGCTTCCTTTATCGTGAGTATTTAAAACTGAATATTCAAACATTCATTCATATTTCAAACATCTGTCTCGAATAGTGCATTTGTATCTGAGTATGTTCTATTGCCAGTAGCTAGGTTAAATGTAAGGCTTTTAAAAATAGTCTTTTATTATAACAATGCATGAAAAGATTGTCATGTAATTAAGGGATTGTGAGCACATAGCTATAGCTATTATCAATAATAGCTGTGGGTTTTATATGCTTTCTTGAGGGCCTGCTATTCAAATCTTCTATATCTCCACAGAATAAAGCACGAGGATCAGATTCTTGTTTTCACTTTGGCCATGTAAAAGGATTCTTAATATTATGATAAATACGGTCCATGAATATTCATAATGCTGATGACAATTGAAGTCTGATATGGAAGACTTCTCATCCTAATATTTCCCATTCTTTATTTATTATGGACCCTTATTAATTACCCTGTCTTGACTTCCTGAGGCCATGTGTGTGTAGAAGGTGGCAGGACCAGGCCTTGTGATTGAAAAGTTCTCTGTAATAGTTCAGAATTTGGGTCAGTGTCACCAGCATTCTCTTACTGATGTGCAAAGTCTCATGGAAGCATTTCACACTGTCCTGCAATTTTCTTTCATTCACAAATACAACATTAAGGGAATGGGGTGGGGAATGCAGTGAAGACCCCATGATTTCAGAGAGCAAACCTGGACACCTCAATTTGAAAAAGAATAATCCTATTTCTGAGACCTTATCTACCTTTGAGAAGTTTGCATTGGTGTAATTACAGTAGTGCAAATTTCTAGTGCAGATGTGCTGCATTGATTTATTATTATTAATAATGTTTATTACAATAGTGGCTAAAAGCAGAATGGGATGCTTTTGTGCTAGGGACTGTACAAACTCAGAGTAGACACACATTTAGATTGTAAGCTCTTTGGGGCAGAGGCCATTGTTTGTCCTGTGTCTGTAGAGCGCCTAGCACAAGCGGTCCCGGGTTATGACTAGCGCTCTGGCATGCGGTGGTGGTGGTGGTGGTGATAATAATAAAGTGGAATCTGCCTTGGTGCAGTTTATCTCAGTAATTTACCACTTTGTCACATTGGGGTGACCCTGGCTTTACTTTGTTGTAGTGTGTCTACCCCTTAGGGGTTTGTGTTAGGACAGATTATCCTCATGTTGAAAAGCTTGTTGATTCTTCCAAAATTCGATGAAAAGTTGGGATGATTTTTTTTGTGATTCCCTCCCCCCAAAAAATGTTGATGGGGAAGGGATGGGGAGTGTGAATTTTTTGTTGCAAACTTTCCCATTTTTTCAACCAGCTTGTAGGTAGGCCCTCAGATTAGAAAATAGTGGCAGAGAGTAAATACTCAACAAGGCCCTGAACCACAAAGACTTTATTCAGGTGCTAAACTGCTCACACAATGAGTAGTTCTACTGAAGTCCCACGTGTACAAATCTCAGCCTTAGTCACACTAGGAGATGTAATACAAATTAAGGAATTTTGGAAATTAGTAAGTGAACAACCCCAGTAAAATGGCCAGGATAATGCATCCCCAAAACTTTTTTGTCCCCTAATTGAAAAGTGCAGTTTATTTGTAATTACAATAATAATAGTTATTAAATGTTCCACAGTATGTTTTCTAAAAGTAATGAATACTTAGTAACACATGACCTCACAGCAACACTTTGATTTCCAGACCACTGATGTGGGCCTTTGATTTTGCACCTCTAATTTTGTGTGTGTGCAGTTTAGAAGATTAGACTCTTCAGAACCTGATTTGCAGGCACAAAAAATGAAGATCTATGTCTAAGCAAGCATCTCGCCTTAATTTTTGCTGAGAAGTTGATGGAAAGACTGACTTCCTTGTGGGGTTGTCTACATACAAAGCTGCACCAGTTTAGATAAACTAATGGAAAAGACTATGGAGTGGCTTTATTTCAGTTCAGTTTAACTCTGTCCCTAAATCTACTTTAAACTAAGCCAAAATAAGAGTGTTCACACAGCCTTTTGCATTGGTTTAACTAAACTGGCTTAAAAAAAACACATTTAGTTAAACTGGTGCTACTGTGCATGTGGACAAGCCCTGAATTTGGGTGAGATATAGTGAACTTATTAATGGCATTAATAACACAGCAAGATTAACTAATAGGCAGGTTTCTATTGTATGCTGGTCTATATCAAATACAACACAATACATAAGTAAACAGTGGAACTCATTGCCACAGGAAATAGATGAAACCAAAAGTTTAGAAGAAAATCAAACACTCAAGTGAGGAAATGCCAGAATTAAGGTTGCCTGTGAGTTTCATAGTTACTTGCTGACAGTAGAGAAATGGTGAGACTCAGGAATCTTGGGTTCCATGCCGACTTTGGAGGGCAGCCCTTCTGCCTCTGTGTCATGTCTCTCACCACCACACAGACTCCTGAGCCCATTTGCCCATGTCATCTTCAGCCTGCCCCTGTGCCATGCCATGCCAGTCCTGTCTCTCCCCACAGATCCTCATCCCCATCCCAATCTCTACCCCACCTCCGCCTGGGGTCCTCATCCCAGTTCCTGTCTTCTTGCCCAGACAGTCCCAGTCACCTTACTTCACGGCTCCTTATCCAGTCTGTCTCTTCCCATTCCCCCAACTGGCTTCCAGTCCCAGTCTCCTTTCCCAGCCAGTAACAGTATCCATCTCCTCTCCTTCCCAGCACTCAGTTCCCCATCTTCCCCAGCCAGGCTCCTGGTCCCAATCTACTCTGTCTACTGCTAGGCCTGGCTCTCTACCCCCTCTGCATTTCAGACAGTTTGCTTCTTCCTCGCTATCTTGGCAGCAGCAGTAGGAGCGTTGAGAGCACAGGAGAGAGAGGCTCTCTGCTCTCAGTTCCTATGCCCCTGGCTACCAAGAGGAGCAATTAGAGTGATTGTAGCCCCGGCTGGAGAATGCCCTGTGCAGAAAGAATCTTCAGAGATTGTAGCTACCACACTTGATCAAACCTCTAGAGAACATGTGCAAAGTGAGATTTTCACAGGCTTATAACCTGGCCAAATTTGGGCATTTTTTCACATGACCCATCCCTGACTCCCAGGGCGACTCTGCTGCCAAATTTCAAACTCTCTTGTTTCAAAGCATGGAGGGCTTCTCAACAAAATGGTTGCAATAACTTTTAACATTGGCAAAATAAAATTTATCCCTAACCTCATTCTCAGAAATGGCTGAACTGTTTTTGCTCAACTCTCCTCTCCCCACAGCCCATTCAGCTCGACGCAAACATCTTGCATGAAAAATTTCAGGCCAAATGACTAAAGTTTGACAAATGTATAAGGAGTTGAAAACATGGACCTGAAAAGAGGGGGTACTCAGTTCTGCCTATAATGTGAACATAAATTTTGGAAGAGATATTGAACTAGGGTGTGTGAATAACTTTTGTGAGGTGGGGCGGTGAGGGGAGTTGATGATTGAATTGGAAAATAAATAAATAATTTTGTATCAGACACATTCTTTTGTTTAACCCAAAATGTGGTGGTCTATTTTTTTACATTTAAAAAAAATATTTAAATTTGAGGTAAAATTTGAAAAGTTGTTTCATATTGAAAAGTCAAAAAGTTTTGTTTAGAAAATGTCAAATGATTACAAATATTTTTTGGTTTGCTTTTGACCAAAACAATTTTGGCAAATGCACAAAATATTTTGGACAACCTGAATCTGCATTTTTCACTCCCCCCTCCATGCCCCCCCAAAAGAAAAAGGGTTGTATGAAAAATTTCACCCAGCTTTATATTGAACCTTTTGCTTCAGGTTTTAAGAGATAATTAATGTGAGGGATAGATTATCCCACATCTGCCTACTGTGAGGTTTCTTGCAACTTCCTCTTAAGCATCTGAAATTGGCCTCTCTCAGAGACACGATACTAGACTTTGTAAAACAAGAATTTCTACTAGTTTATCTTTATTTTGTGCATCTGTTCTTTATAGCTCATTTGTATTGGGCAGACTTGTGTGTGTGTGAGAGAGAGAGTGAGAGAGAAGCAAGGCCCTGATTCAGAAAAACACTTAATTCCATCCAGGGTTTAAATTCAGCCAGAGCTGTCCAGAGTGGAGCTCCAGTAAATATTTTCAACCCCCCTGGAGTTTTTATAGTTGAGGGAGGGTGTGGAAATACTCCAGGAAGTACTCTATGAAAATTTAAGCCCGGATTCCATCCTTATCAGCAAAACACGTAAGCATATTCCTAATTCTAAACACATGCTTTATGGATTTAAGCATGTGCTTAAAAGTTAGGAATGTGCTTAAATGATTTGCTGAATAAGGAAAACTCATGCTGTGCTGAATTTGGCTCAAATTTTGCTTCCCAATATGAGGGCCCAATCCTGTTAAGTGTCAAGTACAGTCTGAAGTCAATAGGAAACAAGGATGATTAGTCCCTTGTAGGATCAGGCTTTAATAGTGTGACTTTACATTAGCAATCACTAATATATTTTTAAATTCTGGTTAATGGGACTTTATATAATTAGCGATGAGACTGGACTAAAGTTCAGATTTAAGTCCTGCTTCTGTTGAAGACAGTGGGGATGAAACCCTGACTCCTACTGAAATCAAGGAAAAATCATCCACTGACTTCAGTGGGGCCAGAGTATCACCCTGAGGGTGTTTACCATTGATCAGTGCTGGGTATTTTTGAAAAGCCAGCCCTCGATTTCAAGTTTCATCCTGGTGTTAGGTCTCTTCGCTCCCCTCCATTGAAATAGAACATTTAGGCCCTTTTTTCCTTTTCCCACTTTAAATATCTGGATCGGTGTACATCTCTGCTGTGACCAAATGTAAGAATCAAAAGTAACAAATAGTGACTTTAATTAGCGTCAGCTACTTTTCCACTCTTCCTTTGTGCAGAAGAATAACAACAAAAAATATGAAAGTATGATCTAAAAGCTACGAATTAAATAATAAGAGGTATTTTTTTTTAAATTAAGATCTTCACATACTGTAATTTTTTTTAAAGCTTTAGTCTCATATTTGAAAGGGCAACCTATGGAGGGTGCGGGGGAATCAAACTATTTAGTTAATACAAACGGATGTGCTGAATTTGAAAGCAATTAAAAGAAGGGATGGAACATCTAAGGAATGTGTTGTCCTTAGTTTTATTTTAGTTAAAATTATTGTACGTTTAGTTTTAAATGAAGGAAAAATAATACTTTGAAATATAATTACATTTAACAGTCTTGTAGCTTTGTACTTTGTGCTATAAATTGCGTTCCCAGCTGTTTTTCATCTCCTGTAATTTAAATAAGTAAACCTTTTGTTCTTAAAAACTCACTTGGTTCTTTCTAATTCTGTTGATGGACATCCATTTCTACTGCCTTATTTTATGTTAATATATAACAATACAATGCAGTTACCCTCCTGCTGGTCAAGGCTCCGCCTCCTTTGTTTTTGGAAGCTCTTTTTTTCTTTAGCCTTTACTTTTATAGAAGACTCTAAACTTCCTGTCGCAGCATCTAGTCAAGAGCTGGTTTCTGCATAAGCTAAAAAAATCCCTAGGAAAAGGCTATAGCCCCCAAGTGTGGAAGGTGGTGCTTAGCTGTCAATTCTCTTTTGTTATTCGCTCAGATGGAATTATGAAATGTATGTTGCTTTGTAGGGCAGAGCAAATTTATGCCAAGGAAATGCAAATCCACTAGGTGTGCCCAGGTAATTTAAAATGTTCATGCTGGCAGCTTTTCTGCATGAGTAAAGCTGTTTAATTAATACACTTCCCCCTTTTTTTCTGATTAGTTGATTCAAATATCCTTTGAGTCATTTAAACTGTCTGTAACATGTTTTCCATGGCTCTCAAGGAATGGTAACTCCGATCAGGACAAGAAAATAAAAGGCATTACGTTCTTCCTTATATAGTTCTCTCTGTGACCGTAGCTTTTCCAGAAAGCTCACTGGGGAGAGTAGTGGATTGGCAGGAGGAGAACCTGTCATTTGGCTCTATAATGCCCATTCGCGTTGTAACAGATTAAGGCAAGTTTTTGTAATTGAGTGGTACATTTCCAGTTTGATGTACAGGGAGTTATACATGTGACTCCTGGTAGCAATAACAGGAGTTGTGGGCGCACCTTTCTGATCACCATTTGGCACAGTCACCCTACTCACTTTTACCCCCAGAGACGTAAAGCAGCCTGAATGTAAAGGGAGTCCACACAGAAGTCCAGTAAATACCCCCATCTCCAGAAGCTCATTTTTAATTAACTTGCCTCTGTGGTTTCAGAAAAGGGCAACATATTGCCATATAGGAGACCTGAGTTCAGGAGTAACAAAGACAGCATGGGGAATTTCAGCCACTGCCTTTGAAATGGGCCTTGACAATGAGAGAGTGGGAGCCCCACTGTTCAATCTTCTTTATAGTGTTAATATACTGTCCAGAAAGAAGGGAAGCAAGAAATTGCTCAGATTTCATCTCTGATTTCATCTCACAGCTAGAGTGCCGAAACAAATCAAACTGAAATGGGGCCCTTCCTGGCTTTTGAGTTACCATGTGGAGCTGCCTAGGGCCTCTTGCTTTTTTTTTTTTTCCTCCTTTCTGATGAAGGTTGTAATGCTTAGCAAGCGTTCAGGAAGCAGGTTGGTTAGGAGAGAACACACAACACTTATTAATTGCACCAGCATCCTGCTAAGATTGAGTCTGCTCTGGCTTCTGAAAAGAACAAGGTCATAGTGAGCATGCTGAGAGGCTTGGGGCAGGTATTAGGACATTCACACCCATGCCAACATCACATGATGTCAGTGCATTCACACTTGTACCAAGGTAGCTATCCCTGCCACGCTGAGTTGCATTGCAAAAGTGATGTACTGAGGCTTCAGAGAGAGGCGATATCTGCTGGCTGCATGCCCGGGACAATTCTTGAAACTACATAGGTGCTGGTGACTACTCCCCTTGAATGCTGCTGGGGCAATTTAAAAAGGAAGTTATTGAAGTGAAGATAAAAGGGGCTGGCCTGGAAGTGCAAAGCCCTTGGCTGGACTCAGCTTGTAGACAAGGCTAACACTTGCAAAGAGACCGTACTCAATGGCCACCAGCAAAATAAAGGTAACTATTTGTTCATGATGGTGTAATGGAAATGAATTGTGTACATTATATTTCTAAATGTGCAAACTGTTCCTCACCAAGAAACTATTTTATTGTTTGTTTGTGTTCTCATGGCATTTACGAGCCCTAGTCACGGACCAGGACCCTTTGTGCTAGGTGCTATGCAAACACAGAACAATATTACGGTGGAACCTCGTGTCCCGACCAAAATCGGAACTGTATACCCCTGTCATAAGAGACTGTCCCTGCCCTGAGGAGATTACAATTGTACAGACAAATCAAAGTCACAGAGCAAGTCTATGGCAGAGTTGGATATTGAACCCATGTCTTCTAATTCCCCACCCTGTGCCTTAACCATGGAAAACATCTAAAGGTTTGGTTCTGCATTTGACCTGTACTCAAAACTCCTGTTGATTTCCAGTGGAATTCTGTGCAGTGAACATTGCAGGCTCAGGGGGGAAAAATGGAGATGAAGGTTTTCTTGAACATGCAGCATTACTTGCGATAGGTTTCTATTACATTGCCGGCACTGGGACCACTGGAAAACTGTGGACACTGTATCTTATTACATGCAGAAATATTGTGGGCACGTGTAACACTTACAGTCTGCAATTGTTGGTTAAAGCTATTTTATTATTATTCTAATGTAACATTTTTTGTTGTGATAAGACCCGGAGGCCAGCCAGGTTGGGTCTCCATTATTTGTACAGAACTTACCACAAATAGCAGATGTCAGTCCAAAGAGTTTATAATCTGACATAACAGGTGAATGAGACACACAAATAAAATCAGGTTAGGATGGGGAAAATGAGCCTTTCAGGAGCAGTAATCACATAATGCAAGTTTCCCTGTGGGATGCAATTGACCAGATCCTTAGCAGTTCGATGTTGTGATGGCAATTTATATAAACTGAGGATTGGGGCCAACGCATTCTAAAGAAGCTCTGAAATCTTTCCATTTGCATTCATCATAATTGTAAGTTCAAATTCCCTGCTTGCTCCTCCATTCTGCTGGCATCTCTGTCCTGTTAAACAGAAGAGCCTATCAGCTGGCATAAAGAGGAGCAGGAGCAACCAAAGATAAAACTTGCAAAGTAGTGAGGTTATACTGAATTCTGGTTCTACCGAATAATTTTGTGGTCTTCATGAAGGATTCTTGCAAAGAGCCAGCACTTACTTCAGAGGTGTGTTTTTTTGTTTTTTGTTTTACTATCTGTGAGCATACTTGAGCAACAAAAGTGAAAGCAAAGACTTCTGGGAAGCTGCGTTGTCCCTTCGTAGGTGAACCTTTGTTGCACATAATTATGTGTTCCACAGCAAATCCTTCTTTTTCCCCTCATCCATCTCCATTCTTTTCTTTCCCCTTTCTCATTTCACTTCAGTTCCATGCCTCTCCTTCCTTTCCCCCATCTCACCCTATCCTTTTTTTTTCTTATTCTTGCTCACAGTAGTTCTGGAAGTGCTGATTCAGCAAGGCAATAGACAACCATTATTAAGGTTTTTATAGGAGCCTCCTAGCTTCGGACAGGTGTGTCCAGCTGATAAGTTATGAGTCCATATTACAGGTTTGTTTGCCAGTTTTAAACAGGGACTTGCTTTAATTCTTCTATCTGTATCTTCCATTGCAGTTTGTGGATGAGCTTGGAAAAGGGTTTTAGTGGCCAGATAGGTAAATGCACATAGTCTAGTCATAGGAAATTGGATACTATGCATCAAGTTACACTTGAATAATTTGTTAGTATACCTGCAATATGCTTAACTTTAGTGCAAATGTGGAGAAGGAAGTTCACATATTTAAAACATACTGTGCCCTGTATACATAGTCAAAAGAATCTGCAGCTCCTTATGTATGTTCATTCAAGGTTCCCATAGAAGTGAAACCACCTGTATTAATCTAAAGATTGTTCATATTATGTAACCCCACCCTCTGAGAATATCTATTGAAGAAGCTAGGGCTGTGTGTTTATACAGAACTAGTAGAGTGAAAGTTCTTCAGTAATTGCCCTATTGTCTTTCATAATTAGGAAATGGAATTTGGAATTTGAATCCTTTTGCATCCAGGGATATTTAGCTCTTAGATGACAGGAAAATGAGTATTAGTAGATTGTTTTGCCTATTAGTTTTCCCCTATTTTAATCCCCCAAGGGCACTAAAGGAAATGCCAAATAAACCTTGCTCCATCAGCAGGGACTCCTGCCATTTATTTTTCTAAGTGCACACACGTTCAGAGTCACCACTGCCACAGGGGCTCAGAATCTCTTTTCAAAAAGTGTGGGCAGAGAGAGGAGAGGAGAGAAAGAACACATGCTATTTTGTTCTCATTGGCTCTGATGTACAAAATTTGCAGCATACAAAGTCTTTCCCCATACAATTACTTCAAAACATGTGGCCTAAAGTAAGCCACTAAATGCAAAACCTCTTGGGTGGGAAATTTAAATGATTACAAATGTCTCTTAAAAAACAGAGCTATTTCTGAACAGAATGCTGTAAGGATCAGTCTTAGGCCTGGTCTACACTTCAGACCAGGCAGCTTACGTCAATCTAACTGTGTAAGCGTCTACAGTAAAATTTCGCTCTGGCCAATACAACTTCCCCGCTATGAAGACTTAACTGCACCTCCACACAAGGTGTCGAGTCAGTGTCAATGTAGTTAGATCCATGCTGTATCAGTGTAGACAGGGTGCTGCTTACGTCAACTGTTACTGGCTTTCAGGAGCCATCCCACAATGCCCCACACTGACTGCACAATTGGTACAAGCGAACCTTGAGGGGACACGCACCGCCAGCCCAAGGAGCAAAGTGCAGACATGCACAAGCAATGTAGTTACTGTGGCAGCTATATGCCGACGTAAGTTAGGTTGACTTAATTTTGTAATGTGGACATGCCCTCAGTGCACTCTGCTTTAATAGTTTCAAGTGAGAACAACACAGTCCCCATGATCTGTAGCTCCTTTTGGAGAAAATCTCCTTGTTCTAGTAATTGAGGCATACAGTGCCCATCCAGTCACGTGCAATGTAAGTGACAGTGACGCAGTGTAAAATAAATGTGATTCAACTATCCTTTAAAGGGAAGATTGCACAGCAGCTATTAATTCACTGCAAGCTTGTCTGCGTAAAGCAACAATCGCTGATCGATATTGATTCACGAACACATTATTGTCAGGCAGCGCATTTCTAATTTGAATTTATGGCTTTTGGGATGTGTCTCTGTTGGGTCAATGCACTTGCCCTTCATCTCCGAAGGCCTAATTTCCAACCCAATTTGAAGTACTTCTCAAAGCCCCTACTTGACTAGGACCAG
The DNA here is from genome assembly GCF_965140285.1 of Lepidochelys kempii. Taxonomy (NCBI): domain Eukaryota; kingdom Metazoa; phylum Chordata; order Testudines; family Cheloniidae; genus Lepidochelys; species Lepidochelys kempii. Next base: position 97,054,052 of record NC_136388.1, on the reverse strand, counting down.
GTCTAACCAGCACTTATTTGTTCTGATGGGCTCAGAGGCCCGAGACTTGTAGTAGTTTTGTCAGGCCACTTGAGAAGCATTGGCAGAGTTGTGTGGTGAGGCTTGTCTGTGCTGTATTGTACTTGAAGCTGCCCTGAGCAATTAGCTCTTCTGTCTAATGATCTCACCGCTCATCACGGGGTACAAAGCAAGGGACTGGCCTGACTGTCCGAGGCGCTAACTGCCAAAATTTCCACTTCAAGTCAAGCAGAGCTGCAGATGCTCAGTTCTTCTGGAACTCAGGCCCAGCGTCTTTTGTTGCGATGTAGCAGATCTTCCTTCATACATAAATGGCTTGTTTGCCGCGGCTTCTGGAAGGGATGCAGCCCCAGTTCATTTATTACTAATATATAAGAGCAAGGAATCAACTTCTTAGTGCTGGGAAGACTGAGGCTGAATTGGATAGACATGATGAAGAATCCCATAGACCAAAAAGGTTTAAAGATGAACAAAGCTGGGAAGTGGTAGCAAGACTTATTTGGCCTCATCGTTGCTGTTGATGTGATGGTTGGGAATGAAAGAAGATCTGAAAGCAAATGTATATTCAGGGTGCCAATAAACCTGTGCTCAACCAAAGAACAGCTACCACCAGTCGGGATTTTCCCTATGCAGATATACAGACAGGCCATGTATCATGCCCCTACATGTATGTTATGGATTGGATTTGCAAAAGAGTGCAGTCTGTTGCAAAACTCCCACTGATTCCAATGGAATCAGAGCTGGCCCACAATGAGTCCTTCTGAAAAACCTGTCTCATTCACAGATGCACATGAGTCCCAGGGCTCCTATGAAGAAGTTCTAATTGGTATTTGTATGATGTCATGTCATAGTTCTATCTTACCAATCGAAATTAGTTTGCAAACTGAATTTCATTGAAAGAGAACCCCACCTTTCAGTTTAATAAAGCTACTTGTACCACTTTGAGGCTGGCCTGTAGGACACTTCTCCATGTTCTATTACTGCACGACTTCTGGATCTGTAAGCAACAAAGATGTTACTGCATTAGCAGCCCTGCCACTTATACTTGTGTAGTACTATATTTGCAACATGAGGGCACTTGGAAAGAGATGTTATAGTTATAGAGCTACAAATGATCAATAACTTTTTGATTACTCTGTCACTGAACAGCAGGTTGAGACATGGAATGGCAACATCAATTTAGGGATGATAGATTTTTAGAAAATAAATCAGTAGGGAATGCAGGCAGATTGGTTTCCAGTTCAAATCCTTCCAAAAACATGGAGCCTGTTTGTTCAAGAACAACACTCATACTTTGATATCGAGGACATTGCTTTTCATTAGGGTCAGCATTTTTGATGAGGCAGAGGGAATCCAGTGTATAGGATGCTAGACTGGAAATCAGACGGGGGTTCTATTTGCAGGGTCCTGGAAGCCATTTCCCTCTCTCTTCCTCAGTTTCCCCATCTGTAAAATGGGGCTAATCATCCTACTTTGTCTATGGAGATTGCACACAATTTGGGGTTGGGGGTGTGTTCATACAGTGCCTAATCCAATGGGGCTCTGATCTCAGATGGAGTCTCTTGACACTACTATTATATAGACAATTAGCAGAAAAAAATCTTAATTCTCTTAATTTAGGTAAGTTTGCCTTCAAAATGCCTTTTTTGAATGCTCAAGCAAGTGGCCTTGGGTTAAACTGTTAATTGTATGATTGCAGTAGTGTCCTCTGTGCATAGATAGATATGACAAACAGCTGGAATGTCACCAATGAAGCACGTCTTTGCACCTCTGCAAGGATATGTGCCTGAGTAATGGAGAACACCTCTGGAGCTCCTTCTGGGCTTGTGCTTCCCCCACATCCCTCTAATGCAGATAGAGCCACATCTCAGTCATGCGTGTTGAGTTGAAACTGATGGAAAGGTGTAAAGAAAAAAATGTTCTAAAATCCGTTTTGAAAAATACGGTTATTCTTCCCTCCCCCCTAAATTTTCTTTTGTGAGAAGGGGTGTATGTGTATGAGAGAGAGAGAGAGAGAGAGAGAGAGACTAGATCCAGTGGATTTGTCTTGACCGGAAGCAAGTCCATATCCTGCCATCTGTCCTCTACCACCTTCCCTGGGCTACCATTTATCTCTGAATCCACTTCAAAATTTCCTCTTGGTTTGCAAAGCTTACCTCTGGAGCATCACTCCAATGCTGATTCACCTCTCTCACCAGTTTTGCTTCAACTTGAAAGAAGAAGTTACTCCTGATTTACTCCAGGGTAAGTAAGAGCAGAATCAGGCCCCATAGTTATCTACGTTACTGCCTGCTCACTCTGTGTCTCCAGTCTTGGCCTCCTCTTGGTCATCTTTCTCTTATATTATTCACATTTGGGTTTTTTTTTTCTCTAGTGTTGCTCCATCTATGGCCCAAATCTTGCAAACACTCAGTTTGCACTTAAGCTTGCGTGCAAGAGTTTGCAGGATCAGGGCTGATGTGAGACTCCTATACTCAATCACTTCTATATGTTTTGCTTTAAAGCTTTCTAACTCTCTTGCTTGCAATGAATCCTCTTGAAAGCTTTTTGTGATACTGTGTTTTAGGGACAATTCACAGAAAATGCGCTACATTTTATTTTCATACTCTGGTGGAACAATGAGAGCGATGCAATCAGTGTGAGATCCTCAAGCATTTTTCGCATAGGTTGCAATTTTATTTCTGGATGCGCAGTAAAACAGTTGTAGCCAAGGTTGGGAGGCTGCCACGCTCTGCAGGAAATTGTGCACCGAAGATCCATAAAGTGTGCAGAAGGGCTTTCCATAATTGTGTAGCAGTTCTGCAGTGGTCGCCAGACTCGTTTCTGTTCATATGCCATCAGTCAAAGAATATCAGTCAGCTTGTACCTTGAGCTAGGTAGCTACCATGTCATCAAAGTACAATCACGGGGAACACTTACACCTCTGATGGGGGGCCCACTGGACAAACTTATTTGAAGGAAAAGGTTAGGGAGTATTTGAAAATTGTTCCATCAGAAAGCTCCATTCCTCTTCTTCCAAAATGTCGGACTTGAACTCTTGCTGCTCCTGTTGTATATATCTGGCTCCACACCAAGAGGAAGATGGTCTAGTAGTGGGCAGAGTATTAGCTTTTGTCTTGGGAGGGTTCGAGTCCCTGCACTGCCACAGACTTCTTGTGTGACCTTGGGTAAGTCATTTAGCCTCTTTGTGCCGCAGTTCCCCAGGGATAACAACACTTCCATACCTCACAGGGGCAGTAAGGATAAATGCATTAAAAGATGGTGAGATGCTCAGATGCTATGTTAATGGGAGCCGTGTAAATACCTAAAGCAGATAGCTAGATTTTGTTCCCATTGAGGTCAAGCTTCCCTATGGGAGCAGGATCTGGCCCCCATCTGATAAAGAGGTGCAAGAGGTGTTCTCGTCCATCCTCCCCATGGAAGGAAAAGGCCTGGGTAGGGACCGTCAAATCGTGGAAGTCAACGAATGGCTACGCAGGTGGTGTCGGAGAGAAGACTTTGGATTCTTTGACCATGGGATGGTGTTCCATGAAGGAGGAGTGCTGGGCAGAGACAGGCTCCACCTTATGAAGAGAGGGAAGAGCATCTTTGTGAGCAGGCCGGCTAACCTAGAGAGGAGGGCTTTAAACGAGGTTCACTGGGGGAAGGAGACCAAAGCCCTGAGGTAAGTGGGAAAGCGGGATACCGGGAGGAAGCACAGGCAGGAATGTCTGTGAGGGGAGGGCTCCTGCCTCATACTGAGAATGAGGGGGGATCAGCAGGTTATCTCAAGTGCTTATATACGAATGCACAAAGCCTTGGAAACAAGCAGGGAGAACTGGAGGTCCTGGTGATGTCAAGGAATTATGACGTGATTGGAATAACAGAGACTTGGTGGGATAACTCACATGACAGGAGTACTGTCATGGATGGTTATAAACTGTTCAGGAAGGACAGGCAGGGCAGAAAAGGTGGGGGAGAAGCACTGTATGTAAGGGAGCAGTATGACTGCTCAGAGCTCCGGTACGAAACTGCAGAAAAATCTGAGTGTCTCTGGATTAAGTTTAGAAGTGTGAGCAACAAGAGTGATGTAGTGGTGGGAGTCTGCTATAGACCACCGGACCAGGGGGATGACGTGGATGAGGCTTTCTTCCGGCAGCTCGCAGAAGCTATGAGATCGCATGCCTTGGTTCTCATGGGTGACTTTAATTTTCCTGATATCTGCTGGGAGAGCAATACAGCGGTGCATAGACAATCCATGAAGTTTTTGGAAAGCGTAGGGGACAATTTCCTGGTACAAGTGCTAGAGGAGCCAACTGGGGGGGGAGCTTTTCTTGACTTGCTGCTCACAAACTGGGAAGAATTAGTGGGGGAAGCAAAAGTGGATGGGAATCTGGGAGGCAGTGACCATGAGTTGGTTGAGTTCAGGATCCTGACACAGGGAAGAAAGGTAAGCAGCAGGATACGGACCCTGGACTTCAGGAAAGCAGACTTCGACTCCCTCAGGGAACAGATGGGTAGGATCCACTGGGGGACTAACATGAAGGGGAAAGGAGTCCAGGAGAGCTGGCTGTATTTCAAGGAATCCCTGTTGAGGTTACAGGGACAAACCATGCCGATGTGTGGAAAGAATAGTAAATATGGCAGGCGACCAGCTTGGCTTAACGGTGAAATCCTAGCGGATCTTAAACATAAAAAAGAAGCTTACAAGAAGTTGAAGGTTGGACATATGACCAGGGAAGAGTATAAAAATATTGCTCGGGCATGTAGGAATGAAATCAGGAGGGCCAAATTGCACCTGGAGCTGCAGCTAGGGAGAGATGTCAAGAGTAACAAGAAGGGTTTCTTCAGGTATGTTAGCAACAAGAAGAAAGCCAAGGAAAGTGTGGGCCCCTTAATGGATGAGGGAGGCAACCTAGTGACAGAGGATGTGGAAAAAGCTAATGTACTCAATGCTTTTTTTGCCTCTGTCTTCACGAACAAGGTCAGCTCCCAGACTGCTGCGCTGGGCATCACAACATGGGGAATAGATGGCCAGCCCTCTGTGGAGAAAGAGGTGGTTAGCGACTATTTAGAAAAGCTGGACGTGCACAAGTCCATGGGGCTGGACGAGTTGCATCTGAGACTGCTAAAGGAATTGGCAGCTGTGATTGCAGAGCCATTGGCCATTATCTTTGAAAACTTGTGGTGAACAGGGGAAGTCCCGGATGACTGGAAAAAGGCTAATGTAGTGCCGATCTTTAAAAAAGGGAAGAAGGAGGATCCTGGGAACTACAGGCCAGTCAGCCTCACCTCAGTCCCTGGAAAAATCATGGACCAGGTCCTCAAAGAATCAATCCTGAAGCACTTACATGAGAGGAAAGTGATCAGGAACAGTCAGCATGGATTCACCAAGGGAAGGTCATGCCTGACTAATCTAATCGCCTTCTGTGATGAGATTACTGGTTCTGTGGATGAAGGGAAAGCAGTGGATGTATTGTTTCTTGACTTTAGCAAAGCTTTTGACACGGTCTCCCACAGTATTTTTGTCAGCAAGTTAAAGAAGTATGGGCTGGATGAATGCACTATAAGGTGGGTAGAGTGTTGGCTAGATTGTCGGGCTCAACGGGTAGTGATCAATGGCTCCATGTCTAGTTGGCAGCCGGTGTCAAGTGGAGTGCCCCAGGGGTCGGTCCTGGGGCCGGTTTTGTTCAATATCTTCATAAATGATCTGGAGGATGGTGTGGATTGCACTCTCAGCAAATTTGCGGATGATACTAAACTGGGAGGAGTGGTAGATTCGCTGGAGGGCAGGGATAGGATACAGAGGGACCTAGACAAATTGGAGGATTGGGCCAAAAGAAATCTGATGAGGTTCAATAAGGATAAGTGCAGGGTCCTGCACTTAGGACGGAAGAACCCAATGCACAGCTACAGACTAGGGACCGAATGGCTAGGCAGCAGTTCTGCGGAAAAGGACCTAGGGGTGACAGTGGACGAGAAGCTGGATATGAGTCAGCAGTGTGCCCTTGTTGCCAAGAAGGCCAATGGCATTTTGGGATGTATAAGTAGGGGCATAGCGAGCAGATTGAGGGACGTAATCGTCCCCCTCTATTCGACATTGGTGAGGCCTCATCTGGAGTCCTGTGTCCAGTTTTGGGCCCCACACTACAAGAAGGATGTGGATGAATTGGAGAGAGTCCAGCGAAGGGCAACAAAAATGATTAGGGGTTTGGAACACATGAGTTATGAGGAGAGGCTGAGGGAACTGGGATTGTTTAGTCTGCAGAAGAGAAGAATGAGGGGGGATTTGATAGCTGCTTTCAACTACCTGAGAGGTGGTTCCAGAGAGGATGGTTCTAGACTATTCTCAGTGGTAGAAGAGGACAGGACAAGGAGTAATGGTCTCAAGCTGCAGTGGGGGAGGTTTAGGTTGGATATTAGGAAAAATTTTTTCACTAGGAGGGTGGTGAAACACTGGAATGCGTTACTTAGGGAGGTGGTAGAATCTCCTTCCTTAGAAGTTTTTAAGGTCAGGCTTGACAAAGCCCTGGCTGGGATGATTTAATTGGGGATTGGTCCTGCTTTGAGCAGGGGGTTGGACTAGATGACCTCCTGAGGTCCCTTCCAACCCTGATATTCTATGATTCTATGATTCTAAGAATTTCATCTGGATTGCATAGGAGGCTGGGCATTCTCAGTTCAAGGACCCTACCTAAGGATCTCCCATTCTGATACATCCACAGAAGCCCCTCTGTATCTGCATTCAAGGCTCAGTGTAAAGTCCATCTCTTCAGGACAATTCATCTTGGATCATTCACAGGCTCTTGCTTGTCTAAGCAGGACCCCCTCCATCAATAATAGACTTGGGTGGAAACTCCTGTGCAAGGGGAGACTGGAGCATCTGTTCTTTATTTGAACCCAAACCGTTGGTTAAATAAATGGCACACACATGCCCTGAGATTGGGACAGGCTGCTATTTAAGTCAGTGCAAAACTGTCCTTAACTCCAGTGCGAGAAGTCTCAAGTGACTGGTTACAGCTTATACCTTTAGAATATCTGACTCCAGCAGAGTGACAAACCCATTGTGGATTTATCCTGCCTGATGGACTCTGATCCAGGAAGGTTTGTAAAATCTCTCCTGGGGCAAGAGAGTTGATAATCTATTAGAATAGCGGGATGAAAGAACAAGAGCTGTGATCTACATGACCACTTACTCTTACTGTTGCTATAGGCCATTATATATTTTAAAATGATAATTCAAAATGTCCATGTCAATGGCTAGTCTCTAAGGTGCCACAAGTACTCCTTTTCTTTTTACGAATACAGACTAACACGGCTGCTACTCTGAAATCTAAGATGTTTAATATCGCTGTGAGACTGTTGCTTATATGAATAACAATACAGTACTTCTGTTTTTATATTTCTTTCCATGGGTTATGCTCTGATGTGCTATTGTTCAAAGGTGGGTTTAAACATGAGTGGAAACATATGCCCCGAATACGTTAAACGTTCATGTAAGTCACTTGGTCATTGCACAGTATTTGTGTTTCTGATGTAGCTTTGCCCTAAATTCATATTCACCAACACAGTTTACTCCGTACTTAATGGGACACTTGGACATTGTGTGGCAGGGAGCGGACAATTCTATAGGAGGGGGAAGAATGAAGACCGATGTGGATGAACCTCCTCAAACAGGTACAAAATGCTGATTCCTGAATAAAAAATGTGAAAAGGTCAAGTGCCCCCAGAGACTTCTATTGTGACAGGCACTTAACCCCTTCACTCCTGGTTATCTGCTTCCACTGCTGTGCTGGCTCAGTGTGTTGAACTGCCACTCACGTCAGTGCGATGTTGGAACCTGCTGAGCACATTCACTCTTGTAGGAAGTTCGTTCTGCTAGACCCACCGACCACGCTAGGTGGCAGTCAGTGGTATTAGTGGGAAGTAGTTCTTGTAGACACTGACCTTGTCCGTAGCCAAGTCTAGAGATAATTAATTCCCAAGGATGACCTTTTCATGGTCAATTGCTTCAGTGTATTAAACAGATACATGATTTCCTGCAGGTTGCAAAATTTCTTGTCCTTCCTGTTTGGTTTTTTTCCTCCATAACATACTTATTTTAGCAATTTCATGGAAAGTTCCACTCTCCATTAAATGGAAAAGGGTTGACTATGTAAATGGGAAATATGTTAGATTCTCCACTCATAGTCTAGCTGAAGGAATGAAGTGTGTGGGTCCACTCCTACATTGTTTTGGCAAGAGGGGATTCCGTTTTAAGAATCTAATACCAAAAAGGCAACTGTCAGCATTTAGTAATCTTCTGCACCACCAGATCCATCTATTGTTGACTGAACTTGGCTTACCTCTTCCTAGCTTGTGACGCTTCAGTGTATGCTCCTTGACACATCACACAGACATCTAAAGTAGCAAGATCAGCAGTATTTTTCACTGAATGCATCCGATGAAGTGAGCTGTAGCTCATGAAAGCTTATGCTCAAATAAATTGGTTAGTCTGTAAGGTGCCACAAGTCCTCCTTTTCTTTTTAAAATCAGCAGAGTATGTCAGTGCAGCAGCTCTAAAGGCATCAGACTTGATATCATAAGGAACAACGATATGAGCAGACTGCGTTAAGACAGTTCTCTTGCATGACACCATGAGCTCAACCTGGTCCTGGCTGAAGTGTACATTGACGGAGGCTGTTTGGGTGTTGAGGAGCCCAGCAAAGTGAGGCAGAGAACCATACATTATGCCCCAAATACTTTCTTGTGACTGCAGTCTGCAAGCACAGTTAGTCAAACCCAACCCAGAAGCCAATACACAATCATGCATTTAAGAGGATCTCTTTTATAAGCACCATAAGGGAATTTAATTCATCTGGCCCCTTAGAGGAATTACACAGACCCACCTGTGCAAACAGAACAATGTATAACCAGGGAGCACTGCTGAGCATTAATCATAGCTAATATTTTTACAACCTCTTTTCATTTTGTAACTATGTAATTGATTAAAAAAAAAAACTAGGCCAATTGTCACTGGGTTTTGCAAGAAAGACTCTTCAGCTAAATCCCCAGGTTTTAGCTGAGCATTCATGTAAAGAAGGACTTAGGGAAAGTATAAATATACCACAATCTGAAAAAAATTGAGAAATTTGTAGGCAATGATGTGAGATTCACTAATATTTTCATATTCCTAAGACTAAATATAAAGCCATTGTTTAAAAGCAAATGACTACACAGGTGTGTCCTGGTCTTTAGTTAGGGAAAACTCCCGTTGACATCAATAGGGGGTTTGACTTGAATAAGAGTGTCAGGATAGGTTCATAATTTGGTATCTGGGATTTGATTAAGCAGCAAAATTATGACAGTGGTTTCCCCATGAGTATAATTGCCTAATTAATTTTTAAAATAGCTAACTTCAGCAATGAATACGGTGGAGGAATGAATATTCAGCATACAAAGCGCTTAGTGTAATTGAAACCAATGTAGCTATTTGCAGGTGCTTTGTTGAGGTTTTTTTTTATATGGCTAAATAGTCATATTTATTTACAGCTCTAAAGTGGTCACCAGATGTGAAATAATAGCATGGTCCCAAGTCTTTTACAAAATGTAAATTTGTAATAGAATCTAGCCGGGGTATTAGCATTTTTAAAGAACATAAAAGTGCATATACATTAGTAGCCTCTTGTAATTCTTGAGTTCTGGCTACTAAATTGTTTTCTTTATTAAAGGGGAATATAATTTTGAATGCTCTGTTAAACCAATCCCCTAAGTGAATTTTCTACATTCTTTGAATTTAATGTTTTGAAAAGATTTTCATGTCTAAATGAATATTTTAATTATGTTGTTTCTGATGCCTAAACTTAACAAATGCCTGATTTTGTTGTAAAGTTCCAGATCATGGACCCTAAGCTATAACAAAAACAGCTGCTGAAAAAAAGACTTAACTTTCACAATTTAAAACAAGACATTTTTTTAAAAAAAGAAAAACTTTATTATGTGTACAGCATAAAAGCGATAGGGAAGTTATAGTGTGGTTCCCATAAACGGAGAAAAGCACAGAAATGCTTCAAAATAAGTAGAGGTTCTCTACTTAAAAATGTAACTCGTCAGTGGACACAGTGCATTTAATTACCAACCCCATCTAGTTACGCTCTCCGGAATCTGGTCAGGAATTTTTCAACAAAACTTTTTTTGGTTGGAAAATGCTGATTTGTCAAAGCCAAAACTTTTCATAGAAACTGTCTTTTGATGAAGGCTTCATTGGGAAGGTTTCTCAGTTGTATCCTGGACCTTCTGGAGAGAGACTCACCTCAGAATTGCCAATAACCTGTGTCAGGCAGCAGGCCAGCGATTTGAGCCTGGCGCTCTCACATCCCTGCTGAGTGTCCTCACCAGCCTTTTGGCTATTCTAGGCTCACTTGCTCTCTCTCACTCCCTCCTGTTTTTCCCCCAATCACAGTCTTTGGGTTATTCTTTCTAGGCTTTCTCTCTTTCTCATGTTTTTTTCCCATGAAAAATTTAAATCGTTTTCATTTTCATTCTGATCTAGAAGGAAAACAAATTTCGAAACCTGACAGTTTTTGCACAATGTAATTCTCATTTGTCGGCTGGCCCTACACTTTTCTGAATAACCAATTTATTTGAGCATAAGCTTTCGTGAGCTACAGCTCACTTCACTGGATGCATACAGTATGCATCCGATGAAGTGAGCTGTAGCTCACGAAAGCTTATGCTCAAATAAATTGGTTAGTCTCTAAGATGCCACAAGTACTCCGTTTCTTTTTGCGAATACAGACTAACACGGCTGTTACTCTGAAACTTTTCTGAATGTTATCAAAATTCTTAAGGTGACTGCACAGGAACTGGCCCTACATAAGGACCACGTCAGACAGCAAAGGGGACCAATTTGCTTCTAGGGCTGGTTGCTTCGAGAAGGTAGGTATTTGTGGGTTGACCTGAATGGTGCTTATTAAGGACTCCAAGCAAAGTGCCGAATGCCTCCTGCTAAGAGGTGAACCCCTAGCTGTCATTACAGTAAATACTTAGCCTTGTTGGAGGCTGTCAGCACCCCACAACATCAGGCCCTGTGTTTCCAACCAAAGTTCCAATGTGTGAGGGCCCAAACCTTGGCATAATTGCCTTCTGCCCTGTTCAAAGCAGTAGATGTAGGTAAGACTAAAAATAGTGTAGCCATGTTAAAAGCGCTTGGACCAAAGGTGCTATCCAGAGATAGGGGCTGAAATCTTGAAAAATGACTCTTCTACATTACTAAGGTCTGGGGAGTTTGTATTTAACATTACATTATTTCTGTGAAAGTATTATATAACTCTAACACAACAGCTCTGAGTTTGATGTTCACTGAAGCCTGCAGCCCCCTGCAGTCTGGTAGCCCACCTTCCAAAATGGCAGATGAACTTTAATGTTTCCCACCAGGCCTGCATTTCTAGATAGCATTCCCAGCCCCATGTGCTGAGAAATCATGAATCAGGTCCCAGAAAATCATGAGATTTTTTTTTTTAATTGGAGTTCTTTTTATTTGCCTTCTGGTTTCTGAGCCTTTAGTTTGCACTTGCTTCATGTTTTAAGTTTTCTTATTCTGAGGGATAGAAATTTGCTTTCTTATTCTTTTAATGAAAGCAGAGATTCTCATGCAGCCTCATGATTCCGACAGCTGGGCCTTTAAGAAAAAATATCAAATATCGCATGACTCACAATCAGATTGCGAGTGTTCGCAGCGTCACTAGCTCTAGCAGAGTGACCACAGATGTTTGAGTGCTTTGGGTCTTGGGTCGGTGCACAGTATTTGGGACACCTTCATTTTCAGAGGTGCTGAGCACCACAGCCGTTACTGACATCAGTGATGTAGGAGCTATGGCTACTCAGCAGCTCTGAAAATCAAAGTGGAACAACAGGTGCCCCAAAAGCCACTTTTAACCATTTAGGCCTTAATTTGCCTTCCTACCCCACCCAAACACTGACTCTGTAACTCACCTCCACTCAACTGCAGCACTCTGTCACCCCCTAATGGTGACTGGTCCAGAGAGAGAGGCTGATGAGCCAGCTACAGGGATCCCAGGTTTGATCTTTGCCGCCAACAACCCAACCAACATGCGGTGTAACACCTCCCTCTGAATCAAGAGATGTTGACTCTTCATCTCCTGTCTTAAGCTCTGCTTAGGACAACACGAAAAACTGAGCTTCTCATCAAACTTTGCCACTCAAAACAGCCTAAGGACCGCATGGCAGTGTGAGTCCAACAGATGCTATCAGCCATGCATATTTTTAGGCGAGGTTTATAACAAAGAAAACCACGAACAACAAATACCCAAAAGTTTATTGTTAAAGCAAATAATGGGAATGGAATCAAGTTTCCATTTCTATTTCTAATTTATGCACGTCTCTTCCTAGCCATAGACACTTGAAAAATCAAAAGTATCTTTTCAAAGGCAAGTGCTACATGAATGTAGATCGCTGAACTGTGTTACTGACCCTTGCTGTGGCTGTGCTTTTTTATAGTGCACTATCTTTATGGTCTGTAAAGAAAGGAAAAGAGCTTTTTAACTGCTGCAGGAAATAAAAGTGAGCTAGCCTTGTACAGGTAACCAAGTGTTATCAGGAATCCGATACTACACAGTCACGAAGGGCTACTAGCCCTAACATAGCTGCAGAGGGGAGTAGTAGAACAGAGCTCTGCTAGGCTACCTGCGACTGCGGCCTGTGTGGTGCATAGGGGCTTCGCTCTGGATTCTTTCCCCAGGGAGCAGGTGGTGCTCATGGGAGAGTGGGCAGAGACTTGTTGGTCTGTGGAGTTGGTTTAGCAAATGTGAGAAAAAAATTAAACTGAGCTGCAGCAAATTATATCCCTCCAACCTCAGAGCAAGAGGGGAGTATGGGAAGAATTGTGACGCTGTGTGCCAGGGGCCCTTGTTCAGGGCTAATTGTAAAAATCACAATCTATTAATCCTCACAGTGGCCTTCTGAAGTGAGGTATTCTCTCCATTTTACAGGTAGGGAACCTGAGATGAATAGAGATTAAATGATTTACCCAAAGCTACACAAGAATAAGTGGCAAAGCTGGGACTAGAACATAGGTGCCCTTGGTTGTGTTGTTTCCAAGACCAATGAAGCAAGAAATAAATTTGGGTTACTCAAATTGCAAGAATTGTCTCATGGAGTGACTGGTTTATGAGCAGTATACATTCTAGTGACTAACGTCTGCTCACCTCTTTCCAAAAGCTCCAGAGTTTTCCGCACTTAGTAAATTGCAATGTTTTATCAATGTAAACATATCCTGAGTCTTAGGGTATGTCTACACTACGAAATTAGGTCGAATTTATAGAAGTCGGTTTTTTAGAAATCGGTTTTATATATTCGAGTGTGTGTGTCCCCACAGAAAATGCTCTAAGTGCATTAACTCGGCGGAGCGCTTCCACAGTACCGAGGCAAGCGTCGACTTCCGGAGCGTTGCACTGTGGGTAGCTATCCCACAGTTCCCGCAGTCTCCGCTGCCCATTGGAATTCTGGGTTGAGATCCCAATGCCTGATGGGGCTAAAACATTGTCGCGGGTGGTTCTGGGTACATATCGTCAGGCCCCCATTCCCTCCCTCCCCCCGTGAAAGCAAGGGCAGACAATCATTTCGCGCCTTTTTTCCTGAGTTACCTGTGCAGACGCCATACCACGGCAAGCATGGAGCCCGCTCAGGTAACCATCACCCTATGTCTCCTGGGTGCTGGCAGACGCAGTACGGCATTGCTACACAGTAGCAGCAACCCCTTGCCTTGTGGCAGCAGACGGTACAGTACGACTGGTAGCCGTCATCGTCATGTCTGAGGTGCTCCTGGTCGCCTCTGTGAGGTCGATCAGGAGCGCCTGGGCAGACATTGGCGCAGGGACTAAATTTGGAGTGACTTGAGCAGGTCATTCTCTTTAGTCCTGCAGTCAGTCCTATTGAACCGTCTTATGGTGAGCGGGCAGGCGATACGGACTGCTAGCAGTCGTACTGTACCATCTTCTGCTGAGCAGCCATGAGATGTGGATGGCATGCAGTCCTTCTGCACCGTCTGCTGCCAGCCAAAGATGTAAAAGATAGATGGAGTGGATCAAAACAAGAAATAGACCAGATTTGTTTTGTACTCATTTGCTTCCCCCCCTCCCCTGTCTAGGGGACTCATTCTTCTAGATCACACTGCAGTCACTTACAGAGAAGGTGCAGCGAGGTAAATCTAGCCATGTATCAGAGGCCAGGCTAACCTTCTTGTTCCAATAAGGACAATAACTTAGGTGCACCATTTCTTATTGGAACCCTCCGTGAAGTCCTGCCTGAAATACTCCTTGATGTAAAGCCACCTACTTTGTTGATTTTAGCTCCCTGAAGCCAACCCTGTAAGCGCCCCTCCCAGCGTCAGAGCAATGGCAAACAATCGGGCATCTGAGAGTGCTGTCCAGAGCACTCACAATGGAGCACTCTGATGGGGCTAAAACATTGTCGCGGGTGGTTCTGGGTACGTGTCGTCAGGCCCCCGTTCCCTCCCTCCCTCCGTGAAAGCAAGGGCAGACAATCATTTCGCGCCTTTTTTCATGAGTTACCTGTGCAGACGCCATACCACGGCAAGCATGGAGCCAGCTCAGGTAACCGTCACCCTATGTCTCCTGGGTGCTGGCAGACGCGGTACGGCTTTGCTGCACAGTAGCAGCAACCCATTGCCTTCTGGCAGCAGACGGTGCAATACGACTGGTAGTCGTCCTCGTCGTGTCTGAGGTGCTCCTGGCCACGTCGGCTGGGAGCGCCTGGGCAGACATGGGCGCAGGGACTAAATTTGGAGTGACTTGACCAGGTCATTCTCTTTAGTCCTGCAGTCCTATTGAACCGTCTTATGGTGAGCGGGCAGGCGATACGGACTGCTAGCAGTCGTACTGTACCATCTTCTGCCAGGCAGGCAAGAGATGAGTATTGCTAGCAGTCGTATTGTACCATCTTATGCCAGGCAGGCAAGAGATGAAGATGGCTAGCAGTCGTACTGTACCATCTTCTGCCGAGCAGCCATGAGATGTGGATGGCATGCAGTCCTTCTGCACCGTCTGCTGCCAGCCAAAGATGTAAAAGATAGATGGAGTGGGTCAGAACAAGAAATAGACCAGATTTGTTTTGTACTCATTTTCCTCCTCCCCTGTCTAGATCACACTGCAGTCAGTCACAGAGAAGGTGCAGCGAGGTAAATCTAGCCATGTATCAATCAGAGACCAGGCTAACCTCCTTGTTCCAATAACAACGATAACTTAGGTGCACCATTTCTTATTGGAACCCTCCGTGCAGTCCTGCCTGAAATACTCCTTGATGTACAGGCACACCCTTTGTTGATTTTAGCTCCCTGAAGCCAACCCTGTAAGCCGTGTCATCAGTCGCCCCTCCCTCCGTCAGAGCAATGGCAGACAATCGTTCCGCGCCTTTCTGTGCGGACGCCATACCAAGGCAAGCATGGAGGCCGCTGAGCTCATTTTGGCAATTAGGAGCATATTAACCACCACACGCATTATCCAGCAGTATATGCAGCACCAGAACATGGCAACGCGATACCGGGCGAGGAGGCGACGTCAGCGCGGTCCCGTGAGTGATCAGGACATGGACACAGATTTCTCTGAAAGCATGGGCCCTGACAATGCATGCATCATGGTGCTAATGGGGCAGGTTCATGCTGTGGAACGCCGATTCTGGGCTCGGGAAACAAGCACAGACTGGTGGCACCGCATAGTGTTGCAGGTCTGGGACGATTCCCAGTGGCTGCGAAACTTTCGCATGCGTAGGGGCACTTTCATGGAACTTTGTGACTTGCTTTCCCCTGCCCTGAAGCGCATGAATACCAAGATGAGAGCAGCCCTCACAGTTGAGAAGCGAGTGGCGATAGCCCTGTGGAAGCTTGCAACGCCAGACAGCTACCGGTCAGTTGGGAATCAATTTGGAGTGGGCAAATCTACTGTGGGGGCTGCTGTGATGCAAGTAGCTCACGCAATCAAAGATCTGCTGATATCAAGGGTAGTGACCCTGGGAAATGTGCAGGTCATAGTGGATGGCTTTGCTGCAATGGGATTCCCTAACTGTGGTGGGGCTATAGACGGAACCCATATCCCTATCTTGGCACCGGAGCACCAAGCCGACGAGTACATAAACTGCAAGGGGTACTTTTCGATAGTGCTGCAAGCTCTGGTGGATCACAAGGGACGTTTCACCAACATCAACGTGGGATGGCCGGGAAAGGTGCATGATGCTCGCATCTTCAGGAACTCTGGTCTGTTTCAAAAGCTGCAGGAAGGGACTTTATTCCCAGACCAGAAAATAACTGTTGGGGATGTTGAAATGCCTATATGTATCCTTGGGGACCCAGCCTACCCCTTAATGCCATGGCTCATGAAGCCGTACACAGGCAGCCTGGACAGTAGTCAGGAGCTGTTCAACTACAGGCTGAGCAAGTGCAGAATGGTGGTAGAATGTGCATTTGGACATTTAAAGGTGCGCTGGCGCAGTTTACTGACTCGCTTAGACCTCAGCGAAACCAATATTCCCACTGTTATTACTGCTTGCTGTGTGCTCCACAATATCTGTGAGAGTAAGGGGGAGACGTTTATGGCGGGGTGGGAGGCTGAGGCAAATCGCCTAGCTGCTGGTTATGCGCAGCCAGACACCAGGGCGGTTAGAAGAGCACAGGAGGGCGCGGTACGCATCAGAGAAGCTTTGAAAGCCAGTTTCATGACTGGCCAGGCTACGGTGTGAAAGTTCTGTTTGTTTCTCCTTGATGAAACCCCCCGCCCCTTGGTTCACTCTACTTCCCTGTAAGCTAACCACCCTCCCCTCCTCCCTTTAATCATTGCTTGCAGAGGCAATAAAGTCATTGCTGCTTCACAGTCATGCATTCGTTATTCATTCATCACACAAATAGGGAGATGACTACCAAGGTATCCCAGGAGGGGTGGTGGAGGAGGGAAGGAAAATGCCACACAGCACTTTAAGCACAGCACTTTAAAAGTTTACAACTTTAAAATTTATTGAATGACAGCCTTCTTTTTTTTGGGCAATCCTCTGTGGTGGAGTGGCTGGTTGGCCGGAGGCCCCCCCACCGCGTTCTTGGGCGTCTGGGTGTGGAGGCTATGGAACTTGGGGAGGAGGGCGGTTGGTTACAGAGGGGCAGCAGTGGCAGTCTGTGCTCCAGCTGCCTTTGCTGCAGCTCAACCATACACTGGAGCATACTGGTTTGGTCCTGCAGCAGCCTCAGCATTGAATCCTGCCTCCTCTCATCACGCTGCCGCCACATTTGAGCTTCAGCCCTGTCTTCAGCCCGCCACTTACTCTCTTCAGCCCGCCACTTACTCTCTTCAGCTCCCGGTCATTTTGTGCTTTCCTGCACTCTGACATTATTTGCCTCCACGCATTCGTCTGTGCTCTGTCAGTGTGGGAGGACAGCATGAGCTCGGAGAACATTTCATCACGAGTGCGTTTTTTTTTCTTTCTAAGCTTCACTAGCCTCTGGGAAGGAGAAGATCCTGTGATCATTGAAACACATGCAGCTGGTGGAGAAAAAAAAGGGACAGCGGTATTTAAAAAGACACATTTTATAAAACAGTCGCTACACTCTTTCAGGGTAAACCTTGCTGTTAACATTACATACATAGCACATGTGCTTTTGTTACAAGGTCGCATTTTGCCTCCTCCCACCACGTGACTACCCCCTCAACCTTCCCCCCTCCCTGTGGCTAACAGCGGGGAACATTTCTGTTTAGCCACAGGCAAACAGCCCAGCAGGAATGGGCTCCTCTGAGTGTCCCCTGAAGAAAAGCACTCTATTTCAACCAGGTGACCATGAATTATATCTCACTCTCCTGAGGATAACACAGAGAGATAAAGAACGGATTTTGGTTGAATGCCAGCAAACATACACTGCAATGCTTTGTTCTACAGTGATTCCCGAGTACGTGTTACTGGCCTGGAGTGGTAAAGTGTCCTACCATAAAGGACGAAATAAGGCTGCCCTCCCCAGAAACCTTTTGCAAAGGCTTTAGGACTACATCTAGGAGAACCGCAAATGCCAGGGCAAAGTAATCCTTTCACATGCTTGCTTTTAAACCATGTATAGTATTTTAAAAGGTACACTCACCAGAGGTCCCTTCTCCGCCTGCTGGGTCCAGGAGGCAGCCTTGGGTGGGTTCGGGGGGTACTGGCTCCAGGTCCAGGGTAAGAAACAGTTCCTGGCTGTCAGGAAAACTGGTTTCTCCGCTTGCTTGCTGTGAGCTATCTACAACCTCCTCCTCATCATCATCTTCTTCGTCCCCAAAACCTACTTCCGTATTGCCTCCATCTCCATTGAAAGAGTCAAACAACACGGCTGGGGTAGTGGTGGCTGAACCCCCTAAAATGGCATGCAGCTCATCATAGAAGCGGCATGTTTGGGGCTCTGACCCAGAGCGGCTGTTCGCCTCTCTGGTTTTCTGGTAGGCTTGCCTCAGCTCCTTCAGTTTCACGCGGCACTGCTTCGGGTCCCTGTTATGGCCTCTGTCCTTCATGCCCTGGGAGATTTTCACAAAGGTTTTGGCATTTCGAAAACTGGAAAGGAGTTCTGATAGCACGGATTCCTCTCCCCATACAGCGATCAGATCCCGTACCTCCCGTTCGGTCCATGCTGGAGCTCTTTTGCGATTCTGGGACTCCATCATGGTCACCTGTGCTGATGAGCTCTGCATGGTCACCTGCAGCTTGCCACGCTGGCCAAACAGGAAATGAGATTCAAAAGTTCACGGTTCTTTTCCTGTCTACCTGGCCAGTGCATCTAAGTTGAGAGTGCTGTCCAGAGCGATCAGAATGGAGCACTCTGGGATAGCTCCCGGAGGCCAATACCATCGAATTGTGTCCACAGTACCCCAAATTCGAGCCGGCAACGTCGATTTAAGCGCTAATCCACTTGTCAGGGGTGGAGTAAGGAAATCGATTTTAAGAGCCCTTTAAGTCGAAATAAAGGGCTTCATTGTGTGGACGGGTGCAGGTTTAAATCGATTTAACGCTGCTAAATTCGACCTATAGTCCTAGTGTAGACCAGGGCTTAAACAACATACCTGTGCTTCTGTGAACCCCCAATGAGATCTTAAGAGTCTACAGATATTTTTCCTTTTTTTGGTTTTGTTCTGAGATTTTGCTGAGTGAGAAAGTTGGGTTTTATCACAAGTAAAAATTGAATATTTAGCTGCTGATTAATTTCTCCAGTATATTTTGTCATCTTTTTACCAAAAGTAATTTGTATCCTGCAGTCCTGTAGCAATCCAAGAAAGTAAAGATGGCAGCAGATCTCCACTATATATTTGGTTGTGGAAACAATTGGCTTAATCTGATTGTAGAAAATTAAAGGGCCTAATTCTTTGCTCACTTCTTTAGCATGCAATTCATGCAATTGAGATCAATGGAGCTGCTCACCAGTTTAAAAGCTGAGTGAAGGTGGGGGCCAGCCTCCCTAAAAAAAACCCCAGATCACGATGTGGAGAGTATACTAGGGTTTTTGGGACAATTTATTGTCCAACAGTTGAAATAATATCAAGGGATGGGGAGAGAGTTGTTGTACAGATGTAATTGAGGGAAGAATCTTGGTATTGCCGAGTCTTGACATTTTACCCTGAGTCTTACGATACTTGGCCATTTTTCTTAAGACTTAATCTTAGTCACATGGTTATGTGAGAGTTTCTGGGGTCATTATAAAAGAATTAAGTTCCTAGCCCTCATGGTAGCAAAGAAAAGCTTGGAAACACGAACTCTAAAGGATAAAAAAAAAAGTGAATTTTTTTAGCCAATCTTGTGATTTTTAAGGATGGGGTTAAGGTCTGAGTCATGATTTTTGACTGTGTGATGTTGGCAATGCTGGAATCTGGCCATGTAACTTCATGTAAAAATACCTTCCTCTTTTCTATTGGTGCTCGACCTTGTTAATAGGACTCAGTGGCTGTGCAGACGCAGCTAAGGTCAATTAGCTCCTTTTGGAGCATCAAGCAGGCCAAACGTGTCTCAACTACTCATTTCCCAAGCGTCCCGCCTGTAGCTGACCGTCCCGCGTTTGATTGAAGGACCAGGACTTTGCAGCACAAACTCTTGTAGGATGATGGGAAGAAAGACATCTTCAAATCATCTTGGAAGAGTGTTCTCTCTATCCCCCATATGAGACCATCAGAGGATTCCATAAACATGCAGAATCAGAGTCCCTGCTGTAAGAAATCTGTTGTACATTTGAGACCAGCCCAGGAGATAAGAGACTTAATTAATTAGTGACAAGAAAGGGGGAAAAGTTTTGTTGGCACACGACAAAAATGAAACATTTTGCTTGACGATTTGAGGAATTTAAAATAAAAGAAATCCTATAACAAAAGAGAGAGAAGAATGAGACACGGCACAAAATAAAACAGCATGTTGTAGTATGTTTTTCTCAGAGCTTTGCGTTCTACTCCTGGATCTAGTAGTTTTATTATTTCCTGTTGCCATCCTTTATTCACATGTTAAATACTTCTGAAATTGATTCACCTTCTGAGCTTGGAGGATTTAGGATTCAATTCCCCCCTCTATGAAAAGAGTTTGCTTACCTAGGCAGGTTTTCCTAAGCACTCGCTTGCTCCAGTTAAAATGGATCGAACTGTTTCGCAGCAAGTCAGTTTTGGGAACATGGGGCCAACATCTCAGAGGGTGTAAATTGGCATCACTCCATTGACTTCAGTAGAATCTTGTTGATTTTATGCCAGCTGCAGTTCTGGCCTACTGTCAAGTCTGATCATGTTAGGTTCATAATCAAGGACCCGCATAACCTGATGACCTGATCTTGCAAGCCAAAACTCCGACTGAGGTGAGTGAGTGTTTGGAGGCAGAATGAGGATTCCATCCTGCGAGGCGCAAAGCACCCTCAACTCCCAATGACCTAGAGGTGCTTGCCAGCCTCGCAGGAGCAGGTCCCTAATAGTCATAACAGAGAGAACTTATTAAACCCATGTGTTAAATGGCATTAGCACCATGTCCCTGTTTGCATTCCAGTTCTGCCCTCGTGAAAAATACCCCTTACGCCATAATGACAGGTTTCAGAGTAGCAGCCATGTTAGTCTGTATTCGCAAAAAGAAAAGGAGTACTCGTGGCACCTTAGAGACTAACAAATTTATTTGAGCATAAGCTTTTGTGAGCTACAGCTCACTTCATCGGATGCATTCAGTGGAAAATACAGTGGGGAGATTTATATACATTGTTTCATGTTCTCTATGTATATAAATCTCCCCACTGTATTTTCCACTGAATGCATCCCATGAAGTGAGCTGTAGTTCACGAAAGCTTATGCTCAAATAAATTTGTTAGTCTCTAAGGCGCCACGAGTACTCCTTTTCTTTAAGCCCTAATGGAAGGGTATAGAGAGAGAATACATTGTCACTCATTATAAAGCATGTTTAAAACCTTTGCAGCTTTATCTCTGCTATGTTATGTTAACCCTTTGGAAACCAGCAGAATCCCAGGTTAGTGACATACGTGAATAGGTTAATTTCCAAATGTCTGGGCTGATCACCAGGGAGGGAACACAGGAAAAGTTTGTAGCCAATGGGAGATGGGCCTGGGCTAGTACTAAGTTGGAGCAAACCTCACCAGTGGTGGGTGGGAGTCTTGTATTTAAAATTACTCAGGAAGACTGTTACTGATTGGCTATGAATTAAGCACATTCTTATTATGATTTAAAGATAACATTATTTTTGTTTTTTTCCTTCCCCTCCTCTACCCTGCTTATTGACCCACCTGTCCACCTCATGTAGTATTATAAACTGTGTCACTTTGGAGCAGAGACTGTCATTTACTATCTATTAGTACAGCACCTGGCACAATGTACCCCAAGTCCGATAGGCCTCCAAGCTCTACCGTCATATAAAGGTTAAATAATAACCAGAAATGGGTGTTGCTTTAAGCTATGTGACACCTCATACTGATGAGCTCTGGGATGTGGCAAATGGGATCATTTTTAAAATTAAACTATAGTGCAGATTGGATGAGAAGGGTTCTCCGGGTTGCCGGTGGGGTGCACTTGGCCTAGGAGTAATGAGATCATAACGATGTACGGTTCCCAAAATACGCTGCTGGTTAGAATATGTGGCCCGCTTTATGGTATTTTTCTTATGGCCTTTTAAAGCTGTATGAGTTTCCAAAAGCTTGGCAGGCAGAAAAGCTCTCGAGCTCTCAAAGGATGCTGCTAGCTTTCCTCTCTCACCTCCGACAGTATCTATCTTTTTTCCCCTAGCAAGGCACTGCGTGCAGTCTTCTGTGAAGCTTAGTGGGCTAGATTTCTCCCAGGTGCCTTTTTCCTCCTCAGCAGCTGCAAAAAGTGGCAGCAGATCTTAGGAGGAGGTGTATTTTGTGATTTCTGACATTTTAAAAAGTGCATTTCAGTGCTGGATTGACAGTGCTGGAGACCAAAGTCAACTGCTTATCTATACTCTAGGTAGTGCATAGGCAGCTGCAGGAGAGAGTTTCCCTGAAGTGCCCTATCAGTCCACCTTAGAGCCTAATGTGGGGGAACCATCTGTGGGAATGAAAGAGTGGTTCAGTGTCCCTGTGTAATAACTTGCCAACAGGGAGCAGATTAGTCCCCACTGAGATCATGACTCTTCCACTAGGAACTGGACTGAGACTGGCAGTTTGTTTTCCATAGACTGTGACTAGTGTGTGCTAGTGACCCAGGTGTGAAAAGTTTCCTATCAATCCAGCCACCCACAAATGGAGCCTATTTCAAGAACTCTACTTCCTTCTTCTTCTTCATTTCTACTTTCTCAGTCACCACTTAGCTACAGCAGGCCTGACTCCTCCCACTTTTGCTGGTGTAAAGCTGGTCGAACTCCAGTGTGACTGAGTGGAGAACCAGGCCCAATTTACTTTACCCCACCTCACACACCCAGTTCAAACTTTGCTCTTTCCCTTGATGCTTTTATACTATCCACTGTCTATTCCTTTTCCCTTATATAGCTCCATGCCTGGAGCTCTGTCTGTCTACTTATATGGCCTCCATTAACCTAGGCTCAGCTTCTCAAAGGGAACCACTGGCCCATCCTCCCATTGGCCTGGTAGCTGTATGCATCACAATCAGCGATGGAGCTTTTCCTCACAACACTCCTGTGAGAGGGAATTGGTGGGTTGATTTGCCCAAGATCCCACAGAGCTGGGAGTTGAATCCTTGTCTCCTGAATCCCTGTCCAGTGGCCTACCTATTGCCTGGAATTCTCCCTCTCCCATTGATTCACCGGGTGTATCTCAGTGGATTATATTCTTGAAAGAAGTTTCCCTCCTGACAATCTCATCTGTGACTCTAAGGTGGGCATAAGGCTAGCAGTATAAGACAAGGTCCTAGACTCTGCCTGGAAAATTTTGAGTGATGTGTTTGGCAGCATAGAAGTAGGTGGCAGATAACACAACTGCACTAATATTCCCTGGCAGCAGCCTTCAGTTAGTATTTTCTCACGCCTAGCTCATCTTAACATGCTTTCTAGAGCTCAATAAATACCAGTATCTTCTATTTAGAGATGAGGAAACTGAAGTATAGAGAATCCAAAGCCCACTGAAATCAGTGGAAATCCCGCTCCCACTGACGTCAACGGAGACTCCTCACACAAGTCATTTCTCTAAGGTTACACATGTTAGGGGCAGTAACAGAACCCAGCTCTTTTGGTTTCCGGTCCAATGCCCTACCAGTAGGCCGTGTTCCTCCCATGGTGTGAAATCCTGCGGGTCTCCTTTAGCTGATATTTTCCTTACGCATCCAGCACTAATGTTCTTGATATTAACTAAGAAAAAAAGGAGGAAATCGCATCTATATTTAATTAACATTTTATTCATATTTTATTGCCAAGAGCCCTTAGGTGAAGGAAGATTCTTAAGAAGAACAATTGTTGTTGAGTATTAGAGCTACTCCATAGTATTCTGTAGACCCTGGAACTCCGTTTTTTCTTTTTTTTATTAATCTAGTGCACTCCGGGGAAGTTCAGAAACTAACTGCCATGCACCACTCAGCCTGTGGCTAAAAAAAGCATGCAGCACATTTGCTAGTATTTGATTAGCTGTAATATCTGATAATTCATCAGCAGGGGAAAGAGGCTAGGCGGGCTCAGGACAAAACCATAGCAATTAAATCTTTTCTTTTTTCCTTTAGCCATTCTATAAGCGAGCAGGCTTGGAGAGACTTTCTCTTCAGAGCACAGAACGTGCTCACCAGTTTCAGCTGCATGCTCTATTCGCCCCCCCCCCCTTCCTGCTGTTTAAGTCTTTTTTAGAGGCCCGATTCTGTATTCCTTGCTTTAACACTCAGGCCTCCCTCTGTGGGAGTTTGACTGAATAGGGAATGCAGAATTGGATCCTTGCATAGCCCAAACAATGCAAATTAAGGGTGCAATCCTGCTCCCATTGACTTCAAAGGCAATCTTCATTGTCCTGAGGAGATGCAGGATTGGACCAAGGAGGAGACATTTTACAGAGACACAAGAGAAATGTAAAATATAGACTTAGATTTGACTATGGGCAGTTTATAGCACATGTCTTTTCAAAGCTATGTACAAACACATCACACAAAAGTGTAATATCAAATGTATATATTACACTTCCCTTTCAGAAATGCTATTCCTTGATGTGTTTTTTACTATAACAAAATATAAGAACAATAATTCAAATAGAACTAAATACAATTTCACTTTAATTCCTCCTCTGGCATTCTCGCTCCAGATTTTTGCCTGTGTCTAAAATCACGAAAGAAAAATAAACTTAATTCATAGAT
The DNA here is from genome assembly GCF_965140285.1 of Lepidochelys kempii. NCBI lineage: Eukaryota > Metazoa > Chordata > Testudines > Cheloniidae > Lepidochelys > Lepidochelys kempii. The sequence goes on along the minus strand of NC_136388.1, from coordinate 97,029,270 downwards.
AAATGTTTACAGAAAGAAGGAACATTTCTGCCTTCCTAAAACTACAGAAGAAACATTTGTTGCCTCAGATAACTCTTAAGTAAACTGCTGTCAAAACAATTAGTGTTATTTTTCTATTATCTTCCTATTTGAGAGTAAATAAACATTTCATGAATATGTTAATTACCTAGAAGGTGCTGAAGATAAGTAGGATGGCATATCTCCAAAATGATGATAAATCATCCATTGTATACAAAAATTTCCAACAATAAAGTTTCCCAAGTACTGTGATCCTCCAATCACACTTAAACTGTTGAGAATTAAACACAGTTCACTTTGATAACTTTAAACCAAATTAAAAAAAAAAAAAGTAGCACCAAAAACAAATGTGGATTGTTTTCAAAACAGAAAAGTGTGAGCAATGGGAACTGAAACCCTGCAATATTCTGACATTAAAATATTGTTGTATTTTTATATTAATCAAGTTTACAGTTTAAAGGCGTCTGGAAAGATTGATGAAAATGTCAAATATTTTAATTGCATCTTTAAGTGCTGCTTCTTAACATGTCTACATGCCTTTAACTGCATGCAATTTTTATTTAAAATGGATTTAAAATAAGAGTGGTTTATTCAGTTTAAATTGTTTGGATAGAGTCTTTGTAGCAGAAATGATTTCTGAACACATTTCTCTGGATGTACCACAGGTCCCCAGATAGATTTGTTTGAATTTTTTTAAACCATTCAAAGATTATTTTAAAAAAATATTTTATTGAGAAAGTGCTCATTTTGGGGATGGAGAAGCAGAAAAGTGCTACTTTTCCCCTTGGAGATATGTACATATAAAAAAAATTTCAATATTTTGAAAAGTTGAATGCACCATTGTGCCAGATAATTAAAATGTAAATTTAAGTATCTATGCCTGCTTTGTGATTTTTTTTAATACTTTTAAGTTAGTTGTCTTTTAAAACATGTGGTCAGCTGTTGTATTCACATATGGTCAAATGATCAAAGTCTGAACTCCTCTCTAATTGTCCCCTGCTGCTTGTCTGCTCTGTCCATGATCAGGGCCTCAGCAGGTGATAAGAAAGGCATGAGAACAGGCTGGAAGGAGAATGAACTACTGAGGGGCCCAAGCTGAAAGAAATAAAGACTTCCAGTACATCACCCTGACAGTAAAGAGCCAAGGAAAAGTGAAGTCTGGTTAGTTCTTATTTTTTTTTCATTCACTGATCTGCATATTTTTTTAAGGCAAAATGCAAATGTGGGAGACTCTGTGTATTCTCAGCTTGTATAAAACAGAACTAAACAGGCCACTGCAGACGTGTTGTGTTTGTTTACTTGACTAGGGGAGGAAGCTGCTAAGTCACACAGTTTATAGTATTTCACATGTTTGTGGAAATCATTGCAATTCTTTTCACTTGTGCTTGTCATTGTCTGCCTGGAGTTCACTTTGCCAGATGGCTCTTTATTGTCACTAGTGTCCACACCTTGCGATTGGATCACTTCAAGACCAAATGGTGTGAAGAGCTTTAATACTGAGAGGATTTAGTAAAAGTAAATCCACACTTTGTGGGACCTTCATTCTCAGCTATTCAAGCAGGTCTAGCACTAATTCATAGATGGGCTAGTTGACCCAAGAAATCAAGAGAAGAGAAAATAAATGTACAGCCTTTTTGTTATTGATCCTCCATTCATTTACAGTCAAAACTATGATGGAAAATTAACGATGAAATTTGAATTTAATATAAAAATTAATAATCATTTTAAAAAAGGAAAAATACAAGCAAGAATGTTTTTCTTTGCAATCAGTTAGGTATAACTTAAAAATTGTATCGATTGCATTTCTTAGGTTAATTTTCTTAGGTTTACTTTAGTATTAGTGTATTTGTGTGTATGTTTTTTAGAATAATATGACTGTTCATTTTTTACACTGTGAATAGAACACAGCCTTAGACTTCTGTAGGGTCCTTTCAGCTGAGGACCTTGGAGCTTTTACGAATATTTGACTCCAGAATATCCATAAGAGACATGGTGGTGTCCCATTTTACAGATGGGGAACCCAAAGCGCAGAGAAGTTGCTATTTGCCCAGAGTCATGCAGCAAGTCAGTGACAGAGCTGGAAGTATGAACCTAGCTCTCTGGACTCCCAATCCTGTGTGCTGACCTCTGAATCATACTATTATGAAAAATATGTTCTCACCTTGGAACAAGAGAAAATTATGACACCTAGGGGAATTTATAATTCCTAGTCCATTGTAAGTGAAGATATTTCCTGTCTTATATGGAATTAAAATATAGACTGTATCACAAATGGACTTGTTTGGCCACCTCAAGGTCTCTGGTTTTAGAATGGATACACTATTTGGATATTTAAATTGTGTTCAATTCTTAAACATATTTCTCTACTGTGTTCTATCTAGCTTAGGTACTTATACAACATGCATTACTGTAATGTCTGAATGCCCTCATTATTTTTAATGTATTAATCTTCCCAGCACCCCTGTGAGGTAGGGAAGTGGTGTTATCCCCGTTTTACGGATGGGAAACTGAGGCACAGAGCAGCTGAGTGGTTTGCCCAAAGTTACACAGAAAGTCTGTGGTGGAGTAGGGACTTAAACTCAGATCTCCCAAATCCTAGGCTAACGCCCAACCCATTGGACCATCCTTCCCTCTTCTCATTTGTTTGGTATATCCTGAGACTCCATGCATGTGGAAGGATGCTTTTATTACAAGCTAAATTCATGAGCTCTCAGTAGTGAAGGGAGTAAGCAAATAAAGTACTGATTGTACCGCTTATTTATTTGTATTTGGTTGTGCAGTGCTATTTGTTTCACTATTAAATATAAGTTCAAGCAGCCCTGGCCCTAATTTTTGTAGGTAGTAGCATAGTATTATCCTAACAATCCAAAGCACTATAATTGCAAGAAGGACAAGAAAGAGAACTAATGTGAAGAGTGTGTGTGTGTCTGTTGTTGGAGGGGGCTAGAAAAGGAGGTAGGTGCTAAGGGATTTAGAGGTTATTATAGAAAAATCCTTGCCGTGATCAGTCTCGTACATGGCTGCAGTAAAATAAGCCAGTGGGTTAATGGGATGTATCTGCAGCAGGAAGGAATACAAATCAAAGTAGTGCTATTTTGTAGTCCGTGTACAAGGCACTGGTTAGACTTCACCTAGAATAAAGTGTTCCATGATCCATTTTTCACCAGAATAATATTGAGGACTTGTGATGGGTACAAGCAATAAGACATCGAGGGTGATCCCAGGTTTTAAGGTTGTTTTGTTATGAGGCAACACTGAAGAAGGTAAACTGCTTCTCAATAGAAGGAAAATCTCAAGACTCTGAGGTGTAATATTCAGAATTCTGTAGGGTAGCACTGGGGCTGATAACAGAGAATGCAATCAGCTGTCCACACAGGCAAAGGGATAAAAGAAAAACCCCAAATAAAGGATGTAACACATTCTGACCATGAAGCTTTACAGGGCCTGATGTCGCAATGCTGAAATGAGCTGTGCGTGGGGTGCCTTCCACCTCAGAAGCCAATTTTGTGCGTCAAATCTTTGCACTTCAGTTTTTGCACATTTACTTTCTGGTGCTTGTATTGCTGGGTATGGAAAAGCGTGGGTGTGCAAACTATGGGGCTACTCACACACTTAATTACCTGTAGGTTTCAGAGTAGGTACGCACACCCTTAATTACCTTCCTGAATCTGGGTCTGTCTGCACATGCAATGTGTGTTTGGTGTCCTGGGGTGGCTCTTTTAAAATTAAGACTAAATGGAGCTGTTCCATTCTAAGTGCAGTAAAGGTATGAAATAGGCTGCGGAGTAAGGTCCGCGAGGCAGTGAGGAAAAAAGAGCTTAAGAGACAGCTAGAGGGTTTTATGTGGGGGTGGGGTGAAGGGGTTGAAGGATACAAAGTTGAGGTGACAAAGCAAGGAGCGGGGGGATAAATTTAATGCAGACGGGCCGGTTGGGCCAAGTGGTCTTTTCCTGTCTAGTAATTTCCTATGGCAGATTTGAAGCATGGACAAATAGAGGAAAGTGTAACAGGTCCAGTTTAATTATAAAAAGGGACATGCCAGCATTCCAAAAGTGCTCCTCAAATATGGATGTGCATGCAGTAGTGAAGGTAATGTTGTAATATTGTATTATTTATTATGCACATAATAATGTAATAATAAATATTACTGTGAGTCTCAAACCCTTGAGCAGATAGGAAGGTGGATCATGGGAGGTTCCTGTAGCTTGCTGCTGTTTGCTTCCCCATTCCTATGTCCCTATGAGTGTTTAATGCAATAATCTCTGAAGCCATTGGACCCCCAGAATAATCACAGCTCCTCAACTGCCTCGTGCCAGCTTAGAAGGTGTGTGTTTTGGGGAGCGTGTCACATTGGTTTTGCTCTGCTCTAGTGACTCCCTGCTCCTTTGCTTCCCTCTGCATTGCAGAAGGGGGAAAGGGCGTTAGGCCCAGAGTTAATGCTCCTGTCCAGCAAAGGGCCATATGGTACCATTTGAACCACACGTGATTTTAGTTCCAAGTAGTGAGTTATATTAGGTGGGCTTTGCTAGCTGGAATGATTAATTTATGCTCTGTGGGACTCTACCATCCTCTCAAATGGTGCTTAACTCCAGATGCTCCTGCTTTCTGCATTTCAGACACAGGAGTTCCAAAAAGGCTACTGCAGACCCCCGGCTCCTGTTACTCTAATGTTGCCACTGGAAAAAACATGAGTGTATTTCGTCAGTTAAAGCTGACTGTTTAGCTTCAGACATTAAAACAGGAGATCCCTCCTCTCTGCTGAAAATGTTTCTGATGACACACCTTATAAACCTCTGTTTCTGGGCTTCCATGAGAGAGACCAATGGCCAGCCTCGCCACTGGACATTGAGTGATATACTACCCCTCCATCAGGATCTGCCCTGCTCTAACGACACACCTGTAAATATTTATTATCTATAAAAGAAAATCTTCTTGGAAGGGGGACACACATGTTGTTGAGAACAGAGCCAGACAAACTTGAGCAGGCCAGCTTATAAAACTTGTCTTGTACTATTTGGTCCCAGCCTTCTTTGGAAATAAAACTGTCCACCCCCCAAAATCCGAATCCCCTGGATATTTTCCAAGCTGTTGCTTGTAGGACCTTCAGAACTGTGGAGACAGGTCCATTTCCCATAAGAAAAATACAGCCTTGGTCATAGATGCCAGTGAAAATGTAGACCTTAAAACCCTACTGTTTGTAATGGTAGGCTTTGCAGAACACACTGATTTGTCATGGCAAATATATCGCAAATCGTGGCATTGTAGTAAAAGTATTGAGAACTCACGAACCAGAATATCGCCCATATGACACTAAATTAAATTTACAGACTGAAATATTTAGATGAGGACTTGGACGCCCATCGTTTTAACCATTATGGGCCCAAATCTCTTTATTTTAGGGTCCTTCCCAGGCAAAATTAGTCTTCATGATGTCCCATGGAAACTCCGTGAGCAATGAAGACCATTCTTTGTTTGGGAACTCCATGCCTGCCATCTATGGCAGTCAGTGCTGTGTTGTTTTTTTGGAAAGTGTGGTGGAGAATATGCCTCCCCCCCCCAAAGTAAGTAAACGTGGTCACCAAATAAAATAGATTCTTTCTGCTTTCCTTCCTTCCCCATATGTTCATAACAAGTAACTGAGAAAAAGATAATGGATTAGTGCATAATGCACCACTGCAACATGGTGAAGAAAGTTATGTTCCCAGTAAAATCAGTTTCTGAATCCAATAGTGAGTAAGCCAAGGAGCAATGTACAAAGAGAAAATGTTGCCTCTCAAAATAGACTTTAGTTTAAAGTAATCTATATTGGAAGAAAGATACAGAAAATACAAAGTTTGTAACATTAATACCATTACTCATGTGCCTCACTAAGATTAGCTTATTGCACAATGATTGCCTGCAGAGGTGCAGCTTAGGGATCTGAGCACAGGACTGCAAGCCAGGTGCTCCGGAGGTTCACTTCAGCTCGGACATTCTCCCTGTCCGGCCCTGGGGAAATCGTTTGCCTCAATTCCTCAGCTTCCCCATCCATGAAAAAGGAATGACCATGCTTATTTAATGACCTCACTGGGGTCTTGTGACAAATTATAATGATTTATTATTTATTTAGCGCACAGACATGGATGTTGGTTTAGATAAAAGGATTGAATGCTGTCCAAGAGGAATTTACAATCTAGGGCCTTGATCCAGGAAATTGCTCCTCCTGGGGGGACCTCTGGGTCTAGACGAGTCCCACTGGAGTCAAATTTATCTCATGTCAGTCTCGGGGCCTAAATTAGATACCACCTAATGAAAAGTGATAAACAGAGGGCAATGGGTTTATAAGGAGGATGGGTGCTGCAACTGTGAGAGATAATGAGAAACACCTATTGAGGTGCAAATCTCATTAGCAGTTTTTTAAAAATTAAAATGCAATTTGAGTGAACAATCAGCCAAGAGGTTAGAAGCAAGAGGGTGCTTTCCCTCCTGCCATACTGGAACAACTAAACACCGAAGTAATTAAACTCCCAGACCAGAGTACTTACCCACATCTTTGTGTCATGGTGTGAGAGTCCTATAGCATTGTCTGAAGGTGATGTTTCTTCCATCTCCCATTGACAGCTATGTTAATGCTGTAGACCCAGTCCTCAGGATGTGACACCTAGCTCTTGCAGAGGACTGACTATCTTCTATCTCTGTTAGGTGCCTATCACGTTGATACATAGGGGTTAACTAGAAATGCAGGATTTGTAAAGGCGTTTGACATCACTATTCTAATTTCACAGTTTCAGGGTTGCTCAGAGCTTTGTTACCAGACCTGTTGAAGCATCTGAGTAATGAGGTTTAATGTTAAGCATCTTTCATTTTCTGTTTTTTCCTCCATTAGCTATCATTTTAATTATATTAAAAGTAGATTCAAAGAGGCACTGAGGGAAATGCAGTATTTTCAGAAGGCACAAATAGCCATTAGCTACCTAGGGTAAAATTTTCAAAAGCACCTGAGTGACTTATGAGGTTGAATTCCATTGAAAGTCATTGGGAATAGGCACTATATAGCACTTTGAAAATGTTACCTCTAACTTCCATTGACTATTGAAGATAGGTATCCGACTTTGCCATTTGTGCCTCGGATCATTTCTCCTGGTGCTTGGCTGTAGGGCCAGAAAGAGTAATAAACCCAGTATTAGAAATCTAAAATTTAAAAATAAGTAGAGAGATAAATCCACTTGTAACACTTTGCAAAAGGACACAGAAGGTCCAGAGGAAAGCTATGAAACACATTTAAATTATAGCGTTACTTAGCCACAATGATAGGCTGAGTTACTGAAGCCTGTACAGTGAGGAGGAAAGGAGGGTAAAAGCAGTGGAGCTCATCTTGCCACGGATAACTACCTAAAAGGGGATTTGAAACTCCTCGGTAAGGACTGGGGAGGAACATGTGGGCTCACTGAAATTAAAAGTCAAGTAATAAGAGAATGAAAAAAATAATCACAATGTGCACAAATGCTAGATTTCCATAGGAGTATTTCTTCACTGGAAGTCTGCTTAAAAATAATTGCCTCTTTGCCCCTGGACACACATCCAACAATTAAATGGTAAGGTTAAAAGATGACATGTACCAAAGCCAGGAAGTTCAGTGTTAAGGTTCCCATAGCAACCTTGACTCCACCCTCTTGTGTATATGCATTACAATAGGGTCATTCAATACATAATCACATAATATATTCACAAGGATGCAAAATGCTGCAAGTGTGATATCAAAGGTTGTAGAAAAGATGATAAAATATTTAAAATAAAACCAGCCCTTTCGTCTTATTTTACAGTGTTGATGGAGGAGCAGTATAGTAAAAAGTGCAGTTCCTTTCCAGATGCTTGTTTGATGGTATGTTGCTTTGCTCACTGTCATAGAGCGTAGGAAAGACCCTGTTGTAATGTAGACACACAAGTGGGCAAGTTTGCCTTCTCAGCTATCAATTCTGACTGTTATTAGTGGCATATATATCCCTCAGGGTGCTGCAAAGGATTATTAGATGTAGGACTAGCATTCTTATTTGACTCATGTGAGCACGTGTTTCATAGACCTCTGTTTCCCTTGCATGCCTTCCAGACAAGACCCAGCCCAGCTCACTTTATAAAACCAGCTGAGATCAAGCATATTCAAACGAACATAGCACCTGCTCTTTCTTAAATCCAGCGACTACATCTTAAATTGCAACTTCCAGTGGCTCTCCTAATTTATTATCCCCGGAGACACATATGCACCTGCAATGTCATTTAATTGAAGGTGAGGTGTGTGTTATCATTAGCTTTGTCATTTCATAAACCGCTCCATAGTTAGCAAATAACCATGGCTGTTGTTTCAGGAAAGGGTGAATGTATGTGGCGCGTGGGCACAGGCATGTACATGAGTCTGTGAGAGAAAGAGAGAAGCAGTGAGTTTTCTCACCAAAAGTGTCAGAGGGTTTAGAAGATGGGTATAAATGTGCTTGACACCCAGAAAGCTCTTCAGATCTAAATGCCACCTCAGCCTCACTCATTCTCCCTTTTCTAATATCCTGGGGGATTTTGCAAGGTGTCCCTATTGGGTCATAGGTTTTCTGTGCATCAGGGTTATGTATGTAACAGTCACAAGGTGGCAGGACTCTGCTGCTAACCTACCAGGTTAGCAGCAGTTTGAAATCCTGCAGGATCGATTCTTGCCAGTTCAGTGTGAGGGGTGTAGCTTGTTATATCCACAGGGGAATGAGGGGATGCAGGCATTAGGATGGGCACAGACCCAGGGGTTTTAACAGTTGGGGACTGGTTAGTTTCCAGACACTGTCACTTACAAGTCTTGTGCTGGGTAAGAGTTTTTTGCTGTCTGGGAGGCAGGCCCAATTGGCGATGCTTAGGTAGCGCAAGCCCAGCCCTCGCTTCCCCTGCTGCTGCTGCTGCCCTCTTCCGTGAGTGAGTGGGTTATAGGAGGCAGTCAGGCCAGGGAGGGACCAGTATGGAGCCCAGAACGGCTCTGTGCAGGGAGAGAGCGAGGAGCATTCTAGTGTCAAGCAGGGGAGTTTGCAGCGGTTCCATGGAGGCAGAAAGACAGGACCTCCTCTGCTCTGGGGGAGGGAGGAGTAGAGACAACCTGTACCTGCAAATAGTGGGTGGGGGGCAGAAAGAGGGCAGTGGCATCAGCAGATGTTTCTGAGCATGCTCAGTACAAGCCAAGCAGCAACTTTGGGAGGGCACAGGACTCCGCATCCTCTTATCACCTCTGAGGGGGTTGTAGCCAGAGGCCCAGTAACTTCCACCTAAGTATTTGGAGGGTTAAAAATAGTTCTGGTAAAGGAGTGCTTCATTTAAAAAAAAAAACAAAACCCATAGGTGCAAGAATGGTCCTTCTGCGCCCTGTAATCCAGATGTGTTAGCAGTCCCTGGGATTACAACTTCAGTCTAAATCCTGGAGTGAGGTTGCAATCTGCTGCAGAAATGCAACTCCCTGGAGCAGAGTGTGAGTGGCTGGTGACTTCCTCTCCCCAACCACCGAATGTTTCACTTTCTTTGTTGTGGTTTGCATACTGTAGATAATCTACATGAGGCTGGGCACCACAGGCTGGCCAGAGACTGCAGCTGGAATTGTTGGCATCAGCAAGCAGCCATGTTGCCTGGCCCGAGAATGTGTTTTTTCCTTGTTTATCAGTCAGGGCTATTTCGCAGCATCAGTATTACTAAACAGTTTCACTTCAGGCTTTGGGCTGGATTTCCCTCCCCTGCTGGCACACTGAGGTGTAAATGACACCTCCTTGCGCCAGCCTGAATTCCTGGGGGAGGGATTCCCCGTGAGGAAAGCTAGTTGTGTTACTGTCACCTCCTTTGCTTGGTGCTTCTGCAGTGGATGAGCAGCTGCAAGCTACAACGGGTCTTGCGCTACTTCAGCTCCCCCTCAGGTAAAATTTTTGCTGCTGGGGATTCTCCTGGGGTGTGTAGAGGGACGATGGTCCAGTAATCAGAGTGCAAGCCAAGGATTTGGGAGATCCAGGTTCAATTCCCTGCCTTGCCACAGAGTCATTAAGGCCATGTCTACACTATATGCTGGCAAACCCATAGTGTAGAAGTGACCTATACTGACAGCAGGTTTTTTTCCATCAGTGTAGGAAAATCACCACCCTGAGTGATGGTAGCTAGGTCAACAGAAGCATTCTTCCACTAACCTAGCTGCATCTACACGGGGGTTATGTTGGAATAGCAATAGCACCGTGGGATGTGGATTTTTCACACCTCTGAACACAGTAGCTATGTTGACCTAGGTTTTAAGCGTAGACCAGGCCTTAGTCTCTCTGCGGTATGTTCATGGCATCAGGGCTGGATTAAGGCAGGGGCTTTAGTGGCTGCAGCCCAGGGCCCTGGCTCAAGGGGGCCCTGCAAAAATAAATAACAGGCAGCAATCTCCAACTCCAGGCCACTAAAAGTCCTGCGTTAAAGTGGGTCGCTCACGCAAGCTGCCTGCATGCCATGGCCCCACGCCGCTCCCTGAAGCAGCCGGCTGCTAGAATGTCTCTGCGGCCCCTGGTGGCGGGGGGGAGGAGGCAGCTCTGTGTGCTGCCCCCACCCCCAGCACCGTCCCTTCAGCTACAGGGGTGGTGCTTGCAGGCGTGGACAGCACATGGAGACGCGCAGTCCCCCTCCCCTCAGGGGCCACAGAGACGTGCTAGCCGCCAGCCGTTTCCGGGAGCGGCGTGGGGCCACGGCATGCAGTGGCCGGAGCCACCTGTGGTAAGTGCCTCCCGGCCAGACCCCGTACCACCCACCCCCTCCTGCACCCCAATCCCCTGCCCCAGCCCCCTCCTGCGCCAAACTCCCTCCCAGAAAAAAGGCCCCACAAAATCTCATAGCCCCGGGCCCACAAGAGTGTTAATCTGGCCCTGCATGGCATGCACACAGAGAATCCAGTGTGATAACACTCAATAACCCCAAAATGGAGACAAAGCAGGCTGCTCCCTAAAACAGAGAGGCACAACTCACCCCACCTTACTCTAGCCTGGCAGTCTGCTGTCTGACCTCTGCTAAGCACAGTTCCATACAGAGCGTCCTAGTCTACAAGCAGGACTAGGAAAAAATCCTGAAATTTAAAGTGTCAGTTTACAATTGTAACAGAGTTTTCAATACACTATGTGCCTTAGCTCCCAACCTGTATAACAGAGATAAAATCTCATAGGGGTATTGTGAAGAAACCAGATTAAAGATTGTGAGGGTCTCAGATAACATGTTAATGGGAAGGGAGGGAGGGGGAGGAGCACAGAAATACCTAAGGAAGTTATGTCAACTTCTACCCTGTGCTGGATCTGACAGACTCCATGACTTTGCATAATGCTTCTTCTGTATTAAACCTGACAGACACTTGGGTGCTATATTATTTACATGGCCATTTGCGGACTATTTAGAAAGATAGCACTATAAAAATGCATATCTCTTTTATAGGCCTTAATGATTTTATTTTCATTATCAGTTTGATTGAATTGTTGCCTTTCTGAGATAAACCTGGCTAGAGCTCGGTTGGTTGCTGTAGCTCACGAAAGCTTATGCTCAAATAAATTGGTTAGTCTCTAAGGTGCCACTAGTACTCCTTTTCTTTTTGCGAATACAGACTAACGCGGCTGCTACTCTGAGAACTAAACTGGCTTACTACAATCCCTTTTAAAAAAGGGGTAGCCAATTTAATAGACGCTGATAATGTTCTCCAGCATAACTCACACTCATGTTCTTGCTCTGATCCTCAGCAAAGTGGCGCAAGCAGTGTAAATGCCTCTGTACTGAAAATGGAAACTGGGATTTTAAAGGAAAACTGGATGTCCATAATAGGGAGGTGAAAGAAAATGAGAGATGGTATTTGTGTTTCCTGCATCTCTAACTGCATGTGGAAAGTCAGCGTTTTCTCTCATGTACAGTCTCCAGGATCTCCATTGGTCAGTCACCATAAAGTGGTGCTTCCATAAATGTTGATGAATCCCAGAGAGAGATTTGTGACCCAAATACAAGCATTATGCTGCGTATAGCACCTTACAGCAGGCACAGGCAGCATAGAGAGAGCAGTGGGGAAACCTTTCCCTATCCTGGCTGGCAGTTAATAAATTTACTTGCTGAAACAAGGAATTCATTTGCCACCAATTAGCCACTGGTTAAGAGACAAATTCATCTAATGAATAGAGCTGGATGAAAGACAGACACCACCACCACCACCACTGGCATTTTGACAAAAGCTGATATTTTCCTGAGAAAATGTCTGCATTTGCCAGTTTTTTGCATTTTGACAAATGAGCCTCTCCCCAAATTGCAAAATATTTTGTTAAAAAAAAAATATTTTTTTTTTCCCAGAAAATAAGACATTTTTGGAGCAGCTGTGCTAAAAATTTTGGCTGGGATTTGCTCAATGGAATGTGGCTGTGACTGTAACTAATAAAAGCAGAGGGGTAGATCCTCAGTTTGTGTCCATCAGAATCCTTCCAATAAGGTCAAGTATGCAGTCACCCCAAATTACACCAGTTGGGGATCTAGCCCTGACTCAGCATTTTTAATGGGTAGAAGTAGGCATTCTCGTTCAAACCATGCTCAAACTTTAGTAATGTCACATAGAGACATTTATGACACAAATGGTCCTTTCTTTTTCCCAGTATTCAGGCCTGGCACCTCAACAATCTCCGAAGAAATAGCATCTTTCTGAGGTGGGAATTGTTCCTCTTTTTGTTTGTGAAACTTTTGGAAGAGAATCACTGGTTAGGTATTACTGTGTAAAGCAACTAAATGACAAAGTGTCAGGTGCGTCCTGGCAGATATTTTCCATTTGGACAAGACTTTTGGTTATCCCTGCTGAGATGAGATAAAGCAAACAACTTGAGCAAATAAAACACTTATGAAGTATACTACAAACCTCTCCCTACAGTATGCAAAGTAACTGCAAATAGTCTGTGTTTCTACAGCAAGTTCTGTATGAAAAGCGATGGTATGGCTGGAAGTACTTGGAGCAGACTGTATTATTTTCAGAACAGTGCAAATGTGCTTACTTTCTAACAAAAAGAAGTTGGGCTATGACGATATAATTCTGGTTTCCATGAAATGTTGTGGCTCTTAGAGGCAGGAGATAAAAGACTCAAAAACAAGAAAGCAGTTCATTTCAGGCTGTTTATTTTATATTAAAACATCATTTTTGTAGCAAATACATACCGAATGTGAGTGAAAAAGCTTATTGTGTTTCTAGGCATCAAAATTAAAACATGCACGTAGATTATTTTTATTGCACTGAGAGCCCATCTGAATATCACTTCAGTTTATTTGAATAAAGTATCTTTATTTGGCAGCCAAACTGCAGCAATTTAACATGAGGAAAGTCAGCAGAGGTGTGCGATGACAATGCCATGAAAGGCAATGTTCATGGAGAAGAAATATTTATGTACCATCCTTCAGTGGCAAAACATGTTTCTTCAATTTACATTCTTATTTTCTTTAGGGAAAAAAAAAGTGCACAATAAGTTAGTGTAGCACTGGAAACATGGGCCAGATCTAATTTCAGCAGATTTATCCAACTTGTTCAACACACAAGCAGCCCCCATAGCAACTGCTAGATCACAAACTGTTACGATACTTCCAAGAGACAGGTTGTCTTTTAAAAGAAACACAAGTGCACAAATATATGTGTCAACTTTATTTAATAGTTGCAAAGTTTTTTTTTTTAGGGTGAAATTATGATATTTAAAAATAAACATTTTTTCTAGGGTCTTATAGCTTATTTTGATGGTTGGTTGTTCTTTTCCTTTCATTTTACTATGCATTTTTCATTATGCTATCTATTTTTATGAACTTGTTTAAGGAATAGTTAATTATGATGATGATTTAATAATTCATATTATGGTAGTGCCTAAAGGTCCCGACCAAGAGTGGGGCCTCCTTGTGCCAGTCACTGTTAAAAAATATTAGCAAGAGATACTCCCTGCGTAGACGAGCTTAAGATATCTATAGATAAATTGTGTAAAAGCAACAAGAGGCAAAGTGACTTGCCCAAGGTCACACACCAGACTGGGGAATAGGACCCATGTCACCTGAGACTTGGTCTAGTGCTCTACTTTCTGGATAACACTGCTTCCTCTGTGAGTTCTAATCTTGGCTCTGTTATGGATACCGTGCATTATGGGATTTGGTCTCTGCTCCAGTGTGTTGCTTCCTAAACGCAACAAAATATGGGCTTCTGTTAGATAACTGAAAAAGGGAGAAAAGCAGTGGAGTGTTGACTAGAGTATTTGCTATATCACATACATTAATATATTTATCCTCCCAGTGCCTATGAGCTGAGGTATAATTCCCATTTTACAGATGGGTAAACTGAGCCACAGTTTAGAGGTCTCACAGTGAATTTGTGGCTGAATGAACATCTCCTAATTACTGTATATGCTGCCCTCCAGTGGTATGAATTGATGGGAGGAGAGGCCAGAACAGCATAGGGTCAGTCAAGAAGGTGGCGGTAGTGGTTTCATGACAAGCTTTCCTCTGTTTCCATAGGTTTCAGAGTAACAGCCGTGTTAGTCTGTATTCGCAAAAAGAAAAGGAGTACTTGTGGCACCTTAGAGACTAACCAATTTATTTGAGCATGAGCTTTCGTGAGCTACAGCTCACTTCATCAGATGCATGCCGAGATGCACGGCATGCATCTGATGAAGTGAGCTGTAGCTCACGAAAGCTCATGCTCAAATAAATTGGTTAGTCTCTAAGGTGCCACAAGTACTCCTTTTCTGTTTCCATAGGCATCTTTCTACCATAAACCAACTGTGGTGGTGCAGGGGCTTTTATGTGCACCCATGAGTGTGCTTGGCCTATAGACACTTGGATAGTAAAAACCTAAAATTAAGGTGATTCTCAAATTAACAGGCGAAGGTTGATCTCTCCTGAACTATATTATACATGATTTGTATTTGGAGAACTACCAGGTAACCGTGCAAGCGTACATGAATCGTGAGTGTTTCCCAGATTTTGTGCCTCACAGTGATTTACAGCTCTCAGCAGCTCATGAATCACAATTCATTATTATTCTCTTTGAAAACATTTCAGTCACCCACTCAGTCATGTGAGTTAGGCGACCCATCGCACAACATGTAGAACAAATACTTGCTACCCAAAAGCAGAGAGTTCCTGAGTGAACCATAGTCTGGTTTTCTCATTGGTTGAGCCTATTCTGAGCTATCAAGAGGGTTGGCAGAAGCCATTTTGAATCATTTTCTCTCAGTTGTTACTTTTTGAGCTAATCCGAAAAATACTGTCAGTGGTATTGGGTGGATTCTCCTGGTGTTGCTCCCTAATGGAGTATCCTCTCTAAATAGGACCTTCCTGGATTTAAGGGAGAAGTTGTTCTGCCCCCTGCACTCCTCCTCCCAGTGGAGACATCATGAGGTGGTTAGGTAGTAGCCAGTGAGCCTAAGTAGCCAGTAGGTCGCACCAGATGGAATTGGAAAGGAATTGTGTAGAGAGGAAAAGAGAGAGATATGGAGAAGCAGCCAAACTCCCAACTGTGTGGACATCTCCTCCTAGCACCAGATATGTCATTTGGCAATGTTGAGGTTGGTTTGCTGTGCACTTTTTCCATGTGGCTTATACCGTCTGCCAACCTTAAGCGTTCAAATTTCATGGGGCTGACTACAAAATATCATGAAGTTCATTTAAAAAATCATCAGATTTTTAAAAAATCATTTGGGTTCATTTGATTTGTCAGTTTGTTAATGAGCTTTTAGGTTCACCTTTTCAAGCTTTTCTCCACAACTATGAGTGCTAGAATCTTACTTTTTATACATGTGTGATGGGTTGCCCAGGTCCCAATCCTGCAGCATGGATCCTTGCACCCCTACGGAGCATCCTTGACTTTAATGGGCATTCAGAGGGCATACACATCCACCTGGATGGATCTGTTTTCAGGTACCGGACTTTACCGGGTGATATAAAATAAGACTTATTTAAAACAGTTTACATAGACGAGCAAAGGGTCAGAAATCTTTTTCTAGAATAGCCATGGGGGTGAGAGTGAATAACAAATTTACCTGAACTTTAACACTAGTTAGAGATCCTTAAAGAAATTGAATGCCTTTCCTCTGTGCAGTGCTCACAATTAATTGATTAGACCATCAGTAACTTGAGCAAGATCCAGTGAATTTATTTCCAGATCATGGGAACTCTCCAGGAGTTTCATCCAGTTTCCCTTCCTTTTCAGTTCTCTCTAGGTTAAATCTAAGACCTCATCTAATACTTTCCGCTCACCAACCAACTCCTCCTGTTCATTGTTGCTCTCGATGTCCCCTCTAGAATGTGCTTGAAATGTCGAAGTCTGCATCTATCCTGTCTGAGTCAAGAAAGTATATTAACCCCATTTTACAGATGAAGAAACCGAAAATGAAATAAAGTGACATGCCCGAGATCACACAGTGCTAAGAATAAACCTCTGGTCTCCTGATTCCCACTCTTGTGCTTAGCCACCAGACCATCTCTACTTTCCACTAATCCCTAATGGAAATTCCTTTAGACTCTACCAGAATCCTTCAGCTAGCCTCTGTTGCTTTCTACTGGAAGAAATAGAAAGCTATATATATATATTGTAGCGCTATATAGAAGCTACTTCTATAGTTATACTTTTAACTCTGTTTCAAAATCTACTTGCTAAATAGAACCAATATAAAACAGCTGGAGTTTCCACTGGTAACAGACAGGAGCAAAGGTGCATTGCTGAGCAGCAGTAGCTGAATTGTTAACCGATTAACTGAACATTCAGAGCCTGATCTTGTTCCCTTTGAAGACAGTGGAGATTTTGCCATTGACCTCAATGGCACCAATACTGGCCATTATGGGGACCTAGAAAAGAACTTTGAGTTACTCCTAGCAATCTATCTTCAGTGGCAGATTGTTTCCTCAAATTTAAGCCCAAAGAAAAGTCATTTGAATTGAAAAAAGTCAGGTTTTGACATTTCTGAGGAAAGCAAGAAAAAAAAAGGGGGGGGGGAGTGGCTGACATTTTTTGCAAAATAAATCCATGAAAAACATGTCCCTTTGTTGACCAGATCTAATTATGAAAACTAACTGAACATGAGACCACAGAAATTATGTTTGAAGGAGAACCAATTATTTCCCAGAGAAAAGAAGGATGTTTCTGTACTTACTGCACAGGAGACTAATGATCTAATCTAATCCCAGCTGTTTCATAGGCTTCCTCTGTAACCCTGGGCAAATCACTCAGCCTCTCCATGCCTCAGTTTCCCCATCTGTACAGTAGGGATAATAATAATACCTTCCCCCTAAAGGTGTTGTGAAGATAAAGTCATTAATATTTGCAAAGATTTTTGAGATGGAAATAGCTGGAATAGACTTCCTGAATGGAAAGGCAAAGTAATATTGTTTTTGCAGGTTCTCTCACCAAAATTTCTAAATATTAAAAATTCAAATTCTGATTTTAAAAAATCAGATTTAGGGTAAAATTTTTAAAAGCACCTAAGTGAGTTAGGAGCTTTAGTGTCATTTTCAGGAGAGACTTAGGCACACAGGTGCAGAACCCAAGAAATATTTTGGCACCAGTGGGAGTTAGGTGCCAAAATATCTTTGAGGAACTGAGCTTTAGGAGCCCAAGTCTCATTGAAAGGCAATGTGACTTAGGGTATGGCTACACTGGAAACTTCAAAGCGCTGTCACAGGAAAGCTCCTGCAGCTAGTGCTTTGAAGTGCGAGTGTCATCATGCTCCTGGTAATCCACCTTCATGAGAAGATTAGCTCTGAGCTCCGGGAGCCCGGCTCCCAGTGCTCGGAGCCTGTTTACACTAGTGCTTTAAAGCGCTCTGACGTCCTGCGCTCAGGGGGGTGATTTTTCACTCCCCTGAGCCAGCAAGTTAGAGCGCTATAAAAGGTAAGGTTTCAGAGTAGCAGCTGTATTAGTCTGTATCTGCAAAAAGAAAAGGAGGACTTGTGGCAACTTAGAGACTAACAAATTTATTTGAGCATAAGCTTTTGTGAGCTACAGCTCACTTCATCGGATGCATGCCGTGGAAAATACAGTGGGGAGATTTATATACACAGAGAACATGAAACAATGGGTGTTACCATACACACTGTAACAAGAGTGATCAGGTAAGGTGAGCTATTACCAGCAGGAGAGCAGGGGGGAAAAAGCCTTTTGTAGTGATAATCAAGGTGGGCCAAGTGTAGCCAAGCCCTTAGGCTACTATATGAAAAAGGAACTTAGGCCCTTTTGAAAATTTTACCCTTAACATCTAAATCTAAAAAGAAAAGGAGGACTTGTGGCACCTTAGAGACTAACAAATTTATTTGAGCATAAGCTTTCGTGAGCTACGAATGATGAATCCGATGAAGTGAGCTGTAGCTCATGAAAGCTTATGCTCAAATAAATTTGTTAGTCTCTAAGGTGCCACAAGTCCTCCTTTTCTTTTTGCGTATACAGACTAACACGGCTGCTACTCTGAAACCTATCTAAATCTAAGTTACAGACTTGGCATCAATACAGACTGAAGTGGAAGTGTTGTCCTAATCTGGGGAAGAATCTATTACTCCATAACTTCCACTCTACCTTGAATGGTACCTTACAATATGTTGTAGCTACTTATTCTAACAACTCTGTTCCACCTTGCATTTCGCTGTGATGCTGGGAGTTCCTTTCCCAGACCTGAAGAAGAGCTCTGTGTGGCTTGAAAACTTGTCTCTCTCACTAACAGAAGTTGATCCAATAAAAGATATGACCTCACCCACCTTGTCTCTCTAATATCCCGGTACTGACATGGCTACAGCTATACTGACTGCATCCTTTCCTTCTGACATTCTTGTTCTTCCAGTCCACGTTTTCTTAGTAATGGACAACAAAACATATTTTAGACCATCTGAGCCTTAGTTTGACGCATCCCTCTTGCTGTCCTGAATCAGTTTCTACCCAGTCAAAATGTCATGGTATTCAAGGTGACCACATAGCATATCTTCCAGCATTGTTTCCAGCCACAAGCCTTTCTGAAATGACTAGCAAAAGCTCCGAGTCATAAAACACCAAATAGATGGAAATTCAATTGGTATTTTTAGCAACGTGCTTCTTTGACTTCAGCAATGGTTTTAAAAATTGATCCCCATGTTAATATTCTGGAAAACTTCATTGCCAGATGCAGTATTATATTTATTCCACGCAGCATTATGAAGATGAGAGCGGGGTGTGGGGGAAAGGTGGGAAAAAGGATGGAAAGTGATTGTGAAAAGAAGAGTGTATATTACAGCAAGAGGTAGGTCGCAAACGTACCAGGTGCTATCAGAGCCCTGGGGACTGCTCTCCCGTCAGATATGTGCAGACAGTTCCCACTGAACGCCATGGGAATAAAAAGATGATTAGGAATTCAGAGCTGAGGAAAAATAATCCTTCTGCATTTTTACCCTCTACTACTCTTCCTGCCTGGCTCAAGGGCCTTCTCCTCCAAGGAATAAACTCCAAAATCGACCATGCTGACTGCAATGGCAAAACCCCCCATTGATTTCAACGGTGTAAAGTCAGTCCTGTAGTTAGCGCTATATAGAAGTTGTTCATTTTTTCAGTACATTCGTGACCTTAACTCCGAACATGCTAAAAAAACAGGTTACATGAACTGCTAACATAGTCTCTTTACAGTAACTCTCAGTACCCTAAAGTAACAATGCCAAACACTTTAATAACATCCCTGGAAATTATAGGGAACTGGAACCTTACTATAGAATAATTGTCATATTCATAAGGGTGTTCTGTGTATACTCACTCCTGGCCACATTCTCCTCTATATCCTTCCACTAACGCAGAGTCAGTCATCATTTTATACCATTGGAAACTGCCACTGGAGGCACAGATGGATCCACCATTGGATCTGGGGATCAGTCCTTTCTTGAGGTTTGACATTTACAGCTATTTCCCTCCCCTACCCGCTTTCCCAAATTAAAAGAAGATGAAGACCACAGAACATGAGCTAATGCCCTGTGCTTGTTGGCACAAACCACATTTGTGCCAATTATTAGATGCAACAAACACAAGATGGGGGAGAAGAAAGAGCAACCCACTTGGTGATCTTGTCATATAAAACTTCTCAAACACACACTTCAGTGTGGGTTTATTCAAGGCTTTGGCTGGTGATGAACTCTGGCTACCCAGTGAAATAGCTTGGTGAGAAGCAGAGAGAAAAAGAAACTCAAATAAGCATTACCATGCACACTCTCCACTGATGCACATTTCAGTAACATCCATCACCTGGACCTTCCCTTGACACTATCTTTGCCTTACCCCTGCTTCTCAGACAGGTTTTATGCCATGCCAGATACCCTTTGTCAGAGGTTATTGTCAAATATATGGTGCTTTGGAATGGAGACTCCATGGGTTCCCAAAACATTTGCCTTCTACACACGTCAAGGGAAACTGCAAGCATGTTTTGCTAATGTCATATTCACCAAGTTATCTTACAATAATCAGAATGTGACAGAAAATATTCCCGAAGTGCCACGTTGCCTGCAGCACCTGCCTCTATTAAACTGACTTCTCTGTAAACACTACCCTGGGCGCGATAACGGAGTCTGCGCCACTCAAAGAGGGTGCCCATGTCTGACCTATTCCCAAGCATGCTTGGCGCTCTCCTTTCTTCATTCCCTCTCCTCCTTTCTGCACTCCAGCTAGCCTGCCTCACACTGAGCTGATGTCCCACTGTTTATTTTTCAAGTATCTTCACAAGGCAGAAATTTCCCAAGTGGCTAACTTCCTTCTGCAGAATCTTTTCTCACACAGCCAGAGGCTGCATTTCTGCTGCTGCTGCCTTTTTTGATCTGGAGACAGAGGTGGGGAGGAGGGGGGAATTCCACACCAATGCTATTGGTTTTCTTTTCAGGAGGCCTGGCTATGTCGCACATGGCTACATGCCTCCCTCGGCCGTCATCGCCAGCCCGGCTTGCACAGGCTCTTTAGGAGGACAGCCCCAGTTCCCTTATTCCCACTGTTTGCTTTCCACCGCCTCCGACTCCTGCTGAAACTGACACCATAGCACTGCCACCTCCTGATTCACTTGATGATTCCTTTGTGCTACCTCATGTGAGATCAAGAACACTATCCTCTCAACGGTTGCTCATGCTGGCTGGTGCTACTCAAGTCAGAGAGGGAGCGGATGTCTGGGTGAATGGTCACCCTCTCGCAGGTGGTTCCTGCGGCTGGCTTCATGATCCGCTGTCATTTTCACACCACCTTGCAGGGGGGACGAGGGAGTAGGGGGTTACAGGACTGATGTTAAATTCATCATGAACAATTTAATGTGAGCTGGTTCCATGCATCTGGGCATCAGCACCATAGAGAGCTGTCTTTTTGCATTGTTTCTGAAGAATCCCTACTCTTTGCAAAGGAAGCTGGCTGTTTCAACATGGATGCAACCCAGCGTCCAGTCAGGGGGACTGGGTCAGGGCTGACTCAGTAGGATAAATAACGAGGAGTCCTTGTGGCACCTTAGAGACGAACACATTTATTACGAAAGCTTATGCCCAAATAAATGTGTTCGTCTCTAAGGTGCCACAAGGACTCCTTGTTGTTTTTGCTGATACAGACTAACACAGCTGCCACTCTGAAACCCATCCGTAGGATAAGGCACCTACTGTGCCACAAGGACTCCTTTTCTTTTTGCACCTACTGTAGCTTACTGCCACTGCCTCCTCCTTTTGCATGTGTTTTCCTCTGAGGTCTCCCATCCAAGTTCAACCTCATTTACTTTGAGACTCAATACTGTTTAACATATGAGATCTGCCAAAGTGCTGTGGCTGTGGTCTTAAAAACTGTTGGTTATCTAGCTACATTTGCCAAAGGATTTTTCAAAGCAATTTCAACGTTTTTCCTGCAAGCCTGAAATGTTTGAGCAACGTTGTTTATATATGTCATGATGAAGCACCTCAATCCCCTTTTTACTACTCTTTATTAAATATATATGCAACTTTATTTTTATCCTGCACTGCTGTGGGCTAACTTTATTATGTATGATTCACTTTGTGTGTTTTTGATGTTTGATATAAAACCGTTTAATTGTTTAAAAAAATCATAGTGTTTGCTAAATTTGGGGGGGAGGGGAAGGGAAATGGGTAGGGTAAGGAAAGTTATTGCATGGTCCAAAACAGGTATCACAACTCCTCCCTTTCACCTCTTCACCTTTGATTAGCAGAGCTGATAGGCTATGTTTTATTATGGGTTTCTGCAGAAGGCCAGTCTTTCTGGAGACTAACTTGGTTTCTCACCAAACCAGGATTCTCACTTTTCAGGGAGATGCAGATATTTATTTTCTCAATAGTATTTTGTTTGAAATTTAAGGGCTTTCAGTAGGGGAAAAAAATCTTAAAAGCCAAGAAATCCCTCATAAATCTAAAGAAAGTCAGCCATGACCTAAAGGTGTACGTCAAATGGAGTACCACTAATGAACTCTGGCAGTATGCTATTCAGGGGTGTTCTACATAAGGATCAGAGCCTCTGGAATCCGTGTAGTTCCATTGAAGTTAATGGATACACCAGCTGGGAATCTGTCCCACTGGGTGCATATTTTAGGACTATGCCAAGACAAAATCAGTAGCTTGCATCATGCCTTCATATTGGGGTGTTCAATTCAGAAGAAGACTCCCTTTGCTGCTAGCTCAAACTGTGCTTCTTGCCGAAATAAAACCAGACCAAATTGCATTGATTTCGACTAATTTGTATTTGCAGAGAGATAATTGCTGTTCCCTGAGTCAGTGCAGGGTGGGCACCAAGGAGGATTCATGCAGTTAGGAGGCTCTTTGCACTGCTATCCTCCCCCAGGTGTTCCAAGAGGAGAGGACCACTTTCAGTTGTGTTGAGCATTCCATGGAAGCCCATTGGTGGAGGCTGCCTGGAACACATACTGAATCAGCTATTTCCCCGGCTGCCCAGGACATACCCCCTCCTTGGCTAAACTGTCCATTTGCAGTGACTGGAGCAGAGATTGCAGGTGCTTTTTGTGGCAGAGTAGGGATGGCAGGCTTCTTGCAGTTCAACCTTTCTTCAAGAGGAGCTTTGAAGAAAGTTAGTGCATACTTATTAACACACTTTATTCAGCTTCTGGTTACATCAGAAGGTGATGTAACCAGAAGCTGAATAAAGTGTGTTAATAAGTATGCTGTAATCTGCACTGACTTGCACCCTGTGTGATTTAAATCAATGGATGGAGCTGCATGTGTGGGAGAGGTGGATCTTCAATGCAGAATTTGGCCCGGTGTGGTCACTGATTGGTAAGAGTTTTGTGTGTAGTCCAGTTTTTCAGAATTCTAATAGAGCCCACTGAATCCACATTTTTTCTGATTTCTCCATTATCTCAAAAATTTCACAGTGAAAGAGTTTTTTCCATTGAAAAATGCTGATTTGACTAAATCTAAATGTTTTGCAGGGAATGTCTTGATTTTGTAGGAAAATGTTTCACTTTGACTTTATGTTATACATCATCACATATACGTTATACATTATAACAAATCTATTATAACATAAGACAAAAGGATAACATTGAAATGAAATGTTTTGACCGTATCAGAAAAAATTGAAATAAAACATTAAGGTAAGAGCAAAAGGAATATTTTAAAATTTTGTTTCAGAAAAAATTCTGAGATTTTGACTTTTTATCCTAATTTTGGATGAAATCAAATGTCAAACTCTGAATTTCCCAGAGTGGGTATTCAATTTTTTTTTTACCAGCTCTAGCTATGAAACACCAGGTGTAAAATATCATTAGCTAGCAAATATGAATCCAAGTAGAAAGTCACACTGACATTATTTTGGGAGGAACAAACAATATTGTCTCTGTTATTCCATTTGTATTTTGCAAGCTCAGATGCATGATGGATAACATCAATAGCAATAAATATAGAGGAGGGGCTATGGTACCGAGTACTTCTGAACCAGTCAATAGTTCAGAAAAATAAAGTCAGGGTTATCTGGTCATCTGGCCTTATCTTAATTAGTCAGATTGTGTTTGGCAATCAGAATACATGTAGTTTTGTGTGTTGAACAGACAGACTCATCACTCTCACATTCCTGGGCTTTTTTCTCCCCTTCATAATAGATTATTTTTATTCCCATCGCCTTTTAGCAAGTAGTATTTTTTCCCAGACAGACAATGTGGATTTTGCTTTGCATTTGTAACTCCTCTTCTCTTCCAAAGGAAAGTCTGACACTTTGAAACCTGTTAAATTCAGCTGTCATTGAGCAAGTGGGCAAGCATCTTTTTCTGCTAGTGGGAAGTACTTCTGAAGATTTTTGCTGCTGTTAAGGAGAGCTTCCCTAAAGATCTTTGTATTTTTACCTGCTATGAATTAGGTTCTGCAGACTCTCTCTTTAAACCATGTCTCAAAGAGGTGTAGATAATTTTACAGAGAAACCTATAAGGTAATGTGTATTGGGGGTAGCCGTGTTAGTCTGTATCCACAAGAACAACAAGGAGTCCGGTGGCACCTTAAAGACTAACAGATTTATTTGGGCATAAGCTTAGGTGGGTAAAAAACCACTTCTGATCTGAAGAAGTGTTTTTTTACCCACAAAAGCTTATGCGCAAATAAATCTGTTAGTCTTTAAGGTGCCCCCGGACTCCTTGTTGTTTGTATAAGGTAATATGTGCTTTTGTGAGTCACTTTAAAGCTGTGCATTAATTCTTGAGAACTGAGGTTACTTCTATGTTGAGATCTATGCGATCACATACCTATGCTATGACTCATTTCATGATATGAGAAGCAGGAAGTAATATTGACTCCTTAAGATACATAATGGCTATTAATAGTAGTAGTAATAGGGAGGCAGTGTTGCCTAGTGGGTAGAGAACTGGGCTGGGACTCTAGAGACCTGTGTTCTATTTCCAGTTCTGCCACAGAAGTGAGAACACAGGGTGGCCTGCTGGGTGACCTTGGGCATGTAACTTCACCTCTCTGTTTGTTTCCCTGTCTGTGGAATGGGGTTAATGATGCTGACTTCCTTTGTAAAGTGCTTTGAGATCTACTGATAAGTGCTATACAAGAGCTAGGTAGCAATATAATTAACTTATAAGTAAGAACATCAATAACACGTTTCACTTGTGTAGTACTCTTTTATCTGTAGATCTCAACCCACTTTCTCGAAGAGAGTAACATTATTCCCATTTTACAGATGGGGGAACTGAGGTGTTAATGAGGGTTCTCTCTCTGTATTGAAGAATATTAAACTCTGACCACACTGTGCCCACGTACTGCTAGATTAGCATATAGTTTTTACAATTTTGCTTTTGAAGTGGAAACATCATTGCCATACTGCATCTGGATATATCTTATCAGCATCCTTATGTGAGAGAACTGTAGTGTGAGGACATACAGAGAAAGAGCCATGCTTTGAGCAGCAACTAGAGAACTCCCTGAGGAGGAAGTGCCCAAGTTTTAGCTTCCTGTGGCAACACATCCTGGTCTTCTCTGGTAACTGTGGAAGATCACAAGCTCTATAACTACTCCACATCTCCCTTTATAATAAAAGATCAAAACTTTAATTATAAACTAATGTATATACAAATAATTCAAAATAAACTTCAAATTCTTTAAAACTATTTATACTACTATGTTCCCTTATTTATTCCATTTAAATAGTCCCGAGCAGTAATATAAAGTATTTGCAGGAATCTGAGCAATCTTCCAGACTGTGTTCTCACTTCCGTTGAGTTTGTGTGTTGAGTTACTTGGGCAGGGGGCTCACTGACAGAGTATCTGCAGGCCCCAGACCCTCTCTCTGTTGGGAAATATGGAAGATGAATCCAGTTCCTCCAGAGATGTACCTTTGGAGTCTCCATTAGATAGGATCTAAGAGTTTCTGCCTGGTTCCAAATGGTCCCTAATGTCTCGGAGTTTTTGAGCAAAACCTTGTTCCCTGATTTTAGTTCAAATAGTGTTTTTGTTCTGTGCCAAACACTGAAGTTCTCTTTGTGCCAAAATTTTATTTTGGATGGATCCCATTTTCAGGTTGAGCCATTTAGGTTTGAGCTATATTGGTGCCACAGGTAAACGTGTCCTTAGTAGTCTTCTCATTAAAAGTTCTGCTGGAGATTGTCAGCACCGCTCGCATACAGACTGATACGCCAGAAGTGTTTTATACGGGTCCACTGATTTTTTTCAGAAGACTTTTAAAGTCTGCATTGCTCTGTCCACCTCCCTATTCCGCTGGGTGAAACGTGACTACTAGTATGCTGTTCAAAAGCAAAGCCCTATGGAAATGCTAGGAATGTTTCACAGGTAAATTGAGGTCCATTATCTGATATGAGAACTATAGGGACACCATGTTTTGCAAATACTGACTTTGGTTTCTGGATGACCTGTGCTGATGAAGTCTGTGTAAGTAAAGCCAAGTCAATATATCTGGAGAAGTAATCAACTACAATAATGCATGTGTGTCAATTCCAGAAAAACAAATCTCTTGCTACTCTCTGCCAAGATCTGTCAGGTAGCTTTGTAGAAGGTAATGGTTTGGTGGTTTATTATTTTCCTTGTTTCATTCCTTGTATCCTTTTAATAAAGTCTGAATTTGCTTACTCAGACTGGGACACCAATGGATTGTTGTGCTTGCCCTGCATTTTTTTATGCCTTGAAGTCCCTAATGGATTTTGGAGAGTATCTTTTTCTGAAATATTGTAGGGATAAAAATCTGCCATCCTTTTAGAAAGCAGATATGAAGGTCATTTTGTTTCTGCCAATATGGTAGAAGGTCTGTTGAAAGCTGACTCTTTTGATCCCACCCTCTTTGGAAGAATTGAGTAAGTTTCTGGGAAGTCTCATCCTTTAGTTGTTCATCTCTGATTTGCTGAAGTCAGCTGGCAGATGCTGGAATTGCTGCCAGCACAAGGTCAGTGTAGACTTTGACATCTTTCTCTAAAGCCTTTTCATCTTCCATTGGTGGTTGCTTGATTGGCATTCTAGATAGAACATCTGCTGCTTTGAGTGTCTTCCCTGGTATGTCTACAATGTTGAAGAAAATCACATCAATCGTAGTCCATTCTAGGTGGAAGGTCACCCAGTTGTTTTGATCCCAGTAATACACCTAAGGGTTTGTGGTCTGTTTCTATGTTAAACTCCAAACCAAACAGATATGTACTGAGCCATTCACAAGACCAAGTGACTGCTAGAGCTTCCATTTCTACTTGAGTGTACTGATGTTTGGTTTCTGTGAGGCTTCTTGATACAAATGCAACAGGTCTCTAGTCTCCAGGCTGCTTTTGTGTGACTACTGCTCCTAAACCATAGGAAGATGAATCCACTGGTACTATTGTTGGATAGTTTACCAAGTATTGTGCCAAAACAGGTGGAGTTGTCAATAGTTCTTTTATTTTATTAAATGCATTTTGTTGTGCGCTCCCCCAAAGCCACATATTGCGACTATTAAGGAGATACCTAAAGGGTTTTGTTACATGAACTAAATTTGGTAAAAAGAAAAGGAGTACTTGTGGCACCTTAGAGACTAACCAATTTATTTGAGCATAAGCTTTATGCTCACAAAAGCTTATGCTCAAATAAATTGGTTAGTCTCTAAGATGCCACAAGTCCTCCTTTTCTTTTTGCGAATACAGACTAACACGGCTGCTACGCTGAAACCTGTCATTAAATTTGGTAAGAATTTCCACAAATGATTTGTCATGCCCAGGAATCTTCTTATGGCAAAAATGTCTTTGGGATTCAGGTAAGGTCAGTAATGCTTTCAATTTATCTGAATCTAGCGAGTACCCTTTGCTAATTATGTGCCCTACAAATTTTATCTGCTACTTTCTAAATTCACATTTCTCATTCAGAATGAGGCCAGCTTTGTTGGAAGCAACTCAAAACTACATGTAGTTGCTCCTGTTCATTGTTATCTCTGCATGGCAAAGGACACCAGGCAAACCTGACATAATCAGAGAGATTCTCCTTTGGAAATGTTCTGGTGCTGATGAGATACTGAATGGAAGCTGACTGAAACAGTACCTTCCAGATGGGATGAATGTAGTTAATGGTATAGAATAGTCTCCTGCATTCTGCCTCTTTAGCTGGACATTGCTGGTATCTTCCACAACTCTTCCAACCTTTCCTTTTATGAAGGTCCTTTGGTCTCTTGTTCTTATGTTGTAAATTTGGTCTGACTGCTCCTTTCACATTTGTGTCTTTTCTCTTTACTTTGTCAGTATTGTCTGATGCAGTCTCCCCTATGCTGCTAACATGTAAGTTGCATTGCTGTTTCTTTATGCTTTCTTGCATTCTCACTTTTGCTATAGCCTTTGCTAGTGTGAGATCTGGGTCTAGCTGAAGCTGGGCTGATAAATTGATGTCTCTTATGACAACAACTACTCTGTGATTAGTTCTTCTTCTAAAATTCCATATTTGCAATGTTCAGCAAGATTATGAACTGCAG
This sequence comes from Lepidochelys kempii, assembly GCF_965140285.1. Lineage (NCBI taxonomy): Eukaryota > Metazoa > Chordata > Testudines > Cheloniidae > Lepidochelys > Lepidochelys kempii. Next base: position 97,000,859 of record NC_136388.1, on the reverse strand, counting down.
TAATAAACATCTTAGCTGTTTCTCCTTGTTCCTGGTACCTCCTATTAAATTTGTCCCTTTCATCCATAATATTCTATCTGTGAATGAAATGGACATCAAAAGCCTCATCTGCTTAGTGTATTCTTTCTTCTCCTCATCAGTGAGGGATAGGGCACATAGGATATCCTCATCGGCATCACCCCTGGCAAATATCAGGGCATTTACCTGGCATTTTCATGGTTTTTTTTTGTTAAACCAGAAGCCATCCAGGATCACTCAAATCTCCAGATTCAGCAAGACCAATTCCTGGGTTGCAAAAATCAAACTTCTTTAACAGAGCTGTTTGTGCTGTGGGGTCCATTGCTGCATTAAGACAGGGCTCTGCCCAGGGATGCTGGAACGGGGCTGGGGGGTGGGAGAATGGCTATGCCCTCCCACTTTTTGCTGACTGTACGGGAGAGCAATGAGGGGGGAAGGGAACGGGGTGGAGAGGAGTGAATGGGGGGTGTGGTCTTGGGTGAAGGGACAGTGCTAGGTGGGGGCTTGGAGGGAATGGGGAGCGTGGAGGCAATGCATTGGAGGAAGGGGCAGTGTGGGGGTTGGTGGGAAAGGGCGGCGTGGGCGGGGTAGGGCCCCGGTTCAGGTGCTGGTGGCCCCCCCACTTTTAGGGAGCTTCCATGGCTCCTGGCTCTGCCTCCTTGCTGCAGCTTTCACAGGTCTCCTCCCTGATTTTCCACTTATTCACTACTCTGGCAGTCTGTAGGGATCTCTCTTCTTTCCTTTAATCCTCCTTTAGGGAAAAAGATTCACTCACTTCTGCCATCATGTAGATCGAGGACACAAAGGAAAAGAGCCATGCTTTAAGTAGCAGTCAGAGAACTCCCTGACCAGGCAGTCCCCATGTGTGTTAAGTTCCCTGCTGCAACACATTCTGGTCCTCCCTGAACCAGGACCTCTGTAATCACTTCACAGGAACAACTGTAACGAAAGCCACTCAACCCATGACATGGCTCTTGGTCCAGCACAGCTGTTGACCGCAGAAATTCATCCCAATATTGAATTTTTAGGAATTTCAGTATATTAATATATTAAATTAACAGCCAAGAATGACAGCATTATAGTATAGGATGAAGCTGTTCGTTTAGCCATTAGGAAAGTGTTTACCTGTTGAACCTCTGAGCTCCTTTGCCACAGTCCACACACCTTTTTCCTGTGGGAACACCAGCCTGCAGGTAATTGGATTTACTCAGCTAGTAGGTTAGAGTCTATATCAGGAAAGCATAAACCCTGGTAAGGATCATACTCAGGGTCAAATTTGATCCAATCCTGCCATCCTTAGGTAGTCAAGTAGACCTTGCACATGTTAGTAATCCCACTGAACAAAATGTATTTATCATTACTGTTATTTCCTTATTAAGAGTGTGGTAGTCCTCAAATGTTCCAAACACAGAAATCATAATTCATGCCCCATAATGCCACCTACAATCTGAAAAGTCAAGGAGGCCAGTCATAGGAGTAAGAGGTGTACACGGATTGTATGTTTTGAGTCTTAAGGCTGATTTACTAGCTATTGCAAACCCATTGACTTAAATAGCATGGCACTGGCTATAATTCAGCATAGAATTTGGTCCTTTTCCCTTATAGCAGTTGCTAAATTTAGGACCAAAACTGGATGTGGGAGATAAAAGAAGGCTGACTTTTTACATGTAAATATATGGGCATGTTTTGAATTATACTGCTGAAAAGAATTGCTTTCTTTAATAAAATAAGAAAGTGTTAAGTGCACCAGGTATGGTTTATCTTATTCATTCACATCCAAGAAAATAATTTACAGGATAGTGGTAAAAGAGTGTTTTTCAAAATATTATGGTTTGTATCCTTTCTGCCCAAGGAACAAACTTTGAGGAATTAACATTATGAAGGACTGAGAAATTGAAAAGGGGAAGTTTTCAGTGAAATTACTCTGAATCACTCTTATATTTTCTTTTCTCTTAAGGGATTAGCAGAATGCTAGAATAATCTGCTACCTATTAAAGGGAACAAACCAACATTGTCTCTTTTTTTCTTTTTGTAGCACAAAGAAACAAATGTTTTAAGATTCACAGATTGCTTCAAAAAATAGCTTGATGAAGACCAACATAATACCCAATGAAATATTTCTCTAAAATGACCCTTATTGAAGCAATGTCAAGGGTAATAAGTAACACAGTTGTTACGTTTTGTGTAATCATTCCCTTTGTAAGCTCCTGCAGCACAATTATTTTAAGTAATTTGAAATGTCTATAGATGCAGCCCTGTTTTTCTCTAACTGAAAAACCCAACAAAACCCTGACTTAATCTTTCAAATATTACAAACATTAAGCTGTGTGTTTGAAGATTTCACTCTTTGTTTTATTTTTCTAGCTAAATATCTTTCTTATGAAGCATTCTCTCTAATGATACCAGCATTTACCAGCTTCAGTCTGAATGACAAAGGGTAGTTAACCAGTAAGTTGGCTTTTCAAAAGATGGAAGAGTCTTTTGAGTTGCATCCTTGAGTTTTGGCAGGAATGAGTGTGTGTGTGTATGTGTGTGTGTGTGTTTACAGAAACTGCCTAGAAAATCTGATTCAAGAATGGAAAATCCCCTAGATCAGTGCTACTCAAAGTGGTGGTCCATGGACCGGTGCCGGTCTGCGATCCATCGGCTGCCAGTCTGCATGGACATTGGGAAAAAAATTGCTGGTCCCCCACATCAGATAACCAATAAATCCAATACACAGAAATGGGGCCTGATTCACCCGTGTTGGTAAAAATTTCTGCACTGTTGGTAGATTCTGCCCATGCCCTCTGGAGACTTTTGCACTGTTGCTCTCTTTGGGGTTCCACCCATACATTCACTACAGTCAGAGCTCCTTGGGGCAGCCACCTGGCTATCTCTTGTGTCAAACCACTGTCCTTACAAGCTGCACTGCCTGGCTGTGGACTCCTTGGTGGAGAGGTGTTTGCAAGAGCTTTGTACCAGTGCATGCCATGCGTGCGTGGAATTTTCACTACATCATGCCCTGGAATATACCAGCAAAAGTCAATATAGCCCAGAGATTGACTCCAGTCTATGGAAGTCTGTTCCTTGGGCTCCATGGTTCAGAGTGCTGCAGCCAGACTACCCTCTTGCTCCCAGGAGAAGGATTTTGGGTCCATATCATTTCCATCTTCCATCACCTTTGCCGGTTTCCTAGACATCTAATTCAATATTTCCCTTTCTAATTTCCAAAGCTCTCCATAGACCTTGGACTAAACTACCTTTGTGCACTGAACTCTCATCCACCACCTCTTCCACCCACTCACTTTGAGTTGTTGGCTGCCTCCTGATCTCCCCCCTCTGACTTTTCATAGGTGGACTGTTTATCTTTCACTTGTACTCTCCCAAGTATTTGGAACTTGCCCCCTCTACCTCCAAGTTGCAGAGTCACTTCCTGCCTCCAAATGTTGCCTTAGAACCTCTGTATTGATTTTAGTATATTATTGACTCTCTGTCTTTTGAATATTTTTGTACTGCATTTTGTCCAATATACTGCTGTTGGTAGTGGCCCGTGTTAAATGATTCAGGAGAGGCTGCGAAAAACCTTACAGTGGATAATAATAGACTCATTTTCTCACAGGGGACGTTTCTTCCTGGCCCAGGCAGTGAATGGTTGGCCGCTGCCATGAAGCATGAGGGTTTATATCAATTGTAATTTTTTTTACCCTGTGTGTCATAGCTGGGGAGGCTCTTGCTATCCACATAAGCCTAACACCTTTTTGAATCCTACTGAGCTCTTGGCAAGTAGCTCCACAGGTTAATCTATGCATGTTTTTCTAAAAAGTATTTCCTTTAATCAGTCGGAAATTTGTTACTTTTGATTTTCATTGGATTCATAGAGTTTAAAGCTAGTAGAAGGGGCAATCAAATCTGACCTCCTGTATGTCACAGGCCATTAAATTTCAACAGGTTACTGCTTTATTGAGCTCAACAGCTTGTGTTTGGTTAAAGCATCTCTTCCAGGAAGGAATCAAGAGATCCAGAATCCACCTCTTCCTTGGATGGTTTGTTCCAATGGCTAATCACCCTCACTGTTAAAAATCTGTGCTTTGGAACACTGTTCTAGCCAGGCTGGTCCCAGGATAGGACAGAGACAAGATAGGTGAGGGCATATATTTTCTTGGACAATAAATAAAATAAAAGATATTACCACACCTACCTTGTGTGTCTCATAATTTGTGCCTAATATCTAATTTGAATTTGTAGCATCAGCATCCATTGGTTCTCATACTGCCTTTCTCTGTTAGATTAAAGAGATCTTTAGTACCCAATATTTTCTCCCTCTGAAGGACTTAGGTACTTTAATCAAGTCACCTTTCAGTTTTCTTTATGATAAGAACCCACTGAGCTCTTTAAGTGTCGCACTGTGAGGTCTAATTCCAGGGCTGGAGAAAATTTTTGTGGCCCTTTTCTGTATCATCTCCAATTTTCTTCACATCTTTTTACAAATGTGGACACCAGATGTGTATGCAGCATTCCAGTAGTGCTCACACCAATGCCGTATACAGAGGTAAAATCACCTTCTTGCTCCTGCTGACTACTCCCATATTTATATATCCAAGAATCTTATTCGTCCTTTATGCCATAGCATCACACTGGGAGCTAATGCGGAGTTGCTTGTTCACTATGACCTCTAAATCCTTTTCAGTCACTGCTTTGCAGGATACAATCCCCCATTCTGCGGATATGGTCAGCAGTCCTTGTTCCTAGATGTATAACTTTGCATTTGGCTGTATTAAAATGGGTTTTGTTTGAATGGGCCCAGGTGACCAAACAAACCAGATCTCTCTGCATGACTGCTCTGCCATCACCATTATCTATCATTCTGCCAATCTTTGAGTCATTTGCCAATCCCTGCGGCACCTCCCTAGAAACCCCCATTCAGTGATGATTCCCCATTGTCAACTACTATCAATTAGCCATTTCTTAGTCCATCTTTGTGTTTTATTGATATTGTATAGTGCTGTTTTTTTATAATTGGATGTCGTGGTAGTAAGTCAAATCCCTAACAAAAGTCTATGTGTATTACATCTATGCAGCTGCCTTTGTCAACCAAATTTGTTTTTCTCATCAAAAAAAGAAATTGGGTTTGTTTCCATAAAAATGTGTTGACCGGCATTGTTCATGTCCCTATTCTTTAATTCTTTATTAACTAAATCCTGTATCAGCTTTCTCATTGTTTTGCCTGGGATTGACGTCAGGCTAACTGGCTTAAAGTTACCAAGGTCATCCCACTTGCCCTTTTTGACTATTGATACAACATTAATACTCTTCAGTCTTCTGGATGTCCCTTTGCTCTCATTATCAGAGAGAATAAAAAGGAGCCCAGATTTATCTTCACTGTATCATTCATTCAGTTGTATACCTTGACCATTTCCCCATTACCACTTCATTTTCCTTTAAGTAAATGGTCCTAATCTTTTCGGTCTCTCCACATGTGAAAGGCTTTCTGTCGCTCCCTCATTATTTCCATCAGCCATTTTCTGATGCCTTCTTCTTCCGATATACATTTTTTTAAATAGGGAGGTCAGGATTGAACTCTGTGTTCCAGGTGATGGCATGAGCACCCAGGCACCAACAGAGTGGGACAGAGCTGGAGGGTTCCAGGAGCGCTGTCAGGGGAGTTCCTGAATGTGGCTGTCAGGAGGCTCAAGGGGCTCCAGCAGAAGAAAGGACAGTCATCATCGCTCTTATTCCCAGAATACTGGGCATTCAGGTACTTCTGGGAATGGCCTGGGCCTGTCCCGTGACCTCGGATGCATGGTGCATAGAATCATAGACGTGTAGGACCAGACGGGATCTCAGTAGGTCATCTAGTGCAGTCCCTTGCACTCAAGGCAGGACTACACAGTAACTAGACCGCACCGCATGGGGGAGGCCATTTTTAAAAGTGTCCCACCCTATCCCCGCCTGCATGACCTTGGACACATGGTGCATGTGAGGCCACACCAGATGTGGGTGCCATTTTTAAGAGTGCCCTGCCCTCACCAGCGTGACCTTGGACGCACCATGAGTGCGAGGTCACACGGCATGGGAGCGGAGCAGCGTGCTCTTCAAAATGGCCCTCCTCCCCCAAATACCAGACAAAACCATGTCCTTGAAAAGCAGGACTGTGTGGTTTAATGGCAGATGAGTGACCTGCCTAATCCTGCTTAGCTTGCAGAGCACAGGTGGGCCAGAAGCAGTGGAGGCTATTTGTGTCTAGGCTGAGCTTTTAGCACTAATTTTTTCAGAGTTTATTAGATATTTAGCCTTTGTGACTCCTGTTTCAAATTAATGGGAGTTACACAGCTGGAAACTCTGCAGGTCACCTGGAGAATGGACCGCTTGGTGAGCACTGAAACTGGGGCTTCAGAGTTTATGCCATAAGCAGAGATTTTGCTGAATGGGTGTGATCCCCCCCTCCTTCCCCAAAGCCTTCTGCATTGCCCTTACTCTGCTCCCATTGGATTCAGCCGTGAGGCAAAGTTAGGCCATTGCAGAGGGCTTTGGAAAAAACCCACCTGAAATTCCTAGTGAACTGGCGTTATCTATAGGTGTAAAATTTATGACTGCCAGTTCCACTGCCTTGGTGAATCACTGGGCTGCTGAAGAGATCTGGGATCAGATGTCAACTTAATCTCTCATATTTTGGGACAGCAGCACTGATGAGAGCAATGTTCTTGATGGCCGTGTCAGCCAGTGAGGCACACAATGTCTTCATTAGTTAGCACATATAGATTAATCAGAGACATCTGGGGCAGCTTATTCTTCTCACAGGAAATAATACTTTCATTTTTTAGAGAAAAGGTTCCCTCTCAGAATATGAATTGCGTGTTCACTATGACCTGTAAATCCTTTTCAGTCACTGCTTTGCAGGATACAGTTCTGCAGATATGGCCAGCATTCCTTGTTCCTAGATGTATGACTTTGCACCTCACCAGGACACTGGATAGGGCCGAAGGGCTATAAAATGAGCATCTTACCATCTGCCAATCAAAGCTTTTAAGGTGTTCAGGGCCAGCCCTATACCAAATGGTGTCCCAGGCAAGGAACATCTCTGGTGCTCCCCCCCCACTTGTTAAACTTTTGAATACCCTACAGCAGTGGTTCTCAAAGCTGGTCTGCTGCTTGTTCAGGGAAAGCCCCTGGAGGGCTGGGCCAGTTTGTTTACCTGCTGTGTCCACAGGTTCGGCCGATCGCGGTTCCCACTGGCTGCGGTTCACCGCTAAAGGCCAATGGGGGCTGCAGAAAGTGGCGCGGGCTGAGGGATGTGCTGGCCGCCCTTTCTGAAGCCCCTATTGGCCTGGAGTGGTGAACCGCAGCCACTGGGAGCCGCGATCGGCCGAACCTGCGGATGCGGCAGGTAAACAAACTGGCCCGGCCCACCAGGGGCTTTCCCTGAACAAGCGGCAGACCTGTTTTGAGAAACACTGCCTCAAAGCACTCCAAGCCAGGCACCCCAGAGGTTGGCTGCCCCTAAATCCAGCTCTGAAGTTGTTTTCCCCCCAAATAAAAATATGAGGTAATTAGATTAAAAAAAAATCCATACTTATTAAATAATACCAAGCTTTGTTATGCAAAGGGCCCAATCCTGTGAAGTCCTGATTTCCCTCAACTCCCAAGCAGCTGTGACTCATATATATGAGCAATCTCAGCCTTGAATTTCCGAGGCTTCTGTAGGCCTTTCTTACAAGAGTCTTAAACCCTAGTGCTTCCATGTTTCATATGGCAATAATTACAATTTCCGCCTGTGATGTTCTGGATAATGTTTAACTCTTTTTATTACATGCTACTGTGCTGGTTTTAATTTAATTATGGATCATTTGCAAATAATTTTTAAAGCCCTGATTCAACAAGGTACTCAAGTAGATGCCTAACTTTAAGCAGATGATTCATCCCATTGAAGTCATTGAGTGCCTGCTTAAATACCTTGCTGAAAACCTAAAACTGCATTAATGCCACTGCTCAATGCCAATACATTAAAACAGCACTAACAAACTAGAGTTGAGTTACACGTTGCTGTTAATTGTTGCTATAGAGGCTTCTGGAACTTTTCTTTTCCTATAAAAATCTACGCTTTATTTTTGTTTTCTCAGCCCAAACTAAGGTTCTGATTCTACAAATACTTTTGGGCATGCTGCTACTTATAGCTATACCCAATAAGTGTTTGCTGGATTAGACACTGTTGATCACTATACTAAATCTAACACATTTAGAATATTACAGAATTTAATGGACTGGCTGAAAATGTGTGACAAAATATAGGGTGTGTGAGTTATTAGTTAGCTGCCTATGTAATTACCTTATTTTAATATTGAATTGTGTTGATCTTTCTTTGTTCAGTAGAGAAAAAAGATTTTTTTTGTCTATTCACAAGAACTGGGCTATTGGTTAGGGGGCTTTGCAGCTAATCTTTCTGATTGTTCAAATGTCACCATAAAATATTTATCACCTCGATAATTCTAAAGCTATCACAACAGATTGGATGGTAACAATTAAAATTATACTAACATCACTAAAACAGATATAACAAAGAGTGATGCTTGTTAAGCACTTAATGATCCCTTTCTCCAAGGAATTGCATTTCAGTATCTTTATGCTTCCTGATTGCTTTACCACAACCTGCCAGTTTTTGTGGACTGCTGCTCAGTGTAATACATATTCAAACCCTGCTCTGCAGCACTCATCATGCCAATCAAAGATGCAAATGGAGAGCTATTTGACTGTGTGATCAGAATTTCTTGCATTGCAAGGACATAAATAATGGTGAATAAGAAGCTGCTGTTGAACCATGTAAAAGCAATCATACTGTCCATCTGAATTGTAGTCAGTACTCAATATGGACCTGATCCAACATCCATTGAAATCAGTTGGAGACTTTCTATGACTTTAATGGGAGTTGGATTGGGCTTTTTATGTTGCTTCAAAATTCAGCTGCCAGATCCTCAGTGTAAACAATATTGGGCCAGATCCTCAGTGTAAACTATCATAACTACACTGAAGTCCATAGGGCTATTCTGGTTTACACCAGCTGAGGATTTGGCTAGTAATATGGTAGCCTACACTCCTACTCAGATAATGTTCCTACTGACTTCAGGAAGGCTTTCTATTCAATGAGGAATTATGCCGTAGGTCTTTCCTTTTACTGAATTACTCAGTGAAGATACTCAACTATTATTTAAAAACTGTTAAAATTAGTAATCATCTCTTAAAAAGTTTTATAATAATACCTAGCTTTTATATAGCACTTTGCATCAGTAGCTATCAAAGTGCTTCACAATCTTTTAAAGTTATCCCCACAATAACCCTCTGAAGCAGGGCAGTGCTCCTATACTCATTGCCTCAGTTTCCCATCTGCGCACAGAAAGACTAAGTGACTTTCCCTTCACTGACGACAGGTAGGAAGTCTAGTGGAACAGGGAATTGAACCTGGGTCTCCCAAGTCCTAGGGCTGAGGCTAGTGTGCTAAACATCCCTCCTCTCTTAAACTGAAGCAACTGTAACTGTCATTATTTTGAACTTTAATATTATGCCATTTTCAGCTATAAGGAGACCAGATGGGTGAGGTAATTTCTTTTATTGGACTGACTTCTGTTGGTGAGAGAGACTGACATGGCTACAACAACACTGCATACAAGAGGAGATATGTCTTTTATTCTGACTGATAGGAAAAATGAGCATAATTAGCAAAAAAAAATTGTTTTCCTACCAATTGGGTTTCTAACTTTCAGGATTTTCACTGTGAATGGTAGTATTCAACATCATAAAACCCCCAGCAAGTTGTTCCACCAGTATCCCAAGCAGAGATGCCCCATAGAGAAAGTGACACTTGGCAACATGTGCAGATATTAATCATGATGCCTAATGCACTACGGGAGGGTGCTTAGGTTCCAGGGTGAAGAGCACAGCGAAAGAACCTGTATAAAGCAGAACAAAGTTACCGTGATGTGGATGGGATGATGGATTTTTGAGTGTTTTTATTTTCAATCTTATATGCCATGAATTAAGACTGCTCCCTTGTCTATTGCATCTTTCATCAATTCCAAAGCCATAAGGGACCATTGTGATTCTCTAGTCTGACCTCCTGTATAACACTGGCCATACAAGTTCCGCACAATAATTCCTAGAGCATATTTTTTGGAAAAATATCCAATCTTGATTTAACAATAGTCAGTGATGGAGACTCCACCACGACCCTTGGTCAATTATTGCAATGATTAAATCACTGTTTAAAATGTACACCTTATTTCTAGTCTGAATTTGTCTAGGTTCAACTTCCAGCCATTGGATCATGTTATACCTTTCTCTGCTAGAATGAGGAACCAATTATTAAGTATTTGTACACCGTGTAGATACTTATAGGCTATAATCAAGTCACCCCTTAACCTTCTCTTTTGTAAACCAGATAGATTGAGCTCTTTAAGTCTATCACTATAAGGCATGTTTTCTAATCCTTTAATCATTCTTGTGACTCTTCAATGAACTCTCTTCAATTTAACAGCATCCTTCTTGAATCAGAACTGGACACAGTATTCCAGCAATGGTTGTATCAGTGCCAAATATAGAGGTAAAATAACCTCTCCAGTCCTATTCTAGATTCCCATGGTTATGCATCCCAGGATTGTACTAGCTCTTCTGACAACACTGGGAGCTCGTGTTCAGCTGATTATCCACCAGCCCCCTCCCAATCTTTTTCAGAGTCACTGCTTCCCAGGATGGAGTCCCCCATCTTGTAAGTATGGCCTACATTCTTTGTTCCTAGATGTGTACATTTACATTTAACCATATTAAAACACACATTGTTTGCTTGTGCCCATTTTACCAAGCCATCCTGATCGCTCTGAAGCAGTGACCTGTCCTCATCATTATTTACCACTCCCCCAATTTTTATGTCATCTGCAAACTTAATCAGTGATGATTTTATGTTTTCTTGCAGGTCATTGATAAGAATATTAAATAGCATAGGGCCAAGAACTGATCCTTGCAGGACCACACTGGAAACACACCTGCTTAATGATGATTCTCTGCTTACAGTGACATTTTGAGATTAATCATTTAGGCAGTTTTTAATCCATTTGTGTGCCATTTTAATTTTATATCATTCTAGTTTTTTAATCAAAATGTTGTATGGTACCAAGTCAAATGCCATAGAGAAGTCTAAGTGTTACATCAACACTACTACCTTTATCAACCAAACTTGTAATCCCATTAAAAAAACAGCTATTAGGTTAATTTGACAGGATCTATTTTCCATAAACCCATGTTGATTTGCATTAATTACATCACCCTCCTTTAATTCTTTATTAATCAAGTCCAGTATCACCTACTACATTATCTTTCCAGGGACTGATGTCAGACTTACTGGTCTATAATTACCCAGGTCATCCTGTTTATCCTTTTTTAAAAATGGCATAACATTAGCTTTCTTCCACTCTTCTGCAACTTCCCCAGTGCTCCAAGACTCCTCAGTCAACTCTTTTAAGATTCTTGGGTACAAGTTATCTGGACCTGCTGATTTAAAAATGACTGACTTTAGAAGTTTCTGTTTGTTTGACATCCTCCAGAGATACTGGTGGAAAGTGTGTTCTCATCACTATATGACGACTATATCATGTGTTTTCCCCCAAATATAGAACAGAAATATTTGATTTTACAGTAAGCCTAGTAGATGTTGTATAATAATTTAGGTTGAATCTTTCCGTGGCCAGTGCTGCTATGGATTGAAAGTATCTGGCAAGGGCATCCTTCAGGAAGCCTCCTGTCTGGTCCAGGATCCCTCGAGGCAGGCCTGGGACTACGCTAGCCTGCTGCTCTGGAAAGGTTTTGTCTAGCCTGTGATGGCAAGTGCGGCGTATGCAGTGGTCTGCTCATGGGAATGGGGAGGTGAAGCCGTACATGCTCCCCAGTTGCATTGTAAATGAGTGAACTCCTTCCAGGTGCCTCCTCCTGGCCCCAGGGCAGCCTTGCGAGTGGCCCCTTGCCTCAGTTTCCCTCTTGAGTTCACAGTAAGTCCAAAACATGCATGTCTTTAAGTCCCTCATGGTTTATTAACCAAATCACAGAACAAAAGCCCCAAACCCAAAGTCCCACAATGTAGTCCACATCAACCCTTTGCATGTAGTCTTTAAAAACTCAGCTCTGTTCTCACCAAGCTGGTGTCTTCTGCCAGAACTGCATTCTTTATCAGTCATCCTCTGTCTCTGCACCAGGACAGCCACCCAACCCTTCCTTCTGGGGCACAATCCCGCACTTCCCAGTGAGAACTCTCACAGCCCCTCTGCTAGGAGCCTCTCCTGATTCGTCTAGGACCCAGCTTGCTGACAAGGAGATGCTGGTGGGTAAGCCCCTCCTTTCAGCCCTCTGCCCCTTGGCTCTGGCTTTCTAGCTTAGATCCAGAGGGCATCTGCCTGTACGGCTCCTTCCAGTCTTCAGCCCTCTAGCCTTGGCTCAGGGGTACCAGCTAGCAAACCTCTTGCTGCTCTCCTGCTTTCAGCTCTCTCCCAGGAACCACTCTTCCTGACTGAACCAACCTGTTCTGAGCCTCTAAACTCGCTCTCAGGCTTTTTTCAGCTTCCCAGATGCTTCCCTGTCTTCTTAATTGGCACAAACAGAGAGCATCTTTACTGGAATAGGAGAGTTTCCTTTAATGGGCCAGCTACCCTGTACATGCATATTATTATTTGTTTTCTTATTATGAGATAGCTCTACAGCTGCTTTAGATCAGGGCATGTCTACACTTATTGGCACTGCTGCAATCGATGCAGTGAGTGTCGATTTAGTGGGTCTGGTGAAGACACGCTAAATCGGTGGGAGAGCACTTCACCTCCCCAAGAGGTGAGTCAATGGGAGATGCCTTCTCATCGACACAGCGCAGCGTAGCCACCATGGTAAGTTATTCACGTCACTGAAGTTGCGTCAGTTAGATCGATTTACCACAGTAGTGTAGACCAGCCCGCAGTGTAGCTCCATTTACTTCAACAGAGCTATGCTGATATACAGCAGGAGAAGGGTGCAGGGAACTTCTCTTCCCAACAGACTGCCTAGTGACCATTGCACTAGGCAAAGCTTTAAAAGCCCCAAGATATCGCCTCCAGTCTGCGTAAAGGGGGAAGTTCAATAGCTCAGCTATATACGGTACGCAAACACTATGTCATCACCAGTCAGGGAACGGGCAAATTATATCGGAACACACAGTGCACTTGGTAAAATTCTACTGGACGCAGGACTTAGTAGTTTAAATTCTTTGGCTGTACTATGTAGGAGGTCAAACTAGATAATTACAACTGTCCCTTCTGGACTTAAAATCTATGAATCCATTGTGTCTGCAAATAACTGCTGAAACAGGGAGATACAGACACATCAACATTTCATAGGAGTTAGCTCTCTCAGTACTGACTTGACACATGAACCCCTTTTAAGTTTGCAAGCAATCTGGAATGAACTGACTTTTGTCCAGAGTTCTGGTTGTAGCTTGCTTAGGAACTGCCTATGGCACATCCATAAAGTCTTAAAGTTCTCTGGCTCTGTAAGTATCAAATCAGTATTCTTCCCCTTTGCTCTGAACATTGAATTTTCCTGTGTACAAAATCTCTACTGATACATTTTTCAAAGAGAAAGATTGGTACTAATGGTCTCCTTTTTCTTTTCTTCGTACCGCAGGCCATCAGCACGAGAAGAGGAGACCATGTTAGGCTTTGCAGTTATTATTTTTTATTTCTGATTCTTTATGTAAAATTCCCTCTTGGAATAGAATATCCATGAGGCGCCAGCTCTTTCCTTTGCTGGGGGTTGGTAACTCAGCCTCAGATCCCACCCCTTCCCCCAAGCCTCCCTTCCCGCCTGCTCCCTGCCCCCACTCCACTCCTTCCCCCAAGACCCTACCCCGCCTCTTCCCGCCCAGTTCTGCCCCCTCCCCCGAGCACATCCCATCCCCACTCCTCCTGCTCCCTCCCAGCACCTCCTGCATGCCGCAGAACAGCTGATTGCAGGCGGGTGAGGGGCGCTGGGTGGGAGGAGTGGGGAGCTGGCTGCCAGTGGGTGCTAAGCACCCACTAATTTTTTTCCGTGGGTGCTCCAGCCCTGGAGTACCCCTGGAGTCGGCACCTATGCGGACAATGACACCCCAGGAAACTGTGTCACTGTCTTTTAGTCGTTTTCTAGATTCCGGCATGTATTGGGCTTTATTTTTAGCAAATTAAGCCAAGAAGCCAAACAGTTGCACTTTGTTCTTTCTTTTTGTCCTCTTTCATGTATTCAGTATGAACAATGCTACAACATCTGGTCTCCGCCCACCTCCTGTGTTCCTTCAATACCAAGCCATGCTGCAACAAGCACGCGTGTAGTACAGGCTCTCTTCCGAGAGAGGCTCTTCTGGAGCATTCAACTGCCAAAATATCTGGTAGTCATTGCTTTGAAAAGGGAATTGTCATCGCCTCCTATTTTCCCTGCAGCGGCTCTGGAAATGCCCCCACACCATTTATTAAACACTTGCGTTCATGTGGATTTGACTGAACCAAAAAGCTGAAGGCCAAAACTGCAGAGCTGGGTGGGACAGACAAGAAACAGAAGCAACCAGAAAGGGAAGGAGGGATTGATCAGTTCTTTAAAGCAAGAAAGGCGATGGGGATATTTTACTGTTGTTTAGCCACTCAGCCTCCCAAACGATATTTTCTCCACCTGCCTCTGCTGAGTCACTGGGCTTTGTATGGGTGAGTGTAAACGGGTGAAGAAAGGACTTCCTCAGTGACCAGCGCTGGAAAAGATGGATGGGAATCTTGTGGATACTGTTTCCCTTTTGTTCCTCTGCATCTTAGAACGCTCTGCTTACAGATGATTTGTTTCAAAGCTGTTTTAACTCTTAGCACAGAGACGGAGGCTCCCTTCTGCATTGGCACAGCAAAAAACCTGGGAGAAATGGGCATAGAATTTGCTTATGCGATCGTTAGATTAATTCTGAAATCCTGAAGTGAGCACGTGTAGTGGTCCTTCACTATCAAGTGGGGAGAGAGGCCCCTCTGCCTCACTGCTTCAGGCAGCAGGAGTTGGGCTTGGGCCCTGCTGGCTGGGGCCAAGCAACAAGCCGGTTATAGCTTGCAGCCTCCTGGCTGGTGCAAACAACCATTAACAGGCTGGAGCTCTGGCCCCCGGTGAGGCAGAGCAGTATGCGGTTTTTAGCCCTGAGGCTCCTGGCTAGGGCTGACCGCAATTAACAGTGTAGGGCTTTAGGCAGGGCAGAGCAATAAGTAGTTGTTAGCCTAGAGCAGTGGTTCTCAAACCGCAGGCCACTTGTGACCCAGTCAGCACATAGCTGCGGCTCACATGACATCCTCAGGGCCATAATTAGGGTGGGGTGGGCTGGGATGGACACCTGCCCTGGGTGCAGAGCTGGCAGCAGGGGTATGCAAAATGGGGCAGTGCATGACTGGGCCCAGTAGTGTCAATCAGGCCTGGGGTGAGTGTGTTGCCAATCCCCAGATGTGGGGTAATGGCAAAAAGGGGTAGGGGGACCTGAGCCCACTCTACTCCACTGGGTCACAGCCCAAGGCCCTGGTAGTGGAGGGTGGTCCCACCACTGGGTCGGTGGGGAAACTGAAATCCACTGTCTCACTTCCCAGCAGCACAACCTGACCGAAGTCTGGTTCCCCTGGCTACTTCCCACCCCTCCTTAGTTTGTGTTGCTCCATCAAGCTGGGGCTCTGTCTTGCCACCTCAGCCACTCCTTGGGGCCCTCTGTCTCTTCGCTCAGTAGGGCATTGGGCTGCTCAGTTGCTGGTCCAGGGTCCCGCAGAAGGCTCGGCTCCCTAGAAGAGACATCCATCTCCTTCCCTGGTGCAGCTGCAACTGTGCTGCAGGGCCCTCCCTTTATACTTCCTGCCCCGCCCTGGTACTTCTGGAGAGGGGGGTGGGGCAGGTTTGGCTCTGCCCACTCGGGGGTGGGAAGGTAGTGGTGCCTTGCTCTCAAGTCTGGAGGAAGGCCACTCCGCACTTCACTAGAGGAAGCCATCCAAATTCATTAACTGTCCATGCACAAATGCACCAACCCTTCCCCAATATTTCAGTAGTTCTCCAACTTTCCCCATCATTACATTCACCTCTTTCCCCCAGTCCATTAAGTCTCTTTCCCATCAACTCGATCCCTCACCCCGATTGGCTCCTCATCTCCCTCTTCCCCTCAGTCTGTTAGCTCACCCTTCCCCATTTCACTGCCTCAGTTCTCCCTAATCCAGTCAATTAGACCTTCCTCTATCAATGCTGGAAATCAGGTCAATAAATCTTCTCTTTCCCCTCTTTACTTACAAATGTAGCAGGCTATAGTCAATAGTAAAAATACTTAGCACTTCATCCCATATCCTACTGCCGTTGAAGTCCAGGGGAGTTTGCCATTGAGTTCTGAGGGATTAGAATTTGGCCCATTACAGCCTTTCAATTTCAAAGCAATTTACAAATATCAACCAGTGTATTTTTCCACAGTCACACACAGTTTGAGCCATTTAGGAAGTGCGGTTCTCAAGAAGTTGTTTACGCAGAGCTACTCCAGAAGTACTGAGATTAAAATTTCTTGTCAGACTGGACATGTATACACTTTCAAGCATGAGCTGATTTATTCTGATAGGTAATTACAAAGATTTTTCAAACCTGTATGTGATTAGTTTTATTTTATAATGTAGTTACACCATATACACAGACAGACAAACTGTACTTTCCCCCAAATTCAGCTTCATCTCCAGATGACTTTAAAATGCTCCATGGTGCCCTTAAGACCTATAAAATAAGAACAAGTTTATAAATTCACATTTTCAGTTATTAAAAGTGCTTTTCTCATTCCAATCTGTCGCTGTGGAGATAGATACAACATAGGAACCTTGGCAGTATGACAAGCAATTAAAATACCAAGATGTTTAGCCATGTATGAGCATTTTCACAGAGTGAGACCTCTACGTTTAGCCTGGTACTACTGACATTGTTAGTTATTGAATCAATTACACAAGATGAGGTTGACAGATGTAATTCTATATTTCTATGGTGATTATATATGGCCTGTCATAGAGACCAACAAGCCTGTTACTTTGCACTCATTTAAGTAGTCCCTTGTCGAGTGAAGTATTAAAGTGCCATTTAGTAGTGAAGGAAATCCATAACAAAGCAGGAGTCCATGGCAAAATATAATTCATCCATCATCCCACTGATGAGCATTGACTGCATTTATTATCTTCCGATATTCTCTGTCATCTGATTACTTAAGCGTCATTTTCTCACCCGTACTCAAAACAGTTAATTGGAAACTATGGGCCATATCCTCAGCAGGTATAAAATGGCATAACTCCAGGAGCTGCTTCATAACAGCTCAGGATGGGGCCCACTTTTGAAATAATCAGTTGGATACGTAAAAACTTCCGTTAAGTCTTAAAATATTAATATCTTTTCAAATAAACAAATCTCCAGGTATTTTTCTGCATGGTTATTACCTTTCTTCCTCTATAATACGTGTTTTTCAAAGTGTGGTTAATATAATACGAAGCAGATACTTTCTTGAAATTCATCCTGGTAAGACAAGGGCAATTGCTGAAATTCCTTCTCCACCTGATCACCATCAAACTCTCTAGATGGAATTACATCATCTGAAAAAATTATCACATCAGTTTCCACATGGTTCTCTCTCATTGGCCCTTAGTGTTACCGTGATTATATGAACAAAACTCTCTTTCCTGAAACAGGATAGAAGACAAAAGGAGATCAAAGGGAAAATAAACACTGGCTTGTTAATTCATTGGTGAATCATCCATTTACCTCAGCTGAAATCAAGCAATTCACCTAACCATTTTCCATAGCCATTTTCCTGAACAGGATATAGTTGCTAGTAGATCTATCATCTCATTTCTTCACCTTCTCAGAGAAGGAGACTGATTGTGGTCTTTATCCTGGGAGGAAACAAAGCCGTCCTCACTTTCCACCTTCAGCGAATGCTGGTCAAAAAATTGCAGAAATGTTGATGTTATGAGTTTCTTTCTGATTCACTGGGTTTGAAATGAACCCATTTCCCACATTTTTAAAAAAAAATCTATTTTTTAATTAAAATTATCAGTATCATTTTCAAAACACGTTGTTGACTGAAAACCTGGTTTTCAATAAGAAAATGCAGTTTTCAGGAGGTGAAAATATTTCATAACATTTTAAAAAATGATTTCAATAACATTTTGGTAAAAAAGAAATTATGGAAAATTTTGTGAAAAATGATTTTTTTTATCCCAGAGAGTGTGGAGCAGAGGGATAATTAATATGGAAAGATTAGCAGTACTGATTCACATTTTGCAAAAATAAGTTAAATGGCCTTCACCATAGCTGAGCCTGGAGATGCTGGAATTTGATCAACCTGAGCAAACCATTGTGTTCCTGCAAACTTCTGAAATTTGAATTCAAACAACTGCAGTTCCACCCATTTGCATATAGAAAAGGACATCTGAAGTTCAGGACTTGTAATCCTGAAGAACTAAATGTTGTTTTTATCAACTTTCTTAGGTTCTTATTCCCCTTTTGAGAGACATTTCACTCCACATCCTACATAGTCATCCAATTGAGGACTAGTATGTCTGCCATGCTAGAAGGCCTACTGGAAACAGGTTCACAATTATTGATGAGTGAATAGTTCCATACACCTTGAGTTCTATAGGAGTTTTGGTATTCAGAAAAATGAAGATGCACTAGTCTACTAGAGGTGAAACAGGGATATGGAGAAATAGTGAGGTTATTTTTGTGAAAAGAAAAGGAGTACTTGTGGCACCTTAGAGACTAACCAATTTATTTGAGCATAAGCTTTCGTGAGTTGTAGCTCACGAAAGCTTATGCTCAAATAAATTGGTTAGTCTCTAAGGTGCCACAAGTACTCCTTTTCTTTTTGCGAATACAGACTAACTCGGCTGTTACTCTGAAACCTGTTATTTTTGTGGTTCACTTATAAAACTTGGAATGTTTGTGCTTTGTTGTGCAGAGGAATTGGGCAATCTAAAAACATGTATCAGTTTGGATTTAAACTGAAATCATTAACCCAACATTAATAGGAACATTCTTCCAGAAATCGGTATGTCATCAAGGAATGGTTTAAGTATACTAAATCTGCCCATTATATGGGAATTATGAGCTCTTCTTACTGTGTGGAGTATATTCTTCCTTTTCAGACATGTAACTTATTCTTGACTTTGTTAACATGTTGGAAGGCTGGTCCTATAATAGAGTATTTGCATCTTCACTATCAGTCTCAAATGAAAACTGTCAACATTTTCAACAACAGTGGCAGGTGCCAGAGAAGTTGTAGCCTAAAAATCAAATTCTCTCACCATTCTCTCGGCTGACAACTAGTGCCATGTCCTGATGTGGAGTGGCCTCCCACAGAGTCGAAGGGGAACGAACCACTCTCTGAACCTAGGTGGGCGGAGCCAGGCTGTGCCTGCCCTCCCCGCCCCCCCTGGAAGTTAGAAGACGGGACAGGTAATATAAAGGGCATGTCCTGGAGCTCA
Organism: Lepidochelys kempii; assembly: GCF_965140285.1. Classification (NCBI taxonomy): domain Eukaryota; kingdom Metazoa; phylum Chordata; order Testudines; family Cheloniidae; genus Lepidochelys; species Lepidochelys kempii. The sequence goes on along the minus strand of NC_136388.1, from coordinate 96,981,327 downwards.
GTTGGGCTGCAGCCACTGGAAGAGACAGACACCTTCTGCCCGTCCCAAGCCTGGAGACTGAAGGGGAGCCTCACTGAGGGCTGGCCGGAGGCCGATCGAGACACTTTGGAGTCGCTGGGACTTCTGCTAGCTACCTACCCTGAGGAGACAGAGGACACCCACGGATCCAGGTACACCCCAAGGGGAGGGGAGGAAGTGGCCCAGGGATAGCCAATTCCAGTCTGACTGCATTGCTGCTGGAGACGCAGTAAGCGTGTTGTGGCTGGACTCCCCACTGACCCAGCGGCAGAACACGCCACCACTATTAGCCCCTGGGCTGAGACCTGGTGGAGTTAGGTGGGCCCGGGTCCCCCTGCCACCTCACCCCGGGGATGGCAGCCTCCTTGCTGTAGGCCAGGAGGCCTGTGTTAGCCTACCCTCCACCAGAGCTAGGACATTAGACTATCCACTGCTCTTCCCTGCCTGAGGGCTGAGTTTCCTAGACTGTTTGGTGCTCTGCCCTGCCCCAGGGCCTGAGCCCTAAACCTTCACTACTCTTGCCTTTTCTGAGGGTTGAGCTCTTAGACTGTTTGGTGCCTTGTCCTCCCTAGGGCCTGAGTACACAGACTGCTTGTAGCCTGCCTGGCCTGAAAGCTGGAGCCCCTTAAGACCGTGAGTCCACTGTACCCGGCCACCGGGGCCCCGGATCTTCACTCCAGACTTTGCTAATTCCCTGATTGTGCGCGATGCCTACTGACGCAGTGAGGTGGAGTGGCCTCCCATTGAGTCAGAGGGGGAGGAACCACCACTAACCCACTACATGTCAGTTCAGAGGACTGAAGAATATTAATAAAACTGGCATTTGGAGTCAGCAGTTATAAGGGACCCCAACTACAAAATGTGGATGTAGGTCTTATCTACCCTAGTGTTTAGAAGTGTTCAGATCTAGTTTTTCAGTTCTAGTCTGGCCAGCTCATACTGGCAATATAGTTTACAGGGGGAGGAGTTCATGATAATATCTAACTTTCTAGTCTTGTGCCTGGTAAGACAGGCACATACAGCTTCTGTTGCTGTTGTTGCAGAAAGTTTCTCAAGTGTGCAGTAAAATGCAGGACCTTCCAGCAAATGTCCTACTTGAACTGAAGTTTTGTAACATTATGTTCTCTGTACATGTAATTGCTTTTCATTTTTGTTTGTTGGAGTTCACATCCTCTCCAAACATCTGCATGTACCATCCCTAATACTTTTTCACTGTCAGAGTTATCATACCCAAAGGACATTGATCTGCACTTTTAAGCAGTGTGCAAGGCTTGGGATTTGCATACAGTCTGTATCTTAATAGAAAAACACTTGACGTAAAGAATCCAATGCCTAGAAACTTGTGGGTAAACTTCACTCTGCTTTGTAGTAGATTGACTGATGTGTAGCAGATTTCAGGTGTTGTATAGGCCTGCAGATCTGCTCTGGCCTGTGTGTGAAGAAAAACAAACCTGAATTTCTAAAGGCATCATTAGAATATTTGAGGCACCGTTTGACACCATGCAAATCTATACCAAACTGGAAAGGGTAAAAGCTGTGTTTAAAACACCTGCGCCTTCTGATGCAAGGCAACCACAGTCAGATTTGGGATTGCTGAATTACTATGGGAAATTCATTCCTAATTCAGCAACTGTGGTTTGCACCTCACAAAAATGGTAAAACAAAGAAACAACACAATTCTTGCCATACTTCATTTTAAACAGTTGCAAGGATAACCTGATTCATCAGCCCTTAACCTTCACACAGGTCATGCCTCCTGGTCTGATATTTAAGAGAAGATATCAGCCTCTGTGAGGCTAATAAATACCAGGGGTGAAATCTTGGCCCCATTGAAGTCAATGGGAAAACTCCCGCTGACTTCAATAGGGCCGGGTTTTCACTCTAAGTATCCACTCTTATTGTGAAGAGTGCGCTCCACTTCTCCCTCTCAATTTCTAGGACCCCAGGTGGAACCTTTCCATAACTCACCTTGTAGCAAAGTCTTTTCTCCAACTGTTTTAGGTGGACCTTTATTCCATCATGATATGCATACTATAGCTCAGTCTCTCGGGACTCATACCTGCATGTTAGCTGGGTCCCCTGCGTCTTTCCTGGTGCTCTTTGGTCTGGAGGAGTTGGATAGGCAGACTGGACACTGAGCAATGTGTTGTAAGATTAACATGCAATCTATATACAGCCACGGATTATAACATGCACACGCATGTTGGCCAGAACACTGGGATTATTCTGGTTTTTTTTTAAAAAAGCTACAGATCTTTAACTTTCCCCCCAAGACTGAAAAAGAACATTCCAGACTGGAAAAGAGGGGCATCTGCTTAATATGTCATCAGGAGAGATCCCCTTTGTGCTTCAAATTCTTACATTTTTGTGCATGACTTCATCAAGTTGAGGAACAGTGTTTTTGCACAGAGCATGGGTGAAGGAACACCTTCATAGGGTTCAGCTGCCGCCCCAGATTTTTGTGACCCCTTTGCTGGAGTTGGAAACGATGTTAAATGGCAAAAGCAGTTTGCCTCTGCCAGGTTAATTGCAAGCCTGTGCACATGGGTGATTCACTTAGCTTTACATGTTATTCCACAAAATAGCACTTATCTTGGACTAGTCATTAGTGTTGTCCCGGCAGAAGACTCTGGTGTTGCTCTGTGGCATTTCAGAACTTTCCCTCCCATTAGATGGTTTACTACCCATGTGGGGCTAGAGGATTATTGGGGATGGTTAGACAGTTCTCTAAAAATCAGTTAGCAGTTGGTCTATTTCTTCTCAGTGCCTTTCTCTCCTGGCCACCCGAGTAGCTCTTTGTTTTTTTAAGCTTATTGCCACTGAAGCTGGTGTTTCTCTTCCAAGTGTTATCTCAACACTGCTGTCCCCAGGTGTCCTACCATCCTTGCCTTGACTGTTGCTTCAGTGGTTGGTGCTACAAATGGCCCAGTGTATATTTTTTGGATCAGTGTAAAAGCAACCATATGGCTGAATTCTTGAGTAGTAGCTGCTGGTGAAGAAGACTAACACTGCTTGGAAATATCTGAGAGTGAACTTTTCTTTGATTCCATGGGCAGAGCTCCTGATTGTGACTTGCTCCATTCCTTCCCCCTTTCTTATTGCTCATTTTTCAAAGCAGTCACTAGAGGCAGTTTGTCATGCGATTCCCATGAGTCAAATGGCACGTTGAGACTTAAACAGCTACTGGGCAAAATCGATCCCTGATGAATTCCAGTGGATTTACACTAGGGATGAGTATAGCTAAATATGTTAGCATTACTCTCAGCCACAGATCCTATCAGCAAAGGTATTTTACAAACTAGATTCCATCACTCTGGTTTATTTCACCTCCCTTCCGCTGACACACTGACAAAGTCCTTAGACCTCTGCTTCCGCCCCTGGTTCTGAGCTGCTATGTGGGGTCGTTATTGTTTGATGCTCTGCACACAGGAACATCTTATTTATCAGGGATAGGCAAGTGTTTCCTAGAAACCAAATACCATATTTACCTGGTCACAGAGGGGTGAGTGTGTATGTACAGTACTATTAGTGAAAAGCAAGGGACTGAATTCACCCATTTACACCACAGCTACAAATCTATTGAAGTCAAGGCAGTGATGTCTACTTCAATCCCGGGGTAAATTTGGCCCAGCATCTCTAGAAAAGGCAGTACAACAGCAGCTGTTCAGTGTTACCGGTTTAGGGATCATAAACTATAGTTAGCTGCAATAAAAACCAAAATTACGTCTGAGTCATGTTTAGTAATGAAGGGTTGGATTCTCTTATCCACCAAGTTTGCTTTGACTTATGCCAGGATTGGGCAGCTGAGAATCGGAGAGCTGTAACCAGCTTCTTGACAGTGGAGGTTCAAACTCATAGTAACTAGCTAAAAATGCCTTCCCTTACTGGCAAGCACTAGTTATATTTTAGTCCAATAATGAACTGTTTCTGCATATTTCTAGAAGAGTACAATAATGGCAGAAAGCCTTGCAGGCTGACTACTCTCTAGTACAGTGGTTCCCAGACTTGTTCCGCCTCTTGTGCAGGGAAAGCCCCTGGCCGGCCGGGCCGGTTTGTTTACCCGCTGCGTCCGCAGGTTTGACTGATCGCGGCTCTCAGTGGCCGCGGTTCGCTGCTCCAGGCCAATGGGAGCTGCTGGAAATGGCAGCCAGTAAGTCCCTCAGCCTGCACCACTTCCAGCAGCTCCCATTGGCCTGGAGCAGCGAGCAGCTCCCATTGGCCTCTAGCAGCGAACCGCGGCCACTGAGAGCCGCGATTGGCCGAACCTGCGGCTGCAGCAGGTAAACAAACTGGCCCGGCCCGCCAGGGGCTTTCCCTGCACAAGTGGCAAAAACAAGTTTGGGAACCACGGCTCTAGTAAATACATATTTTGGTGCTATTCCACAGGAACCAAACTCCATTTAAGTAGAGTTAGCTGGAAAATGGTGACTTTAACTGGGGGAAAATTGGAATTTTTTAACAGAAAAAAATTGTCGCATTTAAAAGTGTCACCATGCTCTATGTTTCTATGTTCTATACCTCAGGAAATGGAACGCTGGAGAAAAGTTTTGGCTTGAAGTTCAGAGGGAGCTATTGTTATTTTAGGTCACACACACAGCTCAGTTCTAGCATTGCTTTTCTCTGACCAGCATGGCGGGGAGTTATTATTTCCCCACAGGCCCATGTTATAAATCTGTTAGAAAAATCAAATGGTCAGCTTTACTGCCTGATCCAATTCCCATTGATTTCAAAGGCTAAACTCACATTAACTTCAATGGCAGCTGGATTGGGCCCTTGATTGGCCAGCAAGTTGTGTTTATGAAACATAGACGTTGAGCGCAGTTCTCAGAAAAAGCATCCTGCCCGTGCCCTCTAGGGAAAAGTTACTAGAACTGTGGCAGCAGCATCCGTGTCTGAATATGATTGCTGCTGGCATGGCTCAGCCATGGCCCACCATCCTACAAAGACTGCCGCAGAGAGGAAGGATAGTCCAGTGGTTAGGGCATTAGCTGGAAACTGAGAGACTCGGGTTCAGTCCCCTGCTCTCTCACAGACTGTGTGTGGACCTTGGGCAAATCTCTTAAGCCTGGTCTGCAGTTAAAAATGTGATCGACCCAGCTGTGTCGCTCAGGACTGTGGAAAATTTTGCCCTTGAGCATTGTAGTTAGCTTGACTAACCCCTGATGTAGACACAGCTACATTAATGGAAAAATTCTTACATTGGCCTAGCTACTGCCTCTCCATTGATGTAGGAAGTGTCTATACTGCGGCGGCACCTCTGCAGTGGCTGTAATGTAGACATGACCTCAGTCTCTCCATGCCTGCATTCCCCACATGTAAAATAATACTTCCCTATCTCAGGGGGGTTTTGGGAGCAGAAATACGTTAGATTGTGGGGCTCTCAGTTACTATGGGACATGGGCCTCATAAGTATCTAAGATAGATGGACAGGCTTCAAAGGGATTATTCACAGTGCATGAAGTTAAGCACATGCAGGATCTGGGCCTTAGTGTGTGCTGGCCCCTTGGAAGATGAAATCAGGGACATTTGGAATGGTGATGCAGGACAGTAGAGTTCAGGGGTTACTAAATGCGGAAGATGTGAGGCTAGAGCTGAGTTCGGTAAACAAACGTTTGAGCAGAAAAAAAAAATGGGGAACTAGTGGGAGGGCAGCAGGGAAGGGACTTTGATCAGAATTTAACTTGCTTTGGAGCATCTTGTCCCAGTAATCTAATTTGCTCAGGCAACTTGCCTTTTATTAATGCTATGAAATGGCATTGATTTTTAATACCTCGGTTTTATGGCCAACAGCTTTATACTAGCAGTGTGGATGCCCCTTCCCAGATGTACCGCACACCTCATTTGCCAGGAGAGAGTGACACATTTTCATCATCTGTAAGTTTAAGAACCCTCTTGGTAGCCCTAAAAATCTATAAAGGTAAAAATGGTGGACAGGAAATGTTGTAAAAACTTTAGCTGCATAGTCAGAGAGTCATCTGGATCATATGAGATTCAGTCTTCAATTATTGTCATTACAAACTTCCAGCTCTGGAGGAACACTGAATTATAATTGGGATAGGATATGAGGTTGGAGGGAGAGTTTGCTTTTACTATATACATTCTCTTTCTTTTGGTATAGTATTTATTTCTGACTTTAAAGTGATTCCTTGTGTTTTATTCCAATTTTAACCACATGGTTGGGCTCCAGAAATTCCAATAGCTTGTGTAACTGATGTTCCAACATGATGTAGCCACAAACTGAATAGTTTTTTTCTTTTAAACTTACCTTTTATAATTGGTTTAAGGGCTAAACGTGAATGCCTTCGCTTATTTGTGCACAAAACTCGACAATAGAAAGAGTTTGCTTATTTAATATTTGCTTTGATTTGGTGATTAGTCATTGCTCTTAATTATTTTTTACCATTTCCACATGACTGATCAGGAAATGAACTGCTGTCTCACACTTTCAGCAAGTTACAAAGAGCCTAACTATGGTATTTCCTTATTGACTTTTTGCTTGCCCCTGTGCAGAATGTTTTAAGATGTTGCTGGTCTCGAGTCGCCCACCTCACAGCTTGAGTAATGCCACAGCTTTTCAAAATGTTTCCCTTCTGACTTTCTGGGGTGAGGAAGACAAGTAAAGTCATCCAGCATAAAAGGTTTACATGAACAAAACATGAATCTAAAGCCTGGGTCAAGTTACAATCTAAGCAAGGAAAATATTAAAAACAGTTTCAGAGACTTAAGGAGGCAAGTCTAAAATGAAAAACAACCCCACCTCCACAGCTTAGTGTCCTTTATACTCCAAGGGCTGGTTCACCCCCAAAAAACCTCCCCCAAAAGTTGTTCTTTTCTGCTCAGTTTTGTTACCTTTTTGTTTTTTGCACCTTTGCAAACCAGTAATGTGTAAATCAACTAATTGCTTCGGAGGCTGTTATTTTAAAGGGACTATGGCCTGATTCTACAGCTTACCTATTATTAATTGCTTTATTGAATTTTTTACTAAGCTGTAATAAGAGTGTCCATACAATGCTCTGGGTGCCTTTTAACAATACATCAAAATAAGCAGACCCATCTATTGTCCCTGATCAAATCAAACAACTGAGTAACAACACTGACATAACAAAATGTAATCAGCCTCTTCATGCAATCCCTCTGGAGTCTCAAATCACCGCCATCCTGCCAGACTCAACAGACCAGGGAGAACAGGTGAGCCTTACAGACAGTGTATGGTTATGGGTGCTGGTGGACATGAATAGTTTCATTGGGTTCAATGGGATTATTTGGTTGATTTCAGTGTTTATGAAGGACGATGATTCTTAGGTGATTGTTGCAGAGTTGGGCCATAAATTGTGACGATTGGTTTCCAAGTATGCACTGTTGGTATGGATTCAAGAAAAACAGTCTTCAGAACTTTCACGTTATGCTTCCAAAAGTGGCATGTAGGCCCAAAGCCTGGTCCTGTTGATGTCAATGGGAGTTTTGTCATTGTCTTTAATGGGATCAGCGTTTGGCCCTTAGTGAGGATGTGTGACAATGTTGAATTGTGGGAATTAGCACGGGAAACAGCAGGGCTAATTCTGCCCTGAGATCCACCCCTGCAATTCCATTAACTTTAGTTGGCTTGCAGAGATGTAACTGAGAACAGAGTTTGGCTGTCCCATTTAGAGCAGCTGAAATAACCCAACTGTAGTGTGGCAGAGTAAGAGGGATGATGCCAGATTTTGTCTGCATTGGCACAACACATTTTTAAAAGACTCCTGTGCATTCTGCAAACCACAAGGCAGCATTGTAAACTCTGACGACGCAGTGGCCCCAGAGTACTCCAGAAAGTGACATCTTCTGACCTACATTGCAGGTCAAAGGGAATGTAACACAGGCATACCAGATTCCACTAAGGTGATAATTGCCAGTTTTCTCTGCATGGGGTATACTAATAGAAAACCCACTGAAATGTTGTGGAGCTTTCTAAATCTTTCAGCTCTTGAAAGGTTACATCAGCTCCAAAAGAAAAGAAATAAAACAAGGTAGCGTGCAAATGTTGTTATAGGCAATTAGTCTCTTTATCCAGACACACATGTCTGTCATTTATTGAATTCTTTAATTTTTCCTGTTAAAGCTATAACATTGTTTACTAAAATTATTGGAAATTAGGGTGACTCACTCGAATTTAGTATTTTAAATAATTTAAAATCAGTGTAAATGTGGGGGGGGGAAATAGGAACTTTCATTTTATGTTTCATTTTATGGGAGGGGGGTGGTATGAAAGCACTCTAGTTGAACCATATCTCTAGTTCCATTTGTTGCTAACTGGCAGCTTCATTTTCATGCACTAGTTTCCACTGGTGACTTAGGGAGCTAGAACCTTGAGCTTTAGAAGGTTTTGATATGATAGCAAGGGCTAATACATTCTTACAATTCCTTTGCCTTGGTGTTGAGGGGTTCAGTTTTATTTACATTTCCAAGTTGTTCAGACATCTGGGTAGACATGGGCTAAAGATTAATTTTAGGACCTTTGCTAGAATATATTTCCAAAATTTTCACAAATGGGTGCTAAAGTTAGGCTTTTAAGACCATGTTTAGGCATCTAAATAAATGAGCTGGTTTTCCAAGATGCTGAGCACCCAGCAGCTCCATTGACTTCAGAGGGTCTAGGATCATACCCTAGGAGAGCTGCAGAGAGATGTCTGACATCCGATGAAGTGAGCTGTCGCTCACGAAAGCTTATGCTCAAATAAACTGGTTAGTCTCTAAGGTGCCACGAGTACTCCTTTTCGTTTTGCGAATACAGACTAACATGGCTGCTACTCTGAAACCTGACCTCTAAAGGGTACATCCACACAAAGACAGACCCACAGCAGTGAGCCTCAGAACCCGAGTCACCTGTCTTTGCTCATGCTGCAGGCCTAAAACTAGCAGTGTAGACATTCAGGCTTTAGCTGTAGATTGGGCTCTGGAGCCTGGCAAGGGGGGAAGGTCTTGGAGCTTGGGCAATACTGACACTGTTCTTAACTTTTTATGTGTTGGAAAACTCTGCATTACACTCAAACTTTAGTACAGCAATTTTTGCCATCTTTTCCCACTTGCCTTGAAATGGTTACTGCAAGCACTTAGATAAATGTACTGAAAAGTTGCTTAGTGTGACCTTCGCATCTATAAACAATTTTGCATCCTAATTGAAATGGTATTTTATCAATTTCCAAAACAATATTACTCAGTAAAGCCAAACAATCATCTGTATGCATTTGCTCACCATAGAATACTACGTGGCCTACATTTCCTCATTGCTGTGGTGGAAATACACCAGCGTTGCTAAAAACTGTGCTTGAACAGAAAGTCTAGGAGACGTCTCTTCCCTGGAACTAACAGGTCCTGCTCTTAAAGTTTGCCCCTCAAAAATAATGGCCACCATGAAACCTTGAATGTCCTTCTGCACATTAACCTCCCTCCCAAGTACAGAAGACTAGAAGCATCTGAATGTTTTTGTACCCCACCCCAAGCCACGCCCTGCTTTTTGTAGAAGTGGTTCTTCTAATTACCCAGGGAAATTTGGCCATCATACACTCACATTTTCATTTGGGACTTGCAGAATTTACCAGCCACCCAGGGCCAGTGCAACCACTAGGCAAACTAGGCGGTCGCTTAGGGCGCCAAGTGGTTGGGGGCGGCCAAAAGCGCGCTCTGGGGAGGCGGTGGAGTGGAGGTGAGCTGGGGCAGAGGTGTGAGGGAGGGCCGCCTGCAGCAAATAACAGGAGGGGGGGCGGTGCACAGCGAAACCGCTCCCTGCCCCAGCTCACCTCTGCTCCGCCTCCTCCCCTGAACACCGCCCCACTCTGCTTCTCTCCCTCCCAGGCTTGCGCACCAAACAGCTGATTGGCACCGCAAGCCTGGGAGGTGGGAGAAGCGAAGGCGGTGGCGTGCTCAGGGAGGAGGCGGAGCAGAGGTGAGCTGGGGTGGAGAGCTGCCGCACGCAGCTCCCCGGGCCGAGGGAGGGGGCGGCTGGGAGTTGCCGCACGGCTCCCCGGGCCAAGGGGAGGAAGGGAGGGAAAGAGGGGGTAGCGGGGAGCTGCCAAGGGGGGGTGCCTCAGGGCAAGGAGGGGGCGGGGAGCTGCCGCAGGGCTGGGGGGGGGCGCAAGGTGGAAGTTTCGCCTAGGGTGCGAAACATCCTTGCACTGGCCCTGCAGCCACCCACTGTGTGCGGAGGACTAAATCAGAGGATGTTATAAAAGATCGGGGACCACCAGCTAGGTCCAAGGACAGACCATAGTGAGAAGTCCAGCCCCACCCATCCCCAGCTGCTTGGAAAGGGGAGGATTTCTATGAGACTTCCCATCATTCTGTCTCTCAGTCATACTTGGCTCAGGTTTCATGTTTTCATACCAGCTTCTGGCTAGCAGGTGTCTAACGAATTTGGTGCACTGGCTGCTGGAAGGGAGGCATTCTCTCTCACCCCAGCTCTCCTGTACTGGGGGCGAGAAGGGGAAGAGAAGGGAGCATCCCTTGTACTCAACAGCTCCTACAGCCTCAGAGTTTGGGGTCCTCCTCACCAACAAATAGCAACAGTGTCTCTATTCCAGGAGTGCTCAATACATTTCATATACATTTTAATTATATTAATAGTTAATAGATAGGGTGCGGTAGATGGTCCATAAGAATATGCAGCATAGTTACTGGGCTTCTAGGACCAATAAAACTTGTTCTCGAGCATTGCAAATTGCTTCTCGTGTGTTGCTCTTTACATGGAGCTCTTAATATCCTCTGCTGCTGTTCACAGTTTGCCCTAGCCAGAGCAGGAGACATTGGCATGATTCTCCTCAATTCCAGTGCTGCTCTTCAGAGTCAGAGGGCACATGTGAAATTGACCAGTGTTGTGAATTTCCTGCTGCTTCTGCAGGGGACAGCAGAGGCACTAGAGCTGTCTGCCTTCAGATTCAGCAAGGCAACTTTGCACTAGTTCACATTTGGAAAATTACCTCTGAGAATGTAAGGGTTAGGCTTTTTTGGATAAAAGCTTAAATTCGAAGGGCAGGAAGAATGAGTTAAAATTCCCAACAAATCACCTACTCCTCAGTGTAAAACAGATATTGCAACCCCGTTTTAATTCTTTTTTGTATCTTACTGTACTTTTGACAAAATTATGTGGCATCAGGCCTCAATCTCCCTCTTTTGAAGATACAGAGTGGATGAGGTCATATCTTTCATTGGACCATCTTCTTTTGGTGAGAGAGACATGCTTTTGAGCTACACAGAGCTCTTCTTCACATCTGGGAAAGGGAGTCAGAGTGCCACTGCTAAATACAAAATTGAATAGATAGTTTCAGCTTAAGTAGTTAGCACATATTCTACAGGACCAAGTTGAAGATGTTTAATAAGATTGGACCTGGTGGCACCCAACTACACAGCTCCCCCTAGTGGATACATTACAACCTAAATTACCCTTTATTTCCCTCTATCAGCCAAGCTTTGGTTTCCATTCAATAAACTCTACTGCAATGATGATTGAGTGTAGCTTTTCTAACAGATTACTAAAATGTGCATTTCAATTTAAAATATTAAAAATTATATTTAAAAAAATAAAATGTTTATTTTTTTAAAAATATTGTTTTTGCTCACTCTGTGATAAGGAAAGAGTAATAGAGGGCAGGATTTAACCTATAAGAACATTTTTTTTAACAGTATGTAGGCAAAAAGGATGACTGGCAGTGCAAAGTTTTTTTTTTTTTTAACTCTAGGTAAGTGAAACCAACATTACCTGTTTTTTTTTGTTTTGTTTTTTGTTTTTGTTTTACTTTACAGAAATAAAAATTAAATAGAGTTCATATGTAAAGCAAAAAAGAAGGGTATAATGAGCCCATTCCTACGACCATTTAGAGGTACCCCTCTGTTGGTAAATATTAACCTACCTGAATAGTCCCATTGACTTCAGTAGGGCTGTATGCATGAGTAAATGTTCACCAAGAGGAGGAAGAATTGCATTATCCAGCCCTCCAGATTTTGCCATTGACTTCAGTGAGAGCAGAATAGGGACCAGAACGTGACTTATATTTTAGTCATCGGATCTGTTTTGGCTTCTCCTTGCGAAAAGGAAAATCCTTTTGAAACCCCACAGCTATATAAATATAATATTATCCCTGCATGATCAGCAGCTGCAACAGTTTTTTGTACTAAGTAATCATGAAAAACAGATTCCAGTGCACCTAACCTGCTACTAGAAATATGAATATCTCTTTGTATCAGTTGCTTTTCATACTACTCCTGTCTGTTCGTGGTATTATCACATTTCACAAAGATTGCAAGATTAAGCAAGAAGAATGCTTTATGAAATGTGTGACTTTTGGAAAATAAAGAACATATTATAGACGTCTACTGAAGAATTTTACTTTTATGCATTCCAGTGTGTGTGTGTGCGTGCGTGCACATTTTTAATATGCATCTGGAACTAGATCAAGAAATAATTCTCTGCCTTGAGCAAGGAGCAGTGCATTGTGGTGCTGCCCCTGGAGCAGCTTGTGAGGGAGATGATGTTCACTGAGTCACAACCTCCATCCTGGTCTCCCTGCTGCTCTGGGAAGGGAGTGATCTCAGCCAGGTCTCAGAGCCTTCTGAGTTTGCTGAAATGCTGGCAGGCCAGACTCTGCCCTTCTATCTTCCGCCGCCTCCTGCTCACCTGCAGAGGGAGGGAAAGGGAATATAGCCGCTCTGTGGAGCCTGCTTCCCTTCCCGTGGGGAATGTGAGCTGTGGAATGGGTAGCTGGCACAGAGTAATAAAGGGAGGGTGCCTTATGCCCCCCGATTGCCCAGTGGTGATAGAACAAGTTTATAGTGGGGGTGCTGAGAGCCACTGAACCAAACTCTAAACCCTGCATACAATGGAACCGCTTCAAGCCAGGGGGTGCGGCTCTAGCACCTGTGCGATTGCCTCGCATGGCTGCACACTTGAGCTCATGAAAATGGGACATGTTAGGCGGCCTTAATAAAAGGGCTTGCTACCAGCACCCCCTATGATTATAGACACACAGAGCACAGAACATAAAGATACCTAGAAAGGTGCACTACGTTTTGGGGTGCTGAACTGCTGGAGTTTAGAAGCAATCTCAGTGTGAGATGATGCAAAGTTTTTAGACAGTTTCCAGTTTGAGTTGGTGGAAAGTTCATTGGGAATTTGATACATTTTTCACAGTTCAGTTTGCCTAGAGTTTGAAATAAGCAAAATTTTGAGCTGGTCCCAGTTTGGGAAAGATGGAATGGGAGGCAGAGGGATGGGAGTTGGAAGAATCTGTCAGGGATTGAGAGACTAGAACCTGACAGCACACGTTAATCAAAAGGAGAGAGAAAGCAACAGACATAGGTTCCAGTTCAACAAGGCACTCAAGCACATGTTTAGCCTTAAGCATGTGATAGTTCTATTGGCTTCAGTGTTCTCATGTGCTTTGCTAGAATGGAGCGGCAGTACTTGGACGACACAGAGGTGGGGGCAGGGGAGCAGAAAGAGTTTGTAGAGCACCACAGAACATCATCATTGAGTCTTCAGCCACTTGGAAGCTGAAGCCAGTGCAGAATGCTGCAGCTAGCTCCCTGATTAAGTGGAGCTGCATTTTAGGAGCACATTAGACCAGTGCTTTCTGATCTGCACGGCCTTCCAATAAGCTTTCAGTTGAACCTATAAAGCCCTAAATGGTTTGGGACCTGGTTACTGAGACTGGTGTGCTCTCTCCCTGGGCTACATGGACACGCCTGAGATCAAAAGAGGTGATGCAAAGCCCACCTTCAGACCTGTTTGTTAGGGCTGCTGAGGAGGGTGTGGGCTGACAGAGAAATATTCAGGGGCAGTCCCTTTGTTTATGCTGTGATTCTTCACTGACTGGCTAGGATCCCAAAGCACTGGGGACAGGTGCCTATTCTGTATTTTAGAAAACTGAAACCATAGATAAATCAAGGACTAATCCAGTTTGGGAATTCCATCCAGTCAATTAATGTCGTAGCTTTATTTTACAATATTTTTAATGTCACAAAAATCTATTTAAAGAAACATGCTAATGAATGCAACAAAAGCAATATTCTAACTGCAATATGCAGTAGGTGTGAAAGTACAAATACATGTCAGGGGGTTTAACAGAACAGAATTCCAAGAAATCTTCTAGAGTAATTAGAATTTAGAAGCCGTTAAGATTCTCTGTGCCTCAGTGCTCCCATTATGCCATGCTTTAGGAATCCTAGTCTAACATTTTATTTTCTGCGTGCAACTGACTTTGGATATCTCTATCTAAAGAAGAATAATCCGTGAGGTTAAAAAAGAGGTCATTTTCAACGCCTTCTGAACCATAGGCCTCACTTTTCTTTTTGACCTCGTGCCATTTAAAATGAATGATGATATCCAGAGATGTCTTAGATTTTGGCTTGCACTCTTTAGATGCCATTCACTGCTGCACCTGTCATCCATTAGTGGACCTCCTTCTGTGATCTTTCATCATTCAGAATGTATGATGATTTTCTTAGCCACCTTAGCTAATTGGGAGTTACTGTTCCTTTAAAATAGCTGGCAGCATTAATAAATACTGGACTCCAGGCATGCTTGAAAGTTTTGAAAATACATGCAATTAGACTGTAATCACCAAACATATAAACCCATCATCAATTTAGGTGAATAACATCAGGTTCCTGTTTATTTTCAAAATAGCATTTGGCCCAGTGTGTTCTTCAAGCATCCCAGCGCACTGTTCTTTATTACAAGGGAACAACCCTCTGGGGCTGTCCTCCTCGCTCAATGCGCTTAGTGCTTTTACGGTGGTTTCACAACCAATGGCAAAGTGAGTTGGTTCTGTAAGGTTCTGTGTTACCTTAAAGCCAGCACACTTTCTATTTTTAAAGTTATAAACTGGAAAACTTAAGTTCCCAAAACATGAAAAACATGTACAGTATGCACAGCATTATAAATGATGGGCCAAAGATCCTCAGCCACTGTAAACTACTGTATCCCCATTGAAGTCAAAGGAGCTGTGTTGATTTATATCAGCTCGAGATCCAGCTGTCCAAATAAATTTTGAATGCAAATAGTTGTTCTTTTCTCTCCCCTTTACTTTCCTGTCACAACCCAGGTTCAGAGCTTGATGTCGTGTGGTATAACAGTGCAGCTTGGAACATCCTCAATGGAAGCAAGATAAAAACACCAAACTAGTGCTGGGTGAAATTTCTGGCTGAAACTTTTTTCTGTGAAAAATGCAGCTTTGGCAACACTGGAATATTTTGCAAATTTGTGTCAGTTTTCAGAATAACCATGCTGGACAATTCGGGTTGCTATTGATGATACAAGAGTTGATAAAGAAAATGTTAAATGAAAGCGTCTCTGAGGTGCAGCCTGCAGAACACTCCCATACGAGGAAGCTTTCTGAGTGATGTGAAAAAGCACCTGTGTAAGTATCTTAGATAGGAAATGCTCAGCTAAAAGCTGACTGGGTCTGGAGGATGGCTATCACTGATGACTGTGCGGTTTATCCCTTGTGACTCTGTTGATGGCTACCGGTCCTTCAATGGAAATACACTGCTGCATGCCAGCTGAGGATCTGGTTTATATAGTCCATTTAATCTTATATGCTTTCTACATGTGGGTGAAAAAGGTTTGACAATGATCAAATCCACCTCAGTAGCACGATTACATACTGAGATTGTAAAGAAAAGATTGAAAGATGTTGATTAATCCCATCCGTCTTAGCAGGCATATTTTATCAGACATGCCCCCTGGGGTGCTATGGGGTTGAGGAACCCCTCACAAAGCTAAGTGGGATAGCAGCGATACAGCAAATCAGGTACCCCTTCTTATCTTGCAAAGTGTTCTGCAACTATAATTAAGATAGCTGGCGGGTGAGTCCTGTTTACAAGGGAGTCTAAATAAACATCTTGACATCTGAGTTTATGTAACCTGTGTTATAGTGCTAACCAGAAGCACCCTCAAGTTATAGGGCAGTTGGTAGACTGACACTTCCCATGCTCAAACTTCTCATTGTTATTTAGAGAGGAAGGATGGTCTAGTGGTTAGAGCACCAGCCTCACAGGTGTGGAAGACCCTGGTTCAAATCCCTGCTCTGTCAGAGGCTTCCTGGGTGATGCTGGATTACTTAGCATCTCTGTGCCTCACTTCCACATCTGTATGACGCCCTACTTCACAAGGGTGTAGCCAGGATAAATACATTAAAGACTGTGAGGTTCTCTGATACTGTGGTGGGGCAGATCCTGGGTCAGGAAGGAGTTAAAGAGCTCCTCCTCTGGGCACAAGCAGCTGCAATCAAGTCTGGAGAGGGACAGGTCCTTTAAAGGGAGGATCTAAGGCCCAGTGTAGGTTGGCACACTGAGATGAGCAGAGCTCCCTAGCCCTACAGAACAGGGGGCTGCTTAGCAGGAAAGCTGCTGAAGAGCCTCTGGAGAAGCAGAGGGACCATCTTTGCTTGGTTTTCATTTTAAGATCCCAGGGGCACTCAGCCTGGCTATTCCAGGCACTCTGTGGGTTAGGGGCCTGGGCTCCTTTCACAGAGGTGTAACCCTTGCTTTGCTTTGCAGGGAACTGTGGGGTGAGTGGGCTGTTTTGAGAGCTGCAGGCTTCTTTTGTTTCCCTTTTTCATTTGGATTGTTTTGCACTCCAGAAGGGGGTGACTTCCATAAGCCATCCAGCCAGTGGACCACATGCTGAATTCCAAACTGGCTTTGCAGTGACTTCAACATCCGGGGAAGGACATCTTGAATGAGAGAGGTGGCCCTCATCCCAAGGGCGCATGCTTGAGGTACAACCTATTACATACAGTGAAGGGGCCATATAAGTACATAAAATATCTATCTAGATAGAGAGCATCATTAGGTAAATGGCACTTGACAAATACATGGAAAAACAATATCCCTGCCCTTGAAGATATTGCAACCTAAATCACAGAGATGTAGAACAAAAACATTTAAGAGATGTCACTGAATGAATAAAAAACAATCATCTGAATGGAAATGGTAAGTTGATTTAGCCAGTTGTGTGTTACATATGGATGGTATGTGTCCAGGACAGTAGCAAATCAGAATTCAGGAATTTGCATACTGAGTTTATTAACACTAAGGTACAGTGGAAGTGCAGAGAATTGAATTCTGAAGGTCCAGTTTCAAAACTTGGGCACCTCAGTTATTTTCCAAATCAGCATCTGTGTGCTCCTAACAGCATCATGGTACCCAAACAATTCCCCAAATGAGGTAAGGGAGAAACAGCTGAATGGTTTTGAAGAGTCCACATGTGTGGTCTGAGCCAATCAGGCTTGGAACAGATATTTGCACAGACTGATTCTGCAGTATTGAGCCAGCTCAGGTTTTTAGCATCATAGTTTTATGAGAATTCAGCTATTAAAATCCTCTTGGAACTGAGCTGGGTGAAGGGAAATAACAAGGGGGCAATCAGAATGACGTGATTTTCAGATACAATGACCAGGGCTTGAAACAATCACTTCATGCCATGGGAAAACTGTGAAACTCTGCTCTCGAGTGAGGTGAAGCATTCATTCCTAGCCTGTGCAGTTTGCAAGAAAGTGTTGCTACAGCTGTTGCATGGTCTAGCAGTGCTTTCACTGGCTTGTGTCTGGGATAGAATATATAGCAAGTTCTAGGCCTTGGATCCATATAATTCGCAGTTCTTCAGTTTTATATTTTAATGCCATGTTTGCGCAACAAACTTAAAACAAAGCATGACAATTAAACATGACCTTCCCGTTTCTTTCAGCCATTGTTTTTCCAGTGGATGGAGATTAAGTTTCTGAACATGAGAGGATCGTGAGGCAACAGTGTAATAAGGAACACAGAAGAACTGGAAAACCTCTAACTATCTGGAAACGAATCAGTATTTTCTTGAGCAGCACACTTACATCAGTTACTATTGCACTTGGAATCTAAACAAAACATGTCGTTCCCTATCTTCCCCCCGCTGCCCTGTCCCCAGGTAATTGCCAAGAGTTTAAACCAGGTTTTTATTCAACAACTTTTAAGAGCTGCAAACAGACTTATTGGCAGGTTTTCAGATCTCGTGTGGCAATCTAAAGCAGCTGATGCATGTTCTCAAATGTATGTGGAGACTGCCAGAACTTATGACTCAATTAATAAAACAAATGTGCCTATGAACTGCAGTGTTGCCCTTTTGACCTTAATACAGTCTTAAAACATTAGTGAATCTGTTTCAACTTTTAAAATCTACGCAGACTTAATATTTGCACATGCACCCATCCCCACCCCTACCACTTTCCAAGTTTTAATGTGATTGGCAGTCTAGAAAAGGTCATCAGTCAAAGGGTTAAAGTTCTATGTTCTATTACTTAAGTTAACTTTCGTCCAATTCATTGCTATGGTGCAAGCCAGATTGTGCCTGACCCCAGGACCGGTTTCCAAAGGAAAAATCTAATGAGTCCTCTCTCCTTGTACATCCCTGGCACCTTTGCAATATCTATGTCCTCCCAAGAGCAGGATCAGTTTTCTCCTAGTGCAGCAGACATGCCAAAGGGAACAGGGAGGGGCAACATCCTACATTAGCTAGGAGAGCTGGCTGGCTGGGCAGCGGAGAACATTCTGCACTCTCCTAGGGCAAGATGTGGCGTTCATGCTCCCCTGTGCTCTTGGGGGAGCTCCACTTGTGGCTCGCATCCACTCTGAATGTGAGTCTGAACTTTTAAGGCATCTCATGTCTTTATGTGTTACCCAGCTTCCTTTTCACCCCTCAGATGTCAGGATAAGAAGATTTTAAGCAGATAATCCAGATAAAATTGTTCCACAAGAAAGCATTTTAAAAAGACTAATAATAAAAGCTCCTGGGGCACCGCAATCACCCACGTGGAACCTTCGTATTGCAAAACGAATTGCTCGTTACATTTAGGGCAATCTGCTTTCCAGGTAAGTTCCAAGTCAGCTCCACCTCGTTCTATCTACGAATACCTCACTGAGATGGTGGGTTTGGGCAGCAAGTGCAATCGGGTAGAGCTTCCCATATGCATGTATGTTTTGTTCGCAAGCTAAAGCTAGCATGGAATGCAACAGCCTTCTGCACAGGTGGACCATCTCGCCATGAGCATATTTGGTGGGTGCGTCATGATCCACCCTGCCTGCCTGTGGGCTCCAGGGGGAGTTAGAGATGCTGGTATTGACCAATAAAGCCTTAAATGACTTGAGACTTACCTACCTGAGGCACTGCCTCTATCCTGTGCTGTATTGCCACGTTCGAGACATTCTGATGTACTCAACTGTGTGCCCAGGCTCTTGGTATAAAAGCGAGGGGGCTGCCTGCAGCTGGCTTTCTGGGAGGGCTCCCTTCCATGGGGATGAGCTTCCTGCCTTTGCCTGAATCCGTCAAACTTCAGCTTAGGTTTCAAGGCTCATCTCCACAGGAGGGTTGCTGGCAAAGCAGCTGTTGTTGGGGCTGATGTCTAGGGAGAGTGGGGAATTTGAGTTATTTTTACACTACCTGCTTTGGGATTATTAATATATGTTACAGGCTGATTCCTTTTGGAGTCACTGTATTTATCCGATGCTCTTAGTGCTTGGAAAGGGGGTTTCTTGATATTTTATAAATTTCAATGTATATCAAAGTTGCAGAATTGAACTAAACCCCCAAGTTGCATGGGACCACGTGTGTTTCCAATTTTTAAGGGGTGTAAATGGGAGACGGGCAAAGTATTGACCCTGTGAGTGTTCAGTTGTGGTTTCATTTTGATTTTTAAGCTTGTGGGGATTGAAAAACAAAAAGCGGGAAAAACCTTTATAATGTTGTTCTTCTCTGATGGGTCTGGTTGGTGTCACTCCGATCTTGAAGACCATGTATCACATGAATGTAGAAGGTCCAAGAATGGAGATCTGTGGAGTATTTTCTGGGGTCTGGACTAGAAGAAGAAAGTGAAGGTCACATTTCACCCACAATGACTCACCCATCCTCTTTTGTGCCAAGGAACAGGAGCACTCAACAACAATTTCAGCTGCAATGTTGCTGTCAGCCATCAAGGGAATGGAGGAAATTTGAAGGAGAAAATTGATGTGTTTGCTCCACAGATTCTTAAGATGGAAGGTTCAGATGAACTTCTGGAAGACAACTTAATAACTGAGTAGTCAACATCAACACAGAATGTTAAAATCTGAATTGTAGAGTATCTGCTATCTCAAGGACTTTAATAAAGGGAAATGCATTGCTTCCCAGAAGAGCTGAAAAACTTGAATATAAAATTAAGTTGTAAAAATTATGCTTTCTGCATCTTCTTTTGTCCCTTTCTGCTCTTGGTCTGTGTCTTCCTTCCAAACTATCTTTTTCTCTGCCTTTTTATGTAAATGTATTAAGTGGTCCAACTTGATAGGGAAACTCAGACTCAAGTTCCCTACATCATCTGATAATTTGCTACCGTAACTATATGAATTTTGTCTATGTCATTATCCTGGTTGAACCCACATGTGCAAATTAGATATTACCTTTGCATTATAGAGTCAGATGACAAAAAATTATAAATTATAATGCTTTATTTAAGGGGCAGAAGTAAGTGAGATGTGTAAGATTAAACTGGAAAAGGGATCTTAGAAGGGGAAGGAGAAAAGGAGCTTGGGAATCATGACCGAGTTGTTTTGATGTTTTGGTTTAAATCTCAAACTCAGCTTCACTTTAACCTGAGTCAAATCCAGGTTTACAACTCTCTTGGGCTTTGTCTCTAAAGTGGTTGAGTTGAGGAAAGGCTTAGCTAACATGAACTAGCTAAGCACAACCTAAATTCAACTCATTTTCTAGAATGTCAGGACCAGGGCATGGACCTAAGGGTTAGTGTCAAGCACTGGCTAAGGGCCGAATTAGCAGGACTCCAACCAGATTGGAACAACCAGAAGATTAAATTTGAGAGAAAAACCAGAGGGCTGGGATCAAGAGTCAGGCCAAGTCAGGATACCAGGAGGCCAGCATTGGGAGATGGAACTGGAGGGCAGGAGCCAGTTACCAAGAGTCAGGGTGAATCAGGGTGCCAGGAGGTCAGGACCAGAAGACAGGCATGAGTAACATCAGGCCAATTTTTCCATGGCAGGGTGAAGCCCAGTTTTTCAGACAACTGGTTGCCTCCTTTGGCTTAAATAGGGACTGCACCCCAATCAGAAACCTTGGAGCTCTCCCAGTGAGAGTGTAGGGGTGAGTCTTGTGTCCCAGTTGAGCTTCATGGGCCCCAGACCAAGCTGCTGTCTGTGAGCTGCCGGGTGAAGGATTGTTGCATGATGACTATCAGGACCCCCACAGACCCACTTTCAAGACCCCGGAGCCTGACATAGACAGGAGGCATAGTTTAATTCAAGATTTAAAAAAATTTTTGGTGTTTGATGAGAGGGCAAGAACAAAGCGCAGTCGAGTTTGGAGCAATGAGTTTTTTGCCGGTTTCCAGTTTTATTTTTTCTCTTGCCACTCCATAACTTTTTTAAGTTTCCTCAACTTTGGTAAAGTTATAAAACAACGAAAAGAAAACTGAAACGCTGCCACTCTGTAGCTTTCCCAAAGCTTAAGGAAGTTTTGAAAAGTTCCAGAGTGGAAAAAGAAAAAAAATGAAAAAGCAAAAGCAAAACAAACAAACCTAGCAAACTCCCTGGACATCATTCTATTGCTCCTGGGGCAAAAAGGAATACAGGAGAAAACAAAAAAATGCTTTCATAAATTTGAAAAAAATATTGTTATTTTGAAATTTTCTGTTTTGACAAAAAATGAAAAAATTGCACAAACCCAAAAGTTTTTTGTTTTGAAAAATGATCAATTTTCACAATTTTTTTTGAACAACAAAAAATCAACTGCTCTTTGCCAGCTATGTCCTAGGTACATATTTGTCTGTTCATTCCACGCAGTGTCCAGGGCAGCACCTTGAGAAGTAGGAAACACAGGCAAATAAACATGTGCAGTGAATAATAGTGCCCTCTATTTTTTGAACTTGTAACCTAACCTTTGTTCCACATTCATCCTGGGTATAACCCCTTCCTACTACTCAATTACTTTCATTTGATATTTCAGTTCCAGGGGATCTGGGCTGGATTTAACTGAATTAGGCTGATCTCTTTTTCACAGTGGAGGGATACGTCCAATAGGCTGGAGCCAGATGCTGATGATAGTTTCTGAGAATGGAGATTTGGTGAGTAAAGTCCCAGCTATTGGGTTGTCTTGTGGATAGAGTTTTTTGGGGGAGGGAGGGTTAGCTGCTGTTTTTGTTTTTGTCATGTTATTATTTTAAATAATGTTAAAGGTGCCTGGAGCATCAACAGGGCTCCATCTGGTATGTTGTTACAAAGTGAAACTGAAAATATATAGAAAGGATGTTTTTGTGGGTTAAGCTATGGGCTGGAACTCAGGAGACCTGGATTCATTTCCTGGCTGTGCCACAGACTTTGTGTGTGACCTTGGATATGTCACCTACATCAGACAAGCCATACAGGCTCAGACCAATGGTCCATCTAACCCAGTATCCTGTCTGCTGACAGTGACTAGTGCCAGATGCTTCAAAGGAAATGAACAGAACAGGGCAATCCTCTGTTGTCAAGTCCCAGCTTCTGGCAGTTGGGTGTCCCTAAACCTCCAGAATATGGGGTTGTATCCCTGACTATCTTAGCTAATAGCCTGTCCTCCATGAACATATCTAATTCTTTTTGAACCCAGTTATACTTTTGTGTCTCAGTGCCTCAGTTCCCCATTTCTTTCCCCACATTGTTTGCCTTGCAGAGTATTTGTACGCTTGTACGCTATTGGGGGTGGGGACTGTCTCTTACTAAATGTATATGACAGGTTTCAGAGTAACAGCCGTGTTAGTCTGTATTCGCAAAAAGAAAAGGAGTACTTGTGGCACCTTAGAGACTAACCAATTTATTTGAGCATAAGCTTTCATGAGCTACAGCTCACTTCATCGGATGCATACCTGATGAATTGACCATCCGATGAAGTGAGCTGTAGCTCACAAAAGCTTATTCTCAAAATTGGTTAGTCTCTAAGGTGCCACAAGTCCTCCTTTTCTTTTTGTAAATGTATATGCAGCATCTAGCACAGTGGGCCTGGGTCTTCAGGGCCTATAATAATGAAATAACAGAATATAATTATTATAACAGAATAATGATATAAACGCTCCAAAATTGTGGGGTTATTTTAAAGCAAAAGACTGAAATGTACAATTAAGGAGCCAGTTTTCAGTCGCAATAATTCATGCTGCCAAGTTTTGCCTCATATAGTGTGTGCCTTGGATGTGCTGCGAACAGCCTGGCTGGTTTATTTTTACAAGACCTTGTTTTTGGTGGTCCAGAATTCCTCTTAAAATCAGGCCCACAGTTACTATCTATATGAAACAGTGCTTTACAAACTAACCAACTACTTAAAGAATCCCCCAAACTCTGTATTAAAAAAAATCAAGCTTGATCCAGAAGCCGACAAAAGTAAGGAAATTCAGACATGAGGAGGGAAGTGTTCCATATGCTCTCCAATACCTAGGCACAACTGGGGGCCACTTTAATGACTATCTGAATGCTCCCCGTTGTTACTAGGTACTGGAGAACATATGGTAGGTTTTCCCCTTTAACTGTGAATTTCCTTGCCTTTGTCAGTAGGTGTCTTAACCATAATGTATTTTAATGTGATGTTTGTGTGTCTGAATATAGTCCAACATTGTTCTTAGAGAGGCAAATCAAATAGGAGGTACAGATGTTGATTATCACATATTCTTACTAAAAATACGTTGCAAAATATATGTGGATTTTAAAAAGCTTGAAATTGTTAATAAGGGCCCTTGTGGGGGTTTAAAAATCATTTCACTGTGCTCCAAACTTAGCATGGATGATAAATGACCATTTAGTTGCCAATATAGCACAATATTTCAATTTCCTGCCTTCACAGAGGTATTCCAAAGGTTGTATGGAGTTCATACTCACAGTATGTGTTGTCTAGAACTCGATGATCTCTCGCTGGCAAACTTCAAGCAAAACCATTTCCATTAACTAAACCCATTCCTTGAAGATTCCAGCTGCCTGGAATGCTAGACAAGTATAGCTTCAGTGATGTTTTACAATGAAAAACCCTACATTAAGTTGTGTCCAGACTGTTATTTTAGCTGATGTAAAACTTATGTTTTGGGGGGAGCGATAGCTCAGTGGTTTGAGCATTGGCCTGCTAAACCCAGGGTTGTGAGTTCAATCCTTGAGGGGGCCATTTAGGGATCTGGGGCAAAAATTGGGGATTGGTCCTGCTTCAAGCAGGGGGTTGGACTAGATGACCTCCTGAGGTCCCTTCCAACCCTGACCTTCTATGATTATGCAGTTGGTAAAAGAGTCAGAAGCCACTGGGGTAAATTTTGCTCTATTACATCAGTGTAAATCCAGAGTTATTCCACTGAGTTTCACAGGAGTCCTGATTTACACTGGTATAACTCTGAGCAGAATTTGGCCCATGGTCAGCGCCATGGTGACAGTTTCAGCAAAAGAACAGGATACTCTGTCATTTTACCTAGACCAAATCAGAGTCTCACATCCTATTCCAGAGAGGGATCTATATCACACCTTCATGTTAGCAAAGGAAGGTCTCGCACTGAAAGTTCAGATGGCAGATTTGTGATCTGGTAGCTACATTGCTGACCCCAAAATCATGTGCAGCAAAGGAAAATATGGGAAAGGGGCTGCTTCTCCATGGTCCCTGCGCCTGAAATCATTGATCCAGGGTAGAGGTGGGCCAAAATTTTTTTTTGGCAAACAGTAAATTCACCAACAACTGCATTTTTGGAGGGCACCGAAACTATTAATGAATTCGGGTCAAATTTAGAACATTGTTTTGGATGGAAATTCCCCCCCCCCGCCCTGAAATGTCAAAATGATTCATTTGACCTGAACAAATTTTGTTTTGCTTTTTTTGTTTGTTTTGTTTCGTGACCAAACTGAGAAATTTGTTATTCACTCAGCTTTTATCAGAAATTCATGTAAAATACTGCTTACTCCATGAACACCAGACAAAGGTCCAAATTCTCTGGCAGAATATCACCACCAAATTCATTGCAGTTAACCAGCAGAGAATTTGACCGGATATATACAAATTTATCTCATCTGAATATTTATCAATATAGCAAGAGGTTCAGGTGAAATGACAAACCATTGAGAATACTGCCTAATATCTGTTGCTTACGCCTTTCAGCAAAACTAAATAGTATATTCCTTTTGAGTTTGGTTACTTCTGATTTGTCGTCTAGCAATGATTGGATCCTGCCTCTATTCTTGAGTGTGGACTCAATGATTTGAAAGGTCTTTTCTGTCTGTAACCAACCTGTTGACTGAAGAGCCCATTAGAACAAGATCAACCCAGGCTTTGCCATGTATTGCCTGAGGAAATGTATTACATCATTAATGCTGGGAGACACATTTCCATTAGCTGGTCACTGATGACATCTTTAGATAATGGTGATCTAAGCTAGCTGAAGAGGTCTGCCAACTACTCATTTAATTACTGCCTTTCAAAGTATAAATTACCCTCGGTGTTTATACCCCTAAGCATATCATTATATTGATGTACATGCAGAAGGGTTCCAAGTTGCATTCCTCACACGCACACGAATCACTTCCTTGAAATGCAGCGAATTTGGGATGAAACATAGCAACTGCTTAGCAGTGCATAGGAACACAACACATCATCTTGAATAACTGCCCTCCTAGCTGATCATCTACAGACTGGCTAGCCGTTAGCTTAAATGGTAGCTCCTAAGGCTTCAAGTCATCTAACTAGCAAGCCAAGAGGTGGGGTTGTTTGCATCTTGACTCCTCTCCCTCCCTCCTGTTTCCTTTAGGTATTGTTCCCATCTTACCACTTCTTCTCCAAAGGGTTTTCTTTTGTCTCACCAGGGTGCTGCATGTTTTGTAGCATCTCTGGAGCTGTGATGCTACCCCAGCATGGTCTGTGCTGGTTGTTGCAGCCATTTAAGTGATTTAGCCTGTACAATTGTCATTTTCACAAGTCACCGGTATCACGGGATCCTCTCTGCCAGCTGCCACAATGCTTTCCCTTGATCTCTTTCCTGGGAGTAGGGGTGTGTGGGGCATGTGCCTTTTCAAGAACAGAAATTGGCCATACGGCAACAGCTGGACAGACTTTGAAGCAGCCCTTTAACTTGTTCAGAAATCAACATTGAGGGGAAAAGAAATATCCCCTTTCGCCCATACAAGACTAGAGTTTGCACGTGGCACTATAATGAGCTATGGCCGGCTCTAATTCTGCATCACTGGAGGCAGGACAAACGATGGGACAGAAAAGAGATGGCAGATAAGAGGTAGGCCGGTTCTCCCTAGAACAGAATTTTTTATTGTCGCCATTCAATACTATTTTCAAAACACTGCTGCAGTTTGGTTCCAAAAGGGAATGTGCTGACATGAGGAATTAAATCTGCCGGGGAAGAAATGTTCCCCTGTTGTTTCACATTAGTGTGCTGTGTCTTTAAGGAGCTATGTAGTCTGTAATCCAGTAAATACCATGCACTCCCTTACTGAATATTGCAACAAATAATCACTTACAAGCTCACACAAATTACTAAAGCTCAAATGAATGTGGTCTATGCCATGGCTAGATTTTTTTTTTCCCAGTCAGGATGCAGCTGGGGACATTGTGGTTTTCTGGAAACCTGTTGTATTAATTTAGTTGGACAAAGTTATTATCAAGATCCTGAAATGGTCCAGCCTGAAACAGTTTTAAACAAAATTTGGGGTTTGGTATCCAGAGACAGCCGCCTGCTTAATACCATGGCAAACGCATCAGGAAATCCATGCCCAAAGTTAGAGACTTATTGATTGAAACGCACAAAAAGGTGGGGGGGAGGGGGAAATCAAAGCAAGGTAAAAAGCATTTGGTTGTTTGGTTATGCAAAACAAACATAATCAAAACCTGGAGATAATGAATATTGGTTAAAGTCTCTTATTCAGTTACTCATTCTTGGTGGGGAAGCACAGGTTAGTTCTGTTCAAATCCAAGTCAGGAATGAGAGTCACTTTCCTGTTTTAGATAAAGATTCTGTGCAAACACAGAAGGAAAAGAAGAGACAGAATAGTAAAGACAGGGGAATATGCCTTTTATTGATGTCCTTGGGCTGGTTGGTCATGGATGGTTGCTTTGGAGCCAGCAGGTCGGCCACAACAGCTGTTGCTCTGGCACCCAGCTTGCCTCCCTGGCCACAGTGATATCATCTGGTTGGTCTGGTCAGGTTCCTCTCCTTCAATGGTCCTTCTCAGGCTGAGCAGAGCTGGCAGGGCTGTTTCATCTCACCACGCTGGTGCCGTGCAGCACAGCTGATTTCAGGAGCAGTTGAAAAGCCAAGAGAGAGAGGGCAGGAGGAAGAGCAGGGAGCAGAGCAGGACAGAACAGGATCTCACATGTATCAGATAGGGGCACTTGCCGGTGCAGTGATGATGGTCAAGCATCCCCACTGGAGTATCAAGGTGTGGTGTCATGGCACAATCCTTCCACTACAACCCTGGTGATGGTTTGTTTTTCTACCCCAAAGTCCCCCAAAAGGCAATGGTTGGAAAATCCATCCTCTTAGGCACGTACAAGCATACGTTCCACTGACTTTCAGTAAGACTTGAGCTCCTAAGTGCTTAAATCACTTTTGAGAATGACAACTTAGACTCCTAAGTCATTCAGGCCTTGCCACGCTTAGCAGAGCAAAGCCTCAATACCTTTAAAAACCTGGGCTTAAGTGGCCTGTCCAAGGAGAGTCTGGCAAAGCTGGGACTTTGAACCCAGATCACCTGACAAGACCATCCTTCCCTTGAGCAGTTTGTTCAGTTTTGTGGGTTGGAGTTGCAGATTATGCAACTGATTCCATGTCTCTGTGGATGGGCTACCTGCCCCATAGAATGTTTTGCCCTGACTCTGCAGAGCTAACTATTGACCTCAGAAATCCTGCCTTTGCTGGCAGCTGTGATTTATGGTGACTCATCTTCCCATTGTCCTGGTCACCTGAGTTACTCTGATCTGTAAAACGTCTGAGCTGCATGAAGGACACAGGACTGCACGATGTCCTAGGGCCCAACGTTCATACCACCCCGCCACTCTGTGGTAAACCATCTTGCTTGTTAGATTGGAGCCTGGTCCTCTGCCTTAAGGCTGAATGTTCTGGCTTTTTCTTTCAACTTTTCTCATTTTTGTGTTTAGAGTGGGAATGAGCAGGTTGATCGGGCTGGATTTTCCAGCACACCAAGTGGACTTAGTGTCAATTATGCATTTATGCAGCACAAAGTGACTTAAACCAGCTGGAACGTCCCCTTGTGTTGTGGGACTCTCCATCAGCGTAGCCATCTTCTCCTGTGTTAGCTGCCCTACCACCCCCAGCATGATGGGGAAACGGGCACGGTGAAGCCACGCTCAACAATACCTCATCCTCTGCTGATATAAAGCTCTGTTATGGAGCTTATGCAAGTGGTGGAAGAAGGCCCTACTGCTGCTTTAATCTCCATTGCGGCCAGGGATGCAGATTGACTGCAGTGTAGAATTTGGGCCCATTGTTTTTGGGTGGATGAAATTTGTGCTTTGAGGCATGCCGCATCACTCTTGTGAGGGACTTGCATGATGTTTTGAATGTCCACATAAACTGTATTAACTGGTTCTCCTTTATCCATTGTTCTATTGACACACATGAAAAATTCTAGTAGATTGCATAGGTACAGTTGTCCTTTGCAGAATCTGCGCTGGTTAGTCCTATCAAGTTCATCTAGGTTTTTCATAATTCTCTCCTTAATTATTGTTTTAACAGAAATTGCATGTTACTAGTCTAAACTGAACTGCGACTGATGAATTCCTGGCCTGGAATTCCTAACATCACTGCTAGTACTTTTTTTTTTTTATTTATTAAACAAACAGCTATAGCTTTTGCTACAGAACATTCTTCAGAACTGCTGGATAGACTGGGTGGTTCTGGTGACCTCCTGCTCTTTAATTTATCAGTTTCAGGCCCTCTTAATTTGATACCTCTGCTTTTCACAGTACCCCCTAAAAGAGGTATGTCTGGGCTAGCTAGCTCCTCAACGTCTTCTGTGATGAAGTCTGATTAAGAGAAATCATGTCTCTTCTCTGTGATGACCTTCTTCTCTTTAATTGCTCCCTAGACTCCTTCAGCAGCCCTGCTGAATTTCTCTGGTGCTTCCTGCTTCCGATACGCTAAATACTTTTATCTGTTTTTACATTTTCAGCTATTTGCTCCTCAAAATCCCTCTTACCCCTGCTAGTTTCTCTCTCATGGATACCACAGCTATCACAATTCCTGGGACGACTTCTTCAGCAATCTTCTGTGCAATGCTTAAGACCTGCAGAAGGCCGTGCTCCTTTCTATTGCCTGAACCTGAGCTGGATTTTTCATTTTTGAAAGCTACTTGTTTGGCTTAAATTACCTCTTGAACCTTGCCATTTTCCTATGTTAATTTTGTTTTGCTTTTCTACTCACTTGTGCTGTGCAGAGCGAGGCGTTCCTTCTGGGACTTTGTAATGGTTGCTTAAGTGGCCTCCATGCTGAGTCGAAGGATTTTAATTTCCTCACTTCTGACTTCACAGCATTTTAGGAGTCCTCTTCCCCCTCCCCCCTTTGCTAAAGTTTCATGTCTCATTGCTAGTTTTTGGTGCAGTCCCTCCCACAAGGATGTTAAACTTAATTATATCGTCCCCCTTTTACTTAGAGGCCCAGCTACTGTTAATTCTTCAATCCGTTCCTGCGTGTCTCTGCGACTAAGGTTTTGTCATCACCGCTAAAAAGGTATTTCAGAGATAATTACTGCTTGGGAGAAGCTCCCTGCAAACATCGGCAAAGCTGCATCATCGTTCTCCTTTCAATCCCTCCTCAAAACTCTCCTTTGCCACGGTGCCTACAAAAACTTGACAACGGCTAGGCCACTGGTGTACTGATACGAGTGCCTACCACGTGACCAATATTGTCTCCTTGTTTCCTTGTACTCCCCCATTTATCTATATCCATCTTTTATCTTTTGTCTTATACCGAAATTGTAAGCTCTTAGGAGCAGGGGCAGTCTTTGTGTACTTTGTACGTGCCAAGCACAAAAGGGTCCTGGTCCATGACTAGGGCTTGTAGGTGCTACAGAAACACAAATAAATAATAATAAGGCACAATAGTTATCTTACTGCAAAATCCTACTGGAGGCAAGGCGCCAGTAGAGGTAGCTAGGCGAGATTAACACTATACTCTGGGGCCCCTGGTTGACTATGTCTAGTTTACCTCTCAGTAACACAACATTACTTTGTCTCTACTAGGGCTGTACAATGGAATAGCTAATACAGGTTAGTTTTCTCATGGTAAGACACACTTTTTTTTTTTAACAGTGAAGTCAGTTTCCATGGAGAATAGCCTTTCCTTTTGTGTATTTAGGATTTAGCTATTTTAAAAACAATAGTTTAAGGTGCTGAGAAATTCTTTATCTAAACCTTGTCCTGATGTGATATTTAACCAGTTTCATTTAGTTATCTCCTTGATCTTTCTCATCCTTATTACTAATTATCATTGCCCTGTTCTGGAGACTGGTACTATCATCCTGCTAGTATATTGGAATTCTTCGGATCTGGGATTTGTGTCAATAGAGATTATACTCCATGGATTCATCAGATGCTATGTCTCCTTGTGTTCTATGGAATATTTTAAGTTTAGTGCTACTCCCACGTCTCTATGTCCTGGTCTGTCCTCCTTGTATAGTTCGTAGTACTGTTGTGCTTTCTAAAACGATCAGGCAGCTGAGAGTATCTTGCTCATGAGTCTTCTGCAACCTCTGGAACCCAGAGTGAAACCTAGAATGTGAAGTTTAAACCACAACTTTCTTTGTTAGATGTACAGAAACAGAGTCCTACAGACTCTGAACAGGCAGACCTTGAGTGTGCCTGCATCATGTGAGAGACCCCTTACACCAGATGCCCACTGTTGACTACATATGACTGAGGCTGAGAATTGGTCATGGATTCCGTGATTTTACGTGACCTCTGCAACTTCAGCTATGGTGGGCTCGGGCTGTCAACCATGGGTGGCAGGGCTCAGGCTTTCGTGATTTATTGTTTGTTGCCTGTGTCCTATTCGTGACAATCTCAGTCTTACACATATCTAATTTTAAAGAAACAGTGCCACAATATACTATAACTATGACACTATCCCTTTCATTTTTGCCATTCTACCGTATTTCAGTAATGCTTCTTAGGTTACAGTCCTCTTCCATTGCCAAGCTTCCTATTTTTGTTTTTTGTGTTTAAGCTTCTCCCCTAGCATTTTTGGATTCCAGTTCTAATTGGGTTCTCTAGGCCCTTTTGAAATTAAAATAAATAATAATATAATCGGGAGATGTTTATATTGTTTGTATGACCATTTGTCTGCTTTTATTTAACTTTGATTGTGATGCCCTCTTATATTTCTGGAATATCCCCCTGTCATCTCAACCTGCCCCATTCTAGCTTGGCTACAATTTCTGTCTTCTTTATGACCAGATACCCTATTATGTTTGTATAACTGGCATTCCTAGTAGATGTCTTTGTCTGCCTTGAATGCTCTGTTTTTCCCTGGCCTCTAGTTTAAATAACATCTTCAAACCTTGTCAGTTTTCTGCATCAACAGTCTGATTCTAGTTCGGCTCTACTTTCCCCAAAAAGTTCCCCAGTGCCTAATCAATGGAGACTCCTCCTCCCTCTAGCATCTTCTCATCTATGGGTTGAAACTCTGACTTTCCTCCTGTTTAGCTGGCCCTGGGTATGGAACTGGAAGGATTTCAGGGCAAGCTACTGTAGAGCCTCCTCTCCGGTAATTTAAATTTAGTTTCCAGGGCCTCTCTCCTATACCTCCCTGTGCCACTTGTACCAATATGAGGCTAGTCTAGATGTCCTGTGACAATGGCCATCTTAACACCCAGTAGGCAAACCACCTTAATGGTTCTCATGGTCACCACTAGCTAATGATAGAATCTCTTATCAGCACAGCCACCTTCTCAGTACCTGAGGGATCTGAGGAAGACGGGTGTTTGTGCCTCCATCCCACCTGCACAAAAGGTTCGTACAGTGGTAACACGTATTATATATTTTGTGAGGATAAACTCCTCCACTCGTTATTGTACCATGTTTCGTTATTTTTGTTTTTTATCAAACTATAATACAATGACCAGCCATCCAATGCTCAGGGAGCCATCCAGAGTTGTTTAAAAATGCACTAATAAATAAATATGTCCATTCAATACCCCCCGATTGGCTCAAGTAACCCAGTGACAACATGCTTGGACCATAAATGAATGGATTCCCTCACCCAATCCCCAGCCCCACCCAACACCCACCAAGAAGAAAAGGCAGGCCCCCGGGGGCTGACCAGCTGGGGCTGTTCTATGGAGAGGATGCAAGTTCCAAAGGTCCAAACCGATGACTTAGTATCCTAATGCGTTTTGTGCATTACTGTCTGCAATCTGGTAACGCGTGAATCGGTTTACCGTCCGATCTGATAGCATGCGTTAGCTATGACACCCTCTATGGGAGTCCTTTCAACACTGGCCTATTGTGATACCTTGGTTTGTTGAATTTTGCTTCCTTTGTTTTCTTTCCTCGGGACAATCGGATCAATGTTGCCACAAGACTCCTCATTGCTTCCATCATATACATGTAAATAGACGTGTGGTTTGGAGTTCTCAGTATTTTTACCCAGAAAACTACAATAAGATAAATTTAGACTAAGGTTTGAGCACATAATTATAGAATGACGTGAAACAAAGAGAGAATTAAAAATACCCAGCTAAAACCTACAGCACTAAATACTGCACAACGTCCTGGTTAACGTTACAGAACACTGTCAATCAGACTGTTCTTTGATCCATTCTTTTTCATTTCACCCCTCAGAACCTTTCTGGGCTATACAAGCTTCTGTGCTTTACACAGAAATAAAGCTACCTGCATAGTGAGTGTGTGTGTGTGTGTGTGTGTGTGTGTGTGATACCTCTGGCGCCCGTTTGGTTCGCTATATGAAACAAGCTGTTGGCCTCAGTCCATATCCTAGTGGGCAGGTGTCCGCGGTGCACAGCCAACATGGCAATCAGCACAAATGGACTAATGCTGTGTCAGTCACAGCCCAAGGACTGAGTGGGTAGAGGACAGTGGCTGCTGACTCCCTCACCAAGGTCCTGATCAGAAGACCACTGAACTACTGACGTCGATAGGCTTTGGATCAGGCCTGGAGTTCCTTTACATCCCCCCTACAACAGATCTGACCGTCTCCCTAACCCTGCTCCCATCCAAAGCACTCAGCTACCTCCTCTCCCCATCCATCTCCTTACTGTTGCCAGCCCATCTGCTTGCTCCGTCCAACTACTGGGCTCCCCTATCAGAGCCAGTCAACTTCCCTTGCCATGCTGATTCCCAGCCTAACGGTCAGGGTGGGGGGTGGAAGTGGAGTTCAGTTAGGGTCTCCTGTCACAGGGAGATTGGGCAGGTCAGGACTTGCTTTAGCCAACAATAGATCCACTCTGCCTCCCCATTACTCCTGCCATTGCAAACCCCAAACTTGTCTCTCCCATCCCTCACCAAGACAGCTCAGTGCCTGCCCAGCTGCCCCTAGAGGGTGAACCCTGGTGGTTTTTCCGGTGCTTCTCTGGGCCAGGAGTAGACAAGACAGTCCTTGGCCACAACAGAGAGGTTAATTTTTGTTCCCCTTTGTTCAAAGGGAGGAACTGATGCAGCAGCTGTTAGGTCATTTGAAGATCTCATGAAGGGCCGAGAGGGTGGGTTTGGAAACCGTTGTGCCTACAGAGTCCTTGTTGGTGAGGCTGTGGTAGCAGCCCTGTCCCACTGTGAATATGCACAGAGAGAAGGGGGTTGGTTTGCAAACACCTTACTCTGGTAATGCTGTCCTTTGTTAAAGATGCTGAAGATCAGGTGAGAGTAGGGTCGCCAACATTGTATTTCAGAAATAAGGGACTGTTTTCTTAGTACCCAGGTCCCACTCCTCCTCCCAATATGATTATTTATTTTCATCATCATTATTAATAGTAATTAGCAGCACTCACCTACATTCGCCCAGTGTATTTTTTGCTGTTTTCTGCAGGATTCAGCAACTCCTGATCTTGTACAGAGATGAAGAAATAAGGGACATTCCTTGTAATAAGGGACTGTTGGCAGCCCTAGGTGAGAGGGAGGAATTGGATGCACAGGGAAGTGAAAACCCACAGGCCCTGTTGGATTCCCTCTATTCCCAGTTCTGCTACTGATCTGCTGTGTGACCTTGTGAAAATAATTTAGTCCCTCTCTGTCTCTGTTTCCCCTCCCACCTATTGTCTGTCTTTTCTGGTTATACTGCAAGTTCTTTCGGACAGAGGCTGTCTCTTATTCTGTGTGTGTGCGGTGCCTAGCACAATAGGGCCCCAGTTTTAGCTGGGGCCTCTGGGCACAACAGTAAAAATAATAGTAATAAATTCTCCTAAGTGGCATGTTTTTGTTACTGATTTATTTTTGGCTTATCAGAAAGGTTATTAATAGTGGGCTGCTCTCTCTAGTTGAAATTTCAAGTGCAAGTTTATCTCGACTATAAACCTCTATTGTAACTATGTCTCTAGATCCCTTATACTGGCTTATCCTAATAACTGGCTCAGCTTCCCTGAACATTATTTGATCCTGTTCTTAACATAATAGGACAG
Source organism: Lepidochelys kempii (assembly GCF_965140285.1). Classification (NCBI taxonomy): domain Eukaryota; kingdom Metazoa; phylum Chordata; order Testudines; family Cheloniidae; genus Lepidochelys; species Lepidochelys kempii. The sequence goes on along the minus strand of NC_136388.1, from coordinate 96,946,677 downwards.
GAGCTGAAATATACATTTGGGAGAAGAACTTAAATTCCCTAGAACGGATGCATGACTGTTCCTCAGGGTGAATGAATTACAGATGTAGAACTCTTTTCAGAGTAACAGCCGTGTTAGTCTGTGTTCACAAAAAGAAAAGGAGTACTTGTGGCACCTTAGAGACTAACCAATTTATTTGAGCATAAGCTTTCGTGAGCTACAGCTCACGTCATCGGATGCAACTCATTTCACCTGCTGTTTTAGTGAAAATGCCTATGAAAGGTTGGCCATCTACTCAATTGTAATCAAGGAAAGCTCCTTGTTCAAAGCCAGCCTTGTAAAACTCATTTAGCTCATTCTTCTGAATGGCTCAATTAATTTAATGGAAGTTTCATGTATCCAGTTTGAAAGCTAAGTAGAGTCCCCTTGACCAACATATGTAGGGACTGAAAGCAAGTAGCAAAAACTCACACCCTAGCTGCTGACTCAAATAACCTACCACTTTAGAAGCAATCAAACTTTGCTGAATTGTTTCAGTGTAACTGTGTTTTTCTACAAGCGATAGTGCTAATGAAATAACTTTCTAATGCCTTTAAAATATATTACCTCCTGGGATGTGGAATTTGGTCAGAAGAGACGGATTTTAATTTCATCCTGATTTCATTGTTGGGGGTGGGGAGGCTTTTGGGGTTTTTTTCCAAACAGTTGTTAGGTGTTTTTTCTTATTTTAGCTAGGTCAGACATTCCTTTTACAGCCTGTTGATCCATTTACCGCCCTAACCCCATGTCCCAAAATATGAAGCCTCACCCATGTCCAATCACTCATGTCAAGCTAGGTCTACAGCAATGTGTTGCAAAAGTGTTGGCTTTTGAGCGGAAAGGCACAAAAGTTGGGTGATGAGTAGTAAGAACAGAAATCCTTGTTATTATATACAGTTTTTGAAAAAGTCCCTTTTCTGACCCCTTCCATGAGTAGAACAAGTATTTTCATATTTTTTGTGTGAAGGAAGAACATTAAAAAATTGCAGACAAATGACTTAAAATCAGAAAACCATTTTCATGCCACTGGCGGTTTCTTAGAACTCAAGGGAGCACCAAGTACTTTCAAAATAGTTCAACACACAAGCCATTACCTGCTTTTTGAAGAAAGAAAATGCATTTAGTAGAGGCAAATCTTTATTTAATTAATCACAGAGTAAAGGTTTCTTGTCTTCCTTTGCAGTTACCCAGCCATAAAAAAATATGGAGTACCTGAAGGTAGCTCCTACTGGGACTAATTCAGTCCAGACAGCTCCAAGTATGTTCATTAAACTCTGGCTGTGTTTCACACAGGTGGGGAAGGTTAGGTGGCAACAGATAGAGAATGGTACTGATTGTGTTAAGCATAAAACACCATCTGTTTTGCAAGCAGGAAAAGGAACAAAATCTGCATGTCTTGAATGATAGTGTCCTGCTGCTAAAAGTCAGCTTTCTTTTTTTGCGCTACATTTTCAAGCTTCAGAATAGAGCAGCTAAAATGTATGTTAAAAAAGAATACCCTAAGAACATAAATCAGAGGCTGGTGAAAAGATGCTAAATTCTAAACCATCAAAGTAGCTTTCAGGTTTGTAGCATTTAAGGAATGGAGAGAATTTTAAACAAGTATTGTGTTTGGCATGATACAGAGAGAAAATAAAGTAGTGCTTAATTTCAAGAGTTTTTAAGTGTAGGAATGGCTCTAACTGCTCTTACAGTGCAAAATGTCTTTTTTGACTGCTGTCTTCTGTTCACTTTTGGACAGAATACTATGACTGAGTAGAGCAAAACTTGCATTTAGTGATGAGACAATAAGGAGTATAATAATTTAATTATTACTTTTTCATCATTATTTAATCCCAGAAATATAATTTATAATGTATCAACATTAGAATAACCATAACATTAAATATTATACTTTCAGTAATAATAATATAGGCCCAGATTCATCAAAGCACTTTCAGACATACTTTTCTTTATCAGCATGTGATTGTCTCACTAAAGTCAGTGGAGATTCCACCTCACTTGTAATTAGCTTTAAGCATGTGCTTTGCTAACTCCGGGCTTTAATTCCCCCACAAAATAACTTTAACTTGGGGGTAAGGATGAGCCTGGGCTAAAATACAACACCCTGCCATCCCCAGTCATACTTCCATTGGAACATGAAAATCTGCAACTGCTACAGGACTACCAAAACACACAGCTCAATCCAAAACTTAGTACTATGTGTGGGGGCCTCTTATATCACTGGACTTACATTGGAAACCATTGAAAAGTCAATATTTGCCAACATAGAGGCCTGCTCCTGGTCCCATTCATGTCCATAGCAAAACTCCAGTGCAAGGAGGGTCGGGCAAATGCTGCTTTTACTTCAGAGAAATGATGCCCTTTCTTGGAAATTCAGAGGCTGGGAGTTTACCAGGCTGTCTTTCAATGGCATGTAAGGGTTGATCCTGCCCTTGGACATATAGTGGAAAATCCATTGCAGCACATGGAAATAGGTGTATGGCATGGGCAGAGTTAAAGGGAGACTTACGGGTTCCAATTCTGGCAGGGCTGACGCAGCCCTTCCTCCTTGGGAGCAAGATCATCGGAGTTCCAGGCCCTTTATTATGTGGTTCTTTGGGGTACACACAGCTTTCAAAGTCAAGGTCTTCTCTGCTGTATGTGGACGCTAAGGGGGAAATCCTGGCTCCATTGAACTCAATGACAAAACTCCCATTGATTTCTATAGGGTCAAGAATTCCCCCTAAGCAGCTAAGTGGGTGGCAAACTCCAGTGGATGCAGATGAGGGTGGCTGTGGGTAGGCTGGTTTAGCAGTCTGTGATCCCCTTTTCCCCCGACCTCCGTAAAGGGCTCTGTGAGTTGCAGAGGAAAAGACCCAGGAGGTGGGGACGAGGGCTGCGGTCCAGTGCATCTTTTCTTTGATCCCATATGAGATTCCACATGAGTTAATGCTGACCTTTGTCACCACTGAACTCTGGTCATTGCCCTTGCACCAAATGAGGGGGGTGGCAGGTGGGGGAAGGAGATTGAGTGGCCAGTTGGGGCCCCATGAGGTGCTGGGGGCAAGGAAACAGTGAGTAAAGCCACACAGTCTCTATGCAGGCAGATCCTTGGGTTCTGAGAGCCAAGCACCCAGCTCTGCAGAGGAAGAGGCAAACCTTTCCGTCCCTCAAAGTGAAGAATGCAAAAGCATACTCTGCATGGGAAAACTGATGGAGTTTCTCAACCTCTGAGCAGGAAGAGCTGCGGGTAGCAGCTTGTGGCTTAGGGCACACTGGGATCTTGTGAAATGAAAGGCACTTGGGAAGTGCCAGGCATAGTGGCCATGAATTTCAACAGACCTATGGGAGACCTCAGCACTTCTGAGAATCAGATCTCGGATTGAGGAGCCTAGGTATGAACTCAGGAGCAGGCCTCTGTTTTAGAAAGTGTGTCCTGCTCCATTTAGGCCCTAAAATCTGTACTGGTAAGGCTAAGAGTTCAGGCCTTCACAGAAATGTAGAGTTGCCACAATTGTATTGGGAGCTTTGTGATATTTGGTGTCTTTCTTAAAGCCCCCGTTCCTGGAGCTATGTGGCTCCATGAGAAAGAAGTAAGTTCCTTGCCCTCTTAATGATGGAGAAAAGCTTGAATACATGACCCACATACAACCTAAATTCTCAAGAAAAGAAGGCAAAGAAAAAGAATCCCATATTTATTATTTTTTAAAACATCATGCTGTTTAAGCCAGTCTCACAGTTTTGGGGGGCCTGACTCATGATTTTGGAACCCTTGGGGTGGACAATCTGGTAATTAGCTCTTTTGTTTTAGAGCTCTCAGGCTCATCCCACAAACCCTTCCCCCCCACACAAGTAGTCTTGACTCTTGTCATTGGGCTGCCAACGTGGCTATGGGCTTCCAGCGTCTGGCTCATGGTGTTGCATCTAGCTTGCAGGGAAGAGGAATTGGTGAGTGCTGCTTTGAGACAACTTGGAACGGCCTGCTTCTGCTAAGAATACCCTCTACTGTTTTTGGGGGGGCAGGAGGAAGGAGAATTTGACTGGACAGCAGGAGAGGACAAAGTCCAAATGCATGTGTGGCAGGGAGGGGGGTTGCTCCCCCAAACCACCCCCTTTTGGTTCTCTGGTTAATCATTGGTGGGTGAAGGGAAATAGGGCCAGCTCATTGGCTGCTGCATGCTCCCTCTTGCCTGTTTAAGCTAAGTCTGGGCTGTGTGGAAGCCTCTTTTTCTCCAGTTAGCTGCCCCTCGGCTGTAGATGAGAAGCTGTGCCACGTATAGTGCTGCGGGTCTGATTTTAGGGCTCAAGTTGGCAGGTGGCCCAGTGGGTGTTTTTGCTCTCTTGTAGCCCCCAAAAGGCACAGCTGGGTTAGAAACAACAGGATTTGAGGTTCCTATAACGCTGCTACGATTACTGACGTGGTACAACTTGTGACCAGTGTCCAGGGTGGGCAAAGGCTAAAAGGGCCTGCTCTCAGAGGTAGACAAGACCTGGGGTTGTCCAGTTGGACCTTGTACTCATGGTGGGGGAGGGGCTTGAAGTCTTTACTGCCTCAGGTTCCCCTGTCCAACCTTGTGGCCTCTGTTACTTGCCACCAGCCCCACGCGGTAGGGGCAGGTAGAGGTTGCACAATGCAACTGAGTCCGTGGACTAGATTGGGCAGGTCTACCCTGAGTTGTTTGGCTCCTGGTAACAGTCTTGGAACCAGTTAAACCATGGTAACACTGGAACCAATTAAATGCCTGGTACATGAGTGCTGGGACGGGCAATGGAGTGCCCTCCCCACAGTTTAATTAATACAGTTGCAGCCTGCCATTTAAACCAGTCCCATGTGTCTGTCAGTCATTCCGCTGATTGTCCTGGTCAATGAAGCGCTCCCAGGGTGACTGACAGAGATCCCTCCTTCTCCCGCTTAATGGTTATTGGCAGAACAAGATCTTTAAACAAATATTTATTGGCTACTTCAACTTGAATTCGTGGGAGGGTAAACAAACCATCTGAGATAGCAGCCCCGGTCATTTTACACCTTTCCTAAATGCTTGTCCGACCCCCCTCCACCCACCACCTTCACCTCATAAGGTTTAGACTGGGAGACCATCAGACTGGAAAGGCCTTATTTCTGCTTTTAACTTACGGCTTTTGAAAAGGTTTTCAAATTATTAGCATTCACAGGTTGCAAATGCCTAGACAGGCTAATTTTTAGAATGACAGCCCAGGATGGGACAGGTTTCCAGGAGGTTTGCTTCATTGCATAGGCCTGAAGGCTGCTCTAATTTATCTCACATGGAATGATCCCCAGGAACCATTCTGCCAACCCAGGGCTTCTGGAATAAAGTGCATTCCAATCCATCCAGTGTCATCACACCCATCAGAACCCTCTTTATCAGAACGCACCCACACTGAAAGGGAGCAAGTGGTGGCTGTCACAGGGTAGCTGGTCCCTGTGAATAGACTAGGCCCAGCATCCTTGTGTCAGAACAGGTGGGGCCAATTGAACCAATTAAAGGGGGCAGGGCTACACCTGGGGCTCTGAAGACGGTGAGGGGCAGGAAGTGGTGGACAGAGTGGGGCAGGCTGTGTCTCCAGCCCCAGAGGAGTGGAGCTAACTCCTGTGCTGGGGGCCTGGAGCAAGGTGCTCAGGGAGGTAGCCCTGGGGCTGCTGTTCCAGAAGGAGAAGGGAGCTGACTGAGAAGGGTGAGCCAAGGATCTGTTTGTGTTTGGTTTGCTTATATTTGAAAAATCCACCATTTAAAGGAGACTGAGTGGGGCGGCGTGTGTCTGAGAGCTGGGGAGAAGTTTTATGCCAACCAAGGACATACAGGGGGAACCTCTGATGACTGTTTAAGGCAACTTTGTTCCTTCAGTTGGCATCTCTTAAAATGAGCATATTGGTTGCAGGGCTGTCAGCGTATCCATTTCAGGGAGATTTGTCTCTTGGGTGCACATGTGAGAGTGGTGGGGGGCAAAGTGGTGGAAAGCCCAAGGAAATACATACCCATGCTGTGAGATTTGGTGTGTGAGGGTTGTGGTAGGAAATTCACCATTTCAAATCTATATCTTGAATGGGATGTGAAACCAAGCTCCAAGCCACTTACAGTCACTAACAATATCTTTATAAGAGTACATGTATTAACTCCAGCACCAAACAGAATTCCCTCTGTGGTGTCATTTGGACGTAGTAGTCCTCGCTTCCTGTCCTAAATTATTGAGATGGGTTTCTTGAAGCTGTTAATCATCTTTTATATTCCAGCCCAGAGGTAATAGGTGGAGTGAATTAAAGCACCTTTTGTTTTCTTTGCAGAATTTGTATAAGGCTTAGTTAATCTTTGTAAATTGTTTATAGATCCTCGTTTAAAAAGCACTACAGAAGTGTCAAAAATCCGTTCTATGTAATGAAACTCAGCCGTTTGTAGCAGGTGGCACCAACCACCTAGGCTAGTTTGATGGCACTGAGAGAGGTTGCATTCAATGTGGACAAGATGAAATAGTTGGACAAAACTAGATTATGCACCTAGGAGCTGGAGTCTGATCAATTTTGCATTGGCATTAGCAGCAGCTATTACATGAAGAAATCTTATTTTGTTTCCCAAGAAGGCACTCTTCTTGGTCGCATTTGGTGACGTAACTTCAAGCTTTTTTTCACATAAGGTATAAAATGTTAATATCATTTCTGACCACACAGATCTTTTAGCGAGTAATTATATTAATTAAAAACACTTAATGGATGTTCTAGAGTCGAAAGGTTTAAATCCAGCAGTGGAACATGTGTACCTAATAACATAAATATTGAAAGCCCCTACTGTGCCAAGCCATATCAAGGGCATTTTTAGCCAACATACTTCTGGGATCATTAATGATTAATTAGTGTGTATTATAATGTAAAGCAAATGTCACCTTAGCTACCGGGGGACTGCTGTCATTTGAGAGGGAAACTTTCCAGTTGGTCACCCTCTATGTAATGAAAACTGCATCATAGTCTGCCATCTTGTGGGCAAAAGTGCAAATTTCACCCCCAAAATGAAACAAATGAACCTTTCTTAGCAGTATCCCCACGCTGTTGACAAGGCACTTTACAGAACATATTTTGTCAGTGATGCAGAATGGCTAACGAGTCTCACCTTAGTGGCAATTGATTTCAAAATAGAACAATGCAACAGCAAATGTTTTGTGGTGTATTTATGGGGGAAATGACTGACAAATTAAAATAACAGCACCTACTAAATAGTTAGAGATTGAGCAATGCACAGTAAAGTTGTTTAAATAATAATAATAAAAAACCATATATGGGATTAGATGGCTATAAACTGAATTACCTGAACAAAAAATAAGTTTATTATTACTCTGCTTATAACTCACCTCGTTGTTCCAAGGTGTTACAGTCCAAGTTGTTTGTGAGATCATCTGGTTGGAGACCTCTTGGCCTTTCAGCTTGTTACTGTGGGGTGAGTTCTAAAGTAGAAACTTGTTCTTCTGCAGACTTCAGTTTTACATTCTTTTCAGCAAAATCTACAAGTTCAGGTTTGAACAGCATAGTTTTATATGCATCCGTTATGTTTTTGCCGATGTACTGTAGCTCTCTTGAGAACTATGCTCTTCATCAATGGGGAAAATATTTAGGTCCTGCTTCTGCAAAGAGATACTCAAAAGACGGCCCACTCAGTTCAGTGCGGCTTCATGCAGGCACTGAAGTTTGACTGTATATCTCACTGCAGATCTGGACTGAAGACATTTGCTTTAATACTCTTTCCTTAATGAAATGTCCCCGGAGCCCCATGCTTCAGAAGGGGTGATAGGACTTAGCCTAAAACATAAGACCCCAATTCTGCAAACACTTTCACACATACTTAACTTTTTACATGTGAATAGTCCCATTCAACTCAAGGTTGCACAGTATGTTTGTGATATTTCACATGCCACAGCCATGTGATAAAAATGTATCAGTGTACTTCCCTAAAGCATGTCTGTTCAGATAACTTCAATCCAGACAGTAATTGTGAAATTAATGACTTTTTAGTTCAACTTCATTTTCAAAAGAGAAAGAATCATCTGATTTATATATGTCTCTTTTGTGAATAAAAAGTGTGCATGTACCCATGCCTTATAACTCCATATTTTAGGTCCTTTTTAAGCACAGTAGGATCTTTACATGACCATTTAAAAGACTTTTTTTATAATTTATGTCAACATTTGATATAATATCTTTTTAAAATCTGTAACTTTAATGTGAATATGAACTTAATTGATGAAAGTTCTAAAAGTAGCTACATTTCAAATATATAATTTTAAATTAATTTAAAAATGTGAATTATACTGTAGAAACATAAAACAAAGGGCTAGAATCTCTTTTCTGTTACAGTGGCATAGCATAAATCCAGAAGGATTAAATTTGAGGCGTTATTCCTGATTTACACCAGAGATGCAAATCTGGCCTAAAGCAGCAAGAAAAGGTAAAAATCAGTCTATCCTTTTTTACACTTCTGTAAACTTTAATTTTGAAAGTTTGAAAGTTGCACTATGGGTTTACAATAGAGACACGTAAAGGCCCTGCATTGTGGTGATGTTTAGCGGATAAGACAATAATATTAACTTTTCCACTGCTGAAATATACAACTTGTAGTGCAAACATCAGGGTAAGTTTGCCCTTCTCTTTGCTGTGACCTCTTCCAAAAGATGCCTCTTTCCCGTTCCATAACCCCTACCACTTTATATTAAATGGCACGTGTAATTTAATTGTTATATTTATTAAGTGGGTTGTATCTAATTTTATAAATGAATGGTGGCTGTGATGGACAGAATTGTATTATAAACGTGGTAACTGACTAATTGTTAGTATGAATCAGCTGGGAGTTGGAGTTTGCCACTCATTGGGACTGTCTTAATAACTCATATGATTACTTATTTAACATAAGTAAACTTTCGGTTCATGCTTCCCTGGGGCATTGCTATTATTTTCTAACTCTCAGATATAGTCCATTAGATTTTCAACTATTACAAATTTTTTATCTGTTTTATTCAAATAATGTTTCAAATGACAGGTTCATTCCTGAAGATGGCACAGCAAAGAGCAGATGTGTGCAGCCATTCTAGGCACATTGGTATTTTGTCAGGTTATAGATAGATACTGATATTAATCCATCTCCAATTGAAATTATTGAATATTGGTCCAGGATCCCTTTGTGGGTTATGAACTCTTTTCTCTTATCTGGCTGGCCTGCACAATGTCTCTGCTGCTCATGGCACCTAAATTACAAATATTGGCCAAGATCCTCAGCGGGTGTCAATCAGCATAGTTTCTCTGAGTTCAGTGAAGTAGTGCTGATTGACACCCACTGAGAATCTGGTCCATCGTCTTTTTCTCTTGCCTGATGTTTCTTTGTTTCTGGGGTCTGCTTTCTCCCAGGAGTCATTTCCCAGCAGATTTTTGGACCATCCGTAGGTTTCAAGGCCAAGTCTCCTAGCATGCTCTGCAGTTGGCTATCTCTGCCCTTCTAGTGGAATGAACTGTGTAGCAAAAACTTCCACAGGAGGAAACGTACAGAGGTTCCTAGCCCTGTCCAGCACTTTTGTGTGCGTGTGTTTGTGTGATTGGGGGATATAGGCCCTGATTATCAAAATACACTAAAAATGGGTAAATTCTACATCCAAGAACCTAAATTTTCATTAGATATAAGATACTTCTGGGTTTATTGCATAACACTCAGCCGCCAAGGTGAAGAGTCACCTCATTAAAAACCTAGAAAGTATATGTAATGTACAACTCATCAACATATTATACTCGGTCTGTGCTGTGGAAGTGATTTCTAATGTGCTTTAGATGAAGTAGGAGCCTGGTGGTCTCTTCCGCTGACTTACTAGGTAGCTTTGAGCAAGTCACATTAATCCTTCCCTGCTTCTGTTTCTACACGTGTAAGTTGGGGACAGTAATATTCACCTGCTTCAGAGCGGTGCTGTGAGGTTTAGTTTATGTTCATAAATGGCCTGAGGATTAGAGCTGGTCAGGAATTTTCCACTGAAATGATTTTCTGATGGAAAATGCCGTTTCTGCACAATTGAAATTTTCCATGCTGAAAATCACAATGAAATATTTCACTTTGGGTCAGTCCAACATGAAGCTACAGTTCCCTAATGTGGCACATGTGAATTGTAGTTTGGGCCCCCATTCTCCTCCATGAGCTGGGATCCCTGGAGGACTACCTCTCTCATGATGCAAAGTGGACTTCCCTCTGACCAAGCTGCATGATGCACCATGGCAGTTACGTGACTGTGAGTGCATTGTGAGAGATGTAATCCCATCAGCTAGTCTGGCTGTTAAAAGAGACATCAGACTCTTTTTTTTTTTTTAAATCAAAAATTTTTAGAATATTTTGTTCTGCAAATTTTTTTTGATATCTCAACTTTCATTCCAATTTGGGCTGAAATCAAAAGTTGAAATAGCAGAATTTCTGAGGGGATGGAAATTCTGAATTTTGCTCAGCGGTCCTTGGGATCCTAGATTGAATGGTTCAAAGTAAAGCTGAGTAAAATTATTTGAATGACCTTTTTATGGTCTTTTAAGAGCCTGTCAAAATGTTTGTCATTAAAACATATTTTCAATGAGAAATGGCTTTTTGACCAAAAGGAGAACTTTTGTGGAAAATTTTTGTTTTGTTGAAAGCTTTCTGTTTTTGTGATGAAAATCTGGAAATCAAAACCTGGCAAGTCTGCAGGAGTCCTGTGATATCAATGGGCACGCGTAGTGCAGGACAGTCCATGCGGCTGCAGTCTAGGAAATAATTTCACACAATGGAATCTTTTTGTTCTTTCACTTTTTTTTAAATAAAATCTAAGTTTCCATGTCAAAAATGCTATTAAAAGGACACCAGGGTTATGAAATGAAGAACTCCGAAGTCAGGCAATATCAAAGTTAAGGTTGCTTATGCAACCTTAACTCTGCCTATTTGTGCAGACTTTAGTGCAGATTCTCTTGTGTGCCAGAACACTGCTGAGCCCCTGGGGATGATGGGGGTAGAGCTGACTATCAGAAAGCTGCAACTGGCTCCCTGATTCTCACAGCTGGGTTGGCCCCTGTGATGCTTAGAGAAGCTTTTGGGCTGTTCTAAGTTACCCCACTGATGTAGGGTCCTTAATGGACCCTATTCCAGGATAGGATCAGTGAAATGGAGCTCTTGATGCCTCCTACACCATTGGTGGAGGTAGTCATAGGGGCTGGAGTCAACCTATCCATACCCAGCAGAGAGTTCTACTATGACAGGTGAATTCTCTCCTGGCAATGTGGTCAGAATCTGGTTCTTTACATCATCTAAGTGCTGCAAAGGGGCTAGACCTAAGGAGACAATCTGGCCTTTTCAGTTCATGCACACATATTGTTTTTCAGCTTTTGATGTCAATGGGACAATTCACTTGCTCGGAGGTTAAGCATATGCTCAAGTGTTTTGCTGGATCATGGCTTGAATGACACAGGGGTATTCCAGAGAACATGTGATCATATAATCCGTTGTATTTCAGTGCATATGCATAACAGGGCAGAGATAAGGTTGCATGGCAACCTTGGTGTTTCCTGACTTTTGAGTGCTTAATATTGCAACCTTCATGCTCTTTTAATGTACTTATTTGTCTGGAACATACATGCGTGTGTACAAATTATATTTATTACCCTGTTTATATATATACACTCAAACATAATGCGCACACACACACACATATTAGTGTGTTTGTTTTCTCCCTCTCATATTCTCATATCTAGATCTATAGATATTTAGCTGACTCCATTAATTTTTAAGATATAATTATATTATTAATGTATTATGTAAGTGGGTCTCCAAGTGAACTTTCATTATTATAAGCTATCATATAGTATCCTCTCTGGGTATGACCCCATGTTTCATTCGATCAATCTTCCTTGTGACTGCCATATTTTTACCATTAGAACTACCTACTAAACAAGACAGAGTTCTGACTAGAAAGACCAGCACTAGTGGGTGTGTATGTTTTAACCAACTGCATTCGCTCTAGAGTTGGAAATTTTGAAGACACAGCAGATTGCTGAACACAGAGATTCACAGACATATCGTGTTCAAATTGCCTTGGCTATTACACAGATAAAAATAGCTCTTGGTTCAAATTTTCTGCTTGCTTCTTCACAAATGAAGGAGTTAAATACTGAAAGGCAGGTGGATGCTGTAACTACTTTAGAAAAAAGATGAATAGGGTTGATGGCCAAAGCTACAGGGAATCTATTGACGGCCCAGATGCATACGCTGCCCATACTCCACACACAGTTCAAAGTGGGGTGAAGCTGCCTGGGTAATTGGCTATGAAATAACAAACCTCTGGGAGAAAATTGTCCATGTGCTTAATTGCTCATGTTCAGGGTAGCGTGTAGCCACCTGGTTGATTACTGCCCTTACCTATATTTGCAACCACCCACGTTTAAATGCACATACAATTGCTAGTACAACCCTGGCACGTTCATTTAGGGATCTTTCAAATTAAAGAAAATATAACCACCAAAGATCAGATTTTCTTTCTCATCTCAAAGACAGTAGGGCAAATTCAATCTTGGTGTAAATCCATTGAAATAAATGGAGTTATGCCTGGGTGACTTTGCCCCCCTGCTTAGTGGTTATGTGAAACGCTTATAACTAGAAAGTAGAACAAACTGCATGGGGAGAGAGAAACTGTTCCCAGTTCTTCCATATGTATTATATCTTCTATAATAGCAACAGTCATCTTAGTGGTAACAATGCCTCCCCACCTCTTAGTGCATCTCCTCATGTTGCTCTGCCTAATACTTAATAGGTTTGATTTTCCACTGCCTGGTGCAGTCCCTTGCACTAGTGCAAAGTGGGGGGTAAAATGGTACCATTCTGAATGGATAGCATTTTACACTCTCTCTGCACTGGTGTAAATGATTTCAGTAGGTATGGGGCAGCAGAGAATCAAACCCAATGCTTATTTTTACTAGGATCTCTTACATGTCACTGCATATAATAGAAAAATAGTATTTTATTGCACAATAACAACATCTTGGGAAGAATGTAATAGAAAAGTAAAATTGTCATGGTATCCCTCACCCTCTCGTTTTCAGGCGTTCATGTGATGTGCTCGCTGAGATTGCATTTGTTTTCAGGGTAACAGATTTGCAATTCAAGACCAGACCTTGAATCTTTGCTCCTGTATGTGAAATGATCTCCATTTGTTGATGATGTCCCGCAAAGGCCCCAACACACGTAGGTTCTAATGAACCTCCTGCATCAGCTGATATTTATAGTGGGCTAGATGCTGCTCTCAGTTGCCCAAATGTAACTTACTTGACTTCATTGGAGCTACTCAGAATTACCTTGGTGTAATTGGGATGAGAATCTGGTAGGGTGTAAATTTTTACCACCCAGCATGAGGATCTATCCAGTGACTATCAGTTTTAACCTTATAATCCCCAAGATGCTGCAGATAAGTCTAATGTCACTGAAACATTCACAGCGAAATACAGCACAGTTGACTTTACTTCTGCTTGTTATGAATACAAAATTAGGACCCTCTGCACCATTAGTGACTGGAGGGTTTACAGACCCGTTTTCTGTTTAAAACATAAACTTTCAAGCAAAACCAGGGCCACTTCTGAGAATAATTTGTTCTGCAGTGAAAATATGCAAAAATTCACATACAGGTGAGTTTCCCCGAAAATTCTGTAGGAAGGCAAACTGCCCTGAAACAGAACAGTGACACCTCTACTATCCTGGTCGCTTTGGGAACTAATTTCCCCTCTGTCTGTGTGGATAACTCCCATCTGCATCTGTTGGAACTGTGTGTGCACAGCATGGGGAGCATAGGGGAAGAATGGTCTTGTGGATCAGGCGCTTCCTTGGGACTCAGAAAATCTGGTTTCCTTTCATGGCCCTGCTGCAGATATCTTGTGTGAGCGACTGGCTGTATGGCTCAGTTTCCCCATCTGTAAGATGAAGATGGTAACGCTCCCTTTCCTGGCAGTGGGTTGCGAGGATAAATTCATGAACTTTTGTGAGCTGCTCAGATGCTGCCATGATGAGAAATATAGGAATACCCAGGCAGATCACATGTGGTGGTACAGGTCTCGACAAATTCACTGTCAGTGATGTAGTTTAATGGAATTCAGATCCATGCCGCAGTGCCCAAAGTGCTTAATGTCCAAAACAATAACCAAACGTCTTTTTCTTTGTACTAAGATTATGTGCTAACTTTGAAGAATCACTGCAGCTAGCTGTGAACAATGCAGGAAATGGGAAATCCCTGACTAGTACACAGTATCATGCAAATACTGCTGCGCTGTGCTGTGCTGTTTGCTCTGGCTTGTAAGACATACAGTACAAGACACAGTATCCGGCTCAGGTGGGTCACCAGTGAAATCCATCACAGCAGAGGTGAAATAACTCTGAACCAACCACTGCCAGTTCACTTGGGGATTTAATTTCAGATTCTCCTCCACTAAGGGAAAATCCCTCACTTAAAATACCATTCATATCTTTGGGGTGAACAGTAGATTCACCCCAACACCCAATTTAGCTCACTCTCTCCAGTCTCCTGCTCACTCTCTCCAATCTTCCAGCTTAATAGTGACCTGCTATGTGCTCTGGTTCCCGCTCCCAATTCACATTGGGTACCCAACTGCTGCATTCCACCCCAGAAGTAGCTGTACCTCAGCAGCGGCAGAAGTGAATCCTGCATATAAGGCCTGATCCTGAGACACTCACATGAGTTATCAGATGGACTACTGGGGTGGAAAAGGAGTACTCACATAAGTATTTGCAGGATTGACCCATCATTTGAGAAGTGCTTAGAGATCCTTTGGGATGAATGGCACTAGTATAGAGTTAGGTGATGCTATTTATTACTAGTTCATTACCTGAGCAGGTAAAAATGTGATTGCCCAAGATATGATGACAGCTCATTTTCCAATGTGCAATTCTGTAGTATGTCTCTTTGATGTTAGAATAAAAACTCATTTGAAATCTGAATATCATTAGATATACTTAAGCAAATAAGCTTTTGTACCTTCTAACTTTTAGAGACTTTGAACGTGGTAGTTTAGTAGGCTATAGCGAAAAATCCTGCATTAGTTAGCATCATTAATCTAGGGATGGTACCAAGCCAGGGCAATGGATCTAAATCAACCCTAAACTTTTGGATTAGGTTCCAACTCTGTGGCATGGACCCACCTCTAAATTAACCTTCTCATAATATGATACTTTAGCTTGAGAAATACTGTCATACAACCTCATGGTCTTCTTATTGTTCCTAAAGCCCCAGCTCCTGGAGTCCATCTATTCTCTGAGAACCTTAGCTGTCATTTTAAAAAAACACACAAACATAGTTTCTAGTCCCACAGTTGCTCAGAATAGCTTGAAAATGTGAACTCAATGGGCTCAAAGACCTAAAAGCAAATAGAAAGAGCCCCCATATTTACTATTTTCAAAATTTCATGAATTTTAAGCCAATCTCTTGATATTTTGAGGCCTGACTTGTGATTTTTGAATGTTTGGGATTGACTGGACAGGAGGGGTAAAACTGAGGACTTTTGTCCCCAGAATACGAGCCTAACTTTTTCAGAGGTGCTGAACACCCTAATTTCCTATTGATCTGTTGGTTACTTAGCACCTCTGGCAAAAAGGGCTTATGCAGAGCAGAGTGTTGGAGATCTGTGGGCAGGGAAGAGGAGGTTGTGCAATGAAGGACTGAAATGTGTCAAAATGAGGTTTACTTTCTTAAAACAACACTTTGCCTTTCATCAATTTGGCAGCCCCATTTTCATTGCTGCTTTGGCTTTTCTTTCCCTCCTTCATGAACGTGTTGCCATTTTCCTGCTTCCAGAGTGAGATGCTAGAGTCAGCTATCTTTGTTGCTGTTAGACACTTTCGTGAATTTGAGTGCAGAAATCAGAACAGAGATGGGACGGCAGCCAGTTGGAGTAGAGAGATTTGCATATTTATATACAGTTATTAATTGTACAGTGTTTATGCTGATCCCTACACTTCCATTGGCTAACAGCCACTATTAGCTGGAAGACAGGGATTCATGTACAGTATAATTACTGAGAAATAATTAGATGGTGTTTATGCAAATCAGGCAATCACAACCAATGAGAACTGTGTGACTGGGGGAAAAAGGGTACAGAAAGTAATGCTACTGCATCCCTGCTCTCTGATTGGTTGAGACAATTCCATTTTAGTATGACATTGGTTAACTCTTAGTGCTGATGAAATTGGCCCAGTGTAACCAGTCTGGGTTTATTTCAGGGAGGTCAGCAAGTTTAAGTTGATTGTTCCAACTTTATTGATTGCGTAGCCTTAACACCGTAGCTACATGGCAAACTTCAGTTGAAGATTATTATTCATTTTTACTACTTCCCTAGTTTCTTTCTAGGTGAACCTAACCCATTATTATTTTAACTTTTTAAATTTACGTAATTGCAATAAAAAGAATTTTATGCACATTTTGAGAACTGATAAAGAGAACAGAGTGCGTTTGAAGATACAGGAAAGCTACGCTGAAAAGTTATTGCAATAAAAAGAAAGCAAGTCTCAATAGGTATCTTTCAGTTGCAACATGAGAGGAGGATCAGTAAGCCATATTTCTAGGTGATATTGACAAGGCTAAATTCTTGCCTGATTTATGGAAGAAGATTTTTGCAAAATTTGAACTTGAGTTGATAATAGCAGATATTTAAATATATAGGTAAGAAACAAAGTCTTGGGAAAAAGATTAACTATTTCTCACTCTTTAGAAAAATGCATAAATTCATGGGCTGGAATGAGAAATTGTCTCCCTTGATTCTATTTTATTATAATGTAGACCTTCCATGTATATTAAAAATGGAGTTTTTAGAACTTGGCAACAAAGAGGGATCATTTATATTAAAGATTTGTTTAAGGATGACATTTTAAATAATTTGACCAATTTGTAGATTTTAATATTTCTGGAGCTTAGCTTTTCTGTTTCTTTCAAATAAGACATGCTATTCTTTGTGAATTAAAGAAAAGTATAGAAATGCAAATGTCACAGATTGAAAAATTGTTGTACAAAGAGACTGTCTCACTAAATTGATTTCAAGGCTACATGGAACATTGTCAGTATCCTTAGACAAAGGCAAATTGGAAGTTAAAGAGAAAAGTGGGAGAGATTTAGGTAAAGAACTTAATATAGAAGAATGGGAACAGACGGTTAGTTTAATAAAATGGATTTATCTGGAAGTAAGACATCAGGTTGTTCAATTTAATTACATCCTATACATAGAACATATTTATATTCTATTAAATTGCACAAAATATATAAAGAGATTTTACTGTGTTATAATAACAGCGAGATGCTGTACAAGAGGGAACACATTCATGTGCTTAGGAATTATGCTAAGATCAAACACTCTTAGATAAAGATTCTGCAGACTATTTCAGAAGTTGTGCCATGTAAATTGAAATCTCAGTAATCTTTAGCTTGAATTATGAAGAGCTTGTTGACTATACCGATGGAAGAAGGAGGCTTCTTCTGTGGTTTCTTTAAACTATTTCTATTGCACTTTCCAATGTTCAAACAATAGGAGAAAAATAGGTCAAAAGAGGACAGAATAGGAAGGATGGTTTGGTGTAGTGGATAGCACTCAACTGGGACTCTGGAAGTAAGGATTTGGTTCCTGGCTCAGCCACAGCCTTCCTTTGTGACCTTAAGCAAGTCACTTAACCTATCCTGTGCCTTAGTGCCCTGTGTTTAATATGAAGATACTTCACAGGTATGATGTAAGAAAAAATTCCATTAAAGTTTGTGAGGTGCACAGATCCGATGGGGATGAGAGCCATATAAGTACCTAGGGAGAGAGTGAAGGTGCTGGAATCTGTCTTAACAGAACACTGACTGTATAAAAATCAATAAAATTCTCTGATAGTTGCAAAGCTCTTTATGGAGAAAAGCTGGCCATGTTCTTGGGGGTTTGGGTGGTGAATCCCTGCTGAGTAGTGAGCAAAAGTGGTATTTGGTCTATGAGATTTAGAGTAATTTCAGTGGTGGCAGATTTGAGGGGGATAGCTGTGCTGTACATGTAGAACAGTGGGAATTAGTGATGTGTGAACGTCGTCAGAGCTTCAGTTTGGTTCACATACACATTCAGCAGCTTGGATGCTTAGCCAAAGACTATTCAAACTTCTCAGCCAACCATCCTGCACCAGAGGTAGGCGGGCTGGGGCAGAGCACCTGCAGACTCTAGGAGAGCATGGAAACCATCGCAAATAGAGATGAGCTTTAAACGAAACCCTACATCTGACACTCCCAGCTCCAAATTTAGCGAAGTTTGGAGCAACATCCAAACTTTGTGGCCTGAGCTCTTCTCTCCTGAAAGAAAAGGCATGCCAAAAACTGGAGGGAGCGGTCCTCTGTAATCCCTTGTGGAACCAGCTACCATATAACGTCTCTATTATTATCCTTGAAAATGAGATTAAAAACAACTTAATGACCTGAATAACACAGGAATATGAGCCATTGGCATGTTCTAAACAAGTGGCCCAATTCCCAGGGAACTTTCTGTCTAATGAGTGTCCACAGCTAATCTGTACAAGTACGTTAGCCAGCGCAGTTTGGAGTGACTCCTGGAGGTGAAACAGTTAAAAATATGGTCTCCTTAGTGGTCAGATTTAGGCTTTGAAGTTAAGGGCTAGATCGTGTCACGGAGCCATTGTGTTGAGTAGATGCGGTAAGGTGGAATCACATTGGGTTGGGGGGAGGGATTTCTTGCCTCTCCTCTCATGACTGGCCAGTTTTGTTGGATGGAGCAGTGGAGTGAGGGTGCAAGGCCATGGCTTCAGCATGTTCAGTGCTATCTGAGCCACTGGGGCATTTGAGGGAATGCAGAGACTTCACTATCCCTGGCACTGTGCTGGGGACAAAAGGTGTGTTGCCTATCGGGGGAGGACCCTTAACTACTGTCGCTTCAGAACCAGAGAATGAACTGAGAAACCTTTTTATTAGGGCTGTCGATCAGTCGCAGTTAACTCATGCGATTAACGAAAAAAATTAATCGCAATTAATCGCAGTTTTAATCTCACTGTTAAACAAGAGAATACCAATTAAAATTTAATAAATATTTTGGATGTTTTTCTACATTTTCATACATATTGTATTCTGTGTTGTAATTGAAATCAAAGCGTATATTATTTTTATTACAAATATTTGCACTGTAAAAATGATAAACAAGAGAAATAGTATTTTTCAATTCACCTCATACAAGTACTGTAGTGCAATCTCTTTGTTGTGAAAGTGTAACTTACAAATGTAGAATTTTTTGTTACATAACTGCACTCAAAAACGAAACAATGTAAAATTTCAGAGCCTACAAGTCCACTCAGTCCTACTTCTTGTTCAGCCAATCGCTAAGTCAAACAAGTTTGTTTACATTTACAGGAGATAATGCTGCCACCTTCTTGTTTACAATGTCACCAGAAAGTGAGAACATGCATTTGCATGGCACTTTTGTAGCCGGCATTGCAAGGTATTTGCGTGCCAGATATGCTAAACATTTGTATGGCCTTCATGCTTCGGCCACCATTCCAGAGGACATACTTCCATGCTGATGATGCTTGTTAAAAAAATAATGTGTTAATTAAATTTGTGACTGAACTCCTTGGGGGAGAATTTTATGTCCCCTGTTCTGTTTTACCTGCATTCTGCCATATATTTCATGTTATATCAGTCTCAGATGATGACCCAGCACATGTTCATTTTATGAACACTTTCACTGCAGATCTGACAAAATGCAAAGAAGGTACCAGTGTGAGATTTCTAAAGATAGCTACAGCACTCGACCCACGGTTTAAAAATCTGAAGTGCCTTCCAAAATCTGAGAGGGACGAGGTGTGGAGCATGCTTTCAGAAGTCTTAAAAGAGCAACACTCTGATGAGGAAACTACAGAACATGAACCATCAAAAAAGAAAATCAAACTTCTGCTGGTGTCGGTCAGCACTGCTTTGGATTGTTATCGAGCAGAACCCATTATCAGCATGGACGCATGTCCCCTGGAATGGTGGTTAAAGCATGAAGGGACATACAAATCTTTAGCATATCTGGCATGTAAATATCTTGCGATGCTGGCTACAACAGTGCCATGAGAATGCCTGTTCTCACTTTCAGGTGACATTGTAAACCAGAAGCGGGCAGCATTATCTCCTGCAAATGTAAACAAACTTGTTTGTCTGAGCAATTGGCTGACCAAGAAGTAGGACTGAATGGACTTGCAGGCTCTACACTTTTACTGTTTTATTTTTGAATGCAGCTTTTTTGTACATAATTTTACATTTGTAAGTTCAACTGTCATGATAAAGAGATTGCACTACAGTACTTGTATTAAGTGAATTGAAAAATACTATTTCTTCTGTTTTTTTGCAGTGCAAATGCTTGTAATCAAAAATAAATATAAAGTGAGCACTGTACATTTTGTATTCTGTGTTGTAATTGAAATCAATATATTTGAAAATGTAAGAAACATCCAAAATATTTAAATAAATGGTAGTCTATTATTATTTAACAGTGTGATTAATCATGATTAATGTTTTTTAATTGCTTGACAACCCTAGTTTTTATTCTAATGAAATTGTAGGCGCTCCTGACAATGGAGCAAAATCTGCAACGAAACACTGGGCTAGATTCACCCTTGCTAGCACAGTGTGGCCTTGTCATGGCCCAGGAAGGGTTCACCATGGGTGACCCATCTCTCCTTGGTGGTTATATTGGCTAGCCTGTCTGCACCAATAGCTAGCTCCACAGGAGCGGATTCAGCAGGGCTGCACGCATTGGCGTGTCCCATCACAACCTGCCATACTTGCCTAGTGACTAGTGCCCTCTATGCTTTGGGCTGCTCTGGCCTTCTGTGTGATCTTTCTGGTGCTGGGTGCCTGCACTCTGGTTTATGCTGGTAAAAACCAGGAGTAAATCTAAGTCTTGTAGTCCCAAGACTTTTCCTGTCCTGATGTTTTTCCATTCTCCTAAGAAGGCTGTCCAGTAAAATCAAGGTAGGGTATGAAACAAGGCAAACAGGCAGATTCCCCTGCTTGCTGAGATGCATCATGTTGACCTCTCTATCAGCTGTGATAAATCCAGGAAAGTGAGTAAAGTGTAAGTAGCTCACTGTCCTCATAGAATTGTACAAATGGAAGGGACCTCGAGAGGTCATCTAGTCCAGTCTCCTGTGCTCATGGCAGGACTAAGTATTATGACCATCCTTGACAGGGGTTTGTCCAACCTGCTCTTAAAAATCTCCAATGACAGAGATTCCACAACCTCCATAGGTAATTTATTCCAGTGCTTAACCACCCTGACAGGAAGTTTTTCCTAATGTCCAAACTAAACCACACTTGCTGCAATTTAAGCCCTTTGCTTCTTGTCCTATCCTCAGAGGTTAATGAGAGCAATTTTTCTCCCTCCTCCTTGTAACAACCCTTTATGTACTTGAAAACTGTTATCATGTCCCCTCTCAGCCTTCTCTTCTCCAGACTAAACAAACCCAATTTTTTCAGTTTTCCTTCACAGGCCATGTTTTCTGGATCTTTAATCATTTTTGTTGCTCTTCTCTGGACTTTCTCCAGTTTGTCCACATCTTTCCTGAAATGTGGCATCCAGAACTGGACACAATACTCCAGCTGAGGCCTAATCAGCGTGGAGCAGAGCAGAAGAATTACTTCTTGTCTGGCTTACAATACTCCTGCTAATACATCCCAGAATGATGTTTGCTTTTTTTGCAACAGTGTTACACTGCTGACTCCTATTTAGTTTGTGATCTACTATGATCCCCAGATCCCTTTGAGCAGAACTCCTTCCTAGGCAGTCATTACCCATTTTGTATGGAAAATGAGCTGTAACCTCTTTTGCACGTTCACTGCACTCTGAGATTGTTGTAAAATGTCCAGGCACCATGGTGCTGACAGACTTTGGTCAGTGGCTGAGAAGTCTGTCTAGCATCACTTGAAATGAATAAAACTAGAAAGGAATGGTGAGCCACAAATAGTTGGCAATCTGGTTCACTAAACAGTGATATGACACCTCATCCTCATCTGGGATTCATTCAGATCAGCACTGAATACTTTGATTTGGAGCAATTTATATAACTCTGGATCCCTTTGTTGGAAAAGAGATTTTTGCTGAGTATTTATCACCCGGAACTATATTGTCCCTGACTTGCCTTCCTTTTAAGTGTCAAATGAGGCGGTGTATTCATTCGTTGATTTTGCACCAAGTAAGCAGGTGCTAGACTTTGACAATCATTTAGAATGAAAGGTAAAATTTGTACCCTGTGTGTTGGCAATTTTCTGCCACTCTTATTGGTTCATATTCTCTCTGTATATATAAAGTCTGCTGCAGTTTCCACGATATGCATCTGATGAAGTGAGCTGTAGCTCACGAAAGCTTATGCTCTAATAAATTGGTTAGTCTCTAAGGTGCCACAAGTACTCCTTTTCTTTTTGCGAATACAGACTAACACGGCTGTTACTCTGAAACTTGCATTCTTCTGTGATCCACTGAAATATCCTTCCTTCCTGAATCAATTAATTAATTAATTAAATGGAAGACTATCAGTTTTAAGCAGGAAACAAAAGAGGAGACTTCAAATGGAGTCTTACTAATGAGTTAATCAGCACATTTAAATGCTAATAAGCACAAGTTAGTGACTGGATCATCTGCCTTCTATTGTCCATTGGGAAACTACATTCAGGAAATTAAACCAAAATTCGTATTTAATGTACTTTTCTTATGAATTAATGTGCATATTTAAATCTATTGTGCAGCATCGCTTTTAGTGCATGCTTTTCCTCCATTGTCTGTCTCCATTAATAATTGCTATGCACTAATAAAAATTAGGGAATGAAGAAAATAATACTAATAATGAATTCTGTCACTGGCATGCAAAGATCCTCATTAAAGCCAGCGATCCACATGTTGTTGTTTAAATAAATGTCTGTAATTCTTGCCTTTGCATCTAGAGTGTCCATTTTTTCCCCCTATGAGCACAGTCAAGTCTTCCCTTGTTGACTCAAATTTCCTTGGTTCTGAGGGAAGGGACTTTGTCTCCGAGGAGAGGAATGTAATGCCATTGAGCTAGAGAAGGAAGCTGAACGAGGAATTCCCATGTGGGTCAGGTACCTGATCCAGTAACGGGATTTAGAGGTCCAGGACTATTTGTCTCTCTTTCTTCCCTGTAATGTCAATATAGGGTCAGCTATACCAGATCAGACCAATCTAGTATCCTGGCTCTGAGAGTGGCCAGAAGAAAGTGCAAAAATACTCCATAGAGGACAATTATCTAGCCCATACAGGAAGACTTTTCTGAACCCCTGTCAATTGGAGGTGGACTTATGCTCCGGAGCATGAGAGTTCCTGTCCTTTTGATTATTTTTCCCTGTCTAACAACCGTGGATGTTTTCATCCATGTAAAGTTGAAGGTTGGTGGTAAACAAATTTCCATATGCAACTCTGAAAAATGTTTTGTGCAATACAAACAGTAAAAGAGGCATGTGAATACAAGAGATAAACAGGGGGAAATATTTCAGGTTTCAGAGTAGCAGCCATGTTAGTCTGTATTTGCAAAAAGAAAAGGAGCACTAGTGGCACCTTAGAGACTAACCAATTTATTTGAGCATAAGCTTTCGTGAGCTACAGCTCACTTCATCGGATGCATATATATATATATATATATATATATATATATATATATAATATACAAGAACACAAAGTAGATAAACTTCATCTAGTACACTAACTTGCTAGGTAAATGGCAGCTGAATAAGAAACATGCAGACATGCTGACTGACTTGTTCCCTGTTTTTGCACTAGAAAACCATTTGGCTTTGCCTGTTAATTTTTGTAGATACCATTAAAAGTAATACCGCAACTAATGTTATATCAGACCCAATTACTCTGGTGCGCTGCTTCTATTTTTTTTTTCTTTCATGCTGTGGCATTTCCTTTCCCCTGAAAACACTCTTTCACTCAGTCTAGCAATTAACTGCTTGAACAGTATAATAAGGAAGCAATTAAGAGGTGACAGAGAAAAATTAACACTCCATTTCACATTAAAGGCCAAGTGAGTATCCTTGCCATTGTGAGTTAAATGTGTCTTTGAAAACCTGTAGTTTGGATGTATTTTCCTTTTGAATAAGAAGCCAGCTCCATGTTTTTTTGTCTAGTGTCCCAATCTGAAAATGGATGATAACTAATTGGGTGCTGTCTGCTTCAATGAGCTGTATTAATTGTAGTTTGTTCTCCTGTAAGTGTCAAGGAAAACAAAATCTTTGTAATGTGTAGGCACAATGTATGCCGTCTTAATTTGAATATGCAGGCCATGTACCAGAGCAAATAAAGCAAACTACTGGATGCAATGTTGCCATGGCAGACAGTATTTGCATAATAAATAACAGCTATCATGAGACTTTCTTTATGAAGTTCTCTCCTGTGTTGTCAGCTGTAAGGGTCTCCAATAAAGGAGCCAATATTGAGGAAGTAAGAGTGTGTTTTGCTTGCAAATGCAACACCCAACCACAGTCATTGTTAAGAATACATCGTTCTGGTGTTGCTGGCTAAATGTAGAACTCGCAAGCTACGCATGGAGGTACAACCACATTCACATAGTGTTTCGAGTCAGACTGGATTTCAGATGGTCTGCTTTGGAGAGCGTAAGTGTGAGTTGTGTTTGTTAGCTTGGCCTGTGAAGCGCATATCTTCGCCAGACCACCCTCTGCAATATCCAGGCCAATGTGACAAAAGAACAATTGCTTTTTATTTTATAAGGGTCTGTGGGCTCAGTTGATGTCCGTGGGAGTTTGCTGTTGACTTTAAAAACAGGACCAAGCTGCAAACATATCCTGAAAGAGCTGTAGGCCTTGATCCTGCACCAATGAAGTCAATGAGAATTTTGTCATGGACTTCAGTGGCAGCAGAGTCAGGCCTTTGAAGTCTGTGGATGAGGTTCTGAGTGGTGTGTCTAGCAAACCCAGGCTGGGGAGCTATGGTGGCTTTATGTGATCTTTATGTCCTCCTGCTTCTTGGTTGCGGTGGGAGCTGGAGTGTCCCTTAATGTAAGTTAGGCAGCTTTGACTGCAGGGCTGGCTGTCTCCGCTTGCCTATGGGCAGCAGCCCTGACCTAAATCTCCGCTTTGTGCTGCAGCCCTACCCCACATAGTCCCTACACTGGGCTTTGTAATGGGCTCCTTGGAAGACAACCTGTAGTTGTCTACCTCCTGTGCGGAGGGAATTCTTGCCCCACTTGGATGGATCACAGGGGCTTTTAGGCTGTTCTAACCTCTTTATCTGTATTCGGGGTGAGAATTTCACCTCATGTTACTAACCTGACAAAATAATACGTTCCATCCTAGGACTTTTTTTTTGTTTTAAGTGGTGATTAGATCCTATATTAAACCTCTTTATTGTAGCCTGTCCTGCTCCCAAGAGACAGATATCCACGTCCCTGTGCTCCTCAGTGCTGAGATATGATGGTGAAGGGGACTCGGTAGCCGCCTGCTGTAGATAGTCACTGCCACTTGTGGAGGGTTTTTTC
Source organism: Lepidochelys kempii (assembly GCF_965140285.1). Taxonomy (NCBI): domain Eukaryota; kingdom Metazoa; phylum Chordata; order Testudines; family Cheloniidae; genus Lepidochelys; species Lepidochelys kempii. The sequence continues at coordinate 96,921,121 of NC_136388.1, read as the reverse complement.
CTGACACCCATGCTGCCACTGTCAGCAGAGATGCTGAGGCGGGAGACAGAGCATTTCCCTTGCCCCTAGAGGCTATAGTTAAAGCACAGCATGGGGAAGCTGACACTACTACTGCCTGGGGCTGCACCTCTTCTTGCTGATAGCTGGTGGCTCTCAGTGACAGTCCGCTATGGCAGCTCCTATATCCCCTGGGATCCCTCCCCCGTTCCTTTGAAGGCCCATGTCAGAACAAACCCCTCAAGAGGAGGTAGTTGAAATTTCTTTGTTTCATCTTCAGCGGAAGGAGTTCCGGTTGCAGAGCTCTGCAGAACTTTCATTACCAAACTACCAGGCTTTGTGAGATACGTCCGGTGGCAGGCTTCCTTACTAACCACAAGTCCATATTTACTGAAAGGTTGGTGGACACTTGCAGCAAGTGCAGGCCCAGTTCCAGGCAAACATATTGGAGATTGTGGCTTCATATTGAAGCTCATGACTTTGAGGCAATACCAGATGGTTTTGACTGGCTTTTACTTTGAGCTTTTTCACTTTGGAGAGGTCAGGCGCTACAGATCTCAAACCCAGCGCCACCATATAGTTAAGCAAGACCCTTGCCCTCTCTGCTACTGCCCAGCAAGGGCAGATGAGAAAACTACAGCTAAGAGGGGCTGTTGACTCAGCAGGATCCACTGACTAACAGCAGACCCCTGATTGGACATAACGCTTCCTGTTCCTGCCACACCCCTTGTCTGAGCGACTAGTTATTAGGGGTCTGGTCAGCAGCAGGCCTGAGACCAAATTCCTGTTTCCTTGCCTGGTTCCCACTCCTTGTTCCTGTTAACTTGCCTTGTTCCTGGCTCCTGCTTCCTCACCCTGACTCCAATAACTGACTCCAGCTTGACCCTTGGCATGACCGCTGGCTCTAACTCTATTTCAACCCTTGGCGTGGCTTCTGACTGGTTTAACCCTTGGTGTGACTCCTGACCATGGCCATGACTCTGCTCTGAGCTCTGACCACTAGGTCAGACTACCCACGTTACAGGCCCTGACAGGAGAGGAAGGGAGAGAAAGGGGCATTGGAGCAGATCTTGTTGAACTTTTCTTCCAAAATGTTGGTGAGATCTTTGTCCCAAGAAGGAAGGATGGGAATTGGAAGGATTTGAGTAGGGAATCAAAAGTAGCAAATAAGCAGCTAGGTTTATAGGCTTGGAAGGGTGGGCAATAGGCTATCTGACAAGGGATATGGCAGAGCTGAAGGAGGAAAGAACAAACTTGTAGCAGAAGAAGTCTGTGTGGTTACGGGACTTTCTCCAGAGTCCTATTGTGGTTCTGGAGCAGAGGATGTTGGGGGTGAGCCAACATGCACTGGTACATGTGTTTTGGCCTGGAATGTGCAATCCATTATGACATTTAATAAATAGGGAGGTGGATTTCATAGTTCCGTAGAGTTTCAGGCCAGAAGGGACCATTAGATCATTTAGGATGCTGGCTTGTGTTTTATAAATCAAAATAAACAACATTAGCTAGGAGATTCCCTCTCCAATATTCTTCAGTTTAACAGCTTATTCCTGCATGATAGTGCTATAGTGATTCTGCAGTGTTTTCCATTCTATTTATTTTTATTACAACAATTTTTTAAATCAATACTGATTCTTTACACCAGTTGGACTCGCACTAATAATCTGGAAGACTCATTGCAGATCACCAAGCCTTGCAAATTATTAAGTAGGCAAGCAAACACACTCAAGAAAATTAAGGATATTGTATGTACTGTGTTCAGTACACTTTGGATCAGGGCAAAAATGAAGTCAGTGGAGATGGCTTGCCTTGACTGGTCTAGGATCAGGCCCTTACTTCAGTAAAGGTTCTCTAGATTTAATTATGGTATTTCATAGTGTTCAAGCTAATGCGTGGTGGTGTGATCTGTAGAAGTAATGAACTCTTAGTCACATGAGACTTTACACCATTACCTCTTCTATTAAAACTTTCCTGAGAAGGTGGGTGAGACTGCTGGGTTTCTTGTGAGAATGGTCAGGTTTGGGGATTAGCGAAGTGAGAATTACATAAACTCCTTGACCCTGCCATACTTTATCCTCCTTCTTGAAATAAAACAATGCTATAAACTTGTACGAGATTGTCCAATCTGTGCTGTCAGTAGCTAAGGAAAAGCAGAAGTTACCGTATCACGTATTTAGGTGGACTTTTGAAATTGGTATAATTTTATTTTTCAGGGGCAACCTGACTGTTTGCTGGTGTGTTAAATAAAACAGTCTCTTGCAATTTATCTTTGGTTGTGTAAATGTTTTATCACCAGCAGCTACAACCTTGTAGGTGAATCTGATGCATTGATGTTAGTGAATGGGCCCCTTGTTTATTTTCTCCAGCTCCTGATACCTGCTTCTAAATAAAAGGAAAAAACTCTCTTCAAATAAGCAACCCAAGATCTAATACAACAGCATGGTATGTGTCAGTTCACACTGTGTCACGTGACATAAATCTACTTAATATAACCCACTTGAGGTGACATTTGTGTTACACCTTATCACAGAATTCAGAAATAACACTTGCTTTCACAAGTAAGTAATTATCCTTGCCAGTTGATGGTGTTTTGCTATTTGCAGGTCAAAATGGAAAACAGGCCTGGTTTAGCGAGTTTGTCTTGAAAAAGAATAGTAGGGAAAGAAAACTGGTGGGAAGGAGATCTGAGACGGCTCTAACTACGTGAAAGAAATTATGTTGGGGGAAAGGATGTTTGTCGCTTGGATGTCATGTGACAGAGGGCTTGAACTACAACAGAGAGAAACCCAGATGAGGTTTGGAAAAGCTGCTATAACTTTTGGGCTGTGAGCGAACAGGAGTTTAATTAAGATCAAAGGGGAATTTTAAAGGCAAGAGAGAAAATATTAAACATTGCCAAAAGTACTGATGTGGATTCTCACCCTCCACATAACTCATCCTCAGCAACAGGAGCAAGGATTGAGGTCTGATCTCCCCATCCCACAAATGTGCTGCAGCTTGATCATACTGGCCATTTAAAAACCTGTACTCCAGCCCATGTGTATCCTGATCCTAGTGCATTTATACCTATAGCTTATTCCTTTTTGGAACTAATTCTCATTTGTGTTAAGATCTTCAGGGCTGTAAGCTGGTGTAAATGAGAATCAAGTCCTTTGTCTCTAGTGGGAACAGAACAGTTTCTCCTCCTAAAATGAACTCAGACTGGCCTTAATTCAGTTATGAAACTGAATGCATCCCCTCCCCTGCCTAGTGCAATGATTACCTGAAAGTCAGAGCTGTATCAGCAGCAACATCTTGTGGATACAGTGAGAAAGCAAAGAAATAGCTGAAACAATTGTGCTGCGGATGTTCTTTGTGTTGGCTCACCCTTACTTAACAGCCTAAGTAAAACAGTGACAATAAGTAAGAGTGACCCATGTAACTATGCCCCTTTGCTATATGTGGTAGCATTTGACTTTTAACTTGCTCTGTAGACAATTGTTTTGTGTCAGGATGGGAAGGGATTGCTCGCAATTAGTTGTCAGGAGAAGCGGTTGTCTGTGTCAATAGGGACTGGCTCACTCTCCACAAGAAGATCCCTCACAACTCTCACTTGCTGCCTCTCTGATTCTTCTGGGTGGTGACTGGATTCTGTTCTCTGTCCTTTTTCACACATGCTGGAGGCTTTTTTCACAATCATGTCATGGTTGCACATTGTACCACCAATTATCAGGGAAGTGCATATAGGGCCATAGGATAGGAAGGGATCTCACTTAATCCAGTCCCTTGCTATACCAGTTAACCCCATCATATCATCCAATTCATAAACTTATCAAGCTCCAGTTTAAAGCTTGGTTAGGTTGTCCTCCACGCCCATTCCTTCTCATGGGACACTGTTCCAGAACCTCACTCCTCTGATGGGTAGAAACCTTCCTCTCATTTCAGAGTAACAGCTGTGTTAGTCTGTATTCGCAAAAAGAAAAGGAGTACTTGTGGCACCTTAGAGACTAACCAATTTATTTGAGCATAAGCTTTCGTGAGCTACAGATCACGAAAGCTTATGCTCAAATAAAGTGAGCTGTAGCTCACGAAAGCTTATGCTCAAATAAATTGGTTAGTCTCTAAGGTGCCACAAATATTTCTTTTCTTTTTGCTTCCTCTCATTGTAGTTTCAGGTTACCTGGTTCTGACTTGCTTTGCACAAAGTGATTGTCCTGTCCCAATTCCCCACCTGAAAGAAGGACGACGAAGTAGAAGGAACACAGGTACCTGCCAATGCTTATAGCTTCATTGCTGCTCTCCCCACATGTGCAACTGTGGGATAAATCTTCAGCCTCTGGCCTCTCAAAATTGAATAGCACTGATTATGAAGTGTGAGTGACCAAGACCACCAGGTGATGCACTGTTACAGCCTCCCCCCTGGGCAGAAAGCTTGAGGGAGGCCAGCAAATGAGTGAATCTACCCAATATGGGGTGACATTTTGTGCCAGGAAGGTGAGAGTTCTCCCCCGTTGTCAGTGATGACATTTCTGTTCGGTGGAGTCACTCCAGATTGGCACAAGTTTCATTGTTTATACGGATAAGGTCCAAAACTCTGCAAAGACAAGAAGAGCGTTATAAGGTGTGATACTTAAGTTTCTCAGCCATCTCCTCGGTGTGCTCTTGTAACCTCATTGATTTCCATGAGGTTGCGGCACTCAGAGCAGAATTGCACCTAGTCTAATGTGCCTCTGTGAGTGTTTCCCAGCTTTCAAAATGTCGAGACACTGGAAATATTCACTGTAAATTTATTTACGCTATTTTCACAGCTTTTCTTTAATTAAAAAACTTACAAACTAAGCTCACAATGTATATTTCCTGATCTCCCTCCTTGGGCCTAACTGCTACTGCCATAGCAACTGTGCAACCTGCTCCTCCCTCCCATGCCTGTCTGCTCAGCTGATGTCCCTATGCTGGCGGTGCCTCCTTCTCCCCTCTGTGCTGCCTCATTCTTTCCCCCTTCACCCCCACCAGTGTCCATGGTCGTGGGCTGTCCTTGCCATAGCAAGCGGAGGTGAGCATGTCTCCTTTCTCCTCTTCCCCCCCGTCTGGCAATGGCGAAACTATACAGTGGGATTCTGCTGTGTGACATAAACACTGCTCCCTGCAGCAATGAGGAAATGGGCAAAGATGTCTTTAGAAATGGGCCTGAACCAAATCTTCAGGTCCAAACACCAGAGAAATTCAGAGCTACCAGGACACAGAGCATTCAAGCAGCTTACACCACCCGTGACTTTCTGCCTGCGTTAGGTGCCAGTGGCCTCACGCCTAGGCCCACAGGGATGCTGAGTGAGAGCCTTACCCTCTGCACTGCTGCATTGTGGGCTCAGATGAAGGAACTGCAGCTAATGCCCCACCACCAGATGCTTCCCCTGCTGACTCAGGAAGGTCAGGTAACTAGAAGCCGGCTGCTGATTGGACACCACTGGATATAAAGCTTCCTGTTCCTGCCCCCACCCTATTCTGAGTAACTAGTTGCTAGTTTTGTTGCTGCCTAGACCTCTCAGACCAAGATCCTGCTTCTTTGCTTGGCTTCTACTCCTTATTCCTGTTACCATGCATTGTCCTCATTCCTGCTTCCTTGCCCTGACCTCTACTGCTGACTCCATCTTTGACTTTTGGTGTGATTTCTCACTCCAACTCTGACTAAACTCTTGGCATGGCTCCAACTCTGACCTTGGCTGTGATCTTTGGTGTGACTTCCAATCGTGACCTGATTCCACCCCTGGCTCTGATCACTAGCCAGACTTCCTTGTTGGTCTCTGCTTTAATTCAGGCCCATGTCCGTGTCTACTGTGGTGCCTTCCATTACTCTCTCTTGCCGCTATCTTGCACATCATAGAAAATCTCTTTCCAGGTCTCTGTTGACACAGCCGGGACCCCTGTGCAGCAGTTCTGCCCTACAGACCCTCTGCCACATCACCTGTAACTAGAACTGGTTGAAGCTTTAAAACAGACTTTTTTGGGGTCATCAAAAAAGGCCTAAAACATAAAATAGGTTGTGAAAAATTGTCCATATTATATCAAATGTTCATGTTTTGTGAAAAATGTCCCGACTTTTAATCAAACAGTTTCAATAATTATTTTTTTTATTAAAAAAACTTTGAAACAAATTTTTTATTTAAAAAAGTTGGTGAATTTTTTTTTAAATGGTCCATTTTGAACCCTGGGAACCGAAACAACAACTTTATTGTTTTGAATATTTTCATTGTTCATCCAGCTCCGCAGTAACTGAAGCGAAGCAACAGTAACAATTCTTTCCTTGAGTGACTAGTGCTAAAGTGAGGAACACATTCAGTATGAAGGAAAATAGTCACTCAGTCTCCTTAGCCCTCAAATCTTTAGGACTGGAGGATTAATTTCTCTAAATATCATACCAAAAATAATAGTTTCTCCCCCATGCTGTTAAAAGTGTATGAATCAAAAGAAGCTTTTTTGTCTCTATAATGGGAGTCAGTCCAAATTCTCAGATCACAAAGAATGAATCCATTATATCATGTTTTTAAGTTTAATATAGAGCTGATAGTTCTAGAGACAAAACACCCTGATTCTGGGCTGTGTTCCTGCCCTTCCCACCACTCCTGTGCCAGAAAGGGGCCAGAAAGCAGCTGAAATCTCCCCACTCTGGAATTCCCTTTGCACCGGGATTCCCAGTGTGGCACAGAAACTGCATAGCAGCCACATGCTGCCCTCTCCCCTCACAGCCCTTGGTGTGGGAAGGATCAGTGATGTGCCAGGGGACAAAGGGAATGTGCTGGGAATGGGGGTATGGTGTTCATATAGATATAAGTTAGAGCAACCCCTAGGCTGCTCTAGCAGATGCCATTGAGTGGAACTGCTATCAGAGACTGTGTATTGGACTAGATGCATCCTGGAGGACAATTCCTGTCTTCCTGTGAGCTAATTAATTTAACCTCTTCAAAATCCTTTTAGATGAGATATGGATATGTGCAGTACTATGAGGGTTTTATTCGGCCTTCGTCATAGCCCAACCATTATTCTTGGAGGGTTATGGTCATGTAAAAGCATTGACTCTGTATTATTTTTCTTACTCCCCTGAAGTCTAACTTCGACCACTGGTGGGAAGTTGTAACCAATTAAGTTCCTATTACTTGTTGTAGGGTCCTAAGATTCTGCAGTTTAGTACTGTGATATTTATAGAGCTACCTGTTTTGGTATTGTTCTTCCAGCTCACAGCTGGGAATCTGGCAACAGCTGGTAGGAGCAAATGATAACCAATTAAGTTTCTCCCATCAAAAATTACTGAATTGTCTCTCTTGACATTCTTGTATTTATGAAGCAGCCATTGCTGTGTTTCTTTGCAACTCTAAAAAGAACCACAGCTGGTAAGTAGTAACTAATTCAATTATTAGTTTTAAAATGTGCCATATTGACTAATTTGACTTTCTTCTCTGTGTTAGGTTGTTTCATACTGTTCTTTTCCTCTCTCTGAGAATCGGCACAGGTGGTACATTGTGATGAATGCAAATCACTGCACACAGACCATAATGCATGGAATGGTTTGCCATAATTGGTCGCTCTCGCAGAATGCTTTGGGTGACTGTGTAAAGCAGGGTATCTCCACTGAAGTTATTAGCTGAGGATCTGGTCCTAAGTGAAGCAAATAATTTTATAACCTCCATATCAATGAAACTGTGAGGTTGGACACTGGTTTGTTTATAGGAGGTAACTGGTTTAATATTGTTTGTGAGTGGGGGATCAAGATGACTGGTAAGTGGTTAGTGCTTTGTTTCAACATTGTGAAGTGTATTAACGTGTGGTGAATCTAGGCTAGATATTCTCGGTTGATCTATAGACATAGGGTGGTACTGTTGAAAGTGCCCAGGTTTGAAGTTGATACCATGGTAGCCATCAGTAACTTTAAGGACAGTCCATTCCCGCCTCTCCTTGTTTTAGAGAGGCTTGCCTTAAAATAGTCAGTCAGTTAAATAAAACTGGGGCCTGTTAAATTATAAGCTTCATGTGCTTGGTTGTTGACCCAGCAACTGACTCACTTCTACGTCTGTCGATAACCTCCAAGTCCCAGCTCCTCTGTCTCAAGGTTGGCTGCTAGTGTGGCAGGGTAATTGGTGTCTCTCACTGGGCTCCAACCCTGGTATGTGGATTGTGTGAGTGGGCTATTCTAATGGCTCTAGGGCCATGCCCTACTCAGCTCTGCTGCTGCCAGCGACCTCAGCTGGGTGACAAGTACTGCTCTGCTACTTGGAAATTGGACACTGCCCTGTCCAAACTCCCTCCAAAGCTCCCATTTGCTGCTCCTGTTCACCCCCCCACAAGAATTCACCTGGCAACTGACTTGTATACTAAACCTCAATGTTCAGCTCCACCCCATCGCTAACAGGGAGAGACTACCCCCTCAGAGACTTCAGACACTGGAGCTGATCTACAACTGAAGAATCGCAGCCACATGTCCTCCAATCCAATCGCAGCCACATGGCCTCTTCACCTGTTTCAGCAGCACCTCAGTGACCTCTCTGTGCTGCTCCTCTGTTACATCACCATCCTGATCATCCACTCCCCGGTTTCAGTGCAAAGACATCCTTACAGCTACTGAGGATGAAGTGGTTCTGTTCATTCTAGTTCTTATGATGTGCCCATCTCCATGGTATCTGAGACAGAGGCAGTGGAAAGAGGTGTGAAGATGAGGGGAAGTTATTGAGGACAAAGGCGCTTTTCATGGACAAAGGCTGAAAGTGCAGAAGGATGAGGTTGGGTATCAAGGATGTCGGAAGGTCGTGTAGCAGATATGGAATATATGGGTCGGTGAGAGGTAGAGGTACAGGGTGGTTTCTGAGGGTATAAGCATCTTGCCAATAACTTTTCTGTTTTAGAGTCAGGCACCTCTGAACCTTGGAGCTCTAAATTGGATTAGTCAGAGTAAGATTCTTGCACCTCTTCACTGTCAGCTGGGCTAACAAGCAGAGGTACCAAAATACCACAAGATGCAAAGGCTGTTCCCATGGCATTTCCTACCAATCTGGGAAGTAGTAGGAATTCTCATAGGAAAACTGATCTCCTGAGATTTCCAAATAATATTTCCCCAGGCCAGTGAGGTTCACTGAGAAGGTTATGAGGTGATTTAATCAAAGTCTATAAGTGGTCACGGGAAGAGAAGATATCTGATCCTAGAGGACTCTCAAATGTAGCAGACAAAAGTATAACAAGATCCAATGGATGGAAATTGCTGAAGTCAGCAAAATTCAAAATGGAAATGTGATCATTTTTAGGTGAGAGTAATTAATCATTGGAACAGCTTCCTAAGGGATGTGGTAAATTTTCCATCACTTGGAGTCTTTAAATGAAGTTTGGATGGCTTTCTAAACAATACGCTCTGATGCAAGTTGTTGGGCTAGATCCAAGAATCACTGAGTGAAATTCAATGGCCTGAGTTATGCAAGAGCTCAGAATAGATGTTCACAATGGTTCATAATTCTCTTCTGGTCTGAGAATCCCTGAATGCAGATGTATGGAATAGCTAAGTGTCGGATAAGCATGCTAACGGTGGAGTGTTTCAGCAAACTGAATCTTTGAAAGGCATGAGGTTTGCAGACCCGCCAACACCATGCAAACTGAGTGATGCTTATGCATCTGCCCTCTTTCACATATCCCAGATGGAGCAATACACATCCTGGGGGGCTGCAGAGACTGAGCAAGGTTTTTCTTGCAGTTAATTCCTCCCTGATTCTCCTGCAGAGCCAAGTATTGCTCCAGGAAGTACTGAACAAGATGAGGGCTCAATCTTGTGGCACTGAAGTCAACGGGAGTAGGATTGATCCCTTGCTCATTTGTTGCTTGCATACCTGCTGCCAAGCACTGCAATAATAACTATGGTGACTTGGTCATCACAGAAATCTATGGGAAAGCTAAAATACTGTTGAAGGGCAAAATCAAGACTCCTATGAACAACAGAGGAAAATGAAAGCCAGTACAATACACTGATAGGTGAAAAATATTACCTTTTAAAAAACCCTGTAAACAAAGAGAGTCTCTTTCCCAAAGGATTGGTCCTGCTTTGAGCAGGGGTTGGACTAGATGATCTCCTGAGGTCCCTTTCAACCCTGATATTCTATGATTCTGTGAAAGAATTCCCCAGAGGAAGAGCCATATTGTGCCGGCTGGATGACAGTGAGTGATGGCTTTTTTCACAAACTGTGGGATGACAGCTGCATCTTCCCTGAAATTCAAAAGAGGGAGAGAGAGAAAATCTCCTCCTTCAATCGCATCTCATCTCCTCTCTGCAGCTGGGCATCCTCCATTCTGAGTCCTAACTCTTGCTCAGCTTCTGCTGAGTTCAGGGAGACTGCACAAATCCTTCTTGCTTTAGTAAATTTGAATTATCGCAGGTGTGGAATCTGCCCAGCAGCTACCAGATGCCACTTTTCCTTCCAGGAATATAGAAGAGGAGAAAAAAAGGAATGTATCAACATTCTATTTCAGACCCTATAAACAAACCCCATCCTCTTAAGCAATTCTACCTATGTGATCTAGCTCTCTGTCCATCCAACCTGGGGGATTTGCAGGGCAGTACCCAGATGCCAAACACAATAAAATGTAATTCTTGGTGATGCTTAACTGAGGCTCAGCCCAGAACAACTACAGCACACCCAGGGCACTCATTGATAGCCTACCACTGTCGCATCTTATTGTTACCTTGAGAGTTGCGTTATCTCCCTGACACAAAGGTGCGCTGGAGGGGAAAACATCAGAAGCTTCTTGAGTTTTAACTTACGGCAAAGGACCTGGCCCCTTACTTGTGTGGACCCCAACAGTGTGTGAGGAACACTGGCCCAGTTCCCAGGTATGATGAATTCCTTCCTCAGGTTCCTGCTCTCCAGCCAGCTGATTGGCTGCATTGGCATTGGTTTCCCTGCTCTGTGACCCTTCTGTTGAGGATTGAAGAATGTGGAAAAGAAGTTAATGGTGGTCTGAAAAATCCACCTGGCTTAGAGGGGACCATGCCACGCAGAGGGGCTCCATCCCTCCCCAGACCTGTGGGACTTCACTCAGGCAGTGCCACTTTGCCTCTTTTTCACCCTCTCTTGTGCACTGACTGTACTCAACCTGAAATGTTTGCTGGTGCAGAGAGAAGAACTTGAACCTTGGGCTCTGATCTGCCACAACTTGCTCACCTGCATAAGTGTTGCAGGACTGAGGCCTTTCAAAATAACCCCACTTTGAAAGTTTTAATTAACTCTGCATTTTATATTTCTTTGTTACACTTTCACCCATAGGCAACCAGATGGTGGTTTTTCTTAATATCCTTTGAAATATTGTTTATATTTTTCGATTGTGCAAGGATAAAAATTCTATATAATGGTTTATATAATAAATGAAAACATGTCCCTAGATAGTTCTTGATGGGACAGATTGTAACGGGTCTAAATAATTTGCAGGATTTGAGAGTGTATCAGGTCCCCTATGTAACAGTTAAATAATTTCAAGGTCAGGTGTAGTAAAAAGCTTGTCACTTTTTTCTGCTTGTGGTTTCTTAGAAGAGAAATTCTCATCTCTGCAACCTCCTTCCATTTACTGTTACATAAAAACACAAGAGAGACCAGCAAACTGCCTAGGCGTTCCTTAGATACAAGGAGAGAGAGATCCCGTCCCTGATACTGGTTTTCATTTTGGGCAGTCTGGCATCGGTACTGGCGCGGTACATACAGTTATAGTTGCCGATGGTGTAAGAACTTGTCGGTCTTGAGCAAGAGGAGCTGTATCCCTGTCCCTGAGAAACCTGGTGCAAAGAACATTGCTTTTGCTATGCTTACCCATTGCTCTTTTCCTTATGGAAATTTGTTACATTGAAAATGCGGAGAAATATCAATCTTTTTTTTTTTAATGCCTCCTTTGTCTGTCTGTCTTTCTTTCTGTTTTCTTATTTATTTCATTTTGTCATCCTCCTACCCTGACACTTCTGATCACTTAGTTTTGATCGGAGATAGGCCTCAGCCATGCAGTTTTGATGTGATTGGGAACTTCCCCAAAGTTCAGAGACATTTGAATCGGGCCACTGGTTTAAGCCTATCTCTAGTTCTGGTGACGCTCGGAAGAAGATAAAAGCCATAAAACTATCTTACAACTCCCATGAGGGGGCCTACTCTTCAGCTGTTCTCAAGTCTTTTCTCACAGTTCCTTTCAAGCTGTGATCTTATTAGCACAATCCCCTAAAATATAGGGAACAGAATTTCCCTTTCCTTGATTCACAGTACAGATTGACTGTTTATTAAAATTCACCCTCCTTGATGACTGATTTCCTTCAGCGTACAGGATGTAGTAGTCCCAGTTTACACCCACATGGTTTATTAACTCATGCCTGTTTTAGACAGGTTCTTTGATCTAGGCTAACAGACTTGATCTTCTAGAATTCTCCAAGGGGGAGGATCCTTTCCCTTTTTTCCCTCGCTGATGTTTCCTTGCTGCTGGTCATGCCTGTTTACATCTGGGAAGGATGCTAAGTGCTAAAGCTGAACATGAGTAGAGCCCGATGCAGAGTGGTGTTTACTTGCAAATTATCTACAGCAACTTAAGGCTGGTCTACACTGGCATAACTAGGAGTCTGCTATAGACCACCGGACCAGGGGGATGAGGTAGATGAGGCTTTCTTCCGGCAGCTCGCGGAAGCTACTAGATCGCATGCCCTGATTCTCATGGGTGACTTTAATTTTCCTGATATCTGCTGGGAGAGCAATACAGCGGTGCATAGACAATCCAGGAAGTTTTTGGAAAGCATGGGGGACAATTTCCTGGCGCAAGTGCTAGAGGAGCCAACTAGGGGGGGCGCTTTTCTTGACCTACTGCTCACAAACCGGGTAGAATTAGTGGGGGAAGCAAAAGTGGATGGGAATCTGGGAGGCAGTGACCATGAGTTGGTTGAGTTCAGGATCCTGACGCAGGGAAGAAAGGTAAGCAGCAGGATACGGACCCTGGACTTCAGGAAAGCAGACTTCGACTCCCTCAGGGAACGGATGGCCAGGATCCCCTGGGGGACTAACTTGAAGGGGAAAGGAGTCCAGGAGAGCTGGCTGTATTTCAAGGAATCCCTGTTGAGGTTACAGGGACAAACCATCCCGTTGAGTCGAAAGAATAGTAAATATGGCAGGCGACCAGCTTGGCTTAATGGTGAAATCCTAGCGGATCTTAAACATAAAAAAGAAGCTTACAAGAAGTGGAAGGTTGGACATATGACCAGGGAAGAGTATAAAAATATTGCTCGGGCATGTAGGAATGATATCAGGAGGGCCAAATCGCACCTGGAGCTGCAGCTAGCCAGAGATGTCAAGAGTAACAAGAAGGGTTTCTTCAGGTATGTTGGCAACAAGAAGAAAGCCAAGGAATGTGTGGGCCCCTTACTGAATGAGGGAGGCAACCTAGTGACAGAGGATGTGGAAAAAGCTAATGTACTCAATGCTTTTTTTGCCTCTGTTTTCACTAACAAGGTCAGCTCCCAGACTGCTGCGCTGGGCATCACAAAATGGGGAAGAGATGGCCAGCCCTCTGTGGAGATAGAGGTGGTTAGGGACTATTTAGAAAAGCTGGACGTGCACAAGTCCATGGGGCCAGACAAGTTGCATCCGAGAGTGCTGAAGGAATTGGCGGCTGTGATTGCAGAGCCATTGGCCATTATCTTTGAAAACTCGTGGCGAACCGGGGAAGTCCCGGATGACTGGAAAAAGGTTAATGTAGTGCCAATCTTTAAAAAAGGGAAGAAGGAGGATCCTGGGAACTACAGGCCAGTCAGCCTCACCTCAGTCCCTGGAAAAATCATGGAGCAGGTCCTCAAAGAATCAATCCTGAAGCACTTGCATGAGAGGAAAGTGATCAGGAACAGCCAGCATGGATTCACCAAGGGAAGGTCATGCCTGACTAATCTAATCGCCTTTTATGATGAGATTACTGGTTCTGTGGATGAAGGGAAAGCAGTGGATGTATTGTTTCTTGACTTTAGCAAAGCTTTTGACACGGTCTCCCATAGTATTCTTGTCAGCAAGTTAAGGAAGTATTGTCTGGATGAATGCACTATAAGGTGGGTAGAAAGCTGGCTAGATTGTCAGGCTCAACGGGTAGTGATCAATGGCTCCATGTCTAGTTGGCAGCCGGTATCAAGTGGAGTGCCCCAAGGGTCGGTCCTGGGGCCGGTTTTGTTCAATATCTTCATAAATGATCTGGAGGATGGTGTGGATTGCACTCTCAGCAAATTTGCGGATGATACTAAACTGGGAGGAGTGGTAGATACGCTGGAGGGGAGGGATAGGATACAGAAGGACCTAGACAAATTGGAGGATTGGGCCAAAAGGAATCTGATGAGGTTCAATAAGGATAAGTGCAGGGTCCTGCACTTAGGACGGAAGAACCCAATGCACAGCTACAGACTAGGGACCGAATGGCTAGGCAGCAGTTCTGCGGAAAAGGACCTAGGGGTGACAGTGGACGAGAAGCTGGATATGAGTCAGTAGTGTGCCCTTGTTGCCAAGAAGGCCAATGGCATTTTGGGATGTATAAGTAGGGGCATAGCGAGCAGATCGAGGGACGTGATCGTTCCCCTCTATTCGACGTTGGTGAGGCCTCATCTGGAGTACTGTGTCCAGTTTTGGGCCCCACACTTCAGGAAGGATGTGGATAAATTGGAGAGAGTCCAGCGAAGGGCAACAAAAATGATTAGGGGACTGGAACACATGACTTATGAGGAGAGGCTGAGGGAGCTGGGATTGTTTAGCCTGCAGAAGAGAAGAATGAGGGGGGATTTGATAGCTGCTTTCAACTACCTGAAAGGGGGTTCCAAAGAGGATGGCTCTAGACTGTTCTCAATGGTAGCAGATGACAGAACAAGGAGTAATGGTCTCAAGTTGCAGTGGGGGAGGTTTAGATTGGATATTAGGAAAAACTTTTTCACTAAGAGGGTGGTGAAACACTGGAATGCGTTACCTAGGGAGGTGGTAGAATCTCCTTCCTTAGAGGTTTTTAAGGTCAGGCTTGACAAAGCCCTGGCTGGGATGATTTAACTGGGAATTGGTCCTGCTTTGAGCAGGGGGTTGGACTAGATGACCTTCTGGGGTCCCTTCCAACCTTGATATTCTATGATTCTATGATTCTATGACTCTCAGGGGTAGGGTGGCCAGGTGTCTAGTTTTCAACTGGAAAGTATAGTTGAAAAGAAAACCTGACAGTGTCTGGTCAATGCAGATGGAGAAGGTGGGGAGCCATGAGGTCATCACCCATGACAACCCCTACTCAGCTGGGTCTGCCTCCTACCTGCATCAGACAGCTGCAGCTCCCAACCCCAGCTCTGCAAGTGAGTCCCTCCTGACCCGGGTGGTGGAGGGGTGAGAGGGGAAAATCAGCAAGCGGCAGGGAGGGGGGAAGAGGAGTGAATGGGGGCGGGGCCTTGGAAGCAAGAGGTGGGGCTGCAGGGGCAGGGACTTGGGGAGAAGGGGCAGGACAGGGGAGGGACCTCGGGGAAAGAGGCGGGGCGGAGGAGGTTCTAGCACTCCTGCTAGTGGCCGGTTTTTAAATATGACAAAGTTGGCAACCCTACTCAGGGGTGTGAAAACTCCATACCCCTGGAGAGACATCACTATGAGGTCCTAACCCTTGGTGTAGACAGTGCTAGGTCGACAGAAGAAATCTTCTGTCAACCTACCTACCGCCTCTTGAGGAGATGGATTACAATGCTGATGGGAGAATGCCTACCATCGGCATAAGTGAAGTCTACACTGAATCAGTACAGTGGCACAGCTGCAGTGGTTTAAGTGTAAACATGCCCTTATTTTCTCAAGTTTACACGCCACTTGTTTGGTAAAATGATATTTTAATTTTCTATTCTTTTTATGGCTGCACAACTAATAATACACACAAAATACTGCTGCCGAGAGGATATGACCATGTGAGCCAGCATTTGTTTCCTGCTGTTTTCTTATCAATTGCTTTTAATTTCAGCAGCTACCTGCTTGTGCATCTCCTCTCTTTTCCCCACCTCAGGTATTTTGTGCTCTTATTGTGTTTCAGTTCTGTTCTGCTTGAAAGGTTTCAGTGTATGTTGTCATGGTTACAGGTGCCAGAACTGGAAAATAAATGAAGGGGGTATCAAGGAGTTGCCATGGTTCTGATGGAGGCTTAGCGCCGAGATGTTAGATATGACTTTGCTGGATTCTGTTATTTGACGATGGATCCGTTCTAATAGAATATTTAAATGCTTGCTTGAATATAGATTGCACTAAAATGGAAATATGTATAACTGGATTTAAAGTAAATGACTATTTCTTTAAACATTTTTTGGGTGCATTCCCAATGGGACAATCTGCAACCGAAGGAATGGTTTCCAGAACATGCACTATTGACTGAATGAGTAATACCAGCAATTTCATTAGCACTCTCTATCAGCAGAGTCTGAATGGGGGTCCAGCTTTCCCTTTTACTGCACATAAGGACACATAATGAACTGAAGAACCTTTCCAGAAAGAAAAAGCTGCTTTAGAACTGTCTGCCCATATATCGGAGTAAAAAGGGCTCTGCTACAAACTGGGCACCTTCCGTCTCAGATTCGTCATCCTCATTTGTGGTATATGTGGTACAGCTAGTTGGGAATTTTCTCACTAAAGGTTTTTTCATGGGAAACCACCCATTTGTTCCTGGGAAAGGCTCATTTTGGACCAATCTCCCAATTTTTTTTTGGGGGGGGGGGAGGGGGGAGGGATTGAAAAATGTTTCAAAATGGTCAACATCTCATTTTCACAATTTCAAAATGAAAAATTTCATTTTTCAGTTTGAAACAACTTTTCATTTTGAAATTGGAATTAATTTATGCAAAAAAAGTTTAAAAATATAGAAAGGTGAAAACTGAAGCAAAATGTTACAAAATTATCAGAATGAAACATTTTAATTAATCCAGTCTGAAATTCTTTTCAGATTATTGGTTCATTAAATTTTTTTTGAGATTTTTGACCTTTTCTTCTGATTCTAGATGAGAAAAATTTTGAAATCTCAAATTCTCATGGGACAGGAAAATCTGCTCTTGGATGTAATTAACAATGCCTGGCAGCAAAGGACAGGCGACCCTGATAATGAAGACCACACCAGAACTTTTACAATGCCAGATTCCATTCTACCATATGTTTCGTAAAGGTCATGGATAACTTTGATTCAGTATTCTAGGTTTGGTCATTTTCTTTTAACTTCCTTGTCCTTTCTCTTGCCCTGGGGAGCGTCTGAACCTTTCTTATGTGTTTCTGATGTTGAAGCTGGTTAATCTCATAGTGGTTGCATCAGTGATTGACTTATTTCATAGCTGATCATGTATCACAGTGCATGGTGGACTGGACAACACCACCAAGCACTGGGGTTCATCAGGCCTCTAAGATGGGTGGTCACACTTAATGTGTGAACATTAGGAAAACTCTCACTGGACTTGACAGGGCAAGCGTGGGCATTACCTTGGTGCTCCAAAAGTTAATTTCCTAGGTAGCTGAAGTCTAGGGTTCTGGGAAGGAATGGGGTTAATATCCAGTAATGTAATCACCAACAATGTATTCAGAGCTACACAATGCACAGAAATCAATATGCCCTGCCTCAGAGAGCATACAGCCTAAAAGACCAACATAGGAAGACAGATACTGGGGAAAGTAAAAATAGAAGCTTTTTAAAAAATGAAAAATTCACAAACTTAAATTTTTTTTCTATTTTTCAAAAATTTTAGAAAATATCTGAAACTTTGAAATTTCTACAATATTTTTTCAAAAATTGAAACATTTCAGTGAGCTTCCAGTGAACCCAATGAAAATGCCACCAACCTTTTTCAAAACTTCTCCTGATTTTTGAAAACCTACAAAATGTTTAGAAAAATGAAAAATGTTGACTAGCTGTAGGTGGTGATTCTGAGATATTTGGGTGACATCAGATGCAGGTATTTATTCGGGTGGAATGAGATTTCCAATGGGATTTTATTTCACTGGCTTACCAAGTACAGCAGGCTGGATAAAATAATAATTTGTCAAGACAAGTATGATTTTTATATACAAGTATATATAATAGCAAAGTTTTTGCATTTTCAAGTGCCGCAAAATTCAGCTCTTGCCTCTTAGTTTAGAATTTTACCCTGAAGTTGATGAATGAAGGCAGACAGCATGATATCCTTACAGTGCTCATTAGTGATTGTAATTGGGAGTAATTGTAGGATGAAATTTTACCAAAGTTTGATGTTTTCTTAATAAACTCAGTGGAGGTTGTTTTGCAATTCGTCCTTTTCCCTATTTTTTCCTTCATTTCTACTTACAAACAAGCATATGGAATTAACCCTTCCTCCAGAAAGATTGCTTAATGGGAATTTTTTTTGTACATCTAGCCACCAGGGATTAATCTTGCTGAATAGTTTTGACAACACTCGTATAACTGGGCAGCTCCCTTAGAAAAGGTGGACATTTCCCCCATCAAATGCAAAACTTGCACTTGCCCAGGGCATAGAATGCTGCATTCATCCTTGAAATCTGGATCTCTCCTATGGCAGCTTGAAAATAACATACAGGTAAATCTCAATGTAATGAGCTGTACGTTTATGAAACCTCCCACCCTGTAGACTGGAATTAATCCTGCTGGGAAATGGTTAGGTGGATTCTGGTGACTCATTTACAGAGATGGCTCATTACTCAGCCTTGACATAAGGTGGTGAATGTGGCTTTCTGGAGAAGGAGCATCGTAGGGTGTGAGTTGAACTATCTTGAGGGAAGAACCAATCTTAGGGAGAAGGTTGGAACTGAACTTTGTGTTGGTAATAAAGCTGGGCAAATTTTTGTTGGCGAATAGTAAATTTGTCAAAAAATGCAGTTTCAGGACCACTGAAACTATTTGTGAATTTGGGGCGAACTCAGCAAATAGTTTCAGCCAAATAAATGGTTTTCCGCTGGGTGTTTTCCAAATGAACCATTCTGACACTTTGTTTCAAAATGAACCATTTTATTTTGAAATGTCATTTTGAATCTGTATTTCATTTAGAAAATGTCCTGTTTCATTTCGGTGAGATTTTTCAGTTCGGCCACAGAACAGAAAAATCAATTATTCACTCATCTCTGATGGTTGATTTCTTTGTTAATAAGCCCAAACCCCAGTATGTGGGTAAGTTTTTAACTCTACTTGGACTTTGTTTTAGAGGGGTTTAGGAAAAGCACCTACTCACACTCACTTTATACAGAAGTCTTAGAAGATACCCAAACTTTTCATTAAATTAGGGATCTGCAGTATGATTTTGCAATAGGATATACTTAGGTTGGGAAATACATAAGCAAACTAGATAACAGAGTGTGTCATATAAATTCCTGTTTGCCAGAAACAGCATTAACAAAATATCAACTGCTGTCTTATGGCAGTATTTTCTCTTCATGGTTCTGCCTAACTCTGGCGGTTGCCAATCAATCTGTTATGTTTTCCTTGAATCTGAATATAGTTACTAGTATAATTATTTAGAGACATAACATGCATCCACCTGATGGATAAATGGGTAAAAGATTGGCTGTTTTACTTGTTTGATTCTCTCTCTAAATTATTACTTTGATTAATATGCTATGAAAATAGACTCACTAGGACTATTTTTCAGTATCTTCTTTTCATTAACTAGTAAGATTATTGCTATAAAGGGCAACAATGACCACTAGTGGAAGAAGATATTTTTACAAAAGAAGTTCACGCTCACATAAATACAAAAAATATTGGTCTAAAATATAACTTGCAGAGAATGCAACACACAGTTTGATTGCTTCTGTGTGCATTAATGACTGGAAACTATTTACATATTTTTGCAGGATGTATATATTTTATTAGCATTTAATGGGCACATGACACAATCTGCAAAATAGTAATAAATATTATTCTATTCTGAAACAATCCTACCCAAAATATGAGTTGCATTTCTCTTCACCTGCTTTGTGTTGCTAATTGAATTTGCATGGAAACTGTGGGCTGGATCCTGCATCTTGTGGAGTCATTTTCACTAGCACAAGGCGGATGGAAAAAAACACCCAATCCACTTTGCCTTGGTATAAATGACTGGACCAGGTGCAGGAGAATGATGAACTGGACTTTGTCTTTTGTGTGTCAAGTGTTCCTTCTGCTTATTCACCCCTTAATATCACATCATGCTCTTTGGTATAATTATCACGTTCACATTGCCACAGCTTGCGATGCCACAGACAGAAGATGATGGCTTCAGCTGAAGAGTAAACATAGGCAGATAAGGGCCTATGTCTTTATCGGTTAAAAGTTTATTCTCTTCTGAACTGCCCCTTGTGTTGTCATCTACACCAGTGGAAATTTAGGGCACAGTGGTTGTAAAATGCTATCCTCTTTATTGGTAGACTAACATACAGATAATATAGAATGATCACAAAGATTTGAAACGTTATCAGTAACTTCTCTTAAGACGGTCACTTTCCTACCATTGATTCAGATGTCAACTCTTGGATTCCTTCAATTTTAGTGTGATGAGTTATTTAAAATAAGAGGAGAGGCTCAAAATATCTGAGCACGCAAGCAAGTCATTGAATCCATAGCAGAGCTAATTTCTCCTATCAGTGCTAATGTGTAAGTTATGTTATCATTAATGAGCTACACGTATGATTTGAAGGGGAATGTATTCTACAGAGCTTACTCTACAAGGCAGTATGAAGTTATTGTTTTGAATGGTCTCTGCAATGTGTAGCTGAAACCAAGCCAAGGGCATGATGCCAAAGAAAAGGAGAAAATATTTAAGGAGCCAGTTTACCAGTAGCTAAGCAGCTGTCAACTAATTTTTCTAGAAGACAAATATTTCACATTAATGACATCTGATTGTGTGTGTTTATAATATATAATTGCATGCTTACACACAGTGTGTGTATAGATACATATATAGATCGATATACTTTCTTCTGTAAACTCTATCAAATGGGGTCTGCTCGGAGACCTCTCTCTCCAGAAGGGCTCTGATCAATGCCATATTCCCTTTCACACCGCTTGTGAATATGTCTTCCTTTATGATATCCCACCATGTCTTCTTGGGTTGTCCTGTCTCTTTTCCTTCAGTCTTCATCTGTTGGACTCTCTTCCTCTCGTAGTTGTCAGGAATGCACATTTTATCACCAAACATCTAAGCCTCCCTGATTTTTTCATTTAGATGTTACTTTGAGCACATCTCTAACATACACATTCCTCATGTGGTCCGTCTTGCTTACACCACTCATCAATGACAACATTCACATTTCTGTGGAACAGATCATTTGCTCATATTTCTCCGTCGTCCAACACTCAGAACCATACATTAAAACTGGACAGACCACTGTTTTATAGACTCTCCCTTTTAATCTTTTTGATTTCTCTCTGTCACCTACTACACTACATGTCTCTATAGAGAAGAGAATTATTATTGTAAAATGAACACCAACTTAAAATAAACAACAATGAAAACACTACAACATATAAAGTTCAGAACCAGTATTTAAAACAATGTGATTTTGTTTTCTCAGAGGTCTATAGAGGAAGGAAGGTCCAGTGATTAGGATGTTAGCCTGGGATTCCGTAGAACTGGGATGAGTTCCCTTGTCCATCACTGATTTTGTGTGATCTTGGGCAAGTCCCTTAGTCTCTGTGTGCCTCAGCTCCCTGCCTGTACAACTGGGATAACAACACTTTCCTGTCTCCCAGGGGCGTTGTGAAGATAAATATATGAAAGACTATGAGGCACTCAGCTATGATGGTAAATGGGAGCCATGTACTTATCTAAGGTTAAAGCTGAGTGAATATCTGATTTTTTTGGTTTTGAGAGGCAAAACAAAAAATCCAGGGGAAAAAATCAGTTCAGTTCAAACTGAAATTGACTATTTTTATTTTATTTTATTTTATTTTATTTGCTGAAATGAAAAAAATGGGAAAAAATTGTTTCAGGTCAAACAAAAGGAAATTTTTTTTCAGGATATTTTCCTGCAGTGGGTCATTTTCAGATATCTTTCTCCTTGTTTGTTTGTTTGTTTTGTTTTAATATCTAGTTATATTTCTAAACAAAACACAGTTTCAAAATGAAAAATTGAAACAGTTTTGAAATGGTTGAAACAGAACATTTCAAAATGAAAAGTCAAAGCGTTTTATCTTGAAAGTAAACTGTTTTGACTTTAAAAAAATCCCATTTTTTCAGCCAAAACTATTCACCGAATTCGATCCAAGTTTTGAATAGTTTGAATACCTTGAAAATTTCTTTTGGCAAATTACTATTTGTGAAAAAATTCACTCAGCTCTGTTTACGATAGCAGGTTGAAAAATGTATAAAGCTTTCCCCCACCTTGTGGGTTTTTTTTTTTTTTTAAGATAAAGCGAAATTTTCAAAAGTTTCAACTAT
This sequence comes from Lepidochelys kempii, assembly GCF_965140285.1. Lineage (NCBI taxonomy): Eukaryota > Metazoa > Chordata > Testudines > Cheloniidae > Lepidochelys > Lepidochelys kempii. The sequence continues at coordinate 96,898,737 of NC_136388.1, read as the reverse complement.
TCTATAGCTGATCATAAAGCAGGAAAAAAATGTGACACATGCATTGTGAAATTTCCCTCCATCCTTTTATCAATGTGCAAAATATTGATGAAAAATCTGACCATCTGTGTTAGCCAAATCTGGCCATCATTCTGCATGTCTTCCACCATGGGAAGCAGTAATGCCAAGCACCCAAGATTGGGAGTCAGCTCTGGGTTCTCATCCACTGACTAGCTGTGTGGTGTTCGCCCTCTTTGTGCCTCAGTTTCCCTTTCCCACAATGGTAGTAATACTTCCCTGTCTTTGAGACAGTGCTTGGAGATCTTCAGATGGAAAAGTGATCTGTAGTTAATTATTATTAAAGCCAGAGAGAGTCTTGTGTAGAAATTGGCAGCCCAACTACAGACACAGTTCTGAAGGCCACATAAGGGGCTTCCTGGGATGGACCCATCCCAGAAACGATGTATGCTGGCTGTGTACCTGGAGACGCTTGGCAATTGCTCATGTGCTCAAGAAAAAGAGCCTGCTTTATAGAGGGGAGGAGAAGCCTGTATAAATGACACCCCCCCCCCATTCTAGTTCTTCTTCTTAGTCCTATAATAAGTCCCCTTATATTTAATATATTATATTATATTTAAACATCTGATGAAGTGAGCTGTAGCTCACGAAAGCTCATGCTCAAATAAATTGGTTAGTCTCTAAGGTGCCACAAGTACTCCTTTTCTTTTTGCGAATACAGACTAACACGGCTGTTCCTCTGAAACCTTATATTTAATGGAATCCAGATGTGAACTTTTAATGCAGACACTAAGGGATACAGGGGAGGGAAGAATAATGAATCATAGAATATCAGGATTGGAAGGGACCTCAGGAGGTCATCTAGTCCAACCCCCTGCTCAAAGCAGGACCAATCCCCAATTTATGCCACAAATCCCTAAATGGCCCCCTCAGGGATTGAACTCACAACCCTGGGTTTAGCAGGCCAATGCTCAAACCACTGAGCTATCCCTCCAAGAACACAAGCTAGTAACAGGTGAGAGGGATTAATGGAAGCTCCCTCACCCTAGGGGTTAGGAGATGGGAAGTACTAGAACAGCTGTTCATTCATCTGAGCTATCGGTGGGGAAGTTCACATTTGTTGGTGCATTTAAGGTTGAATTTTGAACCTGAAATGATTACCCAAAATTGGGGTTGGGGGCAATCCCAGAAAGCACCAAAGCCAATGCTTTGCTGTGTTTTTATAATGATTTTTAAGCCAAGCTCATGTTTTGTTTTTTGCACTGACTCATAATGTTTGAATTTTTTGTTTTGTTTTTCAGTGAAATTTGTCTTTGAATATTTTTTTTCAAATTTTCATCAAAAATTACTTTTTTTTTTGGCCTGAAACTGGGAAGTTTTATTTTCTCTACAAAATCCCAAACATTTTTGATGAAAATGGAACCTTTTTGTCTTTGTCCCAAATCTATTTTCCACCCCACCCCCCACAAATCTCAGTGGAAAAATGTCTGCTAAATTCCACTGGCAGTGCTGAGACAGCCCTATGATGTGGTGTTTTCAAGAAGCTATAATGTTTCTGAACTGAAACAAGTTCTGACTCTGGGTTAAAAAGCACTTACATGTCCTCTCTCATGGCACTAATTTAATTTGTTACCAGGACACATTCTTGTACGGGGCTCTTTGGAGAATCCTGTACTGATGCATGCTGTTCTAATTTGCAAAGATTCATCTGAAAGTCAGGCTAATTGGAATGGTTCATTACTGATATTTCCTCTGCCAAATGTTCTGAGGTCAGCTGTTCATTAAGCTGCCATGTCCAAACATTGTTTGTGGGTTGAAGCCATTTTGAAGGTAGCCTTTTATCTGAAAATGGCCATTTCGCTATAGCTATATTGCTAAGGCTTCTTTGGGAGTAGCTCTTCCAGTAGCCACAGCAAAAGGCAGTGAAATCTTTCTTACAGTGTGTTGGCTCTGTCATGTGTAAAGTGACAAGGCAAACTCATCTAAGCAATGGCAGCCATAGAGATTACATATACTCTTCTACTGGGCATAGTGCATAGTTATTAGAATTAGGTGAATACTGCAGTAAATGTTGTGTGGATATTTGTTCATATATTGAAATATGTAAATTCACTTCAGCTGTGTTTGTGCTTGTAACGGTGCGTGACTCACCCCTGCGGCGCTTCCTGCTGGCTGTCTGGGAATTAGCTCATTTTCCAGCTCCGGAGCGTCCTCTGCAGGCCAGTGCCACCGCTGGCCCCTGTGTTCCTTCCAGACCCCAGTGCCCCTTTGTTTGTGGGGGTTCTGCCCCAGCAGTATCCCCTCAGTCTCTGGGTCTCCCCTCCCCGGGGAACCCCCAATCCCCTAATCCCACCTTGCCTCAGTGCCTACTGCTAGTCATCATTTAGCCCCCACTCACTGGGGCCAACTGTGATGGCCACTCATCATTGACAAGGGGGTGTAGGACCTACTGCCTTCGCAGCCCCAGCACCTGGTTTGGGCCCCGCACAAGGCCCTGCAGCCTGGGGGGTTGTCAGGCTGGAGCTCCCCACCCCCTCTTGCCTTTCCCCCAGCGCTGCCCTACCTCAGGTCCCTGCTCAGCTCCTAGGCAACCAGGTCCTTCCCTCTCAAAAGCTAGAGAGTCTCAAGCTCCTGGCTCACTGACCTTTTATAGGGCCAGCTGCATCCTGATTGGGGCGTGGCCCCAGCTGTGGCTGCCTTCCCCATCAGCCTATCTGCTTCTCGCAGCCCCAGCCCTAGCCGTCTCCCTCTCCCAGGGCTGGCTTTAACCTGTTCCAGGGCTGGAGAGGGTAACTACCCCACTACAGTGCTCTTTGGTGTCTGCTTTCCCAGAACTTTCATGCAAACAGACTGTACGCATGCGAACGTTTGCAGAAAGCCCGTCTGGAGCTTTCATGGCGGACCGTTTGTGGAAAGAGAATTTGAAGTTCACTTTTGGCAAGAGTTCACACCAGAAAACTGATTTGCTGGAGTTATGTATTTATTATTATCATGAGTATCTAAGGTCCCAGTCAGACATCTGAGTCCTGTTGTGCCAATCATCTCTTGCTCTCTCTTGCATTCACACTCTGATCTGAGGACAATACCATGTGACTAATTGTAACTAAAGAAAAACAGCTTGAATTTTGAGATTCACAGGGTCAGTTCCCTTCATAAGTCATTTCAGATAACCAAGTTCAGGAAATCATGATCTGTTTGTGAATGCTTCCTGAACAGAAAGGGAAGCAGAAATATTCAAATCAATGATTGATTATCGATTACTGGACCAGCTCTAGCAATTCTTCCAAGGAAGAATAATTCAGTTCCTGAATGGTAGGTCTGAGTGTACCTCCTAAAGTTCAAAACCAGAAGGAGGCAAAATGGATTAAATTGTACACTTTAGAAATGCTTTTTTCATAGTTTTCTGCTAGCTGTTATATTTTTCTCTTGAAAAAGATTGCACAATTTTGGTCATTTCAGTTTTGTGTTAATAGATGGCAGTCTTGACCAATTTTTCAGATAGAATCAAATCCATTCTCTCTTTCAAACACAAAGATGCTAAAGCAGGATGAATATTCTCACTTTAAGCACAGGAGCAATCCAATTTAGAATGGCACATTTTGATCCATAAGCTTTTACTCACATTTTGTATTTTCATCCAACTTCTTGTTAGTGCTTTTATTTATTTTTTGAGTAGGGGGCATCAGGAGAGGGACTCTGTCCTCTTTCCTGCTCTGGCTTGTAACCATATCTAAAAACATTTTTATCTGAGCATAAGCTTTCGTGAGCTACAGCTCACTTCATCGGATGCATGCCTCCGATGAAGTGAGCTGTAGCTTACGGAAGCTTATGCTCAAATAAATTTGTTAGTCTCTAAGGTGCCACAAGTCCTCCTTTTCTTTTTGCGGATACGGACTAACACGGCTACTACTCTAAAAACATTTTGTTTCGTTGACCACGTTGGTCAACAGGTTTCAAACGTTACCCTCCCCACATGGTAACAGAATAGATCTCATGGGTTCCTTGCAGTCAGACGACAACTACAGGAGCCATTTGCAGAGTCAGGACCTATAGTTTTAGATTTGTCTGAAAATATAACTGAATATTGTATATTTTGACATATGATGTTGGTAAAGTACATATCCTTAAATCCTACCTGTTTTTACTATTCATTTGCTAGTCCATTTGTAACAAGCCTAATTCAGAAGTCTACATTATTGGATTTTTACTCTATTAAGCTTTCAGGCACCATTTCTCTTACTTTGCTTTTCTATAAATTTTGATTATTATCTATGGAAATATTTTTTGGTCATTTTTTGGGGGGGGGAGGGGTTTAGGGTGTGTGAAATCAACATTTATTGATAAAAATCTCATCCTTGCAAACCGACATATGATATTGTTCCTTTGTTGGATGCACCCAGCCAGCCATCTTCTGAGTCCCTCAAGTCTGCACTGTTCAGTTTCACCGCTGTTACAGAGTACTCTGTGGAAAAAGAAAGAAGAGGGTTTTTATTGCAAGGGACTGGAAAGCCCTTGTGACTTCCTCCTCAGGCTCTTTCCCAGCCTTTCTCTATCGATGGGCAGGCCTTCTTCCCAGCTTTCAGAGTTAATGCTTTATTTTTGTCATCCTTACACATCTGACTAAAGCTGGTCAGGGCAGGTGAAGCACAGGGAAGTGAGTCTACCAAAGAGGACATTTTAAAAACAATCCTCAGCTGCAGGTACATGGAGTAGAAAGTAGGTGATGGATGGTATCTGTTTGTAAGAAACTTTCTGTAGCTAGAATATCTTTCTCCATTCGGTCAGAGTGAATATCATAGCATTCCTCCAATGAGCTGAAGAGAACTATCTTCAGCCTAGTGTTAATCTAAAGGGATCACAGAATCATAGGACTGGAAGAGACCTCAAGAGGTCATCTAGACCAGTCCCCTGCACTCAAGGCAGGGTTAAGTATTATCTAGACCATCCCTGACAGGTGGTTGTCTAACCTGCTCTTAAAAATCGCCAATGATGAAGATTCCACAACCTCCCTAGGTAATTTATTCCAGTGCTTGACCACCCTGACAGTTAGGAAGTTTTTCCTAATGTCCAAACTAAACCACACTTGCTGCAATGTAAGGCCATTGCTCCTTGTCCTATCCCGAGAGGTTAAGGAGGACAATTTTTCTCCCTCCTTCTTGTAACAACCTTTTATGTACTTAAATGCTTGTCTCAAGTTTTTCATTATATTCATTTCTTCACCATCTCATATGTGCAGAGTTGCCCTCAGAACCAGGTTCAATTTGATCTATTTTGGGAGACACACTATAGGCAGGGATCTAAGGAGATACAGAAACACGGGTGTATTTGGAGGAATAACTTCATTGCTTCCTAGAGGGAGAGTAACCCGGAAGATATTTTGTCATCACCTGTATGGGTCATACACCAACTGTCTGGTTTATAAACTTGCTTAATTCAGTGGGGAAGGAAGGCTGAAGATGAGACAAGAAGCCATCATGGATACACAAAAATAATGTATTCTTTGCTTAAAACTCCAAAAGAAAAATTAACTGAATTTTTGAATAGTTACAAGCAATGATTAGCTCGTTCCGAGGCCCAGGTCCGTAAAGAAGTCCTAATCCCAATGAGAACGGACTTGAATTGTCCGGCCTGCAGACCATCTGTTTTACCAACTTTTGTTCTCCCAACCAGCCTCTGTTCTCTTATCCCCACAGAATTCTCATCCTGTTCTGCTTTGGGATTGGAGAATGTGTGTTTGGTTTTAACCATCTATTAAAGCATTACTCCATCTTCCTCTCGCCTGCACAAAGAAAGGTGTTACTGACATGAAAGGACAAAATAGCAAACAAAAGAATGAAAAGAAAAGAAGACAAAAAACCAAAGCAAGCCAGTGTTTTCCAAATCCCTCCCCAACTTCTGTTCAAGTCTGTTGGAAAGCTGCAATTCTGCATTCCTGCCACAATATGGAGCTGTGTGAGGCTATAAATCAACAGCACTCCTTGGCCCTCTCCTGTGATACCAAAATGGCATTCTCCAGTAAGCACTGTTGGTGGCTGCTCCTGGATCCAGAGGAGAGGTGGAATGCTGAGGAAGTCCCCTAAGGTACGAGTGTCCAGGTCTCTACTTCTGCAACCTAAGCACAGGAGGAAGGAGGAAATCAGCTCTGCAGTTGGCTTCTCCTTTGCTGTAACTTCCCCCTTGGGCTGTCTCTATCCCAGAGGAAGCTCACTCCAGCACAGTATGCGTGGTGATTTTTCAAAACGTGGAATTTTCTTTGGGTCCCAGTGTATTGGCCAGGATGGTGGCTGTCACACTAACTCTCATGCACATGAGTAGTCTCATTATACTCAGTGGATCTACTCACGGGGGAAAAAGATATACTCCTGCGGATGAATGTCTGTAGGGTTGGGGCTTGGTACCCAACTTGTTTTGGTCTCTTATATTAGGAATATTTCTATAGCTATGCCTTGACCATGTTGCATTTTTGAAAAGAGCAATAGTTTCAAAGAACGATCTTTCAAGATGTTAAGCAATTTCAGTTTTTGCACAATCATCTTTCCATTGGGCCATCCTAATTAAAATATAAAATTAGATATATTCATAATTTTTTAAAGTCAGTAATTTCTATTTGAATGCCCACATTTTGCTGTTGTGATAATGTAGTTAAAGTAACTAGTATCTAGGATCCTTTTTGACAAATAAGGTCACATCTAGTTTACTGCCGGATCAGCTAAGAATAGGGCCTCATTCCTGCACTGAAAATGATACAGAACAACTTGCAAGTTCAAGGGGTTAGTTAGAGTTTTAAATCCTGTTTTGGATGTTTTTCTCAACCAGAAGTTATGAGCTTGATGCAGTAAACACTGGGTGAAACTAGATGGTCTTTGTTACCATCGGAAGTTGGACTTGATGATCATAATAGTCCATTCTGATCTTAAAAATCTATGATTACTTTTGTAGTCTTGAGGACATAGGGTTTCAGTGAAATATTATTTAACAGTTGCAGCAATAACATAATGGATCAGTGTCTAACTTGGAAGCCCTAACGTTATCTCCATGATTCTAGGCGGGTTCCAAAGAGGATGCAGCTAGGCTGTTCTCAGTGGTGGCAGATGACAGAACAAGGAGCAATTGTCTCAAGTTGCAGTGGGGGAGGTCTAAGTTGGATATTAGGAAAAACTATTTCACGAGGAGAGTGGTAAAGCACTAGAATGGGTTACACAGGGAGATGGTGGAATCTCCATCCTTAGAGGTTTTTAAGGCCCGGCTTGACAAAGCCCTGGCTGGGATGATTTAGTTGGGGTTGGTCCTGCTTTGAGCAGGGGGTTGGACTAGCTGACCTCCTGAGGTCTCTTCCAACCCTAATCTTCTATAATTCTATGACTCTGTCTATACTGGTGGTTCTCAACCAGGGGTACACATACCTCTGGAGGTACGCAGAGGTCTTCCGGGGGGTACATCAACTCATCTAGATATTTGCCCTGTCTTACAACAAGCTATATTTCAGTGCATAGTATATAGAGCAGTATAAATAAATCATTGTCTGTATGCAATTTTAGTTTGTACTGACTTTGCTAGTGCTTTATATGTAAGTACAGTATTAATATTCCAATTGATTTATAATTATATGGTAAAAATGAGAAAGTAAGCAATTTTTTCAGTAATAGTGGGCTGTGACACTTTTGTATTTGATTTTGTAAGCATGTAGTTTTTAAATGAGGTGAAACTTGGAGGTACGCAGGACAAATCAGACTGCTGAAAGGGGTACAGTAGTCTGGAAAGGTTGAGATCCACTGCTGTACACTACTTCCTGTTAGATACCTGTGGGATCCACAAGATGGCATTGTATCATAATATTAGTAATGCTAAAAGTTTTTCCCAAGTAAATTTGTTTTATTCTGTAGATCTGTGTGTAATTAAGTGAATTTCTATACAGTAACATTTTAATTTAAATTTCCCTTTTTTGTTTTGCTATTTAGTTTTATGTTTAGTGTGTTTTGAAATTAAATACTCTAAAAGCCCTAAATACTACTAAGGGGCCAGAGTCTGCTGTGATGCAGACCTCTAGGGTTACAGTTATTTTGTTTTTTAAAAAAGTCCTTTGAGAAAATACACATCAGATGTAGAAATGTTTTAATGACTTTTAATAGAATTTTGCTAAAAACTTCCAAAGTTTTTAATTTTTTTCTTTAGCACTCAGTCTCATCAAATAGTGTCTGTGTTTGCAGCACTATATAAATTCAGAGTGACCGGGAACTATACAGTGCCACTGAAAGCTAGCTCATGAAAGCATCAACAAATCCTCTACTAATGTTAATGCAGTAAAACGACATTAAGATGATTGCCTCATTCCTCCTTGGCGTGAACTCTAAAAATAAATGCTATCAAACATAAGCAGATAAAGATCAGTGGAAAACCAATAACTTTTAATCAAAGGAATATCTGGGTTCCTGTGGATATTAATTAACTAAAAATAAACATAGAGCAAAACAAGACAAGGTATAGAGACTACAAAGGACTGTGTCAGTTCCCATCTCAGCCAGATAATGATGGGAAAGATAAAATTCAACAGAAATAGTGATATTGTTTTCTTCTGGGTTATTATTTCTTAAACCAAAGTATATATTATATTGTTTTATCCCTTTTGACATGAGCATTTTGACCACAGCGATTAGTCAGTATTTGGGGGCTTTTGGGTTGTTTCCATTGGGAGGAGATATTGATGGTGGAGTCAGGTATTTCCTTGATGCAATCCTGTTGAATTACAAATCCAAAGTCCTGTTTCCTTGCACGTAATAGGAATCAAAAAGCAGGAGACAGTTTCTTTGCTCACAGTTCCAAGTCTCTTTCCAGCCAGCATTCTTCCCAAAATCTCTTAGCCTTTTCTCAGTAATGCTAACAGTGCTTCTCTGGAACTTCCTGACTCCCTTTTCTGTCTGCTTCTGCGCTCTCTCTCTCTCTCTCTCTCTCTCTCTCTCTCTCTCTCTCTCTCTCACACACACACACACACACACACACACACACACACACACACACACACACACACACACACACACACACAAAATCAAGGCAAGCCCCTGTGTTTGTCAGTCCCCTCACAGAAAAGTCCTTGATGGCCCAGTTACTGCTCTTGCCTGCAGTCTAGTCCTTGGGTGGTGGTTTTCCATTGTTTCAGCTATAACTACACAAACGGACATTTAATTGTTCCTTCATTTAGAGTGAATGAGAGGCAGCCATCATGCCGGACAGCCTCAGTGAGGTGGTATGAAAGCCCAACCCCTGGCAGAACAATAAACATGATGTTATTTAATGACAGTTAAAAGGTGTAGCAGGACACATCCTGCTCATGCATAATCTTCGAAGCATGGAAATAAGAAGTTAAGGGAGAAGTCTCCAGCATTCCTCGTCACTTTCATGTTGCCTGCAACACTACTGATAATACATGCTAGCACTCCATAAGGTGTTCACTTCCATTGCCAACAGGTGCTGGACAGAAATACATATGTAAAAGTTCCATCAAATTTATCCTGTCATATACAAACCCTTAACCATGATCCCATTCTTTCTTGTGTCAAGTACCTGACACATCTGACTGTAACCCAGGTCACACATGTGTAACATCATTCTACGTTATCATTGCAGAGATTGCCATGAAGGTGCAACCCTGAGCTGGTTGAGGCCTCTAGGTGTTATTGTAATCTAAATGTTGATAATAATAATGATGATGTTGGCACACAGGCTGGCTGGCTTGCAATATAATCACTAGCTACGGGCACAAGACACCCAGGTTAATGTCCCTGGATGATCAGAACATGAAAGAGGCCACTGAGAAATGCTTGTAAAGGTTCTGAACTTCAAATATGAAGCCAACCTGCCAACTGGGTCTTAATTTTTTTTGATCAAGTAGTAAAATGCTAGTTCTTCCTACATGCTGCCACTAGCATGGCTACTCCTGGCAGCACTGGAAAGACAGTTACCCCTTATTGTTGTCTGAACTAGGAGAAAGTACATGGTTATGCCATACTCCCCCTTCCCACTCCTGCTGGTTAGAATGCAAAGGTAAAGCGTTTGGAGAGCATAGAAGCAATTTTTGTCTCCAGGGAGAAGGATGGTGCATTGGTTTACATGTGAGCTTTGGCTACCTGAGTTCAGCTGCTCAGCTTTTAGAGTTCCTTGGGAAAGTCATTGGTCTTTCTTCCCCATTTGTAAAATGTAGATAATAGTATTCTGCTATCTCCTGGGGGAGATGTGAGAGTATTTGATTGACGTTTGTGAGACACTCAGACGATATGGTAACAGTGGCTGTAGAAGTACTATTCCTAGTGTAATAATTACTGTTCCTAGGGTGACCAGATGTCCCGATTTTTGGGTCTTTTTCTTATATAGGCTCCTATTACCACCCACCCCCTGTCCCAATTTTTCACATTTGCTATCTGGTCACCCTAGCTGTTCCTCTTAATTAAAAGCTAGATCCTGCACGTGGCATTCTCGTCGTCTTTCCTTGCTATTTTCATGCATTTTATGCAACTGTATAGAGTTGGTTGAAAAACTTAGAACTTGTGACAAAATTTGTCATCAAAATTTCACATTGACAAACAGGACAAAATGTTTGCAAAATTGTCCATGAAAATATTGACTCATTTTTCTACCAGCTCTACTATTTTTTCTCTAATATGGTGCTGCTTAGAAAATTGTCAGAAAAGGCAATTTGAGAAAAACAGAAGCAAAATTTATTGAGTATCTGTGCAGATTCATTTTCACTTTCCAACCAGCTCTATTCAAAATCCAAATTTTAGATGCCACCCTTCCCTACTTCCCAACATGAACATCAGGGTCTGTGCACATCTGCACAACTTATGTGTTTCGCTTGTGTAATTTACACAAAACACCAAACTGTACAGAGACCATGAGAAAAGTGATAGATACTGGGCTGTGTTCTGCTCTTAGTTATACCAGTGTAAATCTGGAGTAGCTCCATTAAAATCAATGAAGTTATTCCAGATTTACACTGGTGCGACTGAGAACAGAATTTGGCTCATTCCATATCTTCTACTGTAGTATGTTTAGCAAAGTATTTATGTTAAACTGTACCAACAAGATTAAGCAGTGAACTTTGCTAATACATTTGATGATCTTCGAAGACCGATTGAGCCAAGAGCAGCACAAAGTAAGGTTGTATAAATATTTAATGTAATTTATTGATTACATTTTACTGTAGGACATGATCATAAGCACTTTGAAACCGCACATGGCTCATATGGCATCTAGACAGAGCCAGTTTCAGCCAGAGATGAGTTCAGACTGCCCTAATAAACACCCCTCTCGGGATCATTTTGAAGTGGTAAAATTTTATGAGTAGCAAAAAAACTCTGACATTCTGTCATCAACTATAAGTAAGACTGTATTTTCTCCCTATGTTGATGAAAATGACTGTGTATTTTTAGTGCATTTATTTCACGGAGGATTTTCACAAACAGAGGTAAAATAGGACTCACAGATTTTTAAGACTAGAAGGGACCATCACAATAATCTAGTCTGACTTCCTTCATGTTGCAGGCCACAGAACCTCACCCAGCCACTCCTGTAATAGACCCCTAATCTCTGCCTGAGTTACTGAAGTCTTCAAATCAAGGTTTAAAGATTTCAGCTTTACTACTCCTGAGTGCTGAGCATGAATGTTGGCTGTGAGAAACCCATTGTTCTGGGCTGGATGTCACCAAAGAGAGCTTGTCTCTCCAGTAGCTGCTCAGAGGGTGGAAGTTGTCTCCATCCAGCGACAGGTTGGCACACTACACACGGTGGCTAATATGTTCTTTTCTGTGCAATTATACTAGATATCAATTTGGCTTATAACTAGCTGCACCTTCTGTCATTCAGAGTACTTCATAAGGCATTTCATTTACTAGTAATTTATGTGGCTCAGAGGCCCAGGGCTGCAGCAGGGCAGGATCGAGATGTATTGGCAGAGACTCTGTGGAAGCTTGCAGGATGTCTGCATGCTCAGAATCTAACCACTGCTAGAATCCCTCAGTTTTAAGAGCAGTGAAATTCACCCACAAGTATAAAAACTAGAAAATGGAGGGAACTTTGTAAATATAAAACATAACTACTCAGATGTCACGAACTCCTCATTTGTAACTGTGCCACTTACAACTGATTTTTAACCTTGTTTTCCCCCAGTTAAATTCCACAGGTGAGATTTACCCCAGTGGGAACCCTGTTGTGGGTCCCCAGTGACCAAAAGTCGTCTGGAGAAGTGGGGGGACAAGTCACAAAGTGAGCAGTGCTGGCTAGGAATGGGGCATATCGAATGCAGCTATGAGATAAGCTTATTTAGAATCTCCCATCAGCAGCTGCTGCTTGCTGAACTTCAGGGGAGCCCCTGGCAGAACTTAAAGCAGAAGACTTGAGCATGGTAATGGAAGCATTGCCTGAAGGGAGAAGTGATTTACTGCTTTAGTGAATCTGAGTTGTCTTTAGTGAGCTGGATGTAAAATACAAGAAAATGTTCATGGACATGTTTTTTTTGGCGGGGGGTGGGGGGGAGGGGGGTTTCCAGCTTTTTAGTTGACTTTTTGAAAATTTTCAATTTTTTAATCATTTGATACGTTGGTTGGAGAAAAAAAACCATAAAAAATTTCAATCAGCTCTCCCCATATCCCCAGAACTTTTATGACCAAACAGTGTCCGTTACCTAACCCTGATTGAAGAGTGGGGAAGTCATTCTGGTCACTGTTGAATCTGCACTCTGGAAGTTCGTAATGTAGGATACATCTGTGTTTTGCACTGTTCTGGGTTGTCCTTTCGGTCACTTTCCTCATTTAAAAAATGTGTACATCTCATTATAGTTTCAGATGTGAGCTGACACTTAATCCTCTGGCTGCATATGATTGGTACAGCATGCATCATTACACGCTCCCTCCTCCAATAACGAAATGCCAGCTAGTTCCTTTTGCAAAATCAGACAGACTCGAAACAATTCTCTGCTGAGAGATGCTACGAATTTATGTCTATCTTTCCCAGCAAAAGTGAATGTGTAATTGCACTGGATACAGACCTCTAAGGCTATGTCTACACTGCACAGCACTTACAGCAGCATGTAGGGTATGCATAGCTGCACCCTGCAATGAAAAACAGGCTGTGTCCACACTATGGTGTGCAGCTACATGTGTCAGTGAAAGGCTCTGGCAGTGGGGAAAGGCTCAGCAGTAGGGGGGCAGTGGGACACTACACTGCTAAAAATACCAGAGTAAGCAGGGGAGGCACTGTTTGAGAAAGAATGGCCACTTAACCAGGTGATGGTCCATTTGATCTTGTTGACACCTGGCTGAGACATCAGCTAGCCTGTTGTCTCTGGTTGTGGCTGCACCCTCAGACTTGGAACATGTTTTAATAATACCATACAGAGGAATCTTATAACTTTACATGCAGTGTTGCCACACACATTTTACAAGGACAATAGTGATCAGCAAATGATGAGATTTCAAATGATACCTCACAAAGCATACTTTGCACAAAATGTATCATAGTTTTGTAAAAGGGTTAACAAAGGGGTACAGACTGTCATCTAGTCCAGCCCTCTGTGCTGAGACAAGACTAAAGAAACCTACGCCATCCCTGACTGATGTTTGTTTAACCTGTTCTTAAAAACCTTCAAGGATGGGGATTCCACAACCCTGGTGTTCAGCTAATGTCTAACTTAAATCTCTCTCACTTCAAGCTAAGCCAGTTGCTTCATGTCCTATCCTCAGTGGACAGAGAACAATACTAATGTCATGGTTCCTTTCAGCAGAGTTTGAACCCATGGCTTTCAGCACAGCAGCATGGACCTCTACCACTTCAGTTAAAGGAATATCTCCATTAGCTGGTGATAGTAGTGGGTTTTTATCTTCTAGTTGGCCCTATCCAGGAGAAGGGTATGTGGTACACAGTTTTTCACTGTTTTATACCACAATGCAATAGTTGTAGGTGTTCAGTTGGGGCCGTAAATTATAAACAATCTGGAAAAATAAAAGGGTAAAAACTCAAATACCCTCTTGAGAAACTCATTTCTTCTGCTTGGTTTCCCTCAGTTTCTATACTCTCACATTCACCCATCCATAAACTAATCAAGCTATTTCAACTATTGGTTTGAAATTAAGAGAGTTCTATTTTTAAATCCTTGAGTAAGGCTTAGAGATGCTATGCTGTTAACAGCCATGTAGCTAAATACTTGGATGGCACTATTTTGGATCATGCCAAAACTGAAATGATACCAAGCAGAAGCCACATTGAGACAATACTAAAAGAGACAGCATGACAATAAACCTTTAGCGCTATGCGGCTATTGTGGGAGATTAAAATTGTTACCGCACCAGGGGATAGCATGGGGAGATGGAAGCATGGCATTCCCCCACTCACCTCCCCCCAATTCACACTCCCAGCTCCTGATTAAATCAACAAAAATAAAATTCAACTAAATATTTTAAGTGATACAGTTCAGCCATCTCTCTGTAGTTCAAATAGTGTCCAGATATCACCCACAGAATCATAGAATCATAGAATAACAGAGTTGGAAGGGACCTCTGGAGGCCATCTAGTCCAACCCCCTGCCCAGAGCAGGACCAATCCCAACTAAATCATCCCAGCCAGGGCTTTGTCAAGCCTGACCTTAAAAACTTCTAAGGAAGGGGATTCCACCACCTCCCTAGGTAACGCATTCCAGTGTTTCACCACCCTCCTAGTGAAAAAGTTTTTCCTAATATCCAACCTAAATCTCCCCCACTGCAACTTGAGACCATTACTCCTTGTCCTGTCATCTGCTATCACTGAGAATAGTCTAGATCCATGCTCTTTGGATCCACCTTTCAATTAGTTAAAAGCAGCTATCAAATCCCCCCTCATTCTTCTCTTCCGTAGATTAAACAATCCCATTTCCCTCAGCCTCTCCTCATAAGTCATGTGTTCCAGACCCCTAATCATTTTTGTTGCCCTTCACTGGACTCTCTCCAATTTCACCACATCCTTCTTGTAGTGTGGGGCCCAAAACGGGACACAATACTCCAGATGAGGCCTCACCAATGTCAAATAGAGGGGAATGATCACGTCCCTCGATCTGCTGGCAATGCCCCTACTTATACACCCCAAAATGCCATTGGCCTTCTTGGCAACAAGGGCACACTGTTGACTCATATCCAGCTTCTCGTCCACTGTCACCCCTAGGTCCTTCTCTGCAGAACTGCTGCCTAGCCATGCGGTCCCTAGTCTGTAGCGGTGCATTGGATTCTTCCGTCCTGAGTGCAGGACTCTGCACTTGTCCTTGTTGAACCTCATCAGATTCTTTTGGCCCAATCCTCCAATTTGTCTAGGTCCCTCTGTATCCTATCCCTGCCCTCCAGCGTATCTACCACTCCTCCCAGTTTAGTATCATCCGCAAACTTGCTGAGGTTGCAATCCACACCATCCTCCAGATCATTAATGAAGATATTGAACAAAACCGGCCCCAGGACTGACCCGTGAGGCACTCCACTAGATACCGGCTGCCAACTAGACATGGAGCCATTGATCACTACCCGTTGAGCCCGACAATCTAGCCAACTTTCTACCCACCTTGTAGTGCATCCATCCAGCCCATACTTCTTTAACTTGCTGACAAGAATACTGTGGGAGACCGTGTCAAAAGCTTTGCTAAAGTCGAGGAATAACACGTCCACTGCTTTCCCTTCATCCACAGAACCAGTTATCTCATCATAGAAGGCAATTAGATTAGTCAGGCATGACCTTCCCTTGGTGAATCCATGCTGACTGTTCCTGATCACTTTCCTCTCGTCTAAGTGCTTCAGAATTGATTCCTTGAGGACATGCTCCATGATTTTTCCGGGGACTGAGGTGAGGCTGACTGGCCTGTAGTTCCCAGGATCCTCCTTCTTCCCTTTTTTAAAGATTGGCACTACATTAGCCTTTTTCCAATCTTCCGGAACTTCCCCTGATTGCCATGAGTTTTCAAAGATAATGGCCAATGGCTCTGCAATCACATCCGCCAATTCCTTTAGCACTCTCAGATGCAACGCATCCGGCCCCATGGACTTGTGCACGTCCAGTTTTTCTAAATAGTCCCAAACCACTTCTTCCTTCACAGAGGGCTGGCCACCTCCTCCCCATGCTGTGCTGCCCAGTGCAGTAGTCTGGGAGCTGACCTTGTTCATGAAGACAGAGGCAAAAAAAGCATTGAATATGTTAGCTTTGTCCACATCCTCTGTCACTAGGTTGCCTCCCTCATTTAGTAAGGGGCCCACACTTTCCTTGGCTTTATTCTTATTGCCAACATACCTGAAGAAACCCTTCTTGTATGATTTAGCATTCCTGATTCCATTCCTACATGCCCGAGCAATATTTATATACTCATCCCTGGTCATTTGTCCAATCTTCCACTTCTTGTAAGCCTCTTTTTTGTGTTTAAGATCAGCAAGGATTTCACTGTTAAGCCAAGCTGGTCGCCTGCGATATTTACTATTCTTTCTACACATCAGGATGGTTTGAACCTGTAACCTCAATAAGGATTCTTTAAAATACAGCCAGCTCTCCTGGACTCCTTTCCCCCTCATGTTATTCTCCCAGGGGATCTTGCCCATCAGTTCCCTGAGGGAGTCAAAGTCTGTTTTTCTGAAGCCCAGGGTCCGTATTCTGCTGCTTACCTTTTTTCCTTGTGTCAGGATCCTGAACTCGAAGTAGTATAAAAATGTGTACATTTACCCCAAATGTACCAATGACAGTTTAATAGGGTTTTCCTCCCTCTTACCTGGTCTATATTTTTTTATTCTTGTTACATCTCTCCAAACCCCCACTTCCAGTCGTTGCCTTTTTATCCCTCTTGCCTTAGAGTCGTTGTTACAAATGGATTAAGTTATAGCACAATCGGGAATAACATTCCTCGGTTTTGATTTATGATCTGGAGTACACACACCCCAGAACGGGTGACGCTTCAGAACAAAACCCAGCTCCTGTGGAAGAGACCCAGTGCATGTTGATTAGTCTGTCATTCATCATAGTCCTCATTTTGACTGAGTAGTTTAATCTGATGTACGCTGGGTGGGTACGTTGAGTTTATTTCAACAAATAATACAAACCAAGCAAGAGAAGGGAAACATACAGGATTGTGATGGTGTTTGTTAAGGGGAAGGTGAAACCAAAATGCCTTTCTGTGGACTTAACCTTTCTAGGTATCAGCTGTTGCTAAGTGATTTGTTTTCTGTCCCATCTCTGCTTTTTGATGCTGCGCTATTATGTTCTCTCTCCCTTATGTGGACAATATGCTTGTGAACAAGGCCCCTAATCTATCGTTTACCAAATTTGTTACATTGTACGCTGACACATGCTTTACTCTTCCCAGCAAGTATTTGTTAAACAAAAGAAAAGGCACACTTCTCTCAAGCAGCATGGTTATTGATCGATATTATTAGATTCAACCCTCCCCCACGCCCGCCACACTGAAGCTAGGAATAGAGGATCATAAAATTACTGTAGTGGAAAAGCTTTTAAAAACAAAGCACTGAGTAAGGAGGATGTGGAAAAAAAGTTGCAAGGAAGTACAGAAAAAGAGGGATTTTAAGCATGACTATAAAGGAACATTGTTAGCATTAAATACTGCCCTTATGATTTAGTAGAGTCCCAAGCAAGAAAGACAGGTGCAAGCTATTAGGCTCTAAGTTGTCTCCCGCTCTGACCCTACTGCTGGGAAAGAGAGTGGTCAGTGTCAGATTTTTGCCTAATTAACTCAGCCTGCAATGGGAATACATTGATTATATACAGCCTGCAATGGGAATTCATGCACCGGCTGAGGATCTTCTTATAGGCAGAGCGGGAAGAAAAAATGTTGTTTTTGTTGGAAAAATTTGAAATGTTTTGGTTTTGAAAACTGAAAAATTTAACAAGACCAAAGAAGTTTTGTTTTTTCAAAGGTTTTCAGTTTGGTTTTTTTTTCAGTTGATCAAATGGGGCCTTAAGTCTGGTCCATGCCCTAAACCCTAATTTTGCTATCTTCTGGCCTGGTGCAACAATGATCAGTTTTAGGAAACCAAATCTTTATTTCATAGAGTCATAGATTCCAAGGCCAGAAAGGGGACCACTGTAATCATCTAGTCTGACCTCCTGTATAACTTAGGCCATAAAACTTCCCCAAAATAATTCCTAGAGCAGATCTTTTAGAAAAACATCCACTTGATTTAAAAATGGCCAGCATTTGGAGAATCCACCATGAATCTTGGTAAGTTGTTCCAATAGTTAATTAACCTCACTGTTAAAAATGTACATCTTTTTCTGATCTGAACTTGTCTAACTTCAATTTGCAGCTATTGGATCGCGTGATACCTTTCTCTGCTAGATTGAAGAGCCCATTATCAAATACTTGTTCCCCACGTAGTTGCTTATAGACTGCAATCAAGTCACCCCTTCACTTGCTCTTTGTTACATTAAATAGATTGAGCTCTTTGCGTCTATCAGGCAGGTTTTCTAATCCTTTAATCATTCTTGTGCCTCTTCTCTGAACCCTTTTCAGTTTATCAACATCCTCCTTGAACTGTGGACAGCAGATTTGGACACTGTGTTCCAGCAGCGGTTGCACCTCTGCAAATACAGAGGTAAATAACCTCTCTACTCCTAATCAAGATTCCCCTGTTTATGCATCCAAGGATTGCATTAGCTCTTTTGGTCACATCATCACATTGGAAGCTCATGTTCAGCTAATTATCCCCCCCCCCTCTTTTCAGAGTCACTGCTTCCCAGGATGGAGTCCCTCATGCTCTAAGTATGCCCTACATTCTTTGTTTCTACATTTACATTTAGCTGTATTAAAATGTATATTTGCTTGCACCCAGCTTCCCAAGCAATGCAGATCGTTCTGTCTCAGTGACCTGTCCTCTTCGTTATTTATCATTTTTCCAATTTTTGTGTCCTATGAAAACTTTATCAGTGATGATTTTATATTTTTTCCCCAAGTCATTGGTAAAAATGTTAAATACCCTAGGGCCAAGAAGTGATCCCTGAGGGGCCCCACTAGAAACATGTCCCCTCTCTGATGCTTCCTCATGTACAATTACATTTTGAGATCTATTAGTTAGCCAGCTTTTAATCCATGTAACATGTGCCGCATTGATTTTTATATATTTTTAGTTTTTAATCAAACTGTCATGAGGTACCAAGTCAAATGCCTTACACTAGTCTAAGTATATTACATCATCGCTATTACCTTTTTTTGATGAGATTACAAGTTTGGTTGAGAAAAGTATCAAGTTGGTTTGACAGGATCTATTTTCCTAGGTTGATTGGCATTAATTATATTACCTTCTTTAATTTGAGATGTGCCCAAAATTAGCTCCCAGTTTCTGCAAAGATTTGTTGAGGTTGGGTCAGGCCCATCTCTAAGCTTTAGCATGTAGCTGTATGGATCTCTAGGAAGTGCCAGCAGCTCTGACTGCTTTGCAGACTAGTTTTGGTCTGGGAGCCTCATACCAGCAGGACTCAAGCCTACTGGAACAGTGTGGAAATCTCTAGCTAGGCTATGCCTGGGTGTTATTAACAGGGATATAGGACTAACATTCAGTTTTCAGTCCAGATCCATCCTTCTTCAGGAATTGGTGGGGTAGGGCAGCACTGTATATAATATAACCCTCTCCAGTGCTCCCAAGACAAGCTTCGCTCACCAACTGAAGGATCTGGGAGCTTGAGGGAAGCTAACAGACCAATGGGCAACCAGCTATGCAATCTGATAGGTATGCAATATGATAGGGAACGGATGGGTAGGATCCCCTGGGGGACTAACATGAAGGGGAAAGGAGTCCAGGAGAGATGGCTGTATTTCAAGGAATCCCTGTTAAGGTTACAGGGACAAACCATCCCGATGTGTCGAAAGAATAGTAAATATGGCAGGCGACCAGCTTGGCTTAACGGTGAAATCCTAGCGGATCTTAAGCATAAAAAAGAAGCTTACAAGAAATGGAAGGTTGGACATATGACCAGGGAAGAGTATAAAAATATTGCTCAAGCATGTAGGAATGAAATTAGGAGGGCCAAATCGCACCTGGAGCTGCAGCTAGCGAGAGATGTTAAGAGTAACAAGAAGGGTTTCTTCAGGTATGTTGGCAACAAGAAGAAAGCCAAGAAAAGTGTGGGCCCCATAATGAATGAGGGAGGCAACCTAGTGACAGAGGATGTGGAAAAAGCTAACGTACTCAATGCTTTTTTTGCTTCTGTCTTCACGAACAAGGTCAGCTCCCAGACTTCTGCACTGGGCATCACAACATGGGGAATAGATGGCCAGCCCTCTGTGGAGAAAGAGGTGGTTAGGGACTATTTAGAAAAGCTGGATGTGCACAAGTCCATGGGGCCGGACGAGTTGCATCCAAGAGTGCTAAAGGAACTGGCGAATATGATTGCAGAGCCATTGGCCATTATCTTTGAAAACTCGTGGCGAACGGGGGAAGTCCCGGATGACTGGAAAAAGGCTAATGTAGTGCCAATCTTTAAAAAAAGGGAAGAAGGAGGATCCTGGGAACTACAGGCCAGTCAGCCTCACTTCAGTCCCCGGAAAAATCATGGAGCAGGTTCTCAAAGAATGAATCCTTAAGCGCTTACATGAGAGGAAAGTGATCAGGAACAGTCAGCATGGATTCACCAAGGGAAGGTCATGCCTGACTAATCTAATCGCCTTCTATGATGAGATTACTGGTTCTGTGGATGAAGGGAAAGCAGTGGATGTATTGTTTCTTGACTTTAGCAAAGCTTTTGACACAGTCTCCCACAGTATTCTTGTCAGCAAGTTAAAGAAGTATGGGCTGGATGAATGCACTATAGGGTGGGTAGGAAGTTGGCTAGATTGTCAGGCTCAACGGGTAGTGATCAATGGCTCCATGTCTAGTTGGCAGCCGGTATCTAGTGGATTGCCCCAGGGGTCGGTCCTGGGGCCGGTTTTGTTCAATATCTTCATAAATGATCTGGAGGATGGTGTGGATTGCACTCTCAGCAAATTTGCGGATGATACTAAACTGGGAGGAGTGGTAGATATGCTGGAGGGCAGGGATAGGATACAGAGGGACCTAGACAAATTGGAGGATTGGGCCAAAAGAAATCTGATGAGGTTCAATAAGGATAAGTGCAGGGTCCTGCACTTAGGACGGAAGAACCCAATGCACAGCTACAGACTAGGGACCGAATGGCTAGGTAGCAGTTCTGCGGAAAAGGACCTAGGGGTGACAGTGGACGAGAAGCTGGATATGAGTCAGCAGTGTGCCCTTGTTGCCAAGAAGGCCAATGGCATTTTGGGATGTATAAGTAGGGGCATAGCGAGCAGATTGAGGGACGTGATAGTCCCCCTCTATTTGACATTGGTGAGGCCTCATCTGGAGTACTGTGTCCAGTTTTGGGCCCCACACTACAAGAAGGATGTGGATAAATTGGAGAGAGTCCAGCGAAGGGCAACAAAAATGATTAGGGGTCTGGAACACATGACTTATGAGGAGAGGCTGAGGGAACTGGGATTGTTTAGTCTGCAGAAGAGAAGAATGAGGGGGGATTTGATAGCTGCTTTCAACTACCTGAGAGGTGGTTCCAGAGTGGATGGTTCTAGACTATTCTCAGTGGTGGAAGAGGACAGGACAAGGAGTAATGGTCTCAAGTTGCAGTGGGGGAGGTTTAGGTTGGATATTAGGAAAAACTTTTTCACTAGGAGGGTGGTGAAACACTGGAATGTGTTGCCTAGGGAGGTGGTAGAATCTCCTTCCTTAGAAGTTTTTAAGGTCAGGCTTGACAAAGCCCTGGCTGGGATGATTTAATTGGGGATGGGTCCTGCTTTTGAGCAGGGGGTTGGACTAGATGACCTCCAGAGGTCCCTTCCAACCCTGATATTCTATGATTCTATGATCTTTGTTTTTGCCTCATCTATGCATTGCTTTGCTTTTGTGAGTTTGTTTCACAAACTATAACACTATTTAAATGCAGCTGCTATTATTTTTGACTCTGAATATGTAGACTGCTTTTAATGGTACTGCCTAGAGAAACAGGGATTTTTTTTCCAGTAGCTTGCTGAGATGATTCATTCCATCTCACCATGGTTATTAAGGCCATAAAGTACTGTATGGGAAAATTCTGAGCTTTTCTCTTTGCAAGGTACAAGGTTCACCTGTGGCTCAGTATTTAGCTGAAACTAAGGCTGACAATTTTGTCCATAGAAATTAAATTAATGAGATGTTTGAACTAGCACTAAACTGTTTGTGCACATCTTTCTTCTGGATATTGTATCAGCACTATAATCCTATGGACTCCCTGAGATTCACCTCTGCCTAGTGTGTGAATAAAGTAGCAGTCATTACCAATACCATATGCACCAGAAGATCTGAATAAATGGAGACTCAGGCAGAACTTCAGAGGTGCAAAGCAGGAGGCCAATCCTGTCATTAGGTAAAAGTTTGCCCATTAAAAAATGAAAAGCACTTTGTTAATTCCTTCTCTGAAAACTCTAGTTCAGCAAGTATCTCATGGTGGGGTAGTTTTGTAGTCCTCTATTTTTATTGGCTGGCATCTAAAGGCATTTTCGAATGGCATCACTTTAACCCACATAATTTATGATATAGGTCTCTTTCCTCTACCTATCTGTGGGATTTTCACTCATCCCTACATCATTATATCTGTACTTGTAATATTGAAGGGTTAGCACTAATAGTCTTGGGTTAACACAATTAACACTGAATAGTCTTGCAAAATGTGCTAAATTTTTTTAAAAATACCACTACAGTTTCTATCAAGAAACTGTATATTCCAAAATCTGGACAAAAATCGATTTTTGGAGCTACCAAAGCAGAGTTTGTACAAGCTATACAAGTCTGTACTTTAGCAGAGGGAGAACATCCTTTCAGAAGAACATGTTTTGCAATGATGGAAAGCAGAAGTGGATGTACTTCAGTAAATTTTCAGAAATGCTTTCCTCAACATAACCTTCAACAAAGTGATCTTTGCAACCCAAGCATTTCCCTCACAAAGCATTATACCCTTCTTCAGGGAAAAGAGAGAGTAGTGGCTTGGCAACGGCAGCTATCCAACTGAGGAGAAAGGGAGAGTATATTATCCCCTCATATATCTAAAACCCATCTGTCCCAGATATCATTGCCAAAAGAGCAAATATTCATAAAACAGACATCTAAACGAAATGCAAGCAACAAGGCTATTTACATGCATCTGGGAAGAATTTAGCAGAAGCATTGTCCCAGTCACTTTAACATATCCTGTAGATAGACATCACCCTTGTGTAGCAAAAATTTAATTTTTTTAAATCATTACTTTCTTGCTTTGTCTCCTCCTTTCTCCACCATTTGCTGGTGCCAAATGCATGTTTGGTAAGAAAAGTGTGCTTCAGGTATATGGGGCCTGATTTTACTGTCATTTATGCTAGTATAGCACCATTGACTTCAGCGGTGTTACTCTTGATTTACTCCAGTGTAAGTGTGGTGGAGCATCTGCTCCACGCTGGCCAGTAAGAGGTTAATAGAGCCTTAGGGAGGCTGCACAAAAAGCAGCCAATAGGAGAGGGGCTGTAAAGAGTGGCCAATCAGGGCCCAGCAGGCCCATATAAAAAGAGTTTCAGGGCAGAGCAGGGTTAGTAGCTCCCTGGAGCTCAAGGAGGGAGGATTGGGTGTCTTGCAGGAAGAGGGAAGCTAGCACCCTGGACCAAGCAGTGCTGGGTAGGAACAGGGGAGTCAGAGGGTGCTCCTGTCTGGCTGCTAGCACTGGCATGCTGAGGCCCTGCGGTGAGGGTGAAGAAGGCCCTGGGGCTGTGAGAAAGTGGCCCAAGGAAATGCACTGAGGAGTTGGAGAGGATGGAGAATGTGTCTGCCATCTACAGGGTCCCTGGGCTGAGACCTGGAGTAGTGGGCCAGTCTTGGTCCGCCTCCCCCTCCCCCCTTCACTCGCCACTGGGGAAGTGTTTGGATAGTTGACTGCAGGGCTCCTGGAAGTGGAGGAGCACAGATAGTGACATGCCTGGAGGGCTGCATCATGGAGAGGATGCCATAGTCCTTTGAGTGATGTGAGTCCAAGAGTAGATGAAATGGTGGGCAAGGCACCATTGGGAGAGGGTGTATGGACCTATGTTGCTAATCCCTAAAATGGGCAGCAGAAGGCACCAGTCTGGTGAGTGGAACCTTGTCACAGTAAGTGACTTCAAACTTGGGACCATGTTTTTTTCAAATTAATCCAACATTCTGTAACTAAATATAGGGGGGAAATTGTGGTGATATTTTCTCTCTCCCTAAGGTTGTTAGTTACTGTGGTACCTCAGTGCCTGGTATCTCAGATGTCACCTTTGGCACATCTTGGCATTTTAATGGTGACCACTATGTATTTTTATTAGAAACAGACAATAGCACTTCACATTCCTCCTTGTATCCTAGTTTTACTGTCTCCCACAGAATCTAAAGCAGTGATGGGGTTGAAGGGAGTGTGGGATGAGATTCTAACAGAGGACAGTGGGCACTGCCATTGTGGATTGAACTGAATGTAGGTTTTTCATATGTAATATGTGTTCTTTGAACCCCTGTAGTTTTCACTAGATCAGTACTGTTAACAGGAATTCAGAAAACACTCCACATGTAGAGCATTTGCTGGCAGTTAGAATCTGGAATCACTGGATGAGATTCTCTGACCTGTGATATACAGATGGTCAGACTAGATGATAACAACGGCTCTATCTAGCATTAACATCTATGAATTTAGGAATGAAAACACCCTTTATAGAAGAAGAAAGGGCTCTGGGTTTCATTATCTTCCAGACCTTGGCTCTTTCAGAAAAGGAAGTAAAGACAGGTGAAGGCAATCTTCCATGGAACACAGCAAGAGGGTTAAGTGCATGTGATCAAAGGGAGGCTGGCTATGATACATACCTGGCTTATGTTCCTAATTATTATAATGGCTATTTGGGTAGCCAAAGAGAGAATTCTGTACAAGCTACATCCATGCATTTTTCTTGTTTGTTGCATGTATGAGTCAGGCCAAGTGTTTGTGAGGCCCCACACTGAACTGGACATTCCTGCAACTAGGAGCATTGGCTGGGATTCTCAAAGATGCCAAAGGAAGTTAGGCACCAGCTCTCATTAGCTTTCATTGAAAGTCACCTCCAGCTTCCGTTAACAGTAATTGAACGTTGCACCCAACTCACTTAGATTCCTTTGGAAATCCAACCTCTGTCTTTATCTAAATGCTGGATTTCTCCTAGCATCTTAAAAGTATCTGTCATCTTGCCCACCTTCACAGCACATACTTTATGAGGAGATAGTAATTTTCCCTTTGTGTCACACTGAATTGTATTCATGATCAGGAGAGTGGATGTACAGATTCCTTAATTTAAAAGTATATTTTTGTTCAATTGAAATTTTTAAGTGTTTCATGCTATGGGTCCAGGAGTCGGCCGAAATATTAATAACAATCCTAGTAATTCCATCCAAAAGAGATGGCTATTATGCCAGCTGCTGAAAAATTGAGGTGGGATTCTTTCCAGCAAATGGGGTCTAGCATTTTCTTTCTAAATGCTTACAAGAAATACTTCTGTTTCTAAGTTCTTTTTATAATAATCTCTTTCAGTTTACTACTGATGCAGGGTAGCTTGTGGCAGTATCACGAATTGGATTTTGGAAACATAAGCAGTCTTTTATTTTTCTTTAAAGTGGTATATGTTTTTTGGCACTGAGGTGCTACTAGCTTTATTTATAGTGGGTGTTATTTGAGCACCATTTAACTTGATTAATGCACAACATGCAGTGCAGGGGCAGCAGAGAAGAGACCGTTGTTGACTTTAGTGGGAACTCGTGGGAGAGCAAAGTCAAAGGCAGACTCTCTAAATAGAAGTTGCTTTGCAGAGATTTCTTCCCAGAAATCAGGAGTTCTACATTTCAGATTTAGTTGAACCACTGTTTTATGCCAATGCTCTTTAACACGTCTGAAATCCCATCAGAGTCAGGGTAACATCTGAACAGCACACTTACTATTGGGTAATTTTAGACTGGAGAATGAGCTAAGAGGCTGTGTCCAAATATCATGGGTCTGTAGCTAGCAAATGAAGCAGAAGTGGGCAGTGACTAACTCCAAGGAGACATCAATTGCATGAGCTGCAGAGACTTGCTGCTTGGAATTATTTGGCTATTTCAAAGAAGAGCCCTAAACCAGGTAAAACTCACTTGATTTGGAGGTTTATTTGGGGTTTGGTCAGACTTGGGGAATGTAAGGGAAAGCCATACCTTTCTATCCACAGCTATCCATTGTTGAAGAAGAACTAGCTTCCTGCCTCCTTCCCTGCTGCCGTCTTATGGGTGGCGGTTTAATAATTGGGCCTATAAATTTACCCTGATTATGGGACCAACTGTGAAAAGTGAGTGAAAGTTCATAAAATGTCACAATAGCCTATAATGGCTAGTGCTGGTGGGGAAAGGTGCAAAAAAGAGACAGACTGAATTAGTTCAAACAAAAAGGCTTACTGATAGAATTCAAGGGCTGTGTTAAGATCATACTTGGTAAACAAGAAAATTGTAAGATTGGAAATCAATGAACCAAAATTGGTGCATTGGAAATTTAGGCCTAAATGGTAGACAGAATAGTGAGGGGATGGGCTGTTCCACCCCTCACTGCCTTTTGGGGCCCTTAAAATAGGGACTTTGGGGGTGGGTGGAAAAAGGCGGCTACTGCAAGGCTGGCTGACTGAAAGGAGGGGATGCAAAGACTGTTTGACTGAAAGTCAAGAGACAGGGAGAGTGAGCTGCCCCATCATGGCTACCACCCCTACCATCTTCTGGGACCCCAGATCTTCACCCTAACCCTGAGAGATGTCCTGACCTGACCGGACCAGAGAGGGGGACCCAGTTGACATCACCACCTCCTCCAGCTAAATCCCATATACCATCTGGGATGTGAGACATTGTCTTTCCCTTATGCCCCCATGTGTCCTTTTCCTTCCTTACAATCCCCCTCTGCCCCCCTTTCCTAGCTTTTTCCTTTTTCCTTCTGTCTAATAAGAGTCTGGCTTAGCTGGCTAAGACTGCATATTTTGCAACACTGCCATGAGCCTGTGACCAGAGGGGTAGTTAAAAGCAGTGGCCTAAACAACCAGATGATGCTGGTGTAAGTTTAGCATATTTCAGAGTGACTGATCAGACTGTCTGCTCTGCCTCTGTTTTTCCAGCAGTGAGGTTGGGAGAGAGAATTAACACCAGAGACAGAATCTTCATGTTCTATCTTGGGTGCTTTTTTTTTCTTTCCCCTTCTGTGTGTTATCTTATTTTGTTTCCTAGGAAATGGTATCAGATTTTAACCATAACAAGCCCATCTTAACTAACTGTTTCTCTTTTTCCCCCAGAAAGAGAGTTATTGCCCTCTTGTTTACCATCTCTCAGATGGTATTGAAAGGTTTTTTTCCTTCTAAAGCCTCTCTTCAGCGATAGGGAAAGAGAACAAGGGATGTGTTAACGCAAAAGCCTTACTCAATACTTCACATTTCTCATCTTTTAACTGCTTTTCCTTCTCTTCTGTATCTTTAAGAAAAGGTTAAAAGAATATTTAATGGTGTGTTTGCCATGGTGCTAAGCAGGCTGAGGTGTCTGTATATCAAGCCCTGAGCCTTGTTTTAATGTTGGACAGTTACAGGGTCATGTTAACACCTTTGGCTTTTTGGGCCCATGTATCCCATCTAAATTAATACAACGGGGCAGGTTGGTGGATTTCTAACCCATTGCTCCATCACTGGTGAAGAGTGACCCCTTCCGACCTCTGCAAGAGGTGGTTTACTAGCATTCTGATCCTGCATTTTTTGGGGGCAGGGACAGGTAGGCCTACTGCTTGAAGCCTATAATTGTCAGTGGGGAAAGGGAGCCCAACAGGTGTAAACACAGCTATTCCCATTGTTGGTGACTCTGGAGTTGAGATGCCTCTCGGACTGGCACATGGCGTTTTGGAATCCCCAAGATTCCTGTATGCAGTGATTAGAACAGGAGACAGGAGAAACAGGGCTCTTGGTTCTATTTGCAATTCTTTTAATGTCTCCCTTCGTGACTTTGGGCAAGGTACTTAGCCAACTGCTAAAATAATCCCAACTGCAAGCGTTTTACGCAACTCATGCTGAGAACGATGACTGTAATGGTTACAAAGTGCAGGCCTTAACTGATACTGTCTTTCTAGTACATTTTAAGGGCCAGGTGCTGCAATTTCATCTATGCAGGTGTAGCCTTACCCTCAAGTGGCCTCCCACTGAGCATGATAGGGCTCCTGTCAGGCAGAGGGATCCGCCCACGCAAGGCTGATTGCAAGACGGGAGCCTAAGCTGTTCAGTTCTAAAAATAATCACAGCACCCATTTCTCAAAAGTGCAAATGCACTGGTCCGTCTCCATATGTTACTTAAAGATGGTAATACTTATTCCACTAATACTTCACGTTTGTTTGTTACTGTGAAGTCAAGGCAAATAACATCAATTTGACCTCTTGCTACCAAGCTTGGGTTCAAAGCCCATACCCATGAAAAGATCAATAAATCGTAGAATTAAAAGGTGACATGCTGGATAATTGATTCTTCCAGGAAGACTTTCCCCAAGGTTTAAACTATTACCAACAGCACGAAGTTATAATGAAGACTAAGTATTTTTATGAAGTGGAGTCATTAACAATGGATTAGACAGTGGAATCCAATTTCCTGTTCTGTCAGTGATGCTGACACAGACTGAAATCTTGTTGATGTATTGGGCATTGTTGTCGTCCTCTCAGCTGAGAGAAATTATATTTGCCATTCTCCACTGGCTGCATCTCACAGGCTAAACTGTATTTTATACAAAGGCTCAAACCAGAATCTTATTGGAGTAAACATATACAAGAAAATAAATATAGCTATAGGCATAAATATTTTACAGACATTTTGCAGCTTAGTGTGTTTACAACATTTAATTTAATATAGTTATTTTGGTTGTATGGGGTTTTTCCCTCTTTAACTATATATACGCAAAAGCTTAAGCTAGGCAGCAGGCATGCGTGTGTGCACACACACTCAGGGGGAGAGATCCTCAGCTGATATAAATTCTCCTAGCTCCATGGACTTCAAGCACCAACTGAGGATCTGCCCCTGTCTGTGTGGGGACACAGAGTATATGTAATATATATATTATGAAGTCTGTGGAAGAATATCCTGGAGATACAGCTCTATTTTTAGAGTGTCATAAGCTGGGAAGCTCTTACACTATTCACTTCAAATCATGTAAAATAAATTTGATCTTGACTCAGGTCTGACCTACCAATGTTGTAGCTGATATAACATCTTGGTGGATTTTAGAGGTGGGATCAAAATGAGGTTTTGAAATGAAAACTCGGTTGCAACTTTAACTATGGAAGTGCCTGTTATCACTGCAAAATGAGACTTAAAATTATTAAATACCTTTCGGTGAGGGAAATATTTATTATATGTAGGATTATGACTGGAAAGAGGCACTAATCAATATGGCCTAGTGGCTAGAGCACTGCACTGGGACTCGAATCTGGGGTTCTATTCCTGGCTCACTGGCTTACTGGGTGACCTTGCTTCACCCATCTGTGTGCCTCAGTTTCCCCAGATGTAAAATTGGGGTATTGATACTGACCTCCTATGTGAAGTGATCTGAGATCTACTGATGGAAAGTGCCATACGGTGTTATACAGCACTGATGTTGAGCAGTGAACGTAAAAATATTAGCACCTTGAGTGTGTCTGGCTTCAGTCAGTCCTGTTCCCTTAGCTGTTTTGTTCACAGTAAGCAGTAAGGCGATACTCTCTCTTTTTTTAACATGCCTTGTGTATTAAACACTACTCTGTGAAATCCCCTGTACGATGTGCAGCTGTTTCCCGTCAATCAGGCTGTGGATGGAGGAACAGTGCCCCAGCTTTGTGAACCACATGGCATAGGAAATTGCTCGGTATTGGAGCCCTCACAGATAAGAAATTCAACTGTTTCTCTTGAAGCGAAATAGTAGGTAGGCAGATACGCTCTCTCAGATTCAGGGAAATAGGTTCCATTTGTCTCCGTCCCTGTTGCCTTGGCATGTTTGGCTCAGTGAGTGGTACGACTTTCTGGGTTTGATAGGATGGGTTTGACTCTTGGGCTCCACACCGATCTGAGTGCAGTTACCAATTGACTGAGAGTCCATGTTTGTAGCCCAGGGCATCCTGGATTCACGCTCAGGGTTTGCGGCAGTTAGAGATAAAGCTTGTGGCTTTAACTAACTGCTGTTGTTTACAGAGTCTGTAGTGACTTTGTTAGGGTGATAATGAACAGACACAGAGAGAGTGGATGGTCACCAGTGAATTCAATGCCGGTGACAGGTGCTGGACTGCCTGTGCTGGAGAATGAAGTCCTTAATTAGTCCCCAGCCAAAACTGTGAGACAGTTAAAGTTGTAAATATACTTTACTGTGACTGGTTTCAGAGTAACAGCCGTGTTAGTCTGTATTCGCAAAAAGAAAAGGAGTACTTGTGGCACCTTAGAGACTAACCAATTTATTTGAGCATGAGCTTTCGTGAGCTACAGCTGCATCCGATGAAGTGAGCTGTAGCTCACGAAAGCTCATGCTCAAATAAATTGGTTAGTCTCTAAGGTGCCACAAGTACTCCTTTTCTTTTTACTGTGACTGGCACTTTCAAAGGAGCTTAAAGGAGTTGGCTCCTAGCTCTCATTGAAAGTCAATGGGATAAGCCCCTTTGAAAACCCTCCCCCCCACCCCATACGTTGTGGTTGTTATACTGGAAGGTGCTAATGGCTGACATCAGGGGAGTCTTGGAGTCAAATACCATCACATTCCCCAGTAAACCCAATGCGTTTGGCCAAGCACTCTGTCAGACTCAACAGAAAGAGCAATCAAGCCCCTTTATTTAGTAAAACAGCTGGGGGTGATGATGCTACTGCCCAAGGCACTAGGCAGGATGGCAGGTCAGAGCTAACCCATGTGGACTGCAGGGACTTCCCTGGCTGCAAACACAGTGCTGGGATGTCAGTTGCAGGCTGTGTGTGTCGGAGCAGAAAACCCAGAAGAAAGAGCTGTGAGCGTGACCCTGACAGGAAGTGGAGAGAGAGCTTCTTGGGCACAGAGCCTGCTTGAATGGCAGACTTCGGGATTTCCGAGCAAGGAAACTGCTTGCTTCTGTTTGTTTCTACTGTGTTTAGGTGAACAAGACTCAGCTTGCCTTTCTTTTATAAGTAAACAATATTACATTAAGGCTAGACCTGACTCATTTCATAGGTTCCTTATTCTAATTGAAATAACTCTGCAAGGCCCTGAATATTGGCTAGCTGCCTGGGGCAAAAGAGGAAATATTGCTTTAGGGGTGAGGAGGAGGGAACAAGAATTCTGCTGAGGGAAGGGAAGTGGTTGGGTGAGGAAGATAATTGTTGTTTATATTGTGGTAGTATCTAGAGAGAGGGACCTGTTGTGCATGGTGCTGTACAAACACACAACAAAGACAGTCCCTGCCCTCCTGAAGCATTCACAATCTAAGTATAAGGCAAGAGACAACTGGTGAACAAGAGGAATAATCTGTTGGGTTTTTTTTCATCTGAAAAATCCTTGTGACAACGTTCTCTGTTTACATATTCATGGACTGGTAGGATGGGGTGAACAAACCCCACACTAGGCAAGAAGGGGTTAATGTGAGCCTGTGGGCTCAGTCAGCCCCACCCCGCTACACCTGCAGTAGGTGCCACGCTTGGAGGGAAGAGCTAACAGGGCTGAACTCGGTTCAATTAGGGGCTGACCGGGAAAGCCAGAAGGTTGATGACTTGCTCAGGGAGAGAGGCCTCGCTGGAGTCGGGGAGCAGGCAGATATAGCTTCCCTTAAGGAAGGTAAGCCTCCAACAGGTAGCCCAAGGTACTTGGGAAGGAAATCTGGGGGAAATGAACTTGCCCAGGGTTCTGCGTGCGCTGCTGGAGAGGCAGAAAGACTCCCATATGGTTAGGGATTGCTGCCCTGTGAGGGGGGTGGAGAAAATCTCCTGCAGCAGAGTCAGCTGGGTGGTAGTTCAAAGAAGCTCTGCAAGTGAGTCTGGAAAAGAGGAAGATGATATGTTTTTGTGTGTGTACACACACAAAATATAAAATGTTGATACTGGAAGCCTCGGAAGAAGCTGTGGGAAAGACAAGGCAACATAAGAAGTGGTCCAGGGAGGCAGCAAAAAGTCTGCACAGACAGGCTGTTGCTGCTCATTAAAGGGTCCCTGGACCAGAACCCAGTGGAGAGGGAGGGCCTGGATTCCCCTACTGGCCCTGTGAGGAAGGCAGTGTGGAAACCCGCTGATATCAGGAGTGACAATTCATGAGTCTGGAGTCAGGCTGAAGAGACAATGTGAGGACAGCAGACTAGACCACCGTAAGGCCTAAGCAGCCTTTTGGTGGAAGCAACTGAGGGGATGGCTCTGCAATGCCCCCACCTGGCCACGAAGGGGCGCTCCACTGGTGAGTCACACTCTTACAGCTAGAAAGTGACTCCTCTTAAAAATATATATGTAGCCAGAGATACCATTTGAGATGGGTAAATGAGGGCCATGGCAATAGGAAATAGAGATAAGATCCTCTGTCATGGAAAAGAGTTCTCAAATTTTCATAGCAAATACCTCTACCCACCCTGTATCCCTACAAATAACCACAGGCAATAAGGATACATTGGAGAATATGGATGGGCAGGGAATGGTTTTTTCCATCCCCAAAAATTTTTTTGAGGTTTTGCAAAATTTTCCCATCACAAATTGGGACAAAGTCAAAATACTGAAAATGTTCATGAACCAAAAATTCTCCTGAATATTTGTTTGGGTCAATTGAAAAGTTACATTTTGATACTTTTTAATTTTTTTTTTACCTTTTAGTGTACATTTACTAAAATTTTGAAACAAAAAGTCATTTTGACTCAAAAAATTGAAACTTTCCAATTTTGCAGTCTTGAAACTTTTTATAAAAATATTGTTCAAGTTGCGTATTTCATCTACCCCAACACTGTCTCATGAACAGTTTTGGTTTTGATGAATTGGCAAATTTGACTGTTCCAAAAAACCAAACTTTTCTCAAAATGAAAAATCTTTAATTTCAAACTGAGAGCTGCTTTTATTGGAGATGGATGTTAACTGGGGGGGATGGTGGTGGATGACAGTTTGTTTCTATTGGCAAGTTACAAGCACAGACATATCATTCTATTTCCATTAATTCCCCAAACAGGTTTGGGACTGGCAGCAGCCTCAACAGTATTACCATACCACTCTGGTGGTAGAGTGCCTGACTGAAAGCTGCCCTCTGTGGGCAGGACAAGTTGATTCATACTGTGTCTGTTCAACCCTGGGCATCTCTACTGAGTTTCAACACAGCTGCCAACTGTGCACTGGACATGTATTTATTTAATTTATTTATAACCTCTCGTCACTGAATGATCTGATTGTTCTACTGGGAACTGAAGTGAGACCAACGGTTTGCCTGACATAGGAAAAGACTGCCATTTTTTTGATACATAGAAAATCCCTTGGATTGATAGTGATCAATTTCTCCTGATGCAACAGATTTGTCTGTTTTCAGTGCAGAATGACTTAACACAGCAATTAGCGCAATATGCTTAATTAGCAGTTACATAGCATTGTCTAGTGCTTTAATCATTGAACACTACTGATTTTCCAATAAGGAATGGTTTGGGTCCCTAAGTGCACGGTATTTGGGCTCACTTATAACGTACAAGTGGGTGCATTTGAAAATGAAATCTATCACCCACTCTGTGGCTTCAGATGACAATTGTCTGCACTGCAGCATCTCAGTCAACAGATGACATCTCTCCCCCATAAACACTGAACAAGAAAACCCGGCAAAGAAAAATCTACTTTCATTGGAAAGGGGTGTTTAGGCACATTTGTTTCTTTGTTTGTTTTTTGTTGTGAAGACTGTATGAAGGCACAGTCAGGGGGGCAGGAGAAGACAGCCACGACGATCCATGTGGGAGACGCTGATGGTTGGAGCTCTACCAATAAGAATAAAAAAGGCTGTGTTAAAAATGTGAAAGTGCTTGATGCTGCTTTGCTAAGGCTACAGCTTCTGCACTATCAGTGGTCACTGTACCAATGACGTTAGCCTGTTGATATTTTGAAGGCAGGGTACTTGGGGTGTAGTCTACTCCTAATGGCTACAGACTAGATGTTAGTTTAATTGTGAACTACACCAATTGAGAAGTAACTCCAGGAAGTATTTTACATCAGATACACCTCTGAGTCTCAATTCCTCCCCTTTTTCCTCCTTGCTCCTGGAAAAGGGCAAGGGGGTAGTAATTTGCTGCTGTAAATTAAAACCTTCTCTTTCTTTACTAACACACCCTGGCTCCGATACCATCCAGTGAGGTGGCGTGTGTGTATGTATAACCAAGGCCACGCCCATTCTCCACCTTCTCCTCCATCCACCTCTTCTGGAGAGGGAGTAAGCAGGTGACTGTCCCTTGTGTGACTGAACCCAAGGTCCAGATAGCCTGTGAAAGGGGTGATGCTCTCTCCTTTGTACAGTTGTCGTTCAAGCCACAATTTGGCCCTTAACACTAGAAGCAGATAAGGGATTCTGAGGATGGGAAGGTCAGTGTAGACCGATGTCAATAGTTTCCTTCTGGGACAATAAATATGTTCACTGAAGCACACATTCTAAAATTCTTCTTCAAAATTATCTCCATTATGGTCATTGATATCTAAATGGCCCCAAGTATTCTGATAAAGAGGCTGGATTAGAGGCCCAGAAAAAGCCTCTTATGTGTATAAGTAGGGGCATAGCGAGCAGATCGAGGGACGTGATCGTTCCCCTCTATTCGACATTGGTGAGGCCTCATCTGGAGTACTGTGTCCAGTTTTGGGCCCCACACTTCAAGAAGGATGTGGATAAATTGGAGAGAGTCCAGCGAAGGGCAACAAAAATGATTAGGGGACTGGAACACATGACTTATGAGGAGAGGCTGAGGGAGCTGGGATTGTTTAGTCTGCAGAAGAGAAGAATGAGGGGGGATTTGATAGCTGCTTTCAACTACCTGAAAGGGGGTTCCAAAGAGGATGGCTCTAGACTGTTCTCAATGGTAGCAGATGACAGAACGAGGAGTAATGGTCTCAAGTTGCAGTGGGGGAGGTTTAGATTGGATATTAGGAAAAACTTTTTCACTAAGAGGGTGGTGAAACACTGGAATGCGTTACCTAGGGAGGTGGTAGAATCTCCTTCCTTAGAGGTTTTTAAGGTCAGGCTTGACAAAAGCCCTGGCTGGGATGATTTAACTGGGAATTGGTCCTGCTTTGAGCAGGGGGTTGGACTAGATGACCTTCTGGGGTCCCTTCCAACCCTGATATTCTATGATTCTATGAAAGCAGTGTGCTTAATCCAATCAGTAAACAGATATTTGCATATGTTGTGTGATTGGCTGTTCAGATCTCTTTGTTATCCATATAATATTTTGAGATATTGTGTATGCTATTCATGGCTAGGGACCTCGTTGTCTTGTCTGTAAATTGAACATGGGAATTGCCAGACTGGATCAAACTCGTGGTCCACCTAGTCCAACACAAGCCACCACCAGATGCTGCAGAGGGGAAGATATAAGACTTTATCCCACACCTACCTGGAAAAGGTAGGTGTGGGATAATCTTCCCTTGATGTAGGTCTCATCCTGATCTCTAATGGTTAGAGATTGGCCTAAATCTTGAAACATGAGGTTTCTAATCTCCCTTCCAATATTATTTTTGTTAATTGTGATAACTCTGGATATTCTTGATAGTCATATAATTGTCCAATTACTTCTTGAATTTTGCTAAATTGTTGGCCTCTATGACTTCCTGTGGCAATGAGTTCCACAGTCTAATTATACATCATGTGAAAAAGTATTTTTTGTTCAGTTTTGAAGATTCTGCCTTTTTAATTTAATTGAATAGTCCCTTGTGCTTGTGCCACGAGACAGGGAGAGCAGAGGGTCCCCATCTCCCTTCTCTAGACTGTTCCGTATTTAAAACAGATGCTCACTTGACTAGTGCCACTGAAATCAGCTGTTCATCAGAATGAGAAAAGGGCTGCTAATCTGGCCATAGCCATGTATAAAATGATAGAAAGTACAGTATCTAAAAAACAACTTAGCCCATTCCTGTTTATCATAGAATAAATCCACACAAACATTCCCTAGCTGCCAGACAGTCCTGCTAGGAGCAATTGGCAGTTCGGTGCAATATGTTGTCATCACGAGGTTAGCAAGGCTAGCTCACCAGGTGTTTTATCATCTAGAAACAGTGTTCTTATTCCTGTATGTCAGTAGCTAATACTTTTTTGTATGGGTTTGTACCCAGAATGATTTGATCTGGGAAAATCGCTAGGAGACTGTTTGATGCAAAACAAATAACATAAATTCAGGGTACAGCTGTTCACCAGTGAGGGAAGTTATAGTTTATGTATAATTGGATACTGATTGTACACAGTACAAATATCAGAAGATCTTATTTATTTTTCACTTGTATAGGGCACCTGCCACAAACCATCTGAATGCTATGTAATAAAGCTAAAATAGAAATCCTCTGGCCCTTTCGCACTGTGGGAATAACCCTGTTAAGAGAGCAAATGGAGAATCTCTTCACCACCCCATCTAGTATCAAGCTGGGAAAGGATATGGCCAGAGGGTGGTTTGCTCTGTTGATGAAATGGTCCCTAATATAGAAGACAGTGAAAATTAGAGAAGCCCTGAGATTGAGGCAAATTGCATGTGGATCCAGCTGCCCCAGTGACTGTGGGGAGTGCAAAGATGACAAATCCTTTGCATTCTTGTGCTGTGCTATGCCAAACAGAGGTCTGGTGCATCAGTCAAAAGAACCAGTTAGGACTGACGATGCACAGGGTTACCACTGATATCACTCAACACAGGAGCCTCCCCGTGAGCAAGAGGAATCCATTTTCCACTGATTGCAAAGGAGAGCAGAGAAATCTGTAGCAGATCCAAAAATTGCAACCGGTTGAAAAACATTTTGGCAAAGATTTTTGGTCAAAAATGAAAACATTTATGAAAAAAATCATATTTGATGAAAATATTTTGTTTTCTGTCAAATTAAAAACCTGTAAATAGTTTAAAAATTTTCAGTGTTTTGGATTTTCAGTTTTTGCAATTTTCCATGGGATAGAAAAACAATTTGCCAAGCAACTCAACCAAAACTCCAGGAAGATGGTTCAAAGAATGGTTAAAAAAGACAGGGAAACTAAGGGAAGTACCCTGTAGGACTCAGACCTGACTCAGATTTTGGTACCTCTTACTAGGATACTTATTTGTCCAATTCTTTATATAAAGCTATAGATTTTGATTAGGACTAGCAATACATATTGCATCATCAGAATGTAACCAGAATGTTTCTTGTCCCCCCATCTCGTACTGAACTGGGCATAATCCTGCATCAGTTCAGTCAACAGCTTTGTCAGAGGCTTCAGTGGGACCAAGACAAAGCCCACTGTGTAAATTGGCAGTTTTTCTGTACGCTGAGCAAGCAGAAAAGATTGGATGCCAGGAGGTGAATCCTGGCCCCATTGATGTCAATGGGAACTTTGCCATTGACTTCAGCGGGGCCAAGATTTCATGCCAGGATTGGGTTACTGGTTTCCTTGTTGGGGGAGAGAAAATGAATGGACACAGCCAACAGATGCTTTATCCGAGTCTCCTCTCATTGACGAGATGCACAGAATAGCGGTTTTACACAGGATCATAGAAATGTATGACAATGCCACATGTGCAGGCAGAGATAGGGACAATATCCACCAATGGGAGTAACCTTAGGGTGCATCATGTCCCCACTATTGTTTGCATTGGTCATTGACCTCAGAAACCCTAGAAGGGGACTGAGGAATCTTATGGACAAATGATAAATCACAATTGGGTGACTTTGTTTTTGCTGATGATATTGTCCTGCTTAGTTCAGCATATTGCTTAATGAAAGACAAGACACAGCAACACAAGTTGGTGTCCCTAGCCTCTAATTGTGAGAAGCTGGGAATGGGCGACAGGGGATGGATCGCTTCGTGATGACCTGTTCTGTTCATTCCCTCTGGGATACCTGGCATTGGCCACTGTCGGAAAACAGGACACTGGGCTAGATGGACCTTTGGTCTGACCCAGTCTGGCCGTTCTTATGTTCATCTCAAGGGGAAGACAAAATATATGGCTATCAGTGTCCCAAAAGTGGCCAAGAAACACAGAAGTCCGTCACTTTACATATCTAGGGTGTGAGATGTGCGTCAATGCTGACACCACGTTAGATATCAAGCAATGAATATCAAAAGCAGCAAACAATTTTCATAAACTTGAAAAGGTTTGGAAAAGTACCATGATTGGCACTGGTACAAAAGTACAGATTTTTAACACCAGCACCACATCTGTCCTCCTGTCTGAGCAGAGTCATGGAAATCTCCGCGAGAAATGGAGAAGATCGACTCATTTCAAAGTAAGTCTGTGTGGGAGAGCTTCAGAGTCTATTGGAAAGAGTTTCCTGCAACACCAGAAATGCTAAGTGGAGCGAACCAGTCTAAAACATTAAATGTGGTAAGAAGGTGACAATGGATGTATCAGGATATGCTTTAAGGATGCCACCAACACGACTTCTCCAGCAAGTGGTAATATGGACACCACCTGGAGAGAGGAAAAAGAGGGTGATCTCAAATATTATACAGAACAATAGCAAAAGAAAATCATAGGACTGGAAGGGACCTTGAGAGGTCATCTAGTCCAGTCCCCTGCACTCATGGCAAGACTAGGTATTATCTAGACCATTCCTGACAGGTGTTTGTCTAACCTGCTCTTAAAAATCTCCAATGATGGAGATTCCACAACCTCCCTCGGCAATTTATTCCAATGCTTAACCACCCTGACAGTTAGGAAATTTTCCTAGTGTCCAACCTAAGCCTCCCTTGCTGCAATTTAAGCCCATTGCTTCTTATTCCATCCTCAGAGATTAAGAAAAACATTTTTTCTCCCTGCTCCTTGTAACAACCTTTTACGAACTTGAAAACTGTTATGTCCCCTCTCAGTATTCTCTTCTCCAGACTAAACAAACCCAATTTTTTCAGTCTTCCCTCATAGGTCAAACCATCAACATGGCACTCATATGGCACTCAGAAGTTTGAACAGACCAGCACAATCCCAGAATAAATGGCAGAAACTGATGGGTGCCCTGTGCATGTGCCTGAGAGTCTGGGAGAATAAAGAAGATAACAGAAAGCAGAAGCACCACACACCTTACCCCTTCCAGAGCACCAGAAAGCAGTTGTATATCTTCATTAAGCCAGACTGATTCTGCCTGTATCTGTTCCATTACACTGTGGGCTAAATTCATGGCTTAACCCCATGAAGTCCTTTGAAGTAAGGCTGTCAATCTGTCACTTAGTCAAGTGTCTCAGTTGTCAATCAAAGCCGCCCGCTAATCGTCCACTCATGCATTCAGACCCAGGCAGACATTGGCAAGTTATTGCAGCTCAAAAGGAAAACCATTCTAGCTATTTTTTTCTGAGAGACCTCTGCTACCACGTTACAGTATGCTCTAAACTCTCCAGCAAGTGAGACTACCTTAATTCTTCATGTAAGCACCCACCAATCCTTCTGGGCTGACATAGTCTGCAGTACTTTCCAACTAAAATTCTTTGTTCACCTCAAATATAACTTTGAATAATCTACTATCTTTGCCTCTGTAGGAATGGTCTGTTGATTGTGAGCTACAGGAAAAAATATGGGCCAGATCCTGAGCTGGTGTAAATCCATCTAACCCAGTTGGAGTCAGTGGAGCAAACCTGATTTATACCATTTTAGGCACTGGCCCTGTCTTATTCTGTGGCCTGCTTCCTGCCATGGAGCGTGAGCCTGTGGAAACGGGATTGCAGAGTGGAACAGTTTAGTTGAACCCACAGTTCTGCAGAATTAAGAGAAAACTAACTAAGGAGGGATTTCAAAAACTTTCACCAAAAACAGGACTTGCAAGCCAGAGCTGAATTTGAGGAGCGGAAATGGCCTGTCAGGGTGAAGGTGGGAGAGAACGTGGAGATGAGAGTGCATGGTAGACAAAGGCACAGGATGGGAGAGGGCTAACCATGTTGATAACCATGAACTTAAAGCTAACTCAAACTCTTTAACCCGCTTTTCTGAATGACTACACCTCAGTTTGAATAGCTGAGATATATGTGTCATGTTGTTTTGAGGGTGGTCTGAATCACTGCAGCACCTTATCAGCAGAGTGAGCTCTAAGCCAGGCTGAAATTGCAGCCTGAGGAAGGAAGACATGAGAGAGAAAGAGAGAGAACTAAGGGAAGGGAACTACATTCAGGATTTACTCAGATTCGCCCCCCTGTTGTTGTGGCATGCATGTAACTCTGTTGCTGCGAGCTATGGTGGGAATGCAAGGGTAGATCAGGTTGTCTACAGATGCTCACAGCCATTAAAACCCCAGGAAATTCAGGGTTGAGGTTAAACG
Source organism: Lepidochelys kempii (assembly GCF_965140285.1). NCBI lineage: Eukaryota > Metazoa > Chordata > Testudines > Cheloniidae > Lepidochelys > Lepidochelys kempii. The sequence continues at coordinate 96,858,277 of NC_136388.1, read as the reverse complement.
TCAAAGAAAACCATGTATTGGAAAGAGTAGAACTGCATAAATACGGTACCCAAACACCCTTAACTCTGCCCCGTTCCAATGTTCTGAGAAAGAACAGACACTCCAAGAGCCTAATCCATCCATAGCAGGCAGAGTTTAAGAGGAATTACTGGGACTCCCATCTTCTTGCCTTTGTTTCTATTTATACCTCGTTGCTGATAGTTGTTGCCTCTCTGCTGTTCATGTATACATGTTATAAATCCCAAAGCACCTAATGTTGCACAAGTGGTAAAGAGAAAGTAATTTTGTAATGATGTGTTCGTACAGGGGACTGCACAATGATGTTCTGGTCCATGACTCTGGCTTCTAGGCACTACTGCAGTACAACTGCATAATAATGATGCTCATGAAATGCCTTGAGTCTCTCTTTTTTAATACAGTAGCGTGATTTTGTTACTTGTTATAATTTTCTTGGAGAGTGCCATAAATGTGCAGAGTGCTTCACAGCAGAAGTAAAGATGGGTTCCCTGTGTTGAAGAGCTTACAGTCTGAGACCCCAATTCAGGAGAGCATCTCTAGGCAGGGGAGCACTATAAGCATTTAAAACAGTAACAGTAAAACTGTGCTTCTGGGGTTTCCCCAATCAGGCTTTTATTTAGCCAAAAATAAAGAGGAAGAGATGCCAATAGATGTAGGGGAAAGGGGGAGGGAGAGGACAATATGGTAATGGGGTTACTTGGGAAGTTAGTGCATTTGTCTGTTTAGATTTTTCTCTTCTCATGCCCCAAATGACAGAGTACAGATTATTCTTCCATTTTTATTTGCATTATAGTAGCTCTTAGGAACCCTGTCAGGCCCCTGCTGTGCGAGCTAGTGTTCAATTGAGTGAAACAAAGATGATCCCTGCATTAGATTGTGACAAGTTGGAAGAGGCCAATAGACCAATGGGCGTGAGGAGTGGGGAAAAGTTAACTGTAAAGATGGGCCCGTTTGCATATGTCTCCCCACCAACCTACCCAGTGCTTTCAAGGCCATTGCTCCTTTGATTTTTCTCTTTAACAAGGGAATTTAAATACAAAACTTAGCTCTAGTTTAGGCCAGCCGGCCAAATAAGGCACTCTGTTGCCATTGCTTGGTATGCAACATTGTCACCATAAATACCACCAATTAACTTTGCTGTTTTCCAGCGGGGTAGGTCCTCTCACAAGAGCTCTGTTTTTCTTAGGCAAAAAAAAAAAAATCTTTCATCCGACATAAAGGTTCCTCTAATGTATCAGCCACTCTACAATCCGTTTCTGTGGGATTTATTTTTCACAATACCTTTGTGATTGCCCAAGAACTCTATTGCTATTTTCCTTTTATCACAGGTTATGTGAGCTTTGATTAAAATATTATGCCTACTGTGTTGATCGCATGGTGCTGTGTTAGATGTTTTCGCAATAAAATAAGGCAATAAATAAATATGAGATCATGCTCAAGCCTTCTGTGAATTGGCTTAGTGACTAGAGCTATCTTTCAGAGCTTTTTATAAAGAAAGGAAAATATCCTCAGCCTGATGCCAGGGAAAATGTAGCCCTGGTCTTACTTCTGGAAACTGATCTATGCATTATTGAACTGAATCACTTCTGGGCAGCAGGAGGTGGTGTCTGGTTATGAATGCTTATGTTTTAGTATTCTGGAGACTAGTATGGATTTAGGTTCCTAATGTTAGATACTTGGGTTGGAAAATGTTGAGTCTGGATCTTTTATTTTTTTTAATTTATTTTGAGCAAGGGTAAAGAGAGAGAGAGGCAGAGGTGGGTGGCAGGTAGTGAAGGCACAACAGAAAAAGAAGGGAATGGGACTGAGGAGAGGTGTATCTATATGGAGATTTAGGGTATGTCTATTCTGCAGATGGAAGCAGGCTTCCCAGCCCTGGTCGACAGACATGCATGAGATGCACTGGAACTAGCGTGCTAAAAATAGCACTCTGGATATTGCAGCACAAGCAGCGGCATGGGCTAGTCCTCGGGTGGCTAGCATGTGCCGCCATGTCCACACTGCTATTTTTAGTGTGTCCGCTCAAGCAGAGCTAGCGCGGGTCTGTCTAACCGGGCTGGGAAGAACGGTCCCAGCTGCAGTACAGAACAACCGGAGTGTGTGGAAAGGTGCTGTGTGACTCTACAGCACAGTAGCTTGCCATGAACTAGCGGGCCGCGTGGACCCTGCTACCGCACACTGGTTTCATAGTGCACTTTGACGTACTGCTCCTTCAAACAGCAGGTCACCAAAGCGCACTACAGAACTTTGGTGCATGGTAGCAGGGTCCACATCGCCCGTTAGTGTGTGGCAAGTTACTGTGCTGTAGAGTCACACTCCAGCTGGCTGCCCTGCACTAAGTCTCTGTGTAGACAAGCCCCGAGAAAGGAAGGTAGCAACTGGGGTGGGGAAAGAAGGGTAGTGACTGGACAAACAGTCGGAGGTTGACTCGTGTGTGACTGGCAGACAGAGCTGGGATTTTTCTTTTCCTGCCAGGCTGGAGATTTACAAAGACGGGAGGAAGTTGGAGAAGAGGAATGGTAGGTAGACCAAGAAACTTAAAAAGGGACTGACAGAGCAAGGCACACACAAGTGCACCAGGACCCCTGGAGCCATGGGAGCAGTATATCTGGCAAATACAATAATCCCTTCGTTTGGTAATTAGCGAGTAGAAGTAGCTGCTGATGAATGGCAATCAGCAATGTGTCAGATTCAGTGTGAGTGAAATCCCATGTAGAGACAGGGCAGGGGGGGGGGATTTTAACACGCCCTAAGATATGTCCTCGGAGCATTTTGGAGCCCAGAGCAGCAACCAACTAAGCCCAGGTCGACAGACTTGGCTTTAAAATAGCCATGGAGGCATTGCAGCCGGGGCTGGAGCTCGGGTTCTGACGCCTAGGGGGCTAGGGCAGGACCACCAGAAATGTTTATTCTATGGCTTGGAGGCTCCAAGGGCAGTGACCTAGGTCTCTGTGCTTCAAGGAGTTCAACTGCCCGTGTCACGTGGCAGTATTGGCACGAACTTACTGCTAGTTCTGCCTCGGAGAGGAAGCCCGGCTTTGTGGTTAAGGCATGAGATTGGGACTGAAGACGCCTGGGCACGATTCCTGACTGCTACAGACTCCCCATGTGACTGTCGCAAATCACTTAATCTACCCAGAGCCTCCGTTCCCAGCCTGTAACACAGGGATAATAATTCTGTCTTTTGTCTTGTCTATCTGGAGCATAAGCAGCTCTTTAGGGCAGGAACTGTCTCTTTGCTTGCTGTATGCACGGCGTTGGTAAAATTGGGCTCCCGATCTCAGTCCCCTGGGACTTTATCACTAATAACACTTCTAGGTCTAACTCGTTGCCTTCATTCCATGAGTGAGAAGGAAATCTCTACCCTGTGACTAATGTATGAAAGATCAGCCAGTGCACAAAACCCATGAGTTTCATCATGATGCCCCATTTCCCCATTGTTTTAGGTCATGACGATTTCACAGTAGAAACTCAGTCTTTGTCTTCGCCTAAATCTATTCGGTTGGCAATCTATCTTAGGTACTTCTCTGGCCCCATTACTGAGCACCTCCCACTATTTTATGTATTTATTCTCACAACACCCCTGTGAGGTAGGAAAGTGCTATTATCCCCATTTTACAGATGGAACTAAGACACAGAGGCTAAGTGACTTGTGGCAGAGCAGCGATTTGAACTCAGGTGTCCCAAGTCCTTGGCTACTGCTCTAACCATTGGCCCATCCTGAAAGAAAAATAAAGGATATGAAAATGTTCAAGGATTCAGGATCAATACCCCACTTTGATATAAAGAACTGAACTAGAGGTTACATTTATGAGTGTATGAATTGGCTTCGCTAAAGCTTTTAGAAGGAAGGGCTGCAGACGACCTGATGGATATCCAGAGAAGTTTATCCAATTCCGAATGCTCTTGAAGAGTGATAAATCATGCACAAAATATTGGAAGATTGAGGCTAGAGGGCACTTCTTAATATTGAGACTGTATTTTGCACGTCTACATCAAACACTAATATGGAAAAAAATTATTCAGTTTAGAAATGCATCAAAAGCGGTTTTCAAAGTACAGTGCATCAGGCCCACATACATGCTCTAGCATTTTTTAAACGGCTTTCGCCAAGTCATTAGACTTTAATGATGTGATTGATGACTTTGCTTCTACCAAAAGCTGCAAAGGTCTTTTCTGACTTGGTAAGCATCTTGCATGTCAATAGTGTTTGTGTCTGGTATTTTAGCTCACTTTGGAAGTAATCTCTATTGCAACATGTTCTGTTTGTGCAGTTGTGAGCCAGGGCCAATATTGCTAAATAAAGGTGTGGTTAGCAAAAATAGAATGCACTCAAACTCCATTATATTTACTCATTATGGTTTGTGTATAGCTACAGCCCATCTTAATGGAAAAAAGGGTTTGGACAATAACTAGCCAGAGAGCTGTACTAGGGGGAGGGAGGAGGGCAGCCTGCTTTAGCATTGGACATCTGTTAGTCTAAACTAGTTATATACCTCTAGCGTAATCAACCATCTCAGTTTTCCTAGAGCAGCCCAGAATTTGTCATTCTGCATCTTGAAATTAGGAATTATTCCAGGGCATTTCAGGCCTGTGTTACAGTTCCATAGACTTTTTAAGTCCAGAAGGGACCATTGGATCATCTGGTCTAATCTCCCATTTATCACAGGCCATTACATTTCCACCAGTTCTCCCTGTATTGAGTCAAATAACTTGAGTTAAACCAAAGCACTGTAGTCCGCAGGAGACTAGATTTATGTGAAACAGGAAGTTGACTGAGGTGCCACCAATGCCTGAGGCCCCAGCAATAGCAGGGAATTGATGAGGTGAGACGTGCCCAGATGATTCCAGCAAGTGACCCATGCTGCAGACAAAGGCAAAAAACAAAACCAAGGTCACTGCCAGACTGACCTCAGGGAAATCCCTTCTCAACCCCATATATGGTGATCAGTCAGACCATGAGCATCTAGGCAAGACCCACCAGCCAGGCAGCTGGAAAGGATTCTCTGGACCACCTCAGGGCACTGGGCAACCCTTGCCCCAGCTCTGGTCAATCCCTGGTGCTTCAGAAGAAGCATCCACCCCACTCCTGAAGACATCTGACCAATTGAGCATTGAGGGGAAAAATTCCTTCCTGACCCCTGCAGCTGACTGGCTGAAGCCCTGAAGCATGAGATTAGATTAGAATAATTGTTTGAATGCAGAGCTGCAAGTGCTCTGAGCATGCTAAAGGAGATGCAGACAATCCCCTTCTCCCCATGGAGGAAGGGGATGAACAGCAGGACCCATAGTTTCATTCTTCAGATTTGCTTGTGCCTGCAATACCAGCTGGTCCTTTGTGCGTAGTTGGTTAAACCCAACACCAAACACCAGTCCCGATGGCAGTAGGACGGTGACTGGGCTGCAGGCCATGTCAGCATGGGGGATTATTCTTGGCCCCTCTTTCTATTCACAAAATGGGACTCTCTCTTCCTCGCAGCCCTTACACACTGTCCCACCACTCGCAGCCCGCCGGGCACAACCTACCCTAGAGCATCACTGCAGTCTCCCAGGCTGCCCCACGTGCTTGGGAGAGCTCCCTGTACACGTATGCCAAGCCAACCCATTAGTACAGTAATAACTAGCCGAAAGCCCGTTCTGTTACCTGGGCTTAATTTGTAAAGTCACCAGCCTCCATATGCCAGTACATGTGGGAACAGACGGTGAATCCCAGTAATGAGGGAGCCTGGTGATATTCGAAACAAAGACAGCCTCATGGTGCTACCCTGGCTTGTAGCTGTTTCCATCACTTCCCACTGACCCAACAGCATTTCTAGGCTTCATAGTGACACCCAGACAGCGTGACAATCCTGGAACTCCCTTATACAGCTACCTAGCTCTTCGGTACTGCTCTTCGCCAGCAGATCTCACAGCTGTCCACACCATTGTGCCCACTCCACAGATGGGGAAAGTTAAGCATAGAGGGGAAGGTCACCCTGCCGGCCAAGGGCAGAGCATGGAGTAGAACCCAGGTCTCCCGAGACCCAGGCCAGTGCCCCATCCACTAGGCAGTCTGCCCCTCCGCTGCTGCTATTATTTATTGTGGTAGTACCATGAGCCCCATGGACCAGGCCTCATTGTGCTAGGTTCTCTTTCTAAACACAAACCAGAGAGACAGTACCTGAGAGCATGGCCTAGAGGCTATTATACTGGACTGGGCCCTGGGCGATATGGTCTCTCTCTGGCCTTCCAGCCCACCACTCTCTGTGCCTCAGATTCCCCACCTGCAAAAAGGAGACAATGACTTGGCCCTGCCCTGCAAAAAGTGGTCTCTCCAGGAGGTCGCGCTATCACGTCGGTCTCTTCTGGCCGAAGAATCTATGAAATACTGTCATTGCATCAGGCTAACACCGCATACATTCACCAGCGCCGGCCATTAGGTGTGGGGGTGAAGGGATCTCTCATTCGGGTAACCTTAAACGTGACTGAGAATATCAGCCTACTGCTGTTAAAAAAAAACCAGGGAAATCTCCAACCTGTGTCTTTTCCAAGAGAGCCTTGAAAGCCGAGGCTGAGATAAACTGATTGCTAGGGCTGAAAGGCACAATATGCTGCAGCAGGATGCTGGGTGGGGGGAACCTAATATTGCATGTCCCTGCCCCAAAACCACAAGTTCTGTGTATAGAATGAGTCAGTTACATTTGGGGGATCTCCCAAAGAATTATACTGGTATCCCCGCCCCAGAATCCTCAGGGCAGCCCTGTGCATGGTGGGATGATCATGATAGACAAGAGCTGGTTATGTTTGCTGGGGTGGGGCAGCAAAAGATTGTTTCCCAGGCCCGCTCCAAAATGCTGAGGTTAGCTGTTATTTAAGAGAAACCTTCCTTGTAATTGCCTGGACTTTCAACAGCCAGCAATTCATTTCAGGTTGGCCCTTTGTCAGCAAGTCTTTGCCAGAGCTGTTCTGGTTGCTCTTCTGTGTCTGGCCAGTTCATCAGGAATAAAAATCTAAAGTTCTAATGATTAGGTTGTTTGTCCATTGGGGTTCATCCAAAGCAGATAGATTATATTAGGACTCAGTCTTCAGCAGGTGCTATAGACTGCACAAAAATTGGATGTCTCCCTTGCTGTTATTGTCCTGGGTGCAGGAAAAGTGCTGACATTGCGTTGTCTTACATGATGGCCAGATTTTGCCAGCCCATGGCTGTGGAAATAGGTTACCACCTAGCAGTCTAGTGGCATCTGGGCATTCAAATGGCGTGTCCATAGCTCTTTCCACACTGGGAAAAGGTAAATGCTAAAGCTGTCTCTCTCCACTACTTTCCATCTTAGATCCCAGAAGTTGGGTGACTGAAGCTGCAAAAGGATGTGACTAGCAAAGAGGCTCTCTAGTTTTAGGTCACTCTTTGTAATCCTGACTCCTCTGTTCTCTCTCCCGCAAAGGGTAGAGATACATTTTCAGGGCTCTCTGGTTTTAAAATCAAGCCATAGTAAATCTGAAACATGCCTATGGTCTGATTCTTGCGACCAAAGTTTACTATCCCAATGGAGCTTTTAATAGCAGGCAAAGAATGCAGCATTTGGGAGTATGGATTACTACTGACCTACAGCACATGTCTCTGGATAACTTCCACCCATCGAGATACCATGCAAACAGATCCCGGTAGGTGGGAATAGCTGCAGCTTTCACTGTGGAGAATTAATAACATTTAAAAGGAATTATGTGCTCAAGATAAACTACCTACTCTGTGTGTGTCACCTGAGAAGAGTCGAGAGCTTGTATTTAAGAGGATTGACAAGGTGTTCAGGCTTCTGTGAAACAGGAGAAGATTTAGACTTGTGGTGAAGTAACTACAAGTTCTCCTCTTCCTTGAATCTCTGGATCTCTCTAATCCATGTCTATATCCCTTTACATTTAATTTGAAATAAGCCCTGAAGTGGCTTAATTGGCCTAGTCATAAGGCTGAGTCCAGGGCTGAGACTAATTATTTGTCAGATCCCTGAACACAACTCACCATCATACCCTAAAATGAAACCAGGCCTACAACCCCAAATAGGGCTATTACTAGTTGAGCAACAACCTTTACATTCATTACTGGACTGACCAAAGACACATGGGTATTCCCACTTGGAGTTATAGCCTTGTTAAGGAAAACCATGTGTGCAGCTAGTGGCTGATCATAGAATCATAGACTATCAGGGTTGGAAGGGACCTCAGGAGGTCATCTAGTCCAACCCCCTGCTCAAAGCAGGACCAATCCCCAATTTTTGCCCTAGATCCCTAAATGGCCCCCTCAAGGATTGAACTCACAACCCTGGGTTTAGCAGGCCAATGCTCAAACCACTGAGCTATCCCTTCCCCCCCTGATGTGACCAGCTGGCAGAAGTATCACAGGGTTGGGGGGATGAGGGGAAGGGCTGGGTGGCATTGGATAAAATTAGCTTTCATTAGAGTGCACTAAAGTTTAATGGCTTCGGAGATTCAAAGGAGAGGTTGGGAGCCTGATGGAGCAGGTCAGGAGGAGAGTTCCAGGCATGGGGGGGGGGCATATGAAAGGCAGCACAAAGTCGAGAATAGGAGACAAGTTACGAAAAGGATGATGGGTAGGTGGCCGCTTGGGCAGAGTGAAAAGAGCAAGGGACAGGGAGTAATAAGCGATAAGGGCAAAGGTGTAAGGAGAGATTGAGTTGCACAGAGCTCTGCAGGCAAGGAGAATTATCTTGAGTTTAATGCAGAAGGTTAAGTGAAAGGTGGCTGGGTAGTCAGAAAAGCAGGAAAGGTGCAAGACTTCTGCAGCGTTTCAGGTGGCTTGAAGGATTCAGGGAGAAGGAGGCTGCAGTAGTTGAGTGAAAAGATGAGTAGCAGGCAGAAAATGAGGTGGTCAGTGGTTTTAGCTGTGGGAATGGAGAAGGAGGATCGATTTTGGACATGATGTAGAGAAATAACCAGCAGGAGCTAGCAGCAGAGTTGTCTTCTCTAGAGGGGTCAAAATGGATGCTGCATTTGAAAGCTAGGGGTCAAAGGTGGACAGGGAAATAATATAATTTAGTGTTTTTGGGGTGCTGGGTTGAGATTGCATCTGTCCTGGTTCCTACAGGCTTCTCTGGCTAAATCTCACTCACGTCATAATGTACTGCATTTGATAATTGTGGTATTGTACAGTTCACACTTGTGTGGTAAAAGTTCAATTATCCTTCACAAATCTGGAACTAGGGACCCTTCAGAAGTCATTGTTAATCCCTGCATTAAAGAGGAGATGTGATGATCGGTTTAAAGCTACTTTGGAAAAATGTAGAATTATGAGCCATAGGGGAAACCATGCTAAACTTTAGGAAATTGGGCTCTTGGAGTAAATATGCTGACAAAATGCGATTAAACTGTTATCTTATTTAAATCCTGTGGTTTCCATAGATGCACATTTGACAGTATTTTATAAACACTATATGCTAGCTGAAAGAAATTTTCTCCACTTCAAACATAATAATTACACAGAGCATGTTCTGTACAATGCACTTCTTAAATGTTTGTTTAATAATAAAAACTAAACAGATTTTCAAATGTTTTTCCAATTTTTTTAACCCTAATCTGATTTTTTTTTTCAAAATACAAATACAAGAATGAACAAGCAAAGAGAGACTCCTTAGTCCAAATCTGTTGGCACTACTATCAGGTATATCAAAGTTAACCCAGCTCACTTGGGGACAAGCAACTTAACAAGCTTTGGCTGCATCATCTCTGGTGTATTGAGTGCGTGCGCTCTCTGGCCTTTAACTCCTAGGCACTAGTAAGCGTAGTTGGCAAAGAAGCAATATGCCTTCTAAGAGATGCATGTTCTTGAAAATAAACTTCTGAGATGTGGAAGTTATAAGTCAGGATAGAGCAGTAACTGGGAAGGTGCTTCAGCATCAAATGGTGACTCTTAGGAGGACAGACGTGTATATGAGGATGGTCAGGACCTTCCCCTGGAAAGCAAGAACTTGATAATTCCCACCAATAAGCAGCTAGGTTGGTTAGGAGTCAGAACCTAATGCAATGGGTTTCAGGAAGCAAAGTGAAGGCAGAAAACGTATTTTCCATGGTCAGCCTTAGTGTATGCCTGCACAGATGGGACCAGATTTTCAGGAGAAACAGCACCCATTTAAGCAGTTAAATAAGAACCCGCTTTTTAGCAGTGTTCTGCTCCCAACACCTCCCACTGGGACACTTATGGGCAGTTTTTCAGTCCAGAGTGCACCAAATGTGCTAAACTCTTTGGAAAATCTGGCCCTAATTATGGGTGCTGAATGCTTTGGAAAATCTGGCCCAGGCAGCATGTGACTAATGAAAATACTCAAATATTGCCAAATTTTTAAAACACCCTAGTTCATCTTAATACCAAATATGCTTCCCTCCCCCCCATACTCTAATTAAAACTAAAGGCAGGGGAGAGGAGGAGGCGGCGGCTACTAATAATGGTGATATGTCTGGCTAACAAAAAGGAAGAGAAAAACAAGTTTTAATGCATCTGTAGACAATCTGGAAAGGATCCAAGCTTAATAAACCTATTTGCTGTTAATCCCTGTTAACCTAAGGGCTGCATCATTTATTTCTAAATGTCTCATTCTCACCTTCTGTTGTTTTTTAGAAATGAATGAATGTTCATTATTACACTTTATGATGGTTTTCCTGCAGAGGCTATTGCAACCCTATGCAGAGTTCCCTGTCAGCGACGTGATTTGGGCACGGCAGGGATCGTGTCCTTTTCCCCTTGCTCAGGCAATAGTAGGTCTTTGGACAGTCTGTTAAAATAAGAGTATTTGTCATTGCTCTCTTCTCTGTGCAGCCCTTCACTGTCTGTCTTGTGTACACCAAAGAAGGACTGACAGCAGCGAGCTGATGTACCTAAAGACAAAGGGGAGCACAGGTGTATGTTCCCGTTGTGGAGACCACACTCTACATATCAACAGCATGAATGGACCAGCCCTCTGCCCCAGGGCCCTGATTGGCTAGGCAGCTGGCAGGAAGTCTCATTCTGACTTCATTCCGATGGGAGGAGGGGGATGCCTTTTGAGAAGTGACTGCACAGGCTGCCGGAGGTGGCATGTGCTACTGCAGCGACACACAGCAAGCTGAGACTCTGAGCTCCGGGCTGGGGGACAGGTCCAAGGAGCAGCCTGAGCACGTGGCCCATGAGAAACAGCCAGGCCTAAGGAAAGAAGGCACTCTGATCAGTGACTGACGCTGGAGGGGCCCTTGGACTGTGTGTTTGCTGATAAGGTGATTCTTCTCCTCACTGCTACAGTGTTGGAGTGACTTCTGGGGGAATTCCTGCCTCTCCAAAGGCTGTAGGAGGGGTCTCCATCCGAAGGCAAAAGGTGGAAGTGGGGAACTTCCTACCAGAGAGGGTCGGCCCCTGTTAAAAGGGAGAGTAGTGTTTAGAACACATCATTAAAAACCATGTTTTTCCCAAGAGTGACACACAGTTTTATGACAGGTTTCAGAGTAGCAGCCGTGTTAGTCTGTATCCCCAAAAAGAACCGGAGGACTTGTGGCACCTTAGAGACTAACAAATTTATCAGAGCATACGCTTTTCTGAGTTACAGCTCACTTCATCGGATGCACTGTAGCTCACGAAAGCTTATGCTCTAATAAATTTGTTAGTCTCTAAGGTGCCACAAGTCCTCCTGTTCTTTTTGCACAGTTTTATGACAGCTTTCTCATGTATGGAATAATGCCCAGGAATTTATTCTGTGCTGTTGCCTATGAAGAGAAAAAGAAGACACCGATAGGGTAGAGTCCTCGTATTTTCCATCACCTGAATTCCATGGTACTTAATGGTGTCTTCATTCCACCTGCACCACTGCCTGCTTTTTGTTTTGCCCCAGGTTTGTTAAGTTTTGAGTCTGAGGTAAAATGCCTCCGCTATTATTATGATCCAGCAGTGGCAGTGGATGTGTGAGTGACTCATACTCTGTTTAACTCTGTTTACTAGCGGAAGCAGAAGCTATCAATATTATTGTGTTCCCTGGAGGATCCGTGTGCTCGCAATGTAGCTGCAGCCCTACACAGCTGACTAGCAGAGGAGAGAGACTGCATATTCACTGCTGGTGGTCGTTGATTTATTGGCAAGGGGAATGTGAGCTTCTAAAGCTGTGCCCTCCGGTTAGCGAGAAGAGGAGGTGGGATGCCTACCACAGCTGCTGCTTCTCCATCTGTTCTCCCTGCACCTGTTCCTGCCATGTTAGATCATATGCTCTTCTTTTACTGCTTATGGTACTATTACAGCAGAAGTAGCAGTGCCAGAGAAGACGAATCAGAGAAGGCAAGAGCAGAAGGTGCTGGGAATGGTCTAACAAGAGATACGATATCTAGTGCAGTTAGCACAGATACTTCTTGCAGTGTCCACCTAACGGGAACCCCACCACCTTGACCTAGGCAAGGCCATAGTCCCCTGGTTAGCAGCCCTCAGGCCTTAAGCAGAAGACCTGGCTTTACTAGAACTTTCCATGGAGGGTTGTCCAAGAGGAGCAGTCTGGTGTCCAAATTTAGAATCCAGGTACTTTTACTTCAGGAGGCAGTCTGCATAGCCTGAATACAGCCTGTGGCAAATAGCCGGCACTACTTTGATGGGGCTCACGCTTTCTCTTCTTGAGGAGGGTTCAGGGCACCGTTTCTCACCCCTGAACTGGGGTATTAACTGCCCCACTAGTGTCCTAGAGGAGGGGAGTGGAGAGGGAGGGACCCGGGCCTGCCCTCTACTCCGGGTCCCAGCCCAGGGATAGCAGTAAACCACTTGAACTAGCAGTTCCTTCCCGTGGGCTACTTCACTCTCCTGCCCTTCAGCTTGTAGGGCTTCCTGCCCTCCCCCTGCACAAACCAGGTGTCCCTTTACCTAGGGTCTTGGTCTTCTTAGCCCACTGCAGCACTTCTCCAAACTCTCCTCTGCTTCCCTCCAAAGTGCTCTCTGCTCCAGCATCAATCCACTCTGCTTCAACTCCTCTAAACTGCTCTCTACTCCAACACCAATCCACTCTGCTTCCCTTGTCTGATTGAAGCAGGTGGGTTTTATCAGGTGACTGGCTTCAGGTGCTCTAATTGGCTTCAGGTGTTCTAATTAATCTATAGCAAACTTTCTAAGGCTCCCTTCTAACACTCTGCTGCTGCCCTCTGGCCATGCTGTATCATGAGCCCTTAGATGCTCCGGGGAATTCACAGCGAAACCTAGAGGGCAAAGTCAGCCCATCCCTTGTCTAGACCAAGGTCTCGTCTCTCTTGCTTCAGGTCTGTGCCTGGGAGTTCTCCTGTGTTCCCTTCTGGCAGTGCCACTCAGACCAGAGCTGGAGGAGGAGAAATCGGGAGCTCTGGCTGAGACCTCTTCAGTTTGAGGTTTGAGGTTTAATGTTTCAGAGGGTCATAACAGAAGCTGCTTTGCAACCTTAAGTACCGTGGACATGCCCAATAAAATGAGAAATGAGTAGTTTTTAAAAGAAATCTCAATTATAAAAGAGTACAAAGGCCGAATGAATGTCTGCACAAAGCAGTTTTTATTTCAGCTGGTGGAAAGCCCAAGATAGTTATTAATCTGCACTGACAAGGAAAAAGCATTTTCATACCTGACAGAGGTGATAAATGGAGTAATGCTACCCTCACATTTTAAAATCAATACAGAATATTTAGCAGTAATCCGAAGGAAGCTCAGTACAACAAATGGTGATCAACTGAAAACAATTGGAAATAATTGTTCAAATGATGAGGAGATGCTGCAGACTGGATTCTTAGGCCCCAGTCCTACAAAGACTTATTCACACGCTTAACTTTATGCATCCATTGATGTCAGTGGGACTACTCACAGTATGTGAAGGTAAGCGATGGCATAAATCTTTCCTGCATCAGGTCCTAAACCCCCAGTCTTGCAGGATATGCTATATAGGTGCAGGAGAATGCTCGCATAGAACACCTTGCAGGATTAGGGCCTATGGCTTCAATTTTAGGATGCCCTTCTAGGGCACCAAGTTGAGGCAGATTTTCAGAGGATCTTTCAAAATGCTCCTTCTATGCTCATAAGCACTACTAGCAAAAGATGCCTAGGCTTGCTTGCACAACAAGGTCATGGTTAGAGCTGGTTTGAAAGAAAGGGGTTGGTAGGTTTTGGGGGGGAAATTCAAATTTTTCATCAAATGTTTTAAAATGTCAAGACCAGGTCTAGAGCTGGCTGAAAAACAGAGGTGGTGTTGGGGGTTTTTAAAATATATTGTGAATATTTTCCTCACATTTTTTCCTCCTCCAAATTTTGACAAGTCCAAATTGAAAGAGTTTCAACCAGGGCTGGTTTACATTTTGTGTGCACAATTGTGCTGTTGCAAATTCCGTCAGGACTATTTTTCTTAGGCCCCTTAAAAAATGTAGCTAAAACTGAATCATTCAGATTTTTTTTTAAAATAAAAGGCCTTTTTTTTTTGTTAATGGTGGCAACCCTCTTTGAATACTAAAGACAAGATTTTAATGACAGTTCTTGGAAATGTTTTTTTGTTCTCAGCTGATTACTGGGGATGGGTTTTCCAGTGAAGATTACAGACCGGACCCTTCTCCTTAGAGAGGGGTTGAAGAACACTGGGGATGGCCGGGCTGTAAGGATTCAAACTTGTATCTGAATTTGGGGCCTGATGTAAAGCCTGTTGAAATCAATGGGAATTTTTCCATTAACTCAAATGTGTTTTTTTGGGATCAGGCTCCTCTTGGCTTCATCTATCTCATTAATGCTGTGAACCAAAGCCTGGATCTGAAATCCCTGAATTTTCTTTTTGAGAAGAAGGGGTATTTCAAATTTCAGATCTGTATACAAATTAAAACATGCATGTGACATATACTTAAGAAGTTGTCATATTGTAAAATAGTGGAATTCTCTACAGCCACTGCAGTGGATAATAACAAACTGTTCCAAATTAAAAGTACCAATACAAAGACAAAATGAGTGTAGGGATTGGAGCCTTTTAACTATTCTCCATGCAACAGTGATGTGGGTGTATTGTACATAATGGCTGTTGTATTGCCTGTCCGTCAGTTTCAGCATCAGCCATATTAATGACTGTAAAGGAGCCAGCTCTGAAGCCTGTAGTCATTAAGAATTAGATTCCCTCTTGTCCTGCATTCATTCCAGAAAATTGTGGGATTGATTTCACTTCGAAATAAAGATTGCTATTTAAAAAATTCTTTTGTTAATACAATTAAATTGTTTCTCACTTTTTCCCTTTGGGACCAAGTGTAAAGTCTTATGGAATATTCTATATTTTTTACCCACCTGGTTGAAATTAAAACAAAAAATTATCTGACTTGCAGTAGGCCATAGTCAGGAATGAGGGTGCCATTGTGTGTACACACTTTCTCTCTCTCTTTCTCTCCTTGCCTCAAAGACCTTACAACTATTATTTAAGATGGCTGAGACTGAGTTTCTGTCTAGATTATTTGACTGTGTAAGCAGAGTCTGAATGAGCTCTCCCCTGACATCTAGTGATGAGCTGTGGAAAAGGACTTCAGGAGCTGATCTTGTTTGCATGGACACACCCTCCCTGTCTAGCATAATGGGACTGCTTGCCCAAATGGTCACTTTTGTCTGGTGTTGGTGTAACTGTGCCTTCTTGGGCCACAACTGAGAATGCCAAATTCAGGACAAACTGCTGAGAAATAGGTCAGATACACCCCAAGACTGGTGGCTATCCCCCATAGGATATACCCAAACCAGCAACAAAAGTGAACTTCTGTTTCACCACACTGGCTAACAAGAAGTCATATAAGCAGTTTCCTTAAGGCATTCAAGTCCTTGTATTACCACCAAAAACACTAGACTTAGAGATGAGTGGTTCTTTAAAACCAATCTCTTCAAATAAAAGGTTCTTCTGATACCAAAGGACCAGCCACACACCTAGATCAATATATAACTTAGTTCTTACCCCAAAATCACGCTGATGCCAATCCTTTAGTATCTAAAATCTAAAGGTTTATTCATAAAAATAAAGAAAGGTGAGATTTAAAATTGGTTAAAGGAATCAAATACATACAGAAATTGCAAAGTTCTTGGTTCAGGCTTGTAGCAGGGATGGAATAAACTGCTGGCTTGTTAAGTCTCTGGATGCTTCCAAGTCATTGGAAGGACCTCAGTCCCTTGGTTAGAATGCTCCCATTTGTATAAGTCCATAGTCTGGAGGCTTGAGCAGGAAAGAGGCAAAACTGAGGTGTTTCCAGGGCCTTTTATAGCTTCTGCCATGTGGAAGAAAACAAAAGCCCCCAGCACAGCTCGTGGAAAATTACAGTTAAAAGATGGGTTTGGAATCATGTGGACACGTCACATGTCCATACATAATTTTGCTTAGTCACAGCAGGAAATCATTACCTATACCCCAGAGAGCATGTTTGCAGGACAGTCCATTCAGTGTAGATGGGTGTCTCCCATGGTCCAGTGTCAGTTTCAAGTGTTTCTTGATGAGCCACTTAATTTGAATAAAGAAAAGGAGTACTTGTGGCACCTTAGAGACTAACAAATTTATTTGAGCATATGCTTTCATGAGCTACAGCTCACTTCATCGGATGCATTCCTTCCTCACTCTGAACTCTAGGGTACAGATGTGGGGACCTGCATGAAAACCTCCTAAGCTTACTTTTACCAGCTTAGGTTAAAACTTCCCCAAACTATTCCCCAAACTACAAACTATTTTACCTTTTGCCCTTGGACTTATTGCTGCCACCACCAAACGTCTAACAGGGATATAATTTGGAAAGAGTCCGTTTGGAAACGTCTTTCCCCCCAAAATCCTCCCAAACGTTACATCCCCTTTCCTGGGGAAGGTTTGATAAAAATCCTCACCAATTTGCATAGGTGACCACAGACCCAAACCCTTGGATCTTGAGAACAATGAAAAAGCATTCAGTTTCTTAAAAGAAGAATTTTAATAGAAGAAAAAGTAAAAAGAATCAGCTCTGTAAAATCAGGATGGTAAATACGTTACAGGGTAATTAGATTCAAAACATAGAGAATCCCTCTAGGCAAAACCTTAAGTTACAAAAAGACACAAAAACAGGAATATCCATTCCATTCAGCACAGCTTATTTTCTCAGCCATTTAAAGAAATCAGAATCTAACGCATATCTAGCTAGATTACTTACTAAGTTCTAAGAATCCATTCCTGTTCTGTCCCCGGCAAAAGCATCACACAGACAGAGAGAGAGGCTTTGTTTCTCCCTCCCCCCAGCTTTTGAAAGAATCTTGTCTCCTCATTGGTCATTTTGGTCAGGTGCGAGCAAGGTTATCCTAGCTTCTTAACCCTTTACAGGTGAAAGGGTTTTTCCTCGGCCAGGAGGGATTTTAAAGGTGTTTAACCTCCCCTTTATATTTATGACACGCCCCCCAAATCACAATAGGGTGAAACGCTGGCTGGGATTTCTTCCTGGAGCTCTAGGGAAAAAACAGAATTAATAAGACACATGCACCTCTAAATATACTACCAAGTATATAAAGACTTACAATGTTTTCCACATCTCAAAGATGATTTTAACCAGTTGATTCTGGGAAACTTTCATGGGAGAGTGCATCAGCCACTTTGTTAGATGCTCTTGTTGGATGTCGAAATCAAAATCTTGGAGAGCTAAACTCCACCGAATAAGTTTTCTGTTATTTTCTGGTATGAAGCCACTGTAGTGCAGCATGGTTGGTTTGCAGGTGGAAACGCCGTCCCCAAACATATGGGCGTAGCTTTTCCAGAGCGTAGACAATGGCGTAACATTCTTTTTCACTGACTGACCAGTTGCTTTCCCTCTCAGACAGCTTCTTGCTGAGAAACACTACAGGGTGGAATTCTTGATCTGGTCCTTCCTGCATTAAAACTGCTCCCACACCACGCTCGGATGCATCTGTGGTTACTAGGAATGGTTTGTCAAAGTCTGGGGCCCTTAGTACAGGGTCAGACATGAGTGTCACTTTAAGCTGGTTAAAGGCCTTCTGACATTCTTCGGTCCACTGAATGGCATTTGGCTGTTTCTTTTTGGTTAGGTCTGTCAGTGGCGCGGCGATTTGGCTGTATTGCGGTACAAATCGTCTGTAATAACCGGCCAAGCCTAAGAAGGATTGAACCTGTTTCTTTGACTTTGGGACAGGTCACTTTTGCCTACAAATAGCATAATCGTATTCAGCAAATCATAACCTTTCCATAGACGTCTTACATGCCACATTTTGTACAAGATTTGTTGCAAATATATAAAAGCAGTTGCAACAATGATCTATATGGTTGTATTTTAATCAGATAACATCACAGTTGGATTCCCAGTCTCCTTGTTATTGGGGCAGGAGTAATAAAGGGTTGTTATCGTTGCTGTGTGAATCCAGGGCAGCAGAACTGTACTTGGCATTTCCCAATTGAGGGAATCATCCTCAACTAAAGGGCACTTGCTGGTCCGGGGACGTGGGTCCCAAAGCCCAGTGAGGCGAGAGAGGGTGGGGACAGGTACTTGTACCTGGTGGTGTGGGCCCTGCCTAAGGGCCCCAGACACCATCTGACCCTTCCTCTCTCCACTGTGTTATAATTTAGACTCAATTATTTTATATATATTATTTAGGCTCAGCTAATTTAGACTTGACTGAGAGAGGGTGGCTGGTGGAGAGGAGCGGCCAGCAGGGTGGCTGGCAGAGAGGGCAGACCAGAGCCCCGCAGAGAGGCATGGCGAGTGAGTGCCCAAGCAGCGGAGTGAGTAAGGTGCCTCCTTACCTCCCCTCCACCCAGGATGGGAAGTGAATGCTGCAGGTGCACCTCTGAACTCTGGTTCAAGGACAACTGTGAGTGGGGTGCAGAGAAAGGACGGGCATGTTAAAGAGACTTTTGGGTTGCTGGAGTTAAGTACCTGAGGGGAAAAGGACACTGCCCAACTTACTTGGGGGTGGGTCTTTCCCTCATAGTTTTTGTTTATGAGCCCTGTTTGCGGTGTATCCTCAAATTAATGCCGAGTTATTTCCCTCCTTTTATAAAAAGTTTTTTGCTAACTCAGACTCTGTGCTTGCAAGAGGGGAAGTATTGCCTTTTAGAGGTGCCTGGGGTGTGTAATTGTCCCAGGTCACTGGGCAGGGGCTCAAGCCGGTTTTGTGTTGTATTGTTGAAAAGGAACCCCTAGATACAGAACCCGGCCCTTGTTGCTGCCGACTCTGATTAGCAGAAGGATTACAATTGTAACCTATTTTTCTGATGATATACTCCAGGACACGGTACGGCAGGGAGTATGATGTACTCAATGGCAAGAACATGATGTGGGAATCAGAACTAGGGGGTTGAAATCCTGGACCCATTGCAGTCAATGGCAAAACTCCCATTGACTTCAGTGGGGTCAGGATTTCATCC
Source organism: Lepidochelys kempii (assembly GCF_965140285.1). Taxonomy (NCBI): domain Eukaryota; kingdom Metazoa; phylum Chordata; order Testudines; family Cheloniidae; genus Lepidochelys; species Lepidochelys kempii. Next base: position 96,838,922 of record NC_136388.1, on the reverse strand, counting down.
CTTAATTCTAATTCTAGCAGTAACAATGTCTTAGGGCATGTCTACACTTATCTCCGGGGTGATAGATCCAGCGGGGGTCGATTTATTGCGTCTATTTAAGACGCGATAAATCGACTGCTGAGCGAGAAGCGTAGGCGGAGTCGATGGGGAGCATCAGCAGTCGACCTACCGCAGTGAAGGCACCGTGGTAAGTAGCTCTAAGTACGTCGACGTCAGCTATGCTATTTTCGTAGCTGAAGTTGTGTAACTTAGACCCACTTAACTCACGCCCGCCCCCCAGAGTAGATCAGGCCTTATTCTGTGTTCTTAAGCAAATCACTCTTTGACATGATTTTCCCATCTACCAAATGAGTGTTACCTAGCACAATGGGCTGTCATGAAGCACTTTGAGATCTTTAGAGTAAAGTTCCATACTACTGCAATATATTGTCACTTGTTTTTAAACCAGTATATTATTAAGGCATGTTCTACTATATAACACTTTTCTAGTTCCTGGGTTGGAGTATCTTCTAATGTTTTACTTTTATCAAAAGGCCCGACTTTTCATTTGTTGGAACTTACCATACTTTCATTTTCCATGTGGCTTTTCTTAAATCAATTTTTAAAGCAATACTCCTCATTAGGGATGAAAGTCAGAAATGCTATCATTTCTCTTCCCCTGCTCCCTTGTTATACCAATAAAATAAAAACCAGCAGGATCTTATTAAAGGGGAAAAGGCAAAATGCCACATTTATTCTGAATACAGAAAGAATCATAGTAAGCAGTTAGTTATAGCTATAACATTCCATTCAATTTCATATTTATTCACACATTCATTCGTACACACACACAGAGGTTCTGCAAAGTTGTTATCATAGTTACCAGCCTTAGAGTTGCTCATGCCAAGCCACTGGCCAGGTGTCCTGGACACAAGGAGGGAGCAGGGCCTTGTCAGATGCACATCTGACGCTCCTGGAAGTTGGTTTGCAGAATCATTCCCCGAAGTTCTCAGTTTCTAGAGTCCATTTTTATAGGAATTTATTCCTATGCCAGTCTATGGGAATTTCTTCATCATGCTGTTGCTGAATCAATCAGCAGATGGCACATTCCTAATGGCTCCGTACTGCCAGATGTTATCTTGTTCTTCGGTTCTCCCATTCTTGAGGCTGTTGGGTGGATTCCAGTCTGCCCTCCGGGGGTCCTCTGGTTGTTTCCACTTGACGCCGAATGGACACTGGATTCTTAGGCTGGCACCTTCCTGATCATTCAGTTATTATCCATACCAAGCATCCATCCACATATATCCTCTATCTCTATTTTAATCACAATTGTTAACAAAGCGAGATAAATACAACAAAAGGGCGGGGAGTCTCTGTGTGCTGTTTCTGTTGTTATAAAGTATTGCTTTGAGAACAGACTCTGTCTTAGGATGTACTAACACAATGAGCAGCTTGCAAGTTTCACACAGAGAGGGAGAGAAACAGCACTAAAAACCAAGAGACCTCTTAATTAGTAATACCCTGGAATTTAAACTATGGGGAATCAAACTCAATTGTGATTTTAATACAGAACTTCTTTAATGTGATCCAACACCCTGGCACCAATATGGAAATTTCACCGGACAAATCCATCAGGGTTCGCTTTACTTTAATAATTTTCCATTTTATGAGGCCTTAATGCATCAAAAATCTATACTCAGAAACATTCATCCAGTCAAAATTCCAGAATAAGTTTATGGTATAGGATACAGACAGAGTACAAGAGTACAGTGCAGAAATAAGTCAACCACAAGAAGTCCTGTTCTTCCCTCTGCTTCCCCCAGAAAATGCAAGCACCCAAAAACAAGCGAAAGCATCATAATATTAAAACCAAGAGAACACTTTAGCGAGCAGCAGAAGTCTGTCATCCGACACTCTCTCCAAATCTTAGCCTGGAAACAGTACTCTCACATATAAACTCACACGATTTAAGTCAGTAGCTCTGGAACAATTATTCCCTCTGTATTCTTCACAGAATATAGCTTCTCACAAAAACAATTACTGGAAGTTCTTTCTAATTCACTATATGCCCATTGTTTACTTCTGAATACAAATATTAAAACCCAAAGTTGTTAATGCATTGAATTATTGCAGCAGAATTTAGGAGTTTTTTCAAAAGTGCCTAAGAGATTTAGAAACACACTTTCCATTGAACGTCAATTACTTAGACTCTTCTGAAAATCAACTCTTTCATCTGCGCCAAATATTTAAAATGCAAAGGGCTGGAGATAACTAACAAAGTGAAATTAGGCAAGCCGCAGTCTGTTTTGTATTTCTCATCTGTCTTTCTGTTTATCTTTACTTATTATGATTAAAGATCATTTTAGCAGCACCATAAATTTAGACCCAGTTCTGAGAGGTGCTGGGGACTGAGAGTTTTCTGCTCAGTTTTGAAGGCAAGAGTGCTCTTGAGACTGGGCCTACAGAAGACTGGGAGTGCTCTTGAGACTGGGCCCTTCACATTGTACTTCCATGGGTAGTCCTGTTGTCACTGCTGTATAGTCCTTTCCAAACCATGCCTGTTTGGGCAGTCCTTCAGTGTGTGTGCCCTTCTTTTCTTACTCCTTCTTCAGGGGCGGTGGTTGTTTATCTGGCAGTGGTACCTGTGGGCCTCAACGAAAGAATCCATCGACACTGCCTGTGAAAGTGTGGTGGTCGCACAGGTAGCCTTATCCACACTAGCCTGAATCTAGCCAGCACAGGTTACAATAACAGTGCAGATGTTGCAATATGGGATAGCAACCAGCGTTTTTCCCCAGGCTCCCTGGCAGGCTTGTACAGGGGCAGCTAGCCTATGCTGAAGCCTGTACCACCACGTATACACTGCTATTGTTACCTGCTAGCTAGATAAAAGCTCATGCAGGTAGGCCTATGAGTGCTACAATCACACCTTCACTTGCAATATAGGCATATCCAAAGATTAGGGTCCCGTTATACTCGGCATGGAACAAACAAGTAGTAAAAAGGCTGATCCAGAGAGCTCACAATCTAGGTTTATGACAAAAGACACCAGGTGGATAAGACAGATACAAGGGAGGGAATAAGGCAGCAATAAATTGAGCATTTTTGCATAGTAGGCACTCACCTCAACCATGATGTTTGCTTGTCACGTCCATGTGCCAACTTGTCATCCCTTGCACCCCAGATCTGATGCATTGGCCATGCTGGATGGATTTGGGGGTGCTGATTATTTCTATGGGTGTTCCACTTACTTCAGGGGTTTCCAGGAGCATGTAGACCTAATTAGCATATGCTGGTGAGAGACTGCTATATGCCAATGAGGTTCTGGTGGGTAGAGATGTGCAGGGCTGGACTATTTATCTTTGCTGTGGGCTGCACCCTCGCTGCTTATCACGCTGAGCCCTAGCCTGTGGAATTGCACAGTTGATAAGAAGGTTTGAGTATCACCAGGGGAAAATTAGTTTTTGTAGTGACCCATCCACTCCCAGTCTTTATTCCCTTCTTGTCAAGTGTTTGAAATGGGCCACCTTGATTACATTGGCCTTATTAGCGCTACAAAAATGATTTTTCCTCCCTTGGTATTCACCCCCTGTCAACTGTTGAGAATAGCCCACTTCTACCTTAATTGAATTGGCTTATTAGCACTGACCCCCCACCTTCCTAAGACAATTCCCATCTTTTCATGTGCTATGTATTTATACCTGCCTCTGTATTTTTCACTCCATGCACCTGATGAAGTGAGTTTTAGCCCATGAAAGCTTATGCCCAAATACATTTGTTAGTCTCTAAGGTGCCACAAGGACTCCTCGTTGTTTTTGTGGCAGAGTGAGAATTACAACCCAGCTGACTCCCTCCTCTGCTCTAAGGCCTTCCCCATTGACTTCAATGGGCTTTGGATCAGGTCCTTAGCTGCAAGACCATCCTCTCTCTGGAACAAATAAATAACTGTAGTTACAGTAGCCTGGGACCAAGGGTTGAGCAGAGGTCGGGGGTGGGGGGGGGGAGAGTGAAAGGCAGATCCCCAAGTCCATAATTTCATCTTTTCAATTCCGAAGATGACACTTACAGCTCACCCCATTCTAGCTGCCACTTAGCAGACAAGACAGGGAAACTCATAAAAGGAAAGCAATGGCAGTAAAATGGCCTACAGTTCCCTTGCTGACAAGCTCTAGCTGAAAAGATAAAATGTTTTTTGTGGGAGAGTCACTTTTCTTGCCTGTCTGAATCTCACCTCTGGAATTGAAGGTGCTGCAGCCAGGCACAACCGAGCACATGAAAGAAACTGAGTGGGCGATCCCATGAGGCGATATTCCCCTCCAGTCCTCTGCAAGGTCAGGAAGCTCCTCCAGGGATCGGGCCCTGAGCGAGGTTATTTCGGGTGGAGCGAGATCAGACCATGCTGTGAAGCATCTGATAGCAGAGGTCCGTCACAAGTGAAATAAAATCAATGCAACAGCTGCCCTTTTATCTTAAGTGGCAGTGACCATGCAGTAGCTGCTACATAGCTAAAAGCGTATCCATTACCTCACCTCCCTGTTGGAGGTGAATGGTGTTGTAGTGTATATTACCTTTCTGCTGCTATCTTAAGACACTTAGCTGCAGTTGATAATTAGAGAAGTAAATATATTTCCTGCGGTAGGCAAAGAAAGTTAGCCTGTGAGTTCAAGTGTGGGTCTGATTTTCATGGGGTCTTACCCGGTGGATTTTACCTCAGCTATTTAGTAGCAACCCCAGATAGCACCTCCCACACCGACATAAATTTGAGGTGGTGTGGGAGAGACCCGATGCTAGATGGCAGGAGACGATGTGGGCCCTTGAGGAATGAAATGGGACACTGCCCTCTGCTTTTCCTACCACACAAAGACCATGTAGTCTGTACAGAGAGATGGGGCTTTCTGGAGTTTTGGATGAGTACCCAAATGATGTCATACTTTGGGATGCCTAACCAAACCAAATCTTTTCTTATGCAAACATCTGAAGTTACAGTGGGGAGATTTTATAGCTCACCTTTCCTGATCACTCTTGTTACAGTGTGTATGGTAACACCCATTGCTTCATGTTCTCTGTGTATATAAATCTCCCCACTGTATTTTCCACTGCATGCATCTGATGAAGTAAGCTGTAGCTCACGAAAGCTTATGCTCAGATAAATTTGTTAGTCTCTAAAGTGCCATAAGTACTCCTTTTCTTCCTATAGACAATGCTAATCTTTCTATTAAAGTCAGTACGACTTTTCCATGAGGATCCAAATGTTCTGAAGTTTATCCATCATGGAAGGATTTGAAACATCCAGTTTTCATTAGGAGCAGCAACTCCTCGGTCACTTTTATACCTGCAGACATAAGAACAGAACCCAAAAACTGGACAAAGAAAAGATTAGTCAGGGAAGCAGTCCCATTTAGAACACAATTTCTAAACATGTGCCCTTCTCCTTTAGGTTTAATGCTCAAGAAATAATGAGGTGGCTGGAAGCCACTGAATTGTTTGTTATAATCAGAGGTTTATTCATTTAAAGATTTTCTAGATCCAGCCCTATATTTAGAATCACATGAAACACTGGACCAGGCAATTATTTTGATTCATCACTGTGGCCAGCAGCTGATGCATCCAAGTGTGACATGGAATTGTCTGTTTCCTTGTTTCTAGTGTGAGTAGAGGATTTCTATATTAGGAAGTAGCTGTTTTAAAGGTAATATGTAGTTTCAGGAAGGTATTATCAATGGATTGTTCTATGTGTTGTTCATTTTTTCATTCTTTATGCATCTTGCGTTGGGCAATTCACCGTGGCACTCCTCGCATTCCAGGTGTAGAATGACTCCCACTGACACCAGGCCTCTAGTGTAAGTAAAGTGTCAAAATTTGATAACAGTTACAATTCTGAATAGACTTTAGTTTGTCCTTCTTATCCCCAAGACACTGGCTCACAGTTTCACAAGGATGTGTGTAGAAAATTTTCAAGTTTAAATTCAAAATTTCAGTACAAAATTTTGTAGCACTTGTTATAATTCTTAGACTCCCACTCAGACATTTTTAATTGCCAAAGATATTTTAAGGTGATATATGTACTGTCAGCTGTAGCTATGCAAACTCTTTGCATGTTGCCTATACTTTGCCAAGATTTAATCCATTTACAAGATACAGTATACAGAATTATCTACTGAAATGTATTTGTTCCAAAAGCCACCAATCAGACAAAAAAAAAAATCTTAATCCAGACCATAAAAAAAATAAGCAGTTGGAATCTAAGCTACTAAAGAAAGCAAAAGAGAACACAGAATTTATATAAGATTAAATGTGTTACAAATGAGATTTATAAAGGGATTATAGAAAGCAGTTAGTTAATGCTACTGGCAGAAAACAGAGATTAAAATATTTATCTAGTTGTAAAAATATGCATGATTAAATAATTTGTTAAGTAATGAAAAGAAGCCACATACTTTAGACTGACAACAAATAACACATTCTATAAACACAAATGTTTTATAATGTCCATATATCAAAATATTTCCATGCCTTTCAATATGAATCAAACTTTTCCACACACACATCTGATCAGCCAGTGCTTTACACAGGGCCTCACTAAACAACAGACACACTCACAAAGGTGCAGAGTACATGGTAATGTAGGCTTCCCAGTGCCTTTTTTCTGGGCTAGAGAGAGAGAGGGTGCCCCCACAAAGTGGGCAATAAATCCTTCCTTTTCCACCCTTTGGGGCATCAGATGCCGCTTACAATGACCATTCAGCCAGTGCTTACATTCCCCCCTTTTTTTAGTTACTCTTATTATATTACTCTTCAAATGATTATACCTTCCAGTTTTTCTCTAAGCTAGATTATTTTAGAAAACAGTTCAGATCTTTATTTTGTAAAGGTACCAGATTCCTAAAGGCCTCCAAAAGAGAATGTCCCATGAAATCTCTGAAATACTATGCTCACCACCAGCTTTCTCATGGAACTGCCATTGGTAACGAGTTTTGGCTTGAGCTAGCACTGTAGATGATTCTGCTGCTGGGCCCTGATGGATTCCAGTATGTACTGGACTTGCCATGCTCCGCCCAGGCCTCCCCAGCTACTCTACCTCTGTGACCCACCCTTCAGCCTCTACTGCAGAATCTTCCCCTCCTGGCAACCTATGGCCCCCTTGAGCAGGAGGAAAAGAACAGCCTCGGGCCCAACACTGCTGACCTCAGCCAACCCGCCATGGCTCAACAAATTCGCCATAGTGGAAAAGACAGGGTTAGATTATGCCTTGAAGGATTGCACTCACCCTCAGAGGAAGCTGAGGGAGGGATTCTGTGTCTAGGTGCGGCAGACAGACTCTCCCTGAGTTTCCTGGTATGAAGGGAAGGGCTGTGCAGTTACACACCACCCTGCTCCTTCTAGTGTGCCAGGTCTCCTCTGTGGGTTAGTGCAGAGGTGAGTGATGGGGCCAATTTTCTGTGGCGCATTTGGAGCTGCTCTGTCGTCATTCGTAAAGAGAATAGGTTCTCTCTGCTTGTCTGACTGTGGTAGGGATTCTGTATGGCTACAAGGCTTTAAATGAAGAAGGGGGTTGGCTGCCCATGCACAGGACCAGGGGGACAATAGTCTGACAACAGCTGCTCCGCAAGTCTCTGAGGCAATGCAGAACCAACTGCTTCGAAGTTCTCCTCCAAACACCCTGGTGAGCTGCACAAACTGATGTAACCAGGCTCAAGAGCCACAGGAGAGAACCAAGGCTTTTGGCTGGTTTGAAGAAGGGACACAGTGAGGAGAGGGAGGCAGACACTGCTGCGGGGGGCAAACTGACTTCCTGGAAGTCAGGAGTCTGGGATAAGGTAGGCCTACCTAAGCCTTGGAGTAAGATACATCTGCGTAGGGTCTTCTCTTATGCTTTGCCTGGTTCCTATTGTTAAGATTTGACAATACTTTGTTTTGAACAGGCTGTCTGATCACTGTACTAACCACCAATCACAGCTGCCGATCCCAGCTGAAGCTGCTGGGTAAGCATGGCTGGTACATTGGGGTCTGTGGCCCAAGACCCTGTCCAAGAGTGGGAGAACTGCAGGTTTCCACTCCAGGTGAGGTAAAGGCGCGAGGCCTGACACTTCGGGGGCCATACTAAGAGACCCAAAGAGGGGACAGAGGTAGTCCTGTAACCACCACTGTCTCCAACCCACTCCTGCCCCCTGTTTAGAGTGATACATACCATAGTGCCCCACAGAGACAGAACAATCCCTGAACTCCCTTGAGCCTGGGAACTGTGACTGGCCAAGTGTGTGAGGGGGAAACTCCTTTCACACATTACCCAGATAAGAACCACTAGCCGTCTGGCCCTTACTGTTCTGCCATGGGCGGGCGTATAATGTATTAGTACACGCTGACTGATCCCAACAGAGCTCCTACTGAACACGACGGGTGAAGCTACGGTGCCTTAGCACCTCCTCAGACCTGCATACGAAGGAGAAAACCCAGCTTCCTCAGTTTGGCACCCCGTTTCTCCATTCTGATACAGCAGCCTCTTTGCTGGGTCTAGCTGATCTGCTGCAGCGAGCGCCAGGCGACAGCTGGTGTCTGCCCCAACAGTGCTCATTTCAGGATTGGGGCTGTAATAACTTTCAGGAGCTCGCCAGGCTATACCATGCTATTTAAATGTTCTAGAAAAGGTGAGGGCGTGTCCTTAATTCAACTCTACTGAAGCTCTGAAAAGGTTTGGATTGGATTTGTTTTGAGGCAGGAGGGGAATGCTCATGGTGACTCATTGTATTGCCTCCCTTCCCTCCCCCCCCCCCCCCCCCAGTTCCTAATTTGAACCTTTTTACATGAAAACACCATTCTTTTTTTATCGGGGTCACTGCAGTAGAATATGAATTCAGCGGCACAGCCAGGAAAATGGATAGACCAATTAACAGGATGTAAGTCGAATCAGTGGCTCTTCAAACAAACAAACAAGCCCCTGCCCCAAATCTACTGCAACTAATAAAGAAGTACTAAAATGCAATTTAGCAAACTCTAAGGCCGTAGGAATTTGCAGGCTGGCTCCAACCCCAGGCCCATCTAGTCTGTGACCCATGGTCAGTACTGGGTGGTCCAGAGGAAGATGTCAGAGCCCTGCAGGAGGCAGCAGTGGGATAATGTGTGTCCCACAAAGGTCTCATTCTGTCTTTGCTGTGTTCTTATTCCTATCCTATCCGCTGTCTTTAATTGCCTGTTGGCATCTGGGCTCCAGCCATGTCTGACTCTCGACATGCTGCACTCTTATGCTGAACTTCTATAGCAATATTTTCAGGCCCTCTTTTTGGTGCATGCTAGACTAATGACAGATCCCTCGTAAAACATTGGCAGATCCTCAGCTGGTGTAAATCTGTATAGCTCTGTCAAAGTCTGTGTTGGCTCTAACAACAGTCTGACATGGAGCGTCCAATTCCGGCTAGAGTTTTGGATCCATGTAATCCCATAACAGATGGATTCAGACAGAAGCAGAATAATGGGCCATTTTTCATCCACGATGCAATTGCATGGGTGTCAGTGATGTTGTCAATATGGCTGTGTAAAGTACACACATCTTGCTGTTTCCAAATATTTTAACAAACTCATGGATGAGGCAATATTGAAGTTCTTCACTTGATTGGACGGAGGTGGGTGTTCAATACTGTCCTAGTTTTTGCTCTTACCACATGTGCCAGCTGTTGGCTTAAAGTTTTAAAATACTCCGCCAGGAAGATTAAGTAGCACAGCCGGCTCTGCCTCTGTGTCTTCCTTGATGCCCATGACAACTGACTGAGCGACACAATGAGTGGTTTCCAGCAGCTGGCTATTTCCTGTGTATCTTCCTCCATTGGTAATAAATTTACTTCTTGTTACTGGACTGAAAAATTTGGCATTAATAATAGTTCTGGGTGGCCAATTGTTCCCTCTTTCCCTGCTGGGTTAGTCTATTCTAGCTATTCTTTTTGTCTAAGCTTTATTCAAGTACCTCTCTTTTATCCTTTAATGTAGTGGTCCCACTGATCTGCGTCAACATTATTAGTTATTTTGTGTTCACTCTCTTTTATACATTACTCGTAAGTTCTCTGTGAGCTGTGTTTGTGCTTTTGTACACACAAATGAATCATCCTTTGATAACCATCTGTGGTACTGAAGTTCGTTCTTCCTGTCAAACAGGGCATGCTTAAACTGAGTTTCAAGCTATATGAGCAAAAGTTGACAGTCGGTTGGCTGCATGCTTCTAAAACATGAGAAGATGTAGAGTTTATTTTTTAAATTATGATGCTTTAGTGTGTACAAAAAGCATCATGCCATAATTTATGGAATAGGTGCAATGGCAGTCAAAAAAGCCAAACTATGTTAGGATGCATAAGGAATAAGATAGAAAATAATACTGAAAATACAATATATAGCAGGGGAATATTATGTTCATTTCAGATCACTTGTCTAAAAAGGAAATAGAAGAAATAGTAGGGATGTGGAGACAGGCCACAAGAATGAAGACTAGGTATGGAAAAACATTCATGAGAAAATAATTTGAAAGGATGTGGATAAGAGAGGCTATCTTAATGGAATAGAAAAGGTAGGTCAGGCACTTCTTTTCAATCTTTCTTGTAAGAACAATGAGATTTTCAATTAAACGGAAACGCTACATACTTAAAACTGATCAGGTGAAATACTGCTTCACACAGTGCATAAGTATCCTGTGGAATTCATTGCCACAACACACCACTGAGGCCAAGAACTTGACAGGGCTCAGGAAGGGAGATGATATTTATACTGATATCAGAAATATATAGAGTTATAACAATAAGGGTTGAAATTGGGGAGAAAACAACAACAACAACAAAACCTTGTAAACTCTCATACTTACTGGCGTAAGAGAAATGCCTAAGGGGGAAGTTAGAAAGAATCTTGGCTTTTGGGGTGGTCTAGCTGCCTCTGAAACATCTGGGATTGGCTTCTGTCAGAGAGCGGATACTGGACTAGGTGCACCACCAGTCTGATCCAACAGGGCTATTTCTATTTTCGCATTTTAACATGACTATCAAGAAGCGGCCTCATCAGAGACCACTGTAGTAGGTATGAGGGATACTGTAGTTGCATGTGGTATGGCTGGCCTAGAGGAGGGATTAAACATCATGCTGATATGAGATCAGGTGATTTGTTATTTTAAGTCTTGGAGCCAAAATGTACTGTCAGATCACAGGAATGGGGGCTGTTTTCAGTGCTAACATCTCATGATCTACTGAAACAGATGTGGTATAGCATTGGGAAGCTGGGAATGCAACTTCCGAAGAGGCAAATATTTCCAGTCTTGGCAGGAAATGTGGAATCAGCCCTTCAAGCTGAGCACTCTGGACTTGATCCAGCAAACCACTTAAGCACTTGGTTGACTTTAAGCATGTGAATTGTCTCATTGAAGTCAATGGGATTTACTCGCTTGCTTAAAGTTAAGCGTGTGCTTAATGGCTTTGCCAGATCAGAGTGTTCAGGATCGAGCCCTAAATCAAGGGAAATTCTTGACTGCAGTCCTTCTAATAGTGGCACTGGTTCTCATTGTTACAGAGCATCTCTTCCTTTCATACATTCTGCCCCCCAAATATTTGGGGAGTGGATTCAGTAGGACTTTTAGGAAAGACAAGCAGCCTGGAAATTCAGGTGGAGACTGAGACTGGCATGCAAAACTGAACAAACTAGCAATTAACACAGCTGTGCAGGCAGTTAAATGGACTGTAACTTTTTCCTGCATATGTGCGTGTGCACTAATGCACACTTCTTTTTTTGGTATGGTGTCCAAAAACTTGGCAACAGGCTTCCATTTGGGGAGGCAATGTCAGTAGTTTTCCTTTAGACAATAACCTTACTTGCAATGTACAAAAGAGCAAGTCCTCAGACAGATTTGGTAGCTGTTGATTGTAGATTTAGACTGTTTTACCAGAGAGTCCTCTCAAGAATAGTTTATTCCCTCCTCAGGCAAATGGATCTTAGCCATCAAGCCCCTGCAGCTGCTTGACAGCAAGCTGTAGGATCTCATTCACAAGGTTACACCCAAACTGAGGATGCTGATCCATATCCTCATGGACTTTGGAGAAGTTTGGATTTATTTCTGAACTTTGCAACTGATCTCCAGCACTGTCATTAAAGATTATGAATAGGGAAATGTGTATAGAAAAATGCCACTGCTTAACATTTTTCATTGTCTCCACCTGGTAACAGCATCTTCTTCTTTTTTTGCATCGCGCTTTGTGCACAGTTTTGTGCTTGAAGAATTATAGAGGTTTTTAAAACAGGGAAGATTTGTACCGGCTTATAAGTTACTTTTGGTCATACATAATGAATGAGCAAATCAATATATTCCTGGTTCTTTTTATGTCCTGTAAAACATGGAATGGGGAGCAGGGGTGAAGCATCCCAAATCTTTGCTGACTTGACTATTGATTTTTAAATAAGTAAGTTCCTTGATCTTTCTTTGTTCTTGTTGCATTTTTGAAAGGTTTCTTTTTACAGTGACGTACTGGAAAAACTTAACATCTAAAATATAGCAAAAAATAATTAACAGCAACATATATCAGGGAAATGGGAAGGAAAAACACCACAGAGAAACATCAACAATAAATAAAAAATAATGAAGTCCAGCAAACTAACATAAAATAATTGTTAGGAGCACAGTGAGATACTGTATCTGAACAGATCAGTGAGTTTGGGACTTTGATTTTATTATTTGCGTTTTGAAGCCAGCTGGCATATTAGCTAAAACGTCTGGCATGTTTCTTGCCTCCTCTGAAGTATTTCTACAGTCACAACATTTACTAAGGCAGGGAATCACTGCATAGAAAGATGATCAGTTTCATACTAATTGAAAAGTTCTCCTCCAGCCCTGCAGACAAGAAGGGAATGATCTGGCTCTTAGTTTGTCATACATTTTAGGCAGGGATCTGCAAAAGTGCTCAGCGTTGGCCCAACTTCCAGTAAGATCAGTGAGAACAGAATTAGCCCACTGCTGGGTACTTTTGAAAATTCTACTCTGAGTTTTCCACCCTTAAAAACAACAAAAAACCATGTACTTGCTACCTGCCCTATGGAGTGCCCATGGGCTGTGGTGCTGACTGTGCAGCTGCTGGGTTAGTCAGAGTCCCCTGTCTATTTAGGCTCTGTGTATGAGACTATGTTTTTTTCCTAAGAAACTCCAGACTTATTCAAAATGTTCTTTTGTTTGCTAGCGAAACATGCTAAGATGGAAGACCTGAGGAAAGAGGGTTATGCAAAATGTCAGTACTTCAGAATGGAATATAACAATTCTCTCTGTGGAGCAGAATTTTTTTTTCAAAAATCTTATCTAATTTATAATTTTATTGTAATTGTAGATATAGGGGATCTGGCATGAGTTTTTAAAAAACACAGTGCCTGAAAATCTAGGGCTTAAAAGAGAAGTCTGGGGAATCTGTTGTTACTTAAAACATATGGAACTTGATCCTGCTAGGTGCTGAGTAGAGCTGGTTGGAAAACAGATTTTGTGTCCTGCAAAAAATTTCAAGATTTAAAAAAGAAATCCTGAATTGGACTGAAGCTCCAAAATTTTGAAATTTTTCTTGAAATGAAAATCTGAAAAATAATTTTGATCCTTTTTTATTTTAGTATTTTTTCAATATAAAATAAAGTAAATTGTTAAACAAAAAGTTGAAATGTTTCATTCTGAAAATGTCAAAATGGGACATTTTGAAGCTTTCAAAACTTTTTTCCAATTTTTTTTAAAACAAAGTTTAGTAAAAATTGATACGATTTCACTAACAAAATCAGTTTAATCAAATGTCATTTTCCCACCTCTCTCCTGCCATCTTCAGCCTCAGTTTTTTTGTACACTGTAAATTTACTGAGGGAAGGATGGCCTATTTAATAAAGCTGGTTGGAAAATGTCTTTTTTTCCCCTATGGAAAATGTAGCTGATAATTAACTAACAAATAAACATTGTTTTTGTCAAAATTTTCAGTGAAAAATTTCTCCTTTTCCTCAAAAAATGAAAACCTCAGTGTTTTCCGACATAAGATTTCATTTCTGAGGTTTTCAATTTTCTGATAATCAGTTTTTGAGGAAATCAGACACTTTCCAGAAACCTTTTCATTTGATTGAAAACCCAGTTTTTGACAAAAAAAACCCCAAACAAACAAAACCCTCCAGTTTTAATGGAAAAGTTTCAACCAGCTCATTTCTTTGCACAGTGGGACTTGGAGCTGAAAAGCTTTTTCTGTCATTCTGCATTAAAATCCTACCACCTAGCTCTTATATAGCACTTTTACTTCAGTAGATCTCAGCGTACTTTACAAAGGAGGTCAGTATTATTATCCCCAGTTTACAGATGGTGAAACTGAGGTGCATGGAAGCCCAATAAAAATGGTTCGTTATATACTTAAAAATATATACGGTTTTTAAAATTAGTATCTCAAAATTCTCCTTAAAAATTTGGTTCCATGGCATTTCTCCATGTTCTCCTGTTGCGAGTTAGATTCACCCCTCAGCCAGGGTGATCAGACATCCTGATATTAGCGAGGCTGTCCTGATATTTGGTGTTTTGTCTGAGAGATCCAGCTATACCCTCCCCACCCACCCCCGAAAAAAAAGTGTCCTGATTTTTCACACTCGCTTTCTGGTCTCCCACCCTCAGCCCTCATTTCTAATGAAACAGAAGTCAAAGTATTTGGGGAATTTAGTACCCCTCAATCCAGCCCTCTTGTCGGTTGTGCTTGTCTCTCTGCTGTGTTCCTTTTTGGCAGTTTGTCCTGAGAGTCTTGATTATCGTATTGTGGTTTCTTTTTTACAGTATGTCCAGGCCTTATGTCAATCTATTTTTTCCCTCCAGCCAGTTGTGGACCATTGCCCAAGCATAACTTCTTCTTCTTCTTCTTTTAAAGTTGTGTGAACAATGGGATCTCAAGCCAACCGCCTCTGTCTGTCTCCTGTGCTGTTTCCTGTTAAGAGTTGAAAAGCAGAACAATATTTGAAGGTTGTGCTTTCAAATCAGGCTCTTGTTTTCCTCTGTGCCTGCTCTGATAGACTCCTGTGATGTACATTTTAGTCTATGTTCATGTACGGCGAATGAGAAGTCAGAGTTTTATTTACAGAAATATGGGCTGCATCTGTTAATTTATTGCTTGATGAAAAACCATTGCTTTGCTGTAGACTTACATGCTCATAGGGGCTGAAGCTAGGGATACAGCGGGTGCTGGCTTGAAGTGGATTCCATTTTTTAACGGGTTTACAGTTTGGTTCAATGACTCTCAGCACCGTCGCTACACAAATTGTTCCAGCACTCCTGTACATGCTGGATTTTCACATCTGCATTTCTTTACATCTTGGGCTGAGTCCTGTATATTGCTACTGACTTATAAAACGGCCAGTAAACCCTGACCACAAAGCTTTTGAGATCATTATATGGCACGCAAAGGTTTAGCTGCAACATTCAACTGCTATTTTAAGTCAAGAAATGGATTTGCACATCATAAAACAGATTTATAAATAGCACAGTTGATTTATAAATCAGACTAATAAGTACTTCGTAAAGATTTAGTTTATAAATCCTCAGGTTGCAGTTTGAGATATGTTGACTGATTTATATGAACCAAGACTTTGAAGTTATGCTATTCTGCTTGTTTATAAGTCCTGCTCTCCTATTTAATTCCTAAGTTTTGATTTATAAGTCCTATTTAGGTTTTATTGCTTAATTTTTATTATTGCCCTCTGCAATATAAAATTTTATATATATAAAAAATTTTATATATATAAAAAGCTGTACCGTATGGCATTTTTCCTTCAGTTTTCTTTCTTGCACTCCATTAATGAGAATTTGCTGCACTCTGAGCAGGTTTCCAAGGTTACTCTTAGGTTTTATTGTGCTCTGAAATCTTCCTCCCTGCTTGTTCAGTCTTCTTTTTTCCTTCTATTTCACCAAATTAACCTACCCACAGACTGCAGGTTTTAGGGCCTGACCCAAAGCCCATCAAAGTCAGAGGGAATCTTTTCACTGACATCAATGGTCTTTGGATCAAGCCCATACTACCATACATACCACCAGATATGCTCACACATTAAACAAGCCTTTGCTTTTCTCTGTAACTTTCTTACATGCTCCAGACGCAACGGACATGGGTGGAGTCAGGGTACAAAATAAGATAAATAGAACTCAGTGGAGAGATCCATGTTAGAGGAGCGGGGAAATCATTTTTCAGAACTTCTAGGGCTATACTTGTAAATCCTTCATTAAGCAAATAGCCCTATAGGCAGCAATCGGTCTCCCTGCCTCAGTAAGGATGGCTCACATGAGCAACTTTAGCAGAAATTGGTGAACAATGAAATGTTTGGACTTTCGGTCTAGAAAAAATTGTGATTTTTTTTAAATGAAATTTTGAGAACTTTTAGACATTTTTGTGCATCACAAATTTATTGCCTAGGAAAATTTGACTGTATTTACTACTGTCTCTGTTTACTTCCTCTCAGCACCTGGACCCATCACTTCCTGTTTTTTCTTGTAAACATTTTGAATGTATAAATGTTACTAACTATATCTAGACTCCAGTAATTAAACCATGGTCTCTTCTAATACACCTATCAATATATTTAAAGACTCCAAATTAAAGTCTATTATCATGGACAACAGTTTCAAGAATTCAGAAAATTTTACCAAAAATTGTGTCTCAATAGAGGGATAGGAGAACACGAAGAGCTTGCAAAAGAAACAGCAACAAAAATCCCCAGCACAATCACTGTTTTTCCTAATGCTCAAAATTCCTTATTATCTAAAATTCTTAAAAGTTGTTTTCATTTAATATAATTTGCCATTCCTTCCAACTTAGGGGTTAAAATAGTGTTTTCTCTAGTGCAAAAGAAAAGAAACTCGGTGGACTCAACTTCATAGTTGAGAATGTCACAAGAATGAGACAGTGATTGTATTCTGTTGTATTTCAACCCAGTTTAGGTTTCCCAATATTAAAATTTAAGAACTTGAGTTTGATTCTGGCCAGGACTTGCAAACATGCTTAATTTTTGCACATTAGCTGGAAGAACAGTTTTAAGTGAGATATCAGCGCCGGACCTAGCAGCAAGCCATGAGCAGTAGATGTTTTTGTGCTGGATGGAAAATTCCCTCCAAATTCAGAGGTTACTGCAATAGTATGTTCTGAATCACCTGACCCTGACAGTAAATAATATGAGTGAGTATTTTTTCTTACAGTTGTTTAGAGGAGAATCTATTTTCTATGTAACAATAACCTGCTCAACAATACTCTAATACACATGTCAGTGCCCTTTTATACTCCAGCAGTGCTGGCTGGCTTCCAGAAAGGTGGCTACTCTTAGATCAGCTGTAAGGAGCTCAAACACTGAGGGGTCAGGACGGGGAGGGACTGCAGCCAGCTGGGAGGGACTGAGAGCCTGCGTACTTCAATGCCGCAGCCCACAGAAACAGGAGTGCAAGTGATAGGCCACAGGGTGGCAGTACCAGACTGTTCCATGAGGACCAACGCTGGCTGAGCAATCTGAGCACATGCACAGGGGACCTAGGAGAAGCAGGTAGCTGGTGCCTAAGCCTAATCAATGTACTTTGTATTTCAATGTCAGAATTGGAAGTGGGGCAGAGGCAGCCAAACTAAAGTGGTGGAGCTGGATTAAGTATGAGGGAGAAGGACTGAGGTGTTTCTTCTATTCCCAGATTGGGAAAGAAAACAAATTTTGATGTTAGGAGAGGTTGGCATCTACTTCCTCTTTTATACTTCAGTTTTTCAGCATTTCATACACAAGTAGAGTCAACAGATGGAGAACTCCAGCAAAAGAAGGGCATTCCCGCACATATGAGTCTGTGGTTTATTAAATTAACATTCCCTGATTTAAGAGCCTACTGTGTAACTATGGGGCAAAAGCTGCTCTCTACTATGATGGTCTAAACCCAAAGTAAATGCACTCCCTTCAATGGAATTAATCCTGATTTACACTTGTGTAAATCAGAGCAGTATTTGACCAAAGGGCTGGATCTCCAAATCCAGCTGAGCTGTGCTTACCACAGGATGTGGCACGGGATGGGAAGGTGGTTGTAGAAACTGATCTCGATGTTGACTGGGGACTGAAATGGCCCTTGTCATAACATCGAGCAGTCTGAGGGCTGTTCTAAGTTACATTGGCTAGAACAGTCCACAGGGGCCATTCCACCAGCTAGAGGTGTTTGGAGCAAACTGTACACCTGCCACTGTCCCCTCCTTCCCTTGGTCTACTCCAGAGTGCCTTCCAGTTGGGTTGTTATGATTTTATAGCAGTTAGTACTCTGCATTGTGGCCACAGCAACTGTGGTTCAAATCTGCATCATAGTATCTCTTTATGGGGAATAATGGGTTAGGCGGTAATACTGCAGAAAAGGATCTGGGGGTTATCGTGGATCACAAACTGAATATGAGTTGTCAATGTGATGGAGCTGCGAAAAAGGTTAATATCCTTTTGGGGTGTATTAACAGTGTCATACGTAAGACAGAGGAAGTCATTGTTCTGCTCCGCTCGGCACAGCGGAGGCCTCATCTGGAGTACTGTGTTCCGTTCTGGGGCCGCACTTGAGGAAAGATGAGGACACATTGGAAAGAGTCTAGGGGAGAGCAACAAAAATGACAAAAGGTTTTGGAAACTTGACTTTTATAAGGAAAGTTTTAAAAAACTGGGCATGTTGAGTCTTGAGAAAAGACTACTGAGGGGGCTCCCAATAACAGTCTTCACATATATTAAGGGCTGTTATAAAAAAAGGACGGTGATCAAATTGTTTTTTCATAGCCATTGAAGGTATGGGACAAGAAGTAATGGGCTTAATCTGCAACAAGGGAGATTGAGGTTAGATATTAGGGAAAAAATTCTGACTAGAAGGATAGTTAAGTATTGGAACCCCCATCTTGGGAGGTGGAGGTTTTAAGGACAGTTTAGACAAACATCTGTCAGGGATGATCTAGATGTCCTTGGTTCCACCTCAGCGCAGGGTGATGGATAGGTGACCTCTTGAGGTCCCTTCCAGCCCGACGCTTCTCTGATTCTATGCTGAGAACAGGAGAGTGTGTCACTAATGGTTTGCTAGTGATCTTCAGGGAGCTGATTCTCCCCTTGTGTCCAGCTGCTTTCGTAGATCATTGGCCAGACGGGACTATTGGGATCATCTAGTCTGACCTCCTCTATCATCATATAAGAGCAACTAAAATACATACAATATTGTCTTTATTTATTGCATGTCACCAGCTGCAGCAGTTGTCACAGGGAGCTTTTATGGCTGCAAGTGGGAGGGGAGGGAATGTGAGTGACTGTAAGTAGCAGCAGAAGGGGTCATTGGAATCCTGAATGAGGGTGAAGTGACCCATGAGCAAATCTCTCCATTAAAGTGTGGTCTACCCTATGGGAATAAATGTCAAACTTCCTATCTACATGTATTTCTTGTCTGTGAGAGCAGTCAGATGCCTTTGATGAGCCAAGCTGGGTGAGGTAATATATTTTATTGGACCGACTTCTATTGGTGGGTGAATTGGTCCAATAAAAGATATTCTCTCACCCACCTTCTTTCTCTCATATTCTGGGACCAACACGGCTACAACTACACTGCATATGGCAGGTGCCTTTGATGTTAGAGGTCAACACAAGCGCGTCTTTCCCATTACTGCAAGACAAATGTGGGATATCACACCTCTCTTGCCACTATGTTGATATTGTCTGACTGGCTATGGAACAGATGAGACGCCAGTTGATTGATTTACGGAGGGAAGGCTGCAGGGTGTCAGAACAAAGTGGAGTCAGCAGAGGGGATCTCAACTCCCAAAATCTGCAGCCACGGATTTCTATGGCTCCTGAAAAACAAAACAATCGGACAAAAACTGTGGCCTGATCCAGCAAAGCACTGAAATACAAGCTTTACTAAAAGCACTTGAGTCATCCCATTGCTAAAGCATATGCCTAAGGGCCCAATCCAGCCCCCACGGAGGTAATTGGAAAGACTCTTATGGAAGTTGGATCGGGCCCCGAGTGTTTTGCTGGATCAGGGTCCATGTGCATGATGGGCTATGCTCTTCCTAGCCTTTTCTCTGCCTCCATCCCTGCACATGCATCCTGATAAGGCTAATTTAATCTGAAAATACAACGGCTGAGCTCTAGCTGAGTGAGCAGCACCGGGAGCTAGAAAGAGGAATAAGATGCTACGGAGTGTGAGCAAGAGTGATGTAATCTGGCCCTGTTTATTTAGGGCTATGTCATGCCCTTGTCTTATTCAGGAACACCTCCGCCTGAATCTTGAGCCTGGTGCAGAGCATAGCACCCGTTTCCCGAATACTCCCCACAGTTTACAAGTGGGCAGGGAGGGGCCCCATCTCTTGCCACTTACACAAGGTGGGAAGTAATTTACTATTCCCCTGGAGCCAGAGCGGAGCTGGGGAGGAATTGTGTCTTGGACGTACTCCTAGGCTGGGACAGCTTACACACTGCCCATTGCTTAGGCATGTGCCAAAAGCGACAGCTATCCCTTCGGTGATAAACCTGTGAAGTCTATTCTGCCCTGCCTTCACTGAAATCACTGGGGCTGCACTGGCTGTGTGAGCCAGGTTAGGCCTGTTCTCTTCTGATTCCATCTTTCAACATCTGAGTAATTTGCTACTCAGCCCTGGAGCTGTTGTCAATAAAAGAAGCAGAGAAAAATGAAGTGTCAGTAACAAATGTGCCCTATCCATGAATTTATTGGCAGAGTGGCTGGCAAATCCTGTCTGCCAATTGTCAAGACTTGGAATAAAATACAATAGCTCAGTTTTCTGTACCCTCCTCCCAATGACGATGACAGATTGGCCCCATTATAGAGGTTACTTTATCCTTACCACTACAAGTTAAGGTCACAGAACAATTTTTTTCATAATGCCCCAGTTTTCAAATACTTATCATTCACCTTTGGGGCTGAAATTTCCCGTTTGATCTCTGCCATATGGTTTGAGCAAAATTCCATCACTTTTCTTTTGATCCATGAGAAGACTGGGCGAGGGAAGGAATACAATTTCCCCATTTATTTAAAAAAATAGTTTTAATGTGTGCTGTCTGGGGGACTAAGAGGGGAATGTGGTGGAATAATTGAAACAACCGAATCATTTAGATCCAGATCCTCAGCTGGTATATATTGAAATAGCTCCTTTGACTTCAGTGGAAGAACACTGATGCACCCCAGCTGGGGATAGGCCCCTTAAAATTTAAATTTGTGCATTAGGATTCCATCCACAGGAGCTTTGCAAGAGGCTCTATGCTGCTATATTGATGAAACTCACCCAATTCCATTGGCAGGGCAACCCATGCAGCCCCTCCAGTGTGTGCAAAGGAGAGCAGGATTTGGCCTACTTTCGTTCAAGATAATTTCTTTGCTCTAGAGCTGTATGTTTGTCTGCCTGACACATTGAAGTTCAAGCATTCACTTCTGTGCTATTGAGGATGTTACTAGTTTGACAGCAGTCTATAATTACTAGGTGTCATGCAACGTCAGTGACAGCTACAGCAGCATCAGAATCCAGGGATCACTGAATTCATGAACCGCTCCTAGGTATCTCAGAAGTAAAATGACTAAGACCCTGGAAACACTCATGAATGTGATCAACTTAAAGCATTTGAATAGTGTCACTGAAGTCAATAGAACTACAGATGAGCTTAAAGTTTAGTCCCTACATAAGCATTTGTAGGATTGAAGGCTTTAATGTTAATTTGCTTGTGCCTTCTGTAACTCTTCGCACAATACAATGCATCCGTATTTCTGGAATTTTAAAAAATCTCTGAGTAAAGTGTTTCAGTTGCTGGTGAACACTGATTACACTAAAGGACTTATAGATATGGAATTAAGCTTTTACTGGGCGTGATTGTTTTTCAGTGGCAAGCTTGTCAAGTCTTTCATTTAATGTGTTGATTACAAGTGACTCTCCTTTCCACATCCGGATCCATCAAAGCCTCATACTCAAAAAATAACATCGGTGCTGATTATCTGGAAATGAGAAAGAGGATACTGCGTCGCTGGTCCTAGTACAGTATCTCCCATCAACATTCAGTACACTTTGCCACAAGATGCACAAATTATTCCATGGTTTCTTGCGAGAATGAAATGGTCATGGTGGTAATGGTGGGATTCCCAGTGATGGTGGGGGGCTTTATAACCTTTAGCCCAGAGGTTAGGGTACTTATCCGGTATCTGGGAGACCCCAATTCAATTCTCCCCTACCTGATGAGCAGAAGGGATTTGAACAGAAGTCTTTCCCCCCCCTCGCCCCCCCCCATCCACCCACTCACATGTTTGCCCGAACATCCCCTCTTCCCTCAGGCATTTTGTGTGGAGTTAGTCGGCCTCTGAGCACACCTACTGGATTAGGCCCTGCACGCAAGTCAGGCAGAGGAGTGACTGTCTTCCCCTGGGTTGTGGATCGCAGGCGGGAGATAGGTGTCTGGATGTCTAGAGGGAGGCAGCAGTGTGCATGCCCAGAGGCAGTGCCTAGGGGAACCTTTACAGTAAAAGCTTAGACACCAAGGGAGTTTGGATGCCTACAGGTTTAGGTGGCAGCCGAGTGGGGCTTTGGCGAAGTGCCTAAGTCCCTTTGCAGATCTGGTCTAGAGATTATACTTGTCTGGTTCCTCCCCCTCCCCCTTGTAATATGGTATCCTACCCCTTTAAATGCCTGGAAGCCTGGGGCCAGTCAGATCTATTCGTTAACTCCATGCTGTTCCACCTGTGCCGGGTCTGGGACTTAAAAGGAGGAAAGAATCATGTGCTGGCTGGAAAGGAGAGCCTGAGGCAGAGGGGCCTGTGACAGATCCCAGGCAGGAAGGCCTGGGAATGGCTGCTCAGGAAAGTGCAGGGAGCCTCACCTAATGGAGCCTAGGAGGGGCTGAAGAGAGAGCTGGAAAGGAGCCTGGGAATGGGGAAAGCAGAGCCCGGTGTGGGGGAAGAGGCAGAGAGTGTCTGAAATTAGAGGGGAGAAACCTCTCAGGCAGGAAGGGCTGGGCCTAGCTGGAGACTGGGATAAAGCTTGGCTGGAAGTCCTGTCATAGTCATGGCATTGAGCTACCACAGCAGCCTGAAGGCGTTGCTGGCTGTCTGGAGGCAGAGCTGCTGCAATGCCGGGGGTGCTCTGGGACGGTGAGTTTTGTAACACCTTGCTGCTTCATTTCTTTGTAACGTAAATGTATGTCTAGTTTTAAATTTGACTATTGAACAATTCTGCAAAGGCACGCCTGGGGAGTCAGTCTGGGAGTTCCAGTGCGGCCAAGTGACTTAGGCACCCAACACCCATCAAAGTCTGACCTCTGGACGCCCATGGTTTTGTAGGCATAGGTTGGGCTTTGAAGATTGCTGATTTATACAGTACATGCCTATTTTACTATAACTCCTATCTCCCATCTCTGACTGCTCCTGCTCCCCCTACGTACTCGCACACGCACCTACCCCTTCAGTCTGGGTTTCATTCCCCTATTATATCTCAACATCCCAGGCTGGTGAACTTGCTGGTATAAGGATTCTTTGATGTAGTCATTTTGTACAGCACCTAGCACATAAGGGATTCTATCTTTGATTGGGAATTCTGCTACATTGTAAATAACAGTGTAAGTCAAGCTAACACAGCGTGGCTTTTTGACCCCACATAGAGGTATATGAGTCTGCTATTGCCTTTGAACTCTGGTTCTTTAGCTCAAGCAGTAGTTATCACCCTGCATTTTTTACATGTTGGTTCAATCAAAACATCTTTCTTACTTACTATCATCCTGACCTTATCTTTTAGGAGGGGTCAGTGTGTTTCTGTTATCATTGGGGAATGTTTTTGTACCATGCTTAATATCGGCATGTTCTGGTACCACTTGATATCAGGATGTGTTTGCATGAGCATTCTGTGACTAGCACGTCTTAGGAATGTGTATTTCTGAACTATCAGCCCTGTTCTTGCCAAATTCCGTAAGCAGGTCCTGCCTCATACCAGGCCTCTGATAGAAGGGCTTATGTCTCAGACTCTCTTCCTACTACAGTAGAGACTCATGCTTCGAGATCCAGAATATATGGGTCAGTCTCCACAGATGAGCCAAGCAGGGGCATTGTTACAAGTGATGGGTAGAGGTGGACAAAGATGCATACTGTGTTGGCTTCAGTTAAAATAATAATACTTAACCATATCGTTTTCATATTTAACACTGTGTGTTTTAAATATTCTTTATTACTTGTATAGCACCAATAGTGAGTTACTTTACAGAGTGGTCAGGAGACAAGGTCCGAGCACTTACTTAGGGGCTTATTGTCAAAAAAGGAAACAAACCATTGGGAATGGGATGTGAGGAAATGCTGTGTGCTTAAGTAGGGAACGTTGGGAAACCATGTTTTTATTGGGTCTAATTAGCCAACACTGCTGTGCAAGGAGAACTTTTTTGGGGAAGACTTGTTAGTTTTAAGGAAGACCTTGAAAAAAGAGGG
Organism: Lepidochelys kempii; assembly: GCF_965140285.1. Lineage (NCBI taxonomy): Eukaryota > Metazoa > Chordata > Testudines > Cheloniidae > Lepidochelys > Lepidochelys kempii. Next base: position 96,814,504 of record NC_136388.1, on the reverse strand, counting down.
TTGTGGCTAAAATGCGACCACTTTCTCATGTTCTTCACTCTGTGAGCTTATATGTAAAAGGACAAAGGCGCAGGTTTCCCCTCCAGCAATATGCCTGGAGCTAAGCAAACAGATTTGTATAATGATAGTTTTGTACAAACATAGGGCATGGCGAGTTTTGAATAAAGCTTGTTTGTCAAAGGATTTATTTTCACTTGGCTCATTCAGGCGCAATTAGAGTCAAAGTGATCCTGAGACTATACCAGCAGGAGGAAAACAAGCAAAATGAGAGAAGTGCTTTTAACTGCAGGGTTCTAAAGTGTAAATGATAAATAATATATAGATTTGCATTACTTACCCGAGCCAACAGATGTGTCCACTGGGGATTTTATTGCTGAGAAATCATTTGTGCCTTCCGAAAGAGCTAGTGTAAAAGCTGTAAACTGAATGTGAAGCGTGCTGGTGAGTCCAGCAGAAAGAGAGAGCTGTGCTATTATGTATGCTGTACCAAACCTGAGCAGGTTTCAGAGGAACAGCCGTGTTAGTCTGTATTCGCAAAAAGAAAAGGAGTACTTGTGGCACCTTAGAGACTAACCAATTTATTTGAGCATGAGCTCACGAAAGCTCATGCTCAAATAAATTGGTTAGTCTCTAAGGTGCCACAAGTACTCCTTTTCTTTTTGCAAACCTGAGCAGGAAGCAGAGGAGTCAAGGCTAGTGATTTGATGACATTGGAGGTGACATTACAGCAGGTACCTAGGTGACCTGTTTTTTAATTCTTTGGAACAGTCCAGCTCCAATAGCCCACCTGTAAAAATCAATTGAACGGGCACCTGCTGTGGAGATGTTCGCAAGGAAAAGTAGGTGGTCAGAGGGATTTCTTATCATCCTCAAACTTTGTGCTGAGGAAGCAAGTGATCCTGAGAATTTAAGTGCTGTTCTGCCCTAAAGGAGCTCTCTAGAAATGCCACCATGGGATGCCACGTGGCTTCATGATCACATAACTCCCTCTAGTGGCTGGGCTTGTTACCCAGGGTTCTTTCAACCCAAAGCTCTTGGTAACTTTTACTCTGCGTGAGGTGGTGTCAGGAAATAAATCAGGGGAGACATGGCCATCCGACCGATAGATGGCTGGCACAAACAGGACAACACAAGAGTGCTTTCACTTAAAGCTAAACTTTACTTAGTCTCAAGCACTTATACACACGTCCGCAAGAGGTTAGTAAAACACCCCCAACCCTTGATAATTACCAAAGCTGAGCATGGCTCTCGAGTGGCACAGCGGCAGCCTGTCTGCTGCTGGGAAACGCAAGATGCATCCGGAGAGAGAGAGTCCAGTCCTGAAGAGTCCCCCTACCTCAAACTTTTCACCCTTATTTATACATTAGTAATAGAATGACATGTCCTTTAAAGCAAAACTTGTTAAGTAAGCGGTTTCAATGGTCAAGCAAGAGGTTCCTTCTGATTATCGATTAACCAGGTGTGGGTTTGAGGCCCCAATAGACATTCCTGGGGCACATCCTGCTCTTCTAAGATGCATGTATCAGCAACTTCAACACAATTCTTATCAGGAAGGACGCGGGGTCACCCAAAACCTCCTTCCCCTCCTGCCTTGGTTAAGCTAAGCCTGCTGACTTGGCTGCTTTTAGTAACAAGCCATAGTGGTTTCAGGCACTTTACTGGTTTGCCAAAGTCTCCCCGTACAAGCTAAGCCTGCTACTTTCCCACAGTGGAGGGAATTGCTCTTTAGCTCACAAGGGAGAGGCTTGTCCCTTCCCCAGAACCTCCTCTCCATCCTCTTTCTCCCTCTCACAACTCTGAATAACTGGAGCCCCCCATCAAACAGGCCAACGGGCTCTGTTGGACCTGGCTCTGCCTGGTGGGAAGAAGAAATGGATTCTGGGGTGGATAAGGAGACTAGGGGAAACACCAGAGCTATTCTCAGATGGATGTTATGGTACCTGTAGAGCATGCCAGAGAAAGTGGCATAGGGGCAAACAGAAATGGAGGACAGCAGAAGAGGGAACCACGAAGGAAGAGAGGTGTGACAGGAAAAATGGGACGGGGCTTCTGAGGGACGAAAAGCAGAGGCGCTGCAAGGTGGAATAGGAGAGGGAGGATGCTAGAAACAAGGGAACTGGAACAATGAAAAGGGATGTAAGGGCAAGGGCAGACTGTGAGGGCTGGACAAAGTGTAGGGAGGACGGGGTATGGTTGAGGCTATGATTCTTTTCATGGTGAATTTTAATAAATGTCACAGCAGAGGTGGGGGAAAACAAGGATGTCAGAGAAAGCAGAGAGGAGCTGAGGTCCCTTAGGGAGCAGGGCTGGACAGTGAGTTTGCCCCACAGTGGGCTGAGTTGAGCTGGGCCTGATTGCACACTCCAGGTATTGCGAACTGTCCCACGTGAGCTCAGCGTCACTCAGGTTTGGCACTTCCACCCCTCCCTAGGTGGAGAACCAGAGTGGTGGAGGACCAAATTTGACTGGTGGTGCAAGCTGCCCCACGTAGTCACAATCAAATCTGGCCCTCCGTCTCCCATCTATGGAGGGACATACACATCAAACCTGAGCATCGCTATGACAGCCTGGGCTATGACAGCACCTGGAGGGAAAAAGAGCCAGTGGTGTGGGGGTCACAGGCTATTCAAATTCCCAATTACTGTGAACACCATGACCTCCGTGCCAAATTTGTAGCCTTAGGGATGATGGATGAAAGAGGGAGTGAAGACTGAGAGGAAAAACTGGGACGGAGAAGAGTCTGGAGTGGTTTTTGGGAAGGATAGACTAGGAGGGAGGAGAGAATGGATATTGAGAGAGGAGAAGCTGGTGGGGACAGAGTGAAGAGGTTTTTGGGAGGGTTCTTGAGGGCGTGATTAGTATCCAGCCTAGAGCATTCAGTGCTAGTGTCTGGTGGTGTGAGGGCAGGTCAAACTGGACTGGGAAATGCAGATGTAATATTACTGTTCCAGTGTTGTCTACTCTTACAATTTTATCAAGAGTCTCACAATATTTTGTCTTTTTGTAAACCCCCCAGCTCCTGAAGTTATGTAAAGTTCAGCTTTCATTTAAAACACCCTCCCCCCACACCCACACACACAACTCTAGCCCTCGTGCTTGTGGAGAAAATCGGGAAAATGTGACCCAAGTGTAAGCTACAGGTTCAGACACTGGAAAGCAAAGAGAAAGAACCCAAAATGTTTTATTCTGTAGAATTTCATGATTTTAGGCCAATCTCATAATTTTTGGAGGCCTCACTCGTGATTTTTGAATGCTTGGGGGTTTGCAGCACTGCTTTTCTTTTACTTACTTTTATTTGAATAGGGTTTAATATTTATAATCCATACTCTATTCCCCCCACATAGGCTACTGATCTTATTCTCCTTTCTATTAACTTGCATTCACTTTCCACATCCCAGCAAGTTACACTACTTTATCATTTATGGCACTGCTGAATTTACCCCCATGACTTCCAGGGGAATTGAACTTGCTCTCACCAAGCTTCAGTCTGGGCCATTCTCCCTGAAGAATTATCATTATCTATGCATTGTTCCCTTCTTGCAATATTGTTCTTTATTCATATTGATATTTGTGATTGCTCGTCAGGGAACAAAACAGCTTTGGCTGAGTCTTTCGATTCAACTTACCCAATCAAGAGTTGACAGGTTTTTCAGAATCCCTCTGCCTGCAATCTCATCAATATTCATAAACATTATAACTTGGCACTTGCAAAAATGGAATTGCCTTTTCCCCCCTGCCCCCATAACCTTTGATAGAGTATATGGGTCTGTTTCATTCTAATTAGACTGATAAAGCACTTCTTACATGCTGATAGCAGTCTCTTATTGATTTTAAAAATTTTGGTCTGTCTTTTGTCAAACTATCACTTTCTGTTGTGTTAATTAAAATATGGTTTCATATTCTACAGCATAAGTACTCAATTGGTTTAAAATGACTGAACTTTCACATCAAACAGGCCTAGAGACTCTATCGGGGAATCTGTATTTTGTCTTTAGCAGCCTTTAATCATTTTCATGGTGCCTCAGTGCAAATGATTTTCTAGACCTTGATTCAATAGTAATAATTTCAACAACAAGGATGAACAATTTTTTGGAAATTCATTAGCTCTTTACCTATAAATTAGATCTAATTTTTAGCTTTGAAGAGTACCCTCTACTGTAATTATTAGTTATTTATTACTTTCAAGAGTTCATTAATAGAATATGTTAAAATTCTAACCATTAGAGCTGGAGGCATAATGTAAAAACCACTTTCTGTCAATATTTGCGTGAATTTTCAAGTAGATTAGTTAGGGCTATACTCATGTCCATTGACTTCAGTAGAATCTGGACCTTTCTGAACATTTCTGCAATTGAGTTTTACTGCCACAAAGGTTTACAGAAAGCTAACATCAAGTTGTAGGTGGACATACCCACCTACATCAAATTTATTATTTGTACAAGCAAGTATTCACACAGAAAATGTTTGCACAGGTAACCAGGGAATGTAAACAATAGCATGAAACTTACCTGACCAAGCATAACTAACTTACACAGTGCCAATAACAAATATTGTATATTCACAAAACTGCCCACAATAGATGCTGATTAAAAAGGGAGAAAAATACCACAGAAACTGTCAAATAATTTCAAATCACAAACAAATGTGAGGAGGTTGAGATCTGCTTGCAATTGTTCCATAAGCAGAAAGAGGCAACAGCCACTGAATAAGTTTGGTGTGAATTATTTGCTCAGCTCTTATAATACAAAGTCCCAATAGTGATTTGGTATGTAAAGGTCCTGTCCTGCGATCTTTCCTCATGTGACTTCAGTAGACTACACGTGAACAAGGGATGAAGGGTTGAGGCCAATGATTGTAAGACACTTTGCTTTACAAGCTTGTTCTTGATTCCCTACTTTTCTCAACAGAACTCTTTCCATGGAAAATTTCTCATGTGAACTCTGCATTAGCTAGATTTTTTTTTTTTTTTTTTTTTTTTTTGCTGTACCTACCCAGTCAGTGTAAAGTTAGTCTGACAGCTAATGTTGGAGTTTCAAGATTTTGAATGTGGTATGTTTTTCTAACTTTTTTTGTCCATTCCTAAATCAGAAATGATTCAATGTAGCAATTTATATTCTGTACTAATCCCTACCTCTGTCATTCCTACTAGAAATTTAAAGCAAATACTGATATTGACATTGGATTTGAGCTGATGGCATCACACATAACTTTGATGTTTTATGAGATAATCCTTCAGGAATTTTTCCTCTTATAGTCACCCTCTCCTTCCTGGTCTCCCCAGCCCCAAGTGGGGGCAACCAGAAATCTTTCCGACTGAAAAAGTTCAAACACATCTACCTTCAGTGTGTCTCCACATTATTGGTATGTCCACACTGGAGTTGGAAGGTGTAAGTTCCAGCTCAAGGAGACATGCCTGTGACAGCTCTGATAGATCTAGCGTGCTAAAAAGAGCGTATGGCAACATAAGCAGTGGGAGGGACTAGCTGCCCTGATACATTCCCATCTGAGATGCTAGGCAAGTACAAGGGCAGCTAGTATACGTCTACTTGAGCTGGAAATTACACATTACACAGCTCCAGCGTAGATGTACCTAAGACACTGTTCATGACACAAATGTATTGTGAGGGTTAATGGGCCAATCCTGCCCACCTTACTCTCATGAAGAACCTCACCGACTTTGATAACTCGGTGGGATATTGGCTTTTGTTAGGGCCCGACCCAAAGCCTACTGTAGTCATGGGAGTTTTTCCCTTGACGTAGATGGTCTTTTGATCAGGCCTCAAGTAAGGTGAGTGGATCAGGTCCAATACTTGTAAAGGCCTCTTTCAGGTGGAAAGAGACCTCTGCAGTGCAAAGTGCTTTAATGCAGGTCTTGGGCTGGCTAAAGGATGCTTCTGGGAAATTACATGAGACATTTCCCTCCACACCCATAGGCTTCACACTTCCCTTCTGCATAATCTTTGGCTTTAGCTGAGATGACTCCAACCCTTCACACTACTTGGATGCTGAAAGAAAGAGCTGAGTGGCTGAATAAGTTCCACTGCCTTTCCCTTTAAATGAACATAGATGGAAATCCAGCTCAGATTCCCCCCCATTCTGTTCTCCCTCCTGTCTGCCAACGATAACCACTTTCTCTGTCTTGCTGTTGATGCAATTTAGAATGACATGCAGCAGGAGCACGCAAGATTAATGAAAATGTTCTGTAGTTCCTTCAAGTCTTTCTGTTGAGATAATGTAATATAGATTGATTTGAACCAGTCGTTTAGCCCGTCCCCATTTCCCAAGGGCATTGACAGATTTTTGTGTGATTGGGGATGGGTGGGGGGTGGGTCAGTCATATCACTGACCAAGCAAAGTGCCCTGTGCAAATCCTCTAATCCATTCCTGTCTTGGTTGTGTGTGTAATGCTGCTGGCCACTTAAAAACCCACAATTTTCTTGCCATGGCATTAGTTACTGAGTGATCTGCTGTATTTCCTATATTTGGAATAAGAAATACTACAATAAATAACATGATTCCCCTTCTGCCCTCTTTGGTAGTAGCAGCCACCCTATGGACCTGATCCAATGCTCAAAGAAAAGTCTCTAATCTCGGTGACCATTGGCTCAGGCCCTATGTATGAATTTACTCTGCAATTCAGATTTTTGGATGATAGGATTTTTTTTTCAGTTGCACAAATGATTATGTGGAACAGCTGTCTGCATTTTTATCTCACTCCTGCTCTATATTTTCTAACGTCCTTGAAGCCTTTCTCTTTTGCAGATTCTTTATCCTCTGCAATCTTGATAGTGCTGTCATTGGTAGTGAATATATATATTTTTAATTTCTTTGCTGCTGCCACCTCTCTGCTTTGCTCTGCTTCTGAATGCCGCATGTGTATGCCTGGTGCTGTTGCTGCTGGAGTGGCCAACAGCTGCTTTTCTTGATGAAGTGTTTTGTTCTGAACCCAAGCAGCCTTATTTTCCATGTCTTAATTGCAATGTGAACCTTCCCATTTCATTAGCTTTGAGAGCCATTTCTTGTCTCCTTCAATACTCTTGTTTGTTCTTGGTGCTTGTAACCAAGAATATTTACAAATAGGCAGAAGCCAGGAAAGCGAGATATGGATGCAGATCTGAATTTACCCTAACCAGTAGTAGTCTTAATTTTAGTGATAGAGTAGTACATATGGGATTGGGACCCCATTGTGCTAGGCACTGTAGATGGAGATAGTAAGGGACAGTCCCTGCCCCAAAGAGTTTCCAATAGATAAGACACACCAAGTGTCAGAGAGAGGAAATATTACCACCACCATTTTACAGGTCAGACACTGAAGTTCCAATTCACCAGGGACTAGTAGGACTGCTCCCACACTTAGTTAGTTAGGCACATGCTCAAATATCATGTGGTACTGGGGTCAGAAAGATTAAGTGACTTGCCTCTGTTATACACGAAGTCCACGGGAGAACTGGGAATTTAAGCTAGATCTCCTAAATCCGAGTCAAATGTCTTAACTTGTTGTCATTACCAAAAGTCTGGACATGCCCAGATCCACAATTTTTAGCTTGGTCCATCATATAGATAATAGCCAACTGCAAAGTTCAAGATTGGCTCCAAAATTCAGAGGATATTTCAATCTGGATCCTAAATCCACTGGGTGTTTAGATCTGGCATTTTGATTCAGAATCACCGCTCACAAAGAAAAAGGAAAAAAAAGAGCATGGCCAGCTCTTTAAGAGCTCTTGGTTGTAAGTTATCTGGACCTGCTGATTTAACACTGTGTAACTTTAGAAGCTGCTGTTTAACATCCTCCTGAGTTCCTGTTGCAATGGTCCCCTCACTCCATCTATCCCAGCTTTTCAACGAAACTCCCTAAAACTTTGTTATCACTCTTCTATCTTTCCACCAACCCATCACTGTGATATCTGAGCCCTTCCAGCAGCGTGATAAGGCATAAGAACGGCCATACTAGGTCAGACCAATGGTCCATGTAGCCCAGTATCTTGACTTCGAACAGCGGCCAGTGCCAGATGCTACAGAGGGAATGGACAGAACAAGGGAATTATCAAGTGATCCATCCCCTGTCATTTAGTCTCAGCTTCTAGTACTCAGATGTTTCAGGACACCCAGAGTGTGGGGTTGTGTTCCTGACCATCTTGGCTAATAGCCATCGATGGGCCCAGCCTCCATGAATTTATCTAGTTCTTTTTTTAACACAGTTATACATTTGGCCTTCACAACATCACCTGGCAATGAGTTCCACAGGTTGACTGAGTGTTGTGTGAAATAGTACTTCCTTGTTTAGTTTTAAACCTGCTGCCTATTAATTTCATTGGGTGGTCCCTGGTTTGTGTGTCATGTGAAGGGGTAAATAAGACTTCCCTGGTCACTTTTTTCCCACCAGTCATGATTTTATAGAACTCCGTCATCTCCTCCCTGAGCTATCACTTTTCTAGGCTGAACAGTCCCAGCCTTTTTAATCTCTCCTCAGATGGAAGCCGTTCCTTACCCCTAGTCATTTTTGTTGCCCTTTTCTGAACCTTTTCCCAATTCTAATGTATCCATCTTGAGATGCAGCAACCAGAACTGAACACAGTATTCAAAGTGTGGGCGTATCATGGATTTATAGAGTGACATTCTGATATTTTCTGTCTTATTATCTATCCCTTTTCTAATGGTCCATAATATTGTGTTTGCTTTTTTGACTGCCGCCGCACTTTGAGCGGATGTTTTCAGAGACCAATCCACAATGACTCCAAGATCTCTTTCCTGAGTGGAAACAGCTAATTTAGGCTCCAACTTTTTGTGTGTATAATTGAGATTGTTTTCCAGTGTGCACTATTTTGCATTTATCAACATTGAATTTCATCTATTTTCTTGCCCAGTCACCCCATTTTGTGAGATCCTTTTGTAACTCTTTGCAGCCAGCTCTGGACTATCTTGAGTAATATTTTATTGAATGCAAACTTTGCCTCCTCACTGTTCACCCCCTTTCCCAGATCATTTAAGAATATGTCGAACAGCACAGGTCCCACCACAGATCCTCGGGGGATCCCACTATTTACTTCTTTCCACTGTGAAAACTGACCATTTATTCTTACTCTTGGTTTCCTAGCTTTTAACCAGTTACTGATCCATGAAAGGACCTTCCCTCTTATCCCCTTTGGTGTGGGACCTTGTCAAAGGCTTTCTGAAAGTCCAAGTGCACTACATCAACTGAATCACCCCTGTCCACATGCTTGTTGATACCCTCAGAGAATTCTAATAGTTTGGTGAGGCATGATTTCCTTTCCAGAAGCTGTGTTAGCTCTTTGCCAACATATTGTGTTAGTCCTATGTGTTTTATAATTCAGTTCTTTGCTATAGTTTCAATCACTTTGCCTGGTGCTGAAGTTAGTCTTACTGGCCTGTAATTGCCAGGATCGCCTGTGGAGCCTTTTTAAAATATCGGCATCAAATTAGCTATCTGCCAGTCATCTGGTAGAGGGGCTGATTTAAGTTAAGGCACATGACCAATATTGATCATGTGGGGTTTCTCTGTCTTAATGTTGTCATGGATATGTAGCTCTTTCCTTCAAAAATATTTTGTAGCCATTTTTCCTGTAGTGGACCGCCCCATCATTTTTTTTTAAAATCCAATTTCCAATTGATTAGCGGGCACATTGTACTTATTCTGGTTTGGTGGGAGTCTTGGGGGTGTACTCTCAATATTACATTCATATTTTGAGTGGATCCAGGAGTCATGCACAGATATTAGCCAACTGTGAAACTCAGTGTCATCACAAGCTGTAGCAATTTGACCTGTAGTGCATGAATACAATGCGCTTTACTCTAGAGGACACCATTTTAAAATTGCATTGTGTCTCGGGAAACTTACAAAAAAAACCCGGTCTAATTTAGTGACATTTCTGCATATTTATTTATTAAGAATTTAATTTAAGAAATTATTGTTAGGACAGCTTGCATGAAAACTCCTCTTTGTTACTTAGGGGAAAGGAGCTGCTCCCTGCTGCTTGTTCTTCCTTTGAAGTCATTATCCCCTGTCTGTCTGTGACCTCACAATGAATTTGTGTAGCTGTGATTAGGTACCCCAATGCTCACACTTCACAATGCCTTCTCATACAAGCTTCACCTTAACCAGGCACATGTCCGCTCTACCTAGGTCTTTAAGGCCACCTCCTAATGAGTCTCCCACCAGTCTCAGAGTAGCAGCCGTGTTAGTGTGCATCCACAAAAAAAAGGAGTCCTTGTGGCATCTTAGAGACTAACCAATTTATTTGAGCATAAGCTTTCGTGAGCTACAGCTCACTTCACTGGATGCATGCAGTAGAAAATACAGTGCGGAGATTTACATACACAGAGAACACGAAACAATGGGTGTTACCGTACACACTGTAAGGAGAGTGATCAGGTAAGGTGAGCTATTACCAGCAGGAAAGCGGGGTGGGGAGGGGAGAACCTTTTGTAGTGATAATCAAGGTGGGCCATTTCCAGCAGTTGACAAGAATGTGTGAGGAATGGGGGCGGCGGGGGGAGAATAAACATGGGGAAATAATTTTACTTTGTGTAATGACACAACTTGATTATCACTACAAAAGGTTCCCCCCACACCCCACTCTCCTGCTGGTAATAGCTCACCTTACCTGATCACTCTCCTTACAGTGTGTATGGTAACACCCATTGTTTCGTGTTCTCTGTGTATGTAAATCTCCCCACTGTATTTTCCACTGCATGCATCCGATGAAGTGAGCTGTAGCTCACGAAAGCTTATGCTCAGATAAATCTGTTAGTCTCTAAGGTGCCACAAGTCCTCCTCTTCTTCCCACCAGTCTGTGACACCCCCCAGTGCAAGTCATCTTACTCCTGCTTCTTCTGAGTTACACACTTCCCCAGATGATTATGTATCTGATACACCGCCAGGTCTTATGGAACGGACCAAATCACATTTTTAATTAAGGCCCATGGGAAGTGGCTGCAAAATTAGTGCTATGTACTCCCCGCTGTCGCTAACAGAAAGGCCCACTGATGGCAATGGGAGTCTTCACAAAGGCTAAGCATAAAATATGGCTTGTGTGTATGACTATTTGTATATGGCTCACGATTGCTCTCATGCTCCTTCCCCAACCTTCCCTTTTGCATTTTTTTCCCCTGTGCTTCAAGGTCAAAATACTGTCGATAACCTTTGTTTCTATTTTTAGTGTGTATTTAAGATAATTGTTTAGCTCTGCCAGAACATTGTGTTCCTGCAGTTTACTAGAGCATGAGAGAACTTTCCAAAGGATGGTTGGTTGCATGTATGTGCACCGTAGCTGTCCACAGAAACATTCACCCCACTGTTTTCCACTAACAAATGAGGAAACAGGCAAAGTGGATACCAATTTTGGGACAACAATGAAATGACAAGCAATAACAAGGAAGGCATTTTAACCTCGACGTACCCATGTGACATGACAGTGTTTAATCAAAGCCATCACTCTTGCTTCAGCTCCTAAGTAGCATGAATTACAGAAGGAATGAAGTGAATATATAAGTAGGACAGCATTGCATAACATACCTTCCAGCTGGAGAAATAATATTGGAGGCCTTTAATAGGCCTATTTGCAATCACCAGATTTAGTTTGCCCCTTCAGCCCCCTGGTGGAGGCATCTGGTGCTTACTTGTGGATAAGGATGTCAGAATTTGGCCTGTTGGGGTGAAAAATAAATAAATAGATTCTTTCCCCTAGACTATGAACAAAATAATCCCTCAACCAACCAACCAACTAACTGGAGTTTCTTTGCATCGACAATGTATATACTGTGACAAAGTTCCTGCTCTACCTTGGTGGGTCTTGCGCGTATTGGCAGATTTGCTCACCTTGGAGCTTCATGGCATTCCTCAGCTTGGCCATTTTTCTGAACCCACAGTCCAGGTTGACTTCTCCTGTGTCTGACCAGGAGTTGGGAGGATTTGGGGGAACACAGGCCCGCCCTCTACTCCGGGTTCCAGCCCAGGGCCCTGTGGAATGCAGCTGTCTAGAGTGCCTCCTGGAACAGCTGCGTGACAGCTACAACTCCCTGGGCTACTTCCCCATGGCCTCCTCCCAACACCTTCTTTATCCTCACCATAGGATCTTCCTCCTGGTGTCTGATAATGCTTGTACACCTCAGTCGTCCAGCAGTCCGCGTTCTCACTCTCAGCTCCTAGTGCTTCTTGCTCCCAGCTCCTCACACACACACCACAAACTGAAGTGAGCTCCTTTTTAAAACCCAGGTGCCCTGATTAGCCTGCCTTAATTGATTCTAGCAGCTTCTTGATTGGCTGCAGGTGTTCTAATCAGCCTGTCTTAATTGTCTCCAGAAGGTTCCTGATTGTTCTGGAACTTTCCCTGTTACCTTACCCAGGGAAAAGGGACCTACTTAGCCTGGGGCTAATATATCTGCCTTCTGTTACTCTCCTGTAGCCATCTGGCCTGACCCTGTCACAAAACATACAAGTCTAACAGACTGCTATACAACCTGTCTTCCCAATTAAGATTTCTCCTGTTTGCAATATCAATAATTATAAAGAAATAATAAAGAAAATGAGAAGATTTAAGTATTCTGTATAGTATTACATAGAGCAGTACAGAAAGCACTTCTAGAGGTGACCAAGCGATGCAAAAAGGGATTTGTAATTATGCTCTGAAATAAAATATTGATGAATTTGGGGGGGAAAAAAAAACCCCTTCCCTGTTACCTTACCCAGGGAAAAGGGACCTACTTAGCCAGGGGCTAATATATCTGCCTTCTATTACTCTTATATAGCCATCTGGCCCGACCCTGTCACAATACATTCTCCTCCTGAGAAAGCGCAAAACTCTGCTTTCTGTTACATCAGGGTAAATCCAGGGCTTTCTTTTCTCAATAATAATTTTTAGAAAGGTAGCAGGTAAAGTCCACTCTGGGTAAACTGTTTTCTCCTTGTTAAGTTTTATGACGGTACATCTGTCTTCAGGGCAAATAGTTTTTGTTTTTTCTTAAGGGTTGCCTAGTTATGCCTGTGTGACACCGTTCTGTCTCTTAAATGTCCTCTCTTTCACCAGGCACCACTTTTAGAGCTGGACTAACACCTGCAGGTATTTTCTACAAACACTGATTAGAATTTGTTTCAGCCACACACACACCTCTATTGTGTGATCTGGCTTTTTCAGAGAAAGTGATTGAATTGGATCACTTGCTTGTGGAAAACAAATTTTAAGCCTGCACATGAAAAGGATGGGTTATTTTATATGTGATGGGACACTGCTTCCCACAGCATGGGGAAGAGGTTTCCAAACCCCCTTGCCAGAGCCCTGGCACAGAGGTCAAGATCAAGCTAGACAGAGATCTGGGCACATCCTTCATAGTTAGGACCACACAAGCAATTATACTGTGTCACTTTGACAATAGGACACTAAACAAAACCCAGTCAGTAAATCTTACAGGAGCCTAGATTTTCCATAAGAGATGCCTCTGGCTCAGAGTGGAAACAGTTCTGAACTTCTTCATGAAGGATAACTTTAGAAAGACTAACCTTGCACCTCTTCTTAAACCATTCCCTCTCCTTGAGAGATCCAGATCATCAGGATCTTCATAAAATGATAAGTTATGCTTCTCCCAGCAGGGAACAGAAATGTGACAGGCTGACCAATTAAAAAACATAGACTGCACAACAAATGCAAGTGAATTGCTGTTGGCCCCTGGACATTCCATAAGGCCAAAGAAGCTTAGTTCATCGATGGGAGTGAATTATTTGCTCAGCTCTTTCCATCTCTTTCTCTCTCTCTCTCATTATTTCTTCTCCCAAAGATCCAAAGCACATTCTACCAATGCCACCTCTGTAGCACTTTAGACCGACAAGTCTCTGAACTGCTGCTCATCTGGAAGTGAGAGCTCAAATCCTTATCAGTCTTATCACTCTTTAGACAGATATTTGGCTTCCTTCTCAGTTGGGAAAATTAGGGTCGGCTGATGCAAAGCATCACTGTGCATTTAGGCCCAGGCCCTTGAAGCTCAGATCAAGGGTGCCACCAATAGTGGGTGCTCTTTCGGGGAGCCCGGCAGAGGCACCAGTAAGGAGGGGAAAAAAGGCAGGTAGGAGGACCCTGATGACAGATTGGCCATCTGGCAGGAATTTAGAAGCTGCCCCTGTATGGAGAGCCTTATGGATGGAGCTGCAATTATGAGCTGGCTGCTCCCTGGGGAGGGGAGAGAAGAGGTAGGCTGGTGCGGGTTTGTGTTGGGACTTGGAGAGACACTGGATCTGTGGCATGAGAAGTTTTCAGTGATACACACTTCTAGTGGGAGCTGTTTCCAACATGCCGTTAAGTGACCGCTCAGACCTGAAATGACAGGGAACGTGGGGTTGTAGGGATATATGTCCTTGTTCCTGTTGTCAGGCTGGCAGTGGCAGGCCTTGTGACATGCAGCATGGCTGGGCGGCACTGGCAGCCCCCACAACCTACTATGGTTAAATCCCAGTTTGCTGAACTGGACAGGAAGCTAAATGCAAGAGCAGGCTAAGATTCAGCCAGGGCAGCAGCCAGATAAGGGGCGCAGGGAGCCTCCAGACATTCTTTTCTAAATGTTCCTTTTCGTTTGTCGGTGCTGGGGGTGGCGTTGGACTAACAGATGCAGCCAGGGTTTGCAGACGTGCACTGACAGAGCTGGGATGCCAAAGAAGCAGCCACTATGTCAGTGTACCAAGCACAGAAAGCAGGTTCCCTCACACCCCGCCGTGACATTGCCCATCTAATTACATTAAAATGTTGGCAGCGGCAGGAGCGGTTGCCATGGCAATGTCACTCTGGCCTCTGCTGCAGGAGGTCCCTGTGACGGGCGTTCCTAGGTTCCCCCCCTGCACTCCCACAAAGGCGGGGATTGCTCAGGAATGCAAAAGCAGGAGTCATTAGCAAATACATAAATAAAGCAAGGCAAATCAAATTAAAAATGGCGGCAGCGGCTGGCCGTCACCAGGTGTTGTACCCTATTGAATCCACAGGCGGCATGGGACGAATGATCCTTGATGATCAGCTGCCATTTGTTCCTTGGGCTCTCATTCAGCACTATGTTTTTTAATTAACAGTGGCCTCAGCACGTCCCCGGCAGGTACAGCTCACCAGAGCAGCAACCTCATTCATGAAACCTCATCTTTCCCATCTCCGTTTGTGTCATAAATATAAAGGGGAGGGTAAACGCCTTTAAAATCCCTCCTGGCCAGAGGAAAAATCCTTTCACCTGTAAAGGGTTAAGAAGCTAGGATAACCTTGCTGGCACCTGACCAAAATGACCAATATGGAGACAAGATTCTTTCAAAAGCTGGGGGAAGGGAAAAAACAAAGCTCTCTCTGTCTGTCTGTGTGATGCTTTTGCCGGGGACAGAACAGGAATGGATTCTTAGAACTTAGTAAAAGTAATCTAGCTAGATATGCATTCGATTATGATTTCTTTAAATGGCTGAGAAAATAAGCTGTGCTGAATAGAATGGATATTTCTGTTTTTGTGTCTTTTTGTAACTTAAGGTTTTGCCAAGAGGGATTCTCTATGTTTTGAATCTGATTACCCTGTAATGTATTTACCATCCTGATTTTACAGAGCTGATTTCTTTTTTACTGTTTCTTCTATTAAAATTCTTCTTTTCAAGAACTGAATGCTTTTTTCATTGTTCTTAAGATCCAAGGGTTTGGGTCTGTGTTCACCTATGCAAATTGGTGAGGATTTTTACCAAACCTTCCCCAGGAAATGGGGTGCAAGGGTTGGGAGGATTTTGAGGGGAAAAACGTTTCTAAACGGGCTCTTTCCTAATAAAATAAACCCGGATAAAACGTTTGGTGGTGGCAGTGAAAGTCCAAGCGCAAAGGGTAAAATAGTTTGCACCTTGGGGAAGTTTTAACCTAAGCTGGTAAAAGTAAGCTTAGGAGGTTTTCATGCAGGTCCCCACATCTGTACCCTAGAGTTCAGAGTGGGGAAGGAACCTTGACAGTTTGTAAATCACGGCTAGTGCCTCGGTAGGAAACGTCCTGGGCTCACGTGCCCGTGGGAGATGCGCATCATCCCTTCATTCCTCACTTAACAGATGCCATGTTTTCAACCAGATTGGCAATTTTATTCAAGTCTTCGTTAAAAATGTGTTCCTCCTTTGGCACCCAACAGTCCCCGTGCCCTGCTCCAGTGGCAGGAAGGGGCTGCAAAGCTGGTGAAGAGGAATGGCTGCTGAGAAAAGGGTGTGATCAGAGTGCTAATGTGCTCTTGCAATCCCTGGCTGCTAGAACAACTCCTGGAGCCAGGAGACAACCGAGTGTAAGTTAGAGCAGCCCTGTGGGTGCTCTGCCTTATGATGGAGGTCATAGCACCTCCTGGCTGGTCCCAGGATCAAGAGTCATAAAAGTGAGGAGGAGTCACCTTTGCCTTCCCTATCAAGGCCCTGTATTGAGCACAGCTCAGCCAGAAGGACGGATCTGGCCCACTGAATCTACCAGACCAGCCACTTTCTTAACACATGCGCACATGCGTGCTCTCTCTCACTATAGAGTAAGACCTGAGTACAAAAGACATAATCATCAGTATCAGAACCTTCAGAGTGATGCTCTGTGAACAAGATGTACTGTTCTCTCTTCTCCTACCTGTTAAATGATGTTCCTATGTTTAATGATCTCTCTGTCTCTAATGTGAGTCATATTTTCAACCTTGGGAACCTGTACATCAAGTACCCTGAATCCTCATTGCCCAGCAGCTGGAGTCACTGGGCTGGACAGGTGAGGAGGAGGGGACAGCATCCTCAACCACGCCCCCTGCTGCAGAACTGCTTTGCCCCAATGGCTGACCTAATACTGCCCTCAGTGCAGGCTGGGGGAATAGAGGGCACGCGCAACTGTGGATCTTTCAGTCCTTCCTCCAGTATGCTCCTGCGTCACACCCAGCTGCCTCTGTGAACTGCTGTGAACTCAGGGAGACCCTTTGCAAAAGGGACCATGTGCTGCACAAGGGATGCTCGTTCCCCTAAGGCATCCGGAATGGAATGGCACAGAGGGAGCATGCTCAGTAGCCGCCTTTATTCTGCCCTCAAATGGTGCAATGAGTGCATCTCTGGCTGATACATTCCTCCTGCCAATAGGTGACCAGACTGATGGAGTAAATCAGGAACAGGAAGGTGCTTGCTCCAGATTAGCTTTTAAACAGAACTTCTGCCTATGTATCTATCTGTGCACTTATGCAGCCTCACCACAGTGTCTGAGTTTGTGTGCCCTGTTGGAGAAACGTGAGCCTATGTACTATTGTCTCAGGGCACGATCCTGTGAGATGTTGAGCACAAAAGGCACTGGAAGTTGAGGGCATGTAGTACTTTGCATGATCAGACCGTACATCCTTAACCATAGATTTGTGGAAGCAAACACAAAAGAAATGAAGCAAATTCAGGTCAAAATTCAAGTGACCTTCAAGGCCTCCCTGACCCCTCCTTCTCCCCCCCCTCCACGGAAAAGAGGGAGGAGTATTTGCCCTACCCTAGCTGAAAGCTCAGTCATAACTTTGTCTTTTGTGTCTTTTTGTAACTTAAGGTTTTTGTAACTTAAGGTTCACTTAAAATACAGCCATAGCAATATTCTATATTATCTGACAAACAGTACATTCTAACGAGCTGGAATTTCCTCACCTACAGTCCAAACGCACATTCAGCTCTTGGTGCTGTCTTAATATAAATGAAAAAGAATCCCTTTCAGAAGTGAGCTGTAACTTTTATTGTACACACCAAATCATCATTTGCCCTTTTCTCAATGTGAGAATTTGCATGTGCCACTGTGTAGTTTAGATGACTAAGATCATTTTGATGAAAGCTGCAACTGTTGTCAGCAGTGCCAGGATAAACAGCCACTTTTCAGCAGCGGAACTTTAACATTCAAGTTGTCATGCTGGGTCCAAACTTTTACCTTAAAATGGGCTGAATGTAGCAAAATCTTATTTTTTTTCAGTATGTCAAACTTTGTGACCTGCTCTAACGCACAAACCTTGGTATATGTAGCACATTTGCACCTGCACATCGCGGGCTAGATTGTAACTTTACAATCTGCTCTGAGTGAGGGGCAGTGGTCTGCCCCAGGAGCAGACCAGACAGTAAATTGTTAAGCAGGATGCATTATAGAAGCCTCTATGGATGACGAGACAGACTGTTATTGTCAGGAGCAAAAGTTTATTCCAGATAATATTGAAAACATTCACGGGTCTCATCAGTCAAAAGTTCTGTCAGGTTTGTGACTTAGTCAGCTTGGACCTAAAAAACAAAATAAAACATCTTTGCTGCAGTGATTCTATTGTAAAAAGTCTATTAGTGAAATGAAATTGCAGAGGTGGAAAAGAAATCCCTTGAATTGAACAGTGTAAAAGCAAATTAAATGGAGAGTCTTCAAAACAAAAAGGCCAGGAGAAGGGTCAGCCTGCCACAAAAGCTTAAAAATGCCCTTCTGCTATACAGCTACAAATTGTAGCTCTGCCACAGATGTCCTGTGTGACTTTGGGCAAGTCACTTAGCCTTTCTGTGCCTCCATTCCCCATCTGTAAAATAGGGCTAATAGCACTGTTATACCTTACAGGGAGGTTATGAGGATAAAAATGTTAAAGATTGGAAGGTTCTCAGATACTAGGGTGTGGGGGAGACCAGATAAGTTTCTGCAATTTGAACTGGACACTTGTTTTCCCCCAGAAAAATGTAGATTCAGGACAAGTGAAACAATTTGTGAATTTGGGTCAGTTTCAGCAAATTGTTTTGGTCAAATTAAAAAAAATCTGAAAAGTCAAAATGTTTTGTTTGGGAATTTTACCCATTTTTATCAAATAAAATTTTAAAAGAGTTTAAACCACAAATTAAATGGAATGTGTTTTGTCTCAGGCTGAAAGAAATATTTTCCACTTTTTTGTTTCTCTGGAGATATTGCAAAACTTTTGTTTCAGGTCAACTCAAACTACATATATTTATTTTTGATTCTTTGGTTCGACCACCCAACCGAAAAATCAGTTATTCCTGCAGCTGTACCTATGGTAGAAAGCAGTTCCTCCGGTGAAACACAGATGCTGATTCTCAGGCAGCTGTGCAAACTAGGGGAGTTAGCACAAATCTGGGGCTGGAAGGATTCTCCAGTATGGCTGCACCCAGCAAGATAGACCTGCCCCAAGTTAGTCCCTCACTTAGATGGGTTTTAAAAAAAGACATTCCTGGGAATACTGTAGACAGGAAAACATCTGCTCCTCTGTTGCACCTCACCCCATCTCTTCCCATGCAGTATTGCAACTACATCTTGATCCTGTTCCTGTTGAAATCATTTGCAAAGCTCACAATGACTTCAGTGGCAGTAGGATTAGGATCTTGTTTTGTTAAAATCTTTGGTCTATGTGGGCCAGTTGCTCTCCTTAGTTCAGTGGTTTGTGGAACAGGTAGTCCATGAGAGCTGGTTGGTCACATGATGCTGGCTTTTCTTGTTGTTTCCAGCTGCTCAATTGCATTCAGATGGTTAAAGATGCATTAAATAGCATCCTAATGTAACTTTTCCCTATAGGCCACTGCTGTAGTTAACATAGCAATGTTATGTGAATTGCTAACAGTAGGAGTTGGTTTCCATCACTTGGAATGGGGGGGGGCTGTCTGTGCTACGGTCAATGCAAGAAGAGGTGTCCATGAGACAATTTCACTATTAAGTTCTCACATACACTGTGAACATGTCTGAGAAGCCCTCCCTGAGATGATCATACACAGATGGAGACTTCTGGATACAGCCCCGTTTACATTTTGTTTTCCAGCTGGCTGATGTTGGGAGAGCTCTCAGTATAGAAAAGGACTAGTGCCCAGTGAGATGTGCTGAAGACCACCTCTTGGTAAATATCCCCCAGAAGTTTCCAGGACAAATTTAAATGACACTAATCCTTTGAACTATAGTTAAAGACTATCTTGGTTTCAGTGTCCTCCCCCTCTTTTTTAACTGGTACCTTGCTGATCATTGCTAGCCATATGATGTGCAGAAACTACTTCTTTTACCCTTTCTTTTCTCTTCCTTCTCCATTTACTTGTTCTTTCATTCCTGCTATTCAACTTGCTTTTTGTCTACCCCAGTTAAAAACAACTTAACAACAGAACATGTAACTAACAAGATCTTGTGCAACTTACAAAAAGACTCATTTGTTTGTGTCTTGTTCTCCATCCCCAGCAATTTAGCTGTGTCCTTTAGACTGTGAGTTCTCCAGAGCAGGACAGCCTCTTGCTCTGGGTTCATATGGATATTGTTTTAGAATAATAGAATATCAGGGTTGGAAAGGACTCAGGAGGTCATCTAGTCCAACCCCCTGCTCAAAGCAGGACCAATCCCCAACTAAATCATCCTAGCCAGGGCTTTGTCATGCTGGGCCTTAAAAACCTCTCAAGAAGGAGATTCCACCATCTCCCTAGGTAACCCTTTCCTGTGGATCACCATACTCCTAGTGAATTTTTTTTTCCTAATATCCAACCTAAACCTCCCACACTGCAACTTGAGACCATTGCTCCTTGTTCTGTGATCTGCCACCACTGAACAGTCCAGATCCATCCTCTTTCAGGTAGTTGAAAGAAGTTATCAAATCCCCCCTCACTCTTCTCTTCTGCAGACTAAACAATCCCAGCTCCCTCAGCCTCTCCTCGTACGTCATGTGTTCCAGTCCCCTAATCATTTTTCTTGCCCCCCGCTGGACACTTTCCAATTTTTCCACATCCTTTTTGTAGTGTGGGGCCCAAAACTGAACACACTACTCCAGATGAGGCCTCACCAATGTCGAATAGAGGGGAATGATCACGTCCCTCGATCTGCTGGCAATGCCCCTACTTATACATCCCAAAATGCCGTTGGCCTTCTTGGCAACAAGGGCACACTGTTGACTCGTATCCAGCTTCTCATCCGCTGTAACCCCTAGGTCCTTTTCTGCAGAACTGCTGCCTAGCCATTCAGTCCCTAGTCTGTAGCGGTGCATGGGATTCTTCCATCCTAAGTGTCCCTGTTGAACCTCATCAGATTTCTTTTGGCCCAATCCTCTAATTTGTCTAGGTCCCTCTGTATCCTATCCCTACCCTCCAGCGTATCTCCCAGTTTAGTATCATCTGCAAATTTGCTGAGAGTGCAATCCACGCCATCCTCCAGATCATTAATGAAGATATTGAACAAAACCGGCCCCAGGACCGACCCTTGGGGCACTCCACTTGATACCGGCTGCCAACTAGACATGGAGCCATTGATCACTAGAGGTGACACTAGGCCTCCAATGGGGCCTTTGGAGGTTGCCATGATGTAAATGTTTATTAATAAAATTGATTAGGGCCAACTCCTACAGGCCTTATGGAGTCAAAATCCCCGTTGATTTCAGTGAATTAGAAAACAAACAGATGTTCAAACTTTAATCCAGATCGCTTCAACCTGGCCCTGAAGTGACTACCCAAGAGACCAGCAAAAACTGGTCAGCTAAACAGAGTGGGATCCAAAATTGTGCCCTCATTGAAGTCAATGGAATTATTCCACACCTAAACAGATAGAAATGAGAGCAGAATTTGGCCGAGGCTCTTTAAAAGTAAAAGAAAACTTTTGTGAAAACCTTGGGGGAGAAATCCAGGTATGAGATTTTTGACTAAGGATTGGAAGATTTGGCCCTTGAGAGAGAGGGTTTCACTATATTCTTAATTAATGTTCTTCTTGTCCAAAGTTGAGCCTGATCTTGCAGTAGGAACATCCAAAACTATATTGTTATGTTCGATTTCTTCCCAGATGTGGCCAAAGGATAATCAGAGAAGATGACACTGGGATCATACGTGTTTTGGGAAGAAACAAGAAACCAAGGTAAGGTAACGTTATGTGGCTTCTAATATTGTGGAATAAATAGATGACCATTTTGTTTGAGGTGAAATAACTTTTTCACAGATCAAAAAAGCTTGAATTAATACCCCCCGGGATAACCAGGCTTACCCCTCCCCCCCATCCCAATTGTCTTTTTTTCCTTTGTTTTTCAGGAAAAGATTGGAGGCTCTGACTCATTCTTTGCTATTGTAACTCCATCTGAAATCTATGGAATTACTTTAGCAGACAACTGTGAGTCTGCACATCTGCCAGATCCAGACAGGCTACTAAGCTTCTAATTCCTTGGGGGAAAGGCACAATTCTAGCACATACACTAAGAGAACTAGCTTTAAAATTGACATTGGCTGGGCCAGGGGAGCAAGTGCTGCAATAATCAATATAGGAATGTAAAAATACTCAGTCCACGCCAAGTAATTGGTACCGTGCAGAACTTTTTAGAAAATGTCACTTCTCAAATAAATTGGCTAGTCTCTAAGGTGCCACAAGTACTCCTTTTCTTTTTGCGAAGACAGACTAACACGGCTGTTACTCTGAAACCTTTCCTTTTCTTAAGCACAGTACTTCCAATGGGAATATTCTGCATTGGAGACATAGGTGTAGTTTGACTTCTATATTTGGGGGCGCGGCTCCAGTCAGTCCAATGGGGCCGTGTGTGTGTGGGGGGGGCAAATTCCGTGTCTGCCTGAGGCTTGCAGTTTGGGGGGCAATGCCCCTTTGTCCCTCCAAAGTACACCCATGGCTAGAGGATGTGGCAATGTTACCGCTGAATGTGCCACTTTTTAGAGAAAAGGGGCCCAACTCTGACCTTGCATACATAGGCACAATACCCACTGACGTCAGGAGGAGATGGGACAGTGTATCTGTCTTCCTTCAGTGCTGGAGAGTCATGTGTCTGAACCCTCTGGGCCGACTTCTCATATCCTTCCTTGGGATGGATAGCACTTTTCTCCACAAGGAGTCCCGTTTACTTCAGTGGGATTATTTATGGGGCAATGTACTATTTAGCACAAGGAAAGGTATCACAGTCTGGTCCTATCTAAGTAAATAGTAGTGGGAAGTAACAAGTTTCAACGCAAGTGTAACTGATGCTTACACTGGGTGGCTTCCTGACCCCTCTAGTGGCTGGTTAGCTGCTGCATTTGAGATAACAGACCCCACCCACTTTTTTAGCCCAGGTAGAAATGTGCATAAGTTTAGATCCAGAGGTCCTAGGTTTGATACCTTCTGGCATCAATGCCCTCTTCCCCCAGGGGTGCTAAGTTACATAAGAACAAATCACACTGAGGTTAAGTACATTAAAAGCAAAATGGACGACAGGTTGATTAATACCAATATCATATTCTCTTGTAGCTGGCACTGTACATGAATATGTAGGGAAGCTATGGGGTTAATATTATGAGCTACCCTAGTTATTAGCTGGGATTCAAGAAAAGATAAAAGAACAAGTCTGATCAATAAGAATCATTTCTACATCTGAATAATTCAAAAAAATCAGTCAAATTTTGAAATAATGAGCTCATCAAAGATGGAACAATTCATATTTGCATATCTCTTTGTAGCATGGAGAATGTGTACAACAAGTGCATGAGCAATCATCATCACAGCTCATATTTTCTTATTAGGATTTATGTAAATCTAGAAATAATGTACAACTTATTAACGAATCCAGTAGATAAACAGAGGGAAATAAAAATCAGTAAAACTTAATTTTTCTGACTCAGACAAAGGATAGAACTTCATTAGACACAGGACAATGTCATTTTTTTATTTTTAATATGGAAATACCATTTAACTAAGGTTTAATGGATGGATAACATGAATGGTCATGTCGGTTTCTATTTAAAAAAAAGGGGGGCACAATAATATTTCAAAAGGGATTTGCTTTGATTTCTACCAATAAATAAACCCATTTCACACACAAGAAGAGTGATTTTGTTTGAGAAAGTTTTCAATTTGTAGTTTAGTATGTTGCTATTTAAGTAGTTAAATGTACAGCAGAAAGCGTATGGAATTCTGCCTGCGGTGCTGTACACCTCAAATGGTACCCTTCTTTGGCATGTAAGTGCTGATTGTGATGCCCATGTGAGAGTGTGGCTGTCAGTACATAAGGTGAATTACTGTATTCAGCTGAAGCTTTGAAATAGTCCTACTTTTCTGGTATTATCACCGTTATCCAAAACTGGAAAAATAGTTTCCCCAGTGATGCATTAGAAATGCAGAAAATGTTCATATCTTGCTTTCTGTGGCTGCTTAACAACAGCACACACCTTTCTTCCTCCTGCAACCGCTGTACCAAAGCCAATTTAAAAATCATTCAGCAAATGAAAAGATCATTCTCATATGATAACAAAGGAAATGAAAGAAGCAGTACTTTTATCTCCACTTGCCCAGGAAAGGAAATGTAATATTTTAACCCAAGAGCAGAGCTGCACACTTGTATACAAAAATCAGTAAAGGAGTTCATTTCATTAACAGCTTTGCTCTGGCCCTAAGATCATTCTATTTTTATTTACTCTTAACACTTACCAGATTGCTTTCATTTTACAAACTAGTACAAGGAAGAAAGGGTATTGTAGTATGTTTCCTTAACTGGAATCTATATTTGCCTTCAACTGAACGGGCGGCAGTGTGAAACACAATAACATTTTTCAAAGAAAAAATGAAAAGAAAACCCCTTTCTAAATGAGATTGAAATGGGATTTATTCTATTTTGAGGCAAAACATTTGTTTGATTAGAGAAGAAACGTAACAGGAAAAAGACAGGCAGATTCGGCCAACTTTACTCTCTTTGAGAAGCACTTTACTTCATGAGTAGCGCCACTGAAACCAGTGGCAATGCTTCTATAGTACGGTATTACTCGGCATTGTAAGTGGTAGAACCTAGCCAAGAAAGAAGATTCCAAGGAGACAGAGGTCAAAGCAGACAGTTTAGTCATCTTAGTAGCTGTCACGCTTCTTCTCAGCACAGCTCTTCCCTCTTGCTTAAATTCAGGTGCAAACGCAAACATTAGTTCCAAGGATCATCTTTTGCCCACACCATTCACTTCTTGCCAGGAATGCAGCAGGCCCATAGGGTCCTGGAGGCATGGCAAACAGAGACAGAGATGGCTTTATTATTGTTTGTGTCCACAGTGCCAAGAACCCTAGTTATGGACTAGTTTCAGAGGAACAGCCGTGTTAGTCTATATTCGCAAAAAGAAAAGGAGTATTTGTGGCACCATTAGAGACTAACCAATTTATTTGAGCATCAGCTTTCGTGAGCTACAGCTCACTTCATCGGATGCATACTGTGGAAAGTGTAGAAGATCTTTTTATACACACACAGAATGAAAAAATACCTCCCCCCACTCCACTCTCCTGCTGGTAATAGCTTATCTAAAGTGATCACTCTCCTTACAATGTGTATGATAATCAAGTTGTGCCATTTCCAGCACAAATCCAGGTTTTCTCTCTCCCCCCCACCTCTCCCCTCCTCCCCCCCCCCCCGCACAAACCCACTCTCCTGTTGGTAATAGCTTATCTAAAGTGAAAGTGGGTTGTAAGGAGAGTGGTCACTTTAGATAAGCTATTACCAACAGGAGAGTGGGTTTGTGGAGGGGGGGGAGGAGGGGAGAGGTGGGGGGAAGAGAGAAAACCTGGATTTGTGCTGGAAATGGCACAACTTGATTATCATACACATTGTAAGGAGAGTGATCACTTTAGATAAGCTATTACCAGCAGGAGAGTGGGGTGTGGGGAGGTATTTTTTCATGCTTTGTGTGTATAAAAAGATCTTCTACACTTTCCACAGTACGCATCCAATGAAGTGAGCTGTAGCTCACGAAAGCTTATGCTCAAATAAATTTGTTAGTCTCTAAGGTGCCACAAGTACTCCTTTAGTTATGGACTAGGATCTCATGGTGCTAGGTGCTCTACAAACAGAACACAAAGATGGTCCTTGCCCTACAGCCCTTGTAATCTAAGTATAAGACAAGAGACAACAGATGGATGCAGACAAAAAGATGGAGGAGCACAAGGAAACACTGAGACAATATTGGTCAGTGTGTTAGGCTGCCACTGTGCAGAAGCCACGGCCTCTCTGTTAAGTGTTTTGTAGGCATTGCAGCAAAGAAGAGTTTTTAAGGGGGGATTTGAAGAATAATAATCATAGAACTGGAAGGGACCTTGAGAGGTCATCTAGTCCAGTCCCCTGCACTTGTGGCAGGACTAAATAACATCTAGACCATCCCTGACAGGTGTTTATCTAACCTGCTCTTAAAATTCTCCAATGATGGAGATTCCACAAACTCCCTAAGCAATTTATTCCAGTGTTTAACCACCCTGACAGTTAGGAAGCTTTTCCTAATGTCCAACCTAAACCTCCCTTGCTGCAATTTAAGCCGATTGCTTCTTGTCCTATCCTCAGAGGTTAAGAAAAACAATTTTTCTTCCTCCTGCTTGTAACAATCTTTTACATATTTGAAAACTGTTATGTCCCCCCTCAGTCTTCTCTTTTTCAGACTAAACAAACCCAGTTTTTTCAATCTTCCCTCATGTTTTCTAGACCTTTAATAATTTTTGTCGCTCTTCTCTGGACTCTCTCCCATTTGTCCACATCCTTCCTGAAATGTGGCCCTCAGAACTGGACACAATCTCCAGTTGAGGCCTAATCAGCGCAGAGTAGAGTGGAAGAATTTCTTCTCATGTCTTGCTTACAACACTCCTGCTAATACATCCCAGAAGGATGTTCGCTTTTTTTGCAACAGCGTTACACTGTTTACTGTTTATTTAGCTTGTTGTCCACTCTGACCCCCAGATCCCTTTCTGCAGTGCTCCTTCCTAAGCAGTCATTTCCCGTTTTGTATGTGTGCAACTGATTGTGCCTTCCTAACTGGAGCACTTTGCATTTGTCCTTATTGAATTTCATCCTATTTACTTCAGATCGTTTCTCCAGTTTGTCCAGATCATTTTGAATTTTAATCCTATCCTGAGCTAGCCTTGAGGTTATTTCTGAGGAGCGCCTTCCAACTGTGACAGTAGCATGGGAGAAAGCACAAAGGTGCTTGTTTGAAAAGTTATCAGATGAGTGATGGAAGCTGTGTATCACCTCTGTGCTTTCCAGAGTCTGGGTTGTTCTGTGGGCTGGTGCACTCACCTGTTCTTAGTTGACTATCTGGGCTGTAGTGTAGTTCAAAATCCCACAGAACCATTCATTACTTGCCCACCCCCTGTCAGGCCCACCAATGGCATGTTCCCTGTGCTGGGATTTTCAAGGACAACATGGGGACTCTTATAGCAGACAGGCTATTCCAACCTTGGGTATATTTTCCCTTTGCTGTTCAAAGTTCCTGTAGAGCCTTTTAGAAGAGTGATTCTCAACCTTTTTTCATTTGCGGACTCCTAAAAAAATATCAAATAGAAATTTACTGTCAGTATAAATAGTGAGTTCTGTGCAGTCAATTTTCAGTCTGAGTCTTTCATAGACCCCAGGGGTCCACGGACCACAAGTTGAGAAACACTGTTCTAGAACATTAAGGGGCAGCAGCATATAACTAACTTAGATGCAATAGACACAGATAAAATTGACCTGGTTCTTACTGCGTGTGATCCCAGTTCTGCAAGGTACTTAAGCAGGTGCCTAACTTTAAGCACCTGAATCAACTCCATTGCCTTCAATGCGGGTGCCTCCTTCCATAAAGCAAGTACCTTGCTGAATTAGGGCATAATAAGCAATTACCTTGCAGAAGAGGGTCTTAGCCCTGATCTACACTAGTAGTTGAAGTCGAATTTAGCAGCGTTAAATCGATTTAACCCTGTACCTGTCCACACAATGAAGCCCTTTTTTTCGACTTAAAGGGCTCTTAAAATTGATTTCCTTACTCCACCCCTGACAAGGGGTTTAGTGCTGAAATCGGCCTTGCAGGGTCAAATTTGGGGTACTGTGGACACAATTAGACGGTATTGGCCTCTGGGAGCTATCCCAGAGTGCTCCATTGTGACTGCTCTGCATAGCACTCTCAACTCAGATGCACTGGCCGGATGGACAGGAAAAGGCCCGCAAACTTTTGAATTTCAATTTCCTGTTTGGCCAGCGTGGCAAGCTGCAGGTGACCATGCAGAGCTCACCGGCAGAGGTGACCATGATGGAGTCCCAGAATCGTAAAAGAGCTCCAGCATGGACCGAACGGGAGGTACTGGATCTGATTGCTGTATGGGGAGAGGAATCTGTGCTATCAGAACACCGTTCCAGTTTTCGAAATGCCAAAACATTTGTCAAAATCTCCCCAGGGCATGAAGGACAGAGGCCACAACAGGGACCCGAAGCAGTGCCGCATGAAACTTAAGGAGCTGAGGCAAGCCTACCAGAAAACCAGAGAGGTGAACGGCCACTCCGGGCCAGAGCCCAAAACATGTCGCTTCTATGATGAGCTGTATGCCACTTTAGGGGGTTCAGCCACCACTACCCCAGCCGTGTTGTTTGACTCCTTCAATGGAGAGGGAGGCCACATGGAAGCAGGTTTTGGGGACGAGGAAGATGATGATGATGAGGTTGTAGATAGCTCACAGCAAGCAAGCAGAGAAACCGGTTTTCCCGACAGCTAGGAACTGTTTCTCATCCTGGACCTGGAGCCAGTACCCCCCGAACCCACCCAAGGCTGCCTCCCGGACCCACCAGGCAGAGAAGGGACCTCTGGTGAGTGTACCTTTTAAAATACTATACATGGTTTAGAAGCAAGCACGTTTAATGATTAATTTGCCCTGGCTTTCGCGGCTTTCCTGGATGTACTCCCAAAACCTTTGCAAAAGGTTTCTGGGGAGGGCAGCCTTATTCCATCCACTATGGTAGGACACTTTACCACTCCAGGCCAGTAGCACGTACTCGGGAATCATTATAGAATAAAGCATTGCAGTGTATGTTTGCTGGCGTTCAAACAACATCCGTTCTTTATCTCTCTGTGTTATCCTCAGGAGAGTGATATCATTCATGGTTACCTGGTTGAAATAGAGTGCTTTTCTGAAGGGGACATTCAGAGGTGCCCGTTCCTGCTGGGCTGTTTGCCTGTGGCTGAACAGAAATGTTCCCCGCTGTTAGCCATGGGGAGGTGGGAAGGGGCTAGCCACGCACTGAGGGGAGGCAAAATGTGACCTTGGAATGAAAGCTCATGTGCTGTGTATGTAATGTCAACAGCAAGGTTTACCGTGAAAGAGTGTAACCATTGTTCTATAAAATGTGTCTTTTTAAATACATGTTGTGTGTATATATAAATCTCCTCACTGTATTTTCCACTGAATGCATCTGATGAAGTGAGCTGTAGCTCATGAAAGCTTATGCTTAAATAAATTGGTTAGTCTCTAAGGTGCCACAAGTACTCCTTTTCTTTTTAGTAATAACAGTGGGAATATTGGTTTCGCTGAGGTCTAAGCGAGTCAGTAAACTGCGCCAACGCACCTTTAGACATCCAAATGCACCTTCTACCACCATTCTGCACTTGCTCAGCCTGTAGTTGAACAGCTCCTGACTACTGACCAGGCTGCCTGTGTACGGCTTCATGAGCCATGGCATTAAGGGGTAGGGTCCCCAAGGATAACGTTTGGCATTTCAACATCCCCAAAGGTTATTTTCTGGTCTGGGAATAAAGTCCCTTCCTGCAGCTTTTGAAACAGACCAGAGTTCCTGAAGATGCGAGCGTCATGTACCTTTCCCGGCCATCCTACGTTGATGTTTGTGAAATGTCCCTTGTGATCCACTAGTGCTTGCAACACTATTGAAAAGTACCCCTTGCGGTTTATGTACTCACTGGCTTGGTGCTCCGGTGCCAAGAGAGGGATATGGCCCCACCACAGTTAGGGAATCCCATTGCAGCAAATCCATCTACTATGACCTGCACATTTCCCAGGGTCACTACCCTTGATATCAGCAGATCCTTGATTGCGTTGGCTACTTGCATCACAGTAGCCCCCACAGTCCATTTGCCCACTCCAAATTGATTCCCGACTGACTGGTAGCTGTCTGGCGTTGCAAGCTTCCACAGTGCTATTGCCATTCGCTTCTCAACTGTGAGGGCTGCTCTCATCTTGGTATCCTTGTGCCTCAGGGCAGGGGAAAGCAAGTCACAAAGTTCCATGAAAGTGCCCTTACGCATGCAAAAGTTTCACAGGCACTGGGAATCGTCCCAGACCTGCAACACTATGTGGTCCCACCAATCTGTGCTTGTTTCCCGAGCCCAGAATTGGCATTCCACTGCATGAACCTGCCCCATTAGCACTATGATGTCCACATTGCCAGGGACCGTGCTTTGAGAGAAGTCTGTGTCCATGTCCTCATCACTCTCGTCACCGTGCTGACATCATCTACTCGCCTGGTTTCGCTTTGCCAGGTTCTGGTGCTGCCTATACTGCTGGATAATGCTTAATGTGCTCCTAATTGCCAAAGTGATTTGAGCGGGCTCCGTGCTTGCCGTGGTATGGCGTCTGCAAAGAAAAAAGGCGCGGATCGATTGTCTGCCTTTGCCCTGACGGAGGGAGGAGCGACTGATGACATGGCTTACAGGGTTGGCTTACAGGCAATTAAAATCAACAAAGGGGGTGGCTTTGCGAGAAACAGAATGGCCCCCTCAAGGGTAGAACTCAAAATCTCAAGGATAGAACTCAAAACTGGGTTTAGCAGGCTGCTGTTTTCACGGAGGGAGGGAGGAGAAAATGAATACAAAATAAATCTGGTCTATTTCTTGTTTTGATCCACTTCATCTATCTTTATACATCTTGCTGGCAGCAGACTGTGCAGTACGACCGCTAGGCATCGTCATCTCCTTGGTGCTTGGCAGAAGACGGTGCAGTATGACTGCTGGCCATCGTCTTCTGCTGGCTGCTGATTAAAAGACAGTGCACTGCCGGTAGGACTGAATCGCCATGAGATGAAACTTAAAAGGGAAATGATCTGGCTGAGTCGCTCCCATGTTTGCCCAGGTGTCCCTGACCTCATCGAGGTCGGTTAAAAGAACACCCTGGACTACGTCGATGATGGCTACCAGTCATACTGCACTGTCTGCTGCCAAAAGGCAATAAATTGTTGCTGTGTAGCAATGCAGTACCACGTCTGCCAGCACCCAGGAGACATACGGTGACGGTTAGCTGAGCGGGCTCCATGCTTGCCATGGTATGGCATCTGCACAGGTAACTTAAGAAAAAAGGCTCAAAACGATTGTCTGCCCTTGCTTTCACGTAAGGAGGGAGGGAAGGGGGGCCTGACGCTATGAACCCAGAACCACCCGCGACAATGTTTTTGCCCAGAATTTCTACCCAGAATTCAAATGGGCAGCAGAGACTGCAGGAACTGTGGGATAGCTACCCACAGTGCAACGCTCCGGAAGTCGACGGTTGCCTCAGTACTGTGGACACACTCCGCCGACTACATGCACTTAGAGCATTTGTGTGGGGACACACACAATCGACTGTATAAAAACGCTTTCTACAAAACTGACTTCTATAAATTCGACCTAATTTCGTAGCGTAGACAAGGCCCTAGACTACTGTAAGACTATATTCCTTTCAAAAAGAGACTTCCAAATGGATAGGGTCTATAAAAATCATACACTGTGTGCTATGTATTTTTGGATGGTCACAGCCCTGTGCCATCCAGGGAAGACGTTGGCTGACTTGCACACTGGGGTTTTCACTAGCAGGTGTTCTGAGTAAACACTGTCACTAAAACTGCATTCACGCATGTCTGTGGGGGAAAGACCTCTTGCATCAAAGAGGCAGGGTAGATGAACAAATCATAATGCCTTACAGTCAAATCAGGGGCTCCAGTTGAGGGTGGGACCTTACTGTGCAGACACATCATAGGAGACAGTCCTTGCATCAAGGAGGCTACAGCCTAAATAGGCAAGATAGAGTAAGGATGTGCGGGGCAACAGAAGATTAGTGGCAAGAGCTGGAAACTGACCCCAGCCCAGTGTCCTCTCCACTGGATCACACTGCCTCTCAAGCAACGGATGTGTACAATGGAATAAGATGGAAACTGTCCTCTGAGACATCTGAGTGTTTTGCTAAGGGGAGCCAGACTTCAAGGAGTTACTGAAAACAGAGTTGCTCTATCTGGGAGTGCTAGCTCCATTTGTAAAGTGTTGATTTCCCAGAACACTAGTATGAGATACTCAGAAAGCATAACTGGAAAACTATGCCATCTTTAAAAGTCTGTAGCCCACAAAAGCTCAGGCTGCTACTACAACCCCATGGTGTGAGGCACTTACTAGCCCACATGGAATTTAACATCTGAACATACAAGTTTAGACAAGAAAATAGCAATATATAATCTCACCCCAGTCATCTTGTCTAATTCTTCTCAATGTAACGGCTGTTCTTGGTCTTTCGTAACCAATGTTTGCCATCTACCAACCTTCCTGCTGTCTTTGCGCACCTTGTGCTGAAGTGAAGGCTGGGCCCTTGGCCTTTTTCCTAGAAGTACCCAGACCTCAGCACAGCAGGTGACTCTTGTAATCCCAAGATGCTCCCATAAGCACCCAGCAATAAATATTTAATAGAGCAAATAGCACAAATATTGCACTGAGGTTAATAAGCTGTAAACTGCAAAGGTTTTAATGGCAACCTCTGCTATATGTATTGATGGGCCAGATCCTTGGCTGGTGTAAACTGGCATAGCTCATAGACTCCTAAACTTTAAGACTAGAAGGGACCATTGTGATCAGCTAGTCTGACCTCCTGCACATCGCAGGCCAAAGAACCTCACCCATCCACTCTTGTAATAGACCCCTAACCTCTGGCTGAGTTACTGAAGTCTTCAGCTCTTGATTTAAAGACTTCAAGTTACAGAGAATCCATATTTACTCTAGTTTGAACCAGCAAGTGAACAATGCTCCGTACTGAAGAGGAAGGAAAGAGGGTCTCTGCCAATTTGACCTTGGGGGAAATTCCTTCCCACCCTAATATGGCTATCAGTTAGACTTTGAGCATGTGGGCAAGACCACCCAGCCAGACGCTTGGGAAAGAATTCTCTGTAGCAACTCAGAGCCCTCCCCATCTAATGTTCCATCTTTGGCTGTTGGAGATCTTTGCTACTAGCAGACACAGGTCGGCTACATGCCATTGTAGGCAGTCTCATCATACCATCCCCTCCGTAAACTTATCAAACTCAGTCTTGAAACCAGTTAGATTTGTTGCCCTTCACCCCGCTTCCCTTGGAAGGTTGCTGAAGCACTTCATTTCATGGATGGTTAGAAATCTTCATCTAATTTCAAGCCTAAACTTGTTGATGTCCAGTTTATATCCATTAAAGACAAAATGGAGCTATGCCATTTTATGCCATCTGTAGATCTGGCTCACTATATGCAATACAGATTTCTAGGTAAAAGAAGCGTATGTGGTTAAATTTTCACACTGTAACTTATATGAAGACACAGAATTAAACAACAAGATACAGCATCTTCCAGAAATAGATCCATCAGTGGGAGCTGGAACAAGACTTTAAACATCATTTCTATCCTGTCTGGAGTGTCAGATTTATCAATAAAAGCAAAGCAAGTCTATAGTATTTGAATAAAATAGAACATATCCTACATTCTGAGCTAGTTGTCTGAACTAGACATTTTGCTAAAACTGAAAATATTCAGATGAAAGACTGAACTCTGTGGGCTCACACTGAGTCAGGATTGCAAGATTGGGCCTAGAATCTTTCCCAAAAGGCCTTCAGAGAAAAGAACTTTTACAATGCAGTACCTCATTCCTCTTCTGATTTTAGCAGATGGCCCGGGATTGCTAGATCCCAGATTAATAAAACTCCTTTTGGGAGGACATATGAATCTCAACAACAGCCCAAAGAAGAGATTTAGAACTACCAAGGAGAAAGCTGAAGTGGAGGTGTTGCAGGTGTACGTGACTCACTGTAAATCAAAATGATAGGAATAAAGATCTGTAATGTTCTAAGGAAAATAGCTTCTAGACTCTCATAAGATAGAAGACCATGAGGACAGCGAGGATTTTGGATAGCAGCCAACAAGGTTTCCATGAACTCTTTCCAGTATAACACAATTTCCACAGGCCTTTGCGTAGAACTCTGCAGCAGTGCCAGGTACTGAGGGCTAAATGTTCCTCTGAGCCCAGTTTAGGTGCCAAAATTAGTTATTTGCTTAACTGTTTTGCTGGATAAAGCTAGAGAGCTCAGGACCTTGCAGGATCAAGCCCTGACACCAAAAGAAAGTAGTGTGCTTTAAGGAAGGATTTGAAGTTGCTGATTGCGTGACATGCTTGATCAGGGAGAGCATTAAAATTTTGTTTCCTGTTATGATTTTAATTATTTAGGAAACCAAGAAGTGATTTGTTTTGGTTAGAGAACCTGGGTGTTGTTCAGTTAATAAAACAATCAGAAGATTCACTACTAGCCAGGCAGACCCTCTAAAGTGTTTATATCTCAACATTAATTAGAGCTGGTTGACATTATTTGAATGTTGAAATTTGAATGAAATTTCAAAATGTGGAATGTAAAAAAATCTGGAAAATTTTCCTTTACATTTCTCAACTTTTCATCCAGTTATAGAGCTGGTCAATAGTTTTTGAATTTGAAAACATGTTGGGGGGGAAAAATCACATTTTCCCTGTTTTTCCCCAACCAGCTCTACTCAAGATACCTTTCAGGGTCAGCCATGTACCTAGACCGCCTAATCAAATTACTCATCTGGGTCTGATCCCGCCAGGTCCTGAGTATTTTGGCACCAAGACAGCAAAGTACTTAAGCATGTGCTTAATTTTATGCATGTGAGAAATCCTACTCAGTTCAGTGGCATTACACACATGCTTAAAATTAATCATGTGCTTAAGTACATTACTGGATCAGGCCCAGAGTGTTCAGAACCTTGCAGGATCAGCCTTCTGTTTGGGATTCCTCATCTCCATTCCATGCCATGGGATATTACCCTGCCATAGAATAAGCTAGATTTTGTCATTTGGTGGAGAAATCTCTCCTTCGATAATTGCAACAGAAATATAATTGATGACTACTTTCTGTAACGTTCTTGGCTTATGTTGGAAGCTTGTTACATCATCATGATAGGGGAAAAGAAGCTGCATTCTTTGTATTTCAGAAACAGTGTGGTGCTGATTTAATATGTTTTGTAGAGGGCGTGGGAACCTGCCAATGTCTCAAATTGATAATGTATATGTGAGCAAGCAAGCTTCACTGCCCATTGACTCAAGATGAAACACACACTATACCTCACTCCTTAGATATAAGAAAATTATCATCCAAAAAAAGTCAGCCTGGGCTAGTTGAAGAAGATTTTATAGTGCAAATAGCTGTCTTGATGATTTTAAGTAACACAGTCACCATCATCAGCTTAATAAATAAACTCTGTTATAGGCATGGAAGATTCATTTTTGTAGCTTTTTAATAAACTCTGCTGCTACCGAATTTCAAATCAAATTTAAAAATGTTACCCATCATGTTAGCATGACTGTAACGAATTGCTGTTTTTCTTTGTTCATGGTAGATCTTTCCACTTCTGTGGCAAAAGATGCCAATACCTGCAGTGCTCATAAACGTATATATACTTGTTTATATTGAGTACTTGTTCTCTGGTGGAAGAAACTCATGTAAATCCCAGAACCACTTTAGTTTCTGAGAATTAGAAAAAAGAAAGACAAAGTGTGTGCCCGCCAATCCCTGGAAAGAAAGGTGGGGCAAAGCCAGAGTTAGATCCATCACAATTTTGTTTATTGAACTGTGCAGGAAACAATGGTGCCTTTTCCACTGTCCCAGATTCAACACTTTAAAAGTTCTCCAAAGTTTATCTCACACTCCTATCTCCTGCAGTTCCAGTGGCTTGGTGGTTTTCTAGCCAGGCTGTCTCCATCACAGCATTCTACTACAGAGGAGAGAAATAAGTATACAGCTTCAGGCCTGCTTAAGCCCCTCTATTGTCCCCACTCTATATTTTTGGAAGAGGCAGCTTCAGGGGAATTCTACGCCCCACCCCCCCAAAGATACTTTATCCCAGTTTCACTAGGGACAATTCTGAACTGGAACCTGATCTGAAATAACTGGACATGTAGCAGGGGTAATCTGAGAATGGGGTTGATGTAGTCACACTTCTTACCATTATCCCACTGTGGCCATCCTCTCTAATTAAAGAGAAGGAAATGGTCTGCCTTAACACATTACAGCCTGATCCAAAACCCATTGAAGTCAATTAAACTCCTTGATTTCAATGAGCACTGTATCTGGCATAAAGTGATGTGAAAGATGCTGCTGCTAGCATTATTTAGAGGCACTTTCTAATTGATAGGGCAGGGCAAGGTGAGTGGACAGTGGAAGAAATGGTTTAGTGAAATGGCCCCCTAGTAATGAAAAATACCCCTAATTCCATTGTCTTTATACCTATTTCATTTGGTTCTAAATAGACACATCTCCATAAGTTTGGAACAGTTCTGTTGGCTTGGTCTCTCCTGGGAGATCATGCTGTGCATTCAGTATGACTTAATGGCTCTTGAGCCTTAAATGTTTGGCTTATCCTCCTGTAATGGGTCAAGCACTCACTGCTGTAGCACCTCCTGCTGGTCAGTCTGGGAATTAGCTCCAGCTCTGGAGCACCCTCTGTGGCTGGTGTCTTGCCGATGGTCTGCTCTACACTGCAGTTTCGGACCTCCATTGCTCCCGCAGTCGGCAGTGTCCTCTTCAGGACACTGCCCCCGCGCAGTGTCCACTAATTCTCTCTCACCCTCCTTCCAGGGTGGATGGCAGTCCTCTGGCTTATACCCACTGCAGGGTGCAACCACAACCTAAAGTCTAGCACCTCACTCCAGGGCAAGTCACAGTCTGTATCAGCCACACTCCTCCACAGCCAGGTACGGTACAAGGGAGGGACCCAGGCCCACCTGCTACTCTGGGCCCCAACCCAGGGACCCTCTAGTGGAAGCCTCTCTGCCCTCTTTCTCTCCCCTTGTCTGACTATCTTCCCTGGGCCACTTTCCCTTTGGCCCCTTGTACCTTCTCAGCCCTTCTAGTCAGGGGCCGCAGCCTAGCAGGTCACAGGCGAGAGCCCCCTCTCTCTGCTCCCCCAAGCCTACCCAGCACTGCTCTGTCCAAGGTCTTACCTCAGGAGCTAGTTCTTCTCCCTTGCTAGGCAGGGAGCAACTCCCCTCTACTCTGCTGGGCAGCCTCTTATATCTGGGCTGCCCCAGCAGCTGCCTCCTATCTGGCTCCTAACAAGCCTCGCCCTAATTAGCTACAGGTTTCCACAGCCTCCCTGGCTGCTTCTGCCCCACCCCCTGCTGGAGTGGGCCACCTGCACCACTACACCTGCCTTTTGTGATTTGTCCAAATTTCAATCAGAACTGTGAAATCAGAACTCATCCAGCTGTCCTAATTAAGCCACTGAAAATACATTTATTTATATATAGTATGTTATGGTACATTATCACTTTTAATCTTTAGATCATTACTACTGAGATCCTGGCCTCGTTGTGCTAGACTTTGTACAAACACAAGTTCCTTTCCCAAACGCAGTCCTGTTCCCAAAGGGTGTATAATCTAAATACACAAAGGCTGCAATGGGAAACTGACCCATAGAGACATGAAATGACTTGCCCACGCAAGAACCAGAGCCCAAGTGTCCCGATCCTGTACCTTCACCACTGGATCACATCATGTCTCTGTTACTTGATAACAAAAGGAAATATTGCACTCTTGATGATTCCAAATGGAAACCAAAGTGGAGGTGTTTAAATGCTAAATTCATAATTTATTAGTCAAAGGAGCATCATCATGAAAAAAAGAGTAAGAAAAAAATTTAAAAGATAAATCATAATTGCATGTAATATATAAAGGCCTTGTACCGGGGGAGCCAAGTTGAGACTGGAGATAACATTATTCTATTTTAGGTCTGGTGTGTGGGCGAGTAAGCTCAGTGGTAAAAATGCAATCAGATGTGCAGGACAGCTCCAAACCTGCCTAAATTACCATGGAGATAATAGTTGTATTTCATTTTAGATTTCTCTGGCTGTCACTGGAGTGAGTAAAAGATTTGTGTTGTTGTGTTTATCATTTGTATCATGTGGTTTCTTTGATGCAGTCCTTTACTTTCAATTAGTAGATTCCAAAGGTGTTTACTGGCTTATAAATACAATCTCATTTGATCACCTATTTGATACTTAGAATCAGCTGATGCGTAGGAGCAAAGGAATTGCCAGACGGAATCAGACCCATGGTCCTTCTAGTTCAGAAATCTGTCCCCATCAGTGCCTAGCATCAGCTGCTTGAGAGGAAGAGAAACCCCTGAGCAGGCAATTACTGAATAACCTGCCACATTGAAAGTTTCTTCCTGATTCCCATTAGTCACGCCATGTCTACGCTACCTCTGATGTTGGCAAAACTTATGTCGCTCAGGTGGGTGAATATTCCACCCTCCCTGAGCAACATAAGTTGCGCCGGCAATAAGCACTACTGTGCACAGTGCTTTGTTGGCAAGAGAGCTTCTCCCACCAACATAGCTACCACCACTCATTGAGGGTGGATTAATTATGTTGACGGGAGAGAGCTGCTGTAAGTGCTCTAGTGTAGACAGGGCCTAAGAGGCTTATGCCCTGAGGCATTAGGTTTCTTTCCCATCCAAAACTCCTCGGTTTTAATTATTAATCCTTATCAGTATAACCATTTGATTTTGTTATCGTCTTAATGCCCAGTCCTTTTCTGAATCTTACCAAGCTCTGGTCCTCCATGATATCTTGTGCCAATGAGTTCCGCAGGCTGAGTGCACATTGCATGAAATATTTCCACTGATAGCATGTGAATTAGGTGCCTAAATACTTTTGGTTCCTAAGTCATTTAGGCCCAGATCCTCAAAGTCCCATTGACTTAGGTTCCCAAGTCATTTAGGCACACTTGAAATGGTTGAACTTTATGGTGCTTTCCATTTAAATTAAAAGCAAACTCAGTGACTATACAATCAATGGACAAAATGGTTAAATGACAGTAACACATTGAAGCAAAGTGAGTTAAGTTGCCAACAGTGTGTCACGTGGGTCGGGGAGCTGCACCTTATCTTGTGTAAGATTAGAAATGTGCTGGCAACCAGTGGGGTTGTGCTTCAAAAACAGTCTGATTTCTCTTATGGAGGGAAAATGAGAACTGCTAAGATAATGTTAGTAGGGAGGATAGCTGCATGCCAATCAAGGACCTAAATATGCAGCAGCTCTGACTTGCCTCAGAACTGCTGGGATTCTAATAAACAATCTGCACAAAGATTAAAAAGCCAGGAGAGATCAAATATACAAAACGGATGGAAGTAAAAGGCTCATCAACATGGTGAACCATAATAGAAATGTTACCAGAGGAATTCCCTTCTCTCACAGGTATCTGCTGAAGGGAAGGGTTCATACAGGCATTATGATCTCTTTAGAAAAGCTTATATCTCTGGGGATTTCTCCTTCACTTATATTTCAGGGTTCACACTTTGAAAATTCACATTGTTGGAGTGTCTCTTTTCTCTATCACCTTCATTACTAACGTCAATCAGTGTCGTGACCGTTTCATACCTGTTTTCTCTATATCTGGGGAACTCCAGCATGCCCTTGCTGAGTGGTAGATTCAAAGGTCTGATTTTTCTTTTTTAGTCTCTTGTTACTGTGATCTTCTTTCTTTTTAACTTATATTGTTCTTACTTGGTTTCTTAACCCTCACCCATGAGAGAACCCAGAAAACTCCTTCCAAAATGTTGTAACATTCCCTTTTTGAATGACTGATCACAGATGCAGAACCTGTTTATATTTTACCAGTTCTCTCACAGTCCTCAGCTCAATCCCCAGCCCTCACCAATACTAGCCACTGATTCTTAAAAGAGGAAAGCTCAACTGTACATCAGATATAACTTTCATAGTTAAAATTTATACAGCAAAAGTATTAATTTAAACAAATCCACTAGCCGTTTCTATTGATTTGGTACTTAATCATATGAACACCATGAATATTCAGTGCCTGTATGATATAAAAAGAACAATCAGAATAAGCTATTATGGATGCTGGAATCTCATTTAAAACCTAATTAGGTCTAGTACAAAGCTAGAGAATTTCTGTCTGCTTATAAAGAGATAGATGTATCTGTGTAGGGAGTGAAATGGCTTCTCATTTCACCCATCTCCCAAAATTTATTAGGAACCTAGTATTTCTTTTTGAACTCCCATTTAGGATTACATTATTCAGTCTAGCTCAAAGACTCCCTAATAGCCGAGTTCTTCAATGTACAGATTAAAGAAAGATCACCCATTGCTGCCTAAAACTGTACTTTAACAAGGCTCTGGTCAAAATGTTAGCAATGCACACTATGTGTAGCCATTGCAGTTCCCTGCGTGAAGGGACTTTGAGTAATCTGTTAGCATTTTGCATCGTGAATGTTTTCCCAACAATGCCAGAATTGTGTGATTGAACTAAAACCTGGCCTGGTTTTCTGAAGGGCTGAGGAATGAGAGCTCCCATTGATTTAAGGTGAGTGCTCTGCACTTCTGAAAACCACTCCTTTACTATGCAAGTCAAACCACTACAAGGAAATCTTTAATACTGGATAATGGTCCAAATTTAGCAAAGTAGTTAAGCTGAGGAGTAATCCTGTTGAAGGCAATGAGATTACTGACATGCTTAAAATTAGGCATGTGCTTAAATACCAGACTGTGCTTGAATATTGTTTCTCACAGTTGAGACTAAGCAGATGTGAATTCAACATCAAGAATACATTTGTATTCAAAATATTTTTTTCTTATCTACCTTATTGAGCCTGCTTCTGCGCCCATAGATCCTAATAGCAAATCTCCCATTGAATTAAGCAGAAGTGGGAAGAGACCTATCGCAGTAAATGTAATGTATGTCTCCTCCCCACTGACGTCTGTGTTCTCCAAGGGCCTCTGTAACTCTGTCCCCAAAGTAGCTCTCGCTCTGTCTTGCCATGCCAACATTTGGATTGTCCCGCCAGGCTTCAGCAGCACAGAGGAATTGCACCCTCATGCATAAGAATTTGGAAATATTTTCATACTGAGATTCCTTTCCCTCACTTTTTGGCATCCTGAAGCTCCAGAGTAAACCCCTGGATTCCTCACTTGAGGAACTGCAGAAGTGCCAGCATTTGATGGGATGTGACTGTGGCATGGTGAGTGGAACTGGAGAAAGAGGGTCAGTTTCAAGAGGGACTAACTTTGGTGTGGCACCAGGGGCCAGGCAGCTGCTGCTCAAACAGAGGCAAGAGCATGTGTCTGGCACCTTAGCATGCTCAGTGAAGATCTCTTTTCTACAACTCTGCTTGCTGCACCTTACTGCAAATGAGACAGTGATAGCAATGGTGAGAGATTCAGTGTAAGCCGACCGGCTTGAGGTACAGTCATTTTACCATGTTAAACTATAAAATCAGTCTGAGTTTGAGCCCTGCGCACTGAGTGGAGCTTTCTCTGTGGTTACATTTTGTGCTACTCCCTCATAGTAAAATGAGTGGGTGAGGGGAAAATCCTGGTGCCTGTATTTGAAATCCACTTAACACACCAGTCCTGCTAGGTAGGGAGGGCCTTTGGGACAAAAAGAATTAAAAAAATAAAAAAGCCACAAGCCAAATTCTGGCCTGTATTACATCTGTGCAGCCTCCATGTTTATAGCAGAATTTGATTCAGTATAGCTAGAGCAGGAACGGAACAAAGGAAAATAAACACCTTTCAGCTAATGATGTTCGGTAAATAGGACAGTGCTTTCTGTCTTAAGGGTATATTTTTCTGTTAAAATGGTGCCAGCAAAGTGAATCTGTTATTTAGTGCATGTTCTAGTTTCCCTTGTGCTTTCCTTTTTGAAAACGATGTCTGTAGGAGTTGGTTCTGCTGACGCTATAAGATTATTCCCATCTCTTGCTGTACTTTGCGATTGTGCTTTTTGTAATAAAAGATGTGAGTAAATGAGGAGAGCAGGAAGGAAAGCCGGCTGGAGAAGAACTTTCAGGTTTTTGTCCCAATTTTCACTCTCAATTTGAACCTTAAACTGGTAAAGTCCAAATGCAGTTTAGAAGTGTTGCAGGTGATTTCAGAGATCCTTAGTGGAGCAGAGCTCCCATTGCTTTATTAAAGATTGTGAAAATCTTATCAACAAAAGAAATACTGCGTTCAGCTGTTCTGTGTATTTACTAGGCTAAGGATCTACCCAGAGGCTCATAAACTTTCTAGATTACATTTCTTTGTTTAATTGAGAAGCCCTGTCGTCTTTCCAATTCTTCAATAGTCTAAAAAGAGAGAACCCTGTATTTTTTTTGTGTGTGAGAAAGTTAAGATAAACTTTAATTACTTAAGGCATTTCTAACAAAAATAGTCCTTCAAACCCTGAGGGCTTTCATGCATAAATACAGGATTTTGGTTTGCTTGGATGGGCAGAATCAAGTCTGCAAATGATTTGCCTTTCTTTAACAGACTTGGTTTAATGCATGCTTGGTTTTGCTGCATGTTGGAGTAGCCAGAAGATGTAAGTGGATATTGCCCTTGTATGAACCATGTGTGTGTATTAATCTGAAATTTATTTAATATCGGTGAATATGGTTTTAAATGGATTCAGATTGATCAGGGCTGACTGGTATACAATTTATATTAATTCTCGATGCCCTAGGGACCTAATCCAAAAAGCCCATTGAAATCAATGGAAATTTTCCCATTGATCTCACTCA
This sequence comes from Lepidochelys kempii, assembly GCF_965140285.1. NCBI lineage: Eukaryota > Metazoa > Chordata > Testudines > Cheloniidae > Lepidochelys > Lepidochelys kempii. The sequence goes on along the minus strand of NC_136388.1, from coordinate 96,772,002 downwards.
GCTTTGGATCAGGCACCAAAAGACCATTAAGTCTTTTAGTGGATTAGCATTTGTCTCCCCCAGCCCTCTGTTAGAATAATGTCAATAACAAAAAGGTACAGGATTGAATGGCTGTAATATATTTTCAGTAGGGGGTGTTCTGTTCCCTTTGAGAATCTTGTGAAAAGTTTGCCCAAGATTCATTTATGGGTTCTCCTCTGCATGCCAGGAGATGGTTAGACACCTCCATTTATATGACAGTTTTGTATTCATGAGAAAGAGGACCAGATACAAGTAATCTTTGTTACTTCTGGATACAAACAGGGCCAGTGATTTATGAAGTGCTCAGTCATATCTCAGGAGACAGGGCTACAAACAATCAGCTCAGGGAAGGAAATGTAAGCTGGACTGGCCCAGCCCTAATGCACATTGAATGAGGCAATCCATGGACCCCTGTTCTAAAGTTAGAGATGGAAGAGACAAAACCTACTCTCCTGGGTCATTTCATCCACCCTGCCAGAAAGACAGCAGCACTAATAAACCAAGTTCACCTGCACCTAATTAGTATCCAGGATGTAACAATAAGTAGCTTAAAGTGATGGAAATCTCCACAGTGGGGGACTTGTTGCAATTACAGCCATTGGTGTAGCTGTACCAGTGCAAATGCCTAGTGTTGATGGGCAAACCCACTATCACCTGTGATGTACGCCGCTATTTTGCTGGTGGTTTAATGTGAATACTGCATAATAAAGAAGTGATCCAACCTGGTCCGAGCTCCAGAGTATAACACATAGCCACAAGCTGGGACTAAAATGTGGGTCACACTTTATATTAAGTATTCATTTCTAAATAGTTGAAAAGGTAGAATTAATGGTGCTTTAATGAATAGTGAACTGATTTTTATAGATTGTTATGGGGTCCAGTAGGTTGCTTAAAGCCTCTGTAACAACTTTACCAGCTGTGCTGATAACTACCTGTTACCCATGCTGCTCATGACTGTAAGATGCTTTTCACGTCTATTAACTACCTCTTTAGAAATATGAAGTGTGACCCAGGCTCCTACTGAATTCTCTTTCAGAGATTGCAGGAAATGTTGTTTAATGGTGGAGGCAGTCCAAACAATGGTCTCGTGCTATGGAGCCAGATGGAAAAGCCACAGTAGCGTGACTTTCTTCTTCCCGCGTGGGGTGGGGGAAAACCAGTATTGGAAGATTAAAGCACATTCACGTTTGAGTGTGAAATTGAATGAAACAATCTGGATGTGGCATTACAGAATTTGATGAATAATATACCCCTGGACAGAATGAAACATATGAAAGACATCAGTAACCAGCTGAAAGCTGTACAACAACTAATCGGGATGACAGCTTTCAGCGACTCGTGGTTAAAGGATAAGATTGTTTCTGGCATTAGTTACCTCAGTTTGAAGGAACCGTCACTAAGACATCCCGACTTAACATTAACTAAAGCGATAGATATCTGCAGAGCTGCAGAAGTTACTACATCATAAATAAAAATCCTGATAGAGCAGGAAAGAAAAAAATGAAGTAGCTGGAATGGATGTCAATAAAAGGAACAATGAAAATAAAACAATCATTAAAAAAGAATAGTAATGGAAAAACATCATAAAACAGCAGTTCCTAGAAAAATTTGTTTAATAAAACAAAAATAACAGAATCAGTAATCAACAAAGCAGGGCAAAAGCTGGGTCCTGAGGATGTAGTCACATTGACCATCCCAGAAATTAGAGGGGCAGATTGTAGCAAGTGTAACAAATCCATTTGATGATTCGTATGAAGCAAGTAAGAAGGTGTCGTCTTGTAAGAAGATGCAGGAAAACTATGGCCCCTCCTGCCTTTGAATGTGGTTGCTCAAGTGAGAGTTTAGCAAGGAAGCAAAGAGGGCCCTGCTCAACACTGGATTAAAATATAACAAGATAATGCTAACAGAGTCTTTGCAGTGACTAGTGGGCATGAATCCAGACAGAATCAAAAAGAGAGCTTTTAGGGTCTAGTAGATTCTGAGAGATGCCCAGCTGAAGTGGGCAGTGGAAGTCTTGGTATAGATGGCCTTTTGCTGGATCAGGTTTCTCCTTATCTTATGTTAGGGCATCTGGAAAAGGTGAGAGAGACTAGTTTTGGCTATGGCCTCTCTAGCTCTGATTAGCCCAGTTGGCAATATCTTGTCATTCTTTTTGATCCAGGCTGGTTCTTAGTGAGGATAGGGGAGATTTGGACACAGTACTATAGATGAAGGCATCCTTTGCTCCACACCATTGTATGGCATAATCTCATTATCTTATTTTCTCTTGATTTCTTATTAGGGCTAGCCTGTTGGCATTGAAAAAATAGTTTTGAAACTATTGGTTGAGGGGAAAATGGCCTAAAGCAGGCCCTGATTCAGGAACGCACTTAGCATTTGTTTGACATTAAACATGTACTTAAATCCCTTTGAAGCACAGGGTTACAGCTCAGAATATGCTTAAGTGCTTTTCTGAGTTGGGGCCATGAGTTAGCAAACAAATGTTTGAAAAACTGAGGTCAAAGGCAGCCCGAAAATTTGGTAATCCCTCTTTAAATAGACTCCACTGTAAACTGTAATTTCCTGGAAATTGTAAGTCCCTGATACAGCTCCAGATACAAAATTACTCTTGATTCTTGAATTTATTTTGTTGTTGATGAATGTTTGTGTCTGGAGTTATCTTTATGCTTTCCCCACATACCACAGCTTTCAACAACCTAGAAATTAGGACACCTTGTCCAGGAAGCATTCCACTTGTGATTATATATTTGGACTTCATTTGTATTTGCAAAATGCTTAGTTTGAAGCAAAGCTGCGACAACTCCCCAGTTGCCAGCTGTGAGCATCACACTCTAGCTGTCTAAAACATATTATAATAATAATGCCAATATATCAAATTGGAGTTTCAAAGGTACATTACTTCCTATGTAACATATAGCTAAAAAGAAGTTAAGGAAAGTTATATTGATATCACATTCAGTTGTTATTACAATTCACTCCAGGGTAAGAGAGAGGAAAACACTACTTAGTACAGGTATGCTTTTGGACATCTCAGTGGTGTACTCCTTACTGTGAAGGAAACAGTTCATTATTTTTTCACCCAAGTTATAATTTATTGAACTTTTAGGAAGCATTGTTCTCTTTTACAGAATGTGAATAGCTATAGGGTGCCAATGTAGTTCCTTATACTTAGGGCCTGCCAAATTCATGGTCCATTTTTGTCAATTTCACGGCCATAGGATTTGAAAATGAGTTAATTTCATGTTTTCAGATGTTTACATCTGAAATGTCACTGTGTGGTTTCCTTGGAGGTCCTGATCCAAAATGGGTGTATGGGAGAGGCGGGGGTGTCACAAAGCTGTTGTAGGGTGTTTGCAGGATTTCCACCCTCACCTCTGTGCTGCCTTCAGAGCTGGCTCTCAAGACAGCAACCCCAGAGCTTCTTGTACCAGTGGAGGTACCCAGAGGTGGGTTTGATCTACTCCCCTCAAGAGCAGCCATGTAGGGGAAGAAGTCTTCCTATCCCTCCCAAGACCAGCCAGGACTAGCAGCTGGACCCTGGGGCATGGTAGGAGTCCCTGCTGGGGCACCCCAAACCCTGCCCCTCCCTCCCGATAGCTAGATTTCACCGGGGAAAGTCTGATTTCCTGGTCAGTGACACATTTCTCACAGCTATGAATTTGGTAGGCCCGTTTTATACTTTATTGTCCACTGCCTAAGCTCAACCCACTTCCTTGCTTAGTTTTGTCTAGGTATTATCTGTTTCACTCGCATTGTTTTCAGGATCTTTATTTTGATTAGTCAGAATTAACTTAATTCAACTGTGATTTACAAAACGCTTGAAAACATATAGTAAAGATTGGTCTTGCACTGGCTTGGAGATGGGCCAGCTGATGTATTTGATTTTTAAATTCTAACTAGGTTCTAATTTATAGCTTCTAACTTGTTTGATTTTCCAACACTAGCCTAAACTGGTTTATAAATGCACAAAAAACTAGGCAAGATAATACAGTCTTTGTCTGCTCAGAAATGTAGTAATTGATTTTAGTAGTCATACTGTAATTGTTCTCACAAATCAGCTAATTGGGATGGTTAATGACAGGTGATTGAGTGCCAATGAATTTTGCCAGGGCTCCCCAATGGATAGCAGCTAACCAAATCTGAGTGTTCCTTTTATTTTAATGTAATTCTTTAAATGCATTATACTGTGTGACTGAAATTAACAGTGTTCATCAGGATACTTACTGATCTCACTATTTTAGTGGGAGTAAGTGTTTGATATGGATGAAATAATATTGATTAGCTTATCATTTAGACTAGGAAATAATGTTTTACTTCAACCTCAAATGTATGCTTGTTCCACTTTATAAATGACAAGTTCTTGAATTTTAGGTATCAGGTTCAGTCAATTTCAGTTCTCTAGAATTTGGACATCATAACCTTTGATATCATAACGTTTAATATATATATAAAAAAAGGTCTGGTATAGTTAGCATTAGGCTTCAGTATTCTAGCCTGCTATCCAGGCATTTTAGAGGAGAGTGGACATTTTAATCTCAAATATTTCACATTTTACTTCCTTTTTTTATTTTCCTCCTTTCCCTGGTGAGAGAGCTCTCTGAAGTTCTTCTGAAGGTGCACAATATTAATATCCTTCCTCCTGTAAACTACCAAAATCCAACTAAAGGCTTTTAACTGATTATCACAAGTCTCTTCTCTCTAATCACTTTCCATTTCCACTGATGTCCAGAAAGGTCAGCAGATAATTATATCTGATGCATAGGGTTATTTAATGGTATAGTCAGCTGGGAAAATATTCAGATAATTTTGTCTTTTGCCTTTAATTTCTTGTTAGAGACTTTCACTGTAGGCCTTCACTTAATTACTGTGTTGTGTTAATTTCTTGTCCCATACCTTTATGTTAAACACTTGCATAAGTACTTTGCTGAATTGGGGCCTTTATAAAGAGAGAAAAAGTCCTAGTGCAAATGTGTTCATGCATTGCCATGTGCAAACATCACCAGTTATTGTGAATCCTGCCTTTGGTATGAAAATTCTCCATTGATTTAATGCTCCCTCCGAGAGGTGTCAATGGGAGTTTTGCCAGATCACTCCAAGACATGCAGAATTTGGCCCTTGATTTGTTTTAGATACGGAAGCCTGCATTCCACACTCCATGGGGATGAGTTCTCATTCAAGTGGGATCAGTTCACCCTAGTGTAAATTTTTTTTTTCTTCAGGAACATGCCCAATACTCAGTCATTTTAAATCTTGTTTAATAATTAACTTTATATTTCCCCTGGGGAAACAATCCCTAGGGCACTGGCAACAAGAGACTTCGCTGGCTACCAGACTTCTGAGGCTGTAAACTCCTTGTATAAGTTTACAGCTCCAGCATCAAGCCACCTGTGTACCCTTTCAATCCAGGACTGTTACAGGGGCTGGGGCGGTCACTGGCCCCCTTAGACAGCCCCCAGGAGCCTATTTTATAGTAGCCTCCACACCAATGCCTGGAATCTCCACAGCGCTGAGTTCTCTGACCCTGCCCAACACCACCCCTTACCCCAGGATTTGTGAAAGGGTGATCGGGGGCAGCCTTATAACTGCTGCACACAATACCTGTGCCAGAGGAATTGTTCCCTGACCTGTTTTGGTGCTTTTACTGCCCCTTTTTAGAGCTCAGCCCCTTTACTACGTAAAAAGGGGCTACGGTGGATGAGCTGAGGATCTCACCCCTTGCTTGGTATTATATATGCAGTGATCCGTGGCTCCTTATCACCAGGTTGTTTGCGCAGCAGTCCATGACTTCTACGCTTTCCTCCAGGTCTTCCAGCTGGGTTGAAATCTGAATGTGTTGTCTAGTGTGGACAAAGTTAACTTCGGTCTAGTGCTTCTTCTTCTTCTTCTTCTTTTTTTTTTTTTGTGGCTCCCTAAGTCAGCCTTCATAGGGTGAAAAAAAGAAAGAAAACCCTCCTTGCGTGTTACTAGAGGGTGATCTCTGAATGACTGTCAAAGCTGCAGAATGAGCTTCAAAGAAATACTGCTTTTCTCTCACTTCTCCTCTGCCCCTTTCATCAGACACTGTAGTTATAAATCAGGGGGTTTCCTACAGAAAAGATATATGTATATATTTTTTTATTTTGGAAGGAGCCTAATACTTTGTTCAAACTGCTGAATGGCTGTGGAATCTCAGCTGCTCTAGGTTTGTTAATTATCTGCTTGCATATTCAGTATAAAAATGTTAGTATCCTATTCTGGTTACTGTGTCAGAGGCTTTCCTTGTTTAGTTTAAAGACCTGTGTTCCAGATCAGTCTTTGAGATGGTTCCTTCAATAGAGAGGCTCAGGGACAAATTTTCTATGGAGGTCAGCGGCCAACATGCACTGGACTCTTGAAAACTTAGCCTCTTATTTTGGTAAACTCCTAAATGGGAGTGAGGCTCATTTGCAAATTAGGGCCTTACTATGCAGTAATAGTTCCCATTGATCTGCACTGAGGTGCCGACAGCCTGTGTTTTCCCACTACTGTGGGAACATCCCCTTCTTCCCTGCCACTGTCTCTCTCCCAACCCCCTTATTGCAATGAAACCCCCCAGCCCCAGACACCTCCTTTCTGCCCACCTCAAATACTTATGGGAAAGGAAGGTGGTTTTGTGGCCCAGGCGCTGCTCAGGATCTAACTGATGGCCGTGTGTGGGGTCAGGAAGGAATAAATTTTCCCCAGGTCAGATTGGCCTTGTTTTTTTGATCTTCTTGTTTTTTTTTGATCAGTATGTGGGTGCAGATCACTTAGCAGGATTATGAGGGTAAATCTCACTTAATCATTTCCCTGCCATTGTGGGGGCCTCGGGCATTGTTGCACCTCAGTCCCTCCAATTCTGTGCCTGTGGCATCATATAGTCTAGTCTCCTGTGGGCTCTGATACTTTGGTCTGATGGTTGGGTTTAGTGTGCGGGTGCCAGATGGTGTTGGTGGCCCGTGACATACCGGAGGTTAGACTAGATGATATGCTGGTCCCTTCTGGCTTAAAACTCTGACTCCATGACACTGAACTGAGATTTAGGAGACCTGGATTTACTTCTAGGCTCTGCTCTACTCCCTGTTTGACTTCGGGCAAATCACTTAATTGCGAGCCTTACTTCGCAATCTGTAAAATGGGGAGAATAGTCCTTGGTCTCATTTATTCAGTCTGTAACCTCTTTGGGACACAGACTGTGTCTTACTATAAATACGTACAATGCCTAGCACAGTGAATCCCTAATCTGGATTGGGGCCTCTCTGCACAATTGCAATACAAATGGCTAATGATGGGAAAGGCCTGTAGAATTCGGTCGGCCCCATAATTCCCAGCTCCCAATCCTCTGCCTCAAACACCAAAGATCCCTTCAGAGGAAGTGCTCCAGTACATCAGACTTCCATTGTTTCTGTATGTGAAAAACCAGAGATACAAGGTTAGGGTAAAAAGAAAAGGATTACTCCTTTTCTTTTTGCAAATACAGACTAACACGGCTGCTACTCTGAAAGTTAGTGTAGGTCTACGCTGCAGTCAGGAAGTGTTGTTGCAGCACGTGTGTAGTCTTGCCTGACCTAGTTTCTTTCTATCGATCTATCTCAAAGCTAGCTCAGGTAACAGTAGCAGTGAAGCTGTGTCAGGATCAGTGGTGGCACAGGTGAGCCCTGCCTGCCCAGGACCCTGGGCGCATGCTCAAGTAGCTACCCGTGCACTAAAATATACAGTTCAAGTTGACTGTGAAAATCAGCACTGATGATGACCTATCCTCTGGTTTTACTTTCCTTGTAAAAGTTGCCATTTGGTGTGTTCTGCCCATGTTGCATGTAACCTAACTTCACAGCATAGCAGTTTATAAGCAGGAACACCAAACTCCTCTAGTTCAATGTTTCCATGGCAGTGTTCAGCTGAATGGTAATTGGCAGCAAAATCCATTGCTGTACCCCCAGAGACTCATTAAAACCAGATAACTCTGAAGGATAGCAAAATGGTTTCTGTTTGGACTACAGTGCCAATTTAATAGATGTATGAAAGGTAAAATGATAAAGTAGTTTATTGTAAGGACATTCATCTAACTAGGCATTTCCTAAAATCATTCAGTATGTGTTCACTTAATAGGTCAACTTTGTTGACAACTTCTTTGAACCGTAAAGCTTATGTCTGAGAGAGATGTTAACAGCACAATGTCTTACAAAGCTTATGGCTGACGTGAAAGCAATGCAAAGATGCATTCCAAAATGGAATTATTAGAAAGGACATACGTACTCTGTGGAGTACTGTGTGGATTTGTAATACTGTGTTTTTCATTAACGTATTGCTGACAGTGAAACAAGTTGACTTGTATATAATTTCCCTATTCTTGTTCACACATTCCCTTTCTTCTGTTACCTTTTATTGTCTTGTCTGTTCTCAGACTGTGATCTCCTTAAAGCAGGAAAAAAACTAGCACATAGTATGTGCTACTGTAAATGATAATCTTGATACACATTTATCCAGAACGTGGGTTGTAGATATCCCATGACATTTAAGAAAAATAAATGGGATGATCGTTAGTAGTAATATAGTAGCACTTAGATTTCCAACGGAGATCAGTTCCCCATTGCACTAGGCATTGTGCAAATGCATCATAAGAGACCGTCCCTGCACTGATGAGGCTGGAATCTAATTAGACAAACCAGACAACGGACAGGAAAGGAAACGAAGTGAAGTGACTTGCCCTCTGGTCACCTGATTTCCAGTCTAGTACACTACCCACTAGATAGGTAGTTCTCAAACCTTTTAGTACTGAGGCTCCCTTACAGATATCTTAGAAGTTAGTGGCTCCCCACAACCAAATATCATTTTTTAACTAACTCCAGACACTAGATTCACTAGGGACGCTAGAGATCAGATGGTTTTGTGACTTTATTCAACAACAAACAATTTGTTTAATTATATAATTCAATCTAATCTGGGTTTTAAAACTATGATTTGAAAATATGGAATTTGTGTGTGTGTGTTCAGACACAGCGTAACATTTTAGTGAGAAGATTTGGCCTGTTTTGAGCCATGTAGTAATGTTTGATTGAATCTCTTGTAGCATCAGTCATAACTTTTGTTTTCCAAGTTTTAAAAGTTCCTATGTTTAGTTTTCACTGAAAACCCAAGACTAGAAGTGAATGGAAGCAGCAATTTCATAGCTTCACCCCTGAGTTCTTCATACTCCCCTTGAACAGAAATCCAGAATTTCTGGTGTTTTAACTTTGAAAACTTGGTCTTCACCCTTTGTTCACTTGATCATTCTAAGAGATTTCCTTGAGCTGAGATACTTAAGGCTGAAATGAAGCACACTGTTACCCAAGAGCGGGAGTTAAATCTAATAATCTTCAGCCAAATGTTTGCTACATCCAGTCGTGGCACTTGGTAAAAATCCTTGTGTGATGAAGATAACATGTACATACAACAAGGGGGCTGAGGGCAAAGCCAATGCAAGTGCGGGTGCTACTGGTTCTGGAAGTGTTGCTTGGCCTTCTGCTCCAGCAGGGGTCTTTCAGTCAAGAGACTTCCTGCTGAATGCTTCCCCCAGCAGGGAGTCTCTCTGCTGAAGCCCCTTTGCAGGAGAGGCCAGCAGCAACATAAGACAGAGACATGTATGTAAGACACAGGTGATTTTAAGCCTAGTTTAATAGTATCTTAATTAGAAATAAAGAAAAGCAGCCATATCGATTCAATCCCCTCCCCACTGGCAACACTCAGAGCTCCCCCATGAACCATTGTGTCTCCCCAAGAAAGCCCTGGCTCGCAGTTTGGGAAGCGTTGCATGAGACCATGCTGTGATTGATCAGAGGAAGCAGATTTCTGATGTGCATATATCATAGAATATCAGGGTTGGAAGGGACCTCAGGAGGTCATCTAGTCCAACCCCCTGCTCAAAGCAGGACCAATCCCCAATTTTTGCCCCACATCCCTAAATGGCCCCCTCAAGGATTGAACTCGCAACCCTGGGTTTAGCAGGCCAATGCTCAAACCATTGAGCTATCCCTCCCCTCTGTAGCTAAGTGAGAACATACATTTCCATTTTACAAGTGATGGCGCATCAAAATGTCTGAGTTGGTTGAAAAGTGGGAACATTTTTCTGGAACAATGTGTTTTTGGTTTTTTTTGTTGTTAACTAAAAAAATTTCAAATCCTTCCCCTCCCCCCCCGAATATCCGTAAGGTCATGTTGCTCTCACAAGGGCAATAGGGCAGGAAGAGCGGTTCGTGACCCACAGATGACCCTGGTTTAGAATGATCCAACAATTTCATATCTAATCATACAGGGATGTCCACTGTGATTCGATTTTAAGATCCCCTTGTGGATTCAACATGCTGAAATTGCATGAGCCGTGACACCAGAGAGGAAATAACGCCACTCACACAGAAAGGTAAATCAAAAAGAAATGTCATGTAGACGGTCAAGGCAACCCCAGTCACACACTTGAAACATAGAACTACCCCCTGGCAGTGTTGAAGCTGCCAACCCTAGTGTGCCAAAAAGCCAGATGCTGCTAAAAAACATCTTGGTATCTGGGACATCTTAGAGCCATCCCCAAAGAAGAGCTGTAAAGCACAGAGTGCCAATGTAAGACAGAATGTTTCTAGATCACCGGCAGGTTTTCCTAAATTCTTCTTAAAATATGAACTCAAACAGGAAAATATTTAATTTGATGGGGAAAACAAATGTTTTTTTTTACTTTAGAAATGATACTTTAAGCATATGATAGCCATCTGCCAGTTCCTCTCTATGATTGTTATGGAGTTATAATTGGACACACAATTTTGACACCTCCTGAGTGTCTGGCATTAACACGCGGAGATTTTAAATGGGATACAGCAGTTGAGACTGAGAATCCATGGCTGGCTGCAGTCCAAGTAGCCTTATTAAGGGATCGTCAAAGGATGAGGGAGGAAGGTGGCTCCTAGGAAGTAAAAAAAAGAAAGACTTTTTGTGATTGAGGTTTGACTGCTCATAGAGCCTAGTCCAAAGCCCTTTCCATTGACTTCATTGGGCTTTGGGTCACACTCTTGTTTTGTAAACTCAGTGCATGATTTCCGTGCTGTGGTATGTGAAACAGTGGCAGTTTGAACAACGTACAATAAAACTAGCCTCGGATTTATGGCTTATTCAATAACTTTCAGTCCATCAGTGACCACTACAACACTTTAGCTATACTTTGAGTTCTCTACTTAATAATACACAGCAAATTTTCAACCGTGTTTTTATTAAAGTAGCCGTTTTAACCTTCTGGGTTTTTTATTTTTATTTCTAAACTAGTTAACCATACATTTTAGAATGAAAATGTACGTGTAAGTACTTACATTCCAGTCACACTTAAAGGATTGTCCTGTACCCTGCCCCCAAAAGAAGCTGCATATTATATGTTCCTCCTCTCAAAGTATAAATTACAGTCACTTGATTTTGCCCCTTAACTGAAGAAAAGCTGCAAATAACCCAATCCCTTCTGAACTCATGCCGCAGTAAAACGTATGGACTAAAATTGCAGAGTTTACAGCAAAAAGAAAAGGAATACTTGTGGCACCTTAGAGACTAACCAATTTATTTGAGCATGAGCTTTCGTGAGCTACAGCTCACTTGAATCCATGAGGTACAGTAGTTTACCTCGGTCTGTCTTCTCCGCTGTGACAGAGCTGGGCTCACACATGCCAGGGGGGAGGGGTCATTGGTTACAGCTCCCTGATTCTCTGGCTGGTTCTGCTCTAGCCAGAACCTCGGAGTAGCTTAGAGCAGCTGAACTAAACTCCAGTGGTGCCCCTGAGAGAGATTATCAGTGCTCAGCATGCTCCGGCCACACCCTGACACATCTCCCTGCTTGAACGGAAAGTGGTGCCTACCTGCCAGCTCCGTGTCTGGTGCAGACTCCCACATGTGGAGATATTCTCGGCAAAGGAGATGGACAGTTTGGCCCCATTGATGCTTTGTCAGTTCAACCGGGAAGGAGCAGGTCCATATCTTACAGCTAAGGATAGAGGGCCTGGGCTGTTTTGCCACTGATCAGGAACCGGGGGCCTTTGCACCTTTTCTGCATCATGCATCACAGGTTTGCTGTAGCCCTGGGCGTAACAGGAAAGGGGCAGGATTGTGGTCCCTGAGTAACTGGGGCCACAGGCCTTCAGCCATGACCAAAAGCTGCTTAATGGATCATGTATGCTAATGAAGGATATGATCGAGGATATGCTGGAAGATTCCAGAATGACTTGAACAATTTCTCTGCACCCAACCGTTCGCTCAGGCAGAGTGCAGGGACCAGGCCTGGCAGGAATTAGTAGTGTATGTATATCGGTATGACTGCCTGCATAAGTCACAGTGCCACCGCAGAGGGTTGGAATCTCCCTTTCAGTCCACTGGCATCACTGGCAGGTCTTCAGCAGCCTCACTGATTCTGGATTTGAATACCCCAGCTGGAAATGTAAATGCTGATTTAGCGTCAGCGTTCCTACCAGGTTATCAGGAAATTAGCTTTTAATATGGTGTGCGTGGCTGATTTTCTTCATGGAATAGTGAGGAGAGCTCCTTCAGCAATGCCTCATCAGTGCATCTATTTCTCAAACTGTATTACTGATCTGTCTCAAATGCGACAGCTTGCACTGATGATCTATGGTTCAGTGGTTCATTCCCAGATAGAACGGGTTCAAGAATGGACTCAGTTTAATTACAAGAGGAAAGCTCTGCCAACACAAAGATATTCTTTGGCAGCAAAAGGCAAGCACTGGGCCAATGTATGATTTCTGTAATTTATTGATATATTAATTCTAATAATGGGGCTCACTTGCCCCTCTAAACACATGCAAAACCTTTATTATTGGTTATTGCACATGTACATCAAAGGATGGCTAGGTCCAGCAAGGCACAGGACGAGAACATGAAGGATCTGACACAAGCCTTCATCTAACGGCAACAGCAAACCCCTGCACCCGTAAGGCCCCTTTGACTTCATTGCAAAGGTCTGCCTGCAGGGGTCACTTGTAGGCTTGGGTCTTAAACCCTTAAATAATCCATCCTCACTTCACACACCACATAAGCATATGCTTGGCTTTAGAAGCATGCTTAAGCTCCGTTGTCTTCAATGGGACGTAAGCAGGTTCTTACATTTAAGCATGGGTTTAAATACTTTGCTTGATTAATCAAAACAGCAATGTTTCATGCATTGTCTAAATAATAAAGTACAAGGGTTTTCACCTCCCAGTCTTTATCCTACTGTGTTCCCATCCTTAATACTATTGAATTACAGAGGGAGGCATATATCTTAGAATCTCCATGTCTTGTTTCTTATAGGCGCTTTTTGTAATTTGATCAGACTCTCTGCTTTGGCATGGTCTGTTCATTCCCCAAGAGGAATAAAAGTGGTGAAGGCATAGGAGGTGTGAAGATGAGTTCAGACTTGTTTGGAGATAGTAAGGAGATTTTTTCCAAAGCAACTAAAGTCAATAGAACTTGTGCTCCAAGGGGAAGAGTTTTTAGAAGTGCCTTTTATAGAGCTAATAGGACCTTTTCAGACGTGTTTTTGTTGCATCTAATTTTGTAACCCCCTAAAAAATGTGTTGTAGAAGGAATAGGAATCTCTCCTAGGTTGAAGATATTAACTTGCTATTCAGTATATGGGCATAGCTACACAATATAGATGCAGCTATGCCACTGTAGCACCATAGTGTAGACACTTCTTATATCGACAGAAGGGGTTTTTCGTTGATGTAGGTAATCCACCTTCCCGAACTGTGGCAGCTAGATTGCATCTAGCTGCAACTGCAACAGTGTAGCTAGGATAATCTAAATGTTCCATTAACAAAGTCCTTTTGTTGGAGAAGCCAGTATTTCATTGTCCACATATTTCCACATACAGTACTATATTGTTTATGAACAATGTAAGAAAATAATTTTTCATATTCTATTTAGTAATGAATTAATCAAAGGCAGAATACCCCTCTGCTCCTGTTCAATATAAGTGTAGTTTAGTTCTTATTACCATTGATTTTTGCTGCACCTTTACCTCTCATTTATGAAAGGTAGCATAATAAATGTCAGCAATAAACTAGAATGTTAGAACAACAAAACAGATCTTTCTTTCACTTCCTAGCGGTAAAGTGTAGGCAGAGAATTCCTGTTGTGTTGCCATAAGGGTTTGACTTCAGCTGGATTACATTTCCTCTACAGTCACAAAATAAATATAATGTGCACTAATCACCATTTTTATGTAGGACTAAAGAAGTTAAAAACCATCTGGTATTTGGAATAACTGCAGTCTAAATGAGCAGACATAAATTACACTTAAATCAGAATACTGTATCTGCAGAATTACTGCATACTGTCCTTAGTTTTCCACTGTTGATACCTAATGATAAACTCCACTGATTTCCTAGCTATATGCACTAACCATGTGGTTGGTATCAGTGCAGTACAAAAGTGATTACATGCCAGACGTATTTTTCTTTTAAACAACAAATAAAGTACATATTTCTAATCTGATAACATTTTAATTTCAGTCAGTTGGGATTTTCTGGCATTTTTAATTACAGCTTGTTGGCACCCTTTCTGTACAGTTAACATGCATCTTTCTACCAATTCATGTGTACTACTTCACTGGCGTAACATTTGAGATCTGAGGTTTTGGGGAAATGTCTGAACAGTTTTTGAGTTCACACATGTTGGGTGAGATTCTCAGGCTGGTAAAGAAGCACAGCTCCATTCATTTAATTAAAAGGTAACATGATAATCAGTGGAGCACTGCTGATGTACGCTAGCTGAAGATCTGACCCATTAGCCATCAAGAATTTCCTTTGTAGTGGCAAGGACTGTTTGAATCTAAGCTGTGCAGAGCACAGTAGATGCAGGGGCTCCTGAACATACCACGTGACAGGGCTGGGTAAAACTTTATGGATTAGATCTTCATTCCTAATGCACCTCTGTTGCATCAGGTGGGAGCACAAGAGGGTCGGTCCTGGGGCTGGTTTTGTTCAATATCTTCATTAATGATCTGGATGATGGGATGGATTGCACCCTCAGCAAGTTTGCAGATGACACTAAACTGGGAGGAGTGGTAGATACGCTGGAGGGTAGGGATAGGATACAGAGGGACCTAGACAAATCAGAGGATTAGGCCAAAAGAAATCTGATGAGGTTCAACAAGGACAAGTGCAGAGTCCTGCATTTAGGACGGAAGAATCCCATGCACCGCTACAGACTAGGGATCGAATGGCTAGGCAGCAGTTCTGCAGAAAAGGACCTAGGGGTTACAGTGGACGAGAAGCTGGATATGAGTCAACAGTGTGCCCTTGTTGCCAAGAAAGCTAACGGCATTTTGGGCTGTATAAGTAGGAGCATTGCCAGCAGATTGAGGGACGTGATCATTCCCCTCTATTCGGCATTGGTGAGGCCTCATCTGGAGTATTGTGTCCAGTTTTGGGCCCTACACTACAAGAAGGATGTGGAAAAATTGGAAAGTGTCCAGGGGAGGGCAACAAAAATGATTAGGGGGCTGGACCATGTGACGTACGAGGAGAGGCTGAGGGAACTGGGATTATTTAGTCTGCAGAAGAGAAGAATGAGGGGGGATTTGATAGCTGCTTTCAACTATCTGAAAGGGGGTTCCAAAGAGGATGGAGCTAGGCTGTTCTCAGTGGTAGCAGATGACATGACAGAACAAGGAGTAATGGTCTCCTAGTTGCAGTGGGGGAGGTTTAGGTTGGATATTAGGAAAAACATTTTCACTAGGAGGGCGGTGAAGCACTGGAATGGGTTACCTAGGGAGATGGTGGAATCTCCTTCCTTAGAGGTTTTTAAGGCCCAGCTTGACAAAGCCCTGGCTGGGATGATTTAGTTGGGGTTGGTCCTGCTTTGAGCAGGGGGTTGGACTAGATGACCTCCTGAGGTCCCTTCCAACCCTGATATTCTGTGATTCTAGGGGTCTAAAGATATCATAGGTGGACAGCAAGGGATTCCCCCGATGAAGGGGAATACCTGAGTGGTGTAGACCAGGAGTAGCCCAATCTATGTTATCCTTGCCTAACCTCTGCCTACACAGAGAGCATCAGTTGCAGAAAGGGGGCATTCCAGTGACCCCTCTGTGCAGGTCTGGCACTGGGCACTTCTGAGTCTGGTTCAAGGAATAGAGCCGGTATGACTACTACATGCAGAGTTGCCAAAATACCACATTTTTTGTGTGAAATATCATGTAATGAAACGTGATAGAATTTGGTTTCTACTGCCATTTTCCTGCTCCTCTAGCTCTACTGTCTGACTCCCCATTTGCTCTATTTTAAAAAATGTGTTTATCTGTGCAAAGAACATATTTCAAAAGACAATATGGGGGGAGGGATAGCTCAGTGGTTTGAGCATTGGCCTGCTAAACCCAGGGTTGTGAGTTCAATCCTTGAGGGGGCCATTTAGGGATCCTTATGAATGTTGTAATTACAAATCCATGTCAGTTACTTCTAAGAATATACCAACCAGTCAAACTCCAAACTTGTATTTAATTAGCTAGAATGTCTGTCTTATTTCCCAGAGAAAACCAAATTAAAGTCAAAGATTGTCATACAGATTATTTTAAAAAAAAATGCAAGTATGGAAACAAAGGGTCTCTTAGACACTTAAATGTTCCAAATGTGTAAACTAATAAAAACCTTCTGAAAATAAAACCACTCAAACAAGTACAAGAACTTGTTAGGAGAGAAGAAGGGCTAATAGGATTATTTCTATAGCTGTGAGAATTTGGAAGAACTGTCTTGTCAGGGAGATAACCTGTCAATGCCTGTCTTCTTCTTAGTGTCAAAACTGCCCTATCATTCCAGCTGAGATAGGAATCCTCAAGAAATACATGTGAAATACTTTTTCCCTCTCCTGGACTAACCTCTTTTGCCAGTGGCTACCAGGGGGGCAGCAGTCAGCTCACAAGCTTTCCCTGTAAGGTATTGTGAAACACAGATCAGATATCTTGCAGAAGGGCTTTTTAACTTCTCCCCTGGGAGTCTGAGACTGCCCATGCTTCCAACAAGCTGTGGGTTGGGTGCCAGAGATCAGCACCTACACCTAGATTGGGGGTACCTAAATCCCAGATATTTCTTCCCACAGAGCCCCTTTCCTGTGGGTTTTAATGCAGGAGGGGACTTCTGGCAAAATGTAAACAAAGTTCTCCAAATTATTGTAGATTCACTACTTATTGTGAAGCCATTTAGCATTTCTAATAAGAATTAACATTTTTAATACGTAGAGGGCAGCTGAGATTTATATGTCGACCAGTCTGATACTATTCCTTTCTTTGTAATGAGATTCTGGCACATAAATATCATTAGACACGTTGTCTTTAACAACACTGCAGTGGCATTAAATAAAATTGGGGCTATGTTAGAGTGAATGTTGTGAAATTTGTCAGTTTTGCAGATATTAGCTTTCTGTCCTGGAGTCCGACATAAAGATGCAGAATCTCATAGCTGCTTGGGTTTCAGGATAGGCGCTCAATGGCAGGGACTAGCTGAGTTAGTTAAAATCAAAGCAAGTTAACGTCAGTGTGATTGGAAACAGAAGCCATTCAGTGTGTATAGATGAGCTAAATATCATCTGTCTGATGAACTGAAAATACCTGGGATACTCAGGACTAAAGCAGTGTAATTAAAATGCCTAAAATGTTAATTCTTGTAAATATCGGCGAGAGTTCAAATGAGTGAGAGATGGGATTGAAATACTCAGTATTTACTCACACATGTTTAAAGTATGCCTGCTTCCAGTGGATTAGCCAACTCACTAATTAACCACAAAATTTGGATCAGGTGTGAACTTAAATCTGCACCCTTGCTTTAAAAGATGACAGAGAAGTCAGAATAAAACCACAGGTCATGGGCAGTGGGTATAATAGGCCAGGGGAGGCTAAACCTCCCCAATCTGTGGTCCCGCCCGCACTCTGCCCCGAGGCCCCACCCTTGCTCCCCCTTTCCCCTGAAGCCACAAGAAGAAAACAAGGAAGAAATTGTGGGGAAAAACAAAAAATGAAGGTTGGAAACAGCCACTTACAGCCAGACTGTGTGCACCTCCTCTTTACTGCAAATTGTGGGCAGAATCTTGCCTTTAAAACTAGTATGTAGATACATAAGCTGAACTTTCCCCATACTTCAGATGGTGCAAAAGTATGGGAAATACCCATGTGCATATATAGCTGGGTCAGAAGTGTTTGTGTGGAAGTCTTGAAAGTTCTTCATGGGTTTTGATAGTCCAGTTAGGGAGCAGAAATGATAGCGTGTGAGTAGGTGACCACTCACGCTGTACATACAGCAACTTGCTTACTGCAGCAAATACTTAAAGCAAGAGTTGCAGTGAATAACTTGCACCCATGTCCACAGACTGCAATATGTTCACACAAACCATTGAGCAATTTCTAGTAACGAAGACATTTATAAACAGTGAAGTCGCTTTGTTGTGAGCACAGAAAGGAGCTACATTTGAGAAATGGGATGTTCACCGGACGCTTCGTCCGGCTGTAATAGCTTGTTTGAAAAAAACTAAAAAAGTTCAGGCCAGTGTGTATTAGCTTCATGATGAACTGTTTATTATTATCCCCAAATTTCAGGGCCAGTGATCAATTTACACATGGTAAGACATTAATGGCAAACACTTTTGTTTTTACCAATAACAGAACAAAACAAAAAACCCACAAAGAACAAACAAACCCTGTAAGAAGAAAAATAATACAGGCAAAAGTCCAGCAGCAGAGTAGGGGCTATTCAGTGTATTGCACTGACTGCAGCATGTGTGATTACCTGCCTTGTGGGCAGGTGGCAAATGTGTTTTTGGTGCAAGGAGCTCATAGCCCTCAGAGGCCGTGTATGGGCTCTGGAGACCAGCATGGCTGAACTGGAGGAGCTAAGGGAGACAGAGAGGTACACAGATGAGACTTTCTGGGGCACAGTACAGCGGTCCCACCCCCAGTCTGACAGCCTGTGAGCTATTGAGGAGGATGAAAATGTCAGGAAAGGAGAACATCAGAGTGGAACAGAAGGAAATGATCCTATAGTTGGGACCCACCCCCCAGATGATGTCATAGTAGTCTCTTATACTGAGGATACCTTTCCGGGGGAGGGAACTCCAGTTATTTGGAAGAGTTAGGTCATAGCAAGGGGAGAGTCAATCATTAGCAATACAGATAGTTGGATTTGTGAAGACTGGGAGAACTGCATGGTGAAATGCCTGCTGGCTGCCGATGTTGCAGACCTCTTAAGACAGGCTTATGTGCAGTGCTGGGGAGGAGCCAGTATCTGTGGTTCATGTAGGTACCAATGACCTAGGGAAGGATAGGAGAGAAGTCCTGAAGGCCAAATTTAGGCTGCTAGGTAAGTGATTAAAGTTCCCGACCTCCATGGTAGCATTCTCTGAAATGCTTCCAGTTTCCTGCGCAGGGCCAGTTAGAAAGGCAGAACTGCAGGATCTCAGTGCATGGAGGAGACGATGGTGCTGGGAGAAGGGATTTTGGTTTATTAGAAACTGGAGAAGCTTTTGGAAAAAGGAGGAGCCTGTCCAGGAAGGATGGTCTCCACCTAAACCAAAACAGAATCCGATTGCTGGCATGTCACATTAAAAAGATCATAGAGGAGTTTTTAAACTAAGGGCTGGGGAAAGCCGACAGGTGCGGAGGAGCACACGGTTCAGACAGACACATCCCGTAGGGGAGGATTTATTAAAGAGGGTACTCTATATCCTTGTAAAGAGGAGAGGCTAGACATTGATAGAGTGCAGGTAGGAACTGAAAGGAAACAGTCAAATGAAAAAGATCCCATTCAATTATATCACATGAAGGCAGAAAACTAAATATTGACAAATGTTGTAAGTGTTTGTATACAAATGCAAGAAGTCTAAATCTTAAGAAGGGTGAACTTGAGTGCCTGGTATTAAATGAGGATATTGATATAATAGACATCATAGAAACTTGGTGGAATGAGGATAATCAATTGCACAAGGTGATTCGGGGGTAGAAAATATATAGGAATGACAGTAGGTCGCACTGGTGGGGAAGTGGCACTATATGTGGAAAAAAAGCATAGTCAAATATAGTAAAAATCTTAAATGAATTACAGTTCCATAGAATCTCTGTGGATAGAAATGCCATGTTTGAATAATAAGAGTATAGGAGGAGGAGTATACTACCGACTATCTCACCAGGATGTTGACAGTGATTGTGAAATGCTCAGGGAGATTAGAGAGGCTACGAAAACAGAAATCCCAATAATAATGGGGGATTTCAACTATCCCTATATTGACAAGGAACATATCACTTCAGGATGGGGTGCAGAGATAAAATTTCTAGAGATCAATAAATTCTGCTTCTTGGAGCAGCTAGTCCTGGCACCCGCAAGGAAAGATGCAATTTCTTGATTTAGTCCTAAGTGGCACACAGGATCTGGTCCAAGGGTGAATATGGCTGAACTGCTTGGTAATAGTGACCATAATGTAATTAAATTTAATGTCTTTTTATGGGGGGAATACCAAAGAAACCCATCACAGTAGCATTTAACTTCAAAAAGGGGAACTACACAAAAATGATCTGGAAAAAGGGGTTAACAGTGAGGTGGCAAAGTTTGCAGAATTGATACAAAATTACTCAATAGTTAAGTCCAGAGCAAACTGTGAAGAGTTACAAAGGGAATCTCACAAAATTGGGTGATTTGGGCAACAAAATGGTAGATGACATACTTTGATAAATACAAAGTAACGCACTCTGGAAAACATAATCCCAACTATACATACAAAATGACATGATCTAATTTAGCAGTAATCACTCAAGCAAGAGATCTTGGTGTCATTGTGGAGAGTTCTCTGAAAACATCCATTCAGTGTGCAGCGGCAGTAAAAAAAAGCGAACAGAAGTTGGGAATCATTAGGAAAAGTATAGACAATACAGTAAATATCATAATACCAATATATAAATCCATGGTACACCCACTACTTGAAGACTGCCTGCAGTGCTGGTCGTCCCATCTCAAAAAAGGTCTATTAGAATTGGAAAAAGTGCAGAGAAGGGCAACAAAAACGATTAGCGGCGTGGAACAGCTTCCAGATGAGGAGAGATTAGAAAGACTGGGACTGTTCAGGTCAGAGCAGAGACGACAAAGGGGGTTTATGATGGAGGTCTGTAGAATCAAGAATGGTGGGGAGAAAATGAACAAGGAAGTGTTATTTACCCCTTTGCATAATGCAAGAAGTGAGGGAGGGGGTCACTCAGTGACATTAATAGACATCAGGTTTAAAACAAACATAAGGACTCTGAATTACTACAGAGAATTCTTTCCCACATGTCTGGCTGGTGGGTCTTGCCCACATGCTCAGGGTCTAACTGATCACCATATTTGGGGTCGGGAAGGAATTTTCCCCTGGGTCAGATTGGCAGAGACCCTAGGTTTTTTTCCTTCCTCTGCAGCATGGGGATGGGGCCACTTGCTGCTTTAAACTGGAGTAAATGGTGGTTTCTCTGTAACTTGAAATCTATAAATCATGATTTGAGGACTTCAGTAACTAATCCAGAAGCTATGGGTCCATTACAGGAGAGGAGGATGAGGTTCTGTGGCTTGCAATGTTTGGGAGGTCAGACTAGAATCACTACATGTTCCTGATGGTCCCTTCTGATCTTAAAGTTTATGATTGTATGAATCTAATTCTTTGCACAACTCAGTCAACCTGTGGAACTCCTTGCCAGGGGTTGTTTTGAAGGCCAAAAACATAACTTGGTTAAAAAAAGACCTAGATGGTTAATGGAGAATAGGTCCATCAATAGCTCCATCAAGATGGTCAGGGACTCACCCCCATGTGTCCTTAAATCTCTGAGTGCCAGAATCTGGGACCGGATGAAAGGGGTTGGATCACTCAATAAATTGTCCTGTTCTGTCCATCCCTCTGAAACCACTGTCAGAAGACAGGATACTGGGCTAGATGGACCATTGTTCTGACCCAGTGTGGCTGTTCTTACAGTCCTCTAAATTTTCTGAATAGTGTCCCTGTGGGTGCTGTAAGTATATCTGCATCACTGCGCTGCTGATCAGAGAACTTCGGTAGCAGTGTCCATTGGGCCTGTGCACGTGCTGTCTCCTTGTGCTGCACCACAAGGCTAGACAGCGCATGGGGGCTAACTGTCCTCAGCTCCTTCTCAACCACCCTTGGCTAGAGATGGAGCCTTTTGCTGTCCGTCTTATTGTACTTGTGAAGATTCCAGATTGTCAGCCCTTAAAAATGCCATCCTTTAGTTATCTACAGCACAGGTAATGCAGGCCAATTCGTACTGCCCCTCCAACCTTACCTGCAGACACCAGCACTGCTAACATAGTTCCATTTCTCCTGCCCATTAATTCCATGGCTTTTCATACTCCCCTAACTCGTAGTTGTTTTGTGAGGCTAAATTACTCGGTGTTTGTGAGGTGCTTGGGTATTATGGACTATGGTTGTGAAGACTCTGGCTAGAGAGATGTATCCCTACCAATTACATGGGCCATCCAAGCCCTAGTGAATCAGGGGGGAGGGATAGCTCAGTGGTTTGAGCATTGGCTGGCTAAACCCAGGGTTGTGAGTTCAATCCTTGAGGGGACCATTTAGGAAGCTGGGGCAAAAATTGGGGATTGGTCCTGCTTTGAGCAGGGGGTTGGACTAGATGACCTCCTGAGGTCCCTTCCAACCCTGATAATCTGTCTATGATAGATGGAAAGCTCCAGATTGGCTTAGACTGGGTGCTGTCTGTTCACTGGACTCTTTTGGAGAAGATTGTTTGTTGGACCTCTAAGATTGCAAAGGAGTCACCTTTTTGCCCTCCCAGGGCAGCTCTATGGTCCCCACAGTAATTTAGCCTTGGGGGGCCTTTCTGAGTTACAGCAACCTCGCCAGGTTGCCCAATGGCCCACAGGACTGTACAGTATCTCTGCAGCATTGCATGCTGTGGCCCCTCCTTTGACCTGCCCCTCCTGGCCCAGCACGGCCTCCAAACCAAGGCTTGCAAAGAGGTCCTTGGAGGCACAGGTGCCCACTTTCAGCTTTCTCCGGAGGTGCTCCAACCCGGCTCTGCCCCTTCTCCCAAGGCACCACCCTCACTCTGCCTCTTCCTGCCCCCACTTCACCCCTCTCCCTTCCCCCCACTCTTGCTCCGCCTCTTCCAACCCACACTGCCCCTCCACCCCCCCAGTGCCTCCCTCCCGCCCGCCAATGAACCGCTGAAGGGGAGGAGCATATTGGCAGTGCCAGCCCCAGAGCACCCATGGAGTTGGCGCCTAGGCTTGTCTTACAGCTTCTTCCGCATCCTGTGTCTGCGCTGGAGCCAAATATGGGACATTTGGGGCCCCTATTCACTGCTCTGGCCCCTGTATGCAGGATGTAAATGGGCTGGGGCAGGGGTGAGGATCTGCTGCACCCATTTCTAATGTCATATACTCAGTGTTCTCGGTGTTTTCCCATTCTTTTCTGGGGGATGTTCTTGGCTGGAATATTGGAGGTAGGCTGGTGCTTGTTTTGCCATTGCTCTGTGCAGAGTGGGTGCAGAGGCTTTCCTGTCATTGGTTGTGTCACTCATGTCTTAGCTCCCCAGATCTTCCCTGCATTTTTTCACCCGTGACTCTCAGAGGACAAGACTCTCCCCCCCACGTAGAAGAATAAAGGCTACATTCACTGAATACATTATTTGCCGCTTTTAATTTTTAACTCAGCTCCAGGAGAAGGCACTTGTAGCTGGTATCCAGTGAGGGTGACAGGCAGAAAATACATTCCTACATTTTCAAAGTAATGGTTTGATTCTTGCCATCCGACTACTGCGGACGTGATGAGAATGAGAATTGTGGCGGTCTTCGTGTTGTGCTTTGTAAATGAACCTCTTTGATCTCAGGCGGGTTTCCCCTTTCTATTTTTAGATAGCTTAGGGATATCCAATGGATGGGAAGGTACTGATTCCAATGCACACAGAAAGGGGTTTCAGTTGTGGTTTTCTTCCTTGAAAAGCATTTCAGGAGAAAGAGGAGGAAAAGAAAAAAAAACTTGCAGGACCATTTCAGTTTCGTTTGGAATCTCCAGAGGTTTATCTCCAATCCCCCGGAACGGGGATTTTTCCTGAATGCATATCACATCAGCTAGATTTCTAGTAACACTCCTGACATTTTCCTTTCCTGATCTGTAGAAGAGTCATAATCTACTTCTGATGGATAATCAAAAAGGGCTTTGCAGCACTGTGGCTATGTTGATATAAGGACTTTATTGATTTAAAACACCTCTCATTTTTCTTTGTCGCCAGACGTCAGAACACATTTCCACACTTCAGATTTTGTTATTTTAAAATCACACTGTTTGCTGCTTTGAAATATTAATTACAAAATAAAAATTAACCCCATGCCCACCCCAAGCAAAACTGCAAACATCCAACCAAGTAAGAAATCTTACTTAAACCATTGAAAATGTCAGTAGCTTCTGTGTGCAGTTTTGCAGGAAGGTTGCTAAAATGAGAACAAACCTGTTTACAGTGAAAAAGCCATTCCGTTTTTTCCCCCCCTCTTCACACATCTCCTGTTGCTAAGGAAACCACTTTTCCTATCTGTGTTTAGTGCAGCTGACTCATTTAGAGTCTGTCCCTCAGTCAGCATGGATCACAGCTTGGTGTAGGAAACTGAAACAAAGGAAAACCGACTTTAACATTTTAAACAGAAATACATAAAACATACTTTACAAATATGTATAGGATTCCCTTTGTGATAGCCGTAAGGAGGGGGAAGTCCATAGAGGCGGTACAAAATGCATAGGGGATACCTCCATTTTCATTTGTTGTCTTGTGGAAGAAAGGGGAACATTATCTAGAAAATTGAGGATTCCATGCTATAAAATGAATTCCGTCCCTTAAGACCATGCAGGTTTGGAGGATGATGACGGAAGGAAATCCTTCTGATCATATGCTTGATCCAAAGCCCATGCAAGTCTGTGGGGAAAAACTCCCATTGACTTCAAAGGGCACTGGAGATAAACCTTCCCAGAAATATTTAAGGGAACATAGGAGAATCTCATTTCCTCTCCCGGTTTTCTCCTTAGTTTAATTTTTTAATGAAGGCCAAGTTTCGTAAGCCATCTTAACCATATTTCTTAATATGCACGCTCCAAAATTGCACATGCATACTTGTGAAGATGTGGTTTGCTGTGCTTATGGCTTTGTGTGTCTCAAAAGTTTTGCACATCTTTTGTTGTGCAAATGCAGTTGGATAGTTAGAGGATTTATTTGTATAGATTGGATTTTTTTGCATGTTTGGTATTGCCCACCCAAAGCAGTCAATAATCATGAGGTTGGATTAAAAATAATAAACTTCAGGTTCTTTTTTATTTGCCTTCTGATTCTTGAGCCTTTTGGATTCATGTTTTCAAGCTTGTCTCCACAACCATGAGGCTGTAAACTTTAGCTGCTGTTTTTTTGTTCATTTATTTTAAATTAGGATGGAGATTCTCACATAATCACATGACTCTAGGAGCTGGGGCTTTAAGAAAAATACCAGAATTCCATGAGATGTTCCAGAGTTTGCAACACTGCAAGTCTCAAAAATCTGCACATTCAGTATTGGGCCTCGGTATCAGCAGTGAAGCTTTAGGGCTAAGAGAGTTTCCACTGGGAGATGAAAAGCCTATTAGGAGATGAAAGGTGATGTTGAAAGAGAGGACTTCTCCTTGACCCCTGGGGCATGTTCTGAAAGGGGCAGGGGAATCCCTCCACATTTTCAACATCTCCTCCTGTGATTTTCAAGTATCAAGACTTTTCACCCTCTCGGACCAGCCCTTTACACTTTCATCCTCAGGGAGCTAGAGTCAGGTGTCTTGGATCAAGAATAAGGAAACTCTTAACCAAGTCCTTGACTGCTTCTCCCTGACATATGCAGATCTCCTGGCATGGATGTCTTACAGCTCAGGTGTATTGTCCAGCATCTGCTTCTCTCAGAGATTTCTTCTCTAGAAGTTAGTTGTTTACTGGTGTCCCTCTGGTCATTATTTCCCATATGTTGTGTCACCATTCACTGTCATTTCTGACCCACAAACCCAAGGGGCTGTTGTAACCCTCTGGTTAGTGTGCGTTACAGGTCCACCGCTCTGCTGATCTGCAGAGGATATGACTTGATAGAGTCCCTCGCTATACAGTCTTGGCTTAAGATCTTGCAGCTCATGCTTTTAGGTCAGGAAGTCACTGGTTCGATCCATGGTGTGACTGCCAAGAGGCGTCCATCACTGTATGACAACAGATGCAGTGATTTCTTCACATTTCTACACGCAGCCGAAGCAGGGGTGCAATTAGAGTTCTCTGCATGTTTGTTCTGCTTTTCTTTCTGGGCTAGGAGTGTGCGTAGAGCATCCCTCCCAGATGGAGCCGCTGGCTGTGGAGGAGAGATTGCTGGCTGGGACTGCTGCTGAGCTGCGTGAGCAGTGTTTGTTGGAAACGGCTATCTGTCATTCCTCTGATCCCCAGCAGGGGGCGATACATTTCTACACCATCTCCTTTCTGTTTGGCATGGCATGGAGTGCCAGGAAAATGGACCTCCCTGCTGTCAGAGCAGGGTGGTCAGAGCCCGTGCCAGAATCCCGGGGGCTAGGTTGGGGGTCAGAACCAGGGTCGGCATGTAAGAGCGGTAGCCCGAGTTTGGGGTCCTAGTACCAATGCCAGGGGGGAAGAAAGGGAGCCAGGGTTCAAGGAGCAAAGTTAGGGTCTGTAGCCAGAGACTGAGTTCAAGCACCAAAGCTCAGGGTCAAAGCTGAAGATGAAACTCTAATACCAAAACCAGGGGTAAAAAGATGGAGTCAGATCCCAGGTCCTGGAGCCAGGGGTCGAGATTGGAGTCAGAGTTCAAGGGCAGAAGCTGAGGGTCCGAGCTGGGGTCAGGAGTCCAAGAGTGAGCTGAGAGGCAGGTCTGGTGTTACGGCTGGCATGAGAGTCCATCTCATTGCACAGACACTGCCTGGGAGCTCCTCTTGGGCTTAAATAGGGCGCCTGGATCAATCAGGGGCCATGAGAGAAGCTGTCCAGCCGTCCAAGGTGGTACCTCCTGCAGAGTTTATCTCCAAAGTATTTGTGTGGCAATAATGTATGCAGCCCTGCTACAACTGCTAGGTAGCGGTGTGGCAGCATCAGGCACCCTGGAGACCTGGGTCCTAGTCCCATCCCAGCAGGACCTCACACCTGCACGGCCTGCTGCTTTGATTGTTGTTCAGTGCAGAGATACTGTGGAGGAATGGTTTCAGAGTAGCAGCCGGGTTATCCGCAAAAAGAAAAGGAGGACTTGTGGCACCTTAGAGACTAACACATTTATTTGAGCATAAGCTTTTGTGATTTGTTAGTCTCTAAGGTGCCACAAGTCCTCCTTTTCTTTTTGTGGAGGAATGAATGATGCTGTAGTCAGTGTCTCACCAAGTGGGTCTGCAGGAGGCTCTAGATGTCCTTAAACTGTAGTCCCTGCATCTTAGAAACCATGTGACGTGATTGGGCAATAACTAAAACCAGGAAAGCTATCAGAAGTCAAGTTGGGGAGAAGAGTGTTTTTAATTCAAATGACGGTACAGTATTTTAGGCAGAGGTCACCAGACAGGAGAGGTTTTTGCAGAGTTGTGTGGAGATTTAGCTTTTGAGTTCAGATTTGGTCCTGAATTCCTAAAACCTGCTTGCTTGATAATTCCTAATTCTGCAAGTAGGTCATGCATGCTCTCTCCTTTTCTGTACCCAGAAAATGTGATAGATCTAAATAATAACCCTTCCTTTCCTTGCTCTTTCATGTTGGGTGTCACTGAGGTGTTCAATAAGGTTTGCTTTTTGTTTCATCTCTTTTGAAGCTGTGAAACTACCTCAAACGTAGGAGCTAATTCAGTCTGGCATTTCTAGGTCCAAAGAGTTTTTGGTAAGATTTGAATATTATCGTCCCCCCGCCACAAACACGGAACATGCCAAGGACAAACTGAAACGACTACGGAGGTGCTGTGAAGTCTTACGGAGTTCACATCAGTAACGGAGTAGCTTCTAAAGCCTTTATTCAAGCTACAGTTTCAGTCCATGCCGATGGCAACTTACACACGTCCTACAAAAGAAGCCCAGATCCAAATTGCATACCTCCAGTTCACTCCTCAAGTGTTCTGACATTGCCAGTAATTCCTCCAGCTTTCAGTAGTTTACCATGGCACATGGGACAGTTTCAACCCACCCCACCAGCATCTGTAATCCTCGGACACGCAATGCAGGTGCTTTCTCAGTTGCTGCAGGCCTCATGGGGGAATGCGGTGGCCATATGCACTGCCTCTCACACGATATGCTTTGAGATTCCTAATAGTAATTGACAGGTTTCAGAGGAACAGCCGTGTTAGTCTGTATTCGCAAAAAGAAAAGGAGGACTTGTGGCACCTTAGAGACTAACCAATTTATTTGAGCATGAGCTTTCGTGAGCTACAGCTCACTTCATCAGATGTTTACCGTGGAAACTGCAGCATAAAGTCTGCTGCAGTTTCCACGGTAAACATCTGATGAAGTGAGCTGTAGCTCACGAAAGCTCATGCTCAAATAAATTGGTTAGTCTCTAAGGTGCCACAAGTCCTCCTTTTCTTTTTGCTAATAGTAATTGTTGCTCATCCTTTACAAAATAAAGGGATTACTTATTCCTTTCATATATGAGAACCAGTTATCCTTCTGAGACTGCTGCTGTTCTTTTCTCCTCTTCCACTGAAAATTGTTCAGAAAGGATCTCAGTGGTTATACAGACAACAAAACCTAAATAGCTTGTAGGTTTTTCATGTAGGCACATTTATTGTGCAGTACTTGTCCCCATGAGACTCCACATAAATATGATAGCATGAGAGTGGAAGCAAAAAAGGATGGATGTAAACAGGTTCTTGATCTACATATGATCACCATATTTGCTCTCTAACTTCAGCAATTCTGTAATACCAGTTCCTGGCCTGTGGCTAAGTTTTTCCCCTTTGAGAGTCTTTATATTAAGCATGAAGATGATTAACAACTCTACCTAAATATCTCCAACATTACAAAGAGATAAAGACGAAGGGCTACGGCCTGCTCTGCATTTCCTGGGCATGAGTGTCTGAGCTGGTGGAAAATGTGCGGAAGTTATTCCATGTAAAGGTAAGCTCTTCCTCTGGCAGGATGCTGGCAGTGAATAGCAGTGTTACTCCTGCTACATCAGAGGGGAAGGTGTGTGTTAAAAGCAAGCCCGGTTGAAGGGAAAAGCAGCTGTCCCGTTCAGTGCTCTCTGCAGCAGGCATTCTGGTGTCAGACCGGAACTAATCTTGAGCTAAGAAATGAAATGTAGGTTCCAGTAGGCCTGAGTTAAAGGATCTCGCGCATAAAAGGGAGAGGATGAGACGATGCTGCCACTGCATGCTAAGCAGCAGCGTCTCTGTGAAGAAACAGGCACCGATTGCACATCTGCCTTTTGGGGGGCTGATGTAGTTATCTCTTGGCTTAACCTTTCATAAGAACATAAGACTCACTGCTGATGTCATCTTTGCTTCTGTCTCTTTTGTTTAAGTAAAGTCCAGCTCAGCATCTGTGCCAGCCAGCCAGCTCTGTGTTTTCACACCTTCCCTACTGGCATGGCCATCAGAAGTGATGGTACCGGAGGCAGCGTCAGAGATGGGCCCCAATTCAGCCGCTGATTGAGGGCCTGTTTCAAAGTCATTGAAGTCAATGGAAAGACTCCCATTGCCTTGAATGATCTTGGAATTAGGCCCAGGGAGTAGGTGGGGCACAGGGCTCCTCTTTCAGTAAATCAGGGCTGGCTTGAGTCGGCCACCAAGGCGGTGCCGCCTTTGCAGAGCAAGTGTGTATTAAAAACTAAGTACATAGCCAGGTTTTGTTTCTCCTTCTACTTTTTAAAGTCTCCAGCTCACTGCTTCTTACATGAGGGTTGCAGCATTAGGCCCTAAATATGGTTGAGATTTTCAAGGTTGTATAAAGGAATCAAATTAATAGAGGACGTGCGTCGAAATCCCCTTGTTTGGTTTTGAAAATCTCAACCATTGTGTCTAATGCCTATTATACCAATTTCTTGTGCTTCCCTTATGTACTTTCAGTTACTTCATTTTGGTTCCGTATCACACTCCTTAAAACTCAGGTTTTAGTTTCTGCGAGGTGTCTTTTACAGATCTTGCTCTAATTATTATACATTTCTAGTGACATTTAAAATTATGGGTGAGTTTTGCATAATTATTTTGATATGCATTATTATGACACACAAAATTTCATCTTTGCTCTATCCTGTGAATGATGCCAGACCTTTGTTTAGCAATAGTAAGGATAATTTCATCCATTATGGCTTGAACAAACACAGTTTTAAAATATCTGATCCTGTATATAGGGTATGCCAGGAATATAAATTTTTATTATAGCATTTATTAAATTTCTAGTATATTATGTATTGCACATGCAAACAATGTGCTAAAAAACCAATAAGGTTGCAAAGTCAAGTACTCAAAAGTTAGGAAATTCTAAAATTAAGGTTGCCTGTCAAAAAAGAAAAAGATTTGTTTCTGAGGAAACCCAACCAAAATTCAAAGAATTTAATTTTCCTCAAAAATTTTTAGGTAGGGAGAGAGAATCGCTTCCCAATCAACTCAAGACTAAAGGCCCAATCTTGTAATGATTTATACCCGTGAATAACTCTTACTTCAGTGAGACTGTTGGCATGTGTGAGGTTACTCATGTGCACTAGGAAAGTAAATTGTATATTTTTATTGCCAGTGTTTTGCCCTTTTTTAGGAAAGATCTATCCCCACGGTCTCCCTTTGCTCTTCATTTCACCTCATCCTCCTATCTGTTCACATCTCCCAACTGGAAAGAAGGAGGGCTAGGACCATGTAGCCAAATAGCTCTTCAAGGGCCACAGTTTGGGGACCCTAAGACATTTTGAATTTAGATCTACGTAGGAAAAAGGGCTTTTCTAGTAACTCAGTGTTCAGTCACTTCTCATACCTACAATCACACACACACAGATTATTTCTCATTTTATTTTATGCTAAACAAAGGCCACTTACCAGAAAGGCAGATTATATGCTTCTCTTCTTGTCCACGATAAAGATCTGCACGAACGGGTTGGCTGAATGTCACTCAGGCTCTCCAGGAGTTTGTAATAAAGCTTTTTACAGGTAAGTAGAACATATTTGCTTGCTGCTGTATTATTGGTTCATTATATATTATAGTGGTAGGTTCACCATAATTTCTGGAGTAGTGTTTTTATGCACAGATAAACACATTAGTATTTGGCACAGAATTGTTATGCACTACTTAGAGAAGTCCTTAGGAGATATTTATTCTGCTCCCAAATGAGTGGCCTCTTTCTAGTTATAAAACAATGTAGTTTTAGCTCAAGGTCATTGTTTGTCTTCTTTCATCTTATAAGTAAGCCATTAATTGAAGCCAGTGTTCCTCAAACCGGCCTTGGAACTGCCTGATCCAGGCTGTGATAGGCTCAATGTCTGTCTGTTTCTCATATTGTGCTGGGCCACCTTGTAACCATGAGGATTTTCTCTTCTGAGCAAGCCCCAGTATGGGGGATCCTTTTCGTTGCAGTGGAGATTCCGAACAAACATTGTCTTTGTTGGCTTGTAGATTTAGGAAAGCGTCTCTCCACCCCAGATGGGCTGAGTTTTTATTAGGGTTTGATGAAGTTTTGATGTATTCTGAGAAGAAATGCTTGGCTCTGGAGGCAGTCCCAGATTTGGCAAAGTTAAGCATTTTAGTCATCGTTAATATCGCCCCCACTCCTCATTTATTCTGAGGCCTACTCTCTCTCTAGCACAACTTTTTCTCCTGATGCAGCTGCACAGAACCCTTTTAATTCCCTTTAACCCCACTGGCTAATAGACCTTATTTATTTTTGTATTCCTGTCACAGTCTGGCTGGCCCTTAAAGAGGAGTGGGCTCAGCTTTGCTTGTGACCTAGCTGCTATCCCTCAGCTGGTTCTGATTTGGCTATTTAACGATAATTAGTGACCCCAGCTATGCAAGGGTCAGGAAAGCCAACACAAAGGAAAAAACCCCAGGAGAGAGCAGGTAGGGAGTTCCCACGCTCTGGGAAGGCAGACTGAAGAAGATGACCGGCATGGAATTAGTCCCTGTCGTAGGCCCTGAAAAGTGGGCAAGGCACAGAGATGCCATTCGGAGGGGGTCAGCAGTCCAGGAGAGGAAGGAAGAGCTGGGAGGATTTAAGGAGAAGCCGGAAGCTTGGGAATCAGTGGAGAAGCTGCAGGGAAATAGCCCGTGGGGCTTGGAGGTAGGAAGTGGACCAGGGAAATAACAGCACATCTGAAGGAGCAAATCTAGTTCCTCAATACAGGGTCCCTGGGCTGAAATCCAGAGCAGAGGGTGGGCCTCGGTTCCCCTACAAGCCCCGAGGAAGGGTCATCATGGCCAGGATAAGGACTGTTGAGCCCAGGGAGGGATTAGACAGGATTTAACTGGAGGGCTGATTGAGTCAGGTCACTGTGAAGTCAAAGTGAGGGTCAATGGGATGGTACAGGTGGAGACTCCAGCAGCACCATGCCCCAGCACAAGGCCGTGTCACTGCGGCGAGTGCAGCCGCTTACAATTCCCCTACATTTTTCTGGCCAGCTCAGACTGACTCTGTGAACTTGTTCGGCTGCCTAAACCCTTCTCTGTTTCCCTGGCCAGGGCTGGTTTGTTTTCTTTAAGCTTGGGACCTTGGAGCCGTTTCCCGCAAAGTCTGTGGCTCACTTTTCAAAGGGATTGGAGTCTGTTGAATCTTTTCTTGCCAACTTTGAAAGACTGCCCCACCTTCTTCCTTCCCCAAGGATGATGACTCCTTCCATTGTGCTGTCTAGAATACTTAGTCCTGCCATGAGTGCAGGGCACTGGACTAGATGATCTCTTGAGATCCCTTCCTATGTCCTGTGATTCTGTGTGCTGGATAAAAAAGAGACTAGGGCCACGCCAAAGAAAGAGCCTCAGAAAATGACCGACAGCATCAGGTGAAGATAAGGAAAAGCACCATGCCAGTACCATGAACGATATGACAGCATGGCTACTGTGAACAGGTGACCACAGACACAAGGTTGATAATTATCCTGAACCCTGGCACAATGCACACATCACACATGCAAGCAGCTGAGTGACCCTGGGTAAGTCATGTCACCGCTCTGTTCCTCAGTTTTCCCATCTCTGAAATGGGGGTGATGATGATAATGACCCTCTTTGTAAAGCACTCTGAGATCTCTGGCTGAAAGGCGCTATAGAAGAGCGGGGTGGTCTTGTCATTATTTTATTATAAAATAGCATTATCAGCGTCTTGGTCTCCGGGCGAGTGCTGTGTTCCTAAATTATGCCACTAGTTTAGAAGACATTAATTGCTTTTCTAAATTAACTCAGTGAAAATGACGCGACCAAATGCCATGCTTTTACTAAATAAGAAAAAAGTTTGATTTTGGTTAAGATTACTCTGCATTATTAACTTACTTAATTATCATATGGGATGGTTCAATGATCAGACAATTAAAGTAGTAAGATGCTCAGATGGAAAAGTTCATCAGTTTGTTAGACAATGGGAAAAGGTAAAACAATTTCAAATATTGTTCTTAGAAATCATTTGGGATGAAAATAGTATTAATTAAATTTTGAACTGGTTAAGTTTGTTATCTATAAATATTTCACAGATTAACCACTGTGACATAATTATACTTTAGGTAATGGCTGAGCTACTTCAGCAACAGAGTGAATTGCTGTTCTAGGTAAAACTATTTTAAAGTCACTGTTGATTTCAGTTTTACTGGAGTCAGGGGAGTTATACTCTGTACCTACTGAAGCATGGGGGATGGGCAGGCATATGCCTGCCCACATCTGAAGGTCTCCCTCGCCACTGGACCCAGGCATCAAATAATTTTGGGAGACGACAAATGAAAAAACAGAGATGGGAGTATGGGTCACTTGTGTAAAATCAGGAGTCCAGAGGGGACACCAAGCAGAGAGCTCCAGGGAGTTAGTCTGCGACTGAGATCAGAATCTGGGGCTAGAGCTTTAAGATGCAGGTTCGTTAATGGGTTCCAGCTGAGCCTTACTGTTTCATTGAAGCATTTGTGATCTAAGCCCTATTGAAATCAATAGTTGTCTATCATTATTGTAACCCTGCTGCCAGCTGTTGTTGGCTGCAACACGGGTCAGGTTAAGGTGGCATGGGGTTCCTCTTAAAATTAACAAACACACTGGTGCAAGCCTCTACCCAGAAACCCTGGGGAAAACCTTCTCTGGGTGCCCTTAACAGGCAATACTTCTCTGCTGCCAAGTGCTGAGTCTGTGTATAAAACAGGAGAAAACTAATAAAAGGGAACAAAAGAACACAGAATCAACTTGGGGAAACCTAGCACCAATAAACTAACAATAGAGCTGTATGAATAATAAGTAAAGCACTCACCCCCACGGTAATGTTAGCAGTAGTCCTTTACCTCACTTCCCTACCCACTGGTGTGAACATCCAGTAAGTCAATGTCCCTTTATCCCATCATCTCCCCACTCCTCCTCCACTGCACCCCACTCTCAGCTTGGCATCAGTGGGTAGCATAGTCCCAGAGTCCAGGAGTGCACTCAGCCAGGCCAGCTCCAGCCCATGTCTACTCCTGAGGTCCACCACCTAATCCAGCTATTGGGATTTCATCTTTATTGGTACTGGGGAGGCAAGGGGGCCTACATTTGAGTTCCCTTGGCTTTGTTGGTTCTTTCTGCAGCTTCAGCAAAGAGCCATCTCTCTACCCTTGTTTTAGAAGGTCTTTGGGTGAGAAGGAACAATGGCATGTGGCCTGGCCCAGCCCGGCCTGGTCCGGTCCGGTCCCGTCCCGCCCCGCCCTGCCCCCCTCTTACTTCTACCCCACTCTGGCTACCCCACCAATCTGGAGTTTGAGTAGAGTTCTGGTGAGCCCCCAAGGTGTCACGTGGAGTTCTGGGTAGAAAGCTTATGCAAATGAGAGGAACCAAGAGAGGAACAGTGGCAGAGAGCGCCTTCCCCTATAGAATGTCTGTTTGCTCTTTTCCCCTGTTTCCGAACAGACGGTAGGAGTGAGCTCGCTCCTACCTCCAGAGCTTCAGACCTCAGGGTTTACATTAACCTCACTGTTTGTATGACCATAGCACATAGACCCCAGCTTGTAGTCCTGTTGTGGTAGTCACTGTGCAATCACATAGGTTCCACCTCAAAATCCTTGCATTCTAACCAGACAGCACAGACCAAGAGTGGCAGGGGAAAAGGGCACATAGAGGTGACTTGCTCAGGGTCACATAGCAGGTAAGCAGGGATAAGGTTCAGATCCAGATCTGCACACTCCCCAGACTTGTGCTCTGTCCACTGATCCATGCTTACAACAATGGACTTTGGTTAAACAATTGTGGGGAGAGTTTCTAGGATGGAAACACTTTTCCACTGGGTACTGGTTTCAGAGTAACAGCCGTGTTAGTCTGTATTCGCAAAAAGAAAAGGAGGACTTGTGGCACCTTAGAGACTAACCAATTTATTTGAGCATAAGCTTTCGTGAGCTACAGCTCACTTCATTGGATGCATACTATGGAAACTGCAGAAGACATTATATACACAGAGACCATGAAACAATACCTCCTCCCACCCCACTCTCCTGCTGGTAATAGCTTATCTAAAGTGACCACTCTCTTTACAATGTGTATGATAATCAAGGTGGGCCATTTCCAGCACAAATCCAGGTTTTCTCACCCCCCGCCCCACACAAACTCACTCTCCTGCTGGCAATAGCTCATCCAAACTGACCACTCTCCTTACAATGTGTATGATAATCAAGGTGGGCCATTTCCAGCATAAATCCAAGTTTAACCAGAACGTCTGGGGGGGTGGGGAGTAGGAAAAAACAAGGGGAAATAGGCTACCTTGCATAACGACTTGGCCACTCACAGTCTCTATTTAAGCCTAAATTAATAGTATCCAATTTGCAAATGAATTCCAATTCAGCAGTTTCTCGCTGGAGTCTGGATTTGAAGTTTTTTTTGTTTTAAGATAGCGACCTTCATGTCTGTAATTGCGTGACCAGAGAGATTGAAGTGTTCTCCGACTGGTTTATGAATGTTATAATTCTTGACATCTGATTTGTGTCCATTTATTCTTTTACGTAGAGACTGTCCAGTTTGACCAATGTACATGGCAGAGGGGCATTGCTGGCACATGATGGCATATATCCCAATTGGTGGATGTGCAGGTGAACGAGCCTCTGATAGTGTGGCTGATGTTATTAGGCCCTGTGATGGTGTCTCCTGAATAGATATGTGGGCACAGTTGGCAACGGGCTTTGTTGCAAGGATAGGTTCCTGGGTTAGTGGTTCTGTTGTGTGGTATGTGGTTGTTGGTGAGTATTTGCTTCAGGCTGGGGGGCTGTCTGTAGGCAAGGACTGGCCTGTCTCCCGAGATTTGAGAGAGTGTTGGGTCATCCTTCAGGATAGGTTGTAGATCCTTAATAATGTGTTGGAGGGGTTTTAGTTGGGGTCTGAAGGTGACGGCTAGTGGCGTTCTATTATTGTCTTTGTCGGGGCCTCTCCTTCTGCCCCTCCACCCCCATGAACATGATACAGTTCTGTGGTGACCCAGAATCCTATTTTCGACGTCTCCGACTCAAGGAATATTTCCAAAATACCTCTGAACAACATACTAATCCACAGAGGCCTCCCTACCAACATTACAAAGAGAAGGATTCTAGGTGGACTCCTCCTGATGGTCGAAACAGCAGACTGGACTTCTACATAGAATGCTTCCGCCGACGTGCACGGGCTGAAATTGTGGAAAAGCAGCATCACTTGCCCCAGAACCTCAGCCGTGCGGAACACAATGCCATCCACAGCCTCAGAAACAACTCTGACATCATAATCAAAAAGGCTGACAAAGGAGGTGCTGTTGTCATCATGAATAGGTCGGAATATAAACAAGAGGCTGCTCGGCAGCTCTCCAACACCACTTTCTACAAGCCATTACCCTATGATCCCACTGAGAGTTACCAAAAGCAACTACAACATTTGCTCAAGAAACTTCCTGAAAAAGCACAAGATCAAATCCAAACAGACACACCCCTGGAACCCCGACCTGGGATATTCTATCTACTACCTAAGATCCATACATCTGGAAATCCTGGGTGCCCCATCATCTCAGGCATTGGCACCCTGACAGCAGGATTGTCTGGCTATGTAGACTCCCTCCTCAGGCCCTACGCTACCAGCACTCCCAGCTACCTTCGAGACACCACTGACTTCCTGAGGAAACTACAATCCATCGGTGATCTTCCTGATAACACCATCCTGGCCACTATGGATGTAGAAAGAAAAGGAGTACTTGTGGCACCTTAGAGACTAACCAATTTATTTGAGCATGAGCTTTCGTGAGCTACAGCTCACTTCATCGGATGCATACCGTGGAAACTGCAGCAGACTTTATATACACACAGAGATCATAAAACAATACCTCCTCCCACCCCACTGTCCTGCTGGTAATAGCTTATCTAAAGTGATCATCAAGTTGGGCCATTTCCAGCACAAATCCAGGTTTTCTCACCCCCCCCCCCACACACAAACTCACTCTCCTGCTGGTAATAGCCCATCCAAAGTGACAACTCTCTACACAATGTGATAATCAAGGTGGGCCATTTCCTGCACAAATCCAGGTTCCAGGATGTAGAAGCCCTCTACATCAACATTCCACACACATTCCAAAGATGGACTACAAGCCGTCAAGAACACTATCTCCACTATCACCGCTAACCTGGTGGCTGAACTTTGTGACTTTGTCCTTACCCATAACTGTTTTACATTTGGAGACAATGTATACCTTCAGATCAGCGGCACTGCTATGGGTACCCGCATGGCCCCACAGTATGCCAACATTTTTATGTCTGATTTTAGAACAACTCTTCCTCAGCTCTCGTCCCCTAACGCCCCTACTCTACTTGCGCTATATTGATGACATCTTCATCATCTGGACCCATGGAAAAGAAGCCCTTGAGGAATTCCACCATGATTTCAACAATTTCCATCCCACCATCAACCTCAGCCTGGTCCAGTCCACACAAGAGATCCACTTCCTGGACACTACAGTGCTAATAAACAATGGTTACATAAACACCACCCTATACCGGAAACCTACTGACCGCTATTCCTACCTACATGCCTCCAGCTTTCACCCTGACCACACCACACGATCCATCGTCTACAGCCAAGCTCTGCGATACAACCGCATTTGCTCCAACCCCTCAGACAGAGACAAACACCTACAAGATCTCTATCAAGCATTCTTACAACTACAGTACCCACCTGCGGAAGTGAAGAAACAGATTGATAGAGCCAGAAGAGTTCCCAGAAGTCACCTAGTACAGGACAGGCCTAACAAAGAAAATAACAGAATGCCACTAGCTGTCACCTTCAGCCCCCATCTAAAACCCCTCCAACGCATTATTAAGGATCTACAACCTATCCTGAAGGATGACCCAACACTCTCTCAAATCTCGGGAGACAGGCCAGTCCTTGCCTACAGACAGCCCCCCAACCTGAAGCAAATACTCACCAACAACCACATACCACACAACAGAACCACTAACCCAGGAACCTATCCTTGCAACAAAGCCCGTTGCCAACTGTGCCACATATCTATTCAGGGGACACCATCACAGGGCCTAATAACATCAGCCACACTATCAGAGGCTCGTTCACCTGCACATCCACCAATGGGATATATGCCATCATGTGCCAGCAATGCCCCTCTGCCATGTACATTGGTCAAACTGGACAGTCTCTACGTAAAAGAATAAATGGACACAAATCAGATGTCAAGAATTATAACATTCATAAACCAGTCGGAGAACACTTCAATCTCTCTGGTCACGCAATTACAGACATGAAAGTTGCGATATTACAACAGAAAATCTTCAAAACCAGACTCCCGTGAGAAACTGCTGAATTGGAATTCATTTGCAGATTGGATACAATTAACTTAGGCTTGAATAGAGACTGTGAGTGGCCAAGTCATTATGCAAGGTAGCCTATTTCCCCTTGTTTTTTTCCTACGCCCCACCCCCCAGATGTTCTGGTTAAACTTGGATTTATGCTGGAAATGGCCCACCTTGATTATCATGCACATTGTAAGGAGAGTGATCACTTTAGATAAGCTATTACCAGCAGGAGAGTGGGGTGGGAGGAGGTATTGTTTCATGGTCTCTGTGTATATAATGTCTTCTGCAGTTTCCACAGTATGCATCCAATGAAGTGAGCTGTAGCTCACGAAAGCTTATACCCACTGGGTACTGTGACCGTCAAACAGCTGTCATGGGGTAATAACTTTTGGTTGCTATGGGCCTGAGCCAAAGCCCACTGAAGTGAAGTGTCTTTCCATTGCATCAGGCCTCATACGTGACACCTTGTTTTCACCCCTAATACTGTGTCCATTTGAAGCGTGCCTGAATTTTCTTGTTTGAAAAGGCTCAAGGAGCTCGATCCACATCCTGGGCAAAGAGAAATGTTGTTCTTCTGGCCTCGTTTTCAATGGTGTAGATGACATTTAATAAAATGTCCTAGGCTCAAGCACAGATCAGTGCCCTGGAAAATAAATCCCAACGTTAGAATCAAATAAACCCGCACGTGAGAGGCAGAAAAACGACCCAGGCCAGCTGTGCTTCTCCAAATCAAATAGTGTCTTTAAAAAAAAAAATGACTTTTTTACAACCCTTGTGCTCCGCTCTCTAACCTGTTCTTTGTGACAAGTGGCAACGTTGCTCCTCCCAGAACTGTATCTGATGTGACCATTCAGCTGCAGCTTACCATTTCAGTGTCTATGCACGATCATTTTCACTGCACGCCTCTCTCTAGTCCACTGAATTCGCCCTTGGGGAATGTTTTTCAAATCTGAGGTGGAACAAAGATAGATGTACTGATTCTTTTAGCCCCTGCTCTGCTGCTTGTTCCTGACTATGTCTCAGTGACCCCAGAATATGCGCTTCCCTATGTGTTGTACACACACCCACATATGACAGAATTGCCCACAACAATACTTTAGTTCTTATACAGCTCTTGTCAGCAGTAGATCTCAGAGTTTACAAAGCAGGTCAGTATTATTATCATCCCCATTTTATAGATGGGGAAACCGAGGCACATAGAAATGCTGAAGGTCACCCAGCAAGCCAGTAGTAGAGCCAAGACTGAAACCCAGGTCTTCTGAATACGAGCACAGCACTCAATCTACTGGACCACACTTCCAAGACACACAAAACATCTTCTTACACATCTTCTACATCAGGGGTTCTCAAGAGGTGGCAGGGTGTGGTACCTCATCCTCCCTCACCCTTTTTATCTGGTGTGACCAATCTGCCTCATTCTGGCTGCCACCAAGTTCTCTGGAGCAGGGATTGTCTTGTTTGCTGCCCAATGGGGCCTTGATCTTTGACTGGATTCCCAGGTGCTATCGTAATACAAATAATAGTAGTAACAATAACCCCAGTTTTATGCCAATGTAACTTAACAATGGCCATGCTGAGCCAGACCAATGGTTTGTCTAGCCCAGTATCCTGTGTCTGACAATGGCCAGTGCCAGGTGCATCAGAGCAGTGGTTCTCAACCTTTCCCAACTACTCTACCCCTTTCCAGAGTCTGAAGCCCAAGCCCCGTAGCCTGGGGCTGAAGCATGTAACTTAGCTGCATAGGTCCCACAGTGGGGCCCCAGGCAGTTGCCCTGCTTACCACCCCCTAGTGCCAGTCCTACACTTGCAACTCCCCCAACCCTGACCTGTGATCCCCCTGGGGGTTGTGACCCTCCAGCTTGAAAAACACTGATTTGATGTCCCCCGCCCCCGAGGTACACATACCCCTGGATGAGAACCACTGTGTCAGAAGAAATGAACAGAACAGGGCAGTTTCAAATGACCCATCCCGTCATCCAGTCCCAGCTTCTGTCACTTAGAGGTCTGGGGCCATGATTTAGTCTAGTTTAAACCTGCAAGTGATCCATGCCTCATGCTGCAGAGGAAGGCAAAGTCCCCTGCAGGGTCTCTGCCAATCTGACCTGGGGGGGGAATTTTGGGATCAGTTAGACTCTAAGCACGCAGGTGAGCCCCACCAGCCAGACACCGCAGGAAGAATTCTCTGTAGTAACTTTGAACCCTCCCCATCTAGTGCCCCGTCACATATAAGTGTGAGGCTGCATGGTTTTTACACAGCCTCCAAGGCATGAAGTGACCAAAGTGATCATCTGGGCTGACCTCCTGTATAGCAGAATTTCCCCAAAATGATTCCTAGAACAGAGCTTTTAGGAAAAAACCTCCAATCGTGTTTTAAAACTTGCCAGTGATGGAGAGTCCACCATGACCCTTGGTAAATAGTTAATTACCATGGGTGGTGGGTGAACCACCATCTGGGGGAGGCTAGCCCACAGCCAGCTCCCCCCCCCCCCCGAGGACCCGCTCCCCTTCCCTGCTGGAGCCTCCCCTCCTCGTGGCTGCCAGCCCCCCGCCCCAGCCACTGCTCATGGGTGGCTGGCGTTCAACCCCCCCCCTCCCCCCGGCGCCCTAGCTCAGGGTGTGCAGGTGGGCGGCATGTGGCCCCCAGCACTGGGTGGGTGTGCGTCCGTTCCCCCCCCCCCAAGTACAGGGCAGGCAGCCCCAGCGCCTCCAGCCCCCCACTCCCTGAGCCAGGGGCCCCCAGCACCCTAGTCCTAGCTCCAGCATGCTGCTTCCCTGAAGAGGAGCAGCCTGCCTGGGCTGGGGGCAAGCAGGGTTTCAAGGAGGATCAGGCACAGCCTATGCCACACGCCACCCATGTTAATTACCCTCAAACAGTTAAGGTGCAGACAGGTGAAAAACTTTGATTAACGGGTGGTATTGTAATTAACATAGCCCATTCTACGGAGATGCCCATTACTCCCTCCTTATGGAGATGACTGAAAGGGACTTGCTTGGCCATTTTCCTTTCTATTTCTCATTCCGCGGCACAGACCAAGGGATGTGCTGGCTGCCCTTCCCACAGCCCCCATTGGCCTGGAGCAGCGAACCGCAGCCAGTGGGAGCCGAGATCGGCTGAACCTGTGGACGCGGCAAGTAAACAAACCGGTCTGGCCTGCCAGGGACTTTCCCTGAACAAGCGGCGGTCCTCGTTTGAGAACGACTGTCTTTGTGGATCTGGGCCTATGTGACTTTCCCAATAATTTCAAAGGGAGTTAGGTACTTAAATACCTTTGAGGATCTGGGCCTGACTGATCATTGAACATCACACAGGGCAACCTTTCTGTGAACATATAACATAATGGTCCATTTCTTTGCACGTAAGGTGCTTTTTGAGGAGGGGCCCCATTGAATAATGGTTTAGACTGGCCTTCAGGCCTGTGCTGAGGATGAGGTATTGATTGGTCTTGACTAGTCAGGAAATGAGAAAAAGAATGAGTCATCTTTGTCAGCAAAATGCGACACAATCTTTGTTTCTGCTGGCAAGCGTGTCATTCACACTTTCATAAAACACAGCCTTTACTCCACATGTATTTTAAACAGCTTATTTGAATTTATTACCTGGCAAGAACCCCCAGTTATTATAATAATTGTCCTCACCTACACTTGTCATTTTGAACCACTTTTAGTCATTCAGCTACCAAAGAATTTTGTTGACATCCTAGTCCAGGGTCTGACTTAAGCCCAGAAAAACAGGAGTAATTTAGTGATGGCTTTGAAATTGGAAGGTAAAGCCTTGGCAAAGCTATAATACCATTCCTTTGCTGGGCTGTGACGTTAGGGCCTGACATTGGCCCCTGGTAGATAGGAACAGTTGGGCGGGATTCTTTAGGAGCGTTCTGACTTGGGAGAGAGAAATATAATAATAAATACAGAGTTAGCAGAGGTACCATTGTGAGTAGCAGTAATAAAATAACATGAGAGTAAATAAAGGGCTAACATGAGATTGTTTCCACAAGCACAGTAGTATCATAACTCAGTGCTTTGGATATTTTTGAAAACTCTTTGTTGCTTCTCTTTACTCCATTTCTGGGGGGAAAAAATCTCTTCTTTTTCATCCAGCCCTGAATTTTAGCTTTTTCCTTTGGTGCCCATTTGCTCCCCATAATACCACGCTACTTATAACTCACTCAGGGGGTGAGCGTTCTTTAAGATGCTAGTAAAAACGTAGCCTTATGGATATGAAATATATTGAACTATTTATTCCAGAGCAGCAGTTCACTCTATAGTAACTCATTCGTCATCTAGTACAGAAATACAGGCGGCCTGCAGGGCGCTTTATATGCGCCGTCTCCTCGGATGGCAGCTGATCAGAAGCCCCTACAGTAGCCTGAGAGGTAAGCTACCAGGGAGGGTGTCTACATGATCTCAGTTTTCTGTGCATATGTTCCCCATGTCCGCTTTGCTTGGCTGCTTTACCCCTAGGGGCCAGAGCCTTAGCTGGTGTCAAATGATCATCCCTCCTTTGTCTTCAATGGAGTGATGACAGTTGACGCCAGCTGAAGATCTGTCCCCAGATGTAGTCCGAGGGATGCAAGACACACACTATATTGTAATTGGGACAGCTACAAATAGGCCTACTAGCTTTGATTGAATTAACTTGCTAAAAACAGCCGTGTAGCTGCAGCTGCATGGACAGCGGCTCGGGCTAGCTGCTTGAACATATCCCTTGAGTCCTGTGTAGGATTGTATCCAGGTAGCTAGTCCATGCTGCCTGATGGAAGTGTAGCCATAATCAGTGTTGCTAATGCCATGTGTTCAAAAAAGCATAAGGCAGGTCACCAAAGATCCTGGTACCTTAAAAATAATGCAGTTTGGGGGTCTTGTTTTGTTTGCCTTCTGGTTTTTAAGGCTTTAGTATTCATGGTTGCAAGCTATACTTTGCAAGCATGAGGGCCAGACACGTAGGGTGGGTTTATTTTTTTTTTAAACAAAGCTGAGATTCTTGTGCAGTCACGGGACTCTATGAAAAACCTCACCTACAGCAAGGCTAGCGATAAAATGGCAAGCACCGGCAACGCTGCCTTTAGCACAATCATGAGTAGCTTGCTGTAGAGCTGCGCAGAGCATGGAAAAAATTCATGTGCCTGTTGTGTAGGGTCCATCCTCAATTAGCTAACCAAAGAATTTAGGGTGTCCTCATTTCTGGGAAACTTCAGACCTCACCAGTAAAATGATCCCAGCGCAAATAAATACATGGATCCCCTTAGACTTCTGGTTGGGTTTTCCAGAAAGTTGAGGTCGAGATTTTCAGTCTTGTAAGATTTTCAGGTGAAAAAAAAGAACTAAGAGATATCTGCCAAAAAATCCTGAACACGAATGCAAATCAATAAGTGGTAATATATCTACAGTTTTGTTGGTATCACACCGCAGAAATCTAACACATCATCTCATGTTTGCTCATAACAGAATGCGTTCTAGTGTGTAATTCTCTTATACATTCAAGAAATTGATATTAATTCAGAGCCTGATCTGAAAAAATGCTAATGGCTTAATCCAATGCCTCTTGAAGTCGATGGAAAGATGGTCGTTGACTTCAGTAGGCTTTGGATCAGACCCTACATGTCCTTAGCTTACATTGACTTCAGTGGGACCTGAGAGCTCTTAGTACATGGCAGAATCAGGTTCCTGATACATGAATTGTGGTGACCGAGGCCAAACATACATGAATAATAAGACTATTGGAGGCTATGTGTTTGGATAAGAAGGCAATCTTCTTTATATGGTAGCTAAAAATCTAGCTGATCAGTGAGGGTTTTGAG
This sequence comes from Lepidochelys kempii, assembly GCF_965140285.1. Lineage (NCBI taxonomy): Eukaryota > Metazoa > Chordata > Testudines > Cheloniidae > Lepidochelys > Lepidochelys kempii. The sequence goes on along the minus strand of NC_136388.1, from coordinate 96,727,246 downwards.
TGTAACTCTATAAACTCTGTCCCAGCTATGCGAGAGGTGAAGGAATTTATTATTATGGTTTCTTTGGTTAGTGTGAAAATTTCTTCTATATTCCTATAAAAGTTCTTGGTGAGAGCAGCAAAAGACGAGCAGTAGTGGTTTAGTGCTCCTAACGACTGCTATCATCTGCTGCTGAAAAAAGTCCTGCTAGACTGTAATGGCTTCTTAACAGAGCTAATCAGGAAATCAGTAGTATTTTTCAAGACGTCTATCACCTTCTAGTCCTGTCATTGCTAGGAGGCACTATGCGGGGAGTGGGCAAACATTATGGGCCAGCTTCTCTGGTGCAGTGTGGCTATTATGCACTTTACCACAGGTGCAATCTGGCCTCAAATGAAGATCCCCCGAGTAATCCTCTGGTAGCATAGCACCAGCACAGGGGCCTTTGCCCCACTCACTAATCCTCATGCCAGCATAGCAAGTAAAAGGGAGTATGACACAAGAAATGAGTCATGGCGCCCCTGTGCCATGACAATCCTTGGGTGCGTATTGGCCCTTTGCGGCTATTTGGAGCCTGGTGTAATTTACCAACTGTAATACAAAACGAGGGGCAGTGTCCATAACAGAGCAAACTCAGGCTCAGGGGAGGGAGAGGGGTTATGTTGAGCCACCTTAGCATTCAGCCCCCAGATCTGCACCTGGCCCTGTGAGTGGTCAGTGGTTCCCATTGTCATTGTTCCTTGTGAAATACCAAACAGATTGGAATGAAAATCTTGGTATTGGCAACTCTATCTCTTGGTGTGTGGGTGGGCTGTGGTCAGAGAGATTAGCTGATAACAGAATTATATTAAGCGCAAAATGGTTTTGTAATGTTGAATCATCTTTCTACATTATGTCTGCCTGTTGCACTTTTGTTAAAAAATAAGGCGGTTCCTCATTTTGAACTTTGGCTCAGATCCCGTAAGTTTAGAAAACCAAAAAACCATGAGGGATAAGTGAATTGAAAATAACTCACCCATCGCTTGACCCCTTCGCCCCTAAAATTCTCACCTAAAAGCCAAGCCAAACTAGAATTTACTTCTCCTCCAGGAGACAATCGGGGGGTGGGGCGACTCATCTGAAGTAAATGGAATTTCAGTTGAGTTAATGAGAGGAGAATGAGGTTCTGTGTTTTATGGGACATTATATTTCTGGGTTCCATCTGGGGCTAGAAGGACTGAAATTTCCTGCCAAAGTCAGTGCAGGAAGTACTAGATATTTTAGAGGGGCCATTTTCTTGTGAAATTTCCAGCCTAACTGTGAAGACCCAAGAGGTTTGAATAAGTTCTGAACAAACACCCAAGTTTAAGGATATTTATTAGGGCCAAATACAACTTCAGAATCATCTGAGATTTACCTATCATTAGAAAAAAATGACATGATATGGGTTATAGATTTTTTTTTTTTTAAGTTTGGAGGCAAATTTCCCCAAAAGAGGTGAAAAAGCACAATGTTTGTGAAATGCCTTGGAGATTATACAATAGGGCTGCATGTTCCAGCTCCTCAGAAACAACTTAACAAGCAGTTTTGCCCTTCTTCTCCATCCCTGTCCCCTGCTGCTTTTGGGAACCATTTGTGGCACCAAACATTGGCCAAAAGTTGGTCTTACAATATTTGCACCATCCGAGGAGCTCATGTACCATTTGAAGAGTGGTTGCCAGTTCCTGAGCTGCTGTAGATCATCACAGCTTCTGGGATGTCACTGGAACTACACTGATTCACACCAGCTGAGGTTCTAACCCAACAGCTGGTGTTATTTTGGCCTTGCACTTTGCTCTCTAATATTTTAAAAAGCCAGAATGCTGCTGCGACTCACTAAGGTGCAACCATGGTATTTATTAAATAAAGCCCAGAAATGACAAAATAGAACTGTTTGCATTCAGAGATTTCTTAAATGCCTGTAAGTTAGCAATAACAAAGCTCAGGAAAGAGGGAATGTGTGCTAGGGAAAATATATAGTTTGAGATAGGGAACTGTTGTCATTTACAGATAGTCTGTCCTCTACCAGAGCTCTGCTCAGCACAGGAGAGAGAAGATGGTGTCAGGGAGCCAGTTACGGCACCCAGAGCCACTGGGTTTGGATCCAGCTGCAGCGGACGATTTGTGGTGCTGAGCTCTGCAGACCCATCTCTGACACAGGTGTAGACACAGATCTGGCATAATTTCACCCCAGAGAGAGTTCTGCTACCACAGAGACATTCTCTGCTGTGAATTTCTGGGCAGATTATGACCTCTTTGTGCCACCTGAGCATAAGGTATTAGAGAACTGGAAGCGAGCGGTAAGGAACATGTGAATGGTAGACAAAGCCGTAGAGTAAGCCAAAGTCATTCTTTGTGTCATGTGATTGAGTTGAGCAGAGTTTCACTGAAGGTGAATTTGACTTACTCTGCAGAAGAGCTAAAGATAGCTGAGCTGCTAGGGCAGGAGATATGTGGAGGTCATCCAAGAATAACCACAGAGCAGTTTATGAAAGATGGATACATATATACAATGGATGGATGGATGGATGGACAAAGATGGTGGAGTGATTTGGAGTGGTGGCTGCCAACCATAATGCGAAAAAAGATCTGTGCATTGCAAGAAAGAGTAATGGCTCCCTTCTGAACGGGGCTAAAGTGTTGATGTGTGACTTGTAATGCAGGCCTTTGCGAAAACAGCTCCAGCAGATGGATCAAGAAGGTAGCAGTTGTGTCTCATAATAGTGGTGCGCCTAGCAGAGTTTCTCCCAGGTTCATGACTGACCTATTGCATCTCAAGTTGGCAGATAATTATTTTCAGCCTTTCTGAAGGCTTCCAAGGAGTTCGGGCAGAGGGGGGCAATGCACAGTGCATCTTTTTTTCACCTGCTGAGTGAGACACAGAGGCAAAGCCCTTTGTCACGGGGGACTTGCTGACTTTCCGTCTTGCTAGCAGCTGCCCGACACTGCACAGACTTAAAGGAAGGGCAAAGACGGGGCTGCCAGGCATGCTTTCAATGATGTAATTAGCTAGGTAAGTGAAATGCCTTGTGAAGGATTAAAAGGTCAGCCTTCTGCTGAGTAAATGTGAGTGATGAACTGAGCTATATGAGTGCAGTGGAAGTACATGGGAGAGGGGCAATGAAAAGAAAGAGTGGGGTGCTCTTCATAGGTTGGAGGAAATCACAGGGAGGGACAGCAGGAAAATGTTCCGTATGCTGCTGTGGATTAAGAAAGTGAAAATTGGTCCAGTGAATGGAAGATCTGGGTATAAGAGCAAAACTTTGGATGAAATGCTTGTGTTGCTGCTTCCACTGCTAGTCCTAATGAAGGCGTTGGAGACCAATCCTCCTGTTGAGGTTTGGTTGCTATCCAGTAGCTTCTGCTGCAGTTCTTCTTGTTGGGCTTTGTCAAGAACATGGTTTCTCTCATTCCCAGCCTTCCACCTGTTCATGCTGGAACAGTTGCAGTTCCAGTGCAGTAACTCATACATTTTGGAGCTAAATTAGTTATTTTTTTGCCATCCATCAATTTACGTATCCAAGCATGTTCTATTGCAACAGGTGTGTGAAACGGAGTTTGTTGCAGAGAAATCAGCTATATGAGGAGCCACCCAAAGACTTTAAGCAGAGGCACTGAAGAAATGGGGTTGACACTTTTAAAGCTGTTCCTTTGAAGAAGCAGATCTTGTTTCTGCTCAGTGGAGGGGGGAGTTCTTTGTTCCACTTCCTTGTCTGTAAAGGGAGACGTGGTTTAGTTTGTTGTGTGAATGCAGCCACTGACGTTGCTTTAAACCCTGTTTCTGACTCTGCAAGCATACCGAAGCTGGACATCAAACCAAATGTCACAGACCAGTTGAACCTTGAGCATAAAATCCACCCACATCATATTACTACAGAAATCTTTGCCTGTGTTATACAATGACATTTAGCTGATTTGTGTTTCAATCCACAACACGTGGTTTTAATCTGATTTACAAAAGTTGTCAGCAGATGTAAGTTGAGGCTTATATGCTTCTTATTCTTTTGTTGGTTGAGGGGTTATTAGAATGCCTATGAATGTTATTTTAGCATCCATTTAATATCTAGCTTCATATACTATGCTGTCCATTTGAGTTTCTGACTATGGCATAATGTTTGTTGCAGAACTAATAGAAATAATAGCATCAGAGTTCTCAGCATTTGTATCTTTTCTGTTCTGTTCTGCCAGCCAGTTCCTAAATACAAAGATCTGTCGTTATACCTGACCTGTTCTACACTAGACATTTTTGCCAGTATGTCACGTAGAGGTGGGATTTCCCCCCCATTATTTTTATACCACCAAAAGCCTGAGTGTAGACACATTATCCTGGGGGGCAAAAGTCCTTTTGCCAGCATAGCTTATTTCATGTGAGGAATTGGTATAAAGTGTATTGACAAAGCACTCTTTTCTGCTAGTATAAGCTGCATTTATGCTAGACGTGTTTGCCAGAAGAGCTAGACCAGTAAATCTTATCTAGTGTAGACAAGGCCTTTCTGCCACTGTTAGAAATTGATTCATTGCTGAGTTTCACCTTGCCAGCCTGGTAGGCCTGTAAATCCAGTCAGCGGTAAATGAAGGAGTTTCTTCAGTGGCAGTCGTGCCAACTTTTGTCAAGGAAATTGTTGTCATTGTGTCCTGGTATGCAAGCTCCTGCAAACATCCACATACATAGCAAGCTGGGTGTGGTAGCTTAAAGGAGATTCTTATCACAGTGCTACAATCTGAGAATAAGGCACAAAAGCATGAGCTTTACAAGGGGCCTGCCATTTTTCCGCCACAGATATGCGGCCACAACTGACATTTACGAGGGCTAGTCAATAAATTTCCCATCAGAATGGTTTGTGGATGGCTGATTGGGTTTTGGCCTCAATTGCCTTGCTGCAAAAAATGCTGTTTCATCAAAAACAAGTTTTCCGTTTTTTGATGGAAAGTCAAAAGTTTCCTCCAGGCTCTAATATTTACCCCTCTAGTTAGCTGAGCATCAGGTAGAGTCCATCTGTATTTATTCACAGATCTATGGTGCTCAGCACCATGGGCCTCACAACCATTCATGACTTTACCCTCACACACCTCTTGTGAGTTTGGGAATTAGCAGAATAGCCATTTTATTGACAGGAAAGTAAGGCCTAGACAGGCTAGACAAGGCCAAACCCAGATTCATAGTCTCTCTCCTGAATCCTTGTGCTTCCTCCTTGTACCAGTGTGGTTGACAACCCTCCTTGCCTGCCTGTCTGTGGTCAGGAAGGGCTTCTCCCTCTCCTCCTCCCAGCGTATACAAACTGCCTTTACTCCTCATTGCCTATGTAGCCTGCACCAAAACTTACCGTTCCACTGCTGTCTCTGAGGCTAACACACGGCCATTCTGTGCCTGTATATTAGAGACTGTAAATTCCCCAGTGCAAGGATTTGTCTCTGTGTGTCAAGTGCCAGTGATTGTAGATGATGGGAGGAGGAGAGTGAGGAGCCCTACTTGACCACAGACAGGCAAGCAAGGTGTGTTGTCAACCACACTGGCACAAGGAGGAAGCACAAATAAGTGAGGATGTTCGCCTTGCCCATAGCTGGGAAAACTGGCTCTCCGCCGCCTCTGTGCGGAAGGGTAGAGAGAAAAAGGTTTTCCAAAAAGAAAGGAATGAAAAACTTTGTACCTAGAGTGAGGTCTCCTGGAGTGCCTGAAGCGAGGGCGCACTCCCTGTTTTATAAAGCACGTCAGCAGTGGCGTTGGTCATTCACAAATTCCTTTCCAGACTCTAGGGAATGCCGCACAGCCTCCTTCTGCCATGTTGCTGCTCATCCGCATGCGTACGGTTGAGTTTGTGGGTGGAAGTGGCGCAGGGAAACAGCTATCATGTCTCAAGGGATACGGAGGACAAAGCCCTGCATGGTAGCGAATGAAGGAGGAATGCAGAGGAGGGTGTTGTGAGGCCAACAGACAGCGCTAAATCAGAAAACATGAAAATGGCTTGTGGGCTGGCACGGGGCTCCCTTGCCAGCCATCTCACGCTTCTGCGCTTAGCAGACTGGCCTAAATAAGTGGGGGTTCCGGAACTGGAGTTTCAGGAGAGCTGCTTAGGCTATTGAAACCTCTGTTTGACCATCAGAGATGCTCTGAGCAGGCCCGGATGATAGTGTGCTGCAAGAGACCAGCAGCAGCCTACGACCCAGCACCATCAGGGCACCAGATGTCGCTAGCCGCTGAATGCACCTGAGCCATGGGGCAAAATTTCCCTAATGTAGCCAAGGCTCCATCGAACTGGTTTTAAATACGGTCCATGGTCAGAAAGTGCTAACGAGCTGGTTGAGAAACAGTATTAAAACAATAATCTCAACTTTATTTGCGATGTCTGCTCCCCCACCCTCTTTTTATTCAGATGCAAGATTTTGTGATTAAATTTTAAGCCGCTCTAGTGTTAGCCCAGTGTGAAAGCGCAGAGCGGGTTTACGCTAGCATAGTCCGCTATGAGCAGCAGGAAGGGAAACTGAAGTGATGGTGTCTGCCCTAGAAAAATTGACACTGCTTGCGGTCCTGCGTCTGCACCAGAGCTGAGCCCCTAGTACAGAGATGCCTCCGGGGTGGGGATGTTAACCACCATGCCAGGAAACTCTGCTCAGGGCAGGCTTTGGAAACGAACACCTGATCGCTGAGTACAGCCACAGCTTAGTACAAGCGCAGCTGCTAGTGTTGGTCGTTGCTGAATCCTGGGGATTATCAGGCTAATGTAGACAAGGCCTTGGTGGCAGCAAGTCATCCGCTCAGTGTTTGTTGAACAATTTTACCCTGCTGGAGTGAGCCTCAGTCACTGACGTCCTTCCCCAGGTCAGCTTAGTTGAACCCCTCCAACCAGAAGTAAACCCAGACATCACACTGCAGAGGCAGTGCGTGTCTGAGCTGAAGGCATCCAGTCCAGAGGCCCCTGGGGCTAGTCATTTTTGAAATTTGGCCCCAAAGTACATTTGTTAAGGATGTTCTCTAAAATAAAGAAGCAGCTCTTAGATGACTGTGGGACAATAACTATAATGTTACGTAAAAGCATCTAAGGCAGTGGGTCTCGGGCCAATCAGCACATAGCTGCGGCCCATGTAACAGTCTCAGGGCCATACAGATAGTATATATAGGGTTTGGCTGTGGACACCATAACACAGCGAGAGCTGCATATGTAGCCCACAGTGGTAAATAGGTTGAGAACCACTGATCTAGGCTAATAGTTTGAAATGTGCCCAGGTGACTTAGTAGCCAACATCTCACTGCAAGTCAATGGGCTTTAGTGCCTAAGTCACTTGTGAAAATAGACTTTAGGCTCCTAAATTACAGCTGCTTTTGAAACCACAGACTCCCACCCCCGGGTAAAAAGATGGATCTAAGGAACTGTTTGGGTGAAACCTTTCACATGCGCAAATTTTATGGGTGTGGCTTTCATGGAGAGCTAAAAAGTGCCCCATTCCCACGGCATTCCACTGAAAATGCCACCTGCATCATCAGTATTTAGAGAGGGCTCAGAGGGCCAGAGCTTGCAAATGTGGCCATGCCAATGCGCTTGCAGCTGTCAGCGTAGACAGACTGCAGTGCTTTCCCTACTGCAGTGCTCTCGGAAGGCTGGTTTAACTCAAAGCGCTCTACATCTGCAGGTGTAGCTATGCCCTAAGTAGAAGACAACCAGATGAAAAATTGGGAGGTGAGCTGAAACAACAAGCAAAGTGCCTGAGTGGGCCGGGGTGGGAGGAGGGGAAAGATTAGCACGTGTCTTGTTAGTCCCATTTCTGGGGTGTGTGTGTGTAACATACTGGTTAATTGTCCTGTGTCCTCCCATGTGAGGGTTAATCCACATAGGGTGGGATTTTTCAATCAAGCCTAAAGGAGCTAGGCACTTCACTCCTGTTCATCTGTAATTGGAGTCAGGCACCTAACTGGCCTAGGCTGCTTTGAAAAAAATGCCAGCCACAGGGGATAAGCGCCTAGTTCTGCTGTCAGGCAGTGGAGTTAACACCTTTAGCTCATGGCGTAGACTCGTTACCATTTATGTTAGTCACCCCTCTGTGAGGGGAGAGCTGGGGTTTGTAGGGGTCATAAAGGAAGACAAAAACTACTGGTAAATTTAACACTACACAAATGCTGACTCCTTCTGCACCTGCAAAAAGGAGCATTGGGGAAAAATAATGTGTCATTCTCCTATCTTGGCCCGACCTGATACCAGAAAACATCTCAGGCCTGCCATTTAGAATAGTGACATAGCAAAAGCTGCCTAGACAGCTTCTTATGGCTTTTTGTCATTGTTACCAATTAAGAGGGTTTATGAGCTGAAAATAATCCAAGCTCACACTTTTTAGTAGTAGGCAGATCTGCAGCGTCAGCTGTTCAGAGAGGAAAACAACATTGTGATGGATGTTACTGACTTTCCGTGGGCCTTGTGTTCCCAAGTCACAGAGGCAGCTCTAAAACTCTCACCCTGAAGGCTGGTTTGCTCAGATGAGCCCAGTGCCAGATTTTTCAAGTGCACAGCTCCCACTGTAATATTTAGGGCCAGATTTTCAAAAGAGTGTCATGAAACTCTAGCCCCTCATTTGGGTCCCTACATGAGGAGCTGAGCACTTTTGAAAATCTGGTCTTATTTTGGGGGGGAAGCGGGGGGCCGAGCCCTTCTGAAAATTCCGATTGATGACATAGGACACTTTTAGTGCTAGAAAAGTTTTACATATGCCAGAAACTGGAGTGTGAATAGCCATTTTCAGGGGGTGAGTCTGTTGAATAATTATACATAGAAAGAGAATTTTCCTGATGCTAGACCACTGAATTGGTGTAGTCTTTTAGCTTCATTTTGATTAACTTTTTAAATTCAAGGTGATGCTATGGAGCTATATTAACACTGAGGAATATAATTTAGCTGGTTATGTGCTTAGCTGTTACTACGTGATGTATTGCTTACCTTGATGCAGGTTGTTAATGCTCTTTAGTTTAGCTTTTTCTATACCTAGCAAAAAATGTTTAAAAAATATACACAGAAAAGGTGTTTCCTATGGTTTCTAAGCATGTGCACCAGTTACATTTTTGTCACAGTTTTTGCATATATTATTTCTGTAGGACGTTAGGTATTGTCAACATAGCTTTGTCGTATGTAGTGCTAGGTTGTGCTTTTAAGAGCCAGCTGTGTGTGGCTCTGTCAAGGAACATATCTTTGGGGCAACACAGCTTGAGCTCAAGGATGTACCCAGCACACCCTATGGGTGTGCTGTCCTGGGGCTTGTTAGATTGGGGCCTTAGCTTGTAAACTCTTTGGAACAGGGTTTGGTGGAAAGGTAATATATGAGCACACACTAGAAGGCTGCCTTGCTCCTCTCTCAAGCCAAGGTCAAGCAAGCAGTTAGGAGGGGCAAGTGGAGATGGGCGGGCATAAGAAACACTAAATGCCAAAGAAAAGACTTTCCTTGGCCACAGCACAACCGCACTCCTTACCCCTCCCATGGGGTACAAAAGGGGTGGGATGAAGACCCTCCAAAACCCTAAAACATGACCATAAGTTGTAAGGAGTGGGACGGGATGGGACAGAGGCATGCACTGCAGGTATTTTGGGGCCTTCTAAAAAGGAGGAGGTGGGAATGGAGAACAGGCTCTGCAGTGTCAGAGCTGGGAATGGAACACTGGGAAACAGACTCTGCCAGCAAGTAGCACTGTGGATATGCTTGCTTGGAACTAACCCCAATAAACATTGCATAGTCTGAACTTCGGACTTCTGCTTTCAGTCTGCGTGACAAGAATCGGGGAGGGGTTGAAGGGAAGGCCCTCTTGAAAATCCCACTAGGAGTCTATTGCTAAAGTGCATAAGCAGGTTGAGTGTCTGACTCCCATTAAGCACCCAAATACCTTTGAAAATCTGGTCCTTGGTGTTTACCACACAGCTGGTGCTACAGGATATAATGACTGATAGAAGAGCATTCTGCAGAAGCTCCTACTGTAAGTGAGATCCTTATGTATCCAAAAGTGGATGGTTCTCATAGGGACTCCGTCTAGACATATCTGAATGAGTGAAGAGCACATCTCAAACAGTTTGGAGGCTTGGCTGGGATAAGCCAAACTACTTAGTAGGGAACAAATCTTTACTGGAGAGGATAGACCAGATAACTTAGTATGCTACTCTAATTTCTAGCTAAAGTTTATGGATAACTATAAGAGTCTCCCTTTCTTCTCTGTTCTCTTTCTCTCTACCTCCAGATTTTGCTTTTTCACCCAAATCTAATCAAAATCTTAACTTTCTCTTTCCGTTGTTGCTTAAATGCTCACAGTAGCTTAAATGCTCACGGTAACTCAAATGCTGATGGCTGGTCTACATTAATGTATCCACTGTTGGTGACACCAGTAGTAAAAATGATGGGACATTTTAGGGAAAAAAAGTCTAGTATCCACAGTGCCCATCAGGTTTGCACAGGTGCTGGGGACAACACATTTGGCCTGCCAAACCCTGGTTATGTTGAGAGGGACAGACTGCAGGCAAGCCAAAGGTGAATGTGTGGGACTGGAACTTAACCCCACATACCTTTTGCTTGTAAACTGAATAAATTTGATACAGAAATCAAAGGGACATGATGAAAATACCACCCCATAAAGGGACAACTTGAGTAGCTTTGAGATCTAAAGTCTCGGCCAGTTATATTTTCCCCATGACCCAAATTTTCATAGGGCTTCAAAAGTTCTTCTAGAGAAAATCAGACTTGTTAAGTAATTAGCATGCAGTCTCAGCTGGGTATATAAGAAGGTACGGTGACCAGATGTCCCGATTTTATAGGGACAGTCCCGATATTTGGGGCTTTTTCTTATATAGGCTCCTATTACCCCCCACTCTCTGTCCCGATTTTTCACGTTTGCTATCTGGTCACCCTATAATAAGGGCTCCACTATGGAAGGACAGGTTTTCATTTGTACTGTGAATGGTATTCCAGGGGTGTAAACAGCTTCACATAAAGCTGTTTACAAAACAAAAAATGTTATATATAATATTAGTAACATCATAATTTGCATGAATCTGACTGTCAGTTCTGTGTCTCCAAGTAAAAGTCAGCAATGTACATTGTCTAATAAAACGGCAAGCTTTTTTTAAAAAAAGTACATCTTAATATAAATAGTTTATTCAGTGCATGATTGTGTATACAACAAATAATAAACAACTCTTTTGTACAAGGCAGACAACTGCTTGTACAGAACTATGTCAGGTTTGGAGCACAGAATCCAATGATGGTTAATGCACAAAATCTTACACCTCATGCAACTCTATGCCAATATTCCAACTTTCTCCCATGCAACAGATATGATGACCTAAATGGAAACCTAACTAAATTTTTAAACAATTTTTCCAATAGCATGTCTGAGTATATGTTGTTTAGGGGTAACCTGTCCTAACACTTCCTCCTACACAAGAATCACGTGCCCATTACAGGGAAAGAAGGACTTTTACAAATAAGACATTTCTTATAAAAATTAAGTCACCTTAATTCCACAATTTCTGTCTTTAGAAAAGACGCCACAACAATAGTTTAACATGGTACACAAAATGGAATTAAGATAAATCTACACTGGAGGATAACTTTATCCCTTTACGTTATTTTCCACTGACTCGGGTTAACAAAACAACTCAATTCCTACAGACTGGGGTCAGCACAAGAACTTTACCAGAATGCTACAAATCTATAAAAATTTATATTTCAGTGTGTTTAAAATCACAAGAACACTGTTTGCTTGAGCCTGAGACACCGACTCTCAGTTCCAGCCCTGAATTTACTGTTGTTTTTTTTTAAAGACACAGCTTTAAAGGCCCATTGGAGTTGAGAAATCAAAAAGTTGCACAAATCCAAATTAAAGGATACCTTTGTTATCAAGCCTTAGATATAAAACAGTAAGCCAAGAAAAGAACAGTTTACATTTTTGTTGTTTGCCCCCATAAAACATATAAGCATTAAAATTTCCTTTGAAGAGCAAAAGTGGTCTTTTTATTTCTTGGTTGGAAAGCAAATTCTTATCAGCAGTGAATGCTGAGAAATGTTTTTGTTTTTTTCTCTCCTATGCTTTGTGGAAAACTAGAGAGAGAGAGAGAGGAAAAAGAGCTGGACATTTCTTCTCTGAGATTTATTCCACAGTTATGTTTTGCTGGCTATCCAGGTGCCTTGTGATATGCACACGCATATTCTACATATTTGGGATATATCCTTTGACAACCAGAAGATCTAATGGCTGATAAACGAGTGACCTATGCAAGTTCGGCGGCTTGTCCTGAACAATTGAACGGTTTGGATGAAAGACTGCTAGTAAGAATTCAACGGCATCCAGAGGTAAGGTTCCATTTACAGAGCACTTGGCTTGCCTTAACCTGGCTACGTTGATTCATTTTGACTCATGGATTTCCCCCCATTTAACACTCCTGAAACGCTTCTGCTTTTTGTCGGGGTCCCACTTCCAGATCTTGAAAATTCTGTGAGATCGTGAAGAGAAGGTTCTTTGTACATGGCCACTGAAAATCAGAAAGAAATAGCAGCATATCAGCACATCTTATATGCGACTTCTTTTGCCTCTGTTCTTGGCTATGCAATTTCAAGGGCTAATTAGAACTTTTCATTCAATAAGTAACATAGGAGTAGTGAAAGAAATGTATTCACTACATGGATAAGATCATTAGGAGATTTCTTTTTCTACATGCAAACACTCATGAAAAGAGAATTTGAAAGGTTCATATTAAGGGGTAAAATATTAAAATAAAATACGCACATGCCCACTTTCTCTCTGCAAAATTCTGTCAGCTAGATTTTCACGGGGCATAAATCAGCCTAGCTCCATTGACTTCAATGGATCTGACCCAACATTTGTGCACATGGTCCAGGTAAATGACCACAAAAATGAACCTTTAAGTTTTCTATTGAATACACAAATGCAGTGGTTTTGTAAGTGCACTGGATTCTGCTGAGAGTCTGGCCCTAAATATGTAAACTGTAAAGCTAGACTAGACGTAGGCTGAAATGGCCTGTCTATCCATCCAGGGTTGTGCATCTTGGAGATAATCTCTATGATTTCAAAATGGCATTTGCCTTAAGAGGTTACTCAAATAAACCTGGGGTCTAAGACAAGGCATCATCTGTGTCTCACATGCATTGTTTTTAATGTTTGGGTGCTGGTACCATATGTTTAATAATTGTGTAGTAGAGATAAAATGTTACCATCTGAATATTATACCAAGTTAATAAACATGCCTGAAGCATAAAAGAAAGCATGACATGATACATCTTTCTGCTGGTTGCCAGTTGTACTATCTAGGTGAAATCTTTATGGACTGTAATGGACATACTGGGAACTGGGTTAACATGTATTTGAATACACGAAGCAAATTATATATCACGGGATGTAGTCAAATCTGAAAAAGCAGCTCCAGTTACATTAATGGTATGCTGCAGGAAGTTACATGTCCATGATGTAAATGGTTCAACACTTAAAATGTATTTTTTGCAATTAAATATTTCTGATATAATGTAACATCATGTCATAGCAGTTGGGAAAACGGAAGAAATTACCTTTTAAGGGTTTTGGAAGAAAGTGTGCTGCAGGTTTATTTTTCTTCACATGGTTTCCTTTCATAATTTCGCCTTCTTTGTTAAGACCCAGATACCAACCCCTGCCAGACTGTTGCTGTCTGTAGATCATTGAAGAATATGTCACATAGTAGTTTTCAAATACTGATTCTTTGAACTTGCATTCAGGTGTGAAATGTTCCTGGAAGAAAGGAACAGATCAATCAATACCTGCAGTGCTGAATTGCACATCAGTTAATACAAGATGATTTGATATTCATTGCCTTTCAGATGGTTAAAAGACATCCCTTCCCCATCCAATTATGGAACACTAGCCCCCTAAAAATATGAACACCAGAGTAATACAATTTGAAATCCATGAAAGGGTGCAGGGAGCAACTCAAAGAAGCATAATAAAATCTTGCTGCCCAATGAGTACACTCAAAGTGAAGAATTATTGATCAGTGAGGGTCTCTCTGAACTTGATAGTGAGCACGCACAATGGCAGTATAAACCAGTGGTGAACTACTGCGTGTTAAAAGGAGAAATGTCCAGTAAAAATTCCAAGCAAGGGCACAGTGAGTAAATTGCTCTCTTACCAACCACTTGATATTATTAAATTAGCTTATAGCAACTACCTCATTGTCTAAATTATTTATACCCGTTGATGAGCACCAGCATATTACATGCTGACTGTCCTTGAAGCTTGCGATAGCTATTGGAAAATTAGTATGTGAGCTCAGGCTCTGATCTGAGAACCATGCAGCACCTAGTTACAATGGCCAGGGTTAAAGATGAAGCGTTAATCTTCAATTTGAACTTCACCGCTTTGAAAGGAATGATGTGGGCTAATGGTTAAAGTAATGAGCAAGACCGGAGTTGCCTAGTTTGTAATCCTGGCTGAGTGACTGACTCTCGTCCTGTAATTCTGGCTGAGTCAGTTAACCTCTTGTTGGCACTGGAGGCCAAAGAGTAATAACAAGGAATTGCACTGGAAACTGGCAGCTGAGCTTTCGAAGATAAATACACTGTTTGCATCTGTCTGCATGGTTGTTGTGTCCTAGGCCCTCTCCTTGCTTCTGGGGCGGAGCTCTCCTCATGCATGCTGATGCCCTGAGCAGCGGGGCTGCCTGCCAGCACAGAGCCCTGCCTCTTCAGTGCACTGGACACCCGCTAACTGCCTCAGGAGATGATGGAAGGTCAGCAAATAATAATAAACCTCTAGCCAGGTATCAATTTGCAGTCTGCTCCCCAGCAACAGCAGCGCTGCCCATCAGCCTGCCCTCTGCCCATGTCATACAAAAGGCTAGGGAGGGCAAGAGAGTGAGGGGCGGCTGGGCCTGAGGCCATCCCTGTACAACTTTCCCAGCAGGAGTCACTGTGTGTCAGCAGCGTAGAGCAGGCCAGCATTTTTTTGTGCAAAAAACTTTTATTTTTTATTTTTTAATCAAAATTGGTCATCTTTCAAACAAACATTTTCATAGACATTTTCTTTTCTAAATTCTTTGATTTTATATTTTTGACCCAACCCCCCCCCACACACAATTATTGTGTGTACCCCTCCCCTTCCTTTCTCTCCCCTTTCCCAAGGCAAAATGGAAGGGGGGGAGAGTAAAAGGAGGGGGGAGAGGAAGTGGGGGAGGAAAGAAAATAACTTATAGCAACTACCTAAAAAGGGTTTTTTTTATTTTAATTTTTTGTTGAAAAATTAGAAATTTTGAGACAGCCAAAAAATTTCAACATTTTTGTGAAACGTGACATTTTTTGACCAGCTCTAGTATACGGTGATAGATGATGACAGCAGCAAGAGCTGCCCGCCCGTGCAGTCTGCCCCGGTCGCTGGGACCGCCCTCCACGCCGCTTCGGCGCACGGGCAACGACGGGCACCGAGCTAACATGAAGAAAGTAACTTCCAAAACAAGTATAAAAGAAAACATTTACAGGCTTCGTGTTTTCAATTTAAGGCTGAGACTTTTCACAGTGAGACACACAACCCTAGACTCCTAACTCCACATTGTGGTCACATAAATAAGTGGCCTCATTCTCGGAGGTGCTGAGCAGCCCCAGCATGAAGTAGTGGGGGGATCAGCCAAGCTTGTGAACTTTAGCTTAAATCTATATCTACCCAGTCTGGCTCTCTGTGACTGGGTGTGTGTTTGGGGGTGTGTGTAAAAAATACACCCCCACACACACCCCCACACACCCACACTCACTCCAGTCTCTGAGAATAATGAGAACAAAGATGCAGGTGGGAAAGAAAAACTTGCAAAGTAAAGCCTTGAATTGCATCACTGAGAACACTTTTAAGTTGAGGGGTGCAGGATTAGACCTTATGCAAACAAAAAGGCACAATTCAATATTTTTTCCCAAAACAAGTGATATGATCGTTAGTTTTACATACAGTATTAATTAGCATGTCCAAGGCTGAATCAATGAGAAGGGGCACACTTTCTTTCAGTGTTGACCGCCCACATGCATCATTGTAGCTATTGTAAGACGTGACTAGGCTCAAAACTAAGAGTCCTGCTGTAGTTGTAAATAATACCGAAGTTCCACATTAACAGCAGCATATTCACAATATGCATCCCAAAGTCAACACAGCAAGTTTAAAAACAAAAAAGTAAACCATTTCCCACAGCCTTTGCCAGGTTTATGAGCTGATTCCACTGCAAGCCTACCATTGGCTCCTTCAGTCTTTTCCAGAGAAACAAGTCACTGATTTACCAGCCGCCAACATCTAGGATTTGTTGTTATAAGTCATTTGCATGTTGGTGGAAAAGCAACAGTGTTTGTTTTTTCCATCTCTTCACGCATAAATACATGCTTCACAAATGCAAATTCTTTTCACCTAGGTTATAGCAAAATATCTATCGTCCTTTAAAATTTAGATCCTTTTTTTTAGTTGTCACATTTTTCTGCATTAATTTCCTTTGTTTTTTAACAGTATTCTTAAACAAAGAACTATACAGGGGAAAATAACTTCCCTGAAGCATATGGAAGTAGAAACTATGGATGAAATCCTTGACCCATTGAAGTCAATGGGAAAACTCGCATTGACTTCAATAGGGCCAGGATTTCACCCTATGAAATAAAGGGGTTGTTTGATTTTGTTTTTTAAATCACTCCTCAATGCAACCTAGTGGCCCGTTAGTCCCTAGCATCGTTGGACATATTTTAGAACTCACAGGATAATCAAAATTATAAATTGATGAGCTAGGACATTTCTGTTTAAAAGACAAAAACATTTGTAAGGTTCTAATGAAATCAGTAGGAATTTTGAGTAAACTGCAAATGATGAATGTTTTTTTAAAACAGCTGTCAAGCAACAAACCTATATGCCAAGTCTCAACCCATGAGGTGTTTCCTCTGGAGTTATAAATCCCTTAAAGCAAGGGGTTTATAATAGAAACACTAATGCAATTTTAAATGTAGTAGTGATGGCTATTGCAAAATGCCACTGTATTTTTCCTAAAATTTCCGAGGTTAATCTTGCTTGCCTTCCTTATATATGTTATCTCATTGGCTTCAACAGAGTTATTCATGTGCATAAGGATTTGACTTTAATTATGTCAGTACTATAGTAAACACAAGCAAGAAATAAATTGTAAAAGTATCTTGAGAGTAATTTTGATTGCAAAAAATCATAGGAAGTGAGAGGCTTAAATTAAATGAGTCAGAGCTGGACCCAGTTTCCTGAATATTCCTTTCGGAGAAAGAATTTTTAACATTTTAACATTCCTATTTTAACATTCCTTTACAGATTTGTATTACATCTTTTCACCCCCGTGTCTTTGTGCAGGCGAAGAAACAGAATTCAAACCCAACTGATTGGCAGTCTTTTTAACAAAAAGTGCATAGCAAGCAATGTTATCCCTGTTCCTTCATGTTAATTAGTTAATTGACAGTCAGCTTCAATCAGTATCAAAGGGGGACAGTCACCGTATTTTATATGATTTCTAAATAAAACACTTCTACCTCATTACTCTGTCCCTCGCTCACTGTGTTAATAAGGAATATTGTGAGTATATCATCCAATTAAGAGCAGTAAAACAGAAAACGACAGTGTGCCACTGAATGATTATGGCTTATATACAGTAATTTGCAGCTGTTTACAAAAGGCTTGCTGTATTCAGTGATGGAGGTTCAGATTAGGAACTGAAACCACAACATTTGCATGCTCTCTCCCCCTCTCAAGAAGCCAATTGACTTCAGAGTGCACTGCTTTCACATGGAGTGGCTACACTTGGCCGTAACAAGGAAGCAGGTATCTCTCCCTCCTCCCCAGATTAAGTGTGTGACATTCTCACCACAGGATTCGTCAAAAGACTGCAGTAAGGACAGATATACTCCCAGCACTTTGTCTGGTGTGACAGAGGATAAAGCGTGGAAATAGAAAGGAAAACATTCCAAAAAGCCTATTTCACCCTTGATTTTTCTTGGCTTTGTTGCTCCGGTAACAAGCTGTGCTTGGCACTATGATGCAGCAGAGAGCCCTGTTAATGCCAGACATCCCTTCGACGCCGCACGCTGGTCTGATGGTACAATGCCATGGTAATTCCTCCCCCACTCACAGGAGGCAATCCCTTTACCTGGCTCATCCAGAAACTCAGTGGCCATTAACATGGGTGTGATGTTTTTGAAGGTGAACGGCATCACACACAATTAAAAGACAGTCCCTCCAGAGCTCCACCATGTCTAATCTTCTCCCTCACATGCTGGGCTACCACATCAGTTTTCTTTTCATTGTTTTTTCCAGCTTTTTTTTTGGGGGGGGGGGGGAAGGCACCTAATTTAATTGACTATTTTGGCATTCAGTCATGCTTCTCTGGCTTGACTAACTGCTATTCTTTCTTCGCATGTGGCCCTAGCTTCTGAAAGACGAGACACGCATTCTGAACGTCTTTTGTCTTTTTAAACATCTATCTGATGCCTTATATGCGGTTTGTGGCAGCAGAAATGGTGTGTTATTTCAGGAACACAAAGTGGTGCATTTAACACCGTTTATTTTTTACAAGTATTTATTTCCATCAATTCAGTTTATTAATTAATAATACATAAAATCTTCCTGCCCGCTTAAAAAACAAAAGGGGAATCTTTGCAGTAGGAATGCTAAATAGCTGTGTTTCTCACAAGCAGATGTTTTATTGTTACAACACAAGGCTAGAAATATTTAGCAACAGAGCAATTAAAGAAAATACCATCACTGATGACCCCCCCCCCAGTAATTTACGGTCTTGCACCCCAATCTAGCCAATCATTTAACTTTCAGCAAATCTTTCCCAGGTGTCTGGCTGGTGGGTCTTGCCCACATGCTCAGGGTTGAACTGATCACCATATTTGGGTCGGGAAGGAATCTCCCCCCAGGTCAGATTGGCAGAGACCCTGTGGGGTTTTTGCCTTCCTCTGTTGCATGGGACATGGATCACTTGCAGGTTTAAACTAGTGTAAATGGTGAATTCTCTGTAACATGAAGTCTTTCAATCATGATTTGAGGACTGCAGTAACTCAGCCAGAAGTTAGGGGTCTATTTCAGGAGTGGGTGGGTAACATTCTGTGGCCTGCAATGTGCCGGAGTCAGACTAGATGATCACGATGGTCCCTTCTGACCTTAAAGTCAATGAGTCTAAAACCAGTCTTGCAATAATGGAGGGGCCCCTTGACAAATGTATTTTGATAGATATGTTTCGGGGCAGCTAGCACACATTGTTTTTGTTGGTTAATTTTTTTTGTGTACTGCAGTGAAGAAATGCAAGTTAAAGTGATATGAAGAATTCATATGGAATTCCTTGATTCAGATTGGGCCCTTTCCTACTGAAATCAATAGGTTTGTCATTGGCATCCATTAGGATTAGGAGCCTATGATGTCTTGGCACAACCATACACAATGTGCAAGACAGCAAATACGTGGGATAAATGATCACAAAAACACTTCTCTTTCTTCGCTGTTTTTGCTAATCAGTTTCAGCTGCTGCTGATATAACAGAAAAAATGAATGTCTCTGAAAGGAATACAACATGAGACTGCATGTTCTGTACATTAATTCAAAACACATACAGGAATAGATTTCCCATGGACAGTCACTGGGAATTTTACACCCAGCATCCAGAAGAGGTGGATTGTCTCTCTGTAAGTAATGGTAGTGAAGGAATTCTTTCCTGTATAGGTTCTTAAACTGCTTTCCTCACTGTAGTGTCCGAGCACCTCCCAGCCACGATTAACATTTGGGTCATGTGTGGTTTGTTTTCTCTCTCATCCCCTCCCCAGGAGGAGAGTTGTGTGTGGTTCCTACAGTGTTTTGGTTTGGTTGAAGGTGTGGATTTTTTGCATTTTAAAAAAAAACATACACACTGCTGTGTGTTAACATTGAAGGCAGATCAAAGAAGTGCACCTTATACTTGGAGTGAAGCTGGTGAGGTTTGTGATGGTCCTATAGTTCCTGTGGGAGTTTAGTGTCTGGAGTCTAGCATTCTTGGTCAATGTGAACATGGTTTAAAAAGTCCCCTTCCCATAAAGACTTCAGGGCTGCAGTCCTCTAGCTGCATGAGAAATACCTAATGACTGCAGGTGACATCCAATTTAAATAGTGCCAGGTGGACAAAGTATTTTGTCTTGTTGGGAGAGGACAAACTGTGGCTTGCTTCACCTTTTAACATCCCAAAGTGGCTGGTTGTACATTGCATTGCATATTTGGTGAAGCTGCTTCTTCCACAGTAGTGTGGGTGGCTGATACAAAGCAGGGAGATGGTGGAATTATACTGCAAAGAACGGTGGACAGAAGGAAGTGCTAAGTGGTAACCCACTACCGGTTCTCGTATTCAAATGGGCTTTTCACAAATGAGTTTCTGCCTGAAGTTAGAACCCTGAAGAGTATACATTCATTGTGTTCTTTATAATAGGACTGAAATTGTAATTTTCAGGGCTCTGTTTCCTTCTCCCAACAATGAGACAAAAGCTCAAGTCAAAAATCTGATGCAGAAACATCACTGATAACCTACAAAAGTTCACAAACTTCCAGACGTCAGTGTGTACTGATGAGACAAATATTCCCTTTGTTAACCACACATTTAGTTACCAGTGAGGGTGACAGAAAGTTTCTTGCTGTTATCCAAGGAGTAGCATCTCAAAAAAGTCTCTAGAAATTGTGGAATGAAGCATGCACAAGGGAAATCTAAAAGTTGCAGATATGATAGAATTTGTCTCTTTCCGACAGTAACAAACTGAGGCCCCAGTCCAGCCCTTACTCATATGAGTGATCCTACTGACGATTTATCCATGCAAAGAAGTGTTGCAGGATTAGATCTTGAGATTTAACTTAGTATATGTGTGGATGATGATAATAATAATCCATTTTTTTTCTTTCAGCTTTTCTGGAAGGAAGCCCACAGCAGAATGTGAAAATATTTTGCATTCATGAATTGTGTATTTATAAATGCCTAGGATAAAAACAAAAAAGAGAGTTGTGTGACATAGTCACCTGGTTTGCCTAGAAGTTAATAGCATATAGGGCAATATATATGCAAAAATATTTTGTACCAAATAAAAAGACAAAATAGCTTTAAGGAAACTGATTAATTCCGGTCACAACTCAGACTTGCTTTAGTAAGCAAGAAGATAAATTGTCAGGAACTTCTGCTTGGTTTTGATCTAATCAGCTGAACTCCTGAAATGTTCTTGCATAAAAAGAATTACATCTGCATTCAAAATATATATCTATGGACAATAAAAAAGAAGGAATCTAATATGATCATTTGGTATAAAGACTTCAGTAGTATGAAGTTGGAATGGCCACATTATTCCAAGCAGATAACTGAACAGATTACCAAGGGAGAGAAAAGTAATAAATAATTACTTATGGAAAAATCAAAAATGATTTTTCCCCAATACCAAATTCTAAGGTCCAGGTTTTGAATACCTACCTGAGGTGGAAGTTACTATACCAATGCAAAGCTGGAAATCTTCCTGTTCTAATGGTGTAAAAGCTCTTGCTTCTAGCCCAGATACCTGGGGTATCAGACCTTGAACCCAATAATTGATCCAGGATTTAAATATTAACCATCCTGATCCTCAACCAAGGATAATTTAAGGGGTAGGGAATTCCACCCACATATGGGGAGCAGAAGGGAATCGCCCCTTTTTTAAGGTGGCTGTTTAAAGCTATTCAAATCTTTGTCATATTATATTAGATCGCAGCAGAGATGGGTTAGCAGGCAGACTACAAATGTGTTTATCAAAGATGTATGATATATGGAATTTATCCCATGGCTGTCATCACCATGTGTTTTGTGTTAGTCCCACCTGCAGAGGAACTAACCCAACAAATTAAGGAGTAAAAAATGTGGATCATTCAAAATCTAACTGTCTCAAAGTTGGTATTTATTAAGCAAACCTGGGCTGTAATTGCATGATAATATTCCATGGAGCAGGTCATCAGAATGGTCAGAATTTGGATTCAAAAGGATGCAATGGCATGGACACAAATGATTCAGATATACTAATTCAGATGAAGGATCAGGACATGCTCTTAAATGTGGGGTGCATAATTACAGATTCCATGAGAACAACGATGTGGTATCCTTATGGGATGTAGCCTTTATTTTATCCACTTTAAACAAAATCCCAACTTTTCATTTCTCTGTTTCCTAATTTCTTTCAGCACGTTGATGCAAACTAGGATTTCATTCTATCATCGTGAATTTCCGAAGGACTCCTTTCAAGCTACACTGCTGCTACTTTGGCGATTTTTCTGCACCAGCAGTTCCGCCTTTTATTAACAGAGATGGATTTTCTTCATCTTTGGCATGTGGCCTTCCAGAGTGTATCCTCTGCATCATCACCCAGTAGCGTGTGAAATATCAACAGCACAAAATGTGAAGACTTCAACTTGCAAGGTATCAGAAATAACAACAGCTTCTGGATCATCAGCATGAAAAAAACTCTGTGAAGAAATTTCTATAGTCTGTGAAGCCAACATGGACCTGTTAGCTACAGGGATAGAAGCTCCTTCTTTAAAAGAATTTGGTCTCAGTCAAGACTGCAGGTATAGCTAGGTCCCAATCCTCCAAAGACTTGTGCGCTCTGCTTAATTTTACCTACTGTAAGTTGCCCAAGTGATTTCAGTGCAGCTACTCACAGTGCATAAAGTTAAGTATGTGTGTCAGTCTTTGCAGGTTTGGGGCCATAGAGGGATTTCCTAACTGACCCTGTAGTGATATCCACTGAAAAGCAGCAGAGTGTGGCTGGCTGTGTTGTTTTCACAAGACATCAGGAATAACACTGCAAATGTGAACTTGACTAAGTGCCATGCAAAACGTTAAATGAAATGGTAAAACTCCCATTGATTTCATGGGAGCAGAGATAGGCCTATACTGAGCACTGCTGCAAATCCCATTCTTAAAATACAGTGTGCAATTCTACTGTCCTTCTTATAGGAAAGGCTTAGTTGCTAAGACTGAAAAAGTGCAGTGGGAAGTAACCAAAATGATGCAGGGGATGGATTGTAAGAAAAGATGAGCGAGATTTCACCTCTGCTGGTCAGCAGAAGAAAAGGAACGTCCTAGAGCTCTGTAAGACGTGTGTACTGGAGATATCTGAAACGACCTACGATATTTAATTAATAAATAAGCAGCAATTGGGCACAGAAGTAATTTAGGCAGCATGTCTTTACAGGGCATTCTTTCATAGCATGAGGATCTTTTTTATTTGCATAATAAACATCCAGTACTAGTGGGATATGCAGAAAACTGCAAACAAAGCAATAAATCAGAGTACGTAAATCCATTCAAGTGTGGTTGGGGAAAGGGAAAAATGTGTTGTGTCAGAGCTACAAACTATATATCTGTGCTCCAGCAGTGAGATTTCGTGGTTTTGTTAGGTATCTTTGGATCTATAAGAAAGCCCTGGTAATTATTTACTTGACAGTGTTCCTTTGTACAAAGTAAAATATTCAATCAACCCGCTCCCCCCCAATAAAATAAAAATTCAGAGGGTGAGCTGAAACAAAGTATATTAATCAAAATGCAGAGCTTTGCACAGCTCTAAGAATCCTGAAATCTTTTTCCAGCCTTGCCTCTGACTCACTGTGAAAACTTGGGCAAGTAACTTTGGGCCAGATTTTTAATGGTATTTAGGCTCTCAACTCCCATTGATTTCACTGGGAGCTGGGCACCTAACTACCTTTAACAATCTTGCCCTTCACCTCATTGCTTGTCTTACTGCATCTGTGAAATGGGTATAATAATAATAATTTTCTCAAAGGAATGTCATGAAGCTTAATTTATGTTTGTAAGCAGCTTTGAAATTTATCCATGATAGATACTTCACATGCCCTGTTGTTGTTGTTCCATTGTCTTTTAGTTTATTCCTCACCTTGAAATGTGTTGATTTATGAAAGCCATGCCTAATTGGAGGTGAGCAAATTAGCATATAATACATGAGGAAGGGAAATGCTCCTCTCATAACTGCAGAAGAAATGAATCCCATTGGAGAGGAGCCATAATGTGATTTAAATGTTTTGCAGGATTCCCAAGAGACCACCTTGCAGATGTCAAACATGAGTCCCTTTCCTAAGCCAGAGTTGCCGTACTGCTAGTTTACTCAACATGAGTAAGAAAGGGAGAAGATTTGTGTTACCGCTTGTATGCTTCTGCACTGGTGTGATAAAAGTAAACATCCCCATTTCCTGGCTGAGGGAGAGTAGAGGAGAGTCAACATTTCTTGAATGGTCTAGCCCCTATAAATATTTTAATGCCCTTTTAACATACACGTCTCTCCTGTTTGATTTCAATGGCTTAAGGGCATAAAGATTTCCAGTCTTACTTTAAAATTGGAGTGAAAATGTAATATCCTTTTAAGATAAAAGGAAGACTCTAAAGCACTGTGTGTTTTGTAAAGCTCAGGAAAGTTTCATTAAGCAATAAATGCTGGTAGTTCTGCAGTCATTTGAAGGGTATAAACACTAAAAAGAAGAAGAATTGCAGATGGTGCAAAGCATTTAGCTAAGCGTGACAGAATGATATCGGCCAAAGGAAAATGTGGGCTGAGCTAGAGAAAAAACTAAAAGCATTTGCTGCATGGTGTAATCCTGACATTGACAGGGAAAGGCTTAGCTGACCAATAGGTTTTTCCATATCTAACCTTCATGATTTCATACTTAAAATTGTAACATTACTGCTTTCAAAGGCTCTAAAGGACATTCTTGTAAGACTCTGATGATAGATCTCCACATGGAGTAGTTATGTTTTCTGGGATTTTATCATATAGGTTAACTTTCTGGATATCTTTCCAAAATGTTAAGCCACAAGACAATAATCAAAGTATTCTTCTTTGTCATGGTACACTACACCAATTGAAGCCAGTGAATCTACTCATGTGAGTAGGATGAGCAAGATCTGTCTCTCTTGGTAATCAAAAGCTGGGACTGCTGAAAAGTGTGTCCTGCATATGGAAAGTTTAAAATTACTATGAAATCAGGTGGACATGTGGGATCATAGAACTATAGAGCTGGAAGGGACCTCGAAAGGTCAGCTAGTCCAGCCCCCTGCATTGAAACAGGACCAAGTAAAGCTAGGTCGTTTTCGAGAGGCATTTGTCCAACCTGTTGTTAAAAACTTCCGAGGGTGGAGATTCCACAGCCACTATTGGAAGCCTATTCCAGAATTTAACTATCCTCATAGTTGGTTTTCCTAACCTAAATCTTCCTTGTTGCAGATTAAGCCCATCACTTCTTGTCCTACCTTCAGCAGACATGGAGAACAACTGATCACCACTCTCTTTATAACAGCCCTGAACATATTAGAAGACTGTTACCAGGTCCCTCCTGTGTCTTCTTTTTTCGTAACTAAACATGCCCAGTGTTTTTTTTTAACCTTCCCTAATAGGTCAGGTTTTTAAAACGTTTTTTCCTTTTTGTTGCTCTTCTCTGGACTCTCTTCAATTTGTCCACCTCTCTCCTAAAGCGTGGCATCCAGCTGAGGCCTCATGAATACACAGCAGAAGATCTACAGATCATCTTGAGAAAAACATGCCCTTGATATAGCAGGCTGGAAGCCATCCAGACTGCAATGACTGCTGAAGTTGCTTATCCTCTCCTAGATCCAAACATTTCATGCAGAGGATATGGAATACGCCATAGCACTCATCAATTCCTTTCCAACCCGAGAGCATGAAAAGACCTCCAAAGTGGTGGGATGGGGGAATGTGGCTTTCTTGAAGCAACATACTCCAGTTATAGGTTAAAAACTTTTCTTCCTTTGGGAATTATCTCTGCTGTCCTCTTTTCTTAGGAGATCATTTAGCAGAAACCACCCCACAGAGGGCTAAGCAGCATTAAATGAAGACAGCAAATCACTCTCCTGAACTGGGCATCCAGTCTGCCTTCTGAATAGTGCAGAGTAATACTAATAGAGTTTAACTGGTGCCTCAGTACCCTTTCTTTCTGTATTATCAGAGAGAGCAAATAGGAGCACCTGGCTTACCTTCTCTATGCCATTCTTTCTCTATCACTTCTATCTTGGCTCTTCTTACTCATCTCTCCTCAAAACTAAGCATACTAATTGTTTTAGGTCTGTCCTCATATGGAAGTCTCTATGTACCTCAGAGTGTTTTCATTGCCTGTCACTGAACCCTTTCCATTTTTTCTGTATCTTTTAGAGCACCAGCCACAGAGTTCATGAAGAGTGTGTACCGTCCCTTCATAACGGGGTTATAATACCTTCACAGTCATTCTCTGTCACTTTCCTATGCCCATATTACATTGTTTGCTTTCTTGCCGCATACTGATCATTTATAGAAAGGTTGATATCTTTTAAGGTGTGCGTGTCTCACTAATAAATATATTTCAGTTTTATGGTATTTCTGATCTTTTGATCAGTCCATGTGCCAAACCAAAGAGATTAAAGACTCCAAAGGCAAATGAAAGAGTCTTTATCAAGCTGGCACAGCAAACTGAGCGAATGCTTTATAACCTAAATATTATCCTGCCACAAGTTGCAATCAGATGCCAAGCAGTGTAAAATTGAAATCCTTTTGCTGTCAAATCGCTAAAACACACATTTTTTGCACAGTCCTTCTAAAACGTTCCACAAATTTAAATTAAAATGAAATGCAAGTTGGAAACACCCATATCTAACGAAGTCTGCTCCCAGTTAACCACATATACAAGCCCCATTCATTTCAAGGGGACGTGCGTATGTGTTTAGCTGGGAGCAGAGTTTGGTGCAGGATTCCTGTGCAAACACTACAGGCCCATTAGACAAGTGTTAACTGTTCTAATGGTCAAGGTGATCATGGATAGAGAATGTGAACTTCGCCCCACTTTGCTAATTCAGATCGCATGAACCCCAAAAGGAGTTAGAGCCTTTTGGACTGTAAACTCCTTGGGACAGAAGCTATTTACTGTGCGCTTGTACAGCATCTAGCAGAATGATTCCCCATCCTAATTGGTGTTTAGGAGCCACTAGAGTCTAAATGTGAACTGATAATAAAGGTATCCCGAATTGCGCCTTGCTTTTCTTGACCAATTAAGTAGCCTTTTCTGATGGTTCTTTTTAGAGAGCTCTGTTTTGCCACGCCAGCTGTGGCCTTTTCCTTGGGAAATGGCTTGTGGGAGATGCCATTACGGCTTTTGCTGTAGAAAGCTATTGTGAATCAATCTGTAATTGAATGGATGGGGGGAAAAACATGTTGGCCAATGAAAAGGACAATTTCTATTACAACACTCACACGTGGGCTGGGAAGCACGTTAAGAAGCAGTCACCAAGTCTTGCTTTCAGTTTAGACCTACAGCTGCCCTTTTGGCTAAAGGCTGCAACCCCCTTTGCTTCCCCATTGGCAGCTACCACCAGCTTCCTGTAGAGTGTAATCGCCGTGTGCCAGGCTCTGCTGACGCCTAGAAGGCATGGCCCAACGTAGGGTACAGTGCGGAGCTGCACCATTGCCTCGGGGCTTTGGCAGGTACTTTGCCTTATGCCAAATTTTTGAGGGTCACCCCCCCACCCCATTACCCCTTCCTAGCCCCTCCCTTCCCCCCAGAGCCAGGGCTGGGAGAGGGGCTGAGGCTGGGGCCACAGCTGGGCGTGGGACCGGGGCCAGGAGCTGCACCTAGGCTGGGGACAGGGCTAGGAGCTGGGCTTGTGGCTGCCCCCCCCCCCCCCCCCCCAGGCAGAAACATTGCCTCCTCGACCTCCCTGGAGCCCAGGGAGAGAGCGTCATGCTGGCACAGAGCGCATTCTCTTTCCCCTGCTGCCAACTCTGGACACAACCAGGGGTGGCCATGGCCAGCAGTGAGTGCCAGACAGTGCCATAAGGGGCAAGCTTCACTGCTGGGATTTCCAGTGTGGCTGGCTGCTCCACTGACTAGCTTGTCTCTCCCTGCTTCCTGCACATAGGCCATCCGTACTGTAGCCCTCAGTTTGCGATCCACAGTCCTGGTCGTCCTGATGAATTTTTAGCCCCCAGTGCTTTGAATAGGACCTACGGTTTATTGTTCTTCCCTAACAAAAGCTGGCTGTTGAACAGCAATCTCCTTGATCTCTTGCTTTGCATAGCCACTTGGTGAGGGGGGCACATTAATGAGCCAGGTTAAAAATCCTGGTGCCACAATCAACCATGCCTTCTCTGGGCAGAGCCAGGTGGGAGGCAGCATGAGTGTCTTACTCGGCTGCACGACTTATGGAGGCTGTGCCCTTATTTATCCCACGATGACCTTGCAACAAGAATACGTGCCCTGGAGACACTGAGATGTTACTATGTTCCTCCTTAATAGGGTTCCCAACAGAACTCGTCTGCAGCATATGGTTAGTACAGGCTGCAGTGTCCTGCTCGCTCACAGATTGAGAGCTAATGATCAGAACTGGTTTTTCTTATATGTTGTTTCTTTTAACATGGTTGCTAATTGGTGCTTAGTTTGTACCCACTTCATCTTTGTGTGTGTGTGTGGCTGCTGTGAAAGGTTACTGTTCACAGCTGTGGGCGTTTACAGCCCCACCGAGATTTAGGCACCTGGCTGCTATGTTAGGCACCTAAATACACAATTCCTCAAACTTGGCATTCCCTTCCTATGTTGCCTGTGAGGCTACGGCCACCAGCCATGCTCTAAGGCTTCCCAAGAGCATGCCCTGCACAAAACTGGGTGCTAAAGGGTGCTACGGCTTCCCTGAAAGCCCAACAGCCCAGGGGTTAGAGCACTCACCCGAGACCCAAGTTCAAATCCCGACTCTGCCCTATTTGGAACAGGGACTTGAGCCACATTTCAGGTGAGTGCTCTAATCAGTGGGCTACTATATGGTATTCTGGGGTGGGTCGCTCTCAATATTGCCTGTTGAAGTGAAATATTCCTGTGGCCAGATCGAGAGGAAGAATGCCTGTTAGCACATTCTTCTGGGACAGCCAGGTTCCACTCCCTGTGAAACATCAACAGACCCCAGTTGTTGGCAGGCGGGATTGAACCTGGGACCTCTGGAGCTTCGTGCATGAGCTAAAAGCCACATGCCTCTTCGGTGAGTCTGCTACAGCCTCAGCTATCTCCAGCTGGGCGCGGTGCCACTGGAGGGGGACAGGGCGCCAACCAAGCAGGCAGGGGTTACACCTCCACATAATATTTAAATCGAATCCTAGCATCCCAACTCCAAATGGGGCAGCGTGAGGCTTTAAATCTCGGGGCATGTGCTGACCCGTGGGATAATGGGTGTCAGGTGGTAGCACCAGCTTGTCTTTCTCTTTATGTGCCAGAAAGGGCTGGCCCAGCTTAGCCATTGGAGGGTTCACAGCTCTTAGGCCCGAGCCTATGTCCCTTTGAGGGGTGGAGCATAGGCCCTGACTCTCTCATCAGCATCGCCTACCGGCTAGGTTAGGTAACTCCCCGCCTGCCCCCCCGCCCCAGTTTGCTAGTTTCTTCAGCTCCCAGCTCTCCCCGTGCACGTGTAGGGATCCTGCGAGCCTAACTCAGCTGAGGAGTCCACTGGGCTGAGGCTTGGGCCCGTTAGTGTAGGCAGTGCTACTCCCCCTCTCTGCTGTTGACCGTCTCCGAGCTCACCCGTGGGTGTCAGTTTTGCTTACCCACGTGTCACAAGACGTGCAGAAAGAGCAGCTTTTAAAGACAATGCCGCCTGCACCTGTGATTAGCGCAAGAGGGTGATTCTGGCTTAAAGAGAATCTGTTTGCTCAAACCCTCGCCCGACTCGGGGGGGGTGCCTGTGGAAGAGCGTGAACAGCTAGGGAAGGGAAGCCCTAGCTGGGGAAGGGGCGAAGCAGCACGCCTGTCCCCAGAGCCTTTTTCACAATGACTGTTGGAGGTGTTTACGTTGCTGTTAGCGCTAGGGAAAGCCGGCCGTGCTGCGGGTCGTGCTGCGCAGGGCTGCAGCTGGGGGTTAGTCTCCACTAAAACGAGGTCGCTCCACCCCTCTCTGTCACAACTGACAACACCATGGGAGGGCTGGGGGCCGTGTTGCTTTTACACTTTCCTGGTCCTGTGTTCATCCTTGCCCATGGCACAGCTTACAACAGCCTTAGAAAAGGCTGCTCTCAGTTACACTGGCTGGGCCCAAGGGGACGCTGGGGTATCTGGGAATCAGTGCCCCATTCATAACTCCTACGCTAGTGGGCAGGAGGGGAATTGTGTGTGGGGGGGTGGCATTGTAACAGGGGTGCTGGAAATGGGGGGAGGGCAGGGGACCACAGCCCTCCCACTTTTTACTGGTGGTAAGGACGAGCGATGTGGGGGAGGGGACAGGGCCTTGCAGGGAAGAGACAAAGCAGAAGCAGGGCCTTGTAGGAAGGGGCGGTGTGGAGGGTGGGGCCTCAAAGGCAGGAGCTCGGCAAGAAGGGGTGGCACGGGGGTGAGGCCTCGGGGCAGGGTGCTGCAGGGGTGGGGGGGCCACACTGCTCCCCCCCCCACTGGTAGGCAGCTTCTGCCACCCCTGCATCACTACACCCCGGGAAGTTCTCCCTGTGACGCGGTCCTCTCGCCCGCTGACATCAGTGCCAGAGTCTCCCAGCAGAACAGTAGGTGGGCGGGAGGAGGATGCTTTGTTATAACACCAGCAAAATGCCCTACTTTCTCTCTGCAGTCACAACAGCAGCACAGTGAAAACCACCCAGGCAGCGGCCCGGCATGTCCTATTACAATCCCTAAGTCCTTAAGCACATGGCTGACAATTAATCTTTTAGACTGAAAATTTGAAAGCGACTCAGGCAAGCCTGTGATGGCTGCTGCGCCTGTTCCTCGGCTAATGAGAATAACTCAGCAAATAAACGTTGAGTTTTAGCTTTGTTAACACGGATGAGCACCCTCCCCCCCCCATTTCCCCCACCCAGGTGGGCACTGACGCTGCCTCCACCAAGCTACTCCTTACAGACCCCCCCTTCCCTCACTTAGCATCGACACTGTCATAATACCAGGACCAATGATGGCACTGTGGGCTTCGGCGCTCTAATCTAGCATTTGATGTGTTTTATGGCTGCTGAGTTAAAAGCATGTTTAAAAAAAAACAATTAGCATAGCCGCTGAGCTCTAGGTGCTTTCTTATCATTATAAGCAGAGGCGCAACACTTTTACCGTTGCAAAGAAAGGGGCTAAAATTCAATCCAGTAACTGCTCCAGGAAAGCATTTGAATTGTTGCCCGATTTCAGAATTCAGGAGTAGCCGTTAGAACCACCACTACACGCTTCCCTTTGAGAGTAATAATAAGACCTTGCTTATAGGAGATCAGTAGCATTGCCCCCATTTTACAGATGGGGAAACTGAGGCACAGAGCAGTGACATGACTTGCCCAAGGTCATCCAACTGGCCAAGGCCTGAGCTGGGAATAGACCCCCCCAGTCTAGTTCGCCGTCCACTACACCACGCTGCCCGTAGCCATAAGAAGGACAGCTGGGGTTGCATTTAAGGCCCTAGCCTGAGCATTGCTTCAAAACCTGCCTCTGCTGCAAATGTCTTATGTCATCTCAATAGAGTTGCTTTAGAAAGCGGTCCCATGCCTCAGTTTCCCCTCTATAAAATGGTGGCGATGATCCTTTCTTCCTCCCACTGTGTGCGTGCTTTGTCTGTTTAAATTGTCAACTCTTTGGGGGCAGGGACCGTGTCTTACTCTAGGGATGTAGTGCGTCTAGCACAATGGGGGCCTGACCTCAGCTGGGACAGCTTGGGGCGACCAAAATACAAATAGTTAATCACGATGAGTTATTAGGAAGAAAGACGGGCAGTAGGGGAAGAGAGGGAGAATGGGGTTATAGACAGCCTGCTCAGGGAGACCTTTTTCTGGCCACTAGCCATTGACTTTGCTCACTGACAGTGAGTGGAAGATAAATAATACCAGCGGCTGCCGGAGGAGAAATAATGCCACATTACATCAATTAGTTCCCCTCTCCCCTGTCACCGTAGCGTGCTGTCCACAAGAGAGGAAGGCCTTGCTACTTGGCCTCTACATTTTATTAACGTGGATGAGTATTTATGGCGCTATGGATTATCCAGTAGTGCAACGTTCGATATCAGCCTTTTAGGTTAGGGTCCTCAGCAAAGCTTTCTCTGCTCTCACTTCTCTGGTTCAGGCCAGCAGCGTGCTAAAATGGTCGCAGTTTTCCTGCCACACCCCCACCTCTGCGCTGCACGCTCTTCAGTTACTTTCCTGGAGAAGTTTCAGAGGAGCAGCCGTATTAGTCTGTATCCACAAAAAGAAAAGGAGGACGTGTGGCACCTCGGAGACTAACCAATTTATTTGAGCATAAGCTTTCGTGAGCTACAGCTCACTTCATCGGTATGCATCCGATGAAGTGAGCTGTAGCTCACGAAAGCTTATGCTCAAATAAATTGGTTAGTCTCTGAGGTGCCACAAGTACTCCTTTTCTTTCTCCTAGAGAAGCCTCACTTATTCAGCAGCTAGCAAATGTATCTGGGATACGGCCGATCAGTACACATCAACCTGAGTACAAATATTCAAGACAGTTTAGCCTCGGAGCATTACACACTAAAAATACAGCATCCTGCTGCTGACATACTCATTTAGGCCTTAATCCAGCCAAGCACTGAAGCATATGCTTAGCTTTAAGAATGTGGGAAGTCCCGTTGAAGTCAATGGGACTGTTCCCATTTTTAAAGTTAAGCATGTGCTTCTGTGTTTGGCTGGATTAAGGCCCTAGTTTGTTCAGGACGTGGTCCACATCACTCCCATTGACTTTCATGTGTTTGGCTTATGCCCTTACTGTACACATATGCTGTAAAGAAATCCCATATGCAATTCTTGATTTAAGATATGAAATGTATGGTATAACTTGCTTTAAAAAAAAAAAAACAACCCCCTGCAATGACTTATGAAGCGTAAGTAAAACCAAGCAAAATGTGGGAATAATTGAAACGTTACATAGCTTAAAAGGATTCGGTTTGCTCCAGATTTCCCAGATCAGCCTCCCAGGATACATTCAAAGACTGAAGAGCAAATGAAACATTTCTAGCGTGGGCGTAGCTGCTGGAATCCATTTATTCATGAATGTCAAGTATCCCTCTACAGCTTGACAATGACAGGGCATTAATGTAGGTCAAAACTATCTTCTCAGTGTGGAGCAATGATGCTCTGTGGAATTACTCCACCCTCTCTGTTCCCTAAATGAGCCAATTGAGCATTGCACTGACAGGATGCCAATGCTGACCTGCTGTTCAGAGGAGAAGAGAGAGATTTTTCAAAACTCATTGGTAGGTGCTAACCAAGTGTGAAGCCAAGTGTGAAGCCTCAATGTTTTCATGAAGGTGGACATGTTTAAAAAGAACAAGAAAAGTGACCAAAGTGAGACGAGAGGTAAAGCAGAACATTTATGAACGTGCTGGTGCTGGGGGCAAATCTGAATAAAGACTGGATCAACTCTCTGTCTCTTCAAGTATGCCATGTAGTTGTCACCATGTCAGTCCCAAGATATTACTGAGACGAGGTGGGTGAGGTAATATCCTTTATTGGACCAACTTCTGTTGGTGAGAGAGACAAGCTTAGAAGGTCTTAGAAGGGAGCTAGGCTAGATAAATCTTTGTTCCCAAGTTGTACTAGAAGCTCAACAGAGTGTGCTCCCTGATTTGCAAAATAGACCCCGTTTCGCTACAAAACTCTACAGGAAGGTCCAGATTCTTTTTAAGAGCAATCAAGACAAAATACTTCTCAAGCACTGTGTGTGGACAGGTTTCAGAGTAACAGCCGTGTTAGTCTGTATTCGCAAAAAGAATACAGACTAGTCTCTAAGGTGCCACAAGTACTCCTTTTCTTTTTGTGTGTGGACAGTTTCTTTGCATGGCTATTAAGAGTTTGAAAGAGAAGTTCAATTCCTGGTCTGGAAACTACAATATTTTTCTTCTTGGGGATTTAGTCTGCCCTGGATCAATTCTTGTTCCAAACTCTGAGCGTTCATTGTTGAGTCAGACAATACCATCTGGTGGCAGGCAGCCAAGCAAGAAGATGTTCTTGGTCATCTTCAACATTTTCCCAATTTTAAGATCTAGGAGAAGAGGATACGACAGGCAAATGATTGCAACTGCATGCATGGCCACTGCCTCGGTACAGGGGAAGAAAGGTAACAGAGGCTCCACTGGGATAGTGCTTGGGGTCTGCTACAGCTCCCCAGGGTCCGATGTGGATTTGGATCGAGACCTCTTTAATATTTTTAATGAAACAGATACAACTGGGAATTGTGTGATTATGGGACACTGTCATATCCGAAGTATAGATGGGAGGACAAGTGCTACTAATAATGATAGGGCCCAGGTATTCCTGCATGTGATGGTGGACAGATTTCTTCACCAAATAGTCATCAAACCAACAAGAAGGGAGGCCATTTTAGAGTTAGTATTGGTAACTAGCAAGGACCTCATAGAAGAACTGATTGTAGAGGTCAGCCATGGTTCAAGTGATCATGAGCTAACTCAGTTTAAACTAAATGGAACAATAAACAAAAAATAGGTCTGCAACTAGGGTCCTTGATTTTAAAAGAGCAAACTTGAAAAAATTAAGGGAATTAGTTAGGGAAGTGGACTGGACCTAAGAACTCAGGGATCTGAATGTGGAGGAGGCTGGGAATTACTCGAAGTCACAGTTGCAGAAGCTATCTGAAACCTGCATCCCAAGCAAGGGGGAAAAAATTCATATGGAAGGGTTGCAGACCAAGATGGATGAACAAGGATTTTTAATAAATCCATAAAGTTGTGCGTCATACCCTGTGACTGGATAATTGTCAATATAGTGCCTATTTTTAAGAAAGGGGAACAAGCGATCTGGGAAACTACAGGCCTGTTTCCTAGTTTGACCTCAATTGTATGCAAGGTCTTAGAACAAATTTTGAAAGAGTAGTTAAGGACATAGAGGTGAACAGTAATTGGGAATAAATACACCATGGTTTTAGAAAAAGTAGATCATGCTAGACCAACCTGATCTCCTTCTTTGAAACGATAACCTAACTTGTTTCAAAACTGATCTTGATGAGTTTATGGAGGGGATGGTATGTTGAGACTGCCTACAATTGCATGTAACCAGTCTGCAACTACTACTTGCATAGATCTCCCACAGCCGAAGATAGAACATTAGATGGAGAGGGCTCTGAGTTATTACAGTGAATTCTTTCCCAGGTGTCTGGCTGGTTGGTGTTGCCAACATGCTCAGGGTGTAACTGATCACCATATCTGGGGTCAGGAAGGAATTTTCCCAAAGGTCAGATTGCACTCCTTCCCCTGCAGCATGGGTCGCTTGCAGAGGAAATGGTGGATTCTCTGTAACTTGAAGACTTTAAATCATGATTTGAGGACTTCAGTAACTTAGCCAGATGTTACAGGTCTATTACAGGAGAGGGGTGAGGTTCTGTGGCCTGTGACGAACTGTACGTCAGACTAGATGATCCTGATGATCCCTTCTGGCCTTAAAGTCTATGAGACTGAATTAAGCAATTTCTTCCAAGTGTGATGAGAGCCAGCCAAGCAAACCTCCCAGCAATTGAAACTGCAAAGAATGATCTTACGGGGTCTCCTTCCAATAAACGTGATGGTCTTTTGATTTCCTCAGGCTGATCTTCCACTGTGCTAGGCCAGGAGTGACATGAAAAGAATACACTATCTCGCAGGGGTCTTGGTTGCAGTAATCTAAGGGCATGTCTCCATGTGCTGCAGTGTAACTCAAACAACAGTAGCAGCGAGGCAGTGGCAACGCTCTCAGGTACTTACTCAATTCCTGGGTGAGGTTGTACAGTCTGCCATCCATCCTGCTATTAGCTAATAGCTTCGCTGCTACTGTTATTCAAGTTAGCTATATCAAAGCTAGCTCAGGTCACAGTTCGCCCTGTGATTGCAGGGTAGACATACTCTCGGAAATCAGAACACTTCTGGATGGGACAGAAGAGACAGGTGAGATGGGGCAGGGGACATTCGATGAACCCTCTTGTACCCCACTTGCCTGATGGCATCTGCAGGGAGAAGTGAGTTCCTTGAGGCTGTACTGGCAGTCTCAGAAATGCCGCTCTCCAAAATGCCACGCCCAACCAGCCACACCCTTAAACACTATGAAGGCTCTGCTTTCAAACAATGGAAACATCCAAATCACTCGCTTGATATGGATGAAAATGCTTTAAACAATAGCTCGACCCAATGAAAAATGGAAACTCCTCAACACAAAAGGACACCTGAGTAGTTATGATCGGTGATGCAAAGCAGCATCCTTTCCAAAAACCCAAAGGTTCTCTAACAGTGAGAGATTCATTCGAGAACACAAATAAAGGGGGGCATTTGCTCCAGCACAAGACCCTTCACATCACTTATACGCCACGTTTAAGTGATGCGGACAGTGTTTGCATTGGGTTGAATTTAATACTCAGTGGACAATTGGTAAAAGAAAGGAAACCTCTTTAGTCACAGCTAGTTATACCTAATAATTTCCCCCTAATCTCCATCCTCAGAATCTTAATTAATGTATTATTATTAGATGATTATTTTATTTCTTGTGATAGAGTGTCTAGAGGCTCCCATTGAGATCAGGGCCCCTCTGTGCTTTGCTCTGTACAAACACATAGTGAGAGAGAGGCCCGGAACTTACCATCCATACAAACAAGACAAACAAATGAAGTGCGATTATCTATGTTTTAAAGAAGGGAAACTGAGGCACAGAGGGATTATGTGACTTGCCTGAGGTCACATAGAAAGTCTGTGGCAGAGTTTGGAATTGAAGCCAGCTCTCCCAAGCCTCCTAACCACTACGGCAACCTCACTCTTTTAAGGAAATTAACCAACAATATAGTTTCTTAATCAGTAACAAATGAAGAAATCGCTATAGATTTTTATTCCATCTTTTCTTTTTTTTTAAGGCCTTTTTTTCCACGTGGCTTTAAAATGTTTGATGTGCTTCCTGAAAGCAAATGTTCTGAACGGGCAGAGAGCCCGTCACTGAGAGTCATTTGGCTCAAACAGATAAGAGTCTCTATTAGTTTAAGCTTTCTAATTCTTCATAGCACCACTTTGAGTAGTAACGTCTTAGCGGGGTTTAAATTCACCTGCAACTGAAAGAGCATCCCAGGACATTTAGACAGCAGGACTGTGGTTCCATTAGGGACTTCTTTTATCCCACCTTTTTCGATAGCTGAAGCAAGCAACTTGCTGGAAACTCAAAGGATAGGGGCTGTGAAAAAGGCTTAATAAAGATCTAAGAACCTGATGTTTAAAAAGAAATAAACTAGTGTTACTTAAGATGAACTTCTAGTATTTTCATTTCACTGGGAATGTCAACTAAGTGGACAATGGGAATCACTTGCCTTTTATATCAATGGTAAAACTAGAAGAAAAGAGATGGCCTGGCGTATTCAGGGAGGCTTGGTGACTGGGTTAGCCCCATGGAGAGTTTATGGTTTAGAATCATAGAATATCAGGGTTGGAAGGGACCTCAGGAGGTCATCTAGTCCAACCCCCTGCTCAAAGCAGGACCAATCCCCAATTAAATCATCCCAGCCAGTGCTTTGTCAAGCCTGACCTTAAAAACTTCTAAGGAAGGAGATTCCACCACCTCCTTAGGCAATGCATTACAGTGTTTCACCACCCTCCTAGTGAAAAAGTTTTTCCTAATATCCAACCTAAACCTCCCCCACTGCAACTTGAGACCATTACTCCTTGTCCTGTCCTCTTCCACCACTGAGAATAGTCTAGAACCGTCCTCTCTGGAACCACCTCTCAGGTAGTTGAAAGCAGCCATCAAATCCCCCCTCATTCTTCTCTTCTGCAGACTAAACAATCCCAGTTCCCTCAGCCTCTCCTCATAACTCATGTGTTCCAGACCCCTAATCATTTTTGTTGCCCTTCGCTGGACTCTTTCCAATTTATCCACATCCTTCTTGTAGTGTGGGGCCCAAAACTGGACACAGTATTTCAGATGAGGCCTCACCAATGTCGAATAGAGGGGGACGATCACATCCCTCGATCTGCTCGCTATGCCCCTACTTATACATCCCAAAATGCCATTGGCCTTCTTGGCAACAAGGACACACTGCTGACTCATATCCAGCTTCTCGTCCACTGTCACCCCAGGC
The DNA here is from genome assembly GCF_965140285.1 of Lepidochelys kempii. Lineage (NCBI taxonomy): Eukaryota > Metazoa > Chordata > Testudines > Cheloniidae > Lepidochelys > Lepidochelys kempii. Next base: position 96,689,184 of record NC_136388.1, on the reverse strand, counting down.
CCTTTTCCGCAGAACTGCTGCCTAGCCATTCGGTCCCTAGTCTGTAGCTGTGCATTGGGTTCTTCCGTCCTAAGTGCAGGACCCTGCACTTATCCTTATTGAACCTCATCAGATTTCTTTTGGCCCAATCCTCCAATTTGTTTAGGTCCCTCTGTATCCTATCCCTGCACTCCAGCGTATCTACCACTCCTCCGAGTTTAGTATCATCCGCAAATTTGCTGAGAGTGCAATCCACACCATCCTCCAGATCATTTATGAAGATATTGAACAAAACCGGCCCCAGGACTGACCCCTGGGGCACTCCACTTGACACTGACTGCCAACTAGACATGGAGCCATTGATCACTACCCGTTGAGCCTGACAATCTAGCCAACTTTCTACCCACCTTATAGTGCATTCATCCAGCCCATATTTCCTTAACTTGCTGACAAGAATACTGTGGGAGACCGTGTCAAAAGCTTTGCTAAAGTCAAGAAACAATACATCCACTGCTTTCCCTTCCTCCACAGAACCAGTAATCTCATCATAGAAGGCGATTAGATTAGTCAGGCATGACCTTCCCTTGGTGAATCCATGCTGACTGTTCCTGATCACTTTCCTCTCATGTAAGTGCTTCAGGATTGATTCTTTGAGGACCTGCTCCATGATTTTTCCGGGGACTGAAGTGAGGCTGACTGGCCTGTAGTTCCCAGGATCCTCCTTCTTCCCTTTTTTAAAGATTGGCACTACATTAGCCTTTTTCCAGTCATCCGGGACTTCCCCCGTTCGCCACGAGTTTTCAAAGATAATGGCCAATGGCTCTGCAATCACAGCCGCCAATTCCTTTAGCACTCTCGGATGCAACTCGTCCGGCCCCATGGACTTGTGCACGTCCAGCTTTTCTAAATAGTCTCTAACCACCTCTTTCTCCACAGAGGGCTGGCCATCTATTCCCCATGTTGTGATGCCCAGCGCAGCAGTCTGGGAGCTGACCTTGTTAGTTTACTTACTCCTGGGGGAATTCTGTGCCTACAAATTCTGGACACAATATTTTAAAATTCTGCCTATTTTATCTGTTAAAATAATATTTTATAATGAAGCCAGTTTCAATTATTTTGGTAATTTACTTCAAAATACCGGTCAGCAACTATGTCTGCAACAATACAGACACAGACAAAAATTCCCCCAGGGGTAGAGAAATTAAAGAAACCGCTATGACAACTCAGTTTCTCTACCCCCCCTCACCCACAGAACCCAGCCACACCCCTGCCCAGATACCCACCCCCCCCATCTGCAGAACCCAGCCATGGGGCACCCCCCCAGCTCATTCACCCCCAGCTGCGGGCCCCCCACCCAGACACTCACACCCCTTCCTCCCCCCAGAGTCCAGTTACAACCTGGCCAGTATTTGACCAGCCTGGTTGGGTTTTTTATGGATTTGCCAGTTGCCAGAGAAATAATTTAATCTGCTAGGTGTTTTTACGTGGTCTAAAGATTTGCATTATTATCACAACACACTGCGCCATCTAATGTTACCAGTTTGTGTGTCCAGCTAAAGATGCTGCAGTGTTCCCACTTCCGCAGCTTAAGGCATAACAGATCGAACCTGTTAGAAGTACAGCAGCTGCCTGCCCAGAAGCACCTACTGGCCCAGAAAGGCCCCAATCTTTCAATTCTTACTTGGGCATCACTCCTGTTAACTAAATCCCACAGATTGCTTTAAAAATCCCAACCTTGTGGTTTAAGTGAGACCATAATATCTTTTAAACAATCCATTTGAATCATCATTCCTGCATAATATACAGAGCTGTCACCTCATTTCATCTGGTCCCATTATAAGCTTCACCGTTTCTGGTTTCCGGCAGTGAGCACGCATCTTCTAGCATTCACTTGGCAGCGGAAGAAAAGAGATTGGCTTTGCTTTTTCTTTCTGTTGCAAAATATCTATTGCAGTTACATCAGAAACTTCGCTTTTTTAATTACCTGTTGCCGTACCGCTCAACTCAGAGACTGCATTTTCAGGGACAGAGTGTCGAAACTTCAGAGGCAGTGTAATGATACTTTGGGCACTGAATTTGCATGTATAAATATAACCACAGGTTTCAAGACAACAGCATAATCAGATCTAATTAGATTCTGTGAGCATTTGACATCAGGCAGCTCGTTCTTTCTCAGATTTCAGTGACACCAGTTTGGGCGCTGCATATGTGGAGAGAGTGGCCAGACAAAACGGTGACAGGTATGACATCTACTGTGAGTGTAAATAAAAAGACACTTAGGGAGATTCAGTAAATCAGAAGTCAGTCAGATCAGAATCTGGTCCAGCATCAATGAAACCTGAAGTAATATTGTTATTATTCAAGCGCTTAGAGGCTCAACCAACGACAGGGTCCCATCATGCTATGCACTGTACAGCCACACAGAAAAAGATAATCCCTGCCCTGAAGAGTTTACAATCCAGATAGACAGGATGGGCAAATTACAGTCAGGGAACTGAGACACACACAGAGCAAGGGCACTCAAAGAATATAAACTGTAAACTATTTTAAAAAATATATTTCCCCCTAGATTTTGCAAAATCAATACCTGGTTTTGAATGACTTTTTTGCAATTCAACACGAGCTGGTTAAAGCATTTACATCAGAATACAAAAATGCAACACATTATCACTGCAGGAAGCACTTAAAACTAAAGATAATTATATAGTAGGGAAACGATTTCAAAGGACTCAAACAAAATAACAACTAATTCTAGAGAGTCACCCTTTGAGATGATGATTCTTCTCTGCCACTGCTCTCCCTCACTAAAAAAACCCCTCTCTTTACAATTATATGCACATTATAAATTCCTACTTTGTTCTTTTACCATCAAGCTCCTACAGCTGCTGCTGAAAATTTGCATTTTCTGAGAGTTTAACTAGACAGCTCTGAGGAGCTGGCTCTCCAAAATATTCACACTGCAAACGGAGGTAAAATATACCATCATTGTTCTTGAATAGCATTGTCTCTTTGCTCTTCCCTTACCAATCATGCCTCCACCCATCTCTCTCTCGCTTTTAAATGCCTTTGGACGCACCATTTATATCCAGGGAAGTGTCACTCACTTGTATAGCAGGATCATATTAAATCTTGGGGGGAAAGCATCCACAGCAAATTACATGGCATGAGAGTACCAGGAAGTAGTGTGTTTAATGAACAGAGTTTACATTCAGATTACACTCACTCGATGGTACACAGATACAGGCTGAAATTGTCAAAGTCTAAGGGAACTGGATACTCCATTCCCATTCAAAATTAACAGGAATTAGGCCATCAGCTACCTCTGGGGGGGCTTTGTAAAGCTCAGCCACATAATACAGAGTATGAAGTAGTATACAGCATACATTTCAAACACTCCATATAAATTGCATCCAAAGCAATTGCTTCTTTCATCGTGGGGCTGGGATCTTTAGAACCACAGCATAGTCCTCTACCACCTGAGTTAGTGGAGTAACTGGTAGCATGTGGACCTGTCACTAGAGGGGGATGTAGACACACACACTTCACCAGTGGGTGTCTCAGCAATTTGCTAGACAGCAAAGGTATGATGAGACTCAGAAATCCTGGGTTCAACTCCAGGTCTGACCTGGTATGGGTGTTACTATGTTCTCGAAAAGCTTTACAAATATGAATGAAACCTCATGAGGTCACTGTGAAATAGCTGTGCCTACAGCAGTAGGAAATCACAATAGTCCTTAAAGGTGCTACTTTTTAAAATAAGCTGGTAGCCTCATCAAAGCCTCTCTTAGATGAAATACATGGAGCCTTCCTGTATCCAGAGTCTACCAAACACCTGCCTATGCCAAAGTGTCTGACATTTACAAGGCTCTGTCTAGACTGGAAAATGAGATGCTCCGTCTTCCAGACAGAACCTATTGCTCATGCACTGCTGCCACCACAAACACCTCAGAATCATTTTTTAAACGACAGTCCAAATTCTGACTTCAGGTGTCAGAGCATCCGATTCTGACCCTTCAAAGGGACATGCCTGTGCCTTTCTGGGGGCCGGAGTTTGCCTTAGGAGGTTTAGCATGGTCTAATGCCAGAGCTGAGTTCTAATGCCAGCACTGCCACTGATTCAGCTTGTGGCCTTGGTCAAGTTACTTAGTCAATGATCTGATTTATTAGAGACTCAGCTTTGCAGATGCTCTGATCAGCAGGCCAATCCCAATTTTCTCCTCTGTAAAATGGGAGTGATAATTACTGTAAGGATTAATGTATGCACTCCATTGTGAACATGTGAAGTACTAGATAACATCTGAATATAATCACTATTTACATACAGCAGATGGTTGAACCACATATATATATTTCACAATTAAAGAAAGGAATGCTTTAAATTTCTGCACTGTGCTGAAAATTCTTTCCCCCCGGGTTTATAATACATTAATTTGTATTTTTTATTTTACTATTTATTTTTGTTTTAAATCAAACTATATATATATATATATATATACACACACACAATTTTTTTTCTTTGGAGAAATTCGCTCTCTTCATCTCCATTACCAGTTGCAAAAAATAATGCCAGGCAAGAATACATAGGGATGAATTATTTCTTCATGTAGATTGTATCATGATAGCCTGCAATCAAATGGTATATTGGGTCATTATGCAATGTTTTAATATGATCCATCCAAAATACAAGTATTTATAATTCAGTGGTTTACTAATAATTCTATTTTCTCAACACAGACCCAGATACAAAGTACAGCAGGTCTGAAAATCTCTAGGTTTAGCTTTTCACAGAAAAGAAAAGTAAAAAAAAAAGCACTTTGGAATTGATTAGTTTTTAAAGCCTTTTCACAGCATCAGAGACCAGGATAATGGAATTGAATCTAACAGAAAGAAGCTAAATTATTTATCTCAGACTAATTTCCCAGGCTAGATGAATGATAGTGAAGAATCTGGCTAGGTAAGAGAACTGTCTGCATATAATACCTTTAAAATCAGGCAGACAGTACTTTGTATTCTTAACGTCTTTGAAGTCATGTCCAGACCGAATAAAACAGCCCAAAAACTACCAATAAACATAAAATTTAATACGTTATTTCAAGAAGTGGAGATTATCTGATAACAGTGATGGGGGAATAACAGTATGCAATTTACACCTCATCCTTCCAGGTTTGACTGTCACAAAGGATGGAGTGTCACCCTACATAGATTTTGACCTTCTCAAAGGATGGAGTGTCACCATACGTAGATTTTCCCCTATGTTTCAGATATGGGTGTTGGGAAGTCCCTTCTATTTCACAACAGGCTTCAGTGATCTCATGGGACCATAGGAGTGGTGATGCTCAATCAGGCTCTTGGTCCATCTGGTCTGGTAGTCTCCCCTCAGCAGTGGCCAGTATCTGACACTTAGCAGCACCCCTAATGCTGCAAAGATTCCTTCCTGATCCCCATGTACTTGCTCCCAAAAACTAAATGTGTGACTTTCCTTCTATCCTTCTAGCTCATCCTTTTAGCTTACTGATTAATTCTTGCACAATTATCCAGGCCTTTAAAAAAACCCTACAAAATTATTTGTCTTGATGACTTCCTTCCAGCAATGAATTTCACGGGGTGACTGCACATTGCATACAGAAGCAGTTCCTTGTATCTATTCTAGCAGCGCTGCCCTTCAATTTCAACAGTGACCCCTTGTTTGCATATTATGAGACAGGGTACAGAGCAGAGGAGCCGTCAGTTTTTATTATGCCCTTCATAATTTGTAATCCTTCAGTCAAGAACCTTGTATCTCTGTACAGAATAATAAGTATTGCTTTTCATCATCAAAGCCCTTTTCAACGTTGTTATTATTATTCATCTTATGATATAGTAGTGGCCACAGTGTGCTAAGCACGTTCCAGACATTCAAGAAGGGACTGTGTCTGCCCCAAGGAAGTCATAATCTAAGGATACACAGACAGATACATAGAGGTTAGGGAAAGGGGAGCAAGAAATGGAAAAATGTTATACAAGGAAACTTGTTTCACTATAGGCAGTACAGTAGAAGGGGCCTTTAAGAGGGACTGTGGGAAATTTTCAAAAACATCTAATTGACTTAGGAGCCGAAGTACCATTTTCAGCCGTGACTTGGTGTCAGGGTTCCCTCCCCACTCTGAGCTCTAGGGTACAGACGTGGGGACCTGCAGGAAAGACCCCCCCCCGAAGCTTATTCTTACCAGCTTTGGTTAAAAACTCCCCAGGCACAAATTCTCCCTTGTACCTTGGGTTGAAGTAACGCTGCCGCCACCAAGTGATTTAACAAAGAACCAGGGAAAAGGACCACTTGGCGTTCCTCTTCCCCCCAGCAATCCCCCCCAGCCCTTACACCCCCTTTCCTGGGGAGGCTTGAGAATAATATCCTAACCATTGGTTACAAAATGATCAAATACCCAAACCCCTGGGTCTTGGAACAATGGAAAAATCAGTCAGGTTCTTAAAAGAAGGATTTTATTGAAAGAAAAGGTAAAAGAATCCCCTCTGTAAAATCAGGATGGTAAATACTTTTCAGGGTAATCAGATTCAAAACACAGAGGATTCCCCTCTCGGCAAAACTTTAAAGTTAGAAAAAACCGGGATAAACCGCCCTCTAGCAAAGGGAAAATTCACAAGTTGAAAACAAAAAGGTAATCTAACGCACCTTGCCTTATTTACTAACTATTTTTGTAAGATCAGAGACTTGTACAGGATGGTTTACAGGAGAAGTTTTTTTGACCTGATGCTTCTCTGCTTTCCCCAGATAACACACCATCAAAGCCTTCCCCCACCCTCCAAGTTTTGAAAGTATCTTCTTTCCCCATTGCCAACCAGGTTATCTGAGCTTCTTAAACCCTTACAGGTAAGGAGGAATTCTAGGCTACGCTTAGCTACATGGTTATGACACTTGGACACATAGGTGCGTCTGCAAATTTTACCCTAATTGATTTAGGACTCTAAATACCTTAAAAAATGGGACTTAGGCTATTCCATCACTTAGACATTTTGGAAAATGTTGCCCATTATCAACCCCTCATTACAATCCTTGGTGTAGCTACAGTAAATAGCCTTAACCTATTTTATGGAAGAGGAACCTGAAGCAGAGAGGTTAAGTGTTTTGCCCAAAGCCAAAGCGGGAGTTATTTCCCCAAATGGACTAGAACCCAAGAATTCCTCTTTGCTAGTCTTGTGCTTAGTCTGCTGAACACGATCTTTACTTTCCGCCTTTCAGCTTTGTCAAGCATCCTTGCACAAGGAGGCAGACTAAAGAGGTGTGTCACGAGAGCTCTTCCCGTCATTCTTTTTGTATCCCTCAATCGAATCCCCTTTTCACGTCTCATTTACAGACTAAAATATCCCAGTCCTTGTAGTCTCATCATATGCACGCATTCCCAGTCACGTCACGAACAATTTTTGTCATCTTTTTCTAGACCTCTTCATGCTTTATGCTTGAGAGCACGGTCCTTGAAGAAAACCCCCTCTGATTAGAGTTACTAACCCAAGAGGTCTGTAAAGATCCCACTCTAAAAAGCTGACAAGACAGAATTAGTTGCTCAATGAAGTGCACATCCAACTGATTCAAGAATCCCAATGATCCTACATATCCAACTTATTTCAGAAAGAAAAGGAGTACTTGTGGCACACAAGTACTCCTTTTCTTTTTGCGAATACAGACTAACACGGCTGTTCCTCTGAAACTTATTTCAGGATACTGTTGATCCTGCTTCTGTAAAGTGGGAGATTCTCTTATTTGCTGGTAAGTGAAGTAAAGTACAGATTCACTGTAACAGTGAATCTCAGAGATCCCAGATATAAAGGCAACATTATTTCATGGAAGAAACTCTACTGTGGTTTCTCTCACTTCAAAATGCTTCCAAAAATTAAACAGAGGCAAGCAGGAAATTAAAACATTGGCAAAGGTGACAAGGGAAGTCAGAAACAGAGATGTGTGTAACACTGGGCATATTTTATAACAGCAATGACAGATTTTAATAAGCCAGCCATCCTTAAGTTTGGATTTGAGGTATGTATAATTAGGTAAAATGTGGGCATCAAGTGCTAAAATCCACAGGAAATACACAATTGTAAAACATTGGTTTTGCGAAATAGTGGCCTATTTCATTCCAATGGCATGTCTGATTTCATTTTTTAAATACAATAAAAGAGGGAAGAGTTCTCTCTTTTTTGCTGTGCCAGCAGATTTCAGTAGCTGCAATGGTACTGGGCACTAATATTATAGAGCAGCCGCTAACTACTCCAGACTTAAGAGTGCAAATGAGCTTTTGGTAAGTCAGATCTTGCCTCCTCTTTCAACCTTCAAACATTTCTCAGTTTTCTATCATCATTGGTTTGGTTTTTTACTGTATCGCTAATGTCCTTGTAATGGTTATGTTGAGGAACCTTAACTCATTTTTCCCCTGGTTTTCAGTGTTCAGGGAATTGAACTCTTGCATTCACAAACAGACAAGCGGCACAGGTCACTGTTGTACGGCTGCATCCTTAACTCCCCCTTAAAATGCTTGTGTTTGAGTAAGAATTTAGACAGATATAGAAAAACTGTTGTTGTTTGCAGTGTTGTTGTAGCCATGCTGGTCCTGGGAAGTTAGAGAGACAAGGTGGGTGAGGTAATCATCTTTTATTGGACCAACTTCTGTTGGTGAAGGAGACAAGCTTTCGAGCCACGCAGAGCTCTTCTGAAGCTCAAAAGCTCGTCTCTTTCATTGACAGAAGTTGGTCCAATAAAAGATTATTACCTCACCCACCTTGTCGCTCTAATAGAAAAACTGAACAGTCTGTGGCTATTGATCAAAAGCAAGAGGGTATATGTAATATTTTAAACAGCATCCCTTTTAAGAGACTCGGACATCATCTACAACTGGGTGTAACAACTGAGTTGCCAAGAGAAAAGCACTGAGTACTTACTGTTCTACTCACAGTTTACACAGGAGCTGTATACGTTGTGAGCACCTGTATAAAGTCTAAGCTTTCCCTGCGAAGGACTTTTTGTTATATGTGTGTGCCATGCCCATTATGATCATCTGTCAGGACTTTAGGAAATAATAAATCATCATCATCATCAACAGTTGTACAATTAAGAAATGGGTTGTACAATGTATATATATTGAAAATACAGCTTTGAAAGAGTCACTACCCAAGTAGCTTAACTGATTCCTTTTAAAAAACCCTACCTTCTCTTTGTTATATTGTAAAGCAAAATACTCTGGCATTCCGCACCCTGGCACATTCCAAGATCTTGAGAATTCTTTTATGCATCAGTGACACAATTCCATCAATCACTAATTTGTGAACATGCTCTGGACTTTTTATTCTCTGAAATGTTATGTAATGAGACGTTTATTTGTTAAATGTATTCATGTTGAATATACACTCATTTCTGTGTACATTGCAATTTTTTTGTTTACATCTGCTATGTATGAAAGTTTCCCCCCTGTTGTCCCAATATTGCTTACTACATGCAAAACTTAGCATTATTGTTTAACAAGAAATCCAATCAATCAATCAATCTATCTAGGATGCTTGAGCATGATTGCTACTATTTTAAGCAATACTGAAGGTACCCAAAATAGCAATCATAAGTACAGAACACCCCATGTATAAAATACTAACCAATAATTTCATAGCTCTATTTTATTTTGCATTTGACCCTGGATCTATTAATAATTTTCTAATAAAATTATAGTTTCAACTAAAATATACATATCCCATAGCTCTAGAATCTGAAGAACAAAGAAAAGGACTGATCCTGCAGTCCTTATTCAGGCAAAGCTCACAATGAATTCTCTCTTCAATTATTGTGAATACAGCTCCAGTTCACATGTTCCCAAAGAGTAAATATTAGCCTGATGCACAATTAGGAGAATATGAATCCAACTACGATCAAGATATTTAGGTCCAAGTTTAGAGTCACCATAAAATTGTTAGGTTTCAGAGTAACAGCCGTGTTAGTCTGTATTCGCAAAAAGAAAAGGAGTCCTTGTGGCACCTTAGAGACTAACCAATTTATTTGAGCATGAGCTTTCGTGAGCTACAGCTCACTTCATCGGATTCATGCATCCAATGAAGTGAGCTGTAGCTCACGAAAGCTCACGCTCAAATAAATTGGTTAGTCTCTAAGGTGCCACAAGGACTCCTTTTCTTTTTTCATAAAATTGTTAGTGTCTGATGAGGAATGTCCTGCAGAGTCAAAATAATTTTCAGAGGAAAGGGAATCTTTTGAGTTCCTGCTAAACTCCATATACTGCTCTGCTTTATGCTCTCCTACCTTCTAAATCACTGTCCATCTGCCTGAGGACTAGATGGGAGTTCCATCAGAGCCTATCAACAAGGCTTCCTAAGTAGAAAGGTTGCTGTTGAGTGATGCATGACAATCTCTCCTCCCAGGGCCTCAACCTGGACCTGAGCCAGAAATCAGAATGCACATTTGCTACAGAGCTTAGCATCATTAGGTGAAGTAGGCTACCAGAGTCTCCAGCCCGACCCCTTTCCTACGGAACCAGAAATTTGGGAGGAGACTCTCCCGCACACAATCCCTGGCAGACACAAGAGGTGACCCCTTGGCATCCACCAAATCCGCAACGATATCAGCAGTTCCATACTCTAGGAGCTGTTTGGTGTGGTTGAGAGATTGACATTGGAGTGGGAGACGTGGGAGGACTGGGTGGGGTAAACTTAGTAAGGAGGTCCTTCATAGCCTGGGCTGGGTGACATTAGAGCGTATGCTCCAAAAAGATCAATGGAAAAACGAGTAGGTGAACATATAACTAGAAACTAAAGATTTCTGGCCCAGAACGCATACATATAAGGACGCAGAATTGAGGCAAGCTTAATTCTGGCATTTCCTAACTTTTGAACATTTGGCTCTGCACCCTTAATAATGCTCATTTAACATCGCTTGTGTGTGTAATTGTCTAGATTTTCAAAAAGCAAACTCCGCACTTACCCTGTCCCAACCTCCACTCCTCCAGCTTCTTGTCCCCGTTACCCCTGCCCAGCCAGTCCCAGTACGCCCCCTGCCCCGGTCTGACTCCTCATCCACCACCTGGCCTCCAGTTGCCTCCTCCTTACCCACCCACATTCTTCATCCCCTCTGGCTCCCAGTCTCGGTCCCTCGTCCTGGTTCCTTGTCCCAGTCTCTTTGCCTAGTCAAACCCAATTCTCCCCTTGCGTCCTGCCTCCTCATCAGGTCTGTCTCCCCTCCCCCACTTTCTTTCCTTTCTTACCAGCCTTGCCGATAATGTATTGACTTTAAAGAAACAATAATACAAAGACTGCTGGGGAGTCTATATAGCTGGGGCTGGGAGGGGAACAAACCTACTGTAAATGGCAATGAGCCCTGGGTTATTTTTTCCAGAGAGGATGGGTTGGGGCAGCGGCATTACAAATGCCAACAAGGAATCATAGAATCTCAGGGTTGGAAGGGACCTCAGGAGGTCATCTAGTCCAACCCCCTGTTCAAAGCAGGACCAATCCCCAATTTTTGCCCCAGATCCCCAAATGGCCCCCTCAAGGATTGAACTCACAACCCAAGGCCAATGCTCAAACCACTAAGCTATCCCTCCCCCTGCAGGTTTAATAGTTCAATAAGAGCATTTTACAATGAGTCTCAAAAACCCACCAAATACAGAAATGATTCAAAACAGCCAAGCCATGCACACTGTTGGCGCAGGATAATAGTGCTTCTGCCGCAACCTTCTGCCTCCCCCTTCCCTTCTACTGGGCTTTACAATCACTCTCTGTGTCTTATCTTCAAATTAAAATGGAAGCTCTTTGGTGCAAGGGCTATACAGACCAATGCCTTTGTACAGCACATAACACAGCGAGGCTGCCGATCCACCTCCCCAAACACTTTCCTGAGATCATCGACCGTTCAAATGCATAATAATGATTAATAATAATAATATTGAAATAGAGCAGCAGCAGCCTACTGGGAATGGTATATTTTTAGATGGGAGGTGTATAGCTTGAGATTTTTCCATCTTGGTTGGCAACAAACCCTTACGCCCCTTCTGGCTCTGCCTGGGTTCCTACTTGCCATTTGGGAGACAAAAAATGAAATAAAAACAATGAATTTGTAGTTTTGGTCATGGAAACAATGTACTGCTGCCTTCAGTAAGCCCAAGCAATGGTGGGTTCAAGAACTGGCATTTTTGTAAGCAGTCTGGACAGGATTAATCTCTTTATGTTACCTTTGTTCTCTTTCACGTATGATTTCCACAGTTGCAGTATTCACAGCTGCAGCCATAGCACAAGTCCTGGCATTTTGGAGCCATGGTGAAGCACGCAAAATGAAACATCCCAACTCCCCAGTCTTCAGCAGTTCACAATCCCTTTTTGCACAGCTATATTAACTCGTGCTCAACCTGAGTAGTACAGAAAAGCAGCTCTGGTCATTTCTGTCTTAGTTGGATCAAGAGTCTTGGGAGGAAAATCAACGTTTGCTCAAAGGAAGAGGACAGAAGTCTCAATTCAAGAAGTCTGGAACAAAATCTCAGCTGGTGTAGATCAGCCTTACTCCAGTGAAGACAATGGACTTCTGCTGAGTTGCACCAGCTGAGGATCTGGCACCTTCTATCTTAACTGAGAAGGCTTTTACAGGTAAATGGGCAGTTCCTGTAGGCTGTCTCGGGGGACTTCAGAGGGCGTCTGCGTGCAAAGTAGCTACAGGATGAGGGCCACTAGAAAGTAGCAATATGAAGAATCATTAAAACAATTAGCAGACAAGATCCTTTTAACATATAATGAGAATGATAACTCCCATAGATTTAGCGCTCAAATTATCAGCATGTACAGGGCAGGCTAAATGACCTTTGCTTTTATATTTGTGACATTCCTATGTCTGTGATGTGAAGATGCTACCCGTAAAAGCCAGGCACAATAGGAAATGGACTAAGTGTCTTATTAAGTTCCATTAAAGGTTCTAATGTTCTATCCTTTGATCGACTGTCAGATGGAAAACATCTGTTTTATTTAATGACAGCTATTGAAGCTATTCAAACCCCAGCAAGCAGGAAATGTTGCCCCTTTGCACTGGGAACACAATTTCCAAGTAAGAGTGGAGCAGTTCCTTTTACAGTAAAGCAAGAGATCTACTGTAGCTACTGTAACTCAATTGCTAGGCTCCCACTGCATCCTCTCTAGGACTTAGACAATTGGGTTTTTATTACAAAAATCAATTTTAGAGAAAAAAATAAATTAAATCTTATCTGAAGCAAAGATTTACCAGATGCATCCGTTCTCAGTTTAGCTCCTCTGCTGTCCTACCATTCCCACCCAAAGAGTCCAATTTACTAGAAATACAAGAAAGTCAGGCTGCCAACCTTGTTAAAATAAATTTATGGAAACTGAACCACTTCTGCTTATTAGTCGGGGAGACAGACTTTTATTCAGACTTAACACTAACCATTCCTTTGACACTCTGAAGCAGACCAGTGATGTGTTATCAACATACAGACATCTGAATGAACCAAGCAGAGGATTAACCCTGACTGGCAGTAATTTATTTTGTAAAATGGCCAAGCGGAAGAGGAAGATGCGATTAGATGTAGAGTGCTAAGGAACATGTGGCTATCTCAGCACAAGCACAATGCATCAGAATTGCCAACATTTAAACATTCTTCCCAATGAAGGCAGAGGAATGGGGGGCTAACAGAGCTCCCCTCCCTGGTCTCCTGCTGCTGAAGAGCTGTGTATGCCATCAGACGGACTTTAGGTTAGTTCTCTTACCTAACTGTCTTTCTTGGCAAGGCCTCAAAAGTAATAGTTTTCAGTCTGTTATTAAAAATCCCCCTTCCTATCACATCAGAAATGAATCTAGCAAGTCCCACATGCTGAGCCCTACACTGTGACATTGCATCAACTTTGATGGTGTCAGGTCAGAGCACAACTTTGTTCAAAGATACAAGGGCGTGCAAACCCTGCCTCCAATGCTCTCCAAGGACCCGTGAAGCCAATGATTGGCTGAGTTCAGGAGGTTCAGACAGAGCATCCTGAAATCTGGGTGCTTGCCCAAACCTAAGGAGGTCCTGCCATACCCCACCGTCCTCCTCCAGCAGACCCTATTTCTTCTGTACCCTTGGAAAAGGGCTGCTCCCCTTCCCGTGTGCTAGAAGCGCATTTCATAAGGCCCACGGCCTGCTTCAACACAATACACTAACAGACGATTCATTAGTGTTTTGTCATCATGTTTACTCTTTATTTGTGATTAGGGAGAGGGTTGTGTGTCCTTTATTGAGTCCCCCCCTCCCGTTTTCTATAATTCTGATACACATTTTATACACTGATTTCTTTGTTTTTTAATAGACAAGACTGTACAGAGAAACATCCCATCTAAATACATATGACACAAGCTGAACTTAAAATATAAATCAATACGGGGGACTTTAAATCTTATTAACATATGTAGAATCTGTTTGGCCCACGTAAGGTTGTGCTTAGGTTTGTGTGGCCTTCCCTCCTGTGTAATAAGGCTGAGCACCACCGTTCTAGTGGGTTCAAGCAGTGCTCCACTCTCCTACATCTTTGCTAGGCATTGACTTCTTCGCTGTCTCGCCTACCAAGGCTTCCACTTTCAACCTCCCCTGCCCCACTGCCCTTGCTAGCTCTGCTGTCTCCCCTCCCTCCATTCCTCCTTTTTTCCCCTCCTCCCATGGGAATCCTCTCCGTGTTATGGCAACTCCTTTCTTCCATCCTCCCTGTGGTGGGTCCTACTGAAAGCTTTCCTTTCCCCCTCTTCCTCCAATGCCTACCAACTTTGCCAGCTCTCAGTGATGGGAGCCAGAGACGTGGAACAAGGTTGCCGTGTTTTCTACCCAGTCTGCCCTACACTGAAGATAACCAGGACACTTCCAGATGCTCTGCAGCAATAGTCTGTAGTGTCTGCAGCTGGGAACATGGAGCTTTTCCTCCCACAGTCATCTGAGGACGAAGAACTACGTTTGTTCAAGTGTCTTAGAAATTTTCCCGCCTGGAAGCTTCAGCTCTAGGACAATCCTTAGCTCAGTTGTTAACAACTTCAGAATTCTAGCCAGTCTTATGCCGGGATGTTTTTCAACAACATACCCCGAGCCCAAGAATGGCATATAAACATTTCCTTGTAACCCATCATTTAAATACAGGGAATTAATATACACACAGGTGCCAGGCTATAATTCTAACACTTCTAATTGTTCCAAAGAAAAGGAAGTCTTAAGTTGCTTCTATTTAACATTTAGTTCTCCTGGAAAATGAGAAAGCAAGAACCCTGACTTGAGCCAAACAACTGGTACCCAAACTTCCCAACAAAGCCATGTGCAGGCACCTCATGCTGGCTTAATCACCGTCACACTAATTTACCCATTGAATTACTACAAAAGATCAAATTCATCCATTCTCAGAAATATGATGGTCACAAAGCAAAACGTAAAGCCAAGCTAAAAGCTGGAATGGTAATTTAAATCCGATGCGATGGCAATCTTTATTTCAGTGCAAATTAGTTTACAGAAGAGCAAGGATAGACACACCAACAAAAAATGAACAAGGTGGAATTTACAGAGAACAAAATAGGTTTTCTAAATTAAACTAGCAAATCACTATTATGAAATTACTGCCTTCTTTAGCTAATGCGGAGCTGATTTAATTTTCCCCATTATGTGCACAATTAACACCATGAGAATAAATGTAGTATTGCGTTGAATACTGTGCATATCTGAGGCTAGGCTCAGGCTCAGAGAACTGCTGAACAACATTGCAGTTTAATCCTCATATTTAAACCACAGGTGGACCATGATCTCATGGAAGCATTCATAAAACCAAAGTTTCAGAAAAATGAGTTTTAGATTCGATGCCAATTTCAGAAATAAGGTACAAAATGACATTCAGATACCTCCAGTTTTGGACAACCACGTGTTAGAAAAGCTACGTCTATCTGTGTATAAAAAACACAGATTCAAGAGAACATAGCATATGGAGAAAAGTACTTTTCGGTATCCAAACAACAGTAATTAACGCCCACATAATGAAGAGCCATATTGAATCTACAGCCTCATCCTTTTCTTTCTTGGTTTGGCAGACAAATATATTTTGGTGAATTAGACGAAGTAGGTTTGTTCAGATAGCACAAGAGGTGGGCAAACTATGGCCCGCGGGACTGTCCTGCCCGGCCCCTGAGCTCCCGGTCGGGGAGGCTAGCCCCCGGCCCCTCCCCTGTTGTCCCCCCTCTCCCGCAGCCTGAGCGCGCCGCACCACCAGCGCTGTGTCCTGCCACTCTTGCCGGGCAGCGCGGCAGCATGGCTGGCTCCGGCATGGTAAGGGGGCGGGGAGCGGGGGATCCCGGGGCTGCAGTCAGGGGACAGGGAGCAGGGGGCAGTTGGATGGGTTGAGGGTTCTGGGGGGGACAGTCAGGGAGTGGAGCGGGGGTTGGATGGGTTGGAGGTTCGGGGGGGGGCAGTCAGGGGACAGGGACCAGGGGGCGGTTGGATGGGGTGGAGGTTTTGGGGGTGGTGGTCAGGGGACAGGGAACAGGGTTGGATAGGCGTGGGAGTCCCAGGGGGCCTGTCAGGGGTCCGGGGGGTGGATAGGGGTTGGGGCAGTCAGGGGACAGGGAGAAGGGGCGGTTGGATACGGGGTGCGATCCCAGGGGGTGGTTAGGGGTAGGGGTTGGGGTCCCAGGAGGGGGGCAATCAGGGCACAAGAAGCGGGGGGGGGTAGGATGAGTCAGGGATTCTGAGGGGGACAGTGATTTAGGAACCTAAATCTCATTTACTTTCAATGAGGCATTAGATACAATTTTCAAAATTGCTTACAGGCCACATTTTTAAAGGTATTTAGACACCTAACATTGCAGATAGATGCCTAGTGGGATTTTCAAAAGCATCTAGGAAGGTTAAACTCCAAATTTACATTGAAATCAACTGAAGTTAGGTGTTTGGACAATCCCACTAGGCAATGATCAGCATCTTTAGGCATCTAAGTACTTGACCCAATGGGGTTTAGGAGCCTACGTCCCCCTTTCAAAACTGAGGTAAGCACAGTCACAGATCCTTAAAGGTATTTAGGCAAAACTCAAATTATAGCTCAAGCAAACACTGCAGTGAAGACAAGCCTGGAGTGGCTGCTATTTCTGCTCATGGGCTGCATAGTGACTGCAGAGAGCCTGTTTTGCAGTGCTCTGGCCTGCCCCACTCCCTGCTCCGACACAACGGCCAGGAAGAATTAATGTCAGCCTACATCTGGAGGAGCGTAGCATAGTATCAGGAGGTGGAATGGCAGGAAGCCGTGTTTCAGGTGATATCGGATTCCGAAAGCCTCTCTGAAGAGCCCAGCTGCAGACACCAGACACAGGAGGCATGCCAAGAAACACGTTAAATACGCCATAGGTAAGCCACATTTCCAAGTCACCTGATCCCAGTCCAGAGAACTGGGACGAGCAGTATTTTCAGGGAGTGTCACTTTCCCCATTGTTGACACAACTTGATGCAACAGCAAAGAAGTCAGCAGAGCGGCTGTTTAGGACATTTAATTGCATAGTCTGGCGTCTGAGCATTCCTCTGTGAGAGAGTGGACATGTGAAATGTCATCTAGTGGGCAAACAACAAAACACAAACAAGAAAGCATGATGGGCTCTAGCAAATGCTGCGTGTTTGAGTCACCTGCCAGCCTGCGTTCAGGGAGATTCAGCCCATTCCCTACCCTGCTTGGATATTTCCCCACAGCACGTGGGCAGCTTCCACCATTCCTGAGCTCCCAGCTGCCCAGTTAGGGTTACCTGCAGCAAAGATTCACTCAGGGCTTCTTGGTCCACTCCCACAATCTATAGCACCTGTGTAGTGCAGACAAAATTGGGCTCAAAGTGGAGAAAAGTCCATGAGTGTGAAAAGCCTGAGTGGAGTGAGCAGAGAGGATTGTGCGCTGGAGCTGGGCATATCCGCTTGGCACAGTGTCCGAGCTAAACCAGTATTTAAAAGGTTAACTAATTCTCAGCACAGCCACACGGACTATGCTGGCAGCCAAAGTGCCAACTAATATTCCAGCCTGCACTTGTGTTTAATTGATTAGTTTGGATGCAGATCTGTGAAAGACAGCAGAGACAGCAGCTCCTGGAATCCAAGGAGACTGCTACTGTGATTACTAGCTCCGTTCAACTTCATAAATAACAATACAAGCCAAGCAGTGGCTGAGGGAAGGGATGCATCATGATAGTCAACACAACAGAAACAAACTGTACTATTTTCCTGTACGATTTAGGGACAGGTTTTATATTACGTTTCTAGTAATAAATAGTTTTTAAAGTGATTATTAATAGATGTTATAAGCATTTTACAGACAAAATATGTATTCTAGATGGAGATAAGCATCGGTAAGAGGTATTACAGGAAATTGTAAGTCATGGTTATAAACAATTTATTGACTGGTTGGACTCTATAACAATCTATGTTAATCAAATGATTATTCATCTATTGAAATACCTACTAACTAACAGGGATAGTCAAAAATATCCATTATTTTTGTGGGGATTTTTAAAATTGTTTTGTTAAAAAAAATCCCACAAATATTTTTCATTTTTTAACCAAAAACAAAAAATATTTTTGTTTGAAAATAAAATTGAAAAAATTAAACCGAAAAGAACCAATTTTTATTTATTTGTTGTTGTTTGGTTTTTTTTTACAAAAAAACTGAAGAAAAGATTGTTTTCTCCATTGAAAAACCATAAAATATTGGCCAAAATGAAAATTTTGCCTAAAAAAATAAATTAGACTTTGGTTGTAAAACCATTGTTTATTCCAAAATGTTAGACAAAAAATTTCAACCAGGTCTGCTAATTATTTAGTAGCCCTTTATAAATGGAGCAAGGGGGGCATGGATCAGCGTTCACATCCTACTCCCCTCAGTACCCGGCCCGGGCTGGGGAAGCTGATGATCCAACCGGTCTGACCAAATTCGGTGGTAAATCCTGGTTATGTGCCACCTGAGGCAGAAGAAGAATGGAACCTTAAAATAAAGTGTGACCCAACTTTGCTATCACCTCATAGCCTTGCAGCACCCAGTACACTTAAGCTGGAAAAACAGTTTCCACGATAACTCACTGATTTCACACCCCTGTAACATTCTGAAACAGTCTCCATCAGGACTGGTGTTTTTCATGAGTGATGTCAGCCTCAATGTAAAATTTTTCCAGAAAATTTCAGTTGTGGGAGAGTAGAAATATATACCTTCCCTCCACTTTCCATACTTTGTAAATGGCTACAGCAAAAATGAAGCTGGTGACATTAGGGAGGATTAGCATCTTCACTTGGCTTTGGGGACAAAACATTAACGCTAAATACTGTGATCAGTGAATGAAAAACCATCTGTTCGCATACTCCATGCCACCTGGTAAGGTCTTAATGGAGCCTTATCTTTCTAACCTAATCTATTTAGAAAGGGCCCAATCACCACGGTAGCTAGGTGCTGTCACTGTGGTATCTGAAGCAGCATCAAACCCTTTGTGACATCCCAGTGTTCCCAGGGCTTCTGCTCACCCCAAGAAGATGGCCAGGCTAGGATGGGGGCTTTTGTTCTCAGGCTACTGCAGGACAATATTCATGAGGGGATAGTGTAGGGTTCCCAGTGAAACACACACAGCCAAATCCCCAATAAACACCAGCCTACATAATCGGTTTCTTTTTACCAGGGCAATGGAAACCCTGCTGAGAGTACTACGCGGTTTTCCTGTGGGGCCTTCCACTGTCGTTTCGATGCTATACTCCTGTGCAGTTATGCCGGTAGCTCTTGTTTAACCTCCAGGGTTTGCTTTGAAATGCGACCGCTGCTTCACAGGTGTCATTTTAAACGAGTTTGTAAATAAATAAGTAATGAATATTATTTATTATTGTTCCCGTGGTCTGTTTTGGCTCAGTGGTACAAACTCCCAGCTGTCTAATTCCCCAGCAAGCACAATCTGCTTGATGGTTCCTCTCTCCCTATGTTCCTTCTTTCAGTCTCTCTTTGTTTTCTTCCTGCTCCATTTTCTACCCTCAGTTTTTTTCAATGGATTTTCCCCTAGCTCATTTGTTCAGTCCCTTTAAGCCAAAAGACAAACCCAGTAATGTCCAGGGATCAAGGCAGACTGTCAAACCCTGTGTGTATTTTCACACAAGGCTTGCGTACATTCAGTATCAGGCAGCAGCAGGTCACCCCTGCATGAAATTATTTCCACACTCACTTAGGAATGAGCAGGACAACACATAAGGGAAATATTTCCTCTATCACTCAGATGATCGTGTTCGAGCTCATCCGGAGGAAGGCTTTGCAAAGGCAACTCAAGCACTTCCTTTCACCTGTGAGACAAAGACTATTATTTCCAGGAGGTAACCCTCACTCTCCTCCAGGATGCTAATTTAAACAGAGGCTATAAAACTGTGTGCACTATTGTGATCTGCTAAGGTACTTCCCACCTGTGGTAATTTTCAGTTTCCCATAATACAAGAGGTTGGAGTTAATTGTATCATCTTACCACCTTACCTCCAAATCTGTAAATGGCTTTCTACTTTGTAACACACCTCTATTTTCTGGGGTGGAGGGAGGTTTATAAAAGAAAACCTCTTCCAACTCAGAAAACTCTTGCGACATCAATGGAGGAGGAACTGGCTTTCAACTCATTAATTCTGTTTTGAAATGTACTAGGTACCTGGTTATTTTTATACTACATGGCCTCTACTAGGGGCATGATGCAAAGTACACAGAAATCAATGGCTGTCTTTTCATTGGCTTCGGCCCTTTATGATTCTGGGGGTAAAAAAGGGAGCAGATGTAACAAAGAGGAAGGATGCAGTGAAAATTAAAAACAGAATGAAAACTGAGAGACTGAAGCAGAAGTGGATGCGGAGTGGGTGCGGGGGAAGAAATTGAAACAATGGTAGAGGAGACAGACAAGCATGGGGAAGGAGTTGGGGGAAGGAGAGGGGAAGAGACAGATGTGTGAAACCCAAAGAAACAAAACAAAATGAGGATCCAGTTGAAAGAAAAAAGAGGGGAGTGGAAAGGGAGACACGGAGAGGTAAGAGAACATCAAATACAATCTATGGTCCCAATCCTGACTACATTGGGACTCTGTGCAGGCTCAGGGTTCACCTGCGGGTTCTCTTTTCAGGATCAGGACCTAACCCCGCAGCCATGAACTCAGGCAACACTCCCAGAGAGCTCGGAAAGGGTGTGTTTGGAGTGAGACAAACAAACAAAACAGGGAAGGAAACTGGCAGACAGAAGCAAAGAGGAAGCTCTGTATTCTAGGGACCTTAAGAGTTATTAATTTAGGCCCTGATCCTGGAAAGAGAACATGATGCTCAGACCTCAGCACACACATGGAGTCCCACTGAAGTCAATGCATGGTTCTCTGTGCAGGATAAGAGAATTAGCTTTCCAATTCACCTTTAATGTCACTTGTAAAACACTTTAGTTTCTTCCTCCAGACTTAACCTTAGAATCCCTCTCTCCCCCCCCACACACATAATCTCTTCTTTGAAATGGCTTTCGTCTCTCTCCTGAGTTAACAATATCTACATTACTCATCAAGAATAAGTGCCCTTCTTCAAAGCAGTTTCCAGGTGCCATGTGCAAACAGTAGCAGATCCAGATTCTCTCTTTAGATCTCACTTGTCTGCAGCTGAGTACAGCTCTTGGGAACCATTTCAAAGGCTGAAGTGTCAGCAACAGAAAGAAAGGAGGTGTAGAGGCGTGAAGTTACTGTCACTCTCCTTTCATTTACTATCCTGAATATGCATGCATGCAAAAATGTAGGGCTTGTATGAAAGTTTGCACTTGGAGCAGAAAACACCAAGAAAAAAAATTAAAAAGAGACAGATAAAGAGACTAGATCCAGATATCTAGGTGAAAATATCCTTTCAGCAGCTCTCTTCTTTTATACCAATAGCTCAGTCGTGGCCACTGCCTTTGATTGCACTATGTTTTATCATCCCAGAAAAGGGCACTAGAAGAACACATTACACTTGCATTGCTTACTAGCTACTGAGAGTCTAAACTGAGGGCTGGAAACTCATTGGCTACAATCGGGTTAAGGCTAGCTGGAGAAAGCAACCACAGTAAATAGTGAAGGTTATGTCTGACCCTTCGACTGAAGGGGGGGCTGCTTGTTTTTTTGTTATTCAGACAGAGAACCTGAGGCTCTCATTGGATCCCAGATTGCTACAGGGTACCCAAACAGTAGCAGCGGTGAGGAATACTTTATTCTCATCTGCAGTCAGCAAGAAGATTGCAAGCTTTTACCTCATTGTGAAATTCTCCACATTTATCCATGGCTTTAAGAAAAGGAGTACTGTGAGCTGTAGCTCACGAAAGCTTATGCTCAAATAAATTGGTTAGTCTCTAAGGTGCCACAAGTACTCCTTTTCTTTTTGCGAATACAGACTAACACGGCTGTTACTCTGAAACAGTTCCAGGATGCTGGTTTTGACCAATCAGATCCTAAATGCTTTGGGCACTGGTTACCTGATAGTTCACCACACCCATCGTGTCATTCCGTGATAGCTCAGGTCAGCAGAGTCGCTAATGCGGACACCCCTAGATTGAATGGAAAGGAAGAGGGTGCCTTCATGGGATGCCCTTGGTTTTGAAACATGCTTCCCCCATTTTCTCAATTGCATTTATTTGACTTCAAGGCACTCTTCAAAGTCTATCTCCCCTCCCAGGCTTTTCCTGAGCAGACCAGGTGTTGAGTGCATGGGTGGCAAAATATGGGAGAGCAGAGGAAGGCGCAGAATTATAATTCGGGGACTGGGTTGGGGGAGTTTTTATTATGGACATGTGCCTACTGGGCAGTAGAATAAATTATATTCATGCTCCTAGAGCAACGAAAATACATTCCAAATAATTCTGAAGCAATAATATCATCAACCAAAGCCCCATAAGATAAAATATATGTACCAAGCAAATTGTCAGACATCACATATTAAATGATGAAAGGATTTTTCATATAAAATGTTAAGTATAATACATTCATAGAATCATAGAATATCAGGGTTGGAAGGGACCCCAGAAGGTCATCTAGTCCAACCCCCTGCTCAAAGCAGGACCAATTCCCAGTTAAATCATCCCAGCCAGGGCTTTGTCAAGCCTGACCTTAAAAACCTCTAAGGAAGGAGATTCTACCACCTCCCTAGGTAACGCATTCCAGTGTTTCACCACCCTCTTAGTGAAAAAGTTTTTCCTAATATCCAATCTAAACCTCCCCCACTGCAACTTGAGACCATTACTCCTCGTTCTGTCATCTGCTACCATTGAGAACAGTCTAGAGCCATCCTCTTTGGAACCCCCTTTCAGGTAGTTGAAAGCAGCTATCAAATCCCCCCTCATTCTTCTCTTCTGCAGGCTAAACAATCCCAGCTCGCTCAGCCTCTCCTCATAACTCATGTGTTCCAGTCCCCTAATCATTTTTGTTGCCCTTCGCTGGACTCTCTCCAATTTATCCACATCCTTCTTGAAGTGTGGGGCCCAAAACTGGACACAGTACTCCAGATGAGGCCTCACCAATGTCGAATAGAGGGGAACGATCACGTCCCTCGATCTGCTCGCTATGCCCCTACTTATACATCCCAAAATGCCATTGGCCTTCTTGGCAACAAGGGCACACTGCTGACTCATATCCAGCTTCTCGTCCACTGTCACCCCTAGGTCCTTTTCCGCAGAACTGCTGCCTAGCCATTCGGTCCCTAGTCTGTAGCTGTGCATTGGGTTCTTCCGTCCTAAGTGCAGGACCCTGCACTTATCCTTATTGAACCTCATCAGATTCCTTTTGGCCCAATCTTCCAATTGGTCTAGGTCCTTCTGTATCCTATCCCTCCCCTCCAGCGTATCTACCACTCCTCCCAGTTTAGTATCATCCGCAAATTTGCTGAGAGTGCAATCCACACCATCCTCCAGATCATTTATGAAGATATTGAATAAAACCGGCCCCAGGACCGACCCTTGGGGCACTCCACTTGATACCGGCTGCCAACTAGACATGGAGCCATTGATCACTACCCGTTGAGCCCGACAATCTAGCCAGCTTTCTACCCACCTTATAGTGCATTCATCCAGCCCATACTTCTTTAACTTGCTGACAAGACTACTGTGGGAGACCGTGTCAAAAGCTTTGCTAAAGTCAAGAAACAATACATCCACTGCTTTCCCTTCATCCACAGAACCAGTAATCTCATCATAAAAGGCGATTAGATTAGTCAGGCATGACCTTCCCTTGGTGAATCCATGCTGGCTGTTCCTGATCACTTTCCTCTCATGCAAGTGCTTCAGGATTGATTCTTTGAGGACCTGCTCCATGATTTTTCCAGGGACTGAGGTGAGGCTGACTGGCCTGTAGTTCCCAGGATCCTCCTTCTTCCCTTTTTTAAAGATTGGCACTACATTAGCCTTTTTCCAGTCATCCGGGACTTCCCCGGTTCGCCACGAGTTCATTCAGCTACATGTGGGGGATGAATGTTAATTAGAATGTCTCTCTGTGTACAAAGTAGCAAGGATGCTTTTAGTGATCTACAGTAGGTAAAAAAATAAGACATTTAAACTATTTATACACACACACATTTCTAGGTCCCGCTCCTGGAAATAGAAGCCCTATACATAAATGCAGTCCCAGTGACTGTCTCCTTGGAGAACAGAGGCCATGGTTAGGAAAATAAAGTGTACAAATTAATATTGACTAAGGAGTGAATTTATGACTAAAATGCCTGCTTGTTTTGTAACAAACCTTCAGATTAATGTCAGCTCTTGTTGTTAGCTTTTTGCCTTCTCAGTAAACAAAGCGTGTTGCTAACAAATACTCTTTCCTAAAGGTATATTACATACATTGCCCAAACCACTATTCTCTGCTTTCTTTTTTACCTGTTACAAATAAAAATTCAGACAAACACAGCTCTGGCATGTTGCACCACCGAAGAACTGAATGGCTTTCAGAAGTATCCGCTGCTGGGTTTAGATTGTTTTCTAAGTATTGTCCTAGTAGCCTAATATAGTAAAGACCGCTGATTTACTACTCTCTCAGACACTAGACAAATTCACTATTTAAGACAGCCTTTCAGGAATCTGAACTTTCCATAAGCTCTTTATGGGAATCTTGTAAAACTGCTGCTCAGTGAGAGATACTGCTGTCAACTGCAATTTCAATGACATAGAATGCACCATAATGAGCCAATTATCGTAATAAATAACACAGAAAGTTTTATGAAAAACACTTTTATTTATTCTCTTTCAAAAGCATATAGTCAGCTTGACACCCCAATTTTGGATCCCATTTTTACTTTTCTGTCTGTCGCTTTCCTGCTTCACGTTGGAGATGAGAGAAGGGGAATTGTTTATTCAATACTTCATTATGTTTGAACATCATTGATGCTGTTTCTTTATGTAACATGCTATCTGAAAAAAATCACCAGGGCTTAAAACTCATAGGGCCTGAAGAAATCAGTCTTCGTCACTATGAAACTCCCCTAAACCGACAGAAGGCTTTTAAAATGAAGTGGGTTTAATTATTTTAAGATGGAAAATGCCACCAGAGCATATTAAGTGACAAGTAATTGTGTTCTGTGTCATATGCGTCAGCCGAAACAAGAGCCAAAACAACAAGGAACCCAGGAACATTTCAGCCATGCTGAAGAAAATGATGATCTAGTTAAGGAAACAGGACTAAATCCTATTTGCTTATAGGCTGCTCTAACTTGTACCCAATGACGAGGGCCCTTTGGGGCCATCCACCAGCTGGGCACAGCCACAGTGCAGTGTGTTCTGGCCATGCCTTTGCCCTTTCAATGCATCCTCTCTGCATCGGAAATGGCGGTAGAGAGCTGGCTAAATGCCTTCTGGAGATTCTCCCCTCGTGCCAAGGAAATCTACATATAAAAGGATATGGGCAATTCCTGCTACCTGGGCACCATCAGAATGGCACAAAGGGGCTATGAATCTTAAAATATACATTGAAAGTTGCATGTCTTTACAATGCTTTCTTTTAAACTCATTTTTACTGCAAAATTAATCACATAAAAATCCATCAGAATAATAAGATTTCTGCGAACCCTCTGATGTTGCAACCCAACAACTACACTCACAGTTTTCAGAGAAAAAAGAAAAGAATCAGGCAAAAAAAAATCAAGTGTACAGCCTTAACTGGGTTCAGACTATTGGTTGGTACACAAATGCGCTCAACCCTGTGCATCGTAACTCGGATGATTCGACCTACACCAGTACTGTGGCTACTCATGTTACGCAACGTCACTCCCTCACACATCCGTCGTGAGGATGCTATAGCCAGAATGATTGAGAAGATCACGGCAACCCCGAGCCTGCCACTATACACAGACCTCTTCAACCACCCAAGAGTGCACTTGTCATCAATGCACCTATTGTGGGCCCACTTGCCCTGCCCAGATTTCCCTGCGATGTCCATGTGGCGTGAAAAATAATCCACAGATTATGTGAGAAACCAGCCTCATACTTGACCCGACCATGTGCGTACCTGGCTTTGATTTGTCACGCTGCTCCTGGGCCCTTCTGAACTGATTTTGAATGGGCCAGGGTCCGTGTGCAGCCCACCTTCCCTCTTGGGGCCAACAACAAGAGCCCACAAGCAGCTGTGTGGCCAAAGACAGACAATGCCACATGTCCCTGACGGGCTGCCGTGCTGGTGGTCTGAAGGCTCTGCACTTTGCTGGTGAGGCTGCCATAAATTGCCTTGGCAAACTCTGCATCCAGTGAAAAGATCGAGGGACTGATTCCAAACCCAGAAAATTCCACGTTTAAACAAACCACATGTTTTGACTTGTCATGGTTTATAAATCACTGCTGGTTTCACACCAGGCCAATTTAGACACACACCCACACTCTCACAGGCCCTAAGAATTATCCTGTTACTATTAGACCCTAGTCAGAATAATTCTAACACTGGCTGGGCTGATAAAAGGATTCAGTGCAGCTGAAACACATCACTGAAGGGCCAATGTCCAAAATAAACAAATATTGTTTCGAAGACAAAAGTGATGAAAATATGTGTCAGCATTATAGGTGGCATTCGCCCTAACTCAGTGCAAGGGCTTAGCACAGACCCTCACACGGTTTCTCTGCACTGGAGTCAGTACCTCCCTGTTTATAGGACCCTTTCAGCCTTCAGATTTTAATTCTGAATTCTCATTGACATCCCTGGAGTTCCTTGAGCACAGTGTTGTCCACAGATACCGAATTTGCTTTCCATCATTTGTCATGTGAAGCACAAGAGTAAGAAAGGAATCATAATTGATTTTTGTCCATTTCCATTTGGCAAGCGTTGATTCGTGCCCTACATTGGGAGTTCATCGCAAGCAAACATCATTCCCTACCTAGAACTCATTTAAAAAAGAAAGGCCTCAGAAACGTGTGATCAAAGACTGAAATTGGGATCAGACTGTCACATGCCTCTTTGCATTCCACACTCATAGAATCATAGAATCTCAGGGTTGGAAGGGACCTCCGGAGGTCATCTAGTCCAACCCCCTGCTCAAAAGCAGGACCAATCCCCAGTTAAATCATCCCAGCCAGGGCTTTGTCAAGCCTGACCTTAAAAACTTCTAAGGAAGGAGATTCCACCACCTCCCTAGGCAACGCATTCCAGTGTTTCACCACCCTCCTAGTGAAAAAGTGGAGCTGCGGCACTGTAAGAGCAGGATTTAGCCCAACAGTTCTTTCATGTGTCTGATCCATTGCCATGAAAGCAATGGAAAGGCTACTATGGACTTCAATGGGCCCACATTCCAGTCCTCCACACCCCAGTACCATAGCACATTAAAGATATTTGTGGCTCTCATAAGCACTGGGCTCAGAACAAGCACTGAATGGCAGAGGAAGGTGCTTCAAAGCTTTGAGTGAAGTGCAGGGCAGTATTCTGAGTAAAGAATTTGGCTGTGAACCAGGCATATGATCCGAGAGAATAAGTTCTTCTTTGCTTTTGGAAGGGTGGACCTCAGCAGCACCTTCTGTATGACAAAAAGACCCTATGAGCAGTCTATTGCTCAACTCGAGCAGGGCTGATGGCTCCGTGGTGAGCCGATGTGCCAATCACTGGGCCCCAAAGAGACGTTTTCATTTTTGCTGAGTTCTAAGTGACTGTATTTTGGTGTTCAAGCGTTTGCCTGTTGAGATGTTTGCGAAGTGAGAGACGAGGAGTGTGCTAAGGACAAAAAAGCTTATTGCCATACAAGAAAGGGTCAAGTTTGAGCACTAATAGGATTTTTGAGAGGTTGATAGGCTTTCCCCCAAGCTCTGGCAGCATCGTATGTTCACAGGACTAAGTCAGGAGAGAAGGGAATCAAAGGATAGGGGAAAGCGGTAGGTGGAAGCGAGAGAGAAAATGCACGCATGGAGCCCTGCTAAAAGTAAAGCTTTACAAATCAGACTTGAAAAATAAACTCTTAGGGTAATATCCTGACCCCATTGAAGTCAATGAGAGTTTTGCAATTAACTTCAGTAGTTCTAGGATTTCACCTTTAAATGTCATGGAGTCACAGTTACTCCTTTTCTGATAATGGCAAAATGCAGGAGACCAAAGAGAATGAAACGCCAAGCAAGTGACAGCCTCTGTTACCCTCCCTCTCTTCACTGCCCCATATGATACAACCCCTGTCAGTAAATGCTCAGCTATTTTTTGAGAATTTCTATCTCCGGCAATTCCAGATTTATATGAGTGCGGCAAGAGCAAATTCTGGCCCAGGGATTCTGAATACATTCATGTCTTTGGTTTGATCCATCATACAGATAGTGCCCAGTTGTAGTATTTGGTTCCAGATTCCAAGTTGTTCTTTCCCTCACCATCTCTGTCTGTTGAGATCTGGGATTTTGGTCCAGGCTTATTTCTGAAGGGTCTACTACTGTGCATGACGTCAATCTTTGCATTATTACTTTAATGGCTTGGAGCTAAGATTCAGGACAATGAAAAGCTTTCTTGCATCTCGTCAGATTGCGAACCTGCTCCTGCTCCAATGGTTAAGCTCTCCCTGATTTCAGCGGGAGTAGGATGGAGAACTGACACAATAAATTACTGCAGTTAGATAACAGTCATTGTAAAGCACTGTAAAGAGGTGTTAATCCTACCCTTACACATCAAACTCACTCCTGCCTTTCTTGGTGGCTCTCACCTACAGTGGAGACACACAGATTTCAAAACCATTTTGATCTTCTTTGATTTCCCTAGAGGTCATGTGATGCAATGTGACATCACAAGAAAGTATCTCCATTTCAAATTCTGGCAGCAGATGCAGT
Source organism: Lepidochelys kempii (assembly GCF_965140285.1). Lineage (NCBI taxonomy): Eukaryota > Metazoa > Chordata > Testudines > Cheloniidae > Lepidochelys > Lepidochelys kempii. Next base: position 96,659,940 of record NC_136388.1, on the reverse strand, counting down.
AAAACGCAGGAATGATGGTGGGTTGGTGCAGTGTGGGCATATGTAGCATAGAACCCAATAAATGATTCAAAGAGCAATAGTATGAACAGATTTTTTCCCCACAATGCTTGAAAACAGCAGTCTCTGTAAGGCCTCTTATAAGATTGCCCCTTTTTGTCACTCTGCTGGCACAAAGGGGCCGGGGAGCCAGCAGGACAGGCCACGTGGACATTCCCCTTTTGTAAGGGGAACATAGAGGTGACACCTCACAACCTCTGACATAAGGGGCATGGCCAGATGCAGTAGGGTGCAACTTGAGCACCATTGTACTCTGGCTATTCCTAACTGCAAGAAAGCCCCCTGGAAGCCACAGAAATCCGGGCATAATTTGGAGCAGCCTATTTCATTTTATGCCAGGACCAAGCTGGTCCTCAGCCCTACTCAGAATCCAAGGTCCAAAAAGCCAGTGCAGACCCATCTTTGCCCCTAACTCCTGCACTGCACTCACTCAAGTCAGCTGAGGCTCAGAATCAGGGTCCTGCTGAGGTAGCTCTTGAATTAGAGCCATCCCACAGTTCACGAGATATGCAACATCAGATTTGTTCACGGATATCAATCACAGAGAAAAACAGGTATTTGCGCTTGCATCTCACTGCCACTCTGCGCTGTGCCCTTTATGTTGTGCTTGCTGCATTACACAATGACACACAATAGCGTGTACTGATGAAACACCTCTTAAGGGACAGTGTGACATGAATGATGATACATGTTGACATGACTTCTTAGGAGAGAAAGCACGGTGTTCAAAATAAATGTTCACTTGAAGTGGATCTCTGACCTCTCAAAACATGCCATTGCAAACTCTCTTCTGATGGCTCCAATGTATCTGTCCATTTCCATACCATTCTTAGAATATCAGCATCCTCCACTGATGCAGTGACCAACAGCGATGCTCTAATTAGGGGATCTCTCAGTATTTCCATTATTAGTCCATACGGACTGCTGAATGCCTGTCTGTCCACATTTCCACTCCCCCCTTTTTTTTGTTGTTGCTTGGCCACAAAAACACACTGCTGCTGAAACTTGGCAAGCACAACCTTGGGTGATGCTGACAATTTTTGGAGCCTGGAGTTAATGATTTTTCTGATCGTAACTCAGAAAGGGCTTTGGGTTATCTAAGCAGAAATACTGTATGCCCATTAACCCAAAATATGCATTCTGGAAAACCAGCCAAGGTTTCTCTCTTTCTCACAGAAGTCCTTACTGCACATGTACAGCCCATATGATAGGCTGACAGCAGCTTCAAATGGTCTACGCTGATATCAACATGTGAACTGTGGACCTGCTGGGCCTTGCTTCCTTAAGCAAAACACCCCACTGAGAGCTAAGCATTACCGGCATCACCCCGTCTTTCAGTGACCAATCATCTCCTTCCCGTTTGGGTGTGGTTGTCTCATTCTAAATAACATATACATACCAATATTCAAGTAGAGCAGAATGAGGTAAGAGAAGTCTTCATTTCCTTGCTGATCTCAGTGTGTGTTGCTGACTTAAAGCACAGGGATAGCCCTGTGGTGGTTTTTGATTGGTCAAAAACACACTTGAGTTGTCATGTGTCCATATCAAATTTTAGCCAATTGCCTCCCCACAAGTTCAGAGAGACAGAGGTATGGACAGTTCCAGTTTTGGCTCATCTCTATTTCAAGCAGACACAGAAACAGCAAAATGGTTTGGGTTTTACAAAACCTCAGTTGGAGTTTTGGTCCAGGTCCCACTCTGCATGACTACCCACAATTTGTGGGTCTCTGATAAAAGGGTTTGGGTTTGCCCATCTTTAATTGCTCACTTAGAGTAACATATATTACTTAAAACCTATGTTAATACACTAAATGCCTATGGTATCATAATGGTAGGTCTGCAAAACAATTATTACTTCAGAGAGCGTTTTGCTTGTTATTAAAAGCAAGTCAGATTTTATCAAGCCTTTAGGGTCTCTGAGATTAAAGAGAAATGAGGCAATTTACAAATAAATAAGGGAATTTGCTTTCTGCTTTGTAAACCCATTCATCAGACTATGTTAAAGAAGCAATAAAACAAATCAGGAAGGCTAGAGAGGAAAGGATATATTTGCTCATTTCTCAAATAATATGCACCAATCAGCCTCTTCTTTTCCACACATCTCTCCTCATGAGCAACAAACCCCATTACAAAAACTTGAATAGTAAAAACATCTTTTCACAAATCAAGAGATGAGCCCTAGAGCAACAGTGTTTACAACCAAACTTTCCCAAAGTCTGATTGTTCTTAGAGGCCATATTTGGGAGCTGGAGTGGACCCATGGCAGGGAGGGTGAGAACAATGTTTGAATCCAGGTCTGAGTTTTCCCAAAGTACAGGGTTTATTCAGATCTGGAGTTTTGGTTAGGAGTCATTTCTGCCCCAAACTCAAAATATTTCACTCCTGTAAATAGGCACCACATCACAAACAGATCATGATGGCTGTGGCATGAGAAAAAAAGTTACCATAAAGACACCAAGGCTCAAACTCTCTTCTAGGTTTGTGCAATCCCATTGCAGTCACTGGAGTTGCAGATAAGTAAGAGAGGACAGAATTTGGCCCCAAGCCTGGATATTACAAGCAGAAGCCAAAATGTACAGTCCTTGCTCTCTCAAAGCTTCCTTTTCAGACAATGGGAGTCTCATTTGGTTGAGGACTGAGTAAAGATGGTAGGATTTGGCCCTAGTGTATCATATTATCGCCAGAGAACTTGGTCTAATGATTACTTAACTTTACTAACAATGCTTTGCTGATTTAAAAAAAAAGTATAGATTGGATAATTACTATCTGAAAAAGCGAAGACACTAACACACAACACTGCGAACAATTATCCACATTAAATCCAAATTGTTTCAAAAGAGAAACAGCAAATGTTTAGAAGACGGCTGCACAGGGAAACTAAACAACCTAACAAAGAAAAGACTAGTATTAAATGAGGAAAAAAATTACTCATCTGCCCTTATTGTCATTCTCGCGATTATAAAATTATGGGCTGTAAGTATGGAGGGGTTTGACTTTTGGGTCATTACCAGCCGGGTGGCTGAAGGTTCACCAGATGATTCACTGCAAGCCTCTACACACCCAACGTTGACATTTTTCATAGCATTCGTGTAGGAAGTTAGGTCAACCCCCCTTTTTGGTGACCAATTTTTAGGGCCGAATAAGGGCCATGAGAGTGAACATGTAGGGGGAGCACCTCCAGTGGCTTCCCCTTTCACTAGGCATAAGGCCTCCTGTTGCCTGGGGATGGAGATCAGGCATATTTGGCAGAAGAACTTGCTTTTAGAGGTGTAACCATTGCTTCCTCGGTGCTGCTCTGCTGGCACCCTGCAGTGTCCAGATGAGCAGGACTATGTGGTCAATCCACGGGCTAAGGAGGGAGGAATCCTCCCACCAGGATACAGGGTGCTCTACTTTACGTAGTGCTTGGGAAGCCTCCAGATTCTTGAGCAGGTAGAGAAAGGTTGAGGTGTGAGGTGGGTTGACCAGAGCACAGAAAGCCAGTGCTCCATCCTCTCCACTGGCTAATTATTCATGGATTCATTGTGTTTAAGGACCATTCGATCACCTAATCTGACCTCCTGTATATCACAGGCCATTACATTTCGCCCAGTTACCCCTGTGCTGAGCCCAATAACTTGTGATAGGCTAAAGTGCACATCTTCCAGAAAGGCATCCAGTCTTGATCTGAAGACATCAAGAGATAGAAAATCCACCATTTCCCCCCTTGGTAGTTTGTTCCAATGGCTAATCGCTGTTAAAAACTCATGCCTAATTTCTAATACGAATTTGTCTGGCTTTAGCTTTCAGGCATTCGTTCTTGTTATGCCTTTTCCACCAGATTAAAGAGCCCTTTAGTACTCAGTATTTTCTCCCCATGAAGGAATTTATACACTGTAATCAAGTCACCTCTTAATCTTCTATTTTGAGACATTAAACAGAATGAGCTCTAAGTCTCCCCCTGTAAGGCCTTTTCTCCAGCCCCTGAATAATTTTTTATAGCTCTTTTCTCTGCCCTTTCCAATTTTTCAACATATTTTATGGAATATGATCACCCGAACTGGACACTGTATTCCCGTATAGGTCTCAGCAATGCTGTACACAGAGGTAACATCACCTCTGTGCTCCTACTCACTACCCATGTTAACACATCCAAGGCTCACATTAGCCTTTTTTGTCACAGTATCGTACTGGGAGCTCATGTTGAATTGCTTCTCCACTGACCTTTAAATCCTGCTCAGACTCACTGCATTCCACGACACAATCCCTCATTTTGCAGGCCTGGCCTGGATTCTTCATTTGGCTATATTAAAATGCATTTGATTTGAATGGGCCCAAGCAATCCAGATGGCTCTGTGTGACTGCCCTGTCCTGTGCCAATCTGTGTCAGCCAGGGCAGGATAGTCACAGACTACTGAGAAAAGTGTTGAAGTGTGTCAGACCTCCTACCGAATGCTGCAGAAGCCCACTAAGATTCAGGCCCTGATCCTGCAACTGACACTGTGCAGTGGACCTGTGCCCTTGTCTAGAGCTCCATTAACTTCAGGGGGAGTCTGCCCATGTGCAGAAAGTTGCAGGATCAGGGCTTTAGTGTTGGGCGTAGTTCAAAGCATTAGTGGCAGTCTTTATAGCCTTTTCTGGTCCAGAAATGTACTTACAGAAGAGAGCTTTCCTTCCCTACATCCTACCGTAACAGCTGAGGTCTACAGGGGTGTGTCTGCTCTTGGGACCTAAAGTTCTGCTTTCCCCCTTTGAAATGGATTCCCCCTGAGCTAGAGTTTTCCAAGCTTCAAATCACATTGCAAGGTTCTTCTGTTCAGCAATTCATCAAGCATTAGCTTGTGTTTCCTTCCTATTCTTTTATTTCTGTCTTCAGTCAGGCTCAGGGGATGATGTAGGATCATAGGGCAGGTTCATCTATGAGTTAGCACTGAGTTCTGCAAGCTCTTCAAAATTATTGCTCAGGGTTCTGGGACTTTTCTTATAGGCACACTAAAATCATTAAATGAGACACACACTACTAGTAACTCTCAGCAAAGAAATATCAGTCTTAGCTTGCTTCTCAGTTTGACTAGGAATGCAAATTTGTGAAGTAATTAACTAATGTGCTAGAAATCAACAATTTGCATAGAATACTTTCAGGTCTTCTGAGTTATAGCTGCAAAAATCTCCATCTCAAGAACAAGTTTTTGGAAGTATCAACATGGCTACAAATGGAGCAAGGTCCCAGTCCCTCAGTTTAGTTTATATTGAAATTATTTAATACAGAGAAGGCTTAGGTATAATTTAAAGCCAAGATTTTTAAAACTGGATACATAAAATGAGGCTCCTAAATCCATATTTAAGTGCACAAATCCATTTAAATAGTTGGCCTGAGTTTCAAAAATGCTGAGAACCCAGTAAAGCTGCTGCATGCTCAGCATATTTGATAATCAGGTCTCTGATTTTGGTTACTAACACATGGATTTATTAGTAGCCTAATGTTAAGCATCCAGGTTTGAAAATCTTAGTCTATTTCTGTACAAATGAGATAACAGATTCAGCATCCTACATTGGATAATCTTCCTACACTAAAATGGAATCAACTGAATGGATCTGATTGCATTCAGAGGAATAACCAGAGTCATAAAATGGTTTGGGTCAGAAGGGACTTGAAGAGGGTCTAGTTCCTGAAGCATTAATTTAATTATTCCTAAATTTAATTATTCCTAAACCACCCCTGGTAGATATGTACTAAGTGCACTTTTAAATAACTATCTACAAACTCCATTGGTGCCTTCTCCCATTGCCTGACTATTCTTTTTAGGCACCAGGCCAAAATCTTTTCAGATTTACATCCCACTGAAATCAGAACATTTAACCTAATTTTCCCCACTGAATTCTATTCTAGGCCTTCTAAAACATGGAAGGTGGGTAGGATTTAACACCATCACACACAAGGGAAGTGGCAACACATAGTATCAGGTTTCAGAGTAACAGCTATGTTAGTCTGTATTTGCAAAAAGAAAAGGAGTACTTGTGGCACCTTAGAGACTAACCAATTTATTTGAGCATAAGCTTTCGTGAGCTACAGCTCACTTCATCAGATCCGATGAAGTGAGCTGTAGCTCACGAAAGCTTATGCTCAAATAAATTGGTTAGTCTCTAAGGTGCCACAAGTACTCCTTTTCTTTTAACACATAGTATGTATCCAGTCTTTGCTTGTCCATTACAACCAAAAGTCATTGTCTTCTAGAGAAAGGTGATAGGAAACAGTAAACTGTGCTAAGTGGTAGAGTTTATCACAGCATTCTTGCTCCTCTAATTGCATTGCACAGACAGCATGTTGCTAATGTAACCCATAGCCTTGAATACCAGAGCTTTCCCTACAGCTGAACAACTAGAAATCCTCCAAAAGAGCAATTGTTAAAAACCACAAATCTCTCGAAGAACGAACTTCTCATGAAATACATATCATACATAACTGCACTGAACTACTTCATGGGAAAGCATTAGCATTGTTAGCTAGTGTATATTTCAAAATGAAACCTGTGCATTAATTCAAGAGATTGCACAATTATTTAAGCAAATAAAAGTGCATCTAGATGTAAGCAGAGTCAGGATGAGCTCCACCCTGACATCTGGTGGTGAGGTGCGGCAAGTTGTGGAAAAGAACTTCAGGGACTGATCTCATTTGCATAGGCACACCCACCTCGCCTAGAATGAGGCCATAACTGCCCAAATGGTCACTTTGGCTGTTGTGGGATCCCCAGTGTCTCTGTTATTGGGGCGGGAAGAATAAATTGTTATTACCCTGATTATGGGAACTGTGCTTGGAACTGTACTTGGCCTTTTGTTATGATGGAGGGACTCACCATCAACTAAGTAGCACTCGCTAGGCAAGGGACATGGGTTCCAAAACTCTGTGAATTGAGAGAGGCTTGAGACAGGTATTTGTACCTGGTGGTGTGGGCCCCTTTGTGAGGGCCTGAAGCACCAATTGTCTATCTGTCTCTCTCCACTGTGGAATGTCAGAGCTAATTTTGGGTCTATTAAGAGTCTTGCTACAGGTACTGTGCTGAATTCACTTTGGCCTTATGGTGCACCAGCACTAAGGCTCCCACTACTATGAGCTGAAATCACTGAGAGCTGGAATCACTGAGCACTGTGTCAAGTAGTGGAGAGCCGGAAGAACTAGAGTGCAGTGGTGCTGTTCGTGGATAGGCTGGCGGAGTGTTTGTGAGACGGCGAGGTAAGCTGTGCAGAGCGGAGCCGTTCGTGAGACAGCGGAGTGTTTGTGAGACGGCGAGCTGAGCAGAGCTGTTCGTGAGACGGCGGAGTGAAGTGTTCGTGGGACGGCGAGCTGTGCAGAGTGGAGCTGGTCGTGAGACAGCGGAGCAGAGCCCTGGGGGGCAGTCAACTTCAGGACACATAAGGTGCCCCTTACCTCTTTCCCCCACACACAGGCACATTTTAGCCAGACTGGGGAGTAACACTCTGCAGATGAACTTTTGAACTCTGGGGCTGGACTTTTTGAACTTTGGGTGATTTGTGGATTGCTGGACTCAAGAGACGTTTGGGTTCTGGGACTCAAGAACCCAAGGGAAAGGATGTGGCCCAATTTGCAGGGGTGGGTCTTTGCTCATGGTTTGGTTAATGAACACTAGTTGTGGTGTTTCCCCAATTTAATGCTGATGTTGTTTACCTCATGTTATTAAAGATTCTCTGCTACACCAAGACTCTGTGCTTGCGAGAGGGGAAGTATTGCCTCTTTGAGGCGCCCAGGGGGTGTGTAAGATTTTCCCAGGTCACTGGGTGGGGGCTCGAGCCAGTTTTGCATTTGCTTTGATGAGAGGGAACCCGGCCCTTGCTGCTATCAACTTGGCCTGGCAGAAGGGTTACATATAAGACACAAATGCTTACCTACAGACACTGACAATTGCTTATTGCTGTACAAATGATCTACAACTCTGTGTCTTAGTTCCTCACCTGTAGAAAGGTGATGACAATACACCTTTGCCTCAACATCTCTCTTGCTTGTCTATTTAGATTGTAAACTATCTAGAGCAGAGACTACTCTTCGTACTAGGCTGTCTGGTACTACATGTTTGCATAGCATCTTGCACAATGCGACCCCAATCTCAATTCTGATCACGAGACAATACACAAATAATGAATAACAGCAACAAAAAAGATGGCAGATATTGCAGAAACTAGGATTCTCAAATTCATGAAACGATGTATGCCAAGTATACATCAGCTAACACAAACCTATATTGTAGAAAGTGGCTTAAATGTAAACAAACACTTGCATTAGACATGGGTGCTGTCCAGCCGAACAAATGACAGATTCAATAGCTGCCCATCTTGCTGTAGTACCTCTTTCTCCTGGCCCTCTGTCAAACAACCACATTGCTCGGCAATAATAATCAATTAACAGGAATGACTGCCATTTTTAATGAAGGGGAATTCACTGTTCAAAATGGTGCCAACCCAGAATTTAAGATGAACACGTATGAGAAAGCTATTGCAACAATCCATTAGAAGCTACCAAATCCAATGCCCTCGGCACTAAAAATGGAGACCTCTGCTGCTTAAGGTAAAGGAGCAACGCCATCAGCCGATAGCAACAGTAGTCTCTTAACCTTACACCCTGGCCCAATGTTTGACACTATTATGTAAACTCTCCTTTTTAAAAAAAAATGACAATTGATTCTTTACAATGTCCCAAAAGATAAAACTCAAACAGAAACTTTTCATGAACTGATATCAGATAAACCGCATTTGAACCTCATCCTAAGGGGTGGGTGTGCATGTGAGGAAATGAAACTCTTTAAAACTTGTTTGCATAACCCGTTTCATACAACTAAATTTGATGAAAGATGATATTAATATCATCAGTTGTGAATATGCAAGGAAATATACAAAGCAAATTCATGTACACACATTCATGTGTAATAATATGACCCATTTTAGTGTATTTTCATAGGAACTGGCTGCTTCAGTCTAAATCATAGAATCATAGAATATCAGGGTTGGAAGGGACCTCAGGAGATCATCTAGTCCAACCCCCTGCTCAAAGCAGGACCAATCCCCAATTTTTGCCCCAGATCCCTAAATGGCCCCCTCAAGGACTGAACTCACAACCCTGGGTTTAGCAGGCCAATGCTCAAACCACTGAGCTATCCCTCCCCCCAAATCATAGACTTCGCAACCCCAAAATGGATTAGCAATGTGGTTCACTCATTAATGTACTAGAACAAAACATGATTTTCATCATGATACTTGGTTGTCATGACAAAGCTTTAGAGCTCCACGAATGTTGCATTTGAACTAGTAAATGCTGCTTTTGTTACGTGGTTTCGGAAACGTCTGCCTCTTATTTTTGTAAGCAGATTGCCTAACTCTGCTAGCCGCATGTTTTAATACGGGAAGAGCCTGCAATTGCTTTCAGTATTGTTTTGCCTTCTGCCACCAACAGTACGCTACATGCAAGTAAATGAGTGTTTTCTTTGCAGTGTTGTTGTAGTCGTATTGATCCCATGATATCAGAGAGACAAGGTGGGTGAGGTCATATCTTTTATAGGACCAACTTCGTTAGTGAGAGAGACAAGCTTTCGAGCTCACACAGAGCTCTTCTTCAGGTCTGGGAAGGGTACTCAGAGTGTCACAAACCTTCCTTTTTCCTACAACTGCGGAGGTATTAAATGCCCACTTCACCTTGAATGGGCTCTTACAATATGGTAACTCCTTCTGCTAAATCATCTGTTCCATCTTGTATTGAGCTGTGCCAACAGGTGTTAAGTGACTGGAACAGCATACAGAAACCTTTCCCAGTGGAAATTTCCATGTGTGCACAAAAGATGAAGCACCTACTTCTCCTCTGTCGCTCACATATCACTCTTTAAATGTCTATTTTAACAGAGATGTGTGATGTATTAATGCATGGTGGTTGGGAAAATCAGATCAGATGCGTTTGCCAGAGTGCAGCGCCACCCTGTTCTTCATCAGGGTTGGGATTTATTTTAGTCACTTTGGTTTTGGACTTGCAGTTCCCTCCCTTTCAGAATATTACCTCACTTTCTTCTATTCATTGAGCTTCACTGGTCTCCCAAATGCTTGGTAAATTTTCTAATTTATTAAGACACGTGGAGACATTACATTGTAAATTAATGGTTGTTGACGATTTCTGTCCAAATCTCCTTCCTTATGTAAAAATGTTTTGCTATAGCGAATAGCCAATGGGACTACTTCCTTAGGTAAGGATTACTTCGTGAGTGAGCTTTGCAGGATCCAGCCCTTAAACTCAAATATTATGTGGTGGGATATACACAAGGAAGGGTTAGATTCGATTACTATCCTCAGCAATGTTTGGCACACCACTAGAGTTACACATTTGAAGGCAAAATCTCTTCCATTGGAAATTTGTCTGTTTCACTTACTGGAATTACTTTGGTTCTGTCCTTTTTCTGATCATTCACTTATTTACTTTGAGCTTCGTGTGCCTTCTGTTAGTGTCAATATGGCTCGGATGGCAGCAGATGCTCCTCTAGGACAGGAGGGTAGTCTTCACTAGGTTTGGACATACTGGTCTGAATGAATAAGAACTGATGTGAACCTTTGCCCCAAACTTGAACTGAACCAGAACTAAAACCTTTAAAACCTTTCTAGTAAGTCAACAGAATGAACATTTAAGAAAAAGTGTTTTTAATTTTGATTTGCCTCTGTATTTACTGACTCCATCTGGGACAAGAAATATAAGTGCTGAAATATGGTAGGCTTTTCCAACCTCACTTGAGAGTGTAAGTACTAGAAAGCTTAAAAGAAGCCTGGGTTTTGTTGTTGTTGTTCTTTTGAGATTGCTAGCCCAATTTGGAAGACTCATTAGATAGCTCAGATATGGTGTGGATAAACTTTACCTACTTTAGGGAGCTGATGCAAACCAAACTCACAACACTTTTGAAGTTCACCCATCACTACTTTCCGTAGTACCTGGGTTCACACTGACTGGTGACAGCAATTCTAGTGAAGTTTTGCACAGTTAGAAGTGCCAACTGTCTTTACTTTGGGAGTGAAGCCATAGGGCCTGAATTGGCTCACACTTTGGTATTACTCAGGCATATCTCCCCTGGAGTCAATGGAGTTACACCAGAGTCAGTGAGAGGAGAACCAGCCTTCTAAAGCACAGCTGGTTTATTGCTGTTCACCTGCAACTCTGTTTCTCCCTGATTTTTAAGATTAACAGCCCTGCACTGCACCAATTATTGAGCCTGGTTTGTAGTTGCCCACTGGATTGAGACGAGGCAGAAGAACTGTATAGCTCGACTTTCACTGCCACTTTAGATAAAATTGCAGAAATGAGAAGGCAGGGGACTCTCAAGGAAAGCATCAGTGTCACACTGTAGCCTCCACAGAGCATACACAATTCAAAGTCCCATATGTTTACTTAGGTAAACCATCTGTTTTGCTAGAAAAAAAGCTATCATGCTAGCATTATAGCCACAGGTATAACAAACTCACTGACCTGTTCTAAATTTTGGATTCTTGCATTAATCCTAAATTGATTAGTGAAAGTGCAAAAGAAAAAGTGTGTGTCTTAGTAAAATTTTTACTGGAAAATCTGATCTTTTCCCTTGGTCTGATCCTTTCTCCTTCTAGTGATTTTTTTCTCTACGCTACTCCAAATGTGTGTCTCTCTCTCTTACTTATTTACTTTAAAGAATTTAGTTACTGAATCAAAGTTGCAAGTTGTTTTAAATGTATCACCCAACAATCTCTTTCTGGTGGATTCTTTTCCAAATTTTGCTCCAGTAACACAGTATTGAGCCAATCTTACTTTCTATAACTCATGAACATTCCCTTGATTTCTGTGAACAGATGTCACTTTAAGAGGATGGTATTCACACATTCTGTGATTGAAGCAGCTGTAAGGTGCTTGACTTCAGCAGGACCCACTCTGTAGCCAAGAGTTTATTACACAGCCATTTTCTCATCATGCCCAGTAACACTGGCTTCGAGTCAAAGAGCCAGATCTTCCAAGGCTCTCAGGATGTGTATCTCCCAGTGGCTGCAGTATGAGAGAGGGTGCTCAGCTGCACCTCGCTGGATTTGAGAGCTGGCTCAGGAAAGCAGTGAAGCTCCAGGAGTTTCAGCTTACAGAGATTCCTCATGATTCTTCCAGTGGAGAGCAGGGTCTACCCTCCCTCCCCCTCCTCTCCATGGAAATGGCAGGGCATCTGTCTCTCCACATCTACAGACTCCTCGAATCCACCAGAGGCAAGTAGCTGGTGAGTAGAAGCCTCCCACCCCTCTCCCCTCCCCCACCTCCTAGCATCCATTCACAGCACCCCTCAGTAAGGAGGCATGCTGCTGGGGAATGCTCCACTCCTCTCCAGGCAGTAACTCCACTCCAGGGAGCATCCTACCTCACGGAGGGGGGGACCACACAATTTATGGCAAGCTCTGGGCCAAATGTCCCATTCCTCCTGAGCAATGCAGCAACAAGGTGTGTGAAGGGGGAGGGGACAAAGGCAACTTTAAAGCACTTTTGTGCTTTCCACTTGCGTCGCCTGGCCCCTGGCATAAGTTAGAGCAGCCTCGGGGCATCTTGAGCTGCTGGAAAGCATTTGTCTGTCTGGGCTGGTTTTGTTCCAGCTTAGGAGCCTCCTTATGTTGGGCTAATTCCCCAACGGCCATTTCCACTTCCATTATGGCTCCCTTTCACCACTGGACTGACACGAAGGGGCTGGGCCTGTGCACCTGGCAGCAAAGTGGTGCACCTCTGTCCCTGCGGTAAGAATCTAGTCAAGTGCAAGTCCTGCACCAGACAATTAATTCCAAAGAAACTCAATTGTGGTTGGCACTAGAAAGCTGACTGGTGAGCTGTGCTGCCAGCCCGTTTGAATCTATAGCAGCAGTAATAACAGTAAGGAAGTCGCACATCTCTCCAGCTAAGAATTAGGTATTATGAAAAGGAAAATTCACTGCAGCAGTCTCGAAGAAGCTATCTTTTAGGAGAAGTTACGGTGTCACAGCCTAATCTGTACTTGAAGATTATTGGTGGAACATGATTTATATTGACATGCAAATTTAATGAGATGAAGATTTTTATTGTTTCTCCTATCTCTAGGTTCAGGCTATTTCCCTGAGGTGGAAAAATGCTCTTTGCAAGAAATTCGTTATTTGCAAATGTGTCTTTTCTCCAGTATACTAAAACCAAATTAAAAAATCACTCCAAGACTATAATCACATTTAATTTCTGTTGGTCATAATCAACATGAATGCATTAGATCATATTTACTTGTAGTGTAGTTACTGTACCTATGTGTACGATGATCTAAGTAAAATATGTTGGATATGGGAGATAGATGCTATGTACAGGTAAATTATATGTAAAATGGTGCATTATGTATTATTTCAAAATGTTTCTATTAAATGCATTAAAAGAAACCCATGTTCACTCTGCATTAAGGATGTGCTGTTCTAGTCAAATAGTCAGGAAATGCTGAAGAAAAACACCTTACAGCAGTGATGTTACCTCAAGCACATCGTACATCCCGGTACACCTAACAAAACAAACATGAAGAATGCTATAATAACCCATCACCTACCAATCGTCCTACAGCCATCCGGCAAGGTGCCGAGCCTTCCATTCCCAGGAGACACAATCAGGGTTGAGGGCACTAAATATCTCACAGGAGATGATAAGGGGCCCATGATGTGCACAGCCTAGGTTGCCTCAAACCCTTTTATGGAAAACACTCACACTTAATGAGCTGCCCACACACGGGCATGATCCCTCCTAGATCTTCATGGCTGGAATTGTTTAAAAGGCAGGATCGTGCACATTGTGAAGCAGCTTGAGCCTCCCTCGGGAATTCTGGCAGAGCCCTGCACCAAACCCATGGCTGGCACTGAAAAATGGGCTCCAACAAGCAAGAAACACTTACTTGGGTTACATACGGAAATGAACGGGTTCACACAGACATTCTGATGAAAAGACACGGTTGTTCACAAAACTGCAACATACGTTATAGTATTTGTGAAATAAAGACTCTAGCAAACAATAGTCACATGATACTTAAATTCACAAGCTCCAAGCTCATGATGTACTGCAACCTAACTTAAAACAATGGAGAGGCAGACTGCAGGTTTCTCGATATTGTCAACAATGCAACACTCCCCCACAAATCATGGGAACATGAAAAAGCCCAGACTAGGATTTTGGCTGACGATTCTGCTACTTGGAATGAGAAGGAAACCTGCATTTTACTGTCCTCCCTGAAATGACTTTTAAAACACCGGTGTCATGGCTCAGTGAAAATCCTTGGCTGCTGGATTCTCACTTTGAATTTGGAGTGCTTTGGTAGTGGATGGGGGAATAACGTTTTCAGAGTTCCTGCACTATGTTGCAGTCTTTGAGCTGAGAAAATACACGCCTCTCCTTTTATGAGCCTCACTCAACTGTGCTTTGTGCCACTGGGAACCATCTCAGTTCAGCCCCAGTCACTTTCAGGGGGCAGAGGAACACCCCACAACTCAACTTCTTACAAATGCATACCTGAAAGGATTTTTTACCCTTTCATTCAAGAAGACAAAAGCATGCAAGAAATCCACAGGGCAAAGAGGCTCGAAGAACTGGTGTTTGGCACATGCTGTGGTCAGCCACGGTAAAAAAAATAAAATAAATTAAAATAAAATTAAACAGAGAACTGCTACTGCACAAAGAAGGCTGGGCTAGATTCACCAGGCTGTTCGACCAGGATGACCCTGGTGTAAGGCCACTGAAATCAAAATGATTCCAGCAGAAAATTGGCGTAACACAAGGTGAATCAAGCCCACTGCTTTGATCTTCCACATGTATCAGCTCGGAGGGAGGCCGTTACAGCTTCAAATGCCTCTTGATGAGGTCCCTCAGAATAAAATCTTAAGGGCATGATCACCCTTGGAGATGCACTCACACCACTGCCATTGACTTCAATGGGAAACCAGAGAGAGAACAGGGGCTTGAAACCCAGCACTTTTTATGGAAAAAAATTTCTCTCTCCAGTGTGAACTAACAGATGTGGTAGACTAACCGGATGAACAGTGATATCAGAAATGCACCATGTAAAATACTGTGAAGGTTTCCTTTTGTATTTATCATTTTCAGTCTCACTAGCCTGCCTATAGCATGTGTGCGTGCTTCTCTCTATATATTTTAACCAACTATCATTCTTCTCAGCTGAGTCAATCTCTTGTCCCTGAGGAGCTTTTATAATTACATTAGAGGCGTCTTTTTTGCTGTAACTTACAGACGTGACAAATGATCTTGAAAAGTCTGACACTCAACCATGGATATCTGCTATCTCCAGACTTATCATACACGGTAGATTTCCTCATGGCGCAAATCCACCTCAGTCATGATTTCAAATCAGTGGCTCAGAAGGAAACAATTCTCCTGTGTCAATTAGAGATCATAGTCCTAAAACCACATCAGACTGAAAGCTAGACCCAGTAACTGCTACGTAACAGACCAGAGATGGAGCTAAACAAACCATCAAACTGGAACAAGAAATAAACTTCTCATTAACCCTGACAATAACTGGTTAATGGTAGAAAAATATTTTCTTGAAATGCAAGATATTCAGAGAAAACCAGGTCAGCTTGATTGCCACAGAACTCATCAGTACAGAATACACCACACAGAATTGAAATACAACATGAAGAGAATTTCAGCCAACAGCTGAAAAGAAACCAAAGTTTGAGTCAGTTTTGATAGTGGTTAGTGCAAGGTATTGTCCTCGGAGACTCAGGACTCCTAGTTTCTATACCCAAATGTCAGAGTGCCCCTGTGTGACCTTGGGAAAAGCACTTTACCTTGCTGGGTCTTACTTTATCCCTTTATAAAACATTTATGATGTTTACCTACCTCTCAGTGGGGTAAAAATTAATTGGCCTGATCCAACACCCATTGAAGTAAATGGTAGTCTTTCCATTGACTTCCATTTAATGGGCTTTGGATTAGGCCCAATGTTTGTAAAGTGCTTTGTACATTGCAGCTGAAAGGTACTATACAGTGCCAAGCATGCTGAATAAATTATTACTAACAATTCTCCACAGAGGGCAGTGCCAGGTATGATGAACTGGTAGAGCAAGTTAACAGGCTGTTTGTTTAGTCTATGGACTATTGCTTTCCAAACCAGTCTGTAAACCTGGGCAATACAGTTTAAAGCATATTTCTGCAAGTTGTGAGCGCCTGTCTGAGGTTGTTTCAGTCCCAGTAGAGCTAGAAAGAGATGATCATGGCCTAGGCCATCATCTTCTCTTTCAATATTAAATGACACCATGAACGCTAATGTCATTTCCCTCTAAACACGGTGTATCTATACAGTTACAAGTAACTATAATGAGAAGAAAGTAGGGAACAGAAAACATGGACTTCTATTTTCCCCCCAATCTGTTTGCTTTGGGAATTCAACAGTGCTTTGAGGCAGGTCCTCAGCTGGTATAAATCAGAGCAGGTCTCTCGAACTCAGTTGAGCTGTGCCCTTTTTCACCCGCTGAGAACCTGGCCCAAAGTATAGAGTCATTTTCACAGCTTCCCATGTAGTCAGTCTGTCTGTCCCTTGCTGAAGGGAACACTGAAAACAACTGGGGAGTAGAAAACCACTTAAAGTAATATGCAGGAACTGCAATTCTGGGCAGCCTTTTTCCAGGTCAAGCAAGGAGACCCCTGAATTCCTCCCATCCACTCTAGGACTATATGGATGGGGACATGATTAAACCCTTTTCTTTTCTTTCAAGAAAAGAAAGTGCCAAGCATTTAAAATAAAAATCAGAAATGAAAGCAGACACATTAAGAACGAGTGTGGAAATTCTCAGTGGAAAAGTACAGCAGTGTTAAATGGCTGTTACACATCTATGACTTTGTATTTTAAAACGTGCATTTATGGCATAATAATACTACCAGCAAGAAGGAGTGGCCCACTTGGGATTCAAATATAAGAAAATATTGCTTCCAATAATCTAACAGATGGGGTCATTGGTGTAACAACCGATCGGAGAATACAATACTGACATGAACTAATTTCACAATGGCATGAGCCATTAGGACCACCAATATGTTTCAGGCCTGTCTCTAGTCGTGATGTCCACCCTTAAAGGACTTGTTCAGACTCTCACCGTACATCAGACAAGGGGTAAAGTGACATCTCTCAGCAAACATAAAGGAAATGTTTGGTTTTCTCACACGCACAAAGCAATAGTTTAAAGTGATCTCCACAGCTGTATTTTCTTACAATGTGGGGGGGTGAGGGTGGGGTGGTCACTTTTTTCTTATAAAAGACACAGAGATTTTATTCCATACACTGCTTTGCATTCATTGCAGAAATGTGTAATGCACTAAATCCAAGACATCACCTGCATATTACATTTCAAATCACGCGAATGTTCCCGTTGATACGGATTAGAATCAGGGTCACTGAACTTCAAATCAGAAAAAATATGGAAGTGGTTACTTACGGATGTGTATAGGTATCCTTCACTGTTCATTGCCAAATACAATTTCGTTTGAACCCCTTGAATAGCCACCACTCGTAAGCCCACGGGTATGAGGTTAAACAAAGCTAGGAGAGAAACGGACACAAATAGCAAAGTTAATCTTTTCAAATAATTATCTGAGATAGATGAGTAATGTATAATCATTATAACTATTCACAGTGGCTCTGGTCCTGCAAACACTTAATTCTAATACTTAGCTCTTATCTAGTGCTTGCCAGCAGCTGATCTCAAAGCACATTACAAAGGAAATCAGTATCGTTATCCCCATTTTGCAGATGGAGAAACTGAGGCACTGAGCGGTGACGTGACCTGCTCAAGGTCACCTAGAAGGCCAGAGACACAGCCTATGAATAGAACTGAAGATCCCCTGAGTGTCAAGACAGTGCTCTATCCACTAGGCCACACAGCTTCCCATGATAGTAGTCATTCCATTAGCTTCAGTAACTGAACAACATATTGCCCTCAATTGCTCTCCTCACAACTGTAACGCGGCCCTTGGTAATAAAAGTGTTCTGCAGGATCAGGCCTAAACATTGTACTTTCAAAATTAAACTGCTTTTAATTCTCTGCTAGCATTTCTCCTCAGAATAATCAATAATATTTTCAATATTTACAGGCAGAGATGCCTATATTTTAATAACGTTGAAGTTGGTACGTAGACTGGCAAATTAAAGAAATAAGCAGAGCTCAGCCTTGGCTCAAATTTTTGCTATTGTTGTTTGGCAGAGGAATTTTACCACTGTTTGAACCAAGTATTTTGTATCGTCAATTCCCGCTGTAGGATTAAAAAGAAATGGCGTAAAGAAGGGTTATGAAAAACAACAGGAGCTGATACCATAATCTATAGAGTCTCCTTTAGACTGTGGCATAAATGCAGGGTTAGAACTACAGAATGCCATATTGAATTTTATTTACAATAAATAAATACATGGCTGTAAAACTCCAATCTGCTCCAGGCTGAATTTTGGTATTTATGATCGTTGTCCGAGGGTAATTTAAAACCAAACCACCAATTTGAAATAAATTATTGATTTATTTACAAAGGTATAAGCAAAAAAATATGACCAGTTTTAAATTCCCTTTCAGCCTGACAACCCCCAAATGGACACGTTTAGTTACAAGAAAATTTGCAGCCTACCAGTGTTTAATACAGACTGTAAATTCTGGCAGTGCATCAATAAAACTTGGGGAAAAGAGCAAGTTTTAAAATGTCCTTAAAGGAGAGAGTGTTTTGGATTTAAAAAAGGGACTGGAAACCAAAGGCCAAATTCTTTACTGGTGTAAATGGGCAGAGCACCATTGATTTTAAATGAATGTCTCCCATTTATACCAGTGAGAATCTGGTCCCAAGACTTTTCGGTTCTCTTCCTGCCTTTGTCACGGGCTCTCTGTTTGACCTTGAAACATTAATTTAAGAGTTCCATGCCTTGCTTTCCCGATCTGTACATTGTGCATAAATACTGGTGCGAGTGGAACTTTTTAGGATGAAAAGATTTTTCACAGAAAAATGGGATTTCTGTCAAAAACACAATTTTTAATGACCAAATTCTTTTTCGACAAAAATATTTGGATTTTCAGAATTTTTTTTTTCACTTTTTAAGAAACCTTTTCGTTTTCAGCAAACACAAAGCTTTTAGTTTTAGGCCTCCACAAAGCAGCACAAATTTTCACTGGCATTTTAAAAATTTGTTTGTAGGGAAAAAAAACAGAAATCGTTTCCTGCATAGCTGCAATAGTCACTTTATAAGGGAGTTGTGAAGATTCCTGACTTGCAGCCAGATTTTCAGAAGACCTCACCACATTGGAGACCCCCAATTCTTATTCAAGTAGAGGCAGCATAGTTTAGGCCAGTGATACTCAGATCTCGGTAGTCCTGGAGCCAAATTAGCGATCAACATAACCCAAAAGAGCCAGAATAGTGTGAGTTCATTGCTCCATGTACCGTAGTAGGATCTATTCACATAGAAAGAGTATGACAGGAAATACTTTGTTTTTTTTATATATATATATACACACTGTGTAATTTAATTATTAACCAATCAGGATGCTTTTGCTGTGTTATCTACCAATTGTAGTTGATAAAATACTCGGTCAGTCATTTTGCGGTGAGAATTATTTATATATAAAAATAATTCTCACCGCAAAATGACTGACCGAGTATTTTATCAACTACAATTGGTAGATAACACGGTAAAAGCATCCTGATTGGTTAATAACTTAGATGGGTTAATAATTAAATCACACAGTGTTTTAATATCATCTGCTGCAACGAGCTGCAGAAGACCCATTAAAGATCCACTTGTAGCTTGGGATCGTCAGTCTGAGTATTGCTGGTTTAGGCTTTCAAGTCCCTAAAGCATTTGGCGAACATCTTACGAAGGTGTTTTGGTAAGTGCAAACCGCAATGTTACTGTATGTTTTGCTGGCAGAGCGTGTCCACACAACCGTACAGCGGTCAGCTGGTGCTGCTGGGACGCAGGAAGTTTAGATGGTCATGGCTGAAACTCAAAGAGAAGAGCTGAAGAGCCAGTGGTTCTCCTTCTCCAGTATCTCTCCTCACTTCTGCTCTGCCAATCAAAATGGGACAAACCCCATTTTGAAACTCGCTCTTCCACTGGCGCTGTTCTTCCTACTGCCGTCAGCCTGCAGTCTGAGTCGGGATTTTCACCAGGAAGCTGTGTGTACAGTCTCCATGGTAAATGCTGGTAGGAGCCTGTCAATGAATCTGCTAAGGACATTTCTTCTGGTGCGGGACAAACCTGCCTAGGATGAGCTAGTTCCCAGATTTAAAAAGCGAGGGATGGTTTTCAGAGTAAGTCATCCTGCTGTGCTTGCCAAAGGGAGAGAGGGCTGAGTGCCATGCTGTGTGTATTTTGCCAGAGGAAGCCTGCCATCGCAGGGCGGGTTTGGGCGCCTCACTCTAAGGCACAGTCTGCTGCTTCACTGAGTCACAGAGCATACATGCTCACCAGAAACTGGCATGCCCTGGCAGCACGCACATTGGCTCTCATGAGGCAAGAGGAGCAACTTGGCCGCCGGCTGCCCCTCCTTGGGGTATGCTGTGTGAACTAGTAGGTCAGCACATTATCCTGACTCCCATGTTATACATAATTTACTCCTGAAATTGGCCTTCCCTTCCGATGAAGCCCTTGCAGACTGTACATCTCGTTTACATACCCCGGTGAGTAATCAGCATGAATGCATGGAAAGATGTGCAAGAGTCTCTTGTATATTTAACACCAATCGATAGAACCATGGAAACTCTCTGTTATTCAAATGTACACTCATGATGCCACAGATACTGTGCCGGAGACATTATTCGCACACGGTAACAAACTACAGTACTCCCTTAGCTGCACAGGCATTATGGGAAAAGCCTCAAAAAGCCAACCCAGAATTAATTATTTTCCATTACGCTCTGTTATTGTCAGTTTGTGTTAGCCCAAGATAATGCCAAATGTCACTACTAGAATTTCCATGCGAGTTTACACTGCGTAGGATAGGACATACTACCTGATAGAACGAAAAAACTAGGTAATGCCTAAGGGAGACAGGATATTTGCTGGGGCCGCTGTTCAATATAAACTGACACTAAACAATAGCTGTAACATTGAGAAGGCACTAGGCTGCAACCGTATGCCTGACTGTGTAAATTATTGATAATTATAGGCCATCCTAGGCTGAAACACACAAACATGTCCACTTTCCGAAGAAGATGTTTTCCTTTGTATCTATCTGATAAGCCGTCAAATCTCTCCCCATACCTAGATTAGGGAACAAATTCTGCCTTGATTTACACCCAAACAACCCCCAGTTTCATGAGGCAAAATTAAAGCCAGGAAAACTCCTGTCCCCAGAAATTCTTCCCCAAACTGTGAAGACTCTCTCACTGGCTAAAGACAAGGCCCTGTGTATTCTACGATCCATCATTTACCATAGAATTGTGCTCTGAAATCTCAGATTTCTTTTAAAATTATATACGTTTCTAGCCTTTATGGCTGTGGATATGATCATGAAAATGTGAACCAAGTGAAAATTGATGGAATATCATCTTCTGAGCCTGCAGAGAGCCTGGAAGATTAGCCCTGAGAGGTGCAAACTGTCCCATTCATCGCACTCAGGACACTGTGTATGCTGAGGTTCTGGGGGTGCAGAATTCGCCGTTCTTTGCATCTGAGCACGTGGCATTTTGTTTTTGGGCTTCCTGCTCTACTGTAACCTACCTGCAGCTGCCAGTTGCTGCCCAGCTTTCCACACAAGGAGTCAAACTGGATCTCAGTGCCTATTTCATCTAGTAATCTATGAAGTCAGGCAGCAGAGGATAGCTAGAACTGGAATCCAGGGAATGGGGGAGCTGGAAATGTAGAGTGGCCATCTAGGCTGCAGCAGTCAAGGCCCAGGGAGCTTGCGAGATAAGTTGCTGTAGCTGAATCCATGATCTCCACTTCCCCAGCAGAAACAGTGGACGGAGATTTTGAGCTGGGCTGCCTGGATGCTTTATGGGAGACAAGGCCCAACAAATGGAGTGGACCACCTGGAGAGTATAGGACAAAACCCATCCTCTAACTTCATCATGGGTTAATTTTACATGAATGAGTATTTTCAACTCTGAGCACCAGCAGTGTTCATGTCTGGGTGCTGGCGGGGGGCATGGCGGGGGGGTAAGGGGCAACGGGAATGAAGGGTATTTCATGGAGATAGAATAAATGATCATTAACACTGACTTGGGGGGTGCTTGCTTCAGAATTTTGTTCCACTGTGCGACAGAGCGCGTGGGCTCCTGGCTACAGACTTATAACAGCTGTCGGCAAAAAACGAAGGGCTGTCCCATGTTGGAATGATTTGAATGCAGAAGAATTTTTTTTTTAATTACTACAAATGGGATTTTCAATGTCTCACTGCAAAGCACAGCCAAATACTCCTCCATACAAGGAAGAGTAATCAAAACAGCCTTAAAATTAATGCGAAATGAAGGAGACTTCCTGCAAATGAGTAAGACTCAGCAGATCTGCAAGTGGGAACTACAATAAAGGGGAAAGAAAGAGGGTGGGGATCAGAATTTTACTGCAGTCAGAGCAACAGGTTGGAACCCAGCCACTGCTGCGTGGACTTTTAATTCAGGGGCTTGCCCAGCAGGGATGTATAGCCAAATAAGGTACATCTTCGTCGAAGAAAGGAAATAGTAATTCTTTAGCGCCAGATTCTCCAAAGCCTTATTCATGTGAGTGACATGTGCAGGATCAGGCCAATAGTGTATAAGGGTTTAATCCTGCCCTGCTGATGCTAATAGGAACTTTGTCATTACAGCAGGTTCAGGACCAAGGTAAATAGGCAGTGTGGCTTAGAGGGTAGAGCACTGGACCAGGAGAGCAGGGTTCTATTCCTGGCTCCACCACTGGGCTTCTGGCTGACCTCATACAAGTCATGTCACCACTCTATGACTCAGTTTCTCCATCTGTAAAATGGGGAGACTGTAAAGTACTTTGAGATCTACTGAGGAAAGGAGGTATTATTATTACATGCCATAGGTTTTCTACAGTTCTCTACATTCACTTCCAATCGGTGAAAGTAAAATGCTTTTCCATGATAAATATCTTCCATGTTGGGAAAGTGCAGGCCAGTTGGATCCATTTCTAGGATATATCCATCACATCCTCCTTTGCGGAGAACATTCATTATTTATGAAGGCTGGTTTTCAGCTCCAAGAAGCGTACATGATTTACACGTAGCCTGGTACTCTCTCTCAATGTGGTAAGTTTAAATGCATAATGCAAACACAAATATGTTGGAAACAGACACATCCGTGTGACTGTAAGAAGTCCCCTCATGGCTCTCTTGCCTAGAATGTCAGAACTCCATTAAAATAAGTCAAAATAAAGTATTTGGGTGGAACTGCCCCCAAGAGAAATAATCTGCAATTCAGGGGACTCAGTATGCTACATTAAAAGTTTATAACACAACTGAAATTATTACATTTGCCTGTTAGCTTCTTAACTCATTTATTTAAAAATAGACCAAGTGCAGCATTCTGCCAACATTCTGAACAAATCTATGTTATTTCTTTTAACTTGTAATGCCAAAACACCAGCAATTGTTTTAAAGAACAGCAGCATTTTATGATGCACAATGATCATCTTTTATTCTGTTCCACATGGGTTCTTATATCATGCTGATCACCATCGTATCGGAGTGCCTTCCAGGAGTGCATTAAGCAACCTGACTACACATCTTCCATGAGGTGTTTGTTGAAGGTTTAAACTAGATTTCGAGGATTCCCAATCTCGCTTGAGAGAGCTGGGATGATTGGCTGCATCCTAAAGGGGTATCACCAACTCTGTTGCATGGGATTCAGATTTGAAAGCAGCTCAGAACCGTAGACCTAAGATGGCCTTGGTTTACCTGGCCTGCAGCGTGCATTGCTCTCAGCACCTGTAATGACTGCACATGACAGATCCATGGCAACCTCATTGGTTCTGTCATATCAGTGAAAAATAACACTGCAAAGCAATGAATGTTAAAGAGAGAGAAGGGTAGAAACCTACATGGATCCGGGTGAAATGTGACATGATCAATGAAATGTCATAAAACTACTGGATTTCTGTTCTTACCCAACCTCCCTCCTTTGACATTTGAGAGCTTAATGAAAATAAAATAAATTGAAAAGATATTTGCTTTGTGGAAAAGGAAGACTGCATTTTGGTTTCCAGTTTACAATCTCAACAAAATTATACACGTTAGCTATCACTGAAACACCCTCTTGGTTCATTCCAACTCTTTTCAAGACAAAAAATTAGTTTAAACTAAACAAAACAATTGTGTGAATTTTTTTTTTTTTTGGTACTTGTATCAACATCACTGTTTTTAGTCCTCGTTTGCTCTTTTCCATTGGTCTCCTGGCTTAAAAAACCTCCTCAAAACTGTTTCACAGAAAAGCCCAAGGAAAATTGTTTCATTACTGAAATCATAATTGGGCTCAGAATTATCAGCACCAGGGACGGGGAGACAAGGAATGTGAACTTTAAAATGATGATGAAGTCTCATTATGTGAAATAACTCAGCTCTCTTGGAGTGAGACCCCTGCTTAAGACTAGAGATAATGTTAGTCTATTTCAGGCACGCTGCGTAGGCGAGCAAATTTTTTTTCTGTTGAAAAAAAATCTAATAAAATCCAAAGGACAGCGACGAACTTCTCTAGATTACCATGGAGATAACATTCGGATTGTTTTTCGGATGTATCACCATTACCTCCTCAAGTATATTTGTTTTCAGTGTTTTTGTAATGTATTTCCTTCAGACTCAATGGCAAGTATGTGCGCAGTGTTAATGTTTCCCTCAGTCAGACATCCCAGAGCACTCATTTTCAAACAGATTGAGATGGAAAAGAACAATACCCCATAATTCACAAACACACGAGGTTATCTGATGCATTCGGATGCCACTTACTATAACTACTGTCCTCCTCTTTTGTCCCATCAATTGTTCCATCTGTTTGCAACTGCAAGTGGTAGCCTTGCCTGCTATATAGTTTTGTTACTATTCCTTTAAGCTGTGGCTCTGTAAGAAAACAACAATGAGGTTAATTTATGAAATCTGGATGTGCCGTTGCATGTTGTCAGGCTTCAAAACAAATCTTCACTTTTGATTTCAGAGATGGAATATGAAAAAACACCAGGATTAGCAGCTTTATATCTGTTCCCATTTAGGCAAAGATCAAATTAGTGACTGTAAAAATCAATTGCCAAATGATGAAATGCCACTCTCTATTGGAATGTATGTAACACATTTAAATCTGCTTCCATTGAATACAAATTCCAACAGCGTGTCATTTGATTTAGGGAGTGTGCCCTATCTCATTTAAGATTAGAAATGTGCTGACAAAGAGTGTATTCTGGCTTTTAACAAGGTGTGAATTCTCAAAAAGAGGGAAAGAGAGAACTGCTAATATAAGGTAAGATAATGGTGTTGCCGGCACCCAGTGCCGAGAGGCTGAACAACAGCTTGAGTTGGTTCGTTACCCGGTGTGCTGCACCCAATAATCACAACGCAGAGCTGCTGCGAGTGCCTCCAGGCAGGAGGGGGGGGCCCAAGGACACCGGGGCCTAGTGCGAGGGGGCTTCATCGACACTCGTGGTCTTCCATCCCCTCGAGTTACCTAGTGGCCATGCCCCAGTGTTCCCAACAATGGTAATAAGAATGAAAACTGTATACCAAATCAAAAGCCTAAATATACAGCAGCTAAGGTTTACCATAAGAACTGCTGCAATTCCAATAAACAATCCACCGTTCTTTGCTGATCCAAAGAACATGCAGAATCAGAAGGGATAAACTAGTCAATGAACAGAGGTAAACAGAAGAAGGAAACCGCTTTAAACTCAGCAATATGTTGAATTGTAATGGGAATATTACCATAAAAGATGCTATTTCACAGACTGGGGGGAAAAAAGAAAAAGAAAAAACAGTTTTGATATAAATCTGCTTTATAATCATCTTCATGTTCAATGTTCGAAAATGAAATAGCCAAACCAACATTAGATCATTCTGAACTTTGAAGTAAATAGCAACAGGATTTGCTAAGAAGTCTGTACATTTAAAGAAAATATCTCGGCAATGCATCAAGAGGAATTGCAATAAAATAGGTCTACTTCCACTGAATCCCAATGAATCTGCATTGTGGTAATTGTCACACAGTTATTTTCATCAGACTGTGAAGCCTTTCTAGCAGTCTGCTCCAAAACCTTAGCTGATTCACAGATAAACACAATATGAAAATATGAATTGCCATTTTCAACCCAAAAAGTTCCCACATCTGGGCAAGACTTCCTGGTCTTAAAAGGAAAGAAATCAGGGTAGATATTCCGTTATACATATTTTGGATAGGATTTGAAGCAAAGCCTTATAATGATTTGCATAAGTATATTACTTCCTATTAGCAACCTTTAATAAGTGTACTGAGGGATGCATAATTTATATACACCCTCTCATTTAATATGAAACTAAACCAAAGGTCACTCTATTTTCTTGCATTAACAATGTTCAAAAAGCTCTTAGCAAATGTAGGCTCCCTTTTTCAACTAGCCACCCTATTATTTGGCTACATGAAAAATGCAAGCAAGTTCAGTAGCTACAGGCAGCTAGATTTTGGAAAAGCAAATTACTAGCAACATTGTTGAAGGGCTTCTGCTCTTCCTGTGTACAAAATGCACTGGATCAGAAGACTAATTCTTCATACCTGATCTTTTTCACCTCTGTTACATACAGAATTGTGGGTGTAATGATTTATATAAGATATTCCTAGAAAGGCGCAAGGGGATGAAAGGTTATAAAGGTCTAGAAACTGCTGGCTGACGTAAATAGCCTGTTCTCATATAATTAGCAAATAATAGCACAAGGCACAAAAATTCTAGAGACCTGAAGGAGGGAAAACAGATTCCTGAACATGTAGACAGATGAACACATGATTGAAGGAGAGGTAGGGCTCTGTGTGTGTGTGTGTGAGAGAGAGAGATGAATACATGACTGATCCATGGGTACACATGAGTGTGCATGTGAGAAAGAAGAGAAATCAATGGTGTGTGTCAGACAAATTAGTGATAAGAAAGTGTGGAGTGAGAAACCAGCTCTGTGTGTCTGTGTCCCCATGTCTATTGGCAATTACAATACCTGAGAGTTAATTTCACCAGTCCCCCTCCCCAGGCATGATGCACATTAGGGCTTGTGTTAAACAGAACAAAACCAAGCAGGTAACCCTTGCCAACCTGGTCGCCTTCTCCGTCTTTTCTTGGAGCTGAAGAGTTTGACCCTGGAGAACACATTCAGCTTGTTCTTCTCGCAGCTGCCCTTGCTCTTGCTGGGGCTGTTGACACACTTGCAAGCGTTGGATTTCTCCCGCTCCCTGGCTTGTCTCTTCTGGCGGATCAGGGAGCTGGCGATTGCTGCAGCCATGGCCGCCACCGCTCCGACGCCACCTGGGGGTCAGACACAGGGGCTCTGGGCGCTGGCTGCAGGTGCAGCCGCCAGCATGCTGCTCTTCCAGCCCCCAAAATCTGGGGCACTGGATCCCACCGCTAATACCTTCGGCGGATGCCGCGGCACGAGCTTTGGAGCAGAGGAGGCACAGGTGGGGATGCTTCCACCAGACCAAACCAGGATGCAACAGTTGAGCTCAAGTGGTTTGGTCAGCAGAGGAGAGCCGCTTTGTTCCTGGGCTTTTCTCCCTCGCAACTTCTGGCAGGGCAAAGTTTGCAGGCAGGGCTCAGCGTTCCTCGGGAGATCAAGCAGGTCACTGACAAGACATCCCTCGGTGCTTCTCCAGACGCGCTGTTCTCAGGCAGACCTGGGACCTCCACTTGGCACAAGATCCATGCACCTTTGCCCAGCTTGATTTTTCCAGTCAACTTTTCTCCCGCCTTCTCCTCCCCAGTCAAATCCCAGCAAGCACCTGTTAGGCTCTGGCAGAGTCGGTCTGTGGCAGGGTTTTCTGGATTCTTTTCCCTCCCTTCCCGGAGAAGGAATGTGAAGCGAGCAGGGAGGAAGGCACTCCACTGCCTGGAGCCCTGGCTGGCTGGTTCTGAATTCCTTGGAAAGCCCCCTCCCTAAGATTTTACCAGTGGAGCTTCAAATGCAGCCTCTCCTCCAGCGATGCTTTTGTATTTTGCATTGCAACGCTTGTAACCATTCAGCAACCAGCAAAAGGGCTCCCCGATGCCTGGTTGCCAGCAGCACCAGCCTTCAGGCAGCAAACGCACTCCCTTCCTCTCTCGCGCACACACACACCAGGAGCTGTGCGCTGGATATAGAAATCCGACGATGCAGCGCTCCCCTTACCACCTCCCCTCCCCCTTCCTCAGTGAAGGCAGCAACCCAGGAGATCTGCCCCAGCGCCTCTTTGTGTGGAGAGGTTCAGAGAGCAGGAACCCATGGAGCGGTTAGGCAGGAGGCTGGATCCTCTGAAGCATCTCAGGTCCCGAAGGGCTGCATAGAGAGCACCTGCTCTAGGACTAGAGCCGCCTCCCGGGGCGAGTCAGACACCCAAACAAACGTGACTGGGATGAGTAATTCTCCAGCAGCTCGGCCAGGGTGACCAGACATATCCATCACCAGGACGCCTGGCGTGGGCACCGGGGCAAAGAAAGGGGGCGGGATTGGTCTCTCAGGGGGCATGTGGGGCAGGATTTGGGGGAGGGTAGGGAGTCCAGTGGGGTAGGTTTTAAAAGCTGGGGGGGGGGGAGAGGAAAGGGGGCCAACGCGGCTCCAGCCAAACCCTCCCCCCTTCTCAACCTTTCCCAATGGAAATCGGGATCCAGGAAAGCCCCATGTACCCCTGTGACTCTCTTGATTGTTTTCTCCCTGCCTTTCAACTCCCTCTCCTTTTGCATTATTTCACACCATACCTGCTTCGAGCTCTACCTTATTCCTGGCCATTCCCGGAGACTGGGAAAACCCTTGTGGAGGAGGAGAGTTTTCCAGGCTTGTTCTTTCTCTCTCTCTCTCTCTCTCATTTTCCCCTCTCTCACCCCACGTCCTGGTCCTTGCTCCTAGGCAAGCTCAAGCCCTGATCCTTGCTCCTAGGCCAGCTCAAGCCCTGATCCTTGCTCCTAGGCCAGCTCATCCCTCCCCATCTCTTCCTTGATGGACAGAAAGGTCCCTGGTAGGCGTGGGGGAGGCTGGGTTGTTGGTTTGAGGATTAAGGGGGGAGGCTGCTAGATTGGGAGGGCTGGAGAAGGCAAGAGTGGGGTTGCCCGTTTGGAGGAAAGGTGGGGGAAGGAAGAAGCAGGGCCCCATGGAAGTGGGGAGAAAGGAAGGAGGTGCTGGGGAAGTAGAAGTTCAGGCAGGTTGTGAGGGAAGGAGAAGGGTTGCTGGTTTGTTGGGGCAGAAAGGAGGAGCTGCTGGTCCAGTGTGGGTGGAGGCTGTAGGAGTCTGTCTGTTGCAATCAGGCAGAGGATGAGCAGCAGAGCCTTGTCCCAGGAGCTCTGGTCCTATCGTAGTTAATGCTCTTCACTGTGGCCACAGCAGCCTCCATTTATATCTGAGTCACAGCAGCAGGAAGGAAAGTCCTGTGGGCCAGTGAATGAGGCAGGTCGACCTGGGATCTTTGTGCAATTCTGCCACTGATTTTTGTGCAACCTTGGTCAAGTCACTTCCTCCCATAGACCAAGAGCCAATGGCTTGGAGCTGAAGGAAGTCAAATTCAAAGTGGAAATAAGGCACAGTTTGAGACATGGAGGCTGATTAAGCACTGGGACAACTTATTTGGGGTCATCGTGGATTTTCCACCACTGGAGAGTCTCTAAACTGAGACTGGTTGTTTGTCTTTGCAAAAGGTATGCTGCAGCTCAGCCAGAAGTTACAGGCTTGATGCAGAAAATACTGGATGGGATTCGATGGCCTGTGGTAGGCAGGAGGCCAGACCAGAGGATCCCTTCTGGTCTCAAAATCTATGAATCTGTAACTGCCCTAAAGAGATAGGGGAA
The DNA here is from genome assembly GCF_965140285.1 of Lepidochelys kempii. Lineage (NCBI taxonomy): Eukaryota > Metazoa > Chordata > Testudines > Cheloniidae > Lepidochelys > Lepidochelys kempii. Next base: position 96,629,914 of record NC_136388.1, on the reverse strand, counting down.
CAGGGGCCAGGGGAGCAGATATTTCTTTTGCTGCTGCACGACTTGGCTTAGGATTTGCAAAGCAGCACCACCTCCAGCTCAGGTCAGCCCAGCAAAAGGCACGTGTGATGGGGTGACCTGGCCTTTGTGGCTTCCTACAGGAGGCCCTGGGGGCCTACTACACCCCACCCCAAGAGGCCGCCAAGTGACACAAAAGGAGCAGTGAAGGTGGCTCGTCCAGGGCCACCTAGAGAGGCCTCACAGAAGCACCCAGCCAGGGCCTAGCAGGTCAGATAAAAGGAGCTACGGGGCCTTACCCCGCCAGTCCCTGGCTGGGACCAGAGGAGTGTGGCAGGGTGGTCACCCCACCATGCCTTGAAGGGCTTAAAACAGCCCTAAGAGAGGGCTGTAGCCGGAGGAAAGCTGGGCTGATTGGGGGAAGTAGCCACAAGTGGGGCCATGCCCCAATCAGGCCACAGCTGGCCCTATAAGAAGGCTATTAGCCAGGAGCTGAGACAGACACTCTCTCTAGCTACCTGGAGATAGGAGGACCTAGCTGCCTGGGAAGCTGAGGAGGGTACCTAGGGCAGAGCAGTGCTGAGGAAGGGCAGAGGGAGCTGGGGAGCTCCAGCTAGCAGAGCCCCAGGCTGCAGGCCGAGGTAAAGGCCCACAAAAGGGTACTAAGGCTGCAGAGGAGCAGCCCAGACCTAGACAGAGGCAGCTGGTCCAACCCCCCTTGCCGATGATGAGTGGTACAGACTGCAGTCTGCCCCAGATAGCGGGGTCTAGATGATGACTGACAGTAGCCACTGAGGCAAGGGAGGGATAGGAGGTTGGGGGTTCCCCTGGGAGGGGAGACCCAGACTGGGGGGGTACTGCCAGGGGGCAGAACCCTAATCTAGAAGGGCACCGTGGTCCCGGAGGGGCATTGGGCCAGCGGCAGGCGAGACACCGACCGGTAGAGGGCGCTCCTGGCTGAAAAGAGCTAATTCCCTGGACAACCAGCAGGAGGCTCCACAGCGGTGAGTCGTCACCCCGTCACAAGGGGCAAGGAAAGGGGCTCCCTTTGGCCACAGGAGCTCAAGGGATAACCAGAGTTTGTTTCTGGTTGTGTTTTGCTTTGCTGGGTTTGCAGGGAGAGAGAGGACCTGAGAACCTTAACCCTGAAATAAGGGTGAAGCAAAAAAGGGCCAGGCAGACAGAGGCCCAGGGAAGAAGCAGCAACAAATTGAAATTGAGCAGTATGTGGCTGCTTTTTATAGGATCCTTGGGCTGGAGCCTGGAGTAGTGGGAGGCCCCAGCGTCCTCTCCTGGCCACAGGTAAAGGAGCATAAGCCCCAAGAAGACCTTATTTGTGAGCCTGAACAAAAGGGCTGAATTTAAAGGGTCCTGACCTGGGCCTGAAGACCCTAGCAAGGGGAAAAAGATTGATTATTTGTTGGACTCTTCACTACCCTGAAACGGTTCATTTGGACTTTGTGACTTAGTTGGAGGACCAAGCCACTGAAGACCTGCCAAAGTCAGCTGGCAACCTGCAGGGGTGCCAGGGGTTAGAAAAGGTCTGCAGTACCACACCCAGCCACTAGGAGATACTCAAGGGGTGAGTGCCCCCTTTACACCAAGAGCCCCAGTGTCTAGGGCTGAACAAAAACCAGGAACTGACCCAGTTTTAATAAACCCAACAGGAAGCCCAGGACATGCCCTGGAAAGGCGGAGGCTCCCAGAAAACTTGGACTTATGGTCATCCTAAGCCAGAGCATCAGACCAAGAGCTTCCAAAGGCAAAACACTTCTCCAATGTCAAACTCCTTTGCTTCCTTGGGCCCATAACCCTTGCCCCCTGCTCCATACATAACACATCTGTAGTCCAAGCAGGAGCTCTGAGCTCGGAGCATTTGTTTCGCTTGGAAGGCAAGGGGCTCTCTCGCGCCTTGCCTTCCCTCTTATTTCAGACTCATTGAGCTCATGCAATACCTGGCCCTTTCTCAATGTGCTGACATGGAAGCCGGATTACCTTCTCTTCATGCCCTGACAGGGGAGCTAGATGTTATTTGCTACAGCACCAACCTGGAATAAAAAGAATAATGCCACACCATTTCTTAAATTCTAACTGCTACAATAAAATGCAATTCACAGTAACTTTGCAACTGTCACATTTGTTTCCTTGAGTAGAAATAGCTTGGGACACAGTGGAGAACAATTTCTGTTGCAGCAAAACATAGCATTAGCAAGGTCTTGCTAACAGAAATGCCAATCCCTTTGTAACATTTTCAGATACTCAGTTTAGTATTAATAATGTGTCTGAACGGAAGCAAAAGCTATGCCACACAGCCTGAGACCCTGTTTAATTGCAAAAGTATATCTTATCTATAGCCATGCATTCCCTTCCATCTATCAGTCAGTCCCCATATGTACCCAGCTAGCTAGCGAGATGGCTTTTATCAGACACCTATCCCTGTGATATTTATATGATCGTGCTAAATGAGTACCTTCTGTAGATGCTTAAGCTACAAAATAACTGGAGCCATCTAAAAAGCATTTAAAACACTGACAAATTCTTAACTGGAGAAATACTAACTTACAAAAATAAACTTGCCATTCATAAGTTGCACCTTCACACCCATCCATCAGCTAACTCCAGATACTTGAGATGAGATCTAGTAAAGCCAGCTAGTTAGGTATTATTAGTAAGGGAGTGTACTTACAACCAAATAATTTATTGTGAATTTTCCTTTGTTTACCCTTTGCAAAATATCCAGAAGTGGAACATCATTTTCTCAAATGTGTTCATAATTCTGCAACATTTTTTCATTAATTGTGTTTACTCTACAGCATGGTATTCACTACTTGATATTTAGAATGAAAGATGTGGTGCTTAGGTGTGATTGGTCATGAAGTCACATGATAGTATTTCATGCTGCTGAATGGATGAGCAGAACTCTTATAATCCAGTTACTATTGAAAATGCATGTGCAAAGCAAATTTTACTCTTGCTTTCCATGAGCATTCTCGCAAACAAGTTTAAAATCTGCATTCATCCTAAAAAAAACTCAGTTGCACAAATGTTCCAGGACAGATCATATAAATGAGGAGCAAAACCAGAATACGCTAATTCAGATTAAAATTTCAACAGTCATCAACCGTTTTTTCATGATCCGTCTCCGTCACTGAAGCCTTCTACAAATATGCCTTCTTCGTGCCCACAATGGGGCCCTGAGTTAGGATGAATTTCTCTGCCACTGAGCGAAATCTTTTTTGAGCAGATTGCTTCAAGTTCTTACTGACTATGATGAATTTATATCATATATTTATATTTACTTGTTCAGCCAGAATGATGAATACATTCTTTCCATTTTCCCACGAAAAGCATGCTAAAAAAAAGTAATAAAATACGCTAGTTCTTTTGACTACCTGAAGCTGTTTTCCTGATATATTCCAAGTAACTTCTAAATGGAGAAGGCAGCTAGAACCTCTTGAGGCAGCTGCCTTAGTCTTGTACATATAAATGTGACAACTCCTCGTTAAAAATCAAAGGGCGAAATGCTGGCCTCACTGAAGTCAATGCCTAAGCCAATCACTGAGAACTATAGATCAGAATGAGAGCTATATGGGGCGCAGATTATTCCATGTCTGCCCACAGTGGGTTTCTTACACCTTCCTCTGGAGCATCTTGGGCTGGCCTCTGTGAGAGACTACTGGGCTAGATGGATCTTGGGCCTGATCCAACATGGCAATCTCTGTGTAATGACAAAAAATCCCATTGATTTCAATAGGCCAAAGATTTCGCCCAAGTTTTTTTCTTCTCCCTGCAAGTACCTATTAGATTTCTGCTAATGAGCATTTCCAGCCTTTGGATTCAGATAATCAAAATGTGCTCAGTCAAAATGTGTTTAGAGATTCCAAGGCATTGGTCAAGAGCCGGGCTGGTGCATATGGTGCCCAACTACCCTCCAAACCATGGTTGGCTGCCTAGAGGAAAAGCAAAGGCTTTTGCTCTGAACCAGTATGCACAAGCTGGCTTTCCCCTACATGAAAAGGTCTCAACTATCATGGCCCCAAACCAGGGGCATGCATGGGAGCTCTGTTCCCAATTCCAGGGGAAAAGTGCAAAACTTTCATTTTATGCTCCATCTCCTTGATGCATTTGTGCTGCAGCGGGTCCCGCAGTGCCATGGTTTTCCCCCGAGTTTGAATTCATACCGAGTGCCTGTGGGCAGTGCTCTCATGAACCATACTGTAAATTCTGACAATCTACAGTCTTTGTAGCTTACCGGATTGCCAGCTGTAGTCTTGGGGGTGCTAGTGAATAGAATGACTTCCTTTCCTGCCCCCACTGATCACGTATTCTGTTCTGGCACAGGAATGTCTACAGATGTGATCTAGTGTAAAACAGTGTATCAGTGAAATACTGCTGTCAGAGGAAGGAGTGCTGGTTGGAGAGATGGCACTTCCAGGCTGCTTATTAAAGTGAATTTTTGATAGGTACATGTGCCTAACATGCTACTTTCAGAGAGAGCAGAAGTTCTCAGTGCTCTGTGTGGACATTAAAGATTCTACTGGCATTTATTCCCAACAGCAGGAGCTTGCCCAATGCCCCAGATTCCCCAACCTTGTAGGGCTGCAGCATGCAGCCCAACGTGCGCACACAGCTATTTTCTTTTGCCCCACACACGTGCATTTTAGTGTTGCTTTACGGTAAAGCACTTGGGAGGATAAACCGTACCTGTCTTTCAGAGTACAAGCTCTTTGGGACAGGGCTTTTTCCATTACCAAGCACATTCGATGCTCAGCAAAGGGTAATGAAAGGTGCTCCACTGATCTCAACTGGCTGCACACTGCGAGAGAACTGACATTTTTGGAAGAGGAGGGCATTTTAGGGGGGCAAAAGACAACATTTTGCCTCTGTTAAGCACCCATTGTCAATCATTCCATCTTCCAAAAATATCAGCCATTCAACACCTGTATGTGTAGCCACTCATCCAATGCATCTGCTAAAGGAAAGGTCACAATGCAGATACTAACGATCAAGTGAATACTCCAAGAACTCCATCCATAAACCCTCCAGACTCTACCTGTCTCCACACACCTAAATTAAGTTGGCAGCTTGTGACCGGTACTTCTGTAAAGGGGCTGCTCAGTGCATAAGAAATACACTGGCTGGGAACATGCTGCTTTACTAAACTAGATAGCAAACAGAACCGGGGGGGGGGGGGAACTCCCACTAACTAAGCAGGAAGTAACGGAGGGGTGGAGCATGGTTCCAACCCATCATACTTTGAGTAACCCAGTTAAACTTTTGATGACCACTTTACTACAGTTACAAAGCCTGGCACAATGTAGCCATTCTCTGTCCACATGAGCATGAATGAAAGTCTACAGCGTCACCTCTCAGCAGGATGACATTCAGACGCACAGATGCAAATGATGGAGTATTATCCATGAAACATTTACATCTCTGCATGGAGCCAAACTAGAAGAGCAGTCTATGAACCACTGTCAATTTTTCCAGGTGGGGAAACCTTATTCTGTGACAAAACCCCATACCCAATTCCTCCCAGGCACGAGGCCTGGATAGCAACACATTGGCCACTTGGATGCTTTGCTCCTTTTTGGTACTTGACATCGCTGCAAATAAACTCACTGGGCTGGCTCTGAGAAGGGGTCTCTCTTCTATAGTCATTCTTCTCCCACTTATACCCATGGAACTCCTGTGACTTCCCACAAGCACACTCCCCACTTTGTTCAGAAGATGCTTGCTCATTTGGCCCTGTTGCTGTGATTCCTGGTTCCTGTTATTGAAGTAAGATCTGGTATGTACCATTTTTCTAGTGTTGCTGACAAGGATTCAGACTTAATGGACAGCTTCGCACTGTGGTTCTGAGACCTTCTGCCTATTCAGAGAGAAGCACACTCACGGCATTGTAGACCAGACTACCTTTTCTGAACCAGTTGTTTAATTTCACACATAACTGTGGTACAAAATCTATTTGCGTTAGGCAGGATGGGAATCCAGGTATACTAAGTACAGGGAGGAACTAAAGAAACTAACCAGCATTAGCCAACCAATGGAAGGGACTTGGATTCCAGAATACCAAGAGACTTCCCGTCCTGCTGGTATGCAATGCCCTTCCGGAAATTGAGAGGCTTTGCCAACAGATTGCACCGTGAGACATATTACACCCAAAGGGCCAGATCCTTAACTGGTGTAGATCAGCTTAGCTTCATGACCTCCATGGAACTACACCAATTAACACCAGCTGAGAATCTGGCCTCAACATTTGATAAGAGAAGGGAGGCAGTGTTCATGTAGGATTACACTGTAAGAGAGAACGCTGGGAATTCACTGTATAACATTAGGGCAAGTCACTTAGGACCAGATTATGCCCGTTGCTCAAATGGGAGCATAAAGGAAGGAGAGAACACTTACAGCATCGTCTCCACTTGCGCCACTCTGCAGGGGGAGCTGGCCGTGTTAGCCCTGCAAAGGGGAGACATAGGGTCTTTGCTACCTAGTTCTGCTAGAGCCGAGCAGCTGGAGAGGGAAGTGGATACTCCCCATTGCCTAGTGGTTGCATTCCCCCATGGTCTTTGGGAGCACGAGGAAATATTATGCCCACTTCAGGTACAATGCGTCATGTAGTGCTCAGCAAGGAGCTATGGTTGTGTGCCTCAATCCAGCTCTTAGCCGGTCTGGGCCTTGTTTACTCATCGTATTGAATGATTACAAACATATTATAATGAATATAATAATACTCACTTACCAGTCAAGGGTGCTGTGAAGCATTCTGCATTAATAATTAATAATGGTGAATCACTTGGTGATCCTTAGGTGAAAAGTAGGATAAAAGTATAAAAAGGGAAAGATTGTTAATGAACCTAGACACATTCTTTCTCCTGGACGGTTCACAAGAATTAACCAAAATAGGAGCAAAATAACATTAGGGGTTAGAACCAAAGCTTCTGCTTGCAGCAAGTTGAAACATGTTCTGAGCATGAAATCAAGAACAATTTCATGCACATGTTCTTCTTCACCAGCAAGTAAGGAGCAATACATCTGTTACTATTCTTACTGAAATTTCCATTAGCATGCTAGATGCATTTCCAGGGAAGCAGACCCCATCAGAAAGCCTAGGAACAGGTTGTTGCTACATAAAGACACAGAGATTTAGATCACTTTGGTAACACTTCACCCACCAAGCACCATTTTTCAGACAATGAGCATCACTTGAACTAGAATTGAGGCATGCAATACCATAAGGTGACTAGGTAGCTCTAGGGTCCCTAACATGTGTTTGCAACTAGATCCCCTAAATTAAGTCAAATTATTATATAAACATGATATTAAGATTTTAATTAAAAACACAGCACAAATGTATGGCCTAGTCCCTTCCTTACAATTTACCCATCATATCACCTTCAAGCACTGATCTAAAACACTCACTAACATGGAGCCATCAGCACGTGCTCATGACTTAACTGACAAACCTTGAGATCCAATCACCGCAATTCTCATCCGACTCCCTCTCTCCTTTCCGTCTGTTACTCTCACTTGTCAACCTCTCTGGGCGGGAACCTTGGGTTGCTGGCCCCGTAAAGTACTTCACCTACTTCTGTGCAATGAGAAACTTTAGAATCATCATCATGTCGACGTCCTTATTTAGGTTGGATTCCAGCTGAAGCCAATTATATTTATTTTAGGGTTTTATAAAATCTTAGCCGATCATTCTAACATCATTTGGAGTTTTGCCTGAGGAAGGAAGGGCAGCTGGATGAGAGCCAGAGACTGGGGGCCGAATCCTACTTGTTTTATTCTTGCAAGCAAAATCATGGTTCACCAAGGATTGAACTTAGGACCTCCAGTGCTAAAAGCATGAACCTCTATTACAAGAGCTAAAGGAGCAACTCTGCCTACCTGTAGCAGACTCGTTTTCTCTGTGGTCCAGCCAACAGATGAGGATGTGCTACACAGACCAAACAGGGGGTTACACAAGTGGCCCAGATGTATGGCTCGTGTAACTCCACTGAAGCCCACCTTAGTCCATGTCCCAGCACAGCATGCTGGGAAGCCTGATTTTGACATCACTTATTCATGTTGAACCTGTATCGCTGCCTTTGTTTAGTCAACACAAGTTTAGTTTGTTTAGTTTGGTTAAACGTGAACTCAAAACGAATTGTAAAGTTAAAGCGAGTCAACAATGGCAAAGAGGTTACCAGGGAAATATTTATCAAATCATTTCCTCCTGATGAGGCTGGTGGCTTGAAAGGGTCCATCAAATGCAGAAATTGCTGAGATGACCCACAGAGACAAGAGCCCGTTATGCAAAACACTCTCTAATTCATGACAAAATTCAACTGAAAAATCCGGTTGCTTTAGTTACATCCGTGTTGCATGTACAGCATTCAGATTTTCATTTGCAATTGTCTTTAGGCTGAAACATACAGTTTCATGGAAAATGCTCTCTGATCAGAATAGTGTTGGGGTGATGTGAAAAACCTGAAAACTTTTGGGCTTGGAGTTTTCACTTTTTTGACGAAAAACTGAAAAGTTTTGAAGAAAATTTTTATCTAATATTTTTTGGGGAGGGAAACCATTTCCAGACCAGCTTTAGTTACACATTCTGAATGAGCACATCCATCAATCTCCCTAAGAGCTGATCCCTCCAGGCCACAAATGAGATGCACTGGTGAAGCAATGAAGCTCCCGTCTCTTTCCTCTGTTTTGTTCCCCTCTGTTCTGTGGGTTCAGGTCTTAAGCTGTATCAATCCAAAAGCTTGCAGGAACATTCAGTTCTCTCTCTCACCATGACGTGGAAAGATCTGTGCAATAAAGTGACTGCTTCACCTGCATTCTGCCTTCAAAATTCATCTCAGCTTGGGCTATTTCTAACCATCCAAACCTCGGAGCAGCTTCAAACAGCTGGCATTTATTAAAAAAGCAAACCACAACCAAAAAAATGTTCCAAATGTAGGAAATAATCCTTCTTTCCCCCCACAATTACAATGGACTGAGGGTCAGGAGGGTCAATACTGAATCATGGACTGGTAACAGGCTGAAAGTTCAATACCCCATGGACAAGCTGGACTAGAAATGGCATCTTTCACCATTGGAGAAAATTTGGAAATCCTTCCTTTCAAATGGTTTTCTTTCTAGACCCCATAGATTGTCAGATACAATCTGGATGGCCAAAAATCTATTTTTGAGGATTCTAAACTTTATTAGCTCTATTTTCTCTCTCTCTAAAGTCTATGCCAATTGACCCAGGGTGATATGGCTCCTGGCTTTTTCACGTTGCAGGACACAAAAAATAATATCAAGCCAATTAAATAAAATCCTCTTCAAAAAGCTTTGTAAAATAATTCTTGCTGCAAAATAAGTGGCATAAACAAAATAATGGGAATGAGCAACAGGGAATGGATCACTTGATGATTACCTGCCAGGGGCACCTGGCATTGGTCACTGTCGGCAGACAGAATACTGGTCTAAACGGACCTTTGGTCTGACCCAGTATGGCCGTTCTTATGTTCTAAAATACATGATTACATGTGTAGTATAAAATTATTTACAGCACTCACTCGGTATGACCTGAATAACTCACTGATGTGATAACTTTACCATTGACAACCATCCCAAAGTCATGCTGATAACCACCACATACATTTAATATCTTTGCTTTCTTTACATATTATAGGGCTAAATAGGTGTACATGTGTGCATATGCAATCATGCACAGTATAAACTTTAAAGGTTACAGATAGAAGTATCTTCCTGTCTTCAATAGAGTCCTTATTGACATGAATCATTGACAGCTCACTCTACTACTTGCAAAAATACGAGGAAGAGCAAATTAAGTTGAAATGTTCTGTCACTGTTTACAGCAAAAATGTCGTGTTTCTGAAAGATCTAGACACTGATCCAAAATAGATTCATAGGCTTGTTTATCAAATCAAATGCACAATTCTGTTAGTAACACAACTAACGCAACACTTGTTGCGGTTATGCATACGTACATTTAGCTTGGATTAAAAGGCTGCAATGAAAGGAGCTTTTTTCCATGAATGGAAACAGCTTAACTGACTGTGTGAGTTCCCGCAAAGAAATAGCAAAGAAAATGGAGTGCACTCATGTTCTGAATTATTTAAAAGTACTTCTGCTTGACCATCTTTTATAAACTAAGACTATGAAGAAGGACCTAACCCCATCCAAGCTGCAGAGCTGGAGTCACATAGTTTATGAATACAAATGGCAAGATCCCAGGAAACAGTGCACCCACTGGCCCATGCAGATGATGTCCCAACTCCAATATTCACAAGTTGCCGAAAGATCAGGTTGAGAATCTAAGTACTTGTCCAATCACAAGTTCTACAGTCTAAGGCCCTGATCCTGCAATTGATTCTGCCCTGGTCGAATAGTGCACTCGCATGGAGCCCTGCTGAAGTCAAAGGGCCCAAGGGTCTGCGCACACAGTTCACCTTGCAGGATCAAAGCCTGAACTATGATTTATTATTTGCATTATCATACTGAATATCATATTATTAGCACAGTCCTGGAGCAGGACCCCACTGTACAAAGGCAGAAAAAAGAGACAGTCTCGGCCCCAAACAATTTACAATCTGAGTAGAAGACAACAGATAACAAATGGATATAGACAGATGAGGGAGCACAAGGAAACAATGAGATAATATTGGTCAGCACAATAGGTAGTGGTCTCAGCACATCAGCAGCCTTACTGTTGTCAATCTGACTAAAATATATGATTTTCAGAGGGGCTTAGCACTGGCAGCTCCCGTTGGCGGTAACTGAAACTGCCCAACACCTCTGAAAATAATTCAGACTTGATAATTATGGAACATTTTAAACATAAGCTAGAGCTATTTTTCTTCCCCTCTCTCCATTTAGACTTGCGGATACAATCCAGACATACAATCAGCCGCCCCGAGACTGTGACCGAGGAATACGAATGGAATGAAATCCGGAGCTGAAGCTGTAATTCCATGGAGAACTTTCCGTCTCATTCAGTCCTTTCTTTTCTCTCTCCCTCTTTCACAGCTGTGTCATATGTAACATGTCTTGCTCAGGTTTTCAACCTTAATTCTGAATTTCTTGACTATTACTGGTTTAAATCTGAATCTTAATAAAGGGTTCTGATCCAAAAATCTTTCCACTGACTTCAGGGGGCTTTGAATGAAACCCACAGGTTTTTATCACTGAATCATCCTACACAACAGTTAGATGGAAACAGTTCTGAAATAAACAAAGAAGAAAAGTGTCCATCATATTCAGTAAAAGGCCAGATGCATCAAGTTACTGATAAAACCAGAAACAAGAGGGCCACCTAGAGTTAGTTCTTGTCACTACCACAACAAGGGTCGTTGCAATTTCCTGTTCCATTTTAACTTCTGTTACTGGTGATATTTAATTACAAAATATGTATATAGTACCTAAAGCTGTAATCAACAGCAAAGGTGTGTGATATTGAAAGCACAGAGTTCAAATAGGAAGAAAGAGTTGCTGGGTTTTTATATTTAACCCAAATCCATTTTAGATTTGCTTAATCCAGACAGGTTTCAGAGTAGCAGCCGTGTTAGTCCGATGAAGTGAGCTGTAGCTCACAAAAGCTTATGCTCAGATAAATTGGTTAGTCTCTAAGGTGCCACAAGTACTCCTCTTCTTTTTTGTTAATCCAGACACTATCCCTGTTAAAGTCTTAAGTTCAAATCAGTAGATCTATACAATACTTCCACCAAGGAGATAATACATACCTGATCTGAATTAAAATTGCTACATGTAAGTAGAAATGCTTATCAACTCGGGTTAAAATCATTTTGTTATCTAATGAAATTAATCGTCAGCATCATTTCTACTGGAGGATTTAGTAGGGCTTTATCCTCTGTCTATGGTGCTGACTAGTTTATCTACAGATTCAGGCATGAGATTATATGGTATCTAAGGTCCAGCTCCAAAGCCTGTTGAAATCAACAGCCTTTACATGGACTTCAGTGGGCTTTGAATCAGGCCCTGTGGGCCAAATCCTGCTAACCTTAATCAAACATAAAGCTTAGAGGGACTGCTGTGTGAGTAACAAAAGAAGGATTTGGTTTGTAGCTTTGAACTGGCATTAATTTACCATTTTCTGGCTTTATAGCTACCCACTGATATTTATTTCATGCCTCATATGGCCAGACAACTTTTTAAAGAAAAACAGAGATTTGGAAATCACTTATTTGTTTAGAAAGCATGTATTTTAATAACTATTTTTTTAAAATTAGAGGAAATGTATCCATTAGTAGTTTAATACTGGAATTAGAAGGGTGAGAGATAACATTTGGTAATACTTTAAAAAAAATTGATCAGTCATTTCAGATCAGTTGGTTTTCTCTCCATATTTATATTTACCGTGTTAATTTCATTGAGCAATAACATGGATGTCACATGCCATTTACCAAAAGGTAGTCTATTTCAAATAAAGCATTATAGACACCCAAGAAAACAGTACAGTTCAAATATATATATATATATATATATAGCTTGAGGTTCTAGTTATGGCTTGATTCTAGAGGCTTTTTTCAGGACTTCTTGGGTTTGTTTTTCTCTGGCAGCTAAAGGGCGCTGGTTCAGTCAATAATTTGATCATTTCATATCGCGAAGGGGGAGAACACATTTTCACTATTAAGGAGATATTAGTTATATCTAGTGAAGTCATTTGCAACAGAATAACTGTGTTAAAATGCATTGTTGCCTACATTTTCATATTTAATTTAAAAAAATGCTTTAAGGATATCAACACAGTTGCAATGTTTCCCTTCGCTGACATTAGCTGCAGTATTCCCATGTAACAGGAATTAAAATAGACTGTGAACCAGTGCCCATATTTTACTTACTTTAAAGAAAAAAATAGCCTTAGACATCGCAAGAAGTTCACATGCAATGTTTAAAGGCCAGTAAATCTGCTCATGCCACATTTATTTAACTATTGCTGTTGAAACAGGGACACCATGCCGCTTTAGCGATATGCAGTGATACTATCTACCATTCCAATCAATATGGATTAACCATAACAGTTGCTTTCTTCATTTTACAAAAGTGCGTTTACATAGTAACCAAACCGAGGGAAAAGAAGAGGGATTGAATGATTAGGATATAAACTATGCCTTAAAACCTTCATCCACTTCCTTCTCATTGTTACAGAAGGATTACTTGCCAGGAAAAAGCCTTCCAGTTTATTCTTCTAAAAAATATTGCTTAAATACATCTTACCTGAATAAGACTTTCTTAATCCCAAAGCCATGATTCCTTACAAGCTGATCCTACCCAGACAGTTGCCGTCTACATTTGGAGCAGACACAGAGAGAGTAGACCAGAGAAAGTTTAAGGCATATTGAAAGTATTCTCTAAGGTACCAGCCAGAAACATCAAACCCAGACTCGTGGTATAGAGAGATCATTAATGGGCATTAGTGACAGACCATTATGACTTTCAGAGCTCATGAAAGATTCATAATGTAGCAGTGTTGTTCTGGCAACGTCTAACCATTTCTTGGACAAACATATGGCTCTTCTATACTATTTACTTAAACGTATTATTTTCGAGTGTAAAATTTTATTTTCTGTCTTCTAGAATTACAAAAAATGATTGTAACAGGATGCTGCAGTGCATTAAGCCAGCCTTAGAAGCCTGCTCCTTGGTTTGGTTGATGCCTTTTATTGTAAGGCAGTTTGCAATATGAATAGCTCCACAATAGCTTTTGTGAAGTCGAAAATATATTATTCTTTTTTCAAAGCTGAATTATTGATGAACAGTAAATGCTACAAGTGTAGAAAGCATTTACAAGAATAACGTTTGCTAACTATCCTGTGATAATTACTGACATTTCTAGCCTAACCTTTAAAAATCCACAAAGATCATTTATTATTTACATTTAAAACTGAGTGAAAAACATAGTGAAACCATTCTAGTTGGGTCCACAAATGGGATCTTCAGAATGTAGTGGTAAAAAGTGGAACACAGATGTAGGAGTCAGTTCGGAAGAGATGGTACTGTAAATACTATCAGCCAACTTCTTACCACAGTTACCGTGCAAGCCCATGAACTGAAGGAATACTCATGAAAGCCCCTGTTCACCAAAGTACTTAAGCACATACTTAAGTTCACCCCTGTTCAGCAAACAAGTTAAGCACATGCTTACATCCCACTGAAGTCAATGAGACTTAAGTCCTTCCTGAAGCGTAACATTTTCAATAGCACCTAAGTAACTTAAGGAGCCTAAACCACGTTTTCAAAAGTGAAAATTGACTTTTGATGAGACTGAAGATACTGGGTGCCTAAGGATACTTCTCCCCTGCAGCCAGGAGCGTGATCGGCAGCTCGTATAGACGGTCTCTGCTAGCTGAACTCTAGCTAGCTCGCTAAAAACAGAAGTGAGCACACCGTGACACAGGCATCAGTTCCAGCTGCACAAATGAGTATGTACCCGATGGGGGGGAGGCGGGAGGGAGGATAGGGGGTCAGGCAGGCCCGTACAGCCTATGCTGAGCTGGTTAGCGTACAGCCAGAGTGGTTGCGTCTACCCAAGCAGTCATTCGCACCCCAGCTAACCCACTGCTGAAAATGGGACTTAGGCACTTAAGTGCTTTTAAAATTTTTACCTTTACTGAATTTGTGTCTCGAGGTTAGAGCTCGTCAAATTATTCCTTGAGTTAGCCCAGTAAATTACGGATTTTTGTATTCACTGTTTATTGATTCAGATTTCTACTGATGTATTTGAAATTCACAAGTGTTTCATAGTTTCATTGATTCCAAGGCCAGAGGGGACCATTGTGATCATCTCGTCTGACCTCCTATAGAACACAGGCCGTAGGACTGCCCCAAAATAATTCCTATCACTATCAGGCATGTTTTCTAACCTTCTAATTATTCTTGTGGCTCTCCTCTGAACCCTCTCCAATTTATCAACATCCTTCTTCACTGAAAAAAAAAATATATATAAAAAAATTCAGCCAATCACCTTTTGCAAACACCTTTTGACTAGTCACTGTTCAATATTCATGATCTGTGACAGGTCACTTGGTATTGGTTCACCTCCCAGACTGGACGACAAACATTTTAAACAGGAAAACTATTGAATGTTGATAAAAATTTCTCTCTTAGAAATTGCATTAACAAATAATCATCTACATGAAAATTCATGATCAAACTTTTGACATGCACTGATTTCAAAGCAGAGACCTGTGGGTAAAGGATTTATCTCAGGATACTAATTACCCACACCCAACCAGTCCTCTAGAATGGCATCAGTTACCCCTCTGCAATGATTGTTAGAGTTATACTTTGTAAACCAATTCTTTCCTGCATGCACCAATCAATACTTCTCCCTTCTTGCAAAGCCCACATGCATTTGGAACAGCAAGCCCTTGAAATTTAACCAGTCCTCATTAAAATTTAAAAAACGTAGTCCCTATCCCTTGCAGCCACCTCCCAAAATGGTTTAAAAGAGCCACAAACAATTTTTAATGAGTCTGTAATAGATAATTTTGCATGATGTATTACAAACAACCTTTGCTCAACTGTTCTTTAATGCAACCTAATGTGGTCATTGCATAGCAACATGGATTGCTGTTTTATTAATAACAGTAAATAAAGCTTCTTTCCATTGTTTACTCTTTGTTTTGACCTCTTGGCTTCTGCAGAGCACACTAAGTACATCTAGCAGACCACAGGCCAGATCCCCAGCTGGGGTAAATGGGCACAACTCCACTGAGGTCAATGGGTTATGTTGATTTACACCAGTTATGATATGGCCCAATATATCTGCTGTGCTGCTAAAAGCACCTGGAAAGTTGTGACGTTCCATTGTGTCAACCAGAGTGTCAATTTAAAGCACCTGAAGTGTGTCTGTAGGCTCCGCAACGAAAAGGCCACAATGTATTTAAAGGAAATGGCCATTTTCTTTCTTTCTTAAGGAATCAATAAACATCAAGTGACAATACGCAGTGAAATACTCATTGGCTGCTGCCAAACTGCAGGATCTTCAGAGATGTGCGCCTAACTCCCAGACCTGGCAGCATTATCGCATTGCGCACCACCAACACACAGGCAGCGGAGTTTAGAACCGGAGACTGGTTTTCTGAGCCTGAGCCAGCAGTGTCTGGAAAGGCTGGGATGGCAAAGAGCTACTTCTTGGCCTTCCCTTGGGGTGCACTCCTTGGCTCAATTCCTCAAGCTTGATGCTTACTTTGACAGGTGTTTTTTAGTCCACTTCCACAGAACACACCTCCAAAGTGTGACGCGGGATTTGTTAGACCTTCCCAAATGGAGCAGTTGTGCTTATAAAGAGAAGCAGGCCTCGTGGAGTTTTAACTTAGGGCAGAGTG
The DNA here is from genome assembly GCF_965140285.1 of Lepidochelys kempii. NCBI lineage: Eukaryota > Metazoa > Chordata > Testudines > Cheloniidae > Lepidochelys > Lepidochelys kempii. The sequence goes on along the minus strand of NC_136388.1, from coordinate 96,613,568 downwards.
CAGTTTTCATTAGAGAAGGGCCCAAGCTGCCAAATTCAGATTCAGATTTCAAACAGCACATCCCACTCAAAGCTTGCAGGAGGGGTATGGATTGGAGATCTTAGCTGAGTCCATTATTGCATGAGGGACCAGTATGGAATTAAGATCTAATCAGAAAACCCATCCTCTGGCAAGGTTCAAGAGGTTACAGGTCTGGATCCGCCCCCATGCAGAGAGGTTTCCTGAGCTCAGGAAAATGGAGAAGTATATCACATTAGCTTTTAGACCTGGGGGTGGGAGAAGGAAACAATTCTCCCATCTTGAATTGGGATGAACGGTCAAAATCTAAAAATATCCACAAACCAAAAAATCTTTTTTTTTTCCATGTTGGGTCCATGGAAATGTTGTGTTTCAGTGTAAACCTTTTTCTTTTTTTGTATATCTTTTTTTCAATCTAAATTACCATACATTTCTAAATGAAAAGTCAGTTTGAACTGGAATATTTTGTTTTGAAAATGTCAAAATGAAATATTTTGACAATTTTAAAACTCTTTTCTCAAAAGTACTACTATGATTCATCATTTGAATTGTTTGGAGTCAGGAAATTCATCAAACCTCACCCTATTTTGCAACAGTTTTGGTTTCAAAGAATCAGCATTTTTTAAAGAAAAAACAATTCCTAAAAAAACTCTTGATCAGCCCCATCCGTTCCACTTCTACCACACCATAGGCACATCTAGCGGGTGTTTGTGGATATTTCCCTTTTTGCAAACTTCCTTTAGTCAATATTTAAGTCAGGGACATTGTCAAATACAGGGCCAACCATAGCAAAACAAGATTTGCGTGTGCTCAAAAGAAACCATGTACATCATTGTTTTGCCATGAGAAAGTATTTTATTGGTGACTCTGTAATTTCTTTGCAGAATAGGCTCAGACAGGTTACTAGTAAATCTGCTGAGTCCTGGGGGAAAGTCTTCTGGAACTGAGACCCTCGATGACCCATCGAGACCCTCGATGAGACAAATTCATTTCCTTACCCAGGAAACAAGGATTGGGCCTAATCCTGCTCCAATGAAATCAATGCCAAAATTCTCATTGGCTTCTCTGGGTGTATTATTGGGCTCAACATCCCAAATACAGATTTCCATGCTGTTATATGATCACAAATTGTTGCAAGTGAAGTACAAGAAGCAAGAGTAGAATTACTGCATCGGCATTCTCTTGGTAATAGGATACAGGGTTAATCTGCTAATGCAACAGAAGGCTGCCAGCAAAACAGGATGAATTACATCAAGGATGTATACGGCCTTCCTGTATTTTTGTATAACGGGGAATAAATAGACTATAATACACTGCCCTGTCACTCAGCCTGTGACCCTTAAACAATATGACATTTAGGGTTTTGGTGCTTACTGATATTTAGAGATAATTCTAAGGTTAATTATATTTATATTTTTGGGAGGGATTTTGAACTACATTGAATTGTACCCAAATTATAAAGACTCAAACTCTGTCTTGATCTTATTTAGCAGGACAGAAGTAGGAATATCTGTTATTCCATGCCAGTATTTCTGTTTGGCCCCAGATGTCATGCAGTCAAAAGGAAGGAATAAGACCGCAAGAGTGAAGTAGTTTAATAAGGTGAGGCTGCAAATATTGTTTCCGTTCCAAGAATATGCAAATGGCATGTGTCTGCTTTAAAACGTTTTATTCTGTTCATGACTAAAAGCAACAGATTTAACATTTCCTTGTCTTGATTCCACATGCCCCCTAGTGGTGCAATGGTGTACAGCTGAAGACAACATTTTGAATGTTAGGCAAACATAAAGGTTCAAATGCCTGCAAGGAATTCAAGCTATTTTGAAGAAAAATCAAAGGTAGAATGCGACCCTAATATGGCACTGCAAAGGAGGAGCGCTCACACCCTTTTCGCGTTCCCTTTCTGTGCAAGTTCGAGTAACCACCACACTGGGAAGTCAGGATCTGCAGGGATGGGCCCTACACTTTGAAAACAAAGTGAAATCAACAAGCCAGATCTTGCTAACTTGCCTCTTGCAAGTAGTTCTGATGCCAAGGGCCCAGATGCTTCGGTACAGCTCTCTCATTGCTAATGTACCTTATGCCAGTGGGGAAAACCAGGACGGAGTAGCACAAATGGAGTCTTGCCTGTTACAGCAACTCTCCTTCATGCCACGAAAAAAAGAGGGACATATTGTGGGACTGTTCTCTACCATTGGGGTTTGCTCCTGTAAGGCAATTTAGCCCAATGTGCCTTCGGTAATTTCCCCATTGTACGGATGAGGAAACGGAGGCAAAGAGGTGTTCAGTGGCTAGCGCAGGGTATTTGAGTCTGTTGCAGAAGCTGGAACAAAGCCCGTGTTTCCAAACTTTCAGCCCTGTGCTTTAATCACTGGGCTGTGCTTCCTCCACGCTAGAAAACGTTGCAATATTTCAAGGCCTAGCATTGTAGGGCACTGATCCAAACTGGGGCTTCTGGGCAACACTAATAAAACATTAAATAATACTAATAACTATATCATGAATAATAATAAGGGAAAGATCAGGCTTCCTGGCAGATTTACCAGGCAGTGATAAGATTCCTCCTGGAGCCTTCCTTAGGAGCATGTTAATATGATCAGTTGGTGCTTTCTCCACACGTCTGAACTCTGGACTCCTTTGTCTCGCCAGCACTTCACTCATCTCCCTAAATCTCTTTCTTACTCCATTCAAATGAGAAGGGTCTTTGCCGACTGGGAAAGAAGCAAAACATCTATACACCACTAAAGCCAACTAGAACTATTGCTCTCCTGCAGCGGCATGTCCACATTGCAGCAGGACACCTGGATGTGGCAGCATTATCTAACAATTACTGAGTGTCTCTCAACAGTGAATGCTCAGACTGTACGCTGTCCTAGGTATTACAACATGTTCAATCGTTATTTTCTGCTTTAAACACATGGCTATGGCCGATCACCCGTGATTCAGTGTGGCCATTCTACTTGCCAAATGGTAACCCGTTGTGCTCTCATTATTCTATTCTATAGCAGTTGTTCTCAACCAGGGGTCCGGGGCCCCCTGGTGGGCTGCCATCAGGTTTCAGGGGGTCCACCAAGCAGGGCTGGCATTAGACTTAATGGGGCCCAGGGCAGAAAGCCGAAGCCCCACCGCATGGGATTGAAGCCCGGGGCCCTGCCACCTGGGGCTGAAGCTGACGTCTGAGCAACTTAGCTTCATGGGGCCCCCTGTGGTGTGGGGCTGTAAGCAACTGCCCTGCTTGTCACCCCCTAACTCTAGGCCTGGCTTTTATATGCACAACAGTTATTGTGGCACAGGCGGGCCGTGGAGTTTTTATAGCATGTTGGGCAGGCCTTAAAGAAAAAGCTTGAGAACCCCTGTTCTATCGTATGTGAGCTCAGGAGCTGGCAGGCCTCCACCCCCACCCCAAATATTCACTCAAAACTATACCATGTATGCTTGTGTTACCATTCCATGAACACTTTGGGATGGAGTTCTCCTGACCCTATCGTATGAGGGAAAGCAAATCCGAAAGTCTATTTTACATCGGCATACACAAGTCTTAGCAATGGACCTTCTTGCCCACTTAGAGAACATGAAAGACACCTCCCATGACTTGTCTGACCGGTCACAAGTCCTCTTTAACTTTGGGGACTGATCACAAAACACAGATAATTTGGTGGATAGTTTTGCAGAACACACTAATGAGAGGAAATTGCTACACGGCCTCAGCTATTTGGTGCGTGGGAAAACAGGCTCAATTGACTGGACACATTATTTGCTCAGCTCTGTCTGCCACAGTGGAAATTTTGGGGTGGAAGTGACCTGATAACTTTCACCCGATTTTGCCATAGCCCTAGGATTCCTGTGCAGTAATATGAAGTCCTGTGCAGCCCACGGCTCCTCCTGACCCAGCCAGTGCTAGGCAGTTCCAGTCAGAGAGCCACAAGGGATCGGCTTCTTAGGGCTTTCTTCCCTGCACAGCTTTTCAACACCTTTTCGATACACCTGCTATGCATCAAGCATGGCCAGCCATGGTCTCCATGGGAATGTGTCCCTCCATTTCTCCTGTTGGCCCCCTCAAAATCTTGGCTGGCTTGCATACACCCCAGCAACCTTTGCACTCATGTGGAAGTAATGTCCCGGAGAGGTAAAGGCAGGGGCCTGGACTCATGAGAGGAAAGAAGAGGAGAGGGTCATCCATCCCATCCTGGAAAGGGAGTAAGGCAAACGCAGGGACATACTTGGTGGTTGCCAGCTGTTCAGTGGGACAATGAATGTTGGCCAACACCATCCTTCCCATCTTCCTAACGAGAGGTGAGGTTGAAGGAATGGAGAACAACTGAGTGAAATGGGCAGCTCTCCAAGGACCCCATGAGGAAAACCCAAAGGCTGTGGTTCCAGCTCAGCGTCAAGTGTGACACAAGCAAGCCCTGGAAGAAGTGGTCAGGGCAGGAAGCCCACACCCAGTGAACACTGCACTTAGTAATGAACAGATGGTTTTGAAATGAGTGTCACCGCGTCAAGTCCAATCCAGCTCCGAGTCCCTTTCTGCTACATTAACAATGTTGTAAGGAAAGCTATTCTCTCAGCAGCCTGTGAGAATTTACAGCCCAAATCAGGACAAACATCAGAGGTCATCAGTCATTTCGTTTATATTAATTAAATAAATGAGCACTAATAAAAGAGACTGATTTCAGTATTTACCTGAGGAAAATAATGAGCGAAAAGTCATTTAATTTGACACAAATTCAGGGATGTGTCTTATCTATCAACTTCTACCCTTCTAGTTTGTTTGTATTTTATGGCAGCGCAAATCCATACTATCTGAATGTTCAGCGTAAGAGAAGGTTTGGCCCAGTGCTCAGGATGGGCTGAGATCTGCTCAGCGTAGGGTCTGGAAGGGTGGGCAAAAGTGACTTATTGGAAGATGTACTGATAAATGCTTTGCACTGCTTTGACAAAGTCAGCCTCAGTTTCCTATCTCCAGGTCAACAGAGGCAAAGCTTCTGTGGCAAAGCAGTTGGTGGGCAGATTCAGATTTAGTTTGCACCCAGGTAAATCCAGAGGAACTCTGCACCAATGAAGTTATTCCTTATTCACACAGGTTGCAGTGAGAGGAGATTCCAGTCTGGCATCCTCGCTGAAAGAATGGTGCCCTGATCACACAGAGTCATATTAATTGATCCAAGATGCTAATACTGATCTAAGATGCGAACCTTAGATCTAGGGTTGCCACCTTTCTAATTGCTGGTAACCAGACCCCCGAGGCCCCACCCCTTCTCCACCTCTTCCCTTGAGGCCCCGCCTCCTGCTCCACCTCTTCTCCCAATGCCCCACCCCGTCGCACACTCCTTTCTCCCCTCCCCCCATCGCTTGGTAGATCATCTCAAGGATCCTGCCTGCAGGTAAGAGGCGGCCCTGGTGCCTCCTCCCCACGCCGTGGTAACTGGACTTTCGGTGTGGGTGCCATTTATGGTTGCCAAGTCCCCTTTTCGACTGGACTTCCCAGTTGAAAACCGGGCACCTGGCAACCCTAAATGGCACCTGGACACAGAAGCCAAAAACCAGACTGTTCAGGTAAAACCCAGATGGGTGGCAACCCTACCCAGAACGCTGACGACTCTTCGCGCCCTGAGGCAAGGTGCTGCAGCGAAGGCCACTAGAGAAGCAAAGTGAATGCCAAACCGATAAAATGAGCCTTAGATGCCCAGCAATATCCCCCGGGCTTAATTTTCATGGTTAAAACACTAACAAACACTGGGACTGTCCCAGAAGCGCGCTAGTATCCAGATTTATGTTAATCCTGGAAAACTGATCTCAGCAGGAAATGGGCTGTTAATAACAGGGACTTGCCAGAAGTGGAAGTATAAATGTATACCGGATAAATGGGCCCATGCCAAGTCTTTTTGTGGACACTGCTAAGAATGCCACAATGCCGCTCCCGCTGCTCTCAGCATACAGCTCCTCAGCATGGGAGTCGATTAGGGATTATTATTCTTCATCTGTTTGCATTACCGTAATGTCTCAGAGGTTAGTGCATCACCTATTTGCTTTGTAGCCCAAATAAAAATTTAAAAAAAAAAACCCTTACAGAACCCACAGACTTCAGATCCTAGACAATTGCAGTCCATTCCATCTGTAGTTACATATTTACGTGTGCGTCGTTCCCTTTTATTACAGCTCCTAATGGCGAGAGGATAGTGAATGACACCGGGCAGTTGCATCATGCCCCGTGTGGCCTAAAGATGATCTTCCCCTTGCAAAAACAAACAAACAAAAAACCAACAGCAACTGAGGCAAAGAGAAAAGAGAGCCCCTTCCCTCCATACCTCAGTGAAATGGCTCTGGAGCCCTTCCGCCCCACCCATTAACGAAACACACACATTGGGAAGGAGCCCGTAATGGCTCCAAGCTCCAAGAAAAAGGGACTATCTGCGCGAGGCAGAAAGGTAATTTGAGCCCTGGAGTCCTGCCAGCTCCTACAGGCTGCATGGCCCTGGGGTAGTGACAAGGGCACACAGCCTCTGGAATTGGAACGTGCAGTATGCAGGAGGTAAGGAGAAGATTTGCACCTTCCTTCTCTACATGAGCAGCTTCACTACCCACTCCTGCTGAGCACGCTCCTTGTTTGCATTTTGCCCTCTCCAGAGTTGGCCCATGTACAGGATGGCCCAGCATAGGATGACCAGATGTCCTGTTTTTAAAGGGACAGTCCTGTTTTTTTGGACTTTTTCTTATATAGGTGCCTATTGCCCCCCACCCCCTGTCCCATTTTTTCACAGTTGCTATCTGGTCACCCTAGCCCAGCATCAGTGACATTCTAGGGCTTACACTGCTGTGCTGGACCTAGTTGGTTGATCGCACAGCTCATTAACATACATCCTTCGCCGATGGGCAACAATCCTAACAACACAACACATATCAGAAACAGGACAAAGCCACCTGGACTGGTGTGTCTGCCATCCACTCTTGCCAAAACACATTGTCCTGAGTCAGCATTCCATTACACATTTTTTCACATCAAAAATCTCACCCCCCCCCCCAATTGAGATAGTTTTATAATTCTCTCTATATTTAAGGGATATATAGATATAGATATAGGAGGAAATGGCCCACATAATTGTATTGAATAAAACTGATGCTTGTGAAGGGTGCCTCACTGCACACGTGTAATGCATTGGTCACATGTGTGCTGTCCCCCTCTGGTGGCTGAGCCATGTAAGAGATGTACGCATCTGATCCTTCAAGCTGTAGGAGCTCATGTTTCAAATCCCCAAATTCAATCCCAGTAGATGATCCAGCCATGGTCATCAGTACCTGTGCCCTTCCTCAGCAGCTGACAAAGGGTGACGACTGCAACAGAGAGCTGTCTGCCCCAGTGAAAACCCCTGGGAGATCTGTTGGCTGCAACATTGGTGAGCCTTTCAATGAGTGAACCCTTCTGGAGTCACGGGCAGCCATAGCTGTGCAGAAGTAAATCTGGCTCTAGGTGTCTACTCCCCACTGAGCCACAAGCTCTATAGGATCCTGAGCAAGTAATTTAACTTCTTTCCCCATCTGAAGGATATCAGGAATAATACATAGTAACTCTAGCTGGAAAACTCCCATCCAAACATTTACACACAAACGGGGAAAAAAATATTGTGAACTTTTCATAAACATTTCCCCTTCCTCTCTCCCGCCAATTCACCAAACTGCGCTAATACTTCCTGACCTCACAGGACCGGGGTGAGCTTCTGTTCATTCGTGTTTGTAAAGGGCTTGGAGATTATCAGATGAACTGCGTGAGACATTATTGTAGAAAAGCAATGTCTTCTGAAGGGGCACGGACAGGCTGCGGGGGCACTTCTACAAAGCAGGTAAATAATCATGCCTCGGGCCCCGTGCTTGCTGGGTTTTCAGAATGCATCCGCTTTACTGCAGTACTCCTCCTAAACGGAACCTAAGGGCTCCCAGTCCTGAACAACTGAGGTAGATGTTGGGAGACCATTGATTAGCCCTCTCCTTCATGCTTTTTTTCCCTGTTTCCAACTCATACAAACACACAACGCCACTGCGTCATTAAACGCTCTCACTGTCCCTTCCACGGTAGGGTCAACAGCTGTACAACAAAGTAATTTAATTTAATGATAATTTTTAATGAAGTCAATAGCTTTTTAAGTGCAACATTTACAGCTACTATCCCAACACTTAGCACTGGGGGGAGCCCTGTCCCTATTCAATTAATTGCAGAAAGACGACTTTAGAGAGCACTGCTGAACCAGGCAACGGACACGAGCAGTCAGTCAGGTACCCTGCAAGGGGCAGCAGGGGAGAAACAAACCTGGGAGCATATTCCATGCTCTGTGGTAGGCCTGAGACAGACAGCACTGTAAAACACAACCAAGTTCACAATGCCAGGCATTAACATTTGGGTTATTGATAGCTCTGCCCTGGGGTTCACAGGGGTTGGAAGAAAAAAACACCTTCAGATTCAATGAATTTAGAGAGCCAAGAGGACCCAAGCGCATAGGTACTACATTGGTGGGTTCTTCAGAAAACCCATAGATTACTGTAGCTAGATCTCACCCACTTCCCAGTGGTTAGATATTACAGTGAGGAATAGAGAGACGAAGACAGACAGATGACTCTGCTATTTATGTTCTTAAATACTTTGGTGATAGGTGCCACCCCATCCACCCTCTACCCTGTCACCCACTCCTTTTACTTTAGATACATACCTGGGAGTACCAAGAGGATCAATAAGAGAGTGAGGCAGACTCACTCAGGACAGCAGTTTGCCATCTTCCGCTCAATGCAGACGACTTCAGCCCATGTCCAGATTGCTGTGTTTTTCTGATCAGAGGCTGAGATTCACAGATCTTGAACCAATGCTTGGACTGAGATGAATAGGTCTGAGGTTCCCTGGGAATATTCCACACGGTCCTATTTATCATTTACTTTCTAAGCACCGTCCCTTTTTGTTTAAGGATCAATATGCTTAGGAGGCAAATGTAGTGTGTAGTGCTCAGCACCATACAAGGGAAGGAAGTTCGGGCTGATTAATAGATAGTCACAAAAATATCCCCCTGAACCTATGCGCACGAACGGCTCTGCAGATATCGCTGCTTCCCATGTCTTGGAGATCAGCTCTGATTTCTTAAACCAAATCAAAGGGCTTGGGATCAACTCCCTAGCAAAGATGCAACAGGTTCCTTTCTGACTGTGGCGAAGACGTTCCCCCAAGCTCATAAGCACCCTGCTGCTACACCTGCAGACCTTGACACAGCTGCTGTCAGCAAAGAATGCTCTCGCCACTCCAGGGCTGAAGCAAGACAGCAGAAAGTGGCACAGAAAAACAAGAGTCAAGCCAAGGAGAAGCAAAAAGGGGAGCTACTTTTGTCTGATGTTTGCTTCACATGGAACATCTGACTGGGCTGAGGGTAGAGTCATAAGCTATTCCTCTTATAGCACTAAGCCTGTGGAACCAGGCAACAGGGGAGCTGCTGAGTGCTGGGAACTTTTGAAAGTCAGGCCACTTAATTTGCTGTGCAAGTAACAGACTGAAGTGTGCAACTCTGGGAATGCCCCTTTAACAACTGGGGCCTACGGCCAAGATTTTCAAAAGCAATTAGTGATTTGGGGTGCCCCACCTGAGGCATCTTAAGGGGGCCCAATTTTCTGAGCACAAGTGTTCAGCCCTTTCTGCAAAACCAGGCCCCTTTAGGGTGTTTCAAACTGGGCACCCAAAATCACTAGTCACTTCTGAAAATCTTGGCCAATGAGTGTCCATGGACCATCTACACATATAGCAGAATATGTATACTGTACACATGAAGGACCAGATCCTGAGCGGGTGTGAAGCAGCCCAGGATCTGGCCCTAATTGTGGAGCACCTGACTTGCCAATTTTAAGGCCAAGCAAACAGTATGCCAGCCCTGATTTAGAAAGAGTTTCATTATGAGACAGTAATGATAACTACTGGGATAGATGTTACTTGGGAAGTTGGACAGGATGATCGTAGCCTTAAAAATCTATGAAAGTTCAAAGACTCACTGTTGTCAAATAGAGACAGCTGGAAAACCAGAAAAAGGAGCACAATTCCAGCAGATAGGTTCCATCTACGGATTCTTGGTGCAGACAAATTTATACCATTTTCTAGAAAGTGTAATAGCAAATGAATAGCATCCATAACATATTGATTTTGATTTGCAGTCAAATTGCAAATGTTGCTACACTATACTGTTAGGTTCCATTGTTATTTGGATACTTTAAACCACTGTCCAACCTGGGCTTTCATATCATTTTAGCAGGGGGGAAAAAACCCACGTTATAGGGCCTGAAAGAGACTTTCTGGATGAAAATAAGTTTATAGCATTTTATAATTCTAGTGGAAAATCATGATGCAGCTACGTACAGAGAGGTGAGTCTCATTTTTACATTGCTTAATGCATTTAAAGCCAATTCTCATGTTGGTTGTCCTTGTTCCACAGTAATTAACTTTTATAGACTTTGTTTCTTTGCTGTCAGTGTTTTGGAGGCTTCACAGACAGCTGGATTGATAGCTAAGCCATTCATTTGTGAAAAGATTTTAATTCACGTGACATTTTAAAGTTTTAGACCACAGTGTCCTTTCCAGAGGATATGTCTACACACAGCAGAGTGATGTGACACACCTTAGCAAGCAAAATTTATTCTTCCCTAAGCTCTTTAAGATCCTTTCTGTTCAGTTAATCAGCATTGTCTGCAAATAACCATACAGCAGGTAAATTCAATCTCTCTTGTGAATTAACTGCAGAAGGAATTACAGTGAACTACTTAAGATCTAGACAGCGCAAACAGGAGCTGTGGGTGCAGGGGGAACTGGCTACACGTCATTATGGCCAGTGTACAATGGGGACAGACACATGGTCTCACCCTCTTACCAGTGCCATGCGGACCTAGGGGAATAAGGAGGAAACAGTTCCTGTGTTTCCTTGAGTTCATAAAGCCCTGTCTTTATGTGGGACAGCTGGCAATACAGGAGCTTCCTTGTTTGTTCCTCCCCCTACCTTGGCAATCACAAATAGCCCAGGCGGAATCTGGCCCTTAATGTTTATGATCTTACTGTATCTTGAGAGATCTCAACATTCGTTCATGTCCTTTGACAGCTTTGCAAGAAATCTGGCAGGGTATCATTTAATGGGACCGAGAATCAGCACCCGGTGCATTTTACTCAACTGCCAACACAACCAGCTGTTTGAGAAAAACGTTGACGTCACTTGATTTCTCGGTGTTAATCCTTTACTTGGGTGACATTTTCAATCCCCAAACTCTCTCTGATGGGTACTGCATTCATTGCAAGCACACCTGAAAACCTAACGGAAAAGCAGAGACATTTTTGAGGTCTATTAACCTAAAAACGTGCTCTCATGACTTACAGCAGTTAAACTTTCCACTGGACAAGAAGATAAAAATCAGAAAACTTCTAAAAGGAAGATTTGAGACAGGACATTCTCATGTCTGGAAAAAGGCAAGAAAGGGCCCTCACGTTAATAACACAGAAAGTCAGAATTAGCAGCGGTAGGTTAATTAATACTGCACAGCTCGGGTCTTACGTCTGTTTTATTAACAGGGGCATTCTTCTGCAACAGGTAGATATGATCTTTCCCTCACATATTTGCAACCCTTTCTGTCAATGATCCTTCTAATAACATTAAAAAAAAAACCCCAGTCTGTCTGCTCCAACTAGCATTTAGTGGGGCCCATTGCAACTGATGCTTCCTGTGCTTTCATCTGGGAGGGTTCTCTACATCCCTGCCAGAATGGACCTGATGCTCCAATATGTCCCAGCTGCTTTGTTGCCACAAAGCAGCCTCTGAAGCTGGCTTAATCAGTCATCTGAAGTCCCGCTCCCTCGCCAAGAGGAATCTCCAAACAGCACAGAACTCCTGTAGTGATTCCTAAGCCACTGCCAGCACAGGGGAACCAGTCCAACAGCCAGTCAAGCCCAATATCAGGGGGCTGAGAGCCACCTATTCACCTCCTCACTTGGGCTGCAGCGTGCCCTGCCTAACCCTGAAGATCACTCAGAAACGTCTGCTAGTGATGATTACAGCTGCTCACTGGCTTAGGGGCGTGTCACGTACAGAGCACACTAGCATCCTCTTCCATTGACCAGCTCCCACCTCCAGTCCGAGGGAAATTCACAGTGTTGGTCTGGACCTAAAAAGTTCTTTATGGTTTGGATCCAGCCCTGGTGGGTCTGATTCTTCATTGCCCAGCACATCGTGGACTCATTTATACCTGTGCAAAGTGGATGTAAAATAAACCCTTCTGATAGTGAATGGAGAATCCAGTTCCCGGTCGTTCCCTTAGTAACAGCTGAGGCCAGCTAAGGCACCTGAGTTGTCATTCCCTAGATTCACAGAGCTGGGTGCAGGGCATTCTTGATGGAAAGCCCTTGAGTCTAGAATGTGCTTCTTTCTATGGTCTGTCAGAGCCCGGATTTGTTACGTTGCAACAAGGGTACGTTGCAGTTCCCTTCTGCTTACTCCGGCTTGGCCCACGTGCAGGAGGCAGGGTGATGCAATCCTATGCCTTTGGTATGTGTGTGTGCATGCAAGTCCTCGCAGTGCCAGTGACGTGTTATCTAGATTGACCGGGGTATGTACGGTCCATTATTTTTAGGTCTGTGCAGGCCTAAAGAGGAGAAAGACACATACTATGGGCCGGAAAACCAGAGTAAAACCAAATTGTGTTACAAGACAGGTCACACGTTGGAGCGATGTGTGACACTGATAATTGAACTGGCGTTCGCATAGCTGGACACTTGACTGCATACCTGATACACAGCAATAGCGACTCCTTCTTTGGCAACCCAGCTATAAGAACCAGCAGACAATTCAAGCAGCCACTTAAAGCACCAAACATGCCATTGGAATTATGTTTGTCCCCATTTCTTTTTTGGGGGAGGGAAGGGGACTGGTACAGGGAGAGCAGGAATGGGCGAGGAAATGCTTAATTTTAAGGCTGTCTGAAAAACAAAAAAATTTTCCATTTCATGAACAATTTTGTGGCTTTAGCATTTGCTTTTTGTTCTGCATCAGAATGAAAACGAGACCTTTGGAAATTGTTTGTGAAAAACAGAGAGAGACACACACAGATACTACACACCCCAGAATAGCCAACTGGGCATTCCTGGGGCATCTGGGAAACTCCACTTCAAGTCCCTGTTCCAAATCCAAAGAAACTTAAACCGAGGTCTCCTACATCCCCGGTGACAGCCTTCTCTCCATCTCTTCCTTTCCTTCCCAGAAATTCCATCCTGGACCTGAGAAACCCTTCTGGGCCAAAGTTTTGTTGAAACAGACACATTTCAGCAGTTTCAGTTGTGACAAACTGGCATTTTCCAACAACAACAGAAGTTTCTTGGAAAAATTCCTGACCAGCTGCACTGAATTCTCTCTCACCCAGGATGCTATCTGGCCAAAACCCAGCCACGTGAAAGTAGCTTTGTCAGCATTTTCACTTCTCCCATTCTAATTCATAAAATCAATGGCGGGGGGTGGGGGAGTAAAAGTCAACTTATAGAGACAGCTGGTTGTATGGCTCCTTTTAGCCAACATTAATATGATCAAAGAGTCAGCTACTAAGTCAATCCTTAGTTGCTTGGCACGTATTTTAATGTTCAGAAATGTAGCTGCTGAGATCTCAGCCTAATCAGGAACTAGCTCATGTTTAGTTTACTACTAAGCACTGATTGCTAGCTGCAGAACCAGCCCATTTGAAAAGAAAAACAGACTTATCTATATCAGCAATGGACCAAATGTTCTAAAATAAACTGCAGGAAGGACAATTTGTTCATCGCTGATTCATACCTCAGTTGGCCAGAAGAGGACGTTAAAGTTGCATGAATCTCTCGCTTTAGTCTCTCAACAGGACACCACTCACTGCAGTGCATCTACCTTCAAAGTCCATGCCTAGGATCTTGGGAGCACCATTAACCAAGGTCTCCTCGCTGCCAGTAAGATACATAGATAGCGTGCGTATGTTAATGTTAATTAGTTAAATGCATCGATCTTTGGAATACAGTATAATTCCACTTTCCTATACCACTCATCACTGAGCATACAGAACATCAACATTCCTGTCTCTGCTATTACAATATTGTAATGCTGGGGCTAGTATTATTAAATGTCATTTATGACAGGGCAGAAAATGATTCTTTTCTCATTCCACCCCATGTTTTGCTGTGCTCTTCAATTGAGCTGCAAAGCATTCATAGCTTGTTTTTGTCTATAACTGCAATTAAACCTACAGGAAACATTGTAAATTTGACCTTCCCACAGGGAACATTATTCTGCAAGCCACCGACTAACCACTAGATAAAACATCTAAATGACACCAGCATCAATTTTGCACAAAGCAAAAACTAAGATGAACATTTATACTGGTTCTGTCACTAATAATATTAATTGCACTTTGTGGGTAAAATGAGAAGGAAAACAAGATAATTTAGTGAGGGAAGTAAGGCTAATCTGTAATGCTTAAACAGCTAAATGCAATTAAAAAGATTCACTCTTTAGTCATCAGCATTTTCTCAGCTTTACCGTAGGACATAAATGAAATCCAGAGCAATAGAGTCAGTGGGTACAAGAGGACAGCGTTTTTGCTTTGCTCTGCATCTGACGATTCTTTCTCTATTCAGCTTTTGACATTTTATAACCCCTTTTTTTTTTAAATAAACCCTGCAAAATTGGATCATTTCAGACCAAATCAAAATATTGGTAAAAATTTCCTAACATTGCTCATGTGGCCATATTGTTTACTTCTATTATCAAAACACAAGTAGGGATTCTCTGGTGTAAGTGAGTTCAGAATATGGTCCATGTAGCAAGCAGTACATTGAATTGGCTAATATTAGTTATATCTTTTCTTCATTTCATTGCCATGAGGACAATACATTTAAAGAACAGCTGTAAGAAATGCTCCTCTAGTTAAAAATGTTTTTCTGTAACAGGATGTGCCTCTCACAAGGATAAACGTTCTTTTCCATTGACTCTGACAGACACATTCAACACCATTCTATTCTCCACTCTTTAAAAGTTCCCCATAAAAGATCCTATTCCCTATGGATAATATCTACATTCAAAACTGGAGATGGTTCCCTTCATGGTTAGAGAGCTAGCTGTACTTCTGAGCCCTCAACTCCTTCTTGAGGGCACCCCCTTAGGTTGTAGGCCTCAAGCCTTTATGTTCCTAGAATCTTGTGATTCTCCTACTGTTATACTGGGTCTTAGGCTACAATCTCCTGTGTACCAGCTGTGCAGTCTGACTGGGATTGGTCCCTGCACGTCTGCCCTTTGGGGGCTGTGATCAGCAGTCAATACAGTGACTAGATGGCCTTCTTCAAACAAAGGATTGTTTAATCTTAACAGTAGGAACAGGAAAGCCTAAGAGAAAACAATTGTGTAGTCTTTTTTAAATTTAAATTGAATTTAATATATTTTTGTATTAAACTACCCTGGGTTCAGCTCCTGTTGCTACAGTTTGAAGCTCAACAGAGTGAAAATAATCTCTGGTGCTTTTCTCAAATTTGGAGACTCTAGGAAAACACAAAGTCCAAGGGTAGAGACCACAGACACAATCATAAGTACAAAGTCTTATCTGTACTACAAGTTTTATTAAAGCTATAAGTAAAGTCACAATTACCCAGGCACATAGAAATCCTACAAAAACCTATGCAATGACTAAGACTGTAGTCACACACACATCCTCAAAGATATTATAGGGTCCCATACACCTCTCAATAGATGATCACTGATGGTTCCTGCTGGGGTTTCCCATGCGATCATCCTGTGGGGTTGTCCCATGGAGGTCTTCCCACTTTTACCCAACCAGGGAATTTCTTTGATATTATTGTTCTGACCATGCCTAACACCTCATGCATATGCATGAGGGTTTCAACCCTCTTTTCTTTATCTGTACTTCCATTTTTCATAGGTTGTTTCTTAGTTAATCCTATTCTCATTAGCTTCTACACTCAACATGCATCCTGTGCTCAGGACAGGACATTCCATGATGTTACAATCAGGTGTCTTGTGACAATACCATGCAATTCCAGGGCAATCTAGTTGTTTGTAACATTACCTATTGGCACATCTTTTGCAGGAATCTTGTTACCTTACTGGCATAGGTATTTCCTAAGTCACCCCCTCCTGTCAGGCATTCTTAAGCCTATGGCCTAGTCACTTAAATCTATTTAGCATACACTGATTACATATGAAATAGCATATGAATGGACTGTAATGCCACATAACACAATGATAAATGGATGATAAAATGAACTAATTGGCTACAATTTTCAACAATAAAACAGTCTATACACATCTGTCTTGCCTAAGGCTTACCAACCCCTGGAAGTTTAGGAAGGCCCAACTGCTGCAGAGCCCCACTGCAGAGTCTGTGTCTATGTCGGCCTGCTCCTTGGGAATAGCTCCTGACAACTGCCTCTCCCCTCTCTCTAGAGAGAATTTTTAACTGTTCCCAGCTGTTGGGAAGCTGTGCACAGTTGGCCTTACCAAAACAGCTGCGTGTGTAACTTGGGCTGGAGCCTAGAGTTAGCATCCTCCCATCGAATAGTTGAGTATTGTCAAACCTCCTAACCTGTTTTACCAAGAGATGCTTTACCTGGAGCCATTGTGTTACATTCCTGCTTGCTTCCTAAGAGCTTTGCTATTAACTAGAGCAGCCTGCGCATACAGTGAGTTAACCCCCTATAGTCATGCAGTAACCATCCCACAACTCAGTCACATACAGAATTCACAAATTAATGCAGCACTGCCCTCTGGCCTTCACAGTTCCAAACCTGGATTTCAATAGCTTCAAACCTGATTCCCCACCTAAATGGCCCCTACCTCCAAACCTGATTCTAAATGGCCCCTATCTCTCTAACAGGCTAAACCAAAGTTCCAGGTACCAAACTTCAAGCAGAGGCCTGTTGTTGGAACAGTGACATTGCTTACAACTGCTCTCAGCAAGCCCAGACTAATTATAAATTATCACGTAGACAAAGGAGTGCCCACAAATATCTCCATCTACACCTACCCCCACCTCTCTCCCAAGAGCCTTAACAAAGATTAATGAAGCCAGCCTTTGCAGTGTGCTCAATCCAAAATCCAAAGCTCGTGTCTCCACTGATCTCAGCTGTGGTTGTGTATCCCCAGGAGAGAGCCCAGCTCTCTGGTAAGAAGGTCCTAAACCATTCAGGGCTTTACAGGTTAAAATCCACACCTTGAATTCCACCTAGAAGCTTACTGGAAGCCAGTGCAAGATCACAGGGAGCTGGTCCATTGTGCAGCGCTACTCAATAAGCAGGCTGCAGCTTCTACGCTAGCTTCAGCTTTGGAACGATCCCAAGGTGTAACTCCACATAGATCCCTTTACAGCAATCTAATCTTGAGATGACAAAGGTATGGATGATTGTGGTGAGGTCCATAGCAGAGAGAAGAGGTCACACTGAGCAGGGGCAGATGGGGAAGAAAATGCACTTGGCTAAGCCACTGACTGTACCTTGTGGAACCTCAAAAGATGAGAGCTGTTTGGACCAAGAGTGGTGGAGGGGAATGAATTTCCAAAGTCCTGATTTCCACTATTATCAGCTTGTTCCACTAAATGCTAGCTGGTATGAAGAGATGTGATGTTCACTTTGCAAATGGAGGGTTGGCTGACAGCTCCTGGATGCTGAGGTAAAAGAAGTAATTTGATTACAAGCCACCCGTTACAAGCCAGGCAAGGATGGAATGGTTATTATCATTTCTGCAATATCTGTATCGCGGTGGAACCTAAAGTCCACAGTCCAGGATGGATCAGAGCCCCGGCGAGTTAGGTGCTGTACAGCCGGATGGGAAGACAAAATCGCTGCCCGAAGGAGCAAATGAATATTGCAAACTAGGAGAAATAATTTTCCCCACCAGCAGTAGCTGGACTAAAACTCTTGCTGGAGTCTAAAATATCTATCTGCACTCAAAGCTGTTGTTGCACCGTTCCGTCACTGCACCCGGAATTCCTAGAATTAAGACGTGTCCCCACCCTTGGAGGGAACGGACAAGATTGCAGTAGGTGGAGGGGGATGTTTTTCTTTTCATGAAGACTTCATTTCTATTGTGCTCTCTACCAATGGATCAAGACTGCTTCTAACTTCACTTCTAAAGCAAGGCCCCGTGCACTGGATGTGGGCTACGTGAAATGCACTGGTAAACTACCGCACATCTACTAGGAAAGAATAAGACCTGAATCTCTGAGTATAGAAAAAGGACTCCCTCTCTAAGGCTGCATACACATTGGCAACAATGGGACCTGTCATTCAATATCGAGGCCCACCAGGACAGCCCCATTGGTGATAGCAACAGTGGAAGCTGAGTGTAAACAGAGCTCTGACATTTTCACCACCAGTGAATTATGAGTCTCATTTTTGCCACTATAGAGGAGCCCTAAGTTGCAATGAAGTCTGAACTGTCACAAAAGCTGTGGATGTCCATGAGATCTATAAAACTGACTTATTTAATAAACGAGGAGGAAGTGTCATTTCTACTGGGGGGGGGAGGGAAGGGGATCAATAAAACATGGGAAGAGACCATGAGAAAATTAATGTTTCTGGTACTATGGCAACATTATTTCCAATCAACAAGGAGGGTGAGAAGGATATACAAAGCAGTGGACAACACATCTGCAATTACTACTTCATGTGAGCTCATGCTTCATTTGCACTGTGACATCAAATCATTCAGCATTAAATTTCATGTGTTACCCTATGTCCCCAGATCTCTCCTTCAGCTCATCTGTCACGTCCTTTACAGAAGTGTTGCAAATAAGATTTATCAAGGTGACAAATAGAGCTTTCATTTCTACTCTGCCTTGGATTTGCAATGCTACATTATACCACCAGCGGCTCAGCTGCTAAGCAACATGTTAAGTAACATTTTAAAAAAGCCAAATGTGGTACATGAAATAGTAGGAACGTAGATGATGAAAACAACCGGGTGCACATGTAGCCATCTCTCCTATTCCATATTTTTCTGGGGGCGTGAGAGGGAGGTGCTAAGTCTATTCAACATGTCTCTGAGTAACCACCACCTTTGATCTACTAGATTCTACATCAAGTTCCCATTTTCAAAGATGCTTTTTGCCCCAAAGCTGACTTATAAATAACTCTGGCCACCAGCAACAGGATGTCTGCAGTTGCCCTTAACCGACATTGGACTCGGACACTTTGTACTTTTTGCCAATGTACTACCTTGGCATTTGTGTTTTCTCAACAGGAAAACACTAGGAAACACTGACAACTTACAATACATAGAGTTTCACAACCTGGTTTTCAGACCAGTGCTCTTTGGGATGTCTTTTTAAACTACCATTACAATTATTCTAGAGTGCCCTGTCTCCAGTCCCTTTATTGCTCAGGGAATACAACATATTATATTGCACACTGATAATCTGCCATGTAGTCAAGAACATTTACTAGCCCAGGAACCAAAGCTATTTGCCTGCCCTTCACCAGGATAACAATAATGAAAAAACAAAGGAAATTTTACTTCCTGGCCAAAACACATTAGCAGCCCCAGGCAGCAAGGGTAATTTTGGAAGGCTGCCATAGTTAGGAACATCGGAGTAGACGGGACCTCCTGGAATGGAAGGGGCCATCGTGTCCAGTCCCCTGTGGTCACACACCACCCTGTTGGGTAATAAAGCTATCAAGCTCCATCTTAAAGACCATTAAGTTTCCTTACCTGATAACTCCTTTTGGAAGGCTGCTCCAGAACCTTCTCATTTCCAGCTTAAATTTACTCCCGGTCAGTTGATACTCTTATGTTTCTCTAAGTCTAAATCAGTTTGAAACAGCTGGTTTTAGTATATGTGGAAGCGGATCTAGCCAGACTAATTTTAGGCCTGATTCACCTCCCATTACAGTCAATGGGAACACTCGTTGACTTTAGTGGAAGCTGGCTTGGGCTCTTGTGTCTGATATTTCTCCCCAATATCATCTATCCAAACATCCACAGTGTTTATTTGCTATTGCTTGCTTGGCATAGTGCATCTTAATCTTGCAGTATGCCATACACAGAGGTACTGCATTGGTTGTCATAGGTTTTAATGGAAAATTAGCACCAGCTTCTGGAGCACTAAATGTAATATAGGGCTATATCCAAGTATGTTGTTACTGTTCTCATAGGTTAGCAAAATGATGCTAAGAGTGACCTTTAACAAATGTGTGTTGCATTATACAGAGATGGGATATCTATGTTAGTTATGGGAAGGCTCTTCTGCTTTTTCCGCTGAGCACACTTCAATGGGACACCAATTTATTAGAGTGCAAATGCAGGGCCTTCCTTCGTGGCGGTCTAGAATTTCTGCTGTGCAGCAGAATCTAAGGTACTTACACAGCACCCAGTACTGTAGCATTTGAGCACCTCACCATCATTAATGTGTTTATCCTCACGACACTCCTATCATCCCATTTTGCAGATGAGGAACTGAGGCAAAGAGAGAATAAGTGACTTGCCCACAGCCACACAGGAAGGCTGTAGCAGAGCAGAGGCTGTAGCAGAGCAGAACCCCTACCTCTCCAGTCCCACACCAGCACCCTGATCACTGAGCCATCCTTCCTCTCAAAAAATCAGCAAGGTTGCACTGTCCAGGGGGCTTAATGCCAGGGAGCCACACAGGGTCTGTGGGAGCCATGCTGGCGGGAGTTAAGGCTGAGGAGCAGTGCAGAGGAACTCAGCTTTTCTGCACATGCCAGAACCCTCTGAAGGTGACCAGAGATCCACAGAATGCCACTGTGGATATCAGGCCATGAGTGGGTTCATAGGAATATAGAAGAGGATCCCTACCACCTGCAACAGAACAATCCATAGGAAACTCCAGGGGCTGAAAATCATAGAGTTTTCTGGACTCTGTGCAAAATTTTCTCCAAGTAGGGAAAAAAGGAACACAGGAATTGCCAGACTGGATCAGATCCAATGCCCATCTAGTCCAGTGGCCAGCCCCAGATGCCTCAGAGAAAGCTGTAAGGCAGTTCTGGGATAATCTGCCTCTCACATAAATCTCATCTGTTCCTTAATGGTAAGAGACTGGTTTAAGTTCTGGAGCATGAGGTTTAAATATCCCTCCCAGAACTTTCGTTATTATTAACTATGATATCTCTGGATATTTTTGTGATCTCTATAAATGTCCAATCCTTTTCTGAATGTTGGTAATTTTTTGTCTCAGTGACTTCCTATGGCAATGGGTGCCACAGTTCATGGAACAAAAGTGCTTCTACTAAATAACTGAAATATTAAAATGGTTATATCTTAATCCATGTCAATTTGTAACACGGAGGTGAGAATGAAAATATTTATCCTACTGAATACATTTGCTCTGTAACTAAAAGTGTACTTCCCCATTATTTGCAATATTATGATGCCTAGAATCTCCAACTAAAGCCAGAGTCCCATTCTACTAGGTACATATAGACAATCCTTTGCCTTGAAACTCTTGCAATCTAAATAAACAAGACAGGCAGACAAAAGATGGAAGAAATGAAGTATCATCACCACTCCTGCTTTAGAAATGAGGAACTGGGGCACAAAGAGATAATGGGTAAAGTTTTCAGAAGTACCTATGTGACTTAGAAGCCTAACTCCCATTGACTTTCAATGAGGCATTAGCTACAATTTTCAAAATTGCTTACGGGCCAGATTTTTAAAGGTATTTAGACACCTAAGGTTGCAGATAGGTTCCTAGAGGGATTTTCAAAAGCATCTAGGAAGGTTAGACTCCAAATTTACACTGAAATCAACTGAAGTTAGGTGTTTGGACAATCCACTAGGCAATGATCAGCACCTTTAGGCATCTAAATACTTGACCCAATGGGGTTTAGGGGCCTAAGTCCCCTTTTCAAAAGTGAAGTAGGCACAGTCACAAATCATTAAAGTATTTAGCTGCTCAACTCCCATTGATTTCAGCTGATCTAGGCCGAAGGGTTTAAGTCACTTTTGAAATGGGATTTAGCTCCTGAGTCACTTAGGCTTTTTTTTTAAATGTTCCCCTCAGTGATTACCCGTAGCCACATGGCACGTCTGTGCCCAAATCTCACAAATCCCAGTCCATCACAAGTCTATCCATCCTCAGAAATACCGATGGAACAGTGAGGTCTAAGCAAACTCAGCCAGCTCCCCAGATTTCCAAGGTTAGCGTTTGCTGTCCTTAAAAAAAAATGAAACAACCAACCAACATGCAAGAAAGGCCCTCTTTACTGCCTGATCCAATGCCCACAGAAATCAGAACTCCGACTGACTCCAAGGGGCACTGGATCTGGACTTTCCTAATTGTTTTTGACATAATTCAGTCTTATAGGAATGTCATTTTAATCTAGTAATCAAGGACATCTGGGTTGACTTCACAGAATGGCTTACGTCAGTGACTAGCCCGAGACCCTCCTTATTGAAATCCCTTCATTTCAAATGTGCCAGAAAGGTACCTTTGAGTCATGCGGCTAAATCCATGTTTAATAACTGTCAAGAGGATATGACAGATTAGCCAGCGGGGGGATAGCAAGGCTCATGGCATTCTCAGGCATATCATGTGGGATCGAATGCAGATGTAAAGAATGATTACATCACCCTGCCAGGGAGCATCCTGTCTTCCCTTAACATATGGGCATCAGCCTGGATAAGACAAAATGGCATCACAAACCATTCGCTGCGGTTAACACAAGTTGGCTGCTGGAATAGCTCCTCCAGACGCGATGACCTCTTGGCTTTGCTATAGGCAGCATGCAAACCAGGAGACTCTTTTAGCTGCGGGATTCAACAGCTCAAAATGTGGCTTGGGTCCACAAGGTAGAATGTAAATTCTGTTTGGCTTCTAGACAGCAGGCGCTGCTCTGGTTGGCCCCATGCAGACATATATTACCACATTTAGAGTCAGTGTACCGTACACTGGCCTCTGCAGGATTTAACGAGCTTCTCCATTAATGTTAAAATATTCCTAGCTCCCATGCAGTTAAACAATACAGCTGAATCCAAACTTCAAATGCTCTTCATGCTGAATGTACCACACACAAAAATCCAATATTCCTTACCCTGATGCAGCTGTTCTCTTTAACATCAACAAAGGCTAGATTACAGAATCTTTTAACAAAGGGGGGAAAAAGGAGTCTATGCACATTTCTTACACACATTGTCCTCTTGCAATAAATATTTGTCATGTCATGTTCA
Organism: Lepidochelys kempii; assembly: GCF_965140285.1. Taxonomy (NCBI): domain Eukaryota; kingdom Metazoa; phylum Chordata; order Testudines; family Cheloniidae; genus Lepidochelys; species Lepidochelys kempii. Next base: position 96,590,349 of record NC_136388.1, on the reverse strand, counting down.
TGGATCCTGCATACAAGGGATTGAATCCAGAAGTAAAATTTGCAGATGCAATCCTTACAAATGGGGAAATGACACAAACCACAGATATATATTAATTAATTATTTTTCTTTGCCTCCCCCACTCATCCTTCCACAGTGTTATAGTTTTCTCAGTCTGAATGTATTTCAATATACATTTGTTTGGAAACTCTATGCATTATTGAAATGTTACTGGTTTAGAAAATGGAATCGTTAACATGATGTATCACACAAGTGCATCTCTAGTTCATGTTCTTTTTCTGCTTTGTCAGTTTGACTCAGTCTGCTTTAATATGCACAAGCTATTTTTAAAGGCCTTTTTGCAATTCAAATCTTCATTCTGTAAGTAGAGCTGAAAAAGATAACAGCTTTATTCAGTTTCAGTCTTGCACTCAAATCTGCTGAAGGAAGGTTTAGCAACTGTTGAATATTCTGTTATTTAAACTGCCTTTTTGACTGTACTAATTTTAAAACAAAGTTTTTTTTAAAAAAATAGACTGATAAGAATGCAATGCGGGGGAGGCTAGGAGTGGTCTGCAAACATTTACACTGGCCTTATGGCAGACGGACAACAATGAACCTAATAAGATGGGTGCTGGGGGCCAGTATATTTCAACTGGAGCTCAGCGACTGGGTGGTCGGAGTATACCAAGTGGGTTTGGTGGGAGATGCAGTGAGATAACCTTGTTCTGCAACCCAAACCCTCCAGCTTTTTCCTCTCTTCCACAGCTGTCAGGCCTGCTCTCCCCACAACGAGCACCAATGGTGGTTCTCTTCTGGCTCCTCAACACTTTCCAAGAGGCATCCTCCTCCTCCTGCTTGTAAGTCTGCCTTGACATGACTAATTGAACATGGGGGAGGCTTCATGATTTGGAAGACAGGGAGGTAAATAGCTCCGCAGGCTGAAGAGGGAACATTTGGCTAACTAAGATAAGTCAATAGATCAGTAAACTCAGAGACGGAACGTCTGAACTAGCTCAGCTTAGAAGGGGAACACCAAGGGAGCCATTTACGAAGAACAAGATAACAATGGACAAGGTAAGTCGGGAGCATAAAGCTGAGGTAAAGAGTCAAGTCAAACATGGACAGTGCGTGGATAGAGAGTGCTGTACAGGGATTGGTTCCTGCAAAACATGTGATGCTCTGTATAGTAAATGCAATGGGATATGTAAATGTATATGAAAGAAGGGGATTTCATGTAACTTTGGAGCTGCGATGTATTCTGCATCCAGCCCCCAGCCGCCGCATGTGTGTCTGACCAGCTCAGCTTAAGTTTGCTGCATGGAAAATAAAAATGCCTGAGTGAAGAAGTCCGGAGTCTACCTGAGTTCTTGGGAAGCCAAGTGGAAAGAGGTCTCGGAGGAAGTCCCAACACTGCTGTTCATCCTTCCCAACATCTCTGGGAAGAGCCCTGCCTTACACCTTCTCTATGGGCCGTAGTTCTGTGAGGGAGTGGAGCACATAGAGATGATTCTGCATGCAACTTTCCTTTACAGGTTTCTGTTGCTTGGGACTCTGTCTGAGATCAGTCTCTGGACCCAAGAAACAGTTTGTCCTAAGTTAGAGTGAAATCAGTTTGTAAAAAAATATGCCCTTGGGAAAAAGCAATTTACTGCTATATTATGCACACTCAGGGGGAGTGAGTTACTATGTATTTGGAGCTAAAGGGCCAAATTAAGATCTGGTGTAATTGGAGCCAATGGAACTGCTCCTGAAAGTGGCCCAAAAAGCCCTTTGTGATTCAAGCAAGGCCAATTCAGACAATGCTACCAAACCTGCAGCTGCTGAGGGATCTGTGACACTGGAATCACAATCTGTATGGGACAACTTGCAATATCACGGTCACATTTACCATTCGTATGCTGTATCCTCGTATTGACTTCAGTTTTTCTCCCCCGGCTGGCATAGAAGTTTGTAAAAGGGGTGGGTGTTTCGTGCATTCACTGAGTTAAAGTCCCACCCAGTCCAGATAAGGCTGGCTCACCCAGCCACCCGCTATAATTCTCTGTTGTACTAAGAGATTCTAACATATGATATAGGACTATAAATATTATCTTATAATTTTCTACAAAATTTGTCTTCGCAGCTGTGTAGTCGAGGGGGGAAGTGGCAGAACAATGTTTGGTATTTACAGGACCATGGTCAAGTTCTTCTGTGTTACTCAGATTTAGAGGATCATACCTCAAAACATCTCTCAGGGGTCCTGTGGCATCTTTGGTACTTCTGTAGCTGGAGACAGCTTTCATGTCAAGATGCTCATTAGCCATGCACAAGCCTTCCTAAAAATACGGTTTGCTTTCGAATTCTAAAAGGATCAAAATCCTAATTAGCTAGAAAATAGGGTGTTAGTGCAATAGACTAACCCATTAGGGGCACTCCTGTATTCTGGCAGACCTTCATGTCCAGCGATAACAATCAATGGGCAATCTTGCATTTGTCTTCAAAGACCATCAGTGAAACCTCTGCTTTCAAGTCATTGTGATATTTAAAATACACATTATAAACAGTTTCTGCTTTTGTCCCATATTGCGCGTCTGTGCATGTAAACTTAACACACTGTTTTAATGACATGCAGAAGAAAAATGCAATTTCCTCAACCGATTTGTTCACAATCTAGATCAGCGGTTTTCAGCCTTTTTTAACGAATGAATGTGCAGATCCCTTTGGAAATCTTAAACAGTTTGTGCACCCCCAGAACTTTGCGGATCACAGGTTGAAAACCACTGATCTAGATCAACTACTGTGCTGTCCCCCCTACACAGCCTGCATGACACACATTTTGCACATGCAGATTAAACCGTATATGCAACATGCTACATGAGCCAAACAGGGTCACATTTGCAAAGAACGTGTTTCCCCTGGCTTCTCAGCCCTTTTCTTATCTTTGCCAACTATTCTAATCCTCCCAAAGCCGTCAGCTGCTCCCCTCATCCAAGAGCTCCCTCCATTCAAGCCCAGAGGAAATCACCTGTTTTAAAGAGCACACAGCCTATAAGCCCTATAATGGACAGAGGGTGGGGGGAAGTGATGCCACATAAAAGCCAAGCGATCAGTGCGATGACTGACATATTCCTTATTAGTTCATTTGCTATTGGTTTGTTTATTTATTGGGGTCTCGTATCTATAAGATTCCAGGATTGTCGCTCTATCCATGTGTCACTCTGAAGCCTAGATTGTCTGTTGAACCAGTGTAAAGTGATGGAAACAGCTACAAGTATGGGTGAGAGCTCTCTTGGTTCAGAATATTAGCAGGTTGAATCACCATTGGGATTTGTGGACTCTTATCATCCGATTTTTAAGTTCTTAGCCATTTTGGGCTTTTTTACATCGATGAATTGTATCCATATGACAGCCCAGGCTTTCGCCGCATTTTAAATCCAACACACTCCCTTAGCTTCTCCTCGCTCTCCGTTCAGCCCTCCTGCAACTCCAGCTCCCAGCTTCAATTCCACCTCCCTTGCTGCCCTCCCTTTTAGCAGTTAATCTCCCTCCTTCATAGAGATGGGCCATAAACTAAACTAAATAGATGACCAGCTCAGTCATCTTTCTTCCTTGCAGTCACCCTGGGGAAGGTGGGTCTTCAGGAAGAGTATAAGTGAGGTCAGGCAAAGGTAGCAGCTCTGTGTCCCAGCTAAGGAAGGCCCTTTCCAAGCATAGTGAGCAATGTGAATGAGAGCACAAAGACAATCCTGGTTCTTTTGCTCCATGCCTGCAAGGACCAGGCAGTCAAGTGCAGAGGGTAGCCGTAGGGGGCAGAGAAAGACAGGGAGTGAGAAGAACCATGCCCTACCGTTACATGTTATCTGCTGGGCCAACACCCAAGAAGCAACAGGAGCTGCTCTGGCTCACACTCCCCCAGAGACCTGGGCAGCATTGTGAGTCTCTGAGGCTCATTGCCTTCTGGTGCAGCCGCTACTGCCCAGTTATCTCTACCCCGCAGTGCAGGGAGAAGTTTAAGTCACTTTCTTGCCTTGTATGTTGAGTCGTGAGTTTCCACACAGGCTGTCAGAGTTTTCCAGGCACTCTGTGCTACACGCTAGGCATGGACTTTCAATCATTTTTGGTTACGCTAGGAGATAGAGTTGAATAGTTGCTGAAACTGTAGATTTTTAATTAACAAATACTTGGTAATTGCTTTACCTTTTAATTAATAATGCCATCAAGCTGGAATAGTGGAGCATCCCTAGCGGCCAGCACTTTCTCACTATCTCTTTCTCTTTTCCCTTTGATATTTTATTTTACGAAGCTCAAATGAATGTTTTTTTTTAAACTCCCGGTTAAACTGTTGAAGTAAATTTAAAGACGTTTCAAGGGGTTCAGACTGCAGAAAGACAAGAAGAGGAACAACTCAGGGAGCCAAGCTCACAGTTGAGAAGTGTCACCTATGACGCGCGGAACTTTTATCAGGGGTTTACGACCGGTCCACTTCCGGCAGCATGAGGATTGACAGACATGCATTTGTTATTATTAACCCTTATGTCGCTTTGTCAGAGCAGCAGTGTCTGGTGCTATTGTCCTATCTAATTAGATTGCTCGGTGTTCGGGGCAGGGTCCATTGTTTGTTATGTGTGTGTGTAGGGCTTAGCATGATGAGGCTTTGATCTATTTTTATTATTTGCAATTATTATTGTTCAATAACAATAATAAATTATGCACAATACCACCCTCTTCTGCTTTACCTTATAGTTTTAGACCTACTTTGCCTTAATCAAGAGCAAAAACTCCTCCATGTGGCTCGGCCAATACACCTCTGCTATACAGCAGAATCTGCTAACTGGGCCATCTTCTAAAGACTGACAGCCTACAGTGTAATTTCTGCTAACTATTTCTAACACTACAAGGAGAAATGGGCAGTAGGACCCTTTCTGGTGCCCTGGGCTGATGCTGAAAATGCAACTGATCTGCCCAAGGGAAGGATGCAGAAACTTAGCCGCTACCTAGGGTAAACTACAAACACCAAACTTAGCAGACAAATCAAAGGTCAAGTATGTCCGAGAATGTATTAGAATGCTCCAAGTGATCACAGGTATCACAGAAATATATGGCTAACAGTGAAAATGGAAACATGAAAGGCTAACATATAATAGACCTGAGCACAGAAGTCAATGGAACTATTCATAAGGCTAAGATTAGCGCAGTTTGGTCATATAATGAACCATGTGTGTTTCTCTCTCCCTCTCTTCTCAGCACTGCATGCTGCCTCTTATTTTCTATTACCCCCAGCATTGGCCCATTCACATGTCGCTGTAAAGACTAATCGCATATGTACCAAAAACAGTGAGTTTTCAGTAGAGCTCTGCCAAACTTAGCCCTGTTGCTTTACAGTTCATTTGGACATGATCTTTGGTTTTGAGCCTTCTAATTTTTCCTTTCACTTTCCGTCTCATAGGAACCCCAGTGTCAAAATGAAATGAGTCTCAATGGTTGCCTTCCACCTAGTTTTGCATCATCCTAACGAGAAACTGTATTTTTCATCTGAGTTCAGTACCACATCATTGAGGCCCACGGCCCCCCAAAGGTGCTGTCTGGCTTATGCCAAAGATTTATAAACCTCAGTAAACTTTTCATTTAGCTTGTGTTGTGCTACCAGTTTGTGACTGAAGCTAAAACCTGCATTTTGCATGGTTTGCATTTTATTATTAATATTTTCTTCTAGTTACGCCCACAACGTTAGGTGCTTTCCAAACAAAAAAGAATGCAGGAAACTGGCGCTTTCTCAAAGCATTTACAGTTTAAAACAATGCTTCCCTCTGGGCCCTCTGTATCTTTTTGCAACATAGGAAAGGCAGCGTAATCATGATGACCCCCTAGGGTAGTCTTGAGCCCCAGGCTGAGAACCTTGCTCTAAAGCATTCATAGTCAATGTAATTCATGAAAGAAGGTGGCCATATTCTCAGGATAGGTTACTTGACACTCCTGAAGCAGGCACTGAAATGCTATCCATGCCATATTTAACTTTACACATCACACCCTCCTACTTCCAGCGGCAGCCAGCATTATGGCACATAGTCATGCTATAACCAGAATCTTTTAAGGCCTTTGGTTTTCCCCTTTGGCAGCAGCAGCAGCTCAATATCCCATTTCCTGCCTCCAGCTTCACTGCTGAAAAGGCAATTTTTCTCCAGGAACATTTGTTTTTTTCCAAGTCAGCTTGCGGCACCATCTTTCTGTGCAGTCATTTACTGGGCGGAGTACTTTACACTCAGGCTTATTACCTTCCATTTATCTGCATTGAGCTGCATTGCCCAGCTACAAAGCAGGTACTCAAATTAATCCTTTTCATGGACCAGATTAAATTGTTTCTCATTATCTGCTTGACTCTCAATTCAGTCCTATTTGTAAAACTAAAACCTACTTTTCCAAACTATTAATCAAGATATTCTTATGTGACAACAAAGCTCGCGTGTCCCGAGACTGAATTCGCTGGTTCTGCTCTATTAATATTTCTGCAGTTTGACAAATGGCCGGTGTCTCTCTGTTTTACCTCTTGAAGTCTCAGTTGGTGATCAGTTTGATGTGGCATTTTATTTATGTGTCTTTAATCCATGTTGTGTGTCGGGCTATTGTTAAAGGATGTAAGTGATCATTTTACAGAGTATGTATCTGCTTGGAGGACCTGACCAGAAATAACCAGTATGTGACCCCTGTGTTTAAAAGGGAATTGGTTTACCCAGCTACTATAGTTATACATGATACATAGCCTTACCTCATTGCTCATATATACCAGTTCCCTAGGCTTTGATTCATTGGAAATACTGAGTGAAATCTGCATAACTGTACGATGAGTTCTCAATAGCCAGTTTGCAAATCAGATTGCCTAAAAATGGCCTTCATCACAGAGATTTATGCAATCACCGTATAACCACACAATGATATGTGTATTTCTCTACTTTTGATTGGCCACAATTAATTCCACCACTCTGATTTGTTAGTCTCAATTCACTCCACTGATAAGCCCAAAACAAACATGGCCCCTTGAACTTCTGACCCTCTCTCCCAGCTTCATCATCCTTCATAATCCCAGACACTAAATGCAACTGAATCCAAAAAGGAATCTCGGCTGGGCAACTGAGAGGAAAGTGAACCTTAAGCCTTCCTCCAGGGCCAAGAATGTGCAGGGAGGAAAAAAATGAGACCACCAGAGTGTGATGACAGACTTGGAAGAGATGGAAAAATGTGTGGGGAAAAAAGGGAAAAAATTTGGTTTATAATTTTTGAGAAAAAGAGGCCATTTTTTCCAAGAGAAAAATTCTGTGGAAAAAAAAAACAAATAGGGTGAGTATTTCTATAATCCCCCAAGCTACCTCCTGCAAGCCCATGGGGCAGCTATTTTGTAACACTGAGGGTTAACCAGAGCAACAAATTACTGGGGGGAAGAGGTCTTCAAAATCAAGACTAGACGACTTTCTGGAAAACATGCTTTAGTCAAACAAGTTATTAGGCTCAGCATAGGAGTAAATTGATGAAAATCTATGGTTTGTATTATACAGAAGGTCAGACTAGATGATCTAGTGGCCTTTTCTGTCATTATAATCTACAAATCATTGCAGACAACTGTCAGTGGTGGGGCAACTTATTCACTCAGCTTTAAAATCCAAGTGGAAAACTTGCTATCATGCCTCATATGTGAGAATAACTCCATGTTTCCTGCTGAAATGTTTTTCTACACACTGGGCTGATTAATTCATTGACTTTGTGTGTGTGGAAATATTTCCATATGATGTTTTTTTCCCCCGAGTTGAATCCACATCTATGGTATTGAAGGATGACATCATTCGCCACTCACAAGTTATCAGAAACTTAACAATGTTCAGTACCTTTCATTCTCATTCAATCACAACGCTTTTAAATTTCTATATATCAAATGGGTTTTATCTTCAAGAACAATGGAAGAAAAAATACACTCTATACAGTAACATCAAGGCTGATCTCAGCTATGACATTTTCCTTTGCTCATTAGGAGAAAAGAGAAAATTTATTCCTGGTTATCCTGCTACTCAGTGTAACATCCATATCTGTAGTATATTAGATATAGCAAACAATCTCGTGGCCATCTGATCCCATCTCTTAGCTATTGTGTTATTGTTATGTATTAGAGCCTTGAACCAAGAAAGTATTTAGGCACTTGCCTAACTCTAATCACGTGCATAGTCCGATTCACCTGATTCTCATTAGATCTCGGGCTCTGACAGCGTAAAATGGCCTTAAGTGGGTGAAAATGAGTAATTTAGGCCCTTTCATACTGCCAGAACAGTACAAAGTGGCCCTAAATGAAAACCGGGCCCTGCTGACTGTAGTGGGGTTACTCCCATGCTTACATTTAGGCAGGTGTTTTAGTGCTGAAAATTCCAGGATAATGTAACATTATGGCAAAAGAGGGGCCTGTGATGGATGCATTTGCTCTTCTCTGGCTGAATTTGTACATCCCCCAGGTACTGCAACTGTGCTGTCCTTCAGATACATGATATCCTACAAGATGGGGCTTGCTGAATATCCACTGGACTCTTGGGAACTACAAGTCATTAGTATTAGCTCCTGAATGAACTAATGGATACACCTATGTGTCAAATATCCATGAATGTATTTATTGCATTTCACTTTGTTCCATTGCCTGTTGGTGCCACAAGGGGAGTGGTCTCAGAGAGTTGCCCCAAGAAGGCTGTACAGTCACCACACGATTCAGTTTGTCCAACTACATAGGGCTTGGCAACCAACCACCCCCTGCTGGGGCACTTGGATACTGAGGTTCTATGAATGCCTAACCTCCTCCCACCTTACAGTGCCCTCCTTCTGCAATGACACCCCTGCGCTGCCTCCCCCAGACTTTAGGAACCTCTCTCCTCTCCTACCTTGTTCAAACAGTCTCCTTGAAAGTGGTTGGGTTAACCAACATGAGAGGCTGATGTCCAGTCCTTAGAACAGTCTTTTGGGGGAGGGTTTGGGTACAGATTTGCAACCGGAGCAGGAAAAACATCCCACTCATGCTGCAGCCAGCCCAGTACATAAGCAGGAGGTAAGAGATGGCTGATGATCAGTAGGTAGGGAGCTTGTAGCCATGGGTAGGAGAGACATTCCACCACAAATTATAGCAGATTGCTGCAGCTGGAATGGTGGAGTCTCACTGCGTTATGGAGGGAGACATGCATACCTTCCTCCCCCACACCCTTTTAAGCACTGCAGATGGGTGGAATCAGAGAAAAGTTCCCTGCATGCCAAATGTTCCCCATCTCAGAAACCCCCTCAGTGAAATCAGCAAAAATTAAGTTGAAGGGGGGTTGGTGGGTCCAGAGTGTATTAGGGGGATAAAAGATCATTTTTGTGGCGGGAAAGTTTTGTATGAGGGTCTCTTTGCATCCAAAGATCATTCCATGTTGAGGAACCATTTGAAAACCTGGGGGCGGGGGGTAGAAGGGGTGGCTGGCCATGGATTCCAGATCCAACCTAATTTCAAGTGGCTTTGAGCTATTTTGTGGACTATTTGCATGACCCTAGTTACTTAACTGAGAAGCAGGTGTGAGGGGACTGGGCTACCAAAAACAGAATTGAAAGAGAGAGATAAAAGGTCTTCTTTCCTGGATTTAATACTGGAATGGAGATACTGATTTCAAGCACAGCAAAGTAGCTAATGAATTCTGAACCATTCAATTACACCATATATTTGTGCAAACAAAACCTTTTTTTTTTAAGTCAGTCACATTACTCCTTTCATAACAACCATTTTACCTTTCTCTGCACTAGCTTCATGGCTCACGTCAGTGATGCACTTTGTGGCCATCAACAATGTAGTCACAGGTGGGTTCTCTCAATGAGGTGTGTGAGAATTTCCTCTTTGGTTTTGGTGAGGATGCTTTTTTTAAATAGAGTATTCAGAAATCATTCTGTTAGTAACAGATGAACCCAGAGAACAAAATTGTTACTTGTTCTTTAGTGGACCATTATCGCAGTTAAAGTTAATGGAATGATAGATAACTCCTGGTACCTTTGGCATCATCACAGGTAAAATCAACCCTGAAATGTTTAGTAACCAGGTGAGTTACAGGGGAATATTGGGGCTAGATCCTCAGCTGGTGTAAACTGGTGTCACTCCATTGACTTCATAGCTTCAAGCAATGCCTGAAAATCTTGTCTTGTTAATACAACAATGAAGGGATGGAACAGACAAACACTCTCCCATCTCAAAGCGTACATCCACACTACAATGAAAAACCCGTGGCACTGAGTTTCAGTGCTCAGGTCAACTGACTCAGGCTCTTGGGGTTAAAAATTGGAGTGTAGGTGTTCAGGCTTGGGCTGGAACCTGGGCTCTGAGACCCTCCTCCTTTGTATGGTTTCCTCCATTTCTGGTAGCATAGTTGAGTCTTTTACCTACGAATTATTTTTAGCCAACTACCTGCACTAACAGAACTCTTTGGGGACATTTGGCAGAAGAATTCTGATCTGGACAACACTTCTTTTTTAGACAAAATCTGATTAACAAATAACAAGTTTTCCCATAGCTTTCTTTGTCTCTCTGAAGGTAAATATTCTTCACAGATGTCAACTTCAGGAGAGCGCAAAGCTGATGGAATCTTCCTACCAGCCAAAAATTCTGATGTCCTACAGAGCGCCTAAACAAAGAAGAAGATGAGCTTTTTAGAGCAAATATAGATTCAACTTAGAAACATCCTCAAAATAGAACAACTCAGGAAACAAAGGATACACAGAAAGATTGCTGGGCATAAAACAAGGAATGAAGATTGAGAGTTTGGCACCTGAATACAGCAGAGCTAAAGTTAGAACTCTCTGGTAACACAAAGTCAAGTCAGTAGAGCCTTTCAAAGGCATGCAGTGAACTCCACGCAGCTGTATTACAGAGCTCAGAAGGTAGAGTTGAGCTGAAGCCAGCAACGATGGCTGCCACAAACCCCGGTTGAACAAATTCCAATTTTATCTACAAATAACTGCCAAGGACTTACAATGAAAAATATGGGCAAGCCTCCATTTCAGCATAGTTCTGCTGGAAACAAGCTGACCTTAAATGTTGATAATAGAAGACTTGAAATATACATATTTTTTTAAAGGAAGCAGGATTGCTGGTCTTAAAAAAACGGGTGTCCTCTCGAGAGTTTTATTTTTTAAAAGCACTTTAAAAATTCTGTTTAGGTAGTACAAATTCACCTAGGTAAAAGGAGGAATTATACTGGGGAACATGTCAAAATGTGGCCTGTAATTTTGCACACTTAGTCACTTGTTCATATAATTCTGTGCACACTCATTAGCACATGCAAATGATAGAATCTGCACATACAAGAAACAGTCCAAATCCTCAGCTGGTAGATCCACTGAAGTCAATTGATTTACATCTGCTGAGAATCTGGCCTGGTATTTCTGTGTGAAGATTCTCTCCTTTGCATGTGCCAATGACAGTGTGCGCAGAATTATATGTACAAGTGACTGAGTGTACACAATTACAGGCCACATTTTGACAAGGTGGTCCTTGGTATAATTCTGCTGAAATTATTTCATGCAGACGACTCTGTGCACAGAATTGAGAGTGTGACAGTAGAGAACAAGTTGTGGCCACTTTGAATATTTGACCTGCAAGGTGCATTCATACAAACTAGAGGCCAGAGCCTCAGATGGTGCAAATTATCTTGGGTTCATTGACATCACCTGGGTTGCGACGATGTACCCAAGCTGAAGATCTGGCCCTAGATTTCAGTGCAAGTTACTTCAAATGAAGAAACTAAAACTGAATAACAAACTCTTTGTTGAGAATAAATCATCTGACAATTTAGCATTTGCTTCTGTTCATGAATCACCTGTTGACCAATTGTGATTTCTGTGAATGTATTTGTCATTCCTAGGTATTCACACTGGAGTCTGTTTGAGGACTGTTCCCTTCAAGTATTTGCTCTTTGCATTATATGACTGGTGACGTGAGTCACATAACATTGTTTCTACCTCTGTGATTGGATATTTTTCTTAAGCAAGAGAAGAAAGAATAAAACATACTGAACTGCAGATAGCAACTGCTCTTGCTCCTACACATACTCTTGTTCACACATTAATTTGTGAGAGAACAGCCATTCTCCAGACTTGTGTATGAACAGAAACTTATTTGCATAAATGTTTGTGAACAGTGAATGCAAAGGAGCAGAAACACAGCCAGCTCAAAAAGGCATTTGGAGTTAAACGAACGCTCGCAAATGTCATTTCTGTATTATTTATATTCAACCAACACTTGCCAAGGCCTGGGAATCTCAAATGGCCACTTTAAGATTCAGTCAGAACTTGTTTCATGGTTTAACACTATCATGCCAAGGGGCCCTGTAGCAGGACTTCAGGGCTGCTCTGCAAATATAACCTTTCAGTGCTTTCATCTGCAATGCTTCCCCTCAATCCAACTGGCTCCTCTCCCAAACCCCATCTCCGGCTCCTCCTCGGACCTGTCTGGCTTCTTCAGATCATCTCCCAACATGCCTTTCAAGTCTCCCTCCAGCATAGGCTTCCAGTCCTTCCCCAACATAGCTGCCTTCCACTTCTCCCTAGCTTATCCCTTCAACTCCTTTCTGACCTAGGGTCTTCTCTAGTTCTCAGGCCTGACACTCTCTTGTGCCTGGCCCAGCAGTGATCTGCTCCATCTGACGCTCTCCCACTTTCCCATCCATGGTTCCATCAGACCCCGCTCTGAACCTCCAGTTTGCAGCCTACCGTTCCACCCACTTCCTCCATCCACTGCCTTCATTCCATTCTCCCTCCTGATGGTGATTCCACAAACTGTACCCCTCCTTTCCAGTTGCTGTTCAAATACCCTCTCTCTTCACCATCCGCCACTCCCCCCATCACCCACAATCCACCCTTCACCTGGTGACTACTCAACACTTTACTGGAAACTTGAGTTTTCTTTGTCCTGTATATATATATTGCATGGGAGTGGGAATTAAGGCACTGCTTCAGCAAAGCACTTAAGGACATGCTTGAAGATGAGCACAAGCTTAAGTGCTTTGCGGCCGGGGTACCTAAACGCCTCAGCGCTCTCCTGGCTGCTTACCCACAGCCAGTGTAGGTTGACTGCGTTGCCAAAGCATAGAGCTGTAATAATGAATGATGCCACTCTCCATGATTCTGAATGAAAGAAAAATATGTGCTGATTCTCCTCACGCAGTCGGACTTCTTTAGGATGTCCTATACTTTAAAGTGCTGAGATGCAAACAGACAAGGAAATCTTAGTAGAGAAATCCTCTAATCAAGCCTGATATTTCTTGGCTCAAGCAGTCGTACATCTTAAATACAGCTTGACAATGGAGGAATCTGCGTTTACATAAGGTGCTTAGTGGTACCAGTGTCATTAAGCTTCTTGATGGCTACAAAGCACACCTTCAAGCTGGCTAACTCAATGAACTACAGCGAAAATCATTGTAAAGAGATGCAGCCAGCATATCCTCACTGCCTGCTGCTTTCAGAGAACCCTATAACGGTCAAAATTGATTTTTTTAAGAGCAGGCAAGGTCAGAAACCCGTAAGACCATCCAATGCTAAGCAACCTTTAGAAACTTTAGCTTACAATTCTCTGCTGATTCTATAATCCTGGAGCAATCTCCCTACGGACAAGTGGGGAGGGTTTTTTTGCCTTTCTGTTGATCTGCAAAGTAGTGCATCAGCCTACGAGTAGATAACCTCGACTTGCTCTGCAGTTAACTCATGAACAGTTAACAGATGAACTCAAAAGTTTTTTCCACATTCAGTCACGTATTCATGTATTAATATGGGGTATGTCAGATTTCTTAAACAAACAGGATTCTCTGTGAAGCTCCCATGAAGGTAACTCCTTTATATTACCTCTCCAGAGAGAAAATCTCTATCTAAATGCATAAGAAAGGCAATCTCCAAAGGGGTAACTGAGCAGGGATTTTATTACTACTTTCTGAGCCTGACTCTCTTAGTTGGTGGTGCCGGGGTTCCAATTCTGACCATCCAATTGAGGTATCTTCTCAGTCACCCAAGAAGATCTTCTGAACTCTTGTGAAACTCTGAGGTCCTGAAAGAGACACAAGTGCCACACACCACACGGCACTGCACCATGCATTCCTTCTGCAGAAAGGGGCTTCCTCGTTTACATATATAGGTGAAATAATGTTTGACTCTCCTGCTACTCAGGTATCTGATGTGAAAGAGATTGGCTTCAAGAAGCCACAGGCAGTTTTTAGCTGCATCTGTCTTTTAAATATTATCTTACGGCACTTCATTTCACTGTAACTTGACAGATATGGATGTATATTACATAGTATTTATGCATTTTTATAAATATATATATACATACACACACACAAAGCACATATTGTACATAAGAATGGCCACACTGGTTCAGACGAAAGGTCCACCTAGCCCAGTATCTGGTTTTCTGACAGTGGCCAATGCCAGGTGCCCCAGAGGGAATGAACAGAATAGGTAATCATCAAATGATCCATCTCCCGTTGCTCACTCCCAGCTATCCTCCATGAATTTCTCATATTCTTTTTTTGAACCCTGTTATAGACTTGGCTTTCACGATATCCTCTGGCAAAGAGTTCCACAGGTTGACTGTATGTGGGCATAATACCCATTGAACGAACATCTAACAGACATGGCAGAAACTACATTTATTTTTCACCTTTGATCTTCTCCATCATGCTCTGGACTATGGTCTCCGCACCAGCCTCTGCAGGGGCTATGCTAAAGCTCCTCCTGTCACTGGTTTTCCCCCACAGCTATTAGGCTTATTTAAAAACAACCTACCACAAAACTCACTCTCCATCCCGCCTCCAAGATGTGACAACTGGGACCAGGTAAAGGCAGGGATTGAAAACTACATCCTTGGTGGCACGAAGAGGCCATACAGCCAACTTAACATCCAAACGAAGAGGCCATACAGCCAACTTAACATCCAAACAGTTCATCCTGCATAAATTTAATTCCTGGGTGACATACCACCACCATCCCCAGCCGCCCCTTCCTCACCCCCAGGTACTCTAAGTTGCAACAGAGAATGAACTGGTTCCCAGCTGGATCCAGGATCCACAATGGGAAAAGCTACTTTTCCCCCCACTGTGACCGGTCTTGAACCTAGTACAATTTGTTTGGACCAGAGACTGTGGGCAGATATGCACAACCCTGGACCAGTGGCAGTTTACAGATGGATATTAAAATGAGCTTTTGGGGCTAGAAATGAGTGCTATTTCCCTTGGGAGAGTTAGGATTCCTGGCTTTAACAGTACAAAGTATTTGATCCTAATCCTGGAAGGCTATCAGATAGTAGAACTTAAATTGTGACATCCAGATTTATATAAACCCCATTTTGAAAAATGGGCATGCTCAAATCCTGGCTAAGCCAATGCAGAGCAGATAATATTTACTTTGATAAGGAGCCAAAAGATCCAATGAATGAGATACCTTGCTAGGAACAGTGTCAGGACATGGCAAAGCATGTTAAAAGCTGCTGTTTCCTGGAACTAAAGCCTCTCTGGAACTGTTGCCAGCTTGCACTCACCGTTCCTGCACCCATGATGAAACTGGGGAGCTAAGAAGAGGGATGACTTAACTAATTGTCTCCTGGCTTTTACAGTTTGCACCGGTAGGATATGCAATCTAAGTTAATTAAGGTTTTCTGGTGAGTATTTCCCATGTGTAGGTCCCCCTCCCCAAATACACATGAATCCGAGAGGTATTTCACATGGACATCTATCAATGTTAATATGTCTCTTCCCCATTACACACTCCCAACCAAGACCCAAGGTCTCAGCCTAGGTTCCCCTCCAGCGCCAAAGAGCTGCATGCCTGTTGTTCACCTTTAGAGCCTTTTCCCCCATGCTCCTCTCCATGCACATCCTTTTCCTGCAGCATGACCTCCACTCTACCATACTTTCTTACTCCTCCAAGCTTCTAAACATACACATAAACAAGCATACGTCTGAATCACTGCTAACGTAGCCCAATGTTTATACAAGATCAGAGCACTAGACTTGCCGACTCATGATTTTGTCATGAGTCTCAGGATAGTGAGTTGGGTTTTTTTCCCTTAAAGCCCCAGCTCCTGCAGTTAGGTGATTACATGAGAATCTCAGCTTCTGTTTAATACGTAAGTTTATAGACTTCGTAGTTGCAGAGAAAAGTCTTAAAACATGAACCCTAAAGCTCAAAATTCAAATAAACAGAACCCAACATTTATTATTTTTAAAAATCTCATTGTTAAGCCAATCTCATGATGTTTGATTGCTTGGAGCTGGAAATACAGATATTGATATATACTAATATTTAAAAGCTGAATGTGTTATGGGGAATTGGAGAGTGGTACATAGGGAGGAGCATTCTTGGAAGTGGGGATAGAAGTGAAATAGGAAAGATGTTCACTCATAGACTTTAAGGCCAGAAGGGACCATCGTGATCATGTTGTCTGACCTCATACATATCACAGGCCAAAGAACTTTCCCCACCCACTCCTGTAATAGTCCCATAGGTCATTCATCACAATGGAGCTATGTGACCCAAAGATCAACCCAATGCCAGAAGGCAAGGGGCTCACTGGTATCTGGTAGTGAGTTTCAGGTGGTCTGACAAGTTCAGTGCATCCCATTTCACTTATGTCACAATCTTTATCTACTAGGTGCCTTGGGAGGTATCATCGGAAAACCAACACACACTGATCATTAATACTCTTCTGTGGTGTATATACGGTAAACACTCAAAGGACTGCACGAATGTGAATAAAATATGGGACTAAAATGTGTTTGAACCAGACAAATGTAGGCAGTACGTAAACAGGTTTTTTTCCCAGACAAAGGAAAGGCCGACGCCTCCATCCAGGCGCAATCACAGACAACTGGCACTCACAGTCATTAGCATATTGGAGGCTGCAGGGACAGGTCAAATTGCATTGTAGAAACTACCAGCAGGGAAGAAACTATCATGGAACTTTATCCATCAGAATCCCTGACACCTTTCCTCACAGCAGGAGCAATGGACTATAAAAGAGAGCGGCAAAGAACCTCAAGTTATGTTTCACCTAAGATGACAAAGGAACACATAGACTTTGTGGGGGATCTTGACCAAAGGCATGGTCAGCTATCTTGCTGGAAGGAAGTGTGGTAAGAATCTTTCCTTGAACCAAGACTGTAGTTTTATTAATCTTAGGCATTAGAACGTGTTTTTCACTATTATTTGCTTGTAACCAATTCTGACTTTATCCCTTACACTTGAACTCACTTAAAATCCTCTCTTTTTTTATAATAACCATGTTTTATTTTTAATCTAAACCCACCAAGTGCTGTGTTTGAATTGAACTGACTTAACTCCAGTTAAAGCAAGAAACTGCAGTGTTTTTGTCTCTTTAAAGGAGCAATGGGCCTTATTACATTTCTAAATGTTCCAGGAGAGGCCTGAACATTTCAGGGCAGATGGTTTTAGGAATATTTGGGATTGGGGGTGTGTTGGGGTCACTTGGCTAATAGTAACCAAGGCTGGTACAGATGCACGTATGGCTGTGATGTAACAAGCAGGCTTCTAGAGTCAGAATTGCTATACCAGGGCTGTTTACCACAGAAACAAGCTGGGGAGGCAATATCTTTTATCAGACCATCTTCTGGTGGCGAGCTTACACACAGCTCTTCTTCAGGCCTAATTCTCATCTGCCACTTCCACTAGTGTCAAAAGGAGCTGAGGCCATAAACCAGGCCACTTACTTAGGTGTTTAAATGGGGATTTAGGTGTCTAACTTTAGAAGCTATGTTTGAAAAATCTTATTTTAAATTTTAACTCACTGGATGATTTTATTTTTATTGTGTGTGTTACAATAGAGCCCAGAGGCCACAACAACGGCGGGGTACCCATTTTATGTAAACACCATGTTTTAATCACCAATAACATTTTCAATAAAAACATTTTGGAAACCCATTTTCTTCTTTACACATATTCAAAATTCAGAGAGAGCACCTTTTCAAATAGGTAAAAAGCATCTTCCGTTACTACATGGATTACAAACAGATCTGGGCAAATACTGCAATATATTTCCTATGAATATTCATTTGAGTTTTAAAATGAATTTACCTTGAATGTGTTCATGCCCGTTTTTGTGTTCAGTTTCTGAAAACGCTCTAGCAAATGATTTTACTGGCAGGAAAGTTCACTGAAAATTGTTTCAAAACGATGTTTCTGTTCTCTGATGAAAAGAGTCTGAAGTCTTAGAATCAACGTTCTGAAAGCATGAATATGTGCATCAGAAAACCGATTGATTCATCCCATCAGAGAACAGAAACATGCTGTATCTCATATATAGGTCTAATAATAACTAGCCAACGGCACTCAAACTTTTAATGACAAAGGATCACAGCTAATTCTTTACTGTTTACATTGTTTGAGAAATGATTGGTAGAAATCATACAAGTACTCATAATCAGAACAAGAGGTGAAATTTGTTGAATAAGTTACTCATTATAAAATTATTTGTCTGGCTCTGCTGGCAAATACACAGTAGGAAAAAGATCTTCCTTTCTCATATGTCTGGATGCCAAGTATGTAACAGCTAAATATTAAAGAAATACCTTTTGTCCCTGTTCATCACCTATTAGAAGAAAGCTGTCTTTGGCACAAAACTTACCAGTAGCATGAAAGAATTTTCTTGTACATTTTCTTCTATTCAGCACTGATTGAACATTGCGCATATGTATTTTATTATACATGCTACTTAAAACTTCATTTTAAATTCTTTTACTGAATAATTTTCTTTCATGCCTAGAACTGTGGATACAGAAACAAAACATATCACCATATTTATGCTGATTTATTCCCAATCCTCAAGTGTCTTGATAATTAACATCACTGTATTTTGTAACCATGCATTACACAAAATCTTTTTCTAAACATGTAGCTGTAAAAAATTGTTAGTGCTTGTCACTTTAGAACTAGAAATTAGTTCTAGGCATTGCAGTATGTTAATACTGAAGGTTCATACCTTTAAAATGAATACAACAAGTACGTGACGCTAACACATACTAATAATGTTTGAGAGACACCAATTATATTAAGATCAATATCCATCATCGCTCTGGAATAAGAAATCAATTGTACTCACATAATGAAGACCTTTTACATACAAAACAGAATCTTCAGCCATCCACTCAAATAATTTTAGCTTATTTCAGTTGCTAATCAGTCACAGTGGCATGACTAAATTTACAGAAAAGTTAAAAATGTAGAGTTAATTTTAGTGTCACGATATTTGGCATCGTCTACGTAGAACAGAAAGAACATATTTCTGGTGACATGAAAGCCAGATTTAGAAGAGAGATTGACAATAGCCATGAATTTGGCTCATCCTATTAGCGATTTTTTCAACATGATTGAAAATTTAAGAGCGCTATTGGGTGAAATCACAGACTCTTTCCCCATTCATATTATTCATGGCCTTCTCTAACTCTGCAGCCCCATCTATGTAAGAAGCAAAGCACAATGCTGGAGATCCAAAACTGGATGGCTTTAGTGGAAAAATCATTTTTCGAAATGCCCAAATTCCCTGAAACTACTGATTTGCATATCAGTGGATACATCCTCCTGGGGTATGGTAGATAGATTAATTTCCATGCAGTTTAGTGACTATACATCTGTAATAGACTAGTAATGTTCCCCTGTAATCAGTTATTGATCTGGCTGAAATGGAGTGGGTTTTGCTGACTCACAGGCCCAGCTGGCTTCTTACTTACGCCGTGTGGCTAGAAGGGAGGTGGCGGGAGGGGTCAGAGAGAACGAGGGTTTGGGACAGACAGGATCCTGAAGGAAGGAACCTTAGGAATAGCCAAGCCTGGAGAAAAGATTTGAACTGGGGTCATGTAACCACAAGGGATGACAAGCCAGAGAAGAAGGGTTAAGCTGGTGTCCTATGTAGTGATATTTAGGGACTGGCTTTAAAGCAGGCCCCAGCAGGGGTGGCTTTTTTCCTATTTATTATTGTTCTGTTCAGCTTTTTATATTGCACCCAACCCCATTCAACTACAATAGTTAGGTACTTTGGTACAATTGTACACTATTGATGATGGAAGGCAATTGAAGCTATTCTGATTTACCCCAAGTGAGGATGTGGCTCCTTGTGTTAAATTCTCCTTTAGACATGCTGGTACAAATCCAGAGAGTGGCCACTGGATTTTGATACTGCTGGGAGAGTTGAATTTGGCCCCTTTTGCGTTACTCTTCACAATTGTATAAATCTACACTAGTAAGTCTTTATAGAAATAAGTGACTATTGTGTAATGTGACCATATCAAGTCTGAAAGACATCTGCTACCTCAGGTCTTGTTGCAATGTATAAATAGGTTCTCTGTATACTTCAGTTTCCCCTCACTATATAAATATGCCAGTCTTATTTAATGCATCTGAAAAACCAGACAGACAGAATTAGCCTATGGCCATGAGTGTGTATCCAATGGTGCTTCAGAAAAGGCAGCAGTGTTACTACAGAGGATGCACTGTTATCTGGTTTGTAGCAGGAGTTCAAGCAATGCTCTCTTATGACATCAAGAGGACAGAAACTAAGTGCTGGATATACCTTTCAACATGTTGAGGTTCACCCCTCACTTTTGTCTCCCCAGCTCTTGTTAATTTGTCCTCATTCCTAACATTTCAGAAGAAAGGGGATGGTGGAATGAGGAAAATGAATGGGACATGGTAATACCAGGGTTCAAGGAATGACAGAGCTGGGTCACTCTGGTGAGGGAGTGGCACAATGTGTTTAAATAAACAGTCAAGGTGAAAATCTTAAAGGACACAAAATGTACTATAGAATCTCTATGGATAGAAAATCCATGACTGAATAATAAGGGTACAGCAAGAGGAACATACTACCAACCACCTGACCAGGATGGAGACAGCGGTTGTGAAATGCTGAGGTTAAAGAGGCTATAAAACCAGAAAATGCAATAGTAATGAGTTATTTCAACTATCCTCATCTTGTCTGGGTAAATGTCACCTCAGGCTTGATGCAGAGATAAGAGTCCTAGATGCCACTAATGATTGCTAGCCCTGGAACCCACAAAGGGAGAGGCAATTCTAGATTTAGTCCTATGTGGTGCTCAGGACCTGGTCCAGGAGGCAGCTACAGTTAAACCACTCAGTATTAGTGTTTTTAAATTTAGCATCCTTATAAGGGGGAAAATATCAAAACCCACCACCACAACATTTAACTTTAAAAAGGGGAACTACACAAGAATGACAACTCTAGCTGGACAGAAACTAAAAACCAGCCACGAGGGTAAAGTGCTTGCAAGCACTTGGAGATTACTTAAAAACATCATAGTAGGGGCTCAGACTAAATGTATACCCCAAATCAAAAAAAGGCAGTAGAAGGACCAAAGGAGTGCCACAATTGCTAAACAGCCGAGTAGCAGAGGCTGTTAAAGGCAAAAAGGCATCCTTTAAAATTTGGAAGTGAAATCCTAATGAGAAAAATAAAGAGCACAAAATCTGGCAAGTAAATCGTTAAAGAATAATAAGGCCGGGCAAGAAAGAATTTGGGAAACAACTTGCAAAAAACACGAGGTAACAGTAACTTATTTTTAAGTGAATCAGAAGCAGGAAGTCTGCCAAGCAGGCGGTCACTAGATGACACAGATGTTAACGGAGCACTCAAGGAAAACAAGGCCATTGCAGAGAAGCTAGGTGAATTCTTTGCATCAGTCTCCACTGCAGAGGATGTGGGGGAGATACCTGCACCAGAGCTGTTCTTTTTAGGTGACAAATCTGAAGTACAATCATAAAATGATGTGTCAATAGAACAAATTGAAAATATAAACAGTAATAAGTCACCAGCACCAGACAGTATTCACCCAAGAGTTCTGAAGGAACTCAAATATGTAACCTATCACGGATACTAGGTGTCTGGAAGGTAGCTAATGTACCCGGATTTGTTTAAAAGGGCTTCAGAGGATATCTGGGCAGTTACAGGCTGGTGAGCCTAACTTCAGTATCAGGCAAATTATTAGAAACTATAGCAAAGAACAGAATGATCAGACATGGATAAACACGAGTTTTGGGGAAGAGACAACACAGTTTTTGTAAAGGGAAGTTATGCCTCATCAATCTATTAGAATTTTTTGAGAGACTCAACAAGCATGTGGATAAGGGTGATCCAGTTAATATAGTGTACTCGGATTTTCAGAAAGTCTTTGACAAGGTTTCTTACCAAAGGCTCTTAAGGAAACTAACTAACTATGGGATAAGAGGGAAGGTCCTCTCATGGATCAGTTGCTGTCTGAAAGATAGGAAATAGAGGGTAGAAATAAAGGGTCGTTTTCACAATGGGGAGAGGTAACCAGCAGGGTCTCCCAATGATCTGTATTGGGACAAGTGTTGTTCAACATATTCATAAATTATCTGAGAAAGGAGATGAACAGTAAAGTGGCAAAGTTTGCAAATGATATAAAATTATTCAAGACAGTTAAGTCCAAAGCAGACTGTGAGGAGTTACAGAAAGAACTTGCAAAACTGGGTGACTGGACAATAAAATGGCCGATTACATTCAACGTTGAGAAGTGCAAAGTAATGCACACTGGGGAAAAATAATCCCCACTGTACATCTACAATGATGGGTTCTAAATTAGCTGTTACCACAAAAGAAAGTCACCATGGATAGTTCTCTGAAAACTTCAGCTCAGCAGCAGTCAAAAAGTCTAACAGAATGCTAGGACCTATTAAGAAAGGGATAAAAAATAAAACAGAAAACACCATAATGCCACTATGTAATTCCATGGTGTGCCCATACCTGGAATATTATGTCCCATTCTGGTTGCCTCATCTCATAAAGAGTATAGTGGAACTGGAAAAGTTTCAGAGAAAGCCAACAAAGATGATCAAGGGTATGGAACAGCTGCCATATGGGGAGAGACTAAAAAGATTATGATTGTTTAGCTTAAAGAGATGAGTAAGAAGGGAAATAACAGAAGTCTGTAACACCATGACTAGTGTGGAGAAAGTCAATACAGAAGAGTTATTTAATGTTTCTCACCATACAAAAACCAAGGGTCACCTGATTAAATTAACGGGCAGCATGTTTAACACAAACTAACCTGTGGAACCTGTTGAGATGGGATGTTGTGATGCCAATTTATAACTGGATTCAAAAAAGAACTGGATACGTTCATGGAGGATAGGTCCATTGGTGGCTATTAGACAAGAGACAGGGGTGCAATCCCATTCCCAGGTGACCCTAAACCTCTGACTTACAGAAGTAGGAAGTGGAAGACAGGAGTGAATCGTTCCATAATTGTTGTGTTCTGTACACTCCCCTTGAGGCTTTAGTTTGGAAACAGGACACCGGGCAAGATGGACCATGATCTGACCCTGTATAGCAGCTCTTGTGTTCTTAACAATCAGTGCTTTTCAGAATTTCATACTTCTAGCAGAAAGAATCAAAGAAACACCCCCTTTCTCTCAAGGAATAAATGCCCTGTCCTCTTTGCTTGAATTGCAAGCACATCCTTCTTGAGGCCCACCTTATCCCATGGTGTGCACCCATAGCATATTAACGCTTGTGCTTGTCATGTGGGAAAAGAGCTGGGTCCAAGCAAACCTTGTAAAATCCATTTTGCTCCTTGCTGCTAAAAATGTGGGTCTTTTCCTTAATACAGAACAAAGACCTGTACACAGAGTAAGTCAAACTCTGTAGCCATGTGATTTAACATTAGGTAAAAGAGTGCATTTAAAGCAGCTTGCACACTGAATTTTCCCAACACACGTCAATTATAGCAACAATTGCATTAAATAACCATTTGCTAATGCACTAAAACATTGTTCATTTTCTCAGTTTGGGTCTGATCCTGACCCTACTTAAGTCAATATCAAAACTACAGTACTACTGGGCTTGGGTTACGTTAGGACTTGCATGTACAAGGTCCTTTTCAAAAAAGGAAAATGTAGCAGTATTACAAGTTAACTACCTTAGTAATATGAGACAATACAGGAGCATTGATCCAAGTTACCATGTACCTTGGATCCAATAGAGTCACCATGCATTGAACCCAAAATATGCTAAATTGCAGAATTACTGCAAAATAAACTTGTTACCAACTCAGGTTTTGAAGAGTCTACTGGTATAAGAAGAAAACATGATACAAAGCCATGCAAAGAATGAGAGGAGAATTTGGGTGTGGGGGGAGAGAAATAAAGATTCAAGACTGATTTTGAACCTAGCAGTATACTGTAGTCCAACCAAGAATATTTCAAAGGCACTCAGGTTCCTTGCCTACCACATAATGCATTCATCCAATTAGGCACTTGTTCATTTGCTTCATATTTAGTAAGTATTTAAGCAGGTGAACATATCATAGATTCAAAGGCCAGGAGGGAACACTGTGTCAGTCTAGTCTGACCTATTGCATAACACAGGTCAGAAAACTTCCCCAAAATAATTCCTAGAGCAGATCATTTAAGAAAAATATCCAATCCAGATTTGAAACTTGTCAGTGATGAAGAATCCACCATGGCCCTTGGTAAATTATTCCACTGGTTAAGTACCTTCACTGTCAAAAATGTATGTCTTATTTCTAGTCTAAGAGACCACAGAAATGGGCTATTTGCAAAGAGGTGGCAGGTTAAAGATGGGGAGTATCTAACAAGCATTAGATGGTGTCCAAATGAACGAAGAGATTGTTTTTAATTAAAAAGTGATCAACATGAGGTCTCTCTCTTGTTAACACCCTATCCATGGTTTTTCAGGTAACAGGGTGTATACTAGGGCAGGAGAGGCTTGCCTTTACCATCCATTGGCCACATTCCAGCTTTTGTTGCCTCATGTGCGAGGACTGGCCAGAATCCCATTAGGAAGATCAGTCCCTGCTCCCTCCCAATGCCACTATAATTGAGGTGAGGGCAAGGTCATGACTCCTCCCTTTCTCAACAGAAGACCATGGCTAGACGTGGAGAGGTCAACATTCTGTACTCATTGCAATGTGGAAGACCTGTTGCTTTGATATATCAGAGTCTTCTGGAGAAATTACTGCTGATTCAGCCAGAATAAATCTCAGAAGCTCCATTAGTAACGTGACCTCTCCAGTGCTTGTGAGGGTGTGCAAAGTGGAATCTAGCTCTATGTCAGGAATGTATGATGCATACTGAACGCACCTCTATTAGGTGATAACATGCCACTATTAATTTCAAATGGAAAACATCTTGCAATAACATGGTCTAGCACATAATTTGAATCCTTCCCATGCTATCACACATTGCTTAGAACACAAACAAGACTCTGCCATACCTGTCTGTCTTGGGCTTCTCTTGGATGTCCTTTTTGTTGTTAAATCCCATTAGTTTTCCTGCTCTAGGTATTGTTTGTTAGAGTGATTCTTTTGGTTGACCCCTTCTCTGTGTTCCTTGAGCTGACCAGTAATTGTACCCCTGCCACGGCAGGTACTCTGGCTTCATTGTTAACTCATCCCAGATATTTTCATCTTCTCTGTTCTAGATAGCTTGAAAAGTTAAATAGTTGAATTCTCTGATGAATCTCATAATTTGTTATAATTTCAATACAGATGTCTGAAAGCCTTTGAAAGGAAATGCCTTAGGAACATACACGGTATTAAATGCAATGAATTTATAACAAATTGGAGTGTCAGAGAGTCAACAATTCCTTATCTCCCAAGTTATCCCAGCACAGAACCTCATGGTGAGCTCTCAACACAAAGGGTGATATTTACTAGAGCTGTCGATTAATTGCAGTTAACTCACGTGATTAACTCAAAAAATTAATCATGATTAATTGCACTGTTAAACAATAGAATACCAATTGAAATTTATTAAATATTTTTGGCTGTTTTTCTACATTTTCAAATATATCAATTTCAATTGCAACACAGAATACAAAGTGTACAGTGCTCACTTTATATTATTTTTGGTTACTAATATTTGCACAGTAAAAATGATAAACAAAAGAAATAGCATTTTTTAATTCTGTAATGCAATCTCTAACATGAAAGTGCAACTTACAAATGTAATGTTTTTGGTAACATAACTGCACTCAAAAACAAAACAATGTAAAACTTTAGAGCCTACACGTCCACTCAGTCCTTCTTGTTCAGCCAATTGCTAAGAGAAACAAGTTTGTTTACATTTATGGGATATAATGTTGCCCACTTCTTAATTACAGTATCACCTGAAAGTGAGAACAGGCTTTTGCCTGGCAATAGCAGTTGTCGCAAGGTATTTATGTACCAGATGTACAAAAGAGTCACATGCCTCTTCATGCTTCAGCCATCGTTCCAGAGGACATGATACCATGCTGATGACACTTGTTAAAAAAATAAATGTGTTAATTAAATTTGTGACTGAACTCCTTGGGGGAGAATTGTATGTCCCCTGCTCTGTTTTACCCCCATTCTGCCATATATTTCACGTTACAGCCGTCTTGGATGATGACCCAGCACATGTTGTTCATTTTAAGAACACTTTCACTTCAAATCTGACAAAATACAAAGAAGGTACTGATGTGTAATTTCTAAACATAGCTATAGCACTCCACCCAAGATTTAAGAATCTGAAGTGCTTTCCAAAATCTGAGAAGGACGAGGTGTGGAGCATGCTTTCAGAAGTCTTAAAAGAGCAACACTCTGATGCAGAAACTACAGATCCTGAACCACCAAAAAAGAAAATCAACCTTCTACTGGTGGTATCTGACTCAGATAATGAAAATGAACATGCGTCAGTCCGCACTGCTTTGGATTGTTATCGAGCAGAAACTGTCATCAGCATAGACGCGTGTCCTCTGGAATGGTGGCTGAAGCATCAAGGGACCTATGAATCTTTAGCACATCTGACATGTAAATATCTCGCGACGCCGGCTACAACAGTGCCATGAGAATGCCTGTTCTCACTTTCAGGGGACATTGTAAACAAGAAGCATGCAGCATTATTCCCTGCAAATGTAAACAAACTTGTTTGACTGAGCAATTGGCTGAACAAGAAATAGGACCGATTGGACTTGTAGGCTCTAAAGTTTTACATTGTTTTATTTCTGAATGAAGTTATTTTTTTGTTCCGAATTCTACATTTGTAAGTTCAACCTTCACATGATAAAGAGATTGCACTAGAGTACCTCTATTAGGTGAACTGAAAAATACTATTTCTTTTGTTTTTTATAGTGCAAATATTTGTAATAAAAAATAAATATAAAGTGAGTACTCTACACTTTGTATTCTGTGTTGTAATTGAAATCAATATATTTGAAAATGTAGAAAACATCCAAAAATATTTAAATAAATGGTATTCTGTAACTGTTTAACAGCGCAGTAATCACAGTAATTTTTTTAATCGCTTGACAGCCCTAATATTTACATATCAACAGTAAAGACACTATTGCTAATCAAGGGCTGTGTAATGATGATATCGGGCCATGTCGCTGAATAAGATACTAAGAAGAATGTTTGTTATTAATAAGAGCTTCCTCTCTGTTTTTAGCAGCTAAAACCAAAGACTGACACTTTCCCAGGGGGATTATAGAATGAAGGAGCAACGAACCTGAGAACTTTCCTCTGTTGAAAGGGTGCTGTTTGCAGACCAAGCCATTTTTAAAATGAGATCAGTGAGCGTGCTGTCAATGTGAATCATTTGTTCAAAACATTCTACTTCAGAAGTGCTAAGCGTAAGGCCGTGGCTCTGCAATGAATATTTATTCCAAGACAACACCACACAGCAATGAAGGGCATAGAAGTTAAAAGAATTGTTTCAGTGAGAATACAGAGTGAAGAGGCATATGTAAAACAGCCATTATGTGGCGATAGCAGGGGCTGGTGAATTAAAATGTACTCTCTTTTAAGGAAGACCTAAGACTGCTCCTTGTACCATTACAACTTTGCTGGCTAGGATGCCTACGAGTGTGAATTTACCCAATACATTATACATACAGAAGCATCTTTACATTGTTCCACTAGGAAAATTCAGAGTTTGTTCAATAGCCCACATAGTTTTCCATTTGCTACATGCAGCTGCGAGGGGCGGGGGGATGGGGGAAGGCTGGAGTTAGAACACTGTCACTAAGGCTCCTCAACTTTTCATGTACCATTTTCAATAGAATGGAGTCTTTTTTTTGTTTAATACTGTTATTATTAATTATTATTATTATTATTAAACCAACAAGGTCTCCTAGGTAAAGCTAGTCTGTGTGAGCTGTGAAACCTTGACTTATGATAAAGGGTGAGTGACTTTTCGAGTGGTTAGGAAACCCTTTTGCATCAAAGAAAAAGAACCTCTGGAAGTCAAAAATGTTAAGAATGCCCTTCAAAGGGGATGCTGAATTCAGGAAGACTCAATCAAAGGTCATGCTCTGTAGTAAATATAACCTACATTTCCTGAGAGATGTTTGTTCAGGGATTGGAGGGGAGCAAGTATTGTTTCAGTCAATCAGCACTGGATAGCAAAGGGTTAGTTCCCTTTATCTGCTCCACTGGAGAGCTAGTTGTTAGTCAAAGCAGGTTGGAGGAAGCATTATTACTGATGTTGTTTCATGAGAGAGCATGCGAGAAATTCCGTCATGGGAATATTCTACCAAAGATACTTTATTCTTTATATTTCTTGCCTTTACTTCTTTTAGCCTTATTCATTTCACAGATTTAAGCCTGAGGAATATTCATTAAAAAGGTACATTTTCTCAATGCTGAAAGTAACCTGAGTGTGAGAGAGATTTTTCCAGTTGGAAACCTGCTTTTAAGGTGCTTTATGGGCCACATCTCAGCTGCTGTAAATCAGCATAGCTCCATTCTGGGCCAATACCACTGCACAAAGCCGATTGTTAGAGAGCGATATGGGACAGAGCTGTCAGCTGGCGGGAGTTAGCCAAGTAAATATGGTCCATCCTGTTAACAGGGGCAGGAGTGACAGTTGTGGGAGAAACACCCATCTCGGAGCCTCTGAAAAGCTGAGCAAATGCAATTCCCAGGTGACCCTGAAGAGCCTCGCTGTGATGTGGTATGCGTGTGTGGATTCAGGCATTGAATTGATTCACAACATCTTAAATGGCTTTCCTCCCACTGTCCCCATCATGCTTGCTGTTGGGAATATTTTATAGCTTCATAGACTTCAAGGCCAGAAGGGACCATCATGATCATCTAGTCTGACCTCCGGCATATCACAGGCCACAGAAACTCACCCATCCATTCCTGTAACAGGCCTAACACCTCTGGCTGAGTAACTGAAGTCCTGAAGTGAAGTGAAAACTCTTATGCTAGTGATATACTTACAAGCAGGTTATTCCCTAATTCATCCCCACCCCCATGTTAAAAATGGCTGGTTTCTAGATGGGGGCTGCAAGCTATCAAAGATTTAGTTAGATATTTTACACCTTAAAACATATTTTTCAGGGAGGTAGACAAGTAGGCAAAGGGAAAGGGGCAGTGGAGAACAGCATTGTATAGCATAGCTATGTAATTTCTTCCTGATGAGCTGTTAACATCTTACAACACCTAATAAGAAGAACGGTGGAGTGGTTAAGGCATTAATTTGGGAGACATGGATTCAATTCCCCCCTCTACCATAGCCTGGGCAAGTGACTTGGTCCTTCTGTGCCTCCTTCCCATCTGTAACACTCCACCCCTTACATACTATACAGGGATAGGTCCTAGGGTAATGGGGGCCATGTAAGTACCTAAAATAGAGTAAGAGGAAGAAAGGGGCTCAGGGAAATTCTGATCTCATTGATAGGTCAGTAGAGTTACTCTGGATTTGCACTGGAATCAGAGCCTGGCCCTGGTTGTTTTCATAGACCACATTCAGTTACAAGCTCATTGAACCCATGCCTTCCCTTCTGAATCCCATGGGAGTATTCCTCTGTTTAAAGTTAATCACGTGCTTAAGAACCTTGATTGCTCGGAGCAGGAGTGCTCGGCACCTGGCAAGACTGAGCCGCTGGTGCTGTTCTTGGCTTGTGGTTTTCTTTTCTTTTTAAATACTCAATATAAATATGAATGAAACATCTTCACACATACGCCAACCTCTGAGACATAAGGTTAGAGACTGTGATTTAATCAGTTGTGCCCTTTTGTGTCCGGAAAAAGTAATCAGCTCTAGCTTTCTCTACTTTGGCTTTTTGGTCTCTGCCACCACTTTTAGATCATACGCTATCTATTCAAGGTACTTATAGAGGCTCATCAGTGTAGTATCTGAACACAGCACAGTTTTGATGCACTTATCCTCAAAACACCCTGGTGAGGAAGAGCAGTGCTATTATCCCCATTGTACAGATGGGGAACTGAGGCACAGAGAGGCTAAATCAGTGGTTCTCAAACTTTTGTACTGGTGACCCCTTTCACATAGCGAGCCTCTGAATGTGACCCCCCTTGTAAATTAAAAACACTTTTTAATATATTTAACACCATTATAAATGCTGGAGGCAAAGCGGGGTTTAGGGTGGAGGCTGACAGTGCATAACCCCCCATGTAATAACCTCATGACCCCCTGAGGGGTTCCGACCCCCAGTTTGAGAACCCCTGGGCTAAGGGACTTGCCCAAGGTCACACAGAAAGTCTGTGGCAGAGCACAGATGTGAAATAGGGTCTCTCAGCTCTTAGGCTAATGTCCTAATCACTGGACCATCCTTCCTCATTAAATATGTCCCCACAGCCACAAACGACCATGTAGGGTTTGGACCTTCAATGACATTAAATTGGGCACAGTTCAGCCCAGAATCTACACTGCTTTTTCCCAGGCAGTGGGAAATCGGGCTGTGAAAAACGAACAAAACAGAAACACCCATGTTGGCTAGAACTTCCCCTACCCTAGGAAGAGGGGAGGGGGAAATGTAGATGTGGAGCCAGAGAAGTGAGTGACACTGGATGGGTGGGGCTCCTTGCAGGAATTAAAGCAACACTTCATGGCCTGGTCCCCTAACACAGGTAATGGGGGTGATACTGCCTGCCCGCCCACGGGTTGAATCACTTCTCCAGTGCAGACAGCTTAGCTGCTGCAACAAGGGATCAGTTCCATCTGCCTGTGAGAGCTTTGGTGAACCTGGCCCACTGTTTTTTTCATTCATTCCTTTTAAAAGTAGAAGTCATTCTGGAAGATTATGAGTCGTAATTATTTACGAGAAAGGGGTTGGAACCAAATCCCCAGCTCTGAATACCCTTGAATTCGGTATCCAAACTTCATAGCTGGGAATTATACAATGGGATAAATTGAACCCTACATCCAAACATCTTTGGGGTGAGATCAGGACCCAATCCATATTTTGCAGTTTGGGCCCATCTCTATTATTCACCAGAGGGACCACAGAGACTTATTGAGGAGCTGTTTCTATTAGTGTAAAATGTGTACTTGCTAGTTTAAAGACCTCAAGCTTTCCACAATCTCAAACACATCTTGAGAAATAAATTCTTCCGCCCTCTCTCCTTATTCTCCACTAATTTACACAGGTATTAATATAATTAAACCACAGAACTGGATTCATAGGACTGATTTTTTGAGAAGAAAGTTGGCACCTTTAATTACACACCCACCAGTACTATCAATAGTCACACAGTGCTGTGAACGTTGAAAGGGACATTCAGTGTGACCAACTGAAGACACAGGCGTTGCCTTTGGTGACAAAATGGGGACAAAACAGACCATCTGTCTGACAATTTGTCCAGATGTCCTACCTTTCTCCTCCCCCTTGGGAGAAGCAGTGGTTGTGGTGTCAGTCATTCTATTTCTAGGCACAAAGGAACCCAGCCAGTATCAAGGGCAAGCATGGATGCTAATATGCAACAAGCATCTCCTTAACACTTTCTATCTAATCAGGTTTCCTGTTGGCTGATGAGAGCTGCCATACCTCATTATGAGCTGCTATCACAGATTTTTTGTTTCAGTCCAGACTTTGCCATGCTTGTTTGCTTTTTCATGTAAAAAGGTTATGTATGCCCTGAGGAAGGCTGAATGTTACAAAAAAAAAAAAAAAAAAAATCACATGAAAACAGAACTTTGGGCAAGAGGCCAAACTCTTGGATTATAGGACTGTGACTAACCAATGGTGGGTTTTTTTTTTAAAAACTCTCTCATAGCCTCTGTACTAACACAACTCAAATTAGTTTCCCAGAAGCAGACTTCTCTTTATGTGACCATGTTTTGTAAAGATAGCAGCAGCTTATGTTTAAACTATTTAAGAGAACAAATAGTTGCAAAATGTACCTCAGATGGCCTTTCCAATGCTAGTAGCATATTCCTGGCTTGACTGAAGCTACAAAATTGCTCTGTATTTTGCTATTGCTTGAATGTAGCATAGAAGAATGCACAAAAACCCAGGGGCCAGCACTCAGAGATAATGTTGACTCCTCTTGATTTGTGCCCTCCTAGAGATCCATGACATTGTAAACTATGAGAAGGAATCCAGAAAAACAAAGTTAAAAGGCTGCAGAACA
Organism: Lepidochelys kempii; assembly: GCF_965140285.1. Classification (NCBI taxonomy): domain Eukaryota; kingdom Metazoa; phylum Chordata; order Testudines; family Cheloniidae; genus Lepidochelys; species Lepidochelys kempii. The sequence continues at coordinate 96,557,953 of NC_136388.1, read as the reverse complement.
AAACTGGCTTTTCTCCTTTTACCTACTCCATAGGCCCTTGGGACATCAAGGAAGGAACCTTAGATCCAGAGTCCAGACAGACAGGCATTGTTGTGCTCAAGATGGGCCTGAATCACACCTTGGGATCTGCAGTCTTTAAATCAAGAGTTGAGGACTTCTGTGACTCATCCAGAGGTTTTGGGCCTATAGCAGGAGTGGGTGGGTGAGGTCCTGTGGCCTGCAACGTGCAGGAGATCAGATTAGATCTTCGTGATGGTCCCTTCTGGCCTTAAAATCTATGAGTCTTATCTTTTATAGAACTATTCCTAACAAGCTGCAACATAAAATAAGTCACAGGTGGGCTGTCAAGGGAAGCTTCCTCGCAGTCTTTACGTTAAAAAAAACAACCATTGTGAGGGGAGCCGTTGCCAACAAACAGCCGCATGGGAATGACTTAGACAATATCATGCCAAAAGGATTAGCGTCTCCTATGCCTATCTGCAGACAGTTGTGATCCACTGTTCTTCTCAAGTCAGCACTCCTTTATTATGCTGATGCAGGTTAACGTTTAAAGAAACCAACATGGTTCATAAATCAAATGGGGTTTAATATTTCCTACAAAGAGGCAGGGGCTTGTCAAAACTATCCTGAAAGGTTCTGCAATTCTTTTTCTCCTAAAGAGAGGTCTAAGTGAAGCATTGATTCAGAATGGCTGGAAGACATAAGGGGAAAGAGGCAGGTATACAGGTAACTCTGTGGACTTATGATAGGGTGTTTGTATCCTTATGCCATCAGGGGGAGAAAAAGGCTATTGAGTTTCCTTGGGAATAGGAAAATAGCTCTCCTACCTTGAAGGGTGCATAGGAGCTGTTAGTTTTGGACAGAGACACTAACAGTTAGGCCTCAACAGAGAAACAGCTCTTTAAAGACAGCATTTGCGTTATGGGAAGGAAATTGGTTTCAGTGAGTGGCGTGCTATGCCTGGATTCATCTGGTGATAATTGGCAAAGATCATTGCCAAAACTGCCTTATGGGAATTCAGGGTACATTGGATGAGTGAAACAGTTGATGTAGTGTCAGCAGGGAGCCAGGTATGTTCATTACCAGTCCAACCCTTCTGCATCACATGCCTGGCACTGTGAACCCCATTGGGACCACCCACAGCTGGTAAGCAAACTAGCTCCAGTCCCAAACAATAAGGTCAATATTCTAAGGCATAAATTAGTTAACTAATTTCAAATACTGGTATGAGAAGGAGGTGCAAAGTGGGGAGAGGGAACTGAGAGAGGCATTTATGATTTTCTAGACAATCCTGTGGCAATATTAAAACAAAAATGGAAGTATATTTTTATATCCTTCCCAGAGTCTTTCAAATCCGTGCAGTGTTTCATACGTAACCCACAGGCTGACATTCAAGTTGGAGAGATTTTTCAGTAGTGACTTAGTTAATTCTGTATTGCGATTTCTCTTGAAAGACAATATTATTGTACTGTAGAACTTAATATCTCTGCTCTGTACAGCCTCTTCCATTAACAACTCAATTACATTTTCCAGTGCCTTTAAGAAAATCTATATTCTTTATAACTCAGTATGAGTAATTCTTTATTTTTAGACAGCCTGAAAGCAGATCTGACATGTTACCTGCTGGACCTGTGTTACTGGGCTAATGTTTGCTTCAGATGCTCCATTGACTTCCATGATAGTATTCCAAGTTTGAACCAAGAGCAGAACTTCATCACTTTCTGCTCAAGATTCTCCGGCTCTATGCCAAGAAAGCACTGAAGATGGCACAAAGAGCCCAGAGGGGGGTCTAACACTCTTGCCAGCCAATTCACAGACTGAAAAGAGAAAGACGCTCCACCATGGTAGCTCTGGGCTACTCTGGAGGCAGAAGAGGCTAAGAGAAATCTTGAACGTATATTTTTCACTCTGACCCAGGCAATGTCTTTCATAAAAAACACGTAAGCCATGCAACAGTAGAAGTCACCTCCCAAAAGTCCATGGATATGATATCCCTTTGAAATACAGATCCTCTTCAGGGTTGTGGGTTAGCCAATACAGTTGTGCCTTGTCTGATAATTATGAATGCAAAACTCAGGGGGCAGAGGGAATTAAAAAAAGACATTAATCCTTTCATAATGCAACAAAAGATGAAAGGCCTTTCTCTTTTCATACTATAGATTTTCAGGGAGAACAATCTAATGATACCGCATGTTGTGGGAAAGGACTTGCACAGCTGTTATAAGAGAGAAAAAGTATCCCAAACGGTGGAGAATTAGTAACAGCAACAGTTAGCTTTCAGTCAAAAGTAAGGCACAATTTTCACTCTTTGGGTCTTCACTTAGGGCCCGAGGCTGCAAGCTTCTTGTGGCAGGTGTGCAGTGACTTAATCTCCACCTACACCAGGCTTCCATAGGGCTCAGCCCCTTTGTAGCAGACAGTAATCAAGGTACACCACCACCATATATACGTTTTCTACTGATCTCTGTCAGTGTAAATTACTGATTTACTCACTGAAAACGTTCACAGCCATGAACCAGTCACTCCGTAGGAACTCAGGTTCTCATTAGAAATTGCACTCAAATGGCCAAATCCTTCCAGTTTCTAAACAAGCAAAACTCTCACTGACGTCAACAGGAGATCTGAGTATGGACAAAGAAGAAACGCACAATGTGCCTCGAAGGAGGAGAATTGAGTTCAGTGTTTCGAAACCTGATTTTTTAAAAGTCACATTCGGAGAGAAATAACCCCTTTCCCCCTCCTCTTACAGCAGGTTTTGCTTCACGTGGTACATTTTTGAATGGCCCACCATGTGATATTAGTAAGGGTACCACTTCTGGTAGAACAGCACTTAGTGACGGAGAGAAGTCTTCTTCTAACACTGGTGCGAGCATTATTCATGCACCACGTGGAAGCAGCCTGCAGCTGAATGAAATATTTGGGTGCTAATAGTAGCAGCTCAACAATTGCAGCAGCAGTGGCCATCATTAAATACAGACTAATACAGGTCAGATTTGACTAAGGGCTCAAACCTATTTGCTTTTACATTGCTAGTGAAACTCAACCAAAACAGGATCCAGCCCTAAGTAGGAGCGACATTATTCATCATGGCAGTTAGTTCCATACACTGAAGCTTATACAAAAAGCGGGAGGCTTACCAGGTGGGATTTGAGGCAGTAATGAAAAACACATACAGAAGAACAAGACAAAAAATGTTAAATATAATGACATCTTTAAAAGATAGCTTCATCTTACATGCTACCGCAACACGTGAAAGAGACAAATAACTTAATAGTTTTACTTTAATGAACAACAGGTAGATTTGTCCATACCTTTACTTTATCTGAAAAGGAAAATATTCGACTCAGTTTCCTCTAGGCATGCATTTCATTTTCTCAAAATGCAACGGGGCGTGCATTACATACAACGTGTTATCCTGCTTCACTGAACTACAGCTGTTATGAGCATTCCTGCAGCAGTATGCAGAAGCCTTATGGGGTGGAAGGGGCTGGGGACAAGGGGAATCTGGTTCTGAGTGCCGTTAGTTTCAGCAGAGTGCAGCTTCAGAAATGTCCGGGCGAGAAACTGACTTGGGATTGATGCTGTTTCGAGTAGCAAGCAACTTTTGGCAGCCAAAAAAGGGCAGTGTAATGATGAGAGCTGAAATAAACAAACTTTATTTGAGAAAAGCAGCACAATCTTACTTCTTGACTAGAATACTGTATATGGTTTATATTATACAGTGTCCCATGATAGACCATATCAGACATTAACAGGCAAGCAAAGGGGGACATGAAGCGCATAACGCTTCCTGTGTCAGTTGCACTATATTGACACAGGCTGAAAAACACACAGCACACTAGAGGGACACGTACATTAAAAATAAAAGTAATCATAACAAACAAAACATGGATCCATAGTGCACAAACCTTCCGGCTCTGTGTTCTCTTTGAGGTGCACTTGCTTCAGTGGGCAGCAGAAGATTTCGTGACACTTAGCACGAAAAGGGGACTCTTTTTTCTTTAATTCCGCAGATTGGATGGAATCTTGCCGTAACATAATGTACTCCTGTGTGCCAGGGGGAGCGTCATCCATAACTGTGGTCACCACATAACAAAATGAACTCAAGTTAGAGTTTAACGAAAGAAATCTAGAGACGTATATAAACTATATAACGTGATGTGGGGGAAGGAAAAATGGGGAGAAACATTGGTCGCGAGGAAAAGAAAATGAAAAGCGTTAAAAAAGTTTTGTGGTGGTGATGGAGGAGAGGGGTGGGGATAGTTTACTTTGATAAAACAACACTTCTCATAAACATTTGTCCTTCACCTTGTTTCATGCAATCTTCACCCTAATGAAAAAGTACCATCATAATGAGCTCTTGCAGAAAGTAACACAGTCTATCTATTCCGAATCCCCTACAGTCTCTGGCAGTCCATGCTGTATTCTGCATGCAGATTAAGAAAAAACTAAACGAGAGCATGCCATTGTCTAACCTGCAGATTTTATATTCTGCACTTGAGTTTATAATGTCAGTAAGCCACATTGCCAATCTGCAGTGCAGCGCCAACACCTCTTTGGTCCCCACAGTACAACAGAAGAGGTCTCTAACAGGATCAGTAACAACAGGCAATTCCTCACAGCAAGGATGATAATCCAATGAATGGACTATCACTGTCAAATGGATAAAAAAGTTGAAGCACAAAGAGTGCATGTTAATTTTGCTATGGCTTTTCCAGTTGTCCTTTTAAATCAATATTCCTGTTGATACTACAGATGGCATATCTTTGGAATTGTTTTCTCAGATCGAATCATTATATTAAGCAGTAAGTTATGACACACAGAAATAGCTAGCTTTTGAATCATTGACGATGTTACATCGCTAGAGGGTCAAAATGCTATTCTATTAGCTAAAGAAGCCATAGAAATGCTTCTAGAAATCACTCCTCACCTAGAAATGCAATGGTCTTGGGATTTTGGCCTTAAAATGCAGACCTTTTTCAGGAGCAGTGGCTATCTAATTGTTAAGAGAGTTTATCATCCTAGTTAGATATTTGTGACTGTCTAGAGAAGTATAAGACCTCAGCTGAAGATGTGGATTGTAGAACCTCAACCTAATACCTGAAAGAAAAAATCCCAGAGACCAGAAAATTAACAGCATACATGCTATGCTGAACAAACAGTGCAAATACACAAGCAAGACATGAGATCATACACTGTCTGGAGTCTAGACAGACGATCCAAGCAATTCGACTGGCTAATGTGCTTTCATTTTTAATTAGCTCCTTATAGATAGCAAGTGGAATTGCATCACCCACTAAAAACAACCCACTTGCCTTATTGTTGACATCTTAAACCATAAATGAAAGCAAGGACTTTAGTGCTAGTCATTCCTTGGGGATAAGTAACGAGGCTATGGCTAGTGGTCTTGGGTTGCACGATGAGCAATCACCTTCTTTCAAGTGTTCATTAATCCCCAGGAAAGGCCTTGCAGCTAGACTGCTGTTGCTTCATTAGATAAGAGGCAGCATCAGTTACATACACATATAATCCAGAGAAAGTACCACTAAAAGTGATTCATGAACTTATTAGGAAAATATAACTCATCTGAAAAGAGCAGCAGGGTCATTGGAGCGCAGGGTCTGGACTGCTGGATAACTGCTCTCTTAACCATCCTTGTTTTGATTTGGCTTTATTTAAAGGGGTTGTGTGTGCGTGAAAGAGACCAAGTTGACAGCACCGGAGCTGTGGGGCAATTTCTAGACGTAATCACTGGCGGGGAGGAGCTGGAGGTCCAAGAGGTGTCGAAGGCCAATAGCGCCGGCTGGCTGTTTCTCCGCAGGAAAGGCTGCGCAGAAATTGCTATTGCTAGAATTTTGCTACTAGAACAAAAATTTTTGTAAGGTGGCAAGCGACCTGCGTGCAATGCCATTGACGTCAATGGTGCCGTGACCAGATGATGATCACTGTGACATTTACAAAAATAAAAGATACAGCGTGTGGCTGTTGAACGTTATTGGCCAGGAGGGACGTGAGATGCACATGCTACCGTCAAATAGCCAGCCAGCTGATCAGCAGCAAGACATACCCTGCTGTTATATCAGCAGCCTGGGGCAGGAGATGCGGAGTGGGCCTGATCCTGCAAGATGCTGAGCCTCTTTGGAGGGATGCAGAGAGATCTTAGCTTCCAGATAAGATGAAGGAGCTCAACATAGCATATAAGGTGCTTACCATCTTGCAGTATTGGGCCCTACATTTGTACAGAGAGGAAGCAAACTGGCTAGTTACTGCAAATAAGGCAGAGCAACTAGCTATTGGTAGATGGAAGCATTGGCCAGGAGGGAGGCCTGTTGCTGGCAAGGTGACCAAGGTGAGAGGTTTGCTGGCTGCAAGAAAGGAGAATTGGGCAGGAGAACAGCTTACACTGCTTTCAACAAGCGAGCAAGAAGATTTGCCAATGGCAAGGGGAGTGGGTGAGTAGGTACTTTCAATGGGGTAGAGCAGAGGTACTCTGGTAACAAAGCTGGAGAGATGGGGTAGACTTATTCTTCCCCGTGTACTGACCTGGTTACTTGGTTAAGTGTGGGGCTTTTGTTTTAAATGCTCAGGACACTCCCAGAAACACAAAAAACCAAACACCAGCCAATCAGCTTTTAAGATGGATTCCATTAATTTCAAAATTATGATACGCAGAATAGATACCGTATAAGCAGCAGCAGCAGATGCTTCCTCCCCACCCCCATCAGTTTGGTGCATGACCTCTGAGAAGCCCAAACGAAAGGGCCAGTTAATTATCAATGGACATTGCCAGTGGACATATCAATTTAAACCGGGGCTGGGATGCTCTATCTACTAATTCTTACAGAAACACAAAAACAGTTGTCAGAGAATCACTTTTGATCAGTCCAAACTCATCACAGACCTGGGGAACTAAGAATACAGGTATTATCAATCCCCTAGTCTTTCCATTTGTCTTCACCAAAACACATTTATTTTCAGTTAATTTAAATTTAAATAGAGAAATTAAGGTCCAAATCCTCAGCTGGTGGAAATCAGCCTAGGTGCAGTGGAGTCACTGGAAGTAGGTGCATTATGTCAATTTACAAGAAAGGCTCTGGGTCAAAAGATCTAATTGGACTTTGTCATTATGCTTCGCATGGTAGGAATCATTAGATCATTAACATCCGGGGTCAGTCTTAGAAACAAATTTGAATAAAATTTTAATGCTGAATGATGTATGAGTGACAATCAGTGCCATCATTTTGAAAGCATTAGTTAAACCTTTTCTTAACATGATGAATGGCCTAAAGTCAAACATAGAATTTATTATAGAACTAGAAAAACATTACTGTCTCCTATTTCATGATGTAATACACACAAGTCATACAACTTAAGGGAGCCACCGAAAGGAAAGATACAGACTCAAGTAAAGGACCTCAATTACTGCCCAGATGCGCCAATTACTGCGAAATGTTGAACAGCACAGTCTAATGCAAGGAGCTTGCAGAAACTGATCAAATCCACTGTTTGATGAAGGACTAAATATAGAGGAGCACCACCCTACAGTGATTATTCGGTGTGCTTTGTGAAGGATATAAGCACAAACAGAAAATTAGAGGAAAATCTCTCAGCAGCAGAACCTCAAAATAAGTTCACTAACAGGAAAAACCAACTAGAAAATACTAGCTGAACCCATCAGGTCAATCATGGGAGGTGGGAGGAACAAAAACACAAAATATGCCAAAACGCAGTTCAGTGACATTCACAAGCTAAGCAATCTGACACTCCCAACCGTACCTAAACGTGAATGTAACGGATAACTGGGAGTGAACTTAATGCAAACAGCAATACTTGGTACAAAAATAAATCTAGGCACCTTCATTATCACTGAAGCTGCCCTAGTCACTGATGGATTGCCTACTGCATTTGGCACAAACTGAAGCAGCAGCTGCTTGTTGTGTCTTTTGTTCTTTGTGCAATAAAGCGCAATATGAAGAAACCAGTGGCATGGTGGGACCCAAATAACTGCGGTGACTAAATATAGTCAATAAGTGGGCCTAGTTACACATGCACTTGAGTGCACTGGAAGGGTTTTGAAACACAGAAGATGCTAGAGGCTCAGAAACTATTTAAAGCAATACTCCCCAATTCCTATATACTACACTCCTGTACAAATACCTGTCTAGTATTCTTCTACCACTCTGAGCAGAGCACCCAGACGGCATTACTAAATCAAGACCATTTGAACACCTGAAGTGTTCCTACATTGAAAAGCAAAACACAACTGATAAATCTTTAGGCTGGCTGTGCAAAGCATAAAAGGCTACCATTGACTTCATTGGGTATTGGATCAGGCCAAAAGAGGACAAGTGTATAGCACAACATATCCAGAAGAATACTACTACTAGTGTGATTACCTTCCAGAAATTACTAACTCCATCACTCAGAGTCAGGAAGGAGGAAAATATGGGACATGTATTCTCAACAAACGCAATGGGGAAATAAACCTACAACACTGAGCCCATGTAATGTTGTGCATAATGTTGGGATAGTTGACCACACACACACACACACACACAGAAAACAACCCTGTACCCCAAGCGAAGGTGGTGAGAGAACTGAAAGTCTTAGTCGTATTTCCAGCAGTTGGTGAAGACTGATTACAGATCTACAACTGAAGTGTCTAATGATCACACTAGAAATTAAATGGATTAAACTCAGTTTCTTGGAGGCAGAATGCCTCCCAGTGTTCCCCAACACCCCTCACCCCCGCAGTGTAATAAGGCTCTCCACCGCCCCTTGCTATGGTTCCCAAGCGGAGAGCATGCTCTAGACTAGTATGTCTGCATAGGCACTGTGCTATTACAGTTGTGTAACTATTTTCCTTGACTCGCTTTGTGTCCAAAGGCAAGTCCTATGTTCCCTCTTTGCCTCTGTTTCCCCATCTGTAAAACAAGGACAACACCTCTTACCCTGCATACCGCACAGAGCCATGGCAAGGCTAAATCAATGTTTGTCAAGTCCTTGGAGATCCTCAGGTGCACGGTGCTAAAGAAATGCTGAGTGGGGTTGTTTTAAAGAACAGGCTGGTTAATAATGGCCTAAGTTAATGTAACTGCACAAAAATAATGCAGCAACTGTGGATAAAGAGCATGCCCACAAAAGCCATTTATTAAGCAGTTAGCATAAAAGAGCTGCGGTTACCCATATACTTCCCAAGGCAAAAAATTCAACTAGGTAAACATAATATCACTTGGTGCCACATCCCTCGGCTTTTTATTTTAAAACCCCCTGATGGCAAAAAGCCAGTAAGAAAAAGTTTCCCTCCTCCCTCAGCCATGGAGTGAAATTAAAGCAGTCAGGGACAAGTACGCTTCCATCAGAATCCTTCTTGAGATTTGCTCGAACACATTGGCATTAAATAAGGCACTAGCTAAAACTCCGGCATTTTTTATTTATGTCCCATTACTTCAGAGTCAGAATAGTCCCACCTAAAATGTCTAGACTTTGTAACACCAATGTTCACTAGACTATGAATCTTTCCATAGTTTTCAAAGCCTTGGCTACTATTTTGACTGAGCTAGTCTTCCCCCATAATTCTGTGCTGGATAAAATTGACAAGAAAGCATGCTTTTGCTACAGTAAGGAAACTGCAGCTGCACACCTTAAATCTATGGCCTGTTTTACCTTTAGCTGGCTACCAGTTTTACCCAGAGATACCTCTAACTCTGTAACCACAAAGCTCAAGGTACCATAGAGTAAAAAAAGACATTGTATCTTTGGCCACTTGCAAAGATTTAATATCCTGGAAAAGGCAATCTCCCCAGCCCTGACATACTTGCCAGGAAACTGTCCAGTCTTGGTACTATACATTTGACATTATTTTGTCCTTCTCTGTGTTAGCTGTACTTTGACTTCCCTTCCTAGGTGACCTGACACATGAATTACCTCCTTCTTGAGGTTCTCTTTCTTTTGATTGCTTACAGCAGTTTTGAATGTAGTAAGGCTCAAGGTATTGACACCCTCTTGCTTTTTGTCTGCAGGACATTATTCCTCCTGGTGTCCCAGGAAAACTATGGTCTTGGCTCAGTAATAATAATACCTAGTCCTTATTTAGCACTTTTCATCAGTAGATCTCAAAGCACTTCACAAGCAGCTCAGTTTCATCATCTCCATTTTACGGATGAGGAAGCAAAACACTAAACATCATTGCCGTCTTCCACTCGTTTTCTTGCCTTCTTAACATGTGTAGATGTGAGAGAATATCAGGAAAATGAGAGAGAGAGAAAGAGCGAAAACAGAAAAGAGAAGGTAGAATAAGGTCTAGAATCGTTAAAGTATGATTGAATGAAATCTTTAAAAAATACAATGGGAAATATAAGAGTTCTGAAGGAACTCAAATATGAAATTGCAGAACCTGTGGTACGTAACCTATCACTTAAATCAGCTTCTCTACCAGATAACAGGAGGATAGCTAAAGTGACAGCAATTTTTTGAAACAGCTCCAGCGGCAATCCTGGCTATTACAGGCTGGTAAGTGCAACTTCATTATCAGGCAAATTGGTTGAAACTAGAGTAAAGAATAGAATGATCAGACACATAGATGAACACCATTTGTTGGGGGAAGAGTCAACACAGCTTTTGTAAAGGGAAATCATGCATTACCAATCTATAAGAATTCTTTGAGGGGGGCCAATAGATATATGGACAAGAGTGATCCAGAAAGTACTTGGACTTTCTAAAAGCCTTTGACAAGGTCCCTCATCAAAGGCTCTTAAGCAAAGTAAGCAGTCATGGGATACAAGGGAAGGTTCTCTCATGGATCAGGAACAGGTTAAAAAATAGGAAACAGTAGGAATAAATGATCATTTCAGAATGCAGAGAGGTAAACAGTGGGTTCCCCCAAGGATCTGTGCTAGGACCTGTGTTGTTCAACATATTCATAAACGATCTGGGAAAAGAAATAAACAGTGAGGTGACAAAGTTTTTGGATGATGCAAAATTACTCAGGATGGTTAAGTCCAAAGCAGACTGCGAAGAGTTACAAAGGAAACCTCACAAACCTGGATGCGCCTGGGCAACACAACGGCAGATGAAATTTAATGTGGATTTGCACATTGGAAAACCTAATCTCCACTATATATATATATATATAAACATAATTCTATTAGATATACAAAATGCTGGGATCTAAATTAGCTGTTACAGCTCAAGAAAGATCTTGGAGTCATTGTGCAGGAGTAGTCAAAAAAGACAACAGAATGTTACGAACCATTAGGAAAGGGATAGATTATAAACAAGTAAATATAATGCCACTCTATAAATCCAGGGTATGCCCATACCTTGAATACTGCGTGCAGTTCTGGTCACTCCATCTCAAAAGAAGATAGATTAGAATGGAAAAAATACTGAGAAAGGCAACAAAAATGATGAAGGGTATGGGACAGCTTCCATATAAGGAGAAACTAAAAGGACTGGGGTTGTTCATCTTGGAATGAGACTACTAAGCAGGGATAGAATAGAGGTCTGTAAGTCATGAATGGTGTGGCAAAAAAGCATTATTTACTCCTTCAAATAACACAGGAATCAGGGGTCACCCAATGAAATCAATAAATAGCAGATTTAAAAACAAAAACAAAAAGGAAGTAATTCTTCACCCAATGCACACTATAAAACTCATTGCAAGGGGATGTTGTCAAGGCCAAAGCTATAAGTGGGTTCCAAAAAGAATTGGCCATTGATGGACCTATCCTCCATGAACTTATCTATTAGCCAAGATGGCCACCTTGGTGTCCCTAAGTCTCTCACTGCCAGATGCATGGGCTGGGTGACAGGGGATGGATCACTTGATTGCCCTGTTCTGTTCATTCCCTTTGAAGCATTTGGCATTGGCCACTGTTGGAAGACAGGATACTGGTCTAGATGGACCATTAGTCTGATCCTGTATGGCCGTTCTTGTGTAAATACATTAATCCTTCATACATGACACTTCGCACATGAGGAATGTGGGCTCTAAAAATAAGGCTATTGAAAGTACGTCCTCCTATAGGCCTGATCCAAAGCTCATTGAAGTCACTGGTCCCTGGACGTTGAGATTGCTCGCTGGGATCATACCGTGTGCATTACTTTAGAAACTTCTGAATAATACAGCAAAAGGAAGTGTTCAGAACACACACTGAATCAGGTGTCTTTACATCAAATTAAAAGTTTCCAAGACTTAAACCTGAAGCAGTTCCAGTCAGTGCAAATCTGGAAAACAAAATATATTAGCTGGCAAGGGACAATGTGATGGGCATTACCAGTAGTTCATATTCACAGTGAGTGGGCTTCAGTAGGGTTTTGCACAGGTAAAGGGGACCCCAACACTTTATATTTCAGGGGAATGCCTGTGGCATAGACTGCAGACAGAGCGACTTGGTGTATTCTTCTATTGTAGTTTGTCTTTTCACTGCATTTGATAGCTACAAAGGTCTGTTACATATACAGTAACTAGCCCTTGGTGCTTATTTTCATTAGCTGCTTTGTTTTCCACATGATTCATTCCAGTTGCTGGTGTAAATTTTGTTCGCCATCTGGACAGCATAATGAACCCATTTGTGTACTCTGTATTACAAAATACTTACAGCTAATTTTTTTTTAAAGCTGTTCTGGACTTGCCACACACTCAAATCCTCTTAATGATAACAAGATCCATCTGTGCACTTCTCTCCACATGGCTTTGCCTGGCTTCTCCTTCCTGATGTGTTGTCAGGCAGTCGGTCTGCCACAGCAATATTACAAACCCGAAATCTTGTTATCCGCTTAATATCCGGTTTGCATGTCCACAAGTTGGAGGGTGGGGGTGGGGGGAGGGTGTGTGTGCTTTGCTTGATTTCTAGGAATGGCAGATGATATCATGCAAATCGCGAAGGACTGTATTCTTTAACCTTTACTGCCGATGTGCACTGCCTCACTGGTACCACTGCAACCAAACACGGTTGAAAATCAATTCACTCTGGAACTGGTTGAAACACAGGAAAAAAAATCTCATGACATTTTTATGAAATTCAACCCCAGGCTCCCCTCTCCCCCATCAAAATTCAGATCCTGACCAGCACTAGCTCTCCTTACACATGGAAACTCCTGATTAAGATGGAGTTAGCAACTGATGACAGACTGCCTGAAATATGACATGACGATTGTACTTCATTCTACATGAGTTTACCATGGATTCAGTTTAATCTATTTAAATATGGTGGGCATTTGAAGATGGGCATTGTCTCTTTGGAAAATCTGAAGTACTTACAAATATTGGGGAAACGAAGCTGCTTATCTAAGGTATTGTGAGCATTGTACTATCTGAACCAACAATGGTTCACGCTGCTGATGTGAACTAAGTCTAGGTATTAGCTGGTACCAGTGGTCCTGGAAGTAGGGGTGCTGTGCTACAATTTCTGCAGTGGGGTACATGCCAATTTTCAATCACAGAGATTTTTTGAAATCACCAGTGACTGCCCAGGATGCTAGTTATTGCTCCAAATACTCCCTAAAGAGCTGTGCCGAAGCCTAATGCTAACTAGGTCTTGTGGGTCCCTAAAGCAAAGTTCCTGAATATCTAGTTAGCAGACATTCCTCCTGTCCCAGTTTGCTTGACCTGAGGGAAAGCAGTTGGACCACTTCACTGGCTCCCAGCAAGCGACAGCAACTTATTCACAAAACTCTACTCCTTTTAAAATTCTGGGAGGCGTAGATAGTTAGACTACAATCCTTTGAGGGTTTTGTTAAGACCTCAGGTGGATTTCTGCCATCCCAGTTATCTTAAGCAGCATATGGGCTAATAGTACTTATAGCAAAGTCCATCGAATCTCTGCTCTCGGTACTCATACACAATGAGTCCAACACAGGCTGTAGATGGTGTTTTGAATCTGGAACAGATAATACCGCAGCACAGACCTCTATCACTTGAACTAAAGAAATAACTCCATTAGTTGGGTAGCATTAGTTGGTTGTTATCCTCTTACAGTCCATCCATCAGAGGGGAATGAGACACACTTTGTACAAAATATGCCTTCACTGAGATGAAGATAAAAAAGGAAGGGACTGAATTCATAAACTATGTTTCACTCAATATTTTTCTTCTGTTTCAGAATCCTTCTCTTGAATATGGTCTTGTATTGTATCAAATAATCTGAGCACTAGTGCTTGATCCCAGAACATACAGAATTTTGAGTTTATTCAGATAGAATCTGGAGGGTTCAACTCATTTGTTTGCAATGTTCTTTTTAAGCTTGGCTAAAGCTGTCCCTCTGGCTGTGTAGTAGAGCGGTGATCTGGAAGAAAATAGCAACTAGGCCTCTTTAAATGCTGTATTTTTGACCACACATGTTGCAAGCAGAATGCTATACCTATTCCCCTGGTCAAAGAAAATTATCCACAACAGTGCTGCTTCCAGCCTGCGTATTAGCTTTCCTTGTGGGGATACAGGGGATCTCTCTCCACATAACAAAAATTGGCTTTCACATCTAATGTCCTTAGTTTGTCTACAAATGCAGTTATGGATACATTTCCTTCTCCTGCTGGGACATCATTTGTGCTTCCGTTTCTGGACTTAACCGGATTTTCTGGACATTCCAGGCATTCATCTACAACCAAACTGCTTTTAGTTAACTCTGAAATCTGCCCAGTGTTCTGTGATGCGTCTGTCAATTTGACCTTACTGTGACCAGGCATGAGAGCACAGTTTGACCAGAATCATACAATTCTATTTCCTTTCCCAAACTACCTATCTGTAGCCACCTTTAGGTCAGTCTTCTGCAGAACCAAGCCTTAATTTCCAGCTCCTACACAGCATGCTCCAGCCCTGCCCTGCCAACGAGCTATCAGATGAATAGAAGTTCCTTATGGGAGCTGGGAAAGCTCTATAGTTTGGTTCTGTCACAATGGTGGCATGGAATTCTCTCTCTGAATGTAAAGCTGCATCCTTTCCCTTCTCATACATCCCAGTCCTCCTCAGTCATACTATGTAGCATGTGCACCCACTCGCATTTACCTCTGCAGTCCAATTAACGGAGTCAGGCAGTCATGCCACAATTGTCACTTAATGAGAAAATGCTGCTTCCCTATCTGCTTGATGTGGGTTTCTACTCGTGAGCGGAGCTCAAGCCTGCCACTTCCAAACAGCCTGGGTACTTTAAGCACTGCAGTGGGTGGCAGATTGCTTTATGGTCTCCCAGTCATTTGTCTAGGGTGGGCTGTTAAGAGTCACGTGCCCTTTGGAGCCAATGGTTTTAGGAGCTATGAACATGCTGGAGCGTTACAGGGACTTGACAGACAAGCATGGATAAACCGGGGTTGCGGAGGCATGCTCACACGACAGCACCCACCTGCTCTGTTTTAATGGCTGGCCAGTTGCAGCTTGATTACAACACAGACACGAAATCCTATGGTTTAGTCCTTGCTATCAAAAGGAGCTGCGCTGAACTTGCCGGTGATAGCTGCTCCCCTCTTTTCATCTGCCATGAGTGGGAAAGGCCATTAGACTTGCAGCCAATCTTTTCAGTGTAAATTGGGTGATAGAGGAAGCAGCCTGGGATGGGCCAGTCAGTCAGGCATCCCAATCAGGCCATGTGCCCCCCAGCCAATAACAGTGCAGCCTTTACCAGATGCAACACCATTGCATGGATGCTGCCATTTTGTGTATGAATGTTGGTGGGGGATTACCCACACAATAGCTTTTGCTAGAAGGCCACGGCTTTCCGTACTGGAGCCAAATGGGCTGCTTATAGTAAGAGATGACTATCTTGACTTTAGTAAAGCTTTTGATACTGTCTCGCATGACCTTCTCATAAACAAACTAGGGAAATGAAACCTCGATGGAGCTACTAAAAGCTGGGTGCAAAACCAGCTGGAAAACCGTTCCCAGAAAGAAGTTATCAATGGTTCACAGTCATGCTGGAATGACATAATGAGTGGGGTCCCACAGGGGTCAGTTCTGGGTCTGGTTCTGTTCAGTATCTTCATCAATGATTTAGATAATGGCAAAGAGAGTACACTTATAAAGTTTGCAGACGATACCAAGCTGGGAGAGGTTGCAAGTGCTTTGGAGGATAGGATTAAAATTCAAAATGATCTGGACAAACTGGAGAAGTAGTCTGAAGTAAATAGGATGAAATTCAATAAGGACAAATGCAAAGTCCTCCAGTTAGGAAGGAGCAATCAGTTGCACACATAAAAAATGTGCCTAGAAAGGAGCACTGTGGAAAGGGATCTGGGGGTCATAGTGGGCCACAAGCTAAATATGAGTCAACAATGTAACACTGTTGCAAAAAAAGTGAACATCTTTCTGGGATGCATTAGCAGGAGTGTTGTAAGCGAGACATGAGGAGGAGTAATTCTTCCGGTCTATTCCACACTGATTAGGCCTCAACTGGAGCATTGTGTCCAGTTTTGTGCAGGAAGGATATGGACAAATTAGAGAGTCCAGAGAAGAATGACAAAAATGATCAAAGGTCTAGAAAACATGACCTATGGAGCGAAAATTGAACCAATTGGGTTTGCTTAGTCTGGAAAGATATTGTGACAGGTTGGATCACAGAAACCCCCTTGGGATTGCCACCCGATGTGCCAAGACTACTTCTGCACCTGCTTTCCTGCCCTGGCAGCTTAGGACTTCAGTGCTCTGCCTGGTTAGAGCCAGACCCACGAGCCTGCTGCAAACCCAGACCCAGATCTGAACCACATCCCCTAACAGTTGTAGGCTTAACTGAAAGCAGCTTACAGAAGCGTGCTTGTCTTTGACACTCAGATGCCCAACTCCCAATGGGGTCCAAACCCTAAATAAATCTGTTTTACCTCAAATTGTTCGACCTCTATACCACTGATAGAGAGGTATGCACAGCTGTTCCCCCCTCCCAAGGTATTAATGCATACTCTGGGTTAATTAATAAGTGATTTTATTAAATACAGAAAGTAGGATTTAAGTGATTCCAAGTAGTAACAGACAGAACAAAGTGAATTACCAAGCAAAATAAAATAAAACACGCAATCTAAGCCTAAACAGTAATAAAACTGAATACAGATAAAATCTCACCCTTAGAGATGTTTCAATAAGTTTCTTTCACAGACTGGACACCTTCCTAGTCTAGGCACAATCCTTTCCCCTGGTTCAGCCCTTGTTCCACCTCAGGTGGTAGCTAGGAGATTTCTCATGATTGCTGCCTCTCCTTGTTCTGTTCCACCGACTTCTATATTTTTTGCATAAGGCAGGAATCCTTTGTCCCTCTCTGGGTTCCCACCCGCTCCTTCTCAATGGAAAGCATCAGGTTAAAGATGGATTCCACTTCAGGTGACATGGTCACATGTTAGTGTAAGACTTCATTACTCACTTGCCAGCACACAGGTATACAGGAAGACTTACAAGTGAAACAGAGCCACCTACAGACAATTGTCCTGGTTAATGGGAGCCATCAAGATTCCAAACCATCACTAATGGTCCACACTTTGCATAATTACAATAGGCCCTCAGAGTTATATTTTATATTTCTAGTTTCAGATACAAGAGTGATATATTTATACAGATAGGATTACCACACTCAGTAGATTATAAGCTTTGTAATGATACCGTACAAGAGACCTTTTGCAAGAAGCATATTCCAGTTACATTATATTCACGCTCATTAGCATATTTTTATAAAATCATAGAGAGTGCGTCACAGATATGATAACAGTTTTTCAATTATGTAAAAGTTTGTTACAAGGATCAGGGAGAAAAAATGTTTTTCTTAATCTCTGAGGATGGAACAAGAAGCAATGGGCTTAAATTGCAGCAAGGGAGGTTTAGGTTGGACATTAGGAAAAACTTCCTGTCAGGGTAGTTAAGCACTGGAATAAATTGCCCAGGGAGGAGGTGGAATCTCCATCATTGGAGATTTTGAAGAGCAGGTTAGACAAACACCTATCAGGGATGGTCTAGATAATACTCAGTCCTGCCAAGAGTGCAGGGGACTAGCCTAGATGACCTCTTGAGGTCCCTTCCAGACCTATGATTCTATGAGAGTCAGTGAGAAAGACTCAAGCACCAAAGCAGAAGACAAGGGAGACTAAAACCTGGGGTGGCAAGGTCAGCTCAGAGAATGTTTCAGTGTAGCATGAAATAC
Organism: Lepidochelys kempii; assembly: GCF_965140285.1. Taxonomy (NCBI): domain Eukaryota; kingdom Metazoa; phylum Chordata; order Testudines; family Cheloniidae; genus Lepidochelys; species Lepidochelys kempii. Next base: position 96,539,840 of record NC_136388.1, on the reverse strand, counting down.
GACAATTAACTTGTAATTAAGAAACACAGTTGGGGGGGGGAAGATCACTGTAGCGTGGGGAAGTCAGAAGAGCAGAGACATGGATGGCAGGGCTACTGAGACAAAGGCCATGAGTTGGGAAGGAAGCGTGTCTCTGAGCGCTATAGTCCACTAATTATTAACATACTATAACACTCTTGTGCAGTGTAACATTAACTGTAATAGGAATCTGAATACTAATATAGCCCCATTCTGAAGCTAAGAGAAAGGATTCAAGCTGAATGGGAAGTTGAGAGAATGAGAGAAGTGTGATTGTCAGGAGATATTTTCTTACAGTGCAGGGACTGTGAAGGAGGCAACAATTTCCTTAGGGAAGAGAGAAAAAAGAAGCAAAGGAAATCAGGGTCATTCCAGAAGAGCATATCAAAAAATAGAAGCCAATGTAGGCTGACAAAACTGTCAAGTAGGATTGTATCGGTCTTGGAATTTTGAAGGAAGTATTTGTTTAATCTCTTGGGAAACATAGGATGGACTGGGAGAAAAGCTAATCGAAGACGGGATTTCAGAGAGGATCTAGATTGCTGTGGCTCTCAACAGCTAAAGATGTGAGATCAACTTGAGAAAAGGGGAAGAGACTGGAAACACTAATCCGAGAATGGATAAGTGTACGCCTCCACCTTTGAGTTTCTTAGCATGGATTCACAAAAGGAAGAAACACAACAAACCTGATTTTTGATTCAGTGCCAGCACAGAAAGAGTTGTCAGGAGGAATGGCCTTGGGAAAGCTTTTTACAAGGAAGCACAAAGGACAATATCAGCAGAAGCAAAGTAGAGGTATGCTGCAGAAAGAAACACTGTGTGCTACCACTGCATTGAAAAGCAGCAAGTGTCTGTTACCCCTCGTTTGGCAAGACAATTAAAAGTCTGCATGTGCTTCTGACACAAATCTTAAGAGTGAATCATTTGTAGACCCAAATAACCTTGTATCGACATTGTCAATTACACGTTTTAGCATGCCCCGAGCACCACAAATCACTGCAGACACAGCTTCCCCCACCCCGCCTGGTGTAGCAGGTAGCTTGTCAATGGTGTGACTGACCAACACACCTCAAATGATTTGAAAAATTAACCAACTTGCATTTTTTCCTCTAGTTCATGAAGTGTAAAGTCCTTAGATCAGATATAAGAAGATGTCACTTTAGAGGAGTCCATGACAAGGGCTGACATAACACTCTAAAATACTGTCTCCTTGCTTAGGTTCATGCAATAACAGAAGGAAACTTCAGAAATCCTCCCCAATTTGAATTAGCCGATGTACCTCACACTACTTTTCCCTCTATGTACTCATTTAAATAATTTTGGAACCTGTCTGAAGTCACGCTGATTACAATGCCCTTATTATATGGCGCAGTTATACTGAAATTGAAATGTAAGCATACTGTGGTTTTGCTTTTCAAAAATCAATCAATCCTATCAGCACTAAATCATATAAGTAGAGGATTAACAGTCTGATTTACTTGGGAGTTCATCTTAATACATATACTTTCAGAATCATGGTATATTAATTCTAGGATATTTACCCTGTAATTATACTCAGTCATGCAGCAATCTTTCTACTTCTGAATTAGTGGTATTTCCAGATACCCAAAAGCTTAACCATTGTATAATTTCAAAGCAACTTCACCATAATTACAACACCCTTACTAGAAAGGGTGACTTTAAATTCGTTGTTCTCATATACACAGATAGAGAACTGACTACCCAGGGTTTTGCGATACTAAAGACAAAAGGTTCCAGGTTAAAAAGAGGAAGAGAGAGAAATGGCTAGCGCTGTGCTGCAGATAAGAGAACAAGGAGTGATCTTCTTATTTTATAAATCAATAACCTTCAACCACCACCATGTAGTAACTTGGTGACTTTTGTCAGACGCTAACCAGGCAAGCCAGTCGTACATCGGAGGAGGGCATTCATTGCAAATTCATTGTACTCTGAATGGAAGGGCATGTAGTAACTTCTCCTAGTGCCTCCTTAACTTTGAGTCAGGGATCTCCTCTCTGCACAGAGCTCTTCCCAACCTTTAGTTTGCCCTGAAACCTCTTCAGACTGGCTTCTCTTACTGCCTAACAGTTCACCCAGTACAAGACAAAAGCCTCTCTAGTCACGTTGAAAGGCCCAATCATGTCCTCATATGCTCACTAGCACCCCCGTTACGTCTTCCAGGTTCTGATTTCCTTCTTCTACCACTCTCCTACTTCCCAGAACGCTGTTCCTCTGTCAAACAGTAGCCACAATGGTCCACTTTGGGACTAACCCTCACATTCTAAATTTCTCTTTGAACAAAAACACCGTGTATAACATCATATACACAAAGTTTGAGAATATCATTACCCTCACACGCTATACCTCACCAATACTGAAAGGCAGCCTCATTCCTCCACTGCCTTAACACAGAAAGTGTTAATTGTCTTGGCTCAAATAGGAACAGATAAGCAGCCGTGCAATTCATTAAATGGATGTGAAAAGTTATATCGGGGTAAAAAAAAATACCATGAGAAAGTGAATATCTTGCCAACACACTGGACAACAAAGGACCCCAACCTTGGACTCTATGATCCAAAAGGTTAGGTTTTGGCCTTAAATTTAAAAAATCGTGGCTGCAAAATGTCACCCACAAAACCGAAAGCTTGACTAAATCCAGTCTAGAAATTTAACTCTTTACTTGGTGTACAATTTTGTGCATGCAAGCATTTAATCATGGGGTGGGAGGGCGGAATCCAAATTTACACTTGCAAACCTATGTCCAATTTGGATAGCTGGACTGCTAACCATCCAGTGAGTACATGAAAATACTATTGTGCATACCATCATCTCTGGGCACACAGAGATCATGTGTCTATGCAAACACTGGAAATAAAAAATGTAGATGCTCCTTTTGAAAACTTGGCTCTAGACAAATCCAGATAGTATTGGTTTGCACAGAGAGTGAAAAATTGCATGTAGCCAACTTGTAAATAATTTGAATTGGCAGTCATTTGAGTCGGTGATCAGTCAGAATTGTGTTGGCAAAGTGGAGCAAAGGAAATGCTGAAAGAGATTTGGCCAAGGCCAACATAGCCTTGTAGTTGTCTGTGACTGAGTGACAAATGTTTTGTGACTGCAGGGGATGGGATTGATGAGGAGGTTAGAGAACAGATAAATATTTTAAATCCGTTACGACCCCACAAGCCTTTCCACACACTGGACAACAAAGGACCCCAACCTTGGACTCTGTGAAATTTCAGATTTAAACAACTGAAATCATGAAATTTATTATTTTCAAAATCCTATGACCGTGAGATTGACCAAAATGGATCATGAATTTGGTAGGACCCTCACCATCAAGAGTCAGAATCCCCCACCAGGTGAGACAAAAGCCAGCTTCCCCCAGCCATGCCTGAAAGGACCACACTGAAACCTGTGTCTCAATTAGTTTTTTGAGTTTCACACATTAATAGAATCCGACTAAGCTCTTCAGTTTCAGCACAGTATCTAGATTAAGTGTCTATTGTGTGGGGTAAAGGAGAGGCAGTTGCTAGGGAGAACATTTTAAACATCTGTGTGTGAACAGAATGGAGGGAGTACAGAGGGGCAGAACTGGGTCCTTTCACAGAATCTTGGCTGTTTATTTGGAAAATGCCTTTTTCTTTCAAACAAACAAAAAAAACAACAGTAAAATTAAAGGAAGAGGATCACAGCTGTGATTTTCAAATGGATATAAGGGAGTGGGCTCTGCACACCCAGTGATTTTCAGTAAGTGGTGGACACCTGACTACCTTGGGACCCTTTGAGAATCCCAGCCCACATGATTAATATGAAGTAGTCAGAAGACAAGAAATGCAAATCGTTAAGGTTGCACAGAAACTTAATATGGTCACATTGTACACAGGATTGGATTATGCCCCCAGATCCAGTTTTGCCCTTAGGTACACCGGCCCAATTGCCTTGAAGTCAGGTGCAGATGTACATGCATTGATCCTCACAGCAGAATTATTCAAAAAGCTATAAACATGTGAAAAGAGTGGGGTGTAACAGACATCTCAATGGAATTTTACCAATCAACTGATGCAACAGAATGTTCCCGTTTAATCCAAATTCATGTCAGCTTCTGAAATCTAGTCCTGACCGACGAGGCTCTGAATATTTTTAAGGCCTCCCTTCCATATTCCTTGAAAATGGAGAACAGAAAGCAATGTTGCACTAAGGAACTATAGGAATACAAGGTCCTCTGGCTTTGGTCTGGTGACTTTTCCAAGCAGTACCTCAGCAATTTCTCCTTACCCATGAGCAAAATAACTTTTTGTTATAAAACACACCTTTTACCTGTGAAAGAGATTTCCCTATTTACTTCCTTTAGTTGCCCTAGAGGTCTTCCAGTAGTGTCCAGGTAGCAGCCTGCAGCTTTCAGTAAACACAACTGTTATCCAAAGTGCCTGAAGCATTAGTCAGAATATGTATACACCGCTGCAACATTGCTTAGCATAGAGCCTAAAGAAACAATGAGGGGTGGTAAAGTGTTTATGTACAGCATGGAAGCTGTGCTTATGCCAAATTCACAATACACTAAAGTCTGAAATAAAGATAGCATAGTATATTATTTACATCTCTGCAGATTTAGTATCATTTATCCGCAATATTAGCAGGCTTGCCCGCTTTTCTTTGCTTCTCTTGCTTGGTAACCACTGCTTCATAGTCTTAAACTGTCAACAATTTACTTATTTCAAATTTCCATAGCATTTAACTCCCATTAAGAACCATTTATTTTATATAAAATGTTTTGGAATGTGCATAGAATAGGGTTTGAAATATTCATCAGACACCTACTAGCAACCAGCAGAGTAAACCTGCTACTCAAAAGTAGGTTTCAGAGTAACAGCCGTGTTAGTCTGTATTCGCAAAAAGAAAAGGAGTACTTGTGGCACCTTAGAGACTAACCAATTTATTTGAGCATAAGCTTTCGTGAGCTACAGCTCACTTCATCGGATGCATACTGTGGAAACTGCAGAAGACATTATATACACAGAGACCATGAAACAATACCTCCTCCCACCCCACTCTCCTGCTGGTAATAGCTTATTTAAAGTGATCACTCTCCTTACAATGTGTGTGATAATCAAGTTGGGCCATTTCCAGCACAAATCCAGGTTTTCTCACCCTCCACCCCCCCCCCACCCCCCACAAACTCACTCTCCTGCTGGCAATAGTTGATATCGGCTATGATTAAGTTAATCCAATGGCTCTCAAACAGTTGAGCCAGAAGCTTATTTACCATATACTACAGCCTACAAGCTCTATGGGATTTCGACAATAGATTACAGGCACCTTGATGGTGGGAGATGCTGGAATCAGCCACTTGGAGTATGTCTGTTCAGGTACCTTCTTCTATAGGAGCTAGGAATTCTAATTCTTACTTCTCTTGTACTTAGGGTGACCAGATAGCAAGTGTGAAAATCAGGACGGGGGTGGGGGGTAATAAGGGCCTGTATAAGAAAAAGCCCCAAATATTGGGACTGTCCGTATAAAATCGGGACATCTGGTCACCCTACTTGTATGATTGATCAGTTTCTGCATCATTCAAGGCTGAATATAGCTTGGCTATTCTTCCTTTAGTTCTGCCTATTTGTCTAAACCTTCTTAATTCATTTTCATTTTTAATTAACTGTTTCATATTACATCTTCCTTACCGTTAGGACAAGCTGTTACAATTAATCATCCACTTACAGGATTCACTGTAGTGCATTTTTTTTTTAAACAAAACACTTGTTGCAATAGTTAGCCAAAACATAATGAAAACTGTGCATCCATGAAATTAAACTGAACAGAAAATTAATTTTCAAAGGCTTAGTTTCTGAAAAGATTATTGCTCCTAAAACTTTTTGGTCAATTTTCTTAATGTTGCTAAAATATAAATTAGAATGCTAAAATAAATAACAATGTCAGAGTCTGGTGTAGGAATACAACGATCAATAACTAAATTCCAATTAACTTAACTCTGAACTGGTGAACACTAGTCAATACCTAAGGGGGAAATAAAAAACAAATTAACCATTTTATTCAATAATTTTCAGGTTATCCAGGGCATGTACAGTCAAATTCACAGCTCCAGCTAAGAGTATTTTGCTGCTGCTAGAATGTGAAGAAAGCAAATACTGGGTGAAAACTATTGCAGGAAAAAAATGAATATTTATGGTCTGTTGATGGGAACCTGACTGACAAGTGAATGTGGAAGAGAGAGATAAAAAAGGGAATATAAGATTGCCTTTTATTTGCACCCTGTACATTTAGTACACACACCAACATTTCCCGATAACCATGTTGTTACCTTGTCAGATTTTGTGGTGGGTTTTTTTTTGCTTTTTTGTTTTTTTTAACTACTTGCAACTAAACAAATTTTGGCTTTTACATACACCAGTCCAGTGCCATTTATAGAACACAGATGACAGGCTGCATATGATATTTTCCTAACAGAGGCATCTGCCTCCTTGACAGTGGCAGCTATAATCACATTGGTGAAACTGACTCTGCTTCTGTGACAAGCGTAAGATGTTGGAGAACATCAGTGGGGCGCCTCGTCCCCCGGGTGCTCTTCTCTTAAGAAATTTAGCAGGATTTCACAGGAGACGGAGACGACTTGCTGTGCTGTGCTGCCTGTGACAAAGAGGGCCGAAATGCTGGGGTTGATGAGGTTTCTACTGAATAATTTGTCTTTAAAAAACAACAAACAAACAAAGGTCATGGCAACAACAACAAATTACCAGCATAGATTTCCTTGAAACAACTATTCTAAAATTACCACAGCTGGCTGGAATAATCTTCATTGCTTCTTGAACTCCTAAAAGATCTAAGATCGAGAGAGGCAGGAATCTATCTGCCCCATTCTTTCATGCTCTCCTGTCTCTAATCAGTATTAAAGAACAGCTTTGCATTGGGAGTGGAACACAGGGAGAGCATGTTTGCAACTCCACCCTGTTATGGAGTGCTGCATTCCCTCCCCCCCACATCTTTGCCACCCCCATATGCCAGTCCAGCTGCATGGGCTCTTCCTCCTCCCCACAGGTCTCTGTGTAGGGGTAAATTTCACCCACCTGAGTGCAGGGACTGCAACTGCACCTGACCCTCACATGGGCCATGCAAAAGGGGTGGGAGAAGGCAACGTACACAAACCCTTCTGCCAACTTTCCTCCCCATGTCCCCCTTTGAGAGCTAGGTACTATCTGGCCATGAGTGAGTACATCATCCCCAAGTCCCTAGGCTCAGATGTGCAGCTCAGAAGCAGGGAGCAGGGCTAACTTGCCATGTTTGTTAATTAAAGGCAGGACTTGCAGCATGTCTAGAATTATAAAGAAGAGCAGAAGTCCCCCACCTAGAGGGAGTATAAGTGACTCACTTCCCACCTTCCAAAAGAGATGATCATGTTCTGAGAAACATCTTCAGGTGACCTGAATCCTCAGTCACCAACAAAAGCACCCTGGGCAAGTGACTTGCTGCCTAGCATACTGACAGTACCCTAAGGCTTTCCTCCCTCCATTCTGATTAAGTCCTGCTTTTTAAATTATGGATCAGATGTTCTGCATTCGCGGATCAAATTAATTTCTTTATTTTAGGCAGATCAAGGTGTTACTGCCAATTTTGATACAGGCTGTTTGAGGATGGAAAGAGCTACAAAATGAACCTTTCTGAAAGCAGGTTTCCCCCTTAGCCCCACAACTTAAGTTTTCTTGGCAGATGTCAGTGAAAGTGTCAGAATTTTTTGAAGTATTTCTAACAGATAGATTATCCGCACTAGAATATAAAAAAAATAATTAGGGCTTTGGAACTAGATTCACATTCATTGATTGCTCTGTATCATCATTAGAATAAATGTTTCACCAGCACCTACCAGGGGAATTTTTCCTGAGGAAGGAGACAGACTTTTAATTGATTGTGTAGTGCCTCATGGTGATTAATTATGAGCCTGCAAAAGCTCCACTGTCAAAGCCAAACAGAAAATGTGTGAAATATTTGTAACAAAATACAAAACATGAAATTCAAGGGTTTTTTAAAAATAAAAATAGGTCTAAATACAACCAAACTAAATACATTTCCTGGGGTTTGGGGATGGGGGGGGGGAGATCATAAAATGACTTTTGAATCAAAAGCAGTTAAAATTCCCCTTTTTGCAATTTTAAAATGCAACAAGAGTGATAGCAAAAATGCTGTTCAACATAAATAGAATTGATAAATGGGCTGATAAGGAGAAAGGCTTGTGCAGTCCACAGACAAGCGAAGACATGCATTAAATTTGCTAATATGAATTCTGATCCAATACTGCTAGTCCTAGACACCACAGAAACCAATGAGCACATACACACGCTCTGACAAGCCTTTATGTCTGTTGATTTACATCACCTACTACAATATGTTCCAATGGGCAAAAGATGCATCATATCTTTAAACAAAATTCACCCTCTGTGCCAACGCTAACAAAAAACAGATGTTTGGTTAGCTATGTGCTATTTAATTTATTTAACCTCCACAATAACAGAAGAATGAACATTTGGAGAATCCTCTGGCTACTCTTGTTAAGGAGGATGCAGTGAGGATGAAAGCATTGCCAGCCACACAGCAGCAGTGATGTATCTCAAGCCTAAGGTTTAGTTTCAGCCTAAACTTGCTTATGAACCAATCTGAGCAAAATTCAGAATTTCCCTCCTCCAGGAAGTTCTGACATTTCAGCATTTATTTTCCTCCCAAATCAGGAGGAAAAGTTATAATTTCACAGTTGCTCGCAGAATGTAAATTCTGAAAAACATAGATGTAGAAATGTCAAAATATTTCATTTGGATCAAAAATGTCAAAATGTTTTAACATTTCCAAGTCAAAATGTTTCCTTTTGGTTAACTGACCTGACCTGAAATGCTTCATTTTGAGTCAGTCCAATATTAAACTGCATTTTCCCATAGCGGTGCATGGTCTCATGGAGGTTATAGTTTGGGAACTTAATGCCCCCATTTTCCCCTATGGCCAAGCTTCCTGCCCCAACAACATTTGCCATAATACACCCAGAGTCCTGTGACTCACAATGCGCCACAAAGCCTGGGCAGTGGGAACTTCAGATTGCATTGTGGGAGATGTTGTCCTCTGGGGAACCGGGCCCAGAGGAGAGAATCAGGGCCCAAACTCCAACTCCAACAAAGCAATGAGGCCTGCGCTACATTTGTTCAAATGCTTCATACAAGTCCTATTAAAATTAAAAAGGAAATAGGGAGACTTAATCTAAAACAATTGCACAAACTATGGGTCCAGAACTGGCACATTAGTGATTTGGACTTATTTTCACATCCACCTGCTGCTATCGGACTGCTTTATTGTTAGAGGGGATGGTGCAGACTGATGTGAAATTGATTCACATTCCAGTATATCATGGTATCTTACTATATTGTAAATAGGTTGTTGCTTAACAGATAACAAACTTCCTCCTAAATCATTAATTCAGAAATATAATGAGGTTAACACAGCTGCATTAAATCATTAAACCAATCTGATGGAAACGGTGCTCTCGTTAACACATCCACCATCAGTATTGCTTTGAAGGTTGTGCTGCTGCTTTTGTCACACAGTATCAGACAAGACCTGCAGTGCCTGATGCTTGCACTGTCTGGGGAAAAAAACCAGCCTCACAAAATAAGGAGATAGAAAGCCTTGATTCTTCCAGGACTTGAAAACATTTGTCCAAAAGAACATTAAAACATGTTTTTTCTTCTTCTATCTTTGCTCACAGAGACAAAGGTTATTCCAACAGATAATGAGAAATTCTGTTCAGACACAAATTGTTCTGGAAACAAGAGTTGCGTGGGATGTCAATTCATAAGCAAACAGATGAAATTGATAAACTATCTTGTATACTGCCTGACAAAGACAGTTTAAAAGCATAGGCAGGAGAATATATAGGAAAGAAATTACAGATGTGTTGCATTCTAAATACTAAACAATACTAAACAACTGTGACGTTGGAGCAAGGTCCAGACCACTTGTCACTGTAAAAAAAAGGATGGAGAGGAGGATTATGCTACTCTGAGGTGAAAAGAAAAATCTTTCAGTGTTTATCAGGACAGCATTTAGCCTTTAAGTGGAAAAACTTTACATGTGTTCCAGTCATTGGCTTTTGAATAATTAAATCCAGTTCTTGAAACAGATGAATGCATCCCTGTAGCCAGAGATGAAGCATGAGGCCTTGAGCAAAACCAAGCACTGTGTTTTCCTTCCGAGAAGGCATGTTCACTCAGCACAAAAGAACTTGCATTTTCCTAAGATACCTTATGTTTAAAAGCAAAACTTCCCAGCTAACAAACAGGAAGGGAGGAGGGGGATATTAACCGGCCTTTCTGCACAATAATCTGAAAATCAGTCTGTTCCATATTCCAGAAAAGGGAAACAACTCTATATCTGCCCATTGTTTGCTGCGCTAACATCTGTCTAAGGTAATTGTTCGTTAAAGATTAGGTTCATGGAGTGCACATTTAGCAGCATTTGATGAAGTTGCATGAGCTCTACTTTTGCCAAGATTGTAACTGACTGATGTGCCATAAGGCAGGACTGTGCCCTCGCTTTGAAGCTTTCCTTAGAAATTAATTGAAAAATCAGCACGGGAATGAAAAGATTTGCAAACACAAGACATTTTTCTAACTTCAGGCCATTACGTTTCTTGTGACTATGCCATGTGCAGTCTGGCTCAGCATCTCCCTTTTGTATCACCTCCTTTCTAAAGCTTCTTCCCAAGGGTTCACCTTCTAACCTCTTAATCATTTTAGCATCCCCTTTTCTGAACTCTCTGCACTTTATCAATGTCCTTTCCTTACTTGGCTGCTACAGTTTGACCACGCTCCTGTTTACTTGGAGTATTAATGAGTCTGTGCAATGAGGAGTCATTGAGTCCCTGCCCTTACAGAAGTTGCCATAGTACACAGATTCCAGAATAGTGTTCACACAACTCTGATTGCTCACGGTTTACTTTCTTATCACCTCAAAATCTATTTCTGCACTTAGGGTCAGCCCAGCTTGGTATGAACAGGGTCCGAACACACACAATTTAGCACAGGCAACAAGATTTGTTTTCTTTAAACTCTGCCCATGTCCTCTTCACAACAGTTACCACAACAACAGTATCCCCTAATCCAGAGGTTCTCAACCTTTCTTTCGGAGCCTCGCCTCGCCTCCCCCTCATGCTATCAAAACTCCACCTGGGCCACAACAACTGGTTTTTCTGTATATGAAAGTGAGGGGCAGCAATAGGGTTGCCAACTTTCTAATTCCAGAAAACCAAACACTCTTGCCCCGCCCACTGCCCCACCCCTTCCCTGAGGCCCCTCCCACTCCCCACCCTTTCCCAAGGCCCTGCCCCCACTCACTTCATCCACTCCCCTCCCTCTGTCACTTGCTCTTCCCCACCCTCTCTCACGTGCTCATTTTCCCTGCGCGGCCCAAACAGGAATATTTATTGTTTTGACGGATGCATTATGCGAAGTTCAGGTTTTATTTGTTATAGGACGCTAGAGCTGGCAGAAAAATAGTCAAAGAGGGTAATTTAAAAAAAAAATGAAATTTCACAAAGGTTTTCATGATTTCCCTGCCCTCTTCCCATTTTTTGTAACCAGCTCCATGGTTTTTGTTCACTAAAGTTATTGTAATTTTAGGTATGGAATGAGGACCACACATTATCACAGCTGCAAAGGGTCCATTAAAGGCCCACTCCTGATGCCCAAATACAAATCCTTAGAGCACCACCACAGAAATGCACACCTGTCCAGATACCTATATAAATAAATCTGTAGAAACGGACTCCCACACTTACATGCAGATACACACGTGTATTCATGTGTACACATCGAGCATGTGCTAACACTTCTGCTTCCACATTATTTAATATTACAATTGTTGTTTAGTGCCTAGAGACCCCAGCTAAGATCAGGGGTTCTTGAAGCTAAGTTGCTCAGGCTTTGGCGTCAGACCCAGGTGGCAGGGCTCGGGGCCCCAGGCTTCATCACTGTGCAGCATGGCTTTGGCTTTCTGCCCTGGGCCCCAGGGCTATTACTGGCCCTGCTTGGCAGACCCCCCTGAAATCTTGCTCATGGCCCCCCACGGGGCCTGGACCCCTGGTTGAGAACTGATGCCCTAATCACATGCCTTGCTAGATGTTTATCACTATTCTGCTGCATAGACAGGAAGAAACTCACTCCATGCCGCTCCATTGTAAAGCTCTCTGTTAAAGCAATTTTCCGCTTTATGATAGAAGACGCCTGTGTTGCTCATGATCGCCTTTATTATGACAATCTCTTTGTAATATGCAAACCGACTGAGACAGAGTTATGATGGGAGATGTATCATAAAATTTACAAAACCAGTTCAAAGCGAACTCTAGGAATCACTCAGTAAAACAGCCGTTTGAACACAATAGCGCTTCGGTGGCAGTGTTTCTATAATGCCGCAGTAAACAAATCAATACAAGCAGCATCTCTTCAGTGCTCTTGAAAGCCAAGCCAGATGCTCAGGTGCCCCCAGATAAATGCTCTTGGTGCACCTGTAAGGGTGGGGGTGGCCAGTGGTGGTTTTCTGCAGGCTTTCACCTTGCCGATCCTCAGAGTAGACAGAGGCTGGTTCAATCCCAGTACCCGTCAGAGCCACCTTAGGGCTGTTTTAACTTGCACAATCAGGAATGGCCCCCTCGGCACTGTTCCAGGATCACTGCTGGACAGGAGCAAGTGGCACAGAGACAGCTAACCCAACTTTACACTACATGAGAGAAATTCCCAGCTTTCCCTCCCTCCCCGCACCCAGCCCTTCTGTGAGAGTGTGACGCAAATGTTACAGAGTGGAGGTTAAGATGTAGGCCTCCATATTTAAATCATCTTCTCAAGACCAGTTCTCACAGTAAATGTATTCCCAAAATCGAATACCCTATGTTTACTGAAGCCACGTGGAGTATTCTATAGGAAAAAGTCAAATTCAAATTCCCCAAATATAAGCTCTAAAACATACCCAATTTTTTAAAATCTATTCTTATTTTACAAACACTCTGTTAATGAGCTGGTCACTTTCCCTTCACACTCAACAAACATTGATGGTTCCAATTTGGTTTATAGAGACTTAAAGAAACCCAACAGAATCCCTACAGAGTTTACTAAATTATAATATTCCTTTCTAAAGAATTCCAGTTCCTGTCAATCAAAATTGTGACTATATCCTAGTTCAAAATCTTTTTCTTTGTCCAATGAAACTTGTGTAATTCAGAATAGTTGATTGCTTTTGTTTTCATACCAAGTATCCTGGGGGTAGCCGTGTTAGTCTGTATCCACAAAAACAACGAGGAGTCTGGTGGCACCTTAAAGACTAAGGGATTTATTTGGGCATAAGCATTCCTGGGTAAAAAACCCACTTCTTCAGATGCATGTGGGTTTTTTACCCACGAACACTTATGCCCAAATAAATCTGTTAGTCTTTAAGGTCCCACCGGACTCCTCGTTGTTTTTGTTTGCATAGAGTCACTGCAGGTCAAAGCATTAAGTAAAAGCAACAGAGAGTATTGAAAATATACTTTGGTACATCATCTTAGTAAAGCCTTGGCATAGTGTCAAACAACAACAAAACCATTAGCACCTTATTCTTTTGAGATCAGCAAGTGGAACAATGATAAAACATTTTAGGATTCTAGATTTCACGCTGTATACGGAATAAAACCACTTTCTACTGCAGTTGGTTGCTACCACGGATGCTGTATATAAATATTAGCAAGGGAGGTAACCTCTGGAGGGTCCAACTCCTAAAGTACTTCCCTAAAACTGCAAGTATTTCATAAAATAAAACAAAAAACATATTCTAAAATGATTTTAACAAGTGTGTGAGGTTACATCATGTGCCATGAAGACACAGGATGATATGATGTGTTGAAAGAATCTAGAAATGGGCCCATATGTTAATTGTTCTTTCAACCTAAACAATTCAGTTTGTACCAGTCCATTTGTCTCCAACTTTTGCTGACTTTTAAAAGCAATTTTATGTAACAGACTGAGTTGGATTTTTGTTACCTTGTGTGGGGCAGAAGGGGGGAATTTTAAATAGTTGGATGCCAAGTAATGTTATTGTAGAAATTTAGAAATAATCAGAATGATTAACTATGACTACATTAATGCATCCGATGAAGTGAGCTGTAGCTCACGAAAGCTTATGCTCAAATAAATTGGTTAGTCTCTAAGGTGCCACAAGTACTCCTTTTCTTTTTGCGAATACAGACTAACACAGCTGCTACTCTGAAATAGGACTACATTAATTATTCTTCTTCTTATTATTATTATTAAAGAAAGGAAAAGGAAACATTAAACAAAACAAGACAAATACAAGTGATAAATTGGTGGCTTCTGTTACAATCTCATCTGACTCTCTCTGTCTCTCTGAAGACTTTAACAGAGATTACAACCTTGCGTTGTGATGCATTATGCATTTAGTACATTGCGTTGTTCACAGCATTACTGTGAATTTGGTTTAGTATCTTATTAGTTACTTAAATAATTTTGCCTACACACAAACAGTTTCAGGGCAAGTGGATCATGTTGGTTACTAATAAATAACAAAACAGTTTGTAATTGGAGAAGGTAAGCAATCTTAACTAAATCCTATGAAACTGAAGAAAATATTTAAATTAGTTATTTAGAAGAAGCCATGCAAGGAGCAGTCTTCAGCCAGGCCAATTAACCAATATTAAGAATCTTAAATACAATTAAATTCCATTATTTCTCTGTTTACCAATGTTTAGCCCCTCTCTTCTCCCCAGTAACATATGGTCTAACCATCTGGTGATTAACAGGAGAAATGTAGTAACCTATGTTACAACAGCATTTTCATATCTCAATAAAATCACCACAAAGGTTTAAATCTAATCTGTTGGCAGTGTTTAGTTAACTTCCTCTCACCAATCCATGTTGAAGTTTTGGGAAGGTTTTCTTCTTGAGACCTTTCTGTTTTTCTTGTCTGCGGCAGCTTGCTTGTAGAGACAGATGGGATGAGCTTTGGAGTGCTTCCTGTCTAAACAAAGTAGCGGGGTGGGTGGGTGTTGGCGGGAGTGCTCACTTCAGAGTCTTTTATACCTTCCTCCTTCCTATTTTCATGAAATTATAAGAAAACACACCTCTTTCAGGCTTGTCTAGATTCAAGTCGGTTGCTATCATTCTGTCATTGGGTCCATGACTCCTCTTTAGGATCCTCTTCATCTTATTAATATGTAGTTCATTAACTAATATGCGACATTTCCTGAATTGCCTTTGTCTGTCTTGTGGCAGGAAAGTATGAGAGTTAAAACTAGCTTTGGAAGTTCTTTTTACTCAGTCCATTCTCTGAGCTGTTTTTTCAATTTCATCAGAGTTTGACAGGAAATGAAATTCTGTTTTCAAAAAATTCAAATGCTCCTGTTCTTTATTTAAAAGATTCTAATTCTCAAAACAGTCTTAAAAATTAAACAACTTTCCAAAGTGCTTAAGTTGTTGATTCTACATGACAATTTTTTGGAGCAATAATTTTTCTTGTCTTCCTGAGCTGGGCAAGGTTTTGCTTATGCACTGCCAGTACATAACTAATTCCATACTAATATAAATATTCTATACAGAAATGGTTTCTTACATCAGTTTAGTTTAGCAAGGTCATTGGAGTCCATGTTGGTACAAAAAGCATTTTACAATTTACATAGCAATGAGATTATGAGCTATATTAGGAGCATTACTTTTAGCTACTGTATTTGCAAGTCTGCATTTTACAGCAGTGTTTGTCATTTCAACGTTTAAGAAATAAAAGTTCAAACTATTTCCAACTACACACATTTCCCTCTGAAGTTTAAGAGCACAAACAGGCTTTCTTGCAAGAGGATGGGGATTGGCAGAGCCCACTTTCCTTGATTAATTGCTCTGATAACATACCCTACATTTCTTTCACAATCACACCTTTTTCTAAAACATGAATGGTTTTTTATTCTTGATGTTTGCTTGTCCTGGGATATTTAGCTGACATCCTTTCGTCTACAAAAGATGGTGGGAATTGCAGCCTATGATGTAGATGGTTTGCAATATCTCATGTGACTGAACAGTCCAAGCCGAGAACTGCATGATCTTTGGCTGTTGTTGCAAATGTATGTATCTTGGTTGAGAGCTGCTTGCTTCCTATGAGATCTTTTCTCTTCAAGCTGTAGGAGCCAGCTCCTGTCATGGACTTTGATGACCTGATGGAGATGATGGCGCCACTTGTTACAATCATTTGCCAAAATTTCCCATTGGTCAGGATCAATTCCAAATTCCTTCACATCTCGCTTGCATGTGTCTTTATAGCAAAGCTTAGGATGCTCTGTTGTTCTTGTTCCCTCTGATAGTTCCCCGTATAGCATGTCCTTGGGTATGTGTCCATCTTCCTACCTGCTCAGATGGCCCAGCCAGCACAGTCGTCTTTGCTTGAGAAGGGCTGTCACACTTCGTAAATTGGGATAGAGAAGCAGAAACTTTTTGGAATTAGAATCATAGAATATCAGGGTTGGAAGGGACCTCAGGAGGTCATCTAGTCCAACCCCCTGCTCAAAGCAGGACCGATCCCCAACTAAATCATCCCAGCCAGGGCTTTGTCAAGCCTGACCTTAAAAACTTCTAAGGAAGGAGATTCCACCACCTCCCTAGTGGGAGTGCCTACTGGGCATGCCAGTGTTTCACCACCCTCATAGTGAAAAAGTTTTTCCTAATATCCAACCTAAATCTCCCTCACTGCAACTTGAGACCATTACTCCTTGTTCTGTCATCTGCTACCATTGAGAACAGTATAGCGCCATCCTCTTTGGAACTCCCTTTCAGGTAGTTGAAAGCAGCTATCAAATCCCCCCTCATTCTTCTCTTCTGAAGACTAAACATCCCCAGTTCCCTCAGCCTATCCTCATAAGTCATGTGTTCCAGTCCCCGAATCATTTTTGTTGCCCTCCGCTGGACTCTTTCCAATTTTTCCACATCCTTCTTGTAGTGTGGGGCCCAAAACTGGACACGGTACTCCAGATGAGGCCTCACCAGTGTCGAATAGAGGGGAACGATCACATCCCTCGATCTGCTGGCAATGCCCCTAATTTTACATCCCAAAATGCCATTGGCCTTCTTGGCAACAAGGGCACACTGTTGACTCATATCCAGCTTCTCGTCCACTGTCACCCCTAAGTCCTTTTCTGCAGAACTGCTGCCGAGCCTTTCAGTCCCTAGTCTGTAGCGGTACATTGGATTCTTCCGTCCTAAGTGCAGGACTCTGCACTTGTCCTTGTTGAACCTCATCAGATTTCTTTTGGCCCAATCCTCCAATTTGTCTAGGTCCCTCTGTATCCTATCCCTACCCTCCAGTGTATCTACCTCTCCTCCCAGTTTAGTGTCATCTGCAAACTTGCTGAGGGTGCAATCCACACCATCCTCCAGGTCATTTATGAAGATATTGAACAAAACCGGCCCCAGAACCGACCCCTGGGGCACTCCACTTGATACCAGCTGCCAACTAGACATGGAGCCATTGATCACTACCCGTTGAGCCCAACAATCTAGCCAGCTTTCTATCCACCTTATAATCCATTCATCCAGCCCATACTTCTTTAACTTGCTGGCAAGAATACTGTGGGAGACCGTGTCAAAAGCTTTGCTAAAGTCAAGGAACAACACGTCCACTGCTTTCCCCTCATCCACAGAGCCAGTTATCTCATCATAGAAGGCAATTAGATTAGTCAGGCATGACTTTCCCTTGGTGAATCCATGCTGACTGTTCCTAATCACTTTCCTCTCCTCTAAGTGCTTCAGAATTGATTCCTTGAGGACCTGCTCCATGATTTTTCCAGGGACTGAGATGAGGCTGACTGGCCTGTAGTTCCCAGGATCCTCCTTCTTCCCTTTTTTAAAGATGGGCACTACATTAGCCTTTTTCCAGTCATCTGGGACCTCCCCCAATCGCCATGAGTTTTCAAAGATAATGGCCAATGGCTCTGCAATCACATCTGCCAATGCAACGCAACGCATCCGGCCCCATGGACTTGTGCACGTCCAGCTTTTCTAAATGGTCCCAAACCACTTCTTTCTCCACAGAGGGCTGGTCACCTTCTCCCCATGCTGTGCTGCCCAGTGCAGTAGTCTGGGAGCTGTCCTTGTTCGTGAAGACAGAGGCAAAAAAAAAGCATTGAGTACATTAGCTTTTTCCACATCCTCTGTCACTAGGTTGCCTCCCTCATTTAGTAAGAGACCCACACTTTCCTTGACTTTCTTCTTGATGCTAACATACTTAAAGAAACCCTTCTTGTTACTCTTAACATCTCTTGCTAGCTGCAACTCCAGGTGTGATTTGGCCTTCCTGATTTCACTCCTGCATGCCCGAGCAATATTTTTTTACTCTTCCCTGGTCATTTGTCCAATCTTCCACTTCTTGTAAGCTTCTTTTTTGTATTTAAAAGCAGCAAGGATTTCACTGTGAAGCCAAGCTGGTCGCCTGCCATATTTACTATTCTTTCTACACATCGGGATGGTTTGTCCCTGTAACCTCAACAGGGATTCTTTAAAATTAGTTTTATTATCTTTTACATTTTGTAACATAACTAGCTAAAAATATGCATTGCTATTTCCAGTAAAGGCACAAACAAGTTTGCACTAACTTAATAAAAGTCACAATAATTTTATTAATATCTTTTCATCAATACAGAGGTCTCTCCTCTACACTTAGAGTACAGGCATCTGTACTACGGGAGGCTGTTGAGAGAGAACCAGGGACATAGGAAGCAGGCCTCAAAGGGAGGGACCCAACGAGGAGGTGTCTGTTAAGCCAAACAATGCTGCCACGCACAGATTTAAATTCTAAAATTGCCTTCATGGGACAAGATGTAACCTCACACACTTATCTCCTGGGACTCACCATGACATCATCCTGCTCCTGAAAGGTATCCTGTCCAGACCAGGCCAGACACCACCACTAACTTCAGCTAAATCCTGAGCACCACCTAGAATCTGAGACTTGGTTTCCTGTTCTTGCCGTCTCCCTGGTGTCTCCTTTTCCTTCCACAACTTATGTTCTCCTTTTCCTACCTCTTCCATTTTGCCCCTATCCAATAAGAGTCTGGCTTAGCAAGCTAAAATAACTCCATCTCTTGCAACAGTGCTGTGACCAGTGAGGCAGCTAAAAGCAATGCCCGAGACAACCCAGTGTGAAAGCGTGCCAGGTCTCCGAGTGGCTGATGAGACACTGAGCTGTGGACATGTTTCTCCAGCAGTGAGATTGCAAGCGAGAGTCAGCACCAGAGGCAGAAGCTGCAGGCTCCTTGTAGATTTTAACTTGATCTGCTAACCTAAGCTAAAAGCTGCATTACTGCATCTTCACTGCCGTGATGCTGCATAACTGACCTACGGCCAGTCACAAACGATTATGCCACTGTGAGACAACTGCAACAAATCTTGTACAAAGTATATTACGTAAGATGTCAATGGAAAAGTTATGATATGCTAAATAAGATTACCCTGTTTAAATCCATGTACCATCGCTATATCTTAAGTTAGGAGTATTGGCTCTATATTTGTATCTCAAATGTGTTTGTTCCTGGAATAACACAGTTTACCGTTTAAATGGCCCACCTTGATTTTCATACACATTGTGAGGAGAGCGGTCACTTTGGATAAGCTATTACCAGCAGGAGAGTGAGTTTGTGTGTGTGGTTTTTGGAAGGGGGGGTGAGAAAACCTGGATTTGTGCTGGAAATGGCCCAACTTGATTATCATACACATTGTAAAGAGAGGTTATGCATCCGATGAAGTGAGCTGTAGCTCACAAAAGCTTATGCTCAAATAAATTGGTTAGTCTCTAAGGTGCCACAAGTCCTCCTTTTCTTATTGTAAAGAGAGTGGTCACTTTGGATGGGCTATTACCAGCAGGAGAGTGAGTTTGTGTGTGTGTGTGTGTGGGGGGGGCGGAGGGTGAGAAAACCTGGATTTGTCCTGGAAATGTCCCAACTTGATTATCATACACATTGTAAGGAGAGTGATCACTTTAGATAAGCTATTACCAGCAGGAGAGTGGGGTGGGAGGAGGTATTGTTTCATGGTCTCTGTGTATATGTCTTCTGCAGTTTCCACAGTATGCATCCGATGAAGTGAGCTGTAGCTCACGAAAGCTTATGCTCAAATAAATTGGTTAGTCTCTAAGGTGCCACAAGTACTCCTTTTCTTTTTACAGTTTACATCCAGTCTAGCCAGCACATTGTGAATGGACTGTTGAAGTTTGATGGCCCATTAAGGACACTTCGCTCTAACAAACAATGGGCTATAGAAGAAACTCATTCCTCCCAGATGGCTTTCCTGCAGATGCCTCAGCCTCCAAGGGGCCATGAGTCATCAAGCCATGTAAGGACATGTGATATGCTCATGTGACCCTGGACTGCACCTTGTGCCAGTAACTTTCCACAAACTGGGCTCTGAGCTTTGTTGGAAAGAGAACATTTCCAGGCACATGGAAAAGGATATAAAAGACCCCTGCGGTGACTCTATTTTGCCTCAGCATATTAAGCTCCAGACTGAGGACCTTCCAATCTTTCAGAAGTGACCAGAGAGTCTTTACAAGCCAGTCTACACCATCACTGCTACAAACCTGATATAAGAACATTGCAATTATTGTATGTATATGATCCATTAATCACTTTAACACTTCTTTTCTTTTATTAATAAAGCTTTAGATTTTAGTTACTAAAGGATTGGCAGCAGCATGATTATTGGGTAAGATCTGAGTTATATATATTGACCCGGTTATATGACTGATCTCTTGAGATTAGAAGGACACTAGACGTGATGAAATTACTTTTCAATAACCACGGAGTCCAGTGTCTGGGTGGTAAGATAAGGGCTGGAATGCCTAAAGAGGCTGCATCTCTGATTGCGTTAACCAGTGTGGTGAGATAGATGTTTACTTTTGTTACTGGCTTGGTATATCTAATGATAGAATAGCCACCAGTTTGGGGTAAGCCTGTCCTATTCTCAGCAGTGTGTCCTGAATCTGGTATTCTCAGCTGTGACTAGGGTGACCAGACAGCAAATGTGAAAAATCAGGACAGGGGGAAAGGGGATAATAGGAGCCTATATTAGAAAAAGACCCAAAAATTGAGACTGTCCCTATAAAATCGAGACATCTGGTCACCCTAGCTGTGACCCACTGAGGCAGGGTGACAACTGCTATTTTAAGATGAGTTGGCCAACTCGGGTTAGGTAACCCGAGTTAACACACCTTTTCTTTGCAGTGTAGACACAACTTAAAAGACTGACCAATAGGGAGTTTCCTTATAAAACCACTCTATAGCTAAAGGAAAGGGAATAAAGACCATTGTTCAAATGAAAGCCTTACTTTACATTTCAAATGCTTCATCCGTTTCCCTCTTTTTTTATATAGTCAATAAAAATTTAAATGTGGTGATTACAATGGGAGTTATCCAACAACAACTTGACACAAAACCCTGGACTACACACAATTGTATTTAACACTAACAGTGAACAAGGATTTTGTTAACATCTTATCTCTTGGTGGGCCTGAGACACCCCCCTTATGAACACAATACTCCTTTTCAGGATTGTATGCACTTCATGGACATTAGGAGGGGCAGGAAGAGAGAAATTTCATGTGAAATGGAAAATGAAAACCAAGTAAGAGAAAAACCTCATTCAGATCCTCAGTTTGTCCTACAAATCAGCTGAAAGCTCAAAACTTCTCAGCAAATGAATGATGCTCTGGCAGATTTACAGAGAGGCACACAAAACCCCCCAGAACCCTGAATCTGAACTCCTTAAAATCTGAACTTCTTAGATCTGAACCCACCCCTACAATTCTGGTTCCGTGAAAGACCCAGAATTGGAAGGGGCTTATTTCTAGTTTAAGATTAAGCCAAAATAGTGGAAATCATGGCTGAGCAGTGGAACTTGTGAGAATATGTCCATTTGGGCCTAAGGTCCATTCTGTCTTGTCTCCAGATTCTGCTTAAATGTAATGCAGATTCGCTGGCAATGGGCACTATGTATGAAATCTCTTGCTTCATTATCACTGCAGTTAGAGGCCCAGACACTGAATTTTTCACTCAGGCTAAACTCCCTTTCAGAGCTCAAGAGAGCAAGGGGTTCAGTTACTGAAGAAAACAAATATTCAAACGGACAATTCCTTCTTCTTACGCTGCTGCCTCCTCCTCTATCCCCTTCTTACAATCTTAACTTCTGACATCACAATTGGTTGCTATAGCATTTGGAAACTGTCAGAATAATTAAATACAAGACTGTAACCTTTTGCAAGGTGAAGAAGGGAAAGCAGATAGAGCGCAGTAGTAAAAACAGCTTTGAAATAAACAAACCCATCTCCAAACAGACTTTGGACCTCATCGTCGGATACCCGATTTTAAAAGGCAAAGGAGACTCTTTAAAAACTAGAGAACACAGTGGGCAGAAAGTTCGCAGTCCAAGATATGATAAACCAAGACCGTTCGTTAAGAGTTAGAATTGTTTTATACTATTTTCAAGTCAATGTGTCTTAACTCCATTCAAAGGGCACTTAAGGCAAAAAGGCAATATTGCACTTCTAGATGCAGGACCATTCCCCGATCTCCCTTACTCAGCAGCAAGAGTGAAGAAATTAGCACTGCTCTGAATCACACGTTACGGATGGAGTGCCATTAGACTCCTGAAAGGTTGATTATTGAGTATTACATTCATTTAAAAAAAAGTAATGAAGCTCACTGTGTTTGACCCAAAGTCTCTCACATGAACCACTTTATAAAAATCCTTTTCTGTGGCAATTTTTTAATAGAAATAATAAAGGCCTACAATTACCAACTCCTTAATGACAACGTGAGTTATCACATTATTGTTTCGAAGCAATGGGATTGCTAAGAGACGCAATCTTAATGTGAACAAGCTGTAATAGAACACAATTAAAAGGATTAAATTTACACGGGTGTAAGAACTAGAGCTGTCTGGCTGTTCTCTGTAGTTAGCCATTATAAGTAGAGCAGTGATCCACCTAAACTCATTGGTCTCAGCGCAGTTCTCCCCTCCAGTTCACCTTCTTTCCCATTCTCCCCTCAGGGGGAGGAGTTCCAGACCTTGTGCTGGGAAAAGGTAGAGTGGCCTGGGAGACCCTGCTAAAATCTAGAGCTCCAAAGGAAACCAGATTGCATTGTCACAGATCTCAGAGCAGTAGGGAAGAGGGCCAGCCACTTCCCCCCCAGCTTGGCAGCATGGCATCCTCATAAACCATGCTGACATCTTCCCTGGGACCTGAGGCTAGCGTGCCAAGTGAGACAGCTGCTCCTTGGCTACACTTGTGCTCACAAAATACCTGCCAGTACAGATGTTCAATCGTGCAACATGGCTACAGAAGGAAGGCCAGGGAGAAGGAGGGATTATGCCACAGAGCTGCTGATCCTGTTCCGCCAACTTTAACTACTCCGGCTTGGATGGAGAAGAGCAATGGACCCCTTGTTTCCATGCTAATTCTTTAAGACACTCAGAGCACAACTGAGAGGAACTGGAAGACTAGGAAGTAAGTACTGAGGCTCACTCTGCCACCTCTAGGCCACTGGTTCGTGTCCAGAACAGACTGAACTAGAGCAGCAAATCATTCTTAAACAGCTGAGAGCTGGCAGGGCAGCGTGGGAAGCTCATGACTTCTCAGTTCCCTTTCTATAGATAAATAAAGGACTTAGATCTTTACATCCTTCACAATACCAAACAATTCCCAAACGTACAGAAAGCCACAGAGAACCTAGCGTGCATTCAGTGTTTGGCACAAGTGCCTAGGAAGATTGCACAAGTTGATATAATGTGATTTTGCTTCCCCCCTGACCCCCCACCACCCTTAAAAGAATCTGTGCACAAATAAAAGCCTCATAAGTAGGAAACACTTTGTGGAGCCGCATGCCCATAATAAGAATTAATGGAGCCATCTGCTTCTCATCCATGCACATTTCATGCACATTTCAGACCTAAGGTACACATACGATATATGTCATTGCTTCCAATCTGACAGAACATATTCGTCTCGATTCACTCCAGTGGGAAAATGAGGCACACAAACTGCTGCCCTGCTGTTGCAGGAGAGCTACCCCAGCAGAGGCATTTATCCCAGGGACCCCAGCCACCACCACCACAGCCACCTTCCACCGCTCTCAGCTCCCTATGAGCCCTACTGGCAAAAGATCCCTGGGTAATACATTGTGAAAGTCTGCTTTGTTCCCTAGCCTTGCCCCTTGCTCCAGGCAGCTCCAGGCCAGCACTTTGTGCCTCTGTGAAGCCATTGCAAGCAGATTTTCAACCATGAGAACCCACAGCCAAGGGATATGCTTGCAGAATGCACTGATCTAAGATAGTCGCATTGCTGGGCTTCCTACTGGCTTTCTCACCATTCAAAAGTAGATTTAAGAAACAGTGGCCTTTTTCCCTAGGTGATGTATGGGGCTATCTAGTTCTGCCTGCCAACTTTCCCTGTATTGCTTCAGCAAAAACTGCACAGAGGTGAAAGCCCAGCAATCCAGCCCTCTGAGACCGACTTGCTTCTCTACACCAGCTTTTCGGTGATATGGATACAAATAAGGCAGGAAAATAATGTCCGCTTTTCCTCAACAGGCCGAGAACAGACTTCTCTCCCAGGTATTTCATCACCCACTCAAAAGGGCCTGAAGTTACGCTAAAACATGATTTATAGTATCATATCCACATAGCTATACTCACACCTGTATCATACTTGAAAGGTGACAATGACTAATATGTATATTTATAAAGTGCTCAAAGTTCCATCTGTGGTAATAAATATCCACAAAGTGCCCTTTTGAGCCGACTCTTGAATTGAGGTAAATTAGACATAGTGGCTGGCCTTTCATGTCATAAGTTTCCCATTGAAAATTCTACCACTAAAGAGAGTTCTCTTATCTCCAAGTCATACTATTTGGGTGCATCCCACCTCAACTTAAGAGGATTGCACTGTGTTTTCAATTAAATGTCCCCTACTGTTCCTGAAAGCTCTTCAGCTTTACCATGTGTTCAATTAGCATCTAATCAAAAGAAAAAGGGAAATCTGAAGTAATTAGCAGTGCTTTGGTCTAACCAACCACTACAATCTTGAGTTCTCATTATCAAGTTACAAAAGTTACATCTGTTACCTGAAAATGCTGCTACAACCAGAAGAAGTCCTAACAAAAGACTCAAAAGAGACTTCATACGTGAGTCAGGGAGGAGATTCTTGGAGACTCCTCAAGACTAGTTAAAATTCTGCAACCATATTAAAAGAGGATTGGGATGATTTCCCTGTCTCCTATTGGAAAAAACTTCTGCTACCTCATCCCTGCCAGAACTGGCTTATCCCTGGGGTTTATATAATTAGTTCTGAAGAGCAAAATGTTCTGCCTTCAGAAGGGAACAGGGTGCATTAAATGGCACATATTTTCAAAAAAACCTCCAGGGAGATCTGCTATCCCTGCATTCCCCACATAAAACAACTTCACCTCTTCCCTCACCTTGCCCCAGCTGAAATGATAAGAAGCTGAACACGGTCCTATATTTTCCAGATACTTTAAAAAATAAAAATAAAAAATAAAGCAGAAATATTTCCAACAACATGCTGTGCTCAGTCTAAGTTTGTCTGCCCTCTGGTGTTACCCTTTGAGAAAACAGGATTTCTTTAAGGAGGAAGACAAAAACGATAGGTGTCTAGTCCCTCACCTTTTCTCTCTGCAGACACACACCTGTGTAATACACATTATTTATCCTAGGTTATGGGGAAATTTTTCATGTTCAAATATTGGCACTGTAGTTGTGGGATATGAGTATTTTTCCTTTATCCACAGCTGAAACTGTGTGTGCTTTACCAAGGGGCTATCCATTTCTAGAAGTACCTGTAAGTAATATGCATTTCACAATTTGCAAAACTTTGTGACCCAGAGAATTTACAAATCTCAATGTCTGTCAGGTGAAATATACCATCTTCCTAATGCTTAACTATATTCAATTCCTATGACACATCTCTACATTGTTATGCAGGCTTCTGCATTAGGGGTGTACAAGCAAACCTATTACCACCACCATAGAATACCCAGTGCACCACCTTTGTGTTTTGATCCTCTCTGAAATGTGTCACATTAGCTGAAAAAAACAAAAACAATCACAAAACCATAACTGCATTGCTTTCCAACCATTGGTCTGCGTTATACAGGAGGTCAGACCACAATGATCACAATGGTCCCTTCTGGCCTTGGATTAACATGATTACATCTCAACTTCTCACCTTGGCTACCACCATCAAACCTAAAGAGTACTGTTTGGGTTTTTTTTTCTGCAGGTGGTATTCTGCATGGGACATGAATACAAATGTGTATGCAAACACACCTGCACACTCAGATGTCCCTACCCTTTGTGCATAAATAGGAAGGGTACAAAGAAAAGTGTAACTTACATATTTGTGCACACACATCAAAATGAAACTGGTAGGTTTAATGTCAGGCCATCTGCCAGACTTACTGACAGCATTCCCTTAAGAGACAAGGACTAGAGGCTTCTGTGAGGACTATTTAGTTAAAACAGAAATGAATTTTGTCAGAGGCCTTTACAAACTTGGCAGCCAACGCTTAAGAGTCCAAGCTCCTGTTGAGATATTTCAGATCATCTAGCTGAAATTGTGGTCAAGGGCAAACATGAGTTTCAGGAAAGAAAGGAAAATATCACCCATCACTGACTTGGAGGAACTCTTTAGAGCTACAACGGGAATTTTAAAACAAAAAGCGGCGGGGTAGAAGATTGTAAACTATCCACAGGACACCGCCTTGTTCATTGCTCCTCTCATCACTAGGGACTGAAATACTGATTAACTCATCCTTACAGATCAGATGTACAGTTACAAACTTTCAGAGGCATGAGCTACAGAAGAGATGTGCCCATGTATCTGAAACCTGCCAAAGTGCAGAACAGTCCACAGCTGCAACAGCTTGTATTTTTTTAAAATCCAGAGTTGGCACTTCAATACAGACATACCATGTATATGAGGCAACACTGGATCTGTGTTTTCCCCCACACATACTTGGTACCTTAGGCAGCGCTTGAAGCAGCTAAGGAAGCAGTGGCTAGACATAGGACGCGGACAGCAGGGTGTTGTGTCTAGAACACATTCGTGCTGTGTCGGGTTGGTATTTTGTAAATGTGAAAAGAATATGGGGTAATACTGTGGAGTATAACATTGCTAACACACTACTTTTTCCTGTATAACAGCTGGACTTATACTAAGTCATGTAGAACTGGTTAACAGGACGTGACGAGCAGCAGTTAACAATCAAGCATAAAAGGGAACTTTTCCCACAGTGAAATTTCAATATATTCTTCTTTACCAAAAAATATAGATGAAACCCATAACCATTTGTTGGAGTCTCTACACAGGAAGGGATGCTACCATCTAGAGCTAGTTAAATTGTTCACTCAATAGGATTTAGCCTTTTCATAAACTGATCGGGAATTTTATGAATTGTTTGACAAAGTATTTTTAACTAACCTATTTGGGCCCCTGGGTTTTCATGAACAGTTTGCTACAAGGGCTCCTTTGAATATTTGGAATTCAGTCAGTGTAATTAGTCACAGAGGTCACATGGTATGGTTTCTGATCCCTGATTGGATGACCTTACTATTATAAAACAGAAACGGGACCATTAGAGAGTTAAAACCCTGGTGGAGAGTTTGGAGACATTTTCGCAAGACACACAGGAGATAAGGCTGCCTACAAAATTTGAGGATGTATTCAATAATTCCTGTCCTCTTTCACACAGGGAAGAGCATTATTAGCTTGGATACAAACATAGACCACAGATTTTAAATTAGCTGAATTCTTTCCTGATGAAAGAGAGAGAAAGGTGTAAGCCGGAACCATTGCATATTTAAAAGTCTTTACATTCATTTTTCTCATGTTACATCCCCACCATGTAACTAAATGTGTACACAGGGTGGTCAGGCAAGCATTCTGTCACGTAGACCAATATGTACTGGCTAGCATATATATCATATGAATAGCATGTATTATCTGCACCATACACACATTGGGAGACATTAAGCACAAACTGTGTAGCAGTTATAGTCTAAATTGGCCTATATCTTTACTGTAATCCTATTCTCTTATGCCAAGTATCCCATAACACCTTGCATTTGCTCAAGTAAGCTTTGGCATAAGCCGATAGGAAGCTTGTCAAAAATCAAGAAACTTTTGCTCTGTGTTTTAGTACAAGTTAGGGAAGTACCTTCATGTACCAGTACATGAAATGCTAGTATCCAAAAACAAAGGTAAGGAAGGAACAGAACAAGTTAGGGAACTGGGATAAATGGGTTGGATTTTAGCGACACATGGAGACGTGTAACTTATTTATATGATGATTTTACAATACCAGCGGATATGTGTAACTTTGGGAGCACACCTTCTGCATAAAGTGAATGTAACATCACTGCACGAGATGCTTCCCAGAGACTGGTATCATAGAAAAACATTTCCCCTATACTATATAGCAATAAACCAGCCTTACATGAGTTATTTGGTCTCTTGTGTATATTGTGTAACAAACCAAAGTGTGGTCTAGCAAGTGACTGTACAATTTATCAACAGTCATGAACATGCTTATTTGCAGGAAAATACCCCCACAAACATTCATGTAAATAAAAACCAACTGCATAAATGTTCAAAGAAAAGTGGGCAAAAAAGGGAGGGAGTGAAACATGATCAGATCATTGGTTAGTCTCTAAGGTGCCACAAGTACTCCTTTTCTTTTTATGATCAGATCAAATAGAGTTTTCAGAGACAGCTGGTTGGAAAAGTTCAACATTTAGACCAAAAAATGGAACACATTGCAGTAAAGTGTTTAATGAAAATAATCTTGTTGTATATTTCCTCTATTCCCCAGCTTCACTTTCTGCAACAAGGTTCATGGTTTTGGCAACCAAAAAGATCTTAGAAAAACAAATATCTGGTAAAGAAAGTGCTCAGGAGTGTGTGTGTGTGTGTGTGTGTGTGTGTGTGTGTGTTCGTTCATGGGTTATTGCTGACGTACAGATGTGTGCTTTGATGACCACAAACATGGATCACTGCAGGTCACCTGCTCATTTCCTTGATAAATTCTTGCACTAGCTGTAGATAGTGCAAATAAAAATATGCGACCCAGTATTCTACACTACCAACATGGCATCTCACATCTACAGTCTACTATGAAATCCCTTCATTAGTTTCCAGTGAGGGATCATCTAGTTTGTAAAATTGCTCTCATAAGCATGGTGTTGCTTATGAGAGCAACTGAGGAACAATTGAGACTACTAAATCCAGACAGAAAGGTTATTTGTTTGAATAAGGATAGTTGAAATTACTATTAAGAATTACAGGTGATGTAGGGAAAAATTTTTGAGCTATCTTAGATTCCTGTGTGAAGCAGAAGGGCTTGATCGAGCATAAAATATCTGCAGTCTTTCAGTCATGCAAGTCTCAACAGGCTGTGGGTCCCAGCTTTTCAGGAGGCTGGCCTATTTCAGGAGAAAATCTGGCCCGCTGGGTGTCAGTCCACTACCCAGCAGACCGACGTCCATATCACAAAATCCAGCCCCAACACTCCACTGGACTCTATTAACATCTTTGTTGGCAGCCTTACAGAGAGGCCATGAACTGAATGGTCACTAGAGACTGAAATGCCCTTTCACCACCAGAAGTGGTCTATCCCAGTCAAGGTCCAGGCACCTTGAGGAGGTAGTACAGGGAAACTTCTCTGCTTCTGCCTGTTCCGGGGATTAAACAAAGGATTTCAGCCTTCGAGCCAGGACAATTCACTGGCCCTAAATGCACACCAACAAAATAAAATCTTGCTGGCCGCAGAAGTCTGCAGTCCCCAAGCAAGCCTCCTCTGCTGTGGCAAGTTGCAAGCTGGAAAGCTCATCAGAAGATGCTGCCTCGTTATAGCTCCCAATTTTCAGCGTTCCATGTTCACCCAGGCAGTGAGCCAGAGTTAATGCAGCTCTACCATCTCCCCTGTGGGGACACAGAGGGCCTCTAGGCCTGGCCTTCTGGCTCCATTGTGAAGATGGAGTCACCCCACATCTTACCAGTCATTTTCTCAATTTTGAGTTGCTGGAATGCTTTGGAGCAATTCTTTCTACATCAATCATCCTTTCTTTCAGATTTTTTCCCCCTGCCAATTCAAAGGTGACACTCAATGAAATTAAAAAAAAACAAACAAACATCTAAGTCAAAACTGGTAAAAGTAAACATTTTTCTTTGCACGACAAGATATTATTGAGGAAAACAGTATAGTTGAATTTAAAAAAATTCCTTATATGAATAATAAGACTGTAACCCTCAATTACTCTAACTAGAATAAAAATTCATATAAGATATCAAGTTTCATGGTTTAGTACATACAGTCGCCCAACCAATAACTGCTTGGGGTTAGAAATTAACATCACCAACAGGCATGGGATTGCCTAACTGTCCAGCATGAGAGTTTAACTCTCATTAGCATTGGGTATCGGTTATGGTCACTGACAGAATATTTTGCATGATGAGAACAATCATTCTGGTCCAATATGATGATTCCTACATTCTTACCGTAAATGTTTAAGTTGTGTTACCAATTCACTAGGGCAACAAGCACTTTCGATGTGCGTGGATGTAAAAGCTTCCTTCACCATGCACTGAAATGTTTCGTTTTTTCCTGGCGATTGATTCTGCTCTTTACATCCTCTGTGCCAAAGCAGTTTTTCTAGCTGGAAGCTATCCATGTCTTTGCTCATAACTGTGACATATTAAATTTACTTCTATTTATTAAAGCTCTTCTAGCAACCACAATTTATTTTAAGGGTCTGATTTTTTTAATTTGTTTTTTGGTCAACATTCACTCTGGGAGGCAAGTTTATACAAATTCAAATCAGCCTGGAACACAACATGCCATCAAAGCATTGGCCGAATCCTTCCACCAATACAGCAGCTCAACAAAGCAGAGATGAAAATACATTGAAGAAACTGTCACCAGCTACTTATAAAAAAGAGTTTTGAAAATGTTCTTTTAATGCTCTCTTTGAAGTGGGAAGCACAGGTTTTCCATCATAAACTTGAAGCACCCGCAGTACACAAAGTCTACCAGCTTAGACTTGTTAAATAATTCACCCCAGGCTGTAGCTGCAAGTATGGTGGAAGAGGTGATAATGAATACGTCAGACCAGTTTATGTGCTGCACCTGTCTAGCATACCTCACACTGCTATAATACCTGCATGATATTACAAAAAGAGACAGA
Organism: Lepidochelys kempii; assembly: GCF_965140285.1. NCBI lineage: Eukaryota > Metazoa > Chordata > Testudines > Cheloniidae > Lepidochelys > Lepidochelys kempii. The sequence continues at coordinate 96,508,503 of NC_136388.1, read as the reverse complement.
CTTTAAACTTGGTAGAAAATGTATACAATTAAAATCCAAGCGGGATGTTGCTGGACATAGAAACAAACTTGGTTAGACAGCCTGTGCTTGCACTCTCCTTCAGCGTTACCTTTGCCCTGCTTTTGTTAGCTGCAATTAATTCAGTAAGCAGGTACCAATGCTGTAACGATGTGAAGCATCCAGCTCTGTTTTGTTAATTAGATCAATAAGGTAATGTGCACCACAATAGACAATACCATGAAAAATCCCCTGTAAAACCCCTTGATTATATCTTATTATGCTTGGTAAGACGGGTCATGTCAGTTTGAAAACATCTGCTTGCTTCTAAGCACAGGTATACAGACCTACACTTCTAGCAAACTAAATATATTGTAATTCATTGCTTACAATGATTAGTCAAATAATTCGGGCTCTTTGATTCACACTGATCCTCAAGAAGTCAAATAGAGTTCAGGAATCCTGAAATCCTGCTCTTAGAGACAAGTAGAGTGAAAAGGCCAGATATTGGTGACTATGGAAGTCTAGCCCCCTGAGTTTGTACTAAGTGGGTCACTTCGCTAAGAAGTTAAACTTCACACCGCTTGTAGTCCTTGTTTCAGATGAGTTGGATAGATTTTTTGGGGTGAGGAGAGTTCATTTATATGGACTGGTTGTTGTTGTTATTCATTATTTGTACAGCAGTAGCAATCCGCGGCCCTGAACAGACTCACAGCTCCAGCATCCTGGGTGCTGTACGGACACACATTGGAAGACCAAAAGAGCGGAATTGGTGTGAGAGGAGAATTTGCCCCAGTGTTTCTAGAGTGGGTTCAAATATTGGTCCTATCAATCCTGATGGTATCCCAGGATGCCATGGTGTCCTGGTAACTGCATTTTACAATATAACACAACACATTTACCATAACTCTACCGCTATCTTACAGCGGACCAAGCCATTGAAACGGAACTAGTTCATTGAAACAAATTGAAAGAAAAAAATAAAATGAGTAAAAATCCTGCCCAGAGCAATAGCTTTTTTATGTTTTATTGTATTTGTGTTTGCTAGTATTAGTCTTTGCTAATATTTATCATTAGTGTCTGTCAAGGTTCCTTCCCCACACTGAACTCTAGGGTACAGATGTGGGGACCTGCATGAAAGACCCCCTAAGCTTATTCTTACCAGCTTAGGTTAAAAACTTCCTCAAGGTACAAACTTTGCCTTGTCCTTGAACCCTATGCTGCCACCACCAAGCGTGTTAAACAAAGAACAGGGAAAGAGCCCACTTGGAGACGTCTTCCCCCAAAATATTCCCCCCAAGCCCTACACCCCCTTTCCCGGGGAAGGCTTGATAAAAATCCTCACCAATTGGTACAGGTGAACACAGACCCAACCCCTTGGATCTTAAGAACAATCAGGTTCTTAAAAGAAAAGAAAAGGTAAAAGAAACACCTCTGTAAATTCAGGATGGTAAATACCTTACAGGGCAATCCGATTCAAAACATAGAGAATCACTCTAGGCAAAACCTTAAGTTACAAAAAGACACAAAAACAGGAATATACATTCCGTTCAGCACAGCCTATTTTACCAGCCATTAAACAAAAGGAAATGTAACGCATTTCTAGCTAGATTACTTACTAACTTTTTACAGGAGTTCTGAGCTTCATTCCTGATCTGTTCCTGGCAAAAGCATCACAGACAGACGGACCCTTTGTTTCCCCGCCCCCCCCCCCACCTTTGAAAGTATCTTGTCTCCTCTTTGGTCATTTTGGTCAGGTGCCAGCGAGGTTATCTTAGCTTCTTAACCTTTTACAGGTGAAAGGGTTTTGCCTCTGGCCAGGAGGGATTTTATAGCACTGTTTACAGAAAGGTGTTAATTCTTCTCTTTATATTTATGACAGTGTCCAAAAAGCAATCTGTGTTTGCCTCATTAACAGCCCCTCCTGGATTTTGCCCAGCAGCCAGGGTCTTGCTAAATACAAAGAGACATACCTTGCCACACAAGCATACAATCTAGAAAGAAACACCTTCTATAGAACCCATCTGAGAAGCACCCAAGCAAGACTTAGCTTTGAAGTGCTAGCATTCCAACAGATCATCCATTCATCATGTGCTTAAATGTTTTGCTGAACTAGGTGAACAAAGTATTTCTGATCCAGCCCATCCCTACTGCTTAGATGACAATTGATGGTTATGAAAAGAAGAATTTGTCCATCTGAAAATGCACCATTTACATCAATGCATTAAAATTCACACACCCCTCCCCCGTTGCAGTTAAATGAATGAGCTTGCTAATGTAAAATGCAATCTGAATGAGATCTACTTTAGATTAACCAAGTTCCTACAGAGCCTCCTACTGTACTATATGTCTGTTATTTGAGTGTCTAGCCCGTTTTACCCTGTTCCATCACTTAGCTTTTTTTCTCCTTCTAAATATAAAGTTTTTCTCCTATCTAAACAAATTAGAAATTGAGAAAATATTTATGCAGACTAACCTGTTTTCTGAAGATCTGAAATTTACACAGTACATAATATAATTGCATGCATTTGTTAAGACATACTTATTCTAATGATATTTATATTTTTACTATTTGCTTCATACTTTGCCTCATTGACTTGTACTATGTAAAAAGCAGACAGGCTGGACTTGTAACATGGCTCCAATTTGTTGTTATATTCAAGATAAAATTTCCAAAAAAACCATGTACCATCAGAACCAATAAATTTGAAGTTCAGGCTGACCAGTACTAAAGAGTGTCTCTGTTGTTAAGTCATAGCATTGCCTTTTTTGAAATAGTATAATGCATTAAACCATTTTTTTGTATTTAAATATTTTGTTCATTACAAAAAAGTTTCAGGGCAAAATGCAGGCTTTGGAAACCATTTTCAGTAACAAGTAGAGAACATTATTAAAGAATAGATTTTGAAATCATTTCTAGTTCTTTTCATGCTTCACTGAGAAAGTGCCAAAAGGTAATGAAGACCCATTGCATAGTCGCACCTGCTGCTGAACGAGCCAGCATTGGAAAGGATTTATTTATAGAACGCTGACTAAAGGTCAGCTGGCTGGGACCTTCAGTCATGCAATGTCAGCCACGTGTTAAGCCCCAATATGGCTGCAAACAAGACATTTGGCACACAGCAAACAGCTGAATTCCTTCAAGACATTACATATTTGCAAGCTCACCTTCAGTAAAAAGAACAACAAGCGTGCCCGGGAGGGAAAAAAGTGCATCCAATTACAATTCAAGTAGCAATAAAAAAAAATAAAAAAACCTGCTGCAGAACATAACTAGGGTCCCCTGGAATTCCGTAATACTTCCGTTCTCATTTCTGTCGCAGGAATCAGAGAATGCTGCGGCGTGTTTTTAGTAAATGCTGTGGCATTACACTAGAGAGATTAGTGTCATCTGTAGAATATTGAAAAATGTAGAAGACATATCACACACGTCCCTGTATGGACCAAATTTTAGCAGATGCTAAGAAACAACGTTCCCTACCTGCCCCAAGCAGTCCCATTTGCTATACTGCAAAAGGAATATGCTCGTATTTTTTTGGCTAGGAGCAATCCTGTGAATTCCAAGTAAAGTAGGCGTAACCTCCACAGGGGGCTTGCATGAAAGTCATTCAACGCTATGGGAGCGTAAGTGTATTAACACGGCCAGCTGAGGAGAACCCATAGTCTAGCGTCTTTCCAGGTTTTCAGGGGGAGCAAAGATGATGGCAGCAATCCTCCACTGTACAGCCCAACACTAGTACAGGCATGTTTGTTGCTTTGCTAGTGTGCTCTACCACATATGGCCAGACTGAATTTAACTGCATATGTATGTGGAGCAGCACAAAAGGGAATTATCACAGGACAGCGCTGAGCCCACGATGTTCAGTGTAGGCCATGCTCATTTAAAACTGATGGCGAGACGTGCGTGAGGAGCTATCAAAGAGACAAGCTGAGATTGGCAGGAAAGAGAAAGGCCAGGAGTGGGGAAGTACATTTGAGTCATTGGTGTAGAGATGGTAGGGGAAGCTACAGTGAGCAGAGAAGATCACCCACAGCAAGGGCAGAAAGAGAGAGAGAGGTGGCAGTGAAGTTTAGAGCTTTATGGGACACTAAGGCAAATGGGAGTGGGACGAAGACACTGACAGAATGACCAGAGAAGTAGAAGGAAAACCAAGAGAGGATGCTTCTTACTTCACTATTTGTCCTCTTTTTTTTTTACTCTCATTCATTAGGCATAGTTTATAGTGTCTGATGCAGCTGAATGATCGGGGCCGGGGGGGAGAAACACCAGTAAAAAACTGGAAACAGAATTACCAGTGCAGACCACTGTCCTGCGGAGCATCTTGCTTTATGGGTCCTGACTTCCTTCTAGGCACAGTGTCACAGGCAAATTCACATGGGGGAAGTACAAGAATAAAACAAGACAATGACAGGATAATAAAACCATGTCAGACACTGGTCTGAATGTGATCAGAGAGAGCAACCGGCAAACTTGTCAGAATTAACCATTAACTTCAGAATTAACTTCAACAACCCCTGCAAAGGTTTACTGAGTGGAAATTGGAGAGCTCAGGGAACAGTCACAGTGTACAGAGCCTTTCACCTCTAAAGAATGTCACTTTTTTAACTGTTAACCATCACTGCAAATCCTGTGTGCTGACAGCATTCTTGGGAGAGTCAGCATTCCATGGAATAGGAGCACTTCAGAGGCGGCCTATCCGGAATACGCCCTAGTAAGACAATGAGTGCATTTTCCATTACATACATAGTTTACTACAAGTAAAATCCTACTTATCTCAGTACTATAGTTAACATCTGATAGTCCTTTGGAGAGCTATGGGCCATGAATTGGGAGTGGGTGCTGTTCATCCTACTACCATCACCACAGACCATGAATTAATGTGTTCCCTCACGCCCCTTTATTTGTTTTCTCCAGAGCAGTGTTGCGTCATGCTGATGGGGCAGTGGAGAAGAAGCTTGCAAGAAGCGAGGGTTCTATTCTTGGCTCTAACACCCACTTCTTGCATGACTTTCTACAAATCCATTAACCTCTCCGAGCTTCAGCTTCTATAAAGTGAGGATGATAATACTTCCCTGTCCCACTGGGATGTTGTCAGGGTTAGCTCATGTGTACTTGTAGGACAAGTGCTAGGGAACTACTCAATACCATTAAACGAGATGTGATCAGTGGGGGCTTTTGAACTTGGCTGTAATGGTTAAAAAAGGAAAAGAGATTGTGTTTTCTACATGCTGCCTTTGGCACCTGAGATTCCATTCTTTGTCTCAGACCCACAGATCAAGGACCTCTGCTTTATATTTCAGTTCCATCAAGTTGCAAGAGGCATTTTAATACCCACAGGCTCTACCTAGTAGATTTTGCACACACTGTTTTAAACTTGGGCAACCATATGTAGAGATAAGATCACACTAGAGTATAGCCATAGATGTAGTGGTGAGCGATCTTCAGGCCAACACAAAAGTTAAATAATGGTGGGGTACAGCAACATTATTCACATGTACTTATGTTCTCCCAGCAAGAGTAGCTAAGTATAGTATGAGTAGATCTGGATTTGCAGGTGTCATAAATATAAAGGGAAGGGTAAACCCCTTTGAAATCCCTCCTGGCCAGGGGAAAGCTCCTCTCACCTGTAAAGGGTTAAGAAGCTAAAGGTAACCTCGCTGGCACCTGACCAAAATGACCAATGAGGAGACAAGATACTTTCAAAAGCTGGGAGGAGGGAGAGAAACAAAGGGTCTGTGTCTGTCTGTAGTCGTCTTGGCCGGGGACAGAACAGGAATGGAGTCTTAGAACTTTTAGTAAGTAATCTAGCTAGGTATGCGTTAGATTATGATTTCTTTAAATGGCTGAGAAAAGACTTGTGCTGAATAGAATAACTATTTCTGTCTGTGTATCTTTTTTGTAACTTAAGGTTTTGCCTAGAGGGGTTCTCTATGTTTTTGAATCTAATTACCCTGTAAGATATCTACCATCCTGATTTTACAGGGGGGATTTCTTTATTTCTATTTACTTCTATTTTTTATTAAAAGTCTTCTTGTAAAACACTGAATGCTTTTTCATTGTTCTCAGATCCAAGGGTTTGGGTCTGTGGTCACCTATGCAACTTGGTGAGGCTTTTTATCCAACATTTCCCAGGAAAGGGGGGGTGCAAGTGTTGGGAGGATTGTTCATTGTTCTTAAGATCCAAGGGTCTGGGTCTGTAGTCACCTAGGCAAATTGGTGAGGCTTTTTACCAAACCTTGTCCAGGAAGTGGGGTGCAAGGTTTTGGGAAGTATTTTGGGGGGAAGGACGCGTCCAAACAGCTCTTCCCCAGTAACCAGTATTAGTTTGGTGGTGGTAGCGGCCAGTCCAAGGATAACGGATGTAATATTTTGTACCTTGGGGAAGTTTTGACCTAAGCTGATAAAGAGAAGCTTAGGAGGTTTTTCATGCAGGTCCCCACATCTGTACCCTAGAGTTCAGAGTGGGGGAGGAACCGTGACATGGTGGCACAGTGGTGGGATTAACCTGAAATCATTTTGAGATCCAGTTGAGATTTTTTGAACTAGAAATACAGATTTTAAAAAGGAATTTTTAGGAAGTCCAGAAGCAGCTTTGAAACTGAAAGCAGCTTGGTTTCTCTCTGCTTTGTGGCCAAGCAGAGACAAAAGGGGATTATCTTGTGAATTGCAGGTTTTCTTTGCCTGGAGGCAGGGTACTTAACTCCTGCAGGGAAATTCACAGTCTTCCAACCCAGAGGTTTTTTTTTTTCTTTTCTTCCTAAAAGTAAATAGGGGGTGTGTGCTCTACCCATTTGCCTGGAGACAAAAGTGGCAGGGTTTTTTTTAGGATTTTGATTTTTTTTTTGTTTTACAAGGAGCACAGGTTTGAAAAGAAATTTTTTTTTCTCTTTGGGCTGGGTAAGCAGGTTTCCAAGTAGTTGGAGGTTTTTTGCTTTAATTTGGGCCCAGAGCAGAGACAAGGGAATTGTCTTTTTCTGTAGGCTGACAATCACTATCAGAGAATAGGTATTCTATTCCAGCACAGCAAAATTTTACAGCCAAGTTTTGTTTGTTTATTTCTAAACCTCGGGTGTAAAGTTAGTTAAAAACAGAGAGGTTAGAATGGCCAAATCCTCGGCTCGATTACAGCTGGAATTAGCCAAATTTCAGGCTGAGGAAAAACAAAGGGAACATGAAAGACAGATAGAACTCATGCGGCTGGAGAAGGAGGTACAGGAGGCTGCCCACAAGAGGGAAATGGAGGCAAGGAAGCATGTGGAGGAGATGGAGAGGATAAAGGCCCAGCAGAATATACCAACAAACCCTAGCAATCCTTCTCCAGGTACCACTTCCCATCCCAGAAAGTTCCCCACCTACAAGGCAGGTGATGATACTGAGGCCTTCTTAGAAAACTTCGAAAGGGCCTGCCTTGGGTACAACATCTCTACTGACCAATACATGGTAGAGCTGAGGCCGCAGCTCAGTGGACCCTTAGCTGAGGTGGCAGCTGAAATGCCTAAAGAACATATGAACAAGTATGAACTGTTTAAATCCAAGGCGAGAGTCAGAATGGGGATAACACCCGAGCAGTCTCGTCGGAGGTTCCGAGCCCTAAGGTGGAAACCAGACATGTCATTTACCCGACATGCCTACCACATTGTGAAACATTGGGATGCCTGGATATCAGGAGCAAGTGTTGAATCTCCAGTAAATTTGCCTTTCCTAATGCAAATGGAACAATTCTTAGAGGGTGTTCCTGAGGAAATAGAAAGATACATCCTAGATGGGAAACCCAAAACTGTAATCGAGGCAGGAGAGATTGGAGCCAGATGGGTGGAGGTGGCAGAGAAGAAGAAAACTGGTCGCAGTTGGAGCGGAGACCAGAAGGGACCACCCCAGACCACACCCTATTACCGGGGGCCGCCCAAAGCCCCACCTACCTCCCAAAGAACCCTCCAGACCCCTTATCGTCCCACCACCCCGTTCTCCAGCAACCCACCTCGCCCCGGTGACCCGTCAGCTGGACGATGTTTTAAATGTAACGAGCTGGGGCATGTAAAGGCCAACTGCCCCAAGAACCCCAACAGATTACAGTTCATTGCACCGGAATCACACCAGAGGTCCACAGGCCCAGATACCTCCCAGATACCCTTGGAGCGGAGGGAAACTGTGAGTGTGGGCGGGAAGAAGGTCACTGCGTGGAGGGACACCGGAGCACAAGTGTCAGCTATCCATGCTTCCTTAGTGGACCCCAATTTAATCAACCCAGAGATCCAAGTGACGATTCAACCCTTCAAGTCCAACTCTTTCAATTTGCCTACAGCCAAGTTGCCTGTCCAGTACAAGGGCTGGTCAGGAATGTGGACTTTTGCAGTCTATGATGATTATCCCATCCCTATGCTGTTGGGGGAAGACTTGGCCAATCACGTGAAGCAGGCCAAGAGGGTGGGAACGGTCACCCGCAGCCAGGCTAAACAAGCCGTGGGGCCTAGCTCTGTTCCGGAAACTTCTATCAGGGCCCGGTCAGAGGTGATGGACCCGGACCCCAGGCCAATGTCTGCAACAGCAGTAGTGGATCCAGTCCCAAAGACCCAGATGGAACCAGTCCCAGAACCGGAACCAGCCAAACAACCAACACCAGACCCCGTGCCAGCACTGAATCCAGTACTTGCAACCTCAACACCAGAGGGCCCCTCCGAACCTGAACTGGCAGCAGCCGATAACCCTACACAAGAGGCTCAGCCGGAGCCTGAATCCCAACATAGTGCACCAGCGGAGAGCGGTTCACAGTCAACAGAAACAGCTCCATCCCCTATATCGCTTCCAGAGGGACCAAGCCTATGTCCCCAATCCAATGAGGAACTGATGTCTCCAGCATCAAGGGAACAGTTCCAGACCGAACAGGAAGCAGATGAAAGCCTCCAGAGAGCGTGGACGGCGGCACGGAGCAACCCACCGCCTCTCAGCTCTTCTAATCGATCCAGGTTTGTTGTAGAAAGAGGACTTTTATACAAGGAAACTCTTTCTGGGGGACACCAGGAAGACTGGCATCCTCAGAGACAGTTGGTAGTTCCAACTAAATACCGGGCCAAGCTCTTGAGCTTAGCCCATGATCACCCTAGTGGCCATGCTGGGGTGAACAGGACCAAAGACCGTTTGGGGGGGTCATTCCACTGGGAGGGAATGGGCAAGGATGTTTCTACCTATGTCCAGTCTTGTGAGGTGTGCCAAAGAGTGGGAAAACCCCAAGACCAGGTCAAAGCTCCTCTCCAGCCACTCCCCATCATTGAAGTTCCATTTCAGCGAGTAGCTGTGGATATTCTGGGTCCTTTTCCGAAAAAGACACCCAGAGGAAAGCAGTACATACTGACTTTCATGGATTTTGCCACCCGATGGCCGGAAGCAGTAGCTCTAAGCAACACCAGGGCTAAAAGTGTGTGCCAGGCACTAGCAGACATTTTTGCCAGGGTAGGTTGGCCCTCCGACATCCTCACAGATGCAGGGACTAATTTCCTGGCAGGAACTATGAAAAACCTTTGGGAAGCTCATGGGGTAAATCACTTGGTTGCCACTCCTTACCATCATCAAACAAATGGCATGGTGGAGAAGTTTAATGGAACTTTGGGGGCCATGATACGTAAATTCGTAAATGAGCACTCCAATGATTGGGACCTAGTATTGCAGCAGTTGCTCTTTGCCTACAGAGCTGTACCACATCCCAGTTTAGGGTTTTCCCCATTTGAACTTGTATATGGCCGTGAGGTTAAGGGGCCATTGCAGTTGGTGAAGCAGCAATGGGAGGGATTTACACCTTCTCCAGGAACTAACATTCTGGACTTTGTAACCAACCTACAAAACACCCTCCGAACCTCTTTAGCCCTTGCTAGAGAAAACTTACAGGATGCTCAAAAAGAGCAAAAAGCCTGGTATGATAAACATGCCAGAGAGCGTTCCTTCAAAGTAGGAGACCAGGTCATGGTCTTAAAGGCGCTCCAGGCCCATAAAATGGAAGCATCGTGGGAAGGGCCATTCGTGGTCCAGGAGCGCCTGGGAGCTGTTAATTATCTCATAGCATTCCCCACCTCCAACCGAAAGCCTAAGGTGTATCATATTAATTCTCTAAAGCCCTTTTATTCCAGAGAATTAAAGGTTTGTCAGTTTACAGCCCAGGGAGGAGACGACGCTGAGTGGCCTGAAGGTGTCTATTACGAAGGGAAATGTGCAGGTGGTGTGGAAGAGGTGAACCTCTCCATGACCCTTGGGCGTATGCAGCGACAGCAGATCCAGGAGCTGTGCACTAGCTACGCGCCAACGTTCTCAGCCACCCCAGGACTGACTGAACGGGCATACCACTCCATTGACACAGGTAATGCTCACCCAATTAGGGTCCACCCTTACCGGGTGTCTCCTCAAGCTAAAACTGCTATAGAACGGGAGATCCAGGATATGTTACAGATGGGTGTAATCCGCCCCTCTGAAAGTGCATGGGCATCTCCAGTGGTTCTAGTTCCCAAACCAGATGGGGAAATACGTTTTTGCGTGGACTACCGTAAGCTAAATGCTGTAACTCGCCCAGACAACTATCCAATGCCACGCACTGATGAACTATTAGAGAAACTGGGACGGGCCCAGTTCATCTCTACCTTGGACTTAACCAAGGGGTACTGGCAGGTACCGCTAGATGAATCTGCCAAGGAAAGGTCAGCCTTCATCACACATCTCGGGCTGTATGAATTTAATGTACTCCCTTTCAGGCTGCGAAATGCACCCGCCACTTTCCAAAGACTTGTAGATGGTCTCCTAGCGGGATTAGGAGAATATGCAGTCGCCTACCTTGACGATGTGGCCATATTTTCGGATTCCTGGGCAGACCACCTGGAACATCTACAAAAAGTCCTTGAGCGCATAAGGGAGGCAGGACTAACTGTTAAGGCTAAGAAGTGTCAAATAGGCCTAAACAGAGTGACTTACCTTGGACACCAGGTGGGTCAAGGAACTATCAGCCCCCTACAGGCCAAAGTGGATGCTATCCAAAAGTGGCCTGTCCCAAAGTCAAAGAAACAGGTTCAATCCTTCTTAGGCTTGGCCGGTTATTACAGACGATTTGTACCGCACTACAGCCAAATCGCTGCCCCACTGACAGACCTAACCAAAAAGAAACAGCCAAATGCTGTTCAGTGGACCGGAAAGTGTCAGAAGGCCTTTAACAAGCTTAAAGCGACACTCATGTCTGACCCTGTACTAAGGGCCCCAGACTTTGACAAACCGTTCCTAGTAACCACAGATGCATCCGAGCGTGGTGTGGGAGCAGTTTTAATGCAGAAAGGACCTGATCAAGAATTCCACCCTGTAGTGTTTCTCAGCAAAAAACTGTCTGAGAGGGAAAGCAACTGGTCAGTCACTGAAAAAGAATGTTATGCCATTGTCTACGCTCTGGAAAAGCTACGCCCATATGTTTGGGGACGGCGTTTCCACCTGCAAACCGACCATGCTGCACTAAAGTGGCTTCACACCGTCAAAGAAACTAACAAAAAACTTCTTCGGTGGAGTTTAGCTCTCCAAGATTTTGATTTTGACATCCAACACATCTCAGGAGCTTCTAACAAAGTGGCTGATGCACTCTCCCGTGAAAGTTTCCCAGAATCAACTGGTTAAAATCGTCCTTGAGATGTGGAAAATATTGTTAGTCTTTATGTACTTGGTAGTATATTTAGAGATGCATGTGTCTTATTAACTCTGTTTTCCTAGAGCTCCAGGAAGAAATCCCAGCCAGTGTTTCACCCTAGCTGAGATTTGGGGGGCGTGTCATAAATATAAAGGGAAGGGTAAACCCCTTTGAAATCCCTCCTGGCCAGGGGAAAGCTCCTCTCACCTGTAAAGGGTTAAGAAGCTAAAGGTAACCTCGCTGGCACCTGACCAAAATGACCAATGAGGAGACAAGATACTTTCAAAAGCTGGGAGGAGGGAGAGAAACAAAGGGTCTGTGTCTGTCTGTAGTCGTCTTGGCCGGGGACAGAACAGGAATGGAGTCTTAGAACTTTTAGTAAGTAATCTAGCTAGGTATGCGTTAGATTATGATTTCTTTAAATGGCTGAGAAAAGACTTGTGCTGAATAGAATAACTATTTCTGTCTGTGTATCTTTTTTGTAACTTAAGGTTTTGCCTAGAGGGGTTCTCTATGTTTTTGAATCTAATTACCCTGTAAGATATCTACCATCCTGATTTTACAGGGGGGATTTCTTTATTTCTATTTACTTCTATTTTTTATTAAAAGTCTTCTTGTAAAACACTGAATGCTTTTTCATTGTTCTCAGATCCAAGGGTTTGGGTCTGTGGTCACCTATGCAACTTGGTGAGGCTTTTTATCCAACATTTCCCAGGAAAGGGGGGGTGCAAGTGTTGGGAGGATTGTTCATTGTTCTTAAGATCCAAGGGTCTGGGTCTGTAGTCACCTAGGCAAATTGGTGAGGCTTTTTACCAAACCTTGTCCAGGAAGTGGGGTGCAAGGTTTTGGGAAGTATTTTGGGGGGAAGGACGCGTCCAAACAGCTCTTCCCCAGTAACCAGTATTAGTTTGGTGGTGGTAGCGGCCAATCCAAGGATAACGGATGTAATATTTTGTACCTTGGGGAAGTTTTGACCTAAGCTGATAAAGAGAAGCTTAGGAGGTTTTTCATGCAGGTCCCCACATCTGTACCCTAGAGTTCAGAGTGGGGGAGGAACCGTGACAGCAGGTATTCAGAAATATATGGTACAATTAAGGCTTCTGTCAGTGTGGTAAAAATAACTCTAGAACTGACATAGTGGAGAACCAGATATCAATGGTTTTGTCAAATCTACTCAGTGTACAGATAAGGAACAAGCCTTTTTTGATTGCCAGCAGTACAGACTCATCCTGGAATCTGAAAGAATCTACAACTGAACTTGATTAATACCCCAGTGGAAGGTGCATAAGCCAGAAGAGAATCCAGTTTGCCCTTCTGTACCATTGCAGAGCCCACACAGCTGACAGAAGCTAACGTAATTTGAGTCAACAAAGACACCAGACCTGTTTCTGAAATAACATGGCCAAATTGAGACTGTCCCTTGTGCAGGAACATTTTGGAGGGGGAAAGGAACCAAGAAGTACACCACACCAAAAGGAACAGGGGAAGGTGGGGAAGGCAGGCAGGGAGCATGATCCGAGTACACTGAGAAGAGGCATAATCCTTCCTCAAGTTTCCCCTGCAGGTGGTGCAGCTCCATACTTCTCTCTATCCACAGCTTCATACTGCCCTCTATGCCTTAAAAGGGCACATCTGCTGTATAAGATGATAACTTTTTACTTAGTAACCTCTCTCACCATACCTACACTTTAGGTAAGTTGCTCACACTGTAGCATAGACAGCAAAGCCAATGAACTGTTATGAATAACTCAATCCTAAATAGTTTTAGTGGCATTGCAAAAAAAATCAATGCTTTCCAGGGGCTCTTCCACTAGAAGGAGTGTAGTGGAAAGGGAAATAAAGCCAGAGAAAGACATAGATCAGCCAGAGAAGCAAACATTTCTACTTTTTGTGTAACGGTTCTTGTAAGGGATGGCCATGAGTTCACGCTACATGAAAGGATGGAGTGAATAGCTTACTGGCCTTAACTTTCCTCTAAGTTTCTCCAGACTACAACAATTGATGTGCCACAGTGTTTGGCCCCATTATTCAGAATGGGTCTTCAGATGGCAGTTTCATAGGATGTCGTACAGCAATTTCTTCCAGAGTTTAGTTCATAGACATAAAAACATTCAGTCTCATCAAAATGGACCAGTCCTCTCCATCTTCAATACAGACACTGACCTTCTTGCCTCCACTTCTATGACAGGTAACAAATGAAGTAATATAGTGAAGACAAAACATTCATTTCGGGTAGGTCTGCATCAGACCAATGGAAAATCAGATGCATTGTGTACAACATACAGTTCCTGTGGGAAGAAGCTATCAATACGAGCAAACCCTGCAATCTCTTACATATCATTATAAATCTATAGAGGATTTCATCTCGAACGTAGTCACATAAAACTTAAAAACTAGTCTTATTTTTCCCCCAATAAGCCATTAAAATGGACAGTGACAAAATAGGGTCAGAGGGCCTAGCCTGCACACTACTCAGGAAAGAACTCCAGCTGAAGTCCACAGGAATGCCAGCATGAACAAGGATTACTCAAGGGAGTAAAGTTTTGCAGGTCTGGGAAACAGAGAGATTAGGCATAGAGTATATCAGAGCTGAATGCAGTGTAACTACAGCCCAATATTCATAAATAAAATACTGTAGCAGTGAGGTCAAGAGTTTAGGATTGCTCATTTATATGAATGATGAGAGCATCCAGTTACCCTATAAAGGATCAAATTTAAAAAAAAGTTTGGAATGTTTGTAAACCCCTGTGCTTCTGGATATAAGCCAACCACTAACCAGCAGAAGTTAGGAGGAAAATTTTGCTATGGGCAGGTTAATTTTAGAGCTGGTCACGAATTTTTCTCAACTTTTTTTTTTGTTGGGGAGAGGGGGGTCAGAAAAGGCCAATGTGCGAAGACAGAATCTCATCACAGGAAAGGGTCCATTTTGACAAACCTTGGGAGAGTTCCTCAGGGCCAGGATGGAATTTCTGGACAAAAAGACAGAACCTCCCCAGATTAGCCGAAAGCCCAGCTGCTAGGGCACTCACCCTGGGAAGTGGGAGACCCAGGTTCAAACTGCTGCTCTGAACCAGGAAAAGCAGAGATTTGAACTCTGAACGCCATGCTTATTGGCCATTCTGGGGAGGGTCTGTACCCCCAGCCATGGAAAATGTAGGCAAATCTTGGTTTTGTCCCAACTGGAAAATTTTTCAATTCTCAAAAAATGTTGCAGCACAGAAAAATCATTTCCCACCCAGCTCCACCTTGTGGAACTGCCCGAAAGTGGCTTTTCTGCACATTCCTCTGAAACAGATGTTACTGGCCGGTGTCAGAGACAGGCTACTGGACTAGCTGGCCCACTGGTCTTTTCTGAGATAGCAATTACTACATGTTTAACAAACCAATTCAGTCACAATATGTACTGCTGTACCACTTACATCTATGCTCTCGATCCAAAGATAGCATCTGTTTTCCTTGCATGTGTGTTCCCTGTCCTCAAACTATTGAACTTCTGGTCTCGAGTTAGAGGGCACAGCATTCAACACAATTATATGCTGTTTAGTGATCAGATGGCCTCTGTAATCAGTTTTCTTTTTCCAGCTGATGTTCTCCATCAATTAGTACATGTGGATCTGACCCAACCACCACCATTAAGATTAAGGGACCGTTTCCTCCTCTTTATCCTTTCTGACCACTTCAAAGCTTTACAACAAAAATTTTGTGTCAAGAACAATGAACAAGAGCAGAACATTGCGGATGCTGCAAACCAAGGAAAATACATTGTGACAGAGTTAACTGAAGCATGATCGTACAGGCTATCGGACAAATCTGAATCACTTGAACAGAGGTTTTTCTTTCATTTATAATTAACCACTTGGCTGTCACATCATAGTTTCCAGGATCTCCGGTTGTGAAAGTTTACACTGCAATTTGGGTAGAAGGCTGCGCATTAGAGAAGGGGAAAAAGAGGAGGGGAAAATAAATATATGCACCAGAGAAATTAAGTCAATGTAGAGCTTGAAAAAGCAGCCAAAATGACTGAACTGGGAGGAGACATCTCTTCAACAGAACACTCACAGCAGAGTTAGCGGCAGTTCACACATTGCCCCAACAATGTGCTTTAACCTTGTTCCAGAGGAGCAACATCTCGGAGTGAAAAGGCAGACTGATCTCCGGGCCTATTCAGTTTGGCTTCTTCTCAGATAATTGACAGAGGTAGCAAAGATGGAGACAATTGTCTGGTATAAGCTGGCAACAGACCAACGATCATTAAAGCCACATAGAGGTCAGATGATAATGGATGTTGGTCAGTACTGACCTGGGTTGGATTTCAATGGCAGTCGTCACAGAGGTGAAAGGCTCTGAATGACATGACCAATCCCCAGAATGGAAACCTGAACAAGTGAAGTTCAGAGGTTTTGTTTAAATAATTGAATGAACATAGTCTAAACTTCTTTAAACAGACACTTCTTTCAGCTACCAGTTCTTTCAGCCAATATCTTCTCCTAAACTGGCGTTCAGATATTCCTCTTAGAGGAAGTAATTTCACAAGGAATTATTGAAAACTGGGGGCATGGCTGAATTATGTAATATCTTTAAAATGATAAAAAAAACCAACCCCCCTCCCCGAACCTATCATCCTTGCAATAGGTTAACTTTGTCCCTCTATGCACAAGATTTTTAGGAATTTAACAAGTACATTCCTCTCCCAGATATTCCTTTAAGAGGATGTCAGTCTAAATCTAGCTTCTGTAAAGTCTGATGCAGCATAAACGGATACTTTTAATGGTTTATTTAGTCCTGTACAATCAGATTTTTGCTTAAATAGGCCCCCGTCTCCCGAGGCTCATGTACTCTTGAAAGAATACTTCAGAATTATTGTATTTATGGATCAGAATGGAGTTAAAAAAAAAGTTGCACGGAAGCTGTTAATCTACACAGACCATGGTAGAAGGCAGGCAGTGGTCCTCAGCTTCAGAGACCTGGAGATGCACTTCACCAGCAGGGCTGGGAAGAGCTCTAGATCACAAAATAATTGTAGAGCAGCATCCTACCGTTGCATAGGGATGGTGCGTCATCACAGCCCAACAGACACAGACCTCACAACATGATGTCAGTTGGCCATTCCCGTCTCTACAGCTCTGCTGTGCACACTCTCCGCTTTGGCAACTTGGGGCTCAGAAGGCATGTACACTCTAGCAGGAGGGTGGCAAGATAGCAAGACCCCTTGATCCACACAGTTCCCCAACACCCCAACGAGTTATGAGCACTGGAGATTGCATCTGGGATTTAACATAGAGAGCAAAAGCACAGCAATTACTAAATTACTCGGCATCTGCAGACCAGCGGGCTGCCTATTAGCCAGCTAAGTTAGTTATTGTGGAGTAGATCATCATGCAGATTTCCCCTCAGCCTGTCTGTCTGGCAAGAAAACCATGCTCCCTTGTCTGCGTATAACTTCGACAGCTTGTTACAGACTCAGGATCCAACCCAGCAAGGTGCCAAGTGCTCTCAGCGCCCATTCACTCCCACCAAGTCAGCGGGAGTTGAACATGTCCAGTAACTACCCAAAGATGCTCAGGAAACTTGCAAGCTTCACTTTATGAGTCCTGAAGGATCAAAGATATGAAAAACCATGACCTTACCAGCAGATTATATTCCATCCTCCCACAAACTCTTTTTATTCCTCATTAATCTCCACTCTACAAATAGCATTTTATGCAGGCTGTCTGCAAGTGAAATCTAACAACTCTTTAATCAACATTGAATCTACAATTCTCTCATTCTACATTAATCTTTCCTCCTCTTATTTAATACACCAAATGAAAAGCTTGTCAGGTATCATGCAGTGTCCAGCAGTCAAGCTAAGAGCCTGATAACCATTCAAAAAATAATACAGACAGACACAAGCACAGTTCAGAACAATTAAAAAAATCCAGAATGGTTACATCTTGGCTATTGCCCCCATCCCCCATCATCATTATTTATTTAGCACTAACAAATTATTAATACACATATTTAATTCGCAGGTTTTCAAGTCTAATTAAAAAGGTGATGGAAGTCTGAGTGATGGTTGCTAAGGCTGCGGTGATGCTTTGGTGGTCCAGCAGTAAGCGGTCTCTGGCTTTCATGCAGTGAGTGGGCTTAAGCTTTTTGGCATGTATTCATTACTAAAACTGATGGGACAGAAAATGATGTTGATAATCAAACACTGGCTCGCTCATTAGAAGTGTTACAAAGAATGAGAGGCCTGCATTATACAGAAATCTCAGATTCACTTCTGATGGGAGAAATCAGCACATGAACTGTACAGGAGCGAATTTAAGTAACTGCCTTCCAGTGAAGGAAAACCTGGTTACTGACATGATATGCAGCAGCTGTTCATGCACAGCAAAGAGAATAAAAGTGTGCATAAAAATAAAATAACCACGATGCATACTGTCTTTCATTCCAAAAAGCTAAATGAAGTATTATCCTTTCCTTTGCCATCAATGAATCATAGAATATCAGGGTTGGAAGGGACCTCATCTAGTCCAACCTCCTGCTCAAAGCAGGACCAATCCCCAATTTTTGCCCCAGATCCCTAAATGGCCCCCTCAATGATTGAACTCACAACCCTGGGTTTAGCAGGCCAATGCTCAAACCACTGAGCAATCCCTCTCCCCCATCCATTTAAATCAATGAAGTTTTGCTATCAATTTCAATGTCAGGAGGATCAGACGCTACACAACTGGAAGCCAGCCATCTCTAGGATGAGCACATGGCTATAAACTAGCACAGTGGTTCTTAACCAGGGGCCCAGGGCCCCCTGGGGGGGATGCGAGCAGGTTTCAGGGAGGCTGCCAAGCAAGGCCACCATTAGACTCGCTGGGGCCCAGGGTAGAAAGCCAAAGCCCCACTGCATGGCGCTGAAGCCCAGGGCCCTGAGCCCCACCACCCGGGGCTGGAACCAAACCCTGAGCAATGTAGCTTCATGGGAACCCCTGTGGCATGGGGCCCCAGGCAACTGCGCTGCTTGCTACCTCCTATCACCGGCCCTGGCTTTTATATGCAGGAAACCAATTATTGTGGCACAGCTGGGCCTTGACTTTTTATAGTCTGTTGGGGGGGGGCCTTAGAAAGAAAAAGGTTGTGAACCCCTAAACTAGCACACAACTGCACTGCACAACAGAGCTGGGAGGGGGAGCTAACCACCCAAGAGAAAATCCCTATGCCTAAAAATGCAACGTGATTTTTATTATCCATGCAGAGTATCGACATGCAGTGATCCCTATCAAAGGCTCCAGTCGTTAAAAGGTAGAGGTCTGTGGGGGCTCTCTGTAAAGCTTATGAATGCTTTTGTGGTTTGGTACATGTGAAAACTAATCATGACCCTGCAGACCCTTCTCAGTCTTGCTGCACAGGGGGCTTTCATAAATCACATGACGTGCACGGACCATGCATGCTCCCCATGTGACTGGTAAGTGGTATAAAGGTGGATCGACACTTTTGAAAAATTACAAGGTTCTCGCCCCTAAATGAAGGACATCCCCCAATGCCCCCCCCAAAATTGACTGTTGATGGTGATCCAGGATTAGATTCTAATTTCCTGCTGCATGGTCCTGGTCAACAGGTATCTTGAAAAAAATCAGTTTCACTCTGTATTATGAAAGCCCAGAAGTGGGTTTTAGAGGCATCCGGTTCCATATGCGGAGCATCTGAGATTAGCTTCTGGACCCAGTCAGGCTACTACGTGATCCCTGGGTACGGAAATGGCTCGACCATTTCAATACTTGTCAATCACTAGTTAAAGAGGGTTCTTATGACTACTAAAGCCAACCGTATGGGCTCAAAATTACCACTGATCATATAATGAAGTCCATTTGACATACACACCGCTAGAACTATGAAAGTTTGTCTTGCAGATTTGCTCTTCCATTTTCACCATGGATAATTTTTAGGATTCTTTCTATCAGATTCCCCCTCCCAAGCTGTAAAGCAATCCATTACAGAAAAGTAAACTATCTGGGAAACTCAGTGTACAATGTTTACGAAAGCTTATGCTCAAATAAATTGGTTAGTCTCTAAGGTGCCACAAGTCCTCCTTTTCTTTTTGTGAATACAGATGAACACGGCTGCTATTCTGAAACCATTCAAAATAATGACAGTGTGGCTTTTGTTTCTCCAGATGTTTTCTCCCCCTCCCCCGCAAAAAATCCCCCAGTACCGTAACAGTAGTTAATTGCCTTGACATGTTTTATCAAAAATTCTAATTTAATTCCCTCTTCTTTTGCAGACTCATGAAATACTCAATATTGTATTCAGCACTTGTCATACACCAGAAAGGTCTGCAGCTTCAAAACAACCCCTTCTAGTTAGACACAGTTACTGCATAACTACTCTTGCACCCAGATTTTTATTAGCGTAGTAAGCTCCTTACCTGCCCCAACACCACTTGCAGAATCAGCGCTTCCAAGGCAGGAGGTCTATTAAAAGCAAGGGAAGACTTGCCATGCCCGTAGTCACTAAGTACCGGGTACAGCAGCAACTACCAGTTTCACTGCAGCTGTTGATAAGTCAGATTTCTCGACAGCGACAAAGTGCATTCTAACACTGGGACTGAGAAAGTAGTGATAGCAGACTTTGCTATCCAATGGCCTTGAGCCAGGTGGCTTGTGCGCATTATTGCTCTGCCAGTGAAGATTTCCACAGCTTACCATCCTATCTGGGAGGCTTACAGGAAGAAAAATATTTTGCAGAGGGTAAATGGAAAAGCACTTTTGAGATGACAAAATTAATATTTACATTTTGGTTGTGTTCAAAGAAATAATGTTGTGACAACTAGCTTCTCAATAACAGTACAGCAGCTAATTTAGCAACAGCGTACTTAGAAAGAGAGAAATGAATAGGAATTTTAATAAACTGCAGGCAAACGTTTGCTACATTTCCAGACCCTGGCATTTTTAGAATTAGCACATTTTCCACCTAGCGTGCTTCTGTAGTCAGTGTAAAGCTTACACTGCAGGGTATTCATAATATTTTAAACTACATCACAATTTTTCCTCATATGAGTAACATAGGTTACAAGCAAATTCACTGAATGAAAAGCGCTCAGCATTCCTTTGCCATGATAAAAATCATTGGATTTCTAACCACTATAGTGTCTGCTATTTTCTAACTGCTCAGGAGAAAATATATTTGCACATAGCTTAGCATGACCAAGTCATACAGCTCACGTTTTCTTCTTAAATACAAATTTAATTAAGGCTTTTTCAAGTGCCCAACTGGAAATAGATCAGTTATCACTGTGACATGCACCAGCACCAGAAAACGACAGAAATACAAACCATCGTCCCACTCCAAACAGGGCACAGGAATCCCTCTGGAGTCAAAACTGAAGGCAGGGTGACAGCAAGAGACCATTCATTTACCACTGATAAAACATTAAAATACATTCTCTTTCCCCCACTCCTCAACTTTACTGTGCTGCATTCAAGTCTCAGCATAGGAGTCCCATTTCTATTGCCTGCTGGTGAGAGCCACAAATGAGCTCGCCTGAAGACTGTTTTTCCTACAGCAATGCTAAAGTCACAAGCAGGCCAATTCAGGAAAACTCAGAATGCAATCACAATATTTGGCTTCTAACGGAATGTCTTTGGCTTTTTTCTTGGCTATCATAGTCCATTGACTTGCCATACATCTCAGTCGGCTCCAAAGAGCAAACACGTCAATGTTGAGACACTGAACATTAACAAAGGAAAAGTGCTAAGATTTATACTGGTTAGCAATTCCTCTTTTAGTAATCTCTTCACCCCAGAATTCTTTGCTACCATGTGCAGAAAAGCATATACGTTTTTTACCCTCTGAAATGTGCCAGTTGCCTTAGATCACATCTTAACTGTATCCCAATGAGAAGAATGTGGTCCATGCCTTTGTGAACTGGAGGGAAGGTGATCCAGACAGCCTCAATGTGGCAACTACGTTAATTGCTTACCTCAAACAGTAACATTTGGAGAGTATTTCATGTAGATTTAGCTTCTATCATGGCGATTTAGCAGCTGGAAACTAGGAGACCACACCACATGAGCAGCTAGCTCTCTGTTGGCCACCACCAAATGCTCTGCAGAGCATGGACCACAGTTTGGGAACCACTGACTTCCAGAAAATTACTTCTGTATTTGTCATAATCCCCCAGAGTATTGTGAATACAGTAAATACTGAAGTAAATATCTATTTATCTGAGGAAAATGTGACAAGTTTTAAGGGCAACCACTTGACACTTCTGGCTGATGGCTTATGGCTAGGTTTCAACAAATAATACTTGGCTGCTTGGATAGAGCTCTTTTCAGCCACATTTTCTTAAAAGATCAACAAAAGGAAACTATCATCATTGTATAGATGAGGACACAGGGGCACAATGAAGTGAAGGGATTTTCCCAAGGTCACACAGCAGTTCAGTGCCAGAGGTGGCAATAGAACCCAGGAGCTTGACTCCCAGTCCAGTGTTCCATCCACGGAACTGTGCTGTATTATACCATAGCCATATGCCCCACTAGGGACATGAAACTGCATTTACAGGGTCTCTATAAATTGCTTCTTCA
Organism: Lepidochelys kempii; assembly: GCF_965140285.1. NCBI lineage: Eukaryota > Metazoa > Chordata > Testudines > Cheloniidae > Lepidochelys > Lepidochelys kempii. Next base: position 96,486,299 of record NC_136388.1, on the reverse strand, counting down.
GTGATCACAAATCAACCAGATCCACCTCCTGAACACAACACACACCACAACAGCTGCCCTCAGGACTCAGCTGTAGGAAATGCGCATTGTATAATGTATTGTGTTTTGTTAACAAGGATTCCATTCACATCCTTTGCCCCCTCACACACTAAGTAGATATTTAGACATTTCTTTCAGATATCCAGAGAGGGGCATAACACTGATGGAGAGAGGAATTCAGTGCACATTCTCTCTCTTTTCTGGCATATAATATTCCAAATACTCTGTAGTTAATCTGAAGTGGAGCTCTCCCAAACAGTGATAGACATCAAAACTGTAACTCTTGGATTTGAATGACTTCATTTTCAAGTGATAAGAATCCTTGCTTCTATACTTTCTAAAGCCTAACCCTAGGAAATTCCCACACCAGCTTAACAAGAAATTGAGTTCTTTGTCATATTTAATGAAAGAGCAGCAACACCGTTAATTCCTGTATGTTTGGCACACAGTCAATACCAAGTAAATGCTGAACCCCCCAAATTTTGGTTTAAATTGGATTGTGTGGGAGAGTAGCTACCATTGTATCCTTATTTAGAACAAGCTCAAGGGGGTATTTAAAAAAGGATCACCTTGGTGAGAGACAGATTTTTAAATATCTCTGAAAATACGAAGAAACAGTACTTTGAATCCCTGTATCACTTACTGTTTTAGAAAGCTAAATAAGAGGGAAACCCGCAGGCAAGCTCAATGAAGCAACATTTAACTTTCTCATCCATGGTGCGATAGCACCAGTTACTAAGCAAAGTGAGATCTCACTGGGACCAAAGCGAGTGTGTTCCAATAGCCTCCCATTCATCTCAGTGGAAAATCCCTTCTTGAGCCCCTGGGACTCCTGATCTCTCCAGCAGCCAGCACCAGAGGAAATGTCTGGAGGGCGCTTTCCTTGTACTAAGGCAGCAGATGAAATCTAACACGATTTTGAGATTTAAAGACAAATGCCGGTGATAGCTTGCAGGCCCTTTCAAGAAAGCTCTAAGTTATGCCCCCTGATGTGGCATCCAGGGATCTGTCAGGCCTAATGAAGCCACAGACAAGCCTCCTTTGCTTTGGCTACATCCCTGGCAACAAGGAAGCAGGTGGTGTCGGAGCTGGTATGCCCGTTCTGTATCAATGGAGGACCCTCCCCGAAACTGGCTTTAGGGACCCTTTCCTCTGCACCGCCGATGTAAAGTGGCTGCTTCATGGCACAGAATCCGGGCTCAAGAAGCGGACCGCAATGAACAACGGAAACACGTCAACATGGGGGAGTTTTACCCAGCTTACAAACATGGGTGTTTACATTCTTATTCAATACTGCAATTGCTGCAGGAAAATGACATTAACGGACTCTGGACTAAATCCTGGGCCCTTGTGCAAAGCCGGGGTCAACAGGCCCTGTGCAGTGGGTCTTGCAGGGATCAAGAGCAATGGAATGCTCCTTCCAACCCATAGGAGCCAGAGCACCAACGGCATCCATAGCAACCGCATTACCCAGACCTATCCCACCAACCCGTGGGTACTGGATGATGGATCTGTACTGTGTCTTTAAAAAAAATCTCCTGTACTTTGAGGCTACCACGTGAATTTGTATAATTCTAGTAGATATGGAGACTTTGAAAAATAAAATAGCGAGGAGACAATTTCCAGTAGAAATTAGTGTTTTAAATAAACAAGAAAGGACGTATTTGAAATATTTCAGACTACATGATTCCTATGAAAGAAAGGGTTCTGGAGCTTATTTTCCTCTAATGACTGCAAGATAAAATTAGCCAGGTGATTTACATACAGGAATATATTGGTGAGAGAGGATTTAGCTATGGCAACATAAGAAAAACATTAGCCTTTATCTTGCAGTGAAAATGAAAGGCAATTAAGAAAGCCTGCAAGCTATCATCACTGTATATAAATTCAGCTTTATTAATGAATGAATTAATTAACTACATGGAAAATGATAGATAAGAGTTAAAATAGTGAATATTTTCTGCTAAGAAAAGTACATTTGAGAAAAAGGCAAATGCAAATAAAACATTCTCTGTGTTCTTGTAATGCAACCAGTGTTGCACATTTTAATTTGAATACTGCAATAGTAGAACACGAAATATTTGGGCTATTTGTAGGGACTTCCTACATCTTCTAAAACCCAAGGTTTCTTTAGTAACTTGTCCAGCTAAAAAACTGTAATTCTTCATAATTTAAAAACAAGTATTGGGATTCCCTCCAAGACCTTTGCTACTCGGCTTATCCAGAGTGCCCCGTTGAGTCCTGGGAGAACACTTCATTCAGTTCTCCGGGTCACACAACATTCAGCTCGACTCTGGATTTCGTCACTCAGGTTCCTTTATTTGGCATACAGCAAAACGACACTGAGCTGATCAGACTCAAGCGTAGGTGCTGTGTATAGCACGAACCACAGCACACCCAAAATTACATCGAAAACCGCTTCCTTTATATACCTTTCCACTTTACATTGCACCACGCATTTTTTGATTGGCTTGGTGACTTTGCGAGGAACCAGTCCTTGTACAGCATGCTCTGTCCCGGTGCTTTCACATGGAGCCAGATTTTTACATTCCAGGTTTATCTTGTTCGCTGTCCATAGCATCAGGGTGTTGCTGCTTATCTTAGCAACCACAGCTATCCGGAGCCCAGCATACCGTTTGTCAAGCCCCTATTCACAACTTAACCTTCCATTCACCTTCCCAATAATGCCCACTAAGAAATGAGGCACGTTACTTATGTTAAACCAGACCCACAGCAGGTACTAAAGGTCTTCACAGCCATTCCTTTCTTCCACACACAGGACACCGGTAGTTGCTCTGGATGCTACACTGCAGCTTTCCTGTTCAGTAGGCAACACATTTTCCTATCAACATTATTTCAGCTTCAGCTGCCAGTCCATAATTTCCTGTTTCTCAGCGTTTTCTTTCAGGTACTCCAAAGACAAAAGGAGTCTCAGAAGACAAGAGGAAAACTTGGACCAAGATGCTAAAACCTCAAGAGCAGGGCGGGACATCTGGACTATTAAGAGCAGGAAAAAATAAAGTCCATCTTTTCTCTCAGACCTCCAAAGTCCACTGAAGTCAGCTGGAGTCTTTTCTTGGACTTCAGTGGGCTTTGGCCTCTGGAGAGAGTGAGCTGAAAGTTGTTTGCTGTGTGGGTTTATTTTGCTGCTGGGATATAGGTATTTTATCTTGTATATTTTTTTGTGAACCCAAATTATGTTAGGGAATGTAGAGCTTAGGATGGGCACACCTCTGGTGTTATGCAGTTTTAAAATCTAATAAAACAACCATGGTTAAGTTGTAGGGTCAAGAGAATAGTGTGATGCTTACATCTGATTCCTATTACAGAACAAGTGTAATATATATTTTTACTGTAATATACACTAGTATGGGACTGTCCGTATTGTTTGCATAGATTAGAAAGAACAAATTTACATTGTTTCTCAAAATTTATAGGACTAGATAATGTATCCCTTACATTGGTGAGTGCTTATACTCACATGGACAGCCTGACTGAAGTCAAGAGCAAGACAAGAATATGGGGAAGCTGTTCAATGTAGTCATTTCCATGCTTTGCTGCAGGTTCTCACTTGACCCCTTCTTCGGCTTCACTATCTTCAAACAAGTTCAATTGCTTCACAGCAAAACTGTGTTTTCACAAAACCTAAATGGCAACACTGTATAATGCACTTTATGAGTGCAAACAGGGGTGGCTCATGGCTCCTTGACAGCACTCAGATGCTCTCACGTTATCCAGACCTACTCTAGGTCCTTCTTCCACTGGGAAATTCTGTGATCACTGGTGGTTAGGGCAGCCTGGCATGTGAAAAAGACATCTCAGGTCACCCACACAACAGGTGGGTGTAAGTAGGGCCTGGTCTACACTTAAAAATTAGATCAACCTAGCAAGGTTCCTCAGGGCTGTGAAAAATTTCACACCCTGATCATCGCCGTACTGAGGTTGATCCAAACCCTGATGTAGCCATGGCACGGCTGATGGAAGAGTTCTTCCACTGACTTAGCTAGTGCCTGTTGGAGAGATGGATTACCTGCATTGGCACAAAAACTCTGTCAATGTAGGAAGCATCTACAGTCCAGTGCTACAGTGGCACAGCTGTAGCGTAGACATGGCCCAGGTAAGATTCCTGCTCTGAACAGAACAGTTTATAGTCCAAACCTGCACCCTGCCTTCAGTCTGGATTTATTGACGACGTGAACAACAAAACATAACCCTCATAACCCTAGAGTTGAAGCTCTATCCCCCCAGTTGGGTTGTTCCTAGGCTTTCCCAGCAGGCCTGCTTCTGTCCCATCTCCTGCTTTTCTTTGTCTCACAGCGACCCCTTTTATATCCTGATTGGAGTTAACAACATGCACCAGCCACTCTGAATCAGCAGAAATTACCTTGCATCTTCTCGCAGGAGTCACGCACTTGAGATCAAGATGGCTCAGAGGAACCCTGAATGCTAATTCAGGGTCTTCGAGACAGTCACCCTATTATAGGCCCTAAAACAAATAAAAAGAAGGACTCCAAGCCGATGGCCATATCATGCCAGCAGCTTTTAGGCAGAACTCCTCATTAAAATCAATGAGTACTTCTGCTTACAAACTGATGGTAGAATATGGTATTTGGCCAAGGGAAATGTAAGGCATTCAAACTGTAGTTGAATAGGTTGTTTGTCATATTTAAGGCCCTACCAAATTCACGGCCATGAAAAACACATCACAGACCGTGAAATCTGGTCTCCCCCTGTGAAATCTGGTCTTTTGTGTGCTTTTACTCTATACCAGGAGTGGGCAAACTTTTTGGCCTGAGGGCCACATCATATGGAAATTGTATGGCAGGCCATGAATGCTCACAAAATTGGGGGCTGGGGTGCAGGAGGGGGTGAGGACTCTGGCTGGGAGTGCGGGCTCTGGAGTGGGGCCAGAAATGAGGATTTCAGGATGTGAGAGAGGGTTCTGAGCTGGGGCTAGGGATGAGGGGTTGGGGGTGCAGGAGGGTGCTCCGGGCTGGGATGGAGGGGTTCGGAGGGCGGGAGGAAGATCAGGGCTGGGGAAGGGGATTGGGGTTCAGGAAAGGGTCAGAGGTGCAGGCTCCGGGCGGCGCTTACCTCAAGCAGTTCCCGGAAGCAGCGGCATGTCCCCCCTCCAGCTCCTACACGGAGACGCAGCTAGGCGACTCTGCATGCTGCCCTGTCCGCAGGCGCCGCCCCTGCAGCTCCCATTGGCCACAGTTCACGGCTAATAGGAGCTGCAGAGGCAGCGCTTGGGGCGGGGGGGCAGCATGCAGAGCCTCCTGGCTGCCCCTACATGTAGGAGCTGGAGGGGGGACAGGCTGCTGCTACCAGGAGCTGTGCAGAGTGGGGCAAGCCCCTGACTCTGCTCCCCAGCTGGAATGCCAGAGTGGGGCAAGCCCGAGATCCCGCTGCTCGGCAGGAGCTCAAGGGCTGGATTAAAACGTCTGGAGGCCATAAAGCCCCCGGGCCATAGTTTGCCCACCCTGCCCTATACTATAAAGATTTAGTGGGGGAGACCAGAGTTTCTCAAATTGGGGGTCCTGGCACAAAAGGAAGTTGCAGGGGGGTTGCAAGGTTATTTTAGGGGAGTTACAGTATTGCCACCCTTACTTCTGCGCTGCCTTCAGAGCTAGGCGGCCGGAGGGTGGCGGCTGTTAACCGGGCGCCCAGCTCTGAAGGCAGCATCCCACCAGAAGCAGCACAGAAGTAAGGGTGGCAATACTATACTATACCATGTGACCCTTACTTCTGCACCGCTGCCTTCAGCTAGGCAGCCAGAGAGTGTCGGCTGCTGACTGAGGGCCCAGCTCTGCAGAAGTAAGGGTGACAATACCATCCCTGCCATCCTTACTTCTGTGCTGCTGGGGGTGACAGAGCTGCCTTCAGAGCTGGGCTCCTGACCAGCAGCCGCCACTCGCCAGCTGCCCAGCTCCGAAGGCAGCGCCGCAGGAAGGGTGTACTGCAAACCCCCCTACAATAACCTTGCGATCACCCCCCTCAACTCGTTTTTGGATCAGGACCCCGACAATTCCAACACTGTGAAATTTCAGATTTAAATAGCTGAAATAATGAAATGTAAAAATCCTATGTCTGTGAAATTGACCAAAATGGACCGTGAATTTGGTAGGGCCCTAGTCATACTGTTGCAACCATTCAAAAAGGACAGATCTATCAGCTGCCATGGAAATTAGATTCTCATAAATAAAAGTATAGTTTGTATATGAACATCCTGGTTTCATGTTGCTCTTCAAAGTTTTTCTAACTGAACTGCCGAATTTCAAATATGACTGAAGATTTTTGTTTTATTTAAATTTCGGTCTGCATTCTAGCAATTAATGCAATATGTTGCACTGTAATTATCTCCGCATAAAATCCAAATACTACTCTACTTACTCACATGAGTCCTACTGAAATCAGTGGGACTACTTGTGTGAGTCAGGCAAGCAGGATATGTGGCCCACAATGCACTCACCTTAACCAAAACCTAATGTCTGCGGTAGTACATATAAAAAAGTGATTATAGTGTTAAAAATAAAATTTGGGGTCTTTTAAAAAAAGAGCCACGTATCCATCAGTGCTCACGGCACAGCCACAAAAGTAAAATATCTGTGTCAAGCTCAGAAATTACTTCTTGTTTTGTTAGTCTAGGACAGTGAATTGTTTGTAAAAACAGGTTTTCCATATATTTAGCAATAAAACTTTTGCATCACACCTGGTAATTTTGTACCTTGCATTTTTTACACAGATCCATTTTATAGCAGTACAGCATGTGACATGTAATTACTTCCAAGAATGCAAGCAAAGCAGTTGGTGTCTTTTACAGTCCCATAACTTTCAATACTAAAAATCAAATGAAAAACAATCTGAGCTTGCAGGACTTGCATTTTATTGTTGTTGTTGGAAAGCAACTTAAGGTTTTCATTTTGGCACCTCAGATCAAATTACCTCTTTCAATGTCAGGTTTCAGAGTAGCAGCCGTGTTAGTCTGTATGCGCAAAAAGACAAGTACTCCTTTTCTCTTTCAACGTGTCATTTCATTGCTATCATATCCTTAAACTGGATATCACAATTAGACGCTGTTCTTAAGCTCATGGAAGCCTATGGCAGGGCTCTCATGGATTATAAGGATGCAGGATCAGGTCCTTAAAAAGCAATCTCCTCTCTCTTTTATTCAGGAGACTGGTGGTCTGCACTGCAATCGGAACACAGCCACATGAACAGGTATGTAGTGTGGAAGGAGGTCCGCTGCTGATAATCCTTGCGAGAGATTTTCAAAGGAGGATATAAGCAGTACACTGTAGGGCTGCTGCTCTGTTTCCCCAGCCCAGGAAGGATTAAGCACCAGGTCTCTTTCAGGCCCTTCCCCTCAGCACACAGTTTATTACTTCAAACAAAAAGCTTACAAAGGAACACAAAACAAAGCTATTCCCCTGACCAACATGGGCCCAGAGGCCTATAACTCTGGATCTTCTCTCTCTCTCTGATCTAGCAGTGGGGCCGGACACAGTAACCAACCTTCCTCCTGCATATCTCCTCCAGCTGCGCTCTCAGCCCTTTATAGGCATCGCCTGACCCCTTGCCAGCTGGGTCTGATAACTGAACAGGGCTAGCTGGCCCTTAGAGTGGCAGACCTTCCTGTTGCATGCACCCATGAGAGTGCATGTGCACCCCAACAGTCCACAAAAATACACACTCACACAAACAATGGTGCACCCTAGCTGCTAGTTATGTGAAAAACTACCCACGAGGCAGTCACATATAACTACTTGCATGCCTGAATGTGGGATGGTAGGCGCCACGGGGTGCCCTCTGGTGGAAGCGTAGCTTCTAGAGTCAGATGTTCATATTAAAAGGCATTGATGGCAGCAGGAGAGCACTTTGTAACCAAAGAACTGTAATTAGAGACTGACAACACAGAGTTTCCCTCGATAGCTTTTTATTTCAAGTGAAAACAAAAAGATGTGTTTGGGGTCTAGAGTGTTTTCAAGTAACATTCATTGACTTCCTGGTAAGGGCTCAGTCCTACCAAAATAAGCCGGCTAGGGGCTGGATCTCAGAAGTATCATGAGCTTTCTGGATTCTGCAGAAAGTAGCTTCTCTCTCAAGGCTCCAGATCACCTCTCCAAGCATCCGACAGTTGCACCTCTATTGAAGCAGATTTGTCAAATCCACTAGCCCAAACGGGCCTGTTGAGAGGACTCATTCACTGTTTGAACATGGGAGCAGATTCCTTTCTAGCCATCTGCTCATGTATCAATCAGCCTAGGGAGAACTTTAGATTTGTTATGTTGTCCTGAAGTCCCTGGTCTCTCCCTGAGAGCCAGTATGCAATCTGAAGACTATTGACCACATCAAGGTCACAAGAGACATAGCTTCCTTGTTCATGAGTGCACTTTCTGCTTGCTAAATTCTAACTCCTATTTTTGTACCTGTAATTCACCTGGGGGCACAGTTTTTAAGTAGCTGTACACCATCTATTCGATTTGTGCTTTTAATGAGGTAATCAAAGTGCAGCTACTCAGATTTGTGGGCATAAATTGTGCTTGTGAAAGGGATAAGTTTTCAGAAAGGTGGCCTCCTTACATAAAAGTTTAAATAGGACTATTATGCAAAGGACATGGATGATCAAAGTTTTAACAGATTGTATGAGAAATAAGCTCCAATGTTAAGACATCCACACATCTCAAAAAAAGTCAATGAATGACCACATCTGAGACTATACGCATCCTTTAGCTCCAGTGAGGGGGATGGATGGATAGAGACCTCCCACTGAATGCTGATTCCTACACCTGAGCCCTGCATCAAGCTATCAATGGAACTTGTGAGCTTGTACAGCTCAAATGGCCGAGGACCTATTATACTGGATTTCTGATCAATCAAGAAACCTGGTTCTCATGAAAGGCATAGAAGAGATACTAGGGTCTACTGTTAAAGACCAAAGCTTGGTCACTCTCTCCAGGAAAACAACACAACACAACACACACTCTATAGGTCAGTGGCCTGATTGTTTTCTTTTTTAAGTTTCTAAGCTTCCCCCTAGCCTCCTTTCCCTTCCCCGCCAGTCTCTGGTGGCTTCTCCAGATGCTTGGCTTCTTTTACATTTTTTTTTAAAAACCTTCACTGAAGACATTTGAAGCACTCACATCAACAAACTTCTGCTGCTTTGTCACAGTCACTTACTAGGTTCCCCAAAATAGATGGCAAAATAAATTAATAAAATAAAAAGAAGCTTGGGAACCACTGAATGAGGCTAAATTCATGAGGAACATGAGGAAGGAAGCAAGATGCTAGAATGTATAGCTAAAACACAATCAAAATCAAGAGTCATCCACAAATAATCCAGTTGTGCCCTAGCTACTGGTACCCAGGTCATCTCCTCAGTGCTACCCTTGTCCTTCTTCCCCTCTCTTTCATATTGCCCACTGAAACCATCTTATGTCTTGTCTTAAATGTACACTGTAAGCAGGGACAATCTTTCATTGTGTGTTTCCCCAGTGCATAGCACAACGGGGCCCAGATCTCAGCTGGAGCCTTTGTTGTTTGGATTATGGTAGCACCTAAAGTCAGCACCTTGGCTCTGCTAAATTGGAAAAATATAACATATGCGATGTAAGTTATACTAAAAAAGTGATCTAATTAGCTGTGTGATAAATAGCGCTTTATGGAATGACAAACATCTTAACTCTACAATCTGATCCACATAGACACGACCTTACACCTATGGGGAGTCCCAGTGAAGTGAAGAAGGCTCTGACAAGCTGGCAGTCTGCTTTAAGGTCCGGATCGTGCTGTCTGACCCATTAAGTAGTAATTCAAACAACTATTGGGCCAGATCCTCCTCTGGGCACTTCAATAGTGCTAGATCTCCTCCAACTGGGGATCTGGCCCACTGTATTTACTTATAAACTGCATAGCTTTGGCCTTATCTAAAACTCATATTAAGTCTACAGTATTCTGAACAACCCAGAAGCATGTTTCTCCAAGGGGAGCAAAAAATCTCCCACACATAAAATTAATTTTCATAGCCAGTTCAGCAGGATATTATATGCAAGACAAAACATGAGTAGCTCTGACATAAGCAATGTCTACCTCACTGTGTGCATCAGTTGCATGAATTATATTAACAGCTATTTTTCTTCCCCATTATACTATCTGAAAATGATGAAGACTTGAAACCATATTATAGATGATGGGCCTAATCCTGTTCCCACTGACGTCAGTGCGGATAGATCAATCCCTATATTTCAATACATTTAGTCTTCTACTCACTATCATTAAATCACAGTGAGTGTCAGGCTTTGCGGACACACCACAAAAACTTTCAAATTATTCTACTAATGATCTCACATATCAGAGACGAAAGGAATCACCTCTGACTGGACCGAGTTCTCAATTTTTATGAAACCATGGTGCAAAAATGGTTCTTGATGGTGTCACTGCTTCCACCAGCTGTTTTAATTTGCACATAAATGGGTCAATTAGAGCTGTGTTTCTATATACTGTGAATTTACTTTACATCAACTCCAGTTTGGTACATCACTGGCCAGACCAGAGAATGTACACAACACAGCAAATAATTCTAGCAACTGCAACTTCTAGGAAAGGGACTCAGTCTAAAGCCTCTTGATCCTTAACAAAACTGTTAATAGGACACTTCCACCTTGATTGAATTGGCCTCGTTAGCACTGACCCCTCCCCCACCCCCACACACTTGGTAAGGCAACTCCCATCTTTTCATGTGCTGTAATATAGATACTGCTTACTGTATTTTTCACTTCATGCACCTGATGAAGTGGGTTTTAGCCCACGAAAGCTTATGCCCAATTAAATGTGTTAGTCTCTAAGGTGCCACAAGGACTCCTCGTAGTTTTTGTCTCATCTTGTTCCTCCGTACCGTAAAACACAAACAACCTTATGATTCCCAAGAGAGGCTTCTAGCTTGGAAACTGTCAGATCCCATACATGACCCACTAGGGATGTAAAAGGTTAACCAGTAAGCATTAGGCTTACCATTAATCCACCTTAACCATTAACCCTCTGCACACCGGCCAGAGCAGCCCCAGCCCCAGCGGCCCCGAGCGTGCCAGAGGGACTTCAGCCCCAGCTGCACCAGGCTGGCCAGCCAGAGGGACCCCAGCCCCGGCCACAGTCACCTCAGTTAACCAGTTAAACTATATAATTTTAATTGTTAAACCGCTTAACTTTTTAAATGATATTTTACATCCCTATGACTCACTTATAGTTAAAAAAGTCAAAAGAAGAAGAATATCACTATTAGCAGGTGTCCCGTCTGTTCTCTCAATAACCCATGGGTTTGTTTGTTTTTGTTTTTGTTGTTGTTGTTTTTTTTTTTACAGATTTCATTCTTTGCTTTTGATTACGTCTTTATTGTTCTGTGTTAACGGTTTGTACCGTGCTCCCAGCTGCCCAGACGGGCCTGGGGGAACCCGTATATAAATAAGAATTTCCAAAGGTGACAAATGATATTGGGTGCCCAACCTGACACAGTTTCAAGGAGCCTGACTTTGAGAGGGTTGATGCCGAGTGCTGTCTGAATTTGACCCCATTGGAAGATGCCCCAGCGTGGATACTCTAAAATCGAGGCCCTTCAATATCCTACTGAAAGTTTTCCCATTACTGTAACATTCTGGTGTCATTTCTCAGGCATGCAGTTTTAGTCCTAGGTATGTCCATAACTTAATAAAAAAATCCAGTCAATTTAGTATCATAGATCAACGGAAATAATCTTGTCACAGCATGAAAAGCCACAAAGCATCCAGGGATTTGAAAAGCATGAGGAATCAATTGTACATCAAGTCAGCTGCCGTGGTTTATTTTAAGTCTTGCTCATCTGATTTATTACCATCATTGCTACCAATTTGCATGGATAATAGAACAAGACCCCCTCTTAAACTCCTAATCGGGAATTAAAAAAAAAGAACACACTGTTAGATCTCTTCCTGCTTATCAGGGAAAGTGAACACATTATTGTTTAATGTCAGCTTTATTATAAGGATTGCACTGGATTGGAAAGAAGCATATTAAACTGCCTCAGTGACATCACCGCTAATTTGTTACCGTAAACAGCTGCAAAAATGTAAAGCTATCAACAAATCCCTTCATTAAAAAGCTAGTTCATAAATGTTACTATTGTTATGAGAAGTACAACAATGGCCAGCTGCACTCTTGGTGCCACTGAAAATATTTTTTTTCAATTTTGCAAGAGGAACAGATATCAGATTTGTGCAACTGAGCTAGCATCCTGTTTCCATGCATTTCAGAATTTCGTAAAATCAGAAATTTTACTAAGTATTGTTCAGGTGGAAGATTTTTTTTTTTTTTGCACGTGTAGCACTGACAGACCCTGGTCACTGGTGGGCAGGGTAGAACCTGGGGCCTCTGGAGCTTAAAGCATGAGCCGCTACCGCATGAGCTAAAAGCCACATGCCTCTTAGCTAAGGCTGTAGAGCAGACTAATTTAACTCTCTCTCTCGCTCTCTAAGTGGTCTCGGTGCCACTAGATAGGACAGAACGCCACACCCAGGACGTGCGTGGGTTACATATGCATCCGGTTTATTAAAGATGAGAGAGTAGCTTGTTACTTTGTAAGGTAAGCTCTTGACAGGTAGTTTTATAATTTACACCATAAATACACACAACTGTTTATAAACAATGTAAGAGGCAAGAATCTTATTTCAAAGAACCTAAGAACAATCCATTGTGATACCTCATATGTAAGAAGAGGAGAAGACCCAGAGAAGGATGGAGAGACCTACGAGGAAGAGATCAGAAAAACAACACTACACAAAAGCACAGAAAAGGGAGGAAGAGCCTCTGAAAAATGAACTCAAAACTTAAACTGATTTCAGTGAGATTTTGGTGTGCACAATAAATGCAGGATCAGACCCCTTCCATTTTGGATGCACGTCTGAACTAGAACAAATCCACAAAGGACTAGCTCCAGAGGTGAAAGCAAGCTGGTCCGGTACGGCGTACCAGCAAGAGCCGGTACATAGCCAACCATACTGGCAAGGGGCAACTTCCCCAGGCCAGCAATTTAAAAGGGCCCTGGGCTCCTGGCAGCACCCGGAGCCCCTGGTCCTTTAAATCACCTCCAGAGCCCCGCTGCTGGAGCCCCAGGGCTCCGGCGGTGATTTAAAGGGCCCAGGGATTTAAAGGTCCCACCCCTTCTGCCCGAGGCACCCCCCTTCCGGTTGAGGGCCCCACCACCACCTTGCTCAGGACCCCGGCCCTTCATACCATTAAGTCCCTTAAGTTACTTTCACCCCTGACTTGTTCACCCTCCCATCACCTAGTCACAAGGCCTGCATTATCCCTCTCATTCACCAACCCTGGCTTCCCATCCCCAGCCCAGCATCAGTCTCGTCTTCACGTCCTGTCACCCCACCCCCACCTGCCCCACACAATTTGCCCTCATTGCTCCCTTCCCCAGAGGTTTAATACAATCCCAGATCTTTGGCCTCCATCTCTCACAATAGTTCCCTATGCCCTAAAATGAGCTTGGGGCCCAGCAGGTCTAGCTGCCTCCCAGGGGCACTGTTTACTACACTAGGATGCTGCCCAAGTTGCTTGTCACCCAGAGTATTCTACAAACACTAACAGGTAGCCTCAGAGGTCACAATGCTTGTTGCACTGGGGCTTCCAGACAGGTGACATGAAGAGACTTGGAAAAAAGGGAGGAAGGAGAGAGGTTGGGAAACTGAAGATTTGTTTGCGTTTGTGTGTTATACACATGTAATAATGTTACTGGCTGGATCATCTGCAGGGGTTGGGCCTGGGACATAAGAATGGCCATACTGAGTCTTTTGAAAACTCAAAGCATACGCTTCTATTGCTTGTGGAAGGAACAAGCCTGAAGGCAAGAATAGATTCATAAGCCTCAATGTGAAGTCTAGGCACTAGAGGGAGATAGAGAGGCACAGTGCGTTTGCCCAGGTAACATACAAACGTGAAATACACTGGAAAAAATCGTTAGGATTTAGAATGGATATTGCCTGAACATTCTCTCTCCTGCGGGGCTAAAGCCAAAGCACGACAAATGTACTTAAAGCAATTATCTTCTATAATTTACCATTCTAAAATGCTCAAATAAATTTGTTAGTCTCTAAGGTGCCACAAATACTCCTTTTCTTTTTGCGAATACAGACCAACGCGGCTGCTACTCTGAAACCTGTCATTATAAAACCTAGCACTTTTACTTTCCAAGTCTTTTGGCCCAATCTCACAAGGCTCTTACATGCACACAATTCATCCTTACACAGTTAGCCCTATTGATGTCAATGGGAATGCTGGTGTGCTTCACTCACATGAATAAAGACTTGTAAACCCAGGCCCCTTTTTTGCTAGATAAATGGGACATCATGGGGCTCTCTCTCTAGGCAGGCTCTCAGGTTCCCTTCTTTAATTCTGCATCATTAATGAACAATTCAAGTTTGCTAAAAAAGCAGCATGGCTCAAAAAGCCTCCAATACAGATGAAAGATGGGATCTACACTATTTGTTCACATTAAAAATAACGATAATATTAATAGATGAGAAGTTCCTACAGAAGGATGGCCATTTTTAACAGTTCTTTTGCTAGGTTTAATGATACCTAATCAGCAGAGAACAATGGATGGAGACTTATTTAAAATGAATGAGAGAAAGAGATTAATTTTCTATAAGATACACCATCACCTGTATCAACTCATGTCATTTGGGCCGAAAAATCACTAGCAGCTCCTGACATATGTTTACATGTTGCTGCTGAAATAAGAAAACAACAGATGTTTTCAAAATTAAATGAGCTTCAAGTCAACTCCAGAGACAAGTCTCTCTTTACACAAGACTGAGGGGCAGGGCATTATCTGTTTGGTACGAGAGCGATTGTTAAAGTATAATACCCAAAACCCACAGCACTGCCAAGTGTATTCTGATTGAATGGCTATTATTCCTCTGCATAAGAGAAAGGAAACTTTATTTTTAAAAGAAGACCACCAAATATTTGGATTTTAGGTATTCTTAAGTTTGTTGCTGAGGCTCTATTAGTTAAAGTCTCAACCTTTTCAGCTTCCTTTATTCCACAGAACCCTATTTTATATGTAACGAATGTGTATTGCAGGGGTGGCCAACCTGTGGCTCCCGAGCCACATGCGGCTCTTCAGAAATTAAGATGCGGCTCCTTGTCTAGGCACCGATTCCGGGGCTGGAGGGACAGCCGCCAACTTTCCAATGTGCCGGGGGATGCTCACTGCTCCACCCCGGCTCTGCCCCAGGCCCTGCCCCCCCTCCACCCCTTCCCGCCCTCTCCCCTCAGCCTGCTGTGCCCTCATTCCTCCCCCTCCTCCCCAGAGCCTCCAGCTGATCAGGAGATGTGGGGAGGGCGGGGGAGGTGCTGATTGGCGGGGCTGCCAGAGGGTGGGAGCCCTGGGAGCGCAGGGGGGCGGGGTGGGAGCTGACTGGGGGTTGCTCACGTATTAATGTGGCTCTTTGGCAATGTACATTGGTACATTCTGGCTCCTTCTCAGGCTCAGGCTGGCCACCCCTGGTGTATTACATACCTTTTTAAAAGGTCATCTTTTTTCAAAATACTTCTGCTTAGCATAGCCGTACTATAGTACTTTTTGCAGAATCACAGAACAAAGACCAGATAGAGAGTAAGATCTGAAGATGAAAAGCTGGTATGAACTGGCAGAACTCCACTAAAGTGAGGGGTAACTACACGAATTTACACCAGCAGCTCGGCAAAGATAAAATAACTAATAGTTGACATGGGGAGATTACTGGCTTTATCATCTGAATTCTCATCTCTGGATGTTCTCTCAGTATTATTTCCGGGTAAGTAAATACAAAACATGCATGTGTGCCTATGCTAACAAAGTTGGGTTTTGTTTTTTTTTAAAACTGTCTAAACAAACCAAAACAAAAATCTCTTCTTGCAGGTGAAGAACTGGATTTGGTTACTGACAGCAGATACCCTTTGCTTCCTGAATCTCAACATCTTCTAGAGATGCTTTAAGCTTTATTTTTTATTGTGCCAATCATAGCTCAATTACACTCTCCTTTGTTACTCGCCAGCTAAAAAGGTCCCTAATATTTTCCCTATGACCTGTTGTCATACAGCCCATGAAGACTTTTCTCGTAGAGCTTGTATACTTTTTCAAAATTCTCTTCTCTTTGAGGTGCTTTATGATTTGGTTCCTGCATTTTGGCTTTTGAGAGCAGACACACCTGGAATCGTTGCAAGAGCCTAATAACAGGGGAAAGAAACATGGGCAAATATTTCGCCTTTAGGAATAAATCTTATTCGAGGTTTTAGTTATTTCTATAGCACCAACTAGATTCCTCTACTCCTCCCTCTCCCCACAATTTCACAAGCTGAACACTAAGCGATACGATCACTACTCTCAACATACTGTAGTTTGTAAGAACAAAAACAAAACAGTCCCAGCAAATGTACCTTGGCCTAATCCCAAACCTTTGGAGTCAAGGGGAAACTCCTTTGGAGCTGAGTGGGCTTGTGTGTCAGGCCCTGAACAGAGTACAGGTTTTTTTCCCCTCCTAGTATATTTCCCCCCTTTCCCAGGTTCTTATTCTGAGAAATAATTTTTTTTTTAAATGAGAAAACAAAATGAACACACAGCCAAAGCTACTTCCCTCCTGTGTTTGCAAATGCCGGGATCTCCCCTGGAACACAGGGTCTATAGAGCATGGTACTGGGGGCGTTTTTGTGGAAGCCCTGTGTTAAGATATTTGGAGTTTATCACTGCTTGAATGCCAGTGACCACAAGTGGACTTTGACCAGGTCCCCGGAATTAAACTACTTTCTCTTAAAAATGCTACGGGGTCACTAATGACACTTGAAAAGCCTCATCCGGCTCCTGTGTTTCTTAACGCCATGCAGGGACGCATTCATCAACAAGAAAAAAATAGCCCACCTACAACATCATTAGCACTTTTCCAGGCTGCATATAGGTGCTTCTCAGATTAGGCCTCGCAAATATTAATGCTCTCCTGACCTGGCTTGCTTCTGTTTTGTTACCAAGATCTGACAGGATTGCAGCAAGGATGAGTCTGCCAGGCAAAGGTTCTTGGGAAATACCTGTGCCTGGAAGAAGTTAATACATTCTGCAAGTATAATTATTTTTAATCTGAGTGTCAAGGCCTCTCTCCACTTATAAAATCCTGGTGCTGTGACATTACAAGATGAACACACAGGCCCTCAGCTCCCATTAGGATATCATTAGATAATTTGTGAACATCAGTCATCGATTAAATCCACTTAAATGGGGGTTAGCTTCCATAAAAAAAAAAGAATATGGAAGATGTCTGTGCTTTCTTCGCCCGATTAGGATAAATAGGGGCCTTCTTTAAAACGCCACCTTCGATTTGCAGTTTGCCCCCTAATGAACAGCAAGAGGGGGAACAGCACACGATATTTTAAAGACAGCTTGGCAGTTTGTATGGAAACTGATTCACTCGATCACCATACCTAACAGGTGGCTCTAGATGCAGGACACCTTTGCAAAGCGTTGGGGCCCTGTAGACGGTTCAGTCAGCAGCTGGGATGCCCGCCCTCAAGGACGGGCATGGCCTAGCAAACCTGCTGTCTGTCTTCCTTGGTCACTCGCAGACCATGAGCAGGGCTTGTGGATCCTCAATCTCTGAAGGACAAAAATGACTTTAACTCATTGTTAACCAAGTATTAACATACAAGGTTTAGGAGACTCCGATGAGACCTGCAAATCAGCTCTACCACCGCGTTTGCATTCCTAAGCAGTGAATCCCTGCCACCAGGTTTGAACCTTTAGGTTATGTTCAAAAATGTAGTTCCAGTAGGATGGGAGGGGGGAAAAAGATGCTTTTCCATTTTTAAAGGCAGAGGAGGGGGAGAAGGGAGGTGCGTTTTCAACCTGAGTGGTGAATCCACTTCCCTGGGAATTTGTCCTGGTGGCTGCTTTCTGCTTCCATCTCCTGAAGGCATCAGAAATATTCATAGTTTGTGGAGCCACAACTGGGGTCTTTTTGCTGGGAACCGTACAGAGCCAGGGTATGTTGGCACTATGAGCAGGGGGAGTAATTCCCACTTTGAGGAGACACACCCAGGCCAGCTCTGATTGAGCGAGTGGTTGGAGGGCCTAGCCCAGCGAGTACGTACATATTTCTCAGATGGAATTGGACTTGGTGTGGCTAGCCCCTTGCACCACTATGGCTACATCTACTTAGCATGCTACCACCGGTATGTCTCCTCGAGCCGGGAATTACACCCCCAGCTAGAAGTGCAGACTCCGGCCCCAGAGAGTTTACAATCCCAACAATCATTCAGAAAGAACAGCTAGTACTTCTATGAGAGGTAGTCACTGCATACTGGAACACTGAAGTTAGAGATATTTCAAAGTTTGTTTCCATGAGTTTTTCCTAATTATGAAACTACCTTTGATACTTTACACTAGATCTTTAATTTTTAGAGCGTCTGAGTTTGGGAAAGGAGCAGTTGGCTGACACTATTGGATGAAAGATGGGTTAAGTAGTCAATGGGCCGCCTTCCAACCAAGAAAGCAATGCCAGGGAATGGGGGGGAGAACTGGACCAAGGCCTGATGGTAAGGAAGGTGGGGATGGGACAAAAGTGAACGGATGAGGGGATATCCTTCACTTTCTTTCCTCCCAGGAATAGGAGAGCTACACCAGTGGCTCTCAACCTTTCCAGACTACTGGACCGTTTTCAAGAGTCTGATTTTCCTTGCGTACCCCCAAAGTTTCACCTCACTTTGTACTTGATTACAAAACCAGACATAAAAGTACAGAGGCGCAGCTGTGTATAAAAATACACAGCTTAAAAAATGGCTGACTTTCTCATTTTACCATACAATTATAAAATAAATCAATGGGAATATAAATATTTACTTATATTTCAGTGTATAGTATATAGAGCAGTATAAACAAGTCATTGTGTGAAATTTTAGTTTGTACTCACTTCACTAGTGTTTTTTATGTAGCCTGTTACAAATCTAAGCAAATATTTAGAGGAACGGATGTAGTCCCTGGGAGATATGTGCATACCCGCAGGGGTACACGTACCCCTGGTTGAGAGCCACTGTTCTAGACTATGGAATGGAAGGGAGTACTATCTACAGCTTCTCACCTTCTGCCTAGACAACAACTAGAGAATTAATCTGTTGTCTGCTACCAGTTGGTGATATGTTTATACGCTCATGATGATATACTGATGCAACAGGGTGGAAAAGTGAACATAGTAAATTTTTATGTAGCTTCTAAAAACAAAATTAAATATCTGGGTTTTTTTGTTTTTTTTTAAAAAGAGTTTTCCCTCCCAATCCTTCACAAGAATATGAACAGAGTGCAATCTGATATATGGAATAATAGTCCATCTTAACCAGGAGGCATTTATTAAAGAAAACTGCTACAGTTACAGACAAACAGGCTTCCACAAAGCTTGAGCTCCAGCTCATTCTCCTTTGCTTACCATGGATCACACCTAGTTTAGAAGTACTCTGTGTTACACAATGGGACATCTAATGGCTTAGTAACATAACTGCAAGAAAAGACATCACTTCAGTCTGGAATTTTCAAAGAAATATAAGGAAGTAAGCCACCCAATTCCCACTGAATTTCCATTAAGCTCTGTTGAAAATTCCAGCAGTTGTTTGAGGCTTGGAGTACTCTACACGCAACACATAAAAGGTTAAATAAAACAAACTTCTATGTTATGTTCCTTTATTTAAACACACACACACAAAATCCCTCCTTAGAATTTTTTTCAAGTGTAGGTTTCTTCCTGCTGTATCCCTACAATTTTAAATAATCAAAACCTTGCAAAAATCTCTGGTCTTCTTTCACCAAAAGCAAATGAAAATCTGCAGAAGAACCAGCCAACTCTTGTTTTAAAGATTAATGTCTTGGTGCCTAGCTCCAGGCAAAGTTTTATTACAATTCAACTCAGGACAAGGGATAAAAAATGAAAATCTAGCTCTGTCGGTCTATCATTGCAGGAGATTCACCTGCCCCTTGTTTCCTTGCAGCATTACCAGAGACAAAGAAATTCAACTGGCTTCCTTATCAGATTCTGGATAATACCTTAGCCCTGGTCTACACTAGGACTTTAGGTCGAATTTAGCAGCGTTAAATCGATGTAAACCTGCACCCGTCCACACAATAAAGCCCTTTATTTCGACTTAAAAGGCTCTTAAAATCGATTTCCTTACTCCACCCCTGACAAGTGGATTAGTGCTTAAATCGACCTTGCCGGGTCGAATTTGGGGTACTGTGGACACAATTCGACGGTATTGGCCTCCGGGAGTTATCCCAGAGTGCTCCATTGTGACCGCTCTGGGCAGCACTCTCAACTTAGATGCACTAGCCAGGTAGACAGGAAAAGGCCCGCGAACTTTTGAATCTCATTTCCTGTTTGGCCAGCGTGGCAAGCTGCAGGTGACCATGCAGAGCTCATCAGCAGAGGTGACCATGATGGAGTCCCAGAATCGCAAAAGAGCTCCAGCATGGACTGAACGGGAGGTACGGGATCTGATCGCTGTATGGGGAGAGGAATCCGTGCTATCAGAACTCCTTTCCAGTTTTCGAAATGCCAAAACCTTTGTCAAAATCTCCCAGGGCATGAAGGACAGAGGCCATAACAAGGATCCGAAGCAGTGGCTCGTGAAACTTAAGGAGCTGAGGCAAGCCTACCAGAAAACCAGAGGGGCGAACGGCTGCTCCGGGTCAGAGCCCCAAACATGCCGCTTCTATGATGAGCTGCATGCCATTTTAGGGGGTTCAGCCACCACTACCCCAGCCGTGTTGTTTGACTCCTTCAATGGAGATGGAGGCAACACGGAAGCAGGTTTTGGGGAAGAAGAAGAAGAAGATTGAAGATTGATGATTATGAGGTTGTAGATAGCTCACAGCAAGCAAGCGGAGAAACCGGTTTTCCCAACAGCCAGGAACTGTTTCTCACCCTGGACCTGGAGCCAGTACCCCCCGAACCCACCCAAGGCTGCCTCCTGGACCCGGCAGGCGGAGAAGGGACCTCCGGTGAGTGTACCTTTTAAAATACTATACATGGTTTAAAAGCAAGCATGTGAAAGGATTACTTTGCCCTGGCATTCGCAGCTCTCCTGGATGTACTCCCAAAGCCTTTGCAAAAGGTTTCTGGGGAGGGCAGCCTTATTGCGTCCTTCATGGTAGGACACTTTACCACTCCAGGCCAGTAACACATACGCGGGAATCATTGTACAACAAAGCATTGCAGTATATGTTTGCTGGCATTCAAACAACATCCGTTCTTTATCTCTCTGTGTTATCCTCAGGAGAGTGATATCATTCATGGTCTCCTGGTTGAAATAGGGTGCTTTTCTTCAGGGGACATTCAGAGGAGCCCATTCCTGCTGGGCTGTTTGCCTGTGGCTGAACAGAAATGTTCCCTGCTGTTAGCCACGGGGAGGGGGGAGGGTTGAGGGGGTAGCCACGCGGTGGGGGGAGGCAAAATGCGACCTTGTAACGAAAGCACATGTGCTATGTATGTAATGTTAACAACAAGGTTTACCCTGAAAGACTGTAGCCACTGTTTTATAAAATGTGTCTTTTTAAATACCGCTGTCCCTTTTTTTTCCTCCACCAGCTGCATGTGTTTCAATGATCACAGGATCTTCTCCTTCCCAGAGGCTAGTGAAGATTAGAAAGAAAAAAAAACGCACTCGTGATGAAATGTTCTCTGAGCTCATGCTGTCCTCCCACACTGATGGAGCACAGACGAATGTGTGGAGGCAAATAATGTCAGAATGCAGGAAAGCACAAAATGACCGGGAGGAGAGGTGGCGGGCTGAAGAGAGTAAGTGGCGGGCTGAAGACAGGGCTGAAGCACAAATGTGGCGGCAGCATGATGAGAGGAGGCAGGATTCAATGCTGAGGCTGCTGGAGGATCAAACCAGTATGCTCCAGTGTATGGTTGAGCTGCAGCAAAGGCAGCTGGAGCACAGACTGCCACTACAGCCCCTGTGTAACCAACCGCCCTCCTCCCCAAGTTCCATAGCCTCCACACCCAGACGCCCAAGAACGCGGTGTGGGGGCCACCGGCCAACCAGCCACTCCACCACAGAGGATTGCCCAAAAAAAAGAAGGCTGGCATTCAATAAATTGTAAAGTTGTAAACTTTTAAAGCTCTGTGTGGCATTTTCCTTCCCTCCTCCACCACCCCTCCTGGGCTACCTTGGTAGTCATCCCCCTATTTGTGTGATGAATGAATAAAGAATGCATGACTGTGAAGCAACAATGACTTTATTGCCTCTGCAAGCGGTGATCGAAGGGAGGAGGGGAGGGTGGTTAGCTTACAGGGAAGTAGAGTGAACCAAGGGGCGGGGGGTTTCATCAAGGAGAAACAAACAGAACTTTCACACTGTAGCCTGGCCAGTCATGAAACTGGTTTTCAAAGCTTCTCTGAGCCGTACCGCGCCCTCCTGTGCTCTTCTAACTGCCCTGGCGTCTGGCTGCACGTAACCAGCAGCCAGGCGATTTGCCTCAACCTCCCACCCCACCATAAATGTCTCCCCCTTACTCTCACAGATATTGTGGAGCACCCAGCAAGCAGTAATAACAGTGGGAATATTGGTTTCGCTGAGGTCTAAGTGAGTCAGTAAACTGCGCCAGCGCGCCTTTAAACGTCCAAATGCACATTCTACCACCATTCTGCACTTGCTCAGCCTGTAGTTGAACAGCTCCTGACAGGCTGCCTGTGTACGGCTTCATGAGCCATGGCATTAAGGGGTAGGCTGGGTCCCCAAGGATACATATAGGCATTTCAACCTCCCCAACAGTTATTTTCTGGTCTGGGAATAAAGTCCCTTCCTGCAGCTTTTGAAACAGACCAGTGTTCCTGAAGATGCGAGTGTCATGTACCTTTCCCGGCCATCCCATGTTGATGTTGGTGAAATGTCCCTTATGATCCACCAGGGCTTGCAGCACTATTGAAAAGTACCCCTTGCGGTTTATGTACTCGGCGGCTTGGTGCTCCGGTGCCAAGATAGGGATATGGGTTCCGTCTATAGCCCCACCACAGTTAGGGAATCCCATTGCAGCAAAGCCATCCACTATGACCTGCACATTTCCCAGGGTCACTACCCTCGATATTAGCAGATCTTTGATTGCGTGGGCTACTTGCATCACAGCAGCCCCAACAGTAGATTTGCCCACTCCAAATTGATTCCCAACGGACCGGTAGCTGTCTGGCATTGCAAGCTTCCACAGGGCTATCGCCACTCGCTTCTCAACTGTGAGGGCTGCTCTCATCTTGGTATTCATGCACTTCAGGGCAGGGGAAAGCAAGTCACAAAGTTCCATGGAAGTGCCCTTACGCATGCAAAAGTTTCGCAGCCACTGGGAATCGTCCCAGACCTGCAACGCTATGTGGTCCCACCAGTCTGTGCTTGTTTCCCAAGCCCAGAATCGGCGTTCCATGAACCTGCCCCATTAGCACCATGATGCATGCATTGGCAGGGCCCATGCTTTCAGAGAAATCTGTGTCCATGTCCTGATCACTCACGTGACTGCGCTGACGTCGCCTCCTCGCCCGGTATCGCTCTGCCAGGTTCTGGTGCTGCATATACTGCTGGATAATGCGTGTGGTGTTTAATGTGCTCCTAATTGCCAAAGTGAGCTGAGCGGGCTCCATGCTTGCCGTGGTATGGCGTCTGCACAGGTAACTCAGGAAAAAAGGCGTGAAACGATTGTCTGCCCTTGCTTTCACGGAGGGAGGGACGGAACGGGGGCCTGATGATATGTACCCAGAACCACCCGCGACAATGTTTTAGCCCCATCAGGCATTGGGATCTCAACCCAGAATTCCAATGGGCAGCGGAGACTGCGGGAACTGTGGGATAGCTACCCACAGTGCAACACTCCGGAAGTCAACTCTAGCCTCGGTACTGTGGAAGCGCTCCGCCGAGTTAATGCACTTAATGCACTTAGAGCATTTTCTGTGGGGACACACACACTCGAATATATAAAACCGATTTCTAAAAGACCGACTTCTATAAATTCGACCTTATTCCATAGTGTAGACATACCCATAGACTCAGAATTCTTGAAGAAAGATTACTGGTGGTCAGAAGATAGTAGCCATCTCTCTCTAGTGCTGTAATTGGACAGCAATGTCATTCAGCAAAAGTAGCTAGAATACCTTGAAAGAGCTAGTTAAATGAGCAGACAAATTAATTTGTGCAATCTGCAAAGAAGCCATTGACAAAATAGCAGCAATTTCCAAAATCACAGGCAGCAGATGCCATATTTATAAAATTTTCCATGCAAATGAGCATCTAGAACACTGAAAGGAAAAACAACAAAGAGGCGTTTGTGAAGGGAGACTCTCATTTTTTATAATCCATGACTTTTGTGGTAATCCAAGACTGTAAATTTAGACTCTAATCTAGACATCTGGGGCTGGATTTATTCTACCAATCGACAAGCTACAAATAACTGTTCCACATCCCAACAACAGAAGACAATAGGCTCATTTATTTATTTTGCATAACAACATGCTGGAGGCAAACTAAAGTGGCATTATCCCACAAAGTGTTTTTGTTATAGAAGAACATTGATGGTCTTAAGACTGTTCTAGTCACTCACAGTTTTTAATTCAGTTAAGAAGCAAAGACTCCACATTTACACTGTGGTCCTGTTGGATGAGTAGGAAGGCAGTGGAAATAAAAATAGATCTGATCCAAAGCATCTCTTAGAAACCAAATAAAAGCTAAATTTGGAAAAGAAGTGTTCAGCTGGAGAAAGATGAGCTATCTAATACGAGGAAGAAGGATAGACTTGTGGTTCCCACACTGGTGTGTAACACTGGGTACCTGGGTTCAATTCCCAGTTCCACCACTGACTTCCTGTGTGACATTCTGCAAGTAATTTAACCTCACTTCATCCTCCATAAGAAGAGGGTAACACTTCCCTACCTTACAGAGATGTCAAAAGGATAAATTTACGAGGCACTTTGATGCAGTGATGGGGACTGTAACAGGGTTGGGACTCACCACCGCAGCGCCTCCTGCTGTTCACTCTGGGAATTAGCTCAGTTCATGCAGAGCACCATCTCTCGCCCTAGATTGGCGTCTCAACCCGCATTGCTCCCAGCTTGCGGCATCCTCTTCAGGACACTGCCCTCCGGCAGTGCCCACTGCTCCGGTCTCACCCCCTTCTGGGGGTTTGGTGTTATCAGCAGTCCTTCTCTTCGCCCCAGCAACAATAGCCAACCACACCCCAAAGTCTAACCCCTTTTGGCAGGGTTCTGGTGCAGTCCATCATGGCCACTCCAAACGGCCAGGTGGAAGTGCAAGGGAGAAGGCGGGGACCCAGGCCCGCCCTCTACTCTGGGTCCCGACCCAGGGACCCTTTGGCAGCAGCCTTCCTGCCTGCCCTCCTTCTCTCCCTTCATCCGTCTCTCTCCCTGGGCCATTTCTCCTTCGGCCCCTTTGCACTGGCTAGGCCCTTTTTCTCAGGGCCTGCAGCCCGGCAGGTACTGGGCGGGAGTTCCCTTCTGCTCCCACTGCCTGCCCAGCACTGCGTTGTCCCGGGTGCTAGTCTCCTCACACAGGAGACAGACCTTCACCCTCTGAAGCCCTGGGAGAGAGTGCGTGCTCCCGTGCTGGGAAGCCTTTATATAGGGCCTAGCCTAGCCCTGATTGGCTGGCTGTAGTACTGGCCCTGATTGGCTCTCTAACAGGCCTTCCTTGATTGGCTGCCACCTTGCACAGCCGCTCTGGCCTGTTGTAGCCCAATCTGGCATTGGGGTGGGGCACCGCTCCACCACAGGGACCATATACAGTACCTAGATAAGATATCTTAAAAATAAATACACATCCTGAAAACCTTTAGATGATGTAGACACAGTTCAGACTGACTTGCCCTTTCCAATTTAGAACTCCAAAGTATGGTTCTTTGAGCCATATGAAGGGGCCCTGATAAGCTGAGCTATGTTTGACCATTTAAAGGGATTACACTTTTCTAATGTCATTGATTGCAGGTATCCTCACATCTTGACAGAGCTGAGCTGGTTTATTTTTAAACTTGGCTGTTTGTGAGCAGGCAGGATATTGACATAGCTGATCAAACTTGCTTCATATGTACAACGACAAAAGCTTGGATCTGGAGGAGAAGTAGGTTGGTGCACATTCAAAGGGATCCAACCGTATTAGAGAAGCTGGGATTATGCGACACGAGCTCTCTTTTGAGGAGATGGCAGATTTTTCAGGAGTGGAAGGCAGACACAAAACTTTGCCTTTCACAATACACCACAAAATTAAACACACACGCACGCATGCACCCCGTTATATAAAACTTATATCTGTCAAATTGAAGTGAGTTTTTCTAAATAATGCTTCGCCAAAACATTTATTGGCCTGTTGCAAGATTTTTCTACATTTCACAACTCACTGGGATTTATACTGAATAATAAAAGAACGCAGGACCTTATGCAAAACCCATTGAGGTCAATGGAAAAATTCCTATTCAGTTCAACGGGCATTAATTCGGGGCTCTTAATGAACATCCCCAGCAACAGCACTATTAATATGATTTTTTTTCTTTCAAATAAAGTGAAATTAACTTCGTTAACTGCAGGTACTCATAGTTCTTGCTGCTCATTTGGGATGTCAGTTATTTTATTAAATACATCCTTTTAAAAGACAGTTTTTAAATCAATCTCACTGCATTATCCTTACTTTTTCATTTTATATTTATAATTATCTCAAAGAAGTTTTGGAAAGCTACAGAAGGAGAAAGTATTATCGATGCTTTAGAGCAGGGGGCAGCAGTGAGGAAACTTGGGATGTTATTTATTCCCAAACCATCTCACTGTGACTTTAGGCAGTTTTAAGCTCTCTGTTCCTCAGTTTCCCCACCTGTAAAATTGGGATGAAAATACTTCCTATTCTCTGTAAATACTTTTAGTGGGTGTTGCTTAAGTGCCAAATTAATGGGCCAAATCCTGAAATCGTTCTTAATTTAATTCAATTAAACAGGACTTCAAAGAAAGTTTCACCTCTGTAAAGACTTTAAGATTGTATCCACTATTGTCATCTTAGCGATTACTAATTATTTGAAGCACATCTGAAAAGTACATTTTATAGTAATAAATGTTTTACATGCAGTTCCATACAAGGATCAAAACTCCCCTTTTCTACTTCATTGCCTGCCTCTTCTGGCAGATCGGGATAGAAGAAAGGAATGGACGGTATCGCACAAATGGATTCTGCAGGAATCTGTCTACTGCAGGATCCAGATGACAAAATATAAAATAGCTTCAGCACCAAGCTTCTCACCCAGCTCAACTGGTAGTTGGTGCGATGGCAATTTAGAAGTTGCTCCAGAGTCTAACACATGGTGATCCAGCCGATGAGCTATCTAGGCACCTGACCCTGGTGATATAACTTTTATTCAATTTGCCTTCAGTTCAGACGAACTGGTGCATTCTCTTCCACTTATTGCATAAGGTACTGCAAGAATCCTTCAGTAAAATCTCCCAAGGCATCCTTTTATGAAAGGGTAACAAAGTGTTTCTGCATGGTTATATTTGTTTTTTAATTGGTGTTGACCCATGACCTGATCTTGGAAGGTTTATGTTTATATTTCAACTACAATCTATATGTCAGAGAAAATTAAGATCCTTAAAGATGATGGTATTGAAGCTGCAAGGCAAGTACGAAAGAACAAAAATGTCCAAATAGTGGAAATTGGCTTGACAACAACTTTGAGGCCTAATAGAGCCTAGAAGGCCTAATCAGTTAGCATAAAGCCTAAATACTTAGCATGAATGCTTGACCTAAGGTTATAAGATGTAGCAGTATGTATCTTGTGATAAACAAGTAAACCACCAAGGAACAGACTAAGCTTAGAATAATAGACTTGTAGGGGTTTTTTGGTATCTCTAACCAAGGAGCAAAACCGCATTTATGTATCAAAACACCACTGTGAAACATACGTATGCAGATCGCCTAGGACAACAGTTGGATCCCTAACTACGGTCCCACGGAATAACAATCATGGGTAAGGGACCAAGTCAAAAATGATCTCAGATATGAGAGGAGATATGCATGGAAAGTAGGGTTATAAAAGCTTGGCAGCCCAACCCCTGGTTGGGTAAACCAGGATGCTAAGATTGTGGAAACTGAATGTCACATCCACTAATGGTGCTGCTCCACTTACTATTCCTGTGGGTTTCCAAGAGTATGCACAAGATAGTGGGAATACTCTTGCTATATGTATCTATCTTCTCTGTCTTTGCTCTTATACTTGTCTGTATTTTGACATTAAATAATGTCTGCATATCCTTATGTACGTGAGTCACCAATCTCATATATTATACATTTTACATAGCCACCTGAATAGAGAACCTGTTATTAGGGACATGTATTTTGTGCCCCAAATCCATCAAAAGGCTATATTGGATCTAAGCATTCTTCTTCAGCCAGCCTCATTCAAGTATATTATCTATGACCTTCAAAACACAACTTCCACATCCTAGAGGCTACGTTTTAGCTTAGAGATGGTTGTAGAGATGGGGTGTAAGTAGCAAGAAATATGGCCCACAATGTGCACCATAGTCCTCCAAAACAGGAAATCCCTATTTTAACATGTATACACATTTAGGTCTCTGTGATTAGATGTCAGGCTTTAGGAACCTGAATTGATATCCAGAACTATTCTGGTTTCACAATAGCAGCTGTGTTAGTCTGTATTCACAAAAGGAAAAGGAGGACTTGTGGCACCTTAGAGACTAGCCAATTTATTTGAGCACAAGCTTTTGTGAGCTACAACTCATCAACTATTCTGCTGACTCATTTTAGCACTCCAAACAGGTTGGTCTCAGTAGCACCAACTCAGACGTATTAAAGGCCGAGAATCCCTCTCTGAGGGAAGAGAGGTCTAAAAAAGAAGGACAGGAGAACTCCCGTGTAAAAGCCAGTCCAAGAGGTATTCAGGCTATGGTTTACATTTGCAACTCCAGTCCAGTCTCAGGGTTCTGTTATTTAAGAATACCGGCAAAACCCAGGAAGGGGAGAATTTTGAACCAAATCCAAAATTTTCATTTTAATTAAAATAAAAACGGAGAGACTCGAATCTAGCCCTGAAGAACGGCAAGAAGACTCTTCCCACAAAAATCAGTGTTTTACCGTGGAAAATTTCAATTTTGTGACAACTGCATTTTTCATCATACAGTCATTCTGACTGAAAATTCCTGACCAACTTTACCGCAAATAGTGATGTCTCTTCAGCTAGACACCCAATACAATATCGTATTAACGCGGATTTAATGACAGACTAAGTAATTATAATGCCAGAAGCTTGTTTCAGGCAGGCTAAGTAGTGGCAATCCTAGCAAATCATTCTGCCATTAATGTAAAAGGGCAGTGCTATTTACAATGACTTGTTAAGGTCTTCACCCTAAGCAAAAAGAACAACACTTCACAGTAACACAAATAGCAGCAAGTTGGAAGGGCCATAAGGAAAGTGAGAGTGTGTGTTTGCGGGGGGGGCACTGAGGGGAGGAGAAGAGATGCAAGAGTGCCAAGGACTGGCAGAAGTATACTTCTCACTATTTATGTTTCAAGACACACAAAAAGGCCCGTCTGTGTATAGACTGCAGGGAAGGGCACAGCATTTCAGGGAATTTTTCATCCACTCTTCCTGATTTTGGCTGGTGCTCTAATTGAACATGCCAAAACTACAGGAAGTGGTTCTTACAGAATTTGTGGCCTGACTGGAGACCATCTTACTGACCCAAGTAATCCTGCTGATTTCAGTGGAACTATTTGAGTGAATGAGGTGAGCAGGATTTGTTCCCCGATTCAGAAGTACTAGATATCCTTCACAAACCACATTCATTTTCATAGACTCAAGGGGGCTAGATAATTTGGAGAGGGTTATGATAAGCATTCCAGACTTCTGATTGCTGTTCAAGCCAACTACTCCTCTAAGCCATGCAATAAATGAATAAGTCCTTAGCATTTACATAGCATTTTACACGTTCCAAGTGCTGTACAAACATTAAAATTAACTCTAACTACTGAGTCAACATTATTATCCTCAAATAAAGATGGAGAATCTGAGTCATAGAAGGTTAAATGACTTGATCAGGGAAAGAGGCCAAATTAGATCCAAGAGCTGCTGCTCACAATCCTTGTTTAGTCTACACTGCCTCTTTTGAAGTTTGCCCAAACCTAAATACCCCTCTCTGTATAATAAAGATGAATAATGTTTACTATGAGATTTTTACATAATTGTGTAGGGATGGAAAGCTAGAGGCCTCAGTCTGTGTGGTGACTATACTGACAGCTGTATCTTCCACTTTGAAAACTAAGAACTTTAAAGCCTTTTTAAAAAGAAAATTCTGTAAGAAAAGAGAGAAAAATTCTCCCACAATCACACTGGAGGGAAAGCATCAATGAAAAATTCTCCCCTGGCCTCTTGGTTACTTCCAAAGAACAACTGACCTCTTCCCTTTTAACTAATTCAATTCTACATACACATGCAATTTTTGTTACATACACGGATACTATTTGACTCTTCTAAGTGAACACTGAGTTTTATTTTAAAAATAAAATACATACATTTAAAAGTAAATGTAGGCTAGTAAGCATTTCATACATTCACTACTCTCTGTAAAATGCCTACCTCCTTAACTTCTTTTTACATCATGTACTTTTTTTCATCCCCTAGATTCAAGTGTGTCCTGTGACCTCAACAGATCATGTTTAAATGTATAACTGTTTGTTCAAATACTTCTATGGTGTCACACCTCAATCTTTTTCTCATGAGACTAAACAATCCCCAACTTGTCCATCATTCCTCATACATTCTCCCATTCCATTTAGAAGGCCCAGATCTGCCTTCCTGGCACACTCAGATTTTCCACTAATTACAATGTCTTTCTAAAAAGGTCTGCTCTAGTATAACCAGAAATTACAGGCTTGACACAGGAGTCAATGGTGAATTTCTATGGCCTGTGTTATGCAGTAAATCAGTCTAGGTGATCATTTACGGTCTTAAAAATCTATGAGTCATTAGAAGTAACTGGTGTTCAGTGAATGTAACATTAGACCCTTGATCTTAAACTATAAAAAAAGCTTTCTTCAAACATGGGTACCAAACCTGAATTAAAAATAAATTATGCTCTGTGACTCCTATGAAATAGGAGATTAACTTTCGAAGCTGTGAGTCTGGGCTCTTAGATCTTTTATATAAAAGAGTCAGTTCAGGATTTTGACATTTCAATGAAAAATAGGGAAATATATTTTGAATAGCTTTCATGAAAAACATTTTATTTCCCATCTAGTTCCTCTATTTTCTGTATGACTGAAGTGCCAAATGCTTTCTGAAATGTTGCTTGAGAAATATGCAGAGACATTTTCCCACCTTGAGACTAGTCATATGGTTGGTCAGTTTATTTTGATCTTACAAATTACTCTAGTCTCATGGTCCAGTTGCAGCACATGGTTTAATACACAAAACTTACCACAGAAACCTTACCTACATATATACAGAAAAAGAGACAAATCAATAAAATAAACAGAATTAAACCTGTTGCAGGCTCAACTTCTACCCTAGCTTTCCGTCCATCTATCCCTCAGTGCCCCGATCCAGGAAAAACTTAGCACAGGTGATTCATGCAAAATATCATGAAGGCCATCAAATCAGAGTTCTAAAGGGAAGGATGCATATTGGAGAATGCCCTGCCACCAGCCCCACCAGATTATAACAGGAGCAGGATGTTGGCTTCAGTATCTTGGATGATCACTGCTGCTGCAATATTACAATTCCCTTCATAGTTAGGACCCAAATTGTTCACATCTGCACTGATCAAAGCCAACACATTAAACTTCACTCAGAAATCAATGGGTAGCACACAAGGATCACAGAGCTCTAATATAATGTGCTCTTGGCAAGTAACGTAGCTTAATAAACAGATCGCCACGTTCTCCACTGGCTACAATCTCTGAATGATTTGGAGATGCAGAGCCAAATATGTCATGACAAAGGCATACATAATCATGGCACGGTCTGCATCTGAAAGAACAGGAAATTCAAATACTGAAGCTAGTATTCAGCTCAGCGTGTTCAGTGTACCCATGTCAATACTGAACATAAAATATATTTGTTCTCCTGCTTCTTTTTCAGCTTTTATCTTATGGGCCAGATTGCGCACAGCCCCTGTGTGGGTGTACAAAGGAGACAGAGGTTGCCAGGAGCCTCTCCTCCACCTCTTGAGCCTGGTGTGCCAGGGTTGGGCACCTTGGGAGACCTTATGTTCAGGGCGGGCAAAGGTTCCACATGGAAATTGGAAGCGGGGGAAGGCAGTGAGTGGTCATGCCTTTGAAGTAGCCAGTGAAGCTGCCTGAGTGCATAGAGTGTGGATGCTGCCATTAGACCTGAGCAGAATTTTTTGGCTAAATAATTTATTCACCAAAAAACGCGGTTTTGGTCAACACAAAACTATTCATGAATTTGACACATCTTCCCAATAGTTTTGGCCCCCAAAAGAATTAAATAAAAATCCACCCTAGACAAAACAGCCAGAGGAGGGGGCAACGTGCCATTTATAACTTTTAGCCCAGTGGCCAGGGCACTCACTCATGGGAAACCGGGGGTTCAGTTCCCCCTTCAGCCTGGTGTGAAGCAGGAATCTGAAGTGGGGTCTCCAACCTCACAGAAGTACGTGTCCTAACCACTGGGCTAAAAGCTCTAAGGCCGGGGTTCTCAAACTGGGGGTTGGGACCCCTCAGGGGGTCACAAGGTTATTACATGGGGGGGTCGCGAGCTGTCAGCCTCCACCCCAAACCCCACTTTGCATCCAGCATTTATAATGGTGTTAAATATATAAAAAAGTGTTTTTCATTTATAAGGGGAGGGGTCACACTCAGAGGCTTGCTATATGAAAGAGGTCACCAGTACAAAAGTTTGAGAACCACTGCTTTAAGGGGAGCAGCTACCTTGTGAGTCTAGCCCTTTCAAAATGCCCAGAAACAAAGTGTTTTGGGTCAACCCAAAATGAACGTTGTTGATTCACTGAAAAATTCCAAATTTTTCAATTTCAGTTTTGACCCAAACCAATCCCCCCCCCCCCCCGGAACAGTCAGGGAACTGAAAAACAAGTTATTTGCCCAGCTTTAGCTGCAGTAACTCCCTCGAGAGCTCCCATGGTCTGAAGAACTCTGCACTGCCCCCAGTGCAGGCTCCTGCCACTAAGGCATATTCGTGCCTTAAAGATCAATTTTAAAGCAATCTGTTGCACTGGATTAATTTCTTGCCTAGGCTTAATGATGCAGCCCATGCTGTCAGTTTGAGGGTAGGTCTGAAATGCAAGCCTGCCATAAATCTCTCTCTCCCTTGTACTGGTCGTCAAATCAGATTACCAAATCTGGCCATAGCCCTGCAAAACACTATTGCAAATTTAGCACAAAAATTACCCAGATCCACAGTTATTCTCCTCCCGCCATTGTTCTCGTTTAAAAGAGAAGTTTGATTATATCAGGCAAATATTTGTCTTTGTGTAATAGCTTCCCTCAACCTTATAAAAATTTGCTGTCTCCTAGATTTAGCTGTGGAGGGTGCTTTTATATAACATGTCACCGCTCTGCCCAAATTCAAGTGCAACATAAGGCACTTGATTATACTAAACTGTGAGCAACATTATTATAAGCAGTACTCATTATATAACCAATTATGCAGTTGCAATTCTTCTGTTGAATCAAGAA
Source organism: Lepidochelys kempii (assembly GCF_965140285.1). Classification (NCBI taxonomy): domain Eukaryota; kingdom Metazoa; phylum Chordata; order Testudines; family Cheloniidae; genus Lepidochelys; species Lepidochelys kempii. The sequence goes on along the minus strand of NC_136388.1, from coordinate 96,452,501 downwards.
GCTTTCAGTTCAAAGCAACAGGAATTGCAATACCCCATCTTTGATAAGCCTTTAGTTATGCACAGATTATTAAATTTCTGTGGCCTTGAGATTTCTAGAAATAGAGCAAAGAAGTCTACATCTAAATACTGGCTCATACTTCTTGTTGATTCAGGTACAAAGCTTCTGTCATTGCAGAGCTGTTCAGACTGTTCTAACTACACACACTGCAAAATGTATGCGAACTGCAGGTTTTCTTGTGATAAAACTAGCTAGCGAAATCACTCTGCTGTCTCCAGCTCTGGCTTGGCTCTATACTGATGTTTACTATTTAGTAAATACAGATTTATTTAGTTTTAAAAAACCATACTGAATTATAAGCTAGAAGCTTTTGATACCCTTTCTTCCATGTCTTTTTAAATAAGGTAATGATAACTCAAAAAGCCAGGAGTCGTCAGGAAAATGCTGAATTCATGATTGCCTGCTCTTTTCTAAAAGCACAGCAGCACGCACATAAAGAGATGTAATCCCTTAAAGGAAATGGTGTATTACTACGCTGTTCACCAGTAATTGATCATTCTCCATTTATAGTGCTTACATTCCTCCCACCAGTCGTTTGAGAAAGTATTGTTATACCCCACTTACAAATTTGGAAACTGAGGCACAAGATGGGAACTGATTTATTTCACACAATTCCTGCTCTGCCAATGAATGATAACATAGGAGTTCCTACCTCTCAATCTTAAGATTGTTCCCAATAATGCAGCAAATTGCAATCCCATGCAAAGCAGGGCAAATACATCAAAATGTGTTCTATGAATATTTGCTCAAATAAAATAATTTAATTTGCTTTGGCTGCATTTTTACTTCTTGTGTGTTCACTTTCTGTAAGTTTTCTAGACAATGAGTTTGCTGGCATAAGTGTTTGCAAGAACAAAGGATTTTAAGCAAGTATTTGCCAACAGTAAGTTCTGCAGGAGGTGTCCCTAGCCTCTGTTTGCCAGAAGCTGAGAAGGGGTGACAGGGGATGGATCACTTGATGATTACCTGTTCTGTTCATTCCCTCTGAAGCAACTGGCACTGGTCACTATTGGAAAACAGGATACTGGGCTTGATGGACCGTTGGTCTGACCCCGTATGGCTGTTCTTATGCACTCAGATGTGGAGTAGTCGCACCAGAAACTTTATTATTCAGAGAGCTAATTAGAAAACACAAACACTAACATGTTAACTTTATGCTGAATCAGAGCTAACCAATACAGCTCAAATATTCTCAAAGACCTGCTCAATAGATCTAGAGAAAGGACAATTTTTTAATTATAGTCGTTTCCAAAAAGGGACAGTTGTGGCATGAAAAATTGGCTACTTGGAACTAAATTCTCCTCCTAGATCTTCCCAGCACTACTCAAAGCTGGTATGTGACTTTCCCCAAGTATGTGGGCTTCTCACTGATGTCACAGAAAATTCCAATCCACACACGCTGTGAGAGCGGAAGGCTGAAGCGGTGTACTGCCGTGAGATTGAGAGAATATTGCTCTGTGCCTCACACAGAGCAGATATGTTTACTGATTAAGCCTGATACTGCAGTCTTCACTCCTACAAGCCTCCCAGGTCCAGATTCTAACAACCTTCCTCAACAAAACTCCCACAGGCCTCAGGTAAAGTTTTGCTGAGGACCAAAATATTGGGGAGTCATGTGGGCGTTACCTAGCCACAAAGGCTTTAGGGCAAGCTGGAAGGAGAATATATTAAGAGGCACATCTGGGAAGTAATAACATATTACTAGATCCCAATTTTCAAAATAGAGCACGCACCCTATTAATATTTTCCTGGCAGTAGGAATCTCAGGCACCGTACTGGATGCAAAAGGGACAGATGCCCTATCTAGAAGTAGATTTCATTCCTCTGGCCACGTTGTAGGCCAGCACACCACATGCGAGTATCAGGTCTTTCCAGCATCAACATCCAGCTCATTGGCAAGCTCCACAGTGTTAGTAAATACAGATTTATTTAGTTACAGGCAGCTCTGGAGTGACCTCTGACCTGGTCACATGACCAGCTGCCTTCTGAATTGTTATCATCTTGATTCCCTTTGACTCTACAAAATGTATCTTAAAGTTAGTTGGGAGTGTCGCATGGCATTGAACCAACTCTTTCCGTGTGCAAGTCTACATGTGTTGTCTAGTATCAGAAAGGTCCAACCCCACAGAATATATCTATGACCTTCTTAGGCCTTCACTTTAGTCCAATTGTCTCTATCTTGCTTGCTTTTAAACCAGAAAGTTACACTATTACTTGGGAAACTGCCTTCTCTCTACCACTCTCATATGATGTTAGGAACATACAGTGCTTACAAAGCATTCTAGGTATCTGGTAATAGCCCTGTATTACAGAGAGGGAAGTTCAGGAAGGGAAGCTAAGTGATTTAAGCAGGATCTCAGATCTGCCTTATTTAGAGGACTAGATGCCTTATACGGAAGGCCAAAAAGATTTAAAAAACTAGCTCCAGAACAGAGAGTTTTCTAAATGGCATTGGTGGGAAAAGTGGAACGTCTCCCCCCCAGGAAACCAGAACAGAAGCTGTAGCCCAAGAAGATTGTGTAGCAGAGCAGTTCGGCTCTTCTGAGTAAAAAAGCTCCCAGAAACCAGGAAGCTGAGCTACAATAACTCATGCTGATTTATGTCACTTTAACTCCCTCACCTTTCTTTAACTGAGGTTCTTCTGGTTAGAGCTATTACACTTCAGTTCTCATGAGGCAGCTTTGATCATTTCAGAGAAATGAAAGAAACTGCTGCAGAATCTGGACACCTATTCCAAGTAAAACAGAGTATTAAATTGCATTATATCAAGTTCTATCACTCTTGGGAAATACAGGAATATTTCCTGCATAGTTGAAGACAGTTTGGAGACCAGAGAGCACTAATTTTTAGAATTGAATGTGCTGTAAAATGTTCAATTTCCGAATAATGCATGTGACTTCCGCTTTATCAAAGCATGATGGAAAAACATCTGACTCTGTTAATGTTACATCATGATACAAGCCATTTACGTAGGACATATAGTCAGAGAGGACAGGTTGTTTATGGCATTCTTATTCTAGATCAACCCAGCAGCTACTATAGTACTATGTTATATATGATCTTGAAAGGCAAGAGAAGCACAGAAGGTCAGGTCATGAAATTAAGCCTAATGTGAATGACTTTCCTAATATCCTTTACAATAATCTATTGTCACAGTCCTTGTAGAGGTTATCTAGGGCCAGAAAACAGTTTTGCTTATACAGTCTTATGAACTTCAAATTCCAGGAGTCTACCCAGGTGGTTTAGGAATCTCTGATGTAGACAAGATTCAGAAGAGATAAGTGCTGTTCAAATGGGCAATTGTTTATGAAAAGCAATTTAGCAACAGATTAAAATAACCGTCTTCAACCAGATCAGGTATTAGCCAAAAGTGTGAGTGTTGGATATACTGCATTTTATACATGCAGTGTTGCTACTTCTCTCATTGTGACAGATCATATTATATCATAACCAGCAACATGGATCACCAGCTACAGAACCTGAACCAGTCACCAGAAAAATGTTGCATCTAACTTCCAATAATTTTTACTATCTCCCAAATACATCCACATACCTTGAAACTGGCCGAAGATATTTTTGCATGGCAACTCATTTCTATTATTATCTAGTAATACTTTCTCAATTTCTTTTTCATAATGGTGTGACCTTTAGTGCTATCTAGGAAGAACTTCCAGATTCATAAGTGATAAGAAAACCAGTGAGAGAGAGAAAGTCTTAAGAAACAAGAGTAAGACAAAAAGTCACACACGAGCTGCAATAGTTAACCTATAGTTTGTGCATGGAATGGATCTTAACAGGGCAAGGGTGGCCTACAGCTTCCTGTGGTTTAGAATTACACTTGTACATCCAGTTAACAGAAATTATAAACCTCAAGATCAAGACTTTAACCTCAAGATATTGTCTGAACCTATCTAGTGTGACTAGCTACCTAATCACAGGGCTTGTCTTCGCTACCGCGCTAAATCGGCCCTGCTGCAATCGATGCAGTGGCATCGATTTAGCGGGTCTAGTGAAGGCATGCTCAATCGATGGGAGAGCGCTCTCCCATCAGTTTCTGTACTCCACCACAATGAGAGGTGGAAGCAATATCGGTGGGAGAGTGTCTCCCGTCGCCGTAGCATAGTGTGGACCCCATGGTAAGTAGATCTAAGCTACATTGATTTGAGTGACGCTACTAACGTGAGTCAAATTGCGTAGCTTAGATCGACCGCTGCCTGCAGTGTAGACAAGCCCACAGTCTGACTGATACGATGGAGAGACCAGTCTGCCGAGATAGCAACCATAACAGGAGCCAGTAGGATCTCTGGATTCTGACCTGTGTCATATGACAGTGATATCAACCTTTCTGAACCCTGACTCGTGTCATGTTACTGGAGCCAGGAAGTAGTCTCCAGTTAGCATTTCTCTGTCTCACGCCTTTATTACAGCAACCATCTCAAAGAGATAAACTACTGCAAGCATACAAACCAATCTTGTAAAGGTGCTGAGCGCTCTCAATGCTTATTGGTTCAGAGGAAGCACCTAGCACTTTGCAGGATCAGCCTAGAGTAAAAGAGTAGTTATTCATAATAGGCAAAGAGGTGGTCATCACACAAGATTAATTTTCAATTTAATTTTACAATAACCAGTACAATAACCACCACCAAAGCATTCTGCCCCCACCCCACCCCTTTTCTTTTTTTTTGTCCATTTATGATGCTTTTCTGATTCATTTGCACCAGATCTGAAAACAGTTTTGCCTTCAAGTAGAGAATATACTATTTTACTTGCAAAAATTGTACAGAGCCAAGTCCTGGTAATGAGAGGTAGGAAGGGATGGTCAGTCCACCATCCTGCAAATGAAGAACACTGAAGACATACTCTTTGGCCAGAATGAGCAAGGCTTCTTCCTGCTCCAGCACAGGGCTTCCCAGGCACAAAGCATGCTGGTTAAACTGGCAGGAGCAGAAAGATGGCTGCAGCCTCCCATCCATGGAGAGGTTCAGAGAGCCCCCAGCACTGAGCCTAAAAAGTACAACATTGGCCAGGAAGGCCAATGTAGCCCAGGAGGGCAAAAGACACTTTCTGTCAGGCCCCACTTCAGGGAATCACACCTATTCAAGAGAACACTCAAGCACCTATCTAAACTTTAAGCATGAGCTTAAGTCATCATGACGTGTCCTTGCTTGTCAGTTTAATAGGCAAATACTCTTTAATCACCTATAAGAACATAAGAACGGCCATAGTGGGTCAGACCAAAGGTCCGTCCAGTATCCTGTCTTCTGACACTGGCCAGTGCCAAGTGCCCCAGAGGGAATGAACAGGTAATCATCAAGTGATCCATCCCCTGACACCCATTCCCAGCTTCTGGCAAACAGAGGCTAGGGACACCATCCCTGCCCATCCTGGCTAATAGCCATTGATGGACCTATCCTCCATGAACTTATCTAATTCTTTTTTTAACCCTGTTATAGTCTTGGCCTTCACAACATTCTCTGGCAAGGAGTTCCACAGGTTGACTGCTGAAGTCCCATTAAAGTCCCCCAATAAGACTAAAGTATATTTTTAAGGGATGTCCTAAACAGTGATGGACTTGGGCATGTACTTATGTGCTTTCCTGTATTAGGGCCCCAGGGCATCCCCACAGCAGCCTCTTCAGGTGGAGCAGAAACTCCAGGAAATGACACCACCACCATCTGCCTCTCTCAGGTAGATTCCCCCTAGAATGCAGAGCTAGACACAAGCACAGAAGACTGGCAAATACATCCTTCTGGTATCAGCTTCCCAGCTGTCTAGGACACTGGAGCTTAGTCACACTTTTCTCCTACATGGATAGCAGCAAACACTAGGAGACCCAACTTTATCCCACACGTTTCAGTAGCTAACTCAAGTTGGCTGTTTTGAGGCCCCTCTTTCCCCTTTTCACCTATTAAAATGCTATAGCAAAACCACAGTTGATCCAACACTATGAATGTAAATTAAGTGTGTGCATGCTGATATTCATAATCCAGTTAAAATGAATTATTAAACTGCTGAAATAAAATTAAGTTATATAGTAATATTTCTTGCTGGCCCTACGGGCTGCACTCTGTCTTACATTATACAAGCCTATAAAATATTTAAAGTGACCATGTCTACACAATTACACATAATTCAGTTGAGAGGAGTATAGCGGTAAATGAAATAAATCAGGTTGGCTCTTGTGTCTGTGCAGAACTCATATTAAAATATATATTTAAAATCAAATATTACATTTACTTTTCACTAAGAAAAATGACTAGGTTCTCTCCCCAGCAGGAAATGAACAGCTCCCATTAAAGTCAATGGGAACTGCTCGTGTCTTGCAGAGGACTGGGGTTGGCTGTGAACAGGGCCTATGATATTTATACAGTTATTTGGTAGTTTAATTTGGACACGGTATTTGTTCTTATTTCACCTTCTTTGTACGATTTAAACATCTGTCATCTTCCACCCCAAAAGTGGTGGCATTTCAGTGGTGGGTCATATGGTTCCTGAATATAGGATCATAGAATATCAGGATTGGAACGGATCTCAGAAGGTCATCTAGTCCAACCCCCTGCTCAAAGCAGGACCAATCCCCAATTTTTGCCCCAGATCCCTAAATGGCCCCCTCAAGGATTGAACTCACAATCCTGGGTTTAGCAGGCCAATCCTCAAACCACTGAGCTATCCCAAAGCACTGAGATGTTGACTGTGCCCCAGGAGCAGTGTGGGAAAGAGGCATTTTTCTCTCCCTTCTCTCTACTTCACTAGCATAGTTGCATTGGCTCCGCTCATTTCCTACCTAGGATCAGGGGAGGAAGTAGTGTTCCCATAGCACCTGATTACCCTTGCATGCTTGGGCCCAAGATTCTGGTAGCCACACAGAAGTGTAATGGGAGGCGGGCAGGGAGTCCGAACAATAATAGAGCCCTACTAAGAATCTGTTATATAATTATATAGTGCTGGAGATGCCTGTCCATTGCTTTCTGGATTTATAACCGCGCTGAGTTGAATAATTTTTCTAATCTCAATCCACATTTGGAGCTCACTTCTGCATGGTGCTGAGTGCCCTCAACTTTCCCTGACATCAGGGGGAACCAAGAGCACTCGGCACCTTCCAGGAGGAAGCCTTAAGGCTGTATTTTGTGCATCGCTGAGTGTGAAATGCAAGCTATGAACTGTATGGCACTTGATAAGTAGCATATTATGCAAATTGAAAAGCAGCACAATTTATTTCAATCCATGATAAGAGCATACACAAGACACAATTGCTCAATTAAATCATTTGTGTCTCGGAATTCAATAACTGGTGAACCTTTTTCAGAGATTTTAGAAGTTGTCTTTTCAACTCTTCCTTGAGATGGGGAACTTTCTATTAGCTAAAGATACTACTAAAATACACCATTTTTAATTCATACAGTTATTCTAATCTTATTAGAAAGGCTGCTATCTCCTGAGTGGCTTATAAAGTCTCAGATTGTACTATAAATACAAGACAGCTTCCATTTGGCATTGTGCTTTGTTATGGAGAGTAGAAAGAATAATCTGTTTCGCTAGCTTCTTACGTTTATGTATTTTTATTTGTGTTTATCTCAAAGCACATTATATACATAAACACACACCAAACTATCAAAATACAGCCAACAAATCATAAGCAGATCTCCTTAAAAAGGGTCATGCACCAAATATTCCTATCAATGGGGACTCCTCATCACAATTCTCTGACCATCCCTCATCTTGTTCCCTAACCCCCTCCAATTACAACTTGGAAGAACAAATGAGCCTTGCATTGTCCCCCACTAGGGCAGAAAATCTGGGTTCTGGCAAGCCAAGACAGGAACGCAAGTCCACAGCTAAGGACGCTTTGTGGAGGAGCTCCAGCTGTCAACCTTCTTCTGATTATGCCAGGAGGTTGTAAGGTCAGGTGACTCAGACACCGGTAACTGCCACGGCATTACATGGAAAGAGAGATGGTGCCTCAGATAGACACAAACCACTTAGGCATTTCTGGGTGAATAGAAACACCTCAGATGTCATCTGGAAAACAGCTGATAGGTTGTACAGAGCATGGCGGCTCACCGGTGTTCCTTGCTTTCTGCAAGAAACACTATGTAACAAACAACCTGACAAGCTATGCTAGCTGAAATTTCTAGTTGGTTTGATAGTGCAGCATCTGGCAGAGCACATGTCAGGAAACGAATCAGCAGGTTGCATAGCTCCATTTCTGAGAGAAGAAGACACCATCTTTCTGCTTGGCAAGTATGAAGAAATGAAAATGTACGGCTGGGTGTCATCAGCATACTGAGGACACCAAAATCCATATGCTTACTAGTTTCTGTAGTGACTCTGTATATAGGTTAGATAAGAGGGTCACAAAGCAGAATCACTGTCTACTATAGATCGATTGATGGTTGAGTGTGTTTGTGTTTCTTTTGGCTTTGCCTTAAGAGGGATTTTACCTTTTAGTTACCTAGGTGTCCTTTGTCCTCTCCAAAATCACTTCTGTACTTTTCCATCTTGGTTTGTGAGAGCAGAGGTGTATTCTTTCCAGTGTATTCCCTCTCCCCACTTTCTGTTGCATGCAGTATATTATTGTTAACCACATGGACTTTTATTAGTGCTCTTGGATAGTCTGGAACTTAAGTAAGCTGCGGTTTGTTCAATACTTTCTCTGCCATACACATATGACTGATCTTTTCAGATTGCCTCTTTTCTCTGGCTCAGAATGCGACTCGCCAATACTAGCCTGTGATTTATTTCTGATATAATGGTCAATCTGATATGCAGTTCTTTGTTTCTCCAATAAGTGGCACTTGTTGCACACCATGTCAGATGCTGTTTTTGTTGTCTGCAGTGTCCCAGGCTATAGGGGGTTTGCAAGATATAACAGTGCTCTCTAGTAAAAGTTTCGCTTTAGGTCTTCCTTTGCGGATAGTTTTTAAAAATTTTGACTACATTGTGATTGGCATAATGCAGTTATTCCTATCATAAACAATTTATTTGTTTTTGTTAAATGTTTATTGTGTTTGGATATCAACAGTTATTAAATAATTAGAAGACTCCCATCACCATGGTAACTCAAGGGGGCAAAGGAGAACCCTAGTGTATTTTGATAAATACATTTTTGCATTTAATCGACACCTTGTGAATGCGCCCAGATACTACAGTGATGAGCATCAAGGCATAGACTAACAACAAAATACGAGGCCCCTTTCCTCCCCCGACCCCACCATAACAACTTTAACAAACAGAAACCGAGAAAACCTAGACTGTAGGTTGAATATAAAGGATTCCAGAATGAGAGGTAGGTGGACAAAAAGATGTGATGCCCAGAATCTTTCTGGACTTAGACATATTTCCAGTAGACAATTTCCAGGGGAATGGGCCTACTACTAAGAATTCCCTGAGTCAGACTTTCTCAAGCTGCACTGGTGAGACAGAAAGGTGAATTATTACAGACTAGAACTGCTAGCATGGAGGCTCAGAAGGGAAGAGGGCGGTAACCTCTGACCCAAGATCTCTAGGGCTGTAGACAGTAATCATGCCAATAACAACAAAAACATGCAGCAACAGCTCAGAATCATAGAATCATAGAAGATCAGGGTTGGAAGGGACCTCAGGAGGCCATCTAGTCCAACCCCCTGCTCACAGCAGGACCAATCCACAACTAAATCATCCCTGCCAGTGCTTTGTCAAGCCTGACCTTAAAAACCTCAAAGGAAGGAGGTTCCACCACCTCCCTAGATAACGCATTCCAGTGCTTCACCACCCTCCTAGTGAAAAAGTTTTTCCTAATATCCAAGCTTCATGAAGGCAGACTAGCAGTGGAAGGTAGATCAGGAGGGAGGCTAAGTTGAGAGCAAGCATGAGAGAGTAGTGAGGACAAGAGGTACTTGGGTTCAAGAAGAAAATAGGAATTTGGCTGCAGGAAGGGAAGTAGATGTAGACTGTGTACTAGGAGAAAACAAATGGGCAGTCATTGAACAGAACAGAGGGACAATGGGACAAGAGCAGAGAGCAGAACATGAAGAGCCTGATTCTTCACTGCCCTTCCAGATGTGCCAAATGAACACAAAATGAGAAATCAGAATGGCAACATTCCCCTGATCCCAGCTCTACACAAGGTACTGGGACATTGAGAACAAGGCCCAAAGAGAATAAGCCCATAAACATAAAAAACCCTGCAAGATGGTCCCCAAAGATAAGGCCAATTGATACAGCTGAATTCATTTTATTTTTCATTCCTTTCAAGTTCCCTGAGAGTTCTTGTGTTTTCCTTGAGTGTCCACATCTTACATCAATAGAGATGTTTTGCATTTCACGGAGGAGATGCACCGATAAGTGAAGCAACAAAACAAAGGCCCAATTTTGCAGCCCCTCACTTTTGTGAGCATTGCTTCTTCCCTTGACATCAATGGAATTGCTCGAATGAGTGTGGGTTTTTAGGATCAGGTCCTAACTGGTTCACATTAAAAAATAACTACACAACACAAAATGGAAATGGGATTTTTAACAATCTAGCCATCAGAACAAATTTGTTTCCTCTCCTGAAGCTTCCGCTATGTATATTTTGCTGAAGTTGGATATTTCAGCATGGTGACTTTTTCAGTATAATTGTCTGCGGAGAATTCGTCCTTCACTTTATTAAACCAGGAAAGATATTTATAGACTAAAGTTTTACTTCAAGCCCTGTCACATACTATATATCGATGATGCATCAAAGTACAGTAGTGAATTTGAAATGTATGGAAATAGTCTTTCAGAGCCATTTGACCCCTAACAGAACAGACACAGGATGGGCTGGACAGTGATATCTTTTGGAACTCAAACAAGGAGAAAGGAATTTTAATCCAACTCATTCCATATTATCTTCTATTTAAAGCAGAAGAAGGAAGAAGTTAAAGACACCCCTGAAGATGACACAGGATATATATGTGTCTCAGGTCATCAAAGAATTTACATATTACATAAGCTGCAAGGGACCTCCTGGCTCATCAGGTCCAGTCCCCTGCTGTCATATGCAACCCAGTCATATGATCCTGTTCATAAATTTATCAAGCTCCATCTTAAAACTAGTTGTGTGGTTTGCCCCCCACTACTCCTGTGCTCCAGAATCTCATTCCTCTGATGGTTTCAAACCTTCTAACCTTTATTGCAGTATGCAAACTACAGTCCTTAGACAACAATAAACACGTGAGACCCCACGTCTTTTCACAGCAGACAACTTGCACAATGCATACTCCAGCCACAATAAGAAATCTGTGATAAAAAAAAATTGCTCTATGGCTTTGATTTAAGTTCCTCATACAGACATTATTTTATTAGTATTTTTGCATGAAAATCTACTCAATTTTGGCCATACTGTTCTACATATAAAGACCATGAACAATTCCACATCCACAAGCAGGATCATTCACCTGTGAAACTGGTGGGCAGTTACCCTAGCCAGGGAAGAGAAATACAGTTGAAAGCATTAGCCTTTTTAAGGGCCTTTCCTTAGGGCTTGCTCTATGAACCACAAGACAGTCACAAAACAAAAGCAAAAAAATCACCGGGCAATGAAACCCATGTCAACCAACCAAGAGAGGAGGAGAAACATCTTTCCCTTTAGTCTTGCTTTTACCTAGCTTCTACTTTCACAGATCCAAAGGCCAGAAGGGACTACTGTGATCATCTAGTCTGACCTCCCATATAGCACAGGCCAGAGAACTCCCCCAAAATAATTCCGAGAGCAGATCTTTCAGAAAAACATCCAATCTTAATTTTTAATTGCCAGTGTTAGCGAATCCACCATGACCCTTGGTAAACTGTTCTAGTGGTTAATTATGCTCACCATTAAAAGTCCATGCCTTTTTTTCCAGTTTGAATTTCTCTAGTTTCAACTTCCAGTAATTTTATATGGTACCCCCTAGCTGTCAGGAGCCTGTTAACCTTTTACAAGCTTCAGCCTCTTTACCTTTTCACAACCTAGAAATGCGCCTTTGTAGCATTTTAAACAGATGGCCTAGAAGGTGAAAAGATATTAAACATGATCTTTCCAGCACAATCTTTTAGGCTTTGGGAACGTAATACCCTTCTTTGCTTTGGAGGTCCCCTTTGGTGACATTCTAACAGGGCTAAATGGACTCTGGACCCTACCACTGTCTGTTTCAAATTTTACACATTCATAGGCTTTCCAAATATTGAAAATACAGTAAATGCAAGAATTAAACAGCATGAGTTGCAGAACATAGGTAATTGAGAACAACATAAGTTTTATAGATTCCTATTGGCTAGCAGAAACTGGAAACAATCAAACAGCAAAACACTGTTACTGCTAGTGTTCTAGTCTGTAGCTGTCTAGTTTGAGTCTGGCTTTGTCTACAGAATTTCTGGAAGCTTCTTAAGCGGGTTGATTTGATCTCCAAATCCCTCGGTGTTTTCTCTTTTAGTTTAAACAAAAATGAATCGTGTCAAAATAACCAAGTGGGTGCTAAACAAATCTTCACTAGATAAAACACCGTATAGGGTGCAACACTCTAGGGCATACAACAACACACACTGTCTCTGCACACTTGCAGTGCCAGAATCAGAAAAACAGCAGTCTGAGGGTGCAATCGAATGATCGTCCATTCAAATGTATTGGTGAGGTAGCTGAGATGAGGACAAATGTAAATGAATACCTCTCTTTTCCCATCGCTGTTTCTTTAGCCAAAATGAATACAGATCTAAAGGTGGGCTCCATTTTACTTTATAAGCATGATAAACTGCGCTGTCATGATATAGTGAACACTGTAATTAAAGGCTTGAAAAACATTTCTTTCATAAGCAAAATGGTTTCCTTTCATTTCACTAACAGCTTGGCAAAAAATTCCCCTGTGAAGGACAAGGGGCTGATATGCGATCATTTAAGAATGCTGTTCTGTATTATTTATGACTAATGTTTGTCACCAGATTATGGCAATATTTACTGGATGATTATGTGGGGTTATTGGAATGCTTTGCTTACTGCATTCATATGTTGATTCGCTTTAATAGCAGGGCTGTTAGGAAACTAGCTGGAAGGCCATACGATACCGCTAAATAAGTAATCTCCTGGTAACTACATCAAGGTGATTAACATTAACTGTGAATATCCCACTTCTTTGGCTTCAGCCTGGATTTACCCAGCTGTCTTGCCAAGGCTGGGAACAGACAGATTTAAAGATTAAAAAGTGACGCACTCAAGGAGAGAGGTAGGTGTCAGGGGCTGTTCATGAAGACCAAGCTGACAAAGACACAGGCTCTGCAAGAAGGTCTGAAGCAGCCTGGCCTTCCTAAGCTTCCAGGGGTTGGTAAGCCTTAGGCAAGACAGACATGCATACAGGCAGCTTTAAATCTTTTCCCCTCTTCTGCTTTACTGTTCCTACTGTTAAGATTAAACAGTACTTAGCTCTCGTAAAATGAGCTGGCCATTGTATTCACTGGTGGTCAAAGCTCCCAAAGGGAAGACTTGCAGGGCCAAAGCCAGTTGGACCTGCTGAGAAATCACAGTGGCACACGGGGACTATAACCCAGAGACCCTATTGAAAAGCAGGAGAATTACAGAATTCCACCTTGAAAGAGATGAGCGCACAGAGATGCACTCAGGCACACCAGAGAGGGGTCACAGACACAGCTAGCCCTGAAACCGTGACATCCCTGTTTTGGACTGAATTATTTTTCAATGTTTTATGAAAATTCCCTCTGCTGTTCAGTTTTGCACATGGCAAAAATAAATAAATAAATTCCCACCACTAAACATCATATAGTCCAATTCAATGGCATGACTTAATGCAACAAAACAGGTGAACATTTAAATGCATGCAATTCAGAGTTACCACTAAGCAATCTTGTGCCATCAGGAATTATTCTGGGGCAAGGATCATATTTTCATTCTGCATTTGTACAATACCTCACACAATGAGGTCCCCATCCAAGACTAGGACCCCACGGTGTTACCATTGTACAATTATTATTTTGTATGACTTTATATGCGGTTAATTCTTGGCCCTACTGTAAATGTGCAATGTGGCCAAGTTATGGTTGGTGTGGGAAACATTATTTCAAACTCCCCAACATTGATGCATTTGAATTCTCAGACATAGTATTGTACTGGCTTAGATTTATGAAAAGGGGAAAATATGAGTCAAGTATGGGAATTAGCAAACAACTGAACATGAATTATGTGCTCACTGTACTTGGCAAATCCTACATTTTGGTGAGTATAAATGCTGCGGAAAGTGCTCAGAACTATTTATCAGTTATCCCTCAATATTAGCTCAACAGCAAGACCAAAGCATTAAAAATAATGATACATACATAACTTTTGATTCCGAAAGAGCTCAAAGTGTATTACAGATCCTGAACCCAATCCTAGAAGCAGTTAGGCTCTGATCCCATGCCCTGAAGTCACTGGAAAAAACACTCATTATTTCAACAGGCTTTGGATCAGGCAATCAGTTTGTGAAACTCCCATTACACTTCCAGGGATATTCTGCCCATGGGCAGCTTGGGCCTTGTATGCTCTACAGTACATAGGACACCCATATACACAGTACATAACGCACCACCATTTGCCTCTGGGGAGAAGAGCTGCAACTAGATAACAGACAACAGCACACCTTATTCTTGTTAGTGACGAATGTCCAGGCAAAGCAACCCATCCTCAAATCTCATTAGACCAGCAACCCAACAATACATAAGGCAGGATTAAAAAGTGTACTTGTACCATTTTTCGGACTGTCCTCTCTTCTGGATAGGGATAGTTCTTGCTCTGTTTGGAAAGCATGCAACATATGGTGGGTAATACCATATTCAAACAAACAAAACAACACAAACAACATTTACCTCCTTATAGCCCATAAACACCCTTTTTAGCAACTGAAACATTGGTTAAGAACTGTGTGTTCCGACCCATAGCGTGGTACACTTGGCTGGCAGATACAATACCGCTTTCATAGCTAGCACCTCCATCAACATACAAGAAAAGAGAGCATTTAAAGCTTGCAGCTTTTCAGTCACAGCATAAATGCTAAGTAACACTGATCAGTAGCAGCCACTGCAGGTGCGATTATAACAAGCGTTCCCACTTCTTGGTTCACAAGATGAGGCATCACTTTGCAATACCTTCTGCCCTTTCAGTGCGTAGGAGGAAGCAAACATTATTAACCTAGTAGCTTTGTCAGTGACTATAGCAGGATAGAGAGCTGTACTACAAAACACGTTAAGATTTAAAAAACAGAAACAAATCCAAGAAGGGGGAATGACGTAATATGCTAAGACCATGCTCCATATATAAACAGTATTTCACAGGGTAAGTCTGTAGTGATCTGGAATTTTGAGAAACTTCAGTCAGTGCTGTTTGATCACTAACAGATCTATACAGCTACCTAACTAGAGAAAACACTAGCTATATAACATTTATTCATAAACCAGTCGGAGAACACTTCAATCTCTCTGGTCACTCGATTTCTGATCTAAAAGTGGCAATTCTTCAACAAAAAAACTTCGAAAACAGACTCCAAGGAGAGACTGCTGAATTGGAATTAATTTGCAAATTGGATACAATTAACTTAGGCTTGAATAGAGACTGGGAGTGGTTGAGTCATTATACAAAGTAAAACTATTTCCCCTTGTTTATTCCCCTTCCCGTTCCTCAGACATTCTTGTTAACTCCTGGAAATGTGCTGGAAATGGCCCACCTTGATTATCACTTCAAAAGGGTTTCTCTTCCCCCACCCCACTCTCCTGCTGGTAATAGCTCATCTTAAGTGATCACTCTCCTTACAATGTGTATGATAAACACCAATTTTTTCATGGTCTCTGTGTATATAAATCTCCTCACTGTATTTTCCACTTTATGCATCCGATGAAGTGAGCTGTAGCTCACGAAAGCTTATGCTCAGATAAATTGGTTAGTCTCTAAGGTGCCACAAGTCCTCCTTTTCTTTTTGCAAATACAGACTAACACGGCTGCTACTCTGAAACTAGCTATATCGTATTTCAAATAAGTCATATGCAAAAGACAATTATAAAAGAGAAACCCAAATGATGACTTCTGGCATCACCATTGTTTATGGCATATGAAGGAAACACAATAATCACTAAGGAAGAGAAGTCTGTAGATCCCTTCTGCGGATTCAGCACCACCCCGACAGCCTAGCCAGTACAGATTAGAAGGCATCTGAACAGGAAGAGCAGCTTTAATTTGCAACTGCAGACCTATGTGTTCTGCTTGTATTTCTTTCTAGAAGATTATTGATGGTTCAGAAGAACAGTTTAGTTTGAACTTATTCTCATAGTAGCAACTCAGTCAGCTATGGCAAATGCACCATCAGAAGGCAATAGATAACTGCTGTCATAAGAGCTTGATCCTGTTTACACAGGACTATAGACAATAAGAACTCTTATGCCTTAAAAGAATGTCGGCTTTTGCTGAATCTTTCAGACATATGTTTTACAAGAGCTGCAGAGCACTTTACTGCATCATTTTCAGCCTTTCATATTTGTACTTCACCATAACAACCTGAGTCGAGAAGAATGCCAAGCACCGGTACTTCTGAAGGTGAATGGCTATAGGGGAATGTGCCATCCCAGGACACAGTTAGCCAAACTTCACGCCTCAGGGCACTACGGTGGGGTTCCTTTCATTAACGTGGACGATGCCACATCCACGCTATACACCCTGGAGCACATCAGGCCCCAGAATAGGATGAGGAGAATGGGGAGTGGCAAGAATGGGACTGGCAGAAGCATTGATGAGAACTGCTGAATGGAAGGGTTGCAGGATTTCTAGACCCTATCTTGTCTGACTTCCATAGGGTTCAGATGGGAGAAGTGAGTAGAAGCTACCCTTGAAACTCTGGGTGGAGGCAAGGTTTGTGCCTCCCAAGAACACTGGGAGGAAGAAGGGAACTGCAGCCTGGAAGGTCCCTCTCCCCACAGAATGGCAACACAGATTTTGGGGCAGACAAAGAAGGATAAAACCTAGCTGAGTCTTCAAGCTTCCTGAAGATCCCTAGACCACACTTATTACTCTCTCTCAAGAGTTCCCAATCTTCAAGAAAAAAGGTCCTTTTGAACCTCATGTTCTGATTTCAAAACGAAACCTGTAACCATCCGTGAGGATTCACACTGTTGCCGGTTCCATTATCAAAGTTTAGTCCAGCTCTAAGTACAGGCTAGGGCCAGTGATCAACACGGGCTACTCCTGTCTAGCAGAGATGGAAACAGCTACAAACTTCTCAGTTAAGGCAGATTATATGCAGAGCTCAGGCTCCTGCCAGAGTTGCCAAAGGAACCTTCATATTGGCAAAATTCTGGCACCCTTTCCCAAGGAGAATGGAAAAAACACATTCATCCACCTCTTTCCAAACAGAAGGGTGTGGGGAATCCTGTAATACGTTTAGTAACCTTGATCATAAAAACATTCAGCGGCTTCAGGGTTAAACCTGACCCAAATAGTCTGAATTTCCTCAACAGAGCCTCAGTGTTTCATTGACTTTCACTTCCAATGCAGGTGCCGCCTCCGACTCTGCTTTCAGTTCTGTGGGTTGTACATTAGTATCAGCCCAGTAACTCCAATGGCATTTTGTCTTCTCACGGTGCTACAGTTTAGGACTTTTAGGCCTGTTTTGAGCAACGGCAGGGAAGGCTTTTAAAATACTATTGCTATTGAAAGCACCGAGATTCCCTGATAACTTTAAAATAAGTACGTTTGTAGTCAGTTCCTTTGGCTTTTGAAATATCATGCTAAATTCACTACATATATCACAGTGTGAAGATTAATAAGCATAACAATTTCAGTCTGTGTCTTATTGCCACACTTAAAGTTGCAGTGTATTATTAATCACTTTAGTGGGCTCTGTTCAGTTGGGCAGCCTTTACATTGCTAAGAGGGAGATCCAGCTGCAGAAGTCAGACCTGGTTGCCTAGAAGACTATGTTCCTCAGCTCAGCCCTTCCTAATGAGTTCTTTCCTGCATTCCATCTCTAAGGAACCCCTCGTTTGCCTGTTCCAAAATATCCTTGGCTCACAGCAGTCTGAAACTGGCATGCTTATGGCCTTGTGGCAATAATGGGAGGCAGCTGGCTAGTTCTTAGAGCAGAACTAGCAAGCTGCAGGCCCATCTTCTCAGCAGGAGGGACTATGTATGCCAGCAAATATACTGCAGTGGAGGACAAAGAGATACTGTAATTAAATCTAGAATGGCCAGGGCACAGTAGCAGGGCCTTGGACCCAGGTAAGCCACTGTGAAGGCTGAGAGTATAACTGGAAATACTTGCCAATATCTGCATTCTTGGGGATCAAAATTAAAAAAAGGAAGAAAAAGCAGAAGTTAAAATAATAGACTGACTCTGAAGGTAGGCTTTATCCATCTTTCCGCACACCTGAAATGGCCACAATAGAAATAAAGGGCTTTATTGGCTAAAGCGCTAAAAAATATGGTTGCTTTTATTATTCAAGACTTTGCTACTTTCATTCTGCAAGAACAATTGGCCTGAGCTATCTGTCATTTGGCGGTCTGTCCATTAAATACTTCACTTCCATAGAAGGAAATGAAGCAGGCCAGTAAAGTTCAGCCAATTTGCCTTTTAATACCTTTTATTGGCTCATTAACGATGAATTCTTTTCAACACTCTGCCCCCGTTCTTAATTCACAATGGCTCAGAACTTAGACAAGGAGCTCCCCTCCCCCCATGGCTCCTGAACCTAAACTAGAAAAACAAAACCAAAAAACCCCACGCCTTAGTAGACCATTTTAAACACTGCCACTCTAGGGGAAAACATCCAGGATGGGAAAAGAACACATTTATAGCTCCCAAAGATTAAGTGATGGAAAAGATGAAGCAATCAAAGGTCACAGAACATAGCAGTCCTAGATTGCCGCAAACTTTAATGAACTAATAATTAGAGCCGCTACCACAGATTTTGTAGTCATTCAACAATTTACTTAATTTAGGCTGCATTGTTGGTGTACTTCAGTGCTCAAAGATCATTTACTCAGTCGTCACATTTTGCCTTTTTGAAAGAATAGGGATTTCTTATGGTTTCAAAAGCTTAGTTAAAATAAATGGAAACTGTTGCAGTGCTTTGCAATCAGAAATCAAAGCAAAATCTCTGAAAATATTTCCTATTCAGCCTAACCTGTCTATTGGATGAAATACAAAACCACAACAGCCCTTATCACTTCTTGTATCGATGAGTCCCACGGCACTTTTCACAACAATAAAGTTGTTTGACGCACTATCCTGGGCCAATTTCAATAATGCAGAATTACATTCTATGTAAAGTTCTTCTGGTAATATCAGTTGGAAACTTGGAATCTATAGTTTTCTTCCCTGTCTGTCTGAACTATAGTGTAATGAGACAACATAGTCTGGTGGTCAGGACAGTAGACTTAGGTTCTCTTTCCAACTCTGCCACTGACTTGCTGTCTATTTGTGGACAAGTCATTTCACCACTTTGCTCCTCCACTACCTTATCTATAAAATGGAAGAAAAGATACACAACCACCTGTATAAGGCGCTTTGAGATCACTGGATTAAAAAGTGAGGAGTGTTTTTATTAGTCTGCTTGTGCACTGTTAACTAGCTGCTGCATTTCAACCCAGAGGTGACCGCATTTGAATGATTTTTGGATGAAAAGCAAGACATAAAATGTCAGACTTATTAATTATTATTATTATTAAACTAAATAGAACTACAGCAAGAAAATTAATTGTATAAACTAACAGAAATGTAAAATTATATAATCATCAAGTAATAAAGTGTTTAATATGGAGGAATGCAAATGATTTGGCATGCCTGCAACATGCCGCGTGTTTGAGTAACACCTGCTGGATATAGACAGACCCTCTTTGGATGGTCTCTGGTCATCCAACTTTGGAATGAGCACTGTAAATCATGGGACTATGGGATTAATCAGCAGAGTGAATGGGAGTTGCACACATAAATCCCATTGAGAGATCCTGGGATTTGTACCTGAAACACCCCTGCGCAAATTTACTCTTGAATTGGCAGCGATGAGCATACCTTTAGAGTCAGTTTAAAGAAGGGGAAGGATTAAAACCATCTGCAGTTAAAACTATTTGTGAACAAATGAAAGCGTACATCTGTTACAGTGGACTGGACGACTCAGGGGATATCTAATAAGGTATTGAACCAGCCTCTTGCAGGTCACCTGTTCCAATCCAGCTAAATTGGGTAGAATACTGTCACCCTCTGTCATCAGGTATTCAGTGGCCAAAGTCATCTGAGATATGGTTCCATATAGTGCCTTGTAGAGAGGTGTCTAGCTCTCAAAAATCACCATCATGCTTGTCATCCTTGTTGGCAGTCTTAGTAGAGAGGTCAAGGACTCTACTGGAAGAGACTGAATGATCCTTCCTCAGATACATTGAAGGACATTGAAGATGCTGCATAATATTGTCTTTGCTGATGCTGTACTTGTTCAGAAGAGACTTTCGTCACCATGTCTGCCACTTTCAGGAGCACTGAACTGACAAGATACGTGTTATAATTCTCAATAAAATTAGAATGTCATAAGTCTACAGCATAGCATGTATACGAAAGTATTCGTGCTGTTTTATTAAAATGCACTTTCTAATTATGCTGTGCTATTTTGTGATTAACTCAATTTAAAAAACATTTAGATCTAGGTTTGCTGAAAATGTTTCATTAAACAATAGGCTCTTTTAATCAAGTCATTATCTTCATTACTGTAATTACCTAATTTTCAAACTTAAAAATTTTCAGAGGGAGTATAAATGAAATAAGTTCCCTTTGCAATGGGTTCTTTGTATGCACACACGGCCCGATTCTCACCTGTGTTTGACCTTGTGAAGTCCTGTGTCGAGTGAGGACAAAGCACTATCAAATCAGAATGGTAGCATTTTAAACTCATGTTTCACAGATATAAATACCTACATGAACTGGAAAGCTCTGCAGAACTGGGCACACAATGACTCAGTGCATATATTGCGTGCATTAGCTTTAAGGTGGATATTTACAAAATAAAAGGACATTGCTAACTCCATTCATCTGAATGGATCTGCTACACTACAGAACCATAAATAAAGGTGTAGACCTTGGCTCAGTACAACTGACCCACTGTATTTGTTCATCTGAGCCACACAAGCATTTACTGTTTGGGTGCATAGATAGAGTATTTTTTCTCTACTGGGTACTATGCCTCGGCTCAGTGGTTTATTCAGAAGGCTAAAAACGTGTGTTCTACAGCCAAGGAAGTTACTCTTTGAACTTCGGAGTACATCCAGATCTCAACTGGATTTAACACCTGAGGAACCATCTGGTTACCAGCCAGGTGTCAGAATGCCAGTCATTAGAAGTATTACCAGCTAAATATAAATATCAAAATTGGTGACATGCTGAGTAGTCTACAGTGAGAGTACTTCTGAAGATTGAAGACACCCACTACCAGTAAGTAAACCTGATTTGGGGGCGCGGGAGGAAGGGCACAACTTCCCCCAATGTTGTTTGGTGACTCCTAATTAGTTTTTCTTTTCCATACTCCTCTGTACTTCTAGCTGGGATCAAACCAGAAAGGCTGGAAATTCTGGTCACAATTCTTGGGTTTGACCAACCTGTCCTGATTCAGTACCCTAAGAGTGCAGAGCACCCTTTGTGGCCTATTGATTATGTGTTGGCCGGGCGTTAGTTTGACTCTCTGCATAAATTAGAGCAGCCTCAGGGATTTTCAAGATGGTTATTTGTAACAGAATTTATTAATTGCTTTTTTCATGGTTACTCAAGAAGGATATTTAGGGTCTCTGAAAAGCACATGACTTGTTTCTGTCCTGAGTGTTGCAGATCTCTTGGTCCAAAGCGCTAATAGAGATGAAAAGCATTTTTAAAATTCAATAGTTATGCCAGCTGTTTCTGAGGCACTTTTAAATGTATTCTTATTTTTATATCTATAGATAAATAGAGATAAATATGGTTAACAGCCGGGGCTATTTCTCTAGCATCAAAAGGATTTTCATGAACATCAGAGTTTTTGATTTACCAAAGGATCTATGGTTTATGGAAGTTTTTTCTTCAGGTCAATTCACTAGGCCTTTCTACCTGCCCAGATTAGAAGCTGTGCTGGAGTCCTTGCATGGCTTATGAACTATGCAGGAGCTCTTAGAGGGTTATTTACTCAGCAGATCACCCTCTGAGGCTTATTGCTGGGCGTTCAAGTCCTAGAGGATCCTTTGCAGGGCTAATGAAATCTAGAAACATCCTCGGGGATCTATAATTATATCAATACAGGCCTCAGATCCCACACATACAATGTCCACAGGCACAGTCTGCGGTGACGTCAGCATCAGTATCCTTTCCCCTCTTCCCTACAGCTCCCCAGCTCTCTTTCAGCAGCAGCGTCCATGGGGGAATGACTACCTTTAGTTCTGAATGCACACACCAGACACCCCAGTTCAGCAGGATACTCAAGCATACACTCTTATGTTAAGCAGGCAAATAATCTGATGGACTTCAGCAGGACTATGCATGCACTTAGAGTTAGGCATATGCTTAAGTACCTTGCTGAATTAGTGCCAGAGATTTTACTATCTACATTAGAGAGCCTGTCCAATCCTTCCCTCTCCTACCTGCCCTTCCCACACCCAGAGCTCTCTTGTGCTATTCTAGACTTCTTTCTGGTGTTAAAGCTCTAAAAACATTGAGATTTTGTCCACAGACGATGCCTAGAAACACTGTACAATCCACCTCAGGTGACAGAGTACAATTTGTACACGAGTCCTCCTGGTTACACCATTGTACATCACTGGTACAACCCTCCAGACTTACACTGGAGCAACAGAGATCAGAATATGGCCCTGTGTATATCGAAGCATATCACTTTTTCATGTTGGCTTTTCCTTTGAAGTTATCAAAAATCTCAGCTTTACTCTGGCACGTAGGTATCTGCTAAAGCCATTAACTCTTCCATACGGTCCAGCACCCCAAACATTTTGTGTATATCATTGTTAACTAAGGGATAAACACACGGGATCAGAGGCTGCTATCACGCTAAGGGCATTCAGGAGTAACACCACTGAAACCAAGAACTAGATCCAATGATGTACTGGCAACTTAATATTAAGGTCAGAAGGGCAAGACTCACCAGCCAGATACCCATGAAAGAATTCTCTGTAGTAACTCAGATCCCACCCCATCTAACATCCCATCACAGGCCATTGGGCCTAGTTACCATGAATAGTTAAAGATCAATTAATTGCCAAAATCATGTTATCCCATCATACCATCTCCTCCATAAACTTATTGAGTTTAATCTTGAAGCCAGATAGGTCTTTTGCCCCCACTGCTTCCCTTGGAAGGCTGTTCCAGAACCATAATTGTGGGACTGTAACTATACCAATTACAAAGAAACATGAAAAAGATTCCAGCAGATGAGTAGGAACTTGACATGGGAGCTTTGAAGTACAAGAAGAGCAACGTGCCTCTGTTTTGATTTGTTTAGACTCATTACCCGCTATGTCCTTACAAATTCTGAACAGCTCAGAAGTCACCAAAGAGAAACATCAGCCAATATCTTCACCAATATCTTTGCCAATATCTTTGAAGCAATTTACACAGACTTTGAGTTTCCAGATGAAGATGTCTGATGAAATCGTGCTAGGATTGATTTTGGTTTTTCTCTGAAGACGACTCACTGATAGGAGAGTAAGGCAATAATACTTGACAGCACAGAATTTTTCCCCAACAGACTAATACGTCTTGAGTCTTCTCAGGGTTGCAGTGGATTTTATAAGCTTCCACAGTGCCTAAAAATGTAACAACGCTGAGCAAATGAGTGCTGGGAGTTTAGGGAGTACAATAAAAATAAAAAGTCTGAGTTCTTCCCAGTTGCCAAATCAGGATCTGCTGCATTCACCCACAGAGCACCATGGACCGCACAAATCTAGAAGTCATAGTGTCTCCTTTAAATGAGACTTTCAACTAAAGCCTGTCAAAAGACAGTGAAAAAAGAGGATTTTAATGTGTTGATAGAACAAATGTCTGTTTGTTTTTTACCTCTCAATACCTTCAATAAAGAAGAATAGCTGCGTGAAGCTAAGCAAACTCACAGCACAGAGATGTTCGCACAGCATCACAGCCTCATATGCAGGGTACCCAGGACGTCAAGATTATCAAATCAGTTACACAGTGGACAAGATCCTAAAAGTACTTGGAAGCTTAGTTTTGTTCCTGAAACCATTCTCTTGCTCCTCGTAGATTACCCCATACTGCCCATGGCGGGAGCGAGGTCGGTCCCGCTGTGGAAATGCCCAGAGGGGTGCACCCCATTCACACCATCCTGGGGATCCATGGGAGGCCAGCGTCCTCCATGCTGATAGCCTGGGCCTCTGCATGAGGTATGGTTCCTGGTGTACAGCTCCACTGGAGCCAGACATCAATGGATTGCCCTTGGCCGTGGGAGACGCCACAGAAAATACGATTAATACCGCCCCAGGTTGTGTCACTTTAACTGTCCACAGGGCTGGAGGAGGTGGGAACAGAACTAGAGAGATGGCCGAGTGCCTCTTCTATCAGCTGTGGATCGGGTGGGTGGGACAACTGAGCCCCGGGTACTCACTGCGTTCCACTGTCAGGTAACTACTTGTCCCATAACTAACACAACGCGAGTGTGTGCTTCAGTAACATCCTCCGCCCCGTCAGGCAACACACAAACAAGTTTATTTGCAAAGGGGTTTACAGACAATTACTGGAGCAAAACCCTATTGATTTCACACTGTCACAGGAGCAAATGTGAAGAGACTGCGATACCTCTGAAGTGGCAGCTTGGATTCTCTCCTCACACAGGGGCAAGTCCTGCCATTTCACGCTGCATAGGTAAGCTGCACGTATCTTGGCTGTCGCTGACGATCTAGCCTAGACAGACTCCAAAATGGTGGCTTTGATTTAGCCCACTTCTTACAAGAACTCCTGAATAGTCAGGATGCAGTGTTGCCCAGCCCTCCAGAGGCAGGGCATGAGGAGAGCTTCCCACACATCGCCATGTACCTGTGCTTTACCAGGCCTTCTAATAATAATGAGCATTTTATAAGCTCAAAGCACTGTAAAGACATGAACTAGGTAATCCTCACACCACCCTTGAAATGTAGGCGAATAAAGCTCATCCCCACTTTACAGATGGGAAACTGAGACAGAAAGGCAAAGGGACTTGCCCAAGACCACATGGTGAGTTGGTGGCAGAGCTGGGGTTTGGACTCTGCGGCCTCCCATGAGGGTAGCAAATAAGAACACGCATATGTTGATGTGCTGTGGATATGATCATCTTTGAGGACCAGGTCCTGAGATCCTTATTCCGTTTTCTCCAGCGGTACTCAAGCAAAACTCCCATTGGCCTAAACAGACGCTTTGCCTGATGGGACAGAGAAAACCTGAAGCGGAACCTCAGGATCTGGCACACTAGTACTGTCTTGCGAGAACACACTGATGGGATAAAAGGATTTTTAAACAAACTGGAAGGAAAGGCTATGGAAAAGCTTTAAGTAGGGGCACAGCTCCAATGTATCCGAGTCAAGAACATGCTGCTTTGGGAGCATGGTGAGAAAGGAAAGGAAAGGAAAGGAAAGGAGCAAGGAGTTCTGGATCTCATAGTTATTGAGACATTATATGCGCTATAGGAAGAAGATATTGGCGAGAGAGCCCATGAATTGCACTAAAAAGATATCAAAGCGAGGTGCCAAAACTTCCACAGAATCAACACAAAGGCATTTGAGAAAACTAATTTTTTTTCCAGTTTACTGGCAGTCCAAAAAGAGAAAAAGGAAAGAAATTCAGTTCGACCAATTCAAATCTGAAATTTCTGAAAAATGTCAGCAAATCAAAAGACAAAAATCAATATTTTGAGTCATTTAATTTCTGATCAATTTTTAACATAAAAGCAAAAGAAAAACTAGGTTCACAAAATGGCTGAGGAGGTGGAGGTGGTGGTCACAGGGCCCACCTTATAACTTTTAGCCCAGTGGTTGGGACGTTTACCTGGGCTGTGGAAGACTCTGATTCAATTCCCCCCTCTCCCTGGTGCGGGGAAGAGATTTGAATTAGAGTCTCTCACTGCTAACTTCGGAGCCTATGTTAATCTAGATCTCAGAACTCCACATGGATTCCACTACTGCCACTAAGTAGCAAGGCATGGTCCATAAACGGTTTACAGTAAGTAGGCAGTTGTCACTTTCTGTCCATTGCAAAACACATGTTGTCTCATGATACCACTAAACTTCTTGGTCCTGGTCCAAACACCAGGCAGAGGAAATTCTTGTCCAGCCATTATGAAACAAACACCAACATGTTACTTATATTTTTGGAGAGTCAAAAAACCCCACCCTGTTTGGGGCCACATGCTCTATATTTATTGGATGCACATAAATATGTATCTGCAAGAAAGGGAAATAAGATGTTAAATTGATGTAGGAGCAAATGTTGAGAGCCAAGTAGTCCAACCACATGCCACAATCCAGTTTCTCTTCAGGCCCTATCCTGTCAGCCCACGACACTGGGAATTCTGTGTCTTCAGTGCAAAATGCTTGACGACTTGAGACCCTTTATTTTGCCCATAGGCCCATACCCAGCAGAGTCCCACTGACATAAATTAAAAGCAGCATATATCTACTTACAAGGTAGGTATATACTGCTGTAAATGCAGCTGCTTAACATTTTAGTGATGCAACTTCAAAAGAACTTTCTTTAATTCCTGGAGTAAATTTAGACAGGATTGATTGTCTTTAGAAAACTAAGGAAATGCATTATGTATTACTTTGTGTTTCATGTGAGCTAGAAGATACGTTATATTTCTGGATTGAAAGAAATTAATCAGCATCTGAATAAGTATAATCTTCTATCTGAAAACAAGGCCCTGCTGAAATGGTAAAGAAATGGGGGTGGGGGGGTGGGGGTGGAGGAAGGGGGGCTGTAACCCTTTCCTTTTGTAACTACAATCAACACTAATTAAATGCAAATTTGAAATGAAGTTTTAGCATTAGGAACAGAGAGCCATGTGCTACATCAAAGCAATTATAGCATATGTTAAAGTATCCAAAAATATTAGCTAGAAATGTACCGTCTATATGACATACAACACAGAGTTTTGGTGGGAAAAAATAGGTTTTCCTGGAGTACATTGAGAATTAAAGTATTTTATTTATTACTCTATTAAAAGATAAAATAATACCAGAACATTCACGGTGGATAGATAGCTTGTTTTAATGCATTAATAAAAGAAAGTAAAATTACCTTCTTCTTAGTTTTACTTTGTTTGTAAATTGATTCTTCCTTACCTTCATGCCTTACCTTCCATAAAGGATGTGCAATGGCTGGCAAAAATACAGACCAAACAGAGACACGGAAAATATAGCCAAGATGTATGAACTATATTCAACTCTCCCACAGATGAAACATAAACCTGTAAGCTATTATTTGTCAAAACCATGAATTATATCAGCAAAATTGCATGATGTTTTAAGAGAGTTTTCAATACCAGAGATTGAAAACAGAGTTCAATTAACTCACACTAGTTTTCTATCAATTTCCATGACATTTTACTTTCATTATTCCTTTTCCTTTCCTAGTTTTTCATGTTTCCTGATGTTTGTCCTGCTTGCAAGAACTGAAACTAAGAGAATCTGGCAGGCTGGTAAATGATCATAACTTGTTTTACACTCACCATCAAAAGCTAGTGGACAATTATTTAATTTCTGACCAATTTATTACTGTTGAAATCTCTTAAACTACCTTGGAACAGAAATTAGTGCAGCATGTAAAAATTTAATTCTGATTGGATTAGATGTGATTTAAATACTTAAGGTAGATGGGATCTGTCACAGACTGACAATTTCCTGAAATATCCTGAATGAACTTTATTGAATTAAAACAAATTCAATAAGGTTTAATTTAACATCTTTGGAGTTTTTTAAATTTGGCACAACATTAACTTTCTTCCAGACTTTTGGAACTTCCCCAAAACAAGAAGACTTCACGAAAATCAACATAAATGGTCCAGTAAGCTCCTCAGCCAGATCTTTTTAAACTCTTGGATGCAAGTTATCTTGATGTGTTGATTTTTAAAATGTCTAACTTTAATAGTTTCTGTTTGATATCCTCCAGAGAGACTAGATCTCTTCCTAATTAAGTTACTCCCAGATGAGTGAAGATAGTAAATACATATATATTCTAACAGGTACTGTAATTAAATTAAGCCTAACAACTATCATCTGCAGTCAGGAACCCTTGTGATTAAAACATGTGATCACAGATATACTACCCCCAAAACTGAATATAATATAAATCACAAATAATCTGGTTTGGGATTAAATTATAATCACTAAAAGTATAAATTTCGTGTACATTTTTGATAGGGAGGGTAATTAACCACTGGAATAATTTACAAAGTGTTGTGGTAGAGTCTCCATCACTAACAAATTTTAAATAAAGACAGATGTTTTTCTAAAATATATGCTCCAAGAATTATTTTGGGGGGAGTTGTATTGTTTGTGTTATACAGGACATCAGACTTGATGATCACAATGGTTCCTCTGGCCTTGGAATTTATGGTTTCTGACCCACTTATTAACTAATTTATTAACACGTTTGCTGAGCTCGAGAAAGGATCATTTCACTAGTAAAGTATCTGTCTGTTAGAACATTTGACACGGTGAATCACTCAAATTTACTCTCCAAATTTAGCTTTGCACCTCAAAAAAGAACTCTTAACGAAATATCTTTCTCTTATTTAGCCATCTTTTAATCCATTTAATGTGTGCCATGTTAATTTTATATCCTAGTTTTTTTTAATCAAAATGTCATGTGGTACCAGGTCAAATGCCTTACAGAAATTGAAGTGTATTACATCAACACTATTATCTTTATCACCCAAACTTGTAATCTCATTTAAAAAAAAAGATATCAAGTTAGTTTGACAGGTTCTGTTTTCCATAAACCCATGTTGATTGGCATTAATTATCCTGCTTTAATCCTTTATCAATCAAGTCCTGTATCAGCCTCTCCATTATCTTGCTCAGGACGGATGTCAGACTGTCACAGGCCTATAATTATCCAGGGAATCCTGTTTGCCCTTTTTAAAAATTAGCACAACATTTGGTTTCTTCCAGTCCTCTGGCACTTCCCCAGTGCTCCAAGAATGTTTGAAAATCAACATTATCTGTCCAGTGAGCTCCTTAGACAGCTCTTTTAAAATGCTTGAGTGCAAGTTATCTAGACCAACTAATTTAAAAAGTTCTAACTGTAATAGCTGCTGGTCAACTTCTTCCTGAGATACTAGTGGAATGGAAAGACTGTTATTATATGACATGACATCATGTCTTTCCCCAAACACAGAACAGACATATTTATTGAACTCTTCTGCTGGCTATTTCTCCTTGTGTCCCTTTGCTTCCCTTATCAAATTTCTACAATTACTAGCTTCGGATTTATATTCATTACTTTCAACTTTCCCTTTCTTCCATGTGTTTTATATATATTTAATTTGCATAAACACATGCAAGAAAGGGAAAGTTGATAGTAATGAATATAAACAGTTGATAGCAATGTACACATATATGTTATAATTGCATTTACTTTCCCTATAGGCCAGGTTGTTTTTTTTAAACCAATATGGCTTTCTTCCTCTTTTGTGGCTTTTTGGACCTCTAGTAAAGTATTCTTAAACAATTCCCAATCATCATTCACATCCTTCCGATTAAATTCTTCCTCTCAGCTGATTGGGCTCTGAATTATTTTCAGCTTTGTGAAACTGGCCCTTTTGAAACTGTGTGCGCACATGCGTTTGTGTGTATGTGTCACTGATCCGGACTTTATTCTGTTTGCACATTATAAATGTGATCAAATCATGATCATTTGTACTTAAATTTACATTAATTTTTAGTTCTGTGATCGGTTCCTCTTTATCTGTCAAGGCGAGCTGTTCTTTTCACTTTATATATTGTACAGAGGTATTTGGGATATAATTTTTTAACTTCGGTTAGATTATAATTGGTTAACCGACTATCAGCAACATAACATCTCTTGCTCCTAGAGCTTACAAGTTCTCCTAGCTTTCTTCTTGAGCAAGGAAGTAAGAAGAATCTTGGCTGCAGTATTGACCATGTGTCAAAATATGCTCCAAACAAAGTATATGTTTCCCAGCTGTTCAATTGGCACAGGCCACACCCTTATTTACCACAGGATGAACTTGCAAAAGCAAGACATACCTTTCTGACTAGGAGACTTGATCCTCATAGCACTCTGTTTTAGCAGGGCTCCTCGTTTGTTCAGATTGCAGCAGGCATGTTTGCTCAATAACGTGAGCAACTTGGATCCTGTCACACCTACCCTTGTGTTCTCTACATTCCCTGCTTGTGGAATAGTGAATGTATTTGCTCTGGCGTTAGGGGTCAAAATGCCTGAGTGCATTAGGGAATTTGTGCTCCTAACGCACTGAGATGCTTTTGAAAATCCCACGCTGAAGATCCAAGAGCTCCTCCTTAAGTCTCACCCTAACAGGTACCCCAGCTTCCTCAAGATGTTACCCCTCACATTGTGGAGTTGGCAGATAATCAGGTCTTCACTGCAGTTCGCCTTGCGATGTGGAACTCTCTCTCCTTCAGAGCTGGCTGAATTGAATATACAGTTCAAAGAACTGCGATCAACAAGGAATGATAAAGGGCCGGATTTCCCATTAGGTACAGTAGCCATGTGCCTAGGGATGCTGGCATTCCAGGGGCATCTAAAAATTCAAATTTTGCTGCTCCCGGGTCCCAGCTGGGGGCAGGGCCAGCTGAAGGGCAGACGGCCCCATGCAGCCCTGCTGGAGCACTCCTCACTCAGCCCGGCGGACAGCATCACCTCCCAGCTGGGCAGGTGAGTGCGGCCGGGGGGCAGGGCTTGGGAGAGTGGATCTCTGGGGAGGTTTGTGGTGGGGTCTGGGCAGTGAGGGGGTGAGAGGTGCTGGGCAGTGAGGGGTTGGGGGCTCTGGGAAGTTGTGGTGGGGCTTGGCAGGGGGTGCTGGGCAGTGGGGTGGGGGTCCTGTGGATGAAGGGGCGCTGGGCACATAAAAGTTAAATGTAGCGGGATATCCCTGCTGCTCATGCCAGTTAGGCGCTCCAAGCCGCTGCGAGTGGTGGGAGTACCCCGCAGCTCCTAGCCGTCATGGGCAGCAGGGGTTGGGTGGCTCCGAGCCCCCGCGCCTAGGGGTGCCCAAGGTGTAAATTCAGCCCTGCATAAAGGGACTGCGGATGAATTAGTAAAAACTGACTAAAAACAACCCTCAATTAAAGGCATTCACAGCTCTGAAACACCGTTCTGTGGCTGTCACGTGGGCAGTCTTCAAAGAACGCCAGTGCTTCCCAATGTTCTGTGAATTCAGCCACAAGCACAACTTCATACACCATAACATGACACCAGTTCTCACATGGGACCAGACACCAGCCGTTCTCTTGTGATGGAACAACGGGAGGCCTCAGGACGTTCTCCACTTGGAAAAACAACTGCATTTGGCAGGCTCAGAAAGGCTACTGGGGAAGTTAAAGAGCCACTGGCAAAGAAAGCAGGAAGTTTAAGTTTAAACCCCCCCCAAAATTTGGGCACAAAACTTTCCAAACTGGCCTCTTGCCCCAGGCTGGGCTGGGACAGAGACCCAGAGCTCTTTCTGGGGAAGATCTCTTACAAGAGCCTTTGTGCAGTATCTAGACTTCCTAAAGAAAAACATGTATTTTAATTCAGTATTGAATCGCCAACTATCGAACTGAATTCAAGGGCCCATTCCAGAGCAATCCATTACAGCCGTACTTGCACTGGTTTTCTATTTTTAAAAATGTGTTACTTACAGTTGTATGAGTCTGCAGTGTGCGTACACACACACACACACACACACAGAGCAAAACTGTGTAACCAAATAGCTTTGCTCTACTTGTAAACAAGGGTTCTTCGTGAGCTAGCAGATGCCTGCCAAGTTAGGCTTCTCCCAATAAAATCTCACTAAGCAAAAGCATCAGCATAATATAACCTTCGCAGACCGCCAGCAGCACTAAAGACTTACGTCGCTGGTGGAAAATGATGGTCCCCAAATATTTATACCTCAGCAACGAAAAGAAGTATCAGGTTCTGAAAACTGGCATGCCACTGAGGAATCTCAGGCCCTGAAGAGACAGTGCAGTTATCTGCTAAATGCGTTGCAAAGGGGACGTGTAATTCAATAGCAATCAGTGACTTAGTGCCAGGTTTTCTGATAGAGAGGCCTGAAGTCCACACGCAAAAAAACGTGCATTCATTTTATACTTACATTTATGTGAGCAGTTACTAAAGCTGCAAACCACAAACAGGGGATTTGCCTGGATAAATGGGTCGCTAGACTTTGCAAAAAAGGAGCTGTGCTCTTCTAAGATTCCCCCCTCAAGGCAAGTTTCACCCACTTAAAGATCCAGAATGAGACACTACACTCAGCTGATTTTGTAGATAGTCAAAATATGATCACGTATGCCCTGTTGGCTTCCTTACGCTTGGCTGTCTTTCAGTGTGACTTCAATACAAGTCTGGACTCTGCTGGATTCCTTGAGCTTAGCTTCCTCTCTAGAGGTCTTGGATACTCCCATGGGATTTTACTGGGCTCCCCTGAGATCTTCAGTTTTGGCTCCCCCTTGGTGAAGTTTTGGTGTATCATTGGGCTCGTAGGTTTGGTTTTCCCGTGGATGATCTACTGGACTACTTGTATGTGGCTCCATATCTTGCCAGGCAGTCTTGGCTCCCTTTGGGAGGCCACGAATGCCACACACAGTAGATTGCCCATAAGATCCTCCTCCTTTCCTGCACACTTTGATCAGCAATACCACGGTATGGAATGACATTTAAATCATCAAAATTAGGCTTCAGTGTTGTGAAGGGGTGCACTTACCACAGGTGCTCTTCCTTGTGGCGCGTCTGGTAAATAGCTCTCACCCCTTCTGTCTCTTGCTCACCCTGTGCCCCCACTCTTTTTGTGACTGAGAACGATCCCTCTTCATGACTTGTCCCTCTGGCCAGGTCACCATATAGCTCCCCCTCTTCTGAGGTAACAAAGTCCCACCAGACAAACCATCCAGACGCTGCCTCAGACGGTCTTCTGTTCCATGTCACCAGGTCCTGTGCCACTTTTCCAGTGGCAAATAGGAGCACCCAGGCCTTCCCTCTACACTGGGTTCCAGCCCAGGGACCTTATAACCATCAAACGAGCATGGGTGCCAGGTTTGTATAATTTTTGGTGGTGCCCAGAATAGGTCCAAGCAGAGCCATCCCGTCCATCGGATGCACCGGGGCAACCTCCCCGGGCCCTGCACTTCAGGGGGATGTGGAGTCCAGGGCAGCCTGGGGGGCTAGCGGGGACCCTGGTGCCGGCAGCAGTGAGCGAGCCGGCCCCAGCCCACCCCACTTTGCCCCGCCCCACCAGCTTCTGGCGTCACTTGAGGGATGGGGCAGAAGCTATAAAGAAGTGGGGCAGGGGCTTGTGGGAAGGGGTGGAAAGGAGGCAGGAAGGGGGCAAAGCAGGGGTGGGAAGAGGCAGGGTGGGGGTGGAGCAGGGCTGGGAAG
Source organism: Lepidochelys kempii (assembly GCF_965140285.1). Taxonomy (NCBI): domain Eukaryota; kingdom Metazoa; phylum Chordata; order Testudines; family Cheloniidae; genus Lepidochelys; species Lepidochelys kempii. The sequence continues at coordinate 96,418,875 of NC_136388.1, read as the reverse complement.
AGGCGGGACAGGTGCTTGGGGGAACGGGTGGAGCGGGGGCGGGATGGGAAGAGGCAGAGCGGAGCAGGCTGGGCTGGGGCCGGGTCACTCGCTGCTGCCCGCTAACCCCACAGGCCGCTCTAGACTCCGTGTCCCCTGAAGCGTGGGGCACCCCAAAGTGTGGGGCCTGGAGCAGTTGCCCTGCTCCGTCCTATGGATGGGATGGCTCTGAAAATAGAAGCCCAAACACTGGTGGAGCCGGGCCCACATTCCTGAATATTGGTGGAGCACAGGGACCACGGGCCCATATAACTTACCACCTATGCAACCAAGGTCTGTGTAGTCCTACTCCTTGCTGCTGTTTCCCTGGGCTTCTTCCTATCCAGCCTCTCTCACAATTTCTTCCCCACAACTCCTCCGTTCTTAAAAACTTCCAGTGACGGAGATTCCACAACCTCCCTAGTTAATTTGTTCCAGTGCTTAACCACCCTGACAGTTAGGCAGTTTTTCCAAACGTCCAATGTAAACCTTCCTTGATGCAATTTAATATTTCTTTCTTAATGGTGCCTCATTTTCCTGATGTTTTTACAAGGTATTTTAGTGTAAACTTTGTCAGTTTTAGGAGCCTGAGTTTCTCATACAAAATCCCTGTCAATTTTACACACTTTATACTCCCAGAGGATGTGATTCCACCATTTCTTTGACCCCCCATGACGCACATAGCCCATCTTTGCATTTGTTAATAAAGGCCATGTTATTGTTTAAGCCACAGTGTTTGGTAAGTATTCGGAGTAAAGCTACTTCACCCTTTCTCTCAAGTTCTTCCAGAATGTCAATGTTTTTGATTCCAGGGCATACTTCATCAAATCTTTTCCCCCTGGTTTCTTTTGTTCATACTTCCTGCCACTCCTTTCTTAGTTCATTTATAATTAAATTTAAAAATTCCTGTTTAGAGGGTTCTCTATGTCATTCTTATAGCAATTTTTGCTTGCCAGCCCCTCATTTCCTGTTATCCCAACATGCACTGGGATCCATCCTATTTCAATGTTTACTCCAACCTCTGCCAATTCTGTTCATAATAATATTGCATTAATTTTGTCCTGTCATCTGAATTCCCATTTCCGATAGCCAGCAGTCCCGATAGCCAATCTGTCAAGACGGCAACCCAGGTAGATCATCGCACATCCAGTATCCACTATAACGTTAGCATTATTCCCACTAGTTCAGCTGCCATGACAGCCACAAAATTGTATAGCCTTATGGATTTCTTTTTTCCAAGTGCTGAGATGCAGAATAATGTCCCCTCTCTCCCAGGTCGTTCATCTTTAGAGGCATCCATAAATATCTGGCGTAACATGAGCCATTTGGGGGGTTTCTCCCCATATTGTCTGGTGAATTCCCAGCTTTCTTTATATTTTTGTTTAACGTTTCCTGTTTCCTATAACTTTTGCCCAGAAGGTTAAGTCCAGTCACTTCATTCTTAATGACAGGTTTCAGAGTAACAGCCGTGTTAGTCTGTATTCGCAAAAAGAAAAGGAGTACTTGTGGCACCTTAGAGACTAACCAATTTATTTGAGCATGAGCTTTCGTGAGCTACAGCTCACTTCATCAGATGCATACCGTGGAAACTGCAGCAGACTTTATATATACACAGAGAATATGAAAAAATACCTCCTCCCACCCCACTGTCCAGCTGGTAATAGCTTATCTAAAGGGATCATCAGGTGGGCCATTTCCAGCACAAATCCAGGTTTTCTCACCCTCCACCCCCCCACACAAATTCACTCTCCTGCTGGTGATAGCCCATCCAAAATGACAACTCTTTACACAATGTGCATGATAATAAAGTTGGGCCATTTCCTGCACAAATCCAGGTTCTCTCACCCCCTCACCCCCCTCCCAAAAACCACACACACAAACTCACTATCCTGCTGGTAATAGCTCATCCAAAGTGACCATTCTCCCTACAATGTGCATAATTAAGGTGGGCCATTTCCAGCACAAATCCAGGTTTTCTCACATCCCCCCCACCCCCATACACACACAAACTCACTCTCCTGCTGGTAATAGCTCATCCAAACTGACCACTCTCCAAGTTTAAATCCAAGTTAAACCAGAACATCTTGGGGGGGGGGGGAGGAAAAAACAAGAGGAAATAGGCTACCTTGCATAATGACTTAGCCACTCCCAGTCTCTATTTAAGCCTAAATTAATAGTATCCAATTTGCAAATGAATTCCAATTCAGCAGTTTCTCGCTGGAGTCTGGATTTGAAGTTTTTTTGTTTTAAGATAGCGACCTAGTGTGGTTTTTGGGAGGGGGGTGAGGGGGTGAGAGAACCTGGATTTGTGCAGGAAATGGCCCAACTTTATTATCATGCACATTGTGTAAAGACAGGTTTCAGAGTAACAGCCGTGTTAGTCTGTATTCGCAAAAAGAAAAGGAGGACTTGTGGCACCTTAGAGACTAACCAATTTATTTGAGCATGAACTTTCGTGAGCTACAGCTTACTTCATCAGATGTGCCACATTTGATGAAGTGAGCTGTAGCTCATGAAAGCTCATGCTCAAATAAATTGGTTAGTCTCTAAGGTGCCACAAGTACTCCTTTTCTTTTTTTGAAGAAAGTAAGTACAGGTTCCCAGAGCCACTGGGCCCAATCAGTGCCACTGTTCTAGATACCTGAATATCCATTTGAGTGTGTAACTGCCTGGTTTGTGCACGCAACTGCATACACAAACATAGCTCAAAATGCACACCTAAATGCATGTACTTTGAACCTATCTGAAAATAAGGCTGTGATTGTATATTTTTCTTTAAGAAGGCTGCCCTCAGCAGGATGGGTATAATATGACATGATTACAGCACCTGCAAATATTCATGGATGGCCAGTTTAAAAAGCATTTGAAGAAATCCAACAACTATCCATCATTTCCCCCAGTGAACATTTGGGCCTCTGTACATATGGGATTCCTCACTGCAGCAATGGCAGTTTTACCACTATTTACATGCAGGGTGAAGTCACGGCGCTCGCTGTAGTAATTACTGTTTCCCGAGATTAAATTGAAGGGGATGGCTCAGAGGTCTAAGACTGGACTCCCTGGAATAACAGGCTCAGATCCTAACAGGGTCTTCCTTAGCCCTGTCATCCTTCCAAGGCAGATAAACTGAAATCCATACAATTCAGTGTGCAAAGATCTTTCAGAGTACGCCTTGAAATATTGGTTTCTTCTCTGTGCTGCATGGACATTAAAGATGCCAGGGAATTTTTCCCTAAGAGTCCAGAGTTGCCTTAGCCAAAAATATCACCTCGCTGACTACCGTCCCCACGGCTGGGGTGGCAGTGTCTCCCTAGAGCTAAGTATTTATAAATTTGTGAGACACTTTGTGATCCTTCAGGATAAAGAGTGCTATGGTAAAAGGAAGTGTTTCATTCCCAGAATTGAGGATTTATTAGTGCTCAGGCCTACCTCCAAATGCACTGTCTTCTTATGGCAGGGCATTTAGAAAGGAGGCTTCTGTGATTTGCCTTGACAGGTACCTTGGTGAAGACATACAGAAGTGAATAGCAAGTATTTTATTATTTGCACATTTCTGCTCCATAGTAAAAGTGTGTGTGGGGGGGAGAATCTTTGCTAAAATATTTGTTGTGTTCAACTTTCCATCACAAGCCAGTGCCAAAACACCTGCAGTAACAAGTACTGGTGTATGAGAGGCAGGTCAGAACACACTTACATTTTATGCCTCTGTAAAGCAAGTTTTCTATACATGGCTGACAAGAGGGGAAACAAGGCCACCCCGTTGAAGAAGAAGGCTGCAGTTATTGCTCGCAGTTCCTAAAGGGGCAGAAGTAACTGGGAGATCAGACTAGTGACCATTCTCTTTAATATACAAAACAATGTATGTTTTTGGGTTTTTAAGGTTCCATGTTAGCTACTTGGTGGGTCTCTGTACATACGTACAGTTTCACCATGATGCATAGCACATGTAATCAATAATTGGGGTACAGTGGCAATTTGATTCTTCGGGAAATAAACCCCCATCTATGCATGGGTGGGTTGGGGGGGGGTGAAGGGGGACATAGACTCTGAGCAGCATGAATGTGACCTGAGTAGGGGAGATGTGTTGCTTGGGTTGGAAAAGTGTTACGTCTCCTTAGGCAAGTCAGGAACTAAGGAAAGCTGTGGAAATTAGCCCATCAGCAAAGCTGGTCATATGCCAAAAAAAGGAAATACACTGACACTTATGTACTTGTGCATAAACTCAACAGCAACCTTGCAAATACTAGTGCACATGTGGTATCAAATGATACCGAAGAACGCCTAATTGAAACTAGAAACAATGCACAAGAAAGGTATTATTCCACACAGAGATTCTGGTGACACTAGAAATCACAAGACAGGAATTCAAGTGGTTTGTCTGAGTCACAGGAACTAGGAGTCTGCAACAAACTAAAACATTGTAAAATTTCTCTCTCTTAAAACCAACTGCAATGCTGCTGTACCAAACAGAAGAATGCATCATTCTACTCTGAACTATAGTTTTCTTTAGTTTTCATTTAAAGTCCTCTAATCCATCTAGGAAATTATTTTGATATGAGTGTAATTCCTCCAGCAGGCAGACTTGCTCGGATATTACTTTTTGAGCGAGTGAAAGAGAGCGCCAGAACACGGAGAGGGTGGCACTTTCAGACAAACAATTGGCAGGTTGATCCATGGATTTCAAAAGGAGGACAGCAAAGAAATCCAACCAATGTAAACAGCATTACACAAACATGTGCACCCAGTGATATTGCGGAGGGAAAACTGCATATTATACATCTAAAGATAGATAGTAAATCATGTTATAATATTAACACAAACTGAGCAAGGAAGTTTATAACTGAGGCTGATACATATCTCATGAAAAGCAACATTGGTCAGCCCTGCCTGAATGACCTTACCTTTTCTGAGCTGCATGGAAAACTATACATTCCTATAAAGTATTTTTGTAGTCTCTTCTTTAAGGAAATTACTAACAATCTTCCCTGGGTAATTAAGAACAGCCATTGTTTAGATGGCTGTCAAGTCTCAGAGAACTGCATACTTCACAAGTTTATAAACAAAGTGGTGTTTTAGCTCTCAAGTTAATAAGTTTCCAGCAATGATTACAGGGCATCAAAATCATATTACAATGTGCAGTGATCCTTTAATATTGACTTGAAATAGGATGACAGGCAAAAATAACAAGCCATTAGACCTTCCAGTTGGTCAATACCCATGCAGCTTGGTATGATGTAATCTTCCTAGCAAGATATTTCATAACCCAACTTTTTTGTAATGATTTGACCTCTGAGTGCTCTTCACAGAATACAGCGCCTGATCCAAAAAGCCATCAGAGCCAATGAGATGGTTTCCACGGACATCAAAGGGCTTTCAATGAGGCCCGCAGTGACAACACTTTGGCAAAGGTGTTTTCAATACCACAGAGACAGTCGAAGAACGCCGTTAGGGATGAGTGGTCTATACAGTTTGGAAAGGAACTCGTGCATTGATATCCATTGTCTAGGACAGGTCTTGCCGATTGCTGAAATACAATACGCGCAGGATCGCCCTATTTCATAGAATCATAGAATATCAGGGTTGGAAGGAACCTCAGGAGGTCATCTAATCCAACCCCCTGCTCAAAGCAGGGCCAATCCCCAATTAAATCATCCTAGCCAGGGCTTTGTCAAGCCTGACCTTTGTTTGTTAGTCAGCAATTTCCACTGTAAGGGTGAAATTCATCTTGTCCCCAATACAAAGCCAAAACGGGCAAGCTTTGTGCAGGAAACTACTCAAAGGGTTTGGGTGTGAATCAAATCTACCATCCACCCAGGGCAAGGGTGAGCCTCAGGGACCAACTAAAGGTTTAAAAATTAATGACCCAGATTCTCCACTTAGAAGAAGGGGGCCCCCCATAATGGAGCTTTTCAAGACTCCCTGATTCTCAGGGTGGATCTCTGCCATCCCTGACTGCAACAGGCCGTGGTCCCCAAGAGACTCTCCACCAATGCCACCAGCCAGAGCATAGCACTTTCCAGCCACACTCCCTCCTCACATCCTACACTATCCTACATTCAGTCATAAACAAGTCTGAGCACAGAAGTTACTCTATTCTTTTCAGTGTTTTCCACCCCCACCACCCCTTTAAAGAATGTTAGCTAAGTACAGTACTACTGCAACCCTTTCTTTGGAGTGAATCGTTTTCACATTGATCAGATCATTCTTCTTTCACTACTCATATGAATATGAGACTTTATAGGGATCCCATTGTAAACTGGCAAAAGCCTCTGCTTATTGTGAATCATCAATCAATTCTGTATCCTGCTCTCTGTAATCATTGGGCCAGATTCTGCTACTTTTATTCACGGTTGAGTCATACATCCTACTGAAATCAATGTGACTACTAGAGACATAAGTCACCACTTATCCTGAGGGAGGGTGGCAGAATCTATCCCATTATGAATTATAGAAGTACAACAGTAATACACAGAGAATCTTACAGGTAAATTTGATATTTGGCTTTCATCCGTAATTATGATGGACAGTAAAAAGCCAGCGGCTTGTTTGTTAGAAATGCATATTCATGCAGTTATATTTCAGAGTAATCAGTTATAAAAAAAAAAAGATTTTTCACAGAGTTCCCAATAGCTGTTTGAAATCTCTTTTTCTTTACTGGGTAAGCTTCTTGGTTTCTATATTCAGAGCACAACTGATGCAGAAGTCTCAACACCCACTGAACTTGAATAATTTATATCCTTACAGTCTTGTAGGGCAAGATACAAAGTGACTTAATCATGAGGCATTCATAGCACTCTCCTCCACAGAAGTATCGCACTCAGTGAAAAATATCATTCCGATACAAATCCTCAGGCAGTGTGTTCCAAGGATGAGATTGATTTGCGTGCTCATTGAAAATTCTCAGCTGCAGACAAATCAAATACTTTTGTTTATGGAGAATTGTTTGCTTTGTAGTTCTGCTTTTTTTTTTTTTAAAATGAAGTATAGTCCATTTCTAAATTCAGTTGGGAAAATAAGATAGGATGTTTAATGTTGCCATTACATACATATATTTGCATGGTTCCTATTCTGGTTTGTGAAAAAAAAAAATTAAAGTGGCATTCTGATTTAAAACCCAAACCTCACACTTTCTTTTGCGAGTACGGCAACTTTTAGCGAGGGATATGCACTGAAATGCCAGTGCTCAGCTTCATAAAAATGTTGCAGCAGCTTCCAAAGGAGAATAAGGCTCTGAAATAGTGCACGGTAGCATAACAGATTTTAACTTCCAGAATGTTTCAGTCTGAGTTTCCTGATAGTGTATGTCACACATTGAACTTGTTACTTTCAAGGCACACTTTGGACAAGGATTGCATGCACGCGCGTGTCCACACACACACACTTTTGTTACATAATCTTGCATGGCAGGCACAGAATTGCTTGTTTGGGTTCTTACAAGGGAGATTTTCAAACGGTACAAATGAGCGCTGGACATGCAAATCCCACAGACTTTTATGGAACTTGGGTGCCCAGTTGCCCTTTGTGCCTTTGAAAATCTCCCCCATAGAGACTGGTTTTGGTCCTTCAAATTTTACTAGTTCCTGAAAACTGAAATAAGATAAAAGGCATGTTATTGGTTACATTGGCAGTGACATAACAGTCTTTTTGATAGGTTTCAGAGTAACAGCCGTGTTAGTCTGTATTCGCAAAAAGAAAAGGAGTACTTGTGGCACCTTAGAGACTAACCAATTTATTTGAGCATAAGCTTTTGTGAGCTACAGCTCACTAGCTTTCTGAGTTTAATATCATCTTGGTGGAACAAACCGAATGCCAAGAAGCACACTAAATCACAGTTACCAAGAAAGTCAAAATATTTTCCAATGTGCTACTTGTTTCTGCTTTTTCACAGGTGTGAATGGTTTCACTTGCCTTTGGAAACCTGCACATTTAACCAGATCCTTTTAAAAGGGACACTGATGCCAAGGGGCCAAACGCAAGTTAAACAATAAATCAGAGAAGTGGTCAGAGTGGCAGCATGATTTACTGAATAGCACATTGGACTGGGCGTCCAGGGATGTGGGTTCTATTCCATGCGGCCATTAAACTGCTGTGTGACCCTGGCCAAATCACTGCACTTCCATTTGTCTCCCCGCCTCCACCCCTTCTTCTCTGCCCTGTTTATTGAGACTAATCTCTTCAAGGCAGGGACAATCTCTAACAAAGTGTTTGTACAGGGCCTAGCACTGATCTCAGCTGAGGCATGTAGGCACTGCTGTAAAATAAATACAGTGTGGGCGTGCTGTGTAGAGAAGGAGACTGGATTCATAGAGCATTCGAATGGTTCTCAGATGAGAGCTGTCATAAATATAAAGGGAAGGGTAAACCCCTTTGAAATCCCTCCTGGCCAGGGGAAAGCTCCTCTCACCTGTAAAGGGTTAAGAAGCTAAAGGTAACCTCGCTGGCACCTGACCAAAATGACCAATGAGGAGACAAGATACTTTCAAAAGCTGGGAGGAGGGAGAGACACAAAGGGTCGGTGTCTGTCTATATGCTGGTCTTTACCAGGGATAGACCAGGAATGGAGTCTTAGAACTTTTAGTAAGTAATCTAGCTAGGTATGTGTTAGATTATGATTTCTTTAAATGGCTGAGAAAAGAATTGTGCTGAATAGAATAACTATTTCTGTCTGTGTATCTTTTTTGTAACTTAAGGTTTTGCCTAGAGGGGTTCTCTATGTTTTTGAATCTAATTACCCTGTAAGATATCTACCATCCTGATTTTACAGGGGGGATTTCTTTATTTCTATTTACTTCTATTTTTATTAAAAGTCTTCTTGTAAGAAACTGAATGCTTTTTCATTGTTCTCAGATCCAAGGGTTTGGGTCTGTGGTCACCTATGCAAATTGGTGATGCTTTTTATCCAACATTTCCCAGGAAAGGGGGGGGTGCAAGTGTTGGGAGGATTGTTCATTGTTCTTAAGATCCAAGGGTCTGGGTCTGTAGTCACCTAGGCAAATTGGTGAGGCTTTTTACCAAACCTTGTCCAGGAAGTGGGGTGCAAGGTTTTGGGAAGTATTTTGGGGGGAAGGACGCGTCCAAACAGCTCTTCCCCAGTAACCAGTATTAGTTTGGTGGTGGTAGCGGCCAGTCCAAGGACAACGGGTGTAATATTTTGTACCTTGGGGAAGTTTTGACCTAAGCTGGTAAAGATAAGCTTAGGAGGTTTTTCATGCAGGACCCACATCTGTACCCTAGAGTTCAGAGTGGGGGAGGAACCTTGACAAGAGCAGATTGTACAGTCTCTATGCATCGGTGATACTCATGTTCTGGGTTCAAAACTGGCAGGACTTGTTGACTGGATTTTAAGGCATTAGCAAAAATGCACCGAGGGGAGGCTTAACTCAATATTTGATATACACAGAACTTTCCATTTTAACAATAAAAAACCCATGCTTTGCACCAGAAGACTAATAAGAATTTTAAAATGAGCATGAATATACTTAATACATATACAAGGCATATGAGCAAGATAAGCTTTGTACTGTTAAAATATAGTAATTTACAGAGTACAATAGAACCCTGATTTTACAAATGTCAAATCTCTGAATGACTAGTTATATGAATGATTTTTTTTGCTACCAATGTCATTCTTCTGCTGCCCAATGTAACTTCCGTTCTTCAGCCAACACCCTAGTGACTGTACGGGATTGAATTGGCGGCAATGATAGTTCAAACAAGGAACAATCAGGTACGCTATATACAGTTGCTACCATTCAGTACGTACACTCTTGTTGGATGATTATTAAATTAACATATGCACTGTATCTGCTGTAATTTTGAGACGTTCAATTATATGAACATTTTCTCTTTGTGAACTCCTCAATCCCGAGTTAGTTAATAAAATAGAGGGTATACAGTATAACCCAAGTGACACAACTGAAATTTACGAGCTGGATTTATTCTCATGGCTAGAATGATAACACCAAGGGGTACAATCACCATAGGAGACTAATGGCCCTAGGTGCCCCCACTAAAATCAGTGGCAGACTTCAATGGGAGCCGAATTTTCCCCTCAATAGAAAAGAAGAGGTGGATGAGTGGCACTATATGTCTGACGTATTTACAGAATCAATGAGATTGGGTAATTGATAAGAAAGCAGAGGAGAAACTAAAAACCTAAAGCAGAAGGGAAATGACAGTGGGCATCTGCTATAGACCTCCTGCAATTGAGGCGCAAAGCAAAAGACTTCTGAAGCAAAAATCGAAAAGAGTTCAGTACCACAGGATACTGCGCCCACAGTGATCTTTAGCTACTCAGACATATGTGGGGTCACAAATACAGTTCATCGAGGACCAAATTACTATCTGCTAGTCACAGAGCAGGTTTCAGAACGTGAACGTTCCAAGCCACACTGGCTCTAGCTTTTACCAGTAGAGAGGTTTTGACTGAGAATATTAGAATGGGGGACACAACTTGTGGGTACCACGTGACACGTAATGGTGTCACACAGGGTATTACGTAACTGAACTTTGCCACTGCGCCATGATTGGCCAGCGGCATATGGGTTTGTCACAACAAGGAGGCTGAGGTCCGTGCATTTGTTTTGTATTTGGTTTACATGGGTTGGCTATATTTTAGTTCTCTCTTTATAACACGGTGGCCAAAACTTCCAGAAGTATGTTTTAGTCTTTTTTTCTGGCCATGACACCTGCCCCGGCACCCTGGCTATATTTACTGAATAGGTACACTTGTAGGTGTTCAATTCAATATCTGCACTACCATCAGGTTGATTAGTACGTTACTCTGAGTAGTTTTGCAGATTGCAATGAGACTACTCTGAGAGTAAGAGGTACCAGTGACAGAATCTGTAGTAAATGTCCTGTTGAGAGCCAGGTAGGAATTTAAGGGACTGAAACCTAAAAAGAACAAAATCTTTGACTTGACAATACCTCATTCTTTTACAAATATACTATCTGGGCTTTCACAAATTACAGTAATTTTTAAAAATCACTAATAATTGCCCTGCTATTTGTTATGCTAATTGCTATTCCAAAGGAAAGGGAAATCTCAAAGTGATATTTTTATTTCCCGTGCATTTCACAGTGGAGCTCCCCGAAAGCAATAGTTCTGTTTTCTCCTCCTCCAGCCCAAGGATCTCCCAGAAACAAACAACTAAGCGTTATACCATGGAGTAGTGACATTGGCACACCATGATCCTTGCAGAATCTGGTGCTAGAAAAGCTCAGAACAGAAGAGTGCAGTTTGCTATCCCTGGATTGGGAACTCAAGCTCCAGGAGGGAACTCAAGTCTAGCTCAGCTTTTACAGAAGCTTAAATGAGTACAGCAGTAATGCTAGAAAAATCCCTGGGATGATTAGCCAGCCACCTGTCCACAAAGCAACAGAAATCCTAGTTAGTTCAGCTGTAGACATGACACCAAGGGATTTGCTGATTAAGATTCAGTAAATATGGGGAAAAAAGAAGAAAGAACACTTAGATTTTCTCTCCTGTTATTTTACATGATCTTTTTCCAAGCAAAAAGAAAAGAATATGTAGTGCAATAACATTTCAAGATCAAATTTTCATTTTTGTCTGCACACATAATTTTCCACATACAGTTGTCTCAATTTTCCATGTGAAACCACAGTAATCGTGCAAGCAAATTATGCATGCATGTAATCATGAAAATATGATCTTCAATGCACTGAGCGGAATGGAAACTCTTCCAGCCATTTATTATTATTTGAACCGTTTTTAATAATAAAAAAACCTAGCAACAACAACAAAACATTGACATCATTGTGGTATATGAAATTTTCAACTATCATTCCTAAGTAGCTTATAAATGAGCTGTCAAGAGGTATCCACTGTTTGCCAGAAGCTGGGAAGGAGCGACAGAGAATGGATCACTTGATGATTCCCTGTTCTATTCATTCCCTCTGGGTCACTTCGCATTAGCCACTGTCGGAAGACAGAATACCGGGCTACATGGACCTTTGGTCTGACCCAGTATGGCTGTTCCTATGTTCTTATATTCTTAAAAGAGATTATAAATTTTAGGTTAGGGCTTCTACTTGCAACCATCATCACATTCCTTTTATAAATTGGGACACCATTCCAAATCTTAAAACAATGTGGCTATCATTCTCGTAAACTCCGTTTATGTGCACATTACTGCAACAATGAAGGAGATTATATTTCATTCTTCTAAAAATATCTGAGGGCTGATCTGACAAACAAGGAACTGACTCCACTACCAATCAAATAACACATGGGGTCAATTCAGAAAGACACTGATCACTGGAAATTTTATTCTGTTAAACTTAATGAAGCAATATTCTTAGGGATGAAGGAAGAGTAACAAGCTGAGTGGTCAGAGAAGCAAGCACAAAATGTGACATTCTGATTTCTTACTTCTGCCAAGATAAACTACGGTCTAAGCAGTTTGAGAAGATTAGTCTGGCGTGTATCATATGCATACCTTCCAGCAACAATTCTTAAATGCAAATGGAATACTCCTATCAACTTTACTCTTAACTAATTATTTATAAAATGGAGTAGTTGTGCCTAAAAATAAAAATTTAGACAGAAATCTGAGCAATAAATAAATGAGTAATCATGCACCAGTTTACAAAATCACCTCTTTCAGAACTGCATGTTTCCCTATATCAGTACTGAGCACTACAACATACCTATCTTTTAATAGCAGCTTTACAATACAATCTTCAAGATATATTCAACCATTCAGTTTCTCTGTTGATTTTGCTACCACCTCCCCAAGTGCTGTAATTGTATGCCAGTTGTCTATCCTTGTGAAACAATTTATTCATCTATCCTCATTAGTTATTTTTTGGCAATTGCTGCAAAATAAGCAACATTGCCTTCTATTTCAGGTTTTGATTTTTTAAATTGAAAAACATTGTTAAATGAGAATTTGACCAGAGAGCTAGCCATGAACACATATAACAATTGACTTTTAATATGAACAATTTCAACTTTTCGTCACCACCAGTAGAGCAGTTCTCCTCACTCCAAAACCACCACATTTTTTCCACTGCTAGAAGGCAGTTTCACACAATTTTTAGGAGCACTGAAATGGGTAGATCCCTGCGAGGATACAAATTTGGAATATCGCTCTGATGCTCCAAGCTCCTTGTTCACTTCAGGACCAAATTCACAGTCCTGGCACTAATCTACAAGGCTCTAGACAGGACCTGGCTCACTCGCTCTCGCTCTCTCTCGCTCTCTCTCAAACAAACAAAAAAAAAAAAAAAGCCTGACCATCCACAAACCTCCCAGATGCTGTGTTCCATAGGGAGGATGCGACTGAGGAAATCCAACTTCCAAATGTCACGCAGTGCAGATTGAGTGTTCTCAATGGTGGAATCCTACCTGTGGAACTCCTTGCCAAAGGAGATGGCTCTAAGCTCAACCCAACCATTTACAACCTGGGCTACACCTAAACTTAGGTCAACCTAGTTACGTCGCTCAGGGATGTGAAAAGTTTCATCGTTAGGTTTACTGAACCCACACTGTAGACACAGCTAGGTTGATGGAAGAATTCTCTGTGGCACCTGGCATTGGCCACTGTTGGAAGATAGGATACTGGGCTAGATGGACCTTTGGTCTGACCCTGTATGGCTGTTTTTATGTCACTGTGGAAAAGACAGGTACCACATTTCTGATAAGGACATTTTAGAGCACAGCATGAAGGTTGGGAGAAAATAAAACAAGTATTACATGTCTTTTGCAGCATCGTTGTAACCATGTTGGTCCCAGGCTATTAGAGAGGCCAGGTGGGGGAGGTCATCTCTTTTATTGGACCAACTCCTGTTGGTGAAAGAGACAAGCTTTCAAGCTTACACAGAGCTTGTCTCTTTCACCATCAGAAGCTAGTCCAACAAAAGATTTAATAATTTTATTAAGAGCATGTTAAAATAAAAGAAACGGTACAGAGTTTAAGCACAGAAGTTTCTGGTTATCAGGGAATAAGGTGCAGATTATCATATTACTTCATCCACCTTGTCTCTCTATTCGAGAGACAAGAGACCTGCTGTAAAACAGGAGACCCAGGTAACTATAGTTCCATCAGCTTTTCATTACTGCTGCTAGTACCATTTCATGCTTTCTGCTTCTTGTTCTAGTATTGGTTCCAGTTATATCTACTGGTAATTCTCTTTTTTTAATCCTTCCTCTTCAAGATGAAAAGGATAATGTAGGATGTTAGAGGAGTCAGTCTTTTGCTTCAGCCAAATAGGCTACTATGGCTTCTATTTCCCACAATCCCCCTGTGATTTTGATATAATCTCATCTCTTTTCATCCTTTTCGAGAATGGGCTCCAGTGCCTAAAGCCAGGAACTTTTAGATAATAGAACCAGTCCCGCTACTAAACTGCTCCATCACAGGGTGGCCCTTTGCATTTAAAATGCCCCTTAAGAAGATAGATGGCCCCTATACCACTCTCTCTATTGCTTCCTCAAGTGCTATTGCCTTTCCTGGCATCAAGATGTGAACCTATACTACCAAGTGTATCACTAAGGCTCATGCTGACTGAGAGAGAGACTCCTCTGAGCCGCCCTTCCTATTCTAAATGCTGCTACTAACTTACCGGGAAACCTCTTGCCCTGCTATTAAACCTCCCCTCTCCCGCATCACTTATTATCCCCATTCATTGAGTCGGACATTTTTACTACCCCCACAACAGTCATGTTCAGAGTGACTAATTCACCAGCTTTCATTTGTTTGTGAATCACCCGTGCCTTTGCGTGCTAAAACAGCAGAAGCTTCCTGAAGCAAATTTTCACTCTGTACTTATCATTACAGGCAGTTATGGGGTCAGTAATCTACTTGTATTCTGTGAGGGAACTGTCCTTCCATTGACAGGGCTCTTCCTCCACAGCTCATCACCGGCTACTGTGCTCGGCATATCTAATCAGTGCCTCCACAGCTCATCACCAGCAGCCGCCTGCTTTGTTCTCTGCACTTTTAAATCCATCATCAGCAAATCAATGCACTTTCCCCTTGTCTTTCCCATTACAGAGGTGTGTGCGCGTATGGACCGCTGTAGATGAAGTTAAAAACTTCCATTAATGCAATGCTCAATTGCAGAGTTACATTCACAAGACTCCAGGAAACTAGAAAAGTAAAAGGTCCAACGTTTTGTTAATGGAGTGTCATTACACATCCTTCATAGTTCATGGTACAGATTTTACACTATAAATTAAACACCAATAGATCAAGCTGCATGTTCAACCAGCAAAACAAGAATGGGAAATTCTTTATGTATAGGCACTGCAATAGAGCTGAGGTGATGGAACCTCTGTGTCTGCATTTATGGCTGCATAGTTGAAACCTAAAAGCTCAGAAAAGTCAAACAACTACATTGGATGCATCTTGAATTTCTTGGACTTGTTTCTTTTTGAAGTCATCTTTGGCAGCTCTCAAGCACAGAAGAGTTCCATAAATGTTTCTGAAAGGCTAATAATTAACTCTATTTTGAAATTCAAAGCCCCCCCACCAGCTGCCCCATAGATGTTCCAGAAAGCAGAATATGATTGCTTTTCTGTAAGTCATAACACCCCTCAACATAGAGGTGTGCTCTTTTCAGCAGAGCACTCTGCATTTGCTTGACTGCAACAACCTCCTCTGAAAGGCCACTTGCTCCTCTTGTTTAGCTCATCACATCCTGCTTTTTCTATTACAGCAACCCATCTGATAACCATAGCCCCTTCTGTGTAGCAAATCAATGAGGAACTAAATCTAATATTCAGATTAGATGGATTATTCATCCTATATAATGTCTCCAGATTCTCTCTTGGCATAGCTCACTGACTCACAACCAGACTCCTCTCTGAATTAAAATTAAACAAATCAAATCAGCAAATAAATTAATAAACCTTATTTCTTGCTCTGTGGACATATAATCTTGTTGAGCCCAGCCTTAACTTGATTGGAGCAGAGGATGTTCATGAAAAGGCATGCAGCATCCAACAGAATTGGGCTCATTATGGGCAATAGAATGATTTATGCAAAGCCTAAATGTGCAGAACCTCTGGAAAGATCAGGACCACAAATATGACCTCTGTCAGTCAAAAGCCTTAGCTTATAGCCTGATGTTCTCATTAGGACTGTCCGACTTGCTCACCAGTAACTAATATCCATGGTTGCACTCCCAATCATTTAAAAAGGGACTGAGAGAAATTGCCCCCTTACCCTGTCACAAACCCCATGTAGTAGGTATGTGACACAGAGAGACCGAGGAATTTATCCACTGAAATGAAAACGGCTCCCGTAATCATAACCAAGGAAAGAGGCTTTCTTCCTGAAAAAAGTACAATTCTACTGATAGCACAGAGCTTAGGTGGTATGAACTAAAAGGATAGAGGGCTGGAGTGAAGACCTTGTAGTGGAAAGGACAGGGGATGGTGTCTCCAAGATTGGCTTTTTTTAAGGCCTCTCATCTAGTGTAATCTGGTCTGCTGAAAAAGCAAGACATTTGTTCTTTAGAGGTGGATAAATCATCTCTGGCAGGGATGACTTAACAGCATCCAGAGATGGGGCAAACTCCATCCGAGAATCATCCCCATGCGCTCTTCAGTTAGGTGGTGGGATTTTAACAGGAGGCTCCTGGGAGCCCTGTCCACCACATCAGTAGTAACATTTATGAATCCCTGGCCCCTAAGCCTAGTTTTTGGAAGCCAGAAAATGATTCAGTACATTCCTCCAGCTATCACTTAAGACAAATAAAAATACAGATTTCCTTTTGCAAAGAAAAATCACCACTCTCAATATATTTAGCTCAGAGATTTTCATATTCAAATCCAACAACTGCACCCCCTCTTCTCCACAAAAAATGTTGAAGGAATGATCAATATCAGCCTCCATGTGCAACTGCAACAAATCCTAAGGGGAGGATGAGTTGTGGGAGGACTAGAGATCTATACTTAAATGGATCCAGCTATCCAGAATTGCCAACCCAGGATATTTTGGATTTACATTGGTGCTAATAAGAGCAAAACTTGATAGCATATATTCATTTTTGTCTGAAATAAAGGGGAAAAAGGAAACAGAGATGGAGGGAAGGGAATAAGATAGACGCGATTTCCTGTAGTAACTCTCTCATTTTTCAGGGGGTAGCTGTGTTAGTCTGTATCCACAAAAACAACAAGGAGCCCAGTGGCACCTTAAAGACTAACAGATTTATCTGAGCATAAGCTTTCGTGGGTAAAAACCTCACTTCTTCAGATGCATGGAGTGAAAGTTACAGACGCAGACATAAATATACTGACACATGAAGAGAAGGGAGTTACCTCACAAGTGGAGAACCAGTGCTGACAGGGCCAATTCGATCAGGGTGGATATAGCCCACTCCCCATAACTGATGAGGAGGTGTCAATTCCAGGAGAGGCAAAGCTGCTTCTGTAATGAGCCAGCCACTCCCAGTCCCTATTCAAGCCCAAATTAATGGTCTTAAACATGCAAATGAATTTTAGTTCTGCTGTTTCTCTTTGAAGTCTGTTTCTGAAGTTTTTTTGTTCAAGTATAGCTACTTTCAAATCTGTTATAGAATGTCCAGGAAGATTGAAGTTTTCTCCCGCTGGCTTTTGTGTGTTACCATTCCTGATGTCCGATTTGTGTCCATTTATTCTTTTACGTAGGGACTGTCCGGTTTGGCCAATGTACATGGCAGAGGGGCATTGCTGGCACATGATGGCATATATCACATTAGTAGACATACAGGTGAATGAGCCTCTGATGGTGTGGCTGATGTGGTTGGGTCCTCTGATGGTATCACTAGGGTAGATATGGGGACAGAGTAGGCAACAAGGTTTGCTACAGGGATTGGTTCCTGGGTTAGTGTTTCTGTGCTGTAGTGTGTAGTTGCTGGTGAGTATTTGCTTCAGGTTGGGGGGCTGTCTGTAAGCGAGGACTGGCCTGTCTCTCAAGGTCTGTGAGAGTGAGGGATAATTTTCCAGGATAGTCTGTAGATGGTTAATAATGTGCTGGAGAGGTTTTAGCTGGGGGCTGTACGTGATGGCCAGTGATGTTCAGTTATTTTCCTTGTGGGGCCTGTCCTGTAGTAGGTGATTTTCAAGACTTTTCAAGACCACCACCAGCTTCCCTTTATCATATACCAGCATGCGTACATCTTCTTTTCAACTCAAGACACACTTTTGGCACTTGTGAAAGCGGCAAAGAGTCCTGTGGCACTTATAGACTAACAGACGTATTGGAGCATAAGGTTTTGTGGGTGAATACCCACTTCTTCAGATGCATGTGAAGAAGTGGGTATTCACCCATGAAAGCTTATGCTCCAATACATCTGTTAGTCTATAAGGTGCCACAGGACTCTTTGCCGCTTTCACAGATCCAGACTAACACGGCTACCCCTTTGATTTTTGGCACTTGAGTAGCCAATACAGATTTTAAACTAATTATGGACCAAATGCCAGTCTCAATAAAGTCAACTGGAGCATTGTCATAGACTGAGATGGGAGCAGGGTTTTTACCTAGATTAACATTTTTTTAAAAATATTACAGGTACAAATAAATCAACACTGCAATAAAGGAAGGGGCCTGAGCTTAGCAGACATGAGCCACAAAACTCAGAGGGTACAGTCTGATACTTCTCCTTGACTGTGCTCATGAATGTGACGGGGCAGCAGTGAGAGAGCTAACTATGGGGCCACCACCTTAAAAGGTTTCAGAGTAACAGCCGTGTTAGTCTGTATTCACAAAAAGAAAAGGAGTACTTGTGGCACCTTAGAGACTAACCAATTTATTTGAGCATGAGCTTTCATGAGCTACAGCTCACTTCATCGATGAAGTGAGCTGTAGCTCACGAAAGCTCATGCTCAAATAAATTGGTTAGTCTCTAAGGTGCCACAAGTACTCCTTTTCTTTTCACCTTAAAAGGAACATCCTTAAATTACTTAACAACATATTTACTTAAAAACACTAAATTACACAATTTCTTAAACATTGTATACCTGAGAAATGATCATATGGTGCACTTTCATGGCTCTGACACCCATAACCAAATTTTGGACCATAAATGTGAAATTCATCTCTTTCCTAACTAAAGGCATTGCTCAGATATAAACATTTTTTAACACCACATTAGGCTCTGCTCACTTCTAAACCTTGCTGGACCAAGCATGCTCACCAACTCTTCTCTTTCATGCATTTCCCCCCCACCCACCCCCCAATTTGCAGACACTATCTTCAAACTCAGTTCAGTCCTAAATCTGGAGTTTGAATTCTTTATGGTGAGGTACTACGGATAGTACCAAAAATATTTTCATTTTTGATGCATCTATTACACAGATTCATCCTCAAGTCTTCAATCTAGAGTTCTGTCAAAACATCTTTCAAAAGAAGGGCCTGCTTCACTTCAAAATATGCTATGCAATATGGATGTAATCATTCATAGGCATATATGCAAACATCTCAGTCTGAACTATCAACTTTATACTTTGATTTTAACATAAATGATCAGATGCACAAGTGATTATATTTCCTATTATTTTCAGAAAGAACTTATGACAGCAAAGTAATGACATACTGTAAAGTACAAACTTACATTTTTAGGGGCATGAGTTGATAACCCTGTCACACTGTCTGGAATGGGTCACAGCTGAGAGATCCAATCTCAGGTCAGAGTGCCAAAACTGGCTAGACACTCCCAAACTGCTGTTATATTCTATAATTAGATTTAACCAAGTCAGCAACAAATGTGTGCTCTTGGATCACTATATTAGCTTACCAGGAAGCCAACAGCAGTCCCTTTAGGCACTCCAGCCTATATTATCACCCAGACAAACCGGACTTCTGTGATGAAAGGTTATTAGAACCAAAATTACCACACATTAGGTTCTTCCAATCCCAAAGGATCGGTCACTCATCACAGGCCACCAGATGCCTTTATCTTGACTTTAGTAAGGCTTTTGATACTGTCTCGCATGACCTTCTCATAAACAAATTAGGGAAATACTACCTAAATGGACCTTCTATAAAGTGGGTGCATAACTGGTTGGAAAGCTGCTCACAGAGAGTAGCTATCAGTAGTTCATAGTCAAGCTGGAAGGACATATCGAGTGGGGTCCTGCAGGGATCAGTTCTGGGTCTGGTTCATTCAGTGGCTTCATCAGTGATTTAGATAATGGTATAGAGAGTAAACTTATAAAGTTTGGAGATGATCTCAAACTGGGAGGTGTTGCAAGTGCTTTGGAGGATAGGATTAAAATTCAAAATGATCTGGACAAATTGGAGAAATGGTCTGAAGTAAATAGGATGAAATTCATTAAGGACAAATGCAAAGTACTCCACTTAGGAAGGAACAACCAGTTGCACATACAAAACGGGAAATGACTGCCTAGGAAGGAGTTCTGCAGAATGGGATCTGGGGAGTTAGAGTGGACTACAAGCTAAATATAAGTCAACAGTGTAATGCTGTTGCAAAAAATGCAAACATCATTCTGGGATGTATTAGCAGGAGTGTTGTAAGCAAGACATGAGATGTTATTCTTCTGCTCTACACAGAAGGCATCAACTGGAGTATTCTGTCCAGTTCTGGATGTCACATTTCCGGAAAGATGTGGACAAATTGGAGAAAGTCCAGAGAAGAGCAACAAAAATGAGTAAAGTTCTAGAAAACGTGACCTGTGAAGGAAGATTGAAAAAAAAATGGGTTTATTTAGTCTGTAGAAGAGAAGGCTGGGAGGGGACATGTACATAAAAGGTTGTTACAAGGATGAGGGAGAATAAGTGTTCTTCTTAACCTCTGACGATAGGACAAGAAGCAATGGGCTTAAATTGCAGGAAGGGCGGTTTAGGTTGGACATTAAGAAAAACTTCCTATTTGTCAGAGTGGTTAAGCACTGGAATAAATTACTTAGGGAGGTTGTGGAATCTACATTATTGGAGATTTTTAAGAGCAGGTTAGACAAACACCTGTCAGGAATAGATAATACTTAATCCTGCCATAAGAGCAGGGGACTGGACTAGATGACCCCTGGTGGTCCCTTCCAGTCCTATGATTCTATGCTCAGGATGTCACCAAAGACAACACTGCCAACCAATTACTTCAGTAAACTAACTAAAGTTTATTAGCTCACAAAAAAAGATGAGTTATTTCAGAAAAGGAAAAGTATGTTACAGATGAATTAGAGTTTATAAATGCTAGCAGAGGTGTTTTATCTGCTAGTTTCTATAAGTCTCTCTGGTTTCTCAGATTAGTTCGTAGGACCTCTGTCCTTTGTTCAAAATTGCTTTTGCCAAAAATTCAGAGATGTGATAGGAAAGAGGTCACCAGGGGCCATTGTTCTTGCCTTTTATATATTGACCCCGTATCTGGAAAAATCCTGGTTGTGCCATGCAGCCAGGCCTTCATTGCCTGCGTACTGGGTTACACACATTCAATGTCTACTTGCTCAGCCACCTGCCCTTCATTCTAATTACAAATTTTTCTTGCCTCTTCTATGTGGAATGTGATGTATGAGGTGTCTCTGGGGCTGACACACAGGTGTGTTTGTTTATAGTTCTTTTGTTTCTCCTGAAGAGCTAACCAGTGGGCTTTTCCCAGACTCACAACAGATTTGAGTAACAACCACATAGCAAAATTTCATAACTCCATACAGAATGTTTGTACAACGATACCTTACAAGGCACACTTTGTACAAGATTTATCTCAATTTTGTAAAAGAGGTGACCATATTAGTGTAGACGGTCACCTTCCCTTCTATACAACATCACAAACCAAATGGATCTTTTCCATCTCTACATTTCTAGGATTTTTAAACCAATATAAACCGTACTTTATGGCCAATTTATATTCACCTCATTTGCATACCTATTCCCATTGAATAGGGAATGGGGGAACAGGATTTGACTGTTAGTCTTTAAAGCTTAAAATATGTATTGTGACAAAGTTCCTGCTCTACCTTGGTGGGTCTTGCGCTTATTGGCGGATTTGCTCGCCTTGGAGCTTCACGGCAGCCCTCAGTTTGGCCATTTTTGTGAACCCACAGTACAGGTCAACTCTTCCTGTTTCTGACCAGGAGTTGAGAGGTTTGGGGGGAACCTGGGCCTGCCCTCTACTCCGGGTTCCAGCCCAGGGCCCTGTGGAATGCAGCTCTCTAGAGTGCCTCCTGGAACATCTGTGTGACAGCTACAACTCCCTGGGCTACTTCCCCATGGCCTCCTCCCAACCTCTTCTTTATTCTCACCATAGGACCTTCCTCTGGTGTTCAGTAATGCTTCTACTCCTCAGTCCTCCAACAATCCGTGTTCTCACTCTCAACTCCTACTGCCTCTTGCTCCCCGCTCCTCACACGCGCACCACAAACTGAAGTGAGCTCCTTTTTAAACCCAGGTGCCCTGATTAGCCTGCCTTAATTGATTCTAGCAGCTTCTTGATTGGCTGCAGGTGTTCTAATCAGCCTGTCTGTCTTAATTGTTTCCAGAAGGTTCCCGATTGTTCTGGAATCTTCCCTGTTACCTTACCCAGGGAAAAGGGACCTACTTAACCTGGGGCTAATATATCTGCCTTCTTTCACTTTCCTGTAGCCATCTGGCCCGACCCTGTCACAGTATGCACGGGGCTGCTCAATTCCTCCTCATGCACACAATTAATAAGAAATGATTATTTATGTGTATTGCAGTAGCACCTAGATTACCCAGCCTCATTATGCTCAGCACTGTACAAACCTATAGGAGACAGACGGTCCTGTCGCAAGGAGCTGATTATCCAAATACAAGGTGAGAAACAAACAGATGGAGGAACACAAGGAAAAAAATAAGATGATTCAAATAATAGAATTCTAATTATAGGACAGGTTTATAGGTAAAAATCTAATCAAGAAGAGAGTTGGGGGGCTGGGAGGGTTGTGACATGCGCTACTTTGACTACATTTGAGTGCTTTGACACTCAGATATCTTAATTGTTTGGGTTTTTTTCCCCCTTCTACTGCCTATAATG
Source organism: Lepidochelys kempii (assembly GCF_965140285.1). Taxonomy (NCBI): domain Eukaryota; kingdom Metazoa; phylum Chordata; order Testudines; family Cheloniidae; genus Lepidochelys; species Lepidochelys kempii. The sequence continues at coordinate 96,395,898 of NC_136388.1, read as the reverse complement.
GGTTTCTACTTTCCTGTAAGTATTTTTAGAGTGCCCAGAGCTCTTATTGAGCGTTAGGCTATAAAAACATGTTACATATGCAAAATTAATTCATTACATAAAAAAGTGTCTGATTACTTCTCACTTGGCTGTAAGCTGCATTCAAAACATAATCCCTCTGGAACATGTGGGGCATACAGCAGATCCATACAATGAGTAAATGTCAGTCTTCAGACTTGTGTGCCATTTAGTTTTAAAATCCTGCTTGGGTTTTTTTCCCCTACATATTATTTTAGGGCTGAGTACAAGAGGATACCAACTATCAGCAAATTGTGTTCAAAACCTGCAAGAGCAATAGTATTTATTTATTTAAAAGTTAATGGAAAATGTTCAATAAAAAATAATAAAAAAACTACAGCTCATAGTAAAAAACAAACAAACAACAACCTCTCTCTCTTTTGGTATTGCTAAATGCCTAACAGAAATATATATTCCAGTTCACCTAAGGAGAAGACAAATACACTATGACAAATACACAAATTGTCTCCTCACATTCATGCATGCAACTCACATTTAAAAGAGACAAGAGCCTATCCCTATGTGTAGGAGTTAAAATGTTTCTAGAATTAGTCAGTTCTTCAGACCAGATCCTCAGCTGATGCAAGTCAATGGATCTCCATGGCAGTCAATGAAGTTATGAAAATATACACCCTCCGAGGACCTGGTCTGTCATTTTTTCGATAATGCAAATATTTAGTGCTAAGAGAGATGCACTATTCAAGAGGTTCAGCTGACAGACTGTTTTGATAGTTGTATCAGAAATAACATACAGTACATATCTTGGGTTTTAGTGTGTGAAGAAATATGGCTTTTCTAGTCACATAGGCACTGCAGGTGACATTCATTTCTATGAAGAAGGCTGCCACAAAGTCCAATATGCACCACTTAAGCCTTTTAGGTTTTAAGTAAAACGTGAGCAGTCACAAGTTTTGTGTTAGCCCTCAGCACAGGGGTGAATTTCAGCAACAACAGCAGAGCTTCCAAATGGCTTACACTAGAAAACCTAAGGATAGTGTTTTTGCAAAAGATATTCTGTAATATCTGAACCACGTTGAATGGATATTTAATGTCATAATTATTTCAGATCATAACATTGCAAACAGAACAAATCATCTAAAACATTTGTTTGAGAATGTGTTTACATTCATTCATGACAGAGTGATTATCTGTTTATTCTACACCCTAATTAACAGCTAGAAAGTGGATAATTTCTTTCACATCTGTATCCAACTACAAATCTAGCCAATCTCTAAAGCACGGATACACGCAAACTGAAAAGCAAGAGTCGTTACCTTTGCAGTGAAGACCACCAGTTGATTTCCACTGGGATCTCGTCTTATTAGCCTTAGTTTTAAATTACAAAGTCACAGATGTATTCATCAGTTGCTTGATGAAGATTTGTTTGCCAACCTCATCTCACAAAAGCAGTAATTAACATGCTGACTCTATAGTCTGCTGATTGAAGTTATAATACAGTTCTGAGGACAACCAGTAAAGCTCCTTTCACATCTGTAACAACATCTAAGCCATGTTAAAAGTTTTAATTAACTGGGATAATTGTCAAAAAGGTGAAGTCATTGAGCTGTACCAATGCTTAAAAACATTGGTCCAAAGCCTGCTAACATGTACGTAAATCACTTCATGCAAATACACAAGTTCAGTGAGGCTGCTCACAGGCCGAAAGTTACATGGATATATAAATCAATCTAGAAATTTAACATTTAAGCTGGTAGAGAATGCAGCAGCCTGCCTATAAAATGGTCCACAGGCTGCCTGTTGGTTTCTGGATTGAATTTAAAGGGTTGGTCTTGACCTCTGAAGCCCTAAATGAGCTGAAATGTTCCTACTCGAGATACTACCTCTCTCCTTGTACCACACTGCCACAGCTGAGGTCAGTTCAAGTGCTCAACTCCATCCTTCTCACTTTTCATAGGTGCCCCGTTTTATTTTTGTACAAATCGAAGGAAATAAACACTTATTTGCAGGGACAAGGTGGGTGAGGGAATATCTTTTATTGGACCAACTTCTCTGGATGAGAGAGACATGCTTTTGAGCTACAGAGTTCTTCCTCGGGTCTGGGAAAGGTACCTGAGTGTCACAACTGAACACAAGGTGGAAGAGATTGTTTTGCATAGGTAGTTAGAATATATGCTAAGGGACCATTCAAGGTGGAGAGGCCCATTGACACCTCTGCAGTCATAGGACAAAAAAAAAAGGAGGGGGGGGATTAGGGTTTAGTGGATTAACAAGGTTGTTGTAATAAACCATAAATCCAGTATCTCTGTTCAGTCCATGGTTTTTTAGTGTCTAGCAGAAAGTTATGAATTTAAGCTTCCAGGCTCATCTTTTTGAAAGTGTTGTACAGGTTTCCTTTGAGGATGAGGACTCAGAGAACAGATATAGAATAATTACTCCGAGAAAAAAAGTGCTCAGCCATGGGCGATAGGGTGGTTTTGTCTTTTATCATTTTCCTGTGTGAGTTTATTCAAGAGTGTAACGATTGTCAGGTTGCACTGGATGAGGTACACCACCTGTTGTGCTGCGATAGACACATGTAGGATCCATGGTGTGTTGTGGGGTTAGGGGGGTGATGATCATTGTAGCAGCAGTGGAGATATGTCTGCAGATTTGGCATCTGCTGTGCCGGCAAGGCTTGGTCCTGGGCCTCTGGGGAGCTTGCTTCTGATGATGAGCTTGGAGAGGCTGGGGGGTTGTTTGAAGGCCAGAAGTGTGGGTTCAGCAAAGATTTATTTCAGAATGGGGTCACCATTGAGTATGGGTTGTAGTTGTTTGATGATACTCGGTATGAGTTCCAGTGTGGGGTAGGTAGGTGTATTGAAGCAGGATCTCTCCAGCTATTTGGGGGGCCCATTCCAAGATGCGATCTACTTCTGTGGTGGAGTGTCCTTGTTTGCTGAAGGCAGTTTTGAATGTGGTTAGGTGTGTATCTTGGACTTTCTCCTCAGACCATATTCTGTGGTATCTGAGTGCCCAGCTGTAAAAAACAGATTTCTTGGTGTATTTGGGGTGGTTACTGGATCTATGAAGGTAGGTGTGGTGATCCGTGGGTTTCTTGTATACGGTTGTCTGTAGGGTTGCACTGTTAAAGCTGAATGTGGTGTCCTGGAAGTTGATGCTAGCAAGGGAGTGCTCCAGAGAGAGTTTAATGGATGGGCAGTGTTTGTGAAAGTTGTGGTGGAAATCTATGAGGGGAAAAGATCTTCAGTGTATCTCAGGTATGTCATTGGTTTCATGATGCATTTGTCCAGGAATTCTTCTTCAAGGTGGCCCATGAAGAGGTTGGCATACTGGGGAGCTGGTCCAATGAAAACTATTACCTCACCCACTTTGTCTCCCTAATATACTGGAACCAACATGGCTCACAACAACATTGCAGACGTATTTGCAGGAAAAGAATTAGTGGGTGCTTAGCACCCACCATCAGCCAAGGTTCCCCCCCACCCCGCACACCTCATGTCTGCCAGTGGCCCCGCCGATCAATTTCTCCCCCTCCCTCCCAGCTCCTCCTGCCCATTGCAATCAGCTCTTCTACGGCATGCAGGAGTCACTGCGGGGAGGGGGAAAAGTGGGGATGGGGCATGCTCGGAGGAGGGGGGCAGAACGAGGTGGGGAGGGGGTGGAGTGGGGGTGGGGATGGGAAGAGGCAGGGGTAGACGCTTGGGGGAAAAGGGGGCAGGTGAGGGTGGGGTCCGGGAGGAGCAGGGGGTTGAGCACCCCCAGGACGCGGAGAAAGCCGGCCTCTGTGGTCTGCACCAGCGCTTCTGTCAGTAGAACTTGTGTTGCTCAGGGGTCTGAAAACAAAAACAAACAAACAAACAACACACCACAACACACCCCTGAGCGGCATAAGTTACACCGACAAAAGCGCTGGTGTGATCAGCTGCTTCTTGAAGGTGGTTTAATTATGTTGACCGTAGAACTCTCTCCTGTTGGCATGGAGCAGCTACATGGGATACCCTTTTAAAACGGTGATAGTCCTTTTGATCTTCTGGTTCCCAGGCCGCCCCTGTCCTGGCATCATCTCTTAACTACTCAAGAGTTTGCTGAGAAGGGGCTCATCTTGAGCCATTCTTTCCTCACAACTGCTTTTCCTTGCTGCCCCCTATTAACCTAAACCACTGGAACCATACGGTAAACGTCCCAATAACTAGGCAACATACTGTATCCATAAATTACAGAGCAGTTCCAATTCCATCATCAAGCTACTACACTATGCGGTTGTGGATTTAGACTCAATATACTTATTAGGAATAAAAAATATAAGAAGAACGTGGACAAGTGAAATGCAGTAGATCACTATTTTTGTCCTTGGTTTTAAACTTTATACAAACTTCAAAGGACAACAACAGACTTTCTAAAGAGGGTATAATAATGATGTAATACAGTTAGAAATGAAAATGACTGGCTATTTGATTTATCTTTCCCTATGATGAAAAGTACACTTTCATTTCTTGTTTTAGTTCTTCAACAGCTTAAGCTTTTCCAAACATTTTCAGGGATAGAAATACTATTTTCATGATGCCTTGAGAGTGTTTTCAGTGGAGGACAACAAAAAGTCAATGACAAGTGAAAACCATGTAAACCCAAGCCTGAGTGCTGGTTCAAATGTCATGGTTAGATGCATAATTCTCCACCCAAGTTTTGCTTCTGAGTCTCCCTGTCTGCTTGATGCTCTGCCTATGGCTCTATATTGCAAATTTCAGGATAAAACTGGCAACAAACATTTTTCACAAAGAGCTATTATTACATAGATTTATTGACTAAGGGCAATTACTTGGAGATGAAATCGTAGACAGCAATTTTGTCTTTCACATATTTGTTAAAATGTAACTGCTCTCTTTAGGAAATCTTGTTCAGAGATAAAACATTTGTACAGATGCATGTTATGCTGTCAGAACACAACACAGAGGCAGCAGCCTTCCAAATTGCAGTGGTACCTTTCCATTCTTAAACTTTCTTAGGCATTTTAGTGAATGGGGTGAGACAGTAGAAACAACAAATATCTGAAATGCAACCCTATCTTAGTTTTGTTTCAGAAAACCTGGGGTAAGGACCTCAGAAATAGCAGAAGTGATGATTCAGAGGGGACTGATGTATGCCAGATTTCTTAGACTCCAGCACGGATAGCCACTGGAGTCTTTGGAATTAAACATTCATAGATTCCAAGGCCAGCAGGGACCATTGTGAACATCGAGTCTGACCTCCTCTACAGGATGTGCTTGAGAGGCCAGCTGACTATTATAAGCTCTTTCACTTGTTAAAAACAGTTTCATGAGACTCCTGCTACTGACAGTAGAAATGTCAAAAAAACAACCAAAAATTTTCTGACTTAAAAACCCGCAAAGAATGGACCTAAATATAAAAGGAACTCCTTTCTACATCAAAATAAAAACAAAATATGAGGAAGGATTAGTTCTCTAGTTGGTGCATGGGGATTTTAAACACGACTCCTTCAATGAGATGTGACGGGTCAGATTTTTCCAGCCCTTATTCTATTGAATAGAATTTATTCTGATGAGCAGTCCAGTTACTTCAACATGCCCATTCATATGAGGAAGTACGGCAAGGTGTGTAAAGGTTGCAGAATCTCATCTTATGGGTTCTAGTCTCATTTTAATGAGAAAGTAGCATGTTAAAGTCCCTATGGATCAAGCAGAAACTAAACCCCTGAATGAAATATTCATATTTTCTGTTCAATCAGAGGAATGTTTTCCCCCATGTTATGTGAATCACTCTCAGAAAAGACTTATACCCTCCAAAGGGTCTGGAAGAGTTTATTCCAGTCCTTTTCAAAACCAGCCATTTCTACCTGCTCTGTTAGAAACTCTTGCTCCAAACCAATGTACATGACACAGCATGCCCACGCAATGCATGACGACTTATGCTCTGTGCCACAGAAACAACATTCACAAAGGTCTTCCAAGAGCGCAGAAATTAAATTTTGATCATGACTGAAAGGCTCAGGGATTTCTGTAACAGTTAACTACACTGATCTACTGCATATCAAGTTCTTCATCTTTATAAAGATGAGAAAAAAAATCACAATAGCAAAATCTGATTTTTAAAAAAGTGTTTAATTTACAGTCACTGCTGTTGTTCCCTAGCAGAGGGCACAGCATGTGATTCAATATTTGTCTTTTAGACGAGGACTATTTGAAAAATGTCAAGTTTCTGACAGATTATCTAGTAATCACTATTTCACTATTTCAGAGGGAACAAGTCCTTTTTGCGTAAAAGGACTGTGTAAATTAAGCATCTGTATGGAAAATATTTACAAAGAATTTTAGTCTCATGAAATTAGAAAATAAATTCCTTGAATTACAGTTATTAAAGCAGTTGTATATTTGCTGTTATATTTGCTAACTTCTAAGTGGTTTATTAACAGGGTCTGCAACTTCAAGACCATAAAGATTACAAGTTTACTAAGCCTATTATAGCTACACATGTTAAGGCTATTAGGCATACTTAAAACAAGACAAAATATGTTAAACCCACAGCTTAGAAATTTAAAGACAAAAAAAGAGTGTAACTGTAATATTTGCTTCTGACAAATCAGCTAATTAATTCTTTATGCACTGAAATGATCGAATAGTATAGACAAGACATAGGAGGGGGAACAAGATCAGGCATATTTTGTCCTCAGATAACCCCACCTGTCAAGGGGCCTGCTCCCGGAAACACTAATTTCTATGATGAGCTTTATGTTCCTCTAAAGGTAGATCAAGGAGGAGACAGAATATTTATAATGTCTCTCTTTTTACATATTGGGGTCTAGGATGGTATTTACTGACTTAATATATATATTTTTAAATGCAGTCTCTTTCTGTTAGATACAAGCTCTCCCGGACAGTGGTGCTTGTGTGCCGACTGACATACCCATAGGCTTTGAGCTGTGATCCTGTCAGATCACAAACTAATCAGGTTTGAGGCTGGTCAGTACTTGGAGACCTCCAAGGAAAACTCAAATGGTATTAATGACCAAACAGGTAGCATTCTTCCCTCATAGCTAGAACTGAATTAATAGCTAGGTACAGAGTTTCTGGAGATAACAGAAAACTAAGGCCATTAAAGATCACATGACACCTTCTGTAAAGTTATTACCCACGATCTCCTGGCCAAACTAATGTAACTATTAGCAGAGTTTGGAAGTGTGCCTGGTAGTAAAGAGTACAAACCAGGACTCCTATTCTGGGCTTACTGACCCTGACCCAGTTTACAGTTGGGTACACCGTTACGACTTACCTAGTTCACAGGGTGGTCACAAGGATAGAGTAATATATGTTTGTAAGATACCGAGATCCTAAAGCGCTAAAGGAGGGTAAATGAAATAATACTTAGCACTGAAAGTATAATTGAACTGCCCTCTCATTTCAAAGCAATTTTTTCTAATTTCCCTTCCAAAAACCCTTGAGATGCAATGCCATTGCACTCCATTTTAGAGGCAGCTGCATTTAGGAGTCAGATGAACTGATCCCTATTTATATACACACACAGGTGTCATGAACTGCCTTGGAACCTGTCCCTTCTGGATAAGAGATGCCATATAAAATATAAGAATTATATTCCTTTTGAAAGGGGAGGCACCCTCTGTGAAACACCAACATATGCTTTTGTGTTTCAGACCTCTCAAGCTAAATAGATGCATACAATAAAAACTTGATCACACGTCAAGACTAATGGATCCAAAAAGAATTTCCTGCACCCCACGTCACAGGGGGAAGGAAAGTAGGAGTTTAAAAAGATAAAAAGATGCCCTAAAACTCTGAAGCTCTGCTGCATATTCCTTCCCAGGACCCCAAGGAAGCCCTTCTGTACTATCCTCACTCCCTTTGTATGATTAGGTGCACACTCACCTCCCAGACATGGCCGGAAACAAAGTCTGTGGATATTAATATTGGTCAGAGCAATGTAAAGTTCTGTTCTGAGGGTCTCAAACAGGGAAGCAGGCCACAGCAGAGCCGAAATAACCAGTGGCAGGGCAGCTTCCCAGGGCTAAGCTGTATATAGCAGAAGGCCAGCCCCAGCAGCCTCAGTGAGTAGCTTACCCTCCTCACAGAGCCACAGTCCCCACAAGAAGGGTGGGCTTGCTGAGCCTGACAGAACTGCAAGGCACAAACCCCCATCACCCTGAGCGGAGCACGCAGCAGGGATTCCACATGGCCGAGTCCAGATTCCAGTCCAGAGGGAAGGATATGGGCCTTAGACTGCTACATTTTCAAAGGAGATGCAGCAACATTTGATGCAAAGCCAGGAGGATGTGGGGGGTGATAAATACTGGCTTAAAAAAAGGAAGGGAGAGGGAAACAAACTATTGAAGGAAGCAAAAGTGTTAGGAACAATTCTCCAGAAACGTAGCTCTGTTTTCAAACTCTTTCCATAGGAAGAATCATCCAGCCAATGCAGTAATTTTAAACAGGAATGTAAAAGAAGTCTTTGATAAATGCCAAAATTACCAGCATTAAAAACAGAATAATTCAGTTATACCTATAAAAAAAAATTAAAATGTTACTATAAGAGCCAGTGGTAGGTAATGAAAACTGAGCTAGGTGACTCACTAATAGACATGAAATCTTCTCTAGAGGAAGATTATCAAGAACAGCTAGTTCCAAATAACCAAGAGAAATGGTTCAGAAGTCCAATTAGCACACAATGGGATAGTAGAAACATGCCTAATGGAAATAAATGGGAGAAAACTTCAGCTAGCCTATGGCTGAAATTCCTTCATTTACAGAGTGATTAAAGGTGTCCAGTTTTGTGTTTTCATTAAATATATCAATTAAAGTTCTGCTAAAATGCCACTAAGAATTTAGACTCCAAACCTGCAAACACTTATGTCGTCTTTACAAAGGTAACTGCCAAACACTGACTTCAGAGTTGCAGGTTGAGTCCTTAAAAATAAAAAAAATTGGATTAATTTGACCAGTCCTCTTCCTCACAAAAATGCATGGCATCCATGACATCGTCATCTTTGCAACTCTAGACATTCCTTTCGGAAATGATGAGGAATCATGCAAACTTGTGTGACCGATTATTGAAGAAAAAAAAAACCCCACTAAATTTACTGCTTTAAATACCACAAAATAAGTCCACAAATTGAGGGGGACGGGGGGAGTCAGACTAAGCATCACGATTCAGCAATGTTTACTTCTGTTTAGTTTCTTGTCTGTGGCAGAAAATCTTTGAATAAATTTTAAGAAAAAGGCCTAGGCTGACTAAAAATATTGACCAGAGGCCCCAGCAGCAGCTCTGTCCACACAGAGCCAGTGGGAGGAAAAAAATCAAACTGACTAGATGTACATCTAAGTCAATTTCACTCTGTTGCTACTACTACAGGCAAAATATTGCTGGACCACGGTTCTGGTCAGTTTGAACATGCTGAAAGCAGGAGAGAATTAGGAAGTGGAAGAAAGAGATGATAGACCCAGTCCACATTGTTAATACACACACTCATGGAGACAAAACAAGGCCACAGAATAATAAAATAAGTGGATGGGGGGGGGAATTGAAAGGAAAAAATGGAGAAAGGGGGGAAAGGAATAAGATTCTAAGGAATGTTTTAAGCCAAGCATTTTCAGTAAAAGCTATTTCAATGATTTTATGAAAAAAAGTTCCTAGACGAGTTCCTAGAAAGAGGTCTGAGGGCTCTGCCAGGAGTAGCTATCCAACCACAGCAGGTAAGCCTAGGATACAGCTACATCAAGTCAACATAAAAGTTTGATACCCTGACATGTTGTGGTGACTGCTAGAAATGCTACAACTGACAAGCTGGAAAGAGTATACGAAGCATACATATTTATCAATCATGCTCACTTGGCATTACAGAATGGTGTAAGCTGGCCTCGTCCCCATCAATAAACAGTAGTCAATAAGACGAGCAATATTTGCAAGAGATGGGGGGATAGAAAGGCAACAACATCATGAATATCAAGAAATTAACTTTGCCCAAGACAATGCACTTACTTTACAAGCTGCGCTGTGATAAAAGTAACGTGCCAATCACGCTGTCAGGACACGTCAGTGGCAATGCACCCACATAAGTACTCAGAAACACCAGCTAGTATCAACACGTAGCATTATGCTGTCCTAAACATCCAAAATACATCAACAGCAACCTGCCACCCAGAGCACGCACAGTAAAAGTTCCACACAGCACCAGCCAAACCAACCTCAGTAATTTAAAATATCCTCTACAAAGGGAAGACTGAATCAGTGTCCATCCTTTCAATGCATCAGTGGCTCCTTGCCAATGCCAATATATAGGATGCATGAACACCAATGCTTATAGCATATTGCCCTAAGCAGACAACTAGAAATTCTATTTCTAGAAATAAGAGTATGGCAAAAATAACCAGTTGGCAGTGGATGTAGCAGCAACTGTGTCTATAAAAGGAGGACTTGTGGCACCTTAGAGACTAACAAATTTATTTGAGCATAAGCTTTCGTGAGCTCACAAGTACTCCTTTTCTTTTTGCGAATACAGACTAACACGGCTGCTACTCTGAAATGTGTCTATAAAATTATAGATACATGATAAGCTCTGTCTTTCAGTCTAGGGTCTTTTACCATGCCAGTCACTACGATGTGTGAATCCTCCGCTTGCTCTTGCTCCTGAATCTGTAGACACACTGAATATATTAACAAAAGAAAAAGACTAGAGTAATTAACAGAATGTAAAGTTGGGGGGCAACTTGGCAGGGGAGGAGGAAAGAAACAATGGTGTTCAATGTAAGGAAAAAAGTAAAAAAAATATTACAACAGTAATTTAACAAAATATGCAAAGATTTTCCTCTTATTAATGCATATGATTCTCAGGGGGTTACTAGTAATATATAGTGCCTGCCACTATTTTGAATTAGACTTTGCTCAATAATGCCCAAATACCTTCACCTTCCGATAGCAAACAGCGGCCAGCAATAACTGTTGGAAATGTCGACTTTAATTGTGGCTACTGTATTAAAGTGACTTGGTGGTCTCGGTGTAGGTGCTGCATGAGAAATTCATTAACTTTGCTGGCACCCTTGCCGGTATTCTCAACATACAGGCAAGAGCTGCAATCGACTTCCCTCAGCCCTAATCTCACTGGCAGGTGGATGTTTGAACAGACCTGCAGGGGAAAGACAATCCCTGGGGTGCTAAGAAGAGGGAGAAGGGGAAAGGCAGGCTTGGGTGCTCTGGGGCTTACCCCTCCCAGAATGCAGGTGGAGATTTTCCCCTGTCTTCCTCGCCACCCAGGCACAAGGAGAGAATTCTCTGCCTCTCCCGGCTGCGGCTGCCTGGACTGTGCCTCTCTCATGCTCCTCCTTTCCTGTAGGTGAATCCCTCATGGCACACAGCTGCCATTCTGCTGTGGTTGCTGCCCTGCCCTCCACAACCTACAATGGAGGTGTAGTTTGAATGGCATTTCCAAGGCAGTGTGGGTCTGTCCAATGATCAGTTTTTGAAATCAAGAAGGAATTTCTCTATCGGGGAGGGGGGGGGGGTGACCGGTGGGTTTTTTCAATTTCCTTGCAGCATCCTGGAGGCCTGGTTTTAGGTTAATAAGAAGCAAGGGCAGGTTTTAGACGTTAAGTTTATAAATGAGTTGGTCATTTCATCACAACTTGTGGCCAGTGCTGGTTAGAGACAGAGGTAAATGAGACCCAGGGGGGCCCTATTAGCCTGGAGAAAGAAGGGAGACCTTAAATCTGCAGACTGAGCTACCCTTTCCATATACCCTCATTACCCTTTGTGAGGAGAAGGCAAGATGATTCAAAGTTGGGCTGAACCCTAGCATTAACTCCCTTCGGCCTAACCCCTGAGTATTAGCTATTTGGCACAGAAACCATTAACACTCAAATACACCCCTGGTATTTTGGTGAGTGCTCCTCTCCACGCCATTCAAAGTTAAACTTGTAATCTTCTGCTTTAAAATCCATCCCTGTGTCTGTCTCTTTCACCTGTGTGCCCTGATCAATTAGCTTACATCAAACCCTTGCTGTAGGTACAAAGAGTTGAAATTGATTTCCTCAAATAGGTGACTAAAAATTAATTATATCTTGGAAGTAATGCTGCGCAGAATTGGCCAGCCTGTCTCAGTGCAATGACACCTGGGCATCCAAAATGAAGGCAGACCTGGTTTTGTTTCACAGTTCAACAGAGAATTTTAGAAATTATGGTGCTCACAAGAAAACGAATTTATTTAGGCCTACTCAGGAGCTGATCTTGATGTTGCATAATAATTCATCCAAGATGCCAAGTCTATAAATCCAGCCAGGTACCTTGTAAACACAGATATTGAATTTTTGTCAATAAAAGTCAACTAATCAAAGACTATCAGTTTAAAATAAGGGAAAAAAATGATATTTGAGCTCTTAAGTATGTAAAAATGGCCCTATGCTCATCTAGATATTGAAAAATCAAAAATACTTTACAATATACTACCTAGATGGTATTTTTCTAGTAAACATTCTGCATCTTCTAAAGGAGAAGCATACTTTACCATAGCTTATACATTCAACAGATATGGTCAAACACCCAATGCTAGCAGCTAGTAGAAAAATTTCGTTTTTCATACCTATGACATCAAAGTTATATGTCACTTACAGCAAAAGTTGGGCTGTCAGACACCTGGACCAATAGGTTTGACAACATTTATGAGTCAGAGAAGTCAAGAAAACAAAAGAAAAGGATGATGGGTGATTGGTTTACTGAGCTCTGATTTTTTCCAATGGGAAAGATTTTTAATCCCATCGCTACACTATGAACCACAGGGCAGAAGAGGTTGAGGAGCAGAAAAAGGATATCAGACCTCCTCTAGAGGCCCTCCAACAGGTAATGTTTCATATGCTCCATTATTTAAATTGCAATAATTGTGTCACCACTGGACATGCAAATTAAAAGCCCAACCCTGCCTCCTCAACTCACATAAGGAAGGTTAAACACCTTTTTTCCATGGACTGGAGCGTTCCTCGTCTAAGAAAGGGCCTGCAATATCGGGTCTTGGGAGCCAAATCCTACTTGCCTTACTTGCTTGTAGTTCCACTGAGATCCCTAGGAACTACTCGCATGAGTAAAAGCTGGAGATTTAGGCCTCAATACAAAGTATTGCTTAACTACATCTGAACAGATTGACGTCGAATAGCAGCTTTGTGCAAGGATATAGGACATATTGTTCTAGCCTAGGGTTGAATCATCAAGCTGAGTGTCATATCAGTTACAATCATTGATCAGAGCAGAGGTCAATACCGTGAGGTGCTGAGTACGCTCAACATCCTCTGAAATCAGTCCATTCAATACCTCAGTAAACACTAGTTTTTAGTCTAATCTGACACCTACATAATGGAACAGACTCGATATTCAGACTAAGATCATCAAATTTTCAGATTAAGAAATTGATCATATTGGTTCAAGTTCTATTCCTCATACAGTGTCATCCAAATTAATATCAGATCAGCTATCAAAGCCTATTATTCAAAGACCTATTCAAGCACAGGCCTTTTAAAAAAAGCATTTATAGGAATATTAAAATGTATTTAAAGCAGTAATAAAAACAGTGTGATTATTTAAGTCAGCCTACTGAGTAGGCTAAAAGATTTATAAAAGACGTGTAAAAGAACAGTGCAATTGTTTTATCCTGAATGTGATAATTTGCTGATGAATAGTAACAATTATAATGACTTTATGAAAGAAAAATAGTGCATTGCCTTCTCTGATTAGCCGTGGTGATACTGCTTTGACAAACAGCGGATTCAGAATAAGATGAAGATGTCTTGTATTTTGTTGATTCCTTTACAAAGCCTTTGTCACTCTCTTCCTCCATCACACACACTCGCCATTTCTCCTTCTAAAATACACTTCAATGTGAAAATCTGCCAGAGTGGGAACATGACATGACAGCAAAGCGTGTGATGTTCACTGATATGAGACCCAGTAGCAAGTGCTCAGTGACTTCAGCTATGAAAACTGAGGATACTCAGCACCTTGCAGGATCGGGCCCTCGGAATCCTTTTAGTTATGCTGTTGGTTGTCAAACCTGTATGTGCTTTTATGACAATTTGACATTATTGCCACTCTTTATCTCAAAGACAGTCTCTAATACAGAATTTATTTTTGAAACACTGATGTAGAATGACAGGCTATTAATTTTAAACACCATTATAGATAATGGAATACTGATTTTTTTTAAGTTGCTCTATTGGTGAAAACAATATTTCCCACTGAAATTACAAATAAGTATAGCTGATAACCAACACTTGGTTTACCATGTTACCCAGAGAGGATGGAAGTGTGGGGGGATCAGGAGATCAGGGTCTCCACTATACCACAGATATTTGGCTGGAGATACCTTGACCAAATCATTTGCCCTCTCTGTGATGTAGTTTCTCCAACTCTTAGAGATGTGAATACTTCCCTGTCTCTCAAGGGAGTGGCATAGCCTAATACATTCACTAGTTGTAAAATACTTTTGGGATCCACAGATGAACAGGGCAAAATATTATTACATTTCAGTTAGAGTAAATAAAAGATCCATTAAAATGCACTTCTTTAACTGCTCCCTTCCATCCGAAGAGTGGGAGGGCTTTGGTGGACCAGCCAAGGGGAAGCCACCTCTGGGGTCTGCATGGTCTCGGGTTCCTCACGGTAGGGAAAGAGTTCTCTCTCTCTGCAACAGCAGCCCATTGGCTGCATGGAAGGGGCCGAACAGAACTGATTGGATAAGATTAAAATCCCTCCTGAGCTGGTTAGACAAATGCGATGCCCATTTTGGATTCCACGCTATTCACCTTATACAGAATGAGGAACTACCAGGCCTCCAGATATACTATGGACATTACCCCAGTTGCCTTGGGAAAGGAAAGGAATTTTTCCCTCACTGGATAGTCTAGTTTTTTCACCTTTCCCACATCAGCCTAGCAGTTCAGTAGTGAGGATTGGATGGACCCAGCGCACCTTTCCATGTTTGTCTCAACTTTGCCTGGCCCAGTGCAGATTTTGTAGTCAAAACAGAGCCAGATCCCAGGTAGACCCATGGAAGCATAGAATGAAGAGGAGGGTCTATACCCTGCTTGTAGCAAGAGCAAGGCTTTGGTATCTGGTATAGGTTAGGTGCATCCCCTCTCCTGTAACCTGAGCCCTCAGACAAGGAAGGGTGGGGGTGAAGAGTGCTAACTACGTAAAGTTTTGTTTGGAGTGGGGTGGGAAGGTAAAGAGTTGTCTTCCCCATTAAACAGGTTTAAGTTCAAAAGTTGTGGCCTCCACTTGAATCAAATATACTGTGTAGGGTCCCTATAACTGTGTAGGGTCTTCATTCCTGCTGTGTCTGAGTCAATAGGAAAATGCATGACACAGGACACAGATTCTGCACAGATACCACTGAAAAGACAAGTTTACTGCAGAAGGACTCCAAGGGGGTGCGAGGGGGGGAAGGGGGAATAGGGGAATTAGACTAGATAGAAGTGAATGTTTGAAAGTGCCAGAGCTCTGGATGACAAGACCAATGTTTCAATGTGCCATGCGTACCGTGGTCTCTTGTTCTATTACAAAATGCAGGGGTTTGTTTTGTTTTCACAGGTAAAATCAGCACATTGTGCATTGGTCAAATATTCAGAATGTTAAGTCCTCAATGGACAACACGCCATGAATGTGATCAGAGTTCACTTTCATAGGTTTTTAAGCGAGACCAAGTTGAATAAAGAAAAACTGTGAAAAAATATTTAAAGTTTGTCAGAATTGAAATGCAAGTCATACCTTCCTTTGCTTATCTAATCTCCAAGCCCAAAATTCACTTCTGTGAGCAAACTTTACTTACCACTTCTGTGAGCACACACTGCTTGCATGAATAAAGATAACATAGCTCCTTATAGCTTAGGACAGGGGATCCTGCCCTCCCCTATTGCTGATGGCTTTTCCCGCAGAAGTACAGGTCCAATATGAATTTCATAAATATAATAGGTGTCTCCTCTACTTCCATTCCACACTTAAACATCTTTTCAAATGTATTTCTCGTATTAGGTTTACTGTTCATGTTGCCCCTTTTCGACCTTAGCAGCTAGCCAAAGTTTGGGGTCCTAGAGACGTTTCAGTTGGAAGTAGAAGTTGGTGATAGACAGGTATTTATTTGAGGTAGTTTTGTTTATTTACAAAGAACATAGAGAGGCCTAGTATCAGGGGTAGCCGTGTTAGTCTGTATTCACAAAAACAACGAGGAGTCCGGTGGCACCTTAAAGATTAACAAATAAATCTGCTAGTCTTTAAGGTGCCACCGGACTCCTCGTTGTTTTGAGAGAGAGGCCTGGGTCTCAGCACAGAAGGAACCAAGAACAAACGGACCAGTTTCTTAGCAAAAGAGGCTTGAGGGCTATAAGCCAACCCCAGGCCCAAAAGCTCTCTCTCTAGCTTTTTCCAGGGTCACTCTGTGCTTACTGAAGGAGTACTTGTGGCACCTCAGAGAAGTGCTTACTGCTTAGCTTTTCTGGCCTCTCTTTTCTTCTGCCACTCTCTGTTCTTGTCCGTTACCTCAGTATCTGTGTGTTTTCCTTGCACTCCGACCTACACCACCTCAGCTCAAGAGCTCCTGGGTCATGGGTTCACACACACACACACCTGTGGTCTTAGGCAGGACTTTTGTTTATAGTTATAACAGCATGTCGAAAAATGCCATTTCAGTTTTGATTAAACTTTTTGAGAAAACCTATCAATTTCAATGCAAGTTTTGATGGGTCAGTTTCTCTCAAATCCACCCTGGACCTGAGAGAGAGAGCCAGAGAGAGAGCCAGAGAAAAATTGAAAACCTGGCCTTTTGATCCAGACATTTTGACACAATTCAGTTTTGGTGAAAAACGCTGATAGGTTTTTATTTTGTTCCTATGCGGAACAAAATTTTGAAATCTCAGAAGCTGTCATGAAATGGAATTGGTGTTTCCTAGCCAGCACAACCTATTCCCCTTTCTCTGCTCTCGTCCATTCTCCACTCTCTGTAACTAGCCTGAAAAAAAGAATATCTACTTACGGTACTTCTGAAACACTTCAAATCTCAGCTTTCTCCTGTCCTCTCCTTCCTGTTAATATTTTTTTCCTTCCTGTCTCAATGGAAGTCACAGCACCCAAATCTGTAAAGCATTATTTTTCCCTCAAACTCCTCCTGCAAATCATTTTGTGATCCTTGGATGATTTTAATGATGTTTTAATTTAACTCTAACTTTGTTACTCCCAGTAACACAGAACAAATTTGGGATAGAGTTTACACAAGGGAAGAAAAGATGAAACGCGTAAGCTGGTTAGATTTGCACTGAGAATCTGCACAAGGTATTCCAATCAACACAACTGAAAGTGAAGCTCTGGCCAGTAAAGCAGGGGTTCAAAAAGAAAACGCTGTGTTTGTAGGCAGTACCAGGCCAGCCACCAGCCATTTAAGATAGTGAAAGGAGCACTGCATTTGCTAACTGTGATCCCCTCATACACAGAGGGATGTGCCACTGGCTGGAAGGTGCTGTGAAGGGGGAAATGCGGGGAACCATATTGCTCAATTTCCTCCTCAGTAGCCTGTTGCCAGATGTTAGAGCTATAGCATTTCCTCACGCTGTAACCTACATGTTAGTAGGTCAGAAAGAAGTTTGGGGCTCAGTCCTCTCTCACTTATCCTATGTTTTCCCCTCCATAAAGAGGTACATTAGCATGCAGCAGCCATTGTAATATTAATTAAAAGCTACTATTGGTAACGAACATAAGAATGGCCGTACAAGGTCAGACCAAGGTCCATCTAGCCCAGCTTCCCATCTTCTGAGTGCGGCCAGTGTCAGAGACTGCAGAGGGAATGAACAGAACAGGCCAATTATTGACTGATCCATCCCTAGTTGACCAGTCTGGCACTCAGTGGTTTAGGCAGGCCCGCCGACAAGGGGGGCAAGTGCCCAGGCGCCCGGGTGATTTAAAAGGGCCCCGGGGGCCTCCGCCGCTGCCGGAGTAGCAGTGGCCTGGAGCCCCGGGCCCTTTTAAAATCGCCCGGGCAGGACGCAGGGCTCCTAAGCGCGCACGACCACTCTGGGGCCCAAGCTTTGGTGTGTCCCGTGCACCAGCGCGATTGACCAGCGCGGGCAGTCCTGGAAGTGACGGGCCCGTCACTTCTGCCCCGGGCCCTCCTCCCCTCAGGGATAGCCTGGAATTTCTGTCGGAGGGCCTGGGTTTAGGAACAGCCAGAGAATGGGACTGAGTCCCTGATCATCTTGGCTAAGGGCCCTATCCTCCATGAACTTATCGAATTCTTTTTTGAACCCAGCTATACTTTTGGCCTTTAATCACAGCTTTTATTTGTTATTGATCTTAGTAGGAAGACGTTTTAATTACAACAATTTGGAGTTTTGAATGCACTTACATCGCATGTACATCTGATGAAGTGAGCTGTAGCTCACGAAAGCTTATGCTCAAATAAATTTGTTAGTCTCTAAGGTGCCACAAGTACTTCTTAAACAGTGTCTCTTTTCCTCCCATTCATAAATCTAATATTTGGTGTCTGCGATATATCCCAGAGACTCCAGATTGAGACTGTCTCTGTGATATCGATTCTACTACTAATCACCACACATTCTCTTGTCCTAGTCAGTCATTTAGTAGCTCAATGGAAGAGATGAACTAAGACGGTAGCTGGTGGTGGCATTTAAAACAATATTACTGGTTTTCTCAAGTGGGTACCCACAGGCTAGGGAGTTTAGATTCACCACTAAAGACAGCTGTTACACTAACCCACTACCACCCTCTTAGAGGTAATACGTGCTCCCTAACTCTAGTTAATGTTGTCAAGCCTGTAAAGCGCATGAGAGATGGAACCCCAGAGCAGACATGCGGCTATTTAATTGCTATTTCTTGAGTTTTCCTTGTTCCATTATGTTTGAGTCAAATCAATCTCTCCCCCCAAAGTGATACTCTAATTATTAAAACATTAGAAGTGTTCAGTGAGTGCTGACCCTCCCTTCCTCTTACACTGACCTCGCCTCCTACACAGCTTTCATAAAACTAATTCTGTTTCGAATGAGATCTCAGTCTTAGCATTATCATACACTTTCCACACTGATGAGACTGAAGTGTTCCCTGCCTCATGTGCATTTCAATTCCCCCATCCCCTGCTGCTCCCAACAAGACTACAACTATCGAGTAGGCAGCCGTATTATCAGTAACAGAAACAAGCCTCTTGCCTAAGTGACCAAAGAGAGATGATAAAATATCATCCCATGCCAAAAAGTGAAGTCGTACAACACATACACAGTCAACATGCTTCTTTCCAGATGAATTTTCAGAATGCCAAGCTAAACTACATGGGGACAACATGGCTAGAGAGCCAATAGCTTTCCGTTAGGAAACTGTTGAAAACAAAGTATACCAAAGCTGAAGTTAGTTACTAAGGCTGCTACAAAATATGAAAACTAGTAATTCCACTGAAGTCACCAGGGCTACTCGTCTGCAGAAAGTAAGTTAAAAATCACACACACAAATGCTTTCAGGATCAGAGTCTTGGACTGTCGGCTCTGAAGTGGGAAATGGGTATTAATATAATGTTTATAATATGCCATGAAGAGATTAAATTTGCCATTGTTGTAGTTGTGTTGGTTCCACGCTATTAAAAGAGACAACCTGGGTGAGTTAATTTAACTCAGACCAACTTCTGTGGGTGAAAGAGACAAGCTTCTGAACTTACACTGAGCTCTTCTTCAGGTCTGACCTGAATCTCGTCTCTTTCACTAACAGAAGTTAGTCCAGTAAAAGATATTATCTTAGCTACCTTGTCTCTCATGTAAATCTAAGACACTGTATACAGGTTGATAATAGTAATAAAACACTTTACAGAAATCTAAGGTTTTGTATGTTCACTGCTTGCAAGGAGGGACTGATCAGTAAGATTCGGCAAGCTTTTCCACAAAGGAAGGAAAACCAGAATGCACTGGAAGTATCTCTGCTTCTTACATGTACTGTAGTAAAAAAGGTGTGGGAAATTAACATGCATTTGACCCACCACTATACTGCTGTATAATATTCCCAAAGCACAGTGGTAATATCAGTGCTTCTGTAGAAAAAAAATCACATCACAAGCTACATAAACACCACTTAAAGATAAGTCTTCAGAGGACTGGGGGTGGCATTCAGGAGAACCCACACATGCCTGAGGTCTGAGCCACATGCTTTTGCCTTTCTTCTGGATCTGCATGGGACACTAGAATTCATCCCTTTTGGCAGCTCCTTGCAGGGCTCTTTGGGGCTTTTCTTCTTTTTTGGTTTCCTTTGTCTTTGGAGTTTCCTTTTGAAGATAGGCTTTTGTAACCTGCTGGGAGGCATGTATGATTACTTTAAATTTCATTCTAATCCTAGTTATAAAAAGATGACAGGGTTACACTGCCTTCTATACAATCAGCAAGTTCTTCATCATAGATACCAGCTATATGTGAGTTAAAAGATTATGAAGTCCAAGAGTTCAGAATTGGGGTCTACAACTGTCATTTTAATGAAGAATCCTTCAACTTATACAGAAAACTAGTGTGAGAACATTGTGGATTTTTGATATGAAAGGTGATTTCCATATTTTTTAATTGCTAGTGTCCTATAAATAGAGGTCGGATGTTGAGGATACCACCTTGAGATTCAGAAGGAGTTATTACATTTTAGAAGAGTTGTACTTTTGCAGAACCAAATGCAGTTACAGATAATGAGTCATAACAAGAGATTGTTACTGTAAATATTCCAAGCATGAATATGTTAACAACAGCCCACTAATTGGAACCAATCCTACAGCCAGATACACAGAACTCTTACTGATGTCAATGGGAATTTTGAATGGATGAGAACCTAACACCAAGAGATGAACATCTGTTGTGACGTGGGATGTTAATATTAAATATAAGGGGGCCTTGCTTCAGATTTTGGCCATAGTTTTACAGTGGGTAATGCAGATATCTTGTCAAGTATCTCTGAGGTCTCAAACAGAATCGATGCAGGTGCCTTTATAATTACAATAGGCAGGAAACAAAATGATACAACCAAGTTTATCCATTAATTCTGAGTAAGTGATTAAGATACAAACACAACTTCTGATGCAGAAGTCAGTAGTAGCATTGGGCCATACTTAGATCCAGTCTATCACTGGCAGCTAGCTACCAGAACAGAAAACAGTCAAGATGTTGTCACTGGTGAAGTCCACCGGTGTTCTATTTTCTGAGATCCAAAATGGGCAAGGAAACTTTCGATAAAGAGAAACTCCTTGCTTTCTACCAGATTTGGCAGAACAACAGTGCCTTGGCACCAACAGGTTTTGTCACAAGGTTTTCCCATCTGCAACGTATTTTGAGTCCATAGGCTCAGATCAGGAAATTAGCAGCGTATCTTGGCTTTACACTGCTCTACCTTGTGTCCTTAAAAGAAGTAATTGTCCCATGAATCAGCAAGTGTTACAACTGTAGAGATCAGCTTATTTCTTTTTCTCAGTTTTCCTTAGACCTTTCAATCATAAAGTGGATCATACTGTATTAGGGAGCACGCCCACAAACAAGACAATCAGCAGCAGGTTTCCCAGAGCTCTGGCTTTTCTGCCGGGCCCCTGATTTTTGTATGTACTCTGTTTCCTGCTGACTCCAAGCTAAAACACTACTTACCCTTCCGAAATCTTTCACCCTGACCACCACTGTTTCAACAGAGCTTCAATCTGAGAACAGTCAGCTTTAAAAATATTCCCTCAATTTTGCCTTCAGACAGAGAAAATATAGCACCTGCATTGTGTCACTCTGCCGGCTTAGGCTATCAAACTTCTGTGTAAAGTTATCAAACCTTGCAGCCAAGGTAGGCGACAGGAAGAAAGACTATGGCCATCTTGCTGTGTGAAGTTCTGAAACTGCACAATGGGAGGGAAAGGGCGGGGGGGGGGGGAAGATAATCCATTTCTTTGATTTGGGGGATTTTCCCCCAGTGTCCTCAGCAGGGACATGTATGTGGGAATCATCAGTTTACTGCATCCCATCCAAAAGATTGAACTAAATCCTGCAAGTGTCTAGGTTATAGTATATGAATATGACACAGCATAAGTTCTCTCAGGAATCAGGACCTGATCCAAAGCCCACTGAAGACTCTAAAGCCCTGTTCCTTCACTGTAAGGCTTGTCTCACCCAACCACAAGTTTAACAAAGAAAAACAAAATATCTTAGCCCCAAATGGATGATCCTGATAAAGCCCCAACATAGAACGAGACTCTTCATAGGTATCCATCTGTGACGCTGGCTATACCGTTCTCCAAGGGAGTAGACAGACTACTCAAAA
The DNA here is from genome assembly GCF_965140285.1 of Lepidochelys kempii. Lineage (NCBI taxonomy): Eukaryota > Metazoa > Chordata > Testudines > Cheloniidae > Lepidochelys > Lepidochelys kempii. The sequence goes on along the minus strand of NC_136388.1, from coordinate 96,373,569 downwards.
GAAGCCCTCAGACAAAATTTCCAACAAAAAAAAGATCTTTCAGGAAAGAATTACCTAAAAAACCATCTGCTTTGCCACTGTCACCCCTATTCCACACACACAATCTCCCTCCCTTTCTTCCCCTCCCTCCCCCCGGCCCACTCACACACACTTCTCAATACCCCACAGGTAAGGAATCAGACTGAAGGGAGTTGGTCAAAATGTTCATCCTTAGATAAACATGTACTTAACAGAGCCTATTTCTTGAATACATAACTCAAATTGAAAGGGAACTATTTCTGATGGCCAAACTACTACAGCAAGAACGAAGAGCCTTATGCAGCATTCTTAGAGCACCCAAGACTCCCCGTGAAGCCAAAGGGAAATTTGCAGTCAGAAGGAAAGCAAGCTCAGGCCCTGCATTTGTGCAAAGGGGGCAGTCAGGGTGCGCACTTTGGTTCTTCAAAATGAAATGAAACAGCCAGAGTATTTGGTACAGGCATGGATGTAAATCCAGCTATGCAATTGGACTCTGAGTTTATATCCCACCACTGATGGAGATGTATCTTGCAGCTTGTCTAATACTCATTTTTAGACAAGAAATCAATGTTTGCATCTTAAATGTTTTCATATCTGCTGAAGCATTTTCTACAATTTAAAGGTGCATATGCCCTGCTTCATGGCACTAATTCACATTGATTACTTAGGCTGAAATACCTGTTCTTCTGGTACTGACTAACTATTTTTAAAAGCAGCTGCTGTGGTTACAGGTAAGTAGTTATAAATAGGGGCACTAACAAGAGTTGAGGCTAACACTTGCTTCCCTCTCCAAAGAGGATGCAAGGAGAGCAGTTATTTTTAAATTAGAGACAATTGTTCCCTCTGTTATAGTCCCTTACTGGAGTTTGCACAGGTGTAACTGAATAGACAATTTGACCTAAATACTTAACACAAGCAGCGAACACTTCCTATGCATGTCTTGTTATTTCCTAGCCAGGTTCCACATCCAGTGACTCAACTTTTCATGTTGAATTACAACATTCTATTGTAATCAGGACCTATTTCATGGACCCAGTTAAGAGCTGGTGTAAATAGAGGTAATTCCACAGACTTCAATGGAGTTTGATCTGCTTATATTAGCTCTGAAATTGACCTTACAAGTCCAGTTTAAAAACAATGGGGAAGGGAGAGTTTTATTTTGAGAATAAATAAGAGTTTTCCTCTTGGATACAAAGTTTCAAAGTATAAAGAGAAAGATTGATATTCAATTCACACTATGAAAACAATTTGCGTTGTCACTCAGTGTGGAACCATAGTATTCTGAGAGCTTTGTTTATATCCGGTTCTTAAACTCCACAATATATTTGAGAGAACAAGGGATGCAGGAAAATCTCTCCAAAACAAACCATGTGAATTTACATAAATATAACTGTGCATCATCCTTGCCAGGACGGGTTAGCCAACCCAGAAGCATAAAGAGTGTACACATATATACAATGGCAAACCTTCCTCTAGTTTGCAATCAGAGTACAGTTCTGATACACAGATAGAACAGCCAGCCCATTTTGAGAATGGCGGTCTCCGTTTTAAACGTTTCGTTAAGAATGCCATCACTGTCAGTCACCCCAAGAAACCTCCAACCGTTTTGAAGAAAAACTCATTCAAATAGGAAATCAGTAGCCTTTGAAGAGAACTTCCATGCAGAAACTGATCAATATTATCTCCTTATCACTACATTGGGGTACACTTCAGAAGCTCAAAGAAAACAACTATAGCCACGCACTGCTACAAAGATATCAAGCTTCCTGTAAATATTATCTCCTTATGTTGTCTCTAATATGATTTTTGATATATTAGTCAATTTAAGTTTAGATCTAGATTAAGAGAGAAGACACTAATGCCAGTTCTAAAGTGTGCACAAAAGACTCATGCAAATGTAGTTTTCCTTTGGGGTTTTAACATATACACTTTATGGTATATGCTCAGAGACACGTGTGTGTGTGTAACTCAGTCTCAGTTAGTTATATGTGTTTGCCTCAATGTTTTGAAATATGAGTATGCCACGCAAACTATACATACGCACCAGAAAGTGTAAGATAAAGATAATGATTTGCAGACTGAATAAAACATTAAACACTTAAGTTACATCGAAAATTTGGAAATGTTACACTAAAGAGCAAGCATTACAGAATCTTCTTGTTTAAGATTATAATGCAGTTCTAAATCATGCAAAGCAACTCCTTGGAATGCAGGAACCTTTCACTCTGTATTGCTTGTTAAGTTATTTTGAGACCGTTTTGGTAAACAAAGCCATTGACAAAAAATGGTTGTTACCAGACTTTTACAGTGAAGTATATTTTTAAAAGGAAAGACCATTCAGTGTAAGAATTTTTTCTTTGGAAAGTGTAGTTTTTTATGACACATCGGGATTATGAATTTTCATATTTTCCACCAAAAGCAATTCAATAAAAATATTTTAAAACAATATTCTGAAGACAATAGATACCATATAACAAGAGGAAACAAAAAACTTCGTTTAAAAAGCATATTAAACGCAAAAACAGGTTTGCACGATGCAATGTTTTTATCACGACTTTAGAAGCCAAGAAACTAAAAAGTTAAAAAAAGGAATACATGAAAAGGATGTCAGCCTTGAAACTGAATTACCTGGCTTTGGTCAAGATGTGCTAGGACTGCTAAAAACAAATAAATAACATACCAGAAAACTTGTGGGTTTTTTTTTAAAAGCCAGAAACAGTTTTTTTCTTCATGGAAGGTTAAAAACATGGCATAATTCACCTGTAAGAGCCCAGTGGCTCCACTCTATCACATAAATAAATATTTAAGGCTGTTGATAGATATATTGGAAATGGGTAGCAATGTTCCTTATTAAAAAGATCCAGTAGGCACAGGCGACTTTCCCAAATGCACTCGTCCAGTATTCCACATGAGACAGGCCCTAATACAGACTAATCGCCGGTCACATTTAACCTTGTGTGTCAAGTCCATTAAAGCCTGACACCTGCGATTGGCTGCTTGTATGCTCTACACGGCCAACAGCAGATTTGTGTTAATTGTTATTAAGCAAAACGCTGCTCTTGTTCTGGGATCTAGTCGGCCACGTTGCACGCAGCCCAAGGTGTGTACTAACCCCATGGACACGGCCCGCGTGTGGGGGAAGGGCTCTTCATGGAAACCCTGCACCAGCCTTGTGAGGGAGCGGGGAGAAGCAGCAGCAGCATCTCCCCCTGGTTACCAGCAGTCCCCCCACCCCACCCCTCCGATGCATTCTGTCCTGCCGCTGCGCGTCTCCCCAGCCACGCCACAGAGCTGCACAGCGAACTAATCCGCCGGCGGCTCCCCACAACTCCGCTCCTCCTCCTCCCCCGTCTCCATGGCAATTGTTACCCAGTTTACATCCAGGAGCAAAACCCGGCCACTGCCTGGCAAGAGCTGGCCAAGGGGCGGGGGGTGTGAATCTGATACATAGCATCCCCCCCCCACACACACCCCCACACGCGCCCCTACCTCCCCGGTGCAGATTACAACAGGGGACCCGCTGCCGCTGGCTGGGGGGCGCAGGGGCTTTCGGCTCCCTGTTCGCAGCCTGTGACCCCCCCCTCCCCGGGGCCAGGGAGCAGACTAGCATCGCAGGGGTCGCGGCCTGGGGGATCGCTCCCAAGCTGGCCGCGCACCTGATTGCAAAGCCAGCCCGGATCCGGCTCGAAACTGGGGCGGGGGGAACTTCTCGGGGCGACGCATCCAGCACTGCGGGCCCCATGGCAGCCCCATTTGCCTCCCCACCCCTCCCCCCCCCATTGCTGCGAGCACAGAAGCGAATTATCCTCCCTCCCGTTCACACACACTATTGACACCCGGTCCAGGCACCTGGCGCTACCCGATGGCCGGAGAGGGGCAGCACTCACCGCGCCCCCCCGGCGGGATGCTGCTCTCACCCCCCCCCCAGCAGGCCCCCCCCCGATCAAGCAGAGGTTGGGGGGGGGTGTTGTGTGTGTCCCCCTCCCCCCGCCAGGTCACCAGGAGGGACGCACGATGCATGGAGCAAGCCGGGTTCATGCGAGGCAGCAGGCTCGGGCGGACTTACCCTTGGAAGCATCTTTCTCTTCTTTGGGCTTGATCACCTTCCCGCTCATAGATCCCAGCTTGCTCGGCGAGATTCCCCCAGGAGACTCGCGGACCGCGGCCGGCCGGACCCCGAGAGAAACCTCGGCGGGGGGGGAAAGGGGGGGCGAGGGGGGAGGAGAAGGGGAGGGGATCCTGGAAGCAAAAATAAAAATAAATAAATCAATCTCTCCTCCTCCTCCTCCTCCTCCTCCTCCTCGGCCGGTGCGGAGTCTCCCCGCCGCTGCACCAGAGAGGAGACGGGGTGGGGTGAGTGACGGGGCCGCTCGGGCAGAGTCTCCCCCCGGCCCTGCTCTCCGCCCGCCGCCCCACCTGTCCCGGCTGCACGGAGCAGACCCCTCCCCGGCTCCGGGCGCCCGGGGCGGGGGCAGCCCAGAGGGGCGGCGGGGGTGGGGGGGATGGAGCAGACCGGAGGGGGGGGTGATGGGTGCGGGATGAGCTCGCCGCATCCCCCCGCAGGAGGAAGGCGCGGGCACACAGCGGAACGGGGTCGCCGCCGGCCGGGGGAAGGCCAGGACAAGGGAGGGGACCCGCCGCCCCTTCCCCGCTGCCCTCCGCCCCAGGGATCCCGCAGGCGAGTGGTGGCCGGGAGGGGGCTGCTGGCCAGGACGCGGGCGCTGCTGGCCAGAGCCTCGGGAGACCCTCCTGCTAGAAACGGGCGGGGGTGGGGGGGTTCAGGCGAGGAGATCCTGCCCCGTCCCACCCCCACCTGCGGGCAGGGGACCCGGCCCCAGCGCTGACGAGCGGGGCCTTTGTGAGCACGCCAGCAGACAAAGCCCCCAGCGCAGGCTCCTGGTGCTCTGTATTCACGGTAGCCCCAGCCAGCGTCAGCTCCCCCTCCCCACACTCGCACCTCTGTCCGCGGGGGGGGGGCGGTGCTCTCGCCTCCCCCTCTCCCCAAACCGGGGCACCGATCCTGGGAAGGCAGCGGGGTCTGGGATAACCGCGTGCGGCAAGAACTCCCCCCCCCCCAAAAAAATAATCTCCCGCCTCCTGCTTAGATCGCCGCCGGGGGCCGCCTGGCCTGTTCCCAGGGGTGAGCCCGAGCTGGGGCTGCGAGCGACCAGCCTGGACCAGGGCGAGCCCGGCGGGGTGCGGGGGCCCCGGCGCAGGGAGCGAGGCTTGCGGAGCGGGCTGCCAAATCCCAGGCGAAGGGGAGAGAGACGCGCGCCAAGCAGGGGCTGGGAACGGGCTCGGCGACATAGGGGGGCTGGAGCCGGAGCTGCTAGACCGGGGTGCGACCAGCCCCAGGGGCCAGGTGCTCCGGGGATTTTTAGGGGTTGTTGTAACCAAACTCTTGCCTAGGAAGGGGAGCTGTAGCTAAACCAGCACAGAGGCCTGGCTCGACCCCAGCTGGGAGGCGAGTATGCCACCCCCGCCCTCCCACGCACCCACCGATTCGATTCAGTGGATACGAACCAGGCCAGGGACTGGGCGCGCTGGGTTAGGAGTAGGGAGCCGGAGGCTGGAGATCACGCAGGAGCGGGACCCTGTTGCTGCAGGCAAACGGAAACGCAGCAGCAGCTGCGGGGGGGGGGGGGGGGGAGTTGAGCCTGAAAGGTGGCGAACCTCAGGGGCAGGGGGGAGCGTTTTTCTGCAAAGATCCGCGTGCTAACGGAGCAGCTCCCCGAGTGATCGGGGGCCGCGTGGAGCGCACAGGGGTGCGGTGTAAGCTATAGCAGGGGAAGGGAGGGTTTAGCTGCATCCCACGGGTACTTCTGAGAAGGATCAGACGAGCTCCGGGGCATGTAGGCTTCTAGGAAGCCACAAGCAGACCATCGACAGCCCCTCTCCCATTTCACGCTGACACCGTCCGGCCAGTTTTCCTCCACACGTTTGTGAGGGTCTCTCTTTCCCCCTTCTTCGGAGATCGTGGCTGTTTTGAAGGCGCCCAATGGAGCAAAAGGCAGTGTCCCCCTTGCGCCTTATGCGTCTGGGTGCTATATAAAGAGAGACACGTCTATGCACTGGCTGCAGCTCATAAATAAGAGGTTTGGGTTACCTACGTGCCGCACGAGCCTTGGTTCTGAACTTTCCCTTCCTCTCCGGGAGTTGATTGAACACGGCTAGAGAAACACGAACGGCGCTTCTTAAACCTGCCACCAACTGCTCTTACCTTTCCCAAGCCCTCTGCTGCAGTCCTGGCTCAGGCAAAACCACGCTGAGGAGGTGACACCTGGGAGCTTCGCTAGACTAAGGAGCGCGGGCTACCGGACCTATTGTCTGCCTCGGGGGGAGGGGGGGGGGTGTTCTTCGTCTCCTTCAGCGACCCTTCTGTATTTTTTTAAACCAGGGTTTCCGGAAGAACCGTGAGCTTGGGAGTCTTGCGTTGGAAAGTGCATTAGAAAAGGCTGAATTCTGCAGTGCACACAGCATTCCCCTCTGGGTCTCTTCTACTCATTTCGCATAGTGCGCTTTCAGAGTCTAAAACGTGTGTGTGTGTGTGGGGGGGGGGCTGTGTTGTTGTTAAGCCACTCAGCACGTTGAAGATGCAGGCAGGGAACTATAGTCTCGTGTCATGCATTTCCCACCCAATCCTGTAAAGTCTCCCTTTGCTTCGCGTCACAATTCGCAGTACGAAAATCACACGGCCTGGAGCTTAGCTGAAGCAAGAAACGGGCACCCCACGGTCAACTCTGGCGAGGTCTGGGCAGAATTCTAACTTCATTTTCCACGTGGACCAAGCAACCAAACCCCGCGCTCATGGATGGTCCTGACAGGTGCCATTTCTGGCACGATCTCTACGTTTCCTGTCACCCAACAGGAGCTGCGCCCCGTAGCAGAAATCAGCAGAGAGCTGCCCTGTGCACACTGGGTTTCTGAACACTTAATACACACAAACGGCGATGATTCTATATTTAGACTGAAGAGTCTTTGCAGATCACAAAGCAGAGCTACCCAGCCTTCCTAGGGGGTTCTTAAAAACATCTTCCCCAAAGCCCCCCACCCGGAGAGGGCGTTCAGAGGTAAAAAGTCTTCAAACTGGGATCCCTAAAGCACCTCAAATGTATCTCCAGGTCCCCAGCCAAATGGCCCGATCCGCGGAGAAACCGAACCGGGGCTACAGGCATTGAGATCCCTTGGAAATCGGGCCACTGGTGGAGGTGCCCCGTTTCATGACCAGCCGTTTCAAGTGCCCAGCGGAGGAAGCAGGAGGAGAATCCGCCCCCCAGAAGACACCCCCCCAAGGCGTTCACCCTCAAACGGTTCGTTCCCCCCAAGCAATGAAAGTCCATCGGCTTGGACTCAGTCCACTTCACGCACACGTTCTCCTTGGGTCCCTCTTCCAGCTACACACCAGCGCCTAATGTCAAGCGCCCACTACAGCAGTGTCTTCCTTCCTTCTCTTCCCCCACCCCCTATCGTGACAAGGGATAGACTAAAACGGGCAGGAAGACGTGTTTCAGGACGAAAGGAGACTAAGGAGTGCCCAGACACCTCCCCTTAACCCCATTTACCTGGGGTCGCTGAGCCTCCGCCTCACCTATGCTTAATTAGGGACCGTATTGCGTCCGCTCTCGGAGAAATCGGAGTGTGGCGAGATGTACACACAGAGCGAAGCGAAGCGAAGCTACTGGGGTCCCGGAGTCCAGGAGTTCGGTTCCACAGATCACCGGGAGGTGGAGAGCAGAGCGGCGGTTAATTCAGAGCAGCCCTTTAGAAGAAGGGGAAGGCGTCCCCGTGCACGGTGCAGCAGGTCGCCTTGGTGCCGATTTACACGCCGCTTGCCCGCGCTCAGCGGTTCGCCCTCGTGTTGTGGTTGCTCTGCCTGGTGGGTTTCTCTCACCTACCTTACGCTGGAGACGTGTTGCGAAGCCCTGCCGGGGAGAGCCACCCGCCAAATCCCGCACCGCTGAGCGGAGCGAGCGCCGCCAAGCCCCCGGGGAACTCGCGAGCCTGCCCCACGCACGTGCTTCTCCGCCCCGCTCCACGCGCTCGGGTCCAGCCCCTCGGCCGAGCCCAGCCTCCAGGTCGCGCTGAGAAGGGGGAAGCGGCAAGGTAGTGGCAACTGCAAATCGGCGGGCCGCCTGCCCCCGGAGAGTGGGAAGTCACAGGGTCTCGCTAAGTGCGGCTATTTTTAGTGGGGCTGAATTCCTCCCCCACTTCTGTGACTTTCCAACTCGCCCTCGGTGCAGAAGACAGCTGTGGGCAGAGCCCTGCGAGGAAACACACTGGGGGGGGGGGTGCAGGAGAAGATGGGGAGAGAGAAACGGAGGGACCGCTGTCTGGTTCACGCGGCTGCTCCGGTTGCTTCTCTCCCCCGGGAGCTGCCGAGCCCCGCAGCCATGGGCGCGCCGCAATGGGGAACGGGGCCCGTCAGCGCGGCCTGAAACCCGATCGGCTGGGTGACGCGAGGAGGTGAAATCGCCAACAGGTGTTGCGCGGGCTCGGGCATGGTCCGAGCTGAGACCCCGGCGCTCGGGCCAGGGGCGAGTGTCGCCCGTGGGATTGCCGACCCCACCCCATCTGTGCTCCCGGGCGCTACGGAGCCGGGATTTCAAGGGAGAACTGGGGGCCTGCCGCATCCGGATCGCTTTTGCAGGCTGCGGGGGGGGGGGGGGGCAGCCATTCCTTCCGCCCCAGGTCTAGCTGCAGGAGCCCGCTTGTTTCCCCTGCCTCTGATCTGTGCTGACTTTGTACGGATCCGTTAGCCGGGACGGCAAAAAGTCAACCCCCTCCACAACCCCCCCAAAAAACCAACTAAGCACTGAAATGATTATCCGCAGGCTGGCTCACTGGACGGGACAAACCCAAACACTTAAAAGGCACTGCGCTGGACTTTTCTTTTACACCAGTGAAATGCCATTGCAAATGCTTGATTTACACCAAAGCCCATGAGAGGAGAACCAGCCCCATTTAGATTATGGCTCAAATGTTAGGACAAAACCAAGACTGATGTTCCTGTTAACATTTATAAACGGATTCCCCTCCCCCCCTTAAAAACACACTAAGCAGAAAATTAATTGCCAGCCCTTCAGCCAGGGAGTTATTCCCCCCCCCCCTTCCTACTGTTTACTTTCGCTATAATAATTTCAATTCACTGGGTTTGGAAACAGAATGGATCTGACAGCCTCAGCTTTACAGGGACTCAATAAGCTCTCTCATGCTTTTACACTTAGGGGTGTTCAGGGGTTTCTAACTGAACGGTGCTTTTGCTTGAGCCTGTCAGCATGACACTTCTATAAACCCCTGACTATGGAAACGTAACAGAGGGCAGGGGAAACACATTGACCCAAGCTAGAGCAGAGAAATACAGTCAAGGGGACAGCCAGATCAATGAGTAAGAGGAACGGTGCAAGAGTCCATTCTCTATGGCCCAGAAGGGCCAGAGTTTTGATAAGTGGCCAGTGAATTTGAGAGTCTCAGTTTATGGCTGACCAAAGTGAGACATCTGAGACCCAGTTTCCAGAGGTGCTGAGCACCTGCATCTCCCCTGGATTCCAAGTAGACTTGTGGATGAACTACACCTCAATGACAGGTCAGGCACCCAAAATAAGAACAACCCCCCCCCCTCCCCCCAGAGTGGCTCATCTAAACAGTGTCAGAGGCAAGGATGTGCATAAGTCCCAACATTCATGTTTGGAGCAAAATTAAAATTTGAATTTTGGGGGCGGGAGGTAGTCTTAAAAAGGCAAGAGCTAGGGAAAGCTGTATAACTAGAGGAAACCACAGTAAAAGTATGCAAATCAGTGTATCCAAAAATAGGAACATATTTAGGGGTGGTAGTAAGTGAACCACTAACAAGGGGCTTTTGATGTTGGATATCCACCTTCTTAAGGTTCATAAGGCTAAAGCTTAAAAAGACCACCAGGATCAGCTAGTTGGATCTCCTAGGTAACAAGGCTGCACAAGTTAAAGGCAGAAGGTAAGTCATGGTAGGGTCTCTCAGCACACCTATGCGTGCACACCACATTCTGAATCTGTGAGCCAGTACCAGTGCAGCCCAATACCAGGTTGGGCCATTTAGAAGTTAGCAGTGGCATGACAGGTGGGCATATCCTGGGTGGTGTGCTAGATTGGGGAGGGGGGGCCCGCAGGAGAATCTGTCTGGCCAGAAAAATGCCACCAGAACATTCTGCACTGGGAAGCTAGGCATAGACCTGGACTAAATCAGAACTTGTTATGGAGGTATAAGCCTTAATTGCGTTTATATAACATAACTGACAATTGACATCCAAATAATTGTCCATATTGTTCATAAAATGTACATTCAAATTTTAGAATATACCCCTAAATAAATCTTTATATAAAAGAAGGGTACACGCAACTCTAGCTACACTTTCTTTCCAGTTCCTGTGGATCAGTATCACTTCAAAATTCTTTTCTTAGATGCACTGGTGTTTATGGTATGAGAATTCACCTCTTTAATCCCCTTGAGCTCCCCATTCACTCTTTTAAAGCCCTCAGGCAAATGAGATTAGCTGGCATGATTATGGTCCTGAGCCTTTTCCCTTTGAATTCCATAATAAAACCCTCATTGACTTCAACTGGAGCAGGATTGGGTCCTAAATCTGAGAGTCCAAACAGGATAAAGTCTCTCTAATACCATTTTCTCTTTCCTTTCCCGATGACATTATTGCATTTAGATGGGAACTGGGAGTATTCATTACTTTGTGATCAAAGCAAGTATGTGACAGTCAGCCATATCCAATGTTTTACTACCACCGTTTCTGAAGTCTACTTGTAAAACACATCCAAACAAATCCATCACACTTTTTTCGTTAGGTCCTGATACATTTCAATTATAGCAGCAGTGTCATTAGAGTCAATGTGAGTTTTGTCATAAAATCATTCCCTTAAAAAGAGAGGATTGTGAATGGTTTGCTCTAGTTGGTAAACACAACATTCTGGCCAAAATATGCCCTATTTTCTGTCAGTTTTTAAAGATCCACCTTGTATCCACTAAAAGGATCCCCAGTGGACTTATCATAGAATCATAGAATATCAGGGTTGGAAGGGAGCTCAGGAGGTCATCTAGTCCAACCCCTTGCTCAAAGCAGGGCCAATCCCCAATTAAATCATCCCAGCCAGGGCTTTGTCAAGCCTGACCTTCAAAACTTCTAAGGAAGGAGATTCTACCACCTCCCTAGGTAACACATTCCAGTGTTTCACCACCCTCCTAGTGAAAAAGTTTTTCCTAATATCCAACCTAAACCTCCCCCACTGCAACTTGAGACCATTACTCCTTGTCCTGTCCTCTTCCACCACTGAGAATAGTCTAGAACCATCCTCTCTGGAACCACCTCTCAGGTAGTTGAAAGCAGCCATCAAATCCCCCCTCATTCTTCTCTTCTGCAGACTATACAATCCCAGTTCCCTCAGCCTCTCCTCATAAGTCATGTGTTCCAGACCCCTAATCATTTTTGTTGCCCTTCGCTGGACTCTTTCCAATTTATCCACATCCTTCTTGTAGTGTGGGGCTCAAAACTGGACACAGTACTCCAGATGAGGCCTCACCAATGTTGAATAGAGGGGGACGATCACATCCCTTGATCTGCTCGCTATGCCCCTACTTATACATCCCAAAATGCCATTGGCCTTCTTGGCAACAAGGCCTTGTTCATTCATATCCAGCTTCTCATCCACTGTCACCCCTAGGTCCTTTTCCGCAGAACTGCTGCCTAGCCATTCGGTCCCTAGTCTGTAGTGGTGCATTGGGTTCTTCCGTCCTAAGTGCAGGACCCTGCACTTATCCTTATTGAACCTCATTAGATTTCTTTTGGCCCAATCCTCCAATTTGTCTAGGTCCCTCTGTATCCTATCCCTGCCCTCCAGCGTATCTACCACTCCTCCTAGTTTAGTATCATCTGCAAATTTGTGGAGAGTGCAATCCACACCATCCTCCAGATCATTTATGAAGATATTGAACAAAACCGGCCCCAGGACCAACCCCTGAGGCACTCCACTTGACACCGACTGCCAACTAGACATGGAGCCATTGATCACTACCTGTTGAGCCCGACAATCTAGCCAACTTTCAACCCACCTTATAGTGCATTTATCCAGCCCATATTTCCTTAACTTGCTGACAAGAATACTGTGGGAGACCATGTCAAAAGCTTTGCTAAAGTCAAGAAACAATACATCCACTGCTTTCCCTTCATCCACAGAACCAGTAATCTCATCATAGAAGGCGATTAGATTAGTCAGGCATGACCTTCCCTTGGTGAATCCATGCTGACTGTTCCTGATCACTTTCCACTCATGTAAGTGCTTCAGGATTGATTCCTTGAGGACCTCCATGATTTTTCTGGGGACTGAGGTGAGGCTGACTGGCCTGTAGTTCCCAGGATCCTCCTTCTTCCCTTTTTTAAAGATTGGCACTACATTAGCCTTTTTCCAGTCACCTGGGACTTCCCCCATTCGCCACGAGTTTTCAAAGATAATGGCCAATGGCTCTGCAATCACAGCCACCAATTCCTTTAGCACTCTTGGATGCAACGCGTCCGGCCCCATGGACTTGTGCATGTCCAGCTTTTCTAAATAGTCCCTAACCACCTCTTTCTCCACAGAGGACTGGCCATCTACTCCCCATGCTGTGATGCCCAGTGCAGCAGTCTGGGAGCTGACCTTGTTAGTGAAGACAGAGGCAAAAAAAGCATTGAGTACATTAGTTTTTTCCACATCCTCTGTCATAGGTTGCCTCCCTCATTCAGTAAGGGGCCCACACTTTCCTTGGCTTTCTTCTTGTTGCCAACATACCTGAAGAAACCCTTCTTGTTACTCTTGACATCTCTTGCTAGCTGCAGCTCCAGGTGAGATTTAGCCCTCTGATTCCATTCCTATATGCCCGAGCAATATTTTTATACTCTTCCCTGGTCATATGTTCAACCTTCCACTTCTTGTAAGCTTCTTTATGATGAAGATCTGCTAGGATTTCACCGTTAGGCCAAGCTGGTCGCCTGCCATATTTACTATTCTTTCGACACATCGGGATGGTTTGTCCCTGTAACCTCAACAGGGATTCCTTGAAATACAGCCAGCTCTCCTGGACTCCTTTCCCCTTCATGTTAGTCCCCCAGGGGATCCTGCCCATCCGTTCCCTGAGGGAGTCAAAGTCTGCTTTCCTGAAGTCCAAGGTCCGTATCCTGCTGCTTACCTTTCTTCCCTGTGTCAGGATCCTGACCTCAACCAACTCATGGTCACTGCCTCCCAGATTCCCATCCACTTTTGCTTCCCCCACTAATTCTTCCCGGTTTGTGAGCAGCAGGTCAAGAAAAGCTCCCCCGCAGTTGGCTCCTCTAGCACTTGCACCAGGAAATTGTCCCCTACGCTTTCCAAAAACTTCATGGATTGTCTATGCACCGCTGTATTGCTCTCCCAGCAGATATCAGGAAAATTAAAGTCACCCATGAGAATCAGGGCATGCGATCTAGTAGCTTCTGCGAGTTCCTGGAAGAAAGCCTCATCCACCTCATTCCCCTGGTCCGGTGGTCTTTAGCAGACTCCCACCACCACATCACCCTTGTTGCTCACACTTCTAAACTGAATCCAGAGACACTCAGGTTTTTCTGCAGTTTCGTACCGGAGCTCTGAGCAGTCATACTGCTCCCTTACATACAGTGCTACTCCCCCACTTCACCATTCCTATTCCTGATTAATCCACAGAGGCCCCTTCAATGGCAGACAGTTTACTGTGCTAAATATTCTTATTTTTGATGACCAACAAGCAACTGCTGTATGTAGTCCAACCCTGATATTCTATGATTCTATGCAAATAGAGGTCTAACTAATGGATAGCATGGAGATTGCAGCTTAATTTCACTAAATAATTCAGTCAAGTAAACACCACAGCAGCCCTTAGCAGATAGTGATAATAGATAATGATCATACACACACCGTAAATCTCTCACCTATTTAACATGAATAGTTTCCAGTTAAATTAATGAACATTAAGCCTTCTGTGCTACCACTCTGATACTTGGGTTTATTTCCCTAGGCTACGTAAGGTGTTCAGTGCCTGAAAGATGGAGTGTCTCCCATGGCTCTGCAGTGACCCAGCTCAGACTCATAGACTTTAAGGTCAGAAGGGTTGGGAGTTGCAAAGGAAATTCTAAACTAGGAGGGCTGAAGGTGGCCTGGAGGGAGGAGGCAGGAGAGTCCTTAGTGCTGGGGATCAAAGTCTTACAAAAACTATTGAATATCTAAAAATAGAATTCTATACATGTCTCAAAGTCTTTTACCCATACTCCAGTCCTGCTGATGAATTAGATTAGTCACCATCAAAATACAACCATCCTCTCTGTAAGAAAGAATCACATGAACTTGGTGTTTAAGTGAAAATCTTTACAATGAAAGCTTCTCAGTTGTGATTTAATACAGAGAGATCTTATTATAAAAAGGGATATAAAATCCAAAAGTCACTTCATTCACTGGTATCAGGTGTATTAAACACTTTCACAGGAGGTCTGTTTTAGATCCTTTATTTAGTGGGATATGTAGTTTATTTTTTTAATGCCAAAACATTTTTGAAAATAGAAATATCCACTCAATGTGCAGCAGCAGCCAAAAAAGGGAACAGAATGTTGGGAATCATTAAGAAAGGGATAGCTAATAAGACAGAAAATATCATATTGCCTCTATATAAATGCATGGCACACCCACATCTTGAATACTATGTGCAGATGTGGTTGTCCCATCTCAAAAAAAGATACATTGGAATTGGAAGAGGTTCAGAAAAGGTCAATAAAAATGATTAAGGGTATGGAACAGCTGCCATATGAGGAGAGATTAATAAGAATGGGACTTTTTGTGTTGGAAAAGAGATGACTAAGGGAGGATATGATGTTTATAAACTCATGACTGGCATGGAGAAAGTAAATAAGGAAGTTTTATTTACTCCTCAAAACACAAGAACTAGGGCTCACCAAATGAAGTTAATAAGCAGCAGGTTTTAAAACAAGAAAGGAATTTTTTTCCCCACACAATGCACAGTCAACCTGTGGAACTCCTTGCCAGAAGTTGTTGTGAAGGCCAAGACTATAAAAGGATTCAAAAAAGAGCTAGATAAGTTCCTAGAGGAGAGGTCCATCAATGGCTACTAGCCAGGATGGACAGGGATGGTGTCCCTAGCCTCTGTTTGCCAGAAGCTGGGAATGGGTGACAGGGGCAGAGCACTTGAGGATTACCTGTTCTGTTCATTCCCTCTGGGGCACCTGGCATTGGCCACTGTTGGAAGACAGGATACTGGGCTAGAGGGACCTTTGCTCTGACCCAGTATGGCCGTTCTTAAACATCGGCAGGAAAGAAATAGTGAAAGATTCATTTGTGGGATGCTGGTGGTGAAAAAGTCATTGGGCGAATGGAGCATTTATGAAATTATTAACAAGCTGTATGTAATACTGTTTGTGATTGAGCTTTTAAAACTCTGAACTTATCTGCAGAGTTTACACAGATTTTCACTGAGGCACAGAAACTCTGAACAGACCTGCCTAGTAACTTTTCCGTCTTAAAATCCTGCCCACATCACTTCTAACAGGGGACAGCTTGATTACCTATTCTTCTGTAAGGATGGGTCCACTCTCCTTACCTATATGCCAGTTTATCTAAAATAAAGATGCCAAACTATGATGGGCAGCTGTAGAATTGCAAGTGCCATCCCTTCTTTCCAAATTTGTGACAGCAATGCCACAGTGACACCAGTGTTTCTGTACATCTGATCACTGTTTATCACCTGCATGCTAAAACAGAATACCAAACAGTGAGGAAAGACACAGGGCTTGCAAGCCTTTTAGGGTGCTTTATAGAGAGGTTTTCCAGGCACCCACTGCAACCTATTAAGAACATATGAAGTGACATAAGAGAACTGATTGCTGGCACTCTGTAGTAAGTAAGTCCAAGGCAGACATTAGCAGGAAGGGCCTAGTTAAAGTACAATTAAGTCAAGGACATAATGTTCAAAATGCAAGTGGTTCACTTGCCTTGAGAAGCAGATGACTAACCAAAACTTCGTGACTTTTATCTGGTTAGCCTTTTGGAGGCTGATGTTTCTGCCCTCCCGACCCCAACGATTTCCTTTTATTTCCTGTTCAGGAGAGAAATGAGTGTAAACAAATGCAAGGTCAATAAAAGGTGTCCATGCAGTAGCTGCAGCTACTGCATCACTTTTCACATTAGCTTTATTTCGCACAGCCCTTAGCGTCTGCATATTGGACATTTGATTATTTTTCTGCACGGCAGCCAATGCTGAGAGAGCACAGTAGATCTGACAAGCTCCTCTCCCCCTGCAGCACAGTTTAAGATTAGTGTTTCTTTGTAAGCTTTGCTAAAAGCTTACAAAATGAAGAGTGATCGCCTATGTGGGTGGGGAGGGAAGGGAAGAAAAGAAAGGGAAACTTGACATGCCTGTAAAACTTCATTTAATCCCAACACTCCAAAACAAAAATCACCTGAATTGAAAACAAAAGCATCCAGAATTCTGCATGAAGCGCAGCTACGGTATCACTTGGCCTGGCAGCTTGTGTTGACCTGCAACCTTGCTTAAAGGGTGTCAGGATGCTGCCTTCTCTAAAGACAAACAATCCTTTCTGCCTCTTAAGATTTGATGGGGATTAACCATGACAGGTTGGTACTGGGTTTTGGCAGAGGTAAGTGGGAAAGTTTTGTGAACCTTGTCAAAAGCTCATGGAAGGTTCATTTTGAGAGATGGCAGGTAGAAGTTTGGGATGGTTCTTATTCTAGCCAAGCCAGTCCAGTCCCTCAGGCAGGTCACAAGAGAGACTGGTGGTCCCATACTCCTCATGCAAGGTCACAAGCACAGCTCAATGTGACCATCTTTGCTCCTTTTACCTACAGGGTCAGTAGTCTTGCAAGGCAAAGGGCTTTCCCCTTAGCACTGTTTCTGTTACTCAGTCAAGCCTTAAATGTTCCAGTGTTTTGAAGTAGTCCTGAAACAGAAGCCTTGTTGCTTGACTCTGCCAAGGTGTATTGAGATGTAGGCAGACATTGTGGTGCTGGAAGGAAAAAAAATAATATTTGAAAGTCAGGGAGAAGAGAAGTGAAAATTCACATTCTGGAGCAGAGGTTCTTAAAAGAAAGTTCCTTGTCTGGGCCTGAAAACCAACAAAGTCAGACCCCATAGAACCTCCCACGTACCAGTAACCAGATGTTAGGTGTCTTGGGATAGTTAGAGAGTAAAGCAGCAGCAGATGGCTTTACCCCCAAAAAATTCAGTGTGGAAGAACCTGAACATCAGAAAACTGAAGCAGAGAGCAATGGCAGAATTAAGAGACTCTATGGTGAAATGTGAGGGGGAAAAAATAGCAAAGTACACCCGTAAAGTTATAGTATTACATTAGCAAGTTCATGGCTATGAATACCCTCATCTTTGTACAAGTACCCAATTTGCATGATAAAAAACTCATAGCAACTGCATGCAATTTTTAAAATCAAGTCCACATGTTTTTATCTGAGAGCAACTCATGTTCTCTTCTTGTATCTATCATCTATGTAGCACTGGGGAGAAGACGACCATATATTTAGTACTGGTGTTTGTTAATGAGGTAAAAAAGGGACAGCCGGTAGTTCATTAGAGCCCAATTTTGGGGTTCAGGTCCCATCTTCTATGTGCTCAAGCCATTATATATATCTATATCTATCTCTATCACAAAAATCTTTAAAAAGTCAAGCACTCAAGTGAGGAAATGCCACAATTAAGGTTGCCTGTGTAACCTTAATTTGGCATCTTTGTGCATACACATTAGGATACAGTCTTTAATTACATGCCCTCCATGTTAAGAATAAAAAACTGAGGGGGCGGGGGGTTGTTCAAAGGCAGTGTTAATAGGAATAGTTCCAAAGTGGACCATTGGGGCTGCTGTTCATTTCCGCTCTTCCCGTCAGGGTGCAACATCATTATAAACCACAATGTGTGTGTCCTCTTGATCATGACATTTTGTGCATCAAATCGGATTGCTCTATTTCTGCATTTTAAATTCCCAGAGCTGTTTCTTTTCTTCTCCCTATTTGGCTTAGTTATGTGCCTGAGGGGGAAAGGGCTACATGCCCTTTGGGAAGGGGAGCTGTATCGTCAAACAGAAGCTCTGTTTGTAAACACGTCAAATCCAAAATTAGCAGAGGTAAGTAGAAGAAGCATTTATAAACTCCTGGCTCCCTGAGGCATCTTAAATAACGTCACAGACATATTGACACCTCTGCTGCGGATTTAAATAGCAACCAGAGTTAGCTTCCCTCTGCTGAATAGGCCAATGAAAAGTCTGTGTCGCCAACTCCTTATATGACTTGTCAGATGACTCGGCATGCCTAAGACTGTCTTGTTAAGCCAAAGACTCGAAGCTGCCAGACCACAGCAAACAATTGCAAATAATTTTGGCTGCAGAAAATATTCAGCTTATATTTCACTCCTTTCAAAAAGGACACTTAAAATGGTCTTGATCAGTCAGTCTTAGTCTGTAAAATATGTTGGATCCCAGCACCTGATTTAACAGTTAAACCCTATTCACCCATTACAACATTAACCATTTTTAAGCACTCGTATGCCATCTATTTTGATGCCTCCGAGGGAGAAGTTATAAGCCATGTTAAGTATAGCAAGGGATTTAACTATTAAGTGGGAGAAGAGCAGCCCCTTGGTTCTATTTGGAAGTAATAATGAGCTACAGCACAAGAAATGACCTTTGCAATGGCTAAAGGAATAGCACAACTACAGGGGAACAGAGTTTCATCCGCAAATACCACGTTCAATAAAAGCCAAGCTTCTCTCAACAATCCACTGCATATTGGACACCAGGTGGACTGAACAGATTAAAGACTTACATTAACTCTTTCTAGGTGAAAGCACTAACTCAATATCAGCACATGATTTACAGGAAAAAAAACCCCACACCCGTGTTTTTATAAACTAGCATGCTACTTGTTTTATAAAACAGTGAACTACGGCTGTGTCTTCTTCTACAAATGTACTGACATCAGGACCACCACATAAAAGGAAATGAGTAGGCTATGTGGAAAGAAAAGAAATCATAGCTTTGAAAATTACAACTTCACTCCTGCAGCCATGGAGAGAGAGCACACAGTGTAAATACAGTCATGGGCCAAAACAATACCATTATGGACGTGTTTTCAGCCATTATTTGGCAGTACTGTTGCCTTTTCTTCCCCAAAATGTGAAGACACACCAATAAACCCTTAGTTATGGAAGAGATTTATGAAAGAAGACATTTTTATTTCAAAAGGAAAAGACTGAGTTGAAAGAGTAAAATGCTGCAGGTTACTATTGTCTACATGGAAAATTAAACACTCACCTGGCCAGCAAAGGCAAATAAAGAGGAGGCAGGAGTTCAGAGAAGCCTGTATGTGATTGCCCAAGCCGTAAGCCTTTATCTTATATAGCGTCCAAATAATGCAATACATTGCATTGCTGGCCCTTTAAAAGAAAGACGTGCAAAGAGATTCCGCATGTAGTTGTGTGATGTCAGAGGAGTTACACTAGGGATCGATTATGCCACCGACAGAGCATGCCTGGGCCAATTTAGAGCTGATAATCGTGGTATTCTGACCTTAACACAAAAGGATAAGGGAGTATTTGCAATCAGTAATAAATGTTCTAGTGTCATTTGACCAGGCACTCTCAGCCCTACTGGGACAGCCCCTAAAGCAGGCGGAGATAAAAAGCAAAAGCCAGTACTAAAATGAAAGCCCTACAGCCTCTTATATTCCAAATACTCCTGTCAGCTCCAAACAATGATCCAGAAACTGGTGCCTAGAGGAGGGGAGAAAATAGTAGAACTACGTGACTTTGGGTCACTTTTGAAAGCTTTGCATCCTTTCAGCTTCAACTACAATGCCCATCCATGCTTCTGTTTTTCTACCATCTGCAATCACACACGGGGTCATATCCACAAAATACTTGGCAACTGTTTACATGCCAGAAAGCCTCACCATATGCAAAACATTCTATTAATTTAAATAGGAGGATTATGGGAGGAGGAGGAAGCTTAGCACAAACAATGGCAGCGAGCAGAACCAGAATGCACACAAGTGATTTGTGGGAAGTGCAAGACATCTCAAAAGAGCCTCATGCTCTCGAGCTATTTATATTTATGGACTCATTTCACAAACACTCCTTAATTTGGTACACTCCTAGGATTCTTTATGAAAGGGAGAGATGAAAGAAATTGTGGAGAATTACTGTGTGATCATGTCTTTTTTTTTTTAAGCATAGCTCGTGTAAGTGTATATATATATATATATATATATATATATATATATATATATATATATATATATATATATATATATATATATATATATATATATAAATTCTATGAATAGAGAGATTTTATTAGGATTTTTGAACAGTACCAAAAAACCCATAATAAACCTCATCTAATCAGCTTTAATCATTCTGAAGCAACACAGACAGAAGAGTCAAAGATGCTACGGTCAAAAGATATTGTACAGCTTTCTAAAGAGAATCTTGGCAGATTAAAGGAATTGAATTAGCAAGTAGCATGGAATTCAGCACACCACAATGTACTGTATATTCTTCACACACACACAGAGTGGCATTAATGGGAGGTGCAGTCAGTGCATTGACTGCATGTCTAAGGCCCTGTACTGAATGAGAACAATTACTCATCCTACAGTAACTCTGGTTCTCCAAGGTGTTGTCCATGTGGATTCAGCGTAGGTGTGCACATGCTTCATGCATCGCAGATTGGAGTCTTTTGAACCGCAGCCACTGTTGAAGCAGCATATGGCCTTCATGCCTCCTCTTGCTCCTACATGAGGGCATAAAGGACAGAGCAGCTGCGACCCTCCCTTAGTTCCCAATTCACAGTCTGTGGTAGCTGGGGACTCCCAAAAGTGGGGACGGAGGGCAGGTTGTGGATCCATACGGATTATAACGTCTCAAAGAATTGCAGTTACTGTAGGGTGTGTAATTGTTCTCTCTTCTTGGCTCATGTGTCAGTTTGGATCCCAGGCAGCCTCCTCTCAGGATGGTGGGAAATGAGGCGTTTCAGTTGCATTGGTCAAATAGTGATTGTAGAACTGCTCTCCCAAACTTGGCAGCTGACCTAGCAGCTAAGTCCAAGGCTTAATGTTTGACAAAGTCAGTGGATTACAGATTTCTGATATCAGCACATTCCTGAAGCAGGCAGAGGATGTTGCTTGCACTGTAGTGGAGCAATGAGCATTGATGTTGGGTGGAAAAAAGTTATTCCAGCCAGCTGGTAACACTGAACTGTATTACCCCTTTAGCTATTCTCTGTGAAAAGACGACCTGACCTTTAGAATTCCTGGCAGTGGCTAGAAATAGACAGACGACAGTCTGAATGCTTTATTCCACTGGCAGGACCAATCCAAAATCCTGAATACATCTAGCGTGTGCAATTTCTTTCCTCCCATTGCTGAGTGAGGCTTTGGGAACAAGACAGGCAGGCTGATCGATTAGTTTCGAGGATATTCTTGGACCACTTTAGAAATGAACGTCAGGTGAGGTCTTAGCACCACCTTGTCCCTATGGAATGTCAGAGAGAGGGGTTTGGCCATAAGTGGTCTTCTGACTGAAGCAAGAGCTGCTAGGAAGACTATCAGCAGAGTGAGGTGGTGTAAAAAGGGACATTCTGAGGGAGGCTTGAATAGACGCTCCAGGAGTCTCAGAAGGACTATGCCGATGTCCCAGGCAGGATTAGCTTCTCTGTCTCATGGGCAAGTATGTAATAGCCCTTTAAGAAACTTCAATACCATTCAAGTGAGAAGACTGAGCATGACTGCTCAGGCACATGCCAAGAGGACATTGCTGTGAGATGGACTTAAAAACTGGCCCGCTTTTCATCCAGCTCTATTTAAAGTTCAATAAGTACGTAACGTTCAATATCAAGACCAGGACAAGGACCAGGACCGGGGCCAGACAGTGGTGAGCTGCCCATGTTAAGAACCTCTTCCGTTTGGAGGTTTTCCTACTCTACTTCAAAATTTCCTGGATCTGCTGGATGCAGGAGTCTCTGTCCATGGTGCTCAGACACCCAACAGCCTTACCATCAGGTTCAGCGAGTTCAGGTCTGGGCCTTGGATTAAAGGATGAGCAGACATCTACAGCAGGTCCATCAGCAGGAACTGTGTCAGTCAGTGTGGAGCTACAGAAATCATCACCCTGGGAACCAGGGGAAAGGCACATAAAAGGCCTTCAAATCACTAGAGAAGGAAGGTGTCCAGTAACAACCTTGGGCTCACTGCTCCCCCCTGCCCCAGCCACCCCTTCCCTGGAACAAAAGTTTGCGTACTTTGCATAGTTGTTGGTGTTGAACAAGTCCTTCGTGGGGGCTCCCCCAAGGCAGGAATGGCTGCTCTGTGATGGATGTCTGTAGTGACCACTCCTGAGTAGTAACTCACTGTCTTCTCAGAAGTCTGCTAGGTTGTTGCTGACACCACAGAGGTAAAAAGCCATGGGGTTATCCAGAGTTGGTTGCACCATGGCCAGCACTTGATGGCTTCCAGACAGAAGGGAGACAAGCATGGACCTCCTTACTTGTTTGCATAATGCATTGCGGATGATACTAAACTGGGAGGAGTGGTAGATATGCTGGAGGGGAGGGATAGGATACAGAAGGACCTAGACAAATTGGAGGATTGGGCCAAAAGAAATCTGATGAGGTTCAATAAGGATAAGTGCAGGGTCCTGCACTTAGGACGGAAGAACCCAATGCACAGCTACAGACTAGGGACCGAATGGCTAGGCAGCAGTTCTGCGGAAAAGGACCTAGGGGTGACAGTGGACGAGAAGCTGGATATGAGTCAGCAGTGTGCCCTTGTTGCCAAGAAGGCCAATGGCATTTTGGGATGTATAAGTAGGGGCATAGCGAGCAGATCGAGGGACGTGATCGTCCCCCTCTATTCGACATTGGTGAGGCCTCATCTGGAGTACTGTGTCCAGTTTTGGGCCCCACACTTCAAGAAGGATGTGGATAAATTGGAGAGAGTCCAGCGAAGGGCAACAAAAATGATTAGGGGACTGGAACACATGAGTTATGAGGAGAGGCTGAAGGAGCTGGGATTGTTTAGCCTGCAGAAGAGAAGAATGAGGGGGGATTTGATGGCTGCTTTCAACTACCTGAAAGGGGGTTCCAAAGAGGATGGCTCTAGACTGTTCTCAATGGTAGCAGATGACAGAACGAGGAGTAATGTCTCAAGTTGCAGTGGGGGAGGTTTAGATTGGATATTAGGAAAAACTTTTTCACTAAGAGGGTGGTGAAACACTGGAATGCGTTACCTAGGGAGGTGGTAGAATCTCCTTCCTTAGAGGTTTTTAAGGTCAGGCTTGACAAAGCCCTGGCTGGGATGATTTAACTGGGAATTGGTCCTGCTTCGAGCAGGGGGTTGGACTAGATGACCTTGTGAGGTCCCTTCCAACCCTGATATTCTATGATTCTATGATCACAGAGGTGTTGTCCATTAGGATCTGCACTGTGGAGTTTTGAAAAACCGTAGGAAAGCCATGTAAACTATCCTGATGGCTCCAAGCTCCAGGGCATTGATGTGAACCCCGTTGTCTGTGGTGGGATAAAAGACAACCTTCACAGTTTACTAGAAAGCCCAGCAGTCACTCAATCATCTAGATGAGGATAGATGCAGATGCCCATCATTCTCTGAGACTGGCCATTACCTCAGCAAGACACTTTGTAAAGATTCTCGTGGTTGGAGAGACACAATGGCAGTATTTTGTACGGATAATGATTGGGCCCCACTGTGAATCTGAGTGGAAGCCTCTTCCCTTGTACTTCCTCTTCTACAGCTCCCATGCAAAGCCACTTCTGTCTGTAACAGGGTCTTGTTGGAAGGGTCCCTGACAAGGGCCAGGGTAGGTAGGGGGGGATGAATGGAAATGTATAGGGTAGCCTGTGGCAATGTCGTCCAATGTCTATTTGTTCACTGTGATGGCTGCTCCATCCCAGTGCAAGGATGCAGGGTGGTTCCCAAAGGTGGGGACAGGATTCAAATTGAGTCACACTGGAGCCATCAACCATCGAATCTGCTGCCTCCGAGAGGGCACCCGCTTGATTAAAAGGGCAAAAGACAGATACCGACCGAGAGAAATCCAGGTACTTCAGGGGGTATTTTGTCTATCGACCTGGGGACCAGGATGTCCTCCTCTGCCTGTGATGGGGTTCATATCTGTAGAGCTTCCTGTAATGTATGTAAATCCCCAGGGACCTTAGTGGAACCCTTGAGTCCTTGAGGGAATGGAGTGGTTCATCGGTCCTCTGGCTGAAGAGCTCCATCCCCTCAAAGGACAGGTCGTTGACTGTGGCCCGTACTTTGTGTGGTACGCCCCATGCCTGGAGCCACAAGGACCAACTCATTGTCATGCCCATGGCCATCAACCTATATCAGAACTTGCAAAGTTATTTGCAAAGTTTGCAGCTATATCAGAGGCATCCATGGCTGCCTGCAGCAATGTTCTCACGACCATCAGTGCCTCCCTGATGATCTATTTCATTTCATCCCTCCAATCCTGCCAGATTTTTGAAAGAAAGGGAGGGGGTGACTCTCTCCCACGTGAGATAGTTATATTTGGTGAACACCACCCAGAGCTTCAGTGAGGCTGATGAATCCTGCAATCGCAGCTACATAGGCAGACCCTTGTGCCTGCATGGAGCTCCACTGACCTCAGCAAGACTCTGCACTGGAGCAAGGCTCACCCTGCAAATGGATTTCTGCAGGTGGACAGCTTTTAAACTCGGTGAAAAATAGGAACTGATCCATGCAAAGTGGCCAAGTAAGGCACATCATCCAAACCAGTCCTGCTATGAATGCTTGTTGAGTGTAAGAGAGAATTATGAGATCATCCTGGGACGCATGAGGTTGATCTGCGATCTCCTGTACTCCCTGGTTTAAAAGAGATCAACACTGATTTCACAATATAAACTGAACCACCCATGTGCATTGTGGAAAAACATCCAATTTCAATCCAGATACCCTTTAAGTGACGACTCCCACAGCATTCTCATCCTTACCTTTGTAAATCTGGAAATAATTGTTTGAGAGATTTCTAATTCTGACTCATGATTTCATTAGACAGTGCATCCAAGTGAAAAGGGTAGCACTTATGTTATTTACATGCCAACGCAGTACAAAGGAGCTAACACAGGTTCAAATGTCAGAGTGTAAACGGGACAACCTATTCTTGATAGCCCTAATCCTATAGTCTTTAGTCAGGCGTGTGGCCATTAAAGTGAATGAGCGTTTGCCTGAGTAATAACTGTAAGGATCTGAAGATTCGTCCTTCTCTTTTGCACTATTGTATTTTTCAATAACTACTGCAACATGTCTTGTTGCAGTAGGCAAAAATCACCAACATTGGAAAAAAAAATAATTAGTAACAAAGAGCTTTGACTATGTGCTAAGTACCATTATCACCGTCTCATTATAACTAAAGCAATCATACAAATCTCAGAAATAATTTGGGGGGTGGGGAATCTAATCTGCAGTCATTTTACACGAAAAGAAAAATAATAAATCATGGCAGACATACAGATTCTAGTCTAAGAAAAAAAAAGCTAACTAGTCCTATGACAAGACGACAAAGTTTTTAAAAAAAATCATTGCCGGATGGATATATATGCTTTTATACCAGGGATTACAGCAAAGCGATTGATTTCATTAGTGGTTCCAACAAATGCTTGACCAGAAACCACTGAAAAGCCTATAAAATGCAAGAATCCCATATCAAGAAAGCATCAGTTTAGTTTATTATATGGTACTTTGTCCTAGGCACCGGAGTACTCATCATACTCTGAAAAGAGATAATTTTCAAATTAAACAAGAGGATTCCATATCTTGTCCATAAAATTGTTCTATTCTATGTGCACTGGTATCATAAATGGTCATCTGAGGTGATAAGAAATTACATTCATAATCTCGTGATAACATAAGTGCTGATGTTTCTGAGTATCACACCAAAGGTGGGGGTTGGGGGGGGGAAGGAAACCCACACACTGCATGATGCCAGCCGGGGAAATATCGTGGCTCCCCAGTGGATTGGTGCAGATGAAAGAAAATTCCTTGGTAGTTCAAATTATAAACTAGAAGTGAAATCACTACTATGTGTTGCTTTCTGAGGGAAAAAAACGAGCATATAAGGAACAGTGTGAGTGAGGCATACAAAACCCCACACTGGACAACAAGGGGCGAAGGAGAAGCTCTCAGTTCAGGCAAGGCATGAGGAGGAGCTTAAAAGTTTGAGGAGAGGGGCTCACTTGTTGGCAGATGAAGAGAACAGACCTTCAGCTCTTGAGGAAAGGGCTGACTGAAGGCAGGCACTTCTCAGAGGACCACTGCCTGAAGGCCCCTCCGTGAGGGAACAGGGGGGGCAGATTCTGATGCACCCTAAGAGCGAGTCATTCCCCTCTAGTTCTATTTGTGTTAATTCTTCTTGCTTTTTGTTCATGGACTACCTTGGAAGGGGACAGACTTAAAGTGACCTGGTTGGAGGGCCAAGTCCTAGAGAGAGGCAGGCCACCACACAGGTGGAGCAGCCAGAAGACACCCAATGGGGAGAAAGCTGCTGTGCCACACCTGGCCACAAGGAGGCTGTAGCAGTGAGTCAATCCCTTCACAACATTCAGAAGTCTCAACAGAGCACTGAAGCCATAAGAAGATTGAGCTAACCCCTGCTGCCTAGAGGTGGTTCCGCGTGGTATGGATCGAGAGCTGTTGATGGGGAAGTTTGAAGTGCTGTTGTACTTGCCCTGTTCAGAAAGAGAAGGCTTCAGTCTCCAAGGCTATCAGTCCAGCGCTTGACATGAATTCACCCTCATTTGTTTTAAATGGGGTGGGGTTAGAAGTTTTGACACACATTCACCTGACTTACTAGGAACGTTGTTACAAAGGGGATGCATGGAACTGGAATGACTAGGGTTTCAAAACTCAGCTCTGCCGATCTTTCCTGGAAACAGGAGTTCTTTAATAATGAAGGACAGTGTTTTCTTTCCATGAGAAAAGCTAAGTAAATCTTTCTACTGTGCAGAGAATGAAACAATGCGAGTAGAGTACTGGGGCTAAATCCTGTCAAGGCACAGGCCACCAAAAGTGGATAACCAGCCAACAAACTGCACACAGGCACTAATACCCACAATGCAGACATCAAGAGGTAATTCATCCATGGCACACAAGAATATGCTAACAAATGTGCCTAGCCAATGCCTACAGATTATGTGCCCACTGCCCCAGAAGGGTAACAGGGGTGGAGGTAAGCCAACAACCAGTGAATACTGTCACCTGTCTGCCAATTTGGTAGCACATGTTTGGGCCTTGCAGGTCGGTTTCCTGTTGGAGTTTAAAATCACTGACACAACGTCTGGGTATTTTCTTAGTGTAACTGGTTTTATTTACACTATATGCACCAGTCCCGGAGCAGAGGTGGTCAGAAAGGACATGCAGGCAGCCTCTTACTTTAGGGATCTCAGCCCAAACACAAATATGCCCAATTCCCTGGGAGCAGCTCTGCCCTAAGAATTGATTCTAATTAACGAGAATAAGGCAGAGAGCATATACTCTTGCTGCTTGCTAGAGCTTCCCTAAAATAGGAATGACATTACAGAACAAACACTACACTATTTCTTCAAAGACTGTGCAGTGCTCACATGCTAGACCATATGGAACAGTACCATCTGCGACAGTACATATGCTGCAGTCAATAGCACGTGCAAGATAACACAGACTGTATTTATGTTGCTCCTGTAAAACAAGCAAAAAGCCCCAGCAAATGGCATCCTGCTATGTGCTAAACAGCCTTCCAAATGCAGCATGCTGCCCTGCAACTGACGGATGGCTGCACAACCAGCTACGCCTCACAGTGCATTCCAGCTATCCTCTGCTGTCCAGGTTTTTGAACACAAGGCCGGAACGATTTCCTGAAAAATATTCATTGCAAGTGAAGGGGTCAGGAACCACAGCGGTTACTGACACACGCAAAAGCCTCGCCTCGGTATCATCCTGAGGCGACAGTCACACAGCTGAAGTGACAATCACACAGTTTTTGGTGATACTCAGTGGGGAAAATCCATCTCTGGTGTAAGCCCTAGTGAAGACAGCAGCTTTTACAGCAGACGAGAATTTGGCCCATTGTATTTAAATATCAGGACCTTTAGAGATTTATTTAGTGCACTATTTGTAGAAAATCTTGTAGCACTTATATTTCAATATGTGATTTTATTATAAATGGAGAATTTCGCTAATGTACTCTTTACACAATTGATTGGTACTACAAGAAAAACATCTGATATTGTGTGAATAAAACTTATATTCTTCTTTTAAAAAAATAATTGGTGCAAATACTGAGATCTCTATATACTGATATGAGGGTGGTGTTTCCCCTAAAAGGAATAATGTTTTCTGTTTCTGGCATACAATATTTTTGCAAGCTGTTTGAGTTTATACGAGAAGAGTGGCATAGCTAGAAGGAAAAAGAAAAGTATCGTCTAGTTTTATGAAAAACAAAAAGCTCTTGACAGTGTCTGATTTTCAGAGATGTGACCACCGCTCCTCCTGCCTTCAATTGCTCAACACTTCTGAGAATCAGAAGCACTGTTTCTTCATTCTAAGGTCTTTTATGCAGGCAGCAAACACCAACAGGTTGGACAAAGCCCTGTCAGCAATGATCTAGGTTTAATGGTCCTGCTTCATCACAGGTGACTGACTTGATGAGTTCTTGAGGTCCCTTCCAGCCCTACATTTCTATGGTTCCATGAGACAGGGCTCTGTCCCCTTAAATTTTCAGGGTTGATGCACCGTGTTTTTCTCTTCCCCTCAGAAATGTTAGGACATAGCTTTGATCCCTGCCTGGGACAGATTACTTACAGCATAAATGTTTGCCGTCTTTAAACTCACTGTCACTGGTTATGTTTCTCAGAGCACAGGAAGGTCTCCAAAGTACAAAAACGTACTGAGGCATGGGAGATCACCAAGAAAGCTACATGGACAGTGCATGATGTAAACACCCCCCCCCTTTGGAAAACTGTCCCAGAAGGCACTGCTGTATGAGGGAGTATTTCACCAGTACCAGACAATACTGAAGTCACAAAATTACCTCCTGGGACAAAATTCTGCTCTCAGTTATGTAGGTGCAATTCCCCCTGAAAAACAGCACGCTTACATTTAAGGACTCCAAGACCGCCTAAACCTTTATCTCCTTCGGCACTGTGGTGCTCTTGAAATATGCTGTAGCTGAAACATGGCTGCAGAGCGCACTGCTGACCCGGGGGTGGGGCGATATCGCTGCTCTTCGAAAAATCATTGACAAATTATTCCTTTTCCCAAACCTATCAGTACTTCCTGAAACTGCTAGTACATTTCTACACAGTCGGATACAATCATGTCAACTATACTGCTTCACTAACCCTACTAAAGTGAACTTGTTACAGAATTATGCAGCCTTTGGTCAAGCTCAGGTGTGTTCATAACTGACGTGCAGTGTTGCATTACAGGTGTATGGGTACATTGAGGTCTGTAGATAAGGAAATTAACACCACATTTGTTATTCCAAATGGGTGACTATTTGTGTAGCATAATAGGACCACAACGAATGATGTAAATCTATTTAACCGACATCTTTAAAATAAG
This sequence comes from Lepidochelys kempii, assembly GCF_965140285.1. Lineage (NCBI taxonomy): Eukaryota > Metazoa > Chordata > Testudines > Cheloniidae > Lepidochelys > Lepidochelys kempii. Next base: position 96,343,863 of record NC_136388.1, on the reverse strand, counting down.
ATTTTCTTAAGTCACACATGAAATGCACCTTAAAAACCTATGTTACATATAATCAAATAAAAATATGTGTCTACTTATTTACTGAATGAAATGTCATCCCAAGGTTATAAACATCACTTCAATGTTAATTACAACACAGCTGTTTGCTTGATAAAACGCTCAGGCCTTCATCAAGGCTACGACAGGTTGTCTTTTGGAAAACGTAAGTCCCCAAACCTCCTGTGAGCCAGCTGCTCGCTGGACACCCTTCTGTACAGTAACCCTCCTGGAATCCCACCTGATTGCAGGAGGAGTTCTGTTCCTCCCTCTCTCGCCCTCTCTGCATGCACATGGTGAATTTAACAAAAGCCCCCTGCTGCATGACACTGAGGAGCACCACCGGTTTTTGGATTACACTGTGCTAGGCGCGAGCCAAATGCATAGTAAGACTCGGGTGACCAGATGTCCCAATTTTATAGGGACAGTCCCGATTTTTGGGTCTTTTTCTTATATAGGCTCCCATTACCCCCCACCCCTTGTCCCAATTTTTCACATTTGCTGTCTGGTCACCCTAAGTAAGACTCAGTCCCCGTCCCAAAGAGTGCAGAGTTTGAGAGATGGAGTGTCACCCTTTGAGTTAAAACCTGATGGGTGATGCCAAGGGATTCTTTTATCCTACTTAGCAGGATCCCCTGTGCCCCATGTTTGGGGTCTCCTTTTTCGCATAGGACTGCAGTTGAGATTCAGTTCAGGACTTGTTTAGTCCTAAAGTAGCAACAACAAAAATCACATAAGCCTTAAGAGAAATTCCAGTTGCAAAGGGTTTGATCCTGCAAGGTGCTGAGCACCTCCAGTGAAGCCCAGACTCCCCTTAACCCTAGCTGCTTTCAGTGGATTGGACCCCTTGAGAGCCAAAGCACACAGGAACTACCCCTTCCTACCAAAATCCTATGTTCAAATAAGATTGAAGTGAGGAACTTGTACGTCAACACTTCATTTAGCTGGCCCAGCAGTACAGCATAGATACACACTAGTCAGCTGACCACTGTCACCTTATGTCCTGCTTCCAGAAATTCAAACTAGTTATGCTCACTGTAAAAGAATGAAGGGGCGCAGTGAATCCACAGCAAAGATAGGGTTAACTTCAAATCAGCTTCCTCCTCCCTTGGGTCAGCTCCTCAAGGAAAGAGCTATAAGAGTGACTGCTTAGGAGACCGAAAAGAGGGAGCGGGCCACCTCCAGGAAGTCAGAAGACTGAACCCAAAGTTGGGTTCTTTTCTGTGTTAAACAAAAATCCTCAAAGAAAAGACCTTGCTGACAGTGGCTGTTTGTTCTGATGAGTCATTCCACCAAATTACACATCCATTACAATAACTCTTAGCAAAGCCAGTGGTAGACAATGGCGATAGAAGGTGTATCTGGGCTTTCACATAAAGCCTCACTGCTCTTACCTGACAGTGTTTTTGGTTTTGTTTTTTTAACTGCAACAACATTTGCTGGGAAGGAATGATCAAAGCCTTACCTAAATGTAGCCTGTTTTGACTAGAGCTGCTAAAGGCTTTTCCATCAAAGATGATTAGATTTTGCAAAAACTGCATTTTCTGTCAAAAAAAATTTCTGGAGAAAAAATTTCAACAAAATTCAGTATTTCATCAGGAAAATCTAAACAGAATATTTTGTTTGGAGTTGGTTTGATCTTAATCAAAGCCTTTTAGTTTGACCTGAATGGAAACATTTTGCTCCAGATCATTTCAACATTTAACCATGCATGGGCCTATTGTGCTGTGAAGTGTCATGAGATCTGTAGTTTGGGTGCTTTATGTCCCCATTCTCTCCTTTGGGCAGGGCTCCTTGTCTGGACTACAGCTCCCATGATGCTTCATGGTCTTCTCTGACTGGGCTGCATGGTGCCTCATGGAAGATATAGCCCAGCAATGAAGCCGTGGGAAGCATGAGGGCATAGCACTGAAACTATTATAACCACTGCATCTTAGGCAGATACAGTTTACCATCAAACTGACTTGAATCAAAATGTTACTATTCAATTCAGCACACCAAAATGAAGTGTTTCAATACATGCACGTCAAAACATTTTGTTTACATCAAAAATGTTAAAAGGAAAATGTTTCAATTTTTACAGATCAAAAATGTTTCAGAACTTTTTGGTCTGCAAAAACCTTCGATATTTTGATTCCGAGTCCAGGACAAAAACAAATGTCAAAATATCAGACTTTCCCAAGGGATGGAAATTCACTCAACTCTTGTTGTGACTTTCAGTGTATGTCTACACTAATCACGAGGTAGGATGACAGCTCAAATAGACATACCCAAGCTAAGTATAATCTTCACCAGAGCAGCGAAGCCGTGGCAACGTGTGTCTCAGCACAGACCGTACAAGTTCAAGAACCCTGGGTAATTATTTGTGTCACTTTGGTATCCGAGCTAACTGGAGCAAAGCTAGCTTGGGTACGTCTACATAAGCTGCAATCACACCCCGTGATTGCAGTATAGACATAGCTTAATACAGGATAGCAAGCAACTTCATTGAGAGTCTTATCCAAAGTCTATTGTGAAGTCAATGGGAGCCTTTCCATCAACTGCATCAGGATCAGGTCCTAATGAAAGCAGAAGTAGGTTTTTGTTTCTTGAATGTTGAAGATTAAAGTGCTTTCCCATACGTTAACATTCAAGCTCTGATTAGAGCGTGTGACAGAGTCCACTCACCACAGGAGCCCTCCTGCTGGCCATCACAGGGCTTAGTTCTGCCAGTTGGTGTGTCCTCTCCAAGTGATGCCTCTCCCATCGTTGTCTCCGCCTGCAGACCCACCTCGGTTCAAGTACTGCCATGACCTCTTCCTGACTTGGCCTTCGAGCCTTGTCACCATCCTTGTTCCCCCCCTTTGAGGGGAGGGGAAGTATCTCAGTCTTGCAACTTCCCCACTGGTAAGTATGTGTGGAGGCGGGGTGTGTGGGGGGGGGACCCAGGCCTACCCAACACTCTGGGGGCCCTGTAGATAGCAGCCTCCTGTTGCATCTCCTTAACTTTGTTCAAGCTGCTTCAATGCCCTGGGCCACTTCCCCCCAGCACTTCTTTGCCCTCTTCTCAGAGCATTCAGCCAGCAAGTCTTAACAGCCAGCCAGGGGCTCCCTCTTGCTCGCCTGGTACCTGCCAGAAACTGCTCTTTCTGTCCAAGGTACTACCCTTACTTCAGCCTGCTAGAAACACAGTCCTCACTCGTTGGGCTCTCTGCAGCAACTGACTGTCTCTAGCACTGCAGCTCCTTTTATCTGAGCCCGCTGGGCCCTGATTAGCTGCATCCATGCATCCTCCCTCCAATTAGTTGCTTCCAGTACAGCCTCCCTAGGCTGCTTGGAGGACTCCCCTCCACTGCTCCTTTCTGGGACAGGGTGTGGCAGGCCCTTCATGAGGCTTCTATTAACCCCTTTTTCTCCATTGTGGGGTGAACACCTCATCACAGAGCCATCAAGTCTACATCCACAAGTTTCAACTTTTTAATGTATAGAAATGCCATTTAGGTGTCAAATACAATGCCTGCTTGTATACTCAATGTATAGAGTACAAAATTATTATTTCCTACAGCTTCTATATTTGCAGAGAACTGGGATAAATTCCTACAGTCTCTTTTAGCCCTCACATGGATGTTAGAGTTATGAAAACAATGATTCATATTTCATCACTATGGCTCATTCAATATTTTGATGGCTGCCTCACTTCCACAGGGGATTTTTCTATCAGCTCAGTGCTATGTTGTGGATACTGGAAAGGAGGTAGCACTTGATTTGAAATGTAAATAGCTGGTTCTCCTCTTGTGACTTGAAGGCTCATGCTTGCATTATGCATAGTAACACCACGGACATGAATGTCCTCAGCAGGGTCTGATTCATTGTCATAATTACATGATGCTCTCTGATGCTTAACTTCGGGTGGGGGGGCTGTTATCGCTGGATCAGGTCAGTCATGCAGAATCAAAATGCTATCTTACAGTATTTCCACAGCTGTTCTTATTGTTTACCTATCTGGCTGGGAGGCAGCCTAACTGGTTTAATACTAATAATCATTCCTGATGTAAAGTGAATATAGATGGCAGAATTCACATACTTTACATGACCCTTTTCCAATAATGTTGCCATCTTGTGACCTTTTTCCCCCCCCCAAAACCGGCATAAATTATAACACCCATTAAAGAATGACTTGTTAGTCAGCCAGCAATTCTATGTGTATTACTCATGCGCCTAAATGCTCTTAAATTCTGGATCCTGAAAAAACAGTCAGGTCACTTAACACATTTCTGGAAAGTGCTCAGTAACACTGACAGACCCCGGGTGGGCGGGATTGAACCTGGGATCTCTGAAGCTTAATGCATGAGCCTCTGCTGCATGAGCTAAAAGCCACATGGCGCTTAGCTAAGGCTGTAGCTGACTCATTCATCTCTAAGTGGTCTTGGGGGCACTGGAGGGGACAGAACAGCACACCCAGGAGGTGTGTGGGTTACCCGCAGATACCATGAGTGCACCACAAGAATGTGAATGGAACAGAACAGCTTCTATTCCTAAATGTCCTGAGTGTTTAGATCTAGGGTTTTGGTTTGGTCCCATCTCTAATATCCTTTCAATGTACTGTGTATTTGGTCCCATCTCTATCCTTTCAATGTACTATGTATTTATCGGTTTCAGAGGAACAGCCGTGTTAGTCTGTATTCGCAAAAAGAAAAGGAGTACTTGTGGCACCTTAGAGACTAACCAATTTATTTGAGCATGAGCTTTCGTGAGCTACAGCTCACTTCATCAGATGTTTACCGTGGAAACTGCAGCAGACTTTATATACACACAGAAATCATGAAACAATACCTCCTCCCACCCCACTGTCCTGCTGGTAATAGCTTATCTAAAGTGATCAACAGGTGGGCCATTTCCAGCACAAATCCAGGTTTTCTCACCCTAAATGGCCCACCTGTTGATCACTTTAGATAAGCTATTACCAGCAGGACAGTGGGGTGGGAGGAGGTATTGTTTCATGATTTCTGTGTGTATATAAAGTCTGCTGCAGTTTCCACGGTAAACATCTGATGAAGTGAGCTGTAGCTCACGAAAGCTCATGCTCAAATAAATTGGTTAGTCTCTAAGGTGCCACAAGTACTCCTTTTCTTTTTATGTATTTATCATCTTTGTAAAATAGTAACAGACCAAGCCACAAAAAGGACCTGTTAATCCAGACTGCTATGTTATTCACTCCACCCATTCCCTTTCTTTTCCAACAGTAAGTTAATTGACTACAAACAGCCTGATGATGTGTGATGGGTACCAATAAACAAGTGCCTAAAGGAGGCTGCTGGAAATAGCAAGACACAATCTGAGCCTACAGAGCGCAAGCATCCTTGGGCCTGAAGACCCATATTGTCTTTGGCAGCCTTGAGTCTCCCAATGCCCTTTGTTAACCTCATTTTAGGAGCTGAATTGTTTGAAATATTAGCTATGAGTGTGCAAGTTCCAAAATGAGGAGCCTTTTCTTATCAGCTGCAAAAATTGTAACGTTGGGTGCAGACTGAAACAGCGAAACTGCAATTAAGTAATGGTGGTAGTTTATAAACTGATAATAACAAGGAAATATAGTGTAACGGAGGTCATCGAAGGGTCATATTTGGGCACCATTCCTCACGTTTGTGCTGTTAGGTGTTTCACAAGGACTGCTCTGGCACGTCAAGACACCCTACAGTTGGGCTCCAAGGAGAGTTGCATTCTGCCCCCAGTGCAGGAAGGACAAATTAGATTGTATGCCTTCTGGAGCCGAGACCGTGTCTTCCCATACCTCAGTACAGCGAACATTGTGTGTGTACAACCCTTGGGATGTCCCTAGTCACTCAGACCCACCCCCTTTGTCTCTAGGGCTCTGTTCCTGCTCCCACTGATATCAAAAGCAAAACTCCCACCAATGCGGGTCCTTAGAACATAAACATGCATATTCTGGATGCTACAAATCTGTCAGTACAAAGAGGTAGGAAGGGTCACCGCTACTCTTTCTCTTCTCTTGCACACTTGAACTGGAGTTTTTCACCAGCTAATTAGCTGAAATTCTTGGCTGAGTCTTCAGTATCTGAATCACAGAGGTGAAAGAGGAGACTTATCTGTCTGTAAGTGAGGGAAGTTTGCGTCCAGTAACGATTATCATTAGGATCTACTTTCAGAGGAGACTTAATTGCTCTCTTGCCCAAGTTCTGGATACCTTTGCTGTAAAAGTTACTTGGAGGATACAGTATGTTTAATGGTCAAGTAATAAACTAATTTTCAGAGAAGAATCAGTAGATGGACCACCAGTCTCCTGATTTCTCAGGTGAGGCTCTGCATTAAAGTGAAAAAAAGGAATTAGTCTACTTACCTGTCCTTATCTCAGCCTTTCTGTCAAGCAATGAATGCCTGAGCTGAATTTTTGCTACAGGTTGGCAGTTCAGGTTCCAAGAGATGACCAAATAATTATTCTGCTCACATGGACAGTGGGAATTTTATTATAAAACACAAGGCAAAAGACCGTGTTCAATATCTATGCAATTATATTCTTAGAAAAAAATAGTTGAAAATGATACAATAAAGTAATCATCACAGAAAAAAAAATCAATATAGAATTTTCTGTCCATTCACTGTAGGTCAGATCCTCGGCTGTGGCTGTGTAGATCTGTGGAGCTCCATTGATTTTACTGGAGCTCTGCTGATTTACAGTATGATGTGATGTGAAATACCCAAGCAGCTCTTTTTTTGCTACTGCAATTACTGCAATTCCTACCATGAAGAATATTAATATTTTCACTATCTAATAAGATAGCTTGGCAAACATAGTAGATGATCGAAGCATTATTGTACTTTCATGACAAATATAGAATGTGGTCCACAGTTCCAAAAACTACTTCTGAATTTGCACGCCTAAATTTATACACCATGGTTTTGCACATGCAATTTTGGAAGATGCAGGCCAATCTGGAAGGCATTTTATATAACTTCAGTGTTTATACAGATTCCGCTACTAACACTCTTACATGGGAGTAGCGCCTCACTACCCAGGTTGCATAGAAACATACTTTAGATCAGGGATTCTTGACTATTTTCTTATTGAGGAACATGTGTCCAAAGAATGGCAGTTTCTCAGTCCACTGCCTCCAGCATTTAGGATCATGAAACATCCATGCATCAACTACAACAATTACAACCATGGAAAAAACAATATTAGGGAAGTAGCGATGAGTTTTTAGCTATCTTTTAATGAAGCTGGAAACAAGAAAGAGAGCAAGCATGGCAGCAGCAAGTGATTCTCAGTTTGTAAGGGGACTTCTGTAACACATGAGACTATCATGTCTTGCAGGGTTCTAACATATGGTCATGACTTTTGAGCAGCCGGGAAGATTCTCACTCCAGGACTGGGTTATATTCTTTCGGGAGAAAAACAGGTAGACAGATTTGGGATACTTTACCCTAGTTAGCCCTCGTTTACCATATGTGCAGCTTTAAAGAGATGTTAGACAGTGAAAACTAAAGGCTACAACTGACATATCCTGGTGCTACCCCCACAACTTGACATCAATACCTAGACAGACTAGTCTTGTATTTACCTACTACCAGCACAGCACCTCCCAGCACAGAAAATCCATTGCTATATCCATATGCCCTCACAGTCACTCAAAACCACCCTCAGTCAGGTGGTGTAATTGTCAAAGAAAATCCAGTGCCGATGGATCAGCCCTCGGGGGGGGGAGGGGGGGAGGAAGGGATCCATGTATAACTCGTGCCATTTTTGCTGTAATTCTTGCATTTCACAGTAACCTCAATAGCTGGGGCTGTAAATTCCTTTTCTATTTGTGGAAACCCTGAGACAGCAACCATTTAAATTCCCCATTTAAAAACCTGATAATGATAGTTGGTTGGAACAGCCTTCTGTGATGATTTTAAATATTCCTTCTTGTTGTGAAAGATACCCTTCCATTTCAGACACAGTTTTATTTTATTACATGTTTCAGGTTCCTACTAGTATTACTACCAGTTCTACTAAAGCTCGAAGACATTCTTCTACTCTGATATTAAAAAGACCCAGAAATAGCATTAAATAATGTGAGGAAGATAAGAGAATTTAAATTCTCTTGGGTTTTTGGGAACCAATAATTCATTCCTATTGCAAGATGAAGTCTGCTGGTACATATCATCCAGAAAAAGCATTCATAATCTCGATCAAGAAACCTCTTAACTCTAGACATGGTATGGCGTACTATATTTCTTAAAGAGTCAGACGCAACTCATCAAAGTCTCAAACTGTCCACCTTTTTCTTTGTGTAGAAAGCTATCCAACAGAGCTCTCCAGCACCTGCTTCCAGCTGGTCAGGCAGGCCCAGGAGAATTGCCACTTTTGAGCTAATTATAGTTAAAAAAAATTAATGGTCAAAATCAAAAAAACAGTTTGAAGTTATAGAACGAAAATGTTTTGATTGATCCAAATAGACTTGTAAAAAAAATATTTAAATAAAAAAAACTTAAGATTTCAACTTTTCTCCTGGATTTGTGAAAGAAAATATTTTTGAAATCTCAAATACTTTCCCAGGATGGAAAAACCATTCCTTGCCCAGCTGTAATAATGTGGTTATTCAGTGTAGGCGTGTGCACACTGTTGAGTCTATTAAATTATTCTGGAGGTTTTCAAAGTAATTGAGGGGATTTGGATTAAAGTTCCTAGCAAATATAACTGAGCACCCAAATCCCAGGTTTGGAACTCTCAGTCTATATATTGTATTGATAAAGATTGAAAATCCTACTCGCTAAGTGTTGGCCGAATTCTGCTTCTGCTGAAGTCAGTGGCAAAACTCCTATTGGCATCAGGGGAGCACTTCTGAAAAAGAAAACCACACAGAATATTATTACCGACAATTATTATAACAGAACATTGCCTCACGTTTTGCAGAAATAAGTACGTTCTTGTTGAGTTGCCATACTGCACTTCCAATGCCTATAACTAACAGGCAACTTAAACTCTACAAAATAAAAAGTTTTGCTATAGAAAAAAAACTTATTTAATTTGTAAAGTATGGAACAATTATAGTCCAATTTGTTTCTTAACCTTCTCTGTGCCCTGGAGCAAACATAGTACATACCAGGGAATGGCATTTTTAATTGCTTGTCGACATATGCCGTACGACCTCATATGAGAATGCTAGAAATGATCATCTGCAAGAGCATGGGGCTTCCATCTGGCACAGTTTTGATTTGAGACTTACAAAATCTCTCGGAGAAATAAATCTAAAATGCTGAGATACCAAATGGCCTGCACGCAGAATCCCTCTGCAAATCACACCATATGCAACAGCACATTTCAAGCAGCTAGCGAGAGAGATTTGCTTCTTACTGTGGCTGTCTAGGTGTCCAATGCAAGCTCACATGACATGGAGCTATGCAAACTTATTGTTAAGGTTTCATGGACAAGGAGGTCACAGCTTTGTGAGGCCGTATCTACCATGGGAAAATAGGTGACACCTTAACAACGAGGAACACTGAGTTTTGTTCTCCGTAAAATTCAAAGGAAAGAACTCCGTGAACATTCAAGTTTCACCTGGGATTGTGTTGACTTTGAAACCATAAATTTTGCATTATTTGGACCCCAAACCATAATCTCCCCAGCTTTGTGAAAGAAGGCAAGGAAGGGGATGTCACCTGTAAACTGCCACAAGATCTTTCACTATATCAGTGGAGCTTCTGAATATTAAGAGAAAGAAAGAAATCAGTTCGGAATGTTGCACACTGAGGGGCCAGAAACCGCACAGAGCCCTAGATAAATAGAACTGGGCAACTGCTGACAAAACAAATTCCAACTATTTGTTAAGTGTGTTTAGGCCATGATCATGCCTGGGTTTGCTTTCTGTTAACATGCATGCAATCACTTTGTACAGGAACACGACAGGAATTTCAAAGTTGCCTGCATGAGTAACTGCAGAAATGGGGTTATAAACTGGGTGTGTGCGCATCACACACACACAAATGTTTACACTGGATGCAACTGTCTACTTGTCCAGTCAGGGAACACTCACAATGTTACATGATTTGACCCGTCACAATTAACCAACGCAGCATAAATACGGAGTATCCACAGGCATCTGTTTGTAGTCACTCCAGAATCTACAACATTTGCAAACATATATATAGTCAGCTGTTTTTAGACCTAGCTGGAAAATTTAGAAGTTGTTTTGATTTAAAAATGGAAGTGAAATTTTGCAAAAGTTTGATGACTCTCACCCCCACTCCTGCCCCTACCCCTCTTTTCCAACCAGCTGTACTTTCAGATGACAAATGAACTCTAGGAAACTGCAATCTAAGTAGCTAAAATTATCAGATACATTATTTATTGCGAAATATTGTCTCAGTTCTGATAAACAGAACCAAACTGTCTGTTTTTAATCCAAGGTATCTGTGACAAGGTAGTCTGCCTTTAAGGGTAGTGCTGCTCACTCCTGTCACATGGTATGGTCCTTTAACGATTTTGAAAGGTCCAATACATAAGGATCTAGGGGATGCTGATAAAAAGGAAGCGGTCCCAGAAATGAGCAGCTGTCCCAACTGCCGTGTTTGTAGCAAAGCTCCCCAAAGTGTCTCTCCTTTTCTTCCCCCTATAGGCCGGGCATTGGCTGCAGGTATAGATGGGCAGGGCTCGCTGGGCCTGCAGGCCCTCTTTAATCCTTTTTCCGCTGGTGTGAGGTTTCTCTGCTCCATCCCAGGGGACATTGACCAAACCAGAAAGAGAGAAAGGAATTGCACCAGGGCAGAGACTCATTTTAAACCTAAACAGACGGAGAATTTACGCGCATCTTGTGTTATAGAATATATGGCGAGTGGCCTTGCAACAGAGCTGCTGGTCCTTCCCCTCCATCCCAGCAGCATAGGGACAGTGTGCACTCTGGACCTTCCCTTTGGACGCTACAATCTGCTCCCTCCAGTGCACCTGGGCAATTCTATTGGGCGCTGCCTCTTCTTCTCCTTCTTCAGGATGTCATGTGGGCCCAGGGGCTAGGACGGAGCAGTCCTTGTGTTCATTCATACTCAGGGACAGCCCTTGAGTCTGGTCATTGCACAGAGAGGGAGAAGGCTCCTTGTACTTGCTCTTCACCCCTGCTCAGGCCAGACACCATCAAGTCCCTGGTGAGTAGCAGGATTTAAAATCACCATACTTCATGCCTTCCCTACGTGTCTTATTCACAGCCCCTTGTTTGTGGAAGAGTACCCACAAACCTTTGTTCCCTCCCCTCACCCACATCACGCGTTACTAGCTTTCTCCCAAAGGATCAGCAATGAGATGACAGCAGGGTTTCCTCTCGGCAACTGAGCCGAAGTTGAAAATGAGTGACATCTGCGCTGAACAAAGGGAAGTTCTGTTCAGCCTTCATATGCCCCCACCCCAGGCTTGAAGAAGAGTCAGTGTCTGCTGACTGCACGTCACGCCCCTTCTTTCAAGCCAGTACAAGTCGGCCTTCTCTGTCCAAATGCCCAGCTGTGCTCTCTGGCTTCTGAACAGCACCCTTTGCTTTGCTCAGAAAGCATATCCGTGTCCGCGTAGCCACATATGCTCTCAAGTTCTGACCGCCACCTGCTCCCAAAAAACACAAAGGCACTTTTCAGTGGAAAATATAAAATGAGCAAACTTGCACTCCCCTAACAACCCCAGCCACTATAAACCCATCTGTGCTGCTGAAGTGCAAAGCTTCAAGCTGATGCAATATGGAACTTACTGTACGGGGCCAATGCCTGTCCTAGCAAAATCCTTTGTCATCACTTCCTGCAAAGGAGAGGTTTTGTCGGCTACTAATTCAGAGGAAAGTATCCGTGGGGACCTCTATGTACTAGTCCCAGCTCTGTCACCAATGCGCTGTGTGCCCACAGACCAGTCACTTTACCTCTTCATGTATCCAGCTGAAAACTGCCTGTTAAAAATGCTCTTCTGAAGTCCAAACCCTAGGCCACCCACCTCGGTGTTGAGGGGGATACAAGCTCACCTGTCCTGACAGCTTCCAAGCAAGCCAAGGCGACACCTGTTCCAACCAGCACCACTTCCAAATAAGCATTTGTCTCCCTATTTCACCCATGACCTCTACAATAACCCGTACCATTTAGTGGGGATAAGTTCACCCCGGAGCAGACCCCTCCTCCCACAGTGATTGAGGGTAGATCTACACTGCAGTCAGAGGTAGACCCACAAGCCCCTGTAGTCACACCCATGCTAGCTTTGATCTAGCCAGCTCAAACAGCAATAGCAGCAAAGCTGCAGCCGCGTGGGCTGTACAAGCCCCTCCAGAATCGGGGGGGTGGGGTGTAGCTAGCCCATACTGCCCCTCACGTGGCCACACGGCTTTACTGCTATTGTTATGTGAGCTAGTTAAATCAAAGCTGCCTTGGGTCTGTCTACACATGCTGCAGTCACACCTCTGACTGCAGTGCAGACCTACCTTTATTAGTCTCAGAGCTGAGCTCATCCTTTAGCCCATTGTTTGGATAAAAAACTCCTGCATCATTAGACTCCCAACCATCCAAGTGTTCTGCTCTTCAGACAACTGCTCATTTCACAAACACGTGGGGAAACTGCAGTTTCTTTGGTGCAAAGCATAATTGACCTTCGTCTGACTGAATGGCATTTCAGCAGTGACGTTTGGAGGGGTTCCACCCGTCCTGCCCATTCACGTCAACCATCTGGTCTGTATTCAGGGGATCGGAGGAAAAAAAAAAACCCATGCACAATATTTTCCCCTGTCATTTCAACATCCCCAGACAGTCTGTTTCCCTGTCCTGCCTGAAGATAGCTGTGCGAAAGAGCTGCATTCATATAAATGTACAGTCATTGACATAAATGCAAGTCACTTTATTTCAGGATGTGCAGTCCTGACTGTGTGGAGCTATGCATTAGATTTTGATAGTTCCCATATATCCAGGGATTACTCCTCAAGGAGAGCGAGTGTCTCTGAGTGTCTCTGAATAAATGTGGTTTAGGAACAACGTTCCGAGTTGGCAAGTTGCACACTGGGCACGTGCAGCATCTGATTAAGATATTTTTGAACTGAAAACAAAATTCTTCGTTAGTGAAAGCCACGGTCCGGCGACATTCCAGGCAGCTGCCATGGAGATATCTGGGCACAAGCCAAGCCTTCTACGTCACCTTTGAGCTGCGAACACGTGTGATAAATTTCAGCGGAAGGGGTAATGTTTTTGAGTTATAAGCATCTAAAAATAGGGCTGTGTAATGAAATTGCCTTCTCAACCATAACTAGAGCATCGCTAGTAATAATGCACTCTGTCCTCCTGGAAGCAGCCAATACATTACACATACTGTCATGTTGTCTTCAGCCTATTGAGCCAGCTCCAACTCCCGCTGAAGTCAATGGAAAGATTCCCATTGATTTCACTGGGGCATTATCAGACATTGGGCCCCTTGGCTCTTGTAAAACTCCACCAATGTAAGTGATGTTTATCAAAAGTTCTGGAACAGCAGGATCAAAAGCAAACCAAGGCTATTCCTGCTCACCCGGGTCTGCTTCAATAATTACTGGGCATAATGGAGCTCGTCCATTTTTCATTTTGTCAGTATTGTTTTCACTCTCTGTTATCCCTCTCTTTAAAATGATCGCTTCCACATATTACCCTTTCCGGCCACTCACATAGCTTAGTGTTAATCTCCTAACAATTGGGAGGAAAGCTTTTTAATCAGCGATGAAAGCCAAACATTAATCTAACCTTCGTTGAGCTGTGATAACTTAACTACTGCTTGCACTTTTCCCCTGTGGCTCTTGCACAGGTTCATTTGACTGTGCAGATTGTTTCTCGGCCTGTGATTGGTGTTTATTCTTAGCTCGCAAAGCTGAGAGTTTGTAGCATTGATTTGCTGTACTTCATGTCCAATCCCCAGCTGCCCCTCAGCCTCCATGTATCAAGTCTGAAAGACACAAACACTTCTAGTTCTGAGACACAATCCTGATTGTGGTTTAGATCATGTGAATATCGTTTTCCACCTCTTCTGCACACAGCACCTTAAACATTAGGGACAATATTGATATTACAACAAAGCAGAGGTATTAACAAATGAGAGCTTGCTTTCACCTGAGCCAAGAGCGATTTTTTTTGGAAATGGAAAGGACGGTACGGCAGATTATGTACGCTCAGGATACAAACATCTTTTCTTTGTTAATGGCTAGGCAGATGGTGAGCCACATGGTGGGCAGAGCTAGATAATACTATTGTTACCATGTCCTCCTTTGTTTTTTGTATCCACCTGTTGTGTCTTATCATTAACCTCGATTGGAAGCTCTTTGGGGCAGGTCCCATCTGTCTACTATATGTTTGTATAGTATCTAGCAAAAGAAGTGTAAATTTCCTGATGCAGGTAAAAGAGAGGTGATAAGGAAAAAATGTATGGGGAGGTGGAAGGAGATTTTAAAGTAAAGCTGACTAAATGAGGTGCATAACCACATCCTCCTGCACCTAATGGAAAAATGACATCAGGTCTATCTTAGGTAGTTACTCCACCCCTGTGAGGTAGGCCAGTGCTGTTATCCCCATCTTACAGAAGGAAACTGAGGCACAGAGACGCTAATGGCTACATTTTAAAAACAGTATTTAGATACTTAGCTCCCATTGAAATCAGCAGGAGTTAGGTGGCTAGAAATCTAGCCTGGAGTGATTTGCCCAAGGAAGTTGGTGATGGAGTAGGGAACTCAACTTGTGTCTCCTAGGTCCCAGGCTAGCACCCAAACCATGGACAGTTCCCAACATGTGACACTTGTTCCATAAAACTGGAGCCTCCATCTCTGGGAGCTGAAGAAAGTTGCATCACAAAACTCCAGCCTGGACAAAGAACTCACTGGCAGCCTGCTACAGGAGATGATGGGGTCGGACACCCACCAAATGCATATGGCAGGATGGGGAGATGTGCAAGAATCTGTTTTCAGTCATGTGCATTTCTTTCCTCTACCACTCAGATTTGGAGCAAAATGGCAGCAATTTCACCTTCGAAAGAAGAATTGGAAAAATCCACAGAGATCTGCAAGTTTGGCTTAAAGAGCCAGATCCTCCACAGAGGAAGCTAGCCCTTTGATTCCAGTGGAACTACAGCCGAGGATCTGGCCATTGATTCCAATGGAGCTCAACAGATTTCCCTCACGTAGGGCTCTTGGCCCAGTCGGAGGCGGCGGGTGACTAGGGCGAGAGGGGGCTCAGCCTCCCCGGCTCTGAGCCGCCAGCCAGCCTTGCATGCAGCCCAGGTGAAGGCCCACAGGTAAAGCATGGCACTGAGCCGGCGGGCTGCCCAGAAGCAGGACAAGCAGGGAGAGTCCCTGGAGCCCAGAGGTGGCCGCAAGGTGAGCCCACGGGGCCGTGGCATGGTGCCGCGGGCAGAGTCTGTCCCAAGTGCGGGCAGTGCCCGGCGAGCCAGCCTCTTCCTGATGTGACAGAGGCGAGTCCGCCCCTTCCCGGGTCAGCGAGGGGGCAAGCGAGACAGAGAGAGGAGAGGAGAGGAGAGGAGAGGAGAGGGGGCTGTGGAGGAGAGAGCCAGACGCAGCACCAACACGCGGGTCCCTGCGCTCCCAGCCGCTCCCCCTGCCATGGGCCCCCAGCCCACCCCACCCCCACACAGCTTCCCTCAACTCCCCCACCTCCCACTTAAACCCATCCAACCCTCGCTACCCCTTCCCCTCACATACACCCCCCACCCCCATCTCCCCACACAAACCTGAACCTCACAAAAATCTCCTCCTGCCCCAGCCCCCACCCCAAATAAACCCAACCCCCAAAAACCTCCCCCCAGCCCACAAAGCTTCCTTCCCCACAGTCCCCCCCACCAAGCCCATTTCTTCAAATAACCCCACCCCATACACAATCCCCACATAAATCCCTCCTTAAAACATCACTGTCAAACCCTTCCCCCAAACCCCACATCCTCACCTGGAAACCCTCCCTTGCTGTTGCTCACTATTCCCCCACCCCACCCCCCGCAAAGCCCCATTCCCCAGTAAACGCACTTCTTAAAACCTCCCTTCCACCCCAGCCCTCACCACATCCCTCCCGCCCCTGTGGGGTGAGTACAGGGCAGGCTCACTCGCCCACCCGCCCAAACCTCTCCTCCACGCAGGGCCGGGACAGGGATAGTGACTGTTACACACACACACACACCCCAGAGCAAGGCCTGACCATTTTACTCAGCTGCCCCTCTCCCCACCGAATATTTTCACCAGCTGCCTAGGAGCTCCCTGTCTCCAATGGAGGAGCACTTATTCACACCCGCTGGGAATCCAGTGCACAAGTGGTTCCATAATTCTGCTACTCACCCTTTCTCCACCCCCTAGTTCTCTTCTCTTTACTGTGTTTCCATTTTCTTGTTGTCACCACGCCAAGCCCAACTCTTCTCCCCTGGTTTCAAGTTAGAACAGAGAAAAGATGCTCATTTCCCTTCTGGTTCAAAAGCCAGAATGAGTGACCAGCAATAGTTGCATTCCAGACAGCAGTGTGCCCTACTTTAGCTTCCTTCATAGTCATGCTCGCTCAAAGGTCTTCCCACTGTAAATGTGAGAGCTGCTCATTATATGGCCATGGAGACCTCTTCTGCAAACATGACACAGTAAGTCCAATTCCCTCTCATCTTCAGCTCTTCCCTATGCTTAGAGATGGATTATGCATCCTCAGATCAGTGTGAACAATGCCGTATCATGACACTAACACGTGTGCTACACTGTGGGGGCTCTTCAAAGCCTGGAAGCTGAATCTGCCCTAAATCCATCGATACCTCTAAGCTTTGGTTTGATGGCGAAAACTACATTTCATATTTAGCAAAACTTTTGTGGTCTGTACATAAATCTGGGCTATGTCACATAAAGCCAGTACTAAAGGTAAAATTTTCAAAAGCCCTTTGATTCCTAAGTTAATTAGGTTCCACTTTCAAAAGTGACTGAAAATTTTACCCAGCACACCTATGTCTATTTTCAGCTTGAAAAACTAAAGTCATCGTTAAGTGGTAGAAAATTTAATTGTACATCTCAATGTGTTGCCTCTGGGGACATGACAAGAGAAGTGTCTTAGTTTCAAGATTTGATAAATACTGTAGAGAAGATGGGAATGAACCAGACCAGCTTCGGCCTTTCTGTGCTCCCCAAAAAAAGGAAATTGTTGCAGGGACACTGATTGCATCCAATGCTTGATTGTCTTGATCTTCTTCACTCGTGCTACTTTATTGCAGCCACAAGGCCAGACTGGTTTTGAGCAGGGCTGTTTTGATTAAACCACAAAGAAGTCACTCTACTATTTTTACTGTATGGATACATTATGAGATAGGTTCTTCAGGATACCCAGAAGCTCAGCGCTGTTGCTGTGGAAAGGGAATTAGGGGTAATTTCCAAATCCAAGACACTTCAATGAGGGACGGAGTCAGGAGGCCTTGCTGAGGAGATGCAGCTGAAATGGTTTTAATTTCCTTTCCAGACTGGGGAGCCTTCCAGTTCAGGAAGATGTCAGCTAAAAAGCAGTTCCCATGAATTTTGCCTACACCTACCAAAAAAAGGCATTGCCAGCACCAGGGGTTTGGGCATTTGGTTCCAGCAAAGCTTTGCATCCAGGGTCTGTACAGGTGCTGCTGGTGGTAGTACACTACCTGCCTTCAAGGCCAAATAAATATTAAATCTCATATTTGCCAGCCTGCGGGATGTGAACCAACTCTTTCCTCTCCCTGCTTCCCCACAAGTGGACTAGATCCCTTGGGCCCACATTCTCAGAGCTGGAGCACGGAAGACAGAGTGGGGCTCTAACAGAGGAGATCTGCTCTCTCCAGACCATTGCATGGAGCATCCCCATGGGAGAATACTAGGGGGAGGAATACAGAAGAGGGAAGGAAATGAGTAATACATACACACCGTTCTTTTCCATGCATAATGCCCAGGAAGAAAGTATTCAGGGCCTGCTCTGCTTTTGCTGGTTCCCAAGCCCATATGGGGTAGTTGCCTGTGACCTGGGTCCCACAATGCCGTGACCGGAGGATATTGCTATGTGAATAGGAGTCCGCCAATGCAACAACAGATAGTGCAAACAATGATGGCATGCACTATTTGTTTCTGCACCCAGTGCAGTTGACTTGGCTATTTAAGAGTAACAATCAATTACTAGCATGGGAGTAATTAATCATGCTATTTCCAATTTAACAACAGTTCTATTTAGATTCTTGTCCTGACTAAAATCAACTTCCACGTCAACAACAGAAAAATATGATAAATAGTACAAGGTCAAATCCTAAAGTGGAGTAAATTTGCGTAACTCCTCTGAAGTCTATGGAAAGGATGCCAGTTTACAATCTGGCCCGCAGGATTTAAAATTAGAAACAAAAAAAAAAAATACAGAAAACAAACTTAATATATCCCACTTACCGCACTCTCTTTTCAAAATGAGAAGGAAAACAGTCAGAACTAGCCATTAGGCACAATAACTCATCATGGGTTTAGGTTAGGACCATTACCCAAAACTGGATTTTAAAAGTGCTACCGCACCTACTTTCTGCACAGTAGGATGCAAATAAAGTCAACATACATTAGCGTTAATCAGAGGGGGAAAAGGCAAATGGCTTTATATTTCATACAGCATTAGAAATGAAAAGATTCCTGAAAGCCTTGTTCTTCGATTCTTTAACGGTCAATGGGAAACAGGAGTGGCAAGATTTAGCAATAAAACCATGCTATTAACTGGGGCATCGTGGGGGAAATTCAGTTATTACAGCATAAGTGGTGTGTTTTCTCTCTCTGCCTTGTTGTTACAAGTTATCTTAACAAGTTCCTGCACTGCACATACTATGCTACACTTTCGCTTTAATTCATAGATCCATGGAGTTTAAGCCCAGAAGGGCCCATTAGACCAGCCAGCCTGACCTGCTGTATAAGACAGGCCATAGAATTTCACCAGTTACTTCTTCACTGAGCCCAGTACGTACAGGCAACATTTTGCCTCTTGATCTTAGACAACCCAAAGTGTCACTATCCTTTTAACTGAAATGATTATATTTGTGTGTCCCAGGACGTGCGAAAACAGCTGCTTTCAAAGGTGCCTTGTGAACCCTTGGCCATTAAAATTGAAGGGACAGACAGCCATGTGTCACTGGAACCTATTTTATTCCATCAGGATGATGCCACATTACTATGAGACAGATTCCACACTGCTAGCCAAAGTATGTTATATGTATTACGTACACCACATGAATATGTGTTAAGTGCACAATATAACTATTGTCTGCATGAATGCCAGACAGTTGGCCAAAAGAATTGTACTGCTTTTCCCACAGTGCTGTTCGCTTTTATTCACCAGTATATCCCACTGTATCTTGGACCAGGCCAAGTATTTGGCATAAGTGGACCAGAAAACTGTCCAAGGCAGAATACATGAACGTTCTGCCTCTGTGCCTTCACGGACAAATACCTGGAACCCACAACAAAGCTGAGAAAGATACGAAACAAGTTAAGGAACTGGTACAAAGTGGTGGGTTGGATCGTAGGTGACATACCAAGTGTTTTCTAACTTGTAAGCAGTCATCCTATAAATCCAAGTGGTCTTGGGCGTATTTTTGGGAATACACCTTCTGTGTAAGGTGAACTGAACACAAACACGAGAACCCTCTTCCCAGAAGGATTGGTGATGCATTACGCCCTCCTTACTTGTACCTTACTGTTTTGTCTATAGGCAATGAATTGGCTGAGCTTGGTTATAGCATTTTTACTATTAGATTGCAACTGCAGTCAGAATGAATTGGCTATACATATAAATCGACAAGATACTCCCCACTGGTGCTGCCAGGCCTTGAATGTCATTTGTTGTTCTCATGGGATAATGTACCCCTGAAGCACCATGAAGGTTCACAAATTCTCACACCTATCCATCCACAAATGGATATTTAAATGGTGTCACGTTAAAAAAAAAAGAGAGAGAGAGAGAGTCTCAATACTTCTAAAAATAGACAGCAGTAAAAAAATAAAATAAAATAAAATGTAAAAATAGCCTCAACATATCTCAAACAAATCCTTTTATTCCAGGGTTTCATGAAAGCCATATAGTTAAAATTGCTTGAGGATAATTCCCTTAAAGCCTTACAAGAAATGTTGCGGTCCCAGAACCCTAGTACAAATCCTGGCAAGAATATTGGAGATAACAGACTGGATGCCATGGAAACGGAGACAGACCTAATTTCAGCTGTAACCATTGCTGTTATTTATTAATTCTGATAAGCCATCTCAATGGAGAACGACTAAAAGGTCCACTGTGCTAAAAATAGCATGCTTGTAATATTTTAAATCCCTACTGTTGAATAGCAGATACCCACAATATTGTTTAAAAGTCCCTTTCACCGGGGAGATGTCATAGAACGCCACCTCCTGATGTACTCAGGATCAGAGGAACGCTCAGACAGCCCATGCCCTCTTAAACTGACATTTTACATGCAGCCAGGGCCCCTTTTTTTAAGGCCACAGAGTCTATGTTAGCACACAGGGGCCCAATCCTGCCCCCACTGGAGCAAATGCCAGGCTTACTGTTGACTGGAATGAAAGCAGACTTGAGGAGAGGATGTTAGAATGAGGCGACATTTGATCTTAACCCAAAATGTTCTTCGTCTATAAGCTGATGACATTTTCCGAAGGTGCCTTACTTATGGAGACAGCGACAGCAATCCATGCCGGAAAATCATCGTTCAACAGCTTCCCTCTTTGTTGAATGGGAGCAACAAAAACACACCAGCAAAAATATTACACTCTGCTCTTCTCTGTAGCTCAGCACAGCTCTGTGGCACATGACAGGTGGCTGGCTTCATGGAAAGCAAAGAGAGCAGTGGAAGTCAGCCCTCCCGGTCTTCCTCCATAGCCCTATCCAGCATGGTTTTGGGGGCAGGACAGCTGTGAGCCCAGGGGGCATAGGATCTGCTGCTATGTGACTCAACCAGCCACTAGCCTAGTAGGGGACAACAGCAGCTGCTCCTCTACAACTGCTCTGTAGCCGGAGTGGAGGGTAGAATTCCTCCCCCGCCACCCTCCTGTGAAAGATTTTGCCCGTTATCTGATTGGCATTTAACTGTACGTCGATTCATGAGGTTTAAGGGCAGAAGGGACCATTATGACCTTCTGCTCTGACCTCTTGCATAACAAGTCAGAAAACCTCACCCAATAAACTTCAGCATCAAACCCCTGGCTTCTGTTTGAGCTAGTTGTTAGAAAGACACTCCCTCGCAAAGACTGCAGGTGCTGGAGAATCACCACCGCCCTAGTGAACACAGATGTTAGTAAGAGCTGATGTTGATGTCATGACCTTGGTAGGTACCAAGGGACACAACCTGAGCTCTTTGGCCCTTTTCCCTTTTTTTGCTGGGGGGAGGGGTGGGTAACCTTTGACATTTCCACAGAAAAGATACCACCTCTATATTCCCACCAAAGCCTATTGAAGAATATATTTGCCTTACATTGCATAGACTAGGAATACAAATCCTGGTCGTGTTACATCTTTACTAGAAACACTTCCCACATTTAATGATCTTAGTGTCAAATGGATCACAACATCACCAGCTTCATTATTTTTATTATCCCAGCATCCTTGGTACTTAATGACTGTTTAAACTTCTCTTTTTCTTGTGGGCAAAAATCCATAAGCTGCAGCACCAAGAATAAATTTTCATGGCATTTTCCAGGCACTTTGTTCTTTCCCTCAGCTTTGCTTCTCTTAATAGATTTTGCTCTTTTCCCCTCTGCTCCCATTCCCTCTTTGAATTCCCAGCTAAAAAGATGACAAAATGAAAATCTACATTCCAAATGGGTGACGAGAGAGGAGCTGCTGGCACTGATGTGCCATCCCGCACAGCGGGAAGCGTTCATTCTGCTGCAAGAGACACAAAGCCAGATCCTCATGCCAATTAACACCAGCTAACTCCCTTCACTTCAGTGGAACTGCACCAATTTACACAGCTGAGGATCCGGCCCATGGCTTACCGTGGCAGTCTGGATTTTGAACATGAAGTAGTGATGTAACCAATATGCCTTTCTGATTATATTCTTTATAATTAGCTAAGTTCCCTGACAATACAAAGGCTTCTTTTTCAGCTGGATGAGGCTGAAGGGTTAGCTGCCACCTTGTTTGTCTACTTCCTTTAAAGATTCAGAAGTGGTACTGCAAGAAAGGTAGTCTAGCCTAAAATCAAATGAATAAGAATTGCTTTCAGAGTCTATCACACTGTGTGTATAGCATCAGTTTGGCATCCTTTGCTTACGGCTTACAAACAGGAAGTGATATTGAAGTAACTGACATTTATAGAATTCAAACATTTTTTATATTCAGCTGATTATAGCTACAAGGGACCTGCGTATGTTGGAATGATCTAGCAGTAATATGGTACATTAGTATACAATGATGCAACTATTTTGTTTTTATAAGGCATAGGAGACTAGAATTATTGTGAAAGGGTAGAAAGGTTGTGATTACAGCTTTTCACAGCTTCACTGAATGTGTGCTATCGGATTGTTGCCAGTTTAGAGATTTAATGGTTAGCTATTATGTTTAGATTGGAAGGGTTCATTCATCAGCTAGGATTTAATCTCTGGCATGATACAACTATAAAATAAATACTATATAACATGCTGTTCACACTTTGGGGACAAATGAAATCCTGTTAGCTCAATTAAAGACGAAGAACCAGAGTTAGCTGTTTGCTCCAAAGACCTGAATGAGTCTAATCACAACCAAGTTTTCCCTGATATGAAAAGAGGAGCAGCTTATTGGCTTGATGCTAAGTGCCTGTGGAAAAACATTTTAAGGGGCGGGGGGGATATAATGTCTTCACATCCCAGTTACACATCTGGTCATTATGGTGTTTGTAAATGCTGAGTTTCTGAATGGGGGTCTGCCTTTTTAAGGAAGCTATTCTTAAGTTATCCAACTAAAAACTCAAAAGCATTTGCAAGAAGGGTGGTTGTGTTTTTGGCAGACTGCTCTACAGTGCAATAAAACTTGGATTATCCAAATGTAGTGGGGAATGTTGAATAATTTCAGATTATGGAGATGTCAGACAATAGAAACACCAGCACCTAAAATTAGCCACCTAAATCCATAATTAGGCTCCTAAATGAAAAGGATTATCAGAGATGCTGAGTGATCTACATCTCCCCATTAAAGCAGTGGATTTAGATGCCAGAGGTTCCCTATCCATCAGCGATATAGTAAATTAAGAGCAGCCCAAGAATAAATCCAAAGCGGGCTTTGGTTTCACTCGCCTAGGGTTTGGTTATTTCAGTGTGGATCATTCTCAACTACTGGCATTGTTGCTCTTTTCCATTTTCCCTTGCCTCTCATCCATCTCCTCTCTTCCCCCCACATCTTTTCCCAACCACCCACGGACCATCCTTCTCAGTCCTTCACTCCTAGTCTTAGCTTATGTTGGCTGTGGTATGTTTTTGTGGAAAGGTGGGATTTGCACCAGGCTCTGAAGGTGCTTAGAATAGATTCCATTCCATTCTTCTGAACCATTCTCCATAACCTAGGACCTACTGCTGAAGATGCCTGAATTCTGGCTTCCAAGGCTTTCTCCTTGGGCACATGCAGTCCCTATGTTCCTCCTGTTATGTTGGAAGGCCATCAATGGAGACATGGTCCCTAAAGTAGTCAGCTCATTAACAGCTTTGATGATTAGGAGCAGGACTTTGACTGAGACTTGGTTATGATCAAGAAGCCAAGAGTGGGCATAGAGCACTGCTGTTGTGGAAGTCCCTAACTCCCTTAGGCTCCTTTGAACATCCCAGCCCCAGTGCACAAATCTGTATTGACTGGAGAGAGAGCGCGCAGAGCAGAAGGTAGGTGGCTTGCTCTGTACTTCCACAATTTCCACCAACTGTGCCCGATTGCCATGCCACTTACACCACCTTTCCATTGCTAAGACTCTACTGACTTCAGTAGGATCCGTCCCAATTTAGACCCCATTGTGAAATCAGAATCAGACCCGATCTGTTCACAATCACACTTGGTTGTTTAACCTCAGAACATTCCAACAAAAGCAATTCCATTACAATAGAGGGTACAAGAACAAGTTGTTAATTCTGCTTAATATTTGAGTTGCCCTTGACATTCAGTAACAAGACTCTAGTGCATTGAAACAAGTGTAAATAAAGCTGAAGCATCAAGAGAATTGCTCTTAAAATTGACAAATGTAGTCGTTGGCTGACAGTAATCTATTCTTTTAGTCACAAGCAACAACGCTATAATTCTGGAAGAAAGCTACGGTTGAGTCAGCACTTCATTTCCAAGAATTTATAACTTGGTCATTTTAAAAAAAAACAAAAAAACCCCAAAACCCCACACCCTTAGCTGAAATTTCCATACAGGCTTTTTGGAATGATTTTTCTCTTTTAATATGTTTAAAAATTCTGGGCATGATTCTCCACTGCCTCACATCTTGTGTCATTATTTATGCCTATGCAAAGTGAGTGTGAAAAATTTTGCTCCTGGCTTAGCAGCCATCTAAATGCTTTGCACACACGTGACTGACTCAAAGTGCAATGCATTGGAGACTTGGATGCCGGATAGCAGTTTCCTCCTGCGAGTATAAATATAGGGAAAATGTCAGAGTCGGATAGTTATTTCAGGTTATTTTTCAGAAATGAAACGTGGCAAATAACTTCTCTATGGTGAAAACTAGCATGGTTCAAGACTGAAACACACGACTGCTGGTTTTGCATTCAATATTTTTCTTTTACAGACATTTCATAAGGGATTTGCTACATGCTTAACTACCTGCTAGTAATAAACGGACAGACTATCACTGCTCTTTTGCAATGCATTATGCCTGAGGTAATTATAAGGTCTTAAAAACCATTTACAACAATGTACTGATTTTCTCAATTGCATAGACTACCCTGCCTGCCCAATTGGTCATGTCCAGGACTGGTTTAGCCACAGGGAAATTTTTTGACAATAGGGGAAGCCAGAGAGCAGAAGCAGGGAAGTCATTTGGAAACTAACGGCTTTTTAACGCAACTTTTTAAACTCTGCGTTTCCCCTGTTACAGTTGGGGACAACACAACCCAAAGATGCCATGGAATAGAGCATCAGCTGGTTTAAACTGGCATAGTGCCATTAAAGGCAGTAGAGGTTGTGCTGATTCACTCCAGCTGAGGATCTGATCCAGTATAGGCAGCTGCATGCATTTCCCTGCCTTAGCATTAAGGCAGCTTAAATAAAGTTACCTTCAGGGGAGTCTGTGCACTCCTAATGGAGGATTTCAGTCCTCTCTCTTGCAATTACTGCAGCACAACAACTATTTAGGAGCTGATCCTACAAACAAGCAGGAAATTAAGATTTACTCTAAAGCTGGGTAAAAGTTTTCCAATTCTGAAGTCGATAAAATTGGATAAGTGGGGAAGGGAAGAAGAAAAGACTTTTGTGACCATTTCATTGACTTTTTTTTCCACACATGTCTCTCTACTTCTAGAACTGGTTGAAAGTCATTAATATTTTAGAGTCTCGTCCCACTCCAGTTGATGCCAATGGGGCTGGGGGAGGAAATCCTGTTGACTTCAGTTGGAGCAGGAGTGTTTTTGAAAAGGGAGAGATAACAGCACTGCAGAGGTTGCATTGATTAAAAACAACACAAACAAAACACAGCTCCAAGTCTTTGAAAAGCAGACTAAGGTCATGTCTTCACTATCACTTACGTTGGCAAAATTCGTGTCGCTCAGGGGGGTGGGTTTTTTCACACTCCCGAGCAACAAAAGTTTTGCCGGCAAAGCACTTGGTCGCTGGGAGATGCTCTTCCCCCAGCATTGCTAGCCACCGCTTGTTGAGTTGGTTTTATGATGTCGACAGGAGAGCTCTCTCCTGCTGGCATAACGTGGCTACGCAAGCTCTCTTACATCAGCACGGCCGTATCGGTACAGCTGTACCGATACAAGCTTGTAAGCACGGACGTGGCCTGAGGCCCTTGTTCACCAAAGCACAGGAGAGAGAGTGTTCTTACCTAAAAGTTGCACTGCTGTCCATAGGATTTAAGCACATGCTTAATTGTAATCAGGTACTTAAGTGCTTTGCTGAATCAGGGCCTTAATCTCTTAGGGCTTGTCTACATTACCCGCAGGATCGACGGGCAGCAATGGATCTGGCGGGGGTCGATTTACTGTGTCTAGTCCAGACGCGGTATACCGACCGCCAAGCGTTCTCCCGTCAGCTCCGGGACTCCACCGGAGCGAGAGGCACAGGTGGAGTCGCCGGGGGAGCGTCAGCTGTTGACTCACCGCCGTGAACACTGCAGTGAGTAGACCTCAGTATGTCGACTTCAGCTATGTTATTCACATAGCTAAAGTTGCATAACTTAGATCGATTCCCCCGCCCAGTGTAGACCAGGCCTTAGTTGCTTTAATTCTAATTTCCTCTATGTTATCCTTTACTGAAGGAGAGTATGTTTTATCCTACTGCACTACAGAATTACTACATTTTGTTTGTTTCCTTCTGACATTCTTTTACACCTTATAGAAGTCTGCAGAACCACTTTAATTCTCTTTGTCAAGATTTTTCTCCACCCAGATCCATCTTAGCTGTCAGTTCTATCATAAGGACATTAAAATACAAGTACCATGCTGTCAAATGAATCATGTAATGACAGCTAAGAATGTAATTCAGAGGATCCACTATTCTTCAGGGACTGCATTTTAGCTATTTTGGATTTGTTTCAATTTGATTTCTTAAAAAACAAAACCAAAAAAACTATCCACCTAAAAACATGGTTAGGTAAATCAGATGTGTAATTTCTAGTAGAAATATTTCATAGTAACATGTTCTGTAAACACTGATTATAGCTCAATAGAAGTTGTAATTCCTCTTTATTTCTCTCTCAATTGTCCTCGCTAGAACCAGAAATAAGCCTCTGTAGGCATTTAAGTCAAATGGATGCATAAATACAGGAACCCAAGGCCTTAATCCAGAACAGTACTTGAGCGCGCACCCATAAGTACAAGAGCAGTCCTACTGAAGTCAGCAGGATGTACATTTATGCACGTGCTCATGAGCCATGTTGAATCAGGGTCTGAACACATGTCTTTCATTTTCCAGGAGTGTGTCTAGAACATTGGATCTGACCCAATACCCTAGATCCACATTTTCCCAAACTCAGTCTAAACCTTAGGTCCAGATTCCGGTCTATTTCACTTGCACCTGAGCAGTTAATAGGACAAAAACAACTTTAAAAAAAAAGCCACTTGTTTTTTCAGAAGGTTTTTACCTACTATTACCGCAAGCAACACTTAAGATGTCTGTAACAAAGATTTGAGGGAAACGTTTTTTCAGTCTATTTACTCTGGGCATTCGTCAGGAATTTGTGTGGTGTCTGTTTCACTGTAGGCAGAGTCCCATTGTTTCATTATTGTGCGCATTTGACAGCACTTTCTGTATAGTAATTTTCCTCAAATTTGCGCCAAAGTTTTACACAGCTTGAGGGGGTGAGGAAGAAAAACAAATAAGAAAATACAATTGTAAAACCACAAAAATAGGCAGGAGCTCTGAGGAGTACCTAAAACAATTTGTAACTCATTTTTGAAGTGGCTAGATTTCAAGTTGCAACAGCTCTCATCAGGGCAGGCTCCACCCCTAGTTGACTGAATACCCAGGGTAGTAGTTCCCCCGATTTCAGAATAAGGTGCATTAGCCAGTGGTAACATCTACAGCAGATTTAACCCATTGCTATTGCACATTTACAAGACAGTAATCTTTATAGTTAAATGTTATTAATTCTTTTCTCCATGGGATCTCTTTCATAGACTTTCAGGCCAGATGGTACCATAATGATCATCTAGTCTGACCTCCTGCACATCGCAGGCCACAGAACCTTGCCCACCCACTACTGTAATAGGCCCATTATCTCTGGCTGAGTTACTGAAGTCTTCAAATCATGATTTAAAGATGTCAAGTTACAGAGAATCCACCATTTACCTAGTTTAAACCTGCAAGCAACCCGTGTCCCATGCTGCACAGGAAGGTGAAAACCCACCAAGGTCACTGCCAATCTGACCCGGGGGGAAATTCCTTCCCGACCCCAAATACAGTGATCAGTTGGACCCTAAGCATGTGGGCAAAATCCAGCAGCCAAAACACCTGGGAAAGAATCTTCTGTATTAACCTACAGCCCTTCCTATCTAGCATCCCCAACGGTTATCGATGGGATATTTGCTACTAGCAGTCACAGATCGGCTACATGCCATTGTAGGCATCTCATCATATCATCCTCTCCATAAACTTATGAAGCTCAGTCTCGAAGCCATGTACGTTTTTTGCCCCCACTGCTCCTGTGAAGGCTGTTCCAGAACTTCAGTCCCTTGATGGTTAGAAACCTTTGTCTAATTTCAAGCCTAAACTTGTTCATGGCCAGTTTATGTCCATTTGTTCTTGTATCCACATTGGTGCTTAACTTAAATAACTCCTCTCTCTCCCTGATATTTATCCCTCTGATGTATTTATATAGAGCACTCATATCTCCCCTCAGCCTTCTTTTGGTTAGGCTAAACAAGCCAAGCTCTTTGCGTCTCCTCTCGTAAGGAAGGTTTTCCCTTCCTCTGATTATCCTAGTAGCCCTTCTCTGCACCTGCTTCAGTTTACATTCATCTTTCTTAAAGAAGGGAAACCAGAACTGCACACAATATTCCAGAGGAGCTCACCAGTTCCTTGTATAATGGTATTAACACTTCCCTATCTCTACTAGAACTACCTTGCCTGATGCATCCTTGGATTGTGTTAGCCTTTTTCACAGCTGCATCACATCAGTAGCTCAGTCATCCTGTGATCAACCAATACATCCAGGTCTTCCTCTTCCAGTTGATAAGGCCCCAGCTTACAGCACTAAATTTTTGCTAGTCCCTAAGTGCATAACATTGCACTTTGCAATATTAAATTTCATCCCATTTCTATTGCTCCAGTTTTCAAGGTTGTCCAGATCTTCTTGTATGATATTCCAATCCTCCTCTGTATTCCTCTCAACTTTGGGTCCACTGCGTATTTTATTAGCACACTCCCACTTTTTATGCCAAGGTCAAAAAAAATAAAATAAAATAAAGTAAGGTTGGTCCTAAGACAGCTCCCTGAGGAACTGCACTAGTAACCTCCATCCAGCCTGAGAATTCATCTTTCAGTGTGAGCTGCTGTAGTCTTGCTTTTAACCAGTTACTTATCCACATTTAAATTCTCATATTGATCCCCGTAGTCTCCAATTAATAATTTCCCCTATATGAACTTAAGAACAGCCATACTGGGTCAGACCATGGTCCATCTTGCCCGGTACCCTCTTTCCGACAGTGGCCCATACCAGAGCATACCAGACCGGGCAGTTTTGGCGTGATGCACTGCTGTCTTCCACTCCCAGCTTCTGAGTAGAAGCTTCCCAGTCTGAGGTTTAGGGTCACCCTGAACATGGGATTGCAATAATCCATCGGTGTCATGGTCCATCCGACTATCGGCTGACTGCCAACATAGAGTCCGATGCTGAAATATATACTCACAGCATTTACTACCATGTGAAGTCCAAATACATGCTTTAGGCACAGCCCTGAGCAAGGGATTTTTCTTCGAGGCTTAGCCAGACAGTCGGCCATAGTGATAGTTCGCCATTTGGTCCATTCCTGCGCAACTGCAAAGGCTTGACAGCCTGAGAGTCCAACATCAGAACAGACTTGATGAACCCATGTAATAGGGAGTCTGCCTCTGGGCCGCCTCCACCCCTCGGTTGGTGGAATTTTATCCCGGATGTTACAAGCACCCAGACAACGGTGTTCGCTGGAACATCTTGTGGCATCCTTGTGACATGTCCGAAAAGCATAAGGCTGTGGACAATGGCCCCAGTAGGCTGTAGACCCGAATGACCATAAACATCTGCATTACAGATGAAGTAATTCCACTTTATGTCCAAGATACGACGTTGACATTTTGTGTGGAAAGCCTCCAGCTTTGTCCAGCTGCGCGGCATAGTGTCCATCATTCACAGCCTTACAATAGTATGGGAAGGATACATCTCGAATACATCCTGAACTTGGTTGTCATACTAAGCTGATGTTGATTCCATATCCGTTGTAAATGACCCATGGCAGATGCTGCAATGCCAATCCGATGGAGAACCTCTGTGTGAGAGCTGGAGGAGCTGGTAAGTATAGAAACAAGATAGCAAAAGCTGGAAACTGATTCAACCGTTTCATTGTTCAAAGAGATTGGACTCGCAGGTGGACCTGGTCCTAGATTTTGCAGTTTTGTGTTTGACCATGAAACAGGGAGACCAAGCTTAGCTGACTCCTCCTCCATATGCTGGAAAGCCTCATGAAACCTGTCGGGACTCTGTACTAAAAGAACAACATCATCAGCGTAGTCAAGGTCTGTGAGCGAGAGATCATTGATCTCAGTGCCTATGGACCTGATGGAATGCTGCATTATGAAATCCATTGCCCAACAAAAGAGTGCAGGGGCCAGAACACAGCCCTTCCTAACACCAGATACTGATTTAAAAGGTGCTGACATCCAGCTCCCCAGACAAACACGGGCAGTGGTTGCAGCTTTCTAATCCCGTCCAGCAGAGTGGTAGGGACACCTACACCCTTTAAGGCCTTCCATAATGCAACACAGTCTATTGAATCAAATGCAGACTTAAGATCAACATACGCTATGTGCAGTGGCTTCCTGAACTCGCAGTGTATCTCTGACAAAAAGTGAAGGGCCAAAATGGCGTCTAATGGGGACCTGTTCCTCATAAAGCCTCACGCATCCAATGTAGCAAAGACTCCAGGCATGCCAGCAAAACATGCACAAATACCTTCCCTGGAACGGAGAGCAGGATGATTGTCCTGTAGCTCTTACATTCACTGTGTGTCCCCTTGCCCTTATATAGAGTGAGATCACAATACCGTCCTTCCAGGCAGTTGGCAGGTTTCCAGTTCTCCACACCAGAGGAAAGATGGCCAGAAGTAATTCTGCTACAGGATCAATAGCATATTTTAGCAGCTCTGAGGGGATGCCATCAACTCTGGCTGTGCATCCGTTTTTCAGTTTAGATATGGCGCACTTCACTTCATTCAGTGTTGGTGCATCAGTACAAATGTCTGGATCCTGAACAGCAGCGACTGCCAGATCATCCAGCTCTGAGGAAGTGGCAGCTGGAGGATGGTTCAGGACATTGTGCTAATATTCCACCCAGCGTGAGAGAATGTCATCATCCGATTTACATGGATGGCCTTGGCTGTCATTCAGGATGTTGTTTGTAGTGACTACCTCTTGACCGCTGAAGTTGCAAATGGCATGGAATGGTGGCTTCAAGTCGCCCCTGGCTAAGCCAAATTCAACGTCATCTGCCACTTGGTTATAATAGGCCTTGTGATCACAGAGTGCCAGGGTGTTAAATTTTTGCTTCAGCTGATTACGAGTGCGCTTATCACCACGCTGGCGGGCTGCGGCCTTCAATTTAATTGTCCTTCAATAGCCATGGTTGGCGTGCTGGATGCCTATAGCCAATTGTCTGCTCAGCAGATCAGTTGAGGGTAGAAGTGAACAGGGATACGGCAACCTTCACGTCGTCTGGCAGATTGGCTAGAGCCAAGAATCCGTTGCTGATGTCAATACAAAACCTGTTGGCTAAACCTGGCACACGGAGTGCATCCATGTCAAACTTCTTCATCATTGCAGAGGGCTTACCTGCTCGTTGGAGCATCAACATGATACGGACAACCACTAGATGGTGATCTGTGTTCGCCGCGCATTCTGCGCCACAATATACTCTACAGGAGGCAAAGAGGCCTATCGTGTGTAATGATATAGTCCAACTCCTTCTGAGTGACACCATCATGAAAGATCCATGACATCTGTTGTATGTGTCACTGCTTGAACCATGACCCAAGAATGGAAAGATTCTGGGAGGCACAGAATGTACACAAGCAGTGAGTTATCATTGGGTGTGCCTAAACCATAATGACAAACGACCTGTTCAAACCTGGTTCACAGGGAGCCAGTAACTGCATTTAGGTCCTCCAGAATCATGAGATTATCATGTGGAGGGTCTGTGCACACTAGATGTTCCAACTGATCGTAGAAATGATCTTTAACTGAGTCATCGGATTCTTCTGGCGGCGCATAGACTTCTATGACAGGGAGGTAACTGTGTTGATGTTTAAGACATGCAGTAAGTAAATGAGGAGACACGGGCATCCAGGTTGTCAAGGAGGACTTGGACTCACCTTGCAGTAGTACTGGTATCACATATAAATGGTTAGGGCCACCAGAATACAGAAGTAAAGAATCTTCCACCCTGTGACATCTGTGATCCATCAGCCTCGCTTCTGTTAGTCCTGTGATTGATATACCAAGACAGTCCATTTCGCATGCGACAGTGACCTGATGACCATGCCTGTGAAGAGTTGCAACATTCCAAGTTGCAATTTTGGTGGACTGTCGGAGATCCCAGATACAATTGGATGCACTGTCACAAGCAACAGGTGGTATGATGTGTAAACTGCACTACCCCAGGAGTGGGCCCAGAAAGCATTGCAAGTCCGAGACATTCCTCCCCTGCTTCATTGGAGGGGTAATCATTTATGGCTGGTCTATATCAGTAACAAATTACAACTGCCAGTTCATCAACACTCTAGCCTTCCCAGTTTCTCCCTGGCCACCTACTATATGTATGGGCCAGGAGAGTCAGTAAGTGGGCACAGAATGCATTATGACTCACGTACCTGGACCTAAGATCCTTTAACCCACACAATGAGGTTAATGGGGGTTCTTTCTTAATGTAGTCCAAATCATAGTCTAGCCCTACAGGGTGGCAGGATTGAGTCTGTTGGTTTTAATCTTCTAAAGGAAACAAAAATGGATCAATTTACCTGCAAAGCAGACCCCCCCCCCAAAAAAAGCAATTATTTAAATAGTAAAATCTTCTAGAGTTGATCATTGTCTATGTAGGAGTCTGATGTGTATCTGCAAAGGATCTTTTCAGTATGCAAATGTTCTCTGGAAGTTTAAATTAATAGCATCAGAAAGATATTTAATGGTTAGCGACAAAATATCAGAATTTCAAAGAAGAAGCTTCAGCGTTACCCTATATAGCAGAGTCTCCTAGTTTCTGTTACCAAAAAGGAGTCTAGCAAGCCAAGCGAACATGTTTCTCTGCCAGTTCCAGGAAAATACAATTAACCTGTGCATCATACTGTAGCTCTGTACCCCACAGCAACTAAAATATTGACAAGGCTGCATCAAGGGCTAGCGGTGCATCTGTGAAAGAACTATATTAAATCGAGCAGTTGACGTGAAACTAAAACGGAGTAAAGCTTTTGGGGCCAAAAAAATCCACTGAAAATATTTACTAATTCATTGTTCGATGACGGACTGCTTAATACTGTGCACATTTCAACATCAAGCATTGCTGTGACAGCTTTTTAAAATTCTGATTGGCCTAAAATATTGAGTTCATTTTCATGTTAATTAAGGCAAGCAGGCAGGCAGGGAAACTACTGACTTGTGAGAGGGTAACCATCTGTTTTCATTTTAAATGAGGTGCTTTTTTGCCCTCAAGTACCAAAAATGTGATAAAAAACTTTAGGTGTTTGTAGGTATTGGCAATCCACTTCTACACGACAGATCACAGCCAACGGGGTTTTTGGAGACGGCATTTCTTAGGCAATCATGGGTGAAGGGGAGCAAAATTCTGTGATCAAACACAAATCAAAGGCACCACATACTGTTACAATCCCAAACTAAATGTTCTTTCTTCGTTTTAGGGCAGATAGTTCTGTATCTTCTAGGAAGTCTTTGAACACAGAAGTTACTCTAGCTGGCTAACCCTCTGGGGCATCCGGGGGGAGGACAGCTTTTTCTGATAGTCTGCAAGTGTCCTTTTCATCGCTGTGGTAACATCTGAGCTCCTGCTTCCTGAAGCTTAGGATTTACCAGCTTTCTCTGGCATTTGTTCATCTCTCTGCCAGCCCATTTACCTCTTCCTCATAGGTAGAAATTCCTGACATCTCAAGAGGCATGAATAGTTTTGGAGATGATGGGAGACATGATCAAAAGCCAGTCTTCTCTCTAAAGAGTGAAGATGACAGAGAGCACACCAAAGAAGAGGGATTGTGGCCTTGGGGCATTAGCCAATAACGATTTAAGTGGCTGTATGTATCAAATGTGTCACAACCCTTCCAGAGCTCCCCCTGCTGGACGCTCACCAAGTTGCTGTGTTTGGATCCCAACATGCTGGACCTGTGTGCTTTAAGCTTTCCCAGATCTCAGTGAGCTCCAGCCACTGGTTCTGGCTCCAGCTTCTCGGGCACACTTTGGGTGGGACTGTCCATGTCCACTACCCCCTCATACAAGTGGGATCTCATGGTCCAGCTGCCCCAGGCCCAGTACTGATTCTCCACTCCCCAACATACCCCAGTAACTTTCCCAAAGCTCCATCTGTGGGCATTCTGATTTACTAATCAGCTCTTGAGGGACAAATGAGTGAGTGAGCGTGAGAGAGAGAGTGCACACATTTTGTGAAAGGAATTCCAGAACAATTACTCTACTTTAGATGGCACAAGAGATCTACAGATCTAGACAAAACAATAAGACACCTGTGTAGCTTTCCAACATCTTCAAATCTAGAAGTTAAAGCTCCTAAATCCATATTTAGGCACCTAACAAGGACCTAATCCAAAGACCCCAATTGACTTTAGATCCTAAAAGTGGCCTAAATTTTAAAAGATGTCAAGCTCCCAAAGTCCTGTTGACTTCAGTAGAATTTGTGAGGGCTTATATCCGAAAGTGAGGCCATTTTATACAGGTACTTGACTGTGAATGTAAGTGTCTACCTGTAGGCATCAAAGCCTAAAAATTTTGACTTTCATTTGTTCCTGAAAAGTGGCAGAATGTTCAGGCTCAGGCCTGGCCCAACAGTGAACATGCCCTACTGTGAAATATGTGACTCGTTTCAGTTTTGCAGGAACTCCTCTGTCCACTGAGATTTGCAAAATGCTTTAGGAGACTTGTGCAAATATTTTTTCGATGCAGAATCAATATCTTGTAGATGACGAATTACAAATAAGAGGAGGAATAGCTAGCATTGAAACTATGCTTTATGGTTAGATTCAGAGGGTTAATGAAGTGACAGCCACCATAAAGTAACAGACACCTACTAGCCCAGTGACTCAGATGTATATATATTTCAGTGAACCATTTACATGGTGTTTATCAACTCCCATTAAATCTGAAGTGTCCATATGCTAGAGAGACTGTATCCTGAAATTAAAGCTACAAAAGATGAGGGTAAAAGAGAGGAGAACTACAGTGTGGACAAGATCTGCTAATTGGTTATGGAGCTATGGGCATTCCAAATAGTCAGTGGGATACTGTATTATGGGGGGGGAGAGGGGGAGGAAGACTTTGAAAATGCAACACTATATATATATATATATATATATATATATATATATATATAAAACTAGTGCTTACAGTGAAGTTTCTCTTGATCAAAAGTTGGTTTTCCAATAAAGCAGTCTTCACCATTACAGATAATCCGATTCTGGAGTAAACCTCTGTCTTTCCTTTACTTTTCACACTCTATTTCAGGGACTTTTCATCATACAAGAAAGTTCCATTTGTCAAGGTCAGCAGCACGTTACCCCCATCACCACCTTCATCCCAACTCCCATAAAAATTCCATTTCAAATGAGGAGCATTGCGGGTGAGGAGAAAATTGTCCCTCTGAATCTTGTTTTGTAGCAAGGCTTAGCTTTCCTGAAACTATAATGATTGCTGCTCTTTCTCTAGAATGGAAAGCAGTTGACATTTTGTTTGTTCTCCGGTGAGACAGCTGAACTTCAAATACAATTGTATTTCAGAGATTCAAAAGGCGCTAATAATGTTCTTCTGTACAGCGCAACATAAGTCGATCCTATCACAGGCAAGGACAAAATTTCCATAGACTACAATCGGAACTGGAGCAGGTCCCACGGTAGTTTACACTCAGAAGAACATTCTATAAACATAGGGCCAGATTTAAAAAGAGATTTAGGGGTCTAAAGATGCACATAGGCAGCCAGTAGGATTTTCAAAAGCACTGGAGTTAGGTGCCTAATTCCCTTAAGTACTTTTCAAAACCCCACTGGGCACCTAAATACCTTTGTTAATTACAAAGGTTAATTTCCATTATGCTTAGAGTATTGTCTTAATCCTTTACAACTCATGATGCCTCACAGAATCCTGGTCTGATTTCTGATTCATTTTTATTCTAAGAAAAATCTTTGTATATAGAGGTTAAGTTAGAAAATAATTATATCTTGGGCCAGACCTGCAAAGTCCAGATTTGAATTTTCCAAACTTTCAGGGCGTTTTGATCCAAGATCTTTGTTTCTGCCTATCCTTCATCTTTGGTACCTTTATTGTCCAATAGTTGGTGTAACTACTAGCCTGTAACTAATGCCACATGCAAATGTGCTATTTACAACAGTTGTACGTAGCATTGTTATGGCTGTCTTGGTCCCAGGATATTAGAGAGACAAGGTGGGTGAGGTAATATCTCTTATTGGACCAACTTCTTTTGTTGGTCCTATAAAAGACATTTAAAAAATGGAAGATACCTTATCTGTGTAGCATACATTCAAAGTATATTAAGGGACAAGTTCCACAAGCCTTATACTAAGTAGCTCTTACCTCAGAGTCCCCCTATTGACTTCAACGTTACTTCAACGTTACTTGAGTAAGTGCTACTCCGTGTGAGCAGGAATTGCAGAATCAGGTCTAAGTAAATAGCTTGTTTGTTTTTTTAAAACCATACCTGGCTCCCCTCCTCAAATGTAACAGTCCTCAGAGAAGGTAAGAAAACCAGCGCTTCCCTCAGGGGATAGGATTAAGCAAGTCCATAGCATCCACTTACATCCCAGAGCACCTCCAGACTCTGCCACCATTGGCTTTCTCCCTAGCAATGGAACATTTTCCCTTCTCCAAGGAGAATTAGAAGCAACATTAACTACCAGTAAATTTCTAGGCAGAAATCCAGTCTCTGTATCTGTGTACTGTGACCGCGTCCTTGCTCTGTCCCCTTCCTGCCTTGGCATGACCCTTACCTTGAAACGCTTGGATTTAGCTAGCTTGGGAGACCTTGCATGGGCTCCTTGAAAGGGGAGGAGTGAACTTTTTAGTTCTTTTCCCATGCCTCTCCTCGCTGTACAGTGGAAGAGAGGGTCTAACCCACTGTTATCACCACAGCATTTTTATCTTAAGCGTACTAATTTAAGAAGTCAAATTCAAAGGTCAGGGCAAACCTTTCTGTACACATCACTGCATAAGAGTCTGATGAAAGGAAGTGATACTCACCACTCCATCTGTTGAAATCCAGGTGAGGATAGCTGATGGAATTGAGATCTGTGCCTGCAGAGGGAGAAAGGAGCCTGAATCTGGTTGTTTTGAATTGGAGAAAAAAACAGACGGTAAAAGTGAGTGTGGGTGAGTGATTTGCCGGTCTCTTTTGCACATAAAAATACCACCAGCTCATCTCATGTGCCACATGTTATTTACTGACTATGTCTCCAACAGAACTGAATCCTCTGTGCAGAATGCTGCTGCTGAATGCCAAAGTGTTTTTCCAGAGGGTAGATCCAGGTGGGATTGACTGTGCATATTGACTATGCAGTATCTAAAGCACTTATCTGGGATCGGATCTCTGCTTACTCTGTCGCATCTGTAATACCAACAGGCAAACAGCTTCTACTGATATTTTAAACTTCCTAACCTGGCTTTTCACCAGAGTATGAGCTAGAAATGGTGCTAATCACGCGGAGTCATCTCATGGTGGTGGAGGAATACTGATGCTGATGAAAGTCGCCCATGATATTCCCTAGCATGGAGGTACCTTACTGATGACACTAGGAAATATTACAGTGATGCTACATAGTAGAGGGAAGCATGGAGAAGAACTGGCAAACATTGCCATCTGGTCCTTGATTGGGGCTGTATTTTCACCCGGGATCAAGAGAATGTGCAACCTTGGAGTCATGCTGGGCCTGTCCATACTCCTGGACATGCAAAGAACAGCAATTGCTGAAAATGCTTTTTGTCATCTTTAGCTAGACCAATCTGCAGCGGAATCGTCCTGACACATAGGGTGTTGAAGAAGGAACCAAACAAGCGTAGTTATTCCTTTCAGAGTCCAGATCCCAGCCTCACCTGGAAAGAGTAGATGTCACTCACAGGAAAGAACCCACACGATCCCTATACTCCAGGTTTCTCCACTGTCAAAACCACCAGAGAGGTTATTCTGGAAAAAAAATCAAGACATCTAAAGCAGCTCAGCTAGTGTCCGAGTCTTCCTGAGAAACCCCCTTCTCCCACTCCCCTCAAATCCTCCCAGGTACAACTGCAGCAGAATTGCTACCAATGAGAGGAAAGATGGTCTTGTGACTACTCCACTGGACTGGTACAATTTCCAGCTCTGCTATAGGATCCTTGTGACACTTTGGGCAGTCCCTTTATCTCCGCCCCTTGAGTTCTCCAATCAGTAAAATGGAGATAATGATATTTTATGTCTCCCCTCTCGGTCTGTCTTGTATAGACAAGATGCTAATTAGACAAACAAACAAAGGAAATATTTCTTCACACAAACACACAGTCAACCTGTGGAACTCTCTGCCAGAGGATGCTGTGAATGTTAAGACTATAACAGGGTTAAAAACAGAGCTAGATAAATTCATGGAGGATAGTCCCTCAATGGCTATTAGCCAGGATGTACAGGGATGGTGTCCCTAGCCTCTGTTTGCTGAGAATGGGCGACAGGGGATGGATCACTTGGTGATTACCTGTTCTGTTCATTCCCTCTGGGGCACCTAGCATTGGCCACTGTCAGAAGACCGGATACTGGGCTAGATGGACCTTTGCTCTGACCTAGTATGGCCGCAGGTTTCGAGGCAGAGACTGTTCTTTACTGGGTCTGTCTGATGGCCACCATCTTTGCCAATCCTGAAGACTGAACCAGGAAGTTGCAGAGTTAGAAGCATGGAGTTTCTGTGTGTTAGGTGTCTATGTGTTAGGTCACACACGTGTTAGGTGTCTCCCGCTGTGCCCCATACACAAATGGATCTATCCCAGCTCTCCACTTGGGCAGCTGGCTCTTTAACTCAAGATGTAGAAACTCCATGCTCCTATAAGTTAAACAGCGTTGATGCTACTGAGCCAGCCTGGCCGAGTCTCACTCTCTGCAGCTGAATCTGCCTGCATCAGAGACAGACAGCCCCGGAAGTGTGGCACAGCATGCCAGCTTGACACCTCATGCTGAACCTGAACCCCTTACAGCACAAACACCCCCAATGTGCAATCCATCCATACCACCGAAAGCCAGTAGTCCTGCTAGCCAGAGACTGATTTTACAGTTCATATATACCGGAGCCAAATAGAGATTTTATCATTCAAACACAACACCATCCAGAGTGCAGCACAAAATTAAACACTCCAGTGTGGCTAATCCAGGAGATTTTTAGCAGTGGTCTGGAAATAGGTCCAGCTGAGCTCCAAGAGGATTTATTTGCCCTAAAGTAGCATGGGTACCTTATACGGAGAAAATACCACTCTGGCGTGTTCTCTCTCTCACTCAAACCACCCATCTCTGGATCTATTCTCAATGCCAATACCTCTGAGGGCACTGACTGTTCCTGGCACATACAGGGGCATAATTATTCAGGAAGATGCAGCTTTAAGTAATAATTTTGACATCACTTCAATGTCCTCGTTACAGCAATTGCTATTTCTTTGCTTCGGCGTGCTCTCTCTCTCTCTCCAGTGCTCAGTCTGGGACTGGAGCCTCCAGGCAGCCGCAGCAGCCGCCACACACAGACGTAAACAAGCCAGCAACAGCAACCGTCAGCACAGGCTTCCTCCTGCTTGTCATTTCTGATTTGGCAGCCTACTTGCACAGACTGCTTGCTTCTGGTATCTCTGTAGAATAAGGAAATGCCCAAGCGCTCTGCTGGAGGACTTTGCACACTCCTAATGAAGCATGCAAAAGCCCGTTTCTCTCAATGCCCGGGTGAGCAAGGCGTTAATAGGTCCCTGCCATTCATGACAGACAACAAGGGGTCACGCAGCCTTTCAGCAGGCCAGTTGTGCACAATTTCCATAGCAAACCATTCTAATTAGGGACAGAGACAACAAGAGGAGGTTTCATACAGGGATTAGTCAGATGCTGTGTATTTTTGGTGGCTAATTTAGAATCAGAGAGAGAATGAGAGGAGATGTTTCTGTCCCCAAGCAAGGGCTGTGCAGATATGTAAAGAGTAAATCTATTTGCATATATTATTTTGCAACGTAAAAATGAGCACTGCAGCGCCAGCTACCTTTAGATCTAGCAGTTTATAACTACACGCCAGCTGTACTCAGTTTTAAATTAATTGACACAGGATACCAGTATCTGGCCGACAGCAGTTAACTCCTCCGGTCTGAATTTAACATACGTGGAAGATAACTCCTGTAAACAAAAACAACCTCCTGGCTTTCTTTGTTAAGGACCCTCTTCATGGGGCTGAACATATGTGGCAAAATTAGGACATGAGATAATCAGAGGTGAGTTAGCATAGATCCCTCCATCCCCCCAAGATTTGACCTATATTTTCAAGGAGTAATTTTAGCCATCTTTATTCTCTCAGGCCCTCAGGTGCATAAGGTGTCCTCCAATTTCCACCATTTATTTCAGTCTTGTGCTGGGCTGTTCAGGCTCCTGAGTGCCATGTTGATGGATCTGGCTTCTTTCTCTGTCATTCTGCGTAATGTCTCTCTAGGTCGCCCTCTTTCTTTGTCGCCAGCTGGTATCCACACGATCACTTGCC
This sequence comes from Lepidochelys kempii, assembly GCF_965140285.1. Lineage (NCBI taxonomy): Eukaryota > Metazoa > Chordata > Testudines > Cheloniidae > Lepidochelys > Lepidochelys kempii. The sequence continues at coordinate 96,303,016 of NC_136388.1, read as the reverse complement.
ATGGAAGGCATGTTGGTGACATCCTTAAAGCATGTCCTAAATATGCCCATCTTCTTACTATATTTGATGCTTTGAATGGGTTTGCTCTTACAATTTCTGCTGTTGCAAGAATCTCCTTCCAATGGACTGACAATCTACCACAGGCATTTATTTTGGAATGAGTTTATCTTATCAATTTTTATTGTAGATTTCCATGACTCTGCTCCATCAAGGAGACACACATATGAATTTGTAACACAAGCATTGTGTGCATCAGTGCTAGTTTTAGCTGTGATTAGTGTTTATTGCGTGTGCCTTGCCTAAAAGTACAAGGAAAAATTTGGTACCATAGGAAAATAACCTGCCAAACAGCAAACACAGAGAATCCGACATTTTGGCTGTATGGGTAAACTGAAGAGATGCAACTGAACAAATAGCTCAGGAATTGCAATGAGGAGCAGCAAAACACAGCGCACACAAGAGCAAGTGTCTAAATCAGGCTTGTGTGCACAGGTTCTGATCAGGAACAGAGCCTCTGACTAATGCCACAGTATGAATAAATACATATATGTTCTGCAGTTGTGAAAGCCAAGTAGATTTGGGGACGCGGGGGGAAAGAGTTCTACGAGAACTTGCACAGTTGGATTGACAGAGTTTTGCTCAGACCTTGTGTACTGACTGACACCATGACACTGAATGACTCCCCAGCACTTCGTCTACCAACAAGAATCCTGTAATGACACTGTACTGAACTCACCATCTCAGAGCACCATTTCTTGCGGCATGGCAGCCACTCTGTCTCAGCTTCCCCACCACATTCACAGCATGCTCTGGACATAGAGACGCTCTGACCACACCCCCAGTCAAGCATAGAGAGCTAAGCCACTCTGGAATAACAGAGTCCTTTAAACAAAGGACAACCAAAAGCACAGATCACAGGCATCTTCAGTCCAGCTGGGCTCAGCATCCAGCCCCCCTCCCTGCAACAGTGAGTCTCAACACCCATTAACAGGCACCTAGGCTCTGCTCAACACAAAAATCCAATGTAGGCCCAGCTCCCAGGTAGGAGCTCTGTCGGCTCTTCTCCGCAGCCATCCCTCAACTGCTGGGCTTTCCTCCTTTTAAGTCCCACACGCAGCACAGGTGTAGCAAGGAAGGCCTAACTGAACAAGGCAGACTGGCTGCAGGTGTCCTGTCCTTTAAAGAGGCAGGCTGGCCTATTACAGACACCATGAATGAAATCCTAATCCCCTCGGGTTGCCAATCCTCCAGGATTGGCCTGGAGTCTCCAGGAATTAAAGATTAATCTTTAATTAAAGATGCTGTCATGTGATGAAATCTCCAGGAATACATCCAACAAAAATTGGCAACCTGATGCCCCACTGAAGTTGTGGGGAGTTTTGCCATTGACTTCAAATGAGGCCAGGACTGCACCTATTATTTTAAATCCAAGCGCCACATTAGCATGAATAAGAAGCTTGACTTGCAAAGCTGGTGGTACCCCATGATCAAAATAATTTTAGTCACTGCTAAAAATGACACACGGGAGACATTGTTCTCAGACAGCGTTTGGGAAGGCGTCTTACCAGTTCCATGATGGGAGAAGCCTGCACTTCCCTGATAATAGCCCATCCTATCATAGACTCGGGCACAGATCGAACGCAGCCAACAAGAACGTTAAAACGCTCAGGTTGCTTGTGGACGGAGTTCTTTGCACGCAAACGTATAAGTTTGTCCGCCTGGTGCCTTAGCGCACACTGGCATGCGGTGTGCGAACCAGCCCATGTGGTGCACACTGAAAGTTCCCTATGCACACTAACAGAGTCTTGTTTCAAACAGTACGACACTTATGTGCACGTGGGGACTTAGTGAACGCTGGAAGAGTCCACGTCGGCCTGTTGGTGCACATTCATATTTATACCCCTGCTGGCGAGCACTGTGTGGACAAGCCCTAAACAAACAACTCAAGCGAGTTCTCCTAGCTGGAAAGAGAGTGAGAGATCGTAGTTATTTCTAGCTTTAAATACTTGGAGGCACCCAGAAATAGCGGATTAAAGTGAATGGAAACTGGGCATACAAATTCTGTGGTTAGCTTTAAAAGAATCTCAGCCAACATAGACCATCAGAATTAGTTATTTTCATTGTATCAGAACTTTAAGAAATTAAAAAAGGTGGAAGAAAGGAAAAGAAAAAGACTAAAATAAACCCCAAACAGAACAAAATACTCATCTAATAGTAGAATAGGGATCAAATTCTTCTCACTTCCAAGGGTAAATCAGCAGAGGCTTCACTGAGTTGGACCCAAGACCTCTGATTCAAGGGGGACATACAAGAGTCTCATTGTTCCATTAAATGTTTCAGACCTCACTGGGGATGGTAAACAGTTTGAAAATTGGCTTCAGGAAATACAGAGCGGTGATAAGGGAGCATATGGGACAAAAATACATAAATGGCCAGCAGGGGGTGGGGTGGGGGGAAGAAGTGAGAACATTAAATCTATTTGTACAGATGCTTTTTGTGTGGAATAATCTCTTTCAAACATACCGGAAGCAGTTTGTTCAGCATAAAGCAGCACCCCCGAAAGTGGGCAAATGCTTTGAAGGATAATTAAACAGAAGCATGAGGAGAAGCAAATCTAGCAGCTACCTATTCTAAATGCTTGGCAGCAACAGAAGGAAGAGTTTATATAGCACCCTCGCTGACAGGTTAGATTTCCATATTGTTGCAACAACTGTTTAACCTCCATTGACTCCTTTAGACTGGATAAACCCCAGCACACAATGAAGCGATGTATCCTCTAAATAGCTGGAATAGTAAGAAGAGCTGACAAGGCTTCCTGTACTCCTTCTCTGCCAGCTGTCTTCACCCTGTGCCTGACACCGACTGGCCTACACTCCAACGAGTGAACAGACTGAATGGCATGCCACCGGCCACCTTGTACCAACATCTATCCAGTCTGACTCACTAATCAAAACACCCCCTTGCTTTGATACATGCTCTCTTTAGGAAGGAAACTAAATAACGGTAGTCTGATGCCTGTACCCAGTTCCCATTCAGAAGGGAACAGATGCCCTAGGGAGACATTTGGCATGGATGTGTACCACATTTCAGATGCCCAGACAATTTCAAAGATGAGCCAAACTAATCTGGAGAAATATGGGGATCTACTAATGCAAAGGTGAGTCAAGAACAACCAATACAAGGAGTTTAATGGTGCAACTGGGGGAAAGAGGGTTGGGGTTAGGCATCTTTTCACCCTATGGATTCTGGACGGCTCCAGAGTGCAAAAATGACCCTTGTTGTAAGTGAGAGCAGCCCCCAGAATCTTCATAACACTGTTCTACAGCTCCAACAGCCCAGAATTCCCATAGCACCATGTGCTACCTCCCACCCCTTCCGGTCCCTAGCGACACCCCCATCGTGCCCCACCCACCATGGGCCACTACAGTGGCCCTACTCTGAACCTGTTTTGCAGGAATTCTCCCAGCTGGTTGTATGACCCCTCTACACCAATAGAGGGGTGTATTGAGAGGCCAGGCTGGGGGACAGAATCAGTCCCAAGGTATTGTTTTATACACTCCCTGTAGTTATTTTCAGATTTACCCTGCTGTCCTTGTTTTCTCCATTACGGAATAGTACATTGGGGACACCAAAGCATCAAAAGATGGTTGGCCAACACCAGCACTTACAGCACGTCCTTACCAGAGCACCCCCTTCCAGTGTTGTGCAATGCAGCTGCCCCTCATCCTCAGTTTCCCAGCTAGGCTGCCACTGCTCTGCCCAGCCTCCAGTGCCATCTGGATTGCAGATCCTTATCCCTCTGGTTAGATCACTTATGGTTCTACCCATTGGAGGATACTTAAAGTTCAAAACAAGAGTAGAACAACATACCCCTAAACTCTTCCCTTTCCTCCAGAAGATGCTAAGCACCAGTCTTCTCTCCCCAGTGAGCACTCCACATCTGCTTGCTCTCACTCTCCCTGCCTGCACACCCCCACAGCTGAGCTGGCCTCTTCCTTTTAAGCCTCCCTGGAAGTCTACCTCCTGCTCCAGGTGTCTCAGTATGGGCTGATCAGGCTTTCCATAGCCCATTAAGCCCTTCCTGCATCGCAAGGAGGAATGTGCATCCCCATTACACTGCTGTCAGGCCAGTAAGCAGTGTTCCCTACTCTCATGGTTCTGGGTTATTTTTAACCAAGTCATAGCTTGGTTTTGCAGCAGAAGGAAGCTTCTGCTGTTCTCTACAGGTTTTAAGTCTTAAGCCCTTATTCAATGCAGCATCCCCATGAAAGCTTATAGGGATGCTGCATTGAATAGAGGCTTAAGTGCCTTGCTGAAGGCCCCAGCCTTAGAGAGGCACTGATGAACTAGGAGCAGGAGATGGGAAAGGCAGAGCCCCAGTTTGGCTGGGACAGTCCCCGTCTTTGAACATCCATCCCAAGGAGCTGGTGTCCTAGGGACAGTAAGACTGAAGCCCGCTCTCTTTCTGGAGCGGAGCTAGCAGCTGAAGCCACTCTGCTGGCCCTGCCCTCTACGAAAACCACTGGGGGCTCACGCCCTGCAAGCTGTTTCACTGGGAAAAGATCTCAGAGATGAGAGGGACATTTTCTACTCCACATCCAAAATAGGAGGGGGCACCAAAGTGGTCTCTTCAGATTATCAGGAACCAAAAGGAGATTAGATTCTTATGATAACGTAAATGATAAAAGGAAACTCCTGGGAGGTCTGACATCACACTACATTGTAATCAGCCTCTGGGTAAGAAATGGACATAAGGGATAACTCCCCAAACACTATGTGAACCCCAATCTAAGCATTTCAAACCATCCTCATCCAGGCCAGGCCCCAAGGCCCTCCTTGTACCTAGCCAACTCCCTTTCCCTCTAAGGAGGGACTGCAGATCTCCTCCCTTAATCTCTTTTGACTCTCACTTCCTGGCTTTTACCCCTAGCCCAGCAACTCCCCCAGCTGGGCTTCATCTGCCTAGATGCAACACATAGAGTTAATTGGCCCCTTCTGGCCCCCATTAACCCAGTCCGGGCTTGTGTGACACCCCATCACATTGCCCATCATTCACAGGTGATCAGCTGGGAGCTCTGCCAGCTGCACTACATTGACATGCTTTCATTGCACAGCTGCCCAATTGCAGTCACTTCTTCACACATGTGAACTCACTGATGCTTTGCTCTCTTCTCTGGAGGCCTCCAAACAGAGCCCCAGGCCAAAGCTGGATTCCACACCATGGCTAGCAGAGTCCAGAACTGCATGGGGGAAAGGGAGGTCATCAAACACAGAGTCTACTGGGCACTGTTGCACCAGCCAGAATGACCCACCTTGTTGGTGCTGGACCAGACAGGCAGTGAAGTCCCCAAATCAGGGTCAATCCTGCAAATCCATGACTTTCTTGGGTGTCCCCAGAGCAGTGCCAGGTAGAGTGGGCAGGCTACAGAGACAGAGCTTTTGAAAGGAGCCCTGCATGGGTACCATGCTCATGGGTACCCATGCTAGGAAAATCCAGCTGGACTTGGAGCAGAGAGGGCCTGATTCTCCTCTCATCTATGTGGCTGCTGGAGTCAGTGTAAGTGGACCTCTGCAGCTACGCTCTGGGAGCAACTCCCCCCGGTGTCCCATTCTGTGGAGTCACAAAGAGGAGAGGAGCCATGTAGCAGGAGAGTCTCTGGCCTGCTGCTCACTGGTTCACCCATGCCCAATCCCTTACCTGAAAGCTGCTAAAATCCCACCTGCCCCACTCACACTCTGCCATCCTCTCATACAGCAGAGTCTCACCCAGGCCAGGGGACCCCCTGGCCTGGACAGATGCAGGAAGAGACTTGACCCGCCCCCCCCCCCCAGGGCTCATTCCTGTACTGGGAAGGGAAGAGGATAAAAGGAACTCTCTTTCCCCTGTTCTGACATCAGGGCTAGATCCTTCCACAGGCATGTGCAAGGAGGAGGACCCACCACATGCCAAGCAATTAGGAGCCTTTCCTGCTGGTTTAGCTGCTGGGGCCAACAAAGGGCATGTGCCAATGTGCCCTCCACCACCACCCTCCCAAAGTATCAGGCTGCCAAGCAGCTGCTTGCTTATTGCATGCTCAGAGGACCAGCAGAGGGTACAGGGACATGGTGCATTCTAACCACAGGGGTCTGTGTAACCAGCCTTCTCCTGCAGACATGTGCTCACGTGGCACTCATGATGAAAGGTTATGGGGAAACCTGTGCTGTCAGTTACACCTGCACCAACCCCAGCAACTCCAGCCCAGAACAGAATTGAGCCCTGAATTCTATTGCACAATTGTCTGACTATTGCTTTTCTGTGGTTTGAGACAGCCACCCACAGGCGCTTGGGTGAGGGGTGGGGGGAGAAAGCATCTTTATAAAAAAAAAAGAAAAAGAAAAGCCAAGCAGGCTACTCAGCAGCAACTTGTTGCTTTGCTAACTGGAAAGCGGCAGGGTCACTTGTGGGTGAACACGCCAGCAAGATGATGTACTCTGTCTCCATGGGGAGCATGCTGGCTGCTCTGCTTATGCAGCTGCTCAGTGGAACTGCACTAGAATCAGCACCGAAGGGAGTTTCTCGCCCACTCTTTCTGACATAAGTGATGAGGAATCAGAGCTTTGTGCTGAGCAAAAAATAAGTAAGAGGCTGGAGATCAAAACACCACACTGGATGGGATTCATGGGATTCCATCGGTCTTAAATACATCGTGCCATTCATCAATGGCTAACTCATTGGAATAAAAATGGTCCATTTTGGACCAGTTTCAAATCCATCAAGGGTTAGTCTTCAGGCTGGTTATCAATGACCCCGCATGGAGGCTGCAATTGCATGATGATCTCTTTTAATTAAGAGGAGGAAACTTCTCTAATTTGATCCAAGGTGCAGAGTTAGATTTGTGTCCTCCGCACTTCTACAGTGTGGCTATTCCAGCGGCACACACATTCCACCATCTAATATAAAATAAATTAGAGTTTTGACTTCAGAGAGGTACTGAGTCTCTGATCGTTGTACATACAGATGGTTTGTAAGGAAGGCTTAGATGAGGCACAGTACTAGCAGGCAGAAGTGACTGGCAAAACAAGACTCATGAAACTAAACTGGGCTTCTATGGATGTGGCAAACTGCAACAATTGACCTCGACTTCCGTTATGCATCGTCTTTAGTCTGTGATGCATAGTTCGCATCACAATGTAAATCAAGAGGTTGAACCTGCCAATGACGGACTGTTGAGCAGCAAAGGAAAGCAGCATTAGTCTGAAAAAGGAAGGCCGAGTGATTCAGAGGTGCTCTTCATTATAAGCTTCCTTCAAAGTCACAGCCCATGGTAGTCATGAAGACTGCAAGAGTAGTGCTTTGGGGAGACAATACTCTTGGGTGCTTTAACTGAGCATAGGTGGTAAATTATTTGCCCTCTCCAACTTTAATTACCACAGCCAACAGCCAGAAGCAGAAAGTTCTCCACTAGCCTTTCCCTACAGAGACTTTCTCTGAAGAAATAGGCTTGATGGGAGAAGCAGGAATTGTGCTTTCTTTAATGTTCAGGTGCCAGTGTTGAAGAGACTAATAAACCAGGCTAAATTTTATGCAGTCATTCGGCTTTTCAATCTGAGTTCACCAAAGCAAATGGGAGAGGAAGAAAGAATCCAAGCCAGGAGTTTGCTCCTCCAAACACTTTTAGACCCAGGGACTTTGACCCAGGGACTTTTTCAGTCCCAGGGACTTTGTTGGTAATAAGGATTGATGAGGCTCTAACTGCTGTGGCTGAAAATTTTAGATCAGTCTAAGACCCATCCCTTGTATTAATTTCAGTGGAAAAAGTTCAGAAGTGCTGAACATACACAGTTCCCATTGAAATCAACTGGGACTGCGGGAGCTCAGTACCTTCTGAAATCAGGCCAACGATTTTTAAGTTATGTGATCAAATACTAATCTTTGAAATAATACAGTACCATTTTCTACAACCTAGACTATTCATAATATTTGCTTCATTCACGATTATGGTGGGCCAGTATATTTTGTTGATTCGGGACCAGATTTTCAAAAGTATTTAGGCACCTAAAGAGGCAGGCGGTAGGGTTTTCACAAGCACCTAAGGAGGTTAGGTACCTCATTGCCATTGAAATCAGAGTTAGGCTCCAAATCTGTGTAGGAACATCTGAAAAATCCCAGTAAGTCTCTATCTGCATCTCTAGGTATCTAAATCCCTTGAACAATCTGGCTCTTAGGGTCTATGCAAAGCCCAGTGAAGTCAATGGGATGCTTTCCATTGATTTCCATGGGATTCCTTCCATTGACTTCAAGGGGCTTTGTAGTAGGCGCTTAAATTTCTCTCCCCTCTGTTGTATGCAGTGTTATTGCTGTGTCAGTCCCAGGATATCAAAGAGAAAAGGCGCGGGAGGTAATATCTTTTCTTGGACCAGCTTCTACTGGAGAGAGAGACAAGTGTTCAACCCTCTTTCCTGTTAGTTATTTTAATAATACTATCACTATGCATGTGCTTACTATATGTGTAAACAGAATAATTGTTTCTTTTGTCTTCCTTACCTCAATGGTTGTGACTCTCTACATTCAGGATAGATAGGAGAAGCTGAACATTCAGTTGAATTTGTTGAGGGTCTGTTTAGCTAAAGTGGATAGTCCACAGGCTTTTTTAAATTTCTCTCACACACATTCAAAACCTGGCTGGTTTAGCTTGTCTTTGAAACAGTTTTCTGCTTTCACTTGCCTGAAACACAAAGTCTGAAAGACAAACGTGTCCCTGTTTGGAACAGGTTTTACTTTCCCTCTGTGTCTAACGTGCAGGAGACAGCTTGATTTTTATTTTAAAGCATCAGCTGTTTTCCACTATTAAGTACTCCACCGAGGCTGGGGGATGGAATACTACAGAGAGTGGCAATGACACTATTATGTGTAATGCAAGAGGTTGAAAGGCACAAGAGACGGCAGTGTTCTCCTGGCACATTTTAGCATCAACATCACAGCGATGAGTCAAACTGCAATGAGCATGCCAGAGAGAAACAATAGTTTCTGCTGCAATTCCCTGGGCCACTTTCCATGTAGCCCCTTCCACTTCACCACTGACTCCACCCCACCTTAGTGGTGGTTTGTTGCTAGAACAGTTAAGAACCAGATGGCATTGAAGATATTCAATCAGAACTTGTTTGTGTACATGGAATACCCATTAAGGGTCAAGAATAACTGAGTCTAGGAGTCCTTCAAGGTGAGCTGCAAAACCAAAGAGATGCACAGTCTTTCCATGTCAGTGGCTGGCAGGAGGCTGATATACCTTTATTAGTAGAAACGAGGAAACAAATATAATATAGACAAGAAAAACAAAGTTCTAGCTGTCAAAATTCAGTTTGACTGGGGCCCTAAATACTCTGCAGTAGCTACGTTTGGAAAAAGGAGAGTGCTCAGTTTAATACAGAATTTTTTACTTAGGGGGAGGGTCATACCAATTAAAAGTAAGTGAATAATAGGGTACACCAATTTCTCGCTAAAACTGTAGATTACCCCGATTCCCTTCTCCCCCCAAAAAGAGCCCAGAAACAATGGAGGAAATGGGTTTAATACTCTGGTTTCTTGTAGGTATCTATGTCCAGTGTTGGCACCTCAGCACACAGAGGGAAAAAGACTACAGAGACAGGAATGAGAGAGCTAGAAGCATCCTGTCCAGTGCACTCTTCTCTGTGCTAGATTATGAAATGTGTAGCTAGTGGGAATATAAATTCCATGTGGGTAATGGGTATTTAACCTGCCTGGGGTCACGATGAGCACATCATATAGGCTACAGTATATTGCCTATAATACATTCCTTTCTCAATGTAATTGCTCTTACCCTCATCATCTCTGCTTTTGTTGCACAGTTTTGTTCTTTGCTTTATTAGCTCACATTCCAATTTATTGTTTGCCTTTGATGGGTTTGTCATTGGCCAGAGCAACGATGAAGACACGTAATTCTCTGGAAAAATATTTTTTCCACCTAGCTTTTCTGAATCTGTCCTATAGGATATATTGAGAATTATATCCCAACTGTGGGATGGCTAGAGAGGTTATCATTTACTATTACATTCTATAAACTATTAGGCAAACTTCTGTAGAACCCTGTTGGTCTTATTCCTATTGAATTCGGCATGGTAAAAAAGTAGGGCACTAGACTGGCCTTAAAAACCTGTATTCTCTTCCCACTTCTGCCATTGAATTATGATGTGGCCTTGGGCAAATCACTTCATCTCTCTGTGTCTGTTTTCCCTCCCATCCTGTCTACATCGATTATAAACTCGATGGGTGCAGACAATGTCTTGCCCTGTGTGAGTATGGAATTTGGCACTATGCAGCCCCAGTCTCCGTTGAGGCCTCTATGTGCTGCAGTAACACAAATAATCATTGAATTCTCTAGGACTTTCCCATAAGGGACGCTTCTTAAGCATATTCATCAGTGGTCAGGAAAATGAAGAGTACGGTCCCAGCATGTCGTATTAACACAGCATACCCTTGAAGCACACTGCAGCAGTTAGTTGACATGGAGGATTAAACACGAGCCTAAAACTATCATTTTCCATAAGAAGTTTCACTTTATGTGGAGGTTTTCTTCATTTGCACCTCTTCACAGGAGACAGATTATCAGAGATATTGCACTTGACACACACAACTACAAAGTTCAAAGGAAAATACAAAAGCAGTGACTAATCAAGCCTAGTGTATCTCTCAAGATGCATTCAGCAAGCAATTCCTCCCCCCCTCCCCCCCGAAACCCCAAAAATCAAGAAAACAAAGGTCAGACTCAGTCCAATCTTGGCACTTCTCTCGTGTTGCCACCCTTCACACACAGACATCTCATTGCCTGCAGTCAAGTGATTAATTTTTGTTTAAAATTTAAGCTTTTTTTAAAGACAAAGTACAGAAAGTAGGTCATTCCAGCCTGCTATGCTAGAACAAGGAGTGGGGAAAGTTTCTTCAGATTTTTATTTCCAAATTATGAGTACAAAACATTGTTTTAATATTTTCCACCACTGGGGGGAGCTAAAAAGCTTTTCAGGTTCAAGTCACCCTTTAACTACCTGACTGACACAATTCAGACACAAGCCATTTGCTGTGGAACAGTTTTAAAGGGCTCAGTCCTGCAAAGGCGTAAGCATGTGAATAGCTTCACTCAGGCAAGTAGTCAATGGAACAACTCGCATGAGTAAAGTTGCTGACATCCATGACTTGACAGGCTCGGGTCTTAGGAAGGCACCACAACACTTGTAGTTGAGTAGGGCAACTGGTCTGTTTACAACAGGAGCTGCAAAACAAAGATCGTTTCCATCTTTACTGTATTTCTTAAACCGAAGAAAACAATTATAGACCTATTCCTTTCCCAATCAGAAATAGGCTTGGCAGAATTCAGGGTTGTTTTTAATTTTGAGGGCTACTGATGTTTATTTTTAAGCTTTTTTATTTTTATCCATTTAAATGTTCATACTGGTGTGAAATTATTGCGGGGGAGGGGGTGCATCAACCTCACGTCAAAATATCCTGAAAGCAAATAAATTCTGAAGCAGTATTTTTCTTACTTTACCTATGTGGAAATTTCAATCATCAATTAAAATATTTTTGGTTGGCCCGCGCCTGCGCGCGTGTGTGTGGTGAAGTTGACGTTTACTGATAACAATCTAAGCCTTCCAAGCCTAATTATAATACGAATTTGAGGGGCTTCCTAGGAAATTATATTGGCTTTTGGTTCTGCAAATGAAATGTTTTCCTTCGTAGAATGAGATTGAGTATTTTAAGATTACAGAAGAGCAGAAACACCGATGATTAATATTTAAAGACGCAGAGCCTCCCGGGAAAGGAAGGATTTGTTGGAGAACATTGCAGTTTCCTTAACCTGTTTGTTTGCCATTCAAATTGAAAATTTTAATTTTATGCTGATTGCTTGAAGAGCTGATGTTCAGAAACTTTCACAAGAGACTGCCGAGCTGGAGAAGAGTCTATAAATAACTGCTTTAGAAGTAAGCCTCAGTGAGTTGGCCATAACCCAGATCGAATTGAGACTGTGAGACTTCAAAAAGTATTGTGAGTTACTTTAAGTCACCTCTGATTCATTCAGAAATAGTACCTAGCATTGAGACAGGAGCCCCAGATCCACCTACTGAAAGTATTTGAAGCCTGAAGTTTAATTCCCTGTTGCCGTGCACCTTCTGCTGATGCAAAGTGAGGGTAAAACAATCCCCTATGACAGCATTTTCTCCTGACTTTGCACTGTGTAAAGGTGACTATACAAGATGTAGAGTAACGGGGAAATCTGGCAGCAGGGTAGCTGGCACTTGCTGTGAGGTAGCTTGCTACACCTTTGGCATTCTTTCATGCTCTTGTATTCCTTTTCTTTGCACCATGTTACTATAGCCCTCTGGGGATTTCCTTTGTGCTTGTACATGGGCTGGGTGGGTAGTGTTTCTGGACATCCTGGGATATTGTCCTCTCTTTGTCTATGGCTTCTCTTGCAGGTTCCTCCTCAAAGTTATTCCCGAGGAGTGTCAGTTGCTTGTCTACATAAGGACTTTGGAGGACTATGTTTTTAGCTATTTTTAGTGTAAGGTTAGAATCATTTTGGAGTCTGATACTGTAATTGCAGTCTTTCAGTCCTACAACAACAAGCCTGTTTCTGATAAGTTCTTTGCTCATTTCTCCATGGTCACAGTGTTTGATTAGGTTGTACAGAGCGTTATGAATTCACTGGTTCACACTTTTCCTGCTTGCGTAAGTCAAATTGTGCCAGCTCAAAAAAAAATTTTAAAAAAAATCACATGGTGTGGTATGAAATACTTACCCAGTATTGAACTGTTTCACCTGAGCAGTTGTGAGGCTTCTGTAAAGGATAGCATCCTCTACTATAGGTCCTAGTCTATAGAGCTGGGTATTAACCGGCTTCTTCTTTATTGCAGTTCTAAACCAGAGACCTGATGGAACCTTTGGGATCTGCTTACCCAGAGTGTCCAACGCTCAGGGTGCAGAGAACTAAATCCTGCTGGGGGTGGTATTTGGAAAAAAAAGTATGGTCATACATAGATCTCTCTCACACTGTTGTGTCAGCCTGGACTTACCGTAACCGGGAGTGAGGGTAGGAATGTAAGGAACAATGAAGCAAAGGCTAGGCCTGCAGTAAGAGCAGTTTGTTTCCATAAAGGGCCACGCCAGCTCACTTCACACACAGGTCAGGCTGAATACAAGACTGACTTTATTTCACGTTTACACAAAAACAACAAGGCGTCCAGTGGCACAGATTCTTACATCCTGACTATATGTCCCCTAGTGGCCACTCCGAATAATGCATCTAAACATTCACACCACTGTCTTGGTCCCTACTGCTAGCAATTAATGATAATATTTTAAAATCAGACTCTTGTGGTTATTGCTCTTTATACAATATGAAAAAACCACATGGGGAGAGTTGGCTGCCAAATAACGACATTTACTAACTATATCTCTACATACCAGGGCCTAGCTACATACACACTGCCGCACTGATTGGTTTCCAGCACTTTCAAAACCATAGGTTCTGGGGAGAACCACTAGAGGGCTCACAAACCATTTACACTGGTTAAAGGGCTACTACCCTATTGCTATACACTACAGGCTCCCTAATATTCAAGAGTGAAAACTGTTTCTAACCCAAGGATTCCGTTCTTAGTTCAATTGTCCTCAACAAAAAGAAGAGCCCCAACTGGAACAGGTGTTTGGTGAAAATGGGGTGTGACAGGAAGAATATTCTAGAGAAAAATCATTTCTGCACCCCAAAAATTTTTAAAATACCAGATAAAATTTTGGTAATGGTCCTGTGAATATTAAAATTCTCAATCAAGGGCATCAGAAAGCCTGATTTTCACTGGTGTCAAGTAAAGACCTAAGGGCCTAACTTCAGGCTCAGAAGCTTGAATGACATTAGTTTCAAAGTCCTGCCAAGGCTGTGAATACATCTGCTTGGAAAGGAGATAGTTAGGGGCATCTTTCCTGAGGAGACAAACAGACAATAAAACTCCTGCATCCAATGGACTTCATACTAGTAAGCAGGTCTATTCTACCTCAGGACAGAAAGAAGACTGCTGGAAAGGACCTTAGCTGAAGGTTGGTTCTGCTCAGGAGTGAGCTGGATCCAAAGCCTACTTGAGCGATTGGAAAGACTCCAGGGAAAGTTCATATAAGGCTGCCTCCTCTAAGTGACACTGAGAGGAGCAAAGCATTTCCAGCACCAATCTAGCCTGACCGTTAAGCAAGGAACAGGGTGGAGAGCAGCCTTCAATGCATTAGCCCCTCAAAACAACAGAAGTCCTTCCACATGAACAGTGTAAGATTGGAATGTACCATTTGATAGTCAAGGGGGAAAGAAGGCAGCAAGGGAGAAGTTGCCATGTTCTATATTTTCTCCTGAGAAATCCATGGACGTATTTCCAGAACATTCAGCAGGAGTAAAAATGTACTGTGTTTTTAAATGCTCAGATCTGTGTGAGAAGAGTTTGGCAAACTGGGATATACACTGTACAGAGGGTTTACTATTAGCTGTTTAAGAATGGCTTTACATCAACACCGGCAACTTGCACAACATAGCACAGCCCACAATATAAATGCCTAAACAACCTGAGCAGAATGTTCTAAGGTGAGGGTGTGGCCTGTTCAATTCCCTGCTCCACAACAGACTTCCTTGTGTGACATTGGGCAAGTCACTTAGCCTCTCTGGGCCTCAGTTCCCCATCTGTACAATGGGGATGATAGCCCTGCCCTCCCTCACAGATGTGTCATGAGGATAAATGCATTGAAGAGTGTGAGGTGTGATGGGGGCCAGATAAATACTTTAGATAGAGAGACCTCCACCACTAAAGCCTGAGAGGTTGTGCCTGGAGAATGGTGAATCGCCATCATCTGCTCAAAAATGATAACTTTCTAAACACAAAAAGCATTATGACCAACTCACGGTAGCTCTATATTTGATCTCATTCTGATGGATGAAGATGAATCGATCACTGAACTAAATCTGATGGTCATCTAGGTGTAAGTGATCATGTTCTTATTTCTCTTACTATATGCAAATAGAAGATAGTTCCAACCAGTAACATATATACTTGAGGCTTTAAAAAGGCCAGGTTCCAAAAGGCAAAAACAACTGTGGAAAACTGAGCAGGAGAAAATATTTAAACAAACATAAAAATGTGACTGATCATCAGGAATGGATTAAGTATATTTTATTTGATATCACACACACACGCACTTCCACAGGCATGAAAGAAGTCTTCTTTGATTAAAATACCCTTCTGGCTCAGAGGGAAGAGGCAAGCAGCAATAACCAAACAATATGCAGTAAATGGAAAGATGAGGAAGCATGTAGGAATGAGTGCACGTCAGCAGTTACCAAATGTAGATAATCGATATGGAAAGTTAAGGCTGTTAATGAAAACAATTATATGGCCAGTAGTGTTTAGGAAAAGTTCTTTAAATGCATCAGGAACATTTTTCATCAATGATTGGAATAAAAAAGTAAAATAATTGCTTATAAAATTGATGGAGTGGTCAGTAACGATAGTTATATAGACTGATCTGAATTATTTGAACAGGCATTTTAACACAGACAAATGCAAGGTCAGACCTCTAGGAACAAAGCATGTCAGTCACACTTTTAAGATGGCTGAGTGAATCTTTAAAATAGTGACTCAGAGAAAGACTTGGTCAATTGGTCATCTGCCATGACCCCCATGAGCTACAGAATTACACAGGGAGCTACAAGGGCAAACATGATCTTTGGATGTATAAATAGGAGAATATGAAGGAGTTGAGATGTGGATATGGCATTAGTGAAATCATTGCTGGAATACTAGGTCCAGACTTCAAAAAAAGATGTTGACAAATTGAAAATGGTAGAAAACATGCCTTATAATGAGCTTTTTTTAGTCTCTCAATCTATTTAGTTTATCCAAGGTTAAGCAGTGACTTGATCCCGGTCTACAAGTAGCTACATAGGGTAGAAATTTACAGTAGTAGATAGCTCTTTAATCTAGCAGAAGATATAGTGCGATCCAATGGTTTGATGCTAAGCTAGGCAGATTCAGATGAGAAATAAGGCACATATTTTAACAGTGAGGTAGTTAACCATTGGAACAATCTATGTGGGGACAGGGCGGATTCTCTATTACTTGCAATCTTTAAATCAAGATTGGATATCTTTCTAAGGCACACTATAGCTTAACCAGAACTTATGGGCTTGATGCTGAAATTATTGGATACGTTTCTCTGGCCTGTGTTAGGCAGGATGTCAGACTAAACGATCATGATGGTCCCTTCTGGCCATAAAAATAAGGAAATAAATAAATATGAATCTGTGCTTACATCTGCCTTTTTTTAAACCTTCTGGTAAATGGAAAAAGCTTATGGTGACACTGGAAATATTTTGTAAAATGTCCAGAATGATTATTCTCAATTTGAAGTCAATGAATAATGCAGAAAATTCCCAAATGGTATCAGCAATAAATGGTTGTCTTCCTAAATGGTCTGAGTGAGCTATAATGGGGAAACATTTCAGGGAACGTTACATAAGGATGACCAAAAAGGTAATTTTAAAAACATGAGGAAAAATACACCTGAGGACTAACATTTATTAAACTGTAAACACCACCGAGAAGCAGGTGACCCATAACAGTGTATGCAATGTGAGCTTCATAGAGGAGGTTTAATTCTTTTCTGCATTCTCCTTGGTATTATTTTTTTTCCTGAGAAAATAAAATGGAATAGTGTTGAGAAGTAGCAGTGGGACCATGCTGTGGGACCCAAGATCACACATCATTCAGCGTGCAGAGGTAGTGGTAGCCATTATAAGGATGTATGTGACGTAGCACATCTTACAATGTATTCTTTTGGTAATATTTGGGAATACTTGTAAGCAATATAAATGGGTTGAAAGTCTGCACCAATTCTTCAATCCACCTTTATTAAAATATACTGCAACATTCTATAGTAATGGATCAAAATGCAACAGGTGGGAATCTTTCAAAACCATTTGTCTTTGACTTCTATGGAAGCAGAATTCAACCAACAATTTTGAACAATTTCATCTTTAGTTAGATAGAAATCCTGTGTGTATAATGCCTACTATACACACAGGATCTTTGTTTTTTAAATTAAAATGGGGAGGAAAAAGGCTTTATTGAGAACAGATGAGTCCAAGCAAAAACTTAGATCTGAAATACATCACTGAGGATTGAGGGCTCATTGTGCTAGGCCACCTCTGGATAACATCAACCCAACAGGGCCTTGGGTTAATTCCAGAACATGCAAGGATGCTTTGGATTTGAGCCTGATGACAGCTTGGGGTGGTTATAGCTTTCCCCCTTTCACCAATGCCAAGGCAGGCTGCCTTTGGATTTCCTTCTTTGAAGTGAAAGTTCCAAATGAATTTGCAACAAAATGAACAAAAGATTCTAATTTCTGTCTCCATGTAACCAGTCACAAGCAGAGAAATAGGTTAATGAGGCCAGTACCATAGGTAGAGCAGGGAGTGGGAATGAGAAGAGTGTTAACCAGCTTGTATATGTTATACACGTTGCACACCATGTTAAAGTGTTACACATTATATATTATGTGAGCAGAAAGCTTTATAATTAAATGTTATTATGCTTACTCTTGTTCACTCATACGTCGTGTCCCATAACACTTTGCAAAGCTGAAGTCAGCTTTGGCACTAGCAAATACAAACTCAAGATACATTTGTTCTCTGTTCTAGTATAGGTACCTTTATGGGCAACTAGTTTGGATTGTAGTATCGAAAACAGAGACAAGAAAAATATGGAACAAAAACAACAAGTGAAGAAACTGTTACAAACTGTTGAGCTGGATTTTAGTGATGTATAAAGAGTTTCGTAATTTGTAAAACCATCCTATAAATATTCCTAGCTGAAATGTCTATCTTTGAAACATGCTTTCTGTGTAAGGCAAACAAACATCTGCAAGATAAGACTTGCTTCCCAGATGGAGGGTATGTATGTCTCCTTTTTATATTGTACTATTTTGTCTTTAGACAATAGATTTGGCTAAGTTCAGTTACTGGGTCCCTTCAACATTTTAAAGAATGAGTGATGTCAAACAATTAGCTACACCGTTTAGTCAATAAGAGTAAATAGGGAAGAGCCTTCAACTCAATATGGTGGGAGCCAGAGAACCATTTGAGGAATTCAAAGACGGGTCGTGATATGGTCCAACTGATGAGGAAGGAACATAATCTTCACAGCCAAATTGTGTTAACCAGAATGGGGGTTAGTACAAGCATCACTTTATAAAGTTCTACTTGGCGGCTAGGTAGATTTAAATCACTTGGTTTTAACCAAAGACTGACAGAGATCAGGCAACTGTTCATTTCCACCCAGTTACCACTTTTTAGGGATTGCTAAAATTGTGTCTTAAAACTCAGCAGAACAAGGCTCACTTACAAATCCCTCAAAGTTGGGACAGCTAACATTCACATGGCACTTCCCAAGTTACCCAGCTTCACAAATTCTGCCCTCCATTATAGAATCATAGAACTGGAAGGGACCTCGAGAGGTCATCTAGTCCAATCCCCTGCACTCATGGCAGGACAAAGTATTATCTAGGCCATCCCTGACAGCTGTTTGTCCAATCTGCTCTTAAAAATCCCCAATGATGGAGATTCCACAACCTCCCTAGGCAATTTATTCCAGCGCTTAACCACCCTGACAGGAAGTTTTTTCTAACGTCCAACCTAAGCCACCCTTGCTGCAATTTAAGCCCATTGCTTCTTGTCCTATCCTCAGAGGTTAAAAAGAACCATTTTTCTCCCTCCTCCTTGTAACAACCTTTTATGTACTTGAAAACTGTTATGTCCCCTCGCAGTCTTCTCTTCTCCAGACTAAACAAACCCATTTTTTTCAAGTCTTCCCTCATAGGTCATGTTTTCTAGACCTTTAATCATTTTCATTGCTCTTCTCTGGGTTCTCCAATTTGTCCACATCTTTCGTGAAATGTGGTGCCCAGAACTAGACACAATACTCCAGTTCAGGCCCAATCAGCACGTAGTAGAGCGGAAGAATTACTTCTCGTGTCTTGCTTACAATACTCCTGCTAAAAAATCCCAGAATTATGTTTGCTTTTTTTGCAACAGCATTACACTGTTGACTCATTTAGCTTGTGATCCACTCTGACCCCCAGATCCCTTTCCGCAGTACTCCTTCCTAGGCAGTCATTTCCCATTTTGTATGTGTGCAACTGATTGTTCCTTCCTAAGTGGAGTACTTTGCATTTGTCCTTCTTGAATTTTATCCTATTTACTTCAGACCAGTTTCTCCAGTTATGCTGCAACCCTTGTCCAATCGACCAAGCTGCGTGGTGTAACGGAAGATAGAATTTAGCTCTGCGTCTGCGAGAAACTCAAGACGAGATCAGCATACTGAGAACTGGGCAAGAGGAATTCATGGCACTGCTAGATGTGATCCCGATGATGCATTCCTTCCACTGTGCAATCCAAGAATAAAGATCTTGAGGAGAAACACTCAAAGCCCTGTGTTTATTTAGAGATAGAATATATATAGCACTTACCTGTCTAAAGCAGGATTCATAACGTAGGATACACATTGCAAACTCTTTATTCTTCAGTTAGCTTGACACTATATTTCAAGATAAAAAAGCTTATATGAAAAAGCACTCAAGAGCATTAGGGAGATACCTTTCTGTGATGTCTAAACTAGATCATAGTTTAAATTGCAGAGGATAAGTCTGAGCTGCAGAACTCAGGCATTTGTCCAAAGTCTCTAATTTGGAGGGGGGGAGCCACAAATAGATCAAATATTAGGCTTTTTAAGTGGTTGCATTTCCAAGCATCCACAACACTTGACTCAAATTAAAGAATTTCACAGTATTACTCCAGCTCAGAAAGGGTATATTTGCAATTTAGTCATGCAACTTTAATTGCTAAATGAGTTGGATGGGATGGAATAAATAGTTTGTTAAGGTAAATTGGGAATGTAGCTTTTGAAGTTACTCAAATTTGTAATTTAAATAACCCTATACACTAGAATCCCAGGAAATTTACAGTTAAGGCTCCAAATACCAACTTTGGGCCAGATCTTCAACTGGTGTAAGTAGATTAATCTCCCTTGACATCAGTGATGATGTAACGAGGTGAGACTCACCACCATGGTGCCACCTGCTGGTTGTTCTGGGAATTAGCTCAGTCTTTTCACAGGTGCCCTCCTCTGGTAGCATCTCACGACTGCCACTTCTGCTCCAGACCTGCGTTGCCTCAAGATCACAGCGTCCTCTTCAGGACACAGCCCATTCCGGGAGTGCCCCATTCTGTTCTCCTCCGCTTCCAGGGAAGCAGCAGTCCTCTGGCCAGCCACTCACCTCCGTGGCCAACTGCAGCCCAAGGTTCTAGTCACTTGCCTCAGTGGCAAACTGTAGCCCTTAACTGGCCACTCTCCTCAGTGGCAAGTGGGGGCGAGAGGGAGAGGAGACCCAGGCCCGCCCACTACTCCGGGTCCCAACCCAAGGACTCTCTAGGCGGCAGCCACGCGTTGCATCTCCTTCAACCCCCACCACCCGTTTCCCTGAGCTACTTCCCCATAGCCCTAGCACCTTCTCTGCCCCTGTATCTGGGCTTCATTCTTTCAGACAGTCAGGCTGGCGCTCCCTCTCACTCCCCTGACCTGGCCCAGCACTGCTCTGTCCAGGGTGCTGGCACTTCCCTCAGCCCTTCAGCAACCCAGTCCTTTCTCCCTGGGCTGCCAAGAGGGAACTGCCCCCTCTGCCCTGCAGCTCTCTTTATATATGGGCCTGCTCTGCCCTGATGGGCTGCTCCTTGCAGCCCCTCTCTGATTGGCTGTCTGCTGCGCAGCCTCCCCAGGGCTGCTATTAACCCTTTCTCCACCAGTGCGGGGCAGGTGCCCCATCACAGGTGCCTAAGCCAGTTTAGGATCCAGACTCTTGTGTCTGCCCTGTATCCCATTCTGTACCTTCTTCCACCTATCAAGATCCTCACCAGCAGCCACACAAAACGGGTGTCTGCCTCATTGATTATATGGATTCCAACTGTGTACTCTACAAATTGTTGTAACCCACCTCCACACTATACCAAGTGCCTGGGAGGTATCAGCAAGGCCTAAGGGAAAATCTGTACAGTTCTGGGATCCACTTTTTCCTGCTAAGGAGTTGGTGAGAGTCCCGGAAATATAAGGGGATCGGAAGGTGGCACCTGGGGAGCTTGTGGGGGAGAATGGAGGGATGCAAGGAGTCCCTGGCATGTCCCAGGCACTCGGCTGCCAGAAGCAATAAAGTGTGTGACCCCCTGCTACCGTTTAGCAAAGAAAGGCGAGGTCCTTGTCATAATGTGATTAGACCATCTCTGTCAAATGAGTTGTATGGGCTAGATTTTCAGCTGGTGTAAGTGAAGTTAGCTCCAATGAAGATACCCCAAAAGAGGATCTGGCCCATAGGTTTTTAAAAGGAAGTTGACTGCCACTGACTTATATACAGATCAGGCTTGTTTATGGTAATGATGCTTTTGATATCAAATGTTAAATCATACAGGGTTTTAAAAAAGTGCAAAATGTTTCCCTTGACAGTGTATCTGTCTCCCATGGGTTTCTGGACACAGTGTCATCCATATTAATCCAATGGATTTTTCAGATGGACAAAGAGGAGGATCAGAAATCTTTCAAACAAATTTCCAGAATTCGGGCAGAGGCAGTTCACATTCATGCCAATTAGAGACAGAAAGAGCCTCTTTACTGAGCACACAAGGAACCCCTGAAGGAAATTGCCTGACATGGTGCCGAGCTAATAGGTTTTTAGAAAAACAAAAAACTTGTTAAAAAATGGTCAAGTTCAGACCTGATGACCTGCGAGTCCTGTCAACATCTGTGAGCTGCGGAGTGGGCTCCCGTGGCATTTCACCTGTTCATACCCAGGTTGAATTAATCCCAGTGTTTGGAAGCAAGTGGGAACGGCGAGGTCTAAATTCAAGCCCTGTAGGAATGGAGCCAACCCAGCCTTGCATTTATTTCCAGAAAAGACAATTAAAAGGAAGCCTGATCAGACATTTTCAAAAACAGACCTAATAGGAAGTTATTAGAGCCACAGTGAAATGTGGCACGCTAGTGAATTAATAATTGTGTTTACCCTTTTCCTTGGGAATCTTTTGCCCGTCTCGCCATTTCTGACAGTCGCTCAACATCTTTGAAAAAGAATATTTCAAAGCCATTCTCTGCTTCTGCAGAGCCAGTGACGGATTTCCTTTCTGACAGTTATTTACTTCCTGTAATATTTCACAGCACTGGAGCTCCCAGATGAAAGCAGAGTTCGCACTGTGCGCCCGTCCTGAAGTCTAATTAAAAACTAACTAAAATGGAAGGGGTGGCAGCTAGTGAAGGGGGGTGTTTCTTGAGGGGACTCAGAAAGGGGAGCTTTTTTCTTGGCAAAACACTCAAGCCTCCACACTGAAGCAGAAGAACAATGCCCGGTGCAGGGAATAAAAACCCTGAGCTGGGCAGGGGGGAAAAAAGCCTTTCAAATGCAGAAGAGCTGTGAGCCAACAATTCATTTTTGTATAAACTAACTGAACACCAGCAAGACTGAAATTTCAGGACTGGCTGCCATCTTGCACCACTGAAAACAACCTTCTCTTTCCCCTAAATGCCCCCTCATCAGCGCAAAGAGAAGATGGGTGACAACAGCCACCCAAATTTGTGAACTCCCCATCCTAGAGTTATCAGCAAAATAAAGAACCTGAGGATAAGGATTCTGCTTTCCACATATGAGCGTGATTTTATATATTTTAGACACCGGGGTTGAGATTCTTCCCTGTGCAGAGGAGACAACATGAGCCCCAGGTGTCATTGAAGGGGTTTCAGGGTGTAAGTGGAACTTCATTGGTGCATAGAACTAGTGCAAGCCCTCTGCCCAGGAGAGCATTTCATCCAAGGTGCCTCTTGTGAGACCGCTATGCACAGCGAAAGAAAAGCACACAAAATCAGGTCACTCAACTACATAGAGCAGTGCAATGGTCCAGCACTTCCCTTTTCTTTTATATCTTCCAACTGATGTAAGACCGAGGGGCAACCCCGAGTGGTCCTAACTCCATTGACTTCAAATATACACCTTGCCATTGTCTTCAACGGAGCTTTGACAATTTACACCACTTGATGATTTGGCCCTCATATGTTAATCATTGCAACATAAAGACTGTACTTCAAAATGAGAGAGACTGTAACGAACTGACAGAGGTAGCAAGGTGAGCGTGTTTATTTGTAGAAAATCTTGCTGTCCTTGCTCAGGACAGAAAGTCACAGACTTAAAGCAACTGAGTAGAGACATGGGGAAGAGATGGACATCAAGCAACACTTTCATTGTTATCCAGAAATAGTGTGTTGTTCACTTAATGAAAAAGTTATATACTGTAGCTGTCCTAGAAGCAAAACGCAAATTTCTTATTTTTTTTTAAACAAAAACTTGTTTTGTTGGAGAGAATGGGTATTTTCTACAATCCTTAAATAGGATCCTCGTATCATCAAGCTGTAACACATCTTGTCACTATAGTCAACACACACACAAAGCTAGGAAATTAAAATGGAAATACTTTTCTTGTGCTGTCTTTTTATAAGTTTCATTATTTTTGCAATAGAGCTGTTCTGTTTAAGGCCCTGAGCCTCAAATGAAGCTATAACTGAGCTGAATAATATGTATGCATAGCACTCTGTCTATAGAACCATGTTACTGTCCGCTAGTTAACATACCCTTGTTTCTCAGAAGGCAGGGTGTACACTTTCAGATAATTAGATCCAATATGTTGGCCCCAAACCTGCCCTCCCTGACAACTGTGTAACTATGTGAAATCCAGGCATTTAGAATAATACCAGGGACACATTTGCACAGCAGTAAGAAACCCATCCTGCTCCCACTCAAGGCAACAGGTCAAGTGTATTTGGTGACTAGAGGTCACCAAATGAAATTTATAGGCAGCAAGTTTTTTTTTAAAAAAAGGAAGTATTGCTTCACACAACACACAGTCAACCTGTGGAACTCCTTGCCAGAGAATGTTGTGAAGGCCAAGACT
Organism: Lepidochelys kempii; assembly: GCF_965140285.1. Classification (NCBI taxonomy): domain Eukaryota; kingdom Metazoa; phylum Chordata; order Testudines; family Cheloniidae; genus Lepidochelys; species Lepidochelys kempii. Next base: position 96,278,951 of record NC_136388.1, on the reverse strand, counting down.
TTAACAGGATTCAAAAAAGAGCTAGATAAGTTCATGGAGGATAGGTCCCTCAATGGCTATTAGTCAGGATGGACAGGCATGGTGTCCCTAGCCTCTGTTTGCCAGAAGCTGGGAATGGGCGACAGGGAATGGATCACTTGATGACTCCCTGATCTGTTCATTCCCTCTGGGGCACCTGGCACTGGCCACTGTTGGAAGACAGGATACTGGGCTAGATGGACCTTTGGTCTGACCCAGTATGGCCGTTTGTATGTTCTTAAGTTAATTCCCCTTGGGTCCAGTGGTTCTTTCCCACTTACAGTTCTATAAATCAGGAATAAGGCCACTGAGCTATCCCAGTGTGAACCTGGTATGGGGCTTTCAGAAGGAGCAGGCACAGGCCCTAATATGAAGGTAAAATTTGTGCCAATACATTGAATGGGATATCTTTTTTAAAAGACCTGTGATTAGAATGGAGTTATTGAGCATTATACACACCTTGCACAGCTCACTTACTCATAGCATCAAGTAGGAGGAGAGCTCTTCCTCTGTGGCATCATTGTACTACTGCCATGGTGCACCACAAGGGACAGGCTAAAGCAAGGGATGTTCGGCCACACGCCTCGGAGGCCTCCTCTCAAACAAACCACACAGGATTTCAGCAGGGAAGACAGGGCCAGATTTACAAGCACTGGGCACCCAGCAGCTCCCCTGGGATGTTTTGGGACAATTTTGGAGCTGCTCAGAGCCCAACATGCACCCAATATGCTGGGCTCTTTTGAAAGTTTGGCTCCAGCTGTGGGTGCTGACTCAGCCCTTCCAGGAAGCCAGCGCTGAATACCCACTTTCCCAGCTCTGTGGAGTGGAAATCCCCACCCCCCGGAACATTCTAGGGGAACAGCCAGGAAGGGCACCTTGGTGACGGTTCCATTAGAGCCGTGATCCCCAGAAGCCAAGCAAGGCAGGGAGGGTCTCCAGTGGTAGAGTGAAAGCATAGGAACAAAGAGCCCTGGGCTCCAAAAGGCTCCTGGGAGCTACAGGTGTAGGGGGCAGACTCCTTCCTATTTCACCTCAGGAGATGGGCCCCAAGGGAGCAATCTGTTATAAACTCCCTGGATGAAACCAAGACCCCATTGAAGTCAATGGCAAAACTCCTCTTGACTTCACTGGGGCCGGAATTTCACCCCATGAATGCAAATGTAACTCCAATAAGTAGGGTGACCAGATAGCAAGTGTGAAATATCAGGACGGGGGTGGGGGATAATAGGAGCCCATATAAAAAAGCCCCAAATCTCAGGACTGTCCCTATCATATCAAAAGGAATACTTGTGGCACCTTAGAGACTAACAAATTTATTTGAGCATAAGCTTAGTGAGCTGTAGCTCACGAAAGCTTATGCTCAAATATATTTGTTAGTCTCTAAGGTGCCACAAGTCCTCCTTTTGATTTTGTGAATACAGACTAACACGGCTGCTACTCTGAAACCTATAAAATCAGGACATCTGGTCACTCTACCTCTAGGGGGCAATATGGTCCAATCAACTTATAGCGAGTTCTCTCCCTCTTCTCCACCCACCCCAAAAACCATCATGAGAATTAGCCTTCTCTGACCTCCCAAGAGGATTATAATGACCATAAGGTTTTAAATAATAATAATGAAAAATCTCCATGGATGGAATGCTGCCTCTGAATGAAGTTATTTTTAGTCCAGTTACAAAAGACTTTCCACATACAATATTCAGAGGCTCTTCTACAAAATTCTTGAAAGCACAGAATAGCCATAGGAAGTGAGCAGATAGCAAGGTGGCCTTGTTATAAAAAATAATTTGATGAGTAATGTTACTAGAGCTGATGTTACTAAGTTTCCACAAAGAGCTGGTCAGAATGTTTTCATTGACATGCTCTTTCCTCAAAGCCTTTTGCAGAGATGCATTGATTTTGACAAGGTTGATGAGAGGACTGTTTCCAAATTCCAGGGCTGTGGTCACTTCCAACGAGAGAAAGATCGACCCGAATCAAAAACCTGATCTTTTTTATTCAAAAGTGAATGTTTTGACCCAATTCTGTTTCCTGAAAACCTTCACAAGATTTTGTTTTCATTCCAGTGTGGAACAAAAACAAATTTTGAAGCCTCAAAAGTTGCCACGAAATGGAATTATCCTCCAGACAGCTGTAATTGTTACAGAAATCTCAGTTATGGGAGAGCACTGAACTTAATTCTGAATTTTAAGTAGCCCCATTTTGAGAACTTGACCATTTTAAATCAAAATTAAGCTGGACCAATATTTCATTGCTGGGATCTAACAGAACAAGAATGCTTCGCTCTCCAAAGTACTTATGGTATTGTGCAAATCCCAGCACTGCGGATTTTGTTTGCAAATGAAATAAATAAAAGATAAATTCGTTATTTTCATTTGGTGCCACAATAATTGATAGCAGTTACTGTGGACTTATACAATGGCTTATATTAATGGCCTTGTTTAGTCTAATGATGATGGCATTTTCTGTGGAGATTAATTAGCATTAATGTTGCAAATATTATTAGAACTGAAACATGCACCATAAACCAAAATAATTTGACTGAACTATGTTCTTATTAAAAAAACCTCAAAAATAATGAGAATCTAATTGTCCTTTGTTTGTTAGAGTTGGCTATTCTGCACGTTCCTTTTATCTGTGCAACACATATTGTTTCTTTGTTTTATACCAATTTGCTTCTCTTATTTTCCCACATTTGCATGTTCTTATACACAGAAAATGCGGGATGATTATTACCCTCTCTAGTTTGCATTCAATTTACATCACAAACACATTAACACATCTTAACTCATCTATGTAGAGTGGAAATTTGATAATAGTCCCTTGGAAGCCCTACCGGCTATGTCAAACACAAACAATTTCAGACACTGCAAACCAAAATGAGATGAAACGTCACGTCTCAAAAAATAAATGATCTTTGCTGGCAAAGTGCAACAGATTTTACAAACCCATAACTCAATTTTAGCTCCTCTTGTTTTAATCTGCAGCTTATCAGTTCTCCCCTTAGTCAAAAAGTGACTCCAAAACACCTCCACAACCGTAAATGTCTCTCACATCAGCTGCAGGAAGGAACATTTTTAATGTTTTGGACACAGTGCACAGCATTCACGGTTCATAAACTCAAACACTTTTACAATGACCCAAGGGCCATCATAACCTCATAGCAAGGGAGAGGTCATTCTCCAGCCTCCCCCATACTGGTGCATTCAGGACTTCACATATTCTATTCCACATGGAATCCAGTTAGCCTGTTTGTGGGCATAAGCAGTTAGCCTGTTTATTACGGTGTGAAATGCTCTCCAGAATTCTATAGCAATTACAGTAATAGAATATCCATCTTGCTTTGCAAAGACCTGGGGATGCTTGTCAAAGATCATCTCCCTCCAGATGTCCTCAAAGGAAAAGTCACAGCTCTTCCTCTCTTCTAGTAAAGTTATTAGAGTTAATACAGAGAGGTAATAGCACCACATACCAAACAGATTCTTTAAAATGCAATCCTGATTTAAAATCTTTAGGTTTGGGTATCTTTTGCAGTTGCCAGTTAAGTCTATTATTCATTCAGGCACAGAGATTCTCATTTAAAGCAGGATCATTTATATCAGTACTTGGTGCCACAATTTTGAGTCCTGATTCTGTAGTGTAAGTCATGAGCACATTAGTCATCTATTCTGTGGGGCAAACTCCTGGCAGAAAGGTAGGTGAGAACAAGGGTCTCCTGGGTAAAAAGAGCAGACTGTAACTCTTAAAAGGCAGGCTATTTGATTGGCATTGTATTAGATTAGAATGCTGTTTAACAATACTATCAGCTCAGTTAAGATAAGCATATATATGGTCCCAGGGCAAGGAACCAATTACTGACCAAGGCCCTGCAATCAGGAAAACCAACCGGATTCCACATGGCGGCAGGGTTCTGCACTAACAGATCTCAAATACAAGAAAGGGGCCCTGTAGCAGATCGACACTCGCCGGTGTGGTGCCTCCTGCTGGTCACTCAGGAATTAGCTCTTTCCAGCATGGTAGAGCGCCTCCTGTTGGCCGGTGTCTCACCCGCCTCAGGCCCCCGTGTCCTTCCCAGACCCCAGTGCCCCTTTACCTTGAGGTTCTGCCCCAGCAGCACCCCCACACTCTGGGTCTCCCTTCCCAGGGGAGCCCTCAAACCTCTATCCCCACCTTGCCTCAGTGGCTACTGCCCGTCATCATCTGGCCCCCTCTCACTGGGGCAAACTGCAATGTAATGGCCACTCATCATCGGCAGGGGGGGTGGACCAGCTGCCTCTGCCTATCCCTGGGCTACACCTCTGCAGCCCCAGTACCTCTTTAGGCCTTGCGCCAGGCTGGAGCTGAGCTGAGCTGAGCTGAGCTGAGCTCCCCTCCCCTCCCTTGCTTCAGGTACCCTTTTCTCCCAGACAACTAGATTCTTCTCCCTAGAAGGCTGGAGAGAGACTCTGACCCAGCTCCTCCCTTAGGCCTTCTTATATTCCCAGCCCCACCCTGATTGGCTCCCCAGGACTGTTTTTAACCCCTTCCACACCGGAGCAGGGTGACCACCCTGCTATCGGCCCAAAGATCACATTCAATCCCCTTTGACATGTATTCTTTAGATACTTTGAGTGAGACTGTGCTGCCCCTCTAACATGACCCCGATACACCTCTCCCATCTCCAGCCCTGCTCCTGGTCAACATCAGGGCTTTTGACGGGGTCCTTGGAAAGCAGCCTTACAGCAGTCTTCTATAGAGCCTGCACCAGGGGAGTCCTGTTCTGACTGGAACTGGTGTTTTTAGAGCCCTTTTATGTTTATTCCACGGTGAAATTCTGGCTCCATAAAGTCACTAGGAATTTTGCCATGGACTTCAAACCCCTGACCCTTTTACCCAGATGGGAGTGAAGAATCTCACTCTTTGTTTCAAAGTTTTCAGTAGGTGTTGCTCTGCCTGGTTAGTTGGGGGCATTTAGTACACACCTCTGGGCTTGACTCTGTTTCTCATGTTTGCATTACATCAAGCTTCCCTGAATACACATTTAATTCACACTTACAGTAGAGAACCCCATGAACACTGAGCTCATGTTACTAAACAATTGATTGGGGCTGGAATCACAGAAGCCAGTGCAAATTATATCACTTACAGCCTGCAATAACCCACAGCGGGTGAAATTGGGGTGAAACAGAGAGCAATATTTAAGATTTTCCACTGTGGAGGGCTGCATTAAGCACACTATTCAAACCCCACTGGGGCTTCCCTGGACTTCAAGAGGTTCTGCATCAGGACCCAGTGGAGATAACTGAGTCGGCACATTCCTTGGCTATGCGCCATCCACTTCTTGGCTTGCACGGACCTCTACAGGTCTGCCAGCATAGAGGAGTTTGCGGCATTATCAGCTCACCCCAGCTGATGGTCTGGTCAGAGAGCAGATTAAGATTTATTGGAGCCCTGGTCACAAAGACCATTCCCCCCACCCTGAATCTCCCTCACCATGGGGCCCTGCCCCCTGCTCCTCCCCTTCCCCCAAAGACCCTGCCCCCTCAGGGCCGGATTAATGCTCCTGTGGGCCTGGGGCTATTAAATTTTGTGGGGCCCCTGTAGACAAGTCTTTTTCCTAATTTAAAACAAAATGATCACAATTATGGCATTGAGGCTATTAACGCTATACGAAACTTGCCTTTTAATTAATATAAAGCCGTTCTGTGGTTACATTTCAGGCTTAAAACATGTAGAATATAGTTAAGTTAATTCAAAATAGCCTGCTTCTTACCTTAGCACAGCTGTTATATTAGTTTCTTTCTGGGATGGAGTTTGGGTGCAGGAGGGGATGCTGACTTGGGGCAGAGGGTTGGGGGGCAGGAGGGGGTGCGAGGTGCAGGCTCCAGCCGGGAGGTGCTTGCCACAGGTGGCTCCTAGCCACCGGCACAGCAGGGCTCAGGCAGGCTGCCTGCATGCCATGGCCCCACGGTGCTCCCAGAAGTGGCCGGCTGCTGGCACGTCTCTGCGCAGCCCTCGGTGGAGGGGGACAGCGTGTCTTCATGCGCTGCCCATGCCCACAAGCGCCACTCCTGCAAGCACCAATGGGAGCTGTGGAGTCGGTACTGGGGGAGGGAGCAGTGTGCGGAGCCGCCTCCCCTTCCCCCCGCCACAGAGATGTGCCAGCAGCCAGCCACTTCCAGGAGTGAGCCCTGCTGCGCCCTGAGCCCTGTGCGCCCTGAGCCCTGCTGCGCCGGGGCCCCCCCTTAGCCTGGGGGCCTGGGCTGCAGCCCCTAAAGCCCCTGCATTAATCCAGCCCTGTGCCCCCTGGCCAGGCTGGAAGCCGGAGCTGGGCTGAGGTAAGAGTCTCCAAGGGAGCCTGGGCCACTGTAGGGAGCCCTGGACCCTCCACCTGTCCTGGGCAGCCCCTTGGGCACGGGCTCTGTAGGTCCATGCATGAATTTGCCACTGGTTCTAGAACTTGGGCTCTGTGGCTGTTTCTTTTACATGGGCAACAGCAAATATAAACCCACCTAACCCGGCCCACGATATTTCTTGGGGTTTGAAACTATGCAATAGGTTTATCCTATGCAAAGTTGGGGTGGTTGCTCCTCCTTTCACATCCAAGCTACCATTTCAGAGAATCCTCGTCAAATGAACATTTGGGGACCTTAAATTAAAGGGTTACCCGAAGTAAGCAAACAAGAGCCTGTACTTTGGAACTATTGCTCCAGCTTCTCTATACTTGCACAATTCATTAGCGAAAGGATTGCTTGGTACACGAAAATGGCAAAAACCTCTCTCATGATCATAACTGGTCTTTTGGGATCTCTTCTCAGTGCCGAATGTACAGGTTGGTTCATTTTAAACCTAGCAAGTCCTCTGCTTTTTAGTTGCTCTCATAGATCGGATTACGTTTCTGTCCTCTGATAAGGAATAAATCATTTACCAGCAACAAAGTTCACATAGTAAGACTGCTGAATTTTACAAGTTCTCTGTTTAAAAATATGTTTGCTCTTAAGAATAAAAAAAAATAGGGGTTTTATGGTGATAAGATTAACTGCTTTGCTGCTTTTTATTTAAAGAATGGGACTTTTCTGATACTTGTTTTATAACTATTCATGTCAAGGACTTGCTCTAGATTCAGCCATTTTAATACAAATAAAACAATAGGAGGAAAAAATATTTACAAGTTAGCGTCTGTGTCTTTTACTGTGTATTGGAATCCCAGAACAAATTGTCCAGTAGACCGACCAATAAATACATGACATGGTCCTTGGATTTGCTACTGTGAAGATTGTTTAAATGCCAAATTCGGGCTGAATTCAAATGCAGTATTTTAAACTAAGCTCATGAGCGTGCAAGAGAACAGTTTGGCCAAAGAGCAGACATTTCTCATAGAAATGAGGCTGATACACCAGCTATCACACCATTTGTTGCCTAGCTTTCCTCATGTCCAGGGGCATGATCCTGCATGAAGGGAATCAAAGGCAGTTTTACCATTTACCTCAGTGGAAGCAGGACCCAGTCCTACATAGGAAGGATACCACGCCCCCTCAGGTGGGATTATGAGGTTGTATCCATGTTTGTGCTGTGTTGTGGGGGGTGGAAGGGACTATATATCGGTGCAGAGTACTATATTGTTATTTCACTTCAAACCAGACAGCCTGTCCTAGCTGGAAGATAAAATATTCTTTCTAGTGTGCTTACTCACTGATTAGAGCTGAGAGCCTAAAGCACAGTATTGCGATACTTCTTGAAAGCAAACGGTGGCAAAATATTCTTCCCATGCCCCGTGAGACGTGCCTACCACAGAATTCTGTGTTAGACTTGGATACTGGAAACTCATAGACCCAGACACCGAGAAAGTGTATTTAAACTGTCTCTAAGGTGCCACAAGTACTCCTTTTCTTTTTGCGAATACAGACTAACACGGCTGTTACTCTGAAACCTGTCTCTCCATTGACTCTCAGATTCACCTACTTAGCTACTGGCAGTTGCTTCCAGCCAGAGGCGTCCCTGGGGATGGAATAAAGTGCCCGTTCCCCAAGTGGGCCTTTTGTCCAGGGTGTTGTTTTGGTTTGTTTTTAAAGCACTCTGCAGCATCAGTACATGACTGCATTAACTGGAATGGCAGAATGGCAGTAACTGGAGTTAGAGGAGTGCTTTGCATTATATTTTAATGAGGCAGCTGAAGAGTTACCATCTAGCGCTGCAAAAACAACGAGGAGTCCTTGTGGCACCTTAGAGACGAACACATTTATCTGGGCATAAGCTTTCGTGGGCTAGAACCCAATATTTTAGCCCACGAAAGCTTATGCCCAAATAAATGTGTTTGTCTCTAAGGTGCCACAAGGATTCCTCGTTGTTTTTGCTGATACAGACTAACACGGCTACCCCTCTGAAATCCTGTCATCTATATCTGGTGCACGTAGGTTAATTGGAACAGGTGCCTGCTGTATTCCTATTGGCTAGAAGTGTCCAAGAAGAGATATAAAGTGAAAAGGTTGCAACTGATGTTCTAGTTTTTGTGTAATTAGTCTGGAGACTAATTGTGGAAAAAGGCAGCAGAGTTGCTAAAGCAAGCAGGGTGAAAGGCAGCTCAGACTATCAGTTTTGTCTCTGAGCCCATGGAGCTGAACATGTCTTGGACTGCACTGGACTGGACCCTTTGCACAGGTCAAATGCAAAATGGCAGGCCCCAAAAGCACATTCACCACTAAAAGAGGCAGATTGTTTTCAAAGGGTAAGGTGGTAGAACCATCTTTACTCATATGGATGCTGCTACAGGTGATCTGTTGACAGTGATCGCCTTTGCATTTTAAGTGTGAACTGGTCAATGGTCAAAACTTCAAGGAAGAGAAAGGAAATCAAGTTTTGATCCCTCCCCCAAACACAAACCAAACTATTGCCATTGGACAATTTTTATTAATAGTCACAAGTCTCTACCAGACCTGCTTTCCGGGAAATATAATGTTTTACTCCATTAAGACTTCGGGCAAAGTAGTTCTATTAAGATCAAGCTTTTAATTCTCACGGCACCATTGTTGCCTTTGCTAATTGAAAGCAAGTGTCAGCACAAGGAATACAGAATGGTAGACTTGTTTTGCAGTCGTTTAAACTGTTATAAAAACAGTTGGCAGTCAGAATAATCACTTGCAGATAGAGTTCCACAAATTCCTGCCTTCAGTTACAGAGGGTAAGTGCAGAATGGTAATTCCAATGAACTCAAATGGGGTCAAAGTATAAATCTGGAGTAAGGGCTTTATTGAAGTCAGTGCGAGTTTCTCAGATGACTTCAAGGGGCATTTAATTAGGCACTAAGTGAGAGCAGAAACTAGCCTTCTAAAAGCAAACAGAGATTCTGTCTGGCAGTTACTAGTCCTCACAAGTTCCCTTTCTAGTCATAGAATATCAGGGTTGGAAGGGACCACAGGAGATCATCTAGTCCAACCCCTTGCTGAAAGCAGGACCAATCCCCTATTTTTGCCCCCGATCCCTAAATGGCCTCCTCAAGGATTGAATTCACAACCCTGGGTTTAGCAGGCCAATGCTCAAACCCCTGAGCTATCCCTTCTCTCTGTCACCAACTCTCAAGTGGCCAATGGAATTTACTCCCATTCACTCGGAAATTTGTTATAGTATAAACCTTATATGAACAAGAAGCTACATAATACTCTTTCACAAACATAATGACCAACTTTAACCCCAAGCAGAACTGACAGCGCCATCTAGTGACCATGAGAGGCTTTGATTGAGAGGCTTTCACTGTAAGCCTGCTAGTCATAAGAAAGGGCCTTGAAAATCTGGCTGTAAAGTAGGTGACCAAGAAGTTTCTCTGTTTTAATAAGCAGATCTGCTCACACTCAGAACAGTGCTTGCGGTGTGAGGTGAAACAAAGCTCACTGGTTCCTAGAACATTGGAGAAATTAGTCAGGAACATTGAAACTTTGATAAAATATTGCCCACACGAGGCTGCCATTAATAAAGTCTTCAATGGGGAATTTATCTGCCATAGGGTAGCCCCACAGGATGAGTTATTGGGATCTGGTTCAGCAAAGAGTAAATAGAACAATAATTTTAAGCTGTGTTAGTTCTGGAAAAAATGTAAACAATGTTTTAAAAGTGAAAACAAATAGTAATCCTCTCCTTTTGATTTTCTTCTAGGACAAAATTCACCCCTCTGCAGGGGGCCTGCATAAATCTTGTGCAGTACTTACCTCTCACTTAAGCCTTTAGCCTCTGCACTGGGGTAAAATTAAACTCAACAAGCATTTTCAGGCTTGGTCTACACAAAGGTTTTGTACCAGCATAACTATTTTGGTTATGGGTGTGGGTTTTTTTATTGATATAGTCATAGGATTACAGCTTCTAGTGTGGACACAGTTATGTGTATACAGGTACCCTCCAGAATAAGGTATACTAGAATTTTACTATGCTTGTGCAATACGCTCATAGCCATGGTGCCTAGGTGGTGAAAACACAGGAGCGGAAAACATGGTGTTTGAGAACACAGCACTTAAACATGACAGTTAAAACATTGAGGGGAATGTGCCCTCTGTAACTATGGTCTATGGGGTTTTTTTAATTGCAGTTTTTATCAAAAATGAACAAGCAAGCTCAATTTTGCGGAGGCAGAAGAGATATAATTCAAATAGACTGGAAGAGTTTGTTCCAGGGAACCTCGAGAGAGAATGTAAGGAAGAAAAATGCAGTTTTGAAGAAGCGCGAGAAGTCTTCGAAAACACGGAAAAAACAGTGAGTGTCGTCATGGCAGAATGACACCAGACCCACCATTATGAACTCACTGGGGGAGAGACGGGAGGGAGACAATCATGGAAATTGCATGTGCAGTGCAATTGTCTATGCACTGCTGTATTGCTCTCCCAGCAGATATCGGGGCGATTGAAGTCCTCCATGAGAACCAGGGCCTGTGATCTAGTAACTTCTGTTAGTTGCCTGAAGAAAGCCTCGTCCAACTCAGCCCCCTGCTCTGGTGGCCTACAGCAGACTCCCACCACGATATCACCCTTGTTGCTCACACTTCTAAACTTAATCCAGAGATTCTCAGGGAACTGGGATTATTTAGTCTGTGGAAGAGAAGAATGAGGGGGGATTTGATAGCTGCTTTCAACTACCTGAAAGGGGGTTCCAAAGAGGATGGATCTAGGCTGTTCTCAGTGGTAGCAGATGACAGAATGAGGAGTAATGGTCTCAAGTTGCAGTGGGGGAGATTTAGGTTGGATATTAGGAAAAACTTTTTCACTAGGAGGGTGGTGAAGCACTGGAATGCGTTACCTAGGCAGGTGATGGAATCTCCTTCCTTAGAGGTTTTTAAGGTCAAGCTTGACAAAGCCCTGGCTGGGATGATTTAATTGGGGATTGGTCCTGCTTTGAGCAGGGGGTTAGACTAGATGACCTCCTGAGGTCCCTTCCAACCCTGATATTCGATGATTCTATGAAAAAGCCTCTTTTCCCCAAAGGGTGCAATGGACCAGCATAGCACCTATGCTCATGCGAGTCTCACATAAGCACTTATGTCTGTGCTGACCCACTTCGTGAAAAGGATTTTAACCCTAAAAACTTTCTATTTGGATCCTTTACCTAAAGTTTGGGGGGCTTTACTTCATGCTAGTTCTGTAATTTAATTTTCAAATTAAATTTCAAGAGAAATTATTCATGTTATTGTCTGTTTGTTTTGCAGATGGAGTTTTGGAAAGGGTATATTGGTAAGAGATTTGCTTCCTCCACATTCATACATAAAAACCATAAGGTCATCCTGTATTCACCTTTCAGTAGTTGCCTATAAGTAATGGGAGGTACAGGTATTAATTGAAAGAATATTTCCCGTTTAATGGAATATGTTCTACAGTAGAGCTAGTCAAAGTTATGCATAATGAATAATATATCCCTCCAGTTTAGTCCTTTTCCCTGTTCTGGTTGTAGATAATTCACAGCATTGGTTTTTACCAGTTTATTCATTATTGCATTTGTTCAATCAGCTTGGGTGAACAAGTTTCACTGTATGAGTTCCCACAGACCACTTGCTGTTTGTCATGTGTGATTGGTCATGTAAACCATGTAGAATGTTTCAGCTCCTATGGAAAAATGAAACGTTAAGGTCTGAGAACAAATGGCCAGTAGCAAATGCCCTGTTTGCATGCAAATATGGCTCTTCCTATGAATGGCCCCTCTGTAAACATGTGTGTGAGCACATCATGTTTGCTTGGAAACAGTGTATTAAAGAGAGCTATAAATGTGACCAAAGCAGATAGCTGTTTGGAATTCAAACCAATGCTCACAAACAGTTGTTTTGCATCTCCTGTCCAACTCTGCTTCACACTTACAATCTGTCTCTTCACTCCTTGGTCCCTAACCTCAACTACCCCCCACACCCACAAAAAAACATTCAATGAACACTAAATATATGAAACTAAGGATGTTTCAGCAAATGAAGTGCTTCGTAGATTGGCTGAACACACAGAACAGTTCACATGAGTCGGTCCAGACTATTCAATAAAATAGTTACATTTGCATTTTAAAATTGTCCCCTGAAAAAACAGTCGTCATGAAACTGAGATACTGTATTTTGTTTTTCTATGGTTGAAACTAATGACCCCTGCCAAAAAAAAAAAAAATCTTATCTTGTCCTTTTATCAGTGTGCGTGTTTTACTTGTTTAGCTCACGAGCTGCTCGTACCAGTCTCCGTGCTGCGTGGATGACATTCACGCCCGTGCAGAAACTCTAGACCTATGCACCACTTAAACCCTATTTGAGAGCTTAAGTGATGCATAGGCCTAACTCTCTGCACAGCGGTGAATGTGGCCATAAGAGGCCATCTTCTGCACCACACAAGCAACCTTTTGACAGTTTCCAAGATTTGAGTCCTAATTCTCTGCTGCCCTGTGCTTTGTGTCTGCACTGGTGTAAGTGGCAAGTGGGTGCAAAACTCTACCATGTTGTTGAGGTAGAGTTTTATACTGACTTGCAGCAGTATAAGGGGCTCCACTGAGAGACAAAAAAATCCAGTCCCTGGCCTGCAAGCTGGTCATTCTGTAATTTGTTATATTTTGCCCCGTGTTTGCATTGGAACAAGGGGAAAGGAGAGAGAGGATAAAAAAAAAAGCATTAACAGGTGAATTTGCTGGTGTAACATGAATGTGTCAGGGCACTCTTCACTTCCCCTTCCCTTTTGGCTTTGCTCTGTCTTTTAAGAGTTTATTTCCTTAAGATTCAGCATCACTGATCCAGTTAGTTGCCAAGTCCCTGGGAGTTTATTGCAAATTTTCTGATAATCGGTGTTTTCCTTAGAGCCCCAGCTCCTGGATTCACAGGAATACATGAAAAGAAAAGGAGGACTTGTGGCACCTTAGAGACTAACAAATTTATTTGAGCATAAGCTTTCGTGAGCTACAGCTCACTTCATCAGATGTAGCTCATGAAAGCTTATGCTCAAATAAATTTGTTAGTCTCTAAGGTGCCACAAGTCATCCTTTTCTTTTTGCGGATACAGACTAACATGGCTGCTACTCTGAAACCTGTCATCAGGAAAACATGAGAATCTCAGCTTTCATTTGTTTTAAGAAGTCTGTTTCTAGCCCTCACAGTTATGGAGAAAAGCTTGAGCCCTAAAGTTCAGGGTCTTACAGTAAAGGCTCAAAACCAGGTGGGCCCACCACAGTCTTCTTCAAGGAAGGATGAGAACTTTAAAAAAACAAAAACCTAATTTGGAGACAGCTGGCTCTGCATGTTCTCAAGGAAATCCACCTCCTAACTCCAACTTTCTAAGCTCGATCAGAAATAGGACCAGACTGATCTCACACTAGTGAGAACCGACAGAGAACAACTGAAGTCAGGGGAATTAACACACCAAAAGACTATAGTGAGGTTAGGTTTGATGCCAAAATCAGGCCTTTGTGCATAATGCAGCCGCAGAGGTCACCACGGGATTGCTGCTCTGTCAATTTGTTATGCAATTGTTTTCCAGAATCTAAATTTTCCCTTAAAAAGAAGTTTTCAGGTCCAAGCTTAACTTAACATTCTTTATCCTGAGCCTGGTAGGGTGGGGGAAACACTCATTGTTGAGTAGCAAAGGTGATGAATACCCTTGTCTGCTAATTAATTGATCTTGTTTTCATTTCCAAGATGGAGACCAGTGTAATCCAAATCCGTGTAAAAATGGAGCCCGTTGCGCAGATGACGTCGGTTCCTATGTGTGTTGGTGTCTGGCAGGGTACGAAGGAAGGAACTGTGAGCTAGGTATGTACCAAGGGGCCAGATTCTCTGCTGCCCTGCACCATACATAGTCACTTAGACCTGGGCAAAATGGATGTGAATAACTTCCATTCTGATTGGCTGGTTTTTATACCCACTTTGCACTGCTGTAAGTGACCACGCAACACGCAGGTGTAACCCATTGGTGAGTGTGTTACAGGTCTCTCCTTCGGGGCCCAATCCACAGAGGAGATGCTACCCTCCCAACCCCAGCTAGTAAGGACTGATTATTTAGCTCATGCTAAAGCAACTTCTACTTCTTGCTATAGTGTCCCCTGGTTTCAACCTTGGTGTTAGCCAAGGTAGCAGCCATCACATACTATAAATGAGAATCAGATTCACAGCCTGCTCAGTAATGTCATGTCTCCCAATGCAAATATTTAATCAGGAACCTCCTTTCTCTCCCTATTACAAGCCCTTCCTGTATGGATTATATTAGTCAGGGCTATTTAACACCACAGGTGAAATCCTGAGCCTAATGAAGAGAATACAATATTTTTTCCATTGACTTTAATGAGGCCAGGATTTCACCCCATGGTTCCATTCAACTTTCTGGGGAGATAGAAAGGAATGGGGCCTGATTCAAAACCCACAGAAATCAAATTAGAGTTTTCCCATTGACTTCAGCGGGAGCAGGATCAGAGCTACCATGCTGGTGGGTTGAGTATTGCCCAACTGGTTCATGCACAGCCCACAGGGCCCTTTTTAACAATGAGCTCTCAACACATTGAAATGAGCAATGATCAACTACACACACACAATATGATTCCAAAGACCAACAAAATGCAAATACTTTCCTGAAGGGCTCAGGAGATTATGAAAATAGAACCACTAATGGTTTAAAGAGCTAGGATCTCACTGTCTCATTGTTCCTGTCCATCCTCTGATCTAGTATAGCCAGCGTAATGAACGAGCACCAAGAAGAGATTCTGTTTCTACTTGTGTTTTTACTCTGGCAGGGAAGAGGTGCGGGTCTGGAAGAGTGTTTTAAATTTGCAGCAAATATAAAATGGTCTCAAGCCACTGCAGTCTTCTGGTGGATGGGAGACTGGGACTAAAATAGCAATTGAAATGAAGTGACTTTGTAAAAATAGTAAACAATCACGTAAGCATGACGACAGGAATGGATGTGTCCTTGAGGAGTGGGAGGAAAGTTAATCTACTGTGAAGTTATTTGAAAACTCACTGAGAATTAAAAGCAAGTCTATTGACTTGTAACTTTCGACACCTGGAGGATGAGATTCCAGAAAGAAAGAGAAAAGCAAAGGGGAGCGTGCATCAAAAATGTTCACAACAAAATATGAGTGTAACGGGAATGCCCCTGGGTTGGTCATCAGCAGTGGGGATCGAACCTGGGAACCTCTGGATCTTCATGCATGAGCCTATACTGCTTGAGCTAAAAGACTCAACTCTCTTGGCTACCTCTGTAGCAGGCTCATCCATCTGCACTTGGCCAAGCCTCCACTTGAGGGGAAACAGAACGTCACCTCAAGTTGTCATGTCCTACAAAGACTCCTCCTGGCTGAGGAAGTGTGTCCCAGACGCTTCCTAGTTCAATTTCCTATCCAGACCACCACCTAGTGTGGGGTCAGTGGCAGAGGCTGAAGCTGGGGGCTGACTCTTTTTGCTTAGACAGCAGAGGTGCGTGCAACAAGATATACTGCCAAGGACCCACCCAGAGGCATCAGCATTACACAAGGTTCCACTATAACCTCCCAGATTAGTTTCACCGAAAGCTGGGCTCAGGCTTGTGAGCTTTGTGTGTCCGTCAGGGAGGATTCAGGCTTTGCGTCAAGGGTAATCCGTGGTTTTACTTCAGTTATGATGCAAAACCTGGCCGTTTAAACTGACGTTTGCTTTGAGTTTCTGGGTTCAAGCCAATCTGAAATCAGAGTTCTAGCCCAAGGTTTACACTGCACACTTTGACCTGGCATCTGGTCACCTGAATCCAAACTGAAGAAAGGGGGAGGAGGAGCATGGTGGGGAAGCCACGTGACCTGTAGCCAAATATTTGTACAAACCCTTCCAAGTGGAGCTGCCAAGTCCCTGAGAGCTTCAAAATGCTGCGTGGCCTCATTCTCTCTGAAGTCATTGTTTGTCAGAAGGAGGCTGCCCTAGTGGACTCTGCTCCCTCTCCATACTGCAAAGCAGATCTCTGAAACCAGTCTCCTTGATAGCTGGCTAGGAGGTGCAGGGCAGGCCGCAGGTCCAGTGGATCGGCAATGAGAACCAAGTCCACCAGCCAAAACATTCTCCAGCAGAGAGAGAAATGAGGGGACCCACAGATGCTACCACTTCACCATGACTTTCCACAATACATTTTCCAACCAGTTTCATCCAGTTCAAGCTCAGATATTTGCCGTTTTGAGGAGATTGGCTTTAACCCAGGGTCGTCAATAGGCGGACCGCCGGCCACATCCAGACTGCCAGATGTTATTGAACTGACCCTGAAATATTTTATTTACTTATTAATTACTATTATTATTTTCTCTGGAGTCTGGACCTTGACTATACCTTGGCCAAGAAATTTGGACCTTGACAAAAAATAATTGACTGCCCATGCTTTAACCTCTTGGTCTCACATAAGCTGTACATGTATTCCTTGGAGAAGTGCATGAGTTAGATACAATGGTTGAGGTTTTCAAGGAAGATGAAGGGATTTAGCCATGCTTTCAGATTAAATGGGTTTTTTAACTCCGGTTCCTTTAACACACAACAGGCACAAATTTCTGTCTATACCACATCCTGATCAGTGCTTTCATTGGAAGAAGGGAAGATGCAAATTTGCTTCTGCCATGCAACAGTTTGGGTTGTTTATATGCTGGTGTCTAAAGGCCTGATCTTGAGAAGTATTAACCACCCATTACTTCTGGGCTAGGCCCTAAGTAAACAGCTCAGTGACATGCTTTGCATTTATTGCACTTTTAAAGTGTCTTAAGGGTTTGGTTTAATTTCTTTCAGATTCAACCTGTGCTACTAAGAATGGAGGATGCAAGCATTTTTGCAACAATGACCCACCCCACAAAGTTGTTTGCTCCTGTGCACCTGGCTATAAACTGAATGGAGATGGAAAATCCTGTGACCCTGCAGGTCAAGTTCTAAAATGATTTAAAGATTTGGGATGAGATTTCAAAAGCTTCTTAGAGCATTTAGGCACAGAGTGTCATTGAAATTAATGCATCTAAATCCCCTTGGTGGCTTTGGAACTCCCAGCCTGGTTGTTTCATAAAGCATGTTATGAAATGTGTAGTGTAGCAGGTTAGCAATAACCGTGGACATTTTGTTGCAGATAAGGGCCACACGTGCAGCTGGTGGCATAAACTCCTTCCCCAAACAAGACATAGAAAAAATAGGGCCACACTAAGTCCACCATTCTGCAGAGCAGGAATGGGATGCTTAAGAGTAGACATTGGGATCACTGTTTGTTTCAGGTGGCCAGAGACCCATCTATAGGTCATGTCTACTTTTCCTGTCAATGGACCAGTATGACCCCCTTACAACATTCTAAATGGAGCCCCCCAACTTTCTAGCCATGTGCCCAGCTTCTCTCATGCCCACAGGCATGCATGTCATATGAGTTCTTGCAAGCAAGAGCTATTATACTGTTGAACCCACATTCTTCATATTTGGGATGCTGTGGGCTTTTTGATTACAGTAGACAGGATGGAGAAAGTCTACATCCAGTCAGAATGGGCTACAGCCTACAGATGGTACAGAACAGGGCTAGATCCCATCTTTGAACATCAGGGGAGGTTGTCCTACAAGTTATTTGAGAAGTCTTCACTGGAGACATGCTAAGCTGGTGCTGCTTTTGGGTGCTATTTCTATTCCACCACTTGGTAGTAAGAAAAAGACATGCAGTTGATGCTAAAATATGCAGCCTAAATCTATTGTTTAGGAGGTAAAAAAAAAATCTTTAAAAGGAAATACATGGATTTTCATGGTTGCAACTTTAGAAGGAAGCTTTACTTTAAAAAAAATAATGAAACAACTTTATCTTGTTACGTGTCCCCAGTTTGATATATTACTAGCTGTGCATATAAAGTAAGTGAGAAGTAAGTGGTCATAGAAAAGAACCGTTAACTCTGTCTGCAATGTGGTTGCAGTTATGTTGGGCACAGGATATTCGAGAGACAAGCTGTGTGAGGTCATATCTTTTATTGGATCAATTTCTCTTGGTGAAAGAGACAAACTTTCCAGCTACACAGAGCTGAAGAAGAGCTCTATGTGGCTCCAAAGCTTGTCTCTTTCACCAAGAGAAATTGATCCAATAAAAGATATGATCTCATATAAAGTAAGTGAGATGTGGCTCTTAAAAATAACAGTTAACGGTCTGCATTTAAAGTACTTAGAAATGGAAACTTGTTTTTAAAAACTCTAAAATGCATTTACTAATCCATCAACAGCTTTTTAATAGTCTTCTCACCTTCATCGATTGTAAAATATTTACCTATACATGTATAATTTCCATGCTGTTCTAGCTCAGACACATGCTATATTTATATTGCACTGTAGTTAGTTGCTATAGAAATGTCAGTTATAATAAGCAAGCACAGTGGGAGAAATCTCTGTCTATAAATGTGCAACAGGAGAGTTGATTTTCTTGGTTTCTAATTCTGATGTTCTGAACCCTCCCGTCGGCTTTCCCAAACTCTCTGATACCTTTTTATATGTTTGATTTATTGCAACGTGCCTACCATGAATCTCTCAGGCACAAGTACAGCCATCATTTTGGGAAGCAAGCTGAACACCACAGAAAATAAGCAGCTTCTTCTTGTGCATCACTATTAGTGATAGAGGTTTTGCGGAACAAAATCAGCCATTTCCCTGTGGCCCTATTGTTTTCAAGCTGATTTGCACAGGTACAGCTGATAGGAACTTTGCTAAAAGAATTCTGACTCTGATGCAAAAGATGGAATAGAACCTGTAACTGGGAATTATGTGAGTTGTTTGGTAGAGTGGAAGACAGGAACAGTGAAGCGCAAACAGGAGCGAGAAGTAGTAAGCAATTACTTTAGTCACAAAAGTAACCAGGTTTGATTGACACAAACAAGGGGCAGATCTGTTGGGTAAGAAATGTCACATTTCCATGACTGCTTTACTGAGTAGAACCAGAGTCCAATGTCAGCTGGTTTGAAGGGATCTGGCACTATAGGGCACAATTAATCTCCCTCCCCCCATCTACTAAGGCTCTCAAAATTATTCAGAATGTGGAGATCATCTCCAGAGAGAGATTGTCCCCTAGGCATGTCCCCTCCTATTCGAGATTCCCCACCATCTCTCTGGCAGCAACAATTGCTGGGTGTCAGGACTCCTAGCAGTTAGCTAGTAAGCCAGGTTAAGAGTATAAGCTGCCATTGCTCCAGGAATGACTGGGTTGGAAGGGGGAGCAGGCAGAACCAGCTAGACACAGAGGAATCAGAGTGGCGATCTCTGGGAAGCATGATTGCATGTGGCCACCACCATGGGTCGGTGGTGTAAGTGAAATGCTTGTAGGCTTCCCATTCACAGTATGGTCCACAGTCTTGGACTGTGAGGCGGGGTTCATTGGAAAGCTTCATAGCAGGCAGGGGATAGGGTTGTCAGGTGTCCGATTTTCGACCGAAACAGCCGGTTGAAAAAGGACCCTGGCGGCTCTGGTCAACACCGCTGACCGGGCCGTTAAAAGTCCGGTCGGCAGTGCAGCGTGGCTAAGGCAGGCTCCCTGCCTGCTGTGGTTCTGCGTGATTCCCGGAAGCAGCAACATGTCCCCCCTCCGGCTTCTATGTGTAGGGGCAGCCAAGCGGCTCTGTACGCTGCCCACGCCCCAAGCACCAGCTCCACAGCTCCCATTGGCCAGGAACCACAGCCAGTGAGAGCTGAGGGGGTGGTGCCTGGGGACTAGGGCAGCTCACAGAGCTGCCTGGCTGTGCCTCCACATAGGAGCCAGAGGAGGGACATGCCGCTGCTTCCGGGAGCTGCTTGAGATAAGTGCCTCCTGGCGCCTTCACCCCTGACCCCAACCCTGATCCCCCGCCTGCCCTCCAAACCCCTCAATACCAGAGCCCCCTTCTGCATCCTAAACCCCTCATCCCCAGCCCCACCTTAGAGCCCTCACCCCCAGCGCGCCAACCCCCTACCCCAGCCCTGATCCCCCTACTGCCCTCCAAACCCCTTGGCCCCAGCCCCGAGAACCCTCTGACACCCAAACTCCTCATCCCCAGCACCACCCGAGTCTGCACCCCCAGCCCAAACCCCTCACACACACCCCACACCCCAACCCCCTGCCCCAGCCCAGAGCCACCTGCTCCCCCCTGCAGTCTGAAACTCTTAGCCCCAGCCTGGAGCCCCCCCCCCCCCCCGCACTCACACACCCTGAACCTCTCATTTCTGATCCCATCCTGTGACATCCTTTCCATGCAACACAACTCCAAGCCCCTAGAAGTCTCTTACTAAAACTGCTGGTTAGGTGGCAAGGACTTAGGCTGTACATAGAATCATAGAATAATCAGGGTTGGAAGGGACCTCAGGAGGTCATCTAGTCCAACCCCCTGCTCAAAGCAGGACCAATCCCCAACTAAATCATCTCAGCCAGGGCTTTGTCAAGCCTGACCTTAAAAATATCTAAGGAAGGAGATTCCACCACCTCCCTAGGTAACGCATTCCAGTGTTTCACCACCCTCCTAGTGAAAAAGTTTTTCCTAATATCCAACCTAACCCCCCCCCACTGCAACTTGAGACCATTACTCCTTGTTCTGTCATCAGCTACCACTGAGAACAGTCTAGATCCATCCTCTTTGGAACCCCCTTTCAGGTAGCTGAAAGCAGCTATCAAATCCCCCCTCATTCTTCTCTTCCGCAGACTAAACAATCCTAGTTCCCTCAGCCTCTCCTCATAACTCATGTGTTCCAGTCCCCTAATCATTTTTGTTGCCCTTCACTGGACTCCCTCCAATTTCTTCACATCCTTCTTGTAGTGTGGGGCCCAAAACTGGACACAGTACTCCAAATGAGGCCTCACCAATGTCGAATAGAGGGGAACGATCACATCCCTCGATCTGCTGGCTATGCCCCTACTTATACATCCCAAAATGCCATTGGCCTTCTTGGCAACAAGGGCACACTATTGACTCATATCCAGCTTCTCGTCCACTGTAACCCCTAGGTCCTTTTCTGCAGAACTACTGCCGAGCCATTCGGTCCCTAGTCTGTAGTGGTGCATTGGATTTTTCCATCCTAAGTGCAGGACTCTGCACTTGTCCTTGTTGAACTTCATCAGATTTCTTTTGGCCCAATCCTCCAGTTTGTCTAGGTCCCTCTGTATCCTATCCCTACCCTCCAGCATATTTACCTCTTCTCCCAGTTTAGTGTCATCTGCAAACTTGCTGAGGGAGCAATCCACACCATCCTCCAGATCATTTATGAAGATATTGAACAAAACCGGCCCCAGGACCGACCCTTGGGGCACTCCGCTTGATACCGGCTGCCAACTAGACATGGAGCCATTGATCACTACCCGTTGAGCCCGACAATCTAGCCAACTTTCTACCCACCTTTATAGTGCATTCATCCAGTCCGTACTTCTTTAACTTGCAGGCAAGAATACTGTGAGAGACCGTGTAAAAAAGCCTTGCTAAAGTCAAGGAACAACACGTCCACTGCTTTCCCTTCATCCACAGAGCCAGTTATCTCATCATAGAAGGCAATTAGATTAGTCAGGCATAACTTGCCCTTGGTGAATCCATGCTGACTGTTCCTGATCACTTTCCTCTCCTCTAAGTGCTTCAGAATTGATTCCTTGAGGACCTGCTCCATGATTTTTCCAGGGACTGAGGTGAGGCTGACTGGCCTGTAGTTCCCAGGATCCTCCTTCTTCCCTTTTTTAAAGATGGGCACTACATTAGCCTTTTTACATTACAGCAGAGTTATGCCATGTGAGGCCCTTATTCAGCCAGATACGTGAGCACATCCTAACTTTAACCATGCAAGTAGACCCCCTTAGGTCAATTGAACTATTCTGATCCTAAAGTTAGGCATATGCCAGTACCATGCTGAATAAAGACCTGAGTTAATCGTATCCACATGTGCACATACACACAGGGTAGTTGGTTTTTCCTTTTTAAAGTCCTCAAAATTGATTTCTAAAACCTGGGAAAGCTTTGTGCTTGCACTACCAAAGGCTTATCGCTTGGAGCTCCTATTCCTGACCTTCGGATGGAGTTTATTGTTGTGTTTATTTGACTATTAGAGCTACTTACATCACCATCAATTAATTCAAACATAAACATGAACCACTTGAATCAGCCCACTCCCCTAGAGCTCCTTTATCATCCTGCCGGTGAGATGTGTGAAACATTTATCTCCAGTTTTGCCACTTCATTGGTAATAACACTTAATATGATGCATGGCCAGCAGAAGTGCTGCTTTATGAATCTGTACATTCTTTTCACAGTGCCATTTCCATGTGGGAGGATTACAGCTCCCGAAGCCAAAAGCAAGTACACCCGGGCCATGAATACCTTTGACAAGTGGAAGTACAATTCTACCGATGATCATGACGAAGCAACAGACAATACCACTCAAATCACACCCATCATTAAGCAAGTTACACGAGTCGTCGGTGGAGTGGAAAGCAGGAAAGGTGAAGTTCCTTGGCAGGTACTGGATGTTCTGTTCCTGTTTGTTATCCTGCTAAACTTGATTGCTCTCATGTCATTTTGTACACAGCAGCATTTCTCCTATACGTTCTTTGATGCACTTAAAATCTCAGAGTCTTTTGGCCCATGTACATTATCTATGCTGTAGCAACATACTTTGCCCAGTTCAGAGCCATATTGGCAACATGCTAGGAGACAGAGTGACTGCATCTTTGTCCAAACGGGACAATCCAACCAGATTTGGCTGCTGGCAGAATAGTACATGAGCGCACCAAGCACTTCACTGCAAGCAGTCGAAGGGGAAGACTTCTGTGATCAAGCAAAACTTATGGGGACATGTTGACATTTTGGGACACAACTTCACAGTGAAGAAAGGAGAGAGCCAGGTTTTAATACTTCAGACTAAACTGTGGGCTGCTTTTCATGATATTGTCACTGAATGAATCAGAATTTACAGGTAAAGGTCCTGATCCTGCAGATGGACCCACGTGGGCAGACTTCTGCACCCAGGCAGAAACCCACTGATTTGAGGGGCCTCCAGAAGGGTCTGCCAACACTTGCAAGATTAGGTCTTAGATTTGGGTCAGGGACTTCATTTTGCCTGGCAAGTGCCAGGCACACATATGGCATCATATAAATAATTGCTATGTTCCTTGCTCACCCTCTCTTACCATGGAACACCTATATGAGTACACAGATTGGGCCAGAGCCTCAGCGGATGTAAGTCAGTGTACTTCCACTGGCTTCAATGAAGCTATGATAATTTACATCAACAGGAAAACTGGTCCTATATATATTTGAAGGAGTCTCGTCTACTCCATTTGCTCATTCCTCACCTGAAGTCACAAACGGATATTGTGACATCACAGCCATCTCCATCCAAACCAACAGGGATGTAATAAAACAGAGATATTGTGATGTCTGGAGCAGGGAAATGCAAATAAAACTCCACCCACCGACTGCTATGTAAGCAGTTGTAAAAACGAGGAGCAGCAGAAGAGAGGTGCAGAAGAAATTGTTACTAAATGGAACCTATTTCAAAGTCTTCCACAGTTATCCTGGCTTAGATGAGGTGGATGTATCCAGCGATGGCTGAGAGAGTTAAACAGTGAACTAATAAAATTAGTATGAGGGACAATCTTTTGATAACTTGAGCCCCAGCACAGCTGGTAATGGGGATTGTAAGACCAATGAATAGATGCTGCACAAACTGGGATATAAAATTTTCACTCAGACAGATCAAGTGGAGGAATTTCAATCTGGTCTCAAACAGAGGGAAAATGACATTCTTCAGCAGGTGTTTCTAGGAAGCCGAGTAGTGAAAAGGGAGCTCAGTAAGAGGCAGAGAGAGCTTTGCTGAAGAAGCCAAGAAGCGAAAGGGGGTTAAGTTAGAAGGTCAGCAGCTGGCAGAAGTGACCATTTGCCTTACATCTTAAGGATGACAGCAAAACAGTTGTGTTTATGTGAACATAGATGGTCACACACAAGTTGACGCTAGGTTCTTCTATGGACTCCAAAACTGACAGACGTCAGGGCCCCAAAATTGACATCAAAAATCAACATTTAGGTGCATCAGGGGAAAAAAGAGATCCATCGTCTCCAGGAATGACAAAGCTTGCAGTCTTGCTCGGACTACCAGCCCCGAGATGCTCAAAGCCCTGCGTTCTCTGGCTCCATATGTTGCATGGTGATGATACACCACTATACAATGATTCATCTCAAGTGACATAAAATCATATATAGGAGACACGACGGTAGGATACACATTTAAAAAGAGTGAAGGGGAAACCACACAGGACTGGAAAAACCCCTTCAAATTCCAATGCTTAGCCAACTCTCGAGAGGCCTTTACCAAGCCATGCAACTCTCCTGCTGCCCTACACATGGGTGCCTCCCCGTTTCCAGTTTGTATCCCCATCATATGGGGAAGTAGCTAGTAGACCTGCTACCGTGTAAGAGTTGGCAATGGTCAGAAGCTCTGCTGCCTCCTGCAATGCGTTTGAGTGGCCCAGTACTCCATTTGGGTTTTTTCCAAGCTATCTCCCGCTTCTGTGTCCCCTTTCCATTCACCTTGGGGCATTCTTCCTCACACTCTCACGTGTGGAGTCACCTTCTGGATCCACCTATTTTTCTCCCCCTTTGTCTCTCTCCTCCACCTCTTCCCACCCCCCCATGCTTTCTCTGGTCCATATTCTCTTCTCTCCACCACCCCTACATGTTTCTGTGCAGAGTTCTTGTTGAGGAATGGTTTCTAAAGAGTGAACAAATCACCCCATGCAGGAAGATATCTGGAGAGCACAAGAAAGGCAGCCCTCCTGACAGCTGAACGAGAGGCTTCTAGTGGCTGCAATGGATAACTTCAGGCAGAAAACCCTACACCCAGGCCAGTCTACCTGAGACAGACAAGGACACAGGGAAAAGATAGCCCAGAACTACTAACAACATGCACCACTATACCAGCTCTGGGCAAGAATTTATGGTGCTGCAAGTTCTGTGGTGGACGGGCACAAACAGCCTGATTAATGTTAGAGAAGGCCTTTAACGTCACTTGAAATCTAAGACATTGCTAATGGACATGGGCCCAAGACACAGAATTCAGACCTTCATCTAAACTGTCTCAGATCTTGGAAACAGTTGGATCTGGAGATTAGCTTGGGCCGCATCTCAAATCAGTAGCAAATACTTTTTTAAAATTATGTTGATACTTTCGCAGCCTGATATTTAAGTAGCTGGGTTAGTGTTGTAATTTTCAATCTATAGCTGCCCTCCGGTGGCCAGGTACCTTCAAGTCTACAACTGAATTACTTAGAGTTCTCTCTTGCCAAAATAAAACATGGTTGGAATAACAGGGGCATTTATCTTTCATCTGTACAAATAGATACTGTGCTTTATTAACAGAGAGCTGCGAGGTACAAAGTATTGATCTTTAATTGCAGAGCAGATCCTGTTTGGTGCAAACCTCTTGTAGTATGTAGGCTTGCGTCTCTTAGTTATGAGTATTGATCTCTCATGCTTAAAATTCTGCTTCTCAGAGCTAAAGAGGCAGCAGGTACACTTACAGGAGGAAGCTGATATCTAGTAGCAATCATGTGGTATTTAAGGAACATGGTTGGGAAATCCCTCTTCTAAATTAATTGTGCCTAGTAAATTTGCATATTTAATTTGAAATTAAGTTTTGGAATGTAAAACATATAGGCCTGTATCCCCTGGCTACCACAGGAGCAGCACTTAGTGTCTTAATATAGCAGAGGATCTGGTCCATTGCCACTATTCTCACCAGTGTCCAATATAACCTGTTCACGAGTCTGTCTGGAATTACGAGTTGAACTTCATGTTGTGTCAGATTGGTTTCCCCTTGTCATGACCTAGCCAGAGGAGGAATGGGAGATGGTATTTAGCCATTGATAAGGTTGTCTTGTGAAATGTGGTCAAACCAGCAGGACTGGACAGGAATACCTCAAGAAGGGAGGAAGGACACTCAGGAACTCATCAGAAATTGCCTTCTTGCATGAGGAAAAGTGTGTAGTTGCTTTCTCAGTGTCAATTTTGCATGTACCACTTAGCAGTGGCTGTTCCTCACCCCTTGTCCGCTCCCTTAATATACCTATGATGTTTGATTTCCCTTCATTACTGGTTTGTGTGGCACCCAAGGCTTGGATTTCTCTTTCCGTAGGTTCATTTACAGAACAGTAATGGAGTAGGATTCTGCGGGGGGTCTATTGTCAATGAAAAATGGATCGTAACAGCAGCGCACTGCATTGTGCCTGGCGCACAGATTATTGTTGTGGCAGGTAAGCAAAAGGAGGTCTGAATGCATTAGTGGATATTCAGTTAGGTATGCTAAATAAAATTGGTGCTATCCAGTTTATGAACATGTTTATCATGGCAAAGCTTCCCCTAAGATCCACCCCACACACAAGTCTAGTTATGCCACTAGACCTGTGCCTGACACCCATGTTCCAGGGGGGTGGGTTTGTTACGTTGATGGGACAACATGGTTTTTGGCAGGTAGGGAACAAGGTTTGTGTTACAGCCTGATAGTCACGTTATCCCACTCCAGCTGTACATACAAACTGTATTAGAACATGGATGCCTCTCTCCAGGCCAGACAACTGTGCCATGGTACCGCTAGAGTTGTAATGTAGCGGGCTTTAAAGGTGTCCACTGACTGTAGAAAACAAAAGATGTAGGGCCAGGTCCTTAGCTAGTATAAATTGGCTTAGCTCCATTAAAAAGTCAACTGACTTCAGTGGAGCTATACCAGCTTACACCAACTGAAAATCTGGCCCATAGTAAATTAGAAGAGGTAAGTTCAGGTGGCTTTAATATTGTCTCCAGGATCATGGCTCCCAACAACAAGAACCTAAAAGGGAGGAGTTTATGGGTCTCTGTTTAGTGGAGCAAAAATCCATAAAACCACCACTCAGAATATGACAAGGAGCAGTCTCCCCTCAGAAGCCTTAGCTGACACAAAACGTGAAATACCTTATAAATAGATCCGCATCCGAGCCGCAAAAGTGCTCCGCAGATATCCTCGTTTGTGGCTATAAAGCGGATATCCGCAGATTTGCAGGGCTCTGCTAATAAGAGCATCTCTGTCTTTCCCTAATATGGGACTATCGGTGGCAGTGTGCTACACAGCTCCAAATACATGGACCAACTAGTGTCTCGCCTGTGGCTAAAAACTGCATTTCTGGTTCCATTCTTGTCAGGCTTTAAGCTTTCATAAAAATAACGGTTCACCCAAAACGTCACACGGATCTGAGACTTAATTAAGGGATCAGCAGAAGCAGAAATGGATCCTGTAAGCCTGAAATTCTGTAAAAAGTAGAAACTATGGACTGAAGTAGAGAACTGAACTTCCATGCACAACAACGTCCCTGTGAGGTGTAGACAGGCGCCAGGAAGCCAAAACTGACACATCCACAAAATGACTTCATTGCATCTTTACCAATGCTATTTCCGATCTCAACCCCCTGTTCCCATCGCCCTCCCCCCCCCCCCCCAGCTTTTATTGGTTGCCTGTGGGAAATCTGAAGATAATTCAACGCAGGGCCCCGTAACTAAGGCAAGGGTAAAAAGATGATGGTTCACAGGTGTGGCACAAGTCAGTTTCCTCAAGCTGTTTATGAAGTGTGTATTTCATATTATAATTGCTGAGCACATGGGACACAAATCTAGTTAGTAGCAGCCGCCAATAACAACAGATTCAATTGAAACGTGCAACACACCCAGAATAAAAGTTAGGTGATCTGGGTATATTTATAACTGTCACTTAAATTGGACCAACTCAGACATTAAGAGTGGGATTGTCAAAAAGGCTTAAGAGACTAGGGAGCACAAGTCCCATCAATGAGAATGGCTCAAGGCACTTATTGGATTTTGATCCACTACTTACTTTTGCTCTCTTGGCCCTTGATTCGGCCTGGGTGGACCCCTGGGACTGATTTCAGCCGAACTCCATACTAGTACAGGGTGCGTCTGGGCCTGCACAGGATCAGGGTCTACAGAAGGTTGAGTGCCACATTTTCTACCATTTACTTTCAACCAGTTTTGCCTCCATGAAAGTTCACAAGGGTGATAGAGCATATCTGTTAAACTGCGAGTACACAACTTCCGCTCTTTATACAGCGGAAACAGCTTCACGCTAGAAGGGCCCTTTTTTTCGCTTGGAAATGGGTCTGTTTCTGGGTTTGCATTTTGTAGCAAGTTCATCGATTTCTAGTTTCATCACAGAAATTTCACACCCCTCCGATTGGGATACAGGAGGATTGTTCGGCAGCACAGCTGGGTTTTACTAGAGTAGATTTGATGGACAGGCACCAAGGAAAGAGGGGGAAAGATCGGGGGTTGCCGGTTTTCACAGTGACTTTGGAATATATGCCAAACATCATGCATATCGCACTTGCCCCTCCGTCCATGCCAAACACCTAGCTTTAGTTGTAGCACAATAGCGCCCCCCACTTGAAATATTTAGCAAACAAAAATAAAGGCATTAAAATTACCCCCACAATTTCCATATAGGGCATATGTTTAGCCTGTCCCTCAACAATTATGCGGCAATACCAATAAGAAAAAAAAAACCCTCAAAGTCTCCCCCATGGGTGTCTTATTTTTACAGTTTAGTAATGTCATCTGAAAAGAAATCCCTACTCCTTCATTTATCTCTCATATCCTAATGCACTGAAAACACACACACACGGAGCGTGGCCCAGGAGCAGTGTAGTGAGCAAAGCTGCCATAGTGGCCCTCGTCAGATAACATTCACATGAACGCAGACAGCTAACTGATGATAGGACTTCAGGCTCTCTCTGCACGTTCAGCAGGAAGCCAATACACCGTTAAAACCAGAAGCACTGTGACTACGCTTGACAGGCCAGCTCAGATCCTGCAGATTGCAGCGAAGCTCCTAGAAAGATTGAGGCAGAGGCAAAACATGCCTGACCCACTTTGGGCCACAAATAAAGAGAAGCGGGTTGTTTATGACAAGCTGTTGATCAGGGCTCAGGATTCCCCTCCATCCCATCCTAGTTACCTGCAGATTTAGGATATTGGTCAGAGCAGGGGGGAGTGATTCTGCTGCTGGTTTCCTTGCAGAGCTAGTTAGCAAGCTACTTGGGCAGGTAGACTTTCCTTTGGGTGGGAAAGGACTTCTCTGACTGCCGCCAGACAAATCTTAATGCTGTGCAGACTCAAAACACCTGAAGTCTTGACAAATTCCCCCTTTTTGTCTAGAAAAATCTTTTAAGGAAGGGAATAGCCTGCCAATAGCTGCAATAGCCCTATTATACCAATAGCCTGCCAAATCAGCTGCAATAGCCCTAAACAGCAAACTCCCTGCTGCTGATGTTTATCCTCAGCAGAGGAAAGTGAAGGAAGCTGCGGGAGGGGGATCTGCCGGAGCTGGGAAAGATTGACTTTGGAACAGAGACTTTGTATCTACTTGCTTTGTAGGGCCTAATATTCCAGTTGCTGGCAACAACTACCTGCATCTCACTCTATGGGGTTGCGGTCCTTCTGGCAAAGATACAGAATGTTTGCAGGTTGCTGTTGGTCTGAAGTATTGTTTGCTAGTAAGGGGTCTGTTTTAAAAGATAATATTCTTGGTTCCAGAGATTTTGTAATATCCCAGGACAACACTCCTCCTTACAACTCTGCAAAGAATTGCCAAACTTCTGTTATCCCAAACACTGCAAAACTTTGATCACCACCCCCTATTTTCAAAGGAAATGTTTGGGCTACGAGGCCAGGGTTAGCCTCAACTGTTTGGGTTGGTTGGTTGGTTGTTTTTTTAAACACAGTACTATTGGATCTTTAGCTGGGCAGCCACTGTCTCTGGGCTGATGCATCATTCAACGTAGTCAGCTAAACTTGATGTATGTGTAACCCACTGGTGTGTGTGTGTGTTGCAGGTTCCCCTCTGTGTTGCTCCGCAAAGGATATGAGTTGTTAGAGCCCTCAGCTATAGAGCATTAACTCGGACAACCATAGCAGCTCATGTTGTCCCTGGTCTGTCACCTCAAGAGGGTGGTCATTGCATCAGGCACCTCTAGAGCTAAAAGTATGAACTGCTGCAGCCTGAAGTAAAGAGCCAAGACTCTGGATTTGGGGACTGTAGCAATTCATCTTCTCCCTGGATTGGCACAGTGGGGAGCCCATAGCACACACTCATCAATGGGTTGCATTTGCACCGTAAGGGACATAGCTCATAACCTGCTCCTGCAGCACTGGACTCTGTCACATAGCATAAGGAAACTACTCATGAGCTATCACTGGTATTTGGTTTCCTACTCCTTGTAGGGCAGACACTGATCCTGCTTCCAATGAAGTCAATTTCAAAAGGGGGCAGGATCAGGCCCTAGCTGAGGAAATAATCACACACTTTGGCCTCAGTTCTGCAGCTGGCAAGTTTTTGCCTATGTATCCCTTTGCAGGATCAGGGCCTTAGTCAGATCTGTTAATAGATTGCATTGGCACAAACACACAGCAACAAAGAGATTATACAGCGGCAGGCAGAGTGAACCTTGTCTCATCCAACAGACGGCACATCTAATATCTCCTTGTAGTGCGGCACACTATCAGCAAGGGTCTGAGCCAATTCCCAGTGTGGGATTTGAACTTATGACATTTTGGCTCCCAGCTGATCCTTAGTGACACTAGACGTATCAGTTGCATGTAGTTCCTAACGCTGAGAGTGTATTTAGTCACCCACAGGTTGCTTGTAATTGTAAACAGCATGACATTTCTTTCACCAGGTGAACACAACACGGAAGTCAGTGACGGTACCGAGCAGTATCGCCAAGTGGTGAAAATCCTTACGCATCACACCTATAATGCCAGCAAAAACAAGCATGAGAATGACATAGCACTGTTAGAGCTTGGGACCCCGCTGGAGTTCAACAGCTACGTCACCCCCATTTGCATTGCCAGCAGGGAATTCACCAACAGCCTCCTCAAGTATGGAACTGGCACCGTGAGTGGCTGGGGGAGCCAGCTGTTCCGGGGAAGGGTGGCCACAGTCCTACAGGTTCTGAAAGTCCCATTTGTTGACCGTGCAACATGCATGAAAAGCAGCACGTTTTCTATCTTACATAATATGTTCTGTGCGGGTTACCATTCAGAGGCTAAAGATACATGTGAAGGGGACAGCGGGGGCCCTCATACTTCAGAAATAGAAGGTACCTGGTTTCTAACTGGAATAACCAGCTGGGGGGAAGAGTGTGCACTGAAGGGCAAATATGGTATCTACACCAGAGTATCAAAGTACACCAAGTGGATAAAAGATAAAACAAGTGGTTAATCAACAGAGCTAAAGCTTTCTATTGCTTTTCTGTGGGTTGCCTGATTAAGAGTTGTTGGAGAATGTAAAAAAAAACAAAAAAAAAACAAAACAAACCCTAATTTGTTTTTTCTTAAAATTTTGCATTTTAATAAACAATTTTAATAGAACCAATTTTTCTCTTTGAAGATGAATATTTACGCAGGGGGTTCAGAGTGCATGTGGTTAAAAAGGAAAAAAATGCATTCATTGTAAATGGCCAAATTCTACCTTCATTCTTGAGCATACCTCTACCTTTGAAGTCACTGTCGCGTGTTTGTAGCAGAGGACAGAATTTGAGTTGAAGGATACAATACTGTGAGCTTTTGCAGCGACTGAAAAAATATCGCATTACCTTGTCTGCCAACAATCTCAAGGGTCTGGAAGTTTTAATGTCAACCAGTGCAAGTATTGTTATGATCAGTAGGAAATTCTTGAGATTTATTAACATGTAACACTGGTTCTCATGATGTAAAATAACCTGAAAGCACAGACCTATTAAAAACTCACATGGAAGTAGCTGCAGGATTTGTGATACTGATTTCTGCCGAGACTTGATTCTAGGTTATGAAAAGATAATTGTTTGGCATCTATCTCCATAACTTAACATTCATTGTATTATTCAGAGTTAATTAGAACTAGCAACCAGATCCTCTGCTACTGTAAATTGATGTCACTCCATTGACTTCAATGGAGCTATGCATATTTACATCATCAGAAGAACCGGCCTGATATTTTTAAAGCTCATAACGATCCTCCTTGTTCGATCACTCATGGGTAAGTATTTGAGAATAGATGTCATTCCAATGGGAAAGAAAGTAACCCGGACTTTGTATTCAATGGGATTTTAACCTTAAAAACATTGTAATTCACTAAGATCCAGGTTCTCAAAGGTATTTAGGCACCTAACTCCTATTGAAAACAATGAAAACAATGGGAGTTAGGTGCCTCTGAGGATTTGGGCTTTATTGCCTGATCTACTGCCCACTAGTTATTCCAGTGGGCAGCGGATTAGGTCTATATGGTCTGTTGCTGTTCCTATTCAAATTAATGATAGCTTTGCCACTTGAATAAATCAGGCTCTTGCACAATATATTCAATCTATTCATGCAACATAAACACCATTGTCCAGTCTTGTGTCATATCCCTTTGATCTTCCCCTGACTCAAGGCATTTATGTTATTAAGATATTATTGTGCTTTGGGCATCATTGGTTAATTCTAACACTAAACGCATTAATAAATAAACCTGATGATGGAACACCTAAGAGGACTGAAAATATTGTCCCTTAAACTCTGAAATTTTGAAGCATCGTATGCTCAGCCATAAGAAGAGAATGTGTACATTTGGGTAACAATTTACCAAGTTTCACACACTTTTGTAGCCTCCAGATTCACCTCCTCATTGCTATCAGAAAATCCTTAGCTACTTAACTGGAAAAAGCAGACAAACGCTGCAGAGTCACTGGCTGTTAGCATAAAACAAAGCCTTGTGTTGAGCAAGTACTTGTCTAATAAAATAATACACATTTTAAGTATGGGATTCCATTTTTGCTGGACGTATTAGTTGCTTCTGGTTCCAGGAACTAAATACAACTCTTTCCCATTATGGCTGAAATCTTCGGTGTGGCAGCACATTGCATTTGTAGCAAAACCATACCCTAAAGAACTCTCACTGAGCTGAGATGTGGGATGAATGCATCCAAAGGTTTTGCATTGTTTTCTTGGTAGTTTAGGTATATAAATGAATACCTGATTCAGCGAAAGGGCTCTACTCCACACTCAGAGAGGACAGGGCTTAAGTCATAACAGTAGCAAAACCATTCCATGGTGGAGGGTACATTGGTGGATGCAACCTGCTGCTCCTCTCTTTGTGTTGCTTTGGGCTACAGGACCCACCAACCCCCATGCTGTTTGTACATCAACTGGCCACCCCTCTGACCTGCTTACCTCAGCTCCACGGTGTCCCTTCACAGCTCTCTTCTCCCTGGACAGCGGAAATATCCGTAGCTTTCCTGGGTCCTGTAGAAGGCCTCATGAGTCCATCCACGGTGTACCCTTCCCATAGGAAGCAGAGAGATATTTGCTTTAGGAACTGATGAATCTAAACTAAACAGAGCCTTCTGAGACCCCTACAGAGGTATAGCAAATTTTTAATCTGATTCACTTGGTTAATTGCGTATTTGTTTATCTATGCAGTTGTATTTCCCAAATTCCAGGGAAGTGAAATAAATATAGTTAAGGGAAAGTTTAAATAAGATCATCACTAACTCCTGTCTCGTTTCCACTGAAAAACACTGATTTCTATAGAATTCCATAGGCCGTGCTGTCACTCCTGTGCGATGGTGATCAGCATATGCTGGTGACGTACAAGCTTTGTCACACAGCTCTACTTTGGGCATTGGCCAAAGCATGACAGCAAATGCTTGTACAAGCAATACTCCTTGATTTGCGTGACCATCCGCCATCCCGGCTTCCTTCCCTCACAAAGCCAGAATATTAGCAGGGGAGGGGACCTGTTAGACGTCAATAAGACGTCTTTATGTCCACTATCATTTGGAATCTTATGGCTCATGCACATTTCATAAGGTCTCTGCTGCAGGCTGTACAGTGAAGAGCCTTGGGAAGGCATCATGTGTTACTCCCCCAATATGGTAATCCCACAGCAATCCTGGCATTGCACGGATCAAAGGGCACATGCTAGCTGGATTTAATTGGGGATTGGTCCTGCTTTGAGCAGGGGGTTGGACTAGATGACCTCCTGAGGTCCCTTCCAACCCTGATATTCTATGATTCTATGATTCTCCCCTCCCCCTTCAGCAGTGTTCAAACGGGAGCTCGATTGTCACCTTCTTGTCACTGACAGTAGCATGACACAATTATGCTGAAGTGGATGAAACAAATGAATACTTCATAGGGGGGTAACCATAGCTCCATGCTATGGCAGAAAGTAAAATATTGCCTCCAGCCATTCTTTAAATGCAGCTGCTGTATTTATCTAAATTGAGCTAATTTTAGCCTCATTTCTGAAAAGCACCAGTCACTACAATTTTTACCTGCTGTATCTATGAAATGTCACAAACATGAGTGGTGTTATATGTTAGGGGGCTTATTCCTTCACCCACTTACTTCCCTGGTCCTTCTCGCATGAACAGAGAGCAACAATACCCGAAATCCAAAGGTGCAAACAATTCGATGTTTATTGGGGTGAACTTCCAGCAAACATGATTCCAGTTTTCTTCCTTAGTATCCTCCTTCCCAGCTCTGACACCACAGAGCCTTACACCTGTGTCCCTGTTCCCCATTCCTGCCCTTAGCAAAACATGATTCCAATTTCCTTACCCCCATTCCCTGTTCCCATTTCCCCTTTTAGCAAAACATGATTCCAATTTCCCCACCCCCATTCCCTGTTCCCATCTCCCCCACCCACACACCCACCCCCTCACTTCCTGATTGACTGCAGACTATATAGTAAAACTTGAGTTCTGCTTAGCTATACCTTAACCAATCATTTTCCTGAAATTTAACTAACCAATCCTAACATGATTATGTAACCATTTATATCCCACCACAATTAATTATACAGCAGACAGGAACGATCACAGAACCAGACAGAGATTATACAGACAAACAATAGCAAAATGGGAACTATAATGACAAAACAATACAGAAATGAGGATTTCACATCCCAGCTATTGATAAGTGAGTTCTTGCCAGACAGGATGCTATCAAACTAAGTTTCCTTTTATATTTTCTAGGCACTTCCCTTTCTCTGGAGGTGACAGGCATTATCAGGACAGGATTGTATCCTAACAGCCCAATAGCACCTTCTTTCAATGGGACTAGTTTGGAATGTGAGGATGTGACCGGTCGCTTCCCAGCTTATGGCTGCCTCTGCTGCTTAGCCAAAGGCCTTAGCCTGAGAACAAGGCCTCAGACTGTCACAGTAAGAGAAGGCCCTTACACCAGACGACAGTGATTTTGATTTTCTTTTATACCTCTATCACTAGCCAAGTGATAAGAATACACCAAAATTCTTAAAGTACAGGCCTTTGCAGACAGGCCTGAATCTCTATATCCTAACATTATATGCAAATGAATTACTAATAGGCACTAGGCTTGGGCCAGATATGGGTCCCGATTCAGGGAAGCACTAACCACGTGCTTAACTTTAAGCATGTACTTAATTCCACTGAAGTCAATAGGAATCAAGTATATTCTCCAGTGTTTTCCTGAATTAGGGGTATCCATAAGGCAGGCAAGGGCTACCCAAGCTTCCCCAAACAGCTCTTCAAAAATACTTCCACTCTGAACTGCAATACCTTTACTATTCCAGTCCTGGGACCCTCTTGGCTAAGTTTCAGATGTGCCAAATTGTATGGTAGTTTTGTGATTTCAAGATTAAGGACAAAGGATTTATTCTTAGTTTTTCAGGCTATAGCACTAGTCACTGAAACCTCTCTGTCCCTCTTATAACCAGTTTATCCGCCACTAAACAAATCAGTTCATTTATAATATCGATATGTATTATTTTATGTCAAAATATGTATTAGGGTTTTATGGCTGTTATGAACAAAGGAAATACAGTCAAAATGAAAACTATTTTTGTAAAGTAAAAGTACAGCACTCAGACAGAATTAAGTGTTCTCATATGAATTTATTTAACAATGTTTACATTTTTTTAAATATAGATTTAACACATTTTTAAAAGTACATATACAATATAGTTCATTTAAATTTACAGACAGAGAAAACCCTCTGCTGTATAGTACCATATACATGAACACCCTCATTAATCCATATACTTAAGGTAACATAACATTTATTGTGCAAAGGTCCAAATGTGAAAAATCTAAGACTGTACAGTCAGATTTGCAGAACTAATCAATCTCTTCAATTAGTCAAAGCTTAGATTCAAGACTATAGAAGACAGAGAAAATTAAAACCATTTTAATATGCAAAGTATGCTATGATTCCAACACTGCTATTTATACTGGTACCTCCAAAATGTGTACTTTTTAACCATAAGAATTGTTACTACTATAAGTAGCCCCGACAGTAATTGAACAGAATCTTATTTTTACTCTTAACAAGTGCATTGTGATCCTATTTAAAATAGATAAAAATGTATTTGGATGATTTAAAATCTGTTCATTAAGAATGCCCGTAATTGGACAAGATTGGGATCTCTAATATTTGCAGCGATCCTTAATTCAAATACAGCTGATCTACTGTACAAGTTTCATATTTTTGAGGATGGATGAGTAATATTATGTTAGAGAAGTGCCAAACAGCATTAGTTTGGTGTACTACCCTGCTACAAAATGTACCATGCAATTCGAATGACAGTCATACAGTAGCTCAGCAATTCCTCTGTACAAAAATGGTCACTGGAAAATAAAAATGAGGTTTAATATAACTTTACACCATAACTCAGAATTCATGGCTCACAAATCAAATTCACATCAAAAGGATCCCTCATTAATCCAGAGTATAAAACATTTCAATCCAATGAGACAGTGTGTAAATTCAATATTGCATGCATATCACTAACCCTGTTTTCAATGCAATCAGAATTATCTTTATACAGCCCTGTTTAAAAGTCAAACCACCTGTACATATGTATTACAAAAAGAAAAACTAGACAAACAAAATAAATTATGAAACATTTTAATTTTTTTTTCCCAAAAATTCACAAGGTAAGTTATCAGTAAAGATGCTGACAAGTACAGTCTTATAAGAAGAACATCTGTAGTGCAAATGTGGACATTTAACTTATAGTTATGGCACACGTTCCAAAAGGACAATACATTACATGTAAACTTCAACACTTGCTAGATACTGGTGTTACCCCTGGAACACTTTGGAACTTGAAGTGATTCTTGACAACCCTGAGTTGTCAGTCAGTGGGCCTGATCCCCAGCCCATTGAAATCAACAGGAGTCTTTCTATTGACTACAATGGGCTTTGAATCAGCTATTCAGTGCAAAAGGAAGTTCTTTAGCATTATTGCATCATCATCATATGACCCAGCCAGAAGATGATCTTATTGTACATTACATTCACATAGCTGCAATATATCTAAACCCATTCCATAAAATGAATAACTAGAAAATGTGGCTTTTTTATATTTTTGGTTTACTAAAACTGAACTCTTTCATTTGCAATCAAGCGCAACAAATAAATAGGTAAAGCTTTCAACCTGTCGAATCAATTTCAGGCATCTAAATGAAGGGTCAGGACACTGTCGATTTACTTCTCTGATGAACTTAATGGATGTCATGGAAAAACAGCAGGCAAAAATAAAATACAGTGCTTTCCATAGGGGAAAAAGAATGAAATAGCCAATAATGTCTTCCTTTATGACTGTGACAAACTGTTTATGACTGTGACAAACTGCAGTCCCGGTCCGTGCAGATGAAGCTGTGAAATTCTGTGACTGTGATGAATAGTACAGAGTAACTCCAGCTATTGTGTGGTTTCTTTGTAACACCTAGTGCAAAATCTCCAAAGGAGCATCAAAAATAGGGGGCTACTAGTTCACCTGTAACTCAGGGGGAACTAAACTTGCTTGTGTTACACAGGGCAGCATCTATAAAGTAATGAAGAATGAGAACATTAGAGCATCTTATTCGAAGAATACACTGGTTCTTATAATAATGTAACAATGCCTCAAAACTGTGGTCTTCACTAACAGCAAACTCCCACTAGCTTGAGTGGGAGTCTTGTCCAAGCAAAGACCCCAGAATTTGACTTAATTCAGTAATCTGCCCGTTGACTACCACAACCAGTTGGATAGTATCATCTCTGCATTTATTTTGCTGTGACGCTCGAATGTTCTTTACGTAGTAACAAAAGATCTACTGCATGAAGCGGATGAGAATATCCACTTGTAAAAAAGTGAAGTCTGCTTTCTGTTTCAAAGGCAAAAAATCAGCATGGGGTTTAATGGACCCTGCATAAACAATTCTGCTTGAATAAATGACAAAGCTTGTGACTGAAGTCATTAAAGTGCGTACAAGTGCAAACTGCTTCATTATATTTGCAAAACTGTAAGTGAGATTTTAAATTGAATTATTTACAGTATACTTGTTAATGTTAGCAAACATGCCCACGTAAGCTTGCGAAAGCTCAACGTTAAACCAAAGTACAGTATTATCTCAAAGCAAGTGATCTGCTGTCATTAATATTCCCCCAGACTGCCACACATGGGTCTAACCCAAGTCCATTGAAGTCAACAAAAAGACTCCCACTGACTCCAATACGCACTGGACCAAGCCAAGAATACATACTGATAGGTCATGATGGTCCATTATGTGTTACGGATTTCAGTAGAACAAGAGGGCAAATTAATGTCCAGAGCTTCACTGTCATATGAGAAAACACTTTGTTGGATGCATCATGCACCTGGGGGAACTGAAGGGGTTAATTAGGTACTTAGGGCAATATCACTAATCAAAATCATGAACACACTTGGTGTTAATAATATGCTATTTAAGCAAATGTAAAAGCAACTACAGCCCTGGATCCTGGAAAGAGCTCTTAGGAACAGACGTGGGGTGCACCCACGCAGAGCTCATTGCAGCGTGATATCTAACAGTGGAAAGAAGTCTCTTGACTTGTTACTCTTTAGTTTTTTTATGGTCTAGTTTTTAGATAGAACTCTGCCCAGATTCTCATTTTGCTGGCACAGTTTTATGCCCACAAAAAATTGCACCATTAACGAATCACTGGTATACATGGTAGAACTTAAAACATCTCATTGCCTGATCTCTGGGCACAAACAGGAGGTAATGAAACTAGATGTCTAAGGCTTTGTCCACATGGGAAATTTTTACCAGTTATAACAGAATAGTTACACTGGTACAGGACACTTTTGTTCCAAATCCACGGTTTGAGACCACCAATGAAATGTCAAGCTCCTAAGGTACAAAAGTTTGATTAATGGCTCCAAGGATGAAGACCTACTCTCTGCCCTTTGCTTTTGTTAACGACTAAATATGTTCACCACATTACGGAGTGTGTGATTTCCACCATAAAATACTCAATGCTTGGGCACCCAAGAAATTTCTCTCTTCATCTGTTATATCACATCCCCATGTAATTTGTTATTTCCCTTTTTAGTCAATGATTATGCATTGATAATCAAACATCTATAAGTGCAATCTTATTGAGCATACAAATCTGTTTTTAAATAGTCCATTTTACATTATTTTTGAGCTATCAAAAAATGTTTCCTATGTATTGGAGGGGGAGGAAGCACGCTTCGAAAGCACGCAGGGTTGACCTAATTCTGCTTCCACTGCATTCAATGGAAGTGTTACCGCCGATTTCAATGGAAGCTGAGTTAGGCCTACACAGAAGACTATTGACAATCTCTCATCCTCTGTCTATTTTCTCCTTTGAATATATACAAAAACATCATGGGTGCAGCCGTGCTTCCTTACTCATGGAGGGCCTGGTTCTGATCTCACCAACATCAGTGTCATTCAAGAGAGACCCCAGTAGAGCTACACTGGTGTGAGAACAGTGTATGTTCAAAGGAAAATCAGGTCTGCAGCCTCTAGGGAGACAACTGGATATATTTATTTTCACACACAGGCCTCAAACTAGCAAGGAGGTCCTCACAGATAGCACCCCTATAGCAACACAGCCCCTGTTCACTTCAGTGGTGCTCCATACAGGCAGCAGGGTCTCCACCTTTTCGGAACTATTTCGGGATCAGGGGTGGGATTTTTCAGAAGCATCTAGAGGAGTTAGGAGTCCAGCTCCCATTGACTTTCACTCACTTGGCACTTCTCAAAATCCTACCTCTGAGTCTTGCATTGCATCTGACAATGTAGGTGTCCCTAAGCAACAGAAGAGCATGTGATTTTGATATGAAAGACTTCTGTTACATACACCGGCAGTTAGAATCAGATCTAACTCTATCCTGTTTCCTGCTATTTAAAGGGACCTAACTTTAAAATAATATTAATATTTTAAAAAACTATTATTACATATAATAAAAATAGAGAATTTTCTTTATTTCCCCCTTTTTCTTATTTGGAAAGCCAGGAGATGACATGCCAGGAGATGGATGCAAGATTCACAGAACTTACATGATCTTTGGCATATTAGCTACAAGTGAGATTTTCAGAGAATATGTTATCTGATGGTCCATTGTGGAATAGTAGTTTGGATTATCAACTGACCTTCTAGCACACATAGAAATAGTCTTCAGATCCTTAGTGAGGAAAGTTTTTATGTGACCACATAATATCTGATAGCTAGAACAAGGCACCTTAATGCAAAAGCACCTGCTTAAGTCTAAGGGGAAGCTCATGCTTGAATGCTGGTATTTTATGGACATGTCTATCTAGAAACCCCTTTCACCATGACAGCTGCACATTAACACCTGTAGTACAGAGTGCTTTGCTGCCCTTTAATGCATGCAGAAATCCACAGACAACTGGCAAATCCCCCCATGGATTTCCACAATGGTAGAATGTATCCCTCAGGAATTAAAGTGACTTCCCAAAAGCAAGCAAGGGCTTGCTTCAGAAATTATGGAGAGTTACAGAGCTGTACCAAACTCTAGTTCACGAGAGGGAAGGATTAGTCTTCCGAATAGCCCCCCAGGCTAGTAACTGATTTTCCCAAATCTTCTATTTTATATCTAGGTAAGGCTTGTGAAGTACTTAATAAAGCTTTCTCCATCTTTGTCTGGGATATAGAAAGACTGGGCTTGAAATATCTGCTTTACCTTGCACTACAGACAGGTTACAGGTCTGGCATTTACTATTGTTATGTAAAGGAATGAAAAGAACCTGGTGACCACTGGATTAGTCTGGCTATCGGAAGCTCCCTCTTGAGTATAGTCTCTCTCTATTTGCTGGGTCTGGCATATTTAAAGTGGATGCCATAACCAGTACCAGTCCACAGCATACTGGGTTATTCGCCAAATACAGTATTGGTTGGTCTGTACTTGGGAAGAAATGTCCCATAACTTCATTAGCCTATAAAGTGTTTTGAAGAAAAAAAAAAAACAACCCTTTCTTCCAGTGGGCACTGTGCATTTGTTGGGATCCTTGTGGTCATGATACCTTCAAGATACAGATTCCTTAATGGAGGACAGCACCATCTGCCCAGGAGTTGGAAAACTAGGAAAAGGCAGGAGCTCAAGGGAAACAGGTGGGACCTACACAACAAAGAACGCATATATAGAGGGCTGTCTCTTAGGAGAAATATCTCCCCACTCCCTAAGCGAGTGATACAAATGTAAGTTCTCTTGTTTTGCTTATTTTGCAGTGGGATCCATGTTTACAACAACCAGCCTGAGGCCCTTTATGAAAGAGCCTCACTTTGCATTGGTCCTCTAAATAAATAACCAGGCCCAGACAGAACTTGGAA
Source organism: Lepidochelys kempii (assembly GCF_965140285.1). Lineage (NCBI taxonomy): Eukaryota > Metazoa > Chordata > Testudines > Cheloniidae > Lepidochelys > Lepidochelys kempii. Next base: position 96,236,855 of record NC_136388.1, on the reverse strand, counting down.
AGGTTCTGGCCCAATTTTTTCCTTTTAGATGGCGTTTTAGTTTGCTTGTCTTTTAATCTCTTACTGAATCTGGAGCGAGGCTGCCAGGGTGAATCTTGATGTTGAAGTCTGGGAGGAGCTTTGGGATAGCACTAAGAAGATCCCTACCAATAATTCCAAGATGGAATTTTAAGGTATAAAACCTCTTTTCTCATTCAGTTTTAAATGTTCCTGAGCATGATTTTGCACTGAAATTGTAACTTCTCAGACTCTCCCATGGTTTGAGCATGAAACTCTGGGCTACTTTACACTACACAGTTAAGTCAGCTTAACTCCTCTGCTCATGGCTGTGAAACATTTCAAGCCCTGTGTGAGGTAATGAAACCACCTCAGCCCTGATGTAGTGTAGCCAGACAGCCAGCCCCCCCCCCCCCCCCCCCTCAGACCAGCATTGCTGGAAACACAGGAGGAAGCCGGAACAGGGCACTTAACATATATTCCAGCACAGCCTTTGAAGCTGTGAAAAGCACAGGTGTGCTGCTACAATGTGCCTCTGGGAACAGATACAAGGATTAAGCTCACAGCAGGCAGAGGCCCTGTGACAGACATGGCTCTTAGCCCCTACTAAATAGCGTGATGCACACACACCAACATCCTAGGTGGGAAAATATTTACCCTGATAAAAGAAATGTCCAGTAGTCGACACTTATTGTTTCTCTCCCTTGCAAGTGTAAACTACTCTTGCGAAAGCTGGCGTCACCCCGACAGACCAGCCTCAATTTGGCATAAGAAAGGAGAAAGAGAATAAAGGAGTACAGAGGTATAAGTAGGGGACCTACAGCACCATGATTTTTGAGTGCTTTTCACTATCTATCTGCTGGTCAGATAAGTGACAGCCTCCCAAGGCTTCTGCAGCTAAGAGGGTCCCTAAGCCTTGTCCCTTATTCGTCTTTCCGCGGAATTGAGTGACCGATCCTGGCTTGGCACCGCTGGAATCAAGAGATGCAAGGAGGGTAAGAAGCACCCACACCTGATCTCCTATCTTTAGTGTACACATATTTTGAAATAGAGCTCTATACTTTGTTTTCTTTCTTTGGGATTGTGGCTTCAGTTTTGTAACTTGCTTGTGTGTGTAACATCTCTACATTTAAATAAGTAGGCACTAGCAATTTTGTAACCACATGATTAGAATCTAGCTTAATAAATTTTGGTAACCATTTGTGCATAAGCCTGACTTGTTTTCTCTGGTTTACTGTAAAGCAGCCAACACAATTAAAGAACCTCAGCCGTTTTGGCTCTAAAGCCTGGCCATTAGGTGAGAGTACTAAGAGCCTAGCGTTGAGTTGTGCCGCCTCCACGGGGCAAACTCTTGGGGCACCTGTCAGTCAATCCTGGCTGCCCGCTGCGAAGGAGCTCTGAGCTCTAGCAGTTAAAGTCACGGGTGTGGAGAGGCTCTTAGTGCTGCCATTGGGGCACCTGTCAGTCAGTATTGACTGCCCGCTGAGAAGGAGCTCTGAGCTCTAGCAGTTAAAGTCACGGGTGGTTAGGACCTTGGGGCATCCGTCAGCCTAGCCCGGGCTGCCCGCCGCGAAGGGACAGTGCGTCCTAGCGGTTAAAGTCACGGATGGTATAAACGAGCATAGCTGGCACCTCACCAAACATCCTTGGCCATCGGCTAACATGTAGACACCACTAGACCAAAGCAAGAATCTTTCCATCGCCCTAGCTACCACGCTTTTGCAGACCCCTAAAAAATTTCAAATGGAGGTGTGGACCCCTTTGGAAATCTTAGGCGTAGTCTGCGGACCGCGGGGGTCTGCAGGTCACTGGCTGAAAAGCACTGTATTACAGCAATGGAAGAACCTTTCCTGTCGCTATAGCAAGTGTCTACACTGCAGTGCAACAGCAGGGCAGCTGCAACGATGCCACGGTCGCGTTTTTAGGGTCGACGTCCCCTCTGTGCTTTCATCTGTATTTTGCTTACAGATTCTGAGTCAATTGCAATTTGAACCCAAGCAAAATGCTGCATTTCACAAAGCTCGGAAAAAGGACACCGCAAGGTTTTACGTTAATTGTACCTCAATGACTCCAGCTCAAATTTACTCTGCTTATAAAGGAAAAGATGTTTCTACAGAGAGCCCTGGAAGTTCAATTTGGGTTCTAAGAGGCAAGCTGTGCTGTTTCCTATCATTATACCAGATTCTGCAGCCAAATTCTGCTCTCAGTTACTCCAAGGTAACCTCATCGCCTTCATAATCTGCTGTCATTGCAGACGTTTAACCCAGAGCAGTAATTGGCCTTGCAAAACTGAAGCTATTGTATACTGCCTGGAAAATGCAACAAACCAGATATAATCCAGCTCGCTTTCCTACAATAGCATTGGCTCCTCAGCACGAGCAAGAATAAAGGAAGTAGAGAAATATTGATATTTCTTTCTCAGGGCAGCAGATATGGCCAAATGCACGCAAGGAACAGAGCTGTTGAGAATGAAGATACCTTTGTCATATCACATTTCAGAGAACAACTGCTTAGCAAGTATAAAGATACGACATCACTGAAAATCACTGTCTAGAAACCAGTTCACTCCAATGAAGATTTTTATATTATGGCCAAATTTTTTCAAACTTTACTGCCTAAAGTAGGCACCTAACTCCATATTTAGGCACCTCTGTGGTCTGATTTTCAGAGCTATTGAGCCCTGAAACTTCCCCTGAAATGAACAGAAAATGCATAAATGGCATATATGACCTTAGCTCTGCCCACTTTTTGCTATGCTTTATGAGGCACTCTTAAAATGGCCTGAGGACAGACTATTTCTCCAACACCACCACATATTTTTTTCTCTACAACTCTTAGAAACCTTTGGCCAGCTTAGGAGACTGCAGCTGTCCCATAAGCCAAATAGTTTAGCTGCCCCAGGACAGTTGGCAGGTACAGTTTTGCATGGTGCATGCCCACTGCAACCGTCATCTAATTTGCGAAGTGCATTGAGGAATTTTGCAAGCTAACAAAAATCGTTGAACTTCTAGAATAAATTATGATTTGGGGAAATTCATGGGTTTTGCTGAAAACAAACCCAAAGTATCCAGTGACTTGTTGTCCCACATCAAACATCTGCCTTCTGTGTGCCAACTCTTATTCCTTTAGTAATCTTCCCTGTCACAGAACTTTTCATTGTGCTAATGCTTTGGGCACACACAAGTTCATTTGCCTAACAACAGGAAGCCAGATACTTGAGCTTAAACATGCAGGAAAATATCCTACAAAAATGGCTAAAGTGCAAGTAAGATCAGAATCAGATCTAGAATCTCTAAATTGACAGGAAATACAGAAGTATATGGAAGAGAAAAAATTAACTTTTAGGGAGAACAAATAAATTGTCCGAATTGTCATCAGACAACCCCTGAGAACTCATGAGCAAAGCTTCTTGGTGGCCACAAGAAACTCAGATTTCAACACTATCTTTCTGTGTTGTTTCCCTTAATTTTTACTCAGACCCCTTTGTCTGCACAACAAAATTAAGTTGACCTATGTTAGGCTGACATACAGCTACTGCAGCAATTACTGTGGTTTTTCATGTCCACACCACGCTCCATCTGCTGGTGGTGTGCATCCTCACCAGGAGCACTTGCACTGACTTAAGTGGGGCAGTCTGCCCCATGCGGGGCTCAGACCTGAAGCCCAGCCAGCCTGGGCCAGATAGCCAACAGGCGATGTAAGTAACAAGCGTCTATGTTGACATTGTCACCCTAACTACGTCAACCTAAGTGCTATGCCTCTCATGGAGGTGTAATTATTAAGTCAGCGTAGTGGGCAACTTACATCGGTGAGAGCTGCAGTGCAGACGCTTACAGAATTAGGGTGACGTGAGCTGCCTTACATCAACTCTGTAGTGTAGATCAGGCCTCAGTCTTTAAGTGACTTTCAATCTGAGCTGAGAACAGCAGTTCTCTATGATTTTTAGAGACTATTAGCACAACCCCTATAAAAATAGCCATTGTGCAAAGCCCTGGACCACAGCCATCCTGCTCCAGGCAGCATCTGTGGCTCGTGGAGCCCAGAGAATCTTTTTGATGCACAATACAGTCCCAGAGAAACTGAGTTACGTTAACCAAGAGTTCTGATAAAATCAGGATGCACTGGTTGAGGGTTTGTAAACATTTGTTATACATTATGATGAAATCTGATTAATACAAACTAGGTCATTGTTCAACCAGCCCTAGCTAACCCAGATGTGAAAATCAGAACACCTGAAATCTAAGTAATGTAGCAAATTAACACAAGGGAAAAAGTACCATAATATTTAGCACTGATGTTGGGGTGGGTGGGAGATTGGAAAATGTCAACATTTCTTGACTATATCCAATTGAAAAGGTTGAAATTATGACAAAACTCATCAACATTTTTAATTTCAATAAAAAGGGTCAACCTTTTCAATGAAATTTTCTGCTAATATTTTTACAGCTGTTCGAAAGCTTTTACATTTTCTATGAAAAACAGTTAAAAAAAACAAACCCTGGATAAATTTGTGTGAAAATTTTCCCTTTTTTTTTTTAAAAGCAAATCTGCTTATACCCCTCAGTAACATATGGCCAACACTGCAGCATGGTAAGACGACGTTAAACCTGGGTGGTAAGCTAAAATGTGAGGAATGCCAAGTGGTTGTAAAAGTGTTTTCTTGTATAATCTGTCTCCCCTCTAGGTCTGGATTTATACCAAGAACGATCATGGGGGAAAATACATTTTAGAATCTTGGAGTCTTTCACAGAAACCCAGTCTATTGTCAATAAACTTTAACCAGTAAGCCAGCAGTCAGCTGTGAATAAAACACTGAGACCTATCAAAGCTGTATATGGGCTGGTCCAAAGTCCAATGAAGTAAATGGAAAGACTCCCTTCAAAGGATTTTGTATCAGGCATAAATATCTTTTTAAAGAGTGACACGATTTTGCCTCGGTGATATTATATTCACACAGGGGACCAAACTTGCAGCAATGTGTGGACAAAACAGCCATAGAAATCCCTTAATGGCTGTACTCCATCCCTTCGCCCATCATACAGTACCAAGTGCTCTTGCAACATCTACATTTTTAAATATTTGGCATTATTTTGCCAGTGCCTTAGTCTTCAAAATCACAACAAATTCTTAAAATGTCAACAAAACAGAGCAGCAGCTTCACGTACTACTTTTGCAAGCTTTTCGGAGTAATTGCTTTCATATTATTAATTTCTTTTTTCTCTTGAGTTTTACATAGCCAAATTTGAGACACAAAATATAATGCAAGCCAAGGTTTATAAAAATCTGATTCCAGTTCTGAAACTATTTCCTATATGTTTATTGTATGATACCTGCGACTTTGGCATTCCGAAACCTACAGTCGCCGATTACTATCTGCAAACTGTTGACAGGAATCCAGCCCTCTTTCCTTCTGTTCAGGTTTTTCACCAACCTTTGAATGATAAATGTATTAGTGGAAAACATGGGCAGCTTTAGACCCATTACACACAATGTTCATCATTAATTTTGAAAAGTTACAGAACACAGACAATACATTCAAATCAGTGGCCTTGGTTCAGCAAAGCAAGTCAATGGGACTTAAGCACGTGCTTAAAGTACTTTGCTGAATTAGGATTTGGGTGTCTAAAGTAAAGCACCCACCATCAGTATTTAGGCACCATTGAACTCAATGGGCCTAATCAAACATTTATAGGATTGAGGCAAAAAGCATTAGGCACCTGTGTTTGAAAATTTGGATCTTAATATTTCCGTGTCTGTCAAATCCTTTATTTAATAATGTGTCAAAATATGACATCTTGATCAGCTGATCTGTGTTTAGATGGTCTCATTCATGTTTGGAAATTCACTACACAATAAATTAAACCTATTCTGTGCTAACAATAGGTAACAGTTTTTCCATTCATTCCTCCTCATGATTCCCCTGTGAGATCGGTAAGAGAGCTTATGCAACTTGTCTAAGGCCACAGAGAGATGCAGCGTCAGAGTCAGGACGAGAACTCGCATCCTTTGTTCCCAAGCTCATATTCTTTGTTCAGACTATGTCTCTATCATTTAGCCTCGCATGTCACAGTCATTCCTGAGCAGTGCAGCATCATTTAGTCCAATGTATACTTGGCATTTTTACCTTTTTACTCCTCATGTCTAATACTATATATCCAGCTGTAACTGATCCATGGTCACAACAGGAACTCATGGTTCAGTCTTGTGGTTAAAGCACTGGACTGAGAACCAACAGATCAGGGACCAACTCCAGGCTCTGCCACTGATTTCTTGTGTGACCTTGGCCAAGTGACTTAATCTTTCTGTGCCTTAGTTCCCCATCCATAAAACAGGCCAAGACCTTTTGCTTCCAACCTCCATCCCTACAGAAGGCCCTGCCACCGAAGATAAAGGAGAATCTCCATTAGCTGTCACACTGTTAGAACACACTGTGAGCCACTAGAGATCTGTAGAGTACATTCACAGTAGCCAGTCTCTGTGACACAGTGTTGCTAAAACCACCATGGGAATTGGTGATTGCTCAACAAAACCCCACCCGATTCAATGCTTTGTATATTGATGTTCCTAACATTCAATGTAACTTCCCTTACAATACAACGAATGCAGATTTGGGCCAGGAATCCTCTAATGGGCAGTGTGTGTCTGCACACTTAGAATCTGGTCACTGCACCCCTCCAATTCAGATTTCTCATAATAGCACAATCTCCATCCCCATGAAAATATATGAAATGATGCAGCTTGCTTTCATACCAGGACTCAAGGAAAGGCTCTGAGGGCTGACTGACAAGAGCCAGGTAACAAAACCTGAAAAGGAAAAGCAGCCAGACCATAGGCCAAATTATGAGAGGGCACCATGCCCTCCGAGCTAATGAGCTTAACGGTTTGACAGGCAGGACATCAGATATGGTAATTTCCTAGGCAGTATTCCCAGCTGAAAGCAGAGAGCCAGCTGTTAATCCTTACCTTGCAAGCCAAACTCAAACTTTCCCCGAGCCAATGGCTCATTGGGCTGACATGCTTAAGGCACATCAGTTTCATAGCCAACAGTACACAAGGGAGTGATGTGATCGGCATCACCTCCGACTGTCTTTGCAAGCCACTGAAGAAGAAAAAAGCCTTCTAATTGCTAAGTGCTATTATTAATTGCCCCAGAGGAAGAAGACCCAGAGCTGAGCTGCAGAGGACAGGGAGAGGACAAAGGCAAAGAGCAGTCATTCACACCACGGCTTCAAACAGAAACGTCAGGTGTTTAAAAAGGTCTTTCTCGCAACGTGTTGGATTTTACGTTATTCACTCAAGCTGGGAAGGGAAGGGACACCCAATCACAATTTCCAGGTCAATAAGAATGGAATACACCATTTGTAAGGAGTCTAAGGGTCTGGCTATACTCAGTCAATGGGCTTTAATGTAGCTAGCTCAGATATCAGAGCAGCAAGGCCGCGACGGCATGGACTTCAAAGCACACTGTACACGTCCCCCTCCCCCACAGAACTCTGGGTAATTACTCAGCCACTTGGCTAATCTAGAGGTCTACTCAAGCTGCAATAGCTCCCCATGATTGCAGTTTAGACCTATGCTAATTCTGTAGTTTCCAGTAGAGTACACACACTAACGAAGTTACACCAGATATATTCCGAGTTAAACTAGATTGAGCATAGTTACCTTGTAGGTTCCTGGAGGTAAGGTAAAAGAATTCTAAAATACTTACCATTGCCCTTCCCCATCTTCATGCAAAAGTTGAATTACATCCCCGTTTTTAACCAGCAGGTCCTCCGATCCCCTATTCTTGCAGTCTGCTAGGGCTTTATATTTTCCTGGAGACTAACATTAAAAAAAAAAAATTACTTCACAAGAACTCTGTTCCACAACACGGTTGTAATTAATTTTTTAACAGTCTTTATTCCTGGCTGCTGTGGGGAAAGTGGTACCCTTCTTGGTTTATGTATAATAATAAGCAATCATGCAACAATGTTGGCGATAAGTATTCATATGCAACCTGCTTTCTTAACACTTCTATAAACAAATTATTTTTATCTACAAAAAACAATTACTGTAATGCATGCAGCAACGGGTAACATGCTATTAAAGTCAAATTAAGTGGTGCTGAGAACTACTTTTATTCTTCTTCCTGAATACAATTAGTAGCGAGAATTAAAATGAGGCTTTTTTTCCTTCTGGTACTGTTGTGACTTCCATGTCTTCGGGGTTTTTTTTTTTCTGTACATCAAGTGAACATTTATGGCACTGGTGCTGCAAGTTGTAGAGAGCACTCGAATGTGCTTTAGATACTGACGCAGTTCGAGGTCCTGATCCCAGGCTGTGCTCTGTTCCCCTTGGCTAGCACTCACACAATAACAAAAAAATATTAACAGGAAAAAATTCGCTGAGGTCAGATTGAATCCTCCCACCCCAATGCTGCTTGGGAAAAAAAACTCACTCAAAATTGTTTTAAACTGGGGAACAGTAGAGGAGACAAGTAGGGACGTGTTTACACCCTAGACGCTTCCATGCTTCTGCTGGTATGCCATCAGGGCCAAGAGCTCTCTTATTTTTCATGTGGTCCAATGCTTCCTCAATGACTACTTCTAGGACTGGTGCCATCAGATCCTGGTGTGGATTTATCATAAGGCATGGTTCTCTTGGATTCTCTTAATTAAGAAGCCTTTCAAAGTAATTTCTCCGCCATTCCTTAATGTGGTCTCATTGATTAACATGATGGTTTTTTCCCTTCTGGTACTGTTTCCACTTTCATTTTTAGTGACTTGATCTTACCAATATCTTTCCTTCTCTTATTGCCAGTCTGTATATTTCCCTCTCACCCTGCTTTGTTTCAAGATGGACATATAAGCCCTCCTCAGCCCTAGCCCCAGTGGCTGCCACCTCTTTCTTCATTTTATACTCTTGAAAATCCTGCTGTTGGAGCATTGCTTGACAAAGTTTAAACACTTTTTTCTCCTTGATGCCCTCTCAAACTTTCTCATTCCACCACCAGATCTAACTGGAGAAAAAGACTCTCGCTTTTGTTTCACCATTCTCAAGTTTTGCTTGCAATATGATTCTGCCATTGATTCATATTTTCTCTTAACCCTTCTAAAGAGATATTTCCCAACACTTTCATTTTAAACCCCTTGCTAACTTTGTTAAGCTTCCAGCACTGGTTTTCTGTACTGCTTTGGACTATTTTCTTCTCATGTATATGGTTCCAGAGTCAAGAACCAGCAAGTCTATGCTGAGTTGCAATGTTTTCCCTTGAGATAACCTGACAGGTTTTTGATGTTCTTCAGCTCAGTTTGGCTTACCAAGAAGTAACCTATCTGCACCCTCAGCTTTTCACTCTTGTAGGTAATCAAATGTTCTTCCTTCCTAGGAAAGAGTGTATAAATGACTCCCAAATCACGTCTGGGTGTACGGAAAGACAGTTTCCCCTTCCTTGTTCTTGTGTCCAAATCCATGGCTGCTATGGTACATTTGGAAGCATTTACTGTCTCTCCCCAGTGCCCATTAAGGTCAGCTCCAATTATGACTTTTCATTCTTTAGCACTTTGTGCAACCATGTCCATTTTCCCCAGAAATCCTTTTTCTTGTTTGCCACATCCCACTTAGGGTTCATATTCACATGTAACATTTAGGGGGCATTTTCAAGAGCTAGCGTAACCAAAATTTATCCAATATACAAAGAGACAAGGTCAGTGAGGTAATATCTTTTATTAGACCAGCTTCTGTTGGTGAGAGAGAGACAAGCTTTTGAGTTTACACAGAGCTCTTCTCCAGGTCACCAACAGATAAAAGATATGACCTCACCCAGCTTGTCTCCCTAATATCCTGGGGCCATCCAACAACAATGGCATACACCAGTACACAGAAGGCATAAGCAAATACAGATTTTAACAAAAAGAGAAGTCTTATAGTAGATATCCCCAGACACACTATTTAGTGCCCTTGAAATAAAGCATTTTTTTATGCATCACTAACCAACTGGCTCCCATCTTCTTCTTCTGTGTCTGAGCAATTAGAAAGGTAATTGTTGCTGGACCAGTCCTCAAGCCCTTCACAGATTTCCACAGATTGTGACATTCTTGACCAATCTGCAAGAAAATATGTTACTTAGGGCCTTAGTTCAAATAACGGATATATTTTTCGGCTGTTGGTTTGGAATAGAACACATTGCAGTGTAATATTATGCATGCAGAAAGATCTTGCAAACTTGTACATACTTTGCTTTGGCTTGTTCTGTGGCGATGAGCTGATACGATCCAACATTACAGGACTGGTGCGTTCAGAATCATTTTCTTCGGAGCTTATGGAGGCTCTATGCTGCTTTCTGAAACGTATTTAAAAGAAATGTGTCATTGTTTTCAATTTCAAATATTGGTGAAGTCTGTTCAATTTGGCAAGCCAAGGATCTAAGCAGATACTACAAGGTGCTTTTGAATACATCAGTGACTCTAGTGGCATATAGTCTCAATGTGGGGGGGGGGGAGAAGGGGCAGAGAACAAACACAGCTAAAGCAATTGCTTCTCAAAGCACAAGCACCACCTTTGCGGTAGATTTTTTCTGACTACACCCTACCTGCTGAGATTATCGGAAATGTCCTTCTGCGTGCAAAACGCAGAGTTGCTATTTTCTATGGGAGTTCTGGGCACCAATCAATATGGACTTCCTGTGGATGTTTTCAGCAGAGGGTGAGATGCTATGCTGCGCCTCTAAGAGGCACAGCACAGAATTCACAGCTCAGGGGATGGGGAGGTGGGTTGGCTTTAAGCCACTCTGGGGGCCTTTCTAAGCTATGGCAGCTTCTTCAGCACTGCCCGGAACCACCGCAGCACGGCATGCAGGAGCTTCATCCCCAGCACGCCCCTCCTGCCACCAGCTGCGTTCCTATGTCAGGGCTTGCAAGGAGGTCCTCAAGAGACAGCCTTATGGCGGTTTTCCACAGTGCTGCCCCAGTGCAATCCTCTCTGGCTGGATATGGGGCTTTTAGGGCCCCTCTCCACTTTTCCAGCCCTTTTGCATGGCATGAGGGGGCCAGAGTGGGGGCAAAGAGCTCACCCAGAGAGTGCCCAAAAGGCTCTGGATTTGCACATGTATTTTAAATAGTGAACATAGCAAATGATTTTATTTTTTTCTTCCAAATTTGTAGAGCTCATCTGACTTACCCATCACTCAGCTGAGGGGAAAGTTGGATCTGGTCTGTAAACAAACCGTATGGTTTCTTCTCAACTGTGAGTAGGTTGCAAATACTCTGTTAGTTTAACGTGGTTTGTTAAATCACTCAGTCATCACCCACTCAAAACAGTCGAAGCATTATTTCAAACATCAGACTCCTTTGCACACATCAGTGCTCTTTTTTTTTTTTTTTTTTTAAAGGCAAAGTAGAGCCTCATGAACTTGCACTACTAACTGCAGATTAGTTGGATTACCAACTTTTGCAAATTGGAGAGAGTTTGTCTTTGATTCAGCCTGGTCTGTTAGCAGGCGTCCCAACTGCACACATGCAAGTAGCCCACTAAAGTCCAGATTACTCATGTACCTAAAATGAGGCAGGTGCTGAAGTACCTTGCTGAATAAGGGCCTAAGAGAACAAATAAGAAATTTTAATATATCAAGATGCTCCCATCAAAAAAGGATCATTCTGATTTATTTTCCGCAAGGGTAATTTGCCTTTACTTATAATAATACTGCCTGTTATCCTAGTATATGCACTATAACTTTTTTCTTAAAAGTAATGAAGGATCAGTAATAGGAGACATGCTATTTCTCTGGTGAGAAGGACTGGGCTGGCAGATGAGCAATGTGAGCATCAGAATGTGAACACCATCAGGAAACGTACCTTTTATAAGCTCCTGCTGCTTGAACAAAATTTTTCTCATTTCACTTAACCACGCCATCTTCACATCTACTGTTGGGGCCTGAAAGAGGAGACATATTTGAAATTTGGGGGCTTTTATGAATCCTCCGTTATAAAATTGAGGTGAGCCTCAGTCATCTAAACTGTAATTATCCAAAAATCCCTATTATCCAAAGCAAGATTATAGCCTCTGATGACTATTAATTATATTTAAAATGTTCCTGAGTCCCCAAAATTATTTAAAGTCCTCCATTACATTCAGATAGCAAAGGTTGTACTGTAAATGGAAATCATGTAGAGCTCATCACAATACAAGGGATGCAGTCAAAAGTACATGGGCATGTCTCATTAACTCTTTTTCCAAAACACCCAAAGGCAAAACCTGCTTATGAATAAACAGCTACCACATTTCAACTGAACAACAGAGCTGGTTCAGAATTCTAAGGCAACACCATACACATTTCAAAATACAAGCTTGCTGTGATCAGACACAACAATCTGCATATATTGTCTCCACTACTCGACCTACACACCCATAGATATACAGCCACAAATATATGATATATAATCATTGGGAGTTTTGCCATTGACTTCAATGGAGTCAGGATTTCACCCAGAGAGTTAATAAAATTCTCTTCAAATACAAATAAAAAAAGTTTGGAAGAAAGCTGTGTCACGTCTTGCAATGACATTTCAGTGCGACCGTGTGTTTTGGAAGGGGTATCGATTAAAGGTAGGTGGGAAACTGACTTCTAGTTCTGCAAAAAAATTTGAATCAGGACGAAAATCCCCACCGCCCCCGCGAAAATCTGCAATATTACATTTTGGACACAGTGAAAGGTTCTGAAGCAGGAATAGTTCCCAAATGGAACACACTCCTTGGGAGCCTTGGATCCAAGGCAGCCTGTCTGGGAAGATACTAAGGAGCTCAGGAACCAGGGCTCTCAGGGCTGCCAGGCCTGTTTCAGACCAACGCTAGTATCCATGTTTATTGATTTAAGGTACAGTTTCACCAATATTCCTTTAGCACAGGGGGATTTTCTTAACATTATACTATGCAGTTTATGTTCTTAATCTTAAGCACGGCACACTGCAAATGCCACTAAACAAAGGCAACGTAAGAACCTATTCTATTAATCTACTGGATCATTCTCAGGCTAATAGAGCAGCGAGGGATTTGAACAGAAACGGTCCACACACATTTGCCAGCCAGAGTCCCTGGTTCGCAAGGAGACAGACAATTCTAAGCTGAATGTCCACCAGTTTAAACAGCACTATGAGGATATAAAAACAAACATGGCATTTTAAAAATCACACACCTGCACAACATACACCTCCTCTCGTCCGCTGTACCAGATCTCAAATTTTCGATGATCCCCCTTCACGTTTTCAGTGATTCCAACAGCATTCATCTGTTTAAAAAGAATCACATGTACTTTTACTAGAATCTGAAAACCAAATGTCTTCACATTGTGTTCATCTTAAACAATCCCCTAGTTCCCCCCCACACCCGCAAATTAACAAAGCTCACCAAAAATGCTTATCTTCAGTGGTGACTGAAAGTGGTTATCTACAGTTGTTCACACTGGGCGTTTTGTTTAACCATTTGTAACATCTATAGAAGGTTTCTTGGAGCTAGCAGCGCCCCTCTGGGGACTTTCCATAACATTCATGGATCAGTGGGAGTGATTTAGAAGAGGGATCACAGGCCTGAGTCTCAGGCCTTCTCCACAGTTTGTGCATCAACTTCCCGCTGAGGAGAAGGTTTAAGAAACAACCCCAACACTCTCCTCATTTCAGACACAGCATCCACGTGTCAGGGCAGTTCTGCTTTTCACCCAGGTCTACCGCTAAAGGCCAACATTTCTGAGAGGAAGAGGGATGTACAACTTGAGCTACCTTGGGCAGCTGGGAGAGCTCAGCAACTCTGAAAATCAGGCCGAAAGCTGGGCACCCAAAACCAAAACCATTTTTGACAATTTGGCTGGAGGGGACCAAGGCACAAAGAGATCATGTGACTTGTACAGAGACAAACAGAGCCACTGACTCAACTAGGATTAAAACCCTAGAGAGGTCTAGCCGCCAAGGAAGCCTTTACCCTACCTCTTAAACATACCACCAGATTACTGCCTCACCAGCAATGGATACTAAGCAATATTTTAATACCAGGCTTATTCCTCTAAAGTATGTGCATTAATATGCTTCTTGATCGCTTTTACAGCACAAGGTGCTAGGAATTGATAGCTAATAATTAGATCAGAGGTGGGCAAACTATGGCCTGCGGGACCATCCTGCCCGGCTCTTGAGCTCCCTGCCGGGGAGTGCTCTGGGCAGTGGGGCTGCAAGCTCCTGCCGGGCAGCGCGGCTGTGAGAGCCGCCGGCCTGCCCTGGTGCTCTAGACTGTGTGGTGGTGGTGTGGCTGGGTCCGGTTGGGTGGTGCGACTGCCAGTCCTGGTGTTCTGAGCAGCATGGTAAAGGGGCAGGGAGCAGGGTTGGATAAGGGGCAGGGGGTCCCACAGGGCAGTCAGGGGACATGGAGCAGGGGGCGGTTGGATGGGGCGGAGGTTCTGGGCCGGGGGGCGGTCAGGGGACAGGGGAGGTTGGATAGGTATGGGAGTCCTGGGTTGCCTGTCAGGGGGCAGAGGTGTGGATAGGGGTCGGGGCAGTCAGGGGACAGGGAGAAGGGGGGGTTGGATAGAGGGTGGGGTGCCAGGGGGGCAGTTAGGGGGCGGTCAGGGGACAAGGAGCAGGGGGGGTTGGATGGGTCAAGGGTTCTGAGGGGGGCAGTCAGGGGACGGGAAGTGGGAGAGGGCTGATAGGGGGCAGGGGGCAGGCTGTTTGGGGAGGCTGTTTGACCCAGAAAAGAGACATTAGATAAGACTTGTTCACTGATACATATTCCACTGGTTCAGTGCCAAACTGGACCTGCAAATTGCTATTTTACAAAATTCTGCATGCCTGCACTGAAGAACAGGGTCAAGTTTTCAAAGGCGCCTCAACCCAGCCTCCATTTGCTCTCCTACAATTGTGTGTATATAAAAATACCCATGCTCAAGAAACGTGCACACTAAAACCTGCTGCACAGGAGTTAGTACTCTCACAGAGATCAATAGAAACCCATTCTGGAAAGTTTTGGCCCACGTTGTACAGTGCCATAATGCTGCAAAAAGCCAGATCTAGCTCCATTTTTTTTAAAATTAAAAAATACAAGAGCTGAGAATTTTTTTCCCAAATGATTCAATTTCTATTATTTACGCATGTTTGGCATAGGGATTTGCAAGGTTGTTTTTTTTTTAATTTTTCTCTCTCTCTTTTTTTTTTTTTAATTAATGGACTCATGTCACAAGTGATGGTCTAGAAGATTATATACTGACTCAGGAATAAAGTAGCCAGGAGTAAGTGGGAGCAAGTTGCAGTGAGGGAGGTTTAGGTTGGATATTAGGAAAAACTTTCTCACTAGGAGGGTGGTGAAACACTGGAATGCGTTACCTAGGGAGGTGGTGGAATCTCCTTTCTTAGATATTTTTAAGGTCAGGCTTGACAAAGCCCTGGCTGGGATGATTTAGTTGGGGATTGGTCTTGCTTTGAGCAGGGGGTTGGACTAGATGACCTCCTGAGGTCCCTTCCAGCCCTGATATTCTATGATTCTAATTTACTGTAATAGTCTTAAACCAACTCTTCTCAGAAAAGTACTGTATCTGCAGTCATTTAAAGTATTATCCCAAGTCTTACAGATATACAGCTCTCAAATGAAGTTATTCTGATAGATTTCTCAGTTCCACAGATTCTACTAAACAGATTTCCTGAACTATACGTCTCTGAAAAACATTCTTCCTGAGCAAAAAAATGATTCAATACTATCACTAATCAAACAAATCCAGGGCTCCAGAAACTCATTTCTGCCCCTCATGCCACCAATACAGAAAAGAAAATAATTCTTTTATCACAAATCACTCAGCTCTGCAGCATGAGCAGCTGGAAAGCGAAGCAGACCCGGACAAATGTTAAGACTGGCTGAACCCTGGATTTTCTCCTCTGAACAAGGATTCCCCAAGCAGCCACTCTGGAATCTGTAAAAGCACTGAGGTACTTTTCCTACAAGGAAAGAGAAGCTCTCAAGAAACAAAATGATGAAGTTTGGAAAAACAAACAAATACTGAAATAAATGGCCCGGTACTTATTGGTCTCCAACTGCAATTGCTATTGTGCCTATGAGCTGAACAGACTTGAGAGAGCATAACATATTTAAAAGACATTCTGAATAGAGTGAGGGCCTAACTCTCCAAGCCCATCCAAGTCAGTGGGAGTTCCATACATGGAGGCTTATCCTCTAAATACAGATTTGTTCGGCTCTAAAATACGCACATATTATTATTATTATTATTATTCACTAGAGGCTGGGCACTATGCTGGCCAGAGGAGAACATGGCCCCTGCCTTCAGGAGCTTACCACATGGAATGCACTGGGAGGCCCATGGAAAGGGTCCATCTTAAAGGGGTGGGTGCTTTACAGTATAATGGGAGAGTGATAGCATTTTCGCTGATAATGGTTAGCACTTGTGGGCACAGTGGAAACTGGAGCACAATGGGCCCTAAGAAAGGCAGGAAACAGGAGAATGATAGATTGGGGTTTCTCCGACCTTTGCTGATAGCAGGGTCTGTAGGTGCCCTGGGATAGCTGTTTACATCGCTTGAGTTCTGTTCTATGCTATTTCCTATTGAAACTTACCTTTTTAGTAGCGGCAAATCCTTGCCAAAGGAGGGAGGGTAGCGAGAGAGGAAGAGGGGTCATCTACTTACCTTCCTGACTACACAGACAATTGGGAAGTCGGGTGATTAGCAGCCGTTGCTCAGACATCTCCAGGAATCAGAGGGTGCAAGAGCAGGGTGACCTGCTCTGGCCTAAGAACAGAGAAGGCATGGCCTTGCTGTCTTGTTGCCCCAGCAGGGACTGATCTTACCAGGAGGCCTCAAAGCCTTGGCAGTGATTGAGAAGCTTGGGACGATGCCTCATTATCCCCGTTGGCTTTCAGACAGAGCTTTAATTCAGCAGGATCACATGGCTGAACTACAATTTCCCTGATGCTCAATGGAAGAAGCAGACTCATGTTTCCCAAAAACACATCTCTGTCCCTCATGCATGGCTTGCCCAGGGCAAAATTTCATTGACAAAGTGTCATCTGATCTTTGAAACGAAAGACTTGCCTATGATTCTAATTTGGCGTGTTGCCCATTCTGTGCTTGGAGAACAAGGGACTTCGTAGCTTTTTAAAATCAGAAAAGATTCTTTCATTAGGCTAGCAGTAACACTCTGTACATCATGAATATTAATAGCTGAGAGCGTTACCTTATCTATTGGATAAATAATACTTTCCCAATTCTGAAAGCTACCTGTTTATTACATAAAATGCAATTTCCCATCGTTACCAGGTTTTCCTTACTTTCAAAAAATGCTTAAAACTGTATGAAGAGGTTTTATCATACGCATCTCCATGCTCCTCTCTCTTCTTACAAAACACCAGGGCTTTCTCATACAGGAAGAGGTGCCTCTGCATTGGTTTGAACCTGGCAAGCTCCTTCATTTTTGTAGGGCCTTTTCGGTGTCCTGCCCAAACACTGAACGATCCTTGCATCAATACTTTTCCAAGTTCACTCAAGTCCCCCTGGTAATAACACAGCAAATAAATAATCACCAGTTAAAAATTTAAAACATGCCCTGTAACAGGGTGGTCTGTCCCCTTTAAGGGCAGGTGTGGCCCAGGGCCAGCCAACCCTGTCCCAGAGCCAGAGGTCTCTCTGGCAGGATCAGCAGACCAAGCTGGAAATGGGGGCCAATTGTCAGAAGCAATGCACAGACCAAGGAAGGAGGGCTGTAGTTATCCTGTTCCAAGGGGAAGACGTCCACAGGGGGAAGAACTGGGAAGCTGTAGAAACTTATCAGGAGTGATGCACAGCCCAGGAAAGAGGGCTGTGAATACCCTGTTCCAAGTTCATGGGGGCGGGAGGGGGGAGAAGTAATTTGAACCCAATTTGTACCTAGGAAAGACCCAAGGAGAAGGACTTTCTGGAGACAGTAGGGTCTGGAGTGGGACCAGCACAGCTTCCCTGCTTAGCGGGAATAAGATATCACAACCCAAAGCCTCAGGAAGGACACGGTTTTGAGCTTCGAAGGGTCTAAAGGAACGGTGTTTCAAGAGGATTTAATAAATTAGACCCCAAGAGGGAAATTTTATGAAAAAGCCCTGACAGTGGGTGAGTTATTGGGTGAACCAGTAGGGAAATGGAGATTGTGCCATGAAGTGGCTTTGCTCTGGGACTGCACCTGCAACATGCCCTTTGCATGCAAACAAAAAAGGGAAGTGTTTACCCAACTAATGCGATTAGAGGAAAGATCGACACCCAGAAGTGTTTTCTCATCCTATTCATTTTGTAACTGTCTTGTCTATTATACTTTTTAACATCATATTGATTCATTTTAGACACTATTTATTCCCTATCTTTTTGGACTCTATCCATTCCCACTGAGATGCCCAGAACTTTGGAGTAAAAGGTCTTTCATGACCCAGATGTACTTACATCATATCCTGTTATTGAAATCTGATGCATAGAGTCATTGACTGATTTTAGTAAATCCAACATTGCAACCAAAGCTTCTTGCAATTCTTTAACTCCATCACAGCTTGTGCTGTATTTTAGCAATTCCTGTAACAAGAAAGCAAAGACTATATGTTTTCACGAGAATGTAACACATTTTCTCCATTGCCTATGAAATCGCAATCGTTCAGAAAGCAGTGTCTCTTTTATTTTGTATCTTGGGGGGGAAATGGAACATTTTAAAATACATTCACTGTTGTGTGGAAAACGTGTCACATAAGCACCACATTCACACACAGGTTTTTTCTCGGCTTCATTATAGACAGTCAGTGTTGGTTCCGGGAGGTCATATTCAACTAACCTCCCAGAGTTCTTTGAAGATATTGATGCTGTGATAGATAAAGGACATGCAACCGAGACAGGCTGTAGGTTTCACACATCAGAGAATAATATTCTAGGAAAAGAGAGTCAGAGAACAGGGACTAAAATAAGATACCAAACAGAAGACTACCCTAACAGTGGGAGACCCCAGGTAACTATAGATGAAAACCCTTAACAATGGACAGAGGCAATAAGTGAGTAACCAAGGTGTCAGTGTTTAAAAATTGTATTATCCGTAATATATACACATACAAAGTTACATTATATAGCTGATCTCTTTCTCTCTCTCGGTTATAACTTTGTATGTACATCCCCCCACCTGAGAGGAAGGATAATCCAGTGGTTAAAGTGCTAGCTTGGCACTTGGGAGACTTGGGTTCATTGGCCCACTCTTCCATAGACTTCCCGTGTGACCATGGACAAGTCACTTAGTGTCTCTGTGCCTTGGTTCCCCATCTGTAAAATAGGGACCACGGCCTTTCCCTGTGTCACAGGAGTGTTGCAAGAACAAATACACTAAAGTCTGTGAGGCACTCAGATAGTATGGTGATGGCTGCCATAGAAATACCTAAGAAAAAGTAGACATGCCAATGTGGTAAATTGCATTTATCATGCTCTTTTGATCATCATATCTACTCATAGTTCCATTTCCTGCAGGATTCTTTCATTCCATATCACTGGGCAGATTCAAACAACCTTTTCCCTCCTAAAAATAGCTTGCTACAAATACTTGTTTCCTCCTCCAATATGGAATTTTCCCTCCCCATACAATTTCTCCATTTTGAAGCCAAGGTTAAGCCATATTCAGACATGAGCCTATCACAGGTTTAAAGGTAAAGGTTAAGGGGCTGGGAAGAGGGAGATATTGGGTTGGTGGCTTTGTTCACACTGTGTAAAGAATGCCTGACAGTTAAATTCAGGTATTTGGGGTTCTTCTTCCTTGTTTCTGATTTAGAAAGTCAGGTCTTGTCTACCTGGGAAAGCTGGAGAACTAGGAGATATCAAGGATGCAAAACCTGATTCATTAAAAGGAGTAGTCAATTTTAACATTATTTAGTAAAAAATACTCGGGCAAAAGGCTTGCTTTAATAAAAATTCTGTATTTATGTCTATTCAACTCAGGGCTGAAAAAGATCCCAATCTACACTTCTAGGTCATCCAACAAAAATAGGGAAGGCAAGACTTGATATTCCTGATATTTCTAAGGTGAAAAAACCCTAAGCAACTCCTCCCCCTTTATTCAAATGGTCAGGTCTTCTTCAGACATCACAACTGTGCACTGCATGAGGGCTTAATGATGGCTGGAATTTTAAGAAGGATCCAGTAAATCACCAGCCACATAAGTGAAGAGAACAGCATACAAATCTGCAATTCTGTTGCCGAATAAGTTGCTAAGGGGTGCAGTAATAACAAGACATTCTCAGACTTCAGTAGTACAGTGCTTTGAGTGTTGCCCTCAGCATACGCCAGACATAAAAGAGAATTTAAAACTCTCCAACAGCCGTCAGCAATGTCCCAGACTTAAGGCCTAAGCATTCCTGGTGATGGCTAGTGAATATCCATTAGTCTAGACCTCCCCTCAGTTCCTTATGCTTTAAAAAAAAAAAAAAAAAAAGGACACATATGAATACCTTCAAAAGCAACTGGTATTTTGTCAAACGTTGTACTGGCTTGAGCAAATAGGAATCCAGCCCAAGTCTGTGTTCTAATTTTCTTTGGCATTCCTGTAACAAAGAAATAGCATAAAGTAAACATGCAGACAAATGTATAACAAGATCCAATGGTTGAAAGTTGAAACCAGCCAAATTTGGACGGGAAATAAGGCACAATTTTTTAACAGTGATGGTAATCAACCATTGGGACAAGTTACCAAGGATTGTGCAGGATTCTCCATCATTGGCAAGTTTTCAATCAGAACTGGATTTTTTAAAGATATGCTCTAGTTCAAACAGGAATTACTGTAGTGAAGTTCTCTGGCCTGCGTTACACAGGTCAGACTGTATGATGACAATTGTTCCATCCAGCCTTGAACTCTATGAATAGGATGCACAATAATTTACTCTTCTACGTGCCATATGTTCAAGTAACTGCGGTGGATATTAATGGGGATTTCCCACATGGATAGAATGGAGAATAAGGTTGCAATGTTGAGGACATGAATGTTGCATTTTGCAAAAATAATTCACCTAGGCTAACGTATGCTTTGCACATGAATAATTAGCATACCTGAAAGAAGGTGCTTTCTGAACACTGCCTCCACAGGGATTCCGACCGGGGTTTGTTCTGACAATATTTCTCATACATCTGAAAATCTTCTCGCTGCAAGGAGAATAAATAAATCAATTTTAAAATACATGCACTCTAGTACTTCTTACTTAAGACAACTGTAAGGCAGAATACGGTGAGCACCAAATGCCCTTCTTAGCTTCTATTTCACTTGCAAATTGGGAGAATATATATTAAAAAAAAAAAACACAAGTAGATGGGAAATGAGAGTCACCCCCTAAAATTAGGAGATTCTTACACGGTAGATAGGCCTATTGCCATGCCTGCTGCTTTTCCCTGTATGTTGCTGGACATGTGGGCAAGATACATTTTTAGCTCAGATGCTCTGCTTGCTCCCCGGACCTGAAGAAGAGCTCTGTGTAGCTCAAAAGTTTGTACCTTCCACCAACAGACGTTGGCTAAGTAAAAGCTATTACTTCACCTACCTTGTCTCTCTCCCATAAACACAGTGTCCAGGGGTTGCTATTTCATATAGGAAGCATCAAGTTGAGGAATGCTAAGTATCGGGGGGAAATGGGGCTTACATAGTCTGTTCTAAATAAGACAATTGATTCACTTACCCTTTCCAGGAAACAAAGCCCCACTCGCTCTGGTGCTCCAACACAGCTTTCCAGATTGCGTAGGAAAATTCTGAAAGAGGTTAAGGGAGAGACACAATGTGACTGGGAATACAACAGCAGCTGAGCAGTCCATTTTTAAGGGGAACTCATAAAGAAAGGGAATATACAGCTAGTTACCTACTTGTTATGGAAGTCATATATCTCTGGCATATTCCCAAAGAGAACATCCTCTCTGTTTCTCAGGGCAGGCGGCATGAGAATGACCATTGCTGGATTTTCCATTTCAGCCCTGTAACCCTGTAGAACACAGCAGGTATTCATGATTAGGCCTGTATAAGCCTCGTTTATTGCCATATTAAAGACTAGATGGAAAGTTACATGACTAAAACGTACGTGGTTACAAAATGCTACTTTCCTTTCATTTCTTTTTTTAGTCCCCACATCTTCTTGATTTCCCCTATTTTTTTCTTTGAATTCTCCTTGCTTTCAGAGGTTGAGTATTAGTGACATTTGTCTGATGGGGAGGGCTTCACATGACACTGTTGTTTCATCAGACAGCACGAGGAAGTAACTACAGAGCAACATGAGATGTTCCTGCACCTAGGGTTGAATGCGATGCTTGTGCTCAGCATCATTCCCTGTGTGTGACAGGGCAAGGAGACCAGGCCAAAGTCTGGGAATGGAATTCAGAGCCCTCGCACGGAAGAAAATTGCTCTCTTGTTAAGGATCCACATTGTCCTCTCGTCTACATATACACATGCATGCCTCGGTCTGTGTTTACACATAATGTAACAGTTGATTTCTGAAACTTTTAGATATACAATAGGATAAGGAAAGTACCCACATACACACCCATTAAAACACCATTTACTTCGGAGACGTGCTGTATTTTGATAAGACAAACTGCCATTGGCTTCTCTCTACAGTACAACTGAGGGAGAGGTCCTGGAGGAATATTTGTCTTGGTTACACATCTGCTGTTATGACTGCAAGACATAGCTGACAACTTGTTAAGTGGAGAACAATTAAAGATACTCTCACAAGGTCTGATGCGGTGGGAAATTTGTAACAAAGCAAAAGACTGCTAGATATCAAATAACAAAATCAATGGGCATTTTTTGCTGTTCAACAATACACTCTCAGAACACCAGATCCCTTTTCTCCTTGATTCCTGCTGCCTAAGGTTTTTTTCCCGGCTCTGCTTCAGCATCTGCCTCTTGAAATCAACGGCATTTTCCAAAAGGGAATCTGCACTAAGTAACCTGGCAGTGGCACAATGGATATTATTGGACTGTAAATTGTTATCTTTTATTAGTAAATTAAAGTGTAGCACTCTACCTTAAGGTCACATTAGAACACCACTGCAAAAAATATTTATCAATTGTGTAATCCCTGGAAAGAGACCTAACACAAAAGAATAAACTGCTCAGGAAAAATGAACAGGGAATGGGCAGACCCAGGACTTTGGACAGTCCTTGTTTTTGTCTCCGAGCTGGATATATAATTTTTTTTGTGAAAAAGATAACAAGTAGCCAGTCTCAGGGACAGCTTCTAACTACGGATGCAGACGCATGAGGCTTCCACAGAATTCAATGCATGCTACACACAATGGATGACAAAATGTGCCTGTATAATGGATCTAGTCAACCAGTTAGGAATAATGAATGCAATTATATATAATTTCACCTACATCAGCTTTGAAATGTGCGTCTTTTGCACAATTGCTTATTAGCAATGCTGGCATCTCTTACCTAAAATATGAATTTACTACTGACTTTAAGATACAACAGGAACATAAATCTTGAGTCAACTAAATGGAAATCAATCATCATTTCAGTTTTAATCACCATTACCAAGCCTTGCTATATAAAATGCCATGTCTTGGGAAGAAATTGATTTTTCTGAAAAGCATGGGGATGGGGGAGAGAGAGGATTTCAATCAAGCCAGTATATTATATGATATACACATAGAGACACATTCATGTATTTGTGCATATGATCAAATTGCAGCTTATTCTGTATATTTCCTCTCCAACCATTGATGAAATTAGTTACCAAGACATATGTTTGTGAACAGAAGGTTCCCCCCAAATTATAGATTAAAAGATTGTGCACATACTATCTGAATCAAAAGAATCATCTGAATCAAAATGATAGGAGAAAAACTCCAGATCACCTGGGATGTGCCAGCAAAGTAGAAATTTACCAAATCACATTTTTGTTTAATTTGCCAGATTGGCAGATGCCTTTCAGAAAACACATCAGAGAGCAGTAAGGAGGAATTTTAAGTAACTCACCATCAGAACAGTGGACAGTTCCTCTACGTACACTCTCTCTGTTTCTATTAGCTCATTTATGACATGGCTGAAATAAAAAAAAAAAAAAAACAACACCACAATCAGAAATGCTCTATCTATGTTTGCAGGGTTGAGCCACTGCATTTCGATTTCATGGTAAATATGCCTGAAATTAGCCACACTGTAACAATTAGGGGCAGGTAAATGCGTAACAGATGAAATCCATCTCAGATCAGAGGGCCATATGCACCTTAAATGCAGAATTAAGGGTTTTGTTTGGACCCTTTGCTCTTTATGTGCATTTTATTTACACTTGGTGAATTCAGAGTGACCATTTAACTCCCTGCATGCCTGTATTTTACTGTAAACACCAACTTGGTTGTGTAACAAACCACTAATTTTAATATGTTCATTTTCTATCAATAAAGTGTAACACCCAAACAGATTACTACATTAAAACTCCTCTTTCTCCTCACTACACATCAAATAATTGGCTGTTCTTAACAAATTTCACTAAAGGATCATTTTTGGAACTGTGTTTTGAGGGGAATTACTATTTTAAAATTCAGACATGGTTTATCTAAGCTTAAAAAAATAGCACCATGTTTTAGCCTTGAAAAAGGATTTTGAGCTTCTTAGGCTCTCCCCATGTTTCTCTAAATGCTGCATGTTCCCAGTTCTTCTGAGCACCAACAAAATCTTAGCCTCATGTTTTCCTGAAGAGTAAAACTTCCACCTCTCTAAACTTCCAAATTTTGATTGATGGATTTCTAATAAAGAGGTCCTACAAAAATGATGACTTTTGGACATTTCCATAATTATTTACCAGTTCAGAAGCTTTAGATGTCATTCACCATTTTGCCTTCAAGAATTTGTTCTCCTCTAAGAAGAACCCAAAATCTGAATTAAAGAACTAACTTTTCTGGAATGTAGTTTATAGCAGATTTTTTTTAAAATTAGATTTGCAAATCTAAGAGGCAAGCCGATACTTCATAGCTTCTATCTGGAAGAGTTTTGTCTAAGACGACTCATTTCTTACACTGCTGCCAAAAGGATCTCTCTCCAAGTGAGGCAAACATAGTGCAATCTCAAAAGACTGCATTCAGAACATGGTGAATAGCAAAGGTTTACAGAAGACAACATGGAGGGCTTGTCTACTCTACCACTTAAATTAATTAACTAATGTTGCTCAGAAGTGTAAAAAAGCCACCTCCCTGAGTGATGCAAGTTACATCGACCTAGGCATCATCCATACCAGTGCTAAGTCAACAGGAGACACTCTCCTGCCAACATAACTTCCACCTCTCACTGAAGTGGAGTAATTATGCTGATGGGAGATCGCTATCCCATTGGCATAGCGCGTCTTCACCAGACACGCTACAGTGGTGTGGAGTAGTGTAGATTAGCTCTGAGGTTGACCCTTGGAAGGTGCTAATCTATGTATGTCTTCTCTAGACTCATTCAACCGGATGGATGCTGTCAGCCTCAAAAATGCTTTGGACATGAAATGAAAGGACAACGCTTTTCCATGTGAACAGCTCCTTCAAATTCTTTAAAAGCACCAAGGCTGTGCTCACATCCAAAGAGCAGCTTGGTATATCTTAGTAACTTTAAACTCTTGCCTATTCCCTAGGACTCTTCCAAGTTGTGCTACCAGGAGTCTGTCAGCTTGATGCACACTTAAGTAGTATATATAAACTGACTTTCCCTAATCATTTTCATATGGGCAATAAAAAAAAAATTGGAAGCCAAATCTATGAACAGGACACACAGAAGCCTGAATAAACCAGCACATGACCAAACTAAATGGTGAAAACTGGTGGAAAACACTGTACACCTGAGGTGCAGAAAGATAAAGAAAGAATAAAAACATGTTCAAGCCATGGCCCAGCCTCCATCCCGAACATGTGCCAGATCATACAGGGAGAGAGAAATTTAACAATGTCCTCAGCATTCCGGGGCCATCTCGGCTCAGCTGCTTGAGTGGACAGACATGTCATATTAGTGGAGGTTCGTTGTTCCTACAGCAGCAAACTCGAGACTGCTTGTCTGTCTCATTCTAGGTCGTACCCCTACAACAAAGCCAAACTGGGAAGTTTTAGCTTTGATGGTGGATCTAACAGAAAGATCAAATTGTTAAGGATACTGGGCTTCTCTTTCAGGACATTTGTTCAAGTGTTTTGCTCAGATGTGAAAACCTGCACTTGTGTTCTATTCACAGACCTTCCCTTTGCTCTCCCTTGCCATGAAACAATCTTTTACAAAGAGCTCCATGAGTCCCCTCTTAATCACTCGTTTCCCATATTTATTTAAGCTACATTGGCACATGCACTTTATTGGTGAGTTTTGATTTTTTACACACCAGCCAAGAGAATTGTTGCACTGAAAATTCCTTTTCCATTGATAATAGAGTGCATTTTGAGGATAAGAGTCACCTAATAATTACTATAGTCTTCCTCCTTTTGTGATGTTTCCAACAGAGGTTCTGATTTTGCACTAAGCAGATCTTCTGAACACAAGATAGTCTACATCAGGTTCTACTAGGACGATATATGAAACAAAACATACCCTTTTAGTGTATCTAAGTTGTCTTCACTTTCTGAAAGAAAAGACTGCAAGGAATTCCTTTTTTCTTGATAGTCATGCATTACTTCAATCTAGAATGGAAATGGTACGTATTAGAGAGGGCGCAAGAGATGGATATGCTTGAGCTAATATCAATCAGCTCAGTTTCTGAAATAAACACAAGAACCTCTGAGGAAGATTTCCTGGATAAGGATGAGATATGCTGAACAGCGGAACTTCCTTGCAGTATAGGAGAGCTAAAATTAAAAATGACATACTGCGTAAGGAGCTGTCAAACTTTCTCCCAGAAATTCCTTGGCTAGGTTACTGTCTAAAAATATTGGTTACTTCCTTTTTGGGAATCGGGTTGTTTGTTTGGTTCTGTGTCTGTACAGTGCTGAGCACAAGAAGCTCCTGGCCCATGACCGGGCCTCCTAGATTCTATGATAATACAAATAATAATACTCAATTTCATAATCTACAAATAAATATGTAAGGGCATTATGAGAGAATTTCAGAGTCACTGTGAAGGCCTGATTAACCTATGCACTGAAGAACGTGCCGAACTTTAAAGGGACTTGGACACGTGCTTAGGTGCTTTGCTGAATTGGGGCCTTAGTGGTGACTAATCTTGAATTTCCTATTTCATGAGTAATTTAGACAAATACAGGTAAATGATCAGGATATTGTAATACAATTGTACAAAATGTACTAGGTACCATATATGTGCAAAGGCCATAGGCAACTATAAGTTATAATGTATACGAAAAATCAGATAAATTGATACCTACATAAATAGATTACATATTAAAGTAATAGTTACATAGCAGCTAGAATTACAAATGCCAAATGAACTAAGAATTGCAACAGTGTGTTATATACTGGTAATAAATACCTAACATTTATTTCAATATTATCTCTGCTATTAAGCAAAACAAGAAACTCCATTAGTTCCCCATCCTTCCCCTCCCCCGCCCTTTAGAATATTAGCTTTCTGATAAGGACACAAGCAACAGGCTTCAATCCTACAGATGTTAAATTATTTAAAAGCCCAAATCCTTGACAGGTATACTTTATGCATCCTTCTTGAATAAAGCTGATTGCAGAATTAAAAAGAAAGAGCCAAATGACATTAGTTTTTCCAACTCTTAAAACAGTTGCGAGGAGAGGGGCATTAGAGTTTTGTTTCTAGTCTTCAAAGCATTGAAGATTCCTGAAGGAAGGATTATTTCCTTAATTGATCTCATTGTTATACCAGGCCTAAAACAGGAAATCGATAAAGAAACGTGATTTTTGGCCCCAATCCAGGAAAACTCTCGGGCATGTACTTAACTTGTAAGCATGAATAGTCCCATTGAAGTCAATCAGGGTGTGAGTAAAAAAGGATGCAAAACATCTCACCCAAAAAAACCTGAATCTAAATTCTATCAATCCCTGGAAAAATATGATTTCAGATCTTGCCATGTAAAACCCATTCAAGGTTCACTAACAATTTTTACCTTACGAGAGTTGAGAGATTTTCTTGACGTTTTCTTCCCAGGGAGAGAGATGTCAAATGAAAACTTCAAACCGGAATTAAAATCCATGCCTTAGATAGAAAAATGCACAATTACACAATGTAAAACAGTAACCAAGGAAGCATTGCAGGAAGAGATTAAAAAGTGAGATCATCTGCATAAACGTAAATGATCCAGAGAGTATATAATCAGTTAAAATTAAAGCTAAACGCAGACCCAATACACTCCTAATTGAAAAAAAAATACCTTAGACTTATCAAACAATTTTGTTATGAAAAGGGGAATAAAAGCAATCGATCATTAGGCCGTAAAATAAAAGCTCATTGGGCACAAAGAAACATCTCTCCAAGTAGGGGATATTGTAACTAACATAATCAGTGAAGCCTCTGTAAATTATAAGGAGCTATACCTTTCTAATAACCTGTCTGAAGAAATACCACCTATTGTGATTAGATTAGAAAAGCTGTGAGGCTCGTCTGCTATAAGTTGGCTCCTTTGACTCCAATGCAGCTATTCTGACTCACACCAGCTGCAGCACTAACCTATAATGTTCAGTTATAACCAAGAATCAGACAATTTTGTCTGAAGAGATAAGTCTGAAGATGAATAACATGAAGGATGCCCGACAGATGTCCAGCTGAGTCTTATAAAATCTTTAAAAAGAGATGCTTGGCTCCATCAATTGACAGGACTGGTACTTAAATCAAACAGGACCTGTTCCTTTGATATGTCCAGAGTTAACGGACAGCTCCAGACTCTATTATTCTGGTCATCCTCAAACGTGGGGAAAATCTTTCATGATGTGATGCCTATAGACCTATAATGTTTTTAAACCACAAGGATAAATGGCTGGCTACGGTATTGCTATTTTTTTCTTGATTATTAAAGAAAATACACCAAGTCTTTCCATTTACTTCCATAGGCTTTGTGAGAGATATGTTAGACATGCTTTGTATAAGGAAGACAGCCTGTAGATAATTTAGGGAGCCTTACTAATCTCTATTAGGATTGATTCAATCAACAGTTCTAGGGTGAAATCCTGGGCCCACTCAAGTGAAGGTAAAACTCCCATTAACTTCAGTGGAGCCAGGATTTCACCCTTTGTGTTTTAGCACCATTAAAGCATTTGATAGGGTTGAATGGAGATGCCTTGAAATGGCAATAGAAAAAATTGGAATTAAACCACAGCTGGAAGGACTGAGGGCTTGTGTGCTATTACTACGACAGAAGAATGTTCAAATGGAAGCAGATGAGAGAGATACACAGGACCCGCGCGAGTTTACTTTAATTTATATTATCTCACAATATCAGAGCAATTCCAAGTGACTAAGGGCCATCTCTCCCCCTCTCACTGGCAAGACGACACAGGAGGAGGGGAAGATTCCATCTGAAACAGTGTCTGTGGTGGAAGGGACTTAGGAGCAGTGGATTTTTGAAGCTGTGTTGCCTCCCAGCCCTTGCGCTCCTCAGTACAGAAAAATAACAGCATTCCCTTCTGCAATGAGATATGAGCTAGGATAAGGGATAACTTCACACTCTACTGCTGTCCCATTTACCCCTTGCAGCAAGGCTGTGGCAGGAGCTGCATTACTACAGGCTGGATCCCACCAAGCCTGCAGAACAGCAGCTACAGAAGGACCCCAGACAAAGGTACTGAATCTCTGAGCTGCATTACCGACTGCCCACATTCCGAGCAGAAATCCAGGGGCAAAGTAAAAGGAGAGTGCCACAGAAAACAACATCTCCGCCCCACCCATCCCGCTGGCCACCCTGCCCTCAAGCTCTCTCAGAATGGGGCACAGTGCTACAAAGGCTCCTACCGCTAAAGTCAATCTAAAATGATGGCGCTTTTGTCTCAAAGGAACAGAATCATTTTCTATCTCATCTATCACCAGTAAGACAGGAAGCAGAGTCTTGCGGTCACAGGAGATATGGAGTTCATTCCTGACTCTCAGCCAGAGAGGTATTAGTGTCTCCCCCAATGACAATGTCTACACCTCTCTGGCTATGCCTACATGCATTTTGGAGCGAGCAGAAGCCAACCTCCCAGCCTGGGTTGACAGACTTGGTACGCTCTAACAGAAGGCGTCTAGACAGCGCTTTGAAGTCACAGCTCAGGCTGGAGTTCAAGCTCTGAAACCTAGGGCCAGGGGTGGGTTTCACAGTCTGAGCTCCAGCCCAAGCCTCAACTTGAAAGCAGTGACCACACAGCTCTTTTTAGAGCACTTGCGTGAGCCCTGCTACCTTAGTCTGTTGACCCAGGCTGGAAGCACGCTCCCGTACGCTCCAAAAACACTGTGTCGACATACCCTCTGTGCCTTCTTTCCCCAAAAACAAAATGAGGAAGATAATACTGTCCTTTTCCCCACCCTTTGGCCATTTTGATTTAGTTGGGATTGGTCCTGCTCTGGGCAGGAGGTTGGACTGGATGGCCTCGAGTCCCTTCCAACTCTGTTATTCTATGATTTACATTGGAAGCTGTTTGGGATAAGGCCTCTCTCTTACTACGCATACATGCCGTGCACATCATAATGGGGCCTCAATCTCTCTTGCGGTCCACAGGTGCTACCTGAATACAAATAATTAGTAATTGTCAATATATGAAATGACAATTTTAAAGTCTCTCACTAGTAGGAGGAAATGTTGATGTTTGGGGGAAAGCAGGTACTTGATCATTGTGTGACTTGTTATAAGAAGGGCTGTACGCAATTTTGAGACCAAATAAAATAAAAATTCCTAAGACTTGTAATCTTCACACGTGTTAAAAATCATAGAATAAGTCAGCACAGGCAAAAATAAAGCAACATTAATGAAAGATTCTTTTCAATAGGGAAAACCTTAATGTTGCAGATGAGAGTATAAAAGGGAGCTGGAGCTAGGTTATTTAAAATTTTGAATAGTATTTATACAAAAGAACCACCTTTTGTAAAGCAATGAGCAAAAGATGTAGGGAGAAAAATGGATGCAGAGGAACAGATATGGAGAGAAGGCTTCTCGTCTTCAAAATGTGCTGTTACAAAATAAAATTATTACAAATTACTATTTCAGTGATTACTTTTATACTAGTTAGATTGAAAAGGACTTCAACCGCAAAGGGTGACTGCTGGAGAGAAGGTGGGGAATACATACCTGAAGCATCAAAAAAGTTAACAATAGAGCCATTAATAAATATGGTTGACCAAAGGACCCGTCTCACTGTTGAGACTTCCATTGAAGATCAATGATGATATTTCAAAACAAACGACGCTGATTAAACACAGATGTTCTGTTGCAAGTCATCGGAAGAAAACATATCCTCCAATGGCAATATTGTGTTGCAATTTAAAAATGGGGCAATGAAGGTGCAAGAAAAGTATTTTAAACACTGGTTCCCTTTTACTGAATTTGCGGGAGGACGGTGGGGAAATCATTCTCCAGCAATTGAGCCTCCATATTTACACTCATGTTTTTTAAAAATGAAAAAGGTAGAAATTACTGTAACACATTCAGCAAAATTCCTACTTTTTAAAAGTAGGATACTTTCTCTCTCTAAGTGTTATTTGGATTGATACGCACAAGGAGGACAGTAGCTTGTACCATTATAGACAACCAGAACATTAAGGGTCAGCGAAAAGGTCCCTCCAGTGACTCCTGTTGGTCAGAAGCCCATTATCATCTTCTTATCATTCTCCTGGGCTGTGGCTTAGCCACTGTAATGCAGCCCACAAATGCCACTGGCAAGACAGAGTGAACTTCCCTTTGCTTTTAGAAGTGAGGCTCGGCATTGAAGAGCAAACATATAAATGGCCCTGTGGCACTCTAAACTTATTTGACTTTCAATGGTTTCCATATCTTAGATGCACTTTTTACAAGTCAAGCTTTTTCTTCCCTAACTGCCAGCTCTGCAAATTCAGCCAGCACTCTGAGAATCAAGATGGATCCTTTATCCATCACAAAAGGTCCTGCAGGCCAAATTATACCCCATGGCACATGCGACATCTGTGCATCTCCTCTATCTTCATATCATGCCCTTTGTACACCTGTGCTAACTAGCTAGACAGCTGTAACTGATTGGAACTATGTCAACAATTCTGTCGATGATGCATGAGAGGGAAACGAATCCAGTTCCTGCCCTCTTAGTTGTGTTGATTCAGCAGGACTATCAGGAGAGAATCACGGTCAAACTGATTTTTGTGGTTAAGTTTAGCAGATAGGACTGAATACACACAGGGACAAAATGAGTTGAGTGCGTCTAGGTGTCATGGTTAGATTGGTAATTTTCAAACCTGAACTGCACCTTAAAAGGAGCTGGTCAAAAGCCACAGATGAAAAACATTGCAATTTGACGATAAAATTCCATCCTTGTGCCTCCTCCTCTGTACCAATACAATAAGTTGGACATGTTGTCCTTAACTTTACCTTACCTTGCTCTTGTTTGAAATACACCCTTAACTGGCAACATTTTGAAATCTTCATTCCTAAACTGCAGTTGTAAAATGTGTACTCCTCAGCTGTGCCTACATAGCACACATCTGCATGTGCACGACATATATTTGCATGTCTGCGAGGTTCTTGTGAGTATAACTATCCCCTTTACACAGGCAAAGACTCTTTCGTACATATTTTGCAGGAACAGACGCACGTATGTGAGTATCTCCTAAATAGCACTGAGCAACCTCAACTCTCATTGACAGCAGTGGGAGACTCCACTGAAACTGGAAGGTGCTCAGGACCATCCTGTATTCTGTGTCTGCGACTCAGGTGGCAAAGTTTGAAAATACAGCCCTTAACGTTACTTTATTACAGAGCCATAACATTATTGCACTTTACTGCACTTCAGTATACGGTACTACATTATTTTATGATTTACAATTTTTCAAAAGTAGTTTTAAAAATAGACCTGCCTCCCAACAGAGAGACTTCAAAACCAGGGCAAAGATGAAAGGAGAAAGTCCCTACCCTCTTAAAAAAAAAAGAAAGAAAAGAGCACAAAAAAGTGTGCTTCCCAGTAGCTTGCTTTCAATCTGTGCCATGGTGTCTGCAGAACTCTAAGCACGCTCAGTGCATCCCAGGACGGATCTTTGACACAAGATATCCCACCAGTTCAGATACAGCCATTCTGATGTTTCACTGTCAAAGGGAGACCTTTCCAAAAGGATCTCCGGCAGCATGTCTCCAAAAGAAGTGCCTTTCATCTTTTCACCCTTTGCTGACTGTGCTCACTTCCAGATGCTTGTTTGCATCTTTCAGGGTTAAGATTATGGAGGGTACCTGTCCATTACGACTGATTTCATGCCTTTAAAATGTACAATGTTTAAGGGAACAGCATCAAATACATCCAGTCAGATACCCACTGTGATGGTGTGAGACTCAGGGTCCAGGCATCCCCAGGGTAGAACAGGGGTTTGAACCCCAAAGAATAAGCTGTATACAATGTTACTATGCTTTACAAATATGTGAATAAGGTCTTTTATGAAAGCCTGTCATGTTCTGAACTTGATGGTCATGATGAGATAGTCATACAGACTGTGGTTATGCATTTATGTGTATATATGAATTTATTTCTTTGTGCTCCTAATTTGCGCTGCAGCTTTCAGCTCCCGCTCACAGGAGGGCGGTAAGTAGTCAGGCAGGAATGGCCTCCCCAACCAGATGAGATGAGCCCTAAGCACCTACCACTGTATAACCCAGGCAAAGACAAATGATGGGCCGCTAGAGTTAATGGGAAAACACTGAAACAACTTGAAACTGAAAAGAAACCCCCGGTCCTGGAAACTAAGAAAGGCGGGGTGTGGGTTCCCCACTTTGAATTTCTACAGTGACTGAAGGGAAAAAAAACCCTAAAAACCCTTTTTAAAGGGGAAGGGGTTTGAAGTGAAACCGATTCAGAAACTGAGGACAACATCAAAGTGGGAAGCTGTCTTTGAACCCTGGATCCCCCCTACAATTAGGGAGTATGCTGAGAAACTGTTCAAGGGCAATTGGTGTGACAGAAAAGGGATTTTTCTCTCATTTGAAAGGGTACATCCTGAAGATGCTTCTTTATGTTTATTGTCCCCGTAGCTTGTATGTGTTTGCTTCCCTTGCTATTTCGTCTTTGAAACCGTGGTTTTCCCATTAAATTAACTTCTTGTTTATTTTTACCCCAAGCAGGTCCCTGGTGTGCAAACTGCATGGAGTTTGTGTGCCAAAGCAAGCGGACTGGTTTCACACCTTCATGGGTGACAAACCAGAGAGGAAAAGTCTACATGTCTGGTCATTAGGAACTCAGGATGATGGATTTGGGGAGACTTGGGGCTGAAAGGGCCATTAGGGTCACCCTCCCAGGACCAAGCAGGCTGGTGGAAGCTGGGGTGAGAGCTTTATGGTTATGGGCTGGCTCCTGATGTCAGGAATGTGAACCGCAGCAGATTAGCATTCAAGTACCCAAGGTCACAGGGCAGGCGGTGACAGAACCCTTTACTAGTGTGAATGATCCCAAAACATCACAGATAGCTACAGGTCACACAATTTGCCCTAATCTTTAAGGCAAAGTTCTCTCTTTATCACTCTCCTGTTTCCGCCGACGATGGAACATTAAGAAATAGTCACAACTCTTTGATTTTAAAGAGCCATCACAATACTGTTGATGAGTAATGCTGGAGAGGCAGTGCTTGAAAAGGGACTGGACAGAGGTCAGGAGACCTGAGGCTATTCTCAACGCTGACATGTGTGAGACCTTGGGCACGTCACTTCACCGCTCTCTTACTGTGTTTCCTCTCCCATCTTTGCCTGCCCTGTTTATTTACTGGATAAACTCTCCAGAGTGAGGAGCATTTCTTAACATGTGCATATCCAGAGCCTAGCCCAACAGGGTTCTGATCTCAGCTGAGGGCTCTAAGGTACTGCCATAACATACCCAATATCATAATAAATCATTAACGATCATGGCTCAGCGTTCACTTCTCACTCCCTGTCACTAACTGGCCTGGGCCAGGGAAGCTAATGATCCAACCAGCAGACCAAATTCGGTGATGAATCCTGAGGCACATTGTGCATATGCTAAGAAAAATGATCCTCGTGTAGATCATAAATGATTGATTAATTGTCTTATATAGTCAAACCACTGAACATTACCTTGGACAACTTGTTTATACTGGTATATAAACTTTTTTCCCTAACAAGTATTTAATTTCATCATTTAAACTAACACCGGGCCAAATACTGTTCTGGGCAGAACATTCATGGACCTTTATTTCCCAGGATTTGGCTTTTTGTTATTCCATAATAAGGGCTTAAGAGAGGAATTTTTAAATGACACTAAGGAAGTTAAGCGCCCTACTCCCTTTCAATTTCAGTGGGATCTGGGTGACTAATTTCCTTAGGCTCCTGCAAAACGTCAGCCAAAATCTGTGTCAGTGCATCTCTACATATATTGACGAGATTGCTAACTGAGGACTTCTTGACATAGAAAATAAATCTGTTCAGGTGTTTTAATAGGTTCTTGTCCTTTTCCCATGTAACACTAATTTCACTTCCAATTGAGCACTGCAGGCTGTCTGATGGGACAGTGTGGGGAAGTCTGCACTGCGTCTTTCAGGATAAATACCAGGCAACCAATCCCAGCCAAACCAGCTTGAACGTCAAAAATGAACTGAGAAAAACTGCATCAGCTTGTCTAGACAGACAGACGGAGAAAATATTGCACCCGTTCTCATGCAGCCTTTTCACAACTGAAATAAAAACTGTAAGAAACTTGAAGGCTCCAAAACTTCAAGGAGCTCAAGAGTTTTCAATATCTCACAGCTCTACTTATAACTATATTGTGCTTATGAAGCTAAAACATTCCATACAATAGAAGAGACCAACATAAACTTAAATACGACAGGGATCTTTGTCCCATCTATGCACCACATGGGGGACTTCTAGACATACGTTACTTACCCATTAATCGGAGAGTCAAGCCCAAAACTTGAGAGGTAATAATCTCCTAAGCATTGATATATACATTGATATAGTAATTTTACATCAGCCCATAAAGTCTAGTTTATTTCTTAAAACTACACTTAGACTTATTCTTTCATAGCTCAGAGCAAAATGAACAAAACTGAACGTTTTAAGATGCCAGAAACTTAAAAATACTTTTACCGTGTTTGGGAGAGAATAAAGGAGATTTTGATCTTGGTGGGTTTTCTGGTCGAGGGGCTACTAACTGAACAGGCCGGACTTGTTTATCCACCAGCTTTTTGAAGCAAGTTTGCCGATTCTCAAACATAGTTCGAACGTTTTCAAGCTTGATCTGGACTGACTGTATCTGGTCCTGCGGAGTGCGAATAAGACAACCATAAGCAAATTATTATTATTATTATTAGGCACTTTTGTCACTGTAACAGAGACAGTACAAAGGCTGGCGATATTGCAATTGTATTATTATTATTTTTAAAAGAGGACAGAGGTATCTTACCTTTATTTCAGGTGTTAAAACAGATTCAAAGTCATAGCACAGGACTTGAGGATCATAGTTTAAGTACAGCAAAGAACTTTCAAGAAATTTGTCTATATCCTCAAGAGCTTTCTGAGCACCTTCTTTAGACTGGCATTTATCCATTGGCTGATTAGCTAGAAGATTAGCCCCTTCATCACAGCACTCGAGGGCCTGATAAAAGTGTAACACAAATAAGGAGTAAACAGATCAGTGAGCTGAAACCTCCAGTTAACCGAAGTATAAATGAAAAATATTCATCACCCATTAATTCAGCATTCACTTCATCTGTTTTTCAATCTGGAGAAAACCAAAAAGCTAATTAGCTTTATGAGAAGTCCAATCAACTCTCTTGCATTCTGATAATAGGAAGTCGGGCCTTAAATTTCTGGAGAATGGCTAGCATTGCCAGCCAAAGTCTGCTCTCAGCTACACAGGTGCAAAGTCACTGGTATGGCACTGACATAAAAGTAGAATTTGGTACATGACTCTTCCCGTATTATCTTGCTCTGAAAGTAAACATGGCAAAATGAACAAGAAGATCAGCCATTAATGTGTTTAGTGACTAACTAGTTTGGCTAAAAACTGACTAAAAAGTTGGGCTCAACATAGAGTTTGAGTTGTGATGAATAGCTCACATCATTGTGTCCATATTTTTATAACGAGGAGCTTAATAGCAGCAGTTTACAGTTTTATACCTATAATATTATATAAATAACATCTGAAAGTTCGAAGCATGCCACTTAATTACTGTAAGTACACTGTGAAACTCATTGCCACAAGGTGATATTGCGATGACTGAGAACGGAATAGGTTTTTTTAAAGGATCAGACTTTTATATAGTCAATGAGATTGTCCAGAATTACTTTAATAAGCACTTAGAAAACAAGGGCAGAAGCCAACCTCTAACTGAGGGGTTAACTAGAAACGTCTGTTCTGGGCAAGTTATTCCACAGCTGCCCACTTCCTGTCCCTTTCTCTGAAGAATCTGGTACTGGCCGCTCTCTCAGACAAGATACTGGACTAGATGGGCCACTGGTCTGATCTGGCAATGCCTATGTTCCTATATAATCCTGTGCCCAGTCAGATTAGTGCTATACTGAAGTGGAGTGGATGGAGAAAAAACACGTTCCCTTGATGAAAAATGTGGCAGATACTGAGTCAGAAAGGATGGTCACAAGTTTGCTACTTCATTGACTCAAGTTCATTTCAGTTGTGTCTTCTAGCCAAATTGCCATGATTGTCTCTGAAACGTCAATGCTAATTAAGATATTAACAAGCATTGTAGCTACAGGACTCCAT
This sequence comes from Lepidochelys kempii, assembly GCF_965140285.1. Classification (NCBI taxonomy): domain Eukaryota; kingdom Metazoa; phylum Chordata; order Testudines; family Cheloniidae; genus Lepidochelys; species Lepidochelys kempii. The sequence goes on along the minus strand of NC_136388.1, from coordinate 96,199,066 downwards.
TTGCATGCAAGCAAACAGATGTTTTATTTACCCACCAACACGTCATCTTATTTTATAATCAATTATGCTGCTTCTCCTCAAATTACTGAGAGAGAGCAAGCACGAGCGAGCTGGAGTATATCATCAGGTGTTCTCTCTATTCCAGTGAGTCAAAGCCTCAAAGAGGAAAGCTAACATGTTAGGTTGCATCACTAATACAAGCATGAGTACCAACAAGACCGTTATGTCACATGAACATTGCTTTTGTGATGTTGGCCACTTGAACGGACTCAATTTTATGGCCACAGAACCCTCGAAGAATAAACAGGGTGACTTTTGGCACCATTCTTATTTCCCAGGAGAGCGCAATTTTGGGCAACTGCTGCCCCAAGGCACGCTTAGGTGGTGGTTCCACTGAATTGTATCTTGTCTCCTTATTTTCCAACACAACTCTGAAGCCATTGCAATGGTTAGTGAGGAAGCAAAGGCTAAGTTTTTTTCAGTATGCAGATGACACCCAATTCTGTATCTCTCTCTGTCTCCTCTGATCATGCCAATGCTGTCAAATGCCCCACCCAGTATTTGGTATGACGGTGGCATGGATGAGGCCTAGCTGGCTGCATTTCAGTCTGGATAAGAGTGTGGGGATATTTGTAGGTTGAGAACTGTGTCTGTCCCTTTAATTGAGGGTGTGTGCCCGCCTTTTGTAACCAGAGACTGGGAGGACTGTTTGAGACCTGGGACATTAGCTACGGTTGGCCGATCACAAAAAAGCTGTATCAAGGAAGGACGTTGTGACGGCTATAACAATATCCTGGACAAACCTTATGGAACGACATTAAACCTTAGTGAATCAAGTTAACTGCCTTTGGGGTCCACTCTATTGAAAATCCAAATGTTTGTGGATTATTGTAGGATTGTATGGAACTTCTTAAGGAGCAAAAAGCCTTAATGCAGTACTTGGGAGTTAACATGAACTCCCCCATTTTGGCGGGGAAAGGCCCAGATTTCTTGGCCTTTATGCACACTTCAGGGCCAATCTGTTTGTGCAGGTGTCTGGAGAGGGAGAGATGGGACTTTGTAGTCTTTGTGGATGGGGAAATCCAACAATTCCTGTGAAGCTCTATAACTAACTGTTTTGGTTCTCTGGATTTTGGGTGATGGATCTACAAAAACATGAGATCACCAGTTTCCTCTCCTGTGACTACAGCTAGATTCATAGTTAGTTCTACAGGTAAATAGACTGTGATGCTGGCAGACCAGTTGCCAGCTCATGCCAAGGCCCCAGGACTCAGTGAACACTGAAAAATGCACAGCTGGAAACCAGTCTGGCTTACCTGTGGGCTAGGACAGTTAAAAGAGACAATAGTGTTAGAAGAATGAGTTCAGGATTTATGGCATGCTTGTAGGATGCTGCATGTATTAATCCTACTTAAAATCTCTGTATCCCATGTTAGAAGGTAATGTTGAAATGTTTGCTCTGTAACTATAAAAATGTTTGCGAAGACGGTAAACCCCCAGAGTCAGGGGAGAAGCATTACCCAGTGTGAAATATGCGTCTATCACAAGAGGTGTTATCTCCTGCCCATCAGCAGGGACTATTCAATCCAGTGGGCCATTGTGGAATGATGATTTAATAGTTTGCTTCCCCCACATCTGTGAAGAGGAGAGGTGCCCAAGGCCTCATCCCATCACAGCCCGAACGCTGGGGGAAGAAAATAAAGATCCCTTTTAATGAGAATTTATTATTCCTTTGCTGCTTGAACTCTGAGAGGCGAGGATTTGTATGCATAAGCAAGGAGTCCCCAACTGTTTAGCTTGGGTTAGCCCTAAAGGATATACAGAATGTGCTTACTTTAGAAGTTGCTATTACCTGTGGAAACCCGACTAACCCATTTGTGTGTGCACGCTTACCTGCTTTAACCTTGTAAATAATTCTCATTTCTTTTTCTTAGTTAGTAAATCCCTACTTTACTACAGGACTGGCTACACCTAATGATATACTCCAGCTTGCTCGTGCTCTCTCTCTCTCTGGTGTGAGATCTAAGTGCGTATCAACCTAGGGTAAGTGACTGGTTCTTTGGAACTGGGAGTAACCAGACTATTTTGTGATTTTGGTGTAAAGTGGCCATTTATCACGGAGGCAAGATAGATCGGAAGGCACAAGGGGAAAGTCTGTGACTCCATGGTAAGGCCGTACAGTGCCTGAGGAGTTTACACTTGTTACTGGGTTGATGAACTTCTAAGTATAGAGCTCACAACCAGCTGGGGGTTTGTGCCTTGCTTCCTAACAGTCTGCCCTAAGGCTGGTATTCTCACTTGTGAGCCACTCCAGACAGCGTGACATGAACCATCAGAAACAACACTAAGAACTACATATGGAGATCACATGGGGAATGATTAGAGGGGGCTGCTAGAGAGTAGATTCAAGTACAACCAGACCCACTTGGGTGTACCACAGGGCATGAACCTGGAAGCTTCAACCCGAAAATCATACCGAGCTAGCCATGGTAGCTATGTGTTAACCCCTTGTGTGGCTCAGCCACTAGAGAAGGACAAAGAGGCACTCTGTCCTAGTGCAAGTTATATAAGCAGAATATTTTCACCACAAGATGTGCATTGCAAGCGGGATGCTTGCAGCCAGGGTGTCCGTCTGCAGGAGATCCACACAGAGAGGTTAAACAGCCACTCCCCAGTGCACCATTGTTCTGACGGTTACCTGCTGCAGGCGGGTGTGCAGATCTAAGGTCATCTGGAGCTGTACGCGCTTCCTCTTGATCTCCTCCGACAGGACGTCAGAATGGTGCCGCAGCTCATTGCACTGCTGACAGATTAAGCTGAGTGCGTAATGATGATTTGCCGCTAGCTGGTGCCCATGTAATATCACCACCTGCGCTTTCCCTACCAGGTCCTTTCGTAAAGACAAAGCAATGGAGGGGATTACACACTTGTTTGGATCATGCCATCAAGACGAAACATAGAAACATTTATCAGTATTAACTTGCACCTAACAATTTCATCTGTTCTCACCTACCAAATCCATACCACTTGAAATGGGTAAAAGAGCTTCAGCATGCGGCATCCACCTCTGAAAACAGGGCACCCACAGCCGGGGATGGGCAGCTTTTAATGTCTTTGTACCATTCAAAAGGATAAGCAACAACCACCTCCACAACCTGGCTGGCCTACCAGTGCATGGCCAGAGCTACCTCGGATATTGTACCGTCATTTCCAGAAATATTGTCCTCAAAGGTGGTTAACAGCCAGCTTTGGCAACTGCTCTGCCTTCTCCCATGTGGGCCCTCCCCTGGGACCCCTTCCCCAACATTCCCTATCTGCCAGGCCTCATTTTATTCCTTCAAGCTTCAGCTTAAGCACACCCTTCTTTCAAATGGCCCACAAGCCCTAAGCCTTTCCACAGAGTCATATTAACTAGGAGAGTTAGGCACCCAATTCTCTTACATGCCTTTGAAAATCCCAGCCTACATATATGTCTGTAGGCATGCATGCCTATCACACATAGTATATATCACTATACAAAAAGCATGCAATCGGCAAGACTCCCAGCAAACTTCACCGCTCCTATCCCTCTCCTTTTTGTCACATCTCCTATTCTTCACCTATGTGTTGCCTACTTAAATTGCCAACACTTTAGGCCAGGGACTTGTCTTGCCTCTTCACTGGTAAGTGAGCACCTATGGAACACGGGTTACCAAATAATGACATTTATTAAATAAATAACTGTTCCCCCAGATCTGCAGCCCCCTGGTCTTCACTATGGACAGACTTATCTGTGCTGGATTTTGTGGTGGTTCAGTGATTTATTTGGTCTAGGAGAACCACGTTCATTGCCATAGGGTTTTCATTGTGTTCTGAATGAAGTTCCACAGAGGTGAAAGACTAGTGAAATCAATACCTGCTTGTAGCCACCTACTGATGAGTTACAAGAAAGTCAGGCCATTTCAGACAGGTAGTTCTGGCACTCTCAGAAAGCGCCTATAATGTTTCATTGGTACATCTAGCATTTGAAAGATTATCTCACCTGAGCCATTCCATCTAAGTTACCCAAGTCTTTGAGCCTTAGTTTCACCTGAGCCACGCTATCTCCAGTATCAGGCAGTTCCGCTTGCTGACCCATTAAAAATTCAATGGCACTCTGGAGCTAAAAATAAGACGACAACAATTGCAAAAGGATACAAGTTATAAGCACAAAATTATTCTCAAACCAAAAGCTCATCCCATTATAGTTAAGGTTGCTAAGTGAGACATCTCAAACTGAAAGAACATTCAGCTAAAAAAACATCCCAAAGCCTGGAAATCATCAGTTAAGTCTATCCATGGGCAGGTCTAGACCTAACAAACTGAACCAGCACAGCTGCACCAAGGGAAGATATTCCAGCACTGACGGGGGAGCTTCTCCCATTGACATAATTAATCCACCTCCCCGAGAGGCAGTAGTTATGTCAGGGGGAGAAGCTCTCCTGCCAACATAGCACTAGCGACAGAGAGGATTAGGTCAATAGAATTATGTCGCTCAGGGGTGTGGCCTAGGTATTATACAGTATCATCCCTTTTTGCTTCAAGCGGCCAAGTTTGGAGCCCTGAGAGTGTCCCAGTTTGGAAACAAAACTGACCAGAGTCTGGTATTTTCTGTGAAGCAATCTTGTTTATTTACAAGGGATGTACAAAATCCTACTTCTCCGAATGCAAGAGGAACTAAAACCAAAAGGAGATATTTTCTTTGCTTACAGCCTCAATCCTCTTTACCAGCAACAGACCCAGAAGCCCCCTCTCTAGCTTCTTCTGGGTTCTGTGCTTGTCCAGGCTCTCTCCCAGTCGGTCTTACTTCAGCTGGTCTTGTCTCTCTTTCTGGTGTTTGCACACACACACACAAAACAGTTCTACCAATCAAAGCCCCAGCCCCTGCGTTTTAAAACCCTTGGATTACAGTATTCAGCTGCTACTCAGCATTTCCATGTGCCTGTTGTTTTGGGTGCTCCTGTCATTGTTTCAGCAGCCTGGTTATAATGCCTTCTTTACATTTATTCTGAATGGAAGGCAGCAACCATGGCTGTGCCTGACAGGACAATAGGATAGTGCCCAAAATCTCTTTTTAGGACTCCCATTTCTGTGGGGGGAAGGATCAGTCTCTTCATACCTCTTGAAAACTTTGCTCAAACTTCCACAGTTGTAAATACTGCTCCATTTTTAGTTGATGTTTTTCCCAGAAGCCATCAAAAGCGGTTTCCATCTCATGCAACTGAGCAAGTAACCTGAACAAGAATGAAAAAGGACGAGACCAAAAAAAAAAAAAAAAAGAGTTGGCCAATACAGGATTATGGGAGATGGGACCACCCGGCAAAGTTCTGACCCAGAGTCCCCTCTACTTTATGGAGTTTTGAATCTGGGCTTTCAATTCAGGGCCCCTCTCTAATGATAACTCATTAGATGTGTATCTAAACGACTGCGTGCAGATCTCAAAAGAACCTTACAAACATCATTAAGGCAGACAATAGCCATGCGAGGTAGGTATAAAACTGCTTCTATTTTATCTTTCTAATCTATGATGTCTAAGGGACTTGTCACTGAGGATGCAAAGCCCCTTCCTCCCAAACAGAATCACAGCAAGGTTAAATCACTTGCAAAAGCAAGTCAGTGGTACAGATAGGAACAGCACCCATGATGGTATCATTGTACTGACCACTGCTGCCATGGAAAGTGCATGCATGGCTTAATACATGAGAAGTCTTATTTTAGTCTATCTTGAGAGTTCCCATTCGAAATCAAACAAGCAGCACGGTGCACTCACCGATTCACAGTTTCCCAGTCTCCGGGCCTGTCGTGGTGTTGTTTCTGACTACGTTCGTTGGCATTGGGCTCTTCTAAACTACTTAACAGCACGTTTCCTTCTTTTGTTACTACTGTAATATCTCCCTGCACAAATATAGGACACTACTGGTTAGTTTATTCTCAGACACGGTCAGGCTCCACAGTGATGCGCTTGCGCAAGTCAATTCATTTCTCTGGGTCTCCATGTCCCCATCTGTAAAATGGGGATGTCAGCACCTACAGGGGAATAATGCTTTAACAGCATTGGATGGGAAAGCACTATAAAAGTGTTATTATATAGTGGTTAATAAAGATTATAGAGTGCAGGATATTAGATAGACTAGGTATAAACAGCTGGCGTACTGAATTAATATTGCTCCAGGTAGTATATTGCATTTTTCAGTCAAGGTCAATATCATAGGAAGAACAAACATCCCCACTATGTGCTGGCTGCACACAGAACTTGAGACTGTGATCGTCCGACAGCATGCCCCAGAGTCTCTACAACCAAATGTTTGCCAGCGTGTTCATTATAAACTCATTGGAAGTGGATTCAAACTAAAAATTTGGTATTTGAGTTTCAGCTGAAAAATTTCACTCTACATCAGGTTCAGCCCAAGAGCAAGTGTTTTCTTTGTTTATTTTCACATGGGACGCAACAGCTGGGGCAGGGCTGGAGATGCTAAGAGAGTAGGAAAAACTGCGGTGGGCGTTGAACTGGGCTGAAAGGCACATCTCAGGAAGTAAAACAGAAAACGGAAGACGGGCTAGTCAACATGGGGAAACTGTCTGGCAGAACTCCAGAGGCATAATTAAACGGCTATAGCTATGCTGGTATAACTGCCCATGAGGACACACTAATCTGAAATAAAAGGGACTCCCGGTATTGCAAGGTAAGCTATCCTGTTAACAAGGCTGGGTTCCAGCAGACCACCCCAAAGCGAAGGGGCTCTCACACAGCACGCTCTGCTGGCAACTCCTTTACGTGTGGCATGAGGGTGCATTGCAGTGGGTTGCTCCCATTTATCAATATTACTTCATATTACTTCTCTTACCGGTGGAGTAATGTTGCCAGCAAAGTTGAGGGGGACACAGACCCTCCGACTGCTACAAGCCCTCCTCATCCCCCAGCAGTGCAAGTGCCCTCCTTCCTCCTATGCCCTGCTGCCAATAAGGGTCTCAGTACCTCGCGCCTCAATCATTCGCTCACTGGCGCTTCCCCAGATAGCAGCTTCACTCCCTCTCCCACCAGACCCCTCAAATCCCTTCCCCCCCACCCCTACTAATACCCTTTCCTCCCAAAAAAACACCTCATCTTCCCCTCTCCCCCAGCTTTCTTCCGCAAGACCCATTCCTGAGCCTGCATCTCCCCACTGCCAAGTTTGAGCCACTCAAGTATAGGTCCATCACCACACCACTTCACCCCAGCCTGTCACTCCCCACAATTCCCCACCCCAGGGACCCCCTCTCCCATCTTGTGTCCTCTGAAGGCTGCCCCCTGGCTGATTCCTCCTTCCCCTCAGCTCCAAATCTCCTTCATGGGGAGTGTGGGGGGAAATGAAGGGGGACAGGGACCAGGGCTTGTCTGCCTGCCAGGGGGACTGCTCTGCATACAGAGGATGGGGGCTGCAGCTCCAGAAATCAGCCTCTGGTCTCCCCAGCAGAGCAGCCCCTAGTAACAGAAGCAATGCCAAGCTGCGCTATGCAATGAACTCAGACGGCTACCTTCTCCCCACCATCTCGCTGCATCCCTCCCTGCCCTCCCCTCCATGGAGGGGCTGAAATTGGGGGTGGGGGAAGGGAAGAAAGAACAGGGTTTTCCATTCAAGTTAGAGGTTTGGAGGAGATTCCTCCCTCCCTTTCCCTCTTAAAATGATACCCACGTCTATTAGAGTAGCACCTCCGACCTGGTCTGCACCTTGAACTTAGGTTGACGACCTAGCAACGTCGCTCGATGCAGTGAAAACCTTCATGCCCTGTGCGGCGTAGCTAGGTCACTCTAACCTCCACTGTCGACCCAGCTAGGTCGATGTGTCACTGCAGTGCTTGTAGCATAGACCTACTCCCACCTGACATTAGGGCTTCATTGCGCTAGGTGCTGTTCATACACATAGGGCAAGATAGTCCCTGCCTCAAAAAGCTTCCAGGGTAAACTTTTAAATCACTAGGCCCCATAACTACGGGTGCACAAGGTCCTGCAACAGCACAAGAGTTATGCACCAGGCCCATTTACCTTCTGCCCTTCTAGCTATGACCCAATTATACCACCAAAGGCATTTGGCTGGGAATATCGCACCATGCAACTTCCCTCTGAAGGCCAACTCTTGTCCAAGAAAGAGCCTTTCACGGCTGTGACTGGACCCCGTCTTGCCTCCTTGGCGTGGCAATGCAAAGTACCACCTGATACTGTCAGCCCAACCCGCGCAGCTGTGTTTGTTGATTAATGGGAAACGCCGGGGCATGAGAACAGTGCAGTTGCACACCGTTGTGTGTGATGCTCCTGGATATTTCTTCTTTCTATAGGAAGGAGCAGCAGGATCATCATGGGAGGGAGGGGGGAGATTAAAAAGCAGCTAGTCTCACACTTCCTTCAGAAGTATGCCTGGCTGGATTAGCGTATACATAGACAACAAGCTAAAGTATCTCAAGGGACTGGTTTATTTACAGGGGGTGGGAGCAGATCCATCATTTGATTCTGTGCATTTCACCGGCCTTACTATGTTAAAAGAACAGAACAGATTTGATTTGTATCCCACGCTTTCTTCCACACTTATTGTTTATATTATTGTAGTGCCTAAGGGCTCCAGTCATGGACCAGAACCCCATTGTGCTAGGTGCTGTACAGACACAGTGTGACAGACAGTCCCTGCCCCAAGGAGCTTACTATCTAAATAGAGCAGGCATCACCGGGTAGGAGAAGCAGTAGAGAACACAAGCAGCGTGAACACTGCGAGAGTAGCAAATGTCATGTTAGTTCCACTTTGGTTCAGGGGGGCGGAGGGGGAGGGGAAGGGTTACTTAGGAGGGAATCAGCTAAATGGAAAGAAAGGGGTAAGGAAGGAGGGTGAGGGGGCCAGGCCAAGGCAGAAGAGGGTTAGAGGGGCAGGTGTGGCGTGACGTTGAGCTGAAGAGACCATGAGGGAGGGCCAGGTGGACCAAACAGCCAATCAGAGCACATGAAGTGCAAACTGTTGGAATGTGTTAGTATCACTTGGCACTTGATTGATGTGACCTAGGACAAAAGTTCTGACCACGTTTGATACTTCAGTAATCCAGGAAACACGAAAGGGAAGAGGAATTACGCAGCATGCTTTAGGCAAGAGACAGCTGCTACTTTACCCTCTCATGTTTAGCTCTCCAGAGACCTAAAGTCTCCTTTTGTTTCAGACAATTCCATTACACGGGAAGATGCTGTAACCCAAGCACCAAAAGCAACTGAACGGGTGTTAAATATGATTTTTCCCCTTCCAGTATATCAAAGGGGTTAATTTCTTAGTTAGCGTGCTTAATTAGTTTTGCTCTTTTTCTCATTACCTTTAGGACTGGCTTCTGTTCAGTATCACAGCTACACAAATGCGTAAATAGTTCTTATATGTACTCAGAAATCTCCTGCCCCAGTCTTTCAGTTGCCATGACAGCAATCTCGTATCATTATGACTGCAATCTGTGCACAATTTCTTATCGAGCTTCATCTTTCATGTTCTTGAAAACACACACACACACACACACACACACACACACACCTAGGCTACATTTTGTTCAAGAACTCACCAGCCTTTTTGATATTTTAAACTAATGAATAAGATTAAAAAAAACCAGATGATTTCAACTGAATGATTAATCTAAAGGAACATCTCAATATTTTAACTGCAAATGAAAACTCATGATCTTTTTGATTTCGCCAGAAAACAAGCAGGCATCACTGACGTGTCTATAATTTACTATCACATTTGTAACAGACACTTTCTTCACTGTCTAAGGATTTGTTCCTCAACACAAAAGGTTAAATCAAACATGAACTACAGCGCATAGCTGGCATATTACAATTGTTTCTAAAAATACAGCGATATTTCCCTATCCTGTATATATTTTATATGCACCTATGTATACATACACAGAGCACATTTTGGTTGCCATTGTGTGTATTTCTAATTGGGAGCTTTCTATAAAGACAATGCCATAGGAATGACATAACATGATATATATAAATTATACAAACGTTACCAGATTAACCCATTGCACTCTCGTGCAAATACAGGACCTAATCCTATATTACATATTATTAGCCCTACTGAATGCATGAGCAATCTAACAGGCAGGTTGTTGGCATTGGTCTGAGGCTCCTGCCTCCAGTGCTGGAGGTAGGTTGCGGGTTCAAATCCACAGGAGCACTTGGCCAATTACTCTTAAAGCACAAATTTTAATGGTGAGAGTAAATTAACCATTGGAACAATTAACCATGGGTCATGGTGGATTCTCCATCAACAACAATTTTTATATCAAGATTGGGCATTATTCTAAAAGATCTGTTCTAGGAATTCTTTTGCGCACATTCTATGGCCTGTGTTATATAGGCAGTCAGGCTAGATGATCACAGTGGTTCCTTCTGGCCTTCGAATCTCTGAACTGAAGTTAAGGCTTTCAGAACTATACCCAGTCTGGCCTCTCACATATGCAGCAGTATCAAAAACAACAGCTTGGTTGGCAGCTGCTGTACCCAAAATCCTTGTGTAAGCATATAATATTTTAATCATAATCTCAAATAAGTAAAATATATCTTTAAATATTAAAGAAACAAGAAAAGAAGAGTTCTGCCAAAAAGTACAGGAAGGCTTTCGTGCTTTGCCAATGACAAATGGGGAGGAAGAAGAGAAGAAGTTTAAAGAAAGTTCCATTATGGCAGTGGAGGGAATAGCTAGCGGCACTCAATAATGTATAGCTGGGAGCAGGTTACATATTAGAGGCCGGGTGTGGGCAAAGCCTGGAGGGGTGGCTGTTTACGAGCAAAGCAGTGTAAAAGGGATCTCAGGCTGGAGAGCTGAGGGGACACGGCTGGAGAGCTGAGGGGACACAGTTGTTCAGGTAGGGTGACCAGGTGTCCGGTTTTCAACCAGGGAACCCTGGCGGCTCCGGTCAGCACTGGCAACTGGGCCAATAAAAGTCCAGTCGGCGGTGCTGCGGGACTAAGGCAGGCTAGTCCCTACCTGTCCTAGCACCGCACTGTGCCCCGGAAGCAGCCAGCAGGTCTGGCTCCTAGGCTGGGTGGGGGTGGGGGTCATGGGGCTCTGCACTCTGCTCCTGCCCCGAACACCGGTTCTGCACTCCCATTTGATTTATATAAAACAAGGGGGCTCACATTAAGATAAAGCTCACATCATGGGTAACAAAATCCGTAGTATATTCTCTCAATATATTTACACCTACACATTCACTGCCTCCTCTCAAACCAAGGGACCCTTCCTGAAGTCACTGGGAGAACAGAATTTGCCCCATAGTATCTGTGAATCTGCAATCACATTCATAAGAGGTATGCCGCTCTAGGGCAAAATTATCCTTCAAATCTATCCCACTTTTCTGCTCTCTTTATATGTGCAAAACTCCCATTGATGTCAGTGGGAGATTGGCATTGTGTTCACCCTGCATATGCCAAATTTGGGTACTATCAAGCAGATCCACGAGGGAAGCATTGCACTTGGACTTGACAAAGCCTTCCATAGTTCTTTCCTGGAAGACACGCTGTAGGAGAAGAGTGTGATGCACATTCAAGAATGGGCAAGAATTGCTTTGTTTCTCGAGCTCTGACACCTACATGGCTATCAAATAACCAGCTAGGAGCAGAGAGTTTCCTGGATGTTGGCATGGCAATTGTTTGAATGGATGAAAGGCAAATATAGATGTAACATACAGAGATAGGTATAGTTTATTTTAACGGTCATAATAGACACACACGCATATGGGGGAGGGGGAGAGAGAGAGAGAGAGAGAGAACAAACAGTCAGTCAAACCACAGAAGTCCGACCTTGCAGTAGGACACTGACTTATTATAGAGCTGAGTTTCTGAGTAGCATACCTTGAGCTGACAATACTTTTCTGTGCGCAAAGCCAGGATGCGCTCAATTGAATACGTGTCATCTGGTAGCTCTGTTTCTGCCAGCTCTGTGCCGAAAGATTGTAACATCTGTGCAATTTCCTTCACTGTTAGTGCAAAACTCTCAATAGCCTGGTGGAAGACAATGATTTCAACAGCTTATCAGGATAGTCTAAGAGCTCATCAAAAAATGCACTAAGGGCCGTGCTGAGATTTTCAGATGAGCCTAAGGGAGTTAGGCACACCCCAACCCATTGAAATTCAATGGGAGTTGGGCAATTAACTCTTAAAGCTCATTTGAGCTTAAAGCAGCTCAAACCCTGCTCATATTAGAGTCAATGGGAGTTTTGCCATTAGTTTCAAAGTAGCTGCGAAGTTTATGTATTTTAATCCTTGTACAATAGTAAGATTTAAGCCGGGGGTTCTCAAACTTCATTGGACTGCGACTCCCTTCTGACAACAAAAATTACTACCTGATCCCAGGAGCGGGGACCGAAGCCTGAGCCTGCCCCAGTCCCACTGCCCTGGGTGTGGGGGCCAAAGCCAAACCCTGAGCTCCACCGCCTCGAAGGGAAGGGGTCAAAAATCGAAGCCTAGTGGCTTCAGTCCCAGCCAAGGGGCCTGTAACCTGAGTCTTGCACCCAGGGCTGAATCCCTCAGGCTTTGGCTTCGGCCCTGAGCCCCAGCAAGTCTAAGTCAGCCCTGGCGACCTCGTTAAAATGGGGTCACGATCCACGTGGGGGTCCAATGGGAAAAAAGGAGATCAACCTTTTTTCGGTCTCATTTTTTAAATTATGCTCAGTAGGCTACGTTATAAACACCTTTTTGCTTAACAATGTGCTCTCAGTAATTCTTGCCGCCAGGTGCAGAACGTGAAGGAGAGGCTTGTGGCCCCGATCCTGCAATGAGCTCCATGTAGATACAGAGGCCTGCCCTTGCGGCTCTCATTCCAGGATTATAGCCATAAGCAATAATTCGGTGCAATTTTCATCAGCATTTTGAGCGGTCCGGATAATAATTAGCAGAACAGCCTACCATAGCTGTGTGAGCAGACAGTCCATTGAAATCAAAGGGTGCTGCATAGAAATTTATGGCAGGATATAGCTCAGAGAAAGCATGGAGGCCAAAGTCATAGAAAAATGGCAATATGAAAGAGTTGCACGTGCAAGGAACAAACACCCTTATTCAATTACTTTAATCCACAAGCAAAGAAAAACGCACAATATTTGTCATTTTAAACCAATGGGACAAAAGGAGATGATCTCTGTATCTGCTGTGAAGAGAATTTTACAATGGTTTTAAAGCGATGAGGGGCCTAAGGAAGTTAGTTGCCCATCTCCTATAGAAATTCTGTGCCTAATTCCCTTGGAGTCCTTTGCAAATCCTAGTCAATAAGCAATGGTTAAAGCGCACCGGGTCATGTACCTGGGAAATCACAATTTAAGAAGCCAGCTGGGTCGCTGAGGGGAGCATGTTTGTTGTATAGCCTGAGGGGGGCAAACCTCTCTGATTCGCTGCTTTCCTCACTTGAATACCACCTAGGCAAGAGCAGCCAATCAGAGTTGTGCGGAACTCTGAGCCCCGCCCCTCAGAAGCTGACACCATTCACACAGGAGGGGAGCAGAAGGAACCCAGCAGTTCAAGGCAGGTCTGGCTCCTTCCTCTCCCTTCCTCTGAGCAACAGGATTGCTCCTCTTCCTCACTGGGAAGGCACAGAAAGGACCCTGCTGGCCTAGGAGAAGGGGGTGAAGAATGCCTGAGCTGCAGGAAGAGCAGAGGTGAGGTGGGGGGCAATCGGGGGATGGAAATTGATGGAGGGATGTGTCAGGGGGACAGGTAGATGAGGGGGCAATGACAGACAGACAGACAGACAGACAGACAGACAGACAGACAGACAGACAGACAGACAGACAATCTCCCTTCTTTCAGATCCCTTTAAGCACTGCCAATAACTTGAGCTACACAAAGGTCTTGATCGTGCAGGGCGCTAACTAGGGAATCGAGGGTGTTCATCACCTCCCAGGAGGGTTTTAGTGGGGGGCGGCAGCTCTCAGCACTTTGCAGAATCAGGCCCTGCTTGAGCTAGGCTTTACACAGAGTAACCCCATATAAGCGGCGCTACGTACAGTTCTGAAGATAACCCATTCGCTATGACGGTATTCCAAGGTGCCCCCGAACTCCGGAGTTAACTGCTTCTCATCAATATACATCAGCAAATCACTGACTGAGCTCAGCATAACCACCTAGGAACAAAGAAACATCATTAATTGATTCATTGCAGCTTCTTCACAATTATCATACAAATCACGCCTGCAAAACTTCATGTACTAATCTCTATTATACAAACTAATTGGGGACTGAAGAGATTCATAAAATTGAACATCTCAAAACCACAGTAAGTACAGTGCATAAGTTGCAGTGTTGTACAGTGCATCAAATTTCTTCTCATCTTTCAAGCCACTGCAAAACGATTTCCAGGCATCAAAATATGAAGGGATGTTGGTTTGTTCTTCACTGACAGTATTCATTATGTGCTCATTTATTTTTATGTAAGGAAAAAATGGTTTAGATAACTTGTCGTTCGTTAGATTGGTATTCTTAAAATCAAGACTCTACTGTATTTACAACATTGGCTTTTGCACCAATTATTTCTTTATGGCACGCCTTCATTTTACATGCAGCTGAGGTCAAATTTGTATTTATCAATTACGGGCTAACAAAACATACGCTTATTTTAGAATATATAGATATTCGCTTTTGTTCACATAAAATGAGTTGACCCAACTTTTTCTGATAGGATAGCTCAGTGGTTTGGCCTGTGTCTGTGTGGGTTGGCCACTGGCCTGCTAAACCCAGGGTTGTCAGTTCAGTCCTTGAGGGGGCCATTGCGGATTGGTCCTGCTTTGAGCAGGGGGTTGGACTTGACAACCTCCTGAGGTCCCTTCTAACCCTGATATTCTATGATTACATCATGCACAGCTGAAATACTCATACCGGTAATTTGAGTAGAAAATCCTCCTGACTGAAGCGAAATCCAATGTCAGTGAAAGTGCGCTGGAAAAACCCAGTGGGACGTAGAACCATCACTAGCTGCAGGTTCCCAGGGAAGGAGGCCTGCAGGAAAACATGGCAGATGATCAACATGGGCATTCAACTGGTGAAAATTCAGACGAGACTCAATTGCAAAAGTGGGTCAAAATTCAAAGCCTACTTTTCAAGCAATTCTTACTATTTCTTTGTGCTCATCCATGATTCACTCACCCCTCCTTACTTTAACTGTTGCTCTTTGGCAGATGAAAATGCTGGATTTGAAACATTCCATAAAATGTTCTACCAAGAAATGAGTCATAGCTGTGAAGTAGCTGTAATTTAGCTCCGTGATTCATTATGTAATGTACTTGTATGTATTCCTCAGAAGTGTATCAGAATTAACCTGCTCATCCTTAATAATTATTGGCAATGTTTAATTTGTGGCACAAATATTAAACCTCATTTCCATATTTCAAACATAGTGGTAGAGACTTGTAAATGATACACTGAAAAGAATGTTGAATATTTCAATGGAGCCAAGAAAAATTACTTGAAATCACAGATAAGCAAATGACAGAAGGAACCCAGTTAATTAAGATGTATGATATTTCTCTAAAATCCAGTTGTGCCAAACTATCTCCATATATTATCTCATATATACATTTTCTTACTGTATCTTGAGAACTTTAAAAGTATCAAGTGCACGTTAACTTGTCAGCATAAACATGTGAATCCTTTATCAAGTGTAAATTACCATTTCATTTATATGATTATAAATGATAGAAACGTCCTGATACTACCAGTTAAATCTACATTAAATGAAGTTTTCACTGAGGGGCAATGAAAAAAACCCTGGTATGAAATATTCACTAGCCCATTTTTCAAGGGAAAAATGTGTACAACTGGCGGGGGGGGGGGGGGGGGAGCGGGAAGAAAGATGACTTTCACATAAGCATCTACACTCTGATGAAGAAGAATACAAGCATCTATATCTGTGCACACAAAACACGGTTTGGTTCCATAAACATCCCATTATGTACTGTTCAAAGAAGCCATAATTTACAGTTGAGATGTGACACGCACAAATTACACTGTGGCAAAGTTTGCACGCAATACAAAATTACTCGAGACAGTTAAGTCCAAAGCAGATTGCAAAGAATTACAAAGGGATCTCACAGAACTGGCTGACTGGGCAACAAAGTGGCAGATAAAATTCAACATTGATAAATGCAAAGTAATGGACATTGGAAAACATAATCCCAACTATAAGTACAAAATCATGCGGTCTATATTGGCTGTTACTACTCAAGAAACAGAGCTTGGTGTCATCGTGGATAATTCTCCGAAAACATCCACTCAATGCAGAGCGGCAATCAGAAAAAGCTATCAGAATGTTAGGAACCATTAGGAAAGGGGTAGATAATAATGCAGAAAATATTGTAATGCCACTATGTAAATCCATAGTACACCCATACTTTGAATACTGGGGGCAACCAGAACTGCACTCTCTCAAAAAAAGACATATCAGAATTGGAAAAGGGGCAGAGAAGGGCAACAAAAATTATCAGGGGTATGGAACAGCTTCCATATGAGGAGACATTAAAGAAGTTTGAGACAGTTCATCTTAGAAAGGAGACGACTAAGGGGGGATATGATAGAGATATATGAAATCCTCAGTGCTGTGGAGAAAGCGAATAAGAAAGCACTTTTTACTCCATCACATAACACAGGAACCAGGGGTCATCCAATGAAATGAGTAGCAGCAGGTTTAAAATAAACAAAAGGCACGGTCTTCACACAAGGCACGGTCAACCTGTGGAACGCATTGCAAGGAGACATTGTGAGGGCTTAAAGTACAACTTGATTAAAAAAAGAATTAGATACGTTCATGCAGGATGAGTCCACCAATGGCCATTAGCCAAAATGATATGGGGATGCAACGCCATGCTCTGGGTGTCCCTAAACTTCTGAGTGCTAGAAGCTGGGACTGGACATCAGGGGACGAACACTCAATAATCACCCTGTTCTGTTCATTCCCTCTGAAGCATCTGACACTGGCCACTGTCAGAAGACAGGATACTGGGTGAGATCGGCTAGTTTGAGCCAATATGGCCATGCTTATGTTTTTCTTAATAAAAATTTTTAAAAAACCTGATTGAGGATTGTGCTCCTCTTAGAAATGGTCAGTGCTCTTTTGCATCACAAGAGCCACATAAATGCGCTATATTCATCTGTAGTGATTTTAAACAGGAGTGAAAAAATAAAGGAACACAAACTAAGTTCCATTCAATGGGAATTTTGCCAGGGCTTAAGATTTCGCTCTGACAGCAAGAGCGAACCACTAAATGGCCAGTGACATTGTCTCAGATTCAAACCCTGGATGCCTACCCTTTCCTTGCCAATATTTGTACGCTATTGCTTTGATACCGAATGTTGGTTAGTAAAACGTTTGCCAGTCTAGAGCTCTGTGAACCTTGCACAATAAAACCTCCCACCAGGCCGAACCTGCCCCTGGGCTTGTTGCCAATTGAAACTTGGCCCCAGTCATAGAAAGCTTTGCAAACCTGGTTCTAAGACTAGCTATTACTCCCTTCCTCCAACCGGCTCAGAATCTCCCTTTAGCAAACCTGCTGGGAACCGTACAGCCTGCAGTTCTCTCTCCCAACGAGACGGCACGCTCACACGCTCCTCCTGATATTTCCGAGCAGTCCGGCTGACTGGAGCTCTTCGTTTTCTCCCTGGCACAGTAGGGAAGGCAAGCCCCCTCCCATGTGGTCCAGAGAAGCAGGCTGCCTGTCCACCCCTCTGCATGGCAATCAGTGGGACTCCAAATGCTGCTGCTGTTGACGGTCCCATGGTTGGTTCACCTAGCCCGTTATGTCTTTCTGAGCTCTGATGTACCCCACAATGAACAGCAGCGCTAGGGAGTCCCCAAAACATGTGAGGGGAGGGAGGCGTGTAGGCGTTATTGGCACGAATTGAATACAGGCGTCAGTCAGCATGCTGTAGTACAGTGGTACATTCTGGCACAGTATGGGGGAAAGGGAAGGTGTCAGACCCTAGACTAAGGTCAAGTCCAATGTAGGCAGCAGCTAAAGGGCCAGCTGCCACAAGTTTATAGGACTGATGCTGTGAAACTGGCGGGGGGGGGGGGGAAGGTCTGGCAAGAAGCTCATTCCTGTGTAAAGCACCACCCTCAACCAGAGGGGGGTAGCCAACCACTAAGCTCCCACCCAAAAGACAAGGTAGGTCCGGAGAGAGGTGGGTTTTCTGGGAGAGGAGAGGTCTTAGACTTCGCAGTTTGATAATGTCAAGACACCAGTGTCTCCTAGGAGGGTTTCACAGACCCAACCAAAGCCTGGCAGTTTCATCTGAGCATCTCAACACAATCCTTGGAGGGAGTGAACCTGACACGCCAAAGTTTAGAAGGACTCATGTACAGTTACAGAACCAGAGACCAATTTTATGTCACATCAGTGGGTTAACTTCAGACAGGTTGCTGACTAGGAACGCAACCATCCTCAAAAGGTCAGAATCAAAGAAAAATTCTCATCTTTCTTTTGCCAAGGGTAGTGTTAACTGGAAGAGCGGGAAATCTCCAACTTGAAAGTCTGCAATACTCCAAATTACGGATGGGGGGAGGGGTTGTTGCCATTTTTTCTTCTCTCAAGTCAGAGCTTCCTCTGCTAACATGCAGGGGTTTGTTTCAAGAATTTTGTGCTGTTTGGTTCTCCCTAACAATATATAGATTGTGAGGTGGTTGGACATTTGTTGCAAGCCACATGGATGGTCACACGGCATCTCTCCTGATCATTAGATTAGCCTGTCCCATGAACTCAGGAGGCTCAAGGAAATCATTTGCAATCAGGTACCCATAGGGAGAATCTGCACTGGTTGTCCCCCCTATGAGGCCTGTCTGCCTATATACTACTGACAGAGCATGTATGCCGCCCTGGAACTGCATTCGTATCACATGCAATTCCCTAGGTTTACCACTCTCAGCCTTAAAACCATTTTATTATTTGTTTATTAGTCTCACCCCACAGCATAGTAATTTCAACAGCAGACGTTCCTCTGAAAACTGGGCAGGGGAGCAGCAGCCACCAAGGAGATCACAAGGCTCCATCAAGGAGCCACAGCAAGATGAGAATGGACAGGTACAGCTTACATTCCTCCCAAATCCTGCACCCAATCAAGTCAATGGCCCAAACTGACATAAACAAGCACGTGACCCGGCCCACTGCCACTTCCAAACGCGGTAGTTCTGGCAGACCTCATAGCTCGATCTTTGAACAAACTGGGAAGCTTTCATACAGCTGTTGTGTTAAACTCTGGCCCAGTGCCTCTCTGCAGTCAACAGTCTGTTGAGAGTAGACCCACTCCTGGCTCCCATGTGCTCCCAGACCAGCTGGATCTGGGTAAAATCTAAGCTGTAGGTCTACAGGGCACTCTCCTTGGCTCAGACCTCTTGTCTGATGCCCTTCCTTGGGACATAGGGTGCTGCTGCCCAGCTGCCCTAGACCCCAAAATCAAAAGCCCCCAGCCTCTTACATGTGCTCATCCAGGGGTCCACCTAGAGACTCTCTGGACTTCAATTGAAACCCTTCAGGGACAAGATGTCAGGATAGCAAGAAACACTGGCTTGACAAAGGAATTGCTTAACCAGGATGAGTTTACTCTCAAAGCACAAGACATTACAGATCTTTGAAAACAAAAGTCCTGAAATGTACCCTCCCTGTGAGGCTGAGGTTTGTCAACATGTCAGGCTGGGAAGAATTCCTCCTGCAACTCTTTCTTAAATGTGGCAATGATCAGTCCTCTCGCCCCCTTGGGCAGAAGAGAATCCTTCTCTTTAATAGGAACCCTGTTTCTGAGCCTTTTGCTCAGAGAGTGAAGCTACAGATCCATCAATTACACTCTCCCTCCCCTCTCCTTGCCCTGTTCAGGATGCTGTGTAGAAAAGCTATTGTTCCACCGCGGGCAAGGCCTGTAAATGAGACACAATCAGCATCCCTGGCCCTAAATTTCTCTGTGACAGCTCTTACACCATGTCTACACTACGGACTTTACAGCAACAAAGCTGTGCCACTGTAAGGTTGCCCATGTAGCTGCTCTCCTGCCAGCATAATTAAATCACCCCTAATGAACAGCAGTAGCTATGTCAGCAGGAAAGCATCTCCCGCTGACATAGCGCTGTCCACACCGGTGCATTTGCCGGTGAAACTTTTGCAAAGTTTTGCCAACAAAAGTGCTCGTGTAGACATAAGCCTTAGTGTTAGTCCTTCAATAAGGTGTCAAACGTCTTTCTCAAGCCTTGCGATTCATTGGGATGAAGTACAGTAGATTGCCTTTGGGCATGTCCAGGCTTATGCAATCATAGTTCCGAGCATTTTCACACATAATACAAGATAGAGTTCATAATCTGGCACAGATTTATCCCAGTCTGTCACATCTGGGATACAGGCAAATTCCAGTCTGATATGGTATTTTTAAATGTTGTATCCTAAACTTAAGTAAGAGGATCTGTTTGCTATTAAACATGTGTCACGTTTCACCCAAGAGGTAGCTGCATTTCCAGAATGGGAAACAGAATTCCTACTGTTTAGAAAGCATTTTAAGATTTTCCTGCATGAAAGGTGATTTTATCAATGTTCAATCAAGGTCACCACTTAACGAGAAGCAAAAAGGTGATATGTACTTGACGAAGAAATGTACCTTTTGCAGATCAATATCTAGTATGGACTACGTATGGAAAAATCCCTTGCTTTAAGTCTGCTACCAGCAGAAAGGTGTCCTCTGTGTAGTATTAACTTAAGGGGAAAGATGATAGATGAAAATAAAAAATAAAAAATCAGCTGGTTTAATAATTATTCAAAGTTAACGTTTATGAAGGCTTCATTGCACTTCTCTATACCTTAATGGAGGTTAGCCAGCACCTTTGCGCTCAACTCCAATATTAGCCAAGGCAAGAAATGTGTCATGCGACAATAGGACAGAGAAAGAACATGTGGGGAACTTTCACACCCTATGCTCCTCAAATCCAAAAGAGGGAGCGTCTTAACCCAGCTGAACTTCCAGTCCTACCATTCATTATACTAAAGAGAATCATTGTCACTTGATAAAACCTGGTAAAAAGACCCATGAACCCCTTTATACTCAACTTCCCTTCTCCAGCTTCTAGCATTCTCTATAACGTGAGAGTTAGAAAAGAATTTAAAGTAATCTGTGCAATGAAAAAGAATCAACCCGCTGATAATATTTTAACAGCGTTCCTAATTTAGTAGCACTATAATTTGGGTTTTTTGAAAAACGATCCAAAAGCTCGAAGGACATAAAAAATTAAGCCCAAAAAGGGCAATCCACTTTTAGGGAGTGAAGCATCCTACTGTCTTCAATACACACAGTTTTGTGACTACATTAGGACTTACATAGGTTGGAAGGAACATGGCCATTATTTACTTAATTTTCTGCACTAAAAGCATTTACCATCTTTTCTCAGAATTACATTTAAAAGCATAATCTCCCCCTGAATAGACAACCCTCCATTGGGATTTCCCTGCACCCAGGGAAAGAAGAACAGACCAAGAGGAAAGGAAAACCCACCAGGAAGTTTGATCCCGGACACAGGAAACGGATCAATACACAGATTGCAAAGTTAGTGACTTTCTTCTCTCCTTGGAGAGCAAAGTCAGGCAACAAAAACGCTGGGACAGTCGTAGGGCAGCTTCTACTTCTGCTGAAGCTAACAAAGCTACACCATGCTCGGATAGCTTTATTGTACCCTCTGAGCCGGCGGCAGAGTTCACCAATGCAGCCTCTATCTGCCCAGCTGCCGTTACAACCGCAGGATGTTCTCGGTACGGCCTTTCCCCAGGAACGCAGAGGGTTTCTGGGGAAAGCAGCAGACAAAACCTTCGGCTAGGTATTTTGTTGGTTTTAACGCAACCTCAGCACGCAGGACAAGGCTGCAGAGAGATCTCCGGGGGATCCGGCGCCTCCTTCGAAAGGAGACGCGCCTCACCGTGCGTCCTGGGATGCTCGGCTGAAATCATCAGGGGACAGGGTTGACATCTCCCCCCTCCTCCCTCCAGCTTTCGGGCGGGCGATGCAAGCAGCAGGCGGGTGGCCGCATGCAGGGCATGCCAAGGCAGCGTCGCCCAGGTCCCGGCACCGTTCAGCCGCAGCCTTGCACGCGAACCCGGGCTGGGCAGCTGGCAGGCCGGGCCCTTACCGCATTGCTCCGGGGCCGCCGCATGCCTCCGCCGGGGGTCGCCTCGGCCATCGCCGCCTTCCCCGGCTGGCGGGGCGGCGTGCCGGGGCGGGAGCCGCCGCTCAGCGGGGGCGGACCAATCCCGCCCGCAAGCCGGCCCCCCGCACAGCTGCCGCGGCCGCCGCTGCCAGCGCGGCCCCCGCTCCGCCTCGCCCGGGCCCCGCGCGCCTCATCCCAGCTCGAGCCCGGGGGCTCACCCGGGGCGCGGCTGCGGGAACGGACCAGGCATGCACCAGGCGATTGACTCTCGCCCGCTCCCTCCGTTTTTTCTTTTTAAGGTGGAATGCCAAAAATCTTCCTCGAGTTGGGGGCTGTTCGTTCCTGGGGGCGCTCTCTGGGGAGCCCTTCAGAAAGCAGAACGCCCATTTCTTGAATTAGGGGGGCCTTGAAAGACGCATCTTTAAATGATATGCCCAATTATGCCGTAGAAAAGCGAAGCCGGTCAAATCCTAAGGCCTGGGATTCACAGGGAGGGCCTGAGGTTCTACATTGGAGGGTACAAACGTGCACATACATTGCACATGCATCCTGTGAGCCGGCGGATACTTACATTTGCAAACAGAGAGACAAAACAGAGAGACGGGGGGAGGAAGGGAGAGGTGATCTCTTTTACTGGACCAACTCGTGTGGGTGAGACACAAGCTTTGGAGTTTACACAGAATTCTTCATAAGGTCACAGAGCTCTGCGGAATAAGCTGGGAAGCTTGTCTCTCTCACCAACAGAAACTGGTCCAAGAAAAGATTATCACCTCACCCACCTTGTCTCTCTAATACCTTGGGACCAACATGGCTACAACAGCGCTGCGTACATGTCTGCAAATAGGTAGTTAGACACCGACCTGAAGAAAAAACTCTGTGTAAACTCAAAAGCTTGCCTCTTGGCCAACAGAAGTTAGTTCAATAAAAGATAGTGATTATCCCTACAAAAGATTCCTGCCCCCCTCCTGCTGGTAATAGCTCACTTTACCTGATCACTGGCATTACAGTGTGTATGGTAACACCCATTGTTTCATGTTCTCTGTGTATATAAATCTCCCCACTGTATTTTCCACTGAATGCATCCGATGAAGTGAGCTGTAGCTCACGAAAGCTTATGCTCAAATAAATTGCTTAGTCTCTAAGGTGCCACAAGTCCTCCTCTTCTTTTTACAGACTCACACGGCTGCTACTCTGAAACTTATCAAGCTCCATCTTAAAACTAGTTAGTTTGTTTTCCCAGTTACATGCACCTGAGAGAGGCATCTTAAGGGCTGATCCTACTCCTGTCTTTTCACAGGCAGAACTCCAAAGTCTTACAACTTGATGTGCACAGATTTTTCGGTCTTTCATTCTTAGTTACATTGGATGTCTCTGTATTGTTTGCACACAGCACTGCCTTAAGTGCTCAGATATACAGGATGCAGAAGGAAATGCACAGAGCATATCTTGTGAGATCACATGCTCATGTACCATTTAAAATGAAATGTAAAGGGCAGGCACTTTTGTGAAAGCTAAATCAGGACAGGCAAGTAAAGCTCTCATTCTAAAAAATTGGTTTCAAGCTATTTAAATGGAAAACGGCATTCAAGGGCCAGTCCTGAACCAGAAAAAGCCCCCGCTGGGATCAATGCAAGTTTTGCCCGTGTAAAGGCAATAGGACCAGGCTCTGACAGTCATGATTTATTTTAACTATCCAAAAATACCATTACTGCCACTAGATGCTTATCAGCAAAAATGTCCTTAATGCCACATTCAGCAACAGTCAAACACTTGTTAACGCTTAAGATCTGACCTGATGGGGCATCAGCTAGCCCAACGAGATTTCGGTGCAAAGTGGTCTAACTTATACGCTCTTCTTGATAAACTCTTTGCCTCATTCTCTATCTGCTGAGTTTTCATATCCAACTCTTCATCTGAAGTGCCTCTTTGTGGGCAGGTGTACACCACAACCTAAGTTGATATAACTTATGTCGCTCAGGGGTGTGAAAAAGCCCTCCCATCCAAATATGCATGTTTTGCGCTGTCCATACCAGTGCTATGTTGGCCTGAGACACTCTCCCGCTGACTGAGCTTCCGCTTCTCACCAAGGTGGAGTAATTATGCCAACAGGAGAGTGCTCTCCCATGGACATAGTGCATCCCCACCAAAAACGGAGCAGCTACGCCGAAGAGAAGTAGTGTAGACTTGCCCTGTGTTACAGGAGGAGGCGACGGTGATGATTGTGACCTTTTCAGAACATTTCTTTTCACCTTCCACTGTAGCAAGGTCAGTTTAGATCTGGCCTTTCACTGCCAGCTTTTTTAGTACAGCCTCCATTCATTATAAAATTGAATTTTTATATACACCAGTGTAGCACTTTTAGACTACATATTAATTTTTGCAAAAGATCACATACTGTTGACTGGGGAGGGGAGTGTTACTTGTGAGATTTATTCAGCATCTGATGGTACATCTGCTCTAGTTAATTAAGAGAGACACATTTTATATACATATATCTGTACAAACGTGCTTTATATGGCAGCATTTTAGTTTGTTTCTCCAGAGGAGAAGGAGAGAAGCAGTGGGAAGGAGACATGGATCTTAGCTGGATATTACATCTCCACACACTTGCAGGGAGCAGGGCAGAGCAAGTCAGCTAGAAGAATCGAGAAACATCCAGAACAGAGTGTGGCAGTTACTGGACAGGCTCAATAATTGTTTCTGAGGCTGATCCATGCAAGACTATGAGATGCATCTGCTCTGAGGTCTGGGTCCCAATCCCTGTATCATTTTGAATACAGTCTACAGTTACCCCATTATATACATGGGCACACACATATAACCTTCAAAGTAGTTTTTCCCTGATTTTTTACATATAAAAATTAGGGCAGGGAACTATTTTGAAGGCTATTTTGCAGTAAATAAAACATTGCCCAATTAAGGGTAAAATAATCATCTGCTGCTAAAAATCAGAATCTACACATAGCATATATGCTGAGATGGATTGTCTAAACATCAAATGCCCAGAGCAGGGCACAAAAATGTGTACACAGCTGTGTGACTAATTTGCATGAGCACAGGCAAATGATCAGTTGGATGTCCAAACAGCTAAAATATGCATACAAATTAGGCACATCATAATACCTGCTTTTACTATGGTGAAAAGGGTCATAGAAATGCCTTGAAAGAAAGACTAGTTCAACAGGTCTGGTCTACTGATGTTTTCAAAATCTGAAACAATGTACATGACGACTCAATAGCTTAACAAAGCATTTAACAATAAAAAGGGCTTACTGCTATCCTTTGGAGAGTCATTTTGACAGACGTCCATGTATCCAATCTTCTATCCAGGATTAGCATAAATTTTGTGTCGGTTTCATGTTGACTACAAGACAAGAAAATACCAAGTAGCTAGGTAACATTTTGAGAGCAATCCATTTAAGTCCCAGTAAAAAACACACACACAAAGTTATCATAAATACGCAGAACACAATACCTCTCTCACCTTTCATAAACATTAAAAGTCCATTTGAAACTAATTTTCTACAGTTGGTTCCAGAAATAAACTCAACAAACTTACCTCACTGTTATTTGACAGCAAGCTTGACATTAGAAACATGCAAAGTTGCTCCTGTTCGATGGGAATTTTATTTGCACTTGAGTGGGCTGTGTGTGCAGTTTGGAAAGTTCCTTGCAAATCCACATTACTTTGGAGCTGGAATTTGCAAAGGAGCCTAAGAACTCCCTTAAATTCCTTTGAAAATCCCAACCCTAATAGATAACTGAGCAGCATTCTAGTTCTACACACTGGGGGATAACGCAAGTGTTCAGATGAGCCCCTGTCTACGATACAAGTACAACCATATCTAGGAATCCGGTTACTACACTTTAAGTGTATGTCCGTTTTGCAATCAACAAGGTTGAGCAGTGGTCTCATATAGTCACACGCCACACCCCCTGCTGACCAGAGATGCATTACCACTACTGTCAACAGACTCAGAAAAAACCATCTTTCTATGACCTGGTTTCCATGAATGCCAAGTTTTAACCATCGCCTGATATGAAGCTGCCTGGCAGTGTGTGAAGTGAAGACAGAAAAATCTGAGCAAAGAGTGAGAGTGAGAGAAAGAAACACAGAAAAGGGGAATGGGAAGTGAAAGGATATGAAGGAAAGGAGAGGAGTCGGGTGGGGGAGTAAAGCAGGAAGAAGCGGCAAGTAAGGGAAATAGCAGAAGAGAAATGACTAGAGATGGAAATGGAGCCTGACCCAATGACCTTGCAGAGGCTGGTTCACCACCAGAGACTGCAAGGTCCGTTTGCACATGCCCAGCTCTACTCGGAAGGCTACGCTGACAGAAGCCCTCTCTTGGAGGAACTGGTGGCTAGCAGGGACTGCCACCTAATATCCTGGGACCAACACAACTATAACCACACTGCATACAACCTAGCTGCCCTGGGAGTTTTGCTTTGTTACCAGCACAACTATGAGGAGGGTAGATGTAGAATGCAAGTCACTCAAGATTAACTAGGGCACGAGAACCCAGCGACTCTTTGTCCTTGAGTTTGTGAGAAAACTCATGGCACTTTTCCAGGACAGTAGTTGATGGCCACCTAGATGTCTTCTTCACCCTGCTCCCTCTGTAGCAATTTGCCAAAATAGGTGATATGGAGTGAAAAAAGAGATTAAGCATTTCAGGTAACTTCAATCCACCAACCTCAGGAACAAGAAATTGTTCAGATCCATTAATTCTAGTGTAACTACCTTGTGGGACTGGTAGACTGTCAGCGAGTAAATGTTGCTATAGAAAAACGGTACTGGAAAATGCAGTACAGCACCAGGAGAGCAAGTATAATGATCTGGGAAGGTATTAAACCAAATGGCTTTGTTCTTTTAGTTATTTTACTTCTCAAGGTGTGTCTCTCTTTTTCCAAATTAACATACTCTCCACTTGCATGTGCAAAATATATCCCAAATGACTTGCCAGTGGCTTATCATTTTTGAGTGCTGACACCCATCTAAGATTAAGCCAAGTGATTCCATTAATTATTGTCGTCATCAGGTAAGTTTATGAAACCAGCAACCAATAGGGACAAAAATCTACTTTTTATTATGTAGTTATCGGTATAAGAACTACCAATGTAACACTCTGGCTCAACATCATGAGGCTTTGCAGGTAATTTCTTCCTTCTCTAGCTAGCTTCATTCACAATGAGGCAATTGTATTGCAGCTCACATGTCCGACACCAGATCAGATGGGAACCTCTGCTAACGAAGCACGAAAGCGGGAAGGCAGCACCGTACCTTGGGACCGAAGTTAAGTATGTTAAGACTTTCGTTAGAACCTCCTCCGATGCTTCATTGAAATGGGAGTTTTCAGGAAACGTGATGATCCAACCGTTGTCTTTCCCTCGGCCACCTACAAGTAACAGAATAGTGCTTGTCTGTACAGTTTGTCCAGAAAACATGCCAAGCCGAAAAAGCCCCAATTTAAAATAAAACATGCAGCTAGTCCAATAGTAGTCATAAATAGCACTTACATCTTTAACATCTACAGACTAAAGGCAAAATCCTACCCTATCCCTTTTGAGCTTTGTATATTGGAGAGGGTGGGGGGCGAAGTCAGGAAGTAAAGCAGGTTCTGCCTATGCTAAGGATCTCAGACACATCCTACAAATACCAGACAGGGTGATTTGGGGCATGGAGGATCTGGGGAAACACTGCAGCATTCATTGTTGCTCATTGTAGCCTCTGCTGCCAACCATCGGCATCATTCATGGTTGCCGGGGACTCACTGTGCCCTCATGCCATGAGCCTGCCCTGTTGGATTCCTGCCCAGTTGCTTTGAGGGTGCACCGAAGGGATGGGGAAGAGAGAGAATCCTGGCATCTTTTCTCCTCCTATTCCATCATTGCACCTATGCAACCCAGGGCAGGATTTTTTCATAAAAGTGTATCCTCATTGCAATACCAACAGGGTGTTACTGGCACCTGCTGGTGAGAACAAACAGTTCGGTACTGCAACATGGAAGTGCTGGAGAGAAATCCAAATGACCCAATCCAAAAGCTCCATGTTTTCATGATCCTGAAACTGAAGAGAAAAATCATACACTTTCCATGGGGTTTAGGAACAATCCAATGGAATTCTTTATAGCAGGGTGTACTAGGTGGTCTGCCCCTGTGAAGACCAGAGACCAGTCAGCATTGTTCTTTAAGACCAGGTGTTTGGGCCAGGTAGAGGGAATGATCAGACCCACCGGGTTAGGCGATTCCTATAAAGAGCTCCATTGAGGTGGAGAGCTACAGGAAGCAGGCTGGTTCCTGTATAGGCCATGGGGCAGGATGACTCCAAGGCAGATGGCTCATAGGAGGACTGAGGAAGACCTGCCAGAAGCAGGGAGGTTCTGGCAAGAATGGCCTAAGTCAAGGGAACTAACTGTTGGATCTATGTTGAACTGTTTATTCTTGGGTTTTTGTGAAAGATTGTCGGTGCCCCCAGTAAATGAAGCCCTGAGGAAAAGGGCCCAATCAGGGTATGGGGTCCATCCTTCTTGGACTGGGGAGAAAGATGACCAGCCTACATAGGGATAGAATTTTCAAAAATTCTGCAGGAAGATCATCATTTTCTAATAAATTCTTTGGTACGATTTTCAAATGCCCCTAAATCCCATTTTCAGACGTGACACTTGGGAGCCTAAGTCTCACTGAGCGTCAATGAGATTTGGGCTCCTAAGACACTTAGGATCTGATTTTTAAAGGTATCTATATGCCTAACAATGCAGATAGGCGTGGAGGTGCTTTTGAAAATCCCAGTAGACACCTAATTACCTTAAACAATCTGGCCTTTAGGCACTTCTGAAAATTTTACCCTTCGGTTTCTAAGGGTACAGCAATTAAACACCTGTGGATGGCCTGGGTCAGCTGACTTGGGCTCGCAGGACCTGGGCTGTGGGGCTGTAAAATTGCTGTGTAGACAGTCGGGCCAAGACTGGAGCCCAAGCTCGGGGACCTCACGAGGGAGGAGGATCCCAGATCTCAGGTTCAAGCCAGAGTTTGAACAGCAACTTTCAGGCCTGCAGCCCGAGCCCCATACGCCCAAGTAAGCTGATTCAGGCCAGCCCCATGTCTTTTATTCCAGTGTGGACATACCATAAAATCACTTTTGAAAATGGGACATAAGGGGTGCTATTTTCAATAGAACCTATCTTCAGGCAGGAACTTTCCTCAGGAGGGATCAGACGAAAAACTAAGAAAGGACCTGGGAATTGGCCCCTAAAATGTTTCAGTATTATGGGCCAAATTCTAGTTTGGGTTTCAAAGGCACATTTCCCACATAAAAGAGTTAGAACTATCAAAACTATCAGATGTTGGGGTCTGGGAGGGGTAACCAGCTGTATCACTTAATCTCTGTATCAGCATACTTAGGATGTGATGACAAAGAAGTCAGGAAAAAAAGGGTTAATACTTGTAAACTGGCCACAAACCTATAGAAACATATTCTATTTCAAAGCACCATACTTGTGAATACTCTAAATGTATGAAGAGTGGAATATTTTGTAGCATGGCTTGAGAAAGAAACCTAAAGCGGTCTTTCAAACTGCCACAATGTTTTATTAACAACACTTCTAGTGGCACCAGAGATGACCTGATGAATAATCGCCTGTGTATAGTATCATTTTGCCAAACAGTGCATAGGTTCATGCAGCAAATTAAATTACTTTACACAGAGAACATGGGGAACATTTACCATACTCACCAGAAAGAAAAGCAAACTTCTTCCTCAAATCGTCACTGATGTCCTTTGCACAAAGGGGAATTGTGGTTTCTAGCAAACACAGCAAAAACAAAACAGCTAAATGCATCCATTAGTGGAGGCTTATCACTACTCCACTAAACTAAATATTTAAAAGGTCACACCTAAGAACACTGTATACCTAGGTATATACATTTCTTAACTCATCAAGCAGATCAAATGCCACAATACAGCAGTAACTATCAGGTGTATTAATTACGTTAAAGATAACATGTCAGGGTCATCTTGACATGTTAAGAATACATGCCTGTATTCAACAGGATGTAGGGGATACTCGGAACGTTTTTTGGTTTGTTTTTTAAGTAAGCTACAGTTACAGGGGGATGAGGTGGACGAGGCTTTCTTCCGGCAACTAATGGAAGTTACTAGATTGCAGGCCCTGGTTCTCATGGGAGACTTCAATCCCCCTGATATCTGCTGGGAGAGCAATACAGTGGTGCACAGACAATCCAGGAAGTTTTTGGAATAGGTAGGGGACAATTTCCTGGTGCAATTGCTGGAGGAACCAAGTAGGGGCAGAGCTCTTCTTGACTTGCTGCTCACAAACCGGGAAGAATTAGTAGGGGAAGCAAAAGTGGATGGGAACCTGGGAGGCAGTGACCATGAGATGGTGGAGTTCAGGATCCTCACACAAGGAATAAAGGAGAGCAGCAGAATACGGACCCTGGACTTCAGAAAAGCAGACTTTGACAACCTCAGGGAACTGATGGGCAGGATCCCCTGGGAGAATAACATGAGGGGGAAAGGAGTCCAGGAAAGCTGGCTGTGTTTTAAAGAATCCTTATTGAGGTTACAGGGACAAACCATCCTGATGTGTAGAAAGAATAGTAATTATGGCAGGCGACTAGCTTGGCTTAACAGTGAAATCCTTGCTGATCTTAAACACAAAAAAGAAGCCTACAAGAAGTGGAAGATTGGACAAATGACCAGGGAAGAGTAAAAAAATATTGCTCGGGCATGCAGGAGTGAAATCAGGAAGACCAAATCGCACCTGGAGTTGCAGCTAGCAAGAGATGTTCAGAATCACAAGAAGGGTTCTTCAGGTATGTTAGCAACAAGAAGAAAGTCAGGGAAAGTGTGGGCCCCTTACTGAATGAGGGAGTCAACCTAGTGATGGAGGATGTGGAAAAAGCTAATGTACTCAATGCTTTTTTTGCCTCTGTCTTCAGGAACAAGGTCAGTTCCCAGACTGCTGCGCTGGGCATCACAAAATGGGGAAGAGATGGCCAGCCCTCTGTGGAGAAAAGTGGTTCAGGACTATTTAGAAAAGCTGGACAAGCACAAGTCCATGGGGCCGGATGCGTTGCATCCAAGAGTGCTAAAGGAGTTGGTGGATGTGATTGCGGAGCCATTGGCCATTATCTTTGAAAACTCATGGCGATCGGGGGAGGTCCCGGACGATTGGAGAAAGGCTAATGTAGTGCCCATCTTTAAAAAAGGGAAGGAGGAGGATCCTGGGAACTACAGGCCAGTCAGCCTCAGTCCCTGGAAAAATCATGGAGCAGGTCCTCAAGGAATCAATTCTGAAGCACTTAGGGGAGAGGAAAGTGATCAGGAACAGTCAGCATGGATTCACCAAGGGCAAGTCATGCCTGACTAATCTAATTGCCTTCTATGATGAGATAACTGGTTCTGTGGATGAAGGGAAAGCAGTGGACGTGTTATTCCTTGACTTTAGCAAAGCTTTTGACACGGTCTCCCACAGTATTCTTGCCAGCAAGTTGAAGTATGGGCTGGATGAGTGGACGATAAGGTGGATAGAAAGCTGGCTAGATTGTCAGGCTCAACGGGTAGTGATCAATGGCTCCATGTCTAGTTGGCAGCCGGTAGCAAGTGGAGTGCCCCAAGGGTCGGGACCGGTTTTGTTCAATATCTTCATAAATGATCTGGAGGATGGTGTGGATTGCACCCTCAGCAAGTTTGCAGATGACACTAAACTGGGAGGAGAGGTAGATACGCTGGAGGGTAGGGATAGGATACAGAGGGACCTAGACAAATTGGAGGATTGGGCCAAAAGAAATCTGATGAGGTTCAACATGGACAAGTGCAGAGTCCTGCACTTAGGACGGAAGAATCCCATGCATCGCTACAGACTTAGGACTGAATGGCTAGGCAGCAGTTCTGCAGAAAAGGACCTAGGGGTTACAGCGGACGAGAAGCTGGATACGAGTCAACAGTGTGCCCTTGTTGCCAAGAAGGCCAACGGCATTTTGGGATGTATAAGTAGGGGCATTGCCAGCAGATCGAGGGATGTGATCATTCCCCTCTATTCGACATTGGTGAGGCCTCATACTGTGTCCAGTTTTGGGCCCCATACTACAAGAAGGATGTGGAAAAATTGGAAGACGTCCAGCGGAGGGCAACAAAAATTATTAGGGGACTGGAACACATGACTTATGAGGAGAGGCTGAGGGAATTGGGATTGTTTAGTCTGCGGAAGAGAAGAATGAGGGGGATTTGATAGCTGCTTTCAACTACCTGAAAGGGGTTTCCAAAGAGGATGGATCTAGACTGTTCTCAGTGGTAGCTGATGACAGAACAAGGAGTAATGGTCTCAAGTTGCAGTGAGGAAGGTTTAGGTTGGATATTAGGAAAAACTTTTTCACTAGGAGGGTGGTGAAACACTGGAATGCGCTACCTAGGGAGGTGGAGGAATCTCCTTCCTTAGAAGTTTTTAAGGTCAGGCTTGACAAAGCCCTGGCTGGGATGATTTAGTTGGGGATTGGTCCTGCTTTGAGCAGGGGGTTAGACTAGATGACCTCCTGAGGTCCCTTCCAACCCTGATATTCTATGATTCTATAGTTCCCTCCTCTCAAGAATCCCTTGGTACTTCCCAGCACAGCAAGCTGTATGTTTCTGTTGACAGCAGCAGTGTCAGAGAATGGTATCTTGTGAAATATACAGGGCATTTTATCATGTCATGTTTCTTAATTCTGGAAAAATTAATGCACTCCCAAAGCAAATAAAACTCTGCAGTCAGCCAAGCTGTTTGCACAAAACACGTTAGAAAGATTAGAAAGGTTCTGATGCATCATGATTAGATTTCTAAAATTAAATAAATAGGGAAAAAGAGGCTGTCAGCCATCTGTAGTGTACCATGACCCCGGCCTCCTGCATCTCAGCAGAATTTTATGACACAGAGAGAGAGAGAATGAACAAGGATTTGTGTCCATTAGAATATTATACCACAATGTGTAAATGGAGTGATAGCTTAAAAATAAAAAAAACACTCAATTTACACTGATTGAAGGTGCTGGAAACAAATATTACTATATAATGTATGTCCTTGATAGGGTAAATATGATCATTTTAAACACACCTATATGCCATTAAGTCTGTGCTTTTTGACACTTAAGCTTAAATCTATGTTTCTTTGATAAAACTCTGATTTCAGGGATTATTCTCTTGGCTGTCTGAAGTCCTGACACTGGGTGACATTCCACTACCTCCTTGGCTCACTGGGATCATTTCTTACTCGAATCCCTTTACTGGCATCAAACATCGCTTATGTTGTTTTATTTGAGTGTTTCCCCAGCATTCAGTTGCATACCTTGCTATTTTCACTCCCATTCACTTAAACTGTTCTGTTTGCTCTTCACAGGTCAAGCCTGGGCCCAGTGATGTCAGCCGTAAAACTACTTATTTCAATCATAGAATCATAGAATATCAGGGTTGGAAGGGACCTCAGGAGGTCATCTAGTCCAACCCCCTGCTCAAAATGAGATCAAGATTTAGCCCTATTACTGTTGCTTACTCTACAGAGTTAATTTTACTCCCAAGGGAATTCTGCGCACAATATTTTTAAATTCTGCATATTTTATTTGTCAAAATAACACAATATAATCATACCATGTTCAATTATTTGCTAACAAGTATTTTGAAATAACTTACCAAAATAACTGAACATGGTGTGATTATATTGTTATTGTGTTTCTGTGTTATTTTGATAAATAAAATATGCAAAAGTTTAAAATTTTTAATTTTTTGGTGCAGAATTCCCTCAAGAGTACCAGGGTTCTGTGTGGTGCAATCTGAGTGCGGGCAACTCGATGGAGAGCTAGGTGCTGTTGCGGGGGGGAGTGTCCTAGGTGCACAGGGGCTCGGTGTAGGGTTCTGGGTGCAGGGGAACCCAGGTGAAGATAGTTAGGGCTCAGTGAGGTGGGGGGCTCCTGATACATGGGGTGAGGCTTAGCAGGGTGGGGGTTTGGGAGACTCAGTGGGGGGCTCCAGATTTCAGGGGGGGGGCCTCAATGGGAGGGTTCCCTGGTGTGTTGATGGGGGAAGGGTTACTGTACAGGGAGCTGCTCCCCTTGTCTGCCCTACCCCCTTGCATCCAGACCTCCCTACACCCAACCCCCTGCTGAGCTTCACACACCCCCCCCTCAGAACTCTCCCTCCCAAGCCCCTCCTGCGGTGCAGAGCTTCCTGTAGCCAGAAGAACTTTCTG
Source organism: Lepidochelys kempii (assembly GCF_965140285.1). Taxonomy (NCBI): domain Eukaryota; kingdom Metazoa; phylum Chordata; order Testudines; family Cheloniidae; genus Lepidochelys; species Lepidochelys kempii. The sequence continues at coordinate 96,164,655 of NC_136388.1, read as the reverse complement.
GGGATTGATCTGACCCAGCCCTGCACAGAGCAGCCGGGAAGGGAAGGGGGAGGGGAAACTCCATCTCCATCCTCCTCCTCCTCTTCCTCCTCCCCCCATCCCCCCGCCCAGCCAAGACTAATGTCCCTGGCTGGCCAGGGAAGCCCCAGTTCCCCTTCCCCCCACCCAGTGATTTACTTCTCTCCCAACTGCCCGAACAGAAGCATCTGAGTTGCCGGGGAGGGGTGAGTGAACACTGGTGTAGCTTCTCTTTGCTTCCCCACCCCAACAGAAATCATTTTCTGTAAGGAAGCAAAGGGCATCTGTGGGAATGGGCATTTTTCTGTTGCACCACAATGGCGCAGAATTTCCCCAGAAGTCGTTCATCAACTTCCTTTAGCTCAACTCAGCTAGCCCTCTCATCTACCCTGATGTACTTAATGACAATGGTACCAGAATGTCTTTCTTCTCCTTTGCCTTCAATTTGTCCCATCAATCAAGGTCAGCAGCTCTTGTTCTTCATCTCCAAGTGTTCTTGCCAACTGTGTCATCCAACCTGAGGCCAACCTTCTTCATGTCCTCCTTCACCATCTCAAAGCACCATTTTCTAGGTCTTCTTTGTGGTCTTTGTCCCTTGACTACTAGCTCTTGTACTCTCTGGCCAACACACCCCACACCTTGTCATCTCACATGACCCGGCCATGTCAGTTGATATGCCCTCAGCTTTTCTGTGATGGGGGATAGCTGCATCATGGCTTGTACCATTTCACTGGGTAGCTCTCGTCTTACTCAGTGTCCACTTTCGCATTCTCAGTTTGGCTGTCTGAAGTAGCTGTTGTTCTCTCTTCCTCATTGGCGATCATTCTGACCCCATACATTATGGCTGGCCTAATCATGATCTTATATACTTTGCTCTTTAGTTTACTTGGCATATTCTTACTGCAGAGAATTCCCATCAACTCCCTCCATTTACACCAAGTGCTCTTCATGTGGCTCCTAACGTCCGCATCGACATTCCCATCATGCCTCAACCAAGATATTTAAATTGTTGCATAGACTTTAACTCTATGCCAGCCTGTTTTACTGACTTCTCGTTGTCCCTCTCAATGAAGCATTGCATGTATTCAGCCTTTTGTCAGCTGATTTGTAAGCCATTTCCCTCTAATGCAGCCTTCCATAGTTCTAGGTCCTTTTCCAGTCCATATTTCTCTTCACAGCACAACATAATGTCCTTGGCGCAAAGTGTGCTCTACTGAGCTGATCTCCTAATCTCCTGCACCAATATGTCCTTTCCAATCACCAATAGGAATGGCCTGAAGGCCGATCCTCGATGTAGAGCCACCCTTGCAGTGAATGACTCCCTGCAGCAGCAGCTGCTTCTCACAACCATTGTGCTACCGTGGTACACGTCCATGATAGTCTCAACATATGTCTCCGGCAAACGGCACGACTCCAAGCATCACCAGAACAATTCTCCAGGCACTCTGTCATAAGCTTCACAGCTTCCTCTGTGCTTTTTTGCCTAATCTTAGCTAATCTATATACTCCTTTCTCCCCCTCCTTCTTAAGTGGTCCTGCACATAAGGCTTTCAGTGCCTGACCCTTACTTTCTGCCACTGCTCTTTTGGCCATTTTCTTTACCAGCTTGCACTCCATTCTTATTTTCTGCCACCACTTAAAACTTTCCTCCTCCTCTTTCATTGCCTCCATTTTCATTGCCGTGAAATTTCCCTTCTTTCATTAGTGCACAAGCTGCCTGTGGCCAAGCTGTAATACGCTCAGATATTTTCCCCCAAAGCCTCGTTGGTATCATTGTGGTCAGTTTGGCCATTGTCCAACCCCTGCAGAACCTCATCCTTCAATCTCAAATTAAACTTCACTACCCACAAGCCTTTATCCTTTGTTCCACAGCTTGTATTTTGTTCCCCATTAGTCTTTTCACCCAGAAGTACATTACAAGCAATGGATGTTGCTGCTTTGCAATCTTGTCTCCCAGGATCACTTTATAGAAATGTGATCGACTGTAAAAAGACTCTGTCTCCACCCCCAAAGAGTTTACAGTCAAAGGCCTTGATACTATAGTCAGATCCACATGTGCAAGGACCAGGACCCCACTGTGTTAGGCATGGCACATGCATATAAATGAATGCAACATTTGCATGCCGAATGACATCAGTAAACACAAATGCAGGACTTGAGCGTGCACTCACAGTTACAGGCTATGTCTTCGCTGTCCAAAAGGTGCATTTTCCCATCAAGATAGCTAATTTGCTATAAAAGTCTAATGGAGACAAAGCACAGGTAATTTTTACCTCACTGTAGCTAGTCAGGGTCAACCCTATACCCCACACCTAGGGATTGCCTTTTTTTGCAGTGAAGACATAGCCATAGGACATTGTTTGAAAAGCTGGCCCACAGAATAAACTACTGCGACAATAAAATAGAAAGATTTACAATAAAGGCACTCTTTGTTTGCCTAAATTTAGGAATAGGGGCAGAAAGGCTGATTTATTAATAGCTCTCAGAGAACACTGTTTGGCAATGAGGAGTTAACCTTAGGTTGGTAACAAAAGCACTTATTTTAAAAAAAACTAAAAAAACCCCAGTGTCTTTCCAAGTCAATGTTTAATAAGGAAGGCACTTATTTATCAGTTTGCATTCTTACCAGACTAGACAGGTTGCAGTGGATAAAGCAATTCGCTCCTTCCCCCTTTGAGCTGTGCCAATTTTCTTGAGAGCTTTTTTCACTGAAAAGGCATATTTGGGCAACCAAAACATTCTGGTGAATTTGTGTCAAATTCACCAAATTGTCTGGGTCTAAAAAAGAAAAAGAAAAAAAATTCTGAAAAGCTGAAACATTTTGCTACATGTCCTAAATTAAAGCTTTTGATTTTTTCTTCAAAAACTTTTTGTTTTGAATTTTATTCCACTTAAATCAAAAAAGTTTTAAAACTTCAGAAGCAAATGAAACATTTCACGTGACCCAAAACAAAAAAATGTTCAACTTTCTAGTTTTGCCAGAAAATTCAAAATATATTTATTTTTGGGTCAACCTGAATCTCCTCCCCCACCCTGATTCAGCCACAAACCAAAAACTGGTTATTTGCACAGCTCTATTCCCACTGACATTTAGATAGTCCTTTTTCCTCCAAGCAGGGCTGGCCTAAGGGAAAAAATGGCAGCCTGGGCGAACTTGTATTTTGGCGCCTTTGGTCCCCATGGGTGAGGTGCCCCCCGCCATGGCCCCTCTCAATCTGCCCATCCCCTGCCCCCCAACTCCTGCACTGTGTCTCCATCACCCATAACCCCTGCACTCCCTCCTGCGCCCACATGGGGAAACTGACCTGAATGCGTGGAGCAGCTGACATTGCTGCTCGCTCCCCCCTCGAACGCTAGGGGGCTGTGAGGTGGGAGCGAGAAGCGACATCAGGGCTCCCTGCATCCAGGTCACTTCCGCACCTGGGCTGCGTAAGGGGAGGGCAGAAGAGTAGCAGCTCCTGATGCTCACCTCACAGCACAACCCAGGTGGGGAAAGTGACCTGGATGCACGGAGCGCCCAGGGGGCCCACCCCTTAGGCCGGCCCTGCCTCCAAGAGAAATATCTGTTATCTGAAAACATGCATGGTTCACCAGCAGCTGTGCTGTTAGCAGACGCCAGTCACAGAATCATGGAATATCAGGGTTGGAAAAGACCTCAGGAGGTCATCTAGTCCAACCCCCTGCTTAAAGCAGGGCCAACCCCAACTAAATCATCCCAGCCAGAGCTTTGTCAAGCCTGACCCAGCCTGCCCACTCTTGTGCCTTTCCCACCTGCCAGCCTCCGAAAGATCAGCTATGCTACAGGACAGTAATTGGAGGGGAAAAAATCTATTTTAAACAACAATCCCTGATAATGAAGGCTATTTATCACTAGGGGCTTGTATTATTGTAGGGCCTTGTGGTCCCAAATGAGCTTATGACCCTGTTGTGCTACACACTATACAAACACATAGTGAGAGACCATCCTTGACCCAAACAGTTTACAACCTAAATAGACAAGTCATACCCACGGTGGTAGGAGAAAGAGTTCCCTAGAGTCACAGGTGGGACTAGAACCTACAACTTCTGCACCCCTGGTCAGTGCCCTACCCACTGGGCCACACTGCCGATAAGTTGAAAGGCACTTTTTACCTTCAAAGCATTGTGCAAACACTAACCAATCAATCTTCACAACACTCTCTGAGATGCAACTTAAGTGACCACTTAAAGCCACATACACTAAAGTGTGGGTGGCCTCGTGGGGGAGGGGGGCGGAGGAAAGGAGGGATGCGGCAAGCGGCAGGCAGGGGGGCCTTGAGGAGTGGAGGGACACGGCTATCAGCAGGGACCTCCGGAGTGGGAAGTGGAGTGGAGAAGAGGAAGGACTCACGAGGGAGCAACAGGTGGTGAGGGCCTCGCAGAAGGGGCGGAGCAGGGATGGGAAGAGGTAGAGGGCAGGCGGGGCCACCACGGCTCAGGTATCCCTCAGCAGGGTGGCATCAGCTATGCCAGGGGAGGCTAAGCCTCCCCTGACCTGTCATGCCCACCACCTATGACACTAAGGACAGGGACTCTGTCAGGTTTGGAACTCGGAAGTTCCTCGCCAACACCATGCCTTCCCCTCCAGCAACACTTTATTCACTTAAATTTTAAGTCTGTTTAAAGACAAAAGCTACTCCTCCCTGTCCATGGGGGCAGCTGAACCCTCCAACAGCGAGTGTAACCGACAGCTACACCAACACCACACGGAAGAGTGCCTCTCCCACCTTGGCACAGCGTAGCCAAAGACAAGCAGTGACAGAACCACTTGTGGGAAAGTTAGGGAGATGGGGAGAAGAGTCGGGGATTTTGTTGAGTGTCTGGCAGCTATGGGGAAGGACAGCAGACGAGACTGGTGGAGAGAAGGGCCCTAGAGCTGAAGATTCAACGGCTGGGAGAGAGTTTGAGTTGCGACTCATGCTTAGGAGTCAGGGTTGGGGGGGAGGGTAGGCTCAGCGACTGACAGTGATGGAGGCCCAGATTTTCAGAAGTGACTAGCATTTTGGGGTCTCCCATTCAAGACACCTCAAAGGAGCTTCACTGCCAGAGAGCGGGTACTCAGCACTTTCTGACAAACAGGCCATTCTAAGGCGTCTCCACTTGGCCACTCAAAACCAGTTACTCTTGAAAATCTTGGCTGGGAATGCTTGGATCAGGCAGCAAAGAGGCGCTTATGGGAGTACACTCCCTTGCAGAGCCTTAAGGGTTAAGGGAAGTCAGTGGCTCGACAAGAAAATATACAAATGAGACCACCACCCTTTTGGTAAAGGTCTAAGTGTAACCACTTCATGATCACATTCCCATTGCGGCTGTCACCTCGCCAGCTTCCCTCTAGCACTCCTCGGTTTGCATTCCTCACCCCATTCAACTTCCTGGGTAAATACTAGGAAAAATAAAGGCCTGGCACCCAATTCACCTTGCCTAAACCACACCAGGCAGACAACTGCTCTCAGATTGACCCTATCAGAGCAGTGCAGATACAAAACTGAACCTAAAACCAGTAGCACCTAGTAGAATCCTTTCTCCTGTCGTATCCCACAGGGCTTTACATATCATACTGATGTCCATGCCAAGCAAGTTTGACTTTCACTTTTAAGGTTGCATCTAAAAACATATGCAGAACTGGAGGGTAGATTGCCTGTAATAACATTTTACTATTCATTTCTATATACATACCCGGCTGAATATATAAAAATCACTCTGAAGCCATTGCTGCATTCAAGGAACAGAGCTGAAAGATTCCTCTGCCAGCCGGATTGTTGCTACAACACAGGGTTCCTGAGAACGTGTGAAGTCAGGAGGGGGAAGGAAGGGGAGTATAGTGGTGTGTGGGGGGCGTGTGGGATTGAGCCTTTACTCCTCGGGGGAGGGGGAGAGAGAGAATATGAATCTGTACTTAAGAGAACACTGCTGAATCTATTTCTGTCCTAGCTGGTTGGTTTTGTGCAGCCCAGAATATGCTGCTGAGTCCTCTTCCCTTCTGACTGTCTCCTGGGATGGATTTTAGGATTTGTACAAATTGAGGCTGTGAGAATGATGCCCATTCTTAGAAATCTTTCCTTTCAGGATGGTCAAAGTCCATTTGTTCAGGTACTTACAGTAAACTACACAGTTAATAAGGAGCTAGCTTTTGAGCTCTGACTCCCTCTGTTCAGATACACAGGCCCTCTGGCTTCATTAATATCCTTTTTAAAGGGTTCCCTGTCCCTCTCCCATTGCTTTCTTTCCTTTCTGAACTTCACTGTAGCCCACACCATCTGTAAACAGCAGCTGCACCACACACCTGCCAAGCCGACGTTGTAACTCATTACATTTTTATGATATTTATCGAGTGTTCTTTGTAACTACAAAGCCAGCTCTAAGTGTATTTAATTGAAAGGAGTAGAAATGTGTTTTATTGGAAGGCTGCTGCAACGCTGTGGGAAGCTACAATAGAGAGACATTAAACCAGGAAGATAATCCCTTGATCATTCTCTGTTTGCGCCTGCTGAGGACGCTATGCTCTGAAGAGGGAATATTTGTCTGGTGGTCAGAGGGGCCTGGGAAACTGGATCATTGCGTCCTATTACCCCTTCTCGCACTGTATCAGTTAGGGCCAGCCACTTAATCATGCTAAACCATGCTCTACCTTAGTTTAGTCATCTGCAAGCCTTCCCCGCCTCAGAAGGCTCCTGTGAAGTTGCCGATGTCTATAAAGTGCTTTGAGGCCACCACATGAATGATATTATGCAAGTGCAAAATATTCTTGCTTCAAAGGCAATGCATCTGCCAGGAAAGATTATGCATTTTGCCCAGAGTGCAAGGCAGAAGCTAGTCATTTTAAACTATATACTATCTATACAACCTATGCAATGTCCTACAATAAATTGCACACGACTGAGAAAAATCTACACAGGACATTAAAAACACACTGTGTTAAACAGGAAAGCAGCTCTTTTCCTCGCCTGCAGGGAACACATGATGCAGGCATGCTACCATAAGCGGGCAGCTGTTGCTACTGCCATGCACTCCAGGCTCATACTTTGAACTACTGTGGTACTAAATGTTGTGAAGAACACAACACGCACACACAGTGCCCTAGAGGCTCAGAACGCACCGACACCCACTGCCTAGATGTCAGTTCTGCCTGCACCTCCATCTTCGCCCACTCCTGGCCATGCGGCTGCTTCTACCGCAACCTTATGGCTGGAACTAGGTCCACTCTGGTCCCCCGTCACTAGGTCCACTCTGTTCCTTGAAACTCACCTCTTTTACTAAGCTGATCACCTCACTTTGGGGTACCTTCCTGCATCTAATCTCCTGCATCACGCTTGTTTGTGCTAGATGCGTGTGCAATAGTTCAGGTACCTGCTATGGGGGGCAGGGACCCTCGAAGCACCAATCAGCACATACATGACGTGTGCTTAAATGACACTCCTGTCAAACAGGTGTGAGCAGGAAGCGTGCCCTGGTTATCATCATGCAAGAGGAGGGCAGAAAGCTGCCCATATTTTCACAGGCATCTTATTTTCAAGGACAAAACTCTGTATTTTAATATTACGTTTTTATTAATACTCCTTGGAATATGGGACCTATCTTATTTACAGTAAGGTGTAGGCTAGTGACCTGAGCACATGGCTGGTAGCCAGGAACTCCTGAGCCGTCATCCCTGGCTCTGAGACCGACTTCCTTTGTGGCCATGGATTAGATCACTTGCCTTCCCTGCTTCGGTTTCCCCATTTGTAAAGTGGGACAATCACAGGCCTCTCAGGGAGGTTGTAGGGCTTAACACTGGGTTTCTGGCACAGTCCTGTATTATCCCCCGAAGAACCTCAAGTTTTAAAACAGCCCAACCTCCAGCCATCAGGCAGGCATGGACTATGCAGGTTCGTGAACATGTAGGATGATGGGCTCTGAGCAAGTGTCAATCAAAGGGCGTGTGCTTAGAACAAAACAGGTGTGAAATAAAATTACATTAGACTCTCCTGGGCAATTGGATACAAACAGGTTTCCTTAAGCTGCCGGACCTGTTTGTCTGTACCTGGCAAAGGACTTCAGAGCTCAGACAAAGCTGCAGTCTGGCCGGATCTGTGCTCCAGCCTTACATCCAGCAGGGAAACTACCTCAGCTCCTTGATTAGGATCTCCCTTCACTCCTTAAAGGGTGTACATTTAATCTGCATTGGCATCCAATGTATACAGCATCCTTATTATGGGAAGGCAGAAGGAACTCCACAGTTAAGGCTGCAACTGAGTTTGCATTATGAACTCCCTAAAATCCACAAACAAAAGGAACATCAGCCTCCAAATCAGTAGGTGAGGTCTGGGGCGGAGAGAATTTTTCTACCAAGTTGGAAGCAAGATGGCTCATGGGGGTTCTGTGACAGCAGCAGAAGAGAGAGACCGCGGGCGGGGGGCAGGTGGAGACCTCAGCAAGTCTCATCCCATGGAAATGACCTATAGGATGCCAGGCAGGAGCTCATGCTGGGACAAGCTTGGGGAGTCTCCCAAAGAACCAGGTTTTGATTTTAATTACACTGAATTCACCCAGAGCAACTTGGTGCCAATAGCCTCACTCTGGATTTACACCAGTGTAAGTGAGATCATAGTCTGGCCATAGAGCTTTAAAACTCTGGGCTGCTTCACCCCACTTAATACACACACATCTTTTTACACATACAACAGTGATGGACACCCGATAAATGCACGGATTTTATTAAGCAGATCCGTCTCTTACCTACAGTGAGAATGGGATTATTACACAAATTTGGCACCCAAGCGTGCAAAACACACACACAGTTGTGGGCCGGTTTGCGTGCACAATTGGCACCTCGGCACACTGCTGCTGTATGCCAATTACTGTAATGAGCCATTTGCAACAGCGGTTACCTGAACTACACATCCACTTGCAGTAAATGCACGCACAAATAAGGCACCAAACAAGATGCACAGCTGCTCACCCAAACCCCAATCCTGCAAAAACGTACACACCTGCTTCACTTTCCACACACAGCTAACCACTGAAGCCACTGGGGCTACACAGCTGAATCAATCCGCACAGGATCGGGGTCCCAATGCATTAAGGGAGAAGTCTTATATATCCATTTAGGAAAAAAGAATATGAGAATAATGATTGCTATTGAACTCAGACGTGACCAGAAATTCAACGGCTGCTATTTTATTCCAAAGCATAGCAGCCCTTCTCTTTACCGTGCTACAATGGCACAAAAGATATGGTAAAATATTGATGACATGGTCTCAGTTGCTCTGAATGCTGAAAACACAGCCTGCCTGATAGCAGATCCTGCCAGAGTTGGTTCTTCTGACATTTACAGTATCGCTTCTCGGCTCTATGAGCTAAGATCAAGTATAGTGGCTAAGATCAAGTGTAAGTAGTCTCTTGGCCTATCCAAGGCTGTGATCAAGCATCTTGATGTTTTTGGTCTTTTGGCCTCGAGATGAAAACTTTGTCTGTGTCTCTTGGACCTTGAAGTGAAAAAGTTATCTAAGTTATATCTGTTCTTATCAGTTTAATATCTGACATGTACTTTATTTGAGGACTGTATATTAAATTGATTTACAGTTTGCATGCTGCAGTGTCCCCAGGCTACATAAAATCTGTAACCCTTGCGAGTAACATTCAAAAGGCTTTCAGCCACAAGACTGTAAATGCTTAATTATAGCAAGTTAAAACCAGATTTTCATTAGCAGGTAAAGATTAGCAATGAGATAAATTAGAAAAAAATGACTTCTGATATTAAAGATACACTTCAACAACGCTGGGAAAGCCAACAAGCATCATCGGCTGGTTCTGTCAAAAATACCACAGCAAACCACCATCTGTCACATACTAATTGAAGAGGAAGTTCCATAAAGCTCAGGAATCACTGACATGCTTACGAAAGAAAACCGGCTCACAGTCTACTCTGCAATGATACAACATGCAGGCAAATCAACCCCACGGAAGTTTAACACGCACCCCGCACCTTCCAAATCAGGACACAGACATTACTTTCTAACGGGCCAGGTTTTGCTCACAGTTCCGCGCCCATCGCCCCACTGCAGTTAAAACCATGCTCACACCGGCTGCACACGTGTAGCTGCGGAGAAAATCAGGTTTTCGAATGCCGTACAGGGGCTTTTCACCATGTGGCTCTCATTGGCTTAAATCGGTGAAGCCATCCCTGAGCATATAAATTGGCCTCTACCAAGTAGCCCCTAACTCGGTTTCAGCATTGATGGCAAGGTGGGGCAGAGCTTTTACTGCACTGAGTGGGAGTCTAGTACCCACCACAGCCTACCTCTCCCACCATGGCTGCCTACCCAGCCCGGAGCCATTATTACTCACACCCACCAGCTGGGAGAGAGTCGCTGCTCAACCAGTAGCCCTGCTCCCCACCCCTCATGTTAGCCTCCAGCAATTAGGAGAGATCTACTGTCAAGACAAGGAGACCCAATCCAGGCCCATTACCAAAGAGGACCTGCTCACCACCCAACCAGCCACCTCCAGCCCAAAGAGCACAAGGTGGCCTGCTGTCCTCACTCCTGACAGAAGAGACCATAGGACAACCTTCTGCCACCCTTTCTGCTGCCAAAGACCTGCTCTCAGGTAGGGAACCGCACAGCGGAGCATCGGAGTAACAAGGTGGATCAAGGGCTGCAGGGTGTTGGGAAGAGTGTGGTACACAGGGAAGGAGTCTCCGACCGAGGTGGATGTTTATTGAGGGAGCCCCTTAGTGAAACGTTAGCAGCGCCTCACTGGTCATCAGCTTTCCACGTGGTGCTGAGTTCTGTGGGGCGCTGGGAGTCAGGCCGGGCCTGCAGAGCTGTAGCAGCTGGGTGCTCGCTAGGACTTAGGGTCTCCAACAAATGCAGATATACCAGCTGAAGAGCAGCAGCAAAGCAGCCTCAGCAAAGCGTGCTGGCTTCCCATGCAGACCCAGCCTTCGGACGGCAGCGGCCAGTCCACGCCGATTACCCGTACCCAACACGGAGGCGCCCTGCAGGGCGCACAGCGTCAGTGCCGGGGCTGAAGAGGGCAGCATTCCTTACGTTCGCCGCGGTGTCTGCCTCCAAGAAGGGGCACGCACAGAGGGAGGGCTCTGGGGAGCCCCCTGCTGGCCATATCCCCTTGAGCCATGAAGTAGCACCAACAGAACCAGCCGCCTTGCCATCAGAGCAATAGCAACGACATTTTGCCCACTCTCTATGCAGGTGCATTGTGGGAGGGGAAAGACTTCCCTGGCTCCTTTCTCCACCGCAAATGCACCTCCACAAGACACAGCAGAATACTGCACCTTCACCTCTGAACACTTCGTCCACCTAGCTGTTCATCCCAGCTCCCGTGCCCTGAGGTCTAGGTCACCGGGACATCTGGGGAACAGGCAACATATGCCATGGTTTCATGTATAAGGGCATCAACCTCTGTAGGACACAGTGGCTGAAGTAAATGGTAACTTATAATAATACTTCGCACTCTTTCAGCCTTTCATCCATGGCACCTCGCCAAGGCACCTCACAAACACTCATGAATAAGCCTCACAACAGCCCTGTGAGGAAGGAAAGCATTCCCCCCCCCTTTTTACAGAGTGGGAAACTGAGGCAGGGAAATTAAGGGATGTCTCCAGGTCACCTAGCACCGGTCTAACACTTGACATTTTCATTGTGTTTTAACAGCTGTTAACTAACCTGGTTGAAAATTCTAGTGTAAACACAACATGAACATTTGTTCCTAGACACAAATACTTCTCACTAGTCATCCCTAGGCTGCATCCTGGGGTTCAATAGAACTGACGACGAGCTTCTGTGTCCTGTCGAGGCTAGAATTTATACTTGTGTTAGTTAACATGAGAGAAAGCAGAAGAAAGAATTCAAGCGTAAACACTGCCAGACTTCCAGTAAGTGAGTCATGAATTGATTCCTAGACCTCTTCTTAAAGTAGTAATCCACAGATTGATTAAATAGCTCAGTGAAATTCACTAACCATTCACTTCTTAGCATACTGGAAATCAGAGATTACCAGCTAACCAAGCATAAATTATAAGTGTGTCATTGTACACAATGAAGTGGAGGAGAGAGAGGGGAAATTGCCATTCAGGCTCTGTGACGCTTTGTGGAACTTTTCACACGTGCAAGGAGAACACAATCCTAAGGCTAGCTGATCCATATCCAGGCAGGGTGTCTGGAGAGAGAGAGGGGCTGATCTGCGTGAAAACGTATCACAGATAAACTTCACAGGACAAGGGGGATCATAACATCACTATAGGATCTGATCAGCACAGAACCAAGCTTATGCAATGTCAGAGTCCACAACAAAACGGACCCTCTGTAAACCGTTAGCATGGAACCGCATTGTAAATTCCCCGGAGCCCCTCCAGCAGACACCGGAGTGAAGGAAACCCACATCCACAGAGCAGCAAAAACATCCAGAATCCTCAGTCATCCCCATTATACTCAAACTATAGAGACCCATATACCCGACAGGTAGCAAAGATATGCAGCCATGGAAAAGTCCCAGCCAGAACAGCTGAATGCTGTCAGCTGAACAGAAGGGGGCAGTTGGCTCAGAGCCAGTTCTGGATTTTGGGGGTCCACTAGTTCTGGGGACTGAACTTCTTGCTTCTTTCCTATAGGCCAGATCCTGCTTCCCCAATCAGAATAATGTCACAAAGGGAGTGAGCCTCAGGGAATTTTTCCCCCTCTGTATGGAGGGGAAATATGCCAAGTTCGTGAGTTCACGGGAGCCTCGATCCCTCAGCATCTCTATACACTTCCTGGCTCCAAACCAGAGTTAACAGCTAGCCAACTACAGAAGCTTTATTCAAAGCAGGCCAAGCAAAAATAAGCTAAATTACAGTCGGAGAGACTTTCATATTACCCAGTTCCATCACCTGGCTGCTAACCTCCCAGACTGTTAGAGCAACGTCCGACATGCTGAACTATGTGTGTCTAACCAGACCAGCTCTCTGTCTGTACCCACCCCAATGCCAGCTGAAAATTGGGAAAGTTAAAAGCCAGTTCAGCTCCGTTTTGGATTTATGTTTAACAAAAGAAATGCAATAGAAGTTTCTCAACTCCCACAATGCGCATTCATACTCACCCCCCAGTAAACAGTGTGGGCATTAAAAAACACTTGTACCGAGTCTTTCACATTAAGCTTAAAGCAATGTCTGAGCTTCAGCCAACTTAACTTTCCTCAATTTCCAACTTCAGTCGGTCTGTGCTTAGGAAAGACCCAGGAGTGAGACTAAAGAGGTTTTCCCAATCAGCATAGAGCTGTATTTGCCAAACAGGCATTGGGGAATATGCTTAGCATCTGCCCTCACGATGCATCATGATAGCCAATATTATCAGCTTCCAAAGTAAATCTAATTCACTACAAGGTAATTTAAAGGAGGGCTGCAGAGGCAAAGAAGAGCGAACTTTTCACATCATCTTCAATCTCTTGCAAATCTTTCTCCCTTTAGGCCAAATTCCAGCTTTGCATATGTATAGGTAAGAACCTCAGCGGGAGATGCAGATGCAAGGCAGAGGGTAGACTTGAAGGATAAATCCTGGGGCCTAATTCACTTGCAAACTTGGGAGCAGCAGCGTTGAAGTCTATGGAGTGATGAATTCCCTGCCCTTAGCCCATGTACCCTGTAATAATGGGAAATTCAATTCTGCAGCAAGGCCCCCAGTTTTGAAATAATTAGCTGTGTTGACATTTGTCATCTTGCAGTTTCAGAATTAACTCGCTGAAACAGACATGAGAGTCCACCACTTTCAGCATTGTTTCAGGCTGTCTGCAGACTTAGGCAGACAACGCTACATCAGTTTACACCGCCTTTGTTGTTGTAGGGCTTTCTTCTGAACCACAAGTGCCAGAAACAACTGTCTTTAAAAAAAGGAAGGGACACCGGAACCCAATTCTGTGTTAAACTCTGGAGCTGGGGAATCATGTAATCTTAAAGCCCTGGTTAAAAATGTGGCATTATTCTGTTACTCTGACTCAAGAAGCAAACACAGCAGAAAAAGTAGAGAAAACGTTTTCCCATAAGAAACAGTGGAAGCTCTCCCTGTTTCAGAGCATCATGCAGATTAGAGGCAAAGGTAGACTCTGATAATACTGAAGTCAATTACCCTCCCCCACTCCACTTTATATTTCAGATTACCTCCCTCCCACACAGCCTTGTTGTCATTTCACTTTTCTTATGGTAAACGACTGATAAAACATGAAATTGCAGGTGTAGAATCTGTGCTTTATGCGAACAGAATGCATCCTACATACTGTTTAAGATTCCTGTTTCTCTTGTGGTCCTCGTTGGGGCTGCAGCTCCTTGAATGGCTTTGAGTGATAATATTATTCATTTTCTGGACATCAGAATACAAGCTTACTATGTAATAACAGCTCTCAAATAGTATCTCCTATAACCACAGCTATAAACACGTTACTCCCTAAAGAGGCTGAAAGGACGTGTGTGTGTGTGTTGTGACAGGGTCAGGCCAGATGGCTACAAGAGAGTGCTAGAAGGCAGATATATTAGCCCCAGGTTAAGTAGGTCCCTTTTCCCTGGGTAAGGTAACAGGGAAGGTTCCAGAACAATCAGGAACTTTCTGGAAACAATTAAGGCAGACAGGCTAATTAGAACACCTGCAGCAAATCAAGAAGCAGCTAGAATCAATTAAGGCAGGCTAATCAGGGCACCTGGGTTTAAAAAGGAGCTCACTTCAGTTTGTGGTGCATGTGTGAGGAGCTGGGAGCAAGAGGCACAAGAAGCTGAGAGTGAGAAGGCGTACTACTGGAAGACTGAGGAGTGCAGGCATTATCAGACATCAGGAGGAAGGTCCTGTGGTGAGAATAAAGAAGGTGTTGGGAGGAGGCCATGGGGAAGTAGCCCAGGGAGTTGTAGCTGTCACGCAGCTGTTACAGGAGCCACTGTAGACAGCTGCAATCCACAGGGCCCTGGGCTGGAACCCGGAGTAGAGGGTGGGCCCGGGTTCCCCCCATCCCTCCAACTCCCTACTTGATACCAGAGGAGTTGACCTGGACTGTGGGTTCCACCAGAGGGGAAGGTCTCTGGCCTGTTTCCGGATCCACTAGGCGGATCATTAGAGACTGCAGGGATTGTTCTTCTTTCTTTTCCCCATGCTGGCCAGTGATGAGGCTAACTGAGTGAACAGCAGATTTGAGCCATGAAAGTGGCCAAACTGAGGGCTGCCGTGAACCTCTGAGGTGAGCAAATCCACCAATAAGCACAGGACCCACCAAGGCAGAGGAGGAACTTTGTCACAATATATACACACAACGTTGCCAACCCTCATGATTTTGTCACAAGTCTCATGATATTGGATGCTTTCCTTGAACCCTCTGCACTTGCAGTCAAGCAACTGTGTGAGAATCTCAGTTTTCATTTTTAAAAAAAAGTTTCTTCCCCTGGTGGTTGGGGGAAAGTGCCTAAAATGTATCCCACGGCCAGCCTAAAAAGGTCAGAAATTATGGGGTGGGAAAGAATCCCACATTTTTTATCCTTTTCAAAATCTCATGATTTGGAGTGGAGGCTGACACAACTGTTTCAACACTGAGAGCAGCCCAAATCATGGTCCCAGGCCTTCAACGGGACCCACACAAACTCATCCTTGTTCCCGTGTAGAGTCCCACAGACTTTCCAAAAGCAGGTGTAAAGGTCCATCCGCACAGAGCGGAATGCAGGACTGGGACCTGTGTTACCGGAGAGCGATCTGCCCAGTTTCCCCAGACTTCATTTACATAGTGTGGAGAATTGATGCATCACCGCTGTGTTCGTGCACTTACACTCACGCTGCCTCTCTAAAGCCCAGTCCTTCAGGAAAATAGGAGTTTTGCCGTTGACTCCACAGAACAGGATCAGACTCTATAGAACTGTTTTGTTTTAATTGCACATTCCCACAAACATCCTTTTCTGGCTCATGCAAGTGTTCCTTTGCATCACCAACCACTTTTACTACAGAACCTAATCATCTCTCCCCATGTTCTCCAATAAAAAAAAAATCCAGCCTAATAAATTCAGCTACGCTATGCAAAGGAATCGAGACAAACAGAAGGAGACTGTTAGATCTTTGTGTTAGAGTGTCTTCTTTGCCAGGCCTAGCTCCAAGCACATAGATGGCCCTTAAGAGATAATGAATGACATGTGTCTTCAGTTCTGGGACTGGGTGTGCTCTCTGTCACGATGGGGAAAAGCAGTGCCCATAGGCCCTGACCTTTTCCCCTGGGAATCCATTAAAGGATTATGCTGAAAAGAAATAAAATCTCCCCCAAAAGCAAACCCTTGGAAGGTTTATCAGCAAATTATAGAATCACAAAAGTGTAGGACTGGAATGGACCGCAGTAAATCATCTAGCCCAGTCCACTGCACTCAATGCAGGACTGTACAATAACTAGATCGTGGGCCATCAAAGGGAGCTCTGTTAAGGCACAAGGGCAGCCCATGGCCTAAAGTTACTGGGTCAAGTCACACCTGCTTTTCATCAGTGTAGCACATCCACATTAAGGGTTCACACTGATGTAACATCATCGATGTAGTCAAACTAGTAAATTTTTGAATGGAGACCTAAGTGACTCAGGAAGGGCAACAAGCAAGGAAAACAAGCAATCATACACAATTGTATACACATCTGCTGCTTTTTTTTAATACTGTAAATAGATCAATCAAGAGTTGATCATGCCCAGCTGCCATTCAACCTACCCATCATTAACTGGCTGACCTGGAACCATTCTGAGGCTTCAGTGCAGCAATTTGTAAAATGCTGATGGCTTCTACTGCGTGACTATACCAAACATGCAGGTGACTCGGAGCCTGCATAATCAATGCGAGGTTCGTCTTGGCGCATCACTGCCAGTCACAGAGGTTCCAAAACAAGTCACAACTTTCTGACCATCACGCAATCTATGAGCAAATAAACTGCAGCCTGATTTATACACCCGAAGCCCAACAGAAGGCCCACCAAAAGCATAAGGCAGAGTATTGCAAATACAAACAAGAGGGAGTCCTGCAGCAACACTGGCCAATGGAAGCCTGACAAAGGGGCTAGCATCCGATCACACACTTTTGCTTATTCCTTTTCGACAGTGTTCCCGCAACAAGAAAGGGCATGTCAGAGACACAAGGGGAAGCAGTGATTACTGTAAAAATAAGACACCCTTCTACATGCATAGTACAATCCATCAAAGCAAGCGTTATTCAGTGCCTTTTAAACAACAACCATCCAGCACTTAGGATGAAACCTACTAGAGACTTCTAACAAGAATTCACTTTAGTGAACTGTCTGCCTAGTATTTAGGCCCCAGTTCTGTAAACAGCTACACCTGTTTGATATTATGTATGTGAATAAAGTTAAGCACGTGCATAGGTGCATTCAGGATCCTGGCTTTAGAGTGGGAGGGCCCAGGTTATTCCCCCCCCCCAAACTAGTTCAGTTCTGTCAGCCATTACATTGCACACCTGTATCCGAAGTGTCACCCCCACCGCTCCGCTGGGTGCAAGGAGCATGGTATGTGGAAGGCATGAGAATACAGTACATTTATTTGTGAGCAACCTGAAGATGCAGAAGTTTGTCCCTTTGGCTTGGTAAAAAAAAATCCGTCTTTAGGAAGCATTTTTGAAGGCATGCTCTAAATTAGGCAGGAAAATCGCTGCTGGACAGAAGAACTAGATGAGGGAGAACAAACAGGCCGGGTCAAAGAGACTAGGGGCTGCAGGTGGATTCTGGGTTTGAGTTTCCAATATGATTTTTGGCTTTCTTGAGTTTAACAATACTCCCCCCCCCTCCGATGTTTTCACACCTCCCCTTCCCAAGCCCCGCGCCCGTCCGGGCAGGTCAGCCCCCTCCTAGCACTTCAAACGGCCACAGAAGCAGTCCCCATGGCCGGTATTAAAGCTCCTGCCAGGTTTGGGCTTGGACTGCTGCCATCGCTGGGGGTAAGGCGCGAACGAACCGGGCAGAGAGCGACTCGCGTCCCAGCAGCAGCCCCGTGACCCCGGCCACCCCACGGAACTTTCGCTCGCTGCGGCACCGCGGCTCCGCCCGGCAGGACCCCGGGGCTGGGGGGCAGGGAAGAGGAGTCGGATCCCGGGGGGCTGAGGCGAAGCAGGGGGCGCCAGGCCGGCTGCGCACGGAGGGCGAGCCGGGGAAGGGGAGCGGTCGCTTACCGGCGACGCTGGAGTCGAGGCGGGCGGCGGCTTGCAGCAGGCAGTAGTAGCGCTCCATTTCCACCTCGGAGATCCGGATGCGCTCCGGCGCGGGGCGCGCCAGGGCCATGCCCGAGGCCGGGCGCTCCGGCGCGGGGCTCGCCAGGGCCGAGCTCCGCGGGGAGGGGGATGCAGGTGAGTTGGTCCCCGCTGCCAGCCAGCCGGTCTCCCTGCTAGTGCCGGGCTGGACTCCCCATGCTCCCCCCAGCCGGGAGCCAGCGCCGGGATCGCCCCCGAGATTCGCTCCCCGGCTGCTGCTTGCCCGGCTCAGCCTGGCCCCTCGCCTCCGCGGCGGGCAGCGCCAGCCCCGGGCCGAGCCGCGCCTCCGGCGCTCCGGGCAGCCTGGCCTGCGCGCCCAGCACTGCGGAGCCGCCGGCTGCCCTGCTAGCCCAGCAGGGCCGCTCCCTCCAGCCCGAGCGCACGGGACCTTGGCTGGGAGTTTCCCCCGCTGGGGACGACTCGGGAACGCCTCGCCCTGCAGCGGCCGGGCACGGGGCCGTTCCACCCTCCCCGGCGCCTCCCGGAGGAGCGGCTGGCGAGGGGCAGGGGGCTGAGCCCGGCCCCCAGCCCTGCTCTGCCGCTGCCTCCCGGGCTCGCTGCTGCGCTCAGGGCGCAGCGGGGCTCTGCGCTCACGGGGTGGCCGGGATGCGGGTAGCCTTCCCCACGTACCGCCCAGCGGGACGGCGAGAGTCGGGTACGCGAGCCAAGCTGGGCCATCGCCAAGGATGGGGACCCCCTCCCTTCTCTCCAGCGGGCAGAAGGCAGCAGGGACCTGCCCTTTACCCTCCACCCCAGCTATTCCTCGCCTGGCAGCAAGCACTGGCTTTCCCCTGCTCTAAATTAGGCAAGCCCCCCAGGGGGGAATCCTGGCTCCGCTGAAATCAGTGGGAGCTTTCCTATTGTCTTTAAAGGGACCAGGAGTTTATCAAAGCCGGCTTTATCAAAGCCATTGGCTGTGAGGGCGGAGATATTTCACAGCCTGCTGCTGCCCATCAGCCTTCACTGCCCAGGCCCCATGATGGGTGATAATCTGGGTTACTGGAATAAGGGACCGGGGTGTTAAATGTCCAGTGAACTTAAGTCTTCTAGAAAGTAACACAAGAGGCTTTGTTTGGTGGCCACAGGTTGGATGCAGGTGCCCTGACCTGCCTCAGTGGGCCTCAGCCCTTCCTGGAGAGGCCCTTTGGGTCTGAGGAGGTAGTTGAGTCACCTCATCCTTACTCTTCCTTCTGGTTCTCAGCTGAGGCCATCAGCCAGAAAGCCAGTTGCCACCTGCATCGCCACTATGTCATACCAACCACTGCATCTTAAAGCAAGCCTTGCAATTCCTAGCACAGTAAGGTGGTCAGATCAGGCTTGAGCCATTGCCTGGGCTTAGAAGTGCCTCTTCCCTGTTAAGGCTATTGGCCCAAGCAGCATCTCCTCTCAGCTGTGTGAAATCATCCAAACCTGATGGCCCCCTTTGGGCCCTTTTAAATTACACTCTGCAGCAGGCTGAAAGGGACAGGGTCAGTTCCTGGACAAGACAAATAATACTATTACCTCCCTAGCTGTTCCTTCCCATCTACATTTTCAAAGCAGCATGTTCGATCTGAGCTAGAATTTTGTCCAGCTCTGTTTAAAACCAAAGTCTTTTTGTATTTGGTCGCCGGGCTCCAGCACGGTTGCCTGAAACAGAGCTGGCGCAGAATTGTTTGGTCTCAGAAACATGTTAAACCAGCAGTGTGCTTTAGCAGCTAGGGCTGACCCCTGTCAGCTTCCATGATCAGATGTCAATGGCTAACATCCTGCCAGCTCATGCAGATCAGAGGCTACTGTGATGGGATACTCTAAAGGGAAACAGCTGTTTTTAATTATGTCAATTTCCCATAAAACCATAGAATATCAGAGTTGGAAGGGACCTCAGGAGGTCATCTAGTCTAACCCCCTGCTCAAAGCAGGACTAATCCCCAATTTTTGCCCCCATCCCTAAATAGCCCCCCCCCAAGGATTGAACTCACAACCCTGGGTTTAGCAGGCCAATGCTCAAACCACTGAGCTATCCCTTCCCCCTTTGGCCTAGCCCTTTGCCTTCCAGCATTTAGGGCTAGTCATTATTTAGGCAGGCTATCAGATTAGGGTGCAAACTCTGGCAAGAGTCATATTTACAGGGCTTCCATGGTTGTTTAACATTTGTCTAATTTTATAAGAAAAATTTCCCCACAAATGTCATAGTTTAGTTACCAGTTCAACCAATGCTTTCTCCTTGTTTCTAACACAGCAGATGCCATCCTGGCTGTCTCTTCTTTCTCGTTGTTCGGCTAGAGGTATCATCACTGATGTCAGGACTGTGCACAGTTCTAGCAACAGCATGAAATCATAGTTGCTGCCCAACAAGCAGAAAGAGTGCAATGCATGGAGTTTGTGTAGGACCTACCAAAATATGTTTGTAAAAAAATTAACAGGGAATTGGAGGGTCAGAAAATGATTAAGGGGAGATTCATCCGTTCAAATCCTGCCTAGGCTGGTAGAGAGATAAAATGTTACCAGCTGCTGATTGGGGATAGGGTGGATCTAAGAGAGTTGATGATCTCAATACAGTTCCAAAATTGATACACATCACATACAAAACAGTCCACTCTTATTTGACATCAATTTTCTCTTTAGTGGCCGGTCTCAGCAGAGAGGCCATGAATTAAAGGAGCATGGAGATGAACCCATGTTCCCATCCTAGGGCAGTCCCTGCAGGTCAGTCTGACTCTGCTTGCACAGCTGTTGTATGTTATGCAAAGAAAATGAGCATGTCAGGTTCCAGCAAGGGTTAAGTTAATACCTTGTGTAAGCATTCCATCTCTAAGGGGCTTGTGTGTGAGAGGGCGCCCTTACTTGTGAATGAAGAGTATCTAATTTAAAAGGAGAGAGATTTAGAATCCAAGAGCCTTCAGATAATACTGTGTTTGCGCTAGTCTTGGGCCTCCACTCTGGGGTTCTCATTTAAAAATATCTTTCCAACGTGCTAGGGTATTCCAAACTAAGGAAAGTTTCCCAGATGGGTTCAAAATGCAGATTTGCCAGGCAATCTAGCCCCTGAGTCAGATTCTCTCTCCTACAACAAGGTTATAAGACCACTGTCTTGTTAAGGATGTTTTCAGTGATGCTTTAGTGTTTTCCCTGGGAAATTAACTGCTGAGCCTTATTTCTGGGGGTTTTGTTTGTTTGGGCAGTGCAGGGGCTGATATTTCACAGTCAATCAGAACCCAGGAAGCGCCCCTCTCTAGTTCAGTGTGTTGTGTAATTGTACTTAATTTTTTAACATTGACACGACTGACAGCGAACGCCAACCTAATAGTTCAGTGAATGGAGACTCCTGTCTGGCTGTGGAGTGCTGGATCTGTTTATGTTCTTCAGGGCCTTCAAGGAGAGGATACACTCACCTCTTCTAAAGCAACCCCAGCAATTGCAGAGTGGAGAGAGATTAAAAATAGTCAACGCGTGCAAAGCTAGGGACTCAGACATGGTGCAGCTGTCGAATAGCCAAGGAGCTGTAGATCAATAACTTATTACAGTAAAGCCATTGCCCCACTTCCACACCACCTCAGTTGATGCAGAGATTAGCAGCAGCCCCTTGCTGTGTGATTGGTTTCAGAGTAGCAGTCGTGTTAGTCTGTATCTGCAAAAAGAAAAGGAGGACTTGTGGCACTTCAGAGACTAACCGATTTATTTGAGCATAAGCTTTTGTGAGGTACAGCTCACTTCATTGGATGCATGCAGTGGAAAATACAGTGCGGAGATTTTATATACACAGAGAACATGAAACAATGGGTGTTACCATACACACTGTAACAAGAGTGATCAGGAAAGGTGAGCTATTACCAGCAGGAGAGCGGGGGGAGAAAAAAATTTTGTAGTGATAATCAAGGTGGGCCATTTCCAGCAGTTGACAAGAACGTGTGAGGAACAGTGGGGGCGGGGAGGGGGAATAAACATGGGGAAATAGTTTTACTTCGTGTAATGACCCATCCATTCCCAGACTTTATTCAAGCCTAATTTAATGGTGTCCAGTTTGCAAATTAATTCCAATTCAGCAGTTTCGCATTGGAGTCTGTTTTTGAAGTTTTTTTATTGTAATATTGCCTCTTTCAGGTCTGTAATCGAGTGACCAGAGAGATTGAATGTTATAATTCTTGACGTCTGGTTTGTGTCCATTTATTCTTTTACGTAGAGACTGTCCAGTTTGACCAATGTACATGGCAGAGGGGCATTGCTGGCACATATCCTATGGGTAGATGTGCAAGTGAACGAGCCTCTGATAGTGTGGCTGATGTGATTAGGCCCTTTGATGGTGTCCCCTGAATAGATGTTCATTTTACTTCACCACAGAAGGTGTCTCTCTGCAAGTGGGAGCCACAGGACATGGCTTGACTGGCTCAGCACCAGAGAGTTCTCCTGCACCGACCTCCAGTATTTTGTGAGATGCTGCAAATGTCTTGATGTCTATGGCCAGTGTTTAGTTACACATGCCCAGGCACCTAGCAACATTGATATTGACCAGCTCTGCTGCCATCAAACCCAAATGAGAAAGCCCAGTAAGAGCAAGCTCTTCTAAGCCTGAGCCATCAGTCCCGGCTCTTTTTTATTGGATACAGATACCTTCGCGCAACCCCAGGAGACGTCAGCAGCCAGATACAACTGACAGATGCAAAGCATGTAAGAGAAAACACTGGGCACAACTTCCATTCAGTGTCCAGGGGGGTTTCTGGTGAAACAGAAGGCAAGGTTTGCCCATTAAGGATTTAGTGTTTACGTGTTGCATGGGTAGCTAGACTGCCACGCAGCCCTAGCAATGTAGCCATGCACAGACATGATTGGCCCAAAATATCACGAGCCAGTTTCCAGGGGAAACCTCTTATGCGTAGGTCAAAGAACACACAGGTACACCTTTTCCTCAACAGTATTCCCTCACATTGCTGCATTACAGCAAAATCTTCTCTTTTACATACTGTAGTTATTTTTCAAGCCCTCCATACACTTGCCATCTCTCCAGCATGCTGCGGCAGTGATGGATTTCCAGAGGAGGCAAAGTCTGGGTTGATCCTATTTTGCACTGGCTGATGAATGGACACTTAAACAGAAGCTACCAGTCCTGTTCTTCTGGCTGAAGAGGCTCTCCGTCCCAGGGCATGATCCCACAACATGCTAAGTGATATGGTGCTCAGCACCTTGCAAGATGGGGCCCCTGGGATGATGTTCTTTGACTGCACTGGAAGGGAACAAGGCTCCACAGGGAGCAGGACAGATCTCATTCCCTTGGAAAGGTTATGTTAGAGTTTCCACAAGACCCCTCTACTTTCCGAGTTTTATTCCATGTGGGCTGACAGCAACAGACCATCGGGGAGTGGGAGAATTTCCCCATTAATAATTTCAGCTCATACTTCAGTAAAACCCAGTTCTGACAAAGGCCAACATAGCCTGTATGGGACTGATGCTATTTGGTGAAAAAACGCAGCAGAAATCCCTGTTCAATCAAACAAGTCGCTCTTTACATGTTGCCTTTTAAACAAACCCAGACATGTAACTCCCCATGCCACTGTAAGCTCCTTCTGAGGCTGATCTGAAGAACCAGAGACCGTTCCCGAACATAGCTCTGTTTTGGAGCAACAGCCATTCTCCCTCTTGGAAAGGCTTCAGTTTTTATTGCTCCCGCTTCTGACTGCTGCTCCTTCCAACTGTGTGGCCAGGCTGAAAAGCCAGGAACTCAGATGCGGAATTTCCTTTCAAATGCCCCAGGCCCTCTGCTCTGTCAGAAGCTGCTCTGTTAGACCCAGAGAAACGCCTGCACTTAAGGAAGAAATCAATTGGCTGAACTCTCTGCATTGCCCTCTTCTGCAACTGGCAGCCTTAGGCTTCGCCTGGCCCAGGGAATTTTGGCATGCTTATCACTGAGTGGATTCCCCTGGTATGCTGGTAACTCACCACTGTTTCTACACACAGCACTGGTCCCAGCAGAGCATAGGCAATTGTACTGCTATCATGCACTGGGCTCACCACCCTCATCAGTCTCCACTGGGCCGGATTCTCTTTGTAAGGGATAGCGATAGGCAACCCCTCACCCCCACGTCCTCTGAGCATCCTCCGGCTGTGCCCAAGTCCCTGTTCACAGAACTCCCCGATCCGCTATTCCCAAAGGAGCAGTCCACACCAGTTTGTTAGATTCAACTCAGAATCACCACATCACTTAACACATAGCACTTTATAGAGACAAGAAGAAGAAGTTTATTATCAAAGAACTGAGATTCGAGTGAACGAGAGTGAGAATACTGGAAACAAGTGGTGACACATTAAACAAAATCGTAACACACTTTCTAGAGCCTACACATAAACAACAAGGCATTCCCCTATCTCCTACAAGATAGCTTACCCCTGTCATTTCCCCAGGATTTTCAACCAGTTTGGCTGCAGTCCCTTCTTATGAGATCAAGGCTGCTGGCCGCTTGTCTTGACAGATGGACGGAATGAGGGTGTGCCTCTGTACTGCTTAGTTGTATTCCCAAAAGTTCATTGTCCTTATGTAAATAGGGCTCTCTCTCTCCTGCTGGGTCACTTCTGCCTGTAAATTTCCTCTCTTTGAAGATTTCACAATCCTTCATTAGCATTTGACTCATATAGTAAATGGAGGCCCACTGTGAACCAGACAATATTTAATTTACATGGAAGCAGGCAGCTAGAAACACAATTCTTGCCTGAAAGAAAACCAACTTTTTACCCTTCAGGTGACCAGTCTCGTGACAGACCTTAAGAACATATTTTTCAGTGTATACACATAACTCCTTATACAACATCCATTTTGCCATTATTATGATGACCAATGGGACAGAGGCTTTCATCAGAGCCCCTCCATGACATTCCTTTGGTGAATCCAGAGTTGCCCTCTGCCTGTTGGCATCCATGGTCTTTGGGTCACAGTGACCTATGTAGTAGTGGGGAGACTGACGCCTCAGTCCCATCTTGTGCCCTGTGACAGCTGCTGAAGTTTAGGAAGCTCCAGCTACAGTCCTTCTACCCTGGTTTCCAACTAGCAGATTCACATAATTCAGGAAATCAGTTGCTACGTTCCTGTTTATCACCCCTATCTCATCCACAACCATTGGTTCTGTACATTGGTCTCTGGCCAAATCCCAGCCCAAGGCCTTCCCCAGGTGACCATTAGCAGGTTTAAGGCCCTGGGATGCGCACATAGATGATGGATTATTTGATGCTGGTGCTTCCTAGGAAAATATCCACAAGCACTAACAGCCCCACAGAGCAGCAGGGCAATCTAGCACTTTCACGCCCAGAGCTAGAGCGAAGAGTTTATATTTTAAGCAATCCTGGAAACTGGAAAAACAGTTTCAATTTAGTTTGGAACTGACCCGAAGTGAAAGGGATATGTTCATTGCTGGTATAAGTATATTGACATCAAAGAGCTTATACCAGGGATGAACTACCTTTTACATACCCAGCAATTTCAGCAGAGTTTAAAGTGCATCAGATACGTAAGCTCACTTGTCTACAGTTTACCAGTGTCTTAGCAATAAGTCAGGGGACAGGGAAATTACCTGGTCCCCAGTGAACAAGAGGCTAGCTTCAGTTCATCTTCCCTAGAACCTACCACGGAGAAGCAAAGGTGAAATCCTGACCCTACTGAAGTCAATGGCAAATAGCAAATAACCATCTGGCCACCACACCTCACACCTTAGAATCATAGAATATCAGGGTTGGAAGGGACCTCAGGAGGTCATCTAGTCCAACCCCCTGCTCAAAGCAGGACTGATCCCCAACTAAATCATCCCAGCCAGGGCTTTGTCAAGCCTGACCTTAAAAACTTCTAGGGAAGGAGATTCCACCACCTCCCTAGATAACACATTCCAGTGTTTCACCACCCTCCTGGTGAAAAAGTTTTTCCTAATATCCAACCTAAATCTCCCCCACTGCACCTTGAGACCATTACTCCTTGTTCTGTCATCTGCTACCACTGAGAACAGTCTAGAGCCATCCTCTTTGGAACCCCCTTTCAGGTAGTTGAAAGCAGCTATCAAATCCCCCCTCATTCTTTTCTTCTGAAGACTCAACATCCCCATTTATGAAGATATTGAACAAAACCGGACCCAGGACCGACCCCTGGGGCACTCCACTTGATACCGGCTGCCAACTAGACATGGAGCCATTGATCACTACCCATTGAGCCCGACAATCTAGCCAGCTTTCTATCCACCTTATAGTCCATTCATCCAGCCCATACTTCTTTAACTTGCTGGCAAGAATACTGTGGGAGACCGTGTCAAAAGCTTTGCTAAAGTCAAGGAACAACACGTCCACTGCTTTCCCTTCATCCACAGAGCCAGTTATCTCATCATAGAAGGCAATTAGATTAGTCAGGCATGACTTGCCCTTGGTGAATCCATGCTGACTGTTCCTGATCACTTTCCTCTCCTCTAAGTACTTCAGAATTGATTCCTGGAGGACCTGCTCCATGATTTTTCCAGGGACTGAGGGGAGGCTGGCTGGTCTGTAGTTCCCAGGATCCTCCTTCTTCCCTTTTTTAAAGATGGGCACTACATTAGCCTTTTTTCTGTCATCTGGGACCTCCCCCGATCGCCATGAGTTTTCAAAGATAATAGCCAATGGCTCTGCAATCACATCTGCCAACTCCTTTAGTAGCTGGGGTAAAATCTTTTAAGTAGCTGGGGTAAAATCCCTGTTGAAGTCAATGGCTAAGGCGTTCAGCTACAATCTTGGAGGTTGTAGGTTTATGCCTTATTGGATCGCATATGGAAAGGCTGCTCCAGTTCATCCAGATGTAAAACTGGTACCTGGTCAATAGGATTAGGGAAGTCAAAGGCAATTGGATGTGATGCCGGCCACATCACTCCTTTGCATACCAGCGGCTATGGAAACTGCCATGCTTTAAACCGCATCAGCCATCTGTGGCTTGGGGCAGACTGACGTAAAGAGGGGAGGCTAACCCCTTTGGGAAGGTTGGACTCCATGCCCGAGGACTGAGTTGGAACCCTGCTTAGGTTCATTTACTTTACTTGCTTGATATAAATACTAGTACATGAGGGGGGGAAATATGCTGTTGCAGTCTGCTGCAGAGTCAGCTCACCACTTTAGATCCCACTATTTCAAAAGTTTCAAAGCGAGCCTGAAATCAGATTGTAATGTTTCCACAAGCAGCTGCAGGAAGGCCACCTTTTCTCTCTCTCACACACATGCACACGGAGATGCAGATGGATGTTTTTGCCCTTATCGCACTGAAACAAACAAATATGGAGTGAGGGGTGTGAAGGCCTGGTGTATATGCAAGCGGGCTTTGACGTTTTGAAAACTTGTCCTTAAAAGTCCTTATTAAAAAAAAAAAAAGAAAGGTCTGAACATTAGGAAATGCCCATTATGTCTCATTTCAAAAACTTCTCTAATTCATAGAGTTAGAATTTAAGGCCAGAGAGACCACTAGATCATCTGGTCTGACCTCCTGTATTGCACAACCCACCCACACCACCCAGCACCCCAACAGCAAACCCAACATCAGAAATAAGAGCAACATAAATGAGACCCTCAGAAGACCAGACTATTATGCGCCCCAGGCACTGCATAGGAGGGACCAAGGTGCACCAGTGCCTGAGGCCCCCGCAATAGCAGGGAAATGATTAAATGAGATACACCCAGAGAATCCTGGCAAGTGACCTGCACTCACATAATGCAGAGGAAGGTGAACACCCCTCCCCCTCCCCCCCGAGGGTACCTGTCAGTCTGACCTGGAGGAAAATTCCTTCCTGACCTCACATACGGTGAGCAGTTAGACCCTGAGCATGTGAGCAAAAACCATCCAGCCAAGCACCTGAGGGGGAGAACGCTCAGTACCCCTGCCCGCCTTAGCCATTAAATAGATATTTTAAACGTTATCGCGATGGTTCAGAGCTTTCTGAAGTATTTAGCAATTCACATAAGTCTCACACCACTAACTTTACTCCCACTCTGTTCCTGCCACTCTTTATAGCCAATTCAGATAAAAAGCCTTTGCAATTGTTCAGATCATTTTACCTATCACTCAGTACAGTATAATATACAGTACAATAGACTATTAAGATTCTCAACATGTATATTTGGTTTCCAATAGTACATGCTACTCCGTAAAGGTTAACTTTAGTTTTAAATAGCTCTGCCATCTGTCCTGTGATGGTTCACAGGAGCTTAATAATTAAAGAGGCAGAAACAGAATTTCTCAAACTTTTTTTTTTTTGACAAACATTTTGAGTCAGACACACTCATCTTAAAAATAAACACACACAGTGTGTGAATTGCTCCAACAATTTGTAATGACACTGAATTTCATTAGCACAAATCCTAACCTGCATTTCATCAACTCCAGGCAGTTTAGAGATCGGGCTCTGATCTTCTCTGCTGTGCTTGTAGCATGGAAGACAAGATTGCTGGGAGCTGAAAACCAGCTGATAGTTTGTTACTCCTTACCCAAGTCCCCAGTATATAACATTGTGCATCAAGGCCAACATTTTCACACTTGGTGCCTAGCTAAGCGGTCTGATTTGCTGAGGAACTGAGCAGCTGCAGTTCCCACTAAGTTGGACCTTTGGGTGCTCAGCACCTCTGAAAATGAAAGTACTTGTGCATCTAAACTCCAGCACCCAGGTTTTTACATTTTGACCCAGGGCATTATTTGTGGATTGGGGATGTGTGTCCACAGCAATAGCTACAGATGTGCAGTGTTTTATTTATTGTTAGTAGAATTACTATTTAGTGGATTGACAAAAGATACAGTAAGGTAGAGGCTACCTACTCTTCCCTTGTGTGTCATTCTTGTTGACAGCAGTGGGAGTTGCCCATGGAGAATTACGTATGGCTCTGTCGACCCAATCCAGTACCCACTGAAGATAGTGGGAGTCTTTCCACTGACTCCCACAGGGGGTGGATCAAGCCCTATGTGAGGAATAAAGTACTGTGTATTACGTGTAACCGGTAACCGACCACACCTCTCCCCATTTACCTCCTGCATTAAGAACTGCATCTTTTGCTTCTATGATAAACCATTTACTTGCTCCTGCAAATGAGGGTTAGGAGCATCCCAGGAGACAGATGAGGCAAAAATATTAATCAGAACAACATACCAAAGTTTATTGATTACTTCAAGCAGAAGTTTCTGTAACGAAAAAGGGCAAGTTGCATTCATAAAAGATAACATTCACATTCAATATCTGTTATATAAAGCAACACATGTATAAAATTGTATTTTAAGTGGGGAGGGGAGGAAGTAAGTTTGCAGTCCCTTTTTTTTTTTTTTTTTTTTTAAAGAAGCTGAAAAATGTTTCTTCTCATCAACTGTGTTTTAGATACACCTTTTTATATGCAACCATATTTAAAAAAAACCCCATAGCTGAGAAGTTGGATGAGTGGCACAACAGTGATACTAATTATATCTTCCACTGGTAGGTAGGTATGCAAATTTGCATTTCAATTTGTATGTAAATCCTGACAATTTATACTATCCTCATACAAAGATTAGTTTATGAAAATGTTCACTAGTACTGCGAGCGAGTCTAGTTACTTTTCTTAACTTTCTGTGTCACTAATCAGTGTGATTAATCTGCAGGGAATTGTTAGAAACACTAACCGGTTTCCTTCAAGATTTTCCACCTATAAGCTCTGACTGACCTTTTAGCTCATTACTGAAATGTGCCGTAACAATACAACTTGTATTGTTTTATATGAACAACAATCACGGTATTACTGTGTTACTGTCAAATTATTGCCATTCTGAGCTATCTAATCTTTGGCAGGACCTCAGCTGCAGGACCTCCCTAATTCCAGAATTAATTCTTCTGTTCTCTCTTATACCACAGGTCCCCAAGAAGCAACAGATGTGGGGTTTGCTAGTTTTGAATCCGGAGGGTCATACCTTTACCTGGTGTACATCAGCATAGCTCTACTGGAGTCCGTGGACCTACACCAATACACTAGCTAAGGCTCTTGCTCAAGATAGCCAGCCTGCATTTCCAACACTCTACAGCTGGTCTTCTAGAGATCTGGTGTTAATTCCAGCCCATCCTTGTGGATCCTCACATCAGTTTTGGTTTCAGATGTACATCTACAGTGAATGGTTCACTCTGCACCACAATTAATTATTTGGAGATGGAAAGAGAAAAATTTGGTTCCAATCAAGCTTACTCTTAAAATGCAGGATAGTTATTCCCCCCTTCCCCTTCCATCAGTACTCCTGAGCACATGCCGCAATCCTGCTCTTGCTGAAGCCAAAAGGAAAAATTCAGCTGGCGTCAGCTGGAGCAGAATTGGATCCCAACAACGCAGAATGCTACACGAAACAAACCAGGAGGGAGGCGGTCCGCGTCGGACTTGGAATGGTCTCAGATCATTGGAAATCTGCCTTTCAGTGCTCACATTTTGAAGATTATGTAAACATACCAACAAACAGAACTGTGCATCGAAGCAGAAAGCTCAGAGTTGGCGAACAGACCATATTGTCAGTGTATCGGGTGGATGTGCCCCTCGTCCTCGAACGTGTAGGCACAACATGTTAGCCATCAACACTGGTGACCAGACAAGAGCTAAGGCTCCCTTCTGGTCCTGTGCGACGAGCCAAAGGAAAAAGGGCCTTGGTTATAGGGACTATGAAGGGGAATGCAATCCCCGCCCCTGTCCTCAGCAAGGAGGGGCTGAGCCGTGGCCACTTTTGCCATGAATGGGGCTGAGCACTCCCCCATCCATGCTGGGTCTTGTGGGTTGGACACCCCACAGCTCCTGAGGCCTGCTCACATTTCCCCCCGCCCCATGTTGAGTAGCACAGAGCAGTCAGGACGTGCAGGGGTGGCAGAAGCCTCTCGCATGCAGTTCCCGCTCCTTCCCCTTGCTTTCCATGAATGGCAGGCTTTGTGTGACTGCTTAGATATAGATGAGGGTTTGCCTGCAATTACTGGGGGTAGGGGGAGAGAACTCGATCCAGCTTCCCCTAAGGAAACGTCCCAACTACTTCAGAGGCAGCAGGAGAGAGGCCAAGAGACTGAACAGCCGGTCGGTGTTTTTTAAAACCAAGGCTATTACCAGGCATAGAATCAGGTGCGCGGCTTTCTGATCACAGAAGCGCCAACTCCTTTCCAGCTTTAGAGTTTCCAAACTTTTTGAAGGGAGGGAAGGGAAAATCATTTTTTGCAAAATTCTTTTCTGTTGTTCATCGATATTTCATGGAGATGGGAATTTTCTGTCCAGCCCTAATTTCTAGTCTCTCTGGGCATGAGCAAAGCAAAGCCTAAAGGTAAAATTGTCAAAAGTGCCCAAGTCCCACTGACTTGCAATAAGACTTGGGAGCCCCAGAAAATGGGACTTGCATACCTTGAAAATTTTTACCCCAAGTCTTTTTTTTCCGCTTTATATGGCACAGGGACACCTGGGCCATACAGGATGATGGGGGCGTCAACCTGGTGGAAAAATATCATTCAAAAAATAAAATGCCAATTGCACTTAATCTGTGCTCACTCAGGACTTTTTATAATCATAGTAGTATTGTTTTCCTGCATAATAAAAAACAACCAGAAGTTGGTTGCCCAGCATTTTACCTTTATGCTGTGCACACGTGGCATTATTACATCAACATCTTAACGTGCAATTTTAAAAAAAAATCTGCGGATTTTAGAACCCAGTAAAATGTTACTCAGAGAGCCAGATGCATTTATTCACTTATTTTTAAACTGACCTCCTCTTTTGTTGATGCAGATCATGAAGATTGCAGATTTATCTGGTATTATTTGCAAGCACAATCAATGTCAATGGGTCACTTAAGGCCCGGTTGTGACTACCATTCAGGTCTTGAAGGTGTCGAAACAACTGCAATTACACTCTGAAACCATTCACAGAAGTGTGAGCATAACTACAGAGGCCCAGTTAAGCTTGGGCTGAAAACCTGCCACAACAGAACTTTTATTTAAGATTCTTTCCTGACTAAGGAGATTTTCATGAGTAATAAAGAAATTCTGTGTATTTTCAATACAGAAGGGGAAAGGGTTAGTTATTATGTCTTCCTCCTGTTCCAGAAACAAATCTGGTAACGTGGAAAAGAAGTCCTGCCATATGAAAACTTTTCATTTCTGAGGAGCTGATCAAAATATTTGTTCAGGCTGACACATGCTTCTGCATTTTAATAAACAGAGAACATTTAACAGCTCTAACCCTGCTGTTCGCAACTGGACATTTCACGCCATCAACAGCTCAGTCCGTCAATATTTTCAAGTACTTCTGCTGCGTGGATTTAAATGCTGAACTTTTCTAACAATCACTTCCTGGCTTCAGCTGCTGGTGCACAACTCTCACGAGCAGCCACGGGAGCTGTGCAAGATGACAGAACACGGTTCTAATTTCGGGTCCAACCCAACTTCCATGATGGGAGCCTTTCCAATGTCTTCCACGGGAGTTGGACAAGACCGTGATTAAGCAGAAAGGCTGTGCTACTTCTTTGGTCAGGCAAAAGAATAAGACTTTAGTGGCCATTCACTGCTGTTGGATGAATCTGTAATGGAGGAACCTCCTTCTATTCAGTGGGCATAAGGAGCATCCATGTGTCTCTAAAGTTTCTATTGTTCCATTTTTATGGAATTCTAGACGTCCTTTTCTCCACTCCCGATTCCATGGACTTCTTATGTCCCAGACTTTTCTATTTTCAGACTTTGAAAAAATAAGGGCCGCAGCTGCTTGGTCAGCAAAGCTGCTTACAATACGTGTCATTTTAAAGGAGAACTGTGAGTTCAAACACACGGCTTGTCCTGCGGCACGACAAGGTGCAGTGTTTAAAGTTGTTGCATTTGAGGTACCCTGAGATGGTATTGTTGTGTCAAGTTAGTAACAGCGTCTTTGATCTTCATTTCAGAAATGTATCCATTCTCCATAGGTTTGTAGGACAATAGCATAGGCAGATTAAAGGGTACAGTCTGTAAAATTAGAAGGGAAAAGATGGTTTACTATAATCTTTACATTCCAAAAATCATAGTTGTGTTATTCTAGACAGCCAAGTATTAGAATTTGCTAGGAGAATAACAGGAATGGTGATAAAAAGACAGTGATAAAATGCCAAACTGCATTCACAGTGAAGGGGAGAGCGTAGTGTGACAAATGAATTTGCACGGTTTTCAAAACGCTACATTAGGTCAAGGATTAACTTCTGACTTGCTCTCCCCTGGGATTCTCATATTAATTCAGTCCAGCTGCACCTGGTACCACACTGATTTGTGAAGGGAACCGATCACATCTGATCTGATGTTAATGCAGGCAAATATTTACCAAGAGAAACTCCTGTAATATAGGAAGGATGGGATCTTTCCCAACGAATAGCACTTAGTAGACTAGGGGGAATTTCCTCCCTTTTTTAAAGTTGATTTTTTTCCTGGCTGCTTCTGGTCTAACATTACACATATGCATAGAATGCACAGCTCCAGTCGAATAGGAGGTGAAAGAGGCTGATATCCATCAAGAGGTGTAGAATAAGGCACGAAAAACTCACTGGCTAGTGTATGTGACCTAAAAAGCAGAACATTTAGGAAGCAATATGCTTCCCAGATGGAAAAATTATTGCAGCATTTAACAACTGAAGAAGTGCGTAATGTCTCTGTGGGAAGATCCTCAGTCAGATCTGAGTGATCAGATGGCTGAAGCTGGCTACAGGCATAAATATTTGACATGCATGTAACACCCCTTTTCCATAAGACTTCTCCCAAAGTAAGCAGCGTGGCACACAATTTAACAACCACAGTCTGCTGGGATTGGAAACTGGGCTTCCAAGTAGCCGACATCTTGTTAGCAGGATTCCTAGAGCAACCAACTATGCAAAACGTGAGGCTCAGATGATCAAGCCATCCTTTGGCTGCTGGGTGTCTGCAACACACTGGTGCTCTGATGGGACAGGGGCTACTGCAATATCAGGGTTGCCATCACTGCTTCGGTGCTCCTGCACTGCCCCCAGGTGAGTGGGGAGCACAGACCTTCTGCAGAGGCTGTATGCCTCAGGGCGTCCACACAAAGATGGGCAAATTATTTGGACCAATGACGCCCTCAAACATCAAATATTTTTCATGGATTGCTGAAAATGTGGAAACAGCCTGTTTTCACTAAGAATTTTTGGAGTGGAAATAGGTGCATTTTTCTGTGCCTCAAAACCGTGATAACATTTAAAAACCTAGCCATCTCTATGGAACCTGGCGTAAAACAAAAATCTGGGTGGCAGAGAACTGCCCCAGCTGGTGACACATTTCCTGCAAAATTCAGCCAACCACAGTGTGACTTTGCCCCACTCACCACTGCAGTTCAGAGAACACTCAGGGGTGCAATGGGATTCCAACTGACTAGCAATGAGATTAGCAGACCTCCGGGCCTAGTACATGTGAAAACCTCACCCCAGAGCAGCCTATAGTCCTGTCAGAGGAGGTGGGCCATTTGCAGGTCTATTTATTTAATCTGGTATGCTGACCAGGCTGCATGGTCTATCAAAAGAGGAAAAAAATTAAAGACAGCAACCGAGCCAAATGAATCAGACTGCTTGAAAATAACAGCATGCAGCATCCCTAAGTCCAGGAGGTTGTAGAACAAGGGTTCTCAAACTGGGGGTCAGGACCCCTCAGGGACTTGCAAGGTTATTACATGTGGGGTCGTGACCTGTCAACCTCCACCCCAAATCACACTTTGCCTCCAGCATTTATAATGGTGTTAAATATATATTTTGAAGTCTTTTTAATTTATAGGGGGGGTTGCACTCAGAGGCTTGGTATGTGAAAGGGGTCACCAGTAAAAAAGTTTGAGAGCCACTGGTGTAGAACAATCACGGAGTTAAATGGAAGTGACATTTTTATTCTTAGGGCTCTGTTAATAAGGGCATTTATAAAGGGCAGCACCCTCCATTTTTAGCCCACTGGTAGACTTATAAGTAAGCAATCTTTCATTTGGGACAAGACCCCCTCCTTCCTCAAAGTAAGTGTCCGAGCTGGTACTGAGAACAGCAATCCTTGTTTCAGTACAGAATAGTTACACTAAGGAACAGCAGGGTTAATACTTGGGAGTATGAACATCCAGACTAGCACAAATATTTACTAACGAAGACCAGTAAAAGTAGGCTTTTTAACCTGGAATCTATTTGCCTCAATGGCTCCCTTACTTGCAAATTTATATACAAATACCTTAGGAGGAACAAGAAGACACTTGTAGCAAGGTTGCAGCTTTGTGCTGGCACCTGGCACTGCCTGGCTATGTGACATTTCTTCTAAGTGTGAATGAAATTTGGCACTTTTATCGATTTCTACAGCTAGAGGCATAGAGAGTGATTCTAAATATGATAATTAAAAAGCCAAACATGTACTATAGTAATTATATGTCTATATACACACACACACAAACACAAGTGTGCTGTACATATAATCAAATACAGTACATGTTTAGATTCAATTCTGTTCACATACATTAACATTTCTTTCTCTAATTCTGACAGAAAAGCATGCACTTACAAAAAACCAAACCCATAACCTTTGAATTGATCCAGATGCAATAATGGAATAATTTTAATCATTGGGATTTGGACATTTCATTACAAATAATTGAGTATTAAAGTTTTATGATCACTGTTAACATAATTTACTGACTGTATGTTCAGTCTCAGTTGTCTCAATATTACTGAAATAAACTTGGCTTATGCCAATTATACTGTGCATTTTAATTACATACAGTGGGAGCTTGGAACTCTAAAGAATCTGCACACATCTACTGAGGTTCAAAAAAGTTGTTTAGATAGCTCCAAAGATTAAAATGTACACCAAGCATTGCACCTTTATGTTTTGCAAAGACAGGTGCCCCACACCAACAACTGAGAAGATTATAAAACCTATATTTTAATTGATTTTTGGAACATTTGGTTAATCTGTGCCTTTAAAACCATCCCAATTCTTTTGGACAGGGTACCTGTTACTATACATTAGACTCGTCTGAGAATGTTCTTAAAAGAAGAGGTCTGACAGAAGGTCTGGACGACAGTGAATCAGATTCCTTCCTATTGCTCAGTTTTTTCTGTAATAGTGAGGCAAAAATACTTGAAGCACATGAGAAATGTTCATCTACCCAGTGGTGTAACAAATAAAAGAAGTCTTATTGAATCATTCTGTAAGAAAACTTTAAGTTAAATAATCAAAAAGACTAACCCAAGACATGATTTATAAATGCCAAGATTATGAAATATTGGCCAAATTTTTCAAGTATGAGTGCCAAAGAGTAAGGCACCTTTGGTGAATATGAGTGGTGTGTGCCACAACTTTGAAGATCACCCCCGCTTATTTAGATGCCCAGTTTTGAACATCCAAGTTTGGAAGTTTCTCAGAGAGGGAAAGAATCCATCACCCTCTGCAGTAGTATTTTTGGACACTGAGAAGTATGTGGCAAACACAGCAAGGTGAAAATGAAACCAGCTAGGAACATGCATAAAATGATCTGGTATCTTACCATCCCCATAGAGAGCAGCTGCAACTGAGAATTGCACTCAGCGTAACTGGTACAAAATCTTTGTTTATTTTGTCAAAACTTTATAGCTTTACGAATAGCAAAATACATTCTTTACTGTCATGTGAGTAAATATTGTTTTGCTAGCCAAAGGAATGTGTTCAAGAAGTTACTGCTAGCCTACGGAATTGGCCAAGTGCGAGATGGACTGTTTGCACACAAATCAAGTAACTGGGAGCACAATCAAAATAAAGTAGATTTTTGTTCCCATGTTTCGAAGAATGCTTTATCTAACGCACTCAAACAGGCTCTATGGGGGAAAAGTGGGTATGTAAAGACAGGGAAAGATCCATAGTTATTTCTCACAACTCCATGAATTTCCATGGAGCTGCACTGGTTTACACTAGCTGACAATCTGGTCCAAAATGCAGATTGTAAGTCCCCTGAGGGTGTAACCTGTCTTACGTCTGTCTGTCTGTCAAGCACCATGCACACCTATGGGTCGTATTAAATAATGAGGATGCATGCAACAAGCACAGCTGAGCTGATGTGCAGCAAGTTGTTGTAAAGCTTTAAATAACGGGATAGCGACACCAAAGGGAAAGGGGTAGACAAAATACATTTAAATGAAAAGGTACCTTTAAAAAACCGTTTATTGCACAAGCAGATCTAAAAACCACAGGTTATCATGGTTATGCATTCGGAGAAGGAAAAAACAGCAGCACAAGCAAACCTGTACTGATTGAGAAAGGAAATCACCTTATTCATTCCAAGAAAAGCTGTGATTGCTGGAAGTTTGAGAGAGCATGAAGATAGTGGATGGTCCTGAAGAAGGAAGGCGTTTCGTTACCTAGTTCGCAACAGCACAAGAAGGTGGAAAATGGCAGCAGAGAGAGAGAGAAATGCAGAAACCAAAAGAAAACATGAATGCACTTTGCATTTCAAAACACTTGCACAGAGAAGCATTGACAAATACAGGCCGAGTGAATAGCAGTGCACTGAAGAGAAACATTACAAAATGGGACCGCTCCAGGGGAAATCCCAGCATGGATTTTGATGGGGTCAGGATTTCACCCGCCATTTTTCAAAGGAGAGACAGGAGTCACTGCTCTTGCTATTCAGACGCACTGGCTTTTGAAATCTTAGCCAGCACGTTGGAAGTTTAGGCACCTGAATAAGTGGATTTTCGACTGAAATCAGTGGAGGCTGCGGCTCCTCGACGCCTTTCAAAATCAGGCCATTTACTTAGGCGTCTAGTTACAGATACAAGCGTCTAACTTTAGACCCTCATGTCCGAAACTCTTGACTACAATTTAGTATTGCTCTTGAAACATAACATCTTGAAACCCCCATCTTGTCTTTTTTATGTACATACACACCGGGGTGGCCAAACTTACTAACCCTCCAAGCCACATAACGACAATCTTCAGAAATTGGAGAGCCGGCACACAGCTGCCGGGGCTCGAGGCTTCAGCCCCACTTCTGCTGAAGGAGGGAACCACCGAACTACTATGTTGGATGGTAGGTGTCTTGCTTGCCTGTGTGAGCACAAGGGATGAAATCCTGTCCCCAGTGGGTACATCTACACTGCAGACACGAAGCCTGGGCCCTGACTCAGTTTGAGACCAAGCTCCCCTGCTGTCCACACCCAAATCAGTCTGACGTGAGTCAGCGAGCAGTCAGAACCCAGGTTCTATGACCTGGCTAGGGCACTGGGTCAGTCCAAGTCCTGGTGTGATCTGGGTCCAAGCCCTGTTATTTTGCAGTGTGGACGCAAGACAAGCTGCAGACCCAAGTCAGAAGGGCTGCATGGTGCCATATGGATGTGTTAACACAACTGTGATACCTGGGTCCAGCAACTGTAAACCCAGGTTACAATGCAGTGTGGGTGTTAAAGCACAGGCTTGGATGCACCTAGTTCACAATCCCAGGTCCCGCAGTCCCAGGCTTAAAGTGCAGTGTAGACACACCCCAAAGAAGTCAACAACAGAACTCCCAATGACTTCAGAGGGGTCAGGATTTCACCCTTGGTGAGGAAGTTCTAGCCAAATCAACAGCGGCCCGGCCACAGCTTGGTCAAGGACGCACCTTTTACGCACAGACCAGCCAAGGGATTTTCAATTACTAACTTTTGGGACACAATGCAAAGCTGGACCACCCCCTCCCCCCCACCAAACTCTACCCCAGAAGGAAATCTTGGCACCAGACTCCTGATCTACTAGATGCTGTCACCTAAGTGCCTACAAGATCCAAATCCTGCTCCCACTAAAGTCAATGGGATGAGGTTTTAGACCCGAGTGTCTTTTCAATCACCAGACTCATTATACCACATTTCTCCCACCTTGAGGAAACTTCCTCACCACCACTGCTGAGATTAAACCATTCTTTTCCTTTGAAATTGGCTCGTCTAACTTCCTAGAAGTCATTAGGTTATATTTTTAGGGTCTTAAACAAAAAACGAAAAAGAAAAGAAAAATTCTAACATGGTGACTCAAGGTCTTAAGAATTGGATGTCACCTACCACCCACCAAGCTGGTTAGCCTTCCTTATAAACTGAAGGGAACACAGGATGAGGACAGATTTTTAAAGAAGAGTCAGATACTGGGTTTCTCGTCTTTGTTCTGACCCATTAATGTTCTCAGAACCAATGTAATAAAGAGTTAAAAGGAAAACAAACACAGGCTGTTGAAACCTGTCTGATAAACATAACAAAGATTCCAACAGTTTTCATTGCTTATAAAATTGAACACTAATAATTGGTTTCACAGATTTTGTTATTTCATAGGCACATGTATTGCACTATCAATATTGTGCCAAGGGAATCTAGCAAGTGTTTTAAGGAAACATCTTTAAGACTTTGATATTTTTAGATCTAGTTAAATACCAATTTTTGGTCAAAATACAGAGACCAGAGAAAAAAATTACCCTGAAAGAAGTGCATAGAGCTTACAGTAAAGTCATACAGGATACCAGAGCACCATGAGAAAAATCTCTTCTTCCTAAACTTCAGTATTTGAAAGTAATTTTACGATTTCATTGAACACAAATTCTGATGAAACTCAATGTAACCATTTCTGTTTTAAATGACACTAACATTCTTTTACATTTCGGGTCATTACATTACTAATGACTGCTTAGTAACCTGCTGCTTAGAGATGTGCAAACAGAACGTTGAACCTAAATTGCTAATATACCCCCTCTGAAAATAAATACATGAGTTATGGGAGGAACACAGAATGACAGGCTAAAGTAGCTGAGC
Organism: Lepidochelys kempii; assembly: GCF_965140285.1. Lineage (NCBI taxonomy): Eukaryota > Metazoa > Chordata > Testudines > Cheloniidae > Lepidochelys > Lepidochelys kempii. The sequence continues at coordinate 96,124,666 of NC_136388.1, read as the reverse complement.
ATTAGCAGGTGTTAGTAAAGGAGGAGGAGGAGGAGGAGGAGGAAGTGGTGGAGGTGTAGAAGGACGCGGCTAAGAGCTCTGATGTGATGTTGCAGAGATGTTTTTAACGACTGCAGAAGCACATAGCAGGGAACATGAACTTTTCATTTTCGTTAACATAGAATCATATGACTGGAAGGGACCTCAAGAGGTCATCTAGTCCAGTCCCCTGCGCACTCATGGCAGGACTAAGTATTATCTAGATCATTCCTGATAGGTGTCTGTCTAACCTGCTCTTGAAAATCTCCAATGATGGAGATTCCACAACCTCCCTAGGCAATTTATTCCAGTGCTTAACTATCCTGACAGTTAGGAATTTTTTCCTAATGTCCAAGCTAAACCTCCCTTGCTGCAATTTAAGCCCACTGCTTCCTGTCCTATCTTCAGAGGTTAAGAAGAACAATTCTTCTCCCTCCTCCTTGTAACAACCTTTTATGTACTTGAAAACTGTTGTCATGTCCCCTCTCAGTCTTCTCTTCTGCAAACTAAACAAACCAATTTTTTTCAATCTTCCCTCATAGGTCATGTTTTCTAGACCTTTGATCATTTTTGTCGCTCTTCTCTGGACTTTCTCCAATTTGTCGACATCTTTCCTGAAATGTGGTGCCCAGAACTGGACACAATACTCCAGTTGAGACCTAATCAGTGCGGAGTAGAGTGGAAAAATTACTTCTTGTGTCTTGCTTACAACACTCCAGCTAATACATTCCAAAATGATGTTTGCTTTTTTTGCAACAGTCTTACACTGTTGACTCATGTTTAGCTTGTGGTCCACTCTGACCCCCAGATCCCTTTCCGCAGTACTCCTTCCTAGGCAGTCATTTCCTGTTTTGTATGTGTACAACTGATTGTTCCTTCTTGCACCATCTTCCATGCACTTTCTAACCACAGCTGTGCTGGCTTTCAATGTTGGGGAAGTAGGCAAAGATAAACTGGTGCTTTTCACCAACATTCAAAGACAGTTACCACCATTAAAGCTTGCAGCAGACAATTTCTATTTTACAAACAGCCCCTCCCACCACTCTTCCCCTTCTTTTAGCAGAGTGAGACTGGCCTTCAGGAAAAACTGCATCATGCATGGGAAAACCCAGTGTCTTTCTTGAAGAGACAGCAGGTAGTGATAAAGAAAGAGGACAGCCTGGTGGTTAGGGCTCTAGGCTAGGACTCTAGAAAACTGGGTTCTAATCCCAGGTCCACCACAAACTTCCTGTGTGATCTCGGGACAAGTCAGTTAGCCACTGTGTCTCAGTTCCCCAGCTGTAAAACAGGCCACGGGGATTACAGTGGATGAGAAGCTGGATATGAGTCAGCAGTGTGCCCTTGTTGCCAAGATGGCCAATGGCATTTTGGGCTGTATTCGTTAGTAAGAGCATTGCCAGCAGATCGAGGGATGTGATTATTCGGCACTGGTGAGGCCACATCTGGAGAATTGTGTACAGTTTTGGTCCCCCCACTACAGAAGGGATTTGGACAAATTGGAGAGAGTCCGGTGGAGGGCAACGAAAATGATCAGGGGGCTAGAGCACATGACTTATGAGAGGTTTCAGAGTAACAGCCGTGTTAGTCTGTATTCGCAAAAAGAAAAGGAGGACTTGTGGCACCTTAGAGACTAACCAATTTATTTGAGCATAAGCTTTCATGAGCTACAGCTCACTTCATCGGATGCATACTGTGGAAAGTACAAAAGATCTTTTTATACACACAAAGCATGAAAAAAATGGGTGTTTACCACTACAAAAGGTTTTCTCTCCCCCCACCCCACTCTCCTGCTGGTAATAGCTTATCTAAAGTGATCACTCTCCTTACAATGTGTATGATAATCAAGTTGGGCTATTTCCAGCACAAATCCAGGGGAGACACACATGCTTTGTGTATATAAAATCTCTCCACTGTATTTTCCACTGCATGCATCCAATGAAGTGAGCTGTAGCTCACGAAAGCTTATGCTCAAATAAATTGGTTAGTCTCTAAGGTGCCACAAGTACTCCTTTTCTTTTTATGACTTATGAGGAGAGGCTGAGGGAAGTGGGGTTATGTAGTCTGCAGAAGAAAAAAGTGAGGGGGGATTTGATAGCTGCTTTCAACTACTTGAAAGGGGATTCCAAAGAGGATGGTGCTAGGCTGTTCTCCATGGTGGCAGATGACAGAACATGGAGCAATGGGCTCAAGTTGCAGTGGGGGAGGTCTAGGTTAGACATTAGGAAACACTATTTCACTAGTCCTGGAATGCGTTAGCTAGGGAGGTGGTGGAATGACACAATGACACAGGAGTGACACAGTGAGAGACAGGGAGCCTCTCACTAGGTGCAAATGGTGCATTGCTACCCTGAAATCTCTCAGGTGTTTAGAAGAACGGACGCGCCTCTTCCAAACAAGGGAAGTGTTGTGGTATATTCTCTCATTCCTTACCTGATGGTTTTTCCTTTTTGCATTTTTAAAAACTACTAGAAGAATCTCCGGGAAAAGGCTGATAAAGATAAGGAGAATTATGGCCAGCCAGGCTGAGATGGACGTCACCATATGAGCAAATATAAAATACATTCGTTGCTGCTTCAAGAAAGGCCTGAAAGAGAAGGGATACAAACAGGCTCAGACAATACAATCAGCCACTGCAGTTTTCCAGCGAGGTGAGATTCAAATGAAGATTAGCACTTTCACGGGACACATTTTCATACGGAGGAGGAAGGGGGATGTCTACATGTGTAAAGAGGGCAGCGCTTGTGCCTGCAAAGATCCCCGTTGCCGCTGCTTTTATTTTACTCTCTCTTCTAATTCTCATCTGGCTGCTCCGCAAACTACTGAAACTACTCTAGAAGCAAATAGTAGCTCCCTCCCAGCAAAGGCTTGGAGCTTCTTTTCCAATGCCATCCTCCAAGCCAGACACTATTTGTCACAGTCACTCTCCAGCTCCATCCTTGAATTCTCTCCTGATTCTTCTCCTCTTGCTTCTACATCAGCAACTCCTTCTCTGCTCTGCTGCTGTGTGTCTCTCAGACAGTCAGCTTTTGCCCCTACTTGATGTAGTTTCAATCACCATTATCCATGCTGAGGGCTCCTGAATCTCCCTCGCTATTCAGTCTCCCACCTTTGACAGTCCCACACCTCCTGCTGGCCACCCTGTGTGGACCCACAGCTTCCCCCTCCTCTTCTCAATCACAGGCAGATGCGTCACTGCCCTCCCTGGAATGTGATGTTTTAGGGCTTGTCTACACAAACACTGAGTCTGTGGCAAGCTGGGGTTTGAATCTGCTCCCACACTTCAACTGCCTATGTAGACCCTGCTGATGCACATTAACAGTTCATTCGTGCCCTTTGATCTAGTCCTCTTTGTAAGGAAAGCAGATAAAAGCTCAGTAATAAAGAGTTATTGTGCATTGCTGGTATGGGGTAGATTCACAGCCCAGCTTGCCGTGAACTAAATCTTTGGGTAGACGAGCCCTTATTCAAACTCTTTCCTCTTCTCCATTCAGACAGGCCACCTAACCATGTCTGTTTTCCCCCTAAAACCACAACTCTAGGTGCAGCCCTTCCCTCTCCACTCAGCAGCTGAAGCCCTTGTCCAGGCATTCAGTATCACACCTTCCTCCTCAACTCCTGCAACGCTGGCATCCATCGTCTCCTGCCTTTCATCCTACTCTCCACCAAGCCAGCCAAAATGCTGCTGCCAGGTCATGCTCTCCTGCTACTCTGACCACATCACTCCAAGGCCCTTCTCAGCCCCGCTACTGTCTGCACCTCAGCTCTCATGAGTGTTACTACTCTGGCCGCCTGCTGCCTTAGATGTCCCTTTTGTAACCGTCTATGTCTCAGCTACATATGTATCCGGGCTTTGCTTGCAACACTCTGCCATTTTTCCTGTTAGCTGCCGCCACCACCTTCTCCTTCAAAATCTCTCCTTCGTGCTCTGTTTCTACCAGTGTAAAAACAGACTAACTATTGAAATCAGTCGTTTCCCCTGATTTCAAGTGGTGAAACTCAGAAGAGAACTCAGCGAGAGGGTCTCTTTTCGTTACCTCTCATCTTTCCAACAGACAAGCTAGATCAGGTCAAACATCCGTTAAATGCACCAATGCGCGTATGTTACATTCAGATTGTGCTGGAGTCAGAACAGTATTTTTGCAGCTGGCCAGAAACTCTGGGATTATGTAAAAAAAGTTAATCCTGAATCTATTCCAACTGCTTGCTGGAAAACACCCCCCAGGCAGGGATTACTGCTCTCTAAACACACACAGTTTCATCTTACATTGCAATCACCTCATGCATTTTCAAAACATGTTTACTTCGGCTTCTCTTTGAAGACATTCTCAATTACCTAACTAAACGGTAGCGCGTGTGTAATAATTAGACTCTTCGGAGAGTCATCGCTTGTCATTTTTCCTGCCTGTTTTTCTCTCCTACCCCTATTCCCTTATTTTCCGTCTCATTTTTGACTGGGGGGGAGAATTTTCAAAAGTGCCCAAGTCTCAATTTCAAAAGTAGGCACATGGGAGCCGAAGCCCATTGGCTTTCAATTAAATGTAGAGTCTAAAGAGCCTATAGCATTTTGAAAAGGAAAACTCTGAAAATTTTATCCTGATCTCCACAAGGCCAAATCAGCTTTCACTGCTTTTAAGGTTTCCCCCATATGTTATCTCCTCACTATTTCTCGGTCATTAACATTTGCTATGATCTTAATCCCTGAATACTAAGAGCAAGGCATTTTGATGCCATCTCTAAGAAGCAAAGACAAACACTGACTTCTGAAATGAGGTTTTACCTTGTGTAGTCTGTACAGTAAAATGCACAGAACATTAATATTAAGGAAACTATTATTGAGAAAAGTTACCCAAAATACATCATTTTACCTGAAACTTGGACTCAAGAAGAGCTTTCTGAGATGGTTTTTAGTGGTGGAAGTCCAGAGACTCAAGGCCCCCAGAGGGTTAATTGTATCTTTCCACCTCTCCTGATGACAGAGGGGAACTGACAGATGCATGGGAAGGAAGCCTCATACGTAAATGAGGACAAGAATTCTAAAGCATCAGTTGTTTAGCATTAGCTCAAAATATTTAGCTATGCAAAGTAAACGCTCCAGTGGAAAATTCATGAATTTCAGCGTAATGAGATAGCTGGTAAGATTACAGACAAACATCTGTTTAACATCTTAGAGTCCAGAGCAAACGATGCCCGTAGCCCTGAAAGTTACCTGAGCTTGTTTATTAGCAGACAGAGACTGAAAAATGGACCCAGCACCTACTGGCTTGTGGGCAAAGCCTACAACTCAGGGTGCTGTCCCTACCAAATAAAGGAATACAATGGCTGAGTGCTGTTTATTGCAGGGGGACTCAGTCTGAAGCATATTAAATAGAAAGTTGCCTAACAAGTTTAGTTTACTCTGGTTCACCTGCTTTTGTTAGACCCGTTGGGTAAAATGCTAGCCCCACTGCAGTCAATGGGAGACAGGCCTGTCTCTTCCTGGCTTCATTCCACATTTTCCCCCTTACGGGGTATCACAGAGTATCAATTCCTGCATTATTTCCGTTGTCTGCTTCCTCTGTTCTCCTTCCCTCTCCACTAGCATCTTTCCCACAGTGTGTGCTTCATCTCCACTACTTTTTCTCTCTCTCCCCCTCCATGTCACCCATCCACCCACACAGCGTTTGAAATATTTACTAGGACAAATTAAGATGATGGCCTTAACATCCAAGAATACCCCCAGGTAAGAAACCAAACCCCCTTCTTCACCAAAGCTCTTGGATTCACGCCAACGTGTCATTTGTTTGCAAGCTCCATCTTTTGTAGACCCCAGCGAATAGGTGTCTGATCAATCCAAACTCTTCTGGCCACTGGAAGGGGAAGGCCCCCATTCCCCTACCTTCCCTACCCCACTACACATGACCCACAGCTCCCTGGTTGCTGCTCAGGTAATAGTGGTCTCCACTAACCTACCTACTAGCTTTCCCTAAGGAGTAGGGAAATTTAACCGGGGTCTCTTAAGTGACCCTGTTTCCCACAGGGAACTCACAGTAGCAGCAGTGAAAACTGACAAGATTCAGTGTCAATTTCCACTTGGTTAGGACATGGGAAAGCCATGAGCAGCAGCAGCATTAGAATGGTCTGTCTGAAGACTGAGGAAGACAGCTCTGCATCATATCGCATGTGAAAGGTTAGGTTTACAGCCAAGGGGCTAGAAACTCCATTTTTGTTTTTAAAGGTAAGCTTTGCTTCTGTACAGGTTGATAGAAAGCTGTTCCAAGCAAGTACGATCACCACAAGCAAGTGGCTTTTACAAGCTCTGTTAATACACAGTGAGAGTTCCTTGACTTATCTCAAAGGATAATGAATCACTAATTCCACCATCACAAAAACAAAACAGAAAACAAAAAAAACATCCCCAGCAGTTAGGTATTACTGCAGTTGCCATGAAACAAAAAATAAGACAGTTTCACATTTGGAAACCATCATCTAAAGATGTTCATTAGCAGACGTACCAACTTTAAGCTCAGTCTGCTTCTTGGTGATTTTCTTCCACACAGTTTGCACTATTTGCTGTATATTAATCAGCATCTGATACTAAAACTACTTACTGATTTTAGGGATCTACCATTTTAGATTAACAACATTTCCCACCCACAATCACTCGATTCCTGCAGTCTCATCACACCCATGAATTCGGCCATCTCTTTCACACAATGCAAGCACTGCACAGTCACCTAAAGACAAAACAAAAAAATCACTGAAAGAAGAAAGATACTTGCCAAATGATTCCTCCCCAAAAGAACGAGAAAAAGACATAAAAGGCTAAGGAGCCCCAAATCACAAAGTGGTTCATCCAGGTCCAGAATCGAGTATCTAACGCTAGCTATATAGGTGAAAACAACAAATGGAATAGTAGTTAGTTACAAAGTGTATCTCCAGTGCCATATATATCACAAATTTTTCTTCACATGCAGTAGAGAGTCTCCTTCCATTCATGTAGATGTCTAAATTCACTAGTCAATTGTCTCTTAGCAAAGGTTCACCAATGGAAAAACTTGATGTGCACATTGGCACAACACCGACAAAAGACCCTCCCTGACGAGCTTTAAGTCATCACTGAAAGGCTTCACTGAAAAAGCCTGACACCACTCAATACTCCATCTGGGAAATGACTGTGTTGTGAGTATATTCTTCCCACACGCACCACTTGCTCTTCTGAACAATGGGTCAGAAAACTCTTGTAAGGTCTTTGGTGAAAAGGCTGCATCTTTGATGCCTAATGATGCCTGGGAATTCTGTGGGGAACAAACCGGGGGCTGACGGATGTAACAACATGATGCTCTCTTGCTTGAGGTAACGGACTGGCAGGCAGTAGCAGACTCAAACCTCAAACCATAATCTAACCTTTACAAGGGGACAAAGACTGACCCTTTGCCAACGCAGGCTGTATATAGCACACAGTTCACTGCACCCTGGATCCTTGATAAAGACTTTGGGTTCTACTGCAATACAAATGATTAAATTATTATGATTTGGCAAGTGTATTTTTATGGCAGAGCTCCAACTCATTGAAAAATACTGGAGCCAAGACTGGGTAAAGAAAATTTTTCTGTTGTATCTCTCTCCTTTCCTGAGCTGAAAATCCCAGAGGTGAAGGTAGGGAAGAAAAGGCAATAGAACAAATTCATAAGTACTAGGGGAGAGAACAAACCCACACATGAAAAATCTAGACGAGACTATAAATTGTGAGAGATACATTGTACAGTAAAGTAATGACGGACATTTTAAATATACATAAGAATCGAAGATCCAAAACCTTAAGGAAATAAATGTCACTGGTACATTATAGCATAAAGTGTATAATTTTACACTACCGTACACACAAATTTATTTCCGCTATCATCTTTCAATGGCATATTGAAAATAAAGGAAAGTTCTAACCTTCAGAGTGACGGTGAACACTAATATAGTGAAAACAATAGTTCCAAACGTCCAGTTCCCAAAAACCTGAAAAACACATTAATCGCCATATGTATCTCTTTGTCTTGTTGGAAAAACAAAACAAACTACACAATTAGTAACTAGAGTGGGTAAAATTCAGTCGAGTGACTTATTTTAGAGTCAACTATACAAAGTTATGTGCCACCATATGCTCTTGTAAAGCTAGCTGCCCATTACAATATTCCTATGCCATGCAGTACCATACAAACAATTAACTTGTTGTGACAGTAACAAAATCTTCTACCGACAGCCATGTTTATCAAGAACGTAAGTCACTTGGACCACCTGTAGTTAGGTGATTTACTCAGTTTGTGCTTTCTTATAATACAGAACCCATAACAGTAGCCGTACTTTTCGTGTAACTTTGTTCCATTTGCTGAACATACTGATTGATATTTTCAAACTAGAATATTCTGAGTTTGCTTGTTTCCAGATACTAGTGACTACGCACAACAAAGAAAAGCAGATACTGCATATATATCCGAATGATGGCAATGAATGGGACAGATGCTTACCACAGGCTGTCAAGATCTGAATGCATACATTAAAACAGAAAGTGAAATGCAAAAGTTTTAAAAAATGCAAAAAAATTAAAGTTAATAGGAGCGAAAAAGGATTCAATTGAACATACATGGATATTATGATTAATTGCTGGTAGTAGTCCTTACAGTCCTAAGTAGTTACAAAACAAGACATACCCACTTAGCTCGTTTTCAGAGAGTCACGCAGGCTCAGCCTCTCAAATCATTTACAGAGCATACTAGCGCAAAACAAATTCATTTGAACAGAACAAGAATGATAATAGAAAGTCACCCTTGACGTATGTACAGGCGTTGCAATTACAGTACACTGGGTTAACTGTGTTATAAAATGAAACTTATAAAACTTTTCCAAACATTCTATGCATACGTGTTTTAGATCTACATGAAATCAACCCACAATCCAATAGCTTCTCTCAGAATATCAACTTTCGAAAGAGCTCCTTTGGCATGGTTAAATTTCACGACAAACCAGAAGGTTTGAAGTTGACGGGCCTCATCCTGCTATCATTCTGCACACAGAACTCCCCCTAGAAGTTTTGAGCCAAGTCTAAGTAGGAGATGGTCTCATGGGTTTGACAGCAATCACATTTGTATATGGGGTTGTTGTACCTAGACAGCATAGCCATTTCTAAATTGTTTACATGGCAAGCTGGAAGAGGCTTCACATACAGAGAATAAAAAAAAAAAAAAAATCTTTCCTAATTTGGTTTACAGATCTAAATTATTCCTGCTCTACTAAGGGAACTCATGACTCCATCATAAGACAAGACTCCAGACACATTCCACTGACTGAGACAAACACTTACTATACAACGTGTACAGAAACACACACACTAATATAGTCAACGGGTTTATTTTTATTTTTTTACCTTTCCATTATCTTCTAATGATGAATTTTGAAAAAGAAAGTAAACTCCAAAGAAAAACACAAGTCCTTCAAAGGTGCCTAGAAAGGTCCAGTATAAGAAAGGCTTCCACTGTAACATGGCATTATCGGAAATTTTCCTGTCAAGAAACAGAGTGGCATGAAAAATCACTTTCACTTGTTCAGAGTCTTTCCACTGACTTCAGTGGGGGTTGAATCAGGCCCTTCATTTTGGTGGCGAGATTTGTGTGACACAAAAGTAAGTGTCTCACTCTCGGGAGAGAGCACAAACTATCTGAGAAAGCTATGACCGCTGTGGCTCAGCATATTAATGCATTTCCCCCCTTTCACTTTCAGAGAAGTCACTTCAAACCCTGATGCAGTCCAAACTGAAGATAGTGGGTTGCGCTATTATTCTATTCCCATGTTACAAAACTACTGCACAACTTAGCACCTGTAAATTTCAGCAGCTGAATTTTAAAAGAGGGCAGTAATAAAGGAGTAATTGACATGATCAAATGAATTGCTAGCCTCTCGCCATTTGCTCCTGCCTAACCTACATTTTTCAAAAGGTAAAATTTCCTCAAGTTCAGAAACATTAATCCTAGATATTGTGGAGCTAGCTGCTTTCCCTTGTTAAGGAAAATGCTCGGGCTGACAGCAACCTGCTGAACTGTATGCAAAATGTACATGAGCATGGGGGATTTTGTTGGGGCGGGGTTAATTTAGATACGAGATCTGGCACTTAAAACAACAGTCATTACAGGGCTCTGGGACACTTTCACAGAGGGCTCTGCTGATGTTGTTGTAGAAATGAGCTCCCTCTGGTGGAATATCTCAGTGTACCATTTCTTCTTGTCCATTTCCAAAGAATCCCAGAACAATGCACTTATACTAGAGGAACGGAGAGATTCCAAGCACTGCAGGCTTTGATTACTGCCATCTATAAGTAACAGTTGCTGGATAGAAAAAAAAACAGGTTCTCCCAAAATCTCTAGGAAATATACCCCCCCATTCAAGAGAAGCTTTTATAGTCTTTTTATTATTATTATTATTATTATTATTGCTGGGATTTGGAGGGTTAGCTGGAGCTAGAAAAAACAGAACAAAAACCCAGCATGTAAGTGAAAAACAGCAACTTCCCCAACCCCCCTCCCCTTATAACTATAAATATATTACTTCAATTTCCAGCAGGCTGGATTCTGCAAACAGCTGTAGCACTGAACTATAATTATCGTTCATAACACAAAAAGAACAGGCGTACTTGTGGCACAAGTCCTCCTTTTCTTTTTGCGAATACAGACTAACACGGCTGCTCCTCTGAAACTGTTCACAACCCAGAGGCTTACTTCAGTCCCATTATGATGTGGCAAAGGCAATGCAACAATAAGCCGAAAGAGGAAGACGTTCTGTAATTTGTGTTTCTGAGAGAAGGTCGTTTCGTAACGGGGCTAACACTTGAGGTCAGGAAAATCAACGGAGCTTCTTTCCTGCACGTTTTATTTTGTCTTTGCATGGATGTCCTGCAGCGCTTTTTCATTCACAGGATTTTTATAAAAAGAAAAGGAGTACTTGTGGCACCTTCAAGACTAACCAATACAGTGGCTCAAAATTCAAGCTCTGCAGAGCAGCCACTCGGCATTGCCTACAGCAGTTGAACTGCAGTCACTTTGTAGTCAGCCACACAGGCAAAGTCACGAGGATTCAAATTAGAGCCAGCTTCTTGTAAGTTTAATTGATTTTTCTTTCAGGCTCGCCTCCCTTTGTATTCTCACCATTCCCTAGCCAGTCAGGTGAGTGCATTTGCTACACAGTGTTCAGCAAGGGTCTAAAAACATGCCATGGTGTTTTGCCAAATGGAAGGAGGGTAGCAGAGGACATTTGCCAGTCAGACACTTGAGCACCTATTTCAAAAGCAGGCAAAGTCCATCGCATACGTTTCCTTTTTGAGATCTAAGGCAGATTACATTCTGACTCCACACGAGTGCCTGGTGAATAGTGATAGCTGGCTCCTGTCTGGGACAGGGCTGTTGGCTCGAACAGGCCGCTGCTACCATGACAGATGCCAGCCATACAGCTTGGCGCACTTTCCTGTCCTGCACAAATACCACAGTGACAGACACAGCGTAAGACCCCGAATAGAAAAGAACGGCGCAAGCCTGAATTTGTTTCACTCTAAATGCGGATGATAATCTCTGCAGTTTACTTGGGGGCATGGGCAACCGGAAAACTGGGATCAGCTGTGTGCTGACAGTATGTTAATAAGAGAGTCTGAGAAAAAAGTGCCTCCTTTAGCCAGTGATAAAGGGATTGCGACAGGTGTGTGTGTACACCAGCGGCTGGTGGAGAGGAAGGGGAGGGAGGGAGAGAGAGAGAGAAGATTGGAGAATCTATGCATTTGGTCTCCCATGAAAAACCATAGGCTCTCTGACAGCCTTTACTAAGGAAGGTGGCAACCCCCCAGAAAAGAAAGACTTCTATTAACCAGCACTTTTCCCTAGCAATGTTTATACTTTGTTCCTGAAAGCTATTGTGGGACCAAAAGTCTTTGGCATTTAGCACTTGAAGTGCGGATTAAGGCCTTGTTGAGGGAAATGTAGGAAGACATGGGGAGGATTGGGAATAAATTAACACCAAGTATGGATCTAGCTCCCTACATGCCAGACTTTCAGAAATATGCATCTCTTTGAGTGAGTGCATCTCTTCTCTCCTCATCATGACATGCCTTCCGCACTCCCATCACCTGCTCACATGTCACTGGCTGACTCAGGAATAATACCCACTTTGTACAAGACACGGCAGTAGAGGGGCATGCTCCCTAATTTCCCTTTCCCATGGAAAGTGAAATTGCAGTCATAGCACGGCACACCTTTGCACCAATACAGCAATGAGCTTCTGCCTTGTTTAAATGTATTGGAGAATGCTACAGTGAATGAGGGCCCCTTCAAAATGGCTACAGATAAGCCACAGGACCTCAGAGTAACACGCTAGTTCCAAGACTCATCTCAAGTGACAGAAGGACCTGAGCCTTTTCGGTACTCTTCTGTTCCCTCCTGCCACTTCGCAGAGGCGGGACTGGAGTGTCTGGAGATCAACAGTGTCAAACGTTGCAAAATTAATCTTACTAACAAGTCTTAATCTCTGCCAGAAAGTTAATGGCAAGAGCATGCTGGGAACTTGCAATACCCTTTGTTACTTACATATACAATCTTGGATCTGAGGTCAGAGTTTCAATGTTGATATGCTGCTCCAGTAGACTGTAGGCCAGGATAGGTAGTGATGTGAAGCAGATGTTGTACATTGTAAGGTAAGCAGCATCATACAGAGGCTTAAAAAAGGCAGAAGGGAGTGAATAATATTAACAGAAATGTCCCCCTTTACTTTAAAAATTTCCCACTAAAAAGAGAAAAAGCTTTCCTATTCTTACCCTCCACACATACAGGACAGTTCATATTCTTGTCAAAGCAACAAATGAATGACTAATTTAGCCCAATTCATGCTTGAAGGCAACAGGGTTAAAGGCAAGTTGTATTTGCCTTTACCGCTGTTACAGTTTAATGACAAAAGTCCTGTTTCTGCCCCAACTGAAGTCAAAAGGCAAATTTCCAGCAAGCTTGATGGCTGCTGGATCCAGCCCAGTGATACTTTCAGATTCCAAATTTAAAATGAGGTTCCTTCTGTTAATCAAACACTCCCCTGCAGTCTCATTCTTCACCTTTAATATGGGAGCTGGAAGGTCTAGTATAAAAGCAACTCGAAAAGAAGTCTAAGAGTGATGTGGCTGTCATTCTGAGTATTACCAAGAAGCAGGGATCTCAAAAAGACAGTGGCTGAATTTGTATCAATTTAATACAGTCTTTCAGCCACTTTCATTATGTTCCCAGTCTTTTCGCTCAGGTTCAATGAGGGCCACTGGAAAGTTGAGCTTGAGAGCATACATGGGAGGCTTTGTCAGTGAAGCAAGCCTTTTTAGGTTGTAATTAAAGAGCAGTTGAGCCCATGGGATTAACAAATTAAAGTGGCCTGGTTAAAATCTTGGACTTATTGTTTTAGGAGTGCAGCATGGGAAGGTAGGAGGCAAAGTGATTTTAGAGCAGCCACTTCCTACCTTGTCAACAGCTGCTCTCTTGTTTGGATTCTAATTAATACAGTTGAGATCTCCTAAACCACTTTAACAAATGCACATGTTCTGTCCTCGGCACCTGCTCTCTGAAAGATTCCTTGTTAGACTACGACCAAGAAAAGCCTCTTTTTGTTTCAATGGAAGTCATTTTCTAATTGCCTGAATGGTTTTGCTCTTCCTTCTGATTGCTCCTGGGGCAACCCAGAGACAACAAACAAATGCACAAATGAGCACAGGAACCCCAAACTGTTGTTCCAAAACCTTTTTTGTTTTTTATGTTGGTCACATCATCCCACCTGTCACAAAGTTCTACACAGCTGGGGCACTCGTTTGGACTAGTCAAAGACAGGTTCACTATTCTATTTGAGACTAAGTCCTCAACGGGTTCATTATTTTAAAGCTTATTGTTAAAAAATAAGCTCCTCTACTTAGTCCTGTAAGAGACATTTTTCGTACAAGGAGATACAATACTGTGGCTTTGTTCTTTTATAAAATAGAGGAAGTGATGTCAACATGAGTTAATAGCAAGACTTTCTAAAAACGTTCTCCTTTTACTTTTGGAAAATGCCCACCTGTGCATGGTTGGAAAAAAAAGAACAGTTTGGAAATTCTTTTTTAAACAAAAAGTTATACCTCAAATATTTAATGTTCCAAATCTGTTGCTTAGCAATTAGATTACAGTTTCCATTAAGTGGCATCTTTGATAAAGTTAGTTGGAGAGCACGCAGGATAACAAAACCAAATCTCAACTATGGAATTTCACTTTCTGACAGTTTAGAGTGTGTTTTTATCAACTTGTTACTGGAACATACCTGTTGCGAGAATCCACAGAAGAACTGATACAAAAATTGTGGTAAAATGAAGCAAAGGTTCTAGAAAAAGTAGAGACAGATTTTAGTAGAGAAGCATCTTGTGTTCTTAAGAGCCGTTTGATTTTTAAATATAAATCTGAATTATGCTTCACATTTACTGTATGATCATATAGAAAACATTTAAGGCTAAAAATTTGGCTACGAGACATGAAGCTAATACTACTTGGATTGTAAACTCTTTGGACCATCTCTTTGTTGCTATGGAAAGACAAACAATACAGCTTTAATATTTACAGTGGGCACTTTAATATTTACAGTAGAACACTGGAACAAGCCCTACAGCAGAAGATTAACACACAGATTGTGTACAGCCCGTAACTGTAAGACATATATTACTAACTATACCACTAATGATGTATTTTTTTAAAGCTACAAAGAAAAATGAACTACAAAAAAGTATTACAAAACAAACTTTAGTGGGCTTTGCAATTGGTCAGGGAAAATGCCTGAGTAGTGTTCAATGACACAAGCTTTGTTAGCTGACTGGAAAATTCTTACCTTATAGAAGAAATACTGTACAAGGTGTGCTATTCTCACGTAATATAAATGCCCGTGTCCTAGTAACAATTTTCTTAAATGCTTAAACCTCGGCACAGCATAGTCACTGTTTCTTGCTGCCTGACGACCTTCTTTGCCTTTTATACCTGAAAGACACATAAATGTGGTGAGCGATTGACAGGGTGCTGGAATTTAGATTCAGACCAGCCACTTGATTTGCTAACACAGTTTAACCTTCCAAACGACAATAAATATATAAAAAAAGACTTGCCGATTTCATAACGTTTATATGAAGGAAGCACTTGTCACCTCCCCCAGGATCCCAACGTGCTCGGCAGACTGCCATTCAAAACAACAGTGCCATTCTGGGGCGGAGATCACCAGACAGGTGAACTAGGAAGTAAAATCCTAACTCTCCAAGGATCATTACTGTCCTTCACAACAGTAAGGTCTTTTATTTTGAAGTTCTTATCCAGCAGGCCCTAACAAAATAAACGGCAAGGAATGGAGTTTATCAGATGGTTAAAGAGTGGGAGTTGAGTTTTGCCTGCATCCTTGCCAGCATTTAAACATGTAGTTCTATGCATTCTAGTTATTTCACTGCAGATACTTAGAATACTAAGCCTTCCCCCTTATATAGCTGAGCTCAAGACAGCTGATTTTGTTCAACTGACAGGTACATTTAGTGAGGAAGTCATTTCAATGGCCAGGAAGGATGACCCCATCTTTTCTCTTCCATCCTTCCCGTCTCAGTGACAGTCAAGTTCTCTAATGTTTCGACTACCTCTGGCAGCATTGGAGAAAATCTCAGATTGGTTCCAACATGAGATCAGTCATAAGAAAGGGGCGAACACATTAACATCATTGGAAATCAATCTTTGGAAAGTAGATTTTGATCCACTGTGGTGAATTACAACCAGCTGTAGGCAGCAAAACAGCATTCCAATGAATTTACAAACATCCAGTTAAAGAATATAGGCCAATTTCAGCACACCTGGGCTAATCAGGTGCTAATCCAATTAAGTTTTCAGGCCCAAAGCTAGCAATGATGAGAAGAGTAGAGAAAGTTATACAGTTGGTTTAACCTGGTGCCCAGTCCTGTTTCCATTGCCATCCACAGCAAATCTCCATTGATTTCAAAAGGGGAACAGAACTGGGCTTGAGTGGGATACAACAGGAAAAGCCAGAGAAAGGTGCAAGAAAGCGGGAATGAACCAATATTATCTCACACCTTCATCGCTTTGACTGCTACATTCCCTCCTTGCAACAATTTGACATTGAAATTGCACTCATTTTATACTGATTGCCAAATTGATGCGAAAGCATTATTTTGCCCCTTAAATCTGCTGTCTGACAAACTGATCCATGCAATTTGCATGACCCCTGAATTGGGCCCTGTATTTTCTGAATGGAAAATGTAGCTTATTTACTTATAAATCGGCATCTTGCTTTAAATAAAAGTTTCCCATGTACCTTGAGCAAGCAGCAAATATTTTCTTCGGGAGGAATCCTGGCTATTTTGAAGTCAATGGCAAAAACTCCCATCGGCTTCAATGGGCCCTGGATTTAACCCTTAGCATTCAGAAACAGTTGTTATATTTTACAATCCTGTAATCTAAACCCTTAAGAATTGATTTCTCATCTTGCAAACATGGTACAGGCAGAACATGTTTAAAACCTTTCATTGGACAGCTCTCTCATATTTTCAGCAGTGGGAAACTGGACAGGCATTCCTTGTTACCAGAAAATCCCTGGCAAATCCCTGTACGCTGCACGAAGAGTGTAGAGCCATGTGTTTAAAGATACTTCGAGTGCATCAAGGACCTAGCATCAATGCTTCATGGGTCTGATTTGGCTCCTGCTTTATTCAGAGGGAGTTTTGTCAATGACTGCAATGGGAGCAAGGTCAGGACATGTGAAAGCGAAGGCGTGAACTGAACAATAAATAGGCAAGGCTGTAGGCTAAACAGACTTGGGCAAAGTTTTCAGAAGTGCCTCTGGGGCACTAATGGGTCTGATGCCCTGTTTTACTCTATATCAAGTAAACAAACCATCAGCTTCTACATTTCCATACATTATTTTCCAACTACAAGGCTTAAAGGCCATAGTACATTCTATCTATTTTGTATTTTACCTATTTTCTTCTTATGAGGAGGCAGTGTGGCCTAGTAGAAAGGGACTCCAGAGACCTGGGGTCTATTCCCAGCTCTGCCATTGACCTGCTGGGTCACCTTGGGAAAGTCACATCCCTTCTCTGTGTCTCAGTTTCACCATCTGTAAAAAAGGGCTAATGATACTGAGCTCCTTTGTGAAGCGCTTTGAGAGCTATTGATGGAAGGAGCTGTACTAGAGTGAGGTATTATGATTTCCACACATTTCTCACCTATTCCAACATGTGCTTCCAAGATCATGCTAACATCATTGGCACCGTCTCCTACTGATAGTGTTATTGGATTGCCCTTGGTGTTTTTCACCATTTTAACAATCTAAAAAAATTCAAATACACAACAGGTCAGCAGAAATGTCCAAAGAGTCAACCGTTCTTTCAAGCACTCTTGAATAACTCAGCACATACAGTACTGGCCAGGAGCCAACAGCCTCACAAGTGTTTTTTTTCTGGTTGAAAAAAGTCAGTCAGATCGGCTTTTCAACAAAGTGATTCAAACTAATTCACACCGGGTTGAGATTCAGTGCAGCCTTCATTTTAAAGCCTGTGAGGATTTTCTAGTTGTCCTAAAAGCCCACCCAACTGCATCCAATTCCAGTTAACACAATCCAACTGCGGCCAAGCGAACTGCAACGGGTCTATTTTTTTCCCCTCTTTTCCCTTTTAAGCAGTTTAAGATCGAGGCCTGAAATAATCCCACTGAAGCCAATGGGAGTTTTATCATGGTCATCACCAAGAGCTGGCGCTGAATTAACTTTGTAGAGCTGAAATGCCGGGATATAAATTAGTGGTACCCTTCCTTCCATTCCAAATGTCAGACTCTGCCCTCAGTTACAAGGAGGCGACTCCCACATGTGGCACTAAGTCATGTCGCAGCTGGTCACATCCTATGTACCTAGAGCAGTGCAGGAAATACACGGTTTATGCCCTTTTTGACACTTTAATCAGCTGTTGAGGAAAAGTCAGAAAATCCGGTTCTCAGAGCTTGGAATGGAATTAAATAGATTAGTCTGTCCCTTTATTTATAGGTGAGTTGAACATCAAAGCTTTTGTAAAAATAGTTTCAGGAAACAGTCCGTACATCTATGAAAGACAAGATTGTGGCAGAAATACACCATAGCACTGAAAAGGCTCCAACACAGCCAAAAAATAAAATAAAGAAAGAGTCAGGTAAGTGATTTTTGTTAAATTTCATGGTTCAGGAGACAGTCTGTTAAATCAAAGTCATCAGAGGATTTATAATAGACTTGCTGAAATACCTCTGGTAGCATCTGTCCTTTGGAAAAGGAAATCAGATCGCACTCGCTGAAGGTCCAGTTGCATGGTACACATTTTTCATACTTACATGATTTTTTCCTTTTTTTTTTTTTTTTTTTAAATTAAGAGGTTTTACTTGTATACAGCAAGACAGCTTCACTTTAAGGTACAGAACAATTGCTTCTCACATCAGAGTAACCACTTAGCCTTGTTTCCGGTGGGAACCTTTTGCATCTAGAGCAAATACATTCTGGAGCATTATCTGTGCTTAGGTATTGGAAGACAGCTGCTGGCCCAGCTTGCAGCCTGTCAAGGAGCCAAGTTCTGCACTGACTTATAGCCCGTGCAACATGTGTCCAACACCTCTGAAAAAAATCAAACCACTGTGTATAGATGCCTAAATATGGATTTTGGAGCCCCTCTATACACACGGAGATTGGAAAGTTTGGAGCTATGATCCAAACTGCTTAGTTGTTTTAACTACTGAAGTGTGCTGCAAATAACACTCAAAACAGCATGTAGCCGCTGCCTCCTGCAAAATGAGCCCATCAGCGTACCGATAGCACCTACCTGGGCTTTCTGCAAAGGAGCCATCCGACAACATAGAACTGCAGCACATTTCAGGCAAATCTGTAGAAAAATGCTTTTGTAATTACTGGAACTGGAATCCTGGGAAGGATTTAATATCAGCGACAGCGTCGAGCCATCTACAATCAGTCCATATTCTTGACTCACTGTCCAGCTTCTATAATACAAACAGAACAAGACGACTTGAAAGTCTGAGCCTTACATTTCAAAGAAGTCAATTTAGTCGTTTCTGTGTTATCTGAGCAACAAAGAAATGGTTTCGAAATGTAAACAGGTCTGATTGCTGGAGGTGAGTGTGTGTGAGCGTGTGCATGCGTGAGTGTGCGCATGCTCAGTTAACTCAAACGGCTTGCATTTAAAAGGAAAAACAGGGCATGCCCAAGTACTGCACAGTTATGTTTGAAAAATAGGAAATAGGAAAGCCGGGGACTGTTTGCAGGATTGGGGCCTCTCTGCCTATAATGTGATTCAGGTGAGGGACAGTCATCCTCCCAAGCAGTCCCCCTGAAATCCAGAGCTCTTCCCCTGCATACATGGAATTGCAGGACCGAGGCAAAAGGACCCTTCCTTCTAAGCATCTTCACCGAGGGCAGTTATCCAGACATAAACTGCCCACATGCTCTCTCGCACCTTTTAAGCTTTCCGCTATTTTTGGAGAAATCCTGCAGCAGCTTTTTATGATACTCTAACAACAGCTCGTGTAATCGATCCTCTTTCCTGTTGCTGTCTCCCATCGTTTTTGCGGTCAGCTCCAGTAATTCGGTGTTTGTCTGGAAGAGCCTGGAGGCATAGCAGGTAGATTTTGCAGTTTCCATCTTGTCCCCGGTAAGCACCCAGACTTTCATGCCTGCTGTTTGCAGGGCCTCGATGGTTTCCGCTGCGTGCTCCTGAAGTCTGTACATTGAGGCAATACATTAGCCATCTCATTTACCTTAAAAATACCATTTCTCCTCAGAATTCATTGAGAATGATTTGTGCGTGTTACAATGAGCCTGGGGAGGATCTAGGTCTGAAAACCATCAGCCTTTACTACCTCAGATAAATGACCTAGAGGCAGCAGCAGACAAACCACCCTAGCTAACAGAGGGGGACAAAAGTCCCACACTACATGAGTATGGCTTTCAGATTGCTAAGCATTTCCACTGGGAGCAAATAAACCCACATGTTGTTTACCAAAGAATGACTTATGTACCAACCATGTCATCTCTAGCTAAAACCAGCATAGTACTTCGCCAGCATAGTACGTCGCCAGCGGACGTTAATACCACCAGTGCTATGTATCACACTTTGCACGTGGCTGAATCAAAAAACCCACCCTGCAAGGCAGCTTTCAGATAAACTTTAAACTGAAAGAAGTCTGACTCTATTGCAGCACCCTCTGAACAAATTCCTGTAGGAAAGTAGGCGGGAGTTTTGTGTGGCAGAGTATGGGGTAAAGTTTGATGGGCAGTTAGACCCAGGATGGGCTTCAGGAATGGGTCCAATAACAATACTTTTCACGTAATAAATCCTATTTATTTTAGCAAACGTTAACCATTTAATCCACAAAAGCTGACAGCTTTCCTCATTTTACATTTGGGAAAGATGAGGGAGAGATGTTAAATTGTTTGCTCTAGGTCACAGAGGTTACATCTATATGGCAACTCCCACCCCTACCTCCCCTCCCCAGAAAACAGGCAGTGAGTCTCATAGCATGGAGAAGGGGGCGGGTTTCAGACCCAGAGCTCCAGCTAAAGCCTGAATGTCTACACAGACTCATGCGACGTGCTGCCTTGAGGGGTTCTTTGCTGTGCAGGCACGGCCAGAGGGATTTAGGGTTAGAGCCAGGATTAGAACGTAGCAGTTCCTAGTCCTACATTCAGTCACTTCACCCAACTCTTTGACTAGTGCCATAAAACGCAGAGTGAAAAATAAACGACAGCCTAATTTACACATACAGTTACTGCAACTGCACCTGAGTTTGTATTGGTTTGGTACATAAATTAGGGGAACAATGCTGCATGCTTTTCTGAAAAAGTAGGATTTATTGATTAAAATGTTAGAGTACTTACTGTTTAAACCAGTATATTTTTAGCAAATAGGCAATTGGTTTTGGGACGTGCCAGGAAATAATTGCTTTAGACATTCTGTCTTCTTCTTAGGACCAGCACATAGCTTTCAATAAGCACCATGGTGGATTGTTACGGCACAGACCGCTGCTCAATGGTCTCACTTTGGTCGTTCACCCACCCTTCCCTCGTTGTCCTGAAATTACTCTCAGGGTAATTTCAGACTGAGGGAGATACAGACTACGCTATTCTGAACAGCTACGGCATTCACATTTCATCTGCTTGCTTGCCACCGTCTTACCTGTCTTCCACAGCAGTAGCCCCAATCAAATGCATGTCGGTCTCTATGTCATCAAAAATCCTGGCCATCTTTTCTTCTCTGTCCTGTAGAGCCATTTTTGCTTCACTGAGCTGTCCATCAATTTTTTTATAGTCCTCTTGAGTTAGTTCTTTGAAGGCCACACAAAGAGTTCGATATCCATCCTTGAAACAGAGAAGTGGATATGTGCACTAAAAAACACCTTTTAAACAGCCCCGACCATAGAATTTTCACTTTCTGCTTCTACAGGTCACTCAGTGCCTGCAACGATTGGGTCCAATGTTAGAAGTGATTCTACATCTTAAGGACCATTTCCTCTTTGTTTATATATTAATCTCCACACACGGAAAACCTTGGACATAGAACATCACAATATGTATTATAAGCCGTGGAACTGAGCATCTTTAGCAGTAATAAGGTCACGAGAAATACGAAATTGTAAAACAAGGCTGTTTTAAAAACCACTGCAGTGTAAGAAGAAGAGGACCAACCAGAAGAGATAAGAATGAATACTAGGACTCATCTACACTACTCGCTGGACAGGCGGGCAACGATTGATCCAGCGGGGGGGGGGGGGGGGGGCCTCAATTTATCGCATCTCGTATAGACGTGATAAATCGACCGCTGAGCGCTCTCCCTTCGACGCCAGTACTCCACCAGAACGAGGAACGCAAGCGGAGTCGATGGGTGAGCATCAGATATTGACTTACTGCAGTAAGTAGATCTAAGTAAGTTAGATTTATGATCTAACTTCACGTAACTGAAGTTGCGTATCATAGATTGACCCCGTGCGGTAGTGTAGACAAGCCCCTAGTCTCGGCACATTCAGAACTAACTATAAACCTCTTCTCTCAATATAGCTCAATTTAGATAAATGCTTCTCAAAACAGCACACACACAAAACAAAACTAGAAACTGATTCAAGGATTTTTCCATAAGGCTAGCGAGGAAAAAAAAGAGAGAAAATGTTATTGTTATTTTTAACTCCTTGGGAGATGATTAGATCCTACAGGATTCAGGATCATATAAGCAGATCAGAAATTAAATGAAGTTGGAAGCCAGAAGAACAGAAAAGGAAACAAGTCAGATATGGACTTCAAAACAACAAGAATTAAAGCTCACATTTTCCTCAACCCAAGGTCAGAGCTTTATCTTCAGAGAAAGGCTTTCTTCCAACAAGGACAAACCTAGTTTCGTGTACATGCTTACCATTGCATTACGTTCTACGTGCACTTTAGTTTGTTGTATTTCATCTTGTTGTACTCTTGGAAAAATAGAAGAGTCTGCTCCTTTACAGAATAGGAGGAACTTTCCTAAAACAGAATTAAAAAGAAGATTGAAGCATTCAAAATGTGTCAAGAGATTTAAAGGCCATTGTCTTCAATGTGCTGTAAACTTAGATGGAAAGAAGAACTATGGCAAGGTTGCAAATGAAGCTGTTATAGGCAGGGCTGGAAATGCTATTAAGGTTGCCACCTATTATTAAGGATGACAAGCCCCAGTATAAGACCACGCTTTCAGCTGCTTATAACTTTGCCAAACGCTAACCATCTGGGCTGTAATTTTCCAGGCTGTGGGTGTCTGCCTCAGGCTGAATTTTTTGACGATTTTAGCCATTTCTGAGAACGAACGCTCTAGTGCCTTTGGAACAGAATCTGTCCCCAATGATTTCTGCACTGGGCACACTTCAGCCTGAAGCTGAGCATCACCTTGCTTGCCACTGCAGCTCTCTGCTGCTATGGGCCATGCCAGGTCAGCACTGAGAGCAGGGAGCCCCCATCTTTCCGATGCTCTCAAAGCCCCGCCCTGGCTGGATGTAGGCAGCATGGAGGAGCAAGCTGCCTAATTTGAATCCAGAGCGGGCAAGAGCCAAGGGTATGGGGGGGAATGGGACAAATTAGGTCACCTTAATTTGACCCTCTTGTGCGTATACATTATGATAGAGCCTTTAATGATGTGATCACATATTTTTTCCACAGGACCCCATCTGTATTCAGTGCATGGGACCCTGCTATGGGGATGAATCAGGGCTGTATAGTGAAGGAGGCTATTGTTTGTAGGTTCCCTGTTTCATTGGTTACAGAAGCTGGAAGGGGTGTGAACGAGGCCGGGGACTGCAGGAAGAGACAAGAGGGTCTCGTGGTTAAGGAGCTTTAATAGTGTCCTGGGGAATTGGGCTCTACCCTGTCTCTGCCATCATCCTAAGTGATGCTAAACAAGTCACTGAAACCAAGCTTTTCACAGGTGGTCACAAATTGTGTGTTGCTTATTTCCTAGATGCTCCATCTGAGATCCTGGAGCTTGATTTGTAGAAGAGCTGAGAACTCATAGCTGCAACTGAAGCTAATGGGAGCTGTGCTTTGGACATATAATGGGCTATATAATGCTGAGTGCTCTCAAAAATGAGGCCTTATGCATTTCATATCAGGTGCCCAAAATTATTGGACACTATACTCTCTGTGTCTCAGCAGCCACAGCTGTAAAATGGGCTTAATATATCCCCTCATCTCACAGGGGTGTCGTGAGAATAAGTTCACTAATATTTGTGAAGCACTCAGGTACTCAGCGATGAGCGCCATAGAAAAGCCCAAAAGGAAATTATTAATTCTGTATTCACTCATCCTGGTGGTCAATCAATTACAATTCTGTAAAATAAACAGGGGCAAAAATATATGCATCCAATCATAAGAATATCCAATCCCAGGAGTTTATCTTAGAGATTTGCTCTAAATACTTCAATTCAGCATCTTATAAATGGTTTGGAATGTATTCTTTTTGATCCTGCCATCTATCAGCTGTTTCAGATGTATTACAGTATTCCACATTCTATGTACTCAGGTCTCTGAGTTGTGGTGCAGGTGGATGCATGCACATGTATTATAAAGAGGAGATATTAATAGCTCTGAGGACCCATTTCTATGGCCTAACCAAGTCAAATCAATTCCCAGGGATGTATATATCCTTGAGTTATTTAGTTGCCACACAGATACACTGCAACAAATTCATGCCTGGTGTAACTTCACTGATGTCAGGGTTACACGAGGGCTAGATTTGGTCCATCACAAAAATGGGCAAACGGATTGAAAGTCTTAACAAAGTTAGCATGCGTGGCAAGCAAACCCCACTGATAAATTAAAGATCTGGCATTGATAATTATTCTTCCCCCAAAGCTATGCCATAGCACCTAAAAACCAGCACAACTTCAGCTTAAAATAAAAAGCTGGTGGAGTTAGAATGTAGAAAAGCATCTGAAGCCACCAATTTCTAATTCTTTGGGCACTTTTAGATCTCTAAAAGCAATTTTTTTTAAAATGACCAATTGGATTATTTTTCAAATCCATAAAAGAAAATAAAAAATTGTCCTTCCTCACTCAGATCCCTTAGTTTGGGCTCAAATGGGGCACAAAATTGCATGGTCATGTTACAAAGGAAATGCTGGCAAATGCCATACTCCGACAAGACTGACATTTTTTTTTATAGAGCAGCAGAAGCATGTCAGAAAAACTGCACCTCGCTAGGACTCTGCAGTGGGGTTTCCTGTAGTGTTAGCATGGGCGTGCACAGTAAAGGTCTATCATAAATCCGACCACTGATCTCATTAGCACACTTCAAGGGCCAAGTTCTCATATGCAGGTGCCTCTGTGCTTGTAAAATGTGTACCAGTGCAGTGGGTGCATGTACAAATCAACAAAAAGCACACGCCATTACCAGATTTGCATGTGCAAATGAGAGATTTTTGGACGCTCAGGTGGCGTGCAAGTGAATTTTGCAGGTGAGGCTAAGGCCCATGAAATATAACAGGTTAGCTTTTCTGTGTTGTAATGGGAGGTCTTTAATACATTCTCAGTACAAGAGTAAATGCAGACATATATTTGATACACAGTGGTACCCACTGTTTTAACAATACCTGCACTGGTTTTCACAATAACACTCATCCGGCGGCGGACAGGATCAAAGTTTAATACATGAAGAAGCCGATACCTTTAAAAAGGAAAGAACAGAACTTAGAAATGTGAGGAAAAAAATTAAAAATGATATTCAGTAAAAGGTTGTAAGCTAGAAGAACATACTAAGAATGAACTGCAGAACTCTCTCTATGCCAGACTACAAGTATCAGGTGCCAGCTGACCAGTTTCCTTATTAAAGATATGGTACAGGTAGTCAAGCTACAAGTCATTTATACATGATAGGTGAACAATGCCCACTACCATCATTAAGAGCCACGTGATCAGATAGAGCGCACACAACTGCTGGGGCATTTCAGGGAAAGCAGGGCTGAGTTATTGTTTGCCTGAAAAGAATGCACATGGACATGTTATTTTCATTTTCTTTAAGACAGAGTCGCACTTGGTTTAAGATGCTTGTAAATTTAACAAAGCTGCCGCACATGCATTCACAGAGTATGGAGATTCCCTGTAGAAGTTGTTTATGGACCATTTTCTTGATGCAAGGCTGATGTGAACAAGCAAGATGTATGCTTGGTACATGATATCATGCTTGGCTGGGGCTCTGAGATATGCGACTGGCAACCACATAGCACCAGGTTGGTTGGAAGTGGGAAAAGCTAGTTATAGGACCTTCATGAGCCAGCTGACTGCTCAGGGGCTGAAGGTCCTGACTGGAACACCCAGCTGTCAATCAGGGCAAGCAGCCTACTAGGTTGGCTGAACACCAAAAGCAGTAAATAGGAACTCTGAATCCTCCCTTCGTATGGAGAAATTCAACATGAAGAGAAGTTGCTAATAAGACAAGATCTAGGAGGGCATCTGGATCAGGTAGCTATCCTTCAAATGGTGTATATCCCTTGGGGTTTACATGAACAGTTGCCGCACGGTAAGGCCGAATTATTTTCAGTCCAAGAAGGGGTTAGGGTTGGAGCATGTTTATGCAAAGATTTAACTTTGTATGGTTGAGGTTTATAGTAGCATCAGCTCTCATACATTCACCATCTAGGAGGTTATCGCAATAATTCACAGATCCAAGAGAGTTTCCAGGTTTCAAACCGTGGTGCAGGATATGGTCAGAGGACCTTGTTTTAGGCTTTGGTTGATTTGTTATTCAGCAAAAGCTGCAACCAATTTAACCTCTCAGCCAATTCTCTGCTGCCAGGTGCTCTGTAATTCGGACCGGCTTTCATGCAGAGCAGCAGTGAGTCTGACAGCCCGTTGCGTTGTTTCCACCCTGCAGCATTTGCCGTTTTTCCTGAGTTTAATCAGCTGGCACTTGGCAGATTGTTCAGTTAGCGTGAGCAATATTCCTCACCACAATGCAGCTGCGCTTACTTTTCGATTTCGTTCTTTTGGTTTTGTACTTTCATGAAATCATTTTCATGTCCTAGAAAAGTGAAACCATACCTGTCAACAAACAAGAGGACAGAAGGACACTGAAAACACTGTTACATAATTTACATTTGTAACATTTTCATTTCCATATTCTGAAACATGACCTGGGCTACAGAATTCAGTCCATGTATTTCAGTAGCTCACCAGGCTATTCTCTGCGTTTCCTGACTTGTACAATCTTAAAGAGATGTGGATCATACCCTAGAAAACTCTGAGGTCTCTATAGGCCACGTGAATTAACACATGTGCATACTGTGTTACATTTATGGCAAAAATAGATCTGCTAGGTCTGCTATTATGCCTCCAAATAGTAATAAGGTAATACAAGTACATCAGAAAAGGCTAACAAAGGTGGCCTTCATAGGGGCTGCTTTGTCTCCTGCCACCCCAAAGAAAGAAAGTAATTTTGCTTTGATACACATGCAGTATTCATTGACTGCTTCTTCTACAATGTAACAGAACGTCCCAGGGAACTTGGATAGAGTACGGCTCTGTTTAATCAAGCAACTTGGGACACCATTCTACTTAACAGAAGCAACAACATACACTGTGACATGCAAGTTATGATTCCCAAACCTTTGCTTATTGTGAAATTATTCAGTAAAGATAAAAATATTGATTAAGCACAACTCTACTATGGGCCTGATCCAAAACCCACTGAAGCACAAAACTCATTCCACCCATGGAAAGACTCCTGTTGACTCCAGTGGGCTCTGGACCAGGCCAGACAAGAGTTTCTCCCGTTGTGCTTTCTACACGCTACAGTTCTCCTTGTCAATTACTGGCCTATGAGCATTTTATTATGAAAAACTCATAGGGCAACTTTTGGGTTCCATTAAGTCGCACTCAACAGCACAAGTTACAAGAGTAAGAAAAACCTTCAGTTCTGAAAACAAACTCAACGCCCTTACTTTTTGGCACCTTTTACCAAAGCTATTTCATCTGGTGAAGAGGAGATATAGGTACTGCACTCCTGGTTTACTATCAATCCATCCACATTGTCTCCTTCTTTGATTTGAACTGTATGGCACAGACACAAAGCACGGAGGAACAGCTCTTCTCGACACTAAGCAGAGTCAAAATACAGGAAATGAGTTAGTTAGCGTCTTTTCCTGCCCAGAGTACCAAACAGGATTAATTTTTAGTGATAACTAGAATAATGGTTATTTTTACTTAAGCAGCTGAATAATCACTACTGGGATTTGGTCAGAATTACCAACCTTTTAGGCTGGAATATTCAAAGGAACCAATGTAGGTTTGGCACCCAAATTCTAACTCCGTTAACCACCTTTGAAAAATCTCACCTTTAAATGGGAACTTCATTTACATGGTGTCTTTCATCCCACAGTACTTTAAAAATGTACCTACATACACCACCACTGAATTGCCTCAGAGATGGAGAGTAGCAACCAAACAGCACAGCAGCTAATAGGATGGGAAACTGAGCCAAGGACATTGAAGCAAAGCCGTACTCTTGCAAAACGTGGCCTTGTATTTTTAACAGCCCCACAATCAGAAAGGAGCTCTGTTCAAATGTAACAGAGCACTAATTCATTTTAGCAGGATGCAGGGGTAAATAAAGATCAAACAAGGCCGACAAAAAGATCAGCACTCTGGTTCAATCATTTATTTTATTGCAATGCGTGCAATGCTTCTAGTTCTCTGCTGTGATGCCACTGTAGCAAAGCTAAAGCTTGTCTTGGTTAGACAAAGGATAGGATTGATTCCTGAAAATGGGTATGTGCTCTCCCCTGCGCTTGTCATTACTGCTACACAAACTCAAGGTACAGTGTCCAAGAGTAATAGCTAAAGCTGGAACCTAAACCAAACCCTCAGATCCAAACCCTCCTGAACTTGGGGGGATGGACAGAGGAACCCAGTTGTTCAGTGTCTCAAACGTGGGTTCTGAACACTGCCAAATTTAGAGGCGTTCAAAACCGGTGTCTGAATTTTTACACTTGTGCCCATCTCGAGTTATTGTTAGCTCTCAGAAAATTGGATCAGAGTGAAAATATAGAAGTTACCGAAGGCCAGTTCTACCTTTAGTGCTTTCCCATAATATGTCATGGGTCCGTCCGTGTGAGAGAACCCATCCACCTCTGACATTCTGCTGCTGTACTTATGCCCATCTATGCAGCACTCAATGAACTTCATGCTGTTTTCAGTAAGGGTTCCAGTTTTGTCTGTGAACACATACTCGACCTAAAAGAAAGGGAGAAAGTCACTGTTGTACTTTTTCTTTACTACATTCCCAGCTTTCATTGCTGTCTAAAAGAAAGAAGCTGTGGCAGCACTGAAAATAGGAGAATAACTGGCAACTTAATTAGTCAGACCTGATCCAGGAGAGAACCATTGGCACTTGCTTAACTTGGACTTCAAAGTTTGGAGCAAGGTATATTAATACAAAGAAAAGACAATATTGCACCCATTCCCAGAACAACTTCTCTGCTTCCAATTCATTACACAATTGCTCTGTTTAGTTTTTACAACTCTCAGAGAACCTGTCTTATGGCCCTTGATTACTCCCCCTCAACCATCTGTTCCCCCAGCTAGTCTCTCTCAGATGGTGCTGTACACAGCACTGAATCCAATAAAGCAACATATAAAAGACCAAAATTTAGATTTTTTTAAAAAAAAGTTTTGAGCAAACCTATCGATCAATACAAAACGTTTCCATTCATTTTTCCAACCAAAAAATAAAAAAACACAAAGAGAGAGATTCCATTTTTCTTTTAAACAAATAAACATTCCTCTGCAGTGCCTGAACTCAAATGGGGAGGTACCAAGAACATGGAAATAAGAGGGATTTTTATATCAAAGAAAATGGAAATTGATTTCACTGATTTTCACTGTCCCGGCTGAGAAAAGTGCAACAAGGAACCACATAGTATAACACTGCGGAGAGTAAACTGTATTTTGAAAAGCACAGCAGTTACTTAATCAGCACTAGTAGTACAAACCCATTTGTTTGCTTTATGGGAGTTTTATGTTGACAATGCCAATTAAATTAGCTAACAGTTGTTCCAAACGGAATGGTTTCAGAGTAGCAGCTGTGTATCCACAAAAAGAACAGGAGGACTTGTGGCACCTTAGAGACGAACCCATCTATTAGAGCATAAGCTTTCGTGAGCTGCAGCTCGCTTCATCGGATGCATCAAATTAAACGTTTTCTTTACAGGAACAAAAGTAGGGCGTGCTACACTGCTGTGGCTGACCAGAGTGAAACGTTAGCTACTTAAGAGTCCCAGCAGAGCAGAGAAAATAGTAGCAGGACAGTTGCATATCAAATGCATGCAGTGAAAGATTACCACTTTCCTCACTAACCTGCAAAGAGAAATCTTACAGAGAATTTTAAATTTTTAATTAATTTCATGAAAGCAAACAAATTATTGACATGCACTTAGGGTCTGGCATTCTTCTGTGTGGAAACAAACCACATGATACAATTTCTATTGTACATGCAATTTATAAGCTCATCTAGTTTTCAGAAGCAAATAGTAGCACACTAACCCTAAATTACCACCAAAAATAGTTACACAGTTATGTCTTGACAGGTAGACGAGTGATTAGCAGACAGACAAAGGCTTTTAATTAGGGAGAATGATTAACTACTGCAGCAGGGACTTTCTAATGATTTTTTAGAGCTGCTGAAGGCTACAGTGCTGACACAAATACAGCAATCAGGTCTCTCTCTCTCTCGCTCCAAGGCCAAGATTATAACAGGGTTCAAAAAAGAAACAGATAAGTTCATGGAGGATAGGTCCCTCAATGGCTATTAGCCAGGATGGACAGGCATGGTGTCCCTAGCCTCTGTTTGCCAGAAGCTGGGAATGGGCGAAGCGGATGGATCACTTGATGTTTACCTGTTCTGTTCATTCCCTCTGGGTCACCTGGCACTGGCCACTGTCGAAAGACAGGACACTGAGCTAGAAGGACCTTTGGTCTGACTCAGTAGGGCCGTTTTTATGTTCTGTCCTGCCCTGCAGCCACATGTGACTTCTTTTTGTTTTAATTAATTTATAGAATAATGTTTTTAACTTCTACTTTAGATGTTCTCATTAAAAAGTTAAGGTTAATCTGGTACAGTGACAACAGAGCATGATTAAATCACTTCTAACAGACTTCCTCTAACGGTACCCCAAACCATAAAAATGGCTCTCAACCTTCCCAGACTACTGTACCCCTTTCAGGAGTCTGATTTGTTTCACCTCTCTTAAAAACTACTTGCTTACAAAATCAGACATAAAAATACAAAAGTGTCACAGCACACTGTTACTGAAAAATTGCCGACTTTCTCGTTTTTACCATATGATTACAAAAATAACTCAATTGGAATATAAATATTGTACTTCCTTTTCAGTGTTTAGCACATAGAACAGTATAAACAAGCCATCGTTTGAAATTTTAGTTTGCACTGACTTCACTAGTGTTTTTGATATAGTCTGTTATAAAACTAGGCAAATATCTAGATAAGTTGAAGTACTCACTGGAGAACCCCTACAGTACCCCTGGCTGAGAACCACTGCCATAAATCCTCTACTTGGATCAACACTCCAGAGCTTTTATGCCTCTAGATTTTGGATATGGGAGCATTTCCCCAAGCATGCAGAGGTTTCTAGGATGGTGAACAGAACCAACAGAAGGGAGGGAATTATATATTGTATACAAATCTAAATCCACACAAATATTGCACCAGAGCTTCCTATCAATAGGAAACAAAGCAAAACAAACAATGTCATCTGTCTCTCTAAGCACCAATCAATGACGATTGTTTCCTAATCAAAGCACAGATAGAAGATGAACCCACAGCCTTTGTGGGCAGGCATGGGGGGTAGGGGCCAGTATGCCTCTATGCTCCAGTGATTCTTGGCTGCTAGAAAAGCCCCTGGACATGGAAGGCAGCCAGATGAAACTAAAAGCAGAGACAAAACTGCTCTAAGTAGCACCATGGCCCAAATTAGCTTCAGTTCTGGCCCACAAGTTCTACAGGAGGGATTTCACTACAGCTGTTTTAGTCCACGGAAGAGTTGCAGTTTTACCATGAGACACTGTCCATGCGTCCAATTTTAACTTGGCACAAATAGGGAGCATGTTCTGACCTGACCAAGTTCTTCGTTGAGGTCCGAGGTATTCACCAGTGCTCCTTCCTGGATTTCTTCATCATACATCTCCTTATCCCAAGCAATAAAGAAGGAGCCCAAGAATTTTTGCATTTCTACAGTAACGTACATGGAGACCGGGATAATGAAATTGAACAGAACCATAAACGACAGGAAGTCTGTGAACATTCTTAAGATCTGTAAAGGAAAGGAAAAAAAAGGCAGTGTGTGCCAATCTGATATCCAGTTCAGCCAGACACAGATATAATCGACAATAGCAAATTCAAGATTCTAATTAGATTTTCTTCTTCAGTGGTGAAAAGAGAACTCAATATGAAAAATAAAACTCTAGAGAAAACTAAGGGTAATGGACCAAATTCTGCTCTCAGTTCCATCTTGGCAACCTCACTGACTTGCATGGAGTTGTAAAGGCATAACCGAAGAGAATTTGGCCCACGATGGCATTTTATTTACAACCACAAGGATCATCTAAGAATGTTCCATCCAAACACAGTTCTGTAAATATTACAGGCCTGATTCTGATCTCACTTTAAAAAGTTTAAATCAGGAGAAACTGCTCTGACGTCAGGAGTGCTACACCACCGTACTACTGGTGTAAGCGAAATCACAAGGAGGTCTCCTAAAACTCTGATAGGAAATAAGGTAAGTTGAGACACAAAGCCAACGTTTTCAAGCCTGGCTACCGAAAACCTCAAACACCTACATCCATATTTAGACACCGAATGAAAGTGGCCCCGGTCTAAATTTATACATTCAAGTTTGAAAACTGGCTGGAGTTCAGATATGCGTCAAGCATCTGCTACTGTGTTTAAGTATATCTAGGTGGCCAAAATTCTATTGATCTGTCTTTTGCCAGCAAATAAGAGGCAGCCATTTAGAAACACAAATAGTTGGCACACACGTTCTGTAGGAGAAGAACACCACTACGTGAGCAGCTTTAGCGTCTGAGTCCTCCTCAGCTGCGTTTTGCCCAACTACTCCCAAGCATTCTTGCACATAGGTAACAAGAATGGCACGTAGCAGCTGAGACAGGAAATAACTACAAGCAAAAGAAAAAAAGAGCTAAGAGATTGACAGTCCTTTCCTTGGTATGTATTCCAAACAATATGCAGGGAAGACAGGGGTTGGCAGATTAAACAAAACTGTCAGAATAAATAAGGCTGGAGGAGATCCTGAAACACAACCCCATTTACCTTGAACGCATCTCTTTCCTTTTTTGTCTTTTGGTTATACCATGGCTCATCATTAAATGGATTACTCTGCCAGACGTATTTCAGAGTGGTGCACACCGTAGCTTTACTCACTAAGATGCATAAATACACCATCAAGAAGGCGTTGATTGATCTGAAAAATAGGTTTATTTTTAAAATCCATGCAGCTATTTTTAATATTCAGTCAGGCAAGCAATCAGGGTTAGACTATTCTCATTTTTAAAAGGGAAACTCTAGAGTACTGCTTTTGACAGGCCTGATATTTAGGGTCAAAACCAGGATTTTTAATACTTCTCACCCAATAAAGTAAAGCATAAGCCTGGAGTCATACTTTTTAAAAGTTCTATTAAATGCTGTAGCTTTTTAGGAGACACGCTTAACCCAATATACAGATTTTCTACTCAGTGTATCGGAAACAAAAGGCAGCAAATGATGGGGTTATTTCTGCACAAGTGAACTCATAAGGAAACAAACAGTTTTTATAAACTTTTCTCTTTCTGAAGCACACTTACTTTTCTACAGCTGAACGTTTTTGTGATTTTCCTTGGTAGTTCAAAGCCATTTTTGTTTCCATTCCAGTATAAACCGCAACCCCTACAAAACATTAAAGCATTGCTTGTAATAGTTCCCTTTCTGAGTTGCAAGCCTTCCCTTCACTTGTCAGTGAGGCATATTAGCGTTTGCACAGTGCTTTAAGATTCATTATCCACAGACAGAGGTATTACCCAAGTGTTATGCATTTTATTTAAGCAAGGAACCCCCAATGGTATTGAATAATGCTAACACAAGTGCCACAATACATCTTCTGAATGCTGATGATAGGCATGAACTCCTGAATAGTTTCCCAGAGTATAATTTATTTCTGTATAAAGTTTGTTAAATTTAGCAAACACTTTAATCTATCACAATTGCTTGTACAAACTGACGGGGGGAGGGGGGGAAAAGAGAGAAGGGTAGCTTCATATAAGTGTATATGTGCGAGGGTATTAGTGGAATTGGCAAACAAATTTATTGCAGTACGGATTATTGCAGTTCGGATAGTTATTTTGAAAAGGCCTGGGTGAGGGGGAGAAGAGAAGGAGAAGTAAGGAGAAAAGCAGATACAGTACAAGATCCACTCAGAATGTGATATTGACAGTTAGCATCCTGTAAGTCTAACTGCTGACAAAAGTAAAAGGAAACAAGTACTGGGAAGGGGAGAAAAAGAATCTCTGAAAAATCTAGACCAAATTCAGTACTGGTGTAAGCAGGTGCAAGTCCACTTCACTTCAATGGAGCTACAGACATTTACACCTTGGCTCAGTTTTAGTTCCCTGAAGGATAGTGGAACCATTAGCAGTAAGCAGCACGGAGTTTATAAAGGATACCTTTTTGCCAGACAGACAAACTTCACTGCTTTTTGGACAGAATTACAGGTGTTAGTGGATGGACATAAAGTACTGGGTGTACAGCCAATAATTTTCATAAGGGACTTGCAACTTGAGACACTGTAAAGGGGTCCCTACATGGCAGTGCTGATATGGGCCTCTTTAAAGGTGTCACAAATAGATCTGAATGAATAATTGATTTTTTGATTTTTATTTTTATTTTTTTTTGGTTTGGGAGCTGAACTGAAAAAATCTGATGTGATTCAAACCCAAATCATTCTTCAGAAATATTTTGTCCATCACAAACTAAAAACAATTCATTTTGAATCAACCAAAACATTCCAGGTCAATTCAAAAGTATTATGTTTTAATTATTTTGAATTTACAAAAACATTTTGGTCAACTCAAAATAGAACTTTTTATGGGGTGGGAGGGGGGCAGATTTTCATTTCGATTTGGCCCTGTTCACACACACACACACACACTTTTTTTGACATTTGAAAAACAATTCAAAAGTTTGGGAGCCCTGAAAAACAGCATTTTTCAGCAAAAATTCTATTTGCCAAAAAAAAATAAAGTGCCCAGCTTTAGTTTCAGGATGGGCTCTCAAAAAGCACAAGTAATTTCTGAAGATCCTGGTCAACATATTCAGATTTCAGTTAAACATCTGACACGGCAGCTCATGAAATCTTACTCTCAAAATCAATTCATTAACTTGTGTGTGAGCATGAGATATGTACAGAGCACTGAAAGCAGCAATGTAGATAGGACTTTTCCATCACTAGATGCTCCGACAGACATTTAGATTTGTTTGCTGACTTCATTCAGTTATCCATCAGAACGATCAATAAAAAGCTGTTCACCATAAATCTTCTTTGTATTTTTTAAAGTAGAACCCTTCAGCAGCAGGCTTTCGGGACCCAAAGACCTAAACACGGGAAGAGTTATAGTATCAGATTGCTTACAAACAATTTCATTCCACCTTGTGTATATTTTATACCCACAGTTAAAGCGAAAGTTTGTTTTTTTCTCTTACATAAGGGATTAGTTTATTCTCACTGTATTTTTGCCTTCACATCTATATTTACATTTGTGGTTTCTTATCTCTTATCACACAAAGTATTACTAGTATTCAGACTCTCCAATGTCTGACTCATTTCAGAATTCAAGCCGAGATTTTCAAAAATAAGTACCTGATGCTAGTGTCTAAAACCCATACTTAGAGACCTAAACAAGTGGACTCATTTTCAAGAGTGCTAAAAATCGATGCTGCTGTAAAATGTTTTACTTATTTTTTTGCTCCCATGTTGCTCAGTGTGATCTATAATTCCTTAAAAAGAAAAGGAGTACTTGTGGCACCTTAGAGACTAACCTTTAAGTGAGCATAAGCTTTCGTGAGCTACAGCTTATTTATTCTTATTTCCCTTCACGACCGCTTGCCATTTCCACTTTTAATCCTAATTGGGTAGCAGAATTTTTAAAGGCGAGAAAAGTTTGTCAGGTTTCAAGCATCCCTCAAAAGTTCTGTATCGCAGTTAGTATTTGAGACTACCATTTCTCTCAACTTAAGAATCTGAGGGGCACATCTGCTGGCACCTCTGCTTGAACAGCGAGAAAGATCACAGGCAGGGTTAGAGGTGGCCATTTGGTTTTCAAAGCCCTCCTGTCACTTTCTGTGCTGTATAGGAGATCAGATTAGATCATCACAAAGGTCCTTTATGGCCGTAGAATCTATTATTATCTATTATCTTGTAACACTGTCCAAAACTCTTGGGTTAACGGACATGCTTGCTTCCATTTCCATCTGAAATCTATCTTTCACTGCTTCTTGGATTAAAGTTTGATCTTCTTCTCTACTTTAAAATTTGGCCCATTAATTTTGCAGCATTGTTGGTGAGTTGGTGCTTTCTCCTGTCACATATGTACAAAGATGTTAGGATGAAACATGCTTTTATAATACACAGCTGGAATAAACAGACTAAGTTAGTCATCTCTAGACCTTCTAGTGTGTCTTTTTCTTTCTGTCTGTTTGTAGAGTGTAATCTTATTAAGGCAGGGACTGTCTGTGTTCAGGCTTTATACAGCTCTGAGCACATGGCTGTACTCACTAAATAAATAGCAATAGGAAAAATAGTTTTGCAGACTTACGTACATATGTTGCTTTGAAAAAAAAAAAAAACATTTTGTGCACAGAAACAGCCTATTTGAAAGACCCACAATCAAAAACCTTCCCCTCAGGAAATCTACATTCTCACCCACCCTCTATTGTGTCCCAGTGATGTAGAAAATTTACTGGTCACCCAAAACACGGGCTGCACCTAATTAAAACCCGAGCTCTTCGGCAAAGTGAAGGGTGGGTTTGCTGGAGAGCAGATGTTGTGAGCACATGCCCAGTACATCACTCTTTGCTTCTTCTGGTTCTGTTTTAGCAAGTCAGCTGGAGTGAAACTGATGGGGGATCCTGCCCTCCAAGAGCTCAGAGAGCAGGGAGCCTGTCAGTTTCATTTATCTGCCAGCTCACAAGGATGATTCCAGCAGAGGTGATAGAGGATGCAGAGGGTTGCACATTTGCTCACTTCCTATAAACTCCCGTATCGGCAATCCCAACAAACCCAACATCCTGGGGCATTTGTTGGAGGCTGTCACAGCTGAAGGGCAAGGATTTTTAAGAGGGCCTGCTGCCCTCATAAGAACGGCCCTACTGGGTCAGACCAAAGGTCCATCTAGTCCAGTATCCTGTCTTCTGACAGTGGCCAGTGCCAGGTGCCCCAGAGAGAATGAACAGAACAGGTAATCATCAACTGATCCCTCATTCGGAATGACTGAAATTTTCTCAAGTCACTAGAACACATAAAACCAAACTGCAAAATGAAAGAAGAAAGGTAGGATAAGGAAGCTCATATTTCAGATCCATTAATCTCCACAACTCCTCTTTGATAAGCAGGATGCTAGGATCTATCAATAAAGAAAACAACCACCACCTGCAATTAGTAACAATGAGCTAAGTGAACTAACCGGGCTACAGGCTCCTGGTTACTTCTGTAGATGTTAATTCTTCCAACAAATCTGTGATCAAAATATATAAGAGGACATTTGTTAACTAATGTTTGCTGCATATTTAATTACAAGGAGCCATCACAAACATAAGGAATGTGTCACAACAGGCAGGTGGGAAGAAATGAGCAGGTTAGCACACATCAGAGTCTTATGCTCTTAGCCCTGGTCTACACTAGGACTTTAGGTCGAATTTAGCAACGTTAAATCGATTTAAACCTGCACCCGTCCACACAGTGAAGCCCTTTATTTCGACTTAAAGGGCTCTTAAAATCGATTTCCTTACTCCACCCCTGACAAGTGGATTAGCGCTTAAATCGACGTTCCCAGCTCGAATTTGGGGTACTGTGGACACAATTCGATGGTATTGGCCTCCGGGAGCTATCCCAGAGTGCTCCATTCTGACCGCTCTGGACAGCACTCTCAACTCAGATGCACTGGCCAGGTAGACAGGAAAAGAACCGCGAACTTTTGAATCTCATTTCCTGTTTGGCCAGCGTGGCAAGCTGCAGGTGACCATGCAGAGCTCATCAGCACAGGTGACCATGATGGAGTCCCAGAATCGCAAAAGAGCTCCAGCATGGACCGAACGGGAGGTACGGGATCTGATCGCTGTTTGGGGAGAGGAATCCGTGCTATCAGAACTCCGTTCCAGTTTTCGAAATGCCAAAACCTTTGTGAAAATCTCCCAGGGCATGAAGGACAGAGGCCATAACAGGGACCCGAAGCAGTGCCGTGTGAAACTGAAGGAGCTGAGGCAAGCCTACCAGAAAACCAGAGAGGCGAACAGCCGCTCTGGGTCAGAGCCCCAAACATGCCGCTTCTATGATGAGCTGCATGCCATTTTAGGGGGTTCAGCCACCACTACCCCAGCCGTGTTGTTTGACTCCTTCAATGGAGATGGAGGCAATACAGAAGCAGGTTTTGGGGACGAAGAAGATGAGGAGGAGGAGGAGGTTGTAGATAGCTCACAGCAAGCAAGCGGAGAAACCGGTTTTCCCGACAGCCAGGAACTGTTTCTCACCCTAGACCTGGAGCCAGTACCCCCCGAACCCACCCAAGGCTGCCTCCTGGACCCAGCAGGCGGAGAAGGGACCTCTGGTGAGTGTACCTTTTAAAATGCTATACATGGTTTAAAAGCAAGCATGTGAAAGGATTACTTTGCCCTGGCATTTGCGGTTCTCCTAGATGTAGTCCTAAAGCCTTTGCAAAAGGTTTCTGGGGAGGGCAGCCTTATTTCGTCCTTCATGGTAGGACACTTTATCACTCCAGGCCAGTAACACATACTCGGGAATCACTGTAGAACAAAGCATTGCAGTGTATGTTTGCTGGCATTCAACCAAAATCCGTTCTTTCTCTCTCTGTGTTATCCTCAGGAGAGTGAGATATAATTCATGGTCACCTGGTTGAAATAGGGTGCTTTTCTTCAGGGACACTCAGTATAGCCCATTCCTGCTGGGCTGTTTGCCTGTGGCTGAACAGAAATGTTCCCCGCTGTTAGCCACAGGGAGGGGGGAAGGTTGAGGGGGTAGTCACGCGGTGGGAGGAGGCAAAATGCGACCTTGTAACGAAAGCACATGTGCTATGTATGTAATGTTAACAGCAAGGTTTACCCTGAAAGAGTGTAGCGACTGTTTTATAAAATGTGTCTTTTTAAATACCGCTGTCCCTTTTTTTTTCTCCACCAGCTGCATGTGTTTCAATGATCACAGGATCTTCTCCTTCCCAGAGGCTAGTGAAGCTTAGAAACAAAAAAAAACGCACTCGAGATGAAATGTTCTCCGAGCTCATGCTGTCCTCCCACACTGACAGAGCACAGACGAATGCGTGGAGGCAAATAATGTCAGAGTGCAGGAAAGCACAAAATGACCGGGAGGAGAGGTGGAGGGCTGAAGAGAGTAAGTGGCGGGCTGAAGACAGGGCTGAAGCTCAAATGTGGCGGCAGCGTGATGAGAGGAGGCAGGATTCAATGCTGAGGCTGCTGCAGGACCAAACCAGAATGCTCCAGTGTATGGTTGAGCTGCAGCAAAGGCAGCTGGAGCACAGACTGCCACTGCTGCCCCTCTGTAACCAACCGCCCTCCTCCCCAAGTTCCATAGCCTCCACACCCAGACGCCCAAGAACGCGGTGGGGGGGCCTCCGGCCAACCAGCCACTCCACAACAGAGGATTGCCCAAAAAAAAGAAGGCTGTCATTCAATAAATTTTAAAGTTGTAAACTTTTAAAGTGCTGTGCTTAAAGTGCTGTGTGGCATTTTCCTTCCCTCCTCCACCACCCCTCCTGGGATACCTTGGTAGTCATCTCCCTATTTGTGTGATGAATGAATAACGAATGCATGACTGTGAAGCAGCAATGACTTTATTGCCTCTGCAAGCGGTGATTAAAGGGAGGAGGGGAGGGTGGTTAGCTTACAGGGAAGTAGAGTGAACCAAGGGGCGGGGGGTTTCATCAAGGAGAAACAAACAGAACTTTCACACTGTAGCCTGGCCAGTCATGAAACTGGTTTTCAAAGCTTCTCTGATGCGTACCGCGCCCTCCTGAGCTCTTCTAACCGCCCTGGTGTCTGGCTGCGCGTAACCAGCAGCCAGGCGATTTGCCTCAATCTCCCACCCCGCCATAAACGTCTCCCCCTTACTCTCACAGATATTGTGGAGCACACAGCAAGCAGTAATAACAGTGGGAATATTGGTTTCGCTGAGGTCTAAGCGAGTCAGTAAACTGCGCCAGCGCGCCTTTAAACGTCCAAATGCACATTCTACCACCATTCTGCACTTGCTCAGCCTGTAGTTGAACAGCTCCTGACCACTGTCCAGGCTGCCTGTGTACGGCTTCATGAGCCATGGCATTAAGGGGTAGGCTGGGTCCCCAAGGATACATATAGGCATTTCAACATCCCCAACAGTTATTTTCTGGTCTGGGAAGAAAGTCCCTTCCTGCAGCTTTTGAAACAGACCAGAGTTCCTGAAGATGCGAGCGTCATGCACCTTTCCCGGCCATCCCACGTTGATGTTGGTGAAACGTCCCTTGTGATCCACCAGAGCTTGCAGCACTATCGAAAAGTACCCCTTGCAGTTTATGTACTCGCCGGCTTGGTG
The DNA here is from genome assembly GCF_965140285.1 of Lepidochelys kempii. Taxonomy (NCBI): domain Eukaryota; kingdom Metazoa; phylum Chordata; order Testudines; family Cheloniidae; genus Lepidochelys; species Lepidochelys kempii. The sequence continues at coordinate 96,084,200 of NC_136388.1, read as the reverse complement.
CTCTGGTGCCAAGATAGGGATATGGGTTCCGTCTATAGCCCCACCACAGTTAGGGAATCCCATTGCAGCAAAGCCATCCACTATGACCTGCACATTTCCCAGGGTCACTACCCTTGATATCAGCAGATCTTTGATTGCGTGAGCTACTTGCATCACAGCAGCCCCAACAGTAGATTTGCCCACTCCAAATTGATTCCCAACTGACCGGTAGCTGTCTGGCGTTGCAAGCTTCCACAGGGCTATCGCCACTCGCTTCTCAACTGTGAGGGCTGCTCTCATCCTGGTATTCATGCGCTTCAGGGCAGGGGAAAGCAAGTCACAAAGTTCCATGAAAGTGCCCTTACGCATGCGAAAGTTTCGCAGCCACTGGGAATCGTCCCAGACCTGCAACACTATGCGGTCCCACCAGTCTGTGCTTGTTTCCCGAGCCCAGAATCGGCGTTCCACAGCATGAACCTGCCCCATTAGCACCATGATGCATGCATTGGCAGGGCCCATGCTTTCAGAGAAATCTGTGTCCATGTCCTGATCTCTCACGGGACCGCGCTGACGTCGCCTCCTCGCCCGGTATCGCGTTGCCATGTTCTGGTGCTGCATATACTGCTGGATAATGCGTGTGGTGGTTGATGTGCTCCTAATTGCCAAAATGAGCTCAGCGGCCTCCATGCTTGCCTTGGTATGGCGTCCACACAGAAAAAAGGCGCGGAACGATTGTCTGCCGTTGCTCTGACGGAGGGAGGGGCAACTGACGACACGGCTTACAGGGTTGGCTTCAGGGAGCTAAAATCAACAAAGGGTGTGCCTGTACATCAAGGAGTATTTCAGGCAGGACTGCACGGAGGGTTCCAATAAGAAATGGTGCACCAAAGTTATCGTTGTTATTGGAACAAGGAGGTTAGCCTGGCCTCTGATTGATACATGGCTAGATTAACCTCGCTGCGCCTTCTCTGTGACTGACTGCAGTGTGATCTAGACAGGGGAGGAGGAAAATGAGTACAAAACAAATCTGGTCTATTTCTTGTTCTGACCCACTCCATCTATCCTTTACATCTTTGGCTGGCAGCAGACAAAAAAGGCGCGAAATGATTGTCTGCCCTTGCTTTCACGGGGGGAGGGAGGGTGGGAACGGGGTCCTGACGATATGTACCCAGAACCACCCGCGACAATGTTTTAGCCCCATCAGGCATTGGGATATCAACCCAGAATTCCAATGGGCAGCGGAGACTGCGGGAACTGTGGGATAGCTACCCACAGTGCAACGCTCCAGAAGTCGACGCTTGCCTCGGTACTGTGGAAGCGCTCCGCCGAGTTAATGCACTTAGAGCATTTTCTGTGGGGACACACACACTCGAATATATAAAACCGATTTCAAAAAAACCGACTTCTATAAATTCGACCTAATTTCGTAGTGTAGACATACCCTTAGAGAGACAGAGCTTTGGAAAGAACACATTACGCAGGTCATGATCCAACAAAGTACTTAAGCACATGCCGAGCTTTATGCGTGCAAGGAGCCCCATTGACTAGAATGAGGCTGTTCTCTGCACCTTGCTGAATTCGGGCCAGGGCGCCAATGGCTTTCCATCCTTAAAATTGTTCAGGAAGGTAACAAAGACATGTTTCTAAGCAGGCTTACACCCAAGTTTGTAAAGGCATATGGGCTAGTGACACTCTGGTGCCCTAGCACCTCCCAGGGCAGCTGCTTTGCCTAGAAGTCAAATTTCCAGGAAGCTTTGCCGGATGGCTCAGTAAATTCTCCAGGAACATCTACAAGTGTTACCATAAAAAGGCTTTCATTCCTTGTGGACAACATGATGACAACCACTCTTTTGAACTCCAAATGCAGCCTATTCAGCTGGAACGAGAATTCAGTGGCTCCCTTAAACTATGTTAGACAGGTACCAACGGCGCTCTAGTTTGCCCGCTCAAAGGACACCAAGTGATGGACCAATGACAAGGACCAGTTGAGTACCAGGAGTAGTGGCTGTTCCCGTACTTACTTGTAGAGGTCAGATTGAGGCTGCTCACATTCAATTGTGGCAGTAAGGGAGTCGATGTCGTCGTCTGTCCGGAGCCCAATAGTATCTCGCACTGCGTAATGAGTCTAGGTGGAGAGAGCAGCAAGAGCTATTACAGAGTCACACAACTCCACTGAAGCACAAGAACAGAGAAGGTCTTTGCTCAATGAGTAGTTATAGCTCATTACTTAAAACACTGATGTACAATGAGGCTTGTCTTAAGCGACCACTCAAGTAACCCATCAGTTGTTTAAGGACAGGGCAGGAGGACATGGATGGGTCTTCTAATGAAAGGCAGAACAGGTTGGAATTTAATATGCTTAGGAAATACTTTGGACTGGTCTGGTAAGACAGAGGGTTACTTAATAAGGGAGGTCTCTTGTACCTGCCAATAAATTATGAGAAATACTCCTCCTTCAGGGCTGTCCTAAGGCATGCTGAACTCCTCCAACACCTGTTTACTTCAAGAGATAGCTGCAACAGCTCAACAGGTGTTCAGCTCCTCTAAGGAAATTGCCCAGTTCTGCTTCTGAAGGTAATTAGAAGATAGCTCTGCTGCCAGGGGAGCAGGAACAGTATTGACAGAACCAAGAGCTATTCTTAGCATCAACTGCTGTGCAAGTTCCTTTCTCACAACTAATTGGAAAGCCTGGGAAGACTCCAATTCGCTATTTTAAAGTTCTATTTATAAAAATGACTTAGAGTTCTAAATTTCAGTCAGCAAGATATATTGCCTCAATCGGTCTCCATAAACACATTCACTAAAAAGCTTTCTCACTTTTTAGCCTTGCATTCCTCTTCCTGCAATTGATGGTTATAGTTATAGTGCACAAATCATAGGAGGGAATTAACAGCATTTTGAATATCAGCGTTGAATGATTTTATAGTAGAATGTCTGTGTCTTACGTCAAAAATTTCACACCCCCACCCCCACAGGACAAGTAAGCCTCAGTTACGCTGTTCTGCCATTTTCCCCACTCTTCTCCCTTGCCCCCCCAAACTCTGAGTTTTCTTCTTTGTTATATCAGCATCCAGGAAACAACCACTGATGACCAAGCAGAAACAATATAAGATGCTTATTGTAGAACCTTAGTGTCACATGTCAAATGCTCAAAGTCAGGGAATGTGTTCCGGTTCTGAAATTAACTTAGCCATGTTGCACATCCTTTTATATTTTATGGCATACATTTGAACCTGCTTTAATATAGGAAGGCTTACTTTAGGGTTGTGGCGCTTGAAAGCTCCACTCCTTTTTGCTAACCTATCCACTGAGGTTGGAGACCCAGTGCTACTTGGCTTGTGAAGTTCGTAAGATGCACAGGAGAAAGGCTCACTACTGCAGAGTTGGTGAACTCTATATAACCAACAATATTTCAACACAGAGACCAGCTTCCATGCATACATTTCTACATTACCTAATGGCTATCAGTATAGATATTAGCCATGGACCTGATCCAACACCCTCTTAATGAATGAAGATACATACGCCCACTGATTTCAGTGGGAGTTGGAAGGAATTCTACACTGCTAACATTGTTCCACAGCTACCAATGTTAGTACAAATTACTCCTGTGCATGAGTGAAACCAAGTTTTCATATCCTTAGAGGGGGGTTTCAACTGGGGGTGGGTGGGACAGGGAGAAAGGTAGAGGGAATAAATTAGAGAAATAATTCATCCTCAGTGAGGCCTACCCAACTGGTACAATTTCAAATCTCAGAGTTCAGCCCTTTTGACTCATGAATATGAAAAAATACATCTTAAAATTTTCTGCCAATGGGAACAGAGTATATTTTAAATGACTAGAAGGCTTTTTCTGCAAAGCAATCCGGAACAATTCACCTATGAGTTGATATCAAGCATGAGGAATCTCAGTCACAAAAAAGGGGAGAACTACACATAAGTGCAGAGAGAGTGAAAGCACAGAGTTATAGAATGAAAGCCCTGATAAAATCTCAATTGCAAAGGTCTCTACAGGTGACTGCTATAATAACCAGCTGAAACTGCAGTGATCTATTTACTAATTCATTAGATCTTTCTACATGGGTACAGAAGATGAAAGTGGTAACCTTCTTTAGCAGGATAAATGATACAGCATGCAGATATATCTGTCAGGACCAACACAGTTTGGAACAGTGCCCTTAGGAATAGTTACTTAAAACACACAGACCCCCAAAAATAAAAAAAAAATCCATAGAGCACTTCAGCATTGAGTAACTGGATGAGAGAGGTTAGGAAATGGAAGCTAAACACAACCAATTCACAATCAGAATGTGTGATCCCAAAGCGTTCTCAAACTGAACTGGCAGACACACAGGCTGACTTCAACTGCAACTAAAACAAAAAAAACCTGAGCACAGAGGAGCCACTGCAGTGCATTAACTCTGCACTCTAGACTACTGCCTGAAGTGTTTTCATTCTTGTTACCTTGAAATTCGACTCGCCATCCAGACTTGCCGTCGTGACGTAACAGATCCCATCGTCATTACTCGATGCCAAGAATATCAGATCACAGGGGAAGGTTTCGTCTGCTTTCACTTCTACAACGTCTCCAACCTGGAAAGAATGCAACTGTGTTTTTTTAATGATTCATTTAATCAAGCCCTGAAGGAGATGACTGCGGTTTAATCGGTTTATCTTGTTTTATCCAAGTCTAAAAGAAAGGAAAGATCCTCTCCGATCATGGGAATTTGAAGAGCTTTTTAAGCTTACCACGAAAAAAGTACAGCAATTGTGCAACTATCCCAGATGATTTGCCACCCACATGCTAGAACCGTTGCTCAAAGCTAACCATCAATACTGCATAATGCTAGCAATACGCTACCTGCCTGTCTTACTCGGTCTTACAATGTTTCCATATTTAACAACTTTCACTCACTTCAGTAGGACCTCTGTGGAGCGATGGTTTGCAGGACAATGGAATTTGAAGTTTGAGGGCCCTTGGAAGGGGTTTAACAAAGCTATGAAATTATTTCAATATAGAGCAGAAATATTTAGTAATGTAGTCTGACTACAGATCTTGGCTTTTCTCCTTTAATTATCTGACAGTACGCTTGATGATTACCCACCAGAGCCCTTGTTCATATATGGAGCTCACACACATACCCTTCGACTAGACTTTCAAGTGGAAAGCTTTTTCTTCGGTTACGACTATTCTGTAGCAGCTGATGCATATACTACGTTTCCTCAATACCTAGCTTTGGAAAATACTTGTTACTGGATGGAGAGGACACTGCATCTGCTGTGAGGAGATGGAGCAGAGTGAACTTTCCTTTACACTTGAGATAGTACCCAAATAAGTAGCATTTTTTAAACGTATATTTTCTTGATTTTTCTTCCTTTCATTTGTTGCTGAGGGACCCTGAGCCACGCGCTTGACAATGTGTAACAGAACCCTCTGCTCAAAGACCTCACATCTCCCTCCGCCCCAAGAGGAAAACACAAGTCTGACCTTAAGAGCCCCTCAATGAAAACTGGCAAAGGGGTCACTGGGCTGTCACGGTAACTCTTGACAGGCCTGACAAACTCACTACACCTAGCATCCTGTTTTCACAGTATTTCTCCATAAAGAATGTCATATGAGGTCTACAATGAAAGCCAGACTCATAGTGGTCATTAACACTGAGGTGAAATGTCTGTACAAATGCCATGGAAGAAGATATGTATACACAGACTGAAAATACATTCCTAAAAATGTCTGAATCAAGATGGGGTTGATAAACAGGATTCTGCCAAACAAAGGACGTATTATCACCTGTCTCCCTTGGTCCACATGTAAATTAAGCATTGTAAAGCAACAGAATGGAGGCTCCATTTGCATACGAAGTCAGTATACCAAGGAATAACCCCCCCGGGGGTCATTCTGACGTGGGTGACCAACAATGAATTTTGGGGATATAAAGGGAAAGGCAAAAGGAAACCTCTTTATCCTGTACCTAACGAAGTGCAATTACGTTCATGAAAATGAGATCCCAACCTGCCCTGGCTGGAAGCACTGTAAAGGACCTTTGGGTGAGAAAAGATTGCTTTTAGACTGGTGGTTAAATTAAGTTTAATCTCTAGAAAGCATGTATTGATTTTGTTTCATATGTAATCCATTATCCTTGCTCACCATCTCTTAAATCTTAGCCTTTGATAATAAACTTAGGCTAGTTTTCACTATACATATATCTTAGTAGTTAATCCTCCATGGAACCAAACAAGCTGGTGTGTATTCTGTTCCTCTGGGGATAGCTTACTCGGTATTACTGTGGCTTTGTCTACGCTGGCAATTGAACAACAAAACTTTTGTCTTTCAGAGGTGTTAAAAAAACCAAAACCACACACCTCCCAAAAGACAAAGGGGGAGGGGTGGGGAGTATTTTGTCAGCAGGAGAGCAGACAAACAGCGGCTACACTGCGTGACTTTTAGCGGCATGGCTGTAGCGACAAAGCTGTGTAGTGCAGATATAGCCTGTGAGTGTTCAGTGGAGAAGGGACAGAACGCTACAGGGAGACATTTCAAAGGGGCCTGGGGACTAGGTACACGTACTGGTAATCTGCAAGGCAACGCAAGGGCTGCCATAGCCCAGAGGAGAGAGGCTGAAGAGCTGGTGGCATCAGGGAGCTGCCACAAGAAAGACTCCCTCTTGCTGGAGGCTGGGGATAACAAGGTGACTCAGTCCTGGGCACCCCAAGAACTGTACCAACAAGCCACTAGCAAGTATTTGTTCTTCCAAACAATTCTATCCCAATATTAGAGCACCAAGGATAAATCTCCACCACAGATTAAACGAACCATCCCAGCTCTGTAAATTGAACTTGTTAGCTAGGGCCCCTTTCTAAGCACTCAGGATCATTCTCTCCCAGGCACTCTGGTCCAGCTCTGCCCTCCGACAAACAAAACTCCCTCTGATTTCAACCGGCGTGGCACACCTGTATCCAAGTGTAGGACTTGGCCTGAGAGATCAGCCCAACTCAGCAGGAACGCAGATTAGGGTAATAGACACCTCCTTACAATTTCACATAAAAATGTATAAAGAAAGTAGCCATCTAGCATTCTACAGTGAGAGGTGATAAATCAGCTAAATCTCTGCTAGCAGACATCTTCCCAGACGTCCTTGGGAAGCTAGGGATAAAGGAAGGACTGCCTGTTCCAGTCACAAATGAAAAATTATCAAAGATAAGTTACTCATCAGCCCCACCAGTGAAGTGCATGCATGGCAGCCTTTCAAAGAAGTGATCAGACAAAAGCCAAGCAAGCACCTGGTTATTAACTTGAATGGCTCGTAAGGTTTCCAGTCTGAAAACATACTGAGGTTTAGGGAAGAGGATGGAAAGGAAAAAAATAACAACTGCAGAATTAGGCCCTTAGCACAGTCAAGTATTCAGCCATCGCATCAGATTCTGCTACCACATCAATGGGAGTTTTCCCCAATGTCTCACAGGTGCATCTCTCTCTCTTTCTATTAATGGTTACCTTGATTTTTTCGCTGTGTTTTTTCACTTGCTTTGCATTTTCAACAATGAAGACGCTGCTTTTATTTACTTCCTTGTCAGCTCTGTGTCTCAGCCAGTCCTCATAGCCCTAGACACACCAATATACAGGTAACACAATCAAGCCCAAGTGGTGAAGTAAATAAATAAATAAAGTTGTAAGAGAGAGGGAGATAAAAAAGCGAGTAAGTTAAATTGTCATCGGAGCTCCTTCATGCATGCCAGAACATCGACCAGAATAGCTCTGATTGAACCAAGTTAACTTTTAAAAACTTCAGCTATACATTTGACAGATTCAGAACAGACTAAAACACCACATACAAAACAAATCTACAGGCACTGCATGCAAGAAACATCTAAATTGCTGTGACATATTTCTATTATTCTCAAGATTGGCAAGAATATGCTGATAATGTGAATAATATGCTTAGTGCCCCGTTATTCTCACTTTTCCAGTCTAACACTGGAAAAGACTTTCTCTCTCTTCAGTCTCACCTGAAGAATACAAAAGCCAGATTCGAATTTTACTCTAGAACTCCCTTCTGCTCCTCAACTGATTCCCTTTACAAAAGTATCAAATAATGCAATTTAAAAAGGGGTGTGTAGGGTTAATTTTTTTTTAATATTACTCAATGAAAGAGGTCTACAAATGTTCAGGACCAGATATTGTTTGAGTGGAACTATTCCAGTTTTTCCATTGACGTCAGAGTAGAAAAGAATCTGGATTTACATCATGCTTCTGTAACCTCCAAATCAGGCCCAAAGTACATTTTAAAAAAGGAAGAACTAAAATTGTAGGAGTGCAGTGAACGTAGAGGTAACCATCAACAGCAAGAGCTCACAACATGACTTTAAATAAATACACACACACACACACACACACAGAAACAGACTACAAAAGCCATACCGAAAATGAGAAAATGCAATCATAAATCTACAAAAATTGGACAGAGACCTTAGGTTCAGCACAATATCCAAACTTACTTTTTTATTTCTAATTTTAAGATAAATAGATTTCACCTTGGTTGTGTTTCTCTAACCTTGGCCCTCTACTATTTCAAATATATGTAGAGTCAAGTCTATATGTCTTTATATGCCAAATCTCTCTCATTCATTCTGCCATGAACATACTTAAAAACCCAAAGCAAACACACACACAACTGTAGCAATTTGGTGCTCACCCCCATGCCCTCATGAATCGAAAACATTACCTGTTTGATAGCTGTAACAATAATCACAAAGAAAAGTGGAAGTCCACTGGTTATTGGGCTGGTTGGTGTATCTACTATGACCTACAGAGAAAAATAAATAAACTGGTGTTATAATTTTTTGAGGGAGTCACTATTAAATGCTATCGTTAGATGATTCATTCAACACATTCTGTATTAAGTAACACAAGCCCCAAATATGAACATGCTCGGGAGGAGTGGGCACTTGGAGTGTATGGGGGAGATTTACATAAGCACCTTAAGAATTGAGGTCTACAAATCCCACTGAAAGTCAATGGAAAGTCTCCTAAGTGACTATGAAATTTTGATCCAAAGCAGACTGAAGCAGTTGGACGAGTTTCTGTATCAAACTGGGCCTAGAGAATGCCGTCTGAAAGCTTCTCAGTCACGCACCTTTGTGGTGGGCCTAAGCAAGGGGCATTATGGGTTCAAACCAGAAAGTTACCATGCACCTGTCTACAGACACACTGTATAATCTGCACCAAACATGGTCAGTCTCGGCCTGACGATCGAACAGCAGGGCCAGCACTGCATACCATTTTTAACAACCACACCATGGACCATTCTCTAGTACCATCAATAGAACCCAGACTGTAATTGTCAGAATGAACTAAGATGCATTTTCCTTGCTCCTCCTATTGTGATGGTGTCTAACTGGCCTGTTCACAAAATCCAATCATCTGCAAGGGGAGGCCCGGCTTCAAGGGTGTTCTACGTGCATGGACAGGGCAAGTGGGCTTAGTGCCACTGACTCTTTCCCCACAGGGAAGGGCAAGTGCCCAGATGATCCACTGGTTGGCTCCTTTAACAAGAGGGGAGGGAAGGAGCAGGAGGGTCGGGCATGGAGTGGGAATGGCAAAGCGAGGCAGGTCAATATGCCCACAGCGGGGAGCAGAACCCAGCCAGCCCTGTGAAGTGGCCAGCTGCGAGGGAGCGGGGCATAACGGAACCAGATCACTGTTCTGGCTCCACTACACCACTGTCTCCAACCCACAGCTCCTTTCAAAGGATGGGATGTGGATTCAGAAGCAGCAGTCAAGCCTTACAGGAGGGCTGGGTAGGCCACATTAATTTGATTTTTTTGTGGGACAGAGCTATACTTGGGGGTCAGTTGAATTCTGGAGGGAGTGGCAGGGTGTGATTTATTGAGGGGGAGAGTGAAACGTGCATGGATTTGGGTGTGAAGCACAGGAGTTTCTCATTCAGGCTTAGTGCATGCATAATGGCTGGGTCAACTGTGGGGACTAAATCCAGGACCTCTGGCTCTAAATGCATAAAAGCTGCTAATGCTAGATCCACAAGACCAGGTCAATTAATTCAGATGCAGTAGAAGAGACTCTAACCTATACCTGGCCCAGCCACCGCATTCATAGAATCGTTATAGATCTTCTGATTCTATGAGCTTCCTAGAAAGAGACTGCATGAAGGTTCGAAAAGCTGTGTAAGGACAGGAAGAGGAGAGAGCAATTGGTTTGAGATCATCAACAGAGTTTGGCAGAGTTGTACCTCTCTTTTCTGCCCTAGGATAGCTTATGTGATGCAAAGAGCAACACGAAAGGAAGCTGCAGGAGTTATGTGGAATAAAGAAGAAGTTCACAATCTTGACTTTGCAGAGGACAGTGTTCTGTTGGACACAGAGGACAATGGCATGAAAAAGTCCTCTATGACAAACATAAGACCACCAAAGTAGGAGCAGGAATCAGCCGAAAGAAAACCAAGGCCAGGATGATCTCTGAAAGAGGAGTCGTCAGTGACGGTTCATATGTGACTGACAGTGAAGAATACGGTGTGGTTTATGAGTATGTCTATCTTGGAAGCACAATCAGTTCTGACAGCCACCTCCGCTATGAGGTAGAAGCAAAAACTGGGAAGGAAAGTGGAGCTTTTTGGAGACTGGCAAATATTTGGAAAAATAAGGAGATTCACACAAGAACCAAGATAAAACTATACACTGTCATTGTGAGAGCCACATTCTTATATGTTTCTAAATACTAGAAGTCCAAAACAGGCAACTTAACACATTCCACCAGATATCTTTGTGGGGAATACCTGGGGTCTGTTGGTGGAATAAAGTATCTAACGATGCATTACAGAGGACTGGCCAACAGACTGTAGAGGCAATGATTTGAGAAAGAAGGGTGAATTGGTTTGGGCATGTTGTGAGGATGTCAAAAAACTATATTCCTAAACAAGCCCTTGATGGAAAAGAGGAAGGCAACAGATGACATATTTAAAAAAAAAAAAAAAAAAAAAGTTGAGAAAGATGTCCCTTTCCTGGAAACAGTGGAGCAAGAAACATGGAGGTGGAAACCCTCACGTGTTCACAAGGCACGAGAGGACAGAGCACCACGCCGTGTTAGTTTGGATTACACTTGGATGAGTGGATTTCTCGGACACTAGAAATGGAGTGCAAAGTAGGGATATCCCCCCACCAGAATGCTGGAGGTCCGAAGATTCTTTCTTATTGCCAAAACAGCTGCTAGAGAAGATTAAGAGACAAAGTACTGGACGAGGAAGGGTGAAGCAGCAAAACACAAAATATAGAAAATACAGTTTAAAAAAAAGAAAAAACAGCGACAGAGAGGTGGTTATTCTGGCTCCCCTCAGCCAGTGAAGATGGAGACAGTCCAGCAACCAAGAAACTGTCTTCAGAGAGAAGACAGTGCTGGGCAAAGCAGTTATTTGCTCTTAGAGCTGGGAGTCACCTCTACAGTCCTAGAGACAGAGCCAGGCCCTGGAAGGTTATCACTGGCCCTCCAAGATAAAGGCTAAATTTACATTAAACCAATTTTTCTGATAAAATAAATCCCTGGACAGAAGCATAAGCTCAGAACGTGACCCTGAACTGGCACAAGAGGAACGTCACATTTTACCTTCCGAGGCCTGCAAATCAGACTGAATCATGAAAAGAATGATTTAAACATGGCACAAAATCCAGGACTTGTCTTCACTGCAGTGTTAGCTCAAGTAACCTACCCTTGAGTTAATGCCTCTCAAGTTAGCTAGATGGGTGTGGTTTTTGTAAATGTGAAATAGCACAAAATTCACCCCTCAGCAGCAGCTGATCAGGCTTGGCTCTCCACTCCGGGCAGTGTGACTTGCAGCACTGCTCAGGCTAGCCCAGGCTCCCTGCTGTCATGACTGGAGTGGGGAGCTGAGCCAAGCCAGCCCCGTGGGTCAGGAGCCACAGGAGTTGTCGCTGTGGGGTGAGTGTGGGGTGGGCTCTCTCTGCATCCCCTCCCAGGGCCTCCTTCCTCCCAAGGGGCAGGGACAGAACCCTCCTCCCCCACCCAGGGCTACCCATCAGGTCACAATACCCAGCGTGGGAAGCTGAGCCCAGCCAGCCCCGCAAGGGCAAGCACTGCAGGGTGAGTGTGGGGTGGGGCTCACTCTGTGGAAGGGGGAATATATAAATGGAGATGGGGACGGGTCCCTCGGACTAATGGTTTTCAGGGCTAATGGGGACTGGAGCGGGTGAGGTTCAATAGGAGAGAGGGAACAATAAGAGGGCATGGGAGAGTTAGAAAAGGAAGAAGTCAGGGTTGGGAAGAGCCATGATGTCCCACGGGGTTTGTGGCACTGAATGGGGATGGAGATGGAAGGGTTATTTGGGGGCTGAAGTACTGGGTAAATTTCAAGGGGCAGGCGACCATAAGTAGCTGTCCAGGGCATTTGGGGGTGGCTAAGGGGGTGGGGAGTTTGCATCTGCACAGATGTATTTATAATGTGAGTGGTTCAACGTCTTGTGGAAAGTCACTGACATAGGTTTGGACTCAGATACCAGAATATTAGTTTATCCAATACCATTATTTGTGGCTCATGTACCCTGTGGTTAGTGTAGGCAGGGGTTGTGTAGGCCAGTAGTCAACAGGCAGACTGCGGGCCAAATCCGGACAGCCAAACACTTTTGAACAGACCACAAAAGCTTATTATTTTTGCCTTATTTTCTCTGGAGCCTGGACCCTGACTATACCTTGACCAAGAAATCGAGACCTTGACAAAAAATAATTGACTATTCCTGACGCAGATTGTGACAGGTTTTTTTTTTTTTCCCCCAGAGGATACATGGATTGTAAGACAACAAACCACAGAAAGAGAATCTGTAGAGAACTCTTTTATGTCAGCTTTTAATTCCTAAAACCTTTCAATACCACGGAATAACACCTAATAAAATCATGTAGTATACACAAATTGGGATTTTTACACTGTGTTTATTTGCACATGGTCATTTGAGGTATTTTATTCATGTAAATGTAATAAAAAGAAATTCATTTTGTTCATGAAAAAATATTGTAAGAACAAGAAATTCCGCAAAAATAAAATGAAAAATGATTGAAGAATAAAAAGAGTGTCAGAAGGCTCTAAAAGTGAGAGCAGCCGCACTGCAAAACGTTACGGTGGCACACAGCAATCGGATTAGCAGCACAGAGGATCTGTTTCCCTGCTGCATTATTAGCTTGAGTGTCAGCAGTACTTCAGCTATAACCCACACCTCCGGGTGGATCAGCTACGTGGAGTATAAAACACCACTTAACTGGTGGGTGTGGATGGGAGTCAGGTATGGGGCACCACTACCTCGAGCTGACACTGCAGGGAAGACAAGCCCGTAGCAAGGAAAGCACATAGCAGGGCAGCTTTGAGACTTTAATTAAACAGTAGGAGGACCCTAGAGAATGGGAACTATCCATTTCTATTGACCTTATCATGATTCAGCCCAGTTTTTAGGGTATAGGAAGTGTGTGCTCATTGAAACAGGTTTATAACTAGGAGAAATTAAAGGAATCAGAAAAACTAAAACCACAGCAACACAAAGATTTGGCATTCAGCATTGGTTACATACTCTATGCAGAGCTGTTTACAGAATAGCCAGATTGGTTTATATGCACTGCTGCTGGTGATGTGATGGGGGCATAATCAGACAGCCGAACGGAAGCTGCATTGGGGAAGTGAGTTTGGAGTTCAGACCAAACGAGTTCTAGAATGAGAGACAGAAATAACTCTAAGCATATTGCACAGGTCCCTAGCTGTCAGAGACCATAATCATCAGTACAGCTCCCCCAGAGAGCACCTTAAAATGCCAGGGGGCCGAGGGGAAGCATACTTGGGCAGATCGCTGCATTGCAGGCACAGAGTTCCCAAACTAGCATACACTACGTGAGTCATCCTATTTCAGGGATCCCGCTGATTGTGGTGGGCGGTGAGGCAGGAATAGGGATGGAGGCAGATGTACTGGGTGACAGAGGAGAGGGAAAGCGCAAGGGAAGTTTACCAGAAATGCCTCGTATTCATATAAACAAAAAGCCTCTGTTTTGCTGCATCTATTGGTGTTTCACTGGAGCTCTCATGAACAATAGAATCTGTATTCGTGGTTTTCAGTTCTTTGTAAAAAGCTACGTTATGCACAAAATGTTTCTTATCTGTCCCCAGGAAGCTGTTTTGAGACAGTCAGCACATATTAATCCCTGGAAATGGCCTTAAACTGTGATTTTTGCACTCTTTATGCAAAAACACCCCTAACAGAGACAGAAACGGTCCTGTTTGTAAGAAGCCAAATTCACACCACATCACCGTACAAGGAAAGCAATGACAACACCTGGCCATCTGAATGTAGCTAAAGTATTTACATTTACCAGTGGTAAATCCTAGACGGCTAGGGATTTTCAGAGATGGCAGTTGCGTGTTTGCATGCACACAGGGCCAGTTAGGCATCTAAGGTATGTCTGCGCAGCAAAAGCTGTGTATGGACTAACCCACTTAGTTAGCTTGAATCTGGCTAGCCCAGGTAATAATCGTAGTGAAGATAACCCAGCGTGGGCTAGTGAGCCCAGTGTGTACCTAGGGGCTGTGACAGGATTGTACTACCTAGGCTTTAGTCAATGGTGTGCTGTCTTCACCACTTTTGTTACCTGCACTAGCTGGATTCAAGTAGCTCAGGTAGGCAAGCCTGAGCATAGCTTTTACTGTGTAGACATACCCTAAATGACCATATTTATGAAACAGGTCATCCCCCTATCACAGAGAGTTAATTTTCAAGGTCTGCCTGCCCCCAAGCACAACGGTACAGTTGTTTTTAGTAAAACTGAGGCCCTGTGAGGTAAAGCTTTGAGCACATATAAACGTATAGTGCCTTCTGCTATTCCCACAGCCACCGACCGTAGAACCTCAGAGTCACAAACACCTTGGGCAGGGAGGTTGTTTGAAACTCAGAAATGTTTGTAACTCTGAACAAAACATTATGGTTGTTCTTTCAAAAAAGTTTACCACTGACCATTGACTTAATACAGCTTTGAAACTTTACTATGCCAAAGATAAATGCTGCTTTCCCTTTATTTGTTTAGTAGTTTACATTGAACACATCACTGTGCTGTATTTGCTTCTTTCTTGTCTCTACTGCTGCCTGTTTGCGTACTTCTGGTTCCAAATGAGGGGTGTGGTTGACTGGTCAGTTCGTAACTCTGAGGCTCTACTGTGCCAAGAGCTTGCCATGATGCATACGTGAGCCTATTTTGGTTATATTTTTGTTCATATAGATCAGGGATGGGCAAACTTTTTGGCCCGAGGGCCACATCTGGGAATAGAAATTGTATGGCAGGCCATGAATGCTCCAAAATTGGGGTTGGGATCCAGGAGAAGGCCAATGGGAGCTGCGCGGGCAGGAGTTGGGGTGGGGGCAGTGTGCAGAGTGGAGCCTGCTGGCTGCCCCTACACATAGGAGCCGGAGGGGGGCCATGTTGCTGCTTCCGGGAGCCATGTAGAATGGCCCCTGACCCTGCTCCCCAGCTGGAGCGTGGCAAGCTCCAGACCCCGCTCCCCAGCGGAGCTCGAGGATCGGATTAAAACAGCTGGTGGGCCGGATCTGGCCCACACACCGTAGTTTGTCCATCGCTGATACAGATATTTCATAGGGGAATTTCCATATTATTACCATATTCCATATACATCCCCTGGAGTTCAGTCTTCCCTTTTGTGAAACCCAAAGGCAAACTTTTGAGAAAAAACACAGCAAAATAAAGATAGAAACAACTTCAGAATAAGCTTAACCTAAGACACTTGCCTTATAACTAGGATCCAGCAAGCAGTTCAACCTGCATCTGTATTTAGAACAGGACTTCAGCAGCATAGTCTGACTTCATTTTAAAGTAACTGAGTCCTGCTAGTATATGAAGGTTTTTGTTCAGCTGTTGTTTCTACCCAACTGAATTCCACAGTTCAGGAAGCACCAGACCATTCTCTTAGTCACTCAGAAGTATTTTCCAGTTCCTAAGCTGCCTATCTCCTTCATTTCCCCATGTTGTTAAAAAGGTGCTGACTATACATATCCAAACTCAGCTTTATTTGCAGGAGTTAATTTGCTTCAGAGGAGCAATTATCTAGATAATGGTTTCAGTAGATGAATCCAGGGAATGCCTTATTAATCAATCAAGCAACCAACTAAAAAGGTATTTTCATGACCGTATATTTCATGTGTGTTTTCAAGCAAAGAAACATTCCCTCCCCAACATGGACTTGACCCTCAGCCACTGAAGTCAAAGGACTTTTGGACACAAGGCCTCAGTGGGAGCAGGATCAATCCCAACACAGGACTGAATTCAACATATAATTCCTCTGCACGCCTCACTCAAGAGTCTGCTGAACCCTTCACTTATAAGGGAGCACTTAGGGCAATTCCATTCATTTAAAGGATCAAGGGTCTACCTTGAGAAATGCCATTTATGGCTGAAATGTTGGTGTCGATCAAGTTAACGTATGTTTAAATGAATGGAATTGCCCTAAGGGCTTATTAAAGATAAGTGAAATCTTCAGAAATTCCAGAAAGAAAAGTGCCTGGCAGCTGTCTGTTAGTGACCTGTATTAACAGTATCAGGTGTGTTTTTGATCTCTAATTCAATATGTGGGTTGTTTTCTTACTTTAAAACACAGTCACAGTATTTGGAACAAAAACAGAAAACAAGAAAAATGCTCTTTAATCCATCTGCATACAATCAATTTCATAGATAGATCCCTCGTCTATGTCTAAAAGGGGTACGCAACTGAACTGCCAGGAAATATGTCAACGTCACCCAGCTAGGTGACTAGGTACACTAACACATTCAGTTATTTCAGTCTCCCCAAACCCCATTAAGAGGGGCAGAAGATAAGATGTAATACTGTGACTTCAGACTATCAGGTATGCCGGAGGGACATTCTGACTTCGGCACATTACTCTGGTACATATGCAGGCCAAGTTCACTTCTGACAAACAGGAGTGGTGCCAATGAAATCCAATGGAGATGAATCAGCTAACCCCAGAAGTGAGTTTGTCCCTTTGTGTAAAACAGGCAACATTATGCACAGCCCACAGGAATTATGTTGGGATCACCTATTTCTGCAGCAGTCACTGAAATCTTTATGGCTGAAGTGGAGCATTACGCTTGATAACAATTTACAGGGCATCCAGTTTTTTTAAGCTGTAGCATAGCCAGATGCTTAAAAACCAGACGCTAAATGACCAAGGGGAGATAGCAAACAGGGGGCAGCAAACATAGGAGTTTTGAGACAGAGTTTGTAAGAGGAAGAAAGAATAAAATCACCGTGGTTCGAAAAGGCCCCATTGCGGGTGCCAACAGTGCTCCTGGCTTCTCCACCTGCACCTGTGTCTAGACAAAGAACCCGCCTATACCTAGGTCCTAGTGTGGGTTTGCAGAGACTGTGGCCTGCACTTCCCCAACACAGAAAGCCAGGCTGGGGAGACCACCCAGGGTGAGAGGTGCCTACTCAGGAGGCAGGCAGGAGACCTACAGGAGGAGGGGACTAGGCTGCGGAGCGTCCATTCACACAAGGAATTCATTGAAAATATGCCTATGGAGACCTCCAAGATGGAGGGAGCAATCCAGCTCGAGAGGACTGCAGCAGTACCATCAGGGAAGGACGAAATGGCTCCTTCACGAGGAGGAAGCTGGCTGCTGCCTACTTCCGGCTAATTCCCATGACTGGAATACTGGTACAGAGGGGACCAGCTTCTTCAGGAAGGACAAGCAGGGGGGAAAAAAAGGAGGAATGGCAAAGATGTATACACGGGCACTGAGGTTGAGACAGAAGTGGAAAACAGACCTGTTGAAAGTCTCTGGGTAAGGATAAAAGGGGTAAAAAACAAGGGTGATGTCATGGTAGGGGTCTATTATAGACCCCCTAACCAGGAGGAAGAGGTGGAAGGATCTTTTTGTAAACAACTAATCAAATCATTGAAAGCACAGACTTGGTGGTGATGGGGGGACGTCAACTATCCAGACATCTGTTGGGAAAACAACAAAGCAGGGCACAGATTATCCCACAAATTCTTCGACTGCATTGGAGACAACTTTTTATTACAGAAGGTGGAGAAAGCAACTATGGGAGAGGTTGTTCTAGACTTGATTCTGACAAATAGGGAACTTGGGTTGGGAATTTGAAGGTGAAAGTGATCATGAAACGACAGAGTTCATGATTCTAAAGAATGGTAGGAGAGAAACCAGCAGAATAAAGACAATGGACTTCAGCAAACTCAGAGAACTGGTAGGTAAGATCCTGTGGGAAGCAACTCCAAGGGAAAAAAAAGTTCAGGCAAGATGGCTATTTTTAAAGAGACATTATTAAAAATGCAAGCGCCAACAATCTCAGTGTGTAGGAAAGATAGGAAGAATAGTAAGAAGCCACCCTGCACTAACCAGGAGATCTTCAATGACCTGAAATTCAAAAAATAGTCATACAAAAAAGTGGGAACTGGGTCAAAGGATGACATGTATATGTACTATATATAATAGAACCACCACCACAAGCATGTAGGGATAAAATCAGAAAGGTCACGGCAAAAAATGAGATTAAACTAACTGGGGACATAAAGGGTAACAAGAAAACACTTTACAAATGCATTAAAAACAGTGGAAAAACAAAGGACAGAGTAGGCCAAGAGAAGACTGAGTGGGGGACATGATAACAGTCTTCATGTATGTAAAATGTTCTTATAAAGAGGAAGATGATAAATTGTCCTCCTTAACCACTGAGGACATGACAAGCAGTAAATCTTTAATTGCAGCAAGGGAAATGTAGGATAGTATTAGGAAAAACTTCCTAGCTGTCAGGATAGTTAAGCACTGGAACAAATTACCTATGGAGGTTGTAGAATCTGTCCCTGGAGGTTTTCAAGACCAGGTTAGATAAATACCTGTCAGAGATAGTCTAGATAATACTTAGGTCCTGCCTTTTGTGTAAGGAACTAGATGACCTACTGAGGTCCCTTCCAGTATACATTTCTATGATTCTATAGAGAATATTAATAAAAGTGAAGTATAGAGGTATCAATCAACTTAACCCCTTAGAGGACTGCTTTATTGCAGACTACCATATGTAACAGATCTAAGATTTAATTTACTAGATGACTGGGCTGAAGTTTTGCATATCTGGTTTTAACCAGTCAGTTAAGTATTTTTGAAAAACCACAATGTTCAGTTATAAAAAAAGTGGGAAATATACTTCACTGTGTTTCATCCAAATTTTATTTAAAAAAAAAATCCTCTTTTTTGTAAACATATTTTGGGAACTTCCCTGATTTTTCAGCTAACGTAACAGAAAATGAACACTCACATTTACCTGCATTTACCCTAATCCCAAAATCAATGCCCTCTTTACATAGAAATCAGAGCAGAAAAAAAGACTAATCTTATTACATCACGTGTATGTCTGTAATTTAGTACGTATAAAATCTCTTTACAAAAATCATACCCTTCTACATAAGCACACACACTTAGTAAATGCTCATCTGAATAGTAAAAAAATCCAAATGATGGACTGTGCACCTCTTCTGGCTTTATTGAAATCTACACAAACTGTAACATTACCAGGCTGCTTATTATATGGAGAAAAATGTATGGTAAGATGGGAGAAATAATAAAAAGAGTTTCAATCCTGCAGCCATTAACATATGTTTTACTCACACAGGGTACGTCTACACAGGAGCTGGAGGTGAAATTTCCAGTTTCAAGGAAAGGTACCGACACTAGATCTGACTGAGCTAGGGCACTAAAATAAAAGTGTAACGACAGTCTAGTGGGAGGGGCTAGACTTCCTAAATATGAACTCATCTGAGTATGGTATGTATTTGAGCAGCTAGCCCCTCCCTCTATAGCAGCTACATTTCTATTGTTAGCATGCTAGTTTGATCAGAACTAGCACGAATATGACTCCTCGAGATGGAAATTACACCTTCTAGCTCCAATGCAGATATATTTATGAGTGATCTCCTGGTGCTTTTAGTGTTAATAGGGCCCTTAAATTGTAACAATAGTCATCAGCACATGGTCTGAGATGGCCCCAGAAATGTTACCAGTTATGGTATTTTGAATGTGTGTGCAGGAGACAAAACATAGCTACTAAAAAAAGATGTCATACGCACCAGTAAAGAACCAGTCTTGAGTCTCAGTCCTTTATGAAGTTGTGTCTAAAGCTTTGAACAATTGGTTTAAAAAATAATAGAAATGTTGCAAAACTTTTATTATTTAAAAGTGCCCTTACCTGCACAAGGAAAATGATAAGGAAATAAAAGTTGGCAATTCTTCTAAACTGTTCAAATAGATTCTTCGGAAGAAAATTCCAGACCGTGTACTGCAGGGTGAAAGAACAGAGAGATAAGCTGGGCAAATATTACCAGCTCACAAATGTTCAAATGTCAACAGAACCAAAGATCAACAACCCTCACAAAGCTTAATTTACTCAGGGATTGAGAGTTAAAGAAGGGGAATATATGTTTAGAAGTTTCCTAAGAAATAAGATTTAGTTAATATATATTAAAAAAAAAAAGTCAAGTAGTTATATTGGATAGATGTATCCCTGCTATAATTTTACGGATGTTATACCCAGGACAGATTTGGCCCAGGGTGTTAGTTCTCTTATTTTTGAGCCTCTTCAGAAACTCACAATAGCACTAAGCAATTCTAACGGCATTTTTTAACATGCCTATCAGCATTGTATCTAGGCTCATTAGACTAAGGGGGCACTTTGTGAGTAGCTGCTACATGAATGCACAGGGGGAAACAGCCCAAGGAGTCTTCCTCTACTGTTTCTCTCACAAAGAGGCCAGACATCACTGAGGTCATACGTTCTATGGCATCAGGGACGAAGGATTCTTAACCCTTTTCCAGCCGTCGATGCATTAAAAAGGACAGGCAGAGCAGCAGAAAAGTGCCCTAAGAGCCGTGGACCCAGTCAAGGGAGAAATCCCCCTGGGCAAGGACTGAGGAAAATAGCTCCAGGTTGCCTCTTTAAACTCAGCAAAGGAAACACCGGGTGTGATGCTGGGGGAAGGGCTGCTGGAAGTAGCAGAGCTGTGGAGGGTCTAGGGAGCACTGCCACCCACCAGGGACAAACTGCTGTAACTCCGCTAGGTCCGCAGGTATGTCTAAATTATTCTGGGGCCACTTTGACCCCTGCAGAACTGGGGAGGCCACAAAGATGCGTTGCAACTCCATTGAGTGGATGTCTGGGGCCTTGCAGGCCTGTTTTCCAGTGGAGGGGAAACCTGCGGTGCCGAGTGTGGATATATTCGAAGATGAACACACATACAGCTGTCCTGAAATAAGACGGTCAAACAGCACACAGGGCAACGCCGCCTTTCAGGATTCTCAAACCAACATCCAGGCCTGGTTCACAGAGAGCAGCAAAATTCTCCTGCTGCTTGCACAGCGTCCAACCCCACCCCTGGGACCACAGTTTCTACACAAAGACCTCACTAACAAAAACAGCACCACCATCACCATGCGTCTGCCCAAGACTGACTGATTGCTTGCACATTAAGAAAGAACTTGGAACTCTATGTCTAACCGTGCCACCAGCAGGTTAAATCCAATTTACCCCCTGAGCTATGAATTCTGGGCTTCATCTCTTAGAGGTGTAACATACAGAGTCTTGCCCTGTATTCCATAACAAAGCTACTTGAATTCTTCATCACACTGGGAAGGCGGATGAGGAAATTCTGCAGCAGATCTGGATAATCTCCAACACGGAAGTTTTATCTGAATTAAATATGAACGAGAACACCGTTCCCACAGAGTGATTTATTTTATATTAAATTCAGCTCGTTTTTGACCTTAAGTTTTGGATTGCGTATGTATTGCAAGTTTTTGCACTGACAATGGCCACAGCATGGTAGAAGTTGGTGGGGGAAGAGAGAGGAGGTTTTCATAGCTGGGTGGGCAGCTACTGGGACTTCTGGACCATGGAAGTAGCTCGGGATGGTAGGATACAGACATTAGCTAGATGTTGCGACTAGAACATCAGCAGTGAAATAGTTAAAGGAGCATCTCCAGTGTGCCTTATTGCCACACAACCGAAGAGACAGGTGGCCTACATCTAGGGTGACCAGATGTCCCGATTTTATAGGGACAGGCCTGATATTCAGGGCTCTGTCTTATATAGGCGCCTATTATTCCCTATCCCATCCCGATTTTTCACACTTGCTGTCTGATCACCCTACGTACATCTACAAGGTCAGTGGAAAAATTAAAGCCATGCTCTGGACCACATGCTGTCCTTTATCCATCCACACCCATCCCTTCCTCTAATGTCAAGTGAAGCACATGGTCCCTCTGATGGGCAATAACTTCCCTATAATTGCACTCCTGTCTGTGTGAGGCCAACACACACATCCTCATAAAAGGCTGCAGTGTAATAGGACTGTAGCCCCTGAGACCCACACTGGGACTGAAGACAGACATATGCGCAGACTGACAACCACCAGATTAATTAAAAAGAAAAGGAGGACCTGTGGCACCTTAGAGACTAACAAATTTATTTGAGCATAAGCTTTCGTGAGCTACAGATCACTTCATCGGATGCATTCAGTGGAAAATACAGTGGGGAGATTTATATACATAGAGAACATGAAACAATGGGTGTTACCATACACACTGTAACCAGAGTGATCACTTAAGGTGAGCTATTACCAGCAGGAGAGGGGGTGGGGGGGATGACCTTTTGTTGTGATAATCAAGGTGTGCCATTTCCAGCAGTTGACAAGAACGTCTGAGGACCAGTGGATTCCACTGAATGCATCCGATGAAGTGAGCTGTAGCTCACGAAAGCTTATGCTCAGATAAATTTGTTAGTCTCTAAGGTGCCACAAGTCCTCCTTTTCTTTTTGCGACTACAGACTAACACAGCTGCTACTCTGAAACCAGATTAATCGTTCGCTGCCCGACCTTGAGTCTAAGGTTATTGCTTAGAAAAACTCAGTGAGCTTAGAATTAAACTGGTTCAACAGAACAAGTCTAGCTCTGATAGATCATAACACATTGGAGCTAAAAGCTTGGGTATGGAATAGACTGCGTGAAACTTCCGGGACTTCACTAAAAAGTCAATATTTGTACCCCCATTACAATTCTTTCCCACAGAAAAGCCGAAGTAGCTGTTTGACTCCTATATCACACTTCCTCTTTCCACAGGCAAGAGCAGTGCCAGTTGTCACTTAAGCTGAAAAAACGTCCACCTTCATCTCTGCCCCACCCCACCCCCCAAAATCAATTTTTTCCCCCCTTTACTTTTTTTCTGTTCGGCCTGTGTAGCTTGCAGATGGAAACAAACAGTTTATGAAGTCAGCAGCAGAGAACTCTGCTTCTCCAATTGTTCTGGAAGACAGAATCACAATCAAAAAAACCTGTCGCGATTTCACTAAGTTAACTGAAGGACGGGTGGGAGGCAGGGTGTGCAGGAGGGGTGATTTTCTAATATTAGCTGACACACCTGCTTCAAAAGTCAGGTTAGTCCTAGTACCACCATGCTTCACCCAACTACCATTCGAACTCTAGCATGAGAACGAGCCAACGTTCTCATGAACATCTGCAGTTAGAGGTGAATGTGTTCTGCTCATTGGAAGGTGGGGGTCCGTACTTCCAGATTACGTACAATAGTTTTAGCAATACAGATTGAAAGCAGGCATCATGCATCAGACAACACTGAAGCAGGAGGAGGGTAGGGAAGGTTATCAATGTTGAGGTCTTGTATCTTGCAAGTTATCAGAGCTAGGGATGAATGCACCATTCAGGAAGTGCCCTCAGTCCAGCTGTGCTATTTTGCCACTGGGCACAAACATAAGAACTGCAAGTTCTGAAATTTAGACTAGTGTCATTTTCAATCCCTGGCTCCTTTGACAGACTACGGTCTAGATTTATCCCTGGCTAGTTTGCTGAAGACATGCAGTCGTGTTGGATCCCAAAGCCCTCCCACATGGGAGCAGGCCCATTAAAAGACTAACCAAAAAAAAAAGAAAACACCACACACCATACCTATTCCTGAGTTCAAGGGCTATAGGATAAGATTCACAGTAAATATATCTAGGGGTATTAGTGCCATTTACTCGATTTGTGCTTAGCAAAAAAATGCTTCAATCCTATGGTATAATGGACCTTTAACTAAAATTAACAGGCTAGAGCCTCGCTTCATTGATCATAGCCGCTAAAAGGGCTCCTCAGGGATCTAGCTGTAAGTCCCCTTTGTGCTGCTGACTTAGCAAATGTCAAGATCTGGCCCACTGGGTTTTTGTACTTCACTAAATACAATTACACACCAATACACAACATAACTACATGTTCCTTCTTCTAACTTTACACTTTGAAATCTGGCTTTCTTCATGGACTTATAAACTAGAGTATTGTCTGGATTCTAATTTTTCCAAAAAAAAAAAAATCAATTATTCGCAAGTTGACACCCCCTCCTCCCCACAACTGGAGGTGGTTAGGGGAAAGAGTACAAAAATCAATGGGATTCATGCCTGTAAATAGCTTTTAGCGCTGCATGGCACACGTCAAAAGGAAACAATGCTCAAATAATGAAATTTTTCTCTCTGCTGTGAAGATAATCCCTTAAAATCTTGAGACTCCATACTCTCGCTTTTCTCTCTTTAAAAAAAAAAAAAATCAAAGGAACTGCATACATGTTTGCTATTGGAATACTGCCTTGTTGCCTTGCTTGCAACTGGGTTTCTCACCTTTTTTTTTAGGGGTGAGAAAGGGAGAAGATCACTGAATCATTTGTTTTGGAAAAAAATAACAACATGAACTTTAAAAGCAAGTTTAAGAAACAAAACTGGTCAAATAGATGAACTTTCTGTGTCCTTTAAAACAACAAGTCCCTTTTCCAAGAGTCGTGCTGACATCATTAAAGAAGGGGAGGAGGAGAGAGGGGGGAAGGAAGAGTCCATGTCTACCAAATATAAGAAGGACAAAAATCAATAGAGAAATAACTTTAAAAGAATCAATGGAGTTTGACACAAGATTAGTGTTTTTAAAATAATTCTAGTATTCACTAAAGAAACAAAAAAACCCAAATGGATAGTCCCCAGTGGCACAATCTTGCAGACCTAACGAAGAAAAGTCAAATGGAGTTTACCAAGTCAGCCTGCAGGAACTGGTCCCTAGCACAAAGTCAGTTCTGGTTCTAATGCAGACATCAGAGGGACATAAAAGGCAGCAGACATTTAAATTGTTTGGAGCAGAAAAAAAAAAAGCCAACTGTAACCTTTAAATTATAAAGTACAGTATGACTCAAGTCTGTAACTATATACTGGGCAATCCCAAAACCACCTTAGTAACAAGCTAAATATACATTCACCCAACTAGCTTAACAATAGCTGATGCCAGTTGTCTGACATTGCATTTCAATTTTTCCAAGTCTTTTGAAATAGCTTGATAGATGTCAAGTAAAATAAAATCAACCAGAAGGAAGATAGGTGTCATCACATTGTGTTTGCAATAGACAAATGCTATATTAATAGAGTACTGCATGGTTTCCTCTTTATTCAATGGAAAGGCCAAGTGTTAAAATACACACTGTACTAAGTTATTTTTGTCCTACTTGAAAAGAAAAAAAAAAAATCTAGAAGCACGACAGTTATCTGTCCATTTTTAAAATAACCAAACAAACCCCAAACGAAAACCTTGTAAGTCACCAATCACAACAGATATGGTCTTGCCTTTATATTTTCACTCTCCAAACAATGGAGACCCAGAAAACATTGAAGCAGGTACTAATCTTTGTGCCTCGATATTATTCAGCACACAGGGCGAGAACTCATGTGTGCATTCACTCAGTGGGCATTAATAAGGAAGAGTATATACAAACCAGTGGTTTGGTGCAAAATGAGCTTCCAAGCTGCTTTCAGATTGCACCAGGTAGATCATAAAGTAGACTCAGAAGGAGGTATCATAATATGCCCATGTGTTACTAACAAATGCAATTCTAACACCATTTGCACATCTCTCCTAAACCCAGGTGGGACATTTTGTGCAAAATTAGAGAGCAGAACATAACATTTCATCCCCAACCTCTCAATAGAGGGGTTCAGAGAGAAGAGTCTCTTTAATACAAGGTACGTGATTTTAGACTACCACCCATAGTCCTATTAGATTAACAGTCTTGGTTATTAAAACTCCTACCGCACCGGCAATGGAACAGCTGAACACTGGGGCAATTTCTTCCTGCGAAGAGCATTTTAACTACTCAAGTATAGATTTCTGAGGTTTTAAATGTCAGGAAGCCACGACTGATGATGAAATACAATAAGGTTGAGGAACAGGAACAGAAATTTGCAAACTTTCCAGCTGATTAAATGACCATAGTGCAAGGATTAAAAGAACCAACTTACCTTGGATGAGACAATTCTATTATCACAGAATTTCTGCTCGATGTAAGCATCTGTTTCTGAAACTGGGCGGTGGCCAACAAACACGGTGCGTGTACCAACTCGTTTCTCTTCGCCAGCGCACTGTCAGAGACAATACGGTAAAGGCAAGTTAAGTCCCTGGCTCTCAAGTTCACACATTTCCATGCATGTGTCCAGATAACGAGTTCCACATGATTCTGATGGCTCCCACACAGCCCTTCTAAACTTCCATTGTCCTGGGCTCTCTCATTACAGCGTTGAATGGAATGGATGCAGTGTAGGAGTGATTATATTCACGGTCTCCTATCTCACACAAGGGGTAATTATTACTTTTCCAAATACCAGAAGACCACATTTACACCTTTATCAGCCTTTCCTGGTCCACTGCGAATGCCTAAGATATGTATGAGACAAAGTGGGTGAGGTAATAATCTTTTATTGGACCAACTTCTGTTAGTGAAAGATACCAACTTTTGACCTTACAAAGAGCTCTTTCACCAACAGAAGTTGGTCCAATAAAAGATACTACTTCACCCACCTTGTCTGTCTATTCTGGAACCAACATGGCCACAACAACACTGCAAATAAGATAGGTAAAAAAGCAAAGTTTTCCTCTACATCTGAGCATTTCTATTAGTGGCTGGCATCTCTCAAGTGGAAATACTCCAATCTGCCTGAGTTGCCTTAAACTCCTACGAAGAAGAAACCTTTCCACTTTCTGCTTCAGGAGAGGGGCAATACAGTTCGAGGGCTTTGTCAGTCATTGCCCGGGGCTCCGTAATGGGAGCTATTTTGAGCTTCTGACCTCTGAACACCAACCTTGAAATCTCTTCTGATCTATGGCCAAGTCATTTCTAAACATTTTTGGATTTGTTGTTTCTTTTTTAATCTTCATATGTTCCGCTAAAACATCAGTGTGTGAATATTTAAGAAAAATTCTTCTTAGAGCTTGTCTACAGGAGCACTTCCGTTTACGGCAAGATTGGGTATAAATCTACTCTGAACACAAGGCACCTGTGTGGACTCTGCTGCCCTGCACTAAAAGTCCCCTAGTGCACTTTCATCTACTCAGGGTAGAAGCATCTGCAGTGCGCCAAAAAGGCAGGTGTTAGCTGTATTATTAGAGTGTCAGGAAAAATTAATTATTTTTTTTTCTCGTTTAAGCATTCAGGTGCTCAAGAACATTTCAGCTGGGTGGTGAGCACAGGCAGAGAAACACAAAAGGGACTCTCTACCGTTTCAAAAGGAAAGGTTACATTACAGAGATTTTTAGGATGCAATGCTAATCTTAACTTAAAGTCTCAGCAGACAAAAAAATATTGTTTCCAGTCCTTGGAGGTGGAAACCATTGAGGCATGCTGTGGCAGGCACGGTGAATGATGGCAACACAATTCGGACAGTCCATCTGCTGGCCAGGAGGATCATACCCACGTCTATGAGCTAGGATATCAGGACACTGGAGGGCCAGTCCAACTGGTATTAACCATACCACCGAGTCTTGAGATTTTATCTCTAGTCTCAGCATATTTGGGGTTTATCTTGAAGTCACAGCTCCCGGTGTCATGTGATTAAAAAATGAAAGTGGAGATAAAAGTACATTTCTAGCCTCCACGTTTTCAAAGGACAGATTGAGAATGTGGAACTCTGGAAGCTGAAAATCCCAAAGGAAATTTTTTTTTTAATCCTTTTTTTTTTTTGGTTAATTTCAGGAGTTTAAAGCCCATTATGATTTTTGAGGCCTGACTCATCCTATTACAATATTGGGTGTTTCCACACTTCCTGTGTCAGGTCTCTCAGGTCCATCTCTCGCATCTCACATGTTTCCCCTCTAGTTGCACTTCTCTCCTTCTGTGCCATTCCAGTTGAAGTATGTTTTCCTTGACGGCTCTCTGTGCTATTCTCCTCTTTAAACACTGCATTTCCCACAGACGAACCCGCCCGAATGTGGAAAATCCATTCTGCTCCCAGCCCCGGTTCAGGAAATCACTACTAAATAAGAGAACAGCTCAGGTAGTCATCTGGAAACACTCCCATGTAATCCCAGTTTCATGCAGATAGTTGTAGGATTCACGCAATCCCATAGTTACACTTTAAAGCACTACATCAATGTCATGAGGCTAAAATATGGCAGGCAGATTTCTTTTTTTAAACCAGAGTGAGATGCTACAAATGAATTTTAACCCACTGTCACACCTTAATTAAAGCCACTCGACCGGATAGCCTTCATAGTAAAGAGAACAACAGGACTGCAGGGTATTTATAAACATGTCAGCAATCCAGGTCAAACATGAAAAGAATTTCTCTCATAGTTAAAACAGACCTGTTACGCTCTCTCTCTCACACACACACACACATTTCTCCAACCAAAACCAAAGAAAACTCTGATGAAAAATATTTGGACCTGGAAGCACAAAAAGACCTCAAAATAATAAATTTAAAAAAACCCCACACATTTCCAGAAGGATATTAGTACTAATTGTTTGCACTGTAGTGGTTCTCCGAGTCTCCAGTGAGGATCAGGGCCCCACTGTGATAAGAACTATATAAACCCACAGGAAGGCACAATCTTTGCTCTCAAGATTTTACAGTCTCCTTTGCAGATATGCCCCACTTGTCTAGTGGTGAGAAAGGCATGAGGAGACAGCCAAACCAATTACCATTTCATATTCTGAAATATTTGTGCATAAATCAAAATCAAACACTTAAGAGTCCCACTGCCTTAAATTTGCTGCTGGAAGGAAAAGTCAGAGGGTTAGCTACAACTCAGTCACCAATTTCATGTACACACTTGGAAATTAATCCAGAATAAAGTCGGGTGTGAATTTAAAGTGCAATAACTATTCCAGAATAGCTCCCCCTGTGGATGCTCTTATTCCAGAATAGTTTCGCGTAATCCTCTTTGAAAGCATATTAAGCTAAACCAGCAAATGGCACTCTCATTCTACACGAGAGCTATTCTAGAATAGCTATTACAGAACAGTTATTGCAGTCAATTTCCAAGCATAGTGACAAATCTTGCATTATCTTTAATTTACTTAGTCTTTTCAGTTCTTGAGGGAATATGCAACTACATGCAAGTCTTTTTAATGCAACGAAGAACGAACTAAAGATAATATATGTAAAAGGCAAGGAACCTGAAAGCTCATTTAGTGAGAAGAGCAACACAACTTGGAATAGCTCTTATAAGTTAAATCCCAACCAGTTTTAAATGACCTTGACTCAATTAAATAGCAGGAAAAAGTGGCTTTTACAATTTTGCAATTAATATTTGACAGCTAAATCGATACATTACCATAATACAGATATATACTGGGTATTCGTTTGTATGATATGGAAGACACCAGTAACCTGTAGCCCTCAGAAATTCTCTACTTGAATGTGGAAAGCATTGGATGTGCAGTATACTGTTGGGCTGACACATTTGCAGTGGCTTCTGATTGGCAACCACACGCAAGCTTCCTGGATGATTACAAGTGACCATTTTAGAACAAACCACAACAATTTCTTAATTAGGTTCCCGTCCTTTCTAAATTCCATCTCGCATGCAAGATTTTCATTCATGGACTACACGGAGAAACTCACAATTGCGTGACCTTGAGAATTCTGTTCCCAGCAGTACTAAGCTTGTAGTTTATCTCCTGGGGTCTCCGAGTCTCTCTTTCTTGGTACTTAATGCTATGTACTAGGAAATTTTAAAACATGTTGAAAACCACACTGCTATGCTCAGAAAAGCAACATCATCATCATCTTCAAAGCCACTTTTCTAAAATAATCAGAGAGCAGGAAGTATCTGCAAGCTGTACACCAGGGCAGCTCCAACTGAAACCAAGACAGGATGACTAGTTTTCTACTCCCAACAGCCTGACACGACTGAAAGGAAGGAGCATCTTTGCCCAGAGACTGATGTACCTACCAGACTCTAAACCCAGGGGTGGGCAAACTACAGCCCGGGGGCCGCATCCAGTCCTTCAGACATTTTAATCGGCCCTTGAGCTCCAGCTAGGGAGTGGGGTCCAGGGCTTGCCTCGTTCTGCACATGCCAGGGCTCCGTGCAGCTCCCAGAAGCAGTGACATGTCCCCCACTCCACCTCCTATGCATAGGGGCAGCCGGGGGCTCCGCACATTGCCCCCGCAGCTCCCACTGGCCAGCAACTGCGGCCAATGGGAGCTGCAAGGGCAGCACCTGCAGACGGGGCAGCACACAGAGCCACCTGGCCGTGCCTCCGCATAGGAGTCGGAGAAAGGACATGCCACTGCTTCTGGGGGCAGCTTGAGGTAAGCGCCATCCGGAGCCTGTACCCCCTGAGACTCTCCTGCACCACAACTCCCTGCCCCAGCCCAGAGCACCCTCCTGCACCCCCAAACCCCTCCATCCCCAGCCCTACCCCAGAACCCGCACCCCCAGCCAAAGCGCTCACCCCCTCCCGCACCCATCCCCCAATTTCATGAGCATTCACGGCCCACCATACAATTTCCATACCCAGATGTGGCCCTCGAGCCAAAAAGTTCGCCCTCCCCGTTCTAAACAGTAGGGATTTGCCTGATTCTGCAGAATGCTTTCCTGACGCTGTCAGAGTTTCATTTTGAATGCACCTGTATTCCTCCTCCGTGATCCCTCAAGGACCCTCATTTAAGGTTTCCGGCTCTCAGTCATCACCTCTTGTGGGTGGAGACTTGTGTCCCTCTTCCTCCAGCCTGGAATTTTAAAGCTACAGAGTTCACTGCCTTACACTGCGATCCCCCAGCAAGGCAGTCTGTCTAAAGGCACGTCTCCCTCTAAGGGCTGTGAGCACAGTACTGCCGGCAGTTAAAAGTTGCCACACGGCTGCTCCTAAGCAAGCACCTTAATTCTTAAGGCAAAAGCGTTCCAGAGAAAACAGACTAAAACCAATAAAAGCTAACCAGACATCACCCATCAGTCTTAAGGGGCCCTGGTAGGCCAAAGTCTTTCCAACCCTTCCACAAGGGATGGGGCCCTTGAACAGCAGGTCCTGCCAGTTTGCTGCATCAGAAAGAAGGCCCTGAGTCAGTTTAAACCCAGCTTTTTTACATCAAAAGCCCTTCCGTTGTTGTTTGTTTTTCCCAGAAACCAACCACTCTGAACCAGTCTATGCAAGTTCCCTCAGAGGGTGGTATCTCTCTAGAGGTGTTTTACCACTAAGTCCGTGGTTCTCAACCAGGGGTACATGTACCCCTATACTCCAGGGGGTACGCAGAGGTCTTCCAGGGGGTACATCAACTCATCTAGATATTTGCCTAGTTTTACAACAGGCTACATAAAAAAACACTAGCGAAGTCCGCACAAACTAAAATGTCATACAATGACGTTTATACTGCTCGATAGACTATACACTGAAATGTAAGTACAATATTTATATGCCAATTGATTGATTTTATAATTATATGGTAAAAATGAGAAAGTCAGCAATTTTTCAGTAATAAGTGTGTGCGACACTTTTGTATTTTTACGTCTGATTTTTAAGCAAGTACTTTTTAAGTGAGGTAAAACTTGGGGGTACGCAGGACAAATCAGACTCTTGAAAGGGGTACAGTTGTCTGGAAAGGCTGAGAACCACTGTCCTAAGTGATTCACTTTAATCACCTCCCACTGTTTTAGTTCTTGAAACAGTTGTGATAACCACCCCGCCCCTATGGAGTAGGCCACAATCATATATAAAATACCTGGCTCACAGGGATAGATGCACTTAATACAATATATTTCCCCAAAGATACTGCATTTGCTTGCAGTATCTGTCACAGGTCTAGACCACTTTAAAACAGAAAATTAAGGGTATTCACATATGTAGCCTGTATAGAAAGGGTCTTCTCAGATTTTGCTGAATTTTCCAGACTCAAGGCTTGGATTTTAAATTAATACAGAAACGTTTCCAACTTTTGCTTGAAGGAATTAACAGCCAGAAAGGCAAATATAGCACTCAGATACCATACAAACTCCTCTTACTCTTTTTAATCCTTAGTTTAGGTTGTTTGCTTTGAAACTCAACCCAACAGTGCGATACGTTGAGCATGCGCCGAATGGCTGGCAAACACGCTCTCTGCTGCTGCACCGGTACATAGCTAACACGCTCTGGCTTCATGGCCTAACATTCCACTCAGCTCAAAAGCCCCTGCTGCAGGAAACGCTTCTCAAACCACACACAAATTCCAGACGCAGAAAAGGCACTTGGAAAACTCACGCTAGATTAGCGGTGTCCAGCATTAGCTAGGATCTGAGGAAAGCTTGCAGCATCAATGGCTATTAGCCAAGATGGTCAGGGATGCAACCCCGTGCTCTGGGTGCCTCCAAGCTCCGTGTCATTTAGTCCAGATGCCGGGACTGGATGACATGTGATGATGGCTCACTCGACAGATTGCCCTGTTCTGTTCATTCCCTTGGAAGCATCTGGTACTGGCCACTGTCGGAAGACAGGATACTAGGCTAGATGGACCGTTGGTCTGATTGTGTATGGCCGTTCTTATTTAACGTAAAAGCCAAAGCCATGCACACTGAGCAGCGCGGATGAAGTATGTCTCAGAGACCAGCGATCCCTCTCATGCTCACCCCACTTACTCCCCACCTCCGAAACCACACATGGGGTCAGGGTAAGGCCAGGACGTCAGAGAGCTGCTCTGGGAGTCTCCTGCTCAGCTCCTCAAGTTGCCCCTCCCCATGCTAGCAGAGGGGGAGATTTTGCCCTACCTATGAAAACTTACTTGTAACTGGATCCACGGGAGTTCGAAAAGGTGGGTTTTCACACGGGCAGATGTGCCCACACACCTCTGCTGGAATGCAGCTTAAATGATCAAGATGAACTAACAATACAGGCTGCCTTTCTGTGAAGAAAAGAGCTGAGTGAAACGGGCTCCAAAAAATACCAAGAGCAGCACACACGCCCCAAGCCTGGCTTCCGAGCCTAGAGAGCAGTTACAGAACGATCAATATAGCGCCTTCATTTTTGCAAAAGCCAACAACTGCAGCCAGTATCTCTACGGTTACGTAGTACATTCCATCCTCAAGCAGGTCACCAGCTATCCACGTGCAATGCAGCACTGTCACCTCTAGCAAGAGCTGTGGCTGTCAGACCTCTCTGGACTGCAGAGCATGAGAATGAGAGAGAAGCCAGGAAGTGAAGATTACTGCACTGAAACTAGAGAAGAAAGCAAGGCCACAGACAAGTCTGTTGTACTGACGAGGCAACAGCAAGCACCACAAACCTGAGATCCTGGAGTGAGAGGCAGAGCCATTCACACAATGCCTTCTAAAACTGAAGAAGAATGCTGGACACTAGGAAGCAAGTCCCACAGTCTCTTTAAAGGCTCCAAGAGGGAGCAGACTGGAGCCAAATATGGTTTGCTATCATCTCTTTAGTTCAAGAGAGAGGAAATGAAAGCTTCCTGCACTGCCAGAAATGCACTCAGGGAACTCTAACCAGGATGTTGCAAACTTCCCCAATCAGAAAAAGAAACAATGAAAAAAAAGGAAAAATCCCACTAACATTTTTATGAAACATACGAGGTTCACTCCATAAGCATAGCCCTTCCTTGTTTGAAGAAGGAATAACGTACGAAGCACACAATTCTCTAGTTATAACAAAGACCATGTCTACCAGTTAGACAGGTCTGCCTCTTCTTCACCAGTCTGCATTAGTGTCAGTATTGAGTTTTTCAATTCTGCTTTGATTTTTCCTCCTCAATTTTTTCAATTGCAACAGCTAGTATAAGCATAAACCCCCTGACTAACCTGCTGCACCCCAGAGATCTGGGCAGAGAATGCCACAAGGAGAATGCCATAAAGCTCTGCCATTATGTGGTCCAACCAGCCTTCTCTTCCCAGCCTGGCTTGTCCTGCTTTGCCCACTTTCTGGTGATCTTCTGCACTAAAAACCTCACTCTATCCCACGAAATTCCAAGGCACCTGACAATATAGTATGTCAACACCAATAAAGACACGCACAGAGTGTAAA
Source organism: Lepidochelys kempii (assembly GCF_965140285.1). Classification (NCBI taxonomy): domain Eukaryota; kingdom Metazoa; phylum Chordata; order Testudines; family Cheloniidae; genus Lepidochelys; species Lepidochelys kempii. Next base: position 96,049,851 of record NC_136388.1, on the reverse strand, counting down.
AGAATAAATGGACACAAATCTGACAACAGGAATCATAACATTCAAAAGCCAGTAGGAGAACATTTCAATCTCCCTGGTCACTCAATAACAGACCTAAAAGTGGCAATTCTTCAACAAAAAACCTTTAAAAACAGACTCCAATGTGAAACTGCAGAACTGTAATTAATTTGCAAACTGGACACCATCAGATTAGGCCTGAATAAAGACTGGGAGTGGCTGGGTCATTACAAAAGCTAAACCTAATTTCCCCAATACTAATTTCCCCCCACTGTTACTCATACCTTCTTGTCAACTGTCTGAAATAGGCCACTCTCATTACCATTCAAAAGTCATTTTTCCTCCCTTGGTATCCTGCTGTCAATTGAATTGTCTCGTTAGACTAACCTCACGCTTGGTAAGGCAATTCACATATTTTCATGTATTTATACCTGCTCCTACATTTTTCCACTCCATGCATCTGATGAAGTGGGTTCTAGCCCACGAAAGCTTATGCCCAAATAAATTTGTTAGTCTCTAAGGTGCCACAAGGACTCCGCGTTGTTTTTACAAACAGTTGGGCAACCCACTGCAAATTATTCTGATTTTCCAGTTAACATGTAAGCGAATGCACATACAAAATCTTCTATGTAACTAACAAAAGTTATTTGTTCATTTTGCTGTGTAAATGAAAGCTGCTATTTTGACAATGGCACTAAATACTTCATTATTTTACAAACCATATTAACAGGTTACTGACTAATTGGTTGTGAAGGCTTAAGGAGACCTTAACTACAGTGTTCTCAGCAATTTAAAAGCAGAGGCTGCTGTTTTTGTGTGTAATATACACATTAATATGTGTATATTAGCAGAGAGAGAGCGAGAGAGAGGATTTAGGGATTTTTCTACTGTATTTAATCAAGATTTAGATTTTGCTATAAAAACCAAAAAGAAAATACATTGCTTATCTATGAGTCAAGCGTCAGTCTCATTGTCTGGTGGATCTACCTGTTTTTTCCATGTATGAAAGGCTAGTAATCAGCATGGGAGTTACTATAAGAAATGTCACAGCTTCCCATGGCACAAGGCTCCTCCACAGAGGAGATGAATCACACAATTAGATTTTTCCACTGGCTGCATTATCACTCTCCTCTGTAAGTGGCTGGGTATTTGCAGGAGAGGTCAGGGAACAGGACCTCCTGAATATTTTTCAGATTTATCTTGCACAGGTAAGCAGTGGCAGATCAAATGTATTTTTATCTAAAGAGCATGGAAGCCCGGATTGTGTGGGGGAGGGGGAGAGATGAGTCTGGGGGTGGTCACTTCATCATTCCCGCAAAAAGCTTAGGGTAGAAGATTATGCTGTCTGTTAACATGATATTGCATGCATTCTCTCCCTGCCTGCTGGAAACACCTGCCCAACAGGGAGTGCATGCAGAGGTCCTGTTAATGCTTGGATGCCAGGAGGATCGGAAGACACTGGCTGTGCAGATGTACTGGCCCTCCGTACAAGGGTTCCAGCAATCTGTGGATGCCCCGAGATCCATGGAACCTCACCACTGACCAAGGGGAAAGGGCGTCTTGGCAAGTGAGGAAGATCAAGCACCCTACCTGCTTCACTTGAGGATGACCCCCACTCCAAGGGATCCCTCTTGAGATGTTTCAGGGCCACCACCAGCACTCACTCCACATTCAATTAGTCTCTACTGTGACTTATGCTGCTACCTGTAGACCTTCCAACAAAGCTGCACTCACAGTTGAGCTGCTGGGGATCAGGACCACCCCAACCCAGAGCTGCAGGGCTCCACATAAAGCCGATGCTCAGTGGGTTTTGAGGGTATTAGAGGTTTTTAAATCAGGTTCTGATAAAGCAAAAGCTCTTTCACAAGTGTTGTGCAAACGGGGCTGGAGGATTAGGAGTTATTAGGCCAACATACATGTACAACGTGGGAGGTCTCAAATTACCCCAGCCTCCTCCTTTGGCTATTACAATGCCATTTGGACAGCTTCAGCCTCTGTACAAGGGGTTGGAAATAGATTGCATAAGCTTATGATACCTATGCTGACTTGCAGTATATTATTCAGACACTAGATGTTGCCACTTGCTGTAGCACATATGCCAGAGAGGGTACTGCTCCTGGTCAACAAGGGAGACAGAACTGGAGCTCAAGCTATGTAAATTTTCAAACAATTGTAGATATAGTTGTAACTGTTTTCTACAAATCAAACACCTCCTATTAAAGAGGAGTTGTGATTCCATAGATCAAGACACAGTTAGAGTGGCTTTGTGGACTCCCCATGTCCCCAAAGCCACCTCCGTTGAGGAGAAAACTTGCAGGAAACTTTGAGCTCAAGCCTACAGACTTTTATTCACTCACAGCTTTCCTCCAGATAGGGACAAGCTGGTCCTATAATAATGAGGTAACAGAAGGACCAGAAATATGTGAAAATGAGATGGGAGTGAAGACAGAAAAAGGAAGAGAAACTGGGAAAGAAGAGCAGTCACTTAAGTCTCACTCTCACAATGTAGGACATTCCCCTCACCTCAACAGACCAACAGCCCTTATGGTGCACAAGACCAAGAAATGCAGGAACAGGTCAGACAGAAAACAAAAGCTTAGAATCTATTTCAGCTGTGTTCCCAAACAATTATCCTGTCTTCTAAGCTTATTTTAAAAAGCCTATCAATCCATCTGGAGGTCTTATTCTATGCTCACAGACACACTAATCAACTTTCAAACTTGAAGTTCAAACTACATTTAGAGTTCAAAGGGCTCCTTTTAAAAACATCAGCCTAGAAACAAATACCAACTGTATTTTAAGTATTCACTCTCCATTTGATATTTTAAAAGACATGAGTGTGCTGAAGCTGTTCCACTAAGAGTCTTTATGTTAGTCTGCCCTTCAAAATCCACCCTGTGAAAGGCAAAAAGAAAAGGAGGACTTGTGGCATCTGAGAGACTAACAAATGTGTTAGTCTCTCAGGTGCCACACTAACACATTTGTTAGTCTCTCAGATGCCACAAGTCCTCCTTTTCTTTTTGCGGATACAGACTAACACGGCTGCTACTCTGAAACCTGTGAAAGGCACATTTTCAAAGCCATGCACAGAAGTCAGATGCACAACTCGCATAACTCAACAATGTGATCTTTTTGCCTAACCCCCCTCACTGCTTTGAGTGTGTATTACTTAGCTGTATACATTACAACAACACCAGAGCACTATTGCTACAATGTATCACCGTTTCCATCATGTACAAATCAAGATAAGCATTTAAACAGCTCTCTCCCCCTTTCCTAAACTTCTCTTTTAAAATATTTTTGTGGATTATTGCTGTGTTTCAAGTGCCCGCTTTTGCAATAAATTACAGCTCGGGCATAAAGCAACTGGAGGTAATGGACTCACTATACAAAGTAACCAGTTTTGAGTTCCAAACCCTCATCTCCTTTGGTAAGCCTATGAGAGGACATCAGCAGAGCAAAATGTCAGGGCTTATGGTTTTCTTCAAATCATTTAAGGGTTGTGGAGTTTCTTTCCCTGCATAAGACAAAGGATCAAGTATGGTTGCTGATAACACGTATAACAAATGGAAAATTACCAATTCCTATGTCAGCCAATGGAGGCACTGAACCAGGACTCGGGTTCAATCCCTCGTTCACTGGGGGGCAGAGTGGGACTGGGTCAGGTGGTGCTCCCTCCCCACCCTCCAGGGGTCTTGCCCAGGCCCGTCACAGACACACACACAAAGTTTGGGGACCAGTGTTACTCTAACAGAAACAACAAGTGGCGGCTTTCCTGAGGCTCCAAGCAACAGAAAGAACCACGTGGGGAATATATTTGAAACAACTAAACTAATCAAAACAACTTCTAAATTCACCACAGCTGTCTCTTCACTCCACAAGGTAATCACAAACAGCTGTCCTAGAAAAGGATCTAATGGGGGGGAGGGGGGAACAAAAAAACCCCAGACATTTTAGAAAGTGAAATATGCTAAAAACTGAAGATACTTACAGAGCACACAACAATACAAAGCTTTTCCCCAACCGAAGGGAGTTGCAACCTACCCTAAATACATCCAAAAGGTATAGGAAATATTAAGTCAAGTTATTCAGCTTCGAATTTCTGAAGTAACAGAACAGTTTTAGGCCTTGTCTACACTCCAGGGGAAATTCTATCTAAGCCACGCAATTTGAGTTACGTGAATAGCGTAACTCAAATAGACGTAGCTTAGATCTACCTACCGCGGGGTCCACACTACGCGACATCAACAGGAGATGCTCTCCCGTCGACTTCCCTTACTTTTCTCAATGAGGTGGAACACAGGAGTTGACGGGAGAGCGATCTGTAATCGATTTAGCAGGTCTACTGCCGATGCATCGATCCCCTGGTAAGTGCAGACAAGCCCTTAGTCTAATTACCCTTGTATTGTTGCATTTACCAACTGATGCAGAAGGGGGAAAAAAACTTTTAAAAATCAACAATTAAAGAACACGCACGCACACACATGCACACGCCCCCCTAACCTCCTTGGCAATTTTCAAAAGTCAGCTCATCTACAGCAAACTAAGTATCAGGGGGTAGCTGTGTTAGTCTGTATCCACAAGAACACCGCGAGTCCGGTGGCACCTTAAAGACTTAACAGGTTTATTGATTTATTTATGCCTAAATAAATCTGTTCATCTTTAAGGTGCCACCGGACTCCTCGTTACAGCAAACATGGCTCTCTGTCTGAGTCTGTTTTATTGCCACATTTTATCACCCCATTTTTATCATACTGCTTGTAGCAGGTTTTTACGTGACTGTTTGCAGGCAGTTACTGTTCACAGAAGTGGCATTTTAATTAATACCTGACTGCAACACTTCTACAAAACGTTTAGTAATTAAGTAACTAAACAGACTATTCTTACCCACATGGACCATAATGTCAGCCATAGTTCCTGATTTATAGAGAATTCCATAGCTTTTAAACCAATTTAGCTTTGACATCAAACAGGCATTTGATAAAATGTGAAAATCCAGGGAAGCAAAATACTGGTTTTAAATTATTAAAAAAAACCCTAGCAAAATCAAAAGGAAAACAACCTCTGCACAAAAGCTGAGCAAAGATCAGTGTGGTATGACGCAAAGCGCATTCAACTAAACCAAATGCTTTCCAGGAGGAGGGATCATTTAAGTAGGGACAAGCTGGAAAGTTTTTCACTTTCACTGGAGGGTATGGGGTGCTTTGATAGCAGATTCTAATTGAAAGGTTGAAGTCCAATGCTTTAGCAGAGCAAAGCTGGAGTTTTAAACAAATATCCTTTCACCTGTATTCAGGCTCATGCTCTTCATATAATTTTAGCCCGAAAAATATAGCCAAGGTTGCAACAATTGTAACACCAAATGCAAACAGCATTATATAGAATCAACTTCTTTTAACACAGGTGGGGGGGGGGGGAACCAATCAGAATTAGTTATGCGGTTATCATCATACGCCACCATAATAAACAGATAAATAAAATATAGCAGGGAAAATATATTTCTTACCCAGAGTGAGGATAACAAGGACTTTTTTATATGGCTTTTATTGTGAAATATATCTCAATAACATTGTGCTAGCAAAACTTATGAGCCTGTTTGCAATCTCCTTCAAACCACCTTAAACTGATGTTACTCCACAGATTTTGAGAGAGTCATTCTTGATTCCAACAGGCCTTATCACCCTCAAGGTATAAAAACTTCAAAAGTCTGACTGTTCCAGGCTTATTTGGAAGGGATGTCCATTTCTGCTAGTGCATGAAACTTAATACAGCTGAACTGTAAACAGCCATTTACAGGCCGCCCATCCAGGGCGATCAGGCAGGGAGTTCAATTGTGGCCAAGAAAACAGCTTGCAATAAGTGCTGCATGGTTCAGACTTCACCTGGAGCAAGTTTCATGTCACCTCCTCCGCCCACTGTCCAGTCCTAACTAACCTCTAGCCTGTGCTTCTGATGTGATCTATTTTCCTTGCTACGGATTCTTGACCCGAACTTTGGGAGCAGCAGACAGGCCAGTGAGCCAGGGCAGGTGATCCCAGGGGCTGGGAAGGGTTCTGGCCAGGGAATCCAAGAAGGCATGAGCGAGGGAAATCTTACTGGCTGCAACAGGTGAGCGAGAGGTCTCAGGGAAGGGAATGTGCCCCAAGATCATGGGGAGGAGAGGAACACTGGGTTTGATCTTTTTGAGGGGGGCTCAAGAAGAAGGCTGATCTACTGGGGGTAGGAAGGAAAGGATCAGTGATTCTCTTCAGGGCTGGGGGGACTGGCCTGAGAAACAGGGAAAACTAACCAACCAAAAAGCTGTAGTTTTTGCCAACAGGTTTTTAGTGCCGTTAATGAACCCTCAGTGCTTTGAGGGTGTTTAGAAACACACACACACACACCAAGGGGCTTAAAACACTCAGCCAACTTCATCCCTGGTGCAACTCCATTAGTGTCACTGGCGTAAAAGCCAGGAATGAATTTGGCCCATCCATTATCCTCATGCTCTTCCCTCCCCACCCCACCACTATCCCTTGTTTTCACAGGATGGACCCTTTCCCCAAGTGTTCTCCAAAGTGAGACATTACTGTCACACCACCTCAGCTGCCTGGATGGCTGGGCAAGTCTTTAGTCCTTGGACTGTCTGCATAGCCTCTCCCTCTCCTGTAGAAGCAACAAGGCACACCGGTAAACAAGGCACTGAGCCTGCAAACAGAGGAGATACGTGCAGATTTGCAGACTTGGAATAACATGCAATTGGTTAACTAAAACAACAACCTGGGTACAAGGAAATGGGAACAGAGTGTTGGTGCAATAAGTCAGGCAACATAACAAATATCCAGTGCTTTTCATCAGCAGATTTCAACACACTTTCCAAAGGAGGGCCCCATTGTACATCTGGAGAATCTGAGGCACAGAAAGGTGAAGCAACTTGCCCAAGGTCATCCAGCAGGCCAGTGGCAGAGCCAGAAATAGAATCAGGGCTCCCGAGTCCCAGTCCAATGCTCTATCCACTAGGCCACGCTGCCTCAAATAAATGCTTTAAGGAAGGGCTGTTCTTCCTTTCAGAAAGGAGGACTTTTACACGGGGAAAAAATAGTTTTAATAGCCTGAGATTACAGGAAAAGTCGACTTGGAAAACAAAACTACTTAAAGGGAGGGGCAGGGATAAAACAAACTACAAAATTGGAACAAAGAACTTGACTGAGCACAACCCTTCTCGTTGCCAAGAAGGATCAGCTGCTCGCCAGGCTCTAGAAGGGGAGATGAACCCACTGAGAGCAAAAAGAAAAGGAGTACTTGTGGCACCTTCGAGACTAACCAATTTATTTGAGCATGAGCTTTCGTGAGCTACAGCTCACTTAGTCGGATGCATACAGTGGAAACTGCAGCAGACTTTATATATACACAGAGAATATGAAACAATACCTCCTCCCACCCCACTGTCCTGCTGGTAATAGCTTATCTAAAGTGATCATCAGGTTGGGCCATTTCCTGCACAAATCCAGGTTCTCTCACTCCCTCACCCCCCTCCCAAAAACCACACACACAAACTCACTATCCTGCTGGTAATAGCTCATCCAAAGTGACCATTCTCCCTACAATGTGCATGAAAATCAAGGTGGGCCATTTCCAGCACAAATCCAGGTTTTCTCCTATCTCCCCCACCCCCATACACACACAAACTCACTCTCCTGCTGGTAATAGCTCATCCAAACTGACCACTCTCCAAGTTTAAATCCAAGTTAAACCAGAACATCTGGGGGGGGGGGGGGGTAGGAAAAAACAAGAGGAAATAGGCTACCTTGTATAATGACTTAGCCACTCCCAGTCTCTATTTAAGCCAAAATTAATAGTATCCAATTTGCAAAGAGCAGTTTGCATTCTGATCAACAGCGAGCGCGCAAATGATGAGCCAAGCCTTACGCTTTGGAGACTTCACAGTGACCTGGAGGGAGACCGTGTTTCCTCTTCTTGAGGGTTTGGCTCGGCCATCTGATGGCCCTCCTGATACGTGCAGTTGAAGTGGAAGTGATCCATGCCATGTGCCTGGAAATAGTCTCTCAATCACAAACAAAGCGCTTTGATTCAAGCTGCTGCAAAGACAACTAGACTCGCAAAAGGAAACTACGGCTAACGGCCCTCAGGTCTCCCAATGGGAGGAAGGGTCACTGGGGCACAGTCTTACTGTAACCCCAAAGGATCCCAAAGTGCTTTAGAACTCCAGGCTCACACAGGGCTTAAGAACGCCACACACCAGCATGCCCTGGAAAGGGATGGGGAGAGAGAGAGAGGAGGAAGAGGAAGTGGAGTACAGAGATCTTCCTTCCTCCCTCCAGTTCAGAGACAACAGGGGTAGAACAGAGGTGGAAATGATTCTAGCTCTTTCCCCCAACCCCACCTCAGCAACTAAGCATCTTTGGAGAGTACAAGAAGAGAGACGTCTCAGCCAGCACATAGATGGGGGCAGCTCAGGGTAAAAGAAAATGCTCCTCTCCTCTGCAAGATCGAGGGATAGTGCCCTGGGAGAGATCCCAGCATCCTTCGCACTTACCAGCGGCTGTGGACGGTGGGGAGGATGGGCTCCTTTCCCTGGTAAGGACCTTCACTGGTGAAGCCTCCACCAACACCACCTTCCTCTTCACTACTATGGCCCCAGAACAATAATTTCAGAGATGACCCGTCTTTAAATGCTGCCCCGGTGAAGTCCCACAACCGGGGAGGAGAGTGAAAAGGGTTTTCCCTGACATGATGTACCAAGTGGGATCAGAGCACAAACCTGTGACCTGAGAGGATCTCTGGATTTGTACTTGTCAATGGTGCGGCCAGGGAAGATGAGCACATGCCCTCCAAAGCCTGCAATACCCAGGAGCAAAGACCTAGGAATAACACAACCTGGGTATCGACACAGCTCAGGACAACGATGGTCAGTCTCCCTCTGTAGAACCATTGTTTACGGTTCGATTTAGAACTCCAGCGTTAGGCAAGATTAGAACCACCCCATCTCACAGCATATAATGCATGGGACTGTGCAGAAACTCCAGACTGACATTCAGTCTCTATGCACTCATGATTATATCCAATACTGGGAGCTCAGCACGTTGTTAAAAGTTACCAGAAACTCATGTGATTGCACACGCTCTTCTCCAAAACACTTACCAAAAGCAAACCATCAGGGCTCCATGGGTGGTGGAGACAGGAAGCTGCCCCTTTAACCCGAGTTTTCTGCCACTAAATGACATTTAGGGCAGGATTCACTTCCGCTCCGTACAATTAGAGCGAATTGCAGCTTCACGGCGTAGTAGGGAGACCAAGGCATGGAGCCGTCACTGAAGAGAGCAGCACAGAACTTCCACCCTGTGCAAATGCTCTCAAAGCCAAAGGGGGTGAAGCCGAAGCTCCCTGCAGATTCCAAAAACTACACTTGAGGCAGACACTCCCCAAAGCCCAACTCTAGGTATTTTTAACTCCTTCCACGCAAGACATTTGGAGCTCCTGAACAGCCCAGCAATACAAGAGCAGGAAGCGCTGCGAGTGTACTTCTCTGTTTTAGACAACAGAACAGAGGAGTCTAAAGAGAGCGACAGTGGGAAACTGCTCTTCACCAACAACCCTGCCACCACTGCCCACAACTGCAGTGTCAGGACAGCTGTGTGTTGCAAAAGCCCATCGCATCCGTTACCACAAAACCAGCCACAGTCCCCAGAGCAGACACTGGGATGTTCTTCATTAATTCCTGCTGTTACATGGAAAACGCTGCTCATGCTGACATAGATGCCATGGCGTTTTGAATGAACACACTTGGACTCTTTCACCTGTCCTGCTGGCTGGCTTGCTTGCGAAACCCAACACTTACATCACAGTCCAAGTAGCATTTTATTTTATTTTTGGCAGCACAAACTAAAAAGTTTGACCGCTGTGTTGACAGTATATGAAGCTCGGTGTCACATGACAACTTGAGAGACAAGAACTGAAGCTGGGTTTTAAAGAGATCCTGAAGGATGTACAGAAGTCATGAAGAAAATCTAATGTGGTCTCTTCCCTTTTCAAAAATCCAACCCCCTTCATGCTCAGCTCACATCTCCCACTGCAGCCATTTGCAGGCTCCCTCGGAAATCCAATAAGCATTTCCAAGAAAATCCAGTGACTTGATCCAACAAAAATGAATGCAAAGTGGCTTGGGGGGGGAAAAAAGTTCCAAGTTTGCAATTATCTAATTTGTCTCATCTGGAATGGCAATAATCTGCTGGGTTTTCAGTCCCTTCCCAGTTCTTTGAGAGCCTAGAGTTCTTGAACTATAAAAATACAAAATCTAAACATTCTGCATGGGATTCTGGTCAGTTTTTACTCAAATCTCTTCCATCGACAGCCATCCTCTGCTCCTGTCTGATTTCTCTACGTTTGAACCAACAGGAATCTAATCTACCTGCATTGCCCAGGACACGGTTTGAAACCAACTTTGTTTCATCACCTGGAGCAGTTTTCTCCATATCCCATCGCCTGGAAAGTAGCCATACTTCAACCAAAAAAAACCTCCAAAAACACTTCTACCACCCAGAGGCAAGGTTGTGACCTGTCACAGTCAGCTGGTAAAGAGAGACTTGATTTTCAGAGCCTCTGACAACCTGCAGTAGAAGCACTTTCCTCAGTAATCTGTTTCCTGATCAAAGGGCTTGATCCCAAGGCCACTGAGTCAATGAAAACAATGAGGAGTCCAATGGCACCTTAAAGACTAACAGATTTATTTGGGCATAAGCTTTTGTGGGTAAAAAAACCCACTTCTTCAGATGCAGGGAGTGAAAATTACAGATGGAGACATTATACATGAAGAAAAGGGAGTTACCTTACAAGTGGAGAACCAGTGTTGATAGGTCCAATTTAATCAGGGTGGATGTGGTCCACTACCAATAACTGATGAGGAGGTGTCAATACCAAGAGAGGGAAAATTGCTTTTGTAATGAGCCAGCTACTCCCAGTCCCTATTCAAGCCCAAATTAATGGTGTTAAAATTTGCAAATGAATTTTAGTTCTGCAGTGTCTCTTGGAAGTCTGTTTTTGAAGTTTTTTTTGCTGAAGGATGGCTACTTTTAAATCGGTTATATAATGTCCAGGGAAATTGAATTGTTCTCCTACTGGCTTTTGTATGTTACCATTCCTGATGTCCAATTTGTGTCCATTTATTCTTTTACGTAGAGATTGTCCGGTTTGGCCAATGTACATGGAAGAGGGGCACTGCTGGCACATGAGGGCATACATAACGTTAGTAGATGTGCAGGTGACTGAGTCCCTGATGGTGTGGCTCATGGAGTTGGGTCCTCCAATGGTGTCACTAGAGTAGATATGGGGACAGAGTAGGCAACAAGGTTTGTTACAGGGATTGGTTCCTGGGTTAGTGTTTCTGTGATGTGGTGTGTAGTTGCTGGTGAGTATTTGCTTCAGGTTGGGGGGCTGTCTGTAAGCGAGGACTGGCCTGCCTCCCAAGGTCTGTGAGAGTGAGGGATCGTTTTCCAGGATAGGCTGTAGATCGCTGATGATGGCCAGTGGTGTTGTGTTATTTTCCTTGTTGGGCCTGTCCTGTAATAGGTGACTTCTGGGTACCCGTCTCACTCTGTTAATCTGTTTCCTCACTTCCTCAGGTGGGTATTGTAGTTTTAAGAATGCTTGATAAAGATCTTGCTGGTGTTTGTCTCTGTCTGAGGGACTAGAGCAAATGCGGTTGTATCTTAGAGCTTGGCTGTAGACAATGGATCATGTGATGTGGTCTGGATGAAAGCTGGTGGCATGGTAGGGAAGTATAGTGGTCAGTAGGTTTCTAATATAGGGTGGTGTTTATGTGACCATCACTTATTTCCACTGTAGTGTCCAGGAAGTGGATCTCCTGTGTGGACTGGTCCAGGCTGAGGCTGATGGTGGGGTGGAAATTGTTGAAATCCAGGTGGAATTCTTCAAGGGTCTCCTTCCCATGGGTCCATATGAAGAAGATGTCATCAATGTAGAGCAAGCAGAGGAGGGGCGCTAGGGGATGAGAGCTGAGGAAGTGTTGTTCTAAGTCAGCCATAAAAACGTTTGCATATTGTGGGGCCATGCGGGTACCCATAGCAGTGCCTCTGTCTTGCAGGTATAAGTTGTCCCCAAATCTGAAATGGTTGTGGGTGAGGACAAAGTCACAAAGCTCAGACACCAGGTGTGCTGTGGCCTCATCAGGGATACTGTTCCTGACAGCTTGTAGTCCATCCTCATGTGGAATATTGGTGTAGAGTTTCTACATCTACGGTGTACATAAGTTACGTTTTGTTTTTTTATTACAGCTTCAAATCAGCTGCCTTCTGGGAAAGAGAAGAGATAGCTGGCTTCAAAAGTTCGCTATTTTATTATCTTATTTCATTAGCATTTTCAGTCTGTGAAAAGGAGGCCCGAGTCTGACCTCACGGCTGTTCTCCAACAGCGCCAATCCCATGGCTTCAGTGGACTCACGCCCAATTTACACCCATGTAAGTGCAAGCAGAATCAGGTCAAGCCCTGCTATATTTAGTTCCAAGTTTCAGTTTACTGCAAAAACACCACACACAAAAGAGACGCTTTTCACCCTTGGGCTGTGAGACTGGGAAAGTCCCCGTGCAAGCGCAAATTGGGATGAATGAACTGAGAAATGAGCATGATTATGGTACTACACTTCAATAGTTGCAGTAACACATGGCTCACTTCATTAACCAAAGCAGGCTAGGGTGATCTAGGGAATCAGCACTTAAGCAATTAATTTCTTGCTTGAAAAAAAAAACAAAAAAATACATCCCAGAAAACATGGACTTGTTAGTTAAAGTCATTCTAGTTCACCAACCACAACATTTCTACCCCTTCAGCCCCAAACACGGACTCTTTTTTCATAATTTTCCACAGCCAAAGTCGGCACTTATCGGAGACCACGTATTTTGTGCCTGCCTACCCCAGCCCCGAATTTGTCATAGTCCATTTATTTCCCCTGTTAAGCAACCAAAGTTTCTTATCTATTAGCTGCTATGCAAAGCATTTTATTTTACACAGCTGGTCTCAACCTTCAAGGCAGTTTCAGTACAAAGCCCAGTGAAAAGAGCAGAAGGGGAAACCCAGCCTGTTACAAGATACCAGCCACCCCTCTCTCCATTTCCACCCCCACACATGCACACACCTCCCAGGAACCCTCACTGCTCAGTCAGTCCGAAATTACAGCATTCTAAGATAGCTATGTCTATTTACACGTACATATGTGAAAACCAGTTTTCAGAGGTGCTGAGCCCCCAAAACTCTAGCTGCAGGCCACACAAGTTGTCTGTGCTCAGTATCAGCCCTGGGTATCTCAAAAGTTGGGAACCCCAAATTAAGACGTATTTGAAAAGGTCGGCCTAAGTCACTTTGATAGATTGGTCCATCAGCCCTCACAGAGACAGTGCCGATCCCAACACATCATTCATGTTGTTCTAGCCAGTCCTTCAGCCACCTGGTGGCCAGGCTGTCAGTGGCAGTTGGCCTAAGTAACTTGCTGAAATTCATGCAATAAGCCTGTGGAAGCCTAGGGAAATTATCCAAGTCTCCCAGCTCTCTTCCACTGGCTCATTACTTCTATACATTGAGGATCCAGAAAGTCCTCTGTACGTACAGCAAGAGCTATTTTATAGGAGTCGATTTAGAGATGCTTGGTGCAGGTTTATGGCAACAGCAGTAGCTGACTGTGGAGGCCAGTATTTGTATTACTGGCCCAAAACGTGGCTATGACTAACTTTGCTCACGCTGGGTTTAACTTCACTTGTGTACGTCATGGAATCTCCTCCGCCACGATACATAGCTTCATGTCTGGGACGCTGGTGCAAGACAGACTCCCTAAACCTAGTGGCAGATGTTCTCCCATCCCCTCAACGATCCTACTATTCCCAGGACGCAGGGCTTTTCTTCTCAAAAACAGGTCTCCTAGTTCCTTCTGAAGATTTATTTTATCTCTTTTTTTAGATAGTGTGGGGAAGTGTCTAGGTTTCAGGGGACACCTCAATTCTTCACATCTGTCAGGTGGACATGACCTCTTTCAGTTCAGACAGGAAGCCTTCAGCTTCCAGTGACAGAGCAAACATCCACCAGTCATCCCATTTCCCCAGCAATAATTTAAGGCAGTGGTTTTCCTGGCAATAATTTAAGGCAGTGGTTTTCCTACCTCTTCCTTCTGTGAGCCTCAGAGAGAGAGTTACTCTCATCCATCAATCGCCTTCCCCAGTTGGTTCTCAACGGGTTTCACTGGGGTTCTCATGCAGTGACCTACCGAAGTGTCCTGAATCTATGCCACAAATATATTAGTGATCAGCAATTGTATCAGGGCAATATCACACTGTAAGTAGCTCAGTCAGAAGAGAGGAATTTTGCACTCTACCTCCCGTTGTTTATCCTCAGGAAATCCTTTTGGCTCCGGTTCCTATCAGGCTGGCTAAGGCAGCTGTAAGCCATGCCCAAGAGAAGACACATGACCTCATCTGCCTCACCAGAAACTGACAAAGCCACCAAACTGAAGAAAAGCAGCTGCCGAAGAGCAGAGACTGCACCAAAGAGGAAAATAAAGTCACCCACAGGAAGCCTAAAGACTGTGTTAGCCTCAGTCTAAAGGCAATAACCTAGTGGCTGCTTCCAATCTAGGCACACGGCACTATTCCCATGTGTAAATGCTTTGGACATGAAAATTACCACCCCTCTGCCACCAACTGGCCTCAGTACTATACAGTCCTAAGAGCTTCTTTCACTGCAGCAAAAGCAAGGGTATTTCTCGTCTTATGTGCTCCCCTGTAAGGAGAGCAAGGGTCAGGAAACCTCTCAGAAAAGAAGTGGCCAAACCATCTACCATGACACTGGTTACCTGATGAGATATACCAGAGGAATCAATCCATATGGCACAGTCAGCTTCCTCCATACACTCCCACGAGCTTTGCTGAAGCTTATCTTTCTGGCGAGGAAATCTAGGCGTTTCTTGGCCCACAATTCATAAGACAGAAGTTTCTTGACACCAGACTTCCCTTCTAGTAAGATCTGAAATTACTGGAACATTTCATTGGTAACTGGAAAGTTCCATTTCCATCAATTCAGTTTTGTTTAGGGAAACAATCTTTCTGGAAGTACTGAAAATGAGCTAAATTTTCAGATAATTCAAATGGGACAAACCTCTGGACACAGGGTCTAATTTCAACACATTCACCTAAATGAACATTGACACGGTCACTTGGAGGGAGGAGAGGCGAAGGAAAAAAAAAAAAAACCAAACAACAATGAATGGTCTGCTCAACAAAGCAAACTATGTCTAGAATAGCAATAGTGAATTTTCAACTTGGCTTTACAAAACTTGTTAGAGTTTGCCTGCTACTGAGTGGAAGTTCACAGTGGAATACTAGGCAATTAAAGTAACACTTTGACATCAGTGGAATTGTAATGAAAAGTAAAATTTAACCCAAGAGGTACAACTCTGAGATGTAACATCACTGCTTGGCCTAACAAGCAAGGAATAACATAGCCTTGTCCTAACACTGCAGAGAGCCTTTATATAAGCACGATAATCAAAAATATTTTTAGATTATTATTTATAAAATGGTTATTTTCTGTATCATTTCTCAGCACTGTATTGTTTTTTCTTAAACCAAAACAGCAGACACAGTATAATCAGTGCCCAGCCAAACTTACTTTTGTTACTTCTGACAACCAAATTTCTAGTTTTGCTGTCCAAAAGTAACAAAGAGAACCCTGGACTTATTAACCTGTCTACTATTAAGTTCCCTAAAGATATGCTTTGTTGATTTTTATTTCTCATGCCACAGTACAAGGAAAGAATGTGAACTGCAAGAGCACATGGCAACAATATTACCATCATGCAGTTAGACATCTGAACACAGTCACTGCAAGAGTCAGGAAGCAAAGAGAGAGACCAGTAAACACAAACGCCTTTAGAAAGGTTCTCTTCCCATAGTGGCCTTTGTTTTAGTGGGATGCAAATTAGTTACACAATTTGGGTCCAATTCTACAAGCTTGTGTTCATGCAATAGTCGCCACTGTTACCAACAGGAAGGCTTGTTTAAGTAATACTTGCACCAAATCAGCCTGCAGGACCAAACCTTTATGCTGCAACGGTAGTTGGTAGAACAAATTGTACCCTTGTTTCTCACACACACTCCCATTGACAAAAATAGGACTTTTGCCCAAAGATGAGGCAGAGTTATTTACTGAAGCTACTAGCATTCTTAAAAATCCACAAATATAACTGATCCATTTGGACAGTTTAACCTCTGGGCTGCAGTTTAATGTTTTTGATTCAGTAACAGGCAGCTCCTCCTACAAGAATAGCTAGCATATTACACTCACAAACGGCAACTATGCATAATTCATTTTGTCCTCTTTAAGAAGTTAAGCCTTTCTAATTTAGTCTTCGTGAACTGCATCGTTGTCATTGATTCACTATTTCCTATTTGGAAAAGTCAAACTAGTTTTAAAAGGTTAGCCACAGTACAACATTAACAGCTCTTAGCAAGTTGCTTACACACATTTTTTAAAGTGCAAGCCTACAAACATTTCCACTCAAAGTGCAGATCAAACTCGGAGCTGACACCAATACAGTGTTTGTAGAACAGAAACCCTCAAAACCACTCCCAGCCGAAATGCAAAACCAGTAACACTATAAGCAAGAGCTTTAGCTGTGTCCTTTGTTCTTTTCCCCACATTATATCTGTATCTACCCTTTTCACTGTCCAAGCACTACAATAAGAAGTGATTTGTGAAACAAAATTCTGACTATAGGCCCAAATTATGTGTTTGGTTACTCTGTAATCTGAAGCCACTAAATTTGCAAAGTTTCAGAGTAACAGCCCTGTTAGTCTGTATTCGCAAAAAGAAAAGGAGGACTTGTGGCACCTTAGAGACTAACCAATTTATATGAGCATAAGCTTTCGTGAGCTACAGCTCACTTCATTGGAAAGCAGAAACAGGACAGAATCTCTCTAGTGGTGTTGCACAAGTCAGAAAGAACACACCTTGACTTTCAGGTCACATAGTTTCCTGAACTAGCAGGTATAAAATACCACCTTTGTTTGCACATAGCAAGCATGACCAGGAGTCACAGGGACACACACTAATTTTTGCAGTCATTTTCAAATTAGAACTGCTCTTCAGATCATTTTAATAGTTGTGAAGCTTTTGTAGATTCAAAAACATAAGGCAGCATGCACCGTATTTAGATCCTCCTACACACCAACTGATAGTTTTAGGCATATTTATGTGCGAACAGTGGGTTTTGATTTTGTATACCATCTTTTATACCAAAAGTATTTCAAAATACTTTAAAAACTGAATGAATTGGCTTTGGGAAGTTAGTGGTATCTCCCACAACTCTAGATACAAGATTAAAAATACATCATCAAATTCTGTTCATAATTACTCCTAGGCAGCCCACTGGAATCAAAGAGAATCACACAGGTACAACAGCAGAATTTATCCGACTGTTGCCAAACTACTCATTATCATTTTAAGGTAAACCAAAATGTTTTTAAAGCTATTAAGTCACTATAATGGTAAGAAAGTATTTAATACAATATAGGAAAGATGTTTTGTAAAATACATTGCTAATGTTATCTTTTCTTTCTGCAGGTCACCTTAAACAAAGCCAGAGCTACAAATCTTTACTAAGCCAGTTTGTCAGAAGCAGATTTAGTCCCAGTGCGGTCTTAACACCTAGGTTTCCCAGAGTTACATTACAATCTAATCCTTCCTAATGCATCTGGATTTCTTATATTGTACTGGGAATGGATCCAGAAACTACAAGCTGATCTGAATGCATTAACAAGGACTGGATGAGATCTTAGTGTTGTTACTTAATTAGAATGAGATCTTACTGGTGCAAACAAACCCAGGTTTCATCAGCAGTAATATCATAGAATCCAACATCACTCTGTAAGAGAAAACTAAATTATGTAGGATTCCTATGTTTTATCAGATCCAGTGCCCCTTATGCCAGTCATGTTAGTTATGTTGGGGTTTAATACAACCCAGATACAAGCAGAGAAAGCACACTAAAGCACACTTTTAAATTTGAAATAAATAAATAAATGTACAAACTAATCTTCAAAGAATGCAAAAGCCCCAATCCTGCAACTGGATCTGCATGTGCAGGTTATAACAAACAGAAGTGGAGAAGTTAATAAAGCAAGGCCTGGGTGCCCTTGGTATTTGCACATTCGAATACCAACTGCATGCAAAAAGTACAGCAATTTCAAACACCAAAGAAGGCATTACATTGCGTATGCACCTTATTTTATAAAGATCTAGCTGCAAACATCTACACCTGGCCATACCAGGAAAACACCATACATTTATATTACTGCCCCGGTGGTCTCTTCTAAGGCTTTGTCCACACTGACAACTGAATGACAAAACATCTGTCATTCAGAGTTGTTAAAAAACAAACCAACCAACCAACCAACCCCAAAAGACAAATGTTTTGTCCATGAAAAGTGCAGGTATGAACAGCACTTTGTTGGCAGGAGCGCTCTCCTGCCGACAAAACGAAAACCGCTCGTTGGAGGTGGACGGGTTTTTTTGGCTACACTGCACGCCTGTTAGTGGCACAGCCTGGGGGCCGCAAGCAGGACCAGTATTAGACTCACTGGGCCCAGGAAGAAAGCCATAGCCCCGCCACTCAGGGCTGAAGTCCGGGGCCCCAAGCCCTGCCTCCTGGGGCTGAAGCCAAAGCCTTTAGCTTTGCGGGCCCCCATGGCGTGGGGCCCCAGGCAATTGCCCTGCTTGCTACCCCCCAACGCCGGGCCTGGCTTTTATATGCAGAAAACCTATTGTTGTGCCACAAGTCAGCCATGGAGTTTTTATAACACGTTGGGGGTGGGAGAGGAAGGGGTTCAGGAAGAAAAAGGTTGAAAACCCCTGCTGTAGACTGATCCTCAAGAACCCTAAGGGAGGGAAGGAGAAATAAATAGACACCAGCAAACTAGCTCTTCAGTTTTATTGTTTTTCAAGACTCCTCTCAAGTCTTTGTGATAAACATGAAGATGATGCAAAACTGCTACTGTAACTTAGCACCTCTAATGCCTGTCCTAACATAGTCAAAGGGTATAAACGTTACAGCCTCAAGGTCAGTATTCATTCATCATTGGCCAATCGATGGCTTAAAAACATTCAGCACTGGGAAACTTGCCTGAGCACGAGAAACAGGAGCCCCATATTTCTGCAGGCACACCATATACTTGGCTGCAACGATTCCTACATCAGATACTTCTCACCGTGTTCTTAAACCAGACACGTAGCAGTGGAGGGAGGGAGTGCCATGGAGATAGGTCTACATGTATGGGTGTACACACACACACACAATCCCCTAGTGGCAGATAGATTGTCATCAACCTCTTCACTAAAGGAGCAACTTCCTTCCTACTTTGAAATCCTTCACTCACCTGCCTAAAAGGAGTGGCAGGATTGAACAGCCTTGGAGGCCCAGTCCCTGCACTAGCCCTGACCCATCCCCATGGCAGAGTCATGCTCCCACTGGTTCTCTGGGCAGGTCCCCAGTGTGCCACCTCTCTATACGCTCACCATGCGCCTGTTACCACAACCCCTTTCTGCTCCTTTCCTTTCTTGTTCCTCTCCACGCCTCCCAGCGGAGGGGGGCAGAAGGCCCTGAAGAATGTTATATTTCTTTCACCGGATTAAGCCACTTGCAAAACCTGCCAGGCAAGAAACCGTTCCCTTGTCCCCCCACCCCAGACCTTGGAATGCAAAACGCATACTTTTCAGATGATCCACAATGAAAAACAGGTTTTGATTTAAATAAATAATCAGGCTAAGGAAAAACAGGCTGTTTTGCAATGTTAAAAGAAAAGGTGCCTTCCAGTAGCATAGGGTTTCCCCCCATGCTTCGGAGCATATATTTAAAATCTGGTAGGAAGACAGTCTTTATGCCAAGGATGACAAATATCAGGGGGTAGCATCTGAAGAAGTCGGGTTTTTACCCACGAAAGCTTATGCTCAAATAAATCTGTTAGTCTTTAAGGTGCCACCGGACTCCTTGTTGTTTTTATGCCAAGGATGTGCCTTTTGCTGTCCTAGAAGGATCCATTGAAATTTAGCCAACATATAATCGTCTCATTTGGAGGAGGTGGGAAAAGCGGTTGGGGGGGAGGAGGGGAAATGTAGTTTGCAACTTCTTAGAATTTAGCAGCTGAAATCGCCACATGCCCTGGATCATGTACCCGCACCTCAAAACCCCTGAGGCTGATCAGACTGCACATGTACAATCCCCACAGGGTGACGGAGCATGCCCCAGCACACACCTACAGACGTACAAAAGGACCTTCCCTGTAACACTCCCAGCCAGGGTGGGGCCATGCACATGAATTGGGGTCCTGTCTTTCCAGTACTCTCAATGACCTCTCTGCTGGCACCCAGGCAGCGTGGAGGAGTAAGCCATCCAACTGAAATACAGAGTGAGCAAGAGCCAGACTGGGGAGATGGAAAGGAGTGGACAGACAACCTGATGAGTCGTGGAGTGGTTGAGCAAGAAGACTGGGGCGAAAGTGAGAAACCTGATGAGCGGTGATTGGCTAGGCAAGGAGAATGGGACAGTGAGGGGAGCCAGGGATGAGAAAGAGACAGAACAGGGACAGGGATGAGTTAGTGGGGACAGGGCAGAAGGGGGTCAAGCCTGGGGGAAATCAGAAGAAGAGAGTCTGTGCCCACTAGAACACACCTCCAAAGCCCAGGATGGAACCCAAGATTCCAGAGTCTCACCATTCCTCTGCTGTCAGCAAATACCCGTGAAACCCACTAGCAAAACACGTTACATCCCATTGTAGTGTTCATCCACACAGAAGAGGACAACCAACTACAGCTATCAGTTACTCCATCAGCTCAAGTGGCAGGGGTCTAGGTGGTGGATCTAAAGGTTACAACCCTGCGGATGTCCTATACGGAAGTCAATATGATGTCACATGACAGAATTTCTGTTTTTTCAGCTTGCTTATTTTTAAAAAAAAAATCCCTAGGGAATTACCCAAAAGACTACATTAAAAGAACATTATTAAGGTTGCAAAGTCAAGCACTCAGAAATTAGGATATGCCAAATTAAGGTTGCCCGTGCAACCTTAATTCAGACTCCTTGTGCGTATGCACTATGGTACAATCTTGAATTACGTGATCACATAATATTTTTTCCACAGACTCCTGCCTCATTTAATACACAGGACAGACCTGCTCTCAAAATGAATTAGGAATGTATAGTAAAAGAAATGGTTTTCTCGAGGATCCCTGCCTCATTTGCTGCAGAAATTGGAAGATGTGTAATAAACAAGGCAGGGAATGCAGGAAGTAGCTGAACGCTACTCTGGAGAATCTGATTCTATCCCTACCTCTGACCCAGAGTTCCTAGGTGATGCTAGACAAGTACGTCACTAAAACCAAACTTTTGACAGGTTGTTACTTTCACAGCATATTCCTCAGTTTCTGGTTGCCCAACTTGACACCCTTAAGCGCGGAGAGCTCACAGCTGCCACTCAAGGGGAGCTCTGCTCTGAACGTATAACAATCTATATAAAACTAAGGACTGTGAAAAATTAGGTCCTAGTCATGTCAAGTTAGGCATCTAAAATTAGTAAAAGTGATCCCTTAATCTCTCTGTGACTTGCCCCCCCCTCTGTAAAATGAGGATAACAGCATCCCCTCACCTCACCGGGGGGTTGTGAAAATAAATCCACTAATGTGGTCATGAGCAGCATAGAAAAGCCCATAGGAAATTATTAATTCTGCCTTCAGAGCAGGGTCAGAACACTGTGCAGTAGACAAGTCCTAGGGCCACACACTGAACAATGAGAAAGCAACATATTGAACAGTTTTTCATTTACGCGAGCACAGTCCAACCTGTGCACTAAATGAGGCTGTCAATACAATAGCATGTGATCATGTAATTAAAGACAGTCTCAGAAAGCAGATGCACAAGGGGACTGAATTAAAGCAGGAAGCCTTAAATCTGACATTTCCCAACCTTCTGACTTTGCCACTGTAATAATGTTCTTTTAATTTAGTGCTGCGTGTAGTATTGCATATAAATTAAAAACAAGAAGCTACATTTATGCAAGCTTGCAGATAAAAGTCCTGAAATGCAAAGGGTTAATAGTACTGCCGATTGTGTGGACCAAATTCTGCTCACATTACATGCTTGATTCCACTTTGTAACCTCCAATTTGGCCCAGGATCTGTTAAAGTTTGGGTTTAAACGGCCCAGGGTATTGTTTCCGAACCTGGGAATGTCAGTCAAGTCCTGAGGGGGCAAGACACAGAGATAAGAGGGGAGGGTGGGGGAAAGCTGCTTGATTGCAGCTCTACCCCACCCAACCGATATACGCTTCAGAGTTATCTGCTTGACTCCAGCCCTGCAGCTGCTCCTAATGCAGCTGGCTGCGTGGGACCAGTTCTTGTGCACATACATGGCTGAAGGCTTGGGCCAGTGGGCTGCTGAACTAAGGAATTACCACAAACCTCATCACCTTCCAAGCTAAGTGCAAAGCGCTTTTCTTTGACCTCGTCTGCGCTAACACGTATAACAATGTGTGTGTGTGTGTTACTTTATAGCCCTGGCTGGGATGATTTAACTGGGAATTGGTCCTGCTTCGAGCAGGGGGTTGGACTAGATGACCTTCTGGGGTCCCTTCCAACCCTGATATTCTACGATTCTATGATAGTAGCCCACTCCAGAGCCTGACAGGTTCGCCATAACGCCATCCAGAACCGCCTGGTGGAAGCCATCACACCGCGCCTGGGGGAGGTCGCCATGAACCGCGCCATCCCCGGTACTGACAGCCAGTTGCGACCTGAAGTCATAGTCACCGACGAGGCCCAGAAAAAGATCATCCTCGTCGACGTCACGGTCTCCTTTGAGGACAGGACCCCGGCCTTCCGCGAAGCCCGAGCTCGTAAGCTGGAAAAATACGCCCCCCTGGCCGACACCCTGAGAGCGAAGGGCTACGAGGTGCAGGTGGACGCTCTGATCATCGGAGCCCTGGCGCTTGGGACCCCTGCAACAAGCGTGTGCTGCGGACCTGCGGGATGGGTCAATGCTACGCACAGCTCATGCGGCGCCTCATGGTCTCGGACGCCATCCGATGGTCCAGGGACATCTACATCGAACACATCACCAGCCACCGACAGTACCAGGAGGTGTGAGCCTGTACGACATCGTGCATCAACTATGGGAAAGGGACTGAGAGACTTCTTCCATTGGACCATATGAACTGGAACCATAAACCCACTGAACATTAAATCCCACCAAATGAGGGTAAATCCATCCTCATCATCGTATCCACTCATTATATTCCACACCTGAACATAGCCATTATATGAACAACATACTCCCATATCTCAATGTCTGTACTTTGACCCATTAAACTTTTACCCCCAAGCGGGGAGATTGCAGATTATGTATTCCTTACGCCACCCGTTCCTAAACCAAATTTCACACCCCTTGATAATCTGTACCTTATTCCCGGATAACCAGAAACTTCTGTGCTTAAACTCTGTACCATTTTCTTTTTACTTCAACATTATTACAATATCCAAACCAGAACACTCTCCTGCACACACTTCACCTCCTGGGGAAGAGGATAAGAGAATACGTACATGACAAACATTAATCATGTTGCTTAACATGCTTCTGAAAAGCACTCAGATACTACGGTGAGGAGTGAGGTATGAAAAACAACACAGAACTTTGTCCCTCTTGTGGTGCTAACTCAGCCACAAGAACACGTAATTCTCCCAGCCTCACAGACACAATTGATGCCTTTTCTTCTCTCCACACCCCTCAAACAGCAGTGACTGAAAAAAAAAAAATGAACACGGAGAAAATGCATAAACAGGGGGGAAGGGACAATAACCATACCACGCATGGCATGGTATGGGACAAGTTGTGGAGGGAAGGATGGGATTGAAACCTATGGAAGAGGGGGCTTCACACACACAAAAATGCCATTGGGAACCAGTGGCTATAGCCAAATACAACATTCCCTACTCCAGCAAGAGAGCCAAAGTCAAAGGGCAGTTTGCTTGCGTAAGGACTACATAATTTGGCCCAGTGCAGAGTTATGCAAATCCACACCAGCAGAGGGAATAAGTAAAACCCTGTAGTGTTTACTTGCTTTTAGGTATGTGCAGTAATTCTAAAGCGAAGTTTAAAAAAAAAAGGGGGGGGGAGATACGGACTCTCCTCTGGTGAAGGTCTGCCACATGCAAAGTCTGAAGTTGCAATGTTCAGCTGTTGCAAAACTTTTACCTGAACTTTGGTTTGGTTTTTATTTGAGAATTAGGAGAGCGTGAAGACAAAGCATGAGAATAAGGGGCTTGTCTACACTTACAGTGCTGCAGTGGGCCACTGAAGCACTTAGGGAAGATGCTGCCTGTGCCAATGGGAGAGCTTCTCCCACTGGGGGAACCCTACTCCACCTCCCTGAGAGGCAGTAGCTATGTCATCGAGGAGAGTGTCTATCCCGGGGGTTCTCAAACCGGGGGTCGGGACCACTCAGGGGGTTGCAAGGTTATTACATGGGCGGGTCACAAGCTGTCAACCTCCACCCTTAACCCCGCTTTGCCTCCACAATTTATAATGGTGTTGAATATAAAAAAAGTGTTTTTAATTTATAAGGGGGGTGGTAGGGGGTTGCACGCAGAGGCTTGCTATTTGAAAGGGTTCCAGAGTAGCAGCCGTGTTAGTCTGTATCCACAAAAAGAAAAGGAGGACTTGTAGCACCTTAGAGACTAACAAATTTGAGCTGTAGCTCACGAAAACTTATGCTCAAATAAATTTGTTAGTCTCTAAGGTGCCACAAGTCCTCCTTTTCTTTACGTGAAAGGAATCACCAGTAAAAAAGTTTGAGAGCCACTGGTCTACACCAGGAGTTGGGTCAGTATAACTGCATCACTCCTGGGTCTAGATTTTACACACCCCTGAGCAATGGAGTTACACTGATCATACATTTGTAGTGTAGACCAGGGCTTAGTTGAGATGAACCCTTGACTGTAAGTTAAGACCTCTGAAAATCAAAGGCAAACAGACCATAAATGACCACATCACGGCCTATTCAATTACATGTGTTTATGTTAAGATACTCTGACTGGGAATGCTTACACTTGTAATCTGAAGTGCAGGTTTACTTTGCCTCCCACCTCAAATTAACTAAGGGCGTGGCTACGCTTGCGAGGTACAGCGCAATAAAGGAGCCCCAGACCCACGTAGAGCACTCTGACTCTGCAGCTACAGCGCTGCTGGTCTCCACCTTGAGGAGTGGAATAACCTTTGCTGCGCCCGCCCGCTGGAGCGCTGCGGCACCAGTGTGAACGAGGTGTTGCTTTCCTGCCCTCTGATCAGCCTCCAGAAAGGTCCCATAATCCCCTTAAGTGGCCACTCGTCATTGTTTTTGAATCGCTGCAGGAATGCGGATATACCCTTTGAAAGCTCCGTTTCTGACTGCTCCAAGACAAAGCAACCATTACTGTGGAATGCTGCGTGTGAGAGAGAGAGGTGGGGGGGGGGAAGAAGGGCGGTCTGCTGCTGTCTGAACTTACAAGTCAGCATGCTGACATGTTCTCTCTCTCCCCCACATACACACAACACACTCCCTGTCACACTCCACCCCACCTCCCCCCATTTGAAAAGCACGTTGCAGTCACTTACATGCTGGGATAGCTGCCCATAATGCACCGCTCCAAGTGCCGCAAATGTGGCTACGCCAGTGGGCTTGAAGCGGTCAGTGTGGACAGACTGCAGCGCTTTCCCTACTGCGCTCTCCAAAGGCTGCTTTAACTCAAAGCGCTCTCTGCAGCTGCAAATGTAGCCATGCCCTAAAGCTGCATTCCCAAAAAGCAATGAAATAGTGCTTGCCCTGCCCTGCCTTGCCATCATTACATGCCTAGGGTGCTCTGACTGTCCTCCTACCTTCAGCAGCCCTAAAAGTCCTCTTGTGGTGCAATAATGCACACCCTGGAGTGCCCCACTGCCTTTATTTTTAAAGAGATTCCTGATTTTCTCTCTCTCCACCTTCGCTTACTCCTTAGTGCGGACAAAGTGAAGCCAGCCTGGCTGTGAATCACACATCAGACAGAGTTCCAGGAAAATTCCCATCTGTTACATGCACATAGAAAGCAGAGGGGAATGAGAGGGGAGGAGGCGAGGAAATTGGAACAAGAAAGAAATAAACGACAGGGTATCAGAAGGCAATAAAAAGAGACAGCTGAAGGTGAGCAAGACACACAACATACCAGAGAACCACCAGTGCATCACTCCTGGACATTCATTATTATGGCATCCAGAAAACAAACACATTATGTTAGAACATAATCTATTGCTGGGTGCGGACAATGAGATAGACAGCAGAAAACTTAACAGAGCTATGCTTCTGCCTTCTCCCAAAATAGCTCAAGTCGACTGACCTTCAGGGCATGCTTCAAGGCCTATTTACTGAGGCTTTTCAGAAGGGGCTGAGAGGAGCATGTTGGGGGAGGGGAGAGGAAAGTTTTATAGGTTTTATGGGCTTGCTGCTGCTTTAGATTGGTTAGTCTCTAAGGTGCCACAAGTCCTCCTTTTCTTTTTGCGAATACAGACTAACACGGCTGTTACTCTGAAACAAATATTACTCTAAAAACAACAACAAGAATCTAAACTATAAAAAAGAGGCACATGTGGACATAAAAGCCCGGGCTCAGAAGGAAATCTGTGGGCTCTTTGAAGATCTTAGTGCTAAACACTAATTTCTTTCCTAAATTTTTGAAAGTAAATCACAGAGACGGTTCTTCCCACTAAGCCAGACCACAGATGATCCAGTGATGTTAAGGGATTTACATTATGGTATCACTGGTGTGAAGATGGTCAAACTCTACGCTCAGTGTCCCGCACGTAAGCCTCGCAACTACTAACAAAACTCCAAGAAGGCGATTTAACTAAACCAATCCATTTGGTATTACACAATGAAATAATCTTCAGAGCACAACTACAGCAAAGTGTAACATGCCCAAGAAGTCCAGGGGAGTAAAATTTAAGACCAAATAAAACGGGGTTGTAAATTACTGTCCACTTATTTTTTTAATTCGAGCACCATTCGAATGGTAGCCGATTTAAAATGTGTATGCCAACTTCCGTACTTTTAGATCTTTCACATTCTTAAGGAGGGTAAGAAAAACTTCAGGAGCCAGATTCCAGCTTCATTTGCAGGATGTAAATTCAAAACAACACTCAAGCCAAAGGAATTTGCCCACGTTTACACCTGTGACAATTAGATCAGACAGCGACCTAAGTATATGTTCTGTTGGTCACAGGATAGAGAGACACAAGGTGAGTGAGGTAATATCTTTGATTGGAAAACACACTGCTATTGCTATAGGACTTCGGAGGAGACATGGCTGAAAAAGCCTAACCACTGTGCAGCATTAGCTCATTTTAAGTCATCTGATTTGGACAAAAAGAAAAGGAGTACTTGTGGCACCTTGGAGACGAACCAATTTATTTGAGCATAAGCTTTCGTGAGCTTCATCACTCCGATGAAATGAGCTGTAGCTCACAAAAGCTTATGCTCAAATAAATTGGTTAGTCTCTAAGGTGCCACAAGTCCTCCTATTCTTTTTGCGGATACAGACTAACACGGCTGCTCCTCTGAAACCTTTTAACAGATTATATTTCAAGCTGGCTGTATCCCTTAAAGTAGATTAACAACTATGTGCATCTGATTCCTCCATGTACTGGGTCCAATTCTGATCTTACTAACAAAGGTGAAGTCATTGACTTCAGCAAAATCACTTTAAATTTACATTTATGAAATGAAGATCAGAATCCTGAAATTTTCTACTTGCATGTAGGCAGAGTTGTGGAACAGCTCCAAAATAAACGACATATTCTGATTGTACCCTCTCCCACTACTGGTAGTTAATTTCCTCCCATTCTTTTTAAACCTTACATAAGAATACATCTACAGGAAGAAAACTGAGCCAAGTTCAATAATCAATCTCATTGTTGATAAGGGAAGAAACACTTGTTATATATAAGCTGTGAGATGCATGTGAAAATGGGGTTTTAATATTCATTGCCATTTATGAGCCTCTGGCAGAAGCCATCTAGTTGAGAAGTGACAGCGTCTGTCAGAGTAGCTTTATCCTTATGTCAGACAATCTTCCACCCATTTTAATTGTGGTACTGAATTTTTCTGCAGTGCTGCTGCCATGACGTGCAAGTCTCTTCAAAGACCAACATTTCCAGAACCCACAGGATGGGGCACTGGAAGAGGAGTCTCTCTGAAGATCTCTTTGCAGAGATCCCCACATGTTGCTCCCTCCAGGAATAGGCTATAGGACCAGCCTCCAAATCTAGGAGATCTCCTGGGATCCCTGAGGCACACCCAGGCAGAAGCCCTGCACCTCCACACTAGGTCTGGCAACCCACCACACTCCTTAATAGGGACTCCATTTGGCTGCAGCTGCAGCCAGAACCTCAGAAGAACAATGCAGCCCAAGGCTTTTATTTTTCAATGTTTCTCACTCTTATGGCCATGCTGCCTTCCTGAGCCTACACAGACAGTTCCAGTGTCTCTGCTGCTGCTCATTGCTTAGCCAAGCAGAGTAAACTAGCAAGACTCCAGCCAGTTGCACTGCTGCTAGTCGGAATCCTGGGACTCAAGAGAATCAGTTTCATGCTGCTACCAGTTGGCAAAACTGAAAGCAGTAGCAAATATAGGAATTACTCATAGTGTAGGCAAAAAGAAAAGGAGAACTTGTGGCACCTTAGAGACTAACAAATTTATTTGAGCATAAGCTTTCGTGCGCTACAGCTCACTTCATCGGCTGCATAGTGTAGGATAACCCAAAAGGAAAGACGGCTGGGAGACAGAGTGGCAGACCACCCTACCCCCGCCCAGCAAAGCAGCAGCCAGGAAGCTGGTCTCCATTCTCAACCCCTTCTCTGTGGGGAAGACCAGGAGTGAATAGAGAAAGCGCCTTCATCCTTTCAGCAACTGGGGGTAGTGGTGGAGCTTTAAAATTTGTCTCACACCTTCTAGCCAGAAGCTGAGTCAGCACATGGAGAAGGTCCCCACAATCAGAGCCCAGGGACATCTTCCTGGCAGAAACTCCAGCCTCCAGACCCTTCCCAACACCTGGTGCCTCACCATGGCACTACCCCTGGTGGGGCCTCTCCTCCCTTTATCTTTCACACCTGCCTCTAACTAGTAGGTTTAGCTTCCAGTTGGTAGGTACCTTGTACGTTTCTGAGCCCCAAGCCAAGCAGGTCAGAGAAAATTCCATTCCAGGTTTTTCAATCATTCTTTTCCCCCCTTGTGCTTTAGAGGAAGCTTCCAGTCATTTCAGGCTGGAGGTTGCAGAGCAGCCTGAGGCATCCTCCAGTGCTGCGGCTAACACTGCCTAAATCTAAGCACTAAAAACAAGACCATGCTAAGATTGTTTTATAAAAATTTAACTCATTGCACTCATGAAAAATTCACTCTGTCGGAGAGATTAGAGTCTGTCCTTAAGGATGGTGAATCTCAGTATCCCTGGAAGATGTCGCACGGAGTGTATTTTAAAGGTGGCATAGGGAGGCACACAAGGAGGGGGGAAGAGGAGGAGGTCGGGGTTTTTTTAATCTTTAATGTCGTCAATAGTCTAGACATTCTGATTTTTTTGTTTGGGTCACAGAAGGGCAAAAGAATGCTCAATAGTGCTTTACAATATTTATTTGGTAAAAATTACAAACACGACAAATGTGTAAAAGTTAGCCACCAGTGACAATGCAGGGGTAGACCCTGTGCAAAGTGCAGAGTCTGAGCATTATTGCAGTAGATTGTGCCCGTTTATTTAGGAGTGTAATTTCCAGCACAGTGCAGAGCTAACCAATTGGGATTACATCGGGGTTTATATTTTTATACACCTGTATTGAAGAATTTCTGGAGGCCAAATTATACCTCTCAGCTACAGGTCTCTTGGTCAGAAGTGTAAAATTGTTCCAAAGATGTTGCTATTGAATCACTGGACTTAATTATGTTTGAGGGAGAGTTGAGGGCTATATTTGAGGCACTGGTTTGACTAAGGTTTTGACCGAAGCGTGGCCTTAACACAGCAGCACTGAAAATAATAATGGCTAGTGTGCACACTTTTGTAGTCTATTTTATATTTGTGCCTGAGACATTGGGTTAACTTCATTGTGCAATAGAAAATACGGTCGGTGGTCACCACTAACATTTCAAAACTGCAGAGACAAAGCTGTTGGCTCTAGCTGTAATGCATTGAAATACATCTCCCAGACCTTGACTTGAATTTAACTCAGCCTTGTGCCAAATCTAGGAATATTTCTCTGCTCGCTCAACGTTTTTGCTGTTTGGCCACATCAAGAAAACTTCTTCTGGAAGAAGTATCCCATCTGCAGCAGCCGAATTCAACTCAAAGCATTCCCTCCCTCCCCCCCTGTCATAAATATAAAGGGAAGGGTAAACCCCTTTGAAATCCCTCCTGGCCAGGGGAAAGCTCCTCTCACCTGTAAAGGGTTAAGAAGCTAAAGGTAACCTCGCTGGCACCTGACCAAAATGACCAATGAGGAGACAAGATACTTTCAAAAGCTGGGAGGAGGGAGAGAAACAAAGGGTCTGTGTCTGTCTGTAGTCGTCTTGGCCGGGGATAGACCAGGAATGGAGTCTTAGAACTTTTAGTAAGTAATCTAGCTAGGTATGTGTTAGATTATGATTTCTTTAAATGGCTGAGAAAAGAATTGTGCTGAATAGAATAACTATTTCTGTCTGTGTATCTTTTTTGTAACTTAAGGTTTTGCCTAGAGGAGTTCTCTATGTTTTTTAATCTAATTACCCTGTAAGATATCTACCATCCTGATTTTACAGGGGGGATTTCTTTATTTCTATTTACTTCTATTTTTTATTAAAAGTCTTCTTGTAAAAAACTGAATGCTTTTTCATTGTTCTCAGATCCAAGGGTTTGGGTCTGTGGTCACCTATGCAAATTGGTGAGGCTTTTTACCAAACCTTGTCCAGGAAGTGGGGTGCAAGGTTTTGGGAAGTATTTTGGGGGGAAGGACGCGTCCAAACAGCTCTTCCCCAGTAACCAGTATTAGTTTGGTGGTGGTAGCGGCCAGTCCAAGGATAACGGGTGTAATATTTTGTACCTTGGGGAAGTTTTGACCTAAGCTGGTAAAGATAAGCTTAGGAGGTTTTTCATGCAGGTCCCCACATCTGTACCCTAGAGTTCAGAGTGGGGGAGGAACCTTGACACCCCCACCCCAGGGGAATTTTTACGTAATTAGTTAGTCCTTATGGAACATTCAGGCCAGCTATGAGGATTTCTTTTCTTCTTTTGCGGTGTTTGCTTGAGATTACAGTTCTGAAGTGAAAAGGCTTCTGTCGAGAACTGGTAGACTCTACAGTATCTGTAGGAGCGTTGGGAGTTGTGTTCAGGCTGACTAGCCATTATTAGTTTCAGAGCTGCTGTGTTATAACCATGCTTCAGTCAAAACCTTAGTCAAACCACTGCCTCAAATATAGCCCTCAACTCTCCCTCAAACATAATTAAGTCCAGTGATTCAATAGCAACAACTTTGGAACAGTTTTATACTTCTAACTAAGTAAGCTATAGCTGAGAGGTATAATTTGGCCTCCAGAAGTTCTTCAGTTCTCCCACAATACACATGTATAAAAATATAAACCCCGACATAATCCCAATCGGTTCTGTTAGTTCTGCACTGTGCTAGAAATTACACTCCTAAATAAACTGTCTACTGTAATAATGCTAAGACTCTGGACTCCACACAATGACTGCTGCACAGGAAAAACGAGCAATTACAAAATTCAGCCCAAGTAATGAGATCACAATGAAAAGCTCAAAGCAGGTTCAGTGGTACTGAAGGTCTTTAACATACTATTTGGAGACAAAGAGTACTTGTGGCACCTCAGAGACTAACAAATTTATTTGAGCATAAGCTTTCGTGAGCTACAGCTCACTTCATCACGAAAGCTTATGCTCAAATAAATTTGTTAGTCTCTAAGGTGGCACAAGTCCTCCTGTTCTTTTTGCGAATACAGACTAACACGGCTGCTACTCTGAAACCTGTCATTATATTTGGAGACAAGACATACTTACCAGACCTACTGGCTGGCACCTTTACAACTGCTTTAAATTAAGATGTATATCCACGCTATTGGGATTATCAGTAGCTAACTGCTTTTACAGATGAGACAGGGTCTGTCAAAGCTTAGTAGTGACAACTCTTCAGATTCAGACCCCAAATCTGGACACAGATGAGGAACATATACATTTAAGAACACTGGTGTGCTCTGACCATAAGTAGGCTTGAAAGGATTCGATTTTTGTCAGTGAAGGTCAATTTCACCGTACACATACAAACCAACAAAAAAAATTTCATTAATGATAACTGAAACTGCCAGATAGGCACATTAAGAAAAATGCTCCTTGAGAAATTATTAGAGTTTGATTTAAGGATATTTACTTTACATATTTTGACATGATGTTGACAATTTGAGTTTTAACGGTTATAAGGCTTTAACTTTTTGAATCTCAGCATCTACTGTCAATACATAAGTGTCTGACACCCACACTTATTTCCCACCACTGTAAAAATATACATTGATAAAAACTGAAAAAAAGCTTAAAATCCATGTCACCCAACTGTGAAAATTTAAACCCCAATGTTGATCTTATCCGTCAAAATTATTTAAAAAAAAAAAATCGAATTTTGCTAACCCTATCCATAATTAAAGACATGAAAAAAAAAACCTCAAAAAAAAAAAAAAGATTGTTTTTGTTGTTTTAAGTCAAATGAAATCAGCTTATTTTTGTTGTTTACAGGCACTAACATTTGCAATGCAAACACTGCAGCCTTGCACAACTGAAGAAGAATTAGAAGGCGAAACTCACTGATTTAGTTTCATTGGCAAAGCAGAATGAAGTCCCGAGTGTAAAACACGTTAGGTGCAAAAGGTGTAAATTTGATTAAATTCTTTCAGTCTTAAGAACCAAGATATTAGGAATGCACAAGCGTTTTTTTGTTTTTTTTTAAAAATAGACATGCTTTTAATATGACCTCGGAAACACTTATTTTAAAACTTTTTTTCCTATGAAGTAATGAAGACTTGTTATAAAGTACAAAAATGCACAGTTCAGGTCCTGCTAACAACCTTAACTCTGAACCCATAATCTCATCCATCCTGAAACTACAAATTAACACCCCTTTAAAACTTGGGTGAATCGGAGCCCTTTAAATAGGGTTCTGTATGTTTAATGTCCCCATCCCACCTGCAGAGGTAGCTTTGCAGAATCTTTCTGAGTACGTGTAGACAGTTTTGACTGAAGGAACCATTCAGCACTGCCCTTTCTGCACGTTGTGTATTAATTTATAGTGGCATACAGGAAATGCAAAATATTACTGTTTTGATTTGGTAGCATTTCACATCCTCTTTACACCAATGTAAATGGCTAGACAAGGTGCAGGACAATGGTGAATCAGGCCCAGAGAGGGCAGCTGGGTACTAGGTCAGAGAACTTCCAGAGAGCCTCTCTTCTGGAAATTGTCCACATTTTGTGACTGTGTCTAGTAAACAGAATAGCTTTTTCTTCAACTGCCTCACTCAGTTTCTCCTCTTCAGCAGAGGTCCACTGACCACTGAAAAATGACCCAAGGAGCCACCATACTGCAAACAAAGAAAACCCGATCTGCATTTGCAAAATGAAACAACCTCTCAACCCCGTGTTGAAAATGCATATCTCCCACACGCTGCACAAAGGCTGCTGAGCAAGAAACAGCCGCTGGTACAAATGACAGTGAACCCCCCTGGCATGAACACGTCATCTGTCATCCTCAATACTCAATCCAGAAACAGCCCTCTCCCCCATCAACTCCTTTGATATAAACAAGGCAGCACAATCTACATCAGACCTCTCATATATGCAGGGGTTGTAATACCCCACATTGTCACCCCAATACACTTCAAAAAATAAGAGATTATGATACATGCTCACTTTGCTTCTGAAAGTACACGCAAGCCACACAACATAACACTGCGCACATCATGTTACCCTATCAGATACCAATTTAAACAAGGAAATCATAAATTCCAACAGGAGGTGGGTATACTGGGTCAGAATTCAGATTTGCCAAAGAACCTTTGCCACACATTTCCACACAGACATGTGAACACCCCAGCTCCCCCGCACCTCCGCCAATCCCACTGTAACATTAACTTAGTATTTCTTAGCATTCAAATGTTTCATTTTGTAACTACACATTTCTAATATTTTTTCCTGTACAAGTCTTTAAACAATACTGTCTCTATAACAAAGTTCAATTGGTATTATTTGTTATTCTAGGACAATCTAATGCTGAAAAACATGAAATAGTGACGCAGAACTTCTAGCCAGATGTAAATGGCTTTTACAGCGTTCCAAAACAAGAAAACAATAGAAATTCTGTCAAAGATAAGCAAATATTCACAATATTCAAGGAAGGATTTCATCTAAATATAGTTTCTAAACGTTTCCGTAACAAGTAAACTGTAAAAAACAAAAAAACACAACACCCTAGACCCTGAACAGATCTTTACATCAGGTATTGTAAACGGTTAGTTACTCAGAAATTTTCTTCCATAAAGATTTAAATAGTGTCCAGTTCAGGTCCTTTTTTCATCCCTGGAAGAATTACAATCCAATTGCCCACAACTTCAGAGTGTAAGTAATAACGGATTTGTACTCTGCAGAAAGGAACAGCTGTTGCAAAAAAAAACAAAAAAACCACCTGGTCTAACAGCTTGCAAAGGCTAATTTGCTCTAGTGTTACTCTGTATTCTAGCAAACTGGCTCCAAACTTACTCACTTTTGAGTTCAGCACTCTGTTTTTACATTTCATGTAAATGTAACTCCTGTTCCTTTTGTGCGCAAGCATGGGTATGCTCGAGGTTCTGTTGCAAGCTTCTGAAACTTTGTTCCTGACACCAGGCAGTGATGTGCCTGGAGGAAAAGCTATGCCCCCCTGCAGCATCCTCGTCCACATTCCTAGATCACCACCAGAGACACACACAGTAGAACATCGGCTAAGGGCCACCTCCAAAAGGCAAGTCCCTGTTTTACATGACCATGTAAATTATCTCCAAGGTTCCTAGTACAATTTTCTCTGATCTTTAAATTCCTCCACTACCAGGAAACCGATTTTTGCTGGTTTGAGGGGAGGTTGCTTAAAACAGGTTTCCCATTCCGGACAGCTTCAGCTCCTTTTGCCTGTCCTGTAAAGTGGATGTACAGCATATGCACATATTAGGCAGTTGCCTTGGTTCCTACTGCCATTAGCCCCATGATACCTGCAGGCATAGCCACAAAGAGATGCAGAAAAGTCCCTTTATTAAGCCTTTGTATTCAGTGTCAGTGACCACTGGAGGTGACCATTTGCTTCTGACAGAGGGAACAAAAGACAGAGATGGCACAGACAATCAAAAGCCAGATTTTGGTCATTATTTCTGCAGGATCAGGAGGAATTATTCACCTGCCAATCCCATCGAGCCTGGTAGGCTACAATCAGCATTTAGGGGGAAGGGAGAGCAACCTGGTTTTTGTTGTTTTTTCCATCCTGCACCGTGCCTTCAGTTTGATGCATCTGGAGGGGCTATCAGCTCCTGGGCTGAGGACATGCACTGTCCCTTGGCGGGACCGCATTTGGGGGGCTGGAGAAGGAGACATGCGATCAGCCCCTAATCTGGGGCAATGCCCAGTGCCTTCATTTCATTTCACTGGGGGGGACTGGCGAAAGGGGTTGCTTGATCAGCCCGTGAGCTGCGATGTTGCCAGGTGCCTTCCCGACACTGCACCGGGCCCGGGGGCTGGGGGGGGGGGGGGGGCGTGCGCCCCAGAAGCGGTCCCTGCCCCGCTGCGCCTCTGAACAGCGAGCACCAGCCAGAGAACATGGGGGGGGGAAGGGGGTACTTACAAAGCGATTAATGCTCCAGCGCAACATTGCGAGGCGGAGGCGGCTCAGGGAGTCAGGCAGCCGGATAGTACAAGCCCCGGCAGGAAACCACTGCGGCGGGCGGAGCAGCGCCAGGGCCGGCCACAAGCTTCCCACCTCCCCGCGCCCCACCACGGTCACCGGCGCGCAGCTCCCAGCCGCATTGCCGCCCCACGCCGGGGGCTCTCCTTCGCCTGCCGGGGCGCCGCCGCTAGGCTCCCCCCGGGCGCCGCCGCCGGGAGGCGGGCACCATGGCCAGGCTGCGCCGGGCGCCGCGCTTGGGCTCCCTCCCCGCCCACCGGCTCGGCTCCAGGGCGCGGAGACGGCCCCGGGGACTGAGCGGCTTCTCCCTCCCGCCAGCAGCGGCGGCGGCACCGGACGCCACCCCGGGGCCCCGCTGCCTGAGCTGGGGAGGGGCCCGTGCGCTAGGGCGCAGCGCTCCCAACCTCTCCAAGGCTCAGGGCGCGCAAGCCGCTTCCTGCGGGGAACGCGCCTCCGAGCCCCCCCCTCGCTTCGCCCCTGCGCCCAGCCACCCCTCCCCGCTTACTTCCACTTTCTCTTGCTAAGTAAGCGCGCCTCCCCCTATAGCTTTTGTCTGGCTGCTTCTCGGGAGGGGCGGGACCTTCCCTCGAGCAGCCTGGGATGTGTAGTCTCCCCACCAGCCCGAGAGTCGCCGCCACCGCTCCAGCTAAGCCCTGGGGCGGGGTTGAAATATGGTTTCTAAACGTGCTCGCCAGGAGAGCTCCTGCCGCGGGAGAACACACCGCAGCTGCCGCAGGGCAAGGGCAGCCGCCAGATCGCCTGAGCTTTAGATTATTTTAAAAATAAATACAAATAAACCAACATCATCCTTTATTTCCCCCTATTGTGACCCTCTATGTTGGCAACCTCACTCCGGTCAGCATGGACACGTGGTTCCTGGACTGCTTTGCACGTCTAGAGCCACCACCGGCTGGCTTTACTCGCACAAGGATTGCCCCTGAAGGGCCTGCACTCCTGGGGACAAATTATTCATTTATTGAGCACTGCTGGACTGACGTGCCAAACCCTTGTATCTGCGGAAAAGGACCTAGGGGTGACAGTGGACGAGAAGCTGGATATGAGTCAGCAGTGTGCCCTTGTTGCCAAGAAGGCCAATGGCATTTTGGGATGTATAAGTAGGGGCATAGCGAGCAGATCGAGGGACGTGATCGTTCCCCTCTATTCGACATTGGTGAGGCCTCATCTGGAGTACTGTGTCCAGTTTTGGGCCCCACACTTCAAGAAGGATGTGGATAAATTGGAGAGAGTCCAGCGAAGGGCAACAAAAATGATTAGGGGACTGGAACACATGAGTTATGAGGAGAGGCTGAGCGAGCTGGGATTGTTTAGCCTGCAGAAGAGAAGAATGAGGGGGGATTTGATAGCTGCTTTCAACTACCTGAAAGGGGGTTCCAAAGAGGATGGCTCTAGACTGTTCTCAATGGTAGCAGATGACAGAACGAGGAGTAATGGTCTCAAGTTGCAGTGGGGGAGGTTTAGATTGGATATTAGGAAAAACTTTTTCACTAAGAGGGTGGTGAAACACTGGAATGCGTTACCTAGGGAGGTGGTAGAATCTCCTTCCTTAGAGGTTTTTAAGGTCAGGCTTGACAAAGCCCTGGCTGGGATTATTTAACTGGGAATTGGTCCTGCTTTGAGCAGGGGGTTGGACTAGATGACCTTCTGGGGTCCCTTCCAACCCTGATATTCTATGATTCTATGATTCTATCGACTATTTGATATTAAGAGGCACAGCAATATCCCAAAAAGTGGAAAGATTACAGGAAATAGCAAAATACTACCAGAAGTAAACTGTTCTGTGTTCTTCATATACCTAAGTACAGTAGAACCTCAGAGTCAGATTTACAAACTGACTGGTCAACCACACACCTCATTTGGAACCAGAAGTACACAAGTGGGCAGCAGCACGCGCGCACACAAACTCACACACACACACCAAACACAGCACAGTGCTGTGTTAAAGGTAAACTTGTTAAAAAAAGGGAAAGCGGCATTTTTCTTCTTCATAGTAAAGTTTCAAAGCTGTATTAATTCAGTGTTCAGTTGTACACTTTTGAAAGAACCGCCAGAATGTTTTCTCCAGAGTTTACAACCAGCCTCCATTTAGGGTGAGCAGACAGCAAATGTGAAAAATCGGGACAGGGGGTGGGGGGTAATAGGAGCCTATATCAGAAAAAGACCCAAAAATCAGGACTGTCCCTATAAAATCAGGACATCTGGTCACCTTACCTCCATTCCTGAGGTGTTTGTAACGCTGAGGCTTTACTGTGCTATCAGTATGGCCTAGTGGTTAGAGCACAGTCTTAAGCACAGTCAGGGTAGCTTGGTTTCTAAATGCTGGCTCTGGCCTGCTGGGTGAATTTGAGCAGGTCACTTTTCCTCTCTGTGCCTCAATCAAAGGGAGATAAGGATAGGGGCCTGCTTTGAGATCTACCACTGAAAAGTGCTATATAATGATAGTATTGTTATGTGAGTAAAGGATGGCATATCAAGCCCTCTAGTTATTTGTTATGCCCTTATTGGTAAAAATATAATCTATAATAATATTATGTACAAATGCAGAGTGTAGGGCCCAGTGGGAAAATGGTATGGGCTCATGTAATTAAAGACTGTATCATAATGGATATACAAGGAAGCCAAAGCAAGGTTGCCCAGGCAAACATAGTTCTAGCATTTCCTAAATTCTGAGTGCTTGAGTTTGCAACTGTAACTTTTTTTAAGATAGTTTTTGGGGTGTAATATCCTGTCTTTTAAAAAACAAACAAACATAATTTCCATCATGTGGAACTATAGCAACTCCCCACCTGGGTGATCAGTGGACTTGGGATCTTTAGAGCCACAGCACATTCCTCTACTATATGACCTAACAGTCTAACTGGTAGCAGTAGAAGGCTGTTATCTTTCATGTAGGTCAGCCACCACACTGAACCCAGCTGGTTGCTAGATTGCAAAGGAATGTTCAGAGTCAATAATCCTGAGTTCAGTTCCACATTCTGGAAAGGAGTGTGTTTATAACCCCTTCTGTCCTTGTTTCTGTCATTCTGCTCCTATTGCCTGTCCCCTCCCAGCTGCTGTCCCACCTCCTCCAGCTTTTACCCATCTCTCCCATCCCCAGCCTGTGTCTCTGCCATCTACTCCATCCCTGCCTTGACTCCCACCTCATCCTTTCCCTTATTAATCTATCACCAAACCCTCACTGCTGCCACCCGATCCCCAGTTCCCACCCATTTCTGTTCTCCATTTCTTATCCTCCCCCTTCCATTGCCCCTGCCTATCCCAACTCCTAATCTCCCCACCTCTTCTCCCCGCTTTGTACTTGAGTCAGGGCCCCACCTCCTTTTCCTACTCGTTGCCTTGACAACAAGAATGCCAATATCGGGAGCCCAAGAGAGAGTCTCCCTGCTCTCAGTTCCAGCACTTCGTACCACAATGGCCCTTGAAGTCAGGAGGAGCAATTGCAGGCAAGGTCATGTTCAGCCCCGGGATATCACACACATAGTCTGGTCATTCCATATGAGCTGGGCGGAGCTGGAGCATGCTCAGTGCAGACAGAGACTTTAGAGATTTTAGCTGCCAAACACTGAGAAGACTTTAGTGAGCAGGTGCAAAGTAAGATTTTTCAGAGGCATATAACCTGGCCAAATGTGGATGGCTTTTCATGGAGATGGCAAAGGGCACATTCCCGACACCAGGCTGACTGCCCCTGCAAAATGTCATGTCTATGGTTCCAAAGTATGGAGATGCTCAAGCTTCGCATCAAAACAATTGCAAGGTTTTTTTTTTTTAAGGGCAGAACAATCTATTTTTCCCTGAGCTCGTTCTCAGAAATGGCTTGACCATTTTAGCTTGAACTTCCCCCAAAAAATTCAGCCTTAGGCAGACACCCAGTGAGGAAAATTTAAGTCTGAACAGTTTAAGTTTGGCAAAGTTAGAAGCAGCTGAAAATAGGGTCTTCTAACAGAAAGTGTCGGGCAACCTTAACTATAGGTGTTGCTACACATGCAGCCTATAATCACAAGTAAAACCCATAAAAATAGGTATTTTTGACATTTGTTACAACGAATGCAAAGCAAAAGCCTCAGAAAGCTCCAGGATATTTAGTTTCACTCAAGTTTTGGCTTGTATTCCAAGAAACTCTTAAGTCTAGAACTTAATATTTTTAAGTGTATAGCATTTTTAAACAATTTTGTTTAAAGGGCTTTATCCTTTTTAATTTTGCCATAATGGCAGGGTGATTTGAGAGGGTGGATTAATAATTTTTCATCATATCTTCTCTCACTGTTGTTTCTAGAACAATATCATTTCCTTTTTCATTCTGATAGATTACTTCTCCATTTGATTACTATTCCATTTATGTCAATAAAAGTCTCTCAGGCTGTATTTTGTGTGAGTCATGCATCTCGGGGGTCCTTGCAAGACTCTTTGTAGCCTGATTCTGGAACAAGAACCTTATCTTCTGATCTGATCAATTGGCTAACCTATAACCTTTATTATATAAACAGTAATATTAATCCCCTACAAATCAGGGAACACCTAAAGGACAAGCAACCTAAAAAAGGCACAGAAAAAAATCCCTCAGGTTTATTGTGAGGGAACAGGCCCGCTGTCAGCAATTCTGGGACCTAGGGCAGAACAATCAGTGGGCCCCCATGCACAAACAAACTGCGCCCGCGCAGACATGGTCTGCCTGACATTTGGGCAGTGGTGCGCCTATGCTGGCTGGTGCCCAGGGAGCTGCCGGCCACACTGCTGGGCACGCTTTTCCGGCACAGCCACAGCTTCCACTTGGCAGCCAACTGTCTAACTGCAAAAACCCAAAGGTGCTGGGTGCAGGATCTGAGAGGGAGCTTGTGTGAGGGAGGAGGTGCAGGCCCTGCGAGGGAGTTTGGGTGTGGGAGGGGGTACAGGATGCAGGCTCTGGGAAGGAGTTTGGGTGCAGGCTCTAGGCTGGGGCAGGGGTTTGGGGTGCAGAAGGGGGTCAGGAGGTCAGCGCTTACGTCAGGTGGCTCCCGAAAGTGACCGGCTCACCCTTCTGGCAGCAGCTCCTAGGCGGGAGGTCCAGGGGGTCTCAGTGCGCCGCTGCCCGCAGGCAACACCCCGGCAGCTGCCATTGGCCGCAGTTCCTGGTCAATGGAAGCTGCAGAGTCGGAGTTGGTGCTCAGGACAGGGGCAGCGCGCAGACATCCCCTCCCCAGGGGCCGCAGGGATGTGCCGGCCGCTTCCGGGAGTGGCACAGAGCGAGCACAAACAGGAAGCTTGCTTAAGTTGGGGGGCCCCAGGCCCTTTTAAATCACTTGGCCCCCCCCTGTCAGCAGGCCTGTGAGGGAAAATTGCAATGGTAGAAAGTTCCTTGAGAATGGGCTCACCAGAAATCAGAATGTGGGATTGGGCATATCAGGGACTAGGGTAAAAGTGAAGGTGGTACTGGGGTTGTTGTAGGGAAAACCTCATCAATAAATAAATTATCAAATAAATTGGTTAGTCTCTAAGGTGCCACAAGTACTCCTTCTCATCAATATAGACAATCTGGGAGCTCAGACTCCATTCCTGTGAGCTATATATGGATTAGACAGCATGAATAATATGGTGTCCTCCCTCATCTCCGAACATTGCTCCTGAACCTCCCATCACTAGAGTAGGTAGGTTTGTATTTTGGTCAGAGACAGTATATAATCATATGCTTCAAGTATTAAATTTATTCAGATCTTTCCTCATACAGAATAATACACAGGCCAGAATCTCTTCTAATAACGCTGCTTTTACATGATTCTGGCCCATGAGCCAAAGCACTTCAGCATGTACATTGACTTCAATGGCACTTAAATATGTGCGCTTAAAGGTAAGTACATGATGAAGTGCTTTGCAGAATCAGGGTTTAACTCTCCCTCTCATCCAGCCTCTGTTGACCCAGGTCACCAGCTTAGATTTATATGTCCCCTGACGCCCATGTACAATCTCACTTTCACTCAAACCATCTGCTTAGGTTTTATTGCTTCTAGCAATCAGGCACGTTAAAAAAAAATTAAAAAATCTCATATTGCCACTGCCGTACAATCAGCCCTAAAGCACCATGTGGAATGAATTTTGATGTTTAAAATTAAAGTCTTCGGAACTTCTATATGGTTTTCATATTACCTCAGAAATTTGAAAAATATGCTAAGGGAGCATCCTTCAGTCACAGCTACAATTCACACAAGCATCTATGTCTGCTGCATAAAGTGGTTGTCAGCAAGGCGACAGGTCAGTTTTGCCTGGCCATTTTCACAGTCCCGCAGGCTCTAGAGTGGTCGTTTGTCTTGGTTTATTGTGTCTCTCAGTCTTGTCTTGTCCATTGGAGAGGCAGACTGAGGTCTTATTTCCTTCATTCCTTACTGCAAGAGTGAAATGGAAGCAAAGATTGACTGAAGGAGATGCATTCACTTTCCAAAAAGGGTTCTCCTTTCCCCTAAAGCTTTGGAATTTGACAGGACTCATCTTTGTCTCTCTGTCTAACATTAGGCCCAGAAGGAACTAGTATGCGAGACTGGAGATTACAACAGCAGTGAGTTTTTGTGGCTTGCTGGGGAGAGGCTGTTTTGTCATTCTTTGGCATAAGGGCTAAGTTGTTCACAAGCCGCTTTCCCCTTCACTTCCGTTTGCCCTGGGTGTCAGTAATCTTAGGCCAGTGGCAGTGCAGACATTGAGCCCTTTGACTCCTTATGTCTGTCTCTCTTTCACACTGGCAGTCAACAGTGAAAACTGCCTAGCACTGGGAAGGAGGATTCTGACTACTTCTCAAGGCTTGAGCCCAGCAACTAAGGACCTGCAAATAATCCTGTCAGCTTCTGCTAGATGTGTTGCAAGAGGCAAATTCAGCTTTTTTCATCCTCCTGCTAGGGGAAGACATGGTTAGTGTGGGAGATGTGTTCTCTGATTTTCTGAAATATTACAGTTGTTGTGTGACTTCCTCTAGCATCAGCTTTCTCCATAGGCAGAAATAAATACTTGCATGCCTTTGTCGTCATGAAATGACCCTCCGCTTATCTTACACAAGTCAACACCAAAAACAATATTTGAATC
Organism: Lepidochelys kempii; assembly: GCF_965140285.1. Lineage (NCBI taxonomy): Eukaryota > Metazoa > Chordata > Testudines > Cheloniidae > Lepidochelys > Lepidochelys kempii. Next base: position 96,006,746 of record NC_136388.1, on the reverse strand, counting down.
AGGTGAGATATAGCCTCATAAAAATATCTTCAACAACTCCTCTGTCTCCATTGCTGGATTGCCATTGTTAATTGGCATAAGGAGAGCCTCTACTAGAAGAAGTTATGTCGTTCGTAATAGCGGTTGGGCAAAAAATTGCAGCAGCAGAATCAGACTTTGTCTCTCCCTCTTCACATGTTCAGGCATCAGTGCTTTCAGATGCTGGAGAAGAACTCCTTGAGCACACAAGATAGTCCTCGTGACATTGCAAATGTGTTTTTGACTTTGGCAGAGTGGAAATGCAAGTTTCAAGTGCTCTGGCTGTGGAATCGGCACTGCTGTTAGACCAAGACCTGTTTTTATAGCCCAACCTGACAGCGTTACTAGAGGCTGGTAATGTCAAATCACTCACGAAGCTTTGATTTGCTGATCTTTCACACTGGGAAGGTTCTAATGGCATAACCCTGGAAGGAGCTTTATGTTCTGGTGATAGGACAATTCAGATCTCATTGCAAAGTCAGTGAGTCTGGAGGGCAAAAGCCTGAGCTTCTTTCTTCAAAATCCTAAAAATGTACAGATCACTTTTATTTAACTTTTTAAAGCAAGAATAATACTGTATTGATCTAAAAAAACAACAGTCAGCTTTGCTACACTTAAACAGGAATTGTCCAGAACTTTTACCCAATAAGATAAGATCTACAGCAAAAAGGAATAAATCCGAATCTTGCACTATGATAAAATGACATGAAAATAGAGGAAATCTTAAGAATTCCCATATTACATACAGAGATCTTTACCAGGAGGGACCTCATCTGGGCATTCTCATGCAGCCTAAAACAGCAATGCATGGGCAGGTAAAGTGCCTTACAGATCCAGTGAGTGAGGCAGGCCAGGGCAGGATATTAGCAGCATGCTAGGTCAGGTTGCATGCATTTTGCACTCTGGGGTGCACCTTCTTGCATGTGCTGCATTCTCATGGCAAGCATTGCTAGGCCATGCATGCTCTGGGTGGCAACATAGATATTTTCTGGATTTTGTCCCACCCTCATTTCTTTTAGATATAGTCTCATCCAGTGAGCCAGGTGTACCATAGTAGAAATCCCTCTGGCTACCACATTCTGCATAGTGCACTGGATCTCCCTATTTTGCTTCCTTTTTTCTGCCTTGTACATCTGCACAGGCATGGCCAGGATTTATGGTTTGGCGTTTCAATAAGAAACTACAACGTGTTAATCTCTGAGTAGATGAACCAAGCGAAAACCTTGCATGAAAAAGCAGCATTTTTAGCCTGGCAGCCTTCAGTCAGATTTATTGCCTTTATACGGGCAGAAATCTCTCTCCTTACTAGAATATCTCTGTTCTGTTACATATTTAAAATAAAGGTGGCACCAACTGGAATCCTTCATACATTTTTAAAGCACTCTGTGTGGGATTACATTGTTACTTATCTTCCAGAATGGAAATACAATAGCAACAACACAAAGATGGACAGCAGATCAAGACAATTATTTTTAAATGCAATTGTTAACGAATGTAGTGAAGATGCTCTCGATCCCAGGTGGGGGCCTCTTCAATTTAGATTTAGACAATTCCTCCCTGAAGTAATCACAAAACACTAAACTTCAGGGCCACACATTGTTGTAATGTTCTGTTCTCAGCATTTTGTTGGCCGATTAATAAACTCCATGTTCATACCACCATGTAAGTTAGTTGCTGGGGATCTGATCCAAAGACAACTGAAATCAGCTGGAATCTTTCCATTCACTTCAGTGGGCTCTGAATCTGCCCCTGAATGCTTAAGTAGAATAGTACCCATATTTAGGATTGATCTGTTACTCGTAGGCTGGTGAGGTAAGTGAATTTTAACATTTACTTTTCTTCCTTGGTCACAAGCTTATGCTGAAGAAAACAGCAACACGTCAGGATTATCGAGACAACCACCAACAGAGCACTCATGGCAGCAATGATTAGGTCTCGCTTCATGAATCCAGTATCCCCTTCTGCTTGATCTTTTGAGAAGCCTTCTAAAAAATAGAGTGTTAAATCGCTACCAGAGTTTTTCTTTAAAAATGCATCATGTCGCAGATTAAAAAAGGGGTTGAATCATTGGAGTGGCAGGGCTGGATTATGAAAACACAAAAAATGTATGATAGAATCCCCTTTATTGGTACCCTGGTAAGCAGCTCTCTTGCTGAACTGGGATGAAGGCCAATGTACAATGCATTCTACTGTAATAACTAAGCCAACTGCTCTGGAACTCATTGTTCTTGAGCTGCAGAAAGCCATTCAGGACTTTAGGAGTAGCTAATTGCCACGTTAGTCACTCTCCTGAATCCTAAGCAGTGAAAGCAGAGCACCAACCAAAGGAGTGCACCCCCAACATACCACATGAAGAAAGAGGAGAGAGTGCCGAGCAAACTGACTCAGGAGTGTGGAAAATGCTGGAATCAGTTTCCTAAATTCTCTTTCCCCCACTGGTATATAGAATCCGAATCCTCCTAGAGTAAGAATATCCTTCCCTTCCATTCCAGCCCTTAGAAGGGAACCGTCATCCGTCCCAAAAGTAAGGGATGTGAGGGGGAGAAGGAATGAGCCAGTTCTGAGGTTTCAGAGTAACAGCCGTGTTAGTCTGTATTCGCAAAAAGAAAAGGAGTACTTGTGGCACCTTAGAGACTAACCAATTTATTTGAGCATGAGCTTTCGTGAGCTACAGCTCACTTCGGTAACACAGCATTCCCTAGTTATGCAGTGTCACAACACTGCAACAGCAGGAGGTCACTGTGACAATTCTTTTGTGGTTCTTCTGGACTCAGATAATGACATGGTTCTGCAGCTGTTAGAGGTCTCACTCCTCCAAACGGCAGCTTGATGACACTCTCAGTCCATTTAAATGGTAACACTACTGTTGTCTGCAAGCCCTTTAAGTTAACCACCTAAAGAAGTGTGAGTTGGTGTTAGCAGAACTTCATACTGTGTATTGTGTACTTCCATGCACTATTATGGATGCTAAACATGGGAAACAGCATCCAAAAAACCATCTACCTTTGCAGGAATCCACCTTCAGGTTTCAGAAGGCCAAGGAATATCTGCCGAGTTGGCTCAATTTCTCACTGGTTCTGGAGCTTCCCTGAGATTTGAGTGGTGAAGGGGTGATTATGTAATTCTGGGACATGCTGGACCTTGGGAAACTTGCAAATCTAGAGAAGCCAGCAGCAAACCATCGCCCAGAGGAGAGCACAGCACACCCAATAGAATATAGCGGGCAAATTGCTACTTATTACTATTAGTGCAGTAGCTTTTCTGCTGCCTTCCCACCCACACGCCTGCTCCCACTGCTTGGGTTGTGGAGGAACAGATCCGGAAGGGGTACTAGTGACTTGTTCTCACCAGGCAGCTCTGTCCCTGGATTCAGTGAAAAGAGGGCAGGGAAGGTGAACAGGCCACTTTCAAACACCTGCAACTCTCCTGCGGAGCTCTCTCCTCAGTATTTTAGAGCATTACCGGATCGGAAATAGGGTGAAACATTCGTGTTTTGTATGGACGTGTCAATATCTGCTGTAAATACTGTATTCTTATAATCATTTAAAACATCAGCCTGAGATTACAGGCTGTCAGGTTGAGCGCCATACCTTCAGAAGAAGCTGCTGGTTCCCTTTTATTAGTTGTGGAGCAATCACATATTAAAAAAGAGAACAGCAGAAAAATACTGGTGTAAACAGCCATGCTTACTTGCTCGTCCAAAGCATGCTATTCATACTGTTTCTATTTGCTGGCCAATACGCACTGTATTAGCATCACTGTATGAGTATTATGACATCACTGACATACATACATAACTGCCGACTGCATAACTGAATCAGTCATGTAAAACTGAAGGTATAAGAAATCCTGTTATTTTAAACTATGCATTTAATAAATCATTTGTTATTTTTAACATTAGGTTAATCTAGCATCCACTTCTCTTTATCATAAAATATGGTGGTATATTGGTAAAGGTCTCATTTTAATATAATCTGTCTCATAATTGGTGGGCGATATAAAATATACTCCATGAACAGTACTTTTAGCTGTAATTTAACAGCCAAAATTGTGTTATTTTATGAATGGTTGGAATTGTTTTTGGTATCATGACTAAAGCAAAAAGAAAAGGAGGACTTGTGGCACCTTAGAGATGAACACATTTATTTGAGCATAAGCTTTCGTGAGCTACAGCTCACTTCATCGGATGCATACAAGTACTCCTTTTCCTTTTGTGAATACAGACTAACATGGCTGCTACTCTGAAACATGACTAAAGCACAAGTTTTAGGTTCTGATACCAAGCTATCTACTTTAAAATGGCTGTGATCGTCAGTAACAATTTTAAAGAAAATTATCTAAAGGAATCTAAGAAAGAGCCCTCTTTCATAGCAGTTAGGAATACACACAGAGTAACCACAAACCACTGTCTGAATTGTTTCTTTATGAAAGTAGATGTTAGCCATGGAGTTAAACAAAGGGCCTACTTGACTCAATGTGTTGAAGTGCAGAAAAACAATCTAATGCCATTTGACATATCTTTTAAAATGAGCAGAGTGCAATAAGCCTCCATCTATCTTATCCTAACCATATCCAGGGGAATTACCTTCTCCAAAGAAATAAAGAGAACATTATATTTCAATTACATAGACAGTCATTACAATCAAACCTTTATTAACTTTCTTACCTCACTAAAGCTCACAAGAGTGCTCAGGATAGTAAAATGTCATCAAAGCATATCCCAAGAAAAACTGCCCCTTATGCAGAAAGACAAAGCTAGATGACCTGAACCTATGGCACGATGTTCAGTCATAGATTGGAACCATTATTCCTAATTATTAGGAGTTAAATCCAGAAGTACCTTCTCAAGCAGAACTCCCATGGGATTTCAGAGGGAGTTCTTAAGCATGAAACAAACTGCAGGATTTGACCTCAGATTTGCTATCTTTATTGGTTATGTCTATTTTTGCAAGTGAATGTTATTGGTAAAAGGTACTGGATAATTAACCCTGGAAACTAAAGTCCTCAGTTTAGTAACACATATGGCATAGGCAGTAGTAAGATAAGCTTCCACACAGGACCATGCCAGTGATCAAATTCTGCATTCCGATGTGCGTTTTTAACTCCCGCTAACATCAATGGGAACAGTGGGAAGAGATCCCATGGCAGAATATCACCCAGCATGCCTCAGTTTTGACCTAGAGCAACCTCAACTAAGGTCAAGACAGAGTTTGTTCTTCACGTGAATTTAGTTATTGACCTTTGCTAAAACTGCTAACCAGCGTGTAAAAAGCAAGTGTTGCGGGACTGAGGAATTGGTCAACGCTACACTCAGCTGATGTGGCAACTCATGGTGTCGGACGCCATCAGATGGTCGAGGGACATCTACATAGAACACCTCACTGGACATCGGCAATACCAGGAGGGATGAGCTGGAGTGCCAATGAGAAGCGCAGTAAGGAAAGTAACTGAAATACTTCTCTGATGGATTGTAATGGAGAACCTACGCTAATTCTCAATTACTGAGGAACAATCTTCACTCACTGATATATTTTGCTTTCCACAACAAACTCTCTGTACTTTTCATGAGTGATGTACTCAAATACTTGGATGCTAGTATCTAAACTGTATTCTTAAATTTATTCACCCAAATTTGGGTTATTGCTGATTATGTACTATATGTACCATATGATTTTTAAAAACAAACTTTGTATTTGTGGCTAATCCAAGCACTATACCCAGATGTACAGACACTCTTTTCGCAACCTAAGTATTATATAATTTTAACATTAGCTCAGGGTAGTTTCTGGGATGTGGACAATTTTAGGTACTGGACTGACCCTATCCATTCATTTTATATAGGCCATTCAAGAGTCTTCATCTACCGCAACATTTTTTAAATGTTGATAGCGGTGTGGACTTTGAACTATAATTCTGGGTTTATATAGTAGCCTGTTCTACAAAGTATGTAAGTAACAAAGCATAAAAAAGGGAACATTTTCATCATCAGAACTAGAGACAAATGATAGCACAAACATTGGTTTGCAATGTTCTTCGCTTGTTCTGCCATCATGTGGCCAGTAGAAGAATACGTATATGATGAGATATTTGCCCTTTGAATGCAGCTATATCTTAGCTCCTGGAAGGAACATATTAGATTGGTATGTTGGGGCTTTTAATAGCCAGTGATTTTTGAAGATTTTTTTTCTGCTTTCATTAGAGTTGTGTGAAACTAGGTAACATTTTCTCAGAACTCAAAAAAAGGGAAACTTTTCAGCATGTGTAGAAATATAACCTTAAAACCACAATAGACTATTTCTTGCCAGATCCTCAGCTGGTGCAAATAGTCATATCCCCATCCAAATTAAAATATGTTAATTTACTCCCACTCAGGTTCTGGCCTTCTGTATTTCAGCGCATGCAATGTAAAAGCTATGTTGATATTTAATGTCCTGATGTTTTTAAATAAATCTCATAAATCTCTCATTGTTTGGATTACTAACCTGTAACTAACATGCACTGTAGGAATAGCCAGCTAGCTGCCAGCAGATTGCAAAATTCCACCTAATATTAGGTAAGAGGATGGGAGAGGGGAAAGGAGTAGCTTTTGCAAAGAGCGACTGCAGCTGGTAGACTTCCTAAGTAGCTTCTGTTGTCACTAGACACCTGAGGCTCTCGCTCTGGCTCCAGTTGAAATCCCACTGAAATACAGTCCTGTAATAATGGCTTCAAATAACATAAGTGGAAACATTTAAGCAATGTCTGACCTGTGAGATACTTTGTACAATGACTCTCACCATTAGGTCAACACAGGCTTTTTGCAAGGAAGAGGGTGAGGTGGAGAAAACCTAGGTAATTTACAAAAACAAAACATGAAAGACAAAACAGAAATTCTGCTTAAAGGTTACAAAAGAGCTGGAGTACCTCTCCTGCCAATCTTGATACAAGGACCAGTGCTTTGACCATCGCAATAAGGGCTGCAGAGAACATAATATGTAGATTGCAGGCTGCACTCTGTCCAGGCTTCCCTCCTGACTGCGTCTGTCATCTCCCTTGCCCCCTCCTTACTCCATACCAGTTTCCCAGCTCCTCCCTGTAGCAGTGCAGATGCACCGCTGTGGCGCCTCCTGCTGGTTGTGCTGGGAATTAGCTCTTTTGGGCCACCAGGGCGCCTTGCTTGCCATTACTTCCACTCTCTCCACCATCTGGACCTGCATCGCTCTCAGACTGCGGCGCCCTCTTTGGGACACAGCCCTCCAGCTCTGTGCCCCAGCCCACCATCTCCCTCTTTTCAGGGTAAAGGCAGGCCTCAGTCCTTCCACTTGCCTCAGCGGTCAACTGCAGTCTCTCATCTAGCCCCTGGCTTCAGGGGAAAACTGCAGTCTGGATTTAGGCCACTCTCCTCATTAGCAAGCTTGGGTAAAGCGGGGAGGGGGAGACCCAGACCCGCCCACTACTCTGGGTCCCAGCTCAGGGACCCTATAACTGCCAACCACTTACTGCCCCTCCTCCTATGCCTGCTGCCTACTTCCCCTGGGCCACTTCCCCCATAGTCCTAGCACCTTCCCTGCCTTTGCTTCATGGCCTGTCTGGCCATCGTCAGCCAAGAGCTCCCCTATTGCTCCGCTACCCTGCCCAGCTCTGCAGCATCTCCAGTACTCCTCAGCAGACATTCCTTCCCCCTTGCCCTCCAGGGAGAGATTACCTTCGCTCTGCTGAGCAGCCCTTTATATATGGGCTGCTCCAGCAAGCCTTCTCTTGATTGGCTCTCCCAATGAGCCCTTTCCTGATTGGCTGGGTTCTGTGCAGTCTCTCCGAGGCTGCCTTAACCCTTCTCCTGCCCGTGTGGGGCAGCTGCCCCACCACACTCCCTTATATGCGGGGAGTAAAACCTTACTCTGCAAGTAGCCCCACTGATTTCAAGAAGGGGGCCTGCTTTTCCTTGTTTCACAGACGGTAGCCTAAACAATCAGGTCAGACCATTTGTGTTTGCAGGTAAAATCCAGTACAAACACTTCCCATTCTTCCTAATCCATAACAGATGTGGTTGACTTTGAAATCCAACCTACAACCCGTTAAATGCCAACCACAAAGTATAGGGAACATGTACCAGATCCCTCCAGCAAATGCTGAGATGTTCTGGCTCTAGGCTCTAACATTCCATTCAGGTGAATGGACCCTGCTACAGGAAACTCTTGTCAAACTGCACACGAATTCCAGATGCAGCAAAAGCTCCTTTAGCGGTAGCCTGCTTTCAGGGAACACACCCCATGCTGCTACCTCATAGCCTCTCCCCCAGCCATTCCACGTCACAGAAGGGGAAAGCTAGTATTTGTTGACTTGGTCATCGTCATCTTACCCACAAAAGTGTGGTTACCCCCCCCCCCGTTTCCCCTGCACCCCTTCCTGCACCCACATGGAGCTGGATGCGTGGAGCAGCTGCTCGCTCCCCCCTTGAACGCTAGGGGGCTGTGAGGGGGGAGCGAGGAGCGAAATCAGGACTCCCTGCATTCAGGTCACTTTCCGACCTGGGCTGCGTAAGGGGAGGGCAGGAGAACAGCAGCTCCTGATGCTCACCTCACAGCACAACCCAGGTGGGGAAAGTGACCTGGATATACGGAGCGCATGGTGTTGCTCCTCGCTTCCCCCTCACAGCCCCCTAGGGGAGCACAGAGGAATGTGGGGGTGGGGGGAGCAGTATCTGTATGTCATCGCTGACCCCCCTCATGTTCCTCCACTGTGAGGGAGGAGCAGGGAGAAATCTGGGTGCCCCCCACACGGCGCTCCCCAGCCAGCCGGGAGCAGTTTCTAATTCTACGCCGGCAATGCTCACCTCTGCGCTGCTGCATGACGCCCCCTTGACCATGGCACCTCTGGGCGGTTGCCCGGGAGGCCCACCCCTAAGGCCAGCCCTGGAAGAGCAAACTGTGCCACAGAGCACACCTATCCCTCCCACCCTCTCCCACACTACAGAATAACTTGCACAAGGAAAGGAGAGGAGATGTGCTCTGTGGGTGAGATCCTCAGCTGGGGTGAATCAGCAAGTTTGGGCACCTGGTTCAGGGCAACAGGGTCAGCAGCAGGGGGAGCTCGGAGAGCTTTGGAACAAGAGGGTTTCTGAGGCCTGGGACAGTGTATTTCATAGGGCCCAGGCATAATAGGGTAGGCTGAGACAAGGAAGTGGTTCAGGAATTGGGATGGGGAGAGGGACTATCCGTATAATAATCAGGCTTTCAAGCAATAGCTCCCACAAGATGAATGTGGAAAGGAGAACTGCTCCTCATCCTTCCCTCGCCCAACACATATGTGATCAACTAATCCACATTGCTCAAATTTCAGATAGGGAGTCCTGAATAATTGCAACAGAGCAAGAATTCACTACAAATGCAAAAAAATGGTGGGCACAATTTGCTAATAGTTAAATGTCTAGCCATCTACCCTGTGTGGCCAATCTAATAGCTAGACATTTAGGGGGACGTTTTCAAAGGCATAAAGGCCAGCAGTTAGACACCCAACTCATTGGGAGTTGTTGCTTTTGGCACTGAAGATCAGCCCCTTAATTTCTAGCACTTGCACTCTCTATTAATTACATCCCTAACACTGAAGGCAGTTTTTAAAACAAGTCCCATCTCTTGGGGAAGGGCCTCTTGAAAACCATTTGACAGCAGGTCCTTTGCTAATTTGGGATTTGTTTGGATGGAGGTCCACAGATGAGCAATGGAACATTCACGGGTTTTTTCCATGTCATTAAGAAAACTTCGTCTCTTATTCAGTGATTTTATTCTTCTTGCATGACTTTAAATAACAGCTACAACTGATCAGTCTCATTGTTAACCTCTTATCCCAGTCTAATATTTGAAGTACTCTTGGAAACTGACATTGGACGGTCAGTTTGTACAGCCCATCTGTTCACCGTGGAAAGAGCTTGATTCATTAGGTCCTGTAGTCCTTACTATGATTGGGGAAAGACTGGAGTAAGTTCACTTCCAAAGGAGATCTCCGTATTTTAAAGATTGAAGACATTGATGGGATGCAATTCTTTGTGTGGGCTTCCATCCACACATAGCTCAGAAAATACGCAGTTGTGTACTTTTTTTTCCTATTTAAATTTTTCATTAAAAGGGACATAGTGCATCAGAGGGATACACATGGAATATCATTAACGTCTGGTAAAAGGTAGATCGTCTGTCACATTGCTGTGAATGGGACAAAAATGGTGCTCCCAGAATCACCGCTTCCTTCTCCATCTTCGTATTTGTATTCGGGATTGCCCATGGACCCTCTGGAAGAACTTCTGGAAGACCCATAAAAGAGATCGTGTTGTTCCATAGAAAAAAGGCTTCCTGACTTTGAGAGGGTAGAAAGAAAGCTTTCTGGAGTATGGCTCCTTGCTGCTGAGAAAACAGCCCCAGGGTCAGTGTATGCAAAACTGAGAGCAGATTCATTGGAGGCTGGTCGTAATGGTAGCACATCGCCAGGCTGTTTATAAATCGGTGATGTTTGTATGAGAGAGGTTCCTTGGGAGCTCCTCTGTTGGGAGGCAGCTAATTGCATAGCCTGGGAAGGAGACAGGACAATCCTTGTTTCAATGTGATGCAAGTGAGACTTGATGGCAATAGATTTCACTTCTTTCTTCAAAGTCCTACAAAAATAATAGACCTATTTGATTTCAAGCTGAACCCCCTTCCCCCCCACACCACCACCACTTCATTGACCTTGAGAGACCAAGAGAGTATGCCAGACAGGAATCAAACAGGAAGAGTCATCTCATCCTAGCAACAACAGTTTATCTTTACTAATGAGGGAAGCTGCATAAAGAACTGGGAGAATGTGGGCAGAGCCAGGCAGGAGTGGAGCTATAAACTTTGAGTAAACCTTCAATAATTTAAGCTCTCACGCCTTTCCCCTCCCCATGCATACACCGTCTGGGCTCAGACACAGCTCCTAAAGAGGTCATTCTGGCCCTCCACACTGTCCCCAGACAGAAAGTGGCCAATAGAGGATGACGGGTCCCAAAATCTTTGGGCACAAACTGCCTTCTGCATCACTAACCTGATCCAGGCTAGGGGAAACCTTGCCTGACTTGCCAAGGAAGAGGATGCCCACCTAATCTGGGGGCCATTCAGATTACTTGCAGACTCCCCAGTGATGCTATTGACAGCTACGTCAGCATTTTCAAACTTGGGTGTCCATTTTCAAATGTGGGGGATCATATTAACACCCACATGGGTTACTGGCAAGGTTGGAACCTGTGTGGAACATCGCACAGACCTGCCACTTGAGCTAATGAAGCCATTGATAGCAGTAGTAGGTTGTGCTCTATGTGGACCAGCACTAGCGGGAGAGGAGAGAGACACTTTGCCAGCAGGTTTCACAGCTATTTGCTGACAGAAGAGGAATGGCAGGACTCCAGAATCTCGGGTTCCAATCCAAGCTCTGGAAAGGACAGTGCTCTTGTGACTCTTCTGACCCATCCCATACAACCTGTCCCCATCCTGTCTCCTTCCCACAGCTGGTTCCTTGTCCCAGTTCTATTGTCCATGCCTACCCAGTCTCAATCTCCGCTTCTCAGGCTTCTCAGCCCAGTCCCTTTAACCAGTCTCCGTCTCCAGGCTCACTGTCCAAGTTCCAGTCTCACCCATTCCCCACATCCAGTCCCAGTCTCCTTGCCAGCCAGTCCCAGTTCCCCATCTGCCTGCCCTGACTCCTTGTTCCCAATCTCCTTGCACTGCTAGTCCCAGTCTCCTTCCCTGCTCCTCATCTGATATGTTTCTCCTGCCCCCCAATAGTTCCCAGTCCTATTCTCCCTCCCCAAGCTCTTTAGCCAATCACAGTCTCTTCCTACTCCCTCTCCAGCTTCTGGCTCCAGGCTCTTCCACCTATGGCTCCTTGTTCCTGTCTTCTTGTCCAGCCAATCCCAGTTTACCCGTCCCCCAGCTCCTCATCTGATATCAGTTGTCCCCCAGAGCCAACCGGCAACCAGTCCTCTCCCACTTTCCTCCCACTTCCAGTCCCAGTCTCCTCGCCTAGCCCAGTCCCAGTCTCTCTCTCCACCTCCAGTCCGACACTCCTTGTCCCAATCTACTCCTTTCCCTCCCTCTCCTCCAGCTTTTGTCTCTGCTGCATTTGAATCAGACAACTTCCCAGCCCTACTCCAGCCCAAAGCAGCCATAAGAAAAGTCTTCACCCCTGTAACCCTGAGGGAACATGTTCAATTGCTGTGTGGGGATGGCCCAGGACGAGGCTTGAGCATGCTCAGCAAAGATGGAATCTTCAGAGATGTAACTGCTCAAATCAAGACTTTCTAAAGAGCATGTTGCAATCTGCAATTTCTCACAGCCTTATAACTTGCCCATATTTGGGTAGCTTTTCACGAGGACGGCAAAAGGCATGTCTCTGACACAGAGAGCCAAATGTCAGATCTCTGCTTCAAAGCATGGGGGCACTAGAGCTATTCAAAGAAAAGCTCATCTGATTCTTTTTTTTTAGTCTGGGCAAACAACATATTTTTCACAAGCCTCCTTCTCAGAAAAGGCTGCACTGGTCTCAGAAAAATCTCGTCCAAGGCAGATACCCATCGTGTCACACTTCAGCCTGAATGGGTAAAGTTTAGTAAAGTTATAAACAACTGAAAACAGGGTCTTATAATGGGAAGTGTCATTCAACCTTAATAATAAGCAGTGCTACTAACCTTTTCTATAATTTAATACACACACACAGATTGGCTCATTGACTCCTTTGAGCATGGTGAAGCCATAAAACATGTTAAAAGTATGCTCAGTGATAGGGTGAGGGCCTCAGTGAGACCTGGAAGCACCATGCCGAAAAGCACCAGAAAAAGAACCCCCTAATTAATTACATCCAGTGCTGTAAACAGATCCACGAGCAGGGTCCGTCCGAACCCTGCCCGAAGGACCCAGGTTCCCAAGACACAAAGCATGCGCCACGCAGTGGAGTGGAGGTTACAGAATGTTGTAAAACTTACGTGTTGTCTTTTGTCACCAGTTTGTAATGAAGGAAACTGCAGCCCAGAATGAGGAGGAGGGAGATTATCAAGAAAACACTCATTGCAGCGATTATTAGGTCTTGCTTAAGCTTCTGACTCTCCTGGGATTCTTTTCCTAGAACATTTTTTTCAAGAAAGCATGAGCTAAAACAAGGTAAATGTACCGTTGTCTCCACTGATGTGGCCCCCGATCAGTGGCCTGCCTGACTGTATGGGAACAAATCCAGTGTCATGGGCTTCAATGGCTGCACCCAGGGCTCCTTAAACATGAGGCGCCAAAGGGTCACACTGGCAATGAATGGCTTCCCGGGGGGTCCACCACCATAAGGACAGTGCAATGTTCGCAATGAAAGGTCCACCTGTCTGGTTGCATTCAGACCCTCTCCTCTATGCCCTGGCCTCTCTAGTGCGGGTCTCCTGTCTCTCTAACCTCCTCTCCTAGCAGGGGAGACCGAGAGGGTTTCACCTCCCTGCCTTTCACATTTCTCAAAGTGGGATGCTCTTTCCTGTCTTTCTCCCCCACAGGGCACGGGGAGGCATTTCTCCTTCTCCCTCCATCATCTTACCCTTTAGGGCTGATGCTGGGAGTGTGGAGGAATCCCTAGGGCTCTTTTCCCTTCCAGCTGCTTCTATCCCACTGCTGAATTTCTCCACCACACGCTGCACTGCTCACCACACAGCCTGCCCATCTGATGGTCTGTGGTCTATGTTGATCTGCCGCAGCAACAGGGCGAGCCAGTGAAGCACTAATTAAATCTACAAACATTACAGAGGAACATGCAGAGTGCTGGAGAGGCGCATGCAAAGCCCTGAAGAGCTGCGGGATGATGATTGCCCCAAACACTGGGTGAATGGCAGACATAACTGTCTGTTTAGAGGGCAAACCCAATCAGAGGGGTTGGAAGCTGTCAATTGGTGCCTGCTAGTCTAGCTTTTCATTCGGTCCTTTGTGCTTCGTATGTTGCACCCATTCTCTTTTGTGGGTGCTAAACAGTAGCGCTGGATGGAAGATGCATTGTTAATGGAAATTCAAAACCTGAAATATTTTGATTTGGAAATGTCGCTGTGGTGACTCCTGGGAGTTGTAGTTCTAGTGCCTCAACCTCCTGTTCTCCTCTATAGGCCAGGCTCCCTGAACGGACTCCATCTGCCATAATGCAACCTGGTCTCCCCTTTTGGAGAGAGGAGTCCCTGGCCATGGTGCACCGAGAGAGGGGAAGCCCAGTCCATAGAGGAGAATGGAAGCATGAGGCAGGTGTAAAAATTTTATTAAGATGATGATTAAAAACATTTGAACGGCACAGACTTCAAGCGTAGAAGTTTCTGGTTATCAGGGAATAACGTACAGATTATCAAGGGGTGCAAAGTTTGGTTTAAAATCGGATGGCACAGGGAATACATAATCTGCAATATCCCCAACTGGGGGTACAAGGATAACGGGTGAAAGTACAGACATTGAGATATGAGGGTATGTTGTTCATATGATGGCTATGTTCAGGGGTGGAGTATACTGAGTGGATACGACTACAACTCCCATAAGACACTGCAACAGCATTTCCAAATTGGAATATTTTATTTTTTTTCTGGCCAAAATATTTCAATACTGGGCATTCTGTTGTTGTTTAGCTGACAGACAAATTAGTCGAAAACCCAATTTAATGTTAAAAAACAGTTTTGATGGAAACTTTTCAGCCAGCACTATGGTGCCCTTCAAGGACACAACGGCTCCTTCATTCTCCCCAGATACAAACAGGCCACTAAGCCATTGCTGAAGCTTCATATCTTATAGGCCTGACACTCTCTTCTGGTTCAATCTTTTTCTTCTAAAGTAATTTTGAGTTTCTGCAAGACCCAAGGTAAGATGATAATTGAGGATCGCCCATAAATTTAGGAAGCTGTGGAGTAATCTATTCTGCAGTCAGCAGCCAGACATCTCCCAGGACAGACAGTGGCAGATATAAAACACGAGTGAGATACCACCAAATGTATGAGACTCCCTGGAGTTCAGGGAGAGGATAGTTGTAGTGTGAAGAAAGGAAATTGTGAACTAGAAGGATGAGTAGGTGGGACGAAGAATAATAGAAGGTGCAAAGAGAGAATAATTTTTATAAATCCAGAAAAGTTTTCATCTTCTGTGAGGCTTATTCAAGGGACCATTTGAGATTCACTCACCCCTGGACGGAACCGGTCCTAAAACATTTTAAAGACACAGTTTTAAACATCAAGTACCTGGATGTCAAATGGACTGAGGTTCTGAGAATCTTCGAATATTATCATGACTCCAGTGGGATGAAATGTACAACCTTAGTTTAAATGTCACATGTGCTCTAAATTCATAATTCTGTTGCCATTACTTTTGCCCCTTGCTGAGTTTAGCCACCTAATTGCCAGCTTTCAACCTGGCCTAGAACATTTTGCTCTGTCTTTATCATATTGTTACGGACAGTGACATCAAACGATGTCTCATCTTTAAAAAAGGAGTTAGCAGACTCTGCTCTAAAGACGATGCTGTGTCTGCCTGACCTCAGCCTGTGGTTATAAGGTTCACTGAGCACTGTACCTTCCGAAGGAGTTTGTCTTTTGTTGGCTGTTCCGCAACCAGAAATTAAGATGGAGAGCAGGAGAAAGATGATGGAATAAACAGCCATACTTGTTTATCCATGTACTGTACCCATGCTGACTGTGTACTGCCACCGTCTTAATGTCACTGTTAACCTCTTATGACATCCCTAGTATTCTTACAGACATTCTGACAGCATAATCTCCTCATGCAGGCTCAAACCCTGGATGTGCCTGGGAGCAAATAATTGGAGATATTAATAAATTCAACATCTCAAAAGTAAAACAAAAAACACTCCAATACTAGCTTTAGCATAACAAATATAAATATATAAATATATATATAAATATATCTAAATATGTTTATTGCTTTTCATTCATTTTTTTCTGTCTACAAAATTCTATAGTTAGTTAGTTTTACGTATATGTTAATACAGCAGGGAAATGATCTATTTCTGATTATTGCTAATTCGTATTCCAAGAAGACTCAGAGACACCCCCCCCACCCATGAATTGGACCCCCATTGTGCTAGGTGCACAGAGTAAAAGCCAGTTCCTGCCCTTTACAGTCTAACTAGACAACACAGACAGAGGATAGGGGGAAGGAGGTATTTGCTATTATATTATACCTTATTTTTATTTGAGCCAGTTTCTGCACTCCTTACTCATTCTTTACTCTTGGAAAATGCTCACTGCACTCAATGGAAGCCCTATAATTTTAAGAATCATTGGCAGGGGCACTAGGGTATGTTAACATCATTGAAGCCATGAGGGAAGAATTATTTATCAGTACGTGTGATTGGTCAGAACTGCCCTTTCCACAAGACAGGGGCTCTGGGATGGGTGGGCTGGTAGGGGATGGGAGGTGGGCAGGGAGAGGGCCTCTGGGACAAATTGGGCTGTGTGGGGGAGGGGAGGCAGGGGCTCCCAGGTGGTCGGGCTGTTGTGGGGGAAGGGGCTCTGGGCTGGTAGGACTGGTATGGAAGGGGAATGGCAAGAGCTCCAAGATGGTCAGAATGGTGGGTGGGGGAGTTAGGGGCTCCTGGACGGTGGGGTGGGAGGAGGCAGGAGCTCCAGGGGGGTTGGGCTGGTTGAGAAGGGGAAGGATCTCCAGGACAACAGGGCTGTGGGGTGGGAGGGGATCCAATATGAAGATACACGATCATTCATTTGCTTTTATAAACAGTTTGATTTTTGTTACTTCAAACACTGCCTTTGTTTAGTAGCTTATTTTTTTTAAGAAAAAGAAACCAATGAAACGATTTCTAGCATATTACACTTATTTTTGTTATTTGTGATGTCCCTTTCTTCATCCAAGCGCTTGATTGTGCTATAAAAATCATGAAACTTTTATGAGCCGGATCTCTCCAGTTTTCATTTTTCTGTTTTACTTTTCTGATACACTTGTGACTGTGATAGTTTCCAAGTTGCACTGTCACCATTTCTGATTGTCACACCCGTCAAGGGGCGGAGTCTGTGTATATATGTGGGAATACAAAACTACATGAGTGAAAGAAGGGAAGCGGGTAGGAAATTTGTCCACTATCCACTTAGAGCAGTGACCTCTGAAAGGCACCCACAGTCTCCTGCAGGCATAAGACCCGAGGCAGACAATAAAAGATCAACAAAGACAGATGAAATCCCAAAGTCAGGGCTCGATTGTGACAGTGTTGTGAGTCAAGGCAGCGTCTAGCTGTGCTGTCCCAGGAGCAGCCCAGGGCGTGAATTGTGATTTGGAGAGTCACCGTTCAGTCCCTGCTTCTTTCTCCCCTTTTACTAGGGGGCAGTAATCTCTGCCAGCCCTTTACTCCTCCTTCCCTGTCAGTTCAGCTATGCTGGCTGGCACATTGCAAAGTGAAGCCCAGGGCTATGCTCATCCTTTGCCCCTGCCCTTCTGCCTAGGACAGGGAGCAGGAGCCCCGTGGAGGCTGCTCTCCTGCTTATGCTGTGACCTGCAATGTGGGGAGTACAGGACACTAAAGGGGAGTTCTAGCTCCCTCACTCCCCTTTGCAGGCATGTCGGCAAGTGCCAACCTTACCCTGCATTTAAATAGGTGATGGGAGGGAAAGACTATTTCTATTGCCACTTTTTTTGTGTCACGGGATAAAATAAGGAAGTGGCATCTTCCAGTAGGGCTTGTTCTAGAGAGCCCTGAACTGCTCCAGAAAAACCCAGAACCTCCAAATGACTCTCTGCTGAGTCTAGTGTTATCAGCCATCCAAATGTGGATGGTTTGTATTTGAGGGGGGCTCTTCTGCACCCTGTACCCTGGGCCTGCCAGATATTAACAGTTCCCCAAATATCTGTGGAGTTAACATGTCACCATAGCAGGATGTTGCCTCATGGACATTTATGCTCGATGAGCACAAGGTGTGAAGCCCCAGGATAAAATGAATTGGTCTTGGAAGATCAACATGAATAGGTGGGAGGGATCCTTATATATAGGTATAGCTGGCACTTTATAAAGGTTCAAGTAAGAAACCAAATATACTTCATAGGGCATTTTCCTCCAACTTTGGGGCCTAGACTTCTAGACCCCATCCTCATTCCATTGCTTCTCCCTTGGTCCTAACTTTCCAAGGGACACATGCTACTCCGCTGCCATCTCCACTTCCATCAGCCCATATATTCAGATCCATGGGTCAAATCCTAAGGGTCTCTGTGGATTTCCACTCATTCCTTACTCAGGTAAAACACCCATTCACATCAAGTGACAGTCTAAGTAAAAACTTCATGATCTGTCCCTTGAGCAAAGCATAAGCCTCTGTATCCTATTAACATTGCAGCTGAACCTAAAACTGTAGCTTTGTGCAATGATCAGAGATTATTTCCATGTGATATCTCTGAAAGTATTCGGGTGTTTTAATATTCCCCTTCAAGTGTTAAGCTAGGTAGTAATAATTAGGAAAAAAAAACCAGCCCCTATAAAACCATTTTAAATTGATTGCATTGTGACTTCCTGCCTTTCCATCACTCTCTTTTTAGTCACTGTTCCATAATGGTGATAGTCCTAAATGGCTTGGATGTAGTCTGTTTTTGAAATGTTTTAGCTGCTTGGCCCCCTCACTTTTGCAGTCCTTCTGGCACCACAAGTATGCAACACTACATGCAACGCAACGTGACCCGTCTGGATGTAAAGAGGCAAAACACTCTCGTCTCCCCAGCACAAAGAACTACATGGCTTCCTAGTTGCAAAAATCGTTTAAGACACTAGTTCCCAGAACACCCCCCACCCATAAACGTGCCCCCTTAAAAAACCATAACCCAGGAGTGGGAAAGTTTGATAGGGAAGGAAACTGTCCTTAGCAAACATTGCTATCAGCATTAAATGATTATCTATTGGCTTCCTCCTGCTTCCCCTAACCTGTAAACACTGTTTTTTGCCATAGGCATACTGAGGAAGTCATGCCAAACACAGCAGGTTTACAGTAATCAGCTGCCTGCAGAAGACTGTGCTCAAAAGAGCCCTCGGAAGATGAAAACACCCGTGCTGCCATGGGAGATCACAGTGGCACACAGATTCCGTGCTCTGCAGAAAACATTAACTAATGGAACCATCTGTGGATCCAGGAATTTGTGTTTCATCTTTGGAACTGTGTCACCAAAGGTGATCATTCCACCAGTGATGACTGCTGTGCTCTCCACTCCACTGTACCTGGTACTGAACCCGCAACAGATTCCTCATCTCTAGAAGATGCACGTGCAGCTGGAGCCCTGTGTCTTTCAACAAAAAGCAAAAACTAATAGTGACTGTGTGAGAGCTCCAATTCCAGGAAAGTAACAAATCCAGAGACTAAGAAGGGAGGGAAAGTGCTTCAAGACAGCAGACTCCCTACTTCTGCACAGGAGATCTGCACACAGAGGGCGACACAGCATGTGCATCTCATGAGTACAATCCAGACCTAAATTATAGACTTTCTGTAGAGTCGTTCTGATCAAGTCCCCCTGAACCAAGCACAGACTGTGTCATTGCCATGCAGCCAGCCATCCTCTAAAATCCATCAGTCCCCCAACATTTCCACACACACTTCACCCTCCCCCACTATATCCCTATCGTTTCCTAAATTCCATCAAAGCCGAGCGTAATCTTCAAGAAAACTGAATATAATAGTTTACGGATATGGTATGTGTGTGGTTGTCACTTAGCAACCATGATGCTTTTGAAACAACGGTCAGATCCTCAGCTAAAATAAATCAGCGTTGGCTTCTTGATGGGCCGAATTGCATCAGTTTATATCAGCTGAGGATGTAGCCCAAGGTTTCTGGGTTTTGACATTTATTTGATTTCCTTTCCTCTGTCACTAATTTTAGACTAGTCGAGTATGAAAAATGCAATCATAGAATATCAGGGTTGGAAGGGACCTCAGGAGGTCATCTAGTCCAACCCCCTGCTCAAAGCAGGACCGATCCCCAATTAAATCATCCCAGCCAGGGCTTTGTCAAGCCTGACCTTAAAAACTTCTAAGGAAGGAGATTCCACCACCTCCCTAGGTAACGCATTCCAGTGTTTCACCACCCTCATAGTGAAAAAGTTTTTCCTAATATCCAACCTAAATCTCCCCCACTGCAACTTGAGACCATTACTCCTTGTTCTGTTATCAGCTACCACTGAGAACATTCTAGAGCCGTCCTCTTTGGAACCCCCTTTCAGGTAGTTGAAAGAAGCTATCAAATCCCCCCTCATTCTTCTCTTCCGCAGACTAAACATTCCCGGTTCCCTCAGCATCTCCGCATAACTCATGTGTTCCAGTCCCCTAATCATTTTTGTTGCCCTCCGCTGGACGTTTTCCAATTTTTCCACATCCTTCTTGTAGTGTGGGGCCCAAAACTAGACACAGTACTCCAGATGAGGCCTCACCAATGTTGAATAGAGGGGAACGGTCACATCCCTCGATCTGCTCGCTATGCCCCTACTTATACATCCCAAAATGCCATTGGCCTTCTTGGCAACAAGGGCACACTGTTGACTCATATCCAGCTTCTTGTCCACTGTAACCCCTAGGTCCTTTTCTGCAGAACTGCTGCCGAGCCATTCGGTCCCTAGTCTGTAGCGGTGCATGGGATTCTTCCGTCCTAAGTGCAGGACTCTGCACTTGTCCTTGTTGAACTTCATCAGATTTCTTTTAGCCCAATCCTCCAATTTGTCTAGGTCCCTCTGTATCCTATCCCTGCCCTCCAGCATATCTACCACTCCTCCCAGTTTAGTATCATCCGCAAATTTGCTGAGAGTGCAATCCACACCATCCTCCAGATCATTTATGAAGATATTGAACAAAACCGGCCCAAGGACCGACCCTTGGGGCACTCCACTTGATACCGGCTGCCAACTAGACATGGAGCCATTGATCACTACCCGTTGAGCCCGACAATCTAGCCAGCTTTCTATCCACCTTATAGTCCATTCATCCAGCCCATACTTCTTTAACTTGCTGGCAAGAATACTGTGGGAGACCGTGTCAAAAGCTTTGCTAAAGTCAAGAAACAATACGTCCACTGCTCTCCCTTCATCCACAGAGCCAGTTATCTCATCATAGAAGGCAATTAGATTAGTCAGGCATGACTTGCCCTTGGTGAATCCATGCTGACTGTTCCTGATCACTTTCCTCTCCTCTAAGTGCTTCAGAATTGATTCCTTGAGGACCTGCTCCATGATTTTTCCAGGGACTGAGGTGAGGCTGACTGGCCTGTAGTTCCCAGGATCCTCTTTCTTCCCTTTTTTAAAGATAGGCACTACATTAGCCTTTTTATAATTGTGTAAATCTAATACACTTCTTGCCATTTATGCAGTCAGTTTCCTTTTGGCATTTCATTCAGCTGAAACAACAAAGCTGGCCTGGACAGTTTCACTGGCTTGTTTCACTTTCCTTTTCTCATGCTCTATATGAGCCATGTTGCAAGGAGAATGGTTACATTCCCCCAACATATTTTCATATATTTTAAAAAAGGATCTGGGGATCATTCCTCTTAAGTTGTGTAAACCCCCTTTTCCTAAACATAAGGGATCAATTCTGCAGTCCAAAGACTTCCTGGTCCAATATTTCCAGCCTAATCTAAACTGACAGCATCTCTTTAATTTGGATACGGTAATCCTGTTGCTTAAGATGCCTCAAAAAAAGGCTTTGAGCCTCATCTTGCAGGCATTTTCAGGCACTGTCTAAGGTGGGTGTTTTACTTGGAGGAGGACTGCAGGACTGAAGCCTTTGTTATATGAAAGTAAAAAACATCAGATCAAATATGTGTTCTATCACCCAGGCCTAGAGAACAAAGTGAACTGAATGACTTTCACCCAGATTGATGTGAATTGTGGAATAAGTGTATTGCACACACAACACAGATAAGCAGCATATTTTGTTCTTTAAATGATAGGTTCTGCAAACAAGTAAGTGCAACTTGGAATTAGTAGGAAACTGAAAGATGTAAAGGAGAGCACCAGGGGGAGCTGTTTCCCAGTTTGGAAGGTTTCCTAGAGTTACTGAGACTTGTAGAAAGTCCACACTAAGCCCAAAAAGAAAAGGAGTACTTGTGGCACTTTAGAGACTAACCAATTTATTTGAGCATAAGCTTTCGTGAGCTAAGCTAGCAATAAATTGGTTAGTCTCTAAGGTGCCACAAGTCCTCCTTTTCTTTTTGCGAATACAGACTAACACGGCTGCTACTCTGAAACTAAACCGAAAGCTTGTCGACCTGATTGTGATTTCATAGAATCATAGAAGGTTAGGGTTGGAAGGGACATCAGGAGGTCATCTAGTCCAACCCCCTGCTCAAAGCAGGACCAATCCCCAATTTTTGCCCCAGATCCCTAAATGGCCCCCTCAAGGATTGAACTCACAACCCTGGGTTTAGCAGGCCAATGCTCAAACCACTGAGCTATCCCTCCCCCTCAATGCTACTGTACATCAGGACTAAGTCCATTAAGTTGCCCTGTGTAAAACTGACATTATGGAAGAGGAGAATCAGAACTTATAAGAGAAGATGACAACACTGACAATCAGCTCCCAGCTAACGACCTCTAGTGATCTCAGTGGTTTCACACTATGATTGATTTCCAGGGGGAAATCATGTTTTGCTACTGCTACTCCTCTCATCTTACTATTTGTAAATGTTGCTATCCATGGGGCAAACTGTACACCAGCCACATACAAAGGGGGGCATTAAATTGGCCCCAGCCATTTAGTACAATGGAAAATATTACCTGGAATTCAGTAACTGCAAATGGGTTCATTTAATTTTAAGCATATTCTAATTCTATTCTAGACAGTCAGGAAAAACATCTCATCCAGATAACCAAGGGTACAGCAGGTGGCGCTCCACCATTAGCAATGTTTGAAGAACTTGCTAGAGCCCAAATCAAGCACAAATCAAAAAACAGACAGGTAGAAAATATGTTTCCTTCTCATTATCACAGCTGCCCACCATGGCCAGCAACATATTATTAAAACGTATGGATACAAAGCCATAACATTACAACATGATTCTGACAATTGGCCAAAAAAAAAAGACAAGACTAACTGTTCTAATTAGTAGCAAGTGTAGAATACTGCTAGAACAGGGGCTAGCCACTAGTGACTCCTTTAGAATAGTTAAATGAGACAGGTTACCTTCAATTTAGCAGTTTAGCTTGCTGAAAAGTCACACATAGATCTACTGCAGTAGCAGGCATAGATCAGCTTTGCTGTATCCCATCTGAAGCTCTTAAAAAAGGGAAAAAGGATATATTGGAGCTGACAAGAACACAGGGCAGATGAGCTTAAGTATGAGGGCAGTTGTCCCCAAGTATCACCAAGAACACAGGCTCAGAAAAGAATGTTCCGTAATCAGAGACAGCAGGTTACACTGGCTTTTTCGATTGGGTTGGAGTCACTTCTCCAGGTGAACCGCATCAAATAGCACCATCTAAATTGTGGGAAATATCTGGGGTTTGTATCGTGGGGAAAGTGGAGCTCGCGTATGAATTTTGTTCTCCCACCCCCCCCACCCCCCTGCAAAAAAAAAAAAAAAAAAAAAGTGTGTGCAATTCTACACAAATTTATTTTGCCAATTTTGCCGCCTTTCTCCAAATTTGCCACTGTGCTGCCAGCACCCTCACAATTTGAGCTATAATTATTGAACAATATTTATAAACAAGAGAAACAAACAGTAAAGAAATAAGTTGGACCCCTACCTCCCTTTGTGTTTAACTAAATTAAATAACTAAGTTAGCATCTGGGGTCTGGTTCAACCCCCATTAAAATCAATAAACTTCTTCAGGCTCCTCTTATGGCCTTCAATGGGCATTAGATCAGGCACGAGCACGTTAGAGGTTTTTCAAGTGCCAGCCACAAGATGAGAGAACTTCTCTGGTGAGAAAGTTACAGCAGTTATATGACTAACTGCACTTGTTCAACTTCTCCAGTCTGAACTTCTGCTTACCTACTTTCCAAGACAATACAAGAAATATAATATATTAATGTAGCTAACAAGGACACCAAAACCAGACACAGGACAAATACTGCACACCTCCCATTCATTTCAGTCAATTAATTAATTCCTTCAAGTAACATATTCTTTGGGGTGACAAACATAATCAACAATTTTTATTAATGCTCTTCCTTGCCAGTCAACTGGTATTTCGAGAAACACAATTTCTGCCCCTGGTGCTGGTGGCTGCTCGTCTTGCAAAACCGGATGTTTCAGACAAGGAGCTACCAACAGCTGAAGAACACCCTTGGCTCTGACCACTCGTCCATCCCTGGAAGCCATCCCTGCTGGATGGAGATGGTCCTCTTCTTTTGGCTTCCAGGCTGGCTGCCTCTACTGGCTCAATCTCCTCAACTAACCTTGTTTTGATTTTTGTGTGTGATGAGAGTGCTGATGCCTCTACTGTAATCTCTAGGGTAACTGCAGCTAGTGATGATTAGCACCCTTCAGTAGAGAGGACAAGCAATGGATGGACATGGGAAATGACTTACCTTCTGCTGCCCTCACCCCGAAGAAGTGACTGTTCAGTTCAAGATGAAGGGACATCAATGGTGGGGAAGTTTGGGGGACCTTTGCCCATGCTGAACTGTATCCAGGGATGCTGGACCAATTTTCATAGTGGGGGTGCTGATGATGGAAACCATGTATTTTGTATTTTTTGTTACTACTTCAATCAAGGGAGTGCAGCAGCATGCCCAGCATCCCTAGTTCCAGCACCATTGACTGTATCTACTCTTTAGATTATGAGAGGATTTCAGTACCCAGGGCTGCCAGTCTAACACTTCTTCTGCATTCTAAACAAAGCCATTGCAAAGTGATGTCAAGGAGGGAAACCGATGTCTGTGCTGGGAGCAAGCTGATGGTTTAGCCACTGAAGAGTGTGAACGAAACTTTTCATGCAGCTGGTGTATTTCACTATACTGCACATGGTGTGCGACCATTGTGGGATCTTATTAACATTAATCAGGACTTAACAGGTAAGTACTCCAGCCGGTCCGTTGCAATCAAGAGAGAATTCTCAACCACCTACACATCCTTTCTTATTGCTGGGTTTAAAAAATGATACCGGAGCTAAATATTTTGTATGCATTAAACATGTTAGCTTTGAGACACTGGCCAAAGTCAGCATTGATACAAGCCCTCAATTCTACTAACGGGAGTGTGGTTAGATCAGGCCTGAATTTGGCCCCATATATTTCAATAGAATAATACAGTACCATTTAAAATGCATTTTTTTAAAATGTGCATTTTTAATCAAGGAACTTTTTTTTTTTAAAACAAAGAACTTTTCACAAGAAGATGGGAGAATCTGCCTGATGAAATATTGACTGTCTCAATTCATATTAGGCTCCCAAGCATCACTCTGAATTGACTAATGGCCATTACATCAAATAGATTTCCACCTTAATCTTTAGTTCTTGTCTGAGTGATATTAATACACACTGTTTATCATTAATGAACATTAGAACGTGATTATAATACAAGTAATTAATGCCTATCATAAATGTCTGCAAATACAGTGCAATAATTGAATATATGGTTCATGAATCACTACCACAATTAAATTCCAAATTTCCTTACTGCGAACTACATCTAGAGCTGGCCTACACCGCAAATTTACATCGGCATAACTGTGTCTCTCAGAGTGTGGAAAATTGACATCCTTGAGAGCTGTAGTTATGCCAATCTAACCCCCCCTTCCCCAGTTTAACAGTGCTAGGTCGATGGAAAAATTCTTCCATTGACCTAGTTACCACCTCTCAGGGAGGTGGATGAACTACGCCCATGGGAGAACCCCTCCCATCAGCGTAGGTCGTGTCTGTAGCTGTGTCGCTGTAGCATTTTAAGTGTAGACGTACTCTCAGCTAGAACAGTTTAAGCTAGTAAGACACTTTGGGACTGTTGTCTTTATTTGTTGTCATTAGCGCCTGTATTGAATCGTTTTAGAATTTGTATGCAGTGTTCCATATTTAGTCACACAAGGCAGAGATGTGCTTTGGAGAGAGGCCCTGGCTTTATTTATTGCTTGTGTTTTGATAGCAACTGCCTCGTATAGTAAGGACCTGGTCCAAAGGCCACTGAAGTGAATTGGAGTCTTTCCATTGACTTCAATGGGATTTGGATCAAGCCCTAGATGTTTCACAGAAATTAAAATTAACAATATTTAATACAAAAATTTGAACTTTCAATATACTTTAGAAGTAACTAAACATCAACAATGAAACCAGCCTGCCGATTAACAACAATATTTCCAGTGTTTCTAATCCATTGTCCCACTTCCCTTCCTTACATACCAAAAAGAAAAGTTGGGCTATCCAAAGCTTCAAGGACCCTTCTATATCCACTTCCTATCAGCAACCTTGTACAGCAACAGGGCTCCACTGATTGCCAATATGCAAGAAAAGGGAGATGGTCTCTTGGGAAACCAGTCTCTAAAACAAACCCTTGAATTCCATGAGGCAACTTGTTGGCAGCCAGTGCAGATTTTGGAGCACTAGTGTAAGGCACTCACTGTGCAACACATCGGAGGGGGTGACCAAATTGTTCACATTCTTCAAGTAAACCAAGTCATTTTTGACTCACATAGTACGCTAATTTAATATTGAGGTGGCACTGCATGGATAAAGTCCACCTCTAAAAAGAAAGGTTGAACTCTTCTTGCCAGGCACAAATGAAAAACCATGCTCTTGGCCAGAGCTGCTAAGCTGATCATCCATCAGCAACCCAGTATCTAATGAAACAGCTAGACTTCAAACTTGTGATGTAACTGGAATGGCAGATGGTGCTTACAAGTTTCCTGCCAATACCCTGGAGACACAAAATAAAATCTGTCTTGTACTGATAGAAATGAAAACCTTCAACACACACTTATGTATATATATGAAAAATATTTATCACACAAGAATTTTCTCTCTCTGAAACCGGACAGTTAAAAATTTGTAAAACTAGACTAAAATGAATTATTCACATTCCTCCCTTGCATGCTTGATAACATTTAAAAATCTGCCTTCCACATTTGTGTCTGTGGAGTTACATTTTTTCAACTGATTCAAACTATTGTGCAAATCCTGTAGTCAATGGAAGACTCCTGCCAACTTACATGGCAGTTGGATCCAGCCTTTACGGTTCAGAAAGGTCATTTGTACAGTATGTTTGTGACCTTGGGAAGGTTTTAAAAGTAACAGAAACTTCTAATTTGCTCTGTCTCAGGTCTGGTCTGAAATAGGTCAGATTTGCTGTTGTTCAGGGCATGCTGCATGGCAAGTTGTTTTGCTTTGTCATGAACGACAATTTGGGGAAATAGACTTATTGGGCAACGTGTTGGGCTGTGAACATGGATTATTTAGAGCTGCTGTTTGGTAGAAAGGATGGCTGATTGAAACTGGCATTTGATTTTGTCATTTAAAGTTATTGGTGGGGTGCTCAGAGCTGGTTGGTTAGTTTAAAGGAAAAGAAAAGAAAAATAAAAATACCAAACCTTCTTTAAAAAAAAAGATCAGACAGCTTCAGGCAACACAGTTGTCGTCCTGTATTAGAGATTTCTCTTTATTTAAATTAGCTGGGTCCAAACAGCTTTGCCAATAGGACCACTCTGCTGCGTTGGACTGTCGTATAAGGTTGTTTCTGTCAGCCCCAGTCCGTGTCTGCCTTTCTAAAATGCACATCTGAAGGGAAACCTGAAACTTACCGTTTTTTGACTAGCAAAGCGGAACTCACTCGGCTTCTCCAGGGGATCTGGACATGTTTATCCTGCCTTCACCTAAAGATATTATTGTCATGTTTATGTGAAAACGAGCAAACTCAGCACTCTGATCTCTGACTGTCGTTCAATACCACATTAACAAAAAAACCAAAACCACAAGAATAAAGTTACACACTGAAGGACTGAGATGAACCCACCAACAATATCATTTCACTGGTGCTGACTTTAACCGGTGAAACCAGTGACTTTGAATCGGTCCAACGGGGGGTGGGGAGGGAGGGAATAACACAGGATCTTCAAAACAACCTTCCTCTTTAAAAGGAGACCAACACAGGAGATTTTTAAAAAGTGGGCTTGTGCCCTTTTCTGACTTTTTCTGATGTATGGTATAAAGAGGACTGAAAGGCTCATGTTCCCCGCCCCCAGCCCCCAAAAAAGATTTTGTTTCTGCTTGTTTTTACTTTAGAAATACAAGCGTTGTCGCCTCTGGTTTTGTAAGAGAACTCCCGGGATGAATCCGGGGTGGATTGAGTTCTTCCTTAGCCATTCATTGAAGGAGGGGGCGATCCTTATCAAAGAGATCTGTTCTCCCAAGCACTGCAGTAGAAAAGGGGTTAACAACAAATGCCACACAGTATTTTAAGTAGTCTGAACAAGTATCACCTCCCTGCTCAGCTTTTATTGACATGGTTTCTCTGGCATCATAACCTGGTTTTCCCCTCGCCCTTTGGACCTTCCAGGATAGACAAGACCTGAGTTTCTAGCATAAATCTCCCAGCAAATAACAAAAACTTTTCAGCCCTCGGATTTCTATAAGCAGCAAACGGCCAAAACTCATTTTCCCCCTTTGCAAGTCCCCTTTAAATACAATGAGATCTGCCCATTCTTTCTATGGGTATAAATACTCCCCTCCAATTAACAGGGTGGAGGGGAATAAATGGGACAGAAAGGACCGGAAACCCGTGGAAGAGATGAGCACCCAAACACTTCCATCATGACTCGGAGGTCTATGATTTCCTTCTTCTTCACCATCATTATTATTTATCTGTATTAAGGCAGCACCTGGAGGCCCTTCCAGGGGTCCCGCTGTGCGTCGAGCTGTACAAACACATTCCCCACAAAGATGTACAGTCTAACTAGACAAGTCACACAACGTGTGGGAGAAAGAAAGTGGGGAAATGAGTCACCGAGAGAGGCACAGAGATATTAAGGGATTTGCCCGTGGTCACACAGGAAGTCTGTGGCAGAGTCCTAGATCAGTGCCGAGTTTCAGTCAAAGCTGAGTATTAGATGGTTAACGCTGATTACTTTTAGGAATGCCAGGAAACCGATGTTCACCAAAGCCCATTTTCTTTAGCAGCATTTAGTGATATGTACTGCCAAAACACTGTATCACCTACAGATCCTCTTTACCCCTGGCTACAGAATTTGCCCGTGACTGGGAGGAAAGTCTCCACAGGACTCTTTACAGACACCACCGCACCAGTGCCTACTTATCCACCAAAGGGGTTTGTCACAGGGAGGAACTTTTGAAAAGCAATATTCTCCACTAATGTGATTCTATCTGCAACTTTGGGGGAACCTGTGAATACCCGGGGAGTCAAGTGTTTCATACATAAACAACTAAATAATAAAACCCAGCTATGCCTATTGGCAGGTGCGTAGCTCTGTTTAGAGCAGCCCCTGACTGAAATGAAGGCAAGTGGAGAAAGTTAAAATCTTGGGCAGTTGTTTTGAAAATACCTTACCCCCCAGCACCCTTTACCATCTGTCTGCTACCCCTCAAAACAGCCACCTCCCATCTTCCCACAGGGCCCTATTGTCTGGAGTTCCTGTTTCTCAGGGGCGGAGCTGTGGGAGGCAGCCATGGGTGCTATAATAGGCACCTGCGGCCTGCACAATAGGCTGTGGGTGCTTGTGGGAGAGACAGATTGATGTATTGTGCGCGGGGGAGGAGGGCTGTCACTTGAATCCATGTGAACCCAGACTTTAGGGGCAAGGAAGATTGACAGCTTTTGTAGGTTGCAGTTCTCTTTCAAAGCTCCGCTTTAATAGACAGTAAGTTAGGAGGCCCAGACCTTCACTCCCATAATTCTAACAGGGCAATCATGAGCACTGAGAATTTCTTCTTTTTTCCCCCTCTCTCTTTCCCCCTTGTTATGCATCAGATGATTTCAGTGGAGGAATGTGCAGCATTAATT
Source organism: Lepidochelys kempii (assembly GCF_965140285.1). Classification (NCBI taxonomy): domain Eukaryota; kingdom Metazoa; phylum Chordata; order Testudines; family Cheloniidae; genus Lepidochelys; species Lepidochelys kempii. The sequence continues at coordinate 95,976,822 of NC_136388.1, read as the reverse complement.
AGAATTTGTTAGCAGATACCAAGGGGAAAAGTTTCTTCACAACAACTATAGGAGGTGTCACTGCTACAAAGACTTTTTTGTTTTCTCTCTCCATTACATTATCAGTGCAATATGTAAGGTAGTGATTCTTTTCATTTAAATTAAGTGGAAAGCTACTAAATCTTGTTTTATTCTCCAAAAAGAAAAAGGTCCTTAACACTTATCTTTTAACTTCTTTTATTTTGTAAGGTTAGTGTTTACTTTTGCTTTCAGTCCTCCCCATTTACCAGCCTATAGGGACGTGTATCCAGTTTTGTGTTATTTAGTTCGTACAATTATAGGCGAGTGCAACTAATATATAGGGATTGTCGTCAGATTAAAAACAAGGAATGTTAAGGTTTAAAATCAAAACCTTATTTGAAATGACATCTAAATACATAAGTGCAGCTATCCTTTACAAAGACTTTCGTCAGTTACTTCAACTTTTTAAAAGCATTTGAAACCTAAAAATTTTTTGCAAGTATATAAAATCACAGAAGGAGCTTAGAGGAAATATTGCTTCGTATTTTTTTGTTTTCAGTCCTAAAATTATTTCAGTTTGCCACTCTCAGCAGCAGCAACAGAAAAAACAAGTATTAGCTGCTACATTTTAAGAATGTATTTTCATTTTAAGAAGATATTTGGTTTTTTCTACCATCACATATTTAACTAATTTATCTAGGAATAAAAGGAAACACCCCCACCCACCCACTGCCCTCCACCCAACTAAAATAAGGACTGGTTGTAACAATGAGTAAAGCCTCACATATTATTCTATAAAACAATATCACATTTGTGTTTTTTCCTCGTTAGATTTGAAAATTACCAATTTTTTAAATGCATAAAGTTCCATTTCTTAAAAACTTGTAAAACACACTAGCGAGGGGGGTGTATTATTGACTTATTTACTAACTTGAATTGCATGTTGTAGTAACTCTTTTTATGTTTACCCTGAAAATATGCAGACAAGTTTTTTTATTGCATTATAAACGAAAGGCAACAGTCAAATCAGCTTAAAAAATCATTTTGCTATTCATTTTCTAGCATTTGTTCTGATCTCCATAGTATTGGCGTAAATCAGGAATTATTCATGGAAGTCAATAGGCCAGATTCTCAGCCGATGTAAATTGACTTTCTTGAAGCTACACCCATTTACATCAACTGAGGATCTGGCCCAGTTGAGTTAAACTCGTGTGAGTGAGTGAGATCAGAAACAGTTCATATCATTTATACAAAGTGATTTTCTGAATGGAAATTAATTAAGTAGAAAGCTAATTGAAATATATTTCACCCTCTGGAATTATATCAGTATGCAAAGGAAGAAACGAGGCTGTTAAGTGTAACGCTCTCTTACAAGAAAAGTTCAGACTAGGCACCTTAACAAATAGTTATATGCAGTCTTTATAAAAGGCAGAGATAAAAATCATGGTGTTTGTCCCCTTTTTAAAATTTCAGGACTAGATTCAAGATTTCACCATTTTGGCCATGAAAATTGCATAACACCACTAGTCTGCTGGAAGGTACTAATTCACTAATTAATCAGTTGCTGAAACCAATTGAATAAAGGCTCTCAGACAGACAAGCAAAGCCTTACCAGAGCATTCAGCCATCTCAAAGACAGTGCAGTCTTTCTTGTAGGTTTTCAGTTCATAAATAAATACATTTTAAAAGAAAAGACTGATGTCCCACTGTAAGTCAAGTCAGTGCCAGTTTTTATGATACGAGAAACAAAATTGAAAAATAGGAACTGTTTGTGTGTCTAGGGTGAGTTTTTTCTATTTAGAGCCCAGACCATTTATTACTAAGGGCCCCAGAACTGGCCTTGTTAGAGCTGCAATAAGTTGGTGCTACTCTGGGACTGCAATGTTACGCAGCTTGTTCTTGCAAAGTTTTCCTCGGCTATATGACTATCTGGTAGCTCAACCCAAGTGCTGGCTCCCCTTTTTTTTGGCCGATTGTGCCTCTCTCAGAATTATGCATCCCTCATGCATGTAAATGAGAGGGGTCCAATTACACATGGGGGGGGCGGGCGGGGGGAATAAAAGGTTTAATGAATCGTAAAAAAGCAAGGATTGCATAGAAAAAAGCACAATCTCCCCTCCCCCCGGCAACGCACTTTAAAAATGTGCATTTCTCATTTTGAGAGTGATAATAAAATGCAGAGAAGTGACCATGAAAAAAAGTTGAACAAATAAAACCCTTTTATTGAATTTATTATTGTTCGCACTTGAAATCTGTGAAATATACTTCGGAGGGGAAAAAATAGCTAAGCATGTAACTTACGTTCTTGTAAACAGCCTAAAGAGATACATTATGTTACTGTCTTAACTACTTCTTTATACTCCGTTCTCCTGTCTGGAGTTATACCAGTCAAAAAAAGATGAGAGTATGTCCTTTCCAAATTATATATAAATAAATAAGAAGGAATGCTGTAGATTTAAAGACCACAGAGTGAATGGAAGCTAATTATTTGTTATAAAGTCCAGATTGTAGATACATAGGTTAAGCAGTCTAAATTATATGATTACCTTCCATGCCCAATTGGCCCTGAAATTAGCAGTTAATCACAGTCTACTCAAAGTGAATTAATGTTTAGATAACGTGTTCTCTGATACACTTTTTTGGGAGAACTAGAGAAAAACAGAACAGTGCTTTCAATATTAAATCTGCTTTATGTGAATATGTTTCAACAGGACATTTATAATAAATAGATTTACAAACAGTCTGGGAAGTTTTAGATGTCAATGGAGTTCATTAATTTCCTTTTCCAGCAGACAGAGGGTAAAGATTCTTTACCTACGGTTGGTAAAATGGGCCACTCAGCTCCCATTGACTGTAGCAGGAGTTATGCATGAATATGTGCTTGCTAGCAGCTGTGAGAAGAGATGTACCTGAATATGATCAGATGACAGTGGCCTCCCTTCTTCCAATACAATAATGGGGGTTGATTTTCAGAGGTACCGAGAAGTCCCATTTCAAGTTGCAACCGATGGCATCTGCATGTGCTTAGCATCTTTAAAAATCAGCCCCACAATTTCTTCATGCTTTAGGGCTTGTTTACACTTCAGAGTTATTCCAGATTAAAGGAGGCTGTGAATTTAAAGTGGAATAGATATTCCAGAATAACTCCAATAGACAAGCCCTTTCTAACTTGCTCCAGTTCTGAAACACTGGAACATTTCAAGAAGTTTAAGAAGCTGGCACATATGTTTAGCTGTAGTGGCGAATGAGACTCATTGGTAGCATGTGGAATAGAAATAAAGACCTGCTGCTTTGCAGAAATAAATTCTGGGTTACTTCTGTATGGGGGTGAGAATCCTTTGTTTTACTGCTGGCGACCCAGGCTGTGATGCCAGCTGGTGCACCCAGTGTGACTTGTAGCTGAGTTTAGTATTCGAGTATCTGAATGTAGCTGCCAAAATCATGTTTAAAAATCAGCTAAAGGGTCCGAAATGTGCCTTTAGCTTCTGTGAGTGGAGGAGCCCCTAACTGCACAGAGAAGCTTTTGTCAGTAACTGTCATTGCTTCCTGGGCAGTGGATACTTCTGTTGAATCAGCTTTCCGCAAGTGTAGAGAGGTAGACCAAGGCAGCAGGGCTCTCTTAGGAGGGGAAGCCACACTATGTGGGACTCAGAGTTTCCTTCTCCCCACACTTACATAATCCATGGGGCTGGGAGGCTACACCTTTGCGTCCTCCACTTCTTCCCAAGGGGACTTTCCCACTGAGGGTTTGGTTCATCTGTGAAGTCCACTATCCCCCCTCCTCAAAGGCACTTTCATAGGATGGTGCCATTTAGTTCCAAAATCCCAAATCATCAGCAATGTGTGCATGTGTGAATTTAAAAATGACAAGTAAATTTTACACCAATAGAATTGTGCACAGCAGATTCCAGCTGGACATCTCTCTCTGAGAGTAACATCCTGAGGGCAGGCTTTAAAAGGAGTTCTGAATACCAAACAGATCTTCCAAGTGTCCACAGCGACCCTGGATTGCCACCTTGGGAAACCCCCATTTGTAAATCCATTATCTGAAGCATGGAAATGACCGAGTAACTCAGCAGTTCACTGGGCTGAAATGAACCTATTTGCCTTTGTTATTTCGCTTCCTCTGAGTTTGAGTGAACCCAAAATCTTAAAATGCAATTCCCTCAGTATCACCTGGTTTTGTTGTCACAAGCATGCAACACCTTGTATTTCCTAGGACTTTTGGGCTAAATCAGCCTCATTGCACTAACGAGATGGAACCCTTTTGCCAGTTTGTTAATGGCAGCAAGAAGGGCCAGGTTCAGTATGTTCAGGGTCTCTCTTGAAGAACAACAAAACTGGCTTGAGCCCTCACCCAGAATTCTGGGAAAAATAAATAAATCTTCCTCTGATTGCAGCCAGAACTCCCCCTACCCCAGCCCCTTGCAAGTACTCTGAGTCTACATGCAAAACAAGGGTCTCTTTCCATCACTCCCCACCCACCACAAACCCCACTCACACTCAGGTCGGGTCACTGAACAGTAGGGTAGTCTGGGTGTTCGAGGGTGGGGCTCTCTGCAGATCTGGGCCTGCTGAAGCTGCTTGCCTAACTCTACCTTGAGGTTCCACTACCTGGTCCAGCTTTATAATTCAGCTCACTTTAAGTGCTGGAAAGGAGGGTGGGGACCCTCAATGAAGTCACTTTACTGCCCTACTGGTTTTCCACCGGGGAGTTCTCTCTGTGCCATAGGATCCTCAGAAGGGGGAAGCCAAGGGAATCTAGGACTCTGGAGCTGAGTCTTGGGGGTTGGGGGAGGGAGGAATTAAACTCCTCTCATCTATTTCAACTTCAGATCGCAACTGGAAGTCTTACTGGAAGACAAGCTTTAGACAAAAGCAAGTTATGGGGCTCAATGCAGGAGTACCTGGATTAAATCCTACAGCCTGTGTTACGTAGGAGGTCAGACAACCTGGTCTAATGGTCCCTATTAGTTCAAAATCCTCAAATCTCAATCTGTTGGGAGATTCATGTTTAGTGAGTCTCCCTCTTAAAGATGCTACAAACAGGGCACCTTTTCAGCGAGATCGCAAAGCCCTGTGGTAGGTGTAATCCTAGCATTAGTGTCAGATTCTGTTCCTTTGCTGGGCAGATAACATGTACACCCTTTAATCACAGCAGCAGTAGCTAAAGTTGTGACAGGGGAAGTTGCTTGGTGGTTTCACGGATAGGAACTGACATTCTCCCGTCTGAGTAAATTAGGAGAAAATCACTCACGTTTCTCCACTGTCATGTGGGTGAAACAGATTTCTCTGAAGAAGTTTTACTCTCACCCAGTTCACATGTCATGGTGTATAAAGGGCCAAACTCTCCTGGGAGAGAATGGGATTTGGGGGCCTTGTATGGGGAAGGGGGTTTACGCCCCTGCATGCCATGGAGCCATTTGTGGGAGGGCTCCCTGGCCCCCAAGACACAGATGATGTAGAGGAGACTGATTTTAAGGGGATTATGGTGTGTGTGGGAGAAATATATGAAAAATAAATTTAAAGTGCTACAAAAATGAATTTTAGTCCTTCCTTATCCTCCATAACTCTAGGTCGGCAACAGAATTAGTCAGATTCAAGTTTTGGTCTCGCAAAAATTATATCTAGATGCATGTAGCCATGTAATGTGCAGTACGTACATTTTGTATGCGATTTTATTCTATACTGAGATCATCTGAAAGTTTTGAACTATGAAAATTACCTACTTCCACTTTATACCAAATGAATTGCAAGGGGGAAGGATTGTTAGGTGGGATAAATCTATCTCTATAGTATATCTAGAGGATGGAGCATGGAGCTGGGAGCCAGGAATACCTAGATCCTGACTATCCAGTCATTGGCATGTACTCCCCTCCCAGTCGTCGTAATACATTTTTAAAATTGGTTTCTCGTGATGCACGGTGTCTGCCAGAGCTTCAACAGAAGAAGGCATTTTATAAATAAAATTATTTCTCTATCTAAAGCTTTGGGATATCGACTGATGAAAAGTGCCATATAAGAGTTAGGTATTTATTATTATTATTTTCTATATTTGCTTTTATCTGAAGAAACTACTTTGAATTTCATGCCATGTACAAACTAGACCTTTAAAAAAAATGTTTTTTTTACCCCCAGCCATGGACATAGGAACAAAGTGTTTAGGACGACATTTTCAAAAGCCCATTCTTAGATGCTCCATTTAAGACGCCTAGGGCCTGAGTGCGTGGAGGACTCCAAATAATATCCATGGAGAAATTTCTTCCTGCTTCCTTACCACTGGTTGAAAACATGCTATCCTATGTTGTTTTCTGGGGATGGTGAAGTCCTAGAAAGGACACTGTTCATGTTCTTGTGTTTTCTCACGATCATTTGGTAGAACAATGGACCATCCTATGTTCATACTTCCTCATTTGTTGGGTACATTTTTGGGAGATATGTTCTCTACGTTCAGTGCAGGAGAACAGTACTTTAACAACTGATGGACTTTTGGATCTCATCATAAAACACACTGTAGAAAATCTCAGTACGTAATGCTCTACTTATTCACGAGTTATCTAATTTTTTCTGATAGAAGAGAGACAAGAAAGAAGAATTCTATTCATAGGACTACCAGCAATCCCTCACATCATTCCTATAGCATACACGCAGCACAAAGAAGTGATTGTTTAATTTTTACTAGAATCCCACTGCTGTCTTTTATCTGCAATTTATCTCCCCATGTTTCTTCATTTAGGGTCAGACTGCTCAAAACGATCAACATTCTGCATTGTGGTGTGGAGTCGGATAGCAATGTGGAAGTCCGTTTCATCTGCGACTTCATTCTCTCTGTAGCAAACAGGCCTCCCAAAGTAGGTGGCAACAATTAGTTCTTTTCCAGATCTTTGGCAGAAGTGAACAGGAGCAGGAAGGCCGTGGAGAAAAACAAAGATGCAAGTTACACCAGATCCAAGGGTGGACTTGACAGTGAGACTGCTTGGTGTGCTCCAGCACGTCTCGCACTATTCACTGCTTTCACTTTTAAAAGCCCACATTTTCAAAAGTGGCCTCTAATTTTGGATGCCCAATTTCAGACACCCAGGGCCCGATTTTCAGAGATGCTGAACACTTGCAACTCCAAATGAAGTCAATGGCAGCTGCTGCCATTACGCACCCAAAATTAGAGGCCTCCTTCCAAAAGTCATGGATTACAGTCCTCTTTCCCAGTGACAGATCAAATTCTGCCCTCAGTTACAGCCATACAACCTCTTGGTCTTCAGTGGGGTTGCACAGGTATAACAGGTCAGCATTTGGTACTGAGAGTGGTTTCAGGCAAAAATGAATGCACAGTGAATGGTATAAGAAGTGACAGCGTGCTAAAAACAAGCCTACCCACCCATATATATTTATACACAAAAAGCTTAATTGTGAAGCAGTTATTATTCTCTCTACACCTACACTCATGCGCACGCACACACACACATCATATCTGATACCAACTCTAAAAAAGCAAGGAATAAAAACTTAAGCCACCTAACCACACCAACCTTCTTCTCCTCCATCCACAGGCACACACTTTACTGTCACCATAGCTACCATATGCCACACACTACAACTTTAACTCTTCCCCCTTACATCCTTCTGCACACAACCCTTTACTAACTTACTTCCCCCCCCTCAATGCTAGCAGTTGTGGATGTTTGGCAGAGTAATTGGTTGTACTGGGAGAGGGTAGATTGGTAAAGGTTCTGTGAAGGGTGGAGAAAGGGGATGATGGAAAGCCAGTATCCCAAATCCCATCTATTTGATCTCCAGCTCCTGGAAAAAGGTTGAGCAGTGATCCATTTCTAACTTCTCTCCTGGACAAGGTGATGAGAAGAGAACCAGGGGGTTGAGTTTGTGTGACAGTGGTTCACAAAACATAGGGGTGTGCTCCCATGCTCTGTGCTTGCAGCATGCCACTCTGCCTATCAGGTGGTTCTTGGCATAGAAATATACACATGCCTTTTTGTCTGGGCACTTCGGAGAGCAAGACTTGTGTACATTTTAATACCTTGGCTGTTCCTGAGAAGAGAGCAAAGGGGGACCGCACAGTGTGTACACACTCGCAAACCAAAGGGCAGCTGATATTTCTCATTTTTGGCCTACCAGTTTTGGCACATGTGACTTAAAGTTGCCTGTGAATTATGTTCTCACTAAACAATTCTATTTTTCCAACTCAACTTTTGGCTGTCCTCACAGAAGCATTTGCTTTGCCTTTCTAAAGAATGCATATTCAAATACACTTTAAAGATTTTTTTTTTAATGGGGAAACTTTAGGTAATTAAGGAAATCATGCACCATGCCATGTGGGGGCCTCCTGACAAATACGACTTTGGTGGCCATGACCCTGGCCAGAGGAGGAAGGCTCTGATGTCACCTCATACCCAAGTCCCAGTTTCACGGATAGTATCTCTGAATGGAATTGTCTAAAGGAGATTGTTCCTTGTGAACAGTTCACATGGTGGAGTTTGAAGGGCTTGTTTCACTTGAAGCCCAGCAGGACAGAGCTGTTTGGAATGAAGCATTCAGTGTGTTCTGTTTGGCTGAAAGCTGTCACCGTGAACAAGTACTTAGCAAACAGCATGAACAAGGATTTGAACTAGAAAACTAGCAGGGCCTTGACAACATTGTAATAGTGGGCTTGTCTGTTCAAAGCTCGTACAATGGTGCCTAGGGGCACGCGAGGAATATGGGAGAAACAGAAATAGATTTTTGTCATTTTAAAAAGCAACAAAATTATTCTGCTTTTGCCTTGTGTCACTATGTACTGCCCTAGCCCTCTGGGGCAGCGGGAGGGGCAAAGTCTGGCTCAGAGGGATGTAGACATCCAGAGTATTATTGGACCCAGCCAGTGGATCGATTGATTAACTGAAGAGCACAGCCTAATCTTTATCTAGGGGCCTGTTTTGTCATATTTTTATTCCTCTTATTATGACCATAATGTTAAAGCTTTCTAACTTTAGGCTCTCAAATCCATATTTAAGCAGCTAAATCAAAGTGGCCTGAATTTCCTCCCTTGAATTCAAAGGTCACTGCAGTCACTCAACACCTCTGAAAATCAGGCCACTTTCATCTAGATGTCCAGACATGGGCTTAGGGGCCTAACTGGAAACATCCCTGTTGGCCTTGGAGAGCTGAAATTAAATTGGTGGTGGGTTTGAAGCATCACAATAAATATTAATCAAAATGAAAAATCAAAATTTCTAATGATTGTAAGAGCCTTCCTCCTGGGCAGTCAAGTTGGAGGGGATGGGAGAAGGAGGGCAAGCTTCAAGGATGGTGAGAAAAAGGAGACTGGAGTCCTTCAGAAGCATTAGCTCCAGTCTGAACTTGCACAATGAACAAAATATAAATCACTGGAGAAAAACTGGTGATGTTTACAGCTTAGGATAAACTACATCCAAAAGCGTTTGCATTAAAAGATGGCTATGTAGCTGGCTGGATAGTCTAGTCAGTGGGAAGTCCGCATGTGATTGAAAAAGTGTTTGCCTTTAATTTTATATATATACACACACACACACACACACACATAATACATACACACACAATATACATCCACATGCATTTTAATTTTCAGGACTTCCATATAATTTGCTGGATAACTCCTACCTGACACACCATTCCTTTGTCACTCAAACATCCTGCAAAGCATCCCCAGATGCCAGATTCACACTACTAAAACCGAAAATAATTAGGCAAATTTGTCCATAGTGAATAATAGAGGAGAGTTTAGGAAGCTGATGTTTTAAAATGTAAAACAAAATTTCACAAGTGTTAACTTTATTACTTCTTGTTACCTACACATGTATTTATAACGTGCTTATGACCATGATCAGCGAATATGTTCCTGAACACCACTGTCTGCCTACACTGGGTGCAAAGGGACATTTAAAAACATGCTGACATGCTGACTACCAACGGTATGTCTATGCTGCAGTAGTAGAGTTCTGCCCCTGCAGTTCTGCCACTGTAGTGCAGTGGTCTAGGTGCTTCTTACATCGATGGAACGGGGTTTTCTGTTGGTGTAGTTAATCAGCCTCTTTGAGAGGCAGTAGCTAGGGCAAAAGAAGAATTCTTCTGTCGACCTAGTCACATCTACACTGGGGGTTAGGTTGACCTAACTACAGCACAAGCCCTGAGCCACATAGCTAGGTCAATCTAATTTTTAAGTGTAGACCAGGCCCAAATGTGTAAAACCCACCTTATTTTCCTAATTTGGTCTTCTTCTCATCCAGGGAGGATTAACAGACCTTTCCATAGGGGTTTTCTGTCAAGCTCGTCCACCCACACAAAATACCCACACTACCCCCTCTAGTATGCTAAAGAAAGGAAGCATCTTCTTGATTTCAGATTATCAAGTCCTTCAACATGTTGCTGAGCCTTCAGTCATTCCATCCACACCCTCGTCCCACGGTCGAAGAATGCTACTAAGCATTTGTATAAAGACTGACAGAAAACCCCAAAGTGAAGAACCTCCCCCTACTATGTAGGTTTAGGCCTTCACTGCCAGAGAGAAAAGAGCAACACCTCCCAGCTTGCTCATGGAGCATGTAGTTTGAACCCTCTATATCCAACCTCCTTAGCACCAGGAACTCTTCACAACTGCAAGGACAGGACTGTTCTCAGTACTCCTGATGATTTTGTTATTGTGTGTAAAGCCAGTAGAGGCACTGCTAAGTGGCAAGTTGTGGGATGAATCAGGTAGTAGTCAATCCATGAGTACAACCCCAAAGTGACTATATTTGCTGTTTTTGTCCAGGTTTGAAGATCGTCTTTTATCACCTTTACCTTCCTCATGTGGGGATGTACTGTCCCTCTTCCAAGGATGTAACCCAGGCATCAAATGACCCGTTGGGCTCAGAAATGTGTTGTGGGATTGTAACGTGTTTGCTGATGTTCCCAGCTGGCTCCTCTGTCTGATAAACCTTTCCCAAGACTAGCTAATTGTAACAGAAGTTTGTTCTCTTCAGATGGTCATAAAAGAAGTCCCTTCTGCCCTGGTGGTAACTCCTTTTGTCAAGAAAACCAATCATGTCAGACTGTTCTTCCAATGAGATTCCCAGGGACACCCGAGGCAAGTCTCAGATCTTCTCTTCCATGTTGAGAATGTACATGAACTGTCTTTCAAGCGGTCTTTTTTCTTCAACTCAGGTCTCTTATTACATCTGGTGGAACTCTGACTTCCCAGCCATGCAGAAGTTTGAAAGAAGAGGGCTAGGATTTTTATAAGTGCCTAAGTGGCTTAGTTCTTATTCACCTGACCCCAAGTTCCTTATAGATAGGGCCCTACCAAATTCACGGCCATGAAAAATGCGTCACAGACTGTGAAATCTGGTCTCCCGCCATGAAATCTGGTCTTTTGTGTGCTTTTACCCTATACTATACAGATTTCATGGGAGGAGACCAGCGTTTCTCAAATTGGGGGTCCTGACCCAAAAGGACATTGCAGGGGGGGTCACAAGGTTATTGGGGGGGGTTACAGTCAGGGCCATCCCTAGCTATTCAGGGGCTCTATTAAGCCCCCCCCCGGGGGGGGCAGGCCTCCCGGGGGGGGGGAGGGTGATCCCAGGCCTCCACGGTTGGGAGTGGGGTGGGGCTGGCTTGGGGGGTAGGGGAAACCGCCCCACAGCACTCACCGGTAGCGCAGCTGGGGCCGGGTTGCTGCACTTCCCGCTGCCGGTGAGCGCAGGCCCGGCCCTGCTGCAGTCCTCAGGAGAGTGGGGGCGGGGCGGGGGCGGGGGCGGGAAGAGGCTGGGGCTGGGGTGGAGCAGGGGCAGGGGCAGGGGCCATGGGGAAGAGGCGGGGCAGGGGACGGAGCCCCAAATTCCCTGGTGCCCTACTCAGCTGCATACTTTGCGTACGGGCAGGGACGGCCCTGGCCACGGCATTGCCACCCTGACGTCTGCGCCGCCTTCAGAGCTGGGCGGCCGGGAAGCAGCAGCTGTTGGCCGGGCACCCAGCTCTGAAGGTGGCACCATCACCAGCAGCAGCGCAGAAATAAGGGTAGCAGGGCCGCAAACCCCCCCCCCCCAACACACACAATAACCTTGCGATCCCCTCCCCCCAACCCCCCCCCCCCCACACACACAGCCTCTTTTTGGGTCAGGATCCCTACAGTGACAACATCACGAAATTTCCAATTTAAATAGCAGAAATAATGAAATTTACCATTTTTAAAACCCTATGACCGTGAAATTGACCAACATGGGCCCTGAATTTGGTAGGGCCCTACTTATAGAGGAACCACGCTAAGTAAAATTCTGGTCATTCATGATATCCTCTGAAATTCCTACCCTGGAAGTGAGCTATATGAAAGCAACTACCTGGTGACCTTTCGGGTTCCCCTCAGAGGTTAGTGATTCTGGACAGCATGTGACATAACTGCAGAGGAGCAGGATGTAGTTATAGCTCGTATATCTGGATACTAATTCCCGCCAGCCCACCCCCACTCCCCCCAACATATGCACTGCCATTCTTGTGACTAATCTCTCTGCTGTTGGCAAAGGCACAACTCTTGTACGTCTGCAGTCTTCTAAAACTTACAATAAGACTTAGCATGTATATAGCACCTTTCATCGGCAAAGTTCCCTACAAGCATAGTTCATTCTGGCACTCTGAACAGTCTGGACAATAGGGATCTGCTGGTCAATTTTTTACCAGTCCATGTGCCTGTCCGGGAAAAAGTGCCCCAGCTGGAGTATGATCTCCTTGGGGACAGTAAATTGTTTTCCCCATTGTTTCCTGTACAAACCATATTGCTCCAGTATATACTATTAGTCTTCCCCTGGATCAGCTGTTTTGAATCCAGGAATTCCACGGTGCAAAATGGCCGTAAACCAGCCTGTTCCTGGACAGTCTCTTCCCTCTTCTTGTACAGGGGGAAGTCTCCACTGCTTTCTATTCCAGCCACCCCCCAGTGTAAGCAGAGGACGGGATTATGTTGGGGTGTCCTGAGGCAGAGAGGGAATGGGAGGAGGTGGGATAGAGCAGGAGCTCCAGTGCATCTGATCCTCCACTAATATGAGGTCCATTGTGGGCTTTATGCCAGCAGCGGAAGTTAAGAGTGTGCTCACTGCTGCTGATCAGGGAGCCACATCCACTCCCTGCTTGGACATAGCCCACAGGGTGGAATTGGGGCCATCAACTCATGACTTGCTATGCTCACTGCCTGCAAAACAGCAATAGTGACAGACGGATAACACAACTGCCTTCATGTCCATTCCTGTGCAGGAATGTGCAACAGAGCAGGGTGTCGCTGCTTTTAGTTGTTATTTCATTACACACACACTATTGTAACTGGAGGAGGGTACTTCCTGTGACAACACTACCGCTGGCTAACTGCTACCAGACAGCCTTCCCTTAAAGACAAGGTTTTTCTTCTTGCAAAGTGAGGAAACAGGATGTGAGCTGATTTTATAGCATACCAAAACATCCCCAATAAAACTTTAATTGATAAAACTAATCAAAGCTTTTATTTGAAAAAAAAAAAAAAAGAAAATCTCAGATACAGTTGCTTTGACACATTGGGTCAAATTCATTCTTGATGAAGTAAACTCATTCACTTTGGTGAGCTTGCACCGGGGTGAATTTGATCTATTGTCTTTGTCAATAAAATTCTAGGGTAAAAAGGACCCTATATAGAGCCAGGCCTAGAAGTAATTGCTAGTTAATCAGCCAATTAACTGACCCAACAAGTAAAGGGAAGTAGGGGGAAAAAAGGAAATCAGTCAAGGTATGGTAGAGAGTAATTCTTTAGGGGTTAATGTTAGAAACCCTTTGAAAGGGATTATGTCCTACCTTGACTGATTTCCTTTTTCTTTCCTTTCTCTCCTCTTTCCAATTTGTAATTGCTGGGTCCCCTAATTGGCTGATGAACTGCTTATTACAGGCAGACCTGGAGGTATGTAGGGTCCGTTTAAGCATGGAACCTTACTTAACTTACTGAAGCTATGCTGAACATGGCAGTGTTTATATAGCTCGTTTGTTTCACGCGTTTGAATTTGATCTGTTGGAATTCAAGCTGCATTTATGTTTTAGAGGATTCGGGTTTAGCGTAGCTGCTACGTTAATTATTTCACAAGAGGGAAAAGCGTAAGGACTTTTTTAATTCAAGAAATTGTTATGTAAACACTAGCAACTGTGATTTTTGCATAACCTGAAATTATAGTCTTAATTCTAAAAACAATTCTGTTAAGAGTTAGCACTATAAATGAATATTTGGTGAACTAGAGTTTACAACCCCTAGGTACTATTGTAATAAAAATAAACAGCAACTATAGTATTAATGATACCTGGAAGGATACTAGGACAAATTGTTAACCAACCAATTTGTAAGCACCTAGAGGATAATAGGGTTATAAGGAGTAGCCAGCATGGATTTGTAAAGAACAAACCAGGCCAAACCAACCTAATTTCCTTCTTCACCAGAGTTACTGGCCTAGTGGATGGGAGGGAAGCAGTAGATCTGATATATCTTGATTTTAGTAAGGCTTTGGACACAGTCCCACATGGCATTCTCATAGGCATACTAGGGAAGTGTGGTCTAGAAGACATTACTATCAGATGGGTGTGCAACTGGTTCAAAGATCATACTCAAAGAGTAGCTCTCAATTGTTTGCTGTCAGACTGGGAGGGCGTATATAGTGAGGTCTTGCAGGGATCAGTCCTGGGTCCAGCATTATTCAATATTTTAATTAATGACTTGGATAATAGAGAGTGTGCATATAAAATTTGCAGATGACATCAAGCTGGAAGGGTGACCTACTTGTGTCTTCCAAAATGTATCATTCAAAATGTCTTTGACAAAATGGAGAGTTGGTCTGAAATCAACAAGATGAATTTCAATGACGACAAGTGCAAACTACAACACTTAGGAAGGAAAAATCAAATGCACCACTACAAAACTGGGAACGGTTGGCTAGGCAGTTGTCCTGCAGAAAGTGATCTGGGCGTTCTAGTGGATCACAGACTGAAGAAGATTCAACAATGTGTTGCAGTTGCAGAAAGGGCTAATATAATTATGGGTGTATTAACAGGAGTGTCATATGTAAGATGTGGGAGGTAATTGTCCCACTCTATTCGGCCTTGGTGAGGTCTCAGTGGGAGCACTGTGTCCAGTTCTGGGCTCCACAGTTTAGGAAAGAGGTGGGCAAATGGGAGAGAGTCTGGAAGAAAGCAACAAACATGATAAAAGGTTTAGAAAACCTGACCTGTGAGGAAAAGTTAAAAAACCTGGGAATGTTTAGTCATGAGGAAAGAAGACTGAGAGGTGACCTGATAATCTTCCAATATGGTAAGGGCTGTTGTAAAGAGGATGGTGATCAATTGTGTTCCACGTCTTCTGAAGGTAGGACAAGAAGTAATGGGCTTGCTATGCAGGCAAGGGAGACTTAGGTTAGATTTTAGGAAAAACTTTCTAACTTTAAGCCCTGGTCTACGTGAATAACGTAGCTGAAGTCGACGTACTTAGATCAACTTACCGTGGTGTCTTCACCGAGGTGAGTCGACTGCTGCCGCTCCCCCGTCGACTCTGCCTTCGCCTCTCGCAGCGGTGGAGTACAGGAGTCGACGGGAGAGTGCTCGGGGGTCAGTTTATCGCGTCTAGACTAGACGCAATAAATCGAGCCCCGCTGGCTCGATCGCTGCAGTGTAGACATACCCTAAGGTAGGTTATGCTCCAGAATAGTCTCCCAAGGGAGGTTGTGCAATGCCCATCATTGGAGATTTTTAAAACTAGGTTGGACAAACACCTGTCAGGGATGGTCTAGGTTTACCTGGTCCTGTCTCAGAGCAGGGATCTGGACTTGATGACTTCTCAATATTCCTTCCAGCCTGACATTCTGTGATTCAATAACAACCACTATTTCTCCGTGGTACCATTATTGGGGCATATTCACCCAGGGTCTATGTTGCCTTCCATCAGTACTGATCCTTGCAGAGGGGGTTTTGTGGAGGTGGAAAGTGCTATAACTTCCCTTCCTCTTAGGCCTGAGGGACCTAGCACTGAGCAAACACTGGCTGCAGAGGGGGCTTAGCTAAGGACGTCAGGGATGTACCGATTTAGCCCATGCCCTCAGCAGCCATGGGGTTCTTATGCAGCTCCAGACGGAAGTTAAAATCTGTTCTTGGAAACCTCAAGGAGAGTAGTCAATGGGGCTGCTGACTGCTGTACTTCAGGCAAATCCCCCATGGGACATAGCAGGCCATGCCAGCAGAGGGAGGCACATTCTATCTTATTGCAACCCTGTTCTTTTTTTGTTTTCTGGTCTTTTAACCGTGACACAGCAAGAGACAATGCTGCTACTCTAAACATAAGAGGAATAATTACATCCTAGCTAGATCATGCACTAAATCTGTGAAGCCATGAAGGTACATACGTATGTGAGTGAGAGAGAGAACTAGTTTCATATCTCTACCCTCCTATAGTTTTTGGTAGGTCTGATTTTCTTCCTCTTCCATTGCTTCCTGGCTGACTGCTAACGCAGCATGGCAATAGAGATAGGCATCCACACTCCTGAGTGAGAATCTTGGATACGAGAGCCACAGAACTGGGATCGTCTTAGGTGGCCTCCTCCAAACAAGCACCCTACTCCAAAACTCCATCCCTGTCCTTTTGCTTCGAAAGAAAGTTTGCTATTTTAGTGCCACTAAATGTTTTGTGATGATTTATTTCCCCCCTGCTTTTAGCACAGAGGGGATGACTCACTGAGGCTAGCCAGCCCATCCCCAATTGCTTGTAAATCAAGAACTGATCAGGAAGTGATATATTCATCTCTAACTCCTGCATAAAAGTTATTCAAGTATTTTGACAAAATAAGTGCTGTTTACTTTATACATTTTCTGCTAATTGTAAAGATTTCTGCAAACCTAAAGGATCTCATGGAATTTACGGGATTGTGGTTTAGCTATTGAAAGTATAAAGGCATGCTAAATTAAGTTGATTTGCCTGTGAAAGGAACGCGTCCATTATTCATGTCAGGGCCCTGTCACATCAAATTGAGAGAATGAAGAAAACCCTTTTTTATCAAAGTTTAGAAGCAAGGAAAAAAACCAACCATTGAGGGAATGAATTTCAATTGGGAGAAAGTCACTCTGAAAGCAGGGTTAAAAAAAAAAAAGGTGGGGACTTGTCTAATGTGGAAAATCAGCAACGGGTAGATTGATTTAACTTTGGCTGGAACTTCTTATACAGAAAGCCAGAATGAAACTTCTTAGAGCAGTGAGTAGCACACATAATCTTGGTATCTCTCATGTGTAAACTTGTCAAAAGTAGTTAAGCTGATTCAGGTTTAAATCTTTGCAGATCTCTTTTTTCCTGAACATTTAAAAAATAAATTAAAAATAAAACAATATATTTCCCCATGATTCATATTTTGAGACATGAATTGGTATAGGTAGTTTGCTAGGCATGTATTTCACAACAAATTCTAAGCACAAAATTCCAAAGAAAGAAAATGTTAAAAGCAAGATTTTTTTTAGTTGTGGCTGATGTGTAAAACTTGATATGCAAATTTTAGTGCTCTCCAATGACAAATAATGGGCTAACAAGGGATTGATAGGACAAAACACACACACACAGGATTGTTCCCTGTACATTTTAAGATTGTCCATTATTTAATGCTCCATTTAGCCAGCAAAAAATCTTGCCTGTTTTTTATAAAGGAGCAGTCGTGTATCATAAGATATATGTATGTGTGCACACATACAACACACACACCACACTATTGTTCACATGTAAAACTAAATTGCAAGATCTACATGACTGGTTTGATATACAGAGAGTGTAATATGAAGTTTGTAGTTGTGGGATTTGGTTTCTGCTGCCTGACTGTTTATGATTTCTAGTGGAACACATTTGTTTGTAAAAGCTCACAGAACCTTCTCACAAGTACTGTTTTCACCAGAATTACGTGTGAAGTAGTATTTCACAAGCTCTGGCTCAGAACATACATTTGTTTTATACTGAAAACCTAAAAGCTGTTCTTAAAAAGAAGCCCTGTTATGTCTCTGCAACTATTGTACTGTACAAGTGGTAACTCATCAGCTTGTCTGCCAGGCCTGCATATAACTCAGTATTTTGTTTTTCTCCATGGTCACATATTCTTGTTTTTCCCAAATAACAGCCTTTATGTTAATGTATTTTCTGCTTAAACGCTGTTATTTTAAAGATGCTTTTACCACATGAGCCAAGCCAACACTCTCGCGTGCTCCCTAACTTCAAAGTCCGAAGCTGGGGAGGAGAATCCAAGTCCCAAATGCTGGATGCTGGTGATCCTGTAGGATCCGTGGCTAAAGTTAAGTTCTTGTGTGTAATTGAAAATTGCAGCCAGCATAAATAGGAGTTAGTTTGTGGCATTCTGACCACAAAGGGCATTACTTCTTGGAGTGGCTGCATCATGGTAAATAGAAGGGCGGGGGGGGGGAGGGGAAGGGGAAGGGGAACTAGAGAAACATTGTACTGTGGAGGTAGCACCAAGACAAGGATTAATGGCCAGGGGAATTGTATTTTGTGTGCTTTCAGCAACATTACAATCTCCCCAAAGTGAGTGTTACTAGTAAAGGGGCCAGTAGAGAGGGGTCAGTGTGTCAAGGGAAATGGAAAATCAGGCTCTGTCAAAGGCAGGAGATTTTTATTCTGTAAAGAATCAGCAAATTGCTGGTTTTTTGGTTTGTTTATTTAATTTTTAGTACTTAAAATTCGGATTAATTAAAAGAACTCTGTTTCCTTTTAGAGGGGATGAATAACAGGAAATGATACAGGCATGACACATGACTGCCATTCTCTGGCGACTTATGTTGTGGCCACATACACCAATGCATACATTGCTTTACAACATGCAAACCGTGTTGTGTTGGTGACATATTAGGTACACACAGAATCAGATTAACGCTGTGGTATTGGGCCTCAGGCAGGCCCCCAACGGAGCGGAACCACAGGGGGTGGATGGTTGTAAAATGGCAGGCACAGGGACCCCGCCTCTCCCCCGCCCTCCTGCCCACACACACAGAGAAGCACCACAGGACTGGGATCTCCACCAGCTGTGCATTGCCCAATCTGGAAAGGTGGTTTAGGATCAGCAATTATGCACAGGGAGTGGTTGGGTTCACGACATCATATTTACCGTGGTATTATCGCAGTAGACATTATTACTGCAGCACCTGGGAGCCATAGGACCCCATTGTGCTAGACCCTGGACAAAGAAAACAAGGGTTCATGCCCCAACCTGCTTACAACCCTCAGAGAGGGACAGGGGAGCTCCCTTGCATCACACCAGTGGGCTGGGATGACTTCTGCCGTGCCTTACACAAAGCCTGTTGTTGACTTAGACTTTGTCCCAGGGCCCTGGGTGAGGGTGAAAGTTAGTTTCACCATTAATAAGCTAGGATTGGCAACGTCAGTTCTTTGTTTGCGCCCCACGATGCTATCTGTTGATTGGCCCGCAGACCCTAACACACAGACCAGCGTCTTGTCAAAGCGTACACGGCCCCATACCTTTCCCCGACAAGCACAACTCAGAGCTACCTCGCTCCATCACTCAAACCTTTGTTTTCTGATATTATAGGATTGATATTCTCTATACCAGGGGTGGCCAACCTGAGCCTGAGAAGGAGCCAGAATGTACCAATGTACATCGCCAAAGAGCCACAGTAATACATCAGCAGCCCCCAGTCAGCTCCCACCCCGCCCCCCTGCGCTCCCAGGGCTCCCACCCACTGGCAACCCCGCCAATCAGCACCTCCCCACATCTCCTGATCAGCTGGAGGCTCTGGGGAGGAGGGGGAGGAATGAGGGCACAGCAGGCTGAGGGGAGGGGGCGGGAAGGGGTGGAGGGGGGGCAGGGCCTGGGGCAGAGCCGGGGTGGAGCAGTGAGCACCCCCCGGCACATTGGAAAGTTGGCGGCTGTCCCTCCAGCCCCGGAGTCGGTGCCTAGACAAGGAGCCGCATCTTAATTTCTGAAGAGCTGCATGTGGCTCGGGAGCCACAGGTTGGCCACCCCCAGTCTACAAGCTCACAGAATGTGTCAGACCTTTGCAATACCCAAAGGCACAACAAGGCGCATTAAGAACAGAATGATCTGATCTCTGAATTTTCTTGCAGGCTGGATGGCTAAGGGGATCAGCACTGGGATGCGCAGCCTTCCTCCTCTAGATCATCAGTTCAAACCCAGCCCATGTTGGGAGTGATCAGAAGGCATTACAGCTGTGGGCTGTTTTCTGAACCTATGTGTAAAAGCGTTGGTAGCATCAGGCCCATTCCTGGTGGATGTCATGTGACAATTTACCACCAGTGGTATGCATCGGCAGTCTCAGCAGAGAGACCAAGGACTATCACCTTACCTCCATCAGTGGCCTCCCTAGGTTAGGGCTGAAACAGAGCATTGGCCAAAAAGGTAGACTCAATACCACTTGCTTTATTTGTTCTATGGATAAATGGGGACCCAACCTCCAGGACTGTCCCTTCTAGTACCTTTGACCAATTAGCTCCTTATAGTTTTAAAATAACCCAGACATTGAGACTGCTGAAATCACTTTTGAGCCCTTCTAGGTGTCGGAATGATGGTCTTGTGGCTAAGACACTGGACTGGTACTCAGGAGATTTGGCTTCAGTTCTGGGTTTTGCCACTTGCTTCCTGTGTGACTATGGGTGAATCACTTAATCCTTCCATTTCTCAGTTCCCCTCCCATAACATAGGGATAATAATGCTGACTTTCTCCCTCACTTTGCCTTCTCTATTTAGATTGTAAACTCATCACGGCAGGGCCAATCTCTTGGCATGCATATGATCAATGGCTAGAAAAATAGGCCCCATTCTTGACTGAGATCTCCAGGTACTACACTGTGATACAAATTATTATTAAACATATCAAACAAAGAGATACTGTCCTTGTTCCAAAAACATTGTGAATTTAAGCAATACTGGGGGCTGTTGAGAGATACTCTATTCTCTCCTGGGCAGACCATTTATATCCTCCACCTTATCACAATTCTAACTCCAGCTCTGGAAACTCCAAAATAATGGGGTAGAGACATTAACATACAACAGAGGACTGTGTCCCTATTACATTGTCTGTTGATTTTGTTGT
This sequence comes from Lepidochelys kempii, assembly GCF_965140285.1. NCBI lineage: Eukaryota > Metazoa > Chordata > Testudines > Cheloniidae > Lepidochelys > Lepidochelys kempii. The sequence continues at coordinate 95,955,717 of NC_136388.1, read as the reverse complement.
TGTTGAATTATTCATAACATAACAACTTTAGAATTTATTTTTAATGGTAATTATTGAAACCAGAGTTTAAAATTTTGTGGAGTTATAGTTAAGCAAGCATATTAATACACGTTGTTTGCAGTGCTGTAGCAGCCCTGTTGGTCCCAGGATATTAGAGAGACAAGGTAATATCTTTAATTGGACCAACTTCATTGGTGAAGGAGACAAGCCTTTGAGCTTACACAGTTTTCTTCTTCAGGTCTGGGAAAGGTTCAGAGTGTCACAGCTAAATGCAAGGAGGAACAGGTTGTTAAGCAGAAGGAGTTAACCCATGTTGCAAGAGACCATTCAAGGTGAAGTGGGCAGCTAACACCTCTGCAGTCGCAGGACAAAGGCGAGTTAGTGGGTTATAGATTTTTGCATGAGCCATAAATCCAGTCTCTTTATTGAGTCCATCCGTGATTTTTAGTGTCTAGCAAAGTTATGAATTTAAGCTCCCAGCCTTGTCTCTGTCATCAACAGAAGTTGGCCCAATAAAAGATATTACCTCACCCACCTTGTCTCTCTAATATTAGTACATATCAGAGAATAGTAGGAAAATGTAACTGAATTTAAATAAAATGCACCCTGTAACACTTATTTGCATTTGAGATAAACGTATTGTTAATTGATCAAAAACAGAACATATAAATGCGAAGAGCTTTGCTACCAAACAAATGAATCATCTTTTAGAAAGGGAAAACTCACATGACAGTATCCATTTCTGAATGAGTCACAGGCAGTAACAATTTACCGCTCTAGAAAAAGTCTATTCTTTGAGTCAACGGTCTTCATCTCTAAGCATCAAAGCTGATCAGAAACTGGAGTGAAAAAAATGGCAAAACTTTAGAAAATTGCCATTTTTTGTTTAAGTTCTCCAACCACTCAGTTCTACTAAGGATACATAATATCCTCTCTCTTTTCTCTTTTAGTCCTCACCCTTGGGCTCTGCTATTTGTACGTAGTAAAACTTTTCTGTATCCCCCTTTTTTTTTTTTTTTTTTACTGTTGTAAGAGGTAATTCTATTCTATGTGTATAATTACACATCACTTCTTGTTTACTGCACGCTGCAGTATTTTTTTAAAATGGTATCAAAATTAAGTTACAAATAGAAACTTAACTTGAGACATTCTCCATCATTATTCATCTCAACATACACACTCCGAAACTTTGCACATTTATAACTCAGTGTCGCCTCTGCACCATACCACTTGAAGACATGCGAGTTCATTTAAATGCTCATCTGCTTTTTTCTCCTCAGAAGTTGGGCTGTTTTTACGCCTGATGGTTAGAATGAATTAAATATTTTGAACTCATCCATCAGATGGGGAAATGGTCCCTGAATTGATGAGAGTGTTTAACAGTTAATTGAACATTTCTATTGTGAACTTTCATTGTTCTAAAGTGCAGGGGACAAAGAAAAGAGGATCAGGGAAACATTCTCTCACACCACAAGTATTTCTATCCTCTAGAGAGCTGCCAGAATTTAAATAACTGAGGGCATCTTGCTGTGTTAGTTTTTGGATATTGAAAGTACTCCCATGATCTGAAAAGTACTTTCATGGGACGTACAAGCTCACTCTGAAAAAGAAAATCGATAAAGCATTTTCAGGGACCGTATTGTGTTCATGCTCATCTTACATATATATTGGCTTTTCTAGACTTCTAATCCAGTTAAGCTCACTTCTGTATCCAGTGGTTACGTGTGTATATACCCACAACAGCCGTCTCTCCCTCAGTCCTGCATACAGTGCTTTACTTAGTTTGTCCTGTTTCAGAGTAACAGCCGTGTTAGTCTGTATTCGCAAAAAGAAAAGGAGTATTTGTGGCACCTTAGAGACTAACCAATTTATTTGAGCATGTTTGTCCTGTTATTGAATAGCATGCTGAGTGCCTATATAGCCACAGCATGCAAACTGTTAGCTGCCAAAGCTGGGATTTTCAAAGGGGCCTAAGGGAGTTAAGCACTCTGCTGCCATTGAATTGCCATGTGATTTGTGCACCTAATTCCCTTAGACACTGTCGAAAATTCCAGCCTAGCAGCCTAAAGCAAGGAAAGGATGAAAGGAACCAGACTGGAATGTTTCACCTGGAGGTTCCTCTAAGAGTCTTCAGGATCTTTCCCTGACTTTTACTCCCTCATCTTGTAGGCCTTGTACCCCTTCTGGGCACATCAGACTCCTTGGATCAAGCAAAGGCAATCTGTTTTCAATCTGAGATTGTCTTAAATTGTAGCTTTACCACTTTCATTCCCATGGTCCTGCTCCCTCCACTGGCACTTCAACTTCTTTTTCTTCTTTTCTCTGTCCAAGATACATGAGACATCATACAGTCCCTTAAGAAATTGACCTGCTCCCTTGAACCTTTTCCTTCTCCTATGCTAAATCTTGTCTCCTTTCTCTTGTACCTCATATTGCCACCGCAGTTAAGGTTCCCACCTTTCTAATTGCTGGCAATCAGACCCCTGAGGCCGCGCCTCTTACCCCAAGTCCCTTCCCCGTCACTCACTCCTCTCCCACCACCTCTGTTGCTTGGTGGATTGTCTCCACCTCCCTCCCCCCACAGCTGGGCTTCCTCTGCTCTGGGGCTGGGATGGGAGCTCCTGCAGCCTTACAAGGAACCTGCCCGCAGGTAGAAGGTGGCTCTGACTCCAGGGGCTGGCATGGGTTAATGACCCACCCCGCGATAACTGGACTTTGGGTGTCCGGTCAGTGCATCTGACCAGACACTGCCAGATCCCCTTTTTGACCTGACTTTCCAGTCTAAAACTGGGCACCTGGCAACCCTAGTTTTCTGGCACTGTTTCTAAAATGTCAAAACCTTTCAACAATTTCAAACCTTTTTTCCTTAACGTTTTTTTCAAGTGGGGAAATTTGCTGAACCTGAATCTCTTTCTCTAACAGTTTTAGTCGGGACAAATGGGCATTTTTTGATGAAAAACCAATTAATGGAAAAATTCCCAACCAGCTCTCGTCAGAACTGTACTTACTAGGTTCTTCAACAGGATTATAGCTAGCAGCTCAATATTCATACATGTGGACCAAACATTGCTGTCTACATTGGCCTGTATAGCCCCCTTCCAAAGATTATTGTGCCATTAGATGCAGAGGTTTAGCAATGTTCATTAAAATCCTGGTGAACGGCGTACACCCACAAATCTGCAGGCACACCAAAAGGTTTGTTTCCCTAAGGAATTAACAATATTTACCGCAGCGCACATGCATAAATTTGCTCGCACTTAAAACACCTCACGCTCCCGGTAGCACAGGAGCATTTCCAATACACTACACGGGGAGCAATACTGCTGCCTTCGGGAGTGTTGGATGAAGGACTTTAACCGATGTGTTTTCATATGCTTCATTACTTACATAACTAAGTTTGCAACTGTCATTTCTTTCTCTACCATTTTTTGCCAGGTCTGTATAGCAAATCTGGATTTCCCCTCTCTTTCCACCAACTGCATGTCCCAAGAGACTTGAAATACCCACGGCTCCGTAGCTTTACTTTGTCATTTTTGCACCACCCAGGTTCTTGGCACAGTTCTGGGGTTAGGATTTGCTAGTTTACTTCTGCTCTCTCTGCCGGATGCACAGCAGAAAAGCCAATGCTACAACGGGTTCACATTTTACATGAAGTATCACGGGTTCTCTTTTCCTTCATTACAACTCCATTTGTTTGTTTGCCACAGTTAGCAGTTTACAGTCAACACTGAATGACGAATTCAACTCGGAGTGCCACGGACTGCCCTGTGTCTTGTTGCTTCACGTCAGGTCTCGATACAAATAAATCTGTGGGAGGCCATTTTGGGGTCAGTCAAACTGATCTGGATAAAATGGCACTAACTTCACTCCCAAACTGAAACATGTGCATGCAGGTGCCAAACTATGAATATATTATTTACACAGTATATTAAACCAGTATCTTTGCTGTAGCTCGACAGAGTTTGTAAATTAAAGGGATGGTTTACAGATTAGGAGTGGGATTTTCAAGATGCTCTGTGGTAGCTTAATTCTGCCCCCACTAAGTCAGCAGAGCTAGGACAATACTCAGTGCTTTTGAAAATCTCACCCAGTAATAATACCCTTCATTTCACCCATTCTCATCTGTCTTGTCTGGTTAGATTGTAAACTCTTGGGGGCAGGGACTGCTTCTTACTATTTGATGGCACAGCACCTGGCACAAGGGGGCCCTCATCTCAGCTGGGGCCTCTAGATGCTACCAAAATAGAAAGACTAAATATCATAAATCGCAAGCATGGGGGCAAAATTATGGATCCCACATTCACAAAATAACCCAGAGCTGGCGAGTTTGTAATTTATCCCCAGGACACTTGTGGATGCCCTGCTTTCTTGGCAATCTCTCAGGACTCTATTTTGATCTGTATCATAGTCAGACCTTGAAGAGTAAAGGCACTGTAGATAAAGTGAGCAAACAAGGCACTCTCAGTATGGGGGCCTAGCTATGAAATGAGCTGCCAGAGCAGATAAGTCTGATCACATCTTTTCCACCATAACTGGAAGATTCTTCATATACGGACCCCAACAGAGCTCCCTAGAAGCTGGCAAAGAAATGGACATGCCATGAAGGTAACCCTGGCCCTCACCCCTGTGGATTGCTCTGTTCCCAAAAGCTGCAAACTGGCTTCCTCCCTTTGAACCACCTCTCCTTCACTCTCTTCCCCTGCTTAACTCCTGTTTAGAGCAGATCCTCTATTGAAGCATTCTCTGCAGCTGCTATGGGGTAGAGCACTACAAGCCTCTTGGCCCTCCACTGCTCCTTCACTCCCATCTGTGTGGGAGTCTGCAAGTCCTATTTTATGCTCAATGGGTGTTGGGCACCCAAGTGCTTTTGAAAGTCCCACTAGGTGCCTAAATACCTTTAAAAATTGGGCTTTTCATGCCTATCACTAAATTAGAAACAAATCCTTCGACACTGCCTCTCTGACATGGCTGATTTGTACCTGAACCCATTTATTATGGAGTTGAATTCAAAATTTCATCTAGCATATTGAATTCAAGCAAAAGAAAGAGCTGGAACCTTCCCCTTTGATCTGCCTGAGCAGTAACTAGTACACCCGGATAATGGCCAGTTTCCAGGATTGTCAAGCCCAAGCATTCAAAAAATCATCAGATGGACTTACAATTCATGATTTTTTAAAACATATTTTGAGTTTTTTCTCATTGCTTTCTGAGCCTTCCGGGTGCATTTGAGCCACATATTCAAGCTTTTCTATGCAACCACAAGTTCTAGAAACTTGAATGTTAAAAAATAAATAAATACTGAGATTTTCTGGTAATCCCTTGACTCCAGGAGCTGAGGCTTTAAGAAAAACACCAAATATCATGAACCTCATGCTAAAATCGTGAGTGTTAGCAATACTGAGAAGCTTGTCTGCAAGGTGGGGTAATGTGCTCTATGGGGATTTTATTTTTAAAACTCACAAATGGGTTGAAAATTCATTGGTCTATATAGGCCCTGCTGGTGCACATTAAAGGTCCCCTAGTGATCATTGTCGTAGTGTTGTTTCAAACAGCACTGTGTTAAAGCACACCAGCCGGGTGTACAAGGATCAATTAACATGCAGCACATTAGTGAGCATTAGAAATCACATCCCTGCACACTGCAATACCCCACTGCATAGACAAGCCCTGAGTTTATAGTCAGTTTTTGATATAGTTAGAGTTCTGAGATAGCAATCAGATCAGAGACTTGAGTGCAATTCAGCTAATTAATTTTAGGCATTCGACTCATATTTATTACAGAATTTAACATTAAAATTTTAGGATAAAATTTTCCAAGACAGGCATCTAGCACTTGTCATGCACATGTTGCACAACTACCCATTTGCAAATGTGAAGATTGCCTTTATAAGCGGAAAGGGGGCATTTATGGATGCAAATTAGCCCACAATCTTCCATCCTGCATGTACCCATACTGGATTGCATACACACTTGCAATTTTCCAGAACAGGTTTTTGGAAGCCCAGTGTCAATCTGGCCCTTAGTATTTAGACTATCAATACTGTTAATATCTCAAGGAAGCGGAAGAGAGTTCAACAAAGTCCAGTTGAGCCAAAATGTAACTGTGTTGTTGGTCTAAAGAAACTCAGCCTGGCCTCTCCGCTGCAGCTGTGGAATGCTGAATGCGGTACCCTCCACCACCTATGCAAAAAAACCTACTTTCGGAGCCCATCCAGTCTGATCGCTATCCTCTTTATATCAATTAGGCTCAAGGGGATGACACTGATTGACTCCATTTCACATGTTCAGAGAGGCTGGTGACGACAGAACACGGGTGTGGATTCTTCCCCGGTAACCAGAAAGATGTGAGTTCAGTGCTTCTGATTATTAAAGGCCAGGTTTTTAGAAAGTCTCATTGTGCTCCTGGCTTTCCTGTGCCATTATTGCAACGGTGTATTTTCAAACGATGAGCACACCACAGCATAGCTACTGGGGCTTCGCTGAACGTTTGAGCATGCACAGACTTTAGTAGCATATGCAAATAAGCATGCAATTTGGCTGCACAGGAGAAATGGTTTCTGGTGGGCCATGGGGATAGTAATGGGAGGAAACTGAACAAAAGAAAATTTAAATCCAGTATTAGGAAACGTCTAACACTGAGGTCTATCGGATTGTGAATCAGCCTGTTAAGTCAAGTGGTGGGAGCACCATAGTGTCAGGAAAAGTACACTAAATCCTTGAGAGAGTGTACTGCACTTCTAGGAAGCTAGCCTGTGCCGGCTGGTGGAGGAGCGACAGATTCAGTAATGGTTTCCCAACCCACTGGCTGGGTTGCAGGGGAATGTTTGAGAGAGGCAGGGGCGAATAGAAGGTGAACACGTGCTCTTTTTAGGCAGAGTGCGGCCTACCTCCCATTGTCTACTGTAGGGGAGCCAGGGACTGTTGTTGGCGGGCTCTGGCTGAATTCAAGTTCACTGGATTTTACTGATTATATGGGCTCCCCTCATTTATTTGGATACCCAATGCAACATTGTTTTCCAGCTGTAAGGTCTATGGTCTAAATTCTTCCCTCTCATTTACATGTGCCACTCCTTTTGAAGTAAGTCAAAGGGAGTTGATATGAATGGTGTTAAGCATATGCTTCTAAACTCCGTTGTGTCGTTAGAGTACAGACCTTAATACGCTAATCCGTTTACAATTTTTCTTTTTTCCGCCCCAATTAATTATCACATTATCATCCCAGTCACTCTCTCCAGAACTAAAAATCAATCCTCTCTACCATCTGAAAGCTTGGAATGCCTCTCTAACTATTTGCGTGATAGTGGGTGCTAATCACGTAAGAATAATACAAATCAAGATGGCAATCCAGAAAGATGGGATTTTAATGTCCAATGCTTTCTTCCTGCCAGGGCTCGAAATGCTCAGACATGATTGGAACAAATGCTTTTAACATCAGTAAACGTTTCCAAGAACTGGTCCTGGAGCAGCGATCAGAAAGAAAAGAACGAGATCCCTGGTAAATTTATACACTTGTGTCCCAACAAAATTTGTTTTTCTTCCCCTTGCTGCTAGTTAAAGCGAGACAATCTCAGGCAGTTGTTGCGTGGTGACAGTGGAAATCAAGGGACTTGCACATTTATCTAGTTAGGAAACATTTCATACCCCTGTAGTATGCTGAGACAGTCCCACGCATTGTAAATGGTTCTTGCAGTTTGGCGCCTCCTAAATGGTTTAATAGACTGTTATAGATACTGATTGTACAACAGATTATTTCAGACACTTTTGAGATTCATATCTTCTAACAAGATAGGAGGTTCTGATGGGGGAAAAAAAGAAAGAAAAAGAAGGTGGAGTTACACAATGGAGCATAGTAATCACTATTCTATAGGGGCTATTGAAAGATTTGAAGATATAATGAGTGCGAGTAGCTTTGCAGATTGTCCAATCAGAGCATCAAAAGGTATTCTGTATCTTTATGCACACACAAATATTTACAGATCTTTTAAAGATCAAGTCTGGCATTATCGGTTTACGGGCTGTATATTGTCAATATACACGGTGACCTCAGAAAAGCCTGTGTTCTGCTGAAGAAATGCTATGGTATGTTCGGGTCTGCTGGATCTCCATAGAGTGGGCCTGGAATGCATTGCTGAACAATACCCAGAGCTGCACAGAGCCAAGAATGAAGGGCAGCAGAGTTTGATAACCACATTAAAGCACCACCAACATCTGTTCTAGCCAAAGACAACACTATCTCCAGGAATTAACCTTCTGAACCACTTAATCATTAACCTCAGCAGAGAGAAAGTTAGACAACAAGACCCTATTTGTCAGGAGCCCCTCAGAGAGATGCGGCGAGCAATATTTTACTGAGAACAGCGTGAGAAGGACTTGCCCAGCTTTATACATTTTAAACACAGAATATATTTGTGTGGGAAACAAGGAAACAATGGGTGTAAATAAACAGCTGATCATACCTTGAAGCTCCCATTCATTTATCCTATTTAAAATGGGTTGACTGTCCTGCACTGCCAGAAGTAACAACACGCCCTCTAAACAATTTCAGACACTTAATTCCTATTAAAGAAATAGCCCCTCCCCATCCCATCCCATAGATGGAAGATTTAGAAAAGCACAGTTATGGTACAAATTCTAACTTAAGCACATACTTCCCTATTCAATTAAGTCTATTACTGAAATAGAGATTTGGTCTGAGAGATTCATGATCAAGAAATCCGTTATTATTTATTGGCATTACCATAGCACATAGGAGCCTCAGTGGTGGACCAGGACCCCCACTATATTAGCAAAGCATTTTTACTTTACGATTGTTTGCTAATACAGTATCTCGAGACCACCCTTTGCATCATGCTGATTTGCCTATACGCTGAGCAAGTGCCCTCCCATGCGATTAACATTGTTAGAGTGGTTGTCTGTTTGTTTAAAGGGGGATTTCCCACCTGCCCCCAAAACCATGTTTGTAGCAAAACTTTGTGCCACAGTGCCTGGGCCTGGTGCCCCATGGCTCTGCCCCCATGTAGTCGTTGACAAAGGAGGGGTAAAGCACTGCTGCATTGGAACGATCATGTTGTACACCCGCTCTGCATCAGTGTCAATGACCACAGAAGGTGCAGGACAATGGAGAGTCAGACCCCACCTGCACTGTTGGATATTGCCAACGCTGGTGGTAAATAAAATAAGTATCATGAGGGTTAATGGTCTAAGGCGAGGCTGCCATTTTGCAGACAGCCCTTAGGAAGGGGCAGTGCAGAGCTGGATAGCTCCAGGAGCAGACTAGGGTCTAGTCCCCTATGTGCTGAGACCAGCATTGCAGGTAGCAGGTGGGTATCCAGGACAAGTGGCAGTCTAGCCCCTTCTGTTTGTACAGCAATAGGAGCATGTCGTGTGCCATATAAATACGAAATATTATTACGTAAACCCACCTCATCCAATGGAACCACAATGGCGCCACCGTGTGTTTGCGTGGAGAGACGGGCTTTCACACACATAGAGGAGGGAGGAAGGTTTGGGCCTGTTTCAATGATGGGACTGGCTAACATTTACAGAGGGAATGAATAGTACAGGTGATCATCAAGTGATCCATCCCCGGTTGCCCATTCCCAGCTTCTGGCAAACAGAGGCTAGGGACACCATCCCTGCCCATCCTGGCTAATAGCCATTGATAGACTTATCCTCCATGAAATTATCTAGCTCTTTTTTTTAATCCTGTTATAATCTTGGCCTTCACAACATCCTCTGGCAAGGAGTTCCACAGGTTGACTGTGCATTGTGTGAACAAGAGTCAGAAAAGAGTTGTAAAACTTCCATTCTCCTTTGGCTATCCGTCCATTTGGGGATGTTTCTGACATAACTGGCTGTCTTTCTTCCTCTTCGCCTGCCTTATTTTTTATATATATTCAAAATCAATAAAAAAATGAGCTTGGAAAATAGGTCTTCGCCCACAGTGACACCAAATCCTGCAAGGTGTTTCCCAGGCAATTAGGTTTTCTAACAGGTTGCTTCATTCACTGTAGTAAATGCTCCTGCAAATTGATTTCTTAGGGTTTATTGCTTTCAATCCCCTGGGCCGATTGTTGCAGTTCAGAGGTTGAGCGGTAGAACTGCTTTTAAACCACTTTCTGCTGAGGTTGCTATACGGTAGCAGCAGCAGGCCAGGCACTGATCCTTTCACTTGGGTAGCTGAACTCATTAAATGTGGGTAATTAATTGGAGCTTTGCAGGGCTCCTTTTGTAAAATCGGCAACAAGCAAGTCACAGAGGCTGCATTGACCGGCCCCCCCTCACCTGAACGCCCTGCCCAAACACCTGCTGCTCATAATTAAGATCTATTGCCCACATTTACATAGCCTGATTTGTATCTCCCAATGCAGAGAGACAAAGGAAAGCAGTTATTGAAGTAAAATGATGGTTGAAATTATGCTCAGGGTATGGCTTGCTTGGGCAGCTGTTTGTGCTAAAGGACTCTGACATGAGTGTTTCTATTTTAAAAAGTATATGTTTTGATTTAATTTAAAGAAAAAGCATGTGGTGATTTCACCCGGTGAAAGATAATAGCCCTTTCATTAGATAACGAGAGTCAAAGAAGCTGCAAACTTAACAGCTAATTGCGAGCTTCACTAATGCAGAGGGCTGTGCACAAGTAGCTGGCTGCAGAGAGCTTAACAGTCAACTTGGAAAGCATGTCTTTTCCCCTCATTTTGGATTGGCTGCTCAAGTTTATGCATTTGCTTGAGAGGGGGAAAGAGCCCTGTAAACAATTATACAGACTTTGGGCATGTGTGCGCACACACACCAGGACAAGATGAAAACCATCTATGGTAAATTTTAACCTGGATTCACCTGTGAATAAGGACTTCACCGCCCCAGGACTAGGCTCCAGGATTCACCAGTTCTAGTGCAGCTCATAAAAGACAATCACTGCCTTATTTTAATTGCTCCCATCAAAAATGAGATTGCCAGTGCCAAATTTCTCTGAGGAAAATCCAGGAGGGAGACTGGTAAGGTGGGTGACTCCCCTTCTTTCCAGCCCTGAGTTCGGGGACAGTGCACTCCTTGGGTTGCTACCTCTGAGGTAGAAAAAAAACCAGGACCACCAGGATGATCCTGAGACCACTAAACTGGACAGTTGGCTGTGTACTGAACACCCTTACGGATTTCCTGGGACGGCTACCTCAACAAAGGTAGAAGAAGGTGAGCTCTGTGTGGCTCAAAAGCTTGTCTCTCTCACAATAGAAGTTGGTCCAGTCAAGATATGACCTCACCCATCTTGTCTCTCTTATATCCTGGGACGGACACGGCTACAACCACCTCATTCCTGGGAAAACCTGAATAGGTGACAACCCTGTGCTCTTCCCCTGCCTCTCCACAAAGAGCACACCCCCCGCCCCCCATATTTATTTATTTATTTATTTGAGGGGAGGGCAAGTCTCTAAGAACTCATTTGTAAAAGGCCTGGAGGACACAGAAAACTTCTTAGGGCTGGTATTATCGGAGCAGCAGCCTCTACTGTAACTTTATGTACCGGCAGAGGTTGGTGCACTTCATGAGCAACACCAGTTCCACTCTCTTGGCAAATTCACCAGCCTGCCTTACACAAAGAGAACAGCCTAGAAGATAACAGATGCCATTCAAAGAAGATCTCATGATGTCACGCCGTGCCTATGCTCTTAAAAAGACAGAGGGCCAAATCATATCAGATACCTCAGGGCTAATGCAGAGATGAAGTCAAAGTTCATAAGGATTTTCGCTACTGTAATTGAGATCAGAATCTGGGCCAGAAACCTTATCCTTCCCTGCCCTGAACCTCCTTTAGGTCTCTCCACGAGCATGCACTGAGAAGAGCCTTACCCCTGTCTGACTCCCCTTTGCCATCTCTATGAAGGGCTTAGAACCCGTTTCAACCATTTACTCTTTAATTCCATGTTTTATTTACTTTATAACAAGGCACTGACGGTGGAAGAAGCTCTGGCTCCATTTTCCGTATCCTGTACCTCTAAATGCAAGAATCGCCTGCTGGCAAAAAGTGGTAGAGTGGGGGTAGGAATCAAGAGCAAGGACATTTGCTAACAGAATGTTGGGAATCATTAAGAAAGGGATAGCTAATAAAACAGCAAATATCATATTGCCTCTATATAAATCCATGTTATGCCCACATCTTGAACACTGCCTGCAGATGTGGTTGCTCCATCTCAAAAAAGATATATTAGAATTGGAAAAGGTTCAGAAAAAGGACAACACAAATGATTAGGGGTTTGGAATGGCTTCCATATGAGGAGAGATTAATATGACTGGCACTTTTCAGCTTGGAAAAGAGAATAAAGAGGGATATGATAGAGGTCTATAAAATCATGACTGGTGTGGAGAAAGAAAACAAGGAAGTGTTATTTACTCCTTCTCATAACACAAGAACTAGGGGACACCAAATGAAATTAATAGGTAGCAGGTTTAAAACAAACAAAAGGAAGTATTTTTTCATACAACGTGCAGTCAGTCTGTGGAACTCTTTGCCAGAGGATGTTGTGAAGGACAAAACTATAACAGGGTTCAAAAAAGAGCTAGATAAGTTCATGGAGGATAGGTCTATCAATGGCTATTAGCCAGGATGGACAGGGATGGTGTCCCTAGCCTCTGTTTGCCAGAAGCTGGTAATGGGCAACAGGGAACAGACCACTTGATGATTACCTGTTCTGTTCATTCCCTCTGAGGCACCTGGCATTGGCCACTGTCGGAAGACAGGATACTGGCCTATATGGATGTTTGGTCTGACCCACTATTGCCATTCTTATGACTGTGCACCCCAATTCCTCTCACCCAGACTTTATGGGATTTTTTTCTTTATAATTTTCCTTAATCAAAAGTCATCTAGACTGAAAGCACATTGTTGGGTTCTTGTACCTTCTTCTAAAGAGCATCTGGTGCTGGTCACTTTCAGGGATAGGACACTGGATTAGATGGACCTCGGGTTTGATCCATTCTGGCAATTCCTATGTTCTTTGATGGTGGGAAATGTTAAAAGAAGGGAGTTCAGCCCACTATGCCAATCTAAAATTGTGCCTTATCTCTGAATTTCCTTGGTTGTGGGGATTGAAGCTCCAGACACCAAAATTCCTAAGTCACAACACTGCTGCTGAAAAAAAGTCTAGGGATTTTTTGGTAGTTCAGTCTTCAGTAAAAAAACCAGAGGTTCTGTGAAGGGATAAGTTACTAAACTGTATTAAAATATACACGCAGGCATATGCCAGAACTAGAAATAAAAAGAGCACATTATTATTTATCTGCGACATAACTTCAAAATAAACCCTTTGGAATACCTGTTCAGCAGGCTGTGGCAAATAAGAAAGACAAAGAGAAACACAACACCGGGAGTCATTAATCTAATTAATTAACCCCATGACATTGTCATATGAAGAATTTATCTGGCAACCAGCAGAAGCAGATCCCCAATCATTTCACCATGACTTCTTCTGCAGATTAGCAATCACACAGGCCCCCTGCAGTTGACTGTTAACACTGCAAATGATCAGAAATTAATTAGCCAAATGCTGTGCACCCATCTGAATGTTTTTGTTTTAAATAACGGTTATGCAGCCATGTTTTCTGACATGTGGGGAGAAAAATGTTAGGGTTGAAACAAATAGGTTGCACCGCTGCTTTCTGATGAAAAAAGAAAAAAAACCCAAACTTTCAGCAAGCTGCATAACAGCCTTTGGGACAATAACCAAAAACACTGGTAAACAGAAATTAAACAGCATACCCTGAAAATGAAGACATATCCAAATCAACTCAGAGAGGCCTATTATTTTTGGAGAATAAAAATAATTTGATTGGCATACTTTTCAGGAAAAGAACAGGAGAACTTGTGGCACCTTAGAGACTAACAAATTTATTTGAGCATAAGCTTTCGTGAGCTACAGCTCACTTCATCGGATGCTGTAGCTTACGAAAGCTTATGCTCTAATACATTTGTTAGTCTCTAAGGTGCCACAAGTCCTCCTTTTCTTTTGGCGAATACAGACTAACGTGGCTGCTACTCTGATACTTTTCAGAGGAATTAAGTTTGTTGTTAAGCTCAGTTGGGATGGGATTAAGTTGCTCTGTAATCTGCATGCGAGATATTTATTAATTCAGATCCAAACCAGCACGTCAAATTGAAAAGCACGATTTTAAAGTAGCTGAAAGATGCATCATGAAGCTTTTCCTGATTGCTATTTTCAGCATCCTGACAGAGTTGCAAACAGTGTAACTCCAATACGCAGAGAGGCAACTTGACACAACACTCAGTGCTTGTGGGGAAGCATGCAAGGCCTTGTCTAAAATAAATTCTTAATAGCCATATGATTCTAACAAAAGCAGAAGAATTCTCTCTTATTCATGAAAGCAACTGTCCTTGTAAAGGGAATTTCCATTTCTTGGGAAAACGAGGATTGTCCATGTTTTAATTGTTTCATATCAGAACAAAACATTGCCATCATGGAATTTCCAGCAAAACAATCCATTCCAGTGCCCGCCCACCAGCTGGGGGAGCCAGTCAGCCAGCAGGCAAGCGGGGCAGTCAGGGAGCCACCTTGGGTTTCCATCAAAAGGTTTTTTTACCCCCAAAAAGTGTCAGAAAATGTTCAACCAGCTTTACACTTAAGTATGTGTTTAACTTTGAGCATGGGCTTAAGTCCCATTGAAGTCACAAATCAGTTAACTCTTTCTGTAGCTAGAACCAAAAATACAGGCAAAATCGTTCACTAATTGCATGCCTGCAGTGCTGAGAAGAGACCCTTACAAACCTGTGGCTCCAGAAACACAGGCCAACAAGTTAAATAAACAGCTACAGCTCAGCCAGAAGAGGCAACTGCTCAAAAGAAGGTTTGACTTATACCATTAAATAGATAGGAAGGTAGAAGCCAGTGAGTCACCTTGTCATTCCCATCATTAGATGAAGGTTTCTAATCATCAGAGGAGTGAAGTTTTGGAATAGCCTTCCAAGGGAAGCAGTGGGGGCAAAAGACCTATCTGGCTTTAAGATTAAACTCGATAAGTTTATGGAATCATAGAATCATACAATATCAGGGTTGGAAGGGACCTCAGGAGGTCATCTAGTCCAACCCCCTGCTCAAAGCAGGACCGATCCCCAATTAAATCATCCCAGCCAGGGCTTTGTCAAGCCTGACCTTAAAAAACTTCTAAGGAAGGAGATTCCACCACCTCCCTAGGTAACGCATTCCAGTTAGAGAGAGATGGTATGATGGAGGAGATGGTATGATGGGATAACATGATTTTGGTAATTAATTGATCTTCAAATATTCATATTTGAGCTTTTAGGGTGCACGTCAGAACGCAAAGGGCATGAGAGGGAATGAGGGAGCTGCCTTCAGGAACCTTGCAGCCTGGAGCTGGCTTGCTAAATGAGCTAGAGACACCTGGCATGGGGTGGGACACTCAACCAGCTGGTTCCTTATGAGAGAGCTGAAGCACTTGTTTGAGAGGGCTGACTCTAGGAAGGGTACAGTGGAACCAGTGCAGAGCAGGACAGCTGCCAGCTGAACTGCAGGGCGGGTCGCCCCCTAAAACCTCATAGGGCTCTCTGAAGAAACCCTTTTGCTCACCCAGACTCCAAGGTGACAGCCATGACTTGGGACAGGTGTTTGGGCTGCTGGAGTTTTACTTTGGAGTTGTCTGAATAAACCCAGAACCCAGTGAGGGTGGTGATCAGACGAGCAAGCATGTGGAGTCTCTGTAATAAGGCCTGGAAGAGGCAAAATAAATGGCAGAGCAGTGCAGAGGCATGCTGGCCATGAGAGGGCACTCAGGGGCAGCCAACTCATTTAGAGTGCACTTGGGTCACATTTCCAAGTTTCTGGCTTCAGCCAGGAGGGTTAGAAACTTACAAGGTTCTCACACGTGGTACCTACATAATTGTAGGTCCTGGGGCTGTAAGAAAAGCAGCAAACATCGTGTTGGGATGCAATAAAATGAAGAGAGAGGTGACAATTGCTAAGCTCCGCCCTAACATGCAGAACTGGCGGCAAGAGATTGGAAGTGGCCACATTTTCTAAAGGCCTTTAAATCCACCTGCAATATTTGTTGTGTGTCAGTCAGACAAGCAAATGGATCAGCCTGCACATACTGCAAAAGGAATTTTAGAAGCCCTTGGAATAGTTGACCTGCCGTGTTTTGGGCACATGGTACTGAATAGGGGCTTTACTTTAAAGAGAGCCTGTTTTTTCACTGGCATGAAATTCGCAGTTGTGCAAGTATCATAGAATCATAGAATCATAGAATATCAGGGTTGGAAGGGACCTCAGGAGGTCATCTAGTCCAACCCCCTGCTCAAAGCAGGACCAATCCCCAATTAAATCATCCCAGCCAGGGCTTTGTCAAGCCTGACCTTAAAAACTTCTAAGGAAGGAGATTCTACCACCTCCCTAGGTAACGCATTCCAGTGTTTCACCACCCTCCTAGTGAAAAAGTTTTTCCTAATATCCAACCTAAACCTCCCCCACTGCAACTTGAGACCATTACTCCTTGTCCTGTCCTCTTCTACCACTGAGAATAGTCTAGAACCATCCTCCCTGGAACCACCTCTCAGGTAGTTGAGAGCAGCTATCAAATCCCCCCTCATTCTTCTCTTCTGCAGACTAAACAATCCTAGTTCCCTCAGCCTCTCCTCATAAGTCATGTGTTCCAGACCCCTAATCATTTTTGTTGCCCTTCGCTGGACTCTCTCCAATTTATCCACATCCTTCTTGTAGTGTGGGGCCCAAAACTGGACACAGTACTCCAGATGAGGCCTCACCAATGTCGTATAGAGGGGGACGATCACATCCCTCGATCTGCTCGCTATGCCCCTACTTATACATCCCAAAATGCCATTGGCCTTCTTGGCAACAAGGGCACACTGCTGAGTCATATCCAGCTTCTCGTCCACTGTCACCCCTAGGTCCTTTTCCGCAGAACTGCTGCCTAGCCATTCGGTCCCTAGTCTGTAGCTGTGCATTGGGTTCTTCTGTCCTAAGTGCAGGACCCTGCACTTATCCTTATTGAACCTCATCAGATTTCTTTTGGCCCAATCCTCCAGTTTGTCTAGGTCTCTCTGTATCCTATCCCTGCCCTCCAGCGTATCTACCACTCCTCCCAGTTTAGTATCATCCGCAAATTTGCTGAGAGTGCAATCCACACCATCCTCCAGATCATTTATGAAGATATTGAACAAAACCGGCCCCAGGACCGACCCCTGGGGCACTCCACTTGATACCGGCTGCCAGCTAGACATGGAGCCATTGATCACTACCCGTTGAGCCCGACAATCTAGCCAACTTTCTACCCACCTTATAGTCCATTCATCCAGCCCATACTTCTTTAACTTGCTGGCAAGAATACTGTGGGAGACCGTGTCAAAAGCTTTGCTAAAGTCAAGAAACAATACATCCACTGCTTTCCCTTCATCCACAGAACCAGTAATCTCATCATAGAAGGCGATTAGATTAGTCAGGCATGACTTGCCCTTGGTGAATCCAGGCTGACTGTTCCTGATCACTTTCCTCTCATGTAAGTGCTTCAGGATTGATTCCTTGAGGACCTGCTCCATGATTTTTCCGGGGACTGAGGTGAGGCTGACTGGCCTGTAGTTCCCAGGATCCTCCTTCTTCCCTTTTTTAAAGATTGGCACTACATTAGCCTTTTTCCAGTCATCTGGGTCTTCCCCCATTCGCCACGAGTTTTCAAAGATAATGGCCAATGGCTCTGCAATCACAGCCGCCAATTCCTTTAGCACTCTCGGATGCAACTCGTCCGGCCCCATGGACTTGTGCACTTCCAGCTTTTCTAAATAGTCCCTAACCACCTCTTTCTCCACAGAGGGCTGGCCATCTATTCCCCATGTTGTGGATGCCCAGCGCAGCAGTCTGGGAGCTGACCTTGTTCATAAAGACAGAGGCAAAAAAAGCATTGAGTACATTAGCTTTTTCCACATCCTCTGTCACTAGGTTGCCTCCCTCATTCATTAAGGGGCCCACACTTTCCTTGGCTTTCTTCTTGTTGCCAACATACCTGAAGAAACCCTTCTTGCTACTCTTGACATCTCTTGCTAGCTGCAGATCCAGGTGCGATTTGGCCCTCCTGATTTCATTCCTACATGCCCGAGCAATATTTTTATACTCTTCCCTGGTCATATGTCCAACCTTCCACTTCTTGTAAGCTTCTTTTTTATGTTGAAGATCCGCTAGGATTTCACCGTTAAGCCAAGCTGGTCGCCTGCCATATTTACTATTCTTTCGACACATCAGGATGGTTTGTCCCTGTAACCTCAACAGGGATTCCTTGAAATACAGCCAGCTCTCCTGGACTCCTTTCCCCTTCATGTTAGTCCCCCAGGGGATCCTGGCCATCCGTTCCCTGAGGGCGTCGAAGTCTGCTTTCCTGAAGTCCAGGGTCCGTATCCTGCTGCTTACCTTTCTTCCCTGTGTCAGGATCCTGAACTCAACCAACTCATGGTCACTGCCTCCCAGATTCCCATCCACTTTTGCTTCCCCCACTAATTCTTCCCGGTTTGTGAGCAGCAGGTCGAGAAAAGCTCCCCCCCCTAGTTGGCTCCTCTAGCACTTGCACCAGGAAATTGTCCCCTACGCTTTCCAAAAACTTCCTGGATTGTCTATGCACCGCTGTATTGCTCTCCCAGCAGATATCAGGAAAATTAAAGTCACTCATGAGGACCAGGGCGTGCGATCTAGTAGCTTCTGCGAGCTGCCGGAAGAAAGTCTCATCCACCTCATCCCCCTGGTCCGGTGGTCTATAGCAGACTCCCACCACTACATCACTCTTGTTGCTCACACTTCTAAACTTAATCCAGAGACACTCAGGTTTTTCTGCAGTTTCGTACCGGAGCTCTGAGCAGTCATACTGCTCCCTTACATACAGTGCTACTCCCCCACCTTTTCTGCCCTGCCTGTCCTTCCTGAACAGTTTATAACCATCCATGACAGTACTCCAGTTGGGTTCTCAAAATCTCTCTGAGAGAGAGAGAGAGAGAGAGAGAGATCATACTCTAGAACAGGAATCAGCAACCTTTGGCATGCAGCCCACCAGAGTAAGCCTCCTGGCGGGCCGGGCCGGTTTGTTTACCTGTTGCATCTGCAGGTTCAGCCGATCGTGGCTCCCACTGGCCACGGTTCGCCGCTCCAGGCCAATGGGGGCTGCAGGAAGCGGCGGCCAGCACATCCCTCGGCCCGCGCCACTTCCCACAGCCCCCATTGGCCCGGGACGGCGAACCGTGGCCAGTGGGAGCCGCGATCAGCCAAACCTGTGGATGCAGCAGGTAAACAAACCGGCCCGGCCTGCCAGGGGGCTTACCCTGGTGGGCCGCGTACCAAAGGTTGCCGATCCCTGCTCTAGAAAAATATTACAAGATTTGCTTCAGTTGATGTTACCAAAATTTAAAAGGAAATAATGTTCTCAGCGGATTCCACCATGAAAAATCAACTTTTGAACAAGTTGTCTGTAAACCAAAATGACAATAGTTTGTTTATTTCTAGATCAGAAACTCCTTTCATGCGTTCTCCTCCGACCACAGATCCATTATAAAACACATGTCCTGCTTTGCTGAAAAAACAAAACATGGAAAAAACATGATAAGGAGCAGCTTTAAGTACAATTTTCAGAACAACATGGTTTTTGTTTTCTTGCGCTTTCCTGAGTGACTTGTCATGTCAGATAGTGTCAGTCACATCCAATTATGTGACTTTACGACTCCGAGACATAAGGCTCCATGACTGATGCACCTCGATGTAATGCATTACAGGATGACTCACCCTCTGGGAAACTTAAAACAATGCACTTTTCAAAAAGGTTAACCCCTGGATGCTGGGAGTCAAATTTTGTTGGAATACATCCCATTATTAGTGATATGAGAGATGTTGACCATTGGCTTTAAGATATAAGGAAAAATCATGATTTTTCAGAAAACGGATTGTTGTTTACAAAGTTTTTATTCTTTTAACAAACTTTAACTGGCAATATTTGCATTGGATATTAATATACGTGAAGGTGGCTCAATATCCTTAATAAGAAACAGTAATTTTTCTTAAATTTCAGAACTTCTTTCTCAACAGCCAAATGTGATAAATGGAACTGAGCATTTCCTTGCCTCACTTATCCCTTTCTCTAATTCACAAAGTCACATGTGGTAACAGGTTTTACCTACTTATTTCTAAGAAGAAAAAAAGTAGATGTTTTGCCTAATGATACTCTTATATACCAGCCACTACTCAGATGTTATAATCAAAAGGATAGCAGACAGTTCTCAAATTGAATAATTTACAAGTCATTATGGCTTCACAGTGGCATGTTTTGTGGCTATGTATACAATGTTTAAGTAAAATATTAATTGCACCATGAAAATTCTCTTTTTAAAAATATTAAATTGTCATTTGTAGCTTCTTTCCCCTTTTATTGCAAAAGGGCTGAGAACAGTGGGATACTCCAAGCTACCTTTCTTCAGAGTTAACATATTCCCCGACACTTTGGAAGTAATTTGATATTCATTTTATACAGACAAAGGAATACAGCGAATGATACATGTATTAGTATTATTCAACACCGATTTCTGCTTTTTTTTTTTTTAACAAAATCTATATCTAACTAGAATTCTTAGCTAATCTAACAAAGGTGAAATAATTGTTCTGTATTAAAGTAATGTCGATATTTTACTTTTAGGGATAACACATTTCAGTATTAGCTATTATGTCTCACAATAGTACTGGATACTTGCACCACCGCGTGGTGATTGGGCCTGGAAATCATATTCTTTCCTCTACACAGTCTCTATTTTTAGCTATTTTAACCCATTTTTAGAAAAGACTAAAATCAATAAATAAAATGGAACAGATTATAACCACAGCCTGTTAAGAATTTCCATACCTAGCTAATGAAATTCTCAACCGCGTGTGGTCAAAACAGGTAAGTGAAGAGCATGGCAGCAGCTAAAAGAAGTTGCATTCTACCTGAGATTCATTAGGGACATTTGTTGACTATGCACCTGCCATTTGGGTCCTTGCTTCCATAGCTAGATTGAGGAGATACCACTCATATACAAGAGCCAGATTCTCAGCTGGTGCCAATTGGCGTAGCTTTCATGGAGTTGCACCAACTGATACCAGCTGAGGATCTGGCCCTATGTGTAGCAGCAAACCATACTTACAGTCAAGACCCTTAGGCAAAGCCACTAGAAACCTCTTCAAGGACCACGTCTGGTGTATGCACTATTGGCTACAATCTTCAGTTTGATCCTTACTGCCGGGAGCTGGCTAGAGAATCTAAAGCAAAAGGCTGGCAACAACCTTTCTCTCTCTCAATGAGCTGCACAAAAGGCTTCAGAACAATTGTTCCCAGTGGGAAGGGGAAAACTGGAACAAGAGACGCCTATGAACCTTGCACTATTGATTATCTGCACTCAGCTAGGACAGTAGTAAGCACTGACAGAACTATGGCCCATCAGTGCTTGTCAGGGTTGCTATGTGCACTGGGGTAGAAGGGCCTGGGAGCACAGGAAGAGCTACCAGAGATGAAGGAAATATTTATAGATCTGGCTCTTGATAAGAAATTGCTTGAAATTATTTAGAATCAATCTAGGATTTTCCAAGTGTGAGATTTATGGGGCTCTGCTGAAAGCCCTGCGTTCAAAGGACAGGGTTAGGAGACAGCTGTCAGAAGGAGAGGAGCCCAGCCTTTGATTTCATCTGACTTCACAGTGTGAGAGGTTTCTGGGGTTTAATTCAGCCTCATCCCAACGATGTTTGTGAAAGTCACTAGAGCTTTGTGAGCTCGAAGAAGGAACATAGACTAATGCCACTTGAAAATAAATACACAGCTACAGGTTTGCCTGTGCGCTAAACCTTTTTCTGGGAATTAAAATGTACAGCAAGAAGGTTTAGATTCTGTATTCAGAAAAATGTTCATGCCGTTGCAGCTTGAATGTAAACAGAGTGGAAAGTCTACATGATAAATTCCCACCTGTGCCAAACACTGTTATCTTCTTCCCGTTTCTTATACCCTCTTCCACTCACCTGGAACCAAACACTTCCCCTTTGCTTTATCTTATCTAGAAAACAAGGAAATACCACTAGGTACATGTAAATATGACCTTTGTGAACTAGGAAAAAGCCATCTAATGTCATGCTTTGTGGCTCCATTAAACCAATTAAAGATGCATCTTGGATTCTGACAGTGTAGTAAAAGAAAATATGCTTTGTAATGTGATTTTTTTTTAACTTAAAGTAAATGATGACAAATATTTACCCCTGTGCTGACCAAACCTTTATGAAATGTTCTTAATTAAATACCACACCGGCCTTTAAGCCTGGCTTTTTTGATTTGTGAAACATTTTCACCATGTTTAAATCAAGTGGTTTAATGTGAGAATCTTACTGCTTTAGGCATAAGTGGGTTTAAATAAATAAATAGTCAATAGTCTGTAACAAGATGGCTAAGGAGTTTTCTTTACTTAATTTAGGGCCTGATGTAAGACCTAACTGCGCAGAAGAGCAAATACTGCATGTTGGTATTCATGGTATTTCCTTCTGGTGTGTGATTCCCCATGGAACTGTTTAGGGGTTTAAAGTGGCCATTAGCTTTTCCTCTAATATTTCCTTAACTAAACGCTACTTTAGGATTAAGCTTTGGTTTAACCAGTAGCAGATAAAATAGTCCACAATTAATTTGATCCGGGTGCTAACTAGCCTCCCAGACCAGAGAGCTTCCTGTGGATTGTAGGCTTCTGAGTTAATGAATAACAGCCCATATGTTACCCTCTGGTGCTGTGTGGAGGGGAGACAATCCAACACAATATAGCGTGGAGGAGAGGAAGCAGGATGCTTACCCCCTCCGAAAAATGGCCGATTAAATAGATCCACAGTCCCTGGGCCATGAAGAAAACACAAGCAAGGAATCTCACTAAGCATCAAGCTCGTTCCATAAGCAGGAACCCAGTTAAAACCAGCAGAGAGAGTACTGTTCAAGGCTTGTTATGCACAATTCTCAGCAGGGCTAAGCACCCAGCTGAAGTCAGAGGAAGCACCTCTGAAGCCTAGCACCACAGATCCTTGTCTGTGAAGACAGAGCACATTTTCCTAGCAAGCTGGAGATGGAGAAGGCATTTTTAGTCACTAGTGCTATCTGGTCATCTAAATTATGTGCCAAATAGGACTCAGACTTCTGAAACACTTTGGCAAATGTTCGGGGCGGTGGGGGTAAGGGAAGGACACTGCCTCAGGTAGTTCTTTAGTTTTTTCCTCCTTGGTCTTGCCCTGGTTGAGTAGGAGCCAATTGTTCTTTATTCGGGTGCTGATCTCCCAAAGATGTTGCCACATCCTTGGATTTAGTGCCGAGTCAATAATTGAGGAGTTTGGTTTGGTTTTATTCAGTGGCCAAATCCAGGGGTAGGGGGGGAGAAATGGTTTCTTTAGAACCAAAACTGAATATTTTTGCTTCCCTCCCACCCCAGAAACAGAAAAAGAAAAAAGGAAAAGAAAAAAAAAGTTTAGGTTGATTCAAAACAACATTTTGTTTTGGAAATGTCAATCCAGAAGAAAATCTCGAAAGGGTTCATCTTAAAAATGTCAAAACGAACCAATTCCACATTAAAGGAATAAAAATGGTTATTTTTCCAGCTAAATTTGCAAATAGCTTTTGTGCCCCCCAAATGCATTTTTTGGTAAATTTACTATTTGCTGAATACATTTCTCCCAGCTCTTCTTGCAATGCCTTTAGTTACATTCATTGAAAATGAGATCTGCAGCACCCTATTTCTGGCAGCACAGTCCACAGCATCTCCTCGCCACCCAGAGTTCTCCCCATCTTTCCCTGGCTCTTCTGCTCATTCCCGGGGTGACCCTGGGAGAGTCATTTTCTCTGTCTCTCAATTTCCTCATCTGTAAAATTAGGATAATATTTATCTACCTAACAGGATGATCAGGGGACTAAACTCATCAGGGCCTAAGTCTTATTTATACTAAGGACAGGTCTACACTTATAATGTTGCATCAGCACAGTTGTGGCATTGTAGAGCGTACGTGAAGATGCTCCTACACCAATGGGAGAAAGCTCTCCCATTGGCGTAGTTAATCCACCTCCCCGAGAGGTGGTAGCTTTGTCGAGTGCTGTCTACACCGAGGGGGCGGGGGTTAGGTCAGTATAACTACGTCACTCAGGGGTGTGGATTTTTCACACCCTTGAGCGATGTAGTTATCCTGATATAGGTCTATAGTGTAGACTGGACCTCAGTCATGGTCTACACAAGAAAGTTGCAGCAATTTAGCTCAAAGTGCGATTTTTTTAAAAACCATTTTAATTAAATTAGTGCACCCCTTCTCCCGTGTGAATACTAAGGATATGTCTACACTACTAAGCTATGGCTTAGGAGTGCTGTACTGTAGATTGATGGAAGGGGATTTGGAGTAATTTTCTTTCTAACTTCAGTCTCAAAGTCTCTCTCTTGTATTCGTGTCTTGTCTGCACAGAAAAAATTTATTGTTTTAACTATACCATGATCGTTAAAGCAGCACCATTACTCCCACCACGAGCATCCCTGCAGCTGACCTAGCTGCACCTACAGTGTGGATTATGTCAACCAACTACATCTCACAGGGTGTGAAGTTTTTCACAGTCCTTAGCAATGTGGTTAGGTTGATCTAATTTTTAGGTGTAGGCCAAGCCTAACAGTGATTTAGTAAAAGTTACTTCATTGATTTAGTTTAAGTCAATTAGGTGTCACTTTTCAGCTAACACAACCTAACTCAATTCTGCACCATAATAAAAGCATCCACACAGGGGTTTGCACCATTTTAACTAAATTGGTTTAAAACCTCATTTAAGTTAAACTGGTGCAACTTTCTCACAAGGCCTAAGGCCCAAGTGTGAATTCCTTTATCATTAATTATCACAAACCATCACCAAGTACTCCAGAGCTTCAAATGGAAAGCACTAAAGAAGTGCAAATTGTTATTACATTAACTCATTTCCACTGGACAGCTGAATATTTAAGCCTTGTCTACCCACAGGTATTGCATCAATATCAACTCTTTTGACATCAGTGGTATTATTTTGGTTAGGGAAGTGATTTTTCTGTTGAAATAACTGAAATCAATACAACCTCTAATGTGGCTTAGAGGAAGTAGGGGAACGCCCTGGAGAGTTTTCACAGACAGGTTTCCTAGCCATTTTGCTGGGGAAGGTGTGTTTTGTGAAAGGGGTAATCAAATCCTCACACTGAAAACACCTCAGCCAGCAAGCCTATTCCCTTTTTCTTTAACCTGTCTCATTCAGGAAGTCACTGGCAGCACAGTTAAGTTAGCAGCATGCAATGTAAGTGAGCTAGCCACTGGTGTACCTGAAAAAATGTTTCTCTTTTTCCACTTCATTGCTGAGGTCAGGAAGCCACCTCCTCCCTCTGGGCCTGTCTCACTGCAGAGGGGAACTGGTAGCAACTTCTCACTGGTGTCCTTGGTTACCTGATCTAGGATGAAAAGAAGTTGTGAACTTTTGAGGAATGCTCTGCTGAGACAAGTTTGAAGGCTTGCCCTCAGGTGTGAAGATGAGATTTTTCTAGAGATACCCTGCCAAAAAGGCAGGCACTTTTCCATGAGGTGACATTAAAGTGCAATGACCTTTCATGAGGTTCTCTGTCAGTACTGCGGAAAAAGTGAAGTGAAGGGTTCAGTGACCGGATTATGCAGGCAGCAGGAACAGCACACATACTATTTCAAGCTTCCTCAAACATTTTGCCCTTGTGTCTTAACTCCCTGCCGGGAAAGACCCCTTCTTGGTGTGAAAAGACAGTGCAGGTTCCATGACCAATCTTCTGAGGATTGAAACTGAGGGTGGATTTTTATGGCATGCTGCTTCATCTACTGGAAAATGAACTCAGACCAACACATTCCACACAGGCCACCAAGTCAGCGTCAATGCTTTTGGGTCACTGCCAATCTGTGCCAGATTAAAATGGAAGATTCCGGGTCCCAGATCTTGTTAATAATCCCACACCCACACTCTCATTTCTCTGTGTGTATCAGTATTGTAGTCATCTAGGTCCCAGGATATGAGAGAGACAAGGTAGACCAACTTCTGTTGGTGAGAGAGACAACCTTTCAGATTTACACAGAGCTCGAAAACTTCTCTCTCTCTCTCATCAAGAGAAGTTGGTCCAATAAAATATGTTACCTCACCCACCTTGTCTCTCTAATCTGCCAATCAGCCTTTCTGAAGCATCCATCACCATGACTTCTAAGCACTAGCAGTCCTTGTGTCTAGTTGCGTCATAGCTCGGTTAGTTTGTGTCACAATCTTAATATTATTTACACACATTCCTGTTGTGGATGTTGTAAAGGGATTTGCATAGCACAGCAGCCAGCCACTGTGGATTCCTCAGTCCAGCTTCACAAGTCTGACCAGGATGGATGAGTGATAAAGTAGGAAAGCTTAGCGTACCAACAACAAAATCAAACCCTGATTGTGAATGATTGTTTCGTGTCCACTCCACCTACAGCAGAGTTAGACATTTTCTCTGAAGAATAAGTAGTAAGTAAATCACAATAAGGTTCTAGGAAGCCAAGTGCTTAGGTAAATAAATCAAGTAGCCTTATCTGCTAACAGAAGAACGAGACCCAGTTTAGAAAGGTCACTAACTTTAAAGACAGGTAGCAAGGATAAGAGGAGTCAAAAGGATCTCCTCTCTCTCTTTGCATTAACATACCATCAGGGAATGAGAGGCAAACTTTTTACATAAAGCACACATACAGGGAAGATATTGAAAATTCAGATTCTGACCCAGTTGTCCACATTCTGCTGTGTTACATGCCTACAACACCACTGTCTTCAGGGAGTCAGCTAGCACCACAGGTATACAAAGGGCTTGACAAACATTCTGCAAGGCAGTATGACATATTGCCGGTTAAAGTGGAGTTCAGTGATATAAAAGAGAATACGAGCTCTGTTTTGTTATAAGATTCCCCTCCCCCCATTCTCTAAGTTAATTTTTCCCATTAAAGAGATAGCTATGATTAAGAAGTACTGTTCCTCTCCACCAAAACCAGGAATTTACAAGGGCCTTTTGCAAAGCTACAAGCTGGTAAGGGTTACTAGTCTGAGAAAAGTATATAAATATTTCTAGGACATCAGTGGAGAAAAATGAAACCTATGACTTTTATGGATGACAATTATAGATATTATAACAATCTTGAAATGGCCAAATGCTTATCAGGTTTATATAATTTTAATACAATGCTTTAGGGGAGCATGAAACATATTTACCTGCTCTGCAGAACATGTAATTTAAAGAACATTTACTCTGAATGAAAAATGCAGGTATTACTGCCCCAGTTCCTCCCCATGCCACACATGCACAAAAGGAAATGCGGGGAGAAAATGACTTTAATATTGATATTTTTCTCGTAATATAGCCTTGTTACAGAGCCAGGATACAGAGCACAGCAGCAAGTTACTGTTGTTGGAAGGCCAAGGGAGACTGGTGTTTAACTTCGTGTTATGCTTTGCAAACTGGGGAAATGGAAACATCAACTAAAAACTAAAAGGAATGAAACCACAGAGCAGGAAATTCTATGACTGGTTAGAGAACCAAGGGCTAGATTGTGCCTGCAGGAAAAGCCCTGAGCAAAGGGTGCTACAGGAATTGCACTACCCTAGGATTAGCCCCAGGCAGGTACAATTCCCTTCCCTGCTTCCTAAATATGATCATTGTTGTCATTTATTGTTTCTATGGTGGGAGCAACTAGGAGCCCTCATCATGGACTAAGAGCCCATCCTGCTAGATAGTATTTGCTCTGGTATGTGAGGGGAAGTGGGGAGGGAAGGGCAGTAATTTATTGGGGCTGTGCCAGCAGCAAATTAGGACAGCCCTGTCCTGGCCAGTGAATAGGGGAAGTGGAGTCAAGGCTCTGCCCAGTTCCCACCCACCTTCTGTGGGAGGAGTAGGCAGGTATGAGGCCTTCATAGTTCTTTATAAGTAGTACCTCCACCGCCACGGACATTCGTTCCTTAGATCAATCCAACATATCATCTGCTTCTTTCCCTTCATCTCCAAAGAGCTTTGGGAACCAGCACAGGAAATTACAAATGAAAGAGTTTGCTACAAACCAATTTCTACTCACTACGACTTATAATTTTATTGTCTTGGTGCCAGGAATGCGAAGTTGCCTGGTTCCACAAGGCCTGGATCCTGCAATTGCTTCCTGCTGTGCGCAGGCCTGCCATGGTAAGTGGCTCTACTGTCCGCGCTCTGGGGCAGGGACCATATCTTTCTTACTAGGTGTCTGTGCAGCCCCTAACACAAAGGAGCCCCCAGCTCAACTGCTACTGTAATATAAGTAATAAATAATAAGAATAAGCCTCCAATTCAGTTACACGATGTGTTAACAAAGCCTCCACCAGCTCGAATTCCTCAGGGAGTTTGAGCTCATCGAATTCCAGGACAGATTTTTCCATATGCAGGTTTTTTTCCCTGCAGAGGGGACAGAAAACCCAACCACTCTGAGCCCTGGTCTGCACTACGAGTTTAGGTCGAATTTAGCAGCGTTAGGTCAATTTAACCCTGCACCTGTCCACAAGACCAAGCCTGTTTTGTCGACTTAAGGGGCTCTTAAAATCGATTTCTATACTCCTCCCCAGTGAGTGGTTTAGCGCTAAAATTGACCTCGTTGGTCGAATTTGGGGTAGTGTGGACGCAATTAGACAGTATTGGCCTCCGAGAGCTATCCCAGAGTGCTCCACTGTGACTGCTCTGGACAGTGTTTCAACTCAGATGCACTGGCCAGGTAGACAGGAAAAGCCCCGGGAACTTTTGAATTTCATTTCCTGTTTGGCCAGCATGGCGAGCTGATCAGCACAGATGACCATGCAGAGCTCATCAGTACAGATGACCATGCAGTCCCAGAATCGCAAAAGAGCTCCAGCATGGACGGAATGGGAGGTACTAGAGCTGATCACTGTATGCTGAGAAGAATTCGTGCAGGCAGAACTATGATCAAAAGAAGAAATCCTAATATATTTGCCAAAATCTCCAAGGGCATGATGGACAGAGGCTACAACAGGGACACATGGCAGTTCCACGTGGAAATTAAGGAGCTCAGGCAAGCCTATCAAAAAACAAATGAGGCAAACGTTCGCTCTGGGTCAGAGCCCCATACCTGCCACTTCTATGATGAGCTGCATGCAATTCTAGGCGGGGCCCCTACCACTACCCCACCACTGTCCATGGACACCTGCAAGGGGGGAGTCTCACGCAACAGGGATGAGGATTTTGTGGAGGAGGAAGATGAGGAGGATAGGCACAGCAGGCAAGCGGTGAATCCCTTCTCCCCAGCAGCCAGGAACTGTTCATCACTCTGGAGTCAACACCCTCCCAACCCTCCCAAGACGGGCTCCCAGACCATGAAGCCAGAGAAGGCACCTCTGGTGAGTGTACCTTCGTAAATATAATACAGGGTTTAAAAGCAAGCGTGTTTAATGAGTAATTTGCCCTGAAGACTTGGGATGCATTCGCGGCCAGTACAGCTACTGGAAAAATCTGTTAACGTGTCTGGGGATGGAGAGGAAATCCTCCAGGGACATCTCCATGAAGCTCTCCTGGAGGTACTCCAAAAGCCATTGCAGAAGGTTTCTGGGTAGGGCAGCCTTATTCCATCCTCCATGCCAAGA
Organism: Lepidochelys kempii; assembly: GCF_965140285.1. Taxonomy (NCBI): domain Eukaryota; kingdom Metazoa; phylum Chordata; order Testudines; family Cheloniidae; genus Lepidochelys; species Lepidochelys kempii. Next base: position 95,926,026 of record NC_136388.1, on the reverse strand, counting down.
CACTTTACCACACCAAAGGGACATTCAGAGGTGCCTGTTCATGTTGGGCTGTTCGTGTTTGGCTGACAGAGAACTTCCCTGATACTAGCCCCGTGGTGGGGGTGGTGGGTGGTGAATCAATCATCCCAGAGAATTGGGTGTGTGTGGGGGGGGGTTGGGTTGTGCTGCGCATTCACCCTAAAACCGCAGCCCCTCCTTTTAAATGGCCAACCCAACGGGCTTTGCTTGGTATAGGAAAGGAGGGTGCTGCTGTTTGAAATCATTCCCACATGTTATGAAGGTTGAAGAAGCCAAAACCCTTTGCCTTACAGTGGCTGCCTGCAAGCCAAATTCTGTTGCACAGGCGAACGTGTGTGATCTCTCAGACCAAACTGGCAGACACTCACTATAAGAAGCAAAATGCGACCCTGTACCAAAAGCACATGTGCTATGTAATGTGAATCGCTTGATTCAGTGTGAAATAGTCTTCCCTTTGGTCTCTAAAAATGTATCTTTTTAAACAGTACTCTCCCTTTTTTTCCTCCCGCAGCTGCAAATGTTTCTATGTTCCCCCATCATCTCCGTCCCAGAGGCTAGCGCAGATTAGAAGGCGAAAAAAACGCACTTGCGATGACATGATCTCAGAGCACATGCAGTCCTCCCACACTGAAAGAGCTCAGCAGAATGCCTGGAGGCAAACAATGGCAGAGTCCAGGAAAGCATTAAATGAACGCGAAGAGAGGAGGGAGGAGCACGATGAGAGGAGGCAGGATGCAATGCTGAGGCTAATGGGGGAGCAAACTGACATGCTCAGGCGTCTGGTGGAGCTGCAGGAAAGGCAGCAGGAGCACAGACTGCTGCTGCAGCCCTTGTATAACCGCCTGCCCTCCTCCCCAAGTTCCACATCCTCCTCACCCAGATGCCCAAGAACACGAGCAGGGAGGCTATGGGCACCCAGCCACTCCACCCCAGAGGATTGCCCAAGCAACAGAAGGCTGGCATTCAATAAGTTTTGAACTGTAGTGTGGCCTTGTCCTTCCCTCCTCCCCTCATCCACCGCCCCAGCCAGTGCTTCCCTACTCACCCGCCCCTCTTGGGCTACCTTGAGAGTTTCCCCCCTATTTGAGTGATGAATTAATAAAGAATGCATGATTTTGAAACAATAACGCCTTTATTGCCTCTGAAAGCGGTGATCAAAGGGGGGAGGTCGGTGGCTTACAGGGAAGTAGAGCCAACTAAGGGGGTGGGTTTTCATCAAGGAGAAACAAACAGAACTGTCACACTGTAGTCTGGCCAGTCATGAAACTGGTTTTCAAAGCTTCACTGATGTGCAGAGTGCCCAGCTGTGCTCTTCTAATCACCCTGGTGTCTGGCTGTGTGTAATCGGCTGCCAGGCGATTTGCCTTAACCTGCCACCCCAGCATAAATGTCTCCCCCTTACTCTCACAGATATTGTGGAGCACACAGCAAGCAGCAATAACAATTGGAATATTGGTTTTGCTGAGGTCTAACCTAGTCAGTAAACTGCGTCAGCGCACTTTTAAAATGTCCAAATGAACATTCTACCACCATTCTGCACTTGCTCAGCCTATAGTTGAACTGCTCCTTACTACTGTTCAGGGTGCCTGTGTATGGCTTCATGAGCAATGGCATTAAGGGGTAGGCTGGGTCCCCAAGGATAACTATAGGCATTCCTACATCCCCAAAGGTAATTTTCTGGACCGGGAAGTAAGTTCCTTCCTGCAGCTGTTCAAACAGACCAGAGTTCCTGAAGATGCAAGCGTCATGCACCTTTCCTGGCCATCCCACGTTGATGTCAGTGAAATGTCCCTTGTGATCCACCAGTGCTTGCAGCACCATTGAAAAGTACCCCTTGTGGTTAACGTACTACTGGCTGCCAAGGTGCTCCGGTCCCAAGATAGGGATATGCGTTCCGACTATTGCCCCACCACAATTAGGGAACCCCACTGCAGCAAAGCCATCCACTATGACCTGCACATTTCCCAGAGTCACTACCCTTGATATCAGCAGCTCAGTGATTGCGTTGGCTACTTGGATCACAGCAGCCCTCACAGTAGATTTACCCACTCCAAATTGATTCCCGACAGTGTTGCAAGCTTCCAGAGGGCTATAGCCACTCGCTTCTCAACTGTGAGGGCTGCTCTTATCTTGGTATTCTTGCCTTCAGGGTACAGGAAAGCAAGTCACAAAGTTCCATGAAAGTACCCTTATGCACGTGAAAGTTTTGCAGCCACTGAGAATCATCCCAGACCTGCAACACTATGCGGTCCCACCAGTCTGTGCTTGTTTCCCAGGCCCAGAATTGGCGTTCAATGGCAGGAACCTGCCCCATTACCACCACGATGTCCAAATTGCCAGGGCCCGTGCTTTGAGAGAAGCCTGTGTCCATGTTCTCATCACTCTCGTCACTGCGCTGCTGTCGCCTCCTCACCTGCTTTTGCAGGTTCTGCACATACTGCAGGATAATGCGCAAGGTGTTTACAATGCTCACAACAGCAGCGGTGAGCTGAGCGGGCTCCATGCTTGCCATGGTATGGGGTCTGCAGGAGAGCAGAGTTGCAGCGGAAGCGGAGGATGATGATGGATGCCATGAGAATAGATATTTATACAGAATGACGAGAGGACCTGCGAGGTGGATTCATGGCACCAGGAGAGCAGAGTTGCAGCGGAAGCGGTGGATGACGCCAACATGGAGAAATTTGCTATTGAGACTGAGTTCATTTACAAGAGCAGGAGAGCAGAGCTGCAGCGGATGATGATGGTTAGCAGTCCTACTGCACCGTCTGCTGACGGCAGCACCCAGGACACAACAGCAGCGATGACGGCGAGCTGAGCTGAGCGGGCTCCATGCTTGCCGTGGTATGGCGTCTGCACAGAAAAAAGGTGCGAAATGATTGTCTGCCCTCGCTTTCACGGACGGAGGGGTGACTGACGACATGTACCCAAAACCAGCAGCGACAATGTTTTTGCCCCATCAGGCATTGGGAGCTTAACCCAGAGTTCCAATGGGCAACGGAGACTGCGAGAACTGTGGGATAGCTACCCACGGTGCACCACTCCGTAAGTCCATGCTAGCCATGGTAGTGAGGACGCACTCCGCTGACTTAATGTACTTAGTGGGAACATACACAATCGACTGTATAAAATCGATTTCTAAAAATCAACCTCTATAAAATCGACCTAATTTCGTAGTGTAGACATACCCTGAATGTGCTGAGTTTTCACATTGTTAGCTCTTCACAGCAATGATAATACTTTGGGACTCAAGTCTGCCAGGGGCTGAACTCTGGCTCTGATCCACCAAAGCACTTGAGTACACGCTTAACTTTAAGTACATGAGCAGTCCCACTGAAGTCAACGGTGCTTTGCTAGGTCAGGGCCCAAGAGCTCAGCACCCTGCAGGATCGAGCCCTCTGTTTGTGGTTGCACAGCACCTGGCATAAAGCTCCTGTAAATGGATATGTGCTTTCCTCTACACTAATAATTTCTGCTATACAAACTCACTGCTGTATCCAAGACAGAATAGTAGTTAAAGATGAAATCGAACCCGAACTCTGAGCTCCAAACCTTCCTGAACCTGGGGGGAGGGAGAGATTTGGCAGAGAAACCCAGTTCTTCAAAGTGTCTCTAATGGGCTGAACCCAGAGGTTGCTTCTGAACACTGCCAAACTCACAGGTGTTCAAAATCTGCATCTGACTTTTTACACTTTGGCCCCGCTCTAGCCATCATTAGCTCTTGAAAACTGGAGCAGACAATGAAACAATAAACGTCACTGATGCCCCATTCTATCTTTTCGGGGCCTGTACATGTGAGAGAACCCATCCACCTCTGAAATGCTGCCTTTGTCCTCGTGTCCATCTGTGCAGCCCTCAGTGGACTTCATAGTGTTTACTGGAAGGGTTCCAGTTTTGCCTGGGCACACATCCTCAGCTTGAAAGAAAAAGAGGAAGTCACTGCTGTACTTATGCTTTACTACAAGGCCAGTTTTCACTGTTGCATGAAAGAAAGAAGCTAAGGCAGCACTGAATAAAGGAAAGTAGCTGATATTTTATAAGTCAGACCTGTAACCTGGCCACAATGCTTCTGCCCACGCTGGCCCACCCAAGAATGCCTCTTTGCTTGAGGGGAGCAGTTGGCATAGATCAAGCTCTGCTCATTGTATGCTACTCCCCAGCTGCCACACGAGAAAGCTCTCTACTACCTTTTGCACCATTAGAGTGGCCCTCAGGAGACAGAGCCACAATCAAGGATTTGGCCCCAAGATTTAAGCCACCTCCTACCAATTGCTCTTGGAATTCCTCCCCAACATTTCCTCAGCCAGCTATGAGAAGAGGTTAAAAAGTCTGGTCTCAGTCTGGAACTGAAGATGGCATTTCCCCAGAAATCTCTGCTCATACACAGCATCTGGTTTGCAGGGAGGTTCTGCATTTTACTCTGGGCTGGTTCACTGAGGTGGAAGGAGGTCAAATGATTTGCTTGAGGTCATACAGCAAGTGAATGGCTCAACAATGAGCCTCTTACAGAGGAAGATTCTCATTATAATTAGTGCCAGTGGACATGGAGGATTTGCCCAAGAAAAATAGTATTGTCCAAGACCCAACTGCCATCTCCCCAGCTAGCAAAGGAGAGTTAAAATATCTATTTGCCACACAGACACCTTGATCTTCTGGGCCCGGGAGTGATCAATAGAAAGATGTGCCCACTACTTAACAAGAAGTAATCTAATTTTATAGGAAAGAGAAAGGAGGAAATAGGGAAGCAGACAAAACCTTTAGGTAACCATTCTATTATGCACATGACACTGAGTAACAGTGTAATCCTAGTGTTGCAACCCTTGTCCTTCCTATTGTCTGTTACTCTCTCTCATTGCATAATGCCTGAAATTAGGCTCTGGTCTGCAAACAGATCCCTGCACCCTTTGGCTTCAATGAAGATCTGCATAGGCACATGGATATATCAGCTTGCAGGATCGGCTGTAAACTCTAGTGTTTGTTCTTCAATTGTTTGCAAAGCATTTGACACACGCTAATAAATATAAATAGCCCAGGTGGCTTTGGAAGAGAAGGAGAATCCATTGAAGCCAACGAGAGAAGGGAAAGTTTCACCACTCTGCAAGATGGGCTTTTCTATGTGGTTTCATGATACTCCTGGGCACCCAGACACATAGGAATTTCAATACTAATCTTTCTGAATGTGCAATAATCCTCCAGAAACATGCATTGCCTTCTTGGGGTTTTCAGAAGTCAGCTTGATATAATTAGATTTCCCTAAATAAGAACACAATAATATTATTGTTTGAGAAGCTCCTCTTCTGATGAGATTACGTTAAATCAAAGTCATATTCACAGCATTATTTTGGCCTACTGCAGCCGATTGCCACACCGGCTTAATTTCCTCCTCTACCTCCCTGGCCCATCATTTGGGACATTTTCCTGACGTTTTATTAGAGGGTGAAGGATGTGCACTAAAACAGAGCTTTTCCAATCTGTACTGCCAACAACATTTAAAACGTTTCAAGTTCATACATGTATACGAGAGGCAACAAAGGGAGATGATAATTTTGCCAAATCTTAAAATGATTTAATTTAAAAGGCCTTCCTTATCAGCTATAGAATTACACAGAAAGGTTTCAGTTTATACAGAAATCAGTGAAGACTGAGGCTTGGTCTACAGTTAAAACGTATACTCTCATGTGGAAAAACCACACCCCGGCTGACATTCCTATGCCAACAAACACACCAGTATAGTCACAGCTATCGCATCTCAAGTACATTTCTGTTGGCATAGCTAACATTGCGCAGGTAGGTGGCGTTCCTACACTGGCAGAAAAACTCCTTCTCTCAGTGTAGGCTGTGTCTACGCGGGGCTTATGCCAGCATACCTATGCTAGCATAGGCTCTGTATTGTAGCCATAGGACGAATTTTCATAGTTCCATCCTTGCATAATAGTATTAGACCTAAAAAATATACTTCCCTTTCTGTCTGGAACAGTTTGAGGACAACTATCATTTTGACATAGATACACATGCATAATGAGAATGATACTGAGCTCCTTTGGGAAACACTGAGACCTGCTGATGGAAAATGCTATATAAGAGATAAGTAATATGATTATATACACATGTCTTCACATACACTTATTAGCTATTTAACTAAAAAAAACCTGTAAAATATATTTGACAAGTTTTGCTTAGATATATTAAATCTACTTGACTCAATATCATGAGTGGAGACCTCCCCTTCTTATTCAGAAAAACAATGAGGAATCCAGTGGCACCTTAAAGACTAACAGATTTATTTGGGCATAAGCTTTCGTGGGTAAAAACCCCACTTCTTCAGATGCACGGAAAGCATTGTAAGATAACTCCCTGCTCTTCATGTATTTGTGCCTGTATCTGTAATTTTCACTCCATGCACCTGAAGAAGTGGGTTTTTACCTGCAAAAGCTTATGCCCAAATAAATCTATTGGCCTTTAAGGTGCCACCAGACTCCTTGTTGTTTTTGTGGATACAGACTAACACGGCTACCCCCTGATACTTGATACCTTCTTATTCAGCACTCTGTCTATAAAATAATACCTCTTTAAATTCTTCTTACATAAGGGACCACTGCTGCTTTTGTTGAAACTCATGGCCAAACTCCCATTGATCTAGACCAGTGGTTTTAAACCTGTCATCTGTGGAGCTCTGGGGTTCTATAGACTATGTCTAAAATTTCCAAAATGGTCTGCCTCTTCATTCAAAAATTTTTTAGGGGTCCACAAATAAAACGAGGTTGAAAACCACTGACTTAGACAATAGCACAATCAGGCACTGTGACTCCTAGATATTCCTGCTTCCCAGCATCTGGGAACAGCCTTGGCCGGATCTGCAGCCCCTCTTGCTTCTATAGTGAATACTGACTCACCAGTCCTTGTCTGCACCTTGGTGTGTTCCAGGAACATATTCATTTTCTTTCACCTGTTGATCTCAGTTTGGGTTTGAGGAGGAGGAGGATGGCATAATGCGCAGCAGCACTTTATGATCACTACTTGTGATCGCTCTCCGAGTCAGCTAAAAGCATGGTGTACTATGCCTCTGGAGTCCATATGATTCTCGATCTCATACATTTCAATGAGTCTAAAGACTGCAGACAGTCTTAAAGTGGATGCTGTTACTACACTAATGCCTCCTTTGCTTACAAATCCAGTTTGAATCTGTTCATTCTAGGGAAGAAGATATCTAATAAGAGTAACGTTTGACTTCATTTTGCATTGTGACCATTCATGCTATGGCTGAGATGGTTTAATTGGGGATCGGTCCTGCTTTGAGCAGGGGGTTGGACTAGATGACCTCCTGAGGTCCCTTCCAACCCTGATATTCTTTGATTATATGCCATGAGTGATCAATTCAAATGGATGAGGATCACTCAAAACTCACAAGAATATTTCAGTGTGAGAATGTGAGGAAAAATAGCTGTCTTTCCTGTATTTCATGACAGAATCCAATAGGATCTGATCTGGCTCCCCTTAGCAAAACTTTCACTGTAGTTAATGGGAAAGGAATGCAAGATAGGGTATTTAATGCTTTTGTGTCATTCCTCTGAAACCAATAATATGTGTAGTTCCAGTAAAGTTAGAAACTTCCATTTTGGCTGATGTCATTCTAAGTTGTTTTCTTTTTGCAGCTTAGTCATGACTTTCTAACCACACATTTTAAGTGCTCCACCTCACATTTCCACAGATGCGGTTATTAATAAGGAAGTTGTTAGCGGTGACCAGTTTTAACCGGAGTCCAGAGAATGGTACGAGACTGTCAGCAAATCACAAGAGCTTATGTTACTTCATTCTGTGAAGCCTCTGAATTTCCAGGGAAAAGCTACAAATTCCCTTTTAGTTGATGTTAACGATTATGAAGTTTTGAGGTCCGAATTCTAAGTGGGGTTTTTACCCACAAAAGCTTATGCTCAAATAAATCTGTTTGTCTTTAAGGTGCCACCGGACTCCTTAATATTTTATGAAGCCATTGGATGGTCTTTCTAGCCTATTCCAGTCAATACAGGTTTCTCATCACAATAGTAGACCTAAAGACAGTTAGAAGCAGAGATTCCTGCATCCCACCACAAAAAAATTCCGTTATTAGTTTGAAAATGCCCTTGAGAAAATAACTTCTCTGCCTTGGGAGTCTCTTTTTCAGAGAGGCACGCACAGTTGGTTATTGTCCCTATATTCTCCCGACATCATTAATGCAAATCCCACATGGTCCAGATCCTGCAAATACTACTATGCACACGCTTATAATTGTGAGATGGCCCACTGACTACAATGGGATTACTCGTGGTGGTAAGCCCTGTACTCATTTGCAAGTGTTGGAAGTACCTGTCTCTTGAATGACAAAACCAAAAAAGTGTCTCATGGAGCAGAGGAATACCTACGGAGAGCCTCTCTGTTCATATGATTTATGTCAGCAGTTGGATAAAGAGAAGCAACTAACATTAACTTTTGCTTTGACCAAAGCAACTAAACAGCCTACCTTGCCAAGAGCCCAGTCTGGCAATCAGACCTACATGCGTGGAACCTTCTGTCCAAGTAGAGATGCATAGTCCTTAAAAAAAAGAGGGTGGGGGGGGGTGAGAAAACCTGTATTTGTGCTGGAAATGGCCCACCTTGATTATCATACACATTTTAAAGAGAGTGGTCACTTTGGATGGGCTATTACCAGCAGGAGAGTGAGTTTGTGTGTGGGGGGGGGGCGGAGGGTGAGAAAACCTGGATTTGTGCTGGAAATGGCCCAACTTGATGATCACTTTAGATAAGCTATTACCAGCAGGAGAGTGGGGTGGGAGGAGGTATTGTTTCATGGTCTCTGTGTATATAATGTCGTCTGCAGTTTCCACAGTATGCATCCGATGAAGTGAGCTGTAGCTCACGAAAGCTCATGCTCAAATAAATTGGTTGGTCTCTAAGGTGCCACAAGTACTCCTTTTCTTTTTGCGAATACAGACTAACACGGCTGCTACTCTGAAAATAGTCCTTACTGGAACTTCACATGGGTCGGACCATGTGGATATGATTCTACTGTTCTTACCCAGAAAAAAAACAAACAAACCTCCCCACTATTAAAACGATTCAACACCTTTCTCGTTACAGTTCAGTTTCTTGTCTGCTGACATCAAGTCATTGATTTAGGGCATGTCTGCACTGTATTGACATGCCTGCCCTGCTATACGGTTGCTCGTGTAGCCACTCTATGCCGACGGGAAAGAATTCTCCTGTCGGCATGAAAAAAACATCTCCACGAGCGGTTGTAGCTGTGTTGGTGGAAGAAGCTCTCCCGCCCACATTGCACTGTCTACATTGGCACTTCTTCCGGTGTAACTTATGTCGCTCAGAGGAGTGGGTTTTTTACAAAAGCGGTTGTGTAGACATAGTCTTAGATTTTCCCCTTTTCTTTTGTAGCTGTGAAGAAAATCTCTGTCTAAGGAATAAATTGCATTGTAACAGTGAAGACCCCTTTCGTTAGTTTAAAATGGAGAGCGCTCGCAAAAGCACCAGTGCTGAACAGGTGTAACTTACGGCAAATTTGGCCCAAAGAAAGAGCATGCCTGTGGCTTTAAATAACTTTAACATTGCTCTATTTTTAAAATGTATTTATTGTCATTTCTACAGTTTGGGGCAGAAAACTAGATTTTTAAAAAAAAAATGTTTAAAAATGCAGTTTTGTTGGTGTTGCATTTTATTTTCGATGCCTCACTGAAAGCAGCTGGAGGAAACACAGGCATTTAATATAGGCCAAGCAAAGTTGATGTAGGTTCTAGTTTTAGATTTTAAACGCTGTCAAGCCTTGGGTCCCTCGGAAGAGCCAGAAAGAGTTGTGATTTTGTAACTGACCCGTGGTTTCGATGTATTTTAAAGGGGGAATATTTCTCTCCAGCTTTGTAGGAAAATCAATATCTTGTTTTCAGATGTGTAAATGTAGTCGTCTCTCTAAAGTGCCCTGGTCAGTTTACCACACGTTCAGCAGCTGCTTCTTTCCAGGCTATCCCACGATTCCCAGGCTATGAGGATTGACAAGGCAATGATAAACTAATGTGCCCCCTTAGCTCTGTGCACTGCCCATTGTTCCAGCAGCTGAGACCCTCTGCTTCTATTTGCTTTCTCCCACATACATTATTCAACAGCACAGGAAAAGGCCAAGAACCTCTTTCATTCAGGAATTCTGTATTAAAATAATCAATTTCAAACTGAAGCGGGGAAGGGAGGCTTGCTACAGGCCAGGCCTATTAATAAGCCACCAGTCTCTGGCATTTGCATTGGAATCATGCTACCATGCAGTAATATATTATTATTTTTCTTTTCCTTTTAGAAAAAAGGGGCAAAACAATTGTTGGGGTTTTTTTTTTTCTTTCTTTCTTGGCTAAAATGTTGATGTTTGGATGTTAATGCTTATGATGGAACTGGTGACACACACTACCATGAGAAAGCATCACTTTTCTGATGCTAGAGTGTGTCACCAATTCCATCATAAACCCTTATTTATGAGGGCCTATCTGATAAGAATTCCCTGGGCTAAAACTTGGTTTAGAAGGTCTGGGCTAGAAGGGAAATGTGCAATTTTAAAATCAATCAATGGTTTTGATATTAAAATTTAATTCAAAACTTCTCCTCCCGCCCCCCCCCCCGTTAGCAAGGAGGGAGGAAAAGCCAAATCAGTGATTTTTGAAAGCCATTTTTTAATTATTATTTGCTTTTCATGCTAGAATGTATAATACGTCAAACAAGATATTTAGCAGTGTTAAAGACATACACCTCATGAGATTCAAGTAAGGTATCTTACCCCTGCTAGAAGAGGAACAGGAGAATAAAGACATAAAAACTACTATTCCCTTGGGGCATTGGAGTACTTTGGTTTTATTTTTTTACCACTTTTAGGGAGGGGGGAGACCTGTTTTTTAAAAAAAAGCTGTAAACAAATTGTCACCCTGAAGGCCAGATACACGTGCAACTCCATGAAGGGTCTCCCCACAGGATCAGGCCCTGAACTTTAGAGTCTGCTTTTCCCAGTATTGGCCTATTTAGCTCTCTGGGCCCACTCCTGCACTCATGAGTAAAAACCACCTACCGCACTTAAGTGTTGAACTTTCAACCTTAACTTTTCATTTCCTGATTTGCTTCTCAGCTTTAGCTCTCCATTTTATACCCAGTTTTATAGGGTGCAATTTTTGTTTGATTTTCTGCCAAGGGCCCCACTCTTGATTGAGGCTTCTACGTTCTACTGTAATATAAATTAATATAATGACAATAAAAGAGAGCTCAATCCAATGGCCACTGAAGTCTGACTATTGCCTTCAGTGGGCATTGAAGAGGGACCATAGTCTCTTTCCTATCTTTGTTTTCTCTCTTTTCTGGGGTTTTATCTGCTTAACATATTTTTATAAAGCATCTGTTCATATTTCAGCTTTGCATCCCTGCTGAATGATGCCCAGCATTGTACCAAAGCTACTTGTGCAAAGGTGGGAGCTGACCCCAGTTCTCTGTGATAAAAAGATACCAATTAATCTAAAAAGATAACGTGTATGATACTGTAATTCGACTCATCTGAATGTACAGAATGGAGATTTGGCCAGCCACAAGAAAAGAAATCAGTGGGCTTTTCACCGCAGAAATGAAGATATTGAGGTGGTTAAATGGTAGGACGCTCCATGACAGGAAATGAAATGAGATTGTTGTGAGGAGCCCAATCCCTGGTGCCCCAACTGAGGACAACTGAGGAAGGCTAGGCTAGGCTAGTATGGACATAACCAGAGGAGACCTGAGCATTGTAATGGTAGGATGGCTTGTGCAACGATCATTGAAGAAATCCAAGGGGGAGGCCAAAGACTCAGTACTTGGACCGGTACACTTTAGAGAGACCAATTTGCATGACAGCCAGGCGTACAATCATGAGGTTTGGAAAAACTCTATAAAAGTTGCCAACTCCTAATAGGGAAGTGGCGAAGGAGGAGGAGGAGGAGAAAGACGATGACGACTTTGCACTCCTGCTGCCTCCTCCACTCCAGGATCTCCAGGCATTTCACAAATACTCATTAAAACTCAAAACATCCCTGGGAGGGAAGGCCTATTCCGAGTTTACAGATGCAGAAGCTGAGACACGAGTCATTTAGTGACCTGCCTAACGTTGTTTGATCTTTTGTGTTGGAAATTTGGGGTTCAGGCCTCAGCTGTGGCTGAGCTCTGCTTGGTGCCACTGAAGTATTGGGGGGACAAAGGTGGCTCCCCAATTCAGAGGCTAGTTCAGCTTCCAGTCAGTGCAACTTGGAGCAGGCTCAGTGCAAGGAACCCCAATCTCCGTGGATTGCTGTATAGCAGCAGTGCTCCATTGCGACAAGGGACTTGGAAGGGAGTGGTATAGAGCTGGCTAAACTGGCCTTTGCAGAGAAACTGAAATGTACTTCCTACGTATGCTCCTTTCATGTGTTCAAACTAGGTACCTGATTAGTGCGAGCAAATGCAGTTTGCATTAAGAAGTCTGGTTTTTTATGCACATACACACACAAACCTGGCTGTGAAAAATGTCCAGGCAAAACTTGTGTGTACAGTTTGTGTACGCACAATTTAAGAAGCTGCTTTTGAAAGTTTGAACCTTCAGGTTAATGCAAAGAAGTAATCAAACTCTGCCCCTCCCCCAAACCAAACAACCCCCCCACAGTCTAAGCCCCCCCCCCCAACAACAACACAACTTCACTTTGATGAGAGTTATAAGAGGATTTTTAATCACTGCATTTTAAATGTTACCACTGACACTGCTAGTTAAGTAAGCTACACCTAGTTACACACATCACAGTTCTTACAGGAAAATCCATCAGATCAGTTTGGTTTTGAAAAAAAGACACATTATAAAGGCTAAATATAGATCATGATTTCCATTTAGTGTCTCATTGCTTTAGATGAGCTCAAAATTACTCAGCGAGTGAATAAAAAGTGAACTTTAGTATAAGACCCCGAATGTCCAGCTTCATTAAGATCATTTCTGCTAGGGCAGAAGGAGCACCCTCACAACTATGCCATCTCTTGTTTTTTTACTCCCAGGATTTACGATATTTAAGAGTTTGGTAAGAGGTGTGAATCACTTACTGACCAAACACTAAAGCCTTTCATTGTATCAAGCATTCCCATGGCCTGAACAGCCCACAAACTCACTGTTCCCCATGGAAAGCAAACCGCTCTCTTTTTGCTGCGAATGCTCTCCACACGGTGCGTATGCTGTGTGGGTGTGGGGAGGATGTGAAATCACTACAATTATGCGGCTCAGTGGTTATCTGGCTTAGGTACCTTGTGCAGGGCAATATGGAGGCATAACACTTCCCCTTCCTCCTCGGGACAAGCTACTCACTTTACTGGTCTGAACTCAGTCTATGGGGGTCGCTATTCCCTCTCCCATGCAGTTGGGCAGGAAGTGGGGGGAGCCAGGGCTGCACCCCACAATGCAATCAGCCGGTGCAACTGAGGCAGCGCAGAGAGGGAAATAAAGCTGCCCCAGGTATACAGCTACCACATCTTGCTTCCCCGCAGAACAAAGGGGAAGTGGGGCTAAGTCACACTGCATACCCTGGTCTAACAACACGGTGCCCATTACTTGGAGTTGGTGGTAATGCGTCTCTCTACCTTATCAGCTGGAATTCAAGTTTGCGGTGAAGTTGGAAAAGCTCTTGGAGAGGTGGGCTGCGAGGAGGTCAATGCTTGTAAGTCTTTGGCAAGGCACGCCGTCAGTTTTGATATGTTCTCCAGTGGCCAAATCTGTTCCAGTGTTGCCCCACTGCCTGGCTCCTGGCCATGTCAGACACCTCGCCACAGCAACCTTCTGTCACAAGAGCCACACTCTGGTTTTCATGCCGCTCCAACAGGACACTGAAGAATTCCCATGGAGTTTCTCCAATTAAAAGACAACCACTTTGACCCTCCTATTGATTTCCCTGGGAAACCCCCCCACACATCTGAGGGCAGTAGTAGGTCCTTATTGTTTCTGTGAGGAATCCTGGGCATTCTGTTATCTAGCCCCTTTTATTATTATTGGTTTCATCATAGAACTTGGGGGCCCCAGCTGAGACCGAGGCCCCTTTGGGCTAGGGGCTGGACTACCCCTAGAGAAGAGACAGCACCTGCCCCGAAGAGCTTACAGACTAAACAGACAAGATCGTTTGAGAGCAGGCAGGGAAGAGAGGCTCAGAGAAGCTCATGGTCCCATAGTATTCCTGGCTCTGCCATTGGTCTGCTGAGTTCCAGTTATCTGCCCTGCCTGTCCGCTGGGCCTGACCGATTCAAAGGTGCTCAAAGACCCATTTTCCTCTCACTTCAGAGTTAGCAGTTGAGCCTGGCTAGTGATGCAGTTTAACGCACTTTCTTTCTCTTTTGCTTCGTCTACACTATGAACTAAGGGGTGATTCTCCTGCTTGTAGACACAGACTCATGGTTGTTCTCCTTGAGCTAGCGTGAGTCAGGGGCAGCAGAACGGGGGTGCCAGCAGGCCATGGCCCCCTCCCAATTTTAATTGGTTGTAAGGGCGAGTGACAGGGGGAGAGGGCGGAGATAAGCGAGCAGGAGGCGGGGTCTCAGGGGAAGGGGTGGGGTCACAGGGAGGCTAGCTCGCGTGAGTATGCATATACAAGCAGGGGAATCACACCGCTAGCTCATAGTGTCAACGTAGCCTTAAAGATTGTATATAACTTAGCCCTATTGCTCCAAATGGGTTTGTGCCTTCCAAGCCTGGCCTTTCTTTTCAAGAATAACATTTCTGCTTACCACGGCTTTTCCCCTGCTGACTCATCTTTTAGCCTTAGGGAGACAGGAAATACTTATCCTAAAACTGTCCCAAGCCCTACCTTTGCCCACGTTCCTTTATAGTTACAAACCTCCGTGTCTAAACTGAGCTCCCAAACAGCATTAAGTCTCTCAGATGGACGTGGATTAACTAACCAGAGTTAGCCCCAAAATATTTCTAGTCTGAGTTAACTACAGACCACTTACAAAGCAAATATTTTGAAGATTTGGAAACCTATGAATTGTGATGCCAGAAGGCATTGGGCCATTGAGTCTTGTTTCCAGCCTCTAACATCTACCTGATGCTTCCGAGGAAGGGATCCTCCCGTGAAACACCCAAATTGCAATTTGATTAACGGTAGAGAGAGAGGGGAAGGGAAATTTTCTTCCTGATTCTACCTACTAATTAGCTCGTAACTTAAAGGAATGATAAACCTTGTGACTTTTTAAAATCTGTTGCATATTGTTGAACAGATTTTTCTCTCTCACTTTGATATCAATCCACAGTAACCCCACGGAAGTCACTTAGACTCGATGCCGGTATAAATGAGAGCAGGATCTAGCCCTGTAAAGGCAAAATATACAATTCATACTCATGGCAATATTTACCTTGTTTTAGAATCTTGCTTTGCTCTGTGCTTCAATGATTGCTCATTGCTATACCTTTGAAGTAATTCCTTTTTATTTTTCAGCATGTGAACTTTCTTCTGCAATTTATAATCAGAGTTTGAAGGAGCTGGCATATAATAATATACCAGCAACCTCCTTCTGCTGTTTTGCTCACCAATGGAGCAGAGGGAACTTGACAATTGTTCAGAGCAAGTTACACTTTGGGGACAGTACAAGTTGGTAGAGGGAGCACCAGAGATGAGGAAAGTAACCAACACCGCAGGATGGGAGAAGGACGAGAAGCAACCAGAACGGAGACAAAAAAGCATGTGGTCAAAGAGAGAAAGATCAAAGTCCTACATATGAGCCCCATCTGACAAGGAGTTGAACTCCTTCCGGGACATGCAAAGTGCTCTCAACTACCGTTGATACTCAGGGGTGCTCAGCAAGTGAGGGCAGAACATTCCTGAGCTGTGCTGACTGCAGAGATCACCAGTGACCGTGCACAGATACCTTGGTGCTGTGAGGTGCTGTATAAACTATACGCGCTGCGTTTGTTTAAAAACAGCCATATGAGAGAGACAAGGCGGGTGAGGTGATGTCTTTTATTGGACCAACTTCTGTTGGTGAGGGAGACACGCTTTCCAGCTACACAGAGCGTTTCATTTCTATAAAAGGTCAAAACAAAATAGTTTCAGAATCGGGACAATTGGGGACAAAACAAACGTTTTGAAATCTTGGCCTTTCCCACGGGACGGATGTTCCATGTTTCAACTGGCACCACTTTTCACATTAATGTCGTTCATTGTATTTTGGTTAGGAGCAGCATTATAAATAGAAACTCACATGATCTATCACGTCAATGAGGTAGCCCCACAAGCGGTTACATCCTACAGGCCCAACCCCAAAAGGTACCAACTCCTGTTCAAGCTATCCAGTGGGAGTGGACGGTGCCCAGCGCTTCATAGGACACATCCTTGCCAGTAGTAGAGTGAGCTATCGTAATATCACATCCTTGCTGCTAGGACGGCTCTGGTGACAAGCTGACCACCCTCTGCTCCGACTGCCTCTCCCTGGGAATTGAGAGCCCTGGGCAGGATCTGGCCCCTAGGGTACACAGCTCTGTTTCACAGTGTGAGTTGTTTAAAATGGGATAGTGAGCCCTAGTGATGGAATAGTGCTAATGCTATGGGATGCCCTCATCATGCATCTAGAGAACTGTGGTCTCTCCAAGTTGAAGGTAACAGGGCATTTTCCTCTGCCATTAAGATCCCCCACACATCCTAGATGAGCACATTCATGAGCTCCTATTATCATCAGCGGGAGGGGGAAGGGGAGAGTCCACGTCTGTACGTGTTTTCTGTGCTAATCTGAGAGCTGGACCAAATCCCAGTACTTGGGTCACTTGTACACAGAGTTCTCATTGTGAATAAGGGGTAAAATGGCAGCCTCTCAGTTGCACTTTGAAACTATGCATTTTTTAAAACTTGTGTATGCATAAGCCTCTTATTTAATGAATGACTCCCTTTGTATTTACATGTTCCACCATCCACGGAACAAATAGGGTTTAGTCGTTTGAGAGTGAAAACTTCGCGTCCTCAAGGGAGAGGAGAAAAAAAGAAAAAGTAACAGCTATTTTATGGAGGTGGTAAAAATGGATTAGTCTCTCGGTTTCCCGGATCGTACCCATCCTGCCGTGGATGCAGATATACTGGCTTTGAAAAACAAACAAACAAACCAACCAACCCTTAGCTTTCCAAAACAACCTTATAGAGACAGCCAGGAAATATTGCCATGTAAAGTGTAACCAAAAATGAACTGAAATCATGTTAATTCAGATCAGAAAGTTGACAGGAAAAGTTGCATGGGTTATTTTAGACAGCTCTATGTCACTATCTAAATTAAAACGGTTTTATCAGACATGGCTGCCTCAGAATCTATTCCTTATGTTGTTTTTTCCTTCCCCGTTTAAATGCATTTGGCATTGTTTGTATTTATTTATTATTTCATGGATTTCACACGTGACAGGAGTCATTTAAAAAGGGATCCAGAGCCAAAGACAGGAATACACCTAAAGCGGCAGTTTTAAGTTGTCATGATTTCCAAATGGAAATAGTTATAAATTAGTTCTGGGGCTCTCTGACTCATTTATAAGAGTGGCTTAAGAAACTCTTCAATATTAATTAGTAGCCTGTGAATTCAGTCTATGCAATTATGAGATGACAGTTCTTTGAGTATGAAAGAGCTAACTTATCATATTTTTGAATTCACCATCTAGAAGCTTGAATATTTTTGTATTTCCATATTTCTCAAGTAGCACTTAATTTAATCTCAGCCCCATTTCTTTCAATAAACCATTGTTGCATCTCTTAAGCAGCACAGCTTCCTCCTCTAACTCATCTCCCCGTGAAATTGGTTTAATGAAGCAGAAAGGTATGAAGCATTAACAACACTGGAATTCATGTGGTAGCACTTCATTTTTCAGAGGCACTCACATTTCCTACCTAATTTATAAAATCAGCACACAAATGATTTTTATCACAGCCATTACATCAGTATAAATTACTGCCTTTTCTATAACACGGCAGTTAGTCAAACTGTTGAAATGATATCTATTAGTCATGAAGGGGAGGGGGAAAAACCTGTAGGAAAGATTTAGTGTAAAATGAGGACTGATAGCAGCCTTATTGAAACACTAATATTAATTTACCATAATGAACCCAGATGGAGTATATTTTTGCAAATGAACATTAAACACCACACAAAGTAAAGCAAATGGGTCAATTTGTTATGGACCGAAGGCAAGTCAGCAAACAAAACTATGCAGTATGACAGGCAGCCAATGATGCAATCAGTCAATAGTTCCCCATGTCCAGCAAGGCCCAGCCATCGTCCCACACTCTTCCCAGGTTTCTATATTTGTCTCATTGTCCTGTCTCCGTCATTTGGTTTGTGTGCACTGCAGCTCCTTCAAGTCATATTTATCCTCCTGTGTCTTTCTCGTGGACTCTTACCAGCTGGCATCCTCACTGTTCTTATTTCCGTCCAGGCTAACGAGAGTCGGCTGACTGCCACCCATGTTGCTAGACAGCAACAAATCACATGCCACTAACTGGGGGGGGGGAAGAGCTTTGATTGATGTCCTCTGCTTTCTAAATGGTCAACACAGGGCCCAAGCTGTTCTCTCAGAACCTGAATCGTGGCGCGTTACGTGGAGCATGTAGAAAAATACCTGTTAACACCACACATGGACACGTCTCATTTTGAAAATACCTGCCTCTTCAGTGCTCCCCCAGAGAGGTCCATCCTTGACCACCTGATCCTCTGCTTCTCCTACAAGTTTCTCCAGGCTCTTTCCTTGCCACCACTTCATGCATGAGTCCCTCCTCAAACTATTCTGTAAATTCACCAGCATCGCCTTTCTCAGATCCCTCCCTCAAGGCCTGCCTTTACCATGATGCCTACTGACCGCCCACCATGACAGCCACCTGATAATGGCCAGACAGAGGGCCAGCAAGGTAAACTGAATTCTCTCAGAACCATCAGAAGGAGGGATAGCTCAGTGGTTTGAGCATTGGCCTGCTAAAACCCAGGGCTGTGAGTTCAATCCTTGAGGGGGCCATTTAGGGATCTGGGGCAAAAATTGGGGATTGGTCCTGCTTCAAGCAGGGGGTTGGACTAGATGACCTCCTGAGGTCCCTTCCAACCCTAACCTTCTATGATTCTAATGCATGCATAGCTGCTCTGTGGTCTGACTGCTCTTACACCCACTTGTTGCATCGAATCTTATTGTAAACTCCAACCGTATTGTAAGCTCCAAGGGGCAGCGACCATACCTTCTGCTGCATGTTTGCATAGCACCTAGGACAATGGGGCTGTGGTCTGCCTGGGCCCCTTGGGGGTGCTATGGTTATTAAAGATATTAAATAATTAACAACCACAACAAAACCCATGAACCGCAAAACATGCAGGCCGTGTGCAGTTCAGCCAAATTACCCCTGCTGTGTCTGAACCTTAATGTTCCATGTCCTGACTTTTGTGATCTTAACTGGCTAGCTTTTTTCACTGCCATAACATAGGGGCTTTTTGCACGGATCTCTCTATCCTCCAATATATGTAGCACGGGCATAGAAGTGGCTACTGATGGCACCTGGTGGCTAAAGCAGAGAAATGCCTGGAAATATGAACAAGAAAGATGAAGCCGGGAATAAAAGAGCATGGAAGATAAAACCAGGAGTTAGCAAAATAGCTTCTTGCCGTCGTGAACACTGGAAATAAAAGAAATGTTGCTACTGGGAGAATAGTGAAAAGTCTTACAAAGCTGTTTGTCTGATGCGTTGGATAAGATGATGCCATTATGCCTGCTCCTTCCCCCAACAGGCATGCAAAAGAGGGGAGAGGACACATGACGTCTATTTCCTTTATATTCCCCCTCTTTCTCTGTGGCAGTATATGTTGGGATCCTGGTATTAGCAGCCCTGCTCTCTGCAAGGGAGAAGATGTGCCATTGTGTCAAGGGGCTGTCGCTCCTGTCCCACTAGGCACTGATCTGCAGGGATACTTGTCCATTGGCGATAGCGGTTGCTGCACCTTCACCAAAGATGTTACAGCTTCTGTTACTAACCTGCCACAATTGAGTCCATTGGCTCTGCCCAGGGAGACCAACTCCTGTCCAGTTTGCAGAAGGGGTCCATGGCCCCCCGTCAATGACTGTTTCTGGGGTAGCACAGCAAATGGAAGATGCATTTTGATTCGAGGAAGCTTTTCTTAAATTTCGTCCTAGATATTCCCCTCAAGAACCTCAGGAGTGAGCAGCGGGAGACACAGACCAATCCTGCAGATTTGCTGTTAGGTTGCAACAGATCCCAGAGCTCCACTTCGCTTTTACTTCCTCTTGCAGGCCCACAGGCAGCGGGATGGCAGACACAGGCTCCTACAGACTCCTTCAAGCACAAGTCCAGCTCCAGACAGCCATCAATATGGCATTGCAAAATGCTGACTTGAGCAGAATTAATGGGATTACTCTCTTACCTGAGCTAGAGGTAGAGTTTGGACCTGGGCCTGTCAGCACCACAGCACAGATCTCTACCCGCTTGAGCACAAAGAGTGACCATCAGCTGGTAGCAGTAACAGGTTGCTATCCTTTAGTGGACCAGCCAATAGAGGACCACGACACAGTTACACTAACTTGTTCGCTAGCTTTGCCTATGCCCCCACCTGCCAAGCCTGGGAGACCCAAACATGTCTGGGTTCAAGGATGCCAGAAGGCATGGAGGGTGCTACTGCTTAGTACTTGAAGGACTCTTGAGCATTCTCTCCTCTCTGACAAACCTGGGCACAGTTTGGGGGGATTTCCACAATTTTCTAGTGGCATTTTTTTTTTTTTAAAAAAAGAACCAGATATGGCCCTGGGTGCAATCAGTGCTCGGGGACAGAGATACCATCTGGCCAGAATCAGATTCCCAGTCCCAATCCTACTTACATGGAAGAGTAAAAATTGCACAGGCATAAGCTCCCACAAACCCTGTTGCTCCTTAAAGAGGATTCCAAGGCCCTTCAGTCGCAGCAAACTATGGGGAAGTCAGGGTGGTTTCACAAGTGCAGATAAGCTAATCGGACTCTCATAATCTGATGTATAAGGGTGACGTGATTAAGGGATGGCAGAGGGCTCTGGGCATAATCAGGCCAGGTCTACACTACAGACCTATATCGGTAGAGCTACCTTTTTTTCCCACACCCCCAAGCAACATTGTCATACCAGCCTCACCCCGCCCGTGTAGACAGAGCTATGTCAATAGGAGCGCTTCTCCCACCGAAATAGCTACTGCCTCTCGGGGAGGTGGATTAACTACGCCGTCGGGAGAAGTTCGCCCATCAGCATAGTAGCATCTTCAGTAAAGCGCTACAGCCATTCAGTTGCACCACTGTAACGCTGTAGGTGAAGACATGCCTCTGATGACACACAGTATTTGTTATGGAGAAGAGGTATTACCGGAGGCATATTCCGAGTAGAGAGATGGAATCGAGAGAGAGAGAGAAACAATTAGTAGCTGGAGAAGAAACACAGTACAGGGTATCTTAAATTTTCCTTTCCAGGCTAAATACTTGGTTTTGTAGTCTGACCACATACCTCTTTCCAGGCAAGGTCTGATTCTGACACCCTGGTTCAGGCCAAGGACCACTTTGTACCAGGAGTTCTATTAACGTTCCAAATGAGGCAGGTCTATTGCCAGAGTTGGTAACATTCGACCCGAGTAATTGGCTCCAGTGCAAAATCCATGATTTCCAACCTCTCTCGGACATAGGGGAACTCTTCCTAGACGAGATGCTAAGACCTCTGCATGGAGACTTTACCTCCTCTGGGTATTACATCATCCTCACACAACTTACTTCTCCGTCCCTTTGGTGCAATCTTTGGTTACCAAGGTCCTAAATGTGAGTAAGGGAGGGATGGGCCCTGACCACAGAGCTCTTGTATGCATGGTGCCAAATCAGACAGGGCTTCCAGGACACATTCTTTGTCCCCCCACCCCTCCACACACTCTCTTTTCAACTTTTTCTTTTTTATAAGTGTGTGTGTGGGGGGGGGAGTAATTCAGTCACACACAGACCAATCCTGCTGCTATTGAAGTCTTTGGAAAAACTCCTGTTGACTTTAATGGGGCCAGTATCAGACCCTAAATATGTGTTACTGATATAATGTTATAAGGCAATAAAAATGGACAAAAGCTAATCAATATCAAATGTAATTCCATTATTTCTCATTAACTTTGGTCCTCCGTTAACATCAATAGGCAGAACAAAGAGTCTTTATGTTGGTGCCACAACTTAACAATGCTTAAATATGGGGCCCAATTCTGCAGCATGTTCAGGCCCTTTTGTCCTAGTGAAGTAGCCAGTTTAGCTGGCGACTGAGGGATTCCTCTCCCTTGGCTCGCAGAGTCCTGGGAGTAGGCCTTAAGCCATCCCACTCTGGGCTGCTGACATAGGGGACCTGGCTGGGAATGTACCCAGGCACTCCTGTGATCCCTGGATGCCATAAGGGCCCCTTCCGACTGTTGGCAGCCATCTTAAGTCTGTTCTAATCTAGGCTGGAGACTGATCTGGTGCCAGGACATGCTGAGCACTCCTTGGCCACACCCAGCCATCTGTCCCATGAACCTTTGTTTGAAAGTGTGAAATTATATGATCTTTATTATGTATTTGAAACCCCAACAGCAATCAGGGCTGCAGTGTGCTGGACACTCTTCAAACAAATAATAAGGGACATCCTCTGCCCCAAGGAGCATACATAGGCATGAGAGATAAAATTCGGGAGGATGCAGAGTCAACAGATGAGTGCCAGAGCCAGGAACAGAACCCAGTACAGTTCCCCATTCATGAGAGCACCAGCTCATAGAAAACTGAAGAGACACATTTCAAGTTCTGGGAGGAAAAAACTAACCACCGACCGTGGAAAAGCTTGCAATATGAAATCCCTGAAGAGTAAGGAAAAAAAGCAAAATGTATGTCTGCCAACTAGCCTTAAAGGTTGTCAGCAGATTAAGGTGAGGTGTTTTCAAATGGAATCAAGTGTCTTGTAGCATGTCAAACAAATGGTTGTACATCTCTTGTATAAACAGTAAGGCAGAAAAGCTAAGTCTAACTTTCCTAGGGTCTATTCAGAGTCTCTCACGTACCGTATCTGCAGCTGTTGAAAACGGAGCCAAATTAACAGGCAGATGAAGATCTCGACAAGTAGAACTCACATAGTGTAAAAGAAGAAATAACAAGCGCGTAGAGTAAACCAGAAGCATTTGCCTTCCAGCTCTTCCCTGGACCTATTTTAAAAGGCTGTGCTATACGTGGCATTTTCCACGGCAAAAGACACTAACGTCTGTGGGATGTTTTAACAGCTTGTCATTATCCAAGAAATGTCGCCAGCTCATCACATACCCCGAAACCAGCAGAGACATAGGGTTCAGTTTAAAGGCAATGAGGCATCAGTTCTGTAACTGTCTCAGTTTTCTGCTAAACATGTCACAAGGTTTGTCCATTGTCAGATCCTGCACTAAAGCATCCAGAAAAATGTCTACCAATTATATAGTGGTATATAACCCCCGGTCCCCGCCCACGCAACCTCCACACTCTGGAGAGAAATGTCTAATGCAGCCTTTCTCCTTGTCAATTTTTAATTCTGACAATGTTATTTTAGGGTTACTGATGAAATTTTGTATGAAAGAGGGTATTGATTCACTCATCACAAAGAATTGCATGAACTCTGCATACAGATGTAAGAAAAATAAACCATTTTGCAAGTTAAGTTCTGGACCTTTCAGACTTGAGGAGATCCCTTGTATACCTAAATCCAGGAGAGAATGCATTGGAAACTCCCTTTCACAGAATTAGGAGCACCATTATGAAAACACACCCTGTAATTCAAAGAAGCTGGGACTGGATGATGGATCACTCGATAAATTGCCCTGTTCTGTTCGCTCCTGCTGAAGTGTCCATCATTGGCCACTATTGGAAGACAGGATACTGGGATAGATGGACCATAGGTTTGACCAGTTATGGCTGTTGTTATGACTTTGCAGAACACAGTTTGTAATAATATTAATGAGTGGGTATGTTCAGCAGCTATGGACATAAACTTTGAAAAAGCCTTTTCATCTTCTTTGAAAAACTCTGCTATAAGAACGAGACTCACCGACACTGATACCCTACCCTCTTCTACCCAATAAACCCTACAAAAAAGGGAAATTAATAGAATCTAAAAAAAATCCCGACTCCAAGAAGAGTTTTTACCCCAAAAGGGGAGAAGTGCCCGAGACTCCAATGAAATCCACTAGGGACTTTGATATTTTTCACGAAAAGACACCAGATACAATAGTGATGGGCAGCAGGATAAAACACTGAGATAAATAGGTAGACAGACAGCTGAAGCTTGAGTTAAAAAAAAAAAAAGTGTTTTATTGTCTTTTGGGAATAGTCAAACTAAACGTTCATTGCCTTTACCTTTTTGTGTAAATAACTTCCTTTTCCCGGGGTGTTAAACTTTAAAATGCATGGTAGCATTCTCAGCAATAGTCCTACCACCGGCGATTAAAGGTGAAATCAGTCACAGAGGGGCAGCCTACTGCTGCTTCACCAGTGCTGTGGCTCTAATCTCTCTCCGAGAGACTAAAGATCATAACTGATTTACTTCTCTTCCCTGGGGAACAATTTTCTGTAGCCTGAAGCAATCAAGAGACAGACTGAATTGGCTTTGATACCCATCTGCCCTAGGGGGAAAGAGACCATGAAAAGTTGCTAGGTTGTTGCTTCATTATATTTGTAATTAAATAAAACTATGACAAATCTGACAGGCAGATTTTCCAATGATACCAGTTGGATGGGTTTTAAAACTCTTCCCATTTACTGTAATTGACATACAGTGGTGATTCCCAAACAGGGAGGAAGGATATTTTTCAAAATAAAATCAATTATCTGTTCTCTGTAAGAAGAATTTATCAGTAACCCATTAATCAAACACCTTTAATTTCCCCACTAATCAAAGAAGGTGAAGACTATCTTTTAAAAGATGTCATTTTGCAGCATTGGGTAAACAGGGTTTGGTCTGATTATATTTTCCCTTAATTGTGGATCCTTCTAGCCTAAGATTTCAGGAACTCTTAGCACCCAATATCAACTTTTTTTGCTGAAATGGTTTTAATATAAATGAAAAAAACATTTAAATGTAAAATTTAAAAGTATGCAGATTATCGCGGAAGGAGAGTGTGGGACATTGAATTGATTTTAAAATACATTATTAATAAGAATATATTATAAATCCATGCAGGTTAGTTAGTAAGTTTTATGTTATACCCAAAGGAGGTGGCAAATTTTGCTTTGATCTCAATTTAATGCAGTCCCAGTGAACTTAATAGAGTTGCATAAGGTATCAATCAGGACAGAATCTTCACCTAAAAGTCAGTTCAATTTTCCTTTTAAACTTTGTGTTTTCTAAAGGCCTCAGGGCTCTTGGTTGCTCTTAGTACAGTGATTTCAAATGTGTCCTTCCCTTCTTCGCAAAATATCCTGACATAAAGCACTGTTATATGGTTTTATATAAAAGACTAGACAGCTCATTTCTGGTCCCGTGCTATACTGTGTTAGGACCAACAGAAAACTTTTTGTGGTACATATGCTTAGTCAATAACTCGTCTCTTCGTTATCACCTTTCACATACCAATGTGGGAAGCTTAACATTGAAATTCCAGGCATGGTGGTTGTTTTTTTTCCTTTTCGAAATAACCTATGTTTTTGTTGTCCGGTTATGTCACCAGAGGATGACATCTGACATCATCAGAGAAAGAGGCTCAACTGAAGGAAACTTTCTACTGCTCCTGCTAAGCACCTAACATTTTCAAAGCAAGGTTCAAACATTCCAGAGGTGTAGAGCAGGGTTGTTTATCCCCATTTTACAGATGGAAAAACTGAAACACTGAGATTAACAGCTACATTTTCAAACACAGCCATTGATTTTGATGCCTAACTTGAGACATCTTGGGTTTTATTTTCAGAGGTGCTGAGCACTGCTCACAGCTCCTACTATTTCAACCAGATTTGGGGGTGCTTAGCACCTCTGAAAATATGAGCACCTGAAATCAATGTCCTAATATGAGCATCTGAAATCACTGATTACTTTGGCAATGCAGGTCTCCTTGCGCATATAAATAGCTTAATTCTTTGTCACACCCACCATCAGCAGCAAGAAACTGAGTTATGTTTGTCATTGGCATAAGAGATGGCAGAAATACTTCCAGTTCATTGGCCCAGATTCCCTGGTGCACTCAGTCACAGCATGGGGCACAAAGGAGATCATTATGGCTTTCTGATTCTGAAATCCAAGCTTCAGTTTAGAGCAGCCCCGGGGCATCTGAGCATCTACATAAAGCACATTTACACACACTGCTGATTGTTGGAGATGCTGCCAGACACCAGCTAGTCTGTGCTGCATAGTTTTTTAAGTGGTCACAAGTTACAAAAATATTAGTGCAAGATACACAAAAGTCTTTCCCTAGTTCTGCAAACAAAGATCTGCCTCTCTCCACAAATCAGTTGCCTGGAATTAGTAGATTTCCTGATTCTGAAGTCCAAGCTTCAGTTTACAGCAGCCTGGAGCATCCAAATATCTACGTGCAGCAGATTTGCAAATGCTGGTAATTGCTGGAGATGCTGACATGCGTGATTAAGAACAGTCTAACTGCCTAACAGGGACTCTCTTAAAAATGCACTTCAGGCTAATATTTCTGATATAGAAAGTCATGTCGTAAAAGAACATCTACCGTGTTATTTTATACTGAGACGTGAGCGGTCGTAATAAATTCCAAAGCTTTTTAATCAGGCTTCCTAACTAATGTTTCTTATATTAAAATAGCAATTTTTTAATTCCTGATTTTTCCTATTTCTCATCTGCGCCTGCTTTTATTGAGATAGCCACAGGCTGTAATAAGACGGCCATGGTGTGTCAAGCCTCTCTGTACAAAGGAAGGTCTGTCTAAGCCGGCTACTCATCCACATGACATGATAGCTCCCCTTTCCTCCTTAGCCTTACTTTCCCAGAGCGGTGACAGAAACCACATTGCAGGACTGTCAAGATCCAGAAAACTGATTGCTAAATGCTAATTACCTTGATTATGTTTCCCATCCTAAATGGAGACACAGGCTCCAAGTTCCCAGCTCCTCTCTAGCTCGTTAAATCAACACATGGAGCTTAAAACATACCTGCTATTCTCAGAGCCCATCGTTGAGGTCCTGACTCAAAATTATGGGATTTTTGCCTGAGTGCAGAATTATGCCCTTGATCAGTTCTTAAAACTCACAAAGAAGTTTTCCACTGGCTTGAAAACAGCAGTCTGAAGCCTTTCCTGCTCTATTTGATGAAGAGTATTTTAACATAGGTGATCTTGTTTCTTCAGCAGAAATGGCAATAATCACTTTGACTGAAAAATGTCAAACCAGACTTTACTAAGTACTAATGTATCATATTGTAGGGGACAATTCTGCTCTGGCAAGGCAATGGGTTTGGGGCCAGTTAAGGGCTCTCAGCAGTACAAGATCCAGCACCATATGATCCAAAAGATCTTTGTCTTCTCTAGCATCCAAGGACCAAGCTCTGCTCTCATTTCTTCTGGATTTACACCATCATAATAACAGAGCATGATAACTCCATAAGTCTATGGAGGCAGCACTGTCTAGTGGGTAGTGCACTAGGCTTCCTGAGGTCTACTCCCAGCTCTGCCACTGGCCTGCTGGGTGACCTTGGCCTAGTCACAGCGCCTCTTTGCCTCAGTTTCCCCATCTGTAAAAATAGGGATAATGACACCCACCACCTTTGTGAAGCGCTTTGAGAGCTACTGGTGACAATGCTAAGTAAGAATCAGGCATGCTTATTTGGTAGCTGATACTCTGTTAACCCTTGATTTGCACTTAGGATAAATCAAGAATAATCACATGTATTTTTGTTTGTAGACAAAATTAGTTCTAATATTGGTTTCTGCCATGCACCCCTGGGAGGCCAAATTCACCCTTCCCTGCAGGGTGACCTGATGTCCCAATTTTATAGGGACAGTCCTGATATTTGGGGCTTTGTCTTATATAGGTGCCTATTACCCCCAACCCTCATCCCGATTTTTCACACTTGCTGTCTGGTCACCCTGACTCCCTCACTCTGTGTAACCCTTTTGATTTTAAAGGGACAGCCGTTTTAACTCTTTTTTTCCCCAGAACTCTCCTTTTTAAAATTAAACATCTTTGCTTCTAATGCAACAAAGGGCTTTCTAGTTCGCTGGCAATGAATAAGCCATACTACAGAGGTGGGCTTTTTGTGTGGGGAAGGGAGTAATTTTTATCTAGTTCTGTTACTTAGCTGATTTTTGAAGAAGGAAAATTATTATTATTTTTACAGAGAAGAATAAAAAATTATCACCATAAAATGCTCTAATTTTCTTTTCCTTTAAACTCATTTTTCTAAAGAAGATAAAGAACAATTTTAAAAAGCCCTATTACATTGCAGAACATGTAATTCTATCGCTTCCCTTCTGTTGTTACCTATTACTCACCAGGTGAAAGCAAAATGATTTCACAGCCCTCAGTCTATCATTAACCCACTTAGGAAACGAGCCCAGAGGGTAAAAACACCAGTTGCCAGTCTACACTGGACATCTCCCACTGCAAGCACTGGTGCTGTATCAACAAGGGTAGAATCTTAGAAATTCTTCAGTGCAGACAGGGCCTAGCAGCACAGGCAACACCCTGCCTGCAAGGCAAGACCTTTGCTACAAGCTTGGTTTGCAGAGAAGGCCATTTTGGTGTTGCTGGGAGGACTAATTTATCATGAGAGATAGGCCCCAACAAAAACTGAAAAGGGGCGTGGGTGTCGAAATCTGGACGTAGATCTGGATCCCAAAACCTGGATTTTGTCCATAGCCCCACCTTTTAAACAGCTCTGAACACCCCCACACTTTGGGATGTCAGGAATCTGGATCTGGATCTTGCAGTCTAAGGGCTGAGCACCCTGAGGCAAAGGCTGTGTCTACTTATGGCTATTTCAGCATTAACTAGCAACAGCTCTCCTGCAGTTCTACAACAGCCAGAGTCAGGCGGCAGAGGTGATGCGAAGGGGGTTGGGGGGGGGGGGGCGACATAAGATGAATATTTACTAAAGTAAAATTTTTTTCCCTTCACGAGATAAGATGTCAAGAAACACTGTAAATACCAGAGGTTTGTTCGTGATAAATCATTAGTTTTATAGTAGTGCTTTGGCATCAGAGCGTGTAATACTGCTTGCTTTCTTAGTGGCATAGAAACACAAGAGTCTGCCTATAAACATCTGTGTATTTCTATATTTTCTGTCTACACTATAGACCTATAATTTATTAACACCAAAAACTAATGATCCACCTCGGAAAGATAAAACAGGGAGATAAGAAAGTTGTCATGTTCTTTTTACCTGCTGCCAAAAGGTAGGGACCACCTGTCGGCTTGAATTTCCCTTGCAAATTTTCTGGAGCTGCAATACGGAGACTGCACTGTTGGTGCCTGCTTTCTCTCTGATTAGCCATCATTTGGGACCACTGTTCAACGGATGGAGCAAATGACTGCAATGAGCCGGCATTTTCCACCTCCCTAGAAGATGGCTCCTTAGAATAATCTCCCAATGCAACAGAAATGCAGTTTATTTCTCCCCCTCCCCGCCACTGAAGAACAGAAGAATTTGTAACACTGGGTTTTATTTCGCATCACATCCAGGGAGGAGGACATGGCATTGCTGGAGGATCTCGGGAAAAGATTAGAAATGGGCCAAGTTAGGTGGCCTGGATCAAGAATCTGTTTTTTCAGCGTGTGTTAGAAATGTCCTGCTATTATTGGGACAGGGTTTTGTTGCTGGGTTTTTTGGTGCCACGCTCTAAAGCCCTGCCCGAAGGAAGAATAGCAGAAATGAAGGACCGATGGTCAGATCAAATATGGCACAGCCTTTGTTCCTGCATTTTCTAGAGATAGCAACATTTTCAGTGGTGGATAAAGCAATGCCCACGTATCCAGTCAGTAAGGCCCTGGGTGAAGTTGGGTCAAGGAGTGCTTTACAGAGATGAGGTTACTACGGTGATTACAGGGTGCTATATGGATGGGAGGGTAATTACAAACCAACAGCAGCTGCCCTCTCTTTTCCCTCTCTCTCTGACACCCTGGGAAGCTACCGGTTCAGAATGCCATTGCCTGTAATGGGCTGGGACCCAGGCACCACCTGGCCACCACTCTGGAAGAGCTCTTGGGTATGCCAGGCAACCAGGCCTGCTGTTGTTCCTCACTTGATATCATGCCCTCCTCGATTGATTTTCCTGATATAACCCTACCCCTTCTGCTCCTGACTTGTACACGTTCTTCAGTGTGCATCCCCTCTGAATCTGGCCCCAGGCCCTGCTAAAAGACACTGCGAAAGCCTGCCAAAGAGCTCGGAGTATTTTAACATTCTTCTCCTTTACCTGTTTTGTTTGCACAGGTGAGTCGCCCAGTCCTTGGAAAATGAGAAGAGAGAGCTTTCCGGGGGTCGAGGGGCTTTGCCAACTGTTTTGTTTAAGAGGAAGCAATTAAGCCTGAGCTTGAACTCACTGGAGTTGAGTCACCGAGGAAGTCACAATAGGTCTAATGAAACTAAACAAATATCAGGGTGAACTTTCAGTTCCTATTCAGGAGAAAGCTCTCAGAAACCGGCTGTCACAGGAGAGGAATTCTCACCATCTGGGTTACTCAGACAAATACACTGCCAGTGAGTATTAGGAATGCATCCCAATCTTCCATAAAGCAAAACAGATACAATTGAAATGCAGAGGGCCAAATTCTGCACTTGATTATGTCAATGGTCAGGGAAACTCATTTGATGCACAGTACCTGCCCAAATTATTCCTTTCATTATTATTTCTTATTTGTATTGCTGTCGGGCTCAGGATCCCCAGGCATGGAGCAGGACCCGATTGTACAGACACAAAACCCCGAAGAACTTACAGGCTAAATGATTTCAGTCACTTTTGTTATTTAAATGACAACGAAGTATGAGGATTCACCTTTAAGGGCTACTCCTCACCATTTTCCCCCTTCCCTCTTCTATTTGGGCTTAAGGGCATTTAGATCAAATTTCACAGCAAGACCATCCTTCCACTGCATGGAAATGCTCCTAACATGTTGTTTATGCAGCTTCCTGCCCCTACATTCTTCTTTTAAATCTTTCTCCTACGTGGGGCCTAATCCCCGCTTTCATGGAAGTTAGCAGCAAACCTGGCCGACTGCCATGCTCAATGTCTTAGCTCGCTATGAGTGCTGCAACCCAGTTAACAAGGGATTATAGGAGGAGTCAGGAAAGGTGGTTTCTCTTCCCAGCTCTGCCATTGGACCTTGGGAAAATCATGGTACCTCCCTGCCTCAGTTTCCCCCATTTTCACAAATGTGGATAATGATACTTCCTTCTTTGCAAAGACATATGGAGGAAAAGTGCTAGATATGAGCTAAATATCATTCAAGGAAGGAATAAAACCTGCTGACTTCAGTGAGAGCAGGATAAGGCCAGAGAGGTCAGGAGTTTATTAAACGTGTTCCATCACTAGATTATTGACCGAACATTACGCCCCTCGCTTGCTCTTCTCCATTCATTACAAATGGCTAACTCTCTTTACAATATGGACTAAGCACAAGTGAACATGTCTGGAATATGCAAAGGGTTATTTCTGTCGGACGTATGCATGCTTTTTATAATCCCTCTCTTATTCAGCTTTTTTATTTTAATTAAGAAAACAATATGTTATTATTTAAGTCACAACATGCCACACAAAATAGCTACAGAACATGGTTGGGGGGAAAGGGCGACTCATATTTGTCTTGAAATTGCTCATACTAATTTTTGTCTGGTCTCATTAGTCACCTTTTCTTCCCAGTGTTTAACGACCACAGCAAGTCTGTTCAACCCACAAGTCCCTGCTTTGTCAGACCCAAGCTCAGTGTTTGCAAATACACATTTGACTGACAAGCGAAAGAGCTACATCCTTCTTCAAAAAAATGTCCTTGTGCACTAAAAAACAAGCATGGTTTAGAAGTTTCTGATTTATGAGCTAAGTAGGATCAGCATCCATTTAAATCAAATCCCCATGGAAACTTGTATTTCAAACCATAAGCCTGAAAAAGAAAAGGCCAATGTCAGGTTACCAATGGGAAGACAATCTGAACATACACAGTCTACTGAAAATTTAACCCAGGAGGGAGGGGAAAGAATACATCGAAAGCTAAAACGGGCACAGGTTCTCTGACAATTTTATGAGAGAATCTATATCTTTTTATAAAAACAACGGCACCTTAAAGACTAACAGATTTTCACTCCGTGCATCTGAAGATGTGGGGTTTTACCCACGAAAGCTTATGCCCAAATAAATCTGTTTAAGGTGCCACCTGACTCCTCGTTCTTTTTGTTGATACGGACTAACATGGCTACCCCTCATATATCTTTTTATAATTACCATATAATGAAAGTTAGCCAGGAAGAATGGATCTGCACGCACCAAAATGAACTACGGTATGTATATATTCTAAAGAAGTGAAAGATACTAGGAATTGTTAACTTTACAGTCTAAAAGCAGCGCTCTGGCTTTTGCTATTCAGGCAAATTCTTTAATTACTCCAGATATCTGATCTTAACGTCCTTCAGGCTGGGCTCTTCCCTAACCCATATTGTGAATTGTACATATGTGGTCATAACAATTATCAGTATTTGACAGGTATTTAAGGAAATTGCCGATTGTTATTTAAAATGAGCTGTCACAAACAATTCAGGGCAAGACATGATGATTTGCTGAATTGTTACAATGCCAAACCAACGTGATTACATTATTTTGAGCAGCGAGCTATTTATTTTGGATTTAAAAACCACCCCATACAATTCTTAGACTCATGCTCATCTTATTTTTATAGGTTTCAGAGTAGCAGCCGTGTTATTCTGTATGCGCCAAAAGAAAAGGAGGACTGACTTGTGGCACCTTAGAGCCAATTTATTTGAACATAAGCTTTCGTGAGCGACAGCCACTGAATGCATCCGATAAAGTGAGCTGTAGCTCACGAAAGCTTATGCTCAGATAAATTGGTTAGTCTCTAAGGTGCCACAAGTCCCCCTGTTCTTTTTGTTTATTTTTATAGTACTATCACTTTCTTAGAGAAATAGGCTACATGACACCTTCACAATTCTGCTTCCCTGATTGGCATTCTTTATGCTGCACAGTTTAACAAACACTTAAAAATAACGTTACTGCTATATTGAAGCGAGACATAAGAGATGGTGAACTCAAATATCAATGGCTTCTCCAAGGTCAGTGACTGTTCTACACAATGTATTTCTTTACGCCCAAAGCACTGTGTATATAAAATGTGGAAAAACTACATTTCAAAAATGTTCCTGATATTCCACTCCCATTAACACTGGTGTAAATCTGGAGTGATTCCACTGAATTATCAGCATGAGAGCGCAAAATCTTACCCCATGTAATTTTTCCCCCCTGCAGATTTCAAACTTGTACTGTGCTTGTCTCCATTCTAACAGTTCAAGTACTGTAATTTTCTAATCTTTCTCATTACTACCCAAACCAAGAAGAGTTAAAAACCACTGACGTACCAGCCAAAGATATCTGTTGCAATTGGGATGAGACTGCAGCCATTCAAATCCAATATCTATGAACGAAAGGTGAGATGATAATTGCCTTGCTCCCTTACTATAAACTGGTAATTGCTGGTGCCTGTAATGGTCATCCGATATTCTTCGGTAATGTTAGAACATTAGTAAATGTCCTCTACTATTCCAGCCAACTATGTTCAAACAGGAAAAGTTAGGCAGCCATTTTTTTTTTAAATCTGACACCAAGCAGCCTAATTTACTATTAGTGTTGTATTATTTCTCCCTACGAATGAACTCCTACAGGATCCTTATCTGTTTAGCTTTTATCTTATTTCCAAAGTCTTCCAACAAGTTAGATTGCAATTACAAACTGGGCTCAGGATATTCAAATGACAAGCCTTTGATCTCTGAAGATGCATACGATGACCGTTGTAGATTTTTTTGTAGCATTAGAATGGTTAGTAGGAACAGTGACCGATCAGTTTTCAAGAGTTTGGTAGTAAAATTCAGAAGGAAGGGTGAGAAAAAAAAAAAGATATTCAAGGATTATGTTTTAGACAGCAAGAATATTTTAAGAGTAACTCCTCATGCTGAAAGGTGTAGAATCATGGAAATGTAGGGCAGGAAGGGACCTTGAGAAGTCATCAAATCCAGCCCCCTATGCAGAGGCAGGACCAAGTAAACTTAGACCATTCCTGACAGGTGTTTGTCCAACCTGTTCTTAAAAACCTCCAATGATGGGGATTCCACAAGCTCCGTTGGAAGCCTACTCTGGAGCTTAACTACCCTAAGAGTTAGAAAGTTTTTCTTAGTATCTACCCTAAATCTCCCTTGCTTTGGAATAAGCACCATCACTTCTTGTCCTGCCTTCAGTGGACATGGAAAATTGATCACTGTCCTCTTTATAACAAGAAAAGGAGTACTTGTGGCACCTTAGAGACTAACAAAGTACTCCTTTTTTTTTTTTGTGAATACAGACTAACACGGCTGCTACTCTGAAACCTCTTTTTAACAGACCTTAACATATTTGAAGACTGTTCTCAGGTCCCTCCTCAGACTTCTTTTCTCAAGACTAAACTTGCCCAGTTTTTTAATCTGTCCTCAAAGGTCAGGTTTCTAAACCTTTTATCATTTTTGTTGCTCTCCTCTGGACTCTCTCCCATTTGTCCACCTCTAGGATAGAGTGTGGCACCTAGAATTAGACACAACACTCCAACTAGGGCCTCACCATTGCCAAGTAGAACAGGACAGTTACCTCCTGTGTCTTACATACAACGCTCCTGTTAATACACCCCAGAATCATATTGGCCTTTTTCACAGCTGCATCGCATTGACGACTCATATTCAGTTTGTGACCCACTACAACTCCCAGATCATTTTCAGCAGTACTGCTGCCTCGCCAGTTGTTCCCAGCTGTGCATATGCTTTTTCCTTCCGAAATGAAGTACTTTGCACTTGACTTTCCTGAATTTCAGCTTGTTGAATTCAGACTAATTCTTCAGTTTGTCAAGATTGGAGGACAAGATTAGGATTTAAAACAAAGTGCTCAACCCCTATCTTGGTATCATCTGAAATTTTATAAGCATACTTTGCACTCCATTATCCAAGTCATTAATGAAAATATTGACTAGTACCAGACCCAGGACTGACCCCTGCAGGATCCCTTTCGATATGCCCTCCCACTGAGTGGTTTTGAGTGCTGTCTTTCAACCAGTTGTGCACTCACAACATAGTAATTTCATCTAGACTGCATTTCCCTAGTTTGCTTATGACAATGTTATGCGGGACTGTATCCAAAGCCTTACTGAAATCAAGATATATCAGGTCTTTACGCTTCTCCCCTATCAACTAGGCAGAAATTAGGTTGGTCTGGCATGACTTTTTCTTGACTCATTCATACTGGCTATTCCTTATAATTGGATTATGCTCTAGGTGCTTATAAATGGATTGTTTAATAATTTGTTCCAGTATCTTCCCAGTATTGCTGTTAGGCTGATGGGTCTATAATTCCCAGGGTCCTCACTGTTCCCCTTTTTAAAGTCAGTTACACTGTTTGCCAAAGAAAGAAAGAAGCAATTTTAATAAAAGAGCAAATATGAGTTACCCTCCAATGTACTTTCTGATCTCTGGCCCCTGGTTCTTATGCAGCCATGTTAAAGCAAGAGTCTATCCTCTGCCAGGTTGCTCCTAGGGAATTGAGAAGCCCCTTCAGCCCAGGTCAGGATAGCCTGTGGACACACATTAGCGCTCCTCAGGTACAGACAGTGCAAGTTCTTGGGGCTTGGGTTTATTGTTTTGCCACAGCCCTGGTGTTCAAATGTTGTTTCTCTTGTTTGGTTCCCACAGGGTCTGTTTTGAGCAGGTGGCTTTATGGACACAGCATCATTCACAGACTAGAAGGCCAACAACCTGCATTTTGACACACAACCCTCATCACCATTGCCTGCCAGTGACATCCTTCCAGTCAGACATGGGAGATCATGGTCATGCAGGGAGAGGGGAGCTCTCTAGACCCACAGCCATGGAGGGCTTTGAACGTTAGGCTAGAGCCCTTAGACTGAGCTCTGTATTAAATGAGGAGTCAGGCCAGAGAGTGGAGGTTTGAGCATCGGCCTGCTAAACCTTGGGTTGTGAGTTCAAGCCTTCAGGGGGCCATTTAGGGATCAGGGGCAAAAATTGGGGATTGGTCCTGCTTTGAGCAGGCAGTTGGACTACATGACCTCCGGAGGTCCCTTCCAACCCTGAGATTCTAATCAGGCTGATGTGCTCGTGGCACTGAGCGTTGCTAAGCAAGGTGGTTGCTGTGTTTTGTACCAAGGTTTCTGAGGATGTGTGGTGACATTCCCAGATACACTGAATGGCCAGGATGTTAGTAATGCATAGTTTACTCTAGCCCGGCCTGCGTCCAATAGAATGAGGCACAATCCTCCAAGTGGGTGCACTTTTCTGTCCTGACTCACTAGCACTGAGGAGCCCCAAAGGAGCTGAAAGCTGCAAGTGGCTTATTCTGAAGGCAAATATCCTTGCTGATGGGGGGATGTTATTGAAGAAAATTCTTTGAAGCACTTCTCTCCTCCTCCCAGTATCATCTCTGTCTTGCCAGGTGCCATTTCAGCTTGGCCCTGAGGCAGGAGACAGCACGGTTTACGTTTGACATAAAGAAGACGTAGAGCTGGTATTGTTGCCGGCACTTGAGCCCATGTTGCTTCTCCAGCTCTTTCCTCAGCTCCATACGGGTGTTCGATAGCGAGGAGGAGAGGACTGAGCCTTGTGACTGCAGCTATAGCTGCCGGTGCTGTAGCGTTTCGAAGTGTAGACAAGCTCTTAGAAAGTGCAAAGACAAGTGTAGCAACGAGCTCGAAGAGGGAAGAATGGATTCGTGAGTCTACCTGGGCAGCGGTGGAAAAGAGAAGCGTGAAGTAAAACCTCATGAATGCTAAGCAAGGCACGGAGATAAGCAAGTAGCAAGAAGAATACAGAGCACTAGGCAGAGGTAAAAAGGAGCGCTAGGAGAGATTTAAAGGGTGAATATTGAGAGAAAATGCTGAAACTCTGAAGATGCTAGCCAAAGAGGTGATTTTACAACTTTGTATAAGACAATCAAGCAGCTATCAGGAAACTCTAACAATACTGGCCGCCCCAGCACAGATGGAAAGGGAAAAATTCTTAGTGCTGCAGGTGAGCAAAGAAAAAAGATGGCAAGCACATTTTCAGGCTGTTTTACATAGACCAAGGCCAAGCAAATTACTAGAAATATGTGATAAAGACCTACCTCTAAGCTTGATATTCATTTAGGAGATATCACAACGGAAGTAGTAAGAAAAGCCGTCAATAAAGCCAAAAATGGAAAAGCAGTTTGGAGAGGATAACATTACTGGAGAGATGTTTGAAGCAAGTGATGAAACAACTCCCTAGACTTTCCTTATGTTTTTGAATAGAATATGGAATGAAGAAAAGAACCCAACCTGATGGAAAAGAGGCCTTACAGTAAAATTGCCTAAGAAAGGTGACTTTACCAATGACAATAATTGGAGATGAATCACATTACTCTCAGTACCTGGGAAAATCACGTTCAACACCATTCAGGAACATACCAGGAAACTAACAGATCTCCAACTTAGAGAGGACCAAGCAGGTTTTAGACTACTGAGATCATGTGTAGACCATACTGTTGTTCTCAGATATTTTGTGAAACAAGCAAAGAGTGACCAGTGCCCTTTATGGATTTCCAGAAGGCTTTAGACAGCATACATAGAGACAGTCTCTGGGAAATTATGGCATACTGTGGAATATCAGCAAAAATAATTTGAATAATCAAAGACCTATATGGTAATACTGAATGTACAGTCAGAGATGGTGACAACATCAGTCAATGGTTTGCAGTGACAGCTAGAGTAGGGCCATATTATGTCCCCACTATCGTTTGCATTGGTCATTGACTTTGTCATGAGGAAAGTAACCGTGGAGGGCAACTGAGAAATTTTATGGACAAAATGACAAAGTACAATTGGATGACCTTGTTTTTGCTGATTTCACTGTCCTGCCCAGCTCAATACATCACTTACGGAAGAAAAGACCCAGCTTTTGGTGGACACAGCAAAACAAGCTGGTTCGTTTATCGACAAGGGGACGATACTATATTGCTATCAAGGCTCCAAAGCAACTTTCAGAGTAAATGGAGAAAGATCTATTACCTGGAGAGCAAGATGTGCAATAATGGCGACACCATGCTAGACATCAAGGGACGAATATCAAAAGCAGCAAACAACTTTCATAAACTTGAAAAGATTTGGAAAAATAGCATGATCAGCACTGATATGGGAATACGAATTTTTAACATCGGCATTATGTCTGTCCTCCACTATGGAGCAGAGTCATGGAAATCCACAACAGCCATTGATAAGAAAATCAGCTCATTCCAAAATAAATGCCTGTGGAAGATTTTCAGAGTCCACTGGAAAGAGTTTATCACAACATCAGACATTCTAAGTAGTGCACACCAACTTAATGCATCACACATGGTAATTTTGGCCCACTTGATTAATAGACTTTTCAAGTCCAAAAGGAGCCATTTTGATCATCTAGTCTGTGCAACTCCATAACATAAGACACAGAACCTCACCCAGTAACTCCTGCAGCAAGCCCATAATTTCTGGTTGAGCTACAGCATCGCTTTTAGAAACAAAAGATATCCAGGCTTGATTTAATAACTGCAAGTGACATAGAATCCACCACCTCCTTAGGTAAATTATTCCAATGGTTAATTACCCTCATTGTTCAACACTTGTGTCCCGAATTTGTCCAGCCTCAGGATTTATGTGATCTGATTCAACTGTGACGCCAGTGAGACACTGAGCTGAACGAAAGGTGGCCATGTTGGACCGTTTTGTTTTGGTCGTGCGATGAGCAAGGGTCATTTGCTTTAGCATTCCATCTGCTTTAATAAATGTTACAGGTACCATTAAAACCCCAACTGAACCCAAGCCTAGCTTTTAGTCTAGGCTAATCTACAGCAAGAGGGGTTGCAGAACCAATGTTACTCATAAGTCAACAAATTGCATTTTTGAATTTCTCAATTGGTATGGTGAAATGCAGGAGGGCAAGAAGAGGAAAGAAATGCAGAAAAAGATAGGCATGCACTATTAACCCTGGGAAGATCCCAAGTAAAGGATTCTAGCCCAAGGCTGTACACTGGCAGCATGCAATGTTCACCAGAACAATAATCTATATTAGTACAAATTATAAAACGGGGGAAATTACTAGGTTAATCTGTTGTAAACTGATTTTGACCCTGAAGGTGATCTCAGGTACACAGCATAAGGGCACTTTAAACTGTTTTATGCAAAGCTTAAAAAAGACCCAGCAACAAACAAAGCGTTTTTTGTGTTTGCTAAACAAAGCATGAAAGAATAGTGACAAAAGTAGGAGGAGCCGAGTTTGTACAGACAAAGCCGGGGGGAGGAGCCCTTATGCAATGGAAATGCAGTTCAGTGGTCCTGAATTGATATGCTCATCCTTTAAACCCCTAGGGCTGGGAGATCACAGGGCCTGAAAGTCCATCAAAGAGCACTTCTCTGCATTGATCCAATCCAGAGCGGAAGGTTAGTGGGGGTTTGCGCTTCTCTAGGAGACTCTGCCTCAGAAGATAAGCAGCTTTTCTTCCTTGGAAATTAGGGAATCCCCAAACTCAAGAAAGTGTTATTTCAGGAGTATCACACCAGTCTAACCTACATGGGCCTGTGAATTTAACAATGTTTTTTTTTTAAGATGGGGGGGGGAAGTTGGGGGAACTGTGGAACATTAAACACTAAAAAGATGCTGATCCTTGTTAATGCTTCAGTTGCTATTCCAAGACTTTTCAATTGCTAGTAATAAATTACTCGAGAGCACGCTAAACACGTCGCTGTGTACATTTGGATGCTCACACACTGTGACCAGTAACATCTTGTCTCGAAAAATCCCACTTATTTTTTAGATTACAGTGTTCCCCCGGCAAAGCTCAGTTAGACATAAGCAGATTAAGCCATTGCTTAAGGGGACCCCCTATTATCAGTATGTGTTGGGTGGGGAAGTCCCCAAAATATTCCTGCGTAGGGCCTCCAATGGGCTAGCATCCACACTGGACCCCAAGAGACAATTCCATGTCAGCTCAGATTCTACTTTTTAAAAGCATTAATCTCTGTAAAAGTGAGAAATAACAAACCTGGGGAATCTGTGGTACTGACCGCTAAAATCTCGAGCTACTCTCAAAGTAGGAGTAGGGCCAACTTTATTTCCAGTTGGCCAGCTCTACAGCCAGGGCCCCTGATTCTGCTCCACCTGGCTTTATACGAGTGTAATTCAACTTAGTGCAGTGCAGTTACATTTGTATAAAGCAGAAACAAGTGGGAACAGAATGAAGCAAAGTAACGTTATAGCTGGAAGTCGGGGGCTGCAAATTATTAAGCAGTGAGTCATGTGGCACTGTGAAAATGTTACCAGGGCTCTACAGGAAAATATGGCACCTTCCCCACAGAGTGCACAATCGACATCAATGAAGATTAAGAGGAAACTTTTAATTGCATGCATAGCATAGTTCCTGTTAACTGAAACCGACAGAACAAATCACATTCCCATTTCCACGCACTGAGGAGCCCTTAACAGGTAATAAAACGAGATACATTATCCTCATAAAGAAAAGGAGGACTTGTGGCACCTTAGAGACTAACAAATTTATTTAGTCTCTAAGGTGCCACAAGTCCTCCTTTTCTTTTTGCGAATACCGACTAACACGGCTGTTACTCTGAAACCTGTCATTATCCTCATAGTAAATAATACTTCAGAGGTTACAAAGATTGCCCAGAAAAAGATTGAAATTAAGCTGGAGCAGTGTCATGATTGTGGTTATAAACAAGCAGAGACACAGCAGCCACTGATTTGCCTGCAAATAGCTCCTCCTGTGAGCTTTAAACAAGAAAACACACAAGGGGTGGGATTTAACCAGAGGACACAGCCTCTGTGTAACTCTGCAGCTGCTGAAGTTAAGAGGAAACTCCCACCAGGCCAAAGTTGTAAAAATCCTCCCTTTAAATTTAAAGACTTTGCTCTACCCTTGTTCCAGCAGCCCAGTGGGAGGGGGAGTTAAATGATAAGCACTGGATGTATTTTTCTACATAAAAATGAATTGGTATTAAAATAATTCTCCTTTAACTTTTCAAAGACAAAAAGAAAAGGAGGACTCGTGGCACCTTAGAGACTAACAAATTTATTTGAGCATAAGCTTTCGTGAGCTACCGCTCACTTCATCGGATGCATTCAGTGGAAAATACAGTGGGGAGATTTATATACATAGAGAACATGAAACAATGTATATAAATCTCCCCACTGTATTTTCCACTGAATGCATCCGATGAAGTGAGCTGTAGCTCACGAAAGCTTATGCTCAGATAAATTTGTTAGTCTCTAAGGTGCCACGAGTCCTCCAGTTCTTTTTGCGAATACAGATTAACACGGCTGCTCCTCTGAAACTTTCCAAAGACAGTTATTGCCCAGTTTCCTTATGCCTCCTGTCTGGAGCCATTGGACTTATTTACTTGCCTTATTTAAAACAGTAGGGTTCTCCCTACTCCACCCACCAGCACCCTGAAGGGGTTATTTTCAGTGTGTTTACTGTAGGAAGCTCTTTCACTCTCATTCGCATCTTGCACAGCTCTACGAAGCACACTATTATTATGAATTATTTGCATTACAGCAGCACCTAGAGGCCTCGTCAGAATCCACACGCCAGCTGCCGTGCAGAGAGTGAAAGGCAGGCTCTGCCCCAAAGGGCTTGCATTCTGACCAAGGGCTTGTCTGCACAGGGAAATTTACCAGCAGAACGACACCAGAACAAAAGTGTCCACCCAGACAGTTATAATGATATAGCTCTACCCGTGTAATTATGCTGGTACATTTCCTCCTGTCGACAAGCTCTAAGACAGGGGTTCTCAAACTGCGGGTCAGGACCCCTCAGGGGGTCGCGAGGTTATTATCTGAGGGGTCGCGAGCTGCCAGCCTCCACCCCAAACCCCACTTCGCCTCCAGAATTTATAATGGTGTTAAATCAATTTAAAAGTGTTTTTAATTTATAAGGGGGGGGGTCACACTCAGAGGCTTGCTATGTGAGAGGGGTCACCAGTACAAAAGTTTGAGACCCACTGCTATAAGATAAGATGTGCAACACCTTCAGAAGGAAAGTGTATTGACCCACAGATCACTGAAACACTTCTCCAGAGGAGGAGCTTTCATTAAAACCTTTTTGCTGCACAACTTCTAGGATAGTTTTTACCTAATTAATTAAGTAGGGGTGAGGAGGAGAGTTCTTTTGTTTGATTCTCCATGCTATGGGTTAGTAGGAAGTAAAAACACTAAGATCATCTTCCTGGTGTCCACTTTCCATCTCTCTCATCACCCCTCCCTGCTTTAAATTCAAGCTTTTGAGTTTTATGACCCTTCGCCATTTAGCCCCTCCCTTATTATCCACTTTTGTACCTTACTGCATCTCCCCGTCCCCAGGCTAACCTCCACTGCTTATTTTCCCTGCTTCTTCCATGAGTGTCTTTAGCACCTTCCTCCATGCCACTCCTTATGCATGGGACACCAACCCTGAACTAATCTGTAAAGCCATCTCCCTGTCTACCTTCCTCACGCCCACTTCTCCCACAGTGGTGCCCCACGAGGGAAACGGCCCACTGGGAGGGGATAGGAAGATGGCCAGTAGGGATTGCGGCTGTTTACCTTCTTTAGAGCTTTTTTTTTAATGTGAGCAACTCAAAACCACCTGGTTATGCACATAATTGGCCCATGTTATATGCATGTTCTTACTATGAACTCCCTCACGCCCCCTCCCCCTTTTCTTCTGAATATATATAGCGCCAGGAGCAGGCAAAGGTTATTGAGCAAGTTGACTGGCCAAGATAACTTGAAGAGAAAAAAAAAATTGGAGTTTCTGAAGGATTTGAAAAAAGAGAAGGAGTACTTGTGGCACCTTAGAGACTAACCAATTTATTTGAGCATGAGCTTTCGTGAGCTACAGCTCACTTCATCGGATTTGATGCTCCCAGTTGGAATTAAGTTGATTTGATGACAAAAATGGAACACCCAAGCACATGCGGCCAAAAGGACGAGTGGGGTGGGCGAGGAATAGAACAACCTTCCAGTTCGGTTAGGCAAATACCTTCAGTGGGTGGTTTTATTTTGGGCAGGGGGGGATATTTTGTTTTGAGGGTGCAGTGTCGCAGCATGAATGTAGTTAAGGTTCCCTTGGCATGTCCGTTATACAGCAGAATTTCACTCATGCACACTGCGGGATGGGGACCCAGGGAATTTTGCAAATTACAGCAAAAGCAAAGAAATCTGCGAACACTCAAGAAGGGCAATGCAGCCAAGTGTCCTTTGATGTTCATTTTTACTGTCATTTCTCTGCCCCCACCCCAATGTTTATAGCAATGCTTCCCAGAACGCTAGTGAAACATCCAGCATCATAGTTTGTAAAAACAGTGATGAACTGGGGTGGAAAAACAAGTTTCTAGAGAGAATGATCATGTTTGCAGATTAACTACCTTAGGGAAGTTGGGTCAGGTCCTGCCAGATGCTGAGTGCTCTCAATTCCCATTAACTACCATGGCAGTTTAGGGGCAGAGCCAGGCCCAACACGTT
This sequence comes from Lepidochelys kempii, assembly GCF_965140285.1. NCBI lineage: Eukaryota > Metazoa > Chordata > Testudines > Cheloniidae > Lepidochelys > Lepidochelys kempii. The sequence goes on along the minus strand of NC_136388.1, from coordinate 95,882,273 downwards.
ATCACATTACTAAGACTTCAGTGGGCTTCGGACCAGGCTCTTATCAGCCAGACATTGAAAATATGGGGAACGTCAACTTCACTAGCCTAGCTCAGCTGTCCTCAGCTACCACACTGGAGATCACATAAAGGCAGGGGTGCTGGAACAAGGTTTATAACGGGGGTGCTGAGAGCCATTGAATCAAACCATAAACCCAGTATAGAATGGAAACCAGTACAAGCCAGGGGGCATGGCAGCACCTTCAACACCCCTAGTTCCAGCACCTATGCATAAGGGAAGGGGTGCAGAATGGGCATACCCTAGTGCAGTGGTCTCAACCTATTTGCCATTATGGGCCGCATTCAGTACTAACTGTATGGCCCTGAGGATGTCACATGGGCCGCAGCTCTGTGCTGACTGGGCCACAGGTTGAGAACCACTGCCCTAGCGATTGTTAAGGAACGGAAACTATCATAATGGGCCCTGGCAGAGAGCTGTTTTCTTACAGTATCTTCCTACACTAAGAGTATGTCCACACAGCAACTAGACACGTGTGGTGGGCTCATGCCAGCCGACTAGGACTGTTTCATTGCTGTGTAGGCTTCCGGACTCAGGTTGGAGCCTGGGCCCGAGGAGGTGGGAAGGTCCCAGAGCCCAGGCTCCAGCCCAAGTCCAGAAGTCTACACAGCAATGAAACAGCCCTGCAGCCCAAGTCAGCTGGCCTGCGCCATCCATGAGTGTCTAGCTGCTGTGTAGACGGACCCTAAGAGCTGACACAAGCCATCAGGCCACATGCACACCTGGTGTCAACAGCTTTATTTAGCATCATCCATTTACTGCATTACATTAACATCGCCATGCTACCGCCCACATCGTCACATTATATTGCGCACAGGGATAATTAATTGAAATCAACATGCTCCGGCTTGAAATGCTGTGCTCTGAAACCTAGGAACAGGAAGAAATAGTAAGGGCGCTGGACAGTACAACATTCAGGGCTAGCAACCATTTATTTTCAAAAAGAAAAGGAGTACTTGTGGCACCTTGGAGACTAACCAATTTATTTGAGCATAAACTTTCATGAGCTACAGCTCACTTCATCGGATGCATACTTTCAGTGATCTACAAAGGAGGGGTGGGATAGCGGGTCCTTTTGTGCCTGTGGGCAGGAGCAGTGTCTGAAGGTTGTAAACTCCTTAGAAATATCAGATATGACACATGTGGTCTTCCCATGTTTTGCTGTGGAAATTGTTAAAAGTTTCAGATGGGGGTTGGGAGCTCTCTCAAGCCATAGCTGAAGGTGTGGGGAGGTGGAAACTTTAACAGAGACTTCTCTTCTCCCCACAGGTAGTTGTAGGGGTAGAGAGTTAAATGGAGGTTAATAAAAGCAAATAGAAAGTTTTAAATACATTGAATAAAATCTCTTCCCCCCGCCCATCTCTTAAGTTTCACTTTCTTGGGACTGTGATGTTATATTCCTGACAGCTGTCTAGTGGCTCAGAGTCTTCCATGGTGGACATTCTAGTGAAAGAAAGAAAACAGGGTGGGGAAACCACATGCTTTCAGGCCCTCTGTATACTTTAGAAAAGGAGATATAGGTACAAACAAACATGTCCTCCACTCTCTTTGCAAGTAGAGTGACCAGATGTCCCGATTTTATAGGGACAGTGCTGATTCGGGGGTCTTTTTCTTATATAAGCCCCTATTACCCCCGAACCCCTGTCCCGATTTTTCAAATTTGCTATCTGGTCACCCTATTTGCAAGACACTTTTAGATATTACCCTACAACAGAGCAACTATACTAGCTAATATTGAAGTAAATCAAACCAGCAATGCCCACATTGTATTAAATGATGCTATAGGTTTTGTTAGCATTTAACCCATCCCAGCAATTTGCATGTTTAACATTTGCTAAGCATGCGATCTGCATTGTATATATTCATGCAACATGTTGGGAGACATACTCTCATATTATACTGTGCTTGCTAAATTAGCCAGTGAGCAGGGAGCAGACAATAATAGCCATCAAATGGGAATCTCCTAGGTTTGATTTGATGCATCTTTAGTGTTTTGATCATTTGGGCCGAGGAAAGATGCACACAAATTTGGTAGCTGTTAAAAGTGGGATTTAATAAGTCTCCTGTAAAACACAGCATGTATGCAAACAGCCCAGAGGATTAGCCTACACTTGCTTAGTTTAGAATTTGGTGCAGCCAGCCTGAATAATCAAGCGTAGGAACAAAAGTTGTGAATCCCCTCAGTGCACTGCTTCATTAGGATCTCCTGACCAAAAAAAAAAAAAGAAAGAAAGAAAGAAAAAAAGAAAAGAAAAATGGGACACATCTGATCAGCCAGATTTTATGGCATCTGATTAGACCACCATTTTCTCAGCAGGTCCCCTTTCTTTAAACTGTTGACTATGGATGGCCTGCTGAATAGGATGAACTTTGGACCGCTAAATTGCAGCATTATGGTTATTTAGTGTAATTTATGAAAAAGAGAGAAGTTGTGATCACCTACTTCATGTTGCTAATGATATCTCCATTTATCAGAATAGGTCTGAGTTTGGATCACCTGTTATTTTCCCCCCACAGTCATGGAACACTGTCCAATTAGAGACCAAAGAAAATTGTTTGCCCTTGGGACTGTGCAAATGATAAATTAAGATTTAACAGCCCTTACATAACATTTATTACTGTGAACAGTTTGCTGCCTTGCATCACATTCCATATCTTCCCAGTGTGTTTTTATTTAAAAGGCTTTTCATTCAGTGGTTTCTTCCTTGCAATTTACTGAAAGTAGTTAAATAACTTGAATTTGGCTTTGATTATTCTTTCGTACTGCAAATGCTTCATCTAAACCCCTCCTCATTAAAAAACTAAAACCAAAGCAAAAAGAACAAGGTGGGTTGTAATATGGTGATTTAAATGAGGGCCCTTTTTCCTTGATCTATAGGGAAATCACCAGGGGATGGTAGATTTCCAGCTATAGAAACGATTTATTTGGTTTTTTGCCCCCTAATAATAAAACTACTAAGCATTGTTTATATTAGCAAAAATCCAGAGACCGATGGTTGCTGCAAACTGGAGCAATAGTAGTTAATAACGAACTACTAGCAAACTCTAGTTTTTGTAGCAGATGTTGCTTATGTCCTAGTAAAGCAAAATCTAAGGCCTCACCAATCCTGTGGCTAGAACTGCATTTTTGCAACTAGTTAGGAATGGTCATCTTGGCCAGTAAGGGCTTGTGTATAGGGGGAAGTTATTTCGGAACAAGGTAGAATGTGGATTGAAAATGTTATTGCTATTCTGGAATAACTCTCTCTGTGGACAATCCTATTGTGGAATAAGAGTGACCACGTGGGGATTTATTCTGATCAATTTCCTCTGCAGAGAAGCCCTTATGGAGCTTGGCTGGTAATCACACAGCAAATTTTCTGCCATCACAGCTGTGGTTTTGCATCGACCCCAGCACTGTTTTAGGAGTGCGTTCAGAACAGCTATCCCTTCCCACAGCCCCTCATCAGCAGCTGCACACGCTCTCAGCTCTATTGGTGTTTATCACTGTTCTACCCCTTTCTGGGGAGGATTATGGGATTTCTTATACAGATGCCATTGTACCCAGCTCACAGATCGGGTTTCATGGAGACCTTTCCATCACTGCAGGCTGCTGCATCCTTTGGCTTCTGGAAACAGGCCAGGACAGATAGCTGAGAATAATACTCTGGCTGCTTTCACCCTGTCACCCAAAAATGTGGAAGAGGAAAATGCAGGACTGTCCTTTACAGGCTTGTAGAGGAGGCAGACTGTAACTTTCTGCTAGGATTTTCACTGACTGATACCTTTTGAACTGCAAATTTCCCCACACCAAACTTAGCCAAGGGTTGGCATCAGTATAAGGATTATTTATTTATATGCAATATTTGTAGGGTTTGGTTTTTTTAAAGCATTGTTTCCAGTCATTTTTAAAGTTAACGGATGAGAAAAATAAAAGTCTTAAAATCTGGGGAGGGGAGATTCCACCTGCTCCCTCCCTCTCCTCCCCCCACAATTAATTCATAAATGGCTTATGGGACTTTTCACTCAAAACTTTCCAAGCAAATTCATCTGCTGGCTGAGATCACATGTGGAAAGTTTCAGCCACCAAAGGAGAACTCTTGAAGGAATTATAAGCATTTGAAAATCGGAGATTATAATGCAAGTTCCTCAACTGCAGGGGGCAGAGACTGCTTGTATTTGTACTCTGCCTAGCACAGGGGTGGCCAACCTGAGCCTGAGAAAGAGCCAGAATTTACCAAGGTACATTGCCAAAGAGCCACAGTAATACACCAGCTCCCCTCCTGCTCCCAGCACCTCCCACCCACCAGCAGCCCGGCAGATCAGCACCTTCTGCTCCCTCCCTGCAGTTCCCGATCAGCTGTTTCGTGGTGTGCAGGAAGCTCGGAGGGGGATGAGGGAGGTCATGGCAGGCTCAGGGGAGGGGGCGGGAAGGGGTGGAGTGGGGGCAGGGCCTGGGGCAGAGCCAGGGGTGGAGCAGGGAGCGCCCCCCGGCACTTTGGAAAGTTGGCGCCTGTAGCTCCAGCCCCGGAGTCGGTGCCTCGACAAGAAGCCGCATCTTAAACTTCTGAAGAGCCGCATGTGGCTCCGGAGCTAAAGGGTGGCCACCCCCGGCCTAGCAAGATGGTGTCCTGGTCCATGGCTGATCCTTATAGGCACTGCAGCTCTACAAATAATAATGATGGCCATGGTGCGGAGACCCACAGCAGAGGGCTGTCCCAGGCATAGCCCATACAACCCACTCTACCAACTCCAAGCCACCAGAGAGTTCGTGCAGTGGGGTGATATTTTTTGGCCCAGCTACACCTGCTTTACAGCCAGAATCTGCCAAAGCTGCTACACAGCAGTGACAAATCTCACAATCCTCTCTCCCCACAAGGAATGTTCTTCTCTCTCTCTCTCTCTCTCATTTATTTTTTTTGGCACAGCCCTTGGCAAAAATCAAAACCATTCTGAAATCCAGGAGAGCGAACAGGCATGGCTGCAGTTGCAGAAGTTACAAAAGAAGAGAAATTAAATGGACCTGACCCCATTTTATAGTCTACTCTTGAAATGCACCAGTCCCTCAGTCTGAGTTTTTCTAGCCTTCGTCACTCTCCGTCTGAAGGAAGATCAAGCGCAACGAAGTGGCCCTCGCCCTTTCTACCATCTCAGAGGAGGAAGGCTGGGTCACTCTATGGGGAAATATGCTGCAGAAATCTCCACACATACGGGCTGTGGCAGTTTTCTCAAAGGTCAGGTAGGGTGAGGCTCTCTTGGGAAAACCCATGATTTTTGGTGAATTGATCATAACACCACCCCTCTTCCTAGTGCTTATATAGCACTTTTCAGCAGTAGAGCTCAGACCGAGGCAGTATCATCACCCCATTTTGCAGATGGGGAAACTGAGGCAGAAAGAGGGGCAGTGACTTACTCAAGGTCACCCAGCAAGCCCACGGCAGAGTCGTGAAAAGAATGCAGGTCTCCTGAGGCCCAGAGCAACGCTCTATCCAGTAGGCCACACTGCCTCTCACAACTTGCCCACATAGCCCTAGCATGCTTATCCTCTCTTGCTTGGACAAGGTCCTCATGTGCCCTTCTCCTTGAGCTGTACGTCTAGACATGATGCTCAAGCCACTTCTTTGGGGACATGTTGAGGAGCTACTTAGGGTATAGCATTACAAGGACTGACATTGGAGATGGGTAAGGGATTATAGCCGTTCATCCAAGATCAACATGGTAAATAACCGCGCCTCTTGTATGAAGCGGCTATCTGTTATGCAGGTCAATGACAGAGCCTTTCAAGGTCTGTGTGCTGCTTTCTAAATGGTTTGCCAACCAAGATGCTCATGCTTCCCCCATGCAGAATACTCAGCAATGACACAGAGAAAGGAGGGAGGCAGAAGACAGCTATTAGTTGAGCTGTCAATTTACGTAAGTGTCCACAGGTGTCACCAAGTGTAAAGAGGCATGTAGCAGCCATTTGACATTGCAGTCTCAATTCTTACCATAGAAATGGCACTTGCAAAATTATGCCAGTCTCCTGACAGACCTCCTCATCTTTCGGCACCTGTGGTTTCTAACTAAATGGGCTCGTGGCAGGTGAACAGACATAATTCAAGGCAAACTCACAGGCACTCTGAACACGCAGGTTGCCAGAAGATCTTCACAACAACTCTGAACATGGCAAGGGAAAAAGCCCCAGCTAAGATTTTATAAGCCACTGTCTTTACATGTTGGCCGCTAAACCTAAGCGACTGTCCAGGTAAGTGTGTGTCTGCAGAATGGGAACAATGTCCTGAGAGCCTTTTGCTCTGAGGCAATCCATGTTTATGGATTTTGAAAGATCAGGTTTTGTTAGAGGACCCATCTCCATCTATGAACTGCCCAGACAGCTGTTCTTCTCTGAGATGATGCAGATCGCAAAGCCCAAAACAAAGGGCCTGAGAGCCAGAGATCATCCATTCTCAGTCAAGGGGATCCTTCCAGGGATCAGACTAAGCCAGAGTCTGATCACCGCTTGGGTAAAGCTTTTCTACCATAACCAGAAAGCCATTTGCAACAGCCACTAACCTCCCCATCCTCTGAAACAAACCTGGCTAGTGTCAGGAAGCTCTGCATGGAATAAGAGAGCCAGAGACTTCATGAAGTTCACTAGCGGCCCATCGATTGATCTGGGATGTACTCAACTCTGATATTACAACGATGGGAGCCAGTAAAAAACCCTACAGACAGGCACTCAAAAAAGCAGCTACGTGTGAAGCGAGGAAAGGCAACCAGCCCAATGCAAAAAAGAGAGGAGATGGAGAGGGAAAAGTTTGGCCAAGATGAAATCCCCTAACTTTGCATCAAAAGCCAGGGTATATGTAAAGTCCATACCTGAGGGGATTGGGGCTTGATTTTTAAAGGTGACCTGGAAAAAGGGGGAGGGGGAAGAGGAAATTGAATTGTGACCTTTTCGCTTCACTTCTTAGAGAGCCTGAAATGGTTTGGTTCTGTTTATGGATTGAACTTTGAAACCTTCTCTTTTGCCAACGATTCCACAGAGGACTAGAGAACGTGAGTAGGAGTTCTCTCAGTCCTCATGGGAAGAGGTAGATATACAAATCTTTACCAATGAGAGGTTTTTCTCCCACATGTTTGGTGGGAAGGTAAATTAAGTAGGTGTTTAAAAAAAGGGGAGCGGGAAATATTTAAGTACTCTAACAGTCCGTTCCTGTTTCAACTGCTCAGGTTTCAGTCACTTGGGATGTCATAATTCCAGCACAAACAGGGAAGCCATGAATTAATATTTCTAAGGTTAGAAAGCAAGCAGGAAAAAAATCCCACTTGTTAAAAAGGAAAAAAAAACAAAAACAAATGACTTTTCTAGCTTTCTGTATATGTCACAAGAATGAAAGATATCACGGGGCACAGACGCATCTTTCCCCACTTTGCAGGTCACCTTTACAATATCATCCAAAACTCTGCACAGAGTAAATTGCATGACACATTGTCCCTAGCAGAATCTGAGGCCAGGGCCTGAGGAAATGTGTGCATTTCAGACCTGATACTTAGATCTTTAAGCCACATCCTGTGGCATCAAATAATTGTATACTCATTCTTCTCTGAAAGCAGATAAGAATCAAATAGTTACTCTGATCAACTTTTTCACCACTAAGATAATTCAACATTTTTTTTTTTTTAAAAATTAAAAGCTGGTGAAGGAGAGAGAGTTTCTGCTCCAATCTGCTCCAACTGATGCAATTGATTTTGACCAATATTTATAAACACATCAACATTTGGGCATCAAGGACTTGACCAATGTGTAAAAGGTGAGGCTCCTACTTCATTGTTGGATGCTTTGCAAACAATAATTTGGCTGGGTTTTCATCACTTACATTCATTAACAATTAAGAAATGTTAAGTTACTTGCGGAACCTGTTCATTCATGCTATCCCTTGCCGGCAGGAGTGTGGGGTATGAATGAGCCCTGGGCATTGTGGTCAGATACATTTAGGGGTAACTGAATAACCACATATTTTTGACTAGTCAGCGTGTGGGTTCACGGCCTCCTTTTCTGAGACAGATTGCTTGATGTGCTGAAGTGTGAAGGATAAATAGGCATGAAGATTACATTTGAATGATCTAGATGGCGGGGGACCTATTTAGAGATATTCTATAGAGAAAATGCAAAAAGTATGGTACTACTTAGTAATGACTAGATGACACCCGGGTTACTCCTTTGCACAAAACTAGCCGCAGACTGGGATGCCAATCTGAGGTTCAAAGCAATAAGCTTAGTTCCTTAAAAAAACCACGAAGCAGAATTCAAAGCTCAAATGTGCAGTGTGCAGACTCCCAGTAGGTCAGGCAATATTTACAAGTTACCCAGCACACAGGATATTACAAATGATGTAGTGGGAATTACTCTAATACACAATAGCTTTTGTGGATATGCACAGATCACAAAGAGTTGAAGTGTCAGCTGGGAAATCTCTTAAACTAAACTGAAAGACTTTTCATTAGGTATCAGTAAAGACTGACCACAAAGAGCAGATTGTGACGGAAAATAAGGGTTCAATCAAAAAAAAAAATCAAAAGGATTATTATTAGTAGTAAATATTTACATTACCGTATGACCCAAAGGACCCAACTGGGAACTACTTCCATTCACAACATTTACTCACATGAGAAAGCCCTATATAACTAATTGAACTAAGAACACAAGCAGCAATTTGGTCAGCAAGTTCTCATGGCGATTTGTTTCAAAGTTATGAAATGTAGGAAAAATTAAAAGGTTTCAGTGACTTTGGAAAGAACACCTTATCGTCCCCCCAATTCCATATTATGTGTTAGGACTTGTAAAGACTTCTTTTTTAAACAAAAACCATTGTTATTGTATAGAATGTGTTTTTTAAAAAACATTTCGAAGACCAAGATATCCTAGACCACAATGTCTTTTCCTGGAGTTTTTCCTTCTTTGGAAAAAAAGCACAGCGTTGGGTTCTGACAAACATTACACCTTTATTCCGTGCATCAAATCTCTTTCTAAAAGTCTGAACTGACAGCATGTCTGGTCACATGATTCCAGTCGGCACATTTGGCCAACGGTGATGCTTTAGGACAAAATTATGAAAAAAATGACAAATTAACAATGGCAACTAATCAATAAATGACACACTATGGAACCCATGAACCCGATAATGCAACCTTGTATTTTCCCGATTTCATCCAAATAAATTATTAGAGCTAAACATTTGCAGGTCACAGTACCACTTATTTCCAGCTATATATGTATATTTCCCCTACAGATGGAATCATATAGATAACTCTGAAATAATCAGTAACTTTATGTTTTAAGAATTTAGTTCCTCCCACCTAACACAGCCTCTTTAATAAGTAGACAATGACATGAGGCTGTTTCAAATAGAGTTTGATGCAATGCAATGTTCCATAGATAAAGTTACCATATATGATACCATCAGAACTACCATAGATAATGGCACAGGTCTTTTTGTTTTGTTTTCACTAAGTAAACACCAAAACATTATCCCCCAAAAATCATATTTAAGAGAAGACTTGCGACATTTCAACACTTAACCAGTCTGTCTTCAAATAAATTCTCAGTCATTTCAGACAGTTGCTGCATTGAAGCGTTAGGGTAACAATACGGTCAGATACAAAGTGATTTACTTTCATTCTTATTCCTATTTTCAGTAGCTGATCTATCATTTTCAAGCTGAAAACTCACAGGTGGGGCTTGCGCAAAAGTGAATTTGATTTTAAAAATCTGAAGAAAATCTGTTCTGTCATTTTGGAACTCATAGAGGCAGAAAAAGCTCTGGAAGTCACCATTTAAGAAACTGTTCTACAGCTTCCCCCCTTCACAGCCCCGTACCCATATTCTGATAATTCAGAGGCCATCCGGGATGGAAAGATGTCAGAATTGGCATGTTCATAGTCCATACCGAATAATACAGACTTGGCTAATGGGCTAATTTGCAAAGTGATGAGCCCACCCCCACGCCCGAACCCCGCAGTAGGTGCTCAGCAGCTTGTAGGACTGGGCCCTACACTAGAAAAGAGTTAAACACAGTTTGCAGGGAATGAAAATAGCCTCCTGAAAGCATGCAGATGTGCACAGAGAAGAGACAATAATAGATTATTTTTAAAATATTAAATACACTTTTAAAGCTTCACTTACTCAGTCACTCCCACTGCTCCAGGGAAACGGGAAGTAGCCGTTCCATCAAAGAATACATTTTTGAGTGTCATAGCTATTATGAACTGGACTGCAAGACTAGGGATCTAGAAAAAAAAAGATTGTTGAAAGGTTACTTTAAAATTAGTCTCATGCTACCTGCCTTTCTGAGCCTGGCTATTTGGAGGCTATAAAATGTCATTTATATCACGTATGGGGCATTATGGAAAGGCAGAACCCTCCTTATGTGACTCTTCTCCATCCTTGTTAACCTGAACTTGGTTCAAGAGGTCCTCTGAGATGCATCAATTACATTGAAAACTCTTCTTGCAAACCTCACTTGATCAAATCAAGTTCTCTCCATGTCCCCAGTGCCACTCTAGTTTTAGGGGGTTTGACTGTTTGTTACAGTTCGCTCTCAGGGGATCTCACCCGCCTAATCACACCACTCCCCGTCACCATTCAGAATGGTGGTACAGATATGACAAAAAACACACTGCCACCATTGTAAAGAAGAGCCTGTATGGAAAGATGATGGTCTTTAAGCCTTGAGAGACCAGACCTTCATAGTACTTTCTTAGCTGGCAAGCTTTTGATGATGTTTGGAACCAAGAGTTTTCTTGCTGCAGAAATGTCCATAGTGTGCCATGAATTCCATCAGCGTTCATTAGTGGCTTGATGCTCATTCGTTAAAGTGCTTTGCATAGAAATTAAAAAAAATAAAGAAAGTTCTTTGGTGGATTTACTTGGCAAAGTAGAGAGCATCATTTTTTCTTGAATGACAGCCAGCATCCTGCAGGCATTTACACCTGGCTTTGTGACTAGAGCGTGTGGTCAGGGTTCCAGGATCACAAGTAGAGGAGGATGATAAATACAGTTTGTTCAGACATGTAAGCAGGTGACTGAAAATCTCAGTGTCAATGGTTATCATAGAGTCCAAGGCCAGAAGGGACCATTGTGATCATCACATCTGACCTCCTGTACAACACAGGTCATAGAACATCCCCCAATTCATTCCGAGGGAATACCCTTTAGAAAAAAAAAATCGAATCTTGGTTTAAAAATTGCCAGTGATGGAGAATCCACCGCAAGCCTTAATAAATTGTTCCAGTGATTAATTATCCCCTCTCTTATAAATGTATACCTTATTTCTAGTCTGAATTTGTGTAGCTTCAACTTCCAGCCATTGGATCATATTACACCTTTCTCCGCTAGATTGAAGAGCCCATTAGCAAATATTTGTTCTCTCTATAGATACCGATAGACTGTAACCAAATCATCCCTTAACCTTCTATCTGAAGTGAAATAGATTGAGCTCCGTGAGTGTATCCATATAAGGCAGGTTTTCTAATCCTTTAATAATTCTCAATGCTCTTCTCTGACCCCTCTCCAACGTATCAACAGGCTTCTTGTACTTTGGGCACCAGAATTCCAGCAGTGCCAAATACACAGGGTAAAAGAACCTCTCTTCTCCTATTCGAGATTCCCCTGTTTATGCATCCCAGGATTGCATTAGCTCTTTTGGTCACAGCATCTCGTTGGGAGCTCATATCCACCACAACCCTCAAATCTTTTTCAAAGTCACTGCTTCTCCAGATAGAGTCCCCCAGCCTGTAAGTACGGCCTCCATTCTTTGTTCCTAGACCTATACATTTCCATTTAGCCATAATAAATGCATATTGTTTGCTTATACTCAGTTCACTATGCGATCCAGATTGTTCCGTCTCAGTGACCTGTCCTCTCCGTTATTTATCACTCCCCCATTTTTGGGTCATCTGCAAACTTTATCAGTGATGATTTTGTTTTCTTCAATGTCATTGATAAAAATGTTAAATAACCTAGGGCCAAGAACTGATCCCTGCAAGACCCCTCTGGAAACACACCCACTCGATGATGATTCCCCATTTACAGTTACATTTTGAGACCTATCAGTTAGCCAGTTTTCAAACCATTTAAAATGTGCCAGGTTAATTTTATGTCATTTTAGTTTGTTAATCAAAATGCCGTGCAGTAGCAAATCAAATGCCTTACTTAAGTCTATTATGTCAACACTACCTTTATCAACCAAACTAGTAATCTTATTTTTAAAAAAAAGTGACTTTGAGAGGATCTATTTTTCATAAATCCATATTGATTGGCATTCATTACATTACCCTCTAATTCTTTATTAAGTTTATTTATTTATTCTTTATTACCCCCTTCTGCTGATAAGCTATTCATTAGGAATTGTACGTACCGAGGCCTGGTCCAGGATTCAACACAGGGTTAGTAAGCCAAGAAGCAGGCTCATCATTTATATTTGTAAACTTTAAGGGCCAGATTTTTAAAAGATATTTAGGCACCAAAGATGCAGATAGGCAGCTGATGGGATTTTCAAAAGCATCCAGGTGTCTAAAAAACAAACAAACCCCCAAACACATCTGGTCCTTGGAGGCCAGGACTGACTTCATTATGTGTGTGCAGTGCCCAGCACAATGGGACCTACTTGGGGTCTCTAGGTATCACTGCAACATTCGCTCTTAGGGCTGTGCACGAAACACTTTCCCTGTCCTTTAAAATGTTTCAAGATGAATTTTATTTTCCTGTCCTGCATTTGGGATGAACCAGAGACTTTTCAAACACGTTTTGCAGAAAACAAGAAAAATATAACCAGCTGCTGTAGAACAGACAATGGCCTGGTGGTTAGAGTACTCACGGAAGACCCAGGTTCAAGTTCCTGATCTGCCTAAAACTTAGACTGTTGCAAAGAACGGTTTCTCAATCCCCAAGACACACAGACATCAGGGCATGGCTCCTCTTGAACCTGGGTCTCCTACACCCCATGTGAGCGTCCTAAAAACAGACTATGGAGTCCAGCTTTTCGAGAGTCTCTCATCAAGCCCTGTCAGAGAGAGGCAGTTTTTCCCTGTAAAAAAACAAACTCTTTTCACTGGAGATACAAATATAAACGGAAATGATCTGGGTTTCTTGAGAGGAAGATCAGCCCCTCAAACCTTGTCCAAAATTTACAGTCCCTCACAACCAGCTTCTAAATTCCCAGAGACCCTCAGAAAGCAGGTCAGGATTTACAAAACAAACAAACCCACAATAGAAACAGTAGCTTTAAACTATAGGCCTCCTTCTTTCACTTTCCTTCTCTGGATAGGCAACAAACCAGCAGGAACGAAATGTGCCGAGAGAAGAGGAGGCGTGGAAACAAGAGGCTCACGCCGAGGGAAGAGGGAAGGTGGAACAGCCACTCCAACAGCAGCATCCACGTCCCTGTGGAGCTTCATCACAGCCTGCTGCCTAGTTAGGCTCTCAGAGGGGTCGTGGGAGCATGGGGGGTGGGGGAGGAGCAAAGCTTGTACGGAGAGAGGCAAGGAGAAAATTGGGGTGGGAAGGACTCACCCTCAGAGACTTCAGGGAGGGGATACAGAAAGCTGTAAAGGAGCGAGAGAGCCAAGGGAGGAACTTTCCATTGCGGGGAGTGAACCGTTCAAGCTAGGAAGTGCATCAGTACAGAGACCAACCAAGGAAAGGCTGGGAGTGAAGGTGGCCTAACGCCAGCATCACACAGCCTCTCTGCCCCACTTACTCCCCTCTCTCACAGACGCATGCATTGCTCAGTACCCACTTCACCTTTCTCCCCGTAGGAGCAGTGGCCATTTCAGTCATTAGCTAGAGCCACTAGGGAGCAAAGTTTCACATCAGCACTAATGGCAGGGCCAGGGGCCAGCCCACCACGTCACGGGAACCCTGTCCACGTTTGACAATTGTACGATGGGTGCCTACTGTCTCTAGCGCTCAGAATTTTAATCATGAGTCTAGTGATCTGGGGTAATTTTTTTTTCCATTAAAGCAGCAGCTGCTAGAGTCAAGTGATTAAAAAAAAAATCAGAGATTTGTAAAGTACAAATCCAGTTCTTGCTCGCATGCTCCGGGTCTAACTGATCATCATAGGTGGGATCAGAAGGGAATTTTTCCCCCATGTCAGATTGGTGGTAAACTTGGGAGGGGGTTTCACCTTCCTCTGCAGCATGTGGGCATGGGTCACTTGCCAGGATTATCTACGTATACCTCACTTAATCATTTCCCTGCCATTGTGGGGGGCTTCAGGCCCTCTGGGGCACCTCAGTCCCTTCTACCCTCTGCCTGGGGCACATACCAATCTAGCCTCCTGGACGCTATAATACTTCAGTCTAATTTCAGCTGTTGGGTTTGGTATGGGGGCAACCTGGGATATACAGGGCATCAGTTTAGATGATCTGATGGTCCCTTTTCACCTTAAACTAGGACATTTCTCGCCTTCAGGGCTGTAAAGAAAAGCCTGGGGGGCGGGGAACAAAGTGACTGCACCGTAAACGCTTCAGAAGCCAGAAGGACTTGCTAGAAAGAACACAAAACATATTCATTGGAAAAGTCACAGGATTGTAGAACTCTTGAGGTTGGCAACAATTGCAAAACAAAATAAACCAGAGACTGGGAGATATTTCAAGCAGGGACCCTCCTTCTTAATCATGTGCCCCTCCCCCTAGCTCTGCAAACCTTTATGTGCATGCTTCACTTCACTACCGGAAGTGAGACCCATGGCACGTGCCCCATAAGGCAGTAGGAAGAGGCTCAGGCAATACAGAATGTCCTTTGCAGATTATCCTGACACAACAGGCCAAAACAGACACAGATTTAAATAAAACCATTCACGTGCACAAAGCTGGCTTGTACCTCATTCCTTAGACTGCAAGGGCATTGGGGCAGGACTGTCCTTTCACTACATGTGCATCCCACAATGGCAATCCCCATCGCTGCCTGAGGGCTCCAGGCCCCGCTGCAGTACAAACATCAAACCCATAAGAGATTTTATATCAATAGGAACTGAGTACCCAGGTGCCTGGCCAGCAGGTGAGCACTTATGCCTCATGCTAGACATCAGTGCCCAGCATATACCATTGTCACCTCAAAAGTAAGCACTTTATTTGGACCTCTTGGGTGACTTTCACTTCTTCCCCATCAGGCACCAGATTTGCCCTGTGAAACAGCTACTGTTGCTAAGAGAACCAATGACCTTCACCTCACTGAGTTAGTGCCATGACTACACCTGATTCACTTGAAATTCTTATTCTAATCCTACAACTGGATGTATTGCACAGAGCCAACTGCAGGATCAAGACCCCAGTGTGCATTAGCTGGGGACAGAAACTGACCTTTTATTTCTGTGAAACCTTCCCTAAGTGTTTTAATCTTTCCCAAGTGCCCACATTCAGACAGAACAAATTTTCTAAACTACTTAGCCTAAAACATCTACAAGATGCAAGGTCACCACACACACACAAAAAAAAAAGTAACTGAAAAGAATCACAGAGCCTGTGCTCTTAGGGCATTTTTCCTCAACATCTTTACTGTTCTGTAGAAAATCTAAACTTTTTCTATGCCTAAAAACAAATCTGCCTTCCAAGTATCTGCTCTCCTACTATATCCAGCCTTGCAGAAAACTGTCTCCAGCCAAATATTCACAGCAATCAGAGGTGTGAACTATATGCCTCACCCTATTCATTACAATGAAATGTGTCCCTATCACTGCCCATCACCTTAATGAAGAGTCAATTTCAAAATCTAATTGGGAGCTAAAAGTGCTAATGTTATTAAGCTGCCTAAACAAGGAGCACATGGACTGGGGGCAAAGTACTTGTTAAAACAATGGGCGAGATCCTCAGCTATTGTGAATTGAAGTCAATGATGTAGGATGGTTTATACCTGGTGAAGATCTGACTCAGGGTTTCTGTGCTTCCCTCCTAGATTTAGGCTGTCTGTTACTTGATCCTTGAATGTTTACTTTGTGAGTCACAGGAATAAGGTCCTGTCTATCCCTATTAGGTCCTTGGCTATTTCATATTCATTGTGCACAATGTATTTGCCAGTCCTTGGCACTGGCTAGTGTAAAGTAGCTTTCAGCCTTTCCAGTCCACTGTATCCCCTTTCAGGAGTCTGATTTGTCCTGTATACCCCCAAGTTTCACCTTACTTAAAAACTGCTTGCTTACAAAATGAGATGTAAAAATCCAACAGTGTCACAGATCACCAGTACTGAAACGTTGCTGACTTTCTCATTTTTGCCATATAATTAGAAAATAAATCACAACTCCCCAGGTTGAGAAACACTGCTACAGCATACAGAGCAGTATAAACAAGTCATTGTATGAAATTTTAGTTTGTACTGACTTCGCTAGTGCTTTTCATGTAGCCTGTTGTAAAACTAGGCAAACATCTAGATGAGTTGACATACCCTCTGGAAGACCTCTGCGTACCCCTGATTGGGAACCAGTGGTAAAAAGAGTCTCCAGGGATGGGGTTTCCACCTCTTTGCTTGCTCAGTATAGGTTTTGATTCTGCAACCAGATCTGTGTGGATGGGCCTTTGAGCTCAAAAGTTTTCCTGATAGTTAAGTGACTTTCTCCTTTGTACCCTGCTTTGAGCAAGGGGTTGGACTAGATGACTTCCTGAGGTCCCTTCCAACCCTGATATTCTATGATTCTAAATAATTCCACTTCTTCCTCGGTGTTTACACCTTTCATATAGGTTTGCTTACAATTGTTACTAATCACTGTTAGGCCCTGATTTGGCAGTTGAATCCATTAAAAGAGATGTTTTTACTCACACAATGCCTGATTGAAGTCATGTTCTAACAGGGTTAGAAGCACTTAGGCCCAAATCCTCAAAGGTATTTAGACTCTTAACTTCCATAGAAGCCGCAATATCTTTGTGGATCTGCGCCATTGCACAGATGAAGCCAAACCTGTGGCCGCTGGGGGACCTTTAGTGGAGATGTTTGCAACTTAGCTTTTTTAGAGACAGCAACACCACCAAGATGAAAGGTAGGCAAAGGCAGTATCCCCAAGTTAATCATACCTGAGAGTTTTTTCCATGATATCAGGTCTCTGGAGATCTGGGTTCTATTCCTGGCCCTGCTGGGTGACCTTGGGCAAATTGCTGCCCCATGTCTCAGTTTCCCCATCTGTGCGGTGGGGATATTATACTGCCCTCCATTTTCAAAGTGCTTTGAGAGCTGTGGATGAAAAGCATGATGTAAAAGCCATGTGCAGTGTTGTTGTAGCTGTGTTGACGGCAGGATATCCAAGAGACAACGTGGGTGAGGTAATATCTTTTATGAGACCCACTTCTGTTGGTGAAAGAGACAAGATTTTTAGCTACTCGGAGCTCTTCTTCAAGCCGGGGCCATTCGGAGTCCCTTTCCAAGACCTGATGAAGAGCTCCCTGTGTAGAGCTAGCTTGTCTCTCTCACCAACAGACGCTGATCCAATAAAAGATATTCCCTCACCCACCAAGCGTCTCTCCTATAAAAGTTGGCATTGTTAATACCAACAGCCGCCTGGGGATAGCAGGAGAAAAGCCTCTCTCCCAGGAATGGGGAGGAGGGTGGGTCCTAGGAGTTAAATGGATATTGCTTCCTAATCCTCAGGGTGGGAGAAATCACATGTGCTACTTCCTACCCCACCCCCGGGTGGAGGAGAGATAAGGAGCGCCCAGCCACGCTGGGAAGGCGGGTATGTCTATTTCACAGGTGCCAGGGGGCGCCTCCCTTCTAGTGGTTCTAATTGTTCATTTCAAGTCAGACAACAATAATCCAGAGACAAGGTTGTTTGGGGACCTAGTAACAGGTTAATAGCACTTTTCATCCCCCGGTCCTAGGTTCAAATACACCCCAGGTTGGTAGTGACTAAAACGTGCTGCCCTCTGACGGCTCGTTTGAAATGAGCATAGTGGTCTCAGCCCACCGCTTGGGCTCAGTCTACACACCCAGGTTCGGCTGCAGTTCAACTATTTCAGCTAGGGGTGTGGCTTTGTTACCAAAAGAATTACATTGGTACAGCAGTTACTCAAGGATAACTCACACCAGGATAGGGGGGAGGGATAGCTCAGTGGTTTGAGCATTGACCTGCTAAACCCAGGGTTGTGAGTTCAGTCCTTGAGGGGGGGCAAAAAAAATTGGGGATTGGTCCTGGGTTGGAGGAGATGATCTCCTGAGGTCCCTTCCAATGGCTATACTACATTTACACCAGTATAACTGCCCCCACGCTATGGGAGGTGCACTGCTTGAAAAATACCAGTGTAGCTAGAGTGGTACAACTCTGTGCCTAGACAAGGCCTTAATAAATAGGTATCCACCTCTCAGACTCCTGGCCGTTGCATTAGGTAGGTCAAGGCTTGAGTGGCCCAGGCAGGAGGTAGCCGCTGCACCTGTCATCTGGGAAAGCAGAGGATTTGTTTCCAAAGCTACCAACCCAGCACCATCCAGGTCATTAAATTAACTTGAAAAGGGCCATGTGGTCCCGTGACTAGGGCAATAGAGCTGGAAACCTAAGTTCTGTTGCAGGATCTGCCATTGGCCTGCTTGGTGATCTTGGGCAAGTGATCTGGGTGGGGAAACTCCACTGAAAAGTGCTGAGTAAATGCTAGCAATTATTACCCAGTAACACAACACAGCAATGCTGCATACAGACTAGTGATCCATCTTTAGACCATTGTGAATAATTCTACACTCCTCAGTTAGGTTTCCTAATTGCATTGATAATTCCTGAACCAGAAAGCACATGAAAGGCCCTAAAATATATTTATGCAAATCCTAGGAAGGATGCTTGCATATTTGAGGGCAGGATTGGGCCTCAGCTGTTTACCTCATCTTACAAAAGCTGAGCTCATTACATACTGGTAAATTTAAATTTGATTTATTACTCAGCATCACAGAGAGTTATTGCATATAGTTAATATTTGTAAAATTAATTGCAATTATTCATTTATCTGTCATGGCCTAATAATGCATTTGTATTACTCATTATGGATAGGTATGTCTGCATTAGAGGATTTAAAACTCACTTTTCATGGAAGTGTCACCGCTCAAAGCAAATCAAAAGAATAGAAAAAAATAAGCAGTAGAACCTAATTGTAAAGGTTTTTGTAAGCAGAATGGGTTTTACTTAGCTAACGGCATCCTTCCTCAATACCTTCCATAACACTTAAGAATATGGCGTATGTCAGTGATTGGTGTTCAATCCAGGTGGTAGCTCATTTTGTAATGTACTAAGGGCCCCGATCCCGAAATTGGATGTCTCTCCTAAGTACTTACATGGCCTCCATTATGAGGGAATCTGCACATGTCCTAATCTTTCATGTATTCACCCTTACAAGCCCCCTGTGTGGCAGGGCAATACTATTGCCCCCATTTTACAGATGGGGAACTGAGGCACAGAGAAGCTAAGGGCCAGATTTTAAAGATGCTCAAGTGCCTAAGGATTCAGATAAGATATGCCTCTAGAGTGGGGTTTTCAAAAGCTTCTAGCAGCCTAACTCCCATGGGAAGTAGATGACCAACTACTTCAGAGGATCTGGGCCTAGGCCCTTCTGAAAATCTCACTAGACACCTATCTGCATTGCTATGTGCCTAAATACCTTTAAATATCTGGCCCTAAGTGACTTGCCTATGGCCACACAGGAAGTCTGTAGCAATGCAGCCAATTGAGGTCTCCCATCCTTCTTTTGCATGGGCAGAGCCTTGCACCTGTGCAAAGCCCCCCTGAAGTTAATGGGATTCTTTGCTGGTCTACCTGCATGGGTTCAAATGCAATACTAGGGTCTATGCCCAAAGTAGCCCCTGTGGCCCATAGGAGCTCTGTGGGTTTAGGGAAGCATGGCTTAAGCAGAGAGGAACAGTGGAGGGATGAAAACTGCTTTATGAGACATCATGCCCCAGTGAACTCGCAGGGAAATTTCCATGAGAATTCAACCAAGTTCTGCTCCTTGCCCTGCGCCTTGGAAGGGATGGGTAGGGTGCAGAAGTGAAACCTATAATAGCATTGCATTGCTATTGCTGGGGAAGGGAGGCCTGCAGAATAGTGCAGAGAGGTTGGCCATCCATGCAGATGGCAAGAGGTCCAGGGGATTTCCCATAATAATGATAAAACTCCCCTTCCATCTGAGTGATGCATCTTGGGGTGGGGGGAAGGAAAAAGCGAGGCCTAGTTGCTCAGGAACAGGGGAGTGGGGTTCTGTTCCTAGCTTTGCCACAGACTTTCTGCTCGACCTTGATCAAGTCATTTATATCACAATTTTAAAACTTGTGTGTGAATTTAGACACCTAAATCCATAATCAGTCAGCTAAATCAGTGGCCTGAGCTTCCGAGGTGCAGAGAACACTCAACACCCATTGAAGGGGAGAGAAGTTATGTGTGGCTGCCTGATGCATGGATGTAGGTGACTAAGGCCTAGCCTACACACGGTTGCACTGGTTCATCTAAAGGTGTGATATTAAGATGCTTTTGCTAAAACTAGTGCAAGTTGTGTGCATTTAAAGCCCTTTAAACCTCTAAGCTGGACCATTTTGGCCTTAGGCTCTCTGAGGCTCAGTTGTCCTGTGTGTAAAAGAAGCACCATGATACTTATCTGCACAACATCCCTGCAAGGTACTGTAATCTGTCTATCTAATCTGACCACCCATCACCGTAGCCTTGGGCGCACGGGACCCTAGTAACGAGCGAGTGTTGAAAGAATGCGGAATTGGTCAACGCTACAATCCATCAGCTGATGCGGCAACTCATGGTGTCGGATGCCATCAGATGCTCTAGGGACATCTGCATAGAACACCTCACCGGACATCAGCAATACCAGGAGGGATGAGCTGGAGTGCTGATGAGAAGCACAGTAAGGAAAATAACT
Organism: Lepidochelys kempii; assembly: GCF_965140285.1. NCBI lineage: Eukaryota > Metazoa > Chordata > Testudines > Cheloniidae > Lepidochelys > Lepidochelys kempii. The sequence continues at coordinate 95,861,369 of NC_136388.1, read as the reverse complement.
AAAATACTTCCTTGATGGAGTGTATTTTCTAAATGGACAACCTACCCTAATTCTCAATTACTGATGGACAATCTTCACTCATTGATATAATTTTGCTTTCCACGACCAACTCTGTACAACTTCTCATGAGTGATGTACCTGAATACTTGGATGCTAATATCTAAGCTGTAGTCTTAAATTTATTCATCTAAATTTGGGTTATTACTGATTATGTACTATATGTATCATATGACTTTTAAAAACAAAACTTTGTATTTGTGGATAATACAAGCACTATACTCAGATGAACAGGAGTAGTTGTGGCACCTTAGAGACTAACAAATTTATTTGAGCATAAGCTCAAAACAGACACTCTTTTCCCAACCTGTGTATTATATAATTTTAACATTAGCTTTAATAACAATTTTTAACCTAAGCACCTGACGTTCCGTTCATTAACAACTGCAAAGTGCTTTGAGATCATCTTCAGATGGAATGCATTATAGAAGTCCAAAGTATGAAGATCTGAATGCTGATGCTATCTTACACGCTTCTTTGGATGTACATAATGACTAGTCTCCTGAGACAGAACTCTAATGTCTGCCTTAGCTCAGTGACACTTAGCACATACTTGGGCTGTGATTAGTGCCCAATCTACCCTTTTAAACTTTGAAAACTAGTTTGTGGGTGGAAAAATTCCAAACATAGGTCACGTCTACACTAGTGGATTTACAACGGCACAGCTGTACTGATGCACCTGTGCCACTGTAAGATCACTTGTGTAGCCACTCTAGGTCTCCCACTCACAAAGCGCTGTGCAGACCAGGAGCAATATAAATTTTGCCTACATAAGTGTAGATGTGGCCTCATAATTATGGGCCAGCTTCATTCTGTGCCACTGGAGCTGAGCTGGTCTGAAGACTGTGGGGGATCTAAAAAGAAACGTTAGCAAAGGACTGCGTTTACTTTTTTTTTTATATGCTAAAACTTCCCATTAGCTTAAGCCGTTTCACAACCCCCCAAGACAGATGGACTGCGCTAATTGAGTGGTCTGCACTGGTACAAAAACCCCTGCACAGACGAGGCCTTCGTTAGGGGGATAGTCAACTCCTATTGGGGGAGCACATGCAGATGATCCGTACAGGTGAGATAAATTCAGCACTGTCAATAGTAAAACTCTCCTTGTGTTAGGCCAATGCTGAGTGCTTTTGAAAACTGCCCTCTGTGCATTACAGGGTCATTGTCTATAATCTTTCCACTACCTAGTTTGGTTCCAGAGGCAAGGTCGGACAGTGTGATCCAGAGATCAAAGGGAGCTGGTTCATGGCAGCAGGCTGTACTAGTAATTCGCTGGTGGCCCTGGGTGCAGTATTTAAAAGTCTATGAAAACAAATGTTGCTGGCCCTTCTTCTGCTGGAGAAAGCCTTGCCCACGAGTAGGAGCAATGGTCAAGTTTAGGTTGGGATTCGCTAACAAGTGCCGGCTTAACCCAAATTAATCTGAACCAGTTTCCTGGTACAGGTGCAGGATTATATCTTGAGCTCAGTTGAACCAGTTGAGTGGCACTCTAAGCTCCATGTAGGCTAGAACAGAACCCGTTAAAATTGAGTCCTCTTATAAGGGCTGTTGTCAGTTTTAGCAGAAACCAACCAACCCCCGACCAAACTTCAATTCACTGCCCAGTTTGTCTTTCACCAGAATTACATTCGTTTTCTTTATGCATTTGGTGCCAGTACAGGGGACAGACTGGTAGCCTCAGGGCTTGTCTGCACTCAGTTTTTGCACCACATTTAACTACTTTGGTCCCAAACCAAATTATATCTACATAAGCACCTTTACCTGTGCCCACTGTAGAGGCTTGTGATGATGTCACTAAGTCAGTTTTATCTTTTTAGTTAAGTTGCAGAAAATATTGCCAGTAGACCCGTCTTGTATAGAGCCGGCTCAAAGATACAGGTAAGGCTGCTCCTTCAGCTAGGTGCCATGGACCCCTCCCCCAACCCCACATCACACTGGGCTTGCTCCTCCTGCTAATAAAGTCAGTGACAAAAGTCCCAGGCTTGAGATGGAGGATCAGGCCTAGTGTTCTAGAAACAACTAATCAGTTTGGTTCTGGCACACAATTCGGTCATTCTGCAGCAGAAACAGTGGAATTTCCACAAATCTACCTGGACCAAAAATCACAATTTCTCCCACAGAAAAGGTGCTTTTGCTATTGAAATTGTCCCTTTTGTTTCTGCCCCCACCCAATCAGCTTGCAATAATATCTGTTTGCCTGTGCAGAGCAGGCCTTGGTGGTTTTGTACCAGTCTGGTGATGGATGCTGCTGAGATCCTGATGCTGTTTTCAACAATTCCCCCGTGGGAAAAGAAGATACCAGTGCTTGGGAAATGACTGCTTGGTGAAAGAACATTTTGCTAGATTCTGACCTCATTCATACCTCTGTAAAAAGCTGAAGGCAACTGAGATCAGAACTTTGGCTATTACGGCCAGAAGTCCCAACTCCAGCCTAAAAGTGCTGGCTGTCCTGGCCTCTGGATAGGTCAGAAGACCAGAGAGTTTCCAGTTCTGGCCTCTCTCTCTACTTTAAAGCTCTGCTTCTTGAGTTGAAAGCCACATCTGACATCCAGAAGGATATAACTTCAACTGGATTGCATGGATTCAAGAGAAGGGTAGAATTTGGACCACAGTATTCAATTAATTAGCCCCATTTCTGCTTCCCTCCCTGCCAATTTCTATAAGGGCGTCATTTCAGAAAAATTCAGGGGGGTGGGGGAGAAAGAGAAGTTGTGTCAAGTATAGAACATTATATGGAATTATATCCTGCAAAGTCAGGATGGGGTCAGGGAGAACACCAAGATCGGGTGAAGCAACTGCCTCTCTTGCCCCATAGCAAATGACACCCCTGGTTTCTGTCAGCCCAGTAGCTGACCTCTCCCAGTCACTCTTTCCCAATCACATCACCACTCAGGCTACCAACTCGAAACACAACAAGCTAAGATAACGAGATAAGCACCCAACCCAGCATTCCTTCCACACCCAGAACTCCCAGCAACTGGGTGGGGAAGGCCCAAGAGAGCCTTAACACTTCAAACTGCCTGTGTTGTGATACCGGGACATCACTGAAAAGCCTTTTGGGCTACCTGGCAGCTAAATCTCTGCATGGTCTTGCGCTGATTTTTGCTCGCCGGCTTGGTGACTGGCCTGGAGTGGTGCACAAATGGCTGTATGACCTCCGCTGACTTCAGGCACCAGCCAAAAGAGACACAGAAAACAAACCCAGTGCCCTGCATTTAAAAAGGCCAGGTCTCTCATGCGCTGAGCCCGCAGTGTGCATTTTAAACATTTAAGAGTTAGGCTGGATGCAAGCACAAAGGCACCTGTTATGATGATGTTGTGTGCGACTGCCTCTGCGAGAGAGACAGCTTGCAAACTGTTCGCGTTCTGTAAGGCACAGCATAAATCTATAGAATGTAACCAGTGCACTTCTGTAAGAATATGCTATACGTAGATTCGAATAGAATGAAAGGGCTGAATAAATCCCATGGCCAATTACATGGTCACTGAGTCATGAAAAGACAGCGCTCCTGGAATTTTGCAGCTGCTAGTGGATTCAAACAGATGCAGCACAGAAGCAACAAACCCAGCTACACGTTGTTCCCATTACGGAATTGCAGTAGAAATTAGATAAATTTCCAACAGGCAGGCAAAAAATAGCATATGGGGTAGTGCTGGTGAAATATAGGCAGTGATTTTGTTGCATTATCTCGCCTTTTCTTTGGTCTGTTGAAGAGCATCACTTCAGTTTTCCATTTTACCGTCATCAAGGGTAGACAGAGAAAACCGTTCCTTTTGTTTTAATGAAATGCATGTTGTTAAAGGACATGGGATGAGTTGAAGCCCAACATTTAAATTCAGTAATTTGTTTTGTTTTTTTTAATTGAAATGCCAAGCACTGTCCTGAGTAGAAGCACTTTTGGGGGTTGAAAAGAAATCAATAAAAAGTTCGTTTCTGTTACAAACCAGCCTGTCCCCTGCAGAGTTGTAAACTCAAATGCTGAGACCTTATCAACAATAGAGATGACGGCAGTTTGCCCCCTGTCCCCCCCGCTAGTACCCACAGGTCTCCACAGGCATTCCACAACATGGATAGAAAATCTCCCACAGTGCACACATCAGAGAGCTCTGGGATACAGACCCAGAGAACACTGTGGTGAGCTGTAGCTCACGAAAGCTTATGCTCAAATAAATTGGTTAGTCTCTAAGGTGCCACAAGTCCTCCTTTTCTTTTTGACCAGTCTATATTCAATGTCCAAGCTGAACTCACAGCCATTAGATGTGGAAAATAGCCATCACGGGCCAGTACATCCCTCCGCTGATAAAGGATTATGCCCTACATATTCTAGTACTGTGTCCAGTCCTACTTTAAATAGCGGAAGTGTTGAGATATTTTATTTGGGATAGCCTAAGGCCTAAACCATGGCCCCCAGCCTGCCCGCACAGCCCCTTCTCCCCACCCCACTTCCCCTTCTCCCCAAGACCCCGCGCTGCCTCTTCCCACCCCCCACCAAGACCCTGCCCCCCATTTGCTTCTCTCTGCCCCCTCCCCTCCAATCGCTTGCCCTTACAGCCGATAAAAAGCTGGGTCACTGCCCCATACATCATCCAAAAGGTTTTGTCTCTCATTTAGCACATTCCTCCGTTATTTTGAGGACTTTCATTTCCCTCATTAGTCATCGCTTTGGGTATGAAGCACAGAGCCTGCATAGCTCTGCACTATTGTCATGAATGTTGCAAGCACAGGACACGTGATCCTCCGGTATTTGCAGAGCTGTAAGAAGAGCCTTGGGGAATATGAGGATTTCCAGGTGGTCAGATTTTGGTGGGACATAGTGAGGACCAATCTAAGATTGTTGGTAGTGTTCCTGGAGCCGCTGCTAATGGCGTAGCGCTGCTTCTGGCCCTGAGAAATGAGCTTTGTGATGCAGGCTTGGGATGATGGACTTTTGGATGTGCAACGCCAGATTCCGGAATTTGCGTTGAGCTTGGTCCAACCCAAGGGCACCAGAAAGAGAGCTGCACTGACAGTAACGAAGCAAGTGGCAATCACACCATGGAAGCTTGCAATGCCAGATTGCTACTGGTTAGCGGGAAATCATTTTGGAGTTGGAAAATCACACGTGGTTATTATATCCTGGGGCCCTAGTCCTGATTATAGTCTATCATTCAGTATTGAGGTAACCCTCAAAAATACTTCATCACTGTGATATTTGTTGTCCTCTCTCATGAGCAGGGACCTTAGAAATCTACCAGCAGAAATGGGAAAGCCCACAAATCCCAAGCCTGTAGGCCCAGATCCACACAGGTCATTAGACACCTAATTCCCAGTTGCCTGACTACCTGTGAGGCTCAGGACATTAGGGTCCACAGGTAGATTTCTAGATCGTCTACAGTTTAATTTTTTTAAAAGTAGCTTTCTAGCCCATTCCACTGTGTAACTAGCCTTGATAATGCAAACATGACCAACTGGTTTGGGATTCTGCATTCACAATGAATACCATTAGAGAAGTGTTATCTTCCCTTCCCTAGTTACCTCAATGGGCTGTTAGCATTGAAGACTACTTATGGTCCCTTAAGTGCCAACATTGTCAGGCATTTCACAGTTGATCTTGCTAACAAATATCCAGCTAATGCACTTATCCCCTGCAAGGAGAGGTTAACCTGCCCAAATTGACATTCCATAGAAAGAAGCTGTTATTTTCAATACAATAATTGTTGAATAGTCTATGAAAATATTCTATCAAGCAGTTTTTGCCACCCTCCTTTAACAGTTAACAAAAATGAATGCCAACGATGCCATAAACACAGTGAGAACCCCAAAGTACAATCACTTGCAAAAAAAAACCAGCACACCTGTCCCCACCCCCCCTTTTTTTTAATATTAACATTTGATAGACATGCCTGCTTTGTTAAATATATGTAATCAGAGATCTCACTCGATGTAATAAGGTCACCGTTCTGTGCATCATGGGTAGAATTAAAATGCTTATTCTGTAATTTGGTAATGCCCTGTTAAATACAAAGATCTGATGACTATATTACAGTGTAATGCTTCTCTAAACAAAAGCTTATGGTTTTAATTATTATTGTTAGTCTCTGATATTTACATGGCCAGGATATGCAAATCTGTTAAAACATCCCTAAATTAATAGTTAAAAATAAATACCCATGGACAGAGTGAGAACCCTTAGGTGTCATTTGTAGGATGATGGAGACAATGTTAAGATTTTGTGTGTTTTCTATGAAACTTAGCCACAGGAAGGGTCATATAAAGAAATGATTGCTGGGCTTACATAAAAATATATATGTATCCATGTCTGTGAACTGGATTGTACATACAGAGTTACAAACACCGAAGTTATGAACTGACCACTCAACCACACTCCTCATTTACCTCCGGAAGTATGCAATCAGGCAGCAGCCGAGCCAAAAATGGTAAGAAAAGCAAATACAGTACAGTATTGTGTATTTAAAGGGAAATATAAATATAAAGGGAAAAATATAAAGGGAAAGTTTATAAAAAGATTTGACAAGGTAAGGACATTTTCTGTGCTTGTTTCATTTAAATTAAGATGAGTAAAAGCAGCATTTTTCTTCTGCGCCATAAAGTTTCAATGCTGAATTAAATCAATGCTCAGCTGTAAACTTTTGAAAGAACTAAAACGCTTTGTTCAGAGTTAAGAACATTTCAGAGTTATGAAAAACCTCTGTGCCCGAGGAGTTCGTAACTCTGTCCGTGTATGCTACACTAATGGTTCTTGTGCTTGTTGCAATATGGCACATACATCTACGTGCACTTATAATTGTGTGGATGTTCACACACTCATTTCTACCTTCAGAATGCAACCATCTACCTAGGTAATCAGGTTACTGTATTTTTGTATGGGCCCCATTGTCTGTTGCTGTCACATGCAGCATTTTTTCGAAACATTTGACGGCAAGCTCTTTAGAGCGGGGACTGCAGCCGAAATCCTGGCCCTATTGAAGTCAATGGGTGTTTTCAATGAGTTCAGTGAGGCCAGGATTTCACCATCTGTCTTGTTATATAGACTCAAGATTTTAAGGCAAGAAGAAACCATTATGATAATCTAGACCGATGCCCTGCCTATAACATAGCACGGTCCATAGAATTCCATCCATTGGTTTCTACAAAGGATGGAGTTATGCTTCCCTACTACATAAGTGAACACTGTTGAGCCCAATACTTGTTATTTGTACTATGACAGGTTTCAGAGTAACAGCCGTGTTAGTCTGTATTCGCAAAAAGCAAAGGAGTACTCGTGGACAAGTACTCCTTTTCTATTTGTACTATGAGGCAGTCACCTACCCCGCTTCAGGGCAATGTAATAAATACTAATGCAGCCAACCAGACAAAGATATCAACAAGAGAAACCCTTGCAGAAATTCAGCAGCTTTTGGCTAGTGCCTTTCCCTGCCCTCCCATAGCAAGATTGAGGAGAAATACCACCAGATCTCTCTTGTCCCTGCTCATAAGCCACAAAAGGATTTTTTCTGTTGTGCTGGCCCTTTGCTGGAGTCTGGTTGAGCTGCACTGAAACAGGGAACATATGACACACAAAAATTGCATCGTTCCCTTTCCAGCTTTATATCATCCTTGGCAGTGAAACATGTCCATTACAAGGTGATAAACTTATTTCACTCCATTATCTTTGGCTCTTCCCCTTTCATCACCATCAGCATCGTCTCCCTCTTGGCTTTTTTGGTCTAACCACCCTGACCAAACTTGTTAAATGGACTCAGAAAAGAAGTTGGGGTTCTATTTGTCACTGTGCTGTTTGCTCTACTAATCCTCCTTGTGCCTGCGACAAGGGGCGAGAATGAGTTTTGTGATTTGATCAGAAAAGCACAGAATTAAACCAGGACTTCCCTCTCCCTTTCTAGGCGTCTATTCTGCACTCACCACGGCAGCATCTGAGCACCTTATTACAAGGAATGGCTGGAGTCTCAGTTGGTGTAGAGCCAGAGTCGACATTTTTGCTCCCTCACATGCTTTGGGCCACCTCCCTCTTTGCCACCCTTCACAACAGGCAGAAAATCTTTTGTGATGGAATTAGACAGGCACAAGTGGTGATATACCATTCAGTTTAAAGAAAAGGAGGACTTGTGGCACCTTAGAGACTAACAAATTTATTTGAGCATAAGCTTTCGTGAGCTACAGCTCACTTCATCAGATGCATTCAGTGGAAAATACAGTTTAAGTATAACTGTATTACATCAAAGCTAGACCTAATGCTTCACAAGCACATAAAGAAACAAGTCCCTTCCCTGAAGAGCTTGTAGCAAAAAGCAGGCAAGTACGGGAAGAGTGAGGTGCAAGATCAAATGAAAAGTAACAGTGGTTATTTTTGTCACATGCTTTGGAGGCTATGTCACAAGGTAAGGAGGTGGGTAGATATGGCACATACCCTCAACAGGCCACAGTGGGAGCACACCATGCCTGCTGCAAGTGGTTTTAACAGAAGGGTTTCCTGACAAAGTCTTTGTTGGGTATGTCTTTACTGCAGAGTTATCCTAGGCTGTTGCCCCTAACCCAGCTTCCATCCATATACACAAACCTCCCCCCTCCCCAAGTTTGGTGGTGCTTTCAGTTTGGGCTCGCTGGCCCAATAGCATACGGCTGAGTGCTCCTAATCCACCCCCTTGGCACTGTTTTGGTGGGGAGGAACCCTAGGAGACAGCAGTTTCAGAGCAGATAAGGGCAGAGATGGAGGAGAATGTAGGTCAAGGAGATCAAACACATTTTTTCTTACTGTGGAGCAGAAAGCTGAAGAGGAGAAGCTCCCCCCCCCACCACCCCCCTTGACAGGCAAATAATGGGCTGTTTCATTGCTTTTCAGGGCCATCTGTTCCAGCCCGGGGTGTCCTGACAGTCAGCGAGAGGTCGCAGGGGAAAAGAAAGACGACCCTGGACAACCTGCTGCAGGAGATGCAGAAGAACTTTGCCAGCAGGTCAGACCAGCCTTTGCAAGTTCAAAGGGAGACTCTGGAGCAGGACTGGTAGAAGCAGGCCATGCTGGGAATGGAGAAAAAGATGGCAGTGGACTATATCAAGCACGACTGCGTGATGAAGGAGCAGGATCACCAGTCGCAAAGGGAACTGTTCAAGTTGCTGCTTGGCATGACGACCCGCAGGCAGCTGAATACACTAGCCCAGACCAAAGACCCTGTCCCAGTCCCACCTGCTCCAATGACCTCCCCTCTACGCTACCACGTCGTGCAGCTACTGGGTAATTCTAGACAGGGAATGAGCCAGTCAATGCAGTCCCTGGAGGGAAGTGCACATGGGTAGATAGGTTCACCCAATACATTCCACCCCAGTGCATCCTGGGAAGGAGAACAGGTACACTGATGATGGGCAAGTCCATTCCAGGGGACATTGCTCTCCTGGGTTTTATTCTCTGGTTTGCTTTCTTTGCTCATTGGTTTGGTTTGTGGCAGCCGGATTGCCTGTGTTGTTGACTTTTAATCAATTGCTTTGCTGTTCAATACCTCGGCGCATGAGTGTTTGGGAAACAGTAAAAAGACGGGAACTTCAAAGCAGAGATTTGAATAAAGTCTCAGATTTACAATGCAGAAAACATTCAATTGGTACAGCATAATAGTGTTGTGCTCACACTATCCCTTATCCCAAAGACGGGGGCACACAGGGTATCCCTTACTTCCCTCGTTCTCTTGACCCAGCCCCAGTTAGGGTGCACTTTCTGTTTGTCTGTACCAGACCTGTAATCCAGCACAGGGCAAAGTTCTCCCCCTGCTCCTCGCTTCCCTTGTGCAGTCACAGCACACCCCAACAACAATGGCATTACGCACTGGGGTCCACATGGATTTGTCGGCGGTGCCATCCTGCCTGCAATCAGCCAAAGGCACATTCCACCACCATCCCGCTCAGGGTGTAATTAAACCTTTTCTACTTGGTGCTCTCACATCAGGGCAGGGCTTCCTGAGCCAGGGCAGTAGAGGATACGTGGGGTCTCCCACAGTAACAGTGGGTACACACAACCCTTGATGTCCATATGATTGGGTGGGAATAAAATCCCAGCTTGTACCAGTTTGAAAATGCCAGTCCTCCAAAATACCCCACCCTGTGTCCAACAGTGGAGTCCATGAACCTCCCTTTATTGTTGGCCAAGGCCCACATAATGCTTGAGTAGCATCCTTTCCAGTTTACAAAGCCACATGCACCTTGGAGGGGGCAGACAATGGATACATGTGTCCTCCATGACTCCAGCACAGTTCAGGAAGTCAGTTTGCTCAAAGTCCACTGCCGTTTCAGGGCTTTTGCTTTCACCGAGGGTGAACTGCTGCAATAATTGCCTTGCAAACCTCCATCACCACTGCACTCACAGCTGACTTGCCATCTCCAAACTGATTAGTCACTGACCTGTACCAATCCGGAATAGTCAGCTTCCAGATGGCAATAGCAACCCACTTCTGGACTAGCACAGACTCCCTCATCTGCAGGTACCGGCACTGAAAGGCTGGGGAGCGTTCCTCAGAAGTTCTGGAACTACTACCGGCCATCGCAAGCTCTGCAGGACAACGTAGTCACCGCACTCTGCTTGTGGTTCTGGTCCAGAACTGCCGGTCAGCACAGGAAGATTCCACAGCTAGTACAGCCTGCCTGCATCAGCTGTCTCCACTGCTCCATGTTTGCATGCAGCCTGCATGATCTCCTCACCAAGGCACATCACTGCCTTTTCAGAGGGACAAGCCACTGCTGAAATCCGCCCCCCTCACCACCATGTCTCCTGACCTGCATCTGCCTCCTGCTGCCAAAATGAGAGCAGAATTAGTGCCAACCATTGGAACAGGTTAGGGTCCTGAGCTTGATCCGTGCCACAGAGGGGCCCCAGAAAGACCATTAAGTTCTCCCACAATATACTTCAGAAGGAAGCCTAGAGCACTGCAGTGCAGTGAAGCACTAAGAACCATGGCATATGACCCCAGACGTCTTAGTGTTCCACAAAAGGGACAGCAGCACCAGTCTGGGCTCAGCAACTCCAATATGGCTTTGCAGTGCGGCCCCTCTGTGATGACTGATATGTGTGTTGCTTTCCTGCTCACACCCGGGTTAGGCTTACCCAAGTGTCAATTGCTCTGCAGTGAAGACTTCCCCTTTGCGCAAAGAGGGTTTAGAATCCCAGTAAGAATCCAGCCTTTGAACTTTCGAAAATCAGAGTTTGTTGGGAGAGAACTGTGCTACAATGACACAAATGGGGTAGAAGGAGAAACCACACAGAACCCTAGTCCTGAGAACAGCTTAAAAAAAATCCCTTTGTGTAATACACAATAGAGTCAACTGTTTTTAAAGACGGTTTCATAGCACGGAGTGCAGCGAGGGGACCCTCTTGTTACTTCAGTCACTCATGCAGCTCATGGTGCAAGTTTGTAAGACTACACATAAATATGTACATATGCACACGTAAAGTAAGACAGCTACACACACATTTTTATTGATTTCTTTACTGCAGCTTAATACAATGTTGTAAGGAAGTGAGAATTAATTCATGCTTAGACAATGCTCTCCCAGCCTTGCACAGCTCAGAAAAGAGACTCAGAAAACAAATGCTTTATATACTGATGTTCACAAAACAACAATTCCTCTTTGCCCCAATATGGAAAGTATAAAACATAATTTCTTCTTCACATTTGTATCAAGGACTTTCAAGTGTCACTTTGCAACGTACAGAGTGCCCATGAAATGAAATGTGCTCAGTGAGTCTAAATAAAAGAACTGTAGGCAGAAGTATTTCTTCTTAATTTTGGTTTAATAATATGGGACTTTTCTGTCAAGAGAATTTGTTATAGTACAGTGAAAATGAAATCAACACCAAAGGGCTAAACCTGACCTCTTTACTCAGGTAAAGTTCCCATTGACTTCTGAGAGACGTTTTTCTTGTGTAGGGCATTCAAGAACAATCGCTAAACATGACTAACAAACAGCCACAGCTATGCTCCGACTCTTCCCTTTGTGTCAAATATATTTATATCATTTGTGAAATCAGTACAACATGCCGTGAATGGGGATGTATGAAATTAACAATCTCAACCTGGTGCGAACGCACACAGCAGAAAGTACTGCACAAAAACGGTTACACAGAGTTCTTTCCTATGGGCGGTATAGAAAGACACATGATATTCTGCTAGAGAGGCAAATAGAAAAGTTTGCCAAGGCTCAGTCACAAGCGGCAGTAAAAATATAAATGACAAACTCACAAGTTACAGTACTGTTGAATTTCCCCTTATTCTCCGGACTCCAGGTCACCCGGCTCATCTTCTTTGGGCTGGTGTATGCATGGGATTTTTTAGTTAGTTACACGAGTGCTAACCTCAAATGTAGACATACTTAAACCAGGTTAAAGCACACTTAAACTGGTTTAGCTTCATCTAGTAACTTTCCAAATTCAACTAACCTGGTGTAAACCCAGTTTAAAATCAATTCAGCGGCAACGGTGCATTGATTTCTTATCTAGACAAGCCTCCTGAGATTGGCTGCCCTCTCTCAAATAAAGGTAAATGAATTCAATTTAATCTGGTTTGGTATTTATATAGCCTCTGTCAGAGCAGTATCAGAGTGCCCTCCAGGTATTTATAGATTTATTCTCAAAGTGTCCCAGTGAAGTAGGGAAGGATTTACAGGCATAGAGAGATTAATGCTTGTCCAAAGTCACAGATCTATGGAAGAGGAGGGAACAGAACCCTGATCTCCTGAGGAGAAATTGACTGGGATAGTGACTCCAGAATAGCTCCCCATGTGGACTCTGTTTTGGAACAAAAGTCACTTTATTCCAGAATAATTACTGCACTCAGCAGTAACAATAAAAAGTCACCCTGGGAGCTATTCCAGAATAGCTACTGTGGCCTAGCCTTTTCCAAAATAGCTAGTCTGGTCAATTTCCCCATGTAGACAAGGCCTTAACCAAAAGGCCACCCTTCTTCACTGCAGAAGACTTGTCAAAAACAAAAGAAAATGCATCCAAATTTCAAAAATCTCTATTGCAAAGATTTTAAAGTTTTTCTTTTTTCCTTCCAGCATCCCAGACACAAAGGGACTGATTCTGAACCATTGTATGCCATTGATTCCAGTGGAAACAGGATTAGGCCCTAAATAGGCACACGGGGACAGTCAAAGTGATCACATCATTCAGACAGGCAGGCTCTTGTAGAGAATAATTGGTACTAAAGTGCTCACAAGTTGGACAGAGCCTCAAAGCAGTCATATTATTTTGTTTCTGCAGTTTTATTCATGCCTGTTAAAGAATCTGTTTTTTTCTTCATTTAACATAGACAGATGGAACATTTTAATGGAGGTGTTTTGTAGCCAATATATAGGCTTAGTGATCTTAAAGAAGTACATTTTCTTCCTCTCATTTCTGATATGGAAATACCCTGATCTAACGAATACTTTAGATTTATGTCTGTTAATCAAATGCCTTTTCACACTGAACTTAACATTCATCTCTCCCTACATAAAGGAGCGTTAGAAACAGAGAAAGTGAGTGAAAAAAGAAACCTAAAAATCCTACAGACATTCTTCACCAGTGCCTTTATGATTGATCCCTCTGCTAATTTTCCATTATTTTTTACCTCCTACCCACACCTAATTTTTAAATTGAAAAAGGAGTTTCCCTTACTGTTTTTGTTACATCAAATGCACTTTACAGCCCTTTGGGGGAGGAAATAGTCTTCAAAATGTAACCCGAGATGTTGCCGGTATTTTGGAATCTGCAGACAGAGCAGCACCCAGTGTAATTTTCCCTCTTCCTTTCAACAGGTTGTTAACGCAGCAGGTTAAATATTGTTACCACGTTTAAATGCTAACACTATTAACCAAGACACTGCTGATATTCTATCCATTTAGCCAGGGATGCTGGATTCACCTGCGCTGGATTTGAAAGAAATGGTACAGGGGAATAAGGCTGCAGATTTTCACTGTGAAAACACCTGATTATATAATGACAGGTTTCAGAATAGCAGCCCTGTTAGTCTGTATTCGCAAAAAGAAAAGGAGTACTTGTGGCACCTTAGAGACTAACCAATTTATTTGAGCATAAACTTTCGTGAGCTACAGCTCACTTCATCGGATGCATTCAGTGGAAAATGCACTGAATGCATCCGATGAAGTGAGCTGTAGCCCAGGAGAGCTTATGCTCAGATAAATTTGTTAGTCTCTAAAGTGCCACAAGTCCTCCTTTTCTTTTTGATTATCTAATGAGTATATAGAGATTAAGCATTTCAGGGACCATAAACGCTCAGTGGGAGGGGAAGATACGCAGTACCTGTCAGGATTAGGTCCATTGGTGAGTTCTCTGCAGCACTTATAACTGTTTACAGTTTAATTTGTTAATCCGATTTCTCCTATTTCCAAAGCACCAGCCCTCACTGACAATGTGCTGAACCCTGTGACATCAGCGTGAATCCGGAGTAGTCAAGGGGTTCCTAAAGGGACATGCTGGCCTGTCTGAGATCAGAATCTGTGCCTCTGTTCAGAGTAAATTTGAAGTTTAAAAGCATATCCCAGCACAAGCAAAATGTCTTAGTTGTGTGCAAGGAAAGCATTTGCCCCTCCACCTTTGCCTAAGAACCAATTTTACAGAGTTATTTTGTTTGTTTGGGGAGCTGGGGGGGGGGGTGTGTGTGAGACGGAGCGTGAGAAATGGCAGCCCCCAGGAAAGATGAAAAGCTGCCGGTCAAGTTTTCCCTTTCAGTTTGATACTGTACCCTCAGGTTTGGGACATGCCAGTGTGATGGGGGCAGTTTCAGCACCCCCCCCCCACTCTCGGGGGTAATTTTTCCGCCTTCCTCCCTTGCATAAGCCTGGCTCCGTATCCCTCTTCTACAAGAAAAAGGGAAGATTCCCCTCCACCCCCAAAACTAGAGCGCTGGGAACCTCGGTGTGAGTTGAACCCCCTGTAAGCTGAACAATATTTTGGGAGGAAAAGAAATATTGTGTCTGGAAGGAAGAAAAGGACACCCAGGGGACACACACAGGTAGGCCAGTCAGTGTTCACTCCGGAGAGCGCTCTCCATTGAACTCAAAATGAGGAGTTCTGCTTAAAAATTAACAGCACGGCCCGGCCTGGAGCAGAGAGGGGACTAGCCGGTTCTCTACGCCGGCAAAGCCAAAAATTGCTGCCTAGGAAAGCCTCGGATAGAGGGGGATCCACGGCTCGTGAAGATCCACTTATAACGGGGCAGAATTAGCGGGGTTAGGTAGTTCCGAGCTCGGGCACGCAGCTGTAATCCCATGGCTCGCAGCGGAGTTTCACCTTTTTACACTAGATCTGAATTGGGTCTAAGGTCCTCACGGGTGTGATTACACGCGCTCTGGTTTCGAAGGGAGCCGTTCTTGCGGGAGGACACCGCACCCTTTCATCGCAAAAGGGCTTGTGCGGTTCTGCCCGCGGGCGATAGAAAAACCATCCTGATTTCGCACAGCTTGTTTGCTCCCAGCAGAGATGAGAGCTGCAGCCCAGCCCGCCTGGCCTTGTCTGTCCCCTGATCACCGATCCAGGAGCTCCAGGGCCTGGGTTACAAAGGCGAGGACAGGGCTGCTCTCTCCTTGCAAGAATGCTTCCACCCCAATGGTGGGGTGACACACTGCGGGTTCCCTTCCCCAGGGCCCCCCTTTCAAAGCCAGCAGCGATGGGTAGGGAGAGCGCTCGGAAAAGGAGAGGGTACAGGAGGGAAAGGGGGGTGTCTGCGTTTAGAAGCAGATGCGTCAGGTTTTCCAAGCTGAAAAGCCCCCCCCTCCGCCCCCTTTCTGACTCATGCATTTTGTGCAAAACATTTTAATAGCACGTGTGGGTGCAAAGTGTTTTAGGGGCCGCAGGCCGGGGGCTGGCAGAGAGATCGTCCCTCGGCAGACAGCTGAGGGCGGTGGGGCCTGGGGGCAGATTGGCGCCCACTCTTGTTTTGTCTGGTGTACTTTCCCTTGCCTGCGCTGCTCCAGAAACAAGCACAAAACAGAGGAGGCTCAGGTGGTGCGAGGGGGAGCTGGGCCCCAAGGAGAGGGGTAATAAAATAATAAATAAATCCCCTTTTCTTAAAAGAGTTATTAGCATCAGGCGGCCTGGTTTCTTTAATCGAGCGCGGAGAGGGTGTTGCCCCAGGAGGGGGGAAAATAAAAACCAACCTCCTTCAGCACCAGCCCCGGGAAGGAAGGCGCAAGGGGCCGCTGAGTTTAGGGGACATCTCAGTATAAAGCAGGTGTCTCCTATTTAAAAATAAACCCGTGCGCTCCTTACCAGGGAGCCCCCCAAACGCGGGGGGAACCCCGCGACCTTGACCAGAGCGCTGCAGCCCCTTCTGGCCCCGAGCAGAGCCAGGGCCCCGCGCTCCTCTTGCGAAAGGAGGGTTTAAAAGACTTCGGTCGGTGACCAGGCAAACTCTGGCGGCAGGGAAAAGTCTGAAATGAATTACCGAGCCTCCTCGTGAGACTCGTACTTCTTGAGTTGGGTGGGAAATTACCGCTAGTGGGTAAAATGCAGCTTGGAAGGGGAAACGCTCTTCACAGCTTTTTGTTTGAGAGGCGAGGGGAAATATTTTAACCTTACTCCTGTGCCATGCAGCGAAGCCCAGAGAAAGTGGAGTTTAGCGCTCTGTGATCGTCACAAAAGGAGACCCCCTTTTTCCAAACTCCTTCTTTCCCTTAGGAAAGCCACCTAGAGACTGGCGATGAGTCAAAATTAAGAGGCTGATAAAGACCGGGCTCGAACCAGCCTCGTGTAAACGCCAGGATTCGTGTTTTTCCAACAGCTTTGGCTAATAAAACTCTCTCACGCAGAAGAGCGAAGTAGGCACAGCAAGGTTGGCGTAAAACACTCAAGGCACGTGAGAGATTTTGTTTTCCCACTGCCCTGAGACATACAGAGTAACAGGTGCCAAACGCGAAAGGAGCAGAAAATGAGTTTACGCAACATCACTTAAATTAAAAAACAGAAACACCCACACAAAGATTGGGTATTAATTTGATAAAGCCCCAGGAGTGAATTACTGTGCGAACGAAATGGCGTTAATTCGGTTTTCAAAAACACACGGAGTCGGCAGGACAGCTCGATTTACACACAAACCGTGCTCCTATCATTTCAAAACGACTTTAGGGAGGAGCTAACTGCTGTATTTTTAGGATAAACGAAGTGGGAACCGGTTAACTGTTCCGCGAACCCTACCGCCAAGAGCGTGCTGGATTTTGGTGCAGACTAAAAACACGAGAACCGCCCGCTCGAAAAGATGACAGGATTTTGAATACAATCGAATAAAGATTTCTCCCAGCTGAAGAGAGCTCAGCCCACCTTTCCTGGGTGCACAGGCCCCCTCCCCAGACAGAATTTAAAGCGGCACCTTTCAGCCGCCGCACGCAGCCGGCCAGCTAGGAACGCGAAACGCCTCTTTGGAGAGTCAACAAGTGGCTCCTACTTTTAAAAGGAAGCGAGGGGCGGTGAGTATATAAATCGCCACCCGCTCTGCTTCCTAAACCCTATTCCCCTCCCCGGCACGAGAAACTAAACCCAAGGGGCCCACTCTCCTCCCCCCCCCCCCCAAAAAAAAAACCACACAGCGCCTGGTTGAGGAGAGATCGGGACTGCCAGAGGTGAGGGGCAGGGTTTAAAGCATTCGCTTTAAGCGTTCACCGGGCCGGGAAGCGGACTTCAGCCTTCACACGGCCCTGTTGAGTTCCGCGCGTCAAACCCCGGTCTAGACCTCACCGCGCTGTTTTCTAGCCCCGCCGTTTACATGTGTCCCAAGTAACATGCTGGAGGGCGGCACTTACTGAGAGTTTGAGCAGGGCACCGTGGGGCTGCACCCCCCCGCCCCGTACAAATCGCCAGGAGACAAGGGAGGTGCCCGTTATAAAATTTATTGATCTCTCTTATTCGGGGTGGGGGGAGAAGGAGCGTTTCACAGGCTGAAGTCTTTTAAGAAACCGGAGAGACAAACTAAAGCGTTTCTGGCGTGGTAGGGTCAAAACGGCGTCACAGTGAAATTCACAAACCGAGTTACAGAAGTTTATAAGCTTGAGGGGGGGGGGGAGGAGGGACACCACACACAACCCAAACACACAAACTTACTATAAGTTAAAAAAAGACTTTGCATTAGTGAGCCGCCCAGCTTTCCCCCCTCTCCCTCCCTTCTTCGAGGTCGTGGAAGCTACACGATTCGGATTAAACCTGGAGCAGGACACGGGGGAGAGGGACACTTATTTTGTTTAAAAAAAGGCGACAAAAATGTAAACATCTGATCTGGAAGAAAAGCCCGCCACGTTTCCATTCCACCGCTACACTCAAACTGAAATAGACCAGACCTTTAAAACGGCTTTTGCAAAAAAAATTTTTTTTTAAAAAAAAGAATAGAAGAGAGAGAGAGCGCCAACCTATCAGAAACCAGGAAAGAAGTGGCTGCGGTTTTAAAACTTCCCAGGAGACATTTGTGCTCTGTTAGAGAAAACCAGTCCACACACCCTCCCCCCCCCCCCATTTCTTTTTGTACAAAAAACACACGCGACATCGAACCTTCCTTTTAAAAAGTCTTCCCGGGGAGGTGCATTGAGTCCCAGTCTGCTCAAGCGAGCAGCCAGCTGTCCCAGGAGCGGGGTGAGGTTGGGTTGACGGCAGAGCAGTCTCAGATGTGAGTCAGCGGTACAGTGCCATTGACCCCAGTCCCGGCACTCTGGTAGTGCTGGTGGACACTGTGCAACCGACTGCCCTGCAGGCTGGAAGGGTCTGTGGCATCCCCCCCGGGCGGGAGATACATGCTGATCATATCCCGCAGGTCCCCCAGGCAGGCCCGCTGGGAGTGGGAGGCGAGGGCCGGCGGCGGCGAGCTGGGCTCGGATTTCACCACCGAGCCCATGGAGCCCAGGCTCATGGCCGTGCCGGGCTGCTGGCCGTAGGCGGCGGGCGACATGCTGTAGGTGGAAGCCGCGCTCATGTAGGACTGCGCCGTGGACATCATGGGGCTGTACTGCAGGCCGCTCATGTCGTAGCGGTGCATCTGCGGCAGCTGGGGGCTGTTCATGGCCGGATGCTGCCCGTAGCTGAGCTGCTCCGGCATCAGCGAGTACGCCCCGTTGCTCCAGCCGTTCATGTGGGCGTAGGTGTCCAGGCGCTGGCCCACCCCGACGGGGCTGCTGACGGCGCCGGCCCCGCCGGGGGCCAGCAGGTTGCCGGGCAGCGAGTACTTGTCCTTCTTCAGCAGGGTCTTGGTCTTCCGGCGGGGCCGGTATTTGTAATCCGGATACTCCTTCATGTGCACGGCCCGCAGCCGCTTGGCCTCGTCGATGAAGGGCCGCTTCTCGGCGTCGCTCAGCAGCTTCCAGTCGGCCCCGAGGCGCTTGCTGATCTCCGAGTT
This sequence comes from Lepidochelys kempii, assembly GCF_965140285.1. NCBI lineage: Eukaryota > Metazoa > Chordata > Testudines > Cheloniidae > Lepidochelys > Lepidochelys kempii. The sequence goes on along the minus strand of NC_136388.1, from coordinate 95,841,959 downwards.
GTGCATCTTGGGGTTCTCCTGGGCCATCTTCCGCCGCTGGCCCCGCGACCACACCATGAAGGCGTTCATGGGCCGCTTCACCCGGTCCTGGTCCGCCCCGGCTCCGCCGCTCGCTCCCCCGCCGCCGCCGCCGCCCTTGCCCGCAGCCCCCGCCGGGCCCCCCGGGGCGGGCTGGGGGCTCTTGAGCTCGCCCTCCAGCATGCTGTACATGGCCGGGGCCGGCAGCAGGTGCGCCAGCGTGGCGGGCAAGTGAGGCCGGGGAACCGGGCGGCTGCGAGGTGCGGCTCCCCCCTCCTCCTCCTCCCTGGGCTCGCGGGCTGCTGCAAGCGGCCAAACTCGGGGCTCGCCGGGCGCTTCCCCCCCTCTGGCCGCCTCCTCGGTGCGCTCCCAGTGCTGGGGGGAGATGATTGACGGCCTATAAATGAGCAGCCGGCAGCCAATCAGCGCGCGGCTCCCGACAGGCCCTGACGGATGCTAATTGACCAGCTGGTTTAAAAAAAAAAAAAAAAAAGTTGGCAATTTAGGGGGCTCCCGTTCGCACCGCCCCCCCCCCCCCGCGCCTGGCGCTCCACCCCCCCCCGAAACCAGGGGGTACGGCCCCTCCCTCCACGTTACCCCCTGCGGATCTTGGGGAGGGGGCAACTTTTGGTCGGGTTTGTTTTAGATTCATCCCCCCCCCCAAGGCAGGGGCATCCCGCTGCAAACCGCCCCCTGCTCGCTGCTGGTTGCGGGGCGCGGGCCGCACAAGGGGGTGTCCTGCTGGGGGAGGCGGGCGGGGCTTGAACCTCAGCTGCCCGCGGCGGGGGCTGTTCGGGGCGGCGGGGTCCCTGGGCTCCGTGCGTGTGCGGGGCACAAAGGGGGTCGCGATGGCGGGGAAGCGGAGCTGCTTTTCCACCCCACTTCGCCTGCCCAGCCCAGTGCCTGGGGAGCGAGCAGCCCCGGAATGACCCGGGCTGGGGGTGGGGGGTGCCGCAGCGGAGCTAAGCTCCCCCCCCCCGCCGCGCCGTTGATGGGGGATCCAGGGCAGGGGCGACCCCAGCTCTCCCTAGGGAAGGGGATCCCACTCCCCTGCTCTCCCCCGGGCATCTTGAAGGGTGGCGGCGGATCCTGGCTCTCCGATCAAAGGGAGGGGGTGCTGCAATTCCCCTTACGCTACAAATGCATCCCCCCCCCTCGTCGCAAGGCTCTTTGTTGTTCGGGTTACACAAGGACACATCAGCCCCACTCTGAAGCCCAGTGATGGCCCCCAGCATGGCTTGCCAAGCTGGGAGGCGGGGGGGGGGGGCTGGTTGTCTGGATTCTGACCGGACTCCCGGTAGCTTGGAAGTGGGGTGCATGACGGGGTGGGGGGCTAACCTGGCATGCACTTCCCAGCCCCCCACCTCCTTTCCTTTCTTTGCCACTTTACTTTTTCCAGTTGGCTGCCCCCCCCGGGGGGGGAGGGGCGCTTGCCAAAATCCGTTTTCATGGCAACAGCAAAGTCCCCTTGGAGTGAAAGGAAACTTTGTGGGGGAGGCTCGCGGGGGCTGTCAATCAAAGGGCTTTCCTCCACCGCCCCCTTTCTCTCTTTCTCTGCCCCCCTCCCCCCAGCACCCACACCTGCGAGGACAGTTCGGGTCAGGAGCTTCTTAAAGGCATAGCGCTCCTGCAGCCGCCTCAGCGCTCCCTCCGGCCCCCTACCTCACAAGGGGGCGGGGGGGGGGAATCAGAGCCGTGCTCCTCTGCTGTGTGACCGCATCCTCCCCGCCCCCCCCCCCCGTCCCCTGCATCCCCCAGTTTGCTTTGCTCAAACCCAGAACAAGAAACAAAACCCAAGGGCTACACGGGGAAGGCGGAGGGCTGAGCTGTGCACGCAGTGTGAACAAGAGCTTTCAACGGGTTGAGACCCTAAAGAGTTTGTTCTCAGCTGCGCCCAGGGGGGGAGCGGGGGGATCACTGCGGATTGACATCGGTGTGTGAACAAACTGCGGCGTGGGCGCCGGGAACCACTCTACCGGGGGAGGAGTGGCTAAAAAACGACTGGCACTTAAAGATCGTCTGACCCGAGCGCCGTTACCCCGAGGAGATGCACCGCGCACCCAATTTCTTGTTGTAAAAGAGAGACAATAAAGATAATGATGCTAATTCACAAGGAAGAGGGGACCTCCCCGGGTCAGTGTCCTGGTTCGCACTGAAGCCCTGGGATATACGCATATTAAATACATAAATTACCAAAGCACCGTAGTCCTCAAGCTCGCTTCGCGCCGCGAAAGAAACCAGAGCCAGTTCACTTTCGCAGGAACCCGCGCAGTGAGCAGCCAGCCCCGGAGCGCCAGAAAACCCGCCACCTGACTCCCTGAGCACAGCCGACAAACGCAGTCTGCCAGCCCCGCCACCGCTCGCCGCTTCTACCGGTGGGGGAACAAAACGATGTAACTTTAAAACCCAATAAAGAAAACTTCCACTTTGATATTGGTGAATGGTGCCGAGGTTTGATTTGCAGACTCAGTGGGATCTAAACTGTTTGTGTATTTGGTAATCCAGTAAGTGTTATTCTGTTCTGGCAAATGATCATCTGTTGGAGGGTGGAAAATCGACGTGGAAACAAACACTGCTTATGCTTTTCCACTGCGTGCATCCCGTGAAGTGAGCTGTAGCTCAGGAAAGCTCATGCTCAAATAAATTGGTTAGTCTCTAAGGTGCCACAAGTCCTCCTGTTCTTTTTACTTATGCTATGGGGGAATTAACCTTTGGTTGGTTGTTTTGAAAAATATGACTCCCGAAATATAACCTCCTTAAAGGACATGATCATATCTACATATTTTAGCTCTATAAAGATATTATTTCAAGCACATTTTCCCCACGTTTGGCAACAGATTTGACAGCTGTAATCCCCTTGATTTTAATCAATAGTGCCAAATATTTTGATTAGTCAACTACAGATCTAAAATATGACCGGCTCTGATGTGAGAACGATTCTCGGGTGTTTACACTTCTGTGCTTTGAATAATCGTTTAAACAAATTAAAATGAACTCTGGTTAGTTAGCTATTTAGTCCTGCCAACAACTGTGTGTTTTAATGATCTTGACTATATGTATGCAACGAATAATCAGTAAGTAGTTGAAATTATAGGAACATTGTATGAAAGCTCTTTTGTTTGAATGGCGAAAAGTGAACCCGATGAAAACTGGCAACAATTTTAAATTTCAGATTTAACTTCATCCTGTATTTTACTTTGCCCTGTGCCAGGGTGAGACCAAAGTGAAATCAATGGTATTTAAACAATTGTATCCAAAGATAGACAACAACCGGTGCCACCCTTACTCTGCAGATTATTTCAAAGCAAGGCAACGTTTTCCAGGAGACATCACCTATCTCTTCTGTCCTAACAATAAAAAGGCGGATTTAGAAAGTAAATATCATTCTGATCTATCCCGTTCTTCTTTTCATGTGACTGAAAATATTTCCCCCTGCCAAGCTGTTATCACAGGTGACTCCTGTCTGATTCTTAATGCCAGAAGATCGGGTGACTATTTGAAAAGAAACTTCGCAATGCCCCATGGCAAGGAATAGCTGGGGTGGCCAATCTCGGAATTAGCGATGAATGCGCTGTAAAATTAGCGGAGTAATCCCATTCCCTTCCCGTCTCTGAGCTGCAGATTATAAAACGAGGGAAGAAGAGAGACAGAAAGCAGCGGTTAGGAATCAGACGGGCTCTGCCAGTCCTTTTGACACCAATGCACTTTACTGGTGACCGGAGAGCGGCGCCCGGCACAGCGGCGGGACAAAGCGCCAGGTCCGGCCGGCCCCAGTACCACCCCGAACTGGGCCCTGCCCACTCTCCAGCCAGGCTGCCTCCCCGGTGTCGCCCCTTCTGGGCCTCAACCGGCAACACGGTCTCGGCCCTTCCCCCAACCCCACCCGCGTCCGTTCAGTGAAGGGGACAGGACCCCCGCATAGTCACCCCTCATGTTTGCAGGTAGAAGCGGGTCCGAATAACGGCCCCGATCCTGAAAGCGGTCCCCACTGGCTCCAGCGGGACTCCACGCGCTCAAGCACGTGCTTACATCCTAGCAGGATTGGGACCAGCGCTTGGACAATGGCGAGAGTGAATATGCGGGGGGGGGGGGGTGCTGCTGGGGATAATCCAGGGCTACAGAGAGGAAAGGTGTTAAACTTGGACTGTCACGAGAACCACAGGACCGGATCCACGCTGCTTTTTAAATCGCTCTTCAGAGCGCTTTAAAAGGCCCAAACCCTGCCCTCCCCTCTGTCCCCCCGCAAGGAAAGGAAAAGGAGGCGTTCAGCCAAAAGCTACGGCAAGACCCAAATGTTAGTCTGCCTGCAGCGATATGCGCAGAACAAGCCGTTAGCCACTCTGGACCGGATTCAGTCCCCATCTCCCGAGCTTCCTGCAACCGATCTGCCTTCTTGATTTCTCTCCTCCCCGGGCTCTGCTCGGGGATCGAACCCCTTGCCTGCCCCAGCCGCGGGGTTTGGGAACGAAGCGAAGACCCCGTAGGAATTCGTCCCCCACGAAGTTTCTGTAAAGTTGACCACGCAGCAACTACAGCGGGTCTAGTCACTAGTTACAAGTACGCAGCACCCAGTGGGTCTAGTCAGTAGCGAAGGAGGGAGGGAGCTGAAAACATTGTTAACAAAGTCTCTTTGAGCCGAAGCTTTATGCTCAAATAAACCTGTTAGTTTTTAAGGTGCCACCTGACTCCTTGTTGTTTTTGTGGATACAGACTAACCTGGCTATCCCTGATCTTTGAGCCGGGAATGCTGCAGATCAAGAAGACCAGCCAAGGTTTATAGCAGAGAGCCCTTTAATTCGTCAGCATATAGATTGACCACTGGGTAACGCTGAGAATCCCCCTAGCAAGGTGCAGGGTGGGCTCAGAACAAGCAAAGCGCTTTGGCCGGTGTAAACACACTCGTCAAAAGCGGAGCAGCGCGCGGCCCTGGTGGGGGCGAAATCACTCCTACATCAACGCCAAACTTTTAACGAGATCCAAGCACCCACATGTGGGGATGCACGTGTCAAAATGACTTTGTCCGTTTCACACCAATCACAGGCATCACCCGCAGTGTGGTTGTAGCGTGTTAGTCCCGGATATTAGAGAGAGAAGGTGGGTGAGGTCATATTTTTTTACTGGAGCAACTTCTGCTGGTGAAAGAGACAAGCTTTCGAGATTACACGCCCCTGAAAAAGAGCTCTCTGGAAGCCCCCAAACGTGTCTCTCTCACCACCAGAATCGGGTCCAGTCAAAGCTATGCCCTGACCCACCACTCATTAATGCGACCTGTAAATTACAACTCCTTGACAGGTTTGAAGAAACTTATCTTTTTTATTAAAGAAATAACATCACAATCGCATCCGGTTTTTAAGCAAGATTCCCGCACTGAAATGGGGGCGTCTGCCCCAAAGCCTCTTGGCCCCCAGAGTGATCAATTTCGGTTGAGATTTTATTTCCATCCCTACCGGAAAGTAGTGAAGTTAGAGGTGATCTGCGGTCACATGTTCCGCTGGGCAACATGAAAAGTGTCCAAAAAGCCGAGTACAAATGAATCTAATGATTGTTTTGTGATATTTTGAGATCAAATATATTTGTGACTTTCAAAGGCAAAATTTTCATGCTTTTGTCAATTAAAATCTCAGCGTGGTTTTATGTGGGTTATACATTTCATGAATCTCTCTCTCACACACACACGGTGTATCTGTCTATAGATATAAAATATAGATGATGGATATTTTGGTTCATCCTCTAATATATGAAATAAAAAGATTTACAGGTGTCCACGTGCTGTGTTAGACCCACTCTTGGTGATCTTTAATAGGGACGCGGTCTTTTTTGGCACATCAAGGTGTATGGAACTGACTAGCTCCGACAAAGCACTATAAACTTCCTTATTCTGTGATCTTGCCAAGAGCTCTGTTAGCATCGGGATGTAGCTAATCTATTAGCAATTATTATTGCCATGGGCTTGCTCTTATATGCAGGAAACTGAATAAGCAGGTTATTAACATAATTTGGAAACTAACTTTTTCTTTTAAATTGCTGCATGGAAACAAATGCGTCCGGCACCCTTCGGATACAAATATATTGCTTTTCAATGACCCCTTTATAGCATATTGAGAGAGACACTGTGAAATGTTTTTAAATCACTCTCTCTTCCCCCCCTCCCCCCAGCTGAACTTTTATTTGGCCTCTGACAACAATGCCTGGCTGCAAACAGACCTCTCAGAGCCTTTGCTGAATAGCCCCTTTTCTATACCAGCGTGTTTCCACTGTCACAAAAAAAAAAAAAAAAAAAAAAACCAACCAGGAGCCACATTTCTTAATTGGGTGTTCCTGAACCTTGCTCATTCAGGTGTTCGCTAGAAATTTGTTTATTAGCCTTTGACAAACTGCTCCTCGCGGTAATCGCTTCACGGGGCTGGCTTCAGAAGGAGGGAGGGATGGGGTAGGGCTGGGGGTTGCTAATAAGGGTTCTCCCCAGTTACTAATTAACAGAGCTGTAATGGGACCACCAGCATTGGACTGGCTTAGCTCTGCGAGCCCTAGGGAAAGGACGAGACTCGTAGGGCTCTGAACAAGGAAAGTAGCTCTGGAAAACGGACACTCCAGTAAGCCAGAAAAGCAAAAGTGCTTATTAAGTCAGCCCCTGCTCTGGTTAAAGAGATATGAGAAAATCTATCCTGAGTCTTGGATGAAATTTGCTGGGAGGGATACAATGAGGTGAACACATTGCAGCCCTCCCAACGATTGTAACAAGTTCTCCCGTTCTTTCTGGGGCTACAGGCTAACAGGGCTGCGACTCTGAAACCATTTTAAGGCTGGGCATCTTACATAACAGTTTACAGGCTATTTTTCGTTCCCCTGTGTCGGGCAAGTTACAGCAGCGAGCCTCTTCGCCCACCATGGCTTTCAAAAAAAATAATCAAATATCAGATGCTGGCGAATGCATTTATTATTTGCACCTCCTGTGATCTTTCCCCCAGACAAAGCGATCGCCTGTTTCACAGGGTGGGCTGAACCCCGCTGGTCTGACTCAGGCAAACGGCCTCTCTCACCGGAGTAGGAGAGGAAAGAATAACGCAGGCAAACGTTCCCGCTTCGGGGACACCGTGCCTCACCGAGCTGATCATCGGTTACATGTCAGTTTCTGAAAAGGATCTATCCCGCAGGCCCCCTGGCTGCAGCCTGTGCTCTGCCTCGCACGTGCTTCTGCAAGGTAGGGTGCAAGATGTTTAGCTGGCCCCAGAAACATTGCTTCCGAAACCGGTCAGGGTTTTCAGGAGTCAAAGCTTGGAATCTATATTGGAAAGGCACTGGAAACACATAGCAGCTAAAACGGAAAGCAGGAGTCATACCGAATAATTATTTTTGGTACATACAGCTCTGATTTGAGTTGACTCACTCAGCCTACCCATGACTAAGCTAAAGAGTAGCAAAGGCAGGTAGATACGTGAGTGTGAAAAAGGGACACGTGAAAACAAAATCTTCTTGCTTGACAGATCTCTATATTTATTTATCTGTCTGATCCACATATGTTCTCAATGTATAGATGTGTATGGATCTCGCAGCAAGAGAACTTTTCACTGACATTTGAAGCTACTCTGAAACCTATTTGAAGTACTGAGTCTGTAAATGGGAACACTGATACCTCCAAATCAAGCTCTACAAGATAAAGTAGAGGCCCTCTGGTAACTAGAAAACACACACACATTTCTTTCTGAAGGGAGACAAATAATAACTTCAATAATTACTAAGGGAAAGTCCCCATTAAACACCTGCCTTAGGACACAAATAATATTTACTGCTACCTGTCTAAGTCAATGAAAATGTAGGTCCTTGTAACCAGATCATTCTGTATTGGTCTGTTTCATTCTAATATAGCCCTGAAATGCTTAGCACAACTTTTGGCTCAGTTTGTTTTAATTTGTGACAAGTTATTAATATAATGTAAGGTAACTTGTCATCCTAGAAAACTGCTTTTTAAAAGACTTTCCATTGAGTAATGTTTACTTACTATGATTGTTGCAATATAGATTAATGATGGTTTTGCCTACTGATTATGATAACTGAGACAAGGCTGCTTTCATTTTTTTAAAACAATTCAAATGATTCTGTATTACCCATTTAAATTTAAAAGACCCTATTGCAGAATGTTTTCTTTACAGAACAACCAGCTTTATTTGTTAGTAATAACGGTTCTCTCCTTTTTTATAAATTATATTATTAAAGAAATCAGACACTAATTGTAGTGATCTAACTTGCTAATTAGTTGCAAGTAAACTATTCATTAGTGGTAAATTAAAATCAAAACACATGTTAGTCCTAGACTCTGAGATATCATTCTGCAGTCACATATTGTTGTATACTAGAGCCTATATCATAGGCATGGCAAATTGAGATCCTGAAAGGTTTCTCTACAGGATAAATAATTAAAATATATTCAACTTTAATTGACATTATAGAGGACATAAATGAGCTTTTCCTTTTAGAAAGAAATAGCAGTTTCTAAATAAAGCTTTGCAGGCTGCAGAATGGAGGTTTCAACCAAATGAATAGTCATTACTACCTTTTCAATGATGTAGGCCTTTTGATCAGAAAAGAAATTAGCTCTAAAGAACAGACAATAGAAGCCTGCCCTGCAATAGGAAGAAAATTAGATGGCTAAGGCTCTTAACAACACCTATTTCTATAAACCATGGAGCTTCTTGCTTTTCAATTACAGCTGTTCATTTCATATAAGGAAAGTGGAAAAACACAGGGCTAATGTAAACTCTGTGGGACCATAAAGCATAGAGCAGGCAGACAGCCTTCCCACTTCCTTTTGTTTTTTATTACAATCAATTAACTAATATTCTATATTTTTAAATGACTGTGGTTTCCAAGCATAGTTTTTCAGGGCCAATCCAGCTATCAGGATGGATCACATACAGTAAAAGAGCTAACAATGAGTGAGAATCTTAAACTTGTGTGGCTGGATGTTTCCATTACACATCAAAGAATATCATATTGAAAGAGTATCACATTCTTGTGTGTATTTCTCAGACAAATCAAAACAAGGGTGAAGAAAAACAGGAAAGGGCATTACTAAGTAACATGTAGTAATATTTTTGTTAAACCAGACATTATTAAGAATTTAAATGAATGTCCTCTCATTGTGCACAAGGCTGAGAGATTACTTTTAAAATAGTTTCCCTGTTTCTTTTAAGTTACTTTTAAATATTTACAACTTTTGGTTATTTTAACAACCATGCTTTTAATTTCCTGCTGAAATGTTAGAATTAATCAATTGCTTTTCCATTTTTAGGCAGAATTCTGTTTCAGATGGATGTCTTTAGAATCAGTTTTCTTTCCGCAAATTATTTCTCCTTTAGACAAAGCAAATAAATGTTTTGCTATGCCTCTAAAACAAAATTGCAAAAAATATTAAAAGTTACAAGGATAAGTATAATGGATATGGAGGGTTATTTGTTGTTTTCCATGTAACTTACATGGTTAAGAGGATCTTGCTGTGGTGATTTGAACACATGATAACCACCAAACTTTATATATACATAAGTATGAATTGTGTTCTCCCATTGGCTTCACTGGGCTTTGGATTTGGATCTTACACATCAAGAAGTATAACCATATGGCAGAGAATATCATCTTTCTTTCTTTATCAGTCTGCAGAGCATTGTTTGCCCTTTTATATATTTAGAAATAATGCCAAAGAGCTAATCACCTAGACAAGCAAATATATTTGTATTGAGATTGTATGAATTGTTTTTGCTCTGATAAGGTGTTTTATTATATTTTTTCCTCCTCAGATCAAATATTCTACTAACATTATCTTCCTATTCACAGAATAAAAAATACACATTTGTCTTTAATGTAGAAAGTTCTTTAAGATAGAATGAAAATAATGTTCCCCATGTAGGGCAACATCACCTGCAGAAGTGCAGGATCACAAATAATTCCACAGTTAGGGATGATGACCTCAAAACTCACAAATGGTGGCACAGATTCAAGCCACTGATATGAGCATGTAAAGTCAACTTTAGTGAGTGAAAATATTTCTAAGAACATGCTCCTCTCCTTTGGGTATTCCGCTTTAGCAAATGGTTTGTAGGTTTTAGATAATTCAAGCCTACCCTGTTTTTCACTTGGGCACGATCCTGTTTTGTTAGATGTTACTTAAAACTCACAGCTCTGTGACAATTTCAAAATGAGTATATCAGAGAAAAAGTTAGCAGTAGGACCCCGTAGGAATGACATCCCAGCAGGCAGACAGATGGTTGATAAGAGCAATATTCTGATTTCCCATCAGCACAGTGAATTTTCAGGTGTAATATTCTCCTCGCACATATGGGACCCATGGGATGTCAGTAGGATTTCTGTGCAGATTGGAACAGCTGAATACTTGGGCCAAGATTTGCTGTACTAAGATCAACAGGAATTGGAAAATGGAATATTGGATTCATGATCCACTGTACCATTCTGACAGCAAAGTTTTGTCCTAAAATACTGTTCTAGAGCTAATTACATTGACAGATGAGGGCAGCCTATTGGCCACAACTAATAGTAAAGCCTAGATAATGTCATACACAGACAGTGAATATCCAGGGGTATGAAATAATATGCCAGGGAATTCATTATAGGACAAGTTCTAATACATACTGTTTTCTAAAACAACAGCAAAAGTGCATTTGTGAACTACATGGGTGTGATGGGTTACAGCACTTTTCTTGTACTGATTGTTCTTGCTGGAGAACAAATCTTGGTCAAATTTCATACCAGAAGGTAAAAAGTGAAAAAATTCGAAGCAGTTGTAAATATCCCTTTAGAATAGAAATGCTTCTTCGATCTTAATTCCCTGCTCTTCCTGGAAGGAGGCATCTGTATTGATGTCATGCCCACTTTTTGTCCAACTTTAGAAGAGTTGTGAGATATTTACTATGAACAGGAAGCCTCTGCAAAAACCAGAGGAGATTAAAGATAGGCCAAAACCATATTCCTGGACCCAAACATCCTTGAACTGTGTGGGAGGTTCAGAATTGGAATCCAGATCTGAATTCAGTGCTTGGCCTCTGTTTCTACAGTGGGCTAAGCTAAGCACCTGATATTGCAAGATGCCTCCTGAGACCTGCTGAACATCCTCAGTTCCCAGATGGAGGCACCTTGCAGGATAGACCCCTAAAGCTCAATGATTCTAATCATTCCTTGCAGCATTTTCCAACAGTAAGTTGTTGAAAAGACTTAAAAGCAGAACACGAACCATGCATATCCTTATGCCGACCCTCTGGCGCAAAGCTAATCCCCGCTCAGCAACCAGCATGGAAAGCATGGCTGGTGAAAAAGGGGCATGGCTGGGCATCTCTATGCCCTGGTGATTCCCAGCTGCCGGAAGAGCCTCTTAGGATTGTGAACAGCTGGATAGAAGCTAGAGCAGCCCAAAGGCTGCTATTATCTATGCTGGTAGCCATACCTATCCTCATCTGTCCCCAGATTTGGTCCCCTTGGATGTCAAGTGGATTTGCAAATCAGGATCTGGATTTGCAAATTAGGGGCTATATTTTTGAGTGGGTTTGTTATAGAAAGGGAAACTGGTGACGGAAGACTGTTAGTACTGCAACAGTGTCCTGCTGGTTGCATGCTGGACATGTTTAGTGCCCCCCAAATCACAGAATCATATGTGTGTCATGTGCTGAGGGAGGTGACGTATTAGTCACTGCCTAGATCCACTCCCACTGTATTTGTGGCCTGAGAGAGTGGGACCAATGTGGTGTGATGCTTAGCAAAGGGGGAGTGGGTTGGCACGAGAAGCTGGGGCAAGGTCGAAGATGAAGTTTACTTCAGTTTTTTTTCATTCTTAGGACTGGCACCGTGTGCACCTTCCAAGCTGCTAATCTACACCAAGGTATCACTGAGTTACTCTTAGAAACAAACAAACATACATTAGTGGGTACGCCTGAGAAGTAGGGAAGTATTAGCCCCATTTTACAGATGCGCAGCTGAGGTGTGGACAGATTAAGTGATTTGCCCAAATTTACACAGCAAGTCTGTGGATGGGACAATGTTATTATTTATTAATTGTGTTAGCATAGCACCTAGGAGACCCAGTCATGGATCAAGACCCCATTGTGTTTGGTGCTGAACAAACAGAGAACAAAATATGCTCTCTGCTGCAGCCAGATCTCCTGAGTCCCAGGCCAGAGCGCTATCCACCGCTAGACCATCCTTTGTACCTATAATTGTTATAAGAAGAGAAGAACTCAAACCAAGCCCAAACTGAGGGGAAGTTAAGATCCGGATACACTATTCACAGCTTCCCTAGACCTGAAGAAGAACTCCGTGTAGATTGAAAGTTTTCATCTTCCACCAGCAGCAGTTGGCCCAATGAAAAGATATTACCTCCCCCACCTTGTCTCTCTCAGTGGAAGTTTTGTCATTTCCTTCAATAGGAGCAGAATCAGCATTGGATTGGGGACCTGCTTGGACAGTATTAAGTGCCTGGGGAATGTCCTATTGCAGTATTTCGTGCAGGAAAAGAAGAAAACAAGGAGCTGCAAATGTAGAAAGCAGAATCCTTACTCTACAAAAAATCTAATTTAAGGCTACGTACACACTGCAGCTTAGGTCGGGGAGGGGGGGTTTAAGTTATGTCGATCAGCGGTGTGAATAAGCCACCCCCCGAGTAACATAGGTTACACCAACATAAGCACCGGTGTGGACAGTGCTATGTCGGCGGGGGAGCTTCTCCCATCAACATAGCTACAGCCACTTCCGGGGGCTGGAGTAATTAAGTGGACTGGAGAGCTCTCTCCTGTCGGCTCAGAGCGTCTGCACTAACAACGTACAGCCACTGTAAGCGCTGTGGTGTAGCCACAGCCTGAGACCCAAACAGAAGAGATTGTTACAGCTCACACAGCTAGAATGTCTATTAAAACATGCAGATCCCACACCGTTGTCAACCGATGCAACAGGGAGCAATGTTCACAACATGTCCTCCTTCCAGAAATGTGCTCAGGATCATACTGTCCCGATGCTGCTTGGTTAACAACAAATTATTGCTGTACGTAATGTTGTTGTAAGTGACCGTGTTGGTCCCAGGCTATTAGAGAGACAAGAAGAGCTCTGTGTAGTTCTAAAGTTTGTCTCTCCCATCCACAGACGTTGGTCCAATAAAAAGTATTACCTCACCCATCCCACGTCTGTAACAAATTCCTGTGCAATTCCAGAAGAGGGCACTCTGAGTTATTGACAGCGTTAAGATGCATCTGAAGCATGGCCACAATATGTATAATTACAGGGTACGATCATTGTCATTTAAGTGGAATGTTACTTTTTTTTTTTTTTCCATTTCACAATTCATCACTAGGAATAGGAAGAAAATATTTAAAGTCACACAGTGTCATTATTCCTTTTGACAGGTTTCAGAGTAACAGCCGTGTTAGTCTGTATTCGCAAAAAGAAAAGGAGGACTCGTGGCACCTTAGAGACTAACCAATTTATTTGAGCATGAGCTTTCGTGAGCTACAGCTCACTTCATCAGATGCATCTGATGATGAAGTGAGCTGTAGCTCACGAAAGCTGATGCTCAAATAAATTGGTTAGTCTCTACGGTGCCACGAGTCCTCCTGTTCATTATTCCTTTTGGTTTTCTTAACCCTAAGCTGTCGGAGGAAGTGACACTTGCAGAGCAAGTTGTACTGTCTGTTGTACATAATGAAAATGCACCATCCGAATTAAAACATTATGCAACAACTCTGGCTAATCATCTTCCCTTTGGAAACTGTGGCATCACAACTGTGGATCAACCTTGCCTCTGATACAAAATCTTAGGGTTTGCTTCAATGTGCTGGGAAAACCCTACTCGGCAGTAGTTTCTACAGGCTGACATGGGATTAATGGGAGTTTCTAAAACTACAGTTGCAGGAGGGGGCCATATCCTGTTACTGATCTGCGATCTTTAACAGTTTATTTTTACAGATTTATTCTTTGTTGTTTACAGCAAATGGAATCCCCACTGTTAACTGATATGCATTAAAACATCTTTCCACAGGGGACATGAAATGGGCTAAAAAGCGTTTCATTTCTAGGTCACTGGTTCAAATCCAGGCCAGGTGGATTATGGATGAATAATGCTACCATCTGACAGCTGTGTGGTGGCCAATGCGAAGTGAATTGGATGTTCTCCCTCCAGTTTGCATGAACAGGCTTTTGCATCGTAACTCTCCACCAACTGGCAGTCAACGCTGAGACGTCAAAGACTGAACAGATCCCAGGGACTGAACTGCATTCTTCTACATGAAGGCAGCCCGGTCAAATCAAAATATAGGCATGTTGGCAGGACAGGGAGGGTAAATTCGGATTGCTACAGTTTATACTGTTCCATTTTCTGAATAAATAGAGGCCTTCAATTTGAAACGCTGTCAGTCAAGCACCACACAATCTCCACACGGCGTATGCATAAAGGATGCTAAAAGCCATGGTTCCACTATCCAGACATAGATCTGAAAAATTGTTCTTCCATTTGAAAAGCAGTGATCCCTTTTCATTGTCCTTTATCAACTACTGACACTGCTGCCCATTATACGGTCTCTATCTAGACATCCTGTCTCTCTGGATGAATAAATGCTGTCACTGTCCCCAATTTGACCACTAAAAATGAACAACAACATACACTACTGCTTCAGAGGCAAACTACAGCAACACCTGACCTAGGAATTTCTGTTTAGGATGGCACTGAAAGGGTTAACACTAAAGAAATGCAAGTATCTCTTTATGCCAGCCATGTGCCTGTGAAAACAGGAGGATCTCTCCCTACCCCCAACCAAGTATTGCCTTCTGTGTGTCAGGCCAATGGCACATATTTGCACAGTAAAATCTTTTACTAACATCATAATTCTAGCTTACACATTTCAGGGGGACTGAATTGTTATTAGACAATTATAGAGCCTTGTAACACACCAGTCAGATACAGACTCTGATGACACAGACTGCTAGCTTGACCAATGGTGTTTAACTCTTTGTGCATCATGCCCATCATCCCAGAACGTATGATCTACAGATTCATAAAACTGCACAAGTTGGAGGTGTTTTACATATGCACTGTAAAGCTTAGAGCAACAAAGAGAGCAAAGGGAGAAACGCTGTCCTGGTTTGGTTGTGTGAAAATAAAATGAAAAGTCCTATTCCTTGCACCTGAGACTGAATCTGCACTCTGTGCTTTCAGCACTCCTCTGTAAGTTAAAGGGAAGGTTGAGTGTGGACAGCATGCAGAGCTTGGACTTACTTGTAAATAACAGAATGAGCATGTACTAATTATAAGATATAAATTCAAATGGTCATAGAATCATAGAACTGGAAGGGACCTCCAGAAGTCATCTAGTCCAGTCCCCTGCACGTGTGGCAGGACTAAGTATTATCTAGACCATTCCTGACAGGTATTTGTCTAACCTGCTCTTAAAAATCTCCAATGATGGAGATTCCACAACCTCCCTGGGCAATTTATTCCAGTGCTTAACTACCCTGATAGTTAGGAAGTTTTTCCTAATGTCCAACCTAAACCTCCCTTGCTGCAATTTAAGCCCATTGCTTCTTGTCCTATCCTCAGAGGTTAAGAAAAACAATTTTTCTTTCTTCTCCTTGTAACAACCTTTTACATACTTGAAAACTATTATGTCCTCTCTCAGTCTTCTCTTTTCCAGACTAAACAAACCCAATTTTTTCAATCTTCCCTCATAGGTCATGTTTTCTAGACTTTTAATCATTTTTGTCGCTCTTCTGTGGACTCTCTCCAGTTTGTCCACATCCTTCCTGAAATGTAGTGCACAGAAGTGGACATAATACTCCAGCTGAGGCCTACTCAGGGCAGAGTAGAGTGGAAAATTTACTTCTCGTGTCTTGCTTACAACACACCTACTAATACATCCCCTTATGATCACTTTTTTTGCAACAGTGTTACACTGTTTACTCATATTTAGCTTGTGGTCCACTATGACCCCCAGATCCCTTTCCACAATACTCCTTCCGAGGCAGTCATTTCCCATTTTGTATGTGTGCAAATGATTGTTCCTTCCTACATGGAGTACTTCGCATTTGCAAAAAGGAAAGGAGGACTTGTGGCACCTTAGAGACTAACCAATTTATTTGAGCAAAGCTTTCGTGAGCTACAGCTTATTTCAAAGAGAGCTGTAGCTCACGAAAGCTTATGCTCAAATAATTTGGTTAGTCGCTAAGGTGCCACAAGTCCTCCTTTTCTTTTTGCGAATACAGACTAACACGGCTGTTACTCTGAAATCTCTCAGAATGGTTTTCCAACCAGTTTTGCACCTACCTTAAAGTAGTTCCATCTAGGTTGCATTTCTCAAGTTTGTTTATGAGAAGGTCATGCAGGATAGTATCAAAAGCTTTACTAAAATCAAGATATACTTCCCCCCATCCACAAGGCTTATTACCCTGTCAAAGAAAGCTATCAGGTTGGTTTGACATGATTTGTTTTTGACAAGTCCATGCTGACTGTTACTTATCACCTGATTATCTTCTAGATGTTTGCAAATTGATTGCTTAATAATTTGCTCCATTATCTTTCCAGGTACAGAAGTTAAGCTGACGGGTCTATAATTCTCTGGGTTGTCCTTACTTCCCTTTTTATACATGGGCACTATATTTGCCCTTCTCTCCCATCTTCCATGACTTCTCAAAGATAATCACTAACGGCTCAGATATCTCCTCAGTCAGCTCCTTGAGTATTCTAGGATGCATTTCATCAGGCCCTGGTGACTTGAAGACTTTTAATTTGTCCAAGTAATTTTTAACTTGTTCTTTCCCTATTTTAGCCTCTTCTGACCCTACCTCATTTTCACTGGCATTCACTACGTTAGACATCCAATTACGACAAACTTTCTTGGTGAAAACCGAAACAAAGAAGTCATTATGTACCTCTGCCATTTCCACATTTTCTGTTATTCCCCCCCACCACCCCCCTTCATTGAGTAACGGGCCTACTCTGTCCTTGGTCTTGCTCTTGCTTCTAATGTATTTGTAGAAAGTTTTCTTGTTACCGTTTATGTCTCTAGCTAGCTTGATCCCTTTTTGTGCCTTGGCTTTTCTAATTTTGTCCCTACATACTCGTGTTATTTGTTTATATTTATCCTGTGTAATTTGACCTAGTTTCCACTTTTCTGTAGGACTCTTTTTTGATTTTTAGATCACTGAAGATCTCCTGGTTAAGCTAGTGTGGTCTCTTGCCAGACTTCCTATCTTTCCTATGCAGTGGGATAGTTTGCTCTTGTGCCCTTAATAATGTCTCTTTGAAAAACTGCCAACAGTCTTCTATTGTTTTTCCCCTTAGACTTGCTTCCCATGGGATCTTACCTACCAACTCCCTGAGTGTGCTAAAGTCTGCCTTCTTGAAATCCATTGTCTTTATTTTGCTGTTCGCCCTCCCACCATTCCCTTAGACTCATGAACTCTAACATTTCATGTTTCAGACTGGTAGCCGTGTTAGTCTGTATCAGCAAAAACAATGAGGAGTCCTTGTGGCACCTTAGAGACTAACAATTTTATTTGGGCATAAGCTTAACTTGGAATCTCTCCTGTCTTCCATGACTTCTCAAAGATAATTGCTAATGGCTCAGATATCTCCTCAGTCAGCTCCATGAGTATTCTAGGATGCTTTAGCCCATGAAAGCTTATGCCCAACTAAATTTGTTAGTTTCTAAGGTGCCACAAGGACTCCTCCTTGTTTTTATCATTTTATGATCACTTTCAACTAAGCTGCCTTCCACTTTCAAATTCTCAACCAGTTCCTCCCTATTTGTCATTTCCCTTCATTATTAGATTTGCAGACTTGCAATTCCTCAACTGTGGAACAGTTCAGTTTGAATTAAAAAGATTTCCATAACTATTTTCTGGAAGGAGTGGAGTAGAAATTCCAGAACTAACCCTATTTTTAATTATGTTCTGATAGGCTTCCAAGGGTTTAATGTGACGTTAATTATAATAGAAATATCATAAGAGAACTGATGTAGTCCATGGGCCAAATTCTCTGCTGGTGTAAATTAGTGGACCTCCCTTGCCATTATGCCATTGACTTCACTGGGGATGTGCCAATTCCCACCACCATAGAATATGGCCTGGTCCTTCCCCTCCCTACCCCCCTGCATTCCTTGTTGTGTTTTTTGAAGCCAGAAAGGTATTTACCACAATCAAACTTTATACAATGGACCCGATTCACTGCTGAACATGTAGGATCATGGGATTAAAAGAAAGGCTGGTTAGCTATTCTGGACATTTTTGGATGCATATGCCCAAGAAAAGAATAATAGTTCCTAAGAGAAAATAAGTTTGAGGTAGACTTGTTAATACATTGTAAAACAAATTTTGTTTTCAGTTCCACAGGTGTAACTCCAAACTGAGTTCAGTACTGTTACTCCAAAATTATACTGGTACAACTGAGCAAAATTTGGCCCAAAGACTTCCATAGATGCACGTGCTCAATAAATAATAGGAAAATGGGAACAAATTGAAATGGCGGAACAATGCAAGGATTAAATGTAATAGATTAGTGTTTTGATATTGCAAATGCTAGACTAACAGTATCACCGCATGGGATTTGTGGGTATTCAAGCCCTGTGTGCATATGCAACAGTACAGGTAATTTGCATTTGTGAAATTACCATGATTATGTGCGCATATCAGGCATTAGCAGGTGTAAATGGCCAATGAGACATTTAGCTGGCTGTTTGTGCATGCAATCATGGTAAACAGACACACAAATTAAGCTCACATCTGCACGCTCATTATGCAGCCCTGCAATTGTCAAGTTTTGTACAAGATCTACAGTGTCCAGAGGTAACATGCCTGAAGTCATATTAGATCTTCACCTGAAAGGCACTGTATAAAAAGTACACAAAAATACAGAATGACATGTTTTAACTACCAGAATCAACCTACAGTTCATTAACACTGTATGTAATACCACAAAGAAGTGGAAAGCAGTATAGTTATCCAAAGATCAGCAGAAATAGTTGAAAAGTTAAAAGATTCTTTAGTCTGCCTAGATATATCTTGTCACATGGAAAATTTAATTATCTTTTCAATTTGTTCTTTAAAGTAAGACATTTTATTTCAGCACTTTTGTAACTTCATCACATATAGTCAATTGCAGCAGATCTGTTACATTTGGAATAACATTATCAAGGACTGAACTGGGCTGGTTTGTGGCCTCTTGATGAACAAGTAGTTTCCTGAGAGTCAGGTTAAAAATTAGGAAACAGGAACTTTTCTGAAGGTGGCAGGAAACGTGATGACAATTGTTTATGTGGTGCAGCATCAGAGACAGGTAGACACGTATGACACTTTAGGGAGTAGTTGAGTGTTATATTAGATACAAACAAGTTTTATTTATTTTAACTATGTTGCATCCATGGAGTGGTAATAAAAAAAACATACTGGTGCCTAATAATAGTATTACACTCCGGCAACTCCCATGAAAGGCAGCGGAAGTTGCATAGCCAAATCATCACACAACACCTTGACAGGTTTGTCTACCTGTGTCAGGGGAATGGGGGGTAGGAGTTCAGGCCTAGTGGTTGGAGAACAAATGCCAGAGGTCTAGGTCAAAGCAGGGTCATAACTGGGAATCAGAGAGGAAGGTCAGAACTGAAGACAGAGTGTGAACGCCAGAACCAAGGGTCGAGACAGAGTTGGAGCCAGGAATCAGAGCTGAGGGTGAGAACCAGATCACCTGGAGTCAGGGAAGGCTGGAGCAGGGCTGGTTCCAAAGCGGCAGCAAGGCTGGGGGCAGGGCGGGATCTAGGCTGGAGCAAGGTTGGGACAGCCAGAAACAAGGCTTGGTGGGGGGACGAGGCAGGGAAGGGTCTAGGCTGTAGCCGTGGAAGAGCAAAGCAGGAGCAGGGCTTGGAGCCAGGTGAGCAGGAGGAGGCAGAGAAAACACAGGCGTGTGCAATGAGCAGCCAGCGGCGTAACACTGCTGTTGCTGGCCTTAAGAAACAGCCTGCGAGCTTCCTCAGCCAGCCCGGCAGGGAGCTCCTCCTGGTAACCTGTCTCCAACTGCCACAGATGCAATTACCGCCAGGTGTCCTGCCACCTCCAACTCACTTACAGTTTCCTAATGATTGAGTAACCTCACAGCCCTTTACTGCTTCCTCTGCCTTTTGGATGAAGATGCTAAGGCCACACCCTGCCACGCCTCTGCATGAAAAGTCTGAAATCAGTGGGATTGAAGTTTAGAGAAGTTATTGAATGAGAAATGTATCCCAGCCATGGGTATTTTCTAACAGACTCTTGATGATTAGCTTACGCCCCACTCAACCCGTCTTCTCATCATTTATTTGAATGTGGATTTTTTTTTTTTTAAGAAAATGGCTCACATGAATATATCCCCACTGCACTCTCTCTCCTGTTTGTAGCATTCCTTGTTTTAGCACATCTATTTTCTCAATATGTATCATTCTCTAATTGTTATATCAAAATACTGAGGGTCAGATTCTGATCTCAGTTACACCAGTGTAAATCACTGGAGACCCCCTCTCACTTCAGTTGAGTTATTCTAGCTTTATCATGATAACACTGAACCCAGATCAGAAATCAGAATTTGGGTATCTGTGGATCTTATCCAATGGCCATTAAAATCAGTGGAAAGATTCCTACTGATGTCATAAAATCATGAAATACAGGACTGGAAGGGGCCTTTAGGGGGTCATCTAGTCCAGTCTTCTGCACAGAGGCAGGACTAAGTATTATCTAGACCATCCTGACAGGTGTTTGTCTAACCTGCTCTTAAAAATCCCCAGTGACAGAGATTCCACAACCTCCCTCGGCAATTTGTTCCAATGCTTAACTACCCTTGCATTAGAAAGTTTTTCCTAATATCTAACCTACATTTTCCCTGCTCCAATTTAAGTCCCTTACTTCTTGTCCTGCCCTCAGTGGTTAAGGAGAACCATTTATCACTCTCCTCTTTATAACAATCTCTTATGTACTTGAAGATTGTTATATCCCCCCTCAGTCTTCTCTCCTCTGGACTAAGCAAACCCAATTTTTTCAATCTTTCATTTAGGTCATGTTTTCTAGACCTGTCATCATTTTTGTTGCTCTTCTCTGGACTTTCTCCAGTTTGTCCATATCTTTCCCTAAGCGTGGTGCTTAACACGCTGCTAAAACATCCCAGAATGATGCAACAATATTACGTTGTTGACTCATATTTAGTTTGTGACACAGATCCTTTTCTGCAATAAGCCTTCCTAGAAAGCCATTTCCCATTTTGTATTTGTGCAATTGGTTATTCCTTCCTAAAGGTAGTACTTTGCATAGTATTTATTGAATTTCTTCCTATTTAATTCAGACCATTTCTCCAGGTTATCAAGATCGCTTTGAATTCTAATCCTGTCCTCCAAAGCTCTTGCAACCCCTCCCACCTTGGTATCACCCACAACCTTCATAAGTGTACTCTCGTGTGCCATTATCCAAAGAATTTAGGAAGATATTGAAGAGAACTGGACCCAGGACAGATCCCTGAGGGACCCCATTTGATATGCCCTTCCAGTGTGACTGTGAACCATAATAATGACTCTTTCAGTATGATTTTTCCAGGCAGTCATGCACCCACACTATAGTAGGTTCATCTAGGCTACATTGCTCTAGTTTGTCTATGAGAAGGTCACATGAGAAAGTATCAAAGGCCTTACTAAAATTGAGATATACTATATCTGCTGCTCCCCATCCACTCACAAGGCTTGTTACTTTGTGAATGGGCTTTGAATCAGATGATATGGATGAAGTCCTAGACCCAGTGACATCAATGCAAAACTCCCAGGTAAGGGATTTTCTGATTTTCGCCACTTACCATGAGCTACCACAAAGAATTCAGATATCGATAGAGTTGACTCTGAGGTGAACACATAACCTTAGTATGTCTACCCAGCATGTGCCTGCTGACTTTGGCTCGCAGGGCTTGGGCTGCAGGACTGTTTCATTACTCTGTAGACTTCTCGGTTCAGGACAGAGCCTGAGCTCTAGGTCCCTGTGAGATAGGAGGGTCCCAGAGCTCAGGCTCCAGCCTGAGTCTTGAAGCCTACACTGCAATGGAAGAGCCCCTCAGCCCCAGCCCGTGAGCCTGAGTCGGCTTGCATGGGCCAACAGCCACGGGTGTTTAGTTGCTGTGTAGACATACCCTAGGTCTAGGGCTTTCTCCTGTGTCCCTCACACTTCCAAAACTCCTGTGGAGGTCACCAAAACATTGGTGTACAATGAATGCAGGATCAGGCCCTATGTGCACAGAGTGCAGGTTTTTAATTTATAGAAGGAGTCAGTTAATAAACTTCTTCCAAGAAAAAAAAATACAACCCTCCCACCCCAAACAAATTAAAAAAAAACCCTTCTCAGAGCCATCAAGCTGCAAATTATGTTCAATAGTGAAATTTGTAAGACATTATACTTTATTTGCATCAAGAATGACAACAATCACATTACAGTCAGTATATTTATCTCACTAGCTATCCATATGAGAAGAGTAACAAAATTGCTTTATTCCACCACAAATTGACATGTCCTGACAAGACAGTTTGTTTGCTTTTATTGTTCAACCCCCCAAACCACTTACTGTCTCCCTCTCCACTTGTCTTAAATGTTTGATTAAGCACTGTGAGAATTGTCAGTATTGATAAACTCCTTTCCAGTACATTAAGCGCGCTAATCCTTTACATTCCTACTATATCTTCATTGCCAAGTTAGTCGGCTTCCTTAACACTTCATTTTAGTTCCTGTATTTGCATCAGAAATAGCCCATAAATAAAAATCAACATGCTACCAGGAGAAATTCTTTCAGTACCTCTCCCAAGAAGGCTAACGTTAACTGCATGCAAAGGAGGATTGAGTGGCTGTGTTCATGCATGTACTCATCTGATGCTGAAATAAATATTTAGTAATCTAATTAAATTGGCTAATTAAAATGTTTGTACATTTTTTCCTGTTCTCTAAAAGTCTCCTTGATTTTGCTAAATGGTGCTGCTGACTTTTATTCTCTATAGGCCTGATCCCCAGACCCACTGAAACCAATGGGAGCCTTTCCATTGACTTTCATGGGCTTTGGATCAGGCCTTCTGTTCACCCAGTAGAGATAGGCTCAAACCCTGAAGTTAAAATCTTGGCCCAGTTTGAGAGGTGTTTAGGTTCCAGGTTCTGGCTTCACTCTTTACTACATACTGTCCATTGTTCTGCTCCAAAATAGATATCTGTGCATCTCAACTATGGAATATGTGTACATCTATGTTAGAGGTCAACAAGGGAACTGAATTTAGTTTAGAATAAAATGTTGCAAAACTGAACAATTTTTAACATCACCTGCTTGTCTCCAATCTGAATTTCAATTGACTGAATTTTCGGGGTATATGGATAATTTCAAATACTACTCAAGGAGAATTCCACACTAAAACATTAAAATTCTGTGCCAAAATTTTTTAAAAAAATTATCCGGTGCCTCCTAACCTGGCCCCATGGGCAGGGTGCTGTGAGGAATGCACCAGCTGCTCTCTGGTCTGGTGTCACAGCAGCCCCTGATGGGCGAAAGGCATAACTGCTGCCCCTCTTCGGCAGAATGTATTTTCTGCGGGGAAAATAAATCTGTAGGGGACAGGAATTCTGCACCTGTGCAGTGGCACAGAATTTCCTGAGGAGTAAAATACATCAGAATTGTGTGGGCTAGAGCCTGATCTCAGTTATTTCAGTTAGACCTGGAAGAATTCTGGTGACTTTAATGGAGATGTCCCAGGTTTACCACCCATGTAACTGAGATCAGAATCCAGGTATATGCAGTTAATGGACATGTTAATGCAACGTGTACAGCTGCATGAGCGGAGCGAAGCTTTTTCTTTGACTTGGTGAAAGCTCATTCAAATCCCAAACTGCCAAATTTCACCTGAAGCAGAATTCATCTGAAATTCCCAGCTTTAATCGATTGGCCAGGGCCTCAGCTGGTGCAAAGCAGTGTAACTCAATTGTCATCAACAGAGCCATGCCAATTTAACCAGCAGCTCTATTGCTGTATGACATGGACTTATAACAGTAGGGCTCAATTCTGTCTTTCTAAATTTCCATTGACTTAAATAGGAATTTTGGATGCACAGGGAATGCAGGATCAGATCGTTATTGGATATGTCAACATAGTATACTATCCATAAAAATGGTACATGTTCTCATGAGCTAAAACACCTGCTCATACCTCCTACCATATCATACAACTTTTAAAAAATGAAGTCACGGAAAGGAAGGATGGTCCAGGGGTTAGGGCACTAGCCTTTGGTTTAGGTGATGGAGGGTCAATTCCCTCCTCTGCCACACACTTCCTGTATGATCTTGGGCAAGTCGCTTAGCCTTTTTGTGTCCCAGGTCTCCATTTGTACAACGGGGACAATAGCACTTCCCTCCCTTACTTAGCTGTTGAGAAGATAAATATGTGATAGCTTGTGAAACACTTAGAGATCTACTGATGACAATTATTATATAAGAGCTAAGTATAATGACATTTAGCCTGTTTCAAAAACTGACCAAGTTCTGTACATGATTTGCATATTTCCCTCTTCACAAGGTGATCCATAAAAACCACTTCCAACTTAAGAAGTACATCATAGCAGTTAGCAGAGAAAAAACAAAACAATAGGAAAAAAAAAAACCCACTCCAAACCAAAGAACAAGAAAAACACCAACAAACAAGAGGGCAGCCTTGTAATGTTCACCTAGTCACTGTTCCCAGTGAGGGCAATAGAAATTTTACCTGAGTAAAGGCTGCAGGATAAGGCTTCATAGTGCCATTTTGATACAATAATGCAGTGCATGAAATACTTACATTAGGCTCATCTTAATAAAATAGCAGGGCTGCCTTTTGTCTGCACTGCTAATAAGAAAAATATGCTGGAACAAAAGATAATCGCAATAAGGTATGTCCCCATTTTTCTCAATTTTGTTCAGTTTTCTTTGATATGATTATGGAAGAGTTGCATGTAAACGCTGTTTCTTCAGGCTGGCTCAATTAATTCTGGAGTCGCACATCTTTCCCATACATAGATGAGAAGCGACCATTTATGCCTGGGGCGGGCGGGGGAGGGGAGGATTGAAGGACACGCACAAAACAGAAAGCGTAGCAAAGAACATTGTGCCCACTGCATCCTTCATAAATAACACGAATCACAGAGAATTGCCAGAAATTATTTTAATGGCTCGATCCCTGTGCTGTCACGGTAATTACAGAGGAGTTTGAAACCCCTCCGCAAGGGAAATTAGGCATCGAAATAGTCAAATTTTGTAACGAATTTCAAAATTCTCTACCAGAACTTCAGGGATTAATAGTTTTAGGCCTTTTCCCTCCAAAGAAACAAAGAGTCCCCACTCGCCTAGCTGGTGTAAATGACCATCGCTCCATTGATTTGAAGCTACAGCTGCTGAGAATCTGGCTTCTCTTTTCTACTTGTGGCACAGAATTTCCTACAGGGTCTGTCTTTGCCGCCAAAAAAAAAGGTGTGGTCTTAATTTGGGACCCGGCCATTTGGCTTTTACCTCAGTTTAGCAGCTTGAGTTCAGCTCCAGGCTCTCCTACAGGCTTTTAACTCAAGCTGCTAACCTGAGTTCAAAGCCCAGTTGCTTTGTCTTCACTATGCACTAGTGTATAGGATGCACACAACATCTCTCGAGACACTGAAGCCCTCTGCTTGCCTGCTGTGCCACAGGGGGTGTGGCTACACAGGGGAATTGTTCACCCTTTGCTCACTCTGAATAGTCTGGTTGGAGGGTGGTGTTGAGGAGGGGCTTCTGCCATTATTTAGGCCGTGCTATCCCCTGTGGAGGGGATGAGGAGTGTGGGGAAGGGGGTGGCAGAGGAACAGCAGCCCCTCCACAGAGGAGCTTCACTGCAGCCCCGAGTTTGCTTCCACGCTTCCCATACACTGTCCCGGATCGCTCTCCGGGAATACCCTTACTCACGCGGAGCAGGACTTCCTCTACAAGCAGCCCCCTTCATTTCAGTGGCAGAGCTCTTGGCGTCGAATGCTGCTCAGTGTACCAGAATTGGGCCCTTTGTCACTAAACAAATGGTAACAGCAGGCAGCGTGGGGGCCCGAGATGAGGTGCTGGGATGAGTTTCAGCTAATCCTCGAGTTTATGTGGGTGAGCTGAACTGTGACCCGGGCTGCTCTCTGATTGCTAGACAATAAAATGTCTGTTCTTATAAACTACTTTTCATAACAGAAATCTTCCATCTCTCCAAAGCAGTGTATTAAAACTGGCTTAGAGCAAAACCCTGGAAGACCGCTAAAGGGATGTAAACAAATACACCAGGGTATTTTATACACCCTGAGACAATGATACATGAGTTTTTGAAGCAAGATAACATCACTCCTTGTATCATCCTAAATGAATAACATCTCTCAGGCACCTGCCTAAACCAGAAGTCTTTCCAAGAGACTAAGCATAACCTCGCTCATTAAATCAGCATTCAGAGGGCTAACTAGCAGATGCTGCTGACATGAACCCAAATGTAATCTCTTTAACCTTGTCATGTGGGGAACAGACAAGTCATGACCGAGTAACTCCAACTAAATTAGATTTTACGTGAAAGTATATCATCTACATTCAATTTGATTAAAATGATTCACTGATTTGTGTTTGTTTTTAAATGTTCCAAAGCAGCAGGAGTGGCAGGTTCCTAGTAATCTGTGTAATCAGATCCATTTATTTCTATATCTCTGAGTCTAGGTTGTTTATCCAGCATATTTTTCCATATTAACTGTGTTTTCCCTGGAGTCTATTTGCTTAAAATGTACAAACTGGATGTTTTCTTCACAGAAAGAGGAGAAAGGTGACCCAGCTGTATGCTAAAAGATACATTAAAGGCACATTAATGATGGGTAGTATCTGTGGAATCTAACCGTGTCATGTAAAATTTCAGGTGCTAGTTGCAAGGCAAGAATCAGTTTCTCAATCAATTGTATTGGGTGAAATTCACTCATTTTGTAAAGGGCCAGCACAAGGGGCTGCACCCTACTCTGGATAGGCTGGTGCAGATGGCTGCAATGGGGGTGGGGGTGAGCAGAGGAAAGATCACATGATTTGAATTTACACGGATCCAGTACCCCAACACGGTGCGCAGATGGCATAGAGGGACTGTGTTTAGAAGAGGCAGAATAGCAGCAGTGGGCATGGGGCTCTGGAGTTGTCCCCCCCATTGGCCCTGCATTGGCAGGAGGTAGATTAGCCTGACCTAGCCTTTCTGTATTCCCTCCACACAGAACTCCATGCAGGTGGAGTTAATTCCATCCACTGACACTCTTACATTTTTGTATCTTAACCCAGTGCTGCTAGTATAAGCCAGTGGATACGGTCAATCTTCAGGGTAACTGCACTTGTATTCCCCCTCTGGGCTCCAGCAAGGGCACCCACTCTCAGGCTTCGAACTCCCATGGCACTCGTCTCTCTCTCTCTCTCTTCTGACCGGGGAAACTCCAGGCTGCACAGTTCTCTGCTTTCCCTGTGTTATTCCCAGCAGAGACAGGCTGCCCAAGCACACCTGCTTGCTTTCTCCTCAGCAACTCATAACAGAGTAAGTTGCCCACCGTTATAGATCCCGGACAGCTCTTTTTATGCAAGCCTATTTTAGTCATAAGGTAAAAACATGACAGAGAAAACATTAAAAACAATTAAAGACCCTACACGCATGCTAATAAGCCTACCAGAGCTCACCCCAGCCATAACAGGGGCTGTAACAGGAGCACTCCAACAACCCAACCAAGGGGTTTCCTTGTGGTTTCAAGTTCACCACAACTTCAGCTCAGAACAAGGACTGGAGCTCTTGGTAGACAAGGGGTCCTGTCCATTTGTTGGATCAGGAAGAAGGCTCTGAGCCTGTGTAAAACCAAGCTATTGATCCTAAAATTCTTTCACTCTCTGTTGGTCCCTGGAGAATCCAGTTTGAACTAGTATATGTATATCTTCACGGATGACTTCAGTTTGGCTGATAACTGGAAGAATTAGAATCATAGAATATCAAGATTGGAAGGGACCTCATGAGGTCATCTAGTCCAACCCCCTGCTCAAATCCCCAACTAAATCATCCCAGCCAGGGCTTTGTCAAGCCTGACCTTAAAAAAACCTCAAAGGAAGGGGATTCTACCAGCTCCCTAGGTAACGCATTCCAGTGCTTCACCACCCTCCTAGTGAAAAAGTTTTTCCTAATATCCAACCTAAATCTCCCTCACTGCAACTTGAGACCATTACTCCTTGTTCTGTCATCTGCTACCACTGAGAACAGTCTAGATCCATCCTCTTTGGAACCCCCTTTCAGGTAGTTGAAAGCAGCTATCAAATTCCCCCTCATTCTTCTCTTCTGCAAACTAAACAATCCCAGTTCCCTTAGCCTCTCCTCATAAGTCATGTGTTCCAGTTGCCTAATCATTTTTGTTTCCCTCCGTCGGACACTTTCAATTTTTCCACATCCTTCTTGTAGTGTGGGGCCCAAAACTGGACACAGTACTCCAGATGAGGCCTCACCAATGTAGAATAGAGGGGGACGATCATGTCCCTTGATCTGCTGGCAGTGCCCCTACTTATACATCCCAAAATGCCGTTAGCCTTCTTGGCAACAAGGGCACACTGTTGACTCATATCCAGCTTCTCGTCCACTGTCACCCCTAGGTCCTTTTCTGCAGAACTGCTGCCTAGCCATTCGATCCCTAGTCTGTAGCGGTGCATTGGATTCTTCCATCCTAAGTGCAGGACTCTAATTACATTAGCATCCCCTCCTCCTAGAGAAGTTACATACAATTCCACAACAACACATCCATAATGGCATTTTTAATACAATGGACCGCAAAGGTATTAAAACTAATTCAATAAGGTTTGCCCAGGATATTGTCAGTCTGTTGCAGATACCTTATTGACATTAATACTAACTGCCGGCAGTCAGCAGCTAGCTTGCCGGCCTTGTCTGAGGGTTCGTCTACACGCGTGCAAAGCACACCATGTGGGGGTGATTTGAACAGTGCTCTAATGTGGTGTGCTCTAAGTGCCCTGTGTCGACTCTGCTGGCGGGTGCTAAAAAGTACTTAGTTCACTTTCCATGCCATGCAGACAAGCCCTAAGACTGGTTAAATTAACTACCATGTTCATTTCTATTAACGAGGAACTTAAATGTTTATTACTTGCGGCATGTAATGGTCTTCACTGCCAACGGGAACAGGATCGGGCCCATATTTTGCAGGAGAATGTATGAAAAAGAAGTGATTCCCATTTTGCAGACACTACTCCCACCTTTATTTTTCTTGGATCTTTTATGCTTCCACAATGTAAAGGCTTCACTGTGGCTTTAGAAACCACAGCCCATAAAGGGCAGCTGCATGCCAAGGGGCACCACACCACCAACAATTTCTGGAGGCAATTTTTTAAAAGTGTTTGGAAGAGCGCTTAGCTTTGCCCGTCGAAGAGGTGTTGAAGGAAATGAAGCAAATGGACATAAATCAATCAATAATATCGCCTAGGTGGGATTGCAAGAATCCACTTGTCACGTTAAACTGCTAATTGCTTTAGAGATTTAAATTGGGGTTTTCAAATGAGCCTAAGAGAATTAGGTGCTCCCGTTGGACGCTTAATTCCCTTAGGCTGCTATGAAACTCCTACTGTCACTGCAGTGGTTCACTGATTCAGCATTATCACCACAACTGACACTGAACAGCTCGGGAAACTTCCTAACCCTGCTCCTTGATGAGGGCCCTGATTCAGCAAAAGCACTTCAGCACATGTTAAACCTTAAGCATGTGAGTGGGTGCAAAGACTTCAAGGGGATTACTCACATGCTTAAAGTTAAGCATGATCTTAAGTCCTTTGTTGGACTGGGGCCTAGGAAAACTCTGTTCCTTTTCATGGAAGACCATGTCTGATATCTGCTGTGCAGTACTCATTAACCCATCTAACATCTGTTCTTCCAGCTAATTTGCCTGGCACTAAGCTCCTGCGAACTGAATAAAAGCATCAACTAGCAAACCCCTCTCTTCAGTAAATTCTCCACTGAAAACAAAGCAAAGCAATTCCAACTCAGCATTTGCACTGCTACTAGGCCTTTGTTCCTCTTTCTTTCATAGTAGCAGGGGAGTGAAGAACATCACAAATTCATTTCCCTTCCCTGCAGTGGCTTTTCTCATTTTCTTCTTGTTGTCATGAAAGACACACCAGATTTTTCTAATTTTTCATTTTGAATTAAAATTTTCACTGAAAATTCAGCTTTCGTTGGAAAACCCCCTGAACATTTTGGATGAACATTTCAGATTTTTTCCCCCCAACAGTTATTGGACTGGTGGAAATTTTCCAAATTCCAAAGTTTTGACAATTTTTTTCACCCAAAATGTGACTTTTTGATTCTCCATGTCCCTCCAAAAAAACCCAAAACAAAACCAAAAAACCAAAACCAAACAAACAACCCCAAAACCAATAAGGAAATTTGGATGGAATTTTTGACCAGCTCTTAACATTTTTGCAGGTGCAGAGACAATTTGCTTTCGCTCATCTACCCAGTAACCAAGGCAGTGTCCTTGTTATACAAGGCAGAAGGTCCTAGATTTGTGGTGTGTGGGCAGAAGCACCCCAAGAATAACTTTGGTGGAGGGGAACAAGACATACTTCCTTCAGTGTAGGCCACCTACAGCCACAGGCAGCAGTCTTGATCCCATTGTAGCCGGGTAAAGCAGAAGTATTGGGGTCCATATTGGCCATGGTACACACACTCATTTTAGGTGCTGCATGCTGCTTGACTAACTTCTAATCCTCATTTTTCAGACCTTCTGCCACCTGTCCATCCCTTCCACTGAGGTCAACCTTTGAGCTGTCGACCTAAGGTAGCAGGAGGATAATGAATCTCAGAGGAAGCATCCTGGCCCCAGTTCAGCAAAACACTTAAGTATGTGCCCAACCTTAAGCATGTGCTTAAGTTCCAGTGAATTAAATGGGACATAGACATGCTTTTACAGTTAATGGAGCCTCTGTTTGCATTCCCTTGCTTCTGACACAGAGGTGTAATCACTCTCTGGGGAGTGGGGATGGAGAGCAGATGGCTGGTGTTCCCAGTGGACTTAAATTACCCTTGTAACCAAACTTCTTTTTGCCTCTAGCTATTGTCCATATATCCATGTGACCAATACCCCCTACCAGGCCTCAAGCACTGCCAGTCACCAGCCATTTAAAAGAAACAAAAAGAGGATGAGAGTGGGGAGAAAATAACCCATAGCTTAAGGAGAGACAAGTTTAGGCCAATGCAACAATTTGACACGTAGCTTGTACTGACCCACGTGCATGTTGTGATTTCTTTCTTATATTTAGAATTGTTTATAATCAGAAGAAATTAAATGTCTTAAACACTCTTAACCAATCACTAGTCTTTGCTACTATAAAGAACAGTTCGTTATTTGTCCATATCTTAAACACTGGTCCTTCGCCATGATTAATAAAGTATCATTACTATCGGCTTTGGTCATAAAAAACTGACATACAAAAGAAACACTTAAAAAAAAAAGTAAAACTCTAGCACGAACATTTGTAGCTACACCACTAATTAAAAGGCTTCACTTATTAGTCTTTGAGGGGGAAAAAAGAAACAAACAAGTATAATTTGCTAGATTAATTTTAGGGTCTGTTCTATTTAATCAAACTACACCTTTTGGTGAAAATGACAAATCGGAGGTGTCAGACTGAAGTTGATAAGGAAGATAAAGGTCATATATTTTAATGTCACAGAAGGTCTTATTAAAGGAACCTTAATTACATTAGGTATCCATGAAACATTAATTAAATACTGTCTGAAATAATTAGGTCCACGTTACTGATGGTTTAATTAAACTCAGTTTCTTATTTTATAAGAAAACTTGAGGTCCGGTATCTGTCTGCTGGCAGGATAATTGATGGTATGTCAGAATAGCAAAATACTAACCTTGACCAGCCACATGGGAAGGACAATATGGTGAGCTGGTTGCTTCTACCCACCACACTTTGTTGAGGGTAGGGGACAAAATATCACAGGATGTAGAATTCCTTTGAGAGGTTGCAAAATTAAGAACGAAAAGAAATGGAAACAGGCAGAGCTAGATCCTCAGCTGATGTAAATTGCCATAATTCATCTGAAGTCAACAGAGCAATGACTATTTACATCAGTGGAGGAGTTGGCCTGTAGTACTGAGTTCTACCCTCCTGAAATTTCTAGCCTGGCCTTGCAAATTTCAGTGGAAACTCCTTACGCTACCCAGTAGCGGGACTTCCACCACTTTTGTTCCTGTGATTTACATGGAGATTTCCCGGAGCGGGCTCTCCAGACCCTCACTCGACCAAACACGGCCAATATATATAGTGTCATAAATAGCAATAAGTGACTTTCAAGTGCTTCAAAGTAGCTGACAAATTGACGACAGATTTCCAGTTAATTCTTTGCAGGAAAAAAAGTAACTAGACCATAGTAAACAGACAAATCAATGATAGTAATAACGCTTTGTACTCTCTATCTGAGAGTCTCAAAGCACTTTGCACACGATTAAGCCTCTGTGAAATAAGGAAAAACATATCAATCCCCATTTTACAGTGCGGGAAACTGAGGCACAGAGCCATTAAGTAACTAGTCACATTCTGTAGCATGCCACATACCACAGAATGCAAGAGTGCCCCTCACATTCCCACTCTGTAGGCTCCTCTCATACAACAGGAAGAGCTGGTTGCATTTAGTGGGAAAAGTAATTCCTCCCTCCTAAGATCCTGGCAGTTACATGATTACACACACGTAAGTACAAGGGTGCTGGAACAATTTTTATGGTGGGGGTGCTGAGAGCCATTGAACCAAACTGTAAACCCTGTATATAATGGAAACCACTTCAAGCCAGGGGGTGCAGGAGCATCCCCAGCACCCCTGGTTTCAGCACCTATGCGTAAGTACTGAATGACTGAGCCCTAAGCAGCTTGTAAAGTGTTTTCCTGATCCCTCAGCACAAAGCAACTGCTATGAGTATGTCAGATAAAACAGGGTGCTACTCAGCACTCTTTATTCAGTCTAAACTCCCATTGAAGCCAATAGGGGAGTCGTTTTGTCCAACTAAGGAGTGCTGAATAGGGGACATAAATATCATTGGGGCTCTGTGTATGGTCCAAGGCCATACACAATCATTTTTGGCCAAAGCATGCCTCCTGACATTTCAAAGATGGATGAAAACTTGCTACTGGCTTTGATCCACACATACATCTCCCACAGAATGGGAGCAATCCTTAGTGCTTAGAGCCAACTTTCCTAACTCGGCCAAGCAGGCTGTATGACCTAGGACCTTAAGCAAGTCACCCTGTGTGCCTGAGTTTCTCCACCTGTACAATGGAGATAAGAATATTGATCTCCCACAAATGGAGCTGGAGAGGTTAGACTTGTTAACGTTTGTGAATGGAAGTTACTGTAGCAATGCGAAGCAGTCACTTGGCATCACCAGATGGGAAGCGATGGCAGTACAGGGTCCAAAATGAAGATCCAGAAGATGGAGAGAGAATACCTAGGATTCACATTCAGCAAGGAGAACTTTCAGTACTTTAGGTGACACAAAATACAGGACACCTAAAAAGAAGTAAATTCTGATCCTATGCATATGGTAAGGTGTATCCTGTCATCTACTGAAATCAGTGGATCCCTGAAAAGCCTGCCTCTAAATACAATTATGGTACGCAAGATAAAGTCATATATCTAGAATGAACTCATGGCCTCCATAAAGTCACTGGCAAAACTCCCATTGATTTCATGGGAACAACAAGGAGGGAAATCCTGACCCACTGATCACCATTGTGGCACATAATGAATGCCCAGACCTTAAAACAGGTGCACGAGTGCTTTTAAAGTGCCAAAACATTTGAGTCAATAGTTAGCTAATTAAATGCAAAAAGTCAGTTTTAGAGTAGGTTTAAAAATGAACCTGTCAGTCTGACAGCATTTTCAGGTCTGCTTGCATAGAGGGTAGTATATAGAGTTTGAAAAATGTGACAATTGTAGTGGATACTGTACCTTCCCTTTCATGTCCCTCTCACATTTTTATCCAATATTCCCCTTAGTCTTTCTCAATCTTGAGTCTGCCTTCCTGTAGCAGGAAGACTGGAAGATAAAGTTATAAAAAACAGGTTTTTTAAAAATGAAAGATGCTTTATATAAAGCCAATCAAATGGCAAACAGCTGAAGTTAAGATTTAATTCTTTTTCACAAATTCTCCACAACACGGATTATTACTCTCTGATTTAGTTTGGTTCTATTTCTAACTCAACCACATTCTCTGCAGTACCTGTCAATACTTGATAGAGTATATGAACTAGTTAATATCTGCTTTGAAACTCTAAAGTGCTAATGATTAATTATTATATAAAGCAGAATTTCATTATTAAAAATTTGCTTTAGAAACTGATGATGTGGCTGTTCATTATCAGAGTATAGGCTATACGGTCAATATAACACTTTTATTCTTAACTAGAGTTTTAATTTCCAAAGAGAACATCATTTTTTAAATTTTTTTTTTTAACAAAAGTAGTATTGCATCGTGAGACCTTTTGCAGCGGACAGTGACATTACAATGTTTCATTTGTCCTGGCAGAGTTAGAATTTCATAAATGCTTCTGTATAAGGTTTACACTCCATTTATACTGCAGAGGTTGCATACTGCTGGCTGCACAAACAAAATATTGTATGGTGTCTTTTTTTTTTTGCTTATGCATGTATATATAATTTAATTGCAAAGTATTTAATGGTGATTGTTGGTCTGCAGACGCTGTACAGACAAAGCAGACACAAACACTGAAAAGAGTCCAGGATTTGGGACAAAGAGACAGGCAGAGGAATTAGTGGGAAACTGACAACTCAGTGTCAAACAGGATATTGTGCAATACCTAGTTATTCTCTCCACAGAGATATTCCACAGTTAGGCTTAATGATGTTGCTTTGCTATAATGCCAGCTTTAATTCAGTATATTTTTTCTGGACTCTGAAAGATGGGATCTCTTCTGATTTTAATTATTATTACTTCTCAGATCAACATCCAGAAGCAATTATGTTCTCATTCTTTGTTTTGGATACTTCTCGTCTTTATGAAACTATCCAAAGCCTCTTTCTTCTAATGTGGTCGAACTTGCACTCACAATAAAAATCGCAACATGTGTAACGTGCTAACGATCATTCATGAATTCTCCCCTATTTCTTGACCCACAATGATGGGCCTGATCCTGCACCCCTCACTTAGAGAAAACTCCCAGTGGCTTCAATGGAAGATTTGCCTACGTGAGCCCTGCATGATCAGGCCTCTAGCACTATGCCATGAACTTCATCTCATTCAAACAGATCATTTTGGAAAATGATCTAACAAATTAATTCCATCCAAAGTCACATTAACTGTCAACAAATGGGGGGATGGGGAGGTGGGAGTGGGGGGTGAGGGGAGGGGGAAGAGCTGCTTCTGTTTTACCTGCCATGACACCTGTTAACCTAAGCACCTGCAGAAACTGGACACTGCAGATGACCTTTCCTGCTTTATCTGGACTGTCTGAAAACAGAGGATAGAATATCAGCTGCCACTTTAAGATAAATTTTTGTTTAGCAAAAGCAATGAAAAATGTTAGTTTTCCCATGTGTGCAATAACTGAGAATCATCAGACTGTGGAATCTAACCTTGAGTATAATAGAAAGGGGATAGTGCAGACATTAAATCTCATATTCTGGATGTAAAAGCCACTAAGTGATCAAATATGAACAGTAAGTCCAGACAAAGGTTTCTTACTTGAAAATGCATAAACAGTGACCACATTTGAAACAATTTGCCCCTAGTTTAAAAACAAACGATTGCTCTTAGACCAAGTGCAATGATGATCCAATCCTAATGTCTGTACATGAACACATACATTCCATAGTGGTCCCAGCACACACAGCTACACAGGAAACAGCAAGTGTGTAAAACAAGCTAACAGAAACAGCTCTACAATTAATAAACAAGTCTGACAAGGCAGCTCCTGGATCTTTACTTATTTTTACATCACAAGCACTTACCTGATGTCTCGTGCAATTTGCTATAAAGATATTTCCTAAAAGATTTTGGCAAATGAATTATGTAGCTGAAATGTAATAATGAAGGTAGAAATTTGTCCCGTTATCAGTCACATACATTCAAGCAGAAACCCAGTGCAGCACGGTAGATAGAACTATAAGCTCTGGGATCTTCTCATTCAACCAAGATTGCTTCATACAAAAGTTGACAATACACTACTGAAAGCCATTGTTGATATTCAACATTTTTTAAATAGCTGAACAGAATAGACAATAAGGCATGAAGGAAAACTTGGCTAGGAGGCTGGCCTGGAGTCTGGGTTCAGAAAAGAAAACCTGTGTGAAAAAAATGGACAAACATACATGCAATTCACACTTTTTAATTGATCGGCGCATTAATTTAAATTACAAAAATCCTTATAGATCAGACATTTCCCCAAGTTTAAAGTGGCTATAAAAGACAAAATACAAAGTTGATGATGTATTAAAACCAAGGTATAGTTTTAAATGTTGGCATTGAAAAAGACATACACTTCCATGGTTCTTGTGTATAATTTGCTAATGTAAATTAAGGAATTTTGCAAAATCCTTGAAGGACTTTCCATTAATTTTTTTTTTGATCCATCTGCTTGTTCTGCAGAGATCACCGCATCTCGTTTATCGCATCAGAAAAGGGTAACATGTGGAAACATCCTAATGTTATGAACACCATTGTCACACACCTGTATTTACATCTTTTTCCTGTTCTCCACATGAATAAGGGAGAAGAACATTACAGCCATCATAGTCTGTGAAAAGTAATACAAAACTATACCCACCTTGGACATTCCCGAGAAATGCTTATTTAATCAATTACAGCTGTGGTGTTCATCTAATCTTGTAAAGGCAAAAGAGACAGATTTATTCCTGATGTAACTCCACTGGAGACTTTTGATACTGATATATCTGGAATAGTCTGTGCAGGTCATATTGACAAACACTAGATGTAGCAGACAGTAAAGGACATGTATGAGTTTAGCAATTTTATCCACAGAATCTAGGCATCTCCTTTCTACTGGGGAACTGTCCAGAACTATGATTTATAGATTCATAGATACTAAGGTCAGAAGGGACCATTATGATCATCTAGTCTGACCTCCTGCACAACGCAGGCCACAGAATCTCACCCACCCACTCCTGCGAAAAACCTCACCTATGTCTGAGCTATTGAAGTCCTCAAATTGTGGTTTAAAGACTTCAAGGAGCAGAGAATCCTCCAGCAAGTGACCCGTGCCCCATGCTACAGAGGAAGGCGAAACCTCCCCAGGGCCTCTTCCAATCTGCCCTGGAGGAAAATTCCTTCCCGACCCCAAATATGGTGATCAGCTAAACCCTGAGCATATGGACAAGATTCACCAGCCAGATACTACAGAAAATTCTTTCCTGGGTATAAACGCCTCTTACTCAGCTTTATATCACCCCAGTTATTTTCAATACTTCATTCTCCACATTTCTATTTAGATCCCTATATGAACAGTTAACGACACATTTTGGTGCTGTAATTTAGCAGTACCTCTGCTTACCTGTTGTTATATCCACTATTTGTGGTCTTGGGTTTTGGACTTTAAACATAAATGCTCAATCACTTGGCCTTTATATGGTGTCCCTCCCTCATTCAGCCCCCTCAGTGTATATGTTATTACATTTAGGACTCCCTCTAGATTTAGACAGATAGGACTTATTTGGATTTATGGGCCAAATTCTGAGATTAAATGCAAGTTAGGCTCGCTCAGAGCTACTGATCCCCACTTTAGCGATGCTTGATGGAGTCTAAACCTGTGTAAGTTACACACCAAGGGCTAGAAAAAGTTACATGTTAAAGCAATGGATAATTTCACTAGTGCAGACCAGTCAAATCCCATGAGTTCTCCAGCCAACAGACAGTAGTCAAGAATCCTAAATTTTAAAATGTTTGAGGCCTTCTTTATGTATCACAAAGAAGCTCAGAAGGGCTCAAACATAATACTTTTTGCTGTATGGTTTACCTTTAAAACTAAGACCCTGATATTCTTCAAAGACACACACATACAAGTGCTTAAACTTTGACTACACGAAAGTCCCATTTACTTCAGTTAATCTAGCCCCGGGGTTCTCAAACCTCATTGCACTGCGACCCCCTTGTGACAACAAAAGTTACTACATGATTCCAGGAGGGCGGACTGAAGCCTGAGCCCACCGCCTCAGGTGGGGAGGAGAGGGGGGAGAAAAGCCAAAGCCTGAGCCCCATAGACCTGTGCAGGTGGGCCAAAGTCGAAGCCCAAGGACTTCAGCCTTAGGTGGGGAGCCTGTAACCTGAGCCCTGCTACCCAAGGCTGAAGCCATCGGGCTTCGGCTTTGGCCCCGGGCGGCGTGGCTCAGGCTTCAGCCCCACTTTGGGGTCCCGACCCACAGTTTGAAACCACTGATCTAGCCCGTTGACTTCAATAGGACTATTCATGAGATTACAGTTAAGCATATGCATGAGTCTTTGCAGGATCGGGACCTAAATAGCTAGGACTGGTGCCTAAACAGTTAGCATTGTGACAGCCTTGCAGAATTTTTTAACTTTCCTCTAAGTTCATAAAAGATTAAAACAGCGACATTTTCACTTTGAGTTGTTTTGGGTTTTTAAAAAAAATATTTTTAATTTGTAAACTCTTTTTACTCCCATTTATTGGCTTTTGGCTCTTAAAATAATTCCTTTCTACAACAAGTCACACTTAAATGCTTATACAAAGTCTTCACTTTGGGACAGAAAATCCTTTAACTGGCTGTTGCAAGTTCGTTCGCCATATATATTTCAGACATTGTACATGCTCTTTTCAATTTTTGTATATGATGCTTTGCAACCTCCTGGAATTAAATACTGCTTCAGTGTAAGCTTCAAAATAGCTGGCTTCTTTTCTAAAGCCTTCAAAAAGTCTTTCCAGTTCTTAAACGGAAGGTCAACCCATTTTTAAAGCACAGTGGACTAGGAAAATATGACTCAGAACCTGTTAATTTCATATTAGTACATTAACAGTCAAATCCCATTGCAGGCAGGAAATGTATGAATAACAGAATATTATTATTTACTCTCTGTACCATGGGAGCACCCAGAGGTCCCAGTCCACTGTGGCAGATACTGTACAAACCCAGCAAAGAGATGGTTGCTGCCCCAAAGACCTTGCAATATTATACGTAACACAAAGATTGTCGTAACTGAAGCCTAGTCTACACTTAAAAATTAGATCGACCGAGCTATGTTGCTCAGGGCTATTGAAAATTGTGCCGAGTGCCGTAGTTAAGGTGACCTAACCCACAGTGTGGACGCAGCTAGGTCAAGGGAAGAATTCTTGCTACTGCCTCTCAGAGAGGTGGACTGACTACACTGATGGAAAAACTCCTTCCACTGTAGTATAATCATAGCCTCAGCTACAAAAAACTGCTGGGATAGGCCTGGCTGATATTGTAAATCTCAAGTGCAGAGAGACTAAATTTCATGACTAAATACACCATGAGTCATGTAATAACTTTACTAAGGTCCCAGCTTTGATACCCTCCCTCCCATAGTGAGCAATACCAGCTCTGTAAATTGCTTTCAAGGGCTAGTTTATGAACTTGGGCTATGCCCCCCTTACATGGGGTACCTGGGCCACGGATGGAATCCGGCAGAAATAAGCAGGGCTGTGCATTGCTTCCTCCTGGCAACAGGTGGGTGGGAAGCGGGCAGAAAGATCCTCAGGGCCATATCCCTGCCCACTGGCTGGCCAGTGTAACTGAGGCATCCCAGGGAGGAAGCACAGGGGTTAGTAATTTGCTGATGGTATAGGTCAGCAGATTAGCATCCCAGAGAATCAGGAGAAAGCGGAGGAGGAACCTTGGAGGAACCCAGAGGGGTGCCTTGGAACCAGGCTGCCTCTTCGAGCTACTCTTGTTTGGTCTCTTGATTAGAGCTGTCCCTAATGCCACCATCTAGCCCCAAACCATGATTATTTCAGCTAGGAGGCATGTTGCCATAACAGGTTTTTTTGCTCTCCAAACACATGCAGAAGACCTTCGATAACAGTGACATTTTCTTGAAAGCAAGTGGGATTATCCAAAACACGTCACATAATGTATTGCATAGACTTTTTAATAGCATCATGTAAAGACAATACAATATGCTCTCTCCTTTGCTTCTGGACATTGTCCGGAGAAGGCCTGAATGAGTTTGGTTGTTAACTTTCTGATTGATTTTTGATTACAGATACCATGTCTTGCCCACATGATTTTCCTAGAAGACTACAGCTCACTGGAGAGCTAATAGGATTATACCATTACAAGAGACAAGGGATTGAAACCTGAGCAATTGCAAAAGGAGGGAATTTCTCTGCCAGACTGTTTAATATCTGATTTGGGTCTGTTTTAGCTAACACCAATTTAACTGAAACTCCTGATAAACATTTGGAAGAAACACAGTCTTTGTTAAAGTTTAAGAAAACCGTGTCCCTTCAGGAGAGGAATCTCCCGCTCCAATTCTCTAGTACTCCAATGAATCCTCTGTCAAAAAGAGGAGAAACAAGACCTGATAATTCCAAGGGAAATTCCCTCTCCTCCTACCATTAAAAATAAACCAAAACAAAGAACTAACCATTCAAGCCTTTTTTATACCTCATTAAGCAATAAAAAGGGATACAACTCTGTTTCTCTTCTCTTCCTTTCCTTTTCCCTCCCCTTTTATGACCTAACCCTGAAGTCCTTAAGTCAGGCAAAATTCCATGGGAGCTTTGTCTGATGAAGGACCGCAGAGATGAACTCTTCTGTTTATAATATATTAAGCCTTGATTCTGCAAACAGATTTGCTCAGGCAGACGCTGACATCCAGGGTCTCAAGGACCACATGGTGCAGTAAGAATCCATAACAGAAGATTCTTCTGAAGGGTTGGGGGACTTACTCTGCTAAAATGTATAGATCTGTGGGTCAGACATTTCACAGTTTGTTCACTCTTTAAACAGAAAAAATTCCCATTGGATTCAAAGGGAATTTGCTGGAGTAAAAACTGTAGGATATGGCCCTTGGTGAATAATGGGAAAACCCAATAAGGAATTACAATCCAGCATAAACAGACACATCTAGCAATATATATATTTTATAAAATCTTGGGCCAAATTCATCCCAGAGTAAATTCACTGAAGTTAGTAAAGTTATGCCCAGCTTGAAATTTGGCCCTTATGCATCTGACATCTCTAAGCTCTGCTAGCTAAAAAAGTGTTGTCGGTTCTAAAATCAATATGAACTTCACATACGAAAAGTTGACCTGAATTAACAGGGGAAGAATATAGCAGAGTTTTTGACAGTGGATTTATTACAAGTGCACAGCTCAGGCTGGGGTGTAAAGGTGGCCCCTGATTCTATGTTGGTTGTGTACCAGGCATGTTTAGCTAAATTATACCATCTGCTAACAGCTGCAAAGGCTGATATGTCAGCCAAGAATCTTCAAGGTATAGGGAAGTCATAGCCATGACACCTACACCA
Organism: Lepidochelys kempii; assembly: GCF_965140285.1. Lineage (NCBI taxonomy): Eukaryota > Metazoa > Chordata > Testudines > Cheloniidae > Lepidochelys > Lepidochelys kempii. The sequence goes on along the minus strand of NC_136388.1, from coordinate 95,800,368 downwards.
GTAGTAGGAAGGCCAGAGAGGCTATCGTGCTGGTTCCATGACTCCAAAGGATTCACACATTCCAGTGCCAGAAGGAACCACTGTGACCATCTGGCATTGGACTTTACCAATATATGAATCCTTCAGCGTCTGACCAGATCCATCAGCCGACCAGGATGAGGCCAGTCTAGCCTACTGGTCAGAGCAGGCATCAGGCCTAGTAGACAGAGCAGGTGTCAGGAAACAAGGACTAGGGTCAGAGCTGGAGTCGGTAATCAGAAGCAGGAGCCAAGGGTGAAACCGGAGGGCAGGACCTAGATACCAGAGTCGAGGGTCAAGCTGGAGTCAGCAGTCAGAAGCCAAGGCCACAGGTCAGGCTGGAGGTCAGGAACTGGAGTGGGCAGGGTAGCAAACAAGGAGGGGTTCAAGGCAGGGGCAGGACAGGGGCAAGGCTGAATTCAAGGCAGAAGTAGCAGGAACAAGGTGGACATAAGCACTGAGCAGCCAGTGAGCTGCTGCTGGCTTAAGTTAAGAGCCAGTCTGCTGATGTGCTCTGGCCAGTCAGGTGGTGCGACCAATCTGGCAGCCGGCTGCAGCGAAGTGTACTGATGAGGCTGCCTGCAGACGAGCTCTGCTGCCGGCCCTGATTCCTGACAAGATCGTTTGACCTCCTGCATCACACAGGTCATAGAGCTTCCCCACAAGAATTCCTAGAGCAGATCTTCCAGAAAAACATCCCATCCTGATTTAAAAATTGCCAGTGACGGAGAATCCACCAGGACCTTGGGTAATTTGTTCCAATGGTTAATTATCCTCATTGTTAAAAGTTTATGGCTTATTCCCAAATTAACTGAAGCAGTAGCAGGGCGCAAAGCGGGGGCAGGTAAGAAGGCCCTGCTACGGTCACTTACTGGGGGGAAAAAAGGGACTTCAGTTTGACACGTGGTTCCTTTAAAAAAGTGACAGATTAGATTTTGCTTCTAGCACAGCCTGGGAGAACTTCAGCTGCTGAATAATGTTTTTGGCTTTTCCAACTGGAAAACACGTGGGGTAACATTTACTAAGGTCCCTGTGTAGGAGAGTAGAGTTCATTGGAAAATTGTCATCAGAAGAGTTTTGTGTTGGAAAATACCATTTCAATGAAACAGATTTTTTTTGAGAAATTGTATACATTCAGACAAAATTTCATTAAAATCTATAAAAAAAGTTTTAGAAGTTGCCAAAACAGGATGGCTGGCAAGAAAAAAATTGATTTTTCATTTTATTTTTTTTTATATAAATAAATTGTTTTTTAAAGGCTCAAATCAAAATGAAACAGGTATTGAAATTAAATGTTTCAATTGACTCCAATATATTTTTTTTTCCTGGAATTTTGTTTCATGGAAAATTCTGAAATGTTGGCTTTTCTATACTGGTTTGGGATGATCTTTTTTTTTTAAATCATTAAATATTTTGCAGGATGGAAAATCAGTTTTCCAACCAGCTCTAATGAGGAGCCTAAGTTTCTTTGAAAGTCAATGATTTTACATTACACGTAGGTGATTTTTAAAATTTTACCTCTAGTGATCACTTTAGATAAGCTATTACCAGCAGGAGAGTGGGGTGGGGGAGGTATTTTTTCATGCTTTGTGTGTATAAAAAGATCTTATACACTTTCCACAGTATGCATCCGATGAAGTGAGCTGTAGCTCACAAAAGCTTATGCTCAAATAAATTGGTTAGTCTCTAAGGTGCCACAAGTACTCCTTTTCTTTTTACCTCTAGTCTAATGTCTGAATTTATGGTATGGCCATCAGTATTCGCCTGGCTAGGGAAAACAGAATGATAGTTAAGGGAGTTTAAACAAAGAGAAACAACAACCCTCACTCCCTGGAAACCAGCCATCACAGGAGCAATACTCTTATCTCTCGGTTCCATGATGCCTCTCTGGGATATTACACTCTACAAGTTCGTTCAGGCCTTGACTCAGCCCATAGAAGTTAATGGAAAGGCTCCCCCTGATTTTAATGGATTATGGGTAAATCCCTAAGTCTTTGGCCTCTCTGCTGAGATGGCCAAATAACATCCATTTAAGGTGCAAGTAGTTTTAGGTTGTAGATATCTATCCACTGGGGACTGGACTGAAAAAGACCAAGCTCAAACCCCATTGAACAGCCATCAGAAAGACAACAGTTTTTGGTCATTACTGATCAGGGTTTCATTCCAAGCTTTATGTTCCTGGTGTAACAGGGCAAGTTCCCTCTCCTGTCTTCTCCTTTGTCTACACAGACTGTTCAGAGAGGTTTTGTTCTTAAACACCACTGTGTGGTTCATTCACATGGCTCTTCCCACTGAGACATACGCCACATCCTTGACAACATCTGTTGCTCCTCTGCCAAGGAGATGGAAGAGGTCTTTCTCCCCAGAGATCCTCCTTGGTGCTGACTCTGCTAACCCGCCACTTCCTTCCGGTGCTGCCGTCTACCCTCTGCATTAATGGGTTAATTAGCTCTTTAATCTTCCCTAGCCCATTCTAATCTGCTAATTAGGCACAGTCAAGGGGTGGGGAATTAATTGACATTTACATGATCTGAGTGCTGGCTCAGCTGTTGGTTCTGAGCCCTCTGTCACACCATGTCACTCGACAGCGAGTTCCCAAAGTGCCTGGTTGGTGGGAATTTTTGTTTTTGTTTACATATATATATATGAATTGGAAATTACCACTAGAACTAGAAAGCAACATTCAAATGCAAGTTGGAATAAGTGTTTAACACATTCAGAAAAACAAACCCAATTCCTGTCTATTCTATCCATAGCCTTTTGATGAAACTGACCCAACCTGCAGCCGTATCCAATTCTTTACCTTTCTCAACAAATACACAACCAATAACTTGGGCTGACATTAGATGGGCAATGGCCAGGGGCGTAATGGGGAAGGTATGACTCAGTGTGCAACATTTGCTAAGTGCTATAGCAGACTTTAACTGCTGGTTCCATAGACCTGGGTGAGGAAGAAAAGACGGTCATGGCCCTTCGGTGCTCCGTATTACCAGTGATTCTCAAGCTGAAATTTGGCAGTGACACCAGGGTGTTTTCAAAGAAGAATGCTGTAGACAGTTCCCCAGAGACACAGCAACAGAAGAGGAAATATCTGCAACGTTCCTTTCGGGAGTTAGTGAGATCCAGTGAATAGGGCAGCAGACTGAGCTATGATTTATTTCCTACCACAGCATCTAGCGAGCTGTAGGGCTGATAGGGGCAGAGAGCCCTTTCACCTTCACCTATCCAGTTGCTCCTGGGTTCTCCCCATTCCAGTTCCCATGTGCACGAAGACATTCAGGCTTAGATCTGGACAGCTACATGTGCAGCAGGCTTCCAGCACCATTGGGGGCTGTCCTGGTTCTCACTGGCATACAAACTGGGGTGAAGATTATAGAGAAGGCCATATATAGAAGTGCAATGTGAAATTAAAGAAGTAGCAAGGCTTTTTATAAACATAGAAATTGAGGCAATGCCTACCTGTCCGATGAATCATGACCAATGTCATTGTCATACTATTGCGGGGCAACATGCCAAGCTATGGATGGAGAAGGCGCCATAGTTGTCATGTAATGGCTTTCATCAGCTTTTCATAACTGTAAATATTGTTAAACATATGCTTGCCAATCTTTGTACTAACCTATGTTACTATCATTATGTTAAACGTATTATATCACTTGGGTACAAATCATAAACCTAGCTCCAAAGCCCTTCTCACTCCAGAACTATATGGGATGTGGTCAGAATCGGAACCCAGATCCTAATCGAAATTTGGCAGCTCTGCCTTGGGCTGAACCAAAACCACGGCTCTGACCACCGTACACCTTAGGAATGGGAGTAGAATTTAAATTGGAAGGGGTTCTGCATCCAAGTTCTGCTGGCCGGGGCCCTCCCTAGTCATTACACAGATATTAACGTTTTATATACACTGTCTGTTCTTAAAAAGAACAAAAAGTTCTGTTCTCAAACCCCCAGGGTTTTGCCTGGTGGAATTCTACAATTGTCAGAAATAATTAGTAAATTAGGTCTATAAGAAAATTGCAGTTTTTATACTTCTGAAGGGAAGTATTATTTTACTATGTAGCTCAGTGTTCATCTCTGAAAATCACTTGCTAGGTTGCTCTTGGCAAATTCACAAACCATAGTTGTCGGGACTATCATAAAGTTGTATGTAACATCAATTTAACGATAACATTACACTAGTTTTCTCTCTCCTAGTCTTGTATGGAGCCTGTGAATTGTGGGAAAGAGATATTCAATACCAATGTATTCATGAACAATGAAGAAAATGACAGATCTGCATTTTGAGGACATAAAATATACCTTGTCCACATTTAATTTGAATTCTTTTAAATGACTGCCAATCCTGCTTGCAGATAAGTATGGAACATTACATGTATTCAGTAGCTGTTTAAGTTATTTGAAAGTTTTAGGTTACTACTTTAATTGCAAAGCTTTAATTTTCTGGTCTTACCAAAGCCATGATATGAATTCCACTCTCATTGTTATAATTTTCTCTGATATAAGCCTGCTATAATTTAGCACTCAACTGCACTGAATCTCATTATGAAGCCTCATCTTATAGCACATGGAGTATATCTTGGGATAACACATAAAATGCTTAGCTTGCAAGGATAGAGAACTTGTCATCTGTTTAATTAGATCATGACAGTAGAGTTTTGGATGAGAAAGAAAAGTTTGCCAAAACGGTCAGATAATGCAAAATATCCAGTTTTTTAAAAATGAGTGACACCCCATATATTTCAGAGATATAGAAATGTCTGACATTCATAGAAGTTAATTAAATCTAGAGAAAAAAATTACAAACTAGTCTTTTGTAAAAAGCTGGTGTTATGGATGTCCTTGATCCTAAGTAATATTCCTCCGTGTTGGATAGTCCCTTTGAAAGGTACCCATGGACATTTTCTCTGTAAGGATTGTCAGAATGATGTTGCACTCTACTGCTCAGATTTTTCCTTTGAATATTTGTTCTAGGGCAATTTTCCTCTGCCAGTCCTGACATGACACCAGTTTGGACCTTGAATGCTTGGTCTGCTTGCAAGAAATCTATGGGCTTTTTAAATGTTATTTGCAGAAGTTTATAGTTAGACATGAGCCAGAGAGCAGGTGTTTGAATCTGGTTAGATCCTGGGGGCAAAGAAATGTGTGTTCATTGAAATAATAGCATCATGTTTTGTTTTTTTTCCTGGTAACCACTTTCTCAACTTGTATACAAAGCATGCTGAGTTGTTTGTTTTACTGAATTCCTTCATTCCACGAGGAAAGTGTGCTACAAATAATTTAATGGGCAAGTAAAGAATATTTAGTTCCTTGAGGGTGTAGAAAAAACAGTCATAATAAGAAACAATACACTAAAAACTCAAATGAGGCTCTTGTAGAAGTAATAAAAGAGAGGTAGTTTTGTAAGTATGCTAATAATTCAGCATGCAACAGGCAGTTTCCTTGAAAACAGAGGGAAATAAATTTTAGCCCTGTTGTACTCGGCCTAACACTCGCGCACAGGAAATAAAGGGGTATAAGGCCCCACCAACTCCCCTGTAACTAACTGTATCGAACAACTGTATCAACTGCTAACTGTATCATAGTTTGCCCTAGTGTACCTAAATCAGTTTAAAAATCACACCTTTAGTTAAACTGGGACAATCTGGCTAGAAGCTGAAGCTAGACAAATTCATTCTGGAAATAAGGCATACATTTTTAACAGTGAGGTTAATTAATCATTGCAACATTTTACAAAAGATGGTGGTGAATTCTCCAGCACTGGCAATTTTAAAATCAAGATTTTCTAAACGATATACTTTAGTTCAAAGAGGGATTGTTTGAGGGAAGTTCTCTGGCCTGTGTTATGCAGGGGGTCAGAGTAGATGATCATAGTGGTCCCTTATGGCCTTAGAATCTCTGAACGTTGTTTATAAACCAGACCTAAGAGTTGAAGTTTGCAGGGCTGTTGTATTTATGTTCGTCCCGGTATATTAGAGAGACAAGGTAGGTGAGTAGTATCAGAGGGGTAGCCATGTTAGTCTGTATCCACAAAAAGCAACGAGGAGTCCGGTGGCATCTTAGAGACTAACAGATTTATTTGGACATAAGCTTTCGTGGGTAAAAAACCCACTTCATCAGACTAAAAGCTTATGCCCAAATAAATCTGTTAGGCCTTGTCTACACTACGAAATTAGGTCGAATTTATAGAAATCAGTTTTGTAGAAAGCGTTTTTATACAGTCGATTGTGTGTGTCACCATGTAGTCCGCAGAGTGTGTCCACAGTACTGAGGCAACCGTCGACTTCCGGAGCGTTGCACTGTGGGTGGCTATCCCACAGTTCCCGCAGTCTCTGCCGCCCATTTGAATTCTGGGTAGAAATCCCAGTGCCTGATGGGGTAAAACATTGTCGCGAGTGGTTCTGGGTGCATAGCGTCAGGCCCCCCTTCCCTCCCTCCTTCCGTGAAAGCAAGGGCAGACAATTGTTTTGCGCCTTTTTTCTTGAGTTACCTGTGCAGACGCCATACCACGGCAAGCATGGAGCCCGCTCAGCTAACCGTCACCGTATGTCTCCTGGGTGCTGGCAGACGCGGTACTGCATTGCTACACAGCAACAATTTATTGCCTTTTGGCAGCGGACAGTGCAGTATGACTGGTAGCCATCATCGACGTAGTCCAGGGTGCTCTTTTAACTGACCTCAGTGAGGTCAGGGGCGCCTGGGCAAACATGGGAGTGACTCAGCCAGGTCATTCCCCTTTTAAATTTTGTCTCATGTTGATTCAGTCCTACCGGCAGTGCACTGTCTTTTAATCAGCAGCCAGGAGAAGATGATGGCCAGCAGTCATACTGCACCGTCTTCTGCCGAGCACCCAGGAGATGACGATGGCTAGTGGTCATACTGCACAGTCTGCTGCCAGCAAGATGTATAAAGATAGATGAAGTGGATCAAAACAAGAAATAGACCAGATTTGTTTTGTACTCATTTTCTCCTCCCTCCCTCTGTGAAATCAATGGCCTGCAAAACCCAGTTTTGAGTTCTATCCTTGAGGTTTTGAGTTCTACCCTTGAGGGGGCCATTCTGTTTCTCGCAAAGCCACCCCCTTTGTTGATTTTAATTCCCTGTAAGCGAACCCTGTAAGCCATGCTGTCAGTCGTCCCTCTCTCCGCCGGAGCAAAGGCAAACAATCGTTTCGTGCCCTTTTCCCTGGATTGCCCGAGCAGGAGCAGACGCCATAGCACAGCAAGCATGGAGCCCGTTCAGCTCACCACAGCAGTTATGACCATTGTAAACACCTCACGCATTATCGTGCGGTGTATGCAGAACCAGCACCTGAAAAACCAGGCGAGGAGGCGACGGCAGCGTGGTGATGAGGACATGAACACACTTTTCTCTAAAACCGTGTTCCCCCACAATTTGGAGATCATGGTGTTAATGGGGCAGGCTCATATCGTGGAACACCGATTCTGGGCCCGGGAAACAAGCACAGAGTGGTCGTACCGCATAGTGTTGCAGGTCTGAGATGACTCCGAAACTTTCGCTTGTGTAAGGGCACTTTCATGGAACTTTGTGCTTTCCCCTGCCCTGAAGCGCAAGGATCTCAAGATGAGAGCAGCCCTCACAATTCACAAGTGAGTGGCAATAGCCCTGTGGAAGCTTGCAACGCCAGACAGCTACCGGTCAGTCGCTAATCAATTTGGAGTGGGCAAATCTACTGTGGAGGTTGTTGTGATGCAAGTAGCCAACGCAATCACTGAGCTGCTGCTATCAAAGGTTCTGACTCTGGGAAATGTGCAGGCTATACTAGATGGCTTTGCTGCAATGGGATTCCCTAACTGTGGTGGGGCTATAGATGGAATGCATATCACTATCTTCTGACCAGACCACCAGGGCAGCCAGTACATAAACTGCAAGGGGTACTTTTCAATGGTGCTGCAAGCACTGGTGGATCACAAGGGACGTTTCACCAACATCAACATGGGATGGCTGGGAAAGGTTCATGACGCTCGCATCTTCAGGAACTCTGGTCTGTTTAAATGGCTGCAGGAAGGGATTTACTTCCCAGACCAGAAAATAACTGTTGGCGATGTTGAAATGCCTATAGTTATCCTTGGGGACCCAGCCTACCCCTTAATGCCATGGCTCATGAAGCTGTACACAGGCAGCCTGGACAGTAGTTAGGAGCTGTTCAACTATAGGCTGAGCAAGTGCAGAATGGTGGTAGAATGTGCATTTGGACATTTAAAGGGTCGCTGGCACATACTGACTTGCTCAGACCTCAGCGAAACCAATATTCCCATTGTTATTGCTGCTTGTTGTGTGCTCCACAATCTCTGTGAGAGTAAGGGGGAGACGTTTATGGTGGGGTGGGAGGTTGATGCAAATTGCCTGTCCGCTGAATACGCACAGCCAGACACCAGGGCGGTTAGAATAGCACAGCAGGAAGCAGTGTGCATCAGAGAAGCTTTGAAAACCAGTTTCATGGCTGGCCAGGGTACTGTGTGACACTTCTGTTTGTTTCTCCTTGATGAAAACCCACCCCCTTGGTTGACTCTAATTCCCTGTAAGCCACCTGCCTTCCCGCCTTCGATCACAGCTTGCTTGCAAAGGAAATAAAGTCACTATCATTTAAAAAACATGTATTCTTTATTAATTGATTATAAAAATAGGGAGATAACTCAGAAGGTAGCCTGGGTGGGGTGTGGGAGGAGGGTAGGAGGGAAGGAAAAGACCACCTTAAAACTAGTTGAAAGCCAGCCTTCTGTTGCTTGGGCTGTCCACTGGGGTGGAGTGGTTGGATGCCCAGAGCCTCCCACCCGTGTTCTTGGGCGTCTGGGTGAGGAGGCTATGGAACTTGGGGAGGAGGGAGGGCAGTTAAGCAGCGGCTGCAGCGGCAGTCTGTGATCCTGCTGCCGTTCCTGAACCTCCACCAGATGCTGGAGCATGTCTATTTGATCCCGCAGTATCCCTAGCATTTCCTCATGCCTCTTCTGATCTTCCTGCCACCACCTCTCCTCATGTTCATTGGCCACTATCCTGTACTTGTCTATTGTGTCCCTCCACACAGCTCTCTCAGTGCCGGAAGACTGCATGAGCTCAGAGAACATGTCACGGCGCGTGCGTTTTTTTCGCCACCTTATCTGAGATAGCCTCTGGGACGGAAGAGGGAGGCTTGAAATATTTGCAGCTGCTGAAGGAAAAAAGGGAGTGAAGTATTTAAAAAGATACATTTTACAGAACAATGGCCATACTCTTTCACGGTGAACAACACTATTCACATTACATAGCACATGTGATTTTGGTACAAGGTCGCATTTTGCATCTTATATTGAGTGCCTGTGGCTTTGGTGTTAGAGATCATACATGCAGGGCCGGGCAACAGAATTTGGCTTGCAGACGGCCATGGTAAGCCATAGTCTTTTGGCTTCTGCAACCTTCATAACAGCAGCCCCCTCCTTTCCCATACCAAGCAAAGCCCGTTGAGTTGGCCATTTACTGCTGCAGTTTTCCAGTTAACGTGCAGTGGCAGAAACCAAACTAACCCCCTCCCCCGATCCAATTCTCTGGGATGATCGCTTTTCCCCTCCCCCCACCACCTGGCTGGTATCAGGGAAGATCCCTGCTAGCCAAACACGAACAGCTCAGTGCCAATGGCCCCCCCTTCCACCACGTGGCTAACTGCGGGGAGGATTTCTTTTCAGCCACAGGCAAACAGCCCTGTAGGAACGGCCACCTCTGAATGTCCCCTTTATCAAATTCCCCTATTTCAACCAGGTTACCATGAATGATATCACTCTCCGAAGGATAACACAGAGAGATAAAGAACGGATGTTGCTTGAATGCCAGCAAACAGCGGGACCATACGCTGCCAGGCTTTGTCATGCAATGATACCAGATTACTTGCTACTAGCATGGCATGGTAAAGTGTCCTACCATGGAGGACAGAATAAGGCTGCTCTCCCCAGAAACCTTCTGCAAAGGCTTTTAGAGTACCTCCAGGAGAGCTTCATGGAGATGTCCCTGGAGGATTTCCGTTCCATCCCCAGACACGTTAACAGACTTTTCCAGTAGCAGTACTGGCCACGAATGCATCCCAAGTCCTCAGGGCTACTTAATCATTAAAAAATGCTTGCTTTTATAACATGTATTATATTTAAAAAGGTACGCTCACCATAGGTCCCTTCTCTGGCTTTGTTGGGTTGGGAGGGTATTTCAGTCAGGGTGATAAAAAGTTCCTGGCTGTCGGGGAGAATGGCGTGCTGTGTGCTCTCCCCAAGGTCGTCCTCCTCTTCCTCATCTTCCCCATCTGCAAAATCCTCAGCCATGGCAGAGAGTATCCTATCCTCGGAGTCCACGGACAGGGGTGGGGTAGTGGTGGTGCCCCCCCCCCCTAGAATTGCATGCAGCTCAGCGTAGAAGTGGCATGTCTGGGGCTTTGTCCCGGAGCATCCATTTGATTCTTTGGTTTTCTGGTACGCTTGTCTGAGCTCCTTAAGTTTCATGCGGCACTGTGTTGAGTCCCTGATGTAGCCTATGTCCCTCATGGCCTCTGAGATTTTTTGAAATGTTTTGGCATTTCATTTTTTGGAACGTAGTTCTGATAGCACGGATACCTCTCCCCATACAGTGATCAGATCCAGTACCTCTCGTTCGGTCCCTGCTGGAGCTCTTTTTTGATTCTGGGACTGCATGGTCATCTGTGCTGATGAGCTCGCCTGGCCAAACAGGAAATGAGATTCAAAAGTTCCTGGGGCTTTTCCTGTACACCTGGCCAGTGCATCTGAGTTCAGAGTGCTGTCCAGAGCAGTCACAATGGTGCATTGTGGGATAGCTCCTGGAGGCCAATACCTTCGAATTGCATCTACACTAACCCTAATTCAAAACGGCGATGTCGATTTCAGCGCTAATCCCCTCGTTGGGGAGGAGTACAGAAATCGGTTTTATGTCGAAAAAATGGCTTCGTTGTGTGGACGGGTGCAGGGTTAATTCGGATTTAACGCTGCTAAATATGACATAAACTCGTAGTGTAGACCAGGCCTTAGTCTTTAGGGTGCCACCGGACTCGTTGTTGTTAAGGTAGGTGAGGTAATGTAGTTCAATGGAACACTTCTCCTGGTGAAAGAGACAAGCTTTTGAACAAGCTTGTCTCTTTTGAACAAGCTTTTGAACAAGCTTGTCTCTTTCACCAACAGAAGTTGGTCTAATAAAAGATATTAGCTCACCCACCTACGTTTTGATATAAGTTTTGCGTTATCTTTTGCAGCAGGTAAATTTGGGAAGTATGTCACGTCTCTTGTATATTTCTATGACCAACGATAAAGTTTATGTTATCATCATCTTTATTGGAATAAATGCAAAACTCCTTATATACTATTCATAAATCAAGACTAAAATATAGCTCAGGACTGAAGTTATGGGCCAAATGCAGAAATTACAGAGTGAGGTTCTATGGCTTGTATTAGATGATGATGATGACTATAGTAGATGATCATAACGATCCCTCTGGCTTTAAAATCTATGAATCTAAACCGTTTGCATGGAACCTGTAGAATATAGTGTCATTGTCAACTGAAAACAACTGGAGCTGGACTGTGAACCCATAGACCACTTCGGCCCCAAATTCAATTAGAGCATTTGTGTGTGCAATAGCTCACCAATGTGAGTGAAGACATGAAAGAAAGCATAGAGTCAAATATAGTAAAAATCTTACATGAATCAAACTGTACCACAGAATCTCTATGTATAGAAATTCCATGCTTGAATAATAACAGTATAGCAGTAGGAATATATTACCAACCACCTGACCAGGATGGTGAAGGGGACTGTGAAATGCTCAGGGAGATTAGAGAGGCTATACAAATGGAAAACTCAATTATAATGGGGGATTTCAACTATCCCCATGTTGACTGGGTACATGCCACCTCACTACCAGATGCAGAGATAAAATTTCTAGACACCACTAATGACTGTTTCTTGGAGTAGCTAGCCCTGGAACCGGCAAGGAGAGAGGAAATTCTTGATTTAATCCTGAGTGGTTCACAATATCTGATCCAAGAGGTGCATATAGTTGAACTGCTCAGTAATAGTGACCAAAACGTAATTAAAATTTACATTCTTGTAGGGGGGAAAATACCAGAGAAACCCACCACAGCACCATTTAACTTCAAAAAAGGGGAAATACACAAAAATGAGGAAGCTAGTTAAATGGAAATTGAAAGAAAGTTGCAAGACTGAAATGCCTGTAAGCTGCATGAAAACTTTTAAAAAACACCATACTAGAGGTTAAAATGAAATTTATTCCTATCCCTTGTTTCCTATCTTTTAACCATCCCTCTGATCCAATGACAGCTTACTTTGCTTAAGAGCCTTTAGTAAGGGACCTTGTGAAAGGCTTTCTGAAAGTCCAAATATTCTATGTACACTGGATCACACTTGTCCACATGTTTGTTGACACCCTCAAAGAATTCTAATGGATTGGTGAGGCATGATTTTCCTTTACAAAAGCTGTGCTGACTCTTCCCCAACATACTGCGTTTATCTGTGTGTCTGATAATTCTGTTCTTTACTCTAGACTCAACCAATTTGTCTGGTACTGAAGTTAGACTTACTGGTCTGTGAGGTTCTTGGACACAATGGTAATGGGTGCCGGGTAACTACCTACAATAGATAGATGAGTGTTGTGTAAAGAGCAAAAGAAACAGCAACAATCATAGCTTGCAAGATGCTAAGCCACTGAAGTCAAAGATAGCTGTGGATGGTCAGCAATTCTCAAGGATCCTAATTCAACACAGTAGTTAAACTGGTGCTTAAGTCCCATTTCCAGACTTAAGCATATGCCTAAAGTTAAGCATATTGAAGTCACTTGGTCGAGAGGGATGGACTGCTGAATCTAAGGCAGGTTTAGGCCATGTATTACCAACACAAAGAGCTAATAAATGTAATTACTGTATAAATATTAGGCTTGATTCTGATCTCAGTGGTGTAAGTTAGGAGTAACTCCAGTGAAATCAATAGAGCTACACAGGTATAATGGAGAAAGGAATCAAGACCTATATCTCACTTGAGTTCCTCCTAACTTACACCACTGAGATCAGAATCAGGCCCACTATTTATATAGTAATTACATTTATTCTCAGCCCATTTAACTGAGGTTCCTGTAATGGTTTAAAAATTTTCACTTTTTTTTTTTTTACAATGAGCTTGCGTCAGGAGTAACTTGCACAAACTTTGCTTTCTATTTTTTTTATTTCTGGTCTGCTGTTCTTTGTTGATTAATAGTGCAAGAGTTAAAAAAATCTCCTGGAAAAGGCATTGGCCTATATGAAACAAGAAAAATATACATAAAATAAAGGCATTTCTGTGGGTTGAAAACCATGATTATAACAGCATTGCAAATACGTTTCAACTGATAATAGGCAGCAAATGCTGACAATGCGTGGCTAAATACTTCCTGCTCACAGACAGACACACATATTTTCCCTGTACAATTGTGGCGTATGAGATGCGGGGGTAGGATTGGGGAAAAGCATGCAATCAACAGTAGATTTTGTTTTTTTAAATAAATTTTAGGAAAGTATCTATAAAAAGGCCAGGTTACCAATGTTGGATATTGCAATGTATTTGATTTTTTCTTTTTTTCCTTTTTTTTTTTTTAAGTATGAAATTGTCAGATAATCTTGTCCTGTTAAAATACTACATTTTAAAATTCACCGTGGAGCTGTCAGGCACCCACGGCCTCTTAGAGCTAGAGCTGGTACCGAGCTTGTGCTCCTTGTCAAAATTTAATGAGAGGACCAGTTCTAAAATAATTGAATTTTCATATCAGAGCAAACCAGGATTACTCAGACAATAAAAATGCTGAGTCCTGTACTGTTACCAGCAAATACCTTTTGCTTTGCTCATGAAATCAGTATGCAAATGTTCAGGGTTTGTATTTAAGGCACCTTATGCATTTAGAGTTTTAGTACTAGCAAGAATTTCAAATGGTGCCCTTGATAAGTAGCTAGGGTTTTGGTTTTTTTTGTAATTTGTTTGGCGAATCGGGATAAGCGTTTGGTTTATATTTTATATAAATGTTAATGCAATTGCAGTTAAATTATGTTTCTTAACTTTCAGCTTTTCAGAAGTAGAATTTGAAGGAGGCCACTCCATCAGATTGTCTCGCTTTCATGAAATACTTAAATGTGCACAACCCCAACTGCGTTACAACTCGAAAAAGTAGAACGGTTCAGAAAGTTAGTGCCTGCTCTGGGAGACGGATCTGTGTGGAGTGGTGAGGCATGCAGAATACAATGCTGTATGTGTTCCTGGACTTGCTGGCTGAGAAGTCAGAGACAAAGGCTTCCCACCGGACTCACAACAAGATTTAAAAATAAAACACAAATTAAAAATCAGGAACGTTTAAATTAACGCTCTTAATATAAATAGATAGTGCCGAGATAACACGATGTTTGGCGCTTGAGAAACGCCTACTGGAACATGTTAAATGGGTTCTGGAAAAGCAGTTAGACTCAACACTAACGAGGTGGTTTTTTTATGTTTTTCCAATCAGTATTAAGTAATGTTGGGGATGAAATTAAAGGACTGGGGGTATCAAAGGTGAAAAGCCATTTCACCACAGTCTATGTGGCTGTGCTATACATAAGAATTTTGCATGGTCTTTTGCAAGGTTCTGCTGCATTTTAGTCATGTGGCAAATGTGCACTTGATTAACTCTATAATTCACCAGGGAGAGCCACTTAGCAAATCCTGGTGTGTAAACTGTCTCTTTAATCCATTATCCTTTTATACCTTCTAGAATGTATGGCAGCACTCTTTCCTCTGAGCCAGAAGGTCATGGCTTCACGTTCCTCATTAAGACACTGGCTTGTGCCCCGTGCTGATACTGCGGTATTATATTAGAATGTACTGTACTGTGCTGTGAGGGAAACTATCCTTTCAATATATAGCTATATATTTACCTATATCTAGTGACTTAAGGTAAACATTAAATTTACTAACTGACAGCACAGGAGAACTCAGACCTCCATTTATTCACATAGGAGGCAGTCTCACAAACCTGTTTTGGAAGAACCTCCTCTGTTAGTGAGAGGATAATTTAGACTTCATGCCCATTCTGTCCTTCTCCCTTGGTTGAAGCCATTAACAAGCATCCCTGTTGGTACTAACTGTAGTGGTAGATTTCATGATGTAGGGTCAAACTCAGAAAATGTACTTCTTTCACTCAGGGTCTGATTCAAACACCATTGAGGTGAATGGGAGTGTTTCTATTTATTTGAATGGATATTGGATAAAGGTAATAGATTGTAAAAATGTTTGGTCACTATCAACACTTAGGTCAGATGGGAACTATCAACATAAAGGTGAGCATTTTTGCTTCCTGTTACTAATCCACTGATCACCATCTAGTTCGATAGATTCTACCCTTTAATGTTCTCGTTGTTGTACCAATAAATTAAAAACCAGCAGGATCTTATTAAAGGTGAAAAGGCAAAATACCACATTTATTGTGAATACAGAAAGAATCATAGTAAGCAGTTAGTTATAGCTATAACATTCCATTCAATCTCATATTTATTCACACATTCATTCATACACACACACACACACACACAGGTTCTGCAAGGTTGTTATCGTAGTTACCAGCCTTAGAGTTGCTCATGCCAAGCCACTGGCCAGGTGGCCTGGACATGAAGAGGGAGCAGGGCCTCGTCAGACGCTCATCTGATGCTCCTGGAAGTTGGTTTGCAGAATCAGACCCCCCAAAGTTCTCACTTTCTAGAGTCCATTTTTATAGGAATTTCTTCCTATGCCAATCTGTGGGAATTGCTTCATCATGCTGTTGCTGAATCAATCAGCAGATAGCACATTCCTGACGGCTCCATGCTGCTAGATGTTATCTTGTTCTTTGGTTCTCCCATTCTTGAGGCTGTTGGGTGGATTCCAGTCTGCCCTCCGGGGGTCCTCTGTTTATTTCCACTTGACGCCTTCTTCAGCCGATGGACACTGGATTCTTAGGCTGGCACCTCCCTGATCATTCAGTTATTATCCACACCAAGCATCCATCCACATACATCCTCTATCTCTATTTTAATCACAATTGTTAATACAACAAAAGGGCGGGGAGTCTCTGGGTGCTGTTTCTGTTGTTACAGAGTATTGCTTTGAGTCTCTCTCTGTGCGAATTGCTTTGAGAACAGACTCTGTCTTAGAATGTACTAACGCAATTAGCAGCTTGCAAGTTTCACACATAGAGGGAGAGGAACAGTACCAAAAACCAGGAGACCTCTTAATTAGTAATACCCTGGAATTTAAACTATTGGGAATCAAACTCATTTGTGATTTTAATACAGAACTTCTTTAATATGATCCAACATCATGTGGTTGTCCAGAAGTTAAATATACCATGACATTTTCCAAAAAAAGGATATTGGATTACCATCATGGAATCATGGCCAAAGTTTTCTCTCAGTATAACGTATCAGAGGGGTAGCCCATGTTAGTCTGGATCTGTAAAAGCGGCAAAGAGTCCTGTGGCACCTTATAGACCAACAGACGTATTGGAGCATAAGCTTTCATGGGTGACGTTCTTTAAGTTTGCAAACTCACCTCCTCCATATTATGTTTAAAATGAGGATTAGATGTTTTTATTTAAATGCATCACTAAAAACTGGGTAGGAAAGAAGTTGTACAGCATAAATCTTACCTTGATATATCACACAATGAAAGCTCTGCAATGAGACTATGACGGGGCTCCACCTGTCTTAGGTTCTTGCTGGAAGGACAGTTGATGAATTGTGGCTTTCCTTGCAGGGATCCCATTGGTTCTGGTATGTGTTTGTTTTCTGGTCTATGTCCAAAGCCTTTTCAAAACACATACCTCTGATAAAATGTATTTGAAAGAATGTATAAAATATTTATGCAGAGAGGTCTCAAATACAGAGGTTGCTGAAGATGGTGCTAATGTCTCTTTGCTTTAGAGATAAGGTCTTACTTTCAATTACTTTGGGCAAGCAGCTTCAAAGTTACAGATAATTATAAAAGTTGATCGCCTGAAAAATCAAGGTTTTGCATATTTTCACAAAGGAAATTGTGTAGGTGTATTGACTGCTTGGCTTGCCAACATGACCTAAAAACCCTCCTTGCCTATAACCGTATGGGTGGTTTGTACCATAAGGATAGATAGATTATTCCATGCTCAGGTATTTATGAATAGTTCATTTTATTTTTGATGTACAGCATGACACAACAATCATTTAACTTTTTAAAAATTAGCGGCTTAGTATCAGGCAGTGCAGTCTGGTGCTTAGAAAAGAGGAGTAGGAAGGAGTAGAAGCAAAAGTGAAAAAGAAACACATGACGGAAAACCGAAGCTTGGTTAGTTGTGTTTGGGGACAGCTAACGAAGAAAGGAAAAAATCACTACAGCTCCACGGACATTTTATTTCAGGTTAATCAAAATGTTTACTTTGACCCCAAATTAATTGTTTTCAACTTTTTAAATCACCAGAAATTAAAAAAAAATTGTTTTCAGGTCGAACCAAAACACATTCTTTGGGGTGATGTTTCAGAATTACCAGCAAACCAGACAAATCAGTTATTTGTACAACTCCAGTTATTACGAACAAAGTGCTTACCTCTATTCTAACCACATGCACTCTCTGGGCTCATTACTCTTGCCTGCATCACAACATGCTACTATTTGACCGTATTTCTTTATACCGGGCCTATCGTTACAGTAATTCTCCTCATTGAGGAAGGAATTTCCCTACTATATATATTTTAGCAAAATAGTTACAATTTTCCATTTTGTTTCTCCTAAAATCTCCCCTGGTCTATGTATGTTAATACATTTTAAAGGTGTGTCCCTTTTTCCCTTCTCATATACCTATGGCTAGGTTTCATCTATTGACAGGTGCTGTAGGAGAGAGCTGCATGATGACTGAGGATAGCATGTGCATCTCAGAGAGCAGTCTTGAAAACAGAACAATGGGTAGTGGACAGGACACCTGGAATCAGAAGACAATAGCTGGGTGCCGAGCACTGCCCTAACAAGAGGCTTTGGAGATAATATATATTCACCACATTACATTAAAATTCTGTCCCAATTTTAAAAGTCTGTGCAAAAGGGGGATTGTATAAAATGCGTGCAAATGCCTTGTACTTGCAAGCCTGCATTTCTCTCCACAAGTGGGCATTGGCACCCAAAAATCAGGTAACTTAGCTATTCAAACAGGTAGCTGCATGTACATGTATCGAAACTGGGTGCTTCAGAGTAGATATACAATCACTTGGTCAGTCACAAACACAGAGGCCTTGGGGATCCAGGACCGGAAATGCTGGTTCCTTCAGCTTCAAAACCAAAAGGTATCTATAACTCGAGCTAAAGGAGGAGAGGTCTCATAGCATCTCTGTAGGTCTGCCAATAGAGAAATAAATGATCACATGCTAAGCTTGTATATTACAGTTTCCCCATCAGCATATGCAAATGATCATTTATTTGTGCAAATGTAGGGTTCTGTGGGTGCAGTGATCATGAGCATGCATTTTGCATAGCCTTTTTGTGGTTTGGGTTTTTGGCCATATTGCGATCAAATGCCTTTGTATAGACTAAGAAAAGAGATCAACTTATTTCAAAAAAGTTAGTTTCTTTTGTGATTGTTCATAGAAACTGTTTGTTTCAGCCACAATCTATGGCTCAATAGTACTGATTTTGATTACTAATGTTTTGTCATTTTGCCTCCCATCACCATTTTGCATTTATGTTGGATTACTAAATTCACCTTCCTTTAAAAGCAATTCTGTAATAATATATCATTTATATGTAAACTTACGACCTTTCCTTGTTTGCAATAAAAGGATGCTCATTTATATGTATCAGCTGAAATATGCTTTTTTGTCCCATTACTAAAAAAGGTAAAGAGTCACTAATATCATCTTTTAGCCCTAAAGGACTTTAATACCCCCTTTCCTTATCTTAGATCAACTTTATTATAAAACTATAATTATATAAAAAATGTAATGATCATAATGTCAGCCACATTTAACCTTCTTTGATCTCCCATGGTTCTTTGCACTAAGGGCTCAAGGAAAGGCCTGAGCTGACTGCTTGATAACTGAATGAGTGATTATCCTCCTTGTTAATGGACAATGATATAGCAAACTCTTCCATATGTACGGAATATTAATGAGGAGCTGCACAAGCTGAGATAAGACTATAAGATGCTGCAAGCAATCACTTATAAGAATACTATGAAAAATATTCATCATCAGGGCCATTGCTAGACTCAGGGTCCGTGTGTGAGAGAGGTGAGAAGGGGGGCAGCCCTCTAGCCAGCTAATTGACAGTATAATTTAGACACAGGAATGGTTTCCCCTAGCGTTCCTAAGATTGAGTTTTATTGGTTCTGTGCATACAGCAGCAACATTTGGGCCCATAGTTCTAGCAGCCTAAATCACAAGGAGTTTGCCTGCACCTGCTAACACCTTCATTGCCACATATTTGCAAGCAAGACAGAATCCAATCTATTTGGTAAAGTACGGTTATTGAACACAGTTGGGTTCCATCAGCTTGGGAGGCTGCTAGTGTTGTTAGAGCACCTGAGATGCTCCTATTATGAACAGTGGCTGGAGGCAAGGCATTCTCAGCAAGGAGTTTTTGCCTGTGGGACTTGCTTTCCTCCTTCCCTGTTAGACTGGCATAGATTCTGCTCTCCTACCTATGCAAGCCTGGTCACAAATCCGTGTAGTGACAGTAAGATTACAATTCCTTAATACCGCACATGCAGAGCTGTGAAGCCGCAGCTAGATCTCTGGTTCTTTAGCTTCAAAAACCCAGGCCTCTACCTCTTCTTTCACAGATCAGCTCCTTTATCCGAAGTTCCCTTATCCCCTCTTTTGACCAGCCAAAGTCCCTCCTGTAAGGGGAGTGCTTAGCAACTCAGGAACCCTTGTAAACTGAACACATGCCCATAGCAACAGATTTATACAGCTATCCTTCAGCTACAGCGTGATGTTAGAAATACCAGCCACAATCCCAGCTCTATAAAACCACCTCTCCACTCCTACGACCTGCAGATATGAACTGCGGATCGACTTCTCAGCAAACCGTAACTTCACATGCCTCCTGTATTAATCAGGAAGCTGCTAATTTACAGTGGAAGTGCCCCCGAACCTGATGAATTTGCAAAGCACCAGTTAATGGTACAATAGTATTTTTCCACCCCCGGCCAGCCCATGCACCAACACCTAATCATTGACGCCAGGCATTAAGATCTTCAGCCGTCACACTTGTCAAGGGAGAGGTGACACAATTTACCACGACAAAAATTAGTGGAGACAGCTTGTGAATTGTCAGTAGACATCAGGCATATTGATTTTTTTCTTCACTTTTTGCTATTTACTCATTTAGGCAGTTTGAATAGATTAACAAATCGTTGCCAGGTAAATATCAGAAACCAAACAATAATCATTACAACAGGGAGCTTTGGATCAAAGAGACATTATATAGGATGGAATATAATCATCAGCTCTCTCTATTTGTCAGGGTGTTACCATACCACTGAGTGAGCATCCTTTATGACATGTCATTTCTAGGGATTGTATTCCATTGAGTGAAATCTCTGATTACTCACAGTTAACAGACCAGTCATGTCTATAAAATGTTAATATTCCAAAAAATTGTACAGGTGTGTTCTTTTTCTTGCAGATGGATGTACTTTGTCTGAGTATGGAATAAATGGTAACCAAAAATATCTAAGTAACCAAGTATCTAAGGTATTCATCCTCTGTCTATTTTCTGGGTACATAATGTGTGGTGTGTTAATTTTTCCATAAAACACCCCCTCTTCCCTTTCCTCCCCACTTTTTTTTTTCTTTTTTTTGGAACCATTCCTCTGCAGCTGGACTATTTTGCCTTTTCCAAGGGAGGCTATCAGAAGCCCAGCAGCTACTAGCAGATGAGAAATTAATTCTTGATTTCCTTTTTCTAGGACGCTCCCAAAGGATCATTTGGTAATAAATACCCAATTTGTGATATTTGATTAAGAATTTCATCCCAATATGCTCTAATGACTGGACTGTCCCCTATATTTGCATAAAATCTCCTCTTTCACCACAGTGTCTCCAGCATGCATCCCTCTTTAGGCCCTATATACATTTCTAATCGATTGGTGTATGGTACTATTGAAAGACTATCTTGAAGAAATGTTCTCAAGACACACTGCTGGACACAAGACATCACAAAAGGAGGAGTCCATTTGGGAGAGCTGTGCCTGTGTTGCCCTGGATTATTAATGAACAACTTGCACCTGCAATGAGCTTTCTCTCCACCCAACCGCTGCTTTGGGGAATCCCATGATGGTGATCTAAGGCAATATGTGTAAAAGGCAGAACAGCACACAGCTAGCATTGCTGCACAATGCAGGTATTGAAACCCAGTTTTGACTCCTTGCGGTGACAGATTACTCCATGGGCCAACATGGCCCATCTCCAGGGGCTCCAGGCCAATTTGGGGTGCCCAGAAAAATCTCCCCCCTGCCACGGCGCAGGGGCTTGAGGAGCTCTCCCTTCTTGCCATGGGCACAGAGCTTCTCTGGTCTCAGGGCCACAGCAGAGCGGGGGAAGTGGGGTTGGAAAGGAGCTAGTGGGGGGAGGGGCCATGGGGGAAGGGGTGGAATGGGACGGGGCCATGGATGGAGCCACGGGGAAGGGGCAGAATGGAGTGGGGCTGTGGGCGGGGTTGCAGTGGAAGGGGCGGAACCACAAGTGGAAGGAATGGGGCAGGGCCTCAGTTCTGGCAGTGGGGCCCCCCCCGCCCCACTTGGTCCTGCCCAGGGCCCCAGGAGACCTTAATCCGTATCTGCTCATTGGAGCTGTTAAAATCTTCAAAACTGATGAACTATGGTGAAGTGAGATCTACCAGTTTGTATTTGAACTCTGTCATCGGCACTTGATTCGCTGCTATAATGCAATTTATTACCAAAGTTGCTTCAGCCGCAGAACCACTGCGCCTACCAGGAGCTGAGCAACCATATGGTATTGCACGACTGGGTGGGTCAACCAGGACCAATGGTGACCTATGTTACAGGTAATTTAACTGAGAACATGGGGGTTGGTTGGAAGTTTTCCATGGAATCTGCTTTGCAGTGTCTAATTCCCAAGGGAAATTTTTCATTGAAAAAAATCCCCAGCACCTGTCAACTGTTTTTCAGACAAAATCCTAACTATTTTGGTGGGAAACCATTTGTTTAATTTTTGATGAAATTTTCCAGGCCCCTCCTCCCATTTCCCAACCAGCTTCAGTACAAAGGCAGCCCGGCAGTGGGTGGCTTGTCAGTTTCTCTTGTAACAGTGACCGATGCCTCCGGCACACACAAAAGCAATGACTGAGAGAATACAGAAGCTGGGACTGGGCGAAAGGAGATGGACCATTCAAAATTACCCTGTTCTGTTCATTCCCTCTGAAGCACCTGGCACTGGCCACTATTGGAAGACAGGATACTGGGCTAGATGAACCACTGGTCTGACCCAGGATGGCCATTCTTATGTTCTTAGGTAGTAGTGTGAAAGCAAATTAGACTCCAGATGGGTGCAGCAGTCCACCCCTGGAGATCACAATGCAGGATCAGAGCCCCAGGTAGACTATAGAGAGACAAAGGCTCCTGGCCCTGGACCTCCAAGCCACCAGAGAGCATTGTTGCACATTAATGAAGTCAATGCAGCTTGCATGGGCACAGCAGTCCACCTGTGTGGCTCACAATTCGTTGGGTGTAGGTTTTTAATAAGCTTGCCCATTTACTTTTCATTGGTGCATTGTCCATGAAAAGTAAAATCTCTTTCTTATAAATCTCTCTTTTCCAGCACTGCCAGCAGGAACAAGCTCGAAGCTATTGTTGGGATTGTATATCTATCTCGATTGCATAGAGTTGTATAAACCTTGATTACACAATGATCTGCATTTTGGATGCAGGAGGGATGGAGATGGGTGCAGATCCCTCAGCACACCCCCTGTGAGCTGTGCAGTTGGAGTGGATCTTGCTGGAGCACTCTCTTAAGCAGCTTTGCACACTTCCAAATCACAGCAGTGCAATCATAGCCACTTCTAGTAGTTTTATGCTATCCTGCACCAGTTTTGTGTGCCTAATACAGAAAGCATGGCTTTTATTGCACAGCCAAACAATATTTAGCTTTCCTTAAACATGTGAAATCCACTTTATTCTTCCCCCTATATCTATAGAAATGTAATTTTTGTAAGTTCTAGAAAATTTAGTAGATTTGAAAACTATTTCTGTAAAAATCCTTTATCTGCCTCCCTTCAGAAGTGCAGAAAATCCTAATATGATTTATCAAATGTCCTTGCACCTGAAAGGCGTTGTGGCTACTGAAATAATGAACTACTTGAAAGTCACATTTAATTTACTTCCAGAGAAACAAGCTAGCATTGCTCAAGGTTGCTGGGGAAACAGGAAAGCTTCTTTAGATCAGTTTGCGGCAGAGAGGACTTGCTGATATTTTGCAATTTTCACATGCTCATCATAACTTTAACAATCTCCTATTTTCAGGAGCCTATTCCTGGCTTTGTATTAAATATTCATCTTCACCTCCGCCATATGGCCTTGTTTTCAGCTGAGCATTCAGATGAATAAATCTGGATTTAAAAAAAATAAGCTTCTTTATCAGATCATGTACATTTTTAATTTCTTTCGTGGGGCCCATTTCATCAAAGAATGCATCCAATTTCAGCCCTTGAGAAGCCCACACTAGGCAATAATACCTCATTTCTTGGGTGTCCTCGGTACCAAAGCGAGGCATGATTTTCGGTTGAATGAGGTCCTTTTTAATATCTCTTATTAGTCACTTTTAGATTTTTCTGACTTGGAGGAAAGTTTCCGTATTTTTCTAAGCTGTAAAATTCAGTCTCCTACTGCACTTGCTGCTGGTACTAAACAGAAAAACAATCACATTTGAAAGCAACATGCACGTTTATCTGATTTTGTTAACACCTGTATTGGAGGTGAATTGAAATCCATGTTTCTATATGAATTATATACAAATATAATTTAACATATATCTATTCAGTGCCATCAGCACTGCATTCCACAGTTACTTTGGGGTCACAATGCTGAAAGGGATGTGTGAAAGCTTATACTCTCACTCCCCATGCTCCTCACAGAGGAATTCATCAGCTTCTAGTGTTGATAATCCGGCATAGTTCATTTGGATTTTAAAATATGACCTGCTTTGTATGGCTGGGTTAAGTATGGTACATGGGGCTCAGATTTTACACTGATTCAAAGGTGCAGCTAAGATTCACTTGTGGTATTTTCTTAATTCTCAGACTTTGGCTGTAACTATTAGCCAAAACAGCCTTCTCTCATAGGACCTGGCTTTACACAAGGGAGCAATTTGCTGAAATCCCATCAGTAATATGAATTGCAGGAGTGGGAGTCTGAAGTTATCTATTTCATACTATTATTACTGTATATCACCCACTCATTTGACTGCCAAAATCCTATTAATCAAGAATTTAGCTTTTTAAAACCTCCACAGACTTAAAGTATATGAAAGCATGGGTAGTGTCCAGCTCCAGACTGCTACCAATTACTCTTATAGGAATGGAGAGGGATTTACGCAGTTCAAGGTAGAACATTCACTATATATAGTACCTGTACTGTAGTCTCAAGATGTACCCCAGAGACAACCACAGGACCTTAATAGAGTTACCCTGTCAGAATCCAGGTGACACAATCAAAGAGCTCATTACTTATAGTGCTAAGCAATGCATTGTGGGTCACTTATCAGATAAGAAGATGGCATGGCTGTCCTCCTAGTTCTCCCTATTTTGGCTTCAGATATCATCCCAGGCCACTGAGTCTCATTGCCCACTGTTTTCAAAGGGCTGTGTTCACCTCACTGCCCAACCTATCACGATGTCTCTCCCTTACATTCTTCACACAATCACATATTTTAACGTCTTTCTGTGACTTTCCATCAAGCCTCCAGCAAAACTGTTTTCATGCCATTTCATTTGGGATTACCTGCATTTTTCACATTATGGCTGTAGTTGGGCTTTTGGGTTATTTAACTTCACCGGGGCATTGCTGCTTATTTCGCTTCTCCCAGAGTGCTACCTTCAAGTGAGGTGAACTGGAGAAGGAGGAGAAAGAGGGGAACTGGGAAAGGTAAGGAACCAAAGGTGGAGCCATGGAAAAGAGAAAAGCATGCAAGGACAAGGGACCATCTTTGTTATGAGTTTGTACAGCATCTAGTGCTCTGAAGTCCTGGTCCTTGACTGAGGCACCTAGGTGCTACCATAATACAGATAGTAAATAATAACGAAGGGGAAAAGATGGACATGAGTATACAAAGACAAGGTAACAGACACACCTTGGATAGGAGAAAGGGTTTGTGATGAAATGCATGAATCAGAAGGTGCAGCTGAGCCGCCCACAGGAGCCCTGCATGTGGCCTCTCCATCAGAAGGGAAGAGGCTTCGGTCTCAGCAGGAAATCTGGTATTGCTGGAGGGCGTGTCTGACTCCTCCACTACTGCTGAAGAAAGATCAAATTGCAGACAGGCTGCCTCTCCTCCAAAAGCTCTGGTCCTCAGGGCTCCTGGAGCATATCACATGCGATGCTTGAAATGTTTCTGCCCGCCAGCCCAGAGGCAAGAGTGACCCCATGTGACTGAGGGTGATCAGCCACATAGCATGAATGACTAGCCTCCTTGAGATTCCATGAACAACCCATGATGTGACTGAATCTCATTTGCCCACACTGTATGACAAAGCCTGAATACCAATGGCAGCTGAAGGGAACCAAAATCAGCTCAGGAATGATTCACTCACCATAGGTTTCAGAGTAACAGCCGTGTTAGTCAGTATTCGCAAAAAGAAAAGGAGTACTTGTGGCACCTTAGAGACTAACCAATTTATTTGAGCATGAGCTTTCGTGAGCTACAGCTCACTTTATCGGATGCATCCACTGAATGCATCCAATGAAGTGAGCTGTAGCTCACGAAAGCTTATGCTCAAATAAATTGGTTAGTCTCTACGGTGCCACAAGTCCTCCTTTTCTTTTCACTCACAATAGAAGAAGCTAAATTCATACTATAATTCAGCCAGCTCTGCTCTTTGCATTGTAGCATCCCGATTGTTAAAATCCCAGGAAGAGGGCAAGGGGGGTTGTCAGGCATAAAATCCCTGTGTTCTGATGCCTCTTTATTTGGGCCTCGTCTTCACTGCTAAAAAGGGTGTCATTCTTACCTCACGGTAACTAATGCATCTGAGCTATCCTGAAGCAAAAACACAGTGGAGGCAAAGCACTTCAGTTCTATCATGAGGTAAACCAGATGAGGTCAATCCAGGTGGAAGTATAGTACTGACCTGGCCTTCTGTACCTCACAGTAAGCTAAAATGCCTGGTCTCAACTGTGTTTTTATCTCAGCATAGCTCATGCTCAGTAGTTACCCAGCCGTAAAAATACAACTTTATTAGCAGGGAAGACAAGGCCTTGGAGAGGAGTGGCCGCCCACCCCTGTGAGACCATTGCTGTCCACATCTGCTTCTCACCTGTCTAATGGCAGCCTGAACAATTTTCTTTCACACTGGGAAAGAGTGTGGTAGAATATCTGAGGAGGAGACAGACTCTTGGGGGATGAACGTTAGACTGACTAGTGCAGGCGGTGCATGAGAGATTATTGCTACTGGACATTTTCCCTCCGAACAGCAACTGTAGGGCTGTTATGCAAGTATCTGATTGATGCTTACTTGCTGAGAAACACAAAGGAACACACTTGTGTGACACAAAAGCCTGCTACCGCTGTGCTGATCCATCCATTTTAAGCAACAGGTGCCAGCAGCTATACCTGAGACAGATTAGGAAGGGGTGCTACACAATGACACCACAAAACACTGACAACACATCACAAGCAGTCTAATCATGACAGATGCTGAGCTCCCTCTCAGAACAGTTCCCTAGCTCACATTTTGTTCTAACTCATGCATCTTTCTCTCTCCTGTTTCTATTATTTTCCTTTATTTGTCAGTGCTGCTGGAAGGGGACAGTGATTAAACGTGATGCAAATATTTTAAGTAACCTGATCACGGTCCTAAAATATCTACATATAATCAAAGTGGTTCATCTGCCAGAAGCGAGTAATACAGAAACTGTAGTGCTTTAGGTATGCATCAGAAAACAGTTTCCTAGAGAAAGCTGTCTTTTCTCAGGACTAAAATAATGTCTCACAAATATCCTTGCAATCTAGGCTTTGTTTTGGGCAAAGCCTGCAAACGCCTGCTGATGGCTCTTTCTCCCTCAATGATCTGGAAGAAGGAGTAAAATATGGCAAATGATACAAAACCGAGGAGTTGCAAACACCCATTGGAACAGCAGCGTACACATGAGTTTTCAGTCCAATCAGTGGCAGATTAGCCACTGGGCCGATGGGAGACCCGGGGTTCCAAAGCATCTCACTGAACTCATTGCAAGTCTCTACTATGAACACGAGACCATGGTGTGCACCCCAGTGGGAGACTGCGAGTGGTTTTCCATTAAACAGGGTGCAAGACAACGGTGCATTCTGTCCCTAAGCCTTTTCAAAGTCTATGCAGAATTTATTATGAGACAAGACCTGGGAGCTTGTGATAAAGTGGAAGGAGCTGGGATTTCCCATAGTGGACACGTTTTAACCAATCAGATGTGCTGATGATAGGACATGCTTTTCTGCAACCATCAATGCAATGGATGTTGAAGTCTGCATAAACAGTTATTGAAGAATATGGACTATTCCTGAATGTGGAAAAAACAAAATACACATACACTGACTTGGTCAATAACCACAGCATGCAAGTGGACCTCACGGTTACAAGTTAATCTGTAGAGGCAGTAGATTGAATTTGATTATTTGGGATCATATGTATCTATGCAAGGAGGCTGTTCTAAAGAAATCAGCCGACTAGGGATGGCTCAGTCGGCCATGGCCTCCCCTATGAAAGTGGAAAAACTGGCATCTTGAAATGTACGAAGCTTCAATGGGTGAAAAGCATTCCCCCATCCCCCGCCGCATACCAACTTGTGGATGTGAATCCTGGGAAATTAATGCTGCTGACAAGAAAAAAATTGAACCTTATGAGATGTGGTGCTGATGAAGACACTTAAATATCTCCCGGATGGAAAGGAAGACGAATGCTTATGTTAGAAATATTATTGGAGAAATGCAGACTCTGATCTAGGAAATCAATGGGTGCAAACTTGTGTACTTCGATCACATCAAGCAGAGATATGGAAATACCCTCAAGAAAGTTATGGGGAGGGTGTCATCGTAGTAGGAGGATGAGCAGAGGAGAGATGGATCGATGGTGTGTGGCAGATCATTGGGAGGTTAGCTGCTGAGTGACAAAGTCTGTGATGGATCAAGAAGACTTCCAAAAATTCTGCTGTGGTGTCACCAGTATTCAGACTTGAATAAATTGACTTTATTTTCTTACTTAATGGGATGAAATAAAGAAAGGGAAAATTTTAACTGGGTTTTGGGGAAACTGCCAGACAGTGAGAACTACTAACCTAAGAAGCAATGAATGTGACTGGAGTCCCATACCTTGGCATAAAGCTACACTTGTCAGAGTACCAGCAAATGCAAAATAGGGAATAATCCTGCCCCGGCAGGGGCAGGAATTGGTTATTTCTGTCTCTGGATTCTATTATTAAATAAGTATTTCATGGGTGCATATGAGAAGGCTTGTGATGGTTTGTGCTGGGCTGTAGAGCCAGAAGGGAACAGATTGCTAAATAGCAAACCTTACACCCACTGCTACCTTGACCGACCACGACAACGCAGCTACGCAAACAAGGACAGTCAAGAAGCTGGGTTGGCTTGTGCAAAGGAAAGAAGAAAAATAAAGGAGGGAAAGAAGAAAATAATCAAGAAAAAATGAAATTTAAAAAGAAAATGACATTTAAACGGCATGAAAAAGGGAAATAGTAGTAGGGGAAGAATTGCAGTTTCCACGGAGCTAGACACGGATAAGAGATAATGGAGAATGGAAAAAAAAAAAAAGCCACAGAAAGTACTTGACAAAGTGTGTTTAATTTAAAATATTGCTAAATCTGTCAATATACAGTGGTGTGTACATTCAGATTAGTGTGTCCATTGCGCACTTGAACAGAAACATACAATGAAACACTAATAGAGTTAGATGCTCAGCATCGAAGACAGCACAAGCAGGAGTTGCTAGGGAAGGGTCTCTCTCTTCCCCCTCCCCATTAATTAAGTGAGTTTAGGGCTTGTGAAAAGGTGCCAGATTGACAGCCCTGAGACTGAAGTCCTCTATTCACAGAGCAGCTACAGCATAGCTTCCTCATGCTGCCTCTCAACCCTGACCTGGAGGGATCACCTCGAGTGGTGAGATGGCACTTTGGTTTCCATTCCCATTCACTCTTTGGCCTCTCGGGGGAGGCTGCCAATAAAGCTGCTAATTAGGCCCCATTGTAATGGAGGTTTTTGTGTTGCGAGCACCTGTCCATTAAGGATTGAACCAGAGACACCAACTCATTTCATGTAGGCCCCGAACAGCCATTGCCTGGTAATAATTTTCGGACACTGCTGACCAGAGGCAGTGCTGCTCAGAGGGGGTGTATGTGGGGGCATTGAAGGGAGACCCTATCAAATTTCACTCAGCACAATCTTACAGAAAATATGAAGCCTGTCCTACTGCCATGCTAGGGCACTCGGCTCTTCGTGGTCTTCTAAGCAGCTGACTCCCATTTTGTGGACTCCTAACTTCTCTACCCTTGACTTCTGTATGAGGGTAATCCAGCTACACAGAAAGCAGGAGCAGAGGACCTCAAGGGAGAACACAAGCAGCACATTAGGAAAGGAAAGTGACCTCCAATCGCTAGTACCCCACTAAATTCAGAGGATGAACTTCTGCGACCACAGCCAGTGGCCCTGATTCCCCCTCCAGTGAGAGGGAGTGATGAAGGGACGCCAGAAGCTTATACTGATCTCTGCAGAAGAGGATTTCACTAGTGAACGAGGAAGCCCAAGTGGCCAGCCAGACTCTCCACTGGTTTTAATGGCCTGCAAGGTTAGTTGGGAGTGGGATGCCAAGACTAAGTACTTAAAAGGCTCTAGGACATGTAGGTACAGTTTGAAAGAAGGTATCCTATCTCCTCCCCATTTAAAATTCAGGGCCTTTTCCCCGTTACTGTCTCTGACTGTTGACCTAGAAGTAAAAGTCCCCTAATCCCTGAGCCAACAAGCCCCCTCAAAAGTTCCCCCTTTGATTGACTACGCACAGGAAAGTGTCAAATAAAAATCCCACCAGAAGTAACTGGAGAGCTAGTTCAAGGTGTCTATGGTGACTGGTGGTATGTAGAAAGTGCACTTGCTTTTACAATAAAAGGATTTCTAAATGTATGTTTTGTTCCTCAGAAGAGTCTGATTCCATCCCTTTATTGTCTTTTACCACTTTCAAGGTGCAATGGAGAGATATAGCAGTTTAGTGTTTCTGACATCTGCAAAGAGGCTGAAAAACATTACCAGGAAAGAGCCAATCTCCTTGAACAGTTGAATAATACTTACATGGCTGATAAAGGTTTGGGTGAAAGATTAAATGAAAAAGGTGACTATAGCTGCCTGTAGCAAAACATGCTTTTCTATAGCACTTTTGCCCCGTTTTATATGTTTATTCTGAATGCATATTTGGAGCTTTATGCAACTTTGTTGCTGAATGGAACATTCTACTTAGCATGAACTTTTTGACCGCCTCATTTTCTGAAAGGATTTCACAGGTTATGCATTAGTCCCATTAACTTTCCACTTTAAAATAATGTGGGCAGCGGCAGGGCTGATAAGGATTTAACAGAGTGAGGCTGAGTTGGCATGATCAGTGTTGGGAATCCCAAATTTTTGCTCAAAGCATGATACAGAACAGAAACAGCTTCATCTAAGTGTCACCTGGGGTCATTGCCTCATCTCAGTGTCGCACACTGCACATGAAATTTCTTTAATTTTTTACACAGCTTTCAAAATTATTCATCTCTTTCTTTTTTCTTTACTCGATTTCCTGTGGTTTTGATACACGCTGGTTACGTATTCTTCGGAAAGAGATGGCCAAGGTTTCCAAAAGTGACTGGTAGTTTGGCATGCCCACCTTGGCACAGTTTAAAGGGCCCTAATTTTCAAAGGTCAGGTGTTCAACACTTTCTCACACTCATTTGTGCATGGTTTTGATGTATTGGGCTGAGCTGGGAACAGCAATGGGACTCAGGAAACAGTACACAGTTAACTTTGCATGTTCCACACAGGTGATCATAAACCATCACTGCTGCTGTATGCCAGTTGTCCATCCCGTTTTCATTGTCTCTTCTAACCCAGTCCCTACGAACGAGCTCTCTGTGGCATTGTAACTTCTAAAAAGTGTACAAATAGCTGAGGGTTGCTTTGGGCGGAGGAAGTCGTTGTTAAGGAGAGGGGGATACTGAAATATTGCTAAAGCAATCAGTTAAAAAAATACGTAAGGGTGGGATTCTTCACATGAGCTCAGTGTTGACCTAGCTCTGCTTCCATGGAAGTAATGCAAGTTTTACCACTCACTTCATTAGGGGGCAGAGTTGCTTTGGAAAATCCCATGTTAACTGCATAATCAGCCCTACTGTCTGTATCATAACTCCATGCTGACTCTTCGCCCCTGCATATGCCCCTAGGAAGCATTTTGAATAGTGGGGTTCTCCCACCCCCTAAAACATTCATATTGACTTTGAAGATGAGGGAGTGGGTTTTGATTGCCTTCACACTGGTGCAGGTCGGGTAGAATGCCATTGAAGTCAGTTTTCAGAGGAGCAGCTGTTAGTCTGTATCCGCAAAAAGAAAAGGAGTACTTGGGGCACCTTAGAGACTAACCAATTTATTTGAGCATAAGCTTTACTTATACTCAAATAAATTTGTTAGTCTCTGAGGTGGCCCAAGTACTCCTTTTTTATTGAAGTCAGTGAAGCTGTATAGTTGGGGCAAGGGTAGACACAGGCCCACAAATCCACTTTTAACTGGCAGTCCCTGAAATCCAGCAGGTTAGACCTTCAAATTAGCATCTGACGGTCAGAGCCAGAAATCCCAGTCTACCAAGAGAAAAACGCAGCTCTCCCACTGCTTCTGAGGCAGAGAGGAGCCTTAAAGCAGGTCTAAATGTCCCTGGAGAATACTCCCAGTGTGACTCTGACTGTCATAGCTTCAGGACTGCCTCTATTCCACCCCCTTCCCCATCTCCAGAGTAGGGAGCATGCAAGGGAGGGGCCAAAGGGGGGTGTGGTCAGATGCCCCACTTCCCCCATTGAACTCAACAGCAAAGCTCCCATTGCCTTCAATGGTGCAGAATCACACACAAGGAGGCCAAATTTGCAGTCAGCCAAGATGTAAGCTAAAGCAGCCCTGACAAGGTGAGCCACTGAGTACTGGGGCCTTGGTGTCTTTCTGGGATTAAAACTAGATTAAAAGCAGGTCAGAGAGTTGGAAGAGCATCCCTCATGCTCTGTCTGTGAGTTTGTAGGTGGATACATTTGAACACAAAAAGGCACCGAAGCCCAGTCCTCCCCTCAGTACCAGTGCACACCCCTAGCAACCACTTAGAAATTGGGCAAGTTTTTCATGCTCAGAATGGCTATGTGCACTAGGTGTTTCATTAAACTGGCATCAACAGGCTCATGTGCTAAATCTTATTACCAGTACTTTTAAAAATCCTGATCCCTTATCAAGTGGAGAGAAAACAAACGCACTGCTTAGGACCATGGCAGGAGATAATGAGGTGTACATCATTGTAAACGGTCCTCCTACAAAGAGCTGAGTAGTCTGGTGACAATTAACAGCTATAGTGAAAATTAAGGGAGGCATGAAAAGATATCAATCCTGTGAATGCTGGCATTGATGTTTCTGTGTCAGCTGAAAAAAAACCCCAAACCTTGTAATTAACTGTAATATATAGACAAGGTGATGAGGACATACACAGAGATAGAGAAACCCACAGGCAGCCTGGAATGGAAAGCAACATGCGGGACAAATCTGCCCTTAAAAGAGTAATTTTCACCACTAACACTGCTGAGGTGAGGACAAAGAGTCTAGCACAAATGAAGCAAGGTCAAGAAGGTGAGTAAAAATAAGACGGTAACTTCTCTCCTGAAAGCAGAACAGATCCAAAAATAGGTTAGAATGTTGGAAAAATATTCTGCAAATTTGTGGGATGCATGTCTGTCAGAAAGTAATGAGCTGACAGTTACCCTTTTATGCCAGTACCACAGAAAGATCCATTCCGTATTAGTACAGTATTGTATTTTAAATGCAGTAGCATCTGTATTTCCCCATCAAGATCAGGACCCTCTTATGTGAGGTGCTGTCCAAAGAGTAAGAGATAGCACTTGTTCGGAAGAGCTTACGATCAAAATAGACAAAACAGTCAGAAGGCTGGAGGGCACGTGGAGGTGAAATTATTTGCTTAAGGTCACACAGCAGGTCACTGGTAGAACTGGGAATAGAACGTAGGTTGCCATAGTCCTAGGGTACTGCCCTATTCACAGAACCTGTCACAAGCTGTCTCTTTATAAAGAAAGCAGGGGGGATTTGGACACCGCCCGTTATTTTGAAGTATCAAGGCGTTTGCTGTAATGGAGACCTGAACACTGACCGGGAAATTAATCTTGTAAAGTTCATGGATTTTCTACATGGATCTAAGTGCAGTGGGGATCTCGTCTTCATCAGTGGTAAAATGGTACAGGAAGAACCATTTGTAAACCCAATCCGTCTATTTGGACCATCACTGCCTGGTATATAAACAAAACTGGCGAAAAGAAAAAGGAGTACATGTGGCACCTTAGAGACTAACCAATTTATTTGAGCATGAGCTTTCGTGAGCTACAGCTCACTTCATCGGATGCATACTGTGGAAACTGCAGTAGACATTATATACACAGAGACCATGAAACAATACCTCCTCCCACCCCACTCTCCTGCTGGTAATGCTATTACCAGAGGAGGTATTGTTTCATGGTCTCTGTGTATATAATGTCTACGGCAGTTTCCACGGTATGCATCCGATGAAGTGAGCTGTAGCTCACGAAAGCTCATGCTCAAATAAATTGGTTAGTCTCTAAGGTGCCACAAGTCCTCCTTTTCTTTTTGCGAATACAGACTAACACGGCTGTTACTCTGAAAACTAGCTAAGATTTTCAGAAGTGTCTAGTGACTTCTGGTGTCCAAATAGAGGCACCAGGGCGGGGTCTGGTTTGGAAAAAACTGCTGAGCTTGTCTTCTGAAAATCCCCTTGGTGTCTCCCATTGGACACGCAAAAATCGGGGAACCCTAAATCCCTGCATACTTTTTTCAGTGAAAAATGACTTTAATTTAAAAAACAACAACAATCAGCTTGAATAAAAAAATTTTGGTTATATAAAAAAAAAATCAATGTTAGGTTTTTCCTCTACTCATTTTATTTTCCTTAAAAGGGAGAAAAATATGAGGGGAAGGGGAACTAAAGTTGTGCCATTTAGTCAAAACCTAAAAAAATAAAGAAAAATGAAAAAAAATCAATTTTTTTCAAAGAAAGTCCTGGTTTTATGACTAGCCCCAGAAATCTGCTTGCTGATAGTAGAAAGAAAGTTTTTTTGAAATAAAGTATTAGTAATTAGGATGACAGAAAGGGCCTCAGCTGAGAGCTTCAGGGGACAGTGAAAGATCTATGGAAATGAGGAGGCTCTTAAAAAATATAAATACAACTAATTTTCTAAAAATCTTACTAATGATATCAAATAGGTTTCAAGTACATTTTCCTGTTAAAATCCATCTGACTTTCCTAAAGATTCTCCCCAGAATTTGGGGGAAAACATTCCATACAATGTATCAAAAGTTAATGGTGGATGACTCACTTTCCTTCATCACTGTTAGGACCAAATCCCAATGCCACAGAAATCAATGACATTGGTACCATTGTTCTCAAAGGGATTTGGGCTGAAGTAAAAAACCTCTCTCTTACTTTAAGCACATTACTAAAGTCATGGCGAAAACACAGTCCAGTGTTCTAAGAATTGAAGATGTCCAATGACTTGGGAAAGTTTGTTGACACATAAAATATTTATAATACCAATTCCTCTATGACCCTGTACTGGAAACTAGAACTTGTAAGACAAAGTTCCTAAATTAGCGTGGGGGGTTTAAATTGTTTTTAGTATCAGCTGGAACATTACTAAGGGTCATGGAAACACACATGGGAAGGTCAAAAGAGAGACAGAGAGCTCCATTCGTTTCAACTTAGCTAGGTCTGACTGCATTTTCCATATCTGCTATCCACACTCTGAGGTCATTTCAAGGCACTGAGAAGGAACACAGGGAAGCAGATGTTTGCAGGGCCAGCATCTTTATTCTCAATAAAATAAAACTTCAATCTGTCTGATTTGTAATCAAATATGATTTTGTTGCATTCCAGCACAAATATGACACTTTGACAAGTTCGTATTTACAGCCTACAATCGTTGAGCTTCAGCTCTTTATGGTTTGGGGTTTTTTTCCGTATTTTTTATTACTCTCCTTGGTTTCTAAACCCTGTGCTGGGATTATCAAGGGAGATAATCAGAGAGGTACAAAACTAATCAGGATAGCAGCAGAACGTACCGGCTGAGAAGCATAGTAGACAGTCGTTTTTAGAATTTAACAAGCTCATGTGATCAGAAGTTATTGTCACACCACGATCTGTGTCTCTGGGAGATCAATACAGTGTAGCACTCAGGCTGATTTCTTAACTCAATAATGTATATGCTTAATATTTAGTCTGGAAATTAATTTTATTCTCCTCAATGCTTGTTGGTGTTTAATTTTCATAGGACTGTTTTATTGACCTGAGATAGAACAATAAGACTTTAGAAACTTTCAGGTTGCGGTCTTTCATTCTGCTGGTTTACCCATGAATACTGCAGCGAAATGGAAATAAAGAGTCCTCTGAAATATAAACAGCTCCTGTACAATTGTTAAAATTTTTGATACACAGTCATCAGGTTAAGCTGCTTCATAATTACTAGCACTGTATTCAGTGACTACAAAAGGATGGTATAATTTCTTCTCTGAGGCAAAGACATTCCTGGGTGGAAGTAAATGCAGAAAATTTTCCGCTGTAACACTGGACAAGCATACGAAGAGAATCCTAGCTGAACATTCATTTGAATAGGAAAATTAGTTTCAATAGTTGAAGATATTTATTATTGTTCTCTGCTCACTCATTTTAGTTGGGAATAGCATTTCGGAGAGGACAATAGGTTCTGAATAATTTATAGGCAACCAGTGTTGAATGGCCAATCCATAGAATAGGTCAGAATGGATAGAGCTGTGAAAAACTTGGGCTGACTAACAAATACCCTTCTCCAGTAGCTTTCTAGAGACTTCATGCTGTACTGCCAGGAGAGTGCAGGGGGCTTCTGATATGGCCTTAACTGAAATCTTTTGGTCTTGGCATGTTTGCTTTTCCTAAGAAAATAACACATAACCAAGAGCAAGGGAGGTAAGGTGATCTTATGCTTACGGCACTAGACTGGCTTCAAGATGACGAGGGTTCAAACCCTGGGTCTGCCACTAGCTCTCTGAATAAGGCACAAATTTTAACACTGAGGGTAATTAACCACCAGAACAATTTACTAAGGGATGTGGTGGATTCTGCATTATTCAAAGTCATTAAATCAAGATCCAACCTCTGAACATCTAACTGGTACGCTAGAAATCAAATTCTGGCCTTGATGCAGAAGTGAATGGGCAAATTTCTGTGGTCTGTGTTGTGCATTAGGTCAGACTAAGGGATCAGAAAGGTCCCTTCTGGCCTTAACATATATGAGTCTATTAAAAAGGTCCAGCCAGTCACTTCACTTCAGTGCCTCAGTTATCCATCAATACTTCCCCACCACACTGGAATGGCACAAGGATAAATTAATTAATTGGGTAAAGTGTTAGATTCCATGGTCATGGGGCTATCTGAGAAAATGATCAAGCAGAGCTGTGTGACTCTCTGGGGCAAATTTCTGATGAAAAGCCATCATAATACTTTAAAAAAAAAAAAAAAAAACCCACAAAGGACATTACATGCTTTTGCAAAAGTCCAGCCAAGCTGTGTCCATTCTCGCTGCTAGCAGGGAATTCTGTCAGCATTTTGAGACACTTTGGCCATTTAATCAACAAGAAGGGAATGTCCTTTTATTCTGGTAGAGCAGGTTATTGTACTAAGGCAAAGAGTATGCAGAGTAGGCCTTTGCATCCCGGGAAGCTGGTACTTACAGAGTCATCCAGGGGTCAGCCACAATGCTTCTGCCCCCGCCCTTCCAATCATCATAATTGAACTAGATCACCCTTCCCACTGGGAAAAAAAGGTTGAACTGGGGTAGTAGGAGGAAAATGGAAGTTTCCCTTGTAGGACTGGCCTCAGATTGTTTCCTTTAGTGGACAGGTTTCCTTCTGGGCAGAACAGCTAGAGAACCGATCCTCAAAATCCAGGTGGTTTGGTCACCACATCCTTGAGATCCACATTGATATTGGCTAAATGGCTGGAGGGCAGAAGAGTGAGCATCAGGCCCTCTGTAATGGATACTGCCATTTCTACTGAGCAGGAGCTGGTTTCTGCATAGTAGGCCCTGGACATGGTTAATACAATGGTTCTACCTTGCTGCACAGACAGAAGCAGAATTTTTCAAAGGCGCAAGTGAAAGTTCTGGGGCGTTGGGAGTGTGCGTCGATACAGGGGGAGATTTTTAAAAGCACAAACCGTGGCCAGGTGCCTGATGTTTGTGCCTTTGAAAATCTCCCTCTGTATTGCCACACACTCCCAAGCAAAGTCCTGCAAAGTCCAGTTTGAGAACAGAATTAAAACCTGGTTCACTTCTGTGCACGGCCAGACCAAACTCTGCATTGTAAGCAGGTTCCTCATGTGAACAATTTTACTCTGTTATCAGAACTTTAGAGGGAGACGATTCCCTCTGAGAAGTAACAATGGAAACCAAAGCAGGACTTGGACAGAAAGGGACACTCTGGGTTAGAATGATAAGATTGCACCTTAACGATAGGACATAGAGGAAGGGGAGTTAAATGCTGCTGTTAAATATTTGCTATTCAAGCCCAAAGCCAAAGTGGTTGTCTAGGCTGGAACTATGTAAGAATGCTCTTCTTTTGATTTAATTGCTCAGCTGTTTGACAGAAGCAGCCCTGTATTTTTCTGGAGGGAGTGAAGGTAAATGTTAAAGATTGCCTGGTGCTTTGTGAAAAGAGCAGAGCAGAGGATCATCCTAATGTCTTCCTCTCCCAGAAAGCACAGTATGTAATATCTCTCTCAGTGAAACAACTGCATCCAAGTTCAGTGAAATCTTTACAGTAGACGAGCTGGGTTCAGGTTTTCTTACAAATCTGAGCCCAGATAATCAACAGCCCTCATGGTTGTTTCAGGAATCCCAGCTCCTGCGAGCACTGATTAGCTAGTGTTTGTAAAGCACATAGTAAAACCTGTATAAATGGTTATTAACATCTTCCAGTTATGGGAAGTAACAGTTTCAGGTGAGTTTCACTGTCAGGCCTTGGGCTTGCTCAAACCAGCATGCAAGGCACAGTGAACCCCCAGGGGGCTGGAAACCCACATGAACAGAAAACCACCACAAAAGATTAATGCAAATGTGAAACCTAACAGCTTCACACAGCTCTCCTTCTAATATCCAACACTGTGTGGGTGCTAATGATGAGCCGGGTACCCACTCCACTGGCCCTGACAAGTACTGTGCTCCCCTTTCCCTCTATCTAAAGGATTTTTTTAAAGAGTTTAACAATTGAAAAGTGCTTTGAGGTCCACCGAGCAAGCAGAGAATCAATAACTCAGTCAAACACACCAGCGTCAAGTTTGCATTGCACTCCTTTGGCCATTTTCTCAGCCTAAATATAGGAAGCGGTTTATGCAAACCCGGCTCATACCTGAGCTATTTCTTTTGTTGCCAAACTAGAGAACACTCTGGGCTCCTGATTTAAAATGCATGGCTAAAGTTTAAAAACTTGAGTAAGGGGCAATCTTTTGAATAATCCTCCAGGGATTATTGTAATGAAGGGAGTAATCTTCAGATGCTTCTTAATTTGTCTCCATTTTAAAATAAAGTGCTCTTTCTTGCATGACAAAAGAGAGAAAAAGAGGTGAAAATGACAAAGGCTTAAACATTAACTGTTCTTCCTGTCACCTCATGCATCCGAGAAGTACAAGAGGTGGAACACTTAAAACCAAAGAGGCCATTAAAAAAGTAACATTTCAGAAAATCCTATGGGAGAAAACAGTTAATGATGAAAAACATTCTCTGTACATATTGTGCAACAGAGAACTGTAATTGAAAACATACTTGATGTCTCTGATTTTGCAAACCCTGCCCACAGGCCGAATCTACACTAGCCCTTTCTCCTGTTGGTGATTATAGTAGAGATTTTACTATTGTAAAGGTATCAGTGTCTACTAACTTTTTAACCTCTGTGTCTAGTGTGTCTGTGTCTAGTGTCTAGTGTGGCTTTTTTTCACTATTATCAGGAAACCCACGGTGAATGAGTGAATTGGGCAAATTAGTGAACAAGCACCCGATGATGCCAAGCTTCAAACAATTAAAAAATATAGACAGGTTTCAGAGTAACAGCCGTGTTAGTCTGTATTCGCAAAAAGAAAAGGAGGACTTGTGGCACCTTAGAGACTAACCAATTTATTAGAGCATAAGCTTTCGTGAGCTACAGCTCACTTCCTCAGATGCATATTGTGGAAACTGCAGCAGGCTTTATATATACACAGAGAATATGAAACAATACCTATTCCCACCCCACTGTCCTGCTGGTAATAGCTTATCTAAAGTGATTTCCAGCACAAATCCAGGTTTTCTCACCAGGACAGTGGGGTGGGAATAGGTATTGTTTCATATTCTCTGTGTATATATAAAGCCTGCTGCAGTTTCCACAATATGCATCTGAGGAAGTGAGCTGTAGCTCACGAAAGCTTATGCTCTAATAAATTGGTTAGTCTCTAAGGTGCCACAAGTCCTCCTTT
This sequence comes from Lepidochelys kempii, assembly GCF_965140285.1. Lineage (NCBI taxonomy): Eukaryota > Metazoa > Chordata > Testudines > Cheloniidae > Lepidochelys > Lepidochelys kempii. The sequence goes on along the minus strand of NC_136388.1, from coordinate 95,760,303 downwards.
TCTTTTTTTAAAAAATATAGAGTAATGGATCACATAACGCACTTTGCGTATTAATTTTACCATTTGTTGTTTAGATTTAATTATTCAGGAGACTTCTGCCAGTATGTATCCTGCAGTATATTACGTGAAGATAATGATGCTTCAGTAAAATGAGATTTCTTGCTCTAGAAAATCTTTGCTGAGAAGTGGGGACAGACCTGGTGTGAATGACAAGGTGTGTGGATTAGTGATGTTCTGCTGGAATCTTGTGGGAGTTCCACATGGGAGTTCCTCGCAGGTAAAGTGGGTATTTCTACTTGATGTCCAACTTTCCTTTTTACCCACTAATATTAGAGCTGAATCTTCTACAGGCTCAATGAAGATAATGAACGTTAAAAAAAACTTGGAAAATATGCTAGTTCTCAGAGAACTTTTCTGCTAAGGTAAGTCCTGAGCAGTGGGACAGTTTTTGAATTTCATGACCAATGTGCCATTTTTGGGGGGTATCCATCGTTGTCTACAACAATGCAAAATCAGCAGGACGATGCATCAGAGTAACTGAGTTCTGTTTGTTAAGACCACCTACAGCATTTATGACTTGTTTCCCAGCTAGTCCTACATACAAAAATTCTGTTTCATGAAAAATTGTGATGTTTCAGAAATGGTTTTCGGTCTGATACAGAACAAAACTGAGGTAAAAAAAAAAAAAAAAAGGAGAAAGAGAGAGCAACATACATGCACACACTCCAACCCCAGAAAGCTAATAACCCATTGATTAGGTTGCTCACATGGGCTGCGGGAGACCTAGATTCAAGTCCTGTCTCTGAATTGGTGCCAGCCACTGGGCTCTTGACTATTCTGGGATGAGTCTCTGCCCCAGGAATTCCAGCGCTTGAGAAACCTTCCCAACAAAAGCTCTGTTGAGACAGACACTTTTCCACCAAAGGTTTAGTTTTGATAAATCGGCATTTCCAGTCATTTAATTGAAAAACTTCTGATCACCTCTCACCAGCTGCCATCTTTTATCAGCCATAGCTATTCATGAACTGGCTGACTGGATAAGCAGAAGTACTGCAGAAAAGGACCTGGGGATTACAGTGGATGAGAAGCTGGATATGAGCCAGTAGTGTGCCCTTATTACCAAGAAGGCCAGCGGCATATTGGGCTGTATTAGTAGGAGAATTGCCAGCAGATTGAGAGAAGTGATTATTCCCCTCTATTCGATATTCGTGAGGCCTCGTCTGGAGTACTGTGTCCAGTTTTGGTCCCCCCCACTACAGAAGGGATGTGGACAAATTGGAGAGAATCCAGTGGAGGGCAACGAAAATGATTAGGGGGCTGGGGCACATGACTTACGAAGAGTGGCTGAGGGAACTGGGTTATTTAGTCTGCAGAAGAGAAGAATGAGGTGGGGTTTGATACTAGCTTTCAACTACCTGAAGGAGGGTTCCCAAGAGAATGGAGCTAGGTTGTTCTCAGTGGTGGTAGATGACAGAGCAAGAAGCAGTGGTCTCAAGTTGCAGTGGGGGAGGTTTAGGTTGGATATTAGGAAAAACATTTTCAGTAGGAGGGTGGTGAAGCACTGGAATGCGTTACCTAGGGAAGTGGCGGATTCTCTATCCTGAGAGGTTTTAAGGTCCGGCTTGACAAAGCCCTGGCTGGGATGACTTAGTGGGTGTCGGTCCTGCTTTGAGAAGGGGCTTGGACTAGATACCTCCTGAGGTCTCTTCCAACCCTGATCTTCTATGATTCTGTGAAAAGCCATCATTTCCTTGAAACGCATGAGTAGAAAAATAGGCACAGGGCAGATAATCAGATGTTGATTTTATACCAAATAAGGGAAGAAGCCTGCCTTTAATCAAACTAGCCTCACAAAAAAACAAACAAACAAACAAACTCTGTGGCAGTGACTTTCAGAGCCTGGATCAACTGACTCAGGCTTGCAGGGCTCACGCTGTGAGGCTAAAAATAGTCATGTAGACATTCCCAGTTGGGCTGAAGCTCAAGCTCTGAGACATCCCCTTCCCCCCCACCACACTGAGTTTTAAAGCCTGGACTTCATCCTGAGGGGGAAGGGCTACACTGATATTTTTAGCCCCATAGCATGAGCCATGCAAGCTTGAGTCAGCTGATCTGGCCTCCAAGACTCACTGCCGTGTTTCTCTCCTTCTCTCTTTTTTTTTTTTTTGGCAGTGTAAACGTACCTACAGAGAACGTTTGTGGAAACGCGAAGTGGAGCAGTGCTAGCCAGGTGTCTGCCACTATAGCTTTCATACCAGTACACGGCAGTGTAAAAATTTGGAGACCACCTAGGACTTCATGCTCATGGCATTTCAAACACTGTCAATGCCACCCTTCATCACAGAGATGAAACCAAGGCCATTTTACCCCCAAAGCAGAATCCCTTACTGCTTGAACGAGCCAAGGCTTATGACACAGAGCTACGTAGTTCTGGTTCCATCCAGCAGAGGGCAACGATACACACATACACTAATTGGGGTGCTACAATGGGCCAGGGAGGATGAGCAGCTAGGTATACCTCACTGCTGCTTCCAGGAAAGGCAACGTGTCCATGGCTATTGCATTCCTTCCATCTTATGCTCTAGCTGGACCTCTATAACTAGCCACCCGCCCAGCTCAAGACCCCCTGCTGCCAAGCCTCTCATAGGTACCGGTTGGGAGCAATGGCTGGACATTCTCCTAACTCTTCCCCAAACATTAGGTGTGAATCCTGCCCTGCTGCTCTAGTGGGTGGTATAGGAGAACAGGCTCCTTATGCCCTCCCTTCCAACCCCCTAGCATACCCGTGCATCAAAGGGGAACTAGACTGCGCCATGAAGTTTTACAGTGGGCCAAGAGAGGCTAAGAAAGAATTGGTCTGAGAGAGGGCTATTCTCTTCCGTCATGACTGGAGTAGCATAAAGCAATGGCAACGAGGGGCTTTCATTATCATGAGAGCTCTTTCAGTTTTTGATTGGGCTTTGGTGCAGAAACAACATGAAACACATGTTCCGCCCTTTGCAATTTTGCAGTAACTATAGAAATTAGAGATGGAAAAGTGCTGTGATATCATTTTGTCCTTCCTTCAAAGGATGAGGGTAGGACTGTACTCCCCAGTTTATTTTCCAATGTTTTGTGAGATACCTTCTCAACGCCCCTTGGAAAACTACCCCACCAGCCAACAGCTGTCACCCTTAGGAAGTTTTTTCCTTTCCTTAAAATGGGACATTCTGAAGGTGAAAAGAAAAGGAGTACTTGTGGCACCTTAGAGACTAACCAACTTATTTGAGCATAAGCTTTCATGAGCTTGCATCCGATGAAGTGAGCTGTAGCTCACGAAAGCTTATGCTCAAATAAATTGGTTAGTCTCTAAGGTGCCACAAGTACTCCTTTTCTTTTTGTGAATACAGACTAACACGGCTGTTACTCTGAAATCTGAAGGTGAAAGTATTTGTAAACATATACTTCTTCTTACTGTGTCAGCAAATGTATTTTGAGTTGGATTAAATAAGACTTGCAAGATTCTTGAGCTAAATTCAGAGCCCTGGGCCCCAGCTTCAAACATGTGATATGAATTTAGGTTGGAGCCCCCTGTTGCTCACAGAAATCCTGCCCTTGGTTGCTCAAGAAGAGAAATGATGCAGGATGCTCTAGAGAGCGTGGTCAAGTGAACAGGGCACTGGTTTAGAACTCCGAAAACATGGATTCTATTCTTGGCTCTGCCACTGGCCTGCTGGCTGACCTTGGGCAACACACTGCACCTCTCTGCGCCTCAGTTTCCCTCTCTCTCAAATGGGGTTAATGATAGTGACCTCCTTCCATAAAGCGTTTTGAGATCTACTGGTGAAAAGAGCTACATGAGAGCAAGGATTACTCTTAGATATTGGAAAAGTGGTGGTGGGTTATCTATCATGGAACTTGAGTTTCTAGTAGCTGTGCCAGTGAAATATTTCAGGGAGCACATACAGCCTATCGGGGTGTGATGAGTCGTAAAAGGGGCATAGCTTGGCCCCAAGCTTATGAACGAATTTGTCCTGCTATCACAGCAACCCTAAGAAGCATCCTACAGCGTGGTACAAAGGCCTCTGATAGCTGACTCATCACTCAGCCACCGGTAGCTCCCTCCCTGTTCTTACACAAGGTGCATGGCAGTTTGTTGGTCAAGATAGGATTTAACCCATTCTGTGTATTGATTTACCTTCAGTAAGACAAAAGAGGATAACGAAGGATGAAAATGCTTGTAATTTCCTCACCAAAGTTCCAATGAAGAGCGAGGGAACAAATGAAAATGTACGTTGATGTTCTCCCTCAATGTTCTTTGAAACAAAGAACAATGGAAGTGTGACAGTTTGTGATTCTATATCCTCATTCTTCCCAGCTGGAATAATGTATACTTTTTTTTTTTTTGGAACATACAAGCATTAAAAAGGATGCAGCCCTGGATTACTTGGCAAGCCTTCAGAAGCAGGTGTTCAACATGCAATTATCTTAAGGACTCCATAAGAATGATTGCTGCACGATACACATTTATCTTTAATCTAATATAGTTTACAGAGTTTTTTTCTGACAAATTACACTACACTTTATGGAAATGTAACATTTTGTATGAATGGCTGGGTGCAGCCACGTTGCATGCTAATGAGCGAGACAAAGTAGTTCCACTCTTATTTGCAAGTGGCTCAGACCTTTCCATTAGCAAATTAAAATCTGTTCAAATTTATTTACTAATATATTAGAAGAAGCTTCAGGCTAACCTCCCTGACCTGTATTATATAGCAAACAACTGTAGCAGTGAAAATAATTAATAGAAAGTATTGTACCTCCTGTTCGTTTCTCGATTACACCCTGAGGTCAGCTGTATGGTGGGTTTACCATCTGCATTCTATGACAAGGCCACATTTACTTAAAAATTATCAATTATATTTCCAAATGACTTAATTGAGCTCAAGTGAGCTCTATTTTTAAAAACTTCTGAAAAGCACTTTTGCTCAAAATCCTTTCCCATTGCAACATTCTAAACTAACTTTCTATATTACTTAGTCATGACAAGTGAGCAAACCCACAAAAGTGACAACATTCTATTTACTTTACTGCATATCAAGTGCACACCTCAGTATTAGGGCCAAATTCTCTCAAAGTTACTCCTGGTGTAACTCCATTGAAATCAAGTCAAGGGTAAATTGAGCCCTTAGAGTTTTCTTTAGCTTCCTTCCAACTTTCAAGAAAGATGGGCCCTGACCCAGGGAACTTTGAATTTAAGGCCTTGAACCAGCAAATCATTTAAAGATGGGCTTAAAACTTCAAACCCTGAGTAGTCCCATTAAAGTCAAGAGGACTACTCAGGTACTTTAGTGCTTTGCAAGATTGGGCCTCCAGGCTCCCATCTCTCTGTTGCAGTGTCCCATTCAGGCAGTAAAAAGCTTTAACATAATCATACCATATCTTAGTCATAGTTACAGTGGAGTAAATCTGAAGCAACTCCAGTCAACCAATGCATTTACTCTGGGGCTACATAGGTGACACTGAACAGAAGCTGGAGTTATGCCAGCAGAGACATTTGGCCCATTGCCTTTGTTTGAAGAAATCTCCGCTACTAATGAGGATGAACACTAAAACAGTGAAGAGTTTGTGTCAGTAGAATAGACAAGAAGACTATACTTTACTGACCTCTACCTCCCACTTTCAATAATGACTACGGTTGGGCTTTTCCAAGTTTGAGAACAGTCTGTTTTGAGGCCTTAATCGGATGAATTTTTGAAAGGAGAAACTGATTACAATGCATAGTACAACTTTAAAAACTACTGTAGTGATGCAAAACGTGCTCTCCAGCACATGGCTAGTGAGAGGCTGGGGTTTTAGCTGCACTCACAGCTCATTTAAATAACCAGCTTTACACAATAAACGAGGATTTCTTTCTTTAACTTGCAGATGCGTATGTATGAATCCTTTAGGTTTGTCCACTGGTTCCCCACACTGAGCTCCCCCACATTGGTCAGCTGATATGCTTCAGCTCTCACCTGGAGGGACCATCTTTAGGATAAGATGTGGCTCAGTCTTCATGTTCATTCAACCCCTGGCCTCATGGAAGGTCAGATGCTAAAGGGCTCAGCTCAAGAAGCTCCAAGTAGGTGATGTGCTGGATTTTTAATGTGGTGGACTCCCATCCACCAACAAGGTGTTTGGGACCAGAATCTTTTCATGTAGGCCACCAGAGAGCTATGGGAGGGTCCTGCCTTTTGGGTCATTCCCTGCCACAGCGGGATTGATACAGGTTAATTATTTAAATGTAATATATGTTTTTTATGGACTCATCACTCTAATATCTTGCTGTATGGACACAAATTAAAAGCAATAATTCTTCCCCTTAAGGACCATGGTTACTTCATAGTTATGAAAGGCTCTGTATCCCAAACACTGCCAATCCCCAGGAACATCTAGAAAATGTGCTCGTCCTATGGGACTGGATGTATTTGGCAGGTAGTGAAGTTATTCACACTATTCTCATCACCCTTACAGAATCCATGACTTAGACTACGTCTACGCTACATCCGGGATTGACACTCTGAGATTGATCCACCGGTCGATTTAGTAGGTCTAGTGAAGACCTGCCAAATTGACAGCAGATTGCTCTCCAGTCAACCCCTGTACTCCACCCCTGACAAGAAGAGTAAGGTTTCAGAGTAACAGCCGTGTTAGTCTTTATTTGCAAAAAGAAAAGGAGTACTTGTGGCACCTTAGAGACTAACCAATTTATTTGAGCATGAGCTTTCGTGAGCTACAGCTCACTTCATCGAAGTCTCTAAGAAGAGTAAGGTAAGTCGACAGGAGAATTTCTCCCATTGACCCACCGTGGTTTGGACCCCATGGTAGCTCTACCTAAGGTATGTTGACTCCAGCTATGTTATTCACCTAGCTGGAGTTGCATAGCACAGGTCGACTTACTGCGGTAGTGTAGACGTAGCCTAAGAGTGAAAACCTGGCCCCATTGAAGTCCATGCCATTTTGTCCTTGACTTCACTGAGGGCAAGGATTTCACTCTAAGTTTTCGTTTACTTTTTCTGTAGTGGGGCTGCATTTTCTCCCACCTATAATGACAATTTGAACAGGTTTCAGCATTAGCTGAAAGGCCACCAGACAAAATCTGTGGCTGACAATTATTATCAGCTACAGGTTATTCTCAGTAACTTTTCCCAGGTAGAGCATTAAACAATTATATTCTGTACACTGCAAATTGCCCAGCTAAATTGCAAGAGGCAAGAAATATTTGATCATATAAACAAAAAGCCAAACAACAAGAAACGTGTTGAAATCTGAATCCGCATCCAAATGATATTTTCCAATATTAACAGGAGGAACAATTATTGTGGACGCTTACATGCACACACTGATAGATGAGCTTACCTCCCCAACAATGGAAAACTTTGGATAGAGTAAAAATATTGCCTATTTTACAGTGGGTCAAAAAACTTGAAAACAATTATGCCAAAAGTTCAAAGTTAATTCTATTTCACAGTGTTTGATATGGACCCATTTTCTCTCTCTCTCTGTGTAAAATTTGTCATGACATTTTCTAATTGTTATTTTTAATAGCCATTTCATTGAAATTGCTTTGAAAGTATTATCAACATTTTTTGTTTACTGAAAATAGGTGTTGTATTACTGAAAAACAGACTGTTCCGTAGGTTGAGGTAAATGTGGGAAATTTCACAAAAAAGGGAAAATGCAATATCACTGACACTTTTGCATGAAAAGTTTCCTTTTCAATTATTGTTTTTAACAAAAAATGGTGTAAAAATTATCAATCTGCTCAAATATTGGGTAGAATTCGTCTATTAGACTGGCTTTCAGAGGTGAGTGGATACATTTCAACTGTATATTCAGATGGGGGGAGGAAGGGGGGTCCCTGGATGATTTTTGATGCATCACTGGCATCATCGTGTGGTCATTTCATGCTATTGCAGCTAAAAAATAATTTGCTAAGGTTCATTCAATTGTCAAACAACCTTTCCAGGAAGATTTAGAAAGAAGCTAAAAATAAAACCCAATTTTAAAGCATATATTTTAATACATTATAATTGTCCCCAAGTTACAAATACTAGCAATCTGACTTTAAAATATAAAGCTTCAACTTTAGAGAAAAATAGACTTCACTAATCTTTAGAGACTTCACTAATCTTCTATTGTAAAATTATTTGGGTTAGGAGGAATCTTTAATGGCTCCTGAAATCCATCCCCTACAGTATGGCTAATTTAATCTCATTTGTTCCAAAGGATTCCTGACAGAAGGGCATTGATTCCATCTTCTTCAAACTGCATTCACTGCTCTTACGGGAAAATCCTAGACGATTTAAGAGAGTTATAGAGAAATTACTATTAAATTCTGTAGGATTGTAGAAAAAAAAGATACTTTCTATAGATTTTTAGAACCACCCTCTACAATTTTATGGCAGGGATAGCATTCTCAATTTAAGTCTACTGGATGGTTCACAAAACCATGGAGAAGTGATAATTTTGTTTTGAATTCCACAGAATATTTCCATGAGAGTGAGGACCTAAAGACACATTTCAGAGTAACAGCCATGTTAGTCTGTATTTGCAAAAAGAAAAGGAGTACTTGTGGCACCTTAGAGACTAACCAATTTATTTGAGCATGGAGCTTTCGTGAGCTACAGCTCACTTCATCGGATGCATACCGTGGAAACTGCAGAAGACATTATATACACACAGAGACCATGAAACAATACCTCCTCCCGCCCCACTGTCCTGCTGGTAATAGCTTATCTAAAGTGATCATCAAGTTGGGCCATTTCCAGCACAAATCCAGGTTTTCTCACCCTCCGCCCCCCCCCCCCCCCCCCCACACACACAAACTCACTCTCCTGCCATTTCCTGCACAAATCCAGGTTCTCTCACTCCCTCACCCCCCTCCAAAAACCACACACACAGACTCACTCTCCTGCTGGTAATAGCTTATCCAAAGTGACCACTCTCCCTACAATGTGCATGATAATCAAGGTGGGCCATTTCCAGCACAAATACAGGTTTTCTAAACCTAAAGAGACCACCTCCAGCACTGGGATATTTGCTTGCCTCTTTCTATGACTTCTCTGGTTCAATTGGAGTTTTACTGCGCATTTTCTGACACTTTTTCCCTTTTCTGTATTCGATCCCTCCTGATGCCACAAATCTGAATGTGAATTTTTGGTGAAGTTTATGCTAAACACAGTGATTGCTACACATGCATTAGTCCATCGAGAGAGAGAGAAAATTCAGGATATGTGTGGGAGTGGAGAAAGTGACATTTGTTCCCAAAAAATCATGTTGATTATATTTTCATACCCTTGGAATCTGGACAAAATGTTATAAGAAAATTAAAAGGAATAAGGACTTGAAAAGGAGTTTTTATACATGTGGAAAGTAGTCAGATAAATCAGATTTAAAATGCAAATTCACTTACATGCCACTTCTATCCTTTAATTCTTCTTGCAACATATTCCTAATTACCAAAGATATTTGCATTTCACCTAGGCTTTGCTCCTTCTCAAGCCACCATCTATCCCTTACTCATATTCATGGAGGATAGTTCCATCAATGACTATTAGCCAAGAAGGCTGGGGAAGCAAATCTCATGCTCCAGCTGTCTCTAAACCTTCAACTGACAGAAGCTGGGACTCAATGACAGAGGATGGATCACTAAAGATTACCCTGTTGTGTTCATTCCCTCTGAAGCATCTGGCACTGGTTAACTGTCAGAAGACAGGAGACTGAGCCAGATAGACCATTGGTCTGACCCAATATGGCCATTCTTATGTTCCTCGATACTGCAGTGAAATTTTGGTGTTGAATTTGACATGTCAAAACACTGTTAAATAGGTCGATTTTCATGAGCTGAGTTGGTCCATGAGTCAGGAAATGGAATGGGGCTACTGAGAAGGTCTGTTTCTTTTAAGAGGGTACCTGAAAGTTAGGCAAGTACCGAAGTGGGAAGAAAAGGACCAGGAAGATGTTGGAGGAAGAGAGAGAAAAAGTGGAAAACAGGAAAGTGGATAAGTAGAAATGTGTAGCGAGGTGAATTATACCTTGGCAGGTGCTGTTTATGGATGATATCGTATGATATCTTAGGTGAAGCTACCAGGAGAAGAATTCACTTTCTTCACAGTAAGTGACCTCCTGTTTCCACATGGTTAGGCCCTAATCTAACAAAGAATTTAAGCATGTGGATTCTCGTGTTTAAGTGCTTGTCTGGATCAGAGCCTTAGGGCTTGTTTACAGTACTCTGCTGGAATAGCTATTCCAGTATAGTTATGTTGGCAGCATAAACTGATAGAAGTTCTTCTGTTGGTATAGCTAAACCACTTCCCTGAAAGACATGAGCTATATTTACAGAAACATGCTTGTCAGTGTAGCTCTGTCGGCTAAGTGTATGTGGGTTTTTTCCATATTCCTAGCCGACGTAGCTACACAGATAAAGCTTTCTAGCATTGACTAAGCCTTAGAAAGGGACGGTCTTAGCCTTCCTAATGGAGCAGGAGAGTTTAAAGAGGGACATCACTGCTAAGGCCATCTTACTAAAACACAGTGCATCAGGGTTATCACTTATGTAAGCTTCAGGTACTCAAGTATCCTGGTAATAATGAACAAATACAAATAACAAGGAGCCACGAACATAGTACATAATTATCTCATCTAGGGTCTGATCCAAAGTCCAATGAATTCATTAGGGGATCTTTCCATTGACTTCAGTGGGCTTGGGATCAGACTGCTATTGCATTAATGTCAGTTACCGTTTGCTTATTTATGTGGTAACCCGTATCCTTCCAGCATGGTAAAAATGAAGATTTATTTGGTTGCTGTCAATTATTATGACAGAATCTGGACTCATTCAGTTACAGAAATTAAGTTGGTTGGTTGGGTGGGTTCTCTTAAGAGGGAAGGAAAGAAGGCCTGGTTTGGTGTTGCTGATTTCAGCTTTTGCACTCCTCTTAGTGGACCAGCCCTGGTTTCCCAGATGACAATAAAAGGCCATTAAGCCACCTTTCTTTTCTGGCCTTGACAAATACCACTTTGCACCACTCACATCCATTCAGAGCTTCTGCAAAGATAGTTTTCCTGGCTCCTTGATTTGATCACATCAACCCCCAAATATACACACTTTGCTTCCGTCCATTGGCTCCCCCTGCCAAATACAAACGTCACTTGCAAAGCCCTTCACAGCCTACCCCCACCACCTATCCATCATCTCTTATATGTCACTGAGCTCTCAAACCACCCCTCTCCCACCTCAGCTGTGCTAATGACGGTGTGTTCTTTGGCCAGTTGTGGAGATTTTCCAACAAACACATTTGTGTTTTCTCACAGCCTGCCTGTTAGTGTGGGAAGTGTTCCCAGTGCAAAGTCAACACATCATCCTAGTGCCAATACCTTCTGAAAATTCACCTTTGCCATGACCCCTTGACTAGGCAGCTAGCTTGCTTTGCAACCGTTTATCACGTTGATCACAGCCATCTCATCTCACTGTTCATTTGTGCTCCCTTCTCTAGCTGGGGTACTTATATGGCACCCACCTCATTGCCGTAGTATTTGAGAGCCTCACAGTCTTTAATATATTTATCCTTGCAACAGCTTGTGGCATTATCCCCATTTTACAGATGAGAAACTGAGGCACAGAGAGGCTAAGTGACTTGCCCATAGTCATACAAAAAGTCTGTAGTGGAGAAGGGATTTGAACCAAGCTCTCCAATGTCCTAAGCTAGCACCCAAACTACTGGACCATACTGCCTCTCTGTCTACCTGTTGTTTCTTGTCTTGTACTTAGATTAGCTGTAAAATAATCTAAATACAAGTAATGTCAAAATACCATCATTTTGTTACATATTTGTCTGCTTTTCGCGTAATGAGCTGATATCAAAATACAAATAATAGATATATATTGTTCCATCTTTTCCCCCTCAATTTATTATGCCATTTGTACCTCACCAGCAGTACATCATTCTCAGCAGGGAACAAAAACAAGATGATGAAAATCATTCAGACTATCCATCCTCTAGGTTTCTGAACCAGACACTAGCCCATTAGCATTTCTGCCTGTGGTTTTTCCTGGTTCGGATGGTGCCGTTGGTTGTGGCCAGTTCCTTCCTCCTACATATTTCTTTTCACTCTCATTGTTTCCCTTTGCTTTCCAGCTTCCATTTCATTTCACCTGAATCCTGTTTATTAGAGTTCTTCACTTCAGCTTCTTCCGAGTTGGTGTTGTCTTTCCTTTGGGGTGCTTTCGTTGCAGTTTTGACTTTGTTTTCTTGATTTTTCTCAATTTCTTTTGTTTTTCTTGTCTCTGTGCCGCTGTTGGTTTCCTTTCCCTTTTTTTCTTCCCTTCTCCAGGTGGCTTCTCTTTCTCTCCCTGTTTTTCGCTCATTTCTTCAGGTGGCTTCTCTTTCTTTCCCTGCTTTTCCTTCACTTCCTTTGCTTTCTTATCCTCCTTTGATACTTTCTTTTTCTTCCTTTTGCTCTTCAAAGCTATAATATGACATTTTATTGGTTAAGGTTTGCAGAGATATTTTAAGAAAGAAAAGGAGAAGAACAAACCCAGACCAACTGTGTCCACTGTAAGGGCTAGGAAGCCTGGGGTGAACTGGGAAATTGTACCTAGTAAAATTTTTTACATGTTCTTAACTATGATAGCATCAAAGATGGTCTCAAAACTGGGTACATTGTATATCACAGGATACTCAACACATGTTACAACTGATATAGAAAAGAGATTGCCTGTCTGGGAAGTTACTGAAGGTTTAGAACCAGAGTTAGGTTCCCAGTAGGTGCAAAGGGTCCATGCTAGCAGATTGCAATACAGTATCATGGCCTTTTCTTTTCAATTGCTTCTCCAATTTTTCCCTTATACACAAATCATTGAACAGCTTATCTGAACCCCTGCAAAGGATGGAAATACAATATAAAAGCATTAAAGATCCGTTATCACCTTGTTGGGCCAAATCCGTGCTTTGGATAAACTGCTCTGGTCATCGGCTTACTCAGGGGATGCCTTTGGCCCATTCTGTTCAGAGACATGTTTTTCTTCCTGATTTTATTATTAAACTAGATCTTTCTTTCTTATTAGTGTTCTTCAGAGTCCTCCCCTGCAGTCAGAAGACACTCCACCACAGCAAGAACGGCACTCAAAAGATTGACACCCTCACTAGTGAAAATCCTACTACATGCAGAGTTTCATGCCCCCCCCCAAGTGGAGAAGATCTAAAGACTTCAGGATGCCATGCAAGACTTCACTACTGGTATCAATTTTACATGGAAGGAGTGCAGATACTATGCTGATGGGTGGCTGTGTACAACCCTCGGACAACAGGTAGCTAGATTAGATATGCCTCCTTGTGGCATCACCATCTGTTGATGTGGGATAAAAATTACATCACATAACCACTAAAAATTATGTGAAAGCAAGTGAACGTGTCCTTGTTTTACACTGATCTGGTCTGCTCACCCCGAAGTCAGCAGATGGAGGGTAGGAATGGTCCCAACTCCTGAATCCTATGGCAAAACATTATGAAACCATTGAGCTGCCCTGAAGTTTGCCTCAAGTTGGTTTAGAATGAAAGTGAAAGTCCAAGCAAAACTCCGGGGGTACCACTCCAGGCCAGTCCAGACTGCCTGTTGAGATTCACAATGACTCAACAAGGGACTTAAGCACATGCTAACTCAATGCATGTGAGTAGTCTCATTGTCTTCAATGGGAATATTTATGTGCTTAAAATTAACCATGTGTTTAAGTGCTTTGATAGATCAAGGCCTAAAAGAACGTGATCCCATACTGACAGAGCCCTGGTTATAAATAATGGAAACTCTTCCGGCTTTTAGCTGTGATCCTGAGAACAGTGAGATGCCTATCACTTTATATACTGTGGTGCTGCTGTACTAACTAGGATAAATCATAAAGGAAGGAAGATGCAGCATGAAAAAAATGGCACGGCTTACAGAATATTAGAACTGGCTGGAAGTTTACCAATGGAATGGCTCTCCGTAGGGAAGTGTCGATTGGTGAAATCGAAACATTCCGCGGGAATGTGGTGATTTCAATCAAATTCTGATGGAAACCATGCAGGCTTACTTGTCTGGTTTCCTGCCAGCTCCCCTACCCAACTCCATGCCAGATGGACTGCCCCAGTGCCCTACCTGCCCATGCTATCCAGCACCCAGGCTCCCCAAGCTCTGGGTAGTTTGAAGAGTCTTAGAAACAGGTCAAAATGCAATATTGTTTCTACTTTCTCCAGATGAAACTTCAGAACACCTCTCCCAGGGGAAGTTTCAAAATTTCGTTTTCCATTCTGTTTCAAACCCATTTTTTTTTTGGGGGGGAAATGTCAGAATCTCTCACAGAATGGGAATTGCAGCCTCTGGCCAGTGCTCGTCAGTACCAACGGCTCAACAAGCTGTGACTTTAGACACCAGTAAGGTTTGCACTGCGTGGGAGCCTGCTGAATGGGTCAGTTTTTCAACGGAAGAGCAGTATTCCACAGCTCAGAACAGCCCATCTGTAAAACATGGGGTCATTAACTTTGCTGTGGTGAAAAGAGGGAACTACTGCAGAATTAGGCAAAAAGTCATACCTGAAAAATCAAACTCTTTGAACTTCTCAATTCTTCTTTGCCATGCACTGCCTTCCTCATGCCCGCTCCATTCTTCACCCCTTCTGGCTAGATTCCCAAATGGAATCTTTTTAGAAAGGAGCCTGAACCCAAAAGCCAACAATTTCTGTTTCTTCGTCCATTTGCTGGCAGGAAAAACAAACGAGCTTCATCTAATGCAAACCAACAAATAGCACAAACGGTGTACTGCAAGGGGGACTTTTTAGGACTGGAGATAATAGAAGGGTCCTGAGCTTTCTTAGAGAGATCAACCCAATTCATATGATTTACACTGCAAATTGTAATGGATTAAATGAGGTATTTCTCCTGTGCACATGAGCACGAAGGGCCAGATTTCCAGAAGAGCACAGCTCCCAGTTAAACATCAAAAGTGAGCAGATTTTCAGAAAGCGCGAGCATGTTGGGTGCACGTTGGATGCTGGGCCCTTTTGAAAATCGAAGTATGAATGTCACAATGGAGTCTGGAGGATACTGAACTCTGTTGAAAATTCAGCCACAATGGCTGATGCTGAGCACTTGAAAATCTGGTTTTGCATGTCAAGCCCCCTGGTGCCACTAATTACAAGGGGTGGGAGGGATCTGGAATGAGCAGCAAGAATTTCCAGGTTGGTTCCCCATTCTGCAATTATTATTCGTATGTCAGATTTTTACTCCTGAACATAATGCAGGATCAGCCCCCAGCTCTGTAAAAATGTCTGATTTTTTTTATTAGTGTATGAAATAAGGTACTTGGAATAGTCTCTCTCATGTTGTTGAAGAAGATGGTAGAATAAAATAACTGGAAGTTCAGTTACTTCAAATGTTTTTACTATTTCTCTACACCTCCAGAAATCTGGTGGTTTCGATAAGCAAGAGCTGTAGTTGTTGGGCGTTTTGTATTCCCATCCCTGAATAATTTTTCTACTCAGCTCTTCCTAAGGATCATAATTTTCTTTTCTGCACGAAGCCAACTTACCACAGGCCACAAGGTCTGATGCAACTACAGAGCCTGTGACTTTTAGACAATTAAATCAGGGGAAAATCCGATCAGTTTCTAATTTTACAACAAATAAATTCAGGTTGGAATGACATATCTGATAGTAGGAAGATGGAGATACCTTGTGTTTAGCCCTGCCATTGCTTTAAGTCTGGGAAAGCAGGGAAACCCTCTACAGTAATTCAGGGCCGGATTCTGTTGTTCCTTCCATTAATGTAAATCAGGAGCAAGTGAAACTGCTCCAGTATAAAATTGGTTTATGTAGAAGCATAATCAAGCTCAGTGACTCCCCTTTTTTGATGCTAAAAGAGGCTCAGTTCCAGACACAAATGGAAGAAATTCACCACTTAATCCTTCAAAATAAAGCTTAAGTTGGATTCCAGTGGTGCACAGACCTTTAGAAAAATATCCTTTCTGATCTACTCTGCTGGCTGTCTGAGGACGACAAGAACTGGGATGGTTTCTGCAGGGAGGGTGGGGAGAGGGACTGCACAATTTATTCATTTTCCTATTTTTTTTTTTAAAGACACGTTCTTAAAACCATAATCTAGGCAGACAGCAACATAACTGGGCAAACAAATTTCTGTGGAGCTGCCCTTTGCCGGGTAGGTTTACACTTTGCACCGAAAAATTATGCCACAAAGAAGGTGGTGCTGCAGGGTTACGGTGTTATCCTACCCTACCATTTTATTGTACTCCCTTCTTAAATGCCTGCCACTTTGTGCATTTCAAAAGGCACAACATTTGCCTTTCAAAGTGTCTATAAATCCCTAGGAGCTATCCTGGTTGATGGGTATGCAATTCTGTCCAGAGAGGGAGTGGTCTCTGTCAGAGAAAGGGAAATCACCCTCTACCCTTCCCTAGGTTTATCAGCAGTATTTACACAAAATCCTTCTCCAGCCCATAATTTTGTCCCCCATTCTATCTGTTCAG
This sequence comes from Lepidochelys kempii, assembly GCF_965140285.1. Lineage (NCBI taxonomy): Eukaryota > Metazoa > Chordata > Testudines > Cheloniidae > Lepidochelys > Lepidochelys kempii. The sequence goes on along the minus strand of NC_136388.1, from coordinate 95,743,764 downwards.
CATCCCTGGATCCCTGCTTGCCTGGATCTCCCAATCCCTCTATGCTATCATAGGCACAGGAAGTAAGGGTGCAGGGGGTGCTGCAGCACCCCCAGGTTTTATGAGGGGCCATTGGACCCACACTCAGGACTCCACTCCTCAGCTCAGGCCCCGTGCCCCCACTCCCCAACCACTGGTTCCGCACCCAGGGCCCTGCTCCCGGTAATCCACTCCCCGTCCCTGCACCCGGGGCTCGGGTCCCAACCATCGGCCCCTCCCCAGCTGCTGGCCCTGTGCTCCGCACTCTGCTCCCCAATCTCACACCTGGGGCTCGGGTCCAGCTACTGGCCCCACTCCCCAGCCACTGGTCCCGTACCGGGGCTCTGGGACCAACTCCCAGGCCTCTGCTACTGGCCCCGTGATCCCAGGGCTCTACTCCTGGGGCCCTGCATCCGACCCCATGCCCAGGATCCCGGGTGCCGGCCCCTGCCCAGGGCTCCACTTCTGGCCCCACGCCCACTCCAGCTGTGGCCACCGCCTTGGCCCCCTTACCTCTGTCAGAGTACCCCCCTCCTGGAGACATAGCCCTGCTCCCAGCCTCAGCTCAGGGGTGGGGGGTGGGGGGAGACAGGGGTAAGAGGGCTGGCTTTTAGCACCCCCACTATTAAAATGTTCCAGCACCACCGTATGCTATCACCTCGCCTCCCATTATGCACTGCCTGCCTCACAGTGCGAGTTAATTCCAACAGATGAGGTCTGCTAATCATCATAAGCACATATGGAATGTCCCTGGCCCCAATCCTGCAATCAGATCCACATGAACGGACCCCTGTGCCCGCATAGAGGCTGCGTGAGGTCAGTAGGGCTCCTTACTGGCCTAAGGGTCTGCCTGTTTGATCCGATTGAAGGCTCAGTGCCGGTGAGTGTTAATACTGCTTCGAAACATGTACTGTATTTTACCTAAATACTTACAGTATGAAACACCAAAGAACCATTCCACTCAGCAGAGCAAGAATGATGGACACAGAGCCAACAACAACAACCTCAGCTAAGGATGGCCGGTTTGGGATCACTATTTCACATAAAGAAATAATATTATTATCGTACACAATGAATAAACAAGACAGGAGTTCTTCAGCAATGCCAAGCTGTTTGGTCACATTGCGCTTTTGCCAACTGAACACAATATTTATACATATGCCTTTATAGAAGGAGTATTCCTGAAAGTGATTTGATGTTTTTCTTGGTTTGCATTTATAACGCTAGCATATTATGGCTTTCACTGCAGCACTGTATTGGAGTTATTGTGCCACATTTCAGGAAAGATGTGGACAAATTGGAGAAAGTCCAAAGGAGAGCAACAAAAAAGATTAAAGGTCTAGAAAACATGACCCCTGAGGAAAGATTGAAAAAATTGGGTTTGTTTAGTCTGGAGAAGAGAAGATTGAGGTGCGGGGACATAACAACAGTTTTCAAATACATAAAAGGTTGTTACAAAGAGGAGGGAGATATATTGTTCTCGTTAACCTCTGAGGATAGGACAAGAAGCAATGGGCTTAAACTGCAGCAAGGGAGGTTTAGGTTGGAAATTAGGAAAAACTTCCTAACTGTCAGGGTAGTTAAGCACTGGAATAAATTGCCTAGGGAGGTTGTGGAATTTCCATCATTGGAGATTTTTAAGAGCAGGTTAGACAATCACCTGACAGTGATGGTCTAGATAATACTTAGTCCTGCCATGAGTGCAGGGGCCTGGAGTAGATGACTTATCAAGGTCACATACAGTTGTAACCCACACATTTCCTGGGTGTGTTGCTGTATCCCATCTAGTGGCACCAAGACCACTTAGATTAATGAGTCTGCTACAGCCTTAGCGAACAGTCATGTGGCTTTTAGCTCATTCAGTAGAGGCTCATGCACCAAGCTTCAGAGGTCCCAGGCTCTACCCCGACGACCAGGGTGTGTTGGTGTTACACAGTCCTACAGTTCTATGATTGACAATCCCTAGCGTCTAAAAGTCATGAGACTGACTTAAAAAAAAAAAAGAAATTAAATAACAAAACTAATGTATATACTTTATCTTCTGTTTTTTGATTCTTTGGGATCATGGGTTCATGCTTTTCTCTGCAACTATAGGGGCTAGTAGCTTACTTTTAAAAATGAAAGCAGAGATTCACATGACTCCAGGAGCTGGGGCTTTAAGAAAAACACCTGGTTTTATGAGACTTGCAATAAAATTGCAAGAGTTGGCAACACTCTCATTGTATTCCCTTCCTTGGGCTAAGCTGATGGCATTCCTTAGACTTTGCAAGAAAAAAAAATAGTCATAAATGGAAGAGGATACAGAGAATGGAGGAAGACCATTCTAATTTCTATGAAAATTGGAGGAAAATATTCTTCTTTCTCCATTCTTTCTATTGATGTCTTCCTCTCCACCACGTTTTTGTCAGTGTAATTTAATAACATCCATTTTATTGAGGTTCCAATTCTTGATATAGAACACTTTCCCTTTAATAATAGCCAAAGAAACATGTTAACATTTCCTCCATGCACATTTAAAAAATACTTAATGTTCTGCCTTTTAGAAATTTTGAGTCTGTTCCCTGAAACACATGTGCAGTCCAGCCAGACTATGTACAAATGTATCCAATTCAGAGAATATTTGCTCCCTCCCCATTTGGTTTTGGTGCATTGCATAAAATATCACTTTCGGCTGTACAATAAATAGTCATAATAAATAACACAGTAAATGAGGCTGTTTACTATTATTAGTATTTGTATTGTCATAGCATGCAGGACCCCCCTCTCCCAGACCAGGAGTCTATTGAACAAGGTGCTGTATAAACACAGACCAAAACTTTTTACCATACGATTTTGCAGCATATTATTTTTTGATCCTTTAAGGGAAAAGTATGTAATCACTTGCATTAAATATCTTTGGATGTTACAGCTAATATTGTGTTGTAAATACAATGAGCCATTTGAATGTGACAAAAAAACCACCCTGTACATTAAAATAAAACCCACTTAACACTTCTGATCTACAAGGCAGGCATTCAGGGCCTTGTCTATGCTAGGGAGACTTCCCACTGTCGTTAGCACCCATTTAACTGTTAACAGGTTTAGAAGACCTAGAGAAGGCAAGGCTCCAGGGTCACAGATCTTTTTACCGCACATCAATTAAATCTGCTCAGAGCAGCTGTGCTGGTAACGTTGGGGAAATATTAGAAGATGTCCCTAGTGTAGACATGGCTTTGGAGACGTAGTCTTTGCTTGACGGTCTAGAGAACAGAGAGATATTGGATTCAATTCTCTATTGCGTTCCAGCCCCTCTGTATTGAGCAGGGGCCACAAAGTGCAAAGAAAGCGGCCAGATCTGCCTAGCTGAGAATTTCCTCCAGTGTGGGGGAAACACCACTAGGGTTAAATCCATGTACCTGGCCACTGGGCCAACCAGCCCTGTGGCCCAGAGGATGTGGTGGGACTGGAGCCAGAGCGATGATGTGCTATGGCAATTCTCAGATGGGGTAAGGTCCTTTGGAAACTGTTACCAACTTGCATAAATTAGAACAGCTCCTAGGAGCTCTTATTCCTCTTTGAGGATGGGGCCAGTGAAGCTAGTTTGACCCACGGGAGGGATAGCTCAGTGGTTTGAGCATTGGCCTGCTAAACCCAGGGTTGTGAGTTCAATCCTTGAGGGAGCCATTTAGGGATCTGAGGCAAAAATTGGGGATTGGTCCTGCTTTGAGCAGGGGGTTGGACTAGATGACCTCCTGAGGTCCCTTCCAACCCTGAGATTCTATGAACCTCCACTCCCACATTCAGTGGATCTTTGCATGGGAGAGAATATGGGGCATTATTTGCACCACACCAGAGATACAGGTCAGCGTGCTTCACACTTGTCCACTATGCGCCAATCAAAATCAACGTGTCAGAAATGTTTTGTCTCTAAAGTCAACCCTTCATCTTGACTCCCCCCACCCCTTGTCTTTCATGAAATAGGCCTTTACAGTCTACCCTGATGGCACCAGCATCATTGTCAGTTATTTTGGATGAACATCAATATTGATTCTCTTTGAGCTATGTCTTAGAATACAGATGACTTGTTAAATGGCTTGGCCCATTTAATGCTCAAAACATTCAAGATCACCTAAATGTTCTCTCTCTGTTTTCCTTTTCCACAAAGAGGCAGATGCTAATGTTAGCACAACTTTACGTGTCACCCTCCCGCATCAGCCGGATGACAGCTGCCTCACTTTTCTTATGGATTGCCAGTCCTAGAAAACCTGTGAGCCAGCGCTGCTGAATGCTTACGTGAAGAAAATAACGTAACTGTTTTATGATCAATGAAGTCAAAATGTGTTAACCTTTATTCCAGTTGATTGATCTCTTGGACAGAGAGCGCGGCTCTAAATTCCGAATGCCGCTCGTATCGTGCTGGGTGCCATCAACGCTTGCAAAGTCTGCAGTAAAACGCAGTGAGAAAGAGGCACAACATGGCATAGATTAGGTGTGTCCAATCTGCGGCCCAGAGGCCACTGGAGACTCTCGATGTTCTAAATCGTGTCACTCGAGACACCAAACGTCCATCTGATTTTGAACTGAACGTGTTCCCTGAACCGCGCCCTGGGAGTTTTAGGCTAATGAGCTTCCATGCAGTCACTACAGCAAGGGCTAGGGGGCCCCATTTCCAACCGTTTCCCCAGCAGCGGGCCCAGTGTGAGCTGGGAGCACCTTTGACAACTGCTGTCCTTTCCCTGTGGCAGCTGCTCAGCATCATGGGGAGACAGAAGAGAGTAGCAGCTCTGATTATTCCACTGCCTGCTTCTCTGTCAGGATCTGGGAGCCCCAGGGAGAGAGGGACAGGAGCTCACATGGCTCTGTCTGACCCCTGGGGAGCTCCCAATAAAGGATGGCTCCAGTTCCTTCCCCAACCATCAAGGAGAACAGAGGAGTCAAGGACCAGCAACCTGTCACGGACCCATGATTCTGTACCCCAGCACAGAGACCATAAGCCATCTTGCACTGACTATTCCTTCTCCTCACCTCTAATATGCCCCCTGCATCAGGAGCTGCAGCTTCGGGGATGTAGGACACTGATATTCTGGTTCTGTGGACACTGGGGAAAGTGAATTTTCGATTTACGTGGAAATGTAAACAGCTCCAAATATGAGCTGTTGGTATTTTAGAATTTGAACCGAAACAACCCCATCCTCACCCCAGATCATTACACACAAACTGAAGTAGGCACCAAATTCATCTAGAAGTCTTTCAAAGCTGAATTGAGCTCAAACTACACTGCAATGTACCTGGGTAGTTTGGAAACAAATCAACAGCTGTTTGTTGCAATCCAGGGTCAGTTTCCAGAGCAGGTAGGATGGTCTTCTGAAGCTCAGCATAAGCTCCTACAGGAGCTGCAAAATGGTTTTGAAAACTTTGGCCTCATTGGTAATTAAAACCGTGGATGCTAATGTGATCACCATAGACAATAAAAATTTCTTTTTCAGAATTGAACATCGTAAGCAAAAGTTATGCCCGATGCTACAAATTAAATCTTGGCTACCTTACACTAGCCTTTCCCCCCTTCAATTTCCCCTTAACACTCCCATCATTGAACTTCATAGGTATTAGCAATAGTGAGAACATAATTCACATGCACACGCTATCCCCTTCTTGTGGTGGTTAGCCCACATAGGGGTTAATGAGCCTGTTATAGCCTTGGCTAACAGAGCTGGGTGTTTTCGCTCAGACAGTTAAGACTCATGCTTTAGATCCAGGGATCCCAGGTTCGATCTCTGCTACTGATGACCCACCCATGGGCCGGACATAACAAGTGGTAGCTGTGCAATACAATCATTATATACTAGCAGCAGCTGGTGCCTTAGCTACCCTAGAGCTCCCACGGTGAGCACCAGAAGCGGGACTGATGCAGTGAATGTAACAGTGGGAAATGTTAGGAAGATAAATCAAGTGTAGACAAGACCAAAAGCAGTTTGAGCTCACCTGAATAAACCTCATTAGAATGCAATGGGAATTTCACAGAAAGAGCCGACAAGGTGAACCAGAAATGCCTTGCGAGTTGGTTCATTGTTCCAATCCTTCAGCTCTTTTATTGCATGAGGGGAAAGAAAAAGAAGTGGGGATACACTGAGTCACAGTTGGTAATGTTTCTAATGCCCAGCGTAACTGCTTAGATTCTACCCTGGGACTCCATTAGGTCATGCCATGTAACAATGAAGCCAGAACTGATTCTCTCACAGCTTCATTCTAGAACAGAGACTGAGCCATTCAGAGGAGGCTGGTTAAATTCAACAGAAAATGTAGGTCTATACAAAAGACCTTTCAAAAAGACAAAAATGAACAGCCTGGAAGATTGCCCTCGTTAGGGAGATCATGGCAAGCTTGACCCAAGTTTCAAGCAAACATGGGTCAAAACTTAGTAATTTTGGCTGAGTGTTGTTTTAAACCCAAAATTCAAAACTCAGAGCATGCCAAGCAAAACAGAAAATGATTGCTGATTCTCCCTCTGCCCCTGAATGGGGAATCAAATTCAATCCTGGAATGCTGGCTAGTCAGCCGCCTGTCCACGAAAGAGGCCTCTAACCTGTTACCATTGCCCCAAAAGTTTCTTCCTGATGTTTTACACTCAATTCTTGGAGAATCAGTTTTGTAGAGAGAATTGTTATGACATCTCATTATGCAAGGATCCCAACAGGACTAAATAAAGGAAGAACTATGGCCCCATGTTGGGGTCCACCCAAGCTGCACTCGGCACAGGACCTCATGGGGGGAAGACGACAAAAGAGGCTATATTCCACATTATGTCCCCTTGTTCCTAACGTTGTTTTTGCCCTGCTGCAACATAGGACAAGCTCACAACTGCTCTAAGTTGTGCCCATCGGCAACAACTAGAAGTTGCTGGTGAGGTGCTCTTCGGGGAGTTCCTTCACTCTTCACCTGCTTCTGCTGGTGAGGAGAAGGGGAGGTTGCCAGGGTGTGGACAAACATCCTGCCTTTCCTCATGGGTTTCAGGGAAATCTGCAGGGGGAAATAGGTGGTTTATTCTTACTGTTGAGAGAAAAAATACTGCTGGAGCTGCACCAAATTTGGCAGCTATGAAACTGTGGATTACCAAGAAGAAGCCGTAACGAGTGTTTGCTTTGGAATAAAAGCTCAACAATTAAACTGCTGGGGGAAAATTCTGAGACAAATTATGTTGTGGAGGATCCTGAAAATGCGGAGCTAATGAAAGACTTTAAAGAAACTTGGAGAAAAAAAAAAAAGTATCTTTAGAAATGATGTGGTTGAATATTAGCTTGCTTTATCAGGAAAATTAGTCCAGAGGAAAACGTACTATGGGTAGAAATAGATGGTGTGAAAGCCCGAATGGTTTGGTGCTGTCAATGTAATAAAGCCAAGTCCTCTGTGCAATTTCTTTCTCAGACTGTGGCTTGGGGAAGAAGACAGGCAGATTGATTGTCTGGTTTATTTTAAATTCTGAAACTATCTGAGGACCAAACGTCAGGTAAGGTCTTAGCACTGCCATGCCCCTGTGGAATGTTGAATGGGTGGCGGCGGAGCAGGGGAGGAGGGTTCAACCATAAGTGCCTGAAGTTCACCCTTCTGTTTGAAGTGATGGGTGCTATGAAAACCATCTTCAGAGCAAGGTGGTATAAGGAGCATTCCAAAAGAGGTTCAAAGGGAGGCTACATGAGCCCCATGAAGACCATGTTGAGGTCCCAAGAAGGAGAAAGTTCCCTGACCAGAGGGTAGGTGTGTAATAGCTCTTTGAAAAAAATTAATACCACTGGGGATGAAGAGACAGAGCACGACCGTCCAGGCAGGTGGCAAACTGAGATTGCTGCAAAATAGACCTTAATGCCGCAGAATGAAAGGACTTATGTGCAATAAGTAGTTGAGGACCTTCAGTATCAAGGCCAAGACCAGATCCGGGCCACTTTGGGCTGACTGTATTAAGAACCGCTTTCATTTTGATGAGCCAGTCTTACTGGTTGATGTCTTCTTGCTTTGTACCAGGATTTCCTGGACCTGTTGGGAGTAGTCTTTGATCATGGTACTTAGCCAGCCAACAGATACACCAGAAGATGCAGTGACTTCAGGTCTGGATTGTGTATCTGGCTGCAGTTCTGTGAGGTCAGACTGTATTCAGTGAACAGAGCCTGGTAGTTTGCCACCCGAAGCCACAGTGAAGCTGATGAATATTCCCGGCATCCAAAAAGATCCAACTTCTTAGGCTCTTTGTGCTCAAGCGTGCCTTTTATTGACTTAGTCCAAGAAAAGTCTGCCAAAACATCCTGGATTTGCATGGATATAGAAGTGCTCAAAGCCCTTTAGTTTAGAAGTGGAAGTTAAAAGAGTGGCTGTGGTTTGCCAGTTCCACAATCCCCTCGTTAAGTGGGAGGGCAACTCTGGCTGATATCATGATGCTCAAAATATGAAAGAGTTTATGAGACTTCTCTTGTATAAATGTAGTCTCAATGTCCACAAACACAGGACAGGAGGTCCTGGAAATCTTTAAAGTCAGCAATCACCAGTGCCAGGACTGAAGTTACCGCCTTGTCTGGTGAAGAAAATGACTCTTTGGGTGGAGACAGACTGCGGTTGTTCCTCTGTCACTTCTTGCTCGTAGGGACCCATATCCAGCTCTGGTGCGGGTGAGCTGGCTACCAGGGAACAGGATCTCCTCTTTCTGGAAGCATGGGATAGGGAATCTGCTTCTGGACACATGAGATGATGATCCACAGTAAGGCCAATATGGCCCAGGTGGCATACCTGGCTGGGACTAGCCCAGTGCTGCTCACGCCCCATCTAGGATGAAGCCCTGTATAAGAGCTCCCCAGTACTCTCTGTGGGGTCATTCTCTGAAGGCAGAGGAGAGGGATCCCTGCTCGATGTCAGTGAAAAGAAGTAGGTCAGCAATGGCAAGGAGGAGTATATCTCCTCTTTGAATGGTGGTGCCATAGTAGGGAGATATGATACAGGTGTCTGTTCTGGGGTCAGTACTCATTTTGATGCAAGGAATGGAATCCTTCAGGAGATATCTTGGGCCCTTGCTGGGCTGAGTACTGAATACCGGTATGAAGGTCAGCACCACTTCTCCCATTCCCTGTGCTGGTCCCATTCTATCAGAGGGCTTAGAGGTTCGGTCTTTGGAGAAGTGGTGTTTTGTGTCCTCTTTCTGGGACTCTCTTTCATGTTTGGAGCGGTGTTTGAACTCCATCCAGGTGATTTGGCATCCCCCTTCTGTGTCGGCACAGTTGCGGTCTTCACTGCAGGCAACGCAGGGGCTGTTGGTGCTAGGGCTGTCCATCCTGAGTACTTTGCTGATGTGGAGGTGAGAGGAATTGAAGTTGACAGTGTGGGCTCTGTGGGATCTTCTTTGCCTCCTTTCCACTGCCTGATCCTGAGATATTATGCACGCTTGAGGGAGCTTTGGCCAGTGCTGGCTTATTCAGCCTTGCTCAGGTAGTAACCATCATTCTGCATCCAAAGTGTCCCCCTTTGACTGCTCTAGCAGATGTAGCTTGAGCTGAGGGTCCCTGGAATTTGCATGTCTGGAAGGAAAAGGACTTGCACACAGAGCAATTATTTGGGATGTGACTCTCCCCTAGGCAGGAGAGGCATCTGCTGTGTCCATCCTTGATAGCGTTCAGTTCCTCCCAGAACAGGCAGGGTTTGTACCCTGATGGTTTGGAGTCCACCAAGAGGCACTGCAGTTGGCAGGAAGCGCCTCACCCCCCAGTACAAGGACAGCTGCAGACAGTCTTCCTGAACACTCAATTTGAAGGGAATGCGAAGGTGAAGATTTCTTCACTGGAGTTGGTTGAAAATGGATTTTGAAGTCCCTACAAAGAGCAGTGGGTCAGACACGTGCTGGGTTCTATCCTACTGCCATGGGCAGTATGGGGGAACTGAGGGAGGGTCACAGCTACCTCCATCCTTTATCCCCTCACACAGGAGCACAAGGAGGTCCAGGGTGTGGCCCAAATGCAAACTGCTATTCAGAAGACTCCAATTTCAGGTGCATGAGCACCTACAATGGGATTTACACTGAAACGTACTCCAAGAACTATTAATTTGGCATCTACCATACCCTAAGCAAGGCACTTAGCACTCTTTCTTGACCCACTCCCTCAACAAAAAAGACCAGCTTGTTTCCAGAATTGCCAAGGCAGGCAGAGACGTGTGTGAATTCCGACTACAGCAATGAGGAGTTCTGTTTCTGTTGCCAATAATTTTAGCACGAACGTCACAAATGAAAACTGGATGCACAGTGTGCGCGTGCTATCACTCGAAGTGTGACATTGACCCACTTACAACTGATGATACTGAACAGATATTACCGCGGTGAGCGCGGCACAAACCCTAGACAGACTAATTTTATTTTTTACATTCTTGGAATTGGGCAACAGCAAGAATAAGAGTCAAGATAAGAAGAAAGATGCTTGTTGCAGCTGTCAAGGGTCAAATGGTAACTGGCTCAACTTACATAGGTAACGTCCTATGTTACACAAGTTCTGAGATAAGTGATATAGATTATGGGGCTTGCTTCTGCTGCCACTGAAGTCCATTGCAAAACTCCCACTTATTACCATAAACGTGGTTTAGGAAATAGATATCCCTGCTGTTCTGCCATTTCGAATATCAACAGATTGTATAGAATCTGGCAATCAAAATGGAAATGAGGAAACAGAGTTCAGTTTAAGAGCTACAGCTGTTGACAACACTGAATAAACAGACGCTTGCAAGAAGTTCACAAGACCTAGCACAATGGAGCTCTGACCCCGTTTGGGGATGGTAGGCACTGCTGCAATACAAATAAATAAAAGCAAAGGTTGGGTGCTGTCAGTTGATGCAGTGGGCTTGGTGAGCTGGCAGACTCTTATTGTTTGACAAACTATATTATTTAGAGAAGATACAATTAGTCATTTTTCTACATATGTTTGATTAGAGGAGCTAAAACAGGAACCCAATTAAGTTTGACTATTTATAGATGCTTTGATCTTTGTATTAGTTATTAACAGATGCTTTTCAGATATTCTGTCAAGGGAAGTCACTGAACACATTGAAAACGAAGCTGAATAGAACACTCAGAAACGTACAATAGCCAGGAACAATCCCAGTGGTGTACTTCAGAGGGTCTTATGAAAAGTTATTCTGGGTGCATTTCACACAGGTTCAGCATCCCCTTTGAGTCAAATGCAAAGATGAACTTGACTGTAACTAGGGTGACCAGATAGCAAGTGTGAAAAATCAAGACAGGAGGCATGGGGTAATTGGAGCCTATATAAGACAACTCCCCAAATATCGGGACTGTCCCTATAAAATGAGGACATCCGGTCACCCTAACTGCAACCAATACATTTTGCCTATCTGTGGGATTGAAACTATGAAAATCACTGGTTCACCCCCCCTCCCCCGTTTCCATCTAAAATATAAATTAGACTTCAGTAAAAAATCTGGGCTGAGTTTTCCTGTAAAGAAACCAAAATATTTCAGGACTAGTTACTAAATGTTTGCTACGCTCAAAACTGAAACTATTCAGCCGGCTTGATGCCACACTTGTGCTCAGCACATATCCAATCCCTACCCTAGGCTTTAACGGTCATTGGGCTGCAGTTTAAATGGTCATTGGGCTGCATAAACTCCAGCATCCTGGCTAATAACTACTACTTGCTGTACGAATACTGGTCCAGTGAAGTCCAGCACAACACAACTATTTTGCTGATATTCAAAGGCAAGGGATTGGGAAAGGAAGTTTCCCCATGATAAAAAATGACATTAAATATGATGTTGATGTTACGATAGAAAAACAACTCCAAACACTCATTTAAAAAAAAAAAAAAAAAGGTCAAAATCAAAGTTAAAGCTGAATGAGAGCGTAGCTTCCTCCACGCTCCAGGACAACAGCCAGTAATGCTCCCCATTGGGCCAGGATACTAGGTGGCACAGTTTCACATTCCGGTATGAATTTTCTTGCTGATATATTTTATCACGGGAAGCAGAGTCAATAAAAACCCTAGCCAGCTTTTGCCCAGACCCTCAGATAATTGAATTTTCTGTGCTTACCGTGGCCTTGTTTGGGCTTCCACCATGTATACTGAATGTGTCCCTTAATGATCTTTTATAATCTATAGTTTTGTATTTTTCCAATGGCTCATGGATGCTTGGTGCCTTTGTGACTTTTCAGGAAACCATATGGTGGTCTGAGATCCTCAGCTTTGTATCCACTCTTGTGTGTGTTTAGTGTTACAGCCCCCAAGGGGTTGGAGGAAAAGGGAATAACATGAAATGAGATTTATTGATTGAATATTGCATGCACTGGGCTAAGAACTTCCACAAAACAGTCCCTCAACTAAGCAGAATGCAACCCGAGAGGAGCGAAAGTCTATGGTGTAATGTTCCAAGGACAGGACTTGAACTCTCAGGCTTTGAGGTGGTACTTGGGTTCAAGGTCTACATGAGAAGAATAGCTTGTATCGGAATACAGACCTTATTTACAATTGTATGTTTTAAGTGGGTTTCATCTTGACACACTTTAAAATAACTTTTCTCTATCAAGATGAAGATTCCAGAAGATAAGCCGTGTGATTTATAGCTCAGTTCCAAAATCAAATTAATACCAAAAAACACCCAATCATTATAAAATCTCAGAAGTCTCAAAAAGTGGCTGTACATTTTATTATAAATCCCAGCTAAAGAATTTTCCCAAAGTCAATCAGATCTATAATTTGAATGGTTAAGTAGCTAAATACTGAAAGCAAATTATTGTCTGTTTGAACCACAACCTCAGAACCAGTGACAAAGCTTCCTCATTGAACTGAATTCTAATGTGGTATCTAACTCTTTCTTTGCATGCCCCTAAGAGATACTATAATACAGACTTTAACAGAACATTTTTAAGGAGCTGAAGTTTGGCCACTCTTATTCACCAGGAAGACAAGTCTCTCAGGACTTTTAAACTCAGAACTCTAACGGATAACTTTGAGACAATAACCTTACTATTTTGGAACTGATCTATAAATCACACAGCTTATCTTCTGGAATCTTCATCTTGATAGAGAAAAGTTATTTTAAAGCTCATCTGTCTTTTTATTATTTGTAGTACAGGAATCCGTAGAGATTCCACCTGGGATCTGGGCTTCATCGTGCCAGGTGCTATACGGACAAGTAAGAGACAGTCTCTGCTCAAAGAGTTTATTATCTAATTAGACAACATGGGCACAGAGTGGGACAAAGGAAACATTATCCCCATTTTACAGAAAGGGGAATGAGGCATGGAGAGTTTAAGGGTTTGATTCCGTGGGATTCGTTACAAGAGATGTCTGGATATCCGTAAATACTGTAATTAATATGACTGTGCCAATAGATGACTCAAGAATATGTATGGTTCTTGGGTTTTGTAAGGCTGAAAACTTCTTGTGTGTGCACGGCAAATGGCTTCCTTTGCTCAGCTCTTTACATCAGCTATTAACAGGAATCTTTCCATTGACTTCAATGGGCTTTAAGTGTCTTGCCCAGGGTCACACAGGAAATCTGTAGCAAAGCTGGGGATTGAACCTAGATCTCACATGCCATTCTGCTTTTGATACATGAAACATCAACTGAAGTACATAACATTTCTACCAACTCCTCCTTCTCAGATCTCCTCCACACCCACCAGCTTGCGATAATTTTCACCTTCCACTCCACTGCACTAATATCTTAATTCATAACAGCCCCCATCATGGTCAGAGCTAGACTGTTGGCTCTACTGGTGCAGGAAATCGGTTACTTGCTCGGCAAAACTCTTTGCTAGTGCTGAGGCTGCTTGTAGAGCTATATCATTGTAATAAGAATGAATCTTTCAAAATATTTGGAACTGTGGTAATTCACGTTTTCACCACTAGATGACACATTATGATTGTGTTATTATTTTTGTAGCTCACAACTGTTGTAAGTTTGGTCCATAGGAATAGCAAGAGGATACATGCTATCTGAGCTGGAGGGAGCTTAGTTTAGAAAAATTGCTTGGGAAAATGAATTTTATAGGGACAGAAGAGAGACTTGTAAAATAATATGCATAATAATCTTTCCCCTTCTTTAATTTTGGTATGTCTCTCAGAATCACACATCGGCCACCTTCCTTTTTCACTCTTTATTCCTGAATAAGTTCTTTTCTCTTTTCCTTTAAAGGTACAAAGTTAAACTTTTTAAAAAGGTACCAATAGCATTTCCCCCATTTGGACTAAACATAGTCCAAATTAAATAGATGGATTAGTGGATTAAGCAGCAAGTTAAAAATACCTAGACCCAACGATTATTTCTTATTTCTATTAAAGGAGCACCAGAAGAACCCAGCTGAGAATCAGTGTGCCCCACTGCACAAGGGATGGTACAAACACAATGCACAGTCCCTACCTTGGATTACTCCCAGTCTAAGATGGGTCCAGTTCTCACATCACCAGTATTGCCAGCCGAGGATGTATTCTCACTTAGGGTGAACAGTGTTCATTTTTGGCTGATCTGGACACACGCCAGTTTGGTGTATTAACCCAAAGTTTGTAAAGTTCTTTGGCATCCTGTGGGCAGAAAGGCCCTTTGTAAATATGTGGTTGTATAATTATTATACATTAGGCACCTTTATAATTTCTGTAATTCGAGTGGGGCTTTTTTTGGCATATGGGGATAGTTTCCACCCTTCTTTAAGGCATACATAGTGCAAAGTAGTCTTAAAGTCAGCATAACAGGCTACCAAGGCATTACCCTAAAATGATATTGGTGGGGAAAAAAAAACAAAGCCAGCCATCCGGGTAACAGAGGAAACCAGAAGAAAGGTAAAGAATTTGTAGGCTCATTGTCAGATTTTCAGGTTTCAGAGGAACAGCCGTGTTAGTCTGTATTCGCAAAAAGAAAAGGAGTACTTGTGGCACCTTAGAGATTTTCAGTACTCCCAATCGGGGCCAGATGATCAAAAGTGCTCAAGCTTCCATCTAGGCACCAAAATAAATGACCTACCACCCAGCACAGAGGGTGCTGAATTCTTGTGAAAAATCTGTCCGAAGTGTCACCATGGGAGTTACTGGGTGATGAGTACTTTTAAAAATATGACCCTGACCTCCTTCTTCATTCAAAAAGCTTTGAAAAGAGATGGAATCCCCCCTCCCACACACACACACAGGCCCAAACAGAACTTTAAGTAATTTTTTCCCTCTAGCAATCACCAGAAAAAGTGAAATACTTTTCTCCTTGCTTGGTGACTTCTTCTATATATCTATTAAAGGATCAAACCAAAAATAAAATCTTTGGGAGATTAGTTCTTTCATTGGTGAGAGAGACACGCTCGTCTCTCTCGCAGACAGAAGTTGGTCCAATAAAGGTATTACTTCATGTACCTTGTCTCTCTAATATCCTGGGACCAACACAGCTGCAGCTACACTGAATAGTACTTTCATGATATTCTAAATGCCAGTTTGGGAGAGAACAGGACAAGACAACTTACCTCCTTTTTCTATTAGCTTGGTAGGTTGAGAATGACTCTGGCTTAGTCTACACCAGCAGTTCTCAACCAGGGGGTCCACAGCCACCTAGGGGGCCCTGAGCCCTTTCAGAGGGGCTGCGGGACCCCTCAGCTAGAACCCAATAGAAAGAAGAAAAGTTAAAACGATCCCCACTATATTTAGACTATCTCAAGATATCTCAGAGGAATTTATGGAAAGAGAACACTGGGCTGGAGAGCATTTAAAAGGTTGAAAGGCATGAAGGAGAGAAATCTTCCACTGAGGCAGAGAGAGTGATCTGACTCTAACCAGTGCAATTTCCTGTCTGCATGGGAAATGGACCCACATGAATTAATAAATGAAAGAAAACAAAAATGATCAATGCATGCATCATCCACCAGCCAAGCATAAAGAAGGCAGTAATGGAAAACTTTAAACAAGATTTACCCCAGTGGCTATGAATGACACCTAAAGTGAAGGTTTCAGAGTCGCAGCCGTGTTAGTCTGTATCCGCAAAAAGAACAGGAGTACTTGTGGCACCTTAGAGACTAACAAATTTATTAGAGCATAAGCTTTCGTGGGCTACAGCCCACTTCATCAGATGCATAGAATGGAACATATAGTAAGATTATATATATAGATATAATATACACACACATATACACACACACACGCCACACAATAAATAATTGGTCGAGGAAAAGATATTCCAAAATAAATTCCACTTGGAAAGCACAGCTTCCCTCTGCAATCAATCTGTTGTTACTATTTTTCTGTTTTAACGTGATTTGTCCATTTAAGAGCTCTTTTCAATTTATAGTTATTGAGCTTATGAAAAACCATTCAAAATCTTAACCATTCACACAAATGGTGCACACTAAAGGGGATTAGTTTCAGCACGCCACGTCTGTCTGGAACACCAGACACCACCCAGAACAGGGATGGTGCAAGCCATGCCGGAGATGAAAGACTGACCACAGTTAGGGTACTAGCTAGAGACTTGGGTTCCACCACAGGATTCCTGTGTGACCTGGGAAAAGTCACTTAGTTCCTCACCTGTACAATAAGTATAATGGCACTTTTCTGCCTTAGAAGGGTTTTGTGAGGGTAAATACATTTAAGATTGTGGGGTGAGCAGATACTGTGGTAACAGTGGCCAGTAGACGTTCTGTTATTGACTCCAGTGTGATCAGGATTTCACCCAAGTGTCAATTGCCCCACATCTTCTACTCCTCCCTCAAATACCTGATTCACAGCAGACCCCACCAACTGAGAGAGTTTAATAGTTGGAGCTCTTCTCTCACCCAACCCATTGATCTCGACCTGAGACATGCCTACATACAGGCCTCACATGTCTGAAGAAGGACAATCACACATTCCCATACATTGGGTTCGAAACACCTGCATCATTTCATCCCTCCCACAACAGTAACAAACAGTAATGCCAGTTCTGTGCAACGGTGGACAAGCAACTGCAGCCAGTGAGCCCAAAGGAAAGATTTGGTTTGATGAAAGATTTCCACAGAGGGTGCTGTATGTCTGACACCCTGGTATATTACCACTGCTGTCACACTGTCTCTCCCTCGTCTGCAATGAGCACGCTGGGCTCGAGCTGGATGAATAATTTTTTTTTTCCAGTTCAGTGGCCGAACTGAAACAGCTAGAAAAAATTGTTTTGGGCCAAATGAGACGTCCCCCACTTCCCAAAACTGTTTGTTGTTGTTTTGTTTTCAGGTGGGATTGCCCCCCCACACTTTTTTTTTTTTTTTAGTTTTTAAACAACACTCTAGCTAAAGTTCAAAATGAAAAGTCAAGATGCTTCAAGTTCTTCAAAATATTTTCTTCATTTTTTTTTGTTTTAGCAGAAAAACTGTTTGCTGAATTTGATCTGAAACTGTTTTTCAGGGGCAAATAAACTGTTTTTCCAAAACAATTTGCCCAGCGCTACACTGGGTCAGATTCTCAGCTGGTGTAAACTAACATAGCTCTATTAACGCAGTGGCCGAGGATCTGGCCCAGCATCTGTAAAGCTCCCATTGATTTCAGTGTAACCAGGGTCTTATCCACTGTTTCATTTTAGTGCCTTAAGTCATTCATTAGCTGCTTACAGGAAATGAAGCTGCCAAGGGGATTTGTTTAATTTATTATGGAGAGGCAGGATTGGGGGGGAAAAATCTGTAAGAGACAGTCTATATTGTACTACAAAAGGAAGTAAAATGAAAGAAGTCAAAATATCATTAGCCCGTCCCTTCTCTCCTCTCAGCTTTATCTAGGTTATAAAGTGCTGTGTTAATGTCCATATGTTCACAAACATTAAATACAGACACAACTATTCTCCAGAGTTTTGAAGAAGATGCAGTTGAGCCCAAAGGCTTCTAGGAGGACTAATTCAAATGTTTAACAAGAGTAGAATCTAGTTTATGGGGTTATCAGCTAATTAATTTTATTGGGCCAAATCTTGAAGGCCTCCATGTTTACTCAGTCCTTAGTCACTGAATAAGGCCCCAGAGGTGTGACTGAGAGCAGAAGTTTAGCCCAAGATTATCCTTGAGAAATCTTGTAGACCGACTGCCCCATCAATCATACCAAATGGAAACATTCAAGAATCTTTCCAATGAGACTAGAACCAGGCCTTTGCAACGTGGGCTTGTATAATGCTTGAGGAGAATGCTCCTGCCTCACTCCCACAGCATAAATCCATTCCCTTCAATACAAATAGCACTGGGTCCCCAGTTAGGCTCTCTATTAAATGCATTTAAAAGAGATGTAATGAGAAATCCTTTATGTTAACCACGGTGACGCGCTAAAATGTTGTCAGAGGCTCAAGATTCCCAGCAACTGTGTGAAAGATGAAGCTAAGACAAGACATATCTGAGGCAACATTAAGCTATTCATCTTCAAAGCAGGAGACACTGTTCTGGTGACAAAATTCTGTTCCAATGACTCACCGGGTGACTAATGCTGTTGTGGCAGTAGTGTGTGACAGTCGCTAACTATGCTGATGTGTTGCCTTCCGAAAGGCTTGGGAACAGATCCACTGTGTGATTTAGCCGATCAGCCAGCAGCCTAACAAGTATAGTTTGTTAAAACATTCTGTGCTTTTGTGAGAAAGTTGGCTTCTGATTCAGGGACACACCACATTTTGTTTAACTCTTATCTCAAGGTTAATTGCATATTTGATGCTCCCATCCTGCCAAGTACTGAGCTCCAGCTGACCCTCAACTTCCACAATTTCAGTGGCCTTGAAGATGCCCAGCAACCCATAGGAGTCTGCTTTGACCGACAAGGATTCCTGTTAGCATATGCTGGAAGGTTAGTTCCCCGAGTATCAGGTTTAGAATATCCAGATGCCCAGGACATGGTGTCAAGTTGTAGAAGGATCAGCTCAAGGAAGGGGACACCATTCATTGTGTTTACATTTTTCAGATGAAACTTTTAAAAAAGGAAGTCAGGTCTTTTATCTATGGACGTATGAAGTTCTCATGGTACTTTTTCCCCTGGCACTTTGGCATTCTTGGACTAAAGGTTTTTCCTCGCTGTGCAATGTTCTGCTTTGTATTGATTAATTACTGCCCTCTAGCCCAAAGGTGATTGCATTTCAGTGGCTTTGTATGTAGAGAGTTTGTGAGGTTCTTTGGGATTATGTGGGATGGAATAGATATAATCATACCTGACATGGCCAGCTGGCAGATGTTAGGACCCTCTGTCGAGGAGTTGAACTACTCCACTGTCCCATCCCAACACCAGACCTGGTGGGTTCCACTACCTCTCACCCAGGAGTACAAAAAACCTGAGTGTCATACTTGGATGACTTATCAGGAGAGGCTGAGGGAACTGGGATTGTTTAGTCTGCAGAAGAGAAGAATGAGGGGGGATTTGATAGCTGCTTTCAACTACCTGAGAGGTGGTTCCAGAGAGGATGGTTCTAGACTATTCTCAGTGGTAGAAGAGGACAGGACAAGGAGTAATGGTCTCAAGTTGCAGTGGGGGAGGTTTAGGTTGGATATTAGGAAAAACTTTTTCACTAGGAGGGTGGTGAAACACTGGAATGGGTTACCTAGGGAGGTGGTAGAATCTCCTTCCTTAGAAGTTTTTAAGGTCAGGCTTGACAAAGCCCTGGCTGGGATGATTTAATTGGGGATTAGTCCTGCTTTGAGCAGGGGGTTGGACTAGATGACCTCCTGAGGTCCCTTCCAACCCTGATATTCTATGATTCTATGATACAAAAGAGCTAGAGGAAGGGACAGGAGAAAATCACTAGAAACAGTAGGCTCAGGGAGAGTGCAGGATTAAGTCTCCAGACCAGGTCCTCAGCCCCTCTTAAGTCCCCATTATGCCTAACAGAGGAATATTGAACTGGAGTAGGCCATGCTGGTCCTAGCACATGGGGTGTTACTGGACAAGGGGCCAAGTAGGGTAGGGGTGGGGCTGCAATGCACTCCAATGGACCTGACTTGAGAGTAGAGTGGCCCCTTGGAAACTTTTATCCACACTGGAAGGTAGAGCAGCCCAAGACTGTTTTAACTTGTGCTGGGAGCCCATTCAGACTCTGGAAGAGGCTAGGAAGATGGCACAGAGCCATCTAAGTTGCTCTCCTCTTCCAGAAGGCTGATTCATGCTTCCCATTGACTTCAAATGGCATTAGAGTGGGCCTCTGGTGCACAGTGTGCTGCATCTGGGGGATCTGGTCCTGTAAGTACAATCATGGCTCAGGGCTTTGTGGCCTACGTTAAGGATAAAGGCAAAGAACAGACAGCTTGGACTATATCCCATTGGGGGCGCACTGTGTCTGCAGCAGTGCAGGGCTCACACTCATTAATCAAAGATTTTATTCCTCTTTCCCAGCACCTTGTCCTAGTGGGGAGGCTGTGTGGTCAATGATCCTGAGAGGCTGCCCATTGGACCTTTAACTGCAGGTAGGGACGTTCAAGCCAGACAACTCAAAGAGCAGAGACAAGACAAAAGACACTCCACTGGCCCGCCAGGGTGAGGGAGCTGAGCTATACACCAACAACTTCGCCTCATAAAGAGCTCAACTATGGGAACACACCAAGGGAGCCATTCCGGCACACAGCTTGATAGACAGGGATGGCAGAGCCTTGTTGGTGCCCTTAGGGATGTCTGATGGTGCAGGAAAGATTCAGATTGTATGTACACAAATACATATTTCAGTTTTAAGATCTGAAATAGCTAACACTCAACCATTTACACTCTGCAGGTGTGGTAGTTCTCCACACCGAGTTATTTGGTTTCTATATCTGAATTAAATATGCAATTCAAAACTTAATTGAAAGTGTTACCTTTAAAATGATCCAATAAAATCAAATGATATTTTGTATCAAATGCTGTCTTCATATGAAGCAAAAATCAATAAGAAAGAAAAGCCTGAATCTCTAATTGCAGAAAGATCAATAAGCTACTGGAGCACAGCTGTTTCTGAATGATAAAAGCAGGTTTATAGCAGGAATGGAATTATTTATCAAGCAAGCTGCATACAAGATGTGATTGAAGCTGAGACCCCATATATTTAAAACTTTGCAAAGTGATGCTAACATTAATAGTGTCTGATCATAGCAGGTGAAGGTACTTTTGGAAGTGACTGAATTACTTTCTTTTCAAAAGACAACTAATGGAAATTTTCTCTTACGGCTTGGTTGGACTAGTTTCTTAACCACTGTTTCTTATCTCATTATAAAGGCAACAGGGTTTAAATTGATTAAAAAACCCAGGTGAATATTGATGGCTAGGCATGCGGAGGTGTACGAGCTTGGCACAAAGAACAAATGTAAGCATGAACATGTGTTTTCAAGAGTACATCATAATGTTACAGTCCATGAATAGAACTGCTTACTCATCTATTCAACAATATAGTAACACAAAACCCTAGAGAGTGCCACCCTCAAAACCTCTGTTTAAGAGAGGGCTGACAGTATTCTTCACACATCTGGTCCGAAACCCTTGTTGCCATAAACAATTAAGCAGCTCCGAGGGAAGGCTGCATTTCTAGTCATGGGTACCGTGGTTCATATGTGTATGAAAAAATATCTACATATTTTAGTCAAAAGGAGGAAAATCTCACCTAATTATGAAGTAAGCACTTGGAGAAGGAAGATTTCCTTTCCACAGTTGATGAGAAGTTTAAAGAATGAAGACTGATGAGTAAAGTGTTTCACCACCAAGGAAAGTAGGGTGGAATGTAGGGAAGAAAGGCTGCATTTGAGTTATGTCCCGGAAAGATGAACCCTGCAGGAAAAACAAAACAAATAGTGGACCCACGACATCCATCTTATTTGAGGAATAGGAGTGTCCAGCATTGAACAAGCTTACAACACAAAGGCAACCCAGTCAAGCAGCACTCGCAAAGAGCTTTCACTGACCAAAAGAAAGGGGTGAGAGAAGAGGCAAAGTTTGAAGCATTCGTCAAAGGCTATGGTGTTGCACACGGAATCTAACAGGCAGATAGTTGCTTCTCTTGCTAGAAGCAATGAGACATATTTTCCACATTGCTCATTGTTGAACATGTTCTTGCAAAGACTGCATTGTGGTAATAGCTATTATGCAACACAGATCTACAGTAGGACTCAGTTCGGAAGGCTCTGAAGCAACTCCTAGGAGATGATGAACACCTTCAATTCCTATTTATTTCAATGGTTGCTTCAGATCAGTCTCGTCTGGTCCTTCCTTGATCACAGATTAGGCACCACCCAAAAAATTAAAATAAAACCCAGATAAAGATTGTGTTGAAAGAGTGTAACTCTTGAAAGGGATTACAATCATAAAAACGATCAATTTAGGAATTAGGGCGTTAGCCACAGCGTCCCACTCAAATTGCGGCACCTTTCTAAAATTCCCACTCCCAGTTTCAATTGGATATGGTATTCTTTATTCCCTGTCTCAGCTGCCAGGAAATATTATTGTGCACCACTAAAGAGCTATCGCAGAACCCACAGCCGGCTGCATCAGTGCAGTGATTCTGTGCAAAGTTTGTAAATCACTTCATGATCAAGTCCTCGGCAGATAAAAGGCAATATAGAAAGCTCATCATCACAGGGCCCTGTTCTTTCCTAAGCAGAACAGAAGTATCTCCCATTGCAGTTGCATCATATGGGACAGAATTAGACCCATTATTATTATTATTGATTTAGGTTAAATTAAAACATTTGGGAAAAAACGTTAATTGGATTTTTTTTTTGTGCTAATACAAATCCCTATAGCAAATCCAGAGTCTAACTTGAATTCTGAACCAAAAAGTTATACTCCTGTTTTCTTTTGATTTTTAACACGTACAAGTTATG
Source organism: Lepidochelys kempii (assembly GCF_965140285.1). Lineage (NCBI taxonomy): Eukaryota > Metazoa > Chordata > Testudines > Cheloniidae > Lepidochelys > Lepidochelys kempii. Next base: position 95,720,993 of record NC_136388.1, on the reverse strand, counting down.
TGGAAAGATAAATTATTTAAAATAGGTCAGTCCTCTGTCCAACTAGTTATTTATAAAAATTGTAATTTATATTTTTTACATTGAAAACAAGTCTGTACTCCCATAGATTTCTCAATTATTAAACTTGTCAGGTTATTAAAATGTAAGTAACCAATACTTTTATATTTATATATATATATATATATATATATATAAATATAAAAGTATTGGTTACTTACATTTACAATATATATATATAGCATAATTAGATACCAAGTGTTTCATAATTAATTAGAGATATTTAATTGCAAATGAAAAGTATAACATTCTCTTGAGACCATCAACTTCAAAATTTGTTTACAACTATTAAATGGAATTTAAAAATTCTGGCTCCAAACCCCAAGAAACCACCTCACTTTTTATTTAAATGAAATTTTTATGGCTTTAAAATCCAATTTAAATATTCATGACAAGTATGCTTCTTATTTGGGGAGAAATGCATACATTAGAAAGCAAACTGATTAAATTCAATGTGGTTTTAATAGAAACAGGTAAACACTTGACTAGTGGCCAGTAAGAATGTGTTTTAATTTACATTAAAACCACCTCTTCTGTTTGAACTCAAGGTCTAGCTCACTTAGTCTTCTGTTCCTTGACATAAATAATTTCAGTATTATTATTCCATTCCTAATGACATTCAGCAGACTCTTATCACATATTCCCAGACAGGATTTGTAACTTTTTTTTTTTTAAGTTTTTTTTTTTTAAAGTTAAATGCAAAATAGCCAGGCAGAGACAATTTTTTTTGCAGATAGTATTTCATTTTTAAATATTTGCAACTTAAATTTTCAGTAATTGCTAATCCGGTTCTTGCTTCTCATATACCTTTATTTACAGCTATTGGAAAGAGTCTAGTGTAGCTGTGATGAGACATGTCCACATCCTGTTAAGAAGAAAACTAATGAGCTCCTCTGGGCTCAACAAGTGCTAAATAGGCACACTCACCGAACCTGCTCCACTTGGAAAAAGCAAGCTTAAAAGGGAGACTAGGTTGAAGGAAGGATCAGCAACCAGGAGGCAAGCTGCTGTGACTCACAGTTAGCTGACTCTGACCACAGGGTTGCTGGGAGGAAGAAAGCATGTGAAATGCCACCAGCCACAAGGGCTCACCAGAACAGACACAAGCCAGTCGCTGCAGGTAGGTGTTGAAAATAAATCGTACCCCAGGGTTTAGCCATATCTAACTACTATAAACAAGCCAGAAGTCTATAGATTCTCTTCAAGGAAAACTCAGACTGTTCATCTAATTAATTGGAAAGTCTCATACCTGTGAATCCTGACTTACTGGAGTCAGTTTCCCAAAGAGGAAAAGGACTTCACTCAAGTGTCTTCCCCTTCTGATTTATCCAGCCTCCTCATTGCAAAGTGGGCAGGTTACCGATCCGAGTGAAAGTGGATCCTGAGCTGTAGCCTAAATCCCCAGCCGGGCCAGCTAGCACAGGGTTAAAGCACCACTAAACTTGGGTGAGAGGGTTTTGTGTGTGGACAAGAGCAGGGGATTGGTCAATACCCAAATAAGAGCCCAGGGCTAACTTTGCAATGAAGACATACCCTCATAGGCTGTGCTTAACAACTGCTACTGCAGAAAGAACACTGGAGTGGCCTTTTTGTAACATTTGGAGGGAACAGAATAAGGATGGCCAACTTCTGCTCCATGCTCCCACTACTCAGCGTGGATTTTTCTGAGCACAGTGTCAGACACAATTTGGGCCACTGTTAGGGTTGCCAACTTTCTAATCGCACAAAACCTAAACCCTTCCCCGAGACCCCACCCCTGCCCCGCCTCTTCTCCAAGGACTTGCCCCTTGCTCACTCCATCCCCTCTCTCTCTGTCACTCGCCGTCCCCACTCTCATTCACTTTCACTGGGCTGGGCAGGGGATTGCTGTGCTGGAGGGGGTGAGGGCTCTGGCTGGCAGGGCAGGCTCTGGGGTGGGCCTGGGGATGAGGGTGCAGGAGGGGGCTCCAGGCTAGGGCCAAAGGGTTTGGAGCATAGTAGAGGGCTCAGGGCTGGGGCAGGGGGCTGCAGTACTGGAAGGGGCGTGGGCTCTGGGAAGGAGTTTGGGTGCAGAAGGGGGTGCACGGTGGGGCAGCAGGTTGGGGTGCAGGAGGAAGTGTGGGCTCCAGGAGGGAGTTAGAGTGCAGGAGGGGGTTCTGACCTAGAGCAGACCAGGAGCTGGGGTGCGGGAAGGGGTTCAGGGTGTGGGCTCCGGCCGGGAGGTGCTTACCTCAGGTGGCTCCCAGAAGCAGCCAGCATGTCCGGCCCCTAGGCAGAGGGACAAGGGGGCTCCACGTGCTGCTCATGCCTGCAGGTGCCATCCCCACATCTCCCACTGACCGCAGATCCTGCCAATGGGAGTTGCGGAGCTGGCACTGGGGGAAGGGCAGTATGCGGAATCCCTGAGGCACCCCTGGGCCTAGGAGCTGGACATGCTGGCCACTTCCAGGAGCTGTGCAGAGCCAGGGCCGGCAGGGAGCCTGCCTTATCTCTGCTGTGCCACCATCTGGACTTTTAGCAGCCCCATCAACAGTGCTGACTGAAGCCGCCAGGGTCCCTTTTCGACCGGGCATTCTGGCCTGGCAGCCCCGGCCACAGTTTGAGATTACACATGTGCAATATTTAAACTCAGCATTTACACAGAGTAACATGTGGTACATCGGGGGACTGTTTTGTGCTGCCTTGTCCTTATAAAGGGTAAGCACTACGAGCACCCAGGAAGTCAAACAGCACCCAAGGCAGTTTCAGTTGGACTATGTTTAAGTTCCACTAAAAGGTCAGAGTTATCAACATCCTCTCTTTTCACTGTTCCCTGCAAGTAGTCCCTCCTGCTCCACATAGCTTGAGCTCTCACCCTTTTGCCCAGTGTACACTTTTCCAACAAGTATGTACCATTAGGCTTTTCACAGCTGTTCTTGCAAAAAAAGAGTAGCTCTTGCCAACATCAGTGCCTTAATATGAATCCAGAAGCTTAACTGTCAATGCACATTTAATAAAAATCTTGCCCTTATACTTTAAAATTTCTTTGCACTGGCCAATATCAGTTAAACAAGTGCTAGACAGCACTTGAGAGCTGGAACGATGCAAAGGAAGCGTCACTAAATGGTCATGGGGCTTGCTGAAGGTTGCATTGGGAGGGAGGTTCTAAAAAACCCCTCCAATGTTGAGCTAATTCATGTGAGCTGTGGCTCAGTATCCAAACTTTTGGGAACTCAACTGAACTCAAACTCCAAACTTTTGGCAGTTCACCCATCACTAGTTTGGATATTCACCATGGGTCAAATGATTAGGGGGCTGGAGCACATGACTTATGAGGAGAGGCTGAGGGAACTGGGATTGTTTAGTCTGCAGAAGAGAAGAATGAGGGGGGATTTGATAGCTGCTTTCAACTACCTGAGAGGTGGTTCCAAAGAGGATGGTTCTAGACTATTCTCAGTGGTAGAAGATGACAGGACAAGGAGTAATGGTCTCAAGTTGCAGTTTAGGTTGGATATTAGGAAAAACTTTTTACAAGAGATCTACTGTCTGGAACTGGATAGATTTATTCTTTAATTTTATCTATAATTAGAAACACCACTACTTTTATCTTTCCATAATAGCTCACATACTTTCCTGCTAATGGAAAAAATAATAAAGCCAATTACTGGCAATTAAGAGTCATCTAGTGATAGTTACTAAACTTTCCATTTTATTTAGAAAATGAATGTAAATTTATATAGCTAATTATTTTTAAGGATTTATAATCACCATGGACTCCAGGTGCCTAATTGGCATGTTGTTTCATAAAAGACTAAAACTCCAGAAGGTTTTAGTATGGGAAAAATGTCCCTCAGAGGCATCGTTTCCATTGGACCAAGCACATGTAGCTTTCATATCAATACTGAGCAAAGATGATAGATGAGGTTGCAAGAGGACAAATAGTTGTCAATGATATGTATAGATTTCACAACTATTCGTTCCAAGCTAACTTCCAAAACTTTACCATGCAAAGCAAAAAAAAAAAGAGAGCCCAAAACAACCTGTTTTGACTTTGGGCAGGACTTCATATGCACCGGTCAGGAGACAGAGTCAGAATGAGGAGCTTGATCAGCACTTTGAAGAAAATCCTGTAGTGTTCTAGGAGAGAATGCAAGGCTGCAAATGCAGAGAGTTGGGGCTGGTAGGAGGTACTGGCACGTGAGGAGTCCACATTCCCCTATTCTCCATGGAGCAGAGCTCCATGTTGGCTCACTGTGCTGAAATACGCAAGTGGGTATACTGAGAGCATGTGTGGCTACTGCTTGTGGGCAGTGACAGTGAGGCGCTATCAGATAGATTAGTCAACTGGAGTCCTGCATAGACACATTGGAGGCCGCTAGTACATCACTCCATCCTCATGCTCCTACATCTGTTTTAGGGATCTGCCTCTTTGGTCTTTTATCCCTAATCTGGCCCGCTACTGAGTCATTGGATTTAAAACTACCAGATATAGGCGGCTCTTTTCCAGCAATCCAGCTCTGCTCAGGACTAATGGTATCATTAGATTGAAGTACTACATTTGGAAAGAAGAACTAGATCTGAAGTGTGCGGTGTGAAAGAGATGTACAGGTGTCCTATGTGTCAGCGATTCAGCAAATAGCTTCTTTTATTGGACACCAACCCATGTAACTTATAGTTGTTCTTTTTACGATCACAAAAGTATTGGCAAAAGCGATGGTTTTTTTACAACACCTGTTTGATTTGTGGGCTTAGCTACATGTTAACCAAGAACTCTGTCCACATGCAAGTTCACAACACTTTAAATCTTTTGTTTCTGGATATGAAGCAAGTTTCCAATATAAAAAGACCTTGGCAAAATTGCGGAACACATCCATAAATAGGCCATCATAAAAAGCTATTAAGCTAGAATTTTTTAAAATGGTTTTTCAGTTACTTTAAGACAAATTAAACTTCAGGTTTGTTATTAAAATATCAATTTCCCCCCCTTCCATCTGCCTAATGTTCTTTGATTAAATACTGAAGCTTGATTGTGCTTTTATCTAGCATGTTAATACATTGCATTTCACATTTATACTAAAATTTACTTTCAATAAAATTCCTTTAAACACCTACATCTCCCCAACTTTGGAAACTGAGTAGGCACCATAATTGGTTCTCTCAGGACATTGTCAGACATGACTAATTTTCTGTAGGTAGAGCTCTGCACACTTCTCTGCAATGGTAATTGTAAAGGAAAACAGGAAGTTGTAGATCCAAACCAGATGGGAATGATAAGCACATAACTTAATCAGTACTAGTTGTTTTGTTTCATGCACTGTAAGAAAAAAAAATCTTGTTAATGGGATGGGATGTGTCTTTCAGAAGCAAGATGAAGAGTTATAGTTGTAGATGATGGGCAGACACAGTCAGCAGGTCCATAGACCAGCACATGACAGGAAATAATGAGGCTGTCTCTCACCTCACACAGGTGTAAGTCAGGAGTAACTGCCTTGTTTTCAACAGTACTACATCTGTGTAAAGCTTACAGTGAGCGGCTAAATCAGGCCTGACGTCTTTTCCAGTTCACACAGCCACTCTCAGGGTGCAATATACAAGCAAGCAGAGACAACATTGGGTCGCCTGTCTTCACTTGCACACATCACAGAGCACTAGTGTAACCTATGCCCGCTTGGTGCGGTGCTCTGTCCCCCTCCAGTGGCACCTAGCCCAGCTAGAGATTGAGGAGTCTCCTACAGCTTGAGCTAAGAGCCATGTGGCTTTTAGCTCACGCAATAGAGGCTCATACATTAGCTTCTGACACGGTCTCCCACAGTATTCTTGTCAGCAAGTTAAGGAAGTATGGGCTGGATGAATGCACTATAAGGTGGGTAGAAAGCTGGCTAGATTGTCAGGCTCAACGGGTAGTGATCAATGGCTCCATGTCTAGTTGGCAGCCGGTGTCAAGTGGAGTGCCCCAAGGGTCGGTCCTGGGGCCTGTTTTGTTCAATATCTTCATAAATGATCTGGAGGATGGCGTGGATTGCACTCTCAGCAAATTTGCGGATGATACTAAACGGGGAGGAGTGGTAGATACGCTGGAGGGGAGGGATAGGATACAGAAGGACCTAGACAAATTGGAGGATTGGGCCAAAAGAAATCTGATGAGGTTCAATAAGGATAAGTGCACGGTCCTACACTTAGGACGGAAGAATCCAATGCACCGCTACAGACTAGGGGCCGAATGGCTAGGCAGCAGTTCTGCGGAAAAGGACCTAGGGGTGACAGTGGATGAGAAGCTGGATATGAGTCAGCAGTGTGTCCTTGTTGCCAAGAAGGCCAATGGCATTTTGGGATGTATAAGTAGGGGCATAGCGAGCAGATCGAGGGACGTGATTGTTCCCCTCTATTCGACATTGGTGAGGCCTCATCTGGAGTACTGTGTCCAGTTTTGGGCCCCACACTACAAGAAGGATGTGGATAAATTGGAGAGAGTCCAGCGAAGGGCAACAAAAATGATTAGGGGTCTAGAACACATGACTTATGAGGAGAGGCTGAGGGAGCTGGGATTGTTTAGTCTGCAGAAGAGAAGAATGAGGGGGGATTTGATAGCTGCTTTCAACTACCTGAAAGGGAGTTCTAAAGAGGATGGATCTAGACTGTTCTCAATGGTAGCAGATGACAGAATGAGGAGTAATGGTCTCAAGTTGCAGTGGGGGAGGTTTAGGTTGGATATTAGGAAAAACTTTTTCACTAGGAGGGTGGTGAAACACTGGAATGGGTTACCTAGGGAGGTGGTAGAATCTCCTTCCTTAGAGGTTTTTAAGGTCAGGCTTGATAAAGCCCTGGCTGGGATGATTTAACTGGGAATTGGTCCTGCTTCGAGCAGGGGGTTGGACTAGATGACCTTCTGGGGTCCCTTCCAACCCTGATATTCTATGATTCTATGATTAAGCTTTAGAATTCGCAGCCAACTGGGGTCTGTCGGTGTTACACTAGGGCTATGGAACAGAAGACATTTGCTCCAGCTGGTGTTGGTGGAGATAGACAGAGAGAAAAAGTGCACAGATAACTTTGTCATAGCCTCACTCCAATGCCTGCCATACACCCCACTGAGTGTCTCATTTGCGGTTGCACGTCCAGCGCACAGGCCACAGGATGCAGAGCTCTCTAGTTGGGTACACACAAGAATACAACAAAGCTGCCTCAGGTAGCTTTTTCTTTCTGCACTTCTAGTGCCTTTTGGGAATGCACGTTGGCTGAGCAAGCACACGCTCACACCTGGGTTGCAAACTTTCCTTGTCCCTATGCTGTCCTTGGATGCACACCGAGCTGTCATTGATGAATAGTGGACAATATAAAGTAGTGAAGAATTAAAGAAAGATCATTTAAATCAGGATTTTCACATTTTTCTCTCATAGTGTGGACTGCATCTTAAGACAGAGATGACCTTGCAGACCACCTTCCCTCCTATTTGAACAACATTCCTCTGGCTGCAATAGCAATTGCTTAGAGAGAGAGTAATATTAGGAAAGCATCCAATGTATTTTTAGCTTGCTTTAAAGCTATTTAGCAACTGGAAGCAAGGAGAAGAACCATCACCACATGGCTAATCTGCCTTCCATGGCCCTCCATGAAACTTTGACTGCCCACAGTCCGTAGTTTGGGAATCACGGACTTAAATAATGATTTGTGTTTACCGAGGCATATCTTAACAGATGTGAAGTCAACAGGTTTACTGCAATAAATATCTGAAATGAAACTTGCCAGTGTAGGGTTAAATGTAAGGGACATTCACAATGCATGAATGAGCTAGGCTTAATGAGTCAGTTTAACAATCACTTAATGACCCCATCAATTATTGTGTCAAGTTGGAGTGCCTTCCAAATGTAACATGGCACACTTGTCATGAAGCCAGAATACCCTACAAGGTTTAGCACCTGGCTGGGACCATGCATGCTGACTTTTGAGTGACATGTTCTTACGCTGGGGCTTTTAATGACTTTGTAGGGTCAGATGCAGTTGGGAACAGTGTCTGGAAGAGGCACAGAGAGATTCAGCTCGACTTGAGATCTTGAACACAGGTGGGTTTTTTCTGGAAGCATCTACTACACCTACGTGTGTGTCAGCTCTGCTGTGGGTTTTGCCATTTATATGAATCTTTGTAACAGAAACCCTGTGCCTATTCTGAATTTTAGAAGAGAGGGAAGACTTTCTTACATCTGTGTAAGATGCCCCCCGAACAAGAAAAGAGCACAATCCAGAAATCTAAACCCATGTCTTTTTGGAAGCTGCAACAATGCTTGCTTTATACAAATAATACAAACAAAAAATTCCTTCTGGTGCATAGCTGTAAGTCAGTTGTCTCAGTTGTACCTTCAACTTGGAGCAGGGTGTATGTGTGTGTGGGGAAATCAAGAATATTTATGGGGAAAATGTCTTTTTTGACCTCCATCACCACTCTGCTTCTCAGAGCTTGCAACAGATATAAACACAAAGCAGTCTTAAAATTTCTCTACCGCCTTTCACAAAATGCAGCTCTGAGCCCTATATGATCAGCTTAAAGTTAACAACTAGCATGGGGGGGGGGGAGAGCCTACATATTCATTTCCCCAAAACACACATTTTTAAAAACAGGAACTTTTAAGTTTCCGATCCCAAGGGGTAGAAATATCTAGAGCTTTTGGCTGGCAAGCAGTTTCATAGCTATTGGGTAAAGCCAGTTGTCTGTATGGATACAGAGCTTGATCCAGGGCAGCTGTGGAGCACTGCACACATATGCACAAAGTAAAAAAAAAAAAAACCAAGCAGGACTGAGTGCACAAAAGGACCCGAGCCCAATCTGGCTACTAACTTCTGATTTCTTGTTGGAAGAAGTGAAGCCTAATTGAAAACGCATAGCTAGGTGCTTTACTACATGCTGAAAATTGCATGTATGCCCATTTCATATCTGGCATTCCCATTCTCCACCCATGCCACAACTGTTTTCCCTGTGCTCTGAAAAGCAAGGGAGTGGGGGAGTAAAGTACCTGAGACTTACTTTCACCCTATGCAGAGAACTATGCCAGGTGCTGAAGCTTACGCACACAGGGCATGATCCCGTGATCACTCGAGACAATGGGAGTCTTTCCCTTGACTTCAAGAGGGGCTGGGTCAAACCTACACAGTCTCTCGTCATATATGCAGTGGAGCACAAGATTCTTGCACTCCTTGAGAAACAGAGCGCAAGGATCTGGAGCATCAAGGCCACAGGAATGAGCGATACTCAGGGATGGGCAGAAGCTCCACAAATGGAGACATCAAAATGCATTAGTCATAGCTCGGGAAAGGTCTGAGCAATTTTGGATTCAATACTCTGCACCCCCTGATGTTAGCGTTAAGTGTTTGCCAAGTGGGCGTATTGCAAGGAGATACTCTGGCAGCAGAATTTGGGATCTTCTGCAGAAACTGTAAAACCATGTCAGGGCAATGGAGGGCAATGAGAAGAGAGTTGTAATAATTAATCCTAGAAGTTAACAGTGCCCGAAGGCTTTGGAACTCCCTTGCCTTGTGATATGACAACATCTCCATTTGTCCCTGAGTTAGACTAGATTAAAGACTTAAATGTTCTCTGAAGCATTTAAGTTGGACGAAAAAGAATGTCAGTGTGTAATTATGGTGTCTTGATTGTACAGTGCCTTGAGAGGCTCCTCATGAAAGGTGCTATAAATACACCATTGTCTACAGTCAAGCTCTACAATACAACTGCATTTGCTCCAACCCCTCAGACAGAGACAAACACCTACAAGATCTCTATCAAGCATTCTTACAACTACAATACCCTCCTGCTGAAGTGAAGAAACAGATTGACAGAGCCAGAAGAGTACCCAGAAGTCACCTACTACAGGACAGGCCCAACAAAGAAAATAGCAGAACGCCACTAGCCATCACCTTCAGCCCCAACTAAAACCTCTCCAATGAATCATCAAGGATCTACAACCTATCCTGAAGGACGACCCATCACTCTCACAGATCTTGGGAGACAGGCCAGTCCTTGTCTACTGACAGCCCCCCAACCTGAAGCAAATACTCGCCAGCAACCACACCACAAAATCACTAACCCAAGAACCTATCCTTGGAATAAAGCCCGTTGCTAACTGTGTCCACATATCTATTCAGGGGACACCATCACAGGGCCTAATCACATCAGCAACACCATCAGAGGCTCGCTTATCTGCACATCTACCAATGTGATATGTGCTAGCAATGCCCCTCTGCCATGTACATTGGTCAAACTGGACAGTCTCTATGTAAAATAATAAATTGACACAAATCAGACGTCAAGAATTATAACATTCAAAAACCAGTCAGAGAACACTTCAATCTCTCTGGTCACTCGATCTCAGACCTAAAAGTGGCAATTCTTCAACAAAAAAACCTTCAAAAACAGACTCCAATGAGAGACTGCTGAATTGGAATTAATTTGCAAACTGGATACAATTAACTTAGGCTTGAATAGAGACTGGGAGTGGATGGATCATTACACAAAGGAAAACTATTTCCCCATGTTTATCTCCCCCCCCCCCCGCCACTGTTCCTCAGACGTTCTTGTCAATTGCTGGAAATGGCCCACCTTGATTACCACTACAAAAGGTTTTCTCTCCCCCCCCACCCCCACCCTCCGTACTCTCCTGCTGGTAACAGCTCATCTTAAGTGATCACTCTCCTTACAGTGTGTATGGTAACACCCACTGTTTCATGTTCTCTATGTATATAAATCTCCCCACTGTATTTTCCACTGCATGGCATCCGATGAAGTGAGCTGTAGCTCATGAAAGCTTATGCTCCAATAAATTGGTTAGTCTCTAAGGTGCCGCAAGTCCTCCTTTTCTTTTTGCGAATACAGACGAACACGGCTGCTACTCTTACACTTTACAATACTGTATTATCATAGCTTGTATGGTCACTATATCCTCAGCACATGGGATTGTGATTTTAGCCAGTCTGAAGCAACTTTTGAATGACAAACCTCCAAGGAAAACCCAGCTCACTGTTTAGGTTAATACTGAACTCGTGCCCAAGCATCTATTGCTTGGCCATACTTTGGTGATGGAGGCAATCTCTTTTATTAGACCACCTTGTATTGGTGAAAGGTACAAGCTGTCAAGCAACAGAGAATTCTTCTTCAGGTCTGCATAGCTCAAACGCTTGTACTTTTCACCCACAGAAGTTGGTTCAATAAAAGATAGTCCCACACCTACCTGGTTTCTCTCATATCCTGGGACAAACACAGCTACACCACCACTGTAAGCACATATTTTGCAGGTGACAGAATCATAGAAATGTAAGGCTGGAAGGGACCCAGAAAGGTCATCTAAGGCAGGACCAGTCCTAATTGGGGTGTTGGCAGTCAGACCTACCGGTCAGAGCAGGAGTCCGCATCAGGAATCAGTAACCTGAGCCAAGAGGAGTCAAACCGAGGGTCAGAGCTGGAGTCAGGAGTTGAGTCAGAGACCAGGGGCAGGGATCAGGAACAAGGCAGGAAAGCTAGACACAGGAGTCAGGTGAGAAGGCAGGGTCCAATGTAGTAGCCAGCCAGGAATTCATCGAGTTGCACAAACAACTTCCTGTGACTCCTTCTGCCTTAAATTGCACAGCCAGACCAGTCAGTGGGATCTGGTGCTCCTCCACTCAGGACTCCCATGGACAGTGGTTCTTGTGGGGCTAAGATTCTATTAACCACTCAGCGCACTAGTTACTCAGAAGCCACTAGAGGCAGCTGGGATACAAAGGTTGCCTGGGAACCTGTGGATCGGGACGTGGGTGGGGAGGGCGCGAGACCTGTGTTTGTCCAACCTGTTCTTAATAGCCTCCAAAGATGGGGATTCCAGATTGGAAGCTTATTTCAGTGCTTAACTATCCTTATAGTTAGAATGTTTTTCTTAATTTCTGACCTAAATCTCCTAGAGATGGGCAGATTAAGCCCCTTACTTCTTATATTACCTTCGGTAAACCTGAAGACCAGCTGATCACTGTCCTCTTTAACAGCCTTTAATATAGTTGAAGACTTATCAGGTCCCCCCCCCTTCGCCTTCTCTTCGCAAGACTAAATATATCATTTTTAACTTTTCCTCATAGGTCATGTTTTCTAAACCTTTTATCATTTTTGTTGCTCTCCTCTAGACTCACCCCCAATTCATTCACATCTTTCCTAAAGTGTGACATCCAGAACTGGACAAAATATTCATCACTGCTGAGTTGAATGGGACAGTTACCCCATAGGTCTTACATACAACTTTCCTGTTAATAAACCCCAGAATGATATTAGCCTTTTTCAGACCTTCATCACATTGGTGATTCATACTCAAATTTGTGATCCTCTATACTCCCCAGGTCATTTTCAGCAGTACTACTGCCTAGCCAGGTACTCCCCATTTTGCAGTTGTGCATTTAATTTTTAATTCCTAATGGTAGTACTTTGCTTTATCTTTATTGAATTTCATCTTGTTGATTTCAGACTAATTCTCCAATGACACAGAGGCTTTGACCACAGTGGTCAGTACAAGTCAGACACAACTTTTCACAAACTAAGGGATAGGGTTAACTCCAAAAGATAGGTAATTTTGCATGCTACCTAAAGAAGCCTAGGGGAATCTTACTATGTGTTTGTACAAAGGGCCCCAGTCTCCAGTGTGGTCTCTATCTGCAACTGAAAAACAAACCAACAAACAAAATTACTTTTTAGAATCATCAGATGTCAAATTCTTGTTACTTAAAATCTACAAGATACAAAGTTTGGTAAGGAGACGAGTCTTCCATTTTGTTGCAAATCAATATCTAATTTACCTTAGGAACGCTTTAAAAGCGAAATTCATTGCAAGTTACACTAGATAGGGTATCAGCACCAGCTTTTTCATAGTTTGTAATCCAAAAATCTTGAACGAGTATCAGAAGGAGAATGTATATTTTGTGATATGGGGAGGTTACTGGGCATCCTTTTGAATGTACATCTAGGCAGGCCAGTCATCTGTTATTAAACTGGACAGTCCTGTTCTTGGGTGGTGGTTTGTCCCTTGTCTGGTACTGAGATTAAAGCAGACATGGTTTTGCCTGGTAATGAATGGGGGACACCATCTTAAAGAGCATGAGTCTCTGCTGCCATTTGCAAGGTTATGCTGGTGGTGGCAGAGCGTGGCGCGTGCTTCAAAATGGCACCCTCCATGCAGAGTGACCCCCGTATGCACAATATATGTGAGGTCACACTGGTGGGGCTATGTCAAGCTGGTGTGGGTGAGCCCACACCATTCCCAGGTTCCTGGAAAGTCTTGTATTCTGGGAACTCATGAGTGGCCACTCTATCAGTTGTATTTTAATCCAGGCCTAATTTAGCGATGCCACGTGGAGAAGGCAGCTTCTTGAGGCACTATTAGCTATGCCAAGATTTGCGCCTCACCAGCACTATATCCTTTGAACTTTCTGGCGCTGCATTTCACTACTGGAAAAAGTGCGTTGTGACATTTAAATCACATGTCTTTGGCAGTCTTTGTGCCCTGGGTGGCTGCCCCGCTCTGCTTCCAGCACTGCCCTGGGGTGGTTTCAGTCAGATCCTGCCCCCCACGGGGGTTTGGGTCCTGCCGGGTACTCACTCTACAATGGCGGCTCTTGCAACGCCTGTGCTGTGGGGCTGGCTGGGCTTGGCTCTCCGGTCAGGGTGTTGCAACCTTTGGGGTTGCAGCACTGCTCCAGTTTGGCCCCACCCTCCTGACTGGATTAAATCTGTGGGAGTGAAGTTGTGACCTGACTCATGGGGTGGCAGCGTCACTCACTCAAATTTGGCCTTCCCGGGCTCCTGTCCTTGTGACAGCTGGGCCAAACCTGAGTCATGCTGGGACCTCAGAGGTCACAGTGCCTAGAACAGGGAGGTGAGCCCAGCCAGCCCTGTGGGACAGGAGCTGCCATGAGACCCTTTGAAACATTCTGGTGAGCCAATTTTGGGTCCTGACCCACGGGTTGAGAAACCCTGCTTCTTTGGGACTAGTTGTCTGAAAGAGATGGAAGAAATCTCTACAATGGAGGAACTATTGCTCTGGTATGCACCTCAACAGTTGCCAAGGGGAAAAACTTGACCAGTGCTGTAATCCAGAACTCTGCTGTAGCATAGATTTGATTGCAGGATTGCAACCTCGTTAACCAGCCAGAAAAAAAAAAAAAAAATCACCTGGATTCCCCAGAAAACAAAACCCTCAAACAAACCAAACAAAGAGAGGGCTTATTTTTTCCTCCACAAGCGAAAATAAAGGGATTCTGATACCCAACGCACGCTTCCGTTTTTTGCTGTCAACACACAAAGAGTATGGTATGGCTGATGCAGTACTGTTAGAGAAATGTTTCCTGGTTTTTAAACTTTGCCATATCGTGATAACCACTGAAATAAGGTAAGTTAGAACTGCAGTGTGTGAATGGCTCCACTAAATAAAGAACCTGTAAGATCTTAGCCAATTGTCTATTAGATTATACTCTAAACAATTATACATTTTTGAGAGATATATCTATGAAACAGCAGTTACTGAAGAAGAGCAGAAAAGTGACTTGGTATATTCTGTAAACATGCTTCCCTAAATGAGAGGGAAAATATGTTCAAGGGATTAAAGTGTCCTTTGAAAAAGTTTTGATTTTGCATTTTTTTTTTTTTTTTAGAACTGAGATAATGTAAAGTGTCTGAAACAGACAAAAACAGTTATCAGTTACAACTGGGATTTTCAGAAGAGACTAGGGAGTTAGGCACTCATTTCCAAAAGCCCCAGCCTGTATCATATCACCTGGAAAAAAAGTTTAAAGAAAGCACTGGTTTTGCTCAGCCATCCTTTCTGAAAAGCTCACTCACATGGGGCCTGATCTTACTCCAGGTAATGTCATTGGGAGATAGGGTGACCAGATCGCAAATGTAAAAAATTGGGACAGGAGGTGGGAGTAATAGTGCTTGCATAAGACAAAGCACCTGAATATCGGGGCTGTCCCTATAAAATCAAAAAGAAAAGGAGTACTTGTGGCACCTTAGAGACTAACCAATTTATTAGAATAGCCCAACTTGATTGTCATGCACATTGTGTAAAGAGTTGTCACTTTGGATGGGCTATCACCAGCAGGAGAGTGAATTTGTGTGGGGGGGTGGAGGTGAGATGTTTTGGGATATGAATGACACTGAATTCCTTTGCCCAACATCAGGGAGAGTAAATAGTTGTCTATCCTGATCTACTAGTGCTTGGTCAACCAGATAAGAGAGATTCTCCAGTAATTCAGAGAGGACTATGCAGAAACAATGGAAGCGGAAGCTTTCATTAAAACATTAATGGCTTTACTGTAGCAAGGTGAGACAGTGCAGCTGTGTGGGGTCAGGGAATGGAAATGGGGGATGGGATTCACTTCTCCAACTCCAGGCAGACTCTCTGCAGGAATTATGCCAACCATGGTTGCTCTCCACCCCTCCATGAAGTTTTTGAGCAAGTGCATCTGCACAGTGACGGAGTTTGTGTCGTCCTGTCAACCCCAAGTGATCCAATATATGAGTCAGACCCCTACAAAATAAATCACAAGATTCTCAAGATTTTTAATCCATTCCCCCCCCCCGCTGACCCGCTGCAAAACAATAAATGTTGGATCTTGGCCACCACAGAGGCTAGAAACTTTATTTAAAAATGAAGATGAAAGCAGGAATTCTTGCATAACTATATGGATTCTAGGAGTTGGGGCTTTAAGAAAACCACCACTAATATTGCAAGCCTCAAAATAACGTCACAAGAGTTGCTGGCATTGACACAGGAATGCTCTATTTATTGCTTAGCGTCTTGATCTATTCGGGGCCAGTGAAGAATCCACTTCTGGAGCACGTAGATAAGGGCATTCTGTGCACAGATGCCCATTTCACCCTGGCCTCCTGCAAAGCCTTCTGTAGGGCTTATAAAGGGCCTTGCTCCAATTAATTTTGCACAAGAAAAAAAAAAATCGCAGGCTCCAGAGAGCGTACTGCTAGTGGGTAATTAGCAGAGCAGGATGGACATTCCAGTTCATGAAGTATTTTGAAATTTGGTTTTGTTCTGAATCAGAATGAAAACCAAAAGTTTTTAAATTTTCTGCAAAGGAAAACACCTCTAAACAAAACTATAGAATACATGGTTCAAAATGAAATAAAAACATGTCATTCCAAAAAAATGTCAAAATGGAACATTTAGACACTGCCAGTATATTTTTCCCCTTGGTTTTTGTCTGAAAAAAGTTTCCGGTGAAGCGAACTCAGTCTCACCATTTTGATTCTGACAGAACTGCAGATTCTGACAGACTATGGTTCCACTGGTTTCAGAATAGCAGCCGTGTTAGTCTGTATCCGCAAAAAGAACAGGAGTACTTGTGGCACCTTAGAGACTAACAAATTTATTAGAGCATAACTTCTTCAGCCAGCTCTAATTACTCTTGTTGCAGGTGAAAGCCAGGTGAACTTTCAATTTTCAAACTTTCAAAGTTTCAAAAAACTTTGCTGCTTTCAATTACCTGAAAGGGGGTTCCAAAGAGGATGGCTCTAGACTGTTCTCAGTGGTAGCAGATGACAGAACAAGGAGTAATGGTCTCAAGTTGCAGTGGGGGAGATTTAGGTTGGATATTAGGAAAAACTTTTTCACTGGGAGGGTGGTGAAACACTGGAATGCATTACCTAGGGAGGTGGTGGAATCTCCGTCCTTAGAAGTTTTTAAGGTCAGGCTTGACAAAGCCCTGGCTGGGATGATTTAATTGGGGATCGGTCCTGCTTTGAGCAGGGGGTTGGACTAGATGACCTCCTGAGGTCCCTTCCAACCCTGATATTCTATGATTCGGCAGCATGAGATCCTCTGGTACAGTCAAGATATGCTTGATGCAGAACCAGATTAGGGGGGAAAATGTGGCTATATACTACCCCAAACATGGAGTTGTTGGCAGCGCTTTCCATAGGATGTTTGACGGGCCAGTGATTTTCAGACACACCCCCAATGACAAGATAACAATAAAGGGGTGATTTAGAATTAACAGAGGTGGCTGTATGCCAGTGAGCCTCCAAACCAGGGAAATACTCATCTGTGCTGTTCAGACAGCTTTATGGCCCCAAAGGACTGTGTTGAGGGCCAGGATCTGACCCTTAATCTTATTTACAAATGCAAAGTTAGGTTTACAATACAGTTACAGCATCTCTTTCAAACAACAAATACATTGATTTCTATCAGTGTGTAATAACACCGCAGCACAAACAATGAACATTCCTCATCACTGCTGGTTAAGAAACTTGGAATGCCTCACATTAAAATGTATTTTATTTTTCTACACAGTTATTACAAAACTAGGGTAACAGTTTATTTTACTTATTATTCAAAATCTTAATTTGGTTAATTTAGTCAGAAGTTTTAAACTAAAATTATATCATGCTGCAGTCAGCCAATTGCAAATGTGTAAGAATATATATTTGAGGGGTACTTGTATGACTTTTTGCATGTTTTTCAAGGAGTGTTAAATGCATATTAAAAAAGAATTTAACTATGTAAATTTGACAAGCAGCAGTTTTTAAATGGATTGCAAATTGTTTAGTATGTTTGTTACCACCCATCATCAGTTATTTCTGATGTAAGGATCCAGCCCTGCAACCTTTACGGAGGAGTCTTAATATACTTATATCAATGGGAGAATTTGCATAAGAAAAGATTTTCAGGATTGAGCACTTACATATGTTCCCTCATGCTGATATAAAACCATAACTCACATTGGCCACAAGATGACACTTTAGGACTACTGATAAGAGACTATCATCTAGGCAAAGGAAAAGGATTTTGACAATGGAATGAACTGGGCCAATTATTAAGTACACAGCAAGAGGGAAATTGGTCTCAGTCTTTTCTGAAGGGGATTGATTGCCTGGCTAACAGGCAGGCAGCCAAGTGGTTTATTGACCCATGAGAAGAGCAGTGGGTCTCAGCAAGTTTTTATTGCCACGTCTAGCTTCCTGTCATCAAAGACATAAAACAATTGTTTTTCATCTCCCTAAACACAAAACAAAAGGGAAGTTTTTGCACAAATTAAAATGGTTTGCATTTTGAAAAAGAACCCCAATATATAGACATCACTTAGCCCGTGAAAGAATGATTAAGTACGTGCTGGTGTGCAGGGCTGGAAATAACCGTACACTGAATGAGCAAAAATCAATGGCACTTGTTTAGGTAACTGTCCTCTGACATGACGTTATAGCTGAAGGCAACCAGTTCAAAGACTATATTTTTGCACTGTGCTTAATGCATAGCTAAGTGAAATTCTCTGCACAATCCATATTAGGTTCTATTAACAGCCCTTCCTAACAAGGACCCTTTATTTCGGATAGTCTCATTTCGTGCTGGGTACTTCATTTACTAAATGCTCCACAAAGCTGAGGGTTCTTGGTAATATTAGACCCAACTCCAAAAAAAAAAAAACCATAAAAAACCCAAACAAACAAACAAGCACGCATGCCTCTACCCCCAAAAAAGTGGTGTGTAAGTACTGAGCAGGAATATATACATTTTCTTTCACAAGGGAAATACGGAAACTTGGATTGCTTTTGTTTTGTGTTGGTACAGTGCCTCGCACAATGTGGTCTGGTCCCACAGATGCTACTGCAGTGCAAATTAATTAATTAAGTAAAGGAAATTCCCTTCTGATCTCCATCCTCCATGGTGGTTGTTCTTTAAATCCCTTCTCAAACTTCACTTCCAGGAGGCGGATATTTAGCATTTTACACATTTAAATATAATTAAAACAAAAAGTAGAATCATAAAAATATTCTTGCCTCGAAGATGAGTCCAGTAGCCTCCTACTGCCCTTATGCGGTGTTGCCTAATGGACAGAGAAGTGGACTGGGACTCAAGGGTCCAAGGTTCTATTTCCAGCTCTGCCACTGGCCTGCTGCGTGACCTTGAACAAGTTGCTTCCCCTCTCTGTGCCCCAGTTTCCCCATCTGTAAAATGGAGATAATGACCTCCATAATAAAATGCTTGAAGATGTATTGATGAAACACTACTACGCAAGACCTAGGTATTCTTCTTCCCATCTTTCCCCTTGTGCACACACATCTCGTTCTATTTGTTCTTAGATTCCCTGCCCCAAGATATTGCCACCTAAACTATCTGCATTGGTGCAGTAACTTTTTATACACCTTTATGGCATAAAATAAGTATTAATAATGACAATTACCACAATGATGCTGATAATAATGCCATGCTTTTTGGATTGTGGACGTTTATACTGGTGGTGGCCATGGTGGAGGACTGTACCCCTAAGATCTTCAAGGAGGGGGATCCCTTCCATTCAAGAGTCTGTTCCCATTTTCTCTCCCAAACAGGGACAACTGATCTAACTTGGAGACATCATCCACTTCTTCTCAGGATACCATGAAATCCCCTCTCCACTAGAGGAAGATCAGTGCAGAGGGCTTCATTGAGTGGGGGTGGGGCCAGGGATGGGGTAGGGAAACTTCACTTCCCTTTGATGAGAAAAGGTTATATTACAGCCTGGGGTTGTATTGCCCTTGTTATAAAGCCACCTGTCTCACACAAGAGGGGCATGGGAAGGGGACTGCAGAGGTGCTGGGGCCAGAGCTGCTGAGAAGGCAAAGTTTAGATTGGGTTTGAAAAGAACTAGAGAATTTCATGGAGGATAGGTCCATCAATTGCTATTAGCCAAGATGGTCAGGGATAAAACCCCATGCTCTGGGTGGCCCCAGACTCTGACTGCCAGAAGCTGGGAGTGGATAACCGGGGAGGGATCACTCAATGATTGCCCTTTTCTGTTCATTCCCTCTGAAGCACTTGGCATTGGCAACTGTCGGAGATAGGATCCTGGGCTAGACGGACCACTGGTCTGACTCAGTATGGCTGTTATTATGATAGCCTGGGCTTGTCAGAGTTTGGTGATAGATTCCATGGGCCTATTCTGTGAGAGAGGGGGAGAAAATCCCCACCCTCACACAACTCCATCAGAGGATCCTGGCAGATGTCCTTCCCTTTCCCCCCATGGGTTTTTCTTCAGCAGGGGGAAACCTGTCCATGGAAACACTCATAGCATTTTCAATGTTGCCAACTCTCATAATTTTTGTCATGAGTCTCATGAGACTGAGTGGCTTTCTCAATGCCCCAGCTCCTGCCATCAAGTGATTCCTTAAGAATCTCAGCATTCATTTAACAAAACTCTAAATTTCTAGCCTTCTTGCTGTGGAGAAAAGCTTGACAACCTGACCTGAGGGCACCCATCAGACTCAGAAACCAGAAGGCAAAAAGAACCCCAAAGTTATAGCTTAAAAAATCCCATTTTTTGGAGGCATGATTCATGATTTTTGACTCACGAATTTTTTTCATGCTTGGGTCTGGCAATACTGTTGATTGCCCATGAGTTAGAGAGAAGCTCTTAGATTCTACGATACCGTTCACTTCCTATAAGTGGCTCATAGTGCATTCCCATCCTCTCTCTTTCCCTGATGATTGTCTTTTTCCGCTCAGCAAACACTGGTTTTCTTTCCCTTTCCAAGTTTCCTGTGGGGAATAAGCTATCATGGCCGTGTTTTGTTTACCTGTAAAATGTATCTGTTTTATTAATGAGCTCTGGGAAGAGGGTTTGTTACTTAAGCTCCCTCTGCTGTCTCTTGAGCAGCAGACAAAAAAAACAAAACAACCAAAAGGTTTTCTCCTGCAAGCACTCCCTATGTGCAAATCCTGTGGCCTGGAGATTGCTGCTGCCAAGAGAAGAGAGAATTTCCCTCACGCTGGGTAAGCTTTGGGAGCATTGAGAATATGCTCACAGTCTTAATGAATCTGTATCTGGTAAGAATGGTACTATAGATACAAGTTGCTAAGGTAACTTTGATTGTGTATGTTGCCTTCAACATTTGGCTTCAGGCACTATACCACAACGTTAGAAGCATTTTTTCTCCCCCTCAGACAAGAGTTTACTGCTATTCTTTCTTGTGAGCCCGTCAATATCTTAATAATAAATTACCAAATGTGCACTATATGATAATGTATGCAGTAGAAGTCTCTCAAGGATCGATTTTTTGGGGGAAAAAACACGTGGATAATTCTATCCTAATGATCACAATATCAAGATCTGAAGATTTCCCAAATCAGATACGCCCATAGAAACAAAGGGTGAAAGTCTGGCTCCATTCCAGTCAATGGCAAAACTCTATGTCAATGGGACAAGGATTTCACTCTCAGTATTCTCAATGCGAGGACAGAATTTGTCTTACTATGCACTTTCATGCAAAGGCACATCTGCCACTAGGAGTCAGTGACTATCTCAAGAGCAGTAATGTTCTTGACACACAAACATGTGGAACTCAAAGCTGTGGAGGTTTCTCCTTTGTTGGGGGGAGAGAAAGAGGAGGACTTCTAATCTGACCCTCTCAACCAAATACCCCCAGTCACAAATCAGATGCAAATACATCTGAACTTGTAAGAAATGGGTTTTGGAAAGTAAATTTTGATTCACAGAGCTGAGGACCATCACAAATAATGATCACTAAAACCAAAATTCAAACTTTTATATGGCCTGCTTTCTGTGCAGAGGATTTGACTTTTTCAGCTACAGCTTTTCCTTTGCAGATCATAACCGAAGAAGACACCAAAGACCAAGTTTTCAAGCTGTTGTGCATCTTTAGCGTAAACGGGCATTACAAAGAATAAATCTGAAAGGGGAATGATGATGTTAATAGTCTGGAAAACCTTGTAGATGAATACTTTATACATTTCATATTTTGTAATAGAGGAGGCTTAATTATTAAGAGCCTAGTCACTTGATTTATAATTTATGTTAAAGTGATGGCAGGTTCATTTTTGTATGAGAATCTGCTTCAAAAGTAACAAAACAAAACCAAAACAAAAACAACAAAAGTTAAATTTATCCAGCAATTTCATCCTAAGGACCCAGAAGTGCTTTCCTCATCAGACACAGTGGAATCCCTTCACTGACCAGTGGAGCCATCTCAGGACTATAACATGATAATTGTGTTGAGCTGTTGTATATTAACAAATAATTTAGGCTAGGAAGTGAAGAAGCACATTGTATCCAACTAAAGATGGAGGAAATTTAGGTAAAGTGAATCTATTTAATCTGGATGTTAACAAGCACTCTGTGCCTGACACCACATCACTTTAAAAAAACAAATGCCAGGACATTTTTATGGAACACATGACAAGTGACCAAGACTTTGGCTGACAAGTGATCAAGACCTCATCCAGAAGGTAGCATGTTCCTACCATATGCATCTCCTACACCATGCTAGGGCTTCCATTAATTAGTCTCAACAACTGAGTCAAAACACTCTTTCTCCCCCCACCCTCCCTCCCTCCGCCTGGTCCTGATAAGTTTAAGCAAACCGAGAAGCTTACAGCTCAAGTTGTCAGCTTCAGAGGCAGCTGAGGTAGTCCATTTGGATCACGCAGAGATCGATCCTGAGGGTGAAACAAGGCACTGAAGTGAAGTTCCTATTGCTTTGTTCTGTGAGAATGATATAAATCTTCTCACCTCCCACACCCTATGGAGGAGATGGTATGATGGGATAACATGATTTTGGTAATTAATTGATCTTTAAATATTCATGGTAAATAGGCCTAATGGCCTATGATGGGATGTTAGATGGGGTGGGATCTGAGCTACCCAGGAAAGAATTTTCTGTAGTATCTGGCTGGTGAACCTGGCCCACATGCTCAGGGTTTAGCTGATCGCCATATTTGGGGTTGGGAAGGAATTTTCCTCCAGGGCAGATTGGAAGAGGCCCTGGAGGTTTTTCGCCTTCCTCTGTAGCATGGGGCATGGGTCACTTGCTGGAGGATTCTCTGCTCCTTGAAGTCTTTAAACCACTATTTGAGGACTTCCATAGCTCAGACATAGGTGAGGTTTTTCGCAGGAGTGGGTGGGTGAGATTCTGTGGCCTGCGTTGTGCAGGAGGTCAGACTAGATGATCATAATGGTCCCTTCTGACCTTAATATCTATGAATCTATGAACCTTGACAACAGTTTCAGCAGAAATATCTAAGCCTTCCAAACATGTCAGAGATTTGTGACTTTGTGGGCACAATGTAAGTCCATCTGGATGGTTATAAGGCCACCTCCAGTTCACCCACCTGCAAAATCGATACTTGAACCATTGGGTTAGGGCAGTCAAAGGTGGCTGGACATACCACTACCTTGTGTGCCATAGGCTATGAAACAGATCTGCCTCAACCATGTCAGCCCAATGACCTACTAGCTCAGGGGAACTTTGATTTGACTCCTGAGTTCAAATCAGATAATCTGATGTCCAAGTAAAAGTACATTATTTACATCTGCAAATGTAGGTTCAAAAATGTGCCCAGCAAACTAGTTGTGCTTACAATTTGTAGGTGGGAAAGAGAGCCAGATTTTTAAAATCTGGCCCTACATCTAAAGAAAACTCTGTATACAAATGAGCCAGTCAGAAATAACATTTTCTATATCATATAATACTGTTTTGTGTCAAAGTACACAAAAGCAAATTATTTCAAAGACACAGTGGGAGAAAGTAATTACATAGCAGTGCGCCAAATACTTGGAAGCATTCCTCCAGGCAAAGAAACTACAGACTGCAAATTACCAAATGAAACTCTTGGATTAAAATATAGTAGGTCAAGAGAGATCAGTGTGTTCGCACAGTACCAGAGGTGTTGGATGTACAATATTCTCCCAGGTATTATAAAATATGACAGGTGCATCTGGAGGATTCCTTTAAATGAAAGCCAAGTTGGAAACTAGAAAAAACAACTATGGAAGGCAAGGCTGTAAAAACTGGAAGCTTTTATTCACTTTTGTAAAAATCTTTTGTTCATGAACTACAGGCTTACAGTAAAAAGGTAAAAATGCATATAAAATAAACTAGATTCTAGAGTGTTTCCATAAATTTGATATATAAAATAACTACCACTGCTGGTAGAGGATAAGGGCTCCAATCCTGCAATCCATACATTTTAAGGCCATTATGCTCAGATAGGCCATAGTATTTCATTCATTAATTCAGCACCAAGCCCATAACTTCTGGTTGAGATAGGGGCATCTTTCAAACAGCCATCAAAGACTGGTTTAAAGACTTCAAGTGAAGGTGAATCCACCACATTCCTTGGTAAATTGTTCCAATGGCTAATTATCCTCATTGCTTTAAAATAAGAAAATAATTCAAATAAATCCATGGATCAAATTAATCCCTGGTGTAACTACTTTAAAATCATGGGGTCATCCCTCTTGTGCAAGGTGGTGAATTTGGCCCCCAGCAAGTTAAGGAACATTTTCTTTGAAAGTTTGAGAAGAATCTATTCAGACCTTTTTGATTTATAGAATGAGCAAATATAAGAACATAGGTATTGCCCTACAATCCTGCGTGACTCTCACCCTCACCCTACTTACATCACCCATCCAGTCCCTGGGATCATGTCTTCTTCTATGTCTTGTTCAGACTTCAGTACACGGTTGGTGCTTCATGCAAGAACAAAAGGCAAGCCTCAGACTCCAAGAATAACCCTCAGACTTCTGATGCTAGTCAACAAGGTTCAAAGCACATACTAAAAATTGTACATATGAGAAGTGCTGTTTCATAGGGAATACAACATATGGGGTTTTCTTCTGGGGGAGGGAGATTACATCAGATCATTAATATTTATTGGAACTTGTTGCCAGGTGATGTTTAACTGGGTTCAAAAAAGAATTAGATAAGTTCATGGAGGATAGGTCCATCAATGGTTATTAAGCAAGATGGCCAAGGATGCAACCCCATGCTCTGGGTGTCCCTCTACACCTCTGACTGCCAGGAGCTGGACTAGATAAATCACCCTGTTCTGTTCATTCCCTCTGAAGCACCTGGCACTGGCCACTGTTAGAAGTCAGGACCCTGGGCTAGATGGACCATTGGTCTGACCCACTAGGGCTGTTCTTATAATACACGACCTTAGCACACATTTTGAG
Organism: Lepidochelys kempii; assembly: GCF_965140285.1. Taxonomy (NCBI): domain Eukaryota; kingdom Metazoa; phylum Chordata; order Testudines; family Cheloniidae; genus Lepidochelys; species Lepidochelys kempii. The sequence goes on along the minus strand of NC_136388.1, from coordinate 95,696,015 downwards.
AGACAACATAACTATTCCAGATTAGTTCATCTTCAGAAGATAATATTCTTTTGAAAACTCGGAGGCAATTATAACTGTTTACCAGAGTGGAGTGAAGGGAACAAAACAAAGGAAATAAAATGAGTGATGATGCAAGTTAAGCAACAAGAGCTAAAAATCACTCTGTCTTCTTCCTGATCAACCCTTCCCCCCAAATCTACCTCCTGTATTCAGACCTCTGACTTCAATGACATCAGCCTCATCCTGACCCACTCCTCTATTGGCACCATTTTATGCACTTCACGAGAACCTCCCCATTCACAACAGTCACTTCCCTCCTCCTCCTGGAGCCTCCACTCTGCTACTCAAGACCAGTATAATCCATAGGTGCCTATTTCTAATGGCGCTGGTGGGTGCTTGACTCCCCCATCTGTCCCCGGCCCTGCCCTGACCCCACCCCTGCCCTTCCTGCCCCCATTCCAATCCTTTCCCCAAATCCCTGCCCTGGCCCCGCCCCTTCCCCTGAGCGCACCACCTTCCCGCTCCTCCCCCCTCCCTCCCGGAGATTGCTACAGTGTTTTGCGGCAGCAAGCACTGGGAGGTAGGGAGGAGTGCGGACGTGGCATGCTCAGGGGAGGAGGCGGAGTAGGAGATGAGGTGGGGGGGCAGGGCGGGGAGCTTGGCTGCTGGTGGGTGCAGAGCACCCACAGAGTCGGCGCCCATGATATAATCCACAGACTCTTCACCCCTCAGCTTTCAGAGAATCCTGGATCCTCCCTTTCTGACACTGCCTCTGCTGCTGGTCTCTTAGGACAGCTGATCTCTCAGATGCTCCTCACTCCAAGTATTCCAAAGGGTTGGGGCGGAGCGTCTCTCCTCTTCCAGTCTTTTCCTCCTGCCTTTTCTCTCCCCCTCCTCTCTCCTTCCATGTTGCTCCTTTTGTCAGCCTGGCTCCTCCCCATTCACCTTCCTCCAGTTTTGACTCCCATCTCTCTCTCTCTCTCTCTCTCTCACCATAACCATAACCACCCTCATTCTGCAGACATCACCTGACATCCTGTTCACCCCTTAGTCTCTTGTCTCCTCACCCTCACTCCTTGCTTGACCTGCAACCCCAGATCAACTCTCCCACTCACCAAAACAACCAGCCACTTGTTCAACCCTGACTTCACTACATGCGGTTCCCACTCAGATTTCTCCATGCCCAAGTTTCCCCTCTCTGACCACTGATCTGGATCATTCAAAAAAAAAAATCACTCGCTTGCTTTTCCTCCCGACGTTCCAGTATCTTCCACTCCAGCAAACTCCATGGTTTTCAGCCCCCATCTCTCTGTGCTGCTCTTAATCTGCTCTGTTGACTCTGTTATTTGACTTCCCAAAATATAACACCGCTGAAGCCTTCCTTACAACATGGGGAAGGGTGCGAGGGAGAGGCACAGCCACTTCCCGTTATATGCAGAACATCTTTGATAAAATCAGCCCAGAAACAACAGCAATGTGAGCACTTCTCAATTCAGGACTAACTCCAATCAATGCTAATAGGAGTTATGAAGGCTTCCAGAGAGGCATATCTCCCTGCATTCTCTTTCAAACCAATTGAAGACTTTGAATGACAGAAATAAGCTGAGTAACCAGGTGATGAAATTCATGCCGCCCAAAGTAATTTCCTCCTATGCGTCACAGCAAGGCAAGCTTCACTTTTAATCTTGGCCAAAAACAAAGGTATTTTTACATCCGCAAGCATCAGGAATAATTATGCTTATACTTGCCACTGCATCATTAGAATACCTGCCAAGATCTTTTTGATATTACAATGCAAGGGGGGGGAAAAAGTTGAGCTACATTTTATTATGCCTTTATTTATTAAAAGTCTGTCATGCACATCTACCCTACCAGATTGCGGACTTGAAAGGTAAGAACAAAGACTGTTTATTTCAGGTACAGCAGTCTGCAGACCAAGTCTATTGCTACACTTAACAAATGAGTTACATCCTTAGCAAGGACAAGGAAAACACAGAAACTCAAGAAAGAAAGAGAGATTTATTTTATATCATTTGAAAGTTTGTTGAACCAAGTTTGCAAAATGATTTAGTTGACTGTATTTATTTGGTTATCTCCGAAGGACTATCAGTTATTGTAAACTGCGTAAAACTATTTGATTTTTCATTTTCTTGATGGACTGCTATCTGCAGAATACTACAGAGACCATTTTTTGTTATTAATTCTTTGAAAATAGAAATAAGGCCCGAACAAACTAGCTGCTACTGGGTTTCTCAGCCTATAAAGTACCCATAAAAATGTGGTTGAAGTTGGATTCAGAAAGATACCCCAATACTTAACAGAAAATTGCGTTGCATCCAAGAGTGCTAAAGGAATTGGCGGCTGTGATTGCAGAGCCATTGGCCATTATCTTTGAAAACTCGTGGTGAACGGGGGAAGTCCCGGATGACTGGAAAAAGGCTAATATAGTGCCAATCTTTAAAAAAGGGAAGGAGGATCCTCGGAACTACAGGCCAGTCAGCCTCACCTCAGTTCCTGGAAAAATCATGGAGCAGGTCCTCAAGGAATCTATCCTGAAGCACTTACATGAGAGGAAAGTGATCAGGAACAGTCAGCATGGATTCACCAAGGGAAGGTATTGCCTGACTAATCTAATTGCCTTCTATGATGAGATTACTGGTTCTGTGGATGAAGGGAAAGCAGTGGATGTATTGTTTCTTGACTTTAGCAAAGCTTTTGACACGGTCTCCCACAGTATTCTTGTCAGCTAGTTAAAGAAGTACGGACTGGATGAATGCACTATAAAGGTGGGTAGAAAGTTGGCTAGATTGTCGGGCTCAACGGGTAGTGATCAATGGCTCCATGTCTAGTTGGCAGCTGGTATCAAGTGGAGTGCCCCAAGGGTCGGTCCTGGGGCCGGTTTTGTTCAATATCTTCATAAATGATCTGGAGGATGGTGTGGATTGCACCCTCAGCAAGTTTGCAGATGACACTAAATTAGGAGGAGTGGTAGATACACTGGAGGGCAGGGATAGGATACAGAGGGACCTAGACAAATTGGAGGATTGGGCCAAAAGAAATCTGATGAGGTTCAACAAGGATAAGTGCAGGGTCCTGCACTTAGGATGGAAAAATCCAATGCACCGCTACAGACTAGGGACCGAATGGCTAGGCAGCAGTTTTGCGGAAAAGTACCTAGGGGTGACAGTGGACGAGAAGCTGGATATGAGTCAGCAGTGTGCCCTTGTTGCCAAGAAGGCCAATGGCATTTTGGGATGTATAAGTAGGGGCATAGCCAGCAGATCGAGGGACGTGATCATTCCACTCTATTCGACATTGGTGAGGCCTCATCTGGAGTACTGTGTCCAGTTTTGGGCCCCACACTACAAGAAGGATGTGGATAAATTGGAGAGAGTCCAGCGGAGGGCAACAAAAATGATTAGGGGACTGGAACACATGATTTATGAGAAGAGGCTGAGGGAACTGGGATTGTTTAGTCTGCGGAAGAGAAGAATGAGGGGGGATTTGATAGCTGCTTTCAACTACCTGAGAGGTGGTTCCAAAGAGGATGGTTCTGGACTATTCTCAGTGGTAGAAGATGACAGGACAAGGACTAATGCTCTCAAGTTGCAGTGGGGGAGGTTTAGGTTGGATATTAGGAAAAACTTTTTCACCAGGAGGGTGGTGAAACACTGGAATGCGCTACCTAGGGAGGTGGTAGAATCTCCTTCCTTAGAAGTTTTTAAGGTCAGGCTTGACAAAGCCCTAGCTGGGATGATTTAATTGGGGATTGGTCCTGCTTTGAGCAGGGGGTTGGACTAGATGACCTCCTGAGGTCCCTTCCAACCCTGATATTCTATGATTCTATGAAAATAAACGGTCTGGATTTTGTTATTTATATTGTGGTAGCACTTGGACTTAAAAAAAAAATGTATTCACAAAACTGCATCCATTGTGTGTGTCTCTGGGCCCAAGTACTAATCTTGCATAAACCCACACTAATACCACTTTAATCAAACTAAAAAAGTTTCACCCCAACTAAAATAATAAATGTAACATTCATCCTGTCTACTCCCATCATCTCTGAAAGAAAGAGCTAGAAAAGTGGGGGCTTTGCACCCACACTGGAAATGAACAGACCCGGGGTATGTAGTACCCATGCAGACAGTGAGTTCCTCAGGCAAAGGTCTTCCACTGAAACTAATCTGCTCCTCAGCATTCCCATCTGTTGGCTTTCAAATGGAATGTTTCACTTAATTTAAATTTTTGTGGTACAAGATAGGAAAACATTCTGGGTAGCTAGGATCCCGACTACATTAGAGATTTAGGGGTTGATGCCTCAACTGCACTGCATCCTGTGTATGCATTTGCATCTGCCCAAAATGAATGTGATACACTTCCAAAACAACTAGCATTTTTACATTTACTTTGCAAAGGTGTACTAATGATGAATCCAATGCAGTAGAGAACCGGCCTTCAACAACCAAAGTCAGCACCCCAAATTACATCGGGCAATGAATGATAAATTAGGATTTGTCTACCTGAACAATTAGACCGCAGAAAGCTAGGGTGAGAAGTTGGAGTAGTCTGCTAGATTTTGAAAAAAAGGTTGGTGAAAGGAGCTTGCACCAACCATCCAGTGCCAGACCACGTGATTTTGGAAACCCATACTGGTGCAGAAATGGGTGGCCATCATAATTTGGAAGCTGGCAACCCCTGACTGCTAGCAGTCAGTTGCAAACTAGTTTGGTGTTGGGAAGTCAGCTGTCAGGGGACTGGTTGTATAGGTATGCATGGCTATCGCTACTGTAATCTACCAACAGATGGTTGACATCACTGATGTCTCCTGAAGTTATAGCAGGATTTCAGAGGATGGGGTTTCCGAACTTTGAGGGGGCCCTCTACAAAACACACATCCCTATCCTTCGCCCACTGAAAGGGACCAGTGAATACATAAACCAAAAAAGGTTATTATTCTTTGGCTTTCCAAGGCAGAGTGGACCACAGGCGTCAGTTCATGAACAGCTGTGTCAGACACACAGGATAGGTCTATGACACCAGAATGCCATAGGAGGTCAGGACTGTACCAGAAGGGGAAAGAAGAGACTTTATTCCCCAGAAATGTAATTATGTATGAAGTCTCTGTGCCAGCATTTATTTTGGGCAACCCTCATACTTGCTCCTACCATAGCTAATGAAGCTGTACCCTGACGTCACTGACTCAAGCAAAAGAGAATTCAACTATAGACTGGGTAGCTGCAGAATAATGGTGGAATGTGACTTGAGGTGTCTGAAAGCCCACTGGCAATGCTTCCAGAAGTGGCTGGATGCTAATGTGGGCAACACTGTTTGAATTACAGAGGTGTGTTATGCTTTGCATAATGTCTGTGAATGCAAACAGGAATATTTCCACAGCGAGTGATCACAGGACAGAACTGCTTTTTGAAGCCTGTACAGGACAGCCTGACCCAACCCCTACACACTGCTCCAGGTTCCCAGTGGGCCAGCGAAATTCAGGATGCTGTGTGCTCCTACCTCATGGACAAGCATGGAACTAGAAGGTGATTTGCAATTGTGTCCAAGTAGACTTTCGATGCTATTGTACTGCTGCAAAAACTCAATATAGCATTGCAACATGCTTGTGTTGTATGCCACTGACTAAGGCACACAATTGTACCAAGAACCCTCAAGGTTAACACCCTCTCCAACTAGCTTCCCTTCTTTCCCTCTTGACTGGCCAGAGGGTGGCTACCGGCTCCTTTACTGCAGCCCCATTCTACTGCCAACTTCCTGGCTTTCTCTTAGTCCTGCCTGTTCTTTCCACATAAGAGAGGTGACACATTGGCAATCTACCCCAGAAGTATGGTGCCCATGGCAGACCCAGTAGTCTGGAAACATGGACTGTAGGCTGTACGTCCACCTTTTGATATGGTGTCACATTCATTCCCACCATACAAGCGCATCTCTACTAGCCAGCGATGGGAGATGTAGCATAATCCAATTCCTCGCCATACACTTGTGGGAAACTAATGCTGCTTTCAGGACTTGACTCCCCAGTCTTTGCATTCCAGGCGTATTCCTGACCCAATGCAGAGACATAGGAGGTAAATGACAAGGTCCTTTCCACCATCATCACCTCCAACAGTGCCAGGCAAAATCTAACCACAGTATTTCATTTTTAAACTCAGTGCAACCCAAGGTGAAATACTCATAACATGTTCCTTGAACCAACAGTGCATCGGCTCAGGATGGATATCCAAGAACAGTAAAATATCACTATCTGGAAAACCCTAAACTTACACTTGTTTGTCTGTCTAAATAACGGTATATCTAAGTCAGTTGAACCACTTCCATTTGGAATAAAAGATGACAATAACAACTTGTTTAAAAAGTCAACCTGGATAACACATTGCAAGTATTGTTTGTTTTTTGAAGGCTCTTTTTTCATGCCAGCATTAAAACATCAATTGCAAATATAAGCTTAGATACCTTTCACTCCCACACCCTCGTGACCTGCCTCGACACCAAGTGGCAGGTCCTCCTTCCACCTGCAGAGAGCGAGAAGCCCCGGTGGGTGAGTCTGTATTCCACCCCAGTTCCTCGGTCTGTTGGGGATATTACTTGGCATCTCCTTCATGGAGCCATGACCACGGGCGTGTACTTGGCACAGTTCATCTCCATCCCTGACACTCGTCCCTTCTGCAACATGAGGGAGACCCTGGTGCACATCTACCTTGAGTGTGCCAGGTTGCAGCCCCTTTTCCGGCTCCTCCAGAGCTGTCTCCTCAGGTTCTGGCTGCCCTTTCCCCCGCATCTCCTGATTTATGCACACCCCATCCGTGGCCCCACAAAGTCGCAAGACCTCCTCATCAACCTCCTCCTGGCGCTGGCCTCAGTGGCTGTCCACCCTACCAGGAGGAGGATGCTGGACAGGGAGATGCTCTGCAACTGTGGGCTTCTTTTGCTCATCCCTCAGATCATGTCTCCGGGCAGAATTCCTCTGGGCCATGTCCACTGGCTCCCTGGATGCCTTTGAGGAGCAGCAGGCACTGTCTGGGGTTCTCTGCTCAGTGTCCCCTTCTGGATCCCTGATTTTGGGCCTCTGACCTCACTCCTGTCCCTGTTCTTCACAGGCTTTAGCTGTGGGTGGCTGCGAGCATCCCCCCAGCTGTAAGCTTAGATTTGATCATGTCTATTGACAACATGTACACAGGAATTAGTATGGGGGTGGTGCCCTGCTAGAGTAACAGACACCTGACCAACCAATTTATTTGAGCATGAGCTTTCGTGAGCTACAGCTCACTTCATCAGATGTTTACCGTGGAAACTGCAGCAGACTTTATATACACTTTTCTTTTTGCGAATACAGACTAACACGGCTGTTCCTCTGAAACCAGACACCTGACCAGAGTAGTACATGCTAAAACAGAAGGATTCTGACTAGCCCTTACGTCCTTTTCCAATTCTTCCTGGAGCTCCCCTTGAGGCAAGGGAGCTCAACACCTACTCAGGGCTGTGCCTTGCAGGCACAAACTAGCTCTAAAGAAACAAAATGAGATACACAGTAATGAGGTCTGGCTCTTAGCCTCAAGACAGAGACAGTTTCTCTGGAAAACCAACACGAAGCAGCAATTACCTCAGGAAGAGGCCCTTGACTTTGGAGGGGTTTGCTTTGTACAGTCCGCGGTTAGCCAATCAAGTCGCAAGACCAAAGGCACGCTCCGTAGTCAAGGGAAACCGGCTGTACCCTTTGCAGATCTCAGCCCAGCCGCAGCCAGGCCAGTGTTTTTGCAACAAGCCACACAAATAACTCCTTCCTCCAGGTTATAGTGCAGCTTTTAGCCTGAGCTCCAAATTGGGATTTGGGCACAATTGCACCACTGCAGGGAATCTACAGGGGGCAAAATCCCTCCCCCCAATTTCTTTGCATGCAGGGGAAGGGTGCAGCCTGCTGCATTGACTTTCCTTGCCCCACTCTGCAAGCTAGTGCTGAGGTGGCAGGGAAGCCATGGACCCACAGATTCCTGCTCACTTTGGGAGCACTAAAGAAACAGCCCTTTTCCCTCAGGCACAAGGACTGTGATTGTCCCTGGCCCTTATATAAAGTGCACAATGGGGGCTAGGTTGTGAGGTTCTTTGCACTCTCTCCCCCCTTATTCAAATGCACCTGCACCAGGACAATGCTCAGGGATGATCTGGCCCTAAATGACTATATATTCCTCCAAGGCCCAACTTGAGTAAATGTACTTCTGTTTATCATGAAGGCTGCTATAAATAGTGATTGTTGAACAGAGAGAGGAGAAAGGAAAAGTGTTTTCTTAAGCAGTAATTGGAATGGCAGGAGGGAGAGAGAGAGCAAAGGACTGCACACCCACACACCAGGGGATTGGGGGTGACTCTATTGTACATGGATTTTCATCTAGAAAGCAGTGTAAGTAACAGTGAACAGAGTACAGCCCTGGCAGATCTGTGGGGATAAGCCCTTGAGAAGCCTCAGACAGAGGAATACCCCAACCATCTGCCTGGATGCTGAAGGGGTAAAGTCTGATCTGTCTGCCTTTGCTAAGAGCTCTCCCCCCTCAGAGACTTTAACCCAAATATAGAAATCACACAAACTGGAGTGACGAACGGTGAGTCCAGGCTCTGACTCAGATTTGAGGCCAAGCCCTCTTCCATCCCCATGCAAATCAGTCTGACCTGGGTTGGCAACCACTCAGACCTGGGTCCTAGAACCCACTCATAGGGGTGGGCATAGGTGCCAGAACTAAGGGTGCTGCTGCACCCCCTGGCTTGAAGTAGTAACAACAACCCAAATACATGGTTTCTCCCGTCAGCGCCCACCCATGGCTGGCTCTAGGTTTTTTGCCACCCCAAGCAAAAAATTTGCTGCCCAAAGCTCCAAAAACGCAACTGCCCAAGCAAAAAAAAAAGGGGGCAGGGGTGGCCAGAATGCTGCCCCTGGAATTGTGCCACCCCAAGCACGTGCTTGCTTTGCTGGTGCCTAGAGCCGGTCCTGGCACCCCCATTATGAAAATGGTTCCAGCACCTCTGAGGGTGGGTCAAAGCCCAAGTGCGTTTGTGATTCGGGTCCAAGCCCTGTCATTTTGCAACACGGACGCAGCTCAAGCCACAGGCCTGAATCAGAAGATCTGCGGAGTGAAGTGGCCTCATTAGCAGAGCTGTGAGAGCTGGGTCCAGCAACTGAAAACCCAGGTTCACAGTGCAGCGTGGACGCGCAAGTGCAGGCTGGGAAACACGGAGCCCACAAGCCTGGGTCCCACTCACTTGGGTTTAAAAAGCAGCATAGACATCCCCTGAATGAATCTGTCAGAAAGTTACAGTCCAAGAGCCTCAAAAGAAAAAGGACAAATTTAACAACAAGGTAGAGGATATTGCACTGGGTGTCTTCCACAACCACATTGACACATCCACCAGGGTCTATCTGTGTAGAGTAATGAGAAAAAAAAATCCAAGAGTGGTCCTGTGTCCCAGACTGGCCACAGAGGAGAACCTGGACCAGGTATGATAGGAGACTCCATTGTGTAGTCTTGCCTCTCTGACCTCTCAGTACATTCAGTTTTAGATGCTCTAAGGGAGAGTGAGTGATTTCTGGATATGTTTTCTGTGTGGGCAACACGTTAACACTACAAAGGGGGTTGAGTCTGGCGGGCTCCTATAGCTGGGAGCCCATTTCAATAGCAATGGTGGAAATGCTCTCAGGCCAGCTAAAGCATGGACTCTGACAAAGCTAAAAAAGCAGGTTGCACTCTTGCCCTATGAAGTGAGTCACCAGCTGAGTGTGAATCATTCCTGCCAGCCAGCAACAGCACGTGCAAGGACCTTTCATGTGGCGCAAAGGAAAATAAGCCTGTTTGTTCATGTTCTGTCTAAGAAACAGCACTGGTTGCATGGAGCTCTGGCAAAGATAAGAGCAGGTTACACAGGTCATCCATCGTGTAGGTGCACTCAGGCTGCAGAGAGATGTAAATCAGCAGAGCAGGTTGTGAAAAAACACCAGCAAATCGCCTGGAAATGTCTTTTAGCAGAGTGCAGCCAGACATAAGGAAAGAATTGGGGGGAATGTTTCTTATGGAGGTTAGGATCTGGGTGCATATTTCTTGTAAGGGCGTCTTTCAGACAGCTTCAAAAAGCCTTCTACAATATGTGGATGGGTGTTGCTTTTGGTTAGCACAGAAAAAAAAAGTCAGTTTAATTAAAAAATAAAATCACTGTTCATGATCAAAACAATCCTTCCGATTGATTTTCCCAGAGTCTCAAACCTAGTCTGATTTTGTAATTAAAAAAGACAAAAGCCTGTTTAAAATAGGAAATAAATCATAGTAATTCAAAGTCAAATGGCTTCTAATTTTACACCAGCAATCTGTTATGGTGCAAATGATTAAGTAATTAACCTGGAAGCTAGACATCAAAATTCTATTCCATTGATGATCATGCAAAATTGGAGGCAGGATGAGGCGTCTACTTGGCCCTCAATGTTTACTGTAATGTTTACTGCATTGCACTTGATGTATAGTACATCAATATCACCTCATATGAAACTGGGTCAATTTTTGTATGCCGTATATGCGTGCAATACCAGTAATCAGATAGATGGTTTACCACTGGATGAAGTAATTAAAATTAGTACCCCGTTCTGAAAGGTGCAGGGTTGACAGCTCAGGACACCGATTTCTTCTATCCTCATACAAAGCGGAAGTGCCAGCTTCCTACATTTCTGCATCAATGTCCATCAACCGTAACCTGAAGCAACCATCGTCAATAGAGAGGGGGTAATTCTGTCTCCATGTCCATTCAGTTCGTGAGGTCTTTGTTGGGATTGTTATTATGAGTGCCAATTGTCCTGGTGTGGTTTTAACTGTACATACCTGTCCACAGGGAACCAGACTGAGACTGCTACCAAATAGCCAACCATCCACTGGTAACAAATATCAATTATGGTCTACAACTTTACATACCTTAAAATATCTATTCTTCCTTAGGGACACATGGGCAGGTGAGCAAGTTATACTTGTTAATAATGAGGGTGTTGTTGAAGCCCTTAATCCGAGTCCAAGTGGAGCAATCCCTAGCAGCATTTGTCTTCTGACTCAGACTTTGCTTTACTAGATGGAAATAAAGTTTTGGACTGAATAGATCTCATTACCATAGAATCATAGGACTGGGAGGGACCTCGAGAGATCACCTAGTTCTGTCCCCTGCATTCATGGCAGGACTAAGTGTTAATTTAGACCATCCCTGACAGGTGTTTGTCTAACCTGTTCTTAAAAACCTCCAATGATGGAGATTCCATAACCTCTATAGGCTCTGTGCTCCAGTTAAGGCCTAATCAGCAGGGTGTAGAGCAGAAGAATTACTTCTCCTGTCTTGGTTACAATACTCCTAATACCTCCCAGCACGAAGTTTGTTGTTTTTGCAACAGTGTTACACTGTTGACTATATTTAGCTTGTGATTAACTGTGACCTCCAGATCCCTTTTCTGCCCCCTTTATGTAACTCCTTTTATAGAGAGAGCACTGTCTATAAAAGACTAGGTTCTCCTGAACCTTCAAAGGGTTCCATGCAGCCCACTAACACAAACATTTCACGGGATCTGACCCAAGCACAGGAAAGATAGCTTTTTAGTTGTAGAACAAATGACCAGATAACAAGATGTATTCATTTCTATAAGTCTTCTCTGATAATTTGTAACACCAGCATCATGCTAACCTTCAATTTTGTTGAAGCAAATAACCACCATTGGAATTAGCCTGATGATGTCAAGAAGAAGAAAGATAAAGAATCTCCACAAAAAGGACAGCTTAATAAGGCTGCAGGCCTTACAGCAGGATATAAAAATAGTTTGGTCTAGCTGGACCAAGAGAAATAGCATGAACAAGAACACGGCTGTGTAAAAAATATAATCTTGGGTTTTAGCTAAGAATATTTGAGGAATGAAAAAGGTGCAAACTTTTTAGGGGGTAAGAGTCATGTGTGTACTGCGGCCAAAAATAAGATTTTAGAATCAGCTTTAACAACAAAAGCCTATACTGTTCCAGTGGGAGGAAAAAAAAAAAGACTTGTTTTTCCATGCAGACATAATTCAGGGTTTACATTATAGAAGCTAGAGAGGAGAAACTAAAGGAGTACATTATAAAACTGACATCCCATAACAAAAGAACCTTTTAGTAATTTAAGGAGTGCAAGCTTAAAAGCCGGAGTTAGCTTTTTAGAACTTGACTTAAAATGTAAATCTGGAATATGCGGTTAACGATTACACCTGAATACTAATAAGGCATTTCAGTCAAGCTTGCATTAAAAAAAAAATGTTTACTAAATGGATACACTGATCACTGAACTTGACATAGCATTCGATTTTAATGACCTTTGATGCTACAGGCAGCTTTGGTTGTTTATGCTAGAAATCTAAAAGAAACGTGGTTTTACATTTACAGGCTGCTTATCTCTTAGTAAATGACAATTTATCAAAAAGCAAATAGACAAACAGTGAAAACTACCTTTGATTAACATTAATGGTCATCTGGCATAAGATGATAAAAGCAGAAAATGTAGGGTTTTTGTTGTTGTAACTTGCACTGTTCTAAGGAAGGAAAAAAAAAAAGGGTGCAATCTCAAAAAAGGCGGGATCCCCTCTTATTGATATTGATATTTATATAGCATAGAGACTCCAGTTCAGTCACCAGGGCTGCATTGTCTATACATTGTACATTGAGTAAAACACAGTCCCTGCACTGAAGAGCTCATCATTTATACCAAGAAACAGCAAGATACCAAGATTATACCAAGACACAGCAGGCAGAGGGCAAACAAGCATGGGTGTGGAACAAAACAACAGGAGAAAAGGATAGGTTTGCAAAAATGAGTAGTCACAGGTTAATATTAGCCCAATCATTGCATCACATAGATTAAATTCCCTGTGAGATATGGGCTCATGGTCAAAGATTTTAACCTTAAGACCAAATGTTCTAAGACTTTGTTGGTTTAAGACTGAATGGCCTAGAAAAAATAATTTGAATATAACCAGATCATGGTTATAGGCTGTCCACCGGTTCTTGAGAGACTCCCCTTGAGCCCTAAAGAATCTTGGGTTAATGACCCACCTGCATGGGGAAAAGAGACAATTCTGTAGTCAAAGGTTGTCTGATCACATACTTGCTACTAGGGAATTCCCACAAAACACAAGGATTTCAGGAACACTGTAATTGGGAGCTGTATTTCTATGGATTCAAACATAAACCATTTACTAGTATGGCTGCTACAGTTTATAGGATACAAAGTACTTTTGTGGATTTTTTAGGGAGTCAGTATTGTCTAGCGGATATCTATCTAATGTTTATATATAGCTCTCAAATGTATGGGTCACAATCAACTGCAGAGAATTTGGTTTTATGTATTCTGTTGACAATAGACCACTTAAAAAACAAAAGTATGATATCACTACAGTTCCCCACTAGAAGAGTAAAAGTTGCTGGGATTTGGACTACTTTTCCCCAAAGCCTAAGTAAGGCTTTCTTTCCTATTAAGATACTTTTCCATATTTTCTCTTTCATTAAAGACATTCCGCACAACAGTTAAAGCAACAACCACAGCTGGGGTGTGGTTCTAAGTGAACCACTTTTCAATATCATACTCAGGTCATTTGCTCAATCTATCGTGTTTAAGAAAAGAACATTTCTGAAAAGTAGATCTTCATCCCAGTAGAACCTAACTGCTCCTTCATGGGATGGGGAGTTTATCAAAGTCTATCAATTCCTTTTAAAAAGTGGAGCCTGGTTCTAACCCACACCCCCAGCTAAGTAAGCATCCTGCATCTTAGAGCAGTGGTTTTCAAAGTTTGGGTTGTGACCCAATCCTGGGTTGTGGCATGTAAGGTACTGGGTTGCCTTGCTCGGCACCCACGGACCCTAGCGGCTCTGGTCAGCATTGCTGACCAGGACGTTAAAAGTCCCATCGGCGGTGCTGCCCCGCCAAGGCAGGCTAGTCCCTACTTGTTCTGACACTGCGCTATGCCCCGGAAGCGGCCAGCAGCAGGGCCGGCTCCTAGGCAGGGTGGGTGGGCCACAGGGCTCTGCACGCTGCCCCTTCCCCAAGCACCGGCTCTGCAGTCCCATTGGCCGGTTCCCAGCCAACAGGAGCTGGGAGGGGCAGTGCCTGTGGGCGAGAGCCACTCGGAGCTGCTTGTGCACCTCTGCCTAAGAGCCAGACCTGCTGCTGGCTGCTTCCGGGGCGCAGCGTGGTCCACGGTGCCAGGACAGGTGGGAAGCCTGCTTCTGCACCCTGGCTGCACCGCTGACCAGGAGCCACCAGAGGTAAGTCCGCACCCCAACCCCCTGCCCTGAGCCCCCTGCCACACCACTGTCTTAAAGCACCTCCTAGCCTGGGTCATAGGTGTGGACAATAGGGGAGGTTGGGCTAAAACCTGGGCAAGACCTGGGTTAACTCTGCTGCATAGATATACCCTTGCTAAGCGGCATTCTATCCCAAAGTTCTCCTGAAGAGGCACCTCACATCTCTACATGAAACTATTGCTCTTCTTGAGGAATCTGACCCCATTGTGGATTTGAACTACTTGGCTAACCTGTACCTGACGTTAGAGAGCCACTATGGCAAAGGATGCTGACAACCCATGAACACACAACCATCCTCACAATGACTTTCCTCAAGTTTAGAGCTATATTTAGGCTTAGAACAAGTTCACAAATAAAACATTTGTTAAGCTAGTGGATCTCAAATTAGAACCATTTCCATGGCAACCTCTTCAGTATTCTTTCAGAAAAAAGATATTTTGTACATTTTCAAGAAGGAACAAACAATCTGCTATTTGGCATCCAGTGCATTACTTTTGTTTGGTTTTCTTTGCAAGGAACACAAAAAGACATTACTCATTCTCTCCACATATTTTAGAAGCAATCAAAGAAGTCATACTAGACCGTGATACATGACCAACAGCAAGGAAACAGTACGGTAGGGATTATTAAAGAGCAGATTAGTATGTGTGCAATATGTAGGGCTTTTTAATGGGAATATATGCTCAAGTGCAGGTTCAGTTTGGTTACACATGATCGCTGTACTACCTAAGGACAGCAGAGACTCCACAGCATGTGTACGTATTTATTCAATTTTCCCCGCATCATAAAGCCCTTATTCGTCAATATTTTGATTACTTTTTCTTCCCAAAAAGACATTTTGGCCAGGGCCGTAGAATTTTTGCATTCAAAGAGGCAAAAACATAACGCCAACATCGTATGGAACGTTCCTGGCATGAGTCTCAGCCTCAAAGCGTACCCCTTCAGTGTGTGCACGCAGAAGTCAGGCATTTGCTCACACATGGCTAGAAAACTACTGTACTGTGTTGCACACACAACGAGCTACATGCACAGCTGGTTAAAATCCACAGGATTCCATTGATTTCTGCCACTCTGAAGAGGTGCACATCCCTCAGCACTGGGCCATTTCTGTGGCAGGCAGGCAGGGGTAAGGCCAGAGCCCTGCATGTCCCCAACTCTATTCAGGAAAGGGAGTCCTGCTACCAGCACTAGCATAGAATAGTGGCTCCAGCCAATCTGCACAGGGAAAGAGACAAGATTGCCCTTTGTGGCATCTTTCCCGTCGCAAACCCTCCTGATCTCACACTGAACCATGCACCTCCTGGTTTTAAATTCCTAAGTGCTCTCTTGCCTGTTTCTTTCATTGGGCTATTAAGTGCTCTCATTCCCACTTGGGAAATTCACATAGCTCACCTTTTAAAGTGCTTTAACTGCCTAGGTAATATCCGTTATGTCCCGAAGGTGAGTGGTTCTAGAAATGGCCAAACACCGTAAACACAGCGTAACAGGTTGTATTACAAAGAGTGTGAAAAGAGCCTTTTAAGGCCTTGTCTACACTGACCAGGGGTTTGATGCACAGCGACCGATGCATCAGCGGTCGATTTAGTGGGAAGACCCACTAAATCAACTGCAGATCGCTCTCCCTTTGACTCCTGTACTCTACCTGAGCAAGAGGCACAAGGGGAGTCAATGGGAGAGCATTTCCAGTCGACATCGCATAGTGTGGACCCCACGCTAAGTAGAACTAAGTATATCGACTTCAGCTATGTTATTCACGTAGCTGAAGTTGCGTAACTTAGCTCGATCTCTCCCTGTGGTGCAGAGTATTACTCGTATTACAATGCCAGAAAGAACAAGCAGGCAAGTCCTTACAAACACATTCAGAGTAAGTGATTATAATTTCACCTACCATTCATTGATTAAGAACAATCCTGTTCCTGTTGGAATCAAATAACTCGACTTCTATTGAATCATTTGGCACAGAAACATGTCGGACGTGTCCCAAGTGCAGTCAGTGAGTTGGGGGATAAACATGTTACCTACAATTACTCTCCACTCATTTTTGTAAACTGTCCAGATTTCCAGTTGACTGAGTCCCTTTAAACATTGTCACAAGGAAGATATGTTCCTTCAAGACCTTTAGGTATTTGCCAGTTTTTCATTAATGGTTGTTTTTTCAGGACATTGATATGAAAAGGATATAAGTTACAATGCATACAGCTATAGACATTTCATTTCCAATTCTATTTATAAATGCAACATTGCCACCAAGACCGAAACAGGAAAAATAATTACAATATTCATTTCACATTGACAGAAGCGGAAAAGATCTCGCTAATACAAAAACAGCTACATTTTAGAGTCACTGGAAACTATAGTAGACCCGCAAAACTTTAAATGTCATTTGTTAGAAATTTCTCACATCCAGAAACCATTATGTCAGTGTTAAGAAAGTGTCCCATCCTATTCCATCCTTTATCAAAAGGGACTCTTTCAATGTGGGAATGTAGTCAGTTTCAAAAAGCAAGTTAAGAGTAATTTCAGGTACTTCATCTGCCTCCAAGTAGTCTACCAGTTTTTGTGGTTTTTATGTTCACGTGTTCCTATTCTTAAAAAATGTTTGTCTTCTACGTCATGTCAAAGACCCACTGATAAACTAATAACAAAAATATACATATTTTCTCTTTACAGCTGATCTTAAAAATAGTTAATGATCTTAGGTGTTACTGAGGAGATCAGGAAATAAAAACATTTTTCAGGCAGAACCATGTTGAAGTCAATGCTCGTCCTTTAACATCATCATCATTTGATGACCTGCACAGCCGCAGAATTAAAGAAATGTCACAACAAGTATGATCCCACCTTTCACACCTGACTTCAAAGAGCCTAGTTGGGTGAGTCAAAGTTGCTAACTAAGAGCTACAGAATCAAGCCCTCTATTTCTCCTTGCCCCGGTGGCATACGTTTTTAAAATAAAGAGGGCAGTCGTAGGAATGTGCATTTTTGCAACTGTATGTTTAAGGTGTCAATGCTTGAATCTTTACAGTGGATAACGAGGATAGTGGAGGAGTGTTTAAAATTGTCTGCAGTTATTTACTTTCATTTCATATGATTTGTCGGGTGAATAATGAGTGAATTTAAATGAAAATATTGCCAAGCCTTGCTGAACAACTCACGTGAGTAAAAAGTACTATGGACTTCAATGTGACTACCTACCAACATGGCTCAAGTGAGCAGGAATTGTAAAAAGCCATATCACACCATCAGTTTCCAACAGAAACCTCCATTGACTTTCATGGAGAGTCTCATTTTAAATTGATGGCCCCAAAGGTTTATTAGTCTTATGATTAGTATCTCTTAAAATAATAAAAGTTAGTGCATATCTTCTCTCTCCCATTCCCCCTTTGGCTCTTAACATTTAGTATTCAGTAAAATAAAAAAAATAAAAAAAAGAGAAATAAGAACTAATATAATTCCATTTCAACCTATTGGAGGTTGTATTATATCCTCTCCAGGGATAGATTAAGAAACGTAAAGGACTTTTTATTATTCTCAATTTTTTTTTGTAATCGGCAGCTTTGCGGCTTTGTCTTGATTGAAGGGAGAGTTTAAATTGCCTGTTCTACTACTATTTTTTATACCTTCATTTCAGAAGCTTTATCATGTAGGAGAAAAATCCTCCCCTTAGTATTAGGGCAACTCATAACAGACGAATGTTCTTTCTACATTTAGAGTTTCCGACAAAATGCGTAAGGCATTCAAATAGTCTTCTAGAATACCGTATAGGGCTGATGCAGAGGTGCTAAGCTGCTCCAGCTTCCACTGAGTTCAGTGGGAGTTTGGGTGTTTTGTACCTCCCAGGATCAAAGATTGGGAAGAAGCATTTAGATGAGAACTTTTTAGATACAAGATGATGGGCCAAATCAGATCATGAGGCTAATCCACAAGAGTTAAGTGAGCAGGATTCAGGCAAAGGTATGCACTTGGGCCATTATATAATATGTTATTGGACTGGTATTGCTCTCTGAACAAACTGTATAGGCCAAAACCTGAAGGGTACACAGGCTGTGGGTCAGTTTTTGAAAACATTTGTTTTCGGTTGCGTGTGCCATGCAGTTATTAGAGACTAGTAGAACCCTTTGTCTCTCTCTAAAAAGGATGTGAGGAACATTTGTTGTCTAGCTTGAAAAGAAAGACATTTTGAACAGTGCTACTTTCTATTTATTAGTATTAATCTAACACAGCGGTCCCCAAACTGTGGGTCATGACCCCGTTTTAATGAGGTCACCGGGGCTGGCTTACACTTGCTGGGGCCAAAGCCGAAGCCCAATGGCTTCAGCTGTGGGCAGCGGGGCTCAGGTTACAAGCCCCCTGCCTGGAGCTAACGCCTTTGGGTTTCGGCTTTGCCCCTCCCCTCCACCTGGGGCAGTGGGGCTCAGCCTTTGCCCGCCCCCCCCGGACAGCATGGCTTGGCCAAGCTCAGTCCCCGCTCGTGGGGTCATGTAGTAATTTTTCTTGTCAGAAGGGGGTCGTGGTGCAATGAAGTTTGAGAAACCCTGATCTAACAGAAAAAATAAGAAACCAAGAGCTGGCAGAGTCAATGGCACAAATTCTTTGGAATTCAAACCACTCATAGTTTAGAGTGATCAAATATATCCCAATTTCTTATTTTCCCTTACATGTGTAAAAGGAAAGTTACACATAAGACAAACTAGACCTTACTAATGACATTTCCCGTCACTACCTCACTCATACCGTGAGGCAGGAAACTTTTAAAGAAGTTATTGTATATTGTGAGCTTATAGTTAAAAGAACAGAGCTAACATTAACTTTCAATCACACATTAACAAAACCCTGGCAGCAATCTTTTAGTTCACATTCAAATATGGTTCAACAAGCAAAGCTAATGTTAAATGACTTTTCGAGTACCACTTGTAATAGTGAACAATTATAGAGAAAAGCAAATTGCAATTAGCTGGAAATCTTGCTCACAAAGAACAGACAATATGATTACAACAAGAGCAATAGGCAGACAGGTTAGGACTCAGGGAGCACTTTGTCTGTATAGCATTGTACAACAAACCCCACCCCCTCCTTGTAATCTCAATGAAAAATATGCAGCATACAGAGAGCCAGAAAATTCGGTCAGAAACCAGCACTACAATGTTAAAAATGGCAACTTTATTTTCAGTTAAAACAAAACCTGAATTCCCTAAACTTTTATTAGCAGTTGTTGCAACTAGAGCTGATCAAAAATATTAATTTGTCCAGTTTTTTCAGTGAAAATTCAAAGACTGAACAATTTCATCCTCAAAACATTTTGAGTTGGAAATGCTGCTCCAATGCTTCATGGGAGCTATAATGTAGGTATCTCATGCTTCTCTATACACCAGGCTCCTTTGCTGAATTATATCTTTCCCGATGCACCACGTTCAACGCTCTTGGGAGAGGGGAGGTTCTACATCATGAGTATCTGTCCATTGTGAATCATGGAAGATGTAGTCCAGTTGGGAAGCCCTGTCCATAGAGGGGCACGTGAAACACTGAACTACAACTCCCATGAAGCATTGGGGCAGCATTTCCAAATCAAAATATTTAGGGTTTTTTGGAGGAAACACTTCGGTTTAGGGTATTTGTTTTTTTAACAAAAAAAAAAAAAGTTGAAGTTGCCTGTAGAAAGCAGACCATCTTCCTAAAAAACTGTTTCGTCAAAAATTCTATTCGGTCAGAAATTCCCCCCCCCCCCCAACAAAAGATTTTTCAACCAGCCCTAGTTTCTACTCACTCCATTCTACAGTATATTCCATTTATATGCAGTTTTGACACATGCAAGACCCTCAGTCTGAAATTATTTACTTAATGCTTGGAATAAGCCAGATAATAAGAATGCCTTTCCCAATTTCCAAAGCAGTATTCCATTTGAAAAGTCCCAGAAGGTTATAATATTACGCCCCAATCGTACAGGGAGGACCCCTTCCCCCAGAGCCCCACTGACTTTAGTGGGACTCCACACAAGGACATACCTCTTCTCATGTAAATCCTTTTGAAGAATTGGGGCCTTTGGGCTTGTCTTCACTGCAGTGTTCATTTGAGAGAGAAATTGATTCTTGCTCCAACCTGACTCTCAGACACACCCACAAATCTTTACCTCATGTTAAATGGCACTTTAAACTCAAGTTAGCTGGTCTGTCAAGGGGACTGGGCTGAAAGTGTTATGCAGCTATAGGCAAAACCTGAGTTAACACAACTCATTACATGCTAATCTAATCCCTTTGCGTTGCTCAGGTGTTTTGCACTGTCACTTGAGCTAGGCTGCCTTAAACTGAGTATCTCCAGCTAACTATCACAGTGAAGACAAGCCTTTAGTCACCTAAACACTCAACTTGGGCTCTGAACCTCATGCTTGCTATTATTGCTTTGCAGAGGTGTTTTTTTTTTAAATAATTATTAGGAATTGAGGATGACAAAAAGAAGAGATGCACCACTTTTATTGAGGCAAACAGGAAAAGATAACCACCAATGCAAGTTATCACACAAATGATTTTAAGGAGCTATTCAAAAAAAGGTAGGAAAAGACTGCACCTTACCTGTAAGTAAATGTTGAAAGCAAGATGAATTTCACAGTGAAATTAAGAAATTAATATAGCTATGAATGGCAACTGATATTGACACAATATTCTTAAGTACACTAGTGAACCCTATTAGTACATTTTCACAAAGCTGGAGAAAGGTTCTAATAATCATGGGATACATACATAGGATATGAGCCTTCTTTGTTGACTTGGAAATATACCACATTTTATCTAATGGGATCTCAGAGTGTAGATGGTGCTGTCTCAGGGTTGCAGTTTACTAGCCATGAGGCTATTTTCTAGGGCATATGAATGACATTTTCTGTACAAACAGACATGTGAGGCAATTCTGCACAATAAGAGCCAGAAGTCTTGTGGTTGTTTAACCATAGCTGTGAGCATCCAGGGTATGGTTCTGGCTCAGCTTAATATGCTGTGGCTGATGTTCATATGAAAAACTAAGCTAAGCTAGCTCTTCACATCTTTATTTCATTGTTTATCAGTTTATACTAGAATTGATGGATTTTTTCCCCCCCTCTTGAAGTGGAAAATATCAACTCCCTTTGTTTGCTGAGAAGTGTGATTTGTTCATATTCAAATAGACTTCTGAAGTATTTTTTAAGGTTATGTTTTTTGAGCAAAAAATAGGCTGGAATTTTCTTTTGACATTTCTAATGGAACATTAATCCTTCACTGCTGACCCTTACTAAAACATCCATGTGGTGCTGGAATGCAGAAGTGTCACTTTGATATGCTAATATTCCACTGGAAAGCAAATGGCACTTGTATTTCATAAGTGATATACCTAATACATGGAGATCTCACTGAACTGTGTTTTACTCAGGGTAATAGGTACTTTAGACAACACCTTCATAAATCAGCTCCAAATTCATTTAGGTTAATTTTTATGGGAAGACATACTCCTTTAGCATATCAAGGAGTAACTTGTCATTCACTGAAACATTCATAGAACAATAGAAATGTCGGGCTGGAAGGAACCTCGAGAGGTCATCTAGTTCAGCCCCCTGCACTAAGGCAGCACGAAGTATACCTAGACCATCCCTGACGAGTGTTCTTAAAAACCTCTGATGATGGGGATCCAAAACCTTCCTTGGAAGCCTATTCTAGTACTTAACTATCCTTATAGTTAGAAAGATTTTCCTAACATCTCACATGCCTCATTAGTTCAGCTAATCAAGGATTTGCAAACAATATTCTGGCATCTCAATATAGTGTAATACTTCCAGTAGATCAATTTCTTCTATTAAGTTCACTTTTCCCTTCTTAGAACTAATATAAATAATTAAACTGCATAACAATGTTTGGCACTAGGAATAGAGGCAGGGCCTTATTAAACTTTTCATTAACATCTCAGATCAGGATTTTATTTATCTAGGTAAAAAAAAATCTATTGGAAACAAGTTCTCCTTTTCAAAAGATTTCTTAGCCAAACTAGTTTATATATCATCACCGAAAGAAATACAGAGGATACTTACACTGCCTATTATGCTATTGTATATCACTAGAAACTCATTACTGTTTATGAAACCATCAATGTTATGAAACGCCACAAATACTGAATATTACAGTAAAAATAGTAAATATAACACTACCACCAGGCTGGTTATGAATAACAACTACAAGTATTTTATGGTTAAAATGACCAAAATTCAAACATGTTGCTCTCTTTAATTCCTTATCTAGTGTGTTCCAAATCTCAGCTGTTGAAGATTCAAAAGACCATCCACAGAAGATACAAAGAGAAAGATAAAAGCATCAGACTAACAGACTAGGAGCATAGTTCTAAAAATAATGGGCCAAATCCTACTTTCCTTACTCACACAAATAATCCAACTGAACGAGAGTGCAGGCATAAAGGATGCAATGAGGATTTCCAAACACTGCTCTATAAGAACCAAGGACTCAAACAAGCCACAATACAGCATGTTCAGAGAACCAAGCAGACTACTGTAATGCATAAAGAAAGCCATCTAATTGACAGATGTATAAAATGCCCACTCTTTTCAAAATAATTCTGGAGACCAGTGGGTGAGTGATATCACCCTAGTTTAGGAAAGGAAATAAGATCATTTGAAATAGCACCCCTTGGATGAATTCTGTACAGTCCATGTACATTTAAAGAAATAATAGACCTGCCCAAGGCAGAGTCTTGTAAGATTTCTTTACTACCACCGTGTTGTTGACAAATACATTTGTCAGCTTTACAAACATTTGTACATTCACATAGACAATTCTGGAAACAGTTCAAACCCACTCTTTTTAAATCTACTCAAACATAATACACCGCTAGATCAATGGAACTGGCTACTCAGATTTATTTATCAAAAACACTAATAATATCATTAGTTGCTTTAATTCAATTAGAGTAGAAATAGTGTCCAGATGAGCCCACCTCCTCCATGATTAATGACCCCCCCCCCACATCACAGTCCCTCCAGTCTAACTTTCAAGTCACCCCACATCTCAGCTCTGACCTTCTGCATCTACTTACCCCAGCCTAGTTCCAATCTCCTCATCTTCCCCTAGCACTGCATAGGCAAGTTGGGTACATGCCTAGGGCCAACCAGTTCGGAGAGGAGGGTAACCTGAGCTTTGGCTGGTCTGGTTCAGGTAATGATGCAGGAGTGAGTGGAGTTACAACCTGATGCCTGGGGTCACAACCCTACTTGTTCAATTTTAGTTCTGCTATCATGATGGAGGGCTAGCGGGGCCAAATCCAAGTGGGCAGCGGGGTGGCCAGCATTGCTCCTTCTCGCTATGGGGCCAAGTCCTGCACCAGTACCTAAACTAGACCAGCCACCATAATCCAGGTTCTGGATGGGGAATTGCAATGAGTGTCCATATGGGGAAGCCAGCCAGAAGAGGGGTGACAGGGTTTGCCTAATGCTCAATAATGCCCTCTCCCCCAATTAGGCCCACCTGTAACCTCCCCCACTTTTTCCTCACAGCTCTGTATTAGCCCCTCAGAATCAGACACCCCCTGCTCCTTGCTTCCCCCACCTAGGGTCCCACAGTAAAGACTCACCCTTAGAGTCTTCTGGAGGAGACCAGGAAGGGACATCTCTCCTCACCTCCCATCATTGGGGAGAGACACAATTAGCCTTCCCCCTTCATCTTCAGGGGATCACTCTCCTACTTCTCACCTGAAGGGAGGCACTATCTTCAGTGGAAAGGCCACTTCCCTCTCCCCCATGATGTGAAGGATAGGCCGAGCTGGAGATAATAATACTGATTTACTGATCCCAGGGAAAACATCTTAAGATTCTCTGACAAGTTTTCATGCTTATGACTAGAGATGGGAACAGGCTGACTGAGAAAAAGCTCACACCCTTTCACAATAAGTGTCACCTGAGGTGTGCTGGGTTGGCAATGGAAGAGTTAACAGTGAAGGGGCTGAACAAATGTTGCCTTTTCTGGGTTGCTTGGCTTTAATTAAGCAATTCCCGGGTTTGCCTCTGTGGGCACCTTCCTCCATCATGTGGACTGTGATCCTCCCAGAGAGAGAGAGAGAGAGAGAGAGAGAGAGAGAAGAGAAAGGGAAGAAACTAAAGTTAAGTGAAGCTCTGTAGACAGAGGGAAGGGTTTGTTTTTTTCTCCCCTTGGAGAGGAGCTCTGCTGAGAGGAGAGACAGAGCTGAAAGGGCAAGAAAAGTACCAGTCAGGGATAGAGAAGTCCACAAGGACAAATCTCTGCAAAGAAACTGGGTGTGCAGGCCATAAGTGGAGCAAATGCAGCAAACAGTCCTAGCTCTCCTAACAACAGAAAAAAGAGCATTCCCAGGGATAGTGAGAGAACAGCAAGCTGCTAAAGACACAGAAAGCAGTAGGGAAGGGAAACATAACCGAAGTGCTGTGAGGGGAAGAAGGAAAATGGAGTCAGTGCTATCAGCAAGCCTTTAGCTGTGCTGATCTGTTAGCCTGGCCAAACCAGCGATGTGCTCTTGAGTGGCTGTGTCTGATACTGGGACGTGTAGCAGGTGGGTGGAAGAAAGGAAGGGAAAGGGGTTGGGCTGGGGGGTGTCTGTGACAGACAGAGCTATATTTGGAGCTAGGGTCAAAGCTGGGTGGAGGAGGAGTGGGGATTGGAGCTGGTTCAGAAGGGAAATCACAGCTGGGTCTTGGGGTGGGAGCTAGGAGAAGGGGTGTTCAGAGTAGCTGAAGGTGGCCCTAGGTGGGGTCAGAGCTGTGAGGTTGAGATGAAATTGGCTGGGCTGAGGAAAGAGGCTGGGTGTCTCGGAGCTGAACCAGAGGGAGGCTTAAAAGTTGTGCCAGAACAGGAAGCTGAATGGTGCTAAGTTGGTGGGGTCAGAACTGTTTGGCTGTGCAGTGGGAGTCTGGGGGAGGGTGAGATGAGAGGTTTAGAACTGAATGGGGAGGGGGAAGCGGTTTTTGAGATGGGGACTGTCAGAGCCAGGGATGCTATATCATAGCTATTGTAGTGCATGGTATGTGTGTGTGTGTGTGTGTGGATTTAGGGGAGGGCTGTCATTTTGTTACATTAGTGGGGGTGGAGGGTGAAGAAACTCTGCCAGCCAAGTTTTTTAAAAAGGAGCATTTTAATTATTTCCTCATCAAAAATGGCTCGGTATCTATATTTCAATTACATAAAAATGTTATCTGAAAAGTGAATGTGCCCAAGACTAAAATCAATGAAGTGCAACAGAGAAATTTAAGTCCTGCTTAAGTGGAAATCTGAACACACCCCTACCTGGTGAGTCTTTACCAACACCTTCAGAACTATTAATTATTCCCCGGTTTTGGACAGGCTGATAGAATTGATATTGGGTTACATATTTTAAATCTGAGTTATTCCTATCTTTGGACAATGTTATAACACAAGCTGATTTCCCCTCAAAGAATACCTCAGTAACTTGAACTGAGAAATATCAAAATAGGATAAACAATATAGGTGACTGTGTGGGAGGGAGGGTAGGGATGGGTGAGGAAGAGGGGGTTCAATTTCATTGTAGCTGGTTGATTTCTTAGAGTGTAAGATGCAAAGCTTGTTGAGAACATCTGTTTCAGAAATAGGCAGTAGAACATGGTCACTATTAACCTTGGTTTATTTGTTGTTCCCTCTGTATTTTATTTTAGTCTACAGGTTTTTAAGTGGAGTCCAACAGCAAAATGAGATAAACTAGCTTTCTGTAACACTTCAGCAGGTCCTTTTAAAGAAAATATTTTGTTTTTCTTCTTCTTCTTATTATTTTTATTAATAATAATTATTATTAATTATTAATATTCTAATAATCTTTCCATATTCTACTATCAGTAGATGCTTTTAAAATAGGCAAATGTAGTATGGCAGTAAAGAGCTTCATAACTTGCACCATTTGTCCTTGATTCCTAAGTAGAGTTCAGAAAACAGTGCAAAAATCAGATGTTAAATGAACATGTTTTGGTCGTATTCGTACTCCTTTTGTATTTGCTTTCTTTGAATATTAGCTGTATTGAGTTTTACTATCAGAAATGGTCATTGAAAGTGAACTTCAGACCTGGATGGGCAAGGATTTGCAAATACAGAATTTGTTTACAAACACCAGTGTTCACTGGAGACGTTCCTCTGAACTTATCTAATTAGATCAAAGACAATGTGCATTATGTGGGCAATCACAATGAAGCAAAACACTTCTAAATTTCAAATAGTCACTGTTAACTCAGGGAGTTTTCAAAATACAGAATACATGCAAATAATTAACACAGAAAATGGCTCTGCTTATGAATATGTGGAAAGCAGGAAAAGCTAAATTTGTCAAATAAATTATTCATTCTGAATGATTCAGTCAACTGTGTCCCTGATGTTAATTTAACCCAGAACTGCTTTTATTCTGATCTAGGAAAAAGTCCTATACATCTGTCCTCTACAAACACATTAGGGTTTAGAAATGTCACCACTTTGGAGTCATTTCAAGTTTGCTGTCAGTCATTTCTCTTAGCAGTGGTACAAACGCTATCTCTATACAATATTTCTAAAATGATATCTGTATTTAAAAATGGGTGATTTGAGCAAAAATCCGTCAACCATTTATTCTATTTCAATATTTCCAAGATTGTAATTTTTCTAGAAACCTACATATAAATGCATGATAAAGAATTGTACGCATATTGACGCAAAATCTACCATCAGGATTTTGTTCAAAGAATTCTACTGCATCATCAACTCAGTGATTAACTGGGGTTGTTGATAATGCAATGGGCTGTGGGTAAATACCTAATGCAATCCTTATTCATTTTCCAGACCTTTTGATATTGTGTGCCATTTAAACCCTATCCTGAAATTGCGGACTTCTAGTCTTGGAAATTCCACTCTGGGTTGGGCTGCCCTTTTATTTGTCTAAAGAAAACAATTTATTTTGCTGCATTTGAAGTTAAGAACTAGGTGAGTTCTAACGTAGCTCCCCCCCCCCCGTCTTAATAAACAATTTGCACATAATTTGTAAATATTTTTGTATCCATGTGTATCCAGATACAAATTAATCACTGAGGTCTTTCATTGTAGTAAATCACATTTCATCAATCTATATATAACTTGATTTTGTAAATTTAGAGAGCTGTCAGCCACATGCCAATCAATTATAATATGTAAGTGCAGAATGCACTGTTTAGCGTGCTGGAATCTATCTACTGTATTTGCAAATGTAACTCCCACACTTCCTGGGTGTGGTGTGCTGTCCCATCTAGTGGCACTGAGACCACTTGGAGAGAGATTGAGTCTGCTCTACAGCCATAGCTAAGGGCCATGTGGCTTTTAGCTCATGCACGAAGGTCCAGAGGCCCCAAGTTCGATTCTGCCGGCCGACGACTGGGCGGGGGAGGGGCGAGGCGGGGTCTGTCGGCATTACACAAGCTTCTAGTTGCCTTGATATCTTAGCACTAAGCTATGATGAAGCAGAAAAGGGTTTCTTTTTTGTTTTTTGTCTTAAAAATTCCTTTGTCTCCTTGGGTTTCAGAATGTTCCTGAAAAGATCATTTTCTTAGTTTGTTGCTTTGACCATATCAGACCCCTCTTTGCCACCCTCCATTCGCTCCACCTTCTCTATCTCTATCAAAGATATCTATCTCTATTAAACTACTTGTCCACATTTCCAAGGCCCTTCATGACCCATCCTTGCCCTATCACCTCTCATTCACTATTCAGAGGTCATCTCCGGCCTCTGATTGGCCCATGTTTCCAGCTTCCATTGCCCACTTGTCAAATTTACAAACATGCACCTTTGTGCTTTCTCCCGTGCTGCCCCTCACACTTCGGAGAACCTCCCCATAAACATTCACTACCTCATCGCCCTCCTTTAAATCCCTCATCTACAGTGATGCTATAAAACTTGGCAACAGGCCACTGACTATCATGCTGAGTACCAGTGTCTCATTGCTTCCTTGTACTCCCCTGTCTGTCTCCCTGTATCTGTCTGTCATCTCTTGCCTTAGATTGGAAGCTCTCTGTTCTGTGTTTCTCCTCTGGCACTGTGCAGAGACAAGCCTTGCAGGTGTTTTCCCCAAGCTATGGACTCTACACCACACACCCTGTCTCACTTGACCGCAGTCTGGGAGGCAGCCAGCTTTTATTATGTAAAAGAAAACCACTCCGGTGTAAAATCCACTGAAGTAGAGGAAGTAGGAGTGGGGAAAATTACATTGGGTGGCATTATATTTTAGGCTGTCTTTCTTTGAAAGCTGCCTCCCAGTGTTGCACTGGTTGAAGACAATGAATTAGTGTTTTCACATTGAATCCAAATATTTGTGGGTTGATACCCAGTTTGTATAGCTAATCTCCAGTGATTCACCACATCAGGCCCTTCTGTCACCAAGCTCTTCCACAATTAGAATCATAGAATAGAATCACAGGACTGGAAGGGACCTTGAAAGGTCATCTAGTCCAGTCCCCTTGCACTCATGGCAGGGCTAAGTATTATCTATTCTAGAATGTGTGATTAGCAGCTCTGACATGAGGGGTTTTTAAGCATGAGTTCTGTGTGCACCAGCCCCCTAGAGTTTGCATTTGTTTATTTTAAGATTTCTATAAGAAAAAGCTAACAGCTAGAAGTGAGACAGATCTTTAGATGGTTGCCCAGTCATAATATTTAGCACTTCTGTACTATGTTAGCTCTTCAAAGTCACTGTACAAACAGTAAACAATTCAGCTTTTGAATGACTAGGAGTTGACAAAACAGAGCTAATCCCTGTTGTGTTCTCTGCCCCCCCTGAACAAAAAGACTTCACTGAAAATCAGCATCTTAAAAGAACCATTTAAGGATCTTTCAAAAGAACAGTCCAACCACGGCTTCTGTAGTGACACCCTTGTTACATCAGGTCTGGTGTTTAAGGCTTGGGTAGAATCAAGGAAAGCTTCCTGTTTTGTTATCATATGTAAATCAAGCAGACCTTGCTTATTTTTTCCCCTTTAAAGTGCTCAGAGTTGAGGGGAGGAAAGTAAATGAGATTCTGCTTATACCAGGTGTAGAAAAAGCAGAAGGGACCAAAATCTATTGTGCAAAAATCTCTTCTCCCTGAAGTCAATAAGACTACACAGGTGTAACTGTCAGCAGGAATTGTCCTGTGTTCTCATTCCCTTCTCGAATCACACACATTCCATGCTTACCCACCATTTCCCACTTGGGAAAGAAGTTAGTTTGACTTGGGGCAGAAAAATGAGGACTTGAGCTGCTAGAGAACCAGCAAAAGGACAGAACCTGCCTTTAGCCTATTCAGCCAGTCTTTCTATCATAGCCTGCTAGAGAACCAGCAAAAGGACAGAACCTGCCTTTAGCCTATTCAGCCAGTCTTTCTATCATAGCCTGCTAAGAAGTGGGTTTAAAATCCTTGAGGGCATAGGCGCCGACTTCTGCTCCCATCGGTGGGTGCTCGATCCCCTTCCGCCCCCGTCCCTGCCCCGACTCCACCCTTTCCATGAGGCCCCGTCCCTGTCCCAACCCCTTTCCAACTCCTTCCCCAAAGTCTTTGCCCCCTCCCTACCCCTATTCCGACTCCTTCCCCAAATTCCCACCCTGGCCCCACCTCTTCCCCAAGCAGGCCACGTTCCCGCTTCTCCCCACCCCTCTCCCGGAGCAGCTAAACAGCTGTTTAGTGGTGGCCGGGCGGGAAGCACTGGGAGGCTAGGCAGAGGAGCGGGGACCCAGCGTGCTCAGGGGAGGAGGAGGAGGAGGTGGGCGGGTGGGGGAGGGGAGTTGGCTGCCGGTGGGTGCAGAGCACTCACTAATTTTTTCCCATGGATGCTCCCAGCCCCAGAGCACCCACGGAGTTGGCGCCTATGCTTGGGGAGAAGAAACATACAACATTGTATGTTGAGCTTCCTGCAGTGCTTTTGCAACCCCTTAAAAGTACAAAGATGCCTTGGCCTATGGAACTATGCTGAGCATAAAGAACGGAGTTGCCCTGTGCATCCCAGTTCAGAAAAATACATCAAAGGAAAACACTGGATGTCTTTGATTTTTAGTACAGTTCAATACAGTATTGAACACAGCACATCATAAATCTGAAGCCCCTTGATGGAAGGTTCTGTAAATGTTAAAGGACTGGTATTCAGAATGGGATGTTTTGTTTTTCCTACAAATGTGTGGGAATTCGATCCTTAAGGGGGGGGGGGGCAATAGTTTTGGCTGGAGCTGAACAGACTGTGTGCAGTTTCTGTGCAAACTTCCCACCCACCGCTCTGGTACTGCCTCTTCTCCCCCATCACCCGCTTGCCCTGCCCCCCACAGGCACTCACCAGTTGTCCAGAAACGGGACCCAGCACACACAGAAGATGATGGTGATGGGCGCTAGGACCCAGGACACAGCGTCCTGGTCTGGAGCTGCCTGCCAGCCTCAGCAGAGGAGAGGGACAGAGGGAACTTCTTCCCTCCCCGGCAGCTAAGCAGAACTCTGGAGAAATTGGGGGTGGGCAGGGGAGCGGAGGGCAATGCCTGCTCAAACTACACCCATGGCTGGCACGGGTCCCTGTGGTAACCAGATTTTTAGTGTCTGGTCACCAGTGTTAACCGGATACCTGGCACTATGTTCCTGCAGCACAGGGAGATGCAGATGGGAGGGAGAGGAAGCAGCTGGCTGCTGGCCCAGCTGAGCTCCTTCCAAGCCACAGGGGGCTGCTTGGCCTTTCCTGCTGGCAGGAACGCTCCAGCAGGGCTGCGTGAGCAAACTCGCTCCCCCCTCTCTCCTCGCCCCCTGCCTGACCAGTAGGGCCTAAAAAATAGGAGGGCCTAAGGCTATAGCCTTATTAGCCTGATGGTTAATCCAGCCCTGGGTCCATGACTAGGGTTTCTAGGTGCTATGGTAATATAAATAAGAAAATAAGTATGAGGGGTTTTGTTTTGTTTTAACGGGACAAACAGAAACAAACAGTTTCTGGGGAACAGCATATCATAAGAGGATCTTTTCTTTCAGTCTGATCACAGTCAGGATTACGGTCCGCCTCATGTCCTCTGGAGTGCCACAACTCGATCCCTGCTGCTGAGTATGCTAAATTGTTGTCCTTCTAGCGACGGTTGTCTTAGAGTATCACAAAGGCTCAGTCACTGAGGTAGCCAGATTTCAACCCTATTATGGGTTTTGTAAATTAGGGCAAGGACTTTTGAATTCTGTTCTAGGATGAATGTGGAGTAACGTGTTCATGCTGGCCTTTTTATTTATGTGGGGAGCGGGAGTGCAGCTGCCTGATGTTGTGTTTCCCTCACAGAAGCGGCAAGTTGCAATAGTTGAATCTAGATTGAAACTGATTAGGCTCTTGGCCAAAATGACATGGTACTGTTCCCTAGCCAAGGAGATAGGGAAGAAGGCATTTGTTACCACGGTGACGTAATGTGTCACATAATGGAGCAGTGAGGAGTCCACCACGACACCAAGGGTTTACACCACTTTGACTTTCTTTGGTCGGATGTCTTTTATTTTTGGCAAGGTTAGAATATTGGCAAGGTTTCCATAGTGTTTCTCGCTATATTGTGTCCATCTTTTCTAGATGGATTTCGAGCTCATTAGTGTCCATCCATCCATATGCTATTCCCTTCTTAGCTTTGGGATATCTTGGTGGAGAAGATTATGTTGATTTGAGTGTTATTTCCACACTGGTGGCACGTGAGTCCATGGCTTTCCATCTCTTTGAGCTGCCTTACATTGACTTTAAAGAGGTGAGTGTAGAATAGTGAGCCTTGAGAGCATGGTGGAGCACAAACTGTAATTTCCTATCCATAAAAAGTTATGATATTTCAATTTGGTTTTCTCCCAAATCAGGATGAAAAGTTGAAATATTAAAATCTTTCTGAGAACGAAATATTCTGAAAATCTTTAATTTGGAAGTGATGAAATGTTTTATTTTGGTGTAACCCTTCTGCCCGTCAGAGTTGGCAGCAACAAGGGCCGGGTTCAATATCTAGGGGATCCATTCCAATAACACAATGCAAACCGGCTCGAGCCCCCACCCAGTGACCTGGGACAAATATATACCACCCCCGCTGGGCGCCTCCAAGAGGCAATACTTCCCCTCTCGCAAGCACATAGTCTGAGTGTAGCAAAAGTCTTTTAATAACAGAGAGAAACAATGTGGCATTATGTTGGGGAAACACCACCAACAGGATTCATAACACAACCCATGAGCAAAAAAAACCCACCCCAGGCAAAGTGGGGCATGCCCCTTTCCCTTTGGTTCTTGAGTCCAGCAACCCCAAATCACCCAAAGTCCCAAAAGTCCAATGCCCCAAAAGTCTCTGTCCCTGGTCAGGGCAGCCCCAGAGTTCGAAAGTTTATCGGCGGAGCTTTACCTCCCAACCTGGGTGGAAATGGGACGGGGGTAAGAGGCACCTTACGTGATCTGAAGCTGACCGCCCCATAGCTCCATAGCGGCGCTCCGCTCCGCTCCGCCAGCCGCCCCACAAAACTCCTTCGCGCAGCTGCGCTCCGCTCCGCCAGCCGCCCCACGAACTCCTTCGCTCAGCTGCGCTCCGCTCCGCCAGCCGCCCCACAAACTCCTTCGCTCAGCTGCGCTCCGCTCCGCCAGCCGCCCCACGAACTCCTTCACTCAGCTCCACGGCCCACAAGCAGCTCCTGCCATCCACACACTGCTCTGTGTCGAACTGCTTCACCAGCCGTCCCGCAAACTGCTCCACAATATATCTTCAGGCTCCCCCACTGCTTAACACAACACTCAGTGATTTCAGCTCTTAGGTGAATTCAGCTTGTAGTAGGGGAGCCCCAGTGCTGGTGCACTGTCAGCCCAAAGTGAGCTCAGCAGCCTATAACTAGACTTCTAATGAAATCAAAATTAGCTCTGATATTCCACAGTGGAGAGAGGAGGAAGTGCAATCAGCATGTAAGGCCCTCACCAAGGGGCCCATACCACCAAGTATTAATACTTGTCCCCAGCCTCTCTCCATTCACACAGTTTTGGAACCCATGACCCTTGCCTAGCGAGTGCTACTTAGATGATGGTGAATCCCTCCATCGTAACAAAAGGCCAAGTACAGTTCCAAGCACAGTTCCCATAATCAGGGTAATAACAATTTATTCTTCCTGCCCCAATAACAGAGACACTGGGGATCCCACAGCAGCCAAAGTGACCATTTGGGCAGCTATGGTCTCATTCTAGGCGTGGTGGGTGTGCCTATGCAAATGAGATCGGCCCCTGAAGTTCTTTTCCACAACTTGCCACACCTCACCACCAGATGTCAGGGTGGAGCTCATCCTGACACTGCTTACATTGGCATTTTTGATCAAAGTGAAACACTTTGATATTCCTAAACTGAAATTTTTTTTGAACTGACCTGAAAAACTAAATTTCAAGTCAGTTCAAGATTAAACTGCATTTTCTGGTGGAAACGTATTGTCTCATGGAGGTTGTAGCTTTTTTTGTCTGGTCTTCCCATTCTCTCCTATGGGCTGGCATCCCTGGCCAGACTACATCTCCCATGATACACCATGGTGCTCAATCAGAGGGAAGATTATATTATATCATGGGAAATGATAGTTTGGCTTGAGAGGGAAGACCTATGGGGAAGAGATGATCTCAGGTACCTCAAATTATAACTCTCATGAGTTAGTGCACCAAAATAAGGAAATGCAGCTTAATGTCAAACTGACTCAGACAAAAAAATTCAGGTCAGCTCAGCAAACTGAAATATTTCATTCAGGTTGCACCAACCCAAAATAATATACTTTGCTTAGGTTTTCCCCAATGGGAAAACCAAAAAGGTCTTGAAAATCTTGATTTTTGTGCAAACTGTTTTTTCCAATAAAAATTCATTTGAATGGGAAATTTCTGCCCATCTATAATTGTGAGACTTCATGTAATAATGGTCTGTATGACCTAGAGCTGCCCTTTACAGATTTTACTGGAAAGTTCTCTGGGCTTAGATTAGCCACTGTTGTTTATATTGTATCTTCAACTCATTTTGACTGAAAAGACTTTTGCAAAAGATTCATTCTCCAAGCATGGTTAGGTTTAGCCTCAGCTTGAATTGTTTTGTACCGCTGCTTCCCAGCTCATCTTAGAATCATAGAATATCGGAGTTGGAAGGGACCTCAGGAGATCATCTTGTCCAACCCCTGCTCAAAGCAGGACCAATCCTTAAATTGATATAAATCACTAACAGTGTCAGTCTTTTCACTTGCAACTGTCCTTCTTGAGCTCACTGACTTTAACTTAAACGATGTACTTGGCTGGTCTTAAGTTCCAAGAACAACCTATTGGAAAAAAGTTCTCTGCCTATTAACACATTTTATTGGGCCTTTGCCATATGTAAGCACACAAGACAACTGGGGAAGGGAAAGCGCTTCAAGTGTGCCCAAAGCTCTTACCAGAGCTGTCCAAAGGACGACCATTTTTTTCATGGCAACTTTCGAGGCTTCAGAATTTGTTTCTGTTACATGCTGGGACAAAACCGAGACCTTTCAAATACTTTCATGAGATGCAATTGTCAAAATATCCATTTTTCAGATCAAAACCTGAGCTTTTTCAATGTCTGTATCTGTGTCTCTAGCTTGGTGATCAGGGCACTGGCTATGGGGAAGACACAGCCTCAAGTCCCTGCTCTCTCTGAGTTAGAACAGAGCTTTGAATCCCATACCACTCTGTATCAGGTAGAGCAGGGAGTTTCATATGGGTCTGCCACCTCCAAAACCAATGCCCTAACCAATTGGTCTTCCGAGTGTGCATCTCTCTCTCTCTCTCTCAAAAAAAAAAAAATAGCTCCCTAATGAAAACTTAATTGAAACAGATGCTCCTCTGCAAAACTATATGGCTTTTACAAAATAACATATTTTGAAGAAATTTCATCAAAACTTTTCTAACCAGCTCTGATTCTTAGTGGTTATGTGATAACTCATCACTCTTTTTAATGTTACAACTAAGAGAAATATGAATACTCTGAATTCTTGCACTGCGCAATGCTTTAAGAGCCACAAAACTTAAAGTATGCTTTGATACTTTTGGAACTGCTGCAACATCTTGGGATTCTATCCTGTTGTCAGGAAGACGAGTTGCTAACTTGACAGGGTAATGGTTCAGAATCTGACATCAGGAGTGATTGCATCCAAGTCAGTGGAGTTACATCAGTGTAAATACAGTTAAGTGAGATCACATTAGGCTCAATAGTTTGTTTGTGGGTGGTTTTTTAAATATGGTTCTCTTCCTTTCAGTTGAACATCTGGGACCTTGCCCTATGCTATTATGAAATTAGTAGTCAACGTTGCATAAAAATAAGTCTTGCTATTCATAACATCAGATGTAATAAGTTTTCCACGCTGTGTCTCTGTAAATCCTCAAGTGTCCTTATTTCTTCCTAGACAGCCTATCACTGGGACAAACGTCACTGCTCGCACATAAGTGTTGTTCTTTACATAGCAAGTGGGCTACTGCTGAATGACCAAATATGTGCTGGCCTCCAGGAGCTGAGAATGGTGTCTCTGCAACATGACCTTGGTGCCGCCTACCATAAGAAACAAGCTCTACCAAAATAGCAGAATAGAAGACCCTGCCATTAGGCTGGACCTTGGTGTGAAACTTCTAGTCAAATGATAGAATGAAAGTCTTATTCAATTGTAATAAAATTTCCCCATTTGGATACCTGTGTGTGTTGTGCTGGCTGGGATATTAGTTGAGTGGAAAGGTAGGTGGAGGCCAGGAGAGGTATCCAAACTTTTGGCTAATCTGGATGATAGGGTAGTTCATTTCTGTAATCCTTCAAGTCACTTGACTTTCTTGTACTTCAGCTAATGCAGCTTTTAGATCTAGAGGGCAGGGCGATGTTGAAAGAGCTAGTATAAAAACGTACAGAAAAGCAATTGAGAGCCGCACAGATTTAGCTAAAATCTGACTCTTACATGGATCTCTCTATCATATTTTTTCCGCAAGTACAGTTGAGACAGGAAAGGTATTTCCCTTATGTCTGAGGTAAAGGTTAGCATGACACTAACAACTGATATGTGTATAGACTATAAATCAATGAGAATTGAGATCACACGGCACTGGACAGAAGGTGGTTGGCATGTTGCAGGATTGTGTCAGAGAGACAATGAGAGAGGATATTGAGTATTACTGTAATGGATGGAACAAGATGTATTTTCTGTGTTTGGAATGAACAGAGCGCTTCTAAAAGGTGTAATGAAACAGAGATGCTTTGGGTCTCCCTAATCTCATTCCCCAAAAGACTTTCTCCACCTTTCATCTCGCACCTCTGTTATCATACCCAGCCATTTCTAGTTTAATCTTTCTAATCTGACCACCTCGTTTCCTTTCAAGGAGGACACGCTCCAGGCTCTGGTGACATTAATGGAGATTTTTCCACTGACTTCAGTGGGTCCAGGATTTCACTGAACATGTGCATGAGATAGGAGTACATATTTTAGCGACAACTAGAGCTAGGTGAATATGGCAATAAAGTAAAATAAACAGCAGGTATTTTTATGGAAGAAAACCAAACTCTTTAACTCTTTGTTGGGATTTGTGGCCTCCCTCCCCCATTTAATTTCTGTCTTTACAAATGCTCAGGTGAGCAAGGTTTTATTTGAAAGGCTGTTCAAGGAAATAGATAGTTTGACAAATCTATTCTATTTGTCAAACTATTTTCAAACAGAAGGAGGGATCGCTCCTGTTCATGCATTTCAGGTTGCCCAGTCAGGGAACAGGAACAATACCATTTGATGTAGGTGACCGTACAGAAAATGAATAACAAATGCTCATAGTGACCTATGCATAGACACTAGCATAAGTTTGGGGGTAGGGGGGAAGTGTTCATGGAATGATTGTGAATCTTGAGCAAATTAGTAAAAATCACAACCTGTTTGTGAATGGGGGAAAAGGGCTAATTTAGCCCAATAAATATTCCTAGTATGTAATTCAGCCAGTGCAAGTGAAAAAGACGCCCTCTTCAAGTCAATACAACTGTCAGCATTGAAAAAGAGATCAATGCAAAAGTGCAACTAACTGCTTTTGAAATGGTGAAAATGTGCTCTTTGGGTATAAACATTAAAATGGCACATTTTGAGCAATGTATTTCTAACTTAAGGTTACTCTGTGGTATCCACTTTTTTCATCCTTCCAACCCATAAATCCTCTCCAAGATTTTCATCTAATGGCCTAGTAAGTTCTATATTGCTTTCACTGCTTATTAGCAAAAGACTTGCAGTAGGATGTAGTCACAGGTTCCCTTACCCCCATTAAAACGCAGGCATTCCCTGAAGTTCACTTTCAGCTTTTCTTGCTCTGAATTTCAGCCATCACTCAGGGTTATGTTATTAACTTAATTACATTACAGCCTTCTGGTCGTTGTAAGAGAGGCCATTCTAGGAAGCTTCTTGTAGTTACCTTGTGTCACTTAGTTGATGCCAGGCTCACCACAGGTCTAGGTTAGTTGTGTTATAGATAACTAATTGAGACAGCAGCCCCAGTTTAATAATGTATTGTTTTGAGAACAATGCTGAAGCACGCTGGACTAGTTGTACCTCCTTATTTATTTAATTAGTTCTGAAACGATTTCTTGAAATACTCTTCTCCCACCCACCCCTTCCCTAAAGTGTACATTAGGGAAAATTTCATTCCAGACAGACAATCATGGAATAGCAGCAAAGTCTCTTGGAACAAGAAGTCTAGGTAGCCCTGTCTCCTACTATTAAATTCTGGGTGAAATATACCCTGTCAGCTGCTGAGATTAATAGTTCTATTTTCGACTTCTCTGTATTTAAGAAGCTCCTATTACTAAGATAAATTGTGAAGAATTTAAACTTCTCAAGGCCTTTTTCTATATTCTTACCTGTATATATGATGCTGAAGTTTGTTCTAACATCCTATGTACCAAGGAAAAGATTACCCATCAAAGCTGCTTGGAACACACTGGTGGCGGTTTTACTCCATATTTAGAAAATAAACATGAGACGTTTACCATGAGTCAGACATTAGGTTCATCTCACTAAGTTTTTATTTAGAAGTATATGATTTCTAAATTGGCAAATCTATTTCTTACATCAAAAATTGTTCCCTACAGGTCTATTCGCTTTCACTTCACTTGCCTTTAAATTTGAGGAGAGAAGAATTTCTCAGTGGAAAATATTGAGTTAGGAACAGGGAAACGTAAGGGCTTTTTTGGACAGGGCGGTAGTTTTTCCCAAAAGTCTTGATTAAATAGATATATAATAAATATTCTGCTACTGTAATATGTTTATAGCAACATGTTTGTTAATTTATTATTTAAGCTAATTTATATTGTACAGATGTAGCACACCAGCAAAATGTGTTTCCTGTCCACTTTGAATGACAGATCCACTAAAGGAAAATGCCCAGTTATCTCTGTTCGCTGAGGAGTTTTCTCTTTAGGTCAGATTTGTACTAAGGTGCTGAAGATCACAGATTCCCATCCTTCTGATGACCCATGCAAGAGGGAGGTTCTTACATTAAGATCCCAATCTAATATTTTGAATTCTTCTGCTTGGTACAAGCTTTTGGCTGGCAGAACTACGCTGATTTCAGTGGAGTCACATAAGTAGAGAATTTAGTTCATTATATTTTGAGGGAAAGAAGCATGTGACATTGAGGCAAGGTCACTTTTTGGAGGGCTTTTTGTTTTGAAAGACTACCTGAAATATAGAATATCAGATATAATTCGACGGATAACTACCACTGGCTATTAGTGAAACCAGAGGGCAGAGCCAAATAAAATGTTATATTCAGTAATCTGTGCAATGTCATTAGAACTTGACCCTGAAGACAGTACGGAGTTTGCAGGCACAGAATTGCAGGGCTGGGCCCTAATAGAACCAAAGGGTTAAAGCTTCAAGTGCAAACTGAGTCTTTAAGAATTAACTTCTACCAGACTGAATTCTACTGTCACGACAGGGCTCTTTACTATCCACTCTACTTCTTTATATGACCCATCTGTGCTAGTGCTCCCAACTATATGAGGTCTATTACAATTCTAGTGTGAGAAACCTTTCAGCATTCAATATTCAGCTTCTGAAGATGCTGCTTTAAAGAGGTAATATATTTGCAAATGTCTGCACTGATTATTAGCACTGTGTTAATCACCTTCTGTCTAATGTTGTCATATCATTTGCTTCCTTATGGTATCTGTCACAGCCTTCACTTGGCTTTACAGGGCCTAATCCTGTACCAAGTTTGAATGCTTGGTACTGCCCTGGCATGAAGGGTGAGAAGAATCTCTCTCTTCTCCTTCCCCCTACCCCTCGTCTCAACTGCAGATCATGGAAAAGGAAGTGGAGGGGCTTTTAGTTACTTGCAAATTTCCAGGTCCTTCCCACTCCAAACGCCCCCTGCAGTAAGCTACTTGGAGCTCACTATGAACAGGGCACACGGACCCTGAATTTGAGCACCATGAATCCTCTGCTCCCTGTGCCTAGCTGCTCTGTTGACACTCCGCAGTGGAGGTGAAAATCCTTTTGATTTGCGCTTGCAATTCCTTTTGTGGATACCTAACTGCAGGCACAATTTCTGAGAGTGTACATAGTTACAAAGTCTGGTGTCTTTATTGGGAATTTCAGTGAG
Organism: Lepidochelys kempii; assembly: GCF_965140285.1. Classification (NCBI taxonomy): domain Eukaryota; kingdom Metazoa; phylum Chordata; order Testudines; family Cheloniidae; genus Lepidochelys; species Lepidochelys kempii. The sequence goes on along the minus strand of NC_136388.1, from coordinate 95,656,102 downwards.
CTTTGGATAGGCCTGTGAGAAACCCAGCCTCGGTGTGACTTTTGAACATAACCCTTGATGTATATGGGAGACTGTCTTGGAGGAAGCTGGTTTCATCACTCTGTAATGTTTTCAGCATGAAGAAGGCCCAAATGCTAAGTAAATATGATTTCCTCAGCTAAGATTACATCTACTCTGCAGTTGTGTACGTGCTTCCCGGAGCCGGTAGACAGACACGTACTGGCTTTGCTTGAGCTAGCTTGCTAAAAATAGCAGTGTAACCAGGGGAAGCATGGCCAGTGGCTTGGACTACCCACTGAGTACATACCTAGGGGGTCTGTGTGGGTCTGTACTCTGGCAGCTAGCCAGGGGGGAAAAAAAGGATGCTTTTAATGGTGACCACAGTAGACGCAACGTTTTGTGAAAATTCATTTAGCGACTGCAGACTTCCTGGTTATTCTTTCAGTTGCTTGGACACCATGTCTGAGCGAATGCAACAGAAGAGGAATTGTATATTCAACATGTGGGAGAGGGTTCCAGTATTTTTGTGGCATGTGACTTTCACGCCTGCTGAAGAAAAAGCCATGTTATATACCCATTCTTCCGTTCTCACATGCTACCTAGGCTGTGCCATGCTAGAAGACCGCTATGACAACCAGCATTGTGTGTCTCAACCACAAATTTGGATTTGGGATCCCCGTATGCTACACGAATTTTCCTGCCTGTTCTATCACTTTCTATACATTATTTATCATTTGTTTCTGTCGCTACTCATGGTATGCTAGGAACAGCATGCAAAGAAGACCTAGTTCTGGTAGATCACAAGATGTGACCATCTCTATTGCTTTGTTTTATTTATTGAGAAATTAACCTCTTGATGAAAATTAAAGAGGACTTGACAAGGGGCACTGCGCAGGAGTTATGAGCATGATTTTTTTAGGAAAACCATAATCCATCATAGACCAATGTTTCAGAATATCTATTGTGACTCCAGTCTTCCAGCACAAGAATAAATGTAGTTCAGATGTTAGCACAATAAACCAAGCCTGAGACCACCCTCTGAAAGCTGCTGAGTGCATTGAACTCCTAATCAGTTCGGTGGACGTGGAGGGCCTTTGGCACTTAACAGGAGGTCCTCTGCACCTTGCAGGATCAGCCCCCTGTTGACAGTACCAAATTCCCAAATTGTTACTTGCCATTAACGCAGGCCACTGGTGGGCGAAAGTGTAGCGTAGACAGAACTCTGGTGTTTTTTTACCGTCTTGACTAATCCTGCTTGGTGTTTAACAAGTACCTGAGCTCTATGTGTGTTCCAGCCTCTGCCATTGCTACCATCAGTGGAATTGCACTGGTAGTGAATTATACCAATGAAATTTGTGAGTGTAGATAGATCCACAAGTGTACAAAAGAAAATGGATTACTCAGAAAGCACTGTCCAGAAGCTAGAACTAAAGTGAGACAGCCCTCCAGAATGTTTTACCAGATGCTTAAATCTAGCCTTGGTTCTGTTTCCAGGTTGGTTGGTTGGTTGAACACGGACCATGTGCCTGAGTTTTGTAGAAATCTTTTTCGCAGAAGAGCTCTTGTGTTGCAGGCAGACAATTTTTCAGGATGATTGCTGCTGCCCAGCTCCTGTGTGGATATCCAGACAATTGGGAGAGCCACTTCTAAATCTCCTTAATGATAGAATTTAGCCCCAAGTATTAGGCTTGGAAGAAGAAAATGGCTTTTAGCTGGAATTGTGAGAAAAGTGTCTCTAATATATAAGAGAAATCTACTTCCTCTATAAATCTCTAATCTATTTTCTCTAAATACTATACAGGACCAATTTGCAGACTAGGAATGTGCATGTGATTGTAAACACGCACATGCATAGCACTGAAAATGTACAAGTCACACATTTCAAGAAGTGCCTGCCTGAATGTGCACTCAAATCCCTGACTGCATTTGCCAAATTGTGCATGCAAAACTAGCATGAAAGTCCTTATATTTTGCATATGTGCATTTCAGTGGGTTGATGGCCCTCAACATTGACATTCCACCAGATGCGAACTGAAAACCAGGTGTATAACAGGAACACTAAAATGACCTTAACAATAACATTGTTGGATGTGGTAGAATGATACCAAATGCATTTTCACCTGCAGTAGATCAAGGTTCTGGTTTATATTTTCAGGCTTGATCCCTTCTGTTTATTTTAATGTTTTGTTTCCGTGTCCTTAAATAATTCCTTTCATCTCTGTTATTTCTGATACTTCCCCAGGCTACAAGGGGAACTGTCTCTTTTTGTTAGCATATTTTCAAACTGTAGTAATAATCCAATGAAGCCCTGAATAATAATTTGCTGTTCATGTTGTCAACAGACAATGACTATTTCATGCCAGGATGAACATGGGTTCTGAATCTTTAAGACCATGTAGTATCAAACTTCAAATTAAGAAATTAAATGTGTTGAAATGACATGGAAGAAAGCTCTGATTAATAGCTATTAGCATTAAACTTGGCATTTTATTTAAAACACATGGCACATGCTTAATGTGCTGCATTTTCCTCGAAGCATTTCTCTGATTATTTTTAGAGAGAGTTTCTGAGTGGTGCTAAACAGAACTATCCAGGTGTTCATATTGTCTCATAGTGTCTGTGTGAGAAACATATCTCTTCTCATACTAAATTGGTGTCCTACTACTTCCAGTCATAATTACTTATGGGGTGTTTTGCATCAGTAGTTCCGGTTCCATGTGAAGTTTTGTGTCAAGTTTAAACACAATTTATAATGCATCAGTTGTATCAGGTTGTATGTGACTGATGTTTTTTTTTATAAAAAGCCAGTTTTCAAGCCTTTTTGCTAACAAAGGACTAGACAGGACAAATCATATCAGTACAGTGGAATGGGTGGGAAGTAACTGCAGGGAACGGGAAGTAATTGCTTCTGAGTAACAGCTCAGCTGCACTGACCAATGCATTGAGTGGGCAGAGCCAAGTCTCCACCCGCTTTTGCTCACCATTCATCAAGCAGATGTTTCTTTTCCAGGGGGGTTTCTCTTGGAGAGGTCGATTTACAGAAGCGAAGGGTTCTAATATACTTTAGAATGTAATGTCATTGGATCTTATAATAAATTTTGAAAAGGTTCTATTTTGAACCAGATTTTTAAGCCATGATTTGAGGACTTCAGTAACTCAGCCAGAGATTAGGGGTCTATTACAGGAGTGGGTGGGTGAGATTCTGCGGCCTGCAATGTGCAGGACGTCAGACTAGATGATCACAATGGTCCCTTCAAACCTTAAAGTCCATAGGCACGGGAAGTAGGGATGCGGGGGGTGCTGCAGCACCCCCAGGTTTTATGCAGAACCTCTGGCCCTGCTCCCCAGCCACTGGCTCTGCGCATAAAACCTGGGGGTGTTTGCTGTGCCTATGCCCTGTCCCTGGCCCTCCGCCCAAACTCCGCTCCCCAACCCCTCATGTCACCTGGGGCTCGGGTCCCGGCCACCAGCCCCACCCCCACTGCCAGGCCTCTGCTTCTGGGGCACCAGCCCCGCTCTCTGCCTGCCAGCTCCTGCCTGGGGCTGCACACCCAGCCCCACGCCCACCCCCAGCTGTGACCTTGGTCCCCTTATCCCTTGTCCTGGAGACACAGCTCTGCTCCCAGCCTCAGGGGTAAGGGGGCTGGCTTTCAGTGCCCCCACTACTAAAAATGTTCCCGTGCCACTGTTAAAGTCTGAGTGTTTAAAAGCACACATTATACTAGTAAAGAGGGAGAGTTTTCAAGACCTTGGGAATTGGGAGGCAAGTCACCACCTCTGTGTGCTGAGTGGAACTGCATTTATTTATTTAATGTGGACTTCTGTAGCAGTCTCACTGAATTCCTCCCCATACGGCAGCATTCTTTGGAGCTATCTGGTGCCTGCCTGGCTCAGAAGGTGTTAGAAACTAGTATTTCTGTTGAATCAGGGTCATCGTTATTTAAAACAAATTATGTTAGAAACGGCATCTACTTGGAATCTTCTGTAAACCTATCTTCAAATCTTGTTCCATTTGCCTTTTCTCACTGTACTTTACCTGTAGATAGTTTTATTAATATGTCAATCAGTATCCAGGAAAGGTAACGTGGAGGGATCCTTATGAATTTGTTAGCAATCCTGAGTTACATGCACAGCAAATTATACCTGGAGTCACTGGGTTTAAACTGGGTTTAATTCCCCTCCACCTCCCAGGAAGTGCTGTTGTTAGCATGCCCTGATTCTGATACGGAAAAGAATTTTATGCTAACCAGCACTTACATGCTCTATTGCTAACTTGTACCGTAACATCTTCCTAACGAGCTTGCATTGAGCTTACTGCTCGTTGGGGGACCCCTATACCCAGGCAGAGTTCACTGCAGGATTGGGACCTTAGTGTCTCACTTGCATTTAAAACTGCAGATTGAATTTAAGTTTTCCAATGAACAAAATACCTTCTAAATAATTCATGGCTGGGGTAGGATTGAGAGAGCATATCTTTAAAAATGAGTTCAATCTTGTCTGGGACCATAAATACTAAAATACCTTAATCACAACAAGAAAAGGAGTACTTGTGGCACCTTAGAGACTAACCAATTTATTTGAGCATAAGCTTTCGTGAGCTACAGCTCACTTCATCGGATGCATACAGTGGAAAGTGTAGAAGAACTTTTTATATACACATAAAGCATGAAAAAATACCTCCTCCCACCCCACTCTCCTGCTGGTAATAGCTTATCTAAAATGATCACTCTCCTTTTTGCGAATACAGACTAACACGGCTGTTACTCTGAAACCGTAATCACAACGTTCTGTGAGTAGAGTTTAGGTATTGTTTCTATTCCTTTTTTAGTAATATTGAGATGCTAATACATTTTTTTCCCCCCCTCAACTCTGAATTCCCTAATTCTGTAGTGCTTCTCTGGAGGATAAAAAAAAAATCATGTGTTTTTTTTTTTTTTTTTTTTTTTAAATTTAAGACCTTTTGAAATTTAAGACCTTTTAAGACCTTTTCTAAGATGGTGGTGGGCAAGGTGGACTGCCAGAGAGTTAGTTTACATTTGCATGGCTGCCTGCAGCTCCCAGTGGCTGCGGTTCCCCATTCCCAGTCAATGGGAGCGGCGGGAAGCGGTGGCCAGCACGTCCCTGTGGCCCGCCGCTTCCTTCAGCTCCCGTTGACCGGGAACAGCGAACTGCGGCCACTGGGAGCTGCGGGGGGCCGTGCCTGCAGACGGTCAATGTCAGCAAAATGTCTTGTGGGCCGCAATAAGATTACCCTGATAGGCCGCAGGTTGCCCACTGTTGTTCTAGAGTGTTCAAATTCACAGCTTCTGCAGATTGACCCCTCCAAGTGAAAACCCCCTGAAAATGAAATATTTTTTTGTTTATATCTTTTTGTTATTGTTTGAAATCAGCTGTTTGTTCCTCTGCAGTGACTCAATGTCTGCCATGGATCTGGATATGCTGCCATTAAATGCCTACTTTATATGGAAGTGAACCTGAACTAGGTTCTGACATCCCTCCTGCAACATACTGAGAGTTCTCATTTCTGATTTATTTTAGTGGCATCCCACAGGATCATGTCTTACGTCTATTTATTAGAATGGGGTTGTTGTTTTTTTTTCTACCTCAACTGCAACAGCTGCATGAACAGCTGCATATTTAAGTCCTTATCTTGTTTTTTCTAAATCCGCTTCAATTTGCTCACATACATGTTACAGAATTATGCTTACACTAAAATGCTATGACTGTGTCCAGATATAATCCACACCTGTGTTACAGTACTGTGAATTTGTTTTATGGAATATAATTTCTGATGCAATTAGAAAAGCCCCTCTAAGTATGCTTTCTCCCTTAGTAATGGTTGGATATCTTGCGCTCTAACAGTGAGAGACATTTTCTTCTTCCTATAGACTACATACCAATTGTTTAGTCAAACCATTAAATCGCCACATCAGTTTGCTTAACTTATCTATGGGTGCATCTATGCAGCACTCTTCTTTTGGGGGCATGTAGGTACATGCATATCTAGTCCCCTTAGCAGCACAGCAGTGAGGAAGAACAAGTAAAGACACACCCGAAGGGTGTGGGCACACGTCCTGTGTGGCTCTCTACTTGCCTAAGTTCTGCCTCCTTGTCTATGCAGCTATTCTTAGCAGTGTAGTGTGCAGATGCCGCTCACTGCTGGAACCCTTCACTGGTACAGGGGAAGGCTCTGCCACTTCTCTGCTGCTGGAGTCCTTCCTTGTTGCCTCCCCTCGGCCAGAGCTTTTCCCTGGCAAGCGAAGCCACACACAGTGTGTTTTGCACTGGCATGTAGCTACCTCTTTGCTACACGCCGTCTCCACCAGTTGTGGGTATTGTAGACGTCGCCCGTGTGAAGCGTTCAGCAAAACAAGATAGCCCCAAACACTTGTAAAGCAGGACGTAGGTGGATTTCTGTCTCGCATGACTACAGCATTCGTTCATATTCTCAGTCAAAAAAACCTTGCTCAAGCAGGATTTCTGTGATTCTAGAGGTACTGTTTTCTATCAATTACTTAAAGGGCAAAACCCTCACAAATGTTAGCCTAAAATTTTAAAGAAAAGGTTACATTTGCAAAAGCAATAAAAAAAAATTAGGAAAATGCACATGCTTCTGCTTAACAACATTAACTTTCCCCATATATCACCACCCGCAAAATAACTAAAAGGTAGGAGACAATATTAACCTCAGACTATGCATTTTTTTTCATTGCATCAGAGACTTTGAAAACTGATAAATATTTCAGTAGGCTTCCTTACTCTTGCTGATAGTCTGGTTGTTGACTACTCTAGGTTTTAAACAGAAGGGTACGTATCTTTATATTGCTACTGCAAATGACTTGTCTTTTAAAGATCAGCTGCTCTTGACGGAAAAATGCTTTTATTACTTGTAACCAAAAGTGACTAAATGCAGAACAATCATTCAGGATAATTCCCCCCACAAATTCATGGGGGTTTCCAAATCTAAAAGGATTGTCATGCTGTGAGATTCAGCATATACACACAAGTATTGCATTTGGGGATAAGAACTACTTAATGGCCAGATTAAAAATTAGATATTGAGGACAGGGTGACCAGAGTTCCCGATTTTTATAGAGACAGTCCCGATTTGTGGGTCTTTTATTTATTTTTTATATAGGCTCCTATTACCCTCACCCCCACCTCCTGTCCTGATTTTTCACATTTGCTGTCTGGTCACCCTAACTGAAGATAGCAAAGTTATGTAGACCCAAAGGCAGATTTTCAAAGGAGGTCATCACTATCAAGAGTGCCCACAAAGAGATCTCCAGTCATCGAAAAAAGATAGATGATCCTTTTCAAGGGCTTTATCCTAACAAGAATAGGAAAACCATTCTGCAAGGGACAGGTGGACAACAGGCTTACTCCTGGGGGAATTCTGCACCACTGCGTGCATGCAGAATTCATGTCCCCTATAGATTTCTTTGCTTCCCTGCAGAAAAATGACTTTGCTCTTGTGGCTTCCCCACCAGAATCACGCACCACTCTCCAGCGGCATGGGCATGTCTTTTCGGGCACCCGGAGCAGGCGGTGAAGAGGTAAATCACTGCACAGGGAGATGGGTGCGGCTGGGGACACCCCAGCTGGTGGCTCATAGCCTGTGCTGAGCTCAGCTGCTATTCCTGGCTAGGCTGGGGGCAGTGGAGGATAGGATAAATGAGCTTTCATTTCACACCAAATCAAGATGTCAAGAACAAAATTAATCAAGGTATCAAGGGCATTTTTTAAAAAAAGTAGTTATTTGCCTATACACCAGTGCTAGTATCCTGGGCAATACATGAGCAATTCCTCTAGTTTATGAGAATAAATTGAAACTAGTTGGCATTAGTGATATCTGGTGGGAAGAGTGACATTATTGGAATATTAAAATCATTGGTGATGATCTATTTAGGAAGGATTGAGTGGGGGGAAAAATGGGAGGGAAAGTGACACTCTGTCAAAATGGCATTACTTGCTATCGATGAAGCAAATTATCTTGAATTCTTACAGATCAGTGTTCTAGCAGATAAAGCACAAGATGAGGTACTAATTGGTGTCCGTAACAGACACCACAAACCATGCTAGGGAACCGGTTGACTGGTTTCTTAAGCATCTATCTATAATGGATAGAAGGTGGAAAAAATTCTTATCATGGGAGACTTGAATCTGAGTGACATACTGCAAGTCTCATGCTGCCAGTACCAAAATGTCCTTGGAATGTTTAAAAATTACAACGACAATTTCCTAAATCAAAAAAATATTGCATCCGACATGGGGAATTCTTTTTTAGACCTCATTTTGACAGGTAAAGAGGAACTGAGCAGAGAACTAAAAGTTCTCAAAAAGTAAGTTGTTTAGGTGAAGTGATCATGACTTGATTACATTTTGTTATATGCAAACAAAATTAAAATTCCAACCAGAAACATATATAGCCGTGGATTTAAAAAGGGCAACTTAAAAAAAATGAGTGAAATCAATTGGAAGAGAGAATTTTTAATCAGAAAAATCTGAATGCTAACTGGGAATGGTTAGTAACATTTTATTATATGCCCCAAAAGGCAAAGACCCACAATCATAAGAAGCAGCTATAGTGCTTTTTAAAACAACAACCGGGCTTAGCGAGGGAGTAAAAGCAATGCTAAAATATATTGTTTTGGTATATGAAAAAAATTGATTAGAAGCTAGACATTGTAGAACATTGATAAGGGAAGCAAAAGTACAAAAGGAAAACTCAGCAGAAATAAGGAGAAAAACCATGGTATTATCTATTACTTGATGGCGATGGTAGAATTGTCAATAATGCAGAATAGGAAAAAAAGTTCAATAAATATTTCTGTTCTGTAAATGAGAAAAAGCTAAATGATGCAGGGATTTATATTGACTACTTTTGGAGGGGCTCTTTAAACATCGCTCTCCCCCACCCAGAGCCCCTGGGCCCAGCTGCCTTCCCACCCCCATTGTCCCAAGCTCCCTTCTGTGCACCCCAGGTGCACTCCAGACACTTACTGGAGGCTGAGGGCAAGAAGAGATAGGACTCGGCAGGCTTTTCCACGCCCTCTCTGGCAGAGCTGTGCTGCCAGCCCTGCTTCCCTGCTCTGGGCGCCATCCAGTGGGTCTCAGTGGAAGTGCTAGCTGCTATGCCTTTCCCAAGCATGTCCCTTCAGCCATGCTCAGCCCAACTCCCACCCTGGGAGAAAGCAGGGAGGATGGGCTCGAGAGAGGGAATCCCAGAGCAGGGGGGCTAGGGCAGAAGCTGGGGGCAATAGTGGAGATGATTATTGGGGAGGCCCATGTCCCTGCTTTGCCTCCCCCCACCATGCACTCCCCTGATGTAATTATAAGAACGGCCATAGTGGGTCATACCAATGGTCCATTGAACTCGTTATCCTGTCTTGTGACAGTGGCCAGTGCCAGATGCTTCAGAGGGAAAGAACAGAACAGGGAAATTTTGGGTGATCCATCACCTGTCATCTAGTCAGAGGTTTAGGGACACTGAGAGCATGGGATTTTGTCCCTGACCATCTTGGCTAATAACCACTGATGGATGTATCCTCTATGAACTTATCTAATTCTTGTTTTGAACCCACTTATAGTTTTGCCTTCACAACATCCTCTGGCAAAGAGTTCACACAAATTCACAGTCAACCTTCTTGTTTTTTAAACCTGCTACCTATTAATTTCATGAGGTGACCCCCTACTGCTTTTGTTATGTGATGGGGTAAATAACCCTTCCCTATTCACTTTCTCCATGCCATTCACCATTTTATAATATTGTACCAAATTTTAAAAAGGGTAAAGAGGATAACCCAGGTAATAGACCTGTAGCCTGACTTTGATTTCCAGTTAAAATAGTGGAACGGCTAATACGGGGCTCTAAGAATAAAGAATTAAAGGAGGTTAATATAATCTCAATGAACTTGGGTTTATAGAAAAGAGATCTTTTGTATAAACGAGCTTGACATCACTTTTTGATGAGATTACAAGTTTGGCTGAGAATGGGCAAAAGCATTTGACGTAATATGCTAAAATGTCTGTAAGGCATTTGACTTGGTACCACATGCCTTTTTTTAATTAAGAAACCAGACCAATATAAAATCAAAATGGTGCACATGAAATGAGTTAAAAACTGGCTAACTGATCGGTCTAAAAATGTATTTGCAAACAGAGAATCACATTGAACTGGTATGTGTGGTTTTTTTTGTTTTTGTTTTTTTTTTCCAGTGAGGTCCCCATATGGATTGGTTCTTTGCCATACACTATTTAACACTATTTCAATGGCTTGGAATAAAACATGAAATCATTACTGCTAAAGTTTGCAGAAGATAGATTGGCAGAGTGGTAAGTAACAACAAGGACAGATCTCAGAAAAAAACATCTGGATCACTTGGTAAACTGTGCACAAGCAAACCAAGTCAGACATACAGCCAAATATAAACTGGGACATCGAGGAACAAAGAATGTAAGCCAAACTTATAAGATGGGGGACTCTATCCACCATAACGCTCAAGTCTTTACCAGAGTCACTACTTTCCAGGATAAACAGCTATATCTGAGCTCCCAGTGGCGATGCTGTGGCTAAAAGGGCGCTTGTGATCCGTGGATCTATAAACAAGTAAATAAGATTCATACATTTTTAAGGCCAGGAGGGACCACTGCGATAGTCTAATCTGATCTCCTGCATAATACAGGCCATTTCACTTCCCTGAATTAATTCTGGTTTGAATTAGAGCAGATTTTTTAGAAGAAAAATCCTATCTTAATTTTTAAAATTCTGGTGGAGTGGTTTGCTCTTCAAATTAGGCCTATATGCACAAAATCAAAGCCATGCCCTACAGAGTTCTTCAACTGCATGGCATGCTCTGTAAAAGTGGGTTTAAGATGCTCATATGCTGAGCACCTCTTAACCTTGACTATAAGCCATTAATCAAATGTCTCTATCTTGCATACAAATAGTGCAATCCTGGGAGTTCCATGGTTGGCTGATTTTAGCTCCAGTGTCTGTGCATGGGCAAAGGACTTCATGCTCCACACAGAGCAAGATTCTCCAGAGATAGCCCCTGCTGCATCAGCTACCCAGCCAAGCTGGACTTCATATCTCCTGCAGTGCATACCCCAAATCCTGCCCACTCCTGGTCTAAAAGGGGCCCTTCATAATGCAGAGAGATGCTACACATCTTTTCTTCAGCCTTTTAACAATAGTTTAGGATTCTGCTCTAGGAGGATGGTCCAAAGCCCACTGAAGCCCCTGGACAGACTCCCACTCTGGGTGGAGTTTGGATCAGGTCAAAGTGCAGTATACAGACTCTGAGAGCTGTTTGAGAGTCTTACTGTATCAATGAAATGGTGTACATAAACTGTAGGTAAAAGCAGAAATACTTCAGCTTGACTAATTATAAATTGAAATATGAGTAACTCTCACTAAAGTCAGTGGAAGTTCTTCGTAGTGTATGGTGGAAGAATCACACCCAGGAGATTTACTTTGTCAATTTTTTTCATGGGCTGCAGCAAGTCATCTCTGCCTGTGAGTTATTGATTATATTGTACCTTGTAAATCGTGTGAATGCTGCTACAGCTCTAGGAAACTGCATCTTTACCCTACAGAACAAAGCTCTGTCTTGAAGAAACATTTGTATTTCTAGGTTTATGTCCAAGTAGATGTCCCTGAGTAAGGATGGTTGTGTGAATTTCATCAGCCATAATTCCAAGCCAATAAACTGTGTGACTTTTCTATCACTTATTTTAAAGTTTACCCACATAATGATTTCAGTGTTTTGTTCAATGGTGTCTTAAAGACAACCAATGTGTTCTTCATGTGAATAAACAGTAAATAATCCTAAATCAGGGATATATATTAAAGGTTGTCCATTATAACTAATAGCGAGATAACTGAGCAGTGGCACTAGACAATGATGTGAAGCATTTCATGTTCAGAAGCCTTTGGTGTCAAGTAAATAAATGAACATTCAAATTAAACCTGTTAGCAGTGCTTCAAAATTCAAAGTTTTCACATGCTGTAAGGCTTTGTATTTTATAAAATAAGTACAAAGCATCAACTTGACAGGACTTTCATGCAAATCAACTTTATATTCATATGGCTGACTCATAGTTGGAATTGTTGCACAGCAGCTGGCTAAGTAATTTAAAAAGAAAAGAATTTCTCCCTGAGCAGATATTTCTGTACAATAAAAATACCAAAAAAATCTTGCTATGTGTATGAACTATATTAGATTTTTCCACTTATTTAAAAGCAATACCAATCACTAGCAAAAATCACTTTATAGTTTTTGTTTTATACTGCGAGTACAGTGTCCCTATAAAATGTAGGACTAATGCCTACAAGTGGAAAACTTGGTGTTCTCATGGAAGCCCTCTTTATAGTGTATAAACATAACATCCCTGTATTTGATTGAACAGCAGCAATACCAAGAACCAGATTAAGCAGAAAATACTAAAAACAAATAGGGAAATGTTATTGCACAAAGATTTCATTTGAAGATTACAGCCATTTCTTGTCCGGTGTTTCTTTTATAGACCGTATATTCTCCAGTAAAAACAAAAATAAGCAGTTCAATAGAATATTTTTTAAGAGAAGCAATTTTGATGCATCTTGATTTAGTAGGAAGGGCTCATCCTTTTTCATGAATTTCTGGAACTTTGCCTTTTTTTTTTTTTTTTAAATCCACCTGCAAATGGAACTGCCAGCTCATTGAGGCTAAAGTTTAGGAGCTGCTCATTGATGATAAGAGGCAGCAGGCAGCATATGGAATCTTATACGGTGAGGACAGCCTAAATGTCAGGACCTTAATGGGAAGAATTTATTACAAGTCATTGAAAGTAATGGCTTGCAAAAAACTCACTTGGTTACTTTCGGTGAGCTTCATGCTGTTTTTTGCCATCTGCTCTAAGACCTCAAAACAAAGATGAAACATGAAATGATCTCTCTCTCCTTCATTTACATAATGATGTGGATTTTACTGGCATGGCTAACGCTTTGGGTCACAACAGATTATTTCACTTGTCAGTGTCCAGTTCTTAGTATTGCCACGTGACTGAGCTATCAATCAACTCCTATAGCACACCTCGGAACCAGTAGGTCAGAGTGACAAAGCATTGTAAGGGAGGGAAAAGAAGAAAATACGAAACATGCCACATTTTGTTCCCTTTAGTTTGCTGGATAATCCCCCTTGCAGCTGTCTTTAAAATGTTGACACTTCCTTAAAAAAGAAAAAACCCACCACCCCACACCCCTCAAACTCGCTTGTGAAGCTGTGAGAATGCGTTAAAACCAGTGACAAAGGGTTGCCCTGAGAGCTTATCAGAGATAACCAGAAGAAAGCCTGTTCGGCTTCACCAGAGCTGCCAGGTTGTGGAGCAACCCTAAAACGTGTTCATCAGGCTACCTGGGGTTGAAACTGTCATGGAGGTTAGTTCTAATAGGAGCAAAGAGAAAACTAGTGTCAGTCAAGAAGCATCGTTTCTTGTGCCTGCTGGCCGCTCAATGTTATAATCACAGCAAAATAAAAAAGGAAAGTATCTTCATCCTTTAGTGGCTGCCCAGAATGCAAGTATAGGGAGTGGAAATTTTCTGCATCACCTCTCAGATTGACCTGATATCCATGGTCCCAACCACATCAGGGAAAGGGTGACAGCCTTGGCCCACTTGGAGTCAGGTAACTGAGGAACAAAGTATGTGTGAATCTCTAGACCCCCTTGTCTCCTCTTTTATGCAAATATATTCTGTAGTTAAAGTTGTGTATGTATATTTCTACCTGTCAATCTATATGATCCCCAGCCCACAGGAAACAGAGTAGAATAATGACAAATGTGAAGTGCTGTAGATATGCAGACTGTCGCTGCTTGCTTGACCATTTTGCTGTTTGCCAGTTTGTTTTTAAGACCTGCATTTTGGGCTGTAGAATAGTAATGTGCCCATAAGCCAGGCACCACAAGGTGGCACCAGTGCCATGTGATGGTTGCCTCATTAGAGGCTAGATTTCAGGCAACTCTCTACCTGGAAATCAGATTAAACAGAAGTGGCTTGATACAAGTAACTCCCTTTGACCTCAATTGGAATCACCTGTATCTTGCTACCAAATTGTATCTGTGCCTCTCTTCTCATCTCTAGCGATGACCAAACCTTAACAAGTTTGATGTATGAAGTTCAGTTTGAATAAATACCTCTAGGGATTGGAAGCTCACAGCTTTCTGTCCTCTCCAGCAACATTTTCAGGATGGGGCTGGGCATTGGTCCCCACATCTGGGTGTATTTGGGGAACTAACTGGTAAGCTCACTCTCTAAATCCTTTGCTGAGGACAGCTATTTTGCTCCTTGTCCTTTGGTGGGGACCAATAGGACCCAGAATCTTCTCAGCTGGCTCCTGTTGTTTCTGTCACTATAAATCTTGGAAGTACTCTGGAACTTATGCCCTTAAACTAATGCACTGGAGGACATGGAAAACCAAACCCTTATTGTTGGAATTAGGCAGAATTTGGCAAAGCTAGTAACAAGCAAATTGGGGTGAAGATTCACGCAGCTCTGCAACAGCATCCTGGTCAGAGTTCTAAAGTAACACACATGCATAGATATTCCTGGAAACGTCTAACGGCAAGGTTAGAGCTTGGCTTAGCGAAATTCAAATCATTGTCCAAAGGCTTTACTCCCAGAATCTATTTCCACCTCCCCGTATCATAGTCCAGGGTGGTAAAGGGTTCACAGAGGCAAAAAAGCCCGATACGTGTGTGTGTGTGTATAATATATATATATAACACAGCACCCCTTGGTGTGTCATTGTCAGAAGGGATTGAACTAGGGAGTCCTGGTTCTAAATGCATGAACTACTTCTGTCTGAGCTAAAAGACCTAACTCTGTTAGTCAAGGGTATAGCAGGCAGATCAACATCTACAGCAGGGGTAGTCCATTATTTTTTGTCAAGGTCCAAATATCTTGGCCAAAGGGGTAGTCAAGGTCCAGCCTCCAGAGAAAATAAATAACAAAAAACCCCAACAATAAGTAAATAAAAAGATGTTTGGGTCTGTTCAAAAGTGTCCAGTGGTCCGGATTTGGCCACGGTCCACCTATTGACTACCTGTGATCTATAGTGTCCTAGCCACCACTAGAGGGGGACAGAGTGCCGTACTGAGTGCATGTGGCTGTAAATTGAAGGTGATTTTGGCAAAACTTGAATTGGGGCAGGAGGAAGAGAGGATTTTGTGGGGGAGAATGTCTTGTGTATACAGAAATGGGGGGTGACCTTGGCCTATGTGTACTGAGAGGTGTGTGAAGTCTTTAATTCTTCCTGTAAAAATTGAGGGCCTGCACCTAGGTGGTTCTGGAGTGCTACTCTATTTAAAATTCAGCCGGAAAGCATACAGAGAATAAACTTTGCTGTACAGAAGACCTATAAAAGGGCTCGCGAAGGATCCAAAGCTCAGTGGGGTTTTTTGGTTTTTTTTTTTTTTTTTGAGGGACCTGCTGTGCAATGTTTTGTGGCTGTCCTCTGAGTGACATCCACATGTTCTGAACACTACGTACATATGTAAGTGAAAAGAAACCGGAATTAATTGCTGCCGATCAGCGATGCTGAAGTAATATGGTTCAGGTAGTAAAGCAGCATGAGGTCTTTTCCCTGAACTAATAAAATACAAATTGAGTAAGAGTGAGCCCAATAAAGCATTCAGATGAGTCTGGTGAATTTTTACTTGCCTCTAAACTTGCATAGAACATATTGTCAATGATTGAACCAGTGGAGATAAGTGAGAAAATACCTCTTATTTTTATTATGTCACGTGGGGGGCGTTTCACAGGATGTGAGGGCGGAAGTTATTTGGGGGGATAGAGACCCTTAAAAATGCATACTCTTCTCACACCAAGCCCACAACGATTTGGCACAGGGGATATCTCTGGGGATTTGGAATAACAGTCCCCCAGCTACTGCAGCCTCACCACTTCCTCTCCCCAGGGAGCCGTGCAAGCCCTGCAAGATTGGGCCCTTAGTCTCAGCTTCCCAGAAAGAAAATTCAACAGCGTAATGGGGCTGTTCAGTGGCAGTTTGTACTCAAATGATCTTTCAGAGCTATGTGAGAGAAAGGCACAGTCAGTCCGGCTTAAATGTAGCAGCCTCAAAGGGCCCTGTTTGGCGGCAATTTACTTCCATGTTCCCTCTTTCTGAAGTATTCCTTAGAAGCTAATAAGTACACAGTGTTTGGATTTAGCTCTTTTTTTTGCTGTAAACGTAAAAAAGATCTGAAATACTTTGGGATAAGACAGAGGCTGTGAGTTTGTTAGCTCTGAACTGAGTGTACAAGTCATTACAGCCACAATGCCCTGTTTTGTTTGTAATACAGTTTCTTTCATGTGTCAGCAGAGAGATGTAACTGCAGGAAAAAAAGACTAGAATTCTGCTGAGATTGTTAAAGCTTGTAATTAATGAGAAAAATACTAGATGTTCACAGAAATCATTTCATTTACCCCAGAAATATTGCACCTGGACATCTTATAAACAGCAACAAAGCTGGTTAAGCATTATATGCTGTTTTTATTTAGTGACAAACAGATCTTGAGAATTAAACAACAAAAAGCATAAGACCTGTGTGATAAGAATTAATCTGAACTCTGCAGATTTAAGGCTTAATTATAAGCCTGTTCCAAGGCAGCAGGCTGTGTGACCTACGGTTGCTAAACTGTACTGTGTAAACACTGCATACTGATGGAATTTGCTTGTCAACTCAACTGCCATTTCTGTGCACTAAGCTTGTCTTTCTGTCAGCCAAGAGCATCATGGGAAAAGATAAGTATCTCAGGGGATTGTGATTTGCATGTTTAAAAAGAAAGGCAAATTCAGAACTCCCGAAAAAGGGCTTTGGCACACATTACATTCTTGATAGCTAGCTAGCCCTGGTGCTATCAATTTTGCATACTTCTTAAATGATGGCATGCACTTTTGTTGCTTAAACTTTGATTGAAAGTACACATTTTTATACTGCTCCACTGAAGTAAGAATCAGTAAAAGATCTTGATGAAATATAGTGTGTAAAGCTGCCAATAAGCCAGAAGCCTTCTGAAAGGTTACATTTTTATTACAGTATTTATTTGCCTCCATATCTGTCCAACTTTAATCTCTAACATAACTCCCCTTCCCCCAATAAATTAAGAGTAAAATGATCCATCACAAGGCTCTTCAGGTGTCTGGTCACTACAACAGGAATCTTAAGACTAGAACTGTCAAGATAGCCATTTCCTTTAGGTCTTTTTTTCATTATGTTGTTTATGACTCAACATTCCAGATTACTGCCTTCACAATCTAGATAAAAGTGGAAGTCAAGCTCCAACAATTGTTTTAGACATCTGAAACCTGGAGACACAGCCCACAATTCTTTCTTTGCAGTTTTGTGTTTTTTACTGGTTGCTACAATGAAATGCAATGCAGCAACTATCAACAAGTTTGTGATAGGTACTCTGTCTGAAAGCTGAGAGTCACACTAGTGCTACATTTCATATGTACCCTTGGTTCTAGAAAGATTAGGCATTTGGAGCTATAGGGTCCAATTCTGCAACCACTTGCCCATGCAAGAACTATTACTCATATAAATGGTCCCATCAGTGGGATTATTCTCCAAAGAAAAGTTCCATGTATGTTAGTATTTGTGGGCAAGTGTCTTAAATTACAACCAGGTACACATGAAAAGGCCTAGAAACTAGAAATTCTCCCCAAATCACCCAGCCAGATTGTCACACAGGTTTGCTCATTTGCACGTTACCTCCTAAACTCACTGCTACATTCCTACAAATCAATAATATTTTAGAAATAAAGAAATAAGATGACTTAACTGTGGGCAAGCAGTGTACTCCCAACAACAGGGTTGCTTTGGTGTCCGATACATTCTGGCGTATAGCTGGAGCAGGCCGCAATGACATCAGGGAGCTTCTAAAGAAAAAAACATTTATGCTGTTCCTGTTGCAGTCAGTGGCAAAACTCCTATTGTCTCCAATGGAAGTAGGAGAGCAAAAGTATCTCTTTAGGTGTATGCTGAAGGCACTGTTTAGTATGGCTGTTGGGAGCTTTCATCACACATTGCTGAAATGTACTTGAAATTTCTTTGTGATTGACCTTCAACTACCACGATCCACCACATCCTAGTGGTTACAGTTTGTGACGTGTGACTGTGACTTGGTGACTTTATCCAACCGTGGAGAATTAAAAATGAGAGTGAATCCAGAACTAATACAGCGTGGGCACATTCAGAAACAGAGTTGTATCCTCAAATAAGACAACGTTTTATGTTAAATTAAGGAAAGTGGTAAAGTACAAATATAAAACCTGCCTCTGAGAGAAGTAACATGTCTGGATTGCTCTATAAAAGCTGTCATCTTGGATCTTCTCACCCCTACTCCCTAGGGATGAGCTGGTACGCTTCTTCTGTTGAAAATTGCAGCGTGCAGAAAATGGACTTCAAGCTACATACAGTGGAAGGGGAATGACCCAAGGCATCTCAAACTGCACAGCCCTGCCCCCTTCTGGCAGGTACCACATACTGAACTGTGACAGCCATGAAAACAGGCATGTCAAGGCAAGTATCTGTCTAAATCAGCAAGCACCTCAAAGGGGAGGGGACTTCCCTGTTCCCTCCAGCTACTGCAGCTCATATGGGCTGGCTTATGGAGCTCTGGGAGTCCCATTAGCCCCCTGGCCAACACTGTTCACCCTGGTCTACAGTGCACGTGTCATCTTTCTCTTGCTGTCCTTTTGTTTCCTACTCCCTCTGCACACAATAGATGCGCACGTGGGAAAGCATAAGGTAATGAGGAAGAGTGAAAGGAACAGAAGAGTGGGAAAGTAGTGATAATGAGTGTAGGGGATGGGTAGAGAATGAATGAGCAGGAAGATTCAGTCAGTGTGGAGAGGTTCGAAGGAATGCGGGAGGGACTGGAGTAAAAGGGGAGAAGGAAGGGGAGTATGCGGCTTGGTTTTTAAACTCAGGCAATTGGTTGTTCCAAAAAATAATTTGAGGGAGCATTCTGTGTCTGATACAAATGGAAGCTAGAGAGACAAGTGGGTGGACCAACTTCTGTTGGTGAGAGATGAAAGCTTTCCAGCTTACCCAGAGCTCTTCTTCTTTTGAGCAAGTCTTCAGAAGAAGAGCTCTGTGCAAAGCATGAATGTTTGCCCCTCTCACCAACAGAAGTTGGTCCCATATTACCTCACCCACCTTGTCTCTCTAATATCTTGGGCCCAACAAGGCTACAACAACTCTACATACAGACAACTGGGAGCTGTTTGTTCAATCAAGCTCACAGCAACAGCAATGAGATTCACTGAAATGTGTTTGCTTGTTTGTGTGAGGTGGCCCTGGACTAGGAGGCAAGCGATTAGGGTTATATTCCTGTCAATGCCAATGACCTGAGCAAGGCACTCCACCTCATCTGTAAAATAGGGACAGTGATAATGCTCTCCTTCCCCTCACCCACATGTGATGCACTTGGTGATCTGTAGAGGGAAAGAGATAAGCTTTACAATTGCTTGCAACAGGTAGGAAAGAAGAGCATTCAGATGCAGGCATTTTAGTGCAACAAATGGCCATCATGCTTCAGAAGAGAATGTTCAAGAGCATAAAAATAATGTTCTAGCTTGTGGTTGAAATTAGAAGGCAGCATCAACTTGTAGTAGAAATGTATCCACTCACCAAAGGGCTCATAGAACAACAGCTGGCTCTCCTTTTTATTGTCCCCCCCTGCCCCTTATTTAAACACGACTTGCTTCTTGAGTTGAATTTGGACACATTGCTATAAAGTAACCTTTGCTAACAGTTGACTCAGTGGTATCTGAGAGAACTTTCCCCCTAACTTTAGTTTAGAAAACACATAATTGTGGTTACTCCTGACAAATGCTGACTCTTCAGTGGTGACCACTATTGAGGTTCTCCCCACCCCGCCGCCTTCCTACTAGTGGGAATTCACTATATACAGAACACTGCACAATAGAGGAACAAGCAAAGTGAAAAGGCTAACAACCGTGATTTTGATTTAGATGGACAAAAGAACCATCTCACACGATGTCTATGTCTGTTGTTAAAAATCTGAAGCCACCAAGTCCGCTCCATTTACTCTGATTCCCAAGCAACATTCAGCCTCAGGCCTTATCTGTAGCAGATGCAGAAATATTATAGAACAAAGTCTCCTCTCCAAGCCAAATTACCCCACCTGGGGATATGGGCAGTGAAGCATACTTTTATTAAAAAGAAACTAACTTAAAACATTCATCTCTACAAGCCCAAGGAGGACTACAAATCTGATCTAGTAGGTGTGGAGCTTTGTTTTGGAATAAAGATAGAATCTAGGAAAATATTTAACAATCTGTTTATTAAAAAGAGTTTTTTAAAAAATGACAAAGGCAAGAAATCAAAGGCTAGATTGTAATGCCCATAAGGAAAATAAGCGTTGGTAGTGGAATTGATGATGATTAAAACCTAGGACTTAGTTTTTTTTAACTTTTTTAATAAAAGGCAAGATTGTGAAGATTATTTTGTTTTCATATTTTTCTGTTTGCAAAGAAGGTAGTGTTAGAAATATGACTGGATCGCATTGGGTTAGTCTTTACAATTCTGCATCAAATACATGTTAAAGGACTTTTTTTTGCAAACTGTATTTTATATAACAGAAAATATGTTTTACTAACTCCGCTGAGGTAAGTATGATAGGACTCCTTTACTGACCTACTGGTGCTTTGGAAAATTGCCAGAAATTGATGTGGTTGTTGTTCATTCTCTGTAGGAGTAGATGAGAACCTAACAAATATGGTTCCAGAAGGATCTAGGAGAACCTATACTAGAATATAGGGCTCTGCATATTTAGCTTTATGGTAATGAGAAAACTTTAGGGCTCCTTAAATTTGACTTCAGATCATTTTTCCATGGTGCATTATTGCTTTTTTTTTCTTTAATAATAAGATATTAAAATTTCTAAGGAGGAAACAAAAATACAGAGTTGTTGCAAGTGCTTTGGGGGACGGGATTAGAATTCAAAGTGACCTTGACAATTTGAAGCATTGGTCTGAAATCAACAAGATAAAATTCAATAAGGATAAGTGCCAAGTATTTCACTTACGAAAGAAAAAAATCAAATGTGCAAAATGTGGCATAACTGGCCAGGTGGTAGTTCTTCTGCAAAGGATCTGGGGGTTAGAGTGGATCACAAATTGAACACGAGTCATCAGTGTGATGCAGTTGTGAAAAAGGCGAATATGATTCTGGGGTGCATTAACAGGAGTGCCATAGGTAGGACAGAAAGGGTAACTGTCCCACTCTACTTGGCACTGGTGAGACCACAGCAGGAGTAATGTGTTCAATTCTGGGCACCACCCGTTTAGGAAAGAGGTGGAAAAATTGGAGTGAGGAATGGTTAATGGACATGTTTAGTCTTAAGAAAAATGAGTAAGGGGTGGACTCGATAACAGCCCCATTCTGCTTCCATCAAAGTCAATGTTCTGCAAACATCACTGACACTTCTAAAGTACTCATACTGTAAAATTGCAGTCCAGACAATGCACTACCCCACATTAAAGCAGGTATTACTTAGATTTTATTGTGTTTAGTCAGTCATTATAATTCAGTGAGTGGGGGCGGGGAGGGGGAATGCTTAGTATACTATGGTTTATATAGTCCTTTGTGTATATTAGTTAGTAGAACCGCAAAACTCTCTGCATGCTTCAATAAATATGGCAAATATCTGTAACAACCTGCTGTTCACTCTGCCCAGATTGCGTCTTTGTAAGTAGGTATCAATCTTCACTACTTGCTGCATTCAACCTTTCCGAGTCTGTGATCAGGATCCATCTGTTCAGCTGTATTTGTTTGTGTGTTTTCTTACGACACATAGCCTTCAAAAATGTTTGTCTCCAAGTGGTGCCGTGATACCTGCTGTGTTGTATTTGTCAGAAACAATGGTATTATAATAGTTTTAAGCTCCGAAGAGAAGAAAAGGTACATGTCAAAAGTCATGCACTTCTTGATAGCACAAGTGTTTTGTTTCATGGAATCCATCTGCACATTCAGGCCATATTGACTGTGATAAAAGGGACAATTTTTTTTGTTTACACCTTTGGAGTAGTAGAAATTTTGGAGGAATCTTTGAATTAATTTTTTTTTAATTCAATAAAGGCTAATAAAATTCCCTTTGTACAGAAATTTTTGCCTTTGAAATGTCTGTAGTGGCTATGTTGCAAGACCAGATGCATCAACCACAATGTAACTTATTTGGGTTCTAGCTCTGAAGCTTTTTCTTGTAATTTGTTTTTAGGTCCGTCTAACAGTTGTGGAGCAGATATGTTAAAAAGCAAAAAAGGTAGGGGACATCAAAGGTCAGCGTGCATGGTCATGAGCCTTCTAATGTATGTTTATGAGCACTGTTTTTATGTAATGTATTGATAAGGCTTCAGTTAAAAGTTTCATTAAAAAAATAAAAAGGAATTTAATCTTAGCCAATGGCTTGAAAGACCCTTCAATTTTGTGGGAAAAGCTTTGATGGATAATTAAGTCCTGACACTGCAGCTAATTCCCTGTCCTTTTTAGGGAAGCTAAAATAAACTAGTGCTGTTGAATTAGTTTTCCAAAAGTATGGTGATCGATTGACTGCTGCAACAATATAGTTGTTACAGCTGCATTCCTGATCTGATAAGCTTATAATAACAGAAGGCAATCTCATCTGTGAATGCACAAGTGGGGTATATATGTGATCATGAGTCTGGCATTATCAGCATCTGTGGAAAATTCCCTGTGATCCATATATATTAAAGTACATTAGTTCAACAATTATGCTGGAATGGCAAGATCACAAGTGGCTAGCTATGTACCATTTGTAGAGGTGTCACAGTAAATATTAAATAGAGGAACTCAAAGACCACATCACAGGTGATGTCCAGCATTTTAGCCTAGTATGAAAAGCACTTGCAGGCAGGCTTGTAGTATGCAAAGTGATGCTAAAAACCTGGACAATACAGGTACAGGTTTAAAAAAGTCTAACAAAAGCAAATACAGAAATGCAGAACACCTATGCAGAAGCCAATTTTGAAACACCCCACACAAGACCTGAAGGGGATAAAGTGGCTAGGTAGGCCAATTAACTGCCCAGGCTGCACCTGGAAGAGGATCCAGGGAGCAGGGATTAATTAGAGATGAGGTTCAGCTGGACTGGAATAGGAGGGGCCTGTGTAAACCCGGACTCTGAGAGCAGTGAGGGGCTGTAGGGGAGCAGTCTGTAGTGATTCCCTAGGAGAGGGAGGTGTGTTTGGGGCTATAGAGGCAAATAGCCTACAGTTAGCCCCTGGGAGGAGTGAGTTGTGGGACTAGCAAACCCAGAGAGGAGGGGGGGAGCCAGACAGGTAGGAAAGGCTCAGGGGAAAGGCAGCAAGGTATATGATAAGATTGATCTTGGCTGCTGATGAGGGGGCCCCTGAGTTAGAACCTGGAGTAGAGGACATGCCCGGCTTCCTCTACCAGCCACTGGGGAAGTGGCACAGACCAAGCACTGGAGAGCAGACTGCCTGGGAGAGTTTGCCCTGAAAGACTGATACCCTAGAAGGGGGAAACACAGTGACCTGTCTGGAGGGCCAAGTCATGAAGAAGGAGCACCTGAAGTTTGAGAGAGAGCATGGCAGTGGGGTGTGCAGCAAGCAGCAGAATGGGGCCCCAGACTAGGAAGAAGCTAATCCCCAGAGGGGACAGGAGGAGGAAGGGTGAGTAGACCTTATGACATCTGCCTAAGTACTGTAGGATATCAAAATCTGTCTTTGGGTCATTCAGCTCAACATTTAACCTGTATGCTGCTCTGAATGCTCAAATGTGGGATTTGAGCAACCCTTATTAGTCAGATATTCAAAAACTGGAGCTGAATTGTTCTAATAAATTAGTATTTTTTCCTCCTTGCATTATACAAAATCACCTCATATAAAATAGTAAAAAAAACCAGTGAGTGCAACATGGACTATATACCTACCTATTTTATATACACACACACACACACACACACATTTTTAAGGTGTTTTTTTTTTTTTTTTGGTGGCGGTCTAAACACATTAGTGACACCTATGATTTTAACTTAATAATCTACAGAAGAGATCTTAAAAGTACCACACATGTAACAGACCAGCACAAAACAACCATGGAGCTATTATTTGCATACCCAGCCAGTGATCTGAACAAGCTTATGAAATCTTTGGCCAGGCAGTTTGTTCTGTCTCTGCCATTCAGAAAACGGCCATGTTCTCTTACTGATGAAAATAACAATATTCCCATATGTAAGGGGACCGTTGCCCCCTTACTAACATTCAGTGGGGGTGTTTTAGTTGATAGCTCCCAGTACTAAAAAGGGGGAAGGGTCGATGGGGAATCAGGACCCTGAGACTGACAGCCCCCAGGAACAATGGGGAGAGGCCAAAGCTCTAGGTCCGCTGGGCGGGCAGGCTAATCAGGGAGTCAGGAGGCCAGGGAGGTTCCCATCCTCAGTGTGAGCTGGATTTGCCTGGGTCAGACAGAGTGGGGCCGAGCTAAGGAGAAAGCAGGGGCCCAAGCTGAGCTGGGGAGCAGAGCTGGGCCAGATCCAGAGAGAGCAGCCCCTGTCCTGGGAGCAGAGCTGCAGCCCCAAAGCCAGAGGCAGGGCCCAGAGAGAGCAGACTTGCCCGGGGAGCAGAGCTGCAGCCAGAGGGGCCAAAGAAGCAGCCCAGGGAGCTGGAGGCAGAGCAGCAGCCGTGCTGAGACAGAGTAGAACTGGAGCTGGGTGCGGTGAGCAGCTGGGGAGAGCGAGGCGGGACCCTGGGCAGTGGGCCCAACACAGGGAGACGCCTCAGCCAGGAGGCTGCAGGCCAGGCTTGGAGGGGGATTGGTAACCCGGACAGGGCTTGGGCGACGCTGGGAAGAAGGGTCCTACCACTTAGAGCCTGAGAGCGTGTGGCCACCACCAGAGCGAGTGTCCAACCCACAGCATCCCTGCAGCACAGCCAGGGCCTGAGCAGGAGGCCTGGGACTTACAAGGAGCAGACTGTGAACTGCCCTGACGTTCCAGAGACACTCTTTGTGATGTTCCCTGCCACAGAGCGGGGTGATGTGTTTCCTTTAACCTTTCCCATTTTTCCTTACTCTTTTTTAAATTAATTGTTGATTAAATAACTTGCATTTGCTTTAAATTGTATGTAATGGTCAGTGGGTCAGAGAAGTGCCCAGTGCAGAGAGAGTACCCTGGAGTGGGGACACCTTAGCCCCCGTCCTAGGTGACCACAGCAGGGTTGGGGGTCGAGCCCCCCATG
This sequence comes from Lepidochelys kempii, assembly GCF_965140285.1. Classification (NCBI taxonomy): domain Eukaryota; kingdom Metazoa; phylum Chordata; order Testudines; family Cheloniidae; genus Lepidochelys; species Lepidochelys kempii. The sequence continues at coordinate 95,630,813 of NC_136388.1, read as the reverse complement.
AATCCTGGGCCCAGCCTTGTTGGGGTTACGAGGACTCTGCCAGACAGGAGAGGGGAAGGGGAGTCCTCAAGGGCAGGGAGGCCTCTGGGTAAAGGAAGTGGGAGCGAGGACTCGGATCCTTTCGCTAGCCTACTTCACTGGGGTAGGGCAGAAGCCAGGAAAGTTCCCCACAATAGTGGGACTATACCCCCGCTTACAGGTATACACTGATTCAGATTAGATCTGCTTTCTATCAGGCTGTGTGGTGATTATGATGTGATCTACTCCAGATCTGCTCATTTGGTGAAGTATGTAGAATCAGAATGCTTGATTATATTCCTAGGTCTGTCAGACTTCCTCAGTCTTCTACAGAGATTTGGTCTCATGGGGGCTCTGCAACTTGGGTCAACATTATTTGCCCCTCTAGCGCTCTGGGACTGGAGAGAGGCAGCAGCTCACTGCCTTGTCCAATCTCCTCCCTGGCACTGGGATTGCAGGGGTAAAATCTCATGCCCTGATCTGTTCTTTTTGAAAGTTGGGGTCCCCTCTTTAAGTCAAGGCTCCACAGATAAAGGGGCTCTGAATTTACTTGTTCAGGTTACCAGCTCCTCTTACTCACATTATCAGTCACATCATTCAGGTTTCTTCAAGCTCTTCATCATAAACTTCTGTTTCCAGAGGTTTATACCTTCACCATAAAAATCCTTACTACGTAGTTGCTGCAAATGACAGATTCTGATCCCACTATAAATCAATGGAAAGTATTTCAACTTGTATCCATACATTTGACATTTTGATGGCAATTTGTCAGAACCATAACACTATTGCTTTAAAAAGGAGAGTCTCTTTTGAATTTAAATTCATTATACTAAAATGATAGCTGACTTTTTTTTTTCTAGGAGTAAAATGCATATTACACATTATATCCAAGAGAAGAGTTCTATAAATACATATGATTTTGTAGCTTGTGTATATTAATGAGTTGGGGAGATGATAGAAGTGGCTTTGCGGGGAAAGCAAAGTTATTTTCACCTATATTTTCCTAACTTCTCCCTGGTTTTTGTGGTGCGGGGGATTTTTTTAATGGAAATTTTCTTACTAGCTGTCAAATATGTACACACTTAAATGCACAGTATTTACTGGAATAGATTAAAATGGAGACATTTTAAACACTTATCTGTGATGTAGACTCACATGTAGATTTTTTTGTTTTTTAAAATGTGGAGTGAAGCAGAAATAGCGCTCAGTGAGGGCACGTCCACACAGCAGACACGTATTGAGCAGCCTTCCTGCTGTAGCTTTGCCAACGTTCCACCTCAGTATTGACCTGTGACAGATCTATTCTCTCTCTCCTTGACCTTCGTTGAAAGCAGAATGCCAGTCATGCCAACTTGTGCCAAATAGTGGGGTGTTTGTGTAATGTGAATAAATAGGGTCTGAGATTTGGTAACTTGTGAAGACATGAATGGAATACAGATAGCAGGATGGTTTTTTTTCAGTTGTTCCCTACAATAACTTTATTTTTTATGTAATTTTTAAGCACATTGATCAAGGTCACATACATATTGCCTTTTTTTCATAGCATTCAGCTAAATATGCCTCTCCTAGTGCAATATATATTTAGCTAGTCTGTGACTCTCAGGTGCGGTTTCCATTTTGCATATCCAGGACTTCAAATTTTCTGATTCTCTTGTGTTCTATCACCCAGCGTGCTGTTTTCTTAAATTGGATCATGAGGTAAGAAGCCCTTTAACATCTGACTCATTCAAACTGACCAAAAGAAAACTACAGCCTACAATAAGGTTCTAGTTTAGGTGGAGGGGAAAATAAAATAAAATAAAAAGGCTTTTCTGTATAATGGTATCCAGCCTTCATTTTTATCACAATTTGAACATGTGTAACTTCAGCAGAAGATTTCAAAGCATTTTACAAATGTTAGTTAAGCCTCACAATCCATCTGTGGGAGAAATCAGTAATTTGTGGCGTACGTTACATATGAGTAAACTGGGGCACACAGAGGCTGTTAGTTTCATATGGTCACATATGGAATCAGTCCCCCTGCTCTGAATGCCAGACTAACACATTTGACTTTAGTGAGTGATGGCAAGTTTTGATGGCTGAATTTTATGTGAACCCATAGAAGTCCACTGCCTCTTGGGTGCTTCACAAAATGCTTCTCCAATGCAATCAGCTTTTGTTCTTATATCAACAGCCTACCTACACCAGCAAGCTGTGCAAACAGCTAAACTCTTGGGCTTTGAGCCTAAATCAGAATCCTTCATGTAGCCTTTCCCCACGCAAAACATTCTAAAGGGCGTTACTAAAAAAAATCTGTGTATGATCATAGATTCATAGACTTTAAGGTCAGAAGGGACTATTATGATAGTCTAGTCCGACCTCCTGCACAATGCAGGCCATGGAATCTCGCCCACCCCTTCCCGTAACAAACCCCTAGCCTATGTGGTTTAAAGACTTCATGGTGCAGAGAATCCTCTAGCAAATGACTCGTGCCCCACGGTGCAGAGCAAGGCAAAAAAAAAAAAAAAACCAGGGCCTCAGCCAATCTGCCCTGGGGAAAAATTCCTTCCTGAACCCAAATATGGCAATCAGCTAAACCCTGTGGGCAAGACTCACCAGCCAGACACCCAGGAAAGAATTCTCTGTAGTAACTCAGATCCCATCTCATCACAGGCTATTGGGCATATCTATTGCTAATAGCCAAAGATCAATTAATTGCCAGAATTAGGCTATCCCATCATACCATCCCCTCAATAAACTTATCAAAGCTTAGTCTTGAAGCCAGATATGTCCTTTGCCCCCACTGCTTCACTTGGAAGGCTGTTCCAGAACTTCACTCCTCTGATGGTTAGAAACCTTCATCTAAACTTACTGATGGCCAGTTTATATCCATTTGTTCTTGTGTCCACGTTGGTAGTGAGCTTAGATAATAATTCTCCCTCCCTGGTATTTATCCCTCTGATATTTATAGAGAGCAATCATATCTCCCCTCAGCCTTCTTTTGGTTAGGCTAAACAAGCCAAGCTCTTGAGTCTCCTTTCATAAGACAGGTTTTCCGTTTCTTGGATCATCCTAGTAGCCCTTCTCTGCACCTGTTCCAGTTTGAATTCATCCTTCTTAAACATGGGAGACCAGAACTGCACACAATATTCCAGATGAGGTCTCATCACTACCTTGTATAACTGTACATCATAAAACCCAGGAGAAAGACCAGAGAAAGAGAACAGAGCCCTGCTACTTCCTCAACAGGGGAAACCTGGTTCCAATCAAGAGCCAGAGCCTGCTTTTTGCGTGGATGAGCCATTTGGTGGATAGGAGAACCAGGCCCAGGAAGACTCTCAAAAAGGAACGAGCTGCACGGAGACAAGCCCACAGCAGAAGAGCAGGGTCCTGCCAACGAATCCATGGACAACCCTGACTTTCGAAGTTCATAGTTTTCCTGTTTGTTTTGGACTCTAATACCCAGGAAGTGGCAGGACTCAAGTGTGCCAGAGTTGGAAGACATTGGACCTGTGAGGGATGACACCTGATGGTCGGGAACCCTCAGCAGGGTGAACAAGGGGGTGCTGTCTAGACAATGTGGCTACACCAAAACAATGAGGGGCTCAAGGAAGATGCAGTTCACTGCTGGGAAGAAAGTGCTCCCTGCTGCTGTGGTGACCACTTTAGTCCCTGCTGATTAGGGGATATTTGCAGTCATCCAAATGGCAAGAGGCGAGCAAATATTTCTTCTCTTTTCCCTGGTGGGGGTCAATTGTCAACTTCAGGAGGAAGCTGAATCTTGGCCCCATGGGACCTCCCAAAGCACCAGGCTTGGTAATGTGGGAAATACACATTTACGGGGGAAAGGGGGAGAAGTTAGTTACACAAAGTGAGCATATTCTAAGCTTTAGCCTGAAGAGAACTTTAACAGGCCTGTGATATCAACTCCCTAAAATAAGTGCACATAATGGAAATAGACAGTTCTGAACAGCATGAACCACTCTGAGAGGCCACTCCAAAGAACTACTTGTGACACAAGAGATGGCCTAAAGAAGCATCCATCAAGATCTATTTCTGCCACAGGGAGGCACAGCTTCAGTCAGCTGCACTCAGCAACCTTTGCCGTGCCAGTTCTTTTCTGAGGAAAAACAAATTTGCTCTAGTTTCTCTGTGCCGGGGCCAAATTTCTGGAGCGGCTTCTTAGTGTAGCTAGAAATAAATGTAAATTAGAGAGCTCGAGCACCTGATTCTACTCCCTTCAAAATCAATGGCAAAACTGCCTCTGTCAATGACAGCTGCAAGGTATCTAGAGCTGCATTAGATAGGAAAGATTAGAAAGCATATCAGTCCTCATGCTTAGCCCATAAACCAGCCGCTTACTGCTTCTGGTTAAAGTTTCCGTTCGGGCATGTTTATCTCGCATGTCAATTATAGAGTTTCTTGTACCTTCCTTTGAAGCATCTGGTTCTGGGCACTGTCAGGGATGGGATTCTCTCTGTAGCAATTTCTGATCCTGTGCAGCTATTCTTATGTTCATATCACTCACTAGGAACAAGATCAGACCTTTTAAATAAGCAAAGTACTTAAAGCCCTGTGGCATTCAAAAGGTTACCTTTAACTAGGACTGTTAGGGCCATCAGACTAATTGCCAGCTCATTTCAAGCTAATAATTGTGAGCTATTTTCTATTAAAAACAGTAATAGACCTGTAATGAAATCTGGCCAATCAAGCACTCCTTTCAATTATCTTTAAATCACTCATTTTCTACATTTCCTATAAAATTGCAACAGTACACAAAAAAAAAAACACTTTATTGCACTACATGGGAGCAAGTAATGGTGGCAGCTGAATTGGTCTGAATCGTGAATCTTTTCAAATATGATCACCAAAGACAATGTTATGTATATGCTTGTGTGATAAGCACCCAGGGAAAGAACTATTACATGGGCAATAATACTAAAGCCACAAGATCACAGATACCTGGTTTAGAAACATAAAAGACTGGAAGAGCCATCCATTCCAGTCTCTCGGTGTCACAGACAACCCCATCATATTTGCCCAATCATAAAGGTATCAAGCTCACTCTTAAAAGTGGTTGGGATGTTTGCCTCCCCCGCTCACTTCTATTAGGAGGCTGTTCCAGAACCTCATTCCTCTAAGTTGGCAGGGCCTGATGAAATACATCCTAGAATACTCAAGGAACTTACTGATTGCATAGCGGAGCCATTAGCTATTATCTTTAAAAACTCATGGAAGACGGGAGAGATTTCAGAGGACTGGTGCCAATCTACAGTGCTGCCCAGAGGATTCAGGAGGCCTAGGGCAAAGCAATTTTGGGGGCCCCTTCCATAAAAAAAAGTTAGTTTTGCCACCTCAAGCATAAAAAACCCTCCAAGTCGTGCCGCCGAAGAATGAAGAGGACAGGAGGACCCGCCGCCGAATTGCCGCAGAAGACTGAAGCGGAGCAATTGAGCTGCTGCTGACGAGGAAGAGAGGGACTGAAAGACCCGCTGCCAAATTACCACTGAAATTGCTCTCACCTTGTCTGTGGGGCCCGGGGCCTAGGGCAAATTGCCCCACTTGCTGCTCTCCCCCCACCACAGACGGCCCTGCCAATCTATAAAAAGGGGAATAAGGACAATTTGGGGAATTACAGACCAGTCAGCTTAACTTCAGTACCTGTGGAGAAAATAGTCAATTTTCAAACATCTAGAAGAAAAGTGATAAGTAAAAGTTAACATGGATTTATGAAGAACAAATCATGTCAAACCACCTTAATTACTAACTTTCAATCCTTGTGAATAAGGGGGAAGTGGTAGATGTGGTAGATCTCTTGACTTTAGTAAAGCTTTTGGCACTGCTTCACATGACCTTCTCAAACAAACCAGGGACATATACCCTAGATTGGGGTCTCAAACACGCGGCCCGCAGGCCCGCCAAGCTTCGTGCGCCCCCCCCCAGTTATTTCCTGCCACCGCCAAGCTCCCCTCCTCTGCTGCCCCCCCAGCACACCTCATCCCCGCTCCTCTACCTACATCCGCTAAGTGCCGCCAAACAGCTGTTTGGCAGCAGGAAGCACCTGGTTTCCAGGAGGGAGGGGGGAGGAGCAGGGCGCCACTTGCTCAGGGGAGGAGGCGGAGAAGGGGCGGGGCAGGGGTAGGGATTTGGGGAAGGGGTTGGAATAGGGGCAGGGAGGGGGTAGAGTGGGGGCGGGGCCAGGGGCTGTGTCAGTGATGTGGCCCTCGGGCCAATGTATTAGTCTTCGTGCTGCCCTCCTGGTAATTTGAGTTTGAGATCCTTGGTCTAGATGGAACTACTATAAGGTGGGTGAATAAACAGTTGGAGAGTAGTTATCAGTGGTTCACAGTCAAGCTGTAAGGGCATAACAAGTGGGGTCCTGCAGGGAACAATTTGAGTGTAGTTATATAACAAAATCTACATTTGTAAATTGCACTTTCATGATAAAGAGATTGCAGTATAGTACTTGTATGAGGTGAAGTGAAAAACATTCTTGTTTATCATTTTTACAGTGCAAATATTTGTAATAAAAATATAAAGTTAGTAGTGAATGCTTTGTATTCTGTGCTGTACTTGAAATCAATATATTTGAAAATGTAGAAAAAATCCAAAAATATTTAACAAATTTCTATTGTTTAACAGTGAGACTAAAATTGTAATTAATGGCAATTAATTTTTTAAATAATGCTTAATTTGAGTTAATTGTGTGAGTTAACTGCGATTAATTGACAGCCCTAATTGTACCACATGAACTCTCCGAATGTGGTGGCTAAAGATAAAAGGTAAACCAGCATGGGACTCATTTGCTATATATCAGAGCTGTCAGTGAAGGAGTTGTTGGTTGCTAGTCAGATCCATCTTATTCAAAAACCCAGAGTTAGCTTTTGGGGATGTGAAAATGTATGTGATGCCAGTCAAAGAAATCCTTAATTTATCCAGGAATGAAGAAATGAATCTCATTAGAGTTGTCAGGTCTCCTTAGAGATTTGTAACTGTCCCAGTTGATTCTTTTTTTTTTAACCAGTGCATGCAAAATCGAGACAGCATCACTAGATAATACTGTCTCCGTTTTCTTGGCAACCTTGTGAGTGTCATTTTGTAGTATGAGTGAAGCACGTAGTTGAAGAGTTTGGATTGATTTCCCTGCCACCGCCCTCCCCCCACAAAGTTTTCTTTAAAGATGCAAAACTTACAACATCAAACTCCATACCTTTCTAGAGAAGTTAAGAGCACAGGGTTTTGGGTATCCATTTCCTAGCCAGCACAGGGTGCCATCTGCTCGGCTATTGTTCAAGAGTCACTAGTTCTGCAGAAAGTCTACCTCCGCTTTGAAAGGTTAGTTGTGTGTCTTTCTCCAGTTCTGTTAATATGAACATATTCTGTTTTCCAAACTTGAAACTCTTCACTAAGAACCTCTCTTGAGAGGAGCGAGGTGATTAAGTCACTCATATTCCCCTATAACTTCTGAGGCTTTCACTTTTCCCTTGAAAGATTGAGAGGTTGTACCCAGACATGCTGCCTCTTGCCCAACAAAAAAATCTCCCGCTCCCTGTCTGCTACATGGACTAGTGGATCTCTGAGCTAGATCCCATTGTGTTACTCATTTTCTCTTTTTAATAGCCCCATCTTCTCTTCTTGCAGGATCCTTTCTTTCACAGTTTCTTCTTTCTTTGCATTCTTCCTTTCATCTACAGCCTTAATTTCACTGTTGCTTTTTTCTGCTTCTCTTGGTCTTACCTTTTCTCTCTTGTCCTATCAGAAATCTCATTGCTTCTCTTCCATTTCCCGGAATCCTTTCTCCCCCTGCCCCTTCCTGGTTTCCAATTTCATTGCTGAATCTACACCCCATTGTGACCCGCCCCCCCAATCAGCTGCTCAGATATGCTATCTGTACTACATGGGTCTGATTCTCCCTGCCAGCTAGGAAGAAGTAACGTTCTTAAACTTAGACTAGGCGTCAACATTTTTGTCCCATTGAAGCTAATGGATGTTTTGCCATTGACTTCCATTGGACCAGGGTTTGGCCCTTAAAAGGTTGAGTTTTCGTTCACTTAAGAAGTTTCAGCTCACCAAGTTAGCTCCTGCCCTCGGTGAAACCAGCGGGAGTTTTGTCACTGACTCGCATGAGAGCATGATCCAGCTCGCCATGTTCAGAGCAGTTAAAATTCTCCCAAATACATTTCCCACCATCCATACTCTGAAGGTTACTCGGAAGTGAAGGAAGTCAAGCTGGGCGTTGGATACTGAAAAAACAGGAGACTTGTACAGATCTCTACCTACATAATAAAATTACCTAATATACACACATGGTGAACTACATTAATTACACAACTCCCCATATATGTAACATTCCTACCGATACTTGTTCTCGTCTTAAGTGTAATAAGCAACCTTATTTAGGCCTTCACTGAACATCCTAGCCACGATGACTGAGCAACATCATTTTGGTTTCCTTTAAGATAGGAGGGCTGTATCAGAGCAGTGCAACCTATTGCTTAAGGATCCTGAGGACAGAAGAATTACTGTCATCCTGAGGTTATTCTGTGCCACTAACTCTTTAGCTATATATCTACGAGTGGGATACAGTAGCACTCTTTCCCAAGAGCACATTTTCTAGATGTATGGTGGTTTAGCATTGACATGTTCATCTCGATTCCAGTCAGTGTGCACACACCAAAGGAAAGCATAGAAAAGTATCTTCCTCTTTGATGTCATTGAGTTCATCAGTGTGTCCACTGTAGGCTTTCTTGACAAAGAGAATATTTCTGATCCTTTTTTTTCTCCAGGATTGAAAACTTGACAAGCTGTATGTGATTCAAATTGATAATGAAGATGGTTGCCAGGCGGTCACATTCAGGTGTTATTTTCAGAGTGTAAATGCCCAAAGAGCCTCACTCTGTTAACAAGCTAGGTTCTGTATCTTTAAATATTTGCTAGCATGCAGCATTTCCCATCTATTCCGTGGTTTATAATCTTTCCACTCAAAAAGCAACCTGATCCTTTCTTTCTAACAACTACAATATTGTGCTTATCAGCACTAAAAAACTTGTTATGATGGACCATTGTATTTAAGACACTCAGATAGTGAAGTAAAACAATAATCTGGGGGAATTAAAAGATGCAGGGAAAGTTCACCATGTCTCTTTTAATAATGTGGCAACGAAAAAATTGCAGCTTTCTCTCTTTTGACTTGAGGTAATGAGGCCTTCACTTGAGGCCTTTGGAATCTCATCGCTAAGCGTGGATTCCCCTTCACCACCCAGAGGCACACTATTATATCTCCCCTCCCCGCTGCTAGCTGCTTTTCCCAACCAGACAGTTGTTTTCATGTGTAAGCAGGGTCTGAAGGAGCTTTCCCCGGATATCTGGTGATGAGCTGGGGGAAAGACTTCAGGAGCAGACCATATTTGCATTGACGCACCTACTCTGCCTAGGTGTTCAGCAGACAATAATGCTAATGTGAACAATTTGGGGTTACAATTCACTTCAGCAGGAGTAATGAAATGTTGTCATCCTTATTGTATGAGTAAAGGTGTTTAACATGGTGCTTAGCATGCTCTGATTGAGGGGATCATCCTAAACTGACCCTCACTTGCTAGGCAGCAGGTAGGCATGCCAAATCCCACTGAAAGTCAGAGGGGATTGGGGACTCCGCTTAAAGAGTTCTAGACACCATTTGACTGTCCCTGTGCTAGTGTTTAAGGACTGAGCTGCCAAGACTCAACTGAGAGTCCTAGTTTCTGTTCAGTGATCCCTGGAGCTGACAATCACTGATGAGCAGGGCTAGGGGCTAAGCTGTAGACCTGGCATGGGGACAGTGTTGCAGTGAAGGACAAAGCAGAGGCTGCACTAGCAGTGAGGTTCCCCAGTGAAATCACTAAGAGCTGGGCGAAGTGGTGGGAGTTCAGAACGTGGCACCTCAGAAATGGCAGTGGGCGGCAAGCAGGGGCAGGGAGAACAGAAGCAGCCAGCCGCGGCAGTGCCTAGCAGCAGCAGACTAGAGCCAGTGGGAAGAGGCAGCAGCTAGTGACCAGCTGCAAAGGCAGCAGCCAATGCACTATTCAGCCACCGCACCCCAGCCTGTGCCAGCTCTTGGCTTCTGACTGCAACTCTGGCTAGCCCTGGGGCTTCTGACCCTTGGCTTTGCTCCCAGAGCTGCCCTGTTGACTTCAGTTCTAACTGATAGGCTGGACTTTTGCTCCAAACATTAGGCCAGACTACCCACTAAGGTTGCCAGGTGTTTGGTTTTCAACCGGAACGCCCAGTCAAAAAACGACCCTGGCAGCTCCAGGCCGTTAAAAGTCCGGTTGGCAGCGCAAGCAGGCTCCCTTCCTGGCTCCGCACAACTCCCGGGAAGCTTCCAGCATCTCCCTCTGGCTCCTAGGTGGAGGCTCTGTGCACTGACCCCAGTTCAGCTGCTCCCATGGGCTAGGAACCATGGCCAATGGGAGCTGAGGGGGCAGTGCGTGCAGGAACAGGCAGGGCGGAGAGCCGCTTGGTCGTGCCCCCTCTTAGGAGCCCGAGGGAGATGCTGTCAGCTTCCCAGGAGTTGCCTGAGGTAAGGACCACCTGGGGCCTGCATCCCGCATCCCCTCCTGCACCCCAATCCTTTTCCCCAGCCTAGAGCCCCGTCCTGCACCCCAAACCCCAGCCCCACCTCAGAGCCTGCACCCCCAGCTGGAGCCCTACCCCCTGCACCCTAATTCCCTGCCCCAGCCTGGATCCCTCTTCTGCACCCTGAACCCCTCATTTCTGGCCTCACCCTGGAGCCCACACCCCCAGCCCAGAAACCATACCCCCTTCATACCTCAACCCCCTGCCTCAGCCTGGAGCCCTCTCCTGCACCTCAAACTCCTCATCTCCGGCCCCAGCCCAGAGCCTGTACTTGCAGATGGAGCCCTCACTGCCACTCCCTCTTCCTCCCCGCACCCAGACCCCCTGCCGCAGCCTTGTGAAAATGAACAAGTGAGCGAGGAGGGGGGAGAGAAAGTGATTCAGGGAGAGGGATGGAGTGAGTGGGGGCATGGCCTCATAAAATGGGCGGGGCATGGGGCAGGGCAAGGGTGTTTGGTTTTCTGCAAATAGAAAGTTGGCAACTCTCCTATTACCCTACTACCCACTTGCTGATAGAGGACCTGAAAGCAGGAGCTCTCTCCTAGGCTCATGAGTGGATGCCTGAGTCTCCCAGTAAACAAAGAGACGCGGCAGAATAGGGGAGTCATGCTTTATCCCCACAACTTTCCCCTCTCCCTTCTCTCAGCTAGATAACCACAGCCTATGGCTAAGGCATGGAGGCCATGAACCCCAGGAGCCGAGGTCAGAGCTCAGGCCTGCCTCTGCTGCTGATGTGGCCCTTTGTGCAGCCCCTACTGCAGCTTCCCCAGTCCCCCACAGCGAGGCTCAATGCAGCAGCTCTTTTTCTAGCCTTTCCCCCCACACTCCCTGCTGCGACTGTCCAGCCCCACAGCACCAGGTTCAGGAGAGCAGCTGCTTCTCTCCCCCTGCCCCATGCCACATTTCTGCCTCTGCTGAGTGCCCCTCAGGTTGCCGGGCAGAATGCTAGGTTGAAAACGGAGCCCCCTCCTGCACCCTGTACCTCTCATTTGTGGCATTACTCCAGAGCTTGCACCCAGAGCCCATACCCTCTCCCACACCCCAACCCCCTGCCCCAGCCTGGAGCTCCTCCCCCCCCCCCACACTCTGAACCCCTCGGCCCTAATCCCCAGCCCCCTCCTGCACCTAAACCACTCATCTCCACCCCCTCTGCCAGAGCCCTCACCCCCTCTCAGACCCCAACCTGGTGAAAATGAGCAAGTGTGGGGGAGTGAGCAACGGAGGGAGCGGGGAAGGAGTGAGCAGGGCCGGGGCCTCTGAGAAGGGGTGGGGCAAGGGCATGGCCTTTGGGAAGGGGCGGGGCAAGGGTGTTCCATTTTCTGCAAATGGAAAGTTGGCAACCCTACGCGCCTGAGAGCTGAAGGCCCGGCTTCTTCTCGCACTCCCTGCTCTAGTTTCTTGCTGCTGCTGCCCACCCCTTAGTTTAAGTGGGGAGAATCCTCCTGTATCCCAAGGGTAAATGCCCAAAGGGGGAAGAGACAATACAGTGAAGTGAATAGCTTCTTACAGTACTTAAAGAATCAGGACTATTGCTTCACTTTGGGGCCAATTTTCAAGATAATGGATTTCTGTAACAAGAGAGCACAGTCTGAACGTAGTGAGAATTTCCACATCTCTACCACTGGGCAGAGTCTAAGCAAGGCAGCAGGCCAGATTTTTGCACTGCACGTGGTGTCAAAGCCAGTCTCTGGGCAACCTCACAGGTGCAGCTGGCCTGCAGTGGGCTGCCTGGTAGCCTACCTGCCTGATGGATGGGATGAGTGATGGTGTGAGAGCTCCTGTTCCCAGCTTTGTTCCAGCCCTGCCCCTGCCCCTGCCTTGCCTCACGCCAGGTAGCTGGCTCTGACCTTGGCTCCGATGCCTGACTCTGGCTGTGACCTCGGATCTGGCCTCTGACTCCAGCTCTGCTTCCTGGCTACCAACTCCTGCTTCAACCACTAGGCACGGCCGCCCACATCCCAGTCTCTGACACTGTGCTTTTGCTTCATGACCCCCGGCTGCACACTGTTATACATGAAAGAAGCTTTAATAGTCTGTCTTCTGCTGCTATCGCTATTCTTAGCATTATTCCCACAGGCTGCATTATGTCTGGGTTTAGGGGCAAGTACCATGAGAAAAGAATAGATACTGAAAGGTGAAGTGATTTTCCACATACTGTACTGTAGGTGGGATAATTATCTTTAGCGATTAATTCCCCCCTCTCCCAGGAATGCATGGTTGTCCCAAGGAGAGAGAAAAGTAGGTCGGCTCATTATTCCTACTGCACTGACTCAGCAACGCTCTTGCCATTTTCGTATCAGCACCACAGTTGCTGAACAGAAAACACGGGAGGAGATACTGACATCTTGTAAGTCAGCAAAACCATAGGATTTGAAATAAAAACATGCATATTCACAACGACCGGCTGTCTTCAGCCTGCACAGGGGAAGAAAAGAAAAAAAAAAAAAAGAAAACCCCCCCCGCTCAGCTGCTCTAGCTTTTCAGGCCTTGGTCCGTCTCTTTCCGTCTCTCTCACAAGTATATTTTAAAGTGAACGTAGAACTCATGAAAGATGTTGGATTGATGGGTCTAGAGCCTGAATTGTTCTAGCTGCAGAGCGGGTGGTAGTAGCTCAAGCTTGACCCCTGTCTTCTGCTGGGGTGCCTCATTTGGAGGGACCATCCAGACGAACGAGAAGGGATTTCAGTCATTGGCCTCTCTATTGGAACTGACAGGAGGGGTGTCATGCTGGTGATCTGTGGATGACCCTTTTCTGGGAAATGGAATGAGACTATTTAAATTGGCCACTGACCCACCTCCAAGTAGTAATGGCTTTCAGGCTGGATATGAAGATGTGCCCTAGAGGGAAAGGCTCTCAAGTCCATTAACAATCCCCTGAGCCCCCTGGAGTCCTCTCTCTATTTTCTTTATGTACCAGTCAGTACATTGTTACACATCACACTGTGGCCAACATCTGTCCTAGTCCCAGCTGAGAGCTGGTTTAGATCTTAGCAACACAATCTAAAAACTCATCCGGAGCCAGATTGTGCCTAGCCATTCTGCAGGGTCTTTGATTCTACACTTCTTTTAGGGCAAGGGTCTCTTTTAGGAGGCTGGCTGGTTCCTTTAAGTTATGGTTCAAGACATACATGCAAGTCTAACATACATACAAGTGACAAGGATCACAAGGGAGGGAATTACAATGGCCACTGCGCCTTCCATATCTGCACAGTTGAAGTCCCTGCATTCTCCAAAGCAATAAGTGCTCCCCTTGGGGTAGAGAAGAGGACAGGCCATTGTGCAGTGGTGAGCTGTCCACCACAAAGATAAAGGCCCACCTGTTCTGGAGAGGGTGCTTTCTTGGGGGCCACTCGAAGGCTGCAGAATAGAACCCAACAGGAACCAAGACCTACCTTGAACATCACCACTTTCCATTCCAAGTGCAAGGTGCCCTTGTTACCTTGCCTTCAGCCTACCCATCCTCTAAATAATTTATTTAAAACTCAAATTTCCCCTTGGAGAGGGAAAAAAGGGAGGGAGGAAAGATCTGTATGTGCCAAATGCCGAAGAGATCTAATATTTTTCCATGTGTAACCCTTCTGCCGGGTGTGTTGGCAGTAACAAGGGCCAGGTTTAGTAACTAGGGGTTCCTCTTAACAATACAAAAACAGAACCAGCTCGAGCCCCCACCCAGTACTCTAGGAAAATTAACCACCAGCTCTGGACACCTCTACAAGGCAACACTTCTCCACTCGCAAGGGCTGAGTCTATGTGAAATAAAATAAAACTTGTATTAAAAGGGAAAGGGAACCCAGACTTAATTCGAGAAGACACCACAACCACAAGTCATAAGCATGTAACACAAGCAAACACTGACCTCACAATACATTGGGCAGCACCCTTTGCCTCAGTCTCCCACCTTATAGCATGAATGTCCAAGAAACTAATGTTTCCTTAACATACCACTCGCCTTTCCCTCCGCTGCACCCCACTCACAGTTGTTTGTCATTGGTCAGCGAAGAGCCAGAGTTCAGAGGTGCGTTCATGGAGGTTCACCTCCCACCTCTGGAGCGCAGCTAATGACAGCAGGGGCAGGACCAAGTGCAGCTGCAGGTTAGGAATGTGTTGAGCAGCCACTGGCCTGCTGCTGCTACTGAGCTTAAATATCAGTGGGCTGCCTCCTGAAACCAAGCAGACAGCTTCTATCAGGGCCAGCTGTGCTCTTTAGGTGGAAGGAGACAGGATTTCTTGCTGGCTGGCCCCAAATAGGAGCTTCTTGAAGAAAATGGGTGACTTACCAGGCATGCAGCTGACCAGCTGCAGTTGAATTTGAGACACATGGTGTTTTTTTTTTAACTCAGAAAAGGTTTCAGAGGCAGGCCTAGGTTATGTTTGTTGACTAGACATGGGTGGGCACCAGGAAAACGTGTCCACAGGCGCGTGCTAAATCCAACCTGCAAATCAGTCCAGCTATTTTGAATCTCTTTTATGCCCGTTTGGTTTATGCTTGTGTGGCTGTTCAGAGAGATATATTTTGCGTGAATGCAGGAAGGGTGACTAGATGTCCCGATTTTATCGGGACAGTCCCGATATTTGGGGCTTTGTCTTATATAGGTGCCAATTACCACCCTACCCCTTGTCCCACTATTTCACCCTTGCTATCTGGTCACCCTAAATGCAGGTAACCAGTGTGTCTGATTGCACGCCCACTGCTACATAGACTGGTTCTGGAGGTTTGGAAGTGAAGCTGTTTGGAAGCAGAAGCAAGGGAGAGAGCCAGTGTTGACATGATAAACAACTCAGCGACCACTGGTCATAGTACCATGAGCAGCAGTGAGTCAGAGAGGGAGAGCACTGCGACACTTGGCTACCTCAAAAACGAATGGGCACTAATGAAAATGCATGCCCCAACCTCTGTCGAAATTTCTCCGTTTATAGAATAGGGGTTCATTTTGGTGCATCCTTTTGAGATCTTTGGCTGAAATGTGGTATATAAACACATTTTGTTGCTGTTGATCCAAAACCTCCAGTCTGTATTAGGGTTAAATCCCAATTGATTTTAATGAGAATTTTGAAGTAAGGACTCCAGGGTTTAGCTCATTATTATAAACCAGAGTACAAGAGAGCAGACAGCGTTGTTACCAGTAGATTCAAGAAAGAACATATTAGGGTACAATATTTTTGCAGAATTCTAGCAGCATTCTTGTAAGCACAACAAACAACTTGCAACTAGGCACTGGAACTGTAGCAATATTCCAAAAACTGTCAGGCCTTGTTTTATGTGCATCATAAACTCTTTTGGTCAAGGACTTCCTCAGCTAAAAAACACCGGGCACTGGGCCTAATTGGCACTGTCAAACAAAATCTGTTGCTCTTTTCTTGCTCAGCAAAGGTACATGTGAGGCACTAAAATCCCTGAAACAAACCTCCTGAGAAGTCATTTTAAAAAAGGACAAACTTACAAGGTGAAATCCCATTTGAGATGTTAGAGAGGTTCCAGAAAAGCAATGAGTTCTGCACGATTGCTTCCTAACCCAAAATATAACCATTTCCAATGTTTTTGCTTTCAGTGAGCAACTAAGGGTTGATTAGAAGTCTTGTTAGCATTTTGAAGCCCTTGGAGGTATGATTCATTAAATCAATTCAGAGACAGCCAAACTCTGAATGTTTGATTTCTGTTTGTGTTCCATGGGAGGAGATCACCGCCTGTTGGCCACCAACCACAAACTACACATGTGCCAGTTTGAATAAGGAAAGGAAAATGCCTGCTCTCTCTTGGCAGAGTGAATCAAATGTTAGACTATAAGAACAATATGTCACTTTTAAAAATAAGAAATACGAACTGGCATAATCCATTTGCCATGATAACCACACACTACAGTATACAGGTAGTACTGGTAAGAAGGTATGGCAAAGAACGGCTGTTGGAATTATTAATATTTGGAATTATTAATATGGGAAACCACCAAAAACTATTTTAATGATAAATTCCTTTATTCAATCTAAAGGCCGAATGGTACTTATACATTGATCTAAACATGCCCCAAACACCTAAAATAAGGTTTCCAACCCTCCAGGATTGGCCTGGAGTCTCCACAAATTAAAGATGAATCCTTAATTAAAAATTACATCATGTGATGAAATCTCCCGGAATACATCCAACCAAAATTGTCCACCCTACCTAAATAGGAAGCAATTTACTGCATCCAAACAGTAACAAAACATTTATAAGCATTTGACCATGATAATTACAAATGGGCTACACCCAGGGGTGCTTTGACCCATATTGGCCAGCTGCAATGTGGTCAGGTAGGTATTCGCAATGAACTCTGTAACGGCTGACTTCTTATACCTTTTAACAAACAAGTGATGCCATTGCCAATTATTGACTTTAGCTAAAAAACCAATTTGAGACAGTTCACCCTTATTTCCAGTCTTAATTCAGAGAAGAGTTACAACCTCCTTTCTTCCCAAGGCCTTTCCTGCTTATCTCTTCCCCTCCTTCCTGCTGATCAGCAGCTTTTCATTGCACCTAGGTTCACACAGGAGATAACACTGGTATGTGGGGTGGGAAGGTCCATGTTGGCTCTTTTTAAGACAGATTCTCTTCCTTTTATTTAAGACCATCTGCAGTCACCCCTATCGGTCCAAGGTCTCCTTTTTAGAAACTTCCTCTTATCTGATCAGTTATTCTTTGAACCAGGCATCCTCCCTACTTTCTTCCTTCTGGCCTTATCACTTATTATTTTCAAGGTCTTCCTTCTACTTGCTAGTTGGGGCCTTTTTTTTACAGCACATATATATTTCCTTAACCAAACTTAAGATAACTTTAATTCTTTAATTTTGTACTTATCCTACAGCGACCCAAATAAAAGAGAAGCTAGAAGGAAGGACTGGCTTAAGGTTAAACTTAAGGCACTGCCCTGGGACTTGAGATCTGGGGTTGGTACCTGCATCTGTCACAGACTCTCTATGGCCTGGGCTACACTAGGGGGGCGGGGGTTCAAACTATTCGCGTAGCTGAAGTCGAAGTATCTTAGTTCGAGTTACCTGGCCGTCCTCACAGCATCAAGTTGAGCACGGCAGCTCCCCCATCGACTCTGCTTTACTCCTCCTGCCGAGGTGGAGTACAGGCGTTGATTTGGGGATCGATTTATCACGTCTAGATGAGATGCAATAAATCGATCCCCGATAGATTGATCACTACCCGCCAAGCCGGTGGGTAGTGAAGACGTACCCAATGTGACCTTGCATAAGTCATCTCATATCATACTTCTCTACCTCACAAAGGTGTTGAGATGATAATATATTTGAAGTGTTCAGACACTAGGCTGTAGCGGGCTACACATAGTAGGTCACAGGTTGTAGAGTCCATATTGAAAAGAAAAGAAAAGGAGCTCAGGCACTCTGCTCTTGCCAGACACAGAGGATTATCTACCCTCCTTGGAAAAGAAGCAAAGGTTCACAGTGCCGATAAGCCCAAAACCACAAAAGCAACAAAGGACACTCTTGATTTGGCATCTGTTTGTGAGGCAGATATAGTTATAGGGGACTGTGCTTTCTTAGCCTTGGCATGGCTGTTTACAATAAAAAGATAATTTTAAAAAGCCATGTAGAATGTGACAATAATTAGTCGTAGAAGCTGTAAGAAAAAATACAGCATTTTTCAATAAATTATGCTCAAAGCATGCAGTAAAAAGCCAAAGACTAAAGCTAAAATTCCTGTTTCTTATCTCAGTGTATTTTATTATGATGGTGTAATTTTAATATATATTGTATTGTTTCCCCTTTTTGACATGAGCAGCTAAGCAAAGTTTGGGATCCTGGAGTTGTTCCGGTTAGGAGCTTGCTATGATGAAGCATGGTATTTTCTTTCATGCGATCTTGTTCATTCACAAGGGGGGAGTTTGTCATCTGTGTATATAAAATATTTCTAATTCCCCTTTTTCCAGGGGATGTGTTATATAAACTTTCCTCTGTTCATCTTATTAGTTCCTGCACTTTGTCCCTCTTTCTTGATATATTTTCCTATTAGCAGTCGTCTTTTAATCAGCGATGCTTTAATTCATATACATTTGCATTTTCAAAGCAATTGCTGTGGACTCCATTGAAATGCATTGCAAGTCATATGGCATTGCAACTACAAAAATAAAATATAATTACAAAATGTAATTAATTTGCCTTTAAGTCAGAAGGCTGGAAACATAGCAGTGCTTAAGTGTAACTACAAGGTTCATCGAAGGAGGGAATATGGATGAGTTTTACTTGATAATGTTAGATACAGCAGTTACCAATCATCTAAAGAAATAATCACTTGCAGGAGCAGTCCCTATGAGCTAGACAAAGTGCGTTTCCAGCTAGATCTCATGTTCTTAGTTTTATTACCTAGAGCAGTGTTTCCCAAACTTGGGACGCTGCTTGTTCAGGGAAAGCCCCTGGTGGGCCAGGCCCACCGCTTCCCACAGTCCCCATTGGTCTGCAGCGGCAAACCATGGCCAGTGGGAGCTGCAATCGGCCAAACCTGCGGACGCGGCAGGTAAACAAACCGGCCCGGCCGGCCAGGGGCTTTCCCTGAACAAGAGGCGGCTCTAGTTTGGGAAACACTGACCTAAAGGGACACCATCAACTTCAAAATCCCACTTCTGTCTGAAGTTTGTTTAGCTACCATTATTAAAAGTAACGTCCTAGATTACTGTAACTGAAAGATCATAATAAATTTATTAAATATATTTTTTTCTTCAGTTTCTTTTGTGCATTTGACGGAACTTTGTATTTAGTCATTTTCTCCTGTTGATTGTGCGAGTCTGTCACAAACCAACAGGGGAGGAAAAAACATTTTAATTACAACAAAATGCGACTGATAAACCACAGAAATGGTGACTCGGGGAACTGAAATATTCTTAACTAAGTTGTGGGGTCTTTTTTAAGTGACTAGATTTTGACTTGACATTGGCCCTTCATACTGTTTCCTCACTGTCTCACTATCTGCATATTTAATTTCCTTTTCCTGTTTCTTTTCTCTTCATTTCCACTTGGACTCCACCGTGACTTTGTGTCTTCCCATGTGCTGTTACTCAGTCCATTAAAAACAGGTGTCTTTCAAAAGTTAGTTTTTCCTTCACCTTGCTGTCTCTTCAGACCGTTGTTTGCCACCTATTTTAGCTGTAGGCCTCCATTATTTCATAATATTCCCAGCGTCCAACAAACTAGGGTTGCCACCTTTCTAATGGTTGGTAAGCAGATCCCTGAGGCCTCACCCCCTTCTCTGCCTCTTCCCCCCAAGGCCCTGCCCTTGCTATGCCTCTTCCCTCCTCTTCCCAGATTTAAAAAAAAAAAAAAACAGACACCAGGGCTTGTCAAATGGCACCTGGACACACAAACCAAATCCCAGACTGTCCAGGGGAAAATCAGATGGCTGGCAACCCTACAGCAAACCTAAAACTCTTCTGGCATCAATTCTCTCTAAACCACTTTCAGCATTTTGCCAGTCCCAGGCTTGTGTAGGTGCTGGTCCGGCCCCTGAGTTACTTAGCGCACCCCGAGGCCTGTTCTAATTTACACTGGCTCCCATTGCAGGGGATCAGCAAGGTTAAAGAGCCCCACACAAGTCCCCTTTTCCTCAGCCACGCTCTCTCCATTAGCAGCTGGGTAGGAGGGGGTGATGTAGGAGCTGCTCCTGTGTGTCTACATCACCAAAAGATTCCCTACATAGGTACATTTCTTTTGTGGTTGGAGCCACCTGGTTTAGGGCTGTTATGCACTGAGGAATGATACATAGCAGCCAGACACACCAGAGCATTGAGCCCCTCCACCCCCTCATCTATGTTGTTTCAAAACAGAGGATTTCCCTCCACTAGCTCTTCTTAGTGACACCTTTCCAATCTGTTGACAAGGGAGAAAGACAATGTCAAACAAGTTAGCCAGTCTGTAATCTCTCTTGGGGGTAGGGGTGGGGGACAGAAGCTCCCCATGAAAGCGGGGGTGAGAGACAGGAGGGTGTGGGTGTGAGCGGGAGCTACTGAGACTGGAGAAGGTGGGCATCTGGCTCCAATCTAGGAAGGGGCATCCTTGCAGTTCCTTAGTTAATGATGGGGAGCACAGGGCACCAAGCCCCTTCTTGATGGCTGGTGTGCTGTCCCCCCAGCCCAGGTGCCAGTGCCCTGCCCCATCCCACACCCCACCATGGCAGCTGGTATATGTGTTCCTTTTCCCTCCCCCGGGCTGTGTGTCTCCACTGCAGTCATTTAACTAACCATTTGCACATGTAAATATATGATTTGCACATGCATTCATGGTAATTCCCCCTTAAATTAGGGATATAACATGCATACACATTTTGGATGTTGCCCTGAATATATTAAAACTTTTTTTAAAATGTCAGGACAATTTAATTAAATTGCCTAATTTAAATGCTTCACTGAGCTTGTTCAGCGAATCTACCAATTTACATAGCAGGGAGAAGTTTCTCTGACGTAAAAATAGCTGGGTCCTAACAAGCCAGACAGACCTGACGAGGCACAGTCTCAGAAACAGAGGGAGAAGTTCGGCATTTAGAAAAGCAGCTGCAATAGTGTGGTGGTATTTGCATGCAGTTACTACAGATACATTGCAAATCAGACTGGTACATACACCGACTGGTTAACTGCCGAATTATTAAAGCTGGTCATCTAGCCAAAGGTCTAATTAGATGGCATTATTATTATATAATTATTAGATTTCTGAGGTAACTTTTCCCCTCGCCATGCCTCAGGAGGAAAAAGAAGTGCAAAACTAGCATTCTGGTCTCTTGTAGTATTCAGAGTCCTTTTGTTGCTTAACAGCAACCATTTCTATCAATTTAAGGCAACTGTTGTCAGGCTCTGAAAAGAATCCTGTCCTATGGGCTTGGTCCGTTGCAGTCCAGGGCAGTCTTTCAAGAAACGTCGGCAAGCGGTGCATCAGACCACTAGGCAGAGAACTGGAACTTCTAGGGGTGTATTGAAGAGCTGGGCCCTCGGGAATGTACATAAGACTCCTTGCAGAGGGATGGCGAATTGTTATCGAAAGTTCCATGCTGTAAAATACTGATTCTTTCATAGCACAGAAACCTATGTAAGAATCCGGAGGTCCTTGCTCTGCTCTTACTCTAGCAAGTTTCTGGTTTTTCAATTTGTTTGTATCCTTGTGTGTGTGTTACATACCGACCACATTTTAATTATACACATAGCTAGTCCAAGTAACCCTGCCTTGTCACCCTCAGCCTCTCATTTCTTTTGTGTTAACACCTCCTTGTTCTGTCTTGTCTTCAGTTGGCTTCGAAGCTCTTGAGGGAGGCAGCGGTCTCCAAGTGTGTATTTTCAGTGATTAGCATAATTCTGATAACCCATGACCCTTCCATGCGCTTTCTTCTGTAATACTAATTAGAAGTAAAGAATGAGTGAGGCCATTGGGATTACACTGTAGATATATGTTAGATGACTTGATGGGTAGATTGGCCAGAAAGAACGGACAACTAATAACCAAAGCAAGTGATTATAGCGAAACAGAGCAAAGCACAATCCAACGCATTCCACTACAAAATCCTTAAGGACTAAACTGCACATATCCCTGTTCAACTATGCAAGGACTCAGTGTACTGGCTTGAATTGCAGGTGGCCATTCTTTTTACGCCTGTGGGAAAAGGTGAATGAAAATGAACCCAAATCATTTTTTGCATCTTCCACAGATTTTTTTTTTCATTTTTTTCCTATCAGAAGATCAAATACTCTAAAAATTTGGGTGAAAAAAATTGATTGGGAAATGATGCCTGCTCCCATTCTCCTCTATAGGCTGGGATCGTTGGTCAGACTACATCCGCCATGATTCACCACAGTTTCCCTTTTCGGAGATGGGAGGGAGTGCATCATGGAAACCACTGGTCATGGTGCATCATGGGATATGTAATCTGGCCAGGGAGCATGATGAATGGGGACATGAGATACTATGGCCGCATCTCCAAATTTAAATATTTTGGTTTTGGGGTATTCATTTTTTGACAAAATCTTCATTTTCTGTGCAAAGCAGATATTCTTCGGGGGGGGGGGGGGGAGAAGTGTTTAATCCAAAACCTAATTTTCTCCCCATGAAAAATTTTCAACTGGGCTTAATTTCAATCTTAGAGAAGAGCTGCTTCCAAGATATTCCAATACCATCTGTCCAGGAAGAGGTGGAGAGTAGGCAGAGCCATGGCTCTGTGTGCTGACTGATGGAGCTGGCCAGATGAGCAGGAAGCTGTAGCTTTAGGAAGGGTGCCGCCAAGTGCTCCCTGCCCGTTGCACAACCAGGGAGCTAGAGAAGGCATTGGGTCTCTAATACAGAATGCCTTCCAGTGCACTACCTGTGTTTGTGCCATTCCATACTGCCAATTCAAGGCTGTGGATGTAAGTCACAATCTAACCCTGTACTTGGTGTTCTATTAGGTGTGCATCTGACATGTGTTTTTCATACATCACACTTTAATGTGATTATGTTTGAACTTAGCCCTCATTTTAGCAAGGAATTTAAACAAAATTGGTGAGCTTTTGTTGTGGTAGTTAATCAGAGCTCTCACAATGTAACCATGTAAACGGAAGGTGTTCAAGGACTAAGAGGAACCGGGAGCATTCAGCTAGCAGTCTCCATGGAAATATAGAGAAAATGAATAGGAAAAAGCCATGTAGGAGGTGGATTATATTGAATGAACATAATAGCGTGCTGAATTACATTCTGGACTAGATGATCCATATCTGACTAATGACATTTTAAATTTAATTGTAACCACAGCTGCATATATATTTTTAAAGTTGCAGTGTTTTTTATTGA
This sequence comes from Lepidochelys kempii, assembly GCF_965140285.1. NCBI lineage: Eukaryota > Metazoa > Chordata > Testudines > Cheloniidae > Lepidochelys > Lepidochelys kempii. The sequence continues at coordinate 95,607,404 of NC_136388.1, read as the reverse complement.
CTGAGCGGACCTCTGTTTGTTCAGCACATCTATCCAGCACTGACTGTACAAATCCTTCTTTCCAAAAAACATTCAGATTTAGAATTCTCTTACAGACTCATTTTTTCAGCACAAAACTTTCATCGGCATTTGTACCCCGATTATTACATTAAAAGTATTTGCTTAGGCTGTGTTACATTTTCATGTCCTTCAAAACTTTATGAAACCCCTTTGCAATACAAGGACTGATTTTGTATTTACGGCTGCTACTCTGAAACATCTCTGGGATTTAGTGTCGCTAGACCGGGTTTTGCTAGCTGGTTTCTATTTACACTTATTCTATAAAGAAAAAATATGCTAAATAATTTAAGCTGCTGAAGAACTCATCCAAATAGAATGTCATCTTTTTATTATATCGTCAGGCCAGTAAAAACCATTAAAAGAGCAAGATGTTTTTTGGGGTGATAACTTTATACAATACTTATATTTAGATTATCAGTGTTTAAGTTAGATCTTCAAAGGCCTTTTTTAAACTTTAATATTAATTTACAATTTAAATCAGCTTATTCATGAATTTACATCCATATTTATGTAATGTTTTACATTGCATGAAAAGTTAATAAGTAATTTATTCATTTTGCACACACAAAACTTCTGGGTGAAATATTTCAGAAAGGGAATGCTCTTAAAATGTCAGGTTTCACAGTAACAGCCGTGTTAGTGTGTATTCACAAAAAGAAAAGGAGTACTTGTGGCATCTTAGAGACTACTCTTAAAATGTATTGCCCTGAGAAGTGGAATATATTTAATTGATTGATTAATACAAAGAAGTAGAACTATTTTAAGGTATTTATTCTAAATTTTAGTAAAGTAACTCAATGAAAATGCATCTTCTTTATGTAACCCTGTAGGAAAGTATTTTTTTTCACTGTGGGCAGTTAAAGGAAGAGGTATATTCTGCATTTCTGTTTTTGCTTTTACTTAGGGACACCTTTGTTGAATGTATAGATTTTGAGATCAGATTCTGCAAACTCAATAGGTCTACTTTTGTGAGCAGAATTATTAACATATTTAAACTTTTAAAAGATTGAAAACTTTATAAGCCACACACTGGGTCCCCAGTCCTGCAAAGAATTAAGAACATGCTTGACTTTACACACTATATGCATTTCCGTTGTTTGCCCCAGTTGTGAAAGCACTGCATGCACATGTATAACAAGACACAGATCGGGGCCTACAAGTAGAAGCCATAAATAGTAATCTCTGGGTCTTTCTCTTACTAAACTGTGTAGCAGGGAAGGTGGAGAACAACAATTCCCCCTCCCCCACCAGCTAAAAATACAACTCACCAACCAGGATGAATCAAAGCACTCAGGGGTGCAAACAGGTATCTGTGCTCTAGGTTACATTACAAGAAAAAGCCCCACTCAACTGTAGAGAACAAAAAAGAAACAATATGTTGTCCTCTTCATTTTATCTTTAAAAAAATGCCATCCACTTTGTGATGGGGTGTACCAGACTTTTGTGGCACCCTGCTGGAGACCCAGTGGTTCTATTATGCCCTACCCCAGGACAGGAGCAGCATAGCTGGGTCCTCCAGGCCTGTCTAGAAATGCTGCATGGAAACAGCCAATCAGAGCCCAACAGGCTCAGATAAAAAGAGCTGTAGGGATTTAGCATGTCAGTTTTCTGTTTGAGACCAGGGGGGTTAGGACTGGTGTGGCTGGTATGACCGAAAGAGCATCACTGGCTGCAGTTGCTGGACCGAGGAGAGAGAGGACCTGAGATCTGTCACCCTAAGGAAAGAGGTGGGTTTAAAGGGACCAGGTAGGAAAAGACCCATGGAATGCAGCAGCAACTAAGTAAAGGGAGCAGTGCATGGCTGCTGTTTATAGGGTCTCTGGGATGGAAGCTGGAGTAATGGGCAAGCCTGGGTTCCCCCACCAGTCACTAGCAAAGTGGCCTAAGCCCCAAGAAGGGGACAAAGCTCTGTTAGAAGCAAAGGGATGGATTTAAAGGGCCCAGAGCCAGGGCTGAAGAGCCTGGGGAGGGCAGACGGTTTGTTGAACTCTTTGCTATCCTGGAAGGGGTCCGGTTTTTGACTGTGCATCTTCACTGGAAGGCTGAGCCACTGAAGACTCATCTAGTGATGTCAGCAACTTACAGGGATGCCAGAGGCAGGAAAAAGATCGTAGTTCCACACCCCAGTCACTAGGAGGTGACCAGGAGGTAAGTGTCCTCCGTCACACAGATGCAACAAAATTGTGTGTGTCTGCATGTGTTGTTTCATAGACACGTGGTTTTACAAAGCTGGACATGCTGCAGTATAATAGCTGTAAATCATTGCCCAATAGCATGCATGTGTATTGATTCACAGAGATAGGGTACTGGACTGGTGTCAGGAACCATAGATTCTATATCTGGCTCTTCCAGTGCCTGACTGTGTGACCCTAGGCATGACTGAAATAGGCCCCGAGACTGTTCTATTGCTGAACTCCAAAGACATGGTGATACTGTGCTATCGAAGGAACTACCTATTTAATCTGAAGGGAAGTGGGGAGAGGAGGACTCTGGTTTTCTGTGAATGTCGTTCGGACCCAGCGATTAGTTAGTTGGGGGGTATTTCTTCCCCTGTGGCAATGTCTGCATCACACACTGCTGGTGTTTCGTGTACGTGGAGCCACATGCCAAGAGTGAAAAGCACACAGCTGCAGTGTGTAGCTACACTCGTCGGTGAAAGGCTCTGGCAGAGGGGAAAGACTTCAGCAGCTCCCTGCTGCCGGAGCCTTTCCCTGTGGTGGGGAAGATGAAGTGAAGATGGGGAAGCACAGCTCGAGCAAGTAGAGAGCCACGTAATGTATGTACTTGGGTAAATACCCACACTCTTCAGGGGTGTCTCTACTTGCTGTGCATCACCGCTATGCAGCTATTTATACCTATATAGCTATATGTGTATGTACCCTACATGCCTCCAAAGGAAGGGTGTGGTGTAGATACAACCTGAGTGTACAGCACTTCTCGTGGCTGGCAGGAATAATCTTGGAGGCGGGGTGGCGGGGTGGGAGGGCAGGTCCTTGGTCTCCCTCCACTAACAGGGGTATGTTTGGAAGAGGGCAATATTGGGCAAAGGGTGTAGCAGCAAATACAGGAGTCATTCCTCAGACAGGAGGGACCTTGGGCACACTGTGATACCCACATAGAATTTCCTCTGTGGTGGAAAAGAGCAGGCCAGCCAACTATCTCCTCAGCAGGATAACAGGTATGGGGGAAGGGAGTGCTGCTTTCCATCTGCTGGGAGAAGACCAACATCTCTTATGGGATGGAGACATCATCTGAGAACAGGGCATGTAGGTAACTTTGGGGCAAAATTCAGGATATTTGGTATATTGCAAAGCACAGGTAAAAAATCAGTGCGACATAATCAAGGGTCTTCCCAACAGGCATCGATCAGAAGGTCTCTGTGTTGAGGGAAAGGGTGAGGACGTGCTGTCATGGGAGGGATTCTGCACCTCGGGTGCATTTCAAATCTAACTGCAAAAATGTTTGAACCATCTGATTTATTTTTTTGGGGGGGAGGGGCGATGCACAAAGTGCTGTTTCACTTTTCACCCAGTTCAGCAAACACAATGTTCCTTGATTTACAGCCAAAGACCAAACGAAGTGAGAGCAGTTGCTGTTCTGTTGTGCTTCTGCCAGAAACAAAGCGAGTGGCTTTTGAAGCAAGAGCATCCTAATTATCCTGAGAACCTCTCCATCTCTCTTATGACTCCTCTTGCCAGGTCAAACATGCGGCTGCCTCAACCTCTGCTTCTCCCTCCCTGTGCCTGCTGCCAAAGCCCTGGTTCACACCATGCTGATAACTCGCCTGGATTTTTGTAACCTCTTCCTTTCTGGCCTCCCTTAGTCTCGCTGCTCCGGTCTATACAACAGTCAGCAGCTACAGTAATCCTCCTGTCCCACTGTTCTGCCATGAACTCCCTTCCATGGCTTCCTGTCCATGCAAAGTTCACAATCCCTGCCCTCTCTATCAAGACTCCATACAGATGTGCCCCTGCCTATGTCTCACCTGACCTCTCCCACTGCTGTCTATCTCAGCCTTCTGTGCTCTGCCCACCCTTTCTCTCCTCCTCCCTCTCTCACCTTCACTGCCTACATCTGGAATGATATGCGTCTTCCTGTGCACCAAACATCCTCACTCACACCCTTCAATTTCCTCCTTAAAGCACACTTCTTTTATTTTGCTCTCTTCTATTCCTGTGCTGTCCTCCAAAAGTCTTGCTTTACTTTGTTTAAAAATTAACGACTTCTGGGCTTGATTCTGCAAAGTGGAACTACACACATGCTTAAGTTAAGCATGGTCCTCAAGTGCTTTGCAGGATCCAGGCACGCAGCACCTTGCTGGACCAAGCCCTAAATATTTTTCTTGCTAGATGTGACTCATTATTTATTTTTTAACTCTTTCCCCCTCTGTCTTTCCTTTGACTTCATAGAATAGAATATCAGGGTTGGAAGGGACCTCAGGAGGTCATCTACTCCAACCCCGTGCTCAAAGCAGGACCAATCCCTAATTTTTGCCCCAGATCCCTAAATGGCCCCCTCAGGGATTGAACTCACAACCCTGGGTTTAGCAGGTCAATGCTCAAATTACTGAGCTATCTCTTGTTCTACCGCTGCCCGTTTAGGCCATTTATTAGACAATGTGCTGGGTACCCTTAATGTAAGTCTGGAGAGTACCCTCACCACCTTGCAAGTTCAAGTCCGAGGCCCTGATTCAGGAAATTGCATAGGCACATGCTTCAAGTGACGCATAGGCTACACTGAAGTCAATGAGATTTGTGCACGTGTTAAGTGAATTCCTGAATTGGGGCCTAAAAATTTTAATCTGCAAGGTGGGAAGTCCCATTGACTTCAATAGGATGTTAAGGGTATATTTTAAATTAAGTATGAGCATATGTCTTTCCATGAATAAGGATGCTCTCCTGATTGTAAGCTTTTGGCATCAAGGATTGTGCATTTTATTTATTTATTTATTGTACAACAGTTACTCCTAAGGTGCCATGCAGAGTGGTGGTGTTTTGTTAAATAGTTAGAGTTGTAACTGTAGCAGTACGCTTCTCTCTACTCACAGTACGGTAGGTTGGCTTCTGTTTACCATTCACAGGTTTTAAAGCCAAGATCACCCTGCTGAGAACTTAAAAAGCAAAACCTATGCTTATCTAGAACTGTCAGACAATCTTTTATATCATTAGTTATTCTGAGGTGCTATTCATAAAGTGTTTTGCTTGAAATGCTGTTTGTGTGTTCATCCATGTTTGTAACTCTCTGTGCTGGAAGAAAGAGTGATTTTTAGCAACTTTTTTAAAAAAGGGGGATAAAATCTATAATAAATCTATAATCTTTGGAAACTGATTTTTTGGGAAACTTTTTTATATTATTAAGTTTTTTGGGGGGAGGGTTTGTTTTGCACACACTGTGTACATACAATTAATAAAAAATTACCAAAATATTTAGAATAATCTGTTTTGGCTCATCCCAAATACAAATGTATGTGCTTCAGAAAAGTATGAATAGCTGGGATCAGTTGTGGTAGTAAAAGTGAAAAATACAAAGTTGCAGACTCCCCCAAAATAGTTGTACTTGACTTCCTTTTCAGACTTTGCTCAGCTGAGTACAATGATATACAAATGCTACTGTACGGGGAAAAAAAGACAAGATATGAATGTCTAAAAAATTCAGAAGTGATTTTTGAATAGATTGATTCATATTCAGATCAGTTTCCTGCCAGATGGAGGGAATATACGGTAAATCGGTTTTTGGCAGGAGAAACATCAAAAAGGAACAACAGCTGCTCACTTATGAGGGGTATCTGATTCTTTCTCCACATTACTAGGACATATTACTTATCCAAAGAAAGCTTTTTAATACCAGCAAATCTCAGAGTCTTAAAGCCTGTAAGGATGAGCAGACATTCAGGTTCATACAGGAGTTTACAATTCAGCATGATTATGTAAGTGTGAGCTGTATAATTTCATGACACGGACATACCATACCACTGTAAGTGATCAAAACCCTTTCATTTGCTAATGTTCTGTTGCTGCAATGGGGCTCTGTGAGGGGGAACCCCTGTAGTGGGCTTGCAGATACAAAAAAAATCTCTCAAACCTATTTTATGTCACCTGTTAAAAGCCAACTGACCAATGGCCTAATTACTATTCCAGTTCACAAATATAATTTCTGTTTTTAGATTAGATTTCAGACTGTTCAACCATTTGAACAATCCATCTGGTTTTGCGTTTTTGAATCCTGTATAACGAATTATATATAATTGATCTTCACATGGAAAGTGGAATCTGGAAACCATGCCTGCTGTAGGATAGAAGTAACAAGTGCCACAAGTACTCCTTTTCTTTTTTCCATTGAAGTCAACCCACGGCTGAAGAATAGCTCTCTGGCGCTTTCTTCCTGCTTCCTCTCTTGTTCCCACTCCCTCTGTCTTTCCAGATGCTTGTCAAATATGGCATAAAATTTACAAGCATGCTAAGTGTTTGTTATAAGTATTTATCAAATAGTTTGGCTGAACAATTTTCAGCCTCTGGGTTTTTCATGAACTCTTTACTTTGGTTATTCACTGTTATTTGTGGTGTGGGATTTGGGCAAGCAACTCAGAGGGAACCATTGCTTCTCCCTGACTGAAGCCCCAGTCTTGCAAAACACTTAAGCATATGCTTAAGTCCTTTTGAAGTCAATGCTTGATCAGGGCCTAGATGACTGAAGTGTTTTAAACAGGACCTCAAACAATGAATAGTAAATACTGTACAACACACTTCTAGTATGAATTATCAGACCAGTCATCTTTCATGGTTTGCTTTATGGAGCTTTTAAAGATTAGATTTCATGTTCATGAATTCCTGAATACTTGCAAATAGCAAACAGCATGACCCCCACAGATAACTGTGCAGCAAAGTCAGTCTGTTATATTGGCAAATATACCTGCACTTTACTATTTCTTTGCTTCTTCAGTCATTTCTAGTCATGGTGTTACAGAATTTGATCCTTTGCACAAGATATGGGTAGAAGTGGAGGGAGGAGACAAAGCCAAGTATCTTTGCAGATGGTAAAGGTTTCCATGCTGGTACCCAATCAAGGATTAATCTTGTTAAACAAATATGTTTTCTCTCTGCTGAACGTATACATTTAATAGGCTTCTTTCATGCTTATTAGATCCCAATCAAAATGTGCAAATATTGTTTGAGAATGAGTGTGTCATAGCAGGAAAACAAGGGCATATTTCCAAATGATTCCCATATACTGTTAATAGTTAATATGCTAAAATTATAGGTGAATTATAAGGTGGCTTTAAAACTGAAACATTTGGGAGACTGAATTTGAATCTGAATGTGAAGTAGATAAAAAATATAGGCCATGAATTAGTATTTAACTTAATCTGTAAAATACAATTCTGTTAAGACAGCAGCATTGCATAATCAATAGTTTATTATGAAATTCAGTGGATTTGAACAGGTAACACATAATTGGATTACAGGAAGAACCCATAATGACTATCAGATAAAAGGCACAAGAGCTGTATTATTAACTCCAATATTAAACTGCAAAGATAAATAACAGGAAAGCAAAATTGTCTTTGTCATTTTGTTGTTTAAGGAAATTAATTTGGAGACTAAGACCCTGGAGCCTTATACTTGCCACTACTCACATGGGGTCCTCATTGAAGTGTACTCGCATGGATAAAGCTACTCACATGCGAAAGTGTTCGCAAAATCACATCATCTGAAACTTAATGTGTGTCTCAGTTTCATTTAATAGATTTACAAGCCCCACACATACTGAGCTCCCACTGATTTCCATGGGAGTTCTGTTTGCTTGCAGAACTGGGCCTGTGGCAGACATTCTGATACCTGGATCATAAATGGAAAATATACCTAGTTCTTGTATTGTGCTTTTCACCAGCAGGTCTCAGTGCCATACAAAAGAGTCATTATCCCCATTTAACAGATGGGGAAACTGAGGTACAGAGCGAGGAAGTGGCTTGCCTAAGGTCACTAGGTGGCCAGTGGAGAACCAGGAATAGAACTCCTGTCTCCTGAGTCTTAGTGCAGTGCTCTATCCACTAGGTAACACTGCCTCCCCTTACCTAGAATAATTGCTTCCTGTTTCTTAACAGAGCCTGTACACTTCAACCTGTGTTTATAAATTGAATTCAAACAATACAAGCACATTGTGATGGGGTGTTCTCCCCACACCCAAGTGAAAGGAGTTAATGGGGGTCTTGGGGGACGACCATACCCTGTCCCAGAAAGAAGCTGTGCAAGTGAGTCCTCCAAGCAGCCTACAGAGGCTGCACAGAAAGCAACCAATTGGAGAGAGGCTGTGCAGAGCAGCCAATAAGGGCCCAGCAAGCTAGTACAAAAGGAGCTGCAGGCCAGAGCAGCAACAGTTGCTGCAGGGAGCCCAAAGAGTGAGGACTGTGTTCCTCGCAGACTGAAGCAAGGGTAGCACCTTGGATAGAGCAGTTGTTGGCAGGGACCAGGGGATTAAGAGGGAGCTCCTGGCAGAATGCTCTGAGAAGAGGGCAAAGAAGGTTCTGGGGCCATGGGGAAGTGGCCAAGGGAACTGAAGTTTTGTGCAAAGTTAAGGAGATGCAACAGGAGGGTCCCTGAGTCAGGGTCTGGAGTAGTGGGTGGCCTCGCGTTCCCCCCATTCTCCACTGGGGAAGTAGCTTGACTGGTGGAGACTGATACTGAAGCCTGGCAAGGGGGAATACAGTGGTGACCCAGACAGAGGGCCAACTCACGGAGAAGACTCTGTGATACTTGGAATGAGGCAGGTCTGCAGGTGGACAAGACCATGGGAGAGGCACCACCAGGAGAGGGTGCACTGGCTGGCAGAGCTAATCCCCATGATGGCCAGCAGGGGGCGCCACTGTGGTGAGTGGACCCCATCTCACACACAAACAGTGCAAACCATTGTTTCCTTTTTTCAGGGGCAAATGACAGCTCAGGGACTCAGATGAGTAGTCAGTACATTGAGATTCATGAACTTATTCCCATTTTCAAAGACCATAATTCTGATCTGACAGGAAGCAATGGGCATCAACCTCTATGCAGTGGGACTATTAATGATGTGTGGGTCTGAATGTTTGCTTTTTGTTAAGACACTCTGTGGTGTGGAGTAATTATGTAATATTCAGTCACACAGGGAAGCTAAAACTAGCTGATTACCTTTAATACATTCTGGTGATTATATATGTGTGGGAATTAAAATTAATTGATAAAAATAATAAAATAGAATACTTTGCAAAAGTAATAATTTAATATTCAGAATTTCTTTTAAATTAACCTGATGTCTGTAGCACGACAAAACTGTCTATTGCAAATGTATCTTGGGGGAAAATATATATGTGCATACCATATAAAACCATAACATATACATTTCATGTAGTTATTCACATAGACCTTGCTTCAGTGAAGTACCTCAGCATGTTTCTCCTTTAAGTCTGGGAGAAGTCTCACTGACCTCAGTGGGATTGTGTTTTGAAGTTAGGCAATGTGTCTAAGTATCTTGCTGTATTGAAGAGTTAGGGTGAAATCAATGAGACACTTGTCATTGACTTCAGCAGTACAAAGATTTCACCCTTAAGCTACGCTGAGGAAAGTAGGCCTAAAAAAAAAAAAACCCACTTCATTTCCACCCTTGTTTTCCATGAACAGAACTATGACAATCTCACATTGCTAATCCAGATTCTTCAGTTCTTCTTCCTGATGAAGAGCAATTATTCACATGACATCACAGGGGCCACTGAGTGTGGAACTGCGGAGAGGGCATCTCGCTTTTATTTAGGTTATTCGAGGCTTCTGAACCATCAAAACAAAAAAGCTGGCACCAATATAGCAGCTCGGTTTGTACAAAGGTGGAAAGAAAACAAAATGGTAGTGGGGAAATGAAAAACTAGTTTATTTTCCCTTTGACTGTAGTGGAATGATGATAATGCTTTATAGCTAAAGGTATACTCTAGCCAAGGGCATAATGAGCTGTATAATATGACCCTAAGTACTCTGGACCTGTGTGTTTATACATGATATTTTACTCAATATCCTTGAAATCCTTTTGTAAATGGTTTTAATGTTTTATTTACCGCTTTGCATATGTATTGAGCACACATTAAACATATTGTCAGGACAAGGGTCAGTTTTCTTACAGTGGGAGCCACATGATTTCTGTAGTTTGATGTGAGAGACCCGTTTCCATTCTAACCTCCCTTTCAAACGCATTCACTTTCAAAAGTTTCACTTGCTGGGTTGAAATTTTCTGTGCTTGGTCTCTGCCTAAAGGCCTTTCAAGCAAAAAATAGCAAAAAATAGGATTTGTTGCATACACTTTCATAGCTAACTTACCTGTTCTTTGAAATGTAGAGTCAAAGGGCTTGTCTACATGGCAAGCTAAGTTGTAAATCAACAGCACACCAGCTCACTGGGCAGTAACATCCCATGTGGACTCATCTACAGTGCACAGAGGCCCACACTCTGGACCTTTCAGTGTGCTGTAGTAGAGTCCACGTGGGATGTTACTGAGCAGAAAGCTGGTGTGCTGTTGTCACACCCTGTCTTGCTGTGCAGTAACTGCCCTTGTAGATGAGCCTGATTATGTGGCTGCAAATTGGCAGGGACAGATGGCGAGGGATGCAGGGCTCCTGCAGCTCTTTCACAGTGCAGCGGGGCTGAGGAAGAGCTTCTGAGGCCATCTGAGTTATGCAGAGGTGAGGGCTAGGGGTCAGTCAAATACCTGCTATGGTGTATAGGAGACAGACTTTAGGAAATGCACATGAGTGTGGAGGGGAAGGATGGCTGAAGATACATACACAGGGAAATTAAGTGTGTATTAAAGTCAATGAGAATTTTTAAGGACCACAGAATTTGTCCAAGGACTTTTTTTGGGGGGAAGGAGGTGAGTGGGGGGAAGAGTTTACAGGATTAATATACAAGAGCCCAATCATGCTACAATTGAAGTCAAAAGCAGAATTCTGATTGTCCTAACATGCTGGTTTCATAAGCTTTCATGGAAAAGATCATTAACATAGTATGCTGCAATTTTAAACATGAGTAACATTTTTGTCTCCAGACTGAAAAAACATTCATTGTCAGTACTTGCTGTGTCAGGTCTGTTTTATAACCCTGGGGTATCCAAAGATAGATAAATAAATCTACCTGGATCCAATCCTGCCTTCCCCCAGATATATACATGAAACTCCCTTTATAGTCAATGAGAGATGCGCACCTGTTTCCATAGGAACAATTTGGCCTGTGTTATTTAGAAAAATAAAACATTCAGTTGAGGGATCTTTTCTCCATCCTACAGGGTCTGCTCAAGTCAGTGGGAACAGGATTGGATCCAAAAGGTGAAGATCTTGTTACTCTGCTAAAAGTGGATGAGATGATAGAAAGCCACCGCGAATGAAAAAGGAAGAAACTGATTTATTAAAGGACATGGCAGATTCATACTGTGACCCAGTGTGCAATACGAGTGGGTTAATTAAGAAGAAATCCCTTTCTGTTCTGTTTACACCAGTATACATCAGGAGTAACAACGTAATTCAATGAAGTTACACAAATACAAACCCATTATGACATCAGGTTCATGCCCTCTATGTATAAATATATGGGAGAAGCAGAGGGTTTTTTTGTTTGTTTCCAGTTTGACTGTTAACCCATACAGAGATTATTGTAGTGACCCCCATCTCCTTCACTTTGTGGTGTTCTCAATAAAGTTCACACTCCACCATTCTATTGTAGAGCTAGACCCTGCACTATTGTTCTTCTCAGCCCTTTATTGCATGCATAGTGACTTTTTTTGTCATTCGCTTCCTGCACCATGAACACTTATGGAATGAGCAAACATACTATCTATTTTACTCTCAGCAAAATTAAACCTTCACCGATAACCTTGATTTCCCAGAAAAACTCAACACCGAGAGGATTTAAGTAATATGCAATCTATGATATTTTATATTTTAAAACATGGCGCAATTTGTCAGGCATATTAAAACCCACAGAGGATGATTAAGTGGTAATAATAATATTCAGCCTAGACACAGCCCCTTCAGATTTAAAGGTACAAAATTCTTCATTAACATCAATTGTTTAAGCTTTATAGCCAGAACTGAGTGAACAGCACAAAATGTCTTCCTATAAATATTAATGTGAATGTTAAGTGAACTCACTTTGAAGGTATATGTGTTGCTTCCCCCAAATATTCATTCACTGAGCATTAGCCAGCATGAATGCTCACAGAGAAATGAATTTTAAGCTTGCACATTTTAATACTATTTGAAAACTAATTTTAAATGTATCTTCTGTGGGGATTTGCACCAGAAACCCAATTATAAGAATTGTTTTTATCCAATCAGGAAATAGGCACCTACATTGGTCTTTAGGCACCCAACTGAAATATTTGGTACAAGTGATTTGCCCATGGTCCCACAATGCATCATTGTCAGAAGAATTGATCTTGTCTTTCTAATATTATTTAGACCTATTTTAAAATTGTGGAGAGTTTTTCAATGTTTCCGTATAATAGCAATGCTGGAGTGTCTATCAATAAGGAGAACTATAGTGGAAGAAAAGGAAATTTTCAGTATATGACAGAAAACAGTTCATTAGTATAATTTGTACATTAGCACTGATAAAGACTGTATTGGGCCTGTGCTCTTTAAGTTCTGCATAGTTCTGAAAGTTTTGATATAACCGTAACAAAGCTTTTCATTAGCTCTCCAATACTACTGTGAGAGAAGCACACTTTATCATCTTCATTTTGCTGCCCTCTTTTAACACTGATAAGGTGTGGTGGTTTTTTTTAAAGTGAGAATTGCAAAAAGTTATTCAAATGATTTTGCTCAGAGAAGAAGAGGTATTGATAAAATATCTGATTTTTGTACTATGGAGAAAGACACACATCACAATGTTACTGAAGTTCTGTAGAAACTTGATCAGTAGTTTTTTTTTCCTGATTCTTCCACAAAAGTGTGTGCCCTGCATATGGTACTGAATTATTCTAATGGTAATTTAATTGAGTATCTTTAGATATTATTCTAAAACTGTTACCTTTATGTCACCAAAGGAGTGTCACTATTACTAGTCTTGTCATAGTGTTGGCATATTTAACAGTTTAAAAAAGTCTGGTTTAAAAGTAGAATTTGCAGTGTTTACACCTCTGTCGGCTCAAATATTCTCTATCGGAATATTGCATAATCAGTAAAACTAAAATTTTTAAACACATCACCGTGTTGACTCATTCAATTTCTGATCCACTATAATCCCCAGCTCTTTTTCAGCCGTGCTACCACTGTTATTCCCCATTTTGTAGCTGTATATTTGATTTTTTTTCCTTCCTAAGTTAAGTACTTTGCCCTTATCTTTATTGGATTTCATCCTGTTGATTTCAGATCAATTCTCCAGTTTATCAAGGCTGCTTTGAATTCTGAGCTGGTCCTCCACAGTGCTAGCAACCCCTGCCAGAGGGTTGGCATCTGCATGTTTTTAGTCATTATTGAAGTCACTAACGAAAATGTTGAATAGTACTGGACCTAGGATTGATCTCTGTGGGACCCAACCAGATATAACCTTCCTGGTTTGATAGCAAACCATTGATAACGACTCTTTGAGTTTGGTCTGTCAGCCAGTTGTGCACATATCTTATAGTAATTTCATCTAGACCACATTTCCCTAGTTTGCTTATGAGACTGTCATATGGGACTGTATCAACAGACTTATTAAAATCAAGATTGTGTTGGCATTCATATGTCTGCGAGAGGCAGTGGGAATTGCATCTTATGATGTAGATGGTTTGCAATGTCTGACTTGACTGAATAGGCCAATCTGAGATTTGCATGATCTCTGGCAGTTATTGCAAATGTATGTATCTTGGTTGGGAGCTGCTTGCTTCCTACAGACTTTTTCTCTTCAAGCTGTAGGAGCCAGTTCCTGTCGTGGACTTTGATACCCTGATAGAGACAATGGTGCCACTTGTTACGATCACTTGCCAAGATTTCCCATTGGTCAGGATCAATTCCAAATTCCTTCATATCTTGCTTGCATGTGTCTTTATAGCAAAGCTTCGGATGTCCTGTTGTTCGTGTTCCCTTTGATACCCAAGGACACGCTGTACAGGGAGCTATGTGTCCATCTTCCAACTTACTCAGATGGCCCAGCCAGCACAGTCATCTTTGCTTGTGCAGGGATATCACAGTGGGTAAATTTGCCCTTTGAAGAACCTCTGCGTTGATGACTTTATCTTGCCATTTGGTGTTGAGTATGTGGTGAAAATAATGCAGATGGAAACTGTTCAACCTTTTCTCCTGATAGAGCATAAGTTGTCCATGTATCCCCACCATACGTGACAGTGCTGAGGATGCAAGCTCGGTACAATTAGCATTTTGGTCTTGATGGTAAGCTCTGAGTTGTTCCATGCTCTTTTAAAAAGAAAAGGAGTACTTGGGGCACCTTAGAGACTAACAAATTTATTTAAGCATAAGCTTTCGTGAGCTACAGCTCACTTCATCGGATGCATTCTTGTGCTCTTTTGGTTAGTCTGCTAAAGGTGGTGGCAGCCTTTCCAATGCGAACATTAGGTCTTCATTTAGTGAGAGGTTGGTGGTCACTGTCAAACCTAAATAGCTGAACTTTTGGACTTCTTCTAGCTGGTTTTCATTTAAGATAATCGAAGGATCTTGTGGAACCCCCTGTCTTAATACAACCACGTTCTTGATGCTGATGGTGAGAGAAAATGCCTGACAGGTACTTGAAAGGCAGTCCATGAGTTATTGTAATAAATCTTCATTGTGGGCTATGAAGACAGCATCATCAATGAACAGAAGTTCCCTGATTAGCACCTTTTTTACTTTGATGTAAGTCCGGATAGATTGAAGAGTTTCCCATCTAATCTTACGTAGAGATACACTACATCTTTCATGTCCTTAAATGCACAGTTCAAGAGTACTGAGAAGAAGATTCCAAAGAGTGTTGCGGCAAGTACATATCCTTGCTTCACTCCACTCTTCATCTCAAAGCTGTCTGAAGTGGACCTGTCAAACTGGACAGTTGCTCTCATGTTGTGAAATGACCGTACAAGACTCTACAGGGTTGGTGGACATCCTATCTTTTCTAGTATTGCAAATAGACCTGCTCTGATGACTCTGTCAGATGTTTTGGATAGGTCCACAAAGGCGATGTACAATGGTCGGTTTTGCTCTCTGCACTTTTCTTGGAGTTGACACAGAGAAAATATCATGTCTATAGTTGATCTTCCAGCCCTGAATCTTCACTGTGATTCAGGGTAGACACGATTCGCCCACTGTTGTAGGTGCACTAAGATGACTTTTCTTGCTACGCTTAGTAGCGAGATACCCCTGTAATTGTTGCAGTCATCCTTTTTGCCTTTATTTTTATACAAAGTGGTGATGATTGCATTGCACGTCTCGTGTTGTACCCTACCCTCTTTCCAGCATTTAAGTAGCAGCTGATGAAGATATGGTAATAGACTGTCTTTTCCACCCTTGAGGATTTCCGCTGGGATGCCATCTTTTCCAGAAGCCTGGCCATAGCAAATCGATGGCCTTGCTTAGTTCTTCTTGAATGGGCTCCACATCAAACTCTGGCATGCCCTGTAGAGTTGGTATTTGGTCCAGCGATTCGCTGGTGACGTTTCTTTCCTGTGCGTATAGCTCTGAATAGTGTTCAACCCAATGGGACAACTGCTTGCTTTTATCTGTAATGATTTCACCGCTGTGTGATTTGAGAGGGGCAACCTTGCTGTCAGTGGGACCTAGAGCTTTCTTCAGGCCACCATACATGACTTTGAGGTTTCCTGTGTCTGAGGCTGTTTGTATCTCTTCACAGAGCTTGATCCAGTAATGATTTGCACAGCGTCTGCTTGCTCGCTGTATCTCGGTTTTTGCATGTCAAAGTCTCACTTTGGTGCTCTCTGTTGGCTTCTTGTTGTGTTCCATAGAGGCTGTGTTCTTAATGTTGATGAGAGATAATAGTTCTGCTTCGTTTTCTTTAAACCAGTCTTTTTTTGATGGACTCTTCCCCTCAAATGTAGCTAAAGCTGTTTCATGCGTTGTTGTTCTTAAATCTTCCCAAAATTCCTCTGCCTTCTTTGGTAATGACTTCCCATGTATGCTAAGTTCAAAAGCCTTCACAAACTCCTGGCATTTCCTCTGGTTTTCAGTGTTAATAGCATTGATTTTTTGGGCTTGCTCCTAGATTTTGCTCTATTTAGTTTCTTGGCTGTAATCTTCACTTTTCAATCAAGGCGTGGTCATTGTCACAGTCAGCACTGTAGAACATACGAGTGTTCTGCACTAAGGGTAGGTCTTTCCTCCTTAAAATCAAGGAATATAAAATCAGGGAAATCAAGATATAGCACATCTATTCCTCCCCTCCTCATTCACTGGGGAAGGGAGGAGGACTGGGGAGAAGTAACACTCCCAGAAACTATGAGAAATCATAGAATTAAAAGAATTACCAAAATTCCCTGTTAGTGCAGGACATTTTGAAGCATCTCAGCCCCAGAATGATAGAAACCATCATAAAGGGAACCAAAGGAATTGAAAGAACATATTCCTGTTGTGGTGCTGATGGGTGGTTGGGGAGGACTTCAGTGCATTCAGGGGGTAGATACTGATAATGGATGAGAGGGACTGAAGCAATCATCTGCTTTCCCATCCCAATTAGGCAGAACGGGAAGCATCTACTAGGGAGTCCCGAGGAACGCAGGAGGGTAGAAAGGTCCAGCTGAACGTTGCTTATCACCTGTCCCCATTAAGGTGGTACTAAGGAAGGAGAGCTCAGGGGCCTGTTTGGTGGAGAGGGTGATTTGGTGGTGAAACTCATGTATTTTGATCTGGAAAATAGTTTCACCGGTTTGTGTCTAGTTCCGTGTGTCTTTTTTACGTTAAATCAACCCAAAACTCCAAGGTAGAGTGGGGCAAGAAGAAGTAGTGTGGGGAATAGTCATTGCTGGTTTTTATTCACCGAAACCATGTGAACTGAAACTGGAGAGGTTCACACAGGTCCATTTCTCTGTCAGATCCACAATTCAATTGTGGGTGTTTCACAGCATAAACATTTGGGGCCTCAAACATATTTGGTTTTCCTTTTTGCACTGGGTAAAATGAGTAATGCAAACCACATGGCACTGGTAATAAAATGCTAACTGCCTGCCAAAGTCATTAGGTGCTATAAGCCTATTTTTAGGTTGAAGAAACGCGATATGTTCATTTTTCAGAGTAACAGCCGTGTTAGTCTGTGTTCGCAAAAAGAAAAGGAGTACTTGTGGCACCTTAGAGACTAACCAATTTATTTGAGCATGAGCTTTCGTGAGCTACAGCTCACTTCATCGGATGCGTACTGTGGAAACTGCAGAAGACATTATATACACAGAGACCATGAAACAATACCTCCTCCCACCCCACTCTCCTGCTGGTAATAGCTTATCTAAAGTGATCACTCTTCTTACAATGTGTATGATAATCAAGGTGGGCCATTTCCAGCACAAATCCAGGTTTTCTCACCCTCCGCGCCCCCCCCCCCCAACCTCAGTCTCCTGCTGGTAATAGCCCATCCAAAGTGCCCACTCTCCTTACAATGTGTATGAAAATCAAGGTGGGCCATTTCCAGCACAAATCCAGGTTCTCTCACCCCCCCCCCCTTTTTTCCAAAAACCACACACACAAACTCACTCTCCTGCTGGTAATAGCTTATCCAAAGTGACCACTCTCCCTACAATGTGCATGATAATCAAGGTGGGCCATTTCCAGCACAAATCCAAGTTTAACCAGAACGTCTGCGGGGGGGAGGGGTAGGAAAAAACAAGGGGAAATAGGCTACCTTGCATAATGACTTGGCCACTCCCAGTCTCTATTTGTGGTCTCTCTCTCTCTCTCTATAGTCTCTATATGTTCATGTATCAGCTGCTTTCCCAACTGGATGAATGTGCAGTGTGGGCACAGAGCTGAATACAATAAGCATGCTCAAAGAATAATATTCACCTGTCTTCCTTGGAATGGCAGCTTGGAAGAAACATCTTCAATTCAATTACAAGTTCCAATCTCAATTACTTTGAGAATCCATCTTGATAATTTATGGAGTTGTTCACACACAAATATACCTATACATAATTGCTTTTAATTTGATAACAAACAGAGGAAGCGAAACCAATATGGTCCAAGTCTTGCATGCAGCTAAATCAGCTGGCAAATACACGTCACTCTCAAAATACCTGTTTACCCAGGGGTTTTAAGAGCAGCTCAGTTGTAATGGCATTTCCAGTGTTAGAAGTTTTTTTCTCCAGTTCACTAGTCTCTAATGCTGCAAGAGAGTGTTCTTTGGGGGCTGGCATTTCTTCAGATGACGACTAGGTTGTGGCAACACAGTGCCTGAGCCACCTAGGTAGAAAGATGAGCAGTAAAATTTCCACTCTGTTGTTCAGCCACCATGCCCCAATACAGCCCTTCAGTGGCAAAGCTAATCTGCTCGTTCCCAGCCTTTCTGGGAGAAAATAAAAGTGAATTTTTGTTTGTTTGTATCTGTTAACTAGCTGGTAGATCGTTCATGGGGTAGATCATTGCCCCTGTTGCAAAACCTGCAGGGATAGACCTAGCAGGAATATAGCAGCTGCGTGCATGGGAGATCTGTTTGTGGATCCTGGATAAGCAGTTTCTCCAACAGGTTGGCTGAATTGTGACATCAGGAGTAGCTCGTCATTTCTCTTTTCTCCTCCTGCCCACTTTCCGTCCTTCAGCATTCTTTCTAGCTTTCCTTTCTTTTCCTTGCCTCTTCTCATTGTGTTCTTTCTCTCTCCCTCAGGGCTCCCTTTCTTTCCTTAAGGCTTTTGTCTCCTGTGAGCTGAAGCCAGTAGATTATGAGGTGATCCTTTCGCTCCTTGAACAGGTCTGAGAATACAGTGTAGTAGAGGGCCATGTACAGGGAAGAGTCCAAATGGCTTAGCATAGAAAACTAAAATGCAAATCGGTAATATTTCTTGTATCACTAGAATGTCATTACAAGAGCAGTGCTGGGGAAATCAAAGAGATTGTAATGACAGCCCTCAGCAAAGGAGACTTTCTTGTTCAGGGGTTCATAAAATATCCTAGCAAGCTCTTTCAGCTTACTCTCATTCTCTGTAATAATAATAAAAGCAAATGTAAATGCCACTACAGTTTTAAAGTAAACTTTCCAAGTGATCATGGAACATCCTGCTAGTTGTTCTGACCTCACTGAGTGTTAGGCCAGTAAAGCAAGCTGATTTGCCAAAAATGTTTCTAATATTTTGAAATACAGTAATTGGCATATTTATGTGGGTTTCTTTGTACATCTATTTTTTTAAAAAATTAGATATGGACATGTGGTAAACAAAAAGTATTTCTCGGTGTGGAGATAATTAAAGAGTGTATCCTTTGCTATTAACATTAATGTGTGTTTCAAATATTTATAATTTGTCCACTGGTGAATGTGGTTTTACCATTTTTGCTGTGTCCATTAGCTTTAATAGAGTGTGCCACTTTCTCAATTTGATAGTGTTAGTTTTTGTTGCTTAATGCTGTTAAGTGTTTAAAGTGCATATTGAACAATATCTTTTATTTATTAGGGGACAAGATGTCTTTCTGCAACCAAAATTTCAAAGAATTCTGCGCTTAATGTTCTGCTCCTAAATGCTACCTCACTACGGCGTGTCCAGTAGCTGATTCAATATATAAAGACGGCAGCATTAAGCAATTGTATATCTTCGGACATATATTTGTTCTGCTCACTTCATTTATTAATATCGTGTGAAGTACCGCATTTCTCTCAACACATTAGAATAATAATTAATTCTGTGTTGTTGTGGGTACACACCATTTTGTCCTTTCCCTGTCAATATTTGACAACTGAAAACATTTTTATCACCAAAGGAGAGGAAATGACTAGACAAATGGAAGGCACAGTAGGGAAGAATAAGAAGCGAACTGAGGTGTTGTCAGATCGCTCTCCATGGTGGCTTAATTTAAGCATGCATCACATTTTTGAACTGTGAAATAGAGCTGCCCATGACAATCCATACAATTTCTGGAATCCCATGAACTGCTGTATCAATGTTCAGTGCATTTTCAATCTCAAGAAAGGGCAACACAAAATGGGACTGATTCTGCTCTGGGTTTACGCTGTCCTATTTCTGTTGACTTCAATAGATCTACTCCTAATTTACTTTGGTATAAGTCACTTCTTCAGATGCATGGGGTGAAAATTATAGATACAGGCATAAATATATATTGGCACATGAAGAGAAGGGAGTTACCTTACAAGTTACCACTTTTGGTCTGATCCAGTATGGCTGTTCAGCCATCTCAGCCATATGAGAATTCAGCACGTTGCCGTTTGGACTGCGTGCAGCCATTTCTGACACACAACGTCACGTCCATCAACATAGCATTCAGAGGGGCCAGCAGGAATGCTAAGCTCTTGCAGGTAAAGAGCTGTCAAGAAAGATTAGGTAGTGAGGCAGTTTAGTGTATGTTGCCTGATAGATGGATTGTGTATTAATTATACTGATTCCTTAAGAATTCCCCGTTAACGCTCTGAGGTTTGATAGGTTCTTGTCCCAAGGTCAGGCCCAGTGTGTTTGTAATAGTTTTATTAATATAGTTCACAAAGTCACCAACACTCTCGTCCAGCAAGGTAGATAGAGATAATACACACTGTATATCTGAACATCCATATACTCACACCATCCCTTGCAGAGCAACCTGAAATGTTAGTCGTTATCTTCCCCATCACCGTCACCTTCCTCATCACCCTCTCCAGTGG
Organism: Lepidochelys kempii; assembly: GCF_965140285.1. Lineage (NCBI taxonomy): Eukaryota > Metazoa > Chordata > Testudines > Cheloniidae > Lepidochelys > Lepidochelys kempii. The sequence goes on along the minus strand of NC_136388.1, from coordinate 95,586,567 downwards.
CCCTCATCCTGGCACCTCCCAAGGGCTACATCTCTCCCTCCCCAAGCCTAGAGGCTGGGGTATAACATTTATAATCTGTTACTCTGACATGGCTATGCTTGATGTATATTCAGTAGGGGATTTTCCCCTCTTCCTTATTTGTATTTCTTCACCCTACTAATGTTGGGGTGCCCTTATCCTATAGCAGGGGTGGGCAAACTTTGTGGCCCGAGGGTGGGGAAATTGCATGCAGGGCCATGAATGTAGAGCTGGGGCGGGGGTTGGGGTGCGGGAGGGAGTGCGGGGTGTGGGAGGAGGTGTGGTGTGCAGGAAGGGGCTCAGGGCAACGGGTTGGAGTGCAGGAGGGGCACGGGGTGCAGGAGGGGGCTCAGGGCAGGAGGTTGGGGGCTCAAGGCAGGGGTTCGTGTGCAGGAGGGGGTGTGGATTGCGGAAGGGGGCTCAGGGCAGGGGTTTGGGGTGCGGCAGGGGGCTAGGGGCTCAGAGCACGGGGTTGGAGTGCATGGAGGGGTGCGGAGTGCAGCAGGGGGCTAGGGGCTCAGTGCAGGGAGGTGGGGTGCAGGAGGGGGCTCAGGGCTGGGGGTTGGGATGCAGGGTGCAGGAGGGATTCAGGGTGCGGGCTCCAGCCTGGCTTACCTCCCTGCCTGCCCTGGCCCTGCGCTGCTCCCGGAAGTGGCCAGCATGTCCAGCAGTGGCTCCTGGGGGTGGGGTGGGGCAGCGGCTCCGCTGCGTGCTGTCCTCGCCTGCAGGTACCACCCCCAAACTCCCATTGGCCACGGTTCCCCATTCCCAGCCAATGGGAGCTGTGGGGGGCAGTGCCTGCAGGCAAAGGCAGTGCACGGAGCCCTCTGCCCTCTCCCCTCCCTTCCCCAGCCCCAGGGCCACAGGGGCTTGGTGCCAGCCACTTCTGGGAGCAGTGCGGAGCCAGGTCAGGCAGTGAGCCTGCCTTAGCCCCACTGCACCATGGGGCTGGCAATCCTGCAGGCTGGATTGAAAGCCCTGATGGCGCGGATCCGTCCCGCGAGCCGTAGTTTGCCCTTCCCTGTCCTATAGGTTAGCATATTAATGATTTTAGCTTATTATCATATATGTCAATTTGTTGCCAAGGCAATTCCACAGTTAAGCATTTGCCAAAATTTTATCCTAAAATATTGAAGCCTAGTATCAGTTCAGTGTGGTTGTGGTTACCTGGTCCCAGTTTGTACAAACTTCCCCCTTAAACACACCTTTTCCAGGCTCCCAAAACGCAGGTGACTGTCAGGCCATCTATCTGTACCAAAGTTCATAGGCCTCAAAGACTTCTGCTAACTGCTTATGCTCATGCATCATAGGATAGAGACCTGTACATTCCTTGCATTACTGCTACACAAAATGCCTTTAAGATCGCTCTATTGGCTGCGTGTACAATTTACAGGGACACAGAAAGTTTGGGGGGAGATGAAGAATGGTCCTATGGCACTAACGGGGACTGGGGAGACCAGGGTTCATTTCCCCACTCTGCCACAGACTGACTGTGTGACCTTGAGCAAGTCGCTTAGTCTCTCTGTGCCTCAGTTTCCTCATTTGTAAAAAAAAGGGGTAATAGCACTTCCCTATCTTATGGAGATGTGGTGAGGATAAATACACTCAAGACTGTGAGGCGCTCACATACTGTGGTGATGGGGACCATATAAGTACCTCAGATAGATATGCCTGAAAGTGAGCATAATGAGTCTGGCCTACTCTTATCTCTGTATGAAAGTATATATTTAAGAGTCATAACATAAATAGCTATAAGACAAGTGGCTTATCATATGCATCATGAGAAATATACTTGGCATGATTTAATACTGGCACTGGCATTGCTTACATTTAAAAAAATACATTTTGGAAACAGTGTGGTAATAAACATAAAAAAGTCCTGTTCACCTCAGTGATAGAGACTACTCCACCGTAATACATTTCTGTAACACCAGCCATATTTCTCTACTTAGATTTATTGGTGTGAAGAAAATTGCTCTTCTGAAAAGCAGTAATATAGACATACACTATTACTGTAGCAAATAGTGTTATTAATCCACACCCTGCATCTCCTGTTGCATGGACTGTGTATTTCCCGTCAGGAACACGATTTAAGCAAGACTGCAAGCTGCTATTTTCTGATGCTGTGGTGCTCCTGCTCCCTCTTTCTTTTGACAGAACCTGGTGATTTATTGATGCATTTTTGGAGGTGGGTTTACGTGGTCTGGAGAAATAGAGATGCGTATTGCATCTGAAGAAGTGAGGTTTTTTTAACCAAGAAAGCTTATGCCCCAAAAAAAGTCTTTAAGGTAGTTAGTCTTTAAGGTGCCACTTGACTCCTCGTTGATTGAGACAGTGTCCTGTATTTCGTGTACTACTAAACATTCTTCTTGGATTGAAAACAATAAACAAAACTGCACGCACACATGGCAAGGAGGGTGGGCAGTGACAGTTGCTGGAGAACAAGCCTGAAACCCTCAGCAGAGCTTTCTTCAAATAAATGAGGGTTTAAAGTGGAGGGTTTTTTGTTGGTTTGTTTTTTTAAAGTTCAGCAAGAAACAACAATAAAAATTAAAATGAAACAGCTGGTAAAAGAGAAGCTTTTCCATTCTGGGGGTGGATTATAATCAGGGGTGGTATGCATTGTTGGAGACAGCAGGGTCTAATGGACCGAGCATGGGCCTAGGAGTCAGAAGCCTGACTGCTAATCTTGCCTCTGCCACGCTGTGCTCTGTAACCCATGTGGCAGGTTACTTAACGTCTCTCTCTCAATTTCCCTTTTCCTCCAGTGGTGCTAATACGTTGTAGCATCTAACCAAGAACCAGTTAACGTTTGTACAGCTGCTTAAAGGTGTAAAGCGCTTCATGTGTAACTTCAACAAGACAGTCCTGAGGTCAGAAAGAAAGGGAATGAACTAACTAGGCCGCCCTCATACTAAGACCTGATTGTAAATGTGGGGTGTCTTTGGTGATCTGTGATGAGAACAATGCACAGTTTAGGAAAAATGATTATATGCCCCTTCTTCCACCAGCTTTTTGCTCCCTTCTGAAACTTCTCTCTGTAGCCATGGGAAAGGGGGGTCTGCTGCCAAACCCGTGTGCTGTACAGCTAATCTTGCTTTACTTGGGTATTGTGCAACCCCAATCTGTTCTCCTGTGATTCGAACAGAGACTGCGTTATTATTATTCTATTATTATTCATATCCATGCAATCGGTGAGGTGAAACAAGAAAATTAACGCTGTGTGAATTTGTGTTTTGATTTTTTTTTAAACTTTCTGTGTATTTGGGTCACATATAAGTGATGACCTTTCCGTCGATCATTTCTAAGTCAGAAAAGTCAGGGCTATTAAATGTTTCCCCATTGCCATGAGATTCATGTCCAGAGGGTCTTTATTTTAGTATTGCAATGTTGAATTTTCTCACCCTGAGCTGACTTTAAATACCACTTCTCAATACAATTGCCAGAACTTTTCAATATTAAATGTGGCTTACAAGCCGGAGTGTGCCAAAGACAGACAATTCCCCTGGGGTTGTGACGTGACCCTTCATGAAAATGTTCCCCCAAAAGGTCAAACTTAGTCTACCCATTGCTCACCTGTACAAAGTTGCCACGGTGGAGGAAAACAGTGTTGTGAGATGTTTGAAACCTTGTAATGGGATTGAGGTCGACAGGTGTGAACTCGCCCTTCAATTATCATGACTGTAGGCATAAACCACACCTGACAAAAGGAGTGTGTGACCCCTCCCATGAGCTCTTACTGAGTGTGCTTGTGTGTGTAATGGCAGAACACAAAGAAATTGAGAAGAAACAAGAAAGACTGGGGTGGAGGGAGGGAAGAGAGACAGCCTAAAGGAGCAGCAAAAATATGGTGCTGACCCTGGAAGAAATCTGAGGGAGAGTTTTTTGGGCCATTTTTTGAAATGACGGCTCATGGTGCTGTGAGCTAAATAAGCTGGTTCCTCCTTTTTGATTCCTTCTGCATTCAGGGACACAGGCCACCCTTTGTATCTTCTTTGTAAATAAGCAAAACTGCATCAGAGAAATACCTGACTACCACCCATTTCTACTCCCAACTTTCACTAGCTGCTTGGGTCAAAAGAGGCGACAATGAATTGACTGATGGAGTCAGCCAGCATTCACTTTGAGTAGGCCCTTCAGTTTGAAAGTGTATACTCCTCTGCTTGTGGCATCTCTATTAGCAGAAATGCATGAAAGCTGAACATATCCCCCCCCACCCCCACCCCGCCACTACCTCCCCCCAGAAAAATGGTTAGTGTGATTAAAAAACCTGACCACTATGAATTCATGGCCCTTCGGCAGGATTAGTTGCGTGGGGAAGTGCTTATCAATATGAGTACGCCATTTGCAATCCTTTTTGTCCTTACTTCTCATGAATATTCTAGCAAATAAGTTTACTAGCAAGAATTCTCTTGGAAGCAGCCAGTTTTAAGTGACCATTGGAGAACGTTCATAAGTTGAGCTGTAAATATGAGTATTCCCCCCCAGAAACCTATCAAGAGCTATGCTTATATACTAAGTGAACAGAGAAAATACCATGTCACCTATGGCCAAGGTTTTGTCCCATTGACCTTAAGGGGAGCCAGAAGGTAGGCCACTTACATTTAGGTGCCAAAATCTATATTTAGAAGCTTAACTTCAGTCTCCCCTTTTTGTAAACATGTCCGATCAAAAGTAACCGACCTGGATCAAAATATCAATTTCAAAAACTTGCGAAAATAACGAGTTGCTTGGGGATAACTTGCAAACAGAAAAAGTGGCTATACTCGTCACATAAATCATTCCTACCCATCACGCGTTCAGCTCCAGTTGTTAGTTCAGTAACATACGGTGATACTGACTGTCTCAGCATAGAGGCTAAAGACTGAATGAGCATGATACATACAAAACTCTCATTGACAAGGATCGAGCTCCTAAGAGAAAAAAGGGGAGGGGGGGGGAATGAGTGTGTATCCGCAACTGATCATTTTTTAGTTTATTTTAATCCCAAAGAATGGACTGAGTCACAAACAGAAACAGCAAATATGCTTGTTTTGGAGGAAAGAGCTGCTGACTCTGCGCTCGGAGGTAGCAGGATTTGATGAGTGGTGCGTTTGGGCCATCAGTGGGTTGTTTGTGTGACTGCTTGTTTGTTCTCTGCATACAGTTTGTGTAACTGGGCCATGGGCCCTTAAGGAAGCAGCTGAGACAGTCTGTTTGTTGGTGTCTGGATAGAGGCCATGAGGCTCTGACCCTGGGAGCTTTAATCAGCTCCGCTGTTTGAAGTCTGTAAGTGGCTAGTCGCTCACTGGTGATGAGGGCTGGAGCTGAGATGAGCTAAGCGGGGAGACTTGACGCAGAAAGTCACTTGGTAGGTGAACTCGAGAGCCATAGACCAAGGCTGCTAACAGCAGAGTTTTCGAGGGAGGCTTTCTTTCTAGATTCAGCTGTTTCAAGATGGCCAGGGATGGAACAGTAGTGGTGTCCTTTAACGGATGTGCTATGTTTCCTTTCATGCCTGAAGCCAAAAGGGACTGCCTGTGGATGAAGTGCAAGTGGTGGCTACGCTGGAGGAAAATTTCACAGAGTTTGTTGAAATGATCTGACACACAGTGTTTGACCAGCTCTTGTAGCAAATAACTTTTGGCTCTTGCAGAATGTCAAGGCATCTTAGATGCTGATACACAAGGTGATCAATATTTGAAACAGTATTTTATAGGCTGCATTCAGGACCACAGTGAGTTATGTACTATTTTTAAATTCTACTCTGTGGAACGTTGGCTAATTTCTAACACACATGCGTGTGCGTGCACAAACACACACACTTCCATTAGTGCTAGTTGTGCTCACTGTGCAGTTTGGGATTCAGTGCTGAGCCACATGGCTCCAGGGAAAGCACTGGACACGCTCTCCAGAATGACTTCCAACATTCCCTGGAGCACTGGCAGAAATGCAGACCACAACTCCTCTTGGAGGAGTGTAGTATGTGTCCATCATGTGGCCAACCAGCTCTGCTCCCTAGTGCATGGAAGGGTGAAGCGATGGCTCTGTCTACACTTTGCTTAGTCTCCATCTCTCCCTGCCCACTTTGGAGTGTCAGGAGCCTCTGGGAAAAGGCTAGGGCCGGGTGGCCAACTTGAGCCTGAGAAGGAGCCAGAATTTACCAGCGTACATTGCCAAAGAGCCACAGTAATATGTTAGCAGCCCGCCTTCAGCTCCCCCCTACCCCGCTCCCAGTGCCTCCCACCCATCGGCAGCTCTGCCGATCAGCGCCTCCCCCTCCCTCCTGATCACTTGTTTCGTGGCGTGCAGGAGGCTGGGGGGTGAGGAGCGAGGGCACGGCAGGCTCAGGGGAGGGGGCGGGAAGAGGGGGAGTGGGGGCAGGGCCTGGGGCAGAGCCAGGGGTGGAGCAGTGAGCACCCCCCGGCACATTGGAAAGTTGGCGGCTGTCCCTCCAGCCCCGGAGTCGGTGCCTAGACAAGGAGCCCCATGTTAACTTCTGAAGAGCCGCATGTGGCTCCGGAGCCACAGGTTGGCTGCCCTGGGCTAGGGTGTAGTCTCTGTGCTTCTCTGAGCACAAGTCCTCGGCCAGTTCATGCGCAATATGGGTAGGGGGAGTTTTCTTACTTCCTCCCTGTGTGCTGTGCACAGTTATAAAGCGAGGTGGAATGCAGCCCTGAGAGAGTATGTGCCGTTATCTAAACAAGCGGGCGGGTTGGAGACAGACATATTCTCCAGTGGTTCATCATGACATATTTGCTGCAGTAACTCCTAATAATAATCTGCAATGAGGTTTGGGGACAGTAGGAGACGAAATTTTGGTCCTTTCTCTGCAGGGATGGAGGATCCTGTAGAGGAAATGGTGTGTTCTCACTGCGGGTGGGGAAAGAGGACTGGTATAAGATGTGCAGGGGGTATATACCCCTGCTGAGTGCAGAATCCAATTCCACAATGGGAACTTCATGAGAGTGAAGCAGCAGGAACCATCTTCTTCTCCCCAATAGGCTTGATCTCCAACACCAGGTATGCTGCTGTGCAGGGATGTTGGTGGTCTAGGGTGGGGACTAAAGGATGGGAGTGTGGCCTGGTAGAGGTGAATAGTTCCTGGGGACTGAAGGAGGGTAGTGTGGCCTGTTCCTTCCCACCTTACCCCCATGGAGTTCCCCAATGCCAAGTGCTTGGGAGAGGCTTGTTTTCCAAAAGGGTTATTACCCTCAGTGTTCCATGTAAAACTCTAGGGTAGAGGTATGTAAGGACCCCACTGAGGACAAGGATGAAATACATCATATACAGTGCGCAAAATCCTACCCTGAGGTGCCCAGTGAATGGGTAGGACCCGGAGTCATCCTGCCATTTCAGAACAGAGGAATGTGGGAGCGGGACATGATCTGCAGTTTCCTTATTGCTCCTACTGCCCCCTGCCAGCTGCTGCAGAAGGCAGCCTTGGTGAGGGAGCCTAATCAGGACGCTGAGCTGGTACACCAAGCCCCCTACACCAAGCCCCCTACACCACCCTGGGGTGGGTGCCCTTATGCATATGGTAATTGCTGTCTTATCCTCGTGCTCAAGGGAACCGTGAGCTGCTTTCTCTCCCCATAGGTGTGCCAGCAGTGAAAGGGACTTCTTGTACTCTAGCTCATCCAGGGCAGACCCGTGCTTTGCTACATGTACATATATATCCTCAGCTTATGTCAGTGCCAAATTCCTCTTGAGGGTCGCTCAGCTAATATTGTACATTTTTCAGTTGCGTGCTATGCATAATAGTAGCAAATCATTTCAGTCACTGTGGTTGCAGTGTACACAATTTCCGATGCTGATTTGCTAGAGATATTACTGAGCTGTAAATAAAATGTTATCTTTCTGATTCCTGAGCACACTCTACTTTGTGTAAATATCTCGCTTGCCTCTTGTCAACAATTTCACGAAGGCATTGCTGTCTGTGGGTCACAAAATACTTCCTTCTAAATCAGCAGTAATCTATGTATTGTTGAAGAGACCTTCCTTACTCACTGACTCTATTTTTAATTATACACCCACTTGTAACCTTCCTTTTATCTCAAAGGTTTGGAATATCTCTTCTTGTCACAACTTTCACCATTGATTAACTCTCATCTCCCAAAATGTCAGTCTGGATTTGAGAAAGCACATTCTGCTAAAACCACGTTGCTGTGTTGGGAAAATGATTGCTTAAGATACTCTGATTCTGGGAACGTTTTGGAGTTCTTTGTGTTTGATATTATAAGATCATGAGAATTTATTGAATGGATTGTATAGATCGATAAATATATTTCTTCCAAAGGAAGACAAATCAACCAGCTATCTGGCAATTCAATATCTACCTTAAAGCTGCTGCTTGTGTTACATAGCACTTGGTTCTTAAATCTTTTCTTGGATCTCTCATTAGGGTAACCTTTGGTACTCTATTTATTCCTTTAGGGTTCAAACCCTTATAGTAAAGTCCTATAGAATGTAATAGAAAATGATAACCTTTGTATAGTGCCTTTTCTTAAGCCACCCATAAAATTCAATAGAAAATTCTGTGTCTGCTGTGGAATTCTATAGGATAGATTTTTTTTAAAAGATATTTTTCTCATAAACCTAATGGACAAAATCCTCAACTGCTGTAAACTGGTATAGCTCCATTGACTTCTGTGAAGCTCTGCTGATTTACAATAGCCAAGGAGCTGGCATTATCGGTTTTTCCATAGATGTCTATTGGTTTCATCCCTATTAAATTCTCCAGAACACTTATATAAGGCTTATGGGCTCATAAAAGATGTTGCCCTGCCAATTAAATTTGACTCTGTGATTCATAAGACTAGAGTGCCCTAGAATGTGGATGTAGACAAGAGCTGGTGGGTTGCTTAGTCCTTCTTTCCACCAATGCAGAATTGTTCCTCACAGCATGGTGTATTTTGGTGCTCTTGAAGCTCAAGCCGCTGTTGCAGCTCTGATTAACGACCTTGTCATTTTATATATGGACTATAATAACTTGTATCTGTTCTCCTCCCTGCATGTATTGTTTACAGACTGTAAATATTTCAAGATGTTTTGTCTTATTACAAGAGAAGAGGGCAAGATATATAACAGCATCTGTTATATTGAGCTGCTGCTTTAGTTCCATTTTTGGCAGGGCACTTCCAGAGCAAGAGGGAATGTACTGGGTTTTATTTATATTGATCAACCACATTTATCAATTAAGTTGTTAACTGGTAAGTTGATGTATTCCTAAAACCAATAGAATGGTCCCAAATCTGCTCCCCTTGGAGTCACTGGGAGTTTTGCCATTGAATTCAAGTAAAGCAGGGGTAAAATTAAACTGTGTTCTAAGACACATTCTATTTTTTTTTAAAAATACCTCTACTCTCCAGCCCCCCTGCCCCCCAAATAAATCACAAAGGTGAAAATTCCACTGTAACCACACAGGGGAGATGGTTTATTTACCTAGGCAGCTTTTCAAAGGGCTACGAAATAGCATATATTTGCGGTTGCATCTGTTGACAAACAACTCTATTTGGGTGAGCAAAACAGGCAACTGAACGCAGCAGGAAGACTCTGTTTTGCCATTGCAAATGAGATGCTGTTTTTTGGGTTCATAAATGTCATTTTCTGTGCAGAATAGTGTGGACTAGAGCTGGGTGCAGTTTCTCAGACTGGAATTGTTGTCAGAAAGTGGAATCTTTCCCAGAATGAAACATTTTGTGAAACACTGATGGCTTTTTAAATTTTCTTACCTTTCCCCAAAATGGTTCAGATCAATGTTTATTTAAAACAGTGAACGAAACCATGATGGAAGTAATTCTAGACATATTTTATTTACTGAACCAAGCTTTTGGTAAATAAAATGTCAATAACATTTTCAAAGATTTTTATAGTAAAGTTTTTTGTTTGTTTAAATAAAATGGGTGACAGGGTGTAACAACCAGGAAAGGGTTAATGCTTGCCTGCCACATGACTCAGCCGGGTATGGGGTACGTCTACACTGCAGCTGGGAGCATGCTTCCCAGCTCTGGCAGACAGACAGACATGCAGCAGCTCTGCTTGAGCTAGTTTGCTGAAAATAGTAGCCAGGTCAGGGGTTGCTTGGGGGGCAGTTCTGCTTAGCCGCCCAAGTGCAAACCCACTTGGATCTGTGGGCATATGCTCGGGCAGGTAGCCTGAGCTTCCCTCTGTGCACCCCCCCCGCCTATGTCTAGCACGCTAGCTCAAGTGGAGCAAATATCTGGCTGGCCATCCAAAGTGGGAAGCATGCTCCCAGCTGCAGCACAGACCTATCCAAAGAGAAAGTGGTGTGTCTTCTCCGGGGGATAGGGAATGGCCTCTGGGCCCCGGCAACACATGTGCTGTGCGGAGACAGCTATTGATTTGACTTTTTATGCTTTTTTTGAGTTTGTCAATAAAGTGCGCCCCGGAGAACGGGCATGACAAAACACCCGTAAATCCACCAGCTTACAAAAAGCATGAACACAAATGTGTTTGTGAACAAGCATCCCAGGAGGTAGGGCGATGGCCGTGATAATCATATAAGGAAAGATCATTATTGCTAGTTTATGGACCATACACACAAACGACAAACTGAAACCACAGAAGACAGCGGTGCTTTGTGCACAGTTATCCTTGCAGTGGGGACGGCCTCTCAATGTTTCTGCCTGTTAAAGGCTTAGTACTGAAGAGCAACAGTTCCTGTCCCACTAGTGCAGAAGTGGGCTGCTTGTCCCACATCCTGGAAGATAAACCGAATTTTCCTCTTCCTGCACAATCCTGTATCCATTATCAGAGCTTCTATCCCTCCACCAGAACCTCATCTGCTGGTCTCATTGCTGCTGAATGTTAGCTATGTACACATAGGAGAGCTGGGTCTTTTGGGGTGGAAAGTTGGGTACCCAGACAGCCTCTGGGGGAGGTAAGACGAGTCACAGCTCACTCTTTTCAGTGCAGGATGAAGAGCTTTTGCCAGGGTTCACTGGCAGTGTGGCTATTCAGATGGTTGGAACCTGTGAGAATGGAATCCACCCAATCTGGTTTAGCCACACTGTGTTTAACCCTCTCCATAACTCTGTCACCATGACCACGTCCTGTAATTCCTAGGTTCTGTGGGGGAGGGGCTCTGCCACCCAGGTCCTGACCAAGCCCCTGTTTAGCTGAAGAGACTGGATGATATCATAGCCCAAGATGGTACGGATGCAGTTCCAAAGATTAATTTACTGCATCCTGTGAAAAAAAGAGCTGCCTGAATCAGATTTGTTAAGTACAAGTTATACAGGTCAAAGTACCCATAAATAATCCTCTCCAGATTTGCTTTGAAGTGAAGCTGCCTGAATTCTTATTACTTTTAGCTCTATATAGCATAATTGGTTTAGAGAAGTAATAGCACATCTAGTACCACAATTAAAAGCAAAGTAACATAATTAATATTAATAAAATAATTTCCTTATTGTTATGGCATACTAAATACAATGCAAAGTTTAGTCCAGCTGCCTTCTACTTGATAACAATGCATAACTATAATTGACTTTTGTTTGACCCTAGCTCTCTTTAAATTAAAAAGAACAAAAAATATTAGATAATAAATAAATAGCACAAGAACATATATTTCCATAATCTTTTTTGAAGTGCAAATATATTACAAAATATCTTTCCTAGATGTTCTGAGCTTTGTTTGATATTTGTAATGATTGACTGCCATTGCCTCAAATTAAAAGTTTGCTTATCAAGAATAACCTCTGCGTACTTTAATATCATAATTGATATATGTGGTCCATTCACTCTGCTGAATGAAAATAAATACTGCCACTAAATACTGCACATATATTAGGTATAAAGGGTATACATCGGAAAAATGCGCCCTTTTGATCTTTCTGGTGCAATTTAAATAGTTAGACAATATAAATAAACAAATCAAAACTAATTTGTTCCAACTCATTTTGAGGGAGATTTCCAAACACGCTCATTGTTGGTCTAATTCTATGCTCATTGAAATCAACGGGAGTTTTATTTTTAATTTTACTGGGCACAGAGTTCCGCCAATGTTGAGAGCTTCTGAAAAATCCCATTTTTTATTTTTGCTTTGATCAAAACAGGCTTGATCCTGTTCCCATTGAAGTTAGCGGGAGTTTTGCCACTGATTTGAATTGAATTAGAATCAGGCCCTCAAACTTGTCTTTTTTTACGAATGTTGGAACAAACCTGCACTGAGCGTTTAATATCATTTACAGTAGCTTATGTTTGTCACAGAGGGTCTATGTAACATGGACTGATTAGAATGTATTTTGCAACTGAGAGTGAAAATCCACAAGAGGAATGTTTGATCTGACATTTCTGGCTGCCTCAGAAAGCACAAGCTGGGGAGTTTAGATCTTGAGAAAGGAGACTACTGGAACGTGAATTTGGGGTGTGGGGATAGGAAGAGGAGAAAAATTCTCAGAACAATTGAGACGGTTTATACTAATTAAGTCATAGCGACGGTGATCCAAGTGAATATACTGGCAGCCCTGAAATTTCTGGGAATACAAATAATTCAAGAGAAAAGCAGGAGAAGGTGTAAATGGCAAAGTTAGCTGATAAAAAATATCCTTGTTATGCCACCTATTCGTGCCCCCTTGCCCTGTCACTGTCTCCTGGAGTCAGATTCAGGAGATAAATTACAAGTATTTACCTATTTCTGGAAAATAAGTAGATAAAACTTTAAAGTAGTTGCTTTCTAATACAGGGTACATAAGAACAAGGCAAGAACAAGACAGGAGAATAGGCATTGGTTTTACTATTAGGCTTCTCATGTCTGTGATCTTATTTTCTCTTCCTATCGCTCATCCACTGTTCCTGGAGGTGACTGCAATCATTGACTCGTCTCCTTGTTCCTAGCCTTCTTTGTAGTTCAGGTGTTTACTACTCTGTACATTGAAAAAGTTTTCTGTATAGGAGCCTACTCTCTGTTACTGTATTTTCAGTCATTTCCTACATGCCAGGTCTCTCTTTTTTTAAAGCTAGCATCAAGTTAATTCCATTTCTCTGAATTTTAAAAGTATGCCTGGCTCATTTGTCCTCATGTGAAATGTTGCACGATTCTTCCCTCCATAATTCCAACGTTATACTGGTGTAATGTCATTAATTTCAGAGGCATTGCACCAGCTTGAACCCCTTTAAAAAAGTTGGGAATGAAGCTCATAATATTTATCTCCCTACACTTTCCTTTCCTGTGCCTTCCCTGGAGAATGCCACCTGGACAAATGCTTGGCGAGCAGTGCATTACACATAGCATGTGTGCTAGTTTTCTCGCCACTCAGGATAACGTTGGTTTGTTTATCTCTCCACAACTTCACATTGATTAGATTGTGGAGTGTCTAGATTAAACCACTCTTCTGTTCCATTGTGCTTGGAGATTTATTGATTTAATTGGTGGAGTTTTGGTTTTAGGTTTTCATCTGTACATTTGTCTCTTCCTCAAGTTGTCTACAATGCTCCATTTTACCATCCTTTGGGCGATGAATTTGTTTTCCAAGAGGTGATGAGCTACAGCCATGCCATATCTATCCTTTAAGACTTGTTTCACTTCTGATTTACCAGTCATCAAGTGGAACACTAATCTTGAAGTGCAGATCAGTGTCCTTTATCCATATCCTGGATAGGGTATATCCCTAAGGATGCATAAGGCTTAGTCACAAGGTATGAATATTATTACCATCTAAAGGAAACCGAAATAGGCCATATAAGCAATTAAATGACAGTTCTGTCTCATCTCTGCTTGGGAGCCTGTATATCCATAGGATATTTCTTTCCCAGCTGCTGGTTCTGCATATCTTAATAGACTATAAACTAATGGAAAAATAAAGATATCACAAATGCGAAGTCCCTTAGTCTTCATCCATATCTGCCCACAGCAGTATTAGCATGGACACATTAAAAAATCAGGAGTGCTTTGTATTCTCCAGACAGGAAATGGTCAAAATGTTGTTGGGTGTCACTCATGGAGGAGGTATTTCAGTTATGTGTGCAGGCATGGAAGTGGGATATGCAGGTACAGTAGCAGTGGAGAAGTTACAGGTATTACTAGTCAAATATATTGCCCTACATTTGAGATAATACCACACTAGTTAGAGAGCATACATTTGTTATTCCTAACATAATCCTTAGCATTATAGGAGACTACCAAAATAATCCAGTGAAATGGTGAACAATAATGTGTATATATAAATACACACACTCCTTGCATCTGCTGAAGTTCTTGTTTCATTTTTAATAGCTGCATCAAGTTAGAATTACCAAACAATAACAGAGATTTACAAAGCCCTCCAGGAGAGTTAGACACCCCAATTCTCTTGGAAACTGGGTATCCCAATCTCTAAAACCACTTTACAAATCTCAGTTTATATATCCTTTTGTTTCAAAAGCACTCTGCTGTTCTTTCTCCAAGTTCCAAGCAAATCAACAGAGGACAAATCAGATTTAGGCTGGTTGTCATTGCTAGAGAACATGCTTTTCTTACAACCACATGTTCCATACATCTGTCTGAATTTATTTCAGGCTCCCAAAAAGGAAACATTGCAGAATGTATTTTTGCATCTGTGCTTGTTTATGTGAAAATCAGGAAAATATTTTAAAGAACAGTAGTCGAAGATAGTCCTTGGCTCTGACAATTAGAGACCCAAACTAGGAGTGAAAATAGACATTCCATCTAGCTGTTTACTTTTTATTTTTTTTTAATTTATTTTTGTTAAAGGAAAATGAGTTTTTCTCTCTCATATAAACACAGCTTATTAATAAAACGTATCAAAGTTTAAATCAGATTCAACAGGGAAAAATATATATATATATATAGGAAATGTCTATTGAAGAAAAATAGAAATATAGAAAAAACAAAAGAGAAATAACATCATCCTGTGTTGCTGGCTTTCAACAATGAAGGTTTATCATCTTCGGATAGCCTGATGTTACACCTTAGATTTTCTTACACCTGCTTACCCATCTGCTCTCCCAGAGGTCTTAGTGGGTATAACTTATGCACTGAGGAGCCAGAAGAAGGTTCAGTGAAGAACTTGAGCTAAATATTAACTCCTCCAGTAGGTGGTTTCGTAGTCAAGTGCCCTCCACCAAGCATGCCTTGTCAGTTTGTCATGAATGAAGAGGGGGTCTCAGAGGTGACTGGATCTCAAACTGATGAACGACTTGAAGCTTAAGACCAGGGGTTTGAATTGGCACTAGCTGTGAATTGGACTCCACTGTTTTGTTGTGATGTGTTCATGGTGGGTTACCCTGGTAAGTAAGTAGGCTGTTGGCATTTGTGCTGCTGTCATCGTCAGCTCCAGATCGGGAGAGTTAACGTAGTCTAATTTGGAGGTGACAAATGGATGGATCAGGTTAGCTAGATCCTCTCCAGAGGAGAAGGGAGGCAGTTGCCTGGTAAGCTGGAGGCAGAAGGCATTTTTCACCATTGTTGTTTCTTGGTTTCAAGGATTAGCAAAAAGCTAATAACCCGCCCCCCCATGATACCATAATATATTGATGGATCAAGGATAGATGCCTTTGATGGAGGATGAGGTCTTAGCTACCTCCTGAGAGTATTTCCCCTCTTTCCACCAGCATCATCTCAGTCTTGCCTACATGCACATTCACCTAGCTTCTCCTTACCTTTGATCCTGTCAGAGAAGGAGCTGTGAAGCTGAGTGCTGTCAGGGTATTGCTGGTAACTGTACCCACATTGACCCTTCCGAGAGATCTTGTGTATAGCCTGAGAAAGAGGAGAGATTAATGAATCTCTGTGAAATTCTACATGAGACAACTCTTGGGGCTCAGGGGCAGCCACCCATAACAATTCACTAGATCTTATTCATGTTAATACCCTCCATCTTCATTGCAAAGGTGGGCTACTTGGTAAGCCATCTAGGGGTTCTTTTGCAGTCCTTGTCTTATATTTCCTTTTGAATCATAGACCTAGCAAGAGCCTCATCTTGGAGTAATGCTCCTTAGCTGGCTTATACTGAACTCCAATAACTCACCTTGAAACACACAGCATTTAGGATCATGTAATTAAAATAGGCCCCCTGTTCACTGCGACAATTAGGCCATGGCTCTGTGAACTTCTTACACGGGCAAAGCTCCATTGACTTCAACAGGAATCTCGCCAGAACAATCAGGGCCCTTGGTTTTCATGTATCGCTTTCTAAAAAGTCACTAAATAATCACACTGAAAGCAAAAGAAAGGAGGGAAAAATAGAACTGGATCCTCAGTTTTAAACATGGACCATTCAATATCAAAATCTTTCACCCTAGACAAATCCAAGTGTCTTTGGTCTGTGATGTGTTTCCAGCTACAGAAATCTTAGCTTTAACCTGTATTCTAATAATGTGGCCCTGTCTGTCAAACTCAACTTACAGTTCAGTGGGATACAGAAATGCATATTTCAAACCTATAATTTTCAGGAAGAGCCTTACGATCCATGCTCTCTCTCGCAAAACGTGTGCTGGTGTCACTGCCTTAAAGAGGGTGAGATGCCCATTATAATATACCACCAACCTGGGGGAGTGGTAACATTCCCCTAAGCGCTTGCTAGTATAAATGAAGGACACGAACATCGGCAGCATGTAACTTAATTTACACTCACTATAAAAATGTCCATCAAGCGGCTTGCACTTCATTCTAAATGACTGTCAGAGAAGCAGAAGAAAGTGTCTTCACCCAATCATCTTTATGGCTCTGCATTGTAATTGCAATACACTCTGATATCAGGATTCAGTCCTGCGTCACAAGGTCTTACTGTTGTGTTATCAAGGCTAACCATGTAGTCCTGCAATGATTGCATCTCTTTTAAAGTGAGTGAGCATGTGGGTGGATGGGGGAGGAGGGGATGGAATCTAAATTTTACCAACTTTTTGAGGCAAAAATTTTCATGGAAAACGCTGCATTTTCACTGTACCTCAAGTGAGCTTGAAAAGGGGCACATTTTCATTGTTTTGAATTTGGTGACATTTTATACAGTTTTACCACCAGAGTGATGAATCTTCTGGCATTCCGATGGGTGAATATGAACTGATGGGAAAAAAAACAAAAACCCAGATGAGACCATTGCTTTCAATTCAATTACAATTACAGCAATTAATCTAAATCACTTCAAAATGCAGATTTGTCCTTATTATGTTTGAGAAATATGAAAGTATAAGCATACTTGCTAACACTAGCAGAATCTAATATGTCAGACAAATACAACTTTCTTCATTTCACTTGAAATGGAGTACTCACCCTTTGATCTAACCAAATAACAGTTGTTCATTACACTGTCGGAGCCTTTTCTGTGTCCCCTACTGTTTACACATTACCATTTCCAGTATCTCTGAGTAGTTCTCTTACTTGCTCTTCAAATTGTGCCTAAAGTATATGAATATTCCTTAATGTTCACGGTATAAAGCAAATGACCCTCCTACATCATCTATCAAACAGACACCAAAATAATTATGCAGAACGAGCATGAGACTTTGTTTATCTCCATAACATTATGAACATCTATTATATTGAAATTTTAGCTTCCAAAAGAGATTTTGCTTTGAACCAATGCCATATCTGTATGCATGAAACAAGTATTTAAAAAATGGGAAACACTGCATTCTGTTAATGCCATTATCCTGCCTTTTTCTGCTTAAATGTTCTTTATAAAATTATAAAGCATACTTGTATTCTGTGGTGAGATATATAGATATTTTACTGTGTGAACTCTATTAGTGAAATTGGGCTTTGTTTTTTCTGTTAGACCATACAAAGGGGAAGTGGTTTAGTTAAATAAGACGCCCTGAAATCTATGCATATCCCTTAAACCAAACTGAAACTTGTTTAAGGAAAGTTCGCTTTAGGATCTACAACTCCTTCCATCCTTCTCAGTGATACCAAGGAGATAGGTTTCTTGGAAATATATTAGATTAAGAGGTATATGGGAAGAGACCTAACTTGGCCTGTGTGCCCTTTCATTGTGACCCTTCTCCCCAACTACTTCCTGTTTTTGTTTTCTTCCTCTAAGGGAAGAGTACCATTTTTGGTGAGACTCCATAACCTTCAGGGTAAGACCTATGGTCCTCCTACTCTGTTTCCAATGTCAATATCTTACTAACTGAGTATCTGGCTGGACGTCATACAGACACATAAGGATGACAAGGTTCCTACCCCAAACAGCTTCCCTTAATCTAATGAACACAATATACAGATTTCATGTCCAATACTGCAAACACTTGCATATGTGAGTAAAGTTCTCATATGTAGTCTCACAGAAGGATTAGCTGCTTAGACTCCAGTTATGGAAAAGGATACGTTCTGAACTCCTTATTCCCAGGAAGATCCAACTGGGACTTCAGTGCCATTCTGCTGGATTCACCATGTGCTGGCAGAATGAAGCCATGTGATAACATCAAATTTCAAATGTCCACACTACATTGCAAAAGCCCAGTAGCCCTGTCTTAGATGGTAGGTTTATCAACAGGGCTATTGCTGAGTAATACTGATAGCCTGTTTGAAGACATTCCCAAAGGCAAGAATATTGTGTAGCCATTACTTAGAAAGCTTCAATTGATTTACTGTCAGTGACAGTATCCCACACATTTCTGACCATGTTGGCAAGTGACTGAAGACTGGTTTCCAAAAAGCCACTGATTTTCTCATTGTACCATGACAGAAGTATCTGATACAACTAATCATACAAGATTCTTCACTGTGTTATTGGTCAAAAGAGATAATGCAAAGGATAGACATCTACTGTACAGTCAATGAAGCATTTTTTCTCCTCAGTGAAAAGATTATCCCTTGGAAGCTCTTTTTCAGTGACCATTAATAGTGCACTGAAAATGGTTTGTCATCTGTTTTTGTTCAAGGAGTGAAGTATCCAGTTGTCCAGGTTCACTGACTCATTTGATAAGAGGCACTTTGTGCCAGATGCAGTAGCAAGAATTTGGAGGATATCCTGGAAATAGTTGCCAAGAATGTAAATTGCACTGTGGTCTGAGAGCTGAATTGCTGCCAGTTCTAGGCATTTCTTGATGAAGATCGGTCACAGTACTTAACTTTGCTATTATACAATGTCATATGGCTTAGGCAGGGACAGGAATTTGATGGGTTTGTAGCATGGCTTTATGAGATAAGGCCCTTTCTTTAGAATAAAGGTTGAAGATTGTCATAAACTGGAACAAAGAGCAGGATTTGTCAGCTTCTCATGTGTTGCAAGTCTCCATAATGTGCAAAGTCCTCAAAATTACAAAGTTTAGAAGAAGGTCCAAGAAGATATTTCAGTGATGATATGCTTGACATTCATTAGGATCGTGAGAGTTAGTGATTTAAATAACTTCTAAACTTGAGTTAGTAGATCCCCGGATAGTTTGGCAGATAGTCCTGGGAAATATCAAGAGGTCTGCCCAAGGAAGAAAATGGACATTTTCAAGATGTATTTTATTATAGATCTCAGCATATTCATAAGAGTCTAAACTTTCCTTCATAAACATTTGTTTGATCCAAATTAGATGAATGAACTTCTTGAGGAGAGGCTGAGAGGTCTTGAAAGCACATTGATAAAGGTTGTTTCTATCTTCTTGAAATTTAAACACTTTCTACCCTAGATATGAAATATGGGAAGAATGAGTGTAAAAGATTGCATCACACCATGTTCCCTTCTTCAATAAGTATTTGTGAGCATCTGTTCTCTGGGCTGAACTTCATCAAACTGAATGTTGAGAAGTGATGTACCAGTTACGTAAACAGAACGCTAAGAATGTCTGTCGAAAATCCTCTTTTTAAACCCAAGGTTGAGAGGCTCCAGTGGAACGTGAGTGGTTCAGGGAGTGGTGGCTTCCAGCTGACAAGGTTGACCTGGTGGATGCTTGTTGCCAAACCAACAGTTTTTGTTGTTGTTGGACCTTGGATTGGGATATCTACAACTCATACCATTAATGGGTTATGCATATTGTTTGGATGGGGGTACAAAACAAGTTTTTCAGAATACAAATTTGCTTTATGCTTCAAATTCAACTTCACAGAATATTTAGAATGGACCTGAATTCAAATTGGGACTGATATTTATATTCCAATATGTTTTCAGATTCATTTGGTGTAGATGTGACTGTGACACACACCCACAATAATCAGGAATGACTAGACACTCTCCCATGTATGATGTGATACATTTCTATATGCAGTATTTTTAATGAAACATGGCCTGAAAGCCTACTAACTTGCTTCAGTGTAGATAAAGATAGTTATCAACAGAGAGAAAGGTAAATGCTCAGATACAACAGTAGAGGAAAATACACCTCTCTTTATCAGGGACACCAACCACACATACAATGTGTTAATTTTCTGCACTTTTACTGCCACTCCTAATTTTTACTATCCACATTTCAAACACAAACAGGAAGAAAGTGAGAATGGCTGTTTAAAAACTGCTGATGTCGTGCTTATTTAGTACACACTCCTGATGTCCTTACTAACTGGGAGTTTTTCCTGAAGTCTATTGTATGGACCTATTGTATGCACATTCATTCTAGACTAAGGGAAGATTCCCTTAATATATATTGCCATTTTTACTGGCATATCCTCTTCTATTTTTACTGACAGCCAATTTTTAAGTGACAGTTGGGTTCATACCAAAGAATTTAATAACATATATCATGACACGTTTTGGGGACCCGGAGAAGCAGTGGTTGTATGGATTGTATAACAGATTGCTGAAAGCCAGTGACAGTCAATAGATTTTGTGTTACCCTTTGGCATACGCTATAAATCTCTTCTGAAGAGGAGTTTTACCTCTGCATGGAAACTTGCCATGATGTCTTCTGGACACTGGGCCAGGAGTCCAGAGACCTGGGTTCTCAGTCCAATCACTTCACCTCATTGTGCCTCCATTTCCTGCTCCCAACCTTTATCTGTCTTGTCTGGTTAGACTGGTAAGCTCTTCAGTGCAGTGACTGTCATACTCTGTGTTTGTACAGGGCCTACTGCAACAGGGCTCCTATCTCAGTTTGGGACTCTAGGCACTACTGTGATGCAAATAATTTGGCACGTTTTGGCTGAACAGTAATACTTGAATTGAACCATCAATTTTACAGTAATAAAGATAAGGGATTTACAGAGTTTTGTACCTAAAGAAGAAGCTAATACTGCCAACTGTGCTGTATTTTCTTCAGTGGCTAACTTAGATTGCTTGTGACTGTAGGATAATATAATTCAAAGATTTAGGTCTTTTCTTTAATGTATACCTATTGGAAGTACCCCAGTGCAGGAGAAACATAATTAAAATTGGTTCACTTCCCAGATCAGTCCACTATGATCTTCTTTTATTTTCTTGTCAATATAAATTACATACCAAGAGTGGGTTCACTGTCCAAAGTATTTATCTGGGGTGAAGATAATTTTCTACTCACATTGGCTAGTTGACAAGCTTCTAATGTTTTGACAGACAATATTAGATCCACTTTGCAGAATTCACTGTTTTCTCTTGCTGTCTCCCTGACAAACAGTACCTTTTCATCCAGCTCCTCTAGCTTTCAGATGTGTATTGTCTCTGGTTCTAATAAAGCAGTTTATTATCACTGCGCTCCATTAGATGGAATGTCAGACTGGCTCAGCTCTTTATTAATTTGCAGTCATCTCACCTTCTATAGTCTGAGGCTTGTATCTGGTCACCTTATGTACTTACATGGCCCCCATCACCCGATATTTGAGCACTGCAAAATCCTTAAGGTATTTAGCCTCACAGTACTCCATTAGCCCTACTGTACAGATCGGGAAACTGAGGCACAGAGAGAGTTGCCCAGGGTCATGTAGAACATTTGTGGCAGAGCAGGAATTGAAGCCAGGTTTCTTACAGCCCAGACTAGTGCGCTAGCCACTGGATTATCCTTCCTCTGGCTTGTCTGAAGGTTTCTAGTTGGAGGGGATGGCTTGGTTTATAACCCTCAGGTTTAAAATATCTCAAGTGGAATTACAGTGGGAGGCTTTTCTTAGCCACATAGAGGGGAGTTCTACACAGTGTCTGCCTCTCCGTCTTCCTCTCCTGTGGTTGGAGTTTTCGGACATAAATTTTATTAATGGGCCATTTTTTGTTGTTGTATACTACAACTATCTTGATGCTCAGCATTTATGATGGATTACACCATTCCAGGAATATAGTTTTACTTCTTGGTGGTTGTGCAAATATAGACAGCTTTTTCTTTTTTGTTTTCACTAGTGCTTAGCACTTTCACCTTTTCATCTCCAAGGGAAGCAGATCCATATTAATACTACTAGAGGTCATCATGTTTTTAAAAGGTCTGGATTTTTTTACAATTTTTCTTGTACTCTTATCATATGAATTTTGTTTATCACATCCGATAATTGTAGTATTTTCCAGGAGCATTAAAGTGTGTGTTTTCTAAAGAATAATTCCAGGTATTTTGACTCTGATCACAGCCTATAATGTGGGAAGAGTGAATTCTTTAAATATTTAAGAGTAAAAGTAAATAGTGTAAATCCCTTTGCAGCCCATCTCTGAAATTGTAAATTGAGGTTATGGGTTTACGATATTTTTCCAAGGTACATCTTTGGGTCTAAAATGTTCTAAATCAAGTGTTAAAACAAAATAATATATGCAAAATTCAGCCATCACCTTCTGCAGGCACTCATTTATTACTTGCACAGTAAAATGAGTTTCCTATTTGAAACTCCCCAATAGTTTCTGTAAGCAGAATCCATGAGTGGAAAAGAATTCTATAGACGTTATCATCCAACACTATAGTATGACCAATTGCACTTAAAAAACAGCTAATCCTCTGCACAGCATGCCCCTTGGAAATAAATGTCAGATGCAGCTGAAACACTTGAACAAATCTGAAAGTCAATAGAGACCTGATCCAAAGGCTAGGAAAGTAAATGGAAAGATTTCCATTCACTTCAATGGGCTTTGGATTAGGCCCAAGGCTAGTAGCAGTTGAGTGACCAAACAGCAAAATCATTGAAATGCAATAGGAAATTTCCTTTGTTGCTGGATAAGCTTCATGGAAAAGGCAGCAGCTGCCAGAATGCTTGCTCACCCCTCCCCCAAAAAAGCATGTTTAGAGAATATTATTCTTTTATTGCACAATTAGTATTAACACTTGCAAAGAAAAACAGTTCATAACAGTTTCGGAAGAATATAATTATTGTTTGCCTTTAAATGGAGCTGAAGATTGATCATTATTGTAACAAAAGATAAATATTATATAAATATCTAAGCAACTGAGAACACACAGGTACTTGGAAAGTTCAAAAGAATCATCCAAAGTCTCCACGATAGATGCACTGGGTTTTTAATATATACCTTCATTAGATTATTTTTTTGTCATTAACATGTAGCATCACTCATGTTGCATTATAGATGAGATATTGAGCAGTGGAGGAAACATATATTTCTTAACTGTGATGTAGACGTTCTTTCTCTGGAACCTGCTTCCAGCTTGTCGTACAGTGTGTCATATAACCATCACGTGACGTGATTTGCAGGTGGACTGTCAGGCAAGCTGTGCACATCTTGCCTAATCGGTGGCTAGTCAATTACCTGATTTTTATTTTGGAAGCCAAGTGGAAAGGCTTCCAAACTGATTGTAAATAAGGCTAATAAGGCAAGGCTAATTTTTCCAAGGTTGCTGTTTATCAGTGACGGACTGTCCTAGAATGCCAAATATTTCTGTCATGATGGGCAGTATCTGAAATGATGGTAGAATCCTGTAACTTCTGAGCTAAAGAAAGTTGCAGAGTATGTGAAACTGGGACCCCTAGGGAGTGGCTGTGAGAAATTCAATGTGAGAGACATTTTGGAGATACTGCCATAGGCTAGCAGTGTGAGTTAGCAAGCCAGCGAGATCAGTTTATCATGAGCTACTGATCACGATGATAGGTGTAAAAACTTACATTACAAGTACTCTTAGAGTAATGTTTTCTGTTGCAGCAGGGTGAATACAGGACCTTACTCAGTTCATATTTAGACAAATCACCCAATGAAGTCTATAGGCCAGATTCTGAGGTCCTCATTCAGTTTTAAAAAATGCTTGCTTATATAGGGCATTGTAGTAAAATACATCATTTCATGACATATCAAATGTAAAGGTTGTCAACCGATGCCCCATGGGAGCTGCATATGTACTGAGCGCAGAATTTGGCCAGTAAAAAAAGAAGGAAATATTTTCTAACTGTAGTATACATAGGTAACTAATAGAACAGAATGTATTGTTACTCCTTTTGACCCAGTCTGGGGGTTTTGGGGTTGTTTCCTTTAGGAGGAAAAACTAATGATACAATCAGGTATTCCTTTGATGCAATCTTGTTTAGAATGTACAAAGTCCTGTTTCCTTGGATACAGTAGGAATCCAACAACAGAAGACAGATTCCTTGCTCGATGTTTCGAGCCTCTTTTTCCAGCCAGCAATCTACCCAAAAAGCTCACTCTTAGGGTCACGCTATGAATACTTTTCTGTCTGTTCTTGGCTTTCTGTTGCCTTCTTTATACGCTTCTGTGGTGTTTTTTGATGGTTTCTCTGCTCACATGCACACACATAGCTCCACCAAAATAATACCCCAAGAAGCCTCTCCACCTACATAGCTCAGTATCTGGCTGACCTTGTATGCGGCCTGTATTTTGGGTAATGGCTCCTATTGTTTCACATAGCCTGCTCTAAAAGAAACTCAATTGCTTCTGATGCTTATCTTAAATTAAGGGTGGCTGTTATACCCACCAGCTTCACCAAGGTTATATTCAACTCCCGGCATATCAGTACATGGTTTAAAATGTGTCTTCTAAGACAGGGGTTCTCGAACTGGGGATTGGGACCCCACAGGGGGTCACAAGGTTACACATGCGGGGTTGTGAGCTGTCGGCCTCCACCCCAAACCCCGCTTCACCTCCAGCATTTATAATGGTGTTAAATATATAAAAAAGTGTTTTGAATGTATAAGGGGAGGTCACCCTCAGAGGCTTGCTGTGTGAAAGGGGTCACCAGTACAAAAGTCTGAGAACCCCTGTTCTAAGAGAATAGCGTGACTGGATTAATTTGATATGTTTTTGATTTGGGAGGTACCATCTGTGTTCCCCCAAATTGTTCCCTAGGTTTGAACTGGAAAAGAAAACAACTAGTGGTATTCTTCCTAAGCTCTACCCCTTTGAGATGCCGAAAGGAGATACCAGAAGAAGATGCCACTCCGAGTAGCTTGAGCAGAACTTCATGACGTGATATCTCTTCTTTCTTCTGTGCTTTGATCAGCAAAGAAATACTTAACAATTTTGAAATTCGTTACCTTTAGAGTTAGCATCCTATTGACGTCAACGGGGTGGTTCGGTCCTCTTGGAGCTTTTGTTTTAGGCTATCCTCAGACTCAGGCAGACATCACTACTTTGGTTTGTGCTCAGTTCACAGTTTGAAGCCTATCTTCATAACCATAGGGGCTAGAGACTTATTTTACATTTTTAAATTAAGGTTCAACCATGTGCACAGTACGAGTCATCGTAACCACATAGTGCAGACGGAGACTACAGTGATAGAAGGGGTTTTTCTGTCCGTGTAGCAACACCACCTCCCTAAGAGACAGTAGCGAGGTTGATGAAAACATTCTTTTGTTTACCTTGCTGTATCTATATCACAGTTTAGGTCCATAGGTGCTGACACTGTGGATGGTCCGGGGCTGGAGCACCCATGCTCA
Source organism: Lepidochelys kempii (assembly GCF_965140285.1). Lineage (NCBI taxonomy): Eukaryota > Metazoa > Chordata > Testudines > Cheloniidae > Lepidochelys > Lepidochelys kempii. The sequence goes on along the minus strand of NC_136388.1, from coordinate 95,560,901 downwards.
GCACCCACCAGCCACAGCAGTTCAGTGGGGCTGCCGATCAGCTGTTCTGCGTGGCTGCTGATCAGCTGTTTGGCAGTGGGGAGAGGGCAGAGAGCAGTGAGCAGTGGGTGTATGTGGGCCTCGGGTGGAGGGGGCCGAGTGGAGCCAGGAAGAGGTGTGGTGAGGGCAGGGCCTCGGGGGAAAGGGCAGAGTGGGGGCAGGGCCTTGGGGTGGAGCAGGGGTGGAGCATCCCCAGGGAAAAACCAAAAGTTGGTGCCTATGGTTAGGTCAGCATAACTGCAGCTTTCAGGAGTGTGGATTTTTCACACCCTTGAGCACAATGCTTATTTCATCCGATGTTTTAAGTGTACACCAGGCCTAAGAGTCCAAAGGACAAAATGGCCGCCTCCTAACAGAAGCTCAAAGAGCTGCTACATGCCGGTTTCATTCAGTCTCTGATTGTTCCTGAAAATATGACTTTTGAAATGATGTTAGGACTGAAAAAATACTGATTCAGTGTCAATCTCAGAAACATTGACCTCTTTGAAATATAGTCGGATTCTCTCACAAAGTGACATGACTTGAATGAACTCAGTCTGGAAGGATGAAACCTGCATCAAAATGACGTAAACAAAGAAATGAATCAGTATATTGAAAAGACTGCAGAAAAGCATTCTTCCCCTAAGATGACTAAGAGGTGATGGTGATTTATGAATGATGAGCACAATACAGAAGGATTAAAGGTTCAGCAGGGCTGTGTACCTGGTAAAAAATTTTCGTCTTTGCAAAAACGCCTATATTATCTACTTCTCTGCAAATGTGTCCATCGAGTCATTGTAACAATAACAGCAAATAGTGAAGGTTAAGCAGTGCAAAATGTATAGCGTGTATGAAAATATTGAAACCATATATGTCCATGGGATGTTTATTTTCTCCAAAACAAAATTGGCCTTTTACATGCTCCTTCTCATTCTAAGTTTTTTTCTGTTTTGTTTTGTTTTGGCCTCCTACCCCAGAGTAGTTTGGTAAGCATTAGATTAAGGGTTTAAAACTTCTGGATCCAAATCATGTGCTTTGCTTTGTACAGCTGGGATGTATGTGCATACATGTGCCTGTTAATTGTCTTTGTGCTCCACCTGACCTTAGGCCATCCAACCACTGATCCAGTCCCTGGAGTATTGTAAAGCAGTCGGCTGCCCCATAAAGAGTATAGCCAATTCATTCATGTCATATATTTCTTTTTCACTTACTATCACACTGTGCAAATTATATTTCTACCCCAGCCTTAACATGCACCCCTAAAAATTTACATTCACGTTCATAAAGATAAGACCATTACTAGGTGGATGTAAAATCCCATTTCCTTTTCCAAGAGGTCTATTTCCGATATGCTACAACTTTCTCTCTCTAGTACTAGCTGAAAGCCCATGCTATTGCACGGGTGTAATTCATAAAGTCCTGTGAAGCAACTGTGACTCCTGAAAGAAAATATTGAGCAACAAACATGGAAATGATACATATGCAAAACATTCACATTGTCAAATTGCAACATGCGCACAAGCGATAACACTGGCTCCTAACACAAACACACCTGCCTCCTTCCCAGTTGTTTGTTAAATTACCCAGCCTGTAGCTACATGGGTACTTCTCCTCTCTCTGAGTCCCAGAAGCACCACTTCCCCACTTCCTGCCTCTTGCTGCCTTGAGACCCTCCCTCTGCTCTAGGGCCACGAAGGCAGGGCACAGTGACAGGGGAGGTCTGTGTTCTCAGTCTCAATCCTTGCACAAAACTCTTGTGCCCAGCCCTGAAAATTGTGGGATTATAGTTGCTTTTCATGGCATTGTGACAGCTCCTCCTGCAGGCACAAAAATCCTGTGACTTGCTATCAGTTCACGAGAGTTGTCAACTTTGTCTTCCCCTGGCTGCTCGGAGGGGACACCTCGGGCTCGGGTAGCTGCTATATGAGCCTCTCCATCTTCCACCCCATCACCATCCTCTTCACCCCTCTCAGGCTCTGTTCTGCACCCCATTTCCAAGTATCCCCTAAATCTGCCTCCTGTTCCCCAGTGGCCTGTTCACCTCATTCACCTTTCACAGGGTCTCTGCTGCTCCTTACAGTCCCAGTGTCCTGTCTATCCCCCTGAGCTATGGAATGGCAGCCATTTTGCCTGCGGGCTTGGCTTCTATCTAATTCCAAAACTAATTGAGAGGTGGCAGCCAATTTTGAGGGCAGCCTTCTATCCACATGCAGGTAGACTGTAGGAAAATGGTGGCCATCTTGCTGGCTTCATCCCCATTGAAAGTAATAGGAGATGGTGGCTATTTTGAATCAGGGAAAAATTTTGAATTGAAAATGGCTGGTAACTGAAAAAATGGATAGTAACAGACTGAATCCCGGTGATGATGGAATCTGGTGATATTTTACACAGGAAGTGCTCTCCGCCAAGCATGTAGGTACTTCCATCGCTTCACATTGGCTCTACAGACATTCCGAGTGCCAGTAGTGGAATCTTATTATATAGATGCTTCAGTATTACTTTATATATCATAATATATATTAAAAAGTAAAAATATTGGTAAATGTTACTGCCCCAATTCAGCAAAGCACTAAAGCATCTGCCTAAGAGAAAAGTCCTAGCAGTAGGTCATACAAGAAGTCAATGGGAAAGCAGGAAACAGAACGTAAATCTGGATTTCAGAAGCAAATTGCTTTAGCCACATCATCATCCTTCCTCTCAAGGTCCTTGGTGTTTTGTTTAGTTTAAATAAATAGTGCACAATTTTGATCACTTTCATTAGATTTTGCCAGTCAGTCTGTTCACAAGTTTAGAATTTATTTGACAACTTGCATCATGTCAATACTTGTGTAAAAGTCAAAACAACAAGAAAAAGAGGATTAAACCTTTCTCCTGTCCATATAGACCTAGGTATATATGTACCTTTTGATTACACTTCCTGCTGTACTATAGGACAGCCACCTGGTGACCAAGTTGCTTAATGTTATGATTGTGATGTATAATGTGCTGATCAAAGGGCACACGATTGATTTTGTTAAATACTTTTATCATCACACTTTTATGCTGATTGAGTTGTACACTTTAATACTCAACACTCAAAGTTTACTATCCTTTCCTGAATATTTTATTCATGAAAAGGTATACCTTGTTGATCCTATTTCATATTTTACAAATCCAGCTTCCCAGTCTGCTAATTGAGCTATATTAGCAGAGCCATATGAGTAAAAGAGTACTTTATAATCAAGAGGTGCACTTTATTAAATACTCTTCCATTGTGATGCCAACATTTTCTATACAGATACTTTTTTAAAAAGTATAACTGCACACTGAATATTGACCCAGAATGTTTATCTAGACTGGGAAGATTACATGTTTTTAAACACACTTTAACTAACAGGGAGTTGGTAGGTAAGATCCCATGGGAAGCAAGTCTAAGGGGAAAAACAATAGAAGACAGCTGGAAGTTTTTCAAAGAGACATTATTAAGGGCACAAGAGCAAACTATCCCACTGTGTAGGAAAAATAGGAAGTATGGCAAGAGACTACTCTGGCTTAACCAGGAAATCTTCAACGATCTACAAATCAAAAAAGAATCCTACAAAAAATGGAAACTAGGTCAAATAACAAAGGATGAATATAAACAAATTAACGCAAGTATGTAGGGACAAAATTAGAAAGGCCAAAGCACAAAATGAGATCAAAGTAGCTCGAGACGTAAAGGGTAACAAGAAAACATTCTACAAATACATTAGAAGCAAGAGGAAGACCAAGGACAGCGTAGGCCCATTACTCAATTGGGGGGGGGGAAATAATAACAGAAAACGTGGAAATGGCAGAGGTACTAGTGACTTCTTTGTTTCGATTTTCACCAAGAAGGTAGGTGGTGATTGGACATCTAACATAGTGAATACCAGTAAAAATGAGGTAGGGTCAGAAGAGGCTAAAATAGGGAAAGAACAAGTTAAGAATTACTTGGACAAATTAGATGTCTTCAAGACACCAGGGCCTGATTAAATGCATCCTAGAATACTCAAGGAGCTGACTGAGGAGATATCTGAGCCATTAGTGATTATCTTTGAGAAGTCATGGAAGACATGAGAGATTCCAGAAGATTGGAAAAGGTCAGATCTAGTGCCCATCTATAAAAAAGGAAATAAGGACAACCCAGAGAATTACAGACCAGTCAGCTTGATTCTGTACCTGGAAAGATAATGGAGCAAATAATTAAGCAATCAATTTGCAAACATCTAGAAGATAATAAGGTGATAAGTTTCAGAGTAACAGCCGTGTTAGTCTGTATTTGCAAAAATACAGGAGAGTGGGGTGGGATGAGGTATTTTTTCATGCTTTGTGTGTATATAAAAAAATCTTCTACACTTTCCACAGTATGCATCTGATGAAGTGAGCTGTAGCTCACAAAAGCTTATGCTCAAATAAATTGGTTAGTCTCTAAAGTGCCACAAGGTGATAAGTAACAGTCAGCATGGATTTGTCAAAAACAAATCATGTCAAACCAAACTTACAGCTTTCTTTGACAGGGTAACAAGCCTTGTGGATGGTGGGAAGTGATAGATGAGGTATATCTTGACTTTAGCAAAGCTTTTGATACTGCCTCATGTGACCTTCTCATAAACAAACTAGGGAAATGCAACCTAGATGGACTACTATAAGGTGGGTGCCAAACTGGTTGGAAAACTATTCCCAGACAGTGGTTATCAGTGGTTCAGAGTCATGCTGGAAGGGCATAACAAGTGGGGTCCCGCAGGGATCAGTTCGGGGTCCTACAGGGATCAGGTCTGGGTCCAGTTCTGTTCAATATCTTCATCAATGATTTTGATAATGGCATACAGCATACATTTATAAATTTTGCTGATGATACCAAGCTGGGAGGGGTTGCAAGTGCTTTGGAGGATAGCTTTAAAATTCAAAATGATCTGGACAAACTGGAGAAATGGTCTAAAGTAAATAGGATGAAATTCAGTAAGGACACATGCAAAGTAATCCATTTATGCAAAATGGGAACATGCAAAATGGGAAATGACTGCCTAGGAAGGAGTACTACAAAAAGGGATCTGGGGGTCATAGTGGACCACAAGCTAAATATGAGTCAACAGTGTAACGCTATTGAAGAAAAAGTGAACATCATTCTGGGATGTATTAGCAGGATTGTTGTAAGCAAGACACGAGACGTAATTCTTCCACTCTACTCCTCTCTGATTAGGCCTCAACCTGAATATTGTGTCCACTTCTGAGTGCCACATTTCAGGAAAGATGTGGACAAATTGGAGAGAGTCCTGAGAAGAGTGACAAAAATGATCAAAGGTCTAGAAAACATGACCTATGAGGGAAGATTGAAAAAAATTGGTTTGTTTAGTCTGGAAAAGAGAAGACTGAGAGGGGACACAACAGTTTTCAAGTATGTAAAAGGTTGTTACAAGGAGGAGGAAGAAAATTGTTTTTCTTAACCTCTGAGGCTAGGACAAGAAACAATGGGCTTTAACTGCAGCAAGGGAGTGTCATAAATATAAAGGGAAGGGTAAACCCCTTTGAAATCCCTCCTGGCCAGGGGAAAGCTCCTCTCACCTGAAAAGGGTTAAGAAGCTAAAGGTAACCTCGCTGGCACCTGACCAAAATGACCAATGAGGAGACGATACTTTCAAAAGCTGGGAGGAGGGAGAGAAACAAAGGGTCTGTGTGTCTGTCTATATGCTGGTTTCTGCCGGGTATAGACCAGGAATGGAGTCTTAGAACTTTTAGTAAGTAATCTAGCTAGGTATGTGTTAGATTATGATTTCTTTAAATGGCTGAGAAAAGAATTGTGCTGAATAGAATAACTATTTCTGTCTGTGTATCTTTTTTGTAACTAAGTTTTTGCCTAGGGGGATTCTCTGTGTTTTGAATCTAATTACCCTGTAAGGTATCTACCATCCTGATTTTACAGAGGTGATTTCTTTACTTCTATTTACTTCTATTTCTATTAAAAGTCTTCTTGTAAGAAAACTGAATGCTTTTTCATTGTTCTCAGATCCAAGGGTTTGGGTCTGTGGTCACCTATGCAAATTGGTGAGGCTTTTTATCCAACATTTCCCAGAAAAGGGGGGGTGCAAGTGTTGGGAGGATTGTTCATTGTTCTTAAGATCCAAGGGTCTGGGTCTGTAGTCACCTAGGCAAATTGGTGAGGCTTTTTACCAAACCTTGTCCAGGAAGTGGGGTGCAAGGTTTTGGGAAGTATTTTGGGGGGAAAGACGTTTCCAAACAGCTCTTCCGCAGTAACCAGTATTTGTTTGGTGGTGGTAGCGGCCAATCCAAGGACAAAGGGTGGAATATTTTGTACCTTGGGGAAGTTTTGACCTAAGCTGGTAAAGATAAGCTTAGGAGGTTTTTCATGCAGGTCCCCACATCTGTACCCTAGCGTTCAGAGTGGGGAAGGAACCTTGACAGGGAGGTTTAGGTTGGACATTAGGAAAATCTTCCTAACTGTCATAGTGATTAAGCATTGGAACAAATTACCCAGGGAGGTTGTGGATTCTTCATCATTGGGGATTTTTAAGAGCAGGTTAGAAAAACACCTGTCAGGAATCAGAGTAGCAGCCATGTTAGTCTGTATCCGGAAAAAGTAAAGGAGTACTTGTGGCACCTTAGAGACTAACAAATTTATTTGAGCATAAGCTTTCGCGAGCTACAGCTCACTTCATCAGATGCATGCAGTAGAAAATACAGTGGGGAGATTTTATATACACAGAGAACATGAAACAAAGGGTGTTACCATACACACTGTAACGAGAGTGATCAGGTAAGGTGAGCTATTACCAGCAGGGGGGCGGAGGAGAAAAAAAAAAACTTTTGTAGTGACAATTCATGTCAGGAATGGTCTAGATAATACTTCGTCCTGCCACGAGTGCCAAGGACTGGACTAGAAGATGACCTCTCAAGGTCCCTTCCAGTTCTATGATTCTATGATTTTAGAGATAAGGTACGCTATGTCTTCGCTACCAGTTAGGGGTGTGATTTCCAGTTTGTGTATATATATTCATGCTAGTTTGAATCTCAACTATCTTGCTAAAAACATTAGCGTGGCCATGGTAGCACTGGCAGTGGCCACGGCAGCACAGGCTAGCCACCCTGAGTAGATACCCATAGAGCTCAGGGAAGGGTGCACTTGGGACAGCTAGCCCCTACTGCAGCTTCCCATGCTTCTATTTTTAGCATGATTGCTCAAATGAGAGCTAGGGTGAATCTGGGTAAGGGGGCTGGGAATAACACCAGTAGCTCATTTTATAGACATCGTCTTAGGGTTACTCTAGGGTTGGCCATGGCCAGCTAACATTTTAAAACACAACTTGACCTTTGCTTATATATCTCTGTTCAAGTGGGTACCTCCTGTAAATACAGACCAGTAAAGGACTCATATGTCTGTGACAAATGATTTGTCTCCCAGAAAATGAAATAATCATTCCCAGGGCCAAACACATAGTCCATCAACTTCAGTAGAGTTACAGTAGGGATACATTTGGCTCTTAGAATTCATTTTCTCTTATCTGTCTGCCTATAAACTAGTTCCCCTCCCCCCCCATTCACTGTGTTATCCAAGTGCTGCGCTGAACTTTCCTCGTGAACTGGAAGCCAGGGCACCTCTTTCAGAAAAAACATAGCACAAGAACATAAGAACGGTCATACTGGGTCAGACCAAAGTCCATCAAGCCCAGTACCCTGTCCTCTGACAGTGGCCAATGGCAGGAGCCCCAAAGTTGACAGAACAAGGACTAATGGTCACAAGTTGCAGTGGGGGAGGTTTGGGTTGTATATTAGGAAAAACTTTTTCACTAGGAGGGTGGTGAAGCACTGGAATACGTTACCTAGGGAAGTGGTGGAATCTCCATCCTTAGAGGTTTTTAAGGTCAGGATTGACAAAGCCCTGGCTGGGATGATTTAGTTGGGGATTGGTCCTGCTTTGAGCAGGGGGTTGGACTAGATGACCTCCTGAGGTCCCTTCCAGCCCTGATATTCTATGATTCCATGAAGGGGAATGAACAGGCAGGTTATCATCAAGTGATCCATGTCCTGTCACCCAATCCCAGCTTCTGGCAAACAGAGGCTAGGGACACCATTCCTGCCCATCCTGGCTAATAGCCACTGATGGACCTATCTTCCACGAATCTATCTAGCTCCCTTTTGAACCCCGTTATAGTATTGGCCTTCACAACACCCTCTGGCAAGGAGTTCCAGAGGTTGATAGTGTATTGCGTGAAAAAATACTTTCTTGTGTTTGTTTTAAGCCTGCTACCTATTAATTTCATTTGGTGACCCCTTGTTCTTGTAGTATGAGAAGGAGTAAATAACACATTAAGAGCCTTCTTGTTCTAAAGCATACAGGGAAAGATTTATTTTTGCCAGAAACACATTTTGTTGAAAAGAAAGAATTAAAAATCTCAACTATAAATATAAAATTGCCACTGGAAAATAAAGATGTATCCAGAGTCCATTCAAATAAATGGGAATCTTTTTATTGATTTCCCTAGGTTTTGGATCAGGCCCTAAAATAGGAGTGGGCCTGCTTTCTTATCTCTCTTCTAGTCAAGAGTGTCATCTTGTATGTCCTTAGCACATAAAGAGAGTACTCAACTTCCCTCTTCTAAATTTCACACCCTAAAAATGAGACACTCTTGTCAAGTGAAGAGACCTGGAAGTGCATCTGTTAATATTTTTAAGAGAGGTGGAAAGCTCTCCATGTTACATGGGATACATTTTAATTGCTCTGTAAGTGTTTACCTGCTGTGCTAGAATATCTGCAACTTTGCTAGTAAAAAATAATTTCTGGGTATATAAGATGGGTCAGTGTACCTTGAGATCCTGCATTTTGGGCACAGAAATGTGATCACATATCGCATGGTTTCACCTGCCAGTGTGATTTACACTTTTGGCATGTTAGAAATGCAACAAATACTAGATAATTGGGAAGATTAGCCAGTGCCCATGACAAATTCATGAGCATGCTCAGTGCACTCCTCTTGTGTCATCCTTCCTTCCCTTCTTTGCTTCTTGTCTGGTAGTAGTGTTGTGACTTCAGTAGTAAACTGTGGATCATCCCAGTGCCAGTCCTGTCCTCATTTTCCTCTCCCCATCTCCATTCCCAGTGGTGGAAATGTGACTTCAATGCATGAAAGTCTGTTTCACTGAGGACTGGTCTACACTAACGCTATAAGTTGATCTAAGTTACGCTACTTCAGTTACATAAATTACATAACTGAAGTCAGCGTAACTTAGGTCAACTTACAGCGATGTCTACACCATGCTATGTTGACAGGAGATGGTCTCCTGTCAATATAGCTTCCACCTCTTGGGAGGTGGAGTACAGATGTTGACGGGAGCATGACTTAGCATATCTTCACAAACTGACTAAATCGACACTGCTACATCAATCACAGCAGTGCTGATTTAGCCGGTAGTGTAGACATGGCCTGAGTAACCCTTTCCATGGCTTGAGAGGACAATAGGTACTTCTGATTCCACCACATTCATTGTATAGTAGGCTGACTTATCTACTGTGATTTGTATTTCATTTAAAGATCTGTGTCCACCCCCGCATGGCAAAAAGAATACAAATATGCTAAGAGTGTTTTTCAAGTCTTTAGGGATATTGTGTCATCACTAAGGAAAATCTAAAGTAAGCTATCACAGGAAAACAATTTCCTTATGTATCAACTAAAAAGGATGGTCCAGGGCCTTGGAACTCTTCTTATTATGTACCTGAATAACTTCTATAGCAAACAAAATGCTGGGGATGGCTATACAGGCAAGCACAGAATTAAATGAGGCAGATGTTTTACTGACTTCCATTCGTTTGAAGCTGAGACATACAGAAGGCGTGAGACATTGTTTGCCTCAAATAATATTTAAGTACAACATTTGTCACTCCTGTAATTGATTTATCACCAAAAGATTTGCAATTATTATACTGTAAAATGCTTAAAGCATTTTACTCAATTCTATTGTCTAAAAATGTCATTCTTTGTGTTAAGTGCTAAGATTGAAATTGTCATTTGAGTAGTTGAAACACATCGCTGCTAATTGCCCGTTAAAGTGAAAGCAATATTTGAATTAATTTTACCCAGATTTATGGAAAAATATAATTTTGGCTCATATAATAACCCCATCAGGTTCAATATTACTTGATTTTTTTTTAATGGAAGTTTATTTTGTAGTCAAATGCATTAAATCAGGAGCTTGATATTTAATAAAATACAGAGCTTTTCACTTATGGGCCATGAGTTGAACCCAGCGGATAGTGAAAGTTATTCCCATCAGATAGCTATTTGGTATCTTAAAGAAGTTGGAGGTATTACTTTAGGCCTCAGTCCTGTAACTGATCTGTGTTGGAGGACCCCTGTGCAGAACAGAGGGATTGGGATGCAGGTCCCTAAATTGATAGGTTTTCATATCACAGATAAACTATTAAATGTAGCACCAGAGGCCAAAGATTATGGGTTAGATCCAAAGCCCAGTGCAATCAATGGGCTGTCCATGTGGGTATAATGAATTGTCACCTGAGTTTGAATCTGGGATCTTCAGAATTGATAGCATGATCCTCTACGGTTTAAGCCTCTTTGCGAGGAGTGGTCACAGAATCATATACTCTGTCGACTCAGCACACGCTAAATGTGCACTCAAGTAGTCCCCTCACTAGAGCTCCTCTCAGAAATATCTTTAATAAGGAGTTTAGTGGGTTTTCTGTCCAGTGCCTCAGATGTAATTCTTCTCTCACAAACACAAATTAAAATAATAACAATAAATAAAATTTCAAGAACCAGAGAAGAACCTTCTGAATTTGCCTTTCTCCATGGAGAAAGTGTTCTCTTCTAACATCTCTTTCAATTCCTCCTCAAATTACTGGTCAGCAGATCACAAAATATCTGTCCCAACAGTGGGCATCTAGATATGGTGGGCATCTGTCTGGAGGACTACACATTTACTCTGAAACTTTGCTGTGTGTCTCTGCACATGCAGATTGCAAACATCAAGAGATAGGCATGTCAATTATAAAAGAAGCTGCACTGTAGCCTTTGTGAATTTTTCTTTCTTTTTAAGAAGGAATCATACACATGTTTGACAGGTGTCATGGATTGAGTGCCAGTTGCACAAACAGGGTATAAGCCAGTGTGACTTTAATATATTCAATAATGTACTTAGAAGCAAGGAAGTAGTGTCTTAAAAAGGTGTGGATTTTGAGCCTGATGTTACGCATACATTTACTACTGAGTGCAGTGTATAGATGTCACTGGGACCACCCGTGTGGGTAGCGCTTACTAAAAATATCAGCTATGCTTTCTGGTTTGGGCAGAAACACTTCTCTTCTCATCTTTTGTTGTGCTCATTAGGTTAAATTCTCTGATAGTTACCAGCTGACCTTATAACCCTATGAACACACAGCTAATCTGCCTGAAATTGATGAAGGCCAGATCCTTAGCTAGTGTAAGTAACTGAATTACATAACCTGGGAGTCTGGGCTGATTATTTCCATCAGAAACCTGTGAGTACCCAATCAGGAAAGAGAACCCTACCACATGACATACCCTATATATCCTTCCCCAGCTTATTCAGAAATCTCTCATTTAATGGAGGGTTTGTAGATGTCACACACAATATTGTTTTTCTGGAGTGTTCTCACCATTTAAGAAAGTTAATTAGTTAAAATGATCTTCTGATTATCCATTGCTCTAAGGAGGTGAAGTCCTCTAGGTGACACTCAAGTGAACACCTGTCTGTAAGACCAAGACTTGGTGTCAAAAAGGATACCACTAATAATGCACTACTTCAAAAATTACATTTTAATACCTTTTGATCTTAATTAAGCATTTACAAGATGAAATGCTCCATTGAGGCCAGCTGAACTGTCCTTGCCTATGATGAGGCAAGGACAGTTAATTTGCCATGACTAATTGGAAAACATACAGCATATTAATGTGAAAAATGAAAGCACAATCTGTGGGTCTGACAAACCATGGAGCTGTGCAAGAGATCGTCACTCAAGGTAATATACTCTGTTTTATGAAAATATTGTTTTGCTCTCTTTGTCCTAGTCACCACAGGGATGACTTTTTCAGGATGCACAAAGGATGATACTGAAGGGGAAACCATATAGGACAAAATGAAAGGAGAAGTCTTAAATATTGTGTCTCATATTAAAAATGTAAGTGGCTATAGTAAGAAATTGAAATAGATAAGCAGTATCCCCATACCTCCAAATGGTAAAGAGGCCACTTCTAAGAATTTTCTTCCATCAAAGTGTTACAGTCATACCAATTATTTTATTGCAGAACTTTTTACTTTAAAATATTGTATCAAGAGGTTGAGCAGACTGCTTGCCATTCCTCACTGTCCCCAGTTATCAAAGGATTGGTCAGGGCGTTAGGTGGACATACTCAGTGGTTCTTTAACTTAAGTTCAAGGAAGGGTTAGGTCCTTAGTTAGTGTAAATCAGCATAACTCCACTGACTTCAGTGGACCTACACTAATGTGGACCTTCACCAGCTTCAGTGGACGTACACTAGCTGAGGTTCTGGCCCAGAGCTTTGAAAGCTTCTTTGAAAGGCCCAGGGTGTAACCTCTCTTAAGCATTTGTAAATTCATATCACATCCCTCATGGACATCTCTGGGTGGGTTCACAAATGATGGGGCTTGAGGGAAAACCATTGTGGAGGTCTGATTCTGCTCTTGCTCTGGAGTAAATGAAGAGTAGTTCCAGGGAAGCCATATCAGAACAAGGTCCAAAGTCCTAGAGTATGAGAGAGACTTTCTATCATATACAGGACTCATCTGTCCTGTAAGTCGCCTTTGTTTATATAGTAACAGAGCAGGTGTGAGAGAGACAAAGAATGTGAGAGATGGAGAGAGAATTTACTAGGAGAACTGTGAATGCGTACATGTAGCATTGGCAGCAGAGGGATGCAACTGATGAAACTGCTCCATGCCGAATAACAGCTCTTTGCTCAGTGAGCTATATCAGTACGTGGTCAGTTGGCTCTTATTTGGGCTGGGCAGAATGTGATTTTTTTCTTTTATAATTTCAATGGATAATATCAGTGTTTATTTTGAAGCATCTTAATTTTTTTATCTATTTAAATGTTTGCAATTGTGCAAAATTGTGGGGGGACCAGACAACAGGGCTGGTTAGACAATAGTTATTAAATAACAGTGGATGGTGGTTTCCAAAAGTGCTTTATGACTGCTAAAACACCAATTGTCAACATCACATGTCAAAATATGAAAAATAAATATCCTTAAATAAAACTCTAATACTTTCTCAAGCAGCATTTACCTATCTGCACATTTTGATTATTATCAGTGGAAAGCTTTTGTCATCGGTGTGCGAGCATATGATGAAATTGGTTTTTACTGACATTGACCAGTAAAAGTCTAATCCTTCCAAGACTAGTCTTATTCCGCTTCTTGTACCATTGAGCCTGTATTCACTGCTGCTTGAAGAGATTGGTTCATCTCTTCTTGAGCAGGGGAAAGGGAGGCTCTGTTAGGGTGTATCCAGTTTGGAACTCCTTAGCTCCTCAGTTCCTCAAAACCACCTTCACCATTGCAAAGAAGGGCTGTCTGCATCTGATACAAATGTCACATTTAATCTGCAGACTGTAGGCTAATTCCAACCCTATTTATTTTCTTTTCCAATATTTCGCTGACAGTAGGTTGTACCATGTGATGCACATACCTTTGTGCTGTTTTCCATGCTAACAGATGGTGGTATACTTAGTAGCTAAAGGTTATGCAACTCCATGAGGCATCTGCAGACATGGACCCTGTTCCTGAAAACAATGCATTTCCACCTCACCCCTCTCTCCTTGTGCCTGTCCCCTCTGTACTTGTGGTTTGTGACTGCATCTGCTCTCTCCTGCACAGCTGTTAATCTCATTCAATTGTACAGTTAATGGTGAAATGGATTCTTAGAGCAGATGCTCCCATGTGAGCACTCGCTTTTCCTCCCCTGACACATTCTTCTACACAAACAGCAGATTGCATCGCTGCTGTCTGAATCTAAAAAGATCAGTCCCACATGGATGGTATTGGTTTTGTTTTCAGACTACTTGACAGTGCTATTTGTGATCCCCGGCTCCTCCTGGACTCTTACCACTCCCTGATACGTAGTGCCGGTGACAGCACGACTAGGACGCTTTGCTTTAGCTTTGAATGCTTTCTTTAGGACCCTTACGCCCAATGCTTTGCTTTTAGGTCGCTTTTCTAGGAAGCATCATTAGTTCTGCCTTTTCACTAACCAAGTCTGACACTGCCCCATCTGGTGCGTATCCTGCCGTCTCCTTATTCTCTTTTGGGCCATTAACTCTCTTGCTCAAATAGGGGAAGGGAAGGAGTCACCTCACATCTAGAGCCATTAATACAAATTGCCTCACTCTCTAGACTCATGGACGGCATGTACGTAATGGTGGATGCAACAATGATTTGTGTCTGTGACACTCTACTGACAAAGGAACTTGTTTTTCTGGATACTGACACCATATTCCCCTTCCCAACATGTATCCCCATGTCCTGCCCAGTACCCTGTCACTGTTTTGCTTTCCTGTCTGTGAGCCTGTTCCGTCAATTGTTAGTGCATGGTTCTTGGCTCAGGGGAGGTGTGTATGACTGAGTGAGGGTAGAGAGGCAGAGAGAATCGTTGGAAGAACAGGAACAGTGAAGAGGAAGGTGATGCATTAGGAATGTCAAGATAGAGCATGATGATAATGATGAGAAGAGATGTTGATGCTATATTTTCTCTGATTCAGAGCCTGCCTCTTGTTTGTTGGGAAGGGATGGCTTCGTGATCTAAGCTTCAGGTTTGCGCTCCCTGGGAACACAGTTTCAAATCCCACTACTGTTGATTCTTTCTTCCTTCCTTCCACACCAGTTGCACTGGGTTCTGTGCACAGTAGTTTACTTTGTGAGAGTCTCTCAGGTGAAAGCTAAAACAACCAAAATCCAGTCTCCTCTGGCTGGATGTTAAGAATCTCACAGCGCTGACCTTGTAGATTTGCTCTGGTGAAACGGCCAAATGTTCCTCTCCCCACAGTGGTGGCTGAATTCAGTGGTGCTAATGTATATAGTTGAGGTACCTTGGGTTAACGCCCTTTGGCTTCCATAGGGCCAGGATATCACACCTTGTAGTTGTGGCTTCTTATTTGTCCTCCTCATTTCCTTTCTTCTCCCAGCTCTTTTTTCACCTGCATTCCTTTTTATTATCAGTTCAGGGTGAGAAGGATGTCGTTACTCCTTTTCCAGGTAACTTCCAAATCTTAGTCTCCTGCACTCTCCAAACCCTCTGTTCTTCCACCATCGCAAAGTGAGTTCTTCCTTTAATGCAACGCTAATACTGAGGCAAGAGATACAGGGTTTTCACTTACATCTGTGTAGATTTTCATATCCTTTGGTTTTCTCAGTGTGACTCCTTTAGGCTCATGTAGATGTTATTCAGAGAGACTGAGTGACCCAGTAGCCCATTCATCTTAACCCCTCCCTTCTTCCTGAGCTTGCCCCTGCTCAGACTGTGACTCTGGCTGTGGAGAGGACAGCAAGGGCTACATACCTGCTGCTCCCCACTGTGAGAAGGTGGTGGAGAGAGATGGGGAATTGGAAAGATCCTGGCTCTGCCCCCTCAACCCTTCTGCTCGCCTGCCACAGTAGCTGGCTGGGCAGCAAGTGGAGACTTATCTACCCCATGGAAAGGGCTAAAGTAATTTACTCTATCACAAGAGGAAGGGAGGAAGCAGGAGGAATGGTGACCCTGAGATATGCACTGGCCCTTCCTCTGAGCAGACTGAGGTTACAATCTAGCTCAAGGAGCCTGATTCAAAGCCAATTGGAGTCAAAGGAAGTTTTTCTATTGACTTCAATGGGCTTTAGATCAGGGCTATATGCTAGAACACACCAGCGTTGTTTTCACTAAATACAATGGTTTCATAGCAGAATCTCTCTCTCTCTCTCTCTTTCTTTCTTTCTGGCTCAGCTAAAAGTCAGGAAACTGAATTGCTGAGATTATCATCCTTTCATTGAAGCAGAAAACATCTTGCACAACTGTGGCTGCAAGGTGCATGCACCGCGGATAACCATGATTGGCATTTTGATTGTACGAGAGAAAGTGTATCCCAATGCAGTAGAACATTGGTTCTGCTAGCTGCTGTGGGAACCATGTAGTTAGCAGATAAGCTGAAGAGGGTGGTGACAGGAGTTTTCCAGGGAATCTTTCTATTTTTCAGGAAAGCCCCCCCCCCCAAATATTTATTACAATCCCCTCTTTGTGTGTGCCTGTGTTGATACAGCTAGATTGTTAGATTGGATGTAAGTACCATTTACCCAGCTCAAATGTTAAAATAAAAAAGACAACAAAATTTAGGAGAAAAAGAATGAGAAAAGACAGTAGATGGATGCAGGTCGATGGGGTCAGGTTTCCTGACTCTCTTTTCTAGCTTTGCCAGTGTCTTGTTATGTGATCGTTGGCAAACATTTTCAAATGAGGGTAATGGAATTTGGGCAACGGATCCACATTTAGGCACTTAGATACTGGAATTTGCCCTGATTTCCAAAGCTGCTTTTGTGGGTGCTATGCACCATTGAAGATCCTATAGCTTTTATTTAGTCGCTTAAATAATGAGCTGAACTTTAAATATCCACATTGAAGCTTTTGGACATCACCACCTGGTGCCTCATTTTCCCTATCTGTGAAATGGAGACAGTAGTGTTTATTTACCTGCCAGGGGCATTGTGAGGCTTTCTGAGTATTTGTAAAGAGCATTGAGATCCTCAGATGATAGGCAAAAGTATTTATTGATTATTGTATTGTATAGAGATGAAAATGCTAACGATTCTACGCAGTGAGTTGTGAATGTAAAGCCTCAGAACCTGAGATGAAAATACACTTGACAGCGATTAGCTGAAAATACTTATTTGTATCAGGCTTTTTTCCTGCACAGCAACCACATATTTCCTGTCCATTTGGTACTTGTACTATGTCACTGAATAGAAAAAAATCTTCAATAGGTATAATAATTGTACCGCACCTTGGATGAACTCTTGTGCATTGTTTGGATAGAACCACTGTAAGCTGTGTTCTAAACAAGTTGAAACAATTAGAACAGTTTTGCCAAATTTTCAGGACATATTTGAACGCATGCTGCTCATTTTAGCCCCCATCTTCCAGTATTTACAAAATCATTAAAAGCAGGTGGCTGGGTTTAATGTGAAAAACAAGCCACCTGTATTTAATGACTAGCTGCTGTTAAACCAGACTGCAAAACGTGACATTCTTAAAACTAAATTCAGGGTATTTTTCTTCATTTCCGTTGTCAGTAGATCTTAAAGTTGCAAGTGTTTATTCTTTGTGTGTGTGTGTATAGTGGGTTTAATGATGGCTACCAGAACAGAATCTGTCAAAGGCCTGTCAGCCGTAATCCAAGGCAAGTTTTTCAAAGCTAACAAAGCTTTGAAATTCAAACTTTTTTCCCCACAGGCAGAAAACTCTTGTTTCCCTTAATCCACTTGCTTTTATGTTAGCAAGCTGGAATTGGCTCAGCTCACGCAAGATTATTTCTGTTCCGATTCTAATTCTTCAGCTAAATTTGCTCTTATGAAAACTTGTAATTTCCCTTGTTTTGATCAGAATGTGCATGTTCAAATTAGTACATCCTTGGTAGGGATGCTGAATTCTTTGCTGAATAGTCTGTGATCTGGAAATGATTTTCCTTTGAAAAACACCCAGTATATTTTAAAAACTATTTCTTTGTCATAGCCCTACTTTGCTACTCACTGTTCTTTATATGGAGGCTAATTAAACATTATGCTACTGATCAATGTTGATAGATATAAAGTACTGCAATGTCTTCTGTTTTTATGGATTATGTTAATGACCATCTGCCTATTATTGATAATTTGTTCTTCAATTGGGCTGGGAGGGAGGGAGATTATTTGGTTAACTATAAAAGGGAGCAGTTTGGTTTATGATGCATTTAGCTGTTTGACTCGTTGTCTTTAAGACACCACTGGGGTCAGATTAAAACCTGACATAAATGGGAAATTACAGTAACTGCAATGGGCGTAATTCTACTCCGGTCTAAATTTTAACTAGTAATTGAGTATGGAACTCATATGTTACATCACGAGTGGCGTGAATTCTATAACACTGAAATTGTGTGTTCAAAAGGGCTAATCTGAATGCAGATGCCTGATAATATTTCCTACTAAAGTTGTTTAAAATACCATTAAGTACAAAGATTTGAAAGCTGTGAAACGGTTCAGATTAAGTTACATAGTACAAAAACCTTTAAAAACATCTGTATGTGCAAAGATGAAATCTGATAGTTAAGAAAAACACAGTGTGTTCCAGCAATGACAATAAATGGTCTAAAAGAATTCAGGAGAATTCATGATCCAGGAGATAAAACATAGTTTACTAGAACGGATCCTAGTATATTCAGGTACTCAACATATTCATGTCTATTATCTAGACTAATTCCCCCAACAATGGCTGCATCCTTGGAGCATTTTTATACAAGTCTGAGTATATAGCCCCTCTCCATTATTGTTGCTGTAATTTTTTGCTCTTTTCATTGAGAGCATTCTATAGCAGCAGCAAAGTCTCTTTGTCTGTTTGCTTTTGTCTGATTTTAACTGTGAGGGCAAGTGAGAGCTTGCCCTAACTCACTTTATTGTTAGTTTGTCCTTGGAGGGTAATGCTTCGGTCTGAGTGACAATCAAAGTTTCAATTTCTTATTTGTTAGCCATTGTGAGATTTCTTCCTGTGTGATTTCTTCCTGCTGTCCTTGCGGGGTAAAAGAGCGAGAATTCCCACTCTTCAAGGACCAAAATCAGGTCCCACTGAAGTCACTGGAAATTTTGCATCTGACTTCAATAGGATCAAGTTTTAATCTCACCGTTTATGTCCTTTGGCTTTTCTGTTACGTGCCGTCCTTGGCTGTGTTAGAAGGCTGACTCCATGTGGGAAGGTTATAGGATTGGTGAGTTGGATGGTTGAGGAAAGTTAGCTAGTTGGTTAGTAAGTTAACTTTCCAAAGGGTAGGTTAAACAGTGAGTGGAGTTAAATTAAAAAAAATGTTTTGGAGTAGTAGAAAGTGTTTGTGGTCAAGCAGCCTTTAATAAAAGAAGTTGTGGGTTGTGGAGTTTCTCTCCTAGAAGCCTGGCATCTCTGTTATCATTCTTTTCTTCTGCAACAAGCAGACAGTATCTCATCTTGGCTGCAGCTTGGAGAGGTGGGATATCTCAGATTTCTCCTGAAGGAGGCATTTTGGGAATAAGAATGAAAAATCTTCTTCAGACTATGAAGAAGTGTCTCCCAGATCTCAAGGGGTATCTCAAAATATCACCGGGTCCTGGCTGGATGGTACCATAGACTCTGTCTTTACTTAGCTAGCGTGGCCACCTAGTTAGCAATCCTCTAGCTCAAGCAGAACCAAGAGGTGGGGGAGAGACTGTGTTGACTGACTTTTGATAGTGTTTTCAATACTAGAGCTCGTTAGGGAGGGGGCGAAGAGGGTGTGAATAATTTCCAAGGGACGGATAAAAGCTCAATTGTTTTGTGAAATTTTTGTCTCCTCTTTTGATCAGGTACTGAAATTGGAGAAGTGATCAATGAAATTGTTTTTAATTGTTCACTTTATTAATATAACTTCATAAGCAAAGTTTTATAAATGAAACAACATTCATTCATAAAACCGGTTACCCCAATAACCGGCTAATTGAGTTTCACTTTCAATCTAATTTCTGCTTAAATCGCTGAAACTTACACTGTTTCAACATTGTAACTTCTGCTCACTGTTTGTCATTCATTATACTTGTCCATATTGTAACTCGAACTCCATTTTAACTTGTCCCAAACTCCATTTTAAAATGCTCTCTCCATTTTGTAAAAGCTTGCTGCAACCTTCATTTTTGCAAAACCCTGCTGTAATCTTATTAGTTTAGTTTCGGTGTGTGAATGAGGTATGGATGGATGATGGAATCAACTTCCAGCCCCTGCCTGTTCTGATGAAATAAAATGTAAACACCCAACGGCTGACGATGCAGACAACAGCCCTGACAAAGTAAGAGGAGTCCACCCTCAAAAGAAAAGAACAAAAGTACAATTGAAGAAACATCAAAGCCAGGTCCTAGGCCGAAAGTCATGTCTGCAATTGACGGGTGATCAATCACACCGAACCCAGAGGCAACGTGACACAGCAAGAGCTATCAACTCTGGATTCAAACTAAAGCCTACGAAAAGGATGGGTGAGAGGAAAGACTTTGGAGGGTAACATTCTGCTGCCAACATGGAAAGGCATCGGTGCATGCCCAGCAGAGACCCAGCTCTTCCTTGTGCCCAGCTTTCCTGGCCAGTGAGCCGCCACAAGCTACGAACCCAAACCACGAACTCAAGCTACATTCAGGACTGGTAACTATACAGCAGCTGCAGAACCTGTGTGTGTGTATGAACGAACGTGTGAATGAATGTGAAATTGAATGAAATGTTATAGCTATAACTGACTGCCTACTACGATTCTTTTTGTATTCACAATCAATGTGACATTTTGTCTTATCCCCTGTAATAAGATCCTGCTGGTTTTTATTTAATTGGTATAACAAAATGGTTCAAAAATGAATTTTTGACAATTTGTGGGTAAAAGTTTTGAACAAAAAAGGATGGCAATTTTAATGAAAACTTCATCTAGCTTTTTAAAATCATCTCTGATCAACACCTCAGTGAAGGGAAGGCACTCTGCACCCTTAAACAAAGCAGATATTTGTCTCTCCCTCCTTGAGAAACAGTCTCCCAAGAATTGCCTTAGCAGCTGTATTTTGTGAAACTTCAAACTTTATCCAACTCAGGAGTGGCTTGTTAATTAAAGACACCATCAAAAGTTCCCCTCAGCCCATTAGTGTTGCTGAGATCTTCATTAACATTCTGATGCTGCTTTGCAGGCCCACATGAAAGGTCACATACGTGTTCTACTGTCCCTCTGGAGTGCTACAATATGCAGGGCAACTGCCCCCGTATGGATCCTTCACTGAAGAGCTAATCCTGGGCATTAACAGCCATCCGTTGATCATAGACTTGAGATGCAGATAAATTAATTTCACTCTGCTTTTAAGTGTATTATTATTTTTACCTGAAGTGGAGTAACTCCAGGATGCCACAATGAAATAACCAACACCAATTTTCCTCCTCCTGTTTATTACGTGCTTATATTTTCCATAATAAGTTAACCACCCCAGTTTGCTTATATTCTTTTATCCAAGTCATAGATGTATAAGGTGCGCAAAAAAAAAAGAGCCCTAATATAAGTCACATTATTTCTACTCACATGTATCCTCAGTATGATATCTGAAACAGTTTAGCCACTCAAGTAGCTGTACCCTCACCCCATACGTGTCTCGTTTGTTGTATTTTTTCCTACTTCTGGATGTATGAGTTTCCTCAAACACTCGAAGGCATAGTTGTGTCATTTTCAGTTATGCCTCACATTTGTCTCCAGTGGGTAAAGACAAAAGAATACAATGAGCCAGGATCCCTATGGCTAATAGCAGGTTTATCTCTCAGTGCTCCCATCTACTTCCCTAAGGGTCACTCTACCATTCATAAATCTAACACACTGTAAGTTTTGCGGCAGGAAAAAATCATTCTTAGGACAAGCACTGTGTCCCGTGAGGCTGAACATTTTAATACTCCCCTGAAAATGCGGTTATTCATTTCTGAAAACGGAAGAGGTTCAAGAGGTATCATTTCATCTGTTTATTGCATAAGGATGGTTACTTTGAGAAGAGCTGAGATCTCACATAACAATTTTGTCTTTCAGCACTTGTTGAAGGGGAACTTTTCTGCTGAAAGAATTGTTTTTTAGTTGAACCATTTTACAGATGACCTGCTTTCAGTGTTGTTAAAGTGCAGGTTTCCTTGCAATAAGTCACTTCAGAAGAGCCACTGTGATGCAAAAGGGTTGGCCAAACTTCTTTTGCCTCTAGCTTTATTTTATTTTATTTTTAAGCCAGAATGATAGGGAATGTCACCCACATTTTTATCTCGATCAGAAACTGTAAATGAGTTTAGATACTGTTTTGTATAGCAGCCATGATGGAAGAGGAATTAAATACCTGAGCTAAAGCTGTGAGAAACAACTAATGACTATTTAGTCAGCATTCAGATCTGGAAATACCTGCAGAAATATAATGTTCACATGTGAGCTGGGGCAAAGGTTGACGGTTCTGTCAGAAAGCTGTGTTCTTTATATCAAGAATGATAGTCCTACCGCAAAAGAAAACTCATGACGTTTTCTAAATGTGTGACAGATGAAAACTTGCAATTTTCAAAGAGAACTATCACTATTTTCAGAGCAAAATGATTGCTTGCTGCATATAAAATGTATCTTATTTTTGCAAAATACCTGCAGTGAAAAGGAAATTTTCTTTTTCGAAAATCACAAATGTGCACTATTTCTCTTGTTTTTGCTGACAGTGAGAACTTTGTTTTAAACAGCTCTAATCTGAACATGGAGGGAAAGTGTTTCCTAGTCATGTCTATCCTATATTCTTGAGACACGACCCCATTTTGGGTGGTGCACAGGTATACATCCCCAATAGGAATTCCAGGAGGCAGTGCATCTGTTTTACTATTATTTCCTTCCAGTGCGAGAGCTGTGTGCTCTAAGGATGCTTCTATTATCCCACTACTTTGTCTCTGCTGCAGTAGTCCCTTTTTCGCACCCACCACCCATGGGAAACCCTCGGAGGAGTTCTGTCCACTCCAATGGCTTATTGTCACTCCACTGCCCAGCTGCTTAGCAGGCTTTCTCCATAGAGTTCCAGTCCTTACCAGCTCAAGCAGTAAATGAACCTATTAATAACAAGAAACAAAGGTAAAAAGATGAGTTTTTAAGAGCGGGGCTCAAGAAGATATTTGCAGTGCACAAGTAGTAGTTTTATTGGCCCTGCAAAATCCAGGAACAATGCTGCATATTCATGAGGACCATCAGTTGGCACCTTGTCTAGTAACTATTTCCATATATACAGGCTCTCTTTTAGAGAGCACTCCTGTAACAATTAGATCCCAGAAAGATTTCACCTCTGGGGAGGGTAGCCATACCTTTTAAGTGGGGTTTGGTAGCTGCCCCCTCAGGGGATGCACTGATTTAGGTTGCCACCAGACCAACACACCTTTGCACTCCACTGTTGCAATCTTCCCACCCATGGGTGAATGTTTTATCACCTGTGGCTCTGTCCCTGGGTTAAGCTA
The DNA here is from genome assembly GCF_965140285.1 of Lepidochelys kempii. Taxonomy (NCBI): domain Eukaryota; kingdom Metazoa; phylum Chordata; order Testudines; family Cheloniidae; genus Lepidochelys; species Lepidochelys kempii. The sequence continues at coordinate 95,537,632 of NC_136388.1, read as the reverse complement.
GTGAATTGAGCCCCATGTTTACAGTAAGGTACATGGACAGTTAGAAGAAATCAGAGGCTGGATGAATTGGGTGGAAGTTTTCTCTTTTTTTCTTTTATACAAAAATGCAGCAGATGGGAATAGGAGCCACAAGTACAATGACCATTCACTAATTGCTAAGAGCCAAGTTCTGCCACCTTCAGTTTACTGCTCAATGGGAGAATTTGGTCTGTTATTAAAAGCATCAGTTCACTCAAGCTATGCCAAACTGTAAATGTGCTCTTGAAGGTATTGTACATATTATGGCACAGCTGCAGAACTTCTGCACGTTCTCATGGGGAAAATAAAAAGTCACATTACGCCCAGATGAGTATTTGTTCTGACTTGTGACTGCGGTAGGCTGCAGCTGTCTCCTGGAGCAGTTTGAAGAGTTTAGAAGACAAGACCGGAAACTTTCCTAGTTCTCTGTGCAACTGAGCATCCTAGGGGATTGGTTCAGGCAGTCAAGAAAAAAAAGCCAGAGCTTGCTGAAAGGAATCCACTGGAGGATAGATGGGAAAGAATCACAGAAGGCAGGGAGATTCTGCATGTCAAGATCATTCTTCCAAAAATAATCCATTTTTTGGATACTCATGAAAAAGCAATAAAGATTGAGTAATTGACTCAAAGGCAATCTGTGGTTGGAATGTTTTTTTTTTTTATAAACTGCTCTCTTTCCTGAAAGGGTCCCCAAATGCATTAGTTAACAAATTTCTGGTTGAACAACTGGCACAAGGGTTTAAAAACAGGAAACCGCATGAAACAAATGCTTTAAAAAAAACAGTGGGTCAAGATGATAAACCACAGGCTTTGACACCTGGTATGTGGTAAATCAAACTGTTGACTTTGAGCAGGGATGGTATTTAATAATATAGAGGTACATAGTCACTGCATGGTAACTAGGTTAAGTGACTGTGGGTCTGTCAATGTGGTAGCCTAAACTGCTACAGGGTAGGCATGTAGACCATTGTCCATATCTGCATCCATGCTGGCCCTGTACCTGGCGGTGAGAATCAATACAGCTATCTGGGCATGCCTCCCAGGATTCACAGTGCCACAAGTCACTGAGTCGCTCTATGCTTGCATTCTCAGGGCGTCGAGGCAACTTGTCTGCCCGCTCTGGGGATTGTGGAAGGATATGGTCTAGGCGTGGCCACATCCCCAAATTGATGCAGTGGTGTGCTGTTACCTGCCAAAAGTATAGGTCCTGCTCTCCCTAATAACTGGGACCAACAGCTGCTGGGTTTTATGAAGTCATTTTTTCTTTCAAGTGTCTCTCCAGAGGCTTCCGTCAAATGATATTCCAGAGGCTGCTTTTGGTGTCGAGAAGATGGAGGCAACATCTTGCAGTTACAGACAGAAGCCCAACTACAGAATGGGACCATGGACTGGAGTCATGGACTGAGCTGCTGCTGGTTTGTTCATGGCAGAGCCCGTCCCTCCCCAGGCAGATGGCTGCTTCTGGACGGGGACTATATTATGATGGAACATGGGTTAAGCAGCAGTGGGAGCAGAACTTTTGTGTGAGGAAGGACTACTCCCAGAGTTGTGTGAGGAACTTGTCCTGGCCCTTCAGGTAGAGCGTCCCGATGAGAGCCAATCACGGTTGAAGCATGTTGCTAGCACCTGTGGAAACGGACAGACTCAGGTTATTACAGGTCTGTTCTGTGCTTGCAAATCTGGGGTTGGCACAGTGGCCATGGAGGTTGGCAAGCCAGTCAATGCTGTTGACCCCCAGGGCTATAAAATCTGGAACTATTCCAGAAATAGTTGCTGGGTTTGAACAGATGGGGTTCCTGAGCTATGCAGGTGTGATTGATGGCACACATATACCTGCCATTTGAAGCAAGCGAGTACATTAACAGGAAAGGATTCTACTCCATTACGTAGGCCTTTGTGGACCATTATGGCATATTCATGGCCACCTCCATCGGATGCATTGGCAGGATGCCTGGTGCGAGGGTGTTCTGAAGCTGTGCCCTGTTTCAATGTGGACAAGCTAGAACTCTGTCCCTGACCTCCCCAACACAGCCATCAATGGGCTGTCCGTGCCAACTGTGATTTTAGGTGACCCTTCATCATACCAATGACTCCTATGCCCATCTCTCCCAGCTGAGATGGGCTGTCCTCCCTTGTTACTTCGGTGTGGGGCCCTTCCACCCCACTGTGCTCTTCCTGGAAGGAAAAGATCCTGTGATTCAGGGTGGAGGATGAGAACCTTCCTCCCCTCACCCCTTTGGGCTGGCTGACCAGGGAGCACTGGGGCCACATCCTCAGATGTCCAAGTTCCAAATGCGCACTTGCCCTGGCTCTGCAGATGAATCCATGCTAAGAGGGGACTGCAGGCTCGGGGGCAGCTCAGAACATAGTCCAGTTCATCGTAAAACCGACAGCTTGTCAGAGCAGCATCGGATTTTGAGTTCTTATCCTTAGTCATGAAACTAAGTTACTAATAGCCCTGGCTTGAGCCTGGCCTGGTGATGACAGGTGCTATGCAGGTTTCCTCCTCCAGCTCTGTCAATACAACTCAGCGTGATCTTCAACTCTACACTCTAGCTATGTTTTTAATAACAAAATGACCTGAATAGTATAAAATAGGCAAAGCATGAGTAGCAACGTTCGGTGAAACTTTTACTGTGTATTGTCCTGAGGGCAGCTCTGTGTTGGTGCTGTAGTTTGTCTTAGCTGCTCTTTAAGGGACAGTATGATCCGAGTTACACTAGTGTACATCTGAAGTAAATCCCCTGGAGTAAATCTAGCCTTACCTAAGAGAACTTTAAAAAGTGGTCCTCAGTTCTTTGTTGATGTAGCTTCTAGACTGCTTGATGAGGACCCACTGATGCTGTTTTAGAGCCACTCACTGAAAAAGGCACATGTGCATTGTATAATCACCGCCCTGGCATGGGGCCTTCATTGAAGAGCTACTCTGTTCATTCAAGAGCTGGGAATGGTGCATAAATGTAGAATGGATGAAGTTGGATTAATTTTCCACTGCTTTTATTGCCATAATTTTGAATGGAATGCTTCCTCATATGCCTTAGCTGAAAGATCAACAGTGAATTCCCTCTGCTTTATTGCTTGTATGTATGCTCACATTTTGTTTGATCAACAAATTGCATCAATTCCATTCCAGGTCTTCTCTTTAAAAAAAGATGGTCAGTTGAGTTCAATGAGTTGGCAATCTTTGATGGGCAGAAATAGAAAGTGCGATGAGATCATCAAACTGTTACTTTCCAAATCTACAGCGGAGGAGGGCTAGTGCAATAAACCTCTGATCCACACTCCCCCCATGCATACGGAGCTTTCCCTTTGAAATATCTTCATTAGATCAAATACCATTCAACACCAACACGACTGTATAAATCTTAAGGCGGGGGAGTGAAACAACAGGGAAAATGTTAGGCAGACTGAATGCAATTACCTAAACTGGAATTTGGCCAGGACATTGGGGTTAAAAATGTCCTGGGATCTTAAATGGCCAGAAGTAGTTAGGGTCTTGGTTTATGTCACATGTAAATGATGATGGGTCTAGTAGTACCATGCTCCCTAGCATGACGCTGGGGCACTGGTTCAGAGGTGACTGAGAGCGAAGTGTGACACCAATAGTATAGTTTTTTTCCCACCGAATGCATCTGATGAAGTGGGCTGTAGCTCACGAAAGCTTATGCTCAAATAAATTGGTTAGTCTCTAAGGTGCCACAAGTCCTCCTGTTCTTTTTACCTATAGTATAATCAGCACCATGAACTGGAAGTTTGTGACTCAAGAAGTGGCTTGTGACCAAAGGTGAAAATGAGAAACTCCTCTTGTGGTAGGTTTATCCAGTGCTAGCTGAAATGGGTAGTTCAATGTGAAATGCAGAATCTCTAGTGGCTAGAGTGGGAGACTGGGATTCAGGAGGACATCTGAGTCTTGCTGCTACACTGTTGAGTCCTGGGCAATACACTTCGATTCAGTGCCTCAGTTTACCTATCTGTTAAATAGGGATAATTACACGTACCTATCTCACGGGGGCGTTGCAATGCTTAATTCTTTGCAAAGTGCTTTGAGATCCTTGAATGCTCTAACATTCGAAGTACAGTATTGTTCAAAATCCCTGGTCTTTTACAATCAAAGAGACATTGTCTGCACCAGTCATGTTATATTAGTGTCCCAATAGGAGAGATACAGTATGATTATATACAGGAAAGAGATCTCCACTTTCAGGAAGGAAACAATATAGTGTGAATGTTGCACTGTTTTGGTTTTCTCCCTTTGGTTGCTTGAATGCCAACTATGGTGTCACAATGGGATTTGAATCTCGCCCACCGTATGGCTTGCCTATGAATAAGTCAGCAACCCCCTATGTTGCATCAATTTCCAAAGTGATGCATAAGATGGTTTAAGTTAGACCCTTCCCTCTCCCACTCCACTCCCTCACACTTACCAATGCCCCAGTCCTGTGATTGACACCACCTGGATGCAGCGTCCTAACCATGCAGCCTCAACTGTGTTTCATTAGCAATAAGTGACGAGGCAGGCAATTAACCTTGCTGAGAGGCTAAAGTTCTAGAATTAGTCTGTTAGAAGCCTTGCCCCCAAATGCCCTTCTGTGGCACTGGTGACATGCCAAACTGGGTTGCTTCTGAAACCTGACCCTCTTTCTCCAGTTCCACTGATTATACTGTGGATTGCAGGCACCTAGACTGTCTTAGACGTCCATATATTCCTTCTGCTGATGCATCAGGGACTCTAAATTGGTGTAAGGGAAGTTTATTTTATCACCTCATGCCTTGCTCTGAATTGAGCTCACTGAAGCTGAAAGGCCTGTAGTTTCATGACGAGCAACCTGCTTCTGTTGGTCATTAGTAGAGGTTGTCCAATCCGCAATCCATTTTATGCTGTATACACTTCCAACAATGCTGCAGTGGGAATTATTAAAATAAGGTAAACCTTTATACTTCAATGAGCTGTCTCTCATATTCTAGCCAAGGAAAAAAGTTTGTTTTCTTTCATCTGGTTCCTTGAGATAACAGGTCTCAGCCCAGCACAAATAACGTGTATGTTTTGTCTCCGTGCTGTCTGTCAAGTGGTTTTGGTGGATGTTACTGTGCTGAAAGCTACTCAGACTTGATTAATTAAAGTTAACCATAAAGCAAACTTTAGTTTTTTACCTCTGATTCATCCATTCTATTTTCTCTACTAGCTTGGGGAACCTACTGCTGGCAGGTTATGATTTATTGTGGTCTCTTCTAAATGCTGATAATGATGTCCAAAATAACATTGCATCTTATCTGATTCTGGTACTTTTCTCACTGTAATGGCTTTCTTGTCCGAATATCTGTAAAGAGCTCTTTCTCATCACATACCAATTCCTGCCACTTTGTAAACCTAATTGAATCTATTACATGCACGATTAGTACTACATTCACTGAATGACTTCAGCGCTTTGTTTGCTCATAATAGACCAATGTTGTGCTTTCTTGTCTGTTCTTTGGGCTTTCAATAAACCTTTAATTGTGTAGAAAATGGGGCTTGTGTGGGCCTCAAATTTTAACTAACTTTGAAACACTTTTTTGGGTGATTTAATGATTACCTTTTAGTGTCATGAGGTTAAAATAAAAAGCAGCGTTGTTGTTTTTTAAGAGAATGTAATCAAGAGGAAAGAATTTAGCAATAAGAGAATTCCACCTCTGTTATCTACACAACCTGGAAGTTTTACCTGGAAACAACCACATCTTAGCAACATATGTAATAGTTCCTTAGTATTCCTTGCCTTGATTGTTAAACCAAGATGATCCTTACAGGAGAACTGCTCATCAGATACAAATCAGATGTAAAGAGGTCACACAGTCTCTGCAGAGTTTCTCCCATTATCAGCCCCTTGTGTGCGAGTATCAGATGGCAAGGTTTGTTCCAAAGAATAGATCAGAGCAGCAGAGGGAGATGAGAAAACTGGAGCTGTCCCAGGAGCTGAGCGGCCTTGAGAAGTCCAGGAAACAGAGAGAATAGCAAGTAGGAGGAAGCTGGGGAATGGGATTGGGGGACGGCTGGCATGGGATGAGGGAGCTATAGAGGTGACTATAGGAGCTAAGAGTCGCTCTAAGCAGGATGAATGCATTGAAAAGTTTATCAGAATATCACAAAGATGAAGAAAATGAAAGGAAAGAGAGGCCCAGAGCAAGCAGGATTGGAGTGATCAGATTGGCTTGGGAATATTTCCAAGCCAGAATTAAGCAGCATTTCAAGATGAGTCGAGAAGCTGAGAGAGATTCAGACTGTCCCAAGAGGAGGCAGCAGAATGGAGTGGGGTGATTCAGATTCCTGGGGCTGAGAGTGGAAAGAAGAGTGAGCAGAGAACCTAAGAAAGTGGCACAGGACAGGCAAAAGGGCTGCAAGTGTAATATGATGTCTTAGGGTGGGAGAAGTGGCCTCTGGTCAAGTGAGAACCCTCATGTAAAGCACCAGCCTTAAATGGAACCTGCCCTTATGTAAAGTTCTGCAATGGCTAGATGAGCGTGTCTGTCACTTGGATTTTCTAGAAGGGAGTGGACCACAGCTGCCAAAGTGCGGTAAGAATGCCTGGTTTCAAGAGATCTTGAGCGCTGAAAAGTCACTCGGTATCCAACTGTGTGGATGGGTAGGGGATCACTTTTGTAAAAATCCCTTCTCAAACTTTCTACTCCATGTCCAAGGCACACTTCTTCTGCCTTGCCTTATCTGGAATAAACAAAGAGCAACGTGTCTGTTAAAACAAAACCCTACACACCCTGCTCAATTCTCCCCATTGGAGAGGGTAAGGGAAAGAATGAACCACAGGTGACAGATGCTGGTCAATGTTTCCTCTAATTTTTTCCATTCATGTGCGGAATAAATTTTGTTACATGCACCGAGGTAATGTGCGCCACCAGTAGAAACAAAAAAACAAGATCTAATATATATATATTTAAAAGTTACTATAGGGATAATTACTCCAGCCAGGACAGGTTAGGCACTTGAGAACTCACTACTCAAAAGAATTAAAGTTAAGTGTAAGAGAGAAATAAACATTATGAAATGCATAGATGAGTCAAAACACTAAACACACTTGGAAAGAATAAAATTACAGAGAATATATGTGCGTTTCAGGAAGTACCAAGAAGTAACAAAAACAACAATAATACAAGTATGTGTTGGGAGGTGAGTGTGAAAGACTGTGTGTGAGAGACACACAGATTGTGTGTGTGGTGGGAAGTTTCTGAGAGATGCTCTGCGCTGTCTCTTTAAGGCACTCACTCACCGCTCGGAAGGCTCATTCAGACCTCAGACCACAGCAGCTCTCCTGCTCGAGCCTTGATCCCTTTCTCCCCTTCCCCTGCTCTGCAGAGACAGGGTACGGGGGAGGGAGACACCTTGACATCAGCGTCTCCCTTCAATCCCCGCCCATCACTCTGCACAGCCAGCAGGAGGGTCCTGGGAGCAGCTGGCCAGAGGCTTCAAGGCACAGGGCGGTGAGGAAAGGGGTACCTGAACATTCGCTCTTCGTACCTGAACATTCGTATGTGGCTCTGCTAATTAAGTGCATGGCACTTGAATCATTCCTGGGTAGCAGCCCGACTGCGCAGCTTAGAAAGGAGCACAGATGCTAGTCACGTTATTGAATGTGGTACAGTGATGAGGGCGGAATAAGAACCTACATAGAAAACTAGACTATTTTCAAAACCTGTTATATCCCAGCCCCACCAGTTGGCAAAATCATGTTATGTGCTCGTGCAAGCTGGCACAGACAGTGAAACGGAGTTACCTGAAACAATTCAAGAGCCAGTCTCCAAACCATTACAAGGGATTTTTGTAGTATAGAGGAGGCCACGGTACTTGGAGATGCTAGATAAACAACTGCACTTGTGGAGATTTGTGTGAAAGGGAACTTGTATTCCAAATCTCTTAACATTCATCCATTCCTGGATATTTGCAAACAACAGCAGCATGTGTTATTTTGGGTTGACACTTTCTCTTTGGTTTTAGTGGGAGGTTTTTGTTTTTGTTTGTTTTTTTGCAAGTGTATGCTGATGTAGAGAGAATAATCGTTGTAAAGCGTTACAGGTGGAGAATAACAATAGCGTGAGGGGGACAATGGATCAATGGGGAATGGAAAGCTGAAGAAACACAGGTGGAACCCAGGATAGCAGAAAGAAAACAGGAGGAGCATAAATGAAGTCCAGTTATTCATGATAGCAGAATTTTTGGAAGCCTTCTTAATTCACCACTAACTTTGCACGGGGGGAACATACGAGGGGACAACAGACTGGGGTTACGTAGGGGAAAAGAGAGAGGGGGAGAGGTGACAATGTCAGAGAGGGGAAGAATGGCCTTGTACAGAGGGGACAAAATGCTGTTTAGTGAGCTCACACAACCAAGGTGAGCGCTAAAGGGGTTCGTATGGAACTGGGAATTGAGGAGAGGTTATACCAATGTTGTGCTTGCTGTGGCTAACTGTAATTTAAATCAAAGGAGTGGAGTGAAGACAGAACAGCAGATTAAGTTGAGTCTAAAGCAGACTGCAAAGAGTTACAAAGGGATCTCGCAAAACTGGGTGACTGGGCAACAAAATGGCAGATGAAATTCAATGTTGATAAATGCAAATTAATGCACATTGGAAAACATAATCCCAACTATACACACAAAATGATGGGGTCTAAATTAGCTGTTACCACTCAAGAAAGAGATCTTGGAGTCATTGTGGATAGTTCTCTGAAAACATTCACTCAGTGTGCAGCGGCAGTCAAAAAAGCGAACAGAATGTTGGGCATCATTAAGAAAGGGATACATAATAAGACAGAAAATATCATATTGCCTCTATATAAATCCATGTTACGCCCACATCTTGAATACTGCCTGCAGATGTGATCACCCCATCTCAAAAAAGATATATTGAAATTGGAAAAGGTTCAGAAAAGGGCAACAAAAATTATTAGGGATATGGAACAGCTGCCATAGGAGGAGAGATTAAGACTGGGACTTCTCATCTTGGAAAAGAGATGACTAATGGAGGATATGATAGAGGTCTATAAAATCATGATCCATGTGGAGAAAGTAAATAAGGAAGTGTTATTTACTCCTCATAACACAAGCACTTGGGGTCACCAAATGAAATTAATAGGCAGCAGATTTAAAAAAATCAAAAGGAAGTATTTCTTCACACAATGCACAGTCAACCTGTGGAACTCCTTGCCAGAGGATGTTGTGAAGGCCAAGACTATAACAGGGTTCAAAAAAGAACTAGATAAATTCATGGAGGATAGGTCCATCAATGGCTATTAGCCTGAATGGGCAGAGATGCTGTCCCTAGCCTCTGTTTGCCAGAAGCTGGGAATGGGCGACAAGGGATGGATCACTGGATGATTATCCTCTTCTGTTCATTCTTTCTGGGGCACCTGGCATTGGCCAAATCAGAAGACAGGATACTGGGCTAGATGGATCTTTGGTCTGACCCAGTATGGCCATTCTTATGAGAACATGGGGATGGGGGAAGGCAAAGGGCTGGCATAGGAGGAGGAACCAGGGGAGCAGCCTACATGAACAGATGAGCCAGGAGAATGTTTCAGTTACATTATGTCAAGGGAACTGTGCTTTATAAAGTTCATGGACTCTCACTGGTTTCAAGGGGAGCTTGCATGTTGTGCTGAGCCTATGTTCAGAGTGGTTTGCAGAAGCCAGGGGATGTGAAAGAGAAGACTAGGGTGGCACAGGGGAGTTGAGGAAGGATGATTGTGGAGCTCAACTGAGAGAAGATCAAAGCAGCTACTGAAACAGAGAAATTCTGCAAATTGCGTCTGGGAGTCCCACTGGGATTTCAGCCTGGTTGGTGGAGTGCCCCGGCACAGTGGCTTGTTTGGCAGAGATCTTCTGGGCAGAGGCATGTCACAGTCACCTGGGGTTTCCCGTGATCCCTCCAGGAGTAGAGGTTGCCCTGAGGCAATTGCAGTTTCAGAGCTCAAGTGTTGGCAGAAGGGCTGTTATTCTTCAATGTCCAGTACCAGTGGCTATGTTTTAAAGAGCCACACTCCAACAGGAAGAGAGCAGCATAAATGTTAGCTGATGTCAGGCAAGTGTGAGCTATGCAGCCTGCTCCTTTCTCTGGGAGATGATCACTTTTTTAATATCCGGAAAATATATAAAATATGTATTAAAATAGTATTTAAAATGAATGAGGGCATCTAAGTAAGCCGCCGTTGGAGATCATAATGATCTGCAGGCAATCTTCCTCCCCTCTCTCCACAGGCCAGCGCGAGTCTGCATTAGGTGTTGCCATATTTAATTGCTTTCCACTGCACAGAATTGTAGTCTGCAGACTTATCAGATACTCAAGGTCACCCTCACTGAGTTACACTGTCCTAAATCCTGGGCTCAGTTGACACAGCTATCTGGGCCTTGCTAACCATGCACAACTGTGAAAACCAGGATGACTCCTAGGAACAGCCAGCATTCTGGTTCCCTCTCTCCCTCCAGCCCTAGAGTTGCAGTAACTCTCTTGCAGCACAAGGGGGAGATGGGGTGGCGCGACGGCGGGGAAGGGTTGGACAGGGCATTGTGGGGCAGCCTCCGGCAGATGTAGTGCATACAGGCTTTATAGATGTGGAGTGACCATGAATATAAATACAAATGTGCGGCCTTGTCTCCTTGAGCATCTTGGTGCAACGAGCAGATGGCAGTGAAATACGCTTTGCAACAGCCCTCTGAGGGAGATACATTTTATTACCTCTGTGACAGGCCCTTTACATGAAATTAGGGCCAGCACTCCTGTTCTACTTCAGGTGCACTCTGGTTTGGTGTAACGAGGAGGGCAGAGCTGCACCAGGAGTTATAAATGAGAGACAGCCCACAGGCCAGAGAGAATTCTGGATCCAGAGTCTGGAAAGAGCAGAGCAGGGCTGGGCACTTCACGGGGGGGGGGGGCATGCCCATGAAGGAGGGACTGGTGAGTTCCCTACTGAACAGTGAAAGGAGAACGCATTTGTGGGGATCAGCTACAAATTTCCCCAGGCCAGAGTGTCAGTACCAGAGAGAGCTGAGGGCTGAGAGAAATAAAGGGAGATGCCTGTGGGCTATCTGAGCAGGAAGGCTGGAGGGCCTAAGAGTGCTGAAGGCTGGGGAATCATGGAGGGCTGAGCTTGCTGATGTCTCTGGTGAGGGCTAGAATCAGATCTGCGGAGGAGTACTGAATTATGGGAGACACCAGCGCTGTATCAGAGAGCTGGGCTGTGGTGAGAGATGATGGAGCTGCACTGGGTGTGTTGATGGTCTGTTGGGACTTGAAAGAGAGAAAATGCTGTTTGGATTGTGCTGGGGAATTGGGATTATGATGGTGGGAACTTTTATGATAAATATGACCCTCAAAATGCTATTGATACGCTGAAAGCCAGAATGGGGTGACTGGGGACTCTGGAAGAAAGGGAAACTGAGGCAGATGCACTCGTGCTGTGGCCGGCTGCAGGAGGGAAAAACCCAGGCAGGGCTGCCTTCTCACAGTCTCCTCTTTTAGAGATGGGGAAGTGATTTGTGGAGAAGGAGATTGTTGGCTAAATGGTGCAAGAGAGAATGGATGGAAGGGTGCAGGGATTCCCTGCCTCTAGGGGCTGCAATCTCCCCTGGAGTTGTTTGATGCATATAAGGGCACTGGGTATTCCTCATTAGGGGGCGCAGATGGCTCTCGTGCATGAACTGGTCCTGAGGCCATACTGCCACCTTTTCCTGTCCCTCCTCGTGTAACTTTCTTGCCAGACGGAGCAAGGAGAGATGGCAGAGCAATCCCCTCACAGTCTGCTGCTGTTACAATTCTTAGATGGGAGAGGGGGTGTCTCACTCCCCCTGCCAAAACCCTGATCAAGGACTGATCACAAATTGACCCCAGGTGATTTGCCCATGGTTAGACAGCAAGTCTGCAACAGAGCTAGGTGTGATGCCTGAATCTGAGGATTTTCTGGACAAAAATCAGGATATGCTTCTACGGGCACAAAGCTCTAAAGATTTAGAGCAGGTTGCACAGCGGAGCCAAGAGGCCAGTGAAGAAGCTTGGCAACATGTGACCTCCAGAAGAAGAAGGGGGAATGTCCGGGTTCCAGCAACGCGGACACAGGTAACTAACCGCTTTCATGTTCTCTCCACAGGTACCATTGCGGAGAGTGGACCAGATGATATGTCTGGGAGGAGAAAGCAGAAGGAGACTCCGCTGGTTGGAAGGCATGAGTGCACTGTCCTGAGGCTGGGGGTTCCACGACCACCACTCCCAAGAGAAGGAGGCGGGTGGTGGTGGTCGGGGACACTCTCCTCTGGGGGACTGAGTCATCTATCTGCCGCCCTGACCGGGAAAACCGAGAAGTCTGCTGCTTGCCAGGGGCTAAGATTCGCAATGTGACGGAGAGACTGCAGAGACTCATCAAGCCCTCAGATCACTACCACTTCCTGCTTCTTCACATGGGCACCAATGATACTGCCAAGAATGACCTTGAGCAGATCACTGCGGACTACGTGGCTCTGGGAAGGAGGATAAAGGAGTTTGAGGCGCAAGTGGTGTTCTCGTCCATCCTCCCCGTGGAAGGAAAAGGCCTGGGTAGGGACCGTCGAATCATGGAAGTCAACGAATGGCTACGCAGGTGGTGTTGGAGAGAAGGCTTTGGATTCTTTGACCATGGGATGGTGTTCCATGAAGGAGGAGTGCTGGGCAGAGACGGGCTCCACCTTACGAAGAGAGGGAAGAGCATCTTTGAGAGCAGACTGGCTAACCTAGTGAGGAGGGCTTTAAACTAGGTTCACAGGGGGAAGGAGAGCAAAGCCCTGAGGTAAGTGGGAAAGCGGGATACCGGGAGGAAGCACAGGCAGGAACGTCTGTGAGGGAGGGCTCCTGCCTCATACTGAGAATGAGGGGCGATCAGCAGGTTATCTCAAGTGCTTATATACAAATGCACAAAGCCTTGGAAACAAGCAGGGAGAACTGGAGGTCCTGGTGATGTCAAGGAATTATAACGTGATTGGAATAACAGAGACTTGGTGGGATAACTCACATGACTGGAGTACTGTCATGGATGGTTATAAACTGTTCAGGAAGGACAGGCAGGGCAGAAAAGGTGGGGGAGAAGCACTGTATGGAAGGGAGCAGTATGACTGCTCAGAGCTCCGGTACGAAACTGCAGAAAAACCTGAGTGTCTCTGGATTAAGTTTAGAAGTGTGAGCAACGAAAGTGATATAGTGGTGGGAGTCTGCTATAGACCACCGGACCAGGGGGATGAGGTGGATGAGGCTTTCTTCCGGCAACTCGCAGAAGCTACTAGATCGCACGCCCTGGTTCTCATGGGTGACTTTAATTTTCCTGATATCTGCTGGGAGAGCAATACAGCGGTGCATAGACAATCCAGAAAGTTTTTGGAAAAGGTAGGGGACAATTTCCTGGTGCAAGTGCTAGAGGAGCCAACTAGGGGGGGAGTTTTTCTTGACCTGCTGCTCACAAACCGGGAAGAATTAGTGGGGGAAGCAAAAGTGGATGGGAATCTGGGAGGCAGTGACCATGAGTTGGTTGAGTTCAGGATCCTGACACAGGGAAGAAAGGTAAGCAGCAGGATACGGACCTTGGACTTCAGGAAAGCAGACTTCGACTCCCTCAGGGAACGGATGGGCAGGATCCCCTGGGGGACTAACATGAAGGGGAAAGGAGTCCAGGAGAGCTGGCTGTATTTCAAGGAATCCCTGTTGAGGTTACAGGGACAAACCATCCCGATGTGTCGAAAGAATAGTAAATATGGCAGGCGACCAGCTTGGCTTAACGGTGAAATCCTAGCGGATCTTCAACATAAAAAAGAAGCTTACAAGAAGTGGAAGGTTGGACATATGACCAGGGAAGAGTATAAAAATATTGCTCGGGCATGTAGGAATGAAATCAGGAGGGCCAAATCTCACCTGGAGCTGCAGCTAGCGAGAGATGTCAAGAGTAACAAGAAGGGTTTCTTCAGGTATGTTGGCAACAAGAAGAAAGCCAAGGAAAGTGTGGGCCCCTTACTGAATGAGGGAGGCAACTTAGTGACAGAGGATGTGGAAAAAACTAATGTACTCAATGCTTTTTTTGCCTCTGTCTTCACTAACAAGGTCAGCTCCCAGACTGCTGCACTGGGCAGCACAGCATGGGGAGTAGATGGCCAGACCTCTGTGGAGAAAGAGGTGGTTAGGGACTATTTAGAAAAGCTGGACGTGCACAAGTCCATGGGGCCGGACGCGTTGCATCCGAGAGTGCTAAAGGAATTGGCGGCTGTGATTGCAGAGCCATTGGCCATTATCTTTGAAAACTAGTGGCGAACGGGGGAAGTCCCAGATGACTGGAAAAAGGTTAATGTAGTGCCAATCTTTAAAAAAAGGGAAGAAGGAGGATCCTGGGAACTACAGACCAGTCAGCCTCACCTCAGTCCTCGGAAAAATCATGGAGCAGGTCCTCAAGGAATCAATCCTGAAGCACTTACATGGGAGGAAAGTGATCAGGAACAGTCAGCATGGATTCACCAAGAAAAGGTCATGCCTGACTAATCTAATCGCCTTCTATGATGAGATTACTGGTTCTGTGGATGAAGGAAAAGCAGTGGATGTGTTGTTTCTTGACTTTAGCAAAGCTTTTTTACACGGTCTCCCACAGTATTCTTGTCAGCAAGTTAAAAAAGTATGGGCTGGATGAATGTACTATAAGGTGGGTAGAAAGTTGGCTAGATTGTCGGGCTCAACGGGTAGTGATCAATGGCTCCATGTCTAGTTGGCAGCCGGTGTCAAGTGGAGTGCCCCAGGGGTTGGTCCTGGGGCCGGTTTTGTTTAATATCTTCATAAATGATCTGGAGGATGGTGTGGATTGCACTCTCAGCAAATTTGTGGATGATACTAAACTACGAGAAGTGGTAGATACGCTGGAGGGCAGGGATAGGATAGAGGGACCTAGACAAATTGGAGGATTGGGTCAAAAGAAATCTGATGAGGTTCAGTAAGGATAAGTGCAGGGTCCTGCACTTAGGACGGAAGAACCCAATGCACTGCTACAGACTAGGGACCGAATGGCTAGGCAGCAGTTCTGCGGAAAAGGACCTAGGGGTGACAGTGGACGAGAAGCTGGATATGAGTCAACAGTGTGCCCTTGTTGCCAGGAAGGCCAATGGCATTTTGGGATGTATAAGTAGGGGCATAGCGAGCAGATCGAGGGACGTGATCGTCCCCCTCTATTCGACATTGGTGAGGCCTCATCTGGAGTACTGTGTCCAGTTTTGGGCCCCACACTACAAGAAGGTTGTGGATAAATTGGAGAGAGTCCAGCAAAGGGCAACAAAAATGATTAGGGGTCTGGAACACATGAGTTATGAGGAGAGGCTGAGGGAACTGGGATTGTTTAGTCTACAGAAGAGAAGAATGAGGAGGGATTTGATAGCTGCTTTCAACTACCTGAGAGGTGGTTCCAGAGAGGATGGTTCTAGACTATTCTCAGTGGTAGAAGAGGACAGGACAAGGAGTAATGGTCTCAAGTTTCAGTGGGGGAGGTTTAGGTTGGATATTAGGAAAAAAAATTTCAGTAGGAGGGTGGTGAAACACTGGAATGCGTTACCTAGGGAGGTGGTAGAATCTCCTTCCTTAGAAGTTTTTAAGGTCAGGCTTGACAAAGCCCTGGCTGGGATGATTTAATTGGGGATTGGTGCTGCTCTGAGCAGGGGTTGGACTAGATGACCTCCTGAGGTCCCTTCCAACCCTGATATTCTATGATTCTATGCTGAAGTCTCTGCTTTTTCCTTAAATTTAGGGCCTGATCAAGTCACTGAAGGGTGGGATCCATGAATACACAGGCACCTGAACCCAGATTTAGGAGCCTAAACCCCCTACTGCGATCCATAAAACTTCTGCCAAACCCTGTAGGCACCTAAACTCATTGGCACCTAAGTTTCCTCCCCCATCCCCCCAAAGTTTCCAAGGCCCTATGTTTCTGCTTCTGGGCATGCACATTGCTGCCTCTTTCTAGTTGCCTATCTGCTGCCCAAGCCCAGAGGGGTTCACGAACCAGGGGAAGAAAGGCCTAAGCCAGATATGGGGATTCAGTAGTCACTCTCTGAGTGTTCCTATCTCATGACTTTTAACCCAGTGGTTAGTGCACTTGCCTGGGCTGTGGGCAGCTCGGGTTCAATTCCTCCCTCTATGGTAGAAAAGGAGACAGGATTTGAACAAGGGTCTCCCATCCCTCAGGAGAGGGCCCCAATCATGAGCTGTGGGGTATTATGTAAGGCTCTCTCAGTTTTGTCTGTTGAGGCTGTTCCACTGTGGATAAATAGAGTGATTGGAGCAGGGGGACTTGAGCTAGGGTCTCTACCCTCCAGATGGGTGCCTACTCACTGGAATATTGAGTCATTTTCCTCCCCGTGTTCACTCAAGTCCCTCTCAAGTCCAATCGCTCCCTTTATTTATTCACAGTGGAGTAGCTTCAGCAAGACAGATTGAGGGAGTCCCACTTCAGAATATCCCAGAATAGCTCAGTGGTTAGAGCACTTTCCTGAGAGGTGGAAGACCCCAGTTCCAATTCTTTCTCCTCTTCTGCTAGGAAAGGGGGAATTGGACTTGGGTCTCCCACATCCCAGGTGAGTGTGCTAACCCTGGGGCTAAAAGGTATAAGATGGGCACCTGCCTCGTCCAGCCATTTTTGGGGAGTGAGGCAGGTGCGTAGCTTGTTCCCACAAGAAACAACAGAGGCACCTAAGCCAGTAGAGGGGTTCCTGTTGTGTATCGCTAGGAGAACTAGGTGCCTCTCTGCAGCCTGGTCTTAGGGGTGTCTAGCTATGAGAAAGGGGTGGGGCTTAGCACATCAGCATTTCCCATTGGCTAGCTTAGGCGGGGAGCCACCGAGCATGCTGGCTTTTGTGGATCACATTCTAAAGTTCCTTTTTCTCCCCATTCATTGAACAGAGAGCCGAGGTGCCCAGCTTGGCTTTGTCAGTCTCAGTGTTGTTTCCGGGATATTTTTTTTCTAGGCTTTTAAAAGGTAGGTGTTACAACACTGAGCATCACAGCACCTCAGCACCTTTGTGAATTCCATCATGAGAGTCTTTCCATTGACTTTAATGGGCATCGGATCAGGCTTCTAGTGAACAGTAATTGTTTCCTAATTCCATTTCTCCAAGCTCTGCCAGTGGGTTTCCTTGCTTTGTTCCTTTGTTCCAAGCAATCTGTCACTGAAATATAAGGACCAGCTCTATCAAGGAGATTATATAAACTTGTAGATGCTCTAGGCTAAAGAGATGCCATCCAGTAGACAGATTCTAGAAGAGCAGCTTAGGAAAAAGCAGTGATGATGCAATTTAAAGTGACAATGTTGTTGGCTGTTTGGGGCAGGAACTGTCATTTATTATATGGTTGTACAGCATCTAGCACAATGGGGCTCTCACTTGGTTGGCTTCATACATAATCATTTGAATTTACATTGTATTGTTATTTAGCAGCTGATACTGAAATCTGTTTGATGCCCCCCATATGAGTGGAGTCAACTGGTTCCTCAGAATAAAGATGTACTTGGGAGATTGGTTTTCTATTCTATAACATAAGTGTATTGTATGCATTTAACAACACTTCAAATCAAATCAATTCATTAATATTGGAATGAAGTTTTAAGGATATTCAGAAAGAGAGACCATGGAAAGAAAATTTTTAAATAGGGGCTGTATTAGAATACAAATAAAGATTTGTTCCTAAGTTTCTAAGTCACTGCATTAAAACAACATGGGTGCAGAAACCTTACTACTGACACACTTTTAGAATCCGAGTTGGCTCTGCCCGTAGGGTAGTAATTGCTTTTTAAATAATCTCATCTATTTTTGCATTTTTTAACATTTCATAGTTTTGTTTATCTCCTAGCCCTCTCTGCTCAGATTACAAAATTGAAAAATCCTAATTTATTTTGGTTTATTGAAGTTCAAAGTGCTAAGGATGTGTATATATAGCGCCATGTTTTTTAAATAGTTGTGTTTAAAAACAACAACAAAAACCCCTCCATGATCCTATGTGTATAGCTATCAAGGAGTACACATTTCTTTGAAGTTTAGAATACTGTTTAATATACAGTATGGACATGTTCAGCAAACAAAGATTTTGCATATATAATCTTTTCAGGGGGTTGATTCTGCATTCTCCAGAGCTATGCCGGAGTGTAGAGCGAATGCTGAATCTGGCCTCTGATGGGAAACATTTCATGCTTTCTTGAACTTGTGCATTTTGTTGAACTGGTTGGCCTCTGTCATTAAGTTCTACCAATCGGATCCCCATCACTGTAATAGCTGAACTCCGCCTAAATACATAAATGACAGTAGTTATCTCTCTCTTCCTTCCAAACTTGTTTAACTGTGACCTTAAGTGAGCGTTAAATAAATGTTAAGTATCAATGTTCTATCCAGCCCCATTATAGATGTCATTGGTAGTGAAAGCCATAGTTGTGGTTATATTCGCCTTTCTGTGTTAAACCCTTGTTTCTGTTTGCTTTCACAAGGTGCTCTTCTTTGGAGTGAACCTTTCTATGCTGGCCTCAGTGAAGAGGTATGAGGTGCAGAGAGCAGGAAACCTGGGAGCAGCCCTGCCAATGGAGCAATCTCATGGTAGGGTTCATGGAAAGTGTGTACAATTCATCTGAAGTGGCGTGGAGTGCGAGGATGGTTGGGAGGAACTTGGCTAGCTGATAGGGTTAGAAAATATATATAATTTCCCCTGCCCTCCCAGTAAGCCTTTGTGCAGTGGTAATGTGGACCCCAATCCTGCAAGATGATCTGCATGTGGGGCTTGCATGGATTGTGGTAGGGAATTGTCCAAGTGTGAGGACTGGGTTACCAGGGGCTTCCAGGGGAGTCTTCTTCACAAGTCACCATGATCATTTATGCATATAGGGGTTACCCATAAGCAAACGGTTTGCCAGTAAACTCATTCACTGCAACCTTAGAAGAAAGGAGCGCAAATCTATCCCATTAAAAAGTTCAAAGAGACATTCTCTTATATTGTTTGAGCCACTAGCTAAGTTATTGGGAGGGAGGTTGTGTGCACTGTGGTGAAGGATGTCTCTCTCTCTTCCCCCCCCCCCTTCCCTCTTCAGTTGTTAAACTAGACAACTAGCCACAGCTGGCAGTCCTAATACAACACACATAGTCAGCCTGTCTCTTTAGTCCCAAACTTTCTGAGGCAATTCAGAGTCTGGCTCTTCTCATGAAGTTTCAAACATGCTCTGCCTTCTCCTAGAGGATTTCGGGCAGAACAGGCAGCTTTTCCACATGCGTCTTACACTTCAAAATCACCAAGCTCTTTGAAAATTGCCTAGAGCATTCCTGGCCATGTGTAATTTAAATAGGGGCCTTTTCAAGTGCTGTCTGTTGCCATTTCAAAAGGCAGGCAAGGAAAGTAGCATATTAGATTCAGATATCCTCACCCAGAAGATGAGCCAGGTTTCCCCACGTACCCTGCAATAGATAGTATTGAGAGTCGGCATGAAAGTTCCTAGGAAAACAGACAAACAAGCTTGTGGCTGCTGTTTGAAGTAGAGTAATAACATTAGAAACCTTATGTCATAAATATAAAGGGAAGGGTAAATACCTTTAAAATCCTTCCTGGCCAGAGGAAAAACCCTTTCACCTGTAAAGGGTTAAGAAGCTAGGATAACCTCGCTGGCACCTGACCGCAATGACCAATGGGGAGACAAGATACTTTCAAAGCTGGAGGGGGGGAGAAACAAAGGGTCTGGGTCTCTCTGTGTGATGCTTTTGCCGGGGACAGAACAGGAATGGAGTCTTAGAACTTAGTAAGTAATCTAGCTAGATATGTGTTAGATTCTGTTTGTTTAAATGGCTGAGAAAATAAGCTGTGCTGAATGGAATGGATATTCCTGTTTGCAGTTTCCACGGTAAACATCTGATGAAGTGAGCTGTAGCTCACGAAAGCTCATGCTCAAATAAATTGGTTAGTCTCTAAGGTGCCACAAGTCCTCCTTTTCTTATTCCTGTTTTTGTGTCTTTTTGTAACTTAAGGTTTTGCCTAGAGGGATTCTCTATGTTTTGAATGTAATTACCCTGTAAGGTATTTACCATCCTGATTTTACAGAGCTGATTCTTTTTACTTTTTCTTCTATTAAAATTCTTCTTTTAAGAAACTGAATGTTTTTTCATTGTTCTTAAGATCCAAGGGTTTGGGTCTGTGTTCACCTATGCAAATTGGTGAGGATTTTTACCAAACCTTCCCCAGGAAGGGGGGTGCAAGGTTTTGGTGAGGATTGTGGGTGGAAAGATGTTTCCAAACGGGCTCTTTCCTAATCAAATAAACCCGGTTAGACGTTTGGAGGTGGCAGCGATAAAGTCCAAGGGCAAAAGGTAAAATAGTTTGTACATTGGGGAAGTTTTAACCTAAGCTGGTAAAAGTAAGGAGGTTTTCATGCAGGTCCCCACATCTGTACCCTAGAGTTCAGAGTGGGGAAGGAACCTTGACACCTTAAAACTGAGCAGCTTGTTAAATTGCCTTAAAATATTCAGACTACCTGTGAAACAAAGCTTGTGAAAGAGAAATGATAGTTTGTTTCCTTTTTAAAAAAAACTCAACTGTCTTGAAAAATGTATCAAATATAAGGAGCCATGAATTGGGATCTAGCTAAATCCAAGCCAGCTGCCTATTCCTTTTCTGATCTGGGGTGATTTATCAGATCAAATAGTGAATGTGTGAGACCAGGACACACACAAACATTTCAAAGGAAACTAATGTCAGAAGCACTTGCCATGGCTTATTTCTACCATTTAAGTTCTCATTTTATGCTTCACCATAAACTGACTCTTGGTTTCTAATATTTTTCTTTTTTCCTAAAATAATTGATAAGCAAAGTAATTAGGTGAGCTTTACGTATATGAAACTGTTCAGGAGAATGGGAGATGTGTGAAGAGAGGCAGCTGGACAACAGAGTAAATGACATCTACTCCAACATAAACTTGCACTCCAATGCACCCTCACCCTGTGAGTACAAGATGCCCTCAAATTCCACATGGTCAGTATACTCAATTCTGCCTCCACCAAGGTCATGGGATCTTTTGTCATCGGCTTTAGTGTGAGGAGGGTCAAGATTTAATGGGTATTGAGGATGCTCAGGACCTCACAGGATCCTTGAATTTTAGCCCTGACCTACACTTCTACTCATACTTCCTTCTGTTTTCCCTTTTGTCTCAGCATTCTACTGTCCTGGCTGATCCCTTCGGCGCCTTTTACTGCTCGTAGCTTCATGAATTTTTTTTCTACTGTTCCCTTTGGTTGGAGACAGGCTCCCACTTCTTGCATACCAAGCAATGGGTCTCTCTCTCCTCCTTCAGACTGGGGATATGTATTTGCAAGACTTCCAGTTTCTGCAAATAGTCTTACAAACAAAAAGCCAAACCCTGCTTGCATGAAAGTTTCCAGGAAAACAAATTTAAAAACCAAAAACTTGTGACTGCTACTGAAGTAGAGAATCTCTCTCTGCACACCCTTGTTATTCAATGCTGCTAACCCAGCTTTAAAACTGAACCTCTGAAGTTGGTTTCTTATCCGTCACTTCGAGAACTGAACGCCATAGGCATTCAGCGGAAATGTATCTTTCCCCTAGAAAAATGCAACAGGCTGATCTGAATTACAGGGCAATGGCACCAATAGCTGTCTGGCTAATTGTTCCTTATCCACTGTCAGTCCTATTTCTCTGTGATCTTAGACAGAGGCAAGGAGAGTGTGTAGAGTGATCGTGAAGGGGGATCAAGGTATATGAACTTCTAGATACCACTTTCATCTGTGGCACTGTGTGTGGGAGACAAAAGAGTTCTTTTTTTGCTTTATTAAATTTGCCTGAGCACTAGCCTTGGACAACTGCTAGGAGCTGAGGAGGAGAGAAAAGCAGAACTATTTGAGAACCAAAGCACTCTCAGGAAAGAGACAGGAAGTACTGAAAGTCCTGCATAGCCCTAGTAGCGACTCTCATATATTTTTATTATATCTATGTGGTTCTGAGATTCATTGTCCTTGAAACAGTACATTGAAATATACAAGATTCCTCCTCGCAATATTCTGATTCAGTTCTCCGTTTGTTACAGGTTTCCCTCGCTGCTTTGTGTTTCTTTCATATGCGGTATGATAGTCCTTTCTGTTTCACAAACAGTGGGCCTAATCCTTCTTTAATGGACGTAAATGGCAGACTCCCACTGCCTCTGATAGAAGCCCAAGTGGTGTTGAGTACTATTGCTGTTTGTCATCTTTGTTAGCTTTGAGACTTCTTCACAAATATTGTCCATCTTTGTCTTATCTATATTTTCACTTAAACAAATATGGCATTTGTATTTACTGTTGATGACATGTTATGCTAGACACTGCACATATATTCCTAGAAAGATTAAGGTCAGACTAGATGATCTAATGGTCCTTTCTGGCCTGAATCAATGAATCTAAAAAGGATGCAGTCCCTGCCCCGGAGAACTTACTATCTAAATAGTTGAGACAGACAAAAGGAGGACAGAGAGATGAAATGACCTGGCCAAAGTCAAACAGCAGGTCAGTGGAAGAGCTGGAATTAGAACCCAGATGTCCCATCTGGTGCACTCCCCACTAGACCACACTGTTTCCATCTGTAAATGCTGCTGCCATTTTGCCTTTCGTATTGTATCTCTCCAGATCACTCTTGTTGACTTCATTTTCTGTGATGATTACCTGTTGGATCACCTGATGATTACCTGTTCTGTTCATTCCCTCTGGGGCCCCTGGCATTGGCCACTGTCAGAAGACAGGATACTGGGCTAGGTGAACCATTGGTCTGACACAGTATGGTCGTTCTTGTGTTCTTCTGAAACGTATTATTCTTACAAACTCTTTCTAAATATTCCAAACTGTTCTAAAGTTACTGGAGTGCAGTTGCTCTTTATTCTCTGACATTGTAGCTAGCAAAGGGAGAGGTGCTTTTGATGCTGTTAGTTAGTGTTTCTAATTGCCACTCTTTGGGGACTAGTTCTGAATATTTCTTAAATCTTCACCTGTTGCACTTTAATAAGTAAGGTTTATTCTGCTGGGGATGGTTTGTTGGCTTTTCTAAATAATTAGAAGGTGGTATTGGGTATTTGCCTCCTAAAGTACAGATTTCCTTCTTGTTCTCTATCATCTCCCTCCTCCCTTCCACACACACCCATATTCCATAGAATGTGAGCATCTCTCAGGTGGGAATAACAAATTTAGCCTTGCAACACCTCTGTGAGGTAGGGAAAGGAATATTAGAGATTTTCAAAGGCACAAATGGAAATTAGGTGCCCAATTCCCATTGACTTCCAATGGGAGTTGGGTGCTTCATTGCTCTTCATGTCTCTTGAAAATCTCTCCATTCTCCCCATTTTTCATGTGAGGAATTGAAGTCCAGACATATGGGTGAGTGACTTGTTCAAGGTCATGCCAGGAGTCTGTGGTGGAGAGGAATCCGTGCCAGACCCACTCCAGAACCTTAACCATAACAGCATCTTTCCTGTAGGAAGGGAGGAATTCCTTACAGGAAACACTTGGTTGACAGCAAACTGGGAAATGCTGTTTGATCCTTCTGCTAATTATGTTATCAGTTATCTTTTACTCATAACTCATTTCAAAAGACTACATCACACATTCTCCTACTACGTTATTTGTAATACCCTATTGGATTAACAATATTTTTCCTTGTCTTTTTGTACTTTTTTTCCCTCTTGGTTTTAGCAGGAGCTGTAATTGGTAGGACTGTGTTCTTTGTAACGAACTCAACATATAGTCTTTTATCTTGACCAGATATCTCTGTATAGGCAACAGCCTGATTGATTGAAGCCAACACATAGCTCTGAACTCTGTTTCTCAATACAGCATCCTCTGAGAGAAGAGAAAACATTGTTTTTGTGGACACTACAGAAATAGTGTCTATTTGTCTCTCTTGCGTTTCTTGGCAATAGTGAAGTAGATTAAAAAACAAAACAATATGCAGTTGTCATATCCAAATTCTGCTGCTGGCTGCTAGGATGGTTGCTTAATTATATAGTGCCATAAATGTGTAAAATGCTTGCTAGACAGCTAAAAGACCAAGACACAATTTTCAAAAGCACCTAAGTTCCTAAATCACTTAAATCCAATTGACTTTCAATGGGACTTAAATCCTTAGTCACTTCTGAAAATTTTATCCAGGGTACCTGTCCTGAAGAATTAAGAGAGTTAATCTGGATTTATGACAGTGTGAGGGCAGAATTTGGTCTCCTATTTAGAATTAAGGAATCTTTTCTCATTCTCTCAAAAACCACACTGGCAGTGTAAATCAGATTGGAAACAAGAAAACCACAGTAACCAGTAATCATGGCAGTAAATCTCCCATGGCCTCAAGATCTGCTGTCTTGATCTGAAAACAAGTCATTGCTAGTGTATTTTGTTTTATAAAGCCTTTGGTTAGGGAGTGCCTAGCTCTATGTACTTGTAACTTTCATATAGATTAGCTTTATGACTACTTTGCTGAATCTAATTTTCCACAAAAAGGGTATGCTCTAACTGTGTACATCCATTATTATTATTTTATTATAGTAGCACCTGGTGGTCCCCAGCTAAAATTAGGGTTTGATTGTGCTATAGGTACATGTAGCAAGAGCCAGTCCTTGCCAAGAAGAGCTTCTGGTCTAAGTAGACAAGGCAGAACATGAATGGGAGAAAGGAAGCATTATGCAGGAGGTCAGACTAAATTATCACAATGATCCCTTCTGGATTTACAGTCTATGAATTGTCTCCCTTTTAAAGATGGAGAAATGAGACTCAGAGATTGTGACTTTCCCAAAGTCTCACACACAATCCAATTGACTTCCTAAATCCAATCCAGTGCCTTAACCATTAGACCATCCTAGTCTTTGTTATTGAATTAATCCATTAGATGTGAATAATTATAACAAATACACACAGACTTGGTAACAGCACTATGACCCTAGCATTTTACAATCTGACTGCAGAGATTCCTGACCCCAGCAGTAGCTGTTAAAAAGGAAATTGCATCTGAGATAATTTTTGCATCTTGGCTCTATTGAATTGGCTCAAAAAATTGCATCTTTGCTCTATTGAAGTCAAAAGGTGTTTTGCCAATTGAGCCCGGATTTTACCACAGAACTGTAAATATTGCATTCACACTGCACTCCCCTTTGTTTGGATGGGCCCTCAAACTCTGCTTTAGATGCTGGGGATTTCCTCTCTTTTCTGGTTTCTGATCATCCCATACCTGCTTTCCCATACTTAACATTGCTCTGCTGAGTTGTACTCTCAAAGCTGGCCCACTTCACATCGTCTGGTTACAACCAAAAAGTATTGCAGGTTACAAAAAAATGAGTCTACAAAAAAATGACAGGCCTGTACTGTCACCATTGACATGCCGAAATGTGAAGTGCTACTCACCTGCTGCATTTGCTGTTGGTTAACAGGTGGCAACACTTACGTTAGTTTTCCCAGCTAAAATAAAGATGCACCGTACAATAGGCTGGCACAGCACAAATTATTTTAAGCATTTGTGTTATCCAGTGTGTAAATATGTACACCATTCAGATTCCCTGTGCTTCAATTCCTAATAAAATTTGGAGGATGGTGGGTGGTTTCTAATCAGATGACTCTTGAAAGAGTTGAATAGATTCAAACAGAAACTCAAGGTTTCGTCCTCCAATTGCTTAGCAATGCATATAAAAGTGTACCAGAAGAAAATAAATCTAAGCCATCTGCTGCACTGAATATGTAGTTGTGTTAAATGTTTATATATAATTGGCTTTTCTTAAAACTGGAAAATATGATTATGAACACAAGGGGATTATGCATATAGTGATTTAATATTCATAGATGAGTCAAGAAGTAAAAGATGGTGACATTATAGGAGACACATACCTGGATTTATCATTTGTTTTGAAGGTTAGGCCTTTTCCTCTTCTCTCTTTCCCTCTGCAAGTAGAATATGCACTCCTCTATAAATCATGCTGCTCAATGATATTGAGTCCAATTTGAAGAGAGGACAGGTAACTTAAATAACAAATTTTATAGACAAACAAAAAAGAATTTTTGACTTATGGCCTCCCACGAGGGGGGAACAAATGGTAGCTCTCAGATTGTTCCTTGCAAAGTTTACTTTTGCATCTTGGAAACTTCTCCTTGAGCCCTTAACTTGGTACATTAAAATTTAAGCATTTATCTTTCTTCTTGAAGATTTTTCCCATTCACTTTAAGTTTTAACCCTTGGTTTATGAACTTGGAGAGCTTCTAAAAAGCAAGCGAGACTGAGAATTTGCTCCCCTGTTAAACTTGTCTAAGTTTTCATAGCTGTAATGATGGTCTAGTGAAGACAGAGGGGTTCATTTTTATTATTATTCGCAAGTAAACTTCAGTACTGATATTCTAGAATGAGTCAATTATAAATTATATTGTGTGTGGACAATTATAATCTCACTTTCTCCCAAACATCATGAATTCAATATAAATGTAACTCTAATAACAGAAGTTTATGAATTTCTGGAGCACAGTTTTTAGTCTGAGTTAGAAAGCTCAGCTCTGAATTTGCATCCTGGATTGGATCCTGTGTTACATGAAAAGATATAGCAACATCAAATCCTTACAGGAATACACAGGTAAAATAAAAATACTGACCTGAGCTCTTATGAAAACTCATAAGCCATTGTACCAGCTTTTGTTATCAGGCTTCTGGGCTTGCTTCACGTGGAAGTCCTTTTTGTTGGACTGTTGTGGGACAACAGTGAAGAACTTAATACAAAATTGGATGGAATCACCCTTTCAAGTACTCATATGTCCTCCAGGATCCCTATCATCTAGTTAATGTTTTCTATTCTAACAGGAATTCATGGAAAATTCGTTTATAAATCTTGGATGAGTAAGTCTTAATAAAACACACCACGCAAACAATGCAATGTGGCACCTACAATAGTAAAATAAAATCTGACTCGTAACACCCACATTTATCCTTTGGAGATACTAGTTTAAAAGGAATGCTGCTTCAAAGGGTAAAGTGGAGCTATATTTACTTCTAAAGACAAATGTTGCCCTGCAATGCAATCTTAAATTAATATATTGTCATTTTTGTTAAAAAGGTAAACTGAATGTACACACCCATTACATTAAGATTCCCAAGGGCTCCAGGAGATAACCATCTACCTCCAGAATAGTGTGTAAGGATCCATGGGACTAAAGCCTGGGTCTGTGGAGCCTGGGACAGCTGACAGTCCCACATCACCACTGGAAGGACATGCAAAACTATTTCCACAGAGCACTGTGGAGATTAGGTGCCACCGGAAGTACCATCCAAAGGGTCTAGAGTGACCGCACCCTGTGGCTGTCTGATTGGTCAAGTGCACTATTTAATCCTGGAGGGTACTCCAGGAAGCTGTCTGGGCAACCAAATAGACTTCTGGACTGCTATAACTCCAGACTGCACCTTGCTTCCTGATCTCCAGTCTCTGATCCCAGCCTGAGCAACACCCTAACCCTGACCTTTGCCTCCTGATTCCAGCCTGGTACTACTTCTGGTCTCTGACCCTAGCATCACTCTGACTCTTGCTATTGATCCTAGCTCTAGCAATTGCTCCAATTCCCTGGTCACTGACTGCTGCCTCATAGATACCAGCCCAGCTCTGACTTGTAGGCTAGACCATCTACACCCTGGTCTCTTACATAGTACTTCTAATAAGACACTAATAAGATCTGTTGTATGTTGGGGCTTATTCCTCAAAAAGGGCTGTGGCTTAATTAAGCTCAAATGAGGAAATTGGAAGTCCAAGATCAATGTCTAGCATGACATAATCTGGGCTAATATATCATCTGGAATAGATTGCTTACTGCTTTGCTTCAACACGGTGCCTTTCTTATCACAGTGCTTCTTGTCAATATCTTTCTTGACACATTTGGTTTATTGCATTATGCTTTGTGTAAGATGCACATTAACTTCAACTGACACTTGATAATAGGATCATTTACTTGAAAATGGAAGATGTGGTAGACGGTTCACTGGAGAGTTCTGGGCTACAAAATATGAAATAACCTTATCTGTAAGGAGAGATTTAAAAATATTTCTTGCCTATTTTACCTCACTGCTTGTGAGTAATTTCTAATCTCTGACCTGTGAATTATGGTAGATATCACAGCTCAAACATGCCTAATTTTATATTCAGCCATAATAAACATAGATGCACTCATCATGAGTCAAATGAAGTTCATGGTTACCTCCATTTTCATAAATTCAAAGGTTTATTTTGGCTGGAAAAGCCTCTTTCAGGGTATCTGGTCCATGCCTTTTTGTCACCGCTGGATTGAATGTTGCTATTTTTAACCACACGATTAGATACTTTTCTTTTCCAACTTCGAATGTTTCTCTTAGGATTTTTTACAACCTTCTTTGGCATCATGTTTCATTGCTGTTACATTCTTGCTCCATTCAGCTGTTCTTACGGATATGAATCACTATGTGCCTTTTAATCTAACCTTTTTTTTCTCTGCACTTTAAGACCATGTATTGCTCTACGCTTGTTGACTAATGAGAAGAATCAATCCTTGTCTTCTTTATAACATCTCTTTAGGTATTCATAGACTATTACTTTGTCTCCCCATAGTGTTCTTTTCTCTAGACTGAATCTGCTCTTTCTTCAGAAGTCTTATTTTCCGATTCTGTATTTGTGTTTTAGTTTCTCTACTGAACTATTTCAATTTTTCTTTAAAAAAAATGTACTAGTCAAGAGACAATGTTATTGCAGATGAGACTTCATTCAGGCCAAATGAAGAGGAGACATAATTGCCTCATTTTGTTTGCATATGATTCACCTACTAAGGAGGAGGATCCGATTCCAAATTTCAGATCCCGATTTAGACCCAAACTTGCCCATGGTTTGGTGTGTTTGGATCTAGGGTTGTTGTTGTTTTTTGTGTTTTTTTTTAAATTGAGATAGTGGCTATCTGCAGGTCCCAACTTTCCTAAAGCCTTGTGGTAAATTTTGGTCTAAGCCTACATTTACTCTTGATTCCAGTGAAGGTTGAACTTCAGAGTTTCAAAAGCCTCATTTGGTTGAGAGAAACGTCCAAAAATTCAGATTCACCATCCAAAATATATCTAAACCTATTTGATCTACAATCTTGAACTGACTCTTGCAAGTATCTTATCTCTTACGTTTCTGGGCATTTTCTACTTCCAGTCAGACAACTTTGAGCATGGTATTTTGGCACTTCCAGTGCAGTAGAAGGTGGTGGTACTCTATTAGGTTTCTTTCATATTCAAAGACCAATCATATGCTTTTGGTCTGCTTTTCAGTCAGTGTGAGATGGAGGGAAATAACGAAACAAAGAATAAAACTAAAGTGGTGTTGACGTCTCTTGTGACCTTTAGTACTAATCTCACAATATTTGATATTTTTCTTAAAGCCCCAACTGTATGAACCAAGAAAGCATGAGAATCTTATTATATAATAAGTGAATGGTTGTGAACATGTAGGAGGGGGAGATTTTTGGTAGCCCAGAGCCCAGTAACATGCCTGGATGACTGCCAGCAGCTGGAATACCAATTGTTATGCTTATTTCTGAAAGCAGCTAAAATAAGGCCTCTTTGAAACCTTAGCACAACTAACAGAACAGGAGGGGGGGCAGAGAGTGAGTGACCACAAGGACTAAACATGACCCTGTGCCCTCCTGACTTGAGCTTTTTGCTGAAACATGTGGTTTTGCAAAATTGGAAAGTGAAATACAGCTGGTTAACTGATGGAAAATTCCCTGCCTGACAGGCTGGAAAACTCCACACTTAACTTAGCTTTTGCTCAGCAGGTGTGTGGGTGGTTTTTTTTGTTTTTGTTTTTGTGTTGGTTTTTTTTTTTTATGAACAAGCTATGTAATTCTAACAAATTTGGTATAAAAAGAGGAAGAAATCGGAGTTTGATGGGCTCTTGAATGCTTGGAAACCTCTCAAGTTTCCCTGCAGATGGAAGGCTGGCCACTGGACATCTACAGAAATCCATTTGAGACCTCCTCAGGGCCTCGGGTAAATATTAATTTGGGGTGCTCTACTAACGTTGCAGACTAAATAAAGTAGAAGCTTTGAGTGAAAGCATTTTTGTTTGCCGGCTTGCATCAACTATATATCTATTGGCCAGACAGGCTGTGTCCCCGTTGATTTATTTTCTGCAATTGCCTTGCAAAGAGTAAAGTTACCAAGAACTTTGGGTCCTGCAAAACCCTGGGTAACAGAGAAAAGATTGAAACAGTGAAGTACCCCAAAAGCTCAGAAATCAGCAGGCACATAAAAAGAACTAAAAATTAATTAAACAATTTTTACACCAACCTCATGATTTTTGAACATATGGGGTTGGCAACACGGGTAATATCTCCATTAAGATAGGAGACATGTGCTATGCTTTATAACATGCTGCGTCAGTTCTGCCTCACAAAATGGTAGCTATCCTGTAGCTGGACTTTTTAGAAACTTCAAGGTGCAGTACAAAGAAAACAGTTTTGGCAGTTTCATAGAAATATGTACCGTGCTACACGTGAATATGAAAAATAGTGTGGAGTGGGGAAAAAGTTACCTGGACGCTCTTTTTGCACTCCAAAAACATTTTAATTCAGATTTGAATTTAGGATGAAGGCTTATTTCCCCATTCTGTCGCAACTGATTTAAACAACCAATTCTAGCTTTTGCCTCCCTTACCATAGCATGTTCTTTGCTTTGATTCTTTGGTTTCATTATGTACCCATAGGTAGTGGGCATATGATCAGAATCACAGTGCGTAGCTTGAAATGTCAGTGGTGCTATGTGTTACTCATATCACAACCTCAGTAACTTTTGTGTGATGCATGACAGGTCAAAAGGGATGTAATGATACTTGTCATAATTGTGTAAAAAGCTGCTTTTAGGCTTGTTTCACTCTTCTAAACCCTCCTCTTATTTTGATTATACACAGTGTTCACTTCACTGAATAATTGACTACCCATACACTTACAGTTAATGCATTTTCTTCTGTATCCACTACTTACTTTAATTCTAGTCAATGTATCATGCATGGATGATGGTGTTAGTTCTTTTTAGTCTGTGTGTACCTTTAACATGGAGACAAAGTGGGTTGTTGTGTGTCTCACAAACTGGCTTCCTTTTCTTAGGTCTTTTGAGGTCCATCTGCTTCATTTCTCTCTCCCCCACCTTCCCTGCTGCAATGTTCAAAAGCATTTACCAGCTTGTCACATGCTTCATGTAGCAGTCAACATTGTTGATGCACTTTCCCAAATGTACTCGTCAGGGATATGTCTGAAATGTGATAGGACTGTGCAACAGAAATTGCTCCAGTAATTCTGCTTTTAAGAAAAAAACAACAACCCAGGTATGCTAAAATTATAAATCCTCAAATAACCGCTTTCTTTGGTAGTTAAATGACAGAGTTAAGTATCAAAACTTCAGTAAACCTTTCAGTATTTCTTGTTGCTCCTGAAATGTTCAAATGCTCATATATTATTTCATTCTTTTCCTTCTGATTTAGTATTTGGGATTCATATCTCAATCCCGTGTTCCATGCTTTGTATCACATGATTGGTGTATTTTTTTCTATGTGTTGAATGGCCTTCACAAATAGATACAACAAGGTTTATAACTACAGATTAAAAAACAAGTGACATGTTCTTATTAAAAAATAGAGGCATTTCAAGCACCCTGAATTTCGGGAGTGCCTGAAATCTGGATCTGAATTTTGCAAATGTCCACACTGTTTATAACAGACTGAAAGAAAGAGGTGAATCTGAATTTTGGAGGCTTGAACTCATCTTTAGTTTTGGGTAGAGCTGTAACTTTCTCCTCCTTTTGGTCTCCCCCAATGCCTGCATCATGCCAACCGTACATCGTCTTTGTGGAAGAGCTTCATAGAAAAATAGGACTGAAAGGGCCCTTGAGAAGTCAACAAGCTCCCTGCACTTAGCTCCCTGCGCTGAGGTAGGACTAAGTAAACCTAGACCACCCTGGCAGGTATTTGACTAATACATTCTTAAAGATCTCCAATAATGGGGATTCCAGTACCTCCCTTGGAAGCCTACATCAACTAGACACCTGCATCTGGCACATGACAACCGACTCTGGCTCATGAGGTTTGAACTGCAGGGCTATTTCTTTGCAGTGTAGGCTTCCAAGTTCGGGCTGGAGCCTAGACTCTAGGACCTTGCCAATTATTCCTTGGCCAATCTTCAGTGAACATGGAGAATAATAGATCACCATCCTCTTTATAACAGTCCTTAATGTATCTGAAGACTGTTATCTGGTCCCCCTTCAGTGGTCCTTTCTCAAGGCTAAACATACCCTCTTCTTAAACTTTCCTCACAAGTCATGTTTTCTAAAAAAAAATGTATCCCTTTTGTTGCTCTTCTCTGGACTCTCTCTCTCCAGTTTTTCTACAACTTTCCAAAAGTGTGGTACCAAAGATATATGGGAGATGCTGGGAAACAGTGCAGGGTTGCTTCCATTCCCTGCCTCCAAACAATTGTGGAACTAATCCATTGGTATTGCAACTCCTTCCAAACACTTCTGCACCCCGCAGAAGAGATTGGGGGGGGGTCCTAAATAAATACTCTAGGCCATACTGATTTCCCAGTTGCAACCATGGACATCAGTGGTGCTGTACCGGTTTAAGTAGGGGGAGGAGCACTGGTTTAACTAGGGGTTATCACTTGGCTTTCATAGTTCATATTCTGTTAATAATATAAATAACAAAGTAATCTGAGTTGAGTTTTTTCACAGGGTGTCGGTGAAAAGAAAGCATTAAGCTGGTCCACAGTGGTCAACAGGAGACATACTGACTCTCTCTTTCCCCAGGGGAATCCATTTCCTGCCTTGCCCCAACCCCTTTGTGAGTGTTATATTGACTATATTCTATGACTGAGTATTCTTGGTTTGGTTTTATCCAGTTCATTGCATAGATAGAACCAACTTGCTTTTCAGAGATACTGAGCTTCCAAAACGCCCTGTTGAATTCCATGACAGCCTCAGTACCTTTGAAAGTCAAGCAGTGTGTCTCTTTATTTTATGTGCCTAGCAGTTTCCCTGTGTCAAGAATATACTGATACCAGCTGGTAACATTAAACTGAGCTCAGAGCTCAACATAGCACAAGTAAGGTCATTTACTTTCAGTAACATGCACTTCCTTCCCCCCCCATGCTGTTCTTGCTTTTTGGAACAAACCCTTTGCCTGGAATTAAAGAAACCTAAAAAGCTTGAGCTTACTAAACCTCCAGAGTTATTTCATTCAGGATTTGATTTTCATTTTACCAAAGCCTATGAATTAAAAACAAACTAACTCTTTCCACAAATGCAGCAACACTCCAGAAACTACTTGACTCTTCTGTAACAAAGGCAAAAAGAGATAAAATAGAACTTAAATAGGAAATACATTTTTCCAATTTCCCGGGTCCTATTTGTATAACCCTTTGCTGATTTATACTTCCGGGGAGAGAGGAGCAAAGGGAGATCCAAACTAAATAAGAATATAATTTAAAAAGCCACTTAGAGTTTACTGCTCTTTCTCCCTCCCCTTTAGCCAGTATGAGTATATTAGATTTGTTTGGTTTAGGGTGTGTGTGTGTGTTCAATATCCTAAGCTTGAAGCACAGGCTAAAGGACTTGACAATAGATAGTCCTTTGCAAAAGCATCCGTCCGACAACTTTACTGCAGATGCAAAGCAGCCTAAGTACCAGCACAGCCAGCCTAGATGGGTCACCCCACTATAGAGGGGTGCTTTGTTGCCATAGGAGCTCCTAAGCTACTTTCTGGCCCATGGCTGGTGTTGGGGAAATGCCGAGTGAAAATGGAATATGTTTTGGGAGGGCTCGCAGTGCCCCACACAACTGCAGTGTCACAGGAGCTAGCAAACAGAGCTGTAAACAGGGGCTTCTCTGACTAGGGGTCCTATAAAGGTAGCCAGCCAGTTAGGCCGTGGTACAGGAGCCAGCAAACAGAGCTGTAAACAGGGGAGTTTGAGTGGGAGTTTGAAAGGGGAGTTTGTCTTGTGGTGCTTGTTTGGGGTTTGTTTTTGCTGTGGGTGCTGGTGTTTTGGTGTGGTTTGTGTTTCCCAGATTAGCAGGATTTAGGTGGGAAGGCTATGACAGACACAGAGACAGCAGTGGGAGTGACCCATGTAGTGGAAGACACAATGAAGGTGACTGGATGTGGAAGCTGCGGTATGTACGTGATTCTGGAGGAGGTATCTGGTAAGAGTTTTTTGTCTGCATGAAATGCCGTCTGATAGAGCTGATGGAGGAAAAGATCCGAGGATTGGAGATACAGGTGGAAAGTCTGGTTGAGTTTAGAAGAGGGTTTGAGCAGATTATGGAGCAAAGACATGAGGCAGCTGAAGGGAAAAGTTCAGACTTGCAGATGGAAGCAGGACTGAGGAATTCTGAGGGGAGACTGCAGAGTGAGGAAAGTGGACAGTGGAAGCAAGTGACTAAAAGAACCAGGCAGAGGAAAAGACGGGCTAGTGAAGGAGAAATAGAGCTCAAAAATAGGTTTGCCGAGTTGGAAAATGAAGAAGGGGCTAAGCAGGTGGTCACTGAAGGTGGAAGGGCAAGGAAAAAGAGCTGCTAGTCCTATAGGAAAAGGGGAAGAATCAATGGAGATGACACCAAATATGAGCCCCAGGAGGATACAGGATGGGTTGAAGAGGATTACAAGGGAAAATAGGAATAGAAAGAACTTGCACCCAGAGAGAACAGGGGATAGACTGGAGAATAGCACAGTCACTAGGAAAAGGCAGGTCTACGTGATCGGGGACTCTTGACTAGGAAGGATAGACAGGCCTGTAACCAGAGCTGATCCAGAGAATAGAAAGGTGTGCTGTCTTCCAGGTGCTAAGATATAGGATGTAGACCTGAGGTTGAAAAGGATCCTAAAGGGAGCAGGAAAGAATCCCCTAATTATCCTTCATGTGGGAACAAATGATACCGGTAGATTCTCGCTGGAATGTATCAAGGGAGACTGTGCTAGGCTGGGGAAGACTATTAAGGAAATCGAGGCTCAGGTAATCTTTAGTGGGATTCTTCCTGTTCCTAGACAAGGGCAACAAAGGTGTGACAAGATTATGACCATCAGCAGATGGCTCTGGCAGTGGTGCTATAAGGAGGGCTTTGGGATGTATGGCCACTGGGAGGCATTCATGGACAGAGGACAGTTCTCTTGGGATGGACTTCATCTGA
Source organism: Lepidochelys kempii (assembly GCF_965140285.1). NCBI lineage: Eukaryota > Metazoa > Chordata > Testudines > Cheloniidae > Lepidochelys > Lepidochelys kempii. The sequence goes on along the minus strand of NC_136388.1, from coordinate 95,502,406 downwards.
GTAAGGAAGGAAATAGACTTGTAGGATGGAGGCTGGCACAACTGATTAAGAGAGCTTTAAACTAGGAATTTGGGGGAGATGGCTGGGAGATGTCCCCGTAATCTCCATGCCGGATTTTAGCATTGAGAGGGAAGAAAACAAACTAAGAAAGGATACATCCGTGGGTAGGACATAAGGAGGAAGGGCAGTGTGGATTCCAGTCTAATAGGTGATACTGGCTGTAGAATGTCCGTGCCTAATCGGTAAAGACTGTGAGTGAGGCCAAACAGCAAAAATTAAGATGTTTGTACACCAATGCGAGGAGCCCGGGTAACAGAATGGAGGAACTAGAGCTACTGGTGCAGGAAGTGAAAGCAGATTTTATAGGGATAACAGAGACCTGGTGGAATACTAGTCATGACTGGACTACAGGTATTGAAGGGTATGAGTGTTTTAGGAAAGACAGAAATAAAGGTAGAGGTGGTGGAGTAGCACTGTATATAAATGAGGAGGTAGAATGTAAAGAAATAAGAAGCGATGGAATGGACAAGACAGAGTCCGTCTGGGCAAAAATCACATTGGGGAAGAAAGCTACTAGAGCCTCCCCTGGAATAATGCTTGGGGTGTGCTATAGACCGCCGGGATCCAATCTGGATATGGATAGAGCCCTCTTTGATGTTTTTAATGAAGTAAATACTAATGGAAACTGCGTGATCATGGGAGACTTTAACTTCCCAGGTACAGACTGGAGGACGAGTGCTAGTAATAATAATAGGGCTCAGATTTTCCTAGATGCGATAGCTGATGGATTCCTTCGTCACGTAGTTGCTGAACCGACTAGGGGGATGCCATTTTAGATTTGGTTTTGGTGAGTAGTGAGGACCTCATAGAAGAAATGGTTGTAGGGGACAATCTTGGCTCAAGTGATAATGAGCTAATTCAGTTCAAACTGAACGGAAGGATAAACAAAAATAAATCTGTGACTAGGGTTTTTGATTTCAAAAGGGCTGACTTTCAAAAATTAAGGAAATTAGTTAGGGAAGTGGATTGGATTGAAGAACTTATGGATCTAAAGGCCGAGGAGGCCTGGGATTACTTTAAGTCAAAGCTGCAGAAGCTATCGGAAGCCTGCATCCCAAGAAAGGGGAAAAAATTCATAGGCAAGAGTTGTAGACCAAGCTGGATGAGCAAGCATCTCGGAGGTGATTAAGAAAAAGCAGAAAGCATACAGGGAGTGGAAGATGGGAAGGATCAGCAAGGAAAGTCTACCTTATTGAGGTCAGAACATGTAGGGATAAAGTGAGAAAGCCTAAAAGTCAAGTAGAGTTGGACCTGGCAAAGGGAATTAAAACCAACAGTAAAAGGTTCTGTAGCCATATAAATAAGAAGAAAACAAAGAAAGAAGAAGTGGGAAAGCTAAACACTGAGGATGGAATGGAGATCAAGGATAATCTAGGCATGGCCCAATATCTAAACAAATACTTTACCTCATTCTTTAATAAGGCTAATGAGGATCTTAGGGATAATGGTAGCATGACAAATGGGAATGAGGATATGGAGGTAGATATTACCATATCTGAGGTAGAAGCAAAACTCGAACAGCTTAATGGGACTAAATCAGGGGGCCCAGATAATCTTCATCCAAGAATATTAAAGCAATTGGCACATGAAATTGCAAGCCCATTAAAAATTCTTGCTAATGTATCTGTAAACTCAGGGGTTGTACTGTTTGATTGGAGAATTGCTAACATAGTTCCTATATTTAAGAAAGGAAAAAAAGTGATCCGGGTAACTACAGGCCTGTTAGTTTGATATCTGATGTATGCAAGGTCTTGGAAAAATTTTTGAAGGAGAAAGTAGTTAAGGACATTGAGGTCAATTTTAAATGGGACAAAATACAACATGGTTTTACAAAAGGTAGATCGTGCCAAACCAACCTGATCTCCTTATTTGAGAAAGTAACAGATTTTTTAGATAAAGGAAATGCAGTGGATCTAATTTACCTAGATTTCAGTAAGGCGTTTGATACTGTGCCACATGGGGAATTGTTAGTTAAATTGGAAAAGATGGGGATCAATATGAAAATTGGAAGGTGGATAAGGAATTGGTTAACAGGGAGACTACAGCAGGTTATACTGAAAGGTGAACTGTCAGGCTGGAGGGAGTTTACTAGTGGAGTTCCTCAGGGATCAGTTTTGGGACCAATCTTATTTAATCTTTTTATTACTGACCTTATATATATTATATATATATATATATATAATATTTTAAAGTAAGTAAACAAAAAGTGGGAGTGTGCTAATAAAGTTTGCAGATGATACAAAGCTGGGAGGTATTGCCAATTTAGAGAGAGACTGGGATATCATACAGGAAGATCTGGATGACCTTGTAAACTGGAGTAATAGTAATAGGATGAAATTTAATAGTGAGACGTGTAAGGTCATGCATTTAGGGATTAATAACAAGAATTTTAGTTATAAGCTGGGGACGCATCAATTAGAAGTAACGGAGGAGGAGAAGGACCTTGGAGTATTGGTTGATCACAGGATGACTATAAGATGCCAATGTGATATGGTTGTGAAAAAAGCCAATGCAGTCTTGGGATGCATCAGGTGAGGTATTTCCAGTAGAGATAAGGAGGTTTTAGTACTGTTATACAAGGCACTGGTGAGACCTCACCTGGAATACTGTGTACAGTTCTGGTCTCCCATGATTAAGAAGGATGAATTCAAACTGGAACAGGTAAAGAGAAGGGCTACTAGGATGATCCAAGGAATGGAAAACCTGTCTTATGAAAGGAGACTCAAGGAGCTTGGCTTGTTTAGCCTAACCAAAAGAAGGCTGAGGGGAAATATGATTGCTCTCTATAAATATATCAGAGGGATAAATACCAGAGAGGGAGAGGAATTATGTAAGCTTAGTACCAATGTGGACACAAGAACAAATGGATATAAACTAGTTATCAGGAAGTTTAGACTTGAAATTAAATGAAGGTTTCTAACCTTCAGAGGAGTGAAGTTTTGGAATAGCCTTCCAAGGGAAGCAGTGGGGGCAAATGACCTATATGGCTTTAAGATTAAACTCGATAAGTTTATGGAAGAGATGGTATGATGGGATAACATGATTTTGGCAATTAATTGATATTTAAATATTCATGGTAAATAGGCCTAATGGCCTGTGATGGAATGTTAGATGGGGTGGGATCTGAGTTACTACAGAGAATTCTTTCCTAGGTATCTGGCTGGTGAATCTTGCCCATATGCTCAGGGCTCAGCTGATCGCCATATTTGGGGTCAGGAAGGAATTTTCCTCCAGGGCAGATTGGAAGAGGCCCTGGGGGTTTTTCGCCTTCCTCTGTAGCATGGGGCACGGGTCACTTGCTGGAGGATTCTCTGCTACTTGAAGTCTTTAAACCATGATTTGAGGACTTCAATAAGCTCAGACATAGGTGAGAGGTTTATCGCAGGAGTGGGTGGGTGAGATTCTGTGGCCTGCATTGTGCAGGAGATCAGACTAGATCATAATGGTCCCTTCTGATCTTAATATCTATGTATCTATCTCTGCCTGCTGTGGCAGCTCCTTGGGGCCATTGAGAGCTGGTACATGTTACGTCAGGCTTCTCTGACCTGTGCTGGGCAAATGGACTGGATCACAGTGGCTTCAGGATCAGAGGCTTGCAAAAGACAGAATGAAGTTTAAAGCCCCCTTTATTCTCTCCATTGCTACCTTGAAGGGTGCTAACAGAACTAAATGTATGTATGTATTTGCAAGATCTAGCTTACTATTCTTTCCACCTGGCGCACCTGCCGATTCCTGTTTTGGATTTTCTGGGCCCTGTCAGTGAGTGTTTTGTTTTTGTTTTTTGTTTTTTTAAAAAATTGGCATTTAAGTAGAATGAACAGTCTAAGATGATTTTTTTTGCACCAGGCTCACTCTTGACTTTGTAGAAGAGAACTTTGAAACCAGCCCAAAGGTACAGCATCTCTTTAGCTCCCAGTTGGTGCGATAGAGTGTTGCTGGACTGAAAGGTGTGTGGGGTGGGAGAACCTCAATGGAAAAATTTCAGTCCCGACTATCTTCAGGGTTTGCTTTGTTTGGGTCTTTCAGGTTTTGTGCGGGTTTTTATATATATATATATTGATAATATTTTAAAGTAAGTAAACATCAAAATTTGCCCAACCGAGATAAATCTGCTTTGCTTTAGAGCTGCTCTGTTAAAGCCAAATGATTTATATCCTGTAATTTCATTATGGACTTTCCCGGGGGGCCAGCATAGAATTTGACTCCTGGCCCCATGTATTGCACAAACGTGATTCCAGTCCTCGATAGTGATTCTCCTATCTCTAAGAAACTATACAGTGCAATACACAAGTGGTTAAAATATAATTATGAAGGGGTAGACTGAGAATAGGTTCCATGCCCTGGTGGGACCATTTCTGTGGAAAACCTGTGGGTGCAGAGCCAGGGATGTGGAAAACTCTCTGAGATTGAGTTTCGGACACATCTCTGCATTGGATAATCAAGGCTTGCTATCCTCAGGATAAACTGAGGGTTCAACATGGGTAACACCGGAGGATTAGTTCTGATTTAGTTAGAATTATTCCAGGCAGCACCTAGGCACCATATACCAGCATGTCCTCTGCAGCACACTGGCTCCAACCCTGTGCCTGCACCAGCCAATGGAGCGAAAGTCCTATGTTACCACTGCTCCTCCCAACCCCCTTTCAGGCTCCCCATTGGGATTCTAGCCATCCCCTGTGCAGGGGTGGAATATGGAGGGGGTAGCTCCTGGATCTCCAACCGTTTTGCTAGGGCTAGCCAGATCTGACCCGGAGTCAGCCCCCAAGTCTTTTAGTCACATGCTGCCTCTCCATACAATTATTTACAAGGCCCTCACCAAAAATAAATAAATAAATAAAAATTGGTGTCAATGAATGTAGCTTTTTTTCTCCCCAGATCTGTGAGATAGTCTTTGAAGAGTCAGTGAAGAGAACAAAAGTAGCCTCAGGCGAAGTGCTGAGGAGATGAGACTGTGAAGTGAGAAAAGAGCATACTGAAAACTTTCAGCACAGTCTGTCAGCCTTGAGGCACTGAATGTGAACCTGACAGCCTTAGACAGACTCCATCAGTGACTGACTACAGTTTTTTCCTCTACAAACCTTTTGCAACGTTTGCTGCAAATTAAGTTTAGATAGGTAAATAAGTACTCGGGTCAACTGAATGTCTTCTTCATTTTTCCCTTGTGTTTAAATACTGCCTGTATATTCAAGGACCACTATTTTATACTTCTTTATGGCATTGGGCTAGCACACAGGATCTATTAGACAGTGGCCATGCGGGAGTTAAAATAACCCACGTATTAGGGACACTGAACCAATACTTGAAATGAAACCAGAATATTTTGTAGGCTTAGGGCCAACTCCATTGAATTACTCCAGTTTTACACTGGTGTAAATCAATGGAGTTACACTGGCATAAACCTGGTTGAATGCAATGATGAATCAGGACGGTAATATACATTTAGCACCAGAGAAAGAAAACAGATATTTTAAACGTAAACTTTACTATGAGTATAAGTGAGAACAATCACAACCCAGTTGTTTCCTGATGGAAATAGGGTAGAAGTAAATAGGTATAAAACTTTTAAAATGTCCTTTTGGAGATTACATATTATTCAAGGAAATAATTTCCACTTACTAAGGAGCTGGTGTGATACACCATTCAAAATCTTGGATTAGGACCTAGTACACTCTAATCACCACATGTACCTGCTAGGACATCCACTCATAACATCTATGCCCCATGATTTATCTTTCTTTTAGCAACTTTCAATATTAAGTGTATTTTATATGTTAACACACAAAAAGTAGGTAAGAGAAGACCAGGGATATGGCTACAACGGTAAGGAATAGCCAATACAAAATACTAACCTATTACATAATAAAGACTACCAGATGTTAGTTTTTGGCAGTTAATTTATATGAATAATTTAATCAATTAATTTCATTGTCCACGAACAGATAGTCATTTTCTCTAATTTATTTATTCAAAAGTCCTTGATGAATAGTTTCTGGGAATAACTGTTAGGGGGCTTATTCCTTCACCCACTTACTTCCCTGGTCCTTCTCGCATGAACAGAGAGCAACAATACCCGAAGTCCAAAGGTGCAAACAATTCGATGTTTATTGGGGTGAACTTCCAGCAAGCATGATTCCAGTTTCCTTCCTTAGTATCCTCCTTCCCAGCTCTGACACCACAGAGCCTTACACCTGTGTCCCTGTACCCATTCCTACCCTTAGCCAAACATGATTCCAACTTCCTTACTCCCATTCCCTGTTCCCATTTCCCCCTTTAGCAAAACATGATTCCAATTTTCTTACCCCCATTCCCTGTTCCCATCTCCCCCACCCACCCACACCCACCCACTTCCTCATTGACTACAGATTATATAGTAAAACTTGAGTTCTGCTTAGCTATACCTTAACCAATCATTTTCCTGAAATTTAACTAACCAATCCTAACACATTGTAACATGATTATGTAACCAATTATATCCCACCACCTTAATTAGTTTACACCCAGCAAAATTAATTATACAGCAGACAGGAACAATCACAGAACCAGACAGAGATTATACAGACAAACAATAGCAAAGTGGGAACTATAATGACAAGACAATACAGAAGTGAGGATTTCACATCCCAGCTATGGATAAGTGAGTTCTTGCCAGACAGGATGCTATCAAACTAAGTTTCCTTTTACATTTTCTAGGCACTTCCCTTTCTCTGGAGGTGATAGGAATACAATTCTGTCCTGATAGTGCCTAACAGCCCAATAGCACCTTATTTCAAGATGACTAGTTTGGAATGTGAGGATGTGACTGTTTGCTTCCCAGTTTATGGCTGCCTCTGTTGCTTAGCCAAAGGCCTTAGCCTAAGAACAGGGCCTCAGACTGTCACAGTAAGAGAAGGCCCTTACACCAGCAGACAGTGATTTTGATTCTTTCTTTTATACCTCTAGAACTAGCCAAGTGATAAGAATACACCTAAATTCTTAAAGTACAGGCCTTTGCAGACAGGCCTGAATATCTATATCCTAACAATAACACTGGGTCAGCATACACTACATTAGTTGTGTAGTCTTCCGGATTCAAAAGCCAAGCTGTTTAGATTGCACACAGAGATCAGACACTTGTTTCTTGTTCCTGGATAAGGTTTCCAGTGTGACTTCTTGTGCCTGAAAAGTCAGTATTTACTTTCTTCAAATATCCTGTGAGTGTAATTTAATATTTGCTGTATCATTGAACATTCCTGCCAGGAAATTACAGATAGAATATTCATGGCAAGCAAACACAAAAGGCAGGTGTGAACTCATTTGACAAATTCACTTAAATTTGAATATCTGTGGACTTTGTTTCATCCAGCACTAGCTGATTAAGGACATTAATGACACAATCACAATAATATCTAAGAATACACACTGAATTTCCTCAAAATACTTTATCCTTCCTCTGGATCTGAATGTAAACCTTTCCATTCTAGTGAGTCCAATCATACTGTTCTACAATTCTGCAATGTTCAGTATTTTTCACGTTCCATTTTCTTTGTATAGATCATTTAGCCACTGACCATTGCAGAGGCTCTCAGCAGGAAATGATTATGAAGACTCTTGATGAGATTAAGATCATAAAGAACAAATGTTAGGACTACAGGGATATCTCTGCTTAAAAACTATCCATGTTTTCCTTCCAAACTCCTCTTGTAAAAAATGTTGAATATAGGGAGAATTACATAAATGCAAAAGGTTTCTCTCTTCATTCCACATCACACCAGCAAATATCTGGATCATTTTTCTCTTCAACTGATTGTTTAATATATTGTGGAGATTTCCCCCCCTCATTGATCTAGATTTAGGACACATTTCTGAATAAGTTTTAGGTATCTTAAAGTCATACAGGAGGTGCCAAGGGACAGAAAACTTACTGCAACCCCTCTCCCTACTGCTACATATGTGCTGGGTTGAGACTATGCCCCTCAGACCCTATACGCAGAGTAGAAGGAATGTTGGAAGAGAAACGGATATCCTCCATCTCCTCAGTCATCTTTTGTTAAGCCACTTGCACAACTTCATAGGAGTCCCTGTTCATGGAGCATCATGGGAGATGTAGTCTGGCCAGACAACCCAACCTAAGGAGGAGAATGGGAGTATAGGGCACACGAATGACTACTTCAGTGAGATACAGTGGTGCCATTTTGAATCACAAAATTTTGGTTTAGGCTGAATAATGACAGCTTTTTGGCTGTCAGACATTTGTGGGGGGGTTGTTGTGTTGTGGGTTTTTGTTTGTTTGTTTGTTTTTTGTTTGTTTGTTTTTTAATAATACTTTGAAATGTTCCATGGAAAGCAGACAGTTTTTAACAAAGTTTTTGTTTTGTCAGAATCCCAGTTTTCTGACAAAACAGCTTTGGCTGAATAATTTTGAAGCAGCTCTAATGAGCACCCTTGTTACAAAGTGTACCCATTGCTGTTTGGTCTTAAACGTGAGGACAAGAACCTCCTACCAGTGCCCTTGTATCTACATTCCTTTAAGTCCTTGATAACATGAGACAGAATCCTGCAAATTCTTATTTCTGTGGTTCAACTAAGATATATTTGTTAAGCCATTTATCTGTGATCTAATTGGATTGGATGGTAGCATATAGCCTGGAGTGTTTATCTTGGAAATTTACACTATATTAGTGTGTCCTCAAGGAAAAGTCTGTCTATATTTTGAGAAAAATCAAGTCCAGCAAAACAAATAAAAACCCTAACAGACCAACACAACCGTGGTTTTAAGGGATTTCAAAGTTTTGGCTGAAACATAGAAATACATTTTGGGTAGGAACTCCATATTCAACTTTCATCTTGCAGAAATTATATGTGGTACTTATTTCTACTTAATTGGCTTGATAGCTAAAAAGATCCTTTGAATTTTATGACTGTTAATTTAAAACATTAGTTAAATATTAAAGAAAATACAGGGCATTCATGTCTAAATTGGCAGATTTTAAGTAAGGAAAGGCCCATGTCAGTTAAAATGAAGAACAGTAGAGAGGTCAGTCTCAGTTAAATTGCATTGAAGTGAAAATCATATTAACAGGGTACGGTCAACTGTGGTCCTTGTAACTTGGTTTGTTTTGGGATCTACATTGCATGTTACATGCACTCATAATTCATTCTAAGAAGCCATATTGTGTAAATATTTTGGTAAGGGAGGTTCTTTTATTGTTAAAACCATAACTTGGTCTTAGGAAATGATCTCTTTCTAATGTATCAATTTCATATCCCTGCAATACAAAACTACAGATCAGAGTACCCTCACGACAGATGAGACAATGGCTTGGAAGGCCAGATTGACAAAGAGTAGGTCAGGGTGGTAGTGAAGGAAATGTAGTAGCTCAACACAGCTATTTATTTAATAAAGAAGTGAAATCCATACCTCCTCATGCGTGCTTTACCAGGTTAAGGGGAAAATATACATCTCAATTAGTTAAGGAAGAATGTGTGTCTTGGGCCCTTTCACCTTTACCTCTGTGGTCAGTAAAAACTATATGCTGATGTTTTTTTCTTTAGTAGAGTAAGAGAAATTAATTGGTGAATTCAGCCCTGTACTAAGTGGACAGGTGATAATGTAACTGGTGCTCTTGGTGGTGCTCTCAGAAGACGAAGGTTTCAACAGCAGTAGATGGAACCACACTCCCATCCTTCAAGGTGATGCCTTCAGAAGAAGACTGAGTAGTGTTGTGTGGATAAGTTTGGCTCCTATCGATGTTGGGGTAGGTAAGAGGGCACTGTTTCATTAACAGTGGACTATAATTTCAACTGCTGCTACATCTTTCTACCCAATCCAGTCACCTAGTATCAGAACCTGCTATTCCCAGTGCCGTTAACCTTGACTCTACTAATTAGCGTAGCCAATATTCAGATCTAGTGTAGGTTCTGCAAAGTTAGAACTCTTTTTGATAATTTATTATAAGTTTTCTTTCATCCACATACCTCTAGGAAGCTTTACTAAAAATAAAGGAGGGAGACTCTTCTTTTATTTAAAGTGGTGGGGCAAAAGCTGATCTCCATTACATAAATGCAAAGCTGGAGTGACACGATTGGGATTGATTCAGCGTCTCTGGATTTACACCAGAGAAAATGAGGTAAAGGATCTTGCCCATAGTCATTGCACTCCTAAGACATTTCCTAATAGGTCTCCCCAATTAAAAGGTAAATGAGATTCATAATTAAATATATGGGTTGCAAGAGATGCAGCTCAGCAGGAGGATCTATATCAAGAAATCGTGATATGCTAGCGTTAACTTCCTGCTTTTAACTCCATCTCTCATTATAAATTCACAAACTGCAAATCTGCTGCTCTTTATGAATTTGTAAGTTGAAGCCACGGCCTTCCCTGAATATAAAACAGTAGGAAAAGCCACATCTGAAAGCAAATTCTTACAGGGCTTGGAATTTGCTCTCAATACCTCGACAGTGTAAAATTATGGTATGATTCCTTCCTTTTCCTGTGCTGCCCTAATAGAAAATTCTATCGTGTTTTGAAGAAATATATTGTATTAGTGAATCATATCTAAAGTTATTGTTTGTTTCCTGCTAACATTAGAGCAGACTCACAGAAATGTCACATGAGACTATGGCTTGACTGTGGTCTGGGGAAAAACATTACCTCTGTACCAGTATACTCAAACCTATTTGTCCCTCAGAGAAGGAGACAGGCACAGGTCTTTATTTTACTTCAATCTAGATTTAGCAGTGAATTGCTGAGATTGACAACTTCCCCAGTATCTGGCTTCTTATTTTGGGAATTTTTTTAAAATTATTTTTAAGGGAGACATCCCTGCAAGCGTCTAAAAATGTATTGACATCTACTGACTTATAGTAAATCAGCAGCAGGCTTTTCTTTGAAGTCAAATTTGGGATCAGCACAGGTCGGGTATTCTAGTATTGTCCCTGAGAGCATTTACGACAGTTGCTGCGCCACATATGGGATGAGGTAGAGAGAGAGAGAAGTTTCTATTATAGGACCAAATTGTCCCTGTCCTTAATGCAGCTGCCTATGGGAGGAGGGGACATACTGGTTAAAAACCAAACCAAACACAAACAAACAAACCTTTCTTCCCCATCCAGTGCTCTAGTCAGGGCAAAGGGACAGTCACACTAGGTAAGTCACTTAAGACTTGTCTACACTCACAGAACCGCAGTGGTGCTCCTGCACCAGTAGAGTGCTGAGTGAAGATGCTACCGCTACCAAGTGAAGAGCCGCTCCTGTGACAGATTTCTGTTACAAATCTGCCACTGCATCAGGTGATCCAGGCCGATGCCGCAGGATTGTTGGGGGGAGATGACAAAACACACCAAGTCTCTACATTCTAAAGCTTTATTGATAAAATAACCGCAGAAAGTGCTGGGAACGCTCCCGCGTCACTCAGGGGGAGAAAGAAAGCTTGAATGCCCCAACCCTAACCCACTTTCATACTCTCACCCGCACGCCCCAGACTGGCCAAGTCTGGGGGTAACGTCAGAAGAAGAGGGGGGAAGAGTGGACGGGAGGTCTGTCTTGTGCGCACAGGTCATCCAAGAATCTGCTGTGTTCTCCAAATTGCTCTCGCTCTCAGGAGGGTTTTAAGTCCTGGGCTCCTTGACGGGGGGTGCTCCGTCAGGGACCTCTGCTCTTGGTGCCCTCCATGCCAGTTCAAACCGGCTTTTTGTGGTGTCTCCAGTGTTCTCAAAACACCCCGGTTCCAGGGACGCCTGGCTCAGCCCCCCACTCTTGTCATCTCGCCTGTGTTTTTGGACTCTGCAGCCCTGGGCTTTGTGTTTCTTCTTTGCTGGCCTTGCTGTCTCGCAGGTGCAAGTCTGTGCAGTTTGTTTCTCATGGCTGCTCGGGCTTCTTTTGAGCCCCTGTCTTTCTCAGCTGTTCACCAAGTTTCGGTAGTGAGCATCATCCTTGGGCTGCGGCTAGCGTCTTATCTTTGCACTCCAGGGTTGAATTAACTCATTCTCTGCTCTTTTGTTCTTCTCCCTGTCCCTTGGCCTCTTGGACTTTGCACAGGAAACTTTCACTCACACACCTTTGACCCTCCCCAAAATGCTTTGCAATGCTTGCAACAGTGTTAGCAATATACAGTGCTGATCGGGACTCCCTAAAGGGAGGGGGCCATTAGATTGTGACATTCCCCCCCCTTGACCGCTAATCAACATTTTGTTGTGAGGGGTCACCATTTAGGCTTCCATCCTCCCTCTGACATGGTGGCTAGGGTTACTTCTACATAAACAGCAATATAACATACACAAAATTGTTAGGGCCGCAACAATTGCATACACTGGCCAATAATGATTTCTGGCTTCATTAGTAATGTAACCCTTCTGCCCGTCAGAGTTGGCAGCAACAAGGGCCGGGTTCAATATCTAGGGGTTCCATTCCAATAACACAATGCAAACCGGCTCGAGCCCCCACCCAGTGACCTGGGACCAATATATACCACCCCCGCTGGGCGCCTCCAAGAGGCAATACTTCCCCTCTCGCAAGCACATAGTCTGAGTGTAGCAAAAGTCTTTTAATAACAGAGAGAAACAATGTGGCATTATGTTGGGGAAACACCACCAACAGGATTCATAACACAACCCATGAGCAAAAAACCCACCCCAGGCAAATTGGGGGCATGCCCTTTTCCCTTTGGTTCTTGAGTCCAGCAACCCCAAATCACCCAAAGTCCCAAAAGTCCAATGCCTCAAAAGTCTCTGTCCCTGGTCAGGGCAGCCCCAGAGTTCGAAAGTTTATCTGCGGAGCTTTACCTCCCAACCTGGGTGGAAATGGGACAGGGGTAAGAGGCACCTTACGTGATCTGAAGCTGACCGCCCCATAGCTCCATAGCGGCGCTCCACTCCGCCAGCCGCCCCACAAACTCCTTCGCTCAGCTGCGCTCCTCTCCGCCAGCCGCCCCACGAACTCCTTCGCTTAGCTGCACTCCGCTCCGCCAGCCGCCCCACGAACTCCTTCGCTCAGCTGCGCCCCGCTCCGCTCCGCTCCGTCAGCCGCCCCACGAACTCCTTCGCTCAGCTCCACGGCCCACAAGCAGCTCCTGCCATCCACACACTGCGCCACATCGAACTGCTTCACCAGCCGTCCCGCAAACTGCTCCACAATATATCTTCAGGCTCCCCCACTACTTAACACAACACTCAGTGATTTCAGCTCTTAGGTGAATTCAGCTTATAATAGGGGAGCCCCAGTGCTGGTGCACTGTCAGCCCAAAGTGAGCTCAGCAGCCTATAACTAGACTTCTAATGAAATCAAAATTAGCTCTGATATTCCACAGTGGAGAGAGGAGGAAGTGCAATTAGCATGTAAGGCCCTCACCAGGGGGCCCATGCCACCAAGTATTAATACTTGTCCCCAGCCTCTCTCCATTCACACAGTTTTGGAACCCATGACCCTTGCCTAGCGAGTGCTACTTAGTTGATGGTGAATCCCTCCATCATAACAAAAGGCCATGTACAGTTCCAAGCACAGTTTCCATAATCAGGGTAATAACAATTTATTCTTCCTGCCCCAATAACAGAGACACTGGGGATCCCACAGCAGCCAAAGTGACCATTTGGGCAGCTATGGTCTCATTCTAGGCGTGGTGGGTGTGCCTATGCAAATGAGATCGGCCCCTGAAGTTCTTTTCCACAACTTGCCACACCTCACCACCAGATGTCAGGGTGGAGCTCATCCTGACACTGCTTACAGTAACATAGCATAGCACATCCCCCTGTTGGCATAGATGCCTCACATGGATGGCAAACACAATTTTCTCCTAGTTAAACGTGTGTTGTAGCACCGTGAAGGAGGAGGCATCTGTCTGGAATACTGAAAGCTGCTTTTGTGTATGCTCCAACAGAAAAAACACATGGGGTATTATCCATGAAAAATTAAACACAACATAGTTAGAAACATGAGCAGTTTGTTGTAGAACAGCGGGCCAATGCACTGAAAAATTGTGTTTGTGATCTTAACAGCAAGTCAAGAGGCACCCTGGCGTCAGTGGTTCTCCGAACACCCTGAGGTATTGGTAAACAGATGTGTTGTGGAGGGGGCATATCCCAATGCCTCCCCTTCCCAACAGATGTGTCAACCCACTTCATAAAAGCAGTCTTCTCTGTACACACCATTTGGTGAAGGTACTCCAGCTCCCGCAAAAGTCCTGCTGGCATAGTACTGGCTACATCGGAAGTATGGTTGGTATAACTGCATTGCTCAGGGGTGTGGATTTTTCACATCCCTGAGTGACATAGTTATACCAACAAATTCATAGTGTAGACCAGGGCTTAATCTCTCTGTGCCTCAGAGAAAATGGAGACAATAATACTTCCGTTGTCTGCCTTGTGTATTTTGACTGTAAACTCTCTGGTCAGGGACGGTCTTATCTGTATAAACAGTGCCTGGCACAAGTATTACCCAACACCAGATGAGGCCCCTGGGAACTACCAGAAGACAAATAATAATTAATATGATGGGCTACATTTTTACTTTTCAAAATGGAAGGAAACAACTGAATGGTAGCGCTGTCCTGCAAGAGTATTTTCTGTTTTGTCTTTGTTTATCTCACACAGTTTATACCTACTGCCCAAACTAACTAAAGCTAACAACTCTGGAGTGGAGTGGAAAGTATTTATTTTCATTACCCGCAGGTGAGTAATGCCTTATTTAGGAATAACCAGATTAGCTCCAGTTCAGTGACACGTCTCTATAAAGTAAACCAGGTAAATGAATGCAAGGTCCTTGAAAATTAAATTGGGAAACACTGTAGTGATCAGAGCTACTTAGCAACCATGTGAATCAGCTCAGCACTGGTTCAAGTGAAATGCTGTATCTAAGGTGAAACCCCCTCCAGCAACTGTCTGTAAAAGATGTTATCAGTAAAAATAACAAGGGTACCATTTATCAAGTCATTATTTGGAGAGGCCTCATTTACAATTCAGAGATTTTAAAGTGTGTGTCTGTGTGTGTGCGCGTCCTGACTTTGCTCTCACTTACACCAGTTTTACACCAGAGTCACTCCATTGACTTAATGGGACTACACCTGATTTACACCAGTGTATGTCAGAAGAGAATCAGGTCCAGTATCTACCAGTTGACAAATTGTCACTTGGGATTAATGATGAAATTCTTCAGTTTCCTTTCTTCAACAGTCAACATAACTAAATGCACTTTAATGCAGGTTTTGTTTTGCAGTTAATTACCTTGCCATTCAGGACTACAGAAACACTGCAATAAAGAAAAGGAGTACTTGTGGCTAGCTCACCTTACCTGATCACTCTCGTTACAGTGTGTATGGTAACACCCATTGTTTCATGTTCTCTGGTATATAAAATTACCCAACTGTATTTTTCACTGCATGTGTCAAGGTTCCTCCCCCACTCTGAACTCTAGGGTACAGATGTGGGGACCTGCATGAAAAACCTCCTAAGCTTATCTTTACCAGCTTAGGTCAAAACTTCCCCAAGGTAACAAATATTACCCCCGTTATCCTTGGAATGGCCGCTACCACCACCAAACTAATACTGGTTACTGGGGAAGAGCTGTTTGGACGCGTCCTTCCCCCCAAAATACTTCACAAAACCTTGCACCCCACTTCCTGGACAAGGTTTGGTAAAAAGCCTCACCAATTTGCATAGGTGACCACAGACCCAGACCCTTGGATCTTAAGAACAATGAACAATCCTCCCAACACTTGCACCCCCCCTTTCCTGGGAAATGTTGGATAAAAAGCCTCACCAATTTGCATAGGTGACCACAAACCCAAACCCTTGGATCTGAGAACAATGAAAAAGCATTCAGTGTTTTACAAGAAGACTTTTAATAAAAAATAGAAGTAAATAGAAATAAAGAAATCCCCCCTGTAAAATCAGGATGGTATATATCTTACAGGGTAATTAGATTAAAAAAACATAGAGAACCCCTCTAGGCAAAACCTTAAGTTACAAAAAAGATACACAGACAGAAATAGTTATTCTATTCAGCACAATTCTTTTCTCAGCCATTTAAAGAAATCATAATCTAACACATACCTAGCTAGATTACTTACTAAAAGTTCTAAGGCTCCATTCCTGTTCTGTCCCTGGCCAAGACGACTACAGACAGACACACAAACCCTTTGTTTCTCTCCCTCCTCCCAGCTTTTGAAAGTATCTTGTCTCCTCATTGGTCATTTTGGTCAGGTGCCAGCGAGGTTACCTTTAGCTTCTTAACCCTTTACAGGTGAGAGGAGCTTTCCCCTGGCCAGGAGGGATTTCAAAGGGGTTTACCCTTCCCTTTATATTTATGACACGCCCCCCAAATCTCAGCTAGGGTGAAACACTGGCTGGGATTTCTTCCTGGAGCTCTAGGAAAACAGAGTTAATAAGACACATGCATCTCTAAATATACTACCAAGTACATAAAGACTAACAATATTTTCCACATCTCAAGGACGATTTTAACCAGTTGATTCTGGGAAACTTTCACGGGAGAGTGCATCAGCCACTTTGTTAGAAGCTCCTGAGATGTGTTGGATGTCGAAATCAAAATCTTGGAGAGCTAAACTCCACCGAAGAAGTTTTCTGTTAGTTTCTTTGACGGTGTGAAGCCACTTTAGTGCAGCATGGTCGGTTTGCAGGTGGAAACGCCGTCCCCAAACATATGGGCGTAGCTTTTCCAGAGCGTAGACAATGGCATAACATTCTTTTTCAGTGACTGACCAGTTGCTTTCCCTCTCAGACAGTTTTTTGCTGAGAAACACTACAGGGTGGAATTCTTGATCAGGTCCTTTCTGCATTAAAACTGCTCCCACACCACGCTCGGATGCATCTGTGGTTACTAGGAACGGTTTGTCAAAGTCTGGGGCCCTTAGTACAGGGTCAGACATGAGTGTCGCTTTAAGCTTGTTAAAGGCCTTCTGACACCTTCCGGTCCACTGAACAGCATTTGGCTGTTTCTTTTTGGTTAGGTCTGTCAGTGGGGCAGCGATTTGGCTGTAGTGCGGTACAAATCGTCTGTAATAACCGGCCAAGCCTAAGAAGGATTGAACCTGTTTCTTTGACTTTGGGACAGGCCACTTTTGGATAGCATCCACTTTGGCCTGTAGGGGGCTGATAGTTCCTTGACCCACCTGGTGTCCAAGGTAAGTCACTCTGTTTAGGCCTATTTGACACTTCTTAGCCTTAACAGTTAGTCCTGCCTCCCTTATGCGCTCAAGGACTTTTTGTAGATGTTCCAGGTGGTCTGCCCAGGAATCCGAAAATATGGCCACATCGTCAAGGTAGGCGACTGCATATTCTCCTAATCCCGCTAGGAGACCATCTACAAGTCT
This sequence comes from Lepidochelys kempii, assembly GCF_965140285.1. Taxonomy (NCBI): domain Eukaryota; kingdom Metazoa; phylum Chordata; order Testudines; family Cheloniidae; genus Lepidochelys; species Lepidochelys kempii. The sequence goes on along the minus strand of NC_136388.1, from coordinate 95,485,046 downwards.
TTGGAAAGTGGCGGGTGCATTTCGCAGCCCGAAAGGGAGTACATTAAATTCATACAGCCCGAGATGTGTGATGAAGGCTGACCTTTCCTTGGCAGATTCATCTAGCGGTACCTGCCAGTACCCCTTGGTTAAGTCCAAGGTAGAGATGAACTGGGCCCTTCCCAGTTTCTCTAATAGTTCATCTGTGCGTGGCATGGGATAGTTGTCTGGGCGAGTTACAGCATTTAGCTTACGGTAGTCCACGCAAAAACGTATTTCCCCATCTGGTTTGGGAACTAGAACCACTGGAGATGCCCATGCACTTTCAGAGGGGCGGATTACACCCATCTGTAACATATCCTGGATCTCCCGTTCTATAGCAGTTTTAGCTTGAGGAGACACCCGGTAAGGGTGGACCCTAATTGGGTGAGCATTACCTGTGTCAATGGAGTGGTATGCCCGTTCAGTCAGTCCTGGGGTGGCTGAGAACGTTGGCGCGTAGCTAGTGCACAGCTCCTGGATCTGCTGTCGCTGCATACGCCCAAGGGTCATGGAGAGGTTCACCTCTTCCACACCACCAGCACATTTCCCTTCGTAGTAAACACCTTCAGGCCACTCAGCGTCGTCTCCTCCCTGGGCTGTAAACTGACAAACCTTTAATTCTCTGGAATAAAAGGGCTTTAGAGAATTAATATGGTACACCTTAGGCTTTCGGTTGGAGGTGGGGAATGCTATGAGATAATTAACAGCTCCCAGGCGCTCCTGGACCACGAATGGCCCTTCCCACGATGCTTCCATTTTATGGGCCTGGAGCGCCTTTAAGACCATGACCTGGTCTCCTACTTTGAAGGAACGCTCTCTGGCATGTTTATCATACCAGGCTTTTTGCTCTTTTTGAGCATCCTGTAAGTTTTCTCTAGCAAGGGCTAAAGAGGTTCGGAGGGTGTTTTGTAGGTTGGTTACAAAGTCCAGAATGTTAGTTCCTGGAGAAGGTGTAAATCCCTCCCATTGCTGCTTCACCAACTGCAATGGCCCCTTAACCTCACGGCCATATACAAGTTCAAATGGGGAAAACCCTAAACTGGGATGTGGTACAGCTCTGTAGGCAAAGAGCAACTGCTGCAATACTAGGTCCCAATCATTGGAGTGCTCATTTACGAATTTACGTATCATGGCCCCCAAAGTTCCATTAAACTTCTCCACCATGCCATTTGTTTGATGATGGTAAGGAGTGGCAACCAAGTGATTTACCCCATGAGCTTCCCAAAGGTTTTTCATAGTTCCTGCCAGGAAATTAGTCCCTGCATCTGTGAGGATGTCGGAGGGCCAACCTACCCTGGCAAAAATGTCTGCTAGTGCCTGGCACACACTTTTAGCCCTGGTGTTGCTTAGAGCTACTGCTTCCGGCCATCGGGTGGCAAAATCCATGAAAGTCAGTATGTACTGCTTTCCTCTGGGTGTCTTTTTCGGAAAAGGACCCAGAATATCCACAGCTACTCGCTGAAATGGAACTTCAATGATGGGGAGTGGCTGGAGAGGAGCTTTGACCTGGTCTTGGGGTTTTCCCACTCTTTGGCACACCTCACAAGACTGGACATAGGTAGAAACATCCTTGCCCATTCCCTCCCAGTGGAATGACCCCCCCAAACGGTCTTTGGTCCTGTTCACCCCAGCATGGCCACTAGGGTGATCATGGGCTAAGCTCAAGAGCTTGGCCCGGTATTTAGTTGGAACTACCAACTGTCTCTGAGGATGCCAGTCTTCCTGGTGTCCCCCAGAAAGAGTTTCCTGGTATAAAAGTCCTCTTTCTACAACAAACCTGGATCGATTAGAAGAGCTGAGAGGCGGTGGGTTGCTCCGTGCCGCCGTCCAAGCTCTCTGGAGGCTTTCATCTGCTTCCTGTTCGGTCTGGAACTGTTCCCTTGATGCTGGAGACATCAGTTCCTCATGGGATTGTGGACCTAGGCTTGGTCCCTCTGGAAGCGATATAGGGGATGGAGCTGTTTCTGTTGACTGTGAACCGCTCTCCGCTGGTGCACTATGTTGGGATTCAGGCTCCGGCTGAGCCTCTTGTGTAGGGTTATCGGCTGCTGCCAGTTCAGGTTCGGTGGGGCCCTCTGGTGTTGAGGTTGCAAGTACTGGATTCAGTGCTGACACGGGGTCTGGTGTTGGTTGTTCGGCTGGTTCCGGTTCTGGGACTGGTTCCATCTGGGTCTCTGGGACTGGATCCACTACTGCTGTTGCAGACATTGGCCTGGGGTCCAGGTCCATCACCTCTGACTGGGTCCTGATAGAAGTTTCCGGAACAGAGCTAGGCCTCACGGCTTGTTTAGCCTGGTTGCGGGTGACCATTCCCACCCTCTTGGCCTGCTTCACATGATTGGCCAAGTCTTCCCCCAACAGCATGGGGATGGGATAATCATCATAGACTGCAAAAGTCCACATTCCTGACCAGCCCTTGTACTGGACAGGCAACTTGGCTGTAGGCAAATTGAAAGAGTTGGACTTGAAGGGTTGAATCGTCACTTGGATCTCTGGGTTGATTAAATTGGGGTCCACTAAGGAAGCATGGATAGCTGACACTTGTGCTCCGGTGTCCCTCCACGCGGTGACCTTCTTCCCGCCCACACTCACAGTTTCCCTCCGCTCCAAGGGTATCTGGGAGGTATCTGGGCCTGTGGACCTCTGGTGTGATTCCGGTGCAATGAACTGTAATCTGTTGGGGTTCTTGGGGCAGTTGGCCTTTACATGCCCCAGCTCGTTACACTTAAAACATCGTCCAGCTGACGGGTCACTGGGACGAGGAGGGTTGCTGGAGAACGGGGTGGTGGGACGATAAGGGGTCTGGAGGGTTCTTTGGGAGGTAGGTGGGGCTTTGGGCGGCCCCCGGTAATAGGGTGTGGTCTGGGGTGGTCCCTTCTGGTCTCCGCTCCAACTGCGACCAGTTTTCTTCTTCTCTGCCACCTCCACCCATCTGGCTCCAATCTCTCCTGCCTCGATTACAGTTTTGGGTTTCCCATCTAGGATGTATCTTTCTATTTCCTCAGGAACACCCTCTAAGAATTGTTCCATTTGCATTAGGAAGGGCAAATTTACTGGAGATTCAACACTTGCTCCTGATATCCAGGCATCCCAATGTTTCACAATGTGGTAGGCATGTCGGGTAAATGACATGTCTGGTTTCCACCTTAGGGCTCGGAACCTCCGACGAGACTGCTCGGGTGTTATCCCCATTCTGACTCTCGCCTTGGATTTAAACAGTTCATACTTGTTCATGTGTTCTCTAGGCATTTCAGCTGCCACCTCAGCTAAGGGTCCACTGAGCTGCGGCCTCAGCTCTACCATGTATTGGTCAGTAGAGATGTTGTACCCAAGGCAGGCCCTTTCGAAGTTTTCTAAGAAGGCCTCGGTATCATCACCTGCCTTGTAGGTGGGGAACTTTCTGGGATGGGAAGTGGTACCTGGAGAAGGATTGTTAGGGTTTGTTGGTATGTTCTGCTGGGCCTTTATTCTCTCCATCTCCTCCACATGCTTCCTCGCCTCCATTTCCCTCTTGTGGGCAGCCTCCTGTACCTCCTTCTCCAGCCGCATGAGTTCTATCTGTCTTTCATGTTCCCTTTGTTTTTCCTCAGCCTGAAATTTGGCTAATTCCAGCTGTAGTCGAGCCGAGGATTTGGCCATTCTAACCTCTCTGTTTTTAACTAACTTTACACCCGAGGTTTAGAAATAAACAAACAAAACTTGGCTGTAATTTTTTGCTGTGCTGGAATAGAATACCTATTCTCTGATAGTGATTGTCAGCCTACAGAAAAAGACAATTCCCTTGTCTCTGCTCTGGGCCCAAATTAAAGCAAAAAACCTCGAACTACTTGGGAACCTGCTTACCCAGCCCAAAGAAAAAAAAATTTCTTTTCAAACCTGTGCTCCTTGTAAAACAAAAAAAAAAAAATCAAAATCCTAAAAAAAACCCTGCCACTTTTGTCTCCAGGCAAATGGGTAGAGCACACACCCCCTATTTACTTTTAGGAAGAAAAGAAAAAAAAAAAACAAACCTCTGGGTTGGAAGACTGTGAATTTCCCTGCAGGAGTTAAGTACCCTGCCTCCAGGCAAATGAAACCTGCAATTCATAAGATAATCCCCTTTTGTCTCTGCTTGGCCACAAAGCAGAGAGAAACCAAGCTGCTTTCAGTTTCAAAGCTGCCTTCTGGACTTCCTAAAAATTCCTTTTTAAAATCTGTATTTCTAGTTCAAAAAATCTCAACTGGATCTCAAAATGATTTCAGGTTAATCCCACCACTGTGCCACCATGTCACGGTTCCTCCCCCACTCTGAACTCTAGGGTACAGATGTGGGGACCTGCATGAAAAACCTCCTAAGCTTATCTTTACCAGCTTAGGTCAAAACTTCCCCAAGGTACAAAATATTACCCCCGTTATCCTTGGAATGGCCGCTACCACCACCAAACTAATACTGGTTACTGGGGAAGAGCTGTTTGGACGCGTCCTTCCCCCCAAAATACTTCCCAAAACCTTGCACCCTACTTCCTGGACAAGGTTTGGTAAAAAGCCTCACCAATTCGCCTAGGTGACTACAGACCCAGACCCTTGGATCTTAAGAACAATGAACAATCCTCCCAACACTTGCACCCCCCCTTTCCTGGGAAATGTTGGATAAAAAGCCTCACCAATTTGCATAGGTGACCACAAACCCAAACCCTTGGATCTGAGAACAATGAAAAAGCATTCAGTGTTTTACAAGAAGACTTTTAATAAAAAATAGAAGTAAATAGAAATAAAGAAATCCCCCCTGTAAAATCAGGATGGTATATATCTTACAGGGTAATTAGATTAAAAAAACATAGAGAACCCCTCTAGGCAAAACCTTAAGTTACAAAAAAGATACACAGACAGAAATAGTTATTCTATTCAGCACAATTCTTTTCTCAGCCATTTAAAGAAATCATAATCTAACACATACCTAGCTAGATTACTTACTAAAAGTTCTAAGGCTCCATTCCTGTTCTGTCCCTGGCCAAGACGACTACAGACAGACACACAAACCCTTTGTTTCTCTCCCTCCTCCCAGCTTTTGAAAGTATCTTGTCTCCTCATTGGTCATTTTGGTCAGGTGCCAGCGAGGTTACCTTTAGCTTCTTAACCCTTTACAGGTGAGAGGAGCTTTCCCCTGGCCAGGAGGGATTTCAAAGGGGTTTACCCTTCCCTTTATATTTATGACAGCATGCATCCGATGGAGTGAGCTGTAGCTCACGAAAGCTTATGCTCAAATAAATTTGTTAGTTTCTAAGGTGCCACAAGTCCTCCTTTTCTTTTTGTGGATACAGACTAACACGGCTGCTACTCTGAAAACTGGAATAAAGAATTTCCTTTCCGTAGAAGTACCTTGGCTCAAACTCTATGCTGTAAGTTTTGTTAAGTTTTGAAAGATATTTAGAGCAAGACGTAAACAACAAATTACAGTGAAAGTTCATCTCTGCAGTTTAGGTCATCTAGTGGATTAATCAAAGTGCGATTGAATAAAGCAAGCTCAGAAAATATTGCTTTAAATAATATCATGGAAATGTGAAGCACTGAAAACCACAGTCGAGCTTCTGATTCCTCTCCAGTATAATAGCATGCACCTTACTCCACAACCAGCCCCATTGACTTCAGCATCCTATTTACCGTGGGTAAAGATGTCAGAATCTGGTCTCACAAGCCTAGAACTATGATGAAGGTGTTGAGGACTGGATTCCTCACTGCATGATACTTTGTATCGTCATTTGCCCCTGTTCAAAGCAATTGCGAAATGTAATTGAATCAGAGAGGTAGTGTTTGATGCTCACTTGGAACTCCCTTTGCACACATAGAAACAGTGACACAAGATGCAAGACGGGAGAAATTTTACATTTATTTGCATGGATGTTGGCGCTTTTCTTTTTAATTTTGGATGCAGTTGAGCGATTTAGATGTCCTTGTCTAGAGCCAATCACTCCCCTACATAACTCCGTCAGCGCACCTGAATTCTGATGCACAGTATTGTACTGCAGTCCATTTTGACTAGGTTATCAGTCATGCTGTAGAATGCCAAGCTGTATCATAGTTTTGCAGTTGAGCAAGGAGCCATTGCAGACAAGGTTGGATTCTAAGTAAAAGTGAATCAAGTCTCTAACTGTGCAAAACCTAGTATGCCAAAGCTGAGAGCAATAGGGAACTGGAGACCGGGAGTGAAATCCTGGCCCCACTGCAGTCAGTGGGGCCAGGATTTCACCTTGTGTATTTTCAGTGATGTGCCCTGCACCCTGGAATGTATGCTCTTTTTGGCGTAACAGAGTCCAGATTGGTTGCTGCAAGATGCTCTTATTAGCTCTGAGGTGTTGGTTAGAAGGGCTCTAAGTTTTTGATGTGGAGGATGGAGTTACTGATGCATTGGTAGTGTGATATAGGTAGAATCGTCTAATTTAAAATGGATTGTGTGCTGCGACCAGTGCCTTCCATGTGGAAAGCATCGTCTCATTGTTTCCTTGTGCTTCCCCTTTGGATTGTCTATATCCAACTATTGCCTTTCGTCTTAAACTTAGACCATAAGTTCTTTGGGGCACAGGGATTGTCTTTTTGATCTGTTTGTACAGTGCCTAGCACAATGGGGGGCTTGGCCCATTAATGTGGCTCCTAGGCATGACAATAATACAAATAATACTAACAACTGTACCCATCTTATAAATCAATTAAATTGGTGGCTCCCACTCACCAGCATTTCTGCCCCTCACTGGGGAGGTGAGAATTTCTGTAGTGGCTCTTCAAGGACAAAAGAGTGTCATAAGGCAAAGTAAGCTCAGGAGAAGTGGATGAAGAAATAAATAAGAAGTGAGGGAAGGCTGAGAGCAGAGAGAGAAGCTGGGTATAAGATATAACGAGGAAGGGGAACAAAGAAACTCAAATAAGTGCTCCACCATGTTGTAAGTCCAGTATGTTGAATGCAATAGTAAAAAACATAATGAAAGATTTAAAAAATATAATGGCAGAGCGAACCAGCTGGATTTTTATATCAAGGTACAGGAGCTTGAAGTACTGCTTCAGGCAAAGAGAAGTCCAACGTTTTAATTGTGGAGCCAAGCATAGGGTCAAGCTTTTATTGGAAAAAATGTGAAGTGGCTAATCATTTATTAATTCATTTGGTATTCACAGTCCCAGCATCAATCAGGACAAAGTCATTTAATGTTAATGAGGACGTAATATCTAACTGCATTGCAACACCAATTTAGTTTTAAAAATAATTAATGTCGTGTCCTTTGAAAATTTTCTCCCTTTTATTCCAGGCAGCATCTTAAGAAGCAAAGGTGGTAACTGTATCGATATTTACACAAGTAAAATGAATCATAATGCTATTCACTGAAGTGTAATGAACAATTTCGGAATAACTGAGCATCAAATAATGAATATTTGTCGATGCGTGCTTTTGGCCTGGGTCTCTGTTGCAGAATGTAAGAATGAGGAAAGAATTTTATTACGATAGTATACAATGGGTGCAACTCTTCATTTCCTATGATACTCACCTGAAAAGACATTCATTATGATTAACTCTTTTGCTATCAGTGTAGTTTCTATCTGTCTGGTTTAGCTCAGTTGAGGCTGCTGTGTTAGATTCTAGTTTCTGAATATTTCTGTGTCATGGGTATTGGTAGATATAAGCATGGTATTTGCTTTAGGAATTTAGCACAGATCTAAGTTCCATTCTTTTCAAATCGCAGGACTAACTTTAAAATATATTTTATCAACGAGGTTCTATTGAGTTGAATAATGTTTTCTTCTGGAAGGATTAGGATTACCTGAAGCTCAGAATTTTATTTTTCTTCCTTTGCAGAGGTTCAGATTTCATTGCTGATCGATAGCAATTATCTAATATCAAAAAGTATCCTAGAATTAAAGGGTATCAGACACATCATATGCTCCATGACTGTGTGAGTATTGATCATGCCACAACATGTCTTTCTGAAATAGCCTAAAAGAGTTAATCAGATTTTAAACACCCATGGGCAGTGTGTGTGTTCTACATACTATCTGCCAGTGGGTCAGACAGTTTGAACTGCCACTGTTAATTAACTTCGATTCAGTAAAGACTTTAAAAGAGTGTAGTGAAAGTGAAGATAGTCTAGTCTACCCTTTTGGGCAGGCAGTATCTCTCACTACAGCACCTAGCGCAATGAGTCCTTGATCTCAAATGGGGACTCTGAGTTCTACTTTGGTATAAATAAATCATGATAACAGCCAGCAAGTCACTCCACTTCCCATTGATTCTGAAACAATCAGTTGGCAACTCTGAATATCCCTAATTTTGTGTCTTTCTTCTCCTGCTGGCTTTCCAACTTCTGTCTCAGGCTTGGAATGGTCCCCAATTCTTGTGTGCCAAATTGACGATTCTTTGCCTTCCTTAAAGCACACTTAATGTTGCCAACTTTCATGATTTTATCATGTTTCACACTATCTTGTATTTTTCTAAAAACCCCAACTCCTGGAGACATGTGACTGTGTATGAACCTCAACTTTAATTTAAAAAAGGAATGCTCCAGCCTTCGTGGTCTTGGAGAAAAGCTTGAAAAGGTGAACCTTAAATGTTTAAAAAAACAGAAGGGAAGTGAAAAAGAACCCATTGTGTATTATTTTGTAAAACCATGTGGTGGGCTTAAAAAACAAATCTCCTGATTCTGGGGGTCCTGACTTATGATTTCTAAATACTTCAAGTTGGCAGTGCTACGTTTCTTCCACAAAGTCTGTCATAAATATAAAGGGAAGGGTAAACACCTTTAAATCCCTCCTGGCCAGAGGAAAAACCCTTTCACCTGTAAAGGGTTAAGAAGCTAGGATAACCTTGCTGGCACCTGACCAAAATGACCAATGAGGAGACAAGATACTCTCAAAGGTGGATGGGGGGAGAGAAACAAAGGCTCTCTCCGTCTGTGTGTTGCCTTTGCCAGGACCAGAGCAGGAATGCAGGTCAGAACTCCTGTAAAGGGTTAATAAGCAATCTAGTTACATAGACGTTAGATTCTGTTTTGTTTAAATCGCTAATAAAATAAGCTGTGCTGAATGGATTGTATATTCCTGTTTTTGTGTCTTTTTGTAATTTAAGGTTTTGCCTAGAGGGATTCTCTATGTTTTGAATTTGATTACCCTGTAAGGTATTTACCATCCTGATTTTACAGAGGTGATTCTTTTACTTTTTCTTCAATTAAAATTCCTCTGTTAAGAACCTGATTGCTTTCTCATTGTTCTTAAGATCCAAGGGTTTGGGTCTGTGTTCACCTGTGCAAATTGCTGAGGATTTTTATCAAGCCTTCCCCAGGAAAGGGGGTGTTGGGTTTGGGAGGTTTTTTGGGGGAAAGACGTTTCCAAGCGGGCTTTTTCCCTGTTATATATTTGTTAGATGTTTGGTGGTGGCAGCGATAAAGTCCAAGGGCAAAAGGTAAAATAGTTTGTACCTTGAGGAAGTTTTAACCTAAGCTGGTAAAAATAAGCTTTGGGGGTTTTCATGCAGGTCCCTAGAGTTCAGAGTGAGGAAGGAACCTTGACAAAGCCTTAAAAATATTAAATAATAAGTGATAAGCATAATGTGTATATACTTTTAAAAAACTAAGTATTAACCAGAAGATGACCTCAATTGTATGCAAGGTCTTGTAGCACACTTTGTAAGAGAAAGTAGTTAAGGACATAGAGGTGAACGGTAACCAGGATAAAATACAACATGGTTTTACAAAAGGTAGATCATGCCAGAGCAACCTGATCTCTTTCTTTGAAAAGATAACTGATTGATTTTTTTTTAGACAAAGGAAATGCAGTAGATCTAATCTACCTGGATTTCAGTAAAGCATTTGATATGGTTCCACATGGGGAATTATTAAATTGGAGAAGATGGGGATTAATATGAGAATTGAAAGGTGGATAAGGAACTGGTTAAAGGGGAGACTACGACTCGTCCTACTCAAAGGTGAACTCTCAGGCTGGAGGGAGGTTACTAGGGAGTTCCTCAGGAATTGGTCTTGGGAACAATTTATTTAACAGTTTTATTACTGCTCTTGGCACAAAATGTGAGTGTGTGGACTCAAAGTTAGGAGGTATAGCCAATATGGAGGAAGACCAGAATATCATACAAAAAGATCTAGATGACATTGTAAACTGGAATAATAGAAATGGGATGAAATTTAATAGTGCAAAATGCAAGGCCATGCATTTAGGGACTAACAAGAAGAATTTTTGCTGTAAGCTGGGGACTTATCAGTTGGAAAAGAAAGTTTTGGGGTTTACTGGTTGATCACAGGATGACTATGAACAGTAAATGTGATGTGGCCATGAAAAAGGCTAATGCCTGATGCATCCTAGGACTGCAAGGTATTTCCAGTAGAAACAGGGACGTGTTAGTACTATTATACAGTGCACTGGCGAGACTTCATCTAGACTACTGTGTGTAGTTCTCCCATGTTTAAGAAAGATGAATTCAAACTGGAACAGATGGGAGAAAGGCTACTAGGATGATCTGAGGAATGGAAAACCTACCTTATGAGAGGAGACTCAAAGAACTTGGCTTGTTTAGCCTAACCAAAAGAAGGTTGAGGGGAGATGGGAGATATGATTGCTCTCTATAAATACTTTGGAGGGATAAATACCAGGGAGGGAGAGGAATTATTTAAGTTTAAGCACCAGTGTGGGCACAAGAACAAATGGATATAAATGAGCCTAAACTTGTTGATCACCAGAAATTAGGTGAAGGTTTCTAACCACCAGAGGAGTGAAGTTCTGGAACTGCCTTCCAAGGGGACCAGTGGGGGCAAAAACCCTACCTGGCTTCAAGACTTGGTAAGTCTTGAGAAGTTTATGGAGGAGATGGTATGACAAGACTGCTTCCGATGGCATGTGGCCCATCAGCAACTTGAAGTAGCAAAATCTCTAATGGCTGGAGATGGGGCACTACATGGAGAGGGCTCTGAGTTACCACAGAGAATTCTTTCCCAGCTATCTGCCTGATGGGTCTTGCCCACATGCTCATGGTATAACTGATCACTATATATGGGGTCAGGAGGAATTTCCCCCCGAGTCAGATTGGCAGAGACTCTGGGCGGGGCGGGGGAGGGTTGCCTTCCTCTGCAGCATGGGTCACTTGCAGGTTTAAACTAGTGTAAATGGTGAATTCTCTGTAACTTGAAGTCTTTAAATCATGATTTGAGGACTTCAGTAACTTAGGCAGAGGTTTAGGGTCTATTTTAGGAGTGGGTGAGAGAGGTTCTGTGACCTGCAGTGTGAAAGAGGTCAGACTAGATGATCAGGATGGTCACTTCTAATTTTAAAGTCTATGAACATCACCTCTCCAGGGGCAACTATGCGCTCCACATGTAATATCCCCTTCTCACAGTCCTTGCCAGGTCTGCTCTCTAAGAGAACAAAGGGCAACGTGTGTTACGGAAAACAACAAATAAAGGACAAATGTAGAATCTTGCTGAGAGAGAGAGTACAGTGTGTCTCTTATGCTGTGCAGTATTATTATATATTATTTGTATTACCATAGTTCCTCAGGGCCCTAGTCATGGACTGCGCTAGATGGACCATGGTGCTAGGTGCTGTATAAATGCTTCATCTTGAATCTCCTCCCACCCACAGCTCCATCCTGGAGTAGAGAGGGAGGCTTTTTAGCCTTTAAAGATACAGTGCTCCAGCCATCACTGTTTTGTTTTTGCAAAGGGGATACGGGGAGAGCTGGAGGTAGGGTTACATTAACAGAGATCATAAGCTTCTTGAGGCAGGAAAGTGTTTTCCTCCCTGGAAACTGCCTTCATGGACCATTACGGAGTGCTATCTTAAACTGAGCCAGTAGAGGAGGCTAGAAAATGTTCTAGTCTCAAGCAAGGCTCAATCAGAGAGTCTAACAAAAAGGAGACTGAAAATAACACACCAACTGAGAGATCTGATGTGCTTTTCACAGTATCTCTCTTGCGGTGTCTGTACTAGGGAATGTGCAATGTGTTTCCAGTAGCAGAGGAGACATCTCACTCTTGAAACACTTGTTGGTTCCAAGCATATGCGCAGTGGCAAAACAGTTCAACTTCCAAATTGTTCAGGACAATATGTGTCTGACGGGTCATTTACCATCTGCAGCCTGAGTGTCAGTCACTGGAGAAAGCTTATTCGCGAGGGGTGTTTGCTGAATCGCTACGGATGAGAGATTAGCTACAGTACAGAAAGGTCATCAGCAGACTCCTAGCTATTTATTTAACTGTGGCAGCGAAGAACCAAAGATAGGGCCAGATTCTGATTCCCCTTACTCATGTTGAGCAGTGCCTTACTCCAAGAAGGATTTGAGCTGCAGCTGAGGAAGGGTTGGAGAGAGGAAGCTGAAAGAGCTTTAAGCAAGTTTTGTGCTCCTGATCCTGAAGTTGCCTGGATACGGAGCTCATCCAGGTTAGTTTGAGGCTGCTCTAATTTATGCCAGCTGTCAATGATCCCATAGAGCCTCTTCAGAGAACAGGGACTGGTCAAGCTGCAAATATCCATGCATCCTTTTCCAGGTGCCGGGAACGGGATGGCAGAAGACTTGCTGCAGTGTCTCTAAATCTCCTGGGGGTTGCCCTAGATGGGGGCATTCTTTCAGTGGCCAGTTAAATTTGCTTTAAATTAGCAGAGTGGTACCAAACTTCTCCGACGTACCTGAGAATCTTCAGGAAACTACCTAGTCCTAAGAGCAATTGTAACTTCTTCTGAAAGGGTCTATATCATAACGAGCCTGTTCCTGTTCCCACTGAAGTCAGTGGGAGTTTAGCCATCTGTTTTGCTGGGAGCAGGTTTGGATTGAAATGCCTCAGGTAACAAATGAGTTTCTTACTTCCTTGATAAATGTGGCTTGCCCACGGGGTGCTCGACTCCTGCTCTGCCTCAGCCCGCCCCCCCACTCCACCGCTTCCCCCAAGCACCCATCCCCACCCCGCCTCTTCCTGCCCCACCTCGTTCTCCCCCCCGAGCACACCCCACCCTCGCTTCTCCCCCAGAGCCTCCTGAATGCCACTGAAAAGTTGATCGTGGTGGACAGGAGGCACTGTGGGGAGGGGATGAAGCTGTTGGGGGGGCTGCTGGTGAGTGCTGAGCACCCCGCAATTTTTCCCGAGTCTCTAGGAATTAAAGCTTGTCATGTGATGAAACCTCCAGGAATATGTCCAATCAAAATTGGGAACCCCAGCACAGCCCACAGTGGCCTGGACATGGGCTGAAGACTCTGTGCTTTGTGGGGAACACTGGACTTGCCTATATAATCTGTGGGACTCTGTTAATCACCTGGAAGGGGATGGACTCAACTCCTGACTGGGCCGGAGGATCAGGTCAACCTCTACCGAAAAGGAGACCATCACTACGCTGGAATGACCACTGGCAGGGGCATCTAGAGACAGAAGAGAGTGGTGACCCCTGGCGCCTAACCACTTGGCAGTACTACTGGTAAGCTCAGTCCTTAGACTCCAATAAACCTATTTACACCCATTCTGCTGATGCATAAAGGAGTCTGTCTGTATAATGTACATGTTGAGGAGCTGGAAGAAAGTGTAAGAGGATGGAAGTGTGTTACTACCACCTGTTTTCATGGGAGTAATTTTTATTTTTTGTTGGGTGGTGATATAAATTTGAATCCACCTAGAGATGAGGCAAATATGATTACCTCTGTCTGAATGCACTTATCTGTGCTGAGGTTAGTGCTGGGGTATTTAAATAGGAATACACAATTAAAAAACCCCACTATTTGCTAAAAATGTGCACCTATATAGGAATTACTCCTGAAAATTCATTTGAACTCACTTGGAGCCTGACCTGAGTAAGGACTGCAGAATAGTGCAAACAGACAATATATATTAAATTAGAATGAATGTTTAAAAGAAAAGTAATTGTATCTTAAGGCTTGGATCAGCGGGCCTTACTGAAACAAGTAGTTTGTTCATTAATGAATGGATAATCAATAGGAGCTGCAGTCTTCAAGGGCTCATTCCTATCATTTTTTTTCTTGAGTAAGCATTTCTGGACATGCTTAAATAAAATATTGCATCCAATTGGAAAATACCACCATAGTCCCAAAGGATTTTATCCATGAATGACTGATGTCATCTGAATGAATCATGTATACATTTATATCTCCTATTGATTGATTTCTTTCATTACCGTATGAAAAATCTTTTCTTCCTTTAAAAAGATAAAATTAAGAGTCGCGCAGCTAACATACAAAAAGGACTAAGGTGGTGGAGAGACTGAGAGTGTAAATAACCAAGGAAAAGGGACAGAATAATGTGGCCACTAAAAATGTCAGTAGAAAAATGATCGTGGTCGTAATGTTGTCATCTGCTCTTGCTTGCAGCAGTGTGAAAATTATTCCTGCTCCCAAATGTAAAGATTTGAATAATTGAAGACAAAAAATGAAAGAATGATTTGGTTTTGATGTCACCTCTTTTCTTTTCTTTTGGTTGGTGTTACTTTTGCATGGAAACAAGTACTATAGTAGCCATAGGGATGTTACATCAGAGTGAATAAGAGGGTGTTCATGAATGACAGGGGAGTTGGTCCATAAGACAATTTCACTATCTGTTGAGATCTGGTCTGTTATCTGTTAAGATGTGGTATGTGAATAAGTTTGAGGACCTCTGACCCAGGGCTACTCGTATAGGTGGAGTATGGATTTGGATGCCTAAAGTTAGAGAACCAGGTGTGAAAACATTGGCCCTAATGAATTTGTCTGAGATCATTCACTGTGTGGTAGATCGTACATTGTTCACTCTAAGTTCTACTAGAAAATAATGACATTGGGAGAAATTGTCAGTATATGATTTTTGGTGATGCTATCCAGAATTATCGAATAACTGTATTAACATTTTAAAACTTTTCAGAGGTGACTTCCACCTCACTCCCTTTTAAAGGTTTTGTTTTCTAGCTGTGTGTATTTATCCATGTTAAAAAAAGAAATCATACAGCTGTGTGAACCCACTTTTTTTTAATATTGCTCTGTATCCAGATTGCCTGTTTGACATTTATAAATATTATTACCAAAGCTATGAACACTTTTCTTGTTCCATTTTATCATTGATGTACTAGGATTTACCAGGCTTTCAAGTTCCACTTTGACTTTTGACAAAATATCTCTGAAAAACTAACAGGTTACTCCTACGCAAGCAAGCAAACCGTGAAAGTATGTGGTGCCAAAAATCTTGCACGCTCTGTACATTCAGAAGCTGGCTAGAAAGAACTAGATACCATTATGGAGGCTACAAAAGAGGATGGCAAGAAACATCCCCCTTTGTGCCCCTTTACAACTGTTCCTTTGCTCCTCAGAGCACAAGCATTTTTCCCTTGCACATGCATCCAAAAACACAAGACACCCCTGAAAAAGTGGGTTGGAGGCATGGCCATGGGTCTGAAAGAGGGTAATGATCCCCTTTGCACATGGCCTAGTGTAGATGGCTGCCCAAGCAGGGTGCACAATGAATTATCTGAAAACCTGCTGCAGTGGGTGTGCTCTCAGTGTATACTAGGGTGCAGCCCCAGAGCACTGCACCTCTATGCCCCTCCCCCCAACCGAAACTGTGCCTTCAAGGTGTAAGTTAACCCCCCCTTCCCACCGCCTTGACTATTTCAGAAGAAAAGCATATTAATTATAATTTTCTAGCTGAAATAAATAATATTCTACCTGCCAGTGGTCATGAGAAGGATGTAATTACAATGTTAAAAATAGCAACACTCTAAATCCTTCTCTTTGAAATAACTTTATTTTGAACCGATATTTTAATTAAAACAGTATTTTAACTCAGTCGCATCAGAAAAAAGCTAAGGTTATTAACAACTTTGTCAACCTGAGCCAGCCTGTCATTATCCTAAGCATTATATAATGTTAATAAAATCGCAACGATGCCTACACCTCTTATGCTAACTAATGCACCTCGACAGAAAAACAAATATTCATTTAACTGAGCAAATAACCGTGAAGCAAACAGTAAAACATTAGTTCTGCCACTGCAATGCTACTATGTAGCTGGATGAGTATTTATGAACGTATAGAGCAGTTCAAATGTCACTGCACATCCACAGCAATACAGATTGTCACCCAAGTCGTAGAGTACAACACAACAGTCCCAGAGAATCCTGCCAACTAATAAATGACCTGATTTTCAGAGTATCTACTGCAGCCAGCTCTTTCCCATGTGCAATCTTGAGGATGCACTGCATTCCGAAAATAACTTAGCATCAGAATAAACAAAAGGAGTTCTTGTGGCACCTTAGAGACTAACAAATTTCCACAAGTACTCCTTTTTCTTTTTGTGTATACAGACTAACACGGCTGCTACTCTGAAACTTAGCATCAGAATGCAATAGCTACTTTACTTATACAGCACTAGAAATCCAGAAATCAATATTGCACTTTTTAAAAACATTCCCATTTAGCCTTAGAAAATTCACTTCCTTGGTACCTCTATGTTCTTATCTTGATTGTGGGAGAGCAAAGAATATATAAAAAAAACCCCGTAAGCGTATGTGTGAAGTCATTTTAGTCTACTTTTGGAAACCCCTCTTACTTCGTTTTTCTGTTTGAAATGTTAGTGCTTTCATTTTTGCCCCAGGTTCCCTTTTGGCCTTTCCTACCTTCTGCCAATATTTATCTCTCTCATTTCAGATCTTTTAAATGCTAATCATTTTAATCTAATACACATAAATATAAAATTGAATAATAGTTATGGAAAGCTTTGAACATTTTCCTTACATTTTTATCTGTCCCCATGCACCTAAGAGCAGCTAAAAAACATATTTCCACTCTCAGTAGCTTTGCACTGTTTCTTTGATATCCAAGAGGGTGACTAAAAAATCCCTAAGTTTCCATACAGCTTGTTTCATAAACTAACTGGGGTTTGCCAGGAAAATTCAGAAAGAGAACAATTACTAGCAGATTGAAAATGGATTTTGGTGGATCAGGAATCTTTAAGAACGGAAGTCAAAAAATTAAGCAGAGATGCATAAAATGAGGCAGCTAAATATGGGGCTTGACTTTCAGAGGCCTGGACATGAGTTCAGTTGGTTGCTGGTGGGTAATTCAGAGGAGCTGAATGCCCACAGTTCCAATTGGCCATTGGTCCATGGCACTTGGGGCCAGATCTTCAGTTGGTGTAAATCAATATGGCTGCATTGACTTAAGCTGAACTCTGGCATTTAAACCAGCTGGCGTACTATTTGTAATGTCATAGAATTCTACACATCTTTAATTTCACATTGAAACACAATTTCTTACACTTCTTTTCCATTACAAAATCCTGAGATAATGCTGGTGAGTGACAGCAAATGCTATTAAAGAAGAGAATACTATTGACCAAGACTCAGGTTTTGGGGTGTGGCAAAGGCAAAAGTTGTATAGCAGATAAACACCAGACTGAGGTTGTCTTACATTTCCCACTTGGGGTAGAGAAATGCATTGAACTGATTTACAGTATGGTGGCCAAAGGCTTAGAACCCATGTGCTAGAGAAATCCTGAAATCAGCAATTAAGGTTTTGAAAGGGTTGTATCCAATCCTATGCACGCAAGTACTTCCATTAGCTGGACATAGCTGCAGATTTGGGAGAATATTTGGTGAACCAAACTTAAAATGTAACTATGCTTTAGAGAAGGACATGCAATATCTTTTAATATCCATGGAGGATCTTCCATCCTCATTGATAGACATCACAAAGTATTAAAAAAACCAAGCCCCAATAACAGCAAAAAAGCAACTTTTATCCTTTATCAGTGATTCTTACTCCCCCCAGTCCCTTTAAAAATGTGTCCATTGTGTATTATGAAGACCACCTTTCAGTGTTGCTCACTTTTGGCTAAACAACTCAATTCACAACCACCACACTCTCCCCTTTCTCCTGTGAAGCTTTATTCTAGCCTCCTTTGTGCCTCCCTCATAGAATTCTTTTGACTGCTTTTTTTTTTAAACTAAGTTCTGTAATACACACTGAATAACCACTTTTTTATGTATGAATTTGATGATTTTGCTTTAAAAAAAATCGCAAATGCACATCTGTAAATTCTTACAGAGAATTTCACGAGTCCCTCCAATGGAGGCTCTGCCCCACCCAAGAACTGAACAGGTAAAATAGCTCAATTAACCTTATCAGCTGCACCTGGAGGAGAGCCAAGGCCTGATAAGGCCTAATGACTGATGAAGGAGCTGGGGTAGATTTATAACGAGAGGAAGTTGGTAGTAGGAGAAGGGCTGCTCTGCAGGAGTGGAGGGGAGTTGGCTAGGGACAAGGAGGAGCTCTAGGCTAGTCCAGTAGCCAAAAGTCCAGTGAGCTTTTGACAATTTAGTTTTCTTTTTTTAAAGCTATAGATGTTCTGAATTATGTGTATAGTCTAGATTCTGGGTAAATGACTGGGGATGAGATCAGTGTATCTTCTGACTGGAAACAGTACTCTTTTTTTTCTTTTCTTCTTTCTTCTCTTGCTGCTATGTTTTCAAGAATAGTTTTGCAAGCCATTCCTACTGACCTCTAGCTGACTTTTAAATATCTCTTGATAGCTCCTACCCTTGCTGTTGCTCAGTTCCTTAGAGCAATACTACAAATTCCTCTGTTGCCAATAATGACATTCCTGTCAATTATTTTCTTCCAGTCGGAAAGCAGTGCCAAAATGGGACACTAGCCTTCCCTATGTTGATACTAGACAGTCTCGTGTTTAGAACATAGACTAAAAATAAAATCCGTCACAAATTTTATTTTATGTGTAAAATCAAGGCATTTTAGACTGTGATGAAGGGCCTGGTGTAAAACAGATTAATTATATTGTTCTATCGATGGTACATATATAGGCCCCATTACTATATATCTGAGGACCTCATGTGTGCTCTCACCATCCCTGGGAGTTAGGGAAGTGCTATTAGCCCATTTTACAGATGGGGAACTGAGGCCCAAGGTCACACAGGAAGTCTGTGGCAGAGTAGGAACTTGAGCACATGTCTCCAGAGCCCTAGGCTAGTGCCTTACTACCAGATCATCTTCCCTCTCATCTCAAATAGTAGCTATGTGTATGAACTTGACATTATAATCTTTCTTTATGACTCATGAGGAGGGGTGGGGGTTGGGGGGGTCTGGTGTTGATATTACCACTGGAAAAAGTGTTTGCAAATTCAAAGGTATATGGTGCCCTCATTCACTCTCTTTCCAAGGCCAGGATGAATTATATCATGGAGCATAAAAAGTATGCGATCCATGAACTAGGAATTCCTGTATTATTGGGGGGGGGGGGGGGGGAGGGTGAAGGGGGGGCCAGGGGTGGAAGGAAAATTGATTACAAACAAAAGATTGGTCCAGCAGTGTTTGGTGTGGGGTCGTACTTGGTCAGTTTTGAAAGAGGTGTGGTATTCCCACTGGTTTTAATGGGATTATTCACACGGATAAGTACACCCCCTGGTAGTCAGGCTTTGCATTATTGCGACACTAATTTTGGCGTACATTTCTGAAGGAGGGACTATTATCTGATGCTCACTTTCTCATGTTGTTGATATGATAACTGTCTTACTTACCTTAAATATGCCTATTATGTAGCAGAGGAAGAGGGCAAGTGACTTACATAAAAATCAGTATCTTGGAATCCTAGGGTTAGAACGGCCTGCAAGGGCCATCTAGTTAACCCCCTGCCAAGATTCAGAATTTGTGTCTAAATCACCCAAGACAGGTGGCTATCCAGCCTCCCTTTGTAAACCTCCAACGAAGGTGCTTCCACGATCTCCTGAGGCAATCTGTTCCATTGTCCTATTGTTCCTACAGTTAAGAAGTTTTTTCTGAGATTTAATCTAAATCTTCTGAGCTGTAGTTTGAATCTGTTGCCTCTTGTCCTGCCGTCTGTTGCAAGAGAGAACAACTTTTCTCCATCTTCAGGTATTTGAAGACCGCTATCATGTCCCCACCTTAATCTCCTCTTTTCCAAATTTACCATACCCAGCCATTGCTCGTATGGCTTGCATTCCATCCTTCTAATCATCTTTGTTGCTCGCCTCTGGATCCTTTCCAGTTTCTCTACATCCTTTCTATACATTGGTGAACAAAACTGGATCACTACTCTAGCTGAGGCCAAGTAGAATGATACTATCACCTCCCGTGACTTGCATGCTATGCTTCTTTTAATGCAACCTAATATTGCCTTTGCTTTTTTGTTTTTTGCAACAGCATCACATTGCTGACTTGTGTTAAGATTGTGATTCACCACAACTCACAGATTCTTCTCAGCAGTGTTGCTGCCAAGCCAGTGATCCCCCATTAAACAGCTCTTAAACACATGCTAAAAACTCCCAGCCTCAATCAGTGTTAGTATCTGGGCTCAGTCATCCAATGGACATCAGTGCCATTTAATATTGATCCTATCAATGGCAGGGTAACAGGACCTTCTCTTGGAAGATACAGGTTTTAGATATCACCCATGGGAGTAATTAATACTTACTCAAGCATCTGTTTAGGTGATGTCCTGAAATTCCATTGGAGAGAGACTAGAGCTCGGAGGATGTCTTCATGCTCTGAAATGAGAGAGAGGCTCATCAATGTACCACTGAGCTTGGGTGCTTATGAAGCTAGAAACTGTGTGAACTTGGAAAGAGAGTTGTAAACACTTTATGCAATCTTGTGCATTATGTTATTCCGTGTCAATTACACTGCAATTTAAGAAAGCAATTTCATTTCCATTCAATTAATATGTTATTGTTTTAAAGTTGTGTTTCTGGAAAATGTAGCAAAAGCTTTCTAAAGAAAAAGTGTTTGATTATACTAAATCTATGACAATAGTTACATTTTCAATATATGCACTTTGGTATAACACTTCCTAATTTACTTCTCTAACTCCTTTTTTTTTAAAAAAATCATTTACAGTGACTATTTAATCTTCTTTTAAAAGAAAAGAGCCTATAAATGATGATTTTCTATCTGACAGAAAATTGAAATGAAAGCAAATTTAAGAAGGCTCTAATTACAATGAACAAAAATAGGAACACTCTAGGTCCTTCAGTTTTGAAGGACTTCATATTGAAGTGAAGTTTTTATCAAACAATATCTTAAATGTTTTAACTCACACAACAGAGAAGTTAAGCATATGAACTCTGATCCTGGTCTTTCAAGCCCTTTCTCATGTGAGCAGTGCCATTTAAGTCAACAGTTCAGATCCTCATCTGCAGCAAAGATGTGTACAACACAATTCAGAAGCAAAGTGTGCTTTAAGCCATTTTGTGCGACCCTGATCCTAGTCTAGTAGTGTACTGGGATAGTTTCCTCTCCTCTTCTGACCTGGAAAAGTGCCCTGTTCATCATAATTATACTGCTATGCGTGTAGCTGTCCAGCAGATTTGGAGAGATGATTCTTAAAGCTTGTCTACATTTAAAATGCTGCATTGGTAATCTCCCATCAGCACAGGTATTCTTCTGTTCACCTATCTTCTGTCTACATGGGGATTCGGTTAACTGTGCCACTCGGGTGGGATTTTTCACACCCCTGAGTGACAATTATCACAACCTAATTTTCTAGTTAGACCAGGTCTTCATGTTTAGCCTGCAGAAGAGAAGAATGAGGGGGGATTTGATAGCTGCTTTCAACTACCTGAAAGGGGGTTCCAAAGAGGATGGCTCTAGACTGTTCTCAATGGTAGCAGATGACAGAACGAGGAGTAATGGTCTCAAGTTGCAGTGGGGGAGGTTTAGATTGGATATTAGGAAAAACTTTTTCACTAAGAGGGTGGTGAAACACTGGAATGCGTTACCTAGGGAGGTGGTGGAATCTCCTTCCTTAGAGGTTTTTAAGGTCAGGCTTGACAAAGCCCTGGCTGGGATGATTTAACTGGGAATTGGTCCTGCTTTGAGCAGGGGGTTGGACTAGATGACCTTCTGGGGTCCCTTCCAACCCTGATATTCTATGATTCTATGTTGTGATTCTTTGCCATGTACCCAAACTTAATTGTTCCTTTGCAAATCTGCCTCTATTTATAAATTGTCAGTTATTAGTTCCCCCCCACACACCCCTTCCACTCAACCGCTTCACTCCCACTCCCAACCACCCATTTGTCTGCTTCTCTTCTAACCATCTTCCCACTTTTATTTTTCATACTCATGGAACCCCCTCCTTGAACTGCTCTGTAAGGCCTCTGCTCCAAATCCACTACAGTGCTGACAAGAAATTAGCTAATAACAATTTCTGCCATTTGGAAATACTTGCTACTGGGGAGAACCCCAAACATCATTTATCATCTTGGGCATGTGGACAATGCCAGCACCCTGCAGATGGGAGCCACCATATTAGAAATTTCAGTAATAATGTGTGTAAACATTACATGGCAAGGTGTCAAGGTTCCTCCCCCACTCTGAACTCTAGGGAATAGATGTGGGGACCTGCATGAAAAACCTCCTAACCTTATCTTTACCAGCTTAGGTCAAAACTTCCCCAAGGTACAAAATATTCCACCCGTTGTCCTTGGACTGGCCGCTACCACCACCAAACTAATACTGGTTACTGGGGAAGAGCTGTTTGGACGCGTCCTTCCCCCCAAAATACTTCCCAAAACCTTGCACCCCACTTCCTGGACAAGGTTTGGTAAAAAGCCTCACCAATTTGCCTAGGTGACTACAGACCCAGACCCTTGGATCTTAAGAACAATGAACAATCCTCCCAACACTTGCACCCCCCCTTTCCTGGGAAATGTTGGATAAAAAGCCTCACCAATTTGCATAGGTGACCACAGACCCAAACCCTTGGATCTGAGAACAATGAAAAAGCATTCAGTTTCTTACAAGAAGACTTTTAATAAAAATAGAAGTAAATAGAAATAAAGAAATCCCCCCTGTAAAATCAGGATGGTAGATATCTTACAGGGTAATTAGATTCAAAAACATAGAGAACCCCTCTAGGCAAAACCTTAAGTTACAAAAAAGATACACAGACAGAAATAGTTATTCTATTCAGCACAATTCTTTTCTCAGCCATTTAAAGAAATCATAATCTAACACATACCTAGCTAGATTACTTACTAAAAGTTCTAAGACTCCATTCCTGGTCTATCCCCGACAAAGACTATAGACAGACACACAGACCCTTTGTTTCTCTCCCTCCTCCCAGCTTTTGAAAGTATCTTGTCTCCTCATTGGTCATTTTGGTCAGGTGCCAGCGAGGTTACCTTTAGCTTCTTAACCCTTTACAGGTGAGAGGAGCTTTCCCCTGGCCAGGAGGGATTTCAAAGGGGTTTACCCTTCCCTTTATATTTATGACACAAGGGGTTAATTGTGTTCAGCCTGTTTTAGCCTCCTGTTACAGGAGAAGTAGATCCCAACTGGGGTCTGTGCGTAGGTATCAGCATTAACAAAAGTTTGGCAAAGAACGTTTGTTCAATTAATCTGGGTTCTGGGGGGCCTCTACATCCCTTGTGCCTGGAGGGACAAGTGAGCTTTACAATTTATATAGAGTTTTCAAACACCAACTACTTTAATTGTCCAATGAGGTAAGCAATCATTATTGTCCCCATTTTACAGATATGGAAACTGAGGCACAGATGTGAAGTTGCACTCCAAGATTAATATTTAGGCCACTAAAGAAAAGTGAGCTGATTTTCAGTGGTGCTCAGATCCTATGTCTCCTGGTGAAGTCTGTGAGAGTTGCTGGTGCTCTGCACCTCTGGATTGCTGTGCCTAACTTTACACATAGATATCTGAAGCTTTTTCTCTACAGCTACGAGTTAGTGTCACACCTCTGATTAATCCCTTGCTCACTCCACTAGAGCATGCTGCTGCTCTTCATATAGAGTTGCCACTCCTTGTGGCCAGAAGTTATGTTGGCTTGAGTGCAGGCAGGTCCCCTACCCCCATATTGCTCCATAAACAGAGCTGATAGGAAGAGTGGAGTTTCTATTCCCCAGGAAGTCCTGACCTTTCTAAATGTGTTTCTGTTCCTAATCAGAACAAAAAGGCAAAACGTCAAAACTTTCTGTAGAATGATATTGATATATATATTAATTTGGAACCATCAAAATGTTTTGTTTCAACAGTGTCAAATTTGATGAGGTAAAAATGTTATTTCTGGGAACGTTTGTTTTATATTAGAGCATAATGTTTACATCATATATTCTGTACAATATTAAACATAATATAAACCATTCTTCGTATAGTATAAACGTCTAAATGAAACTAAACAAAATGGTAAACTCAAAACAAAATGTTTTTACCTTTAGCAAAATGAACCAATTTTATGTGATCAAAATAAACAGGAGTCTAAATGATTCATTTTGATTTTTGCCAGTGAAATTTTTGTCAAAATCAACATGTTCCCACAAAACTTTTCAATTTAGACTCAACTGCATTTTCTGATAGAAAAACCTGGTCTGTCACATTTTTAGACCCACTGTAGCCTTTAAACATAGCACAGAACATCTCTGCTTTGAGTGTTGCGAGCCTGGGTTTGATTGCCTTTCTCCCTCTTCCTCCTTATTCGTCATAAGGCCTTCTGTTTGACTTGAGTTCCCTCTTCAGCACCTTTAGTCTATGAAGGCCAAAGTATGGTGTCTCTCTGTCTCTGTTACTCCACTTCTTATTTCTCATTCAGGGCCAGGTCCTCAGCTGGTATGAATTGCCATCACTCCATGACGGTCAATGAAGCTGTGCTGACTTGCATCAGCTGAGGAGCCATATGTCAATGTTAAATTTCATTCAAAATGTTTGCCTTCCATTTGAAGGTAGTTTTGCCCACAATGTATACATTGGCCAGACAGAATGTATTAGGGAGAGATTATCTCCAACGAATTTTGAGTTTGAGTATGTCAACACTCTTGCAACATTTCTGCAGTGCGTTCAGTCCTTGATGGTCAAAGAGCTTTAGACAGAAAAATGGGGCGTGTCTGGTGTCTCTAGAAACTTGAATTGCCTATGTAATTACCACCCACTTCTACAGACAATCCACTGCAGATGTTACAGTCAATTCTCTCAAGCATTCCTTTGCAGCAAAGAAACTGGTAAAGGGTTTCTTACTGTTCTGAACAAATATTTGACATAAGCAAGTTTTGGCAAAACTTCGCAGGGCCTGATCCTCTTCTCAGATCCAGTAGTATAAATCAGGAGCCACTCCGCTGAAATAAATGCAGTTACATTGCTATAAGACTGGTGAGAGAGACTGGACTCAGACTGATCGAATGGAAGCATGCTGTATGATGAAAATGACGTGGCTTTTCAGAACGGAGCCAAGGTAATAAATTTCCTATCAGTTAGATCCAGCAGATGAATGAGAATCTGTGGATATAAGGTTAACACTAAGTAGGCAGACTTTCTGGCATTTATTTCTGAAGAAATCAGCTACTTTCCCCCACATACTTAAAGGAAATATTGCATTTTTTTCTCATCTTATAGAAAAAAAGACTTTTAAAAAAATGCTGTTTTAATTTTAAATACTCCCTCTAGGGATGTGTGCTTCCTCTACCTCCCCCAAGCCAATCATTAGAGCTGTGTGAAAAATTTGACGCATTTTTCAGAAAATAAACAGTACTTTTGGGTTGACTGAAACTATTTACAGAGTTGTGCTGAATTTCCCGAATTGTCTCAGACGAACATTTTTGAGCTAGCTTAAGGCTACTTGGATACCATTTTCAAAACCCCTCAAGTTGGTGTCTCCTGTCTTCTACCCGATAGCCCTTCATTTAGGGCACTCACCTGGGATTTGGGAGACCTAGGTTCAAGTCCCCACTTTGTCTGAAGGGAGCAGGGATTTGAATTTGAGTTCCTTAAATTGCAACTGAGTTCCCTAACCTCTGCACTCTCGGATATTCTGGCAGGTGGGCTCTCTGTTTCTTCTGTTGAAGCTATTCATTGAGCCAGTGTGTGTGAGAGAGAAGATGACTCTCTAGGCTGGTTGTTAGGTCACTCACCTGGGATGTGGAAGACCTAAGTGTTTTACACAAAGTATAACAGCTTCATCTCTGCAGCTGGTAGCTGATTGTCTCAAATTGTATGTTTTTATTTTTTTGGTTGGGCCAAGCAAATAATAATAATAAAAAAAAGCTCTTTGCACAACTCTATCAGTCGTGCTGCTTTGAAAGTAAAAGGACCAAGGGCAGTGGTGGATTCTCCATCACTTGATGTCTTCAGATGAAGACTGGATGCCTTTATGGAAGATATGCTTAGTCAAACACAAGTTATTGGGCTCAGTATGGGTCAGTGCTATGCAGGAGCTCAATCCATTGTCTAATGG
Source organism: Lepidochelys kempii (assembly GCF_965140285.1). NCBI lineage: Eukaryota > Metazoa > Chordata > Testudines > Cheloniidae > Lepidochelys > Lepidochelys kempii. The sequence continues at coordinate 95,458,827 of NC_136388.1, read as the reverse complement.
TCCCTTCTGACCTTAAAATCTATTAATCTATTAATTTTCTGTTACTTCTGACAGCCCCAAATAAATCAAAGTTAGGGGAAAACAATTACATGAATCTCTGAGATAAGATAGTTTGTTGCTGCTGAAAATCAATCCATTGCTTATTAACTTAACTGTCTCTCTTCATGTCTTTTTATATCAAACTACATCAACGAGGAAATTTGCTAATAGAAACTCGTTAATTTCATATACAAGCTGTATTACAATGGCAAACGTTTTGATGAATTTTCCTCCAAAAGACAGGAAACATCCTGTTAAATAAGGCAGAAGGAACCCTGGCATTGCTCACTGTGCTGGTGCCTACATTCTAGAGGTAGGCTGGGTGATATTCAAGTCTAGATTGGGTTGAGGCTAGGTTTTGCGGTTTTGTTTCAAGGCTGAGTTAGGATTAGGGTTTGGGTTTGGCCTGTTCTCACAAGTGTTTGGCCTCCAGAGCCAGATATACCATGTGATCAGTCATTCTGTTCTGGATCTACAACATGCAAAGGGATTCAGATTCAATACACTTCACTGAAGTGACACCAGATTTTCATTGGTGTGAGACCAATATTTAAGTCCCAGGTTTCTCATGCCGTAAAGTCCAGCTATTCTCTCAGGCATTTGCCTAAGTGTGTAAGGGCAGAGGATATTAATGCTGTGTGCAGCAGTGATGTTACAGGATGATAGCACCTCCGTGCTGCTCATAACTCCCAGTAGAGGGGGTGTGGCTGAAGGAAACCTAGCATGGGGAGCACTCCAGGGCTCTGGCAAGCCCCATCTGCTCAAATGACTTTTAAGGGCCATAGACAGCTAGGCTCAAATTAGATGAGCTCTGGGGCAGCCATGACAGAGAATGGGTAGGGGTGGCCATGACTAGGGAAAAGGTTATCTGGCTCTGTGTAGGGAGTTCATTCAGTTGGTGTTCTGGTAGGGAATAGTGCAGATGGGAGGTGACTTCAGTGGGAGTCTTATTCCCATTAACACTGTGAAGTTCACAAAGTTATCAAGTGCTTTGAGAACCTAGGATGAAAGGGGAGTTATATACAAGTTATTGTTACTGCTTAATCTATATGGATCAAAGTAATCCAGCAACTGAAGTCTCAACATTTTAAAACTCATAAATTGTCAGATGAAATAGGTGTTACTTAAATAATAAAAAAAAGCACAAGATCCCATCATCACCACACCAGGGTTTCCCTCCATCCCTTCCCTAGAGAAAATGTTCTCTTTAAAAATCTGTAAGAAGAAAAATTCCATGTGCAAAAATCAGACTTTTTCTTTTTTCTTTTTTCCAATTTTTCATAGATGTATCAACTGTTTCACTGCAGTGCAGAGTTTGGAATTGCCTGAATAGTTCTAGATGTTTGTTTTATAGATAAGATCTGTGATGGAAGTAGAGCAATGACACTTTTAATTATTTTCATTCAGGCCAAAGGAAAATCCTTCATCTGAAGCACACATCATCTATCTGAGTCTTTCCACTCAGTAATATCATTCAAAGGAAGGCAAAGACATGTTCCTTCCTCTGACATTGGCAGAATCAGTTTCCACCTCCTTAATGTAGTCACTTCACTGTGCCAAACAAATGCATTTAATACAATGAATCTCTTTGAAGAAGGAGGCTGGAATGCTTATTGCTGATGCTTGAAGGAAAAGAAAATATTCAAACAGCACCCTTAACCTTAATATATTATTAACCCCTGCTAGCAAAGATGATGATCTGTTTCATCCTTATTGATCAGTACTATATCACTATGTTCAGCAAGTTGGAATAGCATTTTGGTCTCAAGTTGAGTTTGGGAGGAAATGGTTTTCCTGTCTGAAATAAATATTTTCCCATTTCAAATCAGGCCAAAAAGTCAATCTCTCTCAAATAGAAAAGTGGGTTTTTGTGTGTGTGTGTGTATTTCATTTCAAGTCAATCAAAACATTTCACTTGAATAATTCGGAAATGTTTTATTTTGATTTTAACCTTTTTGCTCTTTTGTTAGTATAATTAGCTTAATTTTTGAAACAGCTGTTTTGAACCAGAATTTTTCATTTAGAAATGTCAAAATGAAACATCTGACAATTTTGAAAACATTTTCTTGACAGTTTTCTGAGTCATGAAGTTTGTCGAACCCCACCACTTTTTGCTAAGCTTTGGTTTTGACGAATCTGTATTTTTCAATGGAGAAAAACTTGCTTGTTGAAAAATTCCCAAATTGTCTTAGTCTTGACATACTGGACCAAATACGTCCCACGTGTAGCTCCTCTACAGGCATGCTGGATGAATGTGGCATGTTGTATGGTAGGGCCCTGATCCAACAAAGCACTTACACATATGCTGAACTTTCAGCATGTACAGAGACCCAGTGGGAATTTTGCATTGATTTCAACTGGGCCAGGATTTCACCCTGAGCTTTTATTTTATCTAAAGACGGTCCATGAGGGTCAGAAGGAAGAATTTATCCAAATCGGCAAAGACTGCAGTCTCGTTCAGTATTTGAGTTGATTTTCATGTCGACCCTTTACTGAACCTCTTGCCCATCCCTTGTATGGCCCTTTATTTTTTACACGCACAGATGGAGCATGGAGGAAAGTTACTGATCTCTAGATATTTGCAGATTGTGGATGATCCCTTTGGGACTCTTACCAATGGCCGTAGTTAGAGAACTCGGGGCTGGGGCCAAGAGGGGCAGGGAATCAGAGAGCTGTAACTATTGCCTAGATGGCACCCTGTTGGCTGTGCCAAATGGATCTTAGCCACAGCAAAGACTCTGGCCTGAATGATCTACAGTCCTAGACCAGGCCCTAATATTTTTAGACTGATATCTAAAACCAAAACAAGTTTGCTAAGAGTATAGTACCAAATGGAAACATTCACTCAATTCCACTCACTTTCAGTGTCTCTCCGTACCAGATTAGTTTTCTATGAGTACGTGTTACAGATACATGAAATTATCTCCCAGTGTTGTCTGGCAGCTACTTTCCCTGCACAAACTTAATTTGACCAAAATCCATTATTTCTGTGTGTGTATAATTTACTGCCCAACTGCTACCAGTTTAGCTAAGAGTTTGCAATCCACAGTGAAAAACAAACAGGTTCTCTTGATTTAAAATTTTAACGCCTTCTAAAAAAACTTCCTTTGAATCTCACATTTTACAAGTTTTTTGACCACAGAATGAATTTCCTAATGTTAAAATACAAAATCAGAGACTTCAGGCAGGGTATCTCTCTGTGTATTTAAGTTTTTCCATTTCATGCAAATGCCTCACAAGTATTACTGAATTTATCACCACCCCAACTCTTCCTGGTAGGGTGTTACCTTTTGTGTTCTCCTTGACCTCTCAGCTGCTTTTTACACCTCAGAACGTATTTCTCTCCTCAATTGCCTATAGTCCCTTGGGCTTTCACGTGTCTGTCATCTATGATTGTTCCTTCAGACTTTCATTTAATGGGTCTTTCTTCATCCTTCTCCCACTTTCTCTTAGGGTCATGGAAGGCTGCATTGCTGCCCAGTGTCTTTTTCTTACCTTTCACCCTTTTCTCTAGGTGATCTTATCCGCTCTCAAGTCTTCAGATACCATCTTTATGCCCATGACTCACAAAAATCTCTCATATTTCAGCCTGTGTCTCTGACATCCTGCTGGGTGTCTCACAATTGCCTTAAAATTAACACGATCGAAGCTGGGCTCCTCAGGCTGTGTGTCACCCAATTTCTAACTTCAGAAAGGTGGTGACTGGGTTCTCTTTCGCTAAGAGCTGCCTGCTGTCTGACTGCCTGGCCAAACTGGGCTTCCTCGTTCATTTGTACCTTTCGATAGGAGGTTTTCACAGAAAGCTCTCCTGGTACTTGATCCGTTATATCTGTGGGGGGGTGGAGGGGGGGACAATGAGCTGCAGTGCTAGATGGGCATTTTGCCTTTTGATTGCTGCAGGCTGACTCCCATCCTTCCAGTTAGAAGTTCCTGTTATGTTTGCTTGCTTTCTCTTTCTCTCATCCTGAAGGAGGTACTGCATTCTCACAAAAACCATGCAGTGTTTGCTGTAAAAACAGCAGTGGTGTAGGGAAGAGTGAAAATGTGAAGTAATGTCTTTAGAAGTAAAGCCATCTATAAGACAGCAGTGCTGATAAAAGCACTGATTAATATGGTGCTATCCACTGAATGCCAGTCAAAGCTGCACCAAAACCATCTAACACCCAGTCACAGCAAAATGTGAGTGACTGAATCAATGTGAAGGAGGGCATGTGGAAAGCTGAGAGAAATACCCTAATGGCAGAGATCTAGACATGACTGACTGGATTTGGGCTGATGTATAGCAAATTACTATGTCGCAGTCTTTGGAAAGTGATAGCGAGATGCCCCTGCCAGGACAGATTTCCTTTCTTATTGGTAGAAAGAGAGTGTATGTGCATCAAAACTGAGCAAATGTGTATACACAGTGCTGTGTCCGGTTATGGTACATCTATAACAAAAATATTCATAGATTTTAAGACCAGAAAGAGCCGCTTTTGATGATTTAGTCTAAACACCAGCCGTAGGCTTTAATCTATGATGGCCACTTAACAACTTAGAAAAAAATGAATATATTATTTTCTACATTTAGTATGTGGTATGTACAGATAAATACAAAAGAGCAATTATGGATGTACATCCATATCTGCATTTTATATATGTCTGAATATATGTATAAATTAAAGATAAAGACGTATAAGTGAGAAAATTAAGACAGGGAAGTGCTTATACATTTCTGCTAGCTGTACTAATCAGTATGATTAAGTACAAATAAATAGTCAAGAAACAAGAGAGGCAGATTTTGCAAGGGATATTAAAGCACTGACCATCTCTGGTATGGCAAGATATAGAACCTTGCACAGAACACATTGATATTCACAGAGGCAGTCTGCCTTTTTACCATATTTCAGGCATCTATCAAATATCTATCTCTGCATAAACAACAAACACATTGTACTATTTCTCTGTTCTTGTCAACTTTTGAGTGTGCTGTAGTGATGTGTAAAAAGGGAGTTCAGTGGCCATCCATTTAATACAATATTATAATTTTCTCCCTGTCTTCTCAGACAATTTTCTCTGACTATCCAAGGAGGCACTCAACAAATGTTTCTTTTTTCAGATATATTAAGAAGTGAACAACATAACCTATCAATTACCAAGCAGAAAGGAGTTCAGCTCAGAAAATAAATGTTCATATAGCACATGAGCGGTGCCGTGCACTTATAATGTGACAATGATTTGACTTTAAAATAACTGTAATCTAACTAGGATGTGAAATGATAATGCAGTAGGGTAACATGGTCAAATACTGTCCATGACTTGACTACAAGATATTCTTTATCTTGTATTTATGCAGAGCTATACAAATAGATGCAGAATGGTGCTGAAGATAAATTCTGCACATAATCTGTCATGCTGTTCGGTTTCCTTTAATGAACACGATAGACTAACTTGCTTAATTTTTTGACCATTGATGGTATCTAATTTCTTGCCGGATGTATATAAATGTTGCTTGGCCACTTTTTTTGTATTAGATGCAGTTTTCTTTTGAACCACTGTTATATGGTACTACTAGAAATGCCTGTAAGAAGCAGAAATGTACTTGACTCTCTAGAGAGAATCATTATGATTAAAATATTGCCTAGCACTTGGCATATTTCATCTGTAGATATCAAAGCATTTCCCAAATGTGCTTTAAAATCATCGTCCCCGTTTTACAGATAGGGAATATGAGGCACTGAGGAAATATGTTACTTGCTTAAGATAATACCATGAATCCATGGCAGAGCTGGGGATAGGATCCAGGGGACAGATGCTATTGACTTGAATGGAGCTGTCACAGTTTACATCAGATGAGGATCAGCCCCTGATCTCAATCCTAGTCCTTATTCTATGGACCACTGTCCTAAACTGTCATAGGGATGCTTTTCTGAACGGAGGCCTTTGTTACGTGGCAAATAGTCTTTCAGTGGCAAACACAATAGCTACATTTTTATTGACGATAAATGGTATTGTTGACGGTACAAACTATTTTCTTTCTTAACCATCTGGCTAAGGAGAAAGGGAGTGCAAAGGTAGCTTAGAGTCAGCTTTACTGCCCAGCCTGGCTTCTGTGTTGAGTGCAGCTTGGCTGGTCCCAGAGACCCCGCTCTTTGTTTTGCAACAGGAGTGTGGGAAATTACTTAATTGTTCACTGACATTCACTCCATCAGGAAGGACCTGTACTGCTCAAGGAACAAGTACATCCAGTAGACACTTAATATAAATAAGAACGTTTGTCCCCTTTATATGGATCATGTAATTCCCAATGACTGCAGTGGGAGCTCTACCGACGGGGTGGGGGAGCGCTTGCAAAATTGGGCACTGTTTGATTTTCCAGTTCAATCTCCTGTACATTGGCGTGACTCTACATTGCAAATGTGTGTTTGGATATATGCTTTGTGCCTGAATTTTTAAAGTCCCTCTTTAAGAGAAACTTACTAAAAAGAACACGACCATGTGAATCAGCAGCTGCCATGGTTTTGATTAAATGTCTGCTGGAAACCTCGCTAACCAGTGACGTCTGCTTTTAGCTGAAGGGGGTAGGAATTAGTTGTTCTGTGTTTACTTATTCAATGGTTTTATGGTCATAGTTGTTTCCTTGAGTGTCACGGCTTTGGACTAGTCCCTGACACTCCTACTGCCCAGTATCTTTCTTCCTTACACAACAATGCTGGGGCTCGCTGGAAAGGGAACTGTAATGACTCAGGACTGCACCATGGCATCAGCCTAGTCCCCTTCTCCGAAGCCTTTGATATACTAGCTCTGACCTTTCCTGCTTCTTCCTTTATCGCCTCTCAGCCATTTGGTTACTTGACTTCTTTTTCTGTGCTGTTTTCCCAGTGAAACTGTCGCTTTCCAAGTGGCATTTCAACCCTGAGAGGCTTTGGTCGCTTTTCCTTTACCAAAACCCTTACAGCAGATGGTGCAAATGGTCTGGCACATATGTGCAGAATCCATCTGGCGGGATGGTGCTCTTCCTCAGAGGAGTCAAAGGACGTTAAATGCCATGCATTCTGGGAAATCAACTGACAATCCTGGGCTTTTCATTCACAAAGAACTCCACAATCAAATATTGCTCAGGGGTTATCTTGTTTTCTCTTGCGCTCTCCCACAAACAGTGAAGGGCAATTGGGGATGCTCTCAGTGGCCGGCTGGCCTCCTTCACTGCCCTCTTGGCTGCTGTCTGTTTGGTCTCCTGTGTTGCCGAACCGCAAAGACCTTTGATCTCCCTGCTGCCCAAGCTGAGTTATAACAAGCTGCTCGGTTTGTTTCTTTTCCACATCCCACGAGCCAGCTTTCTCCTGACCTTCCTGCTTCTCAGCTCAATTTAGCTTCCAAAACCCCTGCTCCCTCAGCTTCTCTGGGATCCATTATAATAACTACTCCTTGGAGGAGATAGGGTAATTTCCTGTCAGGAACCCCTCAATCTGCAGAGAGGAGCTTCCATAGTCAGAATGGGAGGTGGAGATTTTGGGGAAAATTTATCTAAGTGATGGATTGCACCTGACAGATGTTTAGCCCAGCCTAAAGGAACACTCCTTAACATCCTGTAGTCTCTGATTTATCAGAGTTTATTTTAAGACACAGCCCCCACTGATCCTACCACTGATGTTTATGCCTCCTCTATTTAGCGGTGTAGGGGGCTACTGTGGAGCTGCTGCAGGCTAGGGTAGCTCTGAGGTCAGCTTTAACTCGCACCCCTGTTTCAGTAGTCCCCTGTGGGGTTGGAATCACTAGGGAACAGGTTTGACCTGGCTACACCCCTCACAGCTCCATGGGCATGAAAACTAAAAGATTAATTACCGCATCCAGGCCATATTCTACCCTTGTTCTCTGTGCAAACCTCCTCTTGATGTCACTGGTGGAGTAAGAAGCTCTACATGTATCTTGCCCTACTGACTGTAATTTAAACAGGGATTGGGTTCTTTCTGCTGACAGAGTTTGACATCCCTGATCTAGTGTCAGGAGTGGAGCTGTGCAAATAATGGATTTTTCAGTTTGCTGGCAATCTTAAAGTAAAACAATATGTGTCCTGGGTTGAACAAAACACAGCTGTGACGAAACGGAAACATTTTATTTCCATTTCAACCATTTTTAAACACTTAGAAAATATAAAACTAGAGAAAACTTTGAAACAAAGTTATTTTAAGAAAAGTCAAAATGTTTCATTTTGAAAATGGCAAAACTAAATATTTAGATTTCCCCCTCCCCGCCCCCCAGAATTTGTTGGTATTTTCCCCTCCAAAACAACCAACCCAGCAAAACGAACATGAATTTGCAAATCATTGTGAGGAGAGGGAAGTTGTTTGTGGGGTTTGTTGTTGTTGTTTGTTTTTTGCCTTGTTTGCTTGAAAAAAGTTTTGGCTGAAAAATGTTACCCAGCTTCTGTTTGGAGAACAGGATGGAGAGCTGACTATGCCCTGTGTCTGACTATGCACCTGACTATTCCCTGTGTCTGCCCAAACCTAGACCATGCTCTCTCTCTCTTTCTCCCTGCGTCACTCTGTAATCAGTTGAGGATGAATTTAATAAAATAATTTTGGGGTATAAGAAGTATAATTTTGCAAAACAGCAGTCACTACCAGCATTACTCTTTAGCTGCTAATAGCAAAGTTCAAAAATCCCATCATATCCTGGTTTCACAGCTGTTGATAAAGGTTAATAAAATGGATACTTAAACGGCAGTGTTGCTAAATTTTTTATGCTCGGAAAGGACAATTCTCGTTAGTTTGGATTGGTTTAGCCCACATCCTCCATTCGCATTCAAACTGTGTGACTCTCACCCCATTCTCGCTTAACATGGAACGGTAAACCATAGGCTTTGCTATTGTTATTACTGACAGGGAAAAGATTGCCCTTTCTGAAGTAAGCTGGTGTCAGTAAATATCAGTGGAAGATAGGATTTGTACAGTGGTCTCCAGAGAACAGAATACCTGCTTCATTGAATTATAAACATTAATTTATAATGGGATCATGTACCATATCTCTAGCTAGAACTATTGACTGTACTGAAGTTTCGTGTTTCACTTTCTTGAGAGAAGATATAGGATTTACCTTTGCAGTTGTAGCCATTGAGCATAGCTGTACCAGGTGTAATGAAGCAAACTCATACTTTGTGTAATTTAGAGATGTCTTCTACCAGGAATGAGTTTGGCCCAGTGGTCTCAATTCTGCTCTTATTTACTTTGGTGTAATCCCATTGGCTTCCTCCGAGTTAATCCTGATTTACACCAGACTGAATGAGAAGATTCCCATCCCAATATGTTCTTGACATGTTACTTTTTCCAACTAGATCAACTCAACTCAACTGAGGTCATTTACACCCTTTACTATATGTTCTGAGATTATTCTAAGAATGTCTCATGTACAGTAAACTACAAAAACTGTATAATGTATTGGACTCATTGCATTGACACCAATGAAGTTACATTAAAATATTGGAGTAATGCAATGATGAAAGCAGGGCCATCGAATCTGCAGGAATCCCCCCCCCCCCAAAACAAAAACAAAAACAAAGCCGTTTAAGCCAGGTTACCGGAAAAAAGGAGTATGTAAACACTGATATTTTTTTAAAAAAAATTCATTTATTCTGAACCATGAGTGATACTGTTAGCCTGCACAAAATCACAGATCCAAATCCATGTTCACAGTTTGAGCCTATTTCTAGGTAGGCCAAATCTGAGCCCCCTCGGAATCTGGAAGAGTTTGGGCTAAGATCTGGATTTGGACTCTCGAATTCAGGATTATTGGATTCTGGATTTGTCCATTATGGTTATATGGAATTATTTATGAACCCAGAACTGTGATAATGGAATTTAAGTTGAACTCATTTCTAATTTTAAATGCATACAGTGAGCTCAGAAGTGTGTTTTGCTTTTTTTGTTAACCATGACTTTGCATGTAAGTATCATTTGGGGGGCCAGTTCTGATCTCACAACTCTTTACACTTGAGTTCAATTGAGTTATTCTTGATTTGCACTAGTGTAAGCATGAGCAGAATGAACTCTGCCTCAAGATGCAGAACAGCTATGTAACAAGCCGTGGCATGGCGTGATATTTGACCACGTTTTAGTGCACATATTTTGCCCTTAGCTTACCATCCTGATGAAGAGTTCATAGTGGTAACTTCGTTCTAGCATGGATGATTCAATTCTACACTTGCATGCCTTAGGTGGGCCGACCTTTATAGTGTGGCTCTACAAAATGATGTCCTACATGTGGGGTGACATCCGGTGTGGGAGAGGTCACGGTGTGCAGAGGATACCAGTGCGTTTTGCAGTGCACATTCATGGGCTGGGCTGAATAGTCCTGTGCACCAGATCCAAACTACGGGCTGCCAGTCGGACCATGTGTTTTGTAAAGTGTAGGGCATGCAATGCATGTGTGGCATACATAGACAGCCCACCACTGGCAGTAAGTCTGAGACCCCCAATGGATGGGGGATGAGGGAGCCTTTGTGGTAGCAAATTCCCTGTTTGTTCTCCCACTCATACTCATCACTCCCCAGCCGATCATAGTTCACTGCTCCTCAGGGGTCTCCTGTGAGGTAGTGTTCCATGTCGTAAAGCAGGTTCAGGGCCTCTGTGCCAACCTCTCATTCCGTCTCCCTGCCATTACACAGTAAAAGAGCACTGGTTCAGTACAGAGAGGCCCTCCGTGCCTTTATGGGAGGGTCCTGTATTTGGGCCTCTGAATAAAAAACCAAAGGTTTACATTTTAAGTACTACCTTTCATTTAAAATCACCAAGGACTTTGCAAAAGTTACTGGTGGTTAGAGCGGTGTGAATGACAGATTGTTATTATTATTACTATTATTGGTTTGCTGGCAATGCTGAAAAATTGGGAAGAGGGAAAATAGTTTCAGTTCCTATGAAAACAATTATTTAAAAAAAAATCTTTTGGTGAATCAGAAAGTTGAAGAAAATCTCAGGTTCGAGGCACAGACTGTGTAACCTTGGGCAAGGCACTTAACCTATGAGTCTGTGACAGAATCAGGAATCAAACAGAACCCAGGAGTCCTGACTTCCTGTCCAGTGTTCTAATCCCTAGACTAAATCTTTCTTGCACTAATCTGTGTGTGCACAGCTGCCAGGGAATCCAGTTGGTGGTTTTGTCCTACACTATGCTCCCATAGCTTGTTGGTTTTTTTTTTTTTTTAAAAAATTAAGTTCCAGTGACTGACCCACATGAGTCAAATGGAGGAGCTATTAATTAAATACTATATAATTATTAATATGTGCAAAATGCTGGAGTCTCAGCCACTTGACATTTGTTGTAACACTATTGTTGTAGGCAAGAAAAGTATCAGACAAATTGTCACCATTAGAAAATGAGGCTTGAAGTCAGTGATTTGCTAAAATATAATAGTAATAAAATATTATAATAAAACTGAGTCAAAGTTCTGGCAGATGAACAAATCCTCTTGTCTATAACAGTTTTAAAGAAAATTTACTTTTTAAAGGCATTTTTTCTCCCTTGTTACTTAGAAGAGTCTGTGCTTAAAGAGCAGGAAGATCTGACATTTCAAATAATGGCTGCTTTATTGAAGAATCTAAGCATTTATTACAACATGCCAATTAAACGTTGAAGGCCATTCAATGCAACTAATGAAGTTGAAAATAACTAGCCCAGCAATGTACTGTAATATACTCTACATCGATGACCCAAAATGGTGTTTTGTTCTTTATCACTCTTCTTTAAAGTGCCGAGTTCTATTTCACCAAAGCCTTAGATTTTCTGTGTATAGATTAAGTGTTTAATCATGCAGCTCAAGGTATGCTAAGAGACACTAATACTGAACATAAACAACAATAATCAAAAGGAGGAGGATACTGCCACTCGATGGTCCAGCTTCCATCTGAATGAATAGGTGTTGGGTCTCATGCCTGCTATTCCTATTTCTGATGTTGTCTTGTTGAGTACACAGCTCAGTGCCATTTGATCTCTTCAATTTCTACCATCTCACCTACTGCTTAGGTTCATTATCCCAGGAATGAATTGTGAAGCGAATGTTCAGTTGATCTGTACTGAGTAGTCAGTAGCCTTTCTCAATCTGCCAGCTTTCTCCATGGAAATAAAAACAAATTTAAATTTTTGAGCTCATCACTTTTTCTAACACAGGTTTTACTTATCATTCTATGATGTGTAACATTCTCTCTAACAGCTGGGTGATAATTTCAGAGTAGAGAGTGGTATATTTCCAACTACTTTGAACCTGTTGACATTGAAAACCAACAAACCATCATGATTTTATTTTGCCAAAAGGCACATGCCCTTTGAGTGTGGGTTCTCTTTCTGTGACCCAGGCATAAGCCTCTTACTCCCAGGAGTATAGTAAGTCTGTAAGAGAACCGAATTAGAAATGGCCTGGAAACTGTTTTCCTGTCTCTGGGAAATTTCCAAAATTTCAAATTTGTTACTTGTCACAAATCCATATAAAAAGCTGCAATTTTGAATTTTGTTTTTGCAAATTGACAATCAGGGTGTGCTTGGGGAATTGGTTTGTGTTCAGTATTAGTGTCTCTAGCATACCGTGATCTGCATGATTAAACACTTAATCGACACATAGAAAACTAAGGCTTTGGTGAAATATTTCATTGAGATTTCAACCTTTAATTCTGTAAACTATAATTAGGAGTTTCCTACACTATTAATGCACTGCAGTGTAAATTCTAGTGTGCACCAGTGTGTCACATGCTAACTCTCCATGTGGACCTGAAGGCAAGCATTAAAAGCTCCCTCGTGTGCACTGACATAGTACTGTTTGAAGTGCGAGTACGTCAATGTGCACCAGAAACTTTTAGTGCATGCCAGCAAGGTGTACATGACAGCTAATGAGCAATACGCAGCTGGTGCACACAAACACACAATGTAGACAAGCACTTAGCTTACATTTGAAAACAAAGTCACTGAAGACTGAAAAAAATTAATCTTTCACTTAGACTCCTTCTGATACTGGATATATTGCTTACTTCCTTTGTGATAAAGGGCAGAAGGGGCCTTTTATCACAAAGTCCAGTTTGTCTGGGTGACAAGATAGACTGGAGAGTCTAAGGGGACTGTCTGAGGCTGGTATAGTGATCCAGCAGTTCACATTTGTTACTGGCTCGGTGAAATCTAATTATAGAACACACCACCAGCTTAGGGTGTCTGCCCTGAGGTCATCACTCACAGTTGTGACCCACTGCAGATCACGTGGTAATGGCAATTCCAGATAAGAAGCAAAAACCCAGGTCCCGTACTTGAATTAACCTGATAGGCACAATCACTGCTGCCTAACAAAAGTAAAGCAGTAGCCAATGCAGGACCTATCCAGGATCAGGACATGAAAGGGGCCTTTTAACAGACTATTTCTATGCATTGTGATGGCAAATGACAAGCTTCATAGAATGAACAATGAGATGAGACCAGCTTGACCATGCGTCTGGGTGTGTATGTGACATTTTTCTTTTACTGACTTAGCTGCTCCCCCCAAAATTCACACACCTGAACTTTTGGTGCTGAGGATTCCATTGCAATAAATAGAAATAATAGAACAGAAATCTGGGCTACATGAATGCAGGTATTAAACACAAGGAAAAGACATACACTGTGGCTTTATTTGTCCCATATAGTATCATTTTCTCAAGTCTGATAACCTTACCCTATAAAAATGGTATTACAGAGATGCAAAAGGTACAACATAGGGTAAATAGAATGATTCAGGGACTCCAAGGAAAACCGCTCTGCAGTATGGAGCCCACTGAGAGAAGAATGAATGATACGCATTCCTACTTTGCTCATACAAAGTCCATAGCCTTCCCTGGAAATAACCAAGCACAAATTAAACGGTGATATCACATGAATATATCTTCTTCCTCTCCCTTGCTTCTGTTAGAAAGTATTCCATAAGCTCATGCTTTAGAATTTTTTGCTTTAGACTGAACTAATGTGTAACCTCTCTGAAGTTTTCCAAATGCTTTCAGACATTGCTAGTGATATTTGTCGGTGATGCTTCATGAGAGCTTATAGAGGACGAATACAAGACAAGTCCAGGTAACCCAATGTCTGCTTGCTGAGCCACATGTCAGTGAGCCAAGCTATTCAACAACTGATTGCATGCCAGAGGTTAGATAAAGAACTCTTCTGCCACTTCCCTGAATACTCCAGTTCTTGTTTATCCGAGGTCTTTTTTCTTTCTGAAATCCAGTAGTGTTACACAGCCTGTTATATATAAAGATAAGCAAGTATCATTGAATCGAAGATATATTAGCACATATTTCCCTCAGGCAAAGCATGATGATAGAATCATCAAATTAAATGTATATTTCATTTCATATCTAGGAATTACATATAATTTATAGATATTCAGCCCTGATGATGGGCACAATTCTGTTGAAATCATTGTAAATGGCAGTCAAATTTGACCCAATAGTCCTGAATCTGATCAAACGTCATGGGCAATCAAGAATAATTCTGAATGCAAGGCAATGGAATTAAACCACTGTAAGACTGGTACACGCAAGGGATCAGCATCAGGCCCAGTATCTCTGGTATAAAATCCTTGTAAAAGCTCCCATTGACTTCAATAGATCCAGGTGTTTGCCCTAGAGCTTGTCTCCCTCCTTGTCCTTGGCAGGCTTGGAAGGGTTCCTTCTGCTTGGAAGGCTGGGGGTGATGTTTTGGCCCCATTAAGGCAATGACAAAGCTCCCATTGACTTCAGTGGAGCCAGGATTCAGCTTTGGATGTATCCAGATGCACCCAAATCACAGAATTATTTTTAAAAAAAGTTCTGGCTCTCCCAGTACCAAACTGGGGCCCTGCCCACTGCAAGCATCGACACCTACAAACAGTCACAATGAATAATAATAAATCCCCCATTGCCAGCACACTGTCTGTTCCAGTTTCAAGTTAGCGGGGTGCTAGCTGAAAAGCCACTTTAAATCTCTTTTGTTCTTTGTCAGTAGAGTACGTAGGTGGATTTGGACTTCATTTTAAATGACAAACTTTTTTATTACAACCTTTGACTGTGCCTGAAAAAGCAGTGTCAAGCATTCCATAGAATGCAGTGCTACAAAGGGTATTACAGTCAGATAGAGAAATCCCAGTAGGACTGAGCTCATGAAGGGGCTCATGACACACCATAAGATAGCACACTCGCAGCCCAAAGGGGCTATTGGAGAGAATTCTCTCCAAGTTCAGCTCCCTTTCCAGAGCTAGGCTTTACACATATGTAAACTTTTACAGCCTCATGTTACCAAAAAACGTTATCGCCCCCAAAGAGATCCACAAGCTTGTGCTATAAATCAGGAGACCATAATGGTTTGACACACAAATATCAAAACTGCACAGTTCCAGTAAAATTGAGCCTGCTGATAATAGCAGTCACTTTACAACCAATTAATGAGAAAACCCAATTAAAAGAGATTAACACAGCTGAGCTCCTGATTTTCTAGGTGGTTAACTTAATTACAAAGTTCATAGTTTCTCAAACTTACCCACAATTTTCCCCTTCACAGGATCAGAAACAAAATACAGAGGACTCCCCTAATATCAAAAGTGGCAGCAAAGATCTTTTTTTTTAAATAGGGTGCATGTAAGAAGCATATTGTAATCCTGTAGTCAAATTAATCTATTAATGCATCTTTTGTTTTGGGTCATGTACAGTTTTAAGATCAGCACACGAGGAATAGACTGCAAAACCAGAGAAAATCCCTAACTGAAACATGGGCCATGATTTTGGTCTGCATTTGGACCTAACGTCTCAAAGCTCTGGGTGTCGTCATATAGGATGTCTGGTTATGGACCATTTTTCAGTACAATATTTAATGTTCAGCTCTAATTATACAGACCACATACTATGTGTTTTAAGGCCTGTTTCTCCTCTCATATACACCAGTGTAAATCCACAGGAGGTCTGTTGGAATCAGTGGACTTATAATGCTGTAAAACTGGCATAAGTAAGGTACAATTAGGTCCCCCAAGGGGTCATCTGGAAGGCTGGTTAGTGCATTGCAAGCAGGGGTGTAAAGCTCCAGCGTGCCATGCACTAACTAGCCACGTAGACTCTACCACCATTCACTAAAAGTTCCCTCGTGCACTTCTCCACTCTGCTTTGAAATGGAAATTTTACTGTGTGGTAGCAGGGTCCACACAGCCAATTAATGCATGGCACTCTCGTACACTGTAGATTTACACCCCAGCTTACTGTGCACTAACTAGCCATCTAGGCAAACCCTTACACACAGCTCTGAGTAGGGGCCGGTCCAAACCCACTAATGAACTCAGAGAGGGATTGTGCCTCAGAGTGGTAAAATCCCTTCCAAGCTCCCTGGTACACCTGCCACGTTGTGTGTCAGACACAGTCCATCAACCTTCCCGGCATCTTTGCAGCGATGGGCTAATTTAGTCAAAACTCAGCATAACGGTTAGGTGGAAAATTCTGACATTTCAAAATTTAGTTTTTGTTCTGGATTTCAGGTGAAACGATATTTTTAAAAAACGGTGTGGATCAGTCAACATGTTCTGTTTTGATGCAATCAAAATATTTCATTCTAATTTCCACTTTTTAAAAGTTTGTAATAAAAAAATCCCTTCAAAATAAAAAAGTTCCACTAGGTCTGGTTTTGTTCCATTTTGACCTTATTGAAAAGCTTCCCCCCTCCCCCAACTTTTTTATAATGAAATTTCATCAAAATTCCCATATTCTGGTGAAAAGTTTTCCTATGGAAAATCATTCTGTCAGGTTTTGAGCAGCTCCAGTGATGTATACCCATCAAGGATAAAATGTCTGAAGCAATCTCCCTCGTTAGTGAGAGACTCCCTCTGGGGTCTGACCCTTCTGCGTCCCTCCAGTGTGATCTAGTAAAAACCAAAATTCATCTCCTAATAGTAAGAGTTCTGTGTGTTTGTTTAATATCAGTGATTTTTTTTTAGTGGTACTGAAAGGTGCAGTGCACGTGCACAATAATATGTATGGTAATTCTGTGGTGTAACATGGTACAATTGGGAATAGTTTAATTAAATCAAAAGGACTTAATTTCACTGCATTACTTGGGCTAATATGTGGCAAACCCAGTTCAAAGCAAGCAACTAACTGTTGAGTAATAAGTTTCAGAGTAAAGAAGGTATAAAAAGAATATATTTTACTCTCTCTACTAAACAGTTAGGTGCTGTCTCATTAGTTATTAGTGCAGGATCATAGAGACCTAGAATCACATCAGTTAGAGATGAAAAAGTCTGTTACGACAGCTAGTCCCACTCCTTGCCAGAGGAGGAATCTTCTTTGCTAGTGCTTTTAAACCTCTGATGTGATGGATCCTTCACTGCTACCCTTGCATGAGGAGTATTCTGTAATAACATTACCCTTTCTGATAGGGAAGTAGAGAGGGAAAAGGTCTGAGAGTTATCATAGGTAATTCTCTATTTCAGTTCTCTTTAAACCTGCAGTAAAGACTCTAGAATAATATAGGGGATCCCAGATTGCTTTACCAGATAGAAAGGGTGAAATCCTTACACTGAAGTCACTGGGAGTTTTGCCATTGATATGAATGAGGCCAGGATTTCATCCTTAATGTATAATTTAAAGCAAGCAAGCAAAAATGACATCCTTCTAACATATAGTGAGGGACCAGACTGCCTGTGGTCCTTACACAGATATCCAGGAGGATAGTGAAGGAGGGTTCAAGCAGCCTTCCTTCTTCCCTCAAACATGTACTCTTCCCTCTTTGCTCTTCTCAAATATCTCTACCTCCCCCAACGTCCCTTAAGGTACGTGTACACCACAAAGTAAGTGTGACTGCAGGAGTATGTGTGCTAGCTTTGAACTAGCTAGTGCAGGCCACAGAAGCTGTGTACACACAGCAGCAACGGTTTCAATACGCACGAGCTACTTCACACAAGCCTGCCACGGATCCTGGGTTGCTATCCCATGCCAAGGTCTATGCCAGTGCGTCTTCATTACTGTTACTACTCGCTCTAACTACAGTAAAGCTACTATGAGTCTGTGCGCCCATGCTACAATCACATCTCAACAGACGTACTGTTAGGACCATGACTTGTTTCCCTTCTGTACTGGCTTAGGTGGCAACCTGTGTGCACAGTTGGAAACAGCTGCTAAAAGATGGTGCAGCCTACACTCTCCCCTTGTGTTATTCCTCTGCACAGTCTCCCCCAGAGATCTTCCTTGGGCAGATCAGCTCTGCACTACTTGGTGCAATGACTCAACGCCACAATCTCATCCCCAATGCACTGGCGAGCTCCCCAAGAGCTGCAGATTCAGGCCATTACAACTGGTCCCCATCAATGAAATGTTGTTGATCTTCAAGATGAGGCAACACAAAGCAACAAATGTTGCAGTGATCCCTCCTATAATACATTACAGCATATACAGTACCTTGCAATGTATTGTTAAATATCCAGCAATTGGAAATCAGAGTCTGGCATCTGTTGGCATGTGCCCCTGGCTGAATCTGCACCCCATCAAGGGATTTTTAAAGCAGCTTTTTGGTGCAAATTTTCTTGGCTTTTTAAATTTTTTGTTGTTGAAGAAAATGGTTTATGAAAAAAAGAGCGTGCTGGTAATTTTAAAAAATGCATGTTGACCCAAGAGAGAGAACCA
Organism: Lepidochelys kempii; assembly: GCF_965140285.1. NCBI lineage: Eukaryota > Metazoa > Chordata > Testudines > Cheloniidae > Lepidochelys > Lepidochelys kempii. The sequence continues at coordinate 95,440,168 of NC_136388.1, read as the reverse complement.
TTCCTGATTGGGCTTACATAAATATCAATTAGCGGTTGTTTTAAAAACTGCATACTATTTACCTGCTAGACTGTAACAGCTCCTACAGAGCCATTAAGGCTATTGTATAAACAAATATTTAGAGACTTTAAGAAATACTTACTAGTGGAAGATGATCTTAGTGGTACCTGTTGTGTCCTTAAGGCCTACAAGATAAATCTGCACATAAGGACTTCTTATAGTATTCTAAATTGATGCAATATGTCTAATTTGAGGGGAGGGATAGCTCAGTGGTTTGAGCATTGGCCTGCTAAACCCAGGGTTGTCCGTTCAATCCTGGAGGGGACCATTTGGGATCTGGGGCAAAAATTGGGGATTGGTCCTGCTTTGAGCAGGGGGTTGGACGAGATGACCTCCTGAGGTCCCTTCCAACCCTGATATTCTATGATAATCGGACCTCAAATACTTTGCAGATTGAAAGAAAGGCAAGTCAGGAAAAAAAAAACCAGCCATATCTATAAAAAACCTTAGCTATTTTAGGAAGCATTAGCCTTTTAAATGGGGAAGTTATACAAAGTCCAGGTCTAGTTTGTTTTCCCTCTACCCCATAATTCAGAAGTTCAGATATGTGGGTATATTAACCAAGGGGGCTTGAAAAGAAAGCTCACCCTAGTTGTGGATTTGTTTATTTAATCCATCTAGTCTATGCTTGCAATAGAGCTGGATGAATATTTCATTTGAAATTACTATTATTTTATTTGAATAAAAAATAGCTTCACTCAAAGAAGATGAGCAGAACAAAGGGTTGGGAAAGGGGTATGACATACAAGTGAAATGGCCAAGTTGATGGTTGCCTGTGTCTTGATTAAACATTGTTCTGATGTTTACAAAAATGTCCCTGTGTTTCTCTCTTGGGAGAGGAGACAGGGATTTCCTTGAAGAACCCAAGGATGGTGGATCCCATAGCCCCATTAGCGTTCTTGTGCAGTTACATAAGAGCAGTGCATATGAGGCAATCCATTTGCTGCACATTATATGACACCATGGGAGAATTATTATCTAATTTCCTCTTCACACTGAGCATGTCGGGCAGCCAATAATGATAAATGTAAGGCCTGGAATCTCATTCAGTTCCTATATTTGCTCTCCTTGGTGATGAGAATGTTCGGATAATATTCCTAGACATTTGTACATGCTACTACAGGGGTTCTCATACTTCATTGCACTGCGACCTACTTCTGACAACAACAATTATTACATGACCCCAGGAGCGGGGACCGAAGCCTGAGCCCAGCCTCCCTGAGTGGCTGGGCCAAAGCCCGAGCCCTACTGTCCCGGTTGCGGGCAGGTGGGGGTGAAGCCAAAGCTCGGGGGGGGGGTGAAGCTTCAGCCCCCAGGCAGGGGGCCTGTAACCTGGGCCCTGCCACCAAGGGTTCAAACCCTTGGGCTTTGGCTGCAGCCCTGGGCGGTGGGGCTCGGGCTTTGGCCCATGGCCCGAGCAAGTCTGAGCCAGCACTGGCAACCCCATTAAAATGGGCTCGCAACCCACAATTTGAGAACCACTGTGCCAGTGAATTTGGGGGGAGGGTTTAAAATGTAATGTATGGTGAGTCAAAGCTCCTATCCTGAGAGGGAGGGGGAAAGATGAATTGGATACTAACCCCGCAATACAGTTCATGTTATGCTAATGAGGTCCAAAAGATGATTTGAAGCAGGGTAATGCCGTAAATATCACTAGGAAACCTACATAATTTATTAAAGGGAGCCTGTGCTTGATACAATATATTTAATTAAGAAACTTAATAAAAGGAAACGTAATACATAAATGCCACCAAGAAGCGTGGAAGAGATGCCACATTTGATCAAGACTTTTACATATTAACGGAACTAGGGAACCTAATTTCCAACGAGTTAACTAGAGAAAACACATTGCTCATTATCACTGAAACAATAGCTTAACATCCAACAGAGCAAAAAGAGCAGTAATAAACATTTCCCATTCTTTGAGTTTCCTAGTTGCCTCTAGTGGCAACGTAGCTTCATTTACTTGTGATCCAATGATTGGGATATGAAAGCCATTCTCATTGCAAAGTAATTTTAGCAAACAGTGCTATGCACTCAGCACGTAATGTAGCAGTGTTTCCATGACACAGACATTAGGCTTATCTCGTGTTGTTCCTTGCTCAATTTTATTGACATCCATTTTTCAGTCCTATATTCCAATGACTGGATTGGGCAGTGTCTTGTCTTGTTGCTGCTTCTGCTTTCCCGTTCACTGTACAAAGGAAGGAAGAATATGTCTGCTGTTCTTCCATGGTAATATTAGTAACCATCATTATTAGATGCTCCACCTGAGACTGAGGCTTCATTGTGCTAGGGGCTGTACAAACACACAGCAACAGACAGCCCCTGTGCTGAAGTGCTTGCAATCTAAGTAGGCTGGCCAGACAAAAGGTGAGAAGGGAAAAGACTGGCAAATTGACTTGCACCAGGTCAGACAGCAAGTTGCGGATGGAGCTGGGAATAGAGCCCATGTCTCTGGACTCCAGTGCCCAGTAGACCACACTGCTTCCTCAGAATTCAGAGTAACAGCCGTGTTAGTCTGTATTCGCAAAAAGAAAAGGAGTACTTGTGGCACCTTAGAGACTAACCAATTTATTTGAGCATGAGCTTTCGTGAGCTACAGCTCACTTCATCTGTAGCTCATGAAAGCTCATGCTCAAATAAATTGGTTAGTCTCTAAGGTGCCACAAGTACTCCTTTTCTTCCTCAGAATGTAGCATTTGACCTTTTTTCCTTCTCCATTTTTATCTAGCTAAAGACTGTGCTCTGGCACGTAGGGCAGTAGCCAATGGGTGTGACTAACAGCCCTTGGCTGTCTAACCCTCGTTTTAGGCTTGCCTCAGTGCAAATTATCCAAGAGAATCAGAGTTTTAACTGACTGTCTTCTGCTATGCCCTTCCCTCTCCTGTGTGCAGCAGAGATTGGTCCAAGAGAAAATCTGGGCCATACTATGGGCTTCTCTGCAGTTGGAGGGACAGGGAAATGCCACTTTGCCTCAAGTTCCCCCAACAACCCTCAGCTCACCATGACCAAAAAAATTAGCCCATTTTTCCAGAAATCCACCCCCCCACACAGATGATTTTCCAGATGGTGTGATCTGGATCTATGCATAGGTGTGTGTGTGCTGGGGTGAGGCTGAACATACTTGGGGCAGAGTTTTAGAAGGCGGCTGGGAAGGAAATGTCGAACTGGGAAAAAGAGGCACAACTCTTATCGTAGCTGGAAATGTTCATGTTTAAAGAGAAACTGTAGTTAAATAGTGTTGCTATGCAGCCATCTAGTAGAGGTGTAGGTGGATGAGAAACAGATGAATAGAGTTGATTAAGAAGGATTTTCTATATTGGCTGTCACCTTGGGATTGAAGATTTTGCTATGAGATGAATGCATCCTACACACCAGTGCAGTTTTCTAAAACACAACTGCAATAAATGTGATGAAAGTTACTCTTTCATGTCTCTGACTTTCTGACAAATTGATAGCTATCCTGGGAAATCAAGCGCAGTTTATCCCTAACAGTGTTGTAAGATTTTTTACGAAGCAGACCTTTCTTTGACAAATCAATTTCACTCTTTGTCTCTGTAGTGTTTTGCTGGTTATGATGTTAGTTTTTCTGCAGCCTGACTCACTATTTTTGTGTGTATTTTTTTACACATTGTTCTGCACTTATCCCCAGTTTCTGACGTTCAGCTAGTCCGGTGGCGTTGAACACAAGTCCTAGCAGGTGCCATTATCCAGTTTCCAAACCTATCAATATTCTTGCACTAGAAACATTTACCAACTGGAAGTTACAGCTCATACTGAGCTGCATTAGCCAGAGTGTATTATCTTTCCATATGGCTCGTACTGGACATTCTGTCAAGTGCTTATAATAAGATAATTTATGTCCTCAGTATCCATTTGCTTTATTGTCCAAACTGAAAACACTTAATTCTTTTAAAATTGGGATATGCAATATATTCCCCGTCTCTATTATTTGATATGCTCATTAATGTACCGTATCAAAAGTAGAAACTCATTCAGACCCCATGGAATGTGATCATGTTATCTCCCAGTAACACAGAACACAACATTTGTCACTGCTCCACTGTATTTCTATTCAGAAAGAGATTACATCTTCATGATTTGTTCAGGATATTTTGATGGATAACTTTTCTATTTCATTATCCTACCACAAGCACATGATTTAAGCTGTTCTACAAGATGATTTAACTATCTCTAAATGTGAAGCTGTTGCTTTATCAATGAGCAGAGGGGGAAGTGATCTGTCTGCCCTGAAAATTAACCAGTGAAAGCTTGGGTTGGGGCCAGATTCTCATCTCAGTTTACTTCTGTCTACATGGTGGTATTCTAAATGTATTGTGAGATCCGAATCTTGCTCCAGATGTGAAGATAATGGGAGTTTCAATTGTTGAGATGGTGGAAAGGAGATAGATCTCAAATTTTTAACAGATTTCCCAGTCCATTTGGAATATAGCCGAATTTTTCAAAGTCCTTAGCAAGAAGCCTGAAATCTTGACAGCTAGGGATTCAGTAAATGAAGGCAGGCAGTCTGTTTTACTTGATGGCAGTTGTCTTTGCAGACTAGCCTTTGCAGACTCTTCCTTTGTAGAGATAGCAATAGCAGGCCCAGTTGACGCTCAGATTTCTGTGCCCCTTGATGGGCCTGCAGTAGGAGTTGCAGGGCTGTACCTCAGAACACAGCTGGAATCATCTTTGCATAGTAGAACATGCTCTGTTACACCAGGAAGACCCTGGGTTAAAAACTCCACAGAATTCATTCTCAATACCTCAACAGAAGCTGTGTTAACTTATTAGTAAGTCTTGGATGAAAGGCAGATAATATAGATCTCACACCATTAAGAAATGGGTATTCAATCCCCATATCTCTACTCACCTAAACATCCCTTCCACAATTTAATAAGACACTGACAGCTGTTTGATCATTTTCTCCCCCTTTTTAATGTCACGGTTTTTGTATTTTTCTAGACCATTTCAAAGATCAGGCTGAGTAGTCACTGCAAGAACAGGTCTGGAATTGCGCCAAAATGTGTGTGGTGGGAAGAGGGGGAGGAATGTCAGGGAGGTAAAACAATTATTGTTTTTTTCAGTTGGTTCACTTTTTCAAAGTTTTGTCCAAAAAGCTTGAATACTGAACAATTAAATTACTGAACTTCCAGAACTTTACATAATCTAACTGGGATAACAGGATCCCAATCATGTCTTGAAAAAAGATGTTTTAATCCTATGCTCTCTGTTTACCAGAATGGTCATGTGAAAACACTGATGGCCAGATCCCAGATATGCTAGAGCAGCGCTTAGTGCTTGGAGTTTCTGGAAGTAAAATGGTTGGGTTTAGGCTGTTTTCGGCCACCTTTCCTCCCCAATTGACCCTGGGGATTGCTAGGCCCAAACACAAGTTAGAGCAGACTCTAGGCTGCTCTAACTTTCAGCAGTGGATAACTCCCAAGATGTTGCTTTGGCAGCCAGGATTGCTGGAATGCATTGCTCACCAGCCCCAGGCCCAGTTCTGCCTCCCCTGAAATACCCCACCTCCCACCCCCAGCCCACCCTGGAATGCCCCCTATGTAGCGGGGAGAAGGGTTGGCAGATGGTGGTTTATTTAAGATCATTTTGTGCCTCAATCATTTTAGGAAGGTCTTGCTCTGAGTAATACAATTTGTATAGCTCTTTTCCCAATGGATAATATTAGTACGTGAATCATTGTGATAACCTGCACTACTTAGAGATATTCAGTATTTTTCTTTCTTTGAGCCTTTCTGCTTTTTCTCATTTATAGCCATTTCAGCCACTAGAGAAGAAGAGGAACAGTCAGTCAATACTGAAATACAGTAAAGTACATCAACATATTTCACACTGTGTATAAAGCACTGACAATGTAATCCTTATCCTATTTTTAATCTTCAGCACAAACATGTAATACCCACTATATTATTTTTGGTGTGATAGTCTTATGGTTACAGTTGCATGGGTCTTTTCCCCAAGGCTATCCCGTACTACTTTGTTATTCTTTGAATGTACATGTATTTTTAGAGTAATAAGGCGGGGGGTGGAGGGGGGAGCAAAAAGCCGGAGTCAAGCAAAAAAAAAATCTATTTGCTTTTAGCAATCTGCAAGCCTGTATAAGTGCCTCAAAATAACCACTGAACTGACTCTGCTAAACTGGCCATCAATCAAGCCCTAAATAAATGAGCATAGGTCTAATTTTGATCCTACCTATATCGGTGTAAGTTTAAACCAACTCTATAGAGGCTACTGATGGGAAAGGAAGATCAGGCTCAGGGGAGATAAAGCCGTGTAAAACCGGTGTGAAATCAGAATGAGGGTTTACAATTATAAAACATACCTCAGAGTATTTGCCTAGATCCTATCTTGTTATCTCTAATTCTGCGTATGTAGATCTTGGAGCGCTTAGGTCTTATAAACTAAATGTGTACTCTGGAATCCTTCTTACTTAAAGTTGGTAAGTAGAAGGATGTGCTATCTGTATTTGAAATGATAACTGGAGAGTCTGATCGGATGATGTAATAAAGCCATTTTCTAAAATGACTGACATCACAGATAAAAAAGGCAAATCTGTTCAAATAATCTTTTATTTTAAATAACTAATGTAAGTTTATTCCTGTCTTTTTATTCCAGTGGTGAAAAATTTATAAACCCCCAGACAGCCTGCGGAATAAACGAATCAGTTATTGTTCCATATACCCACAGCAACAGGATAGTTTAATGGCTAATAATAATAATAAAAATTAATAACATAATACAATAAAAATCCATATAGGGTTGAATGTTTTAATAGAGCAAAAAAGATTCTCCCTCTTAAAAAAGGGAAATATTTTCCCCTTAAGTAGTCAGTTGCCAGCAAGAGCAACTTACAGAGGCAGAGTCTGTTCTTATAATCATGATTATCCATCTGACCAAGTTCAGAGCCCAGCCTCGCAGCCCTGGTGCACACGAGACAATGCATGATAATGGTGACAAAGTAGGGTTAACTGTGTGTTCCTCCCAATTCCAGCAGATCTTACTGGGTCTTATCCAAAGCCCTTTGATGCCAGTGCAAAAATTCCCATTGATGTCACTGGGGTTTGGTTCAGGCCCGTTGATTCCAGCAGCTTCCCCTACTTCTCCTCTGTAGGGAGATAACATCGTAGCTGTAACTCCAGTATTTTGTTCACATTAATTTCCTTGGTCTCACTAGTCCACAGCAGCAGCATCCCCTCGCTGGAAGGATGTTCCCCCTGATGCCTCTCCACTCTAGCTTCACAGGGCCCGGCAGAGTTTTGGAGGCAGGGTCAGAGCTGTGTGGAGGCAGATTAGATAATTTGGGGAATTCCACAGCACCGCCTCATGCTTGCCTACCATATTTCCACAGTGAAATCTGCCAGGCAATTAATATAGCTCAGAGCTGTGTTAACTCTCAGTGAGTCACCTCCACAGATGCTACTTAGCAACCTCAGAGGGGTAGAACTAACTGCAGTCTAGGTCCTACTGACAAGCGATGGACTGAGCTGACGTGGAATGGCTCCTGCATTCACAGGCCTAGAGGATCCCTTCCCCGGGAATCCCCAGCCTCTGTTGGGTTGAGATCAGAGGGACTGCTCACAAATATCAGGTGAGCAGGATTTAGCCTCATTCCTATTGTTCATCGTTAGTTTCCAGCACATGAGATGCCAGGCAGCTAGCCGTATCCCTAGTAATTGCCTTCAGCTCTGTTCTCTCTTACTGTGGATTTTTCGTTTTACCAGAGGTGGGACTTCTCTCCCTTTTTTATTCATTTTACACTTACTTTCCTCAATAACCCTCTCTGTCTTTCAGTGTTTCTCCCCTGTATGCTAATCAGTCTGTCAGTGCCTTCACCTTTCCCGCAGAGCCAGCTTGCTTTTAGCAGCACCCTGTCATCTCTGGCCTGAGTCTTCCTCAGCATTTCTTAGATCTCTCACTCGGACTCTTCTTTTTGTGCCACCCTCAAAAAGCCTCTTTGCTTGCCTTTTTCTCCATAGTCAATGAGGCATCAGTAAAGGGACAGAGATCAGGTATCTTGAGGAGATAGAACATCAGTAAGAGAGATGGAATGAATGTCTATGAGGAGGAGAAAGGAGAGGGATTCACAGTTGTTTAGCATTCGCCACAGGCATGAAATGTGTGTAAGGTAAATAATGGTCTAAGATAAAAGAAAACATGATGCATAATATCAAGGAGGATTTAAATAAAAATAATTAGCGAAGAAAATCTCTCTTGAATCATAGAATACTAGGTATCAATTTAAAAGTGTGTATCTGTTCTCCTTACTTCACGGGGGCTTACTTCATCCTGTTAGGAAGTGCCCTAAAGGTGAGCTGGAGCAGGGGAGAAGAGAAAGGAGGAAGGTCATTTCAAGGGGATCTTACTGAACTTGAGCAGAGGAGGAGGAGGAGTTGTCTGGTAGAAGGCACACAAAGGCAAGCTGATGTCCTGGAGGTGCCAACTGAGGTTAGAGGGAAAGAGAAAAGACCAAGAGAGGTAGGTTGAAGATGTGGAAGTGCTGGCTGAGTACAGCCAGACAAAAAATGTTAATTCTATTTTTGTAGGACAGGTTGGAAATTTCCTCTCCCCTCCATCCCCGAGATTTTTTTTTTTAATGGAAAGGGAAAATCAAAAAACGTTGTTTTGTTTAATCATTTTTGTTAATTTTTTCAGTTTTTGGAAACCAAACCGCTAACTGAAAACTGGAAAAAAAAATCCTGGGAAATGTTTGATTTCTGTTTTTTTCATCAGATAACCAGAAAATGTTGAACAAAATGAAAATTTTCTGCACAAGTTTTTGTTTTGGTCAAAAAACTACTTTTTTGTTGGAAAAATGTTTTGGTGAGAACATTTCGACCAGCTCTGTTCTTGAGGTTGGATGAAGGAAACCTCCTCAGGTAACAGGGAAGAAGGAAAGGCCTTGAACGACTCCATAATCCAAATGACTCTGGCATTCCAGTCCCAAAACAGACGAAAAGGAGTAACTATATTTACACTACTTAACATTTGTCACTCAGGTTCAAGCACATAAAGCTAGGTAGGTGTTAGCATCATCAAATTTGTTGTTGTCATATATTGCCATTAAATTAAATGAGTGTTAGTGATCATTTATTCAGGGTATCTCCTTGGGTTTGCATTAAAGCATTCAGTTTGATGCCTCCCATAGCATTTCTCTGTATTGCTTCTCTTTTATACTAAATTATTGTTAACATGTTTGGGTAACAATTTGCTTCAGAGCTTAGCTAGCATGTTATGGAAGAGAAACTAATATAAGAAAGAAAGTACTAGGGTTTGTTCTAAACTGTCAAATATGCTGTCCAGTGATCAGTGAAAAAAGGCAATTCTATAAGTCATTTCAGGCTACATTTTCATAAAACCTCTGAACACACATCCACAGTATTGTTTAACATACCTGTATGTCCACAGAACAGTTGCATTTGCCCAGACAAATAGGCCCTTGTGGATGAAAATAAACATGTTTGTTTAGAGCTCAACTGCTGTGAAATGGAGGGTCTGATTCTGCAAGGTTCTGAGCCCCCTTGGAATCTGAGAGAGAGAGTGCAGCTCCTTACAGACGACACTCAGCAATGTGCAGGATTGAGCCCCTCATTCGTAGGACCTTAAAGCATGTCTTCCTCTGTGTACTTTTTATTTGTACCGTACAGTATGCTCCGTGGTGATGATACTCAGAACATACTAAATTAATTCTTGGTGCTCTACATGTGTTGTGTACACTCTAAGAGGCCCTTTGACAATTTGGTCCAGAGTTAATTACACATTTTTAGTCCAGTACCAAAGCTCCTGAAATGAAGAGCATCAGACTTTGTGCATACTTTGATTTGGCTCCATACCCAACTTCCTAACATAGGCCCATTTCTCATTTTTAAAAAATGAGAAATGGGGGATATCCCAGCTTGCTTATGAATCTGATTGGCAAAATTACAAAGAAACATCTGAGGAGAACAGTGCGTATGATTTTACACAACATACAATATTCTGTTTAAAGATTTCATAGCATTTTTGTAACTGCAGTGAAGTATCTTCTTTTCCAGTTTCAGCAACACTTACTCAAGGTACATTACCCATATAATTAAGTGTGATTAAATAATAATTGCAGTCTTTTTGCATAGTAATTCCATGGTTGTTTATGCTTTGCAGATAGTACACGGTGTTTATATTGCATGTACCATAGAAAAGCTGGAAATGCTAAAGAAGCTCCTAAGAAACAATTGCCATAAATTTACAAAGCAATTACTTGGTAATATATACCCTGGGTTAAGTAAGGTACTACATGAATTTCGATCAAGATACAATTGCATTGCACTTTACTCACAAAGAATCATGCTGAGTGAAAAACATATGTATTCAGACATCACAGTATATTATTAAACTGTGTTATCATGTTCTTTTATTTATAAAAATACCCTTTTGTCAGCACGATAAAAGGCTCCTTTTCACATAATTCTGAAAACACGCAAAGCATGTATAGAGGCTCTGTTACTTTGATATCTCTTCTTTTGAACAAATACTGGAGATAATTCTGAAAGGAAAGGGGCAGAGGTTTTGTGCTGCACTTCGGAACAATTTATATAGTTTTACCGTCAATGGAAAAAAGTCATAATTTATTAATTTGGGGCTAAATTTTGGATGACCATGAAAAACCCATTCAAACGGGTCTAGTACATATCATTTTAATGGGCTTGAGGGGCAACAGAATCCTTCCTGCTACTTAAGCTACAATGCCTTTTTAGTAACTCCCTGCCACTCTGAGATTTTGGAGAGAGTAGCTGTGTAGTCAGAAAAATACAGGCTACCCTTACCCCTGTCTCTCCCACCCGACCCCTAATCTCCTTTTATGATGCCATGGACTGATTCAGTGAAGAATATATTCATGTGCCTAACATGAAGAATTGACTTCAACGGGACTGCTCAAAGTCGGGCATGGGTTTAAGTACTTTGCTGAACTGACCAATTGAAGGGGAAGCCATGAAGCTCTGCTTTGTGGCAAATAGGTATTTTAGAGTCTGCCTCTCCGGCTTCTCTGTGGCTTGTACTGCGTGCAGTGCAACCATGGACACTTCTGTTTCTATCCTGGCTGTTCTTGCCTCCTAACATTCCACGACGCCCGCTGCTCTTTCTCTATTGCTTCCTTGCATAGATCAAATCTGTTCTGAGCAAAAAACAATGCCATCTTATCATTGATGTCCGATCAAGTGGACAAATCAAAAAGTTCATGCTCGCTATGTCTTAAGTGGTTCAAATCCTGTTAGGTATCGAATGCCTCTCAAGGTGCAGCACGTGCCGTGCTGACACAGTGAAATAAGAAATTACTTCCAGGTGCCAGCATCAACAAATTCATTCTTACTGCATTCATTATGGCACTGGAAAACTAGTCTCTTCCCCAAAACTTGCTTATTCCATGCTAGTAAGTGAAAGAATTTTTCAAAGCTGGCCTAAGGCTCTGATCTGGCAACGTTTTGCGTGTCTTCTGGAAGGTACTAAGCAGACCTGAGCAATTACTGGAGATTCCACAAATAGTCATTTTTGCTATTTGAAATGTCAATGAAAAAACCTGTCAAAACCTCAGTGAAAAATGATGACAAATTTTTTTTGGTCTTTTTGCATTTTTAAAAACTAATTCTGGCTAGTGCCTCTGGTGTGTGTAAAAACAACAAGGAGTCCGGTGGCACCTTAAAGACTCACAGATTTATTTGAACATAAGCTTTTGTGGGTAAAAACCTCACTTCTTCAGATGCATCTGGAGTGTGTGTTTGCCACAAATATTCAAGCAAACAAACTTGCCAGCAGAAATGTTCACGGAAGCAATACTGAAAATATTTTTATTTGCAGTGTTTTCTTGAAGGACCCCCATTACCGTAGTATCTGCATGTCTCTAGGTTTTAGCCGTCAGGGGGTTAATATTTTTTTGTCTAAACACTAGCAATCTACCACAATTTTATTTTAATTTTTAATTGATTTTTTCCCCCTCTGGTTTTTTTTGGACTACCGTGGCAAATGTAGTCAAGTGTATCTCTTCTAGAACAGAGTGCATGTTAAATATGGGATGCCCTTGTTGGTTAGCACTTCCATCTTTCTGTTTATCATAGCATTTTGTAGTCCTGCAGAGACTAGTTTGAATCTAAAGCTTAACTTACATTCCCTTAACATCTGCTGCTAACAAGTAAAACCATATGAATTTGCTGATCCAGTTTCAAAGGGAGAAGCATCCTAAGAAAGGGGCTCTGTAACATACTCCAAACACTGGCTGAGGAAAAAAGTCAAAAATATAGCCCAGGCTTAAAGTGAAAGAAAAAATAGTCCAGAGGTGCTCAAAGGAAGATGTAAAAAAGTGAGCGGGCACTAGACTGCATGAGCCAAAGAAAATGATTGAAAATGGAAGTGAAAAGGGTGAGAATGTGGGTTGAGAATTCACAACTTTACCTTTTGAAACAATGAAAAAAGAATAATGTGAACGTTATTACAAATCAGTCTTTAGGAAAGAACAAAAACATTGTGTGAGAAGAAATACCTCAGCCTGGAGCAGCAGAAAACGACTCTGATTTTAAATCAATACGGAAATATACTGGCATATCTCAAGTGGACACTAAAGTGACTGAATGAGTGTGTGCTGGGGCAAACATTTAAAAAGAAAAGCAGGATCACAGATCCATGGTGCGAACTGAAAGAGATAGTATCCCGTTTCTTCCTTTTCAGTTTAAAGGTGAAAGGAAAAACCTTTAGAGGTTGGCACTGATGCTTTGGAGGGATGGTGTCCTTAGTGTCCAAAGGATAGAGCATACCTGTGATGGGGTATTGGAGGCTCAGTGGCTTCCCATAAGGTTAGCTACTGATGGCATTCCCTTTCATTAAAACCGGCATTAGGTTTGAAAATAAAGTACGTCCAGAAATGTGTTGGTGACTCTCTATGGTGACGTCCCTGTAGAATGAAGGCACACAAAATGTTCCATGCTCGTAACCCAGAAGTCTAGTTTTTAGCATTAAGAACCATGATAGTGTAGATTACTCAGCTGAAGATGGCTCAGGATGCTTATTGGCCAAGGGCCCATTACATAAACAGAATTCAGAAATCCCATTCATGTCATGATTTTTATCTCCCGCTCATCTTGTATATCAGGTAACAAGGAAAGGAAGACTTTCTTTGGATTTGTTTGCACCAGGGATGTGGTAGGAAGGGAATAAAGGTAAATAAATGCAGACACTAATGTAAAGTTTTCTTGACACGATAATTAGACTGTACAATATGCACATAAATAGCAAGAAGTGACTGAAATAGGATAATATAATCACACTTGAATTTCATACTCTACACTTAAAGCTTCCAGAAACCTGGCTAATATGAAGCTGTACTGACGCTAGTTCGGGAGTAATTTGCATTATTAGTATTATTTATTTTATTGAATGACTTGACAGTAATACCTAGATATCCTAATCAGGCATCACAGCTCCATTGTGTTAGGCACTGTACAAACACATATAATGGAAAGATTGTTCCTATGCCAAAAAACTTAAGATTTAAGTTTACAGAAGATGGGAAGGAAGAAAATGCTAAATTATAATTCTCTGTCAAGAATGAATGCAGGTTAAAGGACAGCATGGGGAGTCTTATGAAATTATGTATTTTTCAGACTTTGGGATAAAGATCTGATTGTTTAAATGAAATAGGAGAAGAGGAGACAATGACAAGACAGCATAAACAAATTCTGCACTAGAAATTATTACATGGACTGGCTTCTGACAGCAGCCATCTATTGTTTTTTTAAACACTGAAATTATACTGAGCTACAGATCTGACATGCCTTTAAGATTGTGTCGTGGCATGAAGCCCTCTTATACAGATGGCTTTGACAGCATTTTCACAATGCTTTTGGCCATGTATTGTTTCCCCATCTGCTTTGAATGGTCACAGGCTTCAGGGGAACACAATTCTTCCTGGGGACTTGCACTGTTTACTTTTCTAGATGTGTCCTTTCTAGAAACATTAGAAAGTATTCCTATTTCACAGTAAACTTGAGCATTCACATTTGACCAACAACGTTGCTGAAGCAGTACAAGACGCTCTATACACTTTACAAGATGCTCTATGCCTAGTTCAAACTGGATTCCTAATTAGAAGGAAGTTACACTGTAAGGTGTACAGGTTTGATGGACCAGGTGGTTGAGAATATCTTTTAATACATATTTAATATCTTCTGTTGCTGAAAGAGAGAAGCTTTTGTTGTAAATTAACATAGCTCCATGCTGACTTGCCCCTAAATTAACATAGCTCCATGCTGACTTGCCCCCAATGAGCATCCAGCCCAGGAACTATATCTCCGTGCAAATGATGTTCCAAAGAGTATATCCGAGCATGTCAGTTCTGTCCTTGCCCTTGTCTGGGCAGCTGACAATTCTAGCTGTGTGTGTGGTTTGGCTCTGATGTTCATTTAGACAAATCTGAAGTGCTCAGCGTTGCTGGCCAGAGGCGTTATCCTAATTCATGTGGGTTTGTTTGAGTGATCCCCTAAAGGTTTATAAAATTTGGGTGTCAATGTTATCACTGCCAAATGAGTTATTTACTGCCAATTTATGTATTACCCCAGCTGCCTACAGCTTGTAAAGGTCTTTCAGTGTCTTTGGACCAAATTCAGCCCTGACATAAATGGGCACAATTCCCACTGACTTAATTAGGAGTTTGTGCCTGTGTGCACCGACTCTGAATGAGAACAATGCGTGACAGTGTTTTCCAGCGGGCAAGTCATGAGACTGGCTCCTGCTACCCACTATATATGTAACCTTGGGCAAATTATTTCCCCTCTGTTTGTTCCAGTTTCACTAGCTGTAAAGTGAGGACAATGGTACGGGCCTTCCTTTGTAAAGTGTCTTGAGATTTCCACAGGAAGAGCCTCTGAGAAGTGCTAATTATAATTATTAATGAGATTCCATAATTGTGGATCCCTTTTGCTGGATCAGGACTTTAGACTGCTTAGTATAGTTCTCTTCTTTAATACTTAGAACAACACTTTGCTGTTAAATAGCACTTTCATATAGGGATTGCCAAGTACTTTCCATACAATTAACACTCACCCGGCCCTTGGCAGTCAGGTATGTGTTATACTCATTTTACAGGTGGGGACACGGATGGATGGCTCGGTGGCACCGCTATGAGTATAAATCAGGGGTGTAATCCTGGATTCATTGAAGTCAATAGCAAAACTCCTACTGAATTCAGTGGAGCCATGATTTCACCTTAGAAATCCACTTTTCCCTTCTCTAGCCACGTGATGGCATTCCCTTTAATTCCCTTTATGGACATTACCATGATTAAAATGTGGAACGCTTTGTGGAAAGCACATGTATTCCTATCAGGCAAAATTGTTAACTTTTATGGATAGATTTAACCCATACCTGGACATATTGGTATGATATTTCCTTTTTCCACGATTCTCTTTTTTCTTTTAAAATGCTTTTAATATTGCTTTCTCTTTTCTCACAGCTCTCTCCTCCTTCTTCCCACCATTTGGACACCTCTGCAATTCCTCTGATATATGTAGATAAATAAGTATGTGCGTGTTTATATATCCTGACATTTGGTTATTGTTCTAATATAATGTCCAGAGGGTCAGGTATAATATACATTTGTATCTAGAGTGTTGTACTGAACGTCAGGTTAATTTACCCTACTAGCTGTAAGTGGTGTAATTCTTTGTCAGGACCCTGTCTGTTTCGATAAAAAATGATAATGCACAGAAAGAGTCCCTCCTAGGCTGAGATGTGTTTCTTCCCAAACAACAATTTTTACAGTGAAATTCATGGAATGTTAACGGTCTCTTCAGCTTGATGGGAAGTCAGTTGGATAAGTTCGTGTGTCTTTGGTGAGGACATTTTTGTACTTCATGAGCCATCACATGTCCTAGACCAATACAATTAGAATGCCTTCTCCTCACAGCAGATGTCAAACTCTAATACTTTTTGCAAGGAGTTATTTTAGGGTCTGCTTGTACAGAATGAAACAAGATGGCATCCCCAGTTCCCAACAGATGGTGGATAAAATGACTAATATTGGAAAAGCTGTTTGAAGAATTTTGTTTGTGTTTCCACTGGGTTGCAGATGTTCTGTGAAACAACCTATGATTTCACTTTAAGCAACAGAACTCAGAGTTTTCATCAAAGTTTTAGAGCTTTGTTTTTTTTTAGCCATTCCTCAAAAAATGTCTCTTGCTTCAATGGAAATAATTCCAAATGTAAAGACATATAATTACACCTTAGGCACAGTTGCTTTTAAAGGTTCTGCCACTTTCTAACTCAGCCCGTAGGAGGAACAGAGCAAACAGAGTCCTGGAATGTATAAACAGCTAGGTGGTATTATTACTATTACTTGTGTAACCTCACCTGCCCCCCAAACACAAGTCAGCTGGGGAAACAGGCCAGTCACGGGTGTTTTATTGCAGTGTAGACATAGCCTGTGTCTCTTGGTTGGCCCTCAGCCTTCCCATTCCAGCTCTCAGGATGCTTGTTGCTTGGGCTTCCTTTCACAGACAGTTCCAAGTTGCAGTCTTCAGCCTGCTGCTCCTGCTCTCACACAGCCTCTGAGGCTATGTCTACAGTGCAGCTCGATGCGAGCCTCCTGGCCCAAGTAGGCAGACTTGCTCTAGCAGGGCTTGAGCTAGTGCCCTAAAAATAGCACCATGGACGTTGTGGCTTCAGCACAACTCTGGCCAGCCACCCAAATTCAGACCCAGGGGGTTCGGTGGGTTTAAGAGTCTCAGCCACAGTGTCCGCGCTGTTATTTTGAGTATGCTAGCTTAAACCCCACTGGAGTAGCATGAGTCTTTCGAACCAAGTTTGGAGGCTTGCTCCCTGCTGCAGTGTAGACACAGCTATGCCGTCTGCTGTACCAGCTTCCCTCTGACCTCAGGATATCGTTTCCTTTTCATCTACTGGAGAGATTATGGAGCCCTCTACTGGATGGGCATTGAACTGGATACCACAGTAAAGAGCCAGTAACTTAATTATAATACAAATTGGGGTGCTGGTCATTTGTGTCATATAACTGCAGAATTCTAACTCAATACAACAATACAATGTGGCAATGAATGTGCTACATTTCAATGTTTAGAATGATTAGGTGGAATTTCAGTGCATTGTGTGTTTTGTTTTATATTTTCTCTTCTGACCATCCTCTTCTCTCCTCACATTTTCCTTGTGTTGTTTCCTTTATCCTTTGTCAGAAACTCACACTGGAAAAATAGGTTAAATTTTCTAAGGACTGTAAGTGCAATGTTAAAAAATACCCAATTTATGCCCATGGCCAATTTATTAGGTTATGAAATGGGATTTCACAGATGAAGAAGAAATCAGGACTCTACAGTACATTTCCGTTTTGCCTAAGGGTGTGTGAGATTAGAGATATGGATGGTTGATTTACTTAGGCTGCCATTTTTAATACATTTTTATGGGATTCATGCATGTGTATTGATTGGGAAAGAGGATAAAAGATTCAAGGGGAAAGGAGGACATAGGTATCTATCTGCTCCATAAGCAATTACCAAAGGGAAATTCACAGTTCCTGTGGTAAATTCATCCAAAATATGTGCAGACATTGTCATTATGATGGATTTCTAGCTATCTGATTGTAGTAAGAAGCTATAGCTTTTAAAGCTGCTGTGTAAGCTGGAAGAGCATGTTAACCTCTAGTATATTATTGAATATAACTGGTACGTGGGGAAAAATGCCTGTGAAATGTTGCCCTGAATGATGGGTATGTTGCTCTATGGTGGCTGTGGCACTTACCAGAAGCGTGTCAGTTAATGGTTAAAGATTTAACTTCTCTCTTTTAGAGAACTGGGTTCAAGTAAATGTACTGTCAGCTGTTAAATAACTACCAACTCCTCTCTTCTTTCCCCAGTATGCATGCGTCATTATCATTAGCTCACTAACATTAAACTGGATCTTGACACTATCTACCTTACCCTATCACCTGCAGCTTTGAGTATTACATAATGTTTCTTCTCGGCTTTCCTTTGGTGTTGCTCCAGAAGCCATGTAAGATGCACAGGATTGCTGACCTGAGCCACAATGCACCAAGGCATTTAAGCATATGATTACCTTATTAGTGACTACTCCCATTGTAGTCATTAGGAATATCCCAATGCTTAAAGTTTAAATGTCTGCTTAAGTGCTTTGCTGCATCAGGGCCTAGCTCCTGACCACAGGTGCCTGACAATCCCACAAAATATATACTTCCATGACTAGCAGTAGTTGCTGGTAAACTGTCTTTCTGTAGTCACTGTATTTCAAGAAGAACTAGTGGGAAAATCAAAAACCATGATTTAGAAACGAACCACTTTTAAAAAAAAAGTTTGCAACTTTATTTGATTATTTTTTATTGAAAATATTTTTCAAATCATTCATAAAATTTGTCATGTACAGATATCCTGGTTTTCAGTAAACAAAAAAATTTCAATAGCCATGTTGACTTTTTCAAGATGGTTTGATATTTTTTTTAATTGGAAAAAATCACTTTTTTCATGGAATTTTGATAATGTTAACCATTTTTTTCAGAATTCACCTCACCCACTAGAAAAAACTGTTATTCCAGTGTGGGGGACGCAGGGGGTATTACCAGCTTTAATTTGGAGGCTGTCGACTCTCTGGATTGAGGTCCTTTCAGAAGTATTTTCTGCCTTTGTCTTGCAAAGGCAACTGGGATCAGCTGGTCTATCATTGCTTTGTATTCTATTGTTCATTATGTACTGGGTCAAGGAAAGAAATTTTTCAGTGAGTACAGGGTGGGGTGGGGGGCTCATCTGTGAAATTACCTCCCAGCTCAGAACCTTCCTGTGGATGTGTTCAGAACCCATTGTCACTTCTTCCTGTTTGGTATATTTAATCGCTACCATTTTGCTTCTCATGTTTGCACATGTGGAGGTGGTAACTGATGATGTGGGGATTTGTAGATTGGCATTTCAGACCAGCTTGATTGTTAGTGCTTTCTTTTTTTTTTTTAAATGTAGCATCTCCGGGTGCCTCTCTGGTGGTGGCAACTTAACTCACATTAATTCTTTTTCAATTAATCCACCCATGCGGCAGGCTTATCTCTCAGTATGCAGTAGTCCTGTGTTATGGTTAGCGATTTTGTGTACACTTAATGGAAAGCTGAGTACTTCCCTGAGTCTGCAAGAGCTGGGACATGGATAGCTTATTCAGCCAATATTTGACAATTTCAGAAAATATTTTGGGGATAGTTTACAGAAAGCACATTGTGTAAAGAGTTGTCACTTTGGATGGGCTATCACCAGCAGGAGAGTGAATTTGTGTGGGGGGGTGGAGGGTGAGAAAACCTGGATTTGTGCTGGAAATGGCCCACCTGATGATCACTTTAGATAAGCTATTACCAGCAGGACAGTGGGGTGGGAGGAGATATTGTTTCATATTCTCTGTGTATATATAAAGTCTGCTGCAGTTTCCACGATATGCATCTGAGGAAGTGAGCTGTAGCTCACGAAAGCTCATGCTCTAATAAATTGGTTAGTCTCTAAGGTGCCACAAGTACTCCTTTTCTTTTTTCAGAAAGCACTTAGCTACAGTTATGCTAAGCAGTTTACAGTCTTGGCCTGCTTTCCTGATGAAAATTAATTTAGGGCTAAGAGATGTAAGGGCAAGCCATGCTAATCTGTTCCAGTTGTTTGCAGCACACTGAACACTACATCATGCTTACTAATGATTGCATTTTTAGATCTGGGCAGACTTTCTCCAGAGTACATTACTAAATGTGTGGCTTCACACAAAGTATCATTTAATGTTGTGGCAAAGACTTACTTTGCGCGTTCAAATTCATGCAGGGTTAAGTTCAAATATATGTGTGAAACAGGGTAGAAGGCTATACTAGGAACTGTATCCCAAGCTCCTTGCTTCCTACCAGGTTTTGAGCATCCTCAACTCCCACTCATGTTCAGTGTCACTCTGGCACCTGTTTGTTACAGTTCTTTTGTTTTTTTTGTAATGCCTCCATCACAGACTTAACTGAAAATGCAATGTCTCTCCTCCCACATTTACTCCAGATTCCTTTTCTTCCTCATCCCATCATTGGCCTTTAAAATACATTTCAGGGTTGATTTTGGCTTGAGCTTTTATAGGTCTGACTCTCCCCATGGAGCAGATCCCGGGCTAGATACACCCCCTCTACCACAGGGAGGTACATACTCTACCTAATCAATCATATTTTAAGGCAACTGACACCTTGATATCCATTATACTTCCCTAGACTAAAAAGGCTCCCTGGATCCAGGTTTTGGAGGAAGCAGGTGGGGTTTTAATCGTTGTTCCTCACTGAGATTCTCTGCTGTGGTCTCCCTGGGCACCTAGCAACCCCTTCACTTCACCCTTGCATGCATGTGCCCCATCCCTCTGAGAGTTTGATGCAACTATTCCTGTTCTTGGCACACTTCTAACACCGACTTCTACTGCGGGATTCCTCTGGCAGAGACCTAGAGTAAATTTAGCTCTTGCAACAGCGGTCACATTTAAAACAACCCTGATTTTGCTTTGGATAACCTCAGTATCGGTGGAAGGACCATCTTTCCTATACTTGCTGTAGGCCATATATTTACTACAGGGAATACACAGATGACTGCAAATAGAGAGGTCAAACTATTTAGTTATCTGAGGAGACCATCAAGTTTTCAAAGGCAAGGTGTTTTGAATAGTATTTATAACTTTTTCAGTGATGCATCTTAAAGTAGCTCTGAGCCCATTGCTATATAGCACCCTCAGTGGCAGGTCCTAAGCTATGTAGCATTCATAATATATGTATATTTTTTATGATGGAGCTAGAGTTACGGTAAAGTAAGGTCTTTAGTACATGGATTGTCTTTTGTTCTACGTTTGTACAGCACCTAACACAAAGGGGTTCTAGGCACTAGGGTAACAAAATAATAAAGTGTAGAGAAAACCCCCCTAGTCCAGCCTGGTCCAAAGAAAGATAACAGGTCCATTGATCCCTTTTGGGTAATACCACAAAATAATTATCTTATGGTTATGCTGTACAACCGGATGCTGTGATGTGCATGGGTACCTTAAACTGCAACTTACAAAATCAGTTAACCTCGTACAATATCAATTAATCTCTCTCTCTTATGTTCTTTGAAAGAAACATGTATAAGAGCAGGTGTCCCTGGAAAGTAAAAATGGCCAACACAAAGCAACTGGCCCCCTGAGACATTCAAATCTGTTTACCATCAGAGAAGCAGTGTGATGGATCTGATGCAGCATTTGTAGGTTTATTTGGTTTTAATATTTAGCCGGGAGCTCAGAGAAGGCTATGCCTGCCTTCAGCTGAAAGGCCCTCTGTGCAGATCCAAAGTGCAGATCCAAAGCAAAGTCGCCAACTGTTTGAGTTTCTCAAAATCGTTCTCGATTCAATAATCTTAAAAATTAGGTCACTCTTCACCACTATCTAAGATCACCTTTTAGTATTTAGAAGTATGCTTTTGAATCCCAATAGCCAACATAGCTGGAAATGTGGGGCCAAGTTAGAGGTGGCATTCTTCCAGATCCTGGGAGCTGAAGAGAGTGTCTGAAAAACGGTAAGGTGCTTGAAGAAGCAAGGGAAAAGATTCATTTGCTCAGCACGTGTCTGTGTTTGTACGCAACATAGAAATGATCATCCTGATGCTCACTGAAGTTGGTAGGATTTAGTTTCAGCCACGGTTTTCAGGTGAGGTTGCTTAGGGAGGAATATAACAAGGTAAATTAAAGGTAGATACAATGTAGTTTATTAACTTGAACTAAACATTGTGAGTGGGCCCTTGCTGCATCAAAGGTATTTTTTTGACAGTTTATTAGAATTATTTTTTAATATCTAACAGAACAATAGGCATAATACCACATCATCTATTTAACAGAACTTGTTATAGCCCTCCCTAAGCAACCTCAGCTGACAAGCTTAGCTAAGAATAGCCTCTACTAACTTCAGTAAGCCCGCAGATGAGCATTCATACTTGGGATGCAATGGGAACTGAGGGCTCTGAGACAGGAAATTTTCAGCAGCAGATTGCAGGGTTGAGATATGTACGGTTTAGCATCAGAGCATTAATATTTTCTCCGAGGATTTTTTTTTCTGCCGCACTTAATTTGCTAGACCAGGTCATCAAGACCAGTAGCCCAATGCCCCTGGTGGTCCACACTTCATGCATCAGAGGAAATCATATCAATGCACTTCAGCTGAAATTCACCCCCCATGCATAAAACCCCACAGTCCTTCAGAACAAATTTAGGATACGACTACACAGCAGCTGGTAGTGTGCGTCCCAACCGGGTAGAATCATAGAATCATAGAATATCAGGGTTGGAAGGGACCTCAGGAGGTCATCTAGTCCAACCCCCTGCTCAAAAGCAGGACCCACCCCCAAATAAATCATCCCAGCCAGGGCTTTGTCAAGCCTGACCTTAAAAACTTCTAAGGAAGGAGATTCCACCACCTCCCTAGGCAACGCATTCCAGTGTTTCACCACCCTCCTAGTGAAAAAGTTTTTCCTAATATCCAACCTAAACCTCCCCCACTGCAATTTGAGACCATTACTCCTTGTCCTGTCCTCTTCCACCACTGAGAATAGTCTAGAACCATCCTCTCTGGAACCACCTCTCAGGTAGTTGAAAGCAGCTATCAAATCCCCCCTCATTCTTCTCTTCCGCAGACTAAACAATCCCAGTTCCCTCAGCCTCTCCTCATAAGTCATGTGTTCCAGACCCCTAATCGTTTTTGTTGCCCTTCGCTGGACTCTCTCCAATTTATCCACATCCTTCTTGAAGTGTGGGGCCCAAAACTGGACACAGTACTCCAGATGAGGCCTCACCAATGTCGAATAGAGGGGGACGATCACGTCCCTCGATCTGCTCGCTATGCCCCTACTTATACATCCCAAAATGCCATTGGCCTTCTTGGCAACAAGGGCACACTGCTGAGTCATATCCAGCTTCTCGTCCACTGTCACCCCTAGGTCCTTTTCCGCAGAACTGCTGCCTAGCCATTCGGTCCCTAGTCTGTAGCTGTGCATTGGGTTCTTCCGTCCTAAGTGCAGGACCCTGCACTTATCCTTATTGAACCTCATCAGATTTCTTTTGGCCCAATCCTCCAATTTGTCTAGGTCCCTCTGTATCCTATCCCTGCCCTCCAGCGTATCTACCACTCCTCCCAGTTTAGTATCATCCGCAAATTTGCTGAGAGTGCAATCCACACCATCCTCCAGATCATTTATGAAGATATTGAACAAAACCGGCCCCAGGACTGACCCCTGGGGCACTCCACTTGACACCAGCTGCCAACTAGACATGGAGCCATTGATCACTACTAGGGGTAGACAGGCACACCCTAGCTCTGCTCCACATACTGTGCTAAAAATGGTGTAGCCACCTGGACCTCCACCCACCTGGACCTTCGCGGTATGTACCTGGGCAGCTAACTCAAGCAACTCCCATGATACCCCTGTAACACTGCTATTTTTAGCTCAAGCAGAGCTAGCGTGTCTGTCGACCAGTGGAAGCACGCTCCAAGCTGCAGTGTAGACACATCCTGTGTCACTAGCGAATGTCACGGACTCACTGTCTACTTCCTTCTCCAAATCATTAATAAGCATATTAATGAACATTGCTCCCAATGTGACTCCTGGGTCATCCTGCTATTAACTCCTCTCCACTGTGCAGAGCAGCTGTTCATTATAAATGTTTAATTCTTATCACTGAACCATTTTTTAATTCACAACAAGATGGTGCCTCCTAATCCTGGGTTATTTATTTTCCTTAATCTTTTATGAACAACATAATCAAAGGGTTTTAGAAATCCAGGTACATTAAGTCTGCAGGGTCACCTTTGGAAAAGTTAAAACACAGTAGTTAAAGAACTTCAACAGGTTAGTTAGGCATAATTTTCCCTGTCAAAAGATATGCTATTTTGATATTTCATGTTACACTCTAGCCAAATGTTGTTCTACTATCCTTAATTAGGTTCTCAATTAGCTTACCTGACGCTAAGGTGAAGTTCACAATTACTTATTCCCAAGTTCTCCAGTGGTGCCTTTAATAAATAATAATAATAATGAATAAGGTAGCAGTCGCCATGTTATCTTAGGTTTCAGAGTAGCAGCCGTGTTAGTCTGTATTCGCAAAAAGAAAAGGAGGACTTGTGGCAGCTTAGAGACTAACCAATTTATTTGAGCATGAGCTTTCGTGAGCTACAGCTCACTTCATCGGATGCATTCAGTGGAAAATACAGTGGGGAGATTTATATACACAGAGAACATGAAACAATGGGTGCTACCATACACACTGTAACAAGAGTGATCAGGCAAGATGAGCTATTACCAGCAGGAGAGCGGGGGGGGGGGGGACCTTTTGTAGTGATAATCAAGGTGGCCCATTTCCAGCAGTTGACAAGAACGTCTGAGGAACAGTGAGGAGTTGAGGGGGGGAATAAACATGGGGAAATAGTTTTACTTTGTGTAATGACCCATCCACTCCCAGTCTCTATTCAAGCCTAAGTTAATTGTATCCAGTTTGCAAATTAATTCCAATTCAGCAGTCCCCCGTTGGAGTCTGTTTTTGAAGTTTTTTTGTTGAAGAATTGCAACTTTTAGGTCTGTAATCAAGTGACCAGAGAGATTGAAGTGTTCTCCAACTGGTTTTTGAATGTTATAACATGTTATCTTAGTTAACAGTTGTTATTTTAAAGGTAACAGGGTTAGATCAACAGCCGTTTGAAGTAAATGGAAAGAATCCCACTCATGTCAATGGGCTTCTTGACGAAACTTGTCATAAAGCTTATCCCTTGTGTTTTAAACTGTGTCCTTCAAAATGTTCTGACCAATTTACCAGGACAGCGTGGCATTAGGCCTTGATTTGCTCCGACTGAAGTCAAAATTCCTAATTAGAGTGGTGTGAATAATGGAGTTTTTGATTCACTGGTGATTGTGAAAAGCTGAGGATTTTTTTTTCCAAATTTTCAGCAAATAAAAAACTTGCAAAATATTTAGTGTCTGGCTGAGGAAAACGTTTTGGTTAAGCAAAATGTTTAGTTTGACCAAGACAAAACATTTCATTTCTATTGAGTGTTTTCGGGTTTTTTTACATTTTTAGTTTAATAAATATGAGGAAAATTCGAAATGAGAAGGTGACTTGAACTAAAAAAATCAAAACATTTCAATTGAAAAATGTCAAAACAAAAAGTTTCGACTTTTAGAATTTTTTTTTTCTACATGAGCAAATTGGTGAAACTGACACAAATTTGCAAAGTGTTCTGGTGGTACCGAATCTGCATTTTTCACCACAAAAAGTTTTGTTCTAAAGCATTCACCCACCTTTTATTAAGACTTCAGTGGTGCAGGAATGCTACTCCGCTTAATACAACAAAACACTTAAGCATGAGAATAGTTTCACTGACTTGAACTCCTCTGGTCCTTAGAACCAGTCAATAGGAATACTTGTGCTTAAAAGTATATATGAGCTTTAAATACTTTTGTGCATTAAATTCCTTAAGTGGCTCCATAACTTCCTCCTCTGATTTTGTATAAAATGTACCCTCAGAATCAGAAGTCTGTCAGGAAAAAATAATGCAACAATAATTTATTTCACCATTCTATTTTAAGACATTTCTGATTTCTTTGCGGTCTGATCGAAAGCCAATTGAAACAAATATAAAGACTGCCTTTGACTTGAATGTGCTTTGGATAAGGTCCTCCTTGTCTAAACGGTATAGAGTCCTGTTTTTTTCCTGATGGCTTTAATTTTTTTAAATGTCCGTATTGTGACATTATTGGCCACCTGTTCCTCATATGGATCCTGATCCAAACCCCATGGAAGTGAGTTGAAAGATGCATGTTGGCTTCAATAGAGTTTGGATCAAGGCCCTGGGTGTGTTCTATTTATTACTTCTAAGTTGCATGTCACCAAATGCGATTTTTGTTCCATTCTATCTGTGTGTAATTTTTACACAAAGGGAAGATTTCCTTTTTTCAGTTGTAATAGACTCATGCGGTTGTTGTTATTAATAATTATTTGTATTACAGTAGCACTGGGAGCCCTTGTCATATACCAGGACCCTACTGTGCTAGGTGTTGTCCAAACACATCTTCTCCGTCTAACTATGTGCTGCTTACTTTCCCTTTGCTAATACATCCAAACCATGTGCTTTTCTAATACATTATTCGTAGACAGCCCTCAGGCCGACGTTTAGTGGCTGCAAAACTTTTTAAATTTTGCCCTTCACCCCACTGTTAATGTTCACCTCAGTTTTAAAATCTTCCCTTTTTAGTTCACCATCATTGTGTTTCTAAGGGATTCTTCTTCTCTTAGGTCATTAAATCTAACTCTGCAGTGATCGCTGTTATACAACGCAAAAAGAAAAGGAGTGCAGACTAACATGGCTGCTACTCTGAAACCTGTTATACAATGGAGTTCGCATTCTCCCCTTTTGTATTAACTCCTGTGTCGTATTTAAAACTAAACCCTCAATGCTGACATGCTAGGCCTCACCTGAAGACCGTTAGAGTCAATGAGAATCTGTTAGCTTCAGTGGGCTTTACTCCTGGTAGTTTTGGACTATGTTTTTACAGGAACTCCAGGAGGGAGAAAAACAAACAAACAAACAAACAAACAAACAAACAAACACCTTTGGCAAATTCATCCCAAATTTCTGTCAACATTTTGTTGCCCGAATTTTAACAAGGGACTATGGACAGCTCTTGCATAGCACTGACAATCTCATTGCTCTCTTATGGATACAGTGCAGTGTATTCTGGAAAAAAACAAATCCTTAGCTGTAATAGTTAGGGGCTGGGATGAGCTGGGTTTGAAACAACCTGTGCTTTGAGGGTGTGAGGATTTGGGCTCATCCCATCAGAGAGACAGGGAACAGCTGTGCACTCTAAATTGTCCTTTCCATTCCTCCCCCACAATAAAAATATTCACTTCTGAGATTTTATTTGTGCCCACAACTTGTATCAATAAATAACTGCTCTAAACCATGGGCCCAATTCTCTGTTCCCTGCACTAGTGCATATCTGAGTAACTCCACTGCTCATTCAGAGGCTCTAGAGGAGGTTGAATTTGCTGTGCTGAATGGAATTACCACTTAGCAAGAGGAAGCCCAGACACGATGCCTTGATGTGCCCATTAAGCTGGATCATACTAGTGTAGCTCAGACGTATCCATTGTAACACCCCCCCCCACCCTCCAATGAGATTCACATCCAATGCTTTCACTATTACTGGCTCTTCATTATAACTCTGAAGCTGACTTGGTTCTGAACAGCAAGGTCTTAAATTTCTTTTTAAATGACTAATATATAATAGGTTAGCAACAGACGCCGAGGTGTTTGGGGGAAGCTTAACATGCTGTTTTAACATTTTAATTCAAGTACAGGCATTTGGCAGTTACTGCTACTTAGCTGTAGTGGACTTATGGGCTCAAAACTGAGCTGAGTAAATCTTCTTCCAATTTAATTTACTTCTCTGACAAAAAGTGTTTTATGTGAACAACGATCACATTAAAGTAAAAGGCATTTCACAATGTCCACTTAGGTCTTAGCTGATTTATGGCTAAGACTTAATTTGATTGTGGCTGCACAAAACAAAATTTCTTTCTCATAATCAGACTGCATAAAGAAATAAACAATAGGTTCAAATTCAGCACGTACTCATGGAAGCTCCTGTGCTGGAGGTTTTCAACAGGAGGCTGGAGAGCCATCTGACTTGGGTGGTTTAGATACAACAAATCCTGGGTCTTGGCAGGTGTTTAGACTAGATGACCCTTGCGGTCCCTTCTAACCCTATGATTGTAGGATTCTATCTTTTCATTGGCTTCCCAGGTTAAAAATGTATATATAAATAAAGGAAAGCGGAAACTTCTCAGGAGACATCTGTGTGAAATGAAGATACCAAGAGATCTGAGAAATGAAGCTAAAATAGAATGAGAAGTAGCTTAGGCATAATGGGGAGTGAGGGGGGGAAGAAATCAATAAAAATAAAAAACTGAGATGTGAGTGACACAAACTGCAGGGAAAACATGACTATTTTGCAGGCTCAATTATGGGATTGCTTAAGTGGTTTTTCTACAGCTTGGGTTCTTGGCTTGGGGAAATCACAGCCACCCTATTGCTAAATGGATTGGGAGATCACAGGTAGATGGTTTAATCACTGAAAACCGGAAGTAGATGGGAGGAGGTCCTGGAATGGAAGTGGTTGAGAGCCACTGCTCTACTGGATGTCCCAACTGTTAGTCTGTC
This sequence comes from Lepidochelys kempii, assembly GCF_965140285.1. Lineage (NCBI taxonomy): Eukaryota > Metazoa > Chordata > Testudines > Cheloniidae > Lepidochelys > Lepidochelys kempii. Next base: position 95,411,832 of record NC_136388.1, on the reverse strand, counting down.
TGCCTTGAGCAAAGCTAATCAGCTGCATTGTCATGCCTGGCGTCATTAAGAACAATTTCTGGTTTTCAGTGGTTAAACCAGTAAATTGTTTCCTTTTTAACCTTTTTGCAGACACAAGACCCAATCCTGCAAGATGCTGAGCACCTCTCATATGTTGCTGATTGTCCTGAGCTTCACTAATGAGAGTTTAATACACTCAGTGTCCTAAAACATTGGGCCCTTAAAACAACAAATGAATGGTAAAAACAACAAAAAGGCAACACTTTGATTTGGGAAACTAGCTCAGGGAAAAGAAGTAGAGGAGAAACTGGCTAAATGCCCAGAATATTTCAATATGTTGCAAAAGAAAGGAATTGTTGATTAGGCTCCTCATCTGTTAAACTGAAGATTTAATCCAGCATGCACTGCTAAGTGCTGGAGAGGGTAAGGAGAGGTGGTGGGAGCCTGCCTATATGCTTGTTAGAAATGTCTGGCAGATAGTAGATTTCAGAGTAGCAGCCATGTTAGTCTGTATTCGCAAAAAGAAAAGGAGTACTTGTGGCATCTTAGAGACTAACCAAATTTATTTGAGCATAAGCTTTCGTGAGCTACAGCTCACTTCATCGGATGCCATCGGATGCCAGTCTCTAAGGTGGCAGATAGTAGGGTCTGGAATCAAGTAATTGATGCTCTTCATAAGATTATGGGGAGATGGAATTATTTTTAACCTTAAGGTCTTGCTGCTGGGCTGGTAGTGTAAGGTCAGTTGTGTCAAGATAAACAGGAGACTAGCCTTTAAGAATATAACACCCACTATACTATTGTGTTATACTGCAATGTACTTTGGTACTTGAAAAATGGATGAATCAGTTTAAGAAAACCCGTATTAGAGAAACTGACACATGAGATCAATGCAAACTTGGATTTTACCTTCAAATCTTTTGGAGGAGAATGAACATGGTTCTTGTGGTTCTTAGGGTATGTCTACACTGAAGTTAGACACCTGCAGCTGGTCCGTAACTGTTGACTCTGGCTCACAGGGCTGTTTAATTGTGGTGTAGATGTTCTGGCCTAAGTTCTGGGACCCTCGCATCTCGCAGAGTCCTAGAGACCAGGCTTCAGCCTAAGCCCAAACATTTACACCGAAAACAGCTCGTTAGCCCAAGTCCGGTAAGCCTGAGTCATCTGGCATGGGCCAGCCACAGGATTTTAATTGCAATATAGACATATCCTTAGAGATGGATGAACTCTTGAGAAAATAAGCAATGAGATAAGAAGGGAAAAAATAAAATCTGGGGGTGTAAATGGTTTCTTGCAGAATACATTTTTATTTTCCTTTGCATTTTCTAAACAATGATTTCAATAAAAGATAGTTTAAAAATAGCCTTTCTACTTGGCAGTGTCACGGGGACAAAAGAAGGGCAGCAGCCATCAGTGGAAAAACAGAGGTCTCCTGGGAAGACAGTGATTGAGGGGATCTAAAAACTACCAATGGGTAGAACTGGATGAATAGTGGGGGAAATTATTTGTGAAGTTTCATGAATTGGCACAGAATTTTCTTCTGTGAAAACCAAATAATGTGAAATTCTCTGTGTGATTAAACAGAGTCCATTTCAGGAGGAGATAGAAGTAGTAGGCACCTGGGCACTGAACTTCAGGTCCAGCCAAAATGCAAGACTCATGTATGAGGAAAGGCAAAGAAGACTTGTGTGTATGTTACCATTGTGCGTCCTGATCATTGGACTTGCCATGTGGCCAGTTAAGCCCTTCGCATAAGGTGGAGACACAGTGCTTAACAATAGCACCATAAGTCTTCAGGCAAAGCCTGACTCTAGAGACTCAGAAGAAAAAAAGTGTAAAATGTCCTACAAATCCCCTATTCTTGCAACCTTAGGCCATCCTAACTTCTCAAAGTGCTCCTATTCTTCCCCTGAGAGAATCCAAGGCCCTGTGACTTGCCCTTCCTCTCTTTGTTAGTTGCACTCATTTGATCAGAGATCAGAAAATTATCACATCACACCATTTGGCTACGGTGACCAATTGCCCAGTGGTGATAGTGAATGAAAAACCAAACCATTCTCAAACACATGGGCTGAAATGTATCAGCAAACAATTAATTAGGTGAGTGGGTTAAATTAATCAAATAAACTATTTGTTAGGAATGGCTCACCCAGCACTGTGAATGGGAAATTGAAAAAACAGGAGAATAGCAGCAAGCTCCTATAGAAAACAAGAGAGAAGGTAGCAATTTAGCATAACATTTAGGTAATAGCAGAAAAGGTACCTGCAGTTCGCATCTTTGTGTCTGACAGGTCAGGCTGTTCATGAGGAATTCTTTGCTTCAGAGTAACCAGGGGTAGATCCCATGGGTTAGAAGTTGCTGCTCAAGTCTCTCCCCATCCCACTATTTACTGTGCCAGTTTTTAAGATGCTCTTGGAAATTGAATACATGATTACTTATCTATTAAAGTAATATTTTAAACTTTTGGTAAAACGAGACAGAAGAGTGAAAATTGTAAATGAGACAGAGGCATAAGAGAAGTCTTAAAATGACAGTGTGAGAAGTGTGTTACCAGAGATAAAATGAGAAACTGAAGAAAAGGAAAAAAGAAGAGGAGGACTTGTGGCACCTTAGAGACTAACCAATTTATTTGAGCATGAGCTTTCGTGAGCTGCAGCTCACTTCGTCGGATGCCTTCTCATTCTTGAAACAGCTCAGTGTTAATACAGGTTGCAGGAGAGCTGGTCTGATATACTCATTTTTGTTCTACAACAGGCTGCTAAGGAAAATAATTCTGCTCTTCCATGTGAGCAAAAAAATTAGATGTGAATCTGAACTCTCTCAGTCTGTTTCTGTATTTCTGGTCCTTTTCAAACAACACCACAAGGATTAGAAAAGGGCTGAATAAGACACAGGAGACAATAATATAATAAATCTACATTTTTGGCATTTAAAGTAGATTAATTAAAAATCTGCTGTATATGAATAACATTTCACAAAGGACTTTGTGCTATGATGTTTGACCTTGTCTGTCTTTGTTCGTTTAGAAAGTAACACCAAAGGGTTTGAGAGATGAGTGAAATGCTGCTGTGGTATTGTATCTGCTGCCTGCAAGTTCATCACTAATGGCTTGATACATTAGGACCCAATCCCAATGAACTGGGCTCGTGGGTGAAATTCTAGAAAATGAAAAGTTTTGCCGTCAGCCCTCCAGGTATAGGAAGATCAGAATCTTAAAGCTCAACTTGCAGCAACTTAACTAGAACTGCTCTTCCTCTTCTTCCCACCTCCAGCTGCATTAAAAAGCTCCTACGTTGCTTAGGTTTGAGGGAAAGGAGTCCAGGAGAACTGGCTGTATTTTAAAGAAGCCTTATTGAGGGTGCAGGAACAAACCATCCCAATGTGCAGAAAGAATAGCAAATATGGCAGGCAACCAGCTTGGCATAACAAAGAAATCTCTGGTGAGTTTAAACACAAAAAGGAAGCTTACAAGAAGTGGAAACTTGGACAGATGACTAGGGAGGAGTATTCAAATATTTCTCGTGTAATCAGGGATGTGATCAGGAAAACCAAAGCACAATTAGAGTTGCAGCTAGCAGGGGACGTGAAGGGTAACAAGAAGGGTTTCTGTAGGTATGTTAGCAACAAGAAAAAGGTCAGGGAAAGTGTGGGAACCTTACTGAATGGGGGAGGCAACCTAGTGACAGGTGATGTGGAAAAAGCTGAAGTACTCAATGCTTTTTTTGCCTTGGTCTTCACAGACAAGGTCAGCTCCCAAACTACTGCACTAGGCAGCACAGTCTGGGGAGGAGGTGAGCAGCCCTCAGTGGTGAAAGAACAAGATAAGTACTATTTTAAAAAGCTGGACATGCACAAGTCCATGGGGCCAGATGCAATGCATCTGAGGGTGCTGAGGGAGTTGGCTGATATGATTGCAGAGCCATTGGCCATTATCTTTGAAAACTTGTGGCAATTGTGGGAGGTCCCGGATGATTGGAAAAAGGCAAATATAGTGCCCATCTTAAAAAAAAAAAAAAGGGAAGAAGGAGAATCCAGGGAACTACAGACCAGTCAGCCCACCTCAGTCCCTGGAAAGATCATGGAGCAGGTCCTCAAGGAATCCTTTTTGAAGCACTTGGAGGAGAGGAATGTGATCAGGAACAGTCAACATAGATTCACCAAGGGCAAATCATTCCTGACCAACCTGACTGCCTTCTATGATGAGATAACTGGCTCTGTGGTTATGGGGAAAGCTGTAGATGTGATATATCTTGACTTTAGCAAAGCTTTTGATACGGTCTCCCAAAATATTCTTGTCAGCAAGTTAAAGAAATATGGATTGGATGAATGGACTATGAGGTGGATAGAAAGCTGGCTAGATTGTTGGGCTCAACGGGTAGTGATCAATGGCTCGATGTGTAGTTGGCAGCTGGTATCAAGCAGAGTGCCCCAGGAGTTGTTCCTGGGGCTGGTTTTGTTCAACGTCTTCATTAATGATTTAGATGATGGGATGGATTGCACCTTCATCGAGTTTGCAGATGACGCTAAACTGGGGGGAGAGGTAGATAAGCTGGAGGGTAGGGATAGGGTCCAGAGAGGCCTAGACAAATTGGAGCATTGGAACAAAAGAAATCTGATGAGGTTCAACAAGGACAAGTGCAGAGTCCTGCACTTAGGAAGGAAGAATCCCATGAACTGCTACAGGCTGGGGATCGACTGGCTAAGTGGTAGTTCAGCAGAAAAGGACCTGGGGATTACAGTGGACGAGAAGTTGGATATGAGTCAACAGTGTGCCCTTGTTGCCAAGAAGGCTAACGGCATTTTCAGCTACATTAGTAGGAGCATTGCCAGCAGATCGAGGGAAGTGCCCTCTATTGGGCACTGGTGAGGCCACATCTGGAGTATTGCGTCCAGTTTTGGTCCCCCCACTACAGAAGGGATGTGGACAAATTGGAGAGAGTCCAGTGGAGGGCAACAAAAATGATGAGGGGGTTGGGGCACATGACTTATGAGAAGAGGCTGAGGGAACTGGGCTTATTTAGTCCCTTATTTAGGGATTTGATAGCAGCCTTCAACTAGCGGAAGGTGGGCTCCAAAGAGAACGGAGCTCGGCTGTTCTCAGTGGAAGCAGATGACAAAACAAGAAGCAATGGTCTCAAGTTGCAGTGGGGGAGGTCTAGATTGGATATTAAGAAAAACCATTTCACAAGGAGGATGGTGAAGCATTGGAATGGGTTACCTAGGGAGGTGGTGGAATCTCCATCCTTAGAGGTTTTTAAGGTCAGGCTTGATAAAGCCCTGGCAGGGATGATTTAGTTGGGGTTGGTCCTGCTTTGAGCAGGGGGTTGGACTAGATGACCTCCTGAGGTCTCTTCCAGCCCTGATCTTCTATGATTCTATGATCTAAAACCCACTGAAGTCATTTAAAACACATCCATTGATTTCAATGGGATTAGCAGTAGGCCCTCAATAATTGGCTCTCTGGAGACGAGAGAGAGAGAGAGATTCAGTCCTTCCTGTTTGCATTGAACTTTCCTGAACATTCAAACGGTGGTAGTTTTTTCTGCGGTTCCCACAATTTGGGCTTCACCCATAATGTGGGATGTCTTATGGACCAGTTGCATGGCTTTTTAATGTAATTTAGTTTATAAAAGTATGTTAGATTTTTTGCTTTTGTTTGTTTGTTCAAGATGACACCTTGCATTGTTTTGTCATTTGTAAGAGTTCTTCTGCCGTATGTACATTTTCATTTGTCCATACAAGACACACACAGAAATGGAATGGATGGATTCACTGAAGAGAATTTATCTTGGCAGACACATGAGGTCTTTCTAGTCACAAAATATGCAACAAACATGAGAGAAGTACCTAGATTTGGATAGTCAGTATGCATTTGCTTCTGGACTACTTCAGTCAATTAGGACTTTCTACTATTCATTAGCAAAGCGAACAATTACTATATTTGCATGTAAACAATTGCAACATAAAAACATTAAGGGGATAGCCTAACTCCCAGCAGCTCGTCAAATCAGAGTTCCAGCTGCCACAGAAACCTAACTTTGCCCCAGGACACACATAATCACAGCTCAATACAAGCATTTATCATCTATGAATGTAATTTGCTACAGCTTCTGGCAATTATAATGTGCAGGCATGGGCTAAGCACAGAACAGAGTATAAAGAGAGAATTGTTACATGCACCACTTCTGGAGTGCATCTACCTATGTAGGAGGATCAAGGTATAATCAGATACTATATATCCTTTTTTAAAGTGTCTCAGAACACACAATTTTGGTATTTTAACTGTGCTTGAACTAAGTCAGCAACGATAAGTACATCTGAGCACACCTTTAGGAAAATTAACAATGTGGGCAAACCATAATACAAAGTGATGATCATATAATATGGTTCACACGCCTTGCAAAAATATTAAAGCCAACTCTGCTAAGAGAGAGGGGGAGGGAAAAGGAAGAAGATGATCCCAAGAAAGAGTCTTTAAAGGAGCAGTTAGTAATGGGATGAGAGAACCTAGAGAAGGTATGGATTGTAAGTGCCTCATGCCTTTGAAACACCATGCCCACCTACCAGTGTGGTGAAACATACTGTAATTAATAATAATATTGAGGGAAGCAAAGAGTTATAGAGGTCCGGGAGTGGGTGGTAGGGAGGTGATGTTTTACTTCCTTTGACAGAGTACAATTAAGGAAAATGAAGACAAAAGAAAAAGACCATAGATCTTGGTTATTAGAGATCATTAGTGCATTTAGAAGAAGTTTCTATGGAGAAGTTAAGTGGGCAATAGCATGATGGGAGGAAGTCAAGGGGCAGGAGTAGACCATTAATGTCAGCAGGTGAGTCAAAACAGTGTTGGGAAATACAGTGTTTAGGAGTCAGGTGAGGTTCAGAGACTTCAGGATAGGGGGACACAAAGGTGTGTTGAAATTGAAGGAAAATGAGACTGAGAGAAGGGAGCATAAAAGAAAAAGAATAAACAAGTGAGGGACCAAAGGAGATAAAAAAATATACATTTGTAGTGTATGCCCCAGATCCTGGAGCAGTGTGGATTAACACCAGCTGAGTACCTGGCCCTATGTGCTAACATAACCATAGGTTATTTTATCCACTCCAAGATAAATAATTGGAGTAGCTGAAGATCCATTACAGGTTAAAGCAAGCATAATTGAACAGGAAATGGAGAGCAGCACTGTTATGCTATACAAAGCACACAGGATCTTTTATAAGAGAGAAGGCAAATACGCTGCATTTATTGAAAATACAACTGTTAGCATATGCTTTTCAGTCACACACACATACACATCGTGCACACAGTCCTGCCAGTTGATGTTTTTATAGTTACCAGTCTGGAGTCTGGATCAATCTAGTGGCCAGCCAGATTGGTTGCAGAGGAGAGCCGGTCTTTGTCAGTTGTGATCCGATGCTCCTGGAGTAGTGGCAAGACGAACCCAAAATCCCATGGCAAAGCACCCTATTCTTATAGTTCCCTTTCTCTGTTGAAGTCTATGGATTTTGCTGTGTCAGTTTGTGACAAGTTACTTCTTAATTTGTGTTACCTTCTGATGTAAACATTCCAGTACACCTCAGAGAGGGTTATCCTGTCCTGGTTCCGATTTAATTAATTGTCCTGCCTTTAAGGTGCCAGCCTTCACCTCGGGATCATCAATTTGCCCTTCCTTCATTATGGATGTGCGTTGATGATTTTCTGGTGTTGTTAAGTCTCTTTACTCCTTTTTCCTTGACCATCTGGCTATAACAATGGCCTTCACACCTTATCTTTTCCTGATGCATATATTCCTCATTCACACAAACAGTCTTTTTACAGAGACCTTTGAGAATACAAAGTGTCAGTTTATTTTGAATCTCCTTAACATAGACACAATACAAGATCCTGTCTTTTACTTATTAAACCTTAAAAACAATTAAATGTATATTTAACTAGAGTGCCTAATTTGTAATACATACATGAAACCATAGTAGACATTATAACTTATCCTAAAACAAAAGGGTGACCATAATCAGTCATAAGTATTCTTCTGGTCTATCCCTGCCTTAACATCAGTACAGACACTGGCAGTCTGTCAGATGCATTCCTACCAATGTCCCAGAGGGTCATTCCTTTCTGCTATTCAAAAAGGGTGGCTGGTGAAATGAAATCAAGATATACATTAGTACCTCTGTTCTTATAGTACAATTATAAAATCCTCCTCCTACAGCACCAGGACCCAACACTGAGACTTAAGGCAGGAATAAGAACTAACAATAATAGTCCCTAAGGTGCCACAAGTCCTCCTTTTCTTTTTGCGAATACAGACTAACATGGCTGCTTCTCTGAAACCAGTAATAGTCATGAAAACCTAACAAGCCAGTACTGGTAAATGCATAATACCAGCTATCGGCTGCATAGAGCTCAAGGCCAAGTGCCTCATTTTCTGGCTTCCCTTGGCCATTGGCTACTCATGGGCTTAGCATTAAATGTGGGCATAAGGGCTTTGTCTCTGCTGCTCGAGCAATTGTACCATAGCCTGGCCATTGTAAATTTACTCTTTATTAAAGGACTATCGATAGAGGTGCTGCAACTGCAGCTGGCATACCAGCCATATGCACAGAGATTAGCTTTTTGGTAGCTCCTCCAAACGCTCCCCTTCTGCAACCTATGCTCCTCCCTTCAGGTTTCATGCAAGTTGCTACAATAACGGTGCTGCTTTTATAATCATTAGACGGGGAATATTTAAGACATACAGCAAAGGTGTCAAAATTCATATTTCTGTCCAAATCACTATGAGCAAACAGAGCATGCTGAATAGTTTAAAAAAAAACAAAACAAAACCCAAAACCTAAAACCTGATTAATTAAAGATTTTGTAAATGAATATGCCAAGTTCAGTTTCCTATGATTCATGTGGGTCATATTATTGATTGGACAACCCAGAGTATTGGTGAAAATATTTGACAGTACAAAGTTTCATGAATTCTAATATGAATGTAAAATGCAGTGGGGGAGGTCTAGATTGGATATTAGGAAACACTGTTTCACTAGGAGGGTGGTGAAGCACTGGAATGGGTTACCTAGGGAGGTGGTGGAATCTCCATCCTTAGAAGTTTTTAAGGCCCGGATTGACAAAGCCCTGGCTGGGATGATTTAGTTGGTGCTGGTCCTGCTTTGAGCAGGGGGTTGGACTAGATGACCTCCTGAGGTCCCTTCCAACCCTGATATTCTATGATTCTATGATTATTTGTCTGAAAATTTGCAACAGAGTACGTTGTTCACTTTTTGCTATTTGGTTTTACTATTTAAAAATTTGTCATCCCTCCAGGGAATGGAAACAATGCTAAACAAGTTACAAACCATGAATCAGGACTTGTCAATACTCAAAGTGAACAATTCAGAGATGACAGGTTTCAGAGTAGCAGCCGTGTTAGTCTGTATCCGCAAAAAGAAAAGGAGTACTTGTGGCACCTTAGAGACTAACAAATTTATTAGAGCATAAGCTTTTGTGAGCTCACTTCATCGGAAAGCTTATGCTCTAATAAATTTGTTAGTCTCTAAGGTGCCACAAGTACTCCTTTTCTTAATTCAGAGATGAATACTGTCATAGAAATCAAGATAGACCCATGAATTAGTCAAAATAAAAGGCTAAATTTGCAGCAAAGATGATTTATTACAATCAATTTGAGCAGCCAGAGTCAAAAGGTTCAGATCAATAAACAGTCAACATAATGTAGTTGTCTGAGCATGAGTATCTACTTAAACAGAGAAGTGGTAGCTTAGTTTTAAGTACCATGTGTAAAAAGATGGAGCATGCTAAGAAGAATTCAAATAAAAATAGTAAGTCTTTTTAAAAGAAAGCCGTATTTTCACTTTTTGACCATAAATCTCTGCCTCTGCTATTGACTAAAAGAGTTGATTAAAAGAACAACCCATCTGAACATCTTGGTGAATAGTTAAAAGCCCATAGGCACTGTCAGTTGGTAGGTGTCCTATATCTAGACTCAATGGCTGGAATCCTGGCCCTATGGAAGTCAGTGAGAGTTTTTCCCGTGGCTTCAGAGGACTTAGGCCTGCATCCCAGTCTTCTAGTATATGTGTGACATATCTAAGTTACAAAATGACAGATTGTTTTAAAACAAAGATGTTTACATAATAGATACGTTAAATTTAAGCAAGTTGATATGAGTTGTTAGTAGCCTGGGACCCAGAAGCTGAGAGTGCTTAAGATCTTAATGGACCAGCCCCCTGTACTGCTCCTGGGATGATACACTCTAGCTTCTGCTTAAAATGAAAGAGAAATGCATTTGTCAATTGATCTTCACCATCAAAGCTTTTTAACCGTCCTGGGTAGCTAGAGGATTTTAACAAGGTCACCAGCTGGCAATATAATTCCCAGTTGTGAGTTACACCAGGGCTCTTAACTAGAGGGGCATAGAGGGTTTGCGCGCAGATGTCTAGTGGTGGCAAAGCTATTAATATTGTAACTGCATATCAACATTAAGCCTTTATCTCTTTCAAAAACTTTTTTGGTACTGCACAATTTCTATGATGAGACTTTTCATGAAGCTAGAGTTTAAACATTGAGTTTCTAATTCTGTGAGAATGCCATTGCAATGAATCAGATCACATTTTGTGTATCACTTAATCATCATTCAAAATCTTATTTCTGACACTTCAGTAATGGACACATTTGAATTGCCAAACTCCCCATAAAGTTGCTGCAGATATTTTACCGACCATATGTCCCTGACAAAACACTGTGATCTGTGTTTAAAAAAAAAATTATTCTGAACTTGTACACAAAAAAATAGGGGCTCTCAAATATGTGGTGGTTTATTAATAGAGATGCTCAGGCAACTTGTTCTAAATAGATCTTGTCATGAATTTAGCTCAGTGTTTTGGTTTGCAAACTGTCTTGATTTTCTTGATCATTATCAGTAACAAATATTCATCTAATAATTTTGATAAATCTTCAGACAAGAGGTAGCTTAAAAACCGTTAACTTCAGCTGTTTGTAAATCATGTTGACAAATATTGAGTAATAAGTAGTGAATAATTCACTTCCAATAAGACTTTCTGGATGAGTAGTCATTATTGCTAAAGTTTGGGAAGCTTTTGATTTCACAATTTTTTTCATGAACACCTAGCAGAGCCATCTGAATACTTGTAAACAACAAATTGTGTGATTCCCACAGATAACAGAGGACAAAAATTGTTGCTTACCTGAGAAAATGTTATTAAATTGCTGTTTGGACTCTTTCACCAGCTCTGGTCTTGAGTTTCACCCAGGGCAATGATTTAAGTGTCTGATGTGCATGGAGGGGGACTGAAGCTGGTTATGGAGTTCATTCCTACTGAAGTCCCTACACTCCCTATGAGTCTACACTCCCTATGAGTACAGGTTCAGGCCTGTCCAGTGTTACCGTCAATGAAAGATGAGTTAGAAACACTACATCATTCTTTCTTGAATTTCGTTCTCCCTGGTCTTCTCCTGTTTTTCCTCCTCACATTCATAGCCAAAAAGGATCAGTTCAATAGAGCATGGTATCTACAAAGACAAATGTCAGCAGCTTTTAGAATGGTGAATGGATTTAAAATGAAGTGATGGTTTCAAGAATGGGAGCTTTTACATGTCGTGTGTAATAACGACAATGAGGATTTGAAATGTAGCTACAGTCACAAAACTGGGTGACTAGGCAACAAAATGGCAGATGAAAGTTTGTAGATGATACCAAGCTGGGAAGGATTGCAAGCACTTTGGAGGACAGGATTAGAAATCAAAATAATCTCTACAAACTGGAGAATAAATAGGATGAAATTCAATAAGGACCAATGCAAAGTATTACATATAGGAAGGAATAATCAACTGCACAAATACAAAATGGGAAATGCCTGCCTAGGAAGAAATATGCAGAAAAGGATCTCAGGGCTATCGTGGATCACAAACTAATATGAGTCAACCAGGTAATACTGTTGCCAAAAAAAGCAAGCATCATTCTGAGATGTATCAGTAGAAGTGTTACTAAGACACAAGAGGTAATTCTTCCGATCTACTCAGTACTGATAAGGCCCCAACTGGTGTATCGTGTCCATTTCTGGCCATAGCAGTTCGGGAAAGATGTGGACAAATTGAAGAAAGTCCAGAGGAGAGGAACAAAATGATTAAATGTCTAGAAAACATGACATATGAAGAAAGATTGAAAAAATTGGGTTTGTTTAGTCCAGAGAAGAGAAGACTGGGGTGGGGGGGACATGATAACAGTCTTCAAGTACATAAAAGGATGTTGTAAATAGGAGGGTGATAAGTTGTTCTCATTAACTTCTGTGGACAGGACAAGAACTAATGGACTTAAATTGCGGCAAGGGAGATTTAGGATAGATGTTATGGAAAAAACTTCCTTACTGCTAGGGTGGTTAAGCACAAGAAAAATTACCTAGGGAGGTTGTGGAATCTCCATCTTTGAAGGCTTTTAAAAACAGGTTAGACAAAACCTGTTTGAGATGGTCTAGATAATACTTAATACAACCTCAGTGCAAGAGGCTGGTCTAGATGAGCTATCAATGTCTCTTCTGGACTTGTGTTTCTATGATTACTTGATGTCTGCTACGGCCCACTAAAGCATACTAGGGAACAGGACAACTGGCTCCTTATGCACCTATCTATAATGTGTAGGGAAAAAAGGTTGTGTGATTGTGGGGGACTTCAATTCAAGTGATATGTGCTGGCGATCTCACGCTGCCAGTACTAAAACATCTTTGGAATTCCTGATATTATAGATGACAATTTTTTAACTCAAAAACTGTTGCATCTAACAAAGGTGAATTCCGTATTAGATCTCTTCTTGACAGAGAGGAACTTATCACAGAACTAAAAATTAATGGTAACTTAGGTACAAGTTATCATGACTTGATCACATTGACAGAAATAGTTGAATTATCAGTAATAATGCAGAAAAGTTACAAGTATTGAATAAATCTTTTCTCTATTTGGGGGAAAAACTGATAATGTCAAAACACATTTTCCATTCCCCTAATATGTCAGGAAGATGTTAAACAGTAGCTACTAACGTTAGACATTTTTAAATCAGGAGATCCAGATAATTTTCATGCAAGAGTTTTAAAAGAGCTGCCTTGGCATCTCGCTTGGCCCATTAATGTTGCTTTTCAACAAGTCTTAGAACATTTGAGAAGTCTCAGAAAACGGGAAAATAGCTAATGTAGCAACAATATTTAAAAAGGGTAAATGGGATAACCTGGGTAATCATAGATCTATTAGTCTGACATTGATCCCAGACTAGATAATGGAGTAGCTGACACAGACTTTATTAATAAAGAATTAAAGGAGAGTAATGTAATTAATGGCAGTCAATATGAGTTTATGGAAAATAGTCTGTCTACTTAACCTGATATATTTTTTTAACGAGATTGCAAGTTTGATTGATAAAGGTAATAGTGCTGATGTAATATACTCAGACTTCCATAGGAGTCTGATTTGGTACAGCACAATGTTTTGATAAAAAACGAGAATGTTACAAAATCAAAATGTCAAACATCAAATGGATTCTAAATTTGGTAACTCATAGGTCTCAGCATGTAATTGTAAATGGGGAATTATCATTGAATATGTGTTTCCACTGGTCTCCCTTAGGGATCGGTTCTTGGCTCTATGCTATTTAACATTTTTATTAGTGACCTGGAAGAAAACATTGTCTTCATTGATGAAGTTTGCAGATGACACAAAAAACTGGGGGAGTTGAAAATAATGAAGAGGGCAGGGTACTGATACAGGGTGATCTGGGCCTCTTGGTAAGCTGGCTACAAGCAAACAATATGCATTTTAATACAGCTAAATGTAAATGCATACATCTAGGAACAACGAATATTGGCCATCTGTACAAGTGGGAGACACTCTCCTGAGAAGCAGTGACTCTGAAAAAAGTTTTAGGAGTCATAGTTGATAGTCAGCTGCATGTGAGCTCCAAGTGAGGTGCTGTGGCTAAAAGGCTAATGCAGTCCTTGGATTCGTAAGCAGGGGAATCTTGAGTAGAAGTAGAGAGGTAATGTTACCTCTGTATCTGGCATTGGTGAGATCACTGCTGGAATACTGTGTCCAGTTCTGGTGTCCACAATTCAGCTGGAGAGCATTCAGAGAAGAGCCATGAGAATGATTAAAAGATTAGAAAACATGCCTTATAGCAAGAGACACCAGGAGCTCAATCGATTTAGCTTAACCAACAGAAGGTTAAGGGGTGACTTGATTACAATCTGTAAGTACCTACATGGGGCACAGATATTTACTAATGGGCTGTTCTGTCCAGCAGAGAAAGGTATAATATGATCCAGTGGCTGGAAGTTGAAACTAGACAAATTTAGCCTGCAAATGAGTTGTAAATGTTTAACAGACAGAGTAATTAACCACTGGAACAATTTACCAAGGGTGGATTCTTGGTGGATTCATCATCACTGACGTTTTTTTTTCAAAAAGATATACTGTAGGAATTATTTTGGGGAAGTTCTGTGACCTGTGTTGTACAGGAGGTCAGACTAGATGATCACAATGATCCCTTCTGGCCTTGGAAACTATGAATATTCACATTAAAAAGATCCAGATGCACATGTCAAGGATATCTGCAATCCAGACCTTTAAATACGCTGACATACAAGTCAATCAAGCAAGGAATAACTAAGTTTGACTACTCATATAATAGCCAGCTGTTGAACAGAAGCTGATTCCGCTTAAAGACTCAAAAGTACTTTGTAATTCCCCATATCTGAGTCCTGCACAGAACTGTAGACAAATCTAATCTGATTCACTTACATGGTAATATAATAGGTATGTGGTACATTTTCTGATAGTTATCTCTATGAATTAGGCTCAGACTCTTCAGTCTGACTCACAAACTGAAAGCAGAATAGACTTTATCCAATGGCAGAGAGGATGTTTTCATGAGCAGGGATGCAAATGATCACTCCTGAATTTAGCATTAAGCTAGGTGAAGATTCTCACCATGTGCGCTAATCATCACAAAATAGGATTTCAGGATGTTCTTGCTGTGGAGCCTCTGCAGGCATCTACTGTTGGGCACATATGGAGCGTAATTGTGACTTGGAAAACAAAAACAAAAATAAAAATGGTCCTTTTCCTCAGACGTAGTGCTCGCTTACTTGGAGCTTTATAATCAAAGCGTTAGATGCCGGTCACGCACTTAAAAGAAACAGCAATCAGGCTCCAAAGGCAATTTTCATGCTTCCCGTATAAAAATGGCATATGCTTAAGTGACATTCTGTTCAAGCAACTTTAGGAAAATAAAACTTGGGTCTAAGAAAAACTAGATTGGCCAAGATGAATTAAATACAGTAGAAAGAACTTGGTTTATCCAGATTAGTTGCTAAAATACCTTAAGGATCTGGCTTGGCAAAAGGAAGACCCTTATAAGATTCAGGTAACATTAGCTAGTCTTTGTGTTTTTTCCAAATATATTTCTGACTGGCAGAAAAAATATATTTAGAAAATCGGTTGACTGAAGAGTCCATTTGGAACTGCAGTAAGTAGATATGAAAAGTCAAAAACACGAACACTAGAGAGAGTGTTATTAGAATGTGGAGAATGAAGTACAGCAAAGAAGGAGATGATATTTGATGCTAGACAGCTCTTTCATCTGGCAGACAAAGGCATAACAAGAGCCAATGGCTGAAAGTGAAAGACAAATTTTAAACTGGAAATTAGAAGCACATGTTTAAATGAAGGTAATTAGTCATTGGAATAGATTACTATGGGACATGGTAAAATCTCTATCACTTGGAGTCTTTAAAACAATATTGGATGCTTTTCTAAAAGATGTGCTCTAGCTCAACGACAAGTTATTGGACTTGATGCAGGAATTATTGGATTAAATTCTGCTTCCCGTGTTGTTCAAGAAGTCTGACTAGATGATCCGAAGGGTCCTACCAGGTCTTAAAAAAAATCTCTGAATTCAGATTTCAGGAATTCAGGTGGTTTATTTTGCCCCAGATTTGTGTGTGTGTGTGTGTGAGAAACTGATTTTTGTTTCTATGGGGGAACGAAACCAACACCCTTCCCTTTTCATTCTGAAAGATTGAAACAATGCTGCAAAATATTCTGTTTTTCACAAAAAAGACATCCGTGAAACATGTTTCTTTGTTCGGCTCTGTTAAAGAAGAGAGATATTTGGTTCAATGGGCTTTCTTATTATTTTATGAA
This sequence comes from Lepidochelys kempii, assembly GCF_965140285.1. Taxonomy (NCBI): domain Eukaryota; kingdom Metazoa; phylum Chordata; order Testudines; family Cheloniidae; genus Lepidochelys; species Lepidochelys kempii. Next base: position 95,395,624 of record NC_136388.1, on the reverse strand, counting down.
GAACAATAAAAGAAGTGCTTTACTAACCATGAGATTAATGTTTCAAAGGTGTAAACGATCCTTAAGGATGCTGTCTTTGATCAAGTAAAAAAGGTGCACTAGACTCTAGGTAGCCTGAAAGAAGAAAAGGATATAATTTGCAGGGACTTTGCCAGCAGTATGCTACTAATTGGTTGTGCAGCAGTAAAATAGCTTTTTAGATGGATTAACTTTACCTCCTCCCCAAAAAGCTTGTATGTTGTGAGAATTGTGTATGGGGGGAGGGATAGCTCAGTGGTTTGAGCATTGGCCTGCTAAACCCAGGGTTGTGAGTTCAATCCTTGAGGGGGCCATTTGCAATCTCTGGCAAAAATTGGGGATTGGTCCTGCTTTGAGTAGGGGGTTGGACTAGATGACCTCCTGAGGTCCCTTCCAACCCTGATAGTCTATGATTCTATGAATTCTATTATTCTAATTTGCATTGCTAGTGCAACAAAAAACTCAGCAAGGCTTGAATATGCTTTTAAGACGACCTTTCACATCAGAGCAAGGCGGGGAAACCTTTCTGCAAACAGTATTTTTAAGTTTCCTCTTGACGTGTTGCTTCTGAATTTCCTTCACCTTCTGCTTGATCTTGCAGACAAGCCATAATTTATCTGGAACACCGCAGACTGAGGCCTTGGGAATGACTATGTAGACACAAATGTAGCAGTAAGAAGAAAAGGAGGACTTGTGGCACCTTAGAGACTAACAAATTTATTTGAGCATAAGCTTTCGTGAGCTACAGCTCACTTCATCGGATGCATGCAGTGGAAAATACAGTGGAGAGATTTTATATACTCAGAGAACATGAAACAATGGGTGTTACCATACACACTGTAACAAGAGTGACCAGGTAAGGTGAGCTATTACCAGCAGGAGAGAAAAAAAACCTTTTGTAGTGATAATCCAGGTGGGCCATTAGTGCTGGCTGAAGTCAGAGAATTATGAGCCTGCGTCTGATTCTCCATTGCCTTGCACCTAGTGTGGTCATTTAGCCTTATCTAGAGTGAGTGAAAAGTGGAGGTAAAATGTGACCACACCAGAATGCTAGCTACTTGGCATTCACTTTGCATAGGTATACCTGACCACACCAGATGCCAAAAAAATCCACCCACATATACAATAGGGATAAGAAAGCTGATTTTTAAACAAATAGTTCTAGATTATGCCTAGAGCAAGAGAGTCCAAGGAGCCCCTTTGGTCATATACAGGGCCATGCACCATTCTGCTTCTAGCACTTCTAGGCAAGCAAGAAGGAGAGACAGCTTGAGCTGGAAGTCATGTGGGATTCACCAAATGGGGCAGGGCCACACTGCTTCCATCCTTCTTCATGCTCATGACACTGAGCTGGTGGAGATAGGGCTCACACTGCACCCTGTAAGTGGCAGAAGGCACGGCTGTGTGTGCTGGGCAGAATGCGCCTGACAAAAGCAGCTACCATGAAGCCCCTCCAGCAAAAGAGGGCAGTAGCTTAAATCTTAGCTGAAATATTTTTGATGGCTATCTAAATTGGAAAGCACAATCATCAAAAGCATGTGTACAGCAAATGTATAGTGCTAAGTATGCTATTTTGGTAGGACTTCATTAAAGAACACCCTGCAGTCCAGCGACAATTTCACTAATTTGAATCAATGCAAAAGGAGGGGGAAAAAAGGGCAATACTGGGAATCCATTACTGCAGAGCTGGTAGCACAGCAAGGCAATCAACTGAGCCTAGAAAATTTCTATTTTCTAAGAGGAGGAGGGAGGGGAAAGGTTATTTTTAATCAGATTACCCCACTTAAAGGAGTTGTTAATTTAGAAAGAGCTGGGTAAAATAGGGCAATATAAATATAATTTTAACTAGTGTAAACAAAAAACAACATGGGGTTATTCAAGGAAACAATATTTTAAGGGAGTAGGAAGAAAGTGAGAGAGTTTTAACTGGAATATTTGAAGAATTGTGTATCAGAAAAAGAGTCACTGACTTAGTTTTTTTCAAGTAAACTTCTTAGGGAGATTTTATTTCTGATCTTCAATCATAACCACATGAATAAAAGATTATCAGAATTTAGAGACATCAACTGAAAGTACAGTATGCTAGAACTTCAGTTGCAAACGGTACTGATATTCGGAGGACTTATACAGAATCAAAAACCGTTCTGATGTGTATTCAGTACAATTCCTGCCTATCTGTTAACATATATATACTGCTTAACTAAATAATTTAGGACTAGATTTGTGATTGAACTCTGAGCCTGTGTAGGGAAGTAAGAAGGAATAACAAACCAGTGTATACCCTGATCCAGGCATGCCGGAATAAACAAGGCTCTGTGCCTATCCCCAGAGTAGGTTGGCAGGGAATTGGCTCCAATATCCCCTACTTGCTGTCTACAGCAGCTGAGCCAGTGCACAAAGAGGCAGGTATTTATTTAAAGATGGCCTAGACCAGTAGGAAATTACTAACCCATGAGAGTAAAGAGGAAGCAGTGTACTACTCCTACAGTGGTACAACTCATCCACTATTCCTTGCTCAAAACTCTGACTGAAATCATACCATAGCCCTTATATTATTTTATTGGCACTGCCCTTCTAGGACTTTGTGTGTGTAGGCACAAATTTAGATACACCCATGCATGCTATTTTATTTAGAGGAGGCTCTTGTAAGCAGTGATGAGCTGCCAAAAACTTAACAACCAGTTCCCTCCTCACCCCACGAGGGGGTCGTTGCCCACCTCCGCCCCGCGGGACTCCTGCCCCATCCAACCCCCAGCGTTCCTTGATGCCCCCCCCAGGACCCCTGCCCCATCCACCCCCCTACCCTGTCCCCTGACTGCCCCCAGACCTGGGCAGGAGGGTCTTGTGGGCCACCGTAGTGGGAGCCCACCCCACCCGTAAGAGCCAGAGGGACCTGCCGGGGGGCGAGCTGGGGATCCCTGGCGGTGCTTACCTGGGGCAGCTCCCAGGAAGCATCCGGCAGGTCCCTCTGGCTCCTAGGGGCAGGGGAGCGTAGCTAAAGGGGGAGCAGGGGGAGCAGCTGCTCCCCCCCACTGATCACATCAAAAGTGGCGCCTTAGGCGCCAACTCCATGGGTGCTCCGGGGCTGGAGCACCCATGGGGAAAATTTGGTGGGTGCAGAGCACCCACTGGCAGCTCCCCGCCCTGCGCCCGGCCCCAGCTCACCTCACCTCCACTCCGCCTCCTCCCCTGAATGCGCTGCCCAGCTCTGCTTCCCCACCCCCGCCCACCCCGGCTTCCCGCGATCCAGCTGTTCACGTGGGAAGCCTGGGAGGGCTGAGAAGCAGGCGGCAGCTTCCCGCTCAGGCCGAGGGTGGTGGAGGTGAGCTGAGGCGGGGAGCGGTTCCTCTGTGCCCCCCCCAGGTTACCTGCTGCACATGGGCGGCCCTCCTCGCGGCCCCTCCTGCCCCAGCTCACCTCCGCCTCCCTGGGCCTGAGTGCGAAGCAGCAGCCTGCTTCTCAGCCCGCCCTGGCTTCCCGCACGAACAGCTGATTCGCGGGAAGCCTGCGGGGGGGAGGGCAGAGGCGGAGTGGAGGTGAGGTGAGCTGGGGCCGGGCGCTGGGCCGGGCGCTGCTCTGCACCCACCAAATTTTCCCCTTGGGTGCTCCTAAGGCACCACTTTTGGCCGGTTAAATTTAGAAGCCCTTTTAGAACCGGTTGTCCCTCGCGGAACAACTGGTTCTAAAAGGGTTTCTAAATTTAACAACTGGTTCTAGCAAACTGGTGCAAACCAGCTCCAGCTCACCACTGCTTGTAAGCATTTCCTAGCATGTGATGGCAATCTTGTGCTCAATTCCCAGCTGAGAATAAAGGGCCATTTTGAAAATCTGGCCTCTTAAGGTTATTTTAAATGTAGTCTTGTAAAAAGCAATGATATTTAGATAGAACGTTTCATGTTCTTTAGGTTCTTGTAATGTTTGGGTTTCAGACAGGCTCAGATTTTCAAAGGTGCCTAAAGAAGTTAGGCATCCAACTTCCACTGAATTCCAATGGATTCCTAGCCATTATGATTAAATAGACAAGTACTTGCAGAAATCAGTGACAAAATGGGAAGTTGTAATGAGGACAGGTGCCATAGAAGCTTCCTTGAACAACATACCTCAGTCCTAACTTGCAAAAACCCCTGCTGTTCTGGCCGGGGTCTCTAATCGACTAAACATGACGATGGACAGCAATTTTTAAAAATGCCAAATCAATGAGGTTCAGCCCCGAAGTGGCTTAAGTGCTTTTGAAAATGTAAGCCAGTGTTGCCAATCAGAGTGTCAGTTTTATGAGTTTTCCAGTGTAAGCAAGTGATCGCCAAATTAATTTTCACACACAGCCTAAGGAAAGCTTTAAACCAGAGTTTCCAGAGGTGAAAGATTGTTCTAGTCATGCATTCTGACACACACAGCAACTCTTTGGCGTTTTTTAGTAATAACTCCTCAGGGAATGTGGTAATTGGTTAATATGGTTATACAAAGGTCTGAGCAGTAAATAATTTGCTGCTAGGAACAACAACACTTTCTTCTGTTTCTCAAACATGCACTACAGTTATATCATTTTCCACATTTACAATGAATCAGCTACCTCACTGTGGGCTACCAAAGGCCCTGGCAGCCTTTGGGATTTCAGAAGGTGATTTGGCTCGGAGGTTTAGCCACATGACTCCCATTGGTATTGGTGTTAAGGGTATTTGTGTGGCTAAACCACACAGGCGTTTCTGAAAATCTCATTCTGAGCATTTTCAGTGGTCACTCCTTTTAACCTATTTCCCCCCTCTGATTCTGACATCAAAACTTCTTTCTTACGTGGACATTGATATGAACTTCCTCTATATTGATGGGTTCAGCATAAGGTAGTCTATTTTAACAATTACCTATTCAGTTTTCTTATTGACAAACAGACCTTTAAATAGCTAGAGAACAAACAAAAATGATCAGCTAAGATTTCATAACATTGTCTTAAGTGTCTTGTCCTCTGAGTCTGAACACAACACACAGAGACTGTAAAAATATGACAGGTTTCGGAGGAGCCACCGTGTTAGTCTGTATCCACAAAAAGAAAAGGAGGACTTGTGGCACCTTAGAGACTAACAAATTTATTTGAGCATAAGCTTTCGTGAGCTACATGCATCCAATGAAGTGAGCTGTAGCTCGCGAAAGCTTTTGCTCAAATTAATTTGATAGTCTCTAAGGTGCCACAAGTCCTCCTGTTCTTTTTGTAAAAATATGGATCATCTCTCTGTTGCCCCTTTTCTTAGTTAGCAGCATTGTTGTAAATGCCATATGTTAGAGAGAATCTTCAAGTACAAAAAGGTCAGGCATAAGCAAACTACACGCAGTAACTATGAAAAGGAGTACTTTTATACATTGTACTGTGTTATACTGTGTATACATTGTAAGGAGAGTGATCACTTTAGATAAGCTATTACCAACAGGAGAGTAGGTTTGTGGTGGTGGGGGGATGGGGAGAAAACCTGGATTTGTGCTGGAAATGGCCCAACTTGATTATCATACACATTGTAAGGAGAGTGATCACTTTAAATAAGCTATTACCAACAGGAAAGTGGGGTGGGGGGAGAGAAAACCTTTTGTAGTGGTAAACACCCATTTTTTCATGGTTTGTGTGTATAAAAAGACCTTCTGTACTTTCCACAGTATGCATCCGATGAAGTGAGCTGTAGCTCACGAAAGTTTATGCTCAAATAAATTGGTTAGTCTCTAAGGTGCCACAAGTACTCCTTTTCTTTTTACGAATACAGACACGGCTGTTACTCTGAAACCCACAGTAACTATGGTTATCATCCTTTTAATGGAAGCATTTTCAGGACATTTATCCTTGATATTTTAAACATGAGGGTCAATGAATTGTGCAGAAGGGAATACAAATGCATCTATTTATCCCAAGTTAAAAGAAAAATTGTTTGTTTTAAGTTCTGGTTTTTAAACTTTGCCTTGTCGTCCATCCCTTAAAATCATGGTCCCCCCCCCAGAGAACCTGTTTACCTATGCACATTGCATTTACGAACAAACATGAAATGGCCCATCAAGAGCTATCTGGAGCAATTGTCCCCCGCACTCCTTAGGCACAACTGTTGACTTCTGACTGCCTTCAAAGACTTCACTAAGGCTTTGGCTACACTTGCAAGTTATACCGCAATAAAGCCTCCCAGAGCGCTCTACCTTACTCCCCGTCCACACTGGCAAGGCACGGAGAGCGCTCAGACTCCCTGGCTGGAGTGCTCCTGGTACTCCACCTCCCCGAGAGGATTAACAGCTGTTGCGCATTGGCTGAGACGCTCCAGCTCCAGTGTAAATGGGGAGCAAGGTTGTTACGCACGGATTGACCTCCGGAAGCTCCCCATAATCCTTTTACCTGAAGCGTCCTCTCTTGTTTGGTTGTGAACTCCGGATGGGGCAATGCCGTTTCAAAGCTCCGTTTCGGGGGCTGCTTATCAAAAAAACAAACACAGCCACTGTTGGCTTTGAATGAGTGAGGGGCAGGCAGGGGGCTCTGTTTGGAGCACGACAGCTACTGTTTGCTTGAAGAGAGAGGCCACGCGGGGGGGAGGGGAGAGGAGGAGGGTTGGGGTCCGTTTCAGCGAGCGGCTGCTCATCTCGTCTATGAGACAAAAAGAAACAGCTGCCGTTTGCTTTCAGTGAGTGAGAGAGAGGCGGGGGGGGGCAAGGGGTGTGTGTACTTACAAGACAGCTCGCTGACACACTCTCAGCACCCCAAAACCCCCACTCTCTCCCCTCCCCCATGCTCCCTGTCACACTCCACCACACCCCACCGCTCATTTGAAAAGCACGTTGCAGCCACTTGCATGCTGGGATAGCTGCCCATAATGCACCCCTCCCAATGCCGCTGCAAGTGCCGCAAATGTGGCCACAAATAGTGCGCTGGCAGACCGCAGCGTTTTCCCTACTCAGCTGTACGGAGGCGGGTTTAACTCACAGCGCTGTACATCCGTAAGTGTAGCCAAGGCCTAAGGAACTCCTTCCTCTCTCAAAGATCTTGAACAGCAACAGATTCTTTCTGTGCTTCAGTTATGTCCAGAACCAATGCTGGGACAACAGACAAATAGCTATTTCCTCTTCCTTCCTCAGTTGGGGCATTATTCTGAGCATCGGCCGTGGCTTGCTCTAATGAAACATCCTTCTGCTAAGCCACAATAAACGCCTTCTGAGTTTCACTTAAATTCAGAATCACGCTAACTTATTAGCAGGTTTCAGAGTAGCAGCTGTGTTAGTCTGTATCCGCAAAAAGAAAAGGAGGACTTGTGGCAGCTTATGCTCAAATAAATTTGTTAGTCTCTAAGGTGCCACAAGTCCTCCTTTTCTAACATATTAGGAGGATTGTCACACAACCCTCTTCATGCAAACTGCTACTCTCCATAGTCAAAGGGCAAAAGGCACTCTCCTCCCCCCTACAGCTTTTCTCACGGGCAACAGCAGGTTGCCATTCTCAACAAACACAAGCTTTGGAGCATTTCCCTCCTTGTCACAATTTTTTACACTGGTAATGGGTAAAACGGTCAATTACCTTCATACTTTCCTTGTGCCCTGGTCATGAGATCAGCCTGATGAAACAAAGTTGTCATATCCTGACCCAGCAATGGGCAAGATAGAAGCATCAGAATGGCCTTGTCGTTGGGACCTAGTTATGACATTAACCAGATGCACCCAAGTTATAGTTTCATTACCAATTAGAAAATTGGCCAGAAGACAATCTCTAACGCCTACCACAAATTCACCACTAAAATTCCCCTACTCCAGGTGGATCTTTGCCAAAGGCACAGTTACCCCATTTGGCTAGGGCCAGAAGGGTTATGCTTTTGTCAACTAGTATGTCCTCCTCACGAACATAACACCCGTTACCAAAGTAATATCTGCTGTTATATTGCACCATGCTAAACAGCTCTTACCATTAATTTTGATGCTTCCCAAGAATTCCTTATTACTAACTCCATATTCAGCATCAATAACATCTATTTGACTATCTTCTGAGATTCCAGTAATGGCATTTGCACACAAGATGGCGGTGTTCCTGCCTTACACAGTTAGCATCTGCATCTATAATAACAGCATTAATATCCAGTGTGGAATTTGTGTGTACAGGCTGTACATTCTCCTTAATATATGGACAATTTGGCCTTATGTGACCTGTCAATGCACACTGGTGACAGAAAAACCAGTTTCCCTTTAGGGTAAGAGGTTTTACACTCTGGGCTGCCTTGCATGTTTTTTTTTTTAACAAAATATTAGGATTAGGTTTGCCCTTAAACCCTTCATTCCTCTTAAATTGGGGTGCATATTGCAAATTTTTCCCTTGTGGCTTGGGCCCTTCCCGGGATCTTGCTTCTAAATATTCATTCACAATTTCCATAGCTTTTGAACATGATGGAGGCTTTTTGTTGCAAATGTCAGCGTTCACCTCATCACTCACTACTTTCAGCAATTGTTCTTGCACTATTAAAACCTTTCAAAATCACCATAGACCCCCAACCCAGTGACCCACTTTTTGAAATAACCTCGCCTTTTGTGCCCATATTCTATGTGTCATATTCTTAGACATTTTGAGATTTCTAAATCTCAATCTATAAAATTCCATGGTATTTTGAATTTTGAACCTTTTTAGCATAGCATCCTTATATTTTACATAATTCATTTAATTAAATACCTCCCTGGCTTGCCCAGTATATCTGGTCAGTAGGACAGGCATCCACTGTACATCTGGAATATGGTAAACTTATATTGAACAGGTATTCAAAGGTAGACAGAAATTCCTCTATATCTTATCTTTGTAAATCGGACAGATCCTCTCCTAATTTTTGCTATCGAGATGAGATGGATTTCCAGGTTGTGACAGATCCTTCTGCTCTCCCAGGATTTGGAGCTGGAGCATGGCAGCTTCTAGCTGTTTTTGATGAGCCCGTTCTTCAGTAGCAAGCTGTTCCTCTGCCTTTGAGCAGATTTTTCAGTTCCTGATCTGGGGCCCTTTTCTTAAAGGACAACCCCATTTGTGAGCACAACTCCTCAAGGGTTTTTCTGTCAAGATCTTCATATGATAGTGGCTCCCTTCTTGTAATTAATCTTTAACCTTTAAACTCCCAATATCAAAATTAACTTTTGACATGCATGTGGTTCTGATCCAAAACCCAGTTGACCTGTGTTAATGTGTATCCTACCATTACTACGCCAATGTGACTGTGGTCGTTGGAGGGGCTATACTGAGGACGCTCACGGCAAACTGCAAAGAAGAGGGCAGACATTCCCCCAAACTGGTGGTTTATTCTATAATTAGATTTCACCAAGCCAGTAACCAAACAGCTTCTGTAATACCTTACTGGTTACCAAGAAGCCAAAATACAGTTCCCTTTAAGCAATCCAGCCTGTGGATCCCATCCACACAGCCAACTCTAATGTAATAAAAACCTTATTTACCACATATAAAGTTCTGCCAATCCCGAGATCGGACACATTACCCACCAGGTCAATTAACATTTCAGATCTTACCCAAATACACGCATTCAGCCAATCGTTATTAACTAAATGGTAAGATTTATTAAATAAAAAGAAATGAGAGTTGCTATGGTCAAATATCATTACACATACAGAAATGAATAGAGTTCTGAGATCAGTTTCATAGCAGAGATGGTGAGGTTGCTGATTTGTAAAAATCCTTTTACAGTCCATTTAAAAGGTTACAGGTCAATAGGCAGTCCATGTCCAGTGTTTGTTCAGATTCTTCCATAAGAAATTGCAGGGATAATCCAGAGTAGACCTGGAGACCCGTCTTGCAATTTCGACATTCCCTAACAAAGTTTAAGCAGATCTGAGATAAATTTAAGGTCCAGCTTCCTTTATAGCTGAAGGTCACAGCAGGGCTTCCTTGGCTGAAGAATGTGTAATGTATATTGTTGCATTGAAGCTAATCCCCATTTCCTAGGCATACACCGGTAACTAGTTGCATTCATTGGCATCAGGCAATTAACCATCAAACAGTTCACTACAAATTTCAGAGAAATGAAGACAATAATGTTATTTCACCACAAGTCCCGTCTAACTGATATCCCCTTTTGACCTTTGAATCAGTAGAATACAGTAATGAAACATTATAACAGGAACAAAAGTTTAGCACCTACAAACTAATTGAATCACATTGTTAAACTAATAAGATGTAGGTAAACCTAGACAAATAAATTAATATCTACTTCTTCCTTCTCTAACAATGGAGGCCTACATTTCAAGGACTCTAGTCTATTTACCATGCCTTTGCTAACTATCTATAAGGAATGGCCCCGTTTACCATTTCAATACTCTTCTAATATGTCCTTAAGGGTTGTTTTCAGATCACGCAGCCTGCTTGTTGCTTAACCCAGGCTGGCTCAGCATCACAGCTGTTTGCTGCAGACAGTTTTCTCCTGCTGAATCACATCCAGAGTCACAAGCTGCAACATTCATGCTGAAAGTACAAGAATCAGGAGAGAATGGGAAATTCACACAGGCATCTCAACAGAGAAACCTTTGAGAAACACTTGCAAAAATTGCTTATGGCCATTTTAGTTTGCGTTCTTTATTTTATTAGCCACAGGAAGCCAGTGCACATTTTGATTCATATTTTGCTCAGGGAGAAGTAATTAAATTTCTGATTTCTCCTCCGCACCTTTCCTTAGGCTTTAGAAACCCACAGAAGTATATAGGTTTAGAAAAAGGCCAGTTGAAGCAGCACTGGGACCTTACAAGCTCTTCCATCCTACAGAAGTGGAGGGATTTGTTTTGTTTTGTTTTTTCCCAGGAACTCATTCTTCATCAATGAGTTTCTTCACCTTGCAGGGATGTGTGCAAGAAGCTATCTCTGTTGCACCAGGACAGGTGGAATTCTAAATTTCAGGAGCTGCGCTATGTCTCATTGCCATGGACTTTACTCCATTTGTAAAAGGAGGAACAAATTATAATCCAAGTAATACTTTACATTTAAGTAGCACCTTCTAGATGAGCAATTTACAACTATGAATGAATTATTGAATATCTTACAATGTCTCTCTGAGGGTGTGTAAGTAGTAGAGCATAAGAATGGCCATACCGGGTCAGACCAATGATTTGTGTAGCTCAGTATCCTGTTCTCCAAGAGTGGCCAATGCCAGATGGTTGAAAGGGAATAAACAGAAGAGGGCAATCATCACGATGTACCCCCCGTTGTCCAATCCCAGCATCTGGCAGTCAGAGTCTAGAAACACCAAGAGCATGGGGTTGCATCCCTGACCATGTTGGCTAATAACTATTGATGGACCATTAACTTAACTATTTTTTTTAAATTCAGTTATATTTTTGGCCTTCACAGGATCACCTGCCAATAATTTCCATTGGTTGACTGTGCATTGTGTGAAGGAATAAGTTCCCCTTGTGTGTTTTAAACCTGCTGCCTATTAATTTCATTGGGTGATCCCTGGTTCTTTGTGTTATGTGAAGGGGTAAATGACACATCCCTATTCACTGTCTCCACCCCATTCATGATTTTATAGACCTCTATCATATCCTCCCCCACACAGCTATCTCTTTTCTAAAATGAACAGTCCCAATCTTTGTAGTCTCTCCTCATATGGAAGCTATCCCATGCCCTTCATCATTCCATCTTCATCATCTTCTGTGTACCTTTTTCTATTTCTAATATATCTTTCTTCAGAAGGAGTGACCAGAAATGGATGAAGTATTCAAGGTGTGGATGTACCAAGGACAGTGACATAATATTTTCTGTTTTATTTTCTATCCCCTTCTGAATGGTGCCTAACATTCTGTTAGGTTTTTTGACGGCTACTGCAGATTGAGTGGATGTTTTCGGAGAACTCTCCACAATGACTCCAAGGTCTCTTTCTTGAGTGGCCACCACTAATTTAGACACCATTATTTTGTATGGATAGTTGAGATTATGTTTTCCAACATGAATGACTTTGCATTTATCAACATTGAATTTCAGCTACCATTTTGTTGCCCTGTCGCCTAGTTTTGTGAGATCCCTTTGTAACTCTTCTCAGTCTGCTTTGGACTTCACTCTCTTGAGTAATTTTGTATCCTCTGCAAACTTTTCCACCTCACTGTTTACCCCTTTTTCCAGTACTCTTCACTTAAAGCAGAGTAACACCGGTTCCCCCTGTTATCTTAATGGGTGTATATGAAGGAGAAGGAGCACCAATGACATCGTATATTGTATTATGGGATTTGCTGTGGGTATCATGCTCTGTTGCTACTATTGAATAGCAGAATAGCGTTCTTTGTGGTTTTTTGTTTTTGTTTTTTGTTTGTTTGTTTGTTGTTTTGTTTTTTTCTTAAAAGGAGGATGGGAGAGATAGGTTAAGATGAAAGGCAACAGCCCCTGTTTTCTAGAGCTGTTAGACATTTTTCATGGGGAAAAAAAATCGTGTTGGAATTTCAGTAAGTTATTGTAAGGGCTTGTCTGCACCATTAAAACCAATGCTACTGACTTCAATCAGCGTGTGGCCCTGGAAGCTTAGGCCAACTCTAGGCCTGTGTATCAACTGAGAGTCTGTCAGGTGAAACATTACTGAAATTAAGTTACTAAAACTGTAGTCCAAAATATGTAGTGTTTGGACGTTACTGAATGCCAGTGAACACAAGACTGTAATACTCATATGCTAATCTCTGTATTTCTCCTGTTAAAAGTAATATTTGTGTGTTGCATGGCTAGGACAGACCTCATGAAAGGAGGAGCCAATAATCATTGCTGAGTTTCGCCCATAGAACTGGCTCTTCCTTAGGGGAGAGATTGGTCAATTGATACCCATTAAAAATGAACATTTCCAGAGGAAACTCCTTGATTCTTAATACAATAGGTAGAAACCAGTGTGTGGGCTAATGGCAAAGGGGAAACTCCCACCCAGGGATGAGTCAGCAGAGGATGACTTCACCCGAAGAATTACCACAGGAACTCCCCCAGCCCCGAATCACCTTTTGCATCTGTGAGCCCTGGGGTCAGAGCAGTCACATGGCAGGGTTTTCAGATGATAAGTTGCCTAGTGGAAGGAAACAGGGTTCTTTTTACCAGACTGGATCCTCAGAGGCAAGGACTTTGTCTGCCAGGTAAAGGACCCTTAGCTGCTACAGTGGGGATAAACCTCAGAAGTTGAACCTATGAGCTTTTGTTGCACACCTTTTTTTAAGATAGTTACCTTACTTTGTCTTAATCTTTTGCTTCATTTTCATTTACTTAGTAAAGCCTAAATCATTTTATTACAGGATGGTACTGAACATTGCTTTATTGGATAAAAGAGGGAGATCTGAGGAGCAACTGACCTGTGATGCGTGTCTGTCCTCTAGGAAAAAAGGAATTTGAATTTTCTGTGATATTATGGTGAAAGGGCCTAATAGCACAGAGGTCTGCTTATGTGGTGTCAAGAAGGATTGGGTCTTTCAAGGGGACTGTTTAAATTCTATATTAAGGCTGGCAAAAGCCTAGGGAGTTAATTAGCAGTGTAGTTATCTGGTGTGTCTAAAGTGTTAGTCACAGCTGGCACTGAGTTAACTTCCCTATTTGGGGGCAGTTGGCTCTGAAGTGGAACCCACAGTCTTGATACCGAGGAGCATGACTCAGGGTTTGCTCTTGCAGTGTGCTAGACCACCTCAGCACATGCTTAAATTTAATGACATGAGAAGTCACACAGAAGTCAACAAGACGACTGCATGCTCAAAGTTAAGCATGCGTTTAGATGTTTTGCGGGATTGAGACCGGAATGTTTAGCACATTGCAAGATCAAACCCTACACAGCCAGAACTTTTCCTGAAAAAAATTAGCCTATTATTTGTTCTATCCTTTGATAGGCTCAGATGTGTAGTGAGAGATCCAACCATGCAGTCTTTCATGTGGCTTACTGAATGGTAAATACTCCATTATTCCTCCCTGTTAGAGTTATTATATATGTATTTATTTCCTGCATAGTGAATACAAATAGACTACCCTCCTATAAAGCTGTGGAAATGAATGGAGTTCACACTGGCACTTCAGAAGTGAGTTATTTCTATCAGAAGAGAAAATGAACAGATAGCAGGTGTGGGACGAATACATGGTCTTAATTCACAAATGCATGATTCCTGCAGATGGGGTTTTCACAGCAAATGGTGCATAGTTTAGTCTTGATTTCGATGACAGTACCCATACGATATGTGCTCACTCCCTGGGACCAGATTCTCAAAGGTATTTATGTGGCTAAAGATGCAGACAGGAGCCTCATGGGACTTTTCAAAAGTGTCTGATGCTACGGCTACACTACATATTGATGGCAGTGGTGTGTAACGTGCGTGTAGCTGCTGTGAAAAGCGTCAGAGAAAGGCTGCGGCAGCAGGGAGGCCGTGGGGAAAGTCTCTAGCAGTTCCATGCTGCCAAAGCCTTTCCCCACCACCAGAGCCTTTCACTGGAGCAGGGGAAAGGGATCTGGCAGTGGGTATGTACTCTGCACATCACTGAAAGAAGCCTGCGGTGTAGATGAACCTTAAGCAGATGTGGTGCTTGATTCCCATTGACCTCAATGAGAGCTGAGTGCTTAACCTGCTTTGATGCTTCTGAAAAACTCCACTAGGTGCCCATCTACCTCTTTAGATATCTAAATACCTTTAAAAATATGGCCCATGGTTCTTAGCCTGGCAAATTCTATCCCATCTTTAAAATCAATGTGGACCAAGTCCTGAAGCCCTTATTCAGTCTTTGAAAGCTTTGAGACTTTGCCTGAAAGAGGACTGAAGAAAAAGTAAACCCTGCCCTTGGGATAGGACTCTGTATCTCCTCCCCAAACAGGCTTGTAGAATCCGGTCTTATGGTGGTTCTGCATGTGGAACTTCCACTAGAGGCAATGAGAGATTTGAGCTCAGCATGGGCCAGATTCTGAGGTCCTCTCACAATTCTCAGCCTTTGCTCAGCAAAAAGCCCACTGAGTGAGTGAAATTTCAGTATGAACTTTGAGTCTGGCCCAAGAATCCTTGTTTTTTTCTGCTTGTCCATGTATGCCAAGGGTCCAGGTGGGTGGGGAAACCTTCCTGCTCTGTTTGGCATGGACCCCCTAGTTCTTATCTCTGCTACACTGATGTAAGCCCAGTGGAAACCTGATGGAGGCAAAGGAATGTTTTTCTCTCTCACTCACACACACACACACACACACACAGTATCAGTGGAGAATTTAGACTGAAAGTTAAATAAAAAAAGAGAGTTTTGAATTCTGTCTATCTAAGATACATACACGGTCCCCATTAATGTAGTGTCTGAGCAGCTCACAAGTTTGAACATAGTTATCCTCACAACACCCATATGAGATAAGGAAATGGTCTTATCCCCACTGTACTGAGGCTAAGTGACTTGTCCAAGGTTACACAGGACATGTGTGCCAGAGCAGGGAATTGAACCCGTATCCTTTAAGCTAGCTCCCTAATCACTGTACCATCCATCCTTTCATTGGATTCTGTCCTTTATCTCTTACTGTTGCATAGCCCAGGTTCACCTCCTCTTAAAGTTTTGTCTCTCTCCATTATGAACTTCTCACTTTTGATTGACAGCTGCATTGTTTCAGTGGACTGTAGGTGCACTGGGAAGCTATGGCTGTGGAGGAAGAAGTGACTCTCTCAGGTGTCCAGGACCAGTCCAGTGCAGAAGGGTTGAGTAGCAGGACAGACGTTGGAACTGGACTCTGTATTTCATGTGGAGCCAATGCACAGAATAGAGCACTGAATCGGTTTGTCATCGGTGACTTGGGTTGGGAAGCAGATGGGCTAGTGAGCTTTCTTCCACTTAAATGACACACCCAATAAAAGCTTCCATACCTATATACAATAAGCTGTAATAATTAAGCTTAGAGGTTGCGAATGTATGTGAATGGACCACATTAGTAAAATAATGGAATCAGCGATATCTGTGCAGGGTATCCAAGAGCACGAAATCGTGGATACTCTGTGAAATAATGCAATTGAGATTCTACAGCGCTTCACAATTATACGTTTGAGAATTGACATCAGATCTTACAAAAGGCTAATGTGACAATCAGGAGGAACACATCAGTTAAAGGATTTACTGTATATCAAAATGACAGTGTAACATTTTGCAGTTACAGAAATTTGATAACCTCACTGGTGGTGATGGGGGAATGGAACAAGATGAGAATCCATTTGTCAAATAGCACTAGCATGAATTTACAGCATTCACCATTTCATGTTGTAATTGGCAATATTTTGGATATGATCTCCTAAATCTTCTAGTATTGTGCTGGAATGTAAGCCTCCAAAAACTAGTTTAAATACTTTAAAAATTAAGTGGGAATAAGATCTAACCCTTTTCCATTTCATTTAAACTAGCAATAGGATACTGATTTCACCCCATAAATCACCAAGGGAATCTAAATTAAGTTTAATGCTGTTTGATATACTACAGTTCCTGTTGGTTAGCTGGAAAGTTTAGAGATGTGAACTGAAGGCTAGTGATGGGTAGCAGATGTGAAATAATCACTAGTAACTAGTAGTGAGCATGTCAATTTCATATTAATGAATTAAACAGTTGTGGAGATTGTGACACAGAGGCCCCAAGGGAAAGGGTCCCCCTTCTTTACAAACTAACTCATCTCAGACCTGACAAACTCACTACACCAAACATGTGTCTGCAGGGGATTTATCCATAAAGAGTAATATGTAAGTGTCACGTTCTGGGGTGGAATGTGGATCAGTAAAGAGTTGCATCAGCACTTACCAGACAGCAAGTGTGAAAAATCGGGACAGGGAGTGGGGGGTAATAGGAACCTATATAAGAAAAAGACCCAAAAATCGGGACTGTCCCTATAAAATCAGGACATCCGGTCACCCTAATTTACCCTGTAATGCTGAGTGCCTCACAATGCCTTGATACTGTAGCTGTCTTCCCAGGATGCCCACAGTCGCAACAAGCATATGTTCTGTCAACGTATGGGACAGCCCTTGTCCAATGCTTTGGATCCTGTAGCCTGCCTACAACACCACAGGCTTCCACTACAACACCACCAGCCTTGGTTAACAACTGGTAAGATGACTCCACACTCTCCCCAGACCCGAATTTTCCCCAAAACATGGGTTTTGATATGTTCAGCGCTGTCCTGTAACAATCAGAGGACTGTTAAGGTCTGTTGCTCCTTTTAAGAGTAAATATTCAACAGTTTGTTACTTTAGCTGGAGTCACCAAACAGTTCAATTTAACCCCCACCCTGAAGAGCCCCACCCCCCCGCACCATCCTGAGCCCCCACATCTAGACACCCATGCCACTGACCCCCAACTAGATGCACCCAGACCCTCACCCCTCCAAGCCCCACTCCATCCAGACTCCCCTGCTGAGAGCCCCACACCCAGACCTCTCCACTGAGTCCTAACCACCTTCACCTGGAAGCCCCAGAAGACTCCCATTGCCCCTGCACCTGGAACACCCCCAACAAGCCTCTGTGCATCCAGATACCCGCACACCTAGACCCCACCCCCCACACTGAGCTGCCTGCACCCAAATTGTCCCACACAGAATCCTCTCACGCCACACCGAGCCTGTCCACACTTGGATTTTGCCTGGTTGAGCCTGCCAGCCCCATACCTGGTATGCCTGGCACATAAGCCTTACTGCTGAGTCCAGGTCCTGGGTAGTGGGGAGAGGTAATCTCCCACCTTTGTGCAGCCAGTGGCCTGTGCTTTCCACTGCCATGCTAGAGCCTCTGCATTTATTTATTGACATATAAAATTTGCAGAATTTTGCAGAGTTTTTAATTTTTTGGCACAGAATTTTTACTTTTTGGCGCAGAATGCCCCCAGGAGTAAACCGTTTTGTATTATAACCATTTCCATCACACCCTTGATTTTAGTTGAATCTCTATTCTTTTGTTTCATTAGATGTGTTATGTGTCATACAACCGTGGTGCTTAAGGTAAAACTGGTAAAATGGGGTACGCTGCTCTTGTGGGGGTAGAGGACCTGGGATTTCTGAGAGTGGCCAGTGTCAGGGGCTGGATATCTCAGAGGAATGCTTCAAGGGGGGACTAGGGCACACCCGATCTCTTTAACTTGCAGGTTAACAAGGCTGGCATAGCCCTGAGCCAAGAACTTGAGTGGTTAAAAGGCTGGTGGTGTAAGGGAGGGTGTTACCACAAGCAAGACTCCCTTACATAGGAGCCAGAAGCGTAACATGGTGACCCTCAGTCCTGGGTACCCTGAGAACCATCAGCGACAAAATACTTGACATACTAAAGAATGCTTCAGAGCTTATAACATCTAATCATTCACATTTTATTAAAGTAGTTTTCATGAAATACAAATTATACCTAGGGCCCTGTGACTGTGGATTACCATAATGTGTACTGGGGTGAAATTCTTCAACTGAGAAGAGTGATTTTCTGACAAGAGATTATTTCAATTATGCATTAAAAATCTTCTAGCCGAGGTGGTAGCAAAGAACAGTGCCTTCTCAGAGCAGAAAGAACATAGGGTGACATTCATCCCTGTTCAGATCTTACAGTCCCAGAGCGGCTGTTGTTAAAATTTTGGTCAAAATCCAGCAAACACACTGACCTTGCATAAACCCCAGTGCTGGATGCTTTCCCTGTGCATGCACCAATTCTGCTATGACCACACCCTACTCACTAGACCTATATCCCTCTGACCTATTCAACAGCATTCCAACCTTAAAGGGACAGAGCACTCCAAAATATAGCCCCGCCATTCCATCCAGTTCTTATACCCAGAAATAGTCGACATTTCCCGGAACATACAGATTACATCTTTTGAGGGATGCACAGTAGGCTAACACCGGACCTATGCACTAGTTAAGTGCACAAAAAAGTAAGGATGGTTAATAAAAACAAACCAAGACTTAATTATTGTCTAAATCAAACTTTACAGAAGAGATTGACACACCAAGTATGTTTGTCACTTAAAACATAGACAAAGAGCATAATTGGCATATCCCCCCCCCCCCCCGAGTTGGTCTTTCCGAAAAGCAAAGAAACAGGGAAATAGAGAACAGAGGTAGAGCTCTTAGCAAATATAGCCCTTAGTTTTGTTTAGGTGTTGTAAATATTGGATTAGGAGCATTAGGGAGACCAAAAACCGGTCCAGAATTCTGTAAGCCTTAGGTCTGAAATAAAGGCAGAAGAAGCAAAAGAGTTTGGAATACGAATGATTGGTGCTTTTGTATAACCCAAGAAGGACCCAAGCGATACTGTTAGTTATTGTCACCGTGCATCCGTTGAGTCATAGTACCGCCAAGATGCAAAGGCGAAGAGAGCGTGCGCACAAAGCGAAGGGGGCACAAACGAGCCGTCGTGCTGAGGGCAAGGAGTTAGAGATCCCTTGCAATACATTGGCTCTGCTGCATGCACTGCCCCAGCAAGCAGCTCATTTATCAGCCTTGCTGGAATATGGAAAGAGCAAACACCTCTGTGCAGTACTGGAGCTTTGCAATTCCACCTGCCCCAAGGAAGGGGCTCTTTTTTAAAAAAAAAAAAAAAAAAAAAGGAACTCCAAGGTTATTCAATTTCTCCTCTGGGCAAAAAGCTCTCTGGAGGACATAAGACATTTTAAGACTACGGGTTGTATATTAATATACCAGTATGTTAAGCACTACAGTTCTGATCACCATCTCCAGCTGAGGGGATTGGTGGGGGAGGCATAGCTCAGTGGTTTGAGCATTGGCCTGCTAAACCCAGGTTCATGAGTTCAATCCTTGAGGGGGCCATTTCGGGATCTGGGGCAAAAAATGGGGATTGGTCCTGCTTTGAGCAGGGGGTTGGACTAGGTGACCTCCTGAGGTCCCTTCCAACCCTGATATTCTATGATACAGGTTGGTGTCTTTGTAGCTTAAGGCAACTTTGCATCCCCCTGATCCCAAGGCTGCTCTGTGCTGGGATAATCTCCAGGCCTAATGGCTGCTTTATGCAGGCAGCCAATATCTCAGAGAAGCCAATACAGCAGCTGGGAAGTTCTGGGTTGTGGGGGCACCCTAACCATACCCTTTTACTTAGCCATACCACTTCTCAAGCCATGATCAGGTGTGGGTGTTTGTGTTCCAGGAGAGGGAGATGTTATGGAAGCTCTAAGCCACTGTAGGAGCCGCTACCTAGGGGAGATCTTCTACTAGCCTGCTAAGGTAGCCTGTTTCCACAGGCAAACTTTGAAAAACTTCCTTGACTTGGGGGAAAATCTAGTTCTATGGGGAAACATAAAATGGTTAGGAGGAATTTCCGTTGAAGTCCATGTAATTTATGTAAGGATAGAGGCCTACATCATTTGAGAGGAAAGGTCTCTCACTACATTACAAGTCTCATTAAGGTCTCATTACAAGTCACTGCTAATTTTTCATAGTGACTTCATTATTAATAAAGCGTTTCTGAAGCAACAATGGGCTGGTGCATGTTACCATTCTTGCGGAATGGACCCCATTTCCTCTGTGAGGGTTATTAACAACATAGCCTCGCTTTACTTACGTATGGTTTACAATGCTATCTGTTTGCAATACAGCGGCTGCCAACCAAGTGCCCCCTCATGGGTAAAGGTGGATCTGCAGCACCTTGCCTCTGTTTTCACCGGTCACCAAAGATCCATCTCACTCTCCCCTTGTATCAGAGGTCTAAGTACCTGCATTCTCCACCGTATGTGATGCAGCAGGGTTTCTCCCCGGCTTACTCGCTGATGTGCCTTGTCTCCTAGAAATAATTTTATTTGTCCAGGTATAGCCATATAACAGACAACAGTAGTTCCTCAGCTAACTCCTTGTCTTAGGGTTTCATAGCCGCCTCTTCAAGAGGCCTCTTTGTAATTCTGATTCTTGCAGCATCCCAATCCTAACCAGCTTCTCATCTCAGGTTTCAGAGTAGCAGCCGTGTTAGTCTGTATTCGCAAAAAGAAAAGGAGGACTTGTGGCACCTTAGAGACTAACAAATTTGTTAGTCTCTAAAGTGCTTCTCTTCTCAGACATCCTGCTCTGTTCCCCTCCTGGAAAATCAGCCCCCAGGCCACTTCTCTGAGCATCTGGCCCTCTGTTCCAAGGTCCTACCACTGGAGTTACCTCTACTCCTCTCCTGAGGTGCAACCTAACCTAATTGCTGCTCCTCTTCCCACCCCTGACAGGCCTTTATAGCCTCGGGTGTAGCCCTGCCCCCTTTAACTGTTTCAGCTGGGCCCACCTACTTTGACATTGGGCCTGGTCTACTCACAGGCACTAGCTACCCTGTGACATTGCTGAACATCTCAACTTCTTCCTCTAAATAATTTTCATTGTATTTTATCTTAAATATGTGTACAATTTCAAATCGCTCAAGTCTTCGCTCTCTGCTATAACATGTCTTTTGACTCACGTTCAAATTAAACCACTTGCAGAACTTGGAAGTCATCCAATCATTTAACATTAGGCGTTGCTGCAGATGTCCAAAATTCTGACTGCTTCCAGGTTGGATGCCTTGTGAAATATGCAACCCTGAATGACCTCCTTTTCCCACGCTCTTAAATGGAAACTAATCTCACCTGCTAGCATGAGTTGCACAGAAATGCAGCAGCTCACATCTCCCCAGTGAAATTCAGATATACTGATGGGCAGGGCCAGCTATGGAAAGCAGGCAGAATGAGAAGGTGTCCGTGGCAGCAGAGTTCAGTAACTGTTTAGCATGCAAGTGGCTGTGAAGAGAACACAGTTCCCGGATTGCCTAGATCAGCAAAAACTCATGAGTCTGTCAACATTTTGGTTCAATTGAGAGACTAGCTGACTACCGCATCATAGCTGGGGCAGGTTTCCCCTAGTCTGTTTTGTCAAATAACATCTTTATTCAAAGCTGTTAATTTGGTTCTGCTGATCCTTTTACTTCTCAATTTTTGCATTTACATACCAGTTTTGCCTACCCTCTTTCAGCTGTCACTGACCTCTACTGGGATAAAAAAACAAACAAACCTCTAGGTAAATATTTGCCAAATTGTAAAGCAAGCTTTAATTCAATCTTTTTGTCAAAATGCTTATGAATAGAGGATTTTAGAGGATCTGTGAATAAGAATGATTGAATCTAGAAAGTTAATTTGTTTCATGACAAAACAGAATACATTTGGGGTGAAAGTGATTGTAGTTTATAACAATTATATCAATCAGGGAACAGAAATAACCCCATGGAACTTAGGTGGCTGATTATGAACCTCAAACAACAAAATCTGAATGGCAAACAATAGACCGAAAGTTTGCTATGAACAGTTCACAAAAATTCACATCTCCTATATATTTGTAAAAATATATATATATATATATATATATATATATATTCATCAGTTACTTTTGAATAATGAATGAATTTGTGAAAATCTTGATCTCTTTCTTTAGAGACAAATCATGGATGTGGGGGAAAATAGGATCTAAAACAATTGAATATATTGTTCACAATTAATCTAATTGAAATGATGTCGGTGGAGACCTACGTAATCTGGAATTGGGGGAATGCTTTCTATCTATTGAAGTCTTTTAGCCCCAGCTCATGTAAAAAAAACCCACGTAGTCATAGCTCTTTTCCCTTTATTTATGAGAAAGATTCCAGACAAAATTACAGTACAATTTTATATAAAAAATATTATTTATGTGTATACACCCACACACAGACTCAACCGTTTATTTCCGACCGCTACTAAAAAATCTACATCATACAGAGAAAAGCCAGAACATCTCAGTGACTGCACCAAGAAGAGCAAAATGGGTGTTACTAGTCATGGGGAAAAAAGAAAACTACCTGCATTCCTATCTTGAAGAAGCAATTTCAGTAACCTATTTCTATTGTCATAATTTTGCTGGAAACATGAAAACAAATGTGGCTCAATGAACTTGAATAATGCTGTAAGTAATTTATTAAGACAGTTGTTGTTATTACAGAACCAGTGCAGAGTAAGAAAAAAAAAATCAACTGGAGGTGTAACAGATGCTTTGTGAGTATTTCAAACAAGAGCTAAGTGGCAGTGCTCACCATTTTGTGAGCCACACAAATAGCACTTTTCTGTGTATGCCAACTTGCTCCTAATTTTGAGCCAAGAGTGCTAATGACCTGATAGAGGCCTTACCTACCCCCAAATCCATTCAAAATGCTGCTGCCAAGATCATGTTGGATTGTTGTGCTGACTTTTGCAGCCCCCTCTTTTTAAATCCCATCTATTGGCTCCCCTCTTCCAACACACCAAACACACACTATCTTTATTCACAAAGCTCTCCACTGTTTAACCCCACCCTACCATTTCAATCTATTTTATCACAAGGTCAGTTCCCATCTTTGCTCTGCCAATGATACCAGCCTTGAGCACCTGATTATCCACTTCTTCGACAGGCACCTCTGCGCTTTTCTCCCATGCTGCCTCTTAGGTGTGAGAAAAGCTCCCAGTCAAAATTCATGTCTGGGTGGGCTGGAGTTTTTAAAGATACAGGAGTATAAGGAAAAGTGAGACTTTCCAGAGCAACTATGAGGAAGGGACCACGCTGAAATGCTTTCTGGAAAAATTCAGAACTATGCCTTCCTAAAAAAGGCTATAGAACGACAATTAGTCTGTGAGGTGTTTGCATTGCAATATGAGCTAAATATAATGACAGGTTTCAGAGTAGCAGCCTTATTAGTCTGTATCCACAAAAAGAAAAGGAGGACTTGTGGCACCTTAGAGACTAACAAATTTATTTGATATATAAGCTTTCGTGAGGTACAGCTCACTTCATTGGATGCATGCAGTGGAAAATACAGTGGGGAGATTTTATACACACAGAGAACATGAAAAAATGGGTGTTACCATACAGACTGTAACAAGAGTGATCAGGAAAGGTGAGCTATTATCAGCAGGAGCGGTGGGGGGGACGGGGACCTTTTGCAGTGATAATCAAGGTGGGCCATTTCCAGCAATTGACAAGAACAGTGTGTGGGGGGGAATAAACAAGGGGAAATAGTTTTACTTTGTGTAATGACACATCTACTCCCAGTCTTTATTCAAGCCTAAGTTAATTGTATCCAGTTTGCAAATTAATTCCAATTCAGCAGTCTCTTTTTGGAGTCTTTTTTTGAAGTTTTTTTTTGTTGAAGAATTGCCACTTTTAGGTCTGTAATCGAGTGACCAAAGAGATTAAAGTGTTCTTTGACTGGTTTTTGAATGTTATAATTCTTGACATCTGATTTGTGTCCATTTATTCTTTTACATAGAGACTGTCCAGTTTGACCAATGTACATGGCAGAGGGGCATTGCTGGCACATGATGGCATGTATTACATTGGTAGATGCACAGGTGAACGAGCCTCTGATCTACAAGATCTCTATCAAGCGTTCTTACAACTACAATACCCACCTGCTGAAGTGAAGAAACAGATTGACAGAGCCAGAAGAGTACCCAGAAGTTACCTACTAGATAGGCCCAACAAAGAAAATAACAGAACGCCACTAGTCATCACCTTCAGCCCCCAACTAAAACCTCTCCAAAGCATCATCAGGGATCTACAACCTATCCTGAAGGACGACCCATCACTCTCACAGATCTTGGGAGACAGGACAGTCCTTGCTTACAGACAGCCCCCCAACCTGAAGCAAATACTCACCAGCAACCACACACCACACAACAGAACCACTAACCCAGGAACCTATCCTTTCAACAAGGCCCGTTGCCAACTGTGTCCACATATCTATTCAGGGGACACCATCATAGGGCCTAATCACATCAGCCACACTATCAGAGGCTCTTTAAGAGTCCCCTTCTAATAAAACACCTAGAGGCATCAGTAAAATAGGTGATAAATAGGGATCAGCAAACTTACTGGGGTTTGGGGGTTTATTATTGAGTTTGTAATACCCGTTTAGCTTCAAAAAACCTATTTCCTGTCCATAGAACCCATTGTTCCTCCCCATCTCCTAGGGACTCAGTGGAAACAAGAAAGTTTTATTCCAGTTAAAAGTGGAACTGTAGATTAGCTATAAATTTGATGCTTCTAAGGCCTTGTCTACACTACAGAGTTTTGTCAACAAAAGTTATGTCGACACTCAAAAAGCACTATAATAAAAATCGGTATTGCATATTCACACTCATTCCCTCTGTCAGCAGAGTACAGCCACATTTGGGGCCCTACTATCAACAGTGTGAGCAGTGCACTGTGGGTACCTATCCCACAGTCCAGCTCGACACCTTTTGCCACTAGGTCTTGTGGAAAAGCGGAGATCACGGCACGGGTCTCAATGTCCCATGATGCATTGCTTTCTGTCCCAGCATTCCATGGGCTTCTGGCTTTCTTTCATGGCATTTTTCAACAGCCCTTCTTTGCTGGGCACCCCAACATCTTGTGAGAAGGGATGGATCCCCCATTGCTCTCCTATGCTCTGATAACTGTCATGAAGATGTTGTGGATGGCAGTGCAGTTAATCACAAAGTTCCTAACTGAAGAAGATGTCCAGTTGCATGACATGCTGCATGATATGGATAGGAGTAAACTTTGATTGCTTTTGGCATTCACAGAACAGTTGCAGAGGGTGGACCCTTGATGGGCTCAGGAAACAAGCACTGAATGGTGGGATTGTATTGTCATTCAGGTGTGGGATGATGAGCAGTGGCTACAGAACTTTTGGATACAGAAAGCCACCTTACTGGAACCGTGTGCGGAGCTTGCCGTAACACTGTGGCTCAAGGAAACCAGAATGAGAGCTGCTCTATCGGTAGAGAAGCATGTGGCAATCACTGTGTGGAAGATGGTGACTCCAAACTGCTATTGGTCGGTCGCAAATCAATTTGGAGTTGAGAAGTTGACCATTGGGGCTGCATTAATGCAAGTGTGCAGGGCAATTAATTGCATCCTGCTATGAAGGACCATGTCTCTGGGAAATGTGCCTGAAATAGTGGACGGCTTTCCTTAACTGTGGAGGGGCGATAGATGGCATACACATTCCAATTTTGGCACCAGGCCACCTTGCGATGGAGAGCATCAATAGGAAGGGGTACTTCTCCATGGTGTTGCAGGTGCTTGTGGATCACCATGGGCGCTTTGCTGACATCAACACGGGGTGGTCTGGGAGGGTGCATGATGCACGCATCTTCAGGGACACCGGCCTGTATAGAAAGCTACAAGCGGGGACTTTCTTTCCAGACCAGAAGATTACAGATGGGATGTTGAAATGCCCATAATGATCCTGGGAGACCTGCATACCCCTTACAGTCATGGCTTATGAAACCTTACATGGGAAACCTGGACAGCAGTAAGGAGCGGTTCAACAACAGGCTGAGTAGGTGCTGGATGACAGTGGACTGTGCTGTTGGCAGATTAAAGGCACGCTGGTAATGCCTTTATGTCAGGTTGGACCTCAATGAGGATAATATTCCCATGGTCAGAGCAGCGTGTTGAATGTTGCATAACCTTTGTGAAGCTAAGGGTGAAAGGTTTGTTCAGGGGTGGAATGTTGAGGCAGACCGCTTGGCTGCTGATTTCAAGAAGCCAGATACCAGGGCTGTCAGAGGAGCCCAGAGGGGTGGCAATTAGAATCAGGGAGGCTTTGAGGCAACACTTTGAAAATGAGAACCAGTAATGTGTATCTCTGTGATTGGTGTCTCGATCATAGCCCTTTTCGCACAAGCCTCAAGAAACCTGCCTGTAGGCATCAAAATTCCTATGGCTCAAGCACAGCTGAGACTGCACAGCCTCCTCTCCCCATACACTAAGCAGCTCCAGCAGCTCCGCAGTGGTCCAAACTGGAATGCATTTGCTGCAATAACTTGCCATGGTCACCTGGGAAGATGCGATGAGACCTCTCCACGCGGAGCAAACAGGAAATGGAACTGCAAAAATTCCTGGGGCTTCTAAGAGGGAGGAGCGGATGGTTGTTTACATGGATGCAGAGCAGTGGAGTTCAAACTGCTGACTAGAGCAGTCACGATGGGCATTGTGGGACACCTCCTGGAGGCCAGTTAAAGTGATAAAATCAAGAGTGGTGTCTACACTGGCACTTTGTCAAAAATTTTGCACAAAAAGCCTTATGTTTTTATTTTGTTGCCAAAGCAGGGCATTTTTGCTGCCAAAAGTCACATTGCAATGTGTACGCATTCACTGTTTTGTCGAAAAAGGCAGTTTTCATTGACAAAACTTTGTAGTATACACAAGGCCTAAGATGGCACAAGTGCTGTAAAACTGACCATTTCAAAACTGTGTGCCTGAAGTTATCTCCTGAATTAACAGTGAGTCAGTAGCCAAACTTTCAAAGGTGCTGAACACTTGCAGTGCCCGTTGACTTCAGTGGGACTTGTGGATGGATGCTCAGCAATTCTCAGAAACAGAGCACTTCTATGTAGGTGTCCAAATATGGACTTAGGAGCCTAACTTTAGGTATCCAGGTTTGAAAATGTTGGCCTAGATGTCCACCTTGCCCATGATAATCCTCAGATTATGCTCATGTAGGCTCATTTTAAGTACATTCTTTTTTTATTTTCATTCTTAGGTTTCTTCTTTGATCCAAGTTTTGAGTGCCACCCTGTTTTTCATGGCCTTAGGGAAGGAGCATATGAATTTGTGAAACACTCCCCATTGCTTACTGTAGCTAATAAACTTCTTTGTTCTGGAAAATGATAGCAGCCTATTAAGAACTAGTAAGCGACATGACCTAAATCGTTCTAAAAGGGGACCAACTCAGCCTCAAAGAAGGAGCCTTTTCTTGCTTTCCCATCATTAATCTCAATGCATAGGTTTTAGCTACACCATTTACATTAACCCTACTGGTACTTATGCAGCCCTTTGAATATAATCCTAAATTTTTACCTGTGGTAGTAATAATGAAATATGAATTTATATCAGCTAAACTAATATTTCCTTAGAAAATTAAAAAAAACAAAACAACATTTTGCTGTTATACTAAATTCTGGGTAAAAAAGGTTTAATTTATAACTCATTTGCTTGATAATGGAATAATAACTACTTGGAATAACTTTGATTGTAGTAGTCATCTGATTCCAAAATCCACTAGTGTTGGGCACTGAGCATTCTCCAGAGTCACAACAAAATTAGATATACAGAGTTGCTAGTTATTAAGAAATCATTCAACTTTAATGAATGTGAATCGCAAGCTAGCTTTAATTAACTGTTATATATTGCATGTTGCTCTACTTCATAAATAAATCATTTTGCATTAATAATTGCAAATGAACATTTCTGAGATATGTATTCAGGTAATTAACTAAAGTTTTTTTTATTTTTTTCTACATTTTAAACACAAAGCCCTTGGGGAAAGAGGTGAACGTCAATGCCCTTATCCTGTAAAGACACACACACAGGTGTTCAGCTTTACCCACTCTGAATAGTCTCACTGCAGTCAAGACAAGGAATTAGGAAGAATCATGTAGGACCTGATCCCAATGAAGTTGGTGGAAATCCTCCTGTTGACTTCAGCAGGCGTTGGATAAGAAGGAACTATTTTGGCATTTTATACTGCCATTCATCACTGTCATATCTGAGCTCCTTTCATGTAAAAGCAATAGCAAAACCCTTACTGTCAGGACCCTATCAAATTCCTGGTCCATTTTGGTAAATTTCACCATCATAGCATTTTAAAAATTTCATGGTTTTGGACATTTAAATCTTAAATTTGACAGTGTTGTCACAAATCATGAATATGTATTTTAAAATATAAACATGTAAAGCCCTTAAGTTAGTGTTTCTCAAACTGGAGGTCCTGAGCCAAAAGGGGACAGCAAGGCTATTGTGTGTGTGTGTGTGGGGGGGGGGGGGGTTGTCATGATATTGCCACCCTTACTTCTGGGCTGCTGCTGGTGGCATCACTGCCTTCAGAGCTGGACTCCCAGCCAGCAGCTGCCATTCTCCAGTTGTTCTGAAGGCAGTGCAGAAGTAGGGATGGCAATACTGCGACCCCCCTACAATAGCCAGATTTCACGGGGGAGACCAGATTTCACGGTCTGTGGCATGTTTTTCACAGCCATGAATTTGGAAGGTTCCTTCTTATTGTACTTCATGGAGTCTCTGACACTTCTCCCTTTTCAGTATAAAAATTCTGGCGGTGGTGGTGGTGGTGTGTTTTTGTTTGTTTGTTTCAGTTGGTAGGGCTGTAGCTTAGAAGGGGATCTCAGTGTTGGGGATGTGATTCCTATTCCTATGATAGAAAGACTTTTTCCAAAGAGGAAGGTCACGCAGTTTTTTCTACAGATGGTTAGACTCTGGATTCGCTTAATCTTCTCTGGAAATTTGTTCCATAACCAGATCCCCTTGGCCAAGAATTCTTTCTCCCCAGCTCTCATGTGCTTCATCTTATTTGGGTTTTGAGACAACTCTTCTTCTTGTATATTCTACCCCCTCCATATCCCTCCACCTTACTCTGGAGTTACTTTTTCCTTCGCTGGTTTCTTCATAGCTTAATTCCATTTAAGCATTTAGAGACAAATTGCTTGGGAATGGGGCGGGTGAGGTTGCGTTGTGCAAGAGGGGACTGGGATTTGGGAGCCCGGACAGTGAATACACACTTCTGTTGTAGTACACAGCATGAGATTCATGAGCAGCACTGCTCCTGTGTGAGGTTGTGATATGGGGCAAAGCTGGAGTCATTGCTGCTATCAATTGCTTCTCCCCATGGGCGAGTCTGCATTATATACACATGCACTGGACTAAAGTAGCCTCTTGTAACTGCTCGGCTGCTGCTCTGTAGGTCTCGGTAGGAGAATAGCTACCCCTTTGACCCACTATGCACCTATCCAGTGACTGGATCAGCTACTTGGGGGTTGAGCTAAAGATTTTCCGCTCAATCTACAGTGCAGATTGTAAAAAGAAAAGGAGGACTTGTGGCACCTTAGAGACTAACCAATTTATTAGAGCATAAGCTTTCGTGAGCTACAGCTCACTTCCTCAGATCTGAGGAAGTGAGCTGTAGCTCACGAAAGCTTATGCTCTAATAAATTGGTTAGTCTCTAAGGTGCCACAAGTCCTCCTTTTCTTTTTGCGAATACAGACTAACACGGCTGTTACTCTGAAACCTGTCAGTGCAGATTGTGTATGCTGACATTGTACATCAGGCATATAGGCTAGATTTAGAATGGAAAAGAAGGGGAATGTATTTCAAAAGATAACCTATCTGGAGTAAATAGAGCAGATGTTAGATATTGGCTATGATTATGGTATTCAAATTAATTACACTTTTCTGATGAATAAAACAGGATAAGCAACAAACAGCCTTCAATCAAGGCTGTTGCTATTAGACAAAGATGTAAAGAAAAAGAAGTATGTATTAGGAGAGATGGAAGAAGATACCATTAAGATCACAGAGAAAAATTCAGAGCCTCTGAGAATCATTTTGAATCAGATGATTGAAATTGCTTTCAGCTAATAAGTGTATTGTTGCATATCCTATGTTCCCTCTGTTTGGGGATTTGGAATTGATGTGCTAAACACAAGAAACTGGGAGGAAATGATAGATTTTCTTTGCTTTATCATTATTGATGCACCTGATAAGATCTTTCAAACTTCACACTGAAGACTGATAAACGAAATGACATTTTTACCCCTTATGGTGTGATCCTTTGCATTTGGGCATGATTCAAGGCAGAACTAATGTGAGGAAATTTGAAGACCCGATATCTTTTCACCAGTTTAGAAGTCAGATGCTTCTGCTTAAGTATTTTGTTTCAGTGATTTGCTGTTATTAATCCTTATTTATCATAACCTAAATCTGGTTGTCCCAAGTTGCTTAACAATGAACCTGCATTGCCGTTGAAGAGCATTGACCTAAACTAAGGGTGAAATACTGGGCTGTGCTTCATAGAGGTCCAACTCCGCCTTTAAATCACTTTTGCACTCTCTCAGTGCTGAGTGGCTTCAGGAGTTGGCGAGGTCCTGAGCATAATTTAGACCAGGGGGCCTGTACAAGGTTATGGCAGCCTCCGAGGACTGCCCTGTGGACTGCCGTACTGCTTGAAATCTCTGCAGCACTGTGTGTTGCAGCCCCACTCCTGGCCTTACATTGGGGCTTGGAGGAGGTCCTTGGAGGGCAGCCTTACAGCTGTCTTCTGCCATGTCTGCACCAGGAAATCTTCCCATTGTCACATCTGGGGCTTTCAGGGGCTCTTTATGCTGTTCTGGTCCTTTTACCTAATGTAAAGGGGCCAGACCAGGGATAAGACTCTCACCCTGAGTTTCTAGACGAAAAGAATTGAGACACCTAATTTCAGTAATACAAGCTGTCTCGACGTAAAAAAGTATGCGAGTTAAATGCACAATAATAAGAAAATTCAGTTACAGTAAAGCTAATGATCCAGTTTACAATAGCTAGTCCCCTCTGAAATGGAGAAGGCTACCACTAAT
This sequence comes from Lepidochelys kempii, assembly GCF_965140285.1. Lineage (NCBI taxonomy): Eukaryota > Metazoa > Chordata > Testudines > Cheloniidae > Lepidochelys > Lepidochelys kempii. The sequence continues at coordinate 95,364,302 of NC_136388.1, read as the reverse complement.
GTAGCATACCTTTGTGCTTAGGAATTTGATCTTTAATCCTAAACTGGATGTGCTGCATGAAATTCGGTCCCAAGGAACATCCCAACACAAAGCCTATCAATCACTTATCTCCTTATAATAAGGTTTAAGTGGTCCTTAAGTAGTGTATAGACCCTCTGCTAGCCCACTGTAGGTCAGATGCCCACCACTGAATTTGTAATGACTACAGTTATTCAAAAATGTTCATACAGAACTTTTTTGGGGGGCAAATAATGCTAATACCAATGCAGAATTGGTGACACCAAAACATTTTGTGAATTTATGGGAATTTTGCTAAATTGTTCATTCTGGAAACAAACAAACAAACATTTCTGGAAGAAATCAGACAATTTAATTTTCACATTTTCAAAATGAAACATTTAGATGTTTTGGTTTGAAATGACTTTTTTTTTAAAAAATTCCCTTTAATTTTATGTTACAAAATGTTTCATTCAAGAAGACATTAATTTGGTATATATACCTTTCAGTTCGCTGGCAATTTTCATTTTGGTTCCAACCTGAAATCTTTTTTTTTTTTTTAATTAATGTGAAATTCCCAACATGGAAAAATGAATTATTTGTCCAACTCTAGTCAGGACCCAAAGGATACTAAGCTCTGGCTGTTTCATAGAATCATAGAATATCAGGATTGGAAGAGTCCTCAGGAGGTCATCTAGTCCAACCCCCTGCTCAAAGCAGGACCAACCCCAACTAAATCATCCTAGCCAGGGCTTTGTCAACCCGGGCTTTAAAAACCCTCCTAGTGAAATAGTGTTTCCTAATATCCAACCTAGACCTCCCCGATTGCAACTTGAGACCATTACTCCTTGTTCTGTCTTCTGCCACCATTGAGAACAGCCTAGCTACATCCTCTTTGGAACCCCTCTTCAGGTAGTTGAAGGCTGCTATCAAATTCCCGCTCACTCATTCCATTTACCTGTTTCCCATCGGCACACTACAGAGAATGGTATCACAAACAAAGAAGCTGCTGACAATACATGTTGTTCTGGTATACGGCTTTCTTTCTGGTTAGCAGCTCTGTATATTTTTGTGTCTCTGTGGTAGTTCCTTCCTACATGCCTCTTGTTCTTACAATAATTAGGCTACATTTACGTCTGTAGCCACCTAATGGTTGACATGATGAAACTGGTACACTGGTGCATATGGAACTCTGAAGTCTTTCTGCAATGTCAGTCACTATTCTGCTTTGGTTTCTTTTTCTGCCATAGCATTATTCTTAGTCGTATGTTGATATTTTTCTAGGTTAGTCAGGCATTTACATTTATCTGTGATGCTGTTTGAGAGCACACTTTCGGTATCAATGAATTGTGCATATGAATTATTTACTGATATTCAGCTTGTTTACTGTACCACCATGATTCGTGGTAATGTTTTCTATAGCAGTGATCTAGCATTTGCTACCTGAATGTTGCTTTTGCCATGCTCTGATCAATGCAAATTGTGCAATACGCAGCATGTTACTTGAAAGCAAGAGAGGGAGTCTTATGTATGTCATGTAATACCAAATTTATGAATTTTCTTCTACATATAGAGGTAAAGTAAATCACAGTACAGTCAAGCAATTGAATAGAACAGATTGGGTGATCTTCAAGCAGGAATAATATTTTTAAAACGTAACATTTTGAATATATGAGGTCTTTCATGAGCTGCTTTTTTAAAGAAATGTTCTCAGTTTAAGTATATACTTTTTTCTGTAAGCATTCTCTCTACTGTTCATACAAGTGACACCTAAAATTACTATAACTCAATCAGATGATGAAATGGAGAATGGATGAAAATATGGTTTTCTCTCTTTTTCCAGTAATTTAACTTTTTTGGATTTGAAAGCACTATTAAGTACATTTCATCTTTCTTCCTCATTGTCAGTTACTTTTCCCTGTTGTATGAGGGTCTTGCCCACAGCAAGACAGGAAAGAAAAACAATTTCACAGACAGACAAATTTGATTGTAAGCCCACAAAAATCGACAGGAGTGCAAAGAGGAAGGTGAGAGGCAAAGTTTAAAAATGTATTGTGAGGATTAGTGTGCAACAAATGAATGACTTCATGTGTGGAAAAGCTTACTGAGACCAAGTTCATTCCTGGTGTGAGGTTAATAGACTTAAACCAGCCCTGGATGTCTTCCTACTCCAGATAACTGAGCAAAAGGCCGTAGGCTTGTCTAACTGGGGAAAAAGCCGAAAGTAGCTGAGCACACTATCTACTTTGCAGTGCTGCCCATGTGGACATCCTTACTGCACACTGAGTGCTTTTGTGTGCATTAGCTTAGTACATTTTGGAACTGTACTAAGTTATACCACCTGAGGAGACTCTAAAGCCATGTCTACACTACCGGCTAACTTGGCACTGCTGCGATTGATGCAGCGGTTTCAATTTAGTGGGTCTTGTGAAAACACCCCAAGTCAATGGCCAAGCTCTCTCCCACTGACATCTGTACTGCAGCTCCCTGAGAGGATGAAGCTGTGTCAATGGGGGACCATAGCGCGGTGTAGACAGCACTGTAAGTTATGTCGAAGTTATGTCAACTTCAGTTATGTAATTTACGTAACTGAAGTAGCGTAACTTAGGCCTGAGCTACAGTGTGTGGGGGAGGTTTGAACTAAGATATGCAACTTCAGCTACGCTATTCGCATAGCTGAAGTCGAAGTATCTCAGTTCGACTTACCTGGCCATGCTCACGGCGGCGAGTTGACTGTGGCGGCTTCCCCGTCAACTCCGCTTACTCCTCTTGCCGAGGTGGAGTACAGGCATCGATTTGGGGATCGATTTATCGTGTCTAAATGATCCAGCGGGTAGTGAAGGCATACCCTTAGATCCACTGCGTTTCCTTTGTCTAAAAAATCTGTTACTTTCTCAAAGAAGGAGATCAGGTTGGTTTGGCACGATCTAACTTTTGTAAAACCATGTTGTATTTTGTCCCATTTACCACTGACCTCAATGTCCTTAACTACTTTTTTCTTCAACATTTTTTCCAAGACCTTGCATACTACAGATGTCAAACTAACAGGCCTGTAGTTACCCGGATCACTTTTTTTTCCTTTCTTAAAAATAGGAACTATGTTAGCAATTCTCCAATCATACGGTACAACCCCTGAGTTTACAGATACATTAAAAATTCTTGCTAATGGGCTTGCAATTTTATGTGCCAATTCCTTTAATATTCTTTGCAGCTCAGCACGTGTCTAGACATGTCTAGAAACTTTTAGAGTTTGATTCTTGATGTCCTTACATTTGGCAGGCTGGGCCAGGTTGCTCCAGGGCAAGTATAAGCTGTGTTCAGTGGAGTAGCTCATACGTAACTGAGATTAGAGTTAGATTAATTGGGCCATAATAACTCACACAAGTAGACCCATTGACTTCAGTGGAACTATTTAGATGAGTGAGTGTTTTTTATGCTGTATGGAGGGTTCAATCAGGTCCCTTGTGTCTTAAAATTGCTAGTTCCAATTCATTGCACAATAAAAAAGACCACCAAGGATTTCATGTGAAGTTTTCATCTAGTGGTTGGGCATGTACAGAGATCCAGAAAGATAAGAGGGATCCTCGGGCAATGTTTGAAAGCCATGCGTGAAAGGATATGAACTGGTAGATTGCATCAACGTAAACTGAAGGTACTTGTTCCTGAGTTCCAAGCAGCTGGCCAAGTCTCTATATGACAGGGATGATGATGGGAAGAAAAAAGAAAAGACAGATCTGAGTAAGTGTAATAAATTCATAATTAATTCTGGAGACTTAGATGAGAACTTAAAGTAGAGATTCAGGCTATTTTCCTTTGGAAATTGTTTTTCACTGGTATGGGGTGATTAAATAGTTGTCAGATGTTTTGCAAATAGGGTGTTATGGCTATAATCCACTGATTCATGACTCAATTTAGCTCTGAAGCTTATGGTATTGCAGATGTCTGTGGTATTACAGATGTCTATGTTAGCAGGAAAAAGGACAAACCTGAGAATCTACATCACGAAAAATGACACATGCCAAGTGAAGGCTTGGGAAGCATTATGAGGAAGTATTTCCATACAAATCAGGCCCACGGCCCCACCAAATTCTTAAGTGTCTTTTTTTCTGATGTATCGAATCATTGGTATAAAGCCAGACTATGCTGAAATTGTGAAGGAAGCTGATTGTATTCAGATGTTCACCCTTTGTCTTTGTTGATCACATTAAATACTAGGTTTCAGAGTAACAGCCGTGTTAGTCTGTATTCGCAAAAAGAAAAGGAGTACTTGTGGCACCTTAGAGACTAACCAATTTATCTGAGCATAAGCTTTCGTGAGCTACAGCTCACTTCATTGGATGCATCCGATGAAGTGAGCTGTAGCTCACGAAAGCTTATGCTCAAATAAATTGGTTAGTCTCTAAGGTGCCACAAGTACTCCTTTTCTTTTTATTAAATACTAGTGAGCTTTAGGTCTGTTATCTCTGTCAAAATAAATGTATTCCTTGTTTTCATTTTCCATGACTTAAGTGTGTTCTACAGAAGCATATTTGTTGGGGCACGAAAGTGGCATCAGGTATATTTATGGTTCAAATTATAGGGCTAAAGTTTAGCTGTTTTTTTCCCCCCAGGCTAAAATTGCCTTTGCAAAAATGAATAGCAGGCCCAAACTGAGTACTTGTGCTTCTGACTATCTGATTTATCCCTGAAAAATTCAGGCACTATTTAGAAATATAGCACAGATTATATTTGCAACTGAATTAAACGTGCAAATGTGCCTCCAGAAAAGGATACTGGACTTGTGAAAATGTTGCCCTTTAGATTTACTTTAGCTATGAATAGTGTGAACTGATTTGTAGGACATTGGGGAATTTTATTCCAATGTCTAATATATTAAAGGGAAGGACATGATGATTTAGACATTGTGCTTCCAATTAAACTAAAACCCTGAATGGCTACTCAAACTGGAACACCATCTCTGCATTTTGCACTCAACTATGAAATCATTAACAGTCAGACTTTCCAATGGCAGCAATGATTTGCGTACATGCCCTTTTTCACATGCCTTGCTTGCATGTGTACAGCAGTCAAGCTATAGCACAGATTAGGATTTGCATGGATGTGTATATGCCCTGAACTGTATGTGATATGGCGCGCTATGCAACACACAAGTTGGGTGCATGCTGTTTTTAAAATAACCCTACTATTACAAATCCGATTTATTTCGATATTGTTTAAGGACCAACCAATCCTTACTCTACACCCCACTAACAACATCATATTCTCTTCAAAACACATTGGTATTTGGTGAGCACTGTGTTTGTTCCCATATTCCTTTCCACAGAGAGAGTTCTTCCAGTCCCATGGTGTATCCTCTGACTTTCAATGCCCTGCTGAGGCTCTTTTAATTCCCTGCCTTTTCCATTCTCTGAATTTTCCCAGTTCTCTGAACCATCCACATCAACCATCATTTGCAACAGATGACAGACTGTCCTACAAGTGTGTGACAAATGGCTGGATTACATGCAGGGCACAACCTTCCCATGAACATAGATGATGTGAATAGCTTCTGTTTATTGATAGGTTTCAAGACCAAGCCAGCATCAGTGGAATTCAATATGTCTAGACCCAGTTCAATTGTTGGCTAATAGCTCTAGGTGAATGATGATAGTATTAGAACAATATTATTATTGCTACAAAAAAGGACCAAATCCTCATCTGGGTAAATCAGTGTGGCATCAATGAAGCCAAGGGAGTTTCACTGATTTACCCCAGCTAGAAATCTGGTGCCCAGAGACTTGGACCCTTGTCTGTTAGTTAAAGTTTTGGTGCTTTAATGGTGACAGCATAGATAAAGTGACCCTCCTCTTGTGAAGAAACAGTTATACTGATCTAAAAGTGCATATGAGAAAATGGCCTATTTTAATTCATGAACTGAAATAAGCTATACAAGTATAAGGTACCTTTATACCAGTATATCCATGTCTACACTAGAGTTTTTATTGGTACAGCTAAGTTGTCAAAAATACCACCCCGCACTGATGTGGTTATAGCAATAAAACTTTTAAAATGTAAAATCAAAGTCAAATGTAGCAGTCACCTGATTCTTGTGATCCCTCTGTAACTTTCTGGAACAACTAGCAACCATTTCTATAAGTTTCTAACACTCAGATGGGAAACGACTGTTGAGTGGGTGTTTTCTTTTTAATTATAAGAACACACTTAAGGAACCTTCTGTACATAAATATGAGTTCCCTTTAAAAACACTTGCTTTTCTTTTCCATTAATGACAGGGATTATAGAGTTGGGTGGGGTTGAGAGAGAAGTCTGTCTGCAGCATGGTCCTTGACACATTGGAGAATTGGTCTGAATTCAGCAAGGTGAAATTCAATAAAGACAAGTGCAAAGTACTTCATTTAGGAAAGAAAATTCAAGCACACAAATAAAAAATGGGAAATAACTGGCTAGGCAGTAATAGTGCTGAAAAGGATCTGGGAGTTATAATGGATCAGAAATTGAATATGAGTCAGCAATGCGTTGCAGCTGCAAAAAAAGGCTAATAACATTCTGGGGTGTATTTACAGGAGTGTCATATGGAAGACACAGGAAATAATTGTCCTGCTCTAGTTGGCACTGGTGAGGTTGCAGCTGGAGTACTGTGTTTAATTCTAAAGTGTGCCATGCCACACTTTAGGAAAAGATGTGGACAAACTGGAGAGAGTTCATATAAGAGCAACAAAAATGATAAAAGGTTTAGAAAACCTGACCTATATGAAAAGACATATATTAAAAAAACAGGGCATGTTTAGCCTTAAGAAAAGAAGACTGAGTAGGGACTTAATAACTGTCTTCAAATATCTGAAGGGCTGTTATAAAGAGGATGGTGATCAATTGTTCTGTATGTCCACTGAAGGTAGAACAAGAAGGCGATTTAGGTTAGGTATTAGGAAAAACATTCTAACACTAAGGGTAGTTAAGATCCGGAATAGGCTTCCGTGTGAGATTGTGGAATCCCCATCTCTGCGGGGTTTTACGATCAGGATGGACCAACGCCTGTCAGAGGTGGTCTAGGTTGACTTGGTCCTACCTCAGCACAGGGGGATGGACTTGATGACTTCTCATGGTCCCTTTCAGCCCAACATTTCTATGGTTCTGTGGTTAGAACATTGATCTCACCAAGATTGGTCCATCCATAAATAATGGCAGGCACAAAACAGGAGACTAAGACTTTAAAAATGTGGTCAATATAGGACTGTCCTTGTCAAGAGTCTTCTCCTTGACTTCAGTGTTGTATACATCAGCTCTTATTTCTTCACCATTTCCAGATTGTTGATCCCCCACTGAACTGCTTCCAATAGAAGTTTGTCAGTCAGAGGAAAGAAAGCGTGCCTCTTCTCCTGAATGTACTTTAGCTTGTTTACAGACTGTTCAGGGGACTAGCTGAGGTTTCTTGATCCTCAAGCTATGATTTTTCCACTATGGGCCATATTCCCAGCTACTACAAATTGTCATTGTTCCATCAACTTTGAGCTGCAATAGTTTATACAAGTTGAGGATCTGTCCCTGTGCCTTTTCAGTCTGTTTGCTGTGGCTGTATCGATGATTTTTTTTGACATTTCAGTAGGGTGCCGGATGCAGTCTGAGGTCAATGTTTGCAGGGATGGAAGAAAAAGGTGATATTAAGTAGATGGTATTCTGGCAGGGGTACATAGTTAATATGTGAGGTTGCTGATTTGATAAGGAGATGTGACAATATATTCATTTTTTGTTTTGAGCAATATCAGCTAAAACAGATTTTTGCAAAATTTGATGTAAATCAAAAAATGTGTTCGTGAATGCTGGGTCTTTCTATGTAGTTTGAAGTAACACATTATAGGTTAAAACTTGTTGCAGCTTTTACAGTTTCACTGGTGCCATTTTTGCCAGTCAAAATAGCTCTATGTACTGATGAAGACAGACTTGGGAATTCCTTAGGAAGAAGAAAACATTTATTATCCAGGAAAATCAGCCGTTTCCACATGAGCAAATGCAAATAAGACAAAGTAAAGTAGAAAGTATATTAAAGCAAACAGATTTAGCAGATTATATGGGCTAGTTAAACAAGACCCAGTTATGTCTAGTCTGACTTGGCTCCAATCCTCAGGTTCATTAAGGAGCTCATGGGAACTCCAAATTGAAAAGAAAGGCCAAGTAAGATTTCAGTGTCTTGTCTAATGACCATTAAAATGACTATTCCTTTTCTGATATAGCTCTTTTTATGGAAAACATAGGGTAGATACTCAGCTGCTGTAAATTGGCATATCTCCTTTGAATTCTTTTGACTCAGTTTACTCCAGGGGAGCATCTGACCCATCGCTTTATATTTGGCAGCGCTCTTGGGTTTCTCCTGTGTCAGAGATGCTTTTGATCAGATAACTGCCCTTTTTGTTTGTATTCAAATGGGGGTAGCTGGATCTCTAGTGGCTAGATGACCCTCTCCCCTTCTCCAGCCTATATTTGATCTCTGGGGAATGTAGCTGACTAACCAAGCTTGCTACAAGTGAAGTCATGGGTAATTCTTTGATTTTCAATATTTTTCTCACTCTGCATTCTGCTGATACACTGCATATTGTGTCAGTAAAATGAAAGAAAGAGGCTTGAGAGGACGCAGTGCAGCTGAGAAGTGAAGGTAGAAAAGTAGCTTTAAACCATCTGATCTTGGGCTGATCTGCTCTAAGACAGTCCCTCTGGCACAATGTAGAACAGCCTCATGGCTGCTCTGATTTGTACCAGCTGTCAAGGACCATGAGGGAGCATTCCAACTACTGCAAATCTCCAGAACATTGGGAGTCTTTGGCCAAGTTCTCTTTCCCCCAATCAGGCCCCCTGTACCAGCTCCACTTAGAAGTTGCTACTGTGGCATTACACCCTATATGTAGGGGTAGATACTTTAGGGGTAAAGTAAGCAGCTTCAGTTCACACTTTGTGTCTAAGGAGTGGTGCAAACCTTCCCTTGCACAGCCCAAGATCTACCCCATAATCCATTTTACAGCAACTTTTAGTAAGTGGGATTACAAAACACACTTTAACTAACCTGTTCTTTATTATGACCCCTATTGAATTACAAAATCTCATTTGATCCATGTCCACTCTTAGAACAAAACAGACCGTAATCAATACTTCAGATGCTTCAAACTCAGATGATCTATGGTTCCTGTTTAGAAAACATGAGTCAGTAGTGAAGAAATCAAATTAAATTGTTCATCTGTTTAGTTTCCTTATAATGGCATCTGAACAATTTAGTCTTAAAAACTTCCATAACGCATAGAAAGTTGTTTTTACCCCCCAGTGCAATTATGATTAGAGATGATGGATTGCCAAAGAGTCATGGAATGTGACTCTTCTGCATCATTTTCAGAGACTGGAGAGGAGCTGGGAAGCCACTAAACTACCCAACTGAGTGCAGCGCATTAATATCCAGCCCATTAAAGCTAGGGAAGGACAAACCTGCTTGGATACAACAAGAAATGATCCAAATCTTTTCCTCAAACTCATCTTTTTCTTTTTTCTGATCTTTGAAAATAATGTAGCTCACCCCCCCGCTCTCCTTTTATTTTCTGCACTTCTGCACTTTCCTCTCAGACTCACCCACTCTGTTATTTTCACAATCCTACCATCTCCCATATCTTAACACTCCGACCTTATTTATCAGCCATTCAGAATTCTCACTCCGGGACAGGAATTATTCTGACAGGCAAGTGAAATATCATTTGTTTTTTTCATTATAATCCATCATATGGCTGAGTGGATGTTGGTCTGGATTCTTTGCTTTGCCAAGTTTTTACTCAGTGAACCAGGGAAAGGGAGGGGGGCAAAGAGATCTAAACAATTACAGATCTCTAATTCGCTGCCCAGGCCTCAGCCCTGGAGCAGGTTAGCGGAAGCTGGGGATTGCTATAACCTACACCAGCAGGCAAGGATCACCAAGGGGCCATCGGCCCGCTGAGCATAAGCAGAACATGGCACATTCCAGCCCCTCCTCTTCCCCATTCCTGACATGCCCATGGTGCTGGGGATGGGGGTTCACTGTGAACTCCCCCATGTCAGAACAATCCCCAGTCAGAGGATGTGGCCAGTCTGTGAGCCTTTTGCATCACCTGAGCAGTGGCAAAGAAGTAGAAAAGGGCAGAAGATCCCTTTCTGCTTGGATGGACCATTTCATGGCAGTGTTCTGAGACTGTGTAAGTGATCTTCCTAGTGGTCCCCTCCCATCCAGGTCTGTGCTCAATCAGTATGCTCAGATGTACCTGTTTTTGGGTGTCCAACTTGGTGACACACAGGGATGCAATTTTGCTTGGATCGACCCCGACTTCTGTCTAAAGCTGAGCCCCCAAAGTGAATGGAAATGTTTGCCATTTTTGACTTAAATTTTTATTCACAACAGGCTATATAATGCCTCCTAGACACTGCCTGCAGTGCAGGGCAGTATGGACACTCCCAGGCCAGAAAGAGCTCTAGGAGTGAGGAATGCAGTTTTGTGGCTGGAGATTGCAAGCGCTGCAATCCTTAGGGTTTTGTTGTGCTTTTGTGAAGGGTGGGGCGTAGCTCTACAGACTACAGGAAGAACAGAGCCCTGCACACCCGAGTGACAGGCATGGTGGCACAGGAGCAGCGGCTGCTGTGGGATTTTAGAATCAAGCTTTGGTGGTTTATTTCAAGACATTTAGAAATGAGTCTGAGATGCACCAGATTCCACTTTCTATAGTTTGTGGCTGGAATAAAAGCATTTCTGTCCAGATCGTTTAGCTATATACTGTTTAAAGCTTTTTGCTCCACGTTTTGATGAGTCCTTGGGAGCAGTATACAGGGACATCTGTGATATTTGGCTGATCTTGAAGTTCTTTCCCTCCCCAGATGATTTGCACTTTGTTCTGAAGTATCTTATGTTGTGCAAACGTTAATGGCGGTGCCCTTGAGAATGGAGTTAAAAACACTTCTCTTTTTCTTTAAAGCAAAGTGACTGTTTCCCTTCCCCTCCTCCCATTCTGCAGCAGGAGAAATGGATTTTAACTCAAATATTGCATAAGGCTTTTAAGGTAGATTCACTGGGAGTGAAGTTTATGTAAGGCTGCCTGTTTTGGTGCAAGGCATAGAATATGATAAATTGAACCCCAAACCTGCAACATGTGAGTCTATATAAATTATTCTGCTCTATGGCGGTTGTGAAAGATACTTGACTTTGCTAGATGATCATTTGTTTAGCTTAACTAGCTAGCCAGAAAGATAACCCAGATAATGCTGAAAATATGGTCATATTCACCAGCGGTCTCTCTAATGACTTATAAGTCAATTCTGTGTATCAGCCAGACAAATCCGAGTAGCTGGACCAACCTATCATGCAATTACATTGGCAAGGTAGTATATATCTAGTGGCTGTATTTTCACCATCCTTTATTGATTAGGCAACTTCATTGTACGTGAGATGAGATTATTCTTCTATGTTGAAAAATTCATAAACCAAACAATGGACATGTTAGGCATTGTTTAGTGAATTAAACTTGGTGCAATTCATCATCTCTGAGTTTTGTGTATACCAATTCATCAAAACTCCAGTCTTGTCAGTTACAATCTTAATTAAATAATTATTTCCACATCCAGTCCCTTTGAAGGGGTTGGCAAGGTAAATTTATAGTCCGTCAAAGCTAACACAATAGTGAATCTGGCATGATCACAATACAAATGTAACCACAGCTGAGTGACTTATTTCCTTTTTTTTTATGAGAGGAGAATTTACATATGCCCTATTTTATTTTTACCACCTACAAGATCCTGTTTTAGAACTGAATTATATCCTGCCATTCCATGTAAATAATGTGGTTTTTCTCCATATGTTTCTTTGAATCCTATAAATCTTTGTTCATGAGAATAGTCCTTCCTGTTATGAGTAATTCCACTGGTTTCACTGGGACTACCTGCATGAGCAGTGACTACTTACAGGAGTATAAGTGTTTGTGGGGTCAGTCTCTATGGAAATGGTAGGGCTAGCAGATTACCACAGTTGGCAAGCTAGTAGGTGATAATATAGCACCTTTCTGCCAAAGAACCCAAGCTAACTTGCAAATAGGGCTGGCTGGAAAACAACAATTCTGTTTAGCAAAACATTTAGTGATTCAAAATCTGTTTTTCATTCCGATGCGGAATGAGAGAGAAAGAGGCAGGAAGAGATTTTGACTCTCTTACTATGTAACTCAGTGTTCAGGCCATTCACTTGGGATGTGTGAGATTGATTTGAAGCAGGGACTTGAAACAACAAAAAAGCATGCTCAGCAGTTAAGGGCTGTCAACAAAATTGCATTTTTCATCAGATTGGAGGTTTGTTTGGTCCAAAATATTTTTACGAGCTCTTACAAATATTAAAGTTGAGATTTTCAAAGGGAGTTGGGCACTTAAATTAGTCTCCCAAAACTTTTATGGGGATAGATAATTATTAATAGACACATTTTATAAGGGGGCAAAGTGAGGCATGTGTGAGTAACATGGTAGGACTGGGAGCAACACCCCCAAAGTCTTCACTATCCTGCTCTAAAAACCAGACAATATATCTTCAGTGTAAATAGATGCCATAAACAATTTCAGTGTGGAATATTATTGTTCCAGGCTTCTTTAGATTTTGCAAGGCTGCTTTGCGGATTTCTCCATGTCCATCAAATCTGTTCCTGGCAATGATTTTTGTGCTTGTATATGTGTGTAATAATTAACTCATTCAGCAGAGATTAGCCATCCCTTATTCGCTAACTGATGGGGTTGCTACTTTTTGCCCCTTAAAGACAAAACAGGGACAGAGCAGAATTTCTCTTGTTCCTCCGTGATGCTCCCTGACCCTTTACGTTGGCTGCTAATCACAGGTGTCCTGACTTATTTCAGGAAACATAGTATCACCAGCCTAATGCAGTCTGTGCCTAGAAGTGACTGTTGATCACAGCCACACAGCTCATGTTTCTCTGCATCATTTCTGCTATTATCAGTGCCCCTGTGTTTAGGGGAGGAAAATGAGATATTTTGCATTCATTGCGTAAGCACTGCAGCCTGCATGATGACACCGATTGAATCAGAACTGTCTCCATCAAATTGCAGGTGACAATCTCATTAACTCAGCAGCTTCTGAGTTTTAGTCATGTCATCCCATAGTTATGTCACAGATGAAGCCATTTTGTAAACACTTTTTCAGCCTGCCTAGATGCTCGTATGTCAGCTAACACAGATGTCTAACAAGTTATTTCCCTGTTAAAACAGATGATGATGCACTTCAGCCATGATGAAGGAATGGTCTATGCAGGTGAGTTATTGTGGGGCTACAAACGGATACAGGATGTGTTAATATCACAGGGAATTATAGAAGTTATTTCTAGAAAAAGTGCACAGCTAAAACCCTTTGCATTTATAATTCAAATCAATTTCTGTGAAACTTGGGGGTTTTGCTTTGTGTGAGGTTCAACAAGCCTTGACCTAAAATCATGTAAAAACTGAAAGCCAAACTAATCTCAAATGGTCAATCTTTGCATATGTTTTTAAAAAGCCACATATATTGTTTGGTGGGGCATTTAACATGAAACTAATTTCTTTCTATACTGTTCACTGTACATTTAAATTCTTAAGAACTCTGCCTGTCTGCAGAAAGAGCAAAGATTTTGCTCTCTGAACTGCTGCAGACTCTGACAGAGGAGATGTACACAATGTGCTCTCTCCAGGAGAATTTACTTATTGGTCATTCTTGTTGATTTCCCTTAATCTGCAAAAAGTCATATTTTGGACTTAAAATATATTTTTTCTTCTTAATGTATGGTATTTTGACAAGCTGCAGCTAGTAGCTGCCAATCTTTCCCTGTTATCTCCTGGAAGTGGAATTCAGCCGAGGTTCACGGAAAAGGACCAAGTTTCAAGTTCACAATGAAACCCCTAAGAAGGCTAAATTCCCAATTAGGTTTTGTTTTGAGAGGCTGACTCTAATATTTGTTATGAGAATTCTGCTAATAATTATAATACTGCTACTTTAGAGTTCTATCCATCTTCCATCTAAGAATCTCAACATGTACATAGTAGCAGAATGGCTATACTGTGTCAGGCCAATGATTCATCTAGTCCAATATTCCCTCTTCTGATAGTGGCCAGAATCAATCAGACAATCATTAATGACTCAACCTACTCCTATGAGGTAGATCAATATTATCTCCATTTTACAGATCGAGAACCTGAGTCACAGAGAAGTGAATGACCTAATTTTCAAAGGTGCTGAGCACCCATGACTCCTGCTTACATCAGTGGGAGTTGGAGCTGCTCCTCACCTATAAAAATCAGGTTTGATGTGAGTCTCCTAGTCATAAGTCACTGCTTGGTCAGTAACTAGAATCATTGTTTTTGCATTAGCAAGTATATCTCTCAGTCTCTCGTAGCTCAAATGTACACCATGAAAGGCATTAAGAAAATGTAAGGGCAGGCAATGAAAAAAAGTTTGGGATGAATTCTTCAGCAAAAGCAAATTTTCTGTAACCTTGCTTTTATGATTCCACACTCCTGAGGTAAACTGATAACTATAAAAATGAGGGATAAATGATGGCCGATTAGCAGCTGAATTAGCTGAGGGCCAAGCGTGGGGACTTGATTAAAAATAAATCATTGCTATCATTTTAATGGTACTTGCTGTAACTCTCCACTGCCTCAGCTCTGTTGTATGCAGTCTTTTATAATGAACACACTCTCTTGCAGCTTATTTAAGAAAACAAGCAACTTGTACTGTTTATTTAGCATTAATAAAAAAAAAAGAATCAATGAGGGAACATCCTTTATGAAAAGAGACAATTGAAAGGTGTTATTACTCTGTTTAATTTCTACTTCTGGTTTATTTTGTTTTTCTTACATGCAGCAGCAAAATGAAAACACAGAATATGCTGTTCTGTAAGGCGGGTTTGTAACAGTACCATCCAATATAGGTAAGGAGCAGCACGTAGCCACAATGCCACAAGAGCAGGGCAGGGACTAGACTGACTCTGAGAGTCACAACCTGGTTTCAGTTTCTCCCTGGGAGTGGGAAGTAATTTGCACCAAACCTTTTGAAGCTAAGGGTCCACCCCTGCCCACCCAGTCCCCACCCATTGGCATGGGAGTGGGATTAGTGGGGTGTCTGGAAAACAAGAATTCAGTTTTACACAAAATTTTGAGGTGTTCACATTTGTTTTCATTCCACATTGGAACAAAAATGAGACCTTTTGTGTGGGGGAAAAAAGGAGAACAAGACTAAGACCCACCTCAGAATAGTCAATAGAGCAGTGGTCAGGGCACTCACCAGGGATGTGAGAAACCTGGGCTTAAGCTCTGCTCTGCCTGGCTCTGGTCAGTCTCTTGCTCACTTTGATTTTGATCAGAAATTCCATCCTGGACCTGAGAAGCCTCCCAATGAAATGTTAATCAAAACTGGTGCATCATTTCTGCAGAAAGTTTTAGTTTAGAGTATTCGACATTTTCTGTCTCTCCCCCCAAAAAAATCATTGAAAAATTCCCAACAAAGTCTAGGGATTAGTTGCCCAGTAACTGCTATTTTAGCACTGAGCAGGCCCTGGAAATATGGGAGAGTAAAGCACACAGCTAGTCTAATGATTGAGACCAAAGGGAAGTGCTATTGGTGGTATCCCTGATCCACAATTTGATACCCATGCACACTTTGTGTGAGCTTCATTTAACACAAATATAAGAAACAAGACACCCCCTTTAGGACTGTCAGACTCCTCACTATGAGTTAAGCATGTGCCTGTTACACATGGACCAAGCTAGTAAACCCGTACTCACATGAGAGTCCCAGTAAAGATGATGTCCACTCCTGTCAAGGAGCAAGAACGTTGGCTGCAAGGTGGGGGAATCTTCACACAGCCGAACTCCTTTGCTGGTTGACAGCTCCTTTTCAGTGTCATCTCTTGGAATGGGAGGGGAGACACCCAGAGTGTTGCTGACTTCCTCAGCTGGAAACACTTGTTTGCTCCACAGGGACCATCTCCTTCCCAGTGCAATCCCACTGCCATCCATAGAAGTGGGGGCAGAGTCACTGACAGTTTCAAGGCTCAGTGGCTACAGAATGTCTCTAATGGCACTGCATAGTGGTGACTGTCTCCTGGGATTTGAGCGTTGGTCTATTGGATGCAGAGCCTGAGCCATGTGGCTGTTGCTGAGCTCACACTTCTACGATTTTAAAAAACAAACCAACCTGTAACAGATCTAAAAGGCTACTGCTATATTTCTGGTTTTATTTGCACATCACGAAGCAGCTGTTTCTCCCAAATTCTGTATTTGCCTAGAGCAGACCAGCTCCTCAGACCCTTTATAGCAAGACGTGGCAGGATTAGATACCAGAGTGATCCTTTATTTGCATATTGAGCCAAGTGAAAGTGGAAATAATTCTGTGTGCAGTTAAATATTTCCAAGTTGTTTTACACCTAGTTCAAAACAAAAATTGAGTTTATCACCATGAATTCAGGTTGCAGAAATCTCAGAAAAGATGCCCATGTAAAATGGAAAAAACTTATCACAAAGGCTGCATATTTCTCCTTCTTCAAGACAAACAAGCATTCTAATTCTTCTATGTCCCTTGCTGCATATCTTTTAAAATTCCAGATAATGCGCTTGTTGTTTTCCTACATGCCATTAAACATTTCATTAGCACTTTTTGTTTGCTTGTTTGTTTTGTGGCTGTGAGATTTGTTTTGCAAGTATCTGACTCTTCATCTCATACTTGCTGTCTCTTATTTTCCCATCAAGCCCACTCTAACTCTCTGTCTCAAAGACGCTTCCAAGTGGCGGGTTTTGGCTGAATCCAAGCACTTTCCCAGCTCCGACTACCCTCTGTCAGTTTCAGTGATCATTGTACACATATAACTAGGCTTGGAAGGATTAGCTTTTTATTGGTAAATGTTGATTTCACCGTACACATACAAACTGCCGGAAAAATATTCCCATTGATAATAGTCAAAATTTACAAAGTAGGAAAAATGCTTCTTGAGCACGTATTAGAATTTGATTCAAGGATATTTGTTTTGTATATTTTGGCATATGATGTTGACAATTTTTGTTTTAACAGTTAACTTTTTAATCTCAATGCCTGCTGCCATCAAATAATTATTGTTTGATCCTCCCCATTATCTGACCTCCCATGATTTCTGACAGCTGTGAAAATTTAATTAAATAAAAGATAAAAATGCTTAAAAATAAACATCATCTATTGAAATGATAAAAAAATAAAGATTGAATTCTGTCAAGCCTATCTATCACACATCCTGTAAGGTGCTCGCCACCCTCAGCTCCCATAGAAAATAATGGGGCTTGTGAATGTTCAGCCTCTTGCAGGTTTGAGCCCACAACAGTATTTCACTTTTTTTTTTACTGAAAACGGTCCCAGCATTCCTGACCTTTGGGGAAATTCAGATCTAGATCCAGATTTGTGTGTGATGCACTATAACAGGAATGAATCAAACCTCAGGTCAAGCACCTGAATGTCAGGAGAGTTTGATGTCAGTCCATATCTTACCCTTATGGTTCCAGCCTCTCTCTCTTTCTGGCTGTTGCAAACTACTTGCTTTGACTGTTCATTATCCATGAAGAATGATCGGTCACTAAAGTTGCATGGTAATTTTCCAGTTCTCTGACTAGGAGACTGGAATTTTTACAGACAGGAAGAAGGAAATCAAAGTTTGAAGATGGTGACAAAGGAACGTCAAATCCAAACACATATAGAGGAGCGGTCACAAGATTTTCCCATGATGTGAACACTCTTGTTAAAAAAACCCCACACTCATTCAAATGCTGGTGAAAAAAATCAATTATTTGGATGTTCTGACTACTGGGGAAGTGAAACTGTAGGTTTTATTCAAATGATTTTTTGCCAGTACCTCTTGTGACATCTTCAGTTTTGTCTTGAGGACACTTGAAAGGGCTACCTTTTGAAAAAGGATCCATTTAGCACTTTTGAACATCACCAAGCAGGTAGTTAGAGGCTCTAGTGCTCAGACTTGTGTTCTCAGGCCATTTTTGAGGGGAGGTACCCGACATAAGAACCAAAAGAAAGGTGTGGCCTCTTTAGCTGTTTAAAAATTTACTCATTAATTTCTCTGCTCCGTTAGCCTTCTAGAAAATATCATTATGTAACAGCAGAATGTTTCTTTAAGCAGTGCTTTTGTTACACCCTGCATCTACTGCTGAGGAGAGCTGCATGATTTTTAGCATCTTTATTATATTTTGTCTGTTTATTTTTGGTAGGTTCACTTTCCGTTGTGAGTCTACCAAGCCCTGATCTTGTGGAAAGGACAGCAAGCTCATGAGCTGAAGCTTGCAAGCTTTGATGGTCTTATTTGCCCAAATTTGCAGCTCTGTGAAACAGTTGACTGCAGTGCTACATGTCATATGTGCAGCTGTTATGATCCATTTCAGTGCCTATGGGGATCTCAACAAGCTTTTTGAAAAGATTAATGACTTAGCTGTGTTTTTTATGATAGCATTTCTAAAGAAAAGCATGCATACCTAATAAGGTTATTTCTACAAGCTGAGATTTGAATTGCTCACTATAAAAGACAAATAGATAGACTTTGACGGCAAAGCGTATAAGGGGTTGGTTCCCATTTTTTGCCTTCTGTAGCTCAATTTTGCATGAGAAAAGAAAATTAAATGAGACCCAATTCAAGGGTGAAGCAACAGAAAAGCATGAATGGAAAGAATATTCTACTCTAGAATTTTTGACATATGTTGCATAAATATTTTATTGGAATATTATATATTATATTATATTTTATATTATATATAATCTTATATTTGGAATGAGTATTAACATGACAATAAAGAGTGGTAATTTAAGACAACCTTCGCATTTTTATATGATTCCTTCAAAATCTCATCTGAATGGAGTAAATAGACTCATTCAAACAGTAAATTGTTTGTCTCTCTCATGATATGACTACTAGTTAACACATAAGGGTAATGTGTGATGTTCTGCAACAACATTAAGTATGTTGTGGTGCAAGTAGTCAAGCAAAGTTTTTAAACCATCAAACACTTGCGTTGTGCTCCTTGGTAAACATAACTCCAATATCTGTCAAATAAGCAATGATCAGCTGACACACAATAACTAAGCTTGAGCTAAATGTGCTTGACATCTGCTCGGATTCCAAAATGTTACTCTGTGTGGCTCACTGTCAGTTCTTTATGCGCCACATAATTATGTAACAGTTGATTGGATGCATAGATAGGAAAGTCCTCTGTGATTTCTTTCCTTTAAAAATTTTTTTTTTCAACTTTAGACTTCGGGCAATTGTATCATTTGGGCAGTTTAATTTGTAGCTTCCGGCATTTTTTCCCCCTGAACAAATAATTCAGATTTAACCCTGCAGGATCAATTGACAAATCTGAAACCATAAAAAATCCTAAATTAGAACACTGGAAACTGACTGTAAAGAAAGCTTGAAAGCAGAAATTCTATTTTCAAAGGTAGTGCCATGTAGTGGCTAGTGATCGGACAATCATTTCAGAGTCCACGGTCACCCAAAAGAGTTCAGAGCGGGGGTGCTGGAACAATTTTTATAGTGGGGCTGCTGCTGGTGGAAAGAATGTATTTGGTGTTATTACTGTTTCAAGCTAGGGGGTGCAGCAGCTCCCCTAGTTCCAGCCCCCCTGTCTCAGAGCTAGATATGCTAATGCAGATCTCTGTTCTCTTAGACTAATGTGAGTTGGAAAGAACATCAGCACTGCAGATACACTAGGGAAAAAAATTAGTCTCTCCTAGTGATATCTGTTACAGATCAGAACAAACAAATAGCTTTGCGACAGCTGTTTGCACCAGACGGCCAATTTTACTTTGTCTCACAACCATTTTTGTCACCTTATTCTGGCTGTCTACAATATGAAACGAAGGAGTGATAGTATTACTGGAAGAGTCTTTGGGTGAGCAGACTAGATATGCCTGGGATATATTTCAGAAGAAAGTTGTCTAGCTCTAATACTATATGTCTGTTGTGTGTAACACTGATAGAAACATTGGAGATTCATCAATGCAATGGTGGTGGTGGTGGTGTTGGGGAGGGAAAGAAATGGTTGCAGAGTAGCTGAGGATGATGCATACCACTTGTCGCACATGCTGTCCAAATCCTAGCAGAGACAACCTGACAGATGATAAACACATTAGCTGCAATCCACAGATGTCTGCCTGGAGCAAGCAGCGCAGAGCTGTGGAATCCTGTTAACTTCTGGACCTACTCTATTCAAAGGACAGAAAACATCTGGAGTACAATGCTGTTTGCTAGGGGCATGCCTCTGCAAGGATCAGAGAGGTGTTTATGTGGAAAATAATGGCTGCAATGACAGTGAAAACATGGCACCAGACACTCAGCCCTTGCTGAATTGATTTAAGTCACTCCATGAATACCAGGAGGGACATGGGATACTGCTATGAGACAAAGAGAGCCATAGTCCTAGTGTTGAGTCTCTAGGCGACTCCCCTATATAATACAGTTGTCAATTGCTTTCTAGGTTGCTGGGTTTTATATCCTGAGCACTCATTGGCTGCTGGGGAACCTCCATGTGAATAGCTGACTGTGGTGTAACTCTGACCTAGTCGGGTATAGAATAGACCTCACTTTCTCTTTCTCCCATGTAAAAGAGTGAAGCCTTACAATGTAGAAGTCTCTCTTCCTGAGCCTTCCACCTGGTTGTGGGGGCCTGAGTTGCTCTTTGGAATTCCCTCTAACGAGCAAAGGACTGGCGATGAAGGACCAGTGTTTTCAATTGTTAATAAAGATCATTGGGTTTGTGTTACAATGTCATACGGAAACCAAACCTGTGAGTCCCAGGCTGACAGTCTGCAATGCAACACACACACAAAATTTGGTGTCCAGGTGCCTGGCCCTAAGAACCAAGGGGAGCACATGGGTTGACACAGCAAGATGAAGGTGTCCCAGATGCAGAAAACAGGAAATGGGAATTTCTTTGCTGTTCCAAAACTTTTATTGCTGAGCCAGGTGGATTTTGAACCCAAGCCAGCTAGTTTCTCTAGCCATTTGTAGTAAGATGCAGTTCTCCATGACCCTTGTCTTGGCCAATCCTGCCCACAAATCCTATGGACAGTTGAGGTCTGAGGGGCTTGGTGGCAAATCTGTCTCTGCTTATATGCAGAAAGGGCTTTGTAAGCTGCATTGTTGTAGCCAGATATTTATTTCAGTCTGTCGGTGTTCGCTCTCTATTCGCCAGGATACAGTGTGTTTTTGTAATGAGTAGCATAAACAACTCTTTCTTACAAGACCCTTCTATGTACTTCTTCACCTGATGCAGATGAAGTATAAGCAGGAATATGTGTGCATTGGATGCTGAGAGGAGGTTGAGCACCCTTTTGCTTGCTTCTACCTTTGCTTGCGCCCATTTGAAACTAGCCTAAATTTGTTGGCTTCAAAGGAGTTAATCCTGATTTTAAGCCAGCGTCAGTGAATCAGGCCCCCAAAAGACTTTACAAAACCAAATGCAGGGTTGATTTGGATCCATTTAACTAAAACCTGTCGAAGTTTGGAGAATTGAAAGAAAGGGTTCTGGTTTTGACCCTTCTGTACCAGAGCTGTATCGTTTATCTTTCTGAAATATGTTTCTTGTTTATTTTACAGATCATCTGAAAATATGCCTTCTGCTGCTGCTGCCTCTTAAAGGTTAGTTGCATGTTTCAACCACCCTTTGTGTTGCCATGGTGATAGGTGCAGTACAAAGGGAGGGACTACATTTGAGTCACATAAGTCTCTTTTCCTTTTGCAGGTGCACTTTGTGCCCGCAAAACGTGTGCCCATGAAATGAACTCTGGGCACCCTTCTGAGTGCTTGCCCCTCTGCCTGAAAGTCCACACACTCAGATCTGCACCCACAATTCATTCTGTGGGGAGCAAAACAAATGTGGGGGCAAATTTTGCAGGCACAAATTGCACATGCAAAAGATGCATACACAAGAAAATAGAAACCCCATCCCTCTCTCCTGCAGAACATAACTGGGTTGTGCTCTGATGAGGAGGAAGGGAAGGGAAGAATATACAGGCATAGGGTCATTCTCATGGGAAGCTGAACATTATTGTTGTAATAAGAGTGAAACAGTCATTTCTCCTGCTGCCTCCTTAATAGGTAGGGATGTCCTGTCTGTGCAGAGATCTTCCCAATCTGGATTCCTTCTTTGGCTCTGACTTCCCAACAGATCACCCAAAGAAGGACTATAGACCCCCGATCATGGTTATGGGCTCAGTAATTTCTTAACTTTACTATTCCTTTACTACTACTCCCCCCCGCCCACCCAGAAAAAACTGTCCTCCCCATATCCATTAGTACTTCATTCTAATGTTCACCCTCCTATAGGTTTCACAGGGCAATGGGATATAGACATTGATTGTATTTATCCTTACAGTTAATAAGACTTCTACAGGATAAGACTTCTTATCCCTTTAGTGATAAACATGCCTAACCATGCATTCCTCTTGTGCTGATACCGGGCAATATGACCACTCTCTTTCATGTGGTTTATTTATGGCTTGTGCAATTTTGGACACTTTTAATACCTCTTGTACTGTAAGTGGATTATCTGATTCCAACTCCTCCACTTCAAACATTCGCTCTTTCTTATTTAGGGTCATCTTCATATTTTTATATTAATCATTTTCAACGGTCATTTCCCACGCTGCTAGTTTTTGCAGACCTACTTCTAAATTCTCAGAGCATGATTCAACCCAGCATTATTCCAGTTTTACACTGGTGTAATTACATTGTTTTAACTGAAGTTATACCCCCACAAATTACTGGAGCAATGCACTGTTGAATCAGGCTGTGAAGTGTAATGCTCACAGTTCAAGTATAGGTAAATATTTCATTGTAATATTTATTATAAAAACTAGCTTTCTGTTTTGTACTAAAACCATCATTTTCAAAGTTGGATGGCTAAAGTTAGACACCTTAATCCATATTTAGGTACCTGGTCCCTGTTTAAGCAAAGTACTCAAGCACAGGCTTGCCTTTAAGTACTCTACCACTCAAAATTATTTAAAAATAGAACAACTAGGAAATTAATACACAAAAATATTGTTTTACAGCAGCTAGGGTTGCCACATGTACACTAAATGCCTGGCTCAAAACTGCAAAAGCAGGGAAAGAAAAATTAAGCTCCCTAATAGTATAAACCCTCTTCACCTCTACCCACAAGCACACATCTAACCATTACCACAACTATGGCACACCACAGTCTATTCCCTGCAACCTTAATTCTGTGCCACCCCGTACCAGATTATTTTTCACAACTCTTTCAATTGGGTGGAGAGGTGTAGTAGTTTAGTAGTTGTGTTGGTAGAGAAGCTTGGAGAAAGACTGTGTTTATAAGGGCAGTTAAAGAAGGTGCTGGAAGGGTGGCATCTCTGGGGAGGGCAGAGTTAATGTTGTGTGGTTGTGGTGGTGGGAAGGTGCATGCCTGTGAATGAAGGAGATGGAGGTTTGTAATGGTAAGTGGTTTAACTTTTCATGTCGTGTTTTTGTGAGTTTGTGTCAGTTATGTTATATGTGTAGCCACCCTAACATCTTCATCATATGGTTTTGGTTTGTTAATTAGTTATTCATGTCACGTCACTACAGAATAATGAGACTATGTTCCAAAGACTATGTAGTGTGCAGATGAAACAACTGGGGAGCTTCCACCGGTTACAGGATAAAACAATGGAAACTGGTTCAAAAACATGCAGGGAAATATTTCTGGTAACTAAATCAGTGCGAAAAGAATATCATCTGGGCTGCATGTGTGACATGGAAAAGAAATTAAAATGAAGCAGATTGGGAAAATACAGTTGTCAAGGTTCCTCCCCCACTCTGAACTCTAGGGTACAGATGTGGGGACCTGCATGAAAAACCCCCTAAGCTTATCTTTACCAGCTTAGGTTAAAACTTCCCCAAGGTACAAACTATTTTACCTTTTGTCCCTGGACTTTATTGCTGCCACCACCAAGCGTCTAACAAATATAACAGGGAAAGAGCCCGCTTGGAAACGTCTTTCCCCCCAGAACCTACACCCCCTTTCCTGAGGCTTGATAAAAATCCTTACCAATTTGCATAGGTCAACACAGACCCAAACCCTTGGAACTTAAGAACAATGAAAAAGCAATCAGGTTCTTAAAAGAAGAATTTTAATTGAAGAAAAAGTAAAAGAATCACCTCTGTAAAATCAGGATGGTAAATACCTTACAGGGTAGTCAGATTCAAAACATAGAGAATCCCTCTAGGCAAAACCTTAAGTTACAAAAAGACACAAAAACAGGAATATCCATTCCATTCAGCACAACTTATTTTATCAGTCATTTAAACAAAACAGAATTTAATGCATATCTAACTAAATTGCTTATTAACCCTTTACAGGAGTTCTGACCTGCATTCCTGCTCTGGTCCTGGCAAAAGCCACACACACAGACAGAGAGAACCCTTTGTTCCCCCCTCCCCCCCGCCTCCAGCTTTGAAAGTATCTTGTCTCTTCATTGGTCATTTTGGTCAGGTGCCAGCGAGGTTATCTTTAGCTTCTTAACCTTTTACAGGTGAAAGGGTTTTTTTTCCTCTGATCAGGAGGAATTTAAAGGTGGTTAGCCATCCCTTTATATTTATGACAACAGTCATTTGTACTGTCAACAGGAAATGGGTGTGAGAGAGAGAGATTAGCTCCATGATGTGTGAAAATCACAAAATGGAAAATTCGCTTGGAAGTTTTACATGAAGATTTGGTGATGTGGATTAAAGAGTGAATGGTTTTGTGATCAAGGCCCTGCACTGGAACTCACCACAGTTGGGTTCAGCTCCCAGCTTTGTCACAGTCTTCCTGTGTGACCGTGGGCAAGTCATATAAGTTGAAATCCTGTCCATATTGAAGTCAATGATAAAAGCTAGAAGTTTTGAAGTCTTTAGAAAGACTGGATGTCTTTCTCAAAGATCTGCTGTAGTGCTAATAGAAGTTATGGGCTTGATGCAGAAATTGTTGGGTGAGATTCTTTGGCTTGTGTTTTTCAGGAGGTCAGGCTAGATAATTGTGAGTAACGTGCGGGTGCTCAGTGGTAAATGTTGATCTGTATGTCAAAATATGTTTTCTGTATAGGATGTCTAAGATGATATGTTGGAACGTCAGGGGGAGTTGATGGTTTCAGCAGTTTCCCCCACAGTTACAAGACTAGTGGTTGAAAGACTGAACAGGTCTAACTGTCAAACAACAGAGCAGCTATCACAGGGGCATTCTCTTTAATGGCCTGGCTGGTTGACTCGGAGAAACCAGTCTCAATCAAAAGGAAGATTTCATACATTGCCCTATAACGAAAGCCATGGAACAACTGGGACTGGAGACACACAAGGAGGGTGGTATTTTTTAAAAAGGTAGTTTTTGTGAAAGGCAGGAACAGACTCAGAATTCCTCTCTACAAGGTGAACTGGGATTGTAGCTCACGAGAGCTTATGCTCAAATAAATTGGTTAGTCTCTAAGGTGCCACAAGTACTCCTTTTCTTTTTGCGAATACAGACTAACACGGCTGTTACTCTGAAACCTGGGATTAAACTGGGTTTCCAGAGCTCTTTGGTTTCTTAAAAGACTGTAAATTGAGTCTTGTTTTTTTCCTGTCACTCTAGAGGGAAGTCTGTCTACATGAATTGTAGTGAAATGTAAGACTGGATGAAACTAACTCTGCATGTAGTCTGTTTGTTGTTTAGAAATCACTTTCTCTGATGTTTTGTTCCATTTGCTAAGGAACAGAATTGTTTTCAGAAGTCTGTTGGCCATTTTGTCACTGGTCACAGGCTGCTAAAGGGAAGAAATGCAGGTGGTAAGTGGGACTTTCATGGTAATTAGCGGTTGGCATAGATGGGGTATTATACCCAGATGCCAGTCTACGAGTGGGAGAACTGTGAAATTCCACTCCAAGACATGTAAGGGCATGAGACCACAAGGGAGCACTCAGAGAGATCAGAAAGGGGTTCAGTCAACCGTGTAACTGTGCTGTGATCATAATGGTATCTTCTGCATGAATCTATGAGTCTATGAAAACTCCCAGTGGCTTCAATGGGGCTTAGATGTCACCCTTAATCTCTTTGTGCCTCAGTTATTACTTGTAAAACTGATATAATAATACTTTCTCTCCCTCGCCTTGCATCTGTCTTAACTACTTAGACAGAAGCTGTACAATATGTAGGCAAATTGCCTAACAACTGATCTTGTTTGAGCCCTTTAGGCATTACTATAATAATGATAATAAAAGGTGGAAAATTCCAAATATTTAAAAGTGAGAATTCAATTCATAACCCACTGTTAGCTACCTAGAGGGTCAGCTACCCAAACAAGCTTGAAAGTGAACATGTAAATCACTGTTATAATGTTTTAGAGCAATCTATCTGACACCAAGAGAGTATGGGAAAACAGCCAAGGAAACCAACAGCTAAGAGAAAACCTAGCTGTGCTTGGGGAGCAGCACTTCTTCATTAGGAAATCAGTCATCTCAGTTTTCCCCACTTTTTAATGGGATTATAAAATGAAAACGTGACCTGTTTTGTGACCTCTCTTCATCTCCTTTCTCTGAGTTACATTTGTAGATTAATAGCATAGAGGAGATTTGACTTATTTGAAATGTTAGCCTTGATAGTATGTTAATATAATACGTTTCCCCTTCTATTGATAATGCCCTTTTTGCTGTTTACTGGCTGTTCATTACAAATCCACAAACAAGGTATTTTAAGAACAGCAGCATCTCAAGCAATGAGAAGATACATTAACTTGTGGATGAGGGACTGTGATGGGGTGTTCATCCCATACCACTCCTGAAGGGGTTAAAATGGCTCAGAAGGGGCTACAGGAAGTGCTGCTCCTGGGGGTCATGTTGGCTGGATAAACGGTCCTAATGAAGCCCATTTGGGCAGGAAGAGGAGGGACTTTTATAAAGCCAGGGAAAAGAGAGCAGAAAGGGGTGCTCCAGGAGGAAACAGTTGGCCGCCATTCTCAGGATTGAGACAATGGAGAAGTCTAGGGAAAACAGTGCTAAGGGCGAGACCACATGGACCTTAGCTCCTGAAGATAAAATCCCTAGGCTGGAATGCATGTAGAGGGTGGGCCTGGGTTCCCCTGCCAGCTAAGGAGGAGTGGACTTTGAACACTGCCTGAGGCAGTTCTGTTAGAGGGACTTTGATATCCCAAGCCATGAAGAGGAAGCACTGCAGCTTGTGAAGTGTGAGGGAGGCCACTGAGTGAGAGATTGGGACCAGGGGGTTGAGAAACCACAAGAGGAGGCATCAAAGCAGTGGTGAGCTAATCCCTAGAAGAACCATGAGGAGGTGTCACAGCGGTGAGTGGAAAGAACATTGTCACAATTTGGGTGTGTATGGAGTGTGTGTGTGGGTATGGTTTTGGCATGGAATTTTTAAAAAGAGTGGCAACAAACAAAGAAACTCCATCAGGTTCAGCTGTTTGCTAGACTGCAGTAAAATGCTCTGTCCTGCACAATGTGTGCAGCCAGTCAGGCAGGAGTCCTTGCTTCATTGCTTGCAAAACTTTCCATCTCATTCCTTACCCCCAGTGAAATCAATGGGAGTTATCCTGAAAAAAGAAGAGCACAATCAATCAGACCCTTAAAAAAGTAGCTTAACTGGTAACTAAAGTGTAACTGCAAATATATTCTGAAACTACCCAATCATATTATCTGCATTTTCAGTTTAATTATGACTGTGATTGTTCCCCAATTCTCCTTATTGTAATAGGTTTAATTAACCTATCTGCTCATGTTCAATTAGATTAAAAATCATCTCAGCCTTGCATCTGAGTATTCTTGGACATGGGACGGGGATTTTCTTAGTGAGACTGCGTAATGTAATGCAATGTTCATTTCAGCATGGTGAAGAGGCTGGATTATCATTTGGGAAAGGCAAAAAAATCTCAGGGCCCGATTGTCATATGGTATGCTGATTTACAGCAGTGCAAAATGGAGACAATACCACCCTTTTAATTTGTTGACATTTAATACCCACTTTGCACAAGTATAAATGACTGCACAAGGTGTCAGCCAGTGGAGAATCAGGCCATCAGTCTGTCAGAAGGGGAGGAGCTGTTCATGAAGTTATTGAATCATCCAGTCAGGTATTCTCTCCGAAAGGTGTAAAGACATTTGTTATGAAGCAGCTATTTCCCCTTTTGTTTTTAAGTATAGGTAGGCAAAATTAACTGAAACGTCCTGGCTGTGTTGAGCTATTCTGGTAATGTAAAACCTCTTAAACCTATTTTAACTGGCTATTGAAGCTGGGTTTATGGCTGTTTTGCATTGCCAATGCAACACAAACTAGGCAGAATGTCCCAGTGAATTTTGCCTGTATATTTTCAAATCCTAATAATATCTTTATTGGTATTAAAACGAGATTCAAAACTATAACAAAAAATAACAAATACAACAATGGATAAGCAACAACCAAGCACTTTACAATAACTAATCCTGGACTGCTGCATCATTCCTCTCCGTTATTGTTGTTTATTTGTGTTACTGTAACACTTAGGAGCCTTAGTTATGCACCAGGACCCCACTGTGTTAAGCGCTGCACAAACACAGAACAAAAAAACAGTCCCCGTCCCAAAGAGCTTAACATCTAAGCATATGACAAGAGACAATAGTTGGAGACAGAGCAATGGTGGGTACAAGGAAACAATGAGACAATGTTGGTCACCATGACAGAAAGTGGTTGCAGTGCACCCAACCCCTTTTTACCTCAGCTCTTTTGGCCCTCTGGTGGTCTCTCTTCTAGTGACTTGGCCGTCCAGCCAGGTCACTTTAAAGTCTCTCCCCTTTCAGAGCATCAACGTTTTTGTTGGCACCATGGCAAAGGAAAGTTCTGAGGAGGGATTTGAGGAAGATAATGCCTTCCTCACAATCTCCTATGTTGTTTTCTCACGCTTTCAAGTTTTTGTTCGTAGGAGAGAGACATTTCTCCTACGTCACTGGAAATTTTTCACTTTGGTCTTTACTGTTACAGACTAGATGTTTGTTTGAAGTCGTTTCTAGCCAGTCAATCTGCTGCTCTTTTAAAAATAGAATGCAAAAGCTTAGCCACATTCTTAGGATCAACCTCTTTGGACAACCAAGGTAAATTGTAGTCCATATTTTAAAAGACTCTATAGCCCTATGGATCTACCCACCTCCCAAAAAAGCTAGGAGACACAGATAGTGTTCACTTAGTCTGAGATGCTTGATTCCATGCTATTTCTGTCTAAGGCATTTCTATGGCCCCATTACCACAGTATCTGAGTGTCTCACAATCTTTAATGTATTTGTTCTCACACCATCCCTATGTGGTAGGGAAGTGCTATTATCACCAGCTAGCAGATGGGAAAGTGAGACACAGAGAAGCCAAGTGTGTCCAAGATGACACAAGAAGTCCTTTTTGGAGCAGGAATATCAGATGTGGGTTAAAGTTCTCAAGGGTACATGGGTGCAGGTAAGCTTTCTGTCAAAGGGTGCACTCACCAAGGGGCATCCCTTCGTGGCTGGGTGTGGCATAGCAGCTCATTTATTGCCTAGCGCTCCCTTCCAACAACTGCGCTGGCTCTGTGATGGTCTCTGTTCTTGTGACTTGGCCCTCTGGCCAGGTCACTTCAAAATTTCTCCTCTTCCACGATGTCAAAGACCTGCCCGGACAGTGTCCCACAGAACACTGCTGCCTCAATCTGCTGCCTTCTTCCCCTCCAGGCTCAATTTCCATTCCACTCTGCTGGCAGAGCAGAGTCTCCAGGGCTTGTCCCTGGAGTCTCTCAGCCAAACTCAGAAGGAAAATGGAACCCAGAAAAGGCAGGTTTTGCCCCTTCCCTGGGCTTGACCTTCTAATCCATCCTGATCATCCCCAGCTCTATGTTTTTTTGCAGAAAGCTGACTCTCAGGGGTTACCGCCCTGGAATCTCACCCAGTCTGGATCTTCAACTCCAGTCTACTCGTAACGCCTTTTGCCTGTGGGTTGTCCCTCTCTCAGGCCCACTCCAGGACTTTCCTTCTCCTCTGCTACCCTCTTCTGCCAGGGCCAGGGTTTTAACTCCCTCCTGAAGCTCCACTGCTCTCAAAAGTGAGTGCAAATGCAGAAGTTAGTCCTAGGCCACTTGGAAGATGTGGCCACTTGTGTAGTAATATCCTTGTTGTTCTTGATAAAGAAATCAATAAAACATGAAAATTGACATTTAATTACACATTTTGCCTTTAGAAAATAAATTTAAAAATTTACAAGGCTGGAATCTCTATTTAAAACTATGGAAAAATATGAATAAAAATTAATTACAATCAAAACATGATGATGATAATAAAGGGAAAAGAAGTCCAGTGCCTAAAGGTAGCATTTGATTTAGTCATACACATTTACAGATTCTGCTGGGTTTATGGCTAAACAGTCTAATTAAATCCAAAGGATTATGCAGAATAATTAAACTGGCCATACCACTGTCCCTTATTATACAAAAATCACTGAGGCTAGCTATCCAGATTATAAATATATAACCTTGACACCCAACCAGTAGAAATTTGGGAGCTATATTGGAAGAGCCTATGTATAATGTATCCCTCCTCCAATATATTTTGGGATGTGTATGGTGATGACAGGAAGCTGAATAATGGAACTCAACCCATTTTCATCCCTTGATCCATCCCTGGCAGACTCTGATTGCAACTTCCCAGTTTCCAGGTTGATAATTCTCATTGGTAACTGGAACAGCAGCAGCATGTCAGCGGGGGGAGGGGTATTCAGGAAAGTAGGACTGGACTCCCTCTCTCCACCTCCGGCCAATGTCGGGGTATGGCAGTCCCAGGCTCTAGAAACAGCTTAACATGAGGAGCCTGATAGACCTGTTCCTGTGTCATAGTCCCACCCTCACCCCTAGTTGGGGCGGCATGCACCACCCACACAAAAGCTGTTTGTTGGGCTGGGGGTCCAGTGCATCTCTTTTTTTGGGCCAACAGGGGCTTCCCTCTGCCCTGGGCCACTGTAAAATCCTTCCTGAAGCTCCACTGATAATGATGAGGAAGTTATTTAGGAGCATTTATGTCATGATGTACTTAGAAACCAGACTGATCATTCGAGAAGTGAAGACTGTTCTTCAAGAGCTGATGAGAAGGGCTACCCATTACTGAAATCTTTTCGTAATCACACATTTCAGTTTTTCTGCTTTGAAATTTTAATCTCCGATCCAGTAAAGCACTTGAGCATAAGCTTACTTTTAAGCACGCAAGTGCCACTGGCTTCAGTGGGAACTTCTGTAAGCAGAGTCCGGATGAGCTCCACCCTGACATCTGGTGGTGAGGTGTGGCAAGTTGTGGAAAAGAACTTCAGGGGCTGATTTTATTTGCATAGGCACACCCACCCCGCCTAGAATGAGGCCATAGCTGCCCAAATGGTCACTTTGGCTGCTGTGGGATCCCCAGTGTCTCTGTTATTGGGGCAGGAAGAATAAATTGTTATTACCCTGATTATGGGAACTGTGCTTGGAACTGTACTTGGCCTTTTGTTATGATGGAGGGACTCACCATCAACTAAGTAGCACTCGCTAGGCAAGGGTCATGGGTTCCAAAACTCTGTGAATTGAGAGTGGCTGGGGACAAGTATTAATAGTTGGTGGCATGGGCCCCTTGGTGAGGGCCTTACATGCTAATTGCACTTCCTCCTCTCTCCACTGTGGAATATCAGAGCTGATTTTGATTTCATTAGGAGTCTAGTTACAGGCTGCTGAGCTCACTTTGGGCTAATGGTGCACCAGCACCGAGGCTCCCCTACTACCAGCTGAATTCACCAAAGAGCTGAACTGACTAAGAGCTGAAATCACTGAGCGTTGTGTTAAGTAGTGGGGGAGCCTGAAGATATATTGTGGAGCAGTTTGCGGGACGGCTGGAGTGCCTGGTGGACCGGCTGGTGGAGCAGTTTGTGGGACGGTGGGAGCTGCTTGTGGGATGCGGAGCTGGTGGAGCGGAGCGGAGCCCTATGGAGCTGTGGGGTGGTCAGCTTCAGATCATGTAAGGTGCCCCTTACCTCTCCCCTCCCCCCCCCGCCCCAATCTCCACCCAGGTTGGGAGGTAAAGCTCTGCAGATAAACTTTTGAACTCTGGGGCTGCCCTGACCAGGGTCAGAGACTTTTGGGTCATTGGACTTTTGGGACTTTGGGGTGATTTCAGGTTGCTGGACTCAAGAACCAAAGGGAAAGGACATGACCCAATTTGCTTGGGGTGGGTTTTTGCTCATGTGTTGTGTTATGAATCCTGTTGGTGGTGTTTCCCCAATATAATGCCACATTGTTTCTCTCTGTTATTAAAAGGCTTTTTGCCACACTCAGACTCTGTGTTTGCAAGAGGGGAAGTATTGCCTCTTGGAGGCGCCCAGCGGGGGTGGTATATTTTTGTCCCAGGTCACTGGGTGGGGGCTCGAGCCGGTTTTGCATTGTGTTATTGGAATGGAACCCCTAGATATTGAACCCGGCCCTTGTTGCTGCCAACTCTGACTGGCAGAAGGGTTACACTTCTAATGCGCTTTCCTTAAATGCTTTGCTGAATTGGGGCCTAATATTTTTTGTGATTTTTTTCTGTTTGCTGATTTCCTTTATTTTGTGTTTAAAGTCTTTGATTAAAATGGTAAGCCCCAAATTGCTATGCTTCTGTACGTTCTTAATTAAATAATAGCATTTTTTGGCCAAATTTTAAAAAACGGAAAATATTCCTCAGAGGAGTATGGCTCTGTGTTTTAAGGAACATAAGGCTGCTGGTGGAAATCACTATAATATCCTTTGCAGTTTTTAGATCTTGAGAAACTGAAAACACATGGCCTGATCCCACAAGCATTACTTTACAAACACTCCCTTAATGTTACAGAAGTGCCTACACCTCTCAGCTGAAATTTGTGTTAGGCCATGTATGTCCACATGGGGAGAGACACTCCTTGCCTCAAGGATCTCACAGTCCAAATCAAAAAGATGGAAAAGAAAAGCTCAAAGAGATTGCAATGACTTGCCCAAAATAACAGAGAAGGTCAGTGGCAGATGTGGAAATACCCCCCTGGTCTTCTAAGGGTATATCTTCATTGCACAGTTAACCTGGGTGATTGGCACTCAGATCTGAGCATCCAGGTTAGAATCATAGAATCATAGAATATCAGGGTTGGAAGGGACCCCAGAAGGTCATCTAGTCCAACCCCCTGCTCGAAGCAGGACCAATTCCCAGTTAAATCATCCCAGCCAGGGCTTTGTCAAGCCTGACCTTAAAAACCTCTAAGGAAGGAGATTCTACCACCTCCCTAGGTAACGCATTCCAGTGTTTCCCCACCCTCATAGTGAAAAAGTTTTTCCTAATATCCAATCTAAACCTCCCCCACTGCAACTTGAGACCATTACTCCTCGTTCTGTCATCTGCTACCATTGAGAACAGTCTAGAGCCATCCTCTTTGGAACCCCCTTTCAGGTAGTTGAAAGCAGCTATCAAATCCCCCCTCATTCTTCTCTTCTGCAGACTAAACAATCCCAGTTCCCTCATCCTCTCCTCATAAGTCATGTGTTCTAGACCCCTAATCATTTTTGTTGCCCTTCGCTGGACTCTCTCCAATTTATCCACATCCTTCTTGTAGTGTGGGGCCCAAAACTGGACACAGTACTCCAGATGAGGCCTCACCAGTGTCGAATAGAGGGGAAAGATCACGTCCCTCGATCTGCTCGCTATGCACCTACTTATACATCCCAAAATGTCCTATCCCAGGTTGTCCTATCCCAGGTGCAAGCATTCCTATAGCAAAGCCCTACCTGCACTATTGTGTTACCAGTGTCACAGAGTCATCTGGAGGCAAGACCAAGTAACCCTAGACCATCCCTGATAGATGTATATCCAACTGGTTCTTAAAAACCTCCATTGACAAGGGTTCCACAACTTCCCTTGGAAGCCGATTCCAGAGTTTAACCATCGTTACAGTTAGAAAGGTTTTTTCTGATATCTAACCTAAATCTCCCTTGCTGCATATTTAGCCCATTACTTATTGCCTACCTTCAGTGGACACAGAGAACAATTGATCACAGTCCTCTCGCCTGGGGGCACATCCTGTAGTTCTTTGTGCTGAGATGCTCTAGGATTCTTTCGCAGTCAGTTGTGTCAATTGTAGAGAACTCGTCTCTCCTTTGGGTGGGGGCGGGGGGAGGAGGATGTGAGAAGGGGACTGGAGAACTATAAGTACTTGAGTGATGTTTGTCTGCATCCTCACTGCAAAGTGGACAGGTTTCAGTTAAAGCAGAGCTTGGGTTCTAACTTGTGTCCCAGGCAGGTGAACTAAACACCAGGTTAAAGCACCCACAAGTCCTGGGCCAGAGGTTTTTTTGTGTGGATGGTGGTGGGGTTTGGACTAAAACCCAAGTAAGCACTCACATTAACTGTGCAGTGAACACATACCCCAAGTGTCTGGCCAGTGACCTATTTATGGGACCACACTGTTTATCTTAAGTAGTGCTCCTATGTACTCTTCCAAAATGATAGAAATCTTAAAGGGTCAGCAATGTACTTAATGTGTCTGTTTATTTGAACGGAACCTTTCCTTAAATATAAGGAGATGAGTGGGGAGCATCATATGGATGAGGAGAAAAAAATAACCCAAGATATTTGAAGGGCACCGTTTTCCCAGCTCCCCTTTGATGATTAAGACTTCCTTTCAACAGTGTCATAAAGAAATAATTTGATCAGCAAATGAATATTAAAAGTTATCCTAAGTTTAGCATACTTGAAATAAAATTAACCAAATGACTTTTAGGCAAGTGCATAAAAATTACTATTATTTATTCCCATGCCCTAGTAGAAAGTATGAGCTTTCATTTAGCAAGAGAAGGTTCATTTTAATCTGTATTATTGCTCATTAATGCAGCCATAGAGGACTCTGAGCTGTTTATCTGGCTTTGCTTGCACTTTCTTTTGCAATAAGGAACGTCAATGGTCCTTCTGTCAGTAACCTTTATCATATTGTCCTAAAGTTTCCTAAAAGTAAGTGTCAGCAAAACAGCAGAGTATAAATACCAATGAAGTCAGTCTCTCTTGTGAAACTGCCAGCCCTTCAAGGCTTTCACATGCTTCATGAATTAAATGTGATGTGTATTGAGTAACTATGACTTTAACAAAAGGCTACCGTTAAAGCATCACCATTTGTGCCATCCGTGTGAGAGGTCTGTCAGTGTTTGTTTCATTACTAAGCCCTACATTAAGGGAGGTTGTCATCATTTAGCCACAAAAATTGACTCCAGCCTGAGACATAGTGCATGAGCTTTCAGCCTTGATAGAAACCATTTTTTGCCATTGTAAAATCTGTTTGTATAATTTGAAGTAAAAACAAAACCCCTTTTGCTCTCCACAAAAGAGCCATCAATAATTAACTTAGGCTCTGATCCCACAAAACCGTACTCAGACAGATAATTGTGTTGACATCAGTGGGGCTACTTGTGTGAGGGATGCTACACCTGTGAGGAAATAGGACAGGGCCTTCATAGATGCATTTGGGGCTTGCTTAACTTCAGAATGAGAAGTGGGTGATGAAGCTGGCACTTAATTTAGATTAATACATTTCTTTTGCTATTCTGAGAAACAAAATATAAATAACTGCCTTGTTTCAGTTTAAGAGGCTATTCTGTGTACAGATTATGTACTTTTTTCTTAGGAAATTTTGGAGGGCTCTTTAACTACTGTAAATGGATTTACTGTGTATCAGAGGGACCCACATTAACTCAACAGACTGAGACCGCTTCATCCATTGACTGGGTGAGCTGTGAAATAAAAAAAATCCTCTCTCCATAAACCTTGACACACTAGGCCCCAGTGGATTGAACAGCCTCTGATGGGCTACCAAATGACTAATGCTCTAATAACCCCTTTTCTAGGCCCTGACATGACAGCTGTACAGTACCAAGGAGATAGAATAAAGCCTCGTATTTTCAGTGCTCTTCAATTTAGTGTAGGCTTCATATTTAAGCAGTGAAATGTAGAGGTCGGTTAATATATGTCCAGACTTTAGATAATAGGTTCAAAAGCATCTAAATGACTTAGGAGCCTAAATCCCATTTTCAGTAGTGACTTTGGTACTAACAGACCTTCCACCCACTGACTTTCAGTGAGACTTAGGCTCCGAGAACACTTAGGTTTAAAAATTATATATGCGTATGCCATATCCTCCTCAAGAGTGGTGAAGCACACTGGCTCATGTGTGCTGTCGGTAAGCCTCCAGGTGACTCAGAATTCCACCAGGAAACATGGGCTGTTGGGTGGCCCCTTCATACCTTGAATATGCATAAGGTTTCTGTAGGTTTGAAGTGCCCAGGTCTGGTCTATATTTGTTGTTCCTTGCCTCTAAGTGGGGAGTGAAGGGGAGAGAGCTTATGATATTCATAGAACATAAGAATGGCTCTGTTGGGTCAGATTAAAAGTCCATCTAGCTCAGTATCCTGTCTTCTGACAGTGGCCAATGCCAGGTGCCCCAGAGGGAATGAGCAGAACAGGTAATCAACAAGTGATCTGTCCCGTCGCTCATTCCCAGCTTCTGGCAAATAGAGGCTAGGGACGCCATTCCTGCCCATCCTGGCTAATAGTCATTGATGGACCTATCCTCCATGAATTTATCTAGTTCTTTTTTTAACCCTGTTATGGTCTTGGCCTTCATAACATCCTCTGGCAAGCAGTTCCACACGTTGACTGTGCATTGTGTGAAGAGATCTATAGTTCATGAACATACAAGCTTGGAGCCTTTACAGTTCTTCCTGTCCTGCTGGAAGTGTGCATATTTTATAAAGTAACTCGGTGTTGTGCCAAGGAATTCCCCGTGGGGCAGGGATCCTTTGCTAGATAGGTGGAGTTTGAAGTCTTGAGGTTTTTAGGCTGATGGATTGCAAACTAAAATAAGCATCAGTGGGGGACAGATATTTAGCTGCCGTATAGTGATTCTTGTTTACGTACCCATAGTAGGGATAAAGTAATCAGCAGATAGGGGAGGCAGGAAGCTATTTTACAGTTATGTTGGCTGTGACCTTTGGTTAGCTGTTCAGTGTTTTGTCCTGGTTTTGCTTTAAAAAGGAGCAATCCGTTAGGATCAGATTGGCATCTCCCACATGATCAATTTCTGAGATTGCAATGGATAGGCCTTGGGGGTACCTTTTCCCATATTTCTTTGGGGTCATTTTTCCCTAATACACATTTGTGCGGAGAGGGGGTTTGTGAGAGAGAAAGGGAGAGATGGTAAGTAGGCGGGTGCTGGAGTTCAGGCTGTGAAGGGTTTTGCCAGGGCTTCCACTTGCCTCTACACAAGCATGGTAGAGTTCCCTGGAGGCTCTGTACCACTCTCTGTGACAGGGGGATTTTGAGAACCCAGTAGCATGGAAGGTTACATAGTGGAGAACTCTCCACTTCTGCTGCTCCTCAAACACCACAGGAGTAGCCACCTATCTCTGCACAGGTGCCCCAAACCATTCTCGTGCATTAGGGAAGAGAATTCTCTTCAGCTAATTTAGGGCTGGCCGTATGGGTGGGTGATGTGGGTGACCACCCAGGGCGCCATGGTCAGGGGGGCATCATGGTCAAGAGGCAAGGAGTGGGGTGGACCTGGGGTGTGAGGCCACTGAAGGGAGCTTGGAGCAATAGTGGGGCGGGCAAAGCAGCAGGCCCTGGGGGTTAAAGGGGGTGTGGAGCCTGGGGAGGCAGCAGGGACGATATGTGGGATGGATGAGGGGATAGGGAAGGTGGTGAAGAGCAAGGGTGATGGGGGGATGGGTGGGGACCCTGGGGAGGCAGTGGGGACCAGTGACTGATTGGGAGGCAGCAGGCCCCAGGGGCACCAAAATACAAGTTCACAGAGGGCGCCATTTTCCCTAAGACCAGCCCTGTTATGGTTCCCCCAAGGCAATGTCTTATAACTCCAGATTTGGTCACAAGAGCAAAAATGTATCTGTAAGAAATTGGCCATCAGAGTGGACTAAACTGCATAATTTTGTGATCAGACTGTTAGCTGGACTAGCCAGGAAATGAACATGCATGCACAGATGCTAAGATTGAACCCCAGGGGTGTGATTGTTTACAATTAGTTCAAGCAGAGAAGGAGGCCTGCCCATGTCTGAGCCAATAAAGAAGATACAATTAGAGACATTTTTCAAAGGGATGCTATGGTGACATGGATTTTGCTGTGAGTGAAGTTTAGCTATTCACATTTTTTTAAAAAAACTCATGAGACAGGCTAGATAAGGATCTCTGGAGAGATATGATTTGCTGATTGCTGACTTCTCTGCTGCCTTTTCATACCCACAGAGACTGTAATTTTACATAAAGAAAAAGCAACTGATAAAGAGCCAGCTTGCAATGCAGATTGCAGATTATTTTATTAATTTAAAAATTATAATGTATTACATTTTATGTGCTATAAATTGAAAGACTCAAACAGCGGTGCATTAACGTATTAATATACTTTTAATTAAACTTTGCCGTGGTGATCTGCCTCAGTTACTTTTTTCCTTTAGCAGGAACCCCTTTTATAATGCAGTTGTAAATTTAGGACCCCAATTGCCACAATATAATGTTATGATTATATAATTTACATTTTGCAGAAAATATCCATAATTATTCATTTGTGTGAGGATTCATAATGGTTCCTTGAGTAATTTAAAATCTCTTTATTTATCAGAGGTTATTTCTGAGAATTCACCTAATTCTAACACTCATTTTTATTTAATATCATTCCGCGCCTGCTTTTGATTATATTATATAACTAGATGTGGCATGATTAGTTGTCAGACTGATGCATCATTTGCATAATGAGCTAATTGAATCTTCTGAAATTGGAAATAATCATTCCAGCACCTTGCTTCCAAAGAACTGCCATCCCAAATGCCAAGGACAAATAATATGCAGAAGGGAAGTTAAATACTTTCAGGAGCACTGTAGAATTGTAACTTGAGCTCTACAAAAACCCCTGCAGGCTTAATCTGTAAAGGGGTTGTGAACTGAACCCAGCTATTTGGTTGGAAGAAGTTGATAGGAAGCCGGTCTCTCAAGGTCCACCTTAAATCTGAGCCTCCAAGAACCCCACCCCTAAATCTGGCCCTTCCCACTACCTACCCAAGTCCCTAGAAGTTCCCTCCTTTCTACCATCACCTGTTAAAGGAAATCTCTCTACCCAACCAATCCAACACTTGGGGTAGGAATGAAGAGGGGATAGCTACCTGTGGAGGTCAAATGCAAACCAGAGGGAAGAAAAGGAAACTGGGTGTTGGAGAGCATTTATTCACATGCATAGTTGAATAAGTGTTTACCAGCATTCACAGTAGGCCCCTAAAGTTCTGAAATTCACTCTACTGTAGAGGGCCCACCTAAGGCTCTGTGCACCACTTGATCCATTAATACAGGGCTTACACAGAGCTGTTTGGCAGCTTTGAGATGGCCGCATGCACAGTTCCAGCCTAGGCCGCCTTCAGAGACATATTTGTTAGAAATTCACTTTCTACAAACACTTTGTGAACAAAAATAGTACTATTTGTACCAATGTTGGTGGAAAACAAATAAAGGTTGGGGAAAACCATTTTTATTGGAACACAGCAAGATTGGCCAAAAATGGCCTTCTGTGAGAGGCGATTAATGAATAATCCCATCAAATTATGAGATGAAATTGGTCAATGGTGTTTGACAGAGTAATGTAAGGAGATTAAATGTTCTCTCGTTTGCATGGTGTAAATCTGGAGTCTTGAAAATGTTTTGACTACAGATTCTCACTGGTCTAAAAAGCAGAATATGGCCCATGAAACTGTCAATGGTCACTTAGTACTGGGGCAGAAATCCCTGTAGAATAACTGTTGGGAGATTTTTTTTGTGCACAGTGTGCCATATAAAAACCTACTTTTTGAACACCACCCAGTACACTCACAAAAGTATTGTGCAGAAAGCTTATAATTCGGAGGTTGGTTTCTGTCTTTTGTATGTAGTGCATTCATAAAAATAGTATATTTCCTGCCATTTTCATGTCAAGGTTCCTATCTTAAAACCTCAGACTGCAATTAAAATTTCAGGGCAGAAACTATAAATTGTATTTGGTAGGTATACTAAAAATCAGGACTTTCATTTCTGAAAGGTATAATATATGATTATTTTTATTGCTACTTCTCTTCCATATTTTCTATTTTCCACTCAAGGCTGTACCTTCACCATAATTATTTGAGTCCAACACTGTTGAATTTGAGCAGTGTAGATATTTTAATAATTTTTTTAAAAGTCAGTTGATAGAATGTAATATAGATTAAAAAAGGAGTAATCAAGACTTTCCGTTTCAGGGCAGAAGGGAGTGGAAAGAGCCCTCCAAGCCCTGAGGAACACACTTTACTCCCCAATTTTTGCTCTGCATTTTCTGCATCCCACAAGGCGTGATAATTTAATAAGCAACAGCAATAATAACCATAGGCTTCATCCAAAGTCCATTGAATTCAGTGGGAGTCCTTCCAACTTCCATAGTAGTTGTAGTAAGATGAGGCCCTGAAACATAAACCCTTGGTATCAGAGGCCCAGTATGAGGCCTAAGGCCTGAGCTAAAGTAATGGTCAAGACTTTGCTAACATAAAGCAAAGTTGAGCTGTGAGCCAGAGGCAGGCCTTGCTCACAGAAGCTGGCAAGGAAAGGGGTGATGCTGCAAAAAGATACATACTTAAAAGGTACTGGACATTAGATATCAGAACACTCCAATACATGCACATTGCACACACATAGCAAGAAACAGGTTGACCCATCCTAAAGATGGGGGCAACAGGGTTATATGATGGATAGAGTTGTTTCGTTCGAACCAACATGTACAAGGTGAGAAGCGGCACCTTGCTACGTAGAGGGGTTGTACCTTGTTACGTAGAAGGGTTGCACCTCAGTACATCAGGAGTGATGTGTAACTTGTTTGTACCTGTGTATAAGAATGCATTCCTGGAGAGGAGTCTTTGCCTGGCCTAGGGGGCAGTGGAGAGTCCCGCCACAGACTGAGCCAGTCCATTGTCAGAGGGCACATATTCGCAGTATGTCCTGTAGAGTCTGTGGTGAACTATTACTGTGCTTCGTTTGGCAATAAACCTGGCCGGGTGCCTTCTTACCTTATTGGAGTCTGGTCATTGGGGGTTCTCTTGGGGTCTGCTGTGTCAGCAATCTGCAGAGCCGGGGCAGCACACAGAGGGAACACACGCACGCAGCCGACTGTTATCAACATTAAATAAAGCAGAGCACCATACCGGTGGCATCTGACAACAGTAGTGTAAGATCTCAGAGGTAAAGTACATACATTTCCCTCCCGAAGGAGAGGATGCGAGAACCAACAACATGTGACAGATGTGTAGTCATGTTACTTAATGGACTACTGGAGGGCACTCAGATGTTATGGTAATAAGTATGTTATAAGAGCCTACATAGAATGGAATCTTTTTGAAGGCTGGAAGTTTGGTTAGATCTAATTGAAAACATACTTTTTAATGAGGCTTTTGTCTTTTGCACTTTGGTCAGCGCTGGTTGCCTGAAGAGCCAGAGTATGTTGAAACTACTGATTGAAAGCAAGAAGCTCTGGACACCTGACAAGAAAGTTTGTCTTCTTATGACTTCCAGTCCCTCTTAACAGATTGAAAAGTCTTGGATAGTTCAGATAAGCATCCCAGCTTAAGTGCTTATTATCTAACCCAAAGTCACAAACCTTTTGTGGTTCGTTAATAATAATGTTTGCTTGCTTGCTTGTTAATGATTATTTGTTCACCGAGGAACCAAAAGTGGGCTCAATGCTAAAACAGGCATGGCTTCTGCCCCAACAGGAAGTTTGCAGTCTATGTGATGCTGGGGCACGGGAACACGACTAAAAACAGCAAGAGAGGGCAGCTGGAGGATATCTTCCAAGAGGGAGTTCAGAAACTGAGAGTCCTTAGACATTGCAGCTTGTGTAGAGCAGAGAGGGCAGGTATAATCAGCTCTCCTATGCCTGCCAGTACCTGAGTCATAGCTACAAGACAGGAATTGATTGATGTTGATGGACAATTGTGTGTCATCTCTGTGGTTTGAAATGCAGTGCTCCTCAAGGTATTAGCCTATCAGTTATCAGTTATGTCATTCCCTCTTGCTAAGTATGTTTCTAAATAGATGGTAAAGCTTCAGCTGTTTCTGATTACACCCATTTATATAACTCTTGCCGCAACTCTAACAGCTTGGAGGGATGTTGAATGTTATGGGTATCTTTATGTGTCAGTTACCTAATTCTCAACACAAGGAAGACAGAGGCATGGGAAGGACCTTTCTAGATGTCTCCACTTAGTAAGGGGCTATGTTTGGAAGTGGTGAGCTAAGTGGGCAAGAATGGAGGTATTTTCGACCATGCCCTCCCTTATAGTGGAAAGTCAATTGTGCAAGAAATGTGCAGATTGCATGGTCGGATTGCATATTGTTTCAATTCTTATTGGAGAGAGAGATTGGCCAGTGGGAGGAGTGAGTTCCAAAGTTGAGGACCCCTCGCTGAAGAGGCTGCCTGCAGTCCCCGCCCCTTTAAAGCAGGGGTTTCTCAAGTGCCACGATTGACTCCAGCTGTTGTGAATACTGCACAAGGGGGAATGGTGGTCTTAGAGGTACCATGGCGTTAAAGGTTTGTAGAAGATAAAACACTGCACCTGACAAGTGAAGGCTCCTGAATTATCACTCTTTACAGTTATATCTACAATGTATTTAAACTTAATAAATGTGACCAGGACAGTAAATTAATGAAATAAAATATGCTTCGCACCAATTTGCATCAAAACAACTCCAGTAAGCTGAATAAGTCCCTGTTTTCTTTCAGTAGGAGTCCCATGCCTCCCCCTTTCTCTTTCTTTCCTATGGCCTTTCTCCATGTCTGTCTATCTCTGCATGTATAACAAAAGCTGCATAATGTGGCAGCTAAGTTTGTACCTCACCTCCCCAAATCTTCGAAGCCATGAAGACAAGGGACAAGTCTCCAGCCTTCCTTGCCTCTTTCACCTGCAATGCTGTTGGTAGCACACTTCAGTACTGGATAAAACCTTCACTTCTGTCTCCAACACGTACTGAAAAACAATACCTATGCCAGTTTCCTCCAACTTGCTCTGTCATGCAAAACCTTAATGATGACCTCATACTCTCTTGTCTCAAGCA
The DNA here is from genome assembly GCF_965140285.1 of Lepidochelys kempii. Lineage (NCBI taxonomy): Eukaryota > Metazoa > Chordata > Testudines > Cheloniidae > Lepidochelys > Lepidochelys kempii. The sequence goes on along the minus strand of NC_136388.1, from coordinate 95,321,136 downwards.
ATCGATGAGTTGGACTCCATTGTCACATAGTTCACTTATTTGGAAAAGTTATTCTGCTTTTAACATTTACTGAGGTCACTGTTAACGTTTTGCATGACAGAACTGGGGAATACACAGGGCCTGGTTGTAACTAAACTCAGATTGCTTATTTAATTCAACACGTCCTTCAACATTCAAGCAGTTCATAAGCTACAATGTGCACTTGAAATTTATCTTCTAATGCAGAGAACGTACAGGTTTTCACCCTGTTGAAATGAAACCTTGTGTGCAACCTTAACTATGGCGAAGGCTCCACTGTCACATAAATACATCTGAGCCAAGAAGCTAAAGATGTAATGCAGGAATTAAATAATAATAAATACAAATAGAAAGCAATCTTTCACATCATTAGTAATACGTATTTTCTGTTGTTTTGCCATCTTAGCCAGATGACAAGCCTGCATAATTAGCTAGGCTTTTGCGAAGCCATGAAGTATCCAGAGTAAATTAGGTGAAGAGCCCAAAACGCAAAAACAAAAGGCTAGATTTAACTAATATCCCTGCTTATAGCTAAGCTAATTTACTGTGTTAAATTACATGGAAAAAACACATTATATTGATTTCTTATGTACTAAAGATCTTTGTTTCCTGGTGTTTCTGAATCTCTGTGCAATTTTCTGCCATTCAGCATATAATAAAGTACTACAGTGATTATTGCCATATATCCTGAAGGGGAGGGGGTTAGGGTACTCACCTGGGATGTGGGAGGCTCAGATTTAAATCCCAACTCTGAATGAGGTAGAATGGGAACTTGAACCTGTGCCTCCCACATCGTCGGTGAGTGCCTGATCTACTGGTCTATTCTGGAGTGGGTGCTTGTGTGTTTTTTGCATGTAAAATTCCAAAAGGTCTTGGTTTTGTTCTGTTACAGAATGAAAACCAATTCTGAAATATCAACGTTTTTCACAAACCATAATTTCTGTTTTTCGACCGGGCTTAATAGCATAAGCACACAGCACAGTGGCTCCTCAGCTTCAGTTGTATCTTCACACAAATAACACTTAGAATAAGATTCTGTTTCAGAGGTGTTGGTTGAGTTCATTTTGTCTCTGCGACTGTCTCCTCTCGGGTAGTGCAGAGGGCCGGGTTGGGTGTCTAACGTGCTGCATCACAGCTACTGAAAAGGGAAACATTTGTTTAGCCGGGAGTAAGAAGATGGATTAGTCCCCCTGGCCTGCGGAGCCTCTGTAGGCTGGCAGCTGTGGAGGCCGTTGCTGATGAGTAGAGTTCTAAGGCAAGCACTGAGAAGATAGGGATGAAGAGTTTGACAAAGGCCAGTGCAGGTATGGGGTAACTTGTTCCTGGCACCCAAATGAAATATTGGGACTTCTGTATCTGTTCTCTACGCTGAGGCAGATAGAACTGTTCGTTTCCACAACAGGGCTTAGTCCGGGCCAGTCACTGTTTTAAGTTTTATTTCATAGCAAAATATCTCCTCTCTCATCTTAAGGATCAACGCTGCTAGGTCCTTTTGCGTCAGACAGAGGCTTGTGACGCACAGTCCTTCAGGCGGCTCCCCTAGGATGACACAGCTTACTTCCCTTTCTGAGCCTCCTCCACAGGCTGGTGAGGAAGCCATAGACCTGTCTTCTTTCCATGCTTTGCCAGGTTACAAGGATCTGTCCTGCACTCTGCTGAGTGTATTGTAGGGATGGCAAATGTACCTGGTTCTTGTGCAGGAGGTCTCTATCCATCTTCTTATTTGGCCCCCATCGTGGTCATGTCTGAGGCCCAGACCACCAAAGGAATTTAGGTGCCTAACTCCCATTGCCTTTAAGTGGAGAAGTGTCATTGTATTATCCTTCTGCATGGCGGTGGTGCTAGCCCATTGGGGCGCTAAGTGCCTTTAAGGCGTTAAAGTGCCTTTAAGTGGAGAAGTGTCATTGTATTATCCTTCTGCATGGCGGTGGTGCTACCCCATTGGGGCGCTAAGCAGGAATATTTTTTCCCTCTTGAGCTGCTCGGCGCCCTAAGCAATTGTTTAGTCTGCTTATGCCTAGTGCTGGCCCTGTCACCTTATTTGTTTTCCTACACAGCTGAATTTTATGTATTATTGTGTTACCCAAATTCTGAAGCACTCAATCATGTAAGTGACTTAACTAGTACATCACTGTATGAATGTGTGGACTGAGAAATTGGCCGTTCTTTCATATAGTGATGCAGATTCTTGGAGATGGACACCATAAAACTGATTGCTAAAATTAACAAATATGTGGGGAATTCCAATGTAATAGACATTATCACCTGGTGCTGATATATGGGCTGGGATTTGCAAAGGAGCCTGAAGGAGATAGGTACATAGACCCCATGGAAAGTCAATAGAATTTGGGTACCTAACTACATTAAGCTCTTTTGAATGTCCCAGTCACAATGCCTGGCTGGAAGAAAGCAGTGTTCTCTTCTGAATTGGAGAAATTACTATCCAAAGTTCTTAGACGAATTCATCTTTTTTTCTCTATCCCTTGCAGTGTCATGGCTGAGCTGACATTCAAACTGATACAATGAACCCCCTGAAATGTTTCACTGTGCTGCACTTGGTTCCTGTTAGCTCAGAAGGTCAGGCTGGGTAAAAAATCAAGAAAACAATTTTGGCATGAAAATATGCCCAGCTCTTTTTTTCCCTTGTAAATGTAGTGGCTTTAAATCCAGGCATATCATTCTTCAAATAATGTCATCAGTTCAAATCTGTTTTTTTTTTCTTACTAATTATACAATCAGGATATTCTTCATGGAGTTGTATAGTTCTCCCTAGTAGTTAGTGTTCTCTACTGAAGGCCCAGTTCTTCTACACTATTATTATTCATTGTTTGTATTGAACTAATGCCTAAAGGGCCCAGTTGAGATTAAGGCCCCATTGTGCTAGATGCTGGCTAGATACATAAAAAGAGAGTCCACGATCGGGCCCTTACAATATTCATACAGAGCCTGATACTCTGGTTCTCACACACGAGCGAAACTCTGTTGAAGTTACTGGGGCTGCAAACTGTGGTTTGGGCCCACAACACCTAGTTAAAGATCCATCCAGCTAGCAGACAGCGTTATGACAGCAAAGTGCCTGCCAAGGTGTCAGTCATGCATTGTCTTCTCCTTGCATGTCACTAGCTAACACAATTAGAAATAATCTGAATTAAACTAAAGAACCTTAACTCTGTAGCCTAGCATGTTAACTAAATGACCCTCAGAGAGTTTTGCTTGTTTGTTTTTCAAAGCAGTTGTCTATGAAATTTCATGTATTTGGGTTTACAACGAGTGTTCCTAAATGATGGATGGAAGAGAAATAATGCTGAAACCATAGTTAGAAATGTCCACAGATATTAACCACTGGTAACTGGATTCATGCCTCAGCAACATATTTAACTATGTTTTTCCTTCTTGAAACATACTATATCATCCCAAATAATCTGTTTGAAACCATTTTTTCAGTTGTTAAGTCGGCCCTTGCTAGTGTAATTTGACATTCTCAGGAGCTCAGTGAAAGAAAAAATGTAAGATCTTTTATATTTCAAAGGCATAATGTATGTTGGGGAATTAGGTAAGAATTTCCATTGTTAAGTGAATACCTTACAGATTCAGGAAGGTAATTATATAGTGTAATTAAATTATTTGAAATTCAATTTCAACTTTGTTTCTTGAATAGACATAATTGTCTCTTTTGGGTAGGGAATGACTTTCTTTCAGTTAAATCCTCTGTAGGCAGACTAGAGAATGTGTTCTTTGAACATAAGTGACTAGGGACTTAATGAGTAGCAAAACCAAAGAGCTTCCTTGTTTTGATCAATTCTTCACTTTCTAAGAGTGGATGCAGCATTGGGAAGTCATGTCATCTTCATGCAACTATTCATTGAATTAGCCTTTTCCAAATTCTTTTCAGTCAATACATTATACAGTTATTGACAAAAGAACAGTCAGTGAAATAATATTCTCCAGTTTCACAAGAGGACCTTCCTGTTACAGAAGTAATGCATGCAAATCTATCTAATGAAACAGATCATAAAGCAAACAAACAAACAATCCCCTACCCCGCGCACACAATACATGCTGGGTTTCAAATACGAACCAGTAATAGTAATACGTATCTTTTATACAGCACTCTTCATCAATGGATCTCAAAGCTCTTCACAATCTTTAATGTTGCACTTGAAGGGCCAGATCGTGTAGTCATTACCCAGCTGAATAGGCCTTGAAGTCAATGAGGATGCTTTCAGGACTAATGGTTGCAGGACTGGGTTATAAGATTTTTGGCTCTCCAGTCACCCCGTTGTGGGAAGAACCCATGCAGTGGTATGCAAACTCATGCCCAGAACTTCCTACTTGTTATTCTGTCATCTGGAAGCGTGAGAGAGGATTTCTCCTTTGGAAAAAGACGAGGGTCCCATCCCTTAATAAGCTGACTTTCCCCGAGCCAAGCACACCTCTGATCTGTTGCATGGCCATACCACCACTGCTTAAGGGGGACCTTTCTCCCCTGCAGTTTTCCAGCGTACCCATTTTTCTAACAGGGAGCACCCACAAAGCAGAGTAATAACATATATTGAGATGCATAGGGGAGATATAAGGTGTCTGTAATTTCCAAAAATGGAGTCACATTCTTAGCTGGTATACAGCGATCTAGCCCCGTTGCCTGAGAATTGTTCCTATGCTGTTTATAAGACACCTATGCATCATAGCTTTCAAGTGTGATGGCTGCCCTCTTGGCTGATGTTCTGGGCACCTCCAGCACTAAAAACGTACGCTGCTGCACCTTGAGCTAAAGACCCAAAGAGCCGAGGTTTGTGGCTTGGCAGGTGGGTGTAGACGGGAACCCCTAACGCACACTCACTGGTGGGTTATACAAGTTCAAGTTGGCAGGCAGGGAGAGAGAAGGAGGGTGAAATAAATGATGGCCATTTTTGAAAAATCTGGCTACCTTTAAAGCCTAGGCCACTTATTTCAATGCTAAGTTCTCATCATTGCTCCGGCAAAGAGTGTAAGTTTGTGAAATACATATTTAAATAAGCAATGCAGCTTTTGATGGCAAAGTAAATATCACTCCTGAAGCAATTTTTTTTCACCTTTCCTTTTTTGTTCTCTCCTTTTTTGTGTGTACGGTTTTATAAGGGAAGCCAAAATTGAATTTCTTCTCTGATCTAAGTTTAAAACATGTGACTGTATATTCAAGATGGACCATAAGAGAGACCCAACTTGCCTGCTTAATTTAAGTTTCTGGAATGCTTCTGGGCAAAATGAATATATATTGATGAAAGCCAAAAATCAGTCTGACTGAACTGATTCTAGCTAGGACACAAGAACTCTGAGGTCCCTGTGTTTCTCAAAGTGCTCAGTCTAGCAATATTAATTAGTGGCTAAAGGACTACCTATCCTTTTCCTGTATGCCAATCTGCCTTTTAGTGCTGGCTACTTCAAAGCCAATATTGTTATCAGTACAGTCTTGGAGTTAAATTAAAATTTAGTGGCTAGAAAGTGATTTGGCATTACATCCTTCTTCAAGCTCCTACTAAATGGCAGCTGATGAAAATACTAAGCCAGGCTTATTAAAACTGAAGCAATCTGAAACTGAGTTATTGTGTGAAGCAATAAAGAAATCTAATATTAGTGTCCAATACATGTATGGGATAATGGATCCTGCTGATGACCACAAAGATTAGTGTGGTCATAACACAACCTTCTCCTCTTGCCACTGCACCTTGAAAAGAATCTTTGAGCACAAGGCTTTTCTGGAACTTGTCTCCACCCTCCACTCCACTATTGATAAGAGCTCTTCTTTGTCATCCATTGTCACATCTAGGCAGCACTCACCTGCCACATAGAGGATGCAAATCTCTTCTTGTCTGACCATGTAGGCAATCCTCTCTTGCAGCTGGCCCTCTGGGGAGATGGGGTCCCAGAATGCAATACGTTAATTGGCCATCTGGTTCAGACCCTGACATGGCATGGTGATGGCTGTATTGCAACGCAAGTTCGCTTGCAATGGTCAGGTTTGGTCAGTGGAGATGAACATGGCCAGAGTCGGGGGGATCCCTTTTTCAGCCAAGCTATGGGTCTGTTCCTGATATTTTTACATTGGAAAAACTGCCATTATGTTAAAGGGAGATTTGCCCAAGAAGGAAGGCAGGATCAGGCCCTTAGAGCAAAATCCTGCTCAATTCATGTCACTCCAATTTTAATCCAGTGGAGTCACACAGGCATAAAATCAGAGTAATGCAGTTGTGAATTAGGCCTAAATCTAATATTCCCTTCGCTACGAAAACCTTGCATATACTTTCTGCAGCTTCAGAAGCTGTTTTCCTTTGTTTCCACAGCCTTGTGTCACTTTCTGGAATGCCACAGTTGAACATGAGCTTTACTGCTTGACTTGCTTGACTTCACTGGGGCTACATATGTGAGTAATTTAGGCAGGATATGGGGAGATGACCCTACTCTCAGAACAGTCACTGACAAAACTCCTATTGACCTTAACAGGAGCATTGATAATAAAATTACCTCTCCACTTAGCTGTTTTAAATTCCTGTTATTTGCTCCTCTATACCAACTTCCAGTTACACATGTAATTTACAAATATTTGCACAAATCCACAAATACACTTTGAGAGCCACCAAGATTGTGGCACAATATAATAATATCAAAAATGAGTTTGATATTTTTAGCTTCTTATTTCTAATCACAACTCATTAAGATTAACAGTACCTTATTTCCCCTGGGTTCATGTCACAGTTACTTTAAAATCCCGTCTGTTATGTAGCCTGACAACTTTTGGAGAAATTACCTCTCATGACATGCTATAGCTGAGCAATAAGCTATTAGCAAAAAGCCACTGCTCTGGCTAAAATTAAATGTGACGTACTGGATTACAGAATGCTAAATTTTACTGTTATGAGGCTAATTTTTAGATGTTTGGTGTTGGTTGCTGGCTGGAAATTATTTTAAAAGCAGAGGAGAATCCATGTTTTAAATAGGATGTTATTGTATTAAAGTTCATTCCATTAGCAAAGCGTATCCAGAGTTTCATTAAATGTGCAAAAAATATGTAATCTCTAGACATGTGAGCAAATTATTTAGACAAAATGGGACAAATTCATCTGTGGGGTAACTGGACAGAAGTTACTGTCACTATATTCGACATTAATTTGGCCCAGCAAATATGACACTATGTGCAGAAGGCTATTTCCAGCTGGAGCACATGTAGCAGAGATTCTAGTGGCTTGGCCAGCGGGATGACCACCAGGGACAGCTGCTGTCTATAGACCACGTGGGTCATGGTCTGAGATCCAGCTGCAGTAATGTACAGGATTACAGTCATTGCATGAGAGACTTCTCTAGTAGCTCCCGTGTTTCTAATCCTTGCAAATATAAAGGAATAAAAATTCCAGGCAATATAGGAAACAAAGAGACATAAGCTTCAGGCACAACAGATTTAATGTAAACATTTTAGCTGGCTTCAGATGTAGCAGTGATCCTCATTTTCTACAGACACTGTTTGGGAAATGGGAGCTGGCTGGGACTCATACGCTTGTAGACATTCCTTCTCCATGTTTCCCCCAATTTTATCAACTCCTGACTTCTAATCCTGCCTCTGACTGTGACATCCTGTGTGGCCAAAACCACATAACGTGGCCTCGATCTGTCTCTCAGCGACAGTTTCTCTATCGGTAGCAGAAGTGGGTCTGAAACAATATCCCAAATCTGAGCTCAGTATTCAATCAACCACTTCCTTGTAACGTGCCATGTCTGAACACCCTGAACTTTGGGGAAAGCTTGGATTCAAATCCATATTTCAACCCCACATGCCACCCCTTCAAGTTCTAGAGAATTCAGGAGAAGATATTAACAATGGCTCATTTTAGAGACCCAAAGCTTGGGTCAGAATCCAGAGTTCAGATTTGAGGGGTTGATTGGGCTCACTTCTCTTCCGTGGACATGATATGGACTTTTTTACTACCTTACAAGGCTGTCATATAAATTAATTATTAGGTTATATTGAGAAGTGCTTTGAAGGTGACACATACTATATAAGTGATCAAGTGTGATTATTAATACAATAAGCCTCAAGAAAAATCAATAGAGCTTAATAGAATAATAACTTCCCATAATTTTTTTTTTAAACTATCCCATGAAACAGAATTAAGAATTGCATCCCTGATATAGGATTCTAAATAAGAGTTCAAAAGACCTAGAGAAAGCATATACTGCTCTCTTTGGAGTATTTTCTAATGAACCCTATTAAATTTCTATAGAATCCTTCAGGTTTCATCCCTATTAAATTCTATAAGGCTTTTCCAAGGGGGAATATATAAAGCAATGGACAGGATTTATGCACAGTAGCCTGCTTCTCACATGCTTGTCTGAAAATTTTAAATCGACAAATTAAAAGGTTCCCTGCAGCAGCAGGTCTGCCCTTTGCATGGGAGACAACAGCAGGCATCTGTAATCAGGTTTCTAAAACATGGAGAGGCAAATATGCCGCTATGAGAAAGCATCACTTTGATAGAGCGTCTTGCAACAACTACTACTGGTACAGTGGACTTGAAAAAAACACAAGGCTAGATCCTCATCTGGTGTAAATTGGCATAGCTGCAATTGAAATGCTGAGCACTGAAGTCAGTGCGACTAAGGGGATTTACACCAGCTGAGGATCTGGCCCATAGATGTCTATTGTATTTTCATCCCTTTCCTTAAAAACTCACTCTGGGTTTGAGCCTGCAATCTGCCGGCCACTGTGGTCCTGATCCAGCAAAAGATGTAAACAATCTTAACTTAAACTCTGCTCTTCCTTACCCCTAACTTCAATCCCCGTACACACTCCATGCATATAGACTATAGATATAGGTATAAATTACTTCACTCTGCCTCTATGTTCTACTTTCTCCATTTTCTCTGTCTTCCCTCTTGTTTTTCTGTCTCTGTGTCCTTTTCTGACTCCCTGATCATTATTTTTCTGCTTCTCCTACTTGCTGATACCAAAATTATTTTATGCACAAACAAGTTTTCCTGCCATGTTTTATTTCTTTTAAAGAAAAGAGAACTAGAATGGAATATGCTGACAATTGGAATGAGACAACTGAGAACAGGGTCCATTTTAGTGAAATTCCATGTTACGTCTTCAGAGCTGGGTTGGACTTTGATTTTCTCCTCAATAGTTAACCCAAGCAAATCTCAATTACACTTGAAATTCAAGGAGAGTTTGCTGATCAGAATTCAGGAACAAGAACTCCACTTTTCTCATGAAGGCAAGAAGTAGTACTTAGGAAGAACTGAGTTCATTTCAATCCCCTTGGTGAAAAGTCATCAGCCTTGAGAGTACTGCTACAACAAGGAATATGAGTAATATAAATACTCTGTGGGGAGTTTATCTGCATGTTTCTGTGCCTGGTTTTATGGGTCTTTTGAGGACTATTGACACTTCGCTGCAGAGCTCTAAATTAATTGAACTTTCCCACTGCAGACTATCTCCTGGGTGTCAGGTGTGCCATCAGTCAGCAAAATTAAAGAAAAGAAAAAGCAAAAACAGTCATAGCTGCCTTCACAATGATAAGAATAATCTTTTGTAAATATGGAATATATTGTGGAACTTACAGATCAGTTAATCACAGGATTTACTACCCAATAAAAAGAACTGTTCTTAGAAAGGGAAGAATGTTAGTATTATACTACACTATAGTACAAGAGCTAGCAAACAGAAGACATGGAGAACAAAGGGCCGATGAAAGCCAAGGTCTGAGTGCAAAAAGAAAAGGCATGGTTCCTTGCCAGGCTCCACCCACAAGCCAGGCTCCACCAACTGAGATATCAGAATGAGATGCTGCTCTCAGTAAATTGTGCAGAAATTCATAATATGTGTGCTCTGGCGGGCTTATTGGACTTGGCTTCTCCTCATAAATCTAGGGTTCAGAGTAACAGCCGTGTTAGTCTGTATTCGCAAAAAGAAAAGGAGGACTTGTGGCACCTTAGAGACTAACCAATTTATTTGAGCATAAGCTTTCGTGAGCTACAGCTCACTTCATCGGACGCATACTGTGGAAAGTATAGAAGATCTTTTTATACACACAAAGCATGAAAAAATGGGTGTTTATCACTACAAAAGGTTTTCTCTCCTCCCACCCCACTCTCCTGCTGGTAATAGCTTATCTAAAGTGATCTCCTTACAATGTGTATGATAATCAAGTTGGGCCATTTCCAGCACAAATCTAGGGTTTAACAGGAACGTCTGGGGGGAGGGGGGGGGTTGGAAAAAACAAGGGGAAATAGGTTACCTTGCATAATGACTTAGCCACTCCCTGTCTCTATTCAAGCCTAAGTTAATTGTATCCAATTTGCAAATGAATTCCAATTCAACAGTCTCTCGCTGGAGTCTGGTTTTGAAGTTTTTTTGTTGTAATATCGCAACTTTCATGTCTGTAATCGCGTGACCAGAGAGATTGAAGTGTTCTCCGACTGGTTTATGAATGTTATAATTCTTGACATCTGATTTGTGTCCATTTATTCTTTTACGTAGAGACTGTCCAGTTTGACCAATGTACATGGCAGAGGGGCATTGCTGGCACATATCACATTGGTGGATGTGCAGATGAACGAGCCTCTGATAGTGTGGCTGATGTTATTAGGCCCTGTGATCTACTCACTTATCTGAAAAAAGAAAAGGAGTACTTGTGGCACCTTAGAGACTAACCAATTTATTAGAGCATAAGCTTTCGTGAGCTACAGCTCACTTCCTCAGATGCATATCGTGGAAACTGCAGCAGGCTTTATATATACACAGAGAATATGAAACAATACCTCCTCCCACCTCACTGTCCTGCTGGTAATAGCTTATCTAAAGTGATCATCAGGTGGGCCATTTCCAGCACAAATCCAGGTTTTCTCACCCTTCACGGCTGTTACTCTGAAACCTGTCACTTATCTGAAGTTATGCCAGCAAAGAATTTGGCTCAGTGCACTGATGGTTGAGGAAAATTAAGACAACTGCTTAAGACATCTTTGGGGGAGAGTAGCATGAGGTTTGGGACTTGAACGATAAAACTTGATTAAAGATAACCCTTTTAAAGCTAGGAGGGTGATGCATCTCTAACAAATGGGGGGTGCTTGGTGATGAATGTTGACCTGTACCCTACAATGAGTTTTAAGTATTGAATTTCTGAAGTACTGTTTCAGAGGAATGGAGGCAGCTTTGGCACACTCTCCAGCAGATAGTGATACAATCATAGGACCCATAACTGCAAACCATTGAGACTGAATGAGCAAAAAAGAAGACTTTCCCCTGTTATAAAAGCCATTAAGCAATACAGTAATTAATAATGTGGAGTCTCAGGATCTTTTCTCTTCAATTATTTTATGTATACGTACAAAAATCCTGCTCATCTTGATCAGAGATGGTAAAAGCATCAGCAGTGCTGCACACAGGCAATGCCCAGTCATGCTTGCAAGGAAGAGAGACATCTAGTAACTAACCAACAGACAAAAGGAAAGTGAGACTCTCACACACGGGGTCATGGCTGTTGTAGCGTCAGTGAGATTAGGAGCACAGGTAAATGGATTTGTGATTACACACAGAATGCAAGGCAATAAGCAGTCAAATCAAAGTAAAAGAACCAAAACACAAAAGATTCAAAGAGCTAGTGGTCATCTCAGATTGAAGGGAGATGTTCCTGGGATTTCTTATGGTCTGTCATAGAAGAGCAAATTGCAGAAATCATGTTCTTGAAACTTCTCTGATGCTGGAGCATTGGGTAATATACTGGCAGGCACCAGGCTGAATCAGAGCATTTAGTTTTCTATCTGCCACTCTTGGTGTGTGACAGTCACTGGACCGGAGAGTAACTATATCTGGGGAAATTATCCCAATTATTTGGGTTTTACACACATTGGAGGGAGGCAGAGATTGACTCTGCTTCTTATTTCCAGAGCATCCTTGTCTCTTCCATTCAGCATTCATCAGCACTGTGAGTCAGGCAGAAATTTGCCTGTCAGGGAAATGCGTTCCCTACCCACTCTTTCTCCCCAGTGCAGAATGATAAAATGTCCCAGGAAAGTTAGCTCAGACATTTGTTAGAGTGTGATTGCTAGACTCTGCTTTATCACAATCTGGCTAGGGCTGGATTGTGGCTCAGGGGCACAAGCCCTCATTGCAGGTGTCACAGAACCTCACAGCCTCAGGGTTTGCTCCAAGGAGCCATGGAAGGGGGATGATGCCCGAGGTCCCCTGCACACAGGAGCAGTGTGTAAGCTGCACAATCCCTTGCAATTGTGTGTCTTGCTCCCTCGCTTGCATCCCAGAGAGTTCCATTGGCCTGTGCAGAAGGAGCAGCCTTCCCAAGGCTGCAGAATTCCGGGACTGCTATTTTGTCAGGCTCTTGCAAAGGGTACATAAGGTAGGGCAAACACCCGGTGTTCCCTCCATCTCCACGCACACTTCCTAGCTTCCTTACTGAGCTGCTGAATTACATGTAACAGCAGTGCTCAGACTTTAAGTTGTATCACATCAAACCCTCCAAAGTGTTTGGCATTCTATCCTCATTTTATTCAGTGTAGTTATAATGCATGTGCTTATTCTGAGTCTGCTCTTTACACCAGCCCCTGTGCCACCTGATTGTGGCCTACATATATACTACAGTCTGAAAACTGCTAACGTAGACAGTTTGTGTATTGTTATGGGTAGGGCTGGTTAAACATTTTCTGTCAAAACTGTTTTTGAGAATACATTTGTTTTCAACAACAACAATACACACACACACACAGAGCCAAAAAATGGAAATATGTTTGCCAAAACCCAAAGTTTTTCTGTTTGACACCCTGTTGCAATGCCTTATGGAAGCAGTAGTTAAGTTTCCTCATGTCCCCATTCTCCTCTATGGGCGAACTCCCCCCCACACCAACTGGACTACACCTTGGATGATATATCAAGATCAGGAACTTCCATAGTGCAATCGCTTCCCTTTATTGTGTGGGGAGACCATGGTGCATCATGGAAGATGTAGTCTGATGCGGGAACAGCACATATGGAGAAGAATCAGAGGCTCCCGAGCTACAAGTCCCAAGATGCACAATAACAGCACTTCCAAATTGAAATATTTTGGTTTTCAATAGAAATATTTGTTTTTCATATTTCACTGAAAAGTTCTTTTCTGTAGAAAATGTTGACAAAAACATTTCTTTTAAATTTTAGTTGCAATTTTCCACTTTTAAAAAAAGCTTTTTTTTCCTGCCCAGTTCTAGAGCTTGTTCATTTCTCCCCTCAGGCTCGCTGGACAATGTTTTTCAGTCATAAAAGTCAAGGAAATGCAAACATTTCCTTACAGATCACATCTCTACTCTGTGCTGTCTTTTTGCTTTAACTTAAAAATATTATATTCCTTGTAGCATATTCCGACAGTTTCTTCTGTCTTATTTCATCTCTTATCTATATAACTCCCCAAAGTCTCCCAAATACAATTACTGTATTTGTAATGTATGCAAGAGAAAACTTGACTTGTGTCAATCTTTAAAGGACTTGTCAGTCACAAAATGTTGTTGTTTTGTTGTTGTTGTTGTTTTCTTCCTGAAAGGGCTGTGCTACAAACATTTTTAGAATAAAGAGATTTGCCTTTTATAGAGACAGCTGGGAAACCAGATGGAAAGCCTGTCTCTCCCGCAACCCCTCCCCGCCCCCCAGCCTAGTACTGTACTATTGGTATGAGTTAACAGGCATTGTTTTATGAAGGGACATAGGTGTGACTTGCTGGCATATATAGTGTATGTTGATTGTGAATGTATACAGCTGGACAGTTCCTCTTCTTTAAAGGGAGCATATATTATATCCCAGAATTACTGTCAGCCTAGAATACATATTTGCTCCCTTTCTAAAGAATAGGCATACCACATACTCTGTGATAGTCAGGTGGTCACAAAAAAACAGATGTAGAAATCAAATATGAGTCAAAATATGGCTCAAGTATGCTATCTCTGAACTGACCTTGAATCGTTGTCTCAGAAGGGCTCCAAAATAGAAGCCATATGTTCTGGATGTTTACTGAAAGCAAAATTATTTCTGTTTTCTGGTCAGGAGGAAATCAAGACAATCCCATTTTAGCTCCTGGACCTCTCTTTCATAAAAACTGGATTTTCAACTCAAGACTACATTCTCCTTCCATAATTTTCTGGGGTCATTTTCCATCTACCAAGTCAGTGCACCATACTGAATCTGAGACGTGACCACAGATTTTTTTTGGCAGTTCCTTTTTTCGCTGAAAAAGTCAGTGTTGATGTGTAAAACAAAAACATGGGCAGTCTTGCCCTTCTAGACCAAACACAGACTATTCCTTCCGGTGGCAATATCTAATGTCCGTTTCTGCTATGCGTGGCTTCAGTTTGTGTGCTGTGATCTATGTGACCACTCCTCTTTAAGTTCTAACAAGCTAAGTGTGCCTGCGAGCTCTTCCCCAATGTATATCTAAGCACATCCATCCTCTGTCTGTTTAGCCATATCTCAGAGTGATACAATTATGTCCAAAATGAGTGATATGATTCAGAATAGATCAAATCTTGAGTTAGGTCCATGTATACATGAGATCTGAGCAAATACTTCGCATACAATAATTTATGAGATAAAGTTATCCTCTGTTTTTGCTCATGGATGTCTACAAGCAAGTTGCAGTTTCCTTGGTTTTAATTATTTGACACTTTTTTGGGTGAAATGTTTTACTCTATGGATTACTTGTACACTTTGCTGTGAATATATGGTTCAAGCTCTGTTCATTAATTTTGATTGATCAAATGCATTCCACATTGTTTCTGTTTCCTGAGAGGCTAAGCACAAGTCTTATAATTGGGGGAGCACTGAAGAAGTTCATGATACCCTGCATCTCTCAGGAAAATGTGGCAGTATTAGGAGATTTTAGAAGCTCTTGAAGCCTTTCTTTTCCTAGGCAACAAAGGACTTGCCTGGGGGCATCCGTTCTAGAAAGAAAGCAATAAGATTTATTGTCTCAGTGTAGAGTTTCTTTCTTTCTTTCTTTCTTTCTTTCTTTCTTTCTTTCTTTCTTTCTTTCTTTCTTTCTTTCTTTCTTTCTTTCTTTCTTTCTTTCTTTCTTTCTCTACTTCTCACATTCATACAAACTGATGTTTGTCTTAGTTGCAAACAGCACAATTGCATCCTTGCTATGGTGTTAAGCAGCATGCAATCCCATATACAATATTCCAAGTACAATGCCTTTACTATTGTTATTTTCTATCATCCCCAGGACAGTGACACATTGTGTGGATGTGGATTCACCTGTGATCAGCAGCAAATGGAACAGGTGTGATCAGATCATTGACTGATTTTTGCCTCTCTGCTGAGGGATTTGGGAAAGCTGCCTCTCTGCTGTGCCAAGGAGTGTCCCATGCTATACAAAACATGCTGCTTCTGGTGTGAATAACTGAGTTTGGCAGCTTAGAATTGAATCCAGTTTAAAATGAGTGAATACTTCTGAGAAACATCTGTGATACTCACCCATCTGTAGAGTAGACCACATTACCATACAAGCACAGCACGGTAAAGTTCAAAATGCTGCCTCAGTGTTCAGACAGAGTCACCAAAGCCCTCAAATTCCATCTAGGAATTTAGGAGAATGACAGAACACTGGAGGTGGGTAGAGTGCATCCATGAGCTCCATCAAGGGTTGCGCATCACTGCACCTGGAAAATCCCCCCAATGTCAATGCCATTGTTTTTGGTCATTAACCCCACAATCCGGATGAACATGTAAGCCTTTATTTAAATGTCAGCATGGGAATGGTGCCATTGTAACAAGTGGGACCCTCTCCTGTGCTTAAAGTTAAGCACGTGCTTAAATGCTTTGCTAGATCGAGGTGTAAGCTGTGATTGAAGGGCTGCACTTTTGGATAAGGTTGTGTTAAATAGCTAGAAATCTAGCCTCTAGTAGTTCACTAGGGGATTATATCCATTGCTGGGAACCCAATTCACAGGTGTCTGCTCTCTCTGATGTCTGTTGCCTCCATCCATTCACGGTGGTCGTTTCTGTTGCTGATGGTTGTCTGCTGGAGATATGCCCAGCCGGGAGGGTTTGCCTTTGCTGATTTTGTCTCTGTGTAAGGTGCAGACGGCATGAAATGTATTACCTTGATTGATTTTAAAACTTGCCATATGGGAGTTGTGGCTTTCTCTTTAGTTTGTCACTTCCAGGGAGAGAGGAAAACCGCAAGAAAGATGCTGTGCTAGCCAAGGCAATGTACCAAATCCTGACTGAAGATAAAGGGATCAGTGGCATGTGTGAGCAGGAACAATATGTCTTGGCATCACTTCTTGACCCTTGCTTCCGAACCAGATGGAAAACATTCTCTTGCCAGACTTTGATATGGAGAACGGGCAAGTCATTTTGCTAGTGAAATGGCAGATGTGTCGGAGTCAATCGACTTAGAAACCTCACAGCATGTGCCTCCTTCTGACAAAAGTAGGGAGTGCTGGGAACTGTAGTGAGCCAAGAAACAATAGCAGTAATAATAGATGAGTCTGTTCTGCAAATAAGGCAGATTCCTAATGACATGCCACAACACCTGTTCTGTCTCTAATGTGCTGGGCCAACATTCGTTGCCATGGATTGTTGGAAAGCGGATTCGAGGTGCTATGAATCACCCTCAGAAGCCGATTGGTACTCTGCAGTGTCATGTTGTGGTATTTTCATTGCTGACATCTGACTGTGGTGATATTTCATCTCATTCATCTTGTAGCACTGCTCTTGGTTCCAAACATGTCATCCATCCCCAGTACTGTGTATACAGGGATCTGGACATCAGACTTCTATAGAGTGTAAAACCACCTCTCACATCACAGAGGTCCCCATGTGCAGTCGGGCTAGACATGATTCTGGCGCATGTAGGGAGGAGAGAGGACCATATATAGGGGGTGCATACTTTGCAGTGCATATAGCTTGGCTTTTAGGAGCTTCCAAATTGCTGTTGCAAAGAATGTGTTAGGGAGTGGGCCAGGGCCAAGCAGAGAAGAGACAGACATCAAACAGGGCTAGAGGATCCACAGCTATGGGAGTTCCCTATCCTTCCCCCAGTCAGATGGATATGGGAAGGAGTTAGGGGCTTACTCCACCAACATAACCTCTATTTGATTTACCTTGGTTCTGAAATTTATCTATCTCTTTAAAACAAGTTCCAAAACCCTGTGTAACAAAGGGCTAACGGATACAATTATTCCATGTGTGAGGCGGGAGATGGAAGAGTAGTTGAACCTATGAATCTATGATGTAGATGATGTCATATGATGTGAGGAATCTACTGTAGATGCTTTACACAACTTCTATAGGATAAGAACATTGATTGAAAATCATTTGATTCCTTATAGGGTAATTAAACTACAGGGAGTCCTTGGACTTATGACACAATTCGTTCCTCAGAAGTCAAAACGTTGTAAGTCGAAACCCCTTTTCCCATGGGAATCAATGGTATGAAGGGGGGATTGGTTCCTGAACCAAGGCTTGATACACTATTTTCACCACAATGACTCAGATTTTTGTACTAAATGAATTATAGATGACTAACATTGCAACATCAATGTATTTACTGTACACTATATTTTGTAAACAGCATTCTGGCAACATAGGCTCAGAAAGCCAGGGAGCATGGTACACATGCTGAATCTCAGCCAATCACTGTCCAAGCTTTCTGATTGGCTGAGCCTGAGGCTGGGAGCCAATAAAAAACAAGCACAAACCCTACCTGGCAACAAGCTACCATGCTGCCTCGAAGCCATTCAGAAGCGACCCCTTCCAGCTCCATACCAGTATATTGCAACCAGGAAGTGATTTCAAACAAACTTTAGGCAAATTGAGCATCATAAGGGTGAAACAAGCATCGATGGGGTGAAACAGGTAGTCAATTGAAAAGCGCCATATGTGGCGTCCGATGTAAGTCAGGCGTCAAAAGTCCGAGGACTCCCTGTACTGAAATGGACACAGTCACTAAAGTTATTGATAGCACTTTGTTAACTTTTATTGTAGGATTTCTTTTAAAAGGTATTAAATCAGTTTTAACTGTCAAAAATACATATTTTTAAACCCTACTTACATACAGAAACAAACTGAGGAATACACTTGGTGCCAGATTCTGATGTATCCATTTTAAAATTAAAATACAATAACAGGTCTCTTGCAAACACAAGTGAAGCATTTCTTTTAAAAGATTAACCATCTGATGAACCTAAGCAGATGACTTAATTAAAGCCAGTGAGACTAAAGGTCGCTGAGTTAATCTTTCTGAATAGATTATCTAAATAATGTAGCCCTTCAGTCTGCCCTCCAGCTGATCCTAATTTCTGCTACTGTATTTGTTCAGATGTGCTGAATAATCTGGATGAACAATTCACATCCTGTGGGCTATTCACAAAGTGTTTACTTTGACTACATGTAATTTGCTATACTGTATTGATGGTGTATTGATTGGTCACTTAAATCACATGGTAATGTTACTGCCCCCTGATTGGATGACTGAAATTCTTTATACAGGAAAATAAAAAAATTGCATCTGACCGGAGGTGGAGTAAGATTTATTGGTGCCCACTGACTCCAGCCATTAGGCTGGAACACTCTGCACCGAAGGACAGTCTTATTGACTCTGGTCATTTGGCCATGCTGCCCAGAAGCCAAGGACAATCCCCCTGATGGGGTATACTTACTCTGTGATATACCCTCACCACAATGAGAAGCAATTTCAGTGTGTGGACTAGTATTAGCTACGACAGCAGCATTATCCAGATGAAAACTCCCCTTAGACCTGCATAAATGCCAATTGTTTCAGTATTCAGAATTGTTAGGTAATAAGTACATCCAGTCAAGTACCTGTATACTAAATATGTGCTTGAAGGCAGATTGCTTTTATAGGTGGACAAAAGTTCTCATCAAGCGAGGTCATACTTTCCATTTAGAAAAAAACTCCATAGACATTGGTGGCTTCTTCTCTTGCTCGCTGTTTGTTGTCACATGTAGTGATAACTTGAAATGTTTCATTAAAAACATTTTTTCATACAAAAAGTGGCCTTTTAAAGGAGCAATCTGTTACAGAATCATTTCCCCCCCTCTAGTATTTAAACAAAAACTCTAAGACTTTGGTTTTCAAAAAAGCAAACATATCTTGGATTTGGAAAACAACCTTCCAAACCTCCTGCGTTTTCAGGTTTTGATTTATTGTTGGCAGGGGAGCTGCCCTATGTATCCCAATGGGTAGGGTATTTAGTGACCTACCCAGCTACTGCCACACATCAAAGGGGGCCAGGGCCACATGGGGGCTCCATGTTGTGCCTAGGGCCCCAGATTGCATTAAACTGAGATTGTAAGAAGCGTGCTAGGCTTCCAGCTATGTCAGGGTAGCTTCATTGATTTCTGCTGACTTATGCTGGATGGAGATCTGCCCCAGAGTGTTTATTTTGGCAGGAATTTTCAAGCTTAAAAGATTGCTTTTGCATGGCCATATAAATGGTAAGTAGTTCTTCCTAGTTTACCCTTACTCTATATTACAGTGCAGGAAAAAAACAGGACAAATGGGAGGTTTTCCCACTTTGCTCTCTCCCCTCCCCTACACATAGTAAGTTTGTGCTGTGTGGGTTTCATATGGGCAACTGAAACAATTTTCCTAAAGGAAAGCACTCTTACCAGAGTGGCCATAAAGAAATTCAGTCCTTTCATTGTCTCTCTGGATTAATCCCTCTGAGTATTTATTTCTTGTTCTACTTGGTGCTGCTGCGAGGTCAGTGTATAACTAATATGTTAGCTATGGTGGAAGTACACAAATACCATACGTCTCATTATAATGGAAGTTGTCAAGTAGATAGGGGGAGAGAAGGAGGTGGAGGAGATACCAAGTTACCACACTGCTTAAACGAGCAGAAATGCAGGATGACAGAAGCAAGTTTATACAATAGGTAGAATTTGTTAGGCTGAACAGTAATTTGTTACGTTAATTGTTCTGTCCTTTCTACGTTAGATGCATCGTCCTTTAATAAATCTTCCTGAATATGCTCTGCTTCTGCTTAACCACAGATGCTAATACTGTGTATATTTTTATTAATACGTCCATTGCTGACAATAGATTTAAGTTGGAAAGATGGGCTTTATTGGGCAGCTTCCAGAGGGTGCTATTAGATATGTATTAGAATGTATTTTTACATTAATAATGGCTCTGTTTAACTGATGGGGAATTATACTTCTGAAACTGGTGTATTAATTTTCAGTACTGATGGGGTGTATATATAGTTATAGTTATTTTTGGATGTGAGTCTATGTAACAGTGATAACCACCTTTCAGAGTTGCATGTGTCAGTTTTGTCATCTGTGCTTCCCAGTGTTTGTCCTACTCTGACTTTACCAGGGGTGATCTGCAAAAAGTCAGATGAGGTGAGCCTCATGCTAGGACTAAGCTCTCCTGTGGGCAAATCATTATATAAATCATGGGTGACCAACCCGAGCCAGAGAAGGAGCCAGAATGTACCAATGTACATTGCCAAAGAGCCACAGTAATACATCAGCAGCCTCCCCATGGCTCCCAGTGCCTCCCGCCCACTGGCAGCCCCACTGATCCGCACCTCCCCCTCCCTCCCCGCACCTCCTGATCAGCTGTTTCGTGGCATGCAGGAGGCTCGGGGGGGGGAGGCGGGGGAGGAGCGAGGGCACAGCAGGCTCTGGGGAGGGGGCGGAAAGGGGTGGAGCGGGAGCAGGGCCTGTGGAGGAGCCAGGGGTTGAGCAGTGAGCACCCCCTGGCACATTGGAAAGTTGGCACCTGTAGCTTCAGCCCCCCAAGTCGGTGCCTATACAAGGAGCCGTGTGTTGTCTTCTGAAGAGCCGCCTGTGGCTCCAGAGCCACAGGATGGCCGCCCCTGTTATAAATTATAATCTATTCCAAATTAAACATCTCTGATATTTCTAAATTTGTATTCAGTAGTATAATACGCTTGGGTTCTTGGTTATATTGTAGGACTCCTCAGAGTACGGGCAGTAATAATGAGACCTAGTAATCAGGCGGGGAGCATATGTTTAATATTTTTGCCCCTTTTCTCATTTTCTGCTCTATTATATTTCCCCCCTTTTGTGCACTTTCTTTGTGTTCTGTGCCTCTCTGCATGTCTGTTTAAGGATAAATGGAGGATTTCAGTGGGATAGTGATAAAGCAACAGGATATGCAATGAACTCCATATGACAACACACATTCCAGGATGTGTATAGCGTTTAGTGGACGCAATGGACAACTTTTTCAGCGGGGGCAGCAACCGCAGCCTTAAATCTCCTTCACTTCAATAGCTACAAGAGCGCCTGCCATTTTCTCAAATGATCTGTTTCCAGTAGGCACGTGAAGCAGTATTTAACAACACAGCCCACAGTCCATAACTTCCATTTCATGCTTCAATGGTTTACGTTTATTTGTGCATTTGAAGTACAGCAAAGCTGCTTGTTTTAAGTCAGATTCCTCACTGTGGATACAGGACTGACACTTTGCGTTTCTCACCAAGACAGTTTCATGGGACCATTAAAAGTGATAGTTAATTATAGATGAGCTGACATCTTGTCAGCTAGGCACTTGAGTTTATCTATTTCTTTATTTTTGTATTTGCCAAAAGGAGGCTAGTTTTTGGCCTTTACAGTTAGCGTCTCTCTACCACAAAGCACTTAATGTTCCTCTGGTTCTCTAAAGCCTACCTGGTCTAATATTTACCACCTTTGTGGCTGCAACACCCTTGTACCCCAGAGCAGTCAGCACCACAATTCTTGGATAGCTCCTTGTGAACCAGGTAGCCTTTTTGTTTCTGGACACAACTAGCTGCTCATGTGCATCTTCACGAATTCTGAAGTTGGAAGTTGTCCATCAAACTGGCTATTGTATTATTTCAGTCATATTGTTCCCATGCTGAAAGCCATCTCTCTCACCACACTGTAAGGCTTCCAGGGAATGTTTCACTGCAGGAAACAATAGAAATTGCATCCCTCTCACTTTGATTCATAGCCAGAGTTGGAGTTGGAGCATAAGTTGGAGAAGGAAAATGTTGCAATATTAAATCAATTATTTATTTAAAATCTTCTAATTTTTTTGTAAAGAGAATATTGATAACATATTCAACTTCTGTCAACTCCTGTCAACAGCAGATGCAGTTCCATTGACTTCAATGGTGTTTGGTGTATTTACAGCTGCAGAAAGTTTGCCACTTTGCTTGCACACTACAGGGAAAATATGGAGGCAGATGATTATCTTTGTAAGAGACAGCAGCAAGATGTGTAGCTCACCTGTGAAAATAGTCCACAAATGCAAAAGTCAAGCAATGCTCAAGAGCTACCACGAGTACCCAGTATTATAAATCAAACAGGAGTGTGAGACTGATGCCCTTGATGTTCAGTGGGTATGAAGCAGTAAATAAGTGCCTACTGTACAATCTCTTTGAAAGAAAGGCCTATTCTTTGAAGATGCACTGAATAAAAATGACCCTGTTTTAACTGCTGTGTTTAAGAGCACAAGCTCTGTATATCTCCTGCTCTCTAAAATTCTGCTGCTGTGACGCTCTTTAATCTCAGGGCTGTTGTATTAATTTCAATGGAATAAACGGGCCCAAAGAGTCAAAGGTGTTAACATGACTCTATAACTGTTTTAGCATTAAACAACATTAAAGGAAGTTTGATGTCTGGTACACAGTGACCTCAGTTTGCTGAGTACCATGGAAAACACACCATTATTTTCTGTTAACCCTTTATTAAAGATTGAGGGGTTGAAACAGTTAAAGCATTTGAAATGTAAAGTATTAAATAAGGCGTTTATTTTAACAATGTTCCTGGTTTTCGTTCCCTTTTGCTGTAGATAATTTTTAGAAGGAAACCTCCCCCTGCCTTCATCTGACAATTTTTTAGATGGTAATAACTGTTTGGGCGGAGGGGGGAGAGGAAGAAGAGAAGTAGTTAGTTGAGATGAACTGGCTCTATTAAAGTCTGATCGGATTTTCTGGAAGACAAAACAAGTCACACACAAGAGAGGAGAGAACAGAACAGCAAAGACAGAAAATGCAGCTTCTCTGGTGTTGACTCTCACTTGCAGCCTTATTGCTAGAAAAACACAGGCTCGGGACATGGTTTTATTAGGCACTTCAAGACCTGGCAAATTTGTAGCAGCATTGGAAAGAGAAGAGAGAAGGTGGGAAAGGAAAAGAACATACAAAGGGAGGGTGGAGGGAGGTGACAAAGTCTCACATCCCAGATGGTGTTTGGGATGCAACTAGAGCCAGTGGAGTGAAGGTGGTGGTGGCATCTAGTTCCCTTTCATTGGCCTGGTCTGATGAGGACATTTCTTGGGATTAGAACAATATAGGCCCAACAGTAAGAGTGGTTGTTTCCCAACACGCCTCATTTCCAACACAGCAGTTCTGGTCCATTGATTTCTGGTCCCACACTCCCATTGTTTACCAGGAATAATTTGAACACAGGTCTTGACTTGTATTAGTCGGGTTTTTCATTTAGACCAATTCCATCTTTCTGTCTTTCTTTTGCAGCTTTTTTCTCCCATCAACAGCTACTGATATAGAGCAGGGGTTCTCAAACTTCATTGCACTTTCTGACAACAAAGCCCAAGCCCTGCTGCCTCGGGTCGGGGGCAAAGTCCGAGCCCCAGGTGCGGCGCAGGTCAGGGGGCAGGGAAACCCAGGGGCTTCTGCCCCAGGCAGGGGGGTCTGTAACCTGAGCCCCACTGCCCAGGCTCAGGCTTTGGCCCCAGACGCCAGGAAGTGTAAGCCAGCCCTGGTGATCCCATTAAAATGGGGTTGCAACCCACTTTGGGGTCCCGACCCACAGTTTGAGAACCGCTGATATAGATTATTTTGACACTTTATAAACTTTTATCCACTTCCCTCACAAGTGGGTGAGGCCTACAAGGCCCCAGTTATTACTATAGGCCTTATTTTGACTTCCAGGTTTCAGGAGGGTTGTAAAGGCTCTGACTTAATTAGGATTGGCCTTTATTGTGAATATGCACCTCTGCAGCCATTCCAGTGGAAAACCAGATCAATGATCCAGATAGGACATCAGACAAACAATGAATGGTTTCAGTTAAAGTTCTAAAGCCCTTTGCAAGATATTAATCAGACTTGTAACCGCGCTTCAGAGAAGTGAGGCGCTGAGCTTTCTAGAGAAGGAAGGCTTTTATGTGAAGAAAATGTAAATCAACATATTGTCAGGCTACAAAACACTATTCCAGCATCAACTTAACTAACCTGCATCAGGACAGGATCTCATCAACAACTTCTATTAGATAATTATCTCGGGGCGTGTATAGATTGTCAGTGATCAGCTGAGAATTGTCATCTTGTGGGTTGTTAATAAGCAGCTGGGAGCCCTGGGTATTTTTTTTTTTTATGTACATTTTTTACAAATGGTTGCTAGCCCATTTATTCTACTCAGGGATATGGAGGAAATATACAGTTATGTAAATTTAACAGTCTATGCTAAATCAGCAATAGATAATATTTTATATCTCTATCATTCCAGAATCACAAGTTGGGAACTATTTATATACAGTGCAATGTACAATATCCAAAGGTTACACACTTCAATGTCCTGGTTTTTACCATCTCCAGGTTTTTTGGGGGTGGTAGTGGTTTGGGTTGGTTGTTTTTTTTTATTGTGTTTAAAGCAGAGCCTAGAAAAAAAGTCACTGGCTATAATAAAGAATGCAGCAGTTCTAGTTCTGGGCAAGTGTTTCTTAACCTTCTTTAAATATTCTTTATGCATATGTCTAAAATGTCAGTGTGCACACTTAAAAATTCACTACCCAGGTTTTCAGGACCCTAATTAAAGTACCCATAGACAGTAATATCTCTTTTTTTTACGTTGTACATATTACTATGTTATAGCCACAATCATCTATATAAGGATATAAGAAAGGTGAATGAGTTTTATTTCTATCTGACAGCATTTTGTAAAATCTGTGTTATTGCCAGCTGGAGAATACATAACACTCTGTAACATTTTTCTTTACTTCCTTGGGCATGTCCTACCCTTTCCCTCCACTAATCTGTTTCTCCTTGCAAAAATAAGTAATTCAATACCACTTTGGCTCCATGATTAAGCAGAAGGAAGCACTAGGCATAATAGCTCTATAAATGAAACACTGAAAAAGAAGAAATAAAAAGGATTTGAATTATCTGCTACCTTTAACTGTGCTGTTTATATGATTCTGTGCTCTATTGAATTGTGAGGCAATGCTCACCTTCCAAGTACTCTGGAATAATGTATAGGCATGTGTAATTCTAATAGATGAATAAAGATATATAATTCATTCTAACACACACACACACACATATATATATATATATATATATATATAATGGTATCAGCAAGTGAAAAATGTATAGTTCTTTTGGATAAAGTGCAGGGTTTTGAAGTATCACAAATGACAAGTCATATTCTGGATCCACTTTGGAGATTTTCCTCTGGGAAAGCTGCATTTCAAAACAAAAACAAAGCATAGAAAAATTCAAAAGGAGCTATGGGGACTCAGTCTGTGACAGAGCAAGTCCCAGCTGGCAACCACAAGAAATGTTTCTGGGACTTTTAGTGCTGCCATGAGATCTTAAGGGAATTGCTCAATTTCCAAGGGACGGCATGAGAGAGAGGCTGTGAACAGTGAAGGACAAAAGAGCCACCTTGGAAGTCAGAGGACAGGTGAGGGATCTGTAAATAGCTGTTTGCTTTCTGGTGAAGAGGCATTTTTCCTTCAAATAACATCTTGGACTTAAAATTTTACAACACACTCTCAGGCATGTCTTAGGCCATTTAGGACTTTATAGGTCATAACCTATTTCTTAAACTCCACCTGGAGTCCAGTAGGTATCCCATGGAGATCCTAGAGCACTGGAGGGGTGATGGCTTACTTAATGAACAAGCTGCTGCATTCCACACCAGTTTCCATCTCTGAATGGATTTAAAGACAGCCACATGTATTTATTTTTAAAACACATTGATCAAATTGCTGAGTCAGGATGGCAATGCTATTATATATACACTAAAAGCTGCTTAATGCTTCCCGGTTCAGGCCAAATGCTGTAAGGTGCAGGGGACTTCTAGCTGACCATTGCTTCTGGACTTGCATGCACTCACACTGGGTCTAAATATGGCCCCAGGGGTATAGAATAGATGTGATTTACTTTG
Organism: Lepidochelys kempii; assembly: GCF_965140285.1. Classification (NCBI taxonomy): domain Eukaryota; kingdom Metazoa; phylum Chordata; order Testudines; family Cheloniidae; genus Lepidochelys; species Lepidochelys kempii. Next base: position 95,294,951 of record NC_136388.1, on the reverse strand, counting down.
CCCTGCCTCTCAGCTGATGCACCATGGTATTTTATTTTTCTGTTCTGTTTCCATGCTATCTGAATGATTTTCTGCTGTGCTGTGTTTTAGTATAATGCCAAACGTTGCCCACAGCATTCCCTCTTTAGTATACTGGTTATTTAATGGTTAGGGTTATGGGTCAGCAGTCCTAGGTTCCATCCAGTCTTCTGTGATTTGTTTTATATAACATAGGATGGCTGACAAAATTCCAGTGGTGGTTTGACGTACAGCTTTTGAAGGTTTTCCAGCGAGAGAGAAAAGGATTTTTAGTTTTAAAAAGGACAGCTCAAGGACTATGGGAGTGATCCTGTCATGAATTGCAAAGCTCCCAGATTGCAACGGGAGTAGGATCGGGCCCCGAGATTGGAATAAGAGCTACTGTAAACCTGAAATTCCTCACGGAGCTGCTCAGCTCTACTGCACTAAGCCCACTTTTTTAGGAACCTAAATCTGGATATAGGAGACTATCTTTAGGGTCCTATTTTTGAAATTCTTAGCCTTCGATCTGTTAGATTATCACAGGCAGTTCTCTGTGTATTTGCCATGAAACCCACTCCTTGACACAGAATTGTGCTCCAGATTCTAAGCTTTCATTAAAAAAAACAAATTCTGTTTCTAGCCAACAGTTGTAAAGAAAACCCTGAAAATATGAAGTAGGCATAAAGCAGTGCAGGTGTGTCTTCCTGTGTCAGCAGAAGAAACAATGGCTTGCAGAGGTTCGAACTGCCCCATTTATCTCAAAGGATTATTACATTTGCTAATCATTAGAGATGCAAGATCGAGCTAATGTGCTTATGATGCTATCCCAGACCCCTTCCCATGCCTCTCCAGGCTCAAAAATATTTAACGGGAATTTAGCTGACTGAACGTCCTGCTTCATTGTGCATCATCATTATGAAAACCTTTAGCCTAGTGAAAACTGAAAATATGGGAATGGTGTAAAATAAATATAGACACTTACAATCAAAATAAATAACCTTGGGTCCATTCTCCTGATTGTATGCTTTAAATTTGTACATAACTTATTAATAGCCTATTTCTTTATTTAAAGAAAACTGTTGTCAAATTTGCAATCTGCTGCACCGAGCAGTGCAGTATCCAGGAATCATGCCTTGGAATTTGAGTCCACCTTGTAAAGTGTCACCATCTGTAACAATAAATGTTGATGGGGGAAAAGTTGCAAAATTGACACACACTAATCCTTCCCTGAAAATCCCTCTGTGCAGATACCTTATTTAATTCCCCTTATTTTAACTGATAGTTGTAGGGTTGCCTTGCTGCCTTGTTCAGTTCATCCACTCTTGGTGTCCGTCCCCCCCACCCCTTCTGGGATGTATTTCACCACCAGATGAATACTGTTGTGAATGCAAATTTTCCAAACCTTGGCTTATTCCAGCCACAGGGCTCTTGACCTTGTGTCCCCCTCAGCTTCTTCAGATAATACACTGATAGTCTGTTGTCAGAGCTGATTAATATTACCTTTAAAAAAAATGTAGCAGGAGCTCTGTGGGATGCTTTAGTTCCGGCCGATTTATGGGCAGACTGCTATAATTTTTTTTGGCTGTACTCCCAATGTTGACAAGCTGCATCCATTGAACGTCCTATAATGAAAGATCGGCATCTTTAAGCATAGCCGTCCATACACCTCTGTACCTCCTGTGAGAAATCTGTAGGGTGACCGTTATGAAGAAAGACTCATTTGTAAAACATTTGGGACTGATTCCGTTATCATTAAAACACAAGTAACCTTACTGGAGTCAGTTATCTGGGTGTAAGTGAGGTCAGAAGCAGACTTCTTTTCTCCATGTTTAATGATGGAAGATAGACCTCATTTTGATCTAGAAAAAACAAACAGAGTAGGTTTAATTCAGAGTTAAGCAAAGGGCACCATAAATACAAATTATTATTCTAAGCAGTGGATGCACACAGAGAAACTGTGCCTTACGTGGAATGGATCAATTAGTTCCCTCCATATTTGTGCTGTCACTTATTCAGCTGGGGAAATACATTCCAGGCATGGGGTAGCTAAGTAATACATCTGCAGAACAGTGTAGACATGAGCGCAGTTGAACAAATTAAAAATTTCCAGTTACCAACTGGAAAATTGTTGTTATTGTTGATTACATGTAATGTGGACTTACTTTGCATAAACTGAATCTCCAGCCAGACCACTTTCTAGAGATCAATCCGGGTGATGCTCAGTCTGCAAGGAGGCTACCCTTTGGGATTTGCCACAATGACGATAACTAGTAATGTGGTTTCAACTAGAAACCCTAATAAAGGATCGGGTCCCCATGGCACTGAGCACTCTACACACATATAACAGAAAGACATCCGAATAAATTACAATCAAAATATTCCTCTGCCGGGTTTTGTCCAGCAAGATGAGAAACACAGTGCTCTGTCCACTTCTTGTCGCCATTGTCCCAGTCATCTCTACTATTGGTTTGTTGAAACTTCTTGGGACCAGTGCTAGGGCTGCTGCCCATTAGCACTGCACGCTATGCTTTTAGTTTCTTTATATTGCTATTGTTGGCTGTTTGCTTATGCATCTCATTTCTATGGCTTAAAAGTCTGATTGCAATTTCATGGTGATAAATAAAGAAGGTCAAAGCATTTTATTTCTGATATTAACTTAGCAATGTAAAGCGCTATCAGTATTGCCAATCTTAAGTGTTCAAAAATCATGAATCAGGCACCCAAAAAGTCATGACATTGACTTAAAATTATACATTTGGGTTCTTTTTATTTGCCTGATTTTTCAGTCTTTAGGCTTAATATTGTCAAGCTTTTCTCTACAATTGTGAGAGCTAGGAACTTCTATCTCTCTATCTCTCTATCTACCTATCTATCATGAAAAGCTGAGATACTCATGTGACGTTATTGACATAATCTGGGACCGTATAGATCATTGTTGCAACCAAGGTCCTGTAGTGGCACCAAATCTTGAATAAAGGGAGTCAAATAAGGTATCTAAGACAAGGTTATGGTTTGCTGGTTATGATTATGCTGTCTATATGTATGTATCATTTTTGTAGTTAAAGTTATGAATATTGGCTCTATACTGTCTGTGTTTCAAACTTATGCTATGCTTCTGGGTGGCACCCCGGACAAGTTGGTATCAGCTCTGCCTAGCCTGCTTGATGGCCCATTAAGGACCATCAGCTATACAACTGACCCACTGAGAGAAGGCAGACACGCCATGTGACTCAGCAAGGTGTGCAGGGACATGCCTATGGACAGAACTCTGAGGTGTTTTCATGTCATGTGAGGGACAGCTTGTCTTTGGAACAAAGAAAGAAAGACCACATGGCAAGAGACTATAAAAAGCTGCTGCAGCTCCTCCATCTTGTCTCCATTCCTGCTTCTTTCTTCTGGAGGAACTTTGCTACACTGAAGCTTTGAACCAAGGACTGAAAGACCCATCCCAGCTGTGGATGTACTTGATTTGAACCTGCAGTCTATTCCATCACTGCTACAAGCCTGAACCAAGAACTTTGCCATAACTGTATGTAATGGATTCCATTTAACCAATTCTAGCTCTCATCTATATCTTTTTCCTTTTATGAATAAACCTTTAGATTTTAGATTCTAAAGGATTAGCAACAGCGTGATTTGTGGGTAAGAGCTGATCTGTATATTGACCTGGGTCTGGGGCTTGGTCCTTTGGGATCGAGAGAACCCTTTTGCTTTTACTGGGGTATTGGTTTTAATAACCATTTGTCCCCATAACGGGTGGCACTGGTGGTGATACTGGAAAACTAGAGTGTCTAAGGGAATTGCTTGTGTGACTTTGGTTAGCCAGTGGGGTGAGACCAAAGTCTGCTCTGTTTGGCTGGTTTGGTTTGCCTTAGAGGTATAAAAAACCCAGTTAATTTAAGTGCAATTAGTACAAATCTACACTGATGTAAGTTAGGGAACCAGGACCCTTGAGCTGCAGTGCATGGAGATCCAATCTGTATAAGGAAGGGAGGGAAGGTAAAGCCTGTGAATATTAAAACTGCCTGTCCATCAGCTGGCACGGCCTTTATGATCTGTAGTGTTTGTGTCCCTTCAGAAGGGAAGGGCTAGTAGACCTGTGAGAGTCTCTTTGTGATTTGCAGAGAAGGAATAAAATGCTCCCAGACAGCAGTGAAGTAAAAGAGGGGAAATGTTAGTCATTTATAATATTAGAGCCAGATGCTCAGGGAGGGTAAAATGTCCTCACTCCATTACCTTTAATGGAGCTATGCTATTTATTCCTGTAGACAATCTGGTAACTTGTTGTTAGGTAACCACCTTCAGTATTGTTGAGTGTGCTGACGTATTCCCTGATAGCTATAATCTTCCTTGACTCTTGGAATTGGCAATGGAACCACAACCATTTAAATAAAGAACTTTCTTGACTTCTAGGAGGAAAATCTATTTGTGGGTGGGGAACTAACACTGGGAAATCTACAAGATGTCCCACATATAGGGGGTTAAGGTGTTTGGAGAGGGGAGGGTAGGAAGAGGGGAAGCTGATCGTGGCCCCAGTTTAACAAAGTGCTTAAATATGTGCTTAAAATAAAGCATGTGCTTAAGTGCTTTGCTGACTCGGCACAAAGATGAGTCTGGACAATGGTGGTGGTGTGTGTGGTTTTTTTTAAGGTAAGAGCCACATTCTCTATAGTCAACAAACTGTTGAATCAAAAGCCAGTGCAGAAAGTGTGGCACAGTGGGTAGAAGATTGGATGATATTGCGGGGAGGGATAGCTCAGTGGTTTGAGCATTGGCCTGCTAAACCCAGGGTTGTGATTTGAGGGGACCATTTAGGGATCTGGGGCAAAAAAAAATTGGGGATTGGTCCTGCTTTGAGCAGGGGGTTGGACTAAATGATCTCCTTCCAACTGTGATATTCTATGATTCTATGATTCAGTCCTTATCAGAAATCCAGCTGATGCATTCTGGATTTGCTGAGGTGGACACAGAGCATTTTCAGGAGACATTGCAATAGTCAAGTGCACTCATGCCAAGTGCTTAGATGAGGGTCACATCTTTGGTCTGGATAAGGGAATATTTCACATAGGATAAAAAGCTGACCAAGTGTCAGCAGCAATAGACTGAGTAAAGGACACATGCCACAATACTTAATGGATTTTGCTGGCAAAAATACATATTCCCTGGAACTGCAAACACAGGAAACTCATCTTATCCAGCCTTTTCAAAGAACTATTCAGCAATAAATCACCCTCCAAAAGGACTCCAGACAGAAGGTAGTAAACGTCTTGCCAAGCATGGGATGCTGAATAGGTAGTGGATGCCTGGAGAGAACTCTTAATTTAAAGACATGTAGCTGTGAGTATAATCTGGATAGCACTGGAAACAATGGGCTGTACCAGCCCCTGCAGATCTGTGTGAAGAAGGGGTCCAGAAACAGTATATCTTCCTGAAAGGGTTGAAAAGCGCAGAAGACAGGCATGTTCTCCCTTTTTCAGATGCTCTGTGTGGGTCAGTCTCTGGTATATGTATGCATAGGGGGAAGGAAGGAATGAGGTTTAGAAGCCAGATCCTCACTTGTTTCCTGTGAACGGCAGAATTATATGACAAATAGTCATCTCTCAGCTACTGGTTGAGTATTTACCAGACCAATCCAGGTTTGCTTGATATGAGCAAACCAACGCTTCCAGTTCCACTATGGTTGACAGAGTGGTTTGAAATTCTTCTTTGTGGAGAAGAGTAGAGTAGGGCTCTTTAACTGGAAATGTCCTGACTTGTGCCTTTTTGCTGACTTACCATCCTCTGTGTATCTCCCTTGGCTGAACAGCAGAGTATTAAAAGTTTGAAAACACTAAATGGTGTTAATAAATAAGATGGTCCGTAAAGGCAAAGGTATCAAGCAGTTTTATACCCTGAGAAATTCAATCTGGGTCTAGATTGCTTTAAAAAAAAAAGAAAAACTTTAATACCTTAATCAACAAGGGTTATTATTTTTATTATTTACATTGTAAAAGCACCCAAAAAGTTCTAGGCTCTGTACTGACACACAAGAAGACACAATCCCTGCCCCAAAATGTAACAATGCAGTTCCTCATCCTAAAACCACGTAAACCTGTGCTTAACTTAACCACATGAATAATCCTATGATTAAAGCGAAGCACATGCCCAAGCATTTGTGGGCAAGAGAAGCGACATATGGAGGGTGCAGAGTAGCAGCCGTGTTAGTCTGTATTCGCAAAAAGAAAAGGAGGACTTGTGGCACCTCAGAGACTAACAAATTTATTTGAGCATAAGCTTTCGTGAGCTACAGCTCACTTCATCGGAGGGTGCAGGAATACAAGATGACATAGAAGTAAATGAGCAAGATAATGATAGGTATGTAGCATGATATTTGTAAAAACTAATTTTATATATATATACATATATATAAAAACAGGAATTTAATATATATATATATAAACATTTAATATAAACAGGAAGTAGTAGATTCCCTCCTCTGCTCGTGGCCTGCTGGGGCAAGTCACTTCAGGTCTCTATACCTCTGTTTCCCTTCCCATCCCTCGTTATGCATAATTAGATCATAATCTCTTCCTCGGTAGAGACTATCTCACACCATGTGTATGTACATATCCTACCACAATGGAGCCCCAATCTCCAGCAAAAGCTAGGGCCCATTGGTGCTGCTGTATTAAAAATAGATAAAACGATGGAAATATGTCTATATGTCTAATGAACTACTAGCCGTATCAGAATTATCTCACACTGAAATATCACTGTCTTGAGTGTTTACTGAGCGACCTAATGAAAACTCCATTTGCAGCAGAGACTTTGTCAGCAGCATAGCCAAGAATAATGAAAGGTGAGTTCAGCTCCAGCGTGCTACAAGACCACAACATACAAGGAAATTGAAAGCTGGTAGAGATCTGGTAAAGCTCCCTGATTTGCTGTGGCATATTTACCAACAACCTGAGGATCTGAGCTTTTCAAAGCTGCCTAGGATATTTGGATATAGACCTTCCATTCACATTAGTCCTGAATCCCCTGGACTACTTTGCAAGTCTCAGGCTGATTTCTCAACTGAAGCAGCCTGTCCTCTTATACTTTGGCAGATGAAGGGTTAAAGATCCATAGACAGGGAAGCTAAGTTTATGTGCTGGGTTGGAGATGACAAAGGCATAAAGTGAAATATAAATACCTGGATATTGGGTTAGGGTTGATTCCTAAATGCAGCTAGAAGAAAGAGGAGGTTTGGAGGGTTGTAGGGAGATTATGAGAGAGAGTTATTTGTCTAGAACATCAAACAGGGCTGAAGGGAACGACCCATGTACTGATATTATTCTGCTAGTTGGACTTGTTTGACCTTTTCTAGCAATGGGAATATCTACCTGAAGCCTGACTCTCTCAGCTCACCCCCAATTCTCTCTCTCCTTTGAGAGGTTCAGATAAAAGGGACGCCAATCCAAATCTCTCTTTGTGTAGCCTTTGGAAAATCAAATTCAGCATTGTGTTTGGTCATTTCTAGTATTTACGGGATGAGTAATAAATCCTTGATAAATACTGGAAGTTTGAATCCTACATTTCAATACCATCACTTTCCCTAGTTGTGATATACGGAGGTGCTGCAGTTCCCTCTCCCTAAACCTGATTGGGTTTTTTTAAAATCCTATGTCATATTTTTAGTGTGATGATAAACCTAGTGCTTAAAGATCAGGCAAGTTTGTGCCTAATTTCAAGTTTTTAAAGTTTCCAAAGTTCCACTTAAACTCCAATGCCATAGGATTTATGTTCACTGAACACAGATTCTGGGGGTGCAGAGGGGTAGACAAAAAAATCCAATGAACAATAGGGTGGGAAATGGAGTAGAGAGTCATCAGAACGAAAAGCATGCTAGGAAAGGGATTTCAGAAGGGCTGAGAGAGTCTAATCTCTCTCTCTCTCTCTCTCTCTCTCTCTCTCATCTCAACTGTCTGGCATGACTCTTGAGATTCCCTTTAGCTAGAAAGAAGATATGGATGTGTTTACAGTGAATCCCCTTAGAAAATGCTGTGAGTTTAAATCAGGAAGGAGCATTCACAAGCTGGCACTTGCAAATATAGTGTGACAGATTTTTGCTAAACCTCAAAACTTCAGGAAGCTCACCCGTTCCCTGCATGGGAAACCACCTCTTTGATACTGCAGATGGCAGTGTCACAATGATCAATAAACTTCAGAAGAAGAAACCATAGAGAAAAACTTGAGCAGGCCAAGATGCTTAACCCACCCCAGCTCCCCCAAAGGAAATAAAGAATAGACAGAAATAAAAGAGTCCTTTGAGTTCATCTGTGAATCACAGTGGCAAATTAATAGCTACGGTTTTACACAAATTCTAATCAGCCCTCATATTTCAGAACCTCTCTTTATAATCAAAGCTATCTCTATTTCTTTTATTTGAATCCTTTTTTTAAAATGGAGGGTTGTGTGCTTTTGCCACATGGAGCAAATAGGTGCCTGTTACTTGCATGGCTTATCAGATTTAATTAATCTAGGGCAATACAAATAACTTAATTAGAAAGTCTGCTGTGTCTATTCTACCAATGTCTATGAAAATCTCCCAGTGCATGCAACACAATAAAATAAACCATTATTATAGTGTTAAGGTTACTAATATATTATGTGTTCATTATTAATGGACCCTGTCTTGTGCAGAGGATGCGGCTCCTCAGGCATGAATAGATGACTACTTGAAAACACAAGGTTCGTTGTAGTGAAGAATAGTCATTCCAAGTTCCCCATAGTGTATAGCAAAGCTGTCTTGTGTTGCTAGATTGTCCAAAGTCCCAGGTGATTCCGCATATTTTCTTTGTGGTTGCTGAAGTTCAGGTCTCTGTTTGCTGTTGTACTTGGTCCCAGTAGCTGCTGCATATATCTTCAGTGTGAGCTATGACTATGGGTTTGTTTTTAATAGTACCTACAATGTGGGAAGTGCTTGCGAAGGACAATGGAAGGCACAGTCCCTGATCCAAAGTACTCAGAAGCTAAAATCAGACAAAAGAGAAGTCTGGAGGGCGGGGAGGGGATGGAGAAGGTGGATGGGGTGATAATTATCCAGGGTGATATGTTGCCTGAATAAAACCATGAAAACAATAATGGAATAACTCCTCTTGAGTTCAAATAGCCTGGCCATTGTAATCTGGATCCCCATAGGCCTCAAGTTAGGAGTGGGTCTTTCAGAAGGATTTGAATGTGCAGAGGGCCATCTACACATAGGGGCAGTATGGAAGAAAGCACAGAGATGTACGGTGAGAACCTGACAAAGGGGAAGACGAGGCCAGTATCATTGCGGGAGCAGAGGGGGACAGTGGAGGGAAAGATGTCGTGAAAAGGGCAAGGATGTATAAGTACAGAAATGAAGGGTAATGGAGGGCCTTGAAGAGGAGCACAAGGAGCACAGAAGAGTGGGAGCTAGCAGAGGGCTGCGAGACAGGGTTTATATTGTCATAATTCTTCTCACTGCTCTTATGGCATACAGTGCAGGCATGGAGACATTAATGGACTTGACCAGGGTCCCAGAGAAAGTAAGTGGCAGAACTGAGCACACAGAGCTGGTGAAGATCACATCAGGAGACTGAAGAATTGTAGTCAACCGATAACTAGCAGTAGTGTTGTAATGATCAGACTCATACTATAGAAAGAGAAACTCAGGCATAGGGAAGTTAATGGACTTGTCCAAAGAGAGTAAGTGGCAGAACTGAGAATACAGCTCTCACTCCTTGCCCTGGGCTTTGGTTGCTAGAGCTTACATTTACATATCAAAGCACCCATTGGACATCTATATGGATAGCAAGACTATCTAGCATTATAACAGTTAATGCTAACAGAAAGTTTGGAAGGGATATAAAACATCATGCCTCAGGTCCTAACCAGTTTCAGATTATCAGGCATTAGAATGAGACCTTCATGAGGGGGCAAATAATCTCATATCTCTACCTTTAGGGAGATTTTGCACATTCCTATGGAAGCGTTTGATACTCACCATGGTCAAAGGCCAGATACTGGACTAAATAAATCAGAGGTCTGATCCAGTCTGGCAGTTCCTGTGTTCTACCTGAAATGTTGCTCCGTCTAGTTCCACCTGCATCTTTGACTCTTTTAATGCATTTATTATGGAATTAGAATTGCAGGATCACATGCAGAACTGAGTCTAAGCTGGTGTGTAATTTACACCTTCTTCCAAACTCCTCAACATGTAGTTATGTCCTCAGGCTCATGTCTCAATTTGGTGCGTAGAGTCTAAGCTGTGTGTGCTAAACATTTCAACGTGGGGGGTAGGGGGGGAAATGAGCATCCTTCTGAACTGTACATAAATCAAAAAACTCTGAGAATTATCTAGAAAGCTTGGTGAGAGCTGCTTTTGCCAAGGTTATTCTTTTTATTCTTGATTAACTTTTTATTAAAGATCAACACTGCTCACTGGGTTCAGATCGGTTTTTCTCAAAGCCAGTATTTAGGTATAATACACTTGTAAACAAATGAAGTTTAGAATAATTTAATAATCTCTCTGCTGTCCACTCAGTTTCTCTTCTAAAACAAATAGCCACTTTCCCAGTTATAAGTGTGACAGCCGCTGAGCACCAGAGCAAAGTTATCTCAGTATATCTTTGAACCACATCTGCATGAATACAGAAAAATATGTATCTATGTTTATATAGCCCCTCTCATCCAGAAGGATCCAGAAACAGTTTATAACCTTGAGAAACTGTTATACAGACTACATCAAGGGATCATGTCACTCATAATTGAAATGCAGGCAGAATACCAGACTTGATAGAGCAATCATCTGCTCTGATATGGCATATCCTATGTTGCTGTGTTGATGTAGGAAGCTCTGGGGAATATGTGCAGAGAATTGGAAATGCTATATTGTACTTCATATATAACTTTATACAGTAGTTTGGACTGTTAGATATGACTGATCACAAAGCTGTTTCTATCATCAACTTTCTATACAGTGATGGTTGTGTGTATTTGACTGGAATATTAACTGTTTGGCTGAAAATATTAACTGTTACATACAGTTGCTGGACCACTCACATAGAGTGAGGACCCGTCATCTAGTAAATGCCTACTTCAGAGACTAAAAAACAGGTGTAAATAGTGTATTGACAGTCATATTTCTCTATAAATGCCAAAGTACAGCTTACAAACACTAGAGATTTTGCAGGTTAAAATTATATGAGCTTTAGGTTAAGTACCCTTTCAGTTTAGTGACCTTCAACATTAGGTTTTTAGGGTTCCAATTAAAATTAAGGAATTACTATTATTTTATGTGCATTTCAGTATCATCCAGAGGCTCCAGTTAGTGATCAGGGCCCCACTGTTCAAGGTGCTGGACAGATTCGGTGTATGACTGTCCATGTCCTGAAGAGCTTACAATCTACATAAATAAGACAACCAGCCAGTAATAGACAGATAACATGCCTGCAGTGTGTTAAAAGGAACAAAGGGGTTGTCTGATAGTTATTTGTTGGTTTCTTTGTATTACTTCACCCAACCTATTCCTTCCCCCACAACACTCTAGACCAGTGGTTCTCAAAGCTGGTCCGCCAGTTGTTCAGGGAAAGCTCTTGGCATGCCGGACTGGTTTGTTTACCTGCTGCATCCACAGGTTTGGCCGATCATGGCTCCCACTGGCTGTGGTTCGCCGCTCCAGGCCAATGGGGGCTGTGGAAAGGGCGGCCAGCACATCCCTTGGCCCGCTCCACTTCCCGCAGCTCCCATTGGCTTGGAGCAGCGAACCACAACCAGTGGGAGCTGCAATCGGCTGAACCTGCAAACGCAGCAGGTAAACAAACTGGTCTGGCATGCCAAGGGGTTTCCCTGAACAACTGGTGGACCGGCTTTGAGAACCACTGCTCTATACAAGTGCCCCAGCTGACCAGCACCATTGTTGCTGACCCAAAGAAAAAGAATGCAAGAGTTGTGATGAAAATTGTTAAGACAGACATCTTGCACAGAGATTGTCAATTCACATTTTCAAATAGTAATCAGCTCTGTTGGGGAGACTCCAGGAAGGGCTTTCTTTGGGCAGAAAAATATACCATTATATTCCTCTCTTTCTGCTGGTTTTTCTTCCCACTAAGACCAAAACAGAGGATACAAATGGACATTTGCACTTAGTATTCTAAGGAGATGGTCTGCTTCTTTGGTGGGTAACCCTTCTGAGGATAAGTTAAGCTCCAAGAGTTTCCACATGACAATAAGGAAATATTAAAAACAAATGAAAGTCTTGTCTTAGGCTCTCTAAATTTCCCTCCAGGGCAATTAGGTAGCCAGAGCAATGCATTATGCCAATTGCTCCCTAGGAGTCCTGTAAAAGATAACAGTGAATTTGAGATTCTCAGTATGCCTAGCTTTTATGAAAGCCACTTATATTTAGGCTGAACTAAATCTGTATTGTATCTACTTTCAGTGTCAATAATTGTGTTCAGAGAGGACTTGCAGTAAAGTAAATGGAGGGATGCAAGAGATCTGGCTTAAATTCTTCTTTCTGCCACAGACTCCCTGTGTGCCCTTGGACAAGTCATTTAATCTCTCTGTGCCTTTGTTTCCTACCTGTAAAATGGGGATAATAATACTTGCTTTCTCACACTTTCTGTCTTTTCTATTTAGGCTTGGGGCAAGGTGTCTCTCAGTAAGTGTTTGTACAACACCTAGTACCATGGGGCCATGATCTCAGACAGGGTCTCTAGGTGCTACTGTAACACAAATAATAATAACAGTTCTTGGTCCCTCTGCTTTGCTTAAATCAGCTTCCATTTTCCTCTCTAACAATATGAGGCTTTCTAGGTTCGGCTAATACAGAGGAGATTGTTAATTACAATTTCACAATTCAACTTAAAATTACCTTTAATCAAGAACTAAGGTATGATATTGAGAGTGTGTCAAATGTGAGAAATTTCAGCCAGAGGACAGAGTGCTTGGCGTTTGGATTATGTGTGTGTGTGTATGGGGCGGGGGGAGGGGAAGGGGGAGAGGAAGGGGTCAAGGATGCCCTCTTCTAGAGGTTCTGGCTTCCTTTCCTTTTAAAGGTCCTTTCATCTCTCGTCATACTATGCCTCAGTTTCTATTGAAGATTAATTTTTGTTACTGAGGTGGAGAGTGGCAGACTGGTTGCAATAATGTGAGCACCAGAGGACATGTCGACTGCTGGGGTATATGCCATCCTCTCTCAAGAGAGAACATTACATTGGTAAACCAGCTTACCTGTGGGTGAACTTGAAGAGTTCACAATCTTGCTGTGTTCTGAATGTTTTGATGCTTCCAGATATACTCCCAATATGCAAATTGTGGGTTATACAGATTGGGATTCCTTTGCCAAGTTTCCACATGTGAATTTCTTTTGTTCTACTCCAGGGCAGTTTAATTAGCCAAATACTATCTTCTTGCAGAATTGTGGTTATAGAATTGCCATATTTCTTTTACACTTTGTAGATATTAATTTCAGTTCAGGATCTGTGAACATAACCTTACCCGCATCTCAAGTAACAAAATAAGTTTACAACATTTGAATAGGTTTATACAAAGTAGCATTTTCTGTTCAACAAGAAATATCACTTGAGTTCAAATAATCAGTCCAAATTGTACAGTTATAAAAAAAAAGTTATTTCCATATTGCATGGATTTTTACTACTATTCATAAGAAGTATGCAGTGACCTGGATTTCTATGCATGTAGAATGTACAACTTCTTTAGGATTTTGTCTTAAAGCAAGGCTAGTGTGGGTGGCATGGTTGCAGTTTCACAAATTACACTGGACTCTCTCTCAAGTTTTAAAGCAAAGGAGAACGACAGTTACTTTTCTCATCAGAGAAACTTAATCAAAGCGCAATCCCCTTTATAATGTAATCATCTAAATCAGTGGTTCTCAAAGCCGGTCTGCCACTTGTTCAGGGAAAGCCCCTGGTGGGCTGGGCTGGGCTGGTTTGTTTACCTGCTGCGTCCACAGGTTTGGCCGATCACCGCTCCCACTGGCCGTGGTTCGCTGCTCCAGGCCAATGGGGGCTTCGGGAAGCGGCGCAGGCTGAGGGATGTGCTGGCCGCTCTTCCCGCAGCCCCCATTGGCCTGGAGCGGCAAACCACGGCCAGTGGGAGCCACGATCGGCCAAACCTGCGGACACGGCGGGTAAACAAACTGGCCCGGCCCGCCGGGGCTTTCCTTGAACAAGTGGTGGACTGGCGTTGAAAACCACTGATCTAAATTGATACATGACACAATCAAGCACGGCCTTTTAAAATTTACTATTTTAATTAATTTTCTAAGGACCAAAACCTGTAACTCATACAAAAAGGACAATAGGGATAATAAAACATTAAAAACTATGACAATAATTCCATACCTTGAATACTGCAAGGTCCATGCTGTGTTTATTGGAGCAATAGTACCCCAGGAACACGTGAGAAACCTTGACACAAGACTGTGAGTAAATCATGGTTTTTAAGGATCCCAGGCTGAATCCTCCCCTTCATACCCTGAAAGGTAAAGGAGGGACGGATGGATTCAAAGCTCTTGGACCTACTCCAGTCTGATGCAATATCCCCCAACTTGAGGTGGTGCTGGTAGAGGAGTAGGTTGCATGGGCCATGACCAGCTACTCTTGCAAAAGGTGAAAATCCACATCAAGGAGGCCAGTGTTCACAGATCAGTTTATTTGCACGGTCTTATGGGCTCTTTTAAGCATCAGTAGCATAGTCCTGCTGTTCTGTTACTGGCTGCCCCCGACTCCCACAGTCTGTTAAAATCGTGTGGCCAGAGTAACAGCTGCTCAGATAGCTGTAACTTACAGTGCAAGTTACATCCTAATTTAGGCAGCCATGAGAATGGTACCTGCTGTGCAGAGCTGCGGTTGCCCTGATTTCACAGCTACCCATACCCATGAGTTCATATTGGGGACTATCACTTTATGAGCTTCTGCTGTCTAATGCCTTTGTCTTCTCCTATTCTGGGTCCAACACGGCTACAACAATGCTTCAAACTCATCAACCCATGTGTGATTTTCTTGGGTACCTTCTGTACCATACAGTGGAGTGGGTGGGGGATGCAGAGAGTGGGGAACACTGGAAACATTGTAGATGCCTGGATGTTGAAAGGAAGTATTAAGCCGAATTGCATTTTGCCTTTCTTGTGAATCAGTGAATTTTGGGAAATCTTTTTATCTTAAAGGGAAGCAGCAATACCTTTGAAGTGAGTAGGGCTTTGCACAAGGTCATGCTGAAATTACCTTAAATATATTATAAAACAACCATTCGGAAGTTGTACCTTTAGCTCAATTCATCCTCATTTTAACAGGTTAGTAACTATCACGTGTGTCTTCCTATGGGATAATTATTGCAACAGGGAGGTTGCAATGCAGCTAATGCAAGCAGTGAATTTGGCTATAAATGCATTGTGTAGAGGAAATTGCAAGGGCATCTTATTTTGGTAAAACTCTGCAAGTAGTGTCAGTCTCAAACAAATTCCAGAGCTTCTGAATGGGGAATGCTATTGAAAACAGTGATCCCAATGGCTCTGAAACAGAACAAATTAACATGGAAGATTCTTGCGCCCTGCGGATTCAGAGTGATAAAAGGAACACAGCCATAGTAAGGCCAAGATGAGTGCTGTACACCGCTTTGCTTTGTAGGCATCAAGCTCCGAGGAAGGCTGTTTAGAATTTCAGAGGGGGTTACTGAACATATCAAGAGTGCTGAATCAACTTGAGCAGCCAATGCTGAATGGTAGGGACCAGACTTCCTATCAGAATTAAGCTTTTCTGTTATCTAGTAAAGAATACAGTCTACAAAAAAGTTGCAATTTGAAATGGAACCAGCTTAGATGCCTGGATCTTAACAGCTCCAGACTTGAGGGGATGTCTGATCTCGCCCCTGTCACTGTAGTGAGCTGAAATAATTCCCCTTCTCTGAACTGTTGGAAAGCCTAGATCCCAGCTTGGTAATTTGAAAAATCTTCAGTTATGTCTAGTGATCTTATCTAGCTGTTTTATGCTTTTTTATAGCTCTCATCACCATAGTATCTAATGCTTAAATGCATTTTTTCTTAAACATATTCCAAAAAGAGACTGTATTGTTCTTAAAGTTTAACACTTCATCATAACATGCTGGCATATTTTGATAACAGCTCATTCTAATCAGGAGAGTTTTAGGGAGGTCTCCCATCTATACTCCACACAAGAATGTTTGTCTATTTGCATACAAACACAAATTTCACTGCAATGACATGTATCAATGCAGAGGATGACTTTGGGGGTTGGGGGAAGTTGCTAAAAGGCAAATAGGATGCTCACCCAGAACTCTTCTAAAGAAAGTCATCGGGGTCAGGGTCATTTGGGGGGGACAGTTTGTTGCTAGGGAAGAGCAATGAGAGCCTTTGTGTCGAGGTGATTTTGGAGAGGGCAGCTGAACTGGAAGTCCTCAGTGGCAGGTTTAACTTCCCCATAGTTCTTGCCAAGTCCAACAAGTTTGCCTGTATTTTTGTCTCCTTTTCTTTCTGATGCCTTCAATTCCATTTCTTGAGCTATCGACAGCCGAGGATCTCTGAATTTATCCATTCCATTCAGCAGAGGTAACTTGTGGCCCGGAGCTTCACCATCTGAACAATGACAGATCCTGTTAAATTGTCGGGAAAAGACTTTTGACTAAATGATATTTTCTAGTTCTAGTAGCTTCTTTCAGTTAAAGTTATGCTCTCTATTTCCAGGTATGTGTGCCGTTTGATAGCCTACGAGGACAGCTGATTGTTGCATCCCTTGAAACACTGTATTCAATTTAGGATGACAGGTAGAGAATCGCAGACCAATTTGTCAGGAAAGAAAACTCATTCTTGTCTTGATTCATGTTTCCATGTTGCTGTATGGGCAAATCAAACATTATCAATTTCCTTTCTGCCCAAATAGTGTATTGATGTGTAAAATTCCAATGCTGCTTACAATTGTAATGATTCTTTGTGAGAGCAGAAGTTGTTGCTGTAACTTGAATGAATGTTCAAAGTTCAATTCTTTTGTCACAGGCACGGTTAACTGCACCCTGCTTGCCACTGTTGTTGAGTGATAAGAGCTAGAAGTACCTTATGATCAATATCTGACAAGGAGTCCTTCTCTGTGCAGGCATCTTCACATGTTGCATTTCACTGGCATGTCCTTGTGCCTCATTTAGGAACTTTTATTTCTGCATCAGGTGCTGCTTCCTACTTGTTACCTCTGTTCACAATATGTTTTTCAGGCTCTGTCTGTTTTTAAAGACCACTAATACAGAGTTTATTTAATGTCAGAGGAACAAACTTCTTGTTACAGTAGTTTTAAAGTTTCATTACCAGTAGTTTAGAAATGCCTTGACAGCTTAGAATCTCAGGTCCTGATTCTGCTCTCACTTAAGTCTCCACTTACTGGACCATGCTGAGTTATGTCTTCATTCTACAAGAAGAAATTTAGATGAGCAAAGCTAGAAGTCTGAACCTCCGATGCACCTGGACCCATTTAGAACCAATCTCATCTCTCACCTTTCACTGGTGACTTTCTGATCCATCAAACTGAAGTGCCAACAACCTTCATTTAATTCATTGTTCCCTGATCCTCCCCACAACCTTTAGCCGCATTCCAAGTCCCAGCAGATCTGTCTCAGACTGACCAAGAAACAGGTACATATTTTTTGCACAACAATTTAGATTTTCTTATCGACAATTGTTGAAATTTTGGAAATCTGAAATACTTCCTAGATTGTATATATGTCTAACGCTGCTCCATTTCCTCCACGCTGGGCCTCTGGAAAGGAAGAGCCAGGTTTATTTTATTTCCTTTATAAAATAACTTTAACTCCTATTGACACAGTGTACTGACTCTTCACCACCATTGCTGCACTGAGGCAAGTCACCTCACCACTGCACAGATAATTTTTGTCTCGTTGATTGGCAGGAAGTTCTCCATGTGGCAAAGAACAGATTCAGTGTGGAAGTAATATCCATAGGGCCAATGTATAAATAACTAAATGTATTGTTGTTTTTCCTCAGGCCATAACGAAGAAGTAATATGAGGTGAAAGGGTCCAGCAGGCTGGGTTTAAAAAGCAAGGTGTTAATCGAGTTGTTTCATAACAGGAGTTCATGCATGTGTGACCACATGCTCTCAGTTAAACCACAGTAAATCCAGAATAACCCCAGTGATTCCAATGCATTTTGACTTTGAGATATTCAAAAGATCAGTAACATTGTGAGATCAACAAAGGGTTACTTTACCAAAAACACTGCACACTTTCAAAGCTGAAAAATTCATTTTGGACCTTTTATTTTTTTTTTAAAGTTTCAGAATCATTAATAAAGAATAAAGGCACATAGATAAACCTGAATGCAGAGCACTAGCAAAAGAGAAAATAAAATGTTAAGCATGCATTTGCCTTGGGAGTTGGCTGTGACAAAATATATTTGGACAGCAAATATCATGAACTGCTTGTGGCATTTAGAGGAGTTGCAATGAATGAATCAGTTGTTATCAGGTGCCTCTGGCAATCAAATTGTACATATGACATCTTGAATAAATGACACATATGTTTAAACCACATGGACCAGATTGGACTTTTCTCCTAAATACTTCACTCACTGTGTTATGGGTTAGTATCGTTTTAAATCCAGCTCCATTGTACCACATCCCAAAAAAACAAAATGTTCTGGTCATCCAGTTGGTTGCCATAGGCTCTCCAGAGGAACAGCCTCTAACACTGTCTGGCATTCTCTTCACTAGTCTCTGTGGCAGGAGACCAAGAACATAACTTTTCTTGAAGCTGGACAGTTATCCCCCTTCCTTCATATGAAACCTTGTTTTTCTGAAGGTCTCCGGTGTCCTTGAAGATACACATGGTCAAGTTATTATAACACAGGGGACATTTCCATGATACTAGACTCATGCCATAACAAGGGCTCTTTCTGGAGTGTTTAACTTAACCACAGTCTGTCCTTTCCGCACACATCTATTTTGAAGTGACAACCAAATATGGAAATACCTAGTCAACAGTAAGTTCTTTTGAATTGCCAAGTTATTGCCAATCCATTTGGCACAGCTTAAATGCATACATTTGTCAACATAACTAAAGTAAATGTAGTGTCATTTGAAATGAAATGAAATTAAGTCCACCCTTCCCCTGCTTTTTCATTAGGAGATGTGTAACCTTCAACACATTTAACTCAAATGCCAACATGTTAATTTAATTTTGTATAAAAAAAGATACAGCTGGGCTTACGAACTTTTCAGTGAAACTTGGCTGACTACTATGAGCTAAATATGACACTGATTTACCTCTGGTCCAACCCCATAGAGTTTGGGACAGACTTTGGCTCTGTGTTGTCAGTGCAGAAAAACACCTTCCAACTTTTTTTTTTAAGCTGATAGCTCAGTGGTTGGCAAGCTTTGGTGGTTGTATCTCAGCTAAATGCTACATCAAACAACAGCACATATAAGTGATTACAGAGCACTGTCCGTAAATTCTCTTTCCACTGGGTGGGCAGGGATTTTTCATTTCAGACATCATTCACAACCTGCTGCAGTGATTCCACAAAGTCACGCAGGAGGCTTCAAAAAGTTAATGGAAAAGAAAAACTTTGTTTTAGGGATTCCCCCCCCCCCCGCCCTTTTAAGTTCTGACGTTTCTTTTTTTTTTTCTTTCTGTGTCCAACACTGACATGGTAGCCAGGGATACAGGGGTGCTAACTTGCATTTGTCACTTTAATCTGGGAAAACCCTTGGAGGTTGCAGCAGCAGGAAATAAATGTGACCTCCACCCAGAAGGGGGAAAGGACAGATAAAAAAATATCCAGTGCTGACCAAAAGGTCAGATGTGGCCAGTTGGACAAAGTAATGCACTGATTCATCAGCAGGCTGCTGGGTTATGTTGAAGTTTCTATAAACTGCTACAGAATAAAAAAGGGTATATTTTTGTAACATTGGGATAATAGTAATCCAAAACTGGTTTGAATTGAGGGAAGTATTGTACCATAAGCCCCATCCCACATGAAGCTGCAGTCAGTGGAAACTGACGGTATTCAAAACCCTGTAAAAGGTGCTAAGTTTAACCCACTGTTCAGTGTGAGTTATGAGCCACTGCTCTGTGGCTGATTTATAAAGAGCAGCTGCTTGCTACTGATAACAGGTGATGGTTTAGTTCTTTAGCTCGTTAGACACCTGTGTTGCGGTGCGCAGGGTCCAAGGTTCAAACCCAACAGTCTACCCATACTATGGTGATTTTTATATATGAACATTTCAGGACTTGTTTCTCGCTCTTTGTAAGGTAGTGAACATTGAATGAATGGATCACCTCTTTATAAAATGGGTTAATTAACTGGCATTACAGCCGTTGTTTCCCATGCTCATTAGAGCTTGACTTGGAATTATTTCAGTTGATTGCTTATTGATTGTTTTCTACTTTTGTTAAGATGTGTAAGATATGGGAATAATTTAACACCATTCTGACGGAAGAAGGGGATGTTCTGTGTAAAGAACTTCAGATGAGGTAATTGCCAGATCCATTGCTAAATAGATGTAGGATAAAGGAACCTACAAGTGAAAACTAGGTTTCTGATGTACGTGGAACAGTGTAATGCAAGATTGAATTGAATAGTTATTGGGCCAGAAACTGACCTCAGTTATACCAGTATCAATCCAGAGTAACTCCATTGATGCCAGTATGGTTTCTTCACCAGTGTACATGAGATCAGAATCTAGCCCATAATTTCTACTAAACTGGTCATTTTAGAGCTGTATGAATGTGGGGATACAAACTTACAGTTAGATTCTCCACTGCATGACTGCTCTGCTCTGGCAATACTAGTGCAAAGTGGTGTATATCACTCCAGCTAAGTGGTCCCCATCCCTACCTTCTGCTTGCTGGCAGAGGAGCATGGCCCAGGGCAAGTGGGTGTGGAGAGGACTACCATGCAGCCTGGTGATCACAGGCTGCTGTACTGGTCCCTTGTTGACCATTGGCAACTGATGCAAGTTAGAGCAGCTTTTAGGGAGCTTTAATTTATGCAAGGACCACCCCCTGAAGTTCCTGTAGAAACCATAGTACCTCCCTATGCTTACAAGGAGATTCCAAGTACCACAATCACTTCAGTGAGGCTAATGTTGAACTTATAAAGGTGTCCACTTTACATCCCTTCTCTCCTAAACTGTTACGATCCTCCGCGATATGACCTCCTGTATGTCCAGCCAACAAGAAAAATAGTCTCAGTTAATTTTAAAAGGATGTTCATAACTAGTTTATAAAGGTTTAATAGATGATCAATAGATGTCCTAATAAATGCTTAATCAATTGATCTAGATTGTTATAAAGTCCAGCATGTCAATAGCTGGCTTAAAACTATGGCTTATAACTATCTTTAGCACCCTCTGCAGATGTGTTTTTAATCATTTATAATACCAAGTATTCAGGTCCATAGCATACTTATAACAGCTATTAATCATTTATTAACCCTTTACAAATTATTTAGAAAGTAGCCTGATATAAGATGTCCCCCAAATGTACTTTATATTACAGAGAAAAACACAGCAGATGAGCTTTAGATACATTTTTATATCCAGTATGTCACTGTTATAATTGATCTCAGACCTAAATTATTAGTTACTCTGGAAACTCAGAGCTGTAAAGTAGAAATGTCTAAAACTCAATGAGTTTGGTTCGTGGGAGAGGGTGTTAATTTAACGTCTTTCCCAGCTTTGTTTCATACAGGTTCACATCCCCTGTGTTTCACTTGGACTTTCCTCCTTGTTTTAAGTTGAGTTCAAAGCACCACACAGGCCTATTGACGAGTTCTGTGCTGGTGCTGTGTGGTTAACCCTCTCATTGACCTTACCTGACATCTGCTCATTAGTAAATCAATGGGAGTTGGGGATGCTCAGCACTGGACGGCAAATGCACCCTAATGTCAGCTCCTTTTTATCGCTGAAATAATTGTAGCTTGAAATACCATTTTATAACAGATAACAAATATCGTAATAGCAAAGGTAATGATTGTACTGGGCAAAAGTCATTATTCTAATGTTCAGTGCGGGGGTGCTAGAACAAGTGGAACTGGGGATGCGGCAGCACCCCCTGGTTTGAACTGCTTTCTGTCATATACGGGGTTTGCAGTTTTGTTCAGTGGCTTTCAGCACCCCCACTACACAAATTGTTCCAATGCCACTGGGTCAGTGTGCATCCTGTAAAAGGAAGTTTGTGCTTATTGATGATAAATTAGACCACACAATTTACAGGTCAGAATTTCCCCAGACTTCTTGTTATGATCATCTGTAGGTAGCATAGTTAGTGGTTAGAGCAGGATATGACCAGATGTCAGTTCAGTTGGGTTCATTTTCTGTCTGTTCCACCAAATTCAGTGTGTGACCTTGGGTCACTAATTTACCTTTTCTGTGCCATAATTTATTCATCTGCAGAGTGGGTAGAATATTTACCTACTGTGCGATACTTCAGAGAGGTATCATGAAGCTTAATTATTCAGATTGTAAGGTTCTTGGGCAGAGACCTTCTTTGTGTTCTGTTTGTCCAGCGCCTAGCACAATGGGGTCCGGTCCATGATAAGAGCTCCTAAGTATTATAGTAATACACATTATTAATAATAATTTAATAATATTTAAAATGTATTTGAATATTTTAGATAAAAAGAACAATATAAGGAAAATGAATTAAATAATCATTTTATTACTGGAAAGATCTTTCCTGCTCTGACCTTGACTTTCTCCCTGGAGGCAAGCATAACGGCAATTCTGGCCCAAGAATTTTCTTTTAACTTAGCTCCAGTTCTTTCTGCTGATATCAATTTTTGGAGTTTTGGGTTTATATATATAAAAAAAGTCTCTCTTTTTTTTTTCTGGACAAAACCTTCAATGTTTCCTTGAGACTATGCCCAGATAAAGACTGTTAATTTTGCAAAGCTCCAGAGCAGTCTGATTATTATTATTCACTATACATATAAGGTCTACTTTTCAAGGGTAATGAACATTTACAGCTCTCCTTGAAGTAGGTCTCAGTCCTACAAACACTTACATACATGCCATATTAACTTGCATGAGAAGTTCCGTGTAAGTCAACAGGATCATTCACATGCTTAAAGTTAAGCCTGTATGTTAGTTTTAGCTGGATCAGGGTCATAAATTGGATTTGTGGATACTGTGGAAATCAGGCACTGGATGTATTGTCATTGTGTGCTTCAGAAATTTACCAAAGTTAAAAAAAAAAACCCTCTACCATTTAAGAATTGAGTTTGGAAAATTATTTTCTGGCAGTTAATTATTCATATATATGAGGGAGAATTATTCTGCAAAACCCAATAAAAAAGTTCAATTAAAAACCTAAATTATAAATTTAATCAGAGTCTTCAACAGCCCCAAACTGATTTGCATATATTTTCACTGAAAAATGTTTTGTGGAAGATGAACAATTGCACTTTAGGGCAGTCTCAGCTCTATTAGTTATTTCTGCGGCATAAATTGTAGTATATCATTTTATCAATTGCATTTCTTTTTCTTCTGAGGCTGCAGTTCTTAAAAAATCTCAGTCCTTCTCCATCTGAAATCATCTATGCTGGGAATTCAGTGAGTTCTTCTCTTTTCTATACCACAGGTACATAGCCAAATACATGGATTAACCCAGTGTTTCCCAAACTTGGGATGCCACTTATTCAGGGAAAGCCCCTGGCGGGCCAGGTCAGTTTGTTTACCTGCCGCGTATGCAGGTTTGGCCGATCGCGACTCCCACTGGCCGCGGTTCGCCGCTCCAGCCGCCGCCGCTTCCCGCAGCCCCCATTGGCCTGGAGCAGTGAACCGCGGCCAATAGGAGCCACGATTGGCCGGATCTGCAGACGCAGCAGGTAAACAAACTGGCCTGGCCCACCAAAGGCCTTCCCTGAACAAGCGGTGTCCCAAGTTTGGGAAACACTGGATGAACCCAATAAATTAAAAAAATCAAGGGACTGCTGTGAAAGCAGATGTTACCTTTATCCCAACTATTTACCATTTTACTCTGTTGAATGTCAGTGGGATGGTTGTGTTAAACGTTACATAAATACATTAATAGGCTCTGGAGTGGCTTTATTGGTTGACTAAAATCACATTGTTTCTAGTTGCATCACTGTAGAACAGCTATTGTGTTGATATTAGTTAACTAAGGATAACAGCAAAGTAGAAGTGAGAACCCTCATGAAAATTGATCTTATAAATTATGGAAGGTAATTCAATTAAAAAATCACTTGAATGCTCATGCAACTCCTATTAGTATAGTGGGAGATAATGCAGGTCAGAGCAGATTTTAGCCCAAGGTAATTGAACTGGAGGGGTTAAATGATGCAGGTAAGGCAGGTTTTAGCACAAGAGAATGTTTGGAACAGCCACGGATCAACAAGAAAAAGACAGATGGATTTGTAGCTCTGATGGAGGAATAAATGTATTCTGCAGGATCAGATACACAGACTTTCAAAGATCAGCTGCCTCTTTCCAGCTTTTCCTCATGTACTATCCTGTAGCTTTCAGTTTATATCTGAGATTTTAAAATACATATTTATTTCAAGATTTGATATAGCCTGGTAAGGATAACGTGTTACAATGTATCTTGCATTCCAAAAATATAGATGTACAAGTAGGAAATGTAATTTTTTTTTAATGATTGGGAAATGTTCTATTTCGGTAATGGACATAAGTGTCCTATTTAGGCAGAGAAAAAAAATTACTATTAATATGTGAATAGGGAACAGAGTAGGAAAGCTACAGGAAGAGAAAGAAAGAAAGAAAGTGGCTGTGCATCAATATTGGTATGACTGGTTAATTATGTTGGAGTGAAGAACTGTTTGGAGTGCAATAACTGTAATTTCCTGGACCTGGTATAACTGGTATTCACATTCTCTCTCAAGGTCACTGTAAAGCGTAAATGACCACATCAGTCCTGGTTCTTTGTGATCTCTTGTGTCCCAGCAAATTCTTCAACTCATGGTGCAGCCCTGTTGGCAGGACAAGATGGGTAAAAAACAACTTAATACCACCCCCATCTCTCCTTCACCCCACCATAAAGCACCAGGGTTGGCACACCCGATACTGCTGTGATGAAGGCTATCTGAACACACAGATAGATCAAAGGACAACCTCCCTCTTCTATGTAGTTGTATGGGCCTCAACTCTCAGAAGGCTATCCCTGCATCTACTCTATATAATGCTCCCCATCAGAGATGGGTTTATTAGCTCTTCAAACCATTGTCTGTAGGTTGTGGGATGATCTACCTCCACAATGTCTAGGGATGGTTCTATGGTCCATAGTTAATTATTACCACCCGGGTCCAATCACCGATAGCTTGTCCATAAGAGCAAAGAAGAATGGTATTTTACCTGAGGCAGGCAATGTATATTTCATATCAACCGAATTTCCTCATGATGAGTTGTAATAAGGTAACATTTTCTCTCCACTCATTATTACTCTATGTGGGAAAGTGTAGCATTGTGCCGGGATCTGGTTATATTATGTGTTTGGGGAGAAATGTGTATTTTATCGAAAGCTGTATAGACTACAGAATCTTTAGGCACAGCACAAGTGCACATGTGCGGTAGCCAATTTTCAAGGATAACTATCTCATCCACTTGATTTATTTATTACTTTGAAAAGAACAAAAGTAAGAAGAACATACGATGGACTAGGTGCTTGCCTAATGCCATTTCTTAAAAGAAAAACAGAAAAAACCACCAAGGCCATTTCTTTTAGTTATGAGAACACAGGAAGGATATTAAAATGGTAATGTTCTGGCATCTCTCTCTCTCCCTCACCCCCACCTGCCTTTTTTTTTTTTAAATAATATGCACAATGAGACATTGCTGGCCAGCTGAGTTTTTTTCTATTGCAGGTACTCACTCCTTCCTGTCCATGGGAGTGTTTTGGGGTTTTTTGTTTGTTTGTTTGTTTGAATTTTGTTTCTAAACAGAAGAAAACAATCTGTCATTCGATTTGAATTAAATCGTTTGTCCCGTGGAAATTTCTCTTGCACACAATGTGCTGCTTTCTTGCAGAACTAGATTCTACCAGTCAGTTATCACACTATTACTGTTTGCTTTAATTCCTGTTGCGCTCTCATGTCTTGTTTTTCAGCACCTCCCTGTGGTTTGACTTGCAGGGTGGTATGCTTTGGTCTGACTGTCAATCTATTTATTTTGTCACCAGCTCACCAGTGCTGCGAGCTAGTAAACATGTGAACCTCTCTGGGTCCATCAATCATCTACTCATGGCTGCATAAAGCGTTTCAGCACAACCTGTTCTCACCGCAAGATGTCCGATGTCCCACATCCCTTGGATCAGGTGTTGGGAGTGGCCGATCTTTGACAGGCCTGTCTATTTCCCTTCCTTGATACTTAATACTGTCAAATGTCATTCTGACCATCCTGGCATCTACCTGCTGTCATGGAGATTCTGATACGGAGAGGACAGAGAGTAGCACGTGTGAAACAGCAACAAAAGGCGTTAGATTTATGCTGTACCTTTTCTCCGTTTGTCTTGGAGGTGAGAACATGCAGGGTAATGTTGCCTCCTGTGACCACTTTTCCCTTGGCTCTCTCTTCTTCTCTCTGTCATGCCTAGCATATGCACACAACTTATACTGAGCTCTCCACCCTTCTCCATGCCCTGGGCAACATCACATTTTGCATGAGATACATTACAGTAGTTACCTGCTGCTGTAAATTGCCTCTGACTGCACCCGTAAGTGTCAGGTTCTGCCTACCCACATGCAGATGTCACGAGCCTCACCTGATAAGTACTGTTGTAATGAGGTGAATAAAGGGAAGTCTACAGCAGTGCTTCTCAAGCTATCTGATGTGGGGGACCTGCATTTTTTTTCCAATGTGCGCACAGACCGGCAGCCGATGGCTCACGGACCGGCACCGGTCCGCAGACCACCACTTTGAGTAGCACTGGTCTACAGCATATAGAGAGTAACAATAAAAATAAATGCAGAGCATGCACTTAGTAAAAAGCACTATACGTAAGAGCAAGGAAGCTATTGTTACGATACATAAGAATTTAGTGACAGACCAAATACAAATGAGCTTCTCAGGACTTGAGCTATAACGGAGCTGAATTTGCATGAATGTTGGTATTCTCCATTCCTGTATGCAGTGTTGTTATAGCCATATCAGTCCCAGGATATTAGAGAGACAAGGTGGGTGAGGTAATATCTTGTATTGGACCAACTTCTGTTAATGAGAGAGAAAAGCTTTAAGAGCTCTATCGAAGCCTAAAAGCTTATTTCTCACTAACAGAACCTGGTCCAATACAAGATACTACCTCACCCAACTTCTTGTCTCTGTTGGTATTCTGTCAACTTAGATTTTATTGAAAGTAAATGAACTCTGTAATGCTGATGGGATTATTGTTCAAGAAAATATGAATGTGGAGATCAGAAAAATAGACATGTCTTTATGGGGGAGAAAACAATACAGTAACTTTTCTGTATATGCAGGAATCCGGATTACCACAAAGACCCCAAATACAAAATAATTGTGCCCACGTTGTAAAACAGAAATAAATTCAGAAGCAATGCAAAGAATGGAAAGACTGTAAATCTGAAACTAATGAGACATTTGAGGAGTGGTAATGAAAAAGAGAATGTGCTCAGACACTTAATCTAAGAGCCAGTGAGCGAAAATTTAACTCAGATTAAATTGGAGATGGTCCTCACTCATTTCAGACATTCCAGCTTGCCTGAGGCCAGTTCTGAGGATGTGTTTGTTCCCAATGGAAGAGCATCAGTGTTTACACACAATCACACTACTAGTCAAGAGAATGTGAGATGGGATAACACCTTGAGTCCAAACGAACTAATGTGATCAGCCACATAAAATCCATCCTTGCAAATCACAGTGAAAAACCATTGGGCAGTGGACTGTTGTTTAGACTGTGTAAGAGCAGGCATTCATACCCACCAAAGAATCTGAGACATCCAGATTCTGTGTCATTCCATCATCTACAACTCCAAATTATTTCACTGGAATGACAGTAAATTAAAAACCACAGGAGAAAGTGAGAAATGAAAGAATGAAATGAATCATTTGAAAGAAATGATTAATATGGGTGTTGATCCTAATCCTAATTACGGTGCCCAAAACAGCTATGGCCAAAGAGCCATAAAATCCCCACTAAAAAAATCTAGAGGATAAAATTGTAAATTTGGGCTAGTGTGTTAAGCGCATGGCTTGAGGCCAGGAACTCATAATTTCTTTCCCAGCTTCTGCTATTGACTTTCTGAATGGCCAAGACTTGGTTAACCTCTTTGTGACTCTCTAGCCCTATTGGTAAAAAGGAGAAATAGTAATATTTGCTTACCTCTTTGGTCTGTGGCTAATGTTTGTACGGCATTTTGAAAATTTGGTGTATGCAACAAGTGTTAGATTTTATAATTAAAAGTGATAAAAGACATCCAGTTTACTAAATTCAGATTATTGTATGATCCTCTGGATCTTGCTTGAGATAACCAAGTGTAAGCGGTGATATGAGAAAAATTCTGTACCACAGAAGTTAACAAATCACTTAATTCAATGAGAGCAGAACTGGCCCTGGAATATTTAGTGCATGATACAATGGATTGCTTGAAGGTATAAAAGGAAAAGACATTAAACCCGAACCTGAGAACTCTTACTCATGCAAGTAGTCATGAGTCATGCTAGTAGTCTCACTGGCTTTTTTCCAGGCGTAAGGACAGCTAACAGTCAGTATATGTGGCCTCAAGCTCTTTGTTGATATCTATTAGTATATTCGGCTCTAAAGTTGTGTGTGGGTGCTTTGCTTTAAGAAACTGGAAATTAGCAGTCCCATCAATAGAAAGGGGATGGAGTGGACAGAAGATGTCTCCTGAGATACAATTTCATACTGATTTATATACCTATAAGGCAAATTGGTGAGCATTTGTTGGCTATTCTTGGCGCACATTTTATGCACTTTGAGATGCTCAGATGAAAATGTGTACGTTCAACGTAATCATCGTTGTTGTTAGAGCTGGTAAAAAATGTTTTCTTTTAAATATTTTTTTCCCAAAAACTGGCTTTTCAGCCAGAAATGATTTTTGTACATTTTGGTCAAACTTTTAAAAACTGGAAACTGAAAATGCTAAAAAATAAAAAAAAATGAATAGTTTCAGTAACAATTTTCAGATTTTGAAAACCAACTGTTTTACTGACAATCACCTTATTTTTCACAGGAAACTTGGGAAAAAATGATTTTTCTCCCCACAATTTCCTATGAAAAATAATTAACATTTTTGGACTTGTTCTTCTCGTTGTTAATTTATCTTCCTCTTCTTTTTAGTGGTTCCGTGCCCTTCCTCTTTTTATTCCTTCTTCTTCTTCCTTATCTCTCGTGTTTTCACTCCACAAAAGCATGATTTAGAATAGACTATTTGAGGTTCTAAATTAATCTGTTCTTTCTTGTTTAACCTTATTTCTTTTATAACATCCTGCAGCTGTATTGCATAGCTCAGTTCAGACTATCTAGACTTAGGAACTGTAAGTTTAAAGAAACAGTAAAATCGTATATTAAGAAAATAGAAAGCTGTGCTAAGACAGCTCTGTAAAACAGCTTTTGAAGTTAAGCAAAGTTGACACCGTCCATTTACAAAGTGCAAATGGCAAAAGGAAAACACCTACAGTGAGACACATGGAAAAGACTCATCTTTCACATATAATTGGAACACCTGAGGGTGTAGTGTTCAGGTAGGTGGAAATAAAACAAAACAGGATACAAGTGTTAGGGAAATTACTGAAGACTGCACAAAACAGGATGAAAAACCCAGAGTGGAAATAAAGGTAAGTATCAAAAACATCTTAATATTTTGCACTTTGTCTTCCATCCCAGGATCTGAATCCATTTGATAAATATTAATGTACTGAGCCCTACAGATCCCCTTTGAGGTCATTATCTGTTATCATCCCCATTTTATGGATGTGGAAACTGGGACATGGAGACATTTAAGCCACAATTTTCCATGAGTTTGAATTATTATATTCTGGCATTTTAGTGGATGAGAAGATTATTCTGCCCTGTATTTTCACATACTTTCACCCAAATGCAATAGCCATTTTATGGAATACTCTGCCACTGAAAGGCCCCGATCCAGCAAAGGACTTAGACATGTGACTAGTCCCATTGAGCTCAGTTCCCATTGGGAGACAGTGTGTTCATTGACTTCAGCGGGACCACTTGCATGCTTGAAGTGATGCATATGCTTGAGAGATTGGACCTTGTGTCCTGTGTTCTCACCGCATTTTCACTTTGTCCTTTGTGGATCATGATGGATGTCTGGAATAACAATTAAAGCACAAGAAGGACCTATGTGAGTAGATTTTCTTTGTGACCTAGCAAAATCCACTTTGGCCTGCCTTTTCAAAAGTAGTCTCCAGTTTTCAGCTCCTCAGTGCCTAGTTGTGCACTCTTAGGACTTGATACTTCTGGATGCCAACACTGCAGTGCACAGTCATATACTGATGGCTATTACTATTACAGGGTGCAGTTTGTTTAATCTTCATAGCATGTGAGTAATCTGCAGTATTTGTAAGGGACACTGCAGGGAGCTGGGGAGGTGAAATTCACCTCTCCGGCGTGACTCTTGGTCTGCAGCACAGACACTCCATGGCTCCATGACATCTGGATAGAGCGTGGGGGTTATAGCATTTGTATAAATGTGGATCTAGTCACTCCTTCTGTAGCCTCAACATCACTGCTTTCTGCGCTGGTCCATGAAGGACCAGTGCAAAGATCCTCTTTGCAGGACACAAGGGTTTCATAAGCAGCCCTGCGTGGCTACCCCGTACCAGCAGGTGTCCCCTCTTCCCCACTCAGCTCTAATGGAGATTTCTAGTGGCGTAGAAAGTGCAGAGAATCCATTCCAGCGTGTAATTATGTACTCTGTGTGTGTGGCTATGCTGCTTCCTTGGCATGAAGGCCAATAGGAAAGAGTTAGATGAATATGCCTGACTAATAAGTACCTCATCTCTGCACTGCTCATGTTATTAATATTACAGACAGAATGATTCCAACTGATTCAAAGCATTTGGAAGGTTTAAATGATAGAGAAGCTGCAAGAATGAAATGTTATTAGACCAGACAGCTCTCTCATTCCAAATGGTGAAAGTCACATTTTAATATTTTTAAATATTAACAAGGAGAGGAATGGGGAAAGATAAAAGGGACACAAGAGAAAGTTATTCTGGGTAAAATTCACCCCTGTGCAAAGCACGTACAAGGTCAACTGACTGTACAATCCATCAAACTGGGGTTCAAATGAAGCATAGGCATTGTGTTGCCTCTCTGCACAGGGATCTGAGCATCATGTCATGGAAGAAGAAGAATATTATTCACCCAAGGTACAGACAGAAGGTCTACAAGCCTCTGAAAACAAATGACTTAGAAAAATACTAGGTATTAAACGGAATGAATTTATAAAATACCACGATTTGTCAGAGTTCGACAACTCCTTATCTCCAAAGTTATCCAGAAAAGATGATGGAAATATCTGGGACGCAAGAACATAACATAAGAACGTAAGACTGGCCCTATTGAGTCAGACCAAAGGTCCATCTAGCCCAATGTCCTGTCTTCTGACAGTGGCCAGTGCCAGGTGCCCCAGAGGGAATGAACAGAACAGGGAGTCATCAAGTGACCCATCCCCTGTCACTCATTCCCAGCTTCTGGCAAACAGAGGCTAGGGACACCATTCCCTAACGCATGTGTTAAGAATGAAGCCAGAGTGTCTGCCATGGCAGGTGTGCCATTGGGCAGCTGGAAGAACATGCCAAAGGAGCTGACCGAAAAGTCAAACACTACTCAGAGAGAAAACATATGGGCCTCAACAATACAGAGGACATGCAAAGAGCAGCCCAGGATAGAAAGGGATGGCAGAACCTTGCCTGTGGCCTAAACAATGTCTGATAGTGAAGGAAGATTCAGATTCACAATGCTAAAATAATACATATGCCATTCACAGCATTCACATCACTGTCCAAACATGAACTAACGATCTTACAGTGGGTAAAGATGTGGGGACACAAGAACACGGAAAGGAAAGGGGCAAACATTCCTGTTGTAGTTTCAATGTCATTTCCTTCTTTCAGACCAGGGGGAGATTAGACAGTTCGAAATCTCCCTGGAATGACTAATGAGCTATTCAGACACAGCCATTCTTTTACTCCATTTAGTTAGTATTATGGGCTCTTTTTCATGCTTGTTGCTCCTTGGGACATGATTTACACTCAAAATGCTTAAATTACTTACAGCCTACCTGAGTTTATCTGACAGCCAGGAACACTTTATAATTGGTAACTGTTTCACATTTTTTAGAAAACCTGAGGTAGAATCAGGATTTTTTTCCCCTTTAGAGATTAGCCCCGTGTGTCTCTGATAATTCAAACTGTGGAACTTTCCTTAGTTAATTAGTATGCAAATTCATATTTCAGTACTCTATAGGCCACCATGGAGTTTTACATGGGCTACAGCTAACTCTTAATGATGAACCACTAAGTGAAGAAAGGGACACAAGTGAAGAGAAAGATGTTTCATATGCTTTCACATGTGTCTTTATTTACTGAGGTAATTAGTTCACTAGTATCTGTTGGTGTACTGGGTGGTGTGAAGTCAATGCAAATGTGTTCATCCTTCTCCCGCTCTGGGTAGAAGAGGCACAGAGTGCTCTGCCCGATCCTTGGCTGGCACAGCATCTGGCTGCAGCTGGAATAACTTGTGGTAGCCTGGAGGTTGCTATAAACTATGTTGGGGCCATTGTAGACCCTAGTCAGCCCAGGGTCACAGGAATGTAATGTTGGCTTAGATCCACCTTTCCCCAAGCTCTCTCCAGCCATAACCAGTGTACACACAGGGTATGTCTACATTACTATTTAATTGCGATGCAGACATTTGGGCTCCGGCTGGATCCCAGGCTCTGGAAACCTCTGAGGTGGGTGAGTCGCAGAGCTCGGACTGCAGCCCAAGCTTGAATATCTACGCCACAATTAAACAGCCCAGTGAGCCCATGAGCCCGAGTCCCCTGGCACGGGTCAGCCATGGGTTTTTAATTGCAATGTAGACATACCTTCAATCTAGCTATGGACTCAGTCCAATATATTTACTCTGCCTCTGTGCCCTATATTTACACTGGTCACTGGTTCAATCTATAGTACCCTGTGTTTACTCTGGTTACTGTGTTAGCAGGAAAGGAGGAAGCAGTGGATTTGGGGGTATGTGTTCAGAATTCTCATACCAACTGTTTCCTTTCTTATGTAATCATAGACCCGTCTTCCAGAGAAATAACACTGACTGCTATTACTGCACTCTCCCTATTTCATTCCCCAAAGAATGGAAAATGTAACATTAAAAATAAATAAATAAGTGTCCTTTAAACAGAAAAGTAGATTGCCCTTTGGAAGGGTTATTTTTTGCTCCTACAATGTTGAAATGGGCAAATTCAGGCAAATCCACACTTTTCCCATGCACTCACCTAAACAGTGCAAATGCCAAATACTTGTTCAGGACTGAGTACAACAAGTTATTGCAGATATTTTCTGAAAATGTCAGGTTTCACACCTGATTAACCCAGAAGCAAGAATTGTCCATTTCTTCCCACTCTAAAGAGAACTGAAGTGCAACAGCTAATGTAGGGTTGCAAC
The DNA here is from genome assembly GCF_965140285.1 of Lepidochelys kempii. NCBI lineage: Eukaryota > Metazoa > Chordata > Testudines > Cheloniidae > Lepidochelys > Lepidochelys kempii. Next base: position 95,261,281 of record NC_136388.1, on the reverse strand, counting down.
ACTCGAGAGGCTTCCTCTCAGCCTGTACATTTGTGTGTCAAAAACTTGCGAGTGCACATTTTTTGTTAAGCTTTTTGGTATATGTTTTCACAGCCCTGAACTCCGATTTTCAAGGACAAATAGTATTTGCATATGCCAGGTGAATACTTAGTCAAACTACCTGATGTCTCGTGCACAACACTGTTTGGGGCATGCAAAGCTTCATTTTTAGAGATACAAAATGTATGTGCCCAAAAAGTTGCATGCAAAATTTTAGGCAAACAAATATTTAGTTCTGTTTTAAAAAATTGGCCCTAAGTTTCTTCATAGTAGCTTTGCAGGTAGATGGATGTGAAGGAAAATGTGTGTGAGGCTGATTAGGATCCGTAATGACTCCTGCTTGTGGACTAAACTCAAACGTGAGACTGAGTGTGAACTATACATGAGCAGATTTATGTCCAAGTAATTAGTCAACAACAAAACAATATTTTTTATAGAAAAAAAGCCTGCAACATTCTGTATTGTGGGCTCTGCTGTTTAATAGCATTTTAGAGATTGTTGCATGCCATGGCTGACTCAGCTTTTCCCCAATATGAAGTAATGCAACAAAAGATGGAGGGACAAATTCAGCACTGTTATTGGTGGGCTGAAGTTAATAGGTGCTGCACACGCTTACACCAAAGCTGAATTTGATCAATTGACTCCCAAATAGTCTCAGAAATACACCAAGTCCTTGTTAAACCTACAATAAATAAGATAAAAACTCATTCTTATTTTTGGTGTATTACGGTGGTGTAGAGTTTGTTATAGTTGTAGATAATGCCGAGTTAAGTTTGTTTATTCTAATCAAGTGTTTGCCCTCATTATTAAGAAGCGTGTTAAATCTCCTGACAAATAGCCTTAATTTATGTGGAAAACCTGACTGGGTCCTGAGAGGGGAGAATTTCCTCAGCCGCAAGCGTGTCAACTTCTCAACTGGACTGTCTAGATTTGGGACATGTTTCAAGTCTTGCTCTACTTTTCAAGAATCAGAGATTCATAGATTCCAAGGCCATCTAGCCTAACCTCCTGTAGAACGCAAGCCATGAAACTTCCCCAAAATAATTCCCAGAACGGATCTTTTAGAATAAACAACCAGTCTTGATTTAAAAAGTGTCAGTGATGGATCATCCACCAAGACCCTTGATAAACTGAATCCAGCTGGTGCAAGGTCCTTGCCGTATTGCCAATCCCAAGCACGCAAAAATCATGAGATTTAAAAAATAATAAATGCTGGACTCGTTGTTTGCCATCTGTTTTTGGCTCCAGAGCTTCAAAAAACACCAAATATTTGCAACACTTGCAATAAAATTGGACTGTCTTTTTCTTGCGTGTTTGTACAGTGCCTAGTACAATGTGGTTCTGGTACATGACTGGGGCTCCTAGGTAGACTTATTGGCAATACTATTTGTGGGTCCCCTCTTCCTCTTTCTTCTTACACTGCAGCCTTCCTCCATATCCCCAAAGTCTTCCATGTTGAGGATTGTGCTTTCTGTCTGGGGGACTGTATAAAAATTATTTCTCCCCATTTGGGAATCATGTAGGCAACATTGAAACGCAAGCTACCTTTACCTTTTGCTTTTTACCTCCACCTATGTGATGAGTGATGTAGATGCAGATCAGACAGACATGTGGTCTAATGCAAGACAGAGGCATGATCCAGTTGAGAAATGGGAAGCAAGCGTTGGAGTTCCCCCGAGACCTCTTCCGCTTAGTTTCCCAAGAATTCAGTTTGACTCCAATCTCCTCAGTTAAGTTCCTTTATTTGGCATACAGAAAAGTTATGGTGAGTTGATCAGACTCAAGCCTTCAGGGTAGGTATACCACACATCCAAAGTTACACAGCAAACCTCTTCCTTATGTATATTTCTATCAACACTAATAACATGCTTTCCTAACTATACGTTGCATCGCACACTTCATGATTGGCTTGGTTACTTTACAGGAACTATACCCTGTCCATGTGCTGTTCATCTTTAACCTGATCTCTAAATTCCAGGTATATTTTGTCCATTGTCCTAGCACCAGGTGTTCCTGCTTCTCAAAGGGTACGTCTACACAGGGACAGAAGATCATCTACATAGCAATTTTTCAGCCTTGGAGCCTGTTCCCACAAGCCAGAGTCAGCTGACCCAGGTCAGCTATGAGGTTTTTTTTATCCCTCTGTAGACATACCCTTAGCTAGCACAGACATACTGACTGCAGCCTGATGCTTGTTGCGCCCTTATTTACAACTTAACCTTCCATTCACATTCCCAGTCGTGCCCACTGAAAATGAGGCAAGTTACTTATGTCAGTTTTCTCACACACAGGTCTTCAGTGGATTAGTCAAAAATGTGTAGGCTAAATGGCGTTTTAACAAAACAGAAATTATGGGGAAGGGGGCATTGCATTTTCTTTAAACTGGTCAGCTTTTGAGGACAATTTTCAAAGAAAATGGAAAATAAAAATTCAACAATTTTAATGAAGATAAAATATAATTTACTCTACTCCCGAGGTCAGCTGGATTTTTGTACAGAAAATGGGGATATCAGACTCCTGAGATATAACGCCAGCTCTGATCCTGATTCTAACTAATTTTGGGCAAATTAGTTAACCAGTGAGCCTCAGTTTAATCATTTGTAAAATAAGGGTAATATTACTTACATCAGAAGGGCCTTGTGAGGATTAGTTAAATATTGATTGTAAGATAGTCAATGTCTGATCATAAAAGTCAGTGTGTAACTTTTAAATATCACTATGTGAAAGTTTCAGAAGCCGTAAGTGTGGAATTGCTGGCACTGATGAAAGACGTTTGCTTTCCTACGTCCATAACAAATCAAACTAGAGTTGAAAAAGTGATTTTGGGGCATGTGGCCTAGTGGACAGAGCACTGGACTGAGACTCGGGAGACACTAGTTCTATTCTATTGCACTGTCTTGCTGGGGCCACCTTAGATAAGTTACTTCCCTGCAGCGTGCCTCAGTTTCCCCATCTGCACAATGGAGATAATGATACTGACCTCCTCTGTAAAGTGCTTTGTGTTCTAGGGATGAAAAGGGCTGTTTAAGAGCTGGGTGTTATTATTATTTATAAAACCAAAACCCACCACTGTTTAAATAACATAGAAAAAGCTGGTTTCAGAGTAACAGCCGTGTTAGTCTGTATTCGCAAAAAGAAAAGGAGGACTTGTGGCACCTTAGAGACTAACCAATTTATTAGAGCATAAGCTTTCGTGAGCTACAGCTCACTTCCTCAGATGCATATCGTGGAAACTGCAGCAGGCTTTATATATACACAGAGAATATGAAACAATACCTATTCCCACCCCACTGTCCTGCTGGTAATAGCTTATCTAAAGTGATTTCCAGCACAAATCCAGGTTTTCTCACCCTCCACCCCCCCACACAAATTCACTCTCCTGCTGGTGATAGCCCATCCAAAGTGACAACTCTTTACACAATGTGCATGACAATCAAGCTGGGCTATTTCCTGCATAAATCCAGGTTCTCACATCCCCCCCACCCCCATACACACACAAACTCACTCTCCTGCTGGTAATAGCTCATCCAAACTGACCACTCTTCAAGTTAAAATCCAAGTTAAACCAGAACATCTGGGGGGGGGGGGTAGGAAAAAACAAGAGGAAACAGGCTACCTTGCATAATGACTTAGCCACTCCAAGTCTCTATTTAAGCCTAAATTAATAGTATCCAATTTGCAAATGAATTCCAATTCAGCAGTTTCTCGCTGGAGTCTGGATTTGAAGTTTTTTTGTTTTAAGATAGCGACCTTCATGTCTGTGATCGCGTGACCAGAGAGATTGAAGTGTTCTCCGACTGGTTTATGAATGTTATAATTCTTGACATCTGATTTGTGTCCATTTATTCTTTTACGTAGAGACTGTCCAGTTTGACCAATGTACATGGCAGAGGGGCATTGCTGGCACATGATGGCATATATCACATTGGTGGATGTGCAGGTGAACGAGCCTCTGATAGTGTGGCTGATGTTATTAGGCCCTGTGATGGTGTCCCCTGAATAGATATGTGGGCACAGTTGGCAACGGGCTTTGTTGCAACAAAGTTCCTTGCAACAAAGCCCGTTGCCAACTGTGCCCACATATCTATTCAGGGGACACCATCACAGGGCCTAATAACATCAGCCACACTATCAGAGGCTCGTTCACCTGCACATCCACCAATGTGATATATGCCATCATGTGCCAGCAATGCCCCTCTGCCATGTACATTGGTCAAACTGGACAGTCTCTACGTAAAAGAATAAATGGACACAAATCAGATGTCAAGAATTATAACATTCATAAACCAGTCGGAGAACACTTCAATCTCTCTGGTCACGCGATCACAGACATGAAGGTCGCTATCTTAAAACAAAAAAACTTCAAATCCAGACTCCAGCGAGAAACTGCTGAATTGGAATTCATTTGCAAATTGGATACTATTAATTTAGGCTTAAATAGAGACTTGGAGTGGCTAAGTCATTATGCAAGGTAGCCTGTTTCCTCTTGTTTTTTCCTACCCCCCCCCCCCCCAGATGTTCTGGTTTAACTTGGATTTTAACTTGAAGAGTGGTCAGTTTGGATGAGCTATTACCAGCAGGAGAGTGAGTTTGTGTGTGTATGGGGGTGGGGGGGATGTGAGAACCTGGATTTATGCAGGAAATAGCCCAGCTTGATTGTCATGCACATTGTGTAAAGAGTTGTCACTTTGGATGGGCTATCACCAGCAGGAGAGTGAATTTGTGTGGGGGGGTGGAGGGTGAGAAAACCTGGATTTGTGCTGGAAATCACTTTAGATAAGCTATTACCAGCAGGACAGTGGGGTGGGAATAGGTATTGTTTCATATTCTCTGTGTATATATAAAGCCTGCTGCAGTTTCCACGATATGCATCTGAGGAAGTGAGCTGTAGCTCACGAAAGCTTATGCTCTAATAAATTGGTTAGTCTCTAAGGTGCCACAAGTCCTCCTTTTCTTTTTATAGAAAAAGCTGGCTCCTGTTCCAATACTGTGAACGCCGGCTAACTTGTACAACGATGAATTATACATTTTGGCTATAAAATATGGCACGATGGAGTCCTGCTGCTTCCTGAGTTCTAGCCAAACATTTAATTTAACTTTAAGGATTCGCTATTATATGCTAAATAGATTGCCTCCTTTAAATCATAATATAGAACCGTAAAAGATTAGAGTTGGGGAAGAGACTTCAGGAGGTCATCTAGTCCAACCCCCTGCTCAAAGCAGGACCAACCCCAACTAAATCATCCCAGCCAGGGCTTTGTTAAGCCGGGTCTTAAAAACCTCTGAGGATGGAGATTCCACTACTTTCCTAGGTAACCTATTCCAGTGCTTCACCACCCTCCTTGTGAAATAGTTTTTCCTAATATCCAACCTAGACCTCCCCCACGGCAACTTGAGACCATTACTCCTTGTTGTGTCCTCTGCTACCACTGAGAACAGCCTAGCTCCATGGAACCCCCCTTCAGGTATTTGAAGGCTGCTGTCAAATTCCCCCTCACTCTTCTCTTCCTCAGACTAAACAAACCCAGTTCCCTCAGCCTCTCCTCGTAAGTCATGTGCCCAAGCCCCCTGATCATTTTTGTTGCCCTCCCTGGACTCTCTCCAATTTGTCCACACCCTTTCTGTAGTGGAGGGCCCAAAACTGGAGGTACCAGTGCTCACTGTACTGTCCTGTACTGTCCTGCTGTTTAGTGTAGCGCAGTAGAGTTCTTAGCTAGAGATAGTATTGAGATATTGGCTTTCCATTATAACTTGAAGAGACCTGGCTCTCAGCAGGTTAGTATGTGCATTGATTGGAAGTGCAGGTTTGGTGAATCCTCAATTAATAAAACCGATAGATTCATTTCTCTTCATTTCAATGAAAAAATGGCGTTTAGACTAAATAGAAAATCTCCTCCCCCTCAAATTCTTTTTCCTTATAAATTTTCAAGTTTTCATTTAAAAAAAAACCTGTACATTTTCAGTTTCCAGGTTTTCAACCAACAATTTTTAATTTTTTTTGTTTTGTAAAAGTGTGTGTGTGTGTAGACTGTACATTACTCTATGCTCATGTGTAGCCCTGAAGCCTGTCCATAATAAAATTCCATCTATCTGGTTGCTAAGGGGAGGTGGGTCCTGTTTTTCACAGGAACTCTCTGCTACTCAGTGGGTTTGATGGTGCAAGGCAGGGAGTCCGATGCAAGACTGTTGATGTTAAATTTTGTGGACTGTATAATAAAGCTTTCAACTCTATGATAAAACTTATTGTGTGCAAAATGAATTGGGAGCCAGCACAGATCATAGCGCACAGAAATTATATGTTTCCAGTGAGAGGCACCATTAAGTTAAGTGGACTGCACACTAGTGGGTTTCAGCCTGCACTCAGTGAAGTTCATGACAAAACTCCCATAAACTTAAATGGAACAGGATGAGGCCTTAAAAAGTTCATGGTCTTCAGATGTGGCCTGTTGGAGAGCGCATTATAGTCAGTCAGTCTCCTGTGTGTTTCATTGTGTTCAGGCTGATATACTTGCATAATTAAGGAGCATCTGTACATAGTAAAAAAGGGTGTTTGTGGATGCCAATCTCCATATATTTTACTTGCAAAACTCCTTGGCTCCTAATAGAGAAACCTGGCAAAACCTTTAGATTTTTGGAGATCCTTGTACAAAATATTAGGCTTTCTCCTTTCAGTCTCCCTCCTGTGATGGTTCTTGGGGTACACACAGAGCTGTGAATCCCCTTGTTTCCCCCCCTGCCTTCACTGAGGTGGAATCTTGTCTGTGCTTAGCTGGGTACCAGCTACCTGACACTGCCAGCCTCCTCTGGGCTATGCCAGCCCTGTCTTACCTTGCAGGTGAATAATAGCTACACCCCAGTCCCCAAGTCCCTTTGGATTATTCCCCTGCAATATCCAGCCCCTGACATTGGTAGCGTACTCAAGTTTACTAGTTGTGCCATAAACCACCACTCCTGTAAACTACATAGCATTGATGAGCACTTCTAACAAAGCAAAAGCAGGTTTATTTAAGAAAGATTAAAGATTCTACTAGAAACAAGAGAGAATGACGGCAACAAATGTTTACAACACAAAGCAAAATCATGAAACAGGAACCTGGGTCTATACTTATTAATAGTTACATTGCCTAGATAATAAATCCTCTGCCTCCCCCCCAATCCCCAAAATTCAATCTATCACAGGAACCTGGATCCAATTTATCTTGAGAACATCCCCCATGTGTCCTCTGTGAATGGATGCAGGGGGTCTCCTCCCTCCTCTGTGTCATACAGAAACAATCTTTTGTTTTGTTCACAGACAGGGCGAACCTCTGTCTTGTAATTTTCCTTTTTTACCTGCAAGGGGTTTCAGCTGTTGACAAGTTACAAGCTTTCTTTTGCCTAGAAGTCTCTCTGTCATACCTCTTACCCACGCCCCCCCAAATCTATTTGCATCATCCATTGACCTTATCCCTTTCTGAAACTTCAGAGTTTTCCTTGTGGGAACATGCAGTAAGCCTGAGTCAATAAATACCCTTATACAGAACCTGCCAAAATCTTTCACATGGAGCATTACAGTCTTCTCAGGTATGGCTCCAGGGCAAAAATTGCCCGATAATTCACACTGCAGAATGGGTTAATATTGGGAGGATGGGAAAGGTCACTGCATTTTTGGGTCTGTACTTTTAGTAATAAAAGATGTGCTAAACAACCACACTGCACACCAGTATCTTGGTATACAAATATAGATATAGAATGATTTTTATGCAAGAGGATCATTATCCAGAATGAATTAAATCATGATGGGGAAGGAATCAGTGGATACTCTTACCAACAAGTCCTTTTAGTTCCAAAATTATGGGACCAGTTGGGTATAATATTGACTATGACTGGGGATAAAGAAACCACAAATTACATTTAACAATAAATTCCAGTGAATAGTTATGGCCATGCAGGTATAGGCGTAGTTTTACTGCTGTTTTGGGGGGGCAGACTGTGGGTGCGCTGGCATGTATGCCCAAGGCTGTCCCTAGGGGCGCGGGCCCGGAGCTTAGTGACGAATCCATCACTTCCTGGACCGACTGCGCTGGGCGCACTCTTCCTCAGGTGGAAGGGAGGAGGCCGGGGGCTAGCCTCCCTCAGCCAGCAGTTCATGCACCACCCATGCACACTGGCCAATCGCAGGGTCCGGAGTGGTTGCCCCGATTCGGACAGCTCTGCGTACGCCCACACGTGCATGCTGAAGTCAGTTCCCTTGGCCCACTGGCTCTCTCTCCTGCTGCTGTGGGGATACCTGCTCCCCCGCCTTCCCATGTCCCCTTCTCTTCCCCATCCCCCTTCGCCTCCCCACCCAACTGCTTTGCCCCCCATGGGCACTCACTACTGTACAAGAATTAGAAGGGTACTAGGACCCACGAGGTGGTGTCCAGCTGCTGAGGTAGCAACCTGGAGCAGCGGCTCCATCCTGTTCCCTGTCCGGGCATGGCTACGGGGCCTGCAGGGGTGGGGAGGTGCAGTGTGAGAAAGACAGAGCCTCCCGCCACGCACAGGCCAAGCAGAGCAAGCCCTGCGGGGCAGCTTGGCGCTTGCAGAAATGGTGGGGAGTGGGATGTGATCCCGCGTGCCCCCTAACTCCTTGCCCCATTTGAGGGGGCAATGCAACCCTGCAGTCCCCCAAACTACACCCATGCCTGCGGGAGAAGTATTTGCAACTAATTAATAGGATGGTAGATTCTCATTGGTATTGGTACAATGAGACTCTTTAACTATTTGAATTATGAATTAAAGATAAAATTTATACATTTAAAATTTTTGAAGAGGACCGTCAAATATGTCCACAGTTGCTAAACTGAAACTCATGCACTAGCAGTCTCAGCCCTAGCCTACTAAGCTAAATTTGGTTTGAAAACGAAACTGGTTTTGATTTCACAAAATTAGGAGCAACTGAAAATGGTTGTTTATTGAGCATTTGAAATATTTTCCCTTTTTTGTTATAATGCTGCACAGTGACTGAAAAACATGGCATTGTGAGGCTCCATTTCTGTTTGACAATGACTTCCAGATCGAATATTCTCAATAATTACAGCCTTCTCTTGCTGCCAGCTAATGCAGTCAGTCCTTTAGTTCCAATACAGAGGTCTGTGGTGCGGCCCTGAAGGTTTTTAAGGGGTTAAATCCTGATGCTGCTGTGTAGAGGGAAGGCTTGTTCTAGTTACAGCAGCATGTTGTTTTTAGTTGTATCCTTTTCCAAAACACCTAGATGCAAGAAAGTTCATGAAAAGGTCATTTAATAAAAGACTATATCATATATATTTATACAAGGGGTAGAATTAAGGTGTCATGGGCAACCTTAAATCCGCCTTTTCTGACTTCTGAGAGCTTGACTTTTCAACTTAAACTGTCTTTTAGCATTGCTTTGTAAATGCTACGTAGAAGGATTGTTTATAGTGTAGTTTGGTAATGTGAAATGGGGCCATTTGCATGTAAAACGAACATATTTTATATATGTCTACTTTCAGTATGATCACATACATGTGGCGGTTACTGGACAATCAGGTGCTTTTCTCCAGGGGAGGGAAAAAAAAAACTGTACAAAAAATTCACACATCAAGCAGAAATGTCAGGACAGAAATGTTGTCTTTAAGCTGGTTTTATAAAATACGGGGAAAAGATACACATTCTCTTTTGCAGATTTGTCAGAGTTAGCCAAATGAAACCGCTTTGCTCTGACTGAAAATGAAACGTGTGTCACAGAGAAGCTGGAGAGCTGAAAATGAAAGGTTAGCTTCCACTGGCGTCTGCATGTTTTCATAGAGCAAATGTTAACCCTATGATCAATAGTTATTCAGAGCCAAACCCAGGAACAGACGGGGATATGGGATACAGAAAGAAAGAGAGATCAGGTGAGCATCACCAGAGAAAATGTTTGAGAAACTGACAGCAAGGCCAGGAAACTGGTGCAATCTTTATTTGGTTAATAGCTTTGTTTTTATCTTTTGTTTAGGGGGGATGACATGATAGTGGAAGGAAGCTAGCCAGGTACGACATACTGCAGAGGAATTTACATGCAGAGCTTAGCTAGAGACAGATGATGCAGTTTATCTTTATATAATAAAGTGCCTAGCTATTAAAGCTGCATACTCTGCACATGGTCAAATGAGGAAGAGTGGAGTGGAAGTCTTATTCTACTACTGTAGTGTTTTTTAGTGTAGCATTCATTATCATTGTGAGGGTGAAATCAGTGTGGATAATGATAACTGGACAATTCAGTTAAAGTAGGTCTCAAGGGATAGGAGGAAAAAATGTAATGCCTGACTGACCTGTTTTCTCTGTATCCCGCTAACTGAACTACTGCAAAGGGAAGTTCAGGAAGCATGAGCAAGGCTGACAGCAACCCTGGCAGTGACATGGGAGAAGTAGGCATAGCAATGCTGAGATTTGGAGCCTGATTTTGCCCTCCATTGGCTCCACTGAAGTCAGGGGAATTGCACATGGGTAAAACTGGGACAAGTGCAGGCGGAATCAGGCCCTTTGTCTGCAGCTTGGAGAGCAATGTCATGGCTCAAGTTATAAGTCCCTGGGAAGCAAGTTTAAAATGGAAATGATGGCTCACCCATAAAGATAGCAATGCAAGTGCTACTGGGATATTGATGACTGTGTGTGTAATATTAATTCTTTCTCCGTTCATTATGATTTATAAGCTGCTGCAAAACCACTGCCTAACATACTGAGGATTTACTGGGTAACTCCTTATGTGCCTGTGGAAGTATTCACTGTTATACACACCATGCAGTGACACAGTAGATGCACCTGAGGGACCATGTAATGATTAGACTTGGCTTGCTTCAGAACACCATCTTCAAAACTCTTGAGGCTGCAGGTTACACTGGTGGGTACTGAAGCATTAGCACATGTAGATCAGTGAAACTGGAATATTATTATAAGCCAATCACCAAGTGGATGGAAGTTATGGGACACTTCATTGGCCCACCTTGGATCAGGCTGTGATGCTGCATAACTGACATATGACCATTTATATAATTGTCATTGCAGCTGTTATACAGTTGCAACAAATCTTGTGCAAAGAATGCCATGTAAGGTGTCAATGGAAAAGTCATGATTTGCTAAGTATGATTATCCAGTTAATATGCATGTATCATTTTTGTATCTGAAATTATGAATATTGGCCATGGATTTGTATCTTATGCATAAACAACGAGGAGTCCTTATGGCACCTTAGAGACTAACACATTTATTTGGGCATAAGCTTTCGTGGGCTAAAACCCACTTCATCAGGTGCATGGAGTGAAAAATACAGTAAGCAGTATATATATTACAGCACATGAAAAGATGGGAGTTGCCTTACCAGGTAGGGGTTAGTGCTAACGAAGCCAATTCAATCAAGGTGGACGTGGCCTATTCTCAACAGTTGACAAGAAGGTCTGAGTATCAACAGAGGGAAAATTACTTTTTGTAGTGACCCATCCACTCGTAATCTTTATTCAGGCCTAATTTGATGGTGTCTAGTTTGCAAATTAATTCCAGTTCTGCAGTTTCTCTTTGAGTCTGTTTTGAAGTTTTTTGTTTTTTTGAAGAATGGCCACTTTTAAACCTGTTATTGAGTGTCCAGGGAGATTGAAGTGCTCTCCTATTGGTTTTTGAATGTTGCCATTCTTGATGTATGATTTGTGTCCATTTATTCTTTTGCATAAAAACTGTCCGGTTTGGCCAATGTACATGGCAGAGGGGCATTGCTGGCACATGATGGCATATATCACATTAGTATATATCTTATGCATGTGATTGTATTCCTGGGTAACATCCACCATATAAAATTTACATTGAGGCTAGATAGCAATGTATTGATGGCCCATCAAAGACACTTAGCTCTCACAATGGGCCATAGAAGAAACTCATTCCACCCAGCTAGCTCTTCCTGCAGATGCCTCAGCCTCCAGGGGGCCAGTGGCTACCCCTGTGAGTCAGCAAGCCAGGTAAGGACATGTGATATGCTCATGTAACCCCGGACTCCACCTTGAGTCAGTAGCTTTCCATAACCTGGGCTGTGAGCTTTGTTTGAGACAGTAAATTTCTAGATACAGGCAGAGGATATAAAAGACCCCTGAGATATCTCCATTTGGTCTCTTTCCTGTGTGATTCTCTGGGCTGTGGATTTACAACTAAAAGGACCTTCCAATCTTTTGGAAGTTACCAGAGAGACTTTACAAGCCAGCAGTCTATTCCATCACTGTTACACACCTGATATAAGGACTTTGCAATTATTTTATATGATCTATTAACCGTAATTAGCTCTCTTCTTTTCTTTGACTAATAAACCTTTAGATTTGGTTACTAAAGGATGGGCAACAGTGTGATTACTGGGTAAGATCTGAGTTATAGATTGACGTGGCTAAGTGGCTCATCTCTTGGGATCTGAAGAACCCTATGTTTGATTCAATTGCTTTTCAGTAACCACTCATCATTGAGCCTAGTGTCTGGGTGGTGAGAATAGGGCTGGAATGCCTACGGAGACTGCATGTTTGACTTCTTGCTAACCAATGTGGTAAGAGAGCAGTTTACTTTGTTTACTGACTTGGTATGATTTAATGAGAGAATAACCCTCAGTTTGAGGTGAGTCTGCCCTATTTCTCAGCAGTTTGTCCTTTATCTGGCATTCTCGGCTATGACCTACTGAGGTATGGTCATACCATCAATATCGCATCAGTATCAGTATTAATTTTTATATTGAGAAGTGGAAGCAGCCTCTATACTTAATTGCTGATCACTTTCTATATAAGAGGCTCTTGCGTCCTTTAGTTGAGAAGCTCGAACACCTCCATTGTTCGCAGCCAGGGGAGAAAGCCTCAGGCTAGGAAAGTGTCTTTTTTGTTTGTTTGTTCGTGGACAAAGTTCTAAATTGTTAAAAATCACCAATTCTCTTCTCTCACCCTATGTTCTTCAGAGAAATTTTGGCACCCTATAAAAACAATAACTGACTCCAAACATTTGAAGAGCCAGGCCCATTCTGCTGCCAAACTAGCAACAGAATCAGTGCTTTGCCCTGGGATTGCATGGGAGCTGCTGCATCGGTAACAGGTGGAAAGAGAGACCATTCTGCACATTCTGATACAGTCTTTAGTTGCATGATTACATACTATTTTTTTCCCACAGGACCCCTTCTTTCAGTACAGCTTACAGGCAAGGAGACAAAACGAGGGTTGTACAGGCAACTGTAGACCTGTCCGTTCCTAATTTCTGAGTGTTTGACTTTTTTTAAATAAAACAACCCACAATGTTATTTAGGTTGTAATGTAGGGGGCTGGTTGTATGTCATTATTTATAGAGCGCTCAGAACATGCTGCTTTGCTATAAGGCCAAATTTTAAAAAAATGTGCTTGACTCAAAGAGTTTTCAATCTAAAAAGAGACATGGCTACAGACTGCCTCATTAATTTTTTTACACAGTGTTGTGTGCATTTTATTGTGTAGTCTCTTCCCAGGGCTTGCTATCTCTGGAACTAAACTTTGACTAATTAGCTGGAAAAATTAGCGATGGGTGCAAGCCAGGTATCTCCGGCGACCTGACTGTAGGTGCAAATCAGGTTACTAGAGGACCAAGTTCTTTGCTTCGTGGTTGCAATTATTTTGCAGATTTAAAAGTGATAGCACACATTGCACTGAGTGCAAAAAGGTAGGCCAGGCCTCAGTCTATTAGGTAGGACATGGTCCTGTATTGAGCCCCACATGAGTGGACCCCTGCTTCCACAAGGAAACTTATTGAAGCTAATAGGGCTTAATGCTGAGTTTATTGCAGAATTAGGGGTCATGTTTTGTAACACATAGGACCTATGCATTGCTGGCTTATTTCCATGGACAACAATGGAATTACATTGGGGCAAGATGGTTTCCACAGACTTTTATTTAGTTGGAAGATGAAGCTGTACCAAAAATTGCCAAATTACCAGGGAAAAAACAACAACTCCTCAGCTTGCTTAAGGTTGCTTAAGACCCTCTGTTTGTTGATTGCACAAAAAGTCGAATGAGGGATTCAGCAAAAGGTTCGTCTGAAGTCAGTGTCTGTTCACGATAGATGTGATTTTTATCCTCCATATCGTAATCCTTTTAACATGGCTGGATCTACTTATTTATTGCAAAGTGTCCACTTCTACAAGTACTTGGATAGTTACACATTAGTGGTGTTCAGTGGTTCATAAATGAAGCGGACGCCTCTTGACTTGCTCATTTGCAATTGGTAATCATGTAGAGTACTCTTGCACTGTGGTGTGCTAGAGGATAATAAGGACCCATTAGCACACAATAATAATAGGCCATTCTTTCCATTCTGAGCCGTATTTCATTATAGGATGAAAATGTTAGTCAGTGTAGACTCTTCTGCCCTCATTGAATTTCTTTCCTTTAAGGTGAATTTAATGTTCCTGGGAGGTGTTCTGGCGATATCTCTAGAGACTCAAGTCCTCTAGTAATCTGTAGCATAGGTACAGCCTGAGAAGTGCACCTCGCCATCTGTGTCACATCTAACCTGATGGGATTGCCTCTAGCAGCAAGAGGCTAGTTCATCTTCCAGGTGCTTGGCCTGACCTCTGAGAGGGAAAAATGGATGTACTTGGCGAGGGTGGAGTTTTGTCCTCTGCATTCTGTTCTCATGAAGTCATTCAGTATGAGAGAATGAGAGAAGAACAGAGAGGACATTAGATTCGGGATCTAGCCTAGGACTCAGAAGTCCTGGAGGTCACATGAATACCTGGGATAGATAGAATATTAGACGACTGAGCAAACATCTGATCTCCTCATCTTGCTAAAGTTTGTCAGACTCTCTATTTGTTGATTGCACAGTCAAATGAGGGGTTCAGCACAAGGATTCATCTGAAGCTAGTGCATTTTATTGCTTGTATTTAGTTATAGGATTGAGAATCTGATGACTGTCACTAGTTCTTAAGGGAAAACCACTGGCTGTCAGAACTCACTAGTTTAGTCTGAGAATTGTATTGAGTGTTGGGATTCATTTGAACCCTAAACCAAAAACAAAATACATTAGAAAAACCATGGAAATATTGCCTATAAACCTAGACAGACATATTTTTCACCGTTTAATTCCAGTGATTTCAGGATTATGTTTTTAGGGTGCATTTAAACCAGCAACCTACAGCCTCCATAGTATATTTTCAATCCTTGTATGTTTACAGATCTTTCCCACGGAGTTACTTCTAAAAAGAATCTTGCAATTGTCTTATAAATGGCCCTTTGCAGACACATTTGAATGTGTCAAACAATTTCCTCTCTTCCTTTCTTTCAGAGAGCGCCACTGCTCCCACTTTTTTTCCTTTTAAGAAGAAAAGCTGCTCTGATGCTGCAAAAAGTTGACTTTAGAGGCCTCGAAGCACAGTTGATGTGCTCTTTTTGTAACAGAAATCAGCTTTAACTGAAATGAGGAAGGCAGAAGAAACTTCTTAAAACACAGGAATGGAATTTTAGGTGTTTCATTTTCTAATAATGGGGGCAATGGGATTTTTTTGTTATGGTGTGTAAACTAGACAAAATGAGCAGCATTAACTTGAATACTGACTTTTTACATAGATTTAGGAATAATCTCAGAAACTCCCCTAATTATTCATTCTTTTTTCATCTGCCTGCAAATCAGGGAGACTGACAACTAAATGCTAGAATCTGCACCTGAAACAAACGTTCCCTGTAATTTGTACCTGCAAGTCCTGAGCCCATTTTAAAATTATGTTGAAAATTTTGAAAATTTCAGGACCTGACTCTTGGGATTATTTACATTCTAGTAGACACACTGGCATAAATCAAATGAAAAATATATTTAGAATTCCAAACATTCTAAAAAAAGTCATTTATTATTAATCCCACTTTTATTAGAAAAGAATATAAATCCATAAATTCATTACTTTGAGAAGTGAACAGAAATATATTGTACAGTATACTATGAAATCATTTCTATTAGTCTGATTTCGTCTGTTCAGAAATTAGAAAACATCCATCATATAATATAAATTCCACATTAGATAGTCTTTTGAAGTTATACATGATGTTTTGAAGTGTTCCAGATAAGAGTAATTACTTGCTCCCCTCAAAAGTTATGGTATTGTTATGAAAGAGTGAAACCTTGTTATAAATTGAGTTAAAATCTATGAGATTAATGGCTGTGAATACACCTATCAATTAATATAATTGTAAGGATAAATTAATCACAATCCGCAACCTAAAATAATATAAAACAAGAAACTACTCCTTTTGCTTTTGGTTCGTCCTGCATTCAGAGAAGAGGACTTTGTACATTCCTTGTAAATAAACAAAACGGCAGCAAAGAACATACCAGACTCCATGAATTTCTACTCCACATAGAAAATCCCCAGGGCTCAGAATTGTGAGTAGGTGCTTGGGACTAAGACTGGCAACAGTATGTCTAATTTCCCCATCTCAACTGCTTTCTCCTAACTTTCCTTTTCACCAAGAAGCAGTGCAAAGTGCAGATGTTGTATAACCATGTTCTGAACAGCAGAACTCAATTTCCCACTTCCCGTAGTTTGAAAACATTGTGTTACTGTAGGGCATGTTGGTGAATTATCTGTCTATTCTTTAAAAATAAAACTGGATTGCATTACTTTTAGCTTTCATTTTTGATAGTCCTTTTTCTTTTAGGGAGATATTTAGAGTACATTCAACTTGTATAGGAAAAATATCCAATCTCACACAGTAGATGCATATAGTTTAGGAATTAAGGTGCAAGCTATGGATCTGATCCTCAGGTAGTGTAAAGCAGGGTAGCTCCGTTGCGGAGCTATATTTGTTTACACTAGCTGAGGATCTGGCCTACATATGTTTGTCTACTGGATAGAAAATGGACTGTTGTCGGTTTATAATTTTGTATGTGTAAGCCACTTATCTGAGGAAACTATCCATCTTAAACCATTAGCTTAAAACACTGGTACTCTGTTAAGTAATCAATACTATCTGCTTAAGATGCAAAGATGCATTAAGAAACTCCAGCCAAGATCAACCGTATCACTTTCTAATCTTCACCAAATGCTTGATCCTGCAAGATGCTAAGCATCTTTGACATAGTGCTGAGTTCCCTCACCTTCTATTGACCTCACCTGAATTACTCAGAGTTCAATGAGAGTTGAGGATGCTTATCAACTGACATTTAATGACGATGAAGGGCCTAATACATGTTTGGTTGTTGTAAAACAATACATGATAAAGGGCAAACTCTACAAAAAGCAACCAGCCCCTTCCAAGATTGAGTCCTTACAAAATATTTTGACATTATGAGCCATGTTCTCCAATGGCATAGCCCCACTGACTTCAGTAGAGCTATGCCAAGTTACACCAGCTGAGGATCTGGCCCATTAAAGTATAAGGAACCTTGACCCATATCCTCAAAGATATTTAGACACCTAATTCATGGGAGTTAGGCACTTAAATATCTTGGTGGGCCTGGGCCTTGCTGCCTCATTACTGGGTACCTTCCATCCATTCCAGCTGAGCTGGTGGGAAAGGATCTAGCCATTAGAGGGGGCCTGCATTACCCAGTTCAACAACCAAGTCTAATTCCTAGAGCACAGGAAAAAGAAGTTTTAAACTCTTAGGTCAGAGAGGACTAAGATGGGAGAGACAGAGGCTGTGTGTGAACAGGTGCTGGAAGCAGCAGCCTAGGCGCTAGCTTCAGAGAGAAGACAGTGGGTAGCCTAGGGGACTGGGTTAGGATCTTGTAACTGTTAAAAATGACTGTGCCTTGCGTGTTTGCACCTTAATTTGTGGCAGGCCTAGTGTAAGGATCTTATTACTTCCTTGGAATGCGTGGGAGTTAATGGAAACCCACCGAATGTTAGCGTCCATAGACCTAAGTGTCTGGAGTGCTTACAGCACTTTCTTCTGAAGTCATGGAACACAAAACATGTTCCCAGTCCTCTAAAATAGACAGAACACTCACAGCAACATCTTGCAGCAAGGTTAGTACAAATGTCTGTATTTTAGGGAATGTATAGTTCTTTTCATGATGGAATTTAGGTATTTTATTTACACCAGAGGTAAATGCAGGGACGGTAACAGAAAATAAGCCAGAAGGAATGTTTCTTTAGAGAAATGCTGTTTTGGGCCATAGGCCAATAAACAAGTATGCAGAAAGCAATATTTCTATTGACTCTGACATGTACCAGCACATCAGTCTGTCAACCAAGGCATTTGGTCCAAATGTTCATCTCATTCCAGTTTTTAAGCCATTGATTAAAACTTTAAGGCATTTAGACAAATGACTGAAAATGAGGATGAGGCATTTTGTCAAGTGCTTCCATTCATTTAATTAATGGTTCTCAAACGAGGGCCGCCGCTTGTTCAGGGAAAGCCCCTGGCGGGCCGGGCTGGTTTGTTTACCTGCCACTTTCGCAAGTTCGGCCGATCGCGGCTCTCACTGGCCGCAGTTCGCCGCTCCAGGCCAATGGGGGCTGCAGGAAGCAGTGCGGGCCGAGGGATGTGCTGGCCACCCTTCCCGCAGTGCCCATTGGCCTGGAGCAGCAAACCATGGCCAGTGGGAGCCATGATCGGCTGAACCTGCGGAAGCGGCAGGTAAACAAACCGGCCCGGCCCACCAGGGGCTTTCCCTGAACAAGCGGGAGCCCTAGTTTGAGAACCACTGCATTAAATAATCAAAAGACTGAGCCTAATCCACTTCATTGCCAAATACAAGAGGGCATTTAATACCAGGTGACTACACAAGCTATATGTTTTTCTACCACATATCCCGGTTTAGTAGAGAAATTGAAGCTCAGCTGACATTGTTTGTTATGCCTAAGCTTCTTTTAGGAGCATTTACACCTGTTTGGTTTGCACATTCAGTTAATGAATCCTTGGCTATCAGAGAAATATTTTAGTTAAATACTTACTTAGTCAAATATGACCTTCTCAGGATTTACATCATAGTCACTCATTAAAATCTAGGGAATGAAATGGGTGGTTTTCTGTCCTTCCTTGGAGGATGATATGAAGACTAGAAGAAAGGCTGCTGATAGCTGATAAATGCCCATGAAGTCATCTGTTAGATGTTTCCTTGGTAGGGGAAGGTCTTTCTTTGTTAGGAGACAGTTGTTCCCAAAACTACTGATTTTTTCAGTCGGTGCTAGACTGGCCAGTGGTTCATCTTCACATTGCACACATCCATTCTGGGACTTCCAGTTACATACAACAGTCTGTTAGTTCCATTTTTCCCTCCCGATTGAAGAAAGCAGCTTCTGATGAGTTACCAGTAGACCCTGATTGAGAGCTACAATTTTTGTAAAGCGGAGCAAGCTTGAGCCCAACATGTAGCTTGAGCCTAAAGCATAACTCAGGTTGGTGCTATACAAACTTCCCTGCACAATTCTACCAATGTTTCTCAGTCATGACCTGAAACCTCCATCTTCTCTACCCTGGGACCTCTCTTGATAAGGGTCTGTCCATTGCGTGCTATGCCTCTGGAGGTTGGTTGCTATATGGAATGCTATTTTCTTTTGTCCAGAGTGAACATATTGGAGTGGAGGGGACGTCAAATACATAACGTATTTTAAATGTATATTTAAAGATGATGGATAGAATTGATACATATTGTAGAGAGCCGTAGCAACAATACTCAGCTGGTTGAAATCAGGAAGACAGTGGATCTATGTCACTTTACACCAGCTAAAGTTCTGGCCCCGACTTTGTATTGCACAGAGCTAACCTTGTAATATTTTCAGAATCCTTTATTTTCAACAGCTACTGTGAAAGTAGTACATTCATATTTCACTGTATAGAACAACAGGTATCCTGTCTAAATCTTGTGACACTAATTTGTATTCATGGCCATCACGGGCATAAATTAGAGAAGTAATTCGTTTATAAAACTGTCTTTAAGAGGAGCTTGTATTACTAAAGGACTAGGTTTATGGCTTCATCTAGATTCCATTTGTTAGGTGTAATTGTTTGTAAACTTATTATTGCTAAGGAGGTTATCAGAAGACTGAAATGCCAGGTTTATTAGACAGCAATCTGCCTGCACACCTCACTCCTGATGTTATTATAGAAAGGTAATTGAAAATGTTTTCAGTCTTTAAGTTTGCTGGTATTTTGCTTAGTGACTATAAAATTAGTATAGTTTTATGAGACACATTTAATTGCATAATTGTCATGATTATCCAAATTACTTCCCATAAATGCTTGAAACATGTTGTATTCTAAATCCACGATTTGGTTTACCTTCAGTGGTTACCTCTTCTGTCCTGATGCTGAAGAGTTTCGTTTGGATACTAAATAATTAATGCTGGGCAGAGTAAATTGGCACTAATACAGCTATTCCAGCATAATTATATAATAGGATATTGTCCTTGACAAGGGATAAGTTTAACAGACTTGTCTCCAATCCATAAATGTAATAGGCAAATGTAATAGGCAGCCTAGAGATAAGTCAATAGAATTCTACAGCTCTGTGCTGGGATGGGAGCAGGGGAAAGCTTTATATATAATTGTTTCCTGAGTAAAGCCCCTCACGCTGTGTAGAAGAATGCTTCTCCAAAATATAGGGCTTAACACAATAAGTACTGTATATATATATGACTTAGGCCAGTGGCTCTCAAACTAGGGCCACCACTTGTTCAGGGAAGCCCCTGGCAGGCCAGGCTGGTTTGTTTACCTGCCGCGTCCGCAGGTTCAGCCGATAGCAGCTCCCACTCGCTGCTTCAGGCCAATGGGGGCTGCGGGAAGTGGCGCGGACTGAGGGATGTGCTGGCCGCTCTTCCTGCAGCCCCCATTGGCCTGGAGCAGCGAACCGCAGTGGGAGCCGCGATCAGCCGAACCTACGGAAGTGGCAGGTAAACAAACCATCCCAGCCCGCCAGGGGCTTTCGCTGAACAAGCAGCAGCCCTTGTTTGAGAACCACTGACTTAGGCATCACCCCAAAGTATTGGATCGGTCCATTACAAATATTTGTCATGGGCGCTTATTAATATTTACACTGTTAACAACACCTACTGTGGGTAACCTTAAAAATTGTTCCATTTCCAGAACTAACTCTTTCTCGATTCTAATGCTGTGATCCTGCTTTTGCTATGACAGAAAGAAGCCGCAGAAACACTGTCATTCTTTTCACTGCTATGCTACTCTTACACACCAAGTATCAGCAGCTCTATCATTTCCTGCTTGCTCCCTCTAGGATCCAGGGTGAGAACATCAGGTATAGAACACCTGGAGAGATTTTCACAGGCACAAAGGTCATTTAGGTATATATATATATATATATAAATTCCCAACCCACTCTAGTTAGTGTATACAAAGTTTGAATTAATTTAACATAAGATTAGTCAAAAAGTAATAGATCACATCAGAATAAAACAAAAAGTCCTATCACACAATTTATCCAAATTGTGTACTCATTGCAGGAAGTGATCCTGGCACCAATATGGAACTGTGGATTTTTAATGAGTTCTTTGCTTACCTGCCTTTCCTTATGGGCTATCAATGCCAGTTCAATCCAAAGTCATTGGAAAGGCAACATTTAAACAGTTACTTAATTAGCAAAATGTTCATTCAGTTCAAAATTGCCTGCTTGGGTGATAATTCATTGTCAAACCTTTTTCTTTTCACACAGTAACCCCATGCATGCAGTAAATTATTCAAAGCTAGGTTCTTTGCAGCACACTAGTAGATGTAACCATGGCTAATCAGTAATCGTAACCTTAGTTCATTATCAGTTCTTATGTTGTTTTTCCCAGATGTTAATCAATGGTAAACTCTTCTAGTTTATATATCATACATTCCTTAAATCATGCTTCTGTCTCTTTAAGAAGATGTCATTTTTGTGTGACAAATCATGTTATCTCTGGGTTGTAACTGCTGCCAGCCTTGCAAGGTTTTTTTTTTTTTTTTTCCAGTTTTTTCTTAGCTTTTCACTACACAGAAACACAGTTGCTGTTACACTACTTTGGAAACGAGCTTCTTTAATACATTTTCTCTAGTCTCCCACCATTATCTGAAAGCACATTACAAAGGCTGGCAAATGTAATTTTAAAGATGGAGACACTGACATCGACAGAGTTACAGATAGAAACCTACTGTTGTCCGCTCTAACCACTAGAAAGTGCTTCCTCTGCACATGATGCCACCCACCAATCTGATGATGGAGATAACACATTGGGGCAGTACCTCATGGAGCTGAATGGATCAAGGTATTGTGTGCTGTGTCATCGGGAACCATATGGGGCCAAAATGTCTCATTGAGGTAGTGGAGAGCAAGTGTGTGTCTCATAGGGTAGGGTGCATGTAGGAAGTCTTATGGGACAGTCTTGGAGCATGGACAGAGAGGGATTAGTGTCTCAAAGGAGCAATCACAAGTGAGCTGATCTTGCATGAGATGAGGGTGTCTCCCTGGCTTCATAGATTATAAACCCAGACGTTACCATTGCTATTACATAGTCTGGCCTCCTGTATAACACAGGTCATAGGACTGCCCTGAATTCATTTTTGTTAGAAATAGAGCAATTCTGTTCGAAAAGCATCCAGTCTTGGTTTAAAAATGTTCAGGGATGAAGAATCTAGCTGCGAGTGAGTTGCCTCTGTTATAGGGGAGAAATATGTGAGTAGTATATCAGAGAACAATCAATAAGTGTCCTCCCTACCGTCATCTGGTCCAGGGGCCAATCTGGAAAGTAACAATCTTCTATCATACGTACCCCGGGGGAGGCATCCATGTGAGTATTTTAGTAATTAGGTGAGTGTCAGTATGATTTAAGGCAGAGAAGAAAAAAATATTTTTACACAGTGGATGATTACCTTGTTTTTTCAATATTTATTTTTAGCTAAATGGAAAAGGCATTCATGATTATCCAGAGTCGTTCTATTGCTTGCGTATGATGGATATGCAGTATGGAATACAATTAATTTCCTTTTCAATTCCACATTGCATTTACTGTGGAGTCAATAACACTGGACGCTAAACTACGATATACTTTGGCAATTCTAATGCAAAACATCAGCAGGGTCAGGATTAGGCCTGAGGAGCATTGTATTTGCTCCCTTGTACACAGCATGGGTCAAATTCTGCACCACATCACATCTGAAATCTCCCTGAGGAACAGACTAACCCAGCAATCATAGCAATTCTTGCTAACATTTGCTTCATTCCAAGAGTCAGAAATAAATATTGGCATTAGCACTGATGCAATATACGCTGCATTTTTAACATCCTTTCCTTATTCCCATCCAAATCTGGATTCTGCCCTTTTGCTTATTCTGAGGAGCACCATACTCTGAGAATAGCTCCATTGATTTCAGTGTAACTACATGCGTCGCTGGGTCAGGTGGGCGAGAGTAGCAAAATCTGTCTCTAAGGCTGCAAATGAAGGTGCTTGATTGTTCCTGGCTCTGCAGGACAACAGAAGCATGTGGGGAGATAGCCCATGGTGCAGGACTGGCTCAAATTAGTGCTTGCATACTGCTAAATACAAGGACTATAGAAGTCTAGAACTGCTTCCTGTCCTAAACTCTCCTTCTCCAGAAAGGGTAGATAAAAGGCCTCAGCACTGGTATTAATCGTGCTTTGGGGAGGAAAAGATTCATAGCACATTGTCAAAAGATGCATGGCTTTGGTAGCTGCCAGAACTATTACAATCATGCTTATTTATTCATTTACTGAAATGTTTTTTTTTTTTCATTTTTTTAAGCTGGACCAGATTCTGATCTAAATGACCCTATTAAATTCAGTACAGTTACCCAAGGTTAGCCCCCGTAACAGAGGTAAAATGCTAACCATTTATTTCTGAGTTCTGTACACCAGAATATAATGGTGGACTACACTGAGCCAGATTTCAAATAGTGTAGGTCAGTATAGGTTCACTGACATCAAAGGAGCAATGCTGATTTACACCAGCTGAAGATCTGGTCCATTATCACTCAAACTTTAATCAATAAAGAATTTCATGCCAAGAAATCTGTTTTGATCCAGATAATACAATGATATAAAATACTTGTAATGTGAAATCCACTTAAAAGAGATTAATTTAGGAAATCAAAACAAGAATAGTTTGTTTTTTATAATTAGTTAATAATTCATTTATAAGGAGGAGGCTAAGAGAAAAAAATACATTACCAATCTAAATAATAATCTTGTGAGTGTCGGGCAATCATCAGTGGCTTTAAAAATATGTGCACAAAATTGTAATTATATTTGAGAGGGAACAAGATAATCTGACACTTTAATCCTCCCTGGGAAATTCCAGTGTGACATTCTATACCTTGCGGGAGCGTCCTGGAACCCCCATGTTCCTCATTTTCATATAATCATGATCTTACATATAAAGCAGGCCTTGCAAGATATCAGGGGAAAGATTATGATCTGCTGAAAGTCATTTCTCTATCCATATATGTGTATCATTAATGCATATTAAGTTATGAGAATTGTGTTGCATGGTGGTCACTAAAACATGCAGTAAATTGGGGGAATCAGCCAGATATTAGCTCCCCAGAGGCAACAGCAAGGAAAGTAACCAACACCCAGGTGCGGTGTCAAACAACCCATCAACAGCCATTGTCCAGCAAGGGAGCTACAATGTGATGAGTCACCTGCATGAGGCCCCACCAGGGGAATTGCTCCACCTTGCTTGGAGAGGCTCAGCAATGGCCCCCAGACGTGCCTGGACTTGTGCTCTCCAAGCACATGGACTGACGATATAAAAAAGACAAAGTAGATGCATACTGGGCCCTTCTCCTGCCCCCACCTATGCTGCAAGCAACCAAAACACTGAGAAGAAGACAAGAGTCCAACACAGGAGATTGGCCCAGGTTTAAGGAACAAACCTGTATATTAAGCACTGCAATATCCAGTGGGGTGAGAAAAACTGCTTAATCTAGTTGCTGCCCAGTCTAATAGGGTTGTGAGTTTAGACTGCATGCTTATATTTTATTTTATTTTGGTAACCACTCTGACTTTTTGCCTATCACTTAATATCACTTAAAATCTATCTTTGTAGTTAATAAATTTGATTGTTCTACCTGAAGCAATGCATTTGGTTTGAAGCGTGTCAGAGACTCCCCTTGGGATAACAAGCCTGGTACATATCAACTTCTTTGTTAAATTGACAAACTCATATAAGCTGCAGCGTCCAGTAGGCATAACTGGACCTGCAAGATGGAGGTTCCTAGGGTTGTGTCTGAGACCGGAGATATTGGCTAGTGTCATTCGGTTGCAAGTAGCTGGGAGCAGCTTACATGCCAGACGCTGTGCGTGAACAGCCCAGGACTGGGGGTTTTCACAGCAGAGCAGGTTAAGGCTGGCTCCCAGAGTCAAGGATTGGAGTGACCTAGAAGATCACCGGTCCAGATAACACCAGAGGGGAACGTCACAACCTGCATAGCCAATTTTTGTGGGGTAGGAAATTAATATGAATTCTATAAACATGTCAGCAAATAGTTCTTCATTTTATTGCTGTTGAGGGGAATGATCCTGTAGTTCTTGCTCAAGCAATGATCCATGAAATTATGATCATCCTAATCCAAATATTTGTAAAAGAAACCAAATCTCCATTTTTCAAGGAGAGATTAAATTTTACTAAACATTTTCATGGTAAGTCTCATCACTCAGCTAACAAGTGCCTCTGGTTAACATTCCACAAACTCATGTTCTGCACTGATCTTCAAAAAGGACAGGAATCCTTCCCTAACATTGGTCCCAACTGAGAAAAGCAGGGACTTAAACATATGCTGAATTGGGCCTCTAAAGACAAAGAAATTGTTTCCAACTTGAGTGATAAATGAGGACAAACACCCTAGCACCAATAGAACAGCAAATTGGGATTCCAAATAAATACATAAATAAAATAAAATGTGTATATATAGTGAAAAGTGCACTTTCCACTGAAAATTTCATATTATGATTGAAACATTGAATATCTGTACAATTGTTTGTTTGGTTCATAGGTTCTTTGTTTGTTTGTAAACTTTGAGGTAAAAACTGAAAATGTCAGTTGAGACATGCCACCATGGTGCCTCATGGGAGTTGTAGTTCAGGCACCACATACCCCCATTCTCCTGTATGGGCCAGGTTTGCCAGCAGAACTATTATCCTCCATGACATGCTGCCACCATATGGTTCAAAAGAAGGTCAACAGCACCTCAGGAAGAGGGGAAGCCAGGGTGCATCATGGGAGATATAGTCCAGCCAAGGAGTCAGGCCCAGAGAGTAAAATGCGGGCATAAGGCAACTGAACTTCAGTTCCCATGAGGTACCATGGTGTGGTGTTTAGATGCTGCTTGCATTTTTAGAACTGGGAGCACTGACTGTTGGGAATCTGAAAGGACAGGAAACAGGAAGCGGCGGGGGGGGAGGGAGTTGAGGAAGCTGAGTGAGAGCTACCGAGGGTGCAGCAGCAGCTTGGTAAGAGGTTTCCACTTTAAAAATAAAGTCCTGTTGAAGTTTGTTAATACCTTGCTTGTTTGTTACAACACATGGCATAATTTCTGAATCAAACTTTTCAGCCTGAAGTTACCAAGTTTTGGCCAAATGAATGAACTTTTGCTTTGTTTTTGTTAACATTTTCCTGGGGCAGGGACTGGGGGATTCTAACCAGTTCTAGGAACAGGTAACTTAGATGTTGGGGGGAGGGATAGCTCAGTGGTTTGAGCATTGGCCTGCTAAACCCAGGGTTGTGAGTTCAATCCTTGAGGGGGCCATTTAGGGATCTGGGGCAGAAATTGGGGATTGGTCCTGCTTTGAGCAGGAGGTTGGACTAGATGACCTTGTGAGGTCCCTTCCAACCCTGATATTCTATGATTCTATGTACCTGACAGATCAGTATAACTGAACCCACTATATTGCAAGTTTTACTGGCTGCTTTATGAATATTCTGCTGTTCATTTCTGGCTGAGTGCTGGGGCTGGCTGAGTCATGCTGGCTGAACCATTTTTATTTGGAATTCTACATATGACACTTGCCTTTTCATTCTAAGCAGATCATGACCTTCCAGGAAGCTCAATGGGTTTTTTTTGCAGTAACTCAGCACTTTGGCTCAATCCCAAAGAAATGGAAGAGCAGAAGCACGTTCACTGTGACCTAATGGGTGGAAAAACCTGTATCCAAATTTTACCAAGCTTCTGGAAAGCTTCATTTTGTGTTTCAAGCAAAGGTTGCTGTTGATTCTTAATTTAACCCTAGTAGCTAGTCCAGGCTCTCTCACTGGGTCATCCCTTGCTTTACTGTTTCTGCAGAATCACACTGACATTGCTGCAGAATCTTTATTTCTGACACACCAGTGATTTCACCAGTGAACATCTTCTGTTGCTCTAATCCTCAATCGCATGTTGTCACCTTTGACTCTGCTCAACCCCTCTTTCCTATCCACCTGTGCACTTCCCTCTTTTTCTGCACAGGATCTTGGTAACTTCTTTAGAGGTGACGTTGGCAGGATCCAGCAGGAGCTCTCGATCCTTCGCTCCTCTCCTCTTTAACTGATCCCCTTTCCTCCTCCTCCGATTTTTATCTCATTTTACATGTGTGCCCTTTTCTAAAGTCTCCAGGCTTCTGTTCACCTCAGACCTGTGAAATTGACCCCATTTTCTCATGCCTCTGAAGCTCCCCCTGGTATCCTCCCTCTCTCCCTCCCTTCTGGTTTATTATAATCAAACACTCTCCTCCTTCGGTTGCTTTCTCTCTGCATTCAGGTGGTAGTTCCCCCTACCTTAAAGGAAACCACTAGACCCTGCATCTCTCCCTATTGTCCCCACCCTCCCTCCTCTTCCCCTTTATCTCTAAGTTATCTTAGTGTCACGATTTCTTCTCCAGTTCTCTCCTCAGTCCCCTCTGGTTTGCCTTTTGCCCTCTCCACATCACTGACATGTCTCATGGAGGTCATTCAGGCCCAATTCTCATTTTCACTACAACCTCTTTGTGCCACTCTGGGAGTGTCCAGAAGTCTTACAGGGGGTGTGTCAAGGGAATACAGACCCCATACTATCGCAGCAGCTAAATGGTTAACAGGAGTTGAGCTGCCTCCTCTGCTGGGGCTGATGCTCGTCCCACAACAGCTAGGTGAGATAGCAAAGCTACAGGGCAGAAGTGAGGGGTGACTGCCAGGGAGGCTGAAGAACCACTGGGAGCAGGATCATTCCATAAGGGAATAGCAGGAAATTTGGGTCTTCAGGAGAAGAGGATCACAAAGTGTGAGTCTGAGAAACAGCTTGCAAGAGAGGTGTGGTAGGGAAAGTCCAGAAAAGCAATGAGGGACTGGGAGAAACCAGTTCCAACTACCTCATACAGGGTTCTTGGAAGAGTGAGTGGGCCTGAGTTCCCTACTAACCACAGCAAAGGGTCAGTAAAGCCTGAAGAACAAAGGCTGACGACTGTCATCCCTTCACCAGCGTTACCGGCCTCCTGATTCACTAGACTCTGGCCTGAAATGGAGAGACTGTTGACAATCTGGCTGGCATCATATTGAGGAACTACTAGACATGGGACTAAATGATGGTTGGCTGAACAAAGGGGAAACTGAGGCAGGCTTACCCTAAAATTCTGCTTAACCACAAGGGAGCGCCAATGCTTGAAAGCAGCCCTGGACACATCATAAATTTACATTTACATTTTTGTCTGCTCCAAGGCCCCTTTACACCGCCAGAGTGGTGTAAAGGAGAATCAGCCCCACTCACGTTTCTCCATCTCTCTTTAACACATCCCCCTCTCTCTTCTTGAGATGCCCTATACCTGGGGCTTTGTTGACTAATCAAAATACAGTTTCCATCTTCTATTCTGTTCTATACAGTTCCCTCATCACTGTAGCATCTGAGCACCTTTGTGCATTAAGCAATGCAACTAACATCTATCACTTCATGTTCATTCTCCTCCTCTTCCCAGGAGGAGAATTGTGTATACAATGGAGTGGTTTAAGGTTTTATTTATTTGTGTCCACACTGCTCTATGGGTGCTAGAGAAAGAAGGTTGTAGAAGTGAACTGTACACTTGTCGCAGAATATGGTCAAGTTTGGTATGGTCCTTGGTTCTGGTGGGAGTTAGTTCCACAGTCTCAGAGTAGTGCCTGAGAAAGTTCTGTCACCCACATAGCTTTAACCTTCTGGTAGAAAGTGCCATTGTACCTGGGGAGCAAAGTTGTCAACCACAGACTTCTCCCCAGAGTTTTAGGCAATCTTTAAGATATGCTGGGAGCAGGCCACTGAGCTCTTTGAAGATAAGGATGGACACCTTGAACTTGAGTCAATATTCTATGGAAAGCCAGGATAGAGAGTAGAAGTCGGATTTGGTGTGTTCACAATATCCATGGTGGCTGAGGAGATATTCTGCATGTACCACTCTTTCCCCCACTGACTTCCTTCCCTCTTAGCCTTTCTCAGGGTGCACCTAAAATTGTCACAAGTCAATGGTAAAACTCTCTTTGTCTTCAGTGGGGACAGGACTTCACCCATATTTCTTTTACCCACATCCATCTGATTCTTATCCCCTAGTCTTCTGTCTATAATCACATTCTATGTTAGTCTCATTTAGATGGTAAGATCTTTGGAGCAGGGACCATGGCTCCCTGCCGCCATCTTTGAAAAATAACAGGCAAAATTATGGAGTTACGTATTGTGTTAATAATAATATAACAATATTGCCTTTTGTTCAGATCATTTTACTCATTCAATAAATGTGCATTATAGATGCCTTTTCTCTGTGGATGGTATTTTACCACTATTGAATATTCATCAGTTCTACTAGAGGAGAATAACAAGTCTGGAATGTGGTACTGTATTCTCTTAACCATCTTTTGTTCATTTTGTTCCATCCACTGTTTCACTTAATTGATATAAATCCAGCCATTGTCAAGTATTTCTCCATAAACCTTCTCTGGAGTTTAGGGAAATTTACAGCTAAATAGCAGTTGACATTTCACTAAAGAGGAAGTGTGGCATTATGCTGCAGTCAGCATGCCTGACTAGAAAACAGCCAACCATGCAGAGATGATTATAAAGCTTTTCTTTTGCCCTTTAACTTGAATCCAGTCATCAGAAGATTGATTTAGTTCCCAGACTTAATTTGATGGCATAATTCTATTATTTAAAGAAAAATACGCGATCTTTTTAATCTACAGGTTTCGCTCTGCTCATAATAAACGGATATACCTCACCACTCAATTATTCCCAAACACCGCAAGTGCTGTGACAAGTTTGGACTTCATTACCTTAAAAAAAATGACATCATTGCTCTCATTACAGTCAAACCATGTCTGTGATTCCAAATAATCTTTATCCTTCAGATATGGAAGGATATTAGTTTTAAGAATTGGGACATGTTCTGTAAATCAGTTCAGGGAAAGAAATATCAAAACCTGTTCCTGGAATATATTCCAGAGTACAAAAAGAAAACTCTGAAACCTGTCAAATATTAAGGCAAACTTACAGTAGTGTTTAGTAAAGATAGATGTAATGTAAAATAAAGCTCTTAACCTTTGCTTGAACAAAGATACAGCTCCACGTTTCAGAACTTTAATTAGCTTTTGATATTTTCCTGGTGCTCTACATAGGGATAGAGAAATCTGTGTCAGTTTGTGGAAAGTTTAAGCCAAATAAACTGAAATGTGTGTATTAGCACTGGAATAGCTATTAAAGAAAAAAAACCAACACTTTGCTACCCACTCTTCAAAATTGGAATAGATCAGATGGGCAAAATTTTCAGACATAGATACTTTAACATAAGCATCAAAATTGAAATTTAGACACAGACTGGTATTTTTCAAAGGTTCCAAGTGAGTTAGCTACCCAGATCTCACTGAAATTCAGTGAGAGTTGGGTGCACAACTCCCTTAGGTTCATTTGAAAGTCCCAATCTTAAATAAATAGCCTGATTTTCCAAGTCATTGAGGACCAACAACTGAGCCAGACTGGCAATGCCTGCGTTTCCTTAATGTGACTTGTACTTAACGGTGAAGAGACCATTCTTCCCTTCAGTTTTCCTGCTATGTATTTGAGTGTGTCAAGGGAACAGAGGTATTCTATCATAGCTAATAGGAAGGCAATGGAGACATTGTCTCTTTCACCCTGCCCCGCTCCAATTGCTGATTTCATGATTCAGAAGAGCAATAAAGGGGTCTCTTGTCCTCTCTTCATATCCCTGCATGACAGCTCCATTTCAAAGTTCAACCAAGGGTGCTCCATTCCTTTTAAATCTCTTCCATCCACCGAGGGAAGTAGCCATCTCTTGACGAACCTCCTTGAAAGAGAGGGAAAACTCTATGTTTGCCTCATAGAACTGGTCAAATTTTTCTGTGTGGAAAGCGTTTTCTACCAAAAATATCGGTTCATCTCGAGTATTTTTTTTTTTATGGGGATTCCTGAACCAATTGTTCAGATTGGTTCAGGACTTCCCAAGGTAAACCTGACATTTTCCAACAAAAAATTTCAAATGTTTCTTTTCCCCAGAATTTTTTAGTTTTCAGAAATTTTGGTTTTCTGACCAGCTCTGCTGCCTAGCGAGGGAAGCTTTATAGATATTTAGTGAGCAAGCATCTATGGAGCTGGCTTTCTGCTAGTTAGGGGCCTTTAGCTGGATTACTGATCAGGGCAGTAGATAATACTACAGCGCTGTGAAGATAGCAGTTTAAAACACCCTATTAAAATGGAAAAAAAAGGCCAGAGCATTTCATGAATGTGAAACTAGCCCACTTCATCATGCAGTGACTCAAGAATGCTCAACAGAGAGAAAGATATGGCATACTAACTCTGAAGTTATACTGAGCCTGTGTATAGCTGTAAATGATATCAGAGTGATCATATGCTCATCTTAGATCTCTGAAAGACCAATTCAAAACAAGGTGAGTTAATATTGGAAGGGAAGCTGACATTAGAATGCTCTGGACTTTATGGAGTTAGGCCAGATTCAAAAGTTTATTTAACATTTTAGTTAATCTAATGAACTCCCCCTGTGATATGTACAGAAATCTCTTGATTTCCCTCTTATTTTTTCCAACATTAATAAATCTAATATTTTTATATGATGCATTGTAGGGGAGTTTTACTGTAGGGTCTAGTCATTACCTTTCTGGCAATAAACTTTGTAAGAACAGAAGGTAGTTTTAGAGGTGTAAAGTTCTTTCAGTCTTCTAACAAGGTAATGAGAGAAGTATTTTTTAAGTTTTGATTAATTAACAGCTGACCTGCCAGGGATGAGATGAAAAATAATAATAATTCAGGAACCTCAGTAAGATGCATGCTACACAACCTGGTCCAGTAGGTATGGGTTAAAAGATGGACATAACTCCCAGTTTGAATATCAAATCTAGTTGAGGCCCTAAATCCTCTCTATGCCACCAAGGGGAGCTTAAGTTTCTTCCATTGCCAGACACATCCTTATGGCAATAAAAATGTCAACTTCCTTAAAAATAAACTGACATCTGAAAATCTTGAATCCAAAATGAGTGAGTCAGTGGAAATCTTTGGTGGTGGTATCACGGGGACAGCCCACTGAGAGGTGACAGGCTCTGTTAAAGAGAATAAGCCAACCAAGATCCACCTGTGCATGGCCAGTTGGATAAGCAGCTGATCAGTAATTAGTTAAGGAGCATCTGGGCCTAATAAAAGGTGAGGGGTCAGGGAGAAGCTCAGAACAGAGAGGTGGCTGTGGGTGAGAGAGCTTCTCAGAGAAGTTAGGTAGGAAGCTACTTCTAGAGTTGTCTCCCTGGCAAGCAGAGGCTCCCAGGCAGAGGAACAGGCCCAGAACACAAAGAGAGAGATCCAAGGAGAGAGACTACAAAGGTCTCCAGGCAGGTAGGCCTGAGAGAGACCCTGCATCAGCAGAGAAGAGACTGCAGAGCTCGAAGCAGTAGAGAAGCCTGGGGACTTACTGCAGAAGAAGATGGCTTGTTTGGATACCATCTCTGATGGCTGATTAAACTAAACCCTTCAAGAGGCATTGTCATTGTATAGAAGCCTCATTGAACTTATGGAATGCCCACTAGGAGACACTGAGGCCGAGATGTACCTGTGGTTCCACACCGGGCTGCCAGGGGACACTCCAGGGCAAGTGCCTTCTATTACAGGTGGCAAGTTTCCATTTTTTTCTTTATCAGTAAAACTAGGCTTGAATTGTTTTACATGGCTACAGAAAAATACTATTCAATCAGTGAAGCATGAATCTGAATAATGTGTTACTGGGAATGCTGCTGTGCTGTGAATGTTTTAGTATAAACATTGGTAACCACCTGAGTGGAGATTGTGTGTGAGGGGGTGTGTGTGTGTGTGTGTTATTGCGTGGGGGGACAGCGGAAACGTGTTACTGTTACGATGATTCAGAGTCTCCCACTTCAACTCAATCTTTCAATGCTTGTATTACAGCAATGAGTATGAAACTTTTACAACATATTCTGTGAAAGTATTTTTTAAGATGAGATCCGCCAGCATTTACTAAAAGTAAAGCAAGAGAGAAGTATAACTAAGGCACTTCCACCATTGTGGTTTTTTTTTCTGTGTGATTCTAAATTCCCTGATATGTTAAATATCTTGATGTTTATCTTTAAAACTTAACTTGTCAAAAATAGACTTTACAGTAATAAGCCCTTGCTCTTATCTCTCACTTTTCATCCATAGATCTCCAAATGCTTTACAAAACAAGTCTTTATCATTCTCCCCTTTTTACAGATGAGGTGCAGAGACTTGCCCATGGTCATATAGCAGGCTAATGGGAGAGTGAGGAATAGAACCCTGATTTCCTGAGACCCTGTCCAGTGCGGTATCCACGAGGTCACACTTGACTGAAAGGTTTAAACTTACAAGATAAAATATAGGTCTGCCTCCATACTGCTCAGAAAGTAGTATACACAAGGATGGATGGGTGGGTGCATGTACAACTTGCCCAGCAAATAGAAATATCAGATTCTTAAATTTTGTCTAGATCATCTTTTTATGATTTAAATATCCATTCCTAGCCATACATCTCTTCTCTTCCACCTGTGTCTGGGTACACAGATGGTCAACTGGAGCTTCTGGGTGTTCCATGCCTTTGAAAATCAGGCCACTTTTATCTAGGTAACTAAATATGGTCGTAGGTGCCCACTTTTTAAAAATCTTGGCTGATGTGTTTGGTCTAGGAGGAAGGATACCTAGGTTTTACAGCCAATCCATGGAACAACATGGGAGTTAGGTTTTGAAGGAAGGTTTCTGAATCCTTCTGAGCAAGAAAAGCTTTTGCAATTGCAGCTACCATTGACTGATGTAGATATAGTGTGCAAATGTAACATGACAGACCCCGGTCATCGGTGGGCAGGATCGAACCTGGGATCTCTGGAGCTTAGTTCATGAGCTAAAAGCCATATGATCCTTAGCTAAAGCTGTAGAACAGACTCATTAATCTCTAAGTGGTCTGGGTGCTGCTAGATGGGACAGAACACCACACCCAGGAGGCATGTGGGTACATACTTCCCCTAGCTGAGGAAGCATGTCCCAAGCTTCAGAGACTTCCCAATTGAAATCCCGGATGAGCCCCGACTTATAACACCGACAGACCCTGGTTGTCAGCAGGCAGGATTGATCCTTGGACCTTTGGAGCTTAGTGTATGAGCTTCTACTGCATGAGCTAAAAGCCATATGGCCAGGCTGTAGAGCAGACTCATTAATCTCTAAGTGGTCTGGGTGCCACTAGATGGGACAGAACACCACACCCAGGAGGTATGTGGGTTACACGAGGCTGGCTATATATTATGTGTATAAAAGCCAACTGGAAATGGCTTTAATTATGGAGGGAACTAAAACATATCAGAGAGGTCCAGGAGACAGAGCGACGGATATGGGATAGCACAAAGTGCTATGGTTGTAAAGCAGTTGTGGCAAAACGGAGCATGAGAGCTACATAGTCATATAAGAGAAATGAATGCAGCGCTAACTGTTCTTTTTGTGCTAAAATTATAGCAAGTAGAGTGCTGGTCAGAAAGGAAATCAGATTTCATACATCTTTGCAGCGTTCACGTGCATATGCAAACACTGCACTCCACAACCTCTAGCCTACTGTATGTAAAACGTGCTCTGAAGGCTACTTTCACAAGCTGCTCCTGTGGGCTCACTCCCATCACAGGCTCTTTGTTTACAGTCTTAGACCAAATCCACTGTCTGGAGCAAAGCTGATCTTGTGTGTATTTTTATAGAGGTACATTAAAGAACTAAAAGAAAAGGAGTACTTGTGGCACCTTAGAGACTAACCAATTTATTTGAGCATAAGCTTTCGTGAGCTACAGCTCACTTCATCGGATGCATACTGTGGAAACTGCAGAAGACATTATATACACAGAGACCATGAAACAATACCTCCTCCCACCCCACTCTCCTGCTGGTAATAGCCCATCCAAAATGACTACTCTCCTTACAATGTGTATGAAAATCAAGGTGGGCCATTTCCAGCACAAATCCAGGTTTTCTCACCCCCCACCCCCATACACACACAAACTCACTCTCCTGCTGGTAATAGTTCAACCAAAGTGACCACTCTCCCTACAATGTGCATGATAATCAAGGTGGGCCATTTCCAGCATAAATCCAAGTTTAACCAGAACATCTGGGGGAGGAGGGGGTTGGAAAAAACAAGGGGAAATAGGCTACCTTGCATAATGACTTAGCCACTCCCACTCTCTATTTAAGCCTAAATTAATGTGTATATAATGTCTTCTGCAGTTTCCACAGTATGCATCCGATGAAGTGAGCTGTAGCTCACGAAAGCTCATGCTCAAATAAATTGGTTAGTCTCTAAGGTGCCACAAGTCCTCCTTTTCTTTTTGCGAATACTGACTAACACGGCTGTTCCTCTGAAACCTGTCATTAAAGAACTACTTTCTCTCTTATATTCATATGCACACAGGGTTGTAATCCTGAGACATCTGCTCCATATTAATGCCTAAAAACAAATTAAAGTTATTTCTGGCTAATCACATGACCTAGCAACCAGCTTTTACTTTAGGACAGCAAGAGAACTAGCCAGGTCGTAAATTTCATAGTAAGGATCAACATTTGTGTATTTACTCACACTACTCTAGTTCCATTGGCTTTATTGGGACTTATAGCTTGAATAAGGCAAGCAGGGTCACTGTTCTTTCTTGGAACACCCAAGTGAAATATCTGATTCCCTTGTTCCTCAGCTCTAGGAGAAGTAAATGATTGATTGCTTGGTAGTTTCTGGTTATTTAAACTGAAGTTTTCAGGTAGAAGTGGTGCAGAATGTTGATTAAATTATCCAGGAATCAAAGGAAATCAATACAAAACTTAATGACCCCCCCCCCCACACACTCTGTAGCTCAGTATTAGTCATATTTCATGAGAGCATTGATCCTAGTTATCCGGTAAACAAACTATTTTATTTTCATATTGTGAACTTAATGGCAGCTCTTTTATAGTACTGCCAAGTGTCTCCTGGAGTTCTAGAGGGGGAAAAAAGAAACATGGAAAAGCTTCTAAAATAATAATCCCTTGATTAAAAGATGACTATATAAGCAGCAATTCAATATGCCTTGGAAAGACTGTTGGCAAAAGAGTCTTGAAATGAGCCACATATTACCTTGTGTGTGTAGTTCTATGTTGAATAAGCACAATCATAATAAAAATAAGTACTATTCATTTACTATTTTGTTGAATAAGTATTATTAATTATTCTACCTGGAGGCCCAGCTGAGACCAAGTCAGCAGCAGAACCAGGACCAAAGCGCAGATTTCCTGACTCCCAATCCTCATGCCCTATCCACAACGTCACAAAAGAAGCGCTCTTTCTTAAACAGCCCAAGGCCCTTTTTTTAAAAAACATGTACAATGTAAAAAGCACAATACTGCAAGCATCCATCACACCTGCCATGTAACTCATGATTTTACTGATGATCAGTTATAAACCCTCATATTCAGCCATAAGACTCAAAGAAAGTTCCATGTACACTCCCTGTAGGGTATTTATATGGCCCTCATCCATGTAGTGCTTGACAATCTGTTAATCTATTGACCCTCACAAAAGCCTACCAAGTAGGAAACATCATTGTTCTTATTTTACAGATGGAGAATAGAGGCACAGAAAGATTATCTCACTTGCCCAGGCTCGCCCAGAGGATCTGTGATGGAGCAGGGATTGAGCTCAGGTCTCACCAGTTCCAGTCTGGAATATCCTTGCTCTCCTCCCCAAATACCCAAGATAAAGGATGGGCTTTGTAAAACGTCCAGAACGTAACAAAACTGGACTCAGGAGAACTAGGGGGGAGTTCCAGATTCAAGGGGCATTGGAGTCACTGTTAGCAGCTCACTCCTATGGAAACTGAGGGAAAGAAGCACCGTTAAATTAGGTAAAATTCAGAAATGTATCTGCCTTTTGTTTTTCAGGTCTAAGTGCTGCATTTAATAATGTCACCTATCACCGTAATATCATAGCACCGAGGAATTGCACAATTAACAAGTCTGAGTGGCACAGTTATTTGCTGTATGATCGACAAAATAGGGGCCCCAACACTATACTCTCAAATTACTTTTTTTAAAAAAATCTCAATCTAAGTCCTGTATGTAGCCTATGCCCAAACCCTTACAAAGGAATCAAGGTGGTTCTTACTTTAAAGCTCTGTCAGGCTGTGTAACACAGTATCTTTTGAAGTGTAATACTGTTTAATGTGCACGTCTGTCTTTTAACATCCTTTGGGCTCCGTGGTCTCTCTTACAAAAGTATTCTTCAAAAAAATCAGCCTTGAAATATATCTGTCAAAGCAGCTTGTCTCTTCCTTTCTAAGGGACAGGCAACAGAACTAGAGGACTTGTCTGGGGAGGCTGACTCCTGGAGCACAGATGTCTGATGGAGGAAGCATTTGTGCTGTCCAGAGTAGCTTCTGGAGTAGGCTGGATCCCTGTTGGCTAGGAGAGAGGAAGCATGTCTACACAGCAACCCACCAGCCCCCACCCACCAGCAAGACTCAGAGCCCAGCTCTTCAGACTTGCACCGAGGCCTTAAAAAAAGCCATGTAGACATTTGGGCACTGAAACTCACCCCGTCCCCGAGCTTCAGAACCTGAGCTCCAGCATGAGCCTGGATGTCTACATGGCATGAGCCCTGTGACTTCAAGTCTGTAGACCTAGGCTCTCTGAGACTAGCTGCCATGGGTTATTTTGCCACGTAGACCTACCTAAAGGGGCCATAAATCATGGGCCAGATTTTTCTAACCAAGTTATTTTCTTTGATTTCCTAGCAAATCTTATGCGGACAGTTAGATCCTGAAATGCAGGAATCTGAGAACATCTGAAGCACTGGAAACAAAATAACTGGAATCTGCAAAATGAGGTTTGTTTTTTTACAACAAACCCCCTGTGATGTGTGTCTGCTGTGCTGATCCCAGGCCTTTGACAAAGCTCAAGTGATCACATGGCACAAGTGATTGAAACTATAAACATGTGTCATAGATTGAGACTACTATTTTCAGGAGTCTAAGTAATTATTAAAGAGCCATTTTGAATCCAGTTTGGCATAAGAAAGAACAGATTCCTCTAAATCCTTAAGTGACATTGAAACTAATTCTGGCCCAAGACCCTCTATACCCCTCCACTATATAGGGCCTCAGTAAGAATTCCCTTTATGATGCCCCACCTAAGGGTTGGATTGGAGGTGCGATGGGATTGTGTTGGTACTGCTCAGTGCCGATTCTGGACTGCCCATGGTAGCTGTGGGGAGGCTCCTGTAAGTTAGATCAGCTCCACATCCTCTCTAACTCACACTGGGGGCTTAAAACCATCTTTGCCATCCATCCCCCTGGCTGTGCCTTCTACATGGTGCTTCTCTGGAGCCACAGACCAGAATCGGCCCTTTTTAATAAAATGAGCACCATCAAAGCCTTTACGAGGTCTCTCTTCATGTTTCCATGTGGATCTCAAAGCAGTTTATCAATATGAATGAATGAAGTGTCATTACCCTTGTGAAGTACTCACATCCCTGCTTTAGTAAAGCCAGAACTAAGAAACTGCTAGTCTAGGTGACTTGCCCAGGGTCAAGGAAGTCTGCTGTGGAACGAGAATTGAACCTGGAATTCATGTATCTGAATGTAATGTTTTAACCACTGCACCATACTTTTATGTCACGAGCAACCCTAGACAAAGTTCAGCAAAACACTAGCATTGGTCTTTGCAGCATGTGTCCTATTATGCTTAGGGGTGGAGTTACAGACACAGGCCTGTAACCCCCAGGGACGGCTGGTGGCACTACCAATGTTGAGATGCTCTAAACTTTACTTAATTTGTAAATTCTCTCGGGCTACTTTATCTTTGTGTTTTGTGTGGACAGCACCTCACACTATGGGGTCTGGGTCCATGACTTAGTCTCTAAACACTCCCATTATACAAATAATAAACTTCATACTTGTTCTGGCCCATTTGGTGCCCCCTGTCCGTACTAGCAGAAAGGGCATTGCAAGTAGCTTGCTCTGGGAAATAAATCTGATGCCCAGAGTTTGAGCAGTGTGCTAAATATAACAAGGCGGAAAAAGATAAGACAAGATGCAGGGAGATGCATTCTAAGCTGCATTGGAAGTAGAGAGCTGAGAATTACCCGTAGTGACTCAGAGGGCTACTTTTTTACTGTTCTGTTTTTAAATTGATTCTTTCTTTCTCTTTTTTTAAATTAAAAGATCTGCCCAATGTACAGCAGCTCTTTCCTGTTCAGATCAATTCTCTTTTCCAAGCCTAAATGTGGGAATAATGCATTTGTAAATAAATGAAGAGTGGGATAATTTAATAATCCTGCCTCTGCTGTTTACTTGGTTTCTCTGATAAAAGGCAAACCACTTTTCAGGACTAAGTGCGCTAACTTCTCTGCGCTGTGGCAGTGAGATCTTAATATATCTTGGGATCTGAGATAAATGAACCAAATCAAATTCCTGCTTTAAGTACAAAATTTGATTCAACCTCAAGTAGGAATCCAAGCCTGGCAACTCTAGCATAATGACAAACCTGCACTTATACTGCATCTCCCAGCCAGAAAGGCCCAAAAGCATGTTACAAACTCCAGGCCTGCTCTACCTCCCACTGAAGTAAATGGAAATCTTCTCATTTTCTTCTCTGCAGAGAGGCTAGATGGTGGAGTGCCAGAATCCTGCCCAGGACAAACCCAGGTTAGAAATTTCTTCCTTGATTCTGCTCAACTGATCACATAAGCTGCCATGGTCGTCAAGTGGTATTGCAATGCTCAGAATTGTGCCTGACCATCCCATTACAATCTCTGCGTCTATTTAAGTGGGTAACCATTCCCTGTACAGCTACCTTCCCTCTATAGGGCTGCTCTTTAGCAGCAATGATATTTGCCATCTATGGCTTAGTGAAGCAGAAGGTATACCCGATAGCAGTGCTACTTAAAGTGGTGGTCCATGGACCTGTGCCGGTCTGCG
Organism: Lepidochelys kempii; assembly: GCF_965140285.1. Classification (NCBI taxonomy): domain Eukaryota; kingdom Metazoa; phylum Chordata; order Testudines; family Cheloniidae; genus Lepidochelys; species Lepidochelys kempii. The sequence goes on along the minus strand of NC_136388.1, from coordinate 95,220,876 downwards.
AGCCATCGGCTGCCGGTCTGCGCGCACATTGGGAAAAAAATTTGCTGGTCCCCCACATTAGATAGCTTGAGAAGCACTGCCCTATAGGACAAACACTGCCCTTAAATGGTCCCTCCCTGCTTTTTGGCCTCTGTCATCCCCTTCCCTTTCATTTTACCATTTTTTCGTTGCACTCTGTGAACCTAAGTAATGACAAACGTAAGTGGGAAAAGCCATTCATGCTTCCTATGACTTGCACCCAATGAACATGAAGGCGGAGGAAAGGCAGGAATGAAATATAAATTTATTTTCAGATCTTTCTAGGATGGTTGTTTGTCAAAGAACTATTTTATGTTCCAGTTTTTAACGCCCTGCCCTCTTTCCCCCCCACTGCCTCCCTACCTTACACGTCTAGCTGTTATGATTAACGGACTGTGACTTATCACAATCATCTCATTGTTACCTTGTGCCAGACCGGTCTGTCTGGATGGGTCCACTATTGTATCTCATCTTATTCTCAGAGCATAAGCGTTTCTTCCGGGCATTTTGGTTATATGTCTGTAGAGCAACTTGCTCGGTGGGGCTTGAGACTATTGGCACAACTGCAGTACAGATAATCTTTAATATGCATTGTATCTAACTTAATGTCCACCCTGTCACAGCAGAGTTTACCCTTTCCTCTCATTGCATAGCAGCTTCCGTACAGTTGAATGGCTCTGTCGTTTTATTTAAACATTTATTCAAACATTAAGCATTTAAAATCACCTAGATAACACTATAATTAGTTGTGTCATACATAAAACAGAAGAAATAGCATCTCAACTCAGAGCCTTTGGTTCTTAAGCTATTTTATTGGGTAACAAAAAATAAAGCTATTTCCCATTCAGTGAATAGACAGAACTGGGCTAGCGTAATTCCAGCAGGAGATATGACTGGTCTGCAACACCTTCAAGATCACTGATACTGTATAGTCCCATGGGTAGGGTACTAGACTGACAGGGTAAGGTCTATCCCTGGTTCTTCCACTGGTCTGTTGAATGTCCTTGGTCAAGTCACTTTGGTTCACTGTGCCTCAGTTTCCCCATCTGTGAAATGGGGAAAACAATACTTGGTTTCTTCATAAAGTGCTTTAAAAGCCAATGATAAAAATAGCTATCTAAGAGCTAGGTCACTATTGTATTCAGAATCAGTTTCAGTTAAATACATTATTATCCTCTTGCAATATTCTTTTGCAGACTTGTTTTATTCTCACTGTAGACTTGTGGGCTATTCTGTATTTAAGATTTACATATCTAATTATTAAAGGGAGTTGTAGCTTCTCAACTTCAAAACTGACACTTTAGCTGATGTGACAGTTTCTTCATCCTGTTGCTTCAAAGCCTCGAAAATAGATTTGCAGAAACAATAATTTATATCACAAACCCTGGGTCTCACGCTTTGTAAAGTCAGAAATAGCATGGTAATCCAAAGCTAATGAGTTATCCACTGCAAACTGCACATCTATATTGGCTTGCCAAGCATCAAGCAGTTCAACATTATAATCATGTGTACGTCTGTCTGTGCCTATGAGAGATGTCTCTCACACACATACTTTGTGGATTTTCCTTTTAAAATGATTTTAAGTAGCAGAGGAAAAAGACAGTAAGTCTGCCTACTGCAAGTATTTTGTTTGGGTAGCTAAATAGATATGAAATATCAGTGTTGCCTTCATTTAGTGGTAAGAGTGATACAACACATTGCTATACAGGGTCCAGTTTCCTGTCAGCCTGTCTTCAGTTTTAGCAATAACTCAATTTCCCTGCATTAATATTTGCCACTCCTCTTAGCTGTACTTCATCTTAGCTGCTGAGTGTAACAAACTGTATGGCCAGGCTATTATTAATCAACCTCTTTGGCACCAGTCAAGCAGACACGTAAATGACATCAATTCCGCCTACAGATAGGTGCAGGTATAAAAATTGCTCCCTCAAAATGGGAAGCTGAGTTGGACAGTCTATCAAAATCAGCGTCTGATATGTTGGAACTTGACTACAGTGCTGGGAGCACAGCAAGGAGTCAGGGGAAAAGAAGTCAGCATGGGGGAAACTGGGAATAAATGAGCAGGGAGACTGGGAGTGTGGGGAGACCAAGACTGGCAGGACAAGAGGACCAGGACCTCATACAAGAAGTATGAGGACTGGAGATTGGGACTGGCTAAAGAAGAATCGGCCTGGGATGAGGCGGTAAGAGGGGGGAAGAGATAGGACTGGCACAGGGACAGTTTGGAGGAGATGGGGCAGAAGGGGACAAGCTTGGAGGGAACAGGAAGTGGAGTCATTCAGTGTGTAGGATGGACCTGTTCAGGGGATAAGGGTTGTGTAGTGAAGTAAAGTATTTTCTGTAATAACTGTTTTCTGTAGCTTCATTTGTTGCAGAAGTTGGAAGGTGTCTAGTGAACGAGCAAACGGATTGCAGGAAGAGAAAGGATAGTTTCATGGTTAAGGCAGTTGAATGCTGCCCTGGAGAACTGGATTCTATCCCTGCTACAGAGTTCCTGTATGATGCCCGGCAAATTACTTAAACTAGGCTTTTCACAGGCAGTCACTAAGTGTGTGTTCCTCATTTTCTGGGTTCCTGGATTGAGACCTTGTGGTCTGATTTGCAGAAGTGCTGAGCACTCACAGCTGCAACTAAAGTCAATGGGAGTTGTCCTTTGAACATATGGAGTGCTATATAAAGCAAATACTCTGAAGACCTAGATACCTCAAATTGGGCCCCACAAATTAGTGGATTCTTTTGGCTTTAATGTTTTTGTGTCTTTGTACCCTATTTTACAAATGAGGATAATACCACCACCCTCCCAGGGATGTTGTGAAAATGTGTTAATGTTTGTGAAGCCCTCAGTTACTATAGCGAATTGCAGCATAGAAGGGCCAATGAGAATATTAATAATTCTGTCTTCAAAGCGGGGTTTGAATAATGTGCATTATTCTAGGGCCACCTACAACAATGAGGAGAGAACAAAATGTTGAATGATGCTCATTCAATGAGTACTGTCCATCCTGCATGTTGAATAAGTCAAGGTCCTCTGGAAAAAATAATATGTGATAATATAATTAAAGACTGTATAATAAAACATATGCGCATGGGGGATGAATTAAGGTTGCGTAGACAATATTAATTCTGGCCTTTCCTAACTTTTTGAGAGCTTGACTTTAAGAGTAATCTGTTTGTGTGTGTATGTGTGTGCAAAATACATATTGATTGAGGGCTAGATCCTCAACTGGAGTAAGGTACTATCCAGTGTGAATAAGAGTGGCAGAATCTGGCCTGTGCTGCACAATGTTAGTTAATTGCCATACAACTAATGGAACAAATATATTCCTCCAGAAACATGGATGCCCATAAAAAGTATACGAACCTACCTGTCCATGACGAGAGAGATTAAAAGAAGGAGAGTTCCTGTCATTCATTTGGTGGAGATTTTTACTGTAACTAGCTAGATATTTATTTAGAAGATGAACAGGCTAATGCTCATGTACTATTCCTATTACACAAATTTTTCCATTGCAAACTCTGTTAGTTGTCTGTCAGCACTGGCAGCTGGCTCTATGTGAGAAGGCTGCTATTCTTAGAGAATGGACTAAAAGATTTTATTACTGTGTAGGTATCATTGATTTTATCTGAGACAGGTCATGAGAAACTGAATCCTTTTGTTTCTTCAATGCGGTTGACAAATATGGTCACATTATTTCCTTGTGCTTGAAATTACACCTAAAGCAGATACGTCTTCCATGAGAACTGGAGAAAGATAAGTTAGTTTACCTTTACATGGTGACCCTCAGTTTTGAGAGAAGACTGCCCATTCCAAAATTAATTTCCGTGGGGGGTGAGACTATTTCATGGTCTGTATTAAAAATTCCTCCAATCAGATTTAAATTTAATCGCTAACATCTGGTTGGAGTTGACCCAGGGACTCACCATTCACAACATGCTGAGTGTAACTTGTTTGAGCTCAGTTTTGTAAAGCAACATGACACAATATCAATTTGCTCTCCACCTGCATACCATATTTCAGAATTAAATGAATAATTGCACAAGGCCAAATTGAATTCATTTTGATTTCTGATTTGTAGTCCTCATGCTTAATCTGGTTGGGAAACAGACCTTTGCATGCATGTTTCACTACTTCTGTTTGGGTATTTCATACATGACAATTCCTTGGCAATGTTTTTCCAAGAGCTTTTGCCTTCAGACATAGGTATGAACCAAAGCATTGACACCACACACACACACACACACACATTGGGCCAAAACCTCAGCTCCTCTGGAAGGAGTAAGTTATGACATGAAAGCACAGCTCTGCATTGGGGGCAAGATGGAGAAAGAACCTCCATCAGAGCTGTGGGAAGGAGCACCTCAACTGCTGGGGAGTGTAACTACCTTACTATCTTAGAGAGGTTCTTCTCCATCCATTTCTGGCCATCTCTGCTGGCTGGTGCAAATGTGTGGAGCCATTGTCTTGCATCCTCAGTGCTCCTTTGCATATGCTAATAGACTTTTCATTACTCGCACTGAAGGCTGTTTCAGCCATTGGTGACCTGAATAGATCTGCAGCCTGGAGACAGGGAGGAAAAATCCTTTTCCTCCTGCTCCTTGACTTTGTGCATCTGTCCAACATCTGCCCTGGCTGTTTGGTCTGTGTTCAGTGTCCTGGATTTTGGGTCTATCAAAAAGATAATACTCCATAGATAAAGTTACTGATGGAATTAAAAATGCAAGGCCAGACATGCTGTTACTGGAGCATTTCTATATGGGGCCCTGTTTCCATACACAGCAGTCATTTCCCCCCATTTAGAATAACAGACTCAAGGAAATGTTGCCAGGGTCAAAAATAAAATGCAAATTTAGAAAGAAATCTTTCCTTAAAGCCTCCTTCCTGGTGATTCACTGGTGGGTGGTAAATTACCAAAGCTGTTAGAAATGTTTCACATTGAAAAAACGACAAAGCAAACACACCGTAGTGGAAATCAGAAAAGGCAGTCTCAGAGCAAATGGTCAACCTACTGATCCTCCAACTGTGGACAAAGGATAAATACTGTCTGACTTGCTCCATTTGCGCTTTACAAATGACCTCGGTTTGAACCCTAAATGCATGGCCACTTCAGAACATTTAAGGATAACCTGGTAGAGCAAAACTGCTCATCTCCAGTCTCAATGAAAATTTGTATATATAAAAATCAAGCTGCCCAATGTTAATTCATAAATTCAGGTCAAGTTTGAACCAAGTCAAATTTTGAGAGCATTTAAGATGAATATTCAGGATGAATATTTCAGATGGTAAGAAAGCAGTCAGCAGGAGCTAAACCATCAGTTGAAAGAAGAGCTGTACTCTTGTTATCTGAGGCTTTCTCTGCATTTTTGCTGTGAATGACTTCTATGCATTCAAATTCAGGTCCAGGATACTCTGCCTTTTGATCGGAATAATAGAAACCTATTTGCCAACAGCACCAAATGAGCTATGCAAATGAGCCAAATTAAGGACTTATTCCAACTCCCACTAAGTAACTGTGAGACTTCCTATTGCATTCAATGGAAATTGGATCTAGCCCTGTGTCACAAACTGTTGGATGGCTGTGTATTTGTCAGGTGCATTTTTGCATTTGTTCTTCATAACACACATCTTCTCCAGCCACATGGAGTCATCTTTTAAAAATTCAACTGAACACAGTATGCTACTGAAACAAGACAGGGTATGTTCCCAAATATAACACCTACTGAAGTCAATGGGAGTTTTTCCATTGAGTTCAGTGGACTTTGGAATGGCCCTTACCCAGTTACTCCGCATAAAGGTTTCAAAAGGCTCACAGAGTTTGGGTTACAATAATCTGATGATCATTCTGTACTCTCAAATACTTAATATCCTTTTTCTTGTCAATTAACTCAATCATTCTAGGGACAGACAGTCTTCTCAGGGATTCTATAAACTTCCTTTAACCTTTCTGGTACTCATTAGAGTTTTAAAACTGGCGGGAGAGAGGGGGGATTTAAAACATAAGCTATCCTTTGTTATCAAAATATTATCAAATATTTCATAGTAACCTGACCTGTGTATTACCACACAACTATGAGTCAGGCATTTGATATTCAGTCAAAAGAAATAACACTGACTGCCTTGGGTTGGATCAAGGGGTAGTTCATGAGTATTAGCAACACTAATGAGAGGAAGAGGAAAACAACCACAAAACAAGAGAAATAGAGATAAGAGGGAAGATGTAAGGAGGGAAAGAAAGTTGTTCTTTGATTGTACTGTGGGCTTTTTCCCTAGTGCAGACCCTTCTCAAACCAGCTGGCATGTGATATAGTCAACGTTGCAGATTATATGACTGCTGATTAGATAGACCTATGCAAAACTGGCACAAAGGTTATGATTTGATAGTGAGTGGCAGACAGCTTTTGTCTGGGATGGAGCTCCAGAGTTCTTCCACAGAGATCCATTTTCCCATGAATTCTACTCCATAGACGCACAGTTTGAGTCGCTATATTGAGGTTCTTTCCCCTTGACTTTGAGAAATGAACATATGCTAAACTCTGTGTGCCTGCCCTTAGTCCGCAGAAATCCCTTTATGTTTGGGCATGCTCACAGCCTTTTCCACTTGTTCTGCTCTTCTTGAGTACTCATTACTTAATGGTCTACATTTTCTGCTATTAATCTTCTCTTTAATTTAAGATTTTGTTTTTAATTTTCTCTGAAGGCTACACGGATCTGATCCAAAGCCCGTGACGTCAATAGGAGTCTTTTCTTATGTCATCACACATCATTGTTAGGCTACTGTCTAACACAGCAGCCTTGACTCCTCTAATATGGGTGTGCTCCCAAACCACGAGCAGGAGTCTCTGCAAGGAAAGAGGCTTCATTGGTTCAGCCACAGAGGCAGGAAATCTTGATGGAGTGGAAGACCAAATGCCAAGTCTTGTTCAGATGTTCTTACAGCATTGCAGGGCATGAGTCCTCTTTGAAAGATGCTGATCTTTAAGGCTTTTCCCATTTTAAATGCCTAATTCTAAAATCTCAGTACAAGCAAATCACCCATTGACAGCCGATGGGACTACGCTTCTGTAAGGACAGTAGGAATGATCTCTAATTTACAAATGTCTGAAAAGTTACAGTCTGGTGACACTGCTATTTAACTCTCAGATTTCTGCCTTGTGCTCATTCCCATTCTGAAGAGATGAGAATCCAATGATTTTTTTTTTTTTAAGAACTGCTGCACTGTGGGGGTATTACTTAGCAAGGAAGTATATCAGCACGCTAACATAAACCAAGTTTTTCTACTGCAAAGCATCTGCTGGTTAATGGTTTCCCTGGGGTGTAATCTAACTCCCATTAAAGACAATGGGAATCTTTCTATTGGCTTTAATGAGACTTGGATCAGGCCCATCAGGTTAATTACTTATTTAATTTCTTTTGTAATACAGCAAATGGGGGGTAATTCTGTTTGTTGTATAGCAAAATAGCTTAACTGCCAATTTTTATTATGGTATTTGGTGCAAATATTATTTATGCCAAAAAATTTTCTATCCACGTAATTAAAAACAACAATCATGTTCTCTGGTTTTGGTTAGTTGGAGGAATAGACCTAAAAATATTAACTATTTTTTAAAGATAAACATGGTATTGGAAACCGGGAGGGTGTCTGATAATCATATTTAATTTTACACATGAAATAAGTGATTTGTGGAAAGCAATATCCTTCCTTGGCAGAAAGTCTTGTAACATCTGAATGTTGATGGCTTGCTCATTACTGATCTATTTTGAAAGCATGAAAAACTTGCTGTGAAGATGTATTATGCCCACAGAGTATTTGTATCACACGCGCATCTGCTCTAGGAATTATTTTGGGGAAGTTCTATGGCCTGTACTGTCCAGCAAGTCAGACTAAATGATCGCAATGGTTTCTTCTGACCTTAAAATGGATTAATCATGTTCTATAAGTCTTTCCTTTTCTGTTAATTCTCTTTGCGTAAAAATAATCTTGAATCGCATCCATTTGATTAGCTCTTTTTTTTATCTAAGATAAGCCTCCTAAGAGGCTAATCTTGATTGATTTAATATAAGCATCAATATTGTAAGAAAACAAGAACTAAAAGCAGTGTTCTATACAGAAATGAGTGGGTAGAATTTTAGGCACAACTTGTGCTGATTGATAGTTTTGTTGTGTTCTTTTTCCTCAACGTTTATAGGATGCCTTCTCCAGCATCATAATATAGCATGATTTCCCTCATGATTCATTAACATGTTAAATTCGTCTACATGCTCAGTATTAATTGATGGCTAAATTAAATTGAATTTATAATTTATTAATATTTCCAATGCACGTTGCGATCCTCTGAGGGGAAGTAGCATAGAAGTACAACATATTGGCATGACATAATATTCAAGGAAGGAACAGATTTGTGGGAGAGGATCAGTTCTACCCAGTTTTGCTACAGCATGCAAATTTCACACTGCATTGTGTGGGTGGTTAGCTGAGAAGTTTTCATCCCACCAAGGTATATGTTAGTGTCAGACTTGTTAGTCTTCATGCAATTGCCTCTGGATGGCACTGTTCATTAATATGTAATGAATGGCCAGCTATCTTTGTTTATTACACCTTTAGTCTGCAAAACTAGGAGTTGGGTATGCTGTTGAGTATTCCAAAAAAATCATCCAGGTGAAGTTTTATGAAGTTTCAATATACAAGCTGAAAATTGTGATGTGACAGATGTTGGGGAGAAAAAAATCCAATTCACCTTGCTAAAGATTACTGAGTTCAGCTAAAATTTTACAAGTGACTAGACGTGTCACAAATGGGGACAACTCATGAATTTGTCTGAATTTGTCTAGCTTCCACTTCCAGCCATTAGATCATTGTTATAGCTTTTTCTGCAAGACTGAAGAGCCCATTATTATATATTTATTGCCCATGTAGGTACTTAGATTGCAATCAAGTCACCACTTTATTCTCTCTTTACTAAGTAGATTGAGCTCCTTGAGTTTATCACTATAAGGCATATTCACATGGATAATGTAGTTGGATGAACCAGCTGAATTAAATCAGGAAGGTTTTTTCCTGGCTGGCTGATCATCAGTTTGGGCATCGAAGGAAAGAATATTTGGGTGAAATCCATATCTCATTGAAGTCAGTGGCAAAGCTCCCATTCACTTCAGTGGGGCAAGGATTTTATCCTCTGTGCCTAAGATCTGGATTCATTGTTCATGTAGATGTTATCTTTGTAGTTAATGATACTATCTGCTAAGGTCTATCTGCTAAGTTCCAGTCACATAGTTTGACCTGACCAAAACTGTATACAGTCTTTCGGAAGAGAAGGTAAGTTTTGGATTCATGAATGTTTATGTTATATGGGTGTGTTTATTGGATTCGTTTCTTTATCTTTCACTCTTGTTCTCCTGATACTCTGCCCCATTTTTCTCTGCTTCATATGCACACAAACACTTACCTCCCAAAATATCCATTGTCCACTGAAAAGATCATGAATCCTGTCTCAGGTTATGCAAAAGAGGCATCTTTCTTACCTCTTGCTCCTGTGAGCCAAGTACATGAAATAAGAAGGCCCTTCAACAAAAAGTATAAATTATTCCAGACTAGTTTATTTTATATTGAAATAAAATTATTTAAAGAGAAGATAAATTGTATGCAGCATCTATCAAATAATATATCTGTCTCATTTTTTAAGGCAATTCAACTTTTCTCTCGTATTATGGAATATTTATACTGTTTAAATAAAAGCCACAAAAATACTCCCATATATATCTATATATATCTCTATATATGTATATACACACACACACACTTGTTTGTGAGCTTGTCATATAAACAGAAGACTCAGCTATACAGCTATAATATTATGCAGCCTGGATGATAATAGCAATGCCAAGAATTAGGGGTTATTTAAAAGGTGAGTAAGTGAGGATGAAATGGCTCAGAAGAGTATCTTAAATCTCTAATGGTCATTCACATAAATAATACTTCACCATTTCCCATCTGCCATTCTCCACGAAGATTTGTTGTACTCTTTGATCAAACGACTTGTCCTTGAAGTACAGTTAGCATTCTAGTGTGAAATATCAACTGTTCTGCTATGACAGAATGAGTTCAGTCAGCAAGCATCAAAAGCTCTGTGTGACACTTATCGTAGGAGCTGAAAATAAAATGCAGTTTCAACCAGGTGGAGCAACCAGCACTAGCTGCTTATTAGAATGGCAAAAACCTTAATATTTAAAATAAATTTATTCTGATGACAATAGTATTAGCCAATGAGTTGTGGTTAACTGATAATCTTGCCAGAGTGGTCAGCCTCCTTATTCAGTGAGTTTCTTCATAGTCTTTCTTTTCTTATTTTCATAAGAATGTTGTACAGTAATTCCTCACTTTCACTCCAATTATATCACTCTCCCCAGTTTTACAATTTGTTTTAGATAGGCTGTGTCACAGATCTGCTTAGGCTCTCCCTCCTGGGCACTCACCAGAGAGCTGGAGGTGCAGGGGTCCAAATGCCGACTCCTAAGTACCCTTGGTTTGCTGGGGCTGGGCAGAGTTTAGACACTGTTGCTGGCTTTGTGCCTCTATGTACACACTCCAGGTGAAGACCTCTTGTCTGAAACCCCTTTGGCAATAGAGACCTTCTGTGGTCCAATTGTCTAGTCCCTGGAAGTAGTGTATTCTCCCCTTAGCCTTCCAAGTATTTCTTGCACATTCCGCAGAATCCCAACAAAGGTGTGAGCCTTTTGGTTTACAGTTTGCCTTTTCAGGGGCACACTGCAGCAAAAGCGAACAGAAACGGAGTCAGAGTTTCCATGGGATTCTAAACACAATTTGTTCTTCACTTAACGACACAAGAGACACAGACCTAGACAAAATAATAAACACACCCGTATTCATTTTCGCTGTTTCAGTTTCCTCCCCACTGTGGAGAGTTCTTTGGGTGTAGGCCAGAATCCCCTAAGGAATCTAGGATTCTCTTGCACAGGGCTTCTCATCCAAAACAAGGAATCCCTATGTTGTTCTTTTTCTTAAATAGCTGCAGAGATACTCTCTATTTTATCACCTCCAGCCTCCTTTGTCAGAAGACTGTCTGATCAGCACCAGCAGGTGAGCACAGAACCTTCCCAGGAGACTTCATTGCCAGGTGACCTTTCCCCTGTAAACCAGTTCTCCTGGGTAAGTGCCAACCTTTTGTCTCAAGGTATTTCCTTTCAAATAGAGGACAACAAAGATTTAATGAATCTCTATTCTACTATCATCTCTTGGAATTTCAGTCCAGCATGTAAGTAAAAGGACAACTGGAAAGGCAAAAACAAAAAAAAACCCTTCACATTCAAAAGGGAGTTTGCAGCTTGATAAGGATACATAGAGTTCATCATCTCACATACAATTCTTAAATTGTACTTAGGCAGTTTCCCCAAATTGTCACATCCTGTACCATAAAAAAGACTTGATGAATAATACTGACAATGTGTAATCTTAAACTGAGTGTTAAATAGAGCTAGGTAATTTCCAATAATAAGCTAAAAAGAGAATGAAAACAACATATTACTATGTTATGTTGGGAGAGAGGTTAATTAACTTGATTGTCATTTTGTCAGCTTTTAGGGTCATTAGTGGCCTGCACTCAGACCAGTCTTAGGACCTCCATGTATTGCCTCCTAAAAGACTCGATCATCAGCTGATGTTAATTGGTATGGCTCCATTGACTTCAAGATGAATGGAAGTAATCTCAACACATATGAAGTCTTTACAAATCCCCACCCAAAAGATCAGCTCTTAGAGCTACCACCGTTCACACCAGCTGAAGGTCTGAACCTCAAGGAACCCCAAATAAATATGGGGGGATGAGGAATATTTGCAATACTAAATATTTGTAAATGAGATCTCTACACATGATGAGGGGTAGGAGGGAATGCCGAACATACTTTAGTAGAGGGACTCTACATACCTTTTGTGCATCAAGATGACTTTCATTCAGACCCTTCCTTCGATCATTATAAATGGAAACCTCTAGCCAAATGCAGCATGATCGGCTTCATTTGAATGCAGACTATATGTCCAGTCACAACAGCTCCCACATGAGCTATGGAGCTCATGAATAATCAGACTGAATGCAAGACTATAAAGGATTATTCCTTTGTTTTTATTCATGCTTTTCCTTCCACTACCATTAACTTGAATACAAAACCAAGAAAAATGCCATTGCTTTTGTGGTGCTGAAGTCCTTATCCAATTAGATGCAATGAACTTTTATTCTCATATTGGCTTCAGTGTTAGTTTTGTCTGAAGAAGGAATAAGCAAAACATTAGTAAATACTTCATGAGTTGGCTCATACAAAATACATAGGAATAGAATACTCATCACCTTATAAGTCCATAGAAATATAAATCTATTCACAATTTATACATAGAAAAACTAGAGGGCTTTAGTTGTAAAAAATTGAGAAGGTGATAAAAACAGAGGGTCAAATTCTCTGATGGTGCAAATGGGTGAAATGCCATTGAAGTCAATGGAGGTGCTTCTATTTACCAAAGTTTGTCTCTTGGGTTGGAGAGAGAGAGAGAGAGAGAGAGAGGTCCTAATAAATACTCCTTTACTCCAGTTACATGCTGGTATTCGTCCAGTGAAATTAATAATGGCATAAAGCCAAGCCCATAAAAAAGAAAAAAAATACAAAAATGAGGATTAAAATAGTCACAAAGGGACATGCATAAACACTGCCATTGCTAAAGACTGAAGGACACATTCTGCACTGACTCACAGCCCATATAACCTACAGAAGTTAGTTTGGCCCAGAACAACTCATTCTCGATCAAAGTGTGCTCTTTGATTTGCACATGCCACTCCTGTTGACTTTAGTGACAGTTGATGCATGCATACGATGGTCTAATTTCATCTTATATATTTGATGACACTCTTCCTGGTCATAAAGGGTGAAAACTACTCCTGTTCAGAGCACAAGGCATGTGCACTGTTTAAATCCCACATAAATCCTCAAAATAGGTTTAAATGGTATAATGGCATGGTTTGTACAATAGTTGGGTCTTTAGGTGATTTTTACTCCCCAATGAGTGACTGTTTTTCTTGAGTTGCCCTAATGACACCGAGAAGGAAGAGGATTGGAGAAAATAGGGCAGAGTCTTTAAGGTATAGTCATAAACTTTTAGTATAAAAACAGATACATTCCTTCAGTGTTTTGAATTGCTAGCATGGCCATCTTGGATCTGTCTGTTCCATTTTGTGAGATGGGTCAACAGGTTTACAAAGGCCATTCAAAGGGTAACCACTGCACCATCTCCACTAGGCATGAGATTATTCCAAGGTTGACAAGCAATGTTTGTGGTATTAATCAGATATCCAGAAAGCTCCATCACCCTTAGATGACATGAGGCATAGTGCTGATATGGCTTTTTTTCCTCCTTTTTCTACAATGGCAGTTGAAGTGAAGAGCAGTTCACTGATGCTACAGTTTCTCACATTCTCCTAAAAGCCACTGCTGCACGCATGCTTTCCTAGCAAGCCTTTCCAAAGGGAGGTCTCTAGAGGCACAGAAAAGCACATCTATGAATGAGTATGTTAGTTCCCAACGCCATAATAATCATAATAATTTCTGAAGGACTGTTACTGAGCAGTATGAGTCTGCATACATTGTGAGTCATTTACCAGTATCCCCGCTCGCCGATACAGTAGCTGTAAAATTGCCAGTGGACAGAAAACTTCTGGTGCTTGTGTAATGTAGATAGACCCTGGTCGTCGGTGGACAGGATCAACCCGGGGACCTCTGGAGCTAGTGCATGAGCCATTACCGCATGAGCTAAGGACAACTGGCTGTTAGCTAAGGCTGTAGAGTCTCTCTCTCACACACACACACACATCATATCATAATATAAAGCTTAATCTATTCGCTGATCATGATATTCCTCATAGACAGATGAGATTAGGTAACAATTTATGATTGGAATAACTGTCTGTGATGGGAAGATAACCATTTGAATAAGTCAGTTTCTTTCCAAGATGATCATAGATCTTTAAATCCCTGCTATGACTTTTACAGCCCTTGGTCCAAAATAGCCCAACTTTAGCAGGCTTCTTTCTGGTCAGGCTGCAAAAGATATGTGATAGAATTTTAGGTATGTTTTGCAGATGATAGAAAGGAGGTTATATAGGTCACTGACTGAATTCTTTTTGAATTGATTATTTTAATGCAATTGATTTAATTTTATTGTTAATGGTATTTTAAGACACCTAGAGCCTTGGATAGGTGTCTCTTTTCTAGATTTTTGTTTTAGGTTTTTTTAGATTTAAGTAATATTTGCTACTTTTTTCACATCAAGATCTGTATGGGTCTGATCCTGCATTCATTCAGGTCAACGGCAAAGCTCCTATGGACTTCACTGATGAAAATTTAGGCTCTCTACGTATGAAGCACTGTATATGTGCATGTGTGAGTATATTAATATAGGTATGATTTTTTAGGCAAAAACTACATGAAAAGAATTTTTATCTTGTGACTTAAGCTCACAAAAGGATGAAAATTCCCCGTTAAGTGTTGAGCTTCTAATACCTTGCTGCAAAAGGATGCAGCGAGATGAAGTTAAAGTGGCTCCCCATCGTGCCTTGATCCACACTTGTGAATGTCTATTCATTTCTTGGTGCGGACAAAAGTCAAAGTGACGTTCTTTTAAAACTAACACATGCATACACCTCTCCAAGGGTTGTGAAGGTGGAGACATCTGCACGGGCTGGTGCATTCAGGACTTGCAAATTTTCTTCTGTGGGTCAGCCTCCAAGAAATAGACAGAGCTTGAAGTGTGGGCAGTTTCACACTGAGGATACCAGTTGTTTTGGGAATTGCTACCTGGGTCATCTCCCCAAAGTACTACACAAAGGTAATCGTCATCCCCTCGTATCCTAACTGCTGTAACATCTTCTTGAAGACCCAGCAGAGAAGTGTCTGTGACTGCATTCATTAATGTCCTCCTCTCATTGCTCCACTAAATATCAAGAGAAATAGGAGCCAATACAGGGGCAAACCTATGAAGCTACAGAATGCTAAATGGTAGCTTAAGGTAACAGTTATGGATCAGCTGCACAGTGGAGAAGCAGTACTGGAAATTATGCGGAAGAGGAATATTTATCCTTTGCACCCCGTGCCATGCAGCATGGAGGGGTGATAGGACAAGCCAGGTGAAGGTCTAATGCAGTGGTTTGCAAACTTATTTGATGGGGTCCCTCTTCTTTGTGTCTGTAGTCACTTATGTGCCCCCTCCCCCACATACATATACTGCCACCCAGCTCCACACCAGGAGCAGTGCAGAAGTAAGGGTGCCAACTTGAAAAGTGATATTTGTTAATATCACTTTTCACAGCAGATTTAGTGCCCCATTGCCACCCTTACTTCTGTTCTGCAGCTGCCACCCCGGGGCTGACAACTGGAGCCCTGCTGCCACCTCCCGGTGAGGAATTATGCTGGGAAAGGAGAGCCTGAGCCCGGCCTGCCTCCCGGTGAGGGATTGAGTGAAGGGATCCGGCTCTCAGCCCCAGGGCAGCGGGGTTCCAGCTGTCCCCTTTATTTCATCTCCCACCTCCCAGGTGTGCAGGGCCCTTCTGCATGAGCCCCAGCCCCCTGGGGCTGACAGCCAGAGGTCTTAAAAAAAAGAAAAGAATAAAGCAGACATTCTGCCCCTCCCGTGGGAGGCCCACCCCAGAGTTTGAGAATTGCTGTTCTCATAGGTTCATATTCTGTACAAAAGGCGTGTGGCTCAGGTAAACTGCTGGCCATGTCTGCTATCCCTTATCTTGCTCCTTAGTCATGGCCCTATCCCACTTGTGCAGGCAGTCTATCAGGTGAGGTTAAAATACAGTCCCTCAGCTGCAGGAACAAATCCTTTCTCTGTGGACTTCTCCAGGATTTGCCACCAGCCCAGATAGCTGACTGAAATCCTTCCCCACAAGGGGGAAGGGCAGCAGTGGAATTACTAACCACCAACTATTGCAGTCACAACCATGGCCCTAATACAGAAGTTCTCACAACACATTTTTGGGTGGCCTCAAAGTGCGGCCACCAACTCTTGCTGGTGGCCACTCAGACATTTTTTCCTAAATACTTAATTAACTTTCGGAAAAACAAATAAATATGCACATGTGCATGTCCAAATCATTGTAATTTATTTATGTAGTGGTTTTTTTTGTTTGTTTATTTTTGCAGACTCAATAATTAAAAAATAATGTACAGTTGTCTCGATAAGGTACTTAGCATGTTTCACTTTTTTGGTTGCTTTTTTTTTTTTTTTTTTAAGACTTGCTAGCTAGTAAGTCTGCTCCTGTGAAAAGGGACATTTGTATATTTCTTAATATCATTTTTCACAGCAGACTTGCTAGCCAGCTAGGAGGCTGTCAAAAGTGATATTAACAATATCAATTTTCACAACAGTCTTACTCAACCCTGCTAAGTTGGGGACCAAATTAAGCCCTGGATGGGGAGGTGGGTAGGGGGCCCAGGAATGATGGGAGGCAGCAGGGGCCAGGGGCAATGGTGGGGGGTGAGCCCAGGACAGGAGCCTGGGGTCTCGCTGCATGGCTGAGGACTGGAGGAAGCAGTGGGAGCTAGGGGCAATGTGTGGGAGGTGAGCCCACAGCTGGAGCTCAACGCCCTGCAGCTGGGGGATGGAGACAGCCAGCAACTCCCATCCACCGCCCCAAGGCTGAAGCCCGAGCCCCACCACCCTCAGGAAGGTGGAGAACTCATGCTGGCCGTGCCCGCTCCTACACTTTTTATGGCCCCTGAAGGGGACACGCACCAGCCCCTACTGTGGCCACAGGGGAGGGATTGCTGCTTTCCTCCCACTCCAAATCACTGCCCAGGAAGCTGTGACCACAAGAAAAGCCCCTGGTGGCCGCATTTTAGAAACTCTGCCCTGTGTCACTCCATGGAGGAAGGACAGGAGATGCCAGTTAGCAGCTGATGATGTAGCCCTGCCCTTCCCCTTGATCTGCAATGGACAGGGAGCTGCTGTGGAGCTGAGCTCCACTTCATACACTGAAGGGGTATGCGCACATTTTATACGACCCACCCAAATCATGTGCCTCCCCTTGTCCCGTGGGAGTGGTGTACTTCCATTGCCAATGTGGGACGTTTGCACCCAGTGAGTAAGAAGCAGGATTAGCTCCTAAATTACACAGAACCAGAAGTATCTGTTCGAATGGCTGCATTACTAGAACTATATTACAGTTTAGCGTGGCCAGTCCTCAAATGTATTTAAAGAGACACTAGGGCATTGTAGATGCCAGGGTACCTGCACTAGGCTGATTCCACTTATTCTCTAACTCTAAGCCAAGGTTTGTATTTTCTCTTCTTTTTATGTTTTTTATTCTCTTTCTGGAGAACATAAGCCAACTTCTGATTACGTGAAATGTGCCTTGACAACTCATGAGTCAAAAATATACATCCCCAGGGATGCATATCATATAGCACTTACTAAAACATTGCTAGTAGATTCTGCATCAAGAAGGCTCTGGTAGGTGACAGCTGTGACCAAACCAAACAGCAGGAGCAAAGGGAATGAGGACTAATAAGAAACACAAAATGGAATGCTGCATTATTGTTTCATGCATCCAGAAATTACTGTTATAGGTCTTCCACTTGCTGCTTTGTGAAATAGCTTCATCTGGTCAAAGGAAGGACTTATCCATGCAACCTTTAAACTGGTGAAATGCCCTTTCACATGCAAGCTCTCAATGGGCTTGCTTGTAGAAGAGTTTCAGAATCAGGCCCTATGCATTCCAAAATGTCAGACTTCCAGGGTCCAGAGAAACTGGTGTTGTGGGTATCTATCAAGGTTCATTTTACATGTCACGACTGAGAGCTTCCTCTGGCCCAATTGACCTAATTTGCATAAGGTGAGCAATCCATGTAAAAGGGCTCCTAAGACACTAGGAAAATTTTCATATATATTGTTACGGTAATTTCAAAATTCATGATGGGAAAAAACCGAAAACAAAGAAAAACAAAGAAGACCTGAGCCAGGTTACTAAGCAGCTTCTGACATCTCAGATTCTTCATCCCTGTATCCACCAGTCATCATGTGGCCTTCAGAACAGTTTGCAAAATTGTTGTGAATGATACCTTAGCCGCCTGCTAGCTTGTTCATTGGACAAGAAGTTGAGCCTGTTAGATATGAAGGAAGATTTCATTTGCTGGAGAAATACTCCTAAAATAAATAAATACATTTGTTTGTCTCTAAGGTGCCACAAGTACTCCTTTTCTTTTTGCGAACACAGAGTAACACGGCTGCTACTCTGAAACCTACTAAAATCAGACTCAATTTACTTGTCTCTTTGCCTCTCCAATACTAAGTGAAGAAGATGGTAAAGAATTGTTGCAATAAATATCTCAATAAACATTACACCTATTAAAGTGACTATTTGTATGTTATGATAAGAGTGGTTTGGTCCTTTCTGAGAACATAAAAGAAGCAAAGTTCCAGTGCTTAGTACTGTCACAGCCATAACCTAAATTACCCATCAAATGCACTCCTGTACACACAGTAATAATAGAGCTCTCTTTCTAACTTGGCTGGAGAGATACTCCTATGATGTTCATTATCACTGAGTGCTCAGACTAAATTCATCTTCCTCATGTCAGACATGATAATTGGCTCCGGTACACTATGTCTAAGACAAAAGCTTGTGACTTCACCATTTTACTATGGTAGCACTTGGAGCATCACCAGACTGTAAGATGAGTTAATGTACAGTACTAAGCCCCGATACTCTCCCTGACAATCTATAAATACATCTGTGACAAATTACAGAAAATCATAATGTAAAGTAATCTTGTCCTGGATTTTTATCAGTTACTAACAGATTTTATTGTAAAATAAGAACAGACAAGTGCATTTTCTGGAGACAAAAGTATTATCTTGCATCCTGGAAGATTTCATTTGCCAATATTTGTCAAATATCATTTAATGCTTTAGATTTCATGGACATTTCTTTATTCTCCCTTCCATGAAAATTAAATTCCATTTATTGTATATTTCAATGTAATTTAATAGGATTCAGTGGTAATCTAATTTTCTGAAGCCCTTTACTGAAAAATTCCTTGCTTCAGGAGTTTCAGCTACAGAATCTGAAAGATTTTGACATATAATGTAAAGTTCTTCAAAATGAAATAGACTGATTGGAAACCTTCAATAAAATGCATCACTGAGGTGTGAGAAAAAGGAATTGCTGTCTATGCATTTTTTTTAAAGAAGTCAGTGTATGTACTTTAGTCAATGGGAAAGTAAAGGAAGTTCTGTATAGAATCATAGACATTAGAAATGGAGAAGATCTGTTAGATTATCATTTCATCCTCCTGCCAATGCACGATTGTTTCTTGTGCAAAGCTTAAGCAACAGATCCTGAAAATCCTTGAACATGTAGTCCTCATTCATGTAAGAATTCCAGTTGAAGTCACTGGGACTACTCACATGAATGAGCACTACAGGTCCTTTTACCTGTGTGGATTTGTGGTATCTGGCCTATATTTGGAAGTGGGGCAGTTTGAAAAAAAGATTTTCAACCCATATAAAACTACAACCGAGGAGATGATGCAGTTTGGCACAATGACCATGCATATAAAAGTCATGAAGTATTAGTGTGAGGCCCCAAGCACCATTCTTGGAAGCACTTCTGGGAATGAGAGTATCCAAGGTCACAGTCTGCACAGATTCAGATGAAGATTACAGGGGACAAATACATGCCCGACTTGTTGGGTTCAGAGCACTCCTGGTTTGGTAGGTGAATGTAGCTTGCAAAAGTAATTTGGTTGGTCTGTAACAGATGTATGTAATGATCTATTTCCCCCCCCCCCCCACAGTGTGACAGTAAAGATAATCTTCATTTTGTCTACCTCAGCAATGAAAGAAAGACTAGAAAACCTAAACTTTACATTACATATACGGAAGGGCTAATGAGAGCTGGAAAAAAAACATATTACTGATCTCCTGGGCATAGATCTATTTAATTCAGGGTGACAGTTGAAGTCACGACTGACTGTATCTTTAATCTGCTGAATGCCAGGCCCATTGTGGAAAGTAATTATACTGCATGTGCATAAAATGAAGGAAAATAACTTCAGCTGAGGGATTAATTTGTGATAGGTGTTTATTCTTAAAATAAAAATAGGGACAAAAATCACAAAGGCTTTCAATAAATACCTATATTGGTACTGAAATTAAAACACCCTTACTAAGAAAGATGCCTTGGAGAATGAGGGACCATGACACTCCCCCTGGTGGGCAGAGCTAAGTCTGCACGGCCCCACACACCAGAAGTCCCAGGGTAGGACAAGAAGTATAAAAGGAGAGCCCTGGAGCTTAGTTGATGCTGAAGCACTGGAGAGAGCAGATGTCTCTTCCAGGAAGCTGAGATCTTGACTATGCCCTGAGTGGAGCTGTGCCCTGTGGTCGGAGGAGACAGATGAGTACCCTGAGTAGCTGCCGGGACTGCTGGGGGCCAAGTACCCTGAGGAGATGGAGGATCTTTGGACTAGGTGTCTCCTCCGAATGCGGGGAGACTGAAGCAAACTATCTGTAGCACGACCCTCGGCCATGAGGTGGCATATGGGAGGTGATTGGTCTGGTTACGGGCCCCTAAGCAGAGAAGTGAAAGTTCTGACTAGCTTCAGTCCACGTCAATGCTGCTGCCTTTCTACTGTGTTTGCCTCTCAGACACGCTGGTGGTGAGACCCATGTAAGTATCTAGATAAGTTATTGAATATGGTGTAGTATTTTATTATACATTTCCAGTAGTTCGCAGGTAATGGAGCACACGACAGGTTCCCTAGTGTGTGTTAATGTGGGACTCTTTGAAACGGAACCCATTTCATCGAATCTTGGGTGTGTTCCGGTAGCGTCCACACAGGCAGTTAGTGTGTAACCCGTTGGTGTGCATTAGAATTTACATCTTTCCTGGTGTAGACAAAGGCACCAAATTGACAAGCCCCTAATCTGTGCAGATCATATCTCCTTTGCTGCATCTGTTCCCCAGGATTTGAGACTGCGAATTCCTTTACATATCTATCCTGTGTGTGTGTTAACATATTCCTTGTCTAATTCCTTATAACACCTAGCTCTTACACAGTGCTTTTCATCAGTTGACCTTGAAGGATGTAAGTATCACTTAACAAGGAGGTCGGTATCATTATCCCCATTGTCCAGATAGGGAAATTGAGGCACAGAGACTTGTTCAAGGTCACCCAGCAGAGCCAGGAATATAATCCAGGTCTCCAGAATACCAGTTCAGTGCTCTAGGTATTAGGTAACACTGCCTTAGGCTGTGTATATCTATGGTGCTTGAGTTGCCACATGAAGAAATGTGACTGGTGTATTTTGTTTCTGGCAATAGTGTCCACTATTCTATTTACCATAATTCCAGGTAGATATTTGCAAGATTAGTGAGATGTGTATTCTTAATCAAAAGCTATTTAAAATACAATTTTGATTCCAATAAATTGTGCAAATAAATTCCTATAATTTGATCTTTTTGTATATAATGTTAAAATGTATGGCTTTTTTTCTCCATAATCTCCTAGCACCAATTTCCTTTACATTTACCAGACTGCTTTCGCTATTTGATGTAATGCATATGTTTCTCCAACGGGGCACGTGTTTTGCTATAATCATAGTTACTGTGTTTCAAAGCCTGCCATGAAGTGTTTCTAAACTTAAGTAAATCAGAAATGATATGATGTTTGTTATATTAAATTTAAGGCAACTAGAAAACTTTCGACCTGCTACCGCCTAATTTGGATCTGTTTCACAACAGTGATTCTGTAACTTAAGGTCTGTCATGCTTTACCCCAATCCTGTAGTCAAAGGAGCAATTTAAGTGAATGAGGAAAGGCAGCCTGGGCCTTAATCCCAGTAGTTCTAGATTAATCACTCTAGGCTGGCCTGAAATTTAAAACCGAAATCCCCCTTTTACGTCTGTGAATGTATTTTTTATGTATGTAAAAATACTGGTGTATTAAAGATGTTCTCTTTCCCTTTCTGTCTCTTTCACTTAGTTAATTTCATTATTCCTTTTATTTGTTATGGGACAGATCATGGCTTGCCCTAATATGGCTGTAAAAGGGAGTAAAATATCCTTTCTCTTCTTATGTTGCCTCCCCTGACCCTGGAGCCAGCTGTGTGTGGAGTGCAAGATCCCACATGATCACCACTCCACCTTCACCAAGTGCAGGTGGGAGGGAAATGGGGGAGTTTAGATTTCACCCACAACAAGATAGCCATGGAGCTGAGCTGGGAGGAGGTGAGGAGTATGCAACATTTGGTAGTGGGCTTCCCAGCTGGAACAAGGGAGGAGAAGGGCTGGAATTGGGATTCCTCCTGATGTGGTGAAACTTTCTTCCACTTTCTTATGACTGTAATTGAAGCTAGGTCCATCTAGTAATAAGCAAAATAATGTAATAGGGGAGAATGCTTATAATCTGGGGTGCAGCTGACATCAGTGCACTCGTCCATGCACATAGTTATTCAGAGGCTGATCAGAACAAGTTGATCGATGTTTAGGGTCAGTTTGTCCTGTTGATTTTTTTTTTTAATCAAAGCGTCCAAACCCAGTTCAAATGACAATAAAATGCTGAACATTTAATTGGAAGGAGATGTGTCTAAGACTAGCTGTATATGTATATCCAAGTTACTCTACAGCCTTTGTTGAGCTGAGGTGAGGACTTCCATCGTTTCAGAATGACCACAACTGAACCTAAAACAGCCACATTGCAACACACCAGGGTGCCAAAAACCTCTCGAAAATGCAAAAACTTGCTCAATTTCTCAATTATTGTTTTATCTTCGGGGTGTAGTGTAGATTAATTCCTCCATCTTTTGGATAGAAAAAGATAGCTTGAGGAGGCAATGTTGGCTGAAAACATAAATCTCTGCATCACCTTCCCCACAAGAAGATTTTCAGTCAAAAACTCCAGAGCAGTTATAACATAGGGATTTCCTGTGCATGCATACACACCACCCATTTGTAGGTCTAGTAAATCAATAAGCTAAGACTTAAAAATAGTTGGGAATAGATCTTGACACTGGAAACCATAGTAACAGTTCCAGAAGGGCTGTTAAGTTTTATAGTCTCAATTTCTCTTATAGACACTCACTGTAACACAAAGCTGAGCTACTGATATTGCTTGAGTCATATGCAGATCTTGCCATACTTAGTTCGAGATGCCAGCACCCACAATGTATTAGATAGTGAGCCAATGTTGCCATGGCAACGGGAAATCTTTTTTTGAGTGTGAATGACTTCATTTTTCACTTGATGCTTGAGGGGGGGGGGGGAGAAAAATAAACCTGCCCTGATGCTGACAGTCAAATATTTGGGCTTGATTTGCTCCATGAGGATGGGCGAGGGGACCCACCTCTTGGGAGAGGGTAGACGTGGGACTGCTGCTACCTAGCTCCATAGGAGACTAGTTTAATACAGGGGGCTCTCTAGGCATTGTCACTACACCCCAGCGACAGGTTTCTGCTAGAAGCCTGCACCCTGAGATTCAGTGGGGTAGCCAGCTAACTGGGGCAGTGAATTTGTCCCTCTTACTTCACTAGCACTTACCTTGACCCTTTAACATGAAGCCAGATTTGCTTTAAAAGCACGTAACAAAAAATAAATGTCGCAATCATTTACAATGCGAAGGACTATGCTTTTAGACTCGAGCCACATGAGTAACATAATTAATGATGTTACAAAGTATGGTCAAAATTTACATAATAAAGAATCAGGCTTGCCCTCTGGCAACAGACACAGCAGACTGAGTAACATCTTTTTTTCCCCTTTTAAATAGCAACTCTATAAATTAATAAATCTCACCTGGACCTATCAATAGTCTAAGGAGTCATGTCAGGATTGGACTTTAAGACTTTTTTAAATATGTGGAGGGAAAATAAACCTTATTGGGACCTCCTACTTAAGCTTAAAATCTTGAACTATTAGAGATTAGGAGGAGATCTTAATGTAGGGGTAGGTTATCCCACATCTGCTACTGAAGGATGCTTACACCTTCCTCTGAAGCAGCAGGTACTGACCACTGTTGAAGGCAGAATACTGGACTGGATGGGACTCAGGTCTGATCCAGTCTGGCAATCCCTATGTTCCTTTGAACAGGGATGAAGGATGTAATTTAAACAATAGTTCTGATGAATGTGTGTGTATGTGGGGGCGGGGGAATAGAGGAACGGGGCAGCTCCTCAAACTGGAGTCAATTGGTATATCCCCACTAACCACCAGCAAAATATTTGGCCCAGGATTTATAAATCATAGGTAATAAAAGAAGAATCTGTAGTGTATTGTTCCCTCCCTCTGCCTCCCCATCACAATGCGAGCACGATAGTATAATGGAGAACACCGGAAATCAATGGGCAATGTCAAGGAACCAGCTCCCAACTGCTGTAAATTTGCATAGTTCCATTAATTTTACTGGAACTTTGTTGCCTTACCCCAGCTGAGGATCTGGCTCATTGTAGTTTGCACTTTAAAAAATTTCCTCTATGTGCCTCAAAGTTCTTTTTGAATGTTACTGCAATATGCCTCCCAACACCTAAAAAATTTCCTCTATGTGCCTCAAAGTTCTTTTTGAATGTTACTGCAATATGCCTCCCAACACCCCTGTGAGATAGACGAGAACAATATTGGGATCCTCATTTTACAATGGGGAAATAGATGCAGGGTTAATTTTGTGTGTCCTTGGGCAAGTCAATCAGTCATTGAGCCAGGATGAGCTCCTCTAACTCCTGACTCAGTCCTGTGCTAGAGGTACTATACAATGACAATCATGCCTACTGGAATTCAGCAAGCATCAAATTCCAGACCTACTCAGGCATTTCCTTGCTTAATTTTAGGCTCAAGATAGAACCTTTAAAGCAACCTCACTATAGCTTTTGGGATGGAATAAATGTGCATATAATGATAGCTCTTAATTAAGTATTTTATAACAGTCTGACCATATTGGTGACTGCTATTCTGTTGACCTGCAAGCTTTCAAAATGCTCTGACTTTGTTTGGCAATGATATACCAGTACTTTGTCAAGAGACTCACAGCCTAACCTCCTCTCTAGCCTAACTGATTCTATGTCTTCCAGAGTCCACACACACCACTGTATCCTAAGGCATCATATTGCTTTGATCCATGAGTATATTGATTACTGATGTCTCCCTCTAGAATTAAACTCAAGTTATGATGTACCAGCAAGGACTCTTCTTCCTTTCAGTTCTTTTCACTGACGACGGTAAGTTCAGAAGAAATACAAAAATGTGGTGTAGATATTACAAAGTTCATAAATACAATTAATTTCATATATTTAGATCTTCTTTATTAAAATCTTAATTTCATTTCCTTGTGTTTCCAGCAGGGTTGGTTCTATCTAACTCGCTGCCCTAACTGACAAATGTCAAAAAGGCTACTAAGCCATGATAATAAAGCTTTGCACTTTAGCTATCATGCTTCCATGACAGGATCTCAAAGTGCTTGAGCAACATTAAGGGATTAAGCCTATGAATATCCTTCCAGAGGAGGATTATTTAGACTGTAAACTCTTTGCGGGCAGGGACCAGACATGCCAAACCCGTGGAAAAAATGCAGAAATTGGGCTTGGTTTTGGCTTAATTGGCTTGTGAGTTGCTTGTTGGCTAGTTTTTGGCTTGTAGCTTGTTGCTTGTGGTAGTTTGTTACTTTTTTTTTTTTATTGGTTCCCAGCAAGCAGGGGGAAGTGTGTGTGTGTGGGGGGGGCAATCGGGACAAGGGGCAAGCAGGGACAAGGGAGGGAGAAAGTCAGGGATGCACAGCAGGCTCACCACCATCCCAGACTGCAGGCCGGGGGGATCTAGTCACATAGAGTGTTGGGGTTCTTAGGGATTAGTTTGTTTTAGCCTTGTTTTGAAATGGGATTAGCTTGATTTTTGGCTTATTGTGAAAGTCAGGTGTTTATTTACCATGTGAAAGTTGGCAAATGTGGCAGGGACCATCTTTTATTCTGTTTGTGTAGTGCCTGGCACAATGGGAACCTGATCCTGATCGTAGTCTCTAATCACTATGGCTCAAATCCTCAGAGGTATTTAGGGACCTGACTCCCAGTGATTTCAATGGGATTGAGATGCCTAAATCGCTGTTGAGGGGCTGTGCCTAGTGTAATACCACTAATATTCCCAGCATACAGTAAACTGAGTCACAAGGAGTATAAAAGACTTGACCAAAGTCCCACAAGTAGTTTGTGCCAGAGCCATGTTGGGATACCACTATCTTCTGACTTCTTGGCTTGGGTTTCTGCTGCCTGCCCATTCTTCCCCTCCAAATAGTGTTCAACACGTAATGCAGTGAAGCTGTGAAGTTCATACCCGGTATCTGTCCAGAGTCTCCTGTTCTTATTTAAATAAAAACTCGGATTGGTTTTCTGAGTTATTGATCTCACTGTAGGAGGGGCTGCCATTAACAAAGTGACAGTACCCTTTGGAGCACATTTTCATTCTACATGCTTGCATTGCCCCAGGAGACTTCGGCAGGACCGGGCTTCTTGGGCCTTTTCTTCCCAGGGAAGAAACAATGTCACCCTAGATATTTGCTGCAGGACAGCCCACATCTTTCATGATCCATGACTTCAGGTTACTTTGCAAGGACTCCTGTGAGTTATCCCATTCCCCTCCAGTTCTGACAACCATATTAAATGATGGAAAGTACAGCCCCTTAAAAGTTACTTTCCTCTATTATCCTTGTCCTTGAACAGCTTCATGGCAATTGCTGGTTGTTTGGGACAACTTGCTGTTCCAGGCTTATAACATTCCCATGCTAAAGGACGATTGAAACCAACAAATCTTTATGACAAGGCCTCTAAAGGTATGGCTGGATCCATGCTCTGGGATTTGTTCCTTTCACCTTATGTCCCTGGACTTGGAGCCTTTTCATTTATTGGGTGGGGCAGGGTTAATAGGAAAGGTATCTGTTTCCACCCTGGCTGATTTAAATGGGACGATACACATGCTTAACGTTAAGCACGTACTTAAAGTTAAGCATGTGCTTGAATGCTTTGCAGGACTGAGGCCAGAGTGCACAGCACAATTTTCAGGACCAAAACCATATTGCTGAAGTTTAGTTGATACAGGACTTGTCTGCATGTGATGTTGCTACTGATTAAACATTCCTGCTTGATTAATTGCTCCTAATAAACTTCATATGTGGACACTCTTCTTCCAGAATATTCAGGGACAGTTAATCAAGAAAACTCCATGTGTAGAGAAACCCTAAAATAGTTCCCTATTCATCTCTCCAAACCATCTGATCCTAAATCAGGAAAAGTAAAATCTGTCCATTTGCTGACCATAGGTACAATTTTTAGCCGTGAGCAAATTACCCCCGCCTTTCTTGGCCTTAGATAAAGCAAAGGCAGCCTTTTCATTTTTTAAAATAAACTTGAAAGCCGCCTGCCAGCATTCATCTCTGTTTGACTGAAAGTGATGTGTCCTTGTTCGTACTTTTATCTTTGTTCTGCCTTTTTTACTCTTTACAAATTTAGACCTGCTGAAGCTTTAAGTGGATCTTGCTGTATCGCAAATGGCATACTCCCAATGAGCCTCAAAAAGACACCTCCGTCACAGCACGGTTAGTGGAGTCTTCCTGTTTCTCTAGTGTTTGCCACATACTTGTTCAGATATCCCCGGGGGAGAGCCAGAGCTAGTAGTTGAAGGTGCAATGGGAATATCACTAACAAAGGAAACCTATGAGCCTGATCCATTAAGTCTTTCCATTGACTTCAACTGGCTTTGGTTCAGGCCCTTTGGAGTGGACCATTGATTTTTGTGGTCAAAACATTTAAACTTGTGTTTAAGGAACTCTGGAGATGGGGTTCAGTTCCCAGCTTTGCCACAGTCTTCCTGTAATTTGCTGCGGGCCTGATTTTTCAGAAACCGAGTGCCCACAGCTTCAGATGAAGTTAGCGGGAGCTCTGGGTGAACAACACCTGGGCAAATCTGTCTCCTCTGTGCTATAGGTTCCTGTCTGTGCAATGAGGATAACTTTGTCTTTATTGACAGGTTTCAGAGTAGCAGCCGTGTTAGCCTGTATCCACAAAAAGAACAGGAGTCCTTGTCGCACCTTAGAGACTAACAAATTTATTAGAGCATAAGCTTTCGTGGGCTACAGCCCACTTCATCGGATGCATAGAATGGAACATATAGTAAGATAGATCGATAGATACATACATACATACAGATAAGTCATAAGTTACCATACAAACTGTGAAAGGCTAATTAGTTAAGATGAACTATTATCAGCAGGAGAAAAAAACTTTTGTAGTGATAATCAAGATGGCCCATTTAGACAGTTGACAAGAAGGTGTGAGGATACTTAACTTAAGGAAATAGAGTCAATATGTGAAATGACCCAGGCACTCCCAGTCTCTATTCAAACCCAAGTTAATGGTATCTAGTTTGCATATTAATTCAAACTCAGCAGTTTCTCCTTGGAGTCTGTTTCTGAAGCTTTTCTGTTGCAAAATTGCCACCCTTAAATCTTTTACTGAGTGGCCAGAGAGGTTGAAGTGTTCACCTAACGGTGAACACTTTGTCTTTATTGACTCTTTAGCTTGTAAGCTCTTCAGGACAGGGATTGTTTCTCACTACATCCTCAGCACAAAAATGCGGCCCCAATCTCCATTTGTGGATGTGTTACTGCAATACAAATATTATAATAATAATGTACGGCGATATTACACATCCATGTAGTTCCAGCTCAGTTTTCCCACATTAGAGACCCTCATTCTTCCTCTGCCCAAAATTAATCTGTTAAAACCTTTTCTGCTGTAAGCCACACGGCCTGCTGTGCCAAGAGAAAACAATTTTTACTTTGTACCAATAATCAACAGCTTTTTTCTCCTATAATGGAGCAGTCCTGCAATCTCATTTTAATTATGATAAATGAGCACTACAATACCTGTAGGTTTTTTATTAGCCAACCCAGAGATGTTTAGAATGCAGTATATTGTACAAATGTTAGTGCAGTAAAACTTTGCTACTTCCCACTTGAATAGTTCATTAATCCAAAAATTCTCAGGCACAAGCTCTGTCTGTTTGTCTCACCCCATTTCACAGCAACAAGGGAATAGCAGATATTTGTAGTGAGGTTTCTTATTAGTAAGACACCATTGTTTTGTTTTGTTTTGTTTTTAAATGCACTGCAGCACATTTACTGACGTAACATGAAAGATTACAGGAATCATACTAGTGCAGATTTGACATCATATAGCCTACTCCTACTTTTCCGATTAAAATTTTCTTCAAAACTTTGGGGGAAGAAGTGCTTTAAGTTTCTGTAATAACCATATTTCCATGGATTTAATTGTGTGTATCACAGTTTCTGGAGGAATCAAGCTTCCCAGAATTTCTATTGAGCAACCTAACAGTGCACAAGGGAGCAAGAGGAGTTGCTCAGTGAACTCAAACTTTGGTGGCCTGCCTCTAGGCATGAGAACATGAAACTATCCTGACTATATTAATTAGGATTGTTACCACTTATGGGACTTCGGTGGCAAAATGGATCAACACTTTGTTCTGTTTCCAAGTCAGTCAGCTGACCACAAAGGAAGCACCAACACAAGAGACTAGCGGGAACTAAAGATTAGAAATACTAAGTCACCAAAAGAGGCAAACCATGGAAAATAAGGCTTTGTTCCAAAGAAACAAAGCTACCTCCTACCACAGTCCACGTGACAAATTTTCTCTTCTCTGCTGTAATGATACAAGCTCAAGTGCTTCAGCACAAAAGTGTCAAAGTTTCAGAATAAGGATTTCTCTTCTTTTTCTCTCCTTTAATAACACAGCTTCTCTCCCAGTTTCTTCATGCCGGCAACCTGTCTGTCAAGCAGACAACCTTTTACCAGCTATAATCTTCTTGAGCCATGTCCCACTTTATGGGTACACCCCAGCATCACACTGCACAGATTTCACCCCACTGGAAAAAAACAGTTAAAAAAACCTGCTGGCTATAGCACACTGTAACCTCCCAGAGGCAGATAGTCCAGTGGGAATATCAATGGAAGAAAAACCGGCTTCAGTTAAACCATATATCCAGCCCACAGCAGAAATCTTGCCTGAGGTACAGCACTTCAAAGACATTGCCTGCAGATACTCTCCCAAGTTAGGAAGAGGGGAAGGTAAAATCCTGGGAGAAGGTTGAAAGAAACTTTTTTTTTTCTTTTTACAGGTTCAGGATAATCAGTGGCAATTCAGTTGGCCCTGCTGAGTGCTAGTGTATATTTTTACTTGAGTCCAAAGAATTGTTCATGTAGTGATGTGCTTTGCTTTGTGACTGTCTTGTTCTCTTGGGGTGCAGGCTGTAAATCATCAGTATATAATAATATCTGTATATTTTTTAAAAAGAGAATACTAAATTAATTAGTAGGGCTGGTTGAATAATGGGGAAAATATTTGTGAATAACCAACTTCTTCTAAGAAAAATGCCCAGACTCATCAGCTAAATTATTTGCAAAATTTAAAAATGAAAATACAAAAAAGACCAACTCTGTTAGTTAATATTACTACCAGGTTTTAAAAATGTAAAGGAGTGCGGAAGTGTTAAGTGTCAGTATTAGAGTTACTCTCATAATACTGTTGTGTTGCATTGGCAGAATAGGAAAAAGGAAAAAGCTTTATGGATACTGATGTCACACATGGAACATTAATGTACTGAGTCTTGGGCAATACGCTCTGCATTTTGGTTTGAAACACTGACGTCAGACATATCTTTGGAAAACAGCATGCATGAAGACTTCATGCAGTACTGCATCAGCTGTGCCAAATTACAGACCATTTGCACACTGTTTATATTAAAGATCCTGATTAGTATCACAGCTGTATTATGTGCTCTCTTAGGTTGAGTACTGTACAGACAGAAATGAAGAAACTGTCCCTGCCCCTCGAAGCTTACCTAATAGGGAGCTCACTGTTGGCACACTGGAAACTGATGGAGATTAAACAAATACTCATTTGTCAGACCAATAAACAGCATGGTTATTAACAAACAAGGGGCCAGATTCTCAACTGGTGTAACTTGGCTTGGCTCCATCAAGTGACAATCTGGCCCATAGTTTTTATTTAAAACAAAGTATCTGTACATACTCTCCCCATGGAGATAGGAAAAAGAAGCTTACTGGCCTGATTCTGAACTCTCAGCAGCAAAATAAATCAGGAAGTCAATCTAGCTGCACTAGTGATTTTTCATGGTCGTCATTCATAACTATTTTAACGGACCTTGTTCTGTGATAGACCATCAGGGTGCTCACAGAGAGCATGGAGAGGGAAATAGGGCACAACATTTGCTGTGGTGGTGCTGGCCGTTTTATTTTAAAATACAAGCAAGTCTTGGACTCAGGAAGATTCTTGCTAATGTGTGGGCACTGTAATTGCTGTGGATGGACTTGCACTTTGCATATGTTATAATGCTTTACTATTGTAAACAACCAATACAAGTTTGAACGTAACTGAACTGTATATTTCACTTTTTGTTAGTTTATGAAGTAGGCCCCAATCCTGCAATCTGAGCCACAGGAGTGGATTTAGCAGTCTAGTGAAAATCCAGCTGATCCTTACTTATCGATGAAAAGATCAGTTTGTAGGATACAGAGTCTGAGACTGATCCCAAGCCATCTGGAGTTAATGGGAGTATTTCACTTGACTTCAGTGGGCCAGTGGCCTTTAGATCAGTCCCATATTGAGGGAGTTCAGTATCTTCCTAACTGTACAAATAGATTTCATGTCCCCAAGCAGTACTGCGAAACAAACTATGTATTTATGAAAAGAGATGTTACCGATTAATGTCTGCTACCCTAAAAAGAGGCAGGAAAGAATATCCATCCCAGCGTCCCTGAAAGCAGTGATTGCGGAAGACTTTTATTACATTGCTAAGGCACCAGAGCTCCATGACTTGGGATGTTCTGTCATCAGAAACTGTTCTTATTTTTAACTGAAGTTTTTTTTTTCTTTTTCTTTCTTGAGCTCTTCAGAGCAATTGAAAGCAATGATGCACAGGAGCTTGCTGGTGAGCTGCAGTTGCCATGGGTATTATGCTACCTCCAGCAGCTTGTACCCAGTTTAAGAAAAGAACTGTTGTATCAGCTTCTTTTGTGTCAAAAGAGATAATCGGCCATGACATTGCACAGAATAACCTGATCAGAAATGACAAAACAATCTGTCATATCAGGAGTTTAAAAGGAGCACCAAATGTGCTCATGACATTATTATTTTAAAGAAATACTCTTTTTAAAAAAAATCTGATAGCCTGTGATTTATTAAAACCTACAGTGTTGTGCAATATCACTGTGCATTTATCTTGCTGTGCAACGTCCAATTAAAATCAAAGATGTGCATGTGTTATTTACTGCAAAGAGATCAAGAGCCAAGGGACCACCTTAGGGTGGCAGCATCTCTCACCATCCCTCGTTCTTTTTGTCTTCTTTTATTCCATCTCTCCATCTTGATGGAAAAATGACCATTTCCTTTGAGGCAAGTTAAAACATCGATAAAAGTCCCTGCCTGAATGGGTTGCTTTCTATTAATTTAGTACAATTCATATGCCAGAAGGCGAAAGGGGGAAGAGGTGTAAAGAAGCCCTTGATTTTTGGCTTTCCAGGTGTCATGAAACAAAGTTTTTGTAGGAAGAAAAAGAGCTAAGAGTAAAAAAGTAAAATTTTTATTTCCTCCAAGTGGTGCTCTGTGCCCTGATTCATAGTATTGTAGTACGAAGCCTTGAAGGTTTTTTTTAGCAGACTTATTTGCATTTTCTAGCAATGTACATATTTTTTATTTATCGAAAGAAACAGCAGTATTACAGTGGGATGTTGTAAAGGGAGGAAAAATAATATCCTCACTAGCCATTGATATTTCTCCGGTACTTTTCTGAGAGCAGCAGTAGACAGGATAAGAGTGCTTCAGAATGGTGGGGAGTTAGTTCTGAATGCTGGTAAAGTACAGAGTGCCTCGTCAACAAAATGGAGTATGTGAAATGTAAGAGAGTGCTAGAGGGAATGTTTGCTTGGAGTCGGAGTTTTCAGAGGCTCCAGCAGTCCAGCCCATGAGTTTGTTTTAAAATTAATTGTGTTTCTATGTTCCTAATGGCTACAGCTGGTCTGAAAGTGGACTGTCCGTCTCGCAAAATAAATAAATAAATAAATAAATAAAATTGAATCAGGGCAAAAAGGCAAAAATTCTATTTTTTTCATGAAATGAAATACCCTCCCCTACCTTCCCCCCCCCCAAAAAAAAAATCATTTCAGGCCAGTTGAATTGTTTTGTTTAGTTAAACTTGCAGTATTTCTTCATAATTTTTAATTTTTTAAATAATCCAATAAATTTCAATGTTTTTCAAAACTTTTCAACCAAAAAAAGTCAAAACTGGATATTTTTAAAGTTTTCACAATCTTTGCCCCATGCTGCCCTGCCCTAACTTTTTTCAAAAAGACATTTTGTCTAAATTGAATTGATTTTGCCCACAAATGTTTTTTTAGACAAAATGACCTTTTGTGTTGGAAAACTGTTTTGACAGGATTCCAGCCAGCTAAGGACTCCTCCAGGTATGTGCTGAGTGGGAGACAACCATCATTCAAGGTGAACAGGGCTTTAATTTTATGTTCCTAGAACATGAAATATGAATAGGAGTTTCAGTGTGGACTTGAGTCAAATGAGTTCTTTCTTTTTTTAAAAAAGGACCCCTATGCATGAGAATCACACACACACACACACACACACACTAATTGCACTGGCAGGGTGATGGCCTAGTCTACATGACCTAGGGATGGTCTCAAGTTGAAAAAGCAGGCTTGGCTATACCACTGCAAAGTCTAGGGGTGTAAAGATCTGTGTGTGATTTTTGCCAAGCTATTAGACCTTCATAGTGGATGATAATGTGAAGAGTGACTCCCCTCTGACCTCATTCCTCTGTACCCAGCCATATTCCTTTCAAAATCCCGGAGCACCAAGTGCAAAGAGGGCACAGTGGGTCTTCCATGGGTTAAGAGGTCAGGGGAAAATCATGTTTACCCTTCAAACCCCTGACAACATTCTGGCCGTGAAAGTGAGTTTCTGGCTCCATTTGTCCCCTTCTTAGGGAAACCAGAATCCTTTAATATTAAGTTTCACGGGTACCATAGGAATTGTTCAGCATTTTTGGTCAAATTCTGATCTCACTTAAAACAGTGTAATCCCATGTACATACTCCAAATTTTAAACCAGTGTAACTGAGAACTGTAATCTGTTTCCCTATTTGTTTAGCTTATCCTACATTTGTTTAAATTATTTCTCTTTCATAGTATAATAATGATTCTGAAAAATATGAGGACATCCGTAGGAATTCTTGTTTTAACAAATTATCTTATTTTTTTATTTCATTTGGTAACATGGACTCATAGACTTTAAGGCCAGAAGGGACCATCATGATCATCTAGTTTGACCTCCTGCACATTACAGCCACAGAACCTCACCCACCTACTCCTGTAATAGACCCCTAACCTCTGCCTGAATTAATGAAATCCTCAAATCATGATTTAAAGACTTCAGGTTACAGAGAAACCACCATTTACACTAGTTTAAACCTGCAAGTGACCCAGACCCCATGTTGAAGAGGTAGGCCAAAAAACAAACAAAAAAACCCAACAACCCCAGGGTCTTTGCTAATCTGAGAAATTCCTTCCTGACTCCAAATATGGTGATCGCTTGGACCCTGAGCACGGCGGCAAGATCCACCATCCAGACACCTGGGAAATAATTTTCTGTAGTTACTCAGAGCCCTGCACATCTAGTGACCCATCACTGGCCATTGGGAATATTTGCTTCTACCAGTTGCAGATTGGCTACATGCCATTGTAAGCAGTCTCATCACACCATCCTCTCCATAAACTTAGCAAGCTCAGTCTTGAACCCAGTTAGATTTTTTGCCCTCCACTGTTCACATTGGAAGACTGTTCCAGAACTACTGCTCTGGGGGTTAGAAACCTTTGTCTAAATTCAAACCTAAACTTGCTGATGGCTTTTTTATATCTATTTGTTCTCATGTCAACACTGGTGCTTAACTTAACTCCTCCCTGGTATTTATCCCTCTGGTGTATTTATAGACAGAATCATATCTCCCCTCAGCCTATGTTTGGCTAGGCTAAACAAGCCAAGTTCTTTGAGTCTCTTCTCATAAGGTAGGTTTTCATTCCTCTGATCATACAAGTAGCCCTTCTCTGCACCTCTTCCAGTTTGAATTCATCTTTCTTAAACATCGGATACAAGGTCTCACTAACATGGGTAATAATGGTGGAAATAGAGATGTTTCAGCTACCCTGCAGGATTACACCATCTTTAGACAAGAACAAATATGATTTCTACAGAAAATGTGGTCACCATGGTTGTTCAGCCCACTCTCCACCCCAATATCATTTTATGTGTGTGTTTCTCCCCTTCTAAGGAGAACATTTTACATCAATGACCAGCCACCATTGGTTTTCCAAACCATTGGGAGAGTTGAAAGTTGTTACTAGCTAAAGCAATGCTGATGGAAACTACCTTTAAGAAGCACAGTCCAGTAATTCTTAATTTTGTTAATATAATAGATAATGCATTGTTCCTTTTGTTTTCTTTTCTTTAATGTTGATCGTAGTCTTTGGGTATTTCCACTGGGAGCTAACATGCCAACTCTTCCAGACATCAAACTTCAAGACTTAATTTTCAGTTTTTTCTGTAAGTGTGCATTGTAGTGTGTGTAGAAAGATGTACAAACATTCTAATACCCTCATTCACCCTGAATGGTATCCTACTCCACAAATGATCCCATTGACTTAACTGGGACTCCTTGTGGAGGACAGTGCTACTCCACATGAGTAAGGGTATAGATTCATAGATTATAAGGCCAGAAGAGACCACTGTGATGATCTAATTTGACATTCTGCATCATGCAGACCATGGGACTTCCCTGCTTGAACTAGAGCATCTCTTTTAGGAAAACATCCAATCTTGATTTTGGAGAATCCATCACGACCCTTGGTAAATTGTTCCAATGGTTAATTACCCTTACTGTGAAAAAGTTGCACCTTATTTCTAATGTAAATTTGTCTAGCTTCAACTTTCAGCCATTGGATCTTGTTATACCTTTTTCTGCTACATCGAAGAGCCCATTATTATCAATTTTTGTTCCTTTTGTAGGTAATCAAGTCAACTTAACCTTCTCTTTGTTAAACAAAACTGATTGAACTCCTGGAATCTATCACTATAAGGCAGGGGTTGGCAACCTGTCAGAAGTGGTGTGCCGAGTCTTCAGTTATTCATTCTAATTTAAGGTTTCGCATGCCAGTGATACATTTTAATGTTTTTAGAAGGTCTCTTTCTATAAGTCTATAATATATAACTAAACTATTGTTGTATGTAAAGTAAATAAGGTTTTTAACATGTTTAAGAAGCTTCATTTAAAATTCAATTAAAAGGCAGAGCCCCCCGGATTGGTGGCCAGGACCCGGGCAGAGTGAGTGCCACTGAAAATCAGCTCGCTTGCCGCCTTTGGCCCGTGTGCCATAGGTTGCCTACCCCTGCTATAAGGTATGTTTTCCAGTCCTCTAATCATTCCTGTGGGTCTTCTCTGAACCCCCTCCAATTTGTCAACATCCTTATTGAGTTTTGGACACCAGAACTGGACACTGTTTTCCAGTAGCAGTTGCACCAGGGGCAAATACTTACGTAATATAACCTCCCATTCGCCCCTTTGATCACAGCATCACACTGGGATCTCCTGTTCAGCTGATCGTCAGGCTGGGAAACAAAGGGCCCATCACCAACTAAACGAATGCAGTGCTGGGCAGAACAGGGCTATGGTTGACACATCTGATTACTATGCTGATTCAGTGGCTCCTGCCTGCACAGCTCTTATGGATTCCGGTGGCAATCACAGCTGCTCCCTCTTCCTGGCACTCTTGTAAAACTTATTGCAGTTGAGGACACTTGCTATTGCAAATGGGATCTATGCCTGATGATTCATGTTAAAGTTCCAGTTAGACTAATCGATGAAATGTAGAATTCTAAAAACATATCCAGACCGATGGAGGGAGGGAAACACTGCATCTGTCCCTGCTGCCCAACTATATCATCCGTAGATAATTGATTCTTTGTCTACATAATCAAATACATTCTTTCTACTCTTTGCTCTCTCTCTTTTCAAAAGGAAATGTGACAGTGGTGCAGAAAGCCACATGCAATACAAAAGCTGGAAAAGGCAAAGCAGCAAAATATTTTATAGGGCGCTATGAACAGGAACCGTTTTGAGGGAGGAAAATGGATCTGATGCATCATCAAGGATCTGCACACTTTGGGCCTGATGCTACTAAAATTACTCACGTGTCTAACTTTATGCAGCAGAGTCCATCATCTGCAGAGCTGGTCTCCCCATGTTGAGACACATTTCTGGAAGGGTGCTGTGCCCAGGCTATGCATGTACTCTGCGTAATTGGAGTACTTCTTTTTCCAGATCTGTCAAATTCCTGATGACTAATTCACCGAGAAATATAAAGGAAAAGATATTGGTTTGGCTTAGGAGCCAGACAGCGATAGGGATTAATTACCCATTATAGTCCCCCTCTCTCTGTGGCTATTTGCTTGTCGCTATGCTGCTGATATCGCCACTGTTGGTAGGCAAAGGCATGGGCAGAAAGATACCTTCCCTATTGGTAGATATTGTCATGCTACAAAACAGCAAAATCTTCACTGGTGATGCATATATATTTACAAGATACACTGACAAACAGGGCATTTTTAGGTCTTTGTTGTTCTTTATCACACACTCATACACAGTGACGTGAAAGATATGAGTGGTTTTCTTTAACTGGGAATTTATATGTTAAAGCAAATATTAGAACAGTACACACTCATATAAAAGAAGCCAATCAACTTCAATTATTCACTGATTTATTTTCATTTGGTTAGTTACTAGAAGGGTAAGTCTACAGTCTGTAGACTATCGTCTAGACGATACACTGGTTTTCTAGTAGAATTTCTCAAGCCGTCCTGGTGAAAAAGAAGGTCATATACATTATGTCATTTTCACTGGAGCTAGCTGATGATGACTGATGTCTTTGTGATATGCTAAATGCCTTTTAGCATCTCGCACCGATCATAAATAACTTATTTTGTAATATGACTCAAAAGGAAACATAGGGATCATTACTCGGTTGAAAAATTTGTATCCTGATTTAAAAAAAAAGAACTTCCTTTGCTCACAAAGGGTAAGCAGCAGCTGCTGAAGTGGGCTTCTGGCAATTTTACAGGATGTTAAATGATTTAATTTTTTTCCCCTTGTTGTAATCTGACAGTACATTCAATACCACCTGATCAACCTGGGGATTAAGTTATATTTAATCTAATAGATAGATAGATATTATATAGATGTATATCTATATATAGAGAGATCAATATATATCAATATCAGCTATTAATATGATCCTGTATCATATGCTATTTTATTACATTCCCCGAGTAATCACTGGGAATTACTTCTGTATTAAGTAAGGACAAGGCCTCATATGCTGTTTGCATAGACATACAATGGAGGGTAGGGGAAGGTTATTATGTGGGTTTGACAATAGGCAGGATAATTCCCTTGATCAAGTTCATATTTATTTGTATTTGCAATTTCCAAATTTTGGACCAAGAACCCAGGTTTCAGCCACAGTCCTGCAGCATGTTCCATGTAATACAGGGAGTCTGTCAACACTATGCAAATTAAATCAATCCAAATTTTAGGGAAAATCTGAATGTTTCAACCTTGTACTTAGAGTGTAAG
The DNA here is from genome assembly GCF_965140285.1 of Lepidochelys kempii. Taxonomy (NCBI): domain Eukaryota; kingdom Metazoa; phylum Chordata; order Testudines; family Cheloniidae; genus Lepidochelys; species Lepidochelys kempii. The sequence goes on along the minus strand of NC_136388.1, from coordinate 95,182,037 downwards.
ATCTTCAGGGCAGGAATTGTCTTTTTATTTTGTGTATGTACAGTGCCTATCAGAGTGCGGCCCAGATCCCTGACTGGGGCCACCAGGTGGTCCTGCCATGCAAATGACAAATAATAATTTGTTTCCCTTTGGCGTCTTGTTGTAGAACAATAATGATTGAATCAAAATGTGTGACTTGTAACTTTTACCTCAACACAATACAAGGGCCAAACTTAAAAGGCTAGTGGCTTTAGACTATCCGACGGGGTGCCTATCTGCATCTTTAGGTAAATACCATAGTACATCTGCCCCAAAGTGATTAATCTTCCTCCATTAGAAATGTTACTGCTTAACATGTTTTTCAAAGTTAATATTAATTGTAGTATAGTCCTGTCTACCCATCTGTTTATCTAGCTATCACAGTTATTACGGCAATATCTGAGCACTGAAATGGCAGCGCTATTATCACCAGAGTACTTAAAGTACTGGTATATATAGGACAAATTGCACGCAAAGCACAGAATTGTATTATAAAGTCATATGCATCTCAAGTAACAGTTTTATGTAGCAATCAATGCACTAATTACACTGCCGTAAAGAAATATTATTTCCCAGTAATGTGTGTGATTCCCAGTAACAACCACCCTACTTCAATTATATGGATAATATAAGAATTACTGTGAGACTCAGCAGAGAGAGGGCCTGATTCTGAATTCCTTTACACTGATTTTACAATGGTATGAGCCCATTGATTTCAAAGGCATTAATCTGCGTTTCCATCAGTGTAAGTGAACCCTGAACAATGGCCAAATTCTTTTCACTTTGTTCTTTAGCAAACTTTTTACAAATTAACAGTTTAGCCTGGAAGACCTCAACGGTTTTAATCTTTCAAAGTGGAAATTAATTAATTATTTGAATGGGCGGTTCAAAGAATATTAGAGAAACCAATAAACTGAACTGGACAGGGGTTAAGATATTAGTCTAAAGGATCAAGATTAGGGATGGGGGAACCTCAAAAGGGCCATAAGTTTGTTTATCTGAACCTTTTGGATCTTCAGAACTGTGCTGGAAATTTCAGGAAACCAGAATTTCTTTGGAGAATATTGATTATTCTTGTGTTGAGAGCCTGCAACTAAGAATGGAAGAAGTATATGAAAAAAAAATCCAAATTCCTTCAGACCTAAAATAAAATACAATAAAAAAGGGTTGATGTAGGTTTGGTTTGAATTTTGGGAAATTTTGGAGTAGTTCTTTTACCCTAACCAATTGCCTATCCCTAATTTAGCCTCCAAAAGCTGGGAGTTCAGGGTTGTCCCTGAAAAGCCTCCAAACATTTGATTTTATCCAAGTTTTATCCTTTTGATTCCTTTATAAGCACCTACAGCCCCAATCAGTATTATGATCCCATTGGGTACTGGACAAACACACAGTACGAGACAATTCCTGGCTCAAAGAGCTTGTGGTCTCCAAAGACAAGAGAAGCAAAAAGTGGAAGGGGAAATAAGCACAGAGAATTTCCCAGGGACGTACAGCAGGTGAATGAAAGCTCCTGCATTGCAGGTAAGCACTCTGCTCATTGAGGTTGTGTCTATACTGTAAAAAACTATCCTCCTACAGCCTTGGTCTACAGTCTTGGGCTCATGCTATGGTGCTAAAAATAGCAGTATAGACATTTCAGCTCGGGCTGGAGCTCAGGCTCTGAAACCTGGGAAGGAAGGTAGGACAGATACCCAGCTATTTTTGGCTCTGAAGCGCAAGGCCTGCAGCCCCAGTCTATAGACTCAGCATCTGAGACTCACTGTCTCAGGGTTTTTTGTTTTTGTTTTTTTGCCATGTAAATGCACCCTAAATCACACTGCCTTTCATTTGAGTGTGCTCCCTTCATCTCCTTTACAGCTACAGATTATAGTCATCGTAACCACTATGTTGAAAGTAAATAACCAGCACAGTAATTAAGCTCCTTTTCCTTCACAGTGTCCAACTGTAGAATTACACCAGAAGACCCACTTTGAATGGCAGTTCACCATTTTAAATTTCCCCTTGTTATCTATCTTGTTATCTAAAACAGCCAACACCATAGTATCTAAGTGTTTTATTATCCTTCTCCCAAGCTTAAAGACCTCACCCCTTTCCTCATTTTAAGAAGGATGGGCAGATCCAGAAAAAAGGCCTTCCCAGTACATATATAGCAGGTTCCAGCAAGAAGATGGGCTCAGTATTCATAGAATATCAGGGTTGGAAGGGACCTCAGGAGGTCATCTAGTCCAACGCCCTGCTCAAAGCAGGACCGATCCCCAACTAAATCATCCCAGCCAGGGCTTTGTCAAGCCTGACCTTAAAAACTTCTAAGGAAGGAGATTCTACCACCTCCCTAGGTAACGCATTCCAGTGTTTCACCACCCTCCTAGTGAAAAAGTTTTTCCTAATATCCAACCTAAACCTCCCCCACTGCAACTTGAGACCATTACTTCTTGTCCTGTCCTCTTCTACCACTGAGAATAGTCTAGAACCATCCTCTCTGGAACCACCTCTCAGGTAGTTGAAAGCAGCTATCAAATCCCCCCTGCAGACTAAACAATCCCAGTTCCCTCAGCCTCTCCTCATAAGTCATGTGTTCCAGACCCCTAATCATTTTTGTTGCCCTTCGCTGGACTCTGTCCAATTTTTCCACATCCTTCTTGTAGTGTGGGGCCCAAAACTGGACACAGTACTCCAGATGAGGCCTCACTAATGTCGAATAGATTAGGATATCTGAGTGAAATGTAATGACCTGTTATATACAGAAGGTCAGGCTAAATGGTTGAATGGTCCCTTCTGGAATTAAACTCTATGAAAAAAAGGTTTCAGAGTAACAGCCGTGTTAGTCTGTATTCGCAAAAAGAAAAGGAGTACTTGTGGCACCTTAGAGACTAACCAATTTATTTGAGCATAAGCTTTCGTGAACTACGATGAAGTGAGCTGTAGCTCACGAAAGCTTATGCTCAAATAAATTGGTTAGTCTCTACGGTGCCACAAGTACTCCTTTTCTTTTTATGAAAAAAAGCTGGCCTTATAACAATGCCAGCGGGAGGGGAATTCCATTGTAGCCTAATATTGTGAACACATTCGAAGAAGTCTTGTAAGTGTCTAAAACACTTATAAGACTTTGAATACATTCACAGTATTATGCCACAAGTGTCTAAAAGTGAGGCATGGATAACCATTTGCATTGCTCTGCATGTCAGTACCCAGCCCAAGGCAGGGAAGCTAATGATTCAACCAGTGGACCAAATTCAGTGATGAATCTTGGTCACCGGCCACCTGACACACATTGCACATATGCTAAGAAGGAGAAGAAGTGTCTAAAAGGCAGCAACATCCAAAAAATGTTCCCTTTAAAATTAGCATTAATTCATTTGTTAAGTTTTTCTTTCAAATGAAAGAATATTACTTGTCTAAGCTAAAGTATGGATGCAGGAATGGTCTATATGTACTTGGTTCTGCCTCAGCATGGCGGGGGCGGGAGGCGGAAAATGGGCTTTGTGACCTCTCAAGGTGCCTTCAGCCCTACATTTCTGTGATGCCCATTAATGTTTTCTTGGCATCAGGATGAAATTAAATGGAGAAAGCATGTTCCTCACTTTCTTTTATGCCATATTTCATCTAAAATACTAGTTTTAGAATTGTGACACCTGAGTTGATGGGATCTCTTGTTCTCAAGCTCTAGGTCAAGGACTTCTCTAGTGATGAACAAGTGTTTTTTCAGCTCTAAATGTCAAGTTCATAACATAGTATTTATCTGTATTCTTTCCAAGTAAATATGAGCGAGACTGAGGAGAACAGAACATACTTTGGCCACTTTTGCATTTTCCTTAGCCTTTGGAACTGCATCTCTTTTTCACCAGACATGGCTTTCTGCCCCTGCTTGACTGTGTAGTCTTGGCCTGATCCATATCCCACTGAAGTAAATGGAAAGACTTCCATTGATCCAAAGTCAATGGGAGTTTTCCCCTCACTCTTGATCATAACCCAGTAAAATAGTTAGGCATGTGCTTAACTTTCCAAGACATGACTAGTCCCATTAACTTCAATAGGATTGCTTGTGTTTTCAAAGTTAAGCGTGTGCTTAAGGTCTTTGTTGGATCAGGGCCTTAGTTTCTCCATTAATAAAACAGGGTAACAACACTAAGTGTCCATGTCACAGGGACATAAAGATTATTAGTTAATATATATCATTTTGAACAGATGAAGCACTACATAAATGCTAAGTATTATTATTATTTTCTCCCAAAAGAGCAGCATTTTTCATGCTTGTTTTAAAGGCACTGGTACATTCTCCAGGATTTATCTCAAAGAATAAATGCTCTCCTTAGATACAGTATGCCAATATACCCTCAAAATATAGGGCTGAATTCTGGCAAGAAATCCACAGAGAAGTACACACAAAACCAAAAGAGTGCCAGAATAAGCGATGAAGTCAGCTACTCACGGAATAAAATGTGTCACAGTTCTGAGGGAAAACAGTGTGTTGACAACTCTATGGGCCTCGGGATATTTGGTGATTTTTTTCGTAAAGGCCCTGTTGCTGGAATCAAGAGATTGCAGAAGAATCTCAGCTTTCCCGTTTAAATAAAGTTTCTAGCCCTTGTTGTTGCTTCGAAATGTGAAGCAAGTGTGACTAAGGGCTCAGACAGCCAGAAGGAAAATAAAAAGAACCCCCAAAATATTTGTAAGCTCATGATTGTTAAGCCAGTCTCATGATCTTTTGGAGGGCTGACTCACAATTTTTGAATGCTTGGGATTGGCAATACTGAAAATAGGAAGGAAATCTATCTGAAATCAGCCTGCAGTTGGGCAGGGCCTGACAGGCTGTTATGGGTGCAGTTAAACCGGAGGTCGGGGTGGCAGACCACTGTACTTGTGAGACATTCCACTGACTTAAATTGCAGGGTATTGCACAGGATATGCATGCACAGAAACTTATACTCACTGAAGTCAATGGGCTCCACATGGGTGAATGCTGCAGGACTGGGGCCTTCTGTAAACTAGTCCTGGTTAACCCATAGCCTCTGCACCAGTGTAAACTATTCCTCATCTGATTGGCAATGGCTAACAAGTCTAGGTAGATTTACCTGAGCTGTGGAGTTGGTAAGCAGGTTTAATTGTATAGGAACATAGATTCAGTCTGATGCCATTGAGATTCAGTCTCAGATCAGTTTTATGGTTAGAAGGGTCCATTATGATCCTTTTAGTGTGTTTGGTTTGGCACCATTTTGAGGACTTGTCGTTTTTCACATGGGAGAAATCAGGATTTGCCTTGTTAGAAAGAACACTTGTACTAGCTGCAAAATGAAATAATGGAAATTCCTGTTGGTTTTTGGTTTTGTCTTCATAGTTCATCATGCTTTAACTGTATCTGCTCGTGAAATTTTGGTAAATCCAGACTTGACATACTCAATAACCCTAATAGATCACTTTTTCCTAGTTATCTGACTGCCAATTAATTATAGCAAGATAAATAGATACAATGAAATATACAACAGAATACACCTTGTTAGATGGAACATTTGTATCTGCTTGGATTTTCTTTTTAATGAGACACTGACCCTAATAAGGTTTTGTAAAGTCTTTTAAAACTTCTTTCTTCCCTTTCAACCACCACAAAAATCAGGAAAGTTGCCTGAATTTTTTTGAAAATTTCACACATGCTTTTTTCAGGATTATTGTGTAGAAAACAGGCATTTTTCTAACCTTCTTTCAGCATTTAGCATGCTATATTTTGAGAAAAGGAAGAAACTTGTTGTCAAGGCTCCTTCCCCACTCTGAACTCTAGGGTACAGATGTGGGGACCTGCATGAAAACCTCCTAAGTTTATTTTTACCAGCTTAGGTTAAAACTTTCCCAAGGTACAAACTATTTTCCTTTTTCCCTTGGACTTTATTGCTGCCACCACCAAGCATCTAACAGATATATAACCGGGAAAGAGCCCGCTTGGAAACGTATTTCCCCCCAAAATCCTCCCCAAACCCTACACTCCCTCTCCTGGGGAAGGCTTGATAAAAATCCTCACCAATTTGCATAGGTGAACACAGACCCAAACACTTTGATCTTAAGAACAATGAAAAAGCAATCAGGTTCTTAAAAGAAGAATTTTAATAGAAGAAAAGTAAAAGAATCACCTCTGTAAAATCAGGATGGTAAATATATTACAGGGTAATCAGATTCAAAACATAGAGAATCCCTCTAGGCAAAACCTTAAGTTACAAAAAGACACAAAAATAGGAATATCCATTCCATTCAGCACAGCTATTTATCAGCCATTTAAGCAAAATAGAATCTAACACATATCTAACTAAATTACTTACTAAGTTCTAAGACTCCATTCCTGTTCTGTTCCCAGCAAATGCATCACACACACAGAGCCTTTGTTTCTCCCCCCCTCCAGCTTTGAAAGTATCTTGTCTCCTCATTGGTCATTTTGGTCAGCTGCCAGGAAGGTTATCTTTAGCTTCTTAACCCTTTACAGGTGAAAGGGTTTTTCCTCTGGCCAGGAGGTATTTTAAAGGTGTTTACCCTTCCCTTTGTATTTATGACACTTGTATATCTCTTCTGCATGATGTATTTCAGAATAATGATGCTCTTGGCTCTTTAATAAAACTACAAAACAAATCCACACTAAAAGAAGGAATAATTACTCTGGACCTATATTTCCAAATGATGTTCTTCATTAGTAGAGAAAAAGACCTGATATTTTCAAGAGCAGCGTGGCGTTTGCTTCAGGCGTTGCTATAATATAGTCAGTCCAGTGAAAGCTTTATCAGCAAGACATGTAATAAAGTCTTTTCCAGCATTTGCAAGCTGGACACTCATACCAATGCAGCATGGGGAAATTAAAATTACTGGGGAAATTACTCATCACGGATAAGAGCTGGAGGGCTGCACTGCATAATACAGAATGAATTCTAATAGAGGCCAGATACAGAAACCCTCAATTGCATATTGCCATCCTGGATGTGTTGTTTCTCTTTTAACTGAGTAGCTTTTCAAATGCCAGGTTGCCTACTGGTAAGAAGTGTCAGAGTGAACTGGAATGCTGTTTTCATAGGTTAACTTTAATTCCAGCAATTGTTTTGGGGGATGATTTGGAAAAAATAATTATTCTCTCATGAACCTGAATAGAATGTGCTAAGGTCCCAGGGGATGATAGAGCAGATTAGTACAGGAGCTCTCTGTTTTTTACATCTCTTTGGCCCCCATCCGAATAGAGACTGAGAGTGCAAATTGTGGACACTTTATCTTCTGTTTGCATCTCCCTACTCAGCCATTATTGTATAATAAACAGCATTTGTTCACATGCTTAGGAAAGTCTTGAATGTACTTTTACTGTGATTTAGCACGGGGAAGCAAGGAGGTGGTATCAGCGCAATACGACCAGCTAGCTTTCCATGGACCACTAGCAAGTTCTTTATGGACCACACCTTTGAGCCCAGAGCCTTGGGCTACAAATTCTTGAGTTGTAATCATGACTCAGCTCTCAGTCACACCACTCCAAACCTGAAGTATGGCTGCTTAAGAGACTTTGGATTAAATCTGTCTAAATGAGAGCAGGATCAGATGCTTAACTTCTACGGGCCAAGCTCTGTTCTCTGTTACAGTGGTATCGGTCCACTGGAGTCAATGGAATTACTAAGGGTTTGTACCAGTGTGAATGAAGAAAGAGTTTAGCTGTATGTGGCTTCACGTATGCATTTGTAAAACAAGGACAAGACTTTCCTATCTACCCTCCCATTGACTTCAAAGGGAGCTTAAGAACCTCCAAGGTAAGATCCTCAGGGCCTGAACATAGCTACTTGTAGGGGCAGACCCTCACTGATTCGATGTTTTGATGTTACAAGTCTTACGATCCTATCATCTGGCCAGCAACATCTACTTACTTCACAGTGTTTATTCAGGTATCTAAACGGCTCGGCTTTACATTTTTACGGCGGCGTTCATTTTAATGATTGGGAAATCTCAGCTGCTTTCCTGCCAGTGATCCCTTTTCCTATCTTGATGCACTAAATAATTGGATTGCCATGATCTTGAAAACGCTGATGAGGGCTTTCCTATTCAAATCTCCCTGCTAATCTAAACGGCCCCAATATTGTGTAATACCTTCACATTGAGCCATCCCAGGCCTGGCACTGCCCTCAACTTTCAGTGCTTTTTATCAGGTTGCCCTATAAGCGTGTGAGCAGCCTGTATATCCCCAGCCCATCTGCACTGTTGCCTTTCCCCCTCTCCCAGTTTCTCCCTCCATGTATATTGCTTGCAATGCATTTTCGGAATGGCTTGTTTCTTAAGGGCCTTTGCAAAGCCATGTTGCTGCTCCTAATGCAAAAGCCCTTGGTCGACACCTTGTCAATTGCCAAAGCACTAGCTCTAACTTTTCTCTTCTGTCCATACAACCACCTAGGGGTATTTTGCTCTGGATCGCCACTCTCCACTTCCCAAACAGATCATTTCATTAGAATCTAGGGAGATTACTTGCAAAACTGAGTTTAATGCAGTTTTGCTTCATTTCAAAGTATGGATCCTCCAACCCCCTGAGCTCTTCAGCATGCCACAATAAATATTATGCACGATATTAAACGTCAGTAGAGAATGTATAGTATTAGTGGGCAGGGCGTTGATAAGAAGCTAAATCACTGGGTTTTTTAACACCCAATCCATGAAAAGGATGCTTTTCATCATGGTATTTTGCAAGATAAAGAATTTTCAGCCACATTTTGAATAACAGCCATTTTATACATTCCAGGAAGAATTGTACAACCTATGGGGAACAAAGTAAAAATGTTGGTGGTAAATTAAGGCTGAATTGATTACAGTTTTATGCTACATATTAAGACAACACGTGCTCCTTCTGTGCAACATGTGTGTGAAAATTACCATGAGCTCTGCACATCAATTTGGTTAAACTTCAGATTACATGCACTTATGAGTACAGCAGTAATTGCAGTGCCCAAAGGACATGTTGCAATGACCTTATCATTTGTCAGTAGGATACCACTGACTGCTGTCATGGAAAATTTATAACAGCATCAGTGTTTACCAGCGTTCTTAATGAATTGCAACGAACAATGGCCCTAGTATGTTATAAACTGTTTACTACAGAACCAAGTGTGTTAGTGAGGAACTATGGGTGATTAGAAGCAGTACTGTTAAGAAACAAAACTATTCATGTATCTGTCAAGAATTCCTGTCATCAGGGTCTCATCCTCGTTGACTTTAATGCAGCTATAGTAATTTATTTTAGGTCCAGTCCTAAAATGAAGTCAAAGAGGCAACTCTCCTTAAACTTGTATGAGAGTTTAAAAATGAAAATAAGGAAGTTTTTTAATTAAGAGGCTGAAAGTGAGGGGGATAGAAAAAATCAGGAAAAATTAAAATCAAATCAAAATGCCATTAAAAGTAATGTAGGAGATAGGAAGAGAGAGGGGATGACCATTTTGAAAGAGCAGGAGTAATAAAGTGGGGAAGACTGATGGCAGAACACACAACCCCAAAGTTTTGTGTGACCTTGAACAAATCATTTCACCTCTCTGCCTCAGTTTACCCATCTGTCAAATGGGGAGAATAGAGTAATAGTTACCTGCCTCACTTGATCACTGAGGCCTAATTAATGTTTGTAAAGCACTAGGCCTAAAGGTGCTAGTTAAAAGCAACGCATTATTTCTATTCTTCATAGTTAGTATTAGCGCCAGCATCTTTACTGTGATTATTTTCTGCGTATATTGGAATAAATAGTTGTGATTTTACTTTTAGACAAAATCAGTTAAGTGTGGAGAAGCAATTATGTTGAGATCATTTCAAATAATGAACAAGGAGGAGGAAGTTCTAAAAAGGATTGCATATTTTATTAAAACAAATGTAAAACAACGCAATGATATTGTATCAGCTAAGAAGTTTTCTGTGACAGACCATAAACACTACTATTAAATTTACTGTCCATGACAAAGGTTCTAGGATCTAGAAACATCCACCCCTTTTGGTATTTCTAGGTTTTCTTTCTATTTGACGCAGTTTCATTATTACCAGTGCCAATCATTCAATTTAGGATCTCAAAAATCATGAGATTTACAAATAAAAGTTGAGGGCTCATCTCTTTCTGAAAGTCAGGTCCCTTTAAGACAGTGGTTCCCAAACTAGGGGCGCCGCTTGTTCAGGGAAAGCCCCTGGCGGGCCGGGCCGGTTTGTTTACCTGCCACATTCGCAGGTTCGGCCAATCACGGCTCCCACTGGCCGTGGTTCGCCGCTCCAGGCCAATGGGGGCTGCAGGAAGGGCGGAAGTTTTTGAATATGATCATAGACCTTATGCTCAGATCAGTTGGCTGGTTCTTATTTAATCCACACCTTTTCACCCATACCAACTTTGTATTCAGATTTTGGAGTCTGGATTTCTTTGGGTTCATTGCTGATCTGTGAGAGGTGGCTGGTAATTCTCATTTGCGCCTTAGGTGTTCCTGTACTTTTTACTCTCACCTTTCATGCAGGCAATAGCAGAGCTGGGGCTGAGTAAATGGAGTATGTTGTTGCAACAGCTATGATGTGGTCTACATTATTGATCTTTCCCCAGCCTTCCCAGCCAAACACCCTTAGCCAGATACATCACAGCTGGACTCTGAGTCAAGGGAATAAAGCAGTCTTCCACTGGTGCTCTTCTTCTCAATGCAGAGAGAGTTTATGACTTGTGAGGGGCTAGCAGGAAAGAGAGGTCTTGTTTGGGGAGTACTGGTCAAGGAAGATATCAAGTAAGAGACATGAGTGAAGATGGCAAGGTAAGTCCTGTTTATAGGGGACTTCAGGTATTTTCCTCTCAGAGCAAAGTTTAGCTGAGGTTTAAAGAAGAAGGTGATGACGGTTCCTATTTGTGAAAAATAATGTGGCTTTGTACTTAGATTTATAAACAGGCAGCTTGACTTAGTGTCATTTGTATGGTAGTGTTCACGTTGTGTTGTTGATTACCGATACATGGCATGTAAGTATAGTGGTAGAGGCTTACAGAAATGCAGCAAAGCGTGCTGCTTATCAGAGATTAGATTCTGTCCCAAAGTATTCCCACAATTCATGTATTCATTTGACAGCCTAATCTTCTACAAGGATTTTGCTTTTACGAACGGGATGGATTGGGGGCTAGTAAATATCTATCTATGTTAAAATGTTTAAACCTGCATCTAACATTTCTTGTTCAGAAAATGGCATATATTTCTGGGGAGGTGACTACTTGTGAGCTCCAATTTCTCATCCCCGGGCTTCAGCAGAAGCAATTTATAATGTTTCTGTAGCCCTCACCACCACTGGGAGACCTTTTGGCCTTTTAAAAAATGATATTTAGATGCCTAAATAAATCTGATGTGTAAGTACTGTGCCCTTCTAAAGTTGGTAAAAACAGTCCTACAGCACCTTGCTGCACATTACATAATATAGTCATTAAATGTGGATTATCTTTGGAAGGTGAGGCAGAGATTAATGAGTCAAACTAAAATGATGAATTAGATGTCTGTGATGAGGTGCAGATGTAGGAAATAGAATCAGAGAAGCCAGAAATATTAAAATGAGATGAATAGAGCCACATCTATAAGGTAAGTTAAAAAGTGTAGCTACCTATTCCTATAAAGAAGAAAAGGCTTGTATTGTACACATTAAATAAGCACGTTGTCTTTTTGTATGGCCTCTTTTTGCAACTGTTTTTCCATTTGCTCTTCTTTCCACCTGCCTGTGGCTTTGACCCTACAAAGTCATGGTGATTCAAGAAAGAATAGAGGTAGCAACTCATCAGGGGCTTTTCTATATGCTCTTCCTGAGGCTCTGCATTTTGTGGTGGGAGATGTAAATGCTCCTTCTCAATTTGTAAAGGTTGGCTGAATCATGTTTTACTGCCATTAGCTTGTAGACATTGGGCAAACCTCACAGAATCCCGTTTTGTGGCAGGCTTCCTGGGTTGTACAGGAGGCTTAGGATTGTAAACCGTATTTCAGGGGCAGTGAATTGAATTCATGTGCGGCTTTGAAGAGGGTGATTCATTTTGAGCACAGGAACATCTGGCCCTTCTTGTCTAATAATCTGGCCCCTTCTTCCAGCATGCAGAAGGAGAGTCTATAGTCTCATGCGAATTGCACTCTTCCACATTAAGTGCTTAATCCTGCCAGGGGAAGAGCTTTTCAAAATTGCTCTGCACCCGACATATGCCCAGGGTCTGAATATCTGGACCTTTATTTTCGTGCCTAAATGGAAACTGAGCTGCCTTGAAAATCTGGCCTTAAATGTATTTTTCTAGCTAAAGGGAAGCCTGCACCATATATTGAGGATGCAACACTATTCCTTCCATACCCTGCCACCACAAAAGTGAGTCTAGCACATGTGGGTAGTTTGTATATGTCTGATTATGTTAAAACGGCTTGATTTGCTGAGCTCAGACCAGAGGGAAGGAGGCCTTAAGCCTTTTGTGTTGACTGTATTCTGACCCAGTCCACAAATTTGCCTGACTCCCCATCTGAGTTATGGCAGCTTCTGCCAGAATCATGTGCAGGGTGGCGTGAGACTTCCTGAGTTGTAAGCGTCATGTTGGTGTAACCTCTGTACTGAAGAGGTTGCAAGTTAAAGTGTGGTGTAGATCAGAGAGAGACCAGGACTTCATTATAACTGTTCTTTCACTGTCCTGTTAGCCCTAGTCAGTACTGGAAAAGTTGTACTGGCTGACTTTTTTTTTTAATCCATTTAGTTAAATCTAATTAAACTGATACAAATCCCTAATATAGACACCAAACCAGTTTAATCCTTGTGGGAATCAGTTTGCTTGCCTTGGTAACTTGCTTTCTCTTAGTGTACTTCTTTCCCCTGATCCCTTCAGCATGTGAGTTACATCATCTTAGATTAACTTACACTCCATTAGCAATAATGGACCAAATTCAGAGGTGGTATGTGTAAATTGTATGTTGGTAAATGAGGGGAGTCTGAAGGAATATAGAGAGTCTAATTAGGTGTAATATCTAACTAGGTGTATAGACCATAAGAAGGTATGAATAAGACCAGTTTAGACTTCATTTGGGCTCACCTTTCAGAACTGACACCCACCTCTGAACTGAATGCAAGAGGTCTAAGTGGATTCAAGATCAAGCCAACCAAGTTCACTCATCCTTATTAATTATGGAATTTGCTGACTGCAGTTAGAATATTCTGTCCACAACAGAGTAATTCAATGACTGATTATTTCTTGTTCACTTCTTGCTAATTATTTCATGCTCATTACAGCAGGGCAACAGTTTTGCTCTAATGAAGGTTAAGACCAACTTTCTGGTTTAAAGCTTGACTCTACGTGCTCTAAAATCTACATGGGTACTCAGATTGCCTTGACATTTGGCATACCTCCTGGGATTCTGTTAGTGAACTAAACTTGGAGCCCTTTGATCAAGGGATTCCTGAGATACAACTCCTCCCCGCACCCCCCAAAAAAGAAGCTTTTTTTAAAAAAATTGAATGACTCTGGAAATCTTTTTGCTCACAATAGAGATCAAAGCAGGGCTCAGATCATTGACACCAGTGTCTCAAATGTTTGAGGTTTACCCCAGCAGAGTTCATGGCAACCACTCCCTTTGGGGAGGGATGAGTCAAATTAAAATGTTACTTCAAACAGATTTTGCTTCTCCAGTTAGGTTCCTTGCAAGCCTCCTGTGCTTATTCTTGCTGTTAATGGATTACACTGAACATGTGCAGAGAGAGAGAGTTTTCCAGATAGTCAGCCTTGCTCCACCTCTCAGGATGTGGGTGGATCTGAAGACATATCACTCTTGTTGAATTTGGACACTGAGTTCAAATCCAATCCAGGGTGGCAAACCGAAGGAAAATAAATCAGGGTTATTGCTCCAATTGTGGGGGAGGGGCATTATTTTGGGGAAATGTAATCTGAGTACAGCAGAGTTCAGAAAGTACTGAAACTAATTTTTGTAACAATAATGAACTATGTAAGCAAATGCTTCGTGGGAGGGGAGGTTGATTAGGTGTGGAATCGGGGAGAGGAGTTGGGGACATGGGTGTGAGTGATTGGGGACACAGTGCATGCAGTCCATCTACAGGGGTATGACACTCCCCACACACACACACCATTCCCTGCCCTCCTTCAAGTGATCCAGGTTCTGGTGAGGGCTTGCCTAGTTTGTGGCGGGGGGTGGATCCAAATCCCTCTCCCTCTCTTCCCCCATGTGAGCTGAAATTTGGGGTCCCTAAGCCCTGCCCACCCTGTGTGTGTGCATTGGGTCGGGGGGGGGGAGGCTCTGACACCTGTGGTGGTTTGACCCCACCCTTCCTGCACCCCTTAATGTGAGCCAGATTCTACAGAGGTCTTGCTTTTCTGCAGGGGGAGGGGATCAGACCCTCTTTCCCTGTGAGCCAGGATCTGCCCTTCTGGGTGAGACACTTAGAATAGGCTGCTTGGGGGGTGCACCAAGAACACAGTGTTGAGAATGGGGTGAGGGGCTAATAATGGGTGTGCTTGACACACCTCCTCCTTCCCACTGCTGTAGAGTTTGTGAGAAGTAAACCTCCATTGACATGGATGGAGCAGGTCACCCATCTCAGAGCCATTGTTTTGTGCTGTATTCATCTCCATCAGGTATGTTCTTTCTCAGAGATGAACCTCATTGAGATAAATGGGCCACTTAATACTTCTCTGAAGTTTGAAACCCACTCTGGGCAGAAATCTGAGAATAAACTGTAAGTGGCTGGGAAAAATCAACCTCTGTCAAAGCTTCTCTTATTATTTTTATTTTGGAGAAAAGTAGTCTGAGTTCAGCAGAATGTTCAAATGGTTTTGAAGCCATTTCTAGAAAGAAAATAAATCTGAATGCTCACTGGGTCTGCAGTGAGGGACCTACCCCACTGCCGGGATCTGAGCCCTTTTCAATTCCTGTTATGTGTTCTGGGAACTGGAGGACTTTCTCTTGGGGTGTCTAGCCCCTCTCCCTTTCCCTTCACATAACCTGGGCTCTGCCATGGGGAGACTAATGATCACACAAATTTAAATATCTGAAATCCAGAAAATTGATAGTTAAGCTACACATCATCCTCTGTGGGGTTCAAGGGCTGACCACAGTGTGTGAGGGCAGGACTTGGTATGGAGAACGGGTGAACTGGGTGGGCCTGGAAATGGGTGGGGAAGCCTGCCTGAAGTAGGGGCAGGACTCCCATCCGGGGCTAGATAGTGGGACTGAGGGGCCCAGCTCAGTGTGCAGCTTGGGCTGCATAACAAAGGTAGCATGTGATACATATACATGGCAGCATAAGACAGGAGATGGCAAAGAGAAACTTATTACATATTAATGGCTTCTCCAGTGCTGCTAACTAATGGCTTAATGGGACAGAAAGTGGAGGAAGAGCTGGAAATGGGGGTGGGGTTACATATTGTGGGGCTGGGGGTAGAGAAGGAGAGAGACATACCAGTCTTTTCTCAGACTCATAAAGTTATTGTAACCACCATTTAATAGAACTGTCAATGTTTGTGTGGGACAGACTGTGGATGAGATTTTTCTTATCAGCCGTGTTAGCAAGTACACAATGCAAACACTTCAAAACATGACCATGACCCCTCTGGGTAAGTGTGCAAGGGAAGGAGGATCCTGAAGTATTCTCATTTGGCACACTCATTCCAGGGCATGAAACCAGCTCATAGGTTTGCTAATATACACGTAGAAGTCTACAGTAAACCAGCTCCCCATATTGTCAAAATACACATAAGAACCATACACAAACCCCAAACCAATGTTTTGGTATTCTGGGTTAGCTTTCTATATGGTCTTATAGACAATAAATAAATAAATAAATAAAATCTATGAATGAGCATGTAGGAACAGGCCCTAACATTACAAATGCAGATATTTTCTCATGACGGGGGAACCTGAGAAAGTTTGGAGTCCAGGAATTCACATGCTTATTTGAACTGTTCCTTGTGTTTTGCCATGTTAGGACCTGATTCAGGAAAGTATCTCGGTTCAGAAAAAACGCTTAAGCCCTTGCTTAACTCTCAGTTAAGTTGAAATAAGCTCCAGTGTGTGCTCTCCTTAAAACTCTTACCAGGACGCCAGCAAAAAATGTAGGCTGCTGGTGTTCTGAACCCACTGCTTATCATGCTGACCACTATTATCTCATTGGTTTGTTGTATTTCCCCCATCAGTCTGCTGTCTCCATCTGTCCCTCGTCTCCTACTTAAATTGGAAGCTGCAGTTTAAGTGGAGGAGTTTAGTTTTCCCTTTGCAAGTTTTGGTTTGTTCAGTGAAGTCTTCCGTTTGGTTGGTTGGTTTTAAATTCTTCTGTCAAAAGCAGCAAAGGTCAAATAGGACAAACCAACTGCAGAGAGGAATTATTTTATATACAATTAATCAACACTTACCTAATTAATGTGGAAGTACCCATGCAAAGTTATACAGCATTCTCATATATGAAAATTAATAAATGTGCATCCAAGTAGCTTGAAAATAATTAAGGCTGTAGTTGAGCAAGTTACTTAAACACATGAATAGTCTCATTCGGTACCTCTACCGTGTATTTAAAAAAAAAGCAGCACCAATTCTGAGCCTGGGTCAGCTGACTGGAGCTGGGGGACGGGGTGGGGGAAAGGGCTTGGGCTGCCGGGCTAATAATTGCAGTGTAGATGTTGGTCTCTGAGGCCCTTCTCCGCCCCCTGCAAGGCCTCAGAGCCTGGGCTCCAGTCTCAGTTTGAACATCTACACTGCAATTTTATAGCCCTATAGATTACTTCTCTAACTTCATTGTCCTAATCCATGGAAGTCTCGGATGCCATGGTGCCTTAAAAATGTAATATAGACAGGCCAGCAGATAAAATATTTAAAACACGTTGGGCATAATGTCATTTTACAATCAAATATATGGATTAAATGTAGGTTATCTCCTCTTAGAGAGAACCAAGTGAATATTGACACAGGATAAACGACCTACACCCTTCTACACATTTACGATATGCTCAATTCTTGATGAGTTGAGCCATAAACAGACCTGGATATTAAATAGCAATAAAAGAGCACTGTTTATGGCCATTTACTCAAGAATTGTAGGAAAGGCATCTTGGCCAGCAGAGACACAGACCTTGTCCCAGTCCTATTCAGCTTCAGTCTGTTTGTGGCCCTTCCTCTTCAAACACTTCTCTGAGTTGCAGCACCTCAGAGTCCTAAATAGTACTTTAACAAAAGGCCACCCTGCCTTTTGAGATATCTGCACAGTAGAAAGCTCAGATTGTAAGGTTTATACACTATGGTGTTAATGCACCGAGTATCTCTAGCTGTAACTTGTCATGTTGTTGGCACAGGGATGACTTTGGCACAGGGATAGTGTGGCAAGGAATGGAGATGCTTGGAGAGTATATGGGCCACAAACCAATCTCTCAAGAAGGCATTGGGACAAATTGGAGGACCCCCTTGTGTTGGAGAAAAGGAGAGCTACAAATGCTTCAACTGTTAACTCATTGTGCCTTCAAGTGAAAAATCAGCTTTTCTAAATGAATTGCAGAGCATCCAAAGCCAAGAGTCTTCTAATTCTGAACTATTGGGGATTTAAAGAAAGTTCTGTCAACTACCTGATGTATTGATAATGAATGTGACTTTTAACAAGAAACAGTCCTTAGTGGCAATCTGTTTTCTAACCAGAGCTGACTGGGCCAAGTTGTCCTATTGTTCTTATACTTGTATTCCAGAGCTTCGTATCTTGTCAGAAGGATACTCAGTATTTTTGTCTGAGATAATACACTGATTATCTGCCCTATCCATTCCTGTAGATTGAGTACAGCTTTAGCCTAATGGCTTCTTCTCTGGATGAACGTCATAACATTTACAGTAGATGAAACCAGTTACATAGTTTAGCACTGTGTGTATATCTTAGATAATAGGGATGGCTTGGTCTGCCATCGGGATTTGGATCTATATGACTAAGGCAGACCAAGCCATTCCCATTGTCTTGTGTGGGAGCTCGCTTTATGGAGTGGTGGCTCAATATGGCACTCACATCCCTTTGGGCCTAAGTGCCTAAAGCCCAGATTTAGGTGCCCAAGTCTGTTTTTAGGCACCACTGTAATCCTAACCCCGCTGCTTCTTCCCCACACTTGGCTGCTGCCTAAACCTCCTCACATCTATGTTTTCAAATTACAAGTTCCCTAGGTGCCCTCAGTTTCTGCCTCTGCATGTGCAGATACCATCTCCTACCTGAACCCCCAGAGTGATTCACAAACCAGGCAAAGATCAGTGTTCCTCTGCCTAACTTGCCTGCAAGGCCCCATCTGATTGGGCCCCATTCAAAATCTGGGCAATGGGGGTGGGATCCACCATAAAACATTTCACCCGGCATGTGGAAGGCTCAAGGGTCAATTTCTTCCTTTGCCTGAGTAGGAGAGAGGATATGAACAGTGGTCTCCCGCTTTTTAGGATGTTGCTCTAACTGATGGGCTATGGCATATTGCAATGTAGGGCTTTCTCTGTCTTCTGTTGAAGCTGCTCTTCTGCGTTTAGAGTTACTGGAGGAGGGGTACTGAACCCTGGGTCCCCCACCTCACAAGTTGGTGCCCTAATCACCGGGCCATAGAGTCATTCTCTCACCGCATCACTGTTTAAATATTTTATCCGCAGTGGAACAGTTTCAACAAGAGAGACTGAGAAAGCCGGGCGTTAACCACTGGGCTAAGTTTTTTAAGCCAGACACCAGCACCACCTCCTCTTGCTATTTGTGTGGAGCGAGGCAGGCCCCTAACTCATTCTCACATTCAACAACTTAGGTGTCTCAACTGCCTGACCCAGGAAAGGGGATTCCCGGATAAGTGCCTAACTCCGTGAACGGGGTGGGATGTAGCACACCCCTCTCATAAGCTTCTCCCATTGGCTAATCTTCCTGCCTAGCTTACTGGTTTTTGAAGATCATGTTCTTAGGTGCCTATCTCTCTCCAGTCATTGTATAGGGAGCCTAGATACCTGACTCAAGAATCCTATTGTTCGAGTAATATATAGATAGATAGATATACCTAGCTGCCTAAAAGCTAGGCATTGTTATGCTCTGCATCGCAATACCCAAGTCCTTTTGGATCCAGGCCTTAATATAAAAAAAATATAATACTCTGAAACCTCCTTAAACATTCTCACATTTGTCTTGCACTCTTCCGCATTAAGTGCTCAATCCTGCAAAGTGCACTGACCTGATCCAACAGAACACTTACACGTATCGTACCTTTAAGCATGTGACTAGTCTAATCTCCACCCTTGGTTCATGTAGAAAGGCCTGGCAATAAACCAGAAATTGTCAAGCACCTACAGGGCTGATGGCACTACCGACTCCTGAAGTCAGTAGGATTACACATGTGCTTAAAGTTAAGCAAATGCATAAGTGGATGGGGCCCAGAGTGTTCAACACGATGCAAGCATGGGCCCTAACTATATTTCACTATACCCCTATTCTCTGTCCTTCCAAGTCCATATTTCTCCCCATTATCCACATAGAATTTACCATGCCATCTGTATGCAACCTTTGCTTAGGGAGCGGGAAAGCCAACACCAGATGCAGTAGCAATGCCAACCTAATCATGGGTAATTTCCCTACTGTTTTAGCTTTCCTAGTACTTGGATTATTGGAGAGTAGCAGGTGGTGTTTGCATCAGCCAGGTGATTCTATATGCAACAGTGATAATTTCTGGCAGTAATAAAATATTCTATTTAAACTTGTTTTTACATTGTGTGAGGGAAAAGTTAGAGCAAGACAATGTGTTGTGGCTGAATTCCATGATGTTTTGGAGTTGCTGACTGAATTTGTGTATCCTGAATTAAGTCTCTACTTCACATGAAACAGAACTATGCCTGAATAAGCAAATATTTCAGTTCCATTCTTCATGCATTGCTGTTCACGAAACTCACACAAGGCTCCATATTACAGTGACCCATGGTCTGGTACTTATAACACAATAATATTAACTACAACAAAGGTACCTGCATAGACAAGGTGTATAACCCAGTTGATAGGGGTAGTGGTCCAGAAGACTGGGTTCTAGTCTTGCATCTGGAACTAACCTGCTGTATGACATTAGGCAAGCCACTTAACTTTTCTGTGCCTCGGTTTCTCCATATGTAAAATAGGAATTATGAAATGGACCTTTCTATGTAAAATGCTTTGAGTTCCACAAATGAAAAGTGCTCTGTAAAGTATTATAAATAATATACTAAGTAAAGACTACTATGGTAGAAAAATTAAGAATGGAGATCCTCTTTGCCATTAGAACGGCTTCCTGGAAGTATAAGGTAGTCTGTCACATAAAACATTTGAGTTCGGATCACAAGCTCTTTTTTAAACTCCTGTTAGCTCACTGAGATCTAGCACAAATATATGTAAATGAGCAGGGGAATCACACCCACACTCTGTAGTGTAGATGTAGTCTGAAGAATGGTGCACTTGAACAAGGTGGTGTGGGTGTGTTCCAAACAGAGGCTCAACTTAAATGTATACCCCAAATTAAAAAACATTGTAAGAGAACCACAAAAGTGCAACCGTGGCTAAACAATAAAGTAAAAGAGGTGGTTAGAGGCAAAAAGGCATCCTTTAAAAAGTGGAAGTTCAATCCTAGTGAGGAAAATAGAAAGGAGCATAAAGTCTGGCAAATGAAGTGTGAAAATATAATTAGGAAGGCCAAAAAAGAATCTGAAGAACAGCTAGCCAAAGACTCAAAAAGTAATAGTAATTTTTTTTAAGTACATCAGAAGTAGGAAGCCTGCTAAACCAGCAGTAGAGCCACTGGATGATCGAGATGCTAAAGGAGCACTCAAGGATGATAAGGCCATTGCGGAGAAACTAAATGAATTCTTTGCATTGCTGCAGAGCATGTGAGGGAGAGTCCCAAACCTGAGCCATTGTTTTTAGGTGACAAATCTGAGGAACTGTCCCAGATTGAGGTGTCATTAGAGGATGTTTTGGAACAAACTGATAAACTAACCAGTAATAAGTCACCAGGACCAGATGTTATGTACCCAAGAGTTCTGAAGGAACTCAAGTGTGAAATTGTAGAACTACTAACTGTAGTCTGTAACCTATCAATTAAATCAGCTTCTGTACCAAATGACTGGAGGATAGCTAATGTGACACCAATTTTTAAAAAAGGGCTCCAGAGGTTATCCCAGCAACTACAGGCTGGTAAGCCTGACTTCGGTACCAGGCAAGCTGGTAGAAATGATAGTAAAGAACAAAATTGTCAGACACATAGATGAACATAATTTGTTGGGGAAGAGTCAACATGGTTTTTGTAAAGGGAAATCATGCCTCACCAATCTACTGGAACTCTTTCAGGGAGTCAATAAGCATGTGGACAAGGGGGATCCAGTGGATGGTATACTTTAGATTTTCAGAAAGCCTTTGACAAGGTCCCTCACCAAAGGCTCCTAAGCAAAATAAGCTGTCATGGGATAAGAGGGAAGGTCCTCTCTTATACTGGTAACTGGTTAAAAGATAGGAAACAAAGGATAGGAATAAATGGTCATTTTTCAAAATGGAGAGAGGTAAATAGTGGTGTCCCCTGGCGTCTGTACTGGGCCCAGTCCTATTCAACATATTCATAAATCATCTGGAAAAAGAGGTAAACAGTGAGGTGGCAAAATTTGCAGATGATACAGAACTACTTAAGATAGTTAAGTCCCAGACCGACTGCAAAGAGCTGCAAAAAGATCTCTTAAAACTAGATGACTGGGCAACAATATGGCAGATGAAATTCAATTTTAATAAATCCAAATTAATGCACATTGGAAAACATAATCCCAACTACACATGTGGGGCTCTAAATTAGCTGTTACCACTCAACAAAGAGACCTTGGAGTCATTGTGGATAGTTCTCTGAAAACATCCACTCAGTGTGCAGCAGCCGTCAAAAAAGCAAACAGAATGTTGGGAATCGTGAAGAAAGGGATAGAGAATAAGACAGAAAATATCATATTGCCTCTATATAAATCTATGGTACACCGTATCTTGAATATTGCATGCAGATGTGGTCACCTCATCTCAAAAAAGACATATTTGAATTTGAAAAGGTTCAGAATAGAGCAACAAAAATGATTAGGGGTATGGAACGGCTTCCATATGAAGAGAGATAAATAAGACTGGGACTTTTCAGCTTGGAAAAGAGACGACTAAGGGGGCATATGATGGAGGTCTATAAAATCATGACTGGTGTGGAGAAAGAAAACAAGGAAGTGTTATTTACTTCTTCTCATAACACAAGAACTAGGGGTCACCAAATGAAATTAATAGGCAACATGTTTAAAACAAACAAAAGAAAGTATTTCTTCACACAACGCACAGTCAACCTGCAGAACTCTTTGCCAGAGAATGTTGTGAAAGTCAAGACTATAACAAGGTTCAAAAAAGAACTCAATACATTCATGGAGGATAGGTCTGTCAATGGCTATTAGCCACGATGGGCAGGGATGGTGCCGCAAGCCTTGTTTGCCAGATATTGGGAATGAGTGACAGGGAATGGATCACTTGATTACCTGTTATGTTAGTTCCTTAGGGGGCATCTGGCATTGGCCACTGTCAGAAGACAGGATACTGGGCTAGATGGACCTTTGGTCTGACCCTGTATGGCTGTTCATAAAAACATAAGAACAGTATAATCAGGTGATACTCACCTGACTTTCAGTTTTCAGAACTTGCACCAGATTTGTTAACTTTTAGGGGCCTTTTGGCAGAAACTTGAACAATTTATTTTTTTGTGGGATGGGAAGGGGAGCTTTGCTCTTCGGTTGTATGAATTTGAGGAGTCCAGATGTCTTCACCCTGTTAGTTTAATCTCTGCTAGAAATGGACATGAGCTGTAAAAGTGTCTGGATCCAGATATAGAACCCAGCAAGCTCTGGGGTGCCATAGAGACAGGGCTACATTGCAGGTCTTTGGGCAGAAGTTCTACAGTGAGAGGGGCAGCTGTGAAATTTTGTACTGAGATCTGTATTTGGAACTTCTCCCACCCAAAGTCTAGGTGTTCAAATTCAGGCTTTTGGGCTTGCCCCAATATAATTTATTTATTGTTTTGCAAATGTGCCCAGAGACCCCAACTGAGATCAGAAGTCCACTATATTATACATACATGTCATAGGAGACCTCTAGGCACTGTTGTAATACAATAATGATAATAATGAAAACTTGGATTTGAACTCCCCAACTTTTGGAAGGCGGTTGGGGGGAGAGTTCTAAATCCAGCTTTGATGCAAGTTTCACAGCTGCCTTGATCACTATACAACTGCTCTAGAGATTAGCCTAAATACACAAAGGCAGACAAATGAGAGAAAGAATGTCTCTATTTTACAGATGGGAAACAGTCTCACTGTGCCTTAAAGTGACTTATTTATACTGAAGAAATGAATCCCACAGAAGGTTGTCCTTCCATGAGTAACTATTTATTTGTGTCCCTCTCTCCTCTTGGGTCTGTCACACCTTGAGTCCCACATTTGGGTCTTGGCCATCTGAGAGTTTGTCAGCAAGACCCTGATCCCGCCATAGAACTTTCCATGCACTTTACAGACCTTAGGAAAATCTCCTCCAACACCCAGGTACTGTTTATTAGACCTCTTTTCCTTGTGGGCATATTGAGAGACAGAGGGCCACAGCTTGTTCTCTGTCATGTCAGTTTATATGTGGAGTAACTTCACTGTCTCCTGAGCATAATTTCACCCTGGAAGTGTAATTGACTTGCCCAAGATCACCTGGGTCCATGGGAGGATTTGATCCCAGGAACCTGGACTCTCTGTTTCTTGCTCTATGGCTTATTCAAGCTATGTAGTGCCTTAGTCCCTAACCACCAGCTTAGTTTTACTGATTCTCACATTATACGCTGTATTCCAGCCTAGTGAATGTAAAATTCTAGTGCTGTTACTGTTCTTTATTTATGGAATATAAACACATTCCTCCTATTGCTTTGCTTAGAAGAAAATATGTGAACTAAAATTAAACACAATTGAACAAATGTTTTCAAGGCCCCAAGTTCTTCAGCTCCAGGCAGTACAGATGAGATCAATGTCTTGTTGCCCAGTATCTCTTCAAATGTGCCTCTTAACGGAAACTGGGAGTGATGTATATCACCGTAACAACGCAATAAACAATAGTTATATGCAACAACATAAAAATTGCTACAGCCTTTCTTGCGGTGGCTAAATTTCCCCAGAAGGACAATGCACATCCTTGAACAAACCGAAGTACAGTTAGATTTTCAAGAGGCTTATTAAAGGACATGCCCTGTTGTATGTTTGTGGATATCAGTTCTAGTGTCCGCAGATCATGGGAAATGCTGAGTATGTTTTGAGCACCAGCCAAACTATTCAAGCCAATGGAATATAATTTAGCCCAGATCCAGAAAGGTAGCTCACTACCTAAATCCCTGTTTTTGGCTCCACTACAATCCACAAAACCCCTGCTCAGTTGCTGCCTAAATTCACTCAGTGCTTTAATTGTCACTGTGACAGTTCCCTAGGCAACGAAGTTGCTGTGTCCAGACACATGCACTGTCCAATGCGATCCTCAAACCAGGGGAGATAGGGGAAGGAGGACCTGTGGGGCCTGATCCAGTAGGTATACCCAGAGCATGCCTACCAGATGCCTACTGAAATACACCTGTCAGATCAGGCACCACTCAAAATTCAGCCAGAAAAGGAGGAAGTGGTGGGTCCTCTCTTAGCTCAGTTGTTAAGTATTTTTTTGAGAGGTAGGAGACGCATGTTCCAGGTTCAATGTTCCCCTTTTCCTGATTGGACAGGGGTCTCCCACCTCTCAAATTGCTCTAACCAGGAGGCTAAAAGATATAAGGGAGGCATCCACCATCATATTCCCCCTCTTCTGACATCTTGCAAGTATGGCTTAGGAGCGTAAGCCACCTGAGTCCAAGGGTGTGGGGTCCTGGCTGTGTATTGCAAGCAGAGATGGGTGCCTCCTTGTAGATAGAGCCTATCTTTGTGAGAAGGGCAGGATTTGGGATACACCCCTTGCCTTGGCAATTCCCATTGGCTAGTTTAGGGGGCTGCCCAGCGAGTGTGCTGGCTTTTGTGGATCCCATCCTTTGGTGTCTATCTCACCCCATTTGTTGTACTGGGAGCTTAGGCACCAACTAGGTTTTGTGAATTGGCTTTGTGAGTCCCACTGTGCCATGGATTTTGTTTGTTGCTGCTGTTACAAGAAGTCCCTTTGTGGATCCAGGCCTTGGTATCTCAAGATTGGGCCCATCATGATTGCAAAGTATATAGTAGCAGCTGGATTTTATATAAACTTTACCGTGGTCATAAGGAAGGCATAAATCATTGCCAGAGCTTTTGATGGATTGGCACCTTAGTGAAACACTTAAGCACCTGCATAACTTTAAGCATGGGAGCAGTCCAGTGGGATTTCTCAGGTATTTAGTTATGTATGTCCATTAGTGCTGGATCAGAACCTAAACTGAATTCCTTATAATCCCCCTTTAAAAAGTAAATATAAACTCTCCCAGTTAAGGTATTTAATTATACTGTAATTTAATTAACAACATTAATAAACAGACCCTAGGTAGTGCACATTTGCTCCCAAATGAGTTATGAAGCAGCATGAGGAGCTAGGTCTTGTAATTAATTCAAGGACACAATGCAACTTCTGTCATTGGGGATGTGATAGCAATGAAAGAATGCCCTTCCGAATTCCCTATGTTTCTAGTGTGGCTGATGGAAGGAGAGATTCAGGGGGATTAGCAAGGGAGGCATTCAGATTTGTTTTTCTTTCCACAGTGACAGGGACTAGGAGGTTTAGGTGTTTGAGACACCACTTCCGAATCCCAAGTGACAGAGGACTTTCCCCTCAAAAAATCTGTGACACATTTCTCCCCCAAAGGGGGAAGAGATTAGCCAAAGGACTCAAAACCTGCTGTGGATGACACTTGCTTATATGTTTTGCTGGAGAAGGGTCAAGAGTTTTTAATACTGGGGATCAAACCCAGTATCAGTTCCTTCAAAATATAAGGAATCTTAGTAGCTGATTTGAAAATGTAAAAATTAGCTACTGACTGTGATGCAGTTACATCACAAAAGACAGGTTTCACAGTAGCAGCCGTGTTAATCTGTATGCGCAAAAAGAAAAGGAGGACTTGTGGCACCTTAGAGATGAACCAATTCATTTGAGCATAAGCTTTCGTGAGCTACAGCTCACTTCATCGGATGAATTCAGTGGAAAATACAGCGGGGAGATTTATATACACAGAGAACATGAAACAATGGGTGTTACCATACACACTGTAACAAGCGTGATCAGGTAAGGTGAGCTATTACCAGCAGGCGAGTGGTGGGGGCGGGGACCTTTTCTAGTGATAATCAAGGTGGGCCGTTTCCAACATTTGACAAGAATGTGTGAGGAACAGTGGGGGATGGGTAGGGGGGATAAACATGGGGAAATAGTTTTATTTTGTGTAATAACACATCCACTCCCAGTCTTTATTCAAGCCTAAAATAATTGTATCCAGTTTGCAAATTAATTCCAATTCAGCAGTCTCTCATTGGAGTCTGTTTCTGAAGTTTTTTTGTTGAAGAATTGCCACTTTTAGGTCTGTAATCGAGTGACCAAAGAGATTGAAGTGTTCTCCGACTGGTTTTTGAATGTTATAATTCTTGACGTCTGATTTGTGTACAGTAATTCTTTTACGTAGAGACTGTCCAGTTTGGCCAATGTACATGGCAGAGGGGCATTGCTGGCACATGATGGCATATATCACATTGGTAGATGTGCAGGTGAACGAGCCTCTGATGGTGTGGCTGATGTGATTAGGCCCTATGATGGTGTCCCCTGAATAGATATGTGGACACAGTTGGCAATGGGCTTTATTGCAAGGATAGGTTCCTGGGTTAGTGGTTCTGTTGTGTGGTGTGTGGTTGCTGGTGAGTATTTGCTTCAGGTTGAGGGGCTGTCTGTAAGCAAGGACTGGCCTGTCTCCCAAGATCTGTGAGAGTGATGGGTCATCCTTCAGGATAGGTTGTAGATCCTTGATGATGCTTTGGAGAAGTTTTAGTTGGGGGCTGAAGGTGATGGCTAGTGGCGTTCTGTTATTTTCTTTGTTGGGCCTGTCCTGTAGTAGGTAACTTCTGTGTACTTGTGGCACCTTAGAGATTAACAAATTTATACGCTTTCGTGGGCTACAGCTCACTTCATTGGATGCATAGAATGGAACTTATATATATAAGTTGGAAGTTACCATACAAACTGTGAGAGGCTAATTAGTTAAGCTGAGCTATTATCAGCAGGAGAAAAAAGTTAAGTATCCTCACACCTTCTTGTCAATTGTCTAAATGGGCCATCTTGATTATCACTACAAAAGTTTTTTTCTCCTGTTGATAATAGTTCAACACTAATTAGCCTCTCACAGTTTGTATGGTAACTTCCAACTTATCTGTATGTGTATATATATATATATATGTCTTATCATAAAAGACTAGTTCCAACCAGCCACAGAGAGAGATAAACCCAAAGTATATTCTAAATTGTTCAGTTGCTTCTTTGTGTGCTACCACTGCACAGCAATAACAATTCTTAGAAGGAAATACAAGTGATCACAAGAATCAGTGATACCCTCAGGAAACAAGAGTACTTGGACTATGGTATCGTAAAATAGGAATAGCTACCATCTCTTAACCAAATGGCTCTTTTCTTCAAACTTGTGGCTATGATGTGGATTACTGAAAAACTGTATCAGAAGGTTTGTGTACTTAGGCAGAGACCATCTAGGGCCTACTTCATGACAGGTGACTGGAAGTGCAGTAATAGTCTTTATACTGTCTACAATATGTGGTTGAGATCCTGCAACATACCAACCAACCGTTTTCAATGAAATTCAAGGAGTTCAGTGTCTCTGGCACTCTGCAATGCACTTAGTGGACTAAATTTTCAGATGGCCTGATACCTGGCATCTAATTTTGATATGCCAATGTGATGTATGTATCTTTTATGTGCATTATTACCAGGTTTGCCCCAGGCACCTCATCATCCAGTTGACACAAGCCAAAGCTTACATGCACACACAGTTTTGCTTGTGCTAACTTAGGCCACTTTTTTATGACTTTGTCCAATTTGTAAAGTCCACATCAGTCATCAAAATGTCTGTAATTGGCAAGGATATCCCATATACTACACAGAACAGACTTTTGCCTTAGGGACATGTTAGAATTAACCTTCCTCTGCCATTCAAATGAGACACCACACAGTCCTGCTTTAATTGGGCCAGATGTTTCAAAGTAGCAATAGACGTTCTGACTAAACAGCATGATTTAGATGACAATGTAATCCTAGCTTCTGTACTGCCAAGCCAAGTCAATTAAGATGCTACATGTCCATCATACCATGCTGTAGCTTGTCAGCAGAGCATAAGAATGAGAGTAGAACTATGAAAGAAAAACTGAAAACCTTTTTGGCCAGAAGTATTCCATGCCATACTTTTACAGATATGAGGCCAGATCCTGAACTGCTACCAACTGGAGTAGATCCACTGACTTCAGCAGAACATTGCCAATTTACACCAGCTGAAGATCTGGCTCGTGAATTTCTGACCTGGCCTATGGAAAGGCTGAAAATGCAAGTCCCCAAAACTACAGTTAGTGTCTCAATTTTTCCATGATATGATGCCAGAATGCTCTGGACAAATGGTATATGCATTATTTGCAAGGTTTTATCTAATTCACTTGAAATATTGCGTGACAAGTGTCATGAATCTGGCAAAGATCACGTATAACCCTGGGGCCCCAATTCAGAAAAGCACTTACGCTCACACTTAAGTCCTTTTGACTTGAATGGGATTTAAGCATGTGCTTAAGTACTTTCTTGAAATGGGGCCATACTGACTCTTTCTTTCTTCGAACAAGTTCTCCATGTCTGTCCCCTAACTTCCACTGGCTCTGGGGTAGAAAGACAAGGAGACTGCACCATCTAGGCTTGACGGACAGCACTGCAAAAGTGAGTGTCTTCATCGAACTGAGGACACTACGGCCCCCAAACCTCCCAATCACTCGTATCAGAGGTTTGGGGGTTGCTCTTAAAGATTTCAAGCTGAATGTTAATTGATGTAAATACGTCCAGGAGTTTGACAATGGGTAGATGTTACTGTCTTTTTTGGACTGTAAGGTCTTCAGGGAAGTGATTGCCACTTAGTACCCATTTGTACAGCACTCAGTACTGCTGCAATATAAATGTTTAATATTTTATTTCTTTGTATTTGTGTCAGTACTAGTGATAGGTTTAAAATGCTAACTGGGAACTCTAACCCAGGGGGTAGAATCAACAGCTGAAGAAGGAAAACAAAGTTCCAGGTACAGGTCTCTCCATATCCCTTTCAGCTCAAAGTGCTGGGTACTAACTACCCAGGGCCTGCCTAGCTCTATCCAGTTGGGAGGAGAGTGAATACAGTCTTTTTTCTAGGGTAGCCTCTTTAACACCAGATTCCTTTCCTTTCCTTTCCTTACCTCACACAGATCAGACAGGAATCCAGGAACCCCATGACATTCCCAAGTGCCCTAATACCTTGTAACAGCATAATTTGCTGGCAATATCAGTAGAGCAGCCAGAGGCTGAATGGCTATAGAAATGGCAATATTCATTCAATCCTGGAGATGAGTTTCCAGTGCTGTATTCATTTAGAGGAACCATTTACTGCTGCTGTCTGTGTTCTGTAGCTATGTATCTGTGGAGAAAGAGAAATATGTCAGTCTGGTATCTTCCACAAGCGCTAAATTGGAAGAACAAAGTTAGAGCTCAACAATGGCTGTATTTTGGGTGGGAAGAGAAGGGGAGTTGGCTGGAAAGGTTTGTGTAAAGTGTTTCTACCTAAACACACTTTTCTGGCTTGGCCAAATAAAGACACTCTACCCATACTTGATGGGGATCACATCCTGAAAGTTATCTTTTTTTCCCCAAACCACCTCTTCTGGCCTTCAAATAATCCTCCTACCTCACTAAGATCATCATTAGAAGCAAGTTCCCCCCACAGATCAGGGCACACAAGTCCAAAATGGCTCCTGTCCCTGCCAAAACAGATGCAAAACCTCCAGACATATCTCCACTGCTATGATGATCAACACCTCACTCAAGATCCATGGGTCTTTCACATGCTTATCATAACATGTGGTGATACCTCATCCCATGCATCAAATGCCCCAACAGCTATGTGGGTGAAACCAGACAATCACTACTCTCTCAAAAGTATTCTCACAGAAAAATAAGACAAAAACACTATCACCCATGGACCAATACTTTTCACAAAGTGATTGCTCCACATCTGACCCCTCAGTCTTCATCCTCAAAGGAAACCTGCACAACAACTTCAAAAGACAAGCTTGGGAACTCAGATTCATAACTTTGCTAGACACTGAGAACCATGGACTAAACGGAGTCACTGATTTGTAATACACTATTGCCTGATGACCCCTTAATAACCCTGTGGTGGTGGTCGTGCACCCCTGTAGTGCCCTCTTGCATTGGTGAAGGATGTTGCCACTATCTTCCATTTCACTTTCTCCTGCTGTCTACCTGCCGTCTACCTGCCTTTGACTCCTGTGTCTCAGCCCTCCAGTCAAGTCACAAAGTTCAAACCCCCTCTAGGGTATCACTGACAAGTCCAAATGAATCTGGATAATTATCCTGTCCCCCTGGGTTACCAAAGTCCTCTCCTTGTACTTGCACAAATCAGAACTCTGGGCTTCCCTTACAAGAGCCTGTGATGCCCTCATTATCTCTGTTACCCTAACCCTGGGGTTCTCTCAGCCAGTGAGACCTGTCATCTCTGCAGTCTCCTCCTTAACTGAGCTCCTTCTGTCCGACAATTGGGGTTTAGCTCTGCCCCATTTGGCCAAGGTCAGCCAGCTACTCACCTCCCCAGGTACAGGAAACTACTATCTGGGGGCATTCAGTAGCCTTGCAGATTATTTTTTTGGGGGGGGGTTAAGCCTCATTATAAGCTCACTTCATTTTAAGTGGCCTCCTGCAGCATGTGTGAACCCCTTATGCCTAACAATATGTCCCAACTCGTGTTTCGCTCAAACATTGTGGTTACCTTTTCCAGACCTCCTCTTTAGGTGCGGGAAGCTTGAAAGCTTGTCCCTTCAATCAACAGCAGGTGGTCCAATAAAAGATATTACCCCACCTACCTTGTCTCTCCCACTATCCCAGACAGTAGCTACTTTGTAATAGTAGTTTTGCTTCTTTCTGTGTTAACATATCACACCTTTGCAAAATAGGCACTAAACCATCTAGGGAATTTGAGAAACTTCTTAGATACTTGGTCATACTACAACCATATGTCAGGGCTAAATGCAACTCCTCATTCAGCACAATTTATATTTTGTTGTACCAGGTAAATGGTGGAAACTATTAAAGAGGCTTACTGTGGGTAATTTTATCATCGTTACTCCAGCAGCTTCCACAGTCAGAATTTGCATCACAGTGATAGGTTGGAAGAGGCAAATTTTATTCATGCGGCGTTGCAGACACCTTTTGTTTTCATCCAGACAGAAGCAACAATTATAATGTTAGCTGACCACACGTGTGTGTGTGTGTGTGCTTGGCAATTATTCATGCCCTTACTCCAGGCACACACTTGTTCCTCTCATGGAGTTTAGGGCCAGAAGTGACCATCCGAGTATCTAGTCTGACTTCCTGCATGTCACAGGGCTCCAAGACCACCCAGCACCCCTACACTACACCACTGAAATACTACAGCCTGTGGAATTCTAGACTATGTGCCACAGACAGAGAATGGGGTGGGGGCTAACTGAGGTGTACCTCTACAATGGTATTAGAAGCATTGTCCACCAGCACCATTGCACCACACCCCAAGAAGCACTGCTGACTAAGAAAATGGAGATTGGCCATGGTATCCATTGTTGGCGAGAGAATTTCATGACTGAGGGAAACTGTGCAGTAATTCCTCGGCACAGCTAGTCTGTCACTTGAAAAAGAACAGCAGCAGATGGGGATTTTGTGGAAGAGCCACAAACTATACTCTATTACAAATGCTTAAGAACATCCCACCCTGTAGCCCAGAGCAATAATGTCACTAATTACCTTAGTATGGCACTGCACATCAGAATCCATTAACTACTGGAAGGATGAAAGAAATAAACCGCTTTTAAGGCCAAATCCTCAGAGCAAATCACATTGCCTGTTGAAAGTAAAGGGAATTGCAGGTACTGAGCATCTCGGAGTATTTAGCCTTTAACATAGAGTATATTGTTTCATTCAAAGGGACATTGAGCTATACAAAAGCTATTAAAGACTGAGCCTGCTCCTCCATTTCCATTTTTCACTGGCAGGGGCAGGGCATGGAGTAAGGGAGCACAAATTTCAGCAAGTTCTAGCTCCCACCCCCATGATGAAATGCCAGCATTTTCTTTATACTCATTTTTGCCTTCACTTTGTCCTGGGGTAAATGACTGCACAATATATATGGCAAGAGAGAATCAGATTCTGTCTTGTTCGCAGTTGGTGTCTTAATGTGACTTCCTCATCCTAACATAGGAGATTTTCCTTCACTGATAAAACCCTTTGTAAAGCTTATTCATTGCACCGCATTGAATAAGAGCAAATGATTATATGGCACAAAATACTGTTGTAAACTATTACTTTGATCCTGCAAGTTACTAATGGTTCTCAGGTGCAGAAGAATGTGACGACCCTCCAAACTTCTCCACAGCCATGCAACACTTGCATGGTTGGACCTTTGTGGTCTGTTTCAGAGATGCTGATCATTCAAAATTCCCATTGACACATAATCCACCATCTCTGAAAATTGTGTCCTTAGTCCTTAAACTACTCTGGTGCTTTTTTAACACACCTGTCTCCCTTTCAAAAGAAGAACAGGAAAATAACATTTCCAGGCCTGTATTTTGTACAGAATGTTGCTTGGTGCAATCACTCTGATTTTAATGGGACTGCACATGGTTTAAGTCTGTGTAGGATCTGGCGCTATATAAGTGCCTGTTGTCTCATGACATTAGTACTGTGAAAATTACATCTCAAAAATAATGCTACGGTTGCTAAGATACTTTCACTTCGAACTCCTGTTTTCAGTGACTTGTAATTATATTGCTCTCAAAGTTACTGTTTGGGATTAATTTTCATTTGCTTGGTCTCAACAGATTTACTTTGGAAAGTTTGATAACTCAGAACCAGCTGAATGGATTTTTATGGCACATGAATGTGGGAGTAAAATGTATTTTTCAGCTGTTTAGAAATGTTGGCACTTTTTGTGCTCAGATAATTCAAAGTGCTTTCTTTTTAAAGCACGAAGCTCGGCATGGGGCATGAGAAATCCATACTTTGCCTTATTGGAAGAAGCTGGCTTCCTTTTTTTAAGTTACAGAAACTCAAAGCCTTTTGGGTGAACCTGCAAGTACATTCATTCCATAAGCTTCAGAAAGATGTACCAAAAGTGGAGAAGTTGAGAGCTTCCATCTATGTGCTTTGAGGAGTGAAGTCCTATTATTTTTGCATCTGTGGCCACGACTTTCAAAAGGGACTCAAGTTGGGTGCACAGCTGGAGACACCTAGGAGAGGCCTGTTGGGGGGGGAGGGGAGGGTTGTTTTTTGTTTTTTTTTTTAAACAGTCAATGTCCATTTTTGTGCACCAAGTTGAGCATCAAAAAAACAGAGGCACTGCTCTCTTTGAAAGGCTTCATCTAACTCTCTGTCCTGTATCAGAATATTGATCTTCTTAGGGTGAGTGCTGCTTAACACCCACATCTTGTAATCATGATCGTGACCATCTTGGTGGAACCAGAACCTTTTTGCTCAGATGTGCTTTGGGGGAGTGCTTCCCCTTCTCAAACCCCAGACAGGGCCCAGACTCTCTCCATAATTCTCACTTTCAGGCTCTGGATTTTTGAGCCTATAGTCCCCTTTCCATACTCTATGGATAATATTCTGTCCCCACTGAAATCAATGATGAAACTCATTGAGTTAAGGGAGGGCTGGAATTTCACCATAGGAGTCATAGAATTTCTAGGAAGGAAGAGACAGCACAATGGGCCTTTCCTCCAACTCCAGTTCAACCAAACCTGGAGGGGGATAAGAGAAGACTGCATGGTTCACTCTGAATGGAAGTCATCTTTGGGTGAGGGAGTCTTGTTGAAGTATCTTGTTGAAGGCAATGATCATCCTCTCTACCTGGTTGCTGCTGTTCAGTTCAAGCTTAATGTTGCTTTCTCTTGAGTTCTGTCCCATCATGCCCTAAGATCCATCCTTTCCTTGCTGCCCTTGAGCTCATAGACAATATCTCAAAAAGTTTTGCTCATCAAAGGTTATGGAACTGATGATGATTCCTGGTTATAGTGAAATGGGACCCTGACAAACATTCTTTATTATTCACTTTTATTCATTTATTATTTGTATTGCAGTAGTTTCCAAAGAACTCTGTCAGTATCAGGGCCCCATTGTGCGAGGTGCTATACAAAGATATAGGAAGACAAGCTCCTTTCTCCAGAGGTACTGAAAGCCAGGAAGCCATATAGATGGCTGACAAATGTTAAAAAGCTAATACATCAGACAGGGATATTTCTAATGTCTAGAAAAACACTATGGCACTTTGGAAAGCCTTAGCATCTCTCTCTCTTTTTTTTTCCCCCCACCGATGAAAAATTCCTGCAGTTTTAACCATTCACAGACATTAATAAACCATCACCTTGCAATGGGAAGCTACCAGTTGCTTTCTGTAACCAATAGTCAAAGATTATAGAAGTAGCTTTTAAGAGAGGGCATTCTGTCATTCCAAGTGTGGTGTGTGTGTGTGTGTGGTGTGTGTGTGTGTAAAATAAATATATAATGCAAACTACAATTTAGATTAGGAGATTAAGTGCATGTGTCAAGAAATACTTCAAGTCTACAGATGTGCTGAGAGAAGCACAAAATTCCCATTTCATTCAATTACCTAGGAATAAAAAGCCTGTTTTTACTTTTAACCCCTTCTGGCACATAACTGTTATGATGCTGAGCATATTCTATCCTTGGAATAGGAAGCACAGCTAGTTACAGTAAAACTTGGAAATCCTTGCAAACCTAGTACAGAACATAGCTGAATAAACTTTCTATACCAATATTCCAAATCAACTCTCTAAAACAGTAGAGTTTTTTACTACTTGGGGGTGGGGTGGGGGAGACATTAATTTATATTCTGATCCAAGATTTATGAATGCAGTAACTAGCCTTTCTAGCTACAGAAATAAAACTAACATTGGGAATAACTCTTCTTTTAACAAGGGCCATGTCTTAAAAATCTAAGCTGTGTGATTAAATTATGTTTTAAACATATTGCTTGCCAATGTATACCTTCAGTCAGAAAAAAAAAGGCTTAATCATATTTTTTAATATCTTCCCCTAATTTACTTACACATGCTTCTCCCAAGCAACCTACAGTTTGAATATTCTGGTCACTAGAGAGGAAATCTGATCTTCAACCAACTCATTACAACATGGCAAGACTAGAGATACTGACAGAATCCTAAATACATTTTACATTACTTGTTCTAGAATATGCTTCAGGATTCATTGTAGATATTGCTTACTAAGTACTTATATTAGTATGCAGTGCCTCTCTTTCATATTCAACGGCTTAATTAACTTGTGCATCTAAGAGTTGGACTGACCCATTTACCTTCTACTGTTTCATACATTTTGCTAAAATACTGGTTACTTGATGAGCCAGAGAAAAATGAGAACAAGGAATCCATGTAGTCATTTACCCAACACTCAAACCAAGTTGTAGTATTTGTTGCCTGTGGTATACAAGATGACTTGGCAGTCCCTTCTGACCTTGTACTCTGACTCTTCTACATCTTTAGGCAGTTTTTAACCTGTTTAGTAGGTAAAAAAACTACT
Organism: Lepidochelys kempii; assembly: GCF_965140285.1. Lineage (NCBI taxonomy): Eukaryota > Metazoa > Chordata > Testudines > Cheloniidae > Lepidochelys > Lepidochelys kempii. The sequence goes on along the minus strand of NC_136388.1, from coordinate 95,146,166 downwards.
ATATGAGAGCAAGAGAATACATGATGGTGTTCTGGAGTATATCAATTTTTACAGCATAAGTTTGGGAGGGCTCTATTAGATAGAATCATAGAAGATTAGGGTTGGAAGGGTCCTCAGGAGGTCATCTAGTCCAACCCCCTGCTCAAAGCAGGACCAACACCAACTAAATCATCCCAGCCAGGGCTTTGTCAAGCCAGGCCTTAAAAACCTCTAAGGATGGAGATTCCACCACCTCCCACATGGTGAGATTTTCTTTTGTATACATCAGATGCAAACTATTTTTTAAAATGATTCCCAATCTTGGGAAAATGTAATCAGGGAAAACTTGTTGTGAACTCAGTGGGCATTCTTCTGAAACAGGATTGGACCCAAAAATGTGATCACAGGTATATTAAAAGAGGAGAAGGAAGCACTCAGCACCTGAAAGGAACAGACCTTAAATGAAGTTAGGAGTCAATTCACAACACCTGACTAATTCTGAGAGATGCTGAAAACCCTCAGCAAACAGAAAAGTCAGGAGCACCACAGGTATATTAGCCCTGAGAACAAGCTGAAAGATTCATTTATGTGCACCCACAAGTATGTTTATCTTCTGTACAGCAGCATAATACTAATATGGTCAATGACTTCGGCCCCAGTTCATCGTGCAAGCCAAAACTGTGGCAGGACTTTGCATCTTTTTATGTTCCAAATCTCTCAAGTTTGCATTATTCAAGAATGTTTTAAGTGACAAGAAATTCTTTCTAATCTCCATACATGTCTTTTATTATTTAAAAAAAATCTGTGGATCATTAGCATATGTAAATATTGACTTCATTGGTACAATGGCTACTTAGACCAGCAGAGAACCCAGCCATATGTGTCTTTGAATTGTATCTGCAGGCAGAAGTACAAGACAGTTGCTTATGTTAGATGTATCATACATGGCAAGAGGTAGAAGCCCATAAGCAAAAGCATCAACACTAACTAAACTAAATGATCAAGGTATCACTTACACTGGGATCTGTAGCATGACTCTTAGAAATGGAAGCAATCCTAGAAAGATACCTGAATCTTTAATAATCCATTCCATCTATATTGCTGTCTTTCTTGTGAAGATGGAACCTCTGGTACTAACAGACTCAGGCGTTCGGCTACTCTCTTGATGCTCTCATTTCTACTGCTTTCTAGGGGTTATGCTTTTAGGATGGAAGTCATAGAGGAGGGTCAGTGGGTGTCAGTAGGATAACTGAAGAAATGAGTATTAATGGAATAGCAAAGATATAAAACATGAATGAATGGAAAATGGGGAAGACTGTGTCTGTGGATCCTACCAGTCTAAGGGTATCTTCTACATTGAACGACACCCATGATGGGCTCATGTCGGCTGACCTGGACTCAGGCTAAGGGGATGTTTTCACTGCCGGGTAGCTCTGAACCGTAAGACTTTGCTCCAGCCCATGTTTTTAATTGCAGTGCAGACGTACCCTTCGGGTCCAATCAAGTGCCCAGTGAAGTTTGTATAAGGACTCCCATTGTCTTCAGTGGGTGCTCGATTGGTCCTGCTTAAATTTCAAGAACACAAGATGTTTTGGAATCTTTTCTTAGGGACATGGCAGTTGCCATCCTGGGTGAGACCAGTATTTTGGTCTGAAGATGGTTAATACCAGATGCTTCAGAGGAAGGTGCATACAAGCAACCCTGCAGTAGACCATAATGGGACAACCTGCTCCCATGGATTTCCTTTCTACACTTGACTAGCTAGAGGTTGGCTTATGGCCTGAAACATTGGGGCTTGATTATTTCTTAAATAAAATGGAGGAATTTCAGCTGGGAGAGCAGGAAAGATGTGCAGAGAAATCCTTGCCAAACAAGACCCAAACAGGCAACCATATTGAATAGATTAGGCCATCATTACTGTCACAGAGTTAAATAGCTTCATCATAACATTACTGCTGCCTTTCCTATGTGTTTCCAGCATGATCCACAGACATTGAATTGGGACATAAGATCTGAAGTTACCGCATGACTTCACTGTGAACAATTGCCTACCTAGACAAATCTGACTGTGAAAGAAGATGGATGATGCCTGGTAAAATTGGAAATTGTAATTCACAGAATAACTCAGTCAGAATGATTGACTAAAAAGCAGAAAACCCTAAAGTGAGGCAAAGAAACATAAAAGATGAACAACAAAGATGTTTAGAGTAGAAACCATGGAAAGTCTGGCTGTTAATCTGATGATTCATCACCAAGCTTTAATGCTGTGAATGGTTTATCAATGCACACTGTACTTAGTGCAGATGGAAGCTAATATGGAGGCGGGGAAAAAATCCACAGAGAATAAATCTCAAAAGTGAGATGTGTTTTTGAAGAAATCTGAAGCATTGTAACAATACTAATAAGTCCTCCAAGTGAAGCATGCAGTGTAACTAGGTCAAAAATAAAACTTGTCCCAGCGCCAAGCGTGAGGTGTACAAAGGAATTGCTATTGAATGTATTCCATTCCTCGAGGGGATATTGATTTCAAATACTTCTGCAGATCGCATTGTTTGTTGTTCCTGATCCACGCATAATAAATGGAATTATCTTCTACAACTAGTGATTATCTAATTAGCATTTTGCAATTTTGTTCGCACTGCGGTTGTGCTAAAATGGTGAAGCACTGCTCAATGATTTACATAGAAATTGCATCAATATGTTTACCTATCTCCTGTTTAAACCACATGAAGTTCAGGATTGAATGTTGTAAAGAAAATGACTAGAACATTTTATTTTAGAAACTATATTTAGCTTGCTATCTTAAAGGTGGCTCTTCATATGTCATAATTCTTATAATAAAAGTTAAAAATGACTATGTAAGATTCAATATCCATTACAAGAGAATTGCATTTTTCCCTTTTCATATGATTTATGTATAGATGTTATTTGCATGTACATAAGGTGCATTCAGAATGGATTTGCAATATGATGATACAACTCCAGAGTGCTGTGAGGTATAAAAGTTGAGTGTTTCCAATCAACCATAAAATGTGCTAATTTGGTGGCATCTTAAAAGGAAAAACAGTACTGTTTATTTCCCGCTCTCTCTCTCTCTCTCTCTCTCTCTCTCTCTCTCTCTCTCTCTCTCTCTCTCTAATGTGCAGACACACACAAGTATACAGCTCAACAAGTCAAATACTGACAGCATCAGCATTCTAGGAAATCTTTATTTTCATGGTTAGTTCTGCAGAATGCAGAGAGATCTAGGGTGGTATTTTCAAGGGATCGCAGCACTGGTATAGCTCTGCTCCCACTGAAGTTCATGGGAGCTTTACTGTTAAATACAGTGGCAGCAGAGCTTGGCCAATTCTCAGCACACTTGAAAATTCCCACCTTACGTGCTGGAAAAATGATAATGCCCAGCTTCAGAAAAATACTTAAACGTATGTTTAAACTCCATTGAAGTCAACTGGACTTAAGTATGTGCCTATTCCTTTTGTCGTCCACCTATGTGTAGTAAAGGAGATGTAGGGGAGGAGCTGCCCTGCCCTTTGAAGGAATTTTATTTTTTTAATTGCAAATACTTACTACCTGTTAATCTACTCATCCTATTTAGGGGACTGTAGGAATGCTTGATTTTACTTGGGAGGGGTTTTGATTTTATCCTTCTCAAGGCCTAGTTCCTGCACCCGATCCAACTATTTTCTACTAGATGTATCAGGCAGTAAGGGGTGAGTAACAGCAGTCTCTCATGCAGTGGGGTTTTGTTTTCCTTCATATTTTCAAGACTCCGTTAATACCATGGGACAACTAGAAGAAATGGTGTCATGATATAGAAAGAGGGATTGGACAGACATAATCAAATGTCCAACCCAGTCAGAATATTTGATCTTTGGTGTTTTTAATACAAAACCACATTTAATACAGAGCTTAGAAGGGAGACAAAAAAGAATCTATCGTTTACCTTCTTGCTTAGAATTTGTAGTTCATCTCGTGTGATGCATAATTAGAGGTACATGAGGGCCAAATTCATCCTCTGTGTAATTCCATTCATGTCAATGAAATTGCACCAGAAAGGAATCTGACAAATCAAACATAGGGCTGGAGTCTCTGGTCTGGCAGAATCTTTTCCCTAAGGCTAGCCCAAGGAGGATCGATCCAGCAGACTGACAACATGGGGCCTCTCAAGGCACTCTTCCACTGTGCTTCAGACAGAAGGATCATGTTAAATGACAGTAAGACACTAATTACATTTTCTCATAGTGCAATGCCTCTGACTCCTTTCTTCCATAATGTCCCTAAATGTTAACCTGCTGAGCCATTAAAGTAGGGAGACCTAAATAAAAAAAGCCCCTGATCCTGCAAATGACTGCATGGGCTGACCCCTGCACTTGCCTAGAACCCCGTTAAAGTAATTGAAGGTGGGGCCGTGTGCAGTGCAGTCCAGGGTATGGTCCTAGAATTCTAAAACCTGCTCCTTTTGCTGGAGGACTCAGGGAATATTATCTGTCTATTTAAATGCAAGTTCGTTGGGACAAGGAATTTTTTCCTGTCATATAGCCCTTCCACAATTGGTATGCGATGAGTTTTTATCTGATACTGTATTGTATTCCACTAGCCATAACTGCTGAAGGACTACAACCAGAGCTGAAAACTGAATATTAGCTGACCGATTTCTGGCTTGCAATGAGCTGAAGGCTTGCTTAGATATTAAATCTTTGTTACATGAAGCCAGACTAGCTGAAATCTGAATTCTTGCTGCTTGGTATCATTTAAAAATAGGATTAGTAGAGCTAGATTTGAATGGTTGCTCTGAAGAGCAGATGGCCTCAGTGTTAAATGTATTAATTTCCTGTTGTCATACCAGCCAAGGTATAATTGAATTTCAAATAAAAGTAGAGACATCATTAGGAAAGCTTCCTGAAAGACTCTTTATGTAGGCAATGTAAAATTAATGCATTTTGTGACAGAAACATGAAAAAAAGGATCATGTGTTGTATATTTAGAAGTTCCTTGGCCATGGGTACAGGGCATGTTCATTTAAAAATTAACTCACTTTACTTGCACTAGATTGTAAATGTCAGGTGTCTAACAACTGCAAATTTGTTACAATGAGCTGAAAGTCAGACCATAAATTGGTCAGTATCTCATTGGGAGAGGGGGAAAGACAGATTTATGCCTCTTTCTTCTGTTATAGAAATCTAGCAAATTTTGTGCAGTCTTCCAAGGGGAGCTGTTTGGTTAATTCCTCTCATATAAAACTAGAAGAGCCTGCAAAGGAGTAGAGGAATTTTGGGCCTGAAATAAATTGTATTGCCGGATTTTTTTTTAAAAGCTGTCTGGAGCAGTGTCTGTCACTTCGCGTATGTCTATACAGCACCTAGCGCAAGGGGGCCTTGATTTGGGGAGGCCACTACCGCAATATAAACGATACATAATAAGTTAACGTAAACTTCCAAGCTCTTGTCGTAAGAGGTTATGACTCAAGGTTCAAGGATAGCTTCCTTAGAGGACAACTTTGAGTTCTCATATCTGCCCAAAGCTACGACTTGCCCTTTCATGTAGGAAAGAGTGAGAGATAATGAAGGAAGAATAGGATGCCAGTCAAGTGTAACATCATAGAATCCATGATGACAAACTGTTGTCTGCTTCCTAGGGTTCTCTTTTCCCTCTGTCTGGGTAGGAGGAAGGGAGACTAGCCTATTGCTCAATATCTTGTAAGCACAGGGTGTGTGGAACTCCCATTAAATTGGATGGGCTTTGGATCAGGCTCATCGGCAACGAAGGGGATGTCACTTGAAAAGTCTGGGTGACAACCCTTTGAATTGTGTGTTTTGGTTTTTTAATGGCTTGAAGCAAAAAAAAATTGTCACGGGAGGGGGAAAAATCCTCTACTTGTGGAAATTATTGGTCTAGTTCCTTCCATTTGTACAGTTAATTAGTGCCCCAGGTGTCCTACTGTGTTGCAGACACCAGTCATTGAGTACACCATGTTTTAAATTAGCTGAATTTTTGCCAGAAAAATTGGCAGGAGTTCCAGAAACCTGAATTGCTGTTCCCAGTTGCAAAGATTGCTAATTATTGCCTCAGGCCTCAAATGCCAGTGTAATCAATAATAGCTAAGAAGGAAAATATCTTGAAAGAAGAAAATCCAGCTGTTCTATTGCCACGCAGCTATATTATTGCTCTGATGTAAGAAGAGCCCAACTCCTATACGTGGATGTTGCATAAACACAGTGCTAGAGATTCTGGGCTGCGTTTCCCCCCTCCATTTATACTGCTGGAGCAGAGCAAAACCCAGCAGAAATTGAGCGGAGAACATGGATGTGGGAGAGCATACGTTCCATAGCATGTCTTTTTCCTCTATCCCCTACTCTGAGCTAGAAAAGCCTCCCATGGTCATGCCATTTCATGGGCTCTCCATGGGCTGAGGGGAGCCACGTTGGAGCGAGAAGAGGCGGAGGCAGACAGCACGTTCCATGATTTTTAAAGTGCTGGTGATATACTAAGGGGTTGTAGAAGACCAATACAAAGACCGTCCATGCCTAACAATCTAAAAGACACCCTCCTCCTCCCACCCCCCCCCCCCCCACACAGTTAAGAGAAAATGCACCGGGAGACCCAGTGGAAAATGTGTGGCTTTTTTAAAATCACCATTTATTCTTTTATGTTGGGGTGCACAAGGTATGGATTAGTGTGAGAGCCTCACAGAGGGCATAAATACACAGCAGGGATTTGGATGAAGTTAGGCTGGGGGCTGGGATAAGGACTGGGATAAGGAGGACATTGCATGCAGAGAGGATATCAGGGAAGAAGCCACAAAAGCAGTGGTGAGGGTCAGAAATATGAAAGAGGCTGAAAGAAATAGTTAAAGAAAATAAGGGCTTATGTGTAGGCTGAATGAGTTGAGTGGGGCTATGAGGATCTCTACAGTACTGCCTTCTAACATAGCAGGTCTGTGTAGATGGCCTTAGATAGCACAAAGTCCTCCTGGTGTTTGCCATCCCCTATTGGGGGTCAGGGTGCTGTTGTGTATAGGGGGGAAGAGCAAGTAAAACAGAGAACCATGCCAAGCAGAGGGAGCCGGGGCTGGCTCACTGTGCAACTGGCCCATTGATTTGTGGGCAGGCAGTCTAGTTTCTCCAAGGAGAATTAGGGTCTCTGGGATTTACAGATCACATGGAAAAACAAGTCACAATGTGGCAACATATTTGATGGTGGTAAGAACAACCGCTTCTCAGTGGTGGGATGTTGATAAATCTGTGGGAGTGACGGGTGCAAGCCAGATTGCATGCACTTAGCGACTGAAAGCATCTGGGACAATCTGTCAGTTACCCGTCGGCGTGAAGCCATTCCATTAGCCAACTCCAGTGTCAGATTCAAGCATGAGGAAAGTCACATGATAGGAGTGATAGTTATGGCACTTCTTTTCTTTCTGAGAGAGAGAGCTCTGAGGGTTCTGGGCTGCAAATTCTTACTCACGTGAGTAGTTCCGCAGCTGCGAGGAACGTCTTTTCAGGACCGGGTCCCTGAACCCGTGGCAGCTTTGCCGCCTCCCTAGGAGAAGCCTGAACCACTGAAGTGCATCAGCTCAGCTGTTTGACCTCCTGTCTTGGCTTTTTTTAATATGACCATTGGCTTTCTTGAAGCTGCACCTACCCTAGATATCCCGTATCAGGAGTTAATCTGATGTTCAGTCATAGTCTCTTTAAATGCTTTGGGCTTAACTGTGACTCAGGATGTACATCCAGGCAGGGGAATAAGGAGGCATAAGCAGCGCTCTTAACTCCCCCATGTAGGCTACCCACCTCCCAGAGCCTTCGTGTGAGGGGAGAGCAGTTGCCACCAGGTAGCAGCAGCTGCTGCTCCTCCTTCCACACAGCTGGGTAGACAAGGCAGAGTAGGCAGACCTTGGAGAACCTTCCCCTCCCTCCTACCCCCACAGCTGGGACCGTGCAGAGGTAAGTGAAAGGAATAGTGCAAATAAATTGCAATAAAGTAAGGAGGAATTAGGGACCATGTTGTGACTAAGACATAATCTGGTTCATGTCCTATTCCTGGGACATGGCAATTCCATGCTACCTTTTTTTAATGGGGTGGATTGCAAGGCTACAATCTGGTCTTCGTGCTTCATAATTGTTTTGTATTCCAAATGGTAAGCATTAAAATATACAGTAACTGCTTTTGTTAGCCTCCTCACAGAACAAAATGTGTGCTAGGTTCTTTACAGACAAATCAGAAGGGAAGGGCCCTGCCCCAGAGGTCTTACGAAATAAGTCATACAATTCTCTTGGGACTCGCTGACTGAATTCTCTGTGGGTTACCCGTGTAATGACCTTTTATATCCAATTATTGCAATTTAGTAGCAAGGATTTTTAACTGTGCTTAGCAAGTCACTTGTAAAATTGCACTAATTTGTATATTTTTTTTTGCAAAATGTTCTTGGGAAGAGTCAAATGGCATGGTATGACTCTGGTGTGGTAACAGCAACAAGATACACGGATGACAGTGTGAGTAAGACATGCAGAATGGGGTAGAGCAATGTAATTTAAGAGAACAGTCAGAATCTCAGCATTCATAGTTGTTTGGCTCACTTCTGTGTGGTAGAAATAAACCCTCATTCTTCATCACATAGGTAAAAGGGATTGCAGTGTTTTTCCTCAGAGTGATGTACCTGTCTCAAATGTCAGTGCCTGTACTATAAATTTTCATGCTTGACACATGCAATATGCTGTACGATATACATCAAATGAATGCTCCTCTTTTCTTTTAATGGTGCTTGTTTTTTCTCCCCCCATCCTATAATGGAGGGCATGAAAAATACATAAATGTGATCCTTTATCAGAGAGTAGAACATCTACACTCATTGTTCATTCTTTTTCACATTTTGTCACACAAACATTCGTGAGTATCTAAAACTAAAGAACTACTGTAGAAATGTTTGCCTTTTCTGTTTTCTGATTGAAGCAGGATTGCTGCATCTTTGCAGATCGTTTTTAAACATTCTTCTCTTTCCCATCCTGTCTGAAGCTTTGAAACAAGAGTTAAAAATGAGGAAGCGTCTAGGAAGACAGGACCCAGTGGAGTCAATGGGAGCCCTTCCAATGATATGAAGGGGCTGTGGGTCAAGCTCTTAATTTTTCCGTAACGCTTACCACAAGTTTTTTAAAAAGGAAGATTTTTTTTCCAAAATAACTTTCAGGCTTTCTATTAAGCAAAGGGAACACTGCAAAATTGTGCATTGTGCTCACAAGAGACAAAATATGATGAATATATAGATGAAATATCTAGGCACAGGAATCACATCCTAAAATCAAAGCAATATGAGGATAATCAGCACTTCTGCATGAGCAGAATGAATAATTCCATGTGTTTGTGGAACATTAATTACAAACAGGGTTTTTTTCCCATGACAGTCCTCATCAAGGGCTGACCAAAATTCATAGATCAGATGTAGGGGGTCCAGCTTCTCAAGTAATCTTTATCCAACCCATTTGATCTTGTTTGTCCTCACCTCCTCTCCCCTGACTTACTTTTAATCCTCTTGACAATTCTTCCTATCCCCTCTGATCCTCCACAAGCCTTCATGTTTCCTGTCAACTGATGGGGTTCTGTTTCTGTCTTACTTAAAGAGACTGAAGTGAAAATGCCCTTATTTCAATGCTTTCACCGTTGAACAGCTGAGAGGAAGAACTTTTGGATCTAAGGCCTTTTGCTCCATTCCACTGAGATCCCAAAACAGGCAAAAATTCTTCCCTCTTGGCTTTCTCATCCATAACTGATTGATTAAAATTGCACAGGTGTTTCATGAAATCGCTACCAATTGGGCAAATTGGCATGTTGACCACTGTCCTCTCCATCTAAGTTTTCAGACCCAATTCCTTTGTGGAAGTAAAATATTTTGCTGCTCCACTGTGAAAGCATTAATTTCAATAAAGCAACCATCCATGTTTTAGGATTGCTCTAACAGACACATGATGGGTATACCGTTTTTTTGAAAGCTATCAAATAATGAAGGGGAAAATATCTAGTTTATAATTAATTGGTGCTGTTTTAACCTTGATATCAATATCAATGTCCCTTTTATATGATGCCTTTCATCCTAATGGTACCAAATCACTTTTTATATAAATAATATGAAATAATCAAGGAACCACTGGGCCACACCTAGTACAGAAAGGCAGCAAATATATGGAACAACCAACACAGAATTAATGGGATGAATGTATAACATTCATGCTGAACCATGAACTCCCTCCAAGCTAAGAATGGGTTTGATAAATGCCTTGAAGCTGTGGGGAGGATGTTTGCATAATGGAAACCTCCATAGATCCTTTGGCCTGCTTTTTTCCTTTCCATTCAAGAAACCCACGCCCATAATCATCTTAACTTCTTGGTAAGGGGGTGGTGGTCATTCCCTTTCCTAGTCTTACTTCCTGTGACTGGTCTTCATGGGCTGCTTGTGGAATTTGTGGAGTAGCCAGCAGTCACTGCAGTCGTGTTGGCATCTCTTTTGGTTAGTCCTTTCTTCCACAGCTCAGACTCCTCTGGGCATAATCCAGTGCATATAGTTTTGGGGGCTGCCACCCAGTTATGATCACTTTACATAGAAACATGTGCCCAACACTGGAATTCCTTTAGAGTTCAGTCTTTTATCTTGCACTGCATGCAACTCTAGTCAATCCTTCTTGCTATCCTTTTGGAATATGTGTAATACTGCTTGACCAACCCCGGCCTCCCTGGAACACATCCAGTAGCAGAGGCAGGGCCAAAGGGATTTGTTTTCTCATAGCAACTGGCAAATGAACAGAACTCCGCATCTGCTGAACAACAATAACAATTTTCTTCTTCTTCACGCTCTTTGCACTTAGGACAATAAGAAAAGAAAGAAATCGTGAACAAGGCACATATGAAGAAATTGAGTTAAATGTTGGCAGTGTGGGGCAGCTGTCAATGAACTTTATAATCTCCTCCCGTCATAAAAGCAAGAATATCAGCATTAAACAACTCCCCAGTTTTCAAGAAGCTGGGTCCCAGAGAGGGCGGGTGTGTTCAGAATTCTGAGTCCAAAATTTACCCAACCCCACTAGTGATTGAGAAAGAATTGGACTCAATCAAAAGGTTTTTTTCCTGCTATGACTTCTTAAAAGAACAAGGGACAACGGGGAAGGGGGGGGAGGGGGCTTACATTTTTTCTTACTTTTAAAGTCAATCCACACTAATTAACAGGGATTAATTGTTTCAGTGGGTGGGTTATCCTTGCAAAGTGTCATTTCAGGGTGAACAGACTGTGAATAAGAGTCATTAAAAAAAGAAAGATTAATCAACTGATACAGGAAGGGACTTGATTACACAAAGTACAGAAACAAAGACACAGCAGAAGAAACCCTCCTGGTGAATTTTCAGTGTTAAAATGTATTAAGTCTATAGTGTTTGTGACCCCATGGGCAGTTTTATTTCCTAATCCACTTTTCTTTTAAATGTGCCCCTTCTGCCTTGTTTCAAGAGGTTCTCCGGCTATATGAATATAATTGAAGGTGAGAGCAGAAAGGTTTGGGGAGGGCATTTCTGAAAAGAAAAGATTTGCTGTTCCTCGTGCTTGGTTAACTCTTAAGAAATGGACTAATTTCATTACACAAGGGTCAACCAGCCCCACCTCCTTCTCCAGTCTTCATCCCTAATATGAAATATCTTGCTGTCTGTTCTTGACTCTTCCCGCTTCTTCCAGGTGTGGGGAGGGGAATCCTAGGGAAGGTGGGCTGCATAAGGGGATAAGCCCCCCAGGATGGGGAGGAGCCGGCATTGCAGCTCTGTGCACAGAGATGTAGCTGTTGGTTAAGACACAACAAGTGAGGTGCATGAGCGTTCCAGCCTGCTAAGGGCGGGAGGAAGGGCGGTTCCAGAGCTTGAGTATGGGAATGTATCTAGAGAAACTGGAAGACTCTGATTTGCTTTGGGAAAGGATGAGGAGGCAGCAAAAGGACATGGACCATTGGGTGAAAGAGGAAAAGGGTTTGAGAAAACCAGATTGGCCCTGCAAAATGCTCCTTGGCACAGTTCCTACCCCTCCTCTCCAGTGTCCACCCTCTGAAGGCTGCATCCCCATCCCCAGCAGTGATACTCCTGGGAGTGAAGAGCACTTTCTACACTCCAGGGAGCACACAGCTCCTCATAGGATTAGGCCCTTAGATAGCTTGGCAACACATCACTAGATGGAATTTAACTTGGGCCAGTTCAAATAAGAGTATATTGGATGGAGTAATTTAGATTCTTCTTCAAGTGCTTGTTCACGTCCATTCCACATTAGGTGTGCGCGCGCCGCGTGCACGAGTGTCGGAAACTTTTTCCGTTAGCGGCTCCCATCAGGCTGGTGGGGGCCCCCGAGTGGTGCCGCTGCACCGTGCATATATACCCCCGCCGCCCGACCCCCTCTGGTTCCTTCTTACCGTCCGTGACGGTGTTGGAACAACCTCTCTCTCTTGTATGAGAGCAGTCCCTTAGCCTTTCTCTTATAGATAGCTGTTATCAGTTAGTTCGCATACCTTTGTTGTGGACACTTAAGTCATTAGCTGCTTGGAGGCTTCCAGCACCTGCCCAGGGCCACGGGGCATGCCGCAGGCCCACGGGTTTAAGGCTTGTGCCATGTGCCGCAAGCCTATGCCAGTTAGTGACCCCCATGGCTCGTGTCTACGTTGCCTGGGGGAAGAACATCAAACTGAGCAGTGTAAGATTTGCAAGGCGTTCAAGCCAAGAACAAAGAAAGAAGTAGACTTTTGTTTAAAGCCGTTGTTGATAGAAGCCACATTACAGCCACCGGGCCCAGAGTGCCCGACGTCGGCTCCGGCTTCCGCGGTGCATGGTGCCCTGGAGCCGTCGGGAGAGCTGGCACTGGCTAAACACTGAAAGCTGTCGGCTCCACAGTGCCAGACTAGGCCCCGGCACAGCGCGTCCTCCCCGGTGCGGCCAACGGCGCAGCCGAAAGGAAGGTGCGGACGTTCCCCACGTAGGAGGCCAGCGCCTTCCAAGGCCCCGAGCGCCGATAAAAGTGCACCGGCGATAAAATTTATCGGCGACAAAAGCCGATAAAAGAGCACCGGCGGCTCCAGCACCACAAATTCCACTGAGCCCAGTCCTAAGTGAGCTCAGTGCAGACGATGAGCTCGAGGACTTAATGGATCAGCCTTCCACGCCTGGCACGTTTGAGGTGGCAAAGGACCTCATTGAGCTGTCGGCGACGAGCCCCCTCCCATACAGGGAGAATCCTGCGGCACCCATGCCACGGTTGCCGTCGAGGGGTAAGCCGGCAATGGTGTGCCATTCGAGGACACTGTCCCAGCACCGCTCCCGGAGTTGGTCCCAGTCAAGCTCCGCGTCTGCAGACTCCCAGTTACCTGCGGCTCAGAAGGAAGTCATGGAACTGGGAGTGGATCGGTGCGAGGAAGTAACGGACGAGGCACGACGCTCCCTGGCACCGATTAGAGAACGGCGCTGGGAGGAGTCGAGATGGCCCTTGCCGGAGAACTCCTGCAGGTGCCGATCCCCGTCCTGAGAACGCTGGCGCTGGTCCCGGTCCTGGTTCTGGTCCAGATCCTGTTCCCGGTCCTGGGCATATCGATACCAGTCTCGCTCCCATTCTGTTAGTAGCCTGCAGGCCGAGGAGACGGTTGAGCAGAAGGACCCCATGGTGGACATTTTGAGCCCCGAAGGTCCATCTAGAATAGTGCTCCCACTCATTAAGACCATCCAATCAAATTATAAGACTATATGGTAGACCCCCAGCTTCTAGTGCTCCTACGGCCCAGGGTGTGGAGCGCAAGTACTTTGCGTCAAAGGGCTATGAATTCTTATTTTGCCACCCAAGTCCGTGCTCCCTGGTGGTCTTGGCGGTGAACGAAAGGGAGCGCTATGGTCAACAGGCCCCAGCACCTAAGGCCAAGGAGGCAAAACGCCTGTACCTTTTTGGCAGAAAAGTGTACTCATCGGGGGGCCTTCAGTTGAGGATTGCTAACCAGCAGGCCATCCTCAACAGGCATAATTTTAACTCCTGAGCAGCAGTGGGGAAGTTTAAGGACAACCTCCCACAGGGTTCCCATCAGGAGTTTACGGCCCTGGTGGATGAGGGCAAGGCAGCGGCTAAGACCTCTCTCCAGGCTTCCCTGGATTCAGCAGACGCGGCGGCTAGAATAATCACGTCGGGGGTGGTCATGAGGCACTCGGCATGGCTGCAGGAGTCAGGCCTGTGGCCTGAGGTACAGCGTACATGTCAGGACCTTACCTTTGAAGGGTCCGGGCTCTTTTTGGACCAGACAGACGCAAGGCTGCATAGCCTCAAGGACTCGAGGGCTACACTTAAGTTGCTGGGTATGCACACCCCGGTGATGCAGAGGAAGTCCTTTAAGCCGCAGCCTCCCCCTCAGCGTCAGTACCAGCCTCGTCATAGGCATGGGCCTTACCGTAGGCGACGCAGGGATAACAGACAACGGCGCAATAATAACAATAATAATATGCTGGACCAGAACCAAGGTCAGCACAAATCCCAGCTGGGCACTAAGCCAGGCTTTTGAAGGTGCGCTCGAGGACAGCGTACCAGACCAGTCACCAGATCTGTCCCCTTGTTTCCTGAACCGCCTGGCCCATTTCTCCCGTGCGTGGTCCAGCATTACGTTGGACTGTTGGGTCTTATGCGCGGTACGTCACGGGTATTCGCTGCATTTCTTTTCCCTCCCTCCCTCCCACCCCCCTTCCCTGTCCCTCTTCAGGGACCCGTCTCATGAGCATCTCCTAGAGAAGGATGTTCGCTCGCTGCTACAGGCAGGGGCGGTGGAGGCGGTGCTGCAGGGCTCAAGGGGGAGAGGTTTCTACTCCTGGTACTTCCTCATGCCCAAGGCCAAAGGGGGCCTTCATCCCATTTTAGACCTGCGAAAGCTCAACAAGTTCTTGGTCAAGGCCTGGTTCCGCATGGTCTCTCTGGGCACCATCATCCCTTCCCTGGATCCAGGGGACTGGTATGCTGCCCTCGACATGAAGGATGCATACCTTCATATTGCCATCCACCCAGCTCATCCGCGGTTCCTGAGCTTCACCGTGGGCCAAGAGCATTACCAGTTTGCGGTTCTCCCATTCAGTCTAGCCGCGGCCCCACGGGTGTTCACGAAGTGCATGGCGGTGGTGGTGGCCTTCTTATGAAGGCAGAGGGTCTGGGTTTACCCGTACCTCAACAACTGGCTCCTGGTGGGCCACGCAGAGAGTGGAATTCATAGGGGCGGTCCTGGACACAGTGCAGTATCCCGCTTCTGAGCTATCCAGCAAGCAGCGGCCTCCCTGCGCCAGTTTCCAACGACAATGGCCAGGTGCTGCCTGTGGCTGCTGGGCCACATGGCAGCATGCACGCACGTGGTCAGGCAGGCCAGACTGAGACTCAGGACTCTGCAGGCGTGGCTCGCTCGGGTGAACTGCCCAGGCAGGGACCTCCAGGACTTGGTAGTGACAGCCCCAAGGGACGGGCTGGACTCCCTTTGCATCCTCTTTGCCCCACTTTCGGACCTGACGCTGGTGATGGAGGCGTCAAACCACAGATGGGGGGCTCACCTGCGGGACCTCATGATGCAGGGGTTGTGGACGGAGGCAGAGCGGTCACTCCATATCAATGTGAAGGAGCTCAGGGCTGTTCGTCTAGCCTGCCAGACCTTTCACGCCACTTTCAGTGGTCTCAGCATGACAGTTCTGACAGACAACACTACTGCCATGTTTTATATAAACAAGAAGGGTGGGGTCCATTCCTCGCCGCTCTGTCACGAGGCTCTCCTCCTCTGGAACTTTTGTATAGCCCACGCCATTCTCCTTGAGGCATCATATGTCCCGGGGGTGCGAAACGAGCTGCTGGATTACCTCAGCAGGTCATATCGTGTGCATGAGTGGACACTTAGAGCAGATGTTGTGCTTTTGCTCTTCTGCAGGTGGGGATTTCCCCACGTAGACCTGTTTGCCACCAGGAACAATGCCCAGTGCCCGTGGTTCTGCTCATTCCAGGGTCACAGCCCGGGCTCAGTCGCTCGATCCCGTGGGGAGGGGGCTTGATGTATGCGTTTCCCCCACTCCCCTTGGTACACAAGGTCCTGCTCAAGGTATGCAGGGACAGGGCGGCGGTGGTCCTCATCGCCCCGGCATGGCCCTGCCAGCACTGGTACACAACGCTCCTACAGCTGTCGGTGGAGGCCCCGGTAGTCCTGTCCCTACACCGGGACCTTATCACGCAGGATGGTGGCCGGCTTTTCCACCCCGACCTGCAATCACTACACCTGACGGCATGGAAGCTCTGTGGCTAAATGCCTTCGAGAGCCAGTGCTCCCTTCCTGTGCAGAAGATTCTGCTTGGCAGCAGGAAACCCTCTACCAGGGCTACCTATATGGCCAAGTGGAAAAGGTTCTCCTGTTGGTGTGAGACCCGACAGGTGCAGCCGTGCCAGGCTCCAGTGCAAGCCATTCTCGAGTACCTCCTGCATCTCAAGCAGCAGGGGCTGGTCCCGTCCTCACTTAGAGTCCACCTGGCGGCCATCTCCATCTTCCATCTGGGGTTTTCTTGGCACTCGGTGTTTTCCTACCCAATGGTGGGATGGTTCCTTAAAGGATTGGAGAGGATGTTTCCATACTCTCACTCCCCTAGTCCCTCCTTGGAACCTTAATGTGGTCCTTTCTAAACTCATGGGACTCCCGTTCGAGCCCCTCGCTACCTGCTCCTTCCTCCACCTTTCCTGGAAGGTGGCATTTCTGGTGGCCATTACCTTGGCCAGAAGGGTGTCCAAGCTAAGGGCTCTCACCTCTGAGCCACCGTATACAGTGTTTCACAAGGACAAGGTGCAGCTCCGACCGCACCCCAAGTTCCTTCCTAAGGTGGTCTCGCAATTCCATTTGTCTGCCGGTGTTTTTTCCAAAACCCCATAAGGACCCAAGTCACCGCAGCCTACACACCCTGGATGTGCGTCGAGCGCTGGCGTTCTATTTGGAGCCCTTTCGCAAATCCGCGCAGCTGTTCTTGGCCGTAGCCAAGAGGATGAAAGGCCTCCCAGTGTCAGCTCAGCGGACGTCATCTTGGATAACAAGCTGCTTCTGGGTGTGCTATGAGCTCGCAGGTGTTCCGGCCCCAGCAGTCACGGCCCACTCGACCAGGGTGCAAGCGACTTCCATGGCTTTCCTGGCCCAGGTCCCGATCCAGGAGATCTGCAGAGCAGCCACCTGGTCCTCGGTGCACACCTTCACGACCCACTACGCGGTCAATTAGCAGGCCAGAGAGGACACGGCAGTTGGCAGAGCGGTCCTCCAATCAGTTGTTCCGTGACTCCTACCCTCCTCCAGAGGTAAGCTTGTGATTCACCTTTTGTGAAATGGACGTGAACAAGCACTCGAAGAAGAAAAAACTGTTACTTATCTTCTCATAACTGTTGTTCTTCGAGATGTGTTGTTCACTTCCATTCCACCACCCACCCTCCTACACCTCTGTCAGAGTCGCCGGCAAGAAGGAACCGGAGGGGGTCAGGCGGCAGGGGTATATATGCACGGCGCAGTAGCATCACTCGGGGGCCCCGCCAGCCTGATGGGAGCCACTAAGGGAAAAAGTTTCTGGCACTCGTGCACGTGGCATGCGCACACCTAATGTGGAATGGATGTGAACAACACATCTCGAAGAACAACACTTACGAGAAGGTAAGTAACCATTTTTTCCTTGTACACGCTGATGCAGTCTGAATTACTTGAAAGCTCATACTGTCAATGGCGATGTCTGCTCAGTGCACGACAGCAGTGAGGGGTGTACTAAAAGGAGATGCAGGATAATACAGAAAACAATGTAATACCATTGTATAAATTGATGGTCCCTTTGGTTGTGAATACAGAACTTAGATTTGGTTCTGTTATCTTGAAAGACTCATATCTGGAAAAGATTTCAGGTCTGGAGAAAGGGCAACAAAAACAACTAGAGGCATGTGTGTTTATGTGCATGAGGAGGAGAGACTAAAATTATTTGGTCTATGAAGTAGAGTGAGAGGAGACATGACAAAGGTGTACAAAATCTTTGGTGTAGAAAAGCCCAATAAGAAGCTCTTTTCATCTCCTCCTTGTCTTCCCCCCTGCCCCTCCAAAAAAGCCAGTCAACCTTTTTTTAATGATTTATTTGTATAAATGAAGCCCTGGGGTGTACATATAAACTTCCCTTAAAGCAAAGTGGTTGATTTGGGGTGAAGGGCAGGAAACTTGCCTGATAAGTATGTTTTTCTTTTTATATAGCTGAACTCCTTTTCCTGTGGGACAGAATTCTTTTCTTCTTACTTTAATCCAAGGGGGGAAAAAATTTCCTCTCACAACTTCCGTCTCATAATGAACCACACCACCTCCCACCCAAAGGCAAATAAACAAAACTCCGCTCTGAAAATAAACATTTACAAAAGGGGAGGGGGGGGAAGAATTACATCTAATGGCCTGATTTTTGCAGCTTTTTGGAGGGCCTGTTGAAAGCCACTTGGTCGTTATTCTGGACTGATCTCGTATGTTCTTCATTGTCTGCTCCAGTCATTCTTGCTGTGAGATTAGTGGCATGAATTCTATGCTGCACTAAGGAATCTGCAACAGTTACTAGCTCTGTGGCGTGACAGGGAGCACATCCTGCTGCTCCATGGCCGTACCCTGAGGCTTTCACATCCTACAGGCTCCAGAGGAAGGCTTTGTACTGCCATGTTCACAAGTACCCCAGTAACATCGTAAAGCAAGGCAATAGCATCTTGAATATTTAATTTCCCCCCAGTAATTATATTAGTCTGTAAAGGTGAGGTGGGTGGGCAGGTTCATGGAACACAGTAATAGAAAATGATGACCTAGAATAACAGTGACTTACACACAGATTTATTTCAACCTACCGAATTGTCACATTCCTGTTTAATGGAAACTTGAGATCCTCCAGACACACACTTGGGTAAAGCCCAAATTCAAGCATCTGTTTCTACCACCAATGCTCAAAACAATACACACAAGACATCCAAATCTTCAGCATACAGTTTTTGTGTAATAGATGTCTGTGCAGTTCTTGGAGTCGGTGTGAATCAGGAATAACCCCTGATATTCAGAAACCTTTCCCATTGTTTTTTGTCTTCCAAACTCCTCGCAAAATATATGCTAAGCACTTGCCTGATCCAAAGTCCACTGATGTAATAATGGGGTCTGCCCATTGATTTCAGTGGGCACTGGATCAGGGCCTGCATCCGTAAACTGGACTGTGCAAATGCATTTATCTGCCATTACTGGCGAAGAGTGCCAAATGCAGTTAGGTATGTATCACTCCCTCAACCTTCCACTTTACAGAGTAAATTTGTGGAGGAAATGATTGTATTGTTTTAAGGTTAAAAGATTTAGCTGCAGATAAATCAATATGTTTGAATTGCTACAGATCAATTCCCTTATTATAACCTGACTGAACTATTACTCAAAGGTTGAGCCAAGTGCAATTATGTTTCCAAGTACAGACATTTTTAGGCAAAAGTGGAAATCACAAGTGAAACTGTCAGGGGTTTTCTGTTTCAAATTTCAGTATCTCTGGAATGTGTTGTGTAATTACTTCAAGAAAATGACATAACTTCAGTTTTATCAGAAAACAAGCAAACCGCTATTGGAACTTAATATATTGTTACCGTTATCTTAAACATAAGGTATCTTATCTAAAATACTTTTATCATTTATACTGTATAGGTTTATACTTCACTGATAGGCAGATCTATTGAGTAGCCTGTTCTAACACAGCTGATTAAGTCAAAATTTTCAACGTTCCATTAAAAAGAAGTCAAAATGAATCATTTTGACTTGTTTCATTTCAATAAGATAATGTTTCAATTAACTTTTCACTTTTATGCTAATTTTAAATTTTAAAATATTTAAATGTATTTAATAAAGATATTGTCTCCCTCCAGAATGCCAATGCTTTTCAGTGGATCAGCCAATAAAGGTATTAATAGAATTATGAATAGCTAGTGCTCTTCCTTAAAAGATCGCTTGTATCATTGTCCCAATGCAGTGGTGGGC
Source organism: Lepidochelys kempii (assembly GCF_965140285.1). Classification (NCBI taxonomy): domain Eukaryota; kingdom Metazoa; phylum Chordata; order Testudines; family Cheloniidae; genus Lepidochelys; species Lepidochelys kempii. Next base: position 95,126,145 of record NC_136388.1, on the reverse strand, counting down.
AACCTGCAGCCCACAGACTGCACGTGGCCCATCAGGGTAATCCGCTGGTGGGCCACCAGACAGGTTTTTTACATTTGCACGGCCGCCTGCAGCTCCCAGTGGCCGCGGTCCACCGTTTCCAGCTTGCGCTGCTTCTCGCAGCTCCCATTGGCCGTGAATGGCGAACTGTGGCCACTGGGAGCTGCGGGCAGCCATGCAAATATAAACTGTCTGGTCGCCCGCCAGCAGATTACCCTGATGGGGCTCAGGTTGCTCACCACTGTCCCAATATGATGTGTATATGCTGGCCAAAGAACAGGGAGCCATGATATCACTTGCAAATCCAAGCCACCTGCATGATAATGCCATTTTGCTAGCTGGTGATCAAATTCTTGTCAATGAGAAATAGTTTTGTTGTTAGCTATTCAAGATGGCTGAACCAGAATTTTCATTCTGTGGGAAATGCACATTTTGATATTTTTTTTCTTCAGAATCAGAAAAAAAAGCTAAAATTCTGAAGTATCCCATGAAACAGTTCCAAATTATTTTTGTTTTATTAAATATAATATAAACTATAAGTTTTTGAAATTTTGTTTTGTGGGAAACATTCTGATGTTTGTGGTCCAAGATCAAAGTGATTTTTTTTCTTCTGAATTTCTTTTCCTCATGTCAATACAGGGCAGAGTATTGTCAACACGCTTACTTATTAGCTCAACTATATTTAGTCTTTGAAACAATTTCTATGTCAAGAATATCCTGTCCTTTTATGTGCATTAAAGCCAGCTGTCCCATGAAGCACTCATTTAATATCCAAAAAACTGCTTCTGTCAACCTTGTTCTATTGTGGCATTTGGCCAGTTTATATACAGATAGTTATTGTTTTATTAGACTTAGTTGCCTTTTTGATCTTCCTCAACATTGTGCAGGAAAGATTTTCCGAACAAGGAGACCAGTAGTATAACACTGCTAGTATATGTATCAATGTGATGAGAAATTTATATCCACACAGATTCTATTGCTTAGTCCTCTCCACTCAGAACATTGGTTTCAGTAGATTGTATATAGAATCTCTTACATATAATGCTATTCCACCAAACCTGTCTTTCCTGTATTGCATTCCGTAGTGCCTCTTACAGCAAGGTCCTCTTTCACTGCCAAACATTCTTTTTGTACTTTTAAGCATCTCACACTAGACCTTCATAGTTTTTCTTTTTGGCATTGTGCTTATTTCTATTGAACTCCTCCAAGTCACTTTAACAATGCACAGAAGAAACTGTGTCAGAGCCAAGAACAGAACTGGATTTCTTGACTTCCAATCCTGTTCCTTTGTCAACTGACATGCTTCCTCCCTGGGATCAGCTGAAAGTACTGGAAGTCTTATGACAAAGTCTGTGCTCATATGCTCTCCAGGAGAAAGAGGTTGGGAGAAGTTTCATTTCACCCAGTACTAATGGCATCATTTACTGCAAGAGCAGGTGCTCAGACTGCTTTGCCTGCCAAGACTGAGGGCCACAGTGGTATCTGATAGAATTGAAACTAGATTCTCTGCAAACTAAAGGGCTTATGAGATTGTGCAGGGCCAGTGGAGGCTGCATGTCCATTTTCTTAATCCCTCCCCAGAGCAAGTGAGCAGAGAGGGGGAGAGTTTAGACAGCACCCCCAGGTGTGCTGGTCAGCACAGAGTAGCTGTTACCCAGAGTTTTCAGAACCAAAGCAATGGCAGCTTAACTGATTTATTCCTGCCACTGCCTGTAGAGAATCAATGGGGATACAGCTTCCCTAGGCACCTAAAACCAAGGTCAGCTGTCCAAACATTCCTTCCATATTCATTGAACTTTAATTCCCTGCCCCAGTCTCCCCATTCTGATTAGCAGCTGCCCTGCCTCTTGGGGGGCCTAAGATTATTCCTAGCTATGTGATGTTTGCTTTTCAGCTGGCAGTGGCTGACCACACAAGATGGCTGACTATAGTACTGTCAAATTCTAGGGTACATGCAGGGATGTCAAAGTTGAGGGCTCCATAGCCACGTCAGAAATGTCATCCTTTGAGGCTGGTAGAGGCCAGAAGCAACTGCTACATCCCTCCTGAGGGAAAGGTAGAAGCAGAGAGGGAATTGTGCCTCACAGCATGTTTCTCAGGTATTGTGTCCCCTGCGGCTTCTCCTCTAGGGTTGCAGCTCACAGGCCTCCTCTAGTTCAGGGCTGCACTTAGAGGTCCAGCGTAGCCCGGTGGTGTCCAGCCTGTGGCCTTTGCTGCTCTAACTTGTGGCCTTTTAAGGTGACTGTAAAGAAAAAAATGTGTATTTGATTGAGTTGATGATGGACTCTTTGAACCAAGCCCTGTGACTTTTAAACTGAAGTATTTGAATCAGGCCCCTCTCTGTAGGGAGGGGTGAGGGATACCGCCTCCCTAGTGACCTCCTTCTGCCACAGGAGCATCTGACTAAAGGCTGCTCAGATTGTGGCTCAGAACATAAGGCAGGAAAGCAAGAGCTGCTTGCTGGATATTTCCAACTGTGAGGAAGTGGATGGAAGGCAGAGACTTTGCTCAGCCCCACCTCCTCATCAGACTAGCTGGCTTCAATCATGGGGGGGATAGACAGTGGGGAGGGCAGGGCAGAAATAAAATGCACAGAAAGGAGTGAAGTAACTGCGGGCTAGAGTTTCAAAGGTATTTAGTTACCAGTTGAGAGTTAAACACATAACCTGCTTAGGTAATATATGAAGATCCCACTAGGTGTGAATCTGCTTCTTTAGGCACCTAAATATAGTTGCTAATAAGGCCATTTCTCCCTCCCCAGAGCAAAGAGAAAGCAGGGGTGGGATTGTGACTCTGCTCCTGGAACAGTGCAGTCATGGGCCACCCCTTAGTCAGGGTGGATTGTAAAGTTACCATCTAGTCCATAGGATTTATTATTTGTATTTGTTTAATTCACCCCTGGTTTCTTTATTTTTATTCTTCTCTGCACAATGGAAAGGTAGTGAATAACAAAGATAGGTGATCTGTCATTAGTGATAAAGAATGATGGTATCAACAGTAATAAAGAGAGTGTGTGAGGGCGAGGGGGGCTACTTTGTGGAGCAGCTTTCTTGTTTTCTATTGCGCAGAAGTCTCTGCAGTGCTGATTGCTCCAAACTTTTATCAAGATTTTCACCTGCTACAACTAGCTCAATATTGTGGGTTTAGGGATTCCCCATTTAAACAAATAACTGACTGTTCCTGAGATCGCTTCTATCATTTAGCAAAGGTTTTGATAGGTTTCCAGAGGTGTGGTTGTCTTGCTGACTGGGTCATGCCTATTTCTTTTTCCTCTGTCTTGACAAGCTGTCAGTTCAGTGGATTGATATTTTTCGTTAGTCTCTTCCTGGTTTCCTTTTCTTAGAACTTGTTCAGCCAGTCCATTCCTCTATTCCACCTAATTTCTGACTGCTTTCTTTCTTTTATGAAAAGCATAACAGTTTGGTAAGATAGAAAGATATTGTTACAAATCTTTTCTTACCTGTTTTTGGTTATATTTAGGAATTTCAGATAGCTTTATATGTCCAAAGCACTGTACAGATATTAATGAACCCTCCCAGAACACCTGCTGAGGAAAGTAGGGAAGCACTATTTTCTTTATAAAGTTGGGAATTCACAAAGCACATGGGATTCACTTCAGGATGTTGCTTCAAGAAGTTGGTAAATGAGGAAATGGGCACTTTTGATGCACTACGTGGCACTAAAATAAATAGCTGTTTAGTCCATTCCTTACAGCTACTATTTTAGGGCAGTACAAACATTAATAAATATTGAGCAAAGAAAATTAATGTAATGAGAGCATTTAATGAGCAAAAAGTGGGCAATTCCATGCATATCGGCTTGACTGTATCTTGACTACTGTGGTAAACCTGGGGTTATCTAAAAACCCATTGAAGTTCATAGACTCCCCATTGACTTCAACAGACTTCAGGTCAGACCCTGTATGGGTTGGGTGCGTAATGTAGAGAATACTGCTGTATTAAAAGGCACATTTTTAATTAGCTAACAGCAAGATGGATACAATCCCATCATATGGCTTGGTGCCCACCTAATATCTGAATTGCCTGTATGTCGGTTGGCACAGAGTTGCATCTTTGCCTATTTATCACCTTTCTGCTTTCATCTTTGTCCACAACGTTCATGGTGTGTATAACTTTGTGCACAAGGGATCAAATACATTCCCGTGCACAGAGCCAACAAAGCATGTGCACCACTTACTGTAAATCCTACTTAAACTCTCAAAATAAGGCTCAAGTGAGACTCGATGATGCACAGAATATGCGGCACTGCACTGAACTGTAGGAATTGCATTACTGGATCAGACCCATGGTTTATCTAGTCCAGTGTCCTGCCTCTGACAGTAGCCAGCTCCAAATGTTTCAGAGGAAGGGATAAAAAAATCTGCAGTAGGCAGGTATGAAATCTACCCACTATGAAGCTCTCATCCTAATCCCTAAGAGTTACAGATTGGTTTAAACCTGAAAGGATGAAGTTTTACATCCCTCTGTTGTTGTTTTTTTTAAAGTACTAACTCTGTTAACTGGATATTCCTGTTATCTATATAAAAATCCTCTCTCTCTTTGAACCTTGCAAAGATTTTGGCCTCTGACTCAGGAGTGAGTTGAACCATGGCTGTGTTTGTTGTTTTTTCCTTTGAGAAAGATCTTTAGCCACTTTAAAATTTTAGGTGCACTTTTTTTTTTTTTTTTTTTGACGCAAGAAAGATCACGAGGTGTGGTTTTAGTTGTGCTTTATATGCAGAAAGGATACTTATCTCTTTGAGTGGATTTTTATTTTAGGATTCATTCTGTAGCTCTCAATTTAGACTTCCCATTTGTTACCATGGATTTTCATGATTGCTCAATTTTCCATACTTGCACCCACCACCCGCCCTCCCCCTCCATTGCCAATTTCTTGTCATTTCCCATACAATATGTGATGCATCATTTTATTTAATAGTAGTGGAGAGAGTCCACAGTGTTCCAAACAGTCCCAGCAACACTTTGTGGAACAATCAAAATCCTCAAGGACAATTTATTTGCTGCGAATACTGACTCCGCAGAGTTCAAGGTGTCTTTTAAAAAGTCTATGGAATCAGCTTCTGGTTTGAGTGTTCTCCAGATACGCGCAAAGACCATTCATCCTGCCCTAAGATCTGGGTAATTTTTTTAAATTTATTTTTCTGATTTTACCTGAAGCTTTAAGCCAAGTATATTGTTTGGGGTTTGGAGTTATGACCAGGTACAAACTTGTTCCTGCTGTATTTGTGAAAACTCTGTTAAAGGTAGAGTGCACTTTTAGGCACCTCTCTGTGTAAGGAGACTCTGCTATCAACTCCGTCACCCCAGGAGTAGCTGGAAGAGGAACTTAGGGATACAATTGCTCCCTCCTGGAACAAGGGGAAGTAATTGACTGCAATCCTGTAAAGGTCCAGCCAGCTCCATTGGAAGTTGGGGGTGAGGGCAGAAATGAGTCATGTCTCCATCCACTTGCTCTGTAGGGGTAGCAACAGCGTCACCAGCTGCACAATTGTACAGGTCCCAGGTTCTGGATCAGGGTAACTCTGCTGAGACTGTGTGACGGGGGAAAGTCTCCCTGACCCAAATGCTCCTATATGGCTGCACTGAGGTCAGCAACAGTCTAGTCCAAAATAACTAATAGAACCATCAAGCTTAAGTAACTGTGACTACCTTGACTGGATCATTTCTCTGGTGTACAAAGTACTGTAAGTACCTATTTTGATTTACAGCACCACCTGGATCTCTCCTGTTCTCTGCCTGGCACACAATAGTCTAGTCTCCCGAGGGCTGTAATATTTTGGTCTAATTCTGATTGTTGGGTTGGTGTGAGGGTGGCTGGATGGTTTGTGGTGGCCTCTGACATACAGGAGGTCAGACCAGGTAATCTAGTGATCCCTTCTGGCTTAAACCCTGTGACTCTAACACTTTCCAGTTATGCATAGCACCTAACCCTGTGATGAGCACTGTGTAGACAGACCTCTGCACCTGTGTGGAGCTCCACTGAGGTCAGTTGTGCTGTTCAGTCATCCCTCCAAACCAATGAGTATGTGAGAGGTCTGCTTCATTCAGTGTGCAAGTTCTGACTGACCAGCTTTGAGTAATGTGTGCCTTTCCATAACTGGTTCCAACTAGCTCTTGCCAGAGCCCCTTAAAGGTACAGCTCTCCACAAGAATGACCCTTGCTCGTTGTGTTGTACCTGCATTTAGATTGCAAGCTCTTGTAGCCAAGGACTGTCTTTAGTTGTTTCTGTGAGGAACCTACCATGCTTTGGGATAACCAGATATAATAAGGTATAATGGTATTCATAAATGTGTTTGAGGTAAGCTTTTGTGCATGTGTGGGAACGTATAGTTCCTTAGATTCACAGGTCAGTAAAATAATAAAGTTTAAACTAGCAATAATATTATCCGTACTTTTATTTCAATATTGATTTTAAATTGAGACTACAATGTTGCGCTTTAGTGGGACAGTTACCCCCAGGCATTTTTAAGTAGAATACATCATGATGGTGTTACACCACTGAATATTGGCTCCTTTTGCTTTCCTTTTAGTGGTTCCAGTCTGTTCTGAGAGAGGACAGGAGAAAACTACTGGGAAACCTATTATATTTCTCTCTGCATTCAGACGTAACATTCTGGAGAGCAGAACTGCAGATGTTCTCAGTGGTAGCAGATGACAGAACAAGGAGTAATGGTCTCAAGTTGCAGTGGGGGAGATTTAGGTTGGATATTAGGAAAAACTTTTTCACTAGGAGGGTGGTGAAACACTGGAATGCGTTACCTAGGGAGGTGGTGGAATCTCCTTCCTTAGAAGTTTTTAAGGTAAGGCTTGACAAAGCCCTGGCTGGGATGATTTAATTGGGAATTGGTCCTGCTTTGAGCAGGGGGTTGGATTAGATGACCTCCTGAGGTCCCTTCCAGCCCTGATATTTTATGATTCTATGTGAAACAGTTGTGTAGCGTATCTTTGAATAATGTACACCCTTCACCCAGCTGTATATATCTATCAATATTTATAACTAAAAGGTACACTGCATTGCATTTAAATCAAGTAAATTCTGTCACAGCCATTTATCTTTGATCAAGTGACAGTCAGGAAGCCTGTGTTTTTTGTAGACTTAAATATTATCTGAATATATGGTACTGATTCCAAACTGAGTTCTGAGCCTGACAGATCCTGTGTTTCTGTATCACATTCTGGGTCCTCAGTTAGTTCAGTATACCCTCAAAAGACTATACATATTCCTGTAACAAATGTTATTTTGAGAAGTTAAAATAAAAGTGTTGCTTCTATTTACTTCTCTCAAGACAAGCTTTTACTGAGATGAACCATTGACTTTTCCCCATATGGGTAAGCCCTATAGAATTGAATAGTGATGAAGCAAAGGGTTCTATTGAATCTTGAGATGGTTTTGTAGAATAATTGACATGCTCTCAGTACCTTCCCCCCACCCCTTGTATGGGGGAAGGACCAAAGGAGCAACATAGTGGCAACACATTCAGCCCTGCCTCCTTCCTTTCCTGCTCACCCAACACCCTGTATGATAGATGCAGTCCAAATGGAGCCAGACTGAGAGGGTGAATCTAGTGGGGTCCTTCTGGGGTCAGTCCTGGGTCCAGTATTATTCAATACTCTTCATTAATGACTTGGATAATGGAGCGGAGAGCGGGCTTATAAAATTGGCAGCTGATACCAAGATGGGAGGGGTTGCAAGTACTTCAGAGGACATGATTAGAATTCAAAACGATCTTGACAAATTAAAGAATTGAGCTGAAATCAACAAGATGAAATTCAATAAAGACAAGTGAAAAGTACTACACTTATGAAGGAAACATCAAACGGACAACTACAACTGCTTGTATGAAAATTCCTTCAAAAAATAAATAAATGAGAAGCTATTGATATTTGTGTGAAAGTTAAATAACCTGGGCAAAATTTTCAACAATACCTATGGCCCATTTTTAAAGATGTTGATGTCCATGGGCATTAGGCACCTAGGGCCAGATTTTTAAAGGTAGCTAGTCAATTCTGAACATGGGGCTTACAGGCCCAAGTCACTTAGGTGGTTTTGAAAATATGGTTTTTGCTTTTTAAATGTTTTGTTCTTTCAAAGAACCAAAAGAGAGAGATGTACAACACAAATAACATTTCTGCCAATGAACTAATTTTGCGATTATACATTAAAAAATCTTTTTCTTTTTAAATAACAAAGTTTGACAGAAAACACATGCAGAAAACACAGAAACCCTTATTTTTTAAAAACTATAGTAGCTTTTGGGGACTTTTTTTGGTTTAAAAATCTAATTTGACAATTTTTTGCCAAGATTCCACGTAACTTAGAACTACCAGATTAAACAGTGATTAAAAACTACCAGAACCAGGGTTTCATTATTTAAAAAAAACAATTGACAGAAGAATCTAAATTATACAGTGGTCCTTTCCTAGCCCCAATCCTATATTAATCACACACAGACCAGCGAGACATGTTTGTGTTGAGTAACAGAAGCCAAAAGGCAAAAGCTGATATATTATAAAAGACAGTATTTACGCCTCATTAGACAAAGCCACAATACAGTTCGATGTTCAAACACATGTCACTGATGGGGAACAGGAGTATAATTAATCAGGTTATATAGGAGGAGACAGATTTAATTAAAGAGAGTTAACATTCTATAGTAAAATGAGAGAAGTTTAGTTGGGCAAGTACTATAATAGATTCCACCCACACTATTTTGATAACAATTTGGTGAGTAGAGGATAGTATACATCAGTCATTCAAAACAATAGATTGACCTAAGCCATCTTATAGCAGATTGTTATAGTTTACCTTTGTTATTGTTGTATCTGTGTCGTCCACCAGAGATTTAGACTCCGTTGTGCTTGTTGCTTACAAACCCTTACCCATAGATTGTATCTGATCCCAAAAGCTTACTGTCTACATTGAAAAAGTGGGAGAGGAAGACGAATGACGAAGTCAGGAATAAACTTACGTTTCTGAGTCCAAGCCTAGTACCTACCCACTAGACCAGACTGTTAGTGTGTTGTTCTTCTCCCTAAATACAGACAGACACTCTGCCTTCTGGAGGGACTAGTCTCAGTGCACATAGTAGGTTCTTGCTGGGGACGGACTTCTCCTGTGAGCTCCAGACCATCTGGCCTCTGTGTAGTGTCAGGACAATGGGGTGTCCTTCTTAAATGGAATGAGGACACCATAGCACCAGATCTAGGGAAAACCTGGGGGCAACCCTATTTTGTTGAGAGCAATCAAGGTACTGGTTTCATGTATTCAATATAGTTGCAACCTTCTTCACTTTTGTAACATCCATGTCTGGACATACCCTCGGGAACATAAATGTAAATAAATATTTGCCCTTGTCCCCTACTCTTCTGTTGCTCCTCTTCCCTTGGTTGCCTTGCTTTTCCCATAAATGTAACTTTTAAATTCAGTCATTTGGTTTCTCAATGCACTTCAGTCACAGAAGAAACAGAGTTGGTTTGAGGCTATGCAGATAGACGTCACTTACTCTATGGTGGATACACCAAGTGTGTGAAATAAAATGTTAAACCACAGCCCAGATACCAGAACTATACATAGAATCATAGAATCATAGAATCATAGAATATCAGGGTTGGAAGGGACCCCAGAAGGTCATCTAGTCCAACCCCCTGCTCAAAGCAGGACCAATTCCCAGTTAAATCATCATAGAACATCATAACATAGAAGGATGGTGAAGCGGTTCAGAAGCTAGCCTTGCACTTGGAAGAGTTAGAGTCACATCCCTATTCTCCTGCAGGCTTCCAGGTTGACCTTGAGCAAGTCACTTAGTCACTCCATGCCTCAGTTTGCCATCTGTAAAAATGGGGTTAACAGCCCTGCCCTGTTTCACAGGGATTATGAGGACAAATACTGTGTGGCGCTCAGAAGGTGTAGTGAGGGTGACCCTAAGATTACTTTAAAATAGATGCAATCCAGAGGCCTGATCCAAAGCTTATTGAAGCCTCCAGCAAAGGTTTAGGCTGAGTGTCTAAGTGTTATATTGGAATTAACTCTTGTTAATAAACCCAGACCCCTGCAGGAATTTCAGATATTTTTTTGGATGGTGGGGGACAAATTCCGGTTTCTACCACCAGGGATCCTGTTCTGGTCCTCTCTATTTGTTCTGTGCCAGTCCCCCACTCTCGTGCAAGGGCTTGGGGTCTCCCTTGGCCAATGAGTTCCCCGTCTCTTAGCCACACAGGGCACGAGTTCAGGCTTTGCATTCTCGGCAGCCTCCTCTGTACAGGAACAGAGTCCCCGTGCATCAGGTTGCAACACCATTTTGTATGGCGAGATGATCTGTGCGAGAAGGGTTGCGGGGTGTCCGGTTTCATTGGTGTTACAACTACACAGCCAGAGCAATGCTCTGGACCACTCTGGCAGCAGCTGCACCGATTTAGCATGGGACTCCTGCATGAATGTGGTCAGGGAGTGCTCCTCCCAGGCTCTGCGGCCCATGGAACTTTGAGCAAATAGGAAAACCCTGGATGGGGGTATGTTTTGCCATCCCACTCTAGCACCCCTTTCCCCCTGCCAAAGACTTTGACTCTAGGGGGAACGTGTAGACTTATTTGGAGCTGAGTGGGAACTCACTCAGCTTACAGTATCACTTAGCCCTTTCTTTTCCTGAGTTAATTTGCCTCTCATGCACACTGCTCCGGACATTCCCCAGCACTAAGAGCTAAGGCTCTTTAGCACAATGTTGATACTGTGAAAGTATGGATGCCAATGCTACTTGGCCCGTGCTACTCCCTTGCCCGATCTATTAGAATTTATTGTAATGTGATTGGCGGGTGGTGAAGAAGGTAGTGGAGAAGAATGAACAATCATTCAAAAGGGTCTTTGCACAAGCCTTTTAAAAATAATGTCTTGAGCCTTCTTGATTTCCATTTTATCGAGAAATTTTTAAACCCACAAAATCAAGTGTTGCTTTAATCAGAGGTGTGCAGCCAAGAGCAGATTATCGCCCGGCGTGCGTATGCGCCTCAAACACATTCATGACTCCCTGACACCCACCCTTGCACCTCTGCTCAGAGGGCAGGCATAGTACCAGCCTTGTGTTCAAGGACCACGTAAGTGTAATATCACGGGAAGTGCTAGACTCCCCAAACGGGCATGACTGTCCCTCTGCACTGGCCACTAGAGTGGCTTTCCTAGAGCAGGAGTTCATACTGCATCCTTTCAGAGGGCTAGACTGTGACTTTAAATGTAGCCCTGAGCAAGGGGTGCTATGTATGTTGCACCCCCGGAGAGGAAATATAACTGAGAGATATAGCACCTCTCCAGCTTCCTCTTTGCTCCCAAAGAGAGGAGGGTATTAATTTACTACTGGCTTATAGGTGTTGTCCTATTCATACTCTAAACACCCCACACTGGTTCACCTACTCTGGCCACGCCCTTTCCTGCCTATGCCCCATGCTTTTGCCCTGGGAGAGAATGTCATCTTGTATGCTTCTGTGCACCTGGATCTGAGATCCAGATAGACCATGTGGAGGTGTAAGGGAGGTTTGAGTAGGTTTATCGTCCAAAACAGTCTAGCTCCAAACTTGTCACAGCTGCTGCTCTCCTGCCTGTGTGCATCAACCTACTTTGTGAAGTATGTCTCTGGGAGTTTCTGCAAGTCTTGTGCAACACAACACAGACCCTGGCTGGCCCATTGCCTCTATTGCTAGTTCATACTCCAAAACCCCTGCCATTGTAAATCTCTTCTTTCATACTATTAACACAACATCCCAGAGTTAAATTACTCCTTTTGATCTGGAGGTGCTGTTATATTCAGACTTCCAGTTTTCCAGAAATCTGTCTGTGACTCAACTCTGATCTCAGTATTATGTGAATTGCCAAGAATAGAACAAAGATTTGTGTAGGAAAATCAGTGGTGCAGCTTTTTATGTAGCATGTAAGGATAAGTGATCTTTCCTCGTATGTGAGTCATTTCCCAGAGTCTAGCTGACATTTGTCGTTTTCAAGAATATTCCCAGCATGACATGTTGTGTGTTAATTACTAGTACTGCATGGTGATATGTTGTGTAGAAAGAAATGCAGTAGTCCAATCTGAAGGGGGATTCAATATGGCACTGTTTGTATATGAGGTAGGATTGGTAAGTTCCATTGTAAGGTTAGCACAATGTGGTATTGTGTTGTCAGTACAAAGTGATGTGAAGTGGGAATTCAATACTGTGAAATGGAGGGGGGTGTGTGTGTGGAGAAATTCCAAATAGCATGATATCAACAGAACTATAACAACATGTAATTCCAATGAGATCACTGGTACAGTATAACTGGAAATGCGATATGATACAATTATTTGAAAATAAACTCAATGCAGTCTGACATGAAGGATGACTCAGTGCGGCAGCTGTAACTGGGAAATGATTAGATCTTGTGATTGTGAACTCACGCTGTTGGCAATGGCTGTGGGTAGGGAGATGGAAAAATATTTTAAAAGTAAGAAAAGGGAAAAATATCAAGATCTAGTAAGTGAGCGCAACTGTACTGCATAGGAAATGTTTAAAAAAAGAATTGTTCCACTTCAGTATGATTTAATGAAGCCATATCATGCTGCAGACTAGCAATTAATGGTAAAATCTGCATAACAGGAACTTATAAAATATGTTGCGTCCAATATGTGCTCAGTATAAATGAAGACACCGGTGTAACTTGACATACTCGAGAGATAGTTTGGACATAATATGTTAGCTCATTTACAGACATTTAGAGAAAACATTCCCCAACACATATATCCTCTAACCAATGCCAGTGCCCTGGGTGGGTGCATGGAGGGTACCCAAAGGGTAATGGAAAACAGTGAAGACCATTTGATTGCTTTGAAGAAAAATGTAAAGTTTAACAACACAGGCTTTTTTCCAAGTGCATCTTGGATCTTTTAGCTGAAATGCAAATGGAAAGATTACTTTAAAAATATGTTGCATTGTTGCCTACTCTTTCAGTTGAATGACAGAAACACAACAGCTGGTCAATTGGCCTCTTTTCTTAGATCAGAACCAACCAGAAATGCCAAACAACTGTTCCATGAAGCAGGTGTAATGCATTTTTATTAGCTTTTATGCTATGCATCAAACATTCATGCAACCCAAATAAATGTGCAAGTGAAGTGCAATTTTTAAGTGAAAGCATGAGGTGTCTCTTGTATTTATCCCTCATATACTCTTCATGCTGTAAAAGGAAAAGGAGTACTTGTGGCACCTTAGAGACTAACCAATTTATTTGAGCATAAGCTTTCGTGAGCTACAGCTCACTTCATGCTGTGTTTAAGCTTTCCAGTGTAATTATCAGAATTGTCTGTCTTCTGACAGGCTTTCTGGATAATTAGTCAAATATAAAGGAAATCTTTCTGATAGCTTCAAACTGGAGTGCAAACTATGGCTTTTAGAGAATGGATTAGGAACATTCCATGACATTAGCCACCGCAACCCCACAGAAAACAGACTAAAATTTCTACTTAATATCCAGGACAGATGTTTTCAAAAATTCAGAGCTGTTATGTACTGATGAAAGCTATTCCTTAAGAACTTCCAAACTAAACTGGCAATAACCTTTCACAATCCAAACGGAGAGAATTTTTTTTCTAAAAGTGCAGAGTTATGGGTAATTTCACATCCCTAACCACTCCTTTGCTCCATATACAGAATTCAGTTATCCTTTTGTGGATAAACTGGCCTCTGATTGTCTTGCATACAAAGAAACATGTTCTCTAAGCCAGTCAGAAAGCAGTAGAGGTGTTATATACGGGTAACTGTCATTCTACTCTGACAACATCTGAAACATCAGCTGGTGTAAAAGAAATAAATAAAGCACCTTTATGAGTCCATTCCTGGAATATTAATCCAGAGAACGCTAAAGACAAGTGTGTAAAGATTCTGATTTCTAAACTGAAATGAGAGTTCAGAAAATTCAGCTCCGAACCCTGTACTGCTTCCCCCTGCTTTACGTCCCCACCCTGCTCTATGCTCATCAGCTGTCCCTCTCCCTCTGGTCAGACACCCTGGAACTGTGAACAAAACTCCCTTTAAAGCCAATGGGAGTTTTGCCTTTGACTTTGATGAGGCCAGGATTTCACCCCAGATTCATAACAGAGGAGTAATCTCTAATAAGATGCATGGTTCCACCACACTTTAAGTATTTCCACTGACTTTTAATGTGCCACATTCTGATTCCCTTACTCATGTTGAGAAGTATTTTGCTCCATGAATAGTCCTATTAAAGTCTAGGGAACTACTCAGACAGGAGGGTGCTACTGAATGGAAGGGAATCAGAATATGGCCCACTGAGATTATTTGCAGAGTAAGGTACTAACCAAGAAAAGGTGGGAGAAGTACTTCAATCATTGTTGAACCATATGTTCAATCATTTCCTTGTACCATCAAATTGCCATGTGTTTTTTTTACTGCTTTCTCTCACTCTTCTGTCATCCTTCCTCTGCCATTGCACATTTGGTGACAGCCCCTCTTCCTAGTGAGTAATCCAGCCTGCAGAGTATTGATGTTAGGAGTGATTTTTTTTTTCCTTCTTGTTCTGAGAAAGTCACATTTCACCAGTTTCACCAACTTGCTGAAGCAAAACACTCAGCTGAATTGCACAAGGGTTCCCCCGCCTCCCAGAACAGGGCCTGGGGACTTCTCTTCCATTTATTTTTAAAATACAGACTGGCTCCTTAACTTTCATATTTGGCGCATTCAGCACGGAATCCCACACCTGAGGTTCTTAACCGGTGATTTTACTGTGATTAGTTACTACATAAAAATGGCATCTTGATAGTGACAGGATCTGCCCCAGGTCTGCAGTTCGGCTGCGCCCGCACTTTGAGCTAGGAATCACACCCTCGCAGCCAGAGACAGACTCGTGCTTGCTCTCATTGAGCTAGCATGCTAAAAATAACAGTGCAGACGCAGTAGCAGTGGGAGTGGCTGCTCCAGCTGGATCTAGGTGTGTTTGTACTCAGGGTGGCTAGTCCATGCTTCTACTCACCTTTGTGCCGCTCCGGGCTATGATGCTATGTTAAGTGCGCTAGATCATCTAGCTAGTAGGAGTATAATCTGGCAGTTACACCCCTAGCTCGTAGTAGGGTTGCCAACTCTGACTGAAGCTATTCTGGGAACTTTCCCCCCCCTCAACATGACATAAGTCACTTTCTTAAAACATCCTATTAACGTCTCCTGGATTGCTCCTAGTAGTCACCAGGAGATGGATGTCGATTCCGGGAGACTCCAGGCCAATCTCGGAAGATTGGCAACCCTAGCTTGTAGTGTAGACCTATACATAGCTGCTTATTTTCTGTCAAAAATAAGTTTTGGCTCCTTTTTACCCACTAGCACTGCAGAGGCACCGTAGATAAGGGAGAGTCAGCTGGATTCTATTTTTTTTTTTTAATTCACCATTAAGACAAAGCGTATTTTAATAGTCAGCCAAGCAGAGGTGATTTGTGCTTGGATGGCTCTGGCTAAGGATAAGGGGATAGTGGACAGTGTAACTTGTGATTCTTGGGGACTGTTGTCCTCTGAGATCCACGCTGTGCTACCTTCACCTTGGAATCACATCCCTTTAAAACAAGGGACCACAACTCCACACAGGAAATATGGGCCTGATCCAAAGCCCATTAAAGTCATTTGCAAGACTCCCTCTGAATTCAGTGGGCTTTGAATGGGGGCACTTAGTGGAGAGCTAGAGCAAGGGACTCACGGTGGAAACTGCAGGGTGTTCCCCAAATGCCACAGCAACATGGATCAGAGAACCAGAGTCCTTTGCTTTGCATGAACACTGTGTGTAATTGGTAATTTCTATTGAAAGAGGTTTTGTTTTGATATCTTAAGCTTTAAGACATTTTGTGAATCCAGAAGCTTTCAGAAATTTAGGGAATCCAGATGCAGCCACAAGAGTTGATTACAAGCAATAGAAAGCCAGACTTACCTTTTACTTGAATACATGACAATTTTCATCTGCCCATCATGTTAACAGACACTAACACAATAGTCAAAGGTGTTTATGGCCCTACTGTCCACTGAATTCATCATCCTTTGCTGGGTTATGTAAGTGGGTACACAACAGTTAAGTAGAAGTAGTTGCAGAGAAAAAGAAGGAGATGGGACTGAGAGAATGAAAAAGAATGAAAGATAGAGGAGGGTAGGTAAGTGGAGAGATGATGTAGCTAGACTCAGTGGGAGATATTTTTGAGGTATGATGTGGTAAATAGCTACGCTAATCAAAATAATGAAGTTTCACTGGCTTTGAAGGCAAAAGAAGAAACAGATTGATGTTTTTACACAAACATTGAACTACTTTTCCTTGAAAATGGGCCTGCTTTTGCTTATGACATGGGTGAAGTATTCAGCTTAAAAAAGAAAAAGAAATTAAGAAATGACTGATAATAGAGAAACCAAGAAATGCTGAGGAATTGTTGACAGTACAGAAAAGTAGCTAAAGTAACTAGGGAAGAATGAATTCATTCGTTTCTCCTGAGAGAAACCAAATTCCATTGATATTACAGGGGTTTCGGGCATGTATGGAGAAAGGAATAGACAGATTGCAGGGAATAATGGTTCTAAAAAAGAGGGAAAAGGTATTCTTTATTTCTATAAAGGCAGTAAAAAAGAAAAGAGAATTCAGCAGTTCTATTTTAATTGGGGGTCTTAAACCCAAGAATTAATTTTGTAGCTAGCTGAATAAACCTCTTTGTTGTCCCTTGGTGTCAAAATTACAATACAGTGTACAGAAATGAAATTTAAACTATTAGGGGTCAGGCAGTGTCTGTGATTTGGTAAACAGAATACAGCAGCCATGAATGGAAATCAAAAAGTAATTAATTACCTCTGCAGGAAGTTTAAAGGAATTGACATGCTCTTCTAGGTACAGTAGAAATTGACCATCTTTGTTGGTGTTTCCAATTACTATGTATTGACAAAAAAGAGCATCTGACAACAAATCCAGCATGTTAACTGGCAAATAACTTAGATTGTAAATAAAATAAGGCATTGTATTAGAGCATCATCTTTGAAATTCAGTCTGTGAGCAGAAATTCATTTGTTCAAGCAATGGAAATAGAGCAAAAGGGCCGGAGGATATCTCATGTCTGTTGTGGGGAAGCAGGGAGAGAGGCAATGACTCAGATTAAGGCACCAAAGTGAAAGAACAGATCTAGTAGTTATTTCGTGTCCAATCCAAGATGGTCATGGGCTCAGCTATACCTTGTAGGCACCACAGTCGGTAGTAAGAGATGGTGCAGAGCTGCAACAAACCAGAAGGCATTCGGTTTGCTTGGGTTCCCGGGTTCCCAGACGCTGTGTTTACACTGCTGCCTCCTTCTCTGGCTGCAGTTTGCTACCACCTCCATTGCCTACCAGCTCCACTGACCAGTGCAAAAGGTGCAGGGATGAGAATGTGGCCCTTCTTTTTCTCCTTTCCTCCAACCCCCTTTTGGCACCCTCATGTAGGTGTCTCAGCGGAAGTGGCTGGCAGCACACACAAAGCAAAGGTGATGAAAGAGTGGCGTTTAACAGAGAGAGCAAGCTCCCAGATATCCTGACCTATAGTTTATGCAATGCCAAATTTCAGCTCAGGACTCTTTTGGTATCCTACCCATAAAAGGCGCAATTTAGTCAACAGGTCCAGAACCCCTTTCAGCATCAGACTGATCCTTGTAATGATAAAAGGTTGCCTGACAATATAAATATCTTAGTCATCAAGCCGCTACATAAAACATCAAGGTATTTTACAATAAATAAACTATTTGCAGTTGCCTACATTTAATTAAATAGAGAAAGTAATTTCAGAGAGAAGTGTGCATTTTAAATTAACGGTTTCCTTTCAGACTAATCTCAAAATGTTGTAGGAATTTAGAATTAAAATGTAAAGAGATTTTTTTTCTTATTATTTCTCTTCTGTTAACTCTCTTCTAATAGAGCTGTTCAGACAACAATTACAGATCTGCGATTTGTGAATAAGGTGCACAAAATAAATAATTGAGACCATAATATCTGCCCTGGCCTCTGAGGCCAAGCATCCTGTGACATTGCTCTCCATATGTTTATGGAAATATGCTTATGAGTGTGAAATATAATGTAACTGGAATATGCTTTATGCAAAAGGTCTCCTGTAAGGTATCATTACAAAGCTTCTAATCTACTGAATGTGTTCATCATATTTGTATGTATCATTCTTGTATCTAAAATTAGAAATATGACGTTAACTCTGAGGCCCACATTTTGCATAATTACAATAGGACCATTAATGGTGGTTTAGAATCTTGATGGCACCCATTGACTAGGACAATTGGCTGCTGATGGTTTTTTCACCTGCAAGCCTTCTTGTGGACATGGGGGCCAGCCTGTGGGTAATGAGGTCATACAGTGACATGTGACCATGTCACCTGGTACTGGAATCCATCTTAAACATGGTGCTTTTCCATTTAGAAGGAGGGGTGGGAACCCAGAGAGAGATGAAAGATTCCCCGCCTTGTGCCAAAGCCATAAAAGGGGAGTGGAACAGAACAAAGGGGGCTTCAGTCATGAGAAGTCCCCTAGTTACCACCTGAGCTGGAACTAACAAGAGTTGTACCAGGGAAAGGATTGGGCCCAGACTGAGAAGGAGTTTAGTCTGTGAAAAAAGCTTATTGGAACATCTCTGAAGGTGAAATTTACCTGTATCCCGTTTTTTTAAATGTATTAGGCTTAGACGTGCATGTTTTGTTTTATTTTGCTTGGTAACTTACTTTGTTCTGTCTGTTATTTCTAGAAACCACTTAAATCCTACTTTTTATACTTAATACAATCACTTTTGTTTATTAATTAACCCAGAGTAAGTGATTAATACATGGTGGAGCAAACAGCTGTGCATATCTCTCTAACTGTGTTATAGAGGGTGGACAATTTATGAGTTTACCCTGTATAAGCTTTATACAGAGTAAAACGGATTTATTTGGAGTTTGGATCCCATTGGGAGCTGGGTGTCTGGGTGCTGAGCATTTTTGGTTAAAGTCTGCAGCTTTGGAGACATGGTTCAGTCCCTGGGTCTGGGTTTGCAGCAGGCTTGTGTGTCTGTCTCAACAAGGCAGAGTTCTGGAGTCCCAAGCTGACAGGAAAAAGGGCTCAGAGGTAGTTTCAGCACATCAGGTGACAGTCCTAAGGGGATCTCTGTGACCGAACCCGTCACACATGCAGCTCTTTCCTTTCTCCAAAATGCTCACAGAGGCCTTGATCCAATGTCCATTGGAATCACTGGAAAGACATCTTCTGACTACAATGGGCATTGGATGAGGCCCTGATAGCAGTACTTGTTGTCCCCATCAACAGAAAATCATTAGGTTGACCTCTGGAATCTTCAGTATTTTCTCTAGACTTTGTAATGACTGTCCCTCAGTTCTGTCTCCTAAGACTTCTCTCCATATTCCATATGTAACCTATTGACTTCTCACATCTATGTATGCCACCCATATGCTTCACTTGTCCCTGAAACATCACTTCCAAAACACCTCATGCCATCCAGCATTTTTCCCAAATGTCTAATGTACGCTTTACCTATGGCTTGTTGAATGAATGCATGTTCAGCGACTACCCAATGGCTTTGTAGCACCCTGGGTAATAACTTGGAATAGTTCCCTGAAATGGTAAGGTTTAGTATTTAAAGCTTTAGTCTGCACTTTCTCAAATGTTTCTTTTGAATGTTTTATTCCATTTTTGCCCAGGATGGTACTCATACACAATACAAAGTTATTTTTTTCCATGCCAGTCCCCAGTTCCTCTCTATAAAATAAATAAATGTCCTTTTCCCAAACCAGCTTACTTTGCTTGATTTATTGTTTAGTCACATGTTCAGCAACATCTCTCTTCATGCAGTGATGGAGTGTTTCTGTCTGCGTAGCACTCTCTGAGTGGATCTTGTCTCTACATTTTATTTCTCTCCATTCTACCCCTTATCTCTTACAAAGGGTACCTCTATGCTCCAAGCTGGAGGTGTAAATTCCAGCTTGAGGAGATATACCTGCTCTAGTTCTGATTGAACTAGTGAGCTAAAAATAGAGTAGTCATATGAGTGGCAGGAATGGTTAGCCTCTCAGAGTATGTACCCAGCATCTTAGACGGGAGCTAACTCCCGGTAGCTAACCTCTTCCATTTCTCCCGCCACCACAGCTACACTCTGCTTTTAGCAGGCTGGCTCGATCTGTGCAAGTCAAGTACGTCTCCTCAAGCTGGAAGTTTATACCTCTGGCTCAAAGCATAGACATACTCATCAACAGCTGTGGTTCTAGTATCCAACTTTTCATACACATGCGATGTCACCTTTCAAAAACCTGCAACTATTAAACAATAACCCATAAAACATGACAGGATGTGAATTATAATGTAGTTACTTATACCTAGTGTGGTATTAGGAATGAGGCCAAAGGCCAAGTGCCATTGATTGTACCACTCCTGAATTATAACATCATAATTCAAATGCTGGAACATTTTCTATGCTCATTATATGATCATTTAAAAAAAAGAATAAAAAGCAGTTTTGATTGATGTTATATATAAATATATAAAACTGAACAGGGAAATATGGCTCATACTTTCTGTAGCAATCATTTTCTATTTTTAACTTTAGAAATAAAGAGTGTATTATTTGTGGAAATTAAATTACACTATGTTTGGGAAATAGGTGTATTGGATAACATGGGCTCTGGCAGTTATTTTTCATTGCGTTCTAATATATAATAATGTGACAGGAGACAACTTAAAAATGTCAATTTCACGCTTAGAGTGAGAGGGATAAAAATACACTTTATACCATAAATAGATATTAAAGGAGATTTTTTTGGTTACATATTTGTGCAATAAAAGTAATATTAAAAAAGATTTAGGATGGCTGCCACCCTTTTTCTCTTCCTAGTTTCTCCTGAAAGGGCTTAAATACTGTGGTAATGCATACCATATAAGAATTCAGACAGATTATCCATAACAGAAATCACAGACCCCAACGCTGCAAAGCACTTACGCATTTGCTTAACATTAATCGTCTGCCTAGGTGCTATTAAAGTTTAAGACACTTAGAAAAGTACTTGAGTGCTCAGCTGAACGGGAGTGGACTGCTGAACTGCAGCCAAATGTCCAATTATCGATACCAGTTTAAAAACGTACGCTCCAATCTTGGTGGGGGAGCAGGGGACATGCATACATAGCTTAACTGATGTGACTAGTCTGAACTCAGCAGGAATTCTTGTGAGTAAAATTACTCATGTGTATATAAGACTTTGCTGCATTGAGCCATAGTCTGTTTCTTTAAAATCAATGTTATGCAAAGATACAAGTCAAAGGGTGGTTTTTGTTGCTATCCTCCCCTATTTGTCTGAAATGGTCCATATTGACCAATAATTTGACATTCCCAGAATACAGTATTGTATTGATGCAGTACACATTTCTGCCATCTGACCCAGCTGTATTCATTGTGTACTCTTTAATCAAGTTGTAGTAAATTTCTGTTGGGTAACATCATTTCTTTAGTCTTAAAGTAGATGGATATACATTGGTTGAGGCTTTCATTTAACACAGTGGTTCTCAAACTTTTTGTACTGGTGAGGTGACGTCTTTCACATAGCAAGCCTCTGAGGGTGACGCCCCCCCCTTATAAATTAAAAACACTTTTAGATATATTTAACACCTTTATAAATGTTGGAGGCAAAGCAGGGTTTGGGATGGAGGCTGACAGCTTGTGACCCCCCATGTAATAGCCTTGTGGCCCCCTGCGGGATGCCGACCCCCAGTTTGAGAATCCCGATTTAATAATTTGAATGTGTGAATTTTCTTTCAAATTCTGTTAATATCTAGCCAATAGTTATTGATGATTTTTTCTTTTAATTTAATACAATCTGTATTTTTAATTATATCATGCTACAAAAGTAGCACCTTCTGTAATTGAGTCTGTGTTACGGGTCAACATTTCCAGTTTTCACTAGATCTCATTAAATGTAATGTCAATCAACGGTAAGTGTAATGTAAATCAATTTATAGGGCAGCTGTTTTTGTATTGGGCTTGACCATTGTAGCACGGATCTGAACTGGGAATGATGCACACTACTCCAAACCACTGCCATGGGAAAGCTCAGGAAGTATAGCGTTGTTAACAGTTTGTCAGAGCTCTGGAGACAGGGAGAGCCCAAGTAAACACAAGGACAGTAGTTATGACCTCTGTATTGGTGGTACACACAGAGAGAGAACGTTACTTGTGGTCCCTCTCGTCAAGCATGTGCACAAGAGTCAGACAATTCTATCTCATCCTGATGTGATAAATTTCTAAAGGCTTGAAAATCTCTTTGATTGTACTATTATCCCAAAAGCTTGGATACTTACCTGAACATCTCCAGGTCACTCTATGCTGGTTATATAGCATGATCAAGCTTTGTTTGATGAGAATTCCAAAGCTTCCATAAAAATAGACAGAACAATACTTTTTTGAGTTGTGAAAAGTTGGAGTAAAATAAATGGTTAGCTTTATTTTGCCTTGAGCCACATAGCCTATGCCTATCCGTTTATTAATGTTGTAACATAAATTGTTAGGCCTTGATTCAGGGAAACACTTTACATGCTTATGTGTTTTTCAGAATTGGGATGGACTTAATCATATGCTGAACTTTAAGCATGTGTTGAATTCCCACGGACGTTAGAAAAGCACTTAAGCAGAGAATAGGGATGTCTTCCTGACTCTGGCCCTTAACTAGGACCTCATAATTGTCTTTATGTAACATATTATGACCACGTGGAATTCCATTGTGGCACTAGAGAGAGGGATAGTCCTTCTGCTCAAAAAACACAGGCCCTCATCACCGAGTTAAAGGAGAATCACTGATAGCAGTTAGAATTTGAGACACTCATTCTGTGTATTGCTATCCCATAAAGAATGGTGAAACCTCAGCTCATGAAATAGGTTGGTACCTCACTCCAAAGACAGAAAGAGAAATTAAGGGACCTGATTTTTCCTCTGGTGTAAATCAAGAGAGTTGCGTTGGTGAAAATGAGAGAAAGATTGGGTCCAAAGACTCTAAAATGAATTAGGTGGCTGATGTGCAAGATTGGCCCTGCCTTGCCATTTTAATATCCCAATGAAATGTTGTACTTTTTACAGCAGCTAATTGGAAATCCAAATCTGGATGTTTATTGATCTTTTCAATAGTGGACCGTCTAAATCACTCCTTCAGACCTACTGTGAGGCACAGTAACACTGGCCCATTAGATGTGCTATTCTATCTCATTCTGGCAGTGACATAAAGAAGCTTATGAACCATATTTATTTCTTTTTGTTTTACATAAACAGTCTTCTTGTCTTGAACTCAAGTTTTCTCAATGTTGATTTTCCCTTCCTAAATTATTTTGTTTTTGTCTTCAAGGTATACCAAAGATCACACTTGTGTTTTGTTTTCTTTTCCACTCAGAATATGGTTTACTAGGCTGTAGTCTTGTAAGATCCTGTTAGCTAAGCAGGGCTGCCCACTGTCTGAATGGGAGAACTCTAGGGAAACTCACGAGGGGCAGTAGATGGTGCAGTTAATTTGGGAGGAGCTGTCTTAGTCTTGAACCAATGTCCTTGCACATATTTATGGGCACTCTTCCACATAAGACAGCATCTCTTTAATAGGTTTCAGAGTAACAGCCGTGTTAGTCTGTATTTGCAAAAAGAAAAGGAGTACTTGTGGCACCTTAGAGACTAACCAATTTATTTGAGCATGAACTTGATGATCACTTTAGATAAGCTATTACCAGCAGGACAGTGGGGTGGGAGGAGGTATTGTTTCATGGTCTCTGTGTGTATATAATGTCTTCTGCAGTTTCCACGGTATGCATCTAACGAAGTGAGCTGTAGCTCACAAAAGCTCATGCTCAAATAAATTGGTTAGTCTATAAGGTGACACAAGTACTCCTTTTCTTTTTGCATCTCTTTAATGAGGCATAAACCTGAAGTCCCACTCATTACTAGTCCAGTACTGTTTTTGAAAGAAGAAAACATTAACTTCAGTCTTCTGGCCATTATCCAATTTTGACAATGGCATTCTATCTACCTGAAGTTATCCCTCCACCTGGATACTATGGTTTTCTCTCCTGGAAAACAGAAAGAAGCAAACAAAAGAACCTAGCAGCTGTCATTGGTACAGAACTCCCAAAGGCAGTGAATTTTAGTGGTGGACGAAAGAGCTTATCGTCTCTACATTATATCTGCCTTCAGCTTCCCCTTCATATCGAAATCCGGCATCACAACCATCCTTAATTTTTTACAGGTACAATATCACTTTTTCCAGGCTGTGTATAAAATAACCTGTCTACCCCATTCATCATTTTTGTTGCCTTTTCTGGACCTTTTCCATTTCTCAATATCCTGTGTATATTAGAGAGATGTGTATTTTCTAGAAAGCTAGTTTTCAATCTATAGAAATATTCTAAGTGCAGATTAACCTGTTGAATGTCCCCTCTAGCCAGCATTTTAACCAACCTCTTTTAATATTAATGTCTTTGGTTTGTAGAAGCATCTTAGTAGTCCCTGGCTCCCTGAACACACCCCAGAATGCATTGTTCTGTGACATTACAATTACCATCGGATGCGTTGCTTAAGACAGCATTTCTCAAACTTTGGAAAGCTGAGTCCCACTTCAGGAAAATGAACCCAATGGCCCCTTTGCACCCACTTCCCCCCTTTAACCAGAGCCTCCCAACTTCCTGTATACATCTGTCTTGCCCCCTCACTCCAGCTAGCCCTTTTTGCCTACCACAGTTTGAAAGATGCTGGTTTAAGACTTCAGGGGCCAAATCCTCAGCTGGTGTAAACTGGCATCACTCCATTGACGTCAGTAGAGCAATCCTGATGGACTGCAGCTGAGACTCTGGCCCAGGATGCACTGGGGATATCCCCAATAGACAGGGAGCACCAAGACTATCTCACAGGGGAGTGGGCATGGGGAGAGGGCCTAGTTAAAATTTACTCATATGCTGGCTGCTCCCACAGCCTGGTTTGTGGGGACACACAGACTCTGAATCTGTGCGTACTCAGCTTTTGTTTTGGGGGGAACTTTATACCTGGACCCTACCTGCGATGAGGAAACAGCGAGTCCTCCACCCAGCCATTATTTTCTCCACATATTGACCAGGCACAATGGCTGCACTTGGATTCAAGACACTTGAAGAATGTGTGTGAAGACAAGAATGTGTGTGAAGCTACTGCTATCGTGGTTAAGAGCATCTTCAAAAGGGCTGGAAGGGGCTGGGGAAGGGCATAGAGCAGGGTGAGGATGCCCAGATGTTAGGAGGGGGGCAGAGAGGAACTTCTTCAAGGATAGCACAGCAGCTGCACTCCCTTTGTACACCCTAAAGCCCAGGGGTTGCTGTATTTGTTTCAAGATGAACGATTCCAGGTGCTGCACCTTTTCCCTGCCCCCAAGACAGAGCTATACCTCAAAGGTGGAAAAGCTCTAAATCTGCAGTTTAGCTCATTTTAAGAACACTGCACCTTTAGCACACAGCACTATTTAATCTGTTGCATGAAGGGTGGAAGAGCTTGAATCTTGCTAAATGTAATTAATTGATAAGCACCTTGTGACAGAAAGTGTTATCTGCTTCATGAGTTAATTTGTATTGATCCAGAAAAATATCTGTTGAAGCTGGCGTTGCAAAATTTATGTAACCAAAAGCTGTTGATAAATTTACGTGTCAAGCCTTCTACAGATCTGGTATAAAACAAAAATATGTAACTCAGCAACTTTTTAACAAAAAAATCTCTTTTGATCAACCAAGTATATTACAGTGATCGAAGTAAGTCAGGAAGAAGCATTGTGTGTATTGAAATAGAAGTGAGTAAAACTGAAGAAAGATTAAAACCATGCCATCTATATCTCTATTTACATTAATATTCTTTTTTGGTTGTAGTGAGGTTACATTCTAGTCCAAAAAGACATGAGTTGCTTATTTTGTCAAGAGAAAAATCTAGAAAATACTGAAGATGAGCTTTGTCTATAATCCTTTTGCCATTTAAGCAACTCTTACAGAAAGCAAGAGACAGTTTAACAATGTATAAATGTTATGTTTCTATTTTACTGAAAATATATCTAAACATAATCACCAGTTTCTGAGCAACTAGTAAAACATGATGTGTCATGTTCATTGTCTAACATATGCCTGTGCACTCTCTAATTTGTGTTACGCAAACTTGGAATCTAAAACCATCAAGAATATGAAGGAAAATGAACACGGACAAAATGTACAGCACTGGTTCCCAAATTAGCAGGGGGACTACAGAAAGCTGGGATATTTGGGATGTTTATTCCACCTACTTGCTTTCAGCTGCTTCTGCTGGTGTCCAGGCTCTTCATTGCAAAGAAGAACCTAGGGTCATTTGTGAAAAAAGGATAACATCCTCTTGTTGTCCCCACTAGTAGCTGTGCTAAATATGAGGAGGAAGGGCTCTTAAAGACCAAAGCTACCATATAAGCAATTATTGTAGTTGTCACAGGGTCTTTAAATCTTGGTGAATGGCCCAGTGAATTTGGGAATGGGAAGGGAGGTGGTTCCTTGAGGAAAACCTGTTATGAGATGTGGTCCATAAGACCCCTGGTTTAGAGTATGTTCTCTCTTCTTGAATGGGGATGTTTTCGTGAATCAGATAGCCCACTTCCCGTTCCAGATTGTTGATGACTAAAGAGATACAGCCGAATCAGATATAGGATTCAGGTTTGTTTGACTGTAGGAGGATGAGTGTCACAGACGCTTGAGGTAGTGAAGATGGTTGACCTATAATGACCTAGAAATAAAGCACGGTCAATGTAGCTGCTGCCAGTTCAGATGTTGTCAGATCATAGAATCATAGAATAGAATCATAGAATATCAGGGTTGGAAGGGACCTCAGGAGGTCATCTAGTCCAACCCCCTGCTCAAAGCAGGATTGATCCCCAATTAAATCATCCCAGCCAGGGCTTTGTCAAGCCTGACCTTAAAAACGTCTAAGGAAGGAGATTCCACCACCTCCCTAGGTAACGCATTCCAGTGTTTCACCACCCTCCTAGTGAAAAAGTTTTTCCTAATATCCAACCTAAATCTCCCCCACTGCAACTTGAGACCATTATTCCTTGTTCTGTCATCTGCTACCACTGAGAACAGTCTAGAGCCATCCTCTTTGGAACCCCCTTTCAGGTAGTTGAAAGCAGCTATCAGATCCCCCCTCATTCTTCTCTTCCATAGACTAAACATCCCCGGTTCCCTCAGCCTCTCCTCATAACTCATGTGTTCCAGTCCCCTAATCATTTTTGTTGCCCTCTGCTGGACTCTTTCCAATTTTTCCACATCCTTCTTGTAGTGTGGGGCCCAAAACTGGACAGAGTACTCCAGATGAGGCCTCACCAGTGTCGAATAGAGGGGAACGATCACGTCCCTCAATCTGCTGGCAATGCCGCAACGTATAATCCCAAAATGCCATTGGCCTTCTTGGCAACAAGGGCACACTGTTGACTCATATCCAGCTTCTCGTCCACTGTAACCCCTAGGTCCTTTTCTGCAGAACTGCTGCCAAGCCATTCAGTCCCTAGTCTGTAGCAGTGCATTGGATTCTTCCATCCTAAGTGCAGGACTCTGCACTTGTCCTTGTTGAACTTCATCAGATTTCTTTTGGTCCAATCCTCCAATTTGTCTAGGGCCCTCTTTATCCTATCCCTACCCTCCAGCGTATTTACCTTTCCTCCCAGTTTAGTGTCATCTGCAAACTTGCTGAGGTTGCAATCCACACCATCCTCCAGATCATTAATGAAGAAATTGAACAAAACTGGCCCCAGGACTGACCCTTGGGGCACTCCACTTGATACCGGCTGTCAACTAGACATGGAGCCATTGATCACTACCTGTTGAGCCCGACAATCTAGCCAGCTTTCTATCCACCTTATTGTCCATTCATCCAGCCCATACTTCTTTAACTTGCTGGCAAGAATACTGTGGGAGACTGTGTCAAAAGCTTTGCTAAAGTCAAGGAACAACACGTCCACTGCTTTCCCTTCATCCACAGAGCCAGTTATCTCGTCATAGAAGGCAATTAGATTAGTCAGGCATGACTTGCCCTTGGTGAATCCATGCTGACTGTTCCTGATCACTTTCCTCTCCTCTAAGTGCTTCAGAATTGATTCCTTGAGGACCTGCTCCATGATTTTCCCGGGGACTGAGGTGAGGCTGACTGGCCTGTAGTTCCCAGGATCCTCCGTCTTCCCTTTTTTAAAGATGGGCACTACATTAGCCTTTTTTCAGTCGTCCAGATCACCATAAGTTTTCAAAGATAATGGCCAATGGCTCCGCAATCACATCCGCCAACTCCTTTAGCACTCTCGTATGCAATGCATCTGGCCCCATGGACTTGTGCACGTCCAGCTTTTCTAAATAGTCCCGAACCACCTCTTTCTCCACAGAGGGCTGGTCACCTCCTCCCCATGCTGTGCTGCCCAGTGCAGTAGTCTGGGAGCTGACCTTGTTCGTGAAGACAGAGGCAAAAAAAGCATTGAGTACATTAGTTTTTCCACATCCTCTGTCACTAGGTTGCCTCCCTCATTCAGTAAGGGGCCCGCACTTTCCTTGACTTTCTTCTTGTTGCCAACATACCTGAAGAAACCCTTCTTGCTACTCTTAACATCGCTTGCTAGCTGCAACTCCAGGTGTGATTTGGCCTTCCTGATTTCACTCCTGCATGCCCGAGCAATATTTTTATACTCATCCCTGGTCATTTGTCCAATCTTCCACTTCTTGTAAGCTTCTTTTTTGTATTTAATATCAGCAAGGATTTCACTGTTAAGCCAAGCCGGTCGCCTGCCATAATTACTATTCGTTCTACACATCGGGATGGTTTGTCCCTGTCACCTCAATAAGGATTCTTTAAAATACAGCCAGCTCTCCTGGACTCCTTTCCCCCTCATGTTATTCTCGCAGGGGATCTTGCCCATCAGCTCCCTGAGGGAGTCAAAGTCTGCTTTTCTGAAGTCCAGGGTCCGTATTCTGCTGCTTTCCTTTCTTCCTTGTGTCAGGATCCTGATCTTGACCATCTCATGGTCACTGCCTCCCAGGTTTCCATCCACTTTTGCTTCCCCTACTAATTCTTCCCGGTTTGTGAGCAGCAGGTCAAATAGAGCTCTGCCCCTAGTTGGTTCCTCCAGTACTTGCACCAGGAAATTGTCCCCTACATTTTCCAAAAACTTCCTGGATTGTCTGTGCACCGCTGTATTGCTCTCCCAGCAGACATCAGAGTGATTGAAGTCTCCCATGAGAACCAGGGCGTACGATCTAGTAACTTCTGCGAGTTGCCGGAAGAAAGCCTCGTCCACCTCATCCCCCTGGTCCGGTGGTCTATTGTAGACTCCCACCACTACATCACTTTCGTTGCTCACACTTCTAAACTTAATCCAGAGACTCTCAGGTTTTTCTGCAATTTCATACTTGAGCTCTGAGCAGTCATACTGCTCTCTTACATACAGTGCAACTCCCCCACCTTTTCTGCCCTGCCTGTCCTTCCTTCCTGAACAGCTTATATCCGTCCAGCTGATGAAGTGATGATCAGCTGATGAAGTGACATGTAATTGCCAGAGTTGTGGCTACAGTCAGTGGAGCCCACTGGTATATCCGAGAGGGGGCTGTTGGCAAGGTGTCCTCCATTAGGGCCCATACTTTTTGGCAATCACTTCTTGCAGGTGTGTAATAATCCGAGTCTGTTATCAGGGCATGATACAAGTTGAATCTTTTCTCCTGTGATCTGTAAGGAAATGGGTGTTGAGGCTGGGGTGGGGTGGGGTGGGAGTGGGACTCTGTTTTGTGAGGTTTGATAAATCAATGTTTATCTTTGTGCTGTTGCTGAGTGATTGTGACTTGGGCTAACTGATGAGACATTTACCAGTATCAGTGGCTTGGGATGGGCACCCTTTTATTTGACGTAATAATCATTTAAACAAATAAATGAATGAATAAATAACGTTAAAGCACTTTGACATGTGGCGTGTGTGTATGCACCTATATAGGTAACGATAATGAAGGCTTCATAAATTCACCAGGCAACTTGCTGAGCAATGGCAAATATGTTGATGAAAGTGCACTGTCACTAACTGGGAGGGGGGTGGGAAGGGGTTGCGAGAGAGATCCTCAGACAGTGAATCTTTCATCAACATATTTGCCATTACTCAGCAAGTTGCCTGGTGAATTTATGAAGCCTTCATTATCCTTACTTATGAAAAAACCCGTTAGATTTCAAACAGGTGAACAGATGTTTCTTTTTTCAATGAAGGCATCTTGAAAATTTTCGAAAATTATATTGAAAAAGCCCTTTGAATTATTCAATCTATTCTGTAATTTCATTACTGTGTACCTTTTGTTTTTCTATTTTATTTTTGTCACTGGTTGATTGTCGACTATACTCTTGACTGTAGGGGGCTCTCCCTCAATTATACCCAGCTGTGATGTATCCCTTTTGATTTCGTATCAGATTTAACTTACACAGTCATTGAATTCTTGCTCCATTCTGAATTGCACAACGTGAGGCTGATTCAACTAGGACTTAGGGCAATGGGAATCTTTCCCCTGGCTCCAGTGGTCATTGGATGAGGGGGCCCCCTGTCAGTTGTTAAGCAGTATTTGTTGTGATGTGGATTCAAGATGGGATTTTCAAAGGAGTTCAGCATCCTGCTTATATTGAATTTGGGTTCTTAACTCCCTCAGGCCCCTTTGAAAATCACAGCCCTGGAAAAATACAAATGAGAAGTATAAAAGATCAGTGGATTTCCTTATCTGACCTGAGATAACTAGTATCAAGGCAAAATTTCCCAGTATCTGAAATGCCATTCCAACTTGACTTGTATTAATATGAGAATTTTCCAGTTATTCTCAAACTCCGGTGGATACAGTTAGAACAACTAAAAGGATGATTAACTACAGAATGTAGCAACTCTAGTTTTTTCTTGAGTATTTATGACACTTACAGAGGTTGATATCATAACTGTGACATTGGAAAATGCTAACGCTGGTGCCCAAATCCACCACATTGGGTTAACACAATGGACTCTTTTCTTCCATTAAATGAGATGAGGGAGAATAGGATTTTCCTAGAAAAGACTTCCTCCTTTTGTGTTAGTGTGAATGGGGAACAACTCCTCGAAAGCAGTTACATTGGTGTCTGAGTCTACTGGAGCCAGTCCAGTTCTTCCTTATTTACATCCATATAACTGTAGTAGAATCAGTGCACTTATATTGGTGTGAAACAGGCATATGTAAGATCAGAATCAAGCATCTAAACTTGTCTAAATAGCTGAAAGTTGGATTTTGGCTTAGGTGGAATCAGAATATAATATATAATACAAACAGCAAAAGGTCTTTGGAAAAAGTGGAAGCTAAAAACTCTTTGAGATGCTCTTCAATAAATGGAAGTCCAAACTCTATATTATACGTTGTCTTAACACAAGGTAAAGGAAATTAAAAGCAAAGGTCATATACTGTAACTTTAAAAGTCTTCTAATTTTATGCTTAAACAATGAGAAGTGATATTTCTGCTTCTAGATATGGCTATCCAAAGACCACTGAAGTCCAGGGAAAGACTCCCAACTGATTTCAATCAGCTTTGGATTAGACAACAAATATGACTTTTTTTTTTTTTTTTAGTATAGCTTCATAAAAAATCTAGGGAAGAGGAACCAGAATGAAAGGGGCATTAGGAAACAAAATGTCCGTCATACACCAGACTGCCCAAAAAGAGAGGAGGGGTGGTGGGTGAGAACTATCCTGGAGATGTCTTCACTCTCTTTTATACAAGCACTGTAAGGTCTTGAATGAATGGTGGTAAGTGAAAAGTATTGATTATTTATTATTAAATTAGAAGGAAGTTGAAAATTCAATCAAAAATGGTTCTTTACTTTGAGTTTAGCAGAAAGTTAATTACAATTAACTCCTACAATAAAACATGAATTAATTTTGAATGAATACCAAACTAATGGAGAGCGGCAACATGCTCAGTTGTGCAATTGTGTTTTAAACCTTCAAAAATAGAAAACAATCTCATTCCTTCATTTAATAAATGTTCTCTCCATGAGCTGCAGTTTTCAAGGTAAAATGCTGGGATATGTAAAACCAACAAACGCAGTGCAAGCCCATTTGGAGTCAAAGTCCGCGTATATGTCAGGTCTTTGCAAGACTCCATTAGGGTTATAGTTCTCCCTGTCTCACGAACTTTACTTTCTTCATTCTAGATCATTCCAGAAGTAGTCATGTGATGTTATGAGTACTAAATTGCATAGCCTGTGCTAGTTTGGCTGAGCTGGGTGGAGAGGAAGGGGTGAATTTGGCTCTGGATTCTAAATTATGCCAGCCAGAGTGGTCTTTTAAGGACTGGGAATTGCTGGAACACAGTCTTCTGGCTATTCACAGACCATGCCTCCAAAGCCAGAAGAAAAATATGAGGTGTGCACATGAGCAGAATTAGCCTGATTCTACTATAGTTAATGTAATTACAGGTGAATCCTATATGAACATGCAAGGAGGAGAAAGAGTGTGAAGAGAGATGCTACTCCACAGGTCACCTTTTCAGGGAGCAGCCAGATTGTGGCTGATTGAATTTATTCAGCATAAAGCAGTAGGGGCAATTAGTGATATTGGCAGTGTAATACACCCCCAAGAAAGTAGCATATACAAATGACTTGAGATTGTGCCAATTTCCTAACTCCCCAGAACCAATTTGTTCTAGGAGTGCAATGTGATGGGGCTGAGGTTGGCCTGAATTGGTCAAGTGGCAAGGGGTCAAATGATGCGAGGAAGAAGGGCCACTTCTTTTGTTGATTTTGACTTTGTTTCTCTTATGGGCTTGGGTTTTTAAATGTATATCTCGCATGCCCCAGGATTTGGACAGGTGCCCTTGAGGTATAGAGTTGGCAATAAATCCCCAAATCTAAATAAAATGAATCCCATGCCCTTTTTCTGTCACATGTGGGGTATAACATTCAGAAGATTTGGGAGCGTTTAAACACTCGTTTTTTATTTGGGCCCTATCACTTTATATACTTTTTTTTTTAAAGTACCAGAATTGCACACACAATTATAAGCTACAATCAAATTCAAAAGATCTGTTTGCAGCAACCTTGTGTTGTATGCATGCCAGGCAGTGCTAGTGTGAGATACAGCTAAAAGACAAGTAATGATACAAGTAAAAGCTCTGGAACAAAGACACTTTCGATATTGCAGTCTAATTATGCTGCCTTTTTTCTGTCTTCCGCTTTCTGCCTTTAGTTTTACACCGTGGATGTCAATAGCTCAGTCTGCAGATAAACATCCAGCACTTTATTTTCTGCTTTGTTTTTCTGCACGTATTGGACAGATAATTCCATAGGGTCCTTTTTTTATTATGGATTATCCCCACAGAATGCCCTGGCTGTAAGCACTCCATGACAACAAGGTTATTGTAAAATGGCTTTTTTGGCCCTTTGAAGTAGAGCTATAACAACTCGAATAATGTTTATGACGCCTTGTGGAGATCTTGTTCTTTATGAAACTTGCTGATTATGTATAGAGGGATGTATGTATGTATAAAAGAGGCATAACAGGAATGAGGGTCTGCTGTTATGCAATTGCCACACAAAGGACCAGGTTCTCTGCTGTGTCCAGCATACTGGCTTTTCTGCCCTACCTCCAGCCTCTGACCCTATGCCATCTGGGGATTACAGGAATGCATCATGTTCCGGCCATACCCCCTTCCTCACCTACCTGCTGAGAGGAGGGAAGCATAGAAACTGGCAGGGGGTATCCTTACTATCCCTTGCAGAGAGGTTTCTTGGTGCGACATGAGCAGAGCAAAGAGAGCAGAGTGGGGCCTAGAACTGAGTCCTAAATGCTTAAAACACATCAATGTATTCTTCAAGTCAAATATTTTATTAATCAGAATTAATCTCTAATTAGCATTTAAATCTTCACAAGCCTGTCACTTTTACAGCTGCTAATTAAGGGACACACCTTCCCTTTTGTGCCTTAAAGGCACAGAAAAAGAAGAAATGCCCTTGGTCCTTGAGACGCTGCCTCTCCTCTGCACTGGCCCTGGTTTACATGTGGAGTGAAAAGCAGGGGGGCAGGGACAGACTGGTATCTGCAGCGCCTCAGCATGCTTCCTGGCAGCCACCTTCTGGGTCTGGGTCTGGGTCTGGCTCCTCTCTGTGGCTGGACATTCCCCCATCTCCATCCCCCATCCCTTGTGTGATGGTGAGGAGTTGTGGAAAGTGTTCACTGCCTCTCGTCGCAGCTGAGTCATTTCTTTCAGTGCTGTGAACCAAATCCTGAACCCCCAAGGTATTACTCTCTCCTTACACAGGCACAGCTGCTACCAAAGTCAATCACAGTCATGGGGTGTTTTGTCTGAATGTGGATTGAGTAAAAAGGATCGGGTTATTTTTTTCCCCTTCAAGATCTAGCCAGTAATCCCCACTAGTGCATCATAGGAACATGCAAGTATGTGCTCTTTGTGCATAGGAATATCTCATGGGGGTCCACCGGGCAAAGCTCTGTACAAAAGCATAGAGACAGACCCGGCTTCAAAGAATTTACAGGCTAAATGGGCAAGATGTCAGAGGGGTAAAAGAAGGCATAGAACATTAAAATAACTTGCTCAAGGTCACCCAGCAGATCAGTGGCGGAGACAGGACTAATACCCAGGTCTCCAGAGTCTGAGTCAAGTGTCCTATCCGCTTGACCATGCTGCCTTTCTGAAGGGGTCTCCTGACTCGTAAGAACATAAGAATGGTCATGCTGGGTTAGACCAGTGGTCCAGCTAGCCTAGTATCCTTCCGACAGTGGCCAGTGCCAGACGTTTCAGAGGGAATGAACAGAACAGGGCAATTATCGAGTGATCCATCCCCAGTTGTTCAGTCCCAGCTTCTGGCAGTCAGAGGCTTAGGGACACCCAGAGCATGGGGTTGCATCCTTGACTATCTTTGCAATAGCCATTGATGGACCTATCCTCCATGAATTTATCTAGTTCTTTTTTGAACCAAGTTTTACTTTTGTCCTTCACAACATCTTCTTCCAATGAGTTCCACAGACTGACTGTGTGTTTGTGTGAAGAAGTACTTCCTTGCATTTGGTTTTTAACCTTCCTATTAATTTCATCAGCTGACCACTGGTTCTTGTGTTATGTGAAGAGGTGAATAATGCTTCCTTATTCACTTTCTCCACATTGTTCATGATTTTATAGACTTCTATCGCATCCCCCTCTCTTTTGTAAGCTGAATAGTCCCCGTTTTTTCTCTCTCCTCAAATGGAAGCTGTTTCATATCCTAATCATTTTTATTGTCCTTCTCTGTACTTTTTCCATTTCAAATATATCTCTTTTTTTGAGATGGGGCAACCAGATCTGCACGCAGTATTCAAGGTGTGTGCGTACCATGCATTTATATAGTGGCATTAGGATATTTTCTGTTTTATCTATCCCTTTTCTTGTGGTTCTTAACATTCTGTTAGCTCTTAGACTCCCACAGCACACTGAGCAGATGTTTTCGGAGAACTATTCACAATGACTCCAAGATCTTTCTTGAATGGTAACAGTTAATACAGACTCCATTATTTTGTATGTATAGATGGGATTGTTTTCCAATGTGCATTACTTAGCATTTATCAACACTGAATTTCATCCATCCTTTTGTTGCTCAGTCACCCAGTTTTGTGAGATCCCTTTGGAACTCTTAATGCTGCTTTGGACTCAAATATCTTGAGTAATTTTGTACCCTCTGCAAACTTTGCCACCTCACTATTTACCCCTTTTTCGAGCCCATTTATGAATATGTTGAACAGCACTGGTCCCAGTACAGATCCCACTATTTACGTTTCTCCATTGTGGAAGTTGACCATTTGTCCCTATTCTGTGTTTAGTATCTTTTAACCAGTTCCTGATCCATGAGGGGACCATCCCTCTTACTCCATGACTGCCTACTTTGCTTAAGAGCCTATGGTAGGGACCATGTCAAAGGCTTTCTGAAAATCCAAGTACACTATATCCACTGGATCACCAGTGGACTCTTCCATCATTCCTTTGTCCCTGTTACCCTGAGCAATGTAAAACATAGCTCTGTAGCAGTGCCTACAGAGAGGAGAGAAATGTCTAAACTGTAATGGTAATGAAACTTATTGTGCAAGTCGTCTTTCCTTTCCTCACCAATCCTGTCTCCTCAACCTAACTCCATTGATTCTAGTTCATTTTGCTCCTAATTGTGCTCTGAAAAAATAGTGCAGGGGTCACAGAAATCACTTCCGCAAAATTCACATTATGGTTTTCCCAGCATGTGCAAAAAATTAGATGGGAGGAGATTGCAACCTGCAGAAAAGTTGAGCCCTTGCCAAAGCAAGCTTCAGAAAACTTAAGGTGAGCTTTAAATAAAGTAGTATTTATGAATTAAATAAATATGAATTAAAGTTAATTCATGGAGGTACATGGAGTCTCAACTTTGTGCATTGTACATGCAGAGATATCCCGTTTGGTTCCCTTCCCCAAACACCTATACTGAAGGAGTCTTTTAAGCCTTCTCTTGTCACGCACCCTGGATTTTGTTATTTCTGGAACTGGTGTTTTAAAAAGAGGGAAAACTCCTTGATCTCAAGAACACTCTTGAATCCAGCACTGAAAAGAGATACTGATGAGTCACTCGCTTCCAAGGTTGCAAAAGAAGGAATGATTAAATACCCAGTGGCAAGTGTTTTCAGAAGTGGCATTTGAAACTTTACTTTTGCACATGGGCTCTTGTCGGAGGACACTGGAGTACTGGCGTGAGGATGTCAGTAAGAACTGCTTTTTGCTCAGGGAAAAATGCATCAGAGAGGAGAAAGGAATCAAAACATCAATAGGTAAATGAAGCATGCTGTGTCTGTGCATTCAATCTGCCTAGAGTATTTGATCAGCAGGTTTCATTGTCACAAAAGAGAGAATTTATAAGAGAAGGGAAGTCACATACAAGCATCAAAACTGTATATGGATTTGCCACAAATAAGAGGGAAAAATATCCCCAGCTTGTATTTTTTTTACTGCTAAAAGACTAGGAAATATACATCATGGGCCAGTCTCTGTCATGCTGGTTTAATTTAAGTTGGACATATGGTGCAAATTTATAACGGTAAGGGCAGTTAATCACTGGAACAGAACACGAGGGAATGTGGTGGATCCTCCATTCCTTGGAGTCTTTAAATAAAGATTGGATTTCTTTTGAAAAGGGATGCACTAGTTCAAGAAGAAGCTACTGGAGCTCAGTGCAATCACTGGGTGTAATTTTACGGCCTGTGTTATGCGGGATGTCAAACTAGATGATCACATTGCTGCCTTCTCATCTTGAAATGTATGAATCTCTCTCTTTCCAGGATCTTGTCTAGTCCATATTACCATAGTGTTGGCGTGTCTTTGGCTCCATGGAAAGTTCTAAAGTTCATTTCTAGTTCTAAGGTTCATTTCTCTGCTTTTTAGTCATGTTGTGCGATTACAAGATCAAGAGCCTTTCTTTTATCCCCACCATCCAGGACAGCTTGCTGCAGAAATGTCCCCCTTGATTCTGTGGCTGCATTGAGATCAATGGGAGCTTTGCCACTGACTTGGAAGCT
The DNA here is from genome assembly GCF_965140285.1 of Lepidochelys kempii. NCBI lineage: Eukaryota > Metazoa > Chordata > Testudines > Cheloniidae > Lepidochelys > Lepidochelys kempii. The sequence continues at coordinate 95,088,498 of NC_136388.1, read as the reverse complement.
GACCAGATTCCACCCTATAACTTTGCTTCCGTTCTGCATAGTGAATAGAATTGCCTATTTTCTGAGACTTGTGTATTCCTACTCTTGCCCATTCCTAACCTCAGTATCCCTCAAAGGCCACGAATCCCTTTGAAAGTACTCCTCTTTCAACCATCCCCTGCCAGCCGTCCTCATACACCCTACCTCATTTCTAGAATTCACTGAAATTTAGGATCTCTTTGGTGGGGCAGAGAGGCTTTGCACCAATAGAGAAGGGTTAAGGGCCTATAAGCCCAACTAGCCCCACCTGCTAGATCTGCAACCAGGGCCAAACCTGGAGGGGGAATACAAGGAGAGAGTCTGGCTCAGCTAAGGGGGCTGGAGCAATGCCTTAAGGGAGTTTCTCCTGCAGAGTTAAGGAGAGCTGGGCCACTGGGAGGACCCTCAGGAGCAAGGAAGGAGTGAGCAAGACACTGTTTGGGAACCAAGCTGGAAGGAAAGGGCAGGGACACCCTACCGGAAGGTGAGGATGGCCCAGTATTGAATTGGTTTTAGTTGTGTTTTTTTAATTATTATTAATTATTATTATTATTGTTATTATTTTAGAATACGTTGTGGCTCAGGCCCCCGCCCCACACACACACTAAAGGGATAGGACTGAAGGGACAATTACTGATTGGTTGGACTCCACCTCAGTGAACACTGGAGACCGAGACTTCTTCCCCCCGGGGTGACCTGTTGTCATGTTGGGGTGCCTGGAAGGTCCAGAAGGGGGCACTGCTTTAGCCATGCCACTACAGAGTCCCTCTGCAAACATTGTGTCATGTGGATTTAGTGTCGAGGAAAGTATGGATTGACCTCCTCAGAGACAGATTCCCTCTGCATGTCCACAGAATAAGGATTACAGCAGGACAAGCTTCCCTTCATTGTGCGACCAGAGGCCCTGAATCAAGGAGGCACCCCTATTCAGGAAAGCATTTCAGATGTGCTTAAGGCCCATGGAAGTATGGAAAGCCCAGGGAAGCCAGCCACATGAAAGTTAAGTATATGCTTAAATGCTTTGCAAAATAGGGATGGACTAAAGCATGTGCTTAAATTCTCTCTGGAACTGGAGCCGGTGTGTGTCAAGCCACCACTCCCTAGTAGAGGGAAGGTGTCCAGCCCTTCTTTGTTTCCAAAGGGACTAAACTTCACAGTTGGCCCTTGCATCATACTTAAATGGTTACCAGCCTGATCCCTGGATTCAAGGCTGCAGCCAGGGGAATCTAACAATTGGCTCTGCCATGTACCACTGAGCAGCTGGCTCTTCCACTGGGCATCAGCAATCTCAGAGCAGTCCCTTATCTAGAGGCTACTGTATCACATGCCCTTGGAAAGAAAATGTGCTTTATGTGGTGGTCATTACCATCTACATGTTAGACAGGATAAGTTTGTCTAGGTAACATTGCAAAGGAGACCTGGGCTAATGGTCTAATCCCACTGATTCCATTATGAGGGTGATAAGGCAAAACGTTTCCCATATTATCTGCTAATCAATGCTTCTACTGGCACTAAGATGATGCATCAGTGGTCACCCTCTGCATCCTCGTGTTTGTAAGCTGATGAGGCCCTAATTGATTGAATGCTCAAGAGAGAATCACCAGTGCAGAAAGTGACTAAATTGTATCACTTGCTTGACAGCACCAGAGCCTTGTCAGGGGATTCTGGCTTTATTTTTCCCCCACACGAAGATAGAAAGATACTTGTGTTTTTTATCACATGCTATAAGCAAATTCAGGGAAGTTCCAAAATAAGTGGTTTGGTTTTTTTACACTGTCATGCGTGGGTGGAGACAGCAGTGAAAGTAAGTAGGTTTTTGCTTTAATGTTAGTCACATTTTTCAAGAAAAGAACAGGAGGACTTGTGGCACCTTAGAGACTAACCAATTTATTTGAGCAGAAGCTTTCGTGAGCTACAGCTCACTTCATCGGATGCATACCGTGGAAAGTGTAGAAGATCTTTTTATACACGCACAAAGCATGAAAAAATACCTCCTCCCACCCCACTCTCCTGCTGGTAATAGCTTATCTAAAGTGATCACTCTCCTTACAATGTGTATGATAATCAAGGTGGGCCATTTCCAGCACAAATCCAGGTTTTCTCCCCCCTCCCCCACAAACCCACTCTCCTGAGGCTTTACTTGTACTTGTATTTCCTCACTGATGCTGTCTGTATATGAGACAGATTCAGGTCTATGCTGAGTTATTATGTTAAGCATGCAATCTAGGTGCTTATACTCAAAACTTGGTGAGAATCCTCTCAGATTTTTGAATCTGTATGTCCCTGTAATTGTGCATATCTTTTTTTTTTCCAGGCAAATACTCCCATTATTCATAATATTTCACTGTGTAGTATTTAAGCCCCATCCAGCTATTTGCATTGCCCTTCTTAGACCCTTTAGTTCTCTCTGTCTCTGATTTTTAATGACCAAAAGCAAACACAGTAATCAAGGTATGGGCTTGTCACTGATGTGAATCATGTCCCAACGCTACTCTGCATAGTTCAGAATTCCCCTTTCATGGACCTTAGCATTCTCTTTGCTTTTTGTCCAACCTCTGCAGGGCACTGAATGTTTGCAAAGCAGCTATCTCCAGACATGTTAACATTTATTAAAATTGCAGTCTACCTCCATCAGATACAAAATATACGCTAGTGGGGGATATCATTAAAATCATTTCAGGAACTTTTTTGCTATTAATGAGAGAGCTGTTGGCCTTTGATGGCCTCAATTTGTATATCCAGGATTTGGAATCACTTACAAATGAAGTAACCAAATCATTACCATTCTTCTAGTATTCATTGAAAAAACATTAATCACAATAATATCATCTGATGGATATAATGTGTACCTCATTATGAATTCCATTTGTCTAGCCAACAGACAGTATGGCAGTTTGTGTTGAAATACGTCTCAATAATCTCTTAATCACAACAAGGAGCCTCTTTCATACACTGTCACTTGTTTAAAATGGCCTTTTTACCATGGGGTTTTCAGATACTATGTAATATAAAACCGTTGCTCATTTTCATTAAGTGCAGACATAATGTTCTCTCTTTGTAAACTATTACTACAATTGAAACTTTTTTTTAATCAGTTGGTGCACTTGATTTACCAAAGATTGTGCTCTTAGAATTAGTTTACATTTTAATTAGAGCTGCAGCAATCTGTTAGCTAGAGCCGTGCTAAACTCTGCTGAATAAGAGTCTCTAGGCATGTTTGGAAAAGCTCATGAATTGTCTGCCATTTGCCTAATGAGCTGTCAGAGAGGTTCCATCAGTAGTGTCAGAAATGTTGTTTAAGGACCCTCCAGACGTGTTAAAGAAGCTTGACGTGGACAAGGGCTAATACTAAATAGATGCCACTGGGTTAAAGACTTTGGGGAAGGTCTCTTTGTGCTGCTCCGAGGAGCATTAAAGGTCACTCCCATTTGAGCATTTGCTTTTGAGAGGTTTGTGAAAGGGGAACAATAAAAGCCAACTTCGTAACTTTAACCCAGTCTCTTCTGGAAAAGGACAAGCATAACCCAGTCCTCTATTTTAAAATTGTTGTGTCTCACCCTATGATTCTGTACTAGGGTGTAGCCAGAATGCTTAAACTCAAGGCATCAGAGTCTAATAACTCCCTACATGGATTCATCCACAGGATTTGAACCCTAGACTTCCAGCATCTCAGGACACCTTCACTAAACAAGTAGCAGAAGTAGGCTGTTAATCTCTAGATGGGGCACAGAATTTTCCATTATGTTATACAAAGACTGAGCAAGGCTAATGCTGCCTCCGGCACTGACCTCTCCAAAGGAGTTTTTAAGTATATTAGGAGCAGAAAGAATCTTGACAACGGTATTGATCCATTACTGAATGGAAATGGTATAATTTTCAATAATGATGCAGAAAAGGTAGAAGTGTTTAATAAATATTTGTTTTGTATTTGGGGAGGGAGATGGTGTAGTCATATCATATGATAACACTCTTTACATTCCACTTGTATCTCAAGGGGATATAAAACAGCAGCTACTAAAGCTACATATTTTTAAATCAGCAGGTACTAATAACTTGTATCCAAGAGTTTTAAAAGAGCTGTCTAAAGAGATCACTGGACCATTAATGCTGATTTTTTTTCAGTAAGTCTTGGAACACCAGGAAGACTGGAAGAAAGCTAATGTAGTGCCAGTGTTTAAAAAGAGATGACTGGGTAACTTATAGGCCAGTCAGTCTGACATTGATCCCAGCAAGATAATGAAGTGGCTGATACAGGACTTGATTAATGAAGAATTAAAGGAGGGTAATATAATTAATGTACAATATGGGTTTATGGAAAATAGATCCTCTCAAAGTAACTTTATCTTTTTTGTTACATTACAAATTTGGTTGATACAGGTAACAATGTTAAGGTAATATTCTTAGACTTCTGTAAGGCATTTGATTTGGTACCGCATGACATTTTGATGACATTACTAGAACAATATAAAATTAACATGGCACGCATTGAATAGATTAAATGCTGGCTAACTGAGAAGTCTCAAAATGTAATTGTAAACAGGGAATCATCATCGAACTGGTGTGTTTCTAGTAGGGTGCCACAGGTTTGGTTCTTGGCCATACACTATTTAATGCTTTTTATCAGCTATCTGGGAGTAAACATAAAATCATCACTGATTAAATTTGCAGATGACCCAAAAATTGGGTAAGTGGTAAATAATGAAGAGGACCGGTCACAGATTCAGAGCCATCTGAATCAGTTGGTAATCTGGGTTCAAGCAACAATGTGTGCTTTAATATGGCTAAATATAAATGTATATGTAAGCAGAGTCTGAATGAGCTCTCCCCTGACATCTAGTGGTGAGATGTGGAAAAGGACTTCAGGAGCTGATCTTGTTTGCATGGGTACACCCACCCTGCCTTGGTACTCAGTATGATGGGATTGCTGGCCCAAATGGTCACTTTTGGCTGGTGTGGGATCCCCAGTCTCCTTGTTATTGGGGCAGGAGTAATATAGGTTTGTTATCCTTGTGTGAATCAAGGGCAGCAGAACTGTACTTGGCATTTCCCAATTAAGGGATTCACCCTCAACTAAACAGCACTCACTGGGCAGGAGCTATGGGTACCAAAGCCCAGTGAGTTGAGAGAGGGTGTGGACAGGTACTTGTACCTTGTGGTGTGGGCCTGGCCTATGGACCCCAGACACCATTTGACCCTTCCTCTCTCTGCACTGTGTAATAACAGAGCTAATTTAGACTCAATTGAGAATCCTGTTACATGTTGCAGAGCTGAAATCACTGATACCTAGGTCTAAGCATTAGACCTGTTTTAGGACAGTGTCTCTGATGCAAGAGACTGCCCAATGTGTACCAGCAGTAAGGCTCCCCCACTAACAGTTGAAATCACTGAGAGCTGAAATCACTGAGAGCTGTGTTAAGTGGGGGGCCCTGAAGATATTTTGGAATGGCCATCAGGGTGGCTGGCAGAGAGGCGCGGTGAGCAGCTGGCAGGGTGACTAGTGGAGAGGCTCGGTAAGTACGTTGCCTCCTTACCTCCACCCAGGGTGGGAGGCGAACTCTGCAGATGCACCTCTGAACTATGCGTCTGCACAGTCCAAGGATATCAACTGTGAGTGGGGTGCAGAGAAGGGATGGGCACGTTAAAGGGGCATTTGGGTTGCTGGAGTTAAGAACCTGAGGGGAAAAGGAGACTGCCCAATTTACTTGGGGGTGGGTCTTTTGCACGTGGTTTATGTTTGTGAGCCCTGTTTGCAGTGTTTCCCCAAATTAATACAGAGTTATTTCTCTCCTTTTATTAAAAGTTTTTTTCTACACTCAGACTTTGTGCTTTTGAGAGGTGAAGTATTGCCTCTTAGAGGTGCCCAGAGGTGTGTAATTGTCCCAGGTCACTGGTTGGGGATTCGAGCCGGTTTTGTGTTATACTGTTGAAAAGGAACCCCTAGATATGGAACCTGGCCCTTGTTGCTACCAGCTCTGACTGGCAGAAGGGTTTCATATGCATATAGGATCAAAGAATATAGGCCATACTTAGTCCCCCACACTATCTTGAGGAGCAGTGACTCTGAAAAAGGTTGCGGGGAGGTCATAGGGGATAATTAGCTGAACATGAGTTTCCAGTGTAACGCTGTGGCCATAAACAGGGGGATTAGGAGTAGAGTTACTTTACCTCTGTATCTAGCCCCAATGCTACCGCTGCTGGAATACTGTGTAAAGTTCGGGCTCAACAATTCAAGAAGGATGCTGATAACCTAGAAAGGATTCAGAGAAGAAGCGGGAGAATGATGAAAGGATTAGAAAACCTGCCTTATAGTGATAGACTCCAGTAGCTCAATCTATTTAGCTGAACAAAGAGAAGGCTAAGGGATGGTTTGATTACAGTCTGTAACTACCTATAGGGGGAACAAATATATAATAAGGGACTCTTTAATACAGCAGAAAAAGGCAGAACATGATCCAAAGGTTGGAAACTGATGCTTGACAAATTCAGACTAGAAATAAGGTGTAAATGGGGAAGTAATTAACCATTGCAACTATTTACCATGGGTCAAGGTGGAGTGTCCATCACTGATAAATTTTATATCAGCACTGTGATTTTTCTAAAAGAGATGTTCTAAGAATAATTTTGGGGCAGTACTCTGGCCGGGGCTATACAGGAGGTCAGACTAGATCAATGGTTCTCAACCTTTCCAGACTACTGTACCTCTTTCAGGAGTCTGATTTGTGTTGTCTGTACCCCAAGTTTCACCTCACTTAAAAACTATGTGCTTACAAAATCAGACATAAAAATACAGAAGTATCACAGCCCGCTATTACTGAAAAATTGCTCATTTTCTCATTTTGTCAGTATGAAATTTTAGTTTGTACTGATTTGGCTAGTGCTTTTTATGTAGCTTGTTGTAAAACTAGGCAAATATCTAGATGAGTTGATGTGTCCCACCCCATGGAATACTTGTGCATATCCCCATTGATGTAAGTTGATGAAGCTACTCAAGTTCATCAAACTCATTACATGCCTAAATGCCTGCAAGATGAAGCACATAGTCTGGTATATTTGCTTCACCTAGTGAAACAGGTAAAAGGTCAATGTACTCCAAGCTGAGACATGTTGCTGTATTCTAAGAGATGCCAGACACCCCATTAAAGCTGCAAGTCCTGGAATAATTCTGTTTCTTTTCCCCTTTTATTGTCATCAGTTGACTCCTGCCCAGTGGCTTACTGGCTGGGTCAGTCAGTCAATGCCCTTGATTTGATAAATAAAAGGACAGAATTTCCCAAACCACCTTTTTAAATTCTTTCCTTGCTATCCAACTACAGATCACATTATGTTCTGGAGACCAAGGGCAATCATTAAGACTTGTATCTTATATATTTATTGGGACAATCAAAACGTACATCACTGTTAAAATGAGATTCTAAATAACCTGTCAGTTTTATAGACAATTTTGAAACCAATATGTTACACTTATGACAAGGAGCAAAGATGAAACGTTGCAACAGCTTTACGTTTGGGTTTTTTGTCAGCATCATTTGCTAAATCATATTCATGCTTTTTTTCCCTACGACTAATAAGTTACTAGAAAACTGAAAAAGACCTCACCATTTTTCTTGTGATATAAATAATGCTCTCAGTTTAACATGGTAAAGGTATTGTGCAAGGCTTCCTCCAGGTCTACAACTGTCACCCTTTTAATTCATGGGGCCTCGTGTGCCTGCTGGAATTCAGCGCTGCGCAGGGAAGCAACAGCCCAAGTGGAAAATACATTTTGATACTGGCTGCATAGACAAATCTATATCAAAATTATAAAAGAATTATAAATATTAGGCCTGATTTGGGTGGGTTAAAAAGCTAGGAGTAGAATTTCATACTCGGCCTGTAAACAAGTTAGTGGGATTGTACTCCTACGTAATTGAGCACACAGATTAAATACATAACTGGCCAGTTCCATGGGCAAGTTTACCTGATACTTTCAGAAGTCCAAAAAAATTGTGTTCAAATTAGGCATGGAGCTGTGTGCCTAACTCTTTATTTTTTTTATTTTATTTTTTTTTAACTCAAGCCCTTAAAAATCAATGCAACACATGCAAAGACACGCTGTCATGCATCATATTGAAGAAGCTCTTTTGTATAAGAGGAAAAATGCTTTGGAGGTAGATTTAATTGGTACAAATGTCAGTCATGTGCCTAACTCACACCAAAGGTCATTTTGGAGTTCCGTGCCCAGCTGCTATTTGTGCCTCTGAAAAGTTCCTCATAGTGTCCCACTAAATCCACAACCTTTTTTTAAAAAAGGAGGACTTGTGGCACCTTAGAAAGTAACCAATTTATTTGAGCATAAGCTTTCGTGAGCTACAGCTCACTGAAACCTTTTTTAAAATACCTCCGTGCACTTGAAATCCTTTGGTGTAGATTCTTTGGAGCTGTGTGCCATTCACCTGAGTATCCCATTGCAATAGGGATTATAAACTTTAAAATTCCGGACTGTAAACAGACTGTGAATTCTTAATGAGATTTCATCCACATCAATAAAAGGATATACCTTTGCCGACGAAGAATTTAGATGCAAAGCTCAGGTTTATCGTCAGAATTCATTAGCAAACTCTCCTGTGGTGGTTGCAATGTGTCGGTGGGCAAAGGAAATAACGGTTTTGCATAGTTTTTACATATCAAACGATGTAATCCATGATTGCCATCCTTTTAGTTAAATGGAGTTTATGGAGAACTTTGTAGGAAGGTGAAATAGAGTATATATGTACACTGCAGACTTTGGGCCCAAATCTGCTTTCAGCTAACCTGTTGATTTTGATCCTGTATATAAAACTACATACCTCATGGACATATGCATCATATTGTATAAATGGAGGCCCAGATGACTATAGCGTTAGGCCCAGATGACTAATTTTGGGTGTCTCAATTTTGGATGATCATCTTGAGACCCCTTCAAAGAGCTTGATTTTCAGAAAGACTTGAGCATTTGCCCTCTGAAAATCAGTCCCCTGCAAATGGGGCACTCAGAACCACTGATTAGGTTTGAACAAATCTTGGCCAGAGTCTCTATTTTATATATTATAGGCACGTACATAACACATTAGGGCTGAGGTTTCAAATCCACTGACACACAGTTCTCATTAACAGGAACTGAAAATCTCAGAACTCAGCATAAAGAAATATATGGAATACACACTCCATCAATATTTTTTCCTTTGTTGCAATGGATCTGAATTGTGCAGGTCACTATTGATTGCTGCTGTATGTTATGCTGTCTAAGAAGAGGGTGAACAGATCACTTACAGGGAGGTTCTCAATGTCAGATCATCCGAACATGATGGATAAACAACATTTATTGACTGTTACCAGCTGGATAGGATGTTCTGTGGCCTGTCTGATCTTTCTGAAGAGGTGGAAAACACCACTAGGGAGGCTCATGCTAAACCTGTTCGTAAAGAAGTTTGTCAGCATGTGTTTAACAGGATAAACAAAACCAGCTAAGGATGTGGAGATTCCTGTCAGTCAGACGAGGTGCTAGATTTTTTTCCTTAATCAAGTCATCATTGGCCACTGACTGGTATATTTCAAACTGGGGTTTCCTTGACTGCTTTGCCAGTAGTTATCTGTACCAAATATGGGAAATGTTTGCTAAAATAGACCTTTATTTTGCTTTACAAGGTATTTGCATACAAATATTAAATATTGCTTCCTATAGGAAGCATGATGACTGCCATTTGTTGAGAATTGTTACTGGAATATATGCAAGCTGTAAAATTTCACTTAAATGCAATGGAATATTAAAGTAGAAAAGTCAAATATATTAGCCTTCTACAAATTACATTGGTCAATGTTTTCTCTTGTTACAGTGGCTTCTATTTTTACCTTATTGCCTTTTTTAGGACGATGTAAAGATTTTTATTCCTTTGCTATAAATGACAGAGGTACATTAATGTGATGAATGGTTTTAATTTCAATAAGTGTATGTATTCAGACCTGATGCAGGCTACTGGAATATTCAACTAGATTATACCTGCAAATACCCTGGGGTAATCAGAGAATCAATCTGTTGAGCACCCCGAAATGGAGTCTGTTTCTGCAAACTATTTTATAGTTATTTCTGGACCAGAATCCCAACAGTCTTCCCCTAAAAATGTAACATTTTAACAGGACCCAGTTCTCTGTGGCTGTACATCCTGTGTAGTCACATATGCCAGTGCAAAGTGGGTGTGTGAATCATTCATCATTCATCCCACTCCCACCCTGCACTAATGTATTCAACTGTATAAAATGTACAGGAACGGAGAAGCTGTCCTACAGAATCTTGGTATCTTTCACACAGGCTGCTATACTGTTACGTTGTATGTAATGCTGCTGAAGCGCTCACCAATTTTACGAATGAACACTCCTCAGCACTCATATTGTGCTGCTGATTACTCTTACTCCACTTTTATATGGAGTGGCAGGGGACTTCACTCACTGACTTGAAGGACCTGACCATCCTCTCGGATATGCAGAACAAATTGCAGTAGTAACAAGGGCTATCTGGTACTGTTTCATTGCAAATGCACACCATGAGAGAGATACTGAAGCTCAGTTCTTGTATATACCACATCACAGGTTTTCATTCATCCCCACAGAGAGATGTACAATGTATTTGGCTAGAGTGAAGGAGACTCTTAAGATCATGGTGTTTATAAACGGCAAGTAATATGATTTTTGTGGGTGGGGAGGAGGGGTAGGTTAGTAGATAGCACATAAAAAGAGAGAGGGAATGAAAAGTAAAGGGAAATGTGAAGAGGAGACCCTAATATTTCTCAAATAGAAAACACTGTTAGGACATTCTATTCCCAAATGGCTTATTCCCCCAGCTCAACCTGGTAAAAAATATTTTGGAGGGAAAGCTCCTTGGAATAATGGATTTGTTGCAAATTTTTGTTTTCAGTGAAGTTTTCTGGTTTTACAATGAAAAACTGGAGACTGAGGGTGAAGTCCTGTTTCCAGTATAGTCCAATGGAATTTTCTTATTGATGTGAATGGGAACAGAGTATCACCCCACACATTTTTGCTGAAAAAAATGTGTTTTTTGAAAACCAGAAACTTGTACCACAAATATTTTTTAATCTAAAAGTTTTTGAAAACCAAAAACGAAAGTATTTCCCACAAGTATATATTTTTTTGTATTCAGTTAGCTCTATACCAGCCCATTTGGTTTTCTTACCTGGAAAATCAACGTTCCCACCCAAAAAGGCTTTTTCAGGTATGCCTCCCGTTGATAAAGCTTTGATCAAGTAATCAGGTTACAGAAAGAGTATCATGTGACTTAGGTGCTAAAACATGCCACTTAAACAGCTAGTACTGAAAAGTGACTAATTGCAGCCCTTTGATGACCAATCCATAGTCTCAAATTGTTCATTCAAACCTCCTGGTGAGTATCTGCAGGTAACAAATGCATCTGTTGAGATCAGGAGCTGTTCGTGAATGATTTCTGAACAGAAGGAAGGACTAAATTCACTGGATACACTATTCTTGGTGAATAATTAGACCAGCACAATTCTTAAACCAGCATGGAATCCACCATTAAGCAAAAGCAATTCTGCATGCCTCAGACCTCCTCTGACCTCAAACTAGCTAATCGGCGGCCATTGGGGAAAGATTACTGGTGGGTATTCTTTTTAGGCACAGCCAGAAGCCTGAAGGCAGATGGAAGACAACATAGCTGGGATTCATACCTATAACGCTTTGGCTACAGGGTGGATTTCTTATTGGATAAGAGAGTTAGACACAGTAAGTTAGCCATTAATAGGACTACTGCTGGGAGAACATACAGACCAGACGGTTATTTTGGTGGACAAGATAGAAGCATTTGGTTCTGGACTGAGAGATGCTGCAGTCTTCACTCCATTTCTGTTTAGACAGCAGAAGAACCCAGGTGACACATGCTACATTTTAGAACATCCTAAAGTGTAAACTCTTCAATGCATGCATTGTTTCTTGATACCTCTTGGTCCCTGTATCTTTCACAATGGGGCCCTGATCCTGACCAGAGTGTCTGGAATACTACTGTCACATAACTTCATTATGATTATTTAACATGTATCTCTGAAGATCAAAGGAGAAAGAATATATGTTTATAATAAACATATTGTCTGACCAATGCCAAGTAGTTTATTTTATGGTGCAGTTGATTAGTTTATGACAGAGGAATTTTTCTTTGGCCTTAAAAAAGTGATATGTTTATTTAATTAAATTGTTGGCTCTGGGTCCTGCTGTAGAATGGCGTTCACCAATGGAGTGCTGGGTAGATCATCACAAAGAATAAATTCTATATTTGAAAAACAAGTAAGTGTAGTCTCTTGAGATCAGCACCATGTGAGTGAGAAGCTAGTTTGCTCATGATCGAGAGAAGAACGTAATGTGTGTTCAGGAACATAATCCACCATCATATTCCCAGTAGAATCATTATAGAATCATAGAATATTAGGGTTGGAAGAGACTTCATGAGGTCATCTAGTCCAACCCCCTGCTCAAAGCAGGACCAGCCCCAACTACATCATCCCAGCCAGGGCTTTGTCAAGCCTGACCGTAAAAACCTCTAAGGATGGAGATTCTACCACCTCCTTAGGTAACCCTTTCCAGTGCTTCACCATCCTCCTAGTGAAATAGTGTTTCCTCATATCCAACCGAGACCTCCCCCATTGTAACTTGAGACCATTGCTCCTTGTTCTGTCATCTGCCACCACTGAGAACAACCTACCTCCATCCTTTTTAGAACCCCCTTCAGGTAGTTGAAAGCTGCTATAAAATCCCCCCTCACTCTTCTCTTCTGCAGACTAAAAAAGCCCAGTTCCCTCAGCCTGAGTAGTACCAGCATATTGAAGGATTCATAATAGAGTAGATAGGAGGAGACAGTTGTGTTTTGCCTTAGTGCCCAGTAGTTGTCACTGTTCTACGAAACACAAAGGAGAGACTTATCTGTTGAATATTTAAAAGGAGAGCATTTCCAGCTAGGAGATGGTAGTTATCTTTGAGACATGTCAAGCATTTGCACTGCATTATCTACTGTACAATACAAGTGTGATGTGCTTAAAAGACAAAATACCAACCTGCCTTCACTGAGTTCCAGAGGGAGTTTTCCATTGTCTTCGACGGGAGTAGGATCAGGCCCATAAAGAGAAATTATATTTTTAATTTTGTACAGTAGAATATTCATTTGAAAGAGTATTCAGGTAAGCTTCATGGATCGGTGAGCAAGACTGAACTATTAGCTACTTTATGCAAAGCTAATGACTTAATTCATCTGGGTAAGGACAGATTTAATGTGTGATTTTTTTCTTTTTAAACATCTTGCTCTGGAATACCTGTGCCATTTACATATATTGATTTTTAAAAATGTGAATACTAAAGCTGCATTTCATTATGTTCTAACTATATTTATAATTTTCGAAGCAAAACAAATTAAGGCAGAGAATATTTTAAGGACAGTTAACGAAACTAAAACCTTTTTAAAGAAAACTGAGCTGACCCAGTCTAATCTCCAGCAAAACTCACTCTTGCTGAGGCAGGGAGGTAACAGGGTGGCTCTCAGCTCTGGGTATCCACAGCGGAGCGTTACATACATGCAGGAATATTTTTGCACCCACTCCTCCCCTCATCACCTCTCCCTCAGCCACTCCCTAAAAACACGAACTACATTTTTTTCCACAAACCTAAAAATATAATGACACAACACATACTAATATAGCTGTCAAAGCCCACATTAAATAACATGAATGGTATTTGTGGGCAGTACTAAATTGGGGCCCCTTTGATCTGCTTGGAGCTCCAAGGAGTTGCTTAATCTGCTTTTATCTAGTGCCACCACTATGCATACCCCTATCCAAGCTGTAAATTGTACCCTCAGCTGTAGATGTACCCAGAGAACATAAGGATATATTTAAATGTCCTTCCTGAATAGGTATGCTTTCCTGAATCAGGTCCCCCGGGAAGTTTGTGCTGTTATTTATCACTGTATATGTGCTTTTTAAAAATCCTTTCATGACTGAGCATCTTCTAGGTACCATTTACTACTTTGTTGGTAGAAAGGTGGTCTTTACTGACTGACTTATTTTTGTTTGGCAATGTAGATACTTTGCTTGCTGTACAAGCTATGACGGACATTTTTTCTTTAAAGTGCTTCTCAGTTCTCTTAGTGTTATTAGGAAAACACAATCTCAGTTCATATTTTCCCTTTTGTAAAGTTCTTTCCACAAATGTTTCCAGATTGTATTATTTACATTTTAATAACTTTCACTTGATTTTGATTTCCATATGAATAAATTCATCATGGTGATAAGTTTGTTGTTAGTGCTTTCATGTTTTCAGTTCAAATTTTTATTAATAAACATGCACATATCAGATGTATTATTTATATTGTCAGAAAATGTCCTATTGCAATCTCCATTCCAGCCCTCTTCTGAAAACATACTCATTTGTAAAAGGAACCTTTTGAGTATAGTTTCATAATGGTTATGGCTAACTAACCAATGCAGTAGAAGGGAAAATTATTCCCCTGTGCCTTTTTGTGTGCAAAACCATTTCTCAAACAGATGAAGGTGCTCCAAAATGGTTTTGGGTCTATGTAAATAAATATAAGTGCATTCAGAGTTGTGATGGAGACAAATTCCCCATAATGTGGTATTGATAAAAACAATAGTTGATTTTTTTTTCATTTCCCATTTCCATTCTCTGTCTGACCAAATATGGCATCCCGATGCCGCCTTCCCCCACCTGAATATCAGTAGCAACCAGGTGCAGCGTACCATGATACCTACATCATCATCAGTGAGCTGTACTGAGCTATGCAGTCAGATGATATTAAAATGCTGGCCACAGGTGAAAATTTGAGTTAAGGATGAGGACTATTAGCTGGTTCCACATGACATACAACAGAATCTAACTGCAGACAGCTCATTCTGGACTAGATTATATCCATCATCGATTTCAGCAGCAACCTGTGACTTTTTTGACAGGCAAGGCAAAAATCATAAGGTTATTTCCACCCCCGTCCTATGCATATTTGAATGGCCGTTACACGCTTACCTTGTTTATAGCGAAGAAGGAGCAGGCAGCTCCATGGGCTGGAGCTCCCCCAGCTGCAGCTACCGCTGGGGCCAATGCAGGGGGCGGAGCGTGAGGTGCTCGTGGGATGTGGTGGTTTCTTCTCAGGCACATGCATGGGGCCTGCCCGGTAGGGGAGGGAGCCAGAGAGGTGCAGGCTCGAGCCCATCGCCATGTAAACTCCCTGCAGCTCAGGCTGAACTGCTGCAGTCCTGCCGTGGCCTCACTCCTCAGTGGTTACGACCGCACCTCCCTTATGAAGTGACTCCTGGGCATGGTAAATTGCCCTGGTAACGAGGCAGCTTCTTGAGGCACTATTAGCTATGCTAAGATTTGAGTCTCATGCAGCACTATGCGCTTTGAACTTTCTGGTGCTGCATTTTGCTGCTGGAGTTGTGATATTTAAAATCGAATCAGAATTGGTCCTCAAATCTGGACTTCTTTATCAATTAAGTAAAAACAGAATGTGCAAACTGTATTTTGGAGCTTTGGGGAATTCTTGGTCAGGTTGTGGCTCGCTTGCCTGAGCTGATGAGTCACCCCTGAGATAGATGTGCACGCTGCCCTCGTTTACGGGAAACACCCCTCCCGTGAAGAAGGCCTCTGTTCAGCTTAAGTGGAACATTCTCTGTTCCACTTAAGCTGTCAGAACAATGACTAGCTGGGACTTAAGTGCCACATAGGCCTTGTGGAGACCAGCTGTGCAGGGGTGAATTGCATTCTCTAGGGGGGTGCAGCTGGGAACCAGCCTGGCTGGACAGCTGTGCTGTTTTTAATGCACTAACTCAAGTCCTGCTAGTCCGCATTTGTCTACCCGTGCTGGTAGGCTTGCTCCCAGCTGCAGTGGAGACAGGTGAGGCCTCATCTGGAGTACTGTGTCCAGTTTTGGGCCCCACACTTCAAGAAGGATGTGGATAAATTGGAGAGAGTCCAGCGAAGGGCAACAAAAATGATTAGGGGACTGGAACACATGAGTTATGAGGAGAGGCTGAGGGAACTGGGATTGTTTAGCCTGCAGAAGAGAAGAATGAGGGGGGATTTGATAGCTGCTTTCAACTACCTGAAAGGGGGTTCCAAAGAGGATGGCTCTAGACTGTTCTCAATGGTAGCAGATGACAGAACGAGGAGTAATGGTCTCAAGTTGCAGTGGGGGAGGTTTAGATTGGATATTAGGAAAAACTTTTTCACTAAGAGGGTGGTGAAACACTGGAATGCATTACCTAGGGAGGTGGTAGAATCTCCTTCCTTAGAGGTTTTTAAGGTCAGGCTTGACAAAGCCCTGGCTGGGATGATTTAACTGGGAATTGGTCCTGCTTCGAGCAGGGGGTTGGACTAGATGACCTTCTGGGGTCCCTTCCAACCCTGATATTCTATGATTCTATGATTCTATACCCTGTGCATGCAAGTCCCATTCATTTCAGTGGAAACGCTGTCTGGATCAAGTGAAGTAAAGGCCCTGTAGAACTGAGTATTGACCATGCATTTTCCAGTGAATGGCTACCCTTTCTTAGTTGGAACTGTGATCGGAATGACACTTGCCAGAAGTGTCATGTTTTGAAGATAAGGCGGAGGGCTGAAACACTCACTGTATTTTGCCCTTTGAAAAACTTGGAAAAGGGGACGTTTCAACATGAGGACTGTATTTTGTACTCCTTAGTCACCTCAAGTTAGTGAGGTGAGTATGTGTCAACCCTGTACACTCAGTTCATGTCAAAATATTAATTTAACATCAGCTGTAAATTTGTTCTGAACTCTTTAAAAATCCCATAAAGAATGATGAAACAAAGCACAGGATAAGCTGGGTGATATGTTTCTCCTTTTTTCTACAGATGGATCTTTTGTGATCATGCTCTTTGCCGAAACAATAGCTTATCTTAAAAAGTAGAATGTGTTCTTTTTGATTTATGCTAGTCAGATACAAATGATAGTGGGCCTAATGACAGGTTATATTTCACATGATGTGATGCAATCTCTTATAAACATAGTAGTTGTCTCTGTGTTATAGAAGTCTGTCAAATTGTGCAAAAATTTGCTTGAAATGTCAGCTCAGAACTAGAGAAAAAAGCTTAGTGAGGGTAGCTCAAATAGCCGAGCTATTTAGATAATAGGCATTGTATCTTTATACAAATATTTGGAAGCTCCTTGGCATCCTTTGTGTGGGATACCAACCAGAAATCAGATGCTCTGACTTTAGAGATCATTTATTAGCGGCATAACTGCCTGCACATAAGCAGAACAAACTGGAAGCATTAATATAGGCAGTGATGTAAAGTCCAAGTTCATGCCGACACCTAAGAAATATTGAACTTGGGGAATGGTAGATGATTAGTGCGAAAGGGTTGGCAAGGTCACCACGTACCCAAAAGGTATTTTTCCTTCCCAAATTCAGTTGTTAACCAGACTTTGACCTTCTTGTACCTGAGTGAGAAAAGCTTTGCAGCCGACAATGGTCTCAAGAACAATTCCATTGCAGGAATGTTATGATGGTTGACATTTGTTGCAACATGCTTGTTTCATAATAGGTCATTTTGAAAACGCAGGGCACTCCAACCAAACTCTGTTTAAACTGAACAAAGCATTGTTCACCGGACTAAACTCACAAGACAGTTTATTGTCAAAGGTGTCAAGGACAATTACTTCTACTCTTCTCCCCCCCCCCACCTCTTCCCTTCAGGACGCGTGCAAAGTTACAATATATACACATGCAAACTTTGGTCCAAGATTTTCAAACCGGGGGGGGGCGCTAAAGGTAGGACCCTAAATTATTCTTTACACACCCAAAGAAGTGTTTTCACTTTCAACAGTGCTGAGCATCCAACAGCTTTAACTGAAGTTAGTGTAAGCACCACTGAAAATCCAGCCACTCATTTAGGCATCTAAGTACAAATTTAGGCATCTAATTCTAGGGCACCCACTTCTGACAAATCTTAGGCTTTCTTATCATAAATAAGAAATTATCCTAGATAGGGCGTGGCTGAAATGTCCTTGTTCAGTCAAGTAGCTAGATGAATCCACAGAAGAGAAAATGTAATGCTTTAGGACAAGCTTTTTAAATACCCACTGTAATGGTTCAACCAGACAGGCAGTGTCTCCTGAGAGATATTGAGCCCCCTCAGTTCCTACTGAGTTCCATGGGGTTGAAAAATAAGCTTGCATGTGGGGCTAGAAACACACTGATATTTATGCAATGGAGCGCCCTCTGTATTCTTCCTCCACAAGCAAGGGGGAGGCGCTTGGTCTACAAAAACCTGTGCATGCCCAAGACCTGTACGGACACAGAGGAACAAGAGCAAAGAGCCATCGATGCATCAGTGCCTTGTTTTCATTTCGCTGCCAGGTTCCCCCCACTCTCTCTCTTCAACTCTATACAGTGTAACTCAGAAGGGTGGGGATGGGTCGCATTGCCTAGGACTCTGCAGCCAATGCTGAAACCCATTTGTCCCAATGGGACTTGCATGTGACTAAAAGCCTTAGTCTCTGAACTGCATGTGGATGACAGCACGAGCGGGGAAGAGCTTGCAGCCCGGCTGAAAGTCTGGCTCTTGTTGCTAATCAGGAGTCAAATTGGGGGGTGGGGGGGGGGGGATAGGATACTCTTTCCGGCTCCACCCACAAAATAAACTCCATCCATAAGTCACTAGAATGTCTACCGTCGATTGTACAGATGTTAGATGTGCTAGAGTTGATAAAGAAAAGAGTAACTCAGTTCTCTTTTAATAATCCAAAACAAGGAAACTTGTAGTAATAGAAGCTGAAGGAAAGGATTGTAAAATGTCAAAAGTATAATTGAAAAGGACCCTATCTGATCTATACTGCCAACTGCATGAAGAAGCCGAACCTCCTATGATAGATGCATCAGCAGAGGCCTAAAGAAAAGGAATAGCCGCATACTCGGTATATTAGGCTGTCTTTAAGCCACACACACTTCCACTGAAATGACAGTTCCATATGAAATTCACAAGAAGAAAAGAATTTGGCTGAAAGCCTGAATCTAGACAGTTCTAAAAGTCCTATTCAATTTAATCAGTTTGAAGTTACCAAAGCCACCCACACAATGAAGTAAAAGCACAACGAAAGGAATGGAACAGGATAATTTCCCGTTTCACAGGGTTAAAACTCAACAGGGTAATATGTGCCTCAGTGCTTCTTTCATGGCCAGAATAGGGGAAAAGCAAAGATTCAGCTGTGATTAAATGAGACGTACTTTGATGTAACATCCTACCTGCTCTTTTATTTTTTTACCTGTAAATTAATTTAAGGGGAATGAACACGCCATATAAATTAGGCAAGGTCATTAGCTGATTCTATAAAATAACCCTCTCTAAAATATTCTGTGCATATGCAATATCAGTGGCAGTTTTTTAAAAAAAAATCCCCATTTTAATATATTAATATTTATGCTAACAAGCTTATGATATTTTTTCCCTGGCTTACTTTTGTTTCATTACCTGCTGTCAATTCATGACAAATTTGGGAATTTGGAAAGATTTTGCTTCATGACAGACTGAAAACTGTGTTAAAACTTTGAATTGACCAAGCTTATAGAAGATCTTTTATTGGCTTTTTTTTTTTTTTGTCTTTGTCTATACAGCGTGCAGAGTAAGAACGTATTAACATTTCCGTACTTGTGATGGCATAAAACTGATGGGTTTTGATTTCAGATCGTATTCCAAAACTCATTCAGATTCCCTCTGAAAAAAAAAAAAAGAAATGAGAAAGTTAAAGCAGCAGGGTTTTTTTCCTTAGCCTAGAATATACATTTCTTCTTACTTTGTGAAGAGATTAAATACTATACTGAAAATGTATTACACTTCAGGATATTAATTTGTAGGATCTTATAAATAGAAGGTATACAGAAATCCATTACAGTAAAAGCAATTTTCAGCAAACAGTTACAGCTAACCTGTGACTCTATTAAAAACAAAACCCTACAGGACTTACAGGTGGTCAATATTTTACTAATGAGTCTTTCTTACTGCTCATTTTCTCTGCATGACCAAAATCTCTTGAACAGAATAACAAGACAAATAATCTTCTAGACTGTAGAAACATAGGCAACATTAAAAAAATCCTTCCTATTTTGGGATTCATTTGCATTATCTGCTTCCAAAGAGAGCAAATGGAATCCTACGTAAATCAAAAAGAACAATCTGACATTGCTCTTTTGTGCACATAGACAGGGTTATTTATTTACTGACTAATAACTGGAGTGCACTCCCTCAGCACCTGGGCACCTTATGTTAATTAAAAATAAATATAAAATAAGCATGTCTAAAAAGACACTCTCCTGATTTCAGAATGGCTCAGAGGTCAATGAAAGTTGGACCATGAAAATTTACTAGTTGCAATGTATGGATTTCTTTTACCCCCAACCCCCTTTTTTGACATATGCATCCTTAGGGTTTGAAACAGATAAAGGGGGAGGACATTTCATGGCAACTTCTTGTTAAAATATTGGTAGTACATCAGTGCCATTAAGAGAGGAGTTTATATCTACCTGCTGACACTTTGGCCCAGATCCTCAAAGGCCTAACTCCCCTTAGAAGCAATAGGAGTGAGGTGCCTAAATAGAATATCAGGGTTGGATCGGATTTCAGGAGGTTATCTAGTCCAACCCCCTGCTCAAAGCAGGAGGGATCCCCAACTAAATCATCCAAATTCCCCCCTCCCCAATCCCTAAATGACCCCCTCAAGGATTGAACTCGCAACCCTGGGTTTAGTAAGCAAATGCTCAAACCACTGAGCTATCCCTCTTTCCAGTCCCTTTTGAAGAGATGGGTCTTTGCAACCTGTGTGCTGTCAGGTCTCTCTGACGGGACAGCCAGTTCAACCTAATTTAAAAAAAAA
This sequence comes from Lepidochelys kempii, assembly GCF_965140285.1. Classification (NCBI taxonomy): domain Eukaryota; kingdom Metazoa; phylum Chordata; order Testudines; family Cheloniidae; genus Lepidochelys; species Lepidochelys kempii. The sequence continues at coordinate 95,067,552 of NC_136388.1, read as the reverse complement.
AATCACATGCTTCTGATCATTTCAATGCACTGAATTTTAAGAGAGAAAACTGCTAAGATTTTACAAGCTCCAGTTCATGTCCTACACACTGTATGCCTGTTAAAACGCTCACTACTTTCACTCAGGGGAGGGTTGCCTGATGAACCTGACTAATATTTGCCCCTCATAGCCATTTAGGTAAAGATGTGTTTGAAAGCTTTCATTTCTCCAAAGGAAAACCTTGAAAACATGACAGACAGGTGGATCTTGGGTCGAGTCCATTATGGCTTTGCGGCCATCATCACGCTGCCAGCAACCATATTGTCCTCTTGTTAATAGTACATTTTGTCTGAGTTTGGTAGGCTGTCTAACCTCCCCAGTTCTGATGGGTAATAAATGTGACATCAACTTCCATTTCTTGCCTGAAATTGTTGCTATTCTCTCTGCGAGTTGTACTTCCCAAATAACCTTCAGGGAGAACTCATTGGATAGATTTTTATTTTGGATGGATAGCTTGTTGGATATTTGGCCAATGCTGACTGGTTCTTGTCTGCCAATCTTGATGGCCACACCAGTCCCTTGGTAGTCTGTTTACTTGCTTCTCTCAATTAACCGAATCTCCCTAAAATACCTTATTTTCAGCTCAGCTGTCTGCATGGTCTTCTACTGACACATGAATTTTCTATTCATGCTCTCATCTAATGTAAAGGGCAGTCTATGTACTGAGCAGCGGCATTCAGCTGGGTCAGGAAGGGTGTTAGGAGCTTTCTTGTACAATTGTATGGACTCTCTTAAAAGAGGTACAATTTATAGGAAGTTATAGCCTCAATGCAGCAAAATACCTTAGTACGCACTTCATTTTGAGCATGTGAGTTGTACCACGGACTATCATAGCTAATATGAAGATTCCCTATTGTTCATGTGAAGAATGTTTTGAAAGATTCCAGTCGGTTATGTGGCAACTATGTGAAAAACCTCAACATTGGCTGTGTATTAAGAACCCAGACGCCTTTAGGCAGCAATAAAGTCAGACTGAGTCTGATTTGTTTATTGTACCCCAGGTATTAAAATAATATGCTTTGGTATCAGATCAGCCTACCTGTTGGCTGCTATGAGAAGAAATCGTCTCGTTAAAGTGCTTTCAAAATGTTCTTTGATGTAAAGTGCTTTGATACACAGAAATTGAAGATTCTTATGATACAGTAAGGGAATATTAAAAAAGTCATTGAAAACGTCCAAACAGGAATTAGCCTACTATGAGGCAGTATCATCTAAGGTATTGAAGTGGGAATCAGGAAACCTGGGTTCTATTCCTGGGTCAGCTGCTGAGTGACCACTGGCAAGTCACTTCATGTGTTTCCACCCAGCATTTCTCTATTTAGCTTGTAAGCTGTCAGGGCAGGGACTGTCTCTCACTGTGTTTGTACAGGGCCTTCCACAGCAAGGCCCCCAATCTATGAACAGCTGTAAAACAAAAACTAATGAAGAAAAGAGATTAAAGGCCTGCTTCTTTTATTCCCTGCTATTGTTTTTTCTCCTTCTCCCCTATTTCTATCTGTTTGAAGTAATACAGAAGAGCCTAAAGAGAAGTTAGAAAATCTACAAATGGGGTTATGAAGAAGGGTTAATTCAATGGCTGGGATCTCTTCTGAACTAGCTAAAATCAGATAATTTTTCACAGAGCCCTGTCCACCAAACCTGCTTGCAAAGATTCTAAATAACAAGCAAGACATCTGTGACAGATCGGGGAATTTCCTGCAGTATCCTTGGGAGGTTTTATTGAATTAAGTTTCAGTATCTTTCAGGTCTATTGTATTAAATACATTGCTTATGTATTAGGGTGGGCTGGGATTGTGTGTAACCTCTGAGGGGGGAGATGTGAGACCTGGGGCTTCAAAGGACAATATTGAACAATGCCCCAGACAAGAATGGATTTTTGGAACGGGTGGTTTTTCCTGAAGAATAATGGGGGGGAGGTTATGCAAAAACAAAACAACACCCTGCCCCCCACCGCCTTTTAAAGTTATGCTCTGGGGAGTGGGCCATTGTCAGCTGATCACCTATTACCTGAGGCCAAGATCGAAGGCCCAAGTTTTGTAAAGAAAGACTGAATTATTTCTGGTTGTTTTGGTTCTGACTGAGAGATTTATTAACTTGTAAACATGAGGAAAACCCGGTGTGGATTTTGAGGGACTAAAATTTACCAGTGCCCGAAGTTGGAGTTGGGGTGACCTCTGGTAAATTTTGTAGCATGTGTGTTGGTTGTTTTAATGTTTTTCTCTGTAATGCTCTCACCTTGAGAATAAATGTGCTTGTCTATAAAGAGCAGCGTGGTAATTTGCAACTGCAGGCAATTACACCATTCATAATCTATGGAAAGAAAGGAAAGCACAGATGCTGGCATTTAAGGTAGTCTGGCTTGGTGGTGATATTACAGAGGAGGCAGGAAACTGTACAGCCTAGAAAAAACTCTCTGGCCAGGAAGGAAAGAGATGTATGTCTGCCCAAGCGATGTGATGTCTGAGGAGCTAGGAGCCTGGAGTGGGTGCTCTCAAGAAACCATGGAGGAGAATACAGGGGCAGTTGCCCCGAACTGTGACAATATCATCAGAACAAACTCTCAGTGTTAGATCAGTCAACCTGTGAACAGGGCATAGAAAAATATTCTGTTATAGTTTTTACATATTGACTCTTTAATGGATGTCACATTTGTCATAGTTTCAATTATCTTTCTCCAGCAAAACTGAAATCACTTTCATTCCCCAGCAAAATGGATAGGAGATTGGAGGAGCTTCTCTCTCCATACCTTTTCTATCTTCTAAAACACAGAGGATGCATTGTACTCCAGGGATCCTGATATAAGAGACCTAAGCAGACTTTGGCAGAAGATGGAATATAAATATCTACATCTCGTTGGAATTTTTATTTGGAATAGAAGGCCTCCACCTGGTCTCTAAATTTGCACCTGCTAGTATTTACATCACCGTTCTGTCCCCAGAATCACTTGCATGTGGAAATAATAGAGCACAGAATTGTAACCACCTGATTCTGCTTGCATCTGAAAAGGTTTGCCAAATTAAATGGAAAAGAGAGGCAAAATTGAAGGTATGGGTAGTTTAGACTAGAGGCAGTCTTTGCAAATATGAGCCCTGCTGCTCATCAGAAGTCTCCCTCCACATTTGCATGTTTGAACTAAAACTCTGATGATTTGTGTAGCACTTCAAAAATGGTATTAGCTGCATCTCTTGCACTGAGTTCATCCAGCAACTAAAGGTTTAAATGAGTTCTGAAGTTGGGTAAAATTGACACGGTTACCTGAATATTAATAAAAATAAAAAGCTTCTATTTTCTTATGGAGTACCCTTTTTACTATTAAGGCCTGGATTTTGATTTATTTATATCTCTTTAAAAACAGGTCTTTTGGGAAGCTTCTAAAGCAAATGTATTTCTACCTATAACTCCTCCCCCTCCCCTTGTTCCATTCACAAATCTATGTACTGCTGTTCTAGTTTTGCTTTCATTTTCAGCATTGCTGCTGCTATTCCAGGTAAACACCCTCTTGCAGAGTGGGGTAAGATCATGTCTGGAGTTCCCTGGAGAACAGAGCAGGAGAGTGTTGCAAGTGACCATCAATCTTGTAGTGAAACCAACTATACATGAAGTGCTGTCAAATGCACCAAAATAAGCAAACTGCAAAAATAGTGTGTGTAATTTCTCTAAACTTTCTTTTCTAGTAATGATCGGGATTATTTGTAAGAATACAGGGTTGACACATTGCAACTGGTAATGGGATTCTTAAATCGGTGTCTCTTTCATTGGATCAAGAGGTACCTGCTGTATTTCTGTTAGCGGGAAATGGCTGGGATCAAAAGGTGACTGTTGTTTACTTAATTTGCACCTGCTTAATTAATACACTGTCTGTTCAATGTAAAGCTGCTGCTGGAGCTGTCTGCCAGCTGGTTAGACTGATTGTTTGATCTCTCTCACCCTGGAATCCTCTCTTTTATATAGGAAGCAAGCAATGCACATTATTAAGTAAGTCCAAGTAAGTGCTTTTGATCTGTCAATGTACAGCAAAGCATTCTAACAGGGTTTACACTGTTTGCAGGTCACTCTTATAAACTGATATGCCGGGAAACTAATGTGGCTTGCTTGTGCTATAGTACATCTGGTTTAGATGGATCCTCAAATGTATTTAGGCTCCTAATTTCCATTGAAATCAATTGAAGTTAGGAGCCTGAGCAGGTTTGAATATCTGGAGCTCTCTGCTTAATTCTTGCATAGAACATTCAAAATGTCCAAGTAAGCACCTTTGCAAATTTTGCCAAATAAAGGGCGCGTGGGTAAAACTTTGCTGGATCAGAATACTTTTAACTTGACAGGAATCCTATAATATAATGTTGATTTATTTAGAAAGAATAAAACTTGCTTCCAAAATACACTACTTAATACATCTTTCCTCCATATTCATTAGGAGGATTCCTCCTAAACCCTCCTTAATATTTGTTTGGGGAGTAAATTAGTTCCCTGCATTTCTGCTATCTTAGTGTGATTCCTGTGCAGATGAATAGGGAGGGACATTCGTTTTACTCTGGAAAATGTTCCTGGATTTGAATGCACTGTAGCACAGAGCTAGCCAGTGCTCTCTTTCAGCCTATGGTCTCTGCCTTAGCATTGCAGCAATCTGTTTTTTGTGCCATCACGGCCTCCATAATGAAGCTCCTGTGGGGGGTGGGGGGTGGTGAAAGACATTCCTTCAGGCTTTTGTAATAACTACAAAAAATGTTAGCTTGAAAGATCCAACATTAAGCAATGGAAGCTGCAGGGCCAGATGGGCAGCTTCTGGAAGTCTAAGTGAACCCAAGTGTGGCATGAGTCATCACACTAAGAAGCATGTAGCTGATTCCCACTGTTTTATTACTCTAGTTGAGCAAACCAAACTTTAATATAATTTAATATTTCTGCTTCAACAAGTAATAGGATGAGCAGTGGGGTGAAAACACATCAGACCAATCTCCTCTCCAAGATCCTGGCCTTGTCTGTAAAGCCTCATTAAATAAACAAGGACCTGCCTACGCCAGAAACCATCCCTTGCTCTACGGTGCTTTGTGGCAACTTTGCTCAGCAGGGATGCTGTGGATGACAAAGCCCAGGCCTGAACTTGCAGGGTCAGGGACAGGACGTTTTCAGCAGAGGGTTTTAGTTGCGGAGTTCGCTCCAGCCTGATACAAAGCTGAGTCCAAGTCTTGTAACTAGGGTTGTCAACTTTGCAATAGTCAAAATCCATCTGATACTCCATCGGGAGTGCCAGAAATTCCCAACCTCTTCCTCCAAGGCCCTGCCCAGCATTCACTCCTCTTTCCCCCTCTGATCCCCACTCCCCTCTGCCGGGGTTGGGAGGGAGCTGCAGCTGCCCGACGCAGGTAGAAGCCGGCCCCAGTTGAGTAAGGGCTGGTATGGGTGATGACCTGGCGCCTCTCCCACCCGTAGTAACCAGACTTTGGGTGTCCGGTCAGTAGATCTGACTGGACACTGTCAGATACTGTTTCTGACTGGACTTTCCGGTCAAAAACCGGACACCTGGCCCCCCTACTTGTACCCTTGAGGGTGCATAAGAAGACTGATCTTTCAGCAGCCTTTCTAATAAATAACTGAGCTACAAAGGGTCCTGAGACTGCTGCTCATCTAAGCAACACCCCCGGATTGATTGTAAGTAAGTGGTTTTTAGTCTGAGGAGTTGGGAGGAGAGTTTGATTTCTTTGCCAACAGGTCAGAAAAATAATTTTAGACGAACATAATAGTATCCAGTCCCGGATTCTAAGGTACCAAGTGCCTTTGAAATACTTATAAGTGCAAGAATGATTACTTGTTTTCTGGTTTGTTTATTTATTAAAATCTGTCTATCCATCGACCTAAATCCCATGTGTAGTGCTTTGATCACCATCTCCTAATGCAGATCCTGAGTGCATGTGTCTAATGGATATTCGCTACTTGTGGCAAGTATCCCTCTTCCCTAGCATCTAGCAGTAAATATGACAGCTACTCAGGAGAGTCTATAGTAGGGAAGGGCCAGACTAATGTGACTTCACCCCGAAATACAGGCAGAGGATGCACAAGCCTGCAGGGAGACAGGGGGCTTTTGGTATCCAAATGAAAGGGTCTTGAAATCAGTGACATCCTAAATAATGTTACAGTAGCACGGGAATTGGAAACTAGCATTTAAAAGACCACTAGGATCTATCTGTAGTAAAACCTGGAAGTTTATCATGCAGTGATCCCACTTAAAAATTTCCCATAGCTGATAATAATTTAGGTTACACAGTAAGCTTTTCCCCATATGTTCAGCATTCCTTAGGCATTCACTACAGTGCTACAGATCCTGCTTTGCCTTACTTGGTTATCCAAGGGGAAACTGGCAATTTTGTTGAGTGATCACTGCACAGTGACCATTTCAAGACAATTATTTGTGGGAGGGGTGACGGCTTTGACCTGCCCTATTTTCCCCAACATACCCAGGGCAAGGGGAGATATTTTTGGAGGGTGCCAGGCAGGTGGGGGGTGTTGCATTCCAGCCCAACTCTATTCTGCAATAATGAAAGGAGTTACGAGAAATTGTACCTGTCAGATCTGTCAGTGGCTAAAAGCAATGGGAGATCATTTTGACAGCTCTTGGCAGCTGCTCTGCTGATTGCCCATGTTGCTACGCGGCTGTGCTCCTGGGGAAGTGATGGACGAGCTGTGAATTGTATGTTTCAGAATTATCACAAGGTTGTTGTGTTTTGTTCTTTCTTCCCCCCCCCCCCAATCAATTTTGTTTAGTTTCAGTTTTGTCTGAGAGACTTTGCTTTATAGCACAATACCACTTTGAATAGGGGGAACAAAGGCAGAGGCGGGGAGGGAGTGTGACAGAGTTTGTATCTTGCTGAATATGTAGAGTGAATTTAAGACATGATTGTTTACCTTGTTCTTGCTTTCTTCCTGTTACCTGAGCTTTGTAGCATGAACTGGGCTATTTGGTACCCTTTTATTATGCATTTAGAAAGGCAATGTTGACTTTCAGTGGAGAGGGCACTGTGCTGGGATTCTGATTCTAATTCTGCCACTGATCTACCATGCAACCCTGGGCAAGTCACTTCTCTCTCTGCCTCTGTTTCCCCTCCCATCTTTTGCCTGTCTAATTTGTTTTGATTGTAAGCTCTTCAGGGCAGTAATTATCCCTTCCTGTGTGTCCAAACAGTGTCTAGTGCAGTGGAGCCTTTAGGCACTAGTTTAAAGCAAATGATAAATGATCTGTAGTGTATGATGTTGAGCTATGCAAACCTCTGATGTCATCTCTCAGAACAATGGTCTTAGTCTGATGGAGTGCATCTCTTGGAGGGCGAGTGAAGGGATATGATTTTATGGAAGAGCTAAACCATGATATTTGAATTTTGGACAAGTATGTCATGGCATCTCTCATTCTAAGGCCCCAGACCAACAGTGACTGCTTTGCTTGCTTGGGGTCCACCCATGCCGCTTCTATTGAGGTTCTAGAGGGAAAGGACTCTCAGTTACCTCAGAAAATTCTTTCCCAGCTGTCTGGCTGCTGGATCTGACCCGTGTGCTCAGGGTCATGATCATCCTATTTGGGGCTAGGAAGGAATTTCTCCCTCCCCCGGTCAGATTGGCAGAGACCCGGTGGGTTTTCTCACCTTCCTAGGGCCTGGCTCACTTGCAGGTTTTTGAACTAGAATAAATGGTGGATTGTCAAGTCTTTAAATCAAGATCTGAAGACTTCAGTAACTCAGCCAGAGGTTATGGGCCTATTATAGGAGTGGTGGGGTGAGGTTTTATGGCTTGTGATGTGCAGGAGGTCAGACGAGATGATTACAGGCGTCCCTTCTGGCCTTAAAGTCTGAGAGTCCAAAATAAACCACCTAGCATACAGGTGCTTTTCAAACTCAGACTAAGCCAGATTTCTGGGTACTTTGCCCCAGGCTAATTCATAGATGAATTTTATTAGGCAAAATAGAATCTCTGTTTGTTTTATTTCAGTACAATTTTGCATTATATTTCTGTTTCATTATTAAAAACAAAATATTGTTTCTAAAAAGGACCAACTGCTTGGAAATTTTGCAATTAAAAGGATCTCTCCTCCTCCCCCTCCCTCCCCATTTGCTTCTCATCCTCTGTGGTTATTCTTATGCTGCAGAGATTCCACTGAAAAAAAGCACTGGGATTCAATGTTCCCCAGCACAGCAGATGCAATCCACTTGCCATACCAGATACATCTGGCACCGGTTGAGAGGCTTACAGGATATACCCACAAGGGACTATTAAATGATTGCAACAACTGGGGAGTGCAGTTGTGTCATGGATAGGAAAGGTGTTTATCCTAGAGATACAATGCAAGTGCGAACAGTCGCAGACAGGCAAGGGAAATCCAGACTGATTTCAGACAGAGTAGACAATAAAATGAACAGGTGTTTGATGTCAGTCATCAACAAGGAAACATTCAACAAATAAAATATTTCTTTAACCAGAAAACTTTACTGACATGGAAAAGGTTTCTGGAGGGGAAAATACAGGATTGCAGTAACAGAACAAAAATAATGGCACACTGATGGCTCTTTGGAGCCATGTGCAATGTGAGTTGGAAGTGTCCACATAGCAAAATGTATCCTTAACTGGGATTCTTTTTGGAAGCCTAAGCAAAGAGTTCAACAATTCAATTGGTGTCAGACTGAGGGCTTGTCTACACAGGGGTAATTGATGGGCATAGCTATTCTGGAATAACTATTCTGATAGATTTCAGAGTAACAGCCGTGTTAGTCTGTATTCGCAAAAAGAAAAGGAGTACTTGTGGCACCTTAGAGACTAACCAATTTATTTGAGCATGAGCTTTCGCTGAAGTGAGCTGTAGCTCACAAAAGCTTATGCTCAAATAAATTGGTTAGTCTCTAAGGTGCCACAAGTACTCCTTTTCTTATTCTGATAGATCTATTCCAGTATAATTTATCTATATCAGAATAACTCCCCTGTGTGGCCAGTTTATTCCAGAATAAAAGTGGCTTGATTCCAGAATAATTACTCTGCTCACAAAGTGGAGAAATTATTTCAGAATGAGAAGTCACTTTGATTTCAGAGTTAAGAGTCCACATGGATAGCTATTGTACAACAGTTATTCTGATCAATTTCCCCATATAAACACAGTGGTTCTGAAACAATTTTTAAAGTGAGGGTGTTGAAGGCGGAAACCATGTGTTTGGTTGTTATTACTGCTTCAGGCCAGGGCGTGTGGCAGCACCCTTAGCATCTCTAGTCCAGCATCTATGTGTACACAAACCCTGAACTACCTTCTCTGGGCTGGTGATGGTCTCTCTAGGACTGAAGATTGGCACATTGGTATGCCCTGGTAAAGAAGCTTGCACGGCTGCCCCCGTTTTATACCTTCTCTGCAGGCCTAAAGAAGACTTTAAACGTCATGGCTAAAATTTGCTATGATTAATGAGAAATAAATTAACTTAAACACGTAAGCGGTGTGGTGCTGAGCTCTGCTGCTTTTGAAAGAAGGTAAAGTTACAGTAGATACATTAATGCATACGACATGTAAACCCTAGCGCATAAATCAGCCACTAACTGTTGGAGGTAAGGAAGAAACCCATGAGGTAATTAATCCATAAATGTCCACTAAAGGGTTTCTTGTCCGAGATCAGACACTGCTCTAGAGGAGGACTGGTCTGACACAATTTGGCTTATTACTATGTTCAAAGACATACTGTAATTTACTGGTGGGTTTTCTATGATGAATCAGGTGAGATATTCCCTCCAAAGTAATATATAGCATTAACAGAGAACAGTAGTTGACTTGCATGCACCTTAGCTGCAATATGGCTAAGCTAGAACAGAGAACATCATCTTCATCACTCCAAAGACAGGCTTGTGGAGCACTGACAAAGCCTTGGGTCATTCCTTTTAAACATCCCCCTTTAAAAAAAATATCAAAGGGACAGTAAAATAGATTTTTATTATAAGCAGTTTTTCATAGTGAAATGAAACTGTGGTTTGCTTTTAGTAAATGAACAGCCAGCAGTTGATTACAAAATCCCTTTTGAATGATTCCTTCTTGCTTTATTCAGAGAAACTAACCAAACAAGCAACATGACTAAATCCACCACTTAGACCACTGGCAAGCGGAATATGCAGAAAATTTGGATCCATTACAAGGATGTGATTGTCATACAAAGAACTCCCATTAAAGAAAGTGAGCATAGACTTGTATGGAAAATATGAACTGCCTTGTGGGAAGGATAAAAATAATCATATGAAACCTGTACCCAATAGAATTGGTTATTGCTATTAATGTTCTTTGTTTCTGTATATGGTAAATAAGCCTCATTTTATACAGGAGCTCTATGCAGGGGTTTTCTCAGCCTGATTGCCAACATTAGCCTCGATCTGCTGCCTCCTCAAACTTCCTGCTTTCATCCCACTGCGGGAGCTACACGATAATATAGGGGTTCTTGTAAGGAGACAGTATGTGACCACTACAGAATGGCAGCTGGAGATGTGCTTCAGTCAGAGGTTTTGGTTCACAGAGTGGCTGTAAAACCTCTTTGTTCCTTTTGGATCCCATAGATTCTCACTCTTTGGGTTAGGCTTTGAGTTTTTCAGGTTTAGACCAAATTCAAAGTCAAACAGTCCAAACCACCAACAAGGTTTGCCTTGTTTCAGGTCAAAGCTTGGCTTCGAAGCAGAAATCCCACCTGAAACTCAGAGCAGGCTCAACCAAAAAAGTTCACATGCCTCACTCTCCACTCTTAGGAACCTTCAGGTCCTTGGAGAGCTACGGTACCCAACTTGAAAAGTTACGCCTAATACTTCTCTAAGATATAATACAAAACTTTGTATGAGCATGGGTGTGACAATGACGATGGTCATGATGATGATGAAAGAAATGAGCCAGGGATTCATTTTGTGCCCTCTTGGTGGGTATGCATTAAGGCTCTGGTTAAGGTCCTATAATATTGTCTCTGTATCTCTCTTCTGATGTCTCTGATTAGTTCATTTGGGCAAAATTACCAACTCTTCAAGGATTATCTCCATATTTCTACTGTTTTTGCCATCTCTCTCTCAGATGACATTTGCCTTCATATTTATATATGCTTGGCTGACATTTCATTTTGGATAAAAAAGAACCTTTCTTGCATTTAATATGGACAGGATGGAAGTTCTTCTGAGTTTCTCTGACACTCACAATTACCTCTCCACATTTGGTTATTGAATTGAATTAATTCCTTCTACTATATCTCCTTGCTGTTCACATATAAATGTGGATTTGTGTCTGTGTGCGTGTGTTAATAAGCAAGTTTTCTGAAGACGTATAAGAAGTGTAGCACATCATACCTGCCTATCCTTTCTATGTCATGATTAAGAAATTTGTGATAGTCTCTTTGAGAGAAGGGATAGTTCAATGCTTAGGGGACTAGATTAGGCCTTGGGAGACCCTAGTTCAATTCCCTGCTTTACCATGGACTTCCAGTGTAACCTTGGGTAAGTCACTTAGAGGTTGTCTAGCTCCCCAAAATAGGTTTGTCTGAAACAACAAAAACGAGTGCTTAGAAAAACAATATTTTATTAGGGATCTATATATTAATCTCATTTTGCATCTGCATTATTGGATGAGGCAATCGGTATAATTTTTTTAACAGTGAGCGTAATTAATCATGGGAATAGTTTACTATGCGTTATGGTAGATCCTCCATCACTGGCAATTTTAAAATCAAGACTGGATGACTTTTCTGAAAGATCTACTCTGGGAATTATTGGGGGAAGTTCTGTGGCTTGTGTTAGACAAGAGGCAGACTAGATGATCACAAAGGTGCCTTCTGGCCTTAAAATCTATTAATAGATGTGAACAATTTCAAATATATTGATATTTCATGTCACTAAATGTTTTGTTCCAAGTTTTGAACCTTAAAGAATATCAACTTTCCTTCTATTAGATCAACCAACTGCTTAATCATCTTCAATTAATCAACTCTCAGCTAGGAAATATCTTCATTTGGAAAACACAAGGCACTGCAGACGTATTAGTCATCCCTACGTATAGCACAATCTGTGCTCTGTCGGTGGCAAGGCTGTATGAAATCTGTTGGTTTCAGTTCCCACAAGTGAATTTCTCAAGTGGGTTTGGTTTAGGACTGCCAAGTGCAAACATCCTGAAAATGCCAGAATAAATTCTGAGGAAACCACTATTGTATCAGATCTGGTGCAAAATCATCAATATTTGCCTGCAGTGTGAAGTTTTGTTAGGTGTGCAATGAAACCACAGTGATATGTGCTGGCCGCAGAAAACTTTTTCCATATCCCAACTTTCTGCTGTCTCTGAAATCCATGCTTGGACCCGATGCTGCCAGGTGCTGAATGCTGTCTGGGAGAGGGTGAGTTTTCTCAACTCCGACTGTCTTCCATGGGAGCTGCAGTCAGTCGGTACTGTACAGGATTAGGGTTTTTGTTAGGACATATAAGCATGATCTAAATAGGACATCAAAGGGTCAGCCAGCTGACTGATAAGGTTGATATTATGCCATTAATATTTTAAATCTTTTTTTAGATAACTTGCAGACAATATGAATGATGTGTTTACTCTGGAAGTATGAAAGTGCTCACACTAATCTTCAAAGCACTGATGTATAGCTCTGCAGATGTCAAACATTCAGAATATTGTAGGTCAGAATCTGCCAATGATTGGATGGACTTACTCAATTAAGGTTTCTACTGGAGCCAGTGCTGTATTGACAGGAGGGAGGGAGTGGCCAGTTTGATAGCATGAAGACTGCACAATGCAGAAGCAGTCATTTATGCAGGGGAGGGGAGAGTTGGTCACTGGGGAGCCATCTCTTTCTAATGCAGCCGGTGGTACAAGCTGCCTCTTGCATTTGAGGAGTGTTGGCTGCAGTATTATGTATGCCTCTTGTATGGAAGGTAGGGTAGAGTAAGTGTATCCCCTTTGTTATCTTTTCCCCCACTAAAGCCCCCACTCTGAAGCAGAAGCGGTTCTTTTACATTGTGAATGACATGTGTGTGTCTAAACACCAGTAATTAATTGCCAACAACCACTGCCACCTGATAGAGATGCAGTTGATTTTGTTCATTCATATTGTTTAGCAAAGGGTAAGATACCCGATAGATCTAACAGACTCTGCTCTCTTTGCTTCCCTAAGCACATACAAAAATGTTTACTCCAGAAGAAAAGTTTGGCATTTGGTAGATGCCTTCTGGCAGGCCGTTTGGATTTGGTCCATCACTGAGACTCCTAGGAGCTACAATGATATAATAAATATTATAATATTTACAGCCTCCATTGGGCAAACACAGTCCAACGGACTGATACAAAATTAGAAAATAAAAACTGTTTCCCATTATTTATCACTTGACCAATCATAAATTTCTTTGCACCAGTGGGCTGGTAGAAATGTGCTGGAATATATTACATTAGCCATGTTTCACAGGGGATCCCAGTGGTAGAGTTATTTGCTGTTCTCTTTGACGATTTAGATGCAGCTGCCATGATTTTAATCCCCTTTGTTCCTCCAAAGTAGGCTTCTCACTGAATGATCTGTGTCTAGGTAGCAGATTTACTAGGAAGGCTCTCAGATTTCAGAGTGGAAGCCATGTTAGTCTGTATCAGCGAAAACAAGGAGGAGTCCTTGTGGCACCTTAGAGACTAACAAATTTATTTGGGCATAAGCTTTTGTGGGCTAAAACCCACTTCATCAGATGAATGGAGTGGAAAACACAGAAGCAAGTATATATACACGGTACATGAAAAGATGGGAGTTGCCTTACCAAGTGGGGGGGGGGTCCGTGCTAACGAGACAATTCAATTAACGGTAGAATACCAAGGGAGGAATACTTTTGTATTGGTAATGTGGGTGGCCCATTTCAAACATTTGACAAGAAGGTATGAGTAACTGTAGGGGGAAATTAGTTTTTGTAATGACCCAGGAAAACTCTGGAACTTTGTCTCTCAATGTTGTGTCTCTTAGCGTCACTGAATGGCAAAGTAGAGCACTTTTGCTTTGGCTTAGTGAAAATGTAGCCTTTAATAATTTCTGTTGTTTTATTTGTGATACAGTCTATGGTGAGGAAGACCCCAAAACCTTTTAGGTTCACCTTTATTTGTTTCAAAGTTTGTTTAAATATTAGAGAATTTTTAAAAAAGCATTTCAAAGGTGGAAGAAACCTAGTGGAAGCTCAGCAAGACACCTAAAAAGAGAAATTGTGGGGTCAGTAGAACAATTAATCAGAATTTTCAATTAAGATTTCCTCATTTGCAGCCAGAGATTATAAAACAAGCCAAGGTTTGGGGCTGATGGTGAAACTGGAGATTCTAGCCTAATAAATGGATGCTGTTAGAGCTGTAAAGGCAACTCAAGAAGCGTGTTAGAAGCTAGGAACTGAAACACAGTTGTGTGGGGTCCTGCTTTGGTTGCAGAGAAATAAAAACTAATTCTTCCCTGAAACTGATTGTTGAGACTGCATGTGTGTCAAGACAACCTGATGGTGCCATCTCTAGAGGGACTTGCTTTCTCAGAACAAAATCTGGTGTGTTCCAGCTAGAGGATATGCAGATAATTTAGTCTGGAATTGATTGTTCTGGATTTTTTAAAATACATTAGCTGCTAAAATGCAAGCCTGGGGCCCAACATTCCTGTCATGGACATAGACTCGTAGAAGTGTAGGACTGGAAGGGATCTTAATAGGTCATCGAATCCAGCTGAAGAACATGTCTCCAGCACACATCTATAATGCTGCGTACACAACCCACACATACATCACACTATGATATTTGGGACCAGTGTGTCGCCAGTTTACACCTGACACCCGTGAGATACATATAACAACAGTGTTGGGGCAATGAGTGTGTCAGACTTGGGGAGAGTTATAGGATGGGGGGTCCTCAGTCACTGAAGGCCTCCCAGGGCCACCGTCAGCTGAGAGCTCTGTAAATCAATCAAGAGGTATAGCATTTTTCATCAATGGGTGAGCACTGAGACAGGGAGAAAGGAGATGCTTTGTGGGGGAATGATCTCTTTTCCCCTTCTTTGGAAGTATGAAATGGGAATTTTATTTCACAGAGCAAACCATTGCTACATGGGTTGAAAACAACAGCTGCCTTATTTATATTATATTGGTATATTGCTGTAGTAATAGATCTGACCCAAACAGTATATCAAGGGACAGTCTTCTGGTTAATCCTGTTAAGTGTTCTCACTCAAGTTTCCGTCCTTTAGTTGGTGCATGCGTCAGTGAGTGCTTTGCAAACCAGCTATATCACTATATTATCTGCATTTATTCTTGTGGGCCTCACAGGCGGGCTGGAACAATTTGAATAGTGGGGGTGCTGAGAGCCATTGAACCAAAACCCTGTAAACCCTGTACATGATGGAAACCACTTCAAGCCAGGGGATGTGGCAGCACCCCTAATTCCAGCACTTATGGGGCCTTAGGTCAAGAAAACACTTCATCACATGCTTAAGTCAGACATTCCCTATGAGGTGTGACTCCATAGCTCAGTGGTTAGAGCACTGGCCTTCTAAATCCAGGGGGTGAGTTCAAATGTCACTAGGTCCCCACATGACTTGTAGGTTCTGCATCTGTCTTCCCTTGGAGTCGTGGGGGCAAACAACCTAATTATTTTTTACGGTGGAGCTTGTATGAGTGGGATGATATGATGGGGTTGCCTGCAGCAGCAGGGGACTGGACTTTATGATCTAGGAGATCCCTTCCATTCCTATGTCCCTCTGGTTGAAGCACATGCTTTCCTCCCTCTGGGCTGTGGAGGGAGGAAGTGTTTCCTGCTTGTTCTCTTGAACTGATGAACTGTGTTCTCAGAGGGCAAGTGTGAGCTCTGGGTTGCCTGTCACCTTGAAATACCACGTAGCAATTAGTAGGAAATTGCAGTCAAATCAATCCACTGCATGATAATCTGTATTATATTTCAGTGTGATACTCCATTAGCTATAGTGCACTCTTCAATACTTTCATAACAGGAAACCACCACACTGTGGTTTTATTTTCTCAATCTTATAATATATAAAAATGATATAGTGTGCATACAAATTGAAAAAGAATAACGTGAACTTTATTAATTTCAATTATATCCACCTACCTTGAATGCCTGGCTAACAAAGTCAGAATGGAATAACGCAGGAAAGAAAAATGAAGTAGTAGAGGGGTTTTTCTAACTGAGACCCAACTATCATTATTGGAATTTAATTTAGGTGATGAATGCTGCCATTTTATTTACAATGACTTGGATAATAACGTTCATAGCTAAGCGACTGCATTGGTAGCCTTTTATCTTTCTCTGAGCATGCCTGCAATTTAACACTTTTGCTACTCTTGAAAGTATTAAGTACTTTTTAATTGCACAAGAAACTTTTCTTGCTGTATTCCATCATTGTTTAACACAGAATGCCAACGGTCTTGTCTCTTGACTAATATGAGACGAGAAAGCACATGAAAAAAGCAAGATTTAATTTTACATATATAGTGTCAGTTTTTAAAACCCACTGGGTTATATAACTTTTCATTATTTACACTTCTCTGGTCTTAGAAAGTGTGCAAATTACATTTATGGCCCCTTCACACTACCAAAGAGGTCTTCTTTCATATGTGTCACAAGTCGATATCTCGATTTGTTCAGCCATCTATCTGCTGCATCATCGAATATCGATAGCAAGGTGTTGCCATCCACCCTTGTAATGGTGCATTCCTCCAACACATATTTTTGACCAAAATGGTATAAAGTGATCTTAGTGGGTAAATAAAAATTGGGCCCAATTGATATACATTGGCTTTTGTCAGAATAGTTTTCTGGTTGTTTTTTTCATTTTATTTTTTTACGGCTAAACCTTTCCACTCGTGCCCTCTGCTGGCATAATGGAAGCTAACTGAGGTTGTGACCCAACTAGGGCTGTCGATTAATCGCAGTTAACTCACGCGATCAACTCAAAAAAATTAATAGTTGTTTTAATCTCACTGTTAAACAACAGAAGACCAATTCAAAATATTTAATAAATTTTGATGTTTTTATACATTTTCATATATATTGTATTCTGTGTTGTAATTGAAATCAAAGTGTATATTATTTTTTATTACAAATATTTTCACTGTAAAAATAATAAACAAAAGCAATAGTATTTTTTATTTCACCTCATAGAAGTACTGTAGTGCAATCTCTTTGTCGTGGAAGTGCAACTTACAAATGTAGGATTTTTTTGTTACATAACTGCACTCAAAAACAAAACAATGTAAAACATCGGTGCCTACAAGTCCACTTAATCCTACTTCTTGTTCAGCCAATTGCTCAGACAAACAAGTTTGTTTACATTTACAGGAGATAATGCTGCCTGCTTCTTATTTACAATGTCACCTGAAAGTGAGAACAGGCATTTTTCATGGCACTTTTGTAGCTGGCATTGCAAGGTATTTACGTGCCAGATATGTTAAATATTCATATGCCCCTTTGTATTCGTATGCTTTGGCCATCATTCCAAAGGACGTGCTTCTCTGCTGATGATGCTCATTAAAATAATAATACATTAATTAAATTTGTGATGGAACTCCAAGGGGGAGAATTGTATGTCCACTGCTCTGTTTTATCTGCATTCTGCCATATATTTCGTGTTATAACAGTCTTGGGTGATGACCTAGCACACGTTGTTCATTTTAAGAGCACTTTCACTGCAGATTTCACAAAACGCAAAGAAGGTACCAATGTGAGATTTCTAAAGATAGCTACAGCACTTAACCCAAGGTTTAAGAATCTGAAGTGCCTTCCAAAATCTGAGAGGGATGGAAGTATGGAGCATGCTTTTAGAAGTCTTAAAAAGCAACACTCCAATGCGGAAACTACAGAACCTGACACAGCAAAAAAGAAAATCAACCTTCTGCTGGTGGCATCTGACTCAGATAATGAAAATGAAGATGCGTCAGTCTACACTGCTTTGGTTTGTTATCAAGCAGAACCCATCATCATCATGGATGCATGTCCTTTGCACTAAACTCAGCCACTCTGTTAGTCTCTACCACAACCACCGGGAGAGATTAATAGAGTGGCTGAGTTTAGTGAAGCACAAAGAACCATGGTATTATGCTCCCAGAAGTCTTAGCAATACACACTGTGGCTGTTCACGCCTGGGCATGAAAGAACATAGGAATCTTTAGTGCATCTAGCACATAAATATCTTGCAATATTGGCTACAACAGTGTCATGCGAACACCTGTTCTCACTTTCAGGTGCTATTGTAAACAAGAAGCGGGCACCATTATCTCCTGCAGATGTAAACAAACTTGACGATTGGCTGAACAAGAGTAGGATTGAGTGGACTTGCAGCCTCTGAAATTTTACATTGTTTTATTTTTGAAAGCAGGTTTTTTTGTACATAATTCTACATTTGTAAGTTCAACTTTCATGAAAAAGAGATTTCACTACAGTACTTGTATTAGGTGAACTGAAAATACTATTTATTTTGCTTTTTTACAGTGCAAATGCTTGTAATAAAAATAAATATAAGTGAGCACTGTACACTTTATATTCTGTGTTGTAATTGAAATCAATATACTTGAAAATATAGAAAACATCAAAAATATTTAAGTAAATGATATTCTATTATTGTTTAACTGTGCAATTAATCTTAGCCCTAGACCCAACACCTTTGGCTTGCAGTTCTGCCATCCCAGAATTTATTGGGTGGATCCTGGCCATCACCAGTTAGCAGAGTGGGCTTCTGTTTCCCTTGCTGATTCATTAAACAGAGGATCACCCTTAGTCTTCCAACATTCTACCAAGCATTGTCAAGCCTCGAAATCACACTTCTTGGAGGACTGCTCCAGCTTCAAAAATATTTTAGGGTAAGTCTTTACTGCAGAGTTAACCCAAGCTGTTAATTGGCCGTTGCTTCTATGTCCTGTCCTCTCCACACACACAAGCAAGTTTTGGTGATGCTTTCAACCTGGACTAGCTGGCTCATCTGGGGTTATAAACTAAAGCCTGGGAGAGACTTTCACTCTAGCTGCTAACGCAACCACTTCGCAGTGAGGATGCAGGCTAAACCACTCACCGACCTATAGTCCTCCAGTGCCTTCCCACAGTTCCCTCTTTGTGCTCTGAAGGACAGACAAGTTCTCCCACGACCACTGGGAAAGACTAATAGAGTGGCTGAATTTAGTGCAGAACAAAGAACCATGGAATTATGCTCCCAGAAGTCCTAGCAATGCACACTGTGGCTGTTCACACCTGGGCTAGACCAACCTGGGTGCTGATCACGTGAATTAACTCTGCAGTGGGAAAATTGTCTATTTTTTCCCCTTCAAGGTCTCCAGAATTGTGCAACTAATGAGTCCATACTACCCCATTAAACCTTTTTTTTTCCCTTTTGCAGCCACCTGGGCTTCTAAACATTAGCTCCATCAGGTCTGTATCCATAAGCAGACTTATCCTGAATACTGAGCAGCCCTGTAATAATTTATTAATACCATTAAGTGCTGACTCCATGGGTGCTCTGGGGCTGGAGCACCCACGGGGAAAAATTGCTCTGCACCCACCGGCAGCTCCCCACCCTGCCCCCCAACCCC
Source organism: Lepidochelys kempii (assembly GCF_965140285.1). Lineage (NCBI taxonomy): Eukaryota > Metazoa > Chordata > Testudines > Cheloniidae > Lepidochelys > Lepidochelys kempii. The sequence goes on along the minus strand of NC_136388.1, from coordinate 95,047,947 downwards.
AGCTCACCTCTGCTCCACCTCCTCCCCTGAGCACACCACGTCCCCGCTTCTCCCCCTAGCTCCCAGCGCTTCCCACCGTGAAACAGCTGTTTCGCAGCGGCAAGCGCTAGGGGGGAAGAGGAGGAACGCGGTGCACTCCAGAAAGAGGCGGGGCCAGGGCGGGGATTTGGGGAAGGAATTCAAAAGGGGCAGGGAGGGGGCGGGGATTTTGGGGAAGGGGTTGGAATGGGGGCGGGGCAGGGGTGGAGTCAGGGTGGGGCCAGGGGCGAGCACCCACCGGTGCCGGGAAAAGTTGGTGCCTATGATTAATATCTTATGTTGGCAAAGTTCTCTGTGTGAAATATCTGAGTTTAAACGGCTAGGGGGGGTCTGTCTGCAATACAGGCAGGAATTGGGAGGTTGTTCAAGGTATTCAAGTATCAGCTGTCACTTAGGAAACGTAAAGGGACAATGCCAGAACCATTGGCTGTGATGACTGGGGCTTGATTTCCTGCTCCCGTTAGTGGACTGCTTTGACCATAAGAGCCTAAGCAGACCATCACATAAGGACAAGGAATGCCTGAAGGGGTTTTAAAAGACCATTTCTCAGGGGAATGGGAAGAGGCCAGGCTGAAACAAGACTCAGACACTAGAACCTGTGGGGATGTCTGAAGAAGTTAGGCCCACCTAGGTTGCCATTAGAGGATAGTATGACTTTAGGGAAGACAGATCGTTGTAGGCTGTTTTCTTTTGCTCTGTAATGCTTTGTTCCATTTAGGCAGCTTTTGTGATGATTCTGCTAGAAATGAAACATTCTCAAATTTAACATTCACAAACAAAATACCATTTGCCAGTATCATAGCCACAAGTGTTTTGCCACACGCTTAGATCAAACTGAGCTTCCTAGCCTCATCCAATCAATTACCCTAGCATATCTCTAACCATGCTGATAATTTATGATACCCTGGTCTAAAATCCACTTCACAGCACAGTTGGACCATCCTTGCCTCTTAGGGCTTGTCTACATAGTTAGGTAATGCGCTCTATGGGGGATTGATTTCTAAAGTGCACTAATGTGCCACGCATTAATTAGTTCATGTAGATCCTGCTGGTGCTCACTAAAGGTTCTCTAGTGAACATTAATGTCATGCTCGTTGAAACAGTACTAGCTTAAAGTGCACTAGGAAACGTATAGGTCCCCCATCGGCATCTACACAGACCAATTAATGCGTAATATGTTAGTGTGCTTTATGACTCACACCTTCGAGGAGTGCATTACCCTACTCTGTAGACAAGTCCTTAGATAATCTATAAAAAGGTAGGTTTTAGGAAGCTTTCCCTCCTGATGTACTCAAGCATTCTTGGACCATCCGTGTATAAACATCAGGTATTGGTGTGGAAGGAGGCCCAGATGATAGTATCACAATTTTTCAATTAACTCAGACAACAACCAAAATCTGTGTAAAAATAATTTTGTACACGCATGCATACTGTTGAGATACACACACCATAACTTAGCTACAGAGTTACAAATGACAAATCTTTAATAAAGAAATTGCCTTGATAAACAGCAAAGAAGATGAGGTGACCAGTGTTGTGGCTCTTCCTTCCCTCCGTTACTCATTGCAGTAACTCGTTGTATTATGGCTAAATTTAGGCCCAGTTCTGCAACTGGATCTGAGTGGATGAGCCACTATGTGCATATGGAGCCCTGTTTTCTGCAGGGGAACTCTAGGTGGGGTTTGCCCACACAGCTCTGCTTGCAGTATCAGGTCTTAGTTTGTAAGTTCTTTGGGTCATTGACTGTCTTTTATTTGTCTGTAATTTACCTAGAGCACTCTGGGTGCTATAGAAGATTATACTAACTGTCATGAAATCAAGATAAGGATGGAGCAGTGGTATAGTTCATTTACTAATTCAGTGATCCATGTAAATAACTCTATTAATATGTCATGCATGATATCTCCCTTTTGAATTCATTATACTAACAATCACAGTTTCTAAGTGTAGTGTCATCTTGTCCCAGATCAGTGTTTCCAAGTACTCACAATTAAAGTTAGGCATTAGCCAATGCTCCCTGATTTCCCTGAACTACTTGGTAAGAGCAAATAAGAGGGTCACTTGAAAGTCCTCTGATCTCTCCCACATCCTCTGCAATCTGTCAAAAATAACTTTGTCCAAGGCTTTAATTTTTGCCTTGATATTTCACTGATGAATTCTGTAATTAAATTAATCTAGGCCCTAGGCTTTATCAACTTTTAAATAACTCTCATTGGACAACTTTCCACTTCAGCAGGATCATAAAATTGTTCGGTGTCTCGCCCTGGGAAGATCAGCCCTGATCTCAGAGATGTGACTTTCAACTATCCTCATGAGCAAATAGATGAAGTGCTAGAGCAGATTTCATCTTTTGGTTGAACAATCTGCTCCCCTTACTCAGTTAAATTCCCACTGAAGTCAAGAAAAAGATAGTGAGGATTCCCTAAGATTTTGGAATGGGCATATTTGTGGAGAGTTCTGAAAACTTGGTTTTCTTTGAATAGGGTAAAAAAACCCCTCCTTAAACTAGTTTATAATCTGTAGGCAAACTGGTAATATTGTACCCAGCCTATAGCACTTACTGTGTAATTTCAAGTTGCTAGATAGAGATGGGCCTGCACTAAACATGAGATTTGAACAACCCTGGACTGTGTGTGTGTCTGATTTGGATCAGAATCCAAACTAAAGTCCAGTTTGGAATTTTGTAGCTGGCTTCTGTCTTTATGGTAGGCTTAACCAATAACTACAATCTAAATATCTTTCTTGGAAGGGAGTGGGTTTGAGGCAGGGAGCAGGTTTCAAAATCTAGATCTGCATTTTGCAGCCTGAGTCCATCTCTTGTAGTACATACCAGACTCTTGTACCTCATCGCAAATCAGAATTCTCTGTAGGGTTGCCACCTTTCTAATTGCTGGTAACTGGACCCTCAAGGCCCCACCCCTGTTCCACCTCTTCCCCCCTAAGGCTCTGCTCCCATAATTCATTCCTCTCCCCCATTCCCTCGCTGGATCATGTTCACCTCCCTCCCCGTTCCCGTCCCCCCTGCCCTGTTGAGGGAAAAACCTTAATTGGTATAGTTCTCCTCTAGTCTCCATCTTGTTTTGTAAAACCAAGTAGGACTCCATCTTGGGCACCCTTCTTCTCGGACAGCTTCCTACCCCTCCCCTGCCTTTTTCAAATTAAAGTGGGAAAAGGCATGGCGTGGTTGGAATCATGTGATTGTATAGTCTGCCTAGCAACCACAGACTATTTAGGTGGCAGCCTCATATCCCACGTTACCAGCCTGTGGAAGGTACATATCAGGGTGTATTGCAGGTAATCCTAGAGCCTCTGTCACACAGATCCTGTTCCTATCCTCCTCCATCCTCAATAGTAGTGGGTGAAAGACCATTTTCTGTCGCCGTTGAGTTTCTTGAATAACGTCAGCTGCTCTGCTATGTTAAAACAGGAGTATCAGTTTCTCCAACATCTGCTGCAAAGGGCTGTTACTGAAAAGGAGAGGTTGGGATGGAGTATACAATGCATATTTTATATGTGGTACAGTACATGTGTAGAAAATAAGATTTTTCTATATAGCAGAAATGTTATTTGTCAGTTGCTCTCAAAATTTTCCATGCCATGACCCCATGCTACCTCAGGAAGAAAATAGTCTTCTAGGTAGAGAACCAAGGGTTTAAGTGATGTTAAAATATTATTTGTTTAAAATTGTGTCCAGAGGTTTGAAAACATTTCCTTTTCCTGACCGTCAGGGGAATCAGTGACTTGAAAGGCACTCGTTCAAAGGAGCAGAGAACTCAAGGTAACTCTCTTTGGATATTTCTTCTGGTTTTCTAATTTTGCTGCCCAGAGCAAATGAAAGGAAATTATATTACAGTTCAGTAGGTGTCCATTAGCTATTGGCTCCCCATCTGAAAAACGTATTTCAGCTCAAGTATCTACTTTGTATTCTACTTCTCACAGTGAGAGTTTAAAAGTGCTTATGAATTGAGTATTTTCATGATGTCGTTGTTTTGTGGATGCCATCTATACCATACCTATTCATTTGAGAGTATTAATTTGGATGGAAAATTAACAATAATTAAAGGGCTAAAATATCTGCTATAAACTTTATAAAGAAACTGTTCTTTCCTTTTGATTCATCCATTGTTTCCCTGCCTCCCAGTTATTCTGGGATGAATTTTATTTTCCTTCCAACGTTCCTGTCTTTCTCCCAGCACATGGAAATTTGGGGTCAGAGATGTTTTATGCATTATTGTATGACTACCACTTGGTAAATTTCCCATACGTTCTTCTATTCCAAATGACTCTCACTTGAAAAGTCTGCGATACAAAGAGTTGCACAGAGAATATTCCAATTTCAAAATCAAAATGCAACGTGAGGTGAAAAGTCATGCCGCTTCTTTATATAGAAGAGATGGTATTTGCTGTTTGTGTCATAAACGTAATAGTGTCTACTAATTATGCTTCCACCCCTACCTAAGCAGCATGGCTTTAACTTTGCTCTGCATAGTAGGCATAACAAGCAGGAAATGTCTTTGTTAGAAAACATGAAGGTCAGTTGCTCACTTGCTCTGCTCACTACATGCTAAATGGTGCAGCACTCTCCTTTATCCCAACCACTCAGCAGTGGTTCTCTTGTTCCGGGTGGAAGAGGAGCATGGAGTCAGCCATGCCCCTTTCTATATGGTAGTGCTGGTCTCATACAGTCCTTATGTAATAACTATTATTTTGGCCAGCACCAGGGATTAAACTGGGGATCTCTTCACCTAGAAGCAAGTCTCTCTCTAGCTTTGGCTAAAGATTCAGGCTCTCAAGCTGCGAGCCATAACAGACCAGTATCCTCTGTGGATTAGGCACAGAGTAGCAAATGCATAACATGCTCTGACCCTGAACAGCGGGTTACACTTGTGCCTCCTGTACAAAAGGGTTGTGATTTTGTCAGGCCCAGGGCAGAGGCAGAAGTAGCTCTATGCATCCTCTCCCCCAATTTTTGCACACCCACCCGGCGCTGGACAAAGTCTCTGAAGGAAAATCAAAACCTTCCCGTGAGGTTTTCTCACGTGAAATGTGACTGCCCTGCCCTCCCTGAGTTTGGTGTGACTTTTCAAATTTGTACTTATTTGTCTGCATACTCCCACTATAAACCCTTCGCCTTTAGAAGTGACGAATCAGCTAGGTACAATACTTATCACAATCCAGTCATGTATGGATTAAATAGGACTGTTGGCACAAAGAGTGTCTCATTTTCAAGGTCCTTTCTTACAGTAAATCTAAGCAAACATGAATTAGATTTCCCTATGGTGAAGCTGCAAACAGAGATATGCTTTTTCACTCTCCTTTTCTTTTGTTCCTTCAAAGTGCACCTGGATTTTATTATTTAACAGGCTATTCATGATAACCCAATAAAAAGTTAACATAATTTATTTCCCTTGTCTTATTCTGGATGGCAAAGTTACTAATGTGTATCTCTGGAGCTCTTAAAAGACTTCCTGTATGCAATTACCATGACACAGGGGGCTGAAATCTCCATTACAGATTGTTGGCTGTGACGTGAGGAATCCAGCAAGGCAAATTCATTTAAGCAGCCTTTATGTGTTCATGGCTAGTTTGCTGACATAGGGTAGAATTAAGCCCTGGTGTAAAGGGGGCAACTTCACCTGGGTCATATTCATAGATACTGTAAGTAATTGTGTCAGTGACACACCATGAGCGCAGAAGGGTTGGCTTGTAACAGGAAAGCAAGCAAGACCAGTGTGTAAGAAGAGGTAAGATAAAGCAAGAGTATCTTTTAACAAGGGCCTCATAGTTGTTTTTCCTTCTACAACCCCACTCTTCTGCCCTCTTGGCATCTAATTCGCATCCACTTAGGATGCCCTATGGAATTAACATACCTATCTATAGGCATCATCTCCCAGCAACACCCATTAAGTTTCTTTATCAAATGCACTATATTCTCCTGGCTGATGACCTGGCTGTAGAGGTCAATGGGAAGACGCGAGCAACCGCTGTGGGCTACTACTCCAGTGCATGTGGGTGGGGAGTGGGCAAGCTGTGTGGGCCTGGGGAAAGCTTTGGCTAGCAAAGCAGATTTTTTGTGTGTTCTTGGTGTAGACAAATAGCTGATCATTTCCTACCTGGAGCAAGGGGCAGGACCAGGAACCAGACTGCAGCTTTCAGAGTCACAATCCAGTCCGTGGTCTGTTCTGGTGTCTGGTCACTGTGGCTCTCTGCTTCCTTTTTTTCCCCCCCATAGATATTAAGGTCAGAAGGGACCATTATGATCATCTCGTCTGACCTCCTGCACAACGCAGGACACAGAATCTCACCCACCCACTACTACGAAAAACCTCTCACCTATGTCTGAGCTGTTGAAGTCCTCAAATCGTGGTTTCAAGACTTCAAGGAGCAGAGAATCCTCCAGCAAGTGACCTGTGCCCCATGCTACAGAGAAAGGCGAAAAATTTTCCAAGCTGCCCTGGAGGAAAATTCCTCTGGTGGCTGTGCCAAATATAGAGGTGGATGATCTTCTACAGCCTTTGCTAACAGAATGCAGGCATTAGAGGTTCATGTTTTAAGATCCATGGGTCCCAGGTGCAATCTCCACTGCCAATAACCCACGCAGGGGCAATTCAGGGGCATTCCAGAATTATGTACTCTCCATTACTCAGGAAAAATTTAAAAGTGACAATCTGTCCTTAAAAAAGTGAAAATCCTGAAATCATTGATAATTGTATTGGTATAGAATAGAAGTCAACCTTTTCTGGAGTTAAAAAGGCATCCAATTTCAATACTGTTCATTGGTGACATGTTTCCTCTTTTGCATTTTCATCTGATAGTAGCTAAGGATTAAAGTGAACTTGCAGAAAGATGTCAATTCTGGTTGCTTTTATCTTCTTTGAAATGACAATTTCTGTTCCTCATAAGCAGGTCTGTAGCATACAAATTAATAATTACATTTTGCCAGGAAACCACATAATGCTTGTCACTATGGTATTTCAATAGCTTAGGTGTTTCTTCTCCACTGTGCAGTCTCCCTGTGAGATGAGTGCATTGGCCAAATGTCATTAAATAGAAAGAAATCATAAATACAGGGCCTCTTACCAGCATCTGAGTGATTTTTAAATGAAAGCAAGAAATATTTATGATGCCGAATGAAGCAATTCATTGACTGCATGTAGCAAGGGCAAAACCAAAAAGAACTTGTAGGAATTAGTGTTCTGTGTTCACCAAAAAGCCCCTGAATTAAGGATGAAAATTTGTTTCATTTGGGGTGCACCCAACACCCACCCTCACCCTAAATTACATTTCTTAATTAAAAATAAAATAAAGGGAATCTATGCCACTCTAAAAATGTACAAAATATTAAAACAAACATACAGGGCAATATTTTCAAAAGCACACAGCTTTTGCTTACTTCTGTTCCCATCAGGGCAGGTCATTGAAGACCATTTACACCAGCTAAGGATCTGCCCCATTGACTTCAATGAGTACAATTAGGCCACTATGGAGCCCTTTTGCAAATCCCATCCATGAAGAGACTCAGTTTTCCTCTGCCATCTAATTCTTCATCATTCACTATCTGACCAGGTGATTTACACTGCCCACCCAACTTTAACTTTATCCTTCTGTCCTACTGTATAATGGAAATGTACTGACTTGCATATGACTAAGTGTCCAACGATGAGTGCAAAAAGAATGAACTTCCAGAGCTCATTCAGTTGTGTCAAAATTCTATGTGTTTTCTCACAGTGTGATGTTTGTGAAGCAGAAGGATCTTTTTATAAATAGAAATGAAATGATCCATGTGTGTTGCTGTGTCAAGGTTCCTTCCCCACTCTGAACTCTAGGAAGGAACCTTGCATGAAAGACCCCCTAAGCTTATTCTTACCAGCTTAGGTTAAACACGGCCACCACCAAAGTGTTACACAAAGAACAGGGGAAATGCCCACTTGGAAATGTCTCCCCCACAAGTATCCCCGCAAGCACTAGACCCCCTTTCCTGGGGAAGACTTGATAAAAATCCTCACCAATTTGCATAGGTGAACACAGACCCAAACCCTTGGATCTTAAGAACAATGAAAAGCAATCAGGTTCTTAGAAGAAAAATTTTAATTAAAGAAAAGGTAAAAGAATCACTTCTGTAAAATCAGGATGGTAAATACCTTACAGGGTAATCAGATTCAAAACATAGAGAATCCCTCTAGGCAAAACCTTAAGTTACAAAAAGACACAAAAACAGGAATATCCGTTCCATTCAGCACAACTTATTTTATCAGCCATTTAAACAAAACAGAATCTAACGCATATCTAACTAGATTGCTTACTGACTTTTTACAGGAGTTCTGATCTGCATTCTTGCTCTGGTTCCAGAAAAAGCATCACACGGACAGAGAGAACCCTTCGTTTTTTTCCCCCCTCCAGCTTTGAAAGTATCTTGTCTCCTGATTGGTCATTTTGGTCAGGTGCCAGCAAGGTTATCTTAGCTTCTTAACCCTTTACAGGTGAAAGGGTTTTTCCTCTGGCCAGGAGGGATTTAAAGGTGTTTACCCTTCCCTTTGTATTTATGACATGCTGCTATATGGTTACAAACGTGTAGTGTAGAGTGTTTAGGTTTGTATTTAACTATATTATGTGTGTGCACATTAACTTTATTGTTTGTGGCAACATACAGAGGTATTTTCTGGAGTGAGTGGTATCGTAATATATGTTACTGCATTGAATATTAAATCCTTGAATTGAAAAATGGCTTTGACAATCTCAACATTTCAGTGGAGGGGAGAGGGCAGTGCAAGTCAAGTGGCTTGTGTAGGAGAGTATAAGCTGGATTCCAATATGTGATGAGGCATGCAGGCCCCCTATTGCCCAGGAGGGGATAGTGAGGGACTGTGGACCCAATTTGTCCCACCCCAGTACATGTGCAGCATATGCCAAGGGGCGAGAGGGGACTTAGAAGGAGAAGGCCCAGTTGTGTTTGGAGATGACCAAGAAGGACAGCAGAGCTCTGTTTCCCTCTCAGTGAGGGAAGCCTACTTTCAGCCTACAGTTGGGAGACATCTTGCTGCCTAGATTAGCCTCGTGGTGGATGGGACCACTGGGCCCAGGGAGACCAACCAAAAGAACTGGCTACCCAAAGATAAGCCTTGAGTGGAAGGGTGGGGCCATGCTGAAGACTTCTCCAACAATGCTGCTTTTGAGTTTGTAGCATTCCTTTATTTTTTGACACTAGTATCCTGGAAGGGATGGGATTCAGGTATACCTTAGCCACATGGTTATGCACCATTGCACCGGACCCTGTGTAAAGTGGCAACCGACCGTTGGGATCCCACAACAGGGGAGTAGTTGGGCTACAAGGGGGTGCTATGGAGTCCCGCCCTGTCACACAAAGAAACATCTGTAGGTGTAAGGGCTAGCTCCTCAGTCATTTACTCAGCCTGCTGAAAATACCCTAGTGTATATTAGGGATGGGATGTGGTATGCAAAATTTTCAGGTGATCAGATATTTTGAGGGTGGAGAGGAAGGGGAAAATATAGGTGAAGGTTTATAATGGGAAGTTGGCTTTAACTATGAAGTGGCATAATATGGTATTGCAGACTACATAGTGAGCAATTGATCACTGTAGTAAGTAATATGTTCTCAAATTTCATGGCATTCGTTGATTATAATCCTGGTAATTAATGTAGATGTAATTAGTAAGGAAAATATTAGCAATTGGCTTCCATAGGGGTTATATTATGACTTGCAAATTTGCCACAAAGTGGCACGTCAATTGTATTGGGGCATTTCTGAATTTTCACTTCATGATTTTGTGCTTCTGGTAGGATGGCTCATTAGCTGCACACCCTTGTTCGGCCTGCTGGTGTATCTAACTGCATGCCCTACTGCAGTTTGAAAGATGGGGGTAGGAATCTACTTCCTTTTGGCCAAGTGAGCTTGGTGTAAAGAGTCTAGACTCTAGAGCTTAGACTAGCATGACCTTTGTGCCGTTATTAAGGTGTCTGCATTTCTATGAAAGAGTTCCATACTGGCTGATCCGTCTTTATATTCTCATAAAAAGGAGCAAAAATCGAACATACATTTGTACTTCATGAGTCCCGTGTCCAGTACTGCCACAAAACAGCTCTGTCTAGCTACACTGCTTGATCATTAATGCAAGTCCAGGTTTTAGACAACATGTTTTTGCAACTTATTCACTGACAGAAGAAAGCTCCATGACTCTGCCTTTTTCTAGGATAGATTTATTTAATAGCAGAGTACTGGAGATGTCTCACCGGAGGGAATTCATTCTGATGTTTCTGACACATGTGATGAGCTAAGAACGTTTACCTTCCCATCCCCTGCTGTCATGGTCAGAGCTCACTGTTGGTTGAAAATTTGTTTGCTTTTTTTGTTTGTTTGTTCTTTATCTAGTATGATGTGAAACTTCTGTTTCTATTACAAAACAAAGGGATGCCCGTGGTGTGAAAGGTGATTAAATACTGGGGTTTTCTTTGTAACACTGCTGTCTCGAAAGGGGCTTCAGCAAAAGACAATGACTTGCAACAATCTCTTTTACTGCCCCCCATGGAAACATCATTGCATCTTAATTCAAAGACACAGGGTGTTGGTGCTGAAGGATATTGTGGGTGAGAAGAAATACAGGCCTCTAAGTACACCTTGTCTTACTCCCTCATCCAAGGTAAAAAGATTACAAAGCCCAACTCTCAGCAAAGTAGTGAAGTAATGTGGAACTTATATGGAAATGATTATTTCTGGTTGCTTTGGGCTAGCATGCGAACACAGTATATCTTGTTGGAAAAAAATACTGTCACCACTGTACAGAATCTATTACTATTTGAATGATAATCTGTGACATGCAGTTGTAGTGAGTTATATACTGCCATCTGTTGGAGAAAGAAGCACTTCCACAGGAACCAAGAAGCAGTACATAACTTACCTACTTGATTTTGTGGAAACACTTCTGGTTTTACGACTGTACGTAGCACTGTGTGAGTGTCTTAGCTGTGTTGTGAGGCGTGAGGCCACAGGCTTCTGCAATGTTAAAATGAATGTCTTTATCTGAACGTTCTGAAAATAATTGATTTTTCCCTTAGCACTTCCAGATGATTGTCTGCCACAGAGAGCTGCCCAGCTGAGAGGCCCAGGTATAAAGGACTGTACCATAGGCCTCATGTCTAGAGCATGTGGCATTAAGAGAAACTGACTGCCATACCAGCAGAAAATGTTTAAAACATTTTCCATTATGGTCCTGATCCAAAGCTCAATGAAACCCATGGGTGTCTTTCAACTGTCTGCAATAGGCCTTTTAGTTCAGGCTCTCTGACCCAGATTCTCAAAGACAGGCATCTACTTGCAATTAAATCAATGGGTATTATATGCCTATCTTTGAGGATCTGGACCATAAACTTGTGAGTTTGGGTCCGAAATACTTTTATGTTCTTATGATTTAGCACAGTCCTGGGTATTGATGGGTCAAGTTTTAGTGGACTATGCATGGTTGGGAATGGTAATCTACTGAACTTGCTCCTTTAAATGCAAACCCTTTTTTAAATTTTACTGCCGATCACATATCATAGGTTCATAGATTCATAGATATTAAGGTCAGAAGGGGCCATTATGATCATCTAGTCTGACCTCCTGCACAATGCAGGCCACAGAATCTCACCCACCCACTCCTACGAAAAACCTCTCACCTATGTCTGAGCTACTGAAGTCCTCAAAACATGGTTTCAAGACCTCAAGGAGCAGAGAATCCTCCAGCAAGTGACTCATGCCCCATGCTACAGAGGAAGGCGAAAAACCTCCAGGGCCTCTTCTAATCTGCTCTGGAGGAAAATTCCTTCCCGACCCCAAATATGGCGATCAGGCTAAATCCTGAGCATATGGGCAAGATTCACCAGCCAGATACTACAGAAAATTCTTTCCTGGGTTATGTTAATATTATTGAAAATAAAGAATGCAGATCACAGAAGCTTTCAGATGATTGAAGGACATTACTGTAAAATTATTAACATGCAACTCTCTAAACATAACATATATCTCAATTTATGTCTGCAGTATCACATACAAGCCCTATTTGTCTACAATAAGCCTGTGTGAGAAGGGATTTGCTACCTAGATAGCATATTTCAACACAAGTTGATAGATATTCTACACCACCACCATGGATTGTTGCAGTGTGTAGTGTACTCAAATATATAAGAGGACATACACTTTATTGCTCTGGGCAAATGTTTGGGTCGTTCAGCATACATATTCTGTTTTATTAAGGACTTCTGGGGAACAGTGAGCAAAAAAGTACTTTAAATAATTGAAGAGCTGTGCAAACTCTTCCCAACAAAACCTGAAGACAGGAAAAAACCTCTGTTTGGTTTTATTTCCAGGTTGGGACCTGTCAAGGTTTGTCGAACTTTTTGGGCCAATAAACCTTTCACTGAACTTTGAAGGAAAGTCTGCTGCAGGATAGGTATCAGGATAGGGTTGGAGGGGAAGAGAAGTGCTAGAGTAAATTTGTAGGCCCAGTTACCACAACTGTGAGCCCAACTGTTAAAAAGTCAGTGTAACTTCATAAACTGTCCGAATAACCAATATTGATTGGGAAAGGCGCAAAAAAAGACACAGACTGAATTAGTCTAGGCAAAAAAGCCTCCTGACACAACTCAAGGAGTATGTTAAGATCATGCCTGGCAAACTAGAAAAATGTGGGACTTAAAAAAAAAAGAAAAGAGAGAGAGTGATTTTGGGAGAAAAATTGTCTACTGGAGTGAGCTACATAGTCATGGGTGCCACCCCACCATCTCCTGGGACCCCAAGCCTTTGTAGTCCTGATCCTGAGAGGTGTCCTGATCAGACTGGACTGGAGAAAGGGATGCAGATGACATTATCACCTCTACCAGCTCTGGATGAATTTCGACCACCACCTGGGATGTGAGAGTTTTTCTTTCTTCCCTCTAAGTGTATCCTTTTCTTTCAGTACATCATTTCTTCTCTTTCTTATCTCTCTCCTTTTTCCTTCTGTCTAATAAAAGTCTGGCTTAGCCAGACAAGACTGTATATTTTGAAACATTGCTGGAGCCTGTGACAGAAAGAAACAGCTAAAAGTAATGCCATAACCAGCCTGATGCTGTACAAGAGTCTCAGGTCTCAGAGTGGCTGATAAGCCTATGTGGTGGGTCTGTTTTTCCAGCAGTGAGGTTACAAGTCAAAGTCAACACCAGAGACAGACCCTGGATTTTTTGTCTTTCCTGTTCTTTTTCTCCCCTTTTTCATGTGTTTGTGTTATTTTGACTTCTAGGAAACAGATTTTAACAGCAGCAACATCAGCTTCAGACCATGTTGACTAACTTTTTCTCTTTTCCCCAAGTAGGACAGTTATGGTGTCTTTGATTCCATCTAAGAGACTATCAGGCAAGGGATAGAGCTCCTCACCTCCCAGCTGGGAGTGTAGGTGGGGGCAGTCTCCCAGGTTTCTCACCTCTGGCAGAGAGATCCACACCCGGAAGCCGGTCAGCTGTTGTGCTTTTGGTGAGGAGTGGGTTGCCTGGGTGGCATTCCAAGCCAGGAGCCTGTGGGGGCAGCCTGGCTTGGAGTAGAGACCTGGCAGCAGCCTGGCTTGGGAGCTAGGAGCCAGCTTTCTTGTCAAATTAAATTGACAAGACAGCCAACAGCCGATGTAAGGAAGGCAGTGTCTACACAGACTCTGCGTCACCCTAAGTGCACCAGCATAAGCCCGATGCCTCTTGTGGAGGTGGAGTTATTATGTGGGTGTAGTAGGGCACTTATATTGGTGGGAGCCAGGCTGTAGTTTGGACACTGACATAGTTAGGTCACCATAAGCTGCCTTGTATCAACCTGACTTTGTAGTGTAGACCAAGCCTCCCTTAACACTTTACATGTCAAATACTTTAACTGTTTTGCCTGCTTTTCTGTATCTTTAATAAAAGATTAAAAAGGATGTTTAATGGTGTGTTTGCTAAGCAACAGTGCTAAGCAAACTGAGATTTCTGTATACCAATCCCAAACCTTGTTTAAGGCTGGACAGTGACAGGGTCATGTGGGTCTTGTTAATACCTTTGACTCTGGGTCCATATTTCCCATCTAAATTAATACAACAGAGGCACAAGGACGGGGGAGTGATTTGTTCAAAGCTACATAACACATCAGTAGCAAAGCCAGGAATTAAACCTAGCTCTCTTGTCTCTCAGGTCAGTGTTCTAAAAACTGGACAATGCTGTCTCTATTTTTTAATTTGATTTCACAGTGAAACTCTGAGGTTAGTACACATCCTTCCAGAGAAGGGAGCTAATGTCATGATCATAGAAAGACATATGGTGAAAACAAAATATTTTGGAAATGCAAGAATAGGTACTGCAATAACCTGAGTAGCAAACTAAAGGATGTACAGTGTTATGAGTATTAATATGCTAAAATAATACTCAACCAGAATGCTTCTGATTCATATTCAGAATGGGCAAATTGTATGAGACATGTTGGTGAAGAGACAAGAATATCAAAACACTGTAGAGATATTCACTTGCAATTTATCTCCATTGCTCTCAACTCCCATTATTTAGAATGCAATTTACTCTTTTGCTTAGAGTGGAATTTGAGCTAGCTAAACTGCTGAATGTCCTTGTAGAAAGCATTAACAAGCCTATTTTGCATTCATTGTCATCCTTTATAGTGTTGACATACCTCACATTCGAAGAAATGAAAATAATTTTGTAGCTAGAATCCTCTTCCTAAAGAAACACAAGCAGTGTGATGTGTGCATTATGGCAAAGAGCTGGAGTATTATAAAGGGTGAGGTACTTTAACCTTCAATTAAAGAAGCACACCAAAAGATGTCAAATGCTATTTTCTTTGTAATCTAGGAAAACAGGAAAGTCAAATGTTCTCCTGCCAGAAATATGTAGGAGAAAATGAAGACTTTCCTCATTTCTGAAATCAGATTCCTAAGTCTGTGAGGAAAGTGTTCAGGTCTGACAGCTGTATTGTGAAGTATAATTCCCAATATTAACAGTAGTTGCAAAGCTTATATGCTATATAGAGCCCGCTATATGATCTTGTCTCAGGTAATACCTTTTCAGTTGTGTAGTGGCCAGATAGTTTAGTGCCATGAATTTAAACACGTTAAAAGTATCTGACATGAACTATGGAAACATTACAGTTGGATGCTGTGAGAATAGTGGTGAATGTAGACAAGGAGTGGAATGAACATTCGGGAACAGAAAACTTGTGCTTTGAATATACATGGCATACATTAGGCTGGTCCCCGGTTCCATGGTAGTCTGTGCCAGTGGGAGATTTGTCATGATTTCAACGGAGCCAGGATTTCACTCCCTGTTTCCAGGAGTCAATGGTATGCCAATGGCAGATTAACCAGTGCAAAGGGAATCCCGCACTGGCCAGTTAAGCAGACTTTACATTTCATTTTGCCACTGGAGCAGCACAAATCAACTTTAATGGGGCAGAAAATCTATTTTACTGTTTTCGGTGAAGATTAAGTGGGTGCATGTACCTGGAGGCAAGAAAATGATTATGGGCCAACTCTTGCTTTCAGTTACGGAAGTGTAAATCCAAAGAAACGCCATTGATACCAGTGAAATTGCCCAGGTTTATACAAGTGTAACTAAAAGAAGAATTTGGCCCTGTTTTCAGAACACACAGGATTGGTAATTCCCACAGTTCATCTATAGAAAGTTCACTGAACAAAGTGTTTGTATTGCATGGACAGTTTTAAGTGGAGACTATGGTAATGCCATCGAATTGTAAAGCAAGATAATGAAATATGTTGTATCTTGCTGCAAAATCAAATACCAGTGAATACTTATGAATGACCATGCCTTTATCCTACATAAAGATAAATGGTCCGTTCTAGAACTGGATCATTTTCAGATTAATGAGTAAATTACTGTGCCTTAGAAATAGATACAACTTGACTCAGTTCAGTAGCAGTAATATAAATATTCACAAATGTAGTCACAATGTTTAGATCTTTTTGCTTTCTTTCCGTAACTCTTTTGCTTTATTCCTCTGGGGAGGTTTAAAACTGACTCTAAGGAATGGCAGGAAAATGAACACTAGGGACCAAGATATGCAATCATTACTTTGGCAAAATTCCCAGACCTAGGGAGCCAGAATTATCTAATGGCTAGCAGTATTGTAACCCAAAGAGTTCAAGAATCATTGAGTCAAGCCTCCCAAATCATATTGGTTTGAAAATAATGAGATTTTTTAAAAAATCCAATATATTTGGGTTCTTTTAATTTGCCTTCTGGTGTTTGAACCTTTAAGATTTTTGGTTTCAAGCTTTTCTCGACTACCATGAGGGCTACGAACATTAAGCTTTTTAAAGGAAAGTTGAGATTCTCATATAAAGGCTCAGTTCTTGGAGTCATGTGATTAAGAAAATCACCCAACATCACAACATTTCAAATGCTGGGATAAAACAGTTTTCTGAGAGGTGAGATCTGTTCTCAGATCTGTTGCTAACTCGTAGCATTACCTGGGCAAATATTTACTCATGAGCAAGATGTGTGCAACAAATCTTTCCCACCTTTGTGACACACTTCAATGTCCTGATTAGAAAGTTGCTATGCAAAGCATGCTTCCATGATAAGGCTCTCATGGACTTCAGTAACGGCGGCTCCAGTCCACAAGTGAGAAGCATAGTTAGTTTATGGGAGTTTAGGTAAGGATTTCCTAATCAGTTCCCAGAATCAGCACCAGCTTGGCAATGCAATCTACCCACATACCAGTGAGGAAGGGAAAAGTCCCTATACAGGAATTTTATTTTCCCCTAACAACTAGGATTGCTGTGAAGCATGTAGATTGTATCTGTCAAGCATCCAAAGAATTTTAAATTATCATTTATCTGTTTGAAAATGTGTCACTTCAAGGAAACCCAGCCATACTCCCTTAATAAACGTGTTTAAGAGTGAATTCAAATGACTACTACTGGTTAATTTAAAGCTGCAATGAGGGGAAAAAAAACACTTATGATCTGTTTAGTTTGGGGTGGTGGGGTATTTCCTAATAAATTGTTTTATTAAAACCGATAGCCAGGAACTAATACAAAAGTGATAATTTCTAGGATTTCTGTTCCATTGTCAAAAGGCAATCAGTCATGCCAACAAATTTGCCATGTGATGACATTTGTGTGACCTCTATGAATTCAGTTTGTGATTCTTTGGCCAGTTCTTAGAGAACAAGGCCCGCAACTCAGCCCCGTGAAACAGCTGCTTTGTGCCTCCCCAACAGTGCAAATCAGCCCGAAGACTTTGCAAGAGAGAAATCAATCGGGGATGCAGTGCCATTTTGTTAGTGGTGCTAGGCCACATCGCGGGGTGTGGCTAGGAAAGGGGTAGTGAGGCCACTGCTGTACTCCAGCAATTCTCAGTTGCTGGCATGGATCCCTTGTGGGGCAATTGAGTGTAACCTACACTAGAGCAACCCTGTGTCTGCTCTAATTTGAACCAGGAGCTAAACACACATTTTGCTAGCCCCAGGATTTGGGGCACTGGAAAAAAACCCGTTTGTGCCATCCTCTCTAGTCGATATCTAACAGTGTTTGGGCGAATCAGGGAATCTGAGCCCACATGTTCATGTCACAAAAAACAGTCACAGAACTATCAAATATTTTCCAAGGTTAGAGATGAGACACATCAGCTACTCAGAGTGATGAAGCTTGCACTGCTGAACATACTATCAATTTTCTGTGGCGAAACAGGACTTCATTCTCCAGGGCTGAGCAGCACTAAATTCTGTTTGAAGAGTTAATGAAGGTATCCTAGTAAACGCTGAATTTATTTTACAGCCCTCATATAATCTTGTATTTCAATTAATAAAAGTCGGAAACAGATTCGATCTATTGAAGGCAATGGGTGTTTTGCCTGAGCAAGGACTGTAAAATCAGAACCAAAGGATAAAAAGGATAAAAACTCCAGGCCCTGCTTGTGGCCTACATTTCAAATCTATAGTTCCAACACCAAGTCTGATGTTACCCACCAGTACAGTATGCACTAATAAAGTAAAATCTGCAAGTAAACATTGTGGGCTTTTTTCCCAAGATTTATGGTGCCCACCACTCAAATCCTGGGAAATGTATTTTGTAGGCAAGCACAGTAACTGAATTTCTCTAGGATATACACTCTACATAGTGGGAGGCAGGATCAAGACTCGTTTTGGTTAGGCATGAAAATAAATGATTTGCTGTACTTTTGCCAGTTAGAGCAAGACTCCCAACCAGAGCTGGTTAGGAAAACTCTAACAAAATGTTTTTTCATCAGATTTGGTGCTTTGTTGTAATCTAAATGTTTCATGGAGATGGTGTGAGATCAGAAAAGTTTTGATGGAAACCTGCCAGCTAGCCTCCTCAACAGTGCCCCCAGCTTCCAAGCTGCCATATCCTCAGCAGACCACCTGGTGGCTGATAGGGAGATAGGAGCCTGTGAGTCCTGGCTCCCATGCTCCAAGTTCCTTGACAGCTTGCACTCCACAGACCTGGGGCAATCCCATAGGCACACTGCCTCATAGAGCTTCCAGGATCTGTGGTCCCAAGGCAGCCTACCAGGCAGATTGCCCTCGAGCTGGGACTCCATTCCTTTTCACTGAGAATCTCAAAGTTTGTTGGCTTTTGTATCACATCGGAAGGAAACCAAACTGAAAAATATCTAAATCCTTAATGAAACAGAATCCTTACTCTTCTCAGCTCTATGCCTGACTCTATCTCTTAGTAAATCTATATCTCTTCTCACAAGAGAGAAGCCAATAAGTTGTTACACCACATCCCGTTGTGGAAGATAAGCATGTCCCCTCCCGAACTCTTGATCTGCCAGATAGTCACACTTTGTTGGACTATAGTTAATTCATAGACTGGATGTGTTTTAGAAAGTGCAGAATATTTTAATGTTATTTTGGGTTTTCATTTGGCAGTATGAACTGAAATCCACATTAAAAATTCAACTGCTGAAGAGAATTACTGTACTAATTATCTAAATTAGTTTATTAGAACCATGAGGAACTACATATATGTACAGAAAATAAGTATTATAGTCTCTTTGAAGAATGCTTGTAGTTTTCATTAATATTAATAGGTGTTTCATGGAGAGTGCAGAGACTGTTGTAATGGCAATTGGAATGTATGTAGATCTTTGCATGTCAACATCATACAAAGTTTTTAGGATCTTGTCACAGTTACAAGGTTAGCTGCTTCGCTGTTCCTTTCTGGTCTCTGATGGCATCCCTTCAGGCATTGGGTCTCATGCCCTTACCTGTCTTGGGGTTGAACTTCTCAAACTGGGACTTGCACTACAGTATCCTGTTTATTAACCATCATTATCCAGCAGTCTGACGGGAATCAGTCACCTGCGGGTCTGCCGTTTGGGAGCTTGTGACCCACGATATAGTGGCCAGCAGTGTTTTAAAAACAGAAGTATATGATGCAATGCAATGTACTGATTTTACGACCTCTCTGCTTTCTGATCAAGTCATTTAAATAGCCTTGGCACTATTATGTTGGGTGTAAGGTAAATACATTTTGAACTTTATCTTTCTGTTCTGTACACCAGAACTCAGGTGTTCAGATACTATAGGGATGAGTGAGGTATGAAACCTAGACAGATGATCAAATGGGGGTAAAAAAAATCTTGATCCCGGAATTAAAAATGTTCAACAGTAGGGTTCAAACTAGATTTCATAAAACATCACAGTGGAAACATCTTTTATGTAGAACAGGTTTGGATTTCCTAGTGACTAGTGTGCTACTCAAAATGAAACTTGCAGTTATGATAAGCAGTGGCGTGACAGATGCACACAAATTTGGAAAGACAAGGATTTACTGAATTAATCACTTCTTGCGGGTGCTTTCGATGCAGAAATAGACAGCCTTTTATTATCTCCAACAAGTCAAGAGACTGAACTCATTTATATTAGATGGAGATATAACCACTGTTGATCCATGCATTGGTCTTTGTCAGGTTACATGGTTGCTACGTGGTCTACCGAGGACTGACCTGAAGACTACTTAGCAACTACAGTTGACACAGAATCAATAGGTAGATCACATATCACACCATTGTTCTTGACCCTGCCCTGTGTACCCTGCAAGTTGGGCCCACTCCAACTTTATCTTTAAAGTTGTTACTGCACCAGGACCTGACTACCAGTGAACACCCCTGCTTTACACCCTACCACATCAGTTACACGCTAAGGGAGCTACTGTAAGGGATGAAACCAAGGTTTGTCCACATAAGAATTGGGGTCAGTGGTGATAAACACCATGTGTTAAAGCCTGGGGACTTGGAAAGAGAATGTGGCTGGTGTCCAACTTCAGATACAACCATTCAGTATCTATAGTGTCTGAAATCTGAACTGCCCGCCAGACTGGTAAGAAGTACGCAAATGAAAACAAGGAAAAATTTGCACATTGGGATCCACAACCAGGGCTGGTGCCTCTGTGTGTGTGTGTGTGTGTGTGTGTATAATCAGTGAAGTCAGGTTCGGTATTATGCCTAAGCATATGGATGTAGGTATTTGCTCTAATGGCGAATCCTACCACATTGTTCTGAGAGAGAGAAAGGGAGAGACCGAAAAATGTTGTATGCCACAGTATCTGCCGAAAACCCATATGTACTCCCATAACATGAATTCTGTATATTTACTAAGCCATCCCCTCCTTCCAGCAATGAGCCTGTATAAAGTATTCTGGCAGAACTATTTGATGGAGTGGAATATGACCCGGAAATTATCCCCACACTCTATGTGCAGAATTGGACAAAGATGATGTCCTGCCTTTTGAATTTGTGGATGCTTGGGAAGGATATGGTAATTAGGAGTGCTAATCATCTACAGCATAAAATACATATTATGCAACATCTTGTTTTCTAAAGTACGGTTAAAATATAGCAAACTATTATTTGAAAAGGCATTTTAATTAGGGAAGGAAAGGTTAAGAGAGCTAATAAAAAGGTACCTAGCTACCAAGAATGCATTACATTTGACATTGTGCTTTATTATACAGCAAATGACTTTCTAGAAGATGAAGCAATATAACGGGGGGGGGGATTACAAAAATAAAGACATTGTTGTATGCTGAGCAGTGAATAAAAATGCTATTGAATTTAACAAAGTGAATCTTGAGTCTGCATGTTCGACAATAATCTTAACTTTGAGAGTATTACTTGATACTGGAGGCTAGCGAGACAAATCAATAATTACAAGAATAAAAGAAGGTTAATTCGATTTTTATTACTACAATTTTCTCTTCTATGACATGGCATCAAATTGTCACCTGATACACAATGCTTTGCCTTAAAATGGATGGATGTAAATGTCTAACAGTGGCTACTGTCAAAAACTGGACAAAATATGTTTAAGATCTATTACTTGGTCTCAAGGCATTTTTCTGACATCTGTCCTCTCTGCTATATGTAAAAAGATTTGTCTGCATAATGACAAGATTGTTGTATCTATTAATATTTACAGCTCAGAGAACGTCCTTGCATTGCTTTTAACCCAGATCCATTTTTACTCCTGTATATGACAAAGACCTGGAGTGTGTTCATTTGTGCTTTTTTGATAATACCGTTAAACACTATGCACCATGTATTTGACTTTAAATTATGCCTCACATTGAGAAATAATGATATGTAAAATCTCAGGACTAAAAATTAGGCTGATATTCTTAATTTTAAGTTATTTTATTTATTTTTGTTAAGTGGGAAAATCTATTTTTTGAAGAGGACTTTTCTATTTTTAATCATTGTTTCTTTGGACCAATGTAACATCCTATAAATGTCTGGATTTCTTAATCATTCTAATTTTAAAATGGTGCTACTAGAGCTAATATGAATTATTTGTCGATAAAAATTAAACTCACCTAATAGAATCATAGAAGTGTAGGGCTAGAGGGAACCTCTAGAAGTTGTCTAGTCCGTTCATCTGTGCTGAGGCAGAACCAAGTACGCTTAAACCAGTATACTTAGACCATATATGGGTCGATTGTACAGAGTTACGGGAAGGAGATAAACAAGACAGACTGCTAGACATATAGTATTGGCATCTCTGCCTGAGAAAACTTGGCCTTATTTCGAAGGTTAGGCAGATGTGATTTCTTACATATGGACCCAATGTGCAAATAAAGTATTTATGCATGGACAAGGTCAGTAAAGTGCCTAATTCATCCTGTGTGTGTGCTTAGCTAGATTTGTTAAGGCACACTGGGTATTTGGACACAATGCATGGATGTACACCATTCTGTGTCTAACTTGAAAAAATCTAGCCTTCATGTTACAAAACTTTGCTGTTTACATTATTGGTGGTGTGTACATTGACTTCAGTGAGTATTGGATCCGGCCCAATACACTGAGATTTTCATTCATTAATGCAATTAGCATGAGTAGTGTTTAGAGTTGAAAGGAATGATGAACCATTCAGTTCAAAAGTAAAAACAAGTGTGAATGGTATATATGATTATATTAATTTTGTGTAATGTGTATTAATGCAGAGGTTTACACAGCATCGAACACCGAAATATATATGCTGACTGATGGTTTTGATATGTTCAGATCCAAACACATAAATTAGACGTTGAAAAATAAATTAATCATTGAGTGGAAAAAAAATACCTATTGAAACAGCTATATCAAACTAATAAATTCCATACATCAGCCACTGAACCAGATCTGTCAGCTGCTGAGTCAGGAGTCTCACCTTCTGAATTAAATGTAAAGATGTTAAATAACAGTCACTACCTACTGATTCTCCTATCTATCTATCTATCTATCTATCTATCTATCTATCTATCTATCTATCTATCTATCTATCTATCTATCTATCTATCTATCTATCTATCAAATATATCTGTCTAGGATCAACTAAATTTATGTGAATTGTGTACATTGTCTACCAAATTTTATATAGACCCAGTATCAATTACAACATGCCTGTCAAGACAAAAATCAACTCATTCTTAAACAACAATTTCTGTTGTATTCAGATAACCTGTACTGGGGGGGGGGCATATAAATACCTAAATAGAGACAGGTTAGATTTACATCAGCCAATGCACTCACCTTTGATCTTGTATAATTTAGTGAAGATCCTAATAATCTTTCTGAAGGCCTTTTTGTACCATTCTAATGACTATAGTATAAAACTGTGTGTTGGATATGGGAAAATGCTCAGTGTTAACCTAAGTTTGCTTTCACTGACGTCAACTGGAGTTTTCCAGTTGACTTCAATGGAGGCAGAATTAGGCCAACTCTCTGCACTTCTGAACATCTCCCTGGAAATCTCTACTACAGAATTTCATAGGAGGGCTCAAAAACCTGTGGAGAGAAGGTGATTCTCAAGTAAATAGTATACTTTTTTAGAGTAACGGCTATTAAATGGCTGTCAAACCCTGTTGGTTTCATCCTTACTAAATTCAAAGTGGCTTTCTATAGAAAGCTTGTTGGGGGTGTGGCAGAGTAGCCTGTTTATCTCTTTCTGGTCAATAACTGTAATTTTTCTGTATTTGGCTTATCATTGGCCAGTACCACCCAAAATTCTAGCATGCAATTTATTGGTTGGTTTGCGGGCCAGTTTAGGGATAAGCTGAATTTGCTTCCACATTCCTGCTGATCTTTCCAGCTCCTTGAAGTCTGCAGCCACAAAACATCTTAAAGTGGCTGCCAGCAGAGTACTTGGTAGAGGCAAGTGGTATCGCTCATACTAGTCTATTCAACGGCCAGAGTTCAGTGTTGGCAGCGATGTTTTGGGACATGACCTGAGGAGAGGAAGAGTTCCTGGAAGGTGGACTTGTAATCTTGCTCTAGTGTTGTAAAGTTACACATTCTGTCTTTCAATGCATGCTCTAAAATAAATCAAAGCATAAAAAAATGTTTTTCATCTTGAGCCTAGCAGGTGAATAGCCGTGGGTGCGCACATTTTCCCAAAGACTGCACAAGACTGAATTTCTGGCAGACAGCTTTCTGCACCTCCAGTTTTCATATGCTTTCCACGTGCCTAAAAATAAGTGGCTACCTGTGGAAAGATGCATCTGTTTGTCAATTAATCAGTATTAGATGGTGCTATGATATTTTCACTGCTATCATTTTCAGAACAGTAATTTCCAAATATAATGGATTTCCAAATCTTTTATAGATGGAGATCTTCAAATTTTCCAAAAGTTTTAATCCAAACAATAGCATTTTACTAGATGTTTCATTGAGGAAAAAATATTCCTGACTACTAATTTCTGATGTTCTGGGCAAGATAGCTACAGAGTTTACATTAAAAATATATTTTTCAGTTGCCTTAGATAACTTTACATACTGCTGTTAAATCCTATATTGTGAGTTCTGGACAAGCTAGCTACAGAGTTTACATTAAAAATATATTTTTCAGTTGCCTTAGATAACTTTACATACTGCTGTTAAATCCTATATTGTGAATAAGCTATTTGATTAATTTCACTGATATTTTCTGCTACTCATCAAATCTATTATTTGATTAAATTTTCGAATGATAGAGTTACAAACTTCTTTCTGCTATTCTACCAGCTCTAGTAAATATTGTTACTTTTGTCTTTGCAGTATTCTATATACATTCCTAGACGTATACGACATACTAGCAGATAGGCTCTGAACCAAAGACTATTGAACCTTTCCATTGACTTCAGTGAGCTTTGGATCAGCTCCAAAGTGAGATGAAAACATCTAATTAGTGCAAAGTTGGAAACTTTCAAGGTATGAAGCTCAAGTGCTAAAGTGAAATTTTTATTCTCATAACTACTAGGAACCAGTCTATTTCTATTGCCCTTCCCTGGGCTTTACCCATCTAAACAGTAAGTCTCGAATGCATACAATTTATATAACTTTATAATGCTCTAGATAAGTACTACATTATTGTAATATCTAAAAATAAGTCTGCATTTTCTCTAATGAACTTCCCTCTCAGTTTTGCCTGTGACATGAAAAACTAATAGCAGGGTCAATATAATGTGTCTGTGGTAATTATCATGCCACTCTTTTCCTATATTCTTCTCATGTTACATTTTAATGTGTTTCTGCTCAAGTCGATTCAATTTATCGGTCGGCAAAAAGCATGGAGCAGAGCTGATTTGCTTTGGATCTACTTACAAATAACCCGGAAAACTCAATTTTCAAGTTAGGTTTTTCAATCAGATACACATGAGAAGAACAATAACTGAATTTTAGGATGCCATTATTTATAGTGATATAATCTAATCTAACATACATCAAAAGGGAAAACTTTAAAGTGCCAATAGTACGTAAGACTCCCCCCCCCCCAAGTAAGCACACATCTGCAGGATGGATTTATCTATTGCCACAGTTGTATTTTAGGAGCAGACTGAAATGCGCATTGCGGAAACAACTTTCAGGGGCAAATACAGAGAAACATTGTGGAGCTCTAACAAGGTGATATTTCTTTGCCTACCTCCTTCTCTTGTAAATGAGGCTGAATGTGTTCTTCATGCCACCCTCGTGTGCAGCACCACTTGAACGCAATGCTTGATTTTTTATAGTGTTGGCTGAGATTTTTTTTTTCCTTGTCAGAGTTCCTGTTTTATCAGGAAAATAGGAAATGATTTGGGGAAATGAGTTGACTGTGAGGGCAGGATACCTTACCCAAGATCCTGTCAGCCTTTCCTACCTCATACTCACAATCTGGTCTACCACGCAAACCTGTTTGTATTTTCACTTACTAAGGCAGAGGAAGGCAAGGAGAAAGGACTTGATCCTGAAGAGGTGTGACAGTGCCTATGGCTAGCAGAAGTTACCTGTAAGTCCCTGACAAGTATGCTGAACATAACGCTTAGCTGCTCCCAGTCGTACCAACTGAGTCAAGGTAATCCAGCTTCCTCAGCCATTTTGCTGATTTGAAGTTTATGACAGAAGTTTTAAAGCAGCAGAAAGCCCAACTCAGGGGTTCCTTTATTAGTTTATTCTCTCTCTCTGCGGGCTTCTTGCACACTAGGGCAAGGATCTTCTCAGTCAGAAATGCTGATCCTCGAGGTACAGTTTTCCTCCAGGAGACACCTTTTGCTCTGCATTGCACGGACTCATGCGTTCCTTCTGTGGTTACTAAGGTACTTGTAAAGGAAAACAAGCTGTACCTTAAGGGATGGTGAAGGACAGTCAGAATACTGTGTGTGGATACATTTTGAAAGACATTGCAGGAGGTTTTTTTTCCTGTCAGGTCTCAGACTATGGATAGACTTACTTGCTCTCCAAGCTGGGTTTTGTGCTGTGCTTTCCAGAATGCTTAAGTCCTGCCAGTGAGCACACAGATCTATGGAGTAAAACTTAAAAATACTGTACTGCCAACCCCAAGTGCTCAAAAATCATAATCTCACCCCCCCACCAAATGATACGATCTGTCCAAAACCCATAAGATTAAATAATAATAATAAATGTCAGGTTCTTATTACTTTCTGTTTTTGAGCCTTTAGAGTTTGTGATGTCAGGCTTTTTTCCCCACGACCATAAGGGCTAGAAACTTGGGGCGTATTTTGTTTGTGTTTAATTTTAAATAAAAGCAAAGATTCTCAAGTAATCACATGACTCCACGGGCTGAGATGTTAAGAAAAAACCTAAATATCACGAGAATCAGGATCAAGTTGTGAGAGTGAGAAGCATTGAAGTAGCTTTTGTACACAGCAAGACAGCTGCTGCGCTCCTAGGCCCAGTCCACCTCTGCCCATTTGACCATGTATGACTCCTCCAGACTATTTTTGCTGAAGGCAAAAAACCCTTGGAACAGTCCTGGGCAGCTACACCTGCTGCTGGGCATAATCTGGGCTCTTGCTGAGCCTCTGCTAAATTCTGAGTAGGAATGTTCAGCCCATCTAAAACTATCCAGGTACTGCTGACTCAAATCTTAAATTATCCTATAGAGAAACCCAAGGAACAAGTGAATTTTAGGTTGAGATTTATGCTTTGTTGGTATTTAGCAAGGGTGCTGGGCTGAGAGCTCAGGGTAAGGACTGCCCATTGATTCGTTAATATCATTAGAAATGTTCAGAGCCTAACACTGTGGTTTTTAACTATAGCCTACATAATCCACTTCAGTTCAGAGCCTGAATGTGTCAAAGAAGAAAATACCAAACAAACTTTGTTTTAATCGGTGTTTATATATAATATGGATCTCTTCCCCGTTCTGTTAAAGCCAGAGCAAAAGCTTGATTCTGTGCCAGTCAGCCTTGCCAATGAGCTAACTTTGATTTCCAGTATTGTTTTGTTGTTATTGCTGAGGTCAAATAGGTTTTTAAGGAGATGCTGGTGCTTTCCCCGCTCTTCTGCCTCCTGCCTCGCCCCAAACTAGTGGCATTCTTTTAAGTGGAAAATAATTGTCTATGAAAGAATGCACCCTTTATCAAAGAGTAAAAATAACCAGTTGAAATCCAAGACTCAGGTGCTCCCCTCTGTTACACAGCACATGGAGAGGAGGAAAGGAGAGGAGATATGATTTGGAAGGAACCAATACACAATTGAAGTGGGTGAAGTAATGGTTCCATGAGGCCACAGGAGGTGCTCCCTGTAAACACTGTATGGTTGGCTCTCCATGGTTTAAGGCATTCAACTATTATAGGGGTAGGAAAAGGACTTAAGAACCTAGCTAGAGAGGTTTTGGGAGAGTATGTTTGTGCAGGGATGCAGAACCAAGGAACAGCTGCTCAGTGTTGTATGTTCCTATGACTACATGGCATAGAATTTATGATGCATCCCCCATAAACTCAGCAGGGAAGGACAGGCAGACCTTCAGCACTGATCACTGCTACACTAATCACTTGGGTAGAAAATGTTCTGTAAGGATTAACAGCAGATGGTTAGATTCCCTCACAATTCACCTAACACCCTGTGGAATCCCTGGGGACCTAGCGTGATGTGTACAAGGGGCTTACTTGATAAAGCTGATGTCTCAGGTGGTTTTCAAGATTCTAGCAAAGCCTTCCAAACAGGATAGAGTGATTTAAATGAAGCTGATTTAAATCACTTTTTAAAAAATAAAATCATCATTTTAAATCAGGTTGAGATTTGTAAAAACTAATTTCAAATTTCTGCTCCTGTAATTTTGTATTGGAAATGTATAACAAACTGAATTGTATAAATAATCTTAAATGCCATTCTTGGTGGGTTTCCTCATTTGAATTTTACAAAACTGCTATAAGCAAAACACAAAATATTGCAGACTAAAGCCCTGGTCCTCCAAACACTTAATTGGGTACCTAACTTAATTCTTGCAAATAGTCTCATTGACTTCAGAGGAATTATTCATGCACTTAAAGTTAAGCAAATACATAAGGCTTGTGTTTGCGGCATTGGCGGCTAAAATTGTATTTTTATTAAAAATGTATCTCTTAGTGGCATAAAATCTTCGCTACTTCAAACCAAATGCCACTCACTAGCATCAACAGGTGGGGGAATTGGATGGTGCCAGTGGTGAAGAGGGGTCAGTCCCAGTAGCCAAGAAAGGAGAACAAGTGACAATAGGATAGCTCCTCCCCCTGGAAGTCTCTGGCATCCATTGGCCAGTTGTGGGAGAGGGGGAGAGAATGCCGATTGGCCAGCATTCCCCAGCTCCCAGGATTTAGCCCAGCCCGGAGGCCATGTGGAGCCTCTGTTGGCTCTGTTCCAGCAGCCCACCCTACTCACTCAAACTAGGAATGAGAATCCAGCCTGACATATTCTGTGGGTCTAGCCAATCGCCTGTTTAGGGGGTCAGAAAGGATTTTTTTATTTCATGGGCTAATTGGCAGAAGGAGGCCAGGGAGATTTTTGCCTTCCTCACAGCTGCTAGGACTCAGAGAGAGCTAAGTCCTTGGGAGTAGGCTGAGGAGAACCTACCCCACATTATGGGTTATATGCTAAGGAGTCCCGTAACCCCCCACACTGGGACCAATTAAATGCCAGGTATAGGAGAGCATGGGTGATGGGAAGTTGTATTCCTCCCCTTTGTTAAAGATTAATAAAAGTTGCAACCTGCATGGAACTTAATTCCATGTGTTCACAACAAATTTTCTTCAAACAACGAAAAGTTATCTAGACTTTCAATACCATAGCAATGTTATTGTAATTATATTCATAAGCCAAAATTTTTGAAAACAGGAGCCTAAAATTAAGCTCTCAGGTCTCTGTTTAGACACCTCAGGATGGAATTTTCAAAAGCACCTGCATGACTCAGATCACAAGTTCCATTGACTTCCAACTGCAAGCCTTGATGGAGGAGGATAGACTTGCTAGATTATCATGCACATTGTAGGGAGAGTGGTCACTTTGGATAAGCTATTACCAGCAGGAGAGTGAATTTGTGTGTGTGGTTTTTGGAGGGGGGTGAGGGGGTGAGAGAACCTGGATTTGTGCAGGAAATGGCCCACCTTGATTATCATACACATTGTGAAGAGAGTGGTCACTTTGGATGGGCTATTACCAGCAGGAGAGTGAGTTTGTGGGGGGGGGGGGAAGGGGGGAGAGGGTGAGAAAACCTGGATTTGTGCTGGAAATGGCCCAACTTGATGATCACTTTAGATAAGCTATTACCAGCAGGACAGTGGGGTGGGAGGAGGTATTGTTTCATGATCTCTGTGTGTATATAGGTTTCAGAGTAACAGCCGTGTTAGTCTGTATTCGCAAAAAGAAAAGGAGTACTTGTGGCACCTTAGAGACTAACCAATTTATTTGAGCATGAGCTTTCGTGAGCTACAGCTCACTTCATCAGATGTATGCCATGGAAATATATGTGTGTATATAATGTCTGCTGCAGTTTCCACGGTATGCATCTGATGAAGTGAGCTGTAGCTCACGAAAGCTCATGCTCAAATAAATTGGTTAGTCTCTAAGGTGCCACAAGTACTCCTTTTCTTTAGACTTGCTAGAGGCATTTCTGCTTTCTTGACTTGGTCAAGTTCAATATACCAGAAAGTGGTACTGTTTGCAAATCCAGCAATGGCTATTTGCTTATCCATGTTGTGTTTGAGTTTGTGTTGTTCTGACTCCAAAGATGATGATGAGGCCCTTTCAGCACAGATGAGCATTTTAAGCATGAAACTTATTAGTAGAAAAAAATCCCCCATGTATAATCTGAAATTCTAGTAACAATTAGGACCCTAATTTAGAGAAAGGAGTACAAAACATACAGTTTAGTTATTGCGGACTATAAAATGGGAAAAAAAATAAAGACTTGTAAAATGTAAGTAAATCATCTGAATAAATTTAAAAAGATCATTTTATATAAAAAAGATTTACATTTCTAAAAAATGTTTTTTAACATTAAGATTTTATTCTTTAAAACAGCCCTAAATATGGCCCACGAGAAGTAGCTTATTATTGTGGTAATTGAAAACAAAAGGAATGTCTCTAAAAGGGTTGGCATAGGAGATAGTAAATAAGGGGCCAAAGTCTGCTCTTGCACACATGAATTTAACTCTACTGACTTTAGAGTTTCATCTCTGTGACTAAGAACAGGAAGAAGGTCGTGTGTAGCTTGGGAGAGGTCAAGAGGTGGAAATGGCAGCAAATATGCCAAAGTCAGTTTTATTGGTTTCCTTTCTAGCTCTAAGAAAAAATGTATCTGACAACATGGGTAAATATATTACAAAGAAATATATGTTTTACAGATTCTGACCAGTCACCAAGGTTAATACTCAAGTTAAATAGTTATAGAAAAGAGAAAAGTACTGCAGCTTAATGGATTGGAAATTGGCTAAAGGGCAAGAAACGGAGTAATCATAATGCAACCTTTAATGTTGGAAGGAACATGGTATTATGGGCTCAATAGAACCTATTTCAGTAAACATATTTCATGTGTATATAAATACCTGGAGAATTCCAATCAACCAAGAGTTCCATGTACATTTAGGACATTGAAATGAAAATACACCACACTGATGTATTCTTTTTTATTCAGAGGAGCTAGGAAATATCTGATTAAAATTATGAAGAGCTAGGATTTCAAAGAAGCCACCTTGTACATATGAGATTGGGTGCTGCCTGGAGTGAGGGCACATGAGGCATCAGTGTAAAGATATTACAAATTAAAAACACAGACACATGCAGGGCCTCATATGGTGTAAGTTCAGGCTTGATAAGAAAAAATTCTATTAAACTGCAGAGGCTGAGTAATCCTAAAAAGAAAAGGAGTAGTTGTGGCACCTTAGAGACTAACAAATTTATTAGAGCATAAGCTTTCGTGAGCTACAGCTCACTTCATCGGATGCATGCAGAGGAAAATGTAGTGGGGAGATTTTACATACACAGAGAACATGAAACAATGGGTGTAATCCTAGTAATTGCATGGTTTTTAATCCTATTAATTACACAGTCCCCAAGACATTCCAACTTCTGCACCAAACTCCACGCCTCAACATCAGCATGACATCTCTGACCCTATCCATTCCTGCCTCCCAGGAATCAGGCAGTAGAATAGCTGAGATGGTGTTTCCAACATCATCCTCTGTCAAACCCATGAATCTGAGGCCCTTCCTCTTCGGCACCACAAGCCATGCTCACAGACTTCCAATCATCCCTGTGAGCTGTAGCTCACGAAAGCTCATGCTCAAATAAATTGGTTAGTCTCTAAGGTGCCACAAGTCCTCCTTTTCTTTTTGCGAATACAGACTAACACGGCTGTTACTCTGAAACCCGTTTTTTTCTGGTGCACATTATTGTACGTCACTGTTCTTTCTGAAACCACCAGTTCAGTCACTTCCTTCCCGCTCCTACAACTATTCCCCGAACAGGACAGCACTATTTCCCATAGAGCTCATATATACATGGCTAGTATGCTTTCATGCACACCATGAAGCTATGTCTTGAACTGGTGTAAATTGGTGCCCTGCCACATAGCGTATACACATCATTCAGTAGCAACTACTAATCCAACTTGTACATTATTATTGCCAAAGAGTACCAAATAATGAGGTGTGGAAGCCCTCCCTGACCCATTATCTCTACTAAGAGGAGGGTGTCTGGTTTTGTTAGGTGGTAGAACAAAACCCATTTTCTCCAGAAACTCAAACACAGGGTTCTCAAATTTCCTTGCACCACGACCCCTTTCTGACAAAAAATACTATACAACCACAGGAAGGAGGACCAACGCCTGAGCCCACCCACCCTGGGCAGCGGGGTCAAAGCCATAACCCGAGCTCCACCCTCCCAGGCATGGGGGCCAAAGCTGAAGCCTAAGGGCTTCAGTCCCGGGCGGGGCCTGTAGTCTAAGCCCTGCCACCCAGGGCTGAAGTCAAAGCCTGAGCCCCACTGCTCGGGAGGTAGAGCTCCAGCTTTGACCCTGACCCCAGCAAGTCTAACACCAGCCCTGGCAACCCCATTAAAACCGGGTCATGACCCACTTTGGTGTCTCGACCCACAGTTTGAGAACCACTGATAGACAGGCAAAGCCACAGAGGGGTAACCACTTCCATCCATTCTGTCCAGGGTCTTTACAGTTCTCAGGTTCACAGGACTATCTTGTGTCTAATAGTTAGCCCAAAGTATCCCCAAAAGGAGGTTCAACATGTAGGAAATCTCGCCACAATTTTAAATATATGCAATGTTCTTTTCTTAAATTGTTTTGAATGTTTGCACAAACTGGTGATTTATTTGAGCAGCTTTGGGATATTTTTAAATAGATACCCATGATTAAAAGCCCAGGATTTATGCTGGTGGTTTTGCTACCGCTGTTGGTGACACTATCCTTTTCGTGCCGTCTCCAGCAGTTACTCCCTTAGCAACTCTTTCATGAATGACCTGCACCTGTGGGCATGTCTGAGAATGATGTCACAGCTAGACAATTTGGGCATGACCTCAGGTCCCAGCAGAAAGCAGGTATTGCTATTCATGTCCACAGGTCTGCTTCACTCTGCTGTTCCCACATGCTGCTGTAACAACTGTGCGGCACATCACATTCTTTTGATGATTGTCACTTATGCTTTAAATAGCAATACATATTCTGCGCCTAGCAGGGAATGTTTTAGCTGTTGTCTTTCATGCCATTTGTTTTGATCTAACTCTTTTCAAGTGTCAATAATTTAGAGATCTTTGTAGCCATCCAGTGTCCAGTATACCAGGCTCCTTTCTCTCGCTCTCTTTCTCCTTGGGGAGGGGAAAAAAAAAAGACTTGAAGGGTAACATGTTTACCTCTCAGCCTGATGTATCAGGATGCAAGCAAAGTTGAGCAGATGTGTACATTAACATTTAATTGAATTTATAACAACCTGCCACATGTTACATACATTAATAATAAGTATTAACCAAAACAAAAGAAAATATTATGCACTGTGCCCTAAAGTAGCAGTGTAACCTCTGCAAGAGAAAAGATCCCTCAGCAGCTACTGTCATTGCTGCAGCTGGGGCCAGGGATGGAAACCAGTTGGTGTTTTATTTTTTACCCCTTCATCTTCCAAATTGGAAGTGGAATAAAAGGCTGTTCAACTTGATTTTTCTTCAGGGCCTAGGATGCAAAAGGGGGGACATCTGTACTCTGGGGCAAAACAAGGGGAAATCACAGTGAGTCTTACGGCATTCTCTTTCAGAAACTAGATTACAGAAATAAGCAGATCTGCAGGAGATGGGCCTGATCCAAAGCCAGTTGAAGTCAACCGGAGGTCTTACATGAACTTCATTGGACTTTGGATTGGGCCCCTGGTGAAGGAGAGAGACATTCTCTGATGTTCAGTAGAGCACAGATGTAGTCATGAAAGGTTGTGGGTGAGGGGGAATGGCCAAAGGGATCTAATTCTGCTGCCATTAGTAGATAGGGATGATATGGGTTCGTAGAAAGCCAGAGAGCTGGAGATTCCAAGGGGCTGGATTTACTGGTGGCTAGTTTTTCATTATGTTCGGTCTTGATCTGAGGAGAATTCCTGCTAGGGCCAAGACAGCCCAAATCCAGTTAGTCGTTTATTTGGTATTCAGAAATTGCCTCCACATCAGTGTCAGCTTTAGGCTTTAATTGCTCTCTCGGAGAGCCTTCTCCTCACCCACGGACTGCATACTTTTGGGTTAAAACCTACTACAGGGATAGCTCAGTGGTTTGAGCATTGGCCTGCTAAACCCAGGGTTGTGAGTTCAATCCTTGAGGGGGCCATTTAGGGATCTGGGGCAAAAATTGGGGATTAGTCCTGGTTTGAGCAGGGGGTTGGACTAGATGACTTCCTGAGGTCCCTTCCAATCCTGATATTCTATGATTACACAGACTCAGCTTTGAATTAGCCAATAGAAACTGGTGTTTCTAACATCCCAGGGTTCACATAAGGTCAATTAGAACCCATCATTGCACTATTTTTCAGCTTTCTGTGCAGTCCAAAGTGGTCTGTTGTGCTTCAGCAGCAGCGGGAACAAGAAGTTGTGGGGTACAATCTGCTGCACGTGGGGAGAACAACATCCTGGTTCCTGCCCAGGGCCGGCTCTCCCGTTTTTGCCGCCCGCAAGCAGTGAAAAAAACCTGCCACCGCCAAATTGCCACCGCGGACGGCAGAAGAGAGACGCTGCCGTTGAATTTCTGCCATGGCCGGTGAAACGGAGAAGCTGCCGCCGAATTGCCGTGGCCGCGGAAACACTGCCGCCCCTTTCTTCTGACTGCTGCTCCAAGCACCTGCTTAGAACACTGGTGGCTGGAGCCGGCCCTCTTCCTGCCAAGAAGTTCCCTCTGCCCTTGCAGCAGGACATTTTAGCACTGAAGCTGGGAGCATGAGGCAAGCAAAGAGGAGACTGCTGGACTGTCATCCTGTTCTATGATTCCTTGCAGCAGTGTTTCCCAAACTTGGGACGTCGCTTGTTCAGGGAAAGCCCCTGGCGGGACGGGCTGGTTTCTTTACCTGCCGCATCCACAGGTTCGGCCGATCGCGGCTTCCGCTGGCTGCAGTTCACTGTGCCTGGCCAATGGGGGCTGCGGGAAGCGGCGGCCAGTACGTCCCTCGGCCTGCGCCGCTTCCCACAGCCCCCATTGGCTGGGCAC
Organism: Lepidochelys kempii; assembly: GCF_965140285.1. Classification (NCBI taxonomy): domain Eukaryota; kingdom Metazoa; phylum Chordata; order Testudines; family Cheloniidae; genus Lepidochelys; species Lepidochelys kempii. The sequence goes on along the minus strand of NC_136388.1, from coordinate 95,012,972 downwards.
AGCGAACTGCGGCCAGTAGGAGCCACGATCGGCTGAACCTGCGGATGCAGCAGGTAAACAAACTGGCCCGGCCCGCCAGGGGCTTTCCCTGAACAAGCAACATCCCAAGTTTGGGAAACACTGCCTTACAGAACAAAACTTTGCTCCCGGTGGTTTGTCTGAGTGGGACTGCTCTGAGGTGACACACACTGATAAACAGTGCACAGCACCTTGAGCAACCTCAGGCCCAGTCCCCCAAAGTGGTGTGAAAAGCAGTGTCAGAACCCATCCACCTCCCCTCTGTGCTGAATTGAGGTTTTGGATGGTCACAATGCAATAAACTGTCACATATTTTCTTGTTATTTAAAATCAAAATACACCATATCAGAAATAACCATGCACTTGTTTTTATTTTATCACATGTATATATTTAGATCTATTATCTTATCTCTTTCCATCACGTCAGTATGTTCCTTACTTTATTTTTTAAAATCTTTTTGATAACTCTGCAGACTGAAAATGAAGATGAGTGATCTAGCTAGCAGCAGGGAGAGGAACAGCTGCTTAATAATAATAAAAAAACCCTATTAGAATTATTGAGCTGTCCCTAAACTATTGATGACCCATTGAGCAGATTTATAGTTGTTTTATTTCAGCTTTACATGCAATGTTGATCACAGTGAGCTCAGTTTTGAAGTCAAAACAGGAGTACGTCAGCGGTATGTCATGTCTGCAATCCCTTCAGTGTTGCCATCATCTGGGCAATGCAGCGTACAACAGAAGAAATGCCAAGAGGCATTAAATGGACACCCTTCTCATCCCTTGAAGACCTGGACTTTGCAGATGATCTCAGTCTTCTATCATATACTCAACACCATATACAAGAAAAAACAACTTGACTCAACACATTCAACCAGCAAATTGGACTGAAGATCAGTCGCAATAAGACCAATATCGTGACCTTTAATATTGCCTCACCATCACCAGTACGATAAAGGATTATGTTCTCACCAATGTAGAAACATTCACATACTTGGGCGGCACCATCAGCCAGCATGGTGGAACAAGCCGGGACATCTGAAACAAAATCAGTAAAGCCAGGAACATGTTCAGGAGCTTAAATACAGTCTGGAAATCATCAAAATACACCAAAACCAAAATCAAGATTTATCAGAGCTGTGTACTTTCAACATTACTTTATCATGCAGAATGCTGGGGACTGAGAAAGTATGACATGTCCAAACTCTCTTCATTCCATACAACCTGCCTCAGAAAAATCCTCTGTATCTTCTGGCCCAGAACAATCTCAAACCAAGATTTATTGACACATTGCAGCCAAGAGGATATGAGCACCATCTTTGCTAGGAGGCGTTGGAGATGGATTGGCCATGTGCTTTATATGGAAACTATTTCCATCACCAGAGTAGCAATCAGATGGAGACCTGAAGGCAAGGGAAAATGAGGCTGCCTGAAAACAACATAGTGAAGAGCTGTGGAAGCTGAGCTGAAAAACTTGGGACACAGCTGGGGAACCATTGAAAGACTTGCCAGAAACAAACAGGAGTGGAGGAGCTTCGTCCCTGCCCTAAACACCAGAGGTGAAATGAGAACATGATGATGATGAGGAAACTTTCAATAATACTTCACTCTATTGGCAATGGTACAGTGTCATCTGTCTGCAAGGATTTATAAAATGTCCATTATGTGGGTACAAAATCTTTAAGGGACTCCAAACAGAAATAAGTAGATAAGTGGTGTTTTGTAATGACGATAGTTCTGGGAGCTGTGAACTGCCCCATTCAGTTTAGTGAGGTGTCCTGTGCCATGTGATAATATTTTAAATGTCAACATTAACTATTTTACTTTTGATCAAAGCTAGTGAGAAAGGACCCTACCCTACTATGGAGATCTGTGCAATTTACTGTCAGTGACAGCTCATTTTGGTGTCACAAGTGGGTGAAAATGTTTAAACATCACAGAATGAGCATTGCCGCTGTAATTCAAAGATGCTGGGAAATGATGGATAAAATTGTTCTTTTTTTTGTAATTTATACATTTTTGTTATTTGATTTGCTGCCTATATTGTGCTTGAGTGACCTTTATGTCAGAACTGCCAAATTCTTGAGCTTGATAAAATATTTTTTATCCAAGTCATGGATCAACAAGAAGCTTCTGAATTCTGAGCGCATATTTGCCTCTTCTAAATCAGATATTTCTTGGCAATAGCTCTCACAAGGCCATTCAGCTCCTTGTACTCTAGCTTTCAAGGATCTATTTTAGTATCTTTTCACCAGAGTTGATAAGTCGTTTCTATATGTTTCAGAGCCATTTTAAAAAGGGACAGGTCTTTCTTTTTTTGAAGAATTGGAAATCTAGGACTCCCAATTTCAAGCAAGTTAAGCCAGATTCTCAGATGGCATAAATCCACCCAGCTCCATTGATGTTGATAGAGTTATGCCGATTTACGGCAGCTAAGTATCTATCCTGTAGTTTGATTTGTCTCTTGTCATTTAGAATCTGCTCCTGTAAACACTTATGCATGTGAGTAAATTTATTTATTTGAGTTACACCATTGAAAGCCATATTCTCTGGGTAAAAAACTATTGTTTCAATATATGTAATTTAATTCACTGACAGTGATCTTGACTGGCATTTGTATTTTGCCTCTGTTTATTAATATAAAAACATATTGGACCAAATTCTTTCCAGAAATAGATACATTCTTTCCTTGCCCTCCCACAGAGCTACCATAGCGATCAGCAGCTATTGTCCATGTGTATCAGTGAGCACAATCTGACCCATTCTTTCTAAGGTTCTAAAAGGTTTGGGTAGGCCGTGAGTATTTTGCTGTCTGCTACCTGGGAAGGATTGATGCTATTCCTAGGAATACCATCCTCTAAAGTAGTGACCTTCAGGAATGCTTTTGGCTGCCATGTCTGGCTTGTTAGTTTGCTTGCTCTGTGACACTATTGTCAGAAGTACCTCTTCCTGATATAAGTCTACTCATGTATGGCATGTCCAGTTAGCTAGTATATGAGACTATGCAGCTCTTTGGGGAATATAAATGGAGAGCAAACATGCTGATTTCAACATTATCCATGTCCCTCTTACAATTGATCTGTAGGCCCCTTCCCTGCTTTCCTTCAAATAATCTTCTGAAGAACCACTTCTGCCGCATTATCAATAAGAAATCAGCCAACTAATAATAGCGAGATGGAGGAACAAGTGTGGATACTGATACTTATATTTATAATAATAAAATAATGGAAAATGCATGCCCTTGTATAAAAGCGGCATATATTTGAGTGCATATCTCTCCCGCTACCCTCAGAATATCAAGTGGCTTCTTACACTACAAGCTTTTACATGGCAGGAACCATGTTTTTATGTCTGTGGTACTATACTTAGCACACTGAACCTCAGATTGTGTTTGGAGCCTTTGGGCTCAACTGTAATTTATGTATTAAATAATAATGGGTCACCTGGCTAGTGTAAACTGGTGGCACTTCATTGGCTTCAGTGTAACTATGTTGATTTTCACCAGCAGAGTATCTGGCCCAACATCTCTACTAATCATGCCAAAGATGTATGCGTTGCTCTGCTTTGGCTTCATTCGGAGATGGTAACTGAGGGCTTGTCTACACTTCCCTGCAGTTCAAATGTTGAGGGTGAATATCGCATTTTGCACCAAAGCGCGGCACTGTAACTCCACTATGTGGCTGTTGTGGGTGTGAGCTAAAAGATTCCGAGTTTGAGTTGACATTGTTGTCTTTTCAGGACTGCATTAATGCAAAGTAGGAATCTTTTAGTTCACACCCACAGCGTCCACACTGGGGAGTTACACCACTATGCATACTCACATAGTCTGAACTGCAGGACAGTGGAGACATAGCCTCAGAAAACCAGATATGTTGTGGTTGTACATATCATCTGACTTAAAAATGTAAACAAACTGCACATTTTAAAACATTATAATCATCAGCGTGAACTGGGCAATTTTCCTTAAAAACCTAATAATTTGCCACAAACCACTACCAGAAATAGATGTTCTGTGATTGGCACATTCTCACTACCAATTTATTTGCCTAAAATAACAATCACTTAATGAAAATTAAGTACAAGCCAGTTCATTAAAGCTTTGAGGTTTCCTCCCAAAAAGTAGATTGGAACCTGAATAACTTAGTCTTGCAAGGTCACACTGTAATTTCTTAACGGGGGGAAAAAACACAGACTCAGTAACTGTTCAGTCATTAGGTTATTTCTTCTTTCTAGAACTTGATGGACTCTGTAAAATACAGAGATGGTTTGTGTTTTACAGTAAAGAAGGGAAACAACCTCTATGGCATAGGATGTGAAGATATGGTTAAATGTGTGTGATTCCTGTATAATGCAAAATATACATATCATATAAATTAAATATTAAAAGTGACTGGTTACAAGCTGCAAAATCTGATTTTCTTTACCTGCCTAGTAGAGCTGGTCAAAACAGAGTGGGAAATGTGTGAAAAATTAAGAAATGCGTTTTCCTATTCTGACTTGCCATTCAAATGTCCATGAAAATTTGGTCAGAATTTCAAAACTTATATGCATCTTTTTTTTTCTTTTTGTCTCTTCAAAATTTCAAATTTTGCTGAAAACTTTTACTGGAATTCTGGACTCAGAAATGTTGGCCGTCGGTGCAATCTATTGGAGTAGTGAAATCATTAAGAAATTACTATATCTCTTCTTCACATTACAAACTCCACAGAGCACCGTACGCTTGATTTTGATCTTTTGTAACAACAGAAAAGGAGTACTTGTGGCACCTTAGAGACTAACCAATTTATTTGAGCATGAGCTGTAGCTCACGAAAGCTCACGCTCAAATAAATTGGTTAGTCTCTAAGGTGCCACAACTACTCCTTTTCTTTTTGCGAATACAGACTAACACGGCTGTTACTCTGAAACCTGTAACAACAGAGTAACTCCACTGATTTCAATGAGCTATTCCTAATTCTGGGCAAAATCTTGGCTTGCTCTCCGCCTATTTAGCAAGTAATGAGGCAAGGCATCCTCTTACTGCCCTACATGAGCTACCTGCATTGCAGGTAGCATGGCAGTAGGGGGAACCAGCCATCATTGGGCTGCCACCCCCCTTCCCAAGCAGCTGAGCAGAGTGACTGGACTCAGGCAGGGAATGGGTACAGACTTGAGGGTAAAGCTCCAAAGTGACAGCCAGAGAGTTTGAGGGAAGGAATCTGTGCCAGACAGTAGCCTATTCCTCCCAGCTGTCCCGAGAGCAAGACAGGAGCTAGGGATCGAATTTGTGACTTCACAGTTGTGACCCCAGGCAGCATTGTTATGTGTTGCTCATTGCTATGGGCAAGATTAAACTCTCAACCTAGGCATTAGGTCTGGTTCCAATGAGGCATTGGAGCATGTGAAGTCAATGGGACTACTAATGTGCTTAAAGTTAAGCCTGTGGTGAAGCAGTATGCTGGATCGAGGGTTTATATCAGTGTGAGTCCAGAACGACTCTCTAAGTCAGTTGGTGTATTTTTTTCTAGAATTGGCTTTCTGTGAGGAATCCATCTGATTGAGACAGTCAGATGTATGCCATGCCACTGTTGACACAGCAGCACACTGGGTTGAAATGTAAGGGTAAACTAGAGCATTTTATTGGAAAATATTTGAGATTGCAACAAATAATTCATAAATGGCCCTTAGGATTCATGTCTTTGTTTTAGATTTTAAGACTTTATTTTATTGCCATCTACTCTGTTCTATAAAATTATTGCTTTTCTTAAATAATCAAATGGAGCGATGTTTGATTTATACGCTACAGAACTGTGGAGTTCAGTGAAATAGAACAGTGTGATTTACTGTCATTGTAATAAATGTTTCCATTGTAAATTACTCTTGGAATATATTTTAGTTTGTTTAGAGCAATGATTTCTTTTCTTCTTTCTTGTTCTGTATCTTGTCAGGTATAAATCTAGAGCATTTGTCACATAACAATGTGACCTAGATCTTCAGCTGGTGTAAATCAGTGAAACTTTGCTGAACTCAAGGGAGAGGTTATTTTTAGAAGTGGGTCTTCAGTACTGGAAAATGCTTTCCCTGTTGGTTTGTCATAACCCTGATTTTTTTGTCATTTCAGCCACATACTGAGACTGTTTTTTCAGACTCTTACTGGGAGTGTGACCTGGGAGTATGTTTCTATTCCATTTTTCCTACTGAAAAACCCCGTTTTGTCCAGCTTCTATTACATTTTGAATCTTTGATTCGTTGTTTCAATCTGCACATATGTCTCGTCATGTAGGCCCTGATTTAGTAAAGCACTTAACTATGTGCTGAAGTGATTTGGAGAGACAAGATGGGTGGGTAATATGTTTTATTGGACCAACTTCTGTTGGTTCTGACAAGCTCTCACAGATCTCCTCTTCAGGTCTCTTCTTCAGCTTTGCATTGTCTCTTTCACTAACAGAAGTCACTCTACTAAAAGATATTACCTCACCCATCTTGTCTTGCTAATATCCTGGGAACAGCATGGCTGCAACAACACTGCACACCACTTAAGTGTTTTACTAATTTTGGGTCATAAGGCCACATTCTTTAGTCCTTATAAAATTCCCATTCAGACTGATGGGAGTTTTCCTGAGTAGGAGTAAAAAAATGGGGTGTGTAGTGAAGCTGAAATATAAATAAATAGTGTCAATTGTCCTTTTGTAAAAAGTTATGTCCCAGATGACATAAACTCCTGCTGGGCTGATTTCCGCCTCCTACCCTAATGTAATGCAATTTTAGTGCGTTTACTAAATTGCTCTTCATTTGTCTGCCTGTGCAAAAGAGCTCATTGTCACCGGATCTATTTGAATGCTAATGTTTAATACTGATCACTGTGAGTTCAGGTTGTACCATCCATTGCATAGCAAGTAAACCCTGTTGATTGATAGAGTTGCTATGCACATAATTGGTGAGAGGCAAATTACATGGATTTACAAGCAAATTACCTGAGTATCCCAATGTAACTATTGAATGTGTTGTTCAAGAAGGAAATAATATTAATTGGAACTATGCAGTACAATAGTAGCTGTGTATGGAAAATATTCTATCATCCTGAAGATGAGCGTCTGGGTTTAGGTACTGTGGGGTTTAGTGGAATGATATTCTTGGCAATATTCTTGACAGATTCCAGTATTTCTTAAATTAAAAAAAAAACGTTATTGGGTTTGGATTGGCACCAATGAGGGCCATAGTACAGTTCAAGAGTCTTTGTCGCTTCTTTTCTGAGGGATCGCGTCTACTCAGTAGAGTAGGGGTTTGATTTTGTTTGTTTGTTTTTGGTGGAGGTGATATGGGTGTCAGTGTTGTGAGCCTCTAGAATTTATGAATATTTAGAATTAATTAAAATTGGACAGCATTTTATAGGTGGGCAGGAATCTGGCTGTATGTCATGTATAAGAGGCATGGTAGATAGGACAAGGAGTAGCATCAAATGCGGGTGGAATTGGGAATAAAGAAAATTGAAGATCTGGAGATTAAATAGGGCCAAGTCAGAACATGTCTAATGGGTCTGCATGCAGATATGATCCCCCTTCTGCAGGTCTTCCTGTGCCACTGTGGAAGGCGCAGGGGTTGTCCGCTTGATGGCAGTGTTCTCCCCTAGCTCCAGGCTCCATGAGGATCCTCTGCAAACCTGAGGCTCCATAGATGGGGAAGGGCCAGTCCAGGTTTGGAACTGAAATGACCAGTACATCATCCTCCCACCATCCCCGTGGCGAATCCGCGGAAAAGCTAATGCAGCCTCACCCTTGAAAGGAAGATCCAAGGGTATCCATGAGCTGAAGAGTCCCTGGCAACGCAGCTCCATTTCAAGAGGTGCAGTAGGGCAGCTGGGGGCCTCTGAGTCAGTGCAAAAGAAAAGGGCATTTTCATGAATATCCCAGAGGATCCATTGAGATCTTCCTGGATTTGGAGCCATACCCTTTATTGCTTTTATGGGCTGAGGCAACTTCTCCACTAACATCTCTGATGGAAGCATTCATAGGTGACTCTGCATAGGACCCATGGAGTTTTCCTCTCCTCACTGCATTCCAGTCCCCCACTCAATGAAGAGTTAGATTGTTTGGGGAAACCATTTCTTATAGGTCACTCATCTCAAGTTAAAATAATATACAATACTTTAAATAAAGTAAACCGGGGGGTAGGGGGGAGGACACATAGCAAGAGCATAAAGAGGGAGATACAAGCAAACTTTAGTGGCTTGTCAGAGGATGGCTGGCTCCTGTGAATACAGCAGGTCCGGCTTCCCTGAGCCAGAACAGATGTCCCCAGTTTGGCCGGAGCAGCACTTGGGACTATAAAGGATTAAGGAAGCCACTGAAAGGGGTTAGGAAAAGAGAGACCAGGTGAGAGTTGGTCAGGAAAGTCAGGAGACTTTTCTAAATCTCATACAAATATCTTTATTCTAGCCACCTTCAAATGTCATCACATATTCCAGATAGCAGAACGTCTTCTACCTGTTTGATTTCCTTTCCATCCACAAACATTTGCATTTGTAGTAGTTTCCTGCCTTCATAATCTTGGCTTTCTTTGATTTTACTTTCAATCCATTTTTGCTGTTTCTTGTTCTATCTCTGAAGTAAGGGTGATCCCTCCATTCCACATCATACTTATTAAAGCAATGTTGTCGGTAAACACAAGGTTCTGTAAGTGGTTTCTGCTAACCCGTTTCACATTGTTCATTATGCCTTTTGTTGCCCCTTTCATCACCCAATCTATTGCCAATGCACAGAGGATTGGTAATAACACACTCCCTTGCCTAACTCTAGTCACAATACAGAACCATCCCCCCACGCCTGTAGGTGATAATACTGCACATCTATTTCCATCATATAAACTCCTTATTATGTTGAACAGCTTGTCTGGTATCCTATAATTTATCATTTCAAAAGTTGTTTAAAAAGAACAAGTTAAAAAAAAAGTAATCAAAACCAACCTTTTCAGCATTAAATAGTTTTGGTTTCAATGAATTGTTGTATTTCAAACAAAAAAAGTTTTGTCAAAAAATTTCCAACCACTTCTAGAAATTAGTTCTCTTCGTGTCTGTTTCCTCATGATTTTATTTTGTTACCCACATAAGAAAGAAGAGACCCTGATGGAAGTTTTAAAGACCTCAGAAGTGGGTGAGGCAAACAATTCTCTGTACTCAGCAAAAACTTAACAGACCTTTACAAGAAAAGAAAAACAAATCCTATCTTGTTCCCAACTTATTTATTCAATTTCTAAATGTGCATAATACCAGATGGTACATTAAGAAAATGTATTACTCTTAAAAATAAGGATAGCTCCGCTATTATTTTATCTTCAAACTCAAGAAATGTAGAACTCTGTAAATCTTGCTGCCTTGCCGACTGAATAAATTCCAAAGATTATTATTACTGAATATTGTGGAGGGGAATTAACAACAAGAACAACAAGAACAGGATTAGAAAGATTATTCCTCAATTGGTCTATGGTGATGGTCATGCTATAGGTCATGCTTCCTCCTCCATGTGAACTCATCTAAAGATGGATAACTAAGTAAATAATGCTCTATTGCATGAAATCCATTTGTCATTGCTTTACCCTTAGGGTATGTCGACATTGCGATGAAAAACCTGTGGCATCGGTTCTCAGAGCCCAGACTCCAGCCCGACATCTGCCTTGCAATTTTATAGCCCCACAGGACAAGCCCCCGAGCCTGAGTCAGCTGCCCCAGGCTCTGAGATTTGGTGCCATGGCTTTTCTTTTTTTGCAGTGCGGACATACCCTTAGAAACTCTACCTAATACCTCTGTTGAAGTGGGGAGAAATCTTCAGAAAGGGATGATGAGGGAGGAAAAATCTGCAAGGTTCCTTTCACAGAGTTTTTTCCTTGTTTTTTTTCCTTCAGGGGGCCTGGGTTTGCCTCCCACAGAATAGTATCTGTAGCTCACTCCCAAAATTGGCAAATCCGCTGTCTCCTTGCCTCTTCGACTACTCTAACTCCTGCCCCAATCTTCCCCTAGTTTCTTGGGGAGTCCTGTTAAGGACTCCTTCTATTTGTGTCTTCGTACCTTGGATTAGGCTGGGACTCTGTACGAAAGGAGATTCGAGGGGGATACTATTGATTTCTTAGTACTGCGGTACTTCCGAGGTTCTCCAGTCATGATGGCCCAGAACCCCATTGTGCTAGGTGCTGTACAAACACAGAACAAAAAGACAGTTTGGTCCAGAGCTGAAAAACAAACAAACTCTGTATCCCCTAAAATAAGCACAGATTTCCTTTCCTCTGAGCAACCTACAAAATGATCTGGGTGACCCTGGAGAGTAGGCAAAATCCAGTTCATTTGTTTGCCTCAGAGCAAATTTTTGTGGCTCGAACAGGCTGAAGGTCTCCATTAAATCATAGGAGGTGCTTGAGTTCTGAGACGTGTGTGAGACGAATGCATTGATGACCAGAAAACAGATACAAACTCAAAGCGTTCATTATATAATCAACTAAGACCAAATCCTGGTCCCATTACAACGACTGGGAAGTTTACCATTGATATCAATGCGACAAAAATCTCATTCATAAAACAAACTTGCATCTTTCCATATGAACCGTGTGCAGGTCTTTATTGGCTGACACAGAAAAGGAAATTGAGCCACAAGGTGACTTCAGAAGCGGTTATTTTGATGGCTTTTCTAAAATTCCCCAGGACGTTCTGGGCCTTTTGATCCTCTGTCTATCTTGTGACATGCTGTCGAAAAAACAAACAAAACTGGGGGGGGAAATGAGGGGCCGGGAGGGAGAGGAGCAAAATGCAAAGGCTGACATCTATTAAACAAAGAAACAAAACAGGGTAAAAAAAAGAAAATAGAGGTAAAAACGCAAGGAGTATATAACGTGGTGTGTAAGAGTGAAAAAGTGATTCAGCGTATCTGAACACTTGTGCATGAACACACACACGTACATAGCTAGGAAGATGAGTAAGGACATTTCTGAATTTCCTTCTCACAAGTCTAATTTCATCTCCATGTATAGTGAAGGCAAAAAGTATATCCCTGTACTATTACAATCAGTCTTCTTCCACATATTATTCCTCAATGTTTTTTTTCCCCCCTAGTGATTAAATAATTCAACTGTTTGGTTGTTACTCCCATTTATACAAGGGCATGGAAACCAGAGGGCAGGCACATATATAGTAAAATGACTTGATGCTTGAGAAACTGAAGAAAAGTACAGGGAGAAGCATGACATAGCAAATGGTCTGAATTTGTCAGTACTGTGCAACTACAGCACTACTACTGATTAACCAGGCATTTTATTTTTAATTAAAAAGATAAATCAGGAGCATAATAGTCTGCAATCCGGCTTCACAGAAAGGAATAGAAGTTGCTGTTGCCATGTGTCAGAATAATTGAAAGCCCAAAATGGCCAGCAGTTTCAGAAGAGATCTGAACAGGGGAATGCTAGAACAACAGAGGAAGAGAACGCAGAGTCAGTAAAAAGGTTGTGATGATTGTTCTGGAGTGAGGTGAACAGCAGGAATGAAGCATAGAAAGTGGAGTAGAATGTACCAACAAAACAGAAGACCAGATCTACAGCTTAAATTTAAATCAGTATAGCTCCACTGAAGTCAAGGGAGATTAGAATCTGGGCTAGAATATCTGAAGGGGCAGAAAAGCACAAGGCAAGGTTGTAAGAGTGCAGAGGAGCAGGAGAAGAGGCTGATGCATCTATTTAACCTACTGTAAGCGCCGTGACCTGAAGTTCTAGAAGGTAAGGAGCAATTCGCTCCCACCTGTTGTTGGCGAACAGGGGGAAGAACATCCCTACAAGTGCCTTATATGTATAAAATCTATTTGCAGTGTAGGGGTAGCTGTGTGGGTCACAGGATATTAGAGAAACAAGGTGGATATTTACCCAGAACTCCAGATGGACATAAGCTCCATGTGGGAAGGAGCTCTCTGCCCCATCTATTGATGAACAGTGGGAATTACAACTACAGAGAGAACTTTATTTGCATCATTTTCTACCCAGAATTCATCCAGTGGCATTTTGGGAATCACTATAACTGTACATAGACTCAGAATTGGTTGGGTAGTGGATCTGACATGAGACAAGACAGAGGAAAAGGGATCCATACTTTGTGTTAAGGAGGGCATCCCCAGGAACAAGGACTCTGCTCAAAGGTACTGTATGTGTGTACTGGTTTCTTCAAACTGTGTGTGGGGTGTAGCAGACAGGAAAGCGGGGAAGTGATGTGGTAAAGGAGCATTTGTCTATTGGATGGTCACAGCGTCAGGTGGGCAACCAAGTTAATGGACTACTGCCGAAGTTACAGTGGGGGAATCTTTTACTTACTGTTCATCTGTAAATGCTGTGTTTTCCCAAGTTGATGCTGTATTCTCTTTTCCTCTGGAAAGGTTTCCTTTGTTTCATACAGACTCAGTTCTTGCAGGTGGGGAAATATTGCCTATTAAAGGCATCCAGGGAAGGTATTTGGTGACCTAGAATTTCTGGGGGGGGGGTCAAGCCAGTGATGTTTGTGGGCTTTAAGAGATACCCCTAGCTATCTGAACTCGGCCCTTGTTGCTGCCAACAGAAGCATTACACTACAAATTAAGTATCAGAAGGGCAGCCGTGTTAGTCTGGCTCTGTAAAAGCAGCAGAGTCCTGTGGCATAGACTAACAGACGTATTGGAGCGTAAGCTTTTGTGGGTGAATACCTACTTCGTTGGATGCATATTCACCCACGAAAGCTTCTGCTCCAATACGTCTGTTAGTCTATAAAGTGCTACAGGACTCTGCCGCTACTACAAATTAAGACTCCAATGAAAATAGAAAAAACCCTACTTAGGGTTACAACCTTTAAAATACAAACATCCCTCCAAGGCTAGCCCGCTGCAACACCAACCCCCAACCACAAGGCAACCCTGCAACCCCTTTAACAGCCATTTATAGTACCCAGAGAGAGAACACAGATAGAGAAGGTTGATAACATCATTGATAACAAATGGAGTTTGTTTTATCAGCACATTTTGCCAGCAAATCTTTGCAGTCTATTTTGCTTAGCCAGTTGTCATTGACCGTGCAGTTTCTGCTGTGAGCTTTTTTTTCTGGGGGATGCAGTAGGATCACTTCCAGCATTACCCTGATCTTCCATGATTTAATATGCCTCGCACATCTCCTCACTCTTGTGTGACTGAAACCCTCTCTCACACGCACACGCACTCAGTGCACTTGCAGTGTTGGTGGGCAGGCAGCTGCTGTATTTTCAACCGTTTTGATCTGTTCTCGCATAAACTGCAGAAGTAGGAATACTGCAGCTTCTTTAGCTGGACACAAACTTTTAACGTTAGATATCCCAGTGTATTGTGATGACAATGCAAATCTTTAGACCCACGTAAAAAAGAACCCAGCAGATTAAATTATTTTTCTGGCAACTGCCAAATCCATAAAAAAACAAACTGCCAAGCCAGTCAAATATCGGCCTGGTGGTAACAGATGTATTTCTTTCCTAGTACTTCGCACAGAGAGAAGCCTATGTCAATCAGCTGTTCTCTGGCTCAGCCAAATATAACATGTTACGAAACAGAATGAGGTGCTCAGTTGTTTCTGTGTATTAGGAGAACATTTATTATTGTTATTGATTTGCAGTAGCAGCAGCTAGGTGGTTTTGAAACCCACATTAGGACAGTCCCTGCGCTGAGGGACTCGCAATCTAAATGGATTGCTGACACGTGTGGGCACAGGTCAGGGGAATAACAGGCAGTTCTTTTGTCTATGATAAAGATGTTGATAGGGTGTAAAACCGAGAGAATGTGTCCTGGCCATTAGGCAACCTCTCCATTTCTGCTGGACCGAAGTTGAGCTGAATAGACAAAAATGGGAGAAAACGAAAGCAACTGTGCTGCAAAGTAACTGGCCTGTGGTAGAGGCATGCCTAGCTGCTGCAGGCACCAGTGCGGATCAGATCCTAGTGAAATCATTTTCTTCCTAACTATTTTTTTAAAGCTCCCATAACGTGAGTCCCCAGCTGCTTCTGAAAATGGAAAATAGCCGTTTATTTTTTCCTGTCCTGTCTCCACCCCCTGCCTCCAAGAGAGGAGAGTGCTGTTCTGACAATGCCTGGGACAGAGCCAGCCAAAGAGTCTCCAAACTGGAAGCCAGTGACATTTTCTACCCCTGCCTCTTGTTTGGACAGGCAGGTTGAGGGTGTTTGCTCTCAACTGCAGATGTGAGTCCAGGCTGCAGAAAGGAGACCACTGCCAAGCCAGGTGTTCGGTGACTTCTATAGGAGCTGCATGGAAGTCCATTGAAGTCAAAGAAAAGACTCCGATAGACATCAATGGGCTTTGGATCAGGCCCTAAGAGCTATACAGGGACTGGTGGGAAGGTTCTTCCATGCTCTTAATCATCCCAAGCTGGTACCATTGCCAAAAGCCTGATTCTCCCTCTGGTTCCCCTCCCTCCCCCCTATTTGTACCATACTACTGCCTAGAGGACTGTCAAGGGTGAACTCTAGGGTACAGATGTGGGCACCTGCATGAAAGACCCCCTAAGCTTATTTTTACCAGCTTAGGTTAAAAAATTCCTCAAGCTACAAACTTTGCCTTGTCCTTGAACCCTATGCTGCCATCACCAAGCGTGTTAAACAAAGAACAGGGAAAGAGCCCACTTGGAGACGTCGTCTCCTCCCCACCAAAATAAAATATCTCCCCAAGCCCTACACCTGCTTTCCTGGGGAAGGCTTGATAAAAATCCTCATCAATTTGCATAGGTGAAAAAAGACCCAAACCCTTGGATCTTAAGAACAATGAAAAAGCAATCAGGTTCTTAAAAGAAGAATTTTAATTGAAGAAAAAGTAAAAGAATCACCTCTGTAAAATCAGAATAGTAAATACCTTACAGGGTAATCAGATTCAAAACATAGAGAATCCCTCTAGGCAAAACCTTAAGTTACAAAAAGACACAAAAACAGAAATATACATTCCATTCAGCACAGCTTATTTACCAGCCATTTAAACAAAAGGAAATCTAACGCATTTCTAGCTAGGTTACTTACTAACAAGTTCTAATACTCCATTCCTGTTCTGTTCCTGGCAAAAGCATCACACAGACAGACCCTTTGTTCAGGCCCCCCTCCAGCTTTGAAAGTAACTTGTCTCCTGATTGGTCATTTTGGTCAGGTGCCAGTGAGGTTATCTTAGCTTCTTAACCCTTTATAGGTGACAAGGTTTTTCCTCTGGCCAGGAGGGATTTTATAGTTCTGTATACAGAAAGGTGGTTACCAGAAGTGAGTGGTTCAAGGTCAAACAAGTCAGAGCCAGGACTCTCACAAGTCCCTGCCCTGCAGGCTAGCCACTGGACCGTGCAGCTTCTCCACCAGTAAGTGGGGTTATGTCGCCATCTGCTATCATCTCTGACTACATTCAAAGGACTTAGGTAGGCAATACCAGAAGAGGGACCTTCTGGAATTACAAAGGGCAAAAACAAGTAGCTGAATACAAAGCCAGCAGCCTGTGGTGATGAAAAAATGAAAATGGAGGACAAGAAGGGCTCTGCTCAGAAGTTGAGAGGCTCATCCCTTCTCTCTGTGTGCTGTAAGTACTTTCTTCGTCTGCTTGAAGCCTCCCTTCCTCCCACTTTCTTGACTAACTCTATTTATAGCTCCCAATTTCCCGCTCTGGCAGCACACACATGCTGGCCAATCCAGAAGCTGCCAGCAGTGTCTGGCTCTTTTCATCCGTCTTCTCAAATGGAGGTTCCCTAGAAGAGCTGTCTCCTAGTGCCCTCAGCTTGTTTCTTTGACAAGGCAATGGAGGCAGGAGCTGTAAACAGCTGGGCATTTATTCTGTGGAAGGTTTCTATGGAAAAAGTGAGGGGAGGGGTGTAACTAAGTTATATAATGTGGTGCTGCCATACGCAGATGTGCAAGTGGAAACTAGTAGAATAATATCAAGGTAATGCTAAGGCCCTGGATATGCCGCAGAAAAAGCAAAAGAGGGTAAATATTGGAAAAAAGAGAGAAAAAGGGACACAAAAATGGGTGAAAGGAAATTCACAAAAGTACTGTTGTAAGGGAGCAAGTGATGAGGCCCCTGAGACTCACAAATTGGCATACCCAGGTCATTGTTGATTAAAGGACAGTCTTGTTTCCAGGACTCTTGCCATGTTCTAATTCCATTCGGCTCCTGTTCCAAAAACCATCAGTGTTTCTTTCCTCAGGAGACTCCTCTGTCGGCCCTTACACTGAGAAGAGCTGCCACTGTTGATCATGTCACGGAAATTACCCACTTCTTTTTAATATAATTTAGGAATGAGATTGCCCGAGACAATGGGCACATAATGATTACTCTGAACATTTAGCAATGTTAAGTTTAACAACTGGAGGAAACAAAAGGCTGCCTGACCTATTTGAATTTTCCATAAGGTTTGACTGTAACTGCAATATCTCTTCAGATGAGTTGCTTGGATTCAGGTTATTGCTGAGTATCTAATATACTAATATTTTGATTTTAAGACTGAATTTAAACATTCTGTGTTTCATATAAAACTTGGATGTTCTCTTCTATTGCAGTCTAGCAAGCTGTCACTTTAAGTACAAGGGCTGTAATTCTGTTTTGCACCTCTAAAAGGTGCAGTACACAAAGCAGTAGCCCAGAGGGGAGTGGCAGTAAGGTGACTTCAGATCATTTTTGCTCCCCTGGGATTTGGGACTGTAGCGAGAGCCAATGTAGTCTCTGGCTTAAAATGGCCAGCAGCTCTAATTTATGGCAGCCTCTCAAGGACTGCCCCAGAGCAGCACAGGATCACCATGGTGGTGTGTGATATGGGGACTACCCATTATCTTGCTGGCAATTTCAGACCCATTTGATACTTTTCTTGCACTGGTGTGACTAAAACAAAGTAGGTGCACCAGAGCAAACCCCTAGTGTAGACATGCTATACCAATGTAAGATGCGCGCTGCACTGCTAAAACTTATTCCAGTTAAGTTGCCAGAGTAAGTGACCCTGCATGAAGCCCCATTTTGCACCAGCCCAGTGTGACCACATAAAGGGTCTTCAGTGGTGTGAATAGTTTCATTAATCTAGACCAGGGTGGCCAACCTGTGGCTCCGGAGCCACGTGCGGCTCTTCAGAAGTTAACATCCGGCTCCTTGTACAGGCACTGATTCTGGGGCTGGAGCTACAGGTGCCAACCTTCCAATGTGCCGGGGGTGAAAGTAAGTCTTGGGACTTACTGGTACGGGGCTGGGCTGGGGCCAGCTCCGCCCCCTGGAAGGGGCGGGGCCTTGGGCAGAGGGGGCGGGGCTGGGGGAGGTCAGAGCCAGCCCTGGCCCACCCTGTACTGGCAAGTGCCTCCTTCCCCTTCCCCGGGGTAACAGCAGCAGCCGGGGCCTCTGGCAGCGGTTTTAAGGGCCCTGGGCAGTAGCAGCGGCTGGAGCCCTGGGCTCTTTAAATTGTCCACGGAGCCCCACCGCTTCCCCAGGCCTCCGGCAGCAGGGCTCTGGGGATGGGGCTCTGGCTTCCATTACCGCCCTGGGCCCTTTAAATCGTCCCCGGAGCCTGCCCCAGGCCCTTTAAATCGCTGCCCCAGCCCCGCCGCCACTACCCCCAGGACTCCGGCAGCAGGGCTCTGGCAGCAATTTAAAACGCTGGGGGCTCCAGCTGCTGCTGGGAGCCGCAGGCCCTTTAAATTCCACCTGGGAAAGCTGATCCACCCCAGTACAGCGCACCAGCTCTTGCTGGTACACTGTACAGGGGAGTACCGGCTTACTTTCACCTTTGGTGCTCGCTGCTCAACCCCTGGCTCCGCCACAGGCCCTGTCCCCGCTCCACCCCTTCCCATCCCCTCCCCTGAGCCTGCCATGCCCTCCCTCATCCCCCTCTGAGCCTCCTGCACACCACGAAACAGCTAATTGGGAGGTGCGGGGAGGGATGAGGAGGTGCTGATCGGCGGGGCTGCCGGTGGGTGGGGGAGCTGATGGGGAGGCTGCTGACGTATTACTGTGGCTCTTTGGCGATGTACATTGTTAAATTCTGGCTTCTTCTCAGGCTCAGGTTGGTCACCCTGATCTAGACCGTCCCTACTCACCAGAAGTAGATGATGATGTTCCAATATTCCTTTAGCACAAGCTCTTATTTACAAATCCTCCTCTCATTCATTTGTGTTAAAGTTTTTTTTTGCAATAAATAGATCATCATCCATGCATGAATATAAAAATACTATGAAACACTTCATTTTCTACATTGGGACAAGATACAATAATAGCCTCAACTCATGTCCAAAATATTTATTTTCTTATTAATAATGGGATGATGAAGTTACTCTTTTATGCAACATGAAATTTCTTTAATATAAATCCTGTAAAAATGACATAAGAATGTTTATCTACAATCAGAAATTCTCTTAATTTTAATCTTTCCCCAGCAGCTAAGTCACAAATGCTTATCTCGTTTTGCATTAAATTGAATAATCAGATGTTTAGAAATTTACCTCATAAACTCTGGAAAGACAAATGTAACTGTTAGGCGAGAATACCCAGAAGTCCAAGGAAAAATCTAATTAAAATTATGAACTAAATGTGTCTGTCATTCTGCAACTTAGTAATTAACTTCTGTGCAAATATACAGATGGTCCAGAATAATAATATTGTACTTCTAAAAAAAAAAAAAATCTGATAACTGACAATTTTGGTAGGTTTGTTTCCCCTTTTGTAAGAATGAAGCCGGGGAAAGGACTAGGGAAAGATCCAAAATGGATTGGGCTACAGTCTCCTATTTGCAAAGAGAGGACTCTGAAAATCCCAGATGGGCTAGTTCAGTAAGGGCTATTGTGCCAAAAGAGCTCTTGGACACTGGAGATCCAACAGCAATTATACCTATCACTCTGAATCCATTGATTGCTGAATGCTGTATGAAGGTCCTTTTATAGAAGGAGATGCAGCTGCACAGAACATTCAAGTGACTTGCTCCTGACTGCATTTCGTAGAGCAGTTGAGTATAGCCTAGTGGCTAGAGCACTGGACTGGGACTTAGGAGACCTGGGGTCTGCCACTGGCCTGCTGGGTGACCTTGGGCAAATAGTTTCTGCTCTTTGTGCCTCAGTTTCCCCATCTGTAAATGGGGATAATAGTACTGACCTCTTTCATAAAGTGCTTTGGCTAATGGGAGTTAGATGCCTATGTAGCTTTGAGGAGCTGGGCCTTTGAGATCTAAAGATCTCAATCTCTATATAAGAGCTAGTTTTTATTACAGAATCCAAGGCTATGTCTACATTGTGCTGTAGTGTGGACTGTGGGGTTCCTACTTCATGATAGCATACTCCTGATTGAAAGATGACTACGTTAACACAAACTAGGAACCTTTTTGTCTGTGCCAGCAGCGTCCACATGGGACCATTGGACGGCAACCCTTTTGTGCGCTCTGCAGTTCACACCCCTGTAGGCCGCACCTCAGTGCAGTATAGATAAGTCCCAAGTCTCCTGGCAACCATTCTGCTGTTCTATCTACAGCATCAGGCTGCCTCAGTGATCACACAAGCTGGTCTGCAAGCTTGAGAGAGAAAGATTCAGCTGTTACCTGACCTACAGACAATAAGCCTGATCACCCCACCTGACTTCATTCCTTGTGATTTCTTGGGGCCTATCATCCTGTCCCTTTTATGGCATGCAGCAGCCAAAAAAATTAAACTAACTTTGGAGCAAAAGTGCTCCAAAGGCCAGTGCTGGAATGCTGCTCTCAGACCAGGTCAGACCCATTGCTGAAGAGTGTAGCAATGGTGCACACATGTGGAGAAAAAAAAATTAAAAATTGTGTGTCAAGACACAGAAAAGGTATGCATAGCCACAGGAGCCCAATGAGCGGGACAGAGTTGTGTCCATAGAAGACACAGGTGCATAGCATGAAAGGTTAGTAAGCCAATCAGACGCAATTGTAAACTACAGTGTCCAGAACACACATAGCATGTACATAGTGTGGTGGATTGGGTTGGTGGAGTGATCTAGGTACATTTCCCATTGGCTTCTGACTCTGCCTTTCTTTGGGAGCTAGCCCTACGTGTCGTGGGAGGCCTTTATGGGGTTGCTAACCTTCCATTGTGTTGCTTGGCTGATTTCAGTACCATTTTCACCTTCAAACCCCACTCTCTTTTTGACTCAGGATTTTCAGTGCTCCTGGCTGTATCTGCTGTTATGGGCACTTGGATCTGTGGCAACCTCACCTCCTGCAAACGCAGTCTACTCTGCAGTTCATTTGACTCCGCCAACCTTGGGAGTGCGGGGTGGAGGAAGCCTCTTCACTGGGCCTTCCTCAGCTGGTGTAAATCAATTGAGTTTATACATATTGAGGCTCTGGCCTGGTCTTTTGCATCAATTTCTATTGAGAAATATTGTTCATTATAATGAGATAAAGAATCTCTGTCAAGTGTATCTAGCAAAACGTAGTACGCTGCCCTGGCTGAATCTGAATCCTTCCCATGCTATCAGATATGGCTTAAGGTACAAACAAGGCTCTCCCATCCCTGTCTATCTTGCTGTTTGCCAGAGTGGCTCCCTTGGGATGTAGCTATAACTTAACTATTTAACAAGGATAGCTTGTTGGCCTCTGTCTCAATCCCCAGCTTGGAGGGCCAGTCGACTGCTTTACATCTTGTCCCTACCCTTTGATCTAACAGGCTCGGGTGGCCCTATCCAGAGTTAGAACTCCTGCAGCGTGGCTCTCATGGTCATAGAAGCACAGAAGCCTTCTCACCGCATCACAGTGCAGTCACTAGGGAAGGATTCTGTCCTTTACTTCAGCTACATTACAGATATGAAATGTGTGGAAAATATGATCATTTAAAATAATATTTTCCTGAGATGATTATCTGATTATCACCCAAAAGTCTATGCCGTTTTCAATGTATTCTTATGCATTTTTAACATGACAGCTGGAGCGCAGCATACATATGGCATACTAATAGATAGGGAGGCTAATAAGCTGTTCTCGCTGTCTGTTATTGCAGGGGGGAAAGACTGGAAATAAGCAAAAATGTTTTAATTTAAATGTTTTTGGATAGAAGCAACAGCCCCTGATGCGGTGAATGAAACAGTGTTCAAAAACTAGTCCTTTATTAAATCAATTGCTTGGGTTTTTTTTTTTTTTAAAAAGGCTGGCTTATTTGTTTATTTTCATTTAAATTACTACAGTGTATATTGAAATATCTTTCTCTCCTCTTTTTTATTAAATAGAAAGTGAAGTTGGAAATGCAGCTTCCATCAGAAACTTCCTTTTGAGTTGCTCCTAACCGCACAAACAAATTTCTCTTGGGATGAACTTTTCCATGCTTGATCCCACATTTTTTTGCTTTTCTTTTTTTCCCAGCAAAATCAGTTCTAGATCAGTATTTTTCAATCCTGTGTTCTTTTTTTAAAGAACACACAATATGCAGGAGGCTTGAAACAGACATAAGGAAGTACTTCTTCACATAACAGACAGACAACCTGTGGAACTCATTGCCAGGGGACGTTGTGAAGGCCAAAAGTATAACTTGGCTAAAAAAGAATTAGATAAGTTCATGGAAGATAGTTCCATCAATGGTTATTTTAGCCAAGATGGTCAGGGATGCAACTGTATGATCTGTGTCCCCAAGTCTCTGACTGCCAGAAACTAGGACTAGATGACGGGATGGATCACTCAATAATCGCTGTGTTCTCTTCATTCCCTTTGAAGCATCAGGCACTGGCCAAAGTTGGAAGACAGGATAGTGGGGTTGGTGGACCATTGGTCTGACCCAGTCTAGCCATTCTTATGTTCCTATGTTCTTAAACAAATGCACTAAACAATTAAACAAAGAACCTATTTGATCTCATGCACTCATTTTGTTCAGAGTTGTCTTGTTTTGTCAGTCTCATTAGGATCTCAAGAACAAGTTATGTCTGAAGAAAATAGGCTCAGGATGCACCTTCGCTTCTTTTCCAGACACGCTCAGTGGAAGTTTCTGATAGGTGTTTTTGCTCATTCTAGACCTTAGAATGTTTGAGTTTTAGCTGTGACATAGTTCATGATTTATGCTTGTTTTATTTCGTTGATGTGATGAACTGAGTGGGTCAGTGTCTAGTGGAATATAGATAAGGTTGTACTTTAAATGTCAATTTCATGCAAAAACTTCAAGCGCTAAAGCAATGTAAATGATGAGAATGAAAACACTAAAATTGTGTGTGTGGGGGGGGAGATATAGTTATAAGGATTTCCTTTCTTCCTTTCTCAGTTTTTAAGAAATCTGGGTGAGGAATCAACCAAGTGTTCCAAAGTCAGGAAATGCAGAGTTAAGTTTAATAAATAATAACTTTAGATGCTCAACTTCAATTGAACAGGCATATGTCACAATACTTTCTGTTGGAACCCTTTTTATACTATTTATTAAATAATAGGCAATGCAGTAAATAGAACCTGTAAATTCATATTCAAAATTACGTTCAATGGATGTGCAGGGCTAAATTCTGCTCCACACCATTAAAGTAGAAGTAATTCCTTTGAGATTTTTAGGCAATTTTGTGTGTTCCAGTGTCCAGCCATGTTATCATTAAAAGGCCACAGTCTCTGAGTCCTCCTCATTTTGTTCTTGCACTGATGAGTCCACTCCACTTCCTCCTTGACGCCTTCCCCTTACTCGTGGCATGGAGATAATCACATCCAAGAAAACAAGACTCCCTTTTTTCTGTGGAAAATTAACCAATGTGTCTGAGTCTTATTAATTCCATGACCATCTACACCACTCTGGCAGTGTAAAGGGACCATAAAGTAAATGAGACTAGGGCCCAATAGCTTTGTTCAACAAACATACATGTTAAAACGTGAATAAAGGCAGCAATGGCACCAAAATCTACATATCGTGGAACTACTGTTGTAGTAGTACATGAATGCAATCTGCATCGTCTTTCCTTGTGAACTGTTGTTAATGCTCAAAGTGACCCCCTGGACCACTTACATACAGCAGAGTGGATGAGCAAAATGAAATTTCATATTTGTGGGTTCACATTGCATAGTGGAAAGATAATGCTCTCTAAATCAACATTTGGTATTTTAAAGCAAAAGAAATCCTTGTAGAGGTGGAATAGGAAACACCTATTGACATTCTAAAGGAGTTTACTTTCTGACCTTTCGTGACAGAATGAGTTCAGCAAGCAAACAGGAGAATGTCAGAATCTGCTGCAGAAACTGACTGAGTTTGAGACGAGAAGAGCAAACAAATGTCCTAAGCAATATTTTTAAGTTTAAGAATTACCGAAAGGTGACAGATACCATACTTAACAACAGTGAGATGATACAGCGGTGGCTTCCCAAAGAGTCATGCTCTTTCCAGCCCCACTTCCTATAGGTGGAAGTCTCCTTGCTATCTGCACTACTTCCTACACATGATGGAGGGCACCCTATTCTCCTTGTGACATTCCTAGCAGAACAAGATCCAGGAAATTACTGGTTGGTTTGGAAGGGGGGATGGGATAAGAAGTAGTGCATTAGGAGAAGGAAGATCAGTAATGTATTGATGCTAGTGATTTCTTGCAGTTCATTTTCTTAAGTTAGTCTATCACCGTGTAGTGAGGCAGAATGGCCTCCCTCCAAGCCTCAGAGGGAGGGACCACTCTCTGCCCCCTGGGGAGGCAGAACCAGGCCAGGACCGCCCCTCATGCCGGAAACTGAGAGGCAGAACAAGAACTATCAGAGGCAGGGCCTTCAGATCAGTTGGGGCAGAGCCAGGGAAGGAGTCGGATACCTCTGCTTTGCCGCTGGCTCCTGGACGAGGGACCAAACTGCTCCAACGAGGGACCAAGCTGCGCCAGCCCCTGCTGGTGGAGGAGGACTCCTAGGAGCTGCCAGGACCGCTGTTCAATGAGTACCCCAAGAAGCTGCTGGGACTGCCAGCTGCAGTCTATCTCGAGGAGACAAAGGACCCTTGGACTGTGAAGCCCTGTCCCTGGACGGTGGTAGGAAGTAGCCCAGGGAAACCAGACTTTAGTCCGGTGTTGCAGCCAGAGCACAAGTCAGAGCGTTTCAGTGGGATCTCCCGTGGTTCAGTGGCTAACCTCTCTGCCACTATTAGGGTCCTGGGCTGGGACCCGGTGGAGTAGGGTGGGTCTGGGTCCTCCTACCCCATTCTGCCAACCCCACCCCAGGGTGGCAATATACTAACCTTAGGCTGAATGGTCAGTGTTTGTCTGCCCAGCCAGGGAGTTGATCTCTAGACTGTTGCTGAGCCTGACTGCATTTGCTGTCTGCCCCAGTCACAGAGCTGGGCTAAAGATGGCCTATTGCTCTGCCCTGCCTAAGGGGCTGAGCCTGGCTGTGTGTGTTTCCTGTCTGCCTGATGAGTATCAGATCCTTTATAATTTTAACAGACTTTTATCTTTTTTTGCAGTAGGGCAGTGATGTAATTGAAAAAATTACTACAGAATAGCTGACAGAACCTCTTTGTTTTCAATCAGACATTGAGAAATGTATCCTCTTTGGTTTAATGGATGTCTGTGCTGTGGATTCAGGTCTTGGTGTTGCATGATTAGAAGCTAAATCATTGCTTTGCTGAGGCTGTCCCCAACATCGCAGTTTCGACTACTGATGATCATGATTTGCCCTTAAGGACAACCCCATTGTGAATGCAGATCCAGAGCCACAGCAGTTCAGTTAAGTAGAATTCCTCACTAAAATATCCTGTGGATGCTGGAGGGATCAGCAAATACATGACTCTCCCACACACAATCTTCATTAGATTTCTTTGTTTGAATCACCTCTGCTCTGCAAAATACTCTGCTTGGATGTATAAGGCTAATCATGGCACAGTATCTTCAGTTTCCCTATAGACATAAGTCTATTTAAACAAATGCATTGCACCTTAGCAACTTAATTTTTTTACCTATCTGATGAACGCATGCGGACTTTTATGGTCTTTTAGAACTGCCAAAAAACCAACAACATAGGTTCAAACAATCATGTATATCAATAATGCTACTGTACTGTGTATAAGAGCATTCATGCTCTGGAGAACAACTGAAGTCAACAAATAGAAAGCTTGAAATAAATTTTCCTTTCCGATTGGCTGTAATGTCCTCCTCATGGAAATAATCTCCCATAAATATAGGGCTTTAGACATTTTTCCTTATTTTTTTCCTACTAATGTCTCTTTCAGAATAGTAATAAATCTCGACAGGCAATGCATATCTGGGGGCTTATTTCACTTTTCCAGAGGCTGAAAGTACTTGACCTTCAGTCTCATGAGGGACAGAATACCTGAAGAATGGACTTAATCCTCTGTAGATGCTCTACCTATTGTGTCTAATTCTTTGACTATCAACCACCTGTCTGCTTGTGACAGAATAATAAACTCAAATGCTTGCTGCCAGACAGAATACACTTAACTCCTGGTTTTCAGAAAGCAACAGCCCTCATAGGCACAATATCCAATGCAATTATTTTCTGAGACAGTACAGCGTAGCTCAGTGTGGTTGATTAGATGGTGAATATAGAAGGAAGTAGATGGTGATTGTTTGAAAACTGAGTGACTCTGCCAGTATCTTCTTCCTCCTCTGTCCCACCGCTCTTCCACACAGATCATTTACAGAGTCAATTTTTTTATGCTCTTAGTTACACATGGGCAACTACATTGACATCTTCAGAGTAGAATCTGGCCCCCAGGTTATAGCCTGCAATGCACACTTAAGCATTATGGGAAATCTGAAATGAATATTCAGTTTGGAAGGCAATGGCAAGATTGTGTAGATTTTTCTGACCAGACAAGTTTATGTATTAAATTCTGTATCATAAGGGCTCCCTGCCTGTCTGTGACTTTCAAAGATGCTCTTTTGAGCTGTTTGGGGGAGAATAGATACCAAAGGCTAAAGTGAGAGATGTTCAAGGCTTTCCCATATTGAAAACGGTGACACTTTATAATATTTGTTCAGAGGAGGTTTGTGCACCTGAAGAGATGAATCATACATTCCCTGAGCAGAACCTGTGCACGAGGCTTCAATGAAGACAGATGGCTCCCTAAGCTATCTGGTTACTTTCATTCACCCCTTTCCCTCCAAAGTGCAATAGTGCCCTGTCCCATTGCACACAAATATCTCTTTTTGTGAGAAAGGAGTGTAGGGAACATTGAGCCAAATGAACAACTGAATGTTCCCCGATGCTGTTTAATATCAAATGCCAAAGCTGCATTTGTTCATATGCGGACTCCTGAGGGTAAAGTATCCAACTATGTTTCTGCATCAGAAACAATGGGCCTACTTAATAAAAACCACCAGTACAAAATGAGGGTCCTAAAAGCCTGTTAATGTTCTCAAGCCACCATCCCAGCAGATTTCTGTACGTGGATGCTGTTTTTGATTGTAATCAGCTGGCTAGTAGGTATGTGAACCACTGTCCTCTACTGGATAGTCTTAGTACTACTCAACTGTGTGTCATAGAATGGACCATACGTTATCAGATAATGGAGAATGGCTTTTAGCTTGAAAAGGTCGGGATCTGTGGTTTCCCCTCACTGTCATTCTTATTGGCTGTGATGTGCAGCATACCGGCAACAGGGAAGTTTCTGGGTAGCCAAAGATAGCATCTTAGATACCTTGAGATCCATCGGCATTAAGTGCCGCAATAGTTGTGAAACTCGAGGCCTTAATCCTTTAGCTCAGGGGTGGGCAAACTACAGCCCGCCGGCTGGATCCGGCCCATCACGGCTTTGGATTTGGCCCACAGGATTGCCACCCCCATGGCGCCGCAGGCCCCGCACCCTTGCTGGGAGGCCCCGCACCATTGCACCCAGCCGGCACCACATCCCTGGGGGAGGGTGAGCAGAGGGCTCTGTGCGCCCCCCTCACCTCTAGGCACCGCCCCCTGCAGCTCCCATTGGCTAGGAACGGGGAACCGCGGCCAATGGGAGCTTCGGGGGAAGTACCCACAGGCGAGGGCAGCATGGGGAGCCCTCTGCCCCACCTTCCCCTGGGGCTGCAGGGACTTGGTGCTGGCTGCTTCCGGGAACGGCGCAGCATGGGGCAAGGGCAGGCAGGGAGCCTGTCTTAGCCCCGTTGCGCACTGCTGCCACTCCGGAGCCGCTCCAGGTAAGTGGTGCCAGGCCGGATCCCGCACCCTGAACCCCCCCTGCCCTGAGCCCCCTGCCGCACCCCTCCTGCACCCCAACCCCCTGCCCTGAGTCCCCTTGTAGACCCCGTACCCCTCCTGAGCCTCTTCCTCCACAATGCACCCCCTCCCACACCTTGCACTCCCTCCCGCACCCCGACCCCCTGCCCCAGCCCTACATTCATGGCCCTGCATGCAATTTCCCCACCCAGATGTGGCCCTCGGGCCAAAAAGTTTGCCCCCTCTCCCCCCGCTTTAGATGATGCTGTAGATGCTTATGCTCTTAACACAGGAGGCCCTGGATTCAATCCCAAGTGACAGTCAAGATGGCCATTGTTACATGTATACAATGGCAGTTGCTAATTTGGCAAGATACCAGTAGAGTCACACTCACACATCGGAGCACAGCATCATTGGCTGCTTATAACTGAGAAGGTGCTAATCTACTAAAGAATGGAAAGAAAAATTTGAGCCTAAATCAGTATTTGTGATGCATCATAACTATGTATGGCACTCTACAGAAATAAAATAGGTCAAAGTCCGTGCCGTGAAAGGTTTACAATCTAAGGATCAGATCCTGCAGGTTTTCGAGTACATGCTGAGAGATGCTCAGCACCCACAGATATCACTTGGAGGCACTCAGAACATTACAGGAAGCACTAAAACACCTTATTACCTCCAATCTTACTCTGATTGTACAGCCTAAACTAAATCCCGGGAAGCAAGGATGCAGAGTAATCTGCCATTTTTGCCTTCACTGTAAAATGATTAGTGCCCTGCATAAATTCACTAATATGGTAGTAAAGATTACATTGCTGCATGCATTGACAATACTGTTTGCACTCTGTCAGCAGCCTTATTGAAATGCTACTGGCTCAAGATGCATTGCTTTCTAATGTTTGACTGCAGAGACTGCTCAGGCTAAAGGCAGACATCAGCTTGAATAAAAGAGATTTTTTTCTTAGGCTATTTTCAGAGGTCAGGGAACATATATTCAGAAGCAACTGAAACTTGGAATGATTGGTTTTATCTTTGCCAATGTCTGCTTTGCTCAGTGGGTGGTAGCATTGAGCTTCAGCTGATACTCAAAAATTAATGATAAATAATTTGCTGATAATCACTAGCCAATTAATAGATTAAAAATGTAACTGATTATATGTGAGGGGTTCTCACAAGTCTGGGTTAGTTTAATAATAACAAACCTTGGATATATCAGCTGTGATGAGGGTTATTGATGTAACAGTTAGTGAAGACCGCACATATGCAGACAGGCATACAGTTACCAACCTTCCCCATAGTTCTCACACAGCCTGTGATCAGTCTGCTGATGGTCTTACTCTCCCCATGATTTAGGGGCAAATATACGCTTGTTACCTTTATTGTGTATCATTCTGGTCCTTATCTATTTCCTCTTTTGGGAACACACTTCTTATCTTCGGCTAATTCCTAGATGATCTGTTTTGTTGCAACTTTCCAATTGTCTCGACACCTGTTGGGTAGTCCTTATTTATGCCCTTTTTAAAGACATATTTATTCATTTCATATTTTCAGGTTAGTACATTGCGAAGATATCTCCTACAACAG
Source organism: Lepidochelys kempii (assembly GCF_965140285.1). NCBI lineage: Eukaryota > Metazoa > Chordata > Testudines > Cheloniidae > Lepidochelys > Lepidochelys kempii. The sequence goes on along the minus strand of NC_136388.1, from coordinate 94,984,308 downwards.
TTTTCAAGAAATGCTAAGGGCTACTGCTTGTTAAAATTCCCCTCTTTACAGTTAGCTTCATCTTAACTGCGAAGCATTGTGGGAGTGTTGTTCCTGGGCAAACCTTAAAATCTTTCTCAGCTTCTCTTTAGTGTCAACATAAGCATAGCTGCATTGACTTCAGTGGAGCTCTGCTGATTTACATCAGCTGAGTATTTGGCCCACTCTTTCAGTTATTGTTTTAGCAACAGTCCCATGGGTTTTACCAAAGGAAAAGGGCAGGAGTGGCGAAAGGTAGTATGAAGTTCTACCCTGAGACTTGCTAGGTCTTTTTTTGCATGATTCCACGCACAGGATAGAGAGAAGCATACTGATTAACTGAACATCCTCAGGTTATATTCAGTCCACAGTGTCAACATTCAATGAAAAGTTATCCACCTGCAAGTTGCTCTGTCTTTCTTACCATACTGTCCGTCTGATGCTCCCGGGGCTGTATCTTCTCAGTCTGTTTGTCCTACTGCTGTACCAATATTTCATTTTATGGCAGAATATTATGTTTCACAAGTATCCTATTCTATCTTGATGAGTATGCATATCAGTTCGAAGCCTTTATATGGAATTAGTGAAAGCATGGTTTGAAGACCATCTAATCTTTGGTAGAAAAATTTCTGACAATGAACAATTTCACATAAGAGGACCGTACAGTGCCCAGATGCAAGAATGCTATTCTGTCCAAACTACATGGCAGATAACTGATCATCACCCTGATTTGAAGATTGTATTTTCATTTTTCCTCAAATGAAGGGATGTTTAATTCTTCAAATATCTATATTAAGTTGTCTACTAAAATGGAACCACCTGCCAGTGTATGAGGTTCAGCCATGTGCAGGTGGATGAGCATTCCTGGGAACCGTTTAGGGAACATATTTTACCTCTCAGTTCAAATAAACAAAGGCCCAGATCCTCCGCTGGCGTAAATCAGTGAAATTCCATTGACTTCAGTGGAGCTATTCACACATACACCGGTGGAGCTGCTCACGTATCAGGATCTGATCCATAGGCTTCATTGTTTAAGGTGGCCTCAGTATATTTCTGCTCCTAGGGTCTGCGTCCTGGAACTTGAGGGACTTCAGGAACCTTCTAAAAATAGCATCCATTAGAATCAATCAAGCACCCCATGCCAAGTTGATGGCCAGCAATTGGTGTAGTTGTTTTGATGCTGACCTCTGAGTGAAGACAAAGGAAAGACAAAATTTGCCCATATGGAGCCTAGGGGCACAAGTTAACCTTGAATAGTTCAATCAGTGCAAATTTTGGCTTGTTTCATCTGTGCTTAGGGGTCTGCTCCAGTGCAGCTGCATCCATTGCTAGCTGCTGATTGGTGAATTAGAGTTATTCCCAAATGTAAACTAGGACTAAGGCCTCTGCAAATGAAACACGTGTAGTGGCAGCTCAGTGCACCTAATAAAATAATCCCCTGATATGTACATTAGAACTGCAGATCATACCTATCATGTTCTTGAAAACAAGGTAAAATTTAAAATGTCCTTTCTTGTAATTACCATGTGGTTTTAAAAGTCACTCTACCTCTAATTAATACCATTTACAAGTGTCTCTTTGCGTGTTTGCGTCTGAATAAAAAGATAATGTACACCCTCCAATATGTATCTCTTTCCCTGGCTCAAATCATTTTAATCTATTCTGTCATTAGAGGCTACAATTTTCTCTTTTTTGTCATCATCCAGCACCACTCTCTATAGTTCCTACCTGGAACAAACATGAAGCAAATAACAAAGGCTCTGTTTTTTCATTTCTTGTACACCTCAACATTCCATTTGGTTTAGGCAGCTCAGGAAATGCAGGATCTGGCCCCAAAGATCCATTCCCTGACATTTCTCACACATTTTCTGAGTGTTTATCAAAATGGCAGCTTTACGCCACTTGTCACCTCTGGGGAATCTGCAGATTCCATAAAAGGACTGTAATACTGTTGCAAAAAAAAGTGATCATTCTGGGATGTGTTAGCAGGAGTGTTGTAAGCAAGATACAAGAAGGAATGCTTCCACTCTGCTCAGCACCGATAAGGCTTCATCTGTGTACAGTTCTGGGCACCACACTTTGGGAAAGTCCAGAGGACTCCAACAGACAAGATCCATGAGTCTGAGGAAAGACTGGAAAAAATTGGTTTGTTTAGACTGCAGGAGAGAAGACTAAGGGGAGAGATAACAGTCTTCAAGTACATAAAAGGTGGCTGTTAGGAGGAGGGTGATAAATTGTTCTCTTTACCCTCTGAGAACAGGACACAAAGTGATTTAGGTTAGACATTATGGAAAACTTCCTAACTAGAAGAGTAGTTAGGCATTGGAACAAATTGTGGAATCTCCATCACTGGTGGTTTTTAAGAGCAGGCTAGATAAACACCTGTGAGGGATGCTCTAGATAATACTTAGTCCTGCCTCAGTGTAGGGGGCTCAACTAGATGACCTCTCAAGATCCCTTCCAGTCCTACATTTCTGTGATACAGCAAAACACTCTTGGCTTCAGGAGGCTAGTCAGAAGTTTGAAGTTAAGCACAAGTTTCAGTGCTCTGTAGAATTGAATTATAAGTCTTTGTGCTGCCAGAATTGAGCAAAGGGGATTTAGCAGGACTGAGGAGTTGTCCCACAATCTTTGTTTATAGATGTGTGCTTAATGCAGTGTAATACTCCTACTAATTTTGCCTTCAAGTAAAATATCTACTTTATACTAATTTGAGTATAGGCATACATGTTTATATATAAATCACATTTGATAAAATGTAATTAAATTTAAGGGGATCCATTCTTTTCCCAGAGCAGATGCATAATTTACATTAATGTTAAATCTAGATATTAATTTACTTTTGTACTGTACATTTTTACTAAGGTAATTACATTTTTGCTAACCTACATTTCCCTTGTAGTTTCAGCTGGATAAATTATTCTACACATCCTTCCTAGACTGTTGTATAGTGTTCCTAGGACTAGTAAATTATGTGTCAGACTCTGCTCACAGAGATGGTTGCATTTCAGTGGTCAGTGAAATTAAGTGATTTTCGACTACTATGTGTACTCTGCTTGAAAACAATGTTAAAGCTGAGAAGTCAAGTACACAGTCAGGAAATGCCAACTTAAAGTTGAAAGCTATGCTCCTCTTCACCCGTGTATTACAATACAGTCTTTTGGCCCTCATTTCAGCAAAGCACTTAAGCATGTGCCGAAGTCCAAGTGAAGTGAAAGCGAGTTACGCACATACTTAAAATTAAACATGTGCTTAAGCACTTTGCTGAATCGGAGCCTAAATCATAATAAATTATTTGTCGATCGATACAGATACATAAAATGTACAATCTTCAGATATTTCTCTCAGAGTAATCTGTAAAACAAGCCAGTCTTGCCTCCACTAGTGAAGGGGACAAGTTAAAACAACCAAAGAAACTGATTATTTAACCATAAATAGAATAGTGTTGTAAGTGGTGGGAGTAGTATTTCAAATAGCGAGTATTATTTTCAACACCGCATGACACGTGTTTTGTGTTAGGGAATGTCATGGGTTCAGTGAAGATGTGTCAGATAACAGATGGTGGCAAGCAGTTTCCAGTGGGTACTAAGTTTGAATTCGTTCTTTGAATTGGAGGAGGGAGCCAGGCAGCTGGAGTGGGAAGGGTGGGTCTCTGGAATGGAGGGTAGGATGTTGACACAGAATTCAGCAGCTCCCCGTGACTTCAGTGGTCTTTGGATGGGACTCTAAGAGGGAATGGGTGGCATACTAGTGCTGGGATTAGAGAGAATACCTGCTTTTCATGAGATTTGGCCAGTTTAAGCCTCTGAGATCCATTTTAAATGGGATAATATTTGCATTTAAACAATTTCAGCTGAATGGCCCAATGTATATATAAACTGAACTTAAATTGAGGATCCTAAGAAAGATGTTGCCTTCTAGGTACTGCACATTCCAGGAACTTTATAAATTCTCAAGTTTCAGGGCCCAGGGGTCTTTTCTCTGAAGCAGTTGTTACTGGCCATGATTGGTGGTAGCACAGTGGTCAAGGTGGACCACTGGTCTGATCCAACTAGCCAGCTCCTTTGTTCCTACGAGGCACTGGCTTAGAAAAGACAAGTTAATGCCCTGGAAGCTGACATAACAGTGAGCAAAATCTGACTTGTCTGATTAACAAAGTTCTATATGTTTGTGAAGAGTTTGCAATCTCTGATGCTGTGAGCACTTATGCACATACTCAACTTTAAGCACAAGTATTCTCACTGCAATCAGTGGGAACTTCTCATGCCAAAAGTTAAGCACAAGTGTAAGCCTCTGCAAGATAAGATTGATAAACAATATAATCCTCTGACACCAATTAAGACAATGCAAAAAGCACACCTGCTCTTCCTAGCAGGAGGGATTTTTGTACTAGAGTAAGACAATGTAAAACCTGCATAAGGGCTGTATTTTCTTGTTATAGTGCTGCATGAGAAAGAAATAGGTTGTTGTGGGTCAGTGAGCTCAGCAGGATGCTGTCAAATTTCCCATGCCTGCACTGAAGGGTGCTTTTGTCTTTGGTGTTTGGGAAAATATGTACATATCTCTGACTTCACTGGGCGCAGGACCGGAAACCAAATGGTCCCACAGATGGTGCTAAGATTAACCCAGAGTTTTACTACAAAGAGATCATTTCAATTTTTTTTAAAGTATTTTTTCCCTCGGAAATTACTCAGAATATCATAATTTAGTATGAGGGTGAGAGGGAGGAGATGACAACCAGAGAATAGGTTTTAATTACTTGAAAATTGTAGAATTAAAAAGTACATCTTTTTTTAACTGTGCTTTATTTTATTTTCTCTTAACTTGACCTTTGGAAATCACTGTCCAGACCTTTTCATACTCAGTTATTGAATTCAGATATTCACTTTCAGTTATTCTTCACTAACACTTCCATATACATGTATATCTATTATTTGTATTCCGGTAGGGGACTACGGGCTCCAACTCCATTGTGTCTGCTGCTATACGAACACATACCTTTAAAGATGCTGCCTGCTCCAAAAAGCTTACAATCTTGTTACTCTGTACTTTCCTCTAGGTTCAGTTTGAACTTAGTCGTTTTCTCCTAACCATTTCATTTTTTTACCATCTGGAGGTTTTATGTTGCGTTTCTCTATTCTTGTTTCATCCAGTCTCCTGGTTTTATCAAGTAGGGCCTAAGTGAGAGGAGAGTAGGCTCATAATATTAATGCAAAACACCTGAGCACTAGATCGTCTGCTGATGTCAATTTTCATAGCTCCATTGTAATCAGCATTGATTTTATAGCAGGTGAGGATCTCTCCCATTCACTGCAATTGGGAATTTTCTTGAGGAAAGACTGCAGGATTGGCCCCTATATTTTTACCTATCTTTCATGTTGTCTTTTTTTGCATAAAGAGGTGGGTCTGCTCGCAGATGTTTCTTTTGGCAGGTATGTTTTTGTTACCATTATTGCTAGTGGAACAAATTGACACAAAAAGCCAGTCTACATCAGATATTTTTTTTCTGCCATTCTAAAGGAAGTGGGTTGGAGATGAAAGGTTTCCACTGAGCTGCAGATTGATATGTAAAGACAACAAATCGTATATTTCAGCGTCTACAAATAGCTATCATCCAATAAATGATCTTGTGAGGGAAAGCCAATTAGAATGCCAGCAGATAAGAGTTTTTTATCGTGTCTTCGGAAAGGTCAACTGAACGCAAAAGGTCATCTTCTACCTTCTCTCCCAGAGAGGATAAAGGTTTCAAGTCTAAATCCTCTTGGCTTCATCAATATCAAGGAAAAAATATATCTGTTCAGGGCATTCTCTCAGAGCCCAAGAACTCAGGCTTCACCAATTCAAATTGCTACCTCCTGTGCTGAGTTACACGACGCACATCAATGAACATATGGCTGTATCTCCCTCAGGTAATGATGGGGTGGGAGGGGGATCTTTTATTTTCCTTTTGAACAACAGCTAAACTCCTCTTTTGAGGGAGAGAAAAGAGAATGAGTTTGCAGAAGCAGTCTGGGGTAGCTTACTCATACAGTTTGAGGCAACTGTGCCCATAATCCCCCTCACCTCCGTGGTCCACCAAGAGCGCCCACTTAAAAATTTCCAGCTCCCAGCCATCATCTCGGTTGGGCAGAGACCCACATCTCACTCCCTCCTGACTGGGTTTTTTCCAGGCTGAACAGTTCCCTGCTTTACCCCATGATATTCCCAGCAAGACAGACTGCCTAAAGAGGCCAGTACTGTCACTTTTTTCCCTTCTCCTGAGACTATGCCCAGTGTATTGCCTGCAGTTACCAGTTAGCACACAGCTCGTTCTGAGCACACACGTGTAGTCTTAAAATGAAAGCGCTACAGAGGAAATATATTCAAAACAACAAAAACTTACACACATGCTAAAAAAGCTTACCAGAAGTCACCCCATCTCCAATCTTGAGCTCTGGTGTCACACAACTGGGTTTTCCCCATGGTTACAAGTTTATAAATGTCTCAGATTCAGAACTAGAACAACCAGCAATAGTTCAGTCTTTCCTAGGTACAACTAGGCTGTTGATCTTGGCTTCATGTAACAGGTGACCAGTAGACAATGGTTTCAGAGGAGCAGCCGTGTTAGTCTGTATCCGCAAAAAGAAAAGGAGTACTTGTGGCACCTTAGAGACTAACCAATTTATTTGAGCATAAGCTTTCGCGAGCTACAGCTCACTTCATCGGATGCATGCAGTGGAATGCAATGGCTCTCTCTTCAGGGTGTAGCTTCTAAAGGTTCGGTTTGGGGGGAGGGTTGTTTGGTTTTTTTGTATAACTAGAGGTGGATAATTTGCATTCACCTCCCCCTCGGTATTCCCCGGCAAAACTACTTTTGTTCCAAAAGCCCATACTTGTCTAGCACATGGATCAATGCAGTCCTTTGAACCACCAGGTCTCGCATCTCTTACGTATTCCATTCGAGAGGTAACATATAGTCTTGGCCAACAATAATACATAAACCATTCATTTAACACAACGGACCCAAAAGATACTAAAACTTAATTCAAAAGGTTTCCTAAGGGCAATTTCATGCCATACTATTTCTGTCACACCAATGTTACCAGTAAAGAGGAGTTTTTGTTTCATAACTGGGCATGGAATCCTGAAAGCTCAAAACAATTAACGAGCTAGATTTATCGCAATTTCCAAGAGTCCTAGAATACCATCTCCCTGTACATGCTCTGGGATGAAATTCTGATTTCTCTCTGGCATGGTCTTCCCTCTGTAGCATAAGGTTTTTTCTTTAATTATAGCTCTAGGGGTACATTTACAGATTTTCACCTGAGATTTAAAAGTTTTGTGGTCACTGATAGTTTATTCATTTTCCCACTCCAAAAATGTTCAACCATGGCTTCAAATTTCAAAAGTCTTGGAGCAAAAGCCTGAGTATTACCTCTGCATTCACATTTCTTATTAGCCTTGTTAGCATTCAACCTTATGTTGTAGGTAAGATGAATTTCCCCCAGGGCAGGAATCACTGGGTGAAGTTAAATGGTCTGTGTGTGTTAAGCAGGGGTCAGACTAGATTAGTACAGTGGTCCTTTGTGGCCTTAAATTCACATGCAAATGAAAATATATACATCTCTATAGTTGTTGCAGAATATTCAGAGCACTTGTTTCACCCAGAAGTAACTCCCTTGAGGAGTTTGGGCAGAGAAAAGAGGAAAAAAAGGAACTGCAGCAAACTCCCAAACTTTTGCAACTCTCCACTAAGACATCCTAGAGCCAACCTCAAGCAACTTCTTTACTCTGGGGGTTTCTTTCCTGTACCTCATGAACCAACTCAACTGACAGATCCAGAGTAAACCCTGTCAGTTACTGCAGGGCCAGCGATGAAAACGACAGATCTGCCACTTGATCACTTGTGTTAAACTTTCGTAGGATCACATTGGTGCAGTAACTGTACTGATCACAGTCCAGTCTTGGACCTTTTGTGATTTAACCCTATAAAGGGTTCTGTTTATCGTTCGGGAGTGAATCGTGTAAGTGGTCTGGATGTGGCAACCATGGGTGATCCATGTGTGGAGCTTATACTGAATAAAGCCATTTGTGAATGTTCTTTTTATTGGTTTCATTTCAGTATCTCCAATGATTGCAATGTATCCAGTCATTCATTCAGCCACATTATGCAGAGAAACACCATTAAAACTATACTAAACTTCATTATATTTATAAGTTGTTAAAGCCATTTTTCTAGATAATGATTTCAAAAGTCTAACCTGCAGCTTCTTCTGCTCCCCAGAGTGTAGAATGTTAAAGCAGTGTTTATTCCATTATGACATGGGAATGCAGCAATTATCATTCCTATTGTCAAGTTTTTCTCTCCAAGCCCATTAGCCTTCAGGGGGTTCTTCAAACCCCATTGTAACTCCTGTATCTGTGAGAGATGGATGTTGGGTACAGCTTGGTAGCAGAAGTGTAGTGATTGTGTGGGGAGGCTGATTTATTTTACTTATCACTGGGGTTTTGATTTGATCGGGGTAAATGATATGCCTGCGTTCTTTTGTGTATTCCTGAAAGACTGTCAAGGTTCTCAAGGCACTGGATGGATGCCTCTCATCATAGTTTGTACAAATCTAAATACTTATTGAATTTTATAGCTGCAGCCTTCTCCCATACATTGAAAAGACTCCCAGTGGCTTCAATGAGCAGGTCAGGCTCTTTCTGACAATTAAAGTTCAGCAGTCTGTTGGCTTGACTGCTATTATCTCAGTGCAGTATTTAAGATCAAACTAATGACATGATAGCTACTCCTCTGTGAACCTCAAAAGTTATGGAGTTTGCACAGTTGTTTGCTTAGCTATGTCTTGCAAAGTCCAGATTTTTCTTGGAGGCTTCACCATCCTACATGGATTTTTTGCAGCTTTATTCATAGTCTTAGGAACCATTCAGTGTCAATCCCCTCTTCCCCCTTCCCCTCCATCAGAGGAATACATTTCAGCAGTAAAATCGGTTTTCTAGCAATACGGAACAGAACCTCAAAGGGAAAGGCCAGTATGAAAAAATGAGCCGGCAGCCAAGTGAAAGAAACACAGGGCTTTGGGAAGATGGTCTATATTGGACACCTTAGCTGTGAGTTAAGCCCATGAGAGGAACTAAGGACAGATGTTAAGAGGTTAATTAGTATGAGTGAAGCAAAACAACAAGGATGTTGTCAAATTAGCCTACCTAACTAAGTCTCCTGAGCAACTGAAACACTGATATGAATTGTGGAAAATAAGTTTATAATCAGTCATGGTAAATAATATGCTAATTATTTCAATTGTTACATTTAACCCAATGGTATTAATTAGATTAAACATTTTTTTTAATTATGTCTTTTCACATGGTAGCATATAGAAAGTCACATCCATTTTATAAGGAAAAATGTTACCATTAGAAACACTGGCCTATTAGAATACGGGTCTAATTCAGTAGTCTAGCCAACAGAAGATTCATATGTATGCTATGACAGGCGTTGGGACTACCCCATGTTCTGCACTGCAGATGAGAGGCTATATATAGTTGGTGACTCGTAAGGAAGGATTTAGGTAGGCTTTTCCTACCGATGAGTTGTCAGCTCACCATGCACCTGATGCACAGCCAGTCAGTCACAAATGCTGAATTGGTTACTGGGATCTAGCCAAACTTTCTCCAGCCCAGCCCATAGCCAGAGGTGGACAGTGCAGTTACAGAGTTGATGACCATCCTTTTACTGCACGTCCATTCGTACCTATATGAAAACAACAGCCATAAGAAGAGCTAACCTCTCAGTGCACTGGTGCCATGCGCTCCAGCTGTCTGATAACTGAGGAAGGTGCATTCACTTGTGGAAAGGGCCATTAACTTATCAAAGGACCTGTGATTGGCTGCCAGGTGGCACTCTTCTACTGGCTTTTCTCTTAAGGCTTTGCAAGTGGCCGAGGCAATATATTATTATTACTGCTCCACTTCTGTAGTTGAACTAAATTGTTGGCTCTTGGAAAACAAACATAAGCCACTTGTGAGACACAGAAACTAGTGTAATGATCTTGGTTGCCAGACACACCCACCTTTGCCCTCTGAACTTCCCACTGTTGCTCTTCATCTCAAGCTTCCTCATGAAGGGTCTTCTGTGTTATGGACCTGATGGTGACAATCTGTCTTCTCTTTTAGAACAGAAATAAATTCACTGTAACATCATGTTTCATGTGGGAAAATGGGACTTGTGTTTTGATAGGCCACACAAGGCAATGAGCATAACATTATAATGTCAAAATTATATTGAGATATTCATTTGAAATCAGTGGTAATTACTGTGGCATTTGAAGACCGTTGGTTATTTTACAATGTGCAATAGAACTAAGTTGCTAAGAATTATTTTACAATGTGAAGGAGACTAGGTTTATTATGATGCACCTTGGAGGTCAGCATGAGGTATAATATGATTTGAAGGAGATTGAGTATATTGTGTGTTTTAGAAGTCGATGAAAATTAAATTGCAATGTGATGAGGAACTCCTAATGTTACCATGAGCATAGCATAGCTAAATGTGTATAACAAAAGGTAAGATGTCTCTTTTGTTAGATTGTTTCATCTGTAATGCCAGGTATCTACGTTTTGGCTTTTACATGCAACTTCTTAATTCCATGTCATTACTAACCCTATCCTGAGCTGGAATCCTTCCATTACCTTTGCACAACCAGTGGAAGGCACAGAAAATATTATGGTCCACCATCCTGCTATGAAAACCAAAGGGGTTCTGAAACACCTGCATATAATAGCTCAGTTTGTCAATAACTAGGGACTATGCATCACTTTGATTCACCAGGGTAACTCCAGTTGGCATCCACTGACATTTTGCCACATTTGTTTGGTTACAGACATGGTTAAAATGACCCATGGTTTGGTAAACTTTACAGGATATATATTTTAGATGTGAAAATGGAAATCTTGCGTGTTAATTTTTTTTAAACGGCTTTGATACACCGAGATCTGTTTTGTGCCACATTATGGCTGAAGTGCCTCATCTTTAACCAAAGAAGATGCTTTTGCACATTGTTGACTGCTCTATATTTCGGAAGACCCAAAGACATTCTAATGATAGTTTAACTAAATTTGTCTGGATTGCTTTTCTCCAGTCTTCCAGGGTCATACATATTGTGGCATAAGAAATGGTGTGAATGTCTAATACCAGTGTCATTAGACAAGGGGTGGGAGCGCCCGCTGACTACAAGGTGTAACTTGTATGCTGCTGCAATTCAATCACAGTGTGAGTCTTACATCCATAGACACTGGCAGTATAGCAGCAGTGAGTTGGGTGATTCTCCTCAGCCTTGAACTTTGCCTAGTTATTTGCATTAAGATTCTGATGGTGAATCACCTTATACCCACTCTGGGGAATCAGGTTCAAAGTGCAGTAAATTCAAATAGGGATGTGCCCTTGGATACAAGCCTTTGTTCCTGCTGCAGTGGCATCATCACACTGGAGGACCGTTAGCAAAGGTGTCTTAAGGGTGCATCTACATTGCAGCTGGGCCCATGCTTCCCAGTGTGAGAAGACAGACATGGTAACTTACTCGAGCGAGTGTACTAGAAACAGCAGTGCAGCTGGGGTAGCATGGGCATCAGCTCAGGCTAGCTGCCTGAGCACAAACCTGCCCGGACCCTCTGGGTCCATTGTTATGCCACAAGCCACTGCTACCCCAACTATATTGCTATTTTTAATGTGATCGCTCAAGCAGAGCTAGCATGTCTGCCTACCTGTGCTGGGAAGGACACTCCCATCTGCAGTGTAGACATGTCCTTATGTGATGACCACTGTGTGTTGCCTTCCTGACTATTGCTTTCTGATCCTTGTTCCCGTTTGTTTCCTGGTTCTTGCTCCCTGAACTCAGGGTTCCAGTTACTGTTTCTGGGTGTGGGTGTGGGTGTGCGCGTACGCCTAGTGCTGGGTGTGTGCAGTTACTCAAGGCCAGCTGCTACATAACCTGCCATTTGGACTGTTTTTGTCCAGACTGTTGCTGACTTAACTGAGGCCTGGTTATTACCTGTTCCGATTGAGCATCTACCTGGTTGTCTTGCTTCAATTTCCTCGTGATTTGGGATTTCTGTTCTGAGGTGCATCGGAGCATAGCCCCGTAGTTATTCTACCCCACTTCACCTTACAAACATGCCCATGCTCCTGGGGAAGGTGGAATACTTCAGAGCTACCTGCTCCTTTCTAATGCCAGTGGATGCTGGATTCTATACCTCTGCTTCGATCTAGCTATACCGTTGGTATCCTCATTTCCCCTACAAGCTTACCCCCGGTGCTGAGGAAAAAAATAAAGGCTATGAAGTCCTCCCTTTGAACTGAGTTGTTGGAGTTCAACTTTGGGATGGACAAAGCTTTCAGTGCACCCCATTATCTGCCCCCCCTGGGAAGTGAGGCAAATGCAGGACAAAGCACTTTGTTCGCTTCTACAACAGCCACGGTGCACCTCTCCTTGTCGAGGAGCGATGCAGGCAAGGACTGGAGAGGCAGATCTGTGCCTGGGGGATAAGCAAGGAAGTAACGAAGGCTTATTGCAAGGTTCCCCAAATGCTTGATAAGAGACAACCCTCCAAGCCTCGTAAAGACACACACCTAGTATGACCTGGTGGAGAGAACACTGGGAATCAGGACTCCTAAGTGCTGTGCTGGTTTCACATTAATATGATACAACCCTACTTCCCAGCTCTACTGTGCACTAATCAGTAGACCAGCCTCCCAAAGACCCAGAGCTAGGAACAGAATCCAGGAGCCCTGACTTTCTTAGCCACCCAGACCTCACTCCTCCCCTAAACATGGATACATTCATTTACGTGTCTTGTGGTGGAAGGAGGGGGAAAGGGCCTCGTTTCTCTCACATGGGTTGCTATATTATTTGGTGTCCTACAGCACTAAGAAGGTTTGGTGGGGAACATTTAGGGCTTTCTGTATCACCTGCTGGGAGCTCATGTGCTTTTGGCAGAGCTAGCCTGCCCTGCCAAGGCAAAGTAATGAGGACAGTCTCAGTTTTGCCAGGGCTTTTGCCTAAACCCAGGTTTCCTGCTGTGGGCCACTCACCCTGGAAGAAATCTGACAAGTGAGACTGAAAGCCACTTGGTTCCTTATTCAGCCCATTCCTTCCTATGTACTGTTATCAGTCACTAACTGTTACTGACTCTCCCAGCCAACAGTGCTATAACTATAGGCAGTGATGGAACTGGCAGCTAGGGGAGCTGCTGTCCTACTACACCATATGCTGAATGCTATTGGGTGTTTGGGAGGAGGAGGAAAAAGAAAATGGGAGTTGGCCAATTAGTTATGGGACCATATTCTTCCTGGCTATAATTCCACGGATCACACCAATTGCTTATTTGGAGCTGCATGTGGCATTCAGAGAACTCGCAGGCTTCTAAGATAATTAATGCACTTTGTTGAGATTAAAATAGAAAACTGGTACAGGAAAGGGTAAGGAAGTGGGGGACCTATGGTATGAATTTTATTCCAGATTTCATGCAAGATATAAAATATGAATGGTAAAGGCTTTAACTGTTTTCATTTCTTGAACTGGTGTGCTGTGTATGACACTTAGGCCATGTGCCATTCAATTTCTCCTCATAAAACTCTTGCATTTTAAGGAATTTGGGGGAGCTATTTAATTTAAAAAGCAGATAAGTATACTACAGTTTGCTGCTCTGCTTGCAAAATATCTGTTTAATTCCTTTATGTCTCAAATGTCCTTGCAGCTAAAGGTTTGACATTCACAACATTTTATTAGACAAGATCATACTGGTAAAATGGTCCCTTTTAGCACTGGATACTGTAAATCAGTACATCCATTTGTTTTAGCAGCTGGCATTATAGAGGAATTTTTTACTGTGATGTCCTCCATTTGTCCTTTGCTGCAATCCAAACTATCATGCTGAGGGGCGGAATACAAAAGGTAATTTTCAGATAGCTACATCTCTGGAAATCTTAGGGAAAAAATACCTTCAGGTTTAGAATATTAGTTTGCCAGATCTATAACCTCAAAACTCGGAGTTGCTCTGTAGCAGGAACAAAGTGGATATTTCCACGTGCAGCTGTGCATAAATAAATGAGAAGTCATTTCTTGCATTATTGCTCTTTTCCTAAACACAATGAAGACATCATTTTAGTCTTCAGTACACTTCTATATAATGATTATACAATCTGGGAGGGAATGAACTGCTGACCAACCATTTTGATGTATGAATAAATTTAACTTAGCATTTAGTTGTAACTGTCATAGGGTGCTTTGGGGCAATTTGCAAATCAGAGTGAAAAGTTCATGACATTTTACAAAAGAATAAGGTGCTGGATTATTCATTATTTTTTTTATAATTTTAGAAGTGAGCCAACACTGCAGCTCGTATTAGTTTAGCGTGAATGCCGAGTTTATGAAAGGCACCAGAGTGACAGCCCTGTAGACTGAGGTCCTCTGCTTTTCCACAGACCAAGTAATAGCACATGCTGCTGCTGTACAGATTCCCACAGGCAGCCTCCCAGGTTGATTCAGTAATGTGTGAGAGGAACGACCGCTAGCAGGTACCCAGGATTCCCGGAAGGAAGTAAACATGGGCTATTTACCAAAACAACATCTGTGTTCAATAATTAATTACCCAGAATATTTGCACTGGTGTGGTGTTTTTGTTTTCAAACAATCCTAAATCTCTTCCTCTCAAATTCTCCTTCATGCTTTAACGTCCCAGGTGCTGCAGAGCTGTCTGCGTTGGCCAAAGTGGGAGCGCCTGTTCTGGCACAGAGAAACTGGACCTGTTTTATTTACAAGGGCCAGCCACCCTCTAACAATAGGCTTATGTAGGGACTAGGCACTTGAGCAGTTCAAGTAGAATTATTATAACTAAGGTTTGTGGCCCTATGCCACTGTCTTCCATGTTATAACAGAGCCATTACAGACGTGCACGTCTATATAGTGAACTTATTTTGTTCCCGATTCCTCACCTCTGGATTTCCAGGCATTTCCACTACTGTACTGGGAGTCAGTGCGCTCTCTGGAAAGGATGCGGGACCATAGGCATGGTATTTGCCACTAGTCAACTTCAGGAGAAATGCTAGGAGCAGAACTCCAGCCTGTACATGACTTTCTTGGCCCTAACAAAAGCATTTGAGACAGTCAGTCAGGAGGGCCTTTGAAAGGTCACAGCAAAATTTGGTTGCCTGGAGAAATGCATCACAATGGTTTGGCAATTCTATGATGGCATGCCCGCTCACATTATGGACAACAGTGAGTCATCTGAAACATTCCCAGTCACCAATGGAGTCAAGCGGGGCTGTGTGTTGGCCCCAACCTTCTTCAGTGTGATTTCTGCTGTGCTTACAGATGCCTTTCGTAACATCTGATTGGCATCAGATACTGGACTTATGGCAGGCTTTTCAATCTGAGGAGACTAAAGGCAAAGGAAGGTATTGGAAGTGACTGTTTGTGATCTTTGTTCGCTGATGACTGTTCCCTGAATGCCAAATCTGAGTCTGACATGCAGTGGAGCATGGACTAGTTCTATTCAGCTTGTGACAATTTTGGTCTTACAATCAACATCAAGAAGACAGAAGTGATGTACCATCCTGCCCCAGGAAAGCCTTACATACAGTCTGCTATCACAGTTAATGGCCAGACTCTCCAGGCAGTGGACAAATTCACCAACCTTGGCAGTATGCGGTCACACTGAGTTCATGATGATGAAACCAATGCCAGAATTGCAAAAGCAAGGGTGGCCTTTGGCAGACTATGCGCAAATGTGTGGGAGTGCAGAGGCTTTAGTCAACAAACAAAACTGATGGCCTACAAAGCCATCGTGTTGCCAACTTTTGATGTATGCATGCGAAACCTGGATGCTATACAGACACCATGTTATGAAGCAAAAAGAAAAGGAATACTTGTGGCACCTTAGAGACTAACAAATTTATTTGAGCATAAGCTTTCGTGAGCTACAGCTCGCTTCATCGGATGGCTCACGAAAGCTTATGCTCAAATAAATTTGTTAGTCTCTAAGGTGCCACAAGTCCTCCTTTTCTTTTTACTTCAATCTGTGACAATTCCTCAGATTTGTCACCTACAAAGGATGGCTCAGGTTTGGGAATCTCCCTAACATCCTCAGCCTGGAAGACTGAAGTAAGAATTCATATAGTTTCTCCGCAATGACTTTATTATCGTTAAGTGTTCCTTTTGTATCTTGATCGTCCAGGGGCCCCACTGGTTGTTTAGCAGGCTTCCTGCTTCTGATGTACTTAAAAATGTTTTACCTTTTTTGAGTTTTTGGCTAGCTGTTCTTCAAACTCCTTTTTGGCTTTTCATATTACATTTTTACACTTAATTTGGCAAAGTTTATGCTCCTTTCTATTTACCTCACTAGGATTTGACTTCCACTTTTTTAAAGATGCCTTTTTCTCTCACTGCTTCTTTTATATGGTGGTTCAGCCATGATGGCTCTTTTTTAGATCTTTTACTGTGTTTTGTAATTTGGGGTATACATTTAAGTTGGGCCTCTATTATGGTGTCTTTGAAAAGTGTCCATGCAGCTTGCAGGGATTTCACTCTAGTCACTGTACCTTTTAATTTCTGTTTAACTAACCTCCTCATTTTTGCATAGTTCCCCTTTCTGAAATTAAATGCCACAGTGTTGGGCTGCTGAGGTGTTCTCCCCACCACAGGAATGTTAAATGTTGTTATATTATGGTCACTATTTCCAAGCCATTCTGTTATAGTTACCTCTTGGACCAGATCCTGCGCTCCACTCAGGACTAAATCGAGAGTTGTCTCTCCCCTTGTGGGTTCCTGTACCAGCTACTCCAAGAAGCCGTCATTTAAAGTATCGAGAAATTTTGTCTCTGCATTTCATCCTGAGGTGACATGTACCCAGTCAATATGGAGATAATTGAAACCCCCCACTACTATTGAGTTCTCTATTTTGATAGCCCCTCTAATCTCCTTTAGCATTTCATCGTCACTATCACTGTCCTGGTCAGGTGGTCGATAATAGATCCCTACGGTTATAGTCTTATTAGAGCATGGAATTACTATCCATAGAGATTCTATGGAACATGTGGATTCATTTAAGATTTTTACTTCATTTGATTCTACAGTTTCTTTCACATATAATGCCACTCCCCTCCCACACACACACAACCTGTTCTGTCCTTCCAGTATATTTAGTACCCCAAAATGATTGTGTCCCATTGATTGACCTCACTCCACCAGGTTTCTGTGATGCCTATTATTTCAAATCCTCCTTTAATACGAGGCACTCTAGTTCACCCATCTTATTATTTAGACTTCTATCATTTGTGTACAAGCACTTTAAAAACTTGTCACTGTTTGTTTGTCTGCCCTTTTCTGATGTGTCAGATTATTTGTTATGTGAATGTTTCTCATCTGTTCTGGCCCATACTTTATCCTCTTCCATCCTCTCCTCCTGACTAAAACCTAGAGAATCTCTATCAATCGACTCTCCTCTAAGAGAAGTCTCTGTCCAATCCACGTGCTCCTCTGCAGCAATCAGTTTAAGATTGATCAGTTAGCCAGTTTTTAATCCATTTAATAAGTGCCATGTTAATTTTGTATTGTTCTAGTTGATTAATCAAAATGTTGTGTGGTACCAAGTCAAATGCCTTACAGAAGTCTGCATATGTTGCATCAGCAATGTTACCTCTGTCAACCAAACTTGTAATCTTTTTTTTTAAAAAGATATCAAGTTAATTCGACAGGATCTATTTTCCATAACCCTATGTTGATTGGCATTAATTATATTACCCTTCTTAAACTGTTATATCAGCCACTCCATTATCTTGCCAGGGATTAATGTCAGACTGACAGGCCTATAATTTCCCAGGTCATTTGATTTACCCTTTTAAATATTGGCACAACATCAGCTGTCTTCCGGTCTCCTGGAACATCCCCAGTGTTCCAAGGTTTATTGAAAATAACATTAATGGTCCAGCAAGCTCCCTGGCTAGCTCTTTTAAAACTCTTGGATGCAAGTTATCCAGACCTGTTGATTTTAAAATGCTCAACTTCAGTTTCAGCTATGTAAATATCCTCTTGAGTTACTATTGGAATAGAAAGAGTGTCATCATAATAATATATCATCTGACTTTTTCCCAAAATAGAGGTTTTTTTTATTTTTTAGAATTGTTACCAAACTGGA
The DNA here is from genome assembly GCF_965140285.1 of Lepidochelys kempii. Classification (NCBI taxonomy): domain Eukaryota; kingdom Metazoa; phylum Chordata; order Testudines; family Cheloniidae; genus Lepidochelys; species Lepidochelys kempii. The sequence continues at coordinate 94,966,119 of NC_136388.1, read as the reverse complement.
AAATCCATTATTCATAGAGCTCTACCCCTTCTTCACATGGGATAATAATACCCTATTCAACAAGTGGTCCCATGTAAATCACTTGGGGAATCATTAGTGGGACAAGCTGCTACCTCTAGTGAATAAAGGGATCAGAGCTTGGCTCTACTTAACAATTTTCAATAGTGAATATACAAGTCAAACTTAATCTGTTCTAAAACAGTTTGTGAACTGAAAAGCTCTAAATTAGCTGAATAAATTGTTCGTTGCAAATTGATACCCAACGTTACGGTGAACACTGGTTGCTTGTGGTGTTTTGAAGATGTTTCTGTTAAGTTTTTAAGCCTAATCTAACAGCTCCGTCAATAACTGTGGTGGGCTTTTTTCCCAGGCAGTCATTTTGTCCTCTACAAATTCTAAGTGACAGCCACAGAAGCCAGAGCAGTTTGCTTTCAATTTTGATGTACAGCCATATAAAGTAATAAAACTCATGCCAAACAGACGACTAAGCCTTCACAAAGTCATCAAGTGAAGAGTGGACATATAACCAGCTCTTTTGTGCTAGCTTCAGAATTATGAACCATACGATTCAAAAGTGGAATTAATTTGTGAACATGCACTGGGTGATGGGGCCAAGCTAATACTCTTGTCTTCACAACATGTGCTCAACTGTCTCCATAAATTGAAATTACAGGTACAGACCAGACAGACAGCTCTGAGAGACCTGTACCAAAGAGTCCAGATTTATGCTAGTCCACTGCTGAACCCAGGAGCAGCAAAAGATTTGCTGATGTAGTCAGAGTTGGATGGTCCTGTCAGTTTCCATCAATGCAAAATATCTTTGTGCAGCATGAGCATTGGTGGGAATATTATTAAATAACAGCACCACAGATGCTACCATATAAACAGATGTTTTTGGGGGAAAGCACATCTGTTAGGGCTCATGAGTCCAGATGGCAATTACTGCTGCGCATCCATCCAGGGGAGCAAGGTGGAGGTAGGAGCAGAACCTTGGCTGAGCAGGCATGGAGGATGCAGTGAGCTGTGCCAGGGAAAGGGCTGTTGTATGATTAAAATCTAGCCCATAACCACTTGCAGAACCACCCATGTTTCATTTACAAAGGGCTAGATTCACAAAGGACTTAAGTGCCTAACTGCAACTTTAGGTGCCTAAATCCCCGAATCGGGCCCCACTGGGATTCACAGACCCACCCCCTGCTCAGCTGCCCTGAACCCTGTAGGCACCTACAATTGCTCAGGGCCTAACTTCTGGAAGTAAACATTCCATAATGCCTATGTTTCTTCCTCTGAGCATGTGCACTGCAGCAGCTCACCAGGTGTCTGGATGCCCGAGTCCCAGGGTGCTTCATGAATCGGGCAGGATAGACGTTCCTCCACCAGGACCTAGGCTGGAGGAGAGATGCACCTCTCCCTGCTGGGGCGTGGGATAGGCGCTTCTCCCCCAGACGTGGCAGGTCTGGGCCGAGACTGGTTTGGGGCCAGGGGAGGGGCACCACTCCCCCTGGCCGCGACAGGTCCAGGGCTGAGGGAGAGGCATTTCTCCCGACGCAGCCCTGAGCACCTGCATGGCACTTAATAGGCTGCTGCATGGCCATGCAGCTTAGAGGGAACTTAGGCGGGGATAGTTGCCTATATAAGACAAAGCCCCTGATATCGGGATGTCTGGTCACCCTAGGAGAGCACCCTAGCCACCGGTCTGTGGGATGTGCCGATTTGTGACTCGACTCGGTCTCTTCCATTGAAGCTGTTCCATTGTGGATAAATATTTTTTTTAAAAAGGCATAGGAGCTGAGAGACTGGATCCTGGCTCTCCCACACCAATGCTCTTACCACCCGGCTACAGAATCATTCTCATGCTTCTACTCTCCCTCTCTGGCCCAGTGAGTCTTCCATTGTTTATATGCAGTGGAACAGCTTCCACAGGGGAGAGAGGCCCACATCAGACTATTCCTTAGTGCACAGGTTAAGGCATGCACCTGAGAGGTGGCAGATCCCTTCTACTCCTAAGGTGGAGAGAGACTTGCATCCACCCTCCAAGTAAAACACCATAGGTGCCTAACCCAAGAGGTTTAAACAGAGAATCACAAGCAAAGGAAAGCACGCCCCTCCAGCCTGAACTTAGGTACCCATCTGAGAGAGTGGCCAGGCTTATCACACATCCCTTGGCTTAACCAGTGGGAGATGCCAGCTTAGGCGAGGAGCCCCCTACTGTGCTGGCTTTTGTGAATCTCATTCTGGGGTGCCTCTCTCCCTATTGGTTATATAGGGAACCTAGGTACCTACTTTGCTTCATGAATCCCAGTGATTTTCTAGGTGCCTAAAAGTAAGGTATTGTAATACTCAGTGTCACCGTGCCGGCGATTCTTTGTGAATTTAGCCCAAACTGGTTTAGGCAAATCAATGGAGGAAATAGTCCCATGTGCCGTTCTCAGGCTATCCCACTGCTAACATGGAATCATTAAATTCAAAGGCTACCAAGCCATATTGTTCTCTTTCTTTAGATATTGGGTTAGCTACATATTTTAATAAAGCACCTTAGATTTGGATGTAATTTTTTCAGTTGCCTGCCAAGTTGAGGAGAAATGTGTTACATTTACGGATACCTATATGAACTGGCAAACAGCTCCTACACAATTTGAGCTCTCCATTTTATGAGTGTGATTGTATACAAACCATGTCTATTCCAAAAGAAGTAAAAGTACAGTTTTCATAAGTAAATTGAAGGGGTTATGATAAAAAATTAATGATCCTTTAACATGACAACAGTAAAGATCACATCTTTAAAGGTAGCTGTTTAAAATGCTAGGTGCAGGTTCTGATGGATTATGAAACATTTTGAAATACATGCAAGAAGCTACATCAGTGCAAGTCCACAACAGATGGAGGAAAGCCTGGGAAATCTGTGAGTTTCTGCTCATTGAGCTGGCAGAGTTTCAACCCCAGAACCTACTGATTCTTCAAGATCTGGTGCCATATCTCGGTTTCCCACCCTCCATAGGGTCACTGCTCCTGCAGGAGCTGCACTTCCAACTAGCAGTTGCCTAAGAAACTCTTCTAAATGGTGATGGGTTTGGGGAGGATTAATTCAGCACAGGGCAAAAGTGAGCGTGAGAGTGCTGGTGGGGTTCACCGCTGTTTTAAGTTCACACCTCGGAATCATTGTTTCTGAATCATTGTTTCTGGCTACCAGCAGATTCAGAAAGACAGAATCAGTTCTGGTTTTGGTTCACATTTGGAAGGTGTGTTGTTGTTGTTTTTTCCCCAAAACAGGAAGGACAGCAACATTATTTTTCTTTTTAATGAAGTCTTAGATTCTGCACAATCTGGATGCAAGCTGTGTACATGCATCAAGCAATCTGGGTTCAGCCCATCAAGTGTTTGAAACCCTATACAGTGATCTCCTATTTCTTTTCAAAGTGAACCCATCTAGGGCCTGTAATGCTGATGCTAGCTATATAATTAACTATATGCATTGTCTCACTTCTCTCCCCAATATCCTATATTCAGCATGCTTCAATAATCTTCTTTTCCCATTGCTCAAAGCTCTACTGAACTACCCATAGGTAATAGTAAAGGCAATGGGAATTCTTCTTGAGTAAGAACTAAAAGCTAGTGAATATAGACTTCAGGATTGGGTCCCTATGTTTTACAAACAAAGCCAGAATAAATAATGAATAAGAAGAACTGTTGAAATCTCCATGAAGTAATTATATTTATTTCTGGGGAGAAAACAAAGTTTGCGCTGAAAATAACATCCAAAATCCTTTGAAGTGAATAAGGCTGATTGACAACTGAAGAAATGTCTGACTTTTTCATATAAAATACAGTCATAATGAGTATTGGTCTTTCATGATAATTTTCAGATGTCATACATATTTTATTTTATAATGAATTTTACTTCTCGAGGAAAAAAATGCAAGGTTGAGAATCCTGGGAGCTGAATATGTGTATAATTTAAAATAAGCTTGGCACAAGTAGTAGAAGTCTCCCAATATGGCCCTGCCAATGCTAAAATATTCCCTATTCTGATCTATAGGTAAGAGACAATTATGGAGTTGGCAGAGTAGTTCAAAAAATCCCAGCTGATATTTACTCAAATAAAAACTCATTTTGCTTTGGACTCTACTCGGTCTTCTTTTTACAGTCACTTTCCAAGCCCAGGATTCTTGTCACTGAGTTTGCTGGCAGGAATGTCTGTGGAAATAGCAGATATGGCGTTGGGGCTGTGTCGGTTCCCAGACATAGCAAACATTTTGTGAATAGTCACGGGAAACAAATTAAGAATTTGTAAGTCCGTGTATTCATACACGGAGCTCCGGTGGGCGTGCATTGTACCTTTTTATGTTAGCCCTGTGTTCTTCGCCTGTGTCAATGTGTAACATTGACGGGCTAATGTAGGCAAGCATATTGCTGTATCTGGATGGAAGGATAAATGCAAATGAAATGAAAGTGATAATGCAAATGGCTGTGCAATGGGCTAGCTGCACATAGGCCGGCACTAATGTGTTTAGCCGCTATAATTGTCTAGTGTAGACAAGTCCAATGAGGCACGTCCTTACCAGTGTCACCAATCTAGTATGTCTCATTGGGGTAACTTCATTGATTTCCATGACATTTTCAACAGGGCTCAGTTTGGCTCATTGTGTCTATACCTTTCAAGGTTTGCCTTTGCCATGAATGCATTTACTTTTGAGACAGAACTGATAGCCTTTGAATGGACTGTGTTTTTAGGTTCGTGAATGATCTATTCATAAGAATGGCTATATGGGATCAGATCAAAGGCCCATCCAGCCCAGTATCCTGTCTTCTGACAATGGCCAATGCCAGGAGCTTCAGAGGGAATGAACAGAACAGGTAATTATCAAGTGATCCATTCCGTGTTGCCTATTTCCAGCTTCTGGCAAACAAAGGGTAGGGACACTTCAGAGAATGGTTTTGCATCCCTGCCCATCCTGGCTAATAGCCATTGATGGACCTATCCTCCATTAACTTATCTAGTTCTTTTTTGAACCATGTGATGATCTTCGCCTTCACAACTTCCTCTGGCAAAGAGTTCCACAGGTTGACAGTGCGTTATGTGAAGAAATACTTCCTTTTGTTTGTTTTTAAATCTGCCTATTAAATTTCATTTGGTGTCATGAGAAGGAGTAAGTAACACTTCCTTGTTTTCTTTCTCCACACAGTCATGATTTTATAGACCACATCCCCGCCCCCCTTAGTTGCCTCTTTTCCAAGATGAAAAGTCCCAGTCTTATTAATCTCTTCTCATACGGAAGCCGTTCCATACCCCTAATAATTTTTGTTGCCCTTTCCTGTACCTTTTTCAATTCCAATGTAACTTTTGTAAGATGGGGGAACCACATCTGAACACAGTATTCAAGATGTGGGTGTAACATTGATTTATATAGAGGCAATATGATCTATTTTCTGTCTTATTCATGGTGTTCCTTGTGTGGAAAGATGTGTTCCAGTCCCATGCCCTCCTTATTAAATAAATAAGTGAATGATTGGCAGGAAGTAGTCAGACTCTATGAAATGTACATAATGCTGAATTATAGATGCACACTGAATCAGATGCTCAATGTCAAGCTTTTTTGGCTGAAATGCATCCCTACTAAATACCCTATAATACCACAGACTTTGGAATTACAACAAGGATGCTTTTTTCCAATATCTAAAATCAGACCACTCATCAGACAGAGATGCTATAGCTGTCCACTTAAATAAGGAGCTGACCTCTTTTCAATAATCTCTCCTGCTTTCACTTATTCTCTGTAAGTAGAATATTTGAAAGAAAAATATCATGATGTTAACCTATCCTCTTTGGCTTGATCTCATTGTGATCTATAAGACTGAGGGTAAGGATGAAAAAAAGCATTATATCTGATAGCCACGCTGGCAGCAAAAACTACATAGACAATTAAAAGAAAATAACTTAAAAATAAATGAATGACCTATTTAGAATGCTCACCAATTCCAGCTATAAGCATGAATCATTGAACTGAATGTCATTTAGTTATCTTTTTTCTTACAAGAGAGGGGAGTTACCTAAGTCATATTTAAAAGGCTGAAATGCTTATAGTAAAGCAGAATTGATGCAGTACAATATGTCCTATATAAATTGGAAATATAGTGACACTAGGGCTGAAGTTGTGGAAAAGCAGCATCACTTGCCCCATAACCTCAGCCGTGTGGAACACAATGCCATCCACAGCCTCAGAAACAACTCTGACATCATAATCAAAAAGGCTGACAAAGGAGGTGCTGTTGTCATCATGAATAGGTTAGAATATGAACAAGAGGCTGTTCGGCAGCTCTCCAACACCACTTTCTACAAGCCATTACCCTCTGATCCCACTGAGAGTTACCAAAAGAAACTACAGCATTTGCTCAAGAAACTCCCTGAAAAAGCACAAGATCAAATCCGCACAGACACACCCCTGGAACCCTGACCTGGGATATTCTATCTACTACCCAAGATCCATAAACCTGGAAATTCTGGGCACCCCATCATCTCAGGCATGGGCACCCTGACAGCAGGATTGTCTGGCTACGTGGACTCCCTCCTCAGGCCCTACGCTATCAGCACTCCCAGCTACCTTCGAGACACCACTGACTTCCTGAGGAAACTACAATCCATCGGTGATCTTCCTGATAACACCATCCTGGCCCTATGGATGTAGATGCCCTCTACACCAACATTCCACACAAAGATGGACTACAAGCCATCAAGAACACTATCCCTGATAATGTCACGGCTAACCTGGTGGCTGAACTTTGTGACTTTGTCCTTACCCATAACTATTTTACATTTGGGGACAATGTATACTTTCAGATCAGCGGCACTGCTATGGGTACCCGCATGGCCCCACAGTATGCCAACATTTTTATGGCTGATTTTAGAACAACGCTTCCTCAGCTCTCGTCCCGTAACGCCCCTACTCTACTTGCACTATATTAATGACATCTTCATCATCTGGACCCATGGAAAAGAAGCCCTTGAGGAATTCCACCATGATTTCAACAATTTCCATCCCACCATCAACCTCAGCCTGGTCCAGTCCACACAAGAGATCCACTTCCTGGACACTACAGTGCTAATAAACGATCACATAAACACCACCCTATACCGGAAACCTACTGACCGCTATTCCTACCTACATGCCTCCAGCTTTCACCCTGACCACACCACATGATCCATCGTCTACAGCCAAGCTCTGCGATACAACCGCATTTGCTCCAACCCCTCAGACAGACAAACACCTACAAGATCTCCTATCAAGCATTCTTACAACTACAATACCCACCTGCGGAAGTGAAGAAACAGATTGATAGAGCCAGAAGAGTTCCCAGAAGTCACCTACTACAGGACAGGCCTAACAAAGAAAATAACAGAACGCCACTAGCCGTCCCCTTCAGCCCCCAACTACAACCCCTCCGACACGTTATTAAGGATCTACGACCTATCCTGAAGGATGACCCAACACTCTCACAAATCTTGGGAGACAGGCCAGTCCTTGCCTACAGACAGCCCCCCAACCTGAAGCAAATACTCACCAGCAACCACACACCACACAACAGAACCACTAACCCAGGAACCTATCCTTGCAACAAAGCCCGTTGCCAACTGTGCCCACATATCTATTCAGGGGACACCATCACAGGGCCTAATAACATCAGCCACACTATCAGAGGCTCGTTCACCTGCACATCCACCAATGTAATATATGCCATCATGTGCCAGCAATGCCCCTCTGCCGTGTACATTGGTCAAACTGGGCAGTCTCAACGTAAAAGAGTAAATGGACACAAATCAGATATCAAGAATTATAACATTCATAAACCAGTCGGAGAACACTTCAGTCTCTCTGGTCACGCGATTACAGACATGAAAGTCGCTATTTTACAACCAAAAAACTTCAAATCCAGACTCCAGCGAGAAACTGCTGAATTGGAATTCATTTGCAAATTGGATACAATTTAACTTAAGCTACCTTGCATAATGACTAAGCCACTCCCAGTCTCTATTCAAGCCTATTTCCCCTTGTTTTTTCCTACCCCCCCCCCCCAGATGTTCTTGTTAAACCCTAGATTTGTGCTGGAAATGGCCCACCTTGATTATCATACACATTGTAAGGAGAGTGGTCACTTTAGATAAGCTATTACCAGCAGGAGAGTGGGGTGGGAGGAGGTATTTTTTCATGCTTTGTGTGTATATAATAAGATCTTCTACACTTTTCACAGTATGCGTCCGATGAAGTGATTTGTAGCTCACAAAAGCTTATGCTCAAATAAATTGGTTAGTCTCTAAGGTGCCACAAGTACTCCTTTTCTTTTAGGTTTCTAGACAATCTTGAAATATCTAATCATGCAAGAGCTTAAATGTTGTTGTGTTTGTTTCTCTCTTGGTGTTCATACTCCATTCTGAAATGAATGTACTTGTGGACAGGGGGTAGATCAGACTTGCTAAGTGAGAGAGACATATCTCAAATGCAAAATTAGATGAGTAAAAAGAAGTAACTTGTTTTTCAGATGTTCTCATTTAACTGAAAGCCAAAGGAGACGGAAGAGTCTCTCATCCTGATATGTTCAGGGAGGGGGGAATCCTCTCATGTTTGTTCCATCCATCCATCCATCCATACATGTCACGTGTATCTTGAACTTTCCTGTCTTTTTTTTTTCTGTTAACATATTGTCTTATCTTGTATGAAAATATTCACTCAACCAATAGAACTGTGACATTCAGAAGTCCACCACTGAGGACACTGCATCCCTCAAGGATAATAAATACCTTCTATACTAATTTATAAACTAATAACAAATCAATAATATATGAATCAAAGTCCATGTGTTGGGATACCCAAGTAGCCAAACTTTAATGCTCTACCAGATGAGCTGAAGGAGAAACTCAACAGAGGCATTTATGTATGAATATAACATTGTCTATACTGGGTTTTAAAAAAAAAAAATTCCATTGGTATAGTTAGGAAAACTTTTCCCCCACTACCCTTCTTGATTTTTTAAACTGACTGCTTTAAAGAGCTTGGAGAAAACTTCATGAAATGTAATAGTGCAGTTGCAATGGAAGAGAAAAGAAAAATTAACCACTGTAATATGTTGCTTTATTTTGTGTTTTGTTTTTTTGATGAATGTCACTGTCAGAAAAAATTGCATTTCCCAAACATAAATACATAAATATTGGCAGCCTTCAGGCTTCTCTCTCATCCAAAGCCCAATGGACAAACAGGGGAGATTGATTGTAGCCTTTTTCAAGGTAACCTGGAGAGCTTTCTTTGTGAGAGTTCAAATCTCTGGCCAATAGCCCAGAGCATAGATCACCCATAATCCCTGGTGCTATGCCTTATTTTAGATGGCACTATACAAAAAAGTTTTAATTGAAGTGTTTAGATCTGCAACCCACTAATCTCTAAAAGCTACAATTGTTCTGTGCAGAGACTGTCTTTCTTATAATTAAAAATTGACTTTGCATAAGTGTTACCAGATTAAAAGATTTCAGAGTAGCAGCCGTGTTAGTCTGTATCCACAAAAAGAACAGGAGTACTTGCGGTACTTGCATCCGATGAAGTGGGTTTTAGCCCACGAAAGCTTATGCTTAAATAAATTTGTTAGTCTCTAATACTCCTGGATTAAAAGAGTTGGATTTAATCTGGTTTAGCAACTTTCATAGCAACGCCTCAAAACATGAGTGTGTTTATCATGCGTAACTGTTTCTCTTTTGTGAGGCTGGCCATTGACTCTGTTTGTTGTATTCTGATTCACCCAGTCATCTTCAATAAAATACTTCAGCAAGGAAAGAAAATAACAATAGGAAATAATTTGGCTAGTTCTGCAACATCTGGACCTAATTCCATATTCCTGCCAGCAAAGTCAGTGAAAGTTTGGGGTTCAGAAAGAATGCAGGATCAGGGCCTTAATGTTTTTCAGTGTGTGCAGGGCTAGAATCTGGTTGTCACTGCTTGGATGGCACAAGAGGATCAAGAGGTCCTCTCAACATCTGGTCCAAGAGTAATTCAATGGAGAGCCCCCCATTAACGTCAGCACCCCTACAGTACTTCACCTGAAGCATTCAGAATACTAGTGCTTGTACTTCCTGAGTATAACCAGGTGCTGGCTAGTGCAGAATTTCAAAGAGCACATTGGACTTCAACCCCCTGTGTACCTACTAGCATGGGTGGCCCTGCCCACGCTCTGCCCCCAGGTCCCCTTCTGCCTGCTTCCAGTTCCCACCCTTCCATGGTCCAGGCTGGGGCTGGTGCAGGCCGGCCTGCCGCAGGGATTGGGGGCAGCTAGGGCCGATGCTCACAAGGCATGGGGCTGGGAGCACTGGGGCCGGGGCCACATTTCCCGCCAGGTGCTCCGGGGCTGGGGTTGGGGACGCTGGGGCTGTGTCCCCTGCCTGGTGCTCCAGGGTTGGGGGCGCTCCAGCCAGGGGGCTGGTGGCCATGGTGGGGGTGGTCTGGGCTCCAGGAAAGAGAAGGGTTGAAGGGAAGGGGGAGGGGGAGGGCCTCAGGCAAATGGGGAGGGGCCAGGGGCTAGCCTGCCCCAAGGGCCGGTTCACCCACCACCCATGCCAACTAGCCCTGCTTGCAGTGTTTATGGGGCGGAGAGGGACACGGGTTTTAATAGTTTTTAATGCTTTAAAACACCATGTGGCACATGGTTTGATTATGTTGGCAGGAAAGTCAAAAGGACGTCAGTTTGGGTAGAGTCCGCCATCGGGACTAGACTGCCATCAAAGATCCTGTAAAAGTAAAGCTGCTCTAACCTTCCACTTCTGACAAAAGGAAGACAATACTGGGAGCATCCCAAGAGCCAGCATCATAGCTAAGAGGTCAGTGGGGAGGGGTGGGAGGTGGAGACGGTTGGTGATGGCTTCAGTTCGGACAAGACAGCTGGAAATGCTGCTGAATGTGTGCAACCAGTTTGTAGGAGGATTTTCTTCAAAGGCAATAATTCTGGGGCTTAGCTCAGTAACACATACATCAGCCTTCTGCATTATTGAAGCCCAAAGGACAATAGATTAGGAATTTAAAGATTGCTGAAGTGTGGCAGATATAAAATATATTTTTATACTGAATCCTTAATAATTAAAGTTGCAGAATAGGTACACCTAATGTGTGTAATCATAAAAATTACTAGATGCTCCCTCCAAAGGGAGATAGGAAACAACATGAGAAGGATAATTGTGTTATTCATTCCCTTCACACATTTCACTGATGCAATATTCTGGACTCTGGGGGCCTGCTCTGGTGAGATGTTCAGGGTCTCCTGCATGGGTGCTGAGTACCCTGAATTCCTGCTCAAGCCAGTTAGAGTTCAGAGTCCATGTTCATCAATCTTTGCATAGGTATATAGCGAGAGGGAGAAAAAGAGAGAGATCTCTATCTATATTGCTATATAAAACAACAAAACTAATAAAGAACCCTAAACTCCGACAAAAACAAGATAATTCACTGCATGAGCAATACATGACAGATGAGGAGTAGCATTGCTTAATGTACTGGCAGAAAGTGCTTAGATACTAAGGTGATGTGTGGTATAAGAACTTGTATAGAATAGAACTCAAAGGATGAGACACTGTCGGGAGAGGCTCATGACTGAGAGTGCCTACTTCAGGGCAGACTATCAGAAACAAGGCAGATATCTCAAACTGGTGGTATGTTCTCTAATTATATTTTACCGAGCCAGTAACAAATGTGAACTCCTAGGTCACTCTAAACAGTCTTACCATGGAGTCACAGACCATCCCTTTTGACTCTCCAGTCCATCTTACCCCTCGGGCAAACTGGACTTGGTGAGAAATGGTCACACAATGTTCAGGTTGTTTCTAGTCCCAAGAGACCAGATTAATTAGTACTCTAGATCTTACACCAAAGACAATGCCTATAGCCAATCCTGTAATAAACTCTCTAAAGGTTTATTAACTAGGGAAAAAATGAGTTATTTACAGGTTAAAGCAAGCAAACATATACACACACATGAGTCACCATCTAGATCCTAAGAGTGACAGAGTTGTAGTGATCTGTCAGTTCAAGTGTCTTTCAGGATGGGCTAAGGAGGCAGTCTGGTACCTCTAGCTCCATCAGAGTTCAAGTGGCAAAGAGATGGACAATTTCCCTGTGGCCTTGTATGGTTTCCTTCATTCAGCTTCCAAGTCTACAGGATGAGCTTCCTTGCACAAAAGATTTCCAAGATGCGATAAGGCCGTTCACCAATCCTTTCTACTGCAATGTTCCTTGATGGTCCATCTGATTTTGATAGTCCTTCTTGCTGGGGAGGGGGCGACCATTCCTGTGCCTGTGTTCACAGCAAACATTTTCAAAGTTATAAAGAAAACCTTACATCTTTTCTTATAGCATAGACTACCGACATTACAAGTGAGATCAATGCAGGCAACAATTTACAAGCATTTCATAGCATCTAAACATGAAATACATTCTTATAAGACGAATACCTATTTTGAGCAAAACTAACATATGTGTGATCTGGTCTGGTCTCCAGCTATGAGTTTGTCAGTTCTTAGCTAAGGCCTACAGCATAGGCAAGAGCTAGCATCTGGCCTACCCATGTCACACCTACTACTGTTCTTTAGAGTAGTTGATTATGTGTGATGTAGTGTGCTCTGTGTAAGAAAGAAGTAATTTATGACAGACTTTGCTAATATCAAGTGTCAGAGGGAAGTAACTTGTATGTGTGTAACATTGCATATGGAGGCATAAGACTACTGAGAGTGCTCTAGTTTATCCTGCATGGGCCCGATTTTCAGGATAGCTGAGCTCCATCACCTCCATCACCTCCAGCACTCTGGGTGCTCAGCACCTCTGAAAATCAGATCCCACATCTCCCTAGAAATCTTACCCTATGCTACAGACTGCTCAACTGACAGAATTGTATGTACATATCAGTCTTTGTTGTTGAATTGAAGCTGAAATTTAGATCTTCACTATAGAATGGATGCCTTTGTAATTCATGGCTAAATGTTCAGAAATCTCATGGTTTTATAAACGTTATTACATTAGTCCATTTTATAGTTCCAGCATGGTTTTCTTCCGGTAATGTTACTTTCTATTATAACACAAGGGTTGATATTATCTACTTGGAAATTTCATATTCTTTATTCCTGACATGACTTTCACCATTTTCCCATCCCTTTGGAAAGGTGATACAATCCTGGATCTCCCCCTTTACTCTTCCATGTGAAGTCACCTTTGTGTTAGGAATGACCTTTAAAATGTCTGATAGTGCTTTGACATTTTCCATAACATTTTCTTGACCTTCTCATCTGGCCTTCTTAATGTTAAACACCTGGGATTTTACGTACATACAGAGTTACAGTATTAATCATTATGTTTTGTAAATAATATTTAACTATTTCTCTCTATTCAGTTTAATAAGATGGAGTTCAATCATCCGACGGTAATGAATTCATTCTTCTGGTTCAAAAGATTTTTGATTCAAATTAGAAGTGCTAGTATAGTTTTCTATCACTATCGAGCAGGATTAGATTCAAACCAGTAACCCTGAGGTGAAAGGTTCCAGATCCAATTACAGCTGCCCCATAACTGTCTATTTTCCTGGGCTAACACTTTTAACGAGGTCCTTCTGCAGGTTAAGAAGAGCTATGTCGTGGCATGAATATTTAAGAATATTAATTTCACTAGAGATGACCACTAAGTGATTAAATTAAATTATATTGATAACCATTCAATTTTATAACAGTATCATGAGCCATATTTTGTGCCAGGTAGTGAAGCAGTGGGTTTCCTTTGGTATTTCAGCTCTTCATAGTTCTGAAAGTTCCCAGTTATAGATGTTCCCAGATGGACTAGATTCCTCGTGTGCTGTAACTCCATCATTTACGTTTAAAGGGCCACATGCTTCCCTTTATATTAGAAATGTGTGAGCAGGGCAGTTGATTGCAAAGGACTGAATAAGAGTGTAGCCCACATAAAAGGTTTTGCCTCAGGACAGCCTATGCAAGAACTTGTAGGAGAGGCTTCTGAGGTAGGAAATATCCCTGAGGATTTCCTCATGGAATTCTTCCCTGATTCCATCATGTCAAATAGGAAATGGGACTTTCCACAAATTTGGCAGCTCTCCAGGGATCCTCTTGGATCCCCAGTGATCTGCAGGAGCCACATGATGCCCACCATGAGAGAGTTCTATTCCTTACTCCTTTAATGCCATCCATGCTACATAACCCAGGAAAGGGTATAAGCCAGGGTGGAGACTGAAGATTTTGCAGTAAACTGAGAGATTCCTCAGCATGCAACAGAGGAAGTATGGCCCCAAATGCATTATACCTTAATTCAGTGCTCTACAAAGGAGAGATGAATATATACATTTACTATAAAACTTACATGATAAATGTGTGTAACTCACAAAATCGTATATGAATGAGTTTAGTCCCCACTACAATAATAATAAGACGTAATACTTTATATTGGATCATCTGACATATTCAATTTCAATATTTGTAGCATGAGTGGTACCAACAAGCGAGGACATTTTAGACATCCTGATCCATTCTAGTCCATAAAACAGACATAGATTGCACCCTATAATTGTGCTTAGCACAACAGGGCTGTGTCAGAATTATTGAATGGTCGCATTATGTTAGAATAAAATGACTTGTAAAAGATTTTTAAATGTACATTAATATTAGATATTATGTGATTTGTTTTTGTTTATATTCCCCACTGTTTTACTAATTTTGCTAAAATGAGAAATCTCCTAAAATTACTGTCACAATGAAGAATTCCATGCACAATTCATTTTATGACTACACCAACATTTGACTGATCTCAGAAGTCTATTCCACTGCCTATGAAGGAAATCATGTTTTGTCTAGCGTATCCCATGTGTGATTTATTGAAAGGCTTAAATAAATAGCACTGTTTATAATTATATATATAATTGCATCCTTTATGGCTGAAATTAACATTATCATAATTTAGATGCAATAGATCTGACAGTTTATTCAAGTTAGTAGGATAGTTTATCCAGAATAAATAGAAGAAAAATATTTATATAAGTAAATCTGGTATAGTGGAAAGAAAAGAATACAGTAAAATATTTACAAGAAAACAGAGATGTTCATTTAAAAAGCACAGGATGACGGACATGTCTATTTAATGGCAACTCACAAAACAAACTGATTAACTGAATTTCAGTAGTAAACGCTGACAGACAAATTAAGTAATAAGTGGGTTGAAAGGATTCATGTTACTTAGCTTGATCTTGGGAAATGAGTACATAATTTTAATTGACCACAGTTTAACCCATTTGCAGTTCAGTGTTGAGTGAACATTTTTAAGATGCGTAATTTCAGTTATAAAAGTAAAATGAGATAAATGTGACTCAGTGATATCTGAAGCATAAGATGCCTGCCTTCAACCTATAACCTTCTGAAAATAGAGTTAATGTAAATGAACAAGGTGCCATTCATTAGCGTGTCAGTGGTGAGTCTCTAATATGGTGCCATTAAATTATTGTGGTGATAATTGAGACATTAAAAAGAGACAGATGCTAGGCCTATATCTAAGCTCTTATAACCCTTTAGCAATTAAATTTCAATGAGCTAATATAACTTCACTATAGCGAACATTAACAATTGGGAATAATTTTTCGTTAAGGTTGCTGTTCTCTAACTGAATTAATAGATTGTTGGGGCCAGATTCTCAGCCCTGACTCTGCACAGCACAGCAAAGCAGGCAGCTGACCTTAAAGGGGAAACTGAGGATTTCTAGAACAGAGGAGCATCCTTGGATGGCATAGAGCCATCCCAGCCCCCACACGAGGGGCAGGGAGCAGGCGAGGTTGTCAGAGCAGGGAGAAGCCAAGTAAAATCTTTACACGGACATGGGCGTGTTCAGTTGGAAGCAAATGATGACAAACATATAGTTGCGGTGGGGTGAAGTGGAGGGAAGCATTTCAGCTGCAGAGCCAGCACCAAACCAGGAGAGTGGAAAGACTGCTTAGAACTACCTTTCTCCCCGGCTCTCTGCAGTTGTGTCAAGCATCTGGCCCGAAGGATGCTAGCTTAGGAATAATAGTACAGCATTGTTGAAAGGAGGCAGTCTGCCCACACAGACTCTTGATTGGGTATCAAGAACTCTAACATGGGAAGCCCTGACAGCTGGAAGGAAATGATTGGTTTGACCCCACTGTCTACTCCCCATTTCCTACAGGGATACCTCTGTTGGTATGCTCTTCCCAGCCATCCTGCAGTTCAAGGGCTGTAGACACATTAGTGCCTAAATCCAAGGTTCCAGTTCTGACTCTGCTGCCAAGGGCAGTGACATCATCTTATCTAACTCCAAATCCTAGGCAATGTCTGAGTTAATGCCTTTTTTTTGTAGGAAGGAGAATATCTTCCAGCTTCCAAACTCTGGGGGTCAAGCATGCCCTCACCCCACAAAGCATACGCCAAAAACCTGGTACAGATAGCCGCAGTGGCTGCTAGGTAGCACCACTCACCACTAACTCTAGGTACAACTGGTGTCCTCTAATCTTACCTTCCAACCACTCTTCCAGCCAGTACCAGAAATCCAATCAATAATGCCAGACTTGGTGTGCTGGGAACAACAACTCATGCTATGCTATGCATCATGAAATATAGCTCAAAAGTTCCTGTCACAACTTCCAACACAAAACCAATAAAACTTATGGTAAGATGTTGCGCTTTAGAATGGAAGAAAGCTAAACTTTCTTAAATTGCAACAGAGGGGTAGTGGTTGTCTGTTCTTTGGTAAATCATATTTGCGTTATAGAGAACTAAATCCACTTGCTAGTAACTAGAACTGTAGGGGCTAACTCTTGATACTGAACTTTGATTCCATACAAAGCTGGTTTGAGTTTGGGATTTGACATGTTTTGAGAATTTTGGGATTCGAGGAAGTGATCAAAATGTGTACAATAGTGAAATCCATTAAATTTCTACTAGCCAGCCCAACACCACCGTGCCAAGACAATTCTCAGAATTCAGTAGAATCTTTCAGGCCAAACAGGCAGTAAAAGGGGTTGAGGAGAGTGAAGCAACCTGCATGGAACTGAGGAGGAGGAGTACAGGTTGCAGGAGGGCAGAGGTTGGAGGAAACATCAGAAAGTCAGTCTGTGTGCACATGACTAGAATGCTAGCTGCAGTTGTAGCACCACTGTAAACCATTCTTAATACAGAGCCAGTTTAGCTTTATAAACATGGAGTTCTCTTATATTGTTATACAGCACATGGAATGTGCAACAGGAAGGATCCTTATACCTTCTCCCACCCACCTTGTCCATCCCCTACCCTCCTGCGATCACCTGCAAAGGCCAATCACTATCAGGCAATTTTGGAAACTCTTAAACTCATACACTTCTATGGGATTGTGTATGATATAATTATGAAGGCTGGGAGTTCATGGTTCACTCAGAAAGGGAAGAGGCTTACTAGTCGTATGCATATAATGCAGCAAAGTTACTTCTGAGAGGTGCTTCCATGGTGCATCAATTGCTAGCCTCTGAATTGAACATAATGTATTTGTAAGGCTTTGACCAGGGTACCCATAGCCTAGGACAAGCTCTCTTTATGTAAATCAAACAAATCTCAGTCAATAAATAACATATGGCATGTCTTGTGGAAGAGCCACTTGTAAATAGTTCTTTAATTTTCATTAATATGTTATAGAATATCCAAGAGCTGTCGATTACTAGCCATGGGCCAGCTCCTGAGCTCGTAAGTCGGCATAGTCCCATTGACTTAACTGGAGCTATGCACATTTACACCAATCAAGGATCTGGCATAATATATATTTAGCAGTGACAACATATGGGATTTCAAAGGTCCATGTTGTCATACGTTAAAGATAGAGGGCTCATTAGCATGGATTGAATCATATATAATATCCTCAATATGGCAACACCCAGATCAACAGGTGCTTGAAGGCTCAACAGACCATATGAGAAGGAAGCAGTTGGACATTTTCCAAATGTTTGTGGCAAACAATAAAGGATATTGAGGGGAGGAGGGAGAACAGCAACCTGTGTTCAAATAGTAAGATGGGAAGGTGGGGGAAAACATACACATTTTTAGGCTTTCTATCTGCTTTACTCACTGTGGTGGGGTTACTGTAGAATCTTAAATAAGAGTGAGGTATAAACATGGATACAATGGACAGCAATTCACTTCTGTTCAGAGGCCGGGGGAGGAGCAAAGGCACCCAAGGACTAGCAAAGAATTCAAGCAGCATGGAATAGCATCTGCATGGCATGAGTGTGTCAGTCCCTTTATTAACTCTTTGCGAGAAATTCACCCTGTGGTGCAGAGGCTCTGTGCCCCATAGTAAAGACTTCCCTGGCATATAAGACCTTAGGCAAGCCTGCGCTGGGCTGAAAGCTATTCCACGCACAGGTGACTAGATGTGTAATTGTGCTGTACGTGTACTGGAGGGGTGCACTGAGAGGAAAGGTGCCATACATATTGAAGCTTTGCTTGTAGCATGAAGTCCTAACTCCATGGCTTCTGCCTCCTTCATGTGAGATGCATGCAGAACTGTGGCTATGTGACAACATGACCACTAAACTAGCTGCACTGCTTGAGGAGGGGATAGACCGTACATGGAGAGCCAAGAACTCCATGAAATTGTCCCAAAGTCTTAAGGATATTTTCCATAATTTGTTAGTACCTACATAGTCTCCAATCTCCCTCCTCTTTCCATGGTGCTGCATCACTTTCCCCTGGGTAGAACATGATTTAGTTTCCATATGTTGGCCCGTCCTGTGTAATTTTATGACTAGTGTTCCCCTTCTGGGGAACGTTACACGGACTATTTAGCCCTGTGTCTTCTACAGTATCTATGTAGGGTGCATTAGAAATCAGATGGCCACATTTGTCTCATTGCCTGTCTGAAGGCTGGAGTCTATCATGACTTAATGTCCATTCACTAAAAAAGCATTGCACTGAATTCCCTTTGGTTTCAGTTATGTAAGTGCTGGGATTGTGGTGTGCTAGCTAGTAATGGGTTTGCTATTTATTTTTGGGTTGAGTAGTGGTTTAACTGAATCATTCACAGTCAGTGCGTCCAAAGAATCTCTTGCTGTGTCTGTCATGTAATGCCATAGGGAGTGGACATTACTAATTTAGACAATACCGCTTCATATTCCTTATCCCAAGTGCCCTCAATAGTGCAGATGGTAGAAACAAACATCCAATATTAAGCACATTCATTTAATGTTTAAGTTCTATTAAGGGCACCCTAACAAGGTTATTTTTACTTAGTGTCATGCATTCTTCAAGTCCAAAGTGCCAGAAACTTTTCTTGCCATTAATACACTGTGAAATATATTTCAAATAAAGTTAGGTTTCAGAGGAGCAGCCGTGTTAGTCTGTATCCGCAAAAAGAAAAGGAGGACTTGTGGCACCTTAGAGATTAACAGATTTATCTGAGCATAAGCTTTCGTGAGCTACAGCTCACTTCATCGGATGCATGCAGTGGAAAATTAAATTAGGCTTGAATAGAGAATGGGAATGGATGTGTCATTACACAAAGTGAAACTATTTCCCCTTGTTTATTTTCCCCCCTCCCCCACACCGTTCCTTACACGTTTTGTCAACTGCTGGAAATGGCCCACCTTGTTTATCACTACAAAAGGTTTTTTTTCTCTCCTGTTAATAATAGCTCACTTTACCTGATCACTCTCGCTACAGTGTGTATGGTAACACCCATTGTTTCATGTTCTCTGTGTATATAAAATCTCCCCACTGTATTTTCCACTGCATGCATCCGATGAAGTGAGCTGTAGCTCATGAAAGCTTATGCTCAAATAAATTTGTTAGTCTCTAAGGTGCCACAAGTACTCCTTTTCTTTTTTCAAATAAACTGTTTGCGTGGAAGTCACTGCCTGTAAATGGTTACAACCTGAAGTCCCATTTTTGGAAATACACACACTTGCTTAATCCATGGAGCTGCTCATGGCAGTGAAGTTAAGCAAGTGCATAAGTGTTTTGCAGGATCAGAGCCCTAATGAGTAGCTCCCACTTACATCAGTCGTGGTTTGGCTGAAAATCTAGTCCTCTGTTTCACTGTGTACTCCTGGTGCGATGCACTCTGTTGTATATATCAGGGTGACCAACGTTGTCTAATTGTTTCCTTATACTCCCACTTGTGTCCATCTGTTGAGTTGTGTCTTCTACTTAGATTGTAAACTCTTTAAGGCAGGGTCTGTCTTTTGCTTCTGTGTTTGTACAGTGCCTAACACAGTGGGGTCCTGATCCATGGACTCCTAAGCACTGCAGTAAAACAAATAATACATAATAATGTAAGAACTTTTACAGTGTCAGATTGAGGAGCACTTGTCCTCACCACTAATACACTGAACTGCATGTGCTAATAAAGCTTCCAAGCCATATTCACGGCTTGTATAAGTGGGTAGAACTTTGGACTTGTGCCTTCTCATCCCAGCAAGCCTTTTAAATACAGTTAGAACTTTTCAGATTCCTTCTCTTTTGATGATAGCCATCTGGCTGGAAAATGACCATCAGTTGTGACATTAATAATGTAGAAGGCCGATGCTGGACACATTAATGTCTGACCTGCTTTACTACCAGGTAAATAATCAGATGGAAAGAAGACTTATCCTTCTGTGATGCTTTCCATCAGAGGATCACCAGAATTATTGTGATGGATATTTCCTTTGCTGCGGGAGACTTGGTAATGACTCCTTTACCATTTAAACACAGGCTTCTGAGTTAGCACAGTAAAAAGATGTCAAACTAACTCCCACTGTCAGTGCTAAAATTGCCTTGGAATGTGATCTTGTTATGATCCATCTGGAAGAGAAGACTTCCCCGCTGGCAGCATAACAAGGACCAAATGGCAACTGTCTCTGCAGACAGACAGTGGTCTTAGAAATTTAAAGGTGCCATACGTAGAAAACAGAGGCACAAAAACTTGGCAGCACAACACTATCTAATATCCTTGCCCAAGGGATGTGTTTGTGGGCAGAGAAATGTGTCATTTATTTCAGTATTTTCCAGTCTCTGCTGGAGATTCATAGATATTTTAAAGTTCACACATCTTTACTAAAGGTATAAAAATAAACTCCATCTTGCCATCATTCTGTGAACAGAAAGTTCAGTGGAAGGGAATGAGAATTGCATATGGATTGATGGAAGGACTAGCTGGCATTTACCAAATTTCAGTTTTGATCAGCTTTTCATTTTGGTGCTGTTCCTTCAGATGCTTCGGATATCTCAGAACTCTAGAAAATTATACACCCTGACAACAGCCTATCGGGACAGATTCTGAACTGGGTTTAAAAGCCATATGCCTCTTATGTTTAATGAATGAGAGAAATGTTCAGGTGCAAAAAGTTTTTTAGCCCATAAGTACTTCATAGTTAGACCTGTCGTCAGTGGCTTATGAAGTTCCAGGTCTGAGATTCATTTGTGGGGTTCTGTAGCCAGTTCCTCTGAGAATCCAGACTGTCCAAGTCTACTCAACTACATAAAGTATCAGACTACCAGCTGACATGCAAACCTGGTTTCTTGTTAGGCAGTGAAAGAAAATGAAACATTCGGCTACGGAGATGTTAAAGTCAAGTGAAATCCAAATTTAATTGTGCAAAACCTGTCACACTAGAACTGGCACAATGCTTCCAATTTCTGTTCAAAGCAAGGTTGCATAATTTTGTCGGCAGCAGCAATTCAGTCAGGTGATCACAATGGTCGCTTCTGGCCTTGGTATCGCTGAAGAATCTGTGATGATGTCGGACATTTGGGAACCCTTTAAAATAACAAAGGCATAACAAAATCCAGTGGTTGAAAGTTGAGGTTAGAACATGTCAAATTGGAAACGAGACACATTGTGAGGGTAATTAGCCATTGGATCATCTTACCAAAGGATGTGATAGATTTATCATAAATTTTAAGATTAGATTGTGACTGGTTGGATCACAGAAACTCCTTTGGGACTGCCACTTGATGTTCTGGGACTATCTCTAAGCCCGTTTTCCCTGCCAGCTTGGGACTTCAGTACCTTGCCTTGTTTGAGCCAGACACGCTTGCCTGCTGCAAACACAGATCCAAGTCTGAACCATGTCCCCCACAAGCTGCAGGCTTAACTGAAAACAACTTAAGAAGTGCTCCTGTCTCCAGCACTCAGATACCTGGCTCCCAATGGGGTCCAAACCCCAAATAAATCCATTTTACACTGTAAAAGCATATACAGGGTAAATTCCTAAATTGTTTGCCATCCATAACACTGATAGAGAGAGATGCACAGCAGTTCCCCTCCTCCTCCCCCCCCCCCCCCGCTATTAATACTTAGACTGGGGTAATTAATAAGTAAAAAGTGATTTTATTAAATATAAAAAGTAGGATTTAAGTGGTTCCAAGTACTAACAGGCAGAACAAAGTAAATTACCAAGCAAAATAATATAAAACATGCAAGTCTAAGCCTAATACAGTAAAAAACTAAATGCAGGTAAATCTCACCCTCAGATGTTCCAATAAGCCTCTTTTACCGACTAGACTTCCTCCTAGTCTGAGTCGGGCAATCACTCACAACCCTACTGTTACTGTCCTTTTGTTCCAGTTTCTTGCAGGCATCTCCTTGGGGTGGAGAGGCTATCTTTTGTGCCAGCTGAAGACAAAATGGAGGGGTTTCCCCAGGGGCTTATATAGTCTCTCTCTTCTGGATGTAAACCCCTTCTCCTCTCCTATGCAGAATCTAGCTAACAGATGGAGTTTTGGAGTCACATGGGCAAGTCACATGTCCATGAAGGATTCAGTTCTTTACAGGCCAATGTCACATTCCTAGGAAAGCTCAGATATGGATTGGCATCTCTCAAAGTTCATTATCAGCTTAAGTGTTTCTTGACTGGGCACTTACTGAGAATAGTCTTTTCTCAAGAAGCTGACCAACTGCTTCACTGAGGCTACTTAAAATCAAAAAAGTACACAGCCAATGTTTGTAACTTTGCATACAAAAATGATACATGCATACAAATAGGATGAATATATCCAATAGATCATAACCTTTTCTGAGATATATTACTTGGCATATCTAGCGTAAAACATATTCCAGTTATGTCATATTTACACTCATAAGCATATTTCTATAAAACATTATGGGGTGCAGTGTCACACAGATGCCTTTCTAAAAGGTATGTTCTAGTTCCATCATAAGTTATTGGGCCTGATTGTGTTCTCTTACAGTCAGGAAGAGTAATTCCCTCCACTGCATGAATTATTGAGTAAAATCCTATCACTTATTACACAGGAGGTTGGATTTGCTACTCATAATGGTTCTTTCTGGGTTTAAAAATTATGAACCTACATATTATGTGCTCTTTCCTAGTAGACGTAATCTGGGCTCAAAATGCACCAGTGGATCTATAAAATGTTTGCGGATCTCTGCTAATAGCTAAAAAATTCATATCTGGCTTTGACTGAAAGTTCACATGAGAACAAAATTTATGAAGAGCACTGTGACTGCAAGCTGAACTCCAACCAAGGCTGATTTTGAGTGTATTTGAGGCTTGAGTTGAATATTTTGTGGGCTTCAAAGTAACACTTGTCTCTTAGTGTATGTCTACGCCGCAGCTGGGTATGTTAGTCTGCCTGGAGTATGTTAGTCTACCTGCACTGGGAAGCACACTCCAAACTGCAATGTAGACAAAATATCTGTCTACCTATGTGATCCTCATTACCATAAACTCTAAGTTCCTATAGTCGATTTCCTCAAAGTAGTTACCTTGTAATGAAAAAAACCAAACTATTCCATAAGTTTAGAGGAAAAATTAACAAGCACAATGCAGCATCTCCAGTCTGGTGTAAGCTTAAAGGAAGTTGATGGTTCATTAGGTGAGGCATTTCCTAGGATAAGCTCTACCAGATGTTACTGTACTGCCATGTCTTTACTTCAGTGTTTATTTTTATGACATTACTCTGGAAAGCTTTCATGGCGCCATGATGACCAAGTCAATTTTTGTCAAAACATTGATATTTCTGTTGCTGCTCTTCTGTAACACATTAACACATCCTTGACAAATATGACCAACATTGGTAAAATGTCAAGCGTGTGTACAATCATTCTGTCAGCTGTTGGGTATGAAAACCTAAAGGAAGCCAAACAGTCATTGATGTGGAGTTTTTTTAAGTACATTCAGCCTCCATCTGGGTGTTATGAAAACCGCATTTAAGTGTATAGTGTATTTTTTAAAGTGGACATTAATCCTGTTTTTTATTAAAATAAAAACACATTCATCTACTTGATCATTTCCCCTCCTGTTATGCCACATTGTCATGGCATCATTTATCCCCTTCCATCCATAGTGACAGCATGAGGTGCAAGGTAGCAGACAATCGGTCCCAACAAAACACAAATACATGCTCAAGTGGCAGCCTTTATCTGGTAATGCTGAAGGGAAGTTTCTATTAGTGTCACTTCAAGCTACTTAGCTAATGATGTTTTCTTTAAAGCCCTTCTGGTGCCATAAAAAGGTCCAGAGCATCCCAAACTATAAAGTTGGGTGAATCTACACTCCTCCATGCAGAGTGAGTGTGAGTGTTACCAAACCTCCACTATCCACTTCAGTGATAACCCTCCACTGATTGTGTTGACAGCATCTCCTTCCCCATCAGGTCTGAAGTAGAACTGTTTGAAATGTTTTTGTCAAATAGAAAATTCACACAAAACATACTTTTTTTTTTTTAGGGCACTGAAACTATTTGTGAATTTGGGTCAAAGTCCATGACTATTTCCACCCCTCCCCCCCGGCTCCGTATTGATTTAATTGAGTTATCTGAGAAGGAGTTTTCTTCCCAACTAAAAAAAGCGATGGGTCTAAACCAAACCACAAGCTCTAAATTCACGGTACGTCATATCCTGGTGTGAATGTCCTGAGTAGTTCCTACCCTTAACATGGTGGAATTTTAACCATTGGATTAAATGCCTTAAAACTTTGACATTTGGAGCTGGATCTAAATTTTTCAACTTGGCTTTAACTCAGAAACAAATATATGAAAGTAATTCTGGATGAACATTTTCAAATGAAATTTTTTGTCAGTGAAAATGCAGATTCAGGTTACCTGAAACATTTCACAAATTCTTGTCAAATTCACTGACTTTTAATCAAAATTTCAGATGAAATTTAAACGTTCAGGTTTGACATTTTCGAAACAAAATGTTTTTATTTTTCAATTCAAAATGACATTATATATAAACTACCACCAAAAAAATCCGTTATTCCCCCAGTTGGAACATAAATATAGAAGCCTTGTAACATACATTGGTTTTATTAGTGAACAGTTTTGATAAGTGTGCTGACTCTTTGCTGGCTGACGAAGGTGACTCAGAGACCCCATCACAAACTACAAGGATAGACACATCCACATTTTCCTTTTGTGTGTGTGTGTGTGTGTGTGTGACTTTACAGTCTGGATATGAGGACAGAGAATGATAAATAAATTGCATTCTCACTCAGCCTTTCTTTCCCATTGGACTATTAACAACTGTTGTGTTCTGTGTAAAGGAAAATGCACTGAATTGTATTCAGACTGAGAACTACACTGAATAAGTGTGTGCTGTAATTTATAGTTATTTACCCAGTACCCACTGGACACAGCTGATAGTGAAGTCTCAGGTGTGCCAGTTGTGACTGTCTGATTCTGTGTAACACCAGTTTTGGAACATATCGGAGCATAGGTGCTGGAACAAGCAGTGTAGGGGGTGTTGCAGCACCCCCTGGTTTGAAGTGGTTTCCATTATATCCAGGGTTTACTGTTTGGTTCAGTGGCTCTCAGCAGCCCCACTATGCAAATCGTTCCAGCACCCCTGTGCTGCTCTAATCCATGCCAACCCCTCATCCTCCCACAGCTCCCCAGGGAGCTGTCTGCCAGCTGGGGATTGGTGAAATGCTATACTGGCTCTATACTAGCTAAGGAGTCCCTCACACTAAGGAATCCCCTGCAGGGGAGATCCAGCGACTTTCTGTTCCTTTCCACCATCATAGAAACCAGAACTCACTGGAGCATCTAACCCACTTAGATGAAAATTATGCATATGTGCTTCTGTATGTGTTTCTGTGTTTGCATTCTGTAGACATCCAATAAAGTTTTCTCAAAGCCATAAACAAGGGGTTTTGTGTAAACTGCACCACCTCAGGAATAGCCCCGCAAGGCTAGTGCATTTCTGAGTCACAATTCCTCCTTGATCCCAATGGGTAGTTGTGACCATTGGGAAATTTGTCTGGGTACAGCTATGAGTTCTGTGTTACATCATGAACTTTCTGTATGCATAATTATCAAGCTGCAAACTCCATTTGGAATGCACAACTTGTTTGCCTAGTTGTCCTTTTACCGCTGTGTAGGACTGGAATTTCAAGGGCTAATAGAAGAGGGCTACCAATAGAGGGTTGCTAGACCTCGTTGGTTCTCTATTCAGATAGAAGCACCTTAGACAATAGCTGGTTCCTATGCAGCAGAACTGTTTTACCAGGGCAGAGGTCATCTGGCAACTAAGGCACCTAGTACAGGTCAGTAATCATTCGTTGAGGCTGATCAGGCAGTCACCTGACAGGGGTGGGGAGGGCTGGAGATTATAAAAGAGTGTCTCAGCAGCCAGTTTAGTGAAAAGGAGAAAAGGCCAGTGATTTCTTTTTCTGGATGAGAAGCCATGAGCAGGAGGCCCACAGTTGGGGAGGATCCTGGGCTTCTTAGAGGACTGATCTATGCCCAAAAAACTCTACAGAGATATAAGGAAACTGCCTATATGTATGTTTATTATCTTACCTAGAACTGTGTATCTCTTCTGCTGAGTAAAAGGAAGTTTCTTTAGAATCCTGGGCAAAGTCTCTCTGAGTCTGTTGACATTCACAGTTGCATACCCCTGAAGAGGGAAACGGTTAAACCAGAGCACTCACATGGCTGAAATTCTGATAGAGGGTATGTTTATGACAGGGAAGTCTGAGGGGTCAGCATTGCTTCCAGCGGATAGGCAGTTAGACTGTGGGGGATCTCAGCTTTCAAAGGGTTCCAGACAGATGATCCACAACCCAAGACTGTGCCTAGAGAACCCACGTGCTGGGGTAGCACTTGGACTCCGTTCAAACTCTGGAGGCTTAAAGCACGCGGGGAATGTCCAGCCAAGACGAGGAGTTCTACCAGTGCTGTCTATATATGACAGTATTTACAGATGGCCTATACTTACTACCTATGCCCCTAACTGCTCTGTTACTCCAGCATGCAGGGGTAGAGTCAAGTCTCCACTCATTTCCTGTCCTGCCTCCGGTGGCGCCCCACCCACCTTCTCTACAGAGAGAGTAAACCGGAAATAACCGGAAACACTTATTCCTATGTAGAGCTGGGCAAAATGTTTGGGCTGAAATATTTTTTCTGCTGAAAAATGCAGATATGGTGACGCTGAAACATTCGTGTGTTGGTTTCACTAAACTGAGGGGGATTGAGGAAGGGGAAACCAAAATTACGAAAGTCAAAACAGGCATTTTTGAAACAAAAATATTTAAACCTTTCAGTTCAAAATGACTGTTTCAAGACTTCCTTCCATTCTATTCTTGAAAACATTTCAAAAGCACTAAATACTAGAAATAGAAATGAAACATTTTAATTTGGGTTGAATGAAATGTTTCATTTCCCTGAAATTAAATTCTCAGATTTTTTGATTTGCTAAAAAGTTGACAAAATTCAGCACAAAACAATGTTTTCCCATTCTTTCAGAATTGCCATTAAACTAAAAAATTATTTGCTCAGCTTTATTCCCATGATTTTGGGTCATGTAGCATGTGAAAGGGAGAAGGGTTTTAGTCCCTTGGACAGCAGGTGTAGTCCAAATGCAATCTAGCCCATAGATGGTAGGGTTTTTATGACAAGGGTGTATGTCATTGAATGTAAAGAATTAGTATTAAATCACTTTGAAATTCCATCTCAGTCTCTAATATATTCAGATGTGTACTAAAGGGACAGAACAAAGAATGTATGCCCAGGAGTGAGAGAAATTCAATGGGCTTCTGTACAATGGCCTGTCCCAAAATGGAGGCCAACTCTGAACTGATCTGTTGCAATAAAGCTAAGTGAAATAACAAGGACAATATTAGCCTGCTGGCGATGCTGGTGGTAATAGAAGAATAATTATTATTAATTTCAACAGATCTTGAACAAGGATGTATGTATTCTTCATGCTTTTGAAGTAAAGTAGATATTTTATAAATATTTTAAAGAGAAGTCTGTATGTTTTAAATGCAACCACAGTTTTGCAATATATTCTCTAAGCTTCTATAATACAATACTATTGCACTACTGTATATCTCACTTGAAAAGCCAGTTTATGGATACTTTGTGCTAACTGTGGGTGTATATTTCTTAAGCAACTAAAAGAACTTCAAGACCTTTCAGATGCAACCCAAATGCAACGTGCTAAAGATATTTCTCCAATATCTTCAGTGGCAACATGCAATTTAATGCTGGCAAGCAGCCACAATTTTCCTTTCCCCCTCAATTAAAAACCTCAGATGATGCTATCTTTTTCTAAACAAATACTGCAGCTTCATGTTACAATACATTTTAAATCTGTTTACAATACAATTTTCCAGAATCTCTTGCATCTTATAATTACAGATTCTGTTAAACACAGATTGTATTGACCTTGATGGTGAAAAGAGACCTTTAAATTCCTACAGGGATAATATTCCCAAATCACAAGGGTTGACAGCAATGCTGTCTGTAATACATATGTTTCCATGCCTTTTCTTATGCTCACAACATGAGTACTTCAAACCAGATGAAATCTCTAGGAGTCCTGTACCAATGGCTAATTCTACACTCCACACTCAGCAGAAAACCATGCTATAGGCAATGTTATCCCCTCACCAGAGGGCAATGTTATCCCCTCACCAATCCATAGCCTGTTGAGGTTGGTAGTAATCATTCCATTGAACTCAATGGATTTTGTTTTAGGCTACAGCAGTCTTTCAAACCAAAGACATGGGTATGTTTTCTGGCAAATCGAACCAATGGGAAAATAATCCTTTATTCAGATATATACTAAAGTTCTAATCTTGCAACATACTTTATACTGTATGGTTGGTCCTCCAATCCTAATAACTACTTACATGATTAAACTACCCCGATGGGTTGGGATTGCAGAATTGATTCAATGCAATTCCCAGAAATTTCCTTAAATAAAAAACTGTTCTCATGCAAAAAAACACTTTACTTCAGGCCCTTGAAAGCTCATAAACTCACAGGATTATGCCTAGTTAGCCTCTCTATTCTCTAATTAACTCTGACTCTCAGTATAGGACATGTGAAGGATAATTTTTTTATGTGGCAAAGCACTCCCTTAGGGTCTGATATGTATTTGTTACTAGCCTGGGTAAAGTCCAGGCCCTATTGAAGTCAATGGCAAAACTCCCCTTGATGTCAACAGGGCCAGGATTTCACTGTCTCTGTTTAAATAAAAGGAGTCCTTGTGGCACCTTAGAGACTAACAAATTTATTTGAGCATAAGCTTTCGTGAGCTATGCATCTTATGCATCCGATGAAGTGAGCTGTAGCTCACAAAAGAATCATAGAATATCAGGGTTGGAAGGGACCTCAGGAGGTCATCTAGTCCAACCCCCTGCTCAAAGCAGGACCAATCCCCAATTAAATCAGCCCAGCCAGGGCTTTGTCAAGCCTGACCTTAAAAACTTCTAAGGAAGGAGATTCCACCACCTCCCTAGGCAACGCATTCCAGTGTTTCACCACCCTCCTAGTGAAAAAGTTTTTCCTAATATCCAACCTAAACCTCCCCCACTGCAACTTGAGAGCATTACTCCTTGTCCTGTCATCTTCTACCACTGAGAATAGTCTAGAACCATCCTCTTTGGAACCACCTCTCAGGTAGTTGAAAGCAGCTATCAAATCCCCCCTCATTCTTCTCTTCTGCAGACTAAACAATCACAGTTCCCTCAGCCTCTCCTCATAACTCATGTGTTCCAGACCCCTAATCATTTTTTTGCCCTTCGCTGGACTCTCTTCAATTTATCCACATCCTTCTTGTAGTGTGGGGCCCAAAACTGGACACAGTACTCCAGATGAGGCCTCACCAATGTCGAATAGAGGGGAACGATCACTTCCCTCGATCTGCTGGCTATGCCCCTATTATACATCCCAAAATGCCATTGGCCTTCTTGGCAACAAGGGCACACTGTTGACTCATATCCAGCTTCTCTTCCACTGTCACCCCTAGGTCCTTTTCCGCAGAACTGCTGCCATTCGGTCCCCAGTCTGTAGCGGTGCATTGGATTCTTCCGTCCTAAGTGCAGGACCCTGCACTTATCCTTGTTGAACCTCATCAGATTTCTCTTGGCCCAATCCTCCAATTTGCCTAGGTCCCTCTGTATCC
Source organism: Lepidochelys kempii (assembly GCF_965140285.1). Lineage (NCBI taxonomy): Eukaryota > Metazoa > Chordata > Testudines > Cheloniidae > Lepidochelys > Lepidochelys kempii. The sequence goes on along the minus strand of NC_136388.1, from coordinate 94,935,712 downwards.
TATCCCTACCTGCCACAATATCTACCACTCCTCCTAGTTTAGTATCATCCGCAAATTTGCTGAGAGTGCAATCCACACCATCCTCCAGATCATATATGAAGATATTGAACAAAACCGGCCCCAAGACCGACCCTTGGGGCACTCCACTTGATACCGGCTGCCATCTAGACATGGAGCCATTGATCACTACCCGTTGAGCCCGACAATCTAGCCAACTTTCTACCCACCTTATAGTGCATTCATCCAGCCCATACTTCTTTAACTTGCTGACAAGAATACTGTGAGAGACCGTGTCAAAAGCTTTGCTAAAGTCAAGAAACAATACATCCTCTGCTTTCCCTTCATCCACAGAACCAGTAATCTAATCATAGAAGGCGATTAGATTAGTCAGGCATGACTTTCCCTTGGTGAAACCATGCTGACAGTTCCTGATCACTTTCCTCTCGTGTAAGTGCTTCAGGATTGAATCCTTGAGGACCTGCTCCATGATTTTTCCAGGGACTGAGGTGAGGCTGACTGGCTTGTAGTTCACAGGATCCTCCTCCTTCCCTTTTTTAAAGATGGGCACTACATTAGCCTTTTTCCAGTCGTCCAGGACTTCCCCCGATCGCCATGAGTTTTCAAAGATAATGGCCAATGGCTCTTCAATCACAGCCGCCAATTCCTTTAGCACTCTCGGATGCAACGCATCTGGCCCCATGGACTTGTGCACATCCAGCTTTTCTAAATAGTCCCTAACCATTTCTTTCTCCACAGAGGGCTAGCCACCTACTCCCCATGCTGTGTTGCCCAGTGCAGCAGTCTGGGAGCTGACCTTGTTCGTGAAGACAGAGGCAAAAAAAGCATTGAGTACATTAGTTTTTTCCACATCCTCTGTCACTAGGTTGCCTCCCTCATTCAGTAAGGGGCCCACACTTTCCTTGGCTTTCTTCTTGTTACCAACATACCTGAAGAAACCCTTCTTGTTACTTTTAACATCTCTTGCTAGCTGCAGCTCCCGGTGCGATTTGGCCCTCCTGATTTCATTCCTACATGCCCGAGCAATATTTTTATACTCTTCCCTAGTCATTTGTCCAATCTTCCACTTCTTGTAAGCTTCTTTTTTATGTTTAAGATCCGCAAGGATGTCACTGTTAAGCCAAGCTGGTCGCCTGCCATATTTACTATTCTTTCGACACATCGGGATGATTTGTCCCACCTTCATTACTTATGCTCAAATAAATTTGTTAGTCTCTAAGGTGCCACAAGGACTCCTTTTATTTTTGCGGATACAGACTAACATGGCTGCTAGTCTGAAATCTGTTTAAATAGTTGCCTAGTATTGCCAATGACACCCAAAGTAGATGACTGAGACAAATACAGCATGCCTTCTTATTGTCAATGCCTCCCTGAAAGACCCTTGTTGGATCTCCATATGGTATCCTTGTCCTAGCTAAATATAATTAATATACTACTACTCTTTTAAACATCTTGAACAGTTTGAGCCATCCATCCCTGCTTTGTGCTACCATCTTTCTATGATACAGAGAATTCTGTTGCGGATATTAGGGCCAGCCTTTCTGCATTCACCTCTGTTAACAGCTCTTTTGTTGGGGAGTGAGATATCATTAAACCTGATCTCCCACTGCTCCTTGTGCTGTCTTTCCTCTCTTCTTGTTCTTGGCCAGTGCCCAAATGCTCCTTGACCTCATTTCTTTCCCGTCTCCCACCTTCATTGCTTGCTGGTTCCTCTGTTATCACTGCCCTCTATTTTTCCTTCAAGTCCAACCAGACTCAAATTGTATAAATCAGCCTGTGGTGTGTGACCCTTTCTGCCTCCTCCAACCAACTAGGTGGATCACGGTTAATTTCACACGTAATTCGTACAGGTCTGACTTGTTTCCTTCCTATACAGACATACAGTAGAGACTAGAGAGATGGCTCCTTTAGGATATATAAACATACGGTGTTCAAGAAATACCAGGCTGTGTTAATCCCACTGTGTAGGGCTATGAGGACACAAGTGGGAGAGATTTCTTTCAATCATATATTCCAGAACACTGGTGATATCAATTTACATATTAGTGCTGCCAACACTTAATAGTTTTAACACTAATTTCAAGATTTTAATTTTCCCTGCTGATATTTCCTTCCCTTAAGTAATATATTAATGAAGTTAAATGAAAACATATGGCACAGGAGATAAATGTTATGTTCACATAAAATGTGTGTTACAAAATAGCTACATGCAAAGAGAAAAAGTTACAGTTGTTAAAAGTAAATATATATATTCAGTAACTTGATGGTGCAGTTGTCCGTATTTTTATGGCGTCTCATTCCCAATGCTAATATAAGCGATACCATCATCAATTATACTTCTACCTATTCAGTGGAATGCATAATCACTTCTTTATGTTTCCCAGTGAAGTTAAAGCCATAGCAAATTATTTACTTTTGTGTTCAGTGAGCTTTCATAAATCAACTGTGAACTGTAGCATCTTTGTTAGAAAGATTAGGTGTTGACAACTGTAGTTAAGAATCAATTAGAATTTACAGTAAGTATATAGTACACTCATGAGAGTACTGGGGAATTGATCTTATGGATCTTCTCATTTCCTTTGGGAAATGTTAATTGTTGGTTTTAGGAATCATCCATCCATAAACTTCCCTCTTAAAACAATGCAAGTCTTATCCAATTCCTTACTTGGCTAATGCACGTGAGGAAAGCCCAGGTTCACTACTTTCAGAGTCTATCGACGCTTCCCTTGGGGACTCAACCTGCTTGCTATCCTGAAGGACACAATGGTCCATCCAAACCTCAAGAAATCATCTCTCTTGGAGCTAATGACTTAACCAGACATTGCCCTGTGTCTAATGTAGCCTTCCTGGGGGAAGATCATCAATATGGTAGCGCCTTCCAATGTGTTTTCAGACCCGATGGTTGTATATTTTAACAAGTCAGGCACACTATTTTGTTTTATATGCAATACTCCCATCTGAATGTAAACTGCTCTTTTGGACTATAAATAATACACAAATACACTACACAAATAAAAGAGAAGAATCCTAGTTTTCTGAAGATCTCAGGTGTAACCCCAGAAACTGTTATCATTTATCTGAGGGACAGTGAATTGATGTGAAAGTTCAATAACCTTTTTCTAAAGCTGAGGAGGAGTATGAGAGTTGATTAATTCCCATTGACAGGCCATTTGGATTAAAAGGATATTAATAAATATGGGGTTTATAAAATCAAGTTCTTATTTAAAAAGTAGCCACTTGAATTAATAGAGCCTGGATGTTTTAAGAGCAAATTAAATATCTGGATGAAGGGAATGACTATATTCTATTCTGTAATGAACTTTGGTTATATCTACATTGGAGGCAGAGGTATAACTTCCAGTTTGGGTAGACATATCTTTGCTAACCCCGGTCAAGTTAGTGCACTAAAAATAGAATTTTACCCATGGTTGTGAACGAAGGTGGGAGGAGCCAGTGCCCAAGTATGATCCCATCTGAAAACTTAGATACATACTCAGGGCAGCTAGTCTGTTCTGGCACTGCTATTTTTAGCACACTAGTTCAATCAGAGCTAGTGCAGGTATATCTACCTGAGCTGTTTGCACAGTTGTAGCCATGTTGGTCCCAGGATATTAGAGAGACAGTGTGGGTGAGATAATGTCTTTTATTGGACCAACTTCTGTTGGTGAAAGAGTCAAGCTTTTCAGCTATATAGAGCTCTTTTTCAAGTCTGAGCTGGAAATTACACCTCCACCTCAAGTGTAGACATGCTGTCAGTCGTAGATTTTTCTTTTTACCTAATTTTTAAGTTATTTTTAAAAATAAGTGAGGTTTATGTAAACAAAACGCTGTTGCCTTTATTTCACTTTCCCTGTGCAGAATAAATCGCTGCTACAAAAATAAACGACTGTCTGCCATTGATTGAACTGGACACTGTCAGAGAGTACACTTTCGTTGTCAGAATTTCACTGAAAGTGGTTTCCAAGATCCAGTGAGCTGTTATGTCATATGTCACTGAAAAAGTTGATGCAGTGCTTTTTTGTGTTGACGTTTACCTAATCTATGGACAGGGATCAATGGAAGAAAAATGATCCAATGGTAAGAGCTGCAGATAATGATTCCAAAGCATTTAAAATCAGCCATGTTATAAAACATGGCTAGATTCTACCACAGTGACTTACGTTGATTAATTCCCATGGCTGGGTCTACACTTGGAGCTAGTGGTATGATTCCCAGCTCCTGTGTACATACTCATGTTAGCTGTCATTGAATTAGCACACTGAAAATAGCCACAGAAGCAGAGGGAGTTGTAATTAACAGCTTGGGCTAACCACCCTAAGTATATACCCAGGAGATGCAGGCAGGTTTGTTCTTGGAACAGCTCACTTGTACCACCACGGCCTCTGCTTCCATGACAATGCTACTATTTTTAGCACGCTAGCTCCATGAGAGCTAATGCAATTATATCTGTGTAAGGTGGGAATCACATGCCAACTTCCACGTATAGACATTGTCTATCACGAGCTATAAGTGAAATGAATGGGGCTACTTGCAGATTAAAGTACTTTCAGTAAGGATAAACGGGAAAGATTTTGGCTTTATATGTTGAGAATTCATCCTTTTTTAAAAGAGAAAATAAGACAACTAATATCCACCGCAAAATCATTCAGCGAAGGTTGATGATTTTGATCGATGTTCTATCTGCCTAAGTCACCCAGCTACAGTAAGAAGTGAGCATGCCTCACTGAGCTGTGAATGTGGCTTTACAGGAGCCGTGCTTTATCACGGAAATACACATGGCAGAATGTTCTCCGAATGAGCCTTGGCTCCACAGCGGTTCAAAAAGAAATGGTAATCGACACGAAAGGAAAAACAAGTCATGTTTAACCCGAGAAACAATGAGAGTCTGGATTCCTGTCTGTGATCAAGTTGTGCTCCTCTCAGGGGAGAGAGAGAGAGTATGCATATTGGGGTGACCCTGCAGGCTGATAGCCATGACTTTCTGATTCCAAATGCTGGTACATGGTCATGCTCACCCCCCCTCCCCGTGAGTTAGAGCAACATTAGGGCTGCTATAACTTATGCCACTGGTGTATGGTTGCTAAGGAGCATGTAAGGGACTCGTACACTGGCAGAGGGTTGGCCTGGCAGAGTGGGGCTTAAAGGGGCGGGGGGCAGCTGGCATCAGCTGTATGCCAGCTGAGTAGTCCCTCTCCACCAGTGGGACTTTCAGCTGGCCAGTTCCAACCAGAACCTGGCTCTCGATAGTGCAAAAAATGGATCATATGTGAGAATCTGGCCTGAGGTATAGGGCTTCAGGTAGAGGGCCTAATCCAAACCCCACAGAAGTCAGTGGAAAGATGCCCGTTGACTTCAATCGTTGTTGGTCAAACCCGAAGGCGATGGGGGTGGGGGACCAATCAAATACTGAAAGTTTCTCATAGGTTTTTTCCCCCCACAGTCCCTCAGCTCAGCAAAAAAAAATCTAATTTATACCTCTATTAATAATTAATAATCAACCGCTTTCTTGGCAAGCTGAGCAGAGATGTCAGGGACTTAGACTCAGGTACCCAGTAACCCCTCTAGGTCAGTGTTGGAGCTTCTGGCAGAGCTGGTGAAGAAGCTGGTCCTGCTGCTGCCCATTGTGATACTCATTTTATAGCTAAACAGAGACCTTACAATCTATGTAGGTACTTCTATCTCCTCCTTCCCCTCCTTACCATAGTATTTGAGCACTTCATAGTCTATAATTTTATCCTGGTAAACTATGAGGGCAAGGAAGTGCTATTATCACTGTTTTACTGCAGGAACATTAACTTATCTCAGTTGGGGAACTGAGACACAAAAGGGTAAGTGATTTGACCAAGGTCACACAGGGATTCAGCTGCAGGGCAAGGGCTTGAACCCACATGTCCTAACTCATAGGCTAGGGCCCCTATTCACTGGGCCATCCTTTCTCTTCAGGACTTCCCATCCAGTACCTTTCAGAAGCATTTCATTTGCAGGTACATGCACACACATATATATTAATAAGGGACAGGAGGGGGGACCCCAATAACAAACAGATTTTTATATAGATGCTAGAGAATTTATCACTTGACTGAAATTTTTACAGGAACTGGATTGCTCAGGATTTGAGCTAACGAATGGAGAACTGGAGGGAGGGAGAGATACAGAGATTAGTTTGTTTCACATGAATCTCCAAGTTGCCCATCTTTGTAATTCAACCGGATGTCTTCATCTGATTGCATTTTATTGTTGGTGTTTGGGAGTAAGCTGTCACCCAAAGTGCTTCATAATTTACACACTTACCCAGCTTTGCTTCAAGGTGTTGTTTAGCTTCATTAGCAATACAAAGAAGCATTTGGTAGGCACATATGGCAAGACTTGAAGAAATGAATACTTCCAGAGGAGATCATCTCCTTGTACCGTAAGTGGTAAGGATATGAAAATAATAAATTCATTGAAATAAATCATATTTGAGGTGATTGCTCCACGGCATGGGCTTAATGACGTAGGGCCTGATCCTGGCATTTATTCCAGGGCGCTGAGGAGTGGGAAGAATGGAACTGCCTGTCCCAGGGTGAGTGTCACAGAGATGAGAGGGAAGGATCAGACCAATGTGCCTTGTGACTTATGAAAGCCAATGCAGAATACAGAAATCATTAGTGACTGAGATGAACAATGTTTCGCTCAAAAAAGGCATGTTCCTAGTTAGCCTAAAATGTGCGATGATCCAGCCATGCTCAGAACAATGTCATTTCATGTCAACAACTTCATCCACTGCTGTTCTGTCTCTGGTCTCCCCTCCTTGGGTAGCCACAACCTTTCAATGCTACTACCCAACTCCATCAACATTTTCTTCTTACCGCATCCTAGGCCCTTTCTGAGCATGTTTAAGGTGTGAGTTTGAAATTAATGCAGTGGGATTTTTTTTATGGAAAGCCTTCAGCTATGTAATCCACATGCAGCAGAGATCATGCTGAGGTTACATCTTGAAGAATGCAGATCAAGGTGTGAGACTCATCTATATCACGCTATTCCCCTAACCATATTGTGGGAAAATAAATCTGATAAAAATGCTCCTGGAGTAAACAAACTAGATCCATCTGCCTGTAAATAAGCAGCTTGAAACCACACAGGAGAAAAGGAAAACCAGTTTCCTTTTCTTTTGAAGGACCCTTGGTGTATGTAACATACACCTATATGCTATGGTAAGAGGGTGTCATAATGAGCTTAATGCTTCCAAAGTGCAGCTAGAGATAATCACCAGGTCAAATTTGTATTGCTAATTGGCTCATTAAGAAGCTTTTTGTTTTGGTCCAATTCTGTAAACTCCAGAGAACTGGGTTCATCTTTATTTACAAATGAACATGAGTTTGAAGATTCTCCCTGGTGTGAATGGGTATTTGTCCACATTACAAAAACTCAGGCACTCATAGGGTGACCAGACAGCAAATGTGAAAAATCGGGATGGGCGTGGGGGTAATAGGAGCCTATACAAGAAAAAGACGCAAAAATGGGGACGGTCCCTATAAAATCAGGACATCTGCTCACCCTAGGCACTCAGGAAAATTCATCAGACATGGTGGTCTCTTTTCAATAGAGGCTTGGGGCTGAAATTTCAGGCATGTTGCAGATCAAGTGATTTGGCAGTATAGGGTCCCTCCTGCATAGCATTACAAAAGGTAAGCGGTATGGATCAACAATATTCAAAAAAGTAGCAAGAGTCAAGTTATACTGCAAAGGTGCACAGGTTTCTGAGAGAGAATCCCTTAGTTTAAGCTGTTTCTAAGGACATTTAAATGACAGAATCCAAATCTACAATCTCAGATCAAATGAACAATCATGGGGTAAGAAAGAGAAGAAAAATATACTCCAAAGTCTGTTCCTGCAGCCCTTACTTCTGTGAGTACTCCCACTAGAGTCAATGGGCTGGACAGCCTGATGGTATAAACCAACATACAATGTCTTTCTATGTCAATTTACACCGGATGGAAATCTGACTAAATGGGACTGCATTCAAGATTAATTGATGTGGGATCTGCTGGGAGAGCAATACAGCAGTGCACAGACAATCCAGGAAGTTTTTGGAGAGTGCTGGGGACAACTTCCTGGTGCAAGTGGTGGAGGACCCAACTAGGGGCCATGCTTCTCTTGACCCGCTGCTCACAAACAGAAGAACTGGTAGGGGAAGTAGAAGTGGGTGGCAAACGGGCAGCAGTGACCATGAGATGGTGGAGTTGAGGATCCTGACAAAAGGAAGAAAGGAGAGCAGCAGAATACAGACCCTGGATTTCAGAAAAGTAGACTTTGACTCCCTCAGGGAACTCATGGGCAGGATCCCCTGGGAGGCTAATATGAGGGGGATAGAAGGGTGGTGAAGCACTGGAATGCGTTACCTAGGGAGGTGATGGAATCTTCATCCTTAGAGGGTTTTAAGGCCCGGCTTGACAAAGCCCTGGCTGGGATGATTTAGTTGGGCTTGGTCCTGCTTTGAGCAGGGGAATTAACTAGATGACCTCCTAAGATCTCTTCCAACCCTACTCTTCTATGATTCTATGAATCTGTTATTCTATGGGCCCATATTATTTTATGATGGAATTTTAGAAACATGTATTGAAACTCATTAAGCACTATATTGTGACTGGTCTTACATGGATGTCCAAAGAGCCTCCCCCCGCCCCAGCCACTTTTCAGGGCAAGACTCCATCTTATTACTTGTACTCAGGGAACGCAAGGTACACATGAATCTCTAGCACCAGAAGCAGCAACAGATTCCCCAAAGCGGGCAGGTAGTAGGAGGGAGCGGGTGGTGCCACTGTTCCTTGATATTGTCATGATGAAGGTTCAGACATCGTTAACGTTGACCAATGTGTTAATCACTCTTCATGCAGGATCAATGGAAGGAGCAATTAAATGCCCCCTATATGTAGTAATAGCTGGAAACAACGGGAAGCCATCAACCAAGGCAATGGGTCACATGGCCAGGCCAATCACAAGCGAAACTGTGTGAGCTGAGGGGTTTTCCTTGGGATTAATTGTAAATGATGGGCCAAGAGGACGGATTGGTCACAGCTGTGTGTCTGTGTGTTAGAGCTTGGAAGTGAACAGAAGACAAGAGAAGCAGGGATGCGTGTGGAGCTGGGAGGAAGCCAGGAGACAGAGCTTCTTTTGGGGCATGGTACTTATTAGAAAGACAGGCTTGGACTTCTGAGCAAGGAAATGGCCTGCTGTTGTTTGTTTCTGCCGTGGTCAGGGACACAGGACTTTGTGTACATTCTTTGTAAATAAACAGGATAGCACCCAAGAAATACCTGGCTCATGTAATCAATTTCTCCTCCGAGTCGAAACAACACAGCAAGACCCCTAATACTGGGGAACCATCTGAGCCATAAAAGGCAACAGTATCATCTCTCCACACAGGCCAGAGGGGCTGGCCCCAGTGTGGGGAAGGAGGTAAAAGGGGTGTACTTGCTCAGCTTGTCAGGAGTGTCACATCCCCCATCTTGTCCAGAAGACTTAGTGTCTGTTGGAGACAAAAAGTTAGCTGCTGGGGCACTTTCACTGAGCTCTTCTGCAAACACCAGCTTAGACTCTGCAAACAGCCTAGAGACTTGGCCTTAGGGTTATAAACCCGTTAAACTCAACCCTAACCTGATTTGGAGCAGGTTACAGCACATACCTTATCTGTTTGCACATCTCTCATCTTCACCCTGAAATGGAAGGACCAGCTGTAGAGGTCAGAGGCTAATTCAGTCAGTCTTTGTGCTCATACAGTTGTTGATCTCCCAGTTGAGAGTATCAAGTGGTATCCTAAATTCAGTGGAGTCTATCGTGACATGGATGAATGATGGATTTGGACCAGGCAATTCATTTCCAAAAGTATAGGCCTCTGTAGATGGTAACAATACCAGTCTCCACTCATCTGGGCTGAAAAGCTCTAACTCATGTGAGTCATGCAGAGGTGACATTTTAAAGGTTGTCTATATTGTATTGTATATTGAGTGCCTGCATATTGTGGGGCGTTGTGGAGAAGCTTATTGCTCCTCAGTGATTCTGATATCAAATATGGTCAGTTAACAGAGAATATTTTTTTTTCTTATCACCAGTCTCAGTAATGATGCTTGATTTCTGAAGGTCAACCTGAGTTCATTCATTTGTTCTTTTCTTTCTTTCTCACATATCATCAGTAATAATCATTCTGCTTGACAAATCTGTGCATTCCCATCTTCTTCATCTGGTGTCCTTGGTGAAGTTCCTTTGCCTTCAGTGGGTTTGGACAGATCTGAAGGACTGGAAGGTAGTTTAAAAAAAAAGTGGAACAAGAAGGAATAGAATCCAGCTTGTTCTCCCATATATTACATTGATTCTGCAGTACTAACAAATAGAACTGTTTGGGAATTTTCTGACTGAATGGTTTCCTGAAAAGGCCAAAAAAATTATTTTCCATTGGGAAAATCGAAATGATGGCTGCCCACCAGGTGGGATCTTGCCAATTTCACTTTCACACCCCACCCCTCAAAAAACAAGTGTAACTGACAAGAGCCTCCTAGGCAGGCAGCCAAAAAGCAAAGCATTTCATTTCCGTTCTCCTGGAAATCCCTGTGAAAAATGCCATGTGCTTAACTTTTGGCCTGATTTAGGATGAATTTAAAACAAACAAACAAAAACCCCAGAACTTTTAAAAATCATGAATTTTTTCACCAGAAAGCGTTTCCATTTTTATGGCCAATGTTACTCATGAGAAAAATAGCAGCAGCAAAAACATTTTTTAAAATCATTAACGACTTTGACTTTCAATCTGTATATGTAAAAGCAAAGGTGTGAGAAAGCAATATATTTACATAGTAACATTATAGAGAAGATCCACACCTTTGTGTCAGAAGAATTGTACCTGTTAATTACTGGGCTGTTCCAGAACCCACATGGCAGATTCCTATTACTGGTGTTAATGTGCAATTCCAGCACAGATCAGAGCCAAAAAGTTTAGCTTTCATCAAATTTGAAGGAGAAGAAGCAATTGTTGCTAATAATGTTTGAACTCACTGACTCTTAGGCTTGTTTTTTAGTGTAGTCTTTTTAATATTCTGTTTATATTCACTCATAGTTGCCCCCCTCCCCCAACACACACCCCACCACCACCATTTTTTGCATTAAACATCTTTTCCCAAATTTTCTTTGAGGAACCTGAAAATAAAATGAAAGGTATATTTAAAATTCTGCATGTGCTCAATGTCCATCTAACTTTAGCTATTTGAAGCATTCATCTCATAATCTTACAAAACAGTTCACTTAAAAAATATTTTCAGGTTCACTTTTAAGTCTCTCCTCCTTCACCCTTCTCCACCCCGAACCCCCAGATTGCAAGTACTTTGTTAGTTGTAAGGATAATTTAGAAAGAGTTGCATCAGTTGCTGGGTGAGACTAGCCACTATCCCATTTCCCCATTGATGTAACAGCTATTATAATGCAGTATATAGAGATTTTTTTCTATAGGACATAGAGTGGTTTACATTTCATCAAATTCTTTAACAATCATCCACCAACCTTGGCATATCTTCAATCAAAATGTAATTCATGTGAGAGAAATAATGTTTATAGTTCTTTTTCAATTGTCAATATACCCTGTATGAATATATCTGGATCCAAATTTAATATAAATATGCATCACCTACAACAGGCAGCAGGTTTAACACAAACAAAAGGAAATATTTTTTTCACACAACGCACAGTCAACCTGTGGAACTCCTTGGCAGAGGATGTGCCCTTTTTATCATCTTATTTGATTGAAACAGCATCACAAATAGTAATAAATATGGAGGTAGGTGAATTATTTGCATCAGAGCCTATATTGGTTAAACATAGTACTTTTTCTGGTTTGAATTGTCCATGTGTAGATCAAAATCTTCATGAAGATGTTTAGTGTTGTACACTCTTCAGTGAAGATTTAATGTGAACATGTTTTCACCTGTGAATTGCATTACATTTATGAAAAGAAATAATTTTCTCTGTACATTGCACAATATTCACTTAAATGTTACTGTTTTGATGAGCTGTCTCTCTTTCTACTTGTCTGTCCATCCACCCATGATCAGGTCTTTCTATGGCAGAAAACTTGTTCACTAGAATGTTTGTGAAAATCAAACATGGAATTGGTGCAACCACAGCTGAGACAAAGTAGTTCAGTTTATTTTTTTTTTCAAATTCTCTTTTGCACTATTTGCCTAGTTCTGCTGTTCTACAAAGTAGTTATTGAAAAGTTTGCTCTTCTCTCCAGCAATGACAGCTTGTGAACGATGAGGAAAATGTCCCTTTAAATTATTTTTCAAAATAATGATACAAAGGTCACAAAAGCAGTTTTTAAAAAGTGACATCTCTTGTTGTACATTAAAACTAGCTGTAGAGAAGGGTAAAGGTTCATCATTATGAATATATAATACATATGAAACCCCCTAAATTAAGGAACTGCCACGAAACGTGAATTGCCCATCGCTGAAAATGTAACTTCTGAGTTTCCCCTGTGTAGAAGGTTCAGCAAGTGAAGGTCAATGTTCCTCTTATTTCTCCAAACTATAATCTTGGCTGACACCAAAGATTCATTACACTTTGAAAAACCTTTTAAAGTTTAAAAAATTCATTACACCTTACTTATTTTGTATCACTTACGGCTCTCAGGTCCTTTACATGTTGTAACTGTAACTTGCAAGTAACGGTACAATTAAGATGATTAATTATTAAAGCACCCAAACTGGGTTTGAATTCACTCTGAACTACGTCTATAATAGCTACCAGCGTTTACACTCTTGTGGCATTGCAGCTAATTAGAAGACAATAATCCAATAGTGTCTGCAGTCCTTTTCTTAGTAATAAAAGGGTCTAATTTCAATTAAGTCCAAAACAATGGGGGAGATCAACGCATGATGCAAAATATTTGTACTGTCTTTAATGTGAAAAATACAGTTGTCCGAAAAGTCAGTTTTGTGCCCTGTTTCAGTGTAATAGGTTTCATTCTCTGCTTAATGATTTAGTGATTTTCTCGAGAGAAAATCCATTGAGTTTTATAGAGATTAACTAGCGATTTCTGTTGCGCAATTTGCCTCCCTTTTCCCAAAGAGGCTGTAGGTTGTTGAAGCTGTTTGACTGTCATCTGCTGACATTGAAAGTGATCTGTCGAAGCTGCTGCATTGTTGATGGAAGCATACTGTGTGTAGTGCCCAAGTTACACTCCTTTGTGAAAAGGAACTACATTTGAAAAACTTTAAGATCATGTTAGAGTTCCAGTTTACATAAACAAATGGGCTCAAAGTTAAGGGGAAAATGGCACTAAGCCAAAGGGGCTTCAAGTTAGTGATCTCCATTCTGAACGTGTCCTGTTGTGTTTGCAGGTAGTATTGTAACTCATTTATTTATAACATCACCCACTTGTCCATAGCCACTCAGGCAGCAGACTCTTTCAATTGCAATATCAATGAGGAAAGCAAAGGACAGATTTACATTTCGCACTTTGCATTTAAAAATCAAGTGCACTTATGCTACTAACATATTCTGTAAAATTTCCATTCCTATTACTCTCTATAACAGGATGGATAAATGCATTGTGAAATATTTTATATTCACTTGATGGTTACAGATTCATAGTTTGGCCGGCAATTAAAGTAGATCAAGATCAGTGGGAGCGCACCAAGGCCCAGATCCAGCTGTTAACCCACTGTCTTGAAGACCTAGAGGGATAGAGCTCTCTGCTCCCTCTGTTGAAGTAGAAATGACTGTTCTGGGAAGCTTAATTTAGATACGCTATGATGTTGCTTATCCATAATTCCATCTACTGAGTTTTTTTATTTGGTTGGAATTTGTTTACATGTTGGTGTGTAAATGTGATGATTGTTTATTATCAGTATTGTACTCATGAAAGGGGGAGGTGTTTATTAGAGTGGGACCTGGTGCAGCAGTTTTATCAGGACTGGAGCAGGCCAGATCTGAGTGTCCCTTGGCTACCCCTGAGGCTGACTTGACCCAGGGGTGGGGTTTGTGGTGAAAGAAGATTCTACACCTCTATCAATCAGACATTTATTATTTGAGATAGGGAGTGGTTGTCCAAAACTTCTGTTTTGTTTGCACAATTTATTATATGCAAATATACATACTGGGTTTGTCTGCTTTTCCCTTTCCCCCTGAATCAAAAGATCTTCCATATTCCCGGAAGACTTCTAAGTGTTTGTGAGTTAATGTCTGCAAAGGTGCCCAGGGAGGTTTTATTTAATTTCTCAGCGTCAGAAATACAAATGTGGCTTGTGCCATTGTTTTATTTTATAACAGACCCCTGGCACACTGAACACAGGGGTCACTGTGATTGACATGTGGCAGAGAATTACACAAAATCTTTTGAGGTCAATGGGAGCCTTTACATTGATGTCAATAGGCAATGGATGAGGACCCAGTTTTGATCATCCCACTTCAATAATGAAGCATTTTCCTGCAGTGATGGGATACAACAAGCGGACGAGAATGCAGGAGAGAGAAGAAGTGAATCTAGAGGAGTTCACTGGCCCAAAGCCAGCCAAACAAAGGAATGAGGGTGGGTGCGTGTGTGTGTAAATTTTAGGCCTGGGTGAGGCACATCCCTGGTGCCACCCAGAAAGAGAATATGACCAGGATCGAGAATCTTCACTTGTTTAAAAAGATTGACGTCCCCTTCTGCCTAATAAACCTCAAAAAACTCCCCCACTCCCAAAGGGTTTGGGGTTTTTTTCCCTCAAAAGGGAGTCGTGCCAGAGTCTCCATGAATTCCATTAGGCACTTCCCTACTGCTATTGTATTTACATGGAAGCTACCTAGATCCAACATGGATGGGCATCTGGATAAACCCAGAGATAGATAGGGAGCTTTAAAAAGAGAATCTTCATGCCACATCTATGTTTACCTGCCTTTTCCCCAGAGAGGGCTTGGGGGAGTTACCACCATCCTCCTTCCCCTTTGCTTCCATAAAGGAGGACAGGCAGCAGAGATTGTCCCTGTTCTTGTCTCCCTATATAGGGCCCGGGGAGCTGTCCAAGTGACAGACCTTCACTCAGAGAAGAGGAGCTCAGGAGCTGACGCTTTTTCCATCAACTGTGGTTGCTGTTCCACCACGGAGGGAAAAGACTGAAAGTCTGTGAACTCCCAAGTTGGGCGTTAGCTCTTCATCCCGCTCCCAATTTTAGCTTCCCCAGACTGTCAATTCATAGATTCATAGATACTAAGGTCAGAAGGGATCATTATGATCATCTAGTCTGACCTGCACAACGCGGGCCACAGAATTTCACCCACCCACTCTTGCGAAAAACCTCTCACCTATATCTGAGCTATTTATTGAAGTCCTCAAATCGTGGTTTAAAGACTTCAAGGAGGAGAGAATCCTCCAGCAAGTGACCCGTGCCCCATGCTACAGAGGAAGGCGAAAAACCCCCAGGGCCTCTTCCAATCTGCCCTGGAGGAAAATTCCTTCCCGACCCCAAATATGGCAATCAGCTAACCCTGAGCATATGGGCAAGATTCACCAGCCAGATACTACAGAAAATTCTTTCCTGGGTAACTCAGATCCCACCCCATCTAACATCTCATCACTGGCCATTAGGCCTATTTACCATTAATATTTAATTACCAAAATCATGTTATCCCATCATACCATCTCCTCCATAAACTTATCGAGTTTAATCTTAAAGCCAGATAGATCTTTTGCCCCCACTGCTTCCTTTGGAAGGCTATTCCAAAACTTCACTCCTCTGATGGTTAGAAACCTTTGTCTAAATTTCAAGTCTAAACTTCCTGGTGGCCAGTTTATATCCATTTGTTCTTGTGTCCACATTGGTACTGAGCTTAAATAATTCCTCTCCCTCTCTGGTATTTATCCCTCTGATATATTTATAGAGAGCAATCATATCTCCCCTCAACCTTCTTTTAGTTAGGCTAAACAAGCCAAGCTCCTTGCGTCCCCTTTCATAAGACAAGTTTTCCATTCCTCGGATCATCCTAGTAGCCCTTCTCTGTACCTGTTCCAGTTTGAATTAATCCTTCTTAAACATGGGAGACCAGAACTGCACACAGTATTCCAGGTGAAGTCTCACCAGTGCCTTGTATAACAGTACTAAAACCTCCTTATCCCTACTGGAAATACCTCTCCTGATGCATCCCAAGACCGCATTAGCTTTTTTCACGGCCATATCACATTGGTGGCTCATAGTCATCTTGTGATCAACCAATACTCCAAGGTCCTTCTCCTCTTCCGTTACTTCTAATGGATGCGTCCCCATCTTATATCTAAAATTCTTGTTATTAATCCCTAAATGCATGACCTTGCACTTCTCACTATTAAATTTCATCCTATTACTATTACTCCAGTTTACAAGGTCATCCAGATCTTCCTGTATGATATCCCAGTCTCTCTCTAAATTGGCAATACCTCCCAGCTTTGTATCATCTGCAAACTTTATTAGCACACTCCCACTTTTTGTGCTGAGGTCAGTAATAAAAAGATTAAATAAGATTGGTCCCAAAACTGATCCTTGAGGAATTCCACTGGTAACCTCCTTCCAGCCTGACAGTTCACCTTTCAGTAGGAGCCGTTGTAGTCTCCCCTTTAACCAATTCCTTATCCACCTTTCAATTTTCATATTAATCCCCATCTTTTCCAATTTAACTAATAATTCCCCAGGTGGCACGGTATCAAACACCTTACTGAAATCTAGGTAAATTAGATCCACTGCGTTTCCTTTGTCTAAAAAATCTGTTACTTTCTCAAAGAAGGAGATCAGGTTGGTTTGGCACGATCTACCTTTTGTAAAACCATGTTGTATTTTGTCCCATTTACCATTGACTTCAATGTCCTTAACTACTTTCTCCTTCAAAATTTTTTCCAAGACCTTGCATACTACAGATGTCAAACTAACCAGCCTGTAGTTACCCGGATCACTTTTTTTCCCTTTCTTAAATATAGGAACTATGTTAGCAATTCTCCAATCATATGGTACAACCCCTGAGTTTACAGATTCGTTCAAGGCCCACTTCACCAGGCTGTGATGAGGGGGAGCTCCCCCAAGACAAGGAAAAGGGAAAGAGGCAGGAGTGAAAAGCTTTTCTGACAGGGAGAGAACTTGGGGGGGGGGGAGGGGGATGTGAATTTCCCTCTCCCATCCCTGCACCTCTTACTGGAGGGGCGGCCAACCTGTGGCTTCGGGGCCACGTGCGGCTCTTCAGAAGTTAACATGCGGCTCCTTGTTTAGGCACCGACTCCGGGGCTGGAGCTATAGGCACCAACTTTCCAATGTGCCGGGGGGGGGGGGGGCTCACAGCTCAACCCCTGGCTCTGCCCCAGGCCCTGCCCCCGCTCCACCCCTTCCTGCCCCCTCCCCTGAGCCTGCTGTGCCCTCACTCCTCCCCCCATCCCCTCAGAGTCTCCTGCACGCCACGAAACAGCTGATTGGGAGGTGCAGGGAGGGAGGGGGAGGTGCTGATTGGTGGATCTGCCAGTGGGCGGGAGGCACTGGGAGCGGGGGCGGGGGGGAACTGATGGGGAGGCTGCTGACGTATTACTGGTTTCAGAGTAACAGCCGTGTTAGTCTGTATTTGCAAAAAGAAAAGGAGTACTTGTGGCACCTTAGAGACTAACCAATTTATTTGAGCATGAGCTTTCGTGAGCGACAGCTCACTTCATCGGATGCATACCGTGGAAACTGCAGCAGACTTTATATATACACAGAGAATATGAAACAATACCTCCTCCCACCCCACTGTCCTGCTGGTAATAGCTTATCTAAAGAGATCATCAGGTGGGCCATTTCCAGCACAAATCCAAGTTTTCTCACCCTCCACCCCCCCACACAAATTCACTCTCCTGCTGGTGATAGCCCATCCAAAGTGACAACTCTTTACACAATGTGCATGATAATCAAGTTGGGCTATTTCCTGCACAAATCCAGGTTTTCTCACATCCCCCCCGCCCCCATACACACACAAACTCACTCTCCTGCTGGTAATAGCTCATCCAAACTGACCACTCTCCAAGTTTAAATCCAAATTAAACCAGAACATCTGGGGGGGGGGGTAGGAAAAAACAAGAGGAAACAGGCTACCTTCCATAATGACTTAGCCACTCCCAGTCTCTATTTAAGCCTAAATTAATAGTATCCAATTTGCAAATGAATTCCAATTCAGCAGTTTCTCGCTGGAGTCTGGATTTGAAGTTTTTTTGTTAATTATAACATTCATAAACCAGTCGGAGAACACTTCAATCTCTCTGGTCACGCAATCACAGACATGAAGGTCGCTATCTTAAAACAAAAAAACTTAAAATCCAGACTCCAGCGAGAAACTGCTGAATTGGAATTCATTTGCAAATTGGATACTATTAATTTAGGCTTAAATAGAGACTGGGAGTGGCTAAGTCATTATGCAAGGTAGCCTGTTTCCTCTTGTTTTTTCCTACCCCCCCCCCCCCAGATGTTCTGGTTTAACTTGGATTTAAACTTGGAGAGTGGTCAGTTTGGATGAGCTATTACCAGCAGGAGAGTGAGTTTGTGTGTGTATGGGGGCAGGGGGGATGTGAGAAAACCTGGATTTGTGCAGGAAATAGCCCAACTTGATTATCATGCACTTTGTGTAAAGAGTTGTCACTTTGGATGGGCTATCACCAGCAGGAGAGTGAATTTGTGTGGGGGGGTGGAGGGTGAGAAAACCTGGATTTGTGCTGGAAATGGCCCACCTGATGATCACTTTAGATAAGCTATTACCAGCAGGGCAGTGGGGTGGGAGGAGGTATTGTTTCATATTCTCTGTGTATATATAAAGTCTGCTGCAGTTTCCACGGTATGCATCCGATGAAGTGAGCTGTAGCTCACGAAAGCTCATGCTCAAATAAATTGGTTAGTCTCTAAGGTGTCACAAGTACTCCTTTTCTTTTTGACGTATTACTGTGGCTCTTTGGCAATGTACATTGGTAAATTCTGGCTCCTTCTCAGGCTCAGGTTGGCCACCCCTGTCTTACTATAACCCCTGAATTTAAGCCCTAGAAAAATGTTTGGGCTACACTCTTGACTTACTGCTAGCATGTAGGTCCCCTTAGTATTATTTAAGCCTTTTGCTATCTGATATCTGCCACACAGATCCTTTAAGAGGAATTTGAGTCCTAGGGGGACTCTCGGAGTGGCGTGGGGGGAAGCTAAGCCTACTCCGGGAAAGAATGACAGATACAAGCCATTTTGTGTGACGCTCTTGAGGACAATCAGAAGACTTTTGTCTCAGTGGAAATAGATGCAGCATTGGGAAGGACTGGCAAAAACTGGATTGGAAAAACCTTCTATAAGACTCCTGGATGCATTATCACAAAGCTCACCTGTGCTTCGTCAGTTAAATAGGGAGGGTTCTCTGGGGAATCTTTCGAAGAGTGATTCACAGTGACAACTGAAAAATATACTGCTTTACTAATGGCAGGCAATTCTCACAGGGTGCATGCTTTCCCAGCTTGTTCTCAGACCAATGAGGCAGGAATCCTTTCTGACAGTGGTCACGAATAGGTATCTAAATCTTCTCATATTGAAAAATGGTCTATGTCAATGTTACTTAAACAGATAAACAGCATCAAACAGAATTAACTTTAACTCAAGGGAACATTGTAATCTCTCATTAGAAAATCAATGCAATCTCCTAGGTTTCCACTAAGAAAGGATTCTCATACACCAAGCACAGCTCTGCTCCAATGGACACATTCCCTAATGTAGATCAAACCAAGGTTATAGACCCCATTAAACCTCAAGTGTTTGGTGAAAAGAAACTTTCCCCAACAGGGAAAACTTCTGGCTGTCTCTCACATGTCTTAAATGTCAAGTCTCAGTTCACTTTACTGTCTCTGTCATTCATCTGGGGTCAGAACATTCAGTTACAAATATGTTACTCCCACAGATTTCACTGGAGGTGTTGCCCTGATAAGGGCTTCAGAATTTGACCCACAGGAACATAGAAAGCAACATGAATCTCCAAAATTATTGGTCAGAAAAGAACGGGCATGTTACAGGCCACTTAAGTCCATGGCCTGACTGTATTATATATATAAGATCTTTAGAACTCAATAAATTCATAATCAAAATGTTCTTTGTGCAATGAGGCAAGCAGTAAATTTAACATTCTCCTCCCCCCTCCCAGGTTGTATATAGCATCATGACATTCAGGAATCATTTCAGTGTGAAATCCATAATTTGGTATCATTTTAAGATGAAATAAATAGGTAATTATAACATCGACTACAAAATCGCAAAGCTGCCTCAAGTACATTTTCAGTGCTTCATATAAGAGCTGGGAAAACAGTGTGCTATGAATAATATTCTTCATTTATTTTGCATCTTTTTCACGCCATGAATTTGGCCTGGATCAAATTGCCTGCCTCTCAGTGCCTGGGATGTCTGATGAGATTGGTAGGGAAAATGTAACTTGTGGATTCCTGAGAGGAGATGGAGAAGGAAGGGACAGATTTGGTTGTTTTTGAGGTCCCCCACCCACATGTGCATGTGGAAATCATATCTGGGTTCAGAGCAGAAAGGGAAGGAGGAGAGATTACCTGGTCTCTCCCTGTTCAAATCCTGTGAATCAGACGGCTCATAGGTTTTGGTGATCAGGAAAGAATTTGTCTCTCAGGGCAAGATTGGCAAAGTGTCTGGTGAATTCTTTTGCCTTCCCCACAACATCCTGAAGGCCCAGTTTTAGATTAATAAGGAAAAAGGACAGGGTTTGAGGTAAAGGAGACCCAGGAGATAACTGGTGGGTCCTATTACAGACTGAGGTACCTTTCTTGTCACTTTCTGGGGGAAGGTGAAGGTGGGCTGAATCCCAGGGGTTAGAGTGAAGATGGCCAGCCCTCAATATTTGGCTTGGAGACCACTTAACACCATGCTGGACCCAGATAAAGGTCTGATATTTTGAGGGTGGCAGGATTTAACCCCCTCATTAAAGTTAAAAGTTGTGCCTTCTCCTTTAAAATCCATCCCTTTCTCTGTTTCATTCTCTTGGGTGTCCTGATCAATTCAACATTATCTTATTTATTCATTATTCAGAATTATTTGCAGGGTTTTTTTCTCCACCGCCAGTAATTGCTAGTCATTCACAAACAGCTCATTATGACTGTTAAGGAATGAACTTCACACCTTGTTGGTCACTTAACCACCTCACATGGTAAATTTTCTGTTCTCTGTTTGAATGACTTATAATTAACCAACAACAGTAAGAATTGCATATTTGGGTGTAACCTTCTGAATTGCAATTCAAGAATATTCAAGTATACAGTGCTGTTTTTTTGCAATTCTTTATGCTAAAAAAGCTTGTTTGCTACAGTATTTAAAGAAAACAAATGCAGAGGCATGAATATGTTTATCAAATTGGCAACTGACACCAATCTGGAGGTGGTGTTGGGGGCAGGGGGATTTACAAGTTCTTTGGAGGACGGGATTAGAATTCAAAACAATCTTGACAAATTAAAGATTTGGTCTGAAATTAACAAGATGAAATTGTGTAAAGACAAGTACAAAGTACTGCACTGAGGAAGAAGAAATTAAATGCACAGATACAAAATGGGGAATAGCTGGCTGGCTAGTAATCCTGTTGAGAAGGATCTGGGGGATATAGTGGATTACAAATTGTTGACTAATATTCAATGTGATAGGTTTTAGTGGTAGGCGTGTTAATCTATATCAGCAAAACAAAAAAACAAAAACAAAAAAAAAATCCCAAAACGAGGAGTCCTTGTGGCACCTTAGAGACTAACAAATTTATTTGGGCATAAGCTTTCATGGGCTAGAACCCATTTCATCAGATGTATGAAGTAAAAGATACAGGAGCAGATATAAATACATGAAAGGATGTGGGTTACCTTACCAAGTGTTAGGTCAGTCTAACGAGATAAATCAATTAACAGCAGGATACCAAGGGAGGAGAAATAACTTGTGAAGTGGTAAGAGAGTAGCCCATTTCAGACAGTTGAAAAGAAGGTGTGAGTAACAGAATGGAGAAATTAGTATTGGGGAAATTAAGTTTAGGTTTTGTAATGACCTAACCACTCCCAGTCTTTATTCAGGCTTAATCTGATGGTATCTAGTTTGCAAATTAATTGCAGTTCTGCAGCTTCACCTTTGAGTCTGGTTTTGAAGTTTTATTGTTGAAGAATTGCCACTTTGAGGTCTGTTATTGAGTGACCAGAGAGATTGAAGTGTTCTCCTACTGGTTTTTGAATGTTATTATTCCTGATGTCAGATTTGTGTCCATTTATTCTTTTGCATAGAGACTGTCCGGTTTGAATTGTCACTCGTGATGCCTCAGCTGAAGTACTGTGTCCAGCTCTGGGAGCCACACTTTAAAAAAGAAGTGTACAGATTGGAAAGAGTCCAGAGGAGAGCAACAAAAAAATTATAAAAGGTTTAGAAAACCTGATCTGTGAAGAAAGGTTACAAAAAACTGGGCCGGTTTAGTCTTGAGGGAAGCAGACTGAGGAGGTGGGACGTTAGTCTTCAAATATTTAAAGG
This sequence comes from Lepidochelys kempii, assembly GCF_965140285.1. Classification (NCBI taxonomy): domain Eukaryota; kingdom Metazoa; phylum Chordata; order Testudines; family Cheloniidae; genus Lepidochelys; species Lepidochelys kempii. The sequence continues at coordinate 94,913,174 of NC_136388.1, read as the reverse complement.
CTCTTATAAAGGGGATGGTGATCAATTGTTCTCCATGTCCAAAGGTGGGACAAGAAGTGATGGGCTTAAGCTGCAGCAAGGGGATTTAGGTTAGATATTAGGGGAAAGTTTCCAACTATAAGGATAGTAAAGCTCTGGAATAGGCTTCCAAGGGAGGTTGTGCTATCTCCAGGATTGCAGATTTTTTAGGAAGAGGTTAGGGTGGTCTAGGTTTACTTGGTCATGTCTGAATGCAGGGGACTGAACTTGAGATCCTTTCCAGTCCTACATTTCTAGGACTCTATGAATAGAGCTTGGAAATTCAAAATATTCAAAGTAGGAATTAGCTTTCCTGAATTGGAAAAAATCTAGGAAAAGTTTTGTTTTTCTTTTTTCTGCTATGAATTATGCAGATTGCATCAGTCATATTTATATGAACTGAATGTCCAAAAATATGTTCATCATGTATGTTTATATCCGGCCAGCAGAGAATACAGTACAGTCTGTGCTGATCGTTCAATGAACATCATCTGCAGTGTTTGGAATCTGATTCATTTCCCTGTTATCCTTTTCCTGGGCTGAGGATGAGATAATGAAACGTTCACTGATGTTAGCTGAAAAATTTTCCAACGCGAGTGACGTGCAAAAGGCAGATTGCACCATGAGCTCTGTAATTTCTCTTTCTCTCTGCAGTTCTGCAAGCATCCTACAGGAAGCTGTGGAAACTACACCATTGGGGCAATCCAGCACATTATTGATGACCTTGCTTGTGCTGTATTTTAGTTCCCACTGTCAGCTGGAAAAAAATTACCTTTGATTTTATAAAAGGCAATTATGCTTATCTGGGGAGAATAATTACACGTTATTTTCACTTGTGTGTTATCACTTGTTATCTTAAAATCAGGCATCGGATGAGGGCTCCAAGACCACCTCATGCCAGAGAGCTTGCACTCCCTTCCTAGTGTGAATGAAACTTACCTCCTGTGGCTTTTGACTAATGAATTAAGGTGTGGAAAACTAAAGCGCATGTAAAGCATATATAGACCTTTAATCTCCTAAACTGGAGTGGAGTTGTTACAGTGTCACTGTAAACTTAAATAGATTTAACAAGAGCAAACTCTGCAGGACCTTACTTCTCTTCTTGACCATGATAAGGTAGAAGCAAATTGAGTATATACAAATATCAACTGTTATTCCAGCATGTGTATAGAGGAGCTCTGGCTGCATACCATGGGAGGTATGGGAGGACTTGTCTGGAATGACACATCCCAGAAGGGGTGTGGGCTGCTTACTTGGAGTTTGATGCCAAGAATTTAAGTGACACTTGATAAACCTACAAGTGAAAAAAGCTATATACACCATTTTGTGTCCTGTAGAATACAGGGCCCATCATAAGTTAGAAGTACTTAGGTACCATGACAATAGGTAGAAATGTTACAGCCAGACAATCAGACAGATGAGTAGCCTTCCCAGGAAGGAAGGGAAGGGTGTAATTCAGGGATCCTATAGAAATTCAATGTCCCTAGGCTTATCAAGCCTCTGATCATGGTCTTTGGAAGGATATTTCCACTGGTTGGGTGTGACCAGCAGATTGGTCATCAATAAGGTGCAACACAATTGGTGGCGAGGGGGTAAAACAGCAAAATCCTAGGACCTAGCAAGATCCAGTGGAAGGAAAGTTGCTGCCCAATTCTGCACTGCCCCATATCCAATCTGAGACGTCCCCTTGTGCCCCAACAAGATCCCAGTACAGTGTCATGCACAGAGGGAAGTTGCTTTTCAAGAGACTTTAGCGCATTCCATGCCACACTGGAAAGGGGTTCCTGGTCAATGAAATAGCCATGCTGACCCTTTTCTTCACTGTTGTCAGCACTGTGAGTGGAACCACTGAAGGATGTACAAGAGGCTGTTATTGATAGGAGGAAAGTCACTATGAAGCTGACAGAGACACAGTAGCTTTAAGAGAAACACTGTTCTTATAAAGCTTCTTGTACAGTGGTAGAAGAAAGCAACCTTTTCAGTGCTTCTCAAATGACAGTTAAGAAGAGGAACGACTCCTTCAGACTGATGTAGCAGTCAACTGTCAGCTGCTAAAAAAAAAATATCAATCAACTAGTCACAAGAGGCCAGCTCTATTTATGAAGGTGGGGAGTGCAGGTTTCTTTGGCATGAAGAACTTGGAAGCACTTGATGCCAAGAATTTAACATGAGGGTTCACAGTCCACAGGTGAAAATAATGTGGCATTATTCCCCCCAGGTGTAGCCTACAATTGTGCACTAGATTATTATTTATGACTAATCTGTCATGTGCATTTGAAAAATTACACATGAGGATATATATATTTACAGAAGCTGGGAACAGGCGACAGGGGATGGATCACTTGGTGATTACCTGTTCTGTTCATTCCCTCTGGGGCACCTGGCATTGGCCACTGTCGGAAGACAGGATACTGAGCTAGATGGACCTTTGATTTTACCCAGTATGACTGTTCTTATGTTCTTATAATCATCACACAGAATAGTTGGCAAATTGTGATGTCTATGCATGTAGTTACATTGATGGCTCTGGATTTGCTCCTGAAGCTGTCTCACTCACACACATGCACCATTCTAATTAGGAAAATACATAGGTTTTTGTCTTTTTAAATTACCTCTTGCAAGAGATACTGTGCCACCTGATTCACTTGATCAAAGCAAAACAGTTTTGCCTCATAGTTTTGCCTCATATTAGGCATTCCTTGGCAGACCCCAAATCCAGGCTTGAGTGACTGCTGAGCTGGGAGCTGTTTACTTTTATACACTCTGCCAAACTTTGGCATACAACCCAAAAGGAGCTTACAGGAAACTTATCTCTTTTCCACTGAGGTCTAAGAGATGTGGGAACTCTACCAAGGTTTTGTAGAAGTAATTTTCCCATCATCTGTCAATGGTCCCATTCCAGCCAGCACCAAAGACTCAACAATCTCAGAAGTATAAGGGCTGGTCTACACTGGATGGGGGGCGAGGAGGGGGAGAAGGGGGATCGATCGATGTTACGCAACTTCAGCTACGTAAATAACGTAGCTGAAGTCAACGTACTCAGGTCTACTTACCACGCTGTCTTCACTGCGGTGTATCGACGGGAGATGCTCTCCCATCGATTCCCCTTGCGCTTCTCGTTGAGGTGGAGTAGATGCTAGAGCGATCGGCACTCGATTTATCGTGTCTATTACTAGACACGATAAATCGACCCCCGCTAGATCGATCGCTGCCCGGCAAGCCGGGGCTGGTAGTGTAGACAAGCCCTAAGAGTAATCCAGCACTAGCCTTCAGTAGCTAGGGGCCAGTGACTGAGGAGGAAAGGGTCCCTGTGACCTGGTAGAGGTAGATAAAAGGGGGCACCTGTGACATGATGAGAGGGTAAAAGGTGGAATAGAAGAAGCCTGTGATATGGTGAGGGACATTGACAGTCGGACCAGAAGGGCTTGTGACCTGGCGAAGATCATGGGGGGAGATTGAAAGGGAAAGCTAGAGGGCCTGTGATGAAGGCTGGTTGAGAACTGTTTGCCAAATTGGGTTTTGTCAGAAAATGTCAATTTGTCGAAACAATTTTTTTGCAGAAACATATCTGTTTTGACCAAAATCGCATCCGGAACATTTCTCAGCTACGGGTCGATGGATGGGGAGAGAATACCATTCCCTGGTGGCACTCACTGGGAGATGGGAGATCAAGGTTCAAGTCCCTGTTCTGAATGGGACAGAGCACTTTAACTACCAGGCTAACGGCTCTTTTGGAGTCTCTCATTTTTTCGCAAAAATTATCAGAGCCTCGGTTTCATCCTGATGTGGTACAAGAAAATCTTTGAGACTTCAAAGTCTTTGCAGAACAGGAACATCGTTCCCCCCTCAGTGACCCACTGTGACCCACTGAGCGGCGGAAGAGGCAGGCATCAGAACTGAAGCTGTTGCCTGTTCATTTTCAGGAGCAGCATGTGAACAGTCTTGCGGACTACAACAGGGAAGTTAATTTGGGAGGGGTGTGGCAGAATTTATTTGTTAGGGGAGGCAAAAACCAGTGAGCTGATTTTATTAGGAAGAGCAGAAACCGTTTGGAGTGTTCGATGAGAAATTTTTTATTTTTATTTTTTGCATGGGACTGGGTATGGAGGAGATATCTCATTGTTGATCCAAGTCCCCTCGCCTATTTTGGGCACCAGCCACCAATGAAAACACTGTACTTGCTTGTAGCCCTGGTAGGTCCCTAGATATCACGCCAGCCTTTAAAAGTGTGAGCTATTTATTGATAGAAAAGTTATTTTGGTTACTTTTCAATAGGTTTAAAATGTTTATCATCATGTTCTTCTACTGCTGGGTCATGAGGAGCAGGATGGTTAGTAACTAAGGTTTCTGGCCTTGCAGGCTGATGGCTACAAAAATACATTTTTTCTCAAATATTTTTTTCTGTCATATGTGGCCTATATTACAGTGATGTGGAGCAGTAGAAAGGTTTTATTGGAACTTGGTTCTCCACTACTGAGTATGCAGCCATCCCAAACTATTAAAAACTTTCCAGCTTCACCACTGCATCATGTATCTCCTGTATGTAGGACTATAAATGCTGACTTCTGTACATTTATATACTGGCCAATGTGTACCATCAAACTCAGTTGTTGTGTTCTTGGGGTTCCTCTTCTTTTTTATCTTGGAAGAATTGCAACCAAGATTTTCAGGAATCATTAGTGATATTGAGGGCCCCAGGTTTATGGGTGACCAACTTCAGACACTTTAAAGAGGCCTCGTTTTTCAGGAAGTTTTCATCACCCCCACTCTGAAAACCAGGCCCCTTCAAAGCATATCAATTTAGTCATTGAAAAATGGAGGCACCCAAAATCAGTAATCACTCTTGATAATCTTGGCGTAGTTCTTGTGAAAAAAATGAAAGATTAGAAGCAGTGTGTGTGTGGAAGACCCTTATCCAAAGAACTGGGGCAGCATGGGCAATGCTGGAAGGCACTTTTATAGTTAATGCTGTAAGTCTCGCTCTTATATCATCGCTGATAAAGAAATTCTCTCCCATGAAGCCACAAACGTCTCTCAGTACTCCTTCCACCTGTCTGCAGAGGGTAACAGTGGGCTTCACCTTTACTGCAGTGTTAGCTCGAGCTATAACTTGAGTGCTATCCTATACACAGGACTCCAGTTCACACAGCAAAAAATATCTAGCTTGAGTTAAGTGGTGCTTTAAACAAGCCAGCTGGCCCATCAGGGTAGGTGGAGTGGGTTGAAGCTTGAGTGCTGCTCATGCTTAAGCTAGTAAAGCAGCAGGGATGCAGCTGCTCTGTGCTGCTAATTCAAACCCTCTGTGTTGCAAATACTATCAGTCTGTTTTGCAGTGCGGCTAGGCTAACTCGAGAGGCATTCACTCAAGCTAACACTGCAGCAAAGACGAGGCCAGTGTAAGCTTCCCTGCCATATTACAATAATGTTTCCATTCACCTGTGCTAACAGTTTGTTCTAACAATATATCAAAAGCATGGTGGCCCAGTAATTAGAGCACTGAGCTTCCTTGCGAGAAACCCTGGGAAGGTCCAGTAAGAATCTTGCCTGCTCGGCTAGGAGGAGCTGTGAAAACTGTGGACCATAATATAATGGGGTACCATGACACACCAACGTGTCATCATGGCTAACTGATAAGTCAGCTGTCAGTGCCTTGTTCTTCTGGTCTGTAGTTGGAAGTAGTCTATAGAGATTCAGAATTGGAGACCCTCCTCTGTGCTGGCTCTCAGTCCATCATTCTCCTGTTCTCTGGGACCCGGGATCTGGTATTCAACTGTTCAAAGATGGCCAGCTATAAAGAAGGCTGGCCTGGAAGGAAAGGGAGGTCTTCTTGTTGTTCCAGGACTTGACCTCAGGTTTAACTCCTGGATCTGCTGTAGACTTCCAGTGTGGTGTTGGATAAATCACTTAATATCTTTGTGCCTCAGTTCCCCATCTGTAAAGCGGGACTAAAAATCCTCCCTTTGTCATGTCTAGTTAGATAGTAAACTCTTCAGACAGGGGTTGTCTCTTATTAGGTGTCCATTCAGCACTCAGCACAATGGGGCTTCTATATTTGTCAGAGCCTCTTAGCACGAATAAGTAATGATAGTTGCTGACATTTAATTCCCATTTACTCTCCAGAGCTGGGGAGCTTGCTGCTGCCTCAAATGTGAAGCCATCTCCTAATCTGAAGTTGAGTCCTGAAGCTGGCTCAGTGTGTTTGAAAACAAACAGATGTAAATGAAGAACACCACTAGCTTTTCTAACATTGAATTCAGCTGTCTGGGCTGAGGAGTGGTCAACCACAAGCAAGCAATCCCTTTATTTTTCACTGTGTAATTATATGGCAGAGTAATTCATTTAGCTTGAGAGGCAATTTCATTACAATAATATTTGCATTCAATTGTTCCCTTTTAAACAAAGTTTGTATTAAGCTCTTAACAAAGTTTCAGAAGCCATATATTGAATGAGCTAAGCTTCCACAAGTTCCAGTATTCTGCTTCATGAATAAAACTGTCCAAGAAAAGTAACCAATAACTCTCTGTCTTGATATTATGTTCAGTATAACAAATAAATCTTTAGAATCTCAACAGACCTGGCAACTTCATTAACAGTTATGCCTGCAGCCGGGAATGAAGGAACATCAATTCATAGACTCCGACGTTTTAGGGTTTTCAGCAATGAGGAGTTTGTGGATTGCAGACAACATTTCTGGCTCATAGGTTCCCCTCCCAGGAAAGAAGGGAACAAATAAAATGATAAAAACATAAAACCTCAGCCCCTGGGACTGGCCAGGTGTAGTTCAAGGAAAAGGTGGTGCCAAATGTGAAACAGAGGCACAAGGAACAATATGCAACTGGACCCTCAAACCTGTGGATCCTGATTAGTTGTTACCAGGAATCTGGGACGTTTTTGGGGTGCAGGTATGCTATGGACTCGCCAACCCACAGCTGCACTAGACAGTGGCTTGCAGAATTACCTGAGAAATCAATATAAATATATTCTTTGGAATTAAAATCTATTAAGAGCTGGATCCTGAAAGCTGGTGAACACTCCTAGGCTTCCTCAGCGTCCACTGAAACCAATGGGAATGCAGGGTAATCAGTACCTTGGAGATACTGACTGCTTGGTAATGGCTCAGTCTTGCTTCCATTGAAGTCAATGAGAAAACCTCTATGAGATGAGCTCAGCTCACACAAAACAGAGGAGCTACTGGACATTTCTAGCAGGCAGTGTCTGGATGGAGGGTGTGCCAGGTATGGGCTTGGGCCCGTGATTCCCCTACATTACATAGGATGACCATCCCAGCTCCTGAGGTCTAGAATTAACTCTTAAACCTTTTGCATGAGAGGAAACTTACAGCAGCACTTGGACTTTGCACTGCTAACTTGCCTCACAGTTCCCTTTATAAAGCTTTAAACACACAAAATACATCAAATGTAGCAATTTCAATTTCTGGACTCGGCATTCAAGCTTTTTTTTAGCTTCATATGCCCAGTGGTATTTCAGTAACCAGGATAAGTGCTGTCCATGTGTTAAAGAATCCATTCTACTGTGTAATATATTGTTAAATTGCAAGTACTGTACAACTGCACTTAACTGCTAGATATCTAGTGCTTTGGATTTCGACCATTTTAGGCCACAGATGTACCTGCAGTGTGCAAGGTAATAAATTGGTAAAGATTGGCAGATAAGTGGTGAAGGAAAAATGGTTTGACTTTATTCATTTTTCAAACACACCATATAGTCAGGAAATCAAATTTCCTGTTTTCAGAGTATCTACAAAATGGGTCAGGTTTTGTCCTCTCTGCTTCAGCAGTAATGGACCGCTTGAAAATCCTGGCCTGGAAAAGGAAAAAAAAAAACAACAGAAAATATAAGGTGGAATATATTTTTAACACAATTGAAATATGAAGACAGAAGAGCCTTTTACTGGCTATTCAGCCAAATAAGTGTGTTAAAGTCTTTTTTTATTATAATGAGTAAATCATAGATATTTTAAAGTAGCTAAATCACTTAAATTGCCATAATTGTGTATGATTTTTGCCTTAGTATCATGAGCTCTGATCCAAAGCACTGAACCATCTGCTTAATTTTAATCAGTTGAGTGGTACCACTGAAATCACAAGCGCTGTTGATTTCAAGTTGATTTGATGTGCTTGTGACTTCAATGGGACTACTCACTGGCTTACTATTTAGCATGTGCTTAAGTATTTCGTTGGATTGGGGCCATAATATGTCAGTGTTTAAGCAATCACAGGCAAGTGGTATGAATGATTTACCTCTAGGTAACCATTTGAAAGCAGGGTCCCTGTTTAAAATTTGTCTTTCCTTTTTGTTATGTGGGTTTCTCCTTCTTTGGTGGAAACTCATTTTATTATATCTAGGTCTCACATGGACATATAGAGAGATCAAATCCTGCTTACCATACACCCACCAGCAGTCAACAAGACTATTAATGAGTCTATAGATAAGCAGAATTTGGACAAAGGTTGGTCATCTCTTTATGGTACTTTTGCTCTACAGCCTTTTTCAACATTATGTTGTTAGGAAAATGTCGTCTTAAAGGTTTGGTGCAATGTATGTAAGCATGTGCTTAGCTTTCAATAATAGAAACCCTATAAGAGAATGGCTTGCCCCATGAGCTGGGGCTCAGCCAGCCCTGATTATGGAATGAGCCCCATCTGAGGGGAATCAGGCAATTTCCCATAAAAAGCAGAAGGTGGCTGCCACAAAAGAGAGAAACTGGGGGAGCTGAGTTGATAGCTCCTGCAGAAATACCAATGACATAGAGCCCAGTAAGCAAAAGTTTTCTAGGGCGGTGGGAAACCCTGAGGGGGTTTGGAGTGAATGTCAGAACTCCAGTGTGGGGGAGCAGGGAAGACTGGCTGGGAAATCAAGCTGGATGGAGGAAGAGCTCTGGGGGGTGAAAGAGAACATGAGAACTAAATATAGGTCCTTTTTCTTTGTGTTATTAGAATGGACTTTAGGTTGGGACTCTGGGTTGTTGTAAACGGGTTTTAGTATTAAACTAGCTCCAAGTAGGGGGAATTGTTAACCAGAGGGAGTCTCTCTGAGTTCTTAAAGAGCCCCGAAGAGAGGAAAAGAGAAGTGTGGGGCCTATAGAGACACCCCTGGCTAGAAAGGAGTGCTCAGTAAGCAGCAGTTTTATTACACACCATTAAAATCCATGCAATTACTCATGTGCTTCAGGTTAGGCATGTCCATAAGTGGTTGCAGGCCTAAATAATGTATTGTTAGGACAGAATACTGGATGGTTCAGGGGATTCATAGTGGAAAATATGGAGCCTTTCAATTTAAGCAGTTGCTTTTCTGCTTGTGTGTGTGTGTGTTGTAAAATCCAGGGCTAGCAGCAGGCGACTAGTGCCCATGCAGTACCTAACCACATAGGGTCATATGCTCAAGTGGTGTACACTCACGTAGTCCCATTAACTTCTATGGAAATTTATGCGGTCATAGAGATTCACACTAAGAAATAAAAAAAAACGGATTAGCATCTTGGTGTTCCAGATTTCCTTTTGATGAATATAAATATATAATCAGTATTGCTAATGAACTTTTAATTTAGCGCATGTCTTAATTATGATGCTGTATAATGAAGAAAAGGCAACGTCCACTTGAAACGATCTGTTTGGCTAACTTAAATGTACATAAATCCATCTTTTCATTATTAGGATGAAATAGCACTGTTTTGGTGTTTGGATTTATAACAAAGTATGGCTCAATAGATCTTGATTGCCTTGAAGCACACAGTTATGATTCTTGCAACTCTGCTAATCACCTTGTACAGTGAATTTTCACTTGGTGTGAAACGATGAGGGTGGCGTACAACGACTTATGTAATAAGACCTGACAATTAATTAGACAGTGGAAAAAAACCTTACAAAGGATTCACTAGCAAAATAGTTAGAAAACTAATTAGTTGTGGTCAAATGGCAACATGGTATAGCTCATTGTCCTAGGTAGAGCTCAGTTTCTAGATCACTGGTATTGTCTTAAAGACATTATAATGTGTGCCCTGGTGTTGTAAATGTTTTGCCAGGGTTTTTTCTTAGTAAAAGGCTTTCAGATTAACTTGAATAACATGGCAGAGTATGTTTTCTCCATATTTTTCTCACTACGACCTTGATCGTTGGGGACACCTTAAAACAGAATGGAAAATACTTGTAAATGTGTGTATTATATTCTCTTGGAAGTAGCATTCTTTCCCTTTAATCATAATGTTACTATTTGGTTCTCTATTCGGCTGAATTTATGCATATGTTGGAGGACAGTTTTTATTTGTCCATCTAATAACTTAGCAATAATACTGGATTTTGGTTTTATATATGTGGTAAATAAAGACCAACACTCTTTTGTGAAGTGACTAGTGAGTCAGGGTGTCTCCTTGTGATTCACCTTCTAGAGCTCTGGTTTTTCAGGGAGTGGGTGGTCAGTATGTTCTGAAAATCAGGCTCTTTTTAGGTAGGTGTCAGATTGGGCACTCAGAAACACGAGTCACTGTTAGAAAACCTTGGTCCAAAGCTTTCCTTGCTTGAATTTTTCCCATGTAGGGGAATGGACAATACTATAAGCTTTGACCCAGAGCAGTTTCTGATACAGCAATCCATTGTGGTCAGTGGAACTTTTTTTTTCCTTCCATCACACAGAACCAATACGGTGGGCCTTGGATCTACTGATTTATGAGGATCCACCAGAAGCTTGGCCTACATAATCTCTGATAGCATGGGCTGGAACCATGCTACTATCACTTGCTAGTGTCTGCCTTCCCTCCTGGAGTGCGTGTTCCATTCAGCAGCAAAGACTACTAATCTACCCCTTGCATTCCAGCAAGATTACAAAGGGAGAATGCAATAAGTGATGCAGTAGGCAGAGTTCTAGAATAGATAGATTTGTTGAGAATTCTTAGAGGCCAGTGTTACAAGCTATGAGAGTTGCGTTTTTCTGGCAGCTTCCCTCCCCCCCAACCCCGCGTTTGCACTCCTAAACTCCTAGTGTCCCTCAAAGCAGGTACCTCCTGAAACCTGGCATCTCCAGTTCCACCCAGCTTACCAGAATGTGTATAGCACAATAGCTGTTCCCTGGTTTTAACCCACTTCTCCCCACTTTGAGGAATGATATGCATGGGATCAGGCAGAAGAAGAAACCAAGCTACAGAGCTGGCAATCCCTGCTTCTTGGCCCCCATTACCAACTGAGATGGGGCTTAACCGTCACACCAGCAAGGCAAGGGAAACAAGCCTAATTAGTCATGCTCTACGGGGGAGGGATGATTAATTAATTGCCTCCTGTACGGAGGGCATGGAGCTAGGCTTTCTAAGTAGACTGAGAGCTCAATTGGTGACAGACTCCAGAGGAGACAGATCTGTCTGGCAGAGAGAAGCCCTGTGATAGGTTTTAACATACAGGAAATGTGAAGGAAGAATGCTACAGGTGCAAGTTAGGCTTCTACAGGGGTAGCTGTGAGGGAGGGCCAACAAAGGAACTACAGAGGATCCTGAAAGGGGTGTTGGTTTCAAGACTTGTTCGGACTGTCATTTGGACTTGTTTGTGTTTTACGCTGGAAGGGGTTTAGACTTTCAAGTGACTTGGCTGGAGGGTCAGTCAGGAGAAAGATAGAAGCTAGGAAAGGCCATTGCAGGGCCAAGGGAGAGCCCAGTAGGCGGTGCCAGAGACAAAGATCCCGTGCAACACTCTGACCAAGAGGAGGGTACACATCCTTCCAGAAACATGGTTTTTGATCCATTCTGCTCATGGAAATGAAGGGGAACATTTGGGCCTCTGGGCCTAATCCAAATCCCAGTGCAGTCAATGAGAGTCTTTCTGTTGACTTCTGTGACTTTTGCGTCAGGTCCTAAGTAGGTATTTTATGTGTCATGTAGAACTTCAAAAATGGTTCTTATTAGAGATGCAGTGGTATGAAATACTACTTCTGTCTATTTCATTTATGGCCTACCTACATTACCTGCAGAAAACTAGGACATCATGTTTTTAATATTATCCTTGAAAATATTTCACCCAGAAGTCATGAGTGATTTCATTTCTCCGGCTAATCCTGTTAGGAATTACTACTTTTCAAAATGAGAGCAAATTATATTTGGCTGATATAATGGGTATAGCCCAATTGTCTCCAATAGAACTATGCCAATTTACACCAGTTCATAATGTGGTTGAAAGTTGGTTGTGTAATTTTATCAATATACTGTGCTCACACAAGATTGCATTAGCATTTTATAGACTCCTCCAAATGTTATGGTCTCTGGATCATTTTCGTTCATCTCTTTATAGTGCCCTAAAAATGTATTCTTTTTCTAGTAAATTGAGGTGTATGAAAAAGGCAGACCCTTGTCCTTCAGTTTCTAGTTGAGGTGTGGAAGGATATAGAAATGAACCTGTGACATTAGAGATAAGCTACATAAATGTACGCAAGGAGAAGTTGAAATGTACCTGAAGTTATTACTAAAAATCTATATTCTAGACCAGGAGGCCACAGCCTGGTGTGAAGGGTCTATCAGTTTAACTGTAAGTATTTGTCCAAAGTACTTCTTCAATAATCTGAATTCTGTTTTACTCTTTCTGTCACTGGTACATAATTATTAATACATGGTGGTTAAATGTATTTAATTTTTTTCATGAAAAGACTCATCTAACTTGCTCTTTCTTGCACTGGGGACATGGTCACTCATCAGCTTTATGCTGGACACAGGTAGTCTGTCTTGGCAACCCTAATTCCATTCTGCTTCCTAGTTATTGTGTCCTGGAGTGGCATAAAAATCTCTCTAGACTTCTACTGTTTGCCCAGCTCTGAACTTAAAGGTCTGATGGATATTAATGTGGTAATGTTATGACTGAGTTACTCCTGACTTTAATAAGGAAGGAGAGTGGAAGGGGTGGAGTTCTGATTCTGTTGGGCAGCAAAGCAGCTGGTCACAGCATTCCTGAGACTGTTCTGTGCACCTGATTGTTCTCCCACTGAGGGCACTGTGAGTGTTGCCATTCAGCGTGTTCAGGCCCAGAAAGGCTGACGTAAAAAATAACTGGTTGGGCCTGACCCTCATCTCACTCACACCAGTGTAGGCAAGGAGTGACTCCACTGATGTCCTTGAATTGCTTTGATGTGAGTGAGAGCAGGATTGGGCCCATTGCCTATAAATGAAGAGTAAGATTCACTTCACCAGGAAAAGAATAAACTTAAAATTATGGGCCAGATCCTGAGCTGCTGTAAATCAGTATTGCTGCTTTGAAGTCAATGAAACTGTACCAGTTTTCACAAGGTCTGTTTCTGACCCATTTTGGTTACTGAATGGAGACACAGAATATCAGGGTGGTCATCTAGTTCAACCCTCTGCTCAAAGCAGGACCAATCCCCAATTTTTGCCCCAGATCCCTAAGTGGCCCCCTCATGGATTGAACTCACAGCCCTGGGTTTAGTAGGCCAATGCTCAAACCACTGAGCTATCCCTTCCCCCAGGGCTTATATTCAGCTGGAGCCATTTGGAGCAGAGCTCCCGTAAATATTTTGAAATCTGTGGAGCCCCAGGTCCTCCTGTGGGGCTGAAAGCCCTGAGACCCCAGTGGGGTCGGGACTCCAGGAAATAATCTCTGAGAATTTAACCATTTCCTGCACCTAATAGCTGATTTTTGTGGAGAGGGTGAGGTCTTTCTAGCTCTGTCCCATTAAAGTCAATAGTTTTACAGTTGATTTCAGTAAGAGCTGAATTAGGCCAATGCTAAGCACTTTTGAAAAACTCATTCTTACTTAATTCAGTATCAGCTAATATCCGTGGAGGAACAAGGAGAAAGTTCCATATGGATGGAATGCAAAAAGGTCTAAACCTTATACAGGCTGAAATGTAAGGAATTATTGTCAAGAGGGGACAATCTGAAATATAATTATTATCCAAAAGAGAAATCTAGTTGTCATCTAATTAACTGAAAATTACAGAAGCCATAAATGAATAATTATATTCTTTTAGTTCATTAAAATTGTAAGAAATGTTTAAATATTTCATTGGCATTATCAAAACAGTAAATTGGATATCAATTAAGACACTTAAACGTCATTGAAAAAATATTCATTATTTAATTCAACTAGTAAAGGAGATGTTGTTGAGTATTAAATATCCCAAACAAATGAAGGGTGAAGCAACTTATAAAAAGCTCCAAATTCTACATGATCTCTGCCCAAGTGTCTCTCTCTCCTTATACAGCACATTTATTTTTGCCCTGATATTTAATATGTTGTTTCATATTTGTTGCGGTAGAAGCTGGTAGAGGTGGTCAGGAATTTTCTGACAAACTGTTTTTTCACAAAAAAAATGCTGACTTTGTTTTGTGAATGGTTTCTGCGTCAGTCTTGAGACAACCCGGTCTCAAGAAAAATATGGGGAGAATAGAAATTGTCAATGTCCCATTTGGCCATTTTTTATCTAGAAATCTTTTTTGTTGTTGTTGTTTTAATTTGTATGAGTTGAAACTTCTTGTTTTGAAAATTTAGACTAAAAAGTTAATGGTTGAAATAAAAAAAAATAAAGTTATTGAGACAACATTTTGATTGATCTTAATCTTTGGGGTTCCCCCCCCCCCAGATTCTTGATTCACACAAAGTTTTGAGATTTTGACTATGTCCCTATTTGGAATGGGAACTCTTCCCTCCTAATTTTGGCTGGAGGCCAACTAAACTGGGTCTTCATGGTGCTAGCAGTTGAACAAACTACGGTGTATGACATTTCCTAGTTCCAAGAGCCTATACTCTAAAAGACAAGACATAACAAGTGAAAGAATACACAAGCAGGCTGGTGAGAGGAGGGGGAATGATCTAACAAAATGATAGGATGTGTTACGAATTACATCTGATAGGACACGCACACAAGTGCTACGAATTACACCTGGTAGGACATGCATACAACTGCTGTGAATTACACCTGGTAGGACACGCACACAAGTGCCACGAATTACACCTGGTAGGATACGCACACAAGTGCTACGAATTACATCTTGTAGGACACACAGACCAATGCTACGAATTACACCTGATAGGTCACGCACAGTTCGAATCTAGGCTGAGGCACAGAAATAAAGTCCACAACTGCAGAGTTCCCAAAAGACACTAAGTTTATTACGCTCGAGCGTGGTGCCCCCCTGCTAGCCAGGAGGGGACCCTGAATGCAGATTATACAAAGGTTATATACCTTTTAGCAAAGCATGTTGCCCACGTGCATCGGAAACCTTAGCCAATAAACAAACTTTTGTCTTATCTACCACCTATCCCTGCTTGGTGCATTCCTCGTGCTATACCAGTATGTTAATTACACAGCATGGTCCTAAAGCCATGCATCAGTAACTTTTATTATCAGGATGGGAGGCCTCACATCAAGGCCAAGAGACAGGGAGTTAGAGACTGACAAAAACCAGATACTGGGAGTCAAGGCAGGCTGGAGACAAGGAGGAGGATTTTCACAGGGATTCAATATCTAAGGATTACTCCTCCTGGTGTATGATGTGCTGGCATTTAAACAATGGTGGGCCCCAAACCAAAATGGAGTCACATGTGCTAACTTTTCCTTAACAGATGTGTATTATTCTTTTCCCATCAGGAGCAGTGATCTCTATTCCCTACTTCCTAGCCTTCTTTTAAAATCTGATACTCTAGTTGGGTAGCCTCCTGCCTTAAGATATCACACCATAGTAGTATCAACTGTACTGAGTACAGCTCTGCTCCACCTATATTAGAATGGGAAATCAATTGCTGAATAGAAGTGATCTTTGTCAGTCCCTTGGGTGATCTGTGTCAGGCTTCACTAGGAAGTGCATAGAAAGGATAATATGTGGGCAACAGATGGAAGAGAAACACTAATAGCAGGAGAAGTAATGTGAAAAGTTAAGACAACTTTGAAAACCAGACTGTCGAGTTGGTACATTTTTAAATCACTTTAAAAATTGGCATGTATGATCAGGATAAACCTTACAAAATCAGGATTAAAATATACCAGGCCTGATTCTCATTTTCACTACTGCTGCTTTAAGTAATGCTGTCATTGTAAAATGGACTTTAAGTTACTTTAGACTGCAAATGAGAATCCGCTCAACCATTCCTTCGTTGTGTTAATGATTCCTGCTTTGTCAGCTTCAGTGCTACTACTGGCTAATGCATTCTCATCCATCCCAAGCAAAGAATTCTATAAGCTTTTCTCCTGGTTCATGGCTCAGTTACTTGGTTGCACAGAGCTTCGAGTCCGTGACTGTAGATCAATAGGTGAATTATTATTAGGCTTATGATGAGCCTGGTTTTGTTTAATTGCTGTTTGGTGGCACAGCTTGGACGGAAACCCTGCTTCAGAAAACATTTGTTTGGGTTTTTTTAAGTTGCCGTATTTACAAAAAAAAAATCTCAAAGCACTGACAGCAATTTCCCTGGGTATGTAGAAGAATCCTGAATAGAGTCATGCCACAGAAGGACTTGACACACATGCTGCAGAGTCTTGAGATCAAGTGTGATCTACTGTTACGGGGTTGAGAATAAGGTTAATAAAATGTCTGTTCACCTGGGTCAAAGGTACAAATGAACAATTTTTGCTTGTGCAGTTTGGCTAAATTCCTTTGAATTGAAGAACAGCAGAAGTGGGAAGCATCTGAGCTAACAGTAGCCGATTCATCTGCACCAATTTTACACATTATCATTTTTCCAGTTCTTCAGTGGAATTACTCCTGGCTTTTGCTGGCGTAAGTGAGAGGAGACTCCAGCCCTACAGCTGTAATGTAGTGACTCCAAATCAGTGACGAATGAATTACAATACGTTCCAGAGCATGACTCTAATCCAGTTGATTATTTTGGGCAGGTCTACATGACAAATTTACACTGGTGCTGCTATAGCATGTCTGGGGCAGGTGCTCTGAGCCGATGGAAGAGAGCTCACCTGTGGGCTTAATAATGCCACCTCTGAGAGTGGTGGTAGCTATGTTGGTGGGAGAAGCTTTTTTATTGATATAGTGCTGTCTACATGGGTGGTTAAGGTTGGTATGTCTACGTAGCTCAGGGCTGTGGATTTTTCACACCCCGGAGCAACATGGTTATACCAAAGTAAGTATGCAGTGTAGACCAGAGCTTTGTTTGCATCTGGGTTTTATTATAAGCCTGGGTAGACCGTGAAAGCGGCTAATCCACCTGATATTTTTGAATGACAAAACACTCATTCAATTCTCACTCCTATTCCTGTGGCTCTTGGCATGCATTTAGGGCCTGATCCCACACCAGTGGGGTCAATGAGAGTTTTAACATTGACTTCTGTGGCAATAGGACCATATAACTGGAACAGGACGATACTGGGGAGTTTGGGTTAGCAGGACATTATCTAATTGTTTTGCTTATCATTTTAATTCATGTTGTTTCACTGTGGGTTGGGAATTGTCTGTATTTATTTATTTATTGTTCCTGATTCTGGTTGACTTGGCTGCAGCATCTCACTAACACTTTGGAGGGGGGTGAGGAATAGAATTTTCCTGGTTGAGTGGTAAGCTATGGTGAAATAGAAAGCTACAAGTTCAGCTTTAGCCACTTGAAAATGAGGTGGCTTCTTCGAGGAGCACACTGTACTTTGGATGGGGTGGGTGAGAGGCCACCACTGGTGTTCCTGCTGACACTTTTATTAATAGTAAAAAATGATCATTAAAAGCACCAGTGCCTAGAGTGAGTAGCACTGAGCTTTATTAGGTGTCCCTCACTGCTGTACAAGTATATCCATTCTCCGCTAGTGTAAATTGATGCAACTTTGGCTTCAATGCATTGGCTTCAATATTTTCTCTATTTACATACTGTACGCTTTTTTTTTTTTTGAGGGAATGCTGGTCTTCTCTCTAGTGTGCGCCCTTTGACTTAATGTTGTGTATGATTAGATGCTGTCCTGGGGCCTGCTTCTGATGGAGGCTTTATGCATAATCTCTTCCTGTGCACTTTTATGCAGTTACTTTTATTCAAGGATCTCAAATTACTTTACAAACGTAAGTTCATTACTTCTTATCTTTAGCAAATAAAATAAAAACTAAACTTTTTTTTTTAGAGTGGAATTACAGAGCTCAGCTAAACTCTCCCAGGTTCTACATCTCCCCTCCTGTGTCTATATATATAGACTCATGATCCACAATACGCAGTCAGGCTCTTGACCAGCATTGACTGAGGGGATATCTATGTGATTTACTCCATATGATCTTTGGCCTGAACTCTTCCAATGAAACTGCAAAACTCGGCTCCTAGAGCCATCTGCCTGTTCAGCCATCTCCCATGTCAGTAAGAGATTTGCACATGCTAAAAAAGTTCATATGACACTTGTTTCCATGTTCAAACCAGGTAGTAGCTTAGTTAAAGGTTCACGTATCTTTCTGTGCATCCAGGCAAGTAATCTTTCCCATGACCCAAAAATAAAGATTTACTAGTTTAAATTCTCTTTTTTTGTTTCTCATATAATTGCAGCAAAGGGATATTTCAGCTCGTAATTGATACTGTTAAGTAATGGCCCATTGTGTTTTAGGCACTTGACTATCAGGATGAAAACCTAGACGGAGAGGACATTCTTATGTGAACATCATTTTGACCTCCTTCCTGCAAGGTTTTAAGCACACTAGCCTCTATCCTGCAAAACACTTACACATATCCTTAATTTTAAGTGTGAGGTTGGTCTAATTGAACTCAGTGCGACTATTCATGCTTAAAGTTAAGCATGTGTATAGAGCCTAACTACTCCGCACTGTGCAGGATGGATCTCCTAGCGGCTTTCCCGGTGAGGATTATTGTATTGGTTTATGCCCTAATCTCAGAAAAATCTTAATTGCATTGCAGGGGTGGCCATTATGGGTAGTTTTATCTTAATGAACGTCTCAGTTGATCCCCTTCCCATAAGCATTACCAGAACTTAGTTATTTAATGAGAAACAACACAATTTTCCCCCCAGTAAAGTAATAGGAATATCTAAACTGTTATATATTTACGGCAGAGCAATTTATAATACTACACAAACAATTTGTCCAACATTCCCCACCCCCTTAAGTCCCCAGATTCTCTTTATTAAAGAATGTAGGGGGAACAATTCAGAGGCACAAAGAACGATATTCTCAGACCTGCGGCTGTTCCCAAAGAAACTGTCCCCTGCAGCTTGCTGTTTACACTGTAGACCTCAGGTCTGCTTAACACACAGCATGTGCCTATGTTTATAGTGAAAACAAGGAGGTTTTTTTAACAAACAGACATTCAAATAACACACAGCAAGTAGGATTAATGGAAACTAACCTATAAAAGAAAATCATAACCTGCATTCTCGAGCCTAAAAACACTGCACAAGGTGTCCTCTTGTCTAATAAGGTAATGCTTCCCCTAAAGCCCTTCTCAGAGCTTTTTTCAACCAGGATGGCTGAGACCCTTTTCTCATGAGCCGAAGCCCAATTGCCTCCCCCTGACGAAGGGTGCCAGGGCATCCTTCTTTCCCCCAAGATGTACCAGACCATTCCTTTTGTTCTTTACCTCTGAAACGGGGTCTCTCCACACCCATTTCACCTCTTCCTGTTTCTCCCTGCCCCTGCTCCATCCCCAAGATTTCATTAGCGTTTGACTCAGTATTTTAATAGACTTCTAGTGTCAGATGCAGAATATACAATGGTCATCTAGGGAAATGTATTCCACCTCTCTGGAGAAGTTCTGCCTCAAGGTGAGCTACCGCTGGGTGATTTACCTTTAACTGTAAGGCCTTAGGAACATACTATCTCCTTACATATTATCCATACTTGCATTTCACAAAGATTGTGATGACAAGTGTGACACAGGCTTTCAGTAGAAATCCTACATGACCCACTTTTGTGAACTAGAATGTATATAACATACCCAGGGGATGCCTGTAACCCTTATGCCTCCCCGTACCCTCTGCCAGTTGGCATCAAGTGGTCCTTGGGTCACAGAGAGTTGTGCTCCTAAGGTGCTTCAGTGCTTTTAAAAATCCTACCCTTCACCCATCATGATTTTTCAATGACCTGTCCTGTATGGTGGCTTGTCTAGCTTTCTTCTGACATGGCAGTTTTCAGCTTGGATTAATGAACTTCACTGGAAAATTAAACTTTAATGGGAAATAATGGCAATTGAAAGTGCTAACTTGTTAGCTCAGGAACTCCTTTACATCTTCTCAAGCTAAGACAGTGCTTAATAGACACATATTCAGCCATGCCTTTGTTTAAAAACGGCACTTAATTTATTGCCATGAACTTGATTAGCTATGAATTATGAGCTATGTTAAATTAATAAATTAAATTCTTAAGATATTTTCAGTAATTTGGGCAAAGGCAACCAGGCATACTGCCATAACCTTAAATTTAAATGGTTTGCATTGACAAAGTATTATATTTAGACAGCTTGTAAAAGATGAAAAAGAGCAAATAATTATTCTTTGGTCAAAGCTGGTACAAACTACACATCAGCATTAACATATAAGAGATATTTCAGTGCACCGTTTAGTAGCTTAAACATATTCAGTAATTCCATGATATTGAGAGAAGGGGATGATTTATCAAAATTCCACCAGATAATCAATTTATAACAACAAAATAGATGTCTTTGTTTGCCTTGCTGCAGTGGCATTAACTCATCTAAAACATGAATGTGTGACTGTGAAATATATAGCTCCAAGGAAGACTTCTTGTACAAATACCAGCTGCATCAGCCACATTTACTAGCTCCACAGAAAAGCTCATTGACTTCAATGGGAGTTGAGCATGTGCTTAAAATTCAGTGCATGCTTAAGTGTTTTGGGGCCTAAATGAATGAACGGAAGTCATTCGCTTTTGAACTATTCTCAAATCAGTTTAGTCATAAAAGGTGGGATTTTCAAATTTTCTTAGGTGGCCTAGGAGTAGAGCTTGCTGAAATTCAGAATGTTTGAAATTTAGTTTTGGCCTAGTATTAGGATGCAAAGTGGAAACCTCAGAATTTTACATGGAAAAGATATTTTGTTTTAATAAGGGAAAACTATATTGTCTCTTGTATTGTAAACTATAATATAACAAAAGGCAGAATGATAAAGGCAAAACAAAATGTTTTGACCTTAGTGAAATGCTTTGAAAATTTCCCAGAATGCTTTTATAAAATCAATACTTTCCCATGAAATGTTTCAGTTTTGTCAAATCAGCATTTTCTAAGAGGAAAACAGTTCCCTTTGCTAAAATTTCTACCATTTCTACTCTGGAATACATGAAACTCAATGGGTGATGTGCTCCTATATCATGTAGGGCTAGAGTTATGATGGTATTTAGGAAAGTCACTGAAAGTTATGAGTTAGGTGCCTAACCTCCTTGCACACTTTTGTACCTCTCTTTACATGCCTAAAGACCTCTGTAAATCTGCCCCATAACTTGTGAAAATCCCATTTAATATCTACTGCCTGTTAAAATGTTATAGGATGAAGATACTATATCGTGGTCTTTCACAAAACAAACTGGTGAAAAATGAAACACTGGTACAGTTAATACATTGTGAACCTTACGTAGCAGCGTTTTTGCCATCTGTATTGCCCAACAGATTACAACTATGGTATATTCCATATAAAATGCTAGTTTTGACTAATCCTTGGATAAGAATGAAGGAAATGGCAATAGAAGTATGTTCTTGTGAATCTATTTGCGGGGAAGAGCTTTTTACAATATAAAAAAATTGCATTGATTCTCTGCCTCGAAGGCAAAAATGTTATTTGGAGTGGTAGATTTTCAGAACATACAGAGAATTGCTTAAGCACATGTATTCTGTGATAGGTATACATTAAAAAATAATGTCATATAGAAAATAACTACTGTGAGTGTTTTGCTAGCTATCTGGTTATATCCCTAGATATTACTGGAAGAAGAGATTTAGATACCCAGTAATAACAATACAGCACTTTAAAGAAATATGTATTATTTTTTATTGTAGCCAGATAAGTACCAGAAAACAGTGGTAGAAAATGTTAGTTTGGATCCCCAAAAGCTGTTGGGTTTGTCCCTGTTTAAACCTCTTGTTTGCTATTTGAGAATGTCTGGGCAACTGGTTATTTGTTTGGGGCATGTCGGTATTTCATATGAACATGTGAATTTAGGTTTGAACAAAGATATTCATGCACAAACAAGAATATTCCTTATTCTCTGTTTGCTCTTTGTTCTGTTGTTTAGAACATGTCAGTCATCTGTTCAGGGAACAGGGGGAAAATGTGGCTTAGATCAGTAATAATAAACCATTAATACCGAACGGCAAACAGTCAAAGTGAGCAGTTTGGAAACACCTAATAGGTTGACATTAGTTTACACAAACTGTTTGTAAATAGTTGCACATCATGGAAATCAAGTTCTGTTTGCAAAAGAGTCAATTTTTAAAAAAGGCTAAATTCCTTTGGTAAGTTATTATCAAGACATAATACAACAATTTCAAATACAGCTTGAGGGATGATGCTTAGGAAGGACAGAGATATATCTTTGGATTTTGGTTGTGGTATCACATCTGGTTCCCTTCTGTTTAGACTGACTGCATTTTTAATTGTAAGGGGTACCGAGAGTGTGAGACACGTGTCACTTGTGTAGCTATAAATCTAAGTAAATAAAATAATACTCTGATATCTCCTTTTTAGGAGGCCAACAGCATCTCCTCCCCCTCCCCGCCCCCCAAGAAGACTCTTTATTTAGAATACAGTGTAATTTCAACTTTGGAAAGAGGTTTTTAAATTATTTTTGAGGTGACGGGCAATTAAATGTCTGGTGCTCTCTGAACACAACACATCACCGAGTAATGTCATTGTACATAATAGAAGCATCACACTGTGTCACATGTGATAACTTGTGATATGTCATCAGGCAATTTTGTTAGAAATTAATTTGTGTCTAATCTGATCAGCAACAGACAGTTTCGGGTGATTCAGTGCTTTGGATGCTGAGGTGAAAGCCTTGAGAGGCCCTTTTGGTGACTAATTTGAAGAATCTCTGAATGAAGATGGGCAATCTTGATGTCTTCATGGTAAAGCAGCCTTCAGGTTAGAGCTGTATAATACTTGCACCTGTCCTGGTGTGATTTTAAAAATAAAGGCTAGAAATCAAAACATGATCCTAATCAGATACAGGACATCTGGGGCTATATCTCCAGCTGCCGTAAATCAGCATGGTTCAATTGACTTCAGTGGAGTTATGCTGACCTACACCATTTCGTACTTTTCATGCTTTTTAAGATATATTTTCATTTACCAAACATCTCCACTACACTTTTCAGCCATGTTTTCCAGTCCTAGATTCAACAGCAGAGCACAGTAAAATTTTATGCAGATAGAATTTTCTAGAGATGCCCAGATTAATATTTCAATAGAAAATTATATCCTATTCTTCCTTCCCTCTGGCGCACCATGTAATCCTGATATTTTGCTGTCTTTTTCTACTCTCCCTAGTAGGATTCAATAACTTTTTTCAGGTAGGGAATACATGATGAATAGATGAATACATGATCCGATTTTATTTCTATCTACTATAGCCTCTACTTAACAAGCTTTGGTTATGATAAAAACATTTTGTATGTTTATAGTCACACTTTTGTCCATTAACTCTGATCAAATAATGCCCTCAATCTGGATTTCTTTTCAAGGCTCTTTGAGGTTCATCAAATATATGTATATGATTTGGTGGGGGGTGCACCTTGCCTCAGTGATCTGTAAGATTTGTTATTTAAATACCCCCCATATCCCTAAAGATAATCTTAAAAGGGGACACTATCAGACTGATTCATTGATTTAGGCCTCAAAGGTAGAAACAAGCTTTTACTAATTCTAAGACTAATATTCAACCCTCTCTCTGTGACGTTTTAAAATTCCAAAGAAAGCAGTTTATTTTTAGGATTTGAAACACTCCCCAGCCATGTTTGTAACGCAGGCAATGGAACGCGGTGCTCAGGCCTGGTGGCCAAAATGTGGAACTCGCCAGAAGTGTATAAACTAACTAATCTGTGTCCATTGCCAATGGGGAAAAAGTAGGTAAAATTAGCATAAATGATGGGGAGCTCTTTTTAAGAGATCTCGAGAGAAGCCAGGGCAGGGGAGGAATGAGTTGGCTGGGTCATTGTGGTTAGGCAGACTCACAATTAGTTTTCCATTCCCAGAAATTTCTGGAAGTGGGTAGTTGGGACATGCTCAATAGGCTCCCTGTATCTAGACTAGTCCATTGAGGGCTAGTAGTTGGGTCAGTTGCTTTACAAAGCAATTGACTGGCATGGGTTGGGAGAAGCAAAGAAGCAAGCTGTTTTCCCCTTAACTCTGAAGCATTTTGCCACAGGGTTATTCATTTATAAATGTAATACTGATTGGTTGGTTAATTAGTTAGCTGACTAGCTAGTGGAATCATAGAATATCAGGGTTGGAAGGGACCTCATGAGGTCATCTAGTCCAACCCCCTGCTCAAAGCAGGACCAATCCCCAACTTTTGCCCCAGATCCCTAAATGGCCCCCTACAAGGATTGAACTCACAACCCTGGGTTTAGCAGGCCAATGCTCAAATCACTGAGCTATCCCTCTCCCCACTGGAGTGATTGCACAGTACAGCAGAGGAGGCAAAAGAGTCTGTCTGGTTTGTGACTGGAGATTTCGGTAAGCAAAAGGAGGGAAGATATTATTGCAGTGTTTTACATTCAGCAGACTGTGTAGAATTGGTGGAACAAAGATTCTGAGACTCGGGTGAATTCAGCCTAAGCTTTGGGAATTCTGAGTTACTTCTCCCTATGTGTCTGTGGGGACTGATCTGTTTAGATTTAATTTTCCTTTTTTATATTTATAACTATGAAGGTAATATATGTGGATTATGAAATAGTTTTATTATGAGGTAGAAATAATTTATTAGTATTATATTTCTTTATCAGTATACAATTTTATAAAGTCGGTGCTTAAGAATTAAGTTACTTCCTTCTGTTCTTTTTTTGGACTGTGAGGAAGTTGACTCTGCAATCTTGGCTGAAAATGTTCAGTGACTGAATTGCCTGTGTGTGTTTATAGCAGAGGTGGGCAAACTACGGCCTGCGGGCCATATCTAGCCCACAGACCCATCCTGCCCAGCCCCTGAGCTCCCGGCCGGGGAGGCTTGCCCCGCCCCTGCAGCCTCAGTGCGCCATGCCACCAGCGCTCTGGCCCGCTGCTCCCGCTGGGTAGCGCAGGCGGCATGGCTGCGAGCTCCTGCTGCTCTGAGCAGCATGGTAAAAGGACAGAAGGTGTGTGGGGGGGGGGTTGGATAAGGGGCAGGCGGTCCCCGGGGGGTGGTTAGGGGCGAGGGTGTGGAGGGGGTCGTGGCAGTCGGGACAGGGGGAGGTTGGATGGGGTGGAGGTTCGGGGGGGTGGGTTGGATAGGCATGGGAGTCCTGGGGGGCCTGTCTGGGGGCGGGGGTGTGGATAGGGGTCAGGGGACAGGGAGCGGGGGGGTTGGATCTCAGGAGGCGGTCAGGGGTCCCAGGAGGGGGCAGTCAGGGGACAAGGATCGGGGGGGTTGGATGGGTCGGGAGTTCTGAGGGGGGCAGTCAGGAGGCTGGAAGTGGGAGGGGGCAGATAGTGGGCAGGGGCCAGGCTGTTTGGGGAGGCACAGCCTTCCCTACCCAACCCTCCATACAGTTTCACAATGTCGATGTGGCCCTCAGGCCAAAAAGTTTGCCCACCCCTCGTTTATAGGAATTATGTTTTGAAGCAAGAGTAGAGGGGTGATAAAAGTAAACTCTAGCCTACTCAAAAGTTACATATTAACCTGACAACACCCTATAAGCCTTGAATAAAAACAGATAATAGAAAAATACAATGGGCCAGATTCTGATATCCTTCAGGGGGATCAGAACCATTCAGTGGGGCTACTCATGGGGTAAATTACTGTACAGCTGGCCAGATTAGAACACCTGTATTCATATTGGATATTCTCATTCCACAAGTGGCCTCAGTTAAATCAATGGGACCTTTCATAGCACAAGATGCTACTCAATATAAGGGCAGGCCTAGGCTAGTAGATGTACCTTCCACAATTCACTCATGGAAGCTAGCTTTTTTTTCCATCTTTGTAGGTGTTTCCATTGGTGGACTAAAGTCTTGTTAAAATTAACAGCTGTATTTAGTAAATGCAAAGTGGGAGGAAATCTGAATCGGATAGTCTACTGAAGTGAAGGCAGTTTTTTTAGGCGCAAACATACATGTTTAGTGTTAAAAGCCAGTTACAATCTTCTTCTGCACAAGGAGGTTCACTACATATCAGGGACCTTGCTTCTTTGTATACTTGTACATTGCCATGCGTACCTAGGGTACACT
Source organism: Lepidochelys kempii (assembly GCF_965140285.1). NCBI lineage: Eukaryota > Metazoa > Chordata > Testudines > Cheloniidae > Lepidochelys > Lepidochelys kempii. The sequence goes on along the minus strand of NC_136388.1, from coordinate 94,886,854 downwards.
TCTCTGCACTGCGAGGTAAAGTAGTTCATGCACTATGTGAAAGACAGACTACTTGCTTTGTATTGAACAACAAGGATTATTAAAGGCTGATCATTTTCAGTACTTCCTTAGGTCGCTAGGTGACTAATGGATGTCAGCTGTCAGAGGAAGTAAAGATTTATTGACCGTGATTTAGTGAAGTGAATGAATCTCACAAAGTTTGACGTTTGGCGAACATCTCAGACTATTTGGAGATTTGTCTAACTCCAGTTTGCAAACCCATTTTCTTGGCTTGTTTCCCAATCCTTACTCCCAAGAGTAATTTACTAAACAAATGCTGCAAAGCCTTTGCTACGTATTAGGAACCACATTAAAGCTAAATGGAGGCCAGTGGAGATAGGAGGCTTGGGCACGTCAGCTTACCTCATTTGGAAATGTGTTTGCTGCTTCATTTTCTTCATACATGGGCTGGATGGAAAATGGTTTTCCCACCCGCTAAAATTTTTGATATTTAAAAAAAAAATTAAAAATCCCATTCCACAGGGGGATGAAACTGAAACCTTTCAGAATTCTTAAGGTACTCACCTGGAATGTGGGAAACCCTGGTTCAAGTCCCGGCTCTTCCTGATTCAGTGGGAGTTAGGCACCTAAATACCTTTTGAGGAGCTGGCCTTTATTGTCCAAAATCATGGTAGTTAAATTGTGTTTAAAGCCATATGAGCCAACACATTTTATTCTTCTAGTGGAGACATGACCACAGTTGGTATATCTACACTGCAGCTAAAAGCATGCCTTCCAGCCTGCTAGGCAGACTCCCACTAGCCCACTAAATATATCAGTATGGATATTCCAGCTGAGGTTGAAGCTTGAGCTGTGGAGCCTCGGGGGTTGGGTGGACTTGAGAGTCTGAGCTTCTGCTTGAGCAAGAATATCCACATTGCTATTTTTAGCACACGGGCTCAAGCCTTTCCAGTGTGAATCTGTCTAGTGTGAATCTTTCTACCAGGGATGGGAGACTTGCTACCAGCTGCAGTGTAGAAAAACCCAGTGTGGCAAACTGTCAGTGTTTGAGTGAGCTTGACATTGGGCAAATTGAGTTTGCCCATCCCTAAAAGTTTTATATACTAATCTTTGCATTAACAATTATAAAGGAGTGTTTGTTGCTCCAGTGCCGTCTGTCATCAGTTTAAGTCACTTGATCATATGCTAGTCTGTAGACACACATTGACATTTGAGCTATGACTTTCTCACATACACACATTTCTAGGCTACCGTGAGCATCATGAGAGTGGTCAACCCAGTTCTGCTCTGTTTTACCAATCTGAAGTCCAAGGAACTCCTTTGGTTTCACTGGAGTTACTCTAGACTTGCACCTTTTTAACTAGGGACTGAATTGTGATCAACAATTTTAAATCTAATTGTTACGGTCATGTGAGATTGCAAACCATCACACAAATCACAGGGCAGCTTTCCACCTTCTCTCATATATACACATGCTCTATGAATACCTTCAAAGGTCATTGACAGTGTCAGAATTAATCTGTTAGGCTAATGCTTGTATTTCTTGCTACACTGCAAAGTAGTAACTGTAATCTTTACTGTGTGCTGACAACTAATAAATCTTTCTGATCACTAGGTGTAAGTGTTAAATTTATGTAAATAGCATTCAAAACAGAAAGGGAGGAATAGCCATATTAAAAACTGACTGAAAGGCTGCAGTTCTGTGCATCAGGTTATGGAGCTTACTGATTGTGAAAATTAAAGTTCTTACAGGGCAGCAGGCTAGGTAGGAGGAGATTGTTTAAGACAAACTGCTAGAGAGAGAAAGCAAAAATCAGAGAGAGCACCAATGACCATCATTCTAGGTGAATTTTAGTAGCGATCCTTCTTTCATGGACTTCCTGGATGAACTGGGAATGGAATAACTTTGCAACATCAAACATCACACTGTGCTCTCACATATATTTGGCTTTTCTGCTGCTTTGCGAGAGTCACTGACAATCATTAACTTTTATTATCTCACTCAGCTTGTAGCTGAACAGCACAAGGCATGCTGTTGATAGATGCTACACACAAGTATATCATCAGGTGCTCTGTCAGTCATTTCTCTTTGATAATTTACCTGCTCACTTCTATTCACAGCAGTCTGCACCCATGCTGCCCCGAGTTTACTCCTGTATTTTGTCTCCCTCCGGAGTAATGAATGTGGTGCTAATCCGTCTTCATCATCCATAGCTAGTCTTTATCCACATGATGATATCTGTCTGGAGGGAGGTTTTTTCCACTTGTCATTCATTTGATCATCTCAGTGATGTATTTTACTTTACTTTTAATTTCACTTCTGTTTGTGTCTTGCTTCTGTTGCAACATAAAGCTGTCACTCCTCTTTCTATAATTCTTTGATGATAAACCTCAACTCTGTTTTATTGGGAAGTAAAAAAATCATTCATACATCTGCATTTAAAAAACAAACAAACATATGGCCATATCCTTGCCTGGTGTAAATTAGCATAGCTCCATTATGCTGAATGGAACTATGCCAGTTTATACCAGTTGAGGAGCTGACGAGTAAGTCATAAATTATTTCCCAAGTCAGTGTGATACTGCTTCTAAGATGCATTGCAACTTTTCAGGTGTTCTTCCTCCTAGCCTGGGGCTCCTCTTGATTATTTACTATTTGATTGCTACCTGAGCTAAGCAGCTATTTCCTCCTGCTACTTGTTCCAGGTGCATGTATTCCAGTTCCTATTTAATAATACATCTTTCTCAGGCTACCTCTTTTCTGCATGAATGTTGACTCTGACCTTCATTTTGTTCAGATCAGTTCATTACATGTTCCCTCTTCCTTTTTTCAGTTCTCCTACTTTCTAGGGGATGCTCACATTTCAGCTCAGAGGGGGTTTTGTGGCTAATGAAAATCCCTAAGCATCACAGTTTAAACCATGTTCCACTGAGCGAGATCTATAAAAGGAACAATGTATATGATGGTTAATGGTTCAGGCCTTTTTAAAATGCATCAAGTTTAAGTTAAACTATTTCTTTATATATAAGGCTTTGATTTCTTTTGAGCTGTAATCTCAAAAGACATAAACATAATCAGCCAGATTCTGGCCTCCAATCACATGGGAGCCACACCATTTGTACCAGAACACCCTTCCCTGATGATGCTGGTCCAGGACAGACTGTTCCAGGATTTCCGTTTCAAAATTTGTGCCTCCACAATTATAAAGAAGCATTAATTACTCCACTCTGGCTTGTCTTAATTTAATTTAAGACACTGGATCATACCAGATGCCATTGGCACTCATTTACATTTTAGCTGTGACTTTCACATGTGCATGCTAGCAATGTTTTACAGAGAGATTTACAGACAAAACAAAATATCTACCAGGACTATTTCTTCTATCCCACTGACTGTGAAGTCATGTGCCTTAAGGTACTTTCTATACTGTGCTTTTCCCCACTCCCCCACAACCACCACCACAGTGAGTCTCAAATCAACAGTCTTGGGGTCATGGACCTTTTACTGCAGAGCTAAAACAGCAGTGTAGGTGTTCCATCTCAGGTTAGAGCCTGGGTTTCAAAACCCAGCAAGCAGGTGGGGTCTCAGAGCCTGGGCTCCAACCCAAGTGGGAGCATCTACCCTGCTGTTTTAAGCCCTGTAGTACAAGCCTGAGTTAGCTGACCCAGGCACTGAGGCTTACTGCTGTTTTTTGTTTTGTTTTTGTTTTGTTTTTCATTTGCAGGGTAGATGTACCCTCTGTTACTAAAACAGGCATTAGTATGTGGTTAATGCAAAATCCACAATGGTATGGAGAAATATAAAGGCTTTATCTGTACTCAACTGGGCTAATCTGCATAGCTCCTTCATAGCTGTGCCACTCATTAGTAATATGATCATCTCAAACTCATGCAGATAAAACCCTTTTTACCACAATGTACCCTGTTCCATCTCTCGCTCTCTCCCTATCCATTCATCTGTTATAAAATTGGCTGTTTGTGACATGTTTTGTAACTGTAGCACCCTCATGGCCAAGATAGAGTCTGTTCTGCAGGCAGCTTCGGCCAAGGAAAGACGTGCACAGAAATGTAGCAGGGGAAACTCCCTTCTATCCGAGGGCACCTATTCCATATCCCTTGGAGTAAACACACACACTGGAATAGTACAATGAGTATAGGAAAGGGAAATATTTATTTACAAAGGGATGAATGGAGCTGCTGCAAAATCCTACCTCAGTGCCTCAAAGTGATGCAGCAGTGACCCTGGCTTGTCTGACAAGAAGGATACCGGAGTGTACACTTTAGTAGGTTCAACCATGCTCTTAAGGTGTCAGACTGCCAACCCAGGGAGAGGACAGCTGTTCTCCTTCTTGAGGTTGAGTGCTAGCTAAGTTGAGGAGGTAAACGTGCCACTGACAGCTTAGCCAGTGGGTGGATGAAGAAATGGCTAAAACTGCATGAATAAATGGGCCCCAACTGCTCCTCGATCTGTTCTACGACGGCGACAGGGAGTTCAGTCGATGAGAGGCTGTTAAAAATCTCAAGGGCCAAAAAGAGGATTACCTATAACTGCAGGACATTGACGAGAGATGATTCGATCAACCATCTAATGGAGAAGAAGGTAAGGACAGCCTAAGACATCCTTGGTCTCTGCAAAACACGACGAAGAAAGGAGATGGAAATGAAGTGGAGAGATGAAAGTACCATCATGTTGGGAAAAGGAAAAGTCGTGAGAACTGTTGGAGGAAATGGCTTCATCATCAGCAAGGAATGGTCTTCAAAAATAATCTCCTGCAAGTTCAAGTCTTCATGCATCGGAGTGCTATGCCTCTAACTTAACAAGAACAGCACCCTCAAGATTGTTCAGATCTATGCTCCCATGAGCACAAGCGAAGATGACAGTGTGGAAGAATTCTATCAGGAGCTCAAGGAAACCCTTGCTTAAAAATCCACACACATGATTATGATGAGAGATTTCAGCACCAAAGTTGGATGATGGAAAGAAGGCGAAAAGTTCATTGGAAGATATGGCATCGGCGAATGGAGTCCTTGAAGAGAGCAATTGGCAACTCTGGCAGAGATGAAAGAAATGTTAATTGGTAACACCTGGTTTAAGAAGGCCAAGAGGAGGTGGACATGGATTGCACCCAGTGCGAAGAACAAGAATGAAATTGACTACATTCTGGTCAATAAGTGGCGCATTGTACAAGACATCTCAGTAGTACTATCATTTAACACTGGTAGTCACCATCACTGGCTCAGAGAACAGCTCAACTTCAACGAAAAGGTGGAGAAGAAAGTGCTACAGATGGCAAATTAGAGACAGCTGACAAAAATATTTGACAAAGCAAACATTTTCAAGAAAGACTGGGTCTTATAGGTAACTGTGATGAGGATTATAAAAAACTTCATTGATAAATTGAGGCAATGCGTGAAATTAGCTAGGAAAGAAAGAGCGAAGCGAAGAATCTTGGCAGAAATGTGGAACTTGCTAGAGAAGCAGAGGAATGTGAAGTGAAATGATGGTGACAAACTTGAGTACTCCCTCCTCTGCAAGTTGATAAGAAGACGACTAAAGGAGGACTTTGAGACGTACCGAAATGAAAGGCTCTTAAAGATGGCTGAAGATCACAGAAGCCTCAAAAAATACAAAAGGGAATTGACACTGTACAGGTCAACAATAATGCTGCTGAAAAACAGGGATGGAAAGCCAATAATTGACAGAACAGGGACGGAAGTGGTCTGCAAAGATTTCTACACCAAGCAGTTCACATCTCAGATAAATGTCTCTGTACCAAAGCTTCAACAGACCAACAAGCATGTACTCCCAGTCCTTGTCAGTCTGGAAAATTCTTGCTCTGAAGTTTAGCTGTTACTTGGAAATGTAGAAGATACCATCTATCGGGAAAGAGTCCAACACCATTCTGCTGTACAAGAAGGGCAATCATGAAGATCTACTGTACTATCGTCCAATATGCCTGCTCTCACATTTTCTACAAGCTGTTCACCAAAATAATAACAAACCAACTCTCACAGAGTCTGGACGAGCGGCAGCCGAGAGAACAGGCATGCTTTCGAAGGAATTTCAGCACAATTGACCATATTTTCACTATAAAACAGCTATTGGAATGCTCAAGGGAATACAAATTCCCTTTATGCATTGCCTTCATCAACTATGAAAAAGCATTTGACAGCATAGAAATCAATGCAGTGTTGAAATCTCTTGCAGAGCAGGGCATTGACACAAACTATATCAAACTATTAAAAGAAGCAAATTCTGAGTATACTACAGATATAACTTTATTTGATAGCCACCTTCGCTCTGTCCCCCTCGGGCTTCAGGCTGGTTCTCAGCCACTTCACCATGTGAGGGCCTGCTCGCTGTAGCCCTGTCATGTGCACGCTCTCTCTCTCTCTCTCTCTCCATGCCCCTGGACCCACCAACATGTCCTCTGCCTCAGGACAAAGGTTTAAAGGGGCCATGCTCTCTAAAGTCCAAGTGGGTAACAGTTTGATGAAGGGAGTGCTTGGTCAATCTATATGAAAGCAACTCATCAAATGACTATAGAAAAAAAAATCCTACTGTAAAGCAGTATAGAGATTGAGAGCTGTTGCCCCTGACCCACCTCTTCCCCCAGCCTGCACGGTCAGATTACTACATATGGCCTCTGATGGGTGGGAAATAAGATTGGAGCATGTCCTCAAGCCAATACTCCTCCACTCCTTTGCCTGTCCCAGCTGATCTAAGTCCCCTTAGCAAAGAACCTACCCCAGAGACGTGATTTACTGACATAACCGGCAATGCCTTGCTACAGCGTTAAGGGTGACACATTGGATTTATTTCAGAGTAGCAGCCATGTTAATCTGTATTCGCAAAAAGAAAAGGAGGACTAGTGGCACCTTAGAGACTAACCAATATATTTGAGCATAAGCTTTCGTGAGCTACAGCTCACTTCATCGGATGCATCCACACATCCGATGAAGTGAGCTGTAGCTCACGAAAGCTTATGCTCAAATATATTGGTTAGTCTCTAAGGTGCCACTAGTACTCCTTTTCTTTTTGCACATTGGATTTAGTTTATATTCCCCTCCAGAGAATTAATCCACAAAGCCAGCCTCTCTCTCTCTCTCTCTCTCTCTCTCAAGAAGACAAATTCTAGCTTCTCCACTGAGGTATTGTCCACATGGACAACACTTACCATTTCAAAAGCATTTCTCTTCAGCGTTTGTGTCGTCCTTGTTATAATTACACTGTAATTTGAAATGACTGGAAAATTGGCAAAATACCATATAATTAAAGGGAAGAGTCTGATTTGATCACAACATGTAGGGTTTTTATGTAGGTTTTTTTTTTTGTTAAATTAAGTTAAAATAATAAAGTTTGAGAATTAGAAATAGAATTGAATTAATCAAGTTGAGTCTTTAATTTAATGGTGACAGATAAACCTTAATGAAAATGAGACTTGTCTCATAAGCCTATTCCAGTGAATACAATTTTTTCTTTTTTAGAATCTAATAAAGGATCGGTCAACTTCTGCACATATTTACATCTCTACAACCCCACTGACTTCCTCATATATATTTTGTGCCCGTAATTTTAGTCAGTATTTCATTTCAACTCCTCAGACTTTTTAAAAAAGAAGTTTTCTTTTAGGCCCCAATCCTGCAAACACGTGTTAATTTAAGACTATGAACAGTCCCATTGTTCTTAAGGCACGGACCTTTGGACCAGATTCAAAGCCCTTTGAAGTCAAAAGGAGTCCTTCCATTACGTTTGTTGGGTTTTGGATTAGGCCCTTAAGGAGGGACAGTTGCTTAGGCCCTGATTCGGCAAAACACTTCATATATTCCAAGGCCAGAAGGGACCAATGCAGTCATTTAGTCTGACCTGTAGAACACAGGCCATAGAACTTCCCCAAAATAATTCCTACAGCGAATCTTTTAGTAAAATATCAATCTTGATTTTAAAATTGTCAATGATGGAGAATCCACCATTACCCTTGGTAAGTTGTTCCAATGGTTACTTTTAAACAGTGAGAGTAGTTGCTTTATTTCCAGTCTGACGTTTCAACTTGCACCCATTGAATTTTATGCCTTTCTCTGTACAAGTTAAATGGGGGCTCCATATCAAGTACATACTTCAGTGTTATGATATTACAATGCTTCCCGGGGCATCCTAGATAGCAGGATTTCATTCTATGCAGACAATACTCTGATGGTATGTCCACATTGTGTTTTAAAACCCATGGCACCAAGTCACAGAGCCGAGGTCAACAGACTCAGGCTCATGCCCTGGTGCTAAAAGCAGCTGTGTAGATGATGATGTTACTGTGGCTTTAAGAGAATGAAGTGCTACTTCAGTCTTATGATGTCATGACTAATAATGGTCAACTGCATAGATGAAATCTGAGACATTTGCAATAATTACCTGCAAGACCAGACTCTTCTGAAAGAAGAAATGGTAGAGCGCAGCAAGAAAATGACATCATATGATAAGAACAACTTCAAGAGTACAGCAAATATAAAAGTTAGTCATTGTGTCCAAGGAGTTCTGGACACAATGACTATTAAGCTATTAAGATAATTTTGATAGATATATATGAATGAATCTGTGCTTAAAAGGAAGTAGAGGTCGTGTTGCTGTGGCTTTAAGAGAATGAATAGACTCTCCTAGGTGTGACGCTGACAGAAAAGGTTAGATCGGTAGATTGACCTGAGTTCAGATGCTCTGCCTCTATAACTATGTACCTAACAAAGACTGTTGTTGTTACTAGCAATGAATTATTATTCAGACTAGTGGATTACTTGAAGATAAAATAACAGACATTGTGGCTCAGTTCCTGACATCCACTCCCCATCCCCAAGCTCCAGAACCAGATCTCCAGCCTGAGCTCAAACATCTGTGTGTGTAACACCAACAGACCCTGGTCTGTCAGTGGGCAGAATGAAACGGGGGACATCTGGAGCTTAGCGCATGAGCAACTACTGCATGAGCTACAAGCCAACTGCCTGTTAGCTAAGGCTGTAGAGCAGACTCATTTTCTCTCTCTCTCTAAGTGGTTTTGGTGCCAGTAGATAGGACAGAACCCCACACCCAGAAGGTGTGTTGGTTACATTACACGACTCACTGCCATGGGTTTTAAAACACAGCATAGACACACTTTTAGGCTCTGGCAGAAGCAGAGCCTTGTATCTCTCGGCAGTAACCCCTACCGCTATCTAAGGAGAAATGTGGATGTTTCCAGTTCAAGTCTTGGCCTTAAGATGGTGGGCCTGTGGTTTACCTGGCCTGACTCTGCAAGGTGCTATGTGCCCTCAATGGAATCATTATTATTAACTCCTGTGGGAGTGGAGGGCACCCATCCTTATGGAGAATAGAGTCCAAAGTGAGCAAAAGTGAATAAAGGTGACAGTCCTTTCCCACTCAAATTAATTTTCATTGATAACACTTTGAAAGGTCTCCGTTTCATCTTGATGTGGAACAGGAACAAATATTTTAAATCTCAAATTTTCATGGGACAGGAAAACCGTTTTCTGTCCTGCTTAACTCCTGGCGCTCAGTTTCTGCAGTTCTAATTCAGCTGTAAAGTCTGGCAGCTCAAGCAGGGAGACTGCAGTGCAGCGGTGTGATCTGTCCAGCAAGACTAGGGCTGCACTACAGCGACTGTCCGAGCATCGCTGAGTCAGCATAGCTATGCCGGTGTGGCCCTGCAGTCTAGATGCAGCCTACACGGACAGGAGTTTTTCAGTCTGCATAAGAACACCACCTCCCCAAACAGCACTGGCTACGCTGATGGAAGCATTCTTCTATTGACGTAGCTATGTTGATGCTGGGGCTCATGTTCACATAGCTGCATCAATCAGAGATACGGTGGTAATACTGGCGTGGCTTTGCGTACCCCTGACAGATGTAGCAATGCCAACGTAACTTTCAAGTGTAGACAAAGTCTAGGCCCATTTTAACTGCTAATTTATTTGTTGGAGGAGAAGAGTTGCTGCATTTGTTTAAGTGCTTTCCTAAAAGGGCGGGAGGAGGGGGTCTAAAATTGCAATATATGTAATACATATTCAAAACAAAGCCAAAAAATCCCTAAACTGCTTTAGATCTCACCATTATAAATCTGAGGTTGATATCTGTCATTTAAACATGAAGCTTTTTGGTAGATTTTAATCATTTGCTTTGTGGAAATATCTGTCAGTGGTTGAACCAGTTCCCCTTTAGGAAACTTCTCTCTGAGGCAATGTCATCTGCCAGGTCAGGATGGCCATTGGACATGAGCAGTATGTGTTGGCTAACTAATGCACCAACACATCAAAATGAAGATTTAATTTTGTCAGAAGAGCCCTGAGGTTTTCCAGGCTCCATTAATTTGTTTCCCCAGGAGCGATAAAAGCACTGAAAGTCTGCAACATAAAAACACCCATCAAAAGAATTTCAGTTCCTGCCTTTGAAAAGGAAGCATCAACAACATTGAAAGCAAAAACAATTGTGGGAGATCTGAAATCAAGGGCAAGTTTCATGGAATTCAAATGGAAATAATATTGTGAGTTATCGCTGTACTCTTCTGTGCTTGTATTTTAATTCTTTGTAGTTATACATTTGCAAGTCTTGACCACTTTAGATCCTCTCAGGCTAAGACTACTCATTATCAGCTCTGTTGCTGGATCTTTTGGAGACTTTGGGCCAGATGTTTAAAGGTGTTTAGGTGCCTAAAAATGCAGATAGGCACCTAGTAGGATTTTCAAAACCACCTGCCTGAATCTTTGGCCCAGATTTTTACTTAAGGGTTGCTGCACTTAGTGTGGCAAAGCCTAGCTGATTTAGGAGCCTAAATCTCATTTTCAAACAAAGATTTAGGCACTTAGACATAAAATCCCATTGACTAAGTGCCTAAATCCCTTTTAAAATGAGATTTAAGCTCTTAAATCAGTTAGCCTTTTGGAGCTAGTCACCTAAATCAGTTAGGGGTTCCTTCACTCAGTGTTACAATGCCTACTTATCTTTTAAAGTCTGGGCCCTTGTTATTAAAGTAGTACAAAAAAATCCATCTCTCCTATCCCCCAGAGGATGCTGGATAAAAGGCAGAAATGGTGATTTACCACCATGCAGCAGGGAGCTGTGCCTACTCCAGATGTTCTCATGCTACAACAAAGGCTTTCTGAAGCCTGTATGGTCTCCAGAGGATTTGCAAAAAAGAGCCCTGGTCTGAGTAGCGTTTTAGCATACTGCATGATAAATGCAGATGATATCTCCAACTGTGGAGAAATAAAGTTAATATCAGGTGAAAGAGATGCTTCCTCCATTTTTGGAATCACTGATGTGTTGTAGTCCTCTCTCCTGTGAAAATAGTGGACAGAGGGATGAAGATTAAGCTGACATTCTGCAGCCATTTAGGAAAACAACCACATATTGTATTTGCTCGCCAGAATAATCAGGTGGACCAAAGATCTACGTATCAATTTGATCTCAAGTTGTTGGCTAAATAATGACCATTTGGAGAGTGGATACAATCTAGAGAAAACAGAATTCCAACATCCGAATCAGAGTAGTGGGCAAGAAGGATTCTAGATAAGATCCGCCTGGCTTGTGGGGGGAGGTCCACCATTCAGGAACCTTTATTGTTTAATGATAAAATACTTCTAATCTTCTGATTACATTTAAGGTGATGCTATCACAGTCATTACAGCACAACAAGTGTTCCTAGCCTACATACTACCTCTGTGATACAAATACAGAGACAATTCTGATTTCAGCTGAAAAGTGTGGTACCACCAGTTAGTTTATGGTCATCAGTAAAGTAGGTTCCTTGACATGAGTCCAAGCCTCCCAGCTCTTCTGCTTAGACTATCTTATTTGTATCCAGTAACAATGACCCAAGGAGTATGTGATAATAGTTTGGAGCAGCCCTTTTTATGAGCTTTTCTGATTTCTAAAAAAATTGGAACCACTAGAAGTTTTAAAAGCAAAGGAACATTTTAAAGAAGATAAAATCTAGAAGTTTTCATTAATTTTAGTTTTTACAGATCTGTGTGCAGATAGTTGTCTGACCAATACAGTCCTCTTAATCACAAATGTCTTGCTCTTGCTCAGTGCAAGATCTTCTGCATAAAATGCATCTTGTAAATAAGATGCACAAATATCCATTTCATTAACTGATAGGGTCTCCTGAAAGGAAGGCAACGACCCTCTGATAGGAAGCCAACTGCTCTACCCTACATTGAAAGTACATTTATTTATATCAATTCAGTTTGAAACTCAAGCACTATGAATATTTAAAAAACAAACAAACAAACAAACAAAAAAGACGGGGCAGTATTTGCTTTCTTTATCAGCATAATTTATAGGGCACAATTTCCAGAACTGCAATTTCTGCTTAGTCTCCATTTTCCCCTCATTCTCAGTAAAATGAACGTGCACATTACTCATAAGCAGCTGTAAGAAAACGATCACCTTCTTTCCTGAGCAGCTTAGGAATTGAACTTAACTTAGTTCATATTAATGAGTCCTAACTTATTAATTTCTCCCCATCCACTCCAAATTGTCTGCATTGGTATATGAAACATACTAATAGTAATGCCTTTAGCTTTACAAAAAGAACAGGAGTACTTGTGGCACCTTAGAGACTAACAAATATATTAGAGCTTAAGCTTTCATGGGCTACAGCCCACTTCATCAGATGCATACAATGGAACATATTGTAAGAAGATATATATATATATATATATACACATACAGAGAAGGTGGAAGTTGCCATACAAACTGTAAGAGGCTACTGCTACTCTGAAACCTGTCACTTAGCTTTACAGTAATTAAATGTGATGGGTTGCCATGCCAGTGGAATTCACATATCTTTACTGGATTGTGTAGTCCTACATGAAAAAGCACTGTAACTAGCCATTAAGGATACAGATGCATTATTGATATCAAATATATTATGACCCCCACACACACACACACAAACACATACCCCGCAGGTTGTGAAATGTGTCAGGCTAAGGTTTCCCAGTCCTCCGTAAATTGGCCGGTATGCTTCAGGCCTTGCAGTAGCCCCACAGCCATCTGGCTGTAGCTTGGCATCTCCCTCCAGAGGACAAATCAAGTGTCAGGGAACATGAAGTGAGCTGTAGCTCACGAAAGCTCATGCTCAAATAAATTGGTTAGTCTCTAAGGTGCCACAAGTACTCCTTTTCTTTTTGCGAACCACAACTTAGTCATTACAGTTTTGAAATATTCATAATGGACCACTTTAAACCTGTAGAATTTTGCATTCTGCCCTAAATGACACCACTATGCAACATGCTGACTTCAGGGTGATTCAGCAAGGTATGTATTGGGGCAGAATTAGGTTCTACATCACTCTCGGTCTGATTCTGCAATATGTACCCACGTTTCCAGCCGAGTTTCTGCGGATTGTCACTCAAATCCTGTCTGGAACCTCACGGGAAGGGAACCAGCCCCTCGAAACCAAGGGTCAGCAAGTTAACAGAACATAATCACCTGGATTTTGAGAGAGAGAGAGAGACTCACAGAATTTATCTAAAACTATTGCTTGTAGAAAAATTTCTTAAACACCCATCACAGCCTTTGATTCAATAACTTTGTTGTCTTAAAAAAATCACTCATGCATATATCTAATGAGTTAAGAGCTGCGTGTTTAATCCTGAGAAGTCATGCTATTGTCACCTAAATTCTTGTTTGAATTTTAAATGCAACAACTTCCAGCATCACAACTTTTCATATAACCTATCTGTAGCATGGGGAAGATTGGCTATTACCTAACCATCCATAATTTGGAGGTGGGCTTCTTAAACTGGCATCAGAGATACAGTCTCAACATTAGCTTCTACCTGGGAGTGATTTCCTATAGCAACTACTTGGCTGAAACTTCAGTATCAGTTGTCATTGAGATTAAAAATACCCTGTTACTTTTGGGGCCAATAGCTAAACAGGGTGCTTTCTCAAATTACATTGCATTTATAAAGAATTCTTGGTTTACTTGATGGTTTAATTAATTTCATAACTAGATTTGATGATTTAATAGTAACGCATCTTTAAGCAAATACACACATCAAATTAGAATAATCACATAATTGGAAATCTTCAGTAACAGGAGGTGGGGTGGTTTTGTTTGTTTGTGTCTCTGTCCCAACTGGGTATATTTTTTGCTTTCATGAATGAGTCCTCATAACACACGTAACAAGCCAAGTTATGCTAAGTGAAGTAAGGGAAACAAGCACAACAGAAGGCAAGCCTGCGAACTGAATTGAATTTATAACTCTGCTAGACACCAAAAACCATGAACTTAAGAGTGACACTGGTTTTATAGCTCATTACAACAACTTGGAACACACCACACTGCCTGCTACTCTTACTTACCCGCTTCTAGCCCTTTTTGAAAAACAATCGAACCCACAGTTGCCCTCTTTATTTAAAGTGACTGCTTCCAGCATGCTGTCACACTGTGCAGAGTGGCTCATGACCATGAATGCCTACCTCTGGGCAGACTGTCAAAAGCAGGGCAGACACCCCAAACTGGTGGCATGGCCTATAATTATATTTCACCAACCCAGTACCAAATGTGAACTCCCAAAATACTGCAATAGACTTATAATAGAGTCACAGACAGTCCCCCTTAGACACTCCAGTCTGTCTTGCCACCCAGGTAAGCTGGACTGTGTGATAAATGGTCACTTACTCCAAAAATCACAAAATATCAGGTTACACCCAGTCCCAAGATACCAGTCACTCATCCAGGTCAATTTTCATCCTCGCAAAGACGATGCTGATAGCCAGTTTGAAAGTAAACTAATTAAAGGTTAATTAGCGAAGAAAAAAGAATGAGAGTTATTGAGAGGTTAAAGCAGGTAAAATACATGTATAGCTGAATCACAGTCTATCTTTCCAAAGGTAGCAGAGTTATAATAATCTGGCAGTTTCCCAAAAGCCTCTCAGGGCTAACCAGAGTAACTCTGGGGACCTCCGTCTTCTTGTTAAGTTATTCTGCCCTGTTAGAATCCAAACAAGCCAGGGATGATTTTTTTTTCCTTGTGTCCATATTTATAGCTTCTCACAGAAAACAAACTGACAGGGTCACTTCCCATGTGGGCTCTTCTTTTATGGCAAAGAGACAGGAGCGTATTTTAGAGTTTTTGATCTCTGATCATCACAAAGACCACTTGGCTTCAAATGCACAAGAATTAGCACTTTCCTGTTTTAAAGTTCATCATTTGCATTACATAATTCTCTTTGGATAGGTTATTAGGTTACAGGGTGTAGGCAATGTAAATGTTTGCTATTACAGTCTAACAGATGCAATTAAGTGAAAACAATTCATGCAGCATCCCATTTGTTTTCGTGAAGCTTAAGCTCCCAATATATTCTTATACATTTAACTTTGAGCTGTACTAATACACAGGTGGATTGGCTTAGCTTCCAGCTGTAAGGTTGTCAGGTCTCAGCTGAGGCCTAGACCTTGGCTAGAGTTGGGACTTGGCTTACCAGTGTACACACACGCATTGCACCTTTGTATGTAACTGTGACACACTGCGTCCTCCCCCAGATGTGAGGAGGAGCTCTATGTAGCTTGAAAGCTTGTATCTTCCACCACAGAAGTTGGTCCAATAAAAGATATTACCTCACCCACCTTGTTACTCATATCCGGGGACCAATAAGACTACAAATGAGTGAAATAATACTCATTCATATTGCAGTTCCTCAGACATTGTAACAAAGGGCCCAATCCTTGAACCTATGTTCAAGAGAACAACACATTTCAGTAGGTGTAATCTAATGGGTAAGGATTATTCATGGGAGTAAAGGCTGCAGGACTGGGGTCATAAATTGCACAAGAGAGATGAAAAATCTCTGTCTGTCTTAAGCTGCAACCTAAATTAAAATGTTTCAAGCAACAATAAAACTCCTGTCTAAGACTTAAATTTAGCCTTACCTGACTTACTTCTTCAGCTCAGAGGACTTTTACTGTTGTTTGTTTGACTCTTTGGTAATATTTCTCAACAGAACTACCTTCTCAAGAATCATTCAAAGTCATTGTTTTGGTTTAACATTATTTGGTATTACATCTAGTATACACCATGTCTTTTGATACTGTTTGTATTGTGCCTTTCACCTTGTGTTGGCAACACAATTGCTCTTGGCCATTGAAAGAAAGGAAGAGAGGAGAACTAAGGAGAAAAAAAATAAGAAAAGTCAACTCCCTACATAGTAGAAAAACCCATTTGATTTGTATTTAAGAGGGGGTGAATCCTTCACAGAAGTGCTATGCATGAAGACTAGCTATGGAAAATGAATTTTCCACCCCAGGAGAAATTCCGATATTCGAATATTTTCATCCTGAAATGGGACAAAAATCAAAATATCAAAATATTTTGCAAAAAGAAGCACAGAACATGTTTATTCAGAAATGTTGAAATGAAACATTTCAATTTTTTCAATTAAAGTGAAACAAATGTTGACAGGTCAATTGAAATCAAAACATTTCACATTTTTCGATTGAACAATTTAATTGAAACGGAAATTTTTTACATGAAAAAAATCAATTTTGACAAAACTCCATATTTCATCAGGAAAATATTTCATTCAAAAAAAAAAAATGTGACCAGCTCTAACAGTGTCATGTGTAAAATATACAGCCAAAGTTTCTATTCTACTCTTCCATTAGTGGAAGAAGCTAGATAGATTAACTCAGTATATCCAAATCAATGCCTTAGTGTGGAAGTCTTGGAGTCCTATGGAATCTATGTTTCCTTTTAACTACAGTCTTGAAATATGTGCCCTGGCACTGATTCCACTGCTCATGTGAATGACTTAGTTCTTTGTGTTTGTACATATTAGGAAATTTGGGGGAACTTCATCAAGCTTGATTCAGACCTGGGTTTCACCGATGGACATTGGTCCTGCCTGGGGTTAAAAATTCTGCCTGGAGCATTATGCTGGCAGTCCAGCTTTAACTATAATGCTTTATAAAGCCTGCCAGCACTTTTTAAAAAAAATCCTACCAAAACAAACTACTTTACAAATGTGCTTTAATTTGTTAACTATGCGGCAAGCTGGGCATTTATAACTCCCTTTTAAATATGTTTTAACCCCTTAAGAATGTTGTTACAAGGTTACAAAAGGTAAGTACATTTTGAGTCATGAACATTAAATAGTTGTATTTTATGATTATATATTACTTGCATGTAGGGTAATTCCCAGCTCAGGTGAACATACACGTGCTCGAGCTAGCATCCTCGAGATAGCAATGAGGTCACAGCAGCATGGTAAGTAACTCAGGCTAGCTGCCCAAGTACAATTCTACCCAGTCCTCTGGGTAGGTACGAGGGCAGATAGCCCGAGCCGTCACCCATGCTGCTGTGACCATACTGCTATTTGTAGGCGATAGCTCAAGCAGAGCTAGTGTGTGTCTGTCTATCTGAGCCAGGAATCAGTCCTTCCACCTGCTGTCTTGTCATGTCCTCAGATTTGAATTGAAGAAGCCGATGAGGGAGGCTCCAAAGAGAAAAACGTATGTGTATAAATAGTGAAATTTGAATAAAGAAAGATGTTACAAAAGGGCTACATTGCATGCAGAATGTTAACAAAAGATCAGTGGCATAAAATGCTCTTAGGTAGATCAAATAATACGTTGTGCATCTGAACTGCTATGTAAGTGCTCTGTGCTATAAAAACAATAACTACTTAGTTCTCACAACCCGCCCTGTGAGCTAAGTGAGAACTAGTATCCTCTTTTTTCACAGATGTGGAAAAGGAGACACAAAAGGTATGTCTACACTGCAATTAAAAACCCAGAGCTGGCCTGTTATGGTGCAGTTACAGTCTTCCACGTTCTTTTTCTTAGTGTGTGAGCAAATGTTCAGTCTTGGGAAGACATGCTTTGGTGGTGGTAGTTTTTGTTGTGCAAAGCAGTAGTCCTTGGGAAAGGAGTGATATGATAAGCAGGAGAGTTTGCTTTCCGTCTTGGGTTCTGATTGGAGTAAAATTATTGAGGGGAGTTGCTCTCTGGGAACTGGGCTTTGGTGTTGGGCTGAGATCCCTGGAGAAGATCTGGATGAGATCTTCCCTGCATGCTGTATGACTCTCATGTCAGGATGGTGTAAATGAAGCAAGTCACACTAGTACACCTAGATTCCACCTCACTGATTTCTCCTCTACTGGGAAGTCAACGTGCAAAGCTCTGGACATCTGTCCCCACTTGGCAGAGAAACATTGCTGGTGTCGGACTGGGACACAGGTACTGGAAGCCAGGGCAACAATACTTTACCAAATCATACGGCAATGCATGATCTTACCATATGAATATATACCGATATTTGATGAGATCTCAAAAGCTTCAACAGTCTGAGATATGTATACATTGATGAATGCATGCCCTAGAAAATATGATTCTGATTATGAAATGATATGCATCAGTAACCTTTTATGAAAAATCTGGTGTCAAAAGATTACAATATACATGTCTATACGTAATTGGAAACCTTTTAAGGCTGTCTAAGTAAGTTTCTATGTGCTATATAAGAGCTGTACTGTATTTTACTAGTAAACAGAGGAATTTTCAGTGATCAGTATTATATCCATGGGATATTAGTCATCAACAGTCACAGATGAATAAATGTATTAGGGAAAAAAGTCACCAGATTTTATTTCAATAATGGAAACTGAACCATATTCTTTCTACAGCAGTTAATGAATTCTGTATAACAGCAGAAGAATTGATTCACTTTACTGGCAATTGCTCCACATTTATGAGAAATAAGATAATGGGGGAAAGTAAAACACTATCCTCTTTCAGTAAGTTGGCTGAGATGTTAAAATTGACCCAATAAACATCAGAATGTGATAAAATCAAATTGATACAGGGTAATATGGAAACACTAAAGGCCCCTAATATTCCATTGTGTGTGTTTTCTTTAAAGATTGAACAGTGGGTGCAGTTTGCACTGTTTTGGGAGATCTAAGTTGTTGATATTGTTGAGCAAAGATTTTTTTTAAAATATTTTAATGCATTTTCTGTTAATGGAGTCTTCAGAATTGGATGCTGCACAGTGTAGGCGTGGAACTGTGTGGCTACAGGGCCTGATCCAAGGCATGCTGAAGTCAATGGGAGTCTAGCATCAGGACCTTATGCTCAAAGCATATCCTGATAAGCAGGACACAGGGCTTATTCCTCCACTGATTAAAGTCAATGGAAGAGTTGCCCTTGGCTTCAGTGGTATAAGATCAGGTCCTATGGGCACAATCCAATTCCCATTAAAGTCAATGGCAATCTTTCCATTGAGATTAATGGATCTTGGAACAGAACCTAATGTATCTCCTATTGCAGGGGTGGCCAACCTGAGCCTGAGAAGGAGCCAGAATTTACCAATGTACATTGCCAAAGAGCAACAGTAATATGTCAGCAGCCCCCCATCTGCTCCCCAAACCCCGCTCCCAGCACCTCCCACCCACCAGCAGTCCTGCCGATCAGCGCCTCCCCCTCCCTCCCCACACCTCCCAGTCAGCTGTTTCATGGCATGCAGGAGACTCTGAGGGGATGGGAGGAGGACCGAGGGCACAGCAGGCTGAGGGGAGGGGGCAGGAAGGGGTGGAGTGGGGGCAGGGCCTGGGGCAGAGCCAGGGGTTGAGCAGTGAGCACCCCCTGGCACATTGGAAAGTTGGCGCCTATAGCTCCAGCCCTGGAGTCGGTGCCTAAACAAGGAGCCGCATGTTAACTTCTGAAGAGCCGCCTGTGGCTCCAGAGCCACAGGATGGCCACCCCTGTCCTAATGTATCCACATGTATACTTAAGACTATACAAATATAACAGTTCTCTTCAGAAAAGGACATACTTGACTAGCAGCTATGTGGCTGCTTGGGAAATTTTTCTTGCAGTTTTGCCTCTTGTGTGCAAAGTAAACTTTTCAATCCAATCTGCCTCAGAAAAATCCTCCATATCTTTTTGGCCCAGAACAATCTCAAACCAAGATCTATTCACGCAGTGCAGCCAAGAGGATATGAGCACCATCATTGCCAGGAAGCATTGGAGATGGATTGGCCATGTGCTTCGGATGGAAACTGATTCCATCACCAGAGTAGAAATAAGATGGACACACGAAGTCAAGCGAAAACGAGGCTGCCCGAAAACAACATGGCGACGAGCTCTGGAAACAGAGCTGAAAAACCTGGGGCACAGCTGGGGAACCATTGAAAGACTTGCTAGAAACAGGGGTGGAGGAGCTTTGTCACCGCCCTAAACACCAGAGGTGAAATGGGAACATGATGATGATGATGAGCTCCTTGTGAGTGAAAAGAAAATAGATAATATACCTAGGGAATATTTTTCTTCAATTATTTGGTTGACGAAAGCACCAAGCTAATGTGCATTATATTCTGAACCCATTATCTAATCCTGTTTACATTCAATTATATAACATGAAAAGACGTTGTGATACTAAGTTCTGATTCTTTCCTTTAACTCTTCTGATTTTAAGAGAGAGTTAAATTGGTGCTAATCATGTGTTCTGGTGCAGATAGGCTTTTGTTTCTTTAAACTGATTTTGGTGGTGAGAAAAGTAGGAGAGCAGAAGAATAAAGGAGGGGTTTTGTTTTCGTTGCAGTGATTAGGTAAGATCATTCGCACTATCACTTGTAAGTTTCAGTGATAACTTTCTTCGCTGTCAATCCTGGAAATAGGGCATGGTACCGACGTAAATGTGGACATTTCAATTTAACGATGCAGAGGGTTGTGCATGTAGAAAAATTCACAGGAAAAAAAGCAGCTATGGGAGCAATTTGTAACGGCAAAAAGACCTAAGGACTGAGACTAATGTAATATTGTAATGTGCACCTGTGGTGTTTGTTGCTGGTAAAGGTTGAGGTTCTGTTTCCATTCTCTTCCCCTTTTTAAATGGCTCTTAATTTTTTCATGCAAATATCTTTGGGGATTATATGTTGTGGTTTGCAGCCTACCCTAAAACTAGAATTGTTTGGTTTAAACAAAATCATTCAGCTGTTGAGTAGGTAAAAATAACTGGACCAGGTTCTAAAATTAGATCCAGGTCCTTTGTGGCAATTAAGTGGTGAAAGGAGGGCAGCAACTGGCCACAGCAAGACAGCAGAGAATGCCCCTGTTGAAGGAGAACGCTGCTGGTGCAAGTGTGTGCAGCTGGATCCTATGTGAATCCCCCTTTCTGTCAGCACTGCGGACTCATCGGGCAGACAGGCATGCGGAGCAGGTGTGGTGGAAAATCCACTCTGCTGTGCCTATGCTTCATTGGCATAGAGCCACTAAGGATCCTGGGAGAGTGGCACAAGAGAGAGCAGCTCTAATTCTTATCAGGGCTGGGACAGATCTAGGGAACCAGCGGAGAGAATCAAACCCATCTTCTGTATGTTCCGATTGACATTTTGCACAGTTCTGGGGGGACTTGACTTATGTTTTTTGAACACTAGGCAATGCTTCAATCTTCCTCATTGAATGCATATTTAAATAGGGTGATGGTTTATGTTGTATGTGGTTAAAATATGTGATTAGAAATATAGCCAACATAGCATAGTTGCAGGAAGCCTAACTCCAGTGTGATGGATAATTCCATTTCAATGTTGGACTGACAATGGCTTGTGCATTTGTAAATCAATAATATGCATGTATTCTGGGGGAGCTACAGGTTTGTGCATTGCTAAACCTACAAACGAGATTTAGGAGTGCACTCTCAGCACAAAGCACTGAGCCTCGTGTAACTCCCATTAACACTGAGCTAAAAAAATAGCCCAAAGCATGAATCCAGGATAAATACTAGCTGTGGGAAATAAACGGTATGCTTTAGTCTATCCTTCATCTGGACACCTAGGGTATGTTTCCATTGCAATTAAACATCTGATGCTAGTCCCTTTCTGCTGACTCAGGTTTGGGCTATGGGGCTGTAAAGTTGCAATGTAGACATTTGGACCTGAGCCCCCTTTCAGTGTCCCAAAGTCTAGGCTCCAGCATGAACCAAAAATCGACCCCACAATTTTACAGCCCTGGAGCCAAAGCTTGAGTTAGATGACATGGGCCAGCCCTGGTGTTTAACTGCAGTGTAGACATATCTTCAGTGTCTTTCTCACTTCTCCGTATATGTTTCCTCTGGGCCAGATTGTTCCCTTCTGCTCTGGGCATGAGGGTTCCATCCCTTTTGCACCCCTGTGCAACAGCGGTGCATAGCTACAGTCCATGCCTTTCTCCATAATGCAGATTGCTCTCCAGGTGTGCCCCTTTAAATCCAAGCCAACTAACAGGGAAAGGGGAGAAAGTGAGGGTCGTGCCCCAGCTCCCTATACACCATCTAGGGTTGCACCTTCTGTTCTAGCTACAGGAAGGATGATCTTGTGTAGGTTTGGAAGAATGCATTTTTATTTGTTTTATAATTTTAACTGATAACATTGATGATTATTTAAAGCATTTTTCCTATTGTTATAGACTTTAATTTTCAAAGTTGTGGGAAATTAGGTGGGGGTGGAGGGGAAGGCCAGACGATAGTTATTTAACGACAGTAGATGTTGAGATTCAAAAAGTTCAAGCTTTGTAACCATTAAAACACAAATTGTCAACATCACATGTCAAAATATATAAAGGAAAGAGCTGCAAATCAAATGCTAAGTTCTCAAGCAGCATTTTCCCCACTTTGCCTTCTTGCCAATTTCAGTTATTACCAATGGAAATATTTTTTGTCAGTTTGTGCGTGTGGGGTGAAATCAACATTTACCAATAAAAATCTGCTTCCAAGCCTTGTCTGATGTTCAAAGCACTGGACTGAGGCTTAGAAGACCTGGGTTCTATCCCCAGTTGTGCCATAGACTCCTCTGTTGACTTTGGGCAAGTCACTTAATCTTGCCGTGCCTCAGTTTGCCATCAATCAAATGAGGATCAGAACACTTCCTTTATCCACTCCTTCGTCTGTCTTGTCTACTTCGACTGTAAGCTCTTTGGGGCAGGGACTGTCTGATGTATGTGCACAGTGCTGAGTGTTACAGGAGTTTTCTTAACACCTAGAGGGATGTGGCCCCAATCTGAATCAGGACAGCTAAACACCACCCTAATACTACTAGAATAATCATCTCCTTCTTTATGAACTATTCTCAAAATAGGAATTTAGGGAGTTTGGAAAATGCATATTAACAACCCAATAGATCACAACAGTCCTTCCAAGCTATTATGGTCCATTATGTAAATTTATATTTAGGGAGATTTAAACACTGTTATGTGAGTTATGATCCATCATCCAGATAAGTATTTCAGGACATTTCAGAATGCAGATTGTTGACTGAAAGCAGAAAGTATATAAATGGCTGATATAAATACTCCTTGGCAGTCCCATATGTCTGCATACTTAACCCCTGCCCCATAAATGTGTTACTGGTGAGGAGGCATTACTGTTGTGTGCACTCAGAAGAGATTCGTTTAAAGTTGTAACACAAGGACAGATGGGCAGAGCTCCCCCTCCCCACGTGCAGACAGAGGGTCAGTTACCTCCAGGGCATTGTTCTCTCCTTCAGTCAAACCCTACAAGGGCTCTTTTGGGAGGCACAGGGAGTGGATAGGCCAGCACAACAGGAAATGAGCATCATCCTGCCAGCACCCAGTGCAAACTCAAAAGGAAAGTTAATAGAGCCAGATTTCCTGTGTACTTGGAAATCCACTGATAGAGAAGGCTTACAAGCAGCTGCTGGTGTATGAATTTATCATGCTGCAGGGATCTGGAGCTGATGAAAATCCCAGACTCTCCATTCAGAAAACATTCTGCCCTGGGGGAGCCATAAGATTCATGCACATTTTGTGGGATCCATGGGATTTGGAGGCAGGATTCCTGGTTTCTTCTTTCATGAGGCCCTACTCCTCTGATGGAAGAATTCAGAGGAAATCCCACAAAGAGACCTTCGTAGAAGTTCCTGACCCCTGCATGGAAAGTCTGTGTACGGCTGTGATCTGGCCCATGCATTATTTAAAGGCACTAATGATCCTCTTTACAGATGGCAGCCACAACATTTAGTACTAGATTCTAGGTGCAAAAGAGTGGGGAAGGGTTTGATTCTTGGCTCGAACCCAGCCCTATACACAGGTTAGAGCAGCCCGCGAACTCCTCTAATCTTTGTCAGCATACTACAGTTTTCCACTCCCTGGAATCACACACCATCTGGGGATAGGTGGAGCACATTTCACTTTGGCCACTCCCCCTCCCTGTTCTTCCCCGCCCCTCAGTCCGCCTGACATGTCTCCTTTAGCCCCTGTTACAGCTGGGGCTGTGGAAAGAGAGGTGTAGGAGCAGGCTGCATGCTTTCTGTGGACTTCTCTGTTGTGGGGATCCCCCAGTGGGGGCATTGCAGGTGGTTTCTGAGCAACACAAAGGGAGTGATGTAGGGCCAAGAATCTGGTTTACTCTTTTTAAAATGTCCTTTTGAGTTAAAGGAAGGAAAAAGCATCCAGAGCCTTTAATGCCTCGCTCCTCTCTGCACTACTGCATAAAGGAAAATGGGCAACTCCTTTGACTAGTTTTAGTTATTTATTTCACAGTTTAATGGGCTGAGGTTTCGTAGGACAAGTTTCAGCACTATGGAAGTTTTTATGTCAGGGTGGGGGAGAAAAATGGAAACACTCAGACACAGCAGTGAGGATATCTGCCTGAATTGGGCCACTGCACAAAAGGTTGTTTTAATTTGACTAAGAATGAACAGATTGCTGAGAATCAATTACGATCTAATAAGGGTCTTATTGTCAAACCTGCTGATAAAATGGAGTGCCATTGTTCTGAACTGCACTACACTGAAATGAGATTTCAAAAGAACTTAATGCTGACTTGCAAATCTTTGATCTCTGATCCTAGTGGGAATTTAGAAACACCGACCCCTAAATGTTTCTGCTTTAAAATAAGCAGTTGCTAGATTATTATTAAGAGAGTTTCCTTACTTGGATCTGATAGGGGCTGAGCAGCTCCATCTGATCATTTAAACCTTCAACTCCGATTGTCTTCGGTGGAAGTTGAGGGTGCTCAGCACCTCCTAGGATAAGACCTCTAGACAGAGAGAAAGATTTAGGGGGGTTGTTTTTCTGTTTGTATTGTATCCAGACCGAATTAATACAAAAGGATGAAACAGCCCCACAGGAGAAGCTGTATTTTGCATCTATCAACGGTTTCTCATTATGGAGCTGAATGAACACATCCCTTGGTAAAACTGGAAAGCACACTTGCTGGGTTTCAGAGCCTGGGCTCCAACCCAAGCCTCAACATCTACACTGCTATTATTAGCCCCGCAGCCCGAGTCCCATAAAAATGGAGTTAGTTGAGCCGGGCTCTGAGACTAGGTGCCGTGGGTCTTTTATTGCGGTGTAGACATACGCTAAGTGACAAATCTTTGTGGAGTTTCTCCTGCATTGCTCTATTGAGGAGCATGGAGTATGCATCTAATTCATTCAGGATGACCTAGGGGATCTCCTCGAGTGGCCCATTCATCCTAACTGCTGTCTCCACCGTCCCTTGCAGGCTCACTTCAGTTGGTCACTCCTCCAGAGACTCTCCCTGGAAACTTTCTTAAATGGGTCTCTGCTAAAAAAAAAAAAAAAAAGGTAGGAAAGCCTGAAGTTATAGGGGTGCTGTATAAAAGAAATGTAGCTGTGTATATATGTACTGGAAAGAGCATCATCTAATGACACACAAGAATGTGTAGCATTCTTCTTAAATTAGCAAGGTCAATAAAGTTGTTGCTATGCATTGCAAATAACTTCCTAATTAAGCACCTCTTAACAGCTGGGAACAACTTTCCCAGGGAAAGTCCCAGCATTCCTTGCCCACTCCTACCACATGAATCTCCGGGCAACCTCCATGGGCTGGTGGAGGGGGATAATGTTACAGAGGCAGCTGGCCCCCTCTTCTGTGCAGCAAAGAAGGGGAGGGACCTTTCTCACACAGACTGTGAGGATACAGTCTTCCCCAGGGCTTTAGGGAAATGTTTCAAAAGCAAGCAACTGTGGAAAAGAGAGGTATGTGTATTCAGAGCAACCCTATTTAACGTCAGTGTGTACAGTAAGCATTGGGCTGACTCAAAAAGCAGATTCTAGTTTTACACAGAGCCTGACATTCAGAATGTATCTCAGCACTTAAGTAATGAATTATTATATTTATTATGGGGCCAATATTGCCATTGGCCGTGTGGGAGCTGCCAGGGTGGTGCCTGTAGGCAGAGGCAGTGCGCAGAGCTGCCTGGCATGCCTCTGCCTAGGAGCTGAGCAAGGGGGATGTTGCCACTTCTGGGGAGCCTCCCAGGTAAGCGCCACCCAAAGCCTGCCTCACCCCATCCCATGCCTCAACCCCCTGCCCCCTCCAACACCCAAACTCTGCTGCTGCTGCGGGGGGTGGCAGCACAGGGGCCTGAGATTGCCCCAGCAGCTACCAGTGCGACTGGCACAGGGGCTGCCTGAGCTGCCGTTGGGCAAGGTGCACCGGCCACTGCAGAAGTCACGGAGGTCATGGAAAATCACTGAATCTGTGACCTCTGTGACAAATTCACAGCCTTAATCATGAACAATTAAGGAGTCAAATAGCAGTGGGAATGAATGAAGGAACCATAGCCTGAAAATTATTTGTCCAAATGTATCTGGCAAACACTTATTGAAAGCAAATGCCTTTGTAGAATTTAGGAATGTCTCAGGAATTATTCATAAACAAAATTAAGATACATTTGCAGCAGATGTTATCCACAACAAAGCATTTGAGCATCTCTGGCTATGATTGGTAATGGGAGACTATTGCAAATGTTGATGGGTCAGTGTTGTTTAAATTAAAATGCGTAGGTTCAGACAATGATCTGCACTATCCTGGCCTATTTTAAACTCTAGCCTGCACAATTATCATGGAAAGACTAGGAAGAAGGGATTTCTTGTGTAATTTCTGGTGCCTCGTTTTTCCCATATGTGCAAGGAATATTGTCAATGGAGCTTGTCTCGGGATATTTTGGCACTTCTAATTCTGGTCCCAACCAGAGCCAGAAAGACAAAAGGTGTGTGAATAGATAGAGTTTGAGGGCATAGCTAAAAGACCAGATTAGTTTATTTATTTTATTTTAATTGAACTGGTTTGCTTACTCCTATCTACAACTGTCTTTTACCTCTTTATGAAAAGCTAAAAGAATAGCAATCTCTGACAACATTTACGTGTAGCACTGTTCACACAGACTACCACCAGCAAAACACACAAACAGGGTTTAGCCCTGTACAGAGATAAACATTCATTCATATTACCTCACGATCCACTCAGACACAGCAAGGTACATACAATATTCCTTCCCATTATATTTCTTCATTCGGGATCACTGAAGCAGAAAGACATAAAGTTAGATTGACATCAATAGTTGCCTGCAGTATAGGTTCCAGGAGAGAATTATCGTGTCTTTTCCTTGAAAGTAAATTTAGTGCACATGAAAAGGTCCAGATTGACAAGCCTAGTGAATGAAGTCCTCTGTTTATTCAGGGAACAAACACAACATAAGCAGCTTTATGATCCTTCCAGGGTGCCTCAACCTTGATATGGAGGTAGAATGGGGTGAAAGTTTTCAGGCAAAACTCTCTTTCAGCGAAAGATGCAGATTCAGCAATACTGAAACATTTTGTGAATTCTTTTTGGTTTTGCCAAAGCGTTCCCCTTGAAAACACAACACTTCTGAAAAAGTGGAGTTGTTTCATTTTAACATTTTGAAAATGAAACATTTTGATTTTTCAGTTGGAAATGACCTTTTCTTTCAATGTTCCCTTTGTGTTTTTTTTTTTTAAAAATGCAAAAAATATAAAACAAAAAGCCAAGCTTGAAATCAAAATGAAATGTTTTGTTTTGGGTTGAACCAAACAGTTAATTTGACCCCAAAATAATATTTGTATTACCCTTTTGAATCGACTGGGAACATTTTCTTTAAAAACCATTCTGGCATTGCCAGGAAACCAAATGTTCTATCTGAAGGTACTTTGTCAACTTTAAAGTCAAGAAGTGGTTCAATCTCCATCCACATTCAATCTTTAGAGCCAGGACAAACAATAATCTGTGAAAGTTTTTTTAATTTGGAAGTTCTTGAAATGGACACATTTTTGTTTCTTTCAAAATGTTTTGAACATTCCCCCCCCCATTTTTTTTAAATGAAAAGCTTTATCAAAATGGTTACTGAAATGTTTCATTTCAAGAAAACTTCTTTCAGTACGTGAAAAAATGTCAATAGCCTGTGATAATGCTTTCAATTTCAAATTCAGAGAAGGGGAAAGGCACGATTCTTTTTGTGTGTGTCAATATTCCTGGTTTTTAAATCTCAATAATTTTCAGTGAAAAAATTGTTTTTGTTTGGGGGGGGTTGGTGGGGGAGGGGCAATTTTTTCTTTGAAAACCTTTGACCAGCCTTTCTGCTGGAGGATAGCAAGGGTGCTGCTACTTTCTATCTAATCAAATTATATTTTTTGCATCTACTCTGAAATAGATTGAGGCCAGCTCTTTATTGCGTGAATGTCATCAAAAGTCATCATATAACCTCTCTCAATCCTGACTAATTTGGGAAGGATGAGCTTCACCTTAGGGAATTCTAATGCACCACTGGAGCATTCAGGCACCCTAATCATGTCATTTTCACATGGTTTACAGCTTTGCTTCTATAGCGATGCTAAGGAGGAGAAGAATAGCTCAAGACACAAAGTGATTGTCCAAACCTTGAGCGCATGAATTTACAAGGATAGACAAGCAATGCATTCCATATTCCTTTTGGGTAGGAGAGACATCTGACCTTAGTACTGATCTGTGTGCTTCAGTGTAGAATCCATTGGACGCCAGTGTCCATCTGCACAG
Organism: Lepidochelys kempii; assembly: GCF_965140285.1. Taxonomy (NCBI): domain Eukaryota; kingdom Metazoa; phylum Chordata; order Testudines; family Cheloniidae; genus Lepidochelys; species Lepidochelys kempii. The sequence continues at coordinate 94,858,030 of NC_136388.1, read as the reverse complement.
CCAGCAGCAGCCCATGGCAGTGAGCATCCAAGCCCTGGTCAACAGACTCAGGCTTGCACTACTGTGCTAAAATGAGCTGTGAAGACAGTATTTTTAGTTGTGGCTTGGATTGGAGTTCAGGCTCTGAAGCTTGTGTCCTCTCTCGGCTTATGATCCCAAGCCACAATGTGTATATAGATATTTCTAGCATGGTCACATGAACCCCGCAGGCCCAAGTCAGTCATCGTGGGCTCGGAGGCTTGCTGCCATGGGCTGTGTACATGTACCCCGAGAGGGCTTGCTGGGAAGGTCATTGGCTCTGTTTGTGTTTTGGGCCACACCTGGCACCTTTTACAATTGAACTGTAAATCTCAAGATTTTTTAACCAGCTGAGTTTTAATTATTAAGTGTGATTAACTCTGTATCCTACCCTTGAGATACATATTATAGGCCAGATTGTTATTTTTTGGAGTTAATTCAACCTATAATTTATACGGCACTGTTGCCCTTTAACATTCTCTCTTGTCTGAAACTTAATGTTCCTTTAACATCTCCACGGGTCCCTGTTAACCTCTGCTACACACATGAGAGATCTAAAAGCACTTCATGCTGAGAAGAGTAGGAGTGACAAAAGCCTGTCACTCCTCCATGCTTTGAAATGATACATCTTAAGCAGAAATGGCGGAAGGATAAGAGAGAGAGAGAACGATTTGTGTTAGACTGTTTGGTCATATGCAGGTCTGTCTTCCTTGGGTTCTACAAACATTTATGTGTATCTACAGGAGTTCTTGACGTTCATCTGATCTTTTCATATTGAAAATAGAAATGGAGTGAAAAGTTCACTCTATAGTGGATGTGCAGCTGGAGAAATCATCGAGATGACTGCAGTGTGACAGCTGTGGCGTCCTCATTATTGGATTATTACTGTGTATTTACAGTAGCTGTCACTGTGACACTAAGCACCCCATATTCACACCCTCCACACTATTGTATTAATCTTAGTACAAAGTATGCCTGATGTAGTATCATTTGAAAACTAATAAATCACTGATCATTAATATTCTTGTATGATGTATGTATGTGGTGGGTATTAAGAGTTATGGATACATGCTAGACTTTTGACTAAGGTGTGTTTAAACCAGACATGTCAGGGAGAGAAGATGGCAGGAAACAGAACAATTTGCATTTCAGCAAACAGAAGTGGGAGAAGCAAGAACATGGAGTTTCCTTCACCATCAGACTCCATGTTGTCTTCTGAACAGCTTGAATAAACTTTACTTTAAGGGGTACCCTCTGAGAAATTCTTTTCAATGGTTAACTGGTCTATAAAGACAGAGGGGCTGAACCTCAATTGATAAGCAACTGAATCAACTGATTGTATACAATATTACTGTATTACAAGAGTGTTTAGAGCGAGGTCCTGTCTAAAAGCTAATGACACCTTAGTGATTAATATCGTGAAATTTATGTATAAACACTATATGAGGAAATATGGATACTTAATGATATGGTGTTTTAAAGTCCGCGGCCAAACGGAGAGAAACAAGCTCCCTCCTGACAGAAGGGAAGGCAGTTATTTACTTGTCTCCTATGTAAATTAAGAATGGTGAAATCAAAACAACGGAAGCTCCGTTTACATACAGAGGGATGGGAAGCCCACAGGAAGGGAAGAACAGCATGAGGTCAATCTTTCCTTCAACTAAGCGGGGAAGGGTTGAAGTCTCTGGAAATTGAAAAGAGTTGAGTAACCTGGTTAGGCAAAGATCTTTCACATAGAAATACAAGGGGAACCAGTGTCTTGTACTTCTGAGGAAGGTCCTGACTGAGGAAAAAATCATCCATGGCTGGGAAGAAAATGACTAGTTAGAGAAACCATCTTGAACAAAGCCTACACCTTCCTAGATTTTCGACTTTTTTAGATACGCCTTTTCACTGGTAACCGTTTCTGACTTTATTCCTTTTACTTGGCATCACTTAACCTATGTGCTATTGGTAATAAATTTGTTTTATTTTATATAAAACAACTCAGTATTGCATTTAAGGAGAAGGGTGTATTTACACCTAGTTAATTTAATAAGCTGACATGCTTTTGTGTCTTTAGAGGAACAAGTGTACCTTATTATTTCTCTGAACTGTCCAGGAGAGGGCTAGACATTACAGGACACACAGTTTTAGGAAAATTCAGGACTGGGAATCTGTTGGAGCCACTCTAGAAGTACTAACCAAGGCCTCCCTATGATGATCTACACCCTTATGAGTGCACAGTCTATGGATGGTCAGGGAAATAAGCAAGGGAAATGGGAACAACAATGGGTGTGTGTGTGTGTGTGTGTGTATATATATATATATATATGTCTGCAGAAGAGAAGAATGAGGGGAGATTTGATAGCAGCCTTCAACTACCTGAAGTGGGGGTTTCCAAAGAGGATGGAGCTAGGCTGTTCTCAGTGGTGGCAGATGACAGAAGAAGGAGCAGTGGTCTCAAATTGCAGTGGGGGAGAGGTCTAAGTTGGATATTAGGAAAAACTATTTCACTAGGAGGGTGGTGAAGCACTGGAATGCGTTACCTAAGGAGGTGGTTAAATCTCCATCCTTAGAGGTTTATAAAGCCCTGGCTGGCATGATTTAGCTGGAGTTGGTCCTGCTTTGAGCAGGGGGTTGGACTAGATGACCTCCTGAGGTCTCTTCTAATCCTAATCTTATATGATTCTATCATTCTGTGTCAACTTGCTTAAATGCGGACAGCACAGCAGAGGTGGGTCTTGAACAGGGCCTTACAAGTGGGCAGGATAGAGGCCTTGTGTATGAGCTGAGGGAGGTTGTGCCATGCATAAAGGACTGCATGGAAGAGAGCACAGAAGCAGTAGTATATGAAGCTGACAAATGGGCGGATATGGTTAGGAGCTTTGGTGGAGTGGAGGCAATGGAATCTGATTTAGGCACTGGCCCTCGAAGTTGATATTCAGGTTCCCTCTATACATTTGGGACTAAATCATGTCTCCACCTTTTAATGCACGTTAGAGACGATAACAAAGGCAAGGGGACTCTACTTCCAGTTCTTCTGTTCAGCAAGCATCTCTGACGTTTCCACAAGTGCTCTGGTGAGCTTCAGTTAGTACTAATGACCTCGGATGGTGTCTGTCTGGTGGGAGTGTGCTGATAGTCAAAATCTCTTTCCCTCCCACACTAGCTGGCAACAGCAGGGCTGCGGTCGGAAGTGTGTGTGCTAAGCTTTTTATCTATGTGTAGCAAGTACCACTCCTCCCAGCTCCTTTGTAAATATTTCATAAGCCCCCGAGCGTGTCTTGAAGTATTACATATGAGGCTCTCAGCCACCACTGCTCATGGAATGTGCTTACTCCCCCAGCCATCTTGTGAGCCTTCACAGAGCACCAAGGTTTTTAGGAAGCAGAGAGGCATATATGAGTGGTACATCTTCTTCTTTTTTTTAATTCACTGACTTATTCTTCATCCATCATAGCTGCTCATTTAAAATACCATTCGTGCACCAGGGAAACTGCTACACTCTGGGCTTCTATATAGATTTTTAATTTTCTCCAGTCAATGGTTTATGATGCTTTTCAACTGCTCCTTTTGGTCTAAAGCTTTAGTAATTAGATTAGTCATGTTAGTTAAAGCAGGACAAAGTAATTTTAAAGGAGATTGTGAATGGGCAGCTGAAGAAAGATATGCTAATGGTATCTAAAATACTTGAAACTACAATAGCCTTTTGTACATTGATAGAACCAGCAAGACCTTCCTTCTTGAAGAAGCTGAGAATGTTTTGGTTTAAAGCAGAGATGGACCCTATACATAAAATTCAGATCCAGATTTTGGACACACACACCCCCCCCCACTCCAAAAAGTTTGTTGGTGTTCAGAGGCAGAGGTTTGATTTGGATTCTTGACATAGACATCTGGATCTGGGTTTGGCTCCCCCATCCCCAAACTCCCAGGTTGTTGGGAACTGAAGTTTTGGGCCTGTATTCAGGAACACATTCGTATTCAGGAAGAGCACTTAAATACGTGCAAAGTCCCATTGAAGTTAAGATCATTTTTATAAAGTATTAACATCAATTGAAATATTAAAGTTAAGCATGTATTGAAAAACTTTATTGAATAGGAATGGATTTAGCAGTTTCTTTAATTCTTTCCTGAATCAGGGCCTTTGTTTGGCTGATTATAATGTGAGACCCTCTGTGAAATTTGGATCAGAATCTGAAGTTAGGAAATGTGTGGGTGTTTGGGGTTTTTTTCCCATTACATTCAACGAGAAAACTTTTTAGAATAAGGTGGTTAGTGTAGTTTGTAAACTAATTGCAGATGGGGGGGAGGGATAGCTCAGTGGTTTGAGCACTGGCCTGCTAAACCCAGGGTTGTGAGTTCAATCCTTGAGGGGGCCATTTAGGGATTTGGGGCAAAAATTGGGAATTGGTCCTGCTTTGAGCAGGGGGTTGGACTAGATGACCTCCTGAGGTCCCTTCCAACCTTGATATTCTATGATTCAGTGTAATCAAGCAAGTCCAGCTGGATAAAATCCCAAAGGGACATTTATATTGATAGTCTCTTGCTTATTATTTTAACTCATACCTTTAATGATGTAAACTCTTATTATTTTTTCTGTAGTCTTTTATTGTCAGTTTAAATTCCATAGAAGGCAAAAGAGGACTACAATTCTATTATATTTACAGCGACTGAGCCAGATTCCAACAATTATCAGATTCCTTGTACATTTCTTAAATAAAACATGAAGATAACCCAGTCTCCTGGTCCACATTTTCCCTCCCTGAATAAAAACAGAGACATTCTAACAGTCAAGGATATAGGTAAGCTATTAATTGCTTAGCACGTAACATCAGCTTCCTTTATGCACACAGACACTACACCACTGATGCTTAGCATTACTACTGACTTACACCCTGTAAAACTGCACTGAAATCAATGTAAGTCATCTTGGAATTTGGGCCCTGGAGTACAAATTGCATTGTACAAAAGCAAACGCATTGTCTAGCTGCTGAAAATCTACAAAGCCTGAACAAAGACACTGAATATTCAAATAACTAATCTAGTGGCTCGAGAGGAGGCCCTAGAGTGAGGACTCCTGGGTTTGTATTAATAATAGTCATGTTTATGATGCTTGTGCCTAAGGCCAGCCAAGAGTGGGGCCCTATTATGCTAGCTGCTGTACAAACACAGTGTGTGGTACGTGGTCCCTGCCTTCAGAGCGAAATAGATAGACAGACACAGGGTGGGGGAAGGGGTAGGGCACCCAAGCAAAGTGAGCACTTTAAAGGCAGCATTTGGGGGGGGAGGGCTGGCTGGTGGGTCAGCTAAATTTAGGGGGAAAGGGAAGGAGAATGAGAGGGACAGGACAAGGGAGAAGATGGTAAGAGGGGCAGATACGGTGTGAAGCTGAGGTGAAGAACCTGTGAGAAAGGGGGAGGCTTGAACTAAACAGCCAATCAGCACAGACGGAGAAAGTCCAGTCAAAACTATTAAGTTCTCTGAATGTCCAAAGGACCAGAAGTCCCTGCTTTGGCTGCTTCTGCCCCTATTGGCTGGAGTCTCTGACTGGAGGAATCTCTCCTGCACAGGCTAGGGTTCAGGGCTGTGGCTGGGAGGAGGGGTGTCCTTGGCTGGGCTCAATTTTACCCCTCCCCACGATGAAGCAGTAGTCCATGCTTTGGCTGCTTCTTCCCTCACCGGCTGGAGCCTCTAGTTCTGTTCTTGACTCCTCTAAGTTCACAGAGTGAGTCAGTGGCAAAGTGGCTTCACCTCTTTGTGTCCCCATTTCCCCATTTGTTAAAGAGGCCTAGTTTTTTTCTCCCTTACAGAGTTATTGTTATTCGTATTGTGGTGGTGTCTAAAGACCCCATTAAGGATGGGAGCCCCTAATGTTGGCCAAAGTACAGACAGAGACCTTTCTGCCCATAATTGTGTACAATGTAAGGATTCCTCCTTCTCATTGGTAATGGATGAACCTGCAACATTGTAGAGGGTCAATATGGGTTGAGGAAACATCTGGTATAGAGCATACTAAACATGGAGGTAGGACTTGGGTCTGTTGTCTTTGCAAATATCAGCAAGGTGCATGAACCATTCATGAACCTATAGAAATACGTTGTTTATTCAAGCCTCAATCACACTTGGCAACAGCAGCCCCAAGTTGCCCTCCATAACCCAGGCACTGGAATCTCCTGCTTACCTTGTTTGGCCTTTGCTTGTAGTATTTCTTTTAATGTTTCTGTTTGGCAAGGTGACACTAGAGTGGTGAGTGTATCTAGAAACAGGTGACTTAGATTTGTTGGCTCAGCGGTAATGTGTATGGACATGGAGCATTGTATTTATTTTAATATGAAATAGGGTCATATTTTAATATGAAATATACATACACTGGAGGTATCTTGTCCAGCCCGGGTGGACAAACACACTCCAGATTTGATCAAGTGAGTGCTTTAAAAATAGAAGTATAGCCACAGTAGTACAGGCTAGCCACACTAGTTCCTACGGTTCCAGGTGGGCTTGTAATTGGCACAGTTAGCCCAGTCTGCCATCCACACTGCCACTGCTGCACTTCTCTTTTCACTAGCTCAATCAAAGCTAGTGCACCTACATTTGCCCAGTCTGGATATCACAACTACTGTTTGTGTGTAGATGTCTCCATTGTGACACTGATTACTGTATAAATATTTTAAATTTCAAAAACATAGTTTTATATCACCCCATTCCTATCAATGGGCAACAAATGAAACCACCCATGTGATCAAACCAAAGTTCACTTGCTAAAAGCAAAAATGAATGTCAATCTTCTCCTATGCAAGCATGAGCTGTATTAGTCTTTACATTCCATCTCATCCCAAAACATCACACAGAGGTTTGCAGTAGGTTTAGCAACATTTTGAACTCATATGGAAAATATTCAAAACAGGAAATACTTTAAATGTTTATATTCCTCTGAATGTTGAGTTAATGAAGAAGATTAGAAATATTTCCCTATCTGTCTGTGGAAAGCTGTCTACAATAAATATTCAAAGAGTATCAAGGATTTCACTGATCAGTTGAGAAACTATGGTATCAAATGTAAAAGTGAGGCCAATGCCATAAAAGAACACACAATCCTCTTATAGAGACTTACATTCTGTTGGGAATGAGGTTTTTGATAAAATTATTGTAGCATTGCAAAGGAATTACCCAGTTTTACATCATCAGTACACCAATATAATTAGCTCTCCTGTAATATTTAGTTGATTATATTCCTAGGGCACATGGAACCCAACTGTGATTCTGTTGATCAGAGAGAATCAGAATATTGATGATCTTGTGGAGAACAAACAATTCAGTGCTTTCTTTCTCTTTGCACAAGGCAGCGAATATCTAGACCCTTCTGTTATATTCATAGAATACATGCAAACAAGTTAAATAAAAAGATTAAATACTCTTGCCAGAAGGTTACCGTGTAACACTACTTTATTTCTTAAAAACCAGAACCCTAATACACAAGAACCAAAACCAAAGAGTGACAAATAGGGCACTCTCTAAGGCAGAGAGGCACAACTCTCTCTGGCTTGCTCTTTGCACACTGACAGCAGAAGATCCCTATCACATGCTTCCCTACAGAGTCCCCTAGTCTGCCAGGAAACTCTTTGCTTTTAAAGAGGCATATTGGAATTTTAAGAGTTTTCAGTACGTCACAGCTATTAAAGTATCATGCTAAAGCAAGGAGACTTTTCTTCCGAGATCTGGGGCCAGATCCTTCAGTCCAGTGCAGCAGCTTTGTACCACATTGCTGATGGATCATTGTCTTAAAACTGACATAACTGGCCAGGGAAGGATCACCACAATGTAATGGGTGATCCCACGGTGGCACTGAATTGGTGTTGTGGCTCCTTTGCTCTTCCTACTCTTCCCTATCCCTGTCCCAGGTGGACTGACCAAGGGAAAGGAGCATTGCTACCGCACCCCTTCCTAGCTGTAGCATCAACCTTTAGGTTCTGTTGACAACCAGTGTAACTTAAGGGAGGCTTCCTGCTGTTCCAAGTGACCCCAGGGAAATGGACTGCCACATATCTGGGTTAGGATTGAGAGACCTTAAAGGCCACCACTACACCACTCCCCTTCCTAAACCATGCTTTGTGCTGAGGATCTGGCCCTTAGGGCTTCAACATGAATGAGAAGTGACCAAGATGTGACACTGTTTTTCTTCCCACTGTGATGATCATAGAAATGTAGGGCTGGAAGGGACCTCAAGTTGTCATGTAGTCCATTGACCACACTAAGGAGGGATCACACACTCGCTCTCGCTCTCTCCTGGTACCAAGGCAGAGTGGGAAAAACAGATGTATTGAGCCATTCAGAAGTCAGCTTTTTGCATACTTGGCCCCTGGGAAAGTCTGAGGAAATGGGATGAATTTATCCCCTGTTGACGTCAGTGAGTCGCGCATGTATAACTCAGGATAGAATGTAGCCCACTACGCATGGATGCTCTTATTTATTTCTTAGCTCTTCTGAGCCACTTAATTCTTAATCACCGTGGTGATGAATTTTGGCATAAAGTCTCAAAACCTAGAAAATAGATGTCAGGGTTTTTATAAAAACTTCTGCATTCTTGGGAAAATTGTTTCCCTTCTTACTAAGCTCAGACTGTAACATGAAATGTGTCTTAAGCTCTCAGAGACACGTCAGAACTGAATTTACTTGACAGCTGGATCATAAAATAATGAGAATCTTGATGTTTGCTAAGTGAACATTTGCTGATCACTATCAGCTTAATTCAGTGCACCTGTATGGCTCAATCAGCTGCTGTACAAGTGCCTTATAAACGTAATACAAAAAAAAGAAAGGAAGGAACCAGCCAGCATTTGCAACTGCATTTTAAAATATTTCTAGTTGAAGTGTGATTTTGACTGATAGAAAACATAAATGTGGTAGAGGACATCTGGGATCATTTTAGTTTGACAGGGTCTTATGGGGGTGATATATTGAGTATGTAGCGGTTTGTGGGAAGAGGTTAAGGACTAAATGGATTTTTATTTCAGCAAGAGATAAAGATAACAAATACAGTGGAAATTTAATTAACAGAATGGAATGGCACATTTAGAAATGGCTGGTTTTGGCAACACACATACAAAGGGGATATGAAGCGTAGAATAAATTAATGGAGCTATTCTGAGATTATATGAAGAAAGTGACTTTTGATAGCAGGTTTAGTTCTTCAGGGAATGAAACAAGCAATTTTAAGAACCCAACATTTTATGATATGGCATGGGGAGGATTTGGTGGTCATTTGGCTTGTTAAGAAGTTTAAAGAATGATCTCTGTGAAAAAGGATAAAAGATTAGAAATAATTAATAGTAATTTTACAGTAAGATTGGCTAGGCTTAGAAAAGAGGAAAAGTGTCAAGGAACTGAATAAATTGTAAGTTGATTTGGTAAAGGCAGATTATTAGTAAAAGTTTAATGAACCCAGTGCATTTCATGATAAATGTTTTCACAAACAAAGGGATATTTAATATAGCTGACAAAAGCATATGGCTTGGAGCTGAAGCTAGAAAAATTCAAAATGGAAATAAGGAACAAATATTTAGCAATGGGGGTAATTAACAATTGGAACAGTGGAGGATTCTCCATCACTTGGAGTTGTTACTGGATATCGTTCTAAAAGATGTGCTTTAGCTCCACCACAAGGTATTGGGGCCCAAAGCAGGAATTAGCAGGTGAGGTAATTGGATCAAGCCCTTACAAATGTCAAATCTAAATGTCAATCTCTAAAATTAGTATTATCAGCTTTCTCTGCTCCTACCAAGATAGCAGACAGCCACTAATATACTCCAACCATTTATCTTCCTGTGGCTTACAGATATAATGTATATAGCATAAATCAATGTCAGAAGACTCTATAAGCACTTTACCATACATTATACCATATTAATAAAAATATGAAATATACTTTGAGAAGTATTTCATTCACTAGTTTTGAGAACCAGTATTCATTAAAAAAGCTGGCATGTGGACATGGACTGTTATGATGATTTTCCAGTTTTCAGTGTTTTGGAACTGTCTGATGTATCTTCTTCTTTCTTGCCATTTCTCCATTCAGGGTTGGCAACTTTTATAGCCTTCTTCCTTAATTCATGGTGATATTCCAGGCTGCAGATTGGTCTCTCTCAGGTCTGCTGATATCCACTCCAGGTACTACCTCTTTGGTCTCCTCCTTGATAACCTTCCATCCACAATCATTGTAGGAGCCTTCCTACTGATACAACTTTCCAGTCTCTGCTGGATATAGCTTGATCAGTTCACATGAGCATATCTATTGGATGAGATTTACAAGTTGTCTGTCCAAGCCTGACACCTTCGGTTTGGAATTGGAATTTTCCTTCTCCGAGGTGAGCTGTCAGCCAAGGCTGATGGGCCTCACCTGTCTCAGAAAGACTTATTTTAAGGTCATCTTTATTCTGCTTGACATACTCATCATAGGACTTAAGTGGCATTTTATAGAAGCAACTATGCCAACAACTACCCTACAAGGCTTGCTGAGAGATGTCACCAGTTGGTCATGACCGCTGCTTAAATATTTGCAGCTGTATATCTGCAGAATGTTCCCCTATCCGCCCCCCCCCGGGGATGTTGGGAGTTGGTCATTCCTACACAGGTATTATGCATCATATTGGACCAAATGGGATGAATGTGGCCCATTATAAAGGCATTATAAAATCATATACAACCTGAAAGTAAAAACCAGAAAACAACAAAAACACAACAACATTATTTTTTATCATCTCTAACTTGATCAACAGCGAAAGGCTGGCATTAAGGGGAGGCGGGGAAGCTTGTGACTGATCCGGGCCTAATATAGAAGTCCTTCTTTAGACACATCTCCCCTGGAAGTCGTTGTTTAGGGCAGTATACATATAAAGAGCCACCATCTTTACCTGAGGCCAAGGAGTGTATGTTGCCGCTCAGAAGAGGGAAGCAACACTAGCATTAAGTCTGATCCTGACCTGGCTCTGTGTCAGAGTAAGTTAGAGTAGGCTGTGGGCTGCTCTAACTTATTCAACCACCCACTGATATTGTGGGAGACAGTGGGGATGGGTGTGATGCATAGAAGTCCCATCTGTGCTGACTATACCAGTGGCAGGGAGGGAGAGTGGGCCAGAAGTCACGACACTAGATCTCTCTATATGCGGCCTGCTCAGTGGCTTTAAAGCCACTTTGCAGGAGCCCTGTGTGCAGTGGGACCTATCAGTGGGGGAATCAAGGCCAAAATGTTCATGTAAAACTTCTCAGGAAAAAAACACCTTTTAATGGGAACATCACTGTCTAAAGTAAGAGCAATGTTGGAAATGATAAATATGGATGCAATTTGCCTGGCGACTTTCCATTTTTTTAATAAGAAGCTGCAAAGCTACTAGGATACAGAAGTTGCCTAGTTGTTAATTTGTTCATAACTGGCCTGAAGCCAGCTACATACATTATTTACTAATCTCTATTCTTTTAGAGTCTATTTTAACAAATTACACCTACACTTGTGTTTGGAAGAAGAAGGAAAAAATAATTCTCTACATCTTTATATCCACAGCAACTGTAGGGGGTATCATGTTTTCTTTGAGAAACCAAAGTGCAATTCACTTCCCTTAATACCTCTGTTTTTGGAGAATGATGCACACTGAGGAAATAAATAAGCAAGTGAAGGCCTGGAGAAGCTGTTAATTCTTCAGTTGCAGAGAGAAATCTTGTTCCTACTATACCAAAATCCATTGACAGCATCTCGATCCAGGCAAACCTATCAGACCATGACCTGCTGTGTCAAAAACCACAGGACAGTGTCAGTGAATTAAGGAAAACAAATGTAGAGGTTTATCCTGCAGAGATTCCTTTGAATGCCCCTCTCAGTGGGGAAGGACTAGAGAGGCTGTGAAGTAGATGGAGAATGTCACCTTCCAACCCAAGAAGAAGAAAGTTGTAGCCTTGTGTGCAAACCCCTTTGAAGTACTGGTCATGATGATCTTCTACCATGGCATCATAGCTGGACTCATGCTGCCATTGGCACCTTTCCCTATGCCTGATTAAGCCCCCTCCCCAATCTCAGAAAGACTGAGCTTACTTGGAATGAAAAATATTATGGAGCATTATCTCCTTCAAAGACATGCACTTAGATATCAGCATAGCTCAAAGTGAAGTTCCTTTCCCAAACCTGTCGCCTTCTGTACTGCACAACCCAACCACATACTGTGACAGGTTGGATCACAGAAACCCCTTAGGACTGCCATCTGATGTGTTGAGACTACCTCTGAGCCCGTTTTCCCTGCCAGCTTGGGACTCCAGAATCTTGCCTTGTTTGAGCCAGACATGCTTGCCTACTGCAAACACAGATCCAGGTCTGAACGACGTCCCCTAAAAGCTGCAGGCTTAACTGAAAACAGCTTAAGAAGTGTTTCTGTCTCCAACACTCAGATGCCCAGCTCCCAATGGGGTCCAAACCCCAAATAAATCTGTTTTACCCTGTGTAAAGCCTGTATTACACCGAGAGATATGCACAGCTGTTTGCCCTGCCCCAGGTATTAATACATACTCTGGGTTAATTAATAAGTAAAAAGTGATTTTATTAAATACAAAAAGTAGGATTTAAGTGGTTGCAAGTAATAACAGACAGAACAAAGTGAATTACCAAGCAAAATAAAATAAAACATGCAAGTCTAAACCTAATACAGTAAGAAAATGATTACAGATTAAATCTCACCCTCCAAGATGTTCCAATAAGCCTCTTTTACAGACTAGCCTCCTTCTAGTCTGGGTCCAGCAATCACTCACACCCTTGTGGTTACTGTCCTTTGTTCCTGTTTCTTTCAGGTATCCTTTGGGAGTGGAGAGGCTATCTCTTGAGCCAGCTGAAGACAAAATGGAGGGGTCTCCCAGGGGCTTAAATAGACTTTCTCGTGTGGGTGGAGACCCCCTCCTCTCTCCTATCCAGAATTCAGATCCAAGATGGAGTTTTGGAATGACATGGGCAAGTCACGTGTCCATGCATGAGTGAGTTCTTTACCAGCCAGGCCACATTCCTGGGAAAGCTCAGGTATGGATTGATGTCTCCAAGTTCATTGTTAGCTTAAGTGTTTCTTGACTGGGCACTTACTGAGAATAGTCTTTTCTCAGGAAGCTGACCAACTACTTCACTGAGGCTACTTAAAATTAAACAAGTACCTAGCCAATATTCATAACTTTGTATATGAAAATGATACATGCATACAAATAGGATGAAAATATCCAGTAGATCATAACCTTTGCAGAGATGTTACATGGCATATCTGGCATAAAACATATTCCAGTTATGTCATATTTACTTTCATAAGCATATTTCCATTAAGCATTATGGGGTGCAACGTCACAATTCAAAGAGGTACACTTAGATATCAGCATAGTTCAAAGTGAAGCTCCTTTCCCAGACCTGTCACCTTCTGTGCTGCACAACCCAGCCACACACGCTTTGGGTTTAGGTGCTTCAGTTTGCTTGGGTAATAATGCTGACTATGCCAGAGAGCTGTTATTCTCTTTTATCTACATCTGCAACTCTTTTAGCAGACTTTTGCCTCCTTCCACTTGTGTTAGTGGAGAGGAACATCAGCACTCTAAATCAGCATCCAGTACATTATTATGGCATGCATGGATACAAACGCAAGTTTTAGCACTCCCTGGATTTCACTGAGTACTTACTCATACCTCATCACCACAGTATCTGGGCCTCCCATTATGTTAAGATGAAAATTTGAGCAGGTCAGATTTTTTTTTGTGGGGGGGAGGTTAAAACATTTTTTCACTGAAAAATGAGTTTTCTATCAAAGATAACGTTTTTGCAGAAAAAAATAATGTCAGGTAATCTTTTTTTGAAAAATGTGATGACGTTGGTCTTGGACAACCAAAAAGTTTTTGGTTTTCAGCTTTCGGTGCCCCCCACCCTTTTCTTTCTCTTTTTTCCTTCTTCTTTTGTCAATGGGAAAAAATTCAGTTATGAAAAATCTAATATTTTCCCCTGTTTTTGTAAAAAAAAAAAAATAGAAATACTGGAACAAAATTGCTGGCAAAGTGAAATGTTTTATTTGCTTTGGAATATTTTTTGCAGAAAACACCTTCTAGAGTTTGACCAACCCAAAACAGTAGAGGTAACGGGGTAAAATTCTCTGGCCAGTGTTGTACATGAGCTCAGACTAGATGATCTATTCTAGTTTTATAATCTATGAATAACAATTTTCTTCCTTCTGCACCATAAGGAAGCAAGTTTAGAGTTTGTTTTTTTTAGTGACTGAACCCATGAGAATGTGGGTGCATCTTCACTGCAAAAGAAAAGAAAACTCTGTGGCAGTGAGTCTCAGAGATCAGGTCAACTGACTCAGGCTCACAGGGCTCATGCTATCAGGCTAGAAATAGCTGTGTAGGCATTCCCACTTGGGCTGGAGCCAAGGCTCTAAAACCTGGTGAGGGGGGATGGATCTCAGAGCTCCAGCCTGAGAGACAGTGCTTCACTGCGATTTTTAATCATTTGACTCAGGCTGTGAGACTTGCTGATGCATTTTGATTTTTTCCCCACCACAGTGCAGAGGCACCCTGAGGATACTACTGTGAGAAAGTCCAGGTGAAGGTGTGGGTCTGAATGTAGTGAGGGTAGAGGTTGCTCTTATTGTCCTGGTACTGAGTATCATAGCCTTAGTCCAGCTCTGGTGCACGTCCTTGCTCGACAGTATCGTTGGTCCAGTGGAATGCAGGTATGATATAGAGCTTTGAAAATCAGGCCAGCTCCCTTGAACTGGACTCTGTGTTCAATGGAAAGCCAGTGTTGCATATCTGAGTGATGTACTCCTGGTGGTCTGTGCTTCTGAACGGGTGGGCTTATGTATTCTGCATGGCTTTTTAAAATAAGTTTTGCAGTGGGACCCAGATCTTCAGCTGGTGTAAATCAGGCTAGCTCCATTGAAATGAACAATTCTATAACTCTGGCAGTATAGAACCTGGGGGTGTGTGAACATGTGTAGGTGGAAGCAGAACATAATTTGATTCTGCTGTCTGTGGTGCTGGAGACAATATAAACATCCTGCCATCCTGATATCATTGTGTTATTGTTAAAATATTTGGTAGATGCAAATAGGAGCTGAGATGTAATAGTCTTTATATGGCATTGCTAAGAGCAAAGTATGAACACCATGACAACAAGAAGCCTGCAAGCTGTCATGTTATTTGTGTTCAACTTGCAGAACAGAATATAAAAAGGCGTCAGCTAACAGATATCCTGAGCATCAGTAGGAATCAGGAGAGGAGGAATAGAAGATGTTGAACATGAAGAAATGTACAGCAATACACTCTGGGAGCTATAATCGTTGTCGTACCGTTATTTTTTCTAAGATGATAATCAATTATTTAAAACAAAACAAAAAATCCACCCCAACCCATCCCCTTCAAACACAAGCACTTTAACCTTCAGAAATCATCCACCCTCCTATGTGTGACGTTGAAGGAATTTGCTAACCAAAGGAGACAGCACATGAGAAATCCTTTTAACTTACTATAAATTACAGAACCGCTGACCAATTATAAACTTGACATGCATGGCTGAGGGGATCTGCGGAAATATCTTTCAAAAGAGCTGAGATAAAAGTACTTCAGACAGGAGACAGAAAATAGATGAGAAGGATTGAACAAAAAGCATGAATGGGTAGCATTGTGTCTATGGAGATTGTTGCCAGTAATGCTGCTAATAATCCAAAGGCCACTGCCGAAGTTAAGGATTGTGTCTAAACTTTGTTGTTGTTTAAAAAAAAAAAAAAGTGAAAGAAAACTATCTCTAGCTTCGAGCAGTTCAGACTATCAAATCCTGATTCATTATATCGGCGCACCTTGTGTAGTCATATACACCAGTACAAAATGGTTTTAAAACACTATTGTTCTAGTAGAATTTACACCTTCCTTTGCACTGGTGGACTTGATTAAACAAAGTACAGAGCAGTGGAGAATGAGACTCATTGCTAAGTGACAAACAATTAGAGAGCAAATCCTTCTTGTCTTAGGGCAGGTTTACACGACAGTGGGGATAACGCTCTGAGATTGATCCACCGGCAGTCGATTTAGTGGGTCTAGTGAAGACCCGCCAAATCGACTGTAGATCACTCTCCAGTTGACCCCTGTACTCAACCCCCGATGAGAAGAGTAAGGTAAGTTGATAGGAGATTTTCTCCTGTCGACCCCCCTGCAGTGTAGACCCCACGGTAACTTGACCTAAGGTACGTCGACTCCAGCTACGTCATTCACATATCTGGAGTTGCGTAGCGTAGGTCGATTTACCATGGTAGTGTAGACATAGCTTTACTCATGTGATTAACTTCAAGAAGACTATTTGGGCGATTAAGGTGAGCTGAGTTTTGAAAGACACAAGGCTTACGCATATTTCAAAACCTGAGCTTTTATCTACAATTGCCTACAGAGGCACTATGCTTTTGATATCATTGCCGAGTGGATAGTTTCTGGAATATGCTTCCAGAAATCATGATACACAACTCAATATGCTGATTGGCTGGCAATTCTCTCTGTCTTTGGTTTTTCTATAGCTCCTAGTGCTGCAATACATAAGCACTGAGAATTGATAGTAAATACAGCAATGCAGTATTATTCGTGGCGATGCTAAGCAATATTTTAGCATTCACTCCCCTCTAGAACAAATTTAATTTGTACATCAGAATATGAGGTTTCATCAGGGTATACTGCCTAAGAAAGCTGAGATTTTCCATGTCATAGATTCAGCATAACCAGTTTCCTTGAATGACCTACAGTAACTAATAAATCACTCTATATTACACCACTTATAGAATACCAGGAAGCTGAAATAGTAATTTAGCACTTGGCTTCATTAATGATGAACCTTACTAAAACTATGAAAAATTCTGCTGACAGGCCATCTGTTTGCTGTCAGCTAGGAATTGATGGCATGGCCCTAAGCTACATTAGATGCAGAAGAGCCCCTTGCAGAATTCAGCAACTGATCCCAAGAAAGTAAACTTCCTAGTTGTGTGTTCACCTTATCTGCTACTGTACAAAACTAATATCTTTGAAACCAAGGGAGACACAGAAACAAAAAAAAAAATTGTGGCATACTGTTCATTTAAAAATCAAAAAACAAAAAAACCAACCGGGAGATTTTTTATTTTTGTCCTTAATAGAGTAGGATTGCAGAATAATACATGTTCTTCTGAGGTTCATAACACCCAAGCTTTGGTTTTCACAGGGACAGATTGCAGAAGTCTGATTCATGATGGTGTCTACTTGCTCACGAGTGGTACCTCTGAAGTCACTGGGCCTGTTCAGAAATGCTCCCTGAGGCAAGACAGGGTTTTTCTGTCTGACACAGAGAGTGTATCCAATGTAAGCATGCAGGCTGGGGTTTCCGTTGGAATTCAGCAGAAGTTGGTTGCCTACTTTGCTTAAGTACCTTTGAAAATCCCAGGCATAATTGACCTTTATTTATTATTTAGACAGGATCTATTTTTGTGGCTAAGGACTGGACCAGGACATACCAGATATGGGTTTCATTCCTGGCTTTGCTGCAGACTCCCTGTTTGTCAATGGGCAAATCACCAGAGACTTGGTCCAAATGCAACTGGAATCAATGAAAGCTTTTCTGTTTAATTCCATGGAGTTGGACTGGGCCCTTAATCTCTCTCTCTCTCTGTCCCAATTCCCCATCTGTAAAACCCCAGGGATAATAATCTTTCCTTTCTATCACC
This sequence comes from Lepidochelys kempii, assembly GCF_965140285.1. NCBI lineage: Eukaryota > Metazoa > Chordata > Testudines > Cheloniidae > Lepidochelys > Lepidochelys kempii. Next base: position 94,840,289 of record NC_136388.1, on the reverse strand, counting down.
CTTTGTCGCTTATATTTATTTAGATTGTAAACTTACTGGGCAGGAACTGTCCCTTACTTGGTGTTTGTACAGAAGCCACCCCCAAAGGGGTCTTTAAATGCTACTGTAACACACAGCAATATATAATGTATTTAACCAGTTGCAGTGAAAACATGACCTTTAATGAAAATGCTTGCTCCCTGGTGCAACTCCAAATCTGCTCCATGTGACTGGTTCCTTCCTGACAGCTCAGTTTTGGTTACTGCATTCCCTAAGTCTTGAAAATGACTGCACAGAGCTTCCCCAGGAAATGTGGGGGGCAGGCCATCTGTCTGCTGCTGTGTTGTCTGAAAAGGCTTTTTAAAGTGAATGAAGCACAGTGAAACACTCACTGTAAAAGTAGCAGTTACTAACACTTTATATAGCCACCTCTCATCCTGAAAGAAATCCAAGCACCTCATGGTTCCCCCTCTTGCAGGGTACTGAGTGTCAGTGTGAACTGGGGGTTGCTCAGCACATTGCAAGAGCCAATATCTAAGGTACTGATTTGGCTCTTCCATTACCTCAGAGTTATTAGTGTATTTATCCTCACAACAGGAGGTTGGACAGTGCTGCTGTTCCCATTTTACAGATGGGGAACTGAGGCACAGAGAAAGTAAGCAACTTGCCCAAGGTCACACAGGACGCCTGTGGCAGAGTAGGGAATTGAACCTGTGTCACCAAGTCCTAGGCTAGTGCCACGGGACCATCACACCACACTTGCAGTTTCAAGCCCTTTATACATATAGCACCAATGAAGCTAGCTGGGTGGACACCAGCTAGTTGACAGTACTTTGGATAACTGGGTGAAGATGTTGTGGCAAGGACCCTGGACAAATGCTTACTCTTACAGAACCTACCACAGGATCTTTAATGTGTGCATGGAATAACCTGGATCTCACTTTTTAAAAAAAGTCTCATCTGAAAGATCCGCACACAGTAAACTTCATGGAACTCAATTTATCTGCCTGAGAAAGATAAAGGGCTGAGTCAACCCTGCTGGGGTTTGCAATAAAAGGAGCTGATCAAATTATTGAAATTGTTGGCTTCTAGCGCTCTACTGTAATGATAAAATAACAATGATTTACTGGTAGGTTTATATAGCACCTTTCATTCAAAAGCATCCCAAAATGCTTTACAAACTCATACACAGGCTATATATAGGGATTTCTCACCCACCGCTGACAGGCAGCCTCCTCCAGGGTGAATCATGGGGGCTACTTACCAGCGCTCATCAACAGTACAGAACAATTCAGAATGTAGAGAGATGATGATAATTGTGGGGCTGATTCTTATCTCATTTTACACATATATTTCATTGGAGTAACTCGTCAAGTTAGACCAGAATCTGCCCCTTTTCTAATTAATCTGGAAGGGGGAATGTAGTCTCTCTGTCTGATGTATGACCAGCATGCCAAGGTTATTAGCAACCCTGTTCTTCCAAAAAACACAACAGAGATCTAATGGCCACATTTGGATCTACATTTTCTATCTCCTCAGAAAGACAGCACCTCCCCCAGCATATCAGCCTTCTGGGGAATTGGTTTAGCACTGACTCAGAGGTAAGTGTGCCACCCACTAAATCACCATCAGCATTTCCATAGTGGTTCCTTAGAAGCTTCCCAGCAAAGCCCTGCCTATGCCCAACCTTGCTTAGCCTGTAAAATGTTAACATGATCACATCATAAGAGGTCACAATAGCAGGCCAGCACTGCCCTACTGTGGTTACACTGTCTGCTGGAGAGACATCAAAACCACAGAGAAAGATGAAAGACAGAAGAGAAAAATAATCAGTACCACGTTAAAATGAATTGGGTGCATAGGTAGTATTATTGAGCTATTTGTTCCATGTGCTACTTTAGTGTAATGCTCTTTTTGTGCAATGTTTCGTTGAATTAGCATCTCAGTTGTCACAAGGAGCATCCGTTCTCACAAGGGCATGAAAAGAAAGACACCTTGTTGTTTTGCATTAATCAGTGAGAAATGGCATTGAGTAGCAGCAGCATTATCAAGCAATTTTTAGAGCCTGACTCAGAGTTAGATTTAACTGGTGCTGAGCTATGAAAGCCTCATGAAACCATCACAGAACAAACACCACTGTAAAAATCAAATCCCTTAAACCTTGAAGAATTGGAATTTTACAAGCTATTGTATTTTTATAGCTTTTAAATGCAGGGGAAATCCCTTACATTGTCAATAGACTGATAAAAGAAATAGAGACAGGGTAGAAAGCATAGACTACACTCTTGAAGCTGTATCATTCCACCTTTTTGTCTGGTAGCCAAAAAATTTTAAAGTTTATCTGCTTCCTTTTCAAAGAGGAGCCATTGCTGCCATTTGATTCAAGAGACAAGGTCATTGTCATCCAGCTTGTTAGTCAAGCTTTCCCTAGCTTTGAAATTAGAGCTTAATATGGCCTTGCCAAAAAATCCATGCTAAAAAAAGAGAAGGCACCTCGGCTATAAAAGAAATGCATCATAGCTATTGGATGCTGTTCAGTTCAAGAGGGGCCAGCGGTGGAATGAACACTTTTTAATTATACCCACTCACCCACTAGTCCCAATTAATTGAAGTGGGAATACTGGGGAAACACATAGAAAGGATATTGGCATCCCTCTGTTCCCTCTGAGTGGGCCTGATCCCTCGTATTGGGAGTCATTCCATTAATTCCATGTACAGTGGACTAAGTCCATCTGCCATTGGAACAGATTACCCAGTGAAGTGATGGATTCTCCATCTCTTGATGACTTCAGATCAAGACTAGCTGCCCTTCCAGAACATATGCCTTAGTCAAAACCAGTTACTGAGCTCCATTTACAGAAGTAACTGGGTCAAATTCTCTGGCCAGTGTTATACAAGTGGTGAGACAATACAATAATGCCTTCTGGTCTAAACTCTAGTCTCACTAGAATTTTGGAGGCTTGAGTTGCCTGTCTGTTGCACTGTTCACAATGTGCAAAAAATGGTACAAATTAACCCCAGTCCTCTCAAAACAAGATCCAAGGAGAAATCCCTTGTAGCTTCAGGCATCCACACACAGGGTCTCACCAGGATCCTGTCTCCACCCACACCTGCCTCACAGCTCATAGGGAAGCCATACTATGATTGGATCACCCCCAAGGTGTGGAGTGGGACTTCATGCACAAATTGTCACTTTCAACAGATAAAAGTGTGGATGCCGTACAGAGAGGCTGGAGTGAAAAGCCACTCCCTATGATCCAACCTCTACACCCTCTACTGTAAGATTTTCATTTGGTGGGGTCTGAAGGGACAAAGGAAAATTGTATTTTCCTTTTTTGCCCTTTCACGCAGATCTTGCCATTGTGCAAGTTTCATTCCTTCCTTAACACACACTAAAGGTGATATGGCCTATATTGTGCAAGATCATTCATTAGTTTAAGACCACTACAAAGCATAAACTAGGGTAAGTTTCAGTAAGAGCAGATTGAGTTAGAACTGGGCAGGGGAGGGGAAATCCATCCCTTGATAATTTTTGAGATATTGATATTTTTCATGGTCCCAAATCAGGATGAAAATTCAAAATATTGAGAACGTTCTTGCCCAATAATCTAATCTAATCTATCTATCTATCTATCTATCTATCTATCTATCTATCTATCAGACTGGGTCAATTGAAACATCTCATTTTAATATTTTTGAAACATTTTGGATTGATTTCAGATTTTTTTATTTCTTTTTAATTTTTTTAAATCTAAATTAAGTAAAATTTCAAAGTGAAAATTTGCTCTGAACCAAAAAATTGTAACTTTTCATTTTGAAAATAGCAAGATGGGAAGGTCTTTGAAGGGTTTTTTGGGGGCTTTTTTTGGACCGGGAGGTATGTTGATACCAGCCATTTCTCATGACAAGTTTCAGGTTCAAAGAATCTGCATTTTTGAGGAAAACACATTTTTCTCCCCCAGAAAATTCCTAACGAGCCCTAATCTTAATACCTGAGACTAGCCTTGGTTTAGCCGCTTTTCAGATCCAAATGATTACTTAACAATTAGTTGTAGTCGCCAGCAATTTCATTCTTTTTTTTCTTTTGTTTAGTCTGTTTTGGCAGATTTAACATATATGAGTTTTTAAATGTGCTGTTAATATGCTATGGAGTAGAAGGATTCCTTGAGCTTAATATCGTAACACTAGACCTATTAAGATTTAGTTAGGTTTTGTGAATTATTCTTAACACATAATCACAGCACACATCTTAGCTCCTCTGGGGCCCTGCTAGAAAACATTCTGTGTGTATTCCATAATATAGATCCTTCCTACCGCTGAGTTTTTTTATATTCTTCTTAGTGCCACATAATCTTAGCTTACACCTTAATAGCTCTCTTTGGAAACTGTGGTGCATATGAATACTACACATTTATTGTATTGATCAAAAGTATATATTATTTATTACTCTAATTATTTACTAAAAAAGCACTGTAAATGCATGTGACATTTTTATGCTCCGAATTTATGAAAGTTTATGAATTTATGGAGTTAAAGCCTCTTGAAACTGAACTTCGGGATTAATGACATTACTCTTCCCCAAATGCCAGTTGTAGGAAAGGATGGTCTAGTAGATAAAGAACTGGGCTGGACCACAGGAAACCTGAGTTCAATTGCTGGCTCAACCACAACCTCCCTATGCAACCGTGGACACATCTCTGTGGGCCACCTGCAAAACAGGGATGATACTTTTCTACTTCAAAAGGGTGTCGTGAGGCAAAAACATTTTTTAACAATTGTGAGGTGCTCAGATATGACTGTGTTGAAGGCCATTTAAGAATCTAAGCAGGTAGGTTAGCAGGTGCTTAGCACATGTGAAAATCAGGCCCCTTTTTCAGGTGCTACCTTTAGGCAATCAGGATTGAAAATTTTGTCCTTTCTTCTTAACTTCCCTACCTATATACAATGTTGTTTTATAAACAACAGAAAGGTATTGAATTCCAGGGCATGGACTTTATGGAAGAGCATATTTAACAACTCTAGTAAATAAATGCATTAAGTTATACTGTTGCCATCTTGTAATTTTATCATGTCTTGTGATAGTTGTATTTTCCTTAAAAGGCCAGCACTCAGAGTTATGTGAGTATATCAGAACCTCTATCTACATGAGAAAAAAAAGTAAATGACTAGCCTTTCTTGTAGCAGGGGAAATCTTGTAAACATGAACCTTTAAGATTCAGAAACCAGAAGGCAAGTGGAAAGAACCCCAACATTGTCTGAAAAATCATACAATTTTTTTTTTAAATCTCATGATTTTGGGGGGTCTGGCTCCTATTTTTTTAATACTTGGTGCTGGCAATACTGTAATGAATTAAACTAAAACATCATTCTAAACCTCTCCCTGGCAATAATCTAAGACCTGGATCCTGCAAGTAACTGCACAATGAGGAGCCATATACCCACACAGAATCCCATCAAAGTCAATGAGACCTAAGCATCGATCCACATGGAGTCCTTTGTAGCATTGACTCCCAAAGGGTTTATTTGAAATTCAAATAATAATACAGAACTGAGACATGGTTCTGACACATTCCAATCCAGAGGGAATTTCCCTGGTTGAACTATAGTCTGATGGAAATGCTGACAGAGACTTACTAGCTATACTATAAATAGAAATATGCCTCTGAAGGAGGAATAAGTTGTTCTCTTATAACATTGTTTTAGCACTCCCACACACTGTTTACCTGGATTTCCAGTTACTGGTTCTGTGAAAGGTCCTTAAAATGAAGGTAGAATGGAGTTACTTTCAACAGTGTAACTGTTAATTCACTTGCATTCCTGTGTGTGTGTGTGTGTGTGTGTGTGTGTGTGTGTGTGTGTGTGTGTGTGCGCCTAAACAGGAAATTCCTTCCTAACTATAGATTGTTTCGAGACATTTTAATAGAGAACAAAACTATAAAGGTGAGTGGATAAAGAGAATGTTTTCATTTACAGCCTTGACATTCTGAATAGTCAATTCTCTTCTCTTTCTAAGGGCCAGATTTAGGTGCCTAACTACCTTTGTGGATTTTATGCCTTACTCAACAGATAGTCCCACTGATGTCAGTGGGAATACTCATAGAGTAAATTGCTACTTAGTGTGCATAAAGTATCAGAATCTAACCCTATACCACTGTACTGGATCTGTATATTGGCATACGAACACCTCATTATCTATTTGTCTGCTCATGGGAACATTTTAATATTATTATTTATTATTATTTATTATTTATTACTTCATGAATTTATAAAGTGGCCATCACCATAAGATCTTTTACTCATGTGCCCTACAAACAACTATCCCATCACACCATCCTTCTCCGCATAGCCTCTTGGAAGCACTACATCTAGAAATGGAATTCAGTTCCATTGAGTCAGAGTTGCTGGTAAAGTGTCCTTTGGTCAAACAGTGCTTCCTGAAAACAACACTTTGGTAAATATGGGGCTTGCCCCAACGCCCTTTGAAGTCAATGATCAGGCCCTCTGGGGACAAGAAATATAGGTTTCTGCCCTTCAGGGCCCCTAACTCAAGGGTAGGAAAAGATGCTCGTATTGAAACCCTCGTGCTAACAGCAGGTTTGTACAAGATCGCTGCTTATGGCAGCAAACGCATGTACAGTAGTATGAGTGTTTTTCTAATATATATTACTCAAGATGAGATGCTGACTCAAATGAGGTATTGTAACTTTCAGTGACTATAATGCCTTGTAGTTTGGATATGGCCAGGACATCTAATGGGAAAATTAACCAAAGTGCTCTGTCTCATATATTACATAATGAACTGGCTGCAGTCATGACTTGCTATCCTATTTCTTTTTATTCAGATCAGCCACAACAGAAAGCAGCACTCCCCATACATTTCTTGGTGTATAATGTTCCCACACTCACAGTGTGTTAAATATTGTTATGAGAGGAGTAATGCTCATCTATTAATGTTTGTTGATTTAGTCACGGAGGGCAAAATTCCCCATAGAAAGTTGAGAGGTCATACAGTCAACCCACCCATAGCATCAGCATGTGGGGCTAATGGCCCAGACTCTGCTGGGCAAACCTGTCATTGTCAATGTTAGCTCTGTGACTTAGCAAATAATTTGTTACAGGGAAGAAACATGGGCAGCATGGACCCTCAAAATATTATCCAGCATGAAATTCAAAGAGAAAAGCCTTCTTGTGGATGCAGCAACTACACTTGTGAATCCATTCTGTAGAAAGAGAATAATTCTTAGGTACTACAGATGTTGTATCATCCCTTGTGCTCACCCCACCGAAAGAAAGAGACTCCATAGTGATGTTCGGTAATCACACTTTTGCTTTATTTAAACTTCCCTAAAACCACCAGGCAAATCTTCCTTTCAATTATTTGTGCTAGTGCAAAGGGTGAAGATTATATGTCACGGTTCCTCCCCCACTCTGAACTCTAGGGTACAGATGTGGGGACCTGCATGAAAAACCCTCCTAAGCTTATCTTTACCAGCTTAGGTCAAAACTTCCCCAAGGTACAAAATATTACCCCCGTTATCCTTGGACTGGCCGCTACCACCACCAAACTAATACTGGTTACTGGGGAAGAGCTGTTTGGACGCGTCCTTCCCCCCAAAATACTTCCCAAAACCTTGCACCCCACTTCCTGGACAAGGTTTGGTAAAAAGCCTCACCAATTTGCATAGGTGACCACAGACCCAAACCCTTGGATCTGAAAACAATGAAAAAGCATTCAGTGTTTTACAAGAAGACTTTTAATAAAAAATAGAAGTAAATAGAAATAAAGAAATCCCCCCTGTAAAATCAGGATGGTAGATATCTTACAGGGTAATTAGATTCAAAAACATAGAGAACCCCTCTAGGCAAAACCTTAAGTTACAAAAAAGATACACAGACAGAAATAGTTATTCTAGTCAGCACAATTCTTTTCTCAGCCATTTAAAGAAATCATAATCTAACACATACCTAGCTAGATTACTTACTAAAAGTTCTAAGACTCCATTCCTGTTCTGTCCCCGGCCAAGACGACTACAGACAGACACAGACCCTTTGTTTCTCTCCCTCCTCCCAGCTTTTGAAAGTATCTTGTCTCCTCATTGGTCATTTTGGTCAGGTGCCAGCGAGGTTACCTTTAGCTTCTTAACCCTTTACAGGTGAGAGGAGCTTTCCCCTGGCCAGGAGGGATTTCAAAGGGGTTTACTCTTCCCTTTATATTTATGACATTGTAATTTCCCAATTTTTTTGTAGTTGAAGCACCGTGGGAGCTATCAAATGGAGAATGCAGACAATGGGTCTCAATCCCTGGTGGGCTGTGAAGTACAGTGACTGTGCACCAGACAGAGAATATTCAACTCATAATGACATGGTTAGAGAGAAGCACCAATGCTTAAAGTCCGAGGATGAAAAACTGGATTGTCTTATCCAGATATTTTTGTTTTCACCTTTTCCCCCCTCTTGTGTTCCTTTCCTTTCTCCTCCTCCCTGAACAGGAAGCCTAGTTAATTGCAGTCCACAGTTCAAGAGATGTTCACATCCCTGACCTGAGCCATTTTAATACGCTCTAATTTTCTTCGTATTAAATATGCATCTAGTGGGAATGAGGATAGCAAAGTGAAAGGAGAGAAGGGGAAGAAATACAAGGTTCCAGTTATACACATACTGTATTAATGGGTGCCTCCCAGTTTTTAATGTGTTTATCCTCACAATATCCCTGGGAGGTAGGGAAATGTATCATTTCCCTAATGCTACAGATGGGGCCTGAGGCATAGAGAGTCTATATGACTTGCTTGAGGCCCACAGGAAGTCTATCGCAAAGCAAGGAAATTGTCTTAACCCGCAGAGTTACTTCCTTCTAGCTGCTGCACTAACAAACCTGAAAACTACCTTGAAGATTAAGAGAGTCCAAGGCCAAAAGGTACCATTGTGCTTATCCCGTCTGACCTCCTGCATAGCACAGGCCATGAAACTTTCCAAAATAATGCCTAGAGCAGATCTTTCAGAAGAAACATCCAATCTTAATTTAAAAAATTGCCAGTGATGGAGCATCCACCATGACCCATGGTAAATTGTTCTAACAGGTGAGTATCCTCACTGTTCTTTCCAGTCGGAATTTGTGTAGCTGCAACATCCAGCCATTGACTCGTGTTATATCTTTCTCTGCCAGACTGAAGAACCCATTATCAAATATTTGTTCCCCATGTAGGTACTTATAAACTGTGATCCAGTTGCCCCTTAACCTGATATCTTAAATCACTGGGTCTGCCCAGGGGACAGCGAGAGAATGTGTAATTGATTTGGCAGAGTACTAAAATGATGTGTTTGAAGCAAGAGAGAACACTGAACTGGTGTATGTTTGTTTGCCTATGAACATGTGAGGGAGTCTGACACTGATATAGTTTTGTTGGGCAAGGCAGCGACTTGCAGTGTGTGTGTGTGTTTCTTTTCATTTGTACAGAGGGGAAACAGTTGGGACAAGATGGTTATTTTTACAGGGCAGGGACTATTGTTTTATTACTATTTTTTAACTTTTAAGTGTGTGTGTATGTGTGTGTGTGTTGGAGATGAGTACATTAATGATGGGGAAAGGACACCCACATGGAAATTTTGCTAGGAGGCCCATCTATAAATCATTGTGAAAATTCCTTCCTTTCTTTTTAGGGGCATGGAAGGGGGGTTGTTAAATCAAGCCCTAAAGATTATGTTAAAACATCAATTTGTATTACTGTTACTACTGTACTGCTAATATTTACAGTAGCTTATCTTGGAATAATAAAATCTGATTACTGCTGCCTACATATAAAATCATTTCTGGTGTTAGCTTGCATTACTATAGCAGCATCAGCTTAGTTACTAAGAGTGTTACAATTACCCTTTGCTGGTCTCTGCCAATTTTCAGTGCATTCTGATGAAATAACTCTCATCTTTAGGTATTGCATTTGTTGCTTATTCCATTGTTTGTTGATTCATTTTTAATTCTCTCTGTGTGTATATACAATTGTCCATTTAGTTATGACAGTTTTTTTAATACACCACAGATGAAACAGTTGTTCAGTCTAAAGACAAGACAGCGTTTCTGGGTATACATTGTATGTGGAGCCTTCTGGCCCTGAGTATCAAATTCCAGTATAATGAGAACCTTGTGCTTATGTATACTAAACAGGAATTCAGCTTATACTGCCAGAGATTTGGCAGCAACCAGAGACTGAGCAGTTGCTGCCAAAAATTGCTGGATATTGTGTAAGCCCTTGTACTACACAGTGTGATAATTGAAAAGGTCCATGTGCAAAAGTTGAACTGGCAAATAAAATATAGATAGTAAAGTGACATTCAACCATCTGTTGCATATCACAAACACACTGGATTTACTTGCCAATAAGAGCAGAATGTTGCCATATCGTTGTACATATGATTAATAATGATGTGCAAAATTCCTAATTTTCGCTTTGATTTTTTTTTTTTTGGAAGGGGAAAAAACATATTTAGGTGTGAATAAGTGATGAGTGAACCTCCAAGAGTCTAAAAGTTCAGGTTTGGTGTTTGAAAAGTATTTACAGTTTCAAAAGCCTTTCTGGAATGTGGGAACCTTTTCAAATCTGCAAAACAGGGCGAGAAACCTTATGAAAATAGATTATTCCTTATTCCTCTCTGTCTAGGCTAGGAACACAAAAGAAAGGTGTTTCTTTGGGTATTTTGGCATTTCCAGGTCAGCTGTGCCAAAACATTATCATGGAAAAAAGATATCAAAAGTTATCAAAACATTTCAGAACTGGAGGAAAAGTTCAATTTGATTTTGACGCCCAAAACCACTGAAACCATTTCCCAGCTGGACTGCCTGTCCCTAATGTGAATTTCTCCACTCTCCTGAAAATACTGAAATTATGTGTGCTAGCTGAACTTCTCCTAGACTGTTCATTGACTGGAAGGATGCCATGGGTAACTCCACTCAGAAGTCCAATCTTTTCATGGGCTCCTAGGTAAAAATCCACTTAACATGTCTTTATTGTCTTGCGATTAAAACCTTTTTTCACTGTATGTCATGAACAGCTGGACTCCTTTAGAACAGGAAAGTGCAATTATTCTGTAATGTTTTTATGCCACCAGAGATCAAAAGAAATAGTCAAAACACCAAGATGACTTCTTAAAATGAAATCAAAATAATTTCTGTGCCCCTAATAATTCCTGCTCCCCGCCCCCTTAAATTATCTCTCCAAGGATGAAATGGAGGATGACAGGACTGAAGGAGATTAAACAGATGAAGACTACTTGTAGGAAAATGGCAAACATCCTAATCTTCTTGATTTACACTAAAACCTAATACTTATCCAGATCTCCGTCATGTCAAAAAAGCAACAAAAGAGAGGCATAATTAATTTCTCAAGTGCACTCCAGATTACATTATTTTCTGTAGCCTCCATTGTAGAATCCTATTTTACTGTATATTTGCAACTGAAGTCTTCGGATCAAATTTAGCTCCCTTTCTTCTAGCAGTCTGACGTCATTGTTTTAGTTTATTTGTTTGAACGCCTTGCTATTTGTTTGAAAGTCCTATGCTAATTGCTTGCGTTCCCGCACATGCTACCACTACCCTAATCATTGTAATTATACTAATCATGCTGAAGGACCTTGTGCTTGCAATACTCTCAATGCTACTGGACTCTATGGCATTGGAATGAAATGATGTAATCAAAACAACTTCCACTCATTGTTCATGCTTGTCAGAAAACAATCTAATCTAAACCTTCCTCCGCTGTGCCACAGATCACACACTGTAATGTCAGTTAGAACATCTTAGAACACAATTCTCTGCTGCCTTGTACTGTATATGGTCTTTTATAGCCACGCTAAGTGGTTGCAAAGTACTTTTGCCAGTGTTCAAGTGAGAGGAGAATTCCTATTTTGTAGCAATTTAAGGCCTTTGCAAAGAAGCTACATAATTATCCTTATGCTTTGGTGATAATCCACCAATAAATGTTGGACAACTAGAGATTTTTAACTCAAATAAATTGATTGCCAATTAATTCTAGTTTAGCCAACACATGTGTACATGCAGACTGGACATTCCACGGTACACCTCAAACATCTGTGTTCTGGAAGGTTGGTGGAGTGGCCAAGCTCACATACAAAATGTGTTAGTTAATGCAAATTGATTGGCAATCAGTTAACCCCAGTTGAAACTCTAGCACTGACAAACCCTTAAATAACCTGTGTTAGGTGAAACACTTCTTCTAAGTACAGGTTATTTCATTACAGACTTTTTTGACCTTCTACTGAAGCACCTGGTGCTGGACATTGTCAGAAACAGTGTACAGGATCTGAATCTAATCTGTTGTGCCAAGTCCTAGGGTTCTTTGTAATTTCAATATTTCTGCTTCCTTTCCTGGATGAAATCAGGAAGCACAGAGGTACACGGAAATTTTAAATTGTCCAAGACAGATTCTCTACACAAAGCATGTGGAAAGCTGTGTTGAGTGTGTAGATGAGGATTCCCCTTGAGTAGAAGGGAATAAACGGTTCACATGAAGGTGTTGTATCTGGATCTATCCATCAGTTCCACTCCCTGCACTCTCCTTAAAACATAGGGGATGTGGTGGGATAGATTGGAGAAGAGAGAGGATGTGGCCATAGCATGTTATTCTCTGGTTGTCCTGGGCCAGTAAATAAGTGCAGAGAGAGCCAGTAGTGCACTGCTAATGTAATTTAGAGCAGCCCCGAGGTTGCTTTAGAGTATAACTGTGATTTAACTATTTCCCCTAGGTATTCCCAGGATTAGGGGTGGAAAGGTGGCTTAAACCACCTTTAAACCACGGGGGGGAGGGATAGCTCAGTGGTTTGAGCATTGGCCTGCTAAACCCAGGGTTGTGAGTTCAATCCTTGAGGGGGCCATTTAGGGATCTGGGGCAAAAATTGGGGATTGGTCCTGCTTTGAGCAGGGGGTTGGACTAGATGACCTCCTGAGGTCCCTTCCAACCCTGATATTCTATGATTCTATGATAAACACAGACTTCCTCCCTCCTTGAGGCTAGCACTTGAGTAAAGCTCAGTGTCCACCCCGTATCTGCTTCACACTTAGCTCTCTCACACACGTGAATGAACCAATATTTCTTCAAACAACCCCAAAGTTTGGGCTCAGTTTGTGTGGTGGCAAAGCTTTGGGGAAAGGGGATCTTATTTTATCCTATAGCATTTCACCCCATATTTCCTCCGGATGCAAGACGTCTAAACTGCGGCGCTGAACGGTTTATAGTTTATCATTGACTGATTGGGCAAGTTATGCCATTTTATTTTTAAATGCCCAGAGCACTGAGTGAGTGGTTCTTCTCCCCATGAAGAAAAGTTCCACATATTGATTGAACGAATACATTTGTTTCATAGCATTCCATCGCATAAGACACCAGATGGACGCCCTAAGCCTTTAGTAAATTCAGAAAAAAAAAAAAAAACAATATGCCGTCTGTCTGCTCCAGCTAAAAGCATAAGTCAAACGAAGATAAATGTGTCCCACTTGTTTAAATAAGTGGTGCAGGCACAGCTGCAATAAAATTTCTGGCATTTTGTAATTCTCAAATACTTATAACCCTAGACAAACTAAGGAAAGAAAATATTTGTCATGATTTAATAGATGTTCAGAGTTTTTGCTAGCTGCACACAGAACTATTTTGACAGGCTGCTGGAACTGAGGAAACATAATGGACTGCATATTGGAGGGGAAGTCATTCATTGTACAGACCACATCTTTTCGTGTATGTAGCACTAAACTAGTTTTGAGCGATGATTTGCATTATAATTAGCATTACAAGAAGAAATGAACTTATTTTATACAATTTCCCTCTTTGCCTGAATCTCAGAGTTAGCACTTTAGAAGGGGCTGACGAATAATCATATATTTGAACTGGTAAAGTGGATTGGGAAAAACAAGACTCACAAGTACAAGCCTCCTGATAGCCAGAATGCAAAATGTAATGCGGCTACTCTCAAATAAGGCTGAGGATTAAATGGTGAAATATTTGACAGTGGCTAATGAGCCATAATCATAAGCAATAGGATGGTAAAGGGAAAAGAGGGAATTGCTATGAAACCCCTTTTTTTCTGATTAATCTTTAGGTTTTTGTTCTGAGTTCTTTTTTCCCCCACATACATCTGAATTGCTCTTTCTTGCCAGTTTGGACCTGAAACTAATGGCTTGTGACCATATAATGAGTTGTAATATTTAACTTGGATTCTGTGATCCCAAGCCTACTTGGAAGTTTTGTTCTACATGTGACAGTGTGGGGAAATGTCCTCCTACTCATCTGGTGTTGAGAATATAGCCAGCAGTGTCAGATGTTCATTCTGCACTCTCGCCCTTTCCTTGTGTTCTGCTCTAGGGAGAAGAGAATATAGATTACTTTCACTGAATTTTTCTAGGTTCTGTTCCTTTGGCTCTCAGCAATTGTCTAAAGCCTTTTCTGAAAACATCTCTAGCCAGGCAGTGCTGTGTGGGGGTTAGATCAGAGTACTCAAATGCTGTTCCTATTTCTGTCACTACCTTGCTCTGATTAAAGTCACTTAGGAAGAGATTTTCAAGACTGCTCAGCATTGGGCCATCTCTGCTCCCACTGAAGTCAATGACAGTCTTAGAGATATCCTAACTCTGCTGCTGTAGATATCTATGGTAAAACTCTCAATGGCTTCAGTGGGAACCAAGTCATGGTTATCCTGGCAAATCCCAAAGGGATGTAGCCTCCATGAAGATCAAGCACCACCCAGCTCAGCCACCGACAAGCAGGACCCCTCTGGAGGTTAGTACGTTCATGTCATGAGGATGTTTTTACAGAAGCCAACCGCCTGTGACAATTTGATCAATTGTCCTTGTAGCTAAAATGGCCAAGATTTTGTCAACTGCTAAAACAAAAATGACCAATGAAACCTGGTGAAAGGGCCATTTGAGGAGTAAAGTTAGGTCGACATTAAATGCTTTTGAAAATCCCACCTTAGCTGCTTTTGCCCAGGCCTCAGTCTACCCATCCATAAAGCAGGGCTAATACCCACATTACAGGGGACCCTGCGATGCTGGAACAACTATCCTTTGGAAAATACTATTGCATGACTTTACTTTAGCTGGAGGAAATTTGTTACATAAATGCCAAATACTATTAATATATTATTCTCTGAAAATACTGACACAATATTTTCGAAAGAATAGTGGGAATGCCTGCTTGTATTGATCTCAGTTTGAGACAACAAGTTCTCTTTAGACATAAGGACAAGTCAGGACACGCTAAGCAAATCACTCTGTTAATGAGTCTAAGAAAAGTACTCAGTCTCCCTCTGTCTAACTTATTTATCTTATTTCCTTATTTTGAACAAAAATTCCCATTTCTAGCTATGCTTATCTAACAATAATTATCCTAGCAAATCAGCCTGAGGATCCCAACAGTACAAAAGTGTAGCTTTTCTGCAGCTCTTTGTTTTCTCTGGCTGGGATGCAGCTGTGCATTTAAATTAGGATGCTACCTGGAAGGATCACTGTTGTTATTCCTTCCTAGAAAGAGCAGTTATTTCTTTTTCAGAATCACTTCCACTCTAGAATTATTTCTTCCTTGATTCAGCTATTTCATTAACCTGAGAAGACTGGCAATCACAGGCTGTCTGGCAGAGATGCCCTTGCATTTGCTAAAGAAGTAATTCTGCTGTCAGGTTCAGGTCACACCTCTTATTTTCACCGTAGTGTCATCATGGTTCCAAGCACTTTTCATTTATTGAAGCCCCCCAGGTGATTTTAGTAGTGGAGTATCAGCACCTTCCTTTGCCATCTCAGCTCTGGTTCATTTCTTCCAAGGTCTCCTCAATATTCTAATTCTCCCATTTTTCATCTCTTACAAATATCCATTTCTCATCTCATCTATCTACTTATCTATGGCCCCATCTTAGATGGCCCCATCGCCATCGTATCTGAGCATCTTCCACTAGTGCATTAAGTAATATGACTCTTCTCTCGTGCTCTCACCAGGGAGAGAATTGTGTGTGCAGTTTAGTGTTTTGTTTTGGTAGGGTTTACACACACACACACACACACACCTTTTCTGTGTTTATGTTACAGAATGCAAGTCAAAGAAGTGTGCCGTATACTTGGTGAGGAAGATGGTGAGGTTTGTGATGGTCCTTTGTTCCTGTGGGAGTTTGATCTGCAGTTTCAGACCAGCCCCTGAAAAAGCTCTGTCTCCTGCATAGACAAGATTTATCCTTGTGGTGGACAATTCTGTTGTGCCTGAGGAGTGGAGCTGTTGAGCATGGTCTTCATCCTGGAGCTTCAGGAGATCTTTTCGCTACCCTGGGCCCACGCCACACAGCCTCTTATAGGTAAGGACCAAGGGTGAGATCCACAAAGGGCTTGGGCATTGGATCTTTTGGTGCCAGGGATCCCTTTGCAATGCATGGGGAGAATTAGGTGTCTAAGAATGGGATTCAGACCAGCCAGCAAGCTGAGTGAGGAGCCTATAAAATAGCCAGTAGGAAAAGCTGAGAATAGGTTTGGCCCCTAGCTCTGAGCCAGAAGGAGGCACCTATTGTTGCCCAGGATTCACAGCTGTGATCCCTCTCCTGGAGTTAGTGCTGAGCTGGTTTAGCTGGCTTTCTCATAAAAAATGAGACAAGGACCCAGCACATTAAAGCCAATAGCTCAGTGGTTAGGGCACTCAGCTGTCAGATGGAAGAGCTGGGTTCAAGTCCTTCCTGCAGAACAGGCAGAGTGGGGATTCTCATACATCCCAAGGGAGTGCAAGTCAGGATTCTGACACATATCCCCAAATAGTGCCAATCCGGTCACCCCTTGCTGTCTCTTGTGTGAGGCATGCTCTGATAAGTATGCTCTGAAAATATCTACAACATAGGGCCCCACAGGCAAGCTAGATGGGTGAACACCTAGTCTGAGTGACCTGCCAGAGATTAGGTGTCAGCTAGGATGTCCAGCAGTTCAACAGTGTCAGGACTTAATGTAGTCTTGTGCATGCCCACTGGCAGAAACTTAGGTGCCTCTAGGGTTAGGCAGAAGCTTAGTGGGGGTTTTGAGGATCTATATTTTGGAGTCAGCCCGTTAAGTCCTTTTGTGGATCTAGCCCTGACGCCTTGGACTTGATTTCTATGGGAAAGCCAATGTAGAGAGCAAAGGAGACCTGGGGTCTAGCTGAACTGTGCTGGGATAGGGCAAGGAGAACTTCACATAACACATCTACCTGCTCCCTTGATCCTCCACCTAATGGGCACATTGACCTGGTAGGTTACTGTAGATGGTATATATACTAGTAATGACATAGGTACATGAATACCTGCACTGCCTGCTCAGGGACTTCTGAATCTTCCAGAGGTTCCCACAACATCTGCATTCATAGTCACCTGAGTAAAGCATATATATTACATTCTCCGTAATGCATCTACTTGTGAGCATGTAGCAATCAGGAGAATTGGCTAAGAAATGGAATTATTAATAGGGTAAGGAATTTTATACTGCTATGTCACTAGTTCACATCCCACCAAGATCAGTAGTGAATGAAAGTCATTAGCACGTAAAGGCTGGGAAATGAGGTAATGGCCTCAATCCATAGCTGATCACATTACAACTAGAGAGCTCCTTTCCTTTATCAACAGAAGTGTCAGTCCTAGAGCCTGGAAGACGCTTTCCCTTTAAAAAATGGTCAAAACCCAGGTCGAAGGCATACTGGTAGAGGAGCATGTGAAAGCTTCAATTGCTGCTATTTCTGCCATATACATTTTGTGGCTAAATAGAAGACGTCTATCCGGGCCTGTCAATCCGGCAAGTCTCAGGAGCGCTCCATTCATTCTGAGAAAAGATGGTTCCGATCAATGACAGATTAAAAGCCCATAGTCATAAATTATTCATGGTAATCAATGCCAATAACTGAAGCGTGCCAACCAGTGAAAACATTGACAAATGACATGGCTTGCCACAGAAACAGGCTCCGGATCAATAGTAAAGAGAGTGTTACATTTAGATTAGGGAAGTGGAAAAAATAGCAAAGGTGAAAAAAAAAAGAATAATCAAAAGCAAACCACAGCTTAAAATCCATAAATCACTCAGTCATAAATAATTAAGGGGCCACAAAAAGAACAATCCTCTTTCTCGAGGATCTACAACAGTCTGCCTTCGAAACACTTTTGGGTTACTGAGTAAAGTATTTTTAACCCGTTCTTTTCCCTAATATTAAAATCACAGGGAATTTAGCGTTTCTAATTTAGATTAAACTGCGGGGCCAGACCCTTAGCTGGTGTAAATCAGTGTCGTTCCATTGATGTCTCTGAGTCTGCATCAATGTGTATCAGTGGAGGATCCAGTCAATAAATCTGGGCAGAATTTAAAAAAATGAGCTGCTTAAAAATTATATTTGGCTCTGAGCAGAATTCCACAGAAAGTCTCCCAAATTTCAATTGGCTTTTGGGTCAGGCTCATTGTCCCTGTTCTTTGCCACAGCTGGGAATGATAGAGTAGCCATAGTTCCAGAACTTAGCACAATGAAACAACTTTCCCTCTACCTTCACTATTGCCATTCCTCATTGCAGAGGAATGTCTCAGGCAATAGGTCTGGTCCCTCTTTCCCCTAGTCCTGTAGTACCACCAACATGGCACCCTATGGGGCTTATAAACTCCAGAAGGTTGATAATCATTGCTTATGGATGTTCAAGCCTTAGAATACTGACATGCTGGCCAAATTAGGGTAATGCTTGCATCCAGATATAGCCCTGAAAGCACAAGTAGTTGCAAATTTTGCTATGTGAGAAATGGATTTCACCCCTATGGGAGTTTGGAGGTGAGGAAGGCACCTTTATAGGTAGGCATAAGACTAAAAATGTACCAATAATGTTTGTAAAACCTCCCTAATATGTTTCTGAAATAGTACAAAAATATGTGTCATATAAAGGGCACATACTGGGCAGGGGATGGCATAAAACAGTGGTTCTCAACCAGCGGTATGCATACCCCTGGGGGTATGCAGATGTCTGCCAGGAGGTAAATCAACTCATCTAAATATTTGCCTAGTTTTACAACAGACTGCATGAAAAGCACTAGCGAAGTCAGTACAAACTAAAATTTCATACAGACAATGACTTGTTTATACTGTTCTATATACTATACAATGAAATGTAAGTACAATGTTTATATTCCAATTGATTTATTTTATAATTATATGGTAAATATAAAGAAAGTCGGCAATTTTTCAGTAACAGCGTGCTGTGACACTTTTGTATTTTTATGTCTGATTTTGTAAGCAAGTAGTTTTTTAGGCGAAACTTACAAAGCAGACTCGTGGAAGGGGTACAGTAGTCTGGAAAGGTTGAGAGCCACTGGCATAAAATATTAAGACAACTGCCTGAGACAGAGTAAATAACTCTTCGAATGCATTCACTCTCGCTCTCACTAGCTGTCTATGTGCAGGTAGACATGCAGGGCCTTTGGTTCTGCGGGTGGATATTTGTGTCCATAATGAAATGACTCCACAGCAAACTGAATGCATTTAAATATTAATAATGAGAAATCTAATAATAATTTGACTCCAGAAAGCCAGATGTGTAACTACTAATATTTGCACCTGCAGCTTAATCCTACAGGCAAAAATGTGAATATAGACGCAGAATTGTGCCTGTAAAAACAGACCACATGGGGAGCTAGGTTGAAAGTATCATTTTAAATTCAACTGAAGTGCTGCAACTGACAGCATCCAATAACACAGCAAGAGTTCTAAGAATTCACCCTATATTTTCTGTCTGAATAACTGACATTTAGACTGAGATTTCCAAAGTTCCCTGAGGAAACTGATGCCCCGTTCCACTAAAATTAATGGGAATGTGACATCCAATTCCCGGAAGCAGCTTTGAAAATCTCGGCTTGATCATTTTTCATTCAGTGATTTATATTCTAGTCCTGCATGCTGTAAGCAGACTGTGATTTTCACCCGTGCAGTTTCCTCTGCTCTCAGCGAACCGTGTTTAAAGTGGCTATTTTCTTCCAGTACCTGATCACTTGGCTCACTGTCATTGCCAATACATACACTTTTTTTGTTTCAGTTTTGTCCAATGCATCCTTGTTTCCAGTGAAGTACACAGTTTAGTAACAGATTATATTACTCGCAGAGAAAAGCATCAGTGCATGTAACATATCAGTATTGGTTCTTAGCATGGCAATAGCCTTAAATGTATTGTAACAAGAATCTCCTTCATGCTGAGTGTGCACAAATGTTTCTTAATTTCAGCTGCAGTACAGATTCAACAAATAATTCCACATTGTATGGTGCAGATACACAAGGGGACCACTTCTCAAAGGAATGTGTCTTTGAGAGTTACTGCAAACTTCAAATATTTTGGATGCACACATGTTTTTCAAGAGGAAAAAGTGATATTATTAAATTTTGTGAAGGGTGTTTCCCTTCAGATGGTCTATCCTTTATACCTTATTCCATCTTCTCTTTAGGTACAGGATACAAACCCATTAATAGAAGGGATCAGGAGTATTAGGGACCAAGACCATTATAGGTAGATTTTGTTTGTGTGAGGGTGTAGGGACCATAACTCGTGAGGCTGGTCCCCAAAGAACATTCCCAGCCACAGGATTTCAGTCCCATTTCTTCAGGGATTTAGTTTTATTTCTTCAAAATAAGATTATGTAAAACAAGTTCAACATCTCAGTCATGCCCTTTCCCCCCAACCCATTGTGGTCTACTTATATACGCCGTCTACTGGAACTAAGATGGGGCTCTCTTCCTCCCTCTCCTCCCTAGCTCATTCCTGAGAGGATTACACAAAGTACTTCAGGTCGATTCAAATACTAAAATATTCCACTTCAGGTTGAAACAATACATTTCATTTCCATTTTGCTGTTGGAAATTTTCCAGCAAGGTGGTTTCTGAGTCATCCTCCCTCCCTACTTCTTCTTTTCGCATACAGGGTAGTACTTTACTGCTGCCCTCCACCATCAGCAAATCACAACTCCTCCCCCCACCACTCACTCTGCCAATGCTCCATCCACTTCCTTCTCACCTCTTCCAGGGAGAGAGTAGGCAGGTAAGTAGCCCTTACTCCTACACACCTAAACCCAAGGTAGCCTGTACTGGGGTGTAAGTGTAAGGGGTTTCTTATTGTTACGCCCTTGCACTGGCTGATACTCCCCCCATGTGAAAATTCACAACAGAATTTGAGTTAATGGATTTGAGAATTTGTTGATATTAGAATTGCTCCTGCTAGACATAGAATCATAGGAATGTAGGGCTGGAAGGCACTTTGAGAGGTTTTCAAATCCAGCCCCCTACACTGAGGCAGGACCAAGTAAACCTAGACCATCCCTGGCACATGTTCTTAAAAACCTCCAATGATGGGGATTCCATAACTTCCCTTGGAAGCCTATTCCAGAACTTAACTATCTTTCTAGTTAGAATTTTTTTCCCTAATTTAACTCTCCCTTGCTGCAAATTAACCCCATTACTTTTTCTCCTACCTTCAGTGGACATGGAGCACAACTGATCATCATCTTCTTTATAACAATCTTTAACATATTTGAGGACTGTTATCAGGTCCCTTCTCAGTCTTTCTTTTATCAAAATTAAAAATGTCCAGTGTTTTAAATCTTACCTCATAGGTCAGGTTTCAATTAAGGCTGTCAAACAATTAAAAAATTGTGTGCTTAATCACACTGTTAATAATAGAATACCATTCATTTAAAGATTGTTGGATGTTTTCCACATTTTAAAATATTTTGATTTAAGTTATAACACAGAATACAAAGTGTACAGTGCTCACTTTGTATTTATTTTTATTACAAATATTTGCATTGTAAAAAACAAAATAAATAGTATTTTCAATTCGCCTAATATAAGTACTGTAGCGCAATCTCCTTATCAAGAAAGTTGAACTTACAAATGTAGAATTATGTACAAAAATAACTGCATTCAAAAATAAAACAATATAAAACTTTAGAGCCTACAAGTCCATTCAGACTTATTTCTTGTTCAGCCAATCGCTCAGACAAACAAGTCTGTTTACATTTGCAGGAGATAATGCTGCCCGTTTCTTGTTCACAGTGTCACCTGAATGTGAGAACAGGTGTTCACGTGGCACTGTTGTAGCAGGCATCACAAGATATTTACATGCCAGATGCTCAAAAGAATCATATGTCCCTTTGTGCAAGCATCCAATCTGATGACGAGTTCTGCTTGATAACAGTCCAAAGCAGTGTGGACCGACACATCATCTGAGTCAGATGCCACCAGCAGAAGGTTGATTTTCTTTGTTGGTGGTTCAGGTTCTGTAGTTTCTGCATTGGAGTTTTGCTCTTTTAAGACTTCTGAAAGCATGCTCCACACCGTGTCCCTCTTAGATTTTGGAAGATACTTCAGATTCTTAAACCCTGGGTTGAGTGCTGGAGCTATCTTTACAAATTTCACATTGGTACCTTCTTTGCGTTTTGTCAAATCTGCAGCAAAAGTGCTCTTAAAATGAACATGTGCTGAATCATCATCCGAGACTACTATAACATGAAATATGTGGCAGAATGTGGGTAAAATAGAGCCGGAGACATTCAATTCTCCCCCAAGGAGTTCAGTCACAAATTTAACGTATTTTTTAACAAGCATCATCAGCATGAAAGCATGTCCTCTGGAATGGTGGCCGAAGCATGAAGGGGCATACGAATGTTTAGCATATCTGGCACGTAGATACCTTGCAATGCCAGCTACAAAAGTTTCATGCGAATCCCTGTTCTCACTTTCTGGTGACATTGTAAGTAAGAAGTGGGCAGCATTATCTCCCGTAAATGTAAACAAACTTGTTTGTCTTAGTGATTGGTTGAACGAGAAGTAGGACTGAGTGGACTTGTGGGCTCTAAAGTTTTGCATTGTTTTGGTTTTGAGTGCAGTTATGTAACAATTTTTTTTTTGTAAATTGCATTTTCACAATAAAGAGCTTGCACTACAGTACTTGCATGAGATGAACTGAAAAATGGGGTTTCTTTTATCATTTTTACAGTGCAAATATTTGTAATAAAAATAATAATATAAAGTGAGCAGTGTACTCTTTGTATTCTGTGTTGTAATTGAAATCAATATATATGAAAATTTAGAAAAACATCCAAAATATGTAATAAATGTCAGTTGGTATTCTATTGTTTAACAGTGCAATTAAAACTGTGATTAATCACAATTTTTTAATATCAATTAATTGTTGAGTTAATCGCATGAATTAATTGCCGTTAATCGACAGCCCTAGTTTCTACACCTTTAATAATTTTTGTCTCTCTCCTCTGGGCTCTTGCCAGTTGAGATATAACTTTCCTAAAGTGTGGCACCCAGAATTGGACACAGTGCTACAGCTGAGGCCTCACCAGTGCCAAGGAGAGCAGGACAATTATTTCCCACATCTTAAATATGTAGCCTATATAGTGACTGAACTTTTTCTGACTGACACTTTTGTGTCAGTGGTGAATTCGTTGTGTTGGCATAATCGTGCACTAAAAACAGCCTCTATATAGCAAACACATCCCAGTGGTTTGCTAATGCTACGGATTACCTGACAGGTTGAAAAGAAAAGGGAGATAGGTCATAGCCCTGGTGATGTGGAAGCAGCTATAAGGAAGCTCTCCAAAGTGAACCTAGAAAAAGCTGGATTTTTTTAGTAGAAGAGGCAACAAACCCACACTATTACAGTGCATTAAATGTTAATGAGGAGTAACTGCTAAGAATAAAAAATAACCTCATTTATATTTCTTTCAATTAAACTACCTGATAGGATTTGCTAAATATTGTGATTTCAGACATTAATCTGTTTTGTTTACAAATATTTGATGGCATCAAGGCAGGTAAGTTTACTTCTTAAAATTAATTCTTAAAAGTGTTATGTAATGGTAGTAATGCAATGAACATCTGTGTAATCATAAAGTTTTTTACACATAAAAGGAATGTTTTGGGGATTAGTTGTCTACAAACACCTGCCTAGTGATAATGCCAAAGACAAAGCCCTTGATTACATTTGACAGATGACAGGGACCACACAATATCCTTGATTCTGACAGACAGCACATTTGCTTTAACCATATAAAAATCTGTCTTGCTAATTAGAAAAATAAAGCTGAGACTGGCTTTTGAAGACAGAGACTTAAATTAGTTTATTTGTCAGTTTTCCATGAAAGAATGGCTTTTGACTCATACAAAAGAAGAAGCTGACCCTGTAAAGACTTAAAGCAGGTGCATAACTTTATATAGTGAGGAGTACTAAGATGTATACGGTTATGCTTATAGTCTTTGTTGTATTGAGCCCTACATTTTTGTCTACTCTTAACTTTTACTTTCTTCTTGTGAACCTGAAGTAGAACTTTAAAGAAGGCCGTATGTTCAATTTTATTTCTTTTTCACATGAAAATTTAACCAATTGAAAAAAGTTATAAATATCCCTTGTCCTTGTAAAAAAAATAAAAGAAAAAAAGTGTTATCCCAGGCACTAAAAAGCTCATGGAAGCATGAGTTATAAGCAGTTGCTGATTAGGCTGTTTTTCTTCTTTTCAACTCAACAGTACCTTTTGAAACTAACATTGGACAAGCAGTTATGATTTATTCAGAGTTGTGCCTTCAATTTAGTTGACACATTTCCATACTTTGCTTTATATTTATGATTTAGTATTGTTTTTAGCCACTGGAAATGAAAAACTAAAGCTTGTTCAATATTTACTTTTCATTTCAGTAGATCTTATTGGTGTTCAATTTAATGATGTCATTGACTTGTTTTATGATTTCTCACTTGCATGAATATTAATAGAAGTGGAAAATGCCTCAGTTGATTTTAAAGTTTTCAACAAGACAGTATTTGGGCAAAAATACTTTGATCAATAGTGTATTTGTCTTGCAATATCAGTTTATTGGTGGAAATTGAGACTGCTGCCCCATAGGTGTCGTTTGAAAACACCAATCCATAGCAAGTTCTTGTTTTGTGTTCTAACAGCTAACTTTTAAAAAAGAAGAAAAGTGTCTTTAAATATTCTGGTTTCGCCATCTTTACTTTTAATTTATGAGCTCTCTGTTGTTTTTCTCTAGCAAATTAGCATTGAAATTTGAGATTTATTTCCAGGGATTTTAGACATGTTGGAAGCCTTTAACAGAACAAGCCACAACCTCAGATGGTGTAAATCAGCATAACTCCAATGAACTCTGCGAATTTACAGCAGCTAGGATCTGGCTCAAAGTTTGTAGAGAACACAGCTGGACACATACCCACATTTTCTTCACTACTGGATATTAAAGTTATCCTCCTGTGAAACCCCAAGCAATGCCAAGGCTGGTCCATATCCCCTTGTGAAGTTACGGGTACTCAGTTTCTTTCCATAATTCATGAACACCACTGTCATTGGTGAGGAAGTGGCTGAAGATTGCCAGGGAGCACTAGAATGAATTGTCAATAGCACCATATGTAGAATCTCTTACCTCTAGGTTTTCGTTTTGAAGCTGGCCTCGGTTAACTCAAAAGTTGTTGCTACCATCTGATGGCTGGCTCATGTGAAATGACTTGTTGGTCTAATTTCACACAGGACAACTTCCTGGTGATCTCAGAAACCCCCATCACAACTGGATCCTTTGTTCACAGTCTCCAGGGGCGAGGTCAAGGACTGACTGGACATGGAGAGTGACTCACCCTCCAACACGCCCCAGCCTGATCCTTCTGCAGGGCCAGGATGCAGCAAAGCACTTAGGCACCTGCTCGGGTTTAAGCACATAAATAGTCCCCTTGACCTCCATGGGATTCATCATGTGTTTAAAGTTAAGCATGCACTGAAGTGCTTTGGTGTATCAGGGTCGAATGGAGCTGGGGCACATCAGTCGGTAGCATGAAGGATGCCTGCACTGCTGCTGCCAATGCTGTAGGTTTTCAGTGTATAAATTGAGGATTTCCATCTTAGGGGATGTTAATCAAGTATCTTTCATGAACACTGACTTCACTAATATAGAGCTATCTCTCACTATATATACATATATATAAAGTTTATATATATATATATATATATATATATCAGTTTTGAAACTCTGACATCAAATGACATATTCTTTCTTTATGCCTAGTTATTCGTACTATCCTTTTCCGATCTTCCTGGGGTCTTAATTGCTGTGGTATGTTATATCACTACTTCCATAAATGGCAATGAGCCGTTTTACGTGTAATCACTTCTACTAATTTGTGTATTCTTTGAAGACAAATATTATGAGAGTTCTGGAAACCAACCACAATGATTTTTCAATCATTTTTAAAAAGCACAATATCTATTTCAGTCCCTTTTCCTGATTTTTGGTAATCTTCAAGGTGGTTGCTTAAGACGGGTTCCTTTGTATTTTCTTTGTGCCCTGGGTTATATGGCTCATTTATCCTGTAGGCCCTGATTCAGCAAGGTTCTTAAGCACTTGCTTAGACCCACTGACACCAATGATATTAGTTATGTATGTAGAGATAGGCATGTGCTTAAATGCCTTGCTGACTGGGGATCCTAATTAATATAGCTAAAAGGAAAAGGGCCTGAAAACATGGGGGATTCTTTAAAGTGGTCTTTTACAACACAGGTTTGCCTGGTGGAGGTCGATATTACTGCAGCGGCAGCTTTCACTGCACAATTGAAAACTACTTTTGAGAGATGGAGCTTCTGCCACCACCTTGGCCTTCCTACATTCCCTGGAGGGACAGTGGAGTCCCCTGCTGCATTGCTGTTGGGCAGCATTCTTGACAAGTGCATTGGAGACACTGGAAAAGCACCACACTATGAATGCTGTTATAGAGCAATGAGACACGGAGAATCTAAAACACTATCCCTGGGGGAGCAACTACAAGCAGCTTATCATAGAAAAGGAAGTCCTGTCGGAGATTTACCAGGGACCATCACAGGTAAAAATGTGTTTGCTAGCAATGTCTGAGCTAGTGACAGGCAGAGATGCTCCAACTCTGAAAAAAAAAATCTTTTGACAAACAATCCCAGCAAACTAGAGCTCCTCGTTGTGTCTAAATATGTTTGAATTCAGTGTCATGGAAAACTTTTTATGGACTAGACTGTGCAAGAGGTGAGTATTTACACCTACACGTAGCACTATTGGGACTCGCCAGTGTATGATATTTAGGATCTAGCTCTATGTTTATATTTCCAGTCATTTGGGACAAGACTGAAGTGATGGTTAGGATAACATGCTGGCAATTCTGTATTCTGAGTTTATTTCCCAACTCTTGCACATATTCTGTGGGACCATTGGCAAATCACCTGTTTATCCATATGCAAAATAGGGCCTACTTCTCACCTTCACAGGGGTTTTGCAAGGTGTAATTTACTATTTGCATATTTCCCTGGATGCAAGGTGCTGCATAAGCATCATTATTAAGAACTAATTATACCACTTAAAAGTGGCAAAGGAGTATTTCTTCATTTTCAGTTGTGTGTGCTTGTCTGTGCCTGGGTTTCTCTAGCAGGATGAATCATCCATCTCTAGTGACCCTTTAAAATATGATGCCTAGCCTCAGGGATTTGTAAAACTGGGGCTGTCAACCTGGGGTTCACACTGTGGAGAAGGTTGAGAAGCACTACTCTAAATGCATGCAAATCATTCTGATGAATTTTCTGCATTCTTAGACAAAGCTTTAAGGAGGCCCCAAAAGAACTATATGCTAATCTCACAAGAGCCACTTCTCCTGGTCAAAAATTTACCACAGCATGGGGTCTTTTAAACATCATTTCATCAGGATATAAAAGTATTGTTAGGTCTTTTAGGAAAGAAACAGGGTAAACCAATTGCACAACAAAATGGAAATACATACCCTTTGGGGGCTATGACTTTTAGTGGGGCTATTTGTGCAGAAAGGCATAATTCACCATAAGTCGGGAAGCAGAATCAGGCTCTTTATCATTTATTGCAAAGAAATATATGGAGTGACATATTCAAAAGGAACCTATGGCAATTAGGCATTCAAGCTTGGATTGTTACCTGGGGTTCTTTCAACCCAAAGCTCTGGGTAACTTTTACTCTGTGCAAGGTGGTGTCAGGAAATAAATCGGGAGACATGGCCGTCCGACCAATAGATGGCTGGTACAAACAGGACAACACAAGAATGCTTTAACTTAAAGCTAAACTTTACTTAGTCTCAAGCACCTATACACACATCCGCAACAAGTTAGTAAAACACCCCCAACCCTTGATAATTACCAAAGCTGAGCGTGGCTCTTGAGTGGCACAGCGGCAGGCCGTCTGCCTGTGGGAAACACAAGATGCATCCAGAGAGAAAGAGTCCAGTCCTGAAGAGTCCCACTACCTCAAACTTTTTCCCCTTATTTATACATTAGTAACAGAATGACATGTCCCTTAAAGCAAACTTGTTAAGTAAGCAGTTTCAATGGTCAAGCGAGAGGTTCCTTCTGATTATCGATTAACCAGGTGTGGGTGTTTCCAGAGTTTGCAGCCTTGAGGCCCCAATAGACATTCCTGGGGCACATCCTGCTCCTCTAAGACGCATGTATCAGCAACTTCAACACAATTCTTATCAGGAAAGACGCGAGGTCAAGCTGCCCTCTCTGTGGCACCCAACCCCCCGCCCCACCCCCCCACTCCCGCCTCCTGCCTTGGTTAAGCTAAGCCTGCTGACTTGGCTAATTTGTAGCCTGCTGACTTGGCAGCTTTTAGCAATAAGCCATAGTGGTTTCAGGCACTTTGCTGGTTTGCCAAAGTCTCCCCGTACAGGATCAATGGGATTTAGAGCCTAAAAATCTTGAGGTTCTGGGCCTCAAGTGTCATTGACTCTGAGCACTTAACTCCATCAGGATACTCTGAAAAATCCCAGCTAACTGGGCAACTGAAATTGTACCTACCTGCTATGCGTGGGTTTTCCTTAATGGAGCAATGTTCACCAGTGGAGGCTGTAATTTCAAAGGAGGCTATGGAGTTAGGTGTCCAGTTCTCACTGGATGCCAATGGGATTTAGGGGTCAAATTTTCTGAAGCTTCAATAGGACCTAGGTTTCTAAGTCACTAGGCAATCATCTCCCTTTGGCTCCTTTGAAAATCTCAGCTCTTTTTTTTTTTTTTTTTTAAGAGAAGCAAAGTTTGGAGATAATAATGGTTGGTGCTGAAATAGTTAAGCTTTGTATCCTTAAAATGCCACCTACACCAGAGAAATACAGGGCCAGATTATTGATTCTTGGTCTGGCTTTGGCCGAAAAAGAGAAAAGCTACCCTGAAGGACCAACTGAAGATTCCATCATGGCATGTGTGGCAGGGTTAGGGGTAAGGGTAGGCATGGGGTGGAGTCATGCTGTTCCTTGGCTAGCACAAGGTCCCTATGACACTGCTGCAGCTGGCATCAACTGGAGGAAAGCTAAGGCCAACTCAAGTCAGAGGGAGCAGAAAGTTGGCTTAGATTCTCTTCCTCTAACCCTCTCTTCAGGATTGAGCCCACTCAGTCTCATTTGTATGTACAGTCTCTTTGTATCTCAGAACCATATTATTATATTGCTTCACTTACCCTGAGTTAGTAAATCAAATTATAAAAAGATTTATGGAAATCGCCATTGCCAATGAAGATCAAATTAAGACGTTCCTGCATGGAGCTGGAAACTTTCCCCTGAGTCCCCATTACCTTGTAGCCGGCAGGATTGTATTTTGGCTCGATGACATTCACTTGCTGTTATTGGAAACAAACCTTGATACCACATTTGATGCAGCTCAGTTTCTATTTTTGAGATTCCAGACACCGTCTCTCTCACAACTCTAGAAATGCCTTTCAGACGCTGACAAATGTCTCCCAGGAAACTTGACTCAAAGTGCACTTGCCTCTTATGGAATGAAACACAGACTGCCATTCACAAGCAGATTCCTTTAGTGGCAACCAGATATGCCAAACAAGGAAAAAAAAAAACAATATGCAAACCTCAGACTCAGCATCCTTTTGGACTCCAGCAGAGCATCACACATCACGTGCAGTATTCTTGTAACACATAATACTAATTCCCTTCTTTTTCCATGTAATGCAGTCTCTTCAGAAAATGTTGAAATGTTTTAACACAAATATATAGTACTAAAAATTAGGGCTGTTGATTAATGGCAAAAAAATAATCACAATTAATTGCGGTTTTAATCGCACTGTTAAACAGAATTAAACAGAATTGTATGTCCCCTGCTGTTTTACCCACATTCTGCCATATATTTCATATTATAGCAGTCTCGGATGATGACCCAGCACATGTTGTTCATTTTAAGAACACGTTTGCTGCACTGACAAAATGCAAAGAAGGTACCAATGTGAGATTTCTAAAGATAGCTACAGCACTCGACCCAAGATTTAAGAATATGAAGTGTCTTCCAAATCTGAAAGGGACAAGGTGTGGAGCGTGCTTTCAGAAGTCTTAAAAGAGCAAAACTCCAGTGCGGAAACTACAGAACCTGAACCACCAAAAAAGAAAATCAGACTTCTACTGGTGGGATTTGACTCATATAATGAAAATAAACATGCACTGCTTTGGATTGTTATCGAGCAGAACCCATCATCAGCATTGATGCATGTCTCCTGGAAATGAAGCATGAAGGGATATAGGAATCTTTAGCGCATCTGGCACATAAATATCTTGTGACATTGGCTACAACAGTGCCACGTGAACACCTGTTCTCACTTTCAGGTGACATTGTAAACAAGAAGCGGGCAGCATTATCCCCTGCAAATATAAAAAACTTGTTTGAGCAATTTGCTGAACAAGAAGCAGGACTTAGTGGACTTGCAGGCTCTAAAATTGTATGTTGTTTTATTTTTGAATGCAGGTTTTTTATACATAATTCCACATTTGTAACTTCAACTTTCATGATAGAGATTGCACTACAGTACTTGTATTATGTGAATTGAAAAATACTATGTCTTTTGGGTTTTTTACAGTGAAAATACTTATAATAAAAAAAATATAAAGTGAGCACTGTGTACTTTGTATTCTGTGTTGTAACTGAATTGTAACTGAACTGTGTTGTAACTGTCAATTGAAAATGTAGAGAACATGCAAAAATATTTAAATAAATGGTATTCTATTATTGTGTAACAGTGTGATTAATCGCACGATTAAGTTGCAATTAATTTTTTTAACTGCACAGTTAATCGTGATTCATTTTTTCAATCTCTTGATAGCCCTACCAAAAATATGTCAAAATATTAGAAAACATCTAAGTACAGAAAACATCATAAAAGACTGAATTACAATGGGTCGGATTCGTCTTTTTGGATCTGATTCAATGTCCATTTACATCAATGGCAAGACTTCCACGGATGTCTTGGCATTGAATCAATCCCTTAGTCTCATTGACTACATTGTGTGAAGTCAATGGAATTGATCTGCATTTACACCAGTGTAAGTGAGATCAGAATCTGTCCTGTTATTTCTTGTATATGTAAATTGTGAAATTAAATTATTTTTTGTGATGCATAATGTTAAATAAAGGTGAAATTAAGCAAGGCACAAAGAACGAAAAAGTCTCAGGTTGTTTAGCAGTCATGGATCTCAGAGCACACAAGAAATTGAGAGCATTTTTCCAACTATATTTTGAAGAGGTCACCTTTTAAAGGCTTGGCATGGTTATCCTGAAGTGAATGAAAGCTCTGCCACCGATTTTAATTGGATACAGGATCAGGGCCTTAGATAATTATTGGGTAACGATCACACCAGCATTCCACATGCTGGGCTACATTCAGATCACTCATGCGAGTGGTCCCACTGACTTCAGACATCACATGCAGTATCACCCTGTTAGAGCGGGGCTCTGTTCTCAACGCTGCCTTGCCTTGGGCCTCTTGCCGTTGCATCTCTGTGTTGCTCCATTTCCTCCTCTACAAAGTAGAGATAGCAATATCCGCATGCCTGTGAATAGTGCACTGAATTAGAACTAGACAGGATTCTTCCGATGACAAGTTTATTCAACACTTTTAGTCCGATAGTCGTGAATTCAACACAAATCGTTTTGGACATTGGAAAAGTGGCCAGAAGAGGTCATGCTAATGTAAACAACCCAATCCCCTTATTCCCTTTAGCCTAGTGATTAGCGCACTGACCTGGGATGGGGGCAACCCATATTTGTCTCCCCACTCTGCAACCAACCCTAAACAAGTTTTTTTCAATTCACCAAAAAGTCTGAAAGAAATTAGATTCTGTTTGATCCAAAAGCTAATTTTTGGGGGGAGGGACAGGGCGGGGTTGGAACTGTAGCTGAACTAAAAAAAATGAGTTATTCATTTATCTCCCAGCTCTACAATGAATTCCCCTGGTGAAAATACTATATAAGTTATTATTGTTATTATGTAACACAGTACTGCACCTTTTAGATATTTTAAAGCTGTTTTTATTGCCTTAAATTCGTTAGAAAACACAGAGGGGTTGTGCTTAGTGGCGAAAGTCATGAATCCTCCGTCTCAATGCATCACAATCCAGTGGGGTAGCCGAAGTCATCTTGGGCTTGGCAGTAAAGCTACTGCAGTCACGTTCTGTGTTGTGTATGCTTAGCAATGCACCGTTGCCTTGTGATGCCCTTTATTTCTGAAGGTGGGAAGAGTTTCTCAATAATGTGACCAATCTGACTCTGGCTTTCATGGCTGTTTTGAGTCAGATGTTATTTCTTACTGCACCATTGAAACAAAAGGCCTATATACACAGTTCATCATTTTGATGGGTTTCTGGTTCCCCTCCCTGCAGTTAATTTAATTCTCCTGATCATATTTTCAGAAGAGATGATGTCAAAGGAGCTGTGCGCAGCTTTAAGACCAAGACCTGAAGAAGAAATAGCACAAGAATGCCATCATTTGCAGTGATAAAAGTTACAGCCATCACAAGAGACAGCAGAGCCTGAATAGCACAAAGAAAGGTACATTCAGCAACCCTTCCTGCCTCTGGAGGGAGCTTTTCCTTTCCAGTAACTGAGCGAAACACTCTCCACCTACTATGCAAATCAGAGGGATTAGGCCTTTACAGCAATCTAATATGATGAGTGCAGGAGACTAGATGCCCTTTTTCCTTCTTTTGTTCCTTTTCTGTGGATGGAGGAAGGGATTTGAATATTAAATCACGTTACAGAAAGCTCTAGGTAGTAACGGAAATTCTTGAAATCATCCTTATCTTACTTCTGGAGTGTTGCTGAGAACAGCTTGGGGCCAAATTCTGACAACCATAATTGAATCAAACTCCTCTTAAGCCAATAAGCCAAATAAAGATACATGATGAGAAGTGAAAAGGGGGCCAATGACTCAAGGTGCTTAGCAATGACAGGGCTCTGATCATACACAGTAAGTATATCATGTGATCATGTAGGGGCAAAGCGTACGGTCCCTGCTGCAGTTAGAGCAGCCGCAGTAATGCTGCACATAAGACCGGTCATACTGGGTCACACGCTAGCTGAGTTTCCTGTCTTCCGACTGTCGCCAGTGCCAGCTGCTTCAGAGGGAATGTGCAGACCAGGGCAATTATCAAGTGATCCATCCCATTGTCCAGTTCCAGCTTCTGGCAGTTGGCAGTTTAGGATCACTTGGCGCATGGGGTCACATCTCTGACCATCTTGGCTAATAGTCACGGATGGACCTATCCTCCTGTAACTCCCCTCAGCAATATCAGTACCCCGAAGGTGTTGCGATGCCAGTGGGGAGCAGTTCCTGATGTAGGCACACCCCTATGTGAAAGGCATGGAGCTAGCTCTATCCCAGCCAGAGCTTCACCTGTGCTGGTGGAAGGGTAGCTCCTGTTGTTTTACTCGAGTGGAGGAATTGGACTGTAGTAGCGCTGACGATCTGGTGCTCTGTTTCCAGATTGATTGATTTTTCTGATTGTCACTTACTCAAAGAGCGACACTGGTAGACTTGAGCCTGCTCCAGCTGAAGTGAGTACAAGTTTTGCCACTGACTGAGTGGATACAGGACCAGTCCCAAAAATGGTTTTTATTTTCCTCATTCATTTTACTCAGTTGAGGGCTGCAGCTTTTTGTCTTGCAAGTTAACTAGCCCATTCAAAATGGCACAAACTGGATGGGAGAAGTAATGAAAGTGGAAGTAGCTGGGTGCGCTGAGGTGCAGTATTCAGTGTTCTAAGCTTTCTCTCCAGCTGGTCACCAACTCCAGGAGCTGTATAAACTAACCCTGGTCTTTTGTGCCTAATGGTCTTGTATTAAGCTTCGCCAGATGTATTACATTTATGTTTTGAAATACAATATGCCTCAAAAATAGGCAATATGATATGTAGAAACTATTTAAAAAAGCAACTGGAGGGTTTTGTGTTAAGGAACTAGGCTGAAGCTCTTGGTCCAATTCCTGACACAACTGCAGCCTTCCTGTGTGATCCTAAGAAAGTCAATTCTCTTCTCTATATCTTAGTTCCGTATCTGTCCACAGGAGAGAATAATCCTTCATATCTACCATAGCCATGGGAACTAGGAGCGCGGGGGTGCTACAGTGCCCCCAGGTTTTAGCCGGGGCTCCGCTCTTGGCTCCGCACCCGGGTCCCAGCCACGCCCTCCCCCATGCCTGGCTGCTGGCCCCCACATGTCCGGGGTCCTGGCCAGCTGCTACCCGCACTCCAGGGTCCTGGCTGCTGGCCCCAGGGCTCTGCTGCTGGCCCCGCGCCGCCCCAGCTTGGGGCGGGGAGGCAGCCAACAGGGGTAAGGGAGCTGGCTTTCAGCACCCCCACTATTCAAAGTGTTCCCACACTGCTGGTGTTCCCCACTCCTTGAGTGTCTTGTCTATTTTGATGGTAAGCTCATTGGGCAGGGACTCCCTCCTATGATGTATTTTTCAGAATGGATGATCATTGAGTCCTGATCTTGATTGTGGTTTGTTGGCACTACTGTAAATCAAAATAATTTTTAAAAAGCAAACATGTTTTAACATTTATTCTGACAGAGCCATTAAGTAGGTCCCTGGGTTGACAGCAACATGTAACAATTTGAGGGTTAAAACAAGATTTCATTGAAACTCCTCTAGGTACCTGTGCACTGTGATAACCAGCAGTTTGCAAATGGTAGCCTGAAGCCATAACAAAAAGTGTACTTGATTTTGCGCTTCAAAAGATGGATGAATGAAACAATAAATATGCATTGTGCTTTCTCTCCCTGAACAAAAAATACGAACAGATGACAAAATTTGGGGAACGGCCTATGGAAACACAGCCAGATTTCAGTCTTAAGGCAGTCTCCTGCCATCACTTACCCATGTGCAGTGTAGAGGCTCAGGAATCTTGCTCTGTTGCACAATTAACACCCGTCTGTTTAACGGATGTGTGGACCATATAAGACAAAATGAGAACTGGCTGAACGTTCATCACTCCTACACTGAACCCAGCTTCCATTGTTCCAGTTGGATACGTTCCTTCCATCCCACCCTGATTGCCTCTATGCTAACACCTGCTGCGTCCTATCTCAACCTCAACAGGGAGTCACCTGAAAACCTGGCATCCTCTCTGCTTTCTCCCTGGTGCACTGTTCACAACCAATTTCTTAGTACTTGTGTTCTTCCTTGTAATAACATGTACCCTATGGACCATATCCAAAACCCATGGAAGGTAGTGGGAGGCTGGGCTTTTGATCAGGCTTCTAGAACATTAATGGGAAATTGGAGAATGCCAGAAAGTTAGGAGTGAATGGTGCATCAGGGATCGAGAAAAGAAGCTTAATGTGGAGTTGAGTGTATTTTATAGTGCCAGATTATCAACTGGTATAAATCATGACTACAGGAGAGCTATGCCTATTTATACCATCTGAGTTCCTGGTCCTTGGAATGAGGTAATTTTCTATCAGGGAGTCAATGAAGTGAGGGACTAGCAGGTCAGAGGCCATTCTCAAGTTCTCTGCTGAAGCTTGTGGTGTCTTTTTTGTCTTTCTGCTCCTAAAACAGATAAGGAAGTGATGAAGGATCAGGGGTGTAGTGGTGACTGGAGGGGGAGGGGAGAGGACACGTTATGCTCCGGTTTCACAGGGAGAACACTTAGGGAACTTTGGTGAGGGCTGGATGTGAGGAACATGGAGAAACAAGTGTGGTAGGCAGTAAGTCCAATGGAATGAGGAGACAAGTTGAGAGGTTTGGTTAAGGTTCAGGAGATAATCCAGCCTTTTTATGGATTCATACATTTTAAGGCCAGCAGAGACCATCAATTCATCCAGTCTGACTTCCTGTATAAAACAGGTTATAGAATTTCTACCAGTCACTCTATAGTGAGCTAAATAACTGGTGTTGGACTAATGCAGTCTGTGGAAGGTTCTGTTGGGTCACTTAAACTATCTTTCTTCTATTCCCAATGAGTTGTTTACTTCACAGAGCTGCACCAGAGCATGCAGCAATGAAGAGCAGATGTTTGCGAAAGAGGGTCTGAGATGTTTAAATGGGGTGGCAGTGGGCAAATCAGCCATTACCTATAACGGAATAAATTCCCTGCTGAGATAAGAGGACACGACTCCATGAATTTCAACAGAGTTGGCCCCGAGATTGTTAGTTAATTGTGATGATGGGCATATTTCTCTTATCACCATATATAATGTCAGTGCTGCAAGACTCTAGGCCAATGGGAGCTGTGGAGTCAGCACTCTGGATGGGGGCAGCGCGTGGAGACCTCCTGCCACTCCCTGCCCCCCCGCCCCGCTCCAGGGTCCCAGGGACATGCTGGCCACTTCCAGGAGTGGAATCCTGCCTTAGCCCCGCTGTCCCGCTGGACTTTTAATGCCTAAATTCTCCTCGTTTGGCATCAGTACCCTCCAGGAGATAGACGAAGGGGGAGCAGTTGATCAGCAGGGCCCATGGATCCCTTGGAGTACCCTTCAGGACCCCCCGGGGTCCGCAGACCCCAGTTTGAGCAACACTGTGCTAGAGGAAACCTTTGATTTTCCATTGACACAGATTTCAGAGCAGCAGCCGTGTTAGTCTGTATTCGCAAAAAGAAAAGGAGGACTTGTGGCGCCTTAGAGACTAACCAATTTATTTAAGCATAAGCTTTTGTGAGTTACAGCTCACTCCTCAGACATTCCTGTTAACTGCTGGAAATGGCCCACCTTGATTATCACTACAAAAGGTTTCCTTCCCCCCCCTCCCCGCTTTCCTGCTGGTAATAGCTCATCTTAAGTGATCACTCCCTTATAGTGTGTATAATAACACCCATTTTTTCATGTTCTGTGTGTATGTAAATCTCCTCACTGTATTTTCCACTGAATGCATCCGATGAAGTGAGCTGTAGCTCACGAAAGCTTATGCGCAAATAAATTGGTTCGTCTCTAAGGTACCACTAGTCCTCCTTTTCCATTAACACAGAGAAATCCTGATCCTTTCATTCACACTCATGGGCAGATAGAATCATACTCATGTGTTACAGAATTCATTCACACACACTTCCAACTTCCAAAACAAATACCATACACGGAAGTAAATACACTCTATCTAAATTAAAGACTATATTAGTTTATATTTTACTTTCCAACTTGATACATATTCACAGCTCTTTCCCAGCCTTCCTTCTTTTCACGGGAACAGAAAGGTTAGTAAGTGAGTATCCGGAGAATTTACTACAGGAGGAAACAGCTTTATGAATGCATACCTCAAAGCAATTTAATCTGCCTAGTCAAAACTAGTTATAATGCTGCATAAATTGAAAATGGAAAGAGTCAGTACAGATCAAGATTTGGGGCAGAGCCAAAGACAGTCACTTGAGCGGTCTTGCTCTCCCAAGTTGAAGTGCTTAAGATTTCTTAATGCAAAAATATAAAAGCTTCTTTCCTGTGGGCACTGCAGAGTGGGAGACTTAAAATCTTTGAAAGAGTAATAAACAGCATGGTTTTATATCAAGCCAGATAAACTTGCTTGCTTTTTTATTTTTAATCAAATAAGTGGATTAAGGGAATGGAGTAGACATAATGCGGCTGTGCTTTCATAAAGCATTTGAGATAGTATACCACAAAATCTTATTTGAAAAATTAACAAAAATATTGATAATATCAACTCTCATATCAATTACACATTTTGGGTCTGCGTACAACTTTGACTTTCCTACTGTGACTGTGAAGATTGAAGGCTAATGTGATAGGATTGATCATGATGAAAAAATGCTGTGATAGGATAAGAATAACCCCAAACTGAACATTTGTATTGGAAATATTTGTAACCACCAACCAAACAGAAACCAGAGTACCAGTGTAGAGATTTCATGTTACAGAGTTTTGATGAGTGTTCTGCTGCTCCAACAGAGACATCTGAGAATCCTTTCTGCACTGTACAGAAACAGCTATTACATTTTCAAAGTCTTTTTTGGCTGTTCTGCCACTGTAAGCCATTATTATTGAGTATTTCACAGTGCCCAAATGTGTACCAGGTGCCTCACTGTGAAAATAAAAGACATGGTACTTACCCTAAAGGGTCTACAATAGAATTTATATTTCATTATAACTGCAACAGATATTTTGTATTGTATCATACTGTTGCCCCTACTTCCAACAGCAGCACCCCATTAGGACATCAATATAGTCTCTCTGTCGAGCAGAAGCAGATGTTTGGGACCTTGCAGATTGGCTTCTCAGTGGACGAGAAACCAGTAATGCAGAACTTAGTCTGAGTGTAACTTATTTTATTTACACATATACACCAGTCCTGGAACAGAGATGGTCAAACAGCATTCAAGCTATTCCTTCTTTCAGAAATTGCAATCCAACACCATTTCCAGAGGAGCAGTTCTGCCTCAAGAATTGGCTCCATTGAGAGACCAAGGCAGCCAGTAAAGTCCTGCTGCTTACTCTCCCCCAACCACTGCATTAAACCAAACTCTGAATGACCAAAAAAACAAAACAAAAAAATCCCCACACATTATGTCTTCCCAAGACTGAGCATTTGCTCGCATGCTAATAAAAAGGAACCTGGAAGTGTAACACAACCACCTGGTGATGCCTGGTATGCAGTAAAATCATGATGCTCACTAAAAGTATTGAGGCCCAGTATCTGCAATAGATTACCTCAGTGGGGTTTTTTGCAGGCACAAGAGTCCTCTGGCTTTTTGTCTTCATTGGGGTCCTAACCTGTGAGTGTGGCTCCCACAATACAAACAACATTAATAATAAATAAATGCACAGCTACACCGAGAGCTAGGCATAGCTCCATGCCAAATACACAACGTTAATTTTTCATACGTTCATATTACAAAGAAATTATTCAGGCATAAAACAAAAACAGCAATTTGCTCTCTAGTCTCTGCTTTTCAATGGGCAACATATGTGCAGAACACCCTGAATTCTGCAGGGGCGGGTAGGTCGGAAGGCAAATAAGCAAATGTCTTCCTCTTCCAATCCACAGTGCCAAAAGAATTGTTTATGGTTTGTTTTGTTTTTTTGAATGTTTGAAGTGTAAAAATTCGCAGTGGCTAAGAGCCATCTCCTGCCGCCTTTAGACTGTGTATCACCTCTGGCCCTTATTTGCAGATTCTTATGCATATGCTTAACTTTAAACATATGAGCAGTTCCATTGACATCAGTGGGACTAGTTACATGTTGAAAGCTAAGCATGCACAGAAGTGTTTTTGAGTCAGGGGCTTACTCTTTAAATAGCCCTATTGATTTAAAAGTCCTATTCACTGTGAGTAAAGGTGACAGGATTTGTTGCTTTGCCTCAGACTAAGAATACCTGAATTACACTGGGCTTTATCTGTTAATTCTCCCTCATTTTTAAAGTTTCAGTCTCCATTTGCTTCATTGTAAAGCACACAGGCTACTGTTATAAAGAGACAATAGATAAATTGAATTACTTTTTACTGTTTAAATGTAATTTCTTCATCTGACAGATTTTAATGTACATTAAATATATTAAAAGTATGCAGTACTTTTTCCCCCTGTATGTAGCTGCAGGATTTGTAAGAGTAGATGGGACTTTGTACATGTATGCTTACACTTAAAACAATGTGATCTGTTGCTCAGTAAGATTAGCACGTACCAGATCTACATCTCTAACAGAGCTTCTTTGTTCATTTCTTGGAGGGCATTAAACCTTCGTTAACATCTGACTTATCATTCTCTAGCTAAGCCCATTTCTAAGTGAAAATCAAGAACTATTCTGTGCAAAACATAACTGGATACACAGACGTTGCATGCTGTTATATTCTTCTACTATGCTGCATTGGAAAGTCTGGAGGGAGAATGAAATTAACAGCTGTGGATCCTAAATATTTGCTTACTTGTGTCCTTGCATTGCCACAACTATATAACTTTGGTCTGCTGGAGTATAGGGATACTTTGCACGCATGGCTAATGTTTGTGTTTTGAGGATTTATTCCTTAGAACTCCAAGACAAAAGTGAAATGTACTGCCATTTCATTCAGTTGCTAATGAAATAATTTGTGCTGAATTATGCCAGCCCAAAAAACCTAGTAGGGTCTAATTTTACATGGCCAGATAGACTATGAGAGGCACCATAATTATTGTAATGAGAACTAGTCAAATATGGCTGGTGAACTCTGAATGATAATTTGGCTCAGTCAGGTTGGTGTCCCATTATATTCACTATTTATTAGCAATTGTGTAAACAGGCTTTTGTTCACACTAGTATCTTGGGGGGGGTGACTGGTCTTCATTTTTGCACAAGGGGAAGACGTTGCTCTTTCCCCCCCACACTTTTTTTGCGGGGGGAACATATTCATTGATCATAAGTCTCCTCTGTAAAAAAATGACAATCCTCCAACCGTGCTGCAGAAAGTATATCAGGTGACTCCAGAACAGTGACTGAACGCTCTAGGTGACATGTTGGCAATCAACTGGTAGGCTGAAACTTATTCACATGAATTGTTGGTTGAACAATAATGAATAGCAAAATAAATCTGTAAAAAACCAAAACCAAACTGTTAACATGAGAATTGTGAATGGGGGTAGGGGGGATGACCGGAGTAAATCACCTTGAAAAATGTAAATTCAACCATCTTTAACTGTGATATTTGTCTCAGCTCAGTGGTTTTTATCTGTACTTAGTATATATCCTAACCTGATAAAAATAAAATCATACCTTATAGACATTCCATTCAAATCACTCTCAAAGATAGCTTAATTTTCAAGTGAGCAGGAGTCAAGAAGGCTGAGCAATTAAAGGGGAAGATACACTACAGAGCTAGCATTCTGGAGATAGACTTAATTACTCATGATTACTGTTTCTTAGGCTTCATTTTATCCCCACAGTTTCATGGTTTCTTTGGCCTCCAAAGACCTAATCCTACACCCAATGAACTCAGTACAAATCTTGCTATTAAGTCTACATTCTAGAAGCCAATATTCTGTCCCAGCCTGTAGCTATAAAATCTTATCAGAATGACAGAGTCAAAAAAAAATGAATACAGTATTGTTTTAGCCGTGGCTTTCCCAGGAGAGGTGTTGAGATATTATAAAAATTAAGGAGGAGAAAATGCTGGTCAACCAATGCTTATACCACTTGTTTTCAAATTGATCATGAATCCAAAGTCCATTTGATGATAACAGGTGAGCCACAAGCAAATCTACAAAGGGAAGTGCAGGAACACCCAAGTTCACCCTCAGTATGCACTGGGAAATATGCTTTCCACTGCTAGATCTTCAG
The DNA here is from genome assembly GCF_965140285.1 of Lepidochelys kempii. NCBI lineage: Eukaryota > Metazoa > Chordata > Testudines > Cheloniidae > Lepidochelys > Lepidochelys kempii. The sequence goes on along the minus strand of NC_136388.1, from coordinate 94,798,737 downwards.
GTCATTGCAAACATGAGCAAAATGGCCACAGTTACACATCTAATCCTAGGTTTCAGAGTAGCAGCCGTGTTAGTCTGTATCCCCCAAAAGAAAAGGAGGACTTGTGGCACTTTAGAGACTAACAAATTTATTTGAGCATAAGCTTTCGTAAGCTACAGCTCACTTCATTGGATGCATTCAGTGGAAAATACAGTGGGGAGATTTATATAAATAGAGAACATGAAACAATGGATGTTACCATACACACTGTAACACGAGTGATCAGGTAAGGTGAGCTATTATCAGCAGGAGAGGAAACTTTTTGTAGTGATAATCAAGGTGGGCCATGAGCCTGAACTGCAACATAAGATCTGAACGCCCTATCCTTTCCTCAAACATACAACATGCTTCGAATTTTGGGCTTGGCCCTATATAAGACTGACCTGGGCCATCAAATCTGAAAGCCCCAAACTTTGTGGCAATTCATCTGCTTATCCCAGTTTGTCTCTGAACTTTGTGACTTGACTACACCGCTCATGTGTACGTTTCAATCAAAAATATTCTTAAATGCGTCTCTCATGAGTATAAGTACAGTCGGGGAAATGGACAAGTTTAGGCCTGAATTACAAAGCCTCATCCACCTACATGGTTCATACAGCACTTTAACCTATTTTGCTTCACTTGTGTATTCAACAGATGTGTCCAGGGTAAAAGTAAATGTACTGGGCCACATGGTGTCAGCAGTTAACGCCTATATCACGTCCATTCTGGTCAGTTCATGTGCAACTGAGCACAAAATATGCTCCTGGTTCAGTTTATTATACAGAAAGGGCCTCATAGGCTTTATATTAAAATACTCATTTTCAAGCATAATAGCATTTAAAAAAACAAAAAGATAAATGTGTTTCCCTGGAGACAATAAAAGTGCTTGCCCTTTTCCACATCCTCCTGCTGACTGTACTTGAATTTTTTCACATTTGTTTCCATGCAGAACAATTTGATTTCTTTTCAATACAATCTACCACCTCGTGAACATGAACAGAAACTAACAGGAAGGAGGTAAGCCCAAATAAAAATGATTTTTTCCCCTTGATTTTGTCTTTCTTCCTCTTATAATGAAGACAACCATCTAAACTTTGCAAGCTTAACTTTTTACAGAGAGAGAGAGAGAGACATACACACACACAGAGTTAAAACAGACCCAAATCTTTGAATCTATATCTAATGAAATTCATTTCTCTGTTGGTTGCCTAGGTAACAGTCACAAAGTTGTTTATATAAACAACCTGCAGCCAGTGAAAGAAAATGTGGTTTCAGTGGAAGACTCTACTTCTCAAGGCTTGCACATTATTAATGGAACACACAATCGTAAAACCAACATTATATTCCTGGAGTACATGCTGGATGACAGTGGGTGAGTATTTTATACTATTGGCTCCCTTGTGAGGGTAAAGGAGGGCATTGGAAAGTTGTGAGCAAATTGAATGGAAGAGTACAATTCTATATCTACCAGGGTTTTTTTTTCTGGGAGGCGCCTTTTCAGCTTGGTACTGGTGATGTACCTACATGCTGCCCATTAAACAGGGTGATTATTGAAATAAAAAGTTTGTTATTGTTTGCACTGTTCTCATAGTACAGAACCTTAATTGAGCTGCTTAGTTTTAGCCCTGGTCTACACTTAAAATGCCCTAGCTATATCATGTGGGGTGTGAAAAATTCACACCTCCGAGTCCTGTAGTTAAGCCAACCTAACCCCTAGAGTAGCTACAGCTAGGTCAGTGGAAAAATTCTTCCGCGGACCTAGCTGTCGCTGCTTGGGAAGGTGGTTAAACCTACACTGATGGGGGAAAAAAAACCTTCCATCAGTGTAGGAAGCATCTGTGCCTCAACGGCATAGCTGCCACTGTGCTGCTGTAGCCCCGTTGCGTCGCCATACCCTTCGGTTCCTACTAATAACCATAAGCCTTGGATCTTCTAAACATCTACAGATGAAACAGACAGTGAAGACAAAGGCAATTGTTTCCATAGCAACATGGACCTGTGGAATGTTCAGCCAAACTTCACCTTCACCTCCTCCTGTTCCACACAGGTTTCCTGGTTCAGAGTTATCTTTGATGCCTCCATGGAAATCCAGCAACGAATGGCTGTTTTCAATGTCCCTCCTGAGACTCACTGTGGAGAGCTGGTATAGCCAAATATGGCTCATAAACCTCCAGGTTTTAAATGTTTTAAACTGTTCCATTGTTGCTAACTCCCAGCATTCAAACACTGTGTCAGCCCCCTCCCCCCAAAATCATGTGATTGGCTCAAAAATCATCAGACCTAAAACAAGCCACTTTTTATTATGAATTATTATTATTATTTTATTTCTTGTCTGGTTTCTGAGACTTCAGGATGCAGATCAGGTCACATTTCCAAGCTTTCCTCCACCGACGTGTGGGTTAGAGCCATACGTTTTGTTTTTTTTTTAAAAAGAGAGCTGAGGTTCTCATCTAATTTACTTCAAGGAACTCGTGGTTTTATGTATACTATCCAGTATTATGAGACTAGCAAGACAATGGGCCACGCTGCCGTTCAGCCATAACACACAAGAGAAAAATGTGAATTTGCAGAATGTCGCTATTTATCAAAATCCTAAATCATTTGCCTGTTAAGTGTTGCTTTTTCAAAAGGGCAGTGTCTTACCACTCTGATACTACAGTATATAGTATGTATGTATGTACAGTGCTTCACACAATGCGGCTGGAACTCCTAGACACCACTGTCAATTAATAAAGTCTAATTCATATTTGGAACCTAAATAGAGACTCTAGTCTCTCTGCAAGAGGTGTAATAGGTTGTTTGGAAAAACAGAAGTAATGCGGACAAGATGCCAACAACAGTGTGTTGCTTGATGTTCTTTCTGTGAATAAGAATATGGCACCAACAATCAGCAAACAGCAGGATCAGAGGCTACCCTTTCTTAGTGGTCAATTGTCTTACTATTCTCATAGCTCTCTGCTCATTTAGTGGGATTTACTTTGCTCTTGAGCAGCATCACTTGCAGTAGTCACACGCTATATAAAGCTACCCTGTTTAAACTGTATGGTGCAATGAAAACCTGCTATGAAATAAGCTCTTTTTCACAAAAATCAAGACATGTCTTATTTACATGGTGGGAATTTCAATGTTTTTCTAACAAATCGTTATCACTGTGGAATTGAGGTGTTTGTTGTTGTTGTTTTTTTTTTTTTTTTTTTTGTAATTATTCCTACCCTGAATATTAGAAGTACAGGAGTTTACAGATTTTATTAGAAAAGTATGTCAGTCCAACTCAAACAGGGCATGTGCCGCTGACTATATGAGGGGAAGCTGATATTTAAAAAATATAAAAAATGTAGTATCCAATTTGTTGTTGCTGACTAAAAACTTGTGGCCACTTTTTAAAAATGAAAAATGCCTCCTTGATGAATTTTTTTTTTTTTGTCAAAGATGTTCAGGTTTGTGTTTAAACCCAAAAGTTACTTGGTTTTTGTTTTGTTTTGTCCTCCTGAAATCTTTTGCTTTACAGTAACTGAAATCCAAATCAATGTCAGGTTGCAGCTGCTAGAAAAGACGATGGTCATTTTTCAGTGGCCGAAAACCAAAACAGATCCCAACCTTTTCCCTTTGGACAAAAACTCAAAATAGTCTGTGGGAGAAAATGATGAAAAGGGGAATGTTTTGTAATCAACACATTTTGCAGGGGAAAAAAATATCAGTTTGTAGTTACATCTCGGTATACATACAGCAACTCTGTTGACTTCAAGAATCTGGCAAGCAAACAGCTGAAAATGCTATGTTTGCTATGTATTGTGAGTGTGCCAATATGGTAATTTCCTCGCAGTGCCTTTGGAACACCTTATTGAATGAAGTTTAAGTACGTTTGGAGTCCATTGTATTAAATAAAAAGATTAAATATTATTGTGGGCCTGGATGATCAATGTGGCAGACAAGAATGGGACAATACATGTGAAGTGGATTTCCTAGGACAACTGTAGGAGGTGAATCCAAATTTCTCTCTGCTCTCACCCCCCTGCCTCCAGTTATGTATGCAAAAAGCCAAGGTCTTTGAAGCTGTGTTTTGTAGACAGGGTGACTGTCTGATGATTACCTGTTCCTAGGGTCCCAAGATCAAAGGCCCAGACTGTATGAAGGAGGAGCTCTCCAATTCCTGGGTGCCCTTGTTCTGAGTTAACAGCTGATACGAACTTGTAAGTACAGAAAAATCACTTGGTGGGTTTGCTCATCTGCCAGAGCGCTTGTTGGATGTGGGGATAAACTCTGCTAATCTTATTAGAATGTCTGTAGGTTCTTGTATTGTTTTAATATGTTTGTTCTGTAGTGTTTCCCCCTTAAGACTAAATGCACTTGCTTAGAAAGTACTGTGTGGTAACTTCTAACTAGGAGCAATTTCTCTGGATATAGCCTCCGAGGAGAAAGCACAGCAAGCTTGCTTAGACAGTGTGACTCGGGGAACTCACAGTGTATGCAGCAAACTGTGAAGCGTGGAAAAAAAACCCAGTCAGGAGGCAGAGAGTCTGCACCCATGAGAGGTGATGGCTAGGGAGCCGGGAGTCTAGACCGGTTGCCCTTGCTGGACCACAGAGGGGAAATGCAGATGCCATTGCCTTTAAATGTGACAGTGGGAACTTTGTATTCAAGGAAACAAAAATATCCTCAGGTTTAGTCCCAACTAAAGAAAAACTCACATTGAGATTTTCAAAAACACTCAATACAGGCCTAACTTGACTGTTATTGAAGTCAGTGTTAAAATTCCCTTTGACTTCACTGGGAGAAGAGACAGGTGAACAGTGAGTGATTCTGAAAATCCTACCTTAACATGGTGTTCCTGCATTCAATGGGAAATATGCCCGAAGAAGGACTGAATAAATATTGAATGAGGACATCCTGAAGAGAGCAACAGGGGAAGAGCATGGAACCCCCATATTAATGAATCAGAACCCATTCTTGCAGTCCTAATGGGTCTATTTTCCATATCTGTCTTCAGAACTTTGCATCATGTGTTTTCTGAAAATCTATTTTGACCTGAGCAGGGTCCTGAGTCTGCAGCTACTGAAGTTAATGGCTTCCAGCCATTCCAATAGGAGGCCAACCAGGCCCAGATATTTGGCTTCCTACCATTTGAGCGGAAGCAGAAACAGGCTCATTTCTGCTCCTCCTGAGATCAATGGAAGCCAGTGGCTTCAGTTTTTGTAGGTTCAGCTTTTCCTCTCCTCCCATTCTCTGGTTTTTACATTTTACATTCTGTTTAATCAGGCACACAGTATTTTACACTGTGATTGGGAGGAGGGGAGGAGTATTGCTCTTTAATGAAAACATGGTTCTGCTAAGCAAATCTTTAAGCAGAACCACATTGAGACAAAAATTTCCCATTAATATCAGGACCAGGCTTGTATTATGGGCCTGCCACAAACTTCACAGATGTCAGTGGGAAATCTCCCATTGACTCAGTGGACTTTCCATTAGGTCCACTGCAGGGCACTTTTAGGTCCACTGCAGGGCATTTTTAGTCATCCTACCTGAGGGCTGAAGCTGCTTTGGTGGGGCTCTGCCAAATGAATGTGTGTGTGTGTGGTTTTAATTTTTCTCAAGGATGCCTTGAGCCCTGGCTGCCCATTCTCTGCTAAATCTAGTTTTAAATGGAATAATTAAGACTTCAACATGGTGAGTAGAAATTGTGACACCATCAGCTTGAATTTGAAAAGAAACAAGGACAAGGTTATTATTGTGTTGAGCCCCGTATCAGTAGTTCTGTTTGACAGTGCTGGAGGGGAAAAGTCTAGAAAAGCTAGTGCTAAATATGAAGGACTCTTAGAAAAGCTTATCTTGTATTCTAAGACTTTTGTTCAAATAGGAGGTTGCGGGAATGATATGTGCTTATTTTGCTTTACAGTAGTGTTTTGGGGGTAAGAGTCTATAACAAAGAAACCTCTAGCAGTTATTGCCTGCGTTTCCGAGACTACTCTTTTAACAAAGATTTCGACCTATTTCCAGCAATGACTAAAAAAAAAAACAAGTACTGAATAATGACATGATTGTACGCCAGGGTTGTTTTCGCTTTGTTGCCCCCATATTGACATTAAACATGAATTTCAACCACACAAGCCCAAGCCATCAAAGAATATCATGGCCCTGACAGTGAGTGTAAAATTTCATAAATGAGGAATGAAAGCTGCCGTTTTATTTTCATGTCCTGCAGATATAGTACTCCCAATACTGTGATTTCTATTTCACAAAACACTGGAGTAGACAGTGTAAACACTGGGTCTTACTCACACTTATGAGCCTTGGTTACACAGTTATAAAATGATTTTGAGTTTTGTATCCTGCTTCTTCAGAGCTAGTTTATATAGCAGCAGCAGTAAACACCAAAGGCCTGACTTATAGCCTACCAATGGCAAAAGTGAAACTCCAGTTGACTTCAGTGGCCTGTGGATAAGGCCTCAAGAGGGGTTAGTGACTGTGTAAAAGATTATGTGGCTGGTACAAACCCTTTTGGTCCAGTATGTATGTGCAGGTCTAAAACAGAGAGCAGGACAGATAAGTAGCTCCCCATCTAAGTCCATCAACGTCGCACCACTATGATATCTGTTACCTCCTTGAGATCCAAGTACAATTTATTTTGGTAGACACATTAGATTGAGGCTAAAGCCCATTAAATTTACAAGGCCTCCAATTACACAATGGGGTCCAGATCCTCATCTTGTGGAAATCATCCAGTGATGTCAACTGAGCTCCACCAATTTATACCAGCTGAGGATCTGGCTATAATATTATGGAAGTGTTAACTGCAGTTCCATCGTTAAGGTTGAGTTGAGTTTTTCCACTTAAAGCAGGGAATCCTGCTAAATCCATTACTTATGTTATCTGTATTGACTTATGTTTATGATAATTTCTACAGCCCTGTAGTGGTTTAGTTTTACCCATAAGTAATGGAGCTGTAGTTAGCCTTAACAACATTTTTGCGTAGTTTTTATCTGGCAGTATAAGCTAGTTCATATCTACACTTGATAAGAAATGCACCCTCCAAACTTTCTACAGCCTGCACAGTGGAAATGCTTTGATTTTACTACCACAGAGGTTTAGGAGAATGCAAAGGACGCTCAAAGTTAGTGCTAATATTAGCACTAGCCTATCCAAAGAGGACAGAGAGGAAAGGGGAGGCATGTCCCATTCCCATCTGGCAGCAAAGGGAAGCAGATACTGCATCATCTTCAAAGATAACAGCATGGCTGCTTTCCTCTCATTCTCTCTAAATAGATGCATGAATTTAATAGAAAGAGCTAACTTTTCTATCGGGTTTTTTTTAACCATCCTATATCAGTGTTGGCAAACTAATCTACCTCTGAAGCCAAATGGAAGTTTGGAAGCAAATAGTTTTGTTTTCCTGGAATTTTGAAAAATTTCCTCCAGCTTTCCCCATAATCGGAAAAAAAAAAGAGAGAGATGTGGTTCCTTATACATTGTTCATTACAGCTAAATAATAAGGATGGGTAGTTCTATTGCTTACAAAGCTATATTAGTCTGCTATCCGATGAAGTGAGCTGTAGCTCATGAAAGCTTATGCTCAAATAAATTGGTTAGTCTCTAAAGTGCCACTAGTACTCCTTTTCTTTTTGCGAATACAGACTAACATGGCTGCTACTCTGAAACCTATACAGAACATGCTACTGTGTGTTAGAGTCAATTTCACCCCCATGCAGAGGGCCAGCATAACCCCACGCATCACGTAAGTCCACTTACGCCCACAAAATGCACTTCATGTTAGCCCTTAGCGCAGACATGAATTTTCCCCTGGTACCCCTATTTTGCAAATTGCAATGTTTTCTCTTGGATCAGAGATGATCTGTACAGCAGCTTTGCTGCAAAAGACAATGATAGATTTGGGACTGTACTGTTACACACCACATTGCATTGATATGCCTTAGGAAAACTTTCTATTTGAGGCATGACATTTTTTTCTCTGCAGTGGAGATGTTGCTCATACTCAAACTCTGAAATCTCTCTCCCTGTCCTATTACTTTTAAGACAGCATTTGATTTTGCAGCCCGGAATTTGGCCCTAAACCTATACATAACAACATAGAAAATGTTGATATATAATCTAGGCTTACCTTGGATAATGTGAACATCAAAATGAAGGGTAAATAAAATACTCATTCAACCCTAATTCAGCCTTCTTTCTTTACCTTTATGGTTACATACTATTTTCCCACAGGACCCCCCACCTCATTCACTGATCTAGCTCTATTTCAAGGTTCTTAGACTAAACTCGTCACTAGGGTACCTGGATGTAGATAACAGAATTGGTACCATTCAAATATTTTCACAAACATTCTTTTAAGTATTCATACAGTTGTGAATCTACTAATTATTTCCCTTAAAAATGCATGGTCGGAGCTGTGCTTCTAGGATAATAATTAAAAGTTTCATTTGGTTACATAAGCCATTGCAATTTTTTTTGTAAGTATATAACATTTTGCAAAGATCTAAACTCAGCACCTAAATACTTTGGAGGCTCTGGCCCTAGGTGCCTAACTCCCATGAAAATAAATGGCAGTTAGATGCCTAAATATCTTTGAAGATCACTTAAAGTCATCATGGAGAAACTAAATGAATTATTTGCTTCAGTCTTCGCAGCTGAGGATGTTAGGGAGGTTCCCAAACCTGAGCCATCTTTTGTAAGTGACAAATCTGAGGAATTGTCACAGATTGAAGTGTCATAAGAGGAGGTTTTGGAATTAATTGAGAAACTGAACAGTAACAAGTTACCGGGCCCAGCTGGCATTCACCCAAGAGTTCTGAAAGAACTCAAATGTGAAATTGCGGAACAATTAACTATGGTTTGTAACCACCTGTCCTTTAAATCAACTTCTGTACCCAGTGACTGGAAGATAGCTAATGTAACGCCAATATTTAAAAAGGGCTCTAGAGGTGATCCTGGCAATTACAGACCAGTAAGTCTAACGTCAGTATTGGGCAAATTAGTTGAAACAATAGTAAAGAATAAAATTGTCAGACACATAGAAGAACATAAATTGTTGAGCACAAGTCAACAGGGTTTCTGTAAAGGGAAATCATGTATTACTAATCTATTAGAGTTCTTTGAAAGGGTCAACAAACATGTGGACAAGGGGATCCAGTGGACACAATGTACTTAGATTTCCGGAAAGTCTTTGACAAGGTCCCTCACCAAAGGCTTTTACATAAATTAAGTTGTCATGAGATAAGAGGGAAGATCCTTTCAGGGACTGAGAACTGGTTAAAGACAGGGAACAAAGAGTAGGAATAAATGGCAAATTTTCAGAATGGAGAGGGGTAACTAGTGGGTCAGTCCTAGGACCAATCCTATTCAACTTATTCATATATGATCTGGAGATAGGGGTAAACAGTGAGGTGGCAAAGTTTGCAGATGATACTAAACTGCTCCAGATAGTTAAGACCAAAGCAGGCTGTGAAGAACTTCAAAAAGATCTCACAAATCTAAGTGATTGGGCAACACAATGGGAAATGAAATTTAATGTGGATAAATGTAAAGTAATGTACATTGGAAAAAATAACCCCAATTATACATACAATATGATGGGGGCTAATTTACCTACAACTAATCAGGAGAAAGATCTTGGAGTCATCGTGGATAGTTCTCTGAAGATGTCCACGCAGTGTGCAGTGGCAGTCAAAAAAGCAAACGGGATGTTAGGAATCATTAAAAAAGGGATAGAGAATAAGAGGGAGAATATCTTATTGCCCTTATATCAATCCATGGTATGCCCACATCTTGAATACTGCATACAGCTGTGGTCCCCTCATCCCCAATAAGATATACTGGCATTAGAAAAGGTTCAGAGAAGGGAAACTAAAATGATTAGGGGTTTGAAACGGGTCCCATATGAGGAGAGATTAAAGAGGCTAGGACTTTTCAGCTTGGAAAAGAGAAGACTAAGGTGGGGATATGATAGAGGTCTATAAAATCATGAGTGGTATGAAGAAAGTGAATAAGGAAGTTATTTACTTGTTCCCATAATATAAGAACTAGGGGCCACCAAATGAAATTAATGGGTAGCAGATTTAAAACAAATAAAAGGAAGTTCTTCACTCAGCACACAGTCAACCTATGGAACTCCTTGTCTGAGGAGGTTGTGAAGGCTAGGACTATAACAGGTTTTAAAAGTGAACTGGATAAATTCATGAAGGTGAAGTCCATTAATGGCTATTAACCAGGATGGGTAAGGAATGGTGTCCCTAGCCTCTATCAGAGGGTGGAGATGGATGGCAGGAGAGAGATCACTTGATCATTACCTGTTAGGTTCACTCCCTCTGGGGCATCTGGCATTGGCCACTGGTGGAAGACAGGATCCTGGGCTGGATGGACCTTTGGCCTGATCCAGTATGGCCATTCTTATGTTCTTATCTGGGCCTTAGGTACCACAGTGATGGGGGCTAGTGAATAGTCTAGTAGATAATCTACTCTGCAGAGTACGTGTATCCATATTCTAATGTATTAATGATAATATTCTATAACTCTTGCAACTACCGACCTGGAAAGTGATCTTAAATGGTCATAACTACTAAAAACAGCTTTAAAAACTTATTAGTAGTGTGTATGAGCCAGCATTCCCTCTGGAGTTTATCAGAGACAGCTGGCAAAAGAGGAGGATAGGTTTTTTTTCAGATATACTCCAGCAGAGGCAGTCTCGTTTGCCTGTATGAGAACACAGCTCCCCTGCAGGCTGCTGCCCCCACAGAACTTCCATCAGTGGTGTCCCCCATCTCAGATAGGAAAAGCACCAAGGTTAACACTGACACTATCCATTTTGATTTTGGCAGGGATTCCCTGCAGCGTTAGGGCCCAGTTCAGCAAAGCACTTAAACGCGTGCTTAACTTTAAGCATGTTCTTAAGAACCTAAGCACATGCTTAAAGTAAAGCATGTGTGTGACACATGGCTAGAAAAGGTTAAACAGCCTGCAAAATAAACAACCCGCAAAAGACAGGTGGGGAGATAATGTTTGTGTTTTTGTGTATTTACGTATGTATGAGTAGGGTCCACAATGCAACAGTCCTTGTTTATGTCATGTCTATGTATTCAGATAATTCAGAGATCAAAAGAACATCCTAGCATTTAAATGAATTGTAAACCCTGGATATCTTGGTATTCATCTCTCTTTGAAAAGTATAGCAAATAATCAGTGCATGGTGGCGGAACAAGCAAATTGCCTTATGTTAATTCTATAGCTAAGTACCGGTGATGGACCTTCTTCAAAGTCATGCTAATTAACTTTTGAACTCCCAACTTGTCAAAAGACATGAAATTGTATAAAAGATCCTTGGGTCCTGATTCTGTCATCTCAGATCTGCTTAGGCTTCATCAGGGGAAGTTTGAGTCGCAAGACTGAGGTCCCAGTTATGCTGGTATGCCCTGAATATGCTATTTGGACATTGGACTATAACCTATGAACTATTTCTAAAAGAACTCTTTGCAACTACAAAGCTCACCCATCTCTGCTATGAATCTGCACCTAAATGAATTGAACTCATGTCTGTATGTATATTGATCTTTTACGCAGACTCTCTGTTTTGTTTTTTAATAAAGTTTAGTTTAGTTAATAGGAATTGGCTGTATTTGGATAAGATCTGAAACATCCATTAACCTGTGGGGTAATAAATGTCCAATCCTCTGGGATTGGTAGAATCTTTTCTATTATATGATGAAATAAGATTTACAAAAATGTTCATCATATTTGACGTGGGCACCTGGATGGAGGCCTGAGGCTGGATCACATTAAGGGAACTGTGTTGTTTGGACTTCTGAGTAACCAGTAAGGTAATAAAGAAGCTGTTTTTATGCTGGTTTTGTAAATCTAAGTAGTGGAATATCCACTAGCTTTATGGGGATTGTCTGCCCCATTCTTTGCAGTTCACCCTAATTGAGTGACCATAGCTGGCCTCCACTGGGACCCCGGATGCAATGTGCTTAAGTGCTTTGCTGAATAAGGGCCTGAAGGGGATGATGCTTGAAAGTGTTTGTTCTGCTATCCTCACCTTCTCTCGCCCCAGCCTGTCCACCCCTCTCCATTAGAAAATCCCCAGCTCTGTCCAGGGAATCCTGCAGGTTCCAGTGGAGACGTTAATAATGCTGCGGGGGGGGTGTCACCTCCCCTTTCTGCACCCGCTAATTAGGATCCCCTGTCTCTTTGTCCCATCCCCCATCAGAGATAGTGTTGGTGCGTTTGAGGGGTGGAGGGGTTGGTCTGTGAGTTGATGGGGTTTTCGGCAGTTTAAATATAATCATAACGATTGTTCGGTATGACACACATTCTGACAGTTTGATATCTATCTTTCACTCAGATGAGACAATACATTTACACGTGACTTCTTTTTTTTTCACAAGAAGCTTTACCATCAGATAGCTGGTTACAAATACCTTTCAGAGAGAGAGAGGAAGAGGGAGAAATATGCCTATTCTTTCAAACACATCCCTCAACCAGCAGCATTTTCATTAGTTAATTAGTACAGAATTAAATATTAAAGGTGTCAAGTAGGGCCTCACAGAGGGCTTGGAAAGCTTACATCAGTGCATACCCTGTAACAAGGGCCTTTGTTAATGGATTTTACTGTTTTTCACCAAAAACGTCCTTTGTTTCTCAAACAATATTCAGTTTTTACCATTTTTCTTCTGAATTTTGGCCCACTCAAGTACATGAACATGCTGATTATGTTAAGAAAACCCGATAGATTACATTCAGTAGATGTGGTCGTATTAATAAGCTGGTCTAAGTGAAAATGTGAAGCTGTCTGTTAAAGTAAGACAGTGCAGTGGAAAAGACACACAGAGCTACACACACATGCATATGTGTACAACAGTACCTGACCCGGCTCCCCACTCTAGAGGAGTGGCTCAGTAATCTGGGCAGCCTAGGTAATGGAGCCACCATTTCTCCTTCTGGAGTGGGTAGAGAAGAGGTGGAGAAGGCAGCTTGACAAGATGGCATTGTCGCCTTATACAGTATAAATTAGGGTGGCCATTTTTGTCAAAGTTCCATCGACCCTGTTTCCCTGACCCACTGACTCTCCATTCCATCCCAATCTCAGTTCCCCAGATCCCGAAGCCTCCCTTCGAAAGGCTTATTCCCGTGTTGCGGAACAGCCTTTCCTACATGCAAGCAAGCGTCACAAAGGGTTCCAATTCTGCCTCAAACCACCCCCTTATACCCCAGCACATGCTTAGCCAGTTTGCTGTCTTCATTGTGCCATATTATCTCGTTCATTTTGTAAACATATTTTGTGTCCATGACACATGTTGTATGTAAGATGCATTAAGAAAAGCTGACTGGAAAAATGAAAATGTTGCCAGAGTTAAGAAGGGGTTAAAGGTTGTGCAGCCTGATTTTGATCTCACGTAGTTTTTTCCTTCAGGACAGTGCTGTTAACTCCTGATTTACCTGGTGTAAGGTCAAAATCAGGCCCCATTTTGGAGGAAAATTTAAGTAGACTTTAATTTTGTTTTTGTTCGGTAAGAGTATGGAGGTTAGATGCTGGTGTGATGGGTCCTGTTCCAGCAGGCCCAGAGAAGAATGAGCCCATATTTTTGGCAAAGGTGTTTGTTTATGTAGCATGCCATGCTGGTTGTATCCTGGAACATTGTTTAAAACACGGCAACATGGATACTTTTGTTCAATGGAAAAGACAAAATTGGAGGTCTAGTTCCAGACGACACCACTGGGTGAGCTGTTCTTTAGGCACACCAGCAAAGGGACTCTGGGAAGCATGAGAATGCATGGGCCAGAAAAAGCTGAGCTGGGAAGGCGGGATACATTGAAGGATAGCGAGGGGGTAGAGAAGACAGGCCCTTCGACAAGACTCGGGGCCTTTCCATCTTCATCGGTTGAACTATTGAGCCTGAAGAAAAGTCCAATCCAAAGCGGGATCAAAGCCAATCCAGGTTGGGAAGAGCTCTGTGCAGGGAGGGAGAGCCCTGCCTAGGGGAGTTAAGGAGACACCAGTGACACCAGGGGACTGTCTTACTGCAGTAAAGCTCTGTTCAGCTTCCCAACGGAGTGCTTCTGTGCTCGTATCTCCTCTGCAAATCTCTCCTGTAACATCTCTCCCCACACCCTGCCTATCATTCTTCCCACTAAGGAACACTCGCTATGACTACCCTGGGAGGCTCACACTGCTCATTAATTGATCAGAGGAGTCATGCCAAGTGATGCAAAATACTGTTTTCATTCCCTCCCACCACTCCGGGGGCTGCTTCTGCAACAGGCCTTGTCAGCACAAGGAACAACCATCAAGGCCTGATGGAAAAACACAAGGCAATGAATGGAAGGACGCCTACTGACTTCAGTGGCTGGTGGGTCAGGCCCCATAACTGGTAATCAGATCTGGGCCTCCTGCATAGCGCATTAAAGCAATGTGCCAGCTGGCCGGTCCTATGATAGCCTTTCGAAAAAGAAAAGAACAATCCATCACAGAAGTGCATGAGCACTGACTGACAGGAGAGACTTCCTTTTTGCAGTCTAGCATGTAAGCAGGATGTTTTGAAACAGGCATAGAATTGGCTTCCTGACAGACCATATTAGATCCTTCGGGACAGTTACTGTCTGTTGTGGAAATGAGGTTTTTAATCTTGGATTATCTTTCCAAAGAATAAAAAGTTAAACCCTGCTTGCCTTGCACACACAAGCAGCCCTAATGAGTTCACATGACTAAGGTGAGGGTGATTGGGCTCCAAAGAAAATAGTTCCCCATTAAATAGTTAGCTATGCTTGGAGATGTGCAGGGAAAGGAGCTCTGAAAAATAATTACTGCACATGGGTCCAATTACTCAGTGTTCACACAGTCCTAACCCAGGCAAAGCTCCCACCTGACCTGAGCAAGAATGTTGACTAAGGGATGGTACAGAAATTATTAAAGACTGCAGGATTTGGCCTGTCGCCCTACCCAGTTCTCATTAGTTTAGTATTGACTTATATTTCCCCCGTCAAATCCCAAATGCCATTTCACTAAATTATGGATTCTAACATCTTCTCCCATTCATTTTTTTTAAACTGAAGCTTTTTAATATATACCTAGCTAAATTCTAGGTATTTTGTATAATTGACACAAATATGGCAATTTTTTAGGTCCTGATGCTGTAATCAGATGTGAATGTGTCAATAGGGCTTCATGGGGATAGGCTCCTGCACCGGTAGATCTCAATGCAGGATAAGAGGGTGGGGGGAAAAACAGATTAAAACACCCCACCTTCCTAGTAAGGTATTGTATGATCAGCTATGAGTCAAGCCACATATTTATAGCTGAGTTGTAGTCCCCTTGCAAATAGATCTAAATAATGGAAACACTGCTACTATAATTAAAACTGTATCAGTGTCAGGTGCTACTACATTAAGCTGACCTTTGGCATTATATTTGCTGAGCTAAATAAATAAATTACAAGCCACAAATCCCAGCAACAAACATGGGCATATTTGATCATTTACTGTGTGAACTTGTTACTACAGTGCCATCTTCAGTGCATTACACAAAGTGGATTTTTCCTGCACAGAATTGTTCATTGCTCTTTATGAGCTGGAAATGTAAAACGAAATCACTGCTACATTAAAGAAAAAAAAGCCAAAGCCCTCTCCCTAAATGTATTATTGAGAATCACAGCATTATACCTCAGAAAAAAATGTAACAGCCAGATAAACACATGTAATGCCTTGTGTTATGGAGAATAGGAAACACTGCAATTGCATATTATCCAGGAATCTGTTGATCAAGGTTTGCAATCAAAACATGTCTCCATATACATGCAAATGACCCTTACCAAAGATGGACAGGTATTACCTTTTCACTTGGTTTACGATATTGCAGAATGGACAATAAATAGCTCACAGAATCATTAACATTTTTTCATACAATTCAAACTGCACATTGCATAAAGCTTTGCAAACAGAAAAAAAACAAATCATATCTCCTGCAAACAGACACAAGCACCAGGATTTGATAGCAGCTGCACCGCAAAAAACAGTTACAACAGGAAACCCTTTCCCCCCAACTTTTTGTACAGTTGGATTGAACCTAGGGGGGCAGGTTGTTCCCCTTAGTGTACAACACAGGTAGATGGACTGTGTGTTGAGATATTATACAGGGTTAAAAGGTGCCAGTCCTGAAGACCTGCGGAATGGTTTCTGCTGCAATCCTGTTCCCAAAACTCCTGTGCCCCAGTTATTCCTCCTATGAAATAGTTTGTGTGCAGATAATGCTCATCATTTACACACTGCTTTCATCTTGCATTACAAACCCAAATGAATCCTCCGAAGCACAGCTTTTAAATGCGTAAGCCTCACTAGCCTTGTTTTGAGATGGGGACACTGAGGAAGAGCGTTTAAATGTCTTTCCCAAATAACAGGGAGTGCATGTGTGAGAACTCAGGCTTAGAACCCTTGAGTTCCTGGTGTCAATTTCTCTAGCCCCTGGACCTGGCGATTCTCATGAGGACATCACAAAAGCCTACTTATGACACTATATAACACCATCGTAACTCCAGTCACTACAAACTCCTCTGACCTTGGGGAGCCTACCCAGAAGGCAAACCTTCCCTTGCTTAAATGGAAGGTTTGCCTGCAGAAAGACTGCAGGATAAGTACATTACTCAGCTCTTAAATATGAGCTTATTCAAACTATTCACTGTGCAGTATTTCCTTTTGATTTAAAGGACATTTTCATCAAATCAAAACAGGTCTTGAAATGTAGATTACTCATGATGTTGTTGCTCTATATCTACTTTTTAAGGCATCGTGTGCTTTGAGAGAATATCTATTGGCCACATACTGCTTACTCTTGGGCTCCGTACTGTAGCTCTTTCCCCAGCGTGTAGTCTGACAGCCTTCAGCAGGACTATTCCCAACGGTAAGGCCTGCCTACCTTAAAAACTTAGCTGGATAACCAGAACTACAAACAATGTGATAATAAGAAGGATTACTGTAAAAAAGATCACAGTTACTTGGGAACCTGTATAAGAAAATAACATCTTTTGCTGCATACACTGCTCGCCAACTGCAGAACAACCCAATTCCAGCACTCATGCGCTCAGACGAGATCTCAGGCAAATCAGGAAGAGGAAGAAAAAGAGAAACATCGCAAACCAT
Source organism: Lepidochelys kempii (assembly GCF_965140285.1). Classification (NCBI taxonomy): domain Eukaryota; kingdom Metazoa; phylum Chordata; order Testudines; family Cheloniidae; genus Lepidochelys; species Lepidochelys kempii. The sequence goes on along the minus strand of NC_136388.1, from coordinate 94,781,583 downwards.
CACCAGATGGACTGGTTTCCAAAGGAGAGTGGAAGTTTTCCAACTTTGCTGTGACTGTGTCGACAACCTCCACATCAGAAATGTCATTTGAAGAAGGAGGTTTGCAAAACTGGGCCATTACGATGCTAATCTTTCACAATCCAAGGCAACATACTGTTGAGTAAGCCAAAAATTATGAAGGAATCCATGCCCCAGCGAGTATTAAAAATGAATATTTCCATTCATTGTGGGTGTAAAAGGCACATTCCCTCTGACCCCTTTGCAGCCCAGTGTGGGACTGCAAGTGTGCCCCACTTTAATTTCTTCCAACTAGGGCATCAATACATTCACTTTAAAAGGATCTGGGTGATGAGAAGACAAAACAAATGAGCAATAATTCTCAGGGAAGGAGCAATTGTAACAAAAGTTTATATAATCCTCACCTTAGCACCCAGGTTCAGAGCTCCTCAACTTAAAGTTTACAAAACAAAGTCTCTGACTCCAGTAAGTCTAATCTCCTGGCCCCTGAGAGAACTCACTACAACTGAATATAGTTTAATTGTTTAAGTGGCCTGGCCCCTCCTTCATTACCTCAGGCTGTCTTGGTTCCTGACTCTAGCCTGGCCATTAAAGGGGTAGAACACATCTTTACAATGGGCCTAATCCTGAAAAAAAATCTCTACTCAGGTTACTGAGGTCTACTCTATTACTCACACAAGCAATCCCACAGATTTCACTGCTACCCCTCAGCAACCTGGGATCTAGTGTCTGTGGTTTGTAGATGATAGACAAGAAAAATATCATGCCGATAGGGACTCTCAGTCTATGAAATCCTGCCAGGGAGCAAGGAAATCTGCTGTACAATACATTGTTTCCTGCAGTTTCTCACATTGAGTGATCTGCAAAACCTGTCAGAAAGCTCTGCACTTTGTTACTCTCCCCATTGAGATATATTTATAGGGCTTTGGTTCACGTCCAGCTCTGAGTGCGAATACACCTGAAAAATACATTCGCTCCAAAATGTTGGCAAACAAAACCTGAATTCACCCTGGTACTCAAATACAAATAATATCCACATACGGAAATGAATATGATGCAGAAAGGCAATATTAGGATAAACATTTGTCCAGTACTCCTGACCTACAGATGGCACCAAACCTAGGAGTAAATCCTATAAATAGATCCATATGGATGTGATTTAGCCTGTAGTTTGATTTGGCCGCCTCAAAGGGCTGGATCACTTCTTCTCCCTCCACAGTACAAATCCCCTTCCAAATAAAAGATCTGTGGAGGATCTTGAACTGCTACTCTGGCCCTGCCTAACATCCATAGTGCCCAAAAATCACGAATTTATGATGGTTTGGGCGTCACAGGCTCAAACTGAATCTTCCATAAGGGAAGCTAATACCATCTTCTTTTCATAACTTGGTTTTCACCATTTTTTGCACCATCCATCATCTGACAGGCCTCTGAAACTACCCAGAGGCAAGTCTACTACAACTTGCCTTATTTTTTCAAGCTGATGGTGGGTGAAACCTGTGGCTCTTTGGAAATTCTCTAGACAAACACGGAATGGTACAGAACTGGATAGAAACAAGATAAAAACTGAGAGGGTTTAGTGGAAGGGTACCCTGAGAGGTAGGAGGACACACATTTCTGGACAACACATAAGATTCAGTAATGAAGTGAAACTCTCTTGGACAGCCATTTAGAGATATTTGTTTGTTTTGGTGCAAGAGGCTGGCAAAGTTCTACTTAAGTCACTCATTGTTTTTGGATAAACAGGGACCATAGGACACAGCTGCTCAGAAAGTGTAAACTGTAGTGTCTCCATTGTAGCTGATTGGGATTTGCCTACTTATATTTGAACTATTCATATTCAATACAAATTGGGTCTCAGACAAAAAATGAGCCTCTTTGTCCTTGCCCTATATATGTTTGTGTCTTGGAGAAATTACTCAGTGTTAACTTACGACACACTTTATATAAAGTGATTGAAAAATCAATACAGTATAGCACTGGAGTCAGTGAATAAGGATTGATATTTTACACATAGTAAAGTACTCAAAATGCACTGCTCTCAGCCACTATCTGAAACAGAGTTAAATATTATTAATGACTATGAAAAAAATCACAAAAAAAGGTAAAGATCTTTACATCAGGCCCGTATTTATCGCGGAAGGAGGAGTGGGGTTAGGATGAAATGGTTACTGGTATCTACATCTAGATGTAGGGATTAAAAACAGCACTCTGACATGTTTGGTCATCCATATTATTATATAATGTCTCACAACATGTAAATCAATGCAAGTTTTGTCATTGTCTTCAATAGGCATTGGCTCAAGCCCATACTAGATTCAATACAGCTCTTAATTAAGTTAATCATAGGTTTGCGACTGAGTTAATGGCAGCAGAAGCAAGATCATGCTGTCTTTATTCTCGGGACCGATCACGTTCCGACTAAAAACAATGACCAAACTCCCTACTGACTTCATTGGGCGTTGGGTCCAGCCCTTACAATTACAGCACCAATTTTTGCTCTCATGCTCACCAAGATAAATCTGGGGAAACTCCAGTAAAGTCAGTGGAGATACACTACATTTACATTAGTGTATCTGTGAGAAGATTTTAGCCCTGAAAGTTGCCTTTGTATTTTTATTTTTCAGCACAGTATCAGTCACTGCAAAATGTGTTTAGTAAATTTGCATTGCAGTTAAAAATACACTACAGCCAATGCAAGACATACAAAGGATACACTGTCAAGTTAACAAGCCTCTATTTTTAGAAAACAAATGTATGTATCTATATTATTAATAACACTGTCGTAACTACAAATGAAATAATTTTCAAAAACTACTTTAGGGCTTAAGCTTTGAGTTATTGCTGAGAAGGAACTCCCATTGACTGCATGACTGGGCCTATACTTTTCACCACTAGTGCTTTTGGTTCACTTCTTAGGTTTCACTGCTCTTGTACATTGAAAAAAAAATAATCTGCATTAAGTCCTGACTTCTTAGTCTGTATCTCATTCTGATTCCCATATACGGCTGTCATGCTGCATGTTTAATCTAGGACCCCAGGGGAATGTTTAATCTAGTTGCACATGAAGATTTTTAAGATTTTGTAAAACATTTTTAATACAAAATCTAAATTTGGAGCCTAAACTACCTGATGGTCTCTTCTTGACTTTCATCTACAAATGCTTCTAAACTATAATAAAGGCAGGTGGATGGATGTTTGTAGGGAATTAATTAAACATAAATTAATTTTGATCCTTTGCAAAATTGTCTGATACAAACTGATTAATGAGAGGGGATCAGGGTCAAGACAAATGTCCTTGACATTGTATGACTGTTCTTCCAGGCATTTCAATGTGGAAGATATCAGAAACTGACTAGAAGCTACGTTCTGCTCATGTTACTAATGCAAACAGTCCCATTTGACTTCAGTGAGACTATTTGGCTGAGTAAGGCAAAGCAGATTTGATTTAAACATTGGATAGTGGGATAAACGTTAATAAATATTTTAAAATATTTGCCCTAATATCTATGAATATAAAATAATGTCTAACTACTTTACAGCTTTTCTCTCTCTTCTGAAAACAAACTCACAGAGAATGTTCTTGACATTTAACAAAGTCTAGTTTCAGAAATATGATTGTACCAAACAATTTTATTAATTTTCCATACAAATCTTTTAAATAAATTCTGCCTAATATTTTGATGTTTGTTGAAAGCAAACAAAGGTCGCTGAAACATTTTTTTCTGAGTTTTACATTGTACTGGATATTATAAGTTAACTTTATTTTCCTTATAAACTAATCTAAAAATAGTCATGATCAAGGCAGGGTAAAAACAATACATTTTGTTTTCTTTATTTCAAAATAGAGCGATTATCAATACATTCTTGTTATATTTCCTTCCCAACTCTTTGGATGCAAAATAAAATTAAATAAAACAAAAAAAATAAAAATAAAAAAATTCCACTGTGCTCATTTCATACAATAGCAATGTACAAATCATGCAAAAATATTATAGATAGATATTCTAGATGTGTTTGTTAACTCTGAAACATTTGTTAACATTATTCACAAGGCCATGCCTTTTATAATGTATACCCTTATGGCTTTAAAAATTACCTTTTGGATTATCTTTCAGATTTATTTACTATCAGTCTGGAAAACTACATGTAAAATGTCAGTTGACGTCTGGACTCAAATTGCTGCATTATAATGACTGGTTTCTGATAAAATTGCACAAAGTTTTTCTCTTTCAAAGAAATGATTACACTTTATTGATTTCATTAAAAATGTAAACTTGGCTTATAATACAATGAACACAATAAATTATGTTAACACCTTCACTGCTTTAGTGCTGCATATATGTCATTGCAGCCATTGTAACAATGTGGCCACTCAAATCAATATAATGCAAAGGCTGGCCTGGTCTGTTGAGCCACACGGAAGAGTGCCTTTCCTGGATAGACTATCATTAGATCGGAATGAACATTCCACTAAACTGTTATCCAGACACATACACTGTCCCTTAACACTGGAGGAAGTAAACTAACATTCAGGTTGTCATTTAAACCAACAGCAACAAAGAAATATAGTGGTTTGCCCACCTAAGCTTTTTTTTTTTTTTTCTTTTTTTTAACTCACACTGCTCTGCCTAGGTATTACACCGGTATTACACCACGTATGTAAAACACGACTGAGAGACCTACACAGTAAGGCCCAGACTGAGCAATCCTTATTGACACCGGTGAGCATACATTCCATTGACCCTGTTGAATTCAGTCAGACAACTCATGGGAGCAAAGCGATCACCGCGGTGAATAAGGGTTCTACAGCAGGGACGAACTGTGTCATACACAACAATGCTCCTCCATCTGCTCCCATTTAAGTCCATGCCAATGGTACCATGCATTTAGGCCCTGATCCAGCAACACACTAAAGCCCGTGCTCACTTTTAAACTCGTGAGTACTCTCATTGCACACGATTAAAGTTGGGCATGTAATTAAATGCTTTGCTGGAGGGGGACCTAAAAGAGTCGCCAGATCTGTCCAGTGTGGGCATAATGGTAAAGTTCTTCTTCTCTTTAACAGTCAATGGGAGATTTCCCCAGGCGAAAGAGGAGAGGACCGGACCCAAATTAATGTTGTTGCGGGAGGCATATCAATCATAGTAAAACTGATTTACTTAACTGTTGTTCTGTTAAATCTGAGCAATATCAACCACAAATATATCACCTTTAACAACACTCACAATGTAGCATTTATGTATTAAAGATTTGTGTATTCTTTTTAATTCACATCTCTCAACAGAAGGCTATGAGCCATAGGCTCTCTGCCTTGGCAAATCTCAGTGACCCTTGACACATTCTCAAAGCTGTGTAGCAGTGAGTAGAAGGCAGCAACCCATTATCCTCAGATACCTGATGGTGCCTTTATGGTCTAGCATTTCAGTACATCTTTAAGATTCCTTAATCCATAGGCCCTTGACACAATAAAGTAAAACACTTTCCTCAGAGCCTGTGCAGTGATTTGGGTAAACACGCCATTAGGAATCTTTTAGGCCAGGAATATATGCATGCATAGTAATCATATCCAGAAAATCTCGATGACATTTTGGATTAAATAAATTAGTATGCATGTGTAATAGCAGCTTTTTCAAAGATGAACCAGTCTGTTGTTTATTTATTTTAAAAAGTCTAAAGTCCATCAATCATTTTCTACCATGGGGAAATTAAAAAAAAAAAAAAAAACTCTTTTGAAATGACAAGTAGAAAATATCTCTCACTCTTTCTTCTCTCTCTCTTTAAAATAAAGACGTGCTGATGCTTTTAAAAAACTTTGTTAAAAAAATATTCCAGGCATTATGCCAAGGATCATCCCAGAATAAAATTTTACAGCAGAGTTATAAAGCCCTGAAATTAGAGGTTTAGACTGGAAAATGCTGACACAGCCTTAACCACAGTAGTGCTATCGGGCTTTGTTGTAATAGCTGCCACTTGGAATTCATGAAAACATTAATGTTTATTTTCTGTTGCAATTTGATAGACTTATGTATTGATTTTAAAAGGCGTGGGGGGAAATTTATGGCAGCAAGATAGATTAAGGTCCTGATCCAAAGTCCACTAACATCAGTGGAGGAGCCCCTATTGTCTTGAATGGGCTCTGAATCAGGCATGTAGAATAGATTTTCTGTATGATGCTTTACTAATACATGCCTACTGTGATCTTAAGTTACCATTTCCCAGTGAGAAAAAGGGGGTGTTTTCCATCTTGACCATTTGTTGCTATCAATTGAGATTCAGCTTTCACAAAGGCAAGTTTGTATTCTTTATAGATGTGGACTACAAAATACTCTGAACTGAACCAAGACCATTAAATGCATTTTACAATGTGGCTTTGATAGACAAATGATTGCCATACGGTTTACTGATCTGGTTCATTATCTGACTGACAGCAGTCAGATAGATAACTGGGACAAAAAATTGATGCATATACAATTCAACTATTACCCTTATTCATTAACGCCTGTAAATACTTGTAGTGAAAACTATTTAGATTAAGCTGCAGAACCCTGAAAAGCAAGACAACCGATGGCAAATAACTGCCTGAGACACAATACTAAAAAACTAATGAATCTATTTTAAAATGCACCATTGGGAACAAATCTGAAATAAGATAATAATATACTAATTTCACAAGAATAGTACAGAACATTTTTTTATTATTATTATTATTATTATTATTATTATACCTGATCACGGATAATTCTATACAATTTGTCACCGGTTTTTGTTTGGTATATTGTTCTGTTTTTAATTTATACTGAATGATTAATGCATTGTGATCAGGAAAACAAGTCAGGCATATTAAATACATATTACGGAGTACATATTTTCCTATTTAGTATACAAAGTATTTCATAAATATGAATTATCTTACAAAAATAATTTCTGCTACGCTCACACAGTAAGCACTTTGAAAAGTTTGGTCAACCTTTTGGGGTTGTAGGAGTTTCAGATAACTGAGAAGGAACTCTAGTCTTAATTGGATTTGAGTCTTACATAAGATTCTGCATTAAAATCAAGTATTTTCTTCATATCACTACAAATGCTGCAGAAGTCAGGTTGCACTTTTTTTCTTTTCTTTTTTTTTTTTTTAAATTTTATGTATAGACAGGTATACTTCAAGGGTCAAATTTATTTTATAGGTATGTTATGCATGGTATATTTTAAACAAATATTTGCACAATTTAACATTATAAATCCAGTGGTTTCAAGATGCAGGCCATAAATGTAACCGATTTACACATACTATTGAATGTTCTCTCTTTGCATGCTTTTTACTTTTCAGATAATCTTTAAACAGTGCCGTTACAACACCACAAATCAAAGGATTACTCCAGTTCCACCAACTTAATCCACGTGCAAGATGAAGGACCCAGCTGAGGTACAAACACTGGTACCAGTTTTCTTGTGTTTGCTCTTACAAATCACAAGGAGACAAAGGTTTTGCATCTAAGGTACAAAACATATATGCCTTTTGAGGTTAAATTCAGTGTAATATGTGTCTAAAGCATCCCTTTGGCAATAGAGTTTGCAGTATCCCTACAGGATTCCAGAGGGTATCAGCTTTATGTAGTAAAATCTATTATGGAAATCTCCTCTACTTGAGAAATCATATGCAGCTACAGACAGATACCCTTGGATATACCTGCCTCTATGCCTACCAATATAATATAGTATTCGGAAGTTAAAAGTCAACAAAAGGCACTTTCATCATTAAATAAATGTCCTCTGTAAGAAATAAGATTGCATGACCTATATTTTATTCAAAGCTGTTTGTTCTTCAAGGACTTGTAGGTAGTCAGGTGAACCTTGAAGTTTAGCTTTCAGTTCAAAATATTCACTCTTTCTTTGCTCTACCACAATTTTACTATGATTACCACCTATTAATGACTTCTTGATTTTTTTGTCTTGTTGTTTCTCTGGATAACGTATTTCAAAGCCACTGACCCCTATGCTGTTGTATTCTTTTTTACTTTCAAGAAAATTCTGAATAAATACATTGGAATCCCTCCCAGGAAACAACTCATCCAGTTCATCAATTGTGCTAAGTCTTTTTCTGGTATCCACATGCAATAAATCCTTTTCCTTGTCGGTAATATTTCTCAGAATGACTTTTTGCCCTTGTGGATCCGCAAATGTGAAGCCTGTTTCGGATTCTTTTAAGCCACAAGTGTGGCTTTTGCTCATCTGCTCAATGGTTTGAGGAATGAAGGCCTCTGCGCCTAGTCCATCCTTTTTGTTTGATTTGTGGTCGTGCTTTCTTAGCTGCAGTTGCATGGAACTGCACTCTTGGTTCCCAATTCCTTCGTGCTTTACTGATGGTTTCTTGTTGCGCCGAAGCACAAAGACAAGAAGGCAAAAAGCAACAAACACTGTTAAAATAAGCACAACGAGTATGCTTAAAATTAGAATGGACAACGGAACTGGGCCACCAGGAGGACTTCGAATTGGACCCAACGGTGTAGTAAAAGAGACAGCAGGCACAGGACTAGTGAACAGAGCAGATGGCTTGTTTAAAAGTTTAGGACATAAGATCTCATTTTTGAGAGACTTCAGTTCAATGTTAGCAAACTGAACAGGTGTTTCACATTTTAATTCCTTCACCACGATACCTTCATTTAGTTTTTCCAGCCATAGTTTCAAAGCAACTAGATCGCACGTGCAGTCCCACGGGTTACCTTCCAAATCAATTTGTGTAAGAGATTTTAGCTGATCAAGAACGCCACTTACAGGTAAATACATGAAATGATTGTTCCTCAGATTCAGTCTAGCCAGTGGAGCACCAGCAAAAACATAAGCTGGCAGACTCCTAAGAAGATTGTTGTTCAAGTAGAGCAACTGCAAATTTGGCATTAAGTCAAATGTGCCTGCTAAAATTTCCTTGATAACGTTGTATTCCAGATACAGATATTGCAAATTGTGGAGGCCAGCAAACATTTCTGGACTCAGCCGCTCGATCTGATTGCCATTAAGATACAACCTCCGTAAATTTGTAAGGTTGCGGAACACCGCCCCTTTGATTGCTGCAATCTGATTACTGCCTAAATGTAGTAAATCCAGCCCTTCAAAGTCAATGAAATCTGAGGTGTCCACATCCTTAATATAATTGCCATTTACATGCAGTTTCTTGGCATTGAAAGGTTTTGGTACGAGTTCGGCCAATGATTCTATATTTCTTTCTTGGCAGTTTACACTTAATCCCAAATCAGAAGGATGAGTTTTGCAGACACATGGGCTTGGGCAAGGAGTTAGAGGGGGTACCCTGGTCTGGTAAGACACAATTTGACTGAGATTGCGATTAGAGAGCGCTTTTCCTGCTACTATCCCCGAGATCTTGGAAGGATTTGTAGTTTTTGGAGGCTTGGTGACTAATCTGTGCATTGACGTTTGCGTAGTGTGGCCATTAGGTGTGCTGTAACCAGGCTCCAACTGGGATGGAGGCAGAATGCGCACATCAAAATCACTCCCTGTCCCCATGGAGCATAATTCTTGTTTATTGGTTTCCTTTAAAAGCCTTCCATACAAGTCGCTAGGCGTTTCACAGATAGCTTCTCCAATGTAAATGTTATAGGGCATATTCTCCAGCCAGGCTTTCAAAGGCAACAAATCACAGGTACAATTCCAAGGGTTATCTTCCAGCTGCAGTTCGACAACTCGACCAATGTGTTCCAGAACTCCAATGTAGGGAAGCTTCTGAATTCGATTCCCTCGTATATCCAGATGGGTTAGAGAAGCGAATCGAAAAATATTATCGGGCAGGAATGAAATCAGATTGTCATTAAGGATGAGGACTTTCAGCTTGTGAAGCTTATTGAAGGCTCCCCGTTCAATATACTTGATTAAATTGTAGTCAGCTTGGAGATACTCCAAGTTCTCTATGCCAAGGAAAGTGTCAGCTCGGAGAATCTTTAATTCATTGTTGTTCAAGTGCAACTGTTTTAATGCACTGAGCCCGAGGAATGCTCCTCCCTCAATGTTCTGCAATTTATTGTTACCCAGTTGCAGGGACACTGCATGTGTAAAGTTAAGAAATGTGTTTGGATATAGAACGATCAGTAGGTTGTTTTGAAAATTAAGGTGGTAAAAATTAGACCAAGGTGGTTTGAGCTGATTTGGTTGGTAGACTGCAACCTTCTCGCAATTGACATACAGCACATTCTCAACTGACACACACGAGCAAACATTGCAAATTTCCACCGAGATGTCAGGACCTGCATTTGTAGAAGAAACTGGAGTTGACAAAACCAGAACGAGCCACAGCAACATCTTCGTGTGATCAGCAAGCCACCTTATGCTCCTGAATAAAGATACAGAATCTAAAGAAGAAAGACAGGGACAAAAAAGAAAAGAAAATATTTTTCAGTTGTCCTTGTTCCAAAAAGTCATTTGGGTTAATATTGTACTTTACTGAGCTACTGTACCTGGCTAGTATTACAGATAAAGTATAAACAGCAAATGTAAAGTAAAATGAAAGGTGTTTTTTTTTTTCAACAACCCCACAAAATAATTTCAGATATAGAATGTGAACCTGTAGACACACACACAAATATATGTGGGCCTATAACATATCTCCTGTACATGACAAACCTGCATAACTAACAAAGTAAAATAAGCAAAGCAGGCTTAATATTTTACTCATATGAACTATCTCCAATTCTGTTACTGTACAGACATCGCCAGAGATGGAAAGGATGTTACACACATGTGGGTTGAGATAAGGCAATAGATAAAATAAAGATGTGAGGGGAAAGCGCAGTGCCGCTATACAATGGTATCTACATATCTAACTATCACTCTACAGAGAGCGAACGAACAAACACAGAAACATCCCGACTGTGCTTATTAAATGTATTGTAAGTAACATACGCTCAGGCGGGCGTAGAGAGACAATGCACTATCCATGAATCAGGATGACCAGCTCTAGGCTAATGATAGAGGAATGTGTCAGGACCATCTACAGACTTGCAGCCCCAGTCCCCAAACCAATACCCTGATTGGCAGAGCAAGACAAAGTCGCAATCCGCCAGCGTGACATCACCAAAACCTTACAGCAACTTTGATGGAAGAAACTGAGCCCACGTGCCCTGGTCCCTGACATGAAGGTGGCTTGCAAGAGCCCCTCTCCTGTAGCCAGGTCATCTTTAGCTGCCATTTTCCACTCCGAGAGCTGGAGCCGCTGTCTTTTCTCGGGGGTTAGGGGCTGGTGGGGATTTTGTAAAGCAGCCCCAGCCGAGTCCCCTCGGCCGGGAGGAAGCGAGCTGGAAGGGCTGGGAGCCACTGAATGGAAAGGGGAAGCAGGAGCCAGCCGCGAGAAGCGAGCGAGGAGGGGATCGCGCTGGAAGGGAAGGCAGCGGAGGGCCAAGGGGGGGGGGGGCAGAAAGGAGGGACAGAAGGACACGAGGGAGGCGGGTGCAGGACAGAGGGAGCGGGGGAAAGGTAGGAAGCAAGAGGGAGGTGGAAAGAAGGGGGAAGTTGGAGGGGGCAGGGAATTTTGAGGGCGCTGGGCCAGGGGGAAGGGAGGGGGGAAAGGGGAGCTGGGGGTGGGGATCCAGCGGGCAGAGCCGACCCCCATGTGCTGTCGCTTTCCGGAGTCTTCCCACGGCCGCTCCCCACCCCGCAGCCGGCTGTGGCGGCTCCCTGCCCGCGGCTCGTCTGCAGCGCCCGGTGCATGCGGGTCTCCGGCCCCGGCCACACTGGTACCCCGGGCTCCCCCCAGCAGCGAGCCCCGGGCGGTACCTCCGCCGGGGGTGGAGGGTGCGGGACGATGGGGGGGGGGGGGCGATTCCGCAATGTTTTGCCGCAACACGGTGGCCGCAATCGAGCGGCTCGGCCGGTGCCGGCTCCAGCGCTCGGTCGTGGGCGCCCTGTCCCCGTGTGGGGCTGCAGGCTGGGGAGGGGGGCGGGGAGCGGAGCCCCCTCCCCTCCCCGCCGAGCCAGCCCCCTTTTGCAACAATGCACAACCCCCCACGCCCCCCACCCCCACCCCGGCGGCACCTTTGCAAAGCCCCCTTCCCCCCGCGGCCCATGGCTCGCCCCCATCCCAGCCCCACAGCCCCGAGGGGAAGCCGGCGGAAAAGCGGGGCGGCGAGCGAGCGCCGGGGAACTTGGTGCCATTGACCCCGGGCAGCCGGCGCCGGCTTGCAGGGAGAGGCGACCGGGCCGGGGATCAGGCTGCCGGAGGGAGCCCTCAGCCGCCTCCCGCAGTGGGAAGCCTCCGCAATAAATCCGATAAAAGCCGCACACCGGGAAACAAACGAACACACACACACACACACACGCGTCCCTGCCGGCCCCGGGAGCGAGGTGCTGTCCGGCGCCGGATCTCCCAGCCCGGGCGGAGCGGCACCTTCCTGCCTTACCTTTGCCACCCGGCTCCATCTCCGGCCGCGCCGCTCTCTGCTCTGCAGTTTCTGCGAGTGTCTCTACGTGATCTGGACTTCTGCTGCTCCGCGCGCGCACACACACACGGGGGGGGGGGGGGGGGAGACACACACACACGGGGGGGGGGGAGACACACACACGGGGGGGGGGAGACACACACACACGAGCAACACAGCGAGAGACACACACAGCGAGGTGACTCCCCCCCCAACACACACACACACACACACAGGGGGGAGACACACACACACACACACGGGGGACACACACACACACACGGGGGGGGGGAGACACACACACGAGCAACACAGCGAGAGACACACACAGCGAGGTGACTCCCCCCCTCCCCCAACATACACACACACACGGGGGGGAGACACACACACACACACAGGGGGGAGACACACACACACACACAGGGGGGGAGACACACACACGGGGGACACACACACACAGGGGGACACACACACACGGGGGGAGACACACACACACACACGGGGGAGAGACACACACACACACACACACGAGCAACACAGCGAGAGACACACACAGCGAGGTGACTCCCCCCCTCCCCCAACACACACACACACACACACAGGGGGGAGACACACACACACACAGCGGTTATTACCCCTGTAGACCCAGAGCAACGGAAATACACTCAGTGACACAGACTAGCCCTACACACACACACACACACACACACGGAGTGGCACGCGCACACCCATTACCCTGTACACAGAGAGAGATTTCCCCTTCCACGCAGACCCTGAGATTTCCCTGTCCACACATAGAGAACATCTCACACACACACACACACAGAGCTCTCACCCATCCCTTGCATGCAGAAACACACACACACGGGGGGGGGGGGAGGACACACACACACACACACACACGGGGGGGGAGACACACACACACGCGGGGGGGGGAGACACACACACACACGGGGGGGGAGGACACACACACACACACACACACGGGGGGGGAGACACACACACACACGGGGGGGGAGGACACACACACACACGCGCGCGCGCGCGCACACGGGCGCTGTTCAGAGGGACGGGGAAGCCAGAGGAAACGAAGGAGAGCGAGACGGGGATCCAAGAGACCAGCGTGCCACGGAAAACGAACGACTCAAGCCAACCAACCAACCAAGCGACCGATGCACAGCTGCCCCCCGCGGCCTCGATCCCCCTCTTGGGCTGGGACTGCAGGGAACTGCACCTTTCGCCCAGCGATGCCCCCCTCGCAGAGCGAGAGAACAGCGCTCAGAGTAAAACAAACACAGCGACCCTTCACGGTGCCGCTTTGGAGCCGAGTTTCGAGGCAACAAGGAAGGGTCTAGCGTCATTCCACCTCCCCCTGCCTGCCCCTGCTGCAAGGGGTTAGGGGCCGGGGTTCGCTACAAGTGAAGCAACCTTCCCCAGGTATTGCTGGGGCTTTGGGTGGCCCCTGCTGTCCTTTGTGGGCTGTTCTGCATCTCCAAGCTAGCCACGAAGTGGGCATCACGCCAGTTCAGCACCAACTTGCATCACATTTTGCAAAGGAGCAAATAAAATATACAAAGTCTCCCCCCTGCATCTTCTCTGACGATTTAGTCCCCCACCCCATTAAACAACGTAGAGGTTCAAATTGGGTGGGAAGCAATGGTAACAGTTGATGCACTTAATGTAAAGACGGTTATGAAACAGCATTGCTTTAAGGAAACCCCAGCCTACCCTTCCCTGAGACAACACCGATATTTGGGTAGCTCATTCTTCCTTAGTTAGCTGAAATTCTTCCTCTGTCTAGGTTACAGCTGCAGCATGATGAAAAAAGCCTCCCTCTGATGCTATTAGGAACTCCCATTTACTTTACATTTTATAATATCATTGCAAGTGGTAATGAATACCGCAAACAATGGGACACAGCTCTCTAAGGCAGAGGAATCAGTTCACCAAATGTGATCTTATCAAGAGAGTTGAACGGTTTTGCCTTTGCTACAAATGTTAACACGATTCAGTAGGAGAGAGAAAACTGTATATATATACTCTGAAACCTGTATATGTAAGTATTGCCCACATTCCAGGTGGGAGTGAGAGTTCTGGGCAGTAAAAATCAGAGATTTTTAAATGAGCAACAGAATTTCTTCATTTATGAAAATGAAATAAACAGTATGCTCTGAAGGCTGACTGTATCTAATTGAAACAATTGTAGAATGTTATTTTGCATTAAGCGGATAGACTGATACCTGAACACAAATGCATCTGACATCAGTGATTTCCATATCACAACAGAAATGAAGTAATCTGTGATTAATATTCACCCAATTAAAAACTGAAGTCTTTAAAATGAAAACTCCTTTAATTATTGAACCATTAACAAAGCTATATTCTCATAAAAGGGAATACATGTATATAAAAAGTCCAATTCACAAGTGGATGTGCTTAGTTTGGCCTGAATTTCCCAAACTCATTCTCCAAATACATTTTCAAGATGGGGAACTCAGGACTGCAATAGAATGCACTCAGTAAAACAAGTTAATACCAGATTGAAAAAGCTACCTAAAGTAGCTTCATATACAGAAGTATAGGTGTGAGGATCAAGGTGCTGGTTTTGTTTTATCTATCATTTTAAACCAGATGTTAGACTAATCCTTTGCTTCTTTAATAGGTCAAATTGAATTAGACATTTTTAGTATGCCACTACTCCACTGCCATTCAAATAACTGGCTAGGCACCTAAAGAAAACTTCAGACCTATACAACAAAGAAGCAAGCTTCAAACTGTTAAAGCATGAAATGAATAAGCATCTAACTACAGGGAATTAAAAAAGCAACACAGACGTCATAGCTAAATTACTTTTGTTGTTTGCATTATAAATTGCTATTGACGGGTTTATATTGATGCTATTGTAAATCATGTGTCAGAACAAAACTTAATATGCAATACAAATTTGTTGTTAGAGAAGGGATTTAATATATTTTAGCACTTTTTTTACAGTGTAGCAAAAGAAAAGAAAAGAGAAAAGAAAGCCCCAAATCTTTTAAAAGTGATTTCTGAGCTATCACTAAACTATATAATGTCTGATCTGTTCAGAATTATTCCAACATTTATATATAAGGAATCAGAGTAACAGCCGTATTCGCAAAAAGAAAGTCGTAGTCTGTATTCGCAAAAAGAAAAGGAGTACTTGTGGCACCTTAGAGACTAACCAATTTATTTGAGCATAAGCTTTCGTGAGCTACAGCTCACTTCATCGGATGCTCACGAAAGCTTATGCTCAAATAAATTGGTTAGTCTCTAAGGTGCCACAAGTCCTCCTTTTCTTTTTATATAAGGAATCGTACCTTTTGGTATTAAAAAACCCCATAAGAAATCAGTTCTAATTTTGAAAAGTAAAAGAAGAGCATGAATTCAAGAGCAAGACCTAAGACAGTGGCACACCTAAGATATAATTTGTATAAAATGGCTACATCTTATGCTGGGTCATATTCTCCCTTGAGGTATATGCAGAATTCCTATTGGCATCGATGGAAATTCTCCATACAGATTGATGGCAGACCATGACCATGGCAACTTGGGTTATCTGGTCTGAATCGTTGCACTTTACAAGATAACTCTGGACCACAGATCATTCCCACTATTATCTTGTCTATCCTGTTGTCAGATATCTGCACTGATGGTGCTTCTATACCACCTCTAGTTGATTTTCTCCCCTCTACTCAAGAGTGTCTTTATTGGTAAGAATTTTCTGGCAATGTCCAGAATAAATGCTTCCTTTCTTTAAGTTTAGCATCAGAAACCATTTCTGGAAAAACAGCAGCTAGAATAGTAAAAACTGTTCACGGAAAAGAGAGAGAGGTGATCAAACAGGGAAATGTTAGATATTCTACTCTATGTACTTGGAGATGCATACAGGGTGGCATTCATCAGTGGTGCAATTACCATATCAACAGATGTCATTACTGCATCTAAATACGAGTTCCTGGGATCACAAGCTGATTCACTGTTTTTGGCTAAGGCAAATAGTCTCAAATCTCAGCAAAAATCATATAAAAGTTTATGTTGATTTCATTTAGGTCACCGCGAACTCATAACTGACAAACACATGCCCATAATCTCCCACCCACTCATATTTAGAGGTAGGTAGACATAAAGGAAATAGAAGTGCAAGACTTTATGGGCATTCAAAATCTGCTATCAGAAAAGCACTCCTATAACAAAGTCCTCTAAATGCGGAGGACAGTGGAAATGCTGAATCCAACATTCACGGCAAAATCATGTGTCAAGGACCCATGAGTGCCTTATTTTTTGCAGAATGGGGTCTTGAGAGATAACTGGAGGAAAGGGTGATCTGAGCACCCTCAACTTCTTTTTCTTGGAGACTTTCTATGTAATTTGTAAATGTGGGCTTCTCTGGGCATTGTTGTGCTGTAGTAAGACACAACTACATGAAGGGTGTGTGTGCCTATGCCTCTGTCTCTCTCAGTGTACACAGAGCTTTGAAATCAGAGACTGCAATAACAAGGATTGTGACTATCTTTACTCAGTTGGGCTTCACAAGGGGATCCTTGCACCTGTTCCCACACCCACTCACTGCCAGCTGTGATCTAGCCCATTTTATTATATCTGGCAACTGTAACGACAACAGTGGGACATGTGGTTCTGGTCCAAAACTTACAGAAGTCAATGGGAGTTTCAATGGAATTTGGTTCAGGCCCTAAATCATTAAAATTATTTTTAGCAATGTAAGTTTACACGCCACTTTAGACACAGTCCCTGTCTTGAAGAAATTTAGAGAAGGAACAACAGTTAACGTTGTGGTTGTGTGTGGAGGGGGGGAAGAGGGGAATTGTTTAATTGGAATACTAAAAGGGGCTGGTTAGCAATATTTTGACATAGAAAGCAAAGTTGATGTGTCCTCCGTCTGTTCCTGGAGTTTCCATGGTAAAACAATTTATGTTTAACAAGGTTACACCATCCTTCTGCTACCAGATAACAATTGCAACCCTCAGCAAACAGCCAAACACAACAGTGACTGCTCAATACTGACTAGTAATGATTCTGCGGCTGACAGGACATGTCCTTTCTAAGAGAAGTAGGAATCAGTAACTCCACCCCTTGGTCCTCCTTTTACATGTGTTTAGCCGAACTGTCTGTCAGAGGAGAGAGAGAGAGAAAGAGTGTAAGCATCCTTGGGTAAAAAAAAAAATTATTAGTCTCTGCATGTGCAACTTTTAAAGAGACAATGTGATAGGAAACAGTGTGAGTCTGTAATACACTGAAGACAGAACCATTGCAACCGAGCGCTGTGCCAAATAAAGTGGAAGAAATGCTGTCAAAGACATGGCTCTGCACGGTTCCATATTATTTCCAGCTAGCTTACTCCAGTTTATCCAGGAGCCCTCTTCAAGCGGCAACAAGTAACCTATCACCTGCTACAGGAAAGCAAACATCAGCTGAGAATACATTGCCGCCTGTATTCTCTGAGCACTGGGAAAGGTGTTTTTTGTTTGTTTTTTTCATTTATCCATCATTCACAACAAGTTGTTCCCTTTAAAGTTTGATAAAGAGGGTATACTTCTGTTAGTGGGCTTTTTGACTAATTCTTTCTGTAAACTCAGCCCACAGGGGTCCTTGTCCCCGGAACTACTCTTGCCTACCTGCACAGTCAAGACACACCAAGCCGGCATTTGACTGCACTAAATTGGAGATGCCAATGCCACCTTGTCAGTACAAATGTCTACACATTTTCTTTGCGTACGTTCAGTAACCCAGGGATCACTCATCTCGCCAGCTCATTGTCAGAGGCCAAGAGCTGAAGCAATGCTTGGTCAAAAGGCAAAGATAAAAAACACTGTGGAATCCCAAAATAGACAGCTGACAGGCACAGAATCCACTGCAGGTATCACTGTGTGAGGATGTGTCACAGCAATGAAAGCATAGCCACAGACATATGATGTACCCAACATTTGCTCAGCTATTGCTACGTCCAGGGTACCTGGGGGAACTGAGCAGCAAACTAACTCCTCCCAAAGAAAAGTGTGGGTGAATTCCAAGCTAGAAAAGTGCACATAGCTAAATTAATGCTCCTAGAGCCAAGATCTATTTTAGAAATACTAAAGTGGAGGAAGTTTCACTGGCAGCTGGACATGGCAGGATGACAGGGAGAGGGGAAATCATCCTGTACATTTGGCAAGTTGTTTTTCTGTTTGTCTCCGCTTGTCTGTCTGATCTTTTAGACTGTAAGCTCTCTGCAGCAGGGGTTGTCTTCTATTGTCCTCTGCTTTGTGTGTACAGCACCTTGCACTGTGGGGCCTGACCCTGGTTAGGGTCTTTAGGAGCTACAAATAATTTACAAATACAAATAACTTACCTATTATACTCCATATTAAGGGGCCTGTCCTGCAAACCCTTACTCACATAAGTTGGGATTAAAGTTAAATAGGTGTTCCTCCACTCAGCACTGCTATCCCCTCGGTAACCTGGTGCCCAGTGGAATTCTCTGTCCAGAATTCAGGCTCCCCAGGTAATACATGGGGAGAGTAAGATACCTAAGGAAGGGATGGTCAGAAGCTAGCAGGCTGATCAGGGAGCCGTCTAAGCTAGTCAGGTGTGAAATAATGAGGGGAGAGGCTTAGGTACCTATGGAACTCTTTTGAATGCAGATAGATAGACCTGCACTAGCTCTGCTTGAGCTAGCGTGCTAAAAGTAATAGTGTAGCTGAGGATAGCACAGTCAGCAGCTAGCTGCCTGAGTACAAAGTCACACAAATGCTCTTGGGTGGCAAGCCCGAGCCAGTGCCCTTACTCGAGCTCGTGTGTGTCTATCCAGCTACAGTGCAGACATATCCCTAAGGAAGGGATCGTCAGATGACCTCCTGAGGTCTTTTCCAACCTTAATCTTCTATGATTCTATGATATCTCAAATGGCTGACCTGATGTGCCTGGCTGACAGGCAGACATAGATACCTCCTTCCACTCGGGATCTTCAGCCATGAACCTTCTCCTGGCCAAGCCAGGCCAGCCACTTAAGCAGTCCTAGAAGCTGAAACTCTCTCTGCTGCTTGTGCATGGATACCATGCTCACTCTCATCCTGGCCTGTACCCCCATTTGTCTTTTGTACAGGTGCTATACTGTCCATCCAGCCATTGAGAGCCTGCTTTTGGCCCTCTAACAGGTATCAAGTCTTAAGTGTGTTCAAAACACCCCCCCACCATTGGGTCCTGCTGATGAGCTAGGCATCCTCCTGCCTTGATTGAGAATCTTGATTCCAGGTCTCCAGGTAGAGCTCTGAGCAGCTCGTTGGCTATGGGGTGCCAGCAGCCCTTCAACTGCTTTGAAAATTCTGGCCAGTAGGAACTTTGGCACCTAGGGGACTTAGACATCTGCAGGATTAGGCAGCAGCTTAGCAGCAGCTGTGAAAATGTCAGTGGCACCCAGATGGTGGATTTAGGAGCCTAAAGAGGTAGTTAGATGCCTATGTACTTGTAAGGTTCTTGGCCCCATTGATATTCTCCCGCTCTGTAAACTGTGAGATTCACTGCCCTCCCTCCTGCAATTTCTCTGCTGCTGGATAACGGCTAACCAAACAAAACACTGGAATGTGGTAGATATGGTCATCCATGTGCAGAAGCTACCATATGCCTTAGATTTGTTGCTTTGTTTAGGGGGACTTGATATATTTGGGAAAAACGTTTGCAGCAAAATTAAGATATTGCACTGGCTATTTGCGCATTACTCCACTTTAATCTCCTCTCCTATTGCTCCTAGGGTTTTCTTTTTCAGCTGCCCTAATTTCTTCTACTTTCACATATTCTATTAATTTCAATTAAGGCCTCTGTAGGCTCATGAGCCTGACAGGCTTTTTTTTTTTTTTAATTATTGCTTTCAAAAAAGCAGGCTTGCTTGCCAGACTGGCTTTCCCATGGCCTGTAGACCATTCGAAAGGAGGGTATCACCATGACCCAAAGTATTTTGGAAGGAAGCAGAAGCTTACTATAATATGAAGAAGAGAGTGATGATAGGATAAAATGAGGCACTCTTTTTTAATGACTGTAGGCCAGAGACTCATCTGGAGTGAACTGCCTTCAGTAGAGCAAGTCTGACTTACAACAGCTGAAAATCTGGTGCAGTCACTGTAGATTGCTTGTGGGAAAAACGCCTTTAAAAAGCAAACTGGTTTACAGCAGGTATCAGAGAAGAGGGAATCCCAAAGATGTGAACAATACTGTTGTTGTTCTTTCGTAGAAGACGAGCTAATGGAGATCCAAAGAACTACCAGGCTTCTTTTAATAGGCTAGTCCTGTGTCTAAGAATGGATCTTAGATGCACGGTATAAAAAAATGAATGATCACTTGATCAATAGATAAGGCCAAATTCTGCTCTAATTTACACCAGCATAAATCCAGAGTGATTGCATTTAAGCCAAGGTCGTCACTAAGGAAAAGAGAGGAGCTCTTCTCCTGCAGACTTGAGGAGGTCTACTTGAGAAAAGTTGCAGAGACCTCTTTCTCCAGCAGAATTTCTGAGTTCCCTGGGAGTGGAATGTCTGGATTTCCTGACTTGGAAAAGGGCTCTCAGCCTTTTAAAATTTGAAAAAGAAAAACATCTTGTCCTGCCCCATCTTAATCACAAGTAATCTTCAGAAGAAACATTTACTCCTGTTCACTGTTTGGGAGAAGGAGTGAACAGAAAGTCTAGAGTGACTTCAACTACGGAGTCTTAACTGAGGCCCGCATAATGGGGACATCATTGAACATAAAGAAGATTTCCTGCCTTGCTCTGAATCCATGTTAGGATCTGAACTACCTCCATCAAGGAGGAGCAACTCAGAAGAACCAAAGACATGACAAAGCATAATCTGTCACTTAATCACAAGGTCCACAACCAGCCTGTGCTTCTGGTAAGGACATCAAGTTCAAAGCCTTGGGTCTTCTCCTAGATATGGAGTTAAAAATTATAACCCACAAGACAAATCTGGAGACAAAATTAGTGAGGATTTGTTTTATGAAATAATGAATTAAATCAATAGGCTTTACAAGAAAATAAAGTGATGAGGATGACAGAGGGGGAAAAGACAGATATCATGGCAATGACCACATGCCCCTTAGGAAGGGGCACAGATACAAACATCTTGAGAACAGACATTAATGTCTGGCAAAAGCAGCAAAAGTAATGTGGTCTTAGCTAGGAGGCAAAAGAGGAGCATGTGTGGGATCAGTAGAGAAACAGGGAATTTGGTAGAAGACCATGAGTGATGCTCCTGGCGGCCTTTATCCTGTAATGGTGCTGACAGAAGCTGATAATAATGACAACAATAATTATCCTGTCTTATATATTTTAAGATACTTTACATGAAGAATTCAGAGAGAAAGGGAGAGAGAAAGCATATTATTTGAAAATAAAAAGCACTTGGCTGAAAAATCATAAATTCCCTTTCTCTCCATTCTGTCTGGATAATACACAAATATGCCATAATTGTGGAGCACTGAAATAAATCTTTTTTATATATATGAAAAAAAGAGAAAGAAAAAAGTTACCCTCCAACATTTTACCAGGGATAAAAAGAAAGCATTACTTTCCATGATTTTCACTGCTTTAGTAGGTCAAAACAGGCTGTAGATATACAGATTGTATTGTTGCTTTGCCTTGGGATCCTCTGAGTCTGCTAGTGATGCCTTCTGATTGTTGTTTATAGACACCAAGAGACCTTGGCCTCCTTTTTTTTCTCTTTTAATTTGCTCTGAAAACATACTGATATCATGGTTGTTACTTCCCGCAGTTTGCAATGTTTCCCTCCCTCCAGGAATTTTTGTATGAGATATTTTTATTCGGATTGGAGCAGACATCATCACATTAGAAGTTTTCATGTCAGCATTCATGTTGCCAGTGCTGTGGCTTTCATTAGGTTAGAACAAAATCTATGGCAAAGCAAAAAAATGAAACCTTACCAAAATACCTTACCGAAATCAGCCCCTGGCCTGCCCTGTAAATAATCCACCACCAACAAACACTTTGGGGCTAAAATTTGATGTTCAAGACATCGGCATGCAACCAGGGCCCAGTGCATCTCCCATTGAAGTCAATGGCATCCTTCCATTGACTTTGATGGAAATTGGATCAGCTTATGTATTTATTTTAAGTTTGCACTGGTTTCTGAGTCTTGTTTCTGACACGAGCTCCAATCTGCAGTGCTTGTGCCAACTTAAACTTGCATTCCCCGCACAACAGCCATTAACTGAATTAGCCACAACCAGCCAACCAATGCCACATGCCATTGCTCCTCTCCCAAACTTGATAAAGAACAAAACGCTTCAGGGCATGCAGTGGTCAGTCGTCACCAATAGGTTTGGATCTTAAAAACAGCAGTTTGTTTTTTGTCATTCTGCAAACTGTTTATTAGTTTTGACAGGCTGACAATGAAATATAATGTAAGAAAGGAAATATACCTCGAACATTTTGGGGGTAAATTCTTTTTTTCAGTTACACCCCGTTCCACGCGCTTAAAGCCTACAAAGGGCTTGGAAGGGCGTAACTGAGAGAAGACATTGGCTGTGTATATAGATGCACACACACAAACAGGACTATAGCCCCAGTCTCAGCTGATGTGCAGTGCCAATGAAGCTGCCCTACACATTTTTAAATAGTTCTTAGCTTGGCCTCAGATGTTGTGGGTGCAATTTTCCACCATCCATTAATTATACCCACATTTCTGCACTCACATTTCATTGGACATTTAAAAGGAGAGACTCATTGACTTCAATGTGCTTAGGATCAGGTCCTTAACAATCTACCCTGATATGTAGATGCAGTCATCTCTTTTGCTCCCGTTCTTAAATGCTTTTGTCACATCCTACTTGGCAATGACTCACTGAAGTTTTATTATTTCTTTTTATATATATATATATATTGGCAGGATACTGTCTCAGTTCAACACATTTAATGAATAGCCATCTGGGAAGGCAGACATTTTTTTGGAACTAAGAAGACATAGCATAGCATAATCATGGCAGCTTGCAATAGGAATCAATACACCCCAAATGCCTCAATCAGATTTAGGACCAAATATTTCCATCTTCATTCAGTCAACAATCAGCTTTGGGTCCCTGCTGGATTGTGTGACATCTTTATCAGGTGAAAAATGGCTACCCAGCACTTAATCATTTCATGCTATTTCCCTACGGAGTTATTGTTAATTAAAAATAATTATATTTAAAAAGAATTCCTTTCAAGGATCTAATTTTCAGCAATCGTTAGTGCTGCACAGAGCTGATGCCCCTACGCTGGGTACTGGCAGAAGTGCAGTAGAAAGGAAGTAAAAGCGAGAACTTTTTTCTGTATGAACATTTAGCCCGGGTCTATTTCTTTGAGTCATGGACGCACTGGCTATACAGTATCTTTTTCATTGCAGTGAGTAGCAACTGTCCAGACACCTGATCCTTTTCCTAGCCGAGGGTAGAACTGAGCTATCATTTGTAAATGGAGAACTTGACTTGCTGTTGGCTTTATGAAATTTACTTTTTTTTTATGTTTAAACAGAACTGATTGAAAAAATGGAAAAAAAAATCAAGAACATTTTGTGCAAATTTTTGTTCCCTTTTTTCATTGTTTGAAATTTCAATAAGAACATTGTCAACATTTCAAATTTTGAAAATTTTCAACCAGCTCTGATAATAGACACAACCAAATAAATAATACATATCCTAATAATCCCAACTGATAGCATTTTTCACTACAGACTTTAAGTAATCCTCAAAATTCCCTATAGCGGTAGTTAAATAGCTATTGCTATCCCATTATACAGATGACAAAACTGAGACATAGGAGCTATGGCCTGATCCAAAATAAATCAAAAGATACCCCTGGATGTAAATGAGCTTTGGATCAGGACTTAAGCCACAGAGCAGAGAGTCTAACTCAAGGGTCCCTGGCTTTTTGCTCAGACCACAGCTCCCTCTCCAGGACTACATGGGGATTCACTTTACTGGTAAATCCTAGCCTATCACAATTCATTGCAAATTACTTTAGTAGATTTCAGGTGGCAAAGTAAAAGGACATGAATAATCATTTAAAAATCAACCAGAATTCCCCAATCACGTCTGCAATTAAAAACGTTATGGACTGTAGTTTGAAGAACTGCCATGACTCAGTGCTTCTCTTTGAAACACTTTAGACTCACACTTCTTAGATTTCATTTCAGCACCTTTGTTGTATTACTCTCCAGCTCATTTGTCTGAAGCATTCAGAGGCAAACAAAGACGCACAGCCCAGCAACTGATAAGAACATTCATTAGGCCCAATTCTCATCTCCATGACAAAGCTGCAATCCCCTATTATTATGTATATGTTAATCAAAGACAACCCAGAGTCTGTGCAGCGTCATTGCCATACAGTTCTTTTTGCAGAATTGGGCCCTTTTTGTTAAGTTAACCAGTTAAAACACGGAGTCCAATTTTCCTTCCTCAATGTCAAAACTTCCATTACCGTGAACAGGATGCAGGTTCAAGCCCCAAGAAAGGACAAACACCATTTCACGGTGGAGAAACTGGTTGCCTAGCTACTCTTTAAAAAATGATAATTATAGATGACTTTGCATGGCAAAATTTGGACCTGAATTTGGATCCTAAGCTAAAGTTCCCTCAAGTTCAGTTGTGTTCAGCTCCTGCATTCTCCTTTGGCCTGTGTGCATATTTGCCCAAGCCACAAACCCTAGCTCAGGAGCCAAACTTTTCCTAAATGCAGAGTGGGTTTGTGCCAGTGTTCCCATTCAGCCCCACCTCTAGTTATCAGAATTTCAGATCTCCATGGAGTCCAACAGAACTGAGACACAGTGGGCTTGGCTCTCCTCTTCAGCTGTACATCCAGCTGACTTCAGTGGAGTTATTCTTCAGCTACACTGATATGAGTGAGCACAGAATAACATGCAGAAAGAATCATCTGGTTCCCTTCTTAGGTGTGGATCATTCAGGATTCTTGATAGGCTAGATAGATAAATAGATAGATATAGCTGTACAAGTAGCCTTGTAGCTTTCTCCAAGTAGAGATGGGGCTGAATATATATATATATATATATATATATATATATATATATATATATATTCAGTGACGGAGTCAGACCAGAAGGATATAAGAGAGTGGTGGAAGGCAGGTGTATCAGCCTCAGGATGAGCAGGTCCCTGTTCCCTGGATAGCCAAACAAAGGCTACTCCAGGCCAATCAAGACACTTGACGCCAGACACCAATTAACCAGTTAAGGTCGTTAGGCTAATGGAGACAGGTGGAACTAATCAAGATCTCCCTCAGACTGCTTGAAAGCTCTCCTTACCTGTTCCCTCGGGAGAGTCCAGGTGAAAGGAACTGGAGGAGGAAGCATTGCTGTATCCTGAGGTAAGGGTGAAAGTAGGAAGGGGGGTCCATGGGGGAAGTGGCCCAGGGAATCAAAGCAGCATTTAGCGGTGGAGGGAAAGCCACCAATACCTGCTACCATTAGGGTCCCTGGGCTGGAATCTGGAGTAGAGGGTGGGTCCGGGTTCCCCTCCTCCCCACATACTCTACAGAGATCCCCTTGAAAGGGGAAGCAAAACTTGGTCCATTCAGGAGGCCGAACTGTACCTCCTGAGCTCTACGGAGCAACAAAGACTGTGGGTTATTTCCCCTTTCCATCTCCCATACTGGCCTGTGATGAAAGTAACTCAATAGGCTGTGACTCTGGCCACTACACTATGAAAGGAAGGTCACATTGGGCCCTTAGTGAATTTCTGAGGCCCCTGGATCCTCCAGGAAGCGTGGGACCCACAATTACAGGCTTGGAACTTTGTCACTATATATATATATATATATATATATATATATATATATATATATATATATATATATATATATATATATATATATATATATATATATATAGTGTGTGTGTGTGTGCATACACACAAGCTAGCCTTCAGTTTAATTTCTAGGACCTCTGCAAAGATTACTTTCCCACAGTGAGCTACTTCAGTACTGGTATCCTATGGCAGGGTGTCTTCCTGCTCCAGACTCTTTTCTACCTACAAACTGCTCGGGGACCTCCTTTTGGCAATTTTTCTTTATAACGTTCTCCACACCACCCTTACAGACGTGTGCAGCTCTTTATTTACAATCGCATACACTCCTTGGCTCCCTCAGCCAAGGAGCGGAGGAGACAGAACGTATCTTCCATCCCAGAGGTCTCTCCTGGCTCTGACTCCGAAAAGCCTGTCATTCTCTCTCCCGCACCTGCCCAAACGCTTCCTTCTCCAAACAATGCCGGCAATTAGGTACAGTTTGCGCTCAGGTTTACTCCGGGGCAATTTAACTGGCGATCGAGCCCTGGTGCAGTTGCTGCTGCCCAGTGTAATGCTAAGAGATTGATCATGCAAACACTCTGAGTCACTTTACACATGTGCATAAGCGTGTTCAGGATAGCAACAACCCTACTCTGGGGCTTTGTAATTGCTAGATAGTCACTGAACCCTCCATGTGTAGACGAAGAATAAAATTGTTGTATTCTTCAATGTGGTTGTAGCTGTGTTGGTTCCAGGATATGAAAGGGACAAGGTAGGTGAGGGAATATCTTTTATTGAACCAGCTTCTGTTGGTGGAAGGTACAAGCTATTGAGCCACATCTCAGGGGTCTTCTGCAGGTCACCCTGAGGCTTGCACATTCCACCAACAGAAGTTGGTCCACTAAAAGATATTACTCACTTACCTTGTCTGTCATCCTTCAGTTACATCTAGTATTAGGGATGATATTATGGATTTCTTTCTCCTAAACCTAGTGCATAGACTGTTGGTCATAATGTTGGACAGCTGTTTAACACTGACACATACTCAAAGCCCTTCGTTTTCAGTTTTTATTTTGTTGACAATTCCCTGGAATTTATCAGTGTTTATTACATTTTGTTTAAAGGGTGAAAATCAGTGCAAAAATTGACTTCACAGTTTTCTGGGTAAATATTGTGGTTAGTACTGGTGGATGAAGAAAACAATAAATAGAGAAAAGTAATAGTATTGATGGTAAAAGAAGTTTCATGCTGTGGTGTATTTAATTAACCATATGTACACATGTGCACACAGGTGCGTGTGTGTATGTGTCTCTTCCACTACATTGCCTTACGTTAATAGGTAGCCTTGCATTTACACTTAGACTAACTTATTATTAACATAAACATATCTGCCTAATGGAATGCATTGGATTTTCTTAACATAATCAGTATTTTCATGCACTTGAGTGCTCCCAAAATTTGGGTGGAAAAAATCTGTAAAAATGGAGTAATAGCTTTTGTAAAACCCAGGAAATTTTCAGTAAAAAAATCAGTAAAATCTGAAAACTGGGGACCTTACATATACTGAGAGATCTAAGGCAACATTTTCAAAAATGCCTATGGGCATTAGAAGCCTAAATCCCATTGATTTTCAATGAGACTAAGGGCTTGTCTAGATTGCGGTTCAACCTATGGGGTGTGAATAGAAGCGGGCACAAAAGTGTTTCACTCTAACGCTCCCTGTGTGGAGGCTGCGGACACAAACTAAAAGGTTCCTACTTCCCGTTAACATTGTCCTCTTTGAACATGACTACTAACTGCCCAATGGTATGTCCATACTGCCATCACAAGGTGCGACTGCAGCTTGTGAAGACATACCAGAGGAGTGACGCAGTGGCAAAATGGCCGCCAGAGCAGGTTGGACAAAGCCGCCTGGAACCATGGGATATTACTCAGGCAACTAGTCCATGCTGAAGCCTATACTGCTATGGCCCCGAGCTAATAGATGTCAACCCAAGCTGCGGTCGCACCCCAGCATTGCTGAGTAGACAGACCCTAAGCCTTGTTTGAAAACGGGTCTTGGTACTTTTGTACACTTTACCCCAGGCTACACATGTTGCATGAACGTAATTCCCATTAAAGGAATATGTATGACCTGCTGTTATTAAGCCCACTCCTGCTTGCTTTGAAAGACTCTGAGATCTGGATGAGAGGCAGTAACTCCCCACAAGGTGAAAGGGTATACAGTATATTGGGGGAAATATTTTGTGGGGGGGAAATGCTGGTTCCCTGCAGTTTAAACTAACAATTTTAGATACAGCTTCTTCCCATCACAGCTGATGCGCTGCGAGTGAGAAATATTAAAAAAACACAAATTTTCTAAAGAGGCGTATGCATATGTTGTGCCTTATGTTTCACCAGCGTGACAGACGAATAAGACAATAGTATTGTATCTTTTAATTATCTTCATTGCTAAAGCAAATAAGACATTTGTGTGGCTGCTGGGAAACCTGCTACGATTTCTTAGCTCCTGTGTGGTGTGAAGTAAAATCTTTTCAAACAGGGCAAACACTGTTAATTAGCTGGGAGCTTGTAGAGAGGCACCAATTAAATAAAAAAATAATTATAATTGGTTTTAATGTACTTGGAAGCCTAGGTGGAGCCAGCAGATTCATATCTGAAAGGGAGGGAAATAACATCTGCTCTGAGCTAACACTGGTCCAGCACCCCCAGCTGGCTGATTAATCATCAAAGAATCTATTTGAAATATTTTACAAATCCGTTATTTGATAAACAGTTGAAGGGCAATTCTGTCCACTCCTTTCCTGTTAATGGAGTTGCACCAGTCAGTGTTTGGCCAATGTCTCACAAGCTTTTTGAAGATGAGTAACTGTCCTGGACTTTTAAAGTCCACCAAGGATCTATTAATGTAGCCCCTTATTTTGAATCTACTTGTTAATATGACTGCTGGAATCAGAAATCTGCAGAACAGCTCACTGGTGCTGATTTCAGAGTAGCAGCCGTGTTAGTCTGTATCCGCAAAAAGAACAGGAGCACTTGTGGCACCTTAGAGACTAACAAATTTATTTGAGCATGAGCTTTCGTGAGCTACAGCTCACTTCATCAGATGCATGTAGTGGAAAATACAGTGGGGAGATTTTATATACACAGGGAACATGAAACAATGGGTGTTACCATACACACTGTAACAAGAGTGATCAGGTAAGGTGAGCTATTACCAGCAGGAGAGCGGGGAGGGGGAACCTTTTGTAGTGATAAACAAGGTGGGCCATTTCCAGCAGTTGACAAGAACGTGTGAGGAACAGTAGGGGGGAAAATAAACATGGGGAAATAGTAGTATTACTTTGTGTAATGACACATCCACTCCCAGTCTTCAGTCAAGCCTAAGTTAATTGTATCCAGTTTGCAAACTAATTCCAGTTCAGCAGTCTCTCGTTGGAGTCTGTTTTTGAAGTTTTTTTGTTGAAGAATTGCCACTTTTAGGTCTGTAATGGAGTGACCAAAGAGATTGAAGTGTTCCCCTACTGGTTTTTGAATGTTATAATTCTTGATGTCTGATTTGTGTCCATTTATTCTTTTACATAGAGACTGTCCAGTTTGGCCAATGTACATGGCAGAGGGGCATTGCTGGCACATGGTGGCATATATCACATTGGTAGATGTGCAGGTGAACGAGCCTCTGATAGTGTGGCTGATGTGATTAGGCCCTATGATGGTGTCCCCGAATAGATATGTGGACACAGTTGGCAACGGGCTTTGTTGCAAGGATAGGTTCCTGGGTTAGTGGTTTTGTTGTGTGGTTGCTGGTGAGTATTTGCTTCAGGTTGGGGGGCTGTCTATAAGCAAGGACTGGCCTGTCTCCCAAGATCTGTGAGAGTGATAGGTCGTCCTTCAGGATCGGTTGTAGATCCTTGATGATGCGTTGGAGTGGTTTTAGTTGGGGCTGAAATGGATGGCTAGTGGCATTCTGTTATTTTCTTTGTTGGCCTGTCCTGTAGTAGGTAACTCGTCTGGCTCTGTCAATCTGTTTCTTCACTTCATCAGGTGGGTATTGTAGTTGTAAGAATGCTTGATAGAGCTCTTGTAGAGCTCTTGATAGAGCTCTTGTAAGTCTCTGTCTGAGGGGTTGGAGCAAATGCGGTTGTATCGTAGAGCTTAGCTGTAGACAATGGATCATGTGGTGTGGTCTGGATGAAAGCTGGAGGCATGTAGGTAAGCATAGCGGTCAGTAGGTTTCTGGTATAGGGTGGTGTTTATGTGACCATCGCTTATTAGCACTGTAGTGTCCAGGAAGTGGATCTCTTGTGTGGACTGGTCCAGGCTGAGGTTGATAGTGGGATGGAAATTGTTGAAATCATGGTGGAATTCCTCAAGGGCTTCTTTTCCAGGGGTCCAGATGATGATGTCATCAATGTAGCACAAGTAGAGTAGGGGCGTTAGGGGATGAGAGCTGAAGAAGCGTTCTAAGTAAGACATAAAAATGTTGGCATACTGTGGGGCCATGCAGGTACCCATAGCAGTGCCGCTGATCTGAAGGTATACATTGTACCCAAATGTGAAATAGTTATGGGTGAGGACAAAGTCACAAAGTTCAGCCACCAGATTTTCCGTGACATTATTGGGGATACTGTTCCTGACAGCTTGTAGTCAGTCCATCTTTGTGTGGAATGTTGGTGTAGAGGGCTTCTACATCCATAGTGGTTAGGATGGTGTTTTCAGGAAGATCACCGATGGTTTGTAGTTTCCTCAGGAAGTCAGTGGTGTCTCGAAGATAGCTGGGAGTGCTGGTAGCGTAGGGCCTGAGGAGGGAGTCTACATAGCCAGACAATCCTGCTGTCAGGATGCTAATGCCTGAGATGATGGGGCGTCCAGGATTTCCAGGTTTATGGATCTTGGGTAGCAGATAGAATACCCCTGGTCGAGGTTCAAGGGGTGTGTCTGTGGATTTTCAGGGAGTTTCTTGAGCAGATGGTGTAGTTTCTTTTGGTAACCTTCAGTGGGATCAGAGGATAATGGCTTGTAGAAAGTGGTGTTGGAGAGCTGCCTGGCAGCCCCTTGTTCATATTCCGACCTATTCATGGTGACGACAGCACCTCCTTTGTCAGCCTTTTTGATTATAATGTCAGAGTTGTTTGTGAGGCTGTGGATGGCATTGTGTTCTGCACAGCTGAGGTTATGGGGCAAGTGATGCTGCATTTCCACAATTTCAGCCCCTGCACGTCGGCGGAAGCACTCTATGTAGAAGTCCAGTCTGCTGTTTCGACCTTCAGGAGGAGTCCACCCAGAATCTTTTTTGTAGTGTTGGTAGGAAGGTCTCTGTGGGTTAGTATGCTGTTCAGAGGTGTGTTGGACAGTCTCTACATAAAAGAATAAATGGACAGAAATCAGATGTCAAGAATTATAACATTCAAAAACCAGTCGGAGAACACTTCAATCTCTTTGGTCACTCGATTAGACCTAAAAGTGGCAATTCTTCAACAAAAAACTTCAAAAACAGACTCTAATGAGAGACTGCTGAATTGGAATTAACTTGCAACCTGGACACAATTAATTTAGGCTTGAATAGAGACTGGGAGTGGATGTGCCATTACACAAAGTAAAACTATTTCACCATGTTTATTTCCCCCCCGCTACTGTTCCTCATACGTTCTTGTTAGAAATGGCCCACCTTGATTATCACTACAAAAGTCTGTCGTCCCCCCCGCTCTCCTGCTGATCATAGCTCACCTTACCTGATCACTCGCATTACAGTGTGTATGGTAACACCCATTGTTTCATGTTCTCTGTGTATATAAAATCTCCCCACTGTATTTTCCACTGCATGCATCCGATGAAGTGAGCTGTAGCTCACGAAAGCTTATGCTCAAATAAATTTGTTAGTCTTTAGGGTGCCACAAGTACTCCTTTTCTTTTCACTGGTGCTGGTATGCTGAGCCATGAGACAGATTTTGCTTGATTCAAGAGGGCATGTTTGTCCAGATTCTGCTCTCAGTTTTATCTCTGTAAATCCAGAGTAACTCAACTTTTTTTTGACAGTAGAGTTACTTTGGATTTAGAGGAGTGTAACCTATCATTCAAGTGCACAACTATCTACAACTTATCATTCAAGTGCACAGTTCCTACTTTAATATTAGGAAGTAGGGTCTGATTGCCTCCAGATCCATGTGAACAGGGACGTGGTTTCAGATGTCTTCATGACTGTTTCCATTTTCATGGGATGCTGCAGAGACGCCTTCTCTGAGCCCAGATCTGTGCACTGAAAGGGAGAGTCACTCATGGCCCTACAATCAATCAACTCAGAGTTCCTTATGTGCTATGAAGCCCCTTTTAAAAGAGATCTAGGAGCTAGTAGAGGTTCATGGCCTATGTGCACATTAGCAGTTTGGGGTCCAAGCCCTTGCTTCTTTCTTTGGGGGAAGAGAAGGGAATGGGAGCAAACTCCCTCTCTTACCCCCAAAGAATACTTCAGATGAAACTCCACCAGAGAAGTTTCCTTCCCCCATAGCTGTAGGAGGAGATAATCTGGCACTGGAGAATGCTTTGTGTCACCGAGCTGTCATTCAGTCTAAATACTTCGCAGTGTAAAATCATGTAAAATGCACAAAGCTGAAGCACACATTTTCAGTTTTCATTTAAAAGCAAATCTACAACAGCAACAAAGTATCTGGATCGCTCTGATAAGCTGAGGGTATTTTTGTTTGCAGTGTTTTCTTTTGGAGGGAGCTGTGTTTGCTGGATGTTTCATTTAGCACCTGATAATGACATTGGTCCTGTATTCACTATTCATACTGACCAGCAACTAACTTTAAAGGGATTACTTGCATGGGATCAGATTTCAGCCTATAATGTAGCCATATACTAAAGGATTTAGTGAGGACAGAGATGTGTTGGTACATATAAAGAATATGGATGTCACCATATGACAATCCATTCCTGTTTGGCTAATTTCTGGATGTACGAGCAGGTTACATGGTACCATGCCTTACCTTTGTTATTGGCTAATAAGAGACAGAGATCACTGTCACTGTGTCCTTCCCCAAACTGAATTAGAACATAAGCCGTTTGGTATGTTCATTAGCATGCAGGTTTGCCCTAACATAGTGTGTGATCGATGTTCTCAGCATCCGAAGTGTTGCAATTAACTACCTGCCGTCTAAAACATCATGCTGAAAGGGAGGTGATAAAAATTACACACAGATGGAAACAGTTCCTTATCAATACAACAACACGTGCACATATGCTGAGACAGTACAAGTGGCCCACCTACCCTTACATCAGTAGGGATCTGATTCAATATATTGTATGTCAGGGCTTGACACTGCCCTTAGTTACATTCCCAATAGGAATTGTTCCTCCATAATGGAAGGGGTTAAAATGCAGTCTAGGTGTATTCAGTTTGATGTATTTGACCCCCATCAAATCACAGGAGTTAGAGGAGAATCAAGCCTTCCTTTTAATTTGTATGTAAATATCCCCTTCAGCCACCAGGTGGCAGTCTATTTGCCACTTCTGTTCCATATAGGACTATAGCTATAGATATATTAAAGAAAGCCTAAACAAAGCTTTTTCTTCTGTAGAATACTGTGCCACTAGAGCCATAACAGTGCTGGATTTCATTATGGGCTGCTGCAGAGAAACAGCAGATTCGGATGGGTTTTAGAACTATTTCAGCTTTCCGAAACCTGGCGCACGACTTCCACATCTGTTCGCGTGAGCGTTGTATTCAGTTGCAATCCAGGTATCTTGGCACTGCTTATGGTTTGCTTTGAGTTTGGGGTTCAAAGGACCCATTCACTGGATATGATTTCACCAGGTTCCCCCGGAAGCTGTCGTAACCTTAGCAAGCTTTTCAACAGGGCTGGGGAGAGTTGCAAGATTGGACGAAACCGAAAGCCAACACATAGCTTTGGGTTTTGCCGCAAACATTTAAAAAAACTCTGATGAACATGAAGTCCTACTTCAACCTCCATGGGCAAAGGGGATACAAATGATCTTTTTCTTTTTTTTTGTAGTACAGTAGGATCTATAGGCCCCCACTGATAGCCTGGTCCCCATTGTGTTAGGCGCTGTACAAATGCATATTGAAAGCCAATCCCTGCTGCAAAGAGTTTGTCTAAATACACATGACAGATGGAGGGGGTGGTGGAATTAGAGGAATATTTTCCCTACAGAAGAGTATTAAAACTATAGTATATTTAAGATGGACCACACTGTCTGGTATGCCTCATACAAACTGGAAACCTTTGTGGGGTGGGGGGCGGGATGATCCACCCTCTCAAGTTGTCAGTAGCTTAATTAAGACATACTTTATTACTTAAAATATTTCCTGCTATATAGGATAATTAACAGATATAAGAATAATTGCCATTGTAGAGCCAATGTCACCACCGTAATAACATATAAGAGTGACCCCTGGGCCAGACATTGTGCTCGTGACAGAGTACAGAGAATAAGGGTGATTACTGAGTAGATGTTTCACATAGGATAAGAGCCAACAATTGAATGTGATGGTGGTGGTGATGTTTTGCTATGCAACATGCAGGGGAGAATGGTTACCCAGCAGACATACCCAGGTGGTGGCCTGTGGGGAAAGTGCAGCAAAATGACTTGTAGTTTGGAAGGCATGTTGTACAGAACAACATATTGCAGCTGATCATGCCCACTGGCTGGCTCATGGACACAGGTCTTAGGATGATGCATCCTCTGCCCTCTGCAGCCAGCCATCACTGGAGACCTGGGCTGAAAGTGAACCTTACTTCCTGTAGCAAGAAGTGCTAGAGGGAGAAATGTCTCGAAGGTGAGGAAGGTGCAGTGGCTGGAACTGTCTTGGTCCACATGCAAAGGGTAGGAGTACAGAGAGAGATGGGGGGGGGGTGTCCTCATCCCCTTCCTCCTTATGCACATTGCTCTTATACAGGTGCAGAAATGGGGAGTGGGACACCTGTTTGCACCTATAGAAGAGCAAGGCACATTGGCCTCAGAGGGTTTTGGATCAGGCCTATGGTAGCCTTTCTGTTGATTTCAATGGGCTCTGGATCAGGCCATAGAGAATTATGTAAGACTGGTTGGAAGGTGCTGATGCTGTGGCATGTTACGCAGGCTCATACTTCCCTTGATGAGCCACAATCCCTAACGAACATCATGAGATTTCTAAATAAACAAGGCAGACAGAGACCCCTGCACCATTCCCATGGCTGCTTCTCTCTTCTAGCACCTCCAGCCTGCAATTTCTCTCATGTAAAAGAAACCACCTGCCCTACCAATTTCCTTATAGGACTGGCAGCTAGAGAACAAAGGCTTGATTATCTATACCAAGGAGCATAATAAGGACCAAGAACAATCTGCACGGTAAATAGATACTTGTTACAAATCACAGTATAAAAGAAAGGGACTGTGTTCTTCAAAGAACTTCCTTAGTACAGACTGATAATAGTATTAATTGTAGTGCAATTTGAGTGTCGCACAAGTACGCAGAGCTATGATCAGTGCTGCAGACTACAGTAGCTTACTGCACGGCTATTAATCCAAATATCTCAGATTGTTTTGTTTTTTAATCATTAATGTACTTCATTGTTGAGGTCTATGGGCCAGGTCGTCAGCAGGGGTAAATCTGGCCCTCTACGTTTATGACAACAGGAGTGCTTTTATTAGGAGGAAGGGAATTATTGAAATGGGAGTGGTGAAATGAGGCAGAGGTCTGTATAGCAAAAAGGGAAGCTGGAGAGTGTTAGGAGCAGCTTTAAAGAGCTGCTAGAGAGGAAGCCGTTTACAGTAAACACAACAAGTTCTGTCAGTCCTACAAAGCCCAGAAATTGTTACATATTCTTGAGTGCCACCTACTGGCACCTTATCTATTCACTAACAACTTTTATATACATATGCATACACTTTTAACAGAGATGAAGGCAAAGAGAAATGGAAGGGGAGGAGGATGGAGACAGCTGAAGGAAAGGAGAGGTGTGTGGGCTGAGGGGAAGGAGGAAGTGAGGTGGGAGGAGAGTTTTATCTGGTATGGGAATAGTGTCAGGATTCCCCAGCCCCTAACCAGAACCCTGGCACAGAGACAGTGAAATGAGCTTGCCTGTAACAGGGTACGTTCTTCTGTTGACCCACTGTCAACAGGCATGGGAAGCCTGGATAAAGCAACTAGCTGACAGCTGCTGACTCAGTGTGACAGGTGGGTTCATGAACACCACCCTAGATTTGGAAAAGATGGGAGGGGTTCTTTGAGCAGAGGAAATTGTGGTTTTAGAAGGTTTAATGGAAAGGGCTTAATGTAATGTACAGGAATAGGGTAGTTTCCCTTTGAACACTTGTGAGCCCCTAGGAAGCTAACTGTTCTGTGTTCCAGAAGCCAGCCGGAACAACGGCATGTATGTGTTGCTAACCTTGCATTTAGTAAATGCAGATGTTTGGATCCCACCATACCTCTGTGGTCCCTGAGTGATATGACTGTTGTGTAAGGAACAAAAGGTACCTGACATTTTAACATTTCCTAACATTCCCTAACCTGGTTTATCTGCTATCACTCCCTAAACTGCCATCTCTCACTATGATATGCCTTAACTCCTCCCCGTGAGTGATTCAAAGCCTGCAGTGACTTCCTCAAGCCCTCCTTCTGAATACAAGAGTTATGCTGATCCAATCAGGGATTGGGGGGGGGGGACGACAGCATGTGACCAATCACATTAACCAATGCAGTTTGAATCATGAAATACCCACAGTGACTGTGATTAACCCAAAGAATGTATCAACAAAAAGGGCCTGAGCCAAAGGCCACTGAAGTCAATGGGAATGCTTTAGATCAGGTCCTAAATAGCAGGGTGCTTTAGATCAGGTCCAAAATAGCAGGGTGCTAGGATTGTTTTTTCCTGCAGAAAATGTAGATTTGTCATAGAAAAATGAAACCCCCAAACCCAATATTGCAGCCAAAAAGGAAACCGAAATATTTGGGGATTTCAGTTTTGCAATGAAAAGTTGAAATTTTCAGCAAACACTTTCAGCAGATAACTTGCATTGAGCTGAAAACCCAGTTTTCAGTTTTGATGAAATGTTTTCACCCAGCTCTATTAGGTAGCCACTGACCACCGGTGAGTGAAGTTATCTGCTAATAACAACATTCCCTCATTCCAGGAGCGTCTCACCGCTGGGATTGTTTTTTCTCTTTTTGCCTCCTGGTGTCTCACTTTATACTAAGCTCTGCTTATGTTCTGTTGCAAGGGATGTTTTTTTTTTTCTAATTTTAACCTGCTAGATTTTTGTCGCTTAAAAGAAATCCATTACAAAGAGTGTATGAAGGCTGGTTATCTGGCTTCAGCTGTCCCTGCAAGCCAGAAATCACCTTATCATTCTGGTCACATTTATTTTATTTTTTTTAACCTTTTTTCTTCTATGCTATTCTGCATACAAACCAATCATTCATTCTCTAAGAGCTACTGCAGCCACCAACCTACCTTCTCTCCCACTGCAATGATTAAAATAATAATATTTGTCTTTCACAGCTAATAACTGCTATGCTTGCCTGTTCCTTTTCATGGAGGTTCTGCAGAAATTTGCACTTGTGCATAATTGTATGATCTGTGCATTTCTGATTTTGGCAACATTTTTTAGCTGAACTTGCAGACATTTAGCAAAAGAAAATTCCTCCACTGGGGCTGAGTTCAAGATGCCATAAACTCTATGCCCTGCCTTTGATCTGAACTGAAAACAATGGAGTTCCTGAGACCATTTTCCCTGGACACTGTAGAATTACTGTTGCACATCAAGGGGAATGTCTTGTTGGTGGCATATAGTGTATTTGATATTCTAATGCTAATGAGTATCTCAAAATTTAGAGCAAATCCTTTATAGTGATGGTGAATCACCATGCAAAAGAGTCTCCTAGACAGATAATTATTTTAGGCATATATTTCAGCGGATCATCCGTTAAGGTGTCTCAGAGGAAGAGATTATGGTTCTTATCAACACAGAAGGCATGACAGCAAGTTAAATTACCTTGAAAGCAGTGCTGGCCCTGGAGGTTCATGGACACTGATTTTGGCAACTAAAGGTTTAGCTAATCT
Source organism: Lepidochelys kempii (assembly GCF_965140285.1). Classification (NCBI taxonomy): domain Eukaryota; kingdom Metazoa; phylum Chordata; order Testudines; family Cheloniidae; genus Lepidochelys; species Lepidochelys kempii. The sequence goes on along the minus strand of NC_136388.1, from coordinate 94,743,284 downwards.
TCGCTTTCATTGTTTCAAGACATCAGTTTCTAGCTCAGCTCCTTACCAAGATATCCTTGAACACATAAGTGCTTCAGACAGGCCATTAGGGTTGAGAGTGTTTTTTTGTTTTTGTTTTGTAATGACCATGGGTTCATCACTTTCACCCCATACCTGGTCCTTGGGATCCATAGAAACTATAGTCACAGAACCCTTCCTTATGGGAACTATGCACGGCAATATAGTTGGGGCTGCCACTAATGACCCTAAGAGCACTGCAAGCTTTCTTCCAGCCAAGTAGCCAACATGGCCTCTAATCATAAGGGTTTGCAGATCAACAAGACACAAGTCAGAGGGGGCGGTAGGTGTTCAGGTTGAAAATCAGGACACTTATTTAAGAGCCTGTTCATGGTTTCCAAATGGTGGGTATTCAAGTTTGAAAGTTGCAATCTAAGTGATCTGACCAAGGTTAAAGAAGGAGTAGGTGTCACAACCAGGAGTATTATGCAAGAGTCCATAGTTCTGATCCTGTAGGATTATGCTGTCTCTTGTGGTGTTCAGATGCATCTGATCATATAGATTCAGAAATGAAATCAGTCTTACTATGTTAAAGAGCACAGAGGTATGTCACCTACAGCATCTAGATTATTTATTACAGTATATACCAGGAGAATGCCCTCAAGTCCCTGACTTTTAGACATCTACATAAAACTCAAAGTGCTAAACATAACCTCAAAAATGAAATTAACACACCCCCAAACAGAAGTCCTATTTATATATTTAATGCACTATATTACACGTAACTAATTAGCTTTTCCAAAGAATAAATACATATGATAATACCTAACTGTTATATCGGGTTTTACAGGTTGGGTCCAATTCTGCCTTCTGGAGTGCACTTGTGGATACCATTGGCTTCGGTGGGAGCTAGGCATGCTCCTCCAATGGAAACATTTAGCAGCTTTTATGGTATCTTGCACTGTCAGGGTGCTGTTGAGGGTGAAAAGAGGAATAGGTTGTTACACTGAGGCAATTTCTAGAGGAGATGGTAGGCAGACATGCTGTATTTTCAAAAAAATTGACATACAGCCTTCTCTCCACTCCCATTTTTGTGGTGTGTACAGACTATTTTTCGTAATTCTAGCATTTATTCATGTGAGATTCGCAGCTGTTTCCTGCCCAAGTCTGGTTTAAAAGGCTGTAGATTACGGATTGGAATGTGACTGCACAAATTAAGTTACACTAACAATGTGCAAACACCTCCATTTATTGCTAAGAAGGATTCCCAGCAGACTGTTTATTCTTTTCAGAATTTGTGCTCCTTCGAGTTCTGCTCAGCATACAGTATTCTCTCTAACAGCTAGCCTCACAGCACTGCTCCTGGGAAGGAAAATCGCAGGACTGCGGTAAAAGAGAAAATATTGTTAGTATAATGTAATGTAGCCTGAGCAGTAAACAGTGATCAGGTACACTGCACAAAGACTACTGGATCGGAGTGTTTACTGAATATAGCAACCTGCGTTTTCAGACCAGCCTGCCTGTCTGTTTCTTTCTTATTTATTGCTAGAGGTACCACTGTTAGTACTGTTGTGATAATTGGGCCTACAAATTTGCCCTAATTGTGAGCTCAGCTGTAAAAAGTGAGTGACAGTTCACAAATTGTCCCAATAACCTATAATAATGAATGTTGAAGTGAAAAGTTGCTAAAGGGAGACAGAGCCTGAATTAATACAAATAAAAAGGCCTGCTGACGTAACTGTTACGAACATGCCTGGTGAACAAGAACAGCATGGGACCAAAAATCGGTGAACCAAAATTGGATTGTCAGAAGTCAGGCCTATTAGTGGACAAAATAATGAGGGGGTGGGTTATTCCACCCGCTACTCCCTTTTGGGGGTCTTAAAAAAGAGACTTTAGAGGAGAGAAATTGGCTACTGGACCGAGCTTCACTGACGTGGCTGCTACCCCACCATCTCTGGGGACACAGCACCTTCCTCAGCCTCTTGTCGAGACAGAGTTTAGCCAGACTGGGCCAGAGACAGGGAGCCAAAATACATTGCCATCACTACCGGCTCCAGTTCAATCCCAACCACGATCTGGGATGTGAGACTTTGTTCTCCTGCGCTCCAACCAAATGTATTTTTCCTTCCTGATCTTATTTCTCCTCTTTCCTATCTCTGTCCTTTTTGACTTCTGTCTAACAAGTCTGGATTAGCTGGCCGAGATTATATATTTTTCAACACTGCCTGTCACTAGAAAGAAGCAGCTAAAAGAAATGCCCTAAACAGCCCAATGCTGGTATAAATTTGCCAAGTCTTGGCGTGGCTGGTAAGACCGTGTGCTGGACCTGCATTTTCCCAGCAGTGAGCTTGCAAGTGAGAGTCACACCAGAGATGGAAGCTGCATTTTCTGCCTTTGCCGTTCTTTTCTCTCCCCTGCAGTGCGCGTTTGTCCTGTTTTGTCATCTTAGGAAATGGGATTGGACTTGAGCCGGGAAGAACCGCTCCTACCCATCTCAACTAACTTCTTCTCTTTTCCCCAAAAGGACTGTTATTGCCGTCTTTAATACCATCAATGAGACGGTGAAACAAAGCTTTTTTTTTTTTTTTTTTCTTCTCCTAAAGACTCTCTCCAGCTAACTGGAAAGGGGCCAAAAAAAAGTGTTAAAAAGAAAGTCTTTCTTAATACTTTACATTTTAAATGTAATTTTTCCTTCTTCTCCTGTGTCTTTGAAAAAAGGTTACCGGATGTTTAATGGTGTGTTTGCCACGGTATTACATAGGCTAAGGTCTCTGTGTACCAGACCTTGATTCAAAATGCTTCATGTTGAACAGTTAGGGTCATGGGAATACCTTTGGCCCATATATTCCATCTCAATCCATATAACAGCACTGGGGATCTCTACCAACAGAAAGACTACACAGGTGCAGCATGAATAATACCATTTTGGGGTGCCACCCACTGACTGGTTAAGGTGACCCAACCCTAGCCTAGAGGAAGCGTTCTAGATTCAATGGAGCTATGCCTATGTACACCAGCTGAGGACTGACCCACGGCCGCTAGCGTAGGTAGAAGGTATTTCATTCTCTAGGTCCATTACATGTTTGGAAGCAATCAGGAAGAGTGATATTTAGTATCACTACTATTAACTGTGATAGTGATTGTCTTTACTGGGAGGCCTCAGATCCTTTCACATAAGCCAATAACCTTTAGGATAATATTCCTAGAGGTGAAAGGTTGCATAGATCCCCCAATCATCCATTCTCCTTGGTGCCTTTAAAATCACTATCCTGTTTTCCTCTGGTCTTTAGTGAAAAGCAAAAAAGTGATGGTAGCAAGCTAACACCACAAGTAGTCAAGGTCCTTGTATTTGATCAATGGGCATATCATTTAGAAACCGGAGAATTTTGATATGTCCCAGGGAACAATGTAATTCACCCTAATTATTTTGTAGTGTGCACTCATGCTGCTTGGGTTAGTCTCATTGCTCATGAGGTCTGGTTCCTATTTTATATCTCACCTTCCTTATTTTCCTATGAGATTAATGCTAAATCCCTTTCTTGTGATACAAACAGATCTATCATTTTCATCACAAAGTGTGTCGATGTCCCAAAGGTCTATTTCTGTTGGATTGCAGCAGGTCTCCACCACCGGAACCAAAGGATAACCACTTTAGCTGTGGCCTAGCAGTAGAATGTATAATCACTGTACGATGGGGAGAGATGCTGGAGAGTCATAGTCATACTTACTGGGCCAATCTATCATAGAGTTTCAAAGTCAGACAAGTTCAAGTTGCACCCAGGAAGTCATTTTGGGATCAATTGTGGCTGCCAATGCCACATAGTACTTGTAGTGGGGATTAAACCTAAGGCATTCAGAATTAAAATCAGACCTCTACTACTAGAGCTGAAGGATAGCGCTCTGAGCTGGAAGATGGTGATCAGCTAGCTAGCTATTGGGACCAGCCAATTTGGGAGATATGATCACATGCACTGGGCCAGAGTGTTAAACATATATTCAAGGAGTTATTAAAAAAAAATGGAGGGTGAAAGCTTGCTCCACTGATGTCCATGCAAAACTCGCATGGGGCCAAGATTTCAATCTGAGTTCCCTAGCTATATCACTACCTTAGCAGGTTGGTAGGTCAGGCAGCCTCTTAGCTGACCTTTTTACATACTTCTGGTGCTCAGATCATTGCAAGTGTCAGATATTGCCACCGATCTTCACTATTAACAGATTTGGATGTACTTCAGAGACAGTTTTTTCTGTCTGTCTCCATTTCCCCTCTCCGTAGCTCTCTATTTCCTTCTCAAAAGTCAGAAAATTGTGCAGCTGTCGGACATAGTCTTGATAAAACACAAGAGCATGTTATCATGAAAACCAGCTTCTCTCTGCCCCTTTCAAAGTACCAGATGCTACTCCTTTCTTGCTACTATTTGTATTGTGAAATTGCTATATACACGTCTATCAATGCCTTGGCCTCAGGTACATGATTGTTCTGTATTTAATTTTTGTGGAAGATCATTTGCATTTTACTTCACTTAATTGAGTCAGTAGTTTTAGTCAGTGGGCACAACCATGAAACTTCAGCAGTTATGATTAAAACAGCAAAGTACAAGTATGATTTGTCTGGGTTGTGTTGGTGAAAGAAACATCCCATCTCCCCCAGGGAATAAAAGGAAAAAAACACTGTGTTTCTGTTAATGCATAGTTACGAAGTCCCCACTTCCAGGTTATAAAACTAAATGGTACTCTACACTGTAATGATTTCTCTATCAAATTCTCAAAGCACTTCAAAACGCTCAACATTGCTGCTAAGGTAGGTAGTTTTGTTGTCCCCATTATTTAGTGCCTTCAATGGGAACAGGATCGAGCCCTAACAAATGTTCTCACTGTAACACTGAAAAATAACTTGCCCAAAGTCACACAAATTTGTATCTAAACTGGGAATAGAACCCCAGGGTTGTGATTCTCAGTCCTGGGTTTTAAGAGAGACTCATAATACAAAGGAAGGTAGAGAGATTAAAAAAGGAGCAAGAAATAACAAAATGAGATCAACCTGAAAAAATGCAGACTAACACATCTTTGAAAAATAACCAATACCAAAATACACTCAAGCAAAGGAAGAAATCCAGATAAGCAAACAAAGAGCTGGCTAAAAGGACTCATATTTTGAAATGATGATGAAAAACTTCACAGGAATTCAAAATTTTCACAAGATAAAATAAAACAAAGAAGAAAACCAGTAAGGAAAAAAAAAACAATCAAAATCTGACTATCAATTCTCCATTCCATTTTTCCCCATCGACTATTGAAAGTTTTCCAAATTTTCCAGAGCCGTTGAAAGTTTTCCAAATTTCCAATTTTAGAAAAAGCAATCAAACAAAAACAGGAAAACACAAATCAAAAATATTTTTCATGAATATTTTTTCCTGTTTTTAAACTATGCAGAAACCCGCAATGCTGTAAGAGATAGGGGGATAAAAATGAATAGTAAATTTGATATGAATTTGTTATGTGACAACTAAACAAGAAGCCAATGCATCTTGGGTTGCATGCATGAGGTATAGCTCAGAAGGCAACAGACTTTTTACATATGACTCAGGTGAATGTGTTACTATGATGGAGGCCATAAAAAAATCCTGCATAGATTATTACACGTATTTCTGGGCACCTGAGTACAAAACTCAAGTGCGTTCTGAGAAGAGGCGCAAAAATAAATAAATAAAAATAGGGGAGTGGAGATAAAGATTAATAAATGTAAATAAATGAAGCTAAATATAATGTGGCTGGGACCCATGAAAACTTTTGGTCTACCAACATCAAAGGATGGCTAGGATGGTGTTTTTAGGGGGTTGAAAGGGAACATAGCTAGAAGCAATAGGATGAAATTAAAGAAAACCCCTTGAGATCTATTAGCCTATGGAATTAGGGAATCCTGTTGGTTGGGCCTGTTAGAAAGTAAGACTGGACCAAGGAGTGAAAAATATATCTACTGTAGGGAACCATGCTAGCTTGGCAGGGGAACAGAATAGAATGGATGACCTCATAGGTCCTTTCCATCTCCATGTGATTCTGGTGTCTTGTCTTTTATGATGATTTTTATTAAGTTCCTATTTATAAAATATAAAAATGCCACAAAGCTAGAACGAGAAAATAACCATAACTGAATGTTGTAATCCACAAACCACGATTGTCATTTGTGTACATTGATTTAATTCAGCTATTGCATAATATTCCAGGCAACATTTTCAGCATTTGACTATTGAATCTGATATCTGCAAAGCCAAGCCAAACAACTAAATTAACTTTTATTTCTTTTTATTTAACCACTTTGTAACTTTACTTACCCTTGCAAAAAAAACCACACACACTGCAACCTTGCCAGAAATGGAATAGCAGAATGCCAACGTGATCAGCAACTGCAGAGGCATTCAAAAACAGTGAAAAAAAAATGTCCTTGAGCCTCAGCTCAAGACAAGCATGTCAATAAGTAAACAGATAACAAGACACACAAAAGGCTTGTGAATACTACACAATTTCGCCACACTAAGCAAAAAACCTCCGTTAAGATGCATAGGTGGGTTGGAGAGAAAGAAAAATTACACACATTTCAAGAAATGTTGACCTTTATATGTGGCCTCCAACCGAATCATGGTACAACAGGAGACTGGGAAGGCACCCTTGATAAAGTACTCACCTGGAGTCAAAATATTGCAATGAGGATATGTTCCTCAGTAAGAATCTCAAAGGACACTGCAGAAATTCCAGGTGAAAACAAAGGTGGTATAAATTTCAGCACTGGCCACTTGACAGGGACAGAAATAAAGTGCAACGTAGAGTCATCCAGCCTAAATAATATCAGGTCCGCTACTGCCCATTGTAGACTCCAGTGGCAGCAAGGATCAGAACAGATATTCATTTAATATCCCAGAAACAGCATTTTAATAAAAAGTTCCCTGCTGATGATTTCCATAGAGTCGCCACAATGACACATCACCATTACTGAGTATTGTTTTGTCACAAACCAATGGTCAGTCCACTACAATATGCCATTTCTTTTGAGTGAGCAGAAAGTCTTAGCTTCCAGCTGCCCAGGAAAATCAGAATTCCCCTCAAATTTGACAACTGTTTTGCTGAAAGATTTGTTTGAGAATGTGCACTCAAAGCCCCACTGGAAATAAATGTACTAATATTGGTGTTTGAGAGTTAAACAAAGGACACAATTAATAAAATGCAACAATGTGGCTCCCATTTATTTATGTATTTGAGTTAGTAAACACACCTTGTACACAGTACTGTAATTGCACCCAACTGTGCCAATATAAAGAGATAACACATGCCCATATGGGCTCAATTTTGTAATATGCTAAGTATTTTCAAGCAGTGCCTTCAGTGCTTATTCATTTTAATGGACTTTGAAGCTATCCAGCCCTCTCCATAATGCTTAGCACCTTGCAGGATTGGGCCCTAAGTGTATTGCTATATGCATCCACAGTTATCACAAAGACAAAGGAAACGCAGTGGATCTAATTTACCTTGATTTCAGTAAGGCATTTGATACGGTTCCACGTGGGGAATTAGCTAAATTGGAAAAGATGGGGAGCAATATGAAAATTGAAAGGTGGATAAGGAACTGGTTAAAGGGGAGACTACAGCGGGTCATACTGAAAGGTGAACTGTCAGGCTGGAGGGAGGTTACCAGCGGAGTTCCTCAGGGATCGGTTTTGGGACCAATCTTATTTAATCTTTTTATGACCTACCTTGGCACAAAAAGCAGGAATGTGCTAATAAAGTTTGCGGATGACACAAAGCCGGGAGGTATTGCCAATACAGAGAAGGACCGGGATATTCTACAGAAAGATCTGGATGACCTTGTAAACTGAAGTAATAGTAATAGGATGAAATTTAATAGTGAAAAGTGAAAGGTCATACATTTAGGGATTAATAACAAGAATTTTTGTTATAAATTGGGGATGCATCACTTGGAAGTAACAGAGAAGGAGAAGGACCTCAGAGCATTGGTTGATCACAGGATGACTATGAGCCGCCAATGTGATATGGCCATGAAAAACACTAATGCTAATGAAAGAAGTGATTCGGGACTATTTAGAAAAGCTGGATGAGCACAAGTCCATGGGGCCGGATGCGCTGCATCCGAGAGTGCTAAAGAAGTTGGCGGATGTGATTGCAGAGCCATTGCCCATTTTATTTGAAAACTCATGGCAGTCGGGGAAGGTCCTGGATGTCTGGAAAAAGGCTAATGTAGTGCCCATCTTTAAAAAAGGGAAGAAGAAGGATCCTGGTAACTACAGGCCAGTTAGCCTCACCTCAGTCCCCGGAAAAATCATGGAGCAGGTCCTCAAGGAATCAATTCTGAAGCACTTAGAGGAGAGGAAAGTGATCAGGAACAGTCAGCATGGATTCACCAAGGGCAAGTCATGCCTGATTAATCTAATTGCCTTCTATGACGAGATAACTGGCTCTGTGGATGAGGGGAAAGCAGTGGACGTGTTGTTTCTTGACTTTAGCAAAGCTTTTGACACGGTCTCCCACAGTATTCTTGCCAGTAAGTTAAAGAAGTATGGGCTGGATGAATGGACGATAAGGTGGATAGAAAGCTGGCTAGATTGTTGGGTTCAAAGGGTCATGATCAATGGCTCCATGTTTAGTTGGCAGCTGGTATCAAGTGGTGTGCCCCAAGGGTCAGTCCTGGGGCCGGTTTTATTCAATATCTTCATTAATGATCTGGAGGATGGTGTGGATTACACTCTCAGCAAGTTTGCAGATGACACTAAACTGGGAGGAGAGGTAGATACGCTGGAGGGTAGGGATAGGATACAGAGGGCCCTAGACAAATTAGAGGATTGGGCCAAAAGAAATCTGATGAGATTCAACAAGGACAAGTGCAGAGTCCTGCACTTAGGACAGAAGAATCCCATGCACTGCTACAGACTAGGGACCAAATGGCTCGGCAGCAGTTCTGCAGAAAAGGACCTACGGGTTACAGTGGACGAGAAGCTGGATATGAATGAACAGTTTGCCATTGTTGCCAAGAAGGCCAATGGCATTTTGGGATGTATAAGTAGGGGCATTGCCAGCAGATCGAGGGAAGTGATCATTCCCTTCTATTCGACATTGGTGAGGCCTCATCTGCAGTACTGTGTCCAGTTTTGGGCCCCACACTACAAGAAGGATGTGGAAAAATTGGAAAGAGTCCAGCAGAGGGCAACAAAAATGAGTAGGGGACTGGAACACATGAATTATGAGGAGAGGTTGAGGGAACTGGGATTGTTTAGTCTGCGGAAGAGAAGAATGAGGGGGGATTTGATAGCTGCTTTCAACTACCTGAAAGGGGGCTCCAAAGAGGATGGATCTAGACTGTTCTCAGTGGTAGCAGATGACAGAACGAGGAGTAATGGTCTCAAGTTGCAGTGGGGAAGGTTTAGGTTGGATATTAGGAAAAACTTTTTCACTAGGAGGGTGGTGAAACACTGGAATGCATTACCTAGGGAGGTGGTAGAATCTCCTTCCTTAGAGGTTTTTAAGGTCAGGCTTGACAAAGCCCTGGCGGGGATGATTTAGTTGGGCACTGGTCCTGCTTTGAGCAGGGGGTTGGACTAGATGACCTCCTGAGGTCCCTTCCAACCCTGATATTCTATGATTCTATGAATGCGGCCTTGGGATGCATCAGGCGAGGTATTTCCAGTAGAGATAAGGAGCTGTTCGTACTGTTATACAAGGCACTAGTGAGACCTCATCTGAAATACTGTGTGCAGTTCTGGTCTCCCATGTTTAAGAAAGATGAATTCAAACTGGAACAGGTACAGAGAAGGGCTACTAGGATGATCCGAGGAACGGAAAACCTGTGTTATGAAAGGAGAGTCAAAGAGCTTGGTTTGTGTAGCCTAACCAAAAGAAGGCTGAAGGGTGATATGATTGCTCTCTATAAATATATCAGGGGATAAATACCACAGAGGGAGAAGAATTATTTAAACTCAGTACCAATGTGGACACAAGAACAAGTGGATATAAACTGGCTATCAGGAAGTTTAGACGAAGGTTTCTAACCATCAGAGGAGTGAAGTTCTGGAACAGCCTTCCAAAAGAAGCAGTGGGGCAAAAGGCATATCTGGCTTCAAGACTAAGCTTGATAAGTTTATGGAAGGGTTGATATGATGGGATAGCCTAATTCTGGCAATTAATTGATCTTCAACTATTCATGGTAGATATACTCAATGGCCTGTGATGGGATGTTAGATGGGGTGGGATTTGAGTTACTACAGAAAATTATTTCCTGGTTGTCTGGCTGGTGAGTCTTGCCCACATGTTCAGGGTTTAGCTGATCGCCATATCTGGGGTCGGGAAGGAATTTTCCTCCAGAGCAGATTGGAGAGGCCCTGGGTTTTTTTCACCTTTTCTGCAGCATGGGGCATGGGTCACTTGCTGGAGGGTTCTCTGTACCTCGAAGTCTTTAAACCACGATTTGAGGACTTCAATAGCTCAAACATAGTTTAGAGGCTTGTTACAGGAGTGGGTGGGTGAGATTCTGGGGCCTGTGTTGTGCAGGAGGTCAGACTATATGATCATAATGGTCCCTTCTGACCTTAAAGTCTATGATTCTATGTGTTTGATAATATGCTTTCCTTGGACATAGAGCTAATTTAGGCATCCCATTGACTGTGATGGTGCTCTACCATGTTATTCCAGGTCCCATCTCATCCTAATGGAGATAGCACCTCATACTGTTCTAGCTAACATGTCAATGTAGCATTGAAGGGAGTCCCACCTAGACATGCTTGGCTGGAAGAAAGATTATCTAATTAGTCTAAAAGAAGATGTTGTTATCATGTAAGGGAAAACAGTGGGGACCTCAGGACCTCATGAAAGACAATCCTAGAGAGAATCCCCCACCTTCAAAGATGTATTGCACATACTGTGGATCTAAAATACATACAAATATACTGAAGCTATTTGGACACGATTAAAGAGTTGATGTGGTAGAATGGGAAAATCTGAAAAATTATTTTCTGTTTGCAATGCCCTGGACATCAGCCAGAACTCACCAGATTTGGGGGTTTGATACAAGTCTAAAACTCAGGCCAATTTAATCAAACTGTACAAAAATTTTACTGAGCTGAATTTGAGTGAAAGAGGTGATAAAGAACCATTTGCTTTAATCTGGTTGGCTTGTTTACACGTATGATGCCCAGAACCAACCTTGACTAGCGAGAGAAAGATTTCTTTGTTGTTAAGATGGTTTGGCTGAGCAGGTGGAAAATAAAGAGCTCTCTTAATGAAGGGTATCCTTCCAGTGTACTAACCAAGGCACAATTTATGACATAGTACTGGAACAGACAGAGTCCACAACCATGGATATTACTTACTTTCTTGAACTCAGAATGAGCTATACAGCAGCCTCACAGAAATCTGGGGGGGGGGGGGGGGAGGGGGGTGGAATTGTGACAAGTCATGTTTTATGGTCTCCACAGAGCAGGAACTGAACAGGAAGAGTGCAGCTGCTTACTAGTGTGGATTGGTGAAAAAGGCAGAGTTGTCTCCCATGCATGAATACATGACACAAAATGTCAGTTCCTATGATACTGAAAAACATATTTTGTTCAAAATGAGGCATATGTTGCATCAAAAGCAAATGCAGTTTTTACTAGATCCACTTTTCACAGAAAAATACAAGGATTTTCTAAAACATCTGGAAAGCCTCAACCTGAGCATATTTAAAGGCAATACAAGACGGGAATAAAGGTGAAATGGGGTTGCATCTGATCTCAAGTGAATATACTTGGGAAAGGCTCAAGGGAGCCTGGGGCTGCTAAAAAGTTTTGGGTGAAAACTCAGTAAAATTCAATGAGTTTTGACTTGAGATTAAATACAACTCTTTAATTCTAGGCTTAGTTTTCCTTTGTGTTTGAATCTGAACCTCAAAGGAGATTCAAGGGATGTGAAACGATGACAACTACAAGAAAAATAAATGTCAACACCCTTCAGACAAAGACTGCCAAAATTTGGACAGCTTCCTCTGTTAGTTACTTATATGAGCTAGCTGTATCTGGAGACAAATTCTTCTGTATGTTTTGATACAATATTTTTACATCCACAAATTGGAGAAAAAAAATATCCTCTCCTTGTTTAGGTTAACTGACCTTAGTCTTTTTTAACTGCTGTACCCTATATAAACTGCGCTAATTCATGTGTTTCTCATCCTATTTGCGCTTCTATATCAGGAAACGTATGTTTGCTGTGGAAACATTTAATTTTGCAAATGTCTCTTCTAAGAAAGCAGAACTATGAATAATGTAGAATTTAATACAAACGGACACAGGGTCATCATTCTTCCATGTGCCTGACTCTTGGTTGCTCCCTTAGCTTCAGCTATCAAGCTCCTTGCTTTATCCCATTTTGGCTTAATCAGTGGAACATTGCCACTGAGTGACTAATTCACAGTTCAGGGGAAGTGTATGGGGTTTAAACAAAGAAAATTGCAATTGTGAAATCAAACACATGACACATTGCAACCTGTGGGATATACGCTCAGCAAGTCCATTAGGATCTAGATGTGCAGCAGTGTATGACTGCATACAAACTGCAATTCACAAGGCACATGTAAGAATATACAGCACTGTGTCTCTACTGCAGAATAGGCCCTACAGCTGTGTGTATGCACTCAGAGCAGAGGAGCAAGCATGGATCTGTATTAACATACAAAGGACATACAACGTTCCTGTACCTGTCCAGCTTTCCCAGTTCTATCCTCAAATGATCAGAAAACTGGGGGCGGGGGGGAAGGGGGAAGGAACTATTACATAATCCAGTGACTATGGATGGTGGGTGTGGGGGGGTAATATAGTTAAGTGGTTATTAGTACTGCAATGCAGGGACTATCTACTACCTGTGTTTGTACAGTGCCTAGCACAATGGGACCCCCATTCTTAGTCCTTTGCCAGTAATTATTAAACAGGATTAATAATACTAATAAAAATGCCTCTAGATATCTCAGGGACAGGGAAGCCTTAAAAAGGTTCAAAGTTCAGGTATGCTTCATATAAGCAGTCAAGAAATTAGAATGCACATCGGCTGCTCATCTAAACTACCATCTAAACTAAACTTGTCTGGACATTAAGTCTGGAAACCTCATGGAAAGATTTCCTTGAAGGATATCTGGCACTTCTCCTTTGAGACCCAGCTGGAAACTGGAAGAGCATAAATACTTATGCAAACATTCCAGAATCTCAAAGAGACTTGGATTTAAAGATAGGCACAGGTCTGGGGGCTTCTTTGTTTCTCCAAACTGGAACCTAATTGTAGGATTCAACAATGAGTGAAGTATGTTCACCTGAGGGAATAATTGTGTGTGTGTTTTAGTAACATGGCATGAAATTCTCATCTCGAGTAAATGAGCTTTGCGTAGGGATCAATGCACAATGTGGGAGAGTCACACAGAATACTTCCTCCACAACCTGGAAACAGGGCAACTTTTGAACTGTTCTGTGGATTGTGTGCCTGCTGAGTGTGATCTTCCCTTAGTCTTCCAAGCAGTGGAGTCCACAACCATGATGCTCCACTAATCTTCCACAGCTTCTTCCCTACATATATCCACAGAGTGAGTGGCCGTGGGGCACAGGAGATTCTGAAGTCTTTTTGGCCCCTCCACTGATCACCTGGACTCTTGCAGAATTAAACTGGCAGTTCTGCTATATTTTGGGCCTTCTGTGGTCTCAGAACTGGGAATTTTTCTCCCTAAATCCATGTATTTGGAGCATTTGGTTGCTCCAGTTATTAGCTGTCTGAGTTACCTGTGATTACTGAGGTATTTCAATATAAACTCATGTGCATTGCCTCATATCCAGACACTACTGTATTGCTGTTATGAATAATTCTACCAGCATTGCATTAAAGAATTTCCTTACATTGATAATGTAATCATAAGCCTACAGGGATCTCTGGATGTCTAGCTATTTTTTTCTACTCATCTAAAGTGAAAAGTACTATTGTGCAAACAAAAAACAAGACCTCAAATTTCCATTTCAGGCCTGTGATCACTTATCTTTAAAGATGGATTAGAAGCTAAGCCTCTTTACCAAAATTGCCCAGCATATCAATTATACACTGTATAAATAATTTAATTGCATATAGAGAACAGACTTTTCTAAAATTTCATGTGCATTTTCCTGTATATTATGGAAATAATTTCCCAAAGAGAGAGAGATTCGCTTGTCTCTTAATGATTTTTATGATGAAAATCTGTCCTGCTTTACTGTTCAAGTGTAATGCGGTAACTTAAGCTACCAAAAATGAGTTACAACAAACACCCGTGTTGCTACAGGTAACTCTGTTACAAAATCCAGAATACTGAAGTGGTGGAATGTGTTCCTATTTCCATGTTCCTCTTATAGAGGGATAAACCAGCTGAGAATCTGGCCCTCGCTCAGCATAGCTCCGCTAAAGTCTCTGGAGCTACTCGATCATTATTCTGATAGAATCACCACAAAGATCTCCAGAGGGATAATTTGGCATGATGATTTTGGTGGAGGGCAGAAATGGAACCAACCAGCTGTCTCCTGGAAATTAGGCAGAAGGAAGAAAGAGTCCTGCTGGGCACTCTCCTAAAACCTTGGAAGAAAAAGGGGGCCAAGTGCATTCCCCTTGTGCAGACAGACTTGTCATAGCAGGTAGGAAGGAGGTGGGTGGGGAAAAGGAGATGAAGATAGACATTAGGGGCTCAATCCTGCAAAGCGCTGAGCAGCCTCAATTTCCACTCAAGTCAATGGGAGATGTTGGCACTCACTAACCATCTTAAAAGTCTGAACAAGTGCCAAAGGAAGTCTGAGCAGTTGTTGTTTTTCCAAGCCATGCTGCTCACCCGTAGCAGCGAACATTTCTTATGTTCTTGGCCTCTCTCATTTGATATTCTGGTCTCAGTTTTTTTAAATAAAAACTGTTGGCTTTTTACTTGTTTAAGAATATCACTTGCATTTGTTCAGAGCTGGATGTTTCTGCCAGATCTGCGTGGATTTATGGTTGACGCTTTTGTTTTTCACTAAGCAAAATTATTCCTTTCAGGGCAAAGGTTGCCCTGAAACTATTATTTCACTAGTATAAAGTGGATGAAAATACAGCCACACATTTATTAAACTGCAATAAAAAAATCTATCATATTATCTGTTCAGCAGATAGCGAATCTTCACTGTCTACCTGGCCTCCAGAAGGTTTTATTATTGGCTTCTGATTGCCTTTCAGGTAGATCACCTTCTTATTTATGTGGCTCACTGGAGCTTTATAAGCTCTTCCATATCAATCATTCTCCTTCTGACTTTCTTTTGTCCCATCCCATGCTAGATGTCTTTTTCTACGGAACCTGAGCCTGTTTTAGCTCATTTGAATATAGGGGGGAAGAAGGACAACAGGCAGTTAAGGACAAATAGCTTGATTCTCTGCTTGCCTCTCGTTTCTGCCAATTTTACACTAGTGTAACACCACGGACTCCAGTACAGTTACGGCATACTTGATTTGTCATGGAGTGAGATCAGAAAAAGTCACAGAGCCTCAGTTTAGGAAGAAAGTCAATGGAAGTTAGACACCTAAATACCTTTGAGAACCTGGCCCCAAGAGCATAGAAGACTCTAACAGTTTAGTTCAGCAGTTCCATCACAACCTTAACAATGATGTGACAAAAGGCGGCACTTAAATAAGAGGGATTCTTGTCAAACCAGTGTTCAAATGGGGGGGGGGGCAAAGTGATGGTAGGTTTCCCCCAATCCCACAAAGTGGTGGAATGTCCCAATTTTTTCCCCAACGTTTCACCTCTCTCTACTGGCAGGAGTGACATGTGAAAAGAGGGGATTTTTAACATAACTACTTACATCCGCATCCCCAACTTGAGTTGAGGAACTCTTGGGTGCTCTAGGTAGTGGGCATCTATGGGCAGAGACTGAACAACAGATTAATTACGAGCTTCAGTCACAAGCAAATAGAAAGAACTTGAATTCACTCTCTTCTGTGTGTGCTGATTCACTAGTTGCCTTTCACCTTCACAACCCTCTGTCTTCCACGGCTGGGCCCTGAAGTGACTCTCCTTCATGTCCATATAGCAAATCCATCCATCCATCCCATGGTACAGTACTAGTTGGGTAAAGAAAGGGTGCTGCTTTATTTTGAACTGCATTTTCTACAGGAATCGTAGAAGGGCTGTGACTGGTAAAGCATCAAAGGCACAAGGGGGCCTCTCCTTCCCCTTCTTCCATATAGAATTCCCATTGACATCAATGGAAGCTCTGCATATGGATCCAGGGAAGACATGTATGTAAATTAATACTAGGCCTGACATCCTTCCTGTTCTCACCAACTGGCTTCTGTTTTTCTCACCTGAAGACGTATCACTTTCTGCTGCTCTGAGATCTCACAAGCTAAGCGGGGTCATCCCAGGTGAGCGGCAATGTTCCTGCCGAGTCAGTACTGAGCCAATGCCCCAACGGGGGTTTACAGAGGCTGCACTGTTGGGGGGGCCACCTCAAATAAGATATAAAACTAATGTTCTGACCCCCATTAGTTAAGAAAGATCCTCCCATGTTTTGTCAAATCCAAACTGTGGATAGTTACATTTTGATTAGCTAAATCTACATGGCAGATTCAGTTGGCATTTTTCACTTCCTGTCCTAAACTATAGCAGGATAACGTTACTGTGTGCTATTGAAGAGCTGTGGATTTTCACACCAGATTTGGCTCCTTATAAGTGATGGATAATAGCTGTACATAAGTGCATGTGGGTGTGTATTCTTGTATCAGTTTATAAAGCAGGTTTGGCTCCTTTGGAGGGGAAAGTGTTATATAAACATGAGACAATGTCCATAATAATGTCTTTTTATGCTATCTAAAAATTACAGCTCTCCCAGTCTTTCCCTATTAAATCCCTGTCAGGATTGGGAAGATAACTTGGAATTTCCTTGGAAATCAAAGAGACTATAATTGGACAGGGAACTTCTCCTGAAGAGAGGTCACTAAAAACACTTGTACTATTTCAAAAAGCAAGATGTTCAAAATACATCAACACCATGGCAATTATAGACCTTTACATGACAGTTTTAATGAATGCATTTTCTTTATACTTTATACATTGGTACCTCACTGTCACTTCAGGGCTCTCAAGTGATAACATAATTATGTTCCGTCATGTCACTGGGAATTGTCACAAGGTGTCACTGTTATGTCTTATTTGGTTTGCTATTAATGCCTTTCTAAAAGTGAGATGTGTTGACTTGTGATTTTCCCTGTGAAGAAATATAACGGATCCCCTCTTTTGTAATGGGTCTCTTTAGTCAATGGCATGGGGCTGTTGATCCTTTATTGGACAACTGTGTTCTGAGAGGCAAATGTACTGATTTTGACTCCTGATGCTATGCACAATATGTGAACAAATAACCACACAGATGGTGCAAACCAAAGTACAAAACCCTATAGGACCCAATCCACTTCCCACAAACTTCAGTGGGAACTGGATCAGGCCCATACTGTATTGTGCATTACACGCAGACACTTTCTGGACTTGATCCTTGCATAGTTATGTCACTAGACATTCATAGGCAGAAAAATATAGGATTTCTTTTCTACCAGGAAATCATGAAAATGGACAATTTCTAGAAAATCTGCCAGGGGGTGGGGTGGGGGGGGGGAACACACACATATGTTCCTCTACCAGGAATTGCACTAAGCATAGAATGTTATTTTAAAGTCTTGTAATTTCTGAGAATTATACTAATGGGAAGAATTATGTTGCCCAGTTATTGCTGTGTTACATTCTTAATATTATTATTAGCATCATAGATGTGGATTGCATTTTATGGAGCAAAAGTTAACCATCCCCTACAAAGTTTATGGAGTAATTTTTCCAATATTTTGTGCAGTGGAACAAAGGACTGCGCTACAGGATCAGACATGCTAGCCGTCTGGTTGCAGTCTTAGAGAGGCCATTATTAATGGCTTCCATTTAAAAGTTTTCTTTACCTTTTTTACTTTTGTAAGAGACTACATTTTGAGCATCCCAAGCAGAGCAGATTCTATGCCTAGAACCAACAGCATTCTGAAGGAACTAGACTTAATTACCAGGTATAATGGAGGCAATGTTCATCACAGAAAAATGGTTTCTTTCACAGACGGGAATAGGCAGCAAATTTAAAACAAACAAAAAGAAGTATTTCTTCACACAACGAACAATCAACCTCTGGAACGCTTTTCTAGAGGATGTTGTGAAGCCAAGACTATAACAGGATTCAAAAAAGAACTCAATAAATTCATGGAGTATAGGTCCCTCAATGGCTATTAGCCATGTTGGGCAGGGATGGGTGTCCCTAGCCTCTCTTTGCCAGAAGCTGGGAATGGGCAATAGCGGATGGATCACTTGATGATTACCTGTTCTGTTCATTCCCTCTGAAGCACCTGGCATTGGCCGCTGTCGGAAGACAGGACACTGGGCTAGATGGACCCAGTATGGCTGTTCTTATGACTGCATATCTTGTTATGTGAGTCAGCAGGGGCAGGGATATAGCTGTTTATATAATAAAATAGAAGAATATATAATATAAACAATACTTAGTAGATAATGAAAATATGACATCTGCAAAATTGCGTCCTTGAAAAATGTATGGCCATCAGTTTTTAAGTATTCCCCTCACTATGCTGTACTTCTTGGTTATTTATTTATATAAGAGAGTGGTTTTTTTCTCTCATTTTTATAGGAGTTTCCTTTCTGCGACTAGGCAAAAATCGATGATTCCTTTGATCAGAAGTGAAAAAATTGAAAGGGAGGGTGACAGAAGTCCAAATCCAAAGCACTCATCTGTCAGCTCTGAAAGTCACCTTTTGCTTATTAGGGATGCAATCTCTGTGTCAGTGTTCTGTCTCCTCTCTTATGACTAATTCTCAGAAACCATGCATTCAGTCATTCTTGATCAACCATTTCTGTAAGTTCCACCAATTGTTTCATTTCCTCCTTCTACATATGACAGGAGACTTCCTCCAACAGACTCTGGCCTCAATTATTTTAGTAAACTGAATCTAAAGCTGATCTCAATGCATTTTTACAATCCATTCAACTTAAAATCAGAATATTTCTTTATTGTCTCCGCACCACTGATCTTATTCCTTGTCATGTTTAGTTGTGGGCATAAGATTTTGTTAGATATAATTCAATGAAATTTTCCAGGCTACAATAACATTGAACTGTCTCATTCAGTAACTGTTTGCAGTTTTTTCTTGGAGACTGAAAGTGTCTTTTGTGAGTCATTACAACAGTCCTTTGTTCTGTATATGGTATCCTAACATTAGATGGAAATTATCTCATACTATTGCATGTTACTGGCTGACAGGGATGGCTGGGAATAGCTGAAAAGAGGCAAGCACATCTGATGCATAATCCAATCCTTAGAAGTTCATGAGGATGCTACTCCAAGAGTGTGAGATGTGTTAAAGGGCAAAGTTATTATTATTGTTGATAATATGGCCTAAATCCAGGGTCTAAGCCAAAGCCCACTGCAATCAGAGACTTTCTATGGACGACAATGGGTTTTGGATCAGGACCCTAGTGGCCAGAAAAATGAGTGACTAATTGCACTGAATTAAGAGGGCAAGGTCTGTGCAAGTTTTTTTTTCATACACCTGATAAGTCATGTCAATTCTAACTTGCTTTCTCAATCATCAGGAGAGCTAGTCAGGGAGTTTACATCTAAATTATTTTTAATGGAAATTACAGTTTCCGCAAAAATAGAGTTTTCCCACCGGAAAATTTTGACTTTACTGATTTTTTTTCAATTACCCAACATTTTGCATTACTTTGATCTAAATTTAAATCTTCCAGTTTGTTGAACTCAACCAAAATGTTTCATTTTGAGTCAGTTCAACATTAAACAGCTAATGCCTGGTGGCTTCCCGCAGCTCCCATTGGCCGGGAACGGCAAACCACGCCCACTGGGAGCTGCGGGCGGTTGTGCAAATGTAAAAAAATGGTCTGCCGGCCTGCCAGCAGCTTGCCCTGATGGGCCACATGCGACCCATGGGCCGCAGGTTGCCCACCACTGCCAGAGGTGATGCTAGTGGGGGAGTGGAAGAAATCATAGAATCAAATATAGTAAACATCTAAAATGAATCAAACTCTACCACAGACTCTCTATGGATAGAAATTCCATGTCTGACTAATAAGAGTATAATAGTACGAATACAATACCGACCACCTGACCAGGAAGGTGATAGTGATTGTGAAATGCTCAGGGAGATTAGTGAGGCTATTAAATTAGAAAACTCAGTAATAATAGGGGATTTCAGATATTGCCACATTGCCTGGGTACATGTCACCTCTGTGCTACTAGAGGATCTTCCTGTTCCAGGATAATCCTCCTGTGGTGGTAAGTCAGTTTTAAGATCTCCTTGTGCCTGTGGAATGGTGCACAGCAGCTACTTCAAATTGCAGAATCTGGGCTTTTAATTTGAAATAATTTACATAATATACAACAAGAAAAAGCTTTCTTCCATGGCACTCCAATTGCTGTATGAATATTAACAGGAATCGTGCTGAATTCTACATTTTTCACCAAGAGGTGGTGCTAGCAATTTCTACATGCACTCTGAACTTTTCTTTTCACAGAACAAAGTATTTAGGGAAATTTGCTTCACTGGAGAAATAGATGAAGAAAAGATATGATCATTGCCTCTCCCCATTCAGAAGCAAAATCAGGTTTAAACACAGCAACACAAATGCAGTCTTATCTGAAATTAATTATGTAATGCTTCTGAAAGAGGTGCATGTGTGAATGAAGTGTATGGTAATGGCTGTTAGAGATGAATTTTGTTGACTTGACATAACCTAGTGTGACTGATGTAACATAAAATTAACTTAGGCAGGTTAACACATAAATATCACGTCAAAAGTCAGAAAAAAATAAAATGCTAATTACAGTTTATTGAGGGATTTTTGTTTTGTTTTAAAAGTATGTTAATTAGTTGCCCACAGAAAGAACAGCAATCTTAAAATATTTGATAGAGCAAGTGCTAAACCTGATTATTCCCTAGAAAATGAGAGTGAGTACAAATTTACCACTCTACTTGTAGATAGTAGGTAACCTGTGCTGACATATGAATTTTAGATGTAGTCGTATTAAAAAGATTTTTAATTTCTATGCAATATTTAGTAAGTATTGATCTTCTAGAATACATATGTCACTGAGAAGAAGTGATGTGAGGTGCCGAACTGTCATTGTTCCAGTTACATAAGCAGAGGAAAGAGCTGGGTACCATAAAATAAACTTAATTGGTTTTCCAGTAATGAATTCTGTTCTTCTAAGGACTGTAGAAATGTGTGCACCCTTTCAGCTTATATGTGACGTATGTATACTAATACTGCAGCACTGCTTTTCCTAAAGGACAGGTTTAGAGTTATTTGCATGTTAGATGGGGCTTGTGTGTGTTAGATTTCAGTGCACCAGGGAGTCACACTGTAGTCACCTCTGCCATAAGATTTTGCCACCATTACTCACAGTGAGTCTTTCCATTGAAATCAATGGGACCGTTGATGGAATAAGATACTACTCAGCATGAGGAAGGGTATCAGAATCAGGTCCGCTGAATGTATTAAAAGACTTGTCTGAATAAACAAAAATAGGAGTAAGACAAGGTGGGTGAGGTAATATCTTTTATTGCACCAACTTCTCTTGGTGGAAGGTACAAGCTTTTGAGCTACACAGAGCTCTTCTCCAGGTCCTGATGAAAGTTGGTGCAGTAAAAGGTATTACCTCACCTACCTTGTATCTCTCATATCCTGATGCAAATACAGCTACAACAACATTTGAAAAAAAATGATCTGGAGGATTATATTGTGGTATGCTGTAGGGTTGCCCTCACTTGGCTAATTTCTCCATTCTGCTTCTATTTTGTGTGTGTGTGTGTGCTGTAACTTATCCTAAAGAGGATGCTCCATTGTTTGAATTGCACTTTGAACAGTTTGCATTTATTTACCATGATAACACAGATTCTTTGCTGACAATATTTCTCAGTAGTTGTGGTGGACGGCTGAGCTGCTGGAATCAACAACGTTTAAGTGACTCATAGCAGGCTGATGCATGGGACTGTGTTTTAACTACAAAGGTAGTCATATACAAGAGAAAATAAATCAAACAGGGAGGTGAAGAACCAGATGCCTCATAAATAGAAGCATATGAGGATATTCTCTCTCTCTATGTATATACATATATTTACGCTTGAGGCTTTCACTATGGCATACATGTTTAATATATGTATAGTAACATAATGCATACTAAGTTGTATCAATGACATATACACCATCAATCAAAATGAAAACACAGTATCCATTAGGGAGGGCTTCTTTCCCTCCCCCAACACATACAGAGATACACAGTAAAGTGTCTTTATACATTGTCCCTGATAAGTGAGCAAATGTTGCCACCCCCACACTCCCCCAAAATGGACAAACTTGCTAGAGGAAGAAAGAAGGAATTTGGTTACGTCCTCCTGAGTTGAAACGTTCCTTCCATCAAGGAGTGGGAGAATCCCAACTAATCTGAGGGTGTTGCTAAAAGAGACAATTCGAACAAACAAAATTGGGGCATTTCTGTGACATAGTATTCCTTTATTCAACAAGAACATATATTTAAATGTGGGAGGAGGCAATTTAGAATAAAATATCTCCAAAACTGCATAATTATTAAATCACATTCTAGCCAACAGATGACAGATGGAATTCAACACGGATAAGTGCAAAGTAATGCACCCAAGAAAAAAATAATCCCAGCTACACATGTATGAGGGGTTCTAAATTAGCTGTTATCACTCAAGAAAGATCTTGGGAGTCACCATGGATAATTCTCTGAAAACTTCAGCTCAGTGTGTATCAACAGTTAAAAAACCGAACAATGTTAGGAACTATTGGGAGAGGGATAGAAAACAAGATAGAAAATATCATAATGCCTCTATGTAAATTCATGGTGCTCCCATACCTTGAATACTTGTCCATTTCTGGTTCCCCATCTCAAAAATAATATAGTGGGGCTGGAAAAAGTACAGAAAAGGACAACAAAGGTGATCAAGGGTACGATTCCATACAAAGAGATTAGGGGAGTTCAGTTAGAAAAGAGATGAATGAGGCGGGGATATGATAGAGGTCTATAAAATCTATGAATGGTGTAGAAAAAGTGAATAGGAAAGTGTTATTTACCCTTTCTCACAATACAAAAGCCAGGGGTCACCCAATGAAATTAATGGCAGCAGGTTTAATACAAACGAGAAGAAGTACATTTTCACACAACACAGAGCTAACTTGAGGAACAAATTGACATTGGATGTTGTAACAGGATGTGGCTTCTCTCCTGTCTTCTTCCCTACAGAAACTGCATGGACTCCAAATCCTTCCTGCCTCTTTATTAGCCTTGGGCTGATGGATTAATTGGCTCCTTAACCCACCCATCTGGCCAGCTCGATTGTCTAATTACCCTGTCAGCTTTCTCTAGGGAATCTAATTAACATCTGAGTGATCAGAGTGTAGGTTCACCTGTTCCCCCTGCACTCTGTCACACATGTTGTGATGGTCAAAAGTATAAGTGTATTAAAAAAATTAGATGAGTTCAGGGAAGATAGGTCCATCAATGGCTAGTAGCCAAAATGAGCAGGGATGCACCCCTGTGCTTGACGAGACTCTAAGCCTCTGACTGCCATAAGCTGGGAGGGGAAGACAGGAGCAGATCACTCCAGCTGCCCTATTCTGTATGCCCGCCTTGAACCTTTGGTACTGGCTACTGTCAGAAGACAGGGTACTGGGATAAATGGATTATTGGTCTGACCCAGTATGACCGTTCTTTCACCCTTAACACCTGCTTTAATTTACATTTGGAAATAGCAGAGAAATGGAGTATAGAGATTTTCACTGTTAGGTCACTAGTTAAAATCTAGCACAACCAGGCAACAAGCAACTAAAAATCACTATAATCTGAAAGTGTTGTGTTGGCCTATGTAAATCATTTGGTATCCTCAATCTGGGTCCTAACAGCTACTCATATCTAAAACTACTGTGGTAAATGGCAGTGATAGAACCCCTAATCCTGCAGAGTGGCAGAGAGGTCAAGGATTGGGCATAGACACTCCAAACATAGAGACAATCATCCCTCTTTCCCTAGTCGTGACCCCAATGAATAGCTGCCGGACAACTTAGGGGAAGCTTGCACTACTGTTACCAATGGGATACCTGATCCATGCAACTTCAGCATTCAACACTGTCAATCAGGTAGTGTTCAGAAACATTAAAAATAATTAAAAAGAAAGAATACAACAAACTTTACCTTTTATTTAAACCAAACTTCTGTGACTCTTTACAGCAGAAACACCATAAGAAATGATGATCTTTGGGCTTTCCTGCAGTGATTTTGCTTACAATATCTTTTATATTCACTGCACTCTGCTTCCATACCAGTGATACAGGCACAAGCAATGTACTGTATTTTATTGTGCCTCATTGCACCAGCATTAATGGGAGTATGAAAGCTGAATGGAAGAAAAATATCACTGAGCATATTTCTGGGTTATAACTTCATGCTTTGAGAAAATAAAATATCACATTCTGTTACTACTAACTGCTACAAGTAGCAATTTGAGTTTAATTAAAGGAAAGTCAGAAGGCTGAGAATAATGACCTTAGATAATAGTTATAAGTGCTGTTTAATAATCTCTTTACTCAAATCATTTTGGGAAAGGCCAAATTCTGTCATCTTGCAGATCCATTCACATACTGACTGTATAACATTTGTGTGGATGCCTGAGAAACACAATGTCAGCTTAATTTACTTTTTACGCTATCCTTTCTTTCCCCAAAGCGCATTCTGGTGGATATGGCACCAGAGGGATTGCTAGAAATTTGGTCACACCAGCTCTCATTTAAGCATATTTAAGGCCCATTAAGAAACCATCCATCTGGGCTTCTTAACTGCAAGGCCCAGACCCAGGGTATGAACTCTGTCCCAAACCCATACATCATGCTAGCTGGGAACAATCCAGTTTCATGAGCCCTATAAGTCACATGTCTGGAATTGAAGTGTCTGTACATAAGGGGTAATGGTAGATGCAGATGTCTTTTTAAAACAGAAGGAGGGAAAACCCTGTGATGTGTCCTACCCTGGATCAAGAGAAAAGATCAAACGTCTTGACCGCCCAACCTAGGAGCTCAGTTTGTTAGACAAACTCTCAATCAACACAGAATTATATGTACTCTACAGACCAGGTTCCTGGATAACAAACAGTAAAGATCACTGGAAAATTTCAGCCTACCGCCATTGGGGAGGCCTTCGTGACTTGGTGGAAAGGAGAGACATTTGTAGCATTGTCTGTGATACAGCAGAGCAAATAGGGCATATTTAAGTAGGGGGGGTAAATCTCATGGAATATGAGGATTTGTGATCCTCTCAGTCTAAGTCATTCTATTTTTTAAAGGCAATGTACTTTGTTTTTAAGCTAATAGGAAGCCTGTACTCTGTAGTAGGTATTTAAAAACCTCCCCTAAAAGCTAAACAGACATAAGTGAGTGCAAGATGGGCAGGTACTGCATACAGTCCATCAAAGTGCTGTAGGTAGATAGATAATGCAGATATTTACTATGTATAAAATACATACTATCATGATGTGATTAGAGGCACACTGGGATTGACAGACACTGTGATCAGGATCTGTAGATGGGCTGATACATACTGTAGACAGACGGATTTTGTAGACAGGCAGATACGGTAGATAGAGGCACTGTGGACATATAGTTATTGTGGGTAGAGACATTGTGAGTAGATATAGACAGTAGATAGACAGATAGGATACAATACTAGTTATTTTTTTCCATGGGTATTTCTCCCTCCCCCCCTTCTCCTTTTGTTTCACAATCTCTCTGCATTTGCTTTTCACTCTACCCAATCATGGCTCAATTTTTCATCCCTCGTTTCCACTAGATTTTTTTTCTCTGCTAAATTTTTCAATTTCTTTGTCGCAGAAAGTGAACCCAATAATACTTTTCTTCCTTCGCAAATTAAAACATTCAAAACCACATTGCTGAAGTGGTCTTGTAATACGTTGGATTCCATCCTTCCCATCCCTACCTCTGACTGTTCCTTTCATTGGCTTAGCTCCTATAGTAAGCTTTGTTTTGGACCAACCCCTTCATCCCTGAATTCCATGATACAAAGATAGAATCTCACCTCTGATGTCCTGCTGAGCATCTCTCAGAGCAGCACGTGATGGGAGGAGTGAGGACAGGAGAGTATGTCAGACAATGCAGCAGACTCAATGAGAGGGAGTGGTAGGTAAGTGGAGGTGGAGATTAGCAGGAACCTGAGGAGTGATAGTGCTGGGGCAATAGGCAGGACAAAATACTGAACTGGAGAAGAGAAGCGCATTGGGCAGAGAAGCCATCTTGAAGAGGCCTGGAGAATAGTCTGACGGAACCACCGCTGTGTGTGTCTGGAGTGTGGGGAGGTGTTGGAGGGAAATGGGAAAAGTGAGGAGATGGAACAAACCCTGCTTTCCTTTTGGCTGTGACATGCTCCCTTCGTTTTGGGTTATTTTAGTGGAGCACGCAGAGTGACTGCAATGTTCCTTTCCTTTGAGAGAGCAAGCCTGGTTCTTATCTAACTTACATCACTTTTACATCCATATAACTCAGTGCGGAGTTGGCTTCAGTCGGGTTACTTCTGATATACCCCAGTATAAATGTGAGCAGAGTGAGGCAGCGATTAGCTAAGGACTGGGCCAGATCCTCAGCTGCTGTAAATCTCTATCGCTCTACTGACGTCAACGTAGCTCCACCGGTTTGCACCAGCTGAGGATCTGGCCAAGAGGTTTTATGTACAGTGGTGACTATTAAGAAGTCAGCCTTTGTTAACAGCTGTTGTACTTAGCACAGTTATTCCTGTTCTATCTCAGATGTTACTGAAGGCTACCTGTCAGTGTGCACTGATTTGCTGGTTTAATTTGGGAAATTGTTATAGAATTCCATGTTATTAAAGGAAGCACTAAAAACAGGGGCTTCAAATTGATGATTGCAATTGCATTTTAAAATCAGAGGTACAGTAAGAATAAACTGCTTTTTGTGGATGGTTATTTCGAGCCATATTTAAAAATGACACTTTTGGCTCAAAAGCAAAAAGCATTGGTGTCCCTAAGCAAAGACTACAATAATAGACAGCATAACAAAATAAATATTCACTCAGGTTAATTAATTAGGTCCTCCACCTCTGCATGGTGTTGGTATCAAATGTTTTCTGTCTCAGATTTCAAAAGAACTTTTATCTTGTTTCTATAGAGGAATAAGGAAACACAACGAGCATAAATATTTCAAACTGCCTATAATTAAAACTTCATGTGTTTGCCATGAAAACCTCTCTAGCAAAGAAAGCCAATTGTTGACTGGTTATGCTCTCAGCCTGCCCCTTTTCATGTTAAAAGCTGGGCATTAAATGTTGCGTGGCATTGGTTCTCTGATAAAATGTTCTCAATAGGCCAGTGGTGGTAATGAAATCTTGCCTTTTGTATTGCACCATTAATATTAAAAGTGAAGAGTCAAATGTTCATCAAGCTGTTTTCCATTAAGTTTTTCATTTGGGTATAGCCAGCGTCAGTGAAGAAAGCAGTAGCATGCCCCACCTGACTGATGTTATCTGAGAGATACTCTGCATGAGAAACGAAGAAGAAGAGAAGGGCTGAAATCACAGAGGGAATTAAATGTGGAAATGAAGATGCCCTGTTATAGGAAAGCATCAGTCTGATTTAAACAGCCGAGGCCAAATTCTGCTCTCAGTTACACCAGGGCAATACTAATTAAATTAATGGGACAAAGCAGAACTTGACCCCTTCTGCCTCTGGAAGCAAAGAGGAGTCTCACTTGGGGGTATAAAAAGGGGGGCGGGTTTCTGATTATCAACAGGTATGGTATCAAATCCCAAAAGGGCCCTAGGGAATCTGTGCCACTTGTACTCCAACTTCTGTAGCAAGGTTCCTGAGAGCTGGTGCTACTGACTAGATCAGTTCTGGGATAGGTTCTGTTTGGCAGGACTCTCTATCCACCCACCACTCATATAAAGTGGCCTTCAAGCAGAAATCCAAAGGGTCTGACCCAGTGTCCACTGACATCAGTGGAAAGAATCCCAATGACCCAGAATGAAGAGCAGAATATGGTACAGATTGTGGTGTTCTGAGGGCCTGCGGATTTATAGTGACATCTACTTTCTTCAGTTACTGGGCCAATAACTCTACTAAAGCTCAATGGAGTTGGACCATATTTTCTGTGGGTGTAATATGTTTTCTGAATGGAAGTGATATTTACGGGGCTGACCTTCAGCCTCCCCTACATTTGGATCACTCTCCAAGCCCTAATTCTAGGTCGCTTTATTAACTGTATGTTTTCAATCTTACATTTCCACTCTCCCGTGCCTTGGTCTACTTTAACCTTTAAAAATTCACACAATGTCGCTGGCTGTTCACACGATCTCCTCCATTCACTCTCACTCTAATGTAGCCAACAGACTGGCAATTCTGGCCCATTCCTGTCAGCTGTTTATTATAAAACTCCATTTCTGGAGAGTGCATCATTCTAAATAAGATTAACCCAAGGTCCATTCAATTAGCAGAGAATTACACCTCTATTTTATTATTTCTTCCATTGTTTGCAATTACTTTCTCTCATCGACACAGTGAGCAAGTTTAAGGTCAATGATATAGACTTTGCTTCCACTCCCAGTCCAGCAAGGTCAAACTGCCTAATGATTTTGTGGTATATTATCATCAGTTTATTTTCACAAGTAAAGCTAAGTTGAACAAGAGGATAAACACAGCATGCTATTTTTGTACATTTGCTTCAACAAGGACTGATCTTTGGTGGACGGGCAATAAGTGTTGGACTCAGTGCACATATACAAAGCGTGAATAATCACTTTATGTTTTTAGAGAGAGGGTATCTAATAAGGCTGCATTTCTGTACTGAGAACCTCATGGGTTCTAAGACCCAAGTCAATAGGAAGGTCACAAGTATGGTTAAGAGGGGGCAGTCAAAGGTGGCAGGATCATGTAGCGCTATCTCAGTATATTGTAAGGGCACCTATTAATGCTGATACAGTTAAAGGTTTAAATTCTATTTAAGGATTTAAACATGCATTATATGTGACAGTTTCACAGCCACATGCTTCTCTTTATGAGCCTGCAACTTAGCTATGTTTCAATAATTAAGATAAAAACAGGGTGAATACACTACAATTTAAAGTGATGCATTCACAAACTCTTTCTTCAATTTGGTATTCTGGATGTATAATTCAGAAATGAATAATATTGTTAACACACATGCACAAAATATTAGCAGAGTTGTCATGGTGAATGCAGGGAATGCATAGTAACCAATATTAGGTACTTAAGGCCATTTGCTGCCATAACTCATGATGGAGCACCCAGTGATGCTCAGCTAATCAAATCACTGCACTGGCTGACTATGCTTAACCCTATTATTTAGCAAACAGAAGGTTGCCTTGTGCTTTGATGCTAAATGCTCTTTGATTGTTTTTATTTCTTCTGTTGCAGTTCTCCCTCTTAAAGTGCCTCTGAGGGGGAGGCTGATCAAATGAAATAAAAAATATTTTATTAGTTTTCTTATTTCATATTCAGTGATACGTATAATGTGTCCCAAAGTTAATTGTATTTGCATTTTATAGTGACTTAGTCATGGTTTATCCAGAATAGCATGCATTAACATTGCTATATCCTGATTTCTGACCCAGAGCCGTTCATAAGATGCCCATAATGAACATAAGAGAGCCCTCATACATACACAGATGTAAGGTAACTAGACTGTCTAAATGCACATTAAGGGTAGTAGCTAAACTGTACTGTTCTAAACCTCAGCCAAGCAACTTATAATCGAAGTTTAAAAAATGTTATCATATTTAAACAATGCTAATCCCACAAAATCTGTGTTGATCAACAATGAAATAGTTATTGCTAATATATGACTCATCATTAGGCTGCAGGGTTATGACCCCATTGAGATGCATTGGGGCAGTTTACCAAATGCTTATAGCTATCATTTCTTAATATGAGTGCTTAACTGTACAATATTAACATGATCTTAACATCATTGTTTGTATGGAATACAGAGACCAACAGACAAAGGTCTCCCAGATCCATATGCGAGTGTACAGCATTTGAGCCTCCATATAGCTCATAGTGCTGTTTTCCTGTCTCCTGTTCTGACTCCACTTTGAAAGCATCAGTGTATCTGAATCAACCCCCAACACTCCAATTCTTAGCCTACCCCCAGGCGTCATGTGTTACCAATGCAATTCCCCAAAAAGAGACAGTTGGAAAATACTCCACTGGAATGCTCAAGCAAGGAAAACCAAACATGCTTGCAGGAAAGAAATCTATTTTTACAGCATGATTGCTGCTTTCTCAAAAAATTATTTGTTTTCAGTGTAGTTTCATAGCCTTATCTTTAGATTGTTTCTGTATGAGACTCCTCAGCACATGCGTACACACACACACAGACACATGACGTTGTAATTGCCAGGACAGCTAAAGTCTCTAGAATCTGCCAAACAGGCTCCTCTGGGCTTGCTTAATCACAAAGTCATTGCTATTCGCCCATTAGGGTCGTGGAGTCAAGCCAGACTGAGAGTTGCCACAATTTATATTTGAATATTTTGCTATTTTATATGAGAGAGTAAGAGACAGAGATCAGGGGTAAAATTTTGCTCTCAGTCAAACTAGTATAAATCTCAAAGAATGCTCTTGACTTCAAAACAGTTCCTCTGGCATTATACCCATGTGACAGAGCAGAATCTGGCCCAAGGACTCTCTGCGGACTTGATTCTTTGCTACCTTGTAACTTAAATTAATTTACACCCATGCAAAGTGGGTGCCGAATGTTGTCAATGGAATAAACGAATGATTGTGTTTTAGGTTTATTGGGTAAAAGGTATAACTGAATAAGTAAGTGCAGAATGGTCAGGGTCTATAATGAGGCCCTATGAGCCCTGAAAAAGTCACCCACTACACTAGTGAATTTCCTTTTTCTTAGAGATTCTCCGTGGAATTCCCTTTACTGTCTTATTCTTTTATATGCCTCGTGAGGGTTCGTTCTTTTTAAACTAAAGCTATAACTTGTCAGAAATATTACCCAGGCTCCTGCAGCTCTGATTCCTAGCTGACGTTAACTCTATCCCTATGTGGAGTCATCATATTACCTGTCTCTACATGCACTAGATGAGAGCAGAAGCATGTGTGTATGTGTATGCATGAGTGACTAACTGAAGGGCCGATCCAGCAGAAAATATCTGTGGTTTTCTGGGCTACCCAAGCCCAGGAGCCCATGTATACTCGCTCTGCTATAGAATGACCTTTCCTCTGGATAGCTCCGGGAGCTTTTGACATCCAGCAGCTGCAAAGGCAAATTTGGGCTGGATTGCACCACACAGAAGTATAGTGAGAATGGATAATTCAGTGTCTCTGATTTTAAATATATCAGTTGATTGGTGTCCAAATTTGCTTTCCATAAAACAAAATCTGATGTCAAATGATGTATGGTAACACAGTACAATGAGATATGACAAGATCAGTTCCACCCCGTGGCTAGTGGCTAGCTTTCTCCCCCATAAACCACAGTCTCCTCTGTTGTGCTTACTGATGAATAACTAACGATAATTCAGAAGAGCTCTAGCTGTATGATAAATTATATGATTCTTCAACTGGAAACGCATAAGCAGACAGCACCATAATAGATAAAAACATGACAGGGACATAGCATAATTTTCTCAAGACATCACACTGTCTTAAATCAGCTCTTCTATTCGCCTTTCCCAGAAGACTCTTAAACAATTTGTAAATTATTTCCTTCCCAGCAGCATATGGTAATACTAGTTGCTAATGTAGCTTTAGTCATATTTGTGGGGAATTAACATACTAATTACAAGAAGTTTCTTAGAGAAACAATACTTGGTGTTAATTGTTGCAGTTTTGGTTTTGTCTGCTTTTATTGCAGAGGTAAATAGATAGCATAGAAAACACAGTAGTGAATGCTAAGTATGTTTACGTTAAATCTAAAGGCACACAAGTGTATAGGGAAAGGAGGTAAGTTTACAGGTGTAGGTCAATGCATGTAGCATTAAAAAACTCACCACCAATGCATGAATATATATTACTATGGGTTGCTATGCTCCCCATGGTACTGAGGAGCAGGCAAGGGAAAGATCCTCAGAGATTTACTCCATAAACATGTTGAGTAAGCATATATGAAGCATGTTATCTATTCAGCAAGAAAAGATTAATGGAAAGAATGGTGGTCATTGAATATAACCAAAAAATAGTTGGAAAGATGCAGAAGGCTGCACTTCTACACAGCTTCTGCAGCAGTGGATCAGAGTCATAGCGGATTTACATGATCCACCTTGATGCTCAGGAAGCCAACTGAACAGTTTGCATACTCCAACCAAGGTGTGGATTTCCAATCAAGCAGATTTCTTTTGCCAGTGATATTACACTAGGTCACTTGTAGCCAATGGTTAACTGTTACTCCATTTACACCAAAGTCTCAGCGGTGCCATTATTGTAATCAGTTACGGATTGCTCCCCAGCCCCATATCAAGTATGGTTTGGCTTTTCCCTGACTGCCCACATTCCCATAGATCGCACCCTGCCCCTCGCCCCCCCCTCCCAAAATTTGTGCTTTATATTTTTGCTTTTGCATGGGAACTTTTTCAGATGGTAAATTGGTCTAGCATGATATCAAGGAGGAGATTTGGTAGCATGGTGTTATGCTTTTTACCATGTAAAGCTTGGGAACACACATTCCTAAGCCTCCAAAGTGACATAAAGCAAGAGAAGAAAAGGCAATATTCAAGGGGTGCCTAAAGATTAGCTTATTATCATCCCTACCTCATCCTGATACTTAGGGATACAAATCTCCGACTGAGACAGGGTTTTTTGTAAATAATTCCATCAGATCAAGATGAAATTTCCCCTTTAGCTGGAAATACATTGCTTTTGTGAATTGCATCACAATTTTCCTGTAAGATAGTTTTTGTGTGGATTTCTTTTTTGCATTTATGTATATTCCTAGTGAACACACATGACTGAGGACACACTGCTGTCCTTACTCAAAAGTCATTGACATGATAGGGGTCGATGGGCATGAGTAAAGGACATAGGTCCGAGCCTGTTGTCAATACATATGCACTATTTGGTCTGTTGTCAGTAGGAAGACCACTATTTTTATAAAGTTGGTTTTGCACATGCAAAATTGATTTCCTTTCGGTCAGTGATAGACAAGCCACTATTAGAATGGTGTCTGCATTTGCTCATGCTGGAGAGTTTTAGGTATATAGAGGTGGGTAGAATCTGAAATCCAGATGACAACAGAGTTTAGTGCTACCCACTAAGTTGATTTAAATTTTATGCCAATTTTAATACAATACATGTGTATTTTAATTTATTATATTTTTACTGTTCTATTATTTGGAGTTATGTATAATGTGATAACTATTGGCTGATATAATTGGAACAATACAATCCACTGCCACTGATGTATTTTACAGAGGACCACCTTCAGTCTTTATCAGAATAATGCGGCATTGACCTTTTATTTTTCATGTATTCCTTGTGTCATGTATTGCCCTTCTTGGAGCAGGATCTATTGATCCTGAATGTTATAGGAAGTGAATGAGCTGATGTTATTGTCCCATCTTGTCCAGTTTTCTGGTTATCTTTGTGTACAGTTATAGCAAAGGTTAATTGGCATATATAAATTCTAGCTATCTGATTTTCTTCATATATAAATTGTTTTTACCCAAGCCAATCAATAACTTTTAATTTAGCCCAGACAAGCCTGTTCCTTCGTAGATGCATGAACAAGATAATATAACAAAATATTCAGGAGCCTGCAGTATAAAACCCCAAGCACCTGGTTTTATAGGATTTAGCAGCAGTTAGCAGGAGTTTATATAGGGCTTGATCCTGCAAGGTGCTGAGCATTCAATCGCTGATCCTTCAAAGCACTTAAGATCAAGCTTTAAATTTAAACAGGCTTGTATCCTATTGAAGCCAATGGGGCTATTCAAGTGCTTAAAGTTAAGCACTTCAGTGCTTTGTTGAATCAGTGACTGAATGCTCAGCACCTTGCAATCATCAGAGATCCCCATATTTCCAGTGAGAATAAACCTGATATTCTCAATCTTTCTTTCTAAAGATGAGTCAATGATTATGTTTGTAAGCTCTTTGGGGCATGGACTGTCTTTATATTGTGTCTGTACAGTTGCTAACATGGTGAGATCCTGGTCCAAGACTGGAGCTTGTAGATATTACCACAATACAAACAACAACAGTGGCAAGTGGAAAGAAAGGTCCTCAGAATGGGCTAATGTCACAGAAGCCACCAACACAACCGGCAGCCTTGCTGGGCTTCAAAAAGAGAGGCCAAGGCCTAAATGGATGTGCACGCTAATTTACAGGATCCTCTTCCTCTCAGAGGAATAACCTACACGTGTGGAATGAGGCACATTAGTGGACTGTGCAGGGAAACGTATGGAGCCTCCGTTCACGCTGCGCTAGTTCTGTGCACTTGCTCTCCCTATGAGAGGACTTCAGTCTGGAAGGGTAGGCCTACACTTATGGTAGCACGTAGAGTACAGACACTGCCCCCCACAGCTAGCATGAGTATAAAGAGTAGTGGAGACGGTGAGGCGCTACTCAGATGAGTAGAGTGTGGAAACACCGGGACCTTAGTGTATATACCCTACACGGCTGTCTAGACGCCCACGCAGTGCCTCTCCCATCCACACTCTCTTTTGAACAGCGTAGTGTCCCACTGTCTCCCCACACTGCTGAAGCATATCTTCACCTCAGTGAAAGGCTCCAGCACCAGGGAGGCAGTGGGGAAGGGGTCTGACAGTGGGGAGCGGCTGGAACCTTCCCCTGCTACCTCCCCCCTGCCAGAGCGTTTCACTGCCGTGTGTAGCTTACACAAAGCAGTGTGGACACTGCCTACCATTCATTGCAAGGTGTACATACACACACCCTACAAGGCGCTGCAAGGGTAGACAAGGCCTAAGACAGAACCTTTCCTCATGGAATCTAGGTCTATTAGCTTGTTTACTTCCTTCAGTGCAGCTGTGTCTCTGGTAGGCAGCCTTACTTATATTTTAACTGCAACTTTGAGTATTTCCCACTCATCCAGCTTGACTCAGGTTTTGGCAACTCTTTGCATCTCTCTCATTATTCAGTTCCTAATCCAAGGAGCCAGCTGATGTGGAACCCCGTCATTTTGCTTTCTATAAATCTATTTGTAAGAATACAATGTGCCTAAGATTCCTCCTTGTCTAGCATGGCAGGGCTTGCCTCTGATCGTTTCAGAAGCTCACTGAAGCATGGTTTCACTTTGCTGAAACCTGGTGGGCTGTCTTTAATTAGTCTGTGCCTTTGCAAATGCTATTCTGTTATTTTTACACAATAAGTTATTCAATGTGAAGCAACACTCCAGTGGTTCTCAACTGTGTTTCAAAACGAGTAAGCATTTTTTTTTTTTAAAGTGTGCCAGTGACGAATATCTGCCTCAACTCCTTCATTTTTTTTGCTCTATGTATGGAAGCAGCAGTCTGCGGCTTATGCAGTGTATTTCTATTAGTATTCTTTTTTTATATTTCAAGGATTTAGGAATAATGTGAAGTATTACTGGTACATAGCACCCAACTCCTCTCCTCTCCTCTCAAATTTGCTTTGATATGAGGAGGGAAATCTACTTTCTTCATTAGCAAAGACATCTGCAAAATATTTCTTTGCTCTGCTAATGCCCCCTCTCTTTTTCTTCACAGGAAATCATGGGCCTGAATCTGCCCCAAAGAAGTCGGTGCGGGTTTGGCTGCGGACATTAAAGAGAGCAGGATTGGGCCAATATTAGTACCACTGAAAAAGTTCAAGCCCAGAGCCATCACAGGCTGAGACATATTTGCCACCCCATAATAAGGTGATAACAGCATTATTAAAGAGTCTCACCACAGAGTCACCAACACGGAAGTGCTCAAAACAGGCCAGCATACCCAGCATGCAAACACTCCTCAAAGAGAGACGTCTCTCCTGGCTTGGGCATGTGTGCCGAATGAATGATGGGCACATCCCAAAGGACACCCTCTATGGTGAACTGGCATCTGGACAAAGTCCCAAAGGACACCCAAAATTGTGTTTCAAGGATGTGTGCAAGCAAGACCTCAAAGAAATGGACCTGGATGTGGACAAATGGCAATATCGCACTCAAGACCACAGCCTTTGGAAACAGGAGCTTAACAAAGGTCTCCGGAGTTCCGAGAGGAAGCCTTCCAGCTTAGCAGAGGAGAAAAGAGCTCGCAGACGGCAGAGCCCAAAGCGATGAAACATCACCTTTAAATGTGACAGATGCGGCAGAGATTGTCTCTCTCGAGTGGGTCTCTTCAGCCACGTTCGCAGCTGCCATAAAACCAACTGAGTAAATTCTTTACCTTTCAGGGGCGCATACCCAGGCTCTCTTGAGACTGAAGGATATATTGATCTTGAATGTTATAGGAAGTGAATGAGCTGATGTTAATTGTCCCATCTTGTCCAGTTTTCTGGTTATCTTTGTGTACAGTTATAGCAAAGGTTAATTGGCATATATAAATTCTAGCTATCTGATTTTCTTCATATACAAATTGTTTTTACCCAAGCCAATCAATAACTTTTAACTTAGACCAGACAAGCCTGGTCCTTCATAGAGGCATGAACAAGATAATACAACAAAATATACAGGAGCCTGCAGTATAAAACCCCAAGCACCTGGTTTTATAGGATTTAGCAGCAGTTAGCAGGAGTTCATATAGGGCTTGATCCTGCAAGGTGCTGAGCATTCAATCACTGATCCTGCAAAGCACTTAAGATCAAGCTTTAAATTTAAACAGGCTTGTATCCTGCTTACCACTACTACTACATCATAGGGCTCTCTCCCACACCTGTGCAAACTGGAAAGAAACCAATTTGACACATGCTAGCATCCCAGGTCTCCCGATGAATGTTACAAAGGGAAGAAAGGTTAAAAAGAGGCCCTAAAGAAAGGACAAAGGGATGCACAGGTCTTTCAAACTTTGAAACCTGCCCAGCAGAAAGCCAGAAGTCTGGTAGAACACAGCCTACCCTAATAAGGCAAAGGGGACAGCAGCAGAAGTGTTGTAATCTGATAGCTCAGTTCTTCATTGAGAGTATTTGAATGTGGCTTTCCTTACATCATATTCTTCAGATTATTGTATCGCTATAATCACCCTTAAAAAACCTGGGCATTAAACAGAAATGTTTCAAAAGATCCCATCAGCCACTGGTGAATTGCACCTGCTGGGTGGAAACTGCAGCTGGAGCAAGACAGAACGGGCTGCTCACTGAAGTGCTACTGATACCTGCACTATGTGATCTGCACTCCCTGCCGGTCGATTTCTAGGAAAAAAAAGCTTGAAGTGTTGGTTCTGGCTTATAACATCTTCAGTGGTAACACCTCGCGGCCTGATCAACCCTCTCTGCCTCTGGGGCCGTTGTGAGCAGCCAAGTGTTAATAGTGTCTTGGTTTAAATGGGAGAGGTGACAGGAACAGGCTGCCAACAGGGCGGAGGGGTTCCACAGCCAGCAAAATGCAGCCTCCGGCTGTGTTATCTCTTTGATGTAAGTTCTGTGGGACGAGAAGGAGGAAGATGTGTATGCCCTCTAGATCTACCTCCATCATACACACACTGCACCTGGCTCCTCTTCTTTCTTCGTTGGGGCCCCCAGGCCTATATAGATGTAGGGAGGTAGATGGACATCTGTAGATGTAGGGAGGTAGATGGACATCTGAGTCTCCTGCAGTACAGGGAGGATATTAACAGACAGTAGGTCCCTACTAAGTGTGGATCTCTGGGGAATGAGTCAGGCCATCATGACCCTGTTTCTTTTCACATATATGTCTTGATCCAAAGTCCACTGCACTCTATGGTAAGACTCCCATTGACTTTGATGGGAGCTGGATCTGACTCTCACTGCAGAGACTTCCTGGGCTAGGTACAAGACTTCAGGGTACAAGGCCTACTTTTATACCCCAAGATAGAGCTGAGCAAAATATAGAATTTCCATCCCACAGGAAATTCTGATATTTCAAATATTTGATTCATTCCATAAAGGCAAAAAAAAAGTTGAAAATCCTGACTAGACTACATCTTCCATGATGCATCCAGAATCACACAGTTTCCCTAATGCACCATGCAACTCGGTTTGGGAGGTCATCATCACACTGCAGGAGATGTCTCCAATGGGCAGAAGTCCCTGGAGGTCTAAAATGGGGGCCCCAAACTATAAATCCCATGAGGGAATGTTCTAGGGGAAATACCCTTTAATATTGTTGTTTGAAAACTGAGTTGAAATGAAAATATTTGAGTCTCTTCAATTTACAATATTCATCTTGATTCTCAATAGAAATTTTTTGTCCACACAGAATATTTCCCATGGAAAATTTTAGTTTTGCAAAAACTGTATTTTTGGTCTGAAAATCATTCCTGAGCAGCTCTTTGCCAGCACATACACATGGACTGGTAGGAAGCTGCACAATACATATTTTGACATACAATAAAAAAATCTGTGTAGCTTTTAAATAGAAATAAATGTGAAAATTGACTTTTTCTATTCCATGTTTGTGGTTTTCAAGCTTTATTTTTTTTTAAAAGAAGGGAATAAGACAAAATGGGAAATGAAGAGGGGAGAAGTATTACCAGAACATTCAATACACTCATCTAATTTTAATGAAACAATTATAAAATACCAAATCTGTGCTTTGCTATATTGTTCTTTGTTTAAAACACAACAGGAGCAGTCCATAAATTATATAACACATTAAGGGGTCGATGGTGTTAAAAAGGGTGCTACAAAGTGTTACAAGTGTGGATGGCTGGGTCCTGAAAAAAAAAATCACCCAAAAATGTGTTTCTTAATTTATGGCAGCCCCACATATATAGTTCCATAGGCACAAAATTCTAAATCAGACAACTGCTGAGAAGGGCAAAGATACAAAATGAAGAATGTAATGAATAAGTGCTACCGGTAACTAACAGGAAGTTATTTATATTGTAATTAATTACTAGGGAATGTGCATAATTACATTTGCATAATAAAATACAGCAGTTTTGTTGGTCTTTAACTCAGCAGTGGTCTGGTTCTGATTAACACAGCCCTTCTGTGGGAATTGGCTGAGAAGGAGGATTTTATGTTAAACTTTGGCAAAAGTTTTCAAAGCAAGGCATCTAAAGTTAGGCTCCTACACTTAAAATTGAGAATCTAATTAATGAAAGGGTCTAATTGCTAAAATGACTGGATACCCACAACTTCCATAGATGTCAATGCAATCTGCAAGTGCTCAGCACCTCTTAAATCCAGGTTCTGTTTATTTAGATTCCTGCACATCTGTAACCTTAGGTAACAGTTTTTTCTGACCTGTAGGTATTTGAGAGTTCTTCCTTGCCCCCTCCCGTCTCCAATCAAAACACACACACACACACACACACACAAAAAGTGAAAAACTCATAAACATTCACAAACTGGAAAACTGATTTTTATTTTTATCATAACATTTTGATTATTTTTCCCACTAAATCCAGTTAAATCTTGAAATGAAATGTTTTGAACTAGAAAACCAAGAGGTTTACATTTCAAAAGTGTCAAAGTGAAACATTTTTGACAATTTCTAAACTTCTGACATTTTTTCAAGTGAGGAAATTCATCACATCTGACCCTGTTTCATTTAAATTTTGAGGAAAAATGATTACATGAATAATTTCTGGCCATCTGTACTAAGATAGGCAGACAGGTGCGTAATTATGGATTTGGGGGCCTAACAGTAGACACCCATCTGTGGTCTTTATTCTGGTCCAGACTGTAGTCCCACAAGTAAAATTCCTATTGAATACAATGGTACCAGGATCCGGTCTTTCAAATCTAAAGCTTACAACCGCTTTAATGACAGGTTTCAGAGTAGCAGCCGTGTTAGTCTGTATCCACAAAAAGAAAAGGAGTACTTGTGGCACCTTAGAGACTAACAAATTTATTTGAGCATAAGCTTTCATAAGCTACAGCTCACTTCATCGGATGCATTCAGTGGAAAATAAAGTGTGGAGATTTATATACACAGAGAACATGAAACAATGGGTGTTACCATGCACGCTGTAACAAGAGTGATCAGGTAAGATGAGCTATTACCCACAGGAGAGCGGGGGAGGGGGAGAACCTTTTGTAGTGATAATCAAGGTGGGCCATTTCTAACAAGAACGTGTGAGGAACAGTAGCGGGGGGGGGGGGAATAAACATGGGGAAATAGTTTTACTTTGTGTAATGACACCTCCACTCCCAGTCTTTATTCAAGCCTAAATTATTTGTATCCAGTCTGCAAATTAATTCCAATTCAGCAGTCTCTCGATGGAGTCTGTTTTTGAAGTTTTTTGTTGAAGAATTACCACTTTTAGGTCTGTAATCGAGTGACCAAAGAGATTGAAGTGTTCTCCAACTGGTTTTTGAATGTTATAATTCTTGACGTCTGATTTGTCTCCATTTATTCTTTTACGAAGAGTCTGTCCGGTTTGGCCAGTGTACATGGCCGAGGGGCATTGCTGGCACATGATGGCATATATCATATTGGTAGATGTGCAGGTGAACAAGCCTCTGATAGTGTGGCTGATGTGATTAGGCCCTAAGATGGTGTCAATTCTTCAACAAAAATACTTCAAAAACAGACTCCAAGGACAGACTGCTGAATTGGAATTAATTTGCAAACTGGATACAATTAACTTAGGCTTGAATAAAGACTGGGAGTGGATGTGTCATTACACAAAGTAAAACTATTTCCCCATGTTTATTCCCCCCCACCCCCCGCTGTTCCTCACATTCTTGTCACCTGCTAGAAATGGCCCATCTTGATTATCACTACAAAAGGTTCCCCCGCCCCCGCTCTCCTGCTGGTAATAGCTCACCTTACCTGATCACTCGCATTACAGTGTGTATGGTAACACCCATTGTTTCATGTTCTCTGTGTGTATAAACCTCCCCATTGTATTTTCCACTGCATGCATCCGATGAATTGAGCTGTAGCTCATGAAAGCTTATACTCAAATAAATTTGTTAGTTTCTAAGGTGCCACAAGTCCTCCTTTTCTTTTAGCTGCTTTAATGACATTATACATGCAATCACTTTCCACTGCCACGAAACACTGAAAATATGCAGCTTCATCTCTTGGTATTGCACAATTAGCTAGATGACTCCTTTGACTTGAGTGCGTGACTGGCCATATCCTATCAGGTTTGTACAATAGGTGTAGCTGACAATCGAGTGGCTGCAAAGTAGTTCTAATAAGTATCACAGTTCAATGGCTTCAAAGCTTGTCTCTCTCACCAACAGAAGTTGGACCAATAAAAGATATTAACTCACCCACCTTGTCTCCCTCAGTTCAACAGAGACTCTTCTTAACCCATGCCAGAGAATAATCAAACAATGTCTTTATCAGTATGAAGTTAGAATTTCCCACTTAGCTGTACACAATGCTATTCTTTTCTTATGATGGGATTTAGTGCTCTTCACTTGAGGACTACATTTTGAAACGTGCTTCCTTTTCAAATCAGGAGTACAGTATAGCTTGAACCAAGCATTACACAGGCAGAGGCCTGTACAAGACCCCAGCAATACAATCTTTTCCTGCTAGCAATGCATATTAACCCTTCTAACATATGCAATTAAGTAGACAGTGGGCCAGATTCTGATTTCATTACCCTAAGGTCAGTCTGGACTCACTCCATTGCCCTGTATCAGAATCTGGCCCAGTGACCTGGAAACAGAATTTGAGACTGGACAATGGCTGGGGCGGGGGAAGGGGGAAGTTAAGGGAAGTGGAAGAAGAAGGCAGCAAAAAAAAAATAAAATAAAAGGGACTAAATGGGGAGGAACAAGGTAAAGGGACATAAAGGTCACAAATACAGGTATGAAGAGATGGAGAAAGGATGGGGCATGGAGGAGAAATAAGGGTTTGTGATATTGGGGAAGAATGCTCTGAAAGGGCCGGAAGGAGAAAGGATGTATCACATATGTCTGAAGTGGGGATAAGAATTCAGCCGTATACAAAAGAGGCATGAAAGAAGCTCTCTCCACTGGTTCAGTTTAGCTTTTGAGATTCAGCCTTTGGTGGGGTTCCATTTCTGCTTGTGAATGGCTGGGCCAGATCCTGCCTTGTGTGAGTCTGTGGCTTGACTCTGATGGAACAAGGCCTTCCGGGATCTCCCCTTTGTAGATGGATCCTCAAGTGGCCAGGAACCATTGTAGTGACTTCAATGCCCTGCTTTACTCTTGGAGGAAAAGGACCAGACTGCCCCCATCACCAATCCCTGGCTTCTATAAAGATTCCAGGGAGTCACTGGCAGTTGAGCGCAAAAGTCAAATAAAGCCATCTTTGTGTGTCTGCCACCCATCTGCAGTGAGAGCTCCTGAGCTACTGTTGAAAATCTGGTCCAAATTTCTCTAACTTCATCCCTCATCCTTTGTGATATAACTAATTATCCTGGCAACCGGATGTATTTTTACCTTATTGCTCTCACAGCATAAATAAATCCTTCACATTTTGTACTCATAGTTTAACAATGTCAACTGTAACCTTCAATAAAGAGATGACTTTATGTTGTATGGTACATGTTATTCCTAATTTATTTAGCTGTAAACCCCTTGGTACTGGCTTGTCCTTGGAAAGCAAACAAACAAAATACAATATAAGGCTCAGTGTTTTCTTAGAACTATAATTATTTGATTTTAAAGAGTTCACCCATTAGGATGAGTCACTAGAAAGTGAATAATCAGGTTGTTGGTGACTCATTCAGTGAATCCTTTGAACTCAGTTAATAACATGTATACAGTGTGATATTTACAGGGAGTGACACTGGAGGTAATGGAAGCTCTGTGGATTATATTAGTCACATTTACTTTAAAATTACATTAGGCATTTGTTTAAGTATTTACAGGAGAGATCATAACAGAACAAGTGTTCATATTATAACAATGCCATGGATGCTACTGCATCTAAAGCTATCAAATTTCCATTACTCCAATAGACATCCCCCTCATTTTATGATTCAATGATTTCACCATGGGAAGTTGTTCCAGCCTGTAACCTAGTAGAGATGGATGCCAGGCAAGGGTAATAACTTGTCAAGGGCCTCAGTTTACTTTCTTCATTGTTACCTCAGCCAAGTATATCATGTATACCTTAAAAGAATTATTAAAGGTCTAGAAAACAGGACCAATGAGGGAAGATTAAGACAATTGGGTTTGTTTAGTCTGGAAAAGAGAAGACTGAGAGGGGACATCATAACACTTTTCAAATACATAAAAGGTTGTTACAAGGAGGGAAAAATGCTCTTAACCGCTGAGGATAGGAAAAGAAGCAATGGGCTTAAATTGCAGCAAAGATGGGTTAGCTTGGACATTAGGAAAAACTTCCTAACGCTCAGGGTAGTTAAGCACAATAAACTGCCTAGGGAGATTGTGGAATCTCCATCATTGGAGATTTTTAAGAGCAGGTTAGACAAACACCTGTCAGGGATTGTCTAGATAATACATAGTCCTGCCATGAGTGCAGGAACTGGACTAGATGACCTCTTGAGGTCACTTCTAGTCCTATGATTCTATAGTTTATAAAAATAGTCTGTGAATACTATTTAATAAGAACCCTAGTCTAGAAAATCCAAATAAAAGATCCCATTAAGAGGGATGACATCAGAATGGTAAGTTTGGACAGCAAAGTTACACTCAAGCATATCATTTTGAAACATCAAGCAGCGTGGAAAAGATCACTAACAACGGAGTGACTTCTTCAGCGATACAAAGGCAATCAATGTTAGTTCTTCACTTTGAGGCACTTCTTTACAAGATTCAGAGTAGCAGCCGTGTTAGTCTGTATTCGCAAAAAGGAAAGGAGTACTTGTGGCACCTTAGAGACAAATAAATTGGTTAGTCTCTAAGGTGCCACAAGTACTCCTTTTCTTTACAAGAGGTTCTCAGTCTGTCAGAGGTTTCA
Organism: Lepidochelys kempii; assembly: GCF_965140285.1. Lineage (NCBI taxonomy): Eukaryota > Metazoa > Chordata > Testudines > Cheloniidae > Lepidochelys > Lepidochelys kempii. The sequence goes on along the minus strand of NC_136388.1, from coordinate 94,699,168 downwards.
GGGAATTGTGACCAACCTGTCCTTGCCATATTGCTGAACATGATTAGTGGCCCCAGCTAGACGGTAGGGAGGCCCCAGAATAGAAAAGCTTGAGAACCACTGACGTAAGATGCAGCCAAACATATCCAGGACTTCTTGAATATCTATGAGTATGTCTACACTGCAGTTAGACACCCAGGGCTGGTCCATGCCAGCTGATTCAGGCTCACATGGCTTGGGCTGTTTAACATCAGTGTAGGTGTTCAGGATCAGGCTAGGGCTTAGGCTCTAGGACTGTGTGAGGTGGGAAGATCCCAGAGCTCAGGCTCCAGCCTCAGCCTGAAAGTCTACACCATGATTAAAGAGCCCTAAAGCCTGAGTCAGCTGGCATGAGCCAGCCACGGGTGTCTAATGCAGTGCAGACATGCCCTAAGCGGTCAAGATGTACACTTCCTTGTGGACCATGCTGATCACTAGCCCTCAACAGTATGAATGAGATTGTCAAGTCTGAATAGGACCAGAAGGGTGATTATGTGCAAAGGCACTTTCTTATTCAACATATATAATCTGAGAGTGTCCAGATCAGATCTTCTCTATTTCCTGATCCAAACACTAGCTTTCCAGAGACAAATACAACTGCAAACATTCTGCCCTGTGCTGCCTCAGGTAAACGCAACTCAAATCTCCAGCTGCAGAACCTTTTATTTTTGAGGCTGATGCAAGAAGCAGGAAGAGCAGACCTTGACATTCATGTTGCAGGGTTGAGTTTGCATTGTTGGCAGCTGTGAAGATAGCCTCTTCACTTGTAAACCAAGAGCCTTTGGCAGATGTGGGACTTCAGGATCTTTCCTTTAACCCCCTTTCCCCTCAACCCCACCTCCCTTCCCGTCAGAACCATGGTAGGACAAAGTGATGAGCCCTTGGACACCCCTCTAAACATGTGACAAATCCTTTAGTCCTTCTGCTTTTATTCAGCCCTTTTTCAGGTGCACTCCTATTAAAATGGGTAGGATTATTGTCTGCCTAAGGTATCAAGTAAGCTACAAATAAAGGCTTTGAGGATGTGGCCCACTAGGAGCTGTAGATACTCCACACTTTCCCCCAGGACTATATGGTAACATCATATTTTTAAGCACAAGTCCCCACTGAAATCAGCTTGCGATTCTGCTTAAAAAAGGTGGGGCCCCATTTGAAATAGTGATACCACAACCTCAAGCAGCTCAGCATGGTTCAATGCGGATACAAAGAATGCTTATCTGAATCCTATTTAAAAAACTTGAGCCTGGAAGCCAGGATGCGACTCACAAGATTAGGCTTCTTTACAAGATTAAGAGTGAGGAAGACAGCTGGTGTAAACTGGCATGGCTACACTGAAGTGGTAGGTGCTATGTTAATTTAATCCAGCTGAGAATCTGGCTCAGAGTACAATGAAACCTGTTATATGTAACCACCAGAGGAGCCAGCAAAAAAAAATAATATAAAAATCCATTGCTTCGTGGACACAGGCATTTAATTAACGGTCACACAAATTTGTCATCTTAATCTAGGAGATACTGTAAAGTAGTTACTTTAATCAGGAGCTGCCAATTGAGAGGTAGACTTTAGGGCAACTTCCACTGTGTTTCTTTATTTCATCTAGACCTAAATGACTGTTGGTTGGTAACCACCCCCTGCAGAAAATTGACAATTTGTAAAAAAATGATTTTTTTTCCCCTTCAGTTTTCAGCCTTTTTTTTTTTTTTTTTTTGATAAACAGTTGAGATTTTCTGTGGAAAGCAGACATCTTTAATGAAAAAAAATGTTGTTAAAAATGCAGTTTCACACTTTTTTTTAACTGCCCTACCTAGAGGTACTCTCCAGTTTGTGCTGAGTTAGTTGTTGATTTCATTCAGGACATGGAAGCAGAAAACACTGGAAAGCATTTTGGAAGAAACTCAAGTTCTAATATATTCATTACGGGGGGTGTATGCCTAAATTAGGTGTTGGGAAAGTTGTACCAGTATAGTTTGTATTGGTATAATTAATTATACTGAGATATCAAAGCCAACATTGTGAGTCCACACAGCTTTGTCTGCACTGGGGAGGAGAGTTACTTCACTGCAAAGCATTGTGTCCACACAGCACAGTGCTGTATTGATATGAGTATGAAGTAGTCTAGGTGAATATCTAAGGCTGAAAAACACTGCTGCTTGGATCCATGCATTCAGGGTACTTTGTGGTGGACTGTGAATACCTTGGCAAACTATAGAACTCTGGGTCCAACTCTCATGATCCCTTCCACAATAGCCCACAATTTATTGGGTGTTCACTACTCTCCAGCAGTTTTAAACTGCTGTCAGGCAGTATGATGGAGCTGAGCAGAGCTGGAGCTTTGCATAAGCAGACTAAGCAATTGCTTAAGGCCTGGAAGAACAAAAAGGGGCCCTGTAAAGGAGAGCAGATTCACCCCTGCAGCACCTCCTGCTGGTCATTGGGAATTGGCTCTTTTCCAGCCTGGAGCGCCCTCTGCAGGCTGGTGATCCACACAGCTCTGGCCCCGTATCCCTCATGGGCACCGGTTTGCCCCTCTTTCTGGGGTTCTGCCCCCGGCAGTACTCCCACACTCTGCCTCTGGGTCTCCCCTTCCTGGGGAACTCCCAACCCACTATCCCCACCTTGCCTCAGTCCTCTGCCTCCGAGTACCTCCATGGGCCTTGGACCAGACCCTACAGCCTGGGGAGTTGCCAGCCTGGAGTGCCCCCGCTAAGCCTGCTCCTTCCCCAGCACTGCACCACCCTCAGTACCCTGTCAGCCAGGCCCTGCTCTCTCCCAGCCTGGCAAGAGACTCCTTGGGACTCTGGCTCACAGCCTTTTAATACAGGCCAGCTGGGGCCTGATTGGGGTGTGGCCCAGCTGCGGCTGCTTCCCCAGTCAGCCATCCCCAGCCACAGCCCTCTCCAGGGTGAGAATATTCCTGTGTAGGGCCCCCCAATGGGTACCTCAATCTGTCTACTATCAATATGAACTGGGTAATCCTGATGTGTTGGGAATCGTGCAACTGGATTTAGAGCTCATCGACAGTTTTTTGATTAATCGTTTCCATCAAAAATTGCTGTTTCATTAAAGCCAAACTGTTTTTCAGGTGCATATCAGTTTTAACAAAAAAAAAAAAAAATCATTAGAAAAGTTTCCCAGGTCAGAATTTCTGGCAGGAAGGTGTGAGAGAGACCTGTCCCAGAAGAGCCAATAGCCTGGTTGATCAGACAAAGCAGGGGCTTACCTCAGTCACCCTCATCCCTGCGGAGTGCCCTAACAACCAGGCTAGAGAGTCAGTCTCTCATATTTTTCACGAACAATTTCAAAAGGTGTCATCATTTTGTTCTGGGTCAGAATGAAACCAACTTTCAAAACCTCAACATTTTTCATGAAACAAATTGCTGTTTTCCAGCTAGCCTGAGCCGGCTGGCTTTAAAGGGAATCACAGATCACCATCCAGTATGATTTTGCACAGCTACTCCTAGAGGTGGTGGCAGAGAGGCCCAGGCAAGCACACTTTCATGATATATTCCTTGACAGGCAGCGATGCTTCTGAAGGAGCGATGCTTCTAGGCTCAGCCAACGAGCATAGACTGGAATAGCCAGCAGTAGCTTCACAACAGAGTTAATAGATGGGAGAACAATCAAAGAAAGAATTAAATGTGCAACGTGGACAGGAAGCTGGGCTCATGAACAACATTATTACTGTTAATGTTAATGTTTAACCATCAAGCATAGCTTTGTAATTCATAGTTTGCATTCCATTCCAGGAAAACTCGCATGAGATAAATTATGCAATGCAGCTCTGAGTTGGTGATGCTAGAAAGGGACCTTCTCTTGAGGATTTATGCCCTGGAAGTAACATTCAAAGACAACTTGATGGAGTTGGACAGCCTAGTGTTAGATGGAATAGCCAAAAATAGAGCATCAAAAATGCATATGATCTGGCTAATACCATAATGCTTTCTCTGGAGTTGTTACAGCCTACAGGGGCATGTAAATCCCCATTTCTGAATACATATATTGCAGGAAATGCTCCTTCATGTGAAATTATTTTTTTAAGAGCAAAGATTAACAATGAACCTCAATGACTCTAGCAAAAGCTGGCTTTCATGCCACTTTGACTTCTGCATCCAAATGGTGCAGGGGGATTGAAGCACATAACTCCCACTATCTCTAATGGGAGTTATGTGTGACAGTTTCTTTGCTTTGTGATGAGACTAACTTGGAGGTTTATGTGCTTAAAATACTAATATTTTGAAGAGGGGGAAAAATTGAGCCACATGCAGAGAAAACCTTATCTCCAATGAAATCACTCAGTCACTTTTATGATTATTCTTCTCCTAACCCTCTAGTCAATATAATAGTTTGAAAGATTTTCATTGTTTTAAAATGAACTATCTTCTGAATGGTAGAGGAATCTTTACTAACAGTGTGTTGCAGTTCTACACTCAAATGACTATTTGTTGAAAGATTTTTTTTTAATTGGATTATGTTTGCAGTTACCTCTTATTCAGTGTTGAACTGCATCTGTCAGTTTCTGTATTAAGCAAGGCACTGATGCTTTCAAAGAGCATTGTATCCATATTAACACAATGTGGAAAAGTCAGCAGCCCCCAGTGTCCCCAGTGAAGAGAGGAGCAGGTGGAGTCTCCATCACTGGCAATTTTAAAAATCAGGATTGGTTATTTTTTCTCAAAGATATGCTCTAGTTTAAAACAGAAGTTATTCTATAGCCAGTGTCAGGCAGGACCTGAGTGGTGCCTTAGAATCCATGAAAGTGATAATCTAAAGGCAGTGGTTTAAAATTCATTTCACTCTGAGAACCGTGAGTTGAGGATGCTCAGCACTGGAGCTGGGTGAAACTTTTAGGGTGCTTTTCTTCCCTGAAAAATGCAAATTTGGACTGACAGAAACATTTGAGAATTTGGATCAGATTTGCTGATTGTTTCAACCGAAACTGGAAAATAAAATCTGTGTTTTGTTTTGACATTTTTTAAACCCATCCATGATTCTATTTGAAATGTCTTTTTTGTTTGGAATTTTACTACCATTTTACTTTTTAAAAGATTAAAAAAAAAACCTCAATACACAACAAAAAACATTTTGTTTCAGGTCACATGAAATATTTTGTTTGACCCCAAAGTTTTTTTTTGTTTTCTTTTTTTTTCATTTTTTTGGTTCAGAAACCAAACCAACCCTCCCCTGCCCCCAAATAAAAACAAACAAACATCACAGCTCCGGCCAGCACTCCACAAGAGACCCCAACAAGTTGCCGGTTGAAGCCACGATTGCACTGCCAATGCCACGTGGTGGTTAGAAAAACAGACACACAAACATTGGTTTGGATTTAAAGGGCAAAATACCACAATTTTATTAATGTTGCATGTTAATTACCTGTCACTGAACCTGCCCATCATCAAATTGACTGGGGCCATCTCTCAACAGGCACCATTATTGTGCTTCCACCAAACCCTCAGGATTCTAGCTCTCCAAGCCATTAAAAGCCCAGCCAGCCTATAACTGTAGAAAGAACTGGATGAATCCCAAACATGTCTTATTGATTGGTTTATGATGTTTAAATCCCCTCCTCATTTCCAATCCAAATGTAAAAGCCTCTCCATCCCCTGCTCTGCTTTACTTTTGGGGTATTCTACATTAAAACCGTCCAACAACTGCCTCTTGGTAACTGTAACATCTGTGGGCCAGCAGGCCTCACAGTGAGGTGACTTCTTAATCCAGCACAGCTGAACTAAACACTAAAATAGGCCACTAGCCCACACTAAGTCAGACTGGGCCTGGGGTAGGCAAATCCCCTGTCAGCTGGCCAACTAGCATTCAGGTGAGGGGGGTAAATCTGGCAATCAGCCTTGGCTCTGGCCATGCCAGGATGGATCAGTTATTAAGACCAATTCACAACACTCTCCTTGCAGGCCTCAAGCACAATGAAGAAGGGAGCAACTATTTTCACAGGCTGCCAGGGATGGACATGGATGAAAGGTGCCTCTTTGGTAGCTAAAAGCACCATGAAGAGATTGGGGTTGACAATCCTGGGAGCTGGCAAGTTTCAACTCCACCAATCCCTCCTGACCCACCATAAGCATCTGCGTAGCTGGCTGGAGGTTAGAAAATCCCACCTCTCCTCATGGGAGCCAAACAATGCCACGGAGGCAGGCAATTATCCACTTTTCTTCAGTCATCCCGTCATAAGGAAGGAGAGTCCTTGCTGTTAGGATCATTCCACTTGAATTCTAATGCAGCCTGTGTCAGTACTTAAAATTAGTTAACTCTGTTTTTAACTGTGTGGTTTCTTGCTGATTACCAGTGTTCCCAATTTACTGCTATTGGTACAATTTATTAATCTGCTGCTTTCAATTTAAACAAAAAGGATCGGACACTATCTAGCTTAATTCCTTCTAATACTCAGGAGCATACACTTTTTCTTTAAACAGTTCATGCTGGTTCTCTTTGCCCTTGAGCTATTTCTCAATCCAATACAAAAATCCTTTTCATTCGCTCAGTGAATTTGTATCCTAGGTATTAACTTCAAATATAGATCTCACCTCTCCACCCATTTTCTAAACTCTTAAGTAAAATTGATGAGACTCGTTTTAACAATATGGTATTTTCAGCTATACTCTCCAAAGAAATCCAACAAGTTGGAGAGGGAAGTGAGCATACTTTACTGAAATGAAATGGGCTACCCTCAAATCATGCTGTGCTTTTCTAGGGGTTCTTACATTTGATCTCTTAATACGGTTTCTAAGCTTTTCCCATAGCCAAAGTTAAACTAACTGATGTGTAAATTCCTGTTGTGTCCCTTGGTTCTTTTTCAAATCATAGAATTATCTTGGCCACTTTCCAGTCTTTAGGGCATATTTTTTCGGCATTGACTGGTTTTATAAAAGTATCTGCTACAGCTTTTATTTAACCTATTTCTACCCTTATTTCTTTTATCACTGTATGGACCGTTTTCTTTGTTCCTAACACTAAGAATTTTTTTTCTACCTCGCCAATTTTGTGAGCTTATATCAATTTAAGAACCATTTCAAATGCCATTTTTATAATCTTTAATTCCTGTCTCTGTCAGTATATTCCTCACTTTTAATTTAATCCTATTAGTACTGATGGAAAACCCATCCCGTACATGCCATTTCAGCTTATTGGAACCACAGCGGTTCTAAGTGTATAAGGTGCAACCCCAATATATATAGATATTTCTTTTCTGATAAATGAGGGTAAATGTCACAAGAACAAGTCCAGACCACAATGTGTTACAAGGTTACATATCCAGTTTACCAGGCAACATATGTGGAGATGAATACACAAGCTAGATTCATCCATAGTGCATTTGATAGAGGAGAGTAAATTGTTTTAGATCATGACCTTGTACCTTTTTCCATTTTCTTCGTTATTTTTCCATTTTATTTTTAAAATTCACCAGATGAATTGTTGACATTTTGGAAAAAAAAAAAAAACTGTTGTCCATGACTAAGTATGCTCAGGACTTTCTGCGATTCACTAATAAGATTTTTTTAGAGTGACAGTGAGATTTGCCTTCCACTCTTTAGGCAGTGCCCTTCCCATCAGAGTGCTCATCATAGCAGACTACAGAGTGTGGAGCAATAAATGGTTCCTGAGGTTGCTTTAACACCAAAGTGCAGCTGAGATATTCAGTAAAATCAACAGTAATTTACTGCAAGTGTATGTCATTGCCATGAACATTATTCCTTTTGCACAAGACGAGAGAAAACAAATCATAAGACAATTAGGCAAATAATCCTGTTCACTTCCCTCATGAGATTTCCCAAAGGCTCCAGTTGTCTCTGTGGGATTTTCCAGTGACATTCTATGGGTTACCACTCAGATGAGTACCTTTTCAAGGACAGGCCTTTAAAATAATATTTATCGAGGGGGAGTTTCAGTCAGCATTCCTTAAATGGTAAGCAGGTGGGAGGGGTCCCATAGGCTTGTCTCTACCTAATCTTCCATTGCTTACCGGAGATAGTGCATTTGTTTCTGGTTTAAATGGGCCCTACTCCTCACTAACAGGTTGGCTTCAAACCTCCCAGTCAGCTTCTCAGCCCTCTCGCTGTCTATCTGGCATCCTATCAGCTGGGAAGACCCCACTCTCCACACACAGAAACCAGGGCTGGTTGGTTTGCTGGAGACATGCAGTGCCTACTCCCATTTCCTTGCGTAGAGAAATCTCATAATCCAAGGATGAAAGTCATCTCGGGTGCAAGGGGCTCCACACCATTAAGCCCCATACAGGCTCTGAGTGAGGGTTTGGTACTGATGCTGAGCCTGCACGTTACCCGTGTGCTTCAAAAAGAGTCTCCATAGGCCGGCACACAAGGCTGCAATGAGCAGGCTACAGGAGAAGGAGCTGCAGATCCATCTTGCTATTGATCCAGAGGAAGAGATGGCCAGCCCTCTGTGGAGATAGAGGCGGTTAGGGATTATTTAGAAAAGCTGGACGTGCACAAGTCCATGGGGCCGGACGAGTTGCATCCGAGAGTGCTGAAGGAATTGGCGGCTGTGATTGCAGAGCCACTGGCCATTATCTTTGAAAACTCGTGGCGAACCGGGGAAGTCCCGGATGACTGGAAAAAGGCTAATGTAGTGCCAATCTTTAAAAAAGGGAAGAAGGAAGATCCTGGGAACTACAGGCCAGTCAGCCTCACCTCAGTCCCTGGAAAAATCATGGAGCAGGTCCTCAAAGAATCAATCCTGAAGCACTTGCATGAGAGGAAAGTGATCAGGAACAGCCAGCATGGATTCACCAAGGGAAGGTCATGCCTGACTAATCTAATTGCCTTTTATGATGAGATTACTGGTTCTGTGGATGAAGGGAAAGCAGTGGATGTATTGTTTCTTGACTTTAGCAAAGCTTTTGACACGGTCTCCCATAGTATTCTTGTCAGCAAGTTAAGGAAGTATGGGCTGGATGAATGCACTATAAGGTGGGTAGAAAGCTGGCTAGATTGTCGGGCTCAACGGGTAGTGATCAATGGCTCCATGTCTAGTTGGCAGCCGGTATCAAGTGGAGTGCCCCAAGGGTCGGTCCTGGGGCCGGTTTTATTCAATATCTTCATAAATGATCTGGAGGATGGTGTGGATTGCACTCTCAGCAAATTTGCGGATGATACTAAACTGGGAGGAGTGGTAGATACGCTGGAGGGGAGGGATAGGATACAGAAGGACCTAGACCAATTGGAAGATTGGGCCAAAAGGAATCTGATGAGGTTCAATAAGGATAAGTGCAGGGTCCTGCACTTAGGACGGAAGAACCCAATGCACAGCTACAGACTAGGGACCGAATGGCTAGGCAGCAGTTCTGCGGAAAAGGACCTAGGGGTGACAGTGGACGAGAAGCTGGATATGAGTCAGCAGTGTGCCCTTGTTGCCAAGAAGGCCAATGGCATTTTGGGATGTATAAGTAGGGGCATAGCGAGCAGATCGAGGGACGTGATCGTTCCCCTCTATTCGACATTGGTGAGGCCTCATCTGGAGTACTGTGTCCAGTTTTGGGCCCCACACTTCAAGAAGGATGTGGATAAATTGGAGAGAGTCCAGCGAAGGGCAACAAAAATGATTAGGGGACTGGAACACATGAGTTATGAGGAGAGGCTGAGGGAGCTGGGATTGTTTAGCCTGCAGAAGAGAAGAATGAGGGGGGATTTGATAGCTGCTTTCAACTACCTGAAAGGGGGTTCCAAAGAGGATGGCTCTAGACTGTTCTCAATGGTAGCAGATGACAGAACGAGGAGTAATGGTCTCAAGTTGCAGTGGGGGAGGTTTAGATTGGATATTAGGAAAAAGTTTTTCACTAAGAGGGTGGTGAAACACTGGAATGCGTTACCTAGGGAGGTGGTAGAATCTCCTTCCTTAGAGGTTTTTAAGGTCAGGCTTGACAAAGCCCTGGCTGGGATGATTTAACTGGGAATTGGTCCTGCTTTGAGCAGGGGGTTGGACTAGATGACCTTCTGGGGTCCCTTCCAACCCTGATATTCTATGATTCTATGATTCTATGACTGAGTGTAGCTGGTATAGGACTAGAATATCATTCCAGCCCGAAGGGAGGGGTGATTGGAGGTGGGTGTTTGTGTGAGAGAGATTTCACTTCTCCAGCGCTCTCTCACACACATTGCATTTACACTGGCACTGAATAATAGAGCTTTATGTGACTGGAGTGATTTTAGCCCTAAATGTATGGACTATTAATTATTTAATAGACGTATTACAGAAACATTGACATAATTACTAACACACCCCACACACAGCCCTCCCCCAACTCAATCTATCGCCTTGAAAAAGGCCTGGATAAATACTAGAAAGTCTTTCTAGTTGATCCCACAGATTAATTTCTGGTTGTATCCAGACTTGGGCAGGGATGGAAACAATCCTGATCCTAGCGCTCTCCACTGAAAACACCCTAATCCCACTCCCCAGCTGATCACACCTAGGAGCTGTTTGATCAAGCATCTCAGCTAACATCAACAGCCAAGATCAAAAAGAAAAAAGACAGAGAGTTTAAGATACGCAAGATCCAAAACATAAAGGGCTGCATAACGGAAAAGCTGACCTTCTTGAACACAGCAAGACCCAGTCACAAAAATTATCCTCCAAAACCAATGGAAAACTCATATTTCAGCTTCTACTGCACAGAAATGCTATTTTTCAGAGGAGGGCACAAGACACTGTAAGTACAGATAAGTGTGACTGTGGTTCCAGTGTGCTTTCATTTTCTGCCACAAAATGCGCTGTAAATTCATGGCAGCTGTTCTAAATCAGTGTTTGCTAGGTGCAGTTAGCACACATTCAGTAACATAACATCAATCACTTCCCGTAACACTTTAGACAAGTATAGAATTGTTTCTCTGCAGTAAAATCATATTTCTACTCTCTCAGGCCTGCCCACCCATTCTTCTGGTATAAATAAAGTACTGTGTGGGATCTGACTGCCTGCAGGGTCTAATACAGAGTCTATGTAGGTATTTAGACAACCCCAATCACCACAGTACCTGAGTACCTCTCAAACATTTAAAAATAGAAACAATAAATAGCACTGTCTCTTTTTCTTTCTTCTCTCAGTCTATAGGAGAAATAGCATGATTTATTGTGTATGTATCTATAACAGACTCATATGTACATACATCTGATAAAGAAGGAGGGTGTGAATCTGTGTGTGAAGAGATTGCTTAGGGAAAACTAAAAGGAAGAAATGAGTTTTGTATTTAGTTCTGAGTGCAGCCAGATCATTCTCACCTCCTTTATAGAGAGGTTCAGTTCCTGTGAAAGTCCCATCTCCTGTGCAGATAGATCAATAGTTTTGTGTTTCCAGTGGAACATGGCTGTCATGGTCACAGAAAGAATCTTTCTGATAGCACTATGTAAGATATATGGTATACTGGGCCATGTGTGTACAGAATAGAAAACATTACAATTTTCCTAAGTAAAACAGAGAAAAGTGGGAACCGATTTTGTGTTTCATAGGAAATTCCACAGTTTAGACATTTTCCATTTTGAAACAGAATGAAAAATTTAATTATTTCCCACAAAACAAAATCCCTCCACAAAACGCTTCATTTGATATCAAAATGTTTTATTCCAATTTCATCTATTGAGAATATATTGAAACAAAAAGTCATTCTGAAATGGAAAATCAAAAACTTCCATTCTGAAAAGATCAAAATGGAATGGAACATTCCAATTTTTCTTTTTTTCTAAATGAAATTTCATAGAAAACAACATCTTTCCACAAGCATTTTGCTTTTGATGAATCAGCCTTTTCTGACAGACAAACATTCTGTGGTGTTTTGAGGACTATGATGGAATTGCAAGCTATCACAGTAACAGGTTGTGTGTGTGCAGGGAAGGTGGGTTTCCTGGTTCTGAAGGCTAGGGAGCAATGTAGGAAGCATGCAATCCAAAGGAGTCTGGACAGAACCAGCCCAGAACAAGGGGGGTGAGTTATGCCTCAGGGAGCAGCCCGCTTTGTGAGTCTCTGTTTTTGGTTACTATGTGTTATTGTTCTGGATTCTAAGAATAGTGTTTCACTCCAACCTTCCAGCAAGAGTATCTTATGCTTTCTATCTAACTTAACTGTGCATATTGTGACAGGGTCGGGCCAGATGGCTACAGGAGAGTAATAGAAGGCAGATATATTAGCCCCAGGTTAAGTAGGTCCCTTTTCCCTGGGTAAGGTAACAGGGAAGGTTCCCGAACAATCAGGAACCTTCTGGAGACAATTAAGACAGACAGGCTGATTAGAACACCTGCAGCCAATCAAGAAGCTGCTAGAATCAATTAAGGCAGGCTAATCAGGGCACCTGGGTTTAAAAAGGAGCTCACTTCAGTTTGTGGTGCGCACGTAAGGAGCTGGGAGCAAGAGGCGCTAGGAGCTGAGAGTGAGAACGCATACTGTTGGAGGACTGAGGAGTACAAGCATTATCAGACACCAGCAGGAAGGTCCTGTGGTGAGGATAAAGAAGATGTTGGGAGGAGGCCATGGGGAAGTAGCCCAGGGAGTTGTAGCTGTCACACAGCTGTTCCAGGAGGCACTCTAGAGAGCTGCATTCCACAGGGCCCTGAGCTGGAACCCGGAGTAGAGGGTGGACCTGGGTTCCCCCCAAACCTCCCAACTCCTGGTCAGACACAGGAGGAGTTGACCTGGACTGCGGTCATGAAAACGGCCAAACTGAGGGCTGCTGTGAAGCTCCAAGGCGAGCAAATCCGCCAATAAGCACAAGACCCACCAAGGTAGAGGAGGAACTTTGTCACAATATCCAACGAATATAAAACTCATTCCATTGGAAAGTTTCCAACCAACTCTAGTGAAATCTACATATGACTGGGATCTAATCCACCTGGGAAGGCTTCAACATAGTTTCACTCATTTTACAGGCACTCAGCTAAAGTTTGCCCAAGTTATACCTGATTGCTGTCTGTTTTGAGATAATGAGTAATACTAATTGATAGATAATAACCTTAGTATATTAGCAAGTGCTCCAAATGCCCAGGGATTCAGCTAGTGAGTTAGTTGAGTTTGCAATGGTTATATTCAGAGCTGAAGTGGCTGACTTCTTTGTTGTCTAGCTCATCTCCACTTCCCCGTCTGAAGAGTCAAGGCACACATCACATCTCTAGCATTTTTCTCCTGATATTGACTGTCTACTTCCTCAAGGAGTTCACACTATTAGAAAGAGGATTACCACGGTGAAGTGGGAGAAAGCTCTATTGTTCATAAGCATCAAGCAGCTGCATTGTCCACACTGTGCGTTGACCTGCTCTTCTGAGGGTCGTTTACTCCCAGATAATGATTTAGAAAAACCCCACATATGCATAATACTTTTTTCAGACACATTGAATTGATTATTTGGATTTCAGATGGAAGCTAGCCAGCACAAGATCTGGAACACACTGAAGGGCAAGTTCTTTGAGACTATTCGGTTGTAACAAAAGCAACAAAAATTGCCAGCTTGTTTTCTATCAGATAAGTCCCATACCAAAGAACAACTTCAGTAAGATTTTCTTGCCATTCGTTTGCCCGGTTGGGAACCTAATGTTTTGAGCCACAGTTTATATTAAAGGTACATTTATAAATGGTTTGCAAATGGTTAAACAACGAGTAATAGATGTTTTAATACATGGTTAGATAATTTTTATAGAATCTTACAGATAAACAATAGTTTGCTTATGACTAGGCTTGACAGAATTCATTTTTATAATGTCAACAGATAATATCTATGTTTACTTTCAACCTCTTTTCAGTATTTATCAATTTAAATGTTCAGAGTTGAGTGAAATTATGGGAGGGGGTGTTCAGAGAATAAGGGGATCAGACAGTAATTACTTAATGACAGGAGATGTTGAGATTCAAAAGTTAAAAGTTCTATAGACAATGCAAATGGTCAACATTAAATGTCAAAACATACAAAGTACATATCCTTAAATCAAACTCTAAGAAGTTCTTGAGCATCATTTCTTTCTTACTTTGCTTGTCTGTAAATGTTGATTATGTATGGACTTTTGGTTTGTTTGTGTGTACAAGGTGAAATCAACTTTTACCAACATTTACCAATAAAAATCTAATCCTTCCACGCCTGTTTGTGACAATTTATAAACACCTTTCTCAACAGAAACCACTCGTGTGTCATAACTTATTACCCTTATATATAAACTATTTCTAAGTGCACCTTTAGAAAAACTGACAGGTTTCAGAGTAACAACCGTGTTAGTCTGTATTCGCAAAAAGAAAAGGAGTACTTGTGGCACCTTAGAGACTAACCAATTTATTTGAGCATAAGCTTTCGTGAGCTACAGCTCACTTCATCGGATGCATACTGTGGAAAGTACAGAAGAAGTTTTTATACACACAAACCATGAAAAAATGGGTGATTATCACTACAAAAGGTTTTCTCTCCCCCCACCCCACTCTCCTGCTGGTACTGCTATGGGTACCCGCATGGCCCCACAGTATGCCAACATTTTTATGGCTGACTTAGAACAACGCTTCCTCAGCTCTCGTCCCCTAACGCCCCTACTCTACTTGTGTTATATTGATGACATCTTCATCATCTGGACCCATGGAAAAGAAGCCCTTGAGGAATTCCACCATGATTTCAACAATTTCCATCCCACCATCAACCTCAGCCTGGTCCAGTTGGGATCAGAGAGGAGTTTGCCTCACACTTTGAGTATCTTAAGTTTTGTAATCAATTTCTCACTTAGGGAAAAAAGAGCAGAATGACCATCTCTCTGCAGTGGACTATTATGAACAATTGGTAGCTAGATATCGAAGGATACATTCATAGAAATCACCATTCCTTGCTATGCATCTATTTCCCCGCACCCTCCTCAGGAGTTTGGAAGTAGTTTATAGATTAATAGAGGGCCTTCATGGTCATCTAGTGTGAGCTCCTGCATAACACAGGCTAAAGAAACTCAAAGTAATTGCTGCATCAAGGCCATAATTTCTGGTTGAGCTACAGTGTATATTTTAGAAAGACATTTAGTCTTGATTTAAAGGCTTCAAGTCATGGAGAATCAATACAGCAGGATAATTAGAGGTAGAAGCCTATTATTGACTATTACTCAGTTCCTACACAGGCACAGACAAGATTCCCATTAGATTCATCAGGTTAAAACACAAGCAGGTAGAGCCAGTTCAATTACTGACGAATTTTAAAAATCAAGAATGCTGTCAAAGTCCATGCACCACATTATAGGCAGACAGTGCTTAAAGGCAGGGTGCTGTAACGTAAGTATATTTGCCTAAACAAGGAAATAAACACACTGCTGCATTCTATGCTAGTAAAAAGTGACAAAAATGTTGTCATAAATATAAAGGGAAGGGTAAACCCCTTTGAAATCCCTCCTGGCCAGGGGAAAGCTCCTCTCACCTGTAAAGGGTTAAGAAGCTAAAGGTAACCTCGCTGGCACCTGACCAAAATGACCAATGAGGAGACAAGATACTTTCAAAAGCTGGGAGGAGGGAGAGAAACAAAGGGTCTGTGTCTGTCTGTAGTCGTCTTGGCCAGGGACAGAACAGGAATGGAGTCTTAGAACTTTTAGTAAGTAATCTAGCTAGGTATGTGTTAGATTATGATTTCTTTAAATGGCTGAGAAAAGAATTGTGCTGAATAGAATAACTATTTCTGTCTGTGTATCTTTTTTGTAACTTAAGGTTTTGCCTAGAGGGGTTCTCTATGTTTTGAATCTAATTACCCTGTAAGATATCTACCATCCTGATTTTACAGGGGGGATTTCTTTATTTCTATTTACTTCTATTTTTATTAAAAGTCTTCTTGTAAGAAACTGAATGCTTTTTCATTGTTCTCAGATCCAAGGGTTTGGGTCTGTGGTCACCTATGCAAATTGGTGAGGCTTTTTATCCAACATTTCCCAGGAAAGGGGGGGTGCAAGTGTTGGGAGGATTGTTCATTGTTCTTAAGATCCAAGGGTCTGGGTCTGTAGTCACCTAGGCAAATTGGTGAGGCTTTTTACCAAACCTTGTCCAGGAAGTGGGGTGCAAGGTTTTGGGAAGTATTTTGGGGGGAAGGACGCGTCCAAACAGCTCTTCCCCAGTAACCAGTATTAGTTTGGTGGTGGTAGCGGCCAGTCCAAGGACAACGGGTGGAATATTTTGTACCTTGGGGAAGTTTTGACCTAAGCTGGTAAAGATAAGCTTAGGAGGTTTTTCATGCAGGTCCCCACATCTGTACCCTAGAGTTCAGAGTGGGGGAGGAACCTTGACAGATGTATTGCTTTAAATCCTACTAAGAAGAAATTACCATGATCAACGTGGTGTTGCTACAGTTTCACCATGGAATAAATAAGGGAAGAGCCCATGCAAACAGTGAGAAATAAAAATGGCATTCTTGCCCTATCTGGCACATGACAACTAGCATTGATATTGCCATTCTGGAAAGTTCCTTCAAACAAACGGGAATATAATGGAAGAAAATAAATCCCCATACTGAACTATAGGCAATGGCAATACTTCCAATTTGACCAGGGGTCAGAACAAAAAAGCTTGATGTATCCAGTTCCCGTTATTGTTTAAGGATTCAACCACAGTAGAAACCACACTTGTAAGAGCAAAAGGTATACAATGGTGTGGCATCAACGTTCAATAATGATGTGATTATCCTGCATACCGGGCTTACAGTCTGTATATTGTATACTGACAAACTTGGGATACTGGGCAGATCACCAAGGATGCTGCATATTCAGGTTTTTGAGTGATGACATACAATGGTCCATCACCATTGCTAGACAACTGTCTTCTGGTTACGACATGAATCACTAGAGGTCAGCTCCAAACACATCATACACATTAGTGATTGAAGCAATAGCTCATGGTAAATTGTATCAAAACCTGCTGAGAGGTCCAGCTTGACCCAAATAGTCAATTCTGACCTAGAATTAGAAGAAAGGGGATAATTTGCTTCCTTGACATGTACAGTCTCCCCTCCAATGGAAAATTAGAATCTTACAAGGATAATAATTGTGTCCAAGTGTACCTGGAATGTAGTGCAATCATCTTTTGGATCTGAGATTGGGTGGTAAGTATTTGGCAAGTACTCCAGTGTGCAGGGATGGGTTCTTAAGGAGGTGGGGAAGAGAACTTTTCCTGCCTAAGGATGGTTGGCAACTGCCCCTTAATATATTTATGATTGCTCTGGAAGGTGAGGGTGGTGAGTAGTGAGATAGCAAAATTTGTAAGTGACAAAGTTATTTAAGTTTATCAAGACCAGAGAGGACTGTGAGGACCTTCAGAGGGATCTAACCAAGTTAAGTGAATGTGCAACATGATGGCAAATGAAATTCAGTGTTGACAAATGCAAAGAAACGCACACTAGAGGTAAAAATTAAGCTACTCATGTATTGTATAGGGTTCTGAATGAACCGTATCAGTGCAAAAAAGGGACTTAGAGAACATTATAGACAGCTCAGGAAAGACCTCTGCTCAATGTACAGCTGTGGTCAAAAACAACAAGATGTTGGGATATGTAAAGGAATGGGATAGCAAATAAGACTGATTATAATGCTTTTCTATAAATCAATCATGCAGTCCCATCTGGAATACTGTGGGCAGTACAGGTTACTTCATCTCAAAAAAGGACTAGAGAGATTTAAGAGAAGAGTCATAAGAGTAGTCAAGAAAAGAGTAGGATTGTTCACCTTAGAAAGGAGATGAATAAAAGGGGACATGCTAAAAGTATATAAAATAATGGATGATTTAGAGAAGGAAGATTGGGAGAACAGTCTCAGAACAGAAGAACAAGGGGCTATCCAATGAAAGTAAATGTGTGAAATTCAATACAGATAGAAGGGAATACTTTTTCCACAAGTGATTAAACTGTGGAACTCATTGGCACAGAAGCTGAGGCCAAGAGCTTAACAAGATTAAAAAAGGGATTGGGTAATGATATGGATATCAAGAATATGCAGAGTTATCATAGAGTTTCAAAAGGGATATTAACCTGCGTTTTAAGCCCTGAAGTACAGTATTTATTAGAGACTAGGCTGAGACCTAATGGAGTAGGGGAGAGATTATTGCTAATTGTGATGTTCTTACAGTTTCCTTTAAAGTATGTGGTGCTGGTCACTTTTAGAGAACGGATACTAGACTAGATGGACCTCAGTTATGGTCCAGTATGGGAACTCTGTGTTCACAAAATGAAGTTTTGAGAATGCCCATCTGTAATGGTACCAAAGCTGCATCACCCTCTTTGGGCAATGGATGTTTCCTTCTCTCATTATAAACATCTTCCTTATCAGTAAAATAGGGCTAATAATACTTACCTCACTGGGTTGTTTTGAAGACTGATATTTGTAAATCTTTTCATGGAAGTTATGCTATACATTATATTTTTTTTATCATAGGTGCAGCTGTAATGATACCTGTAATAAGATTGCATAACATTTTCCATTATAACTGTATTCAATTGCCTTTTTCATATATACTCTTTAAAAAAAGCTGGTTAACGCATTATCATACAGTTATTTGTACTCAGCATCACCTGAGCAGCTGAGGAGTTGGGCCCACAATATCAAAACATAAACTGTCTTTGCTAGTTTATTACACCTCTAATATATTGATTGGTTTTGTTATTTTTAAAACATTGTGTGCCATTTCCTGCTCCTATTAAATAGATTTTACAAAAAAAGTTTGATTTGTTCTATGCCTTTTGTGATGTCTTTGGTTTCTTTCTTTCGCCTTAGAAAGTAACCTCAGTTCTTCATTGCGAAAGTTTAATAACTCTTACATTTCTTTTTTTTTTAAACTTTCCTCGTCTATTCATCTCTAGCTGGCATCAACTGAAACATCCCTGCAGCCCTAATTGTCAGAAGAACAGGCAAATAATGAAACAAGAGTCATAACGTATTTTATCAACTTTGAACCACATAAATCACAGTGTAATGAAAGTATTATCACATACCACTGGTTATCTTAATTCAACATTCAAAATTAACATAGTTTTTAAATGATATAGACTTATTTAAATATATAGAGTCACTGACACTCAGTCATAGGCTCTTCATACATTTTCTGTTATCTTCATTTCAATATCAATCAATTCCAGGGGCTTATACGTTACATGTAACGTATGGTTGATGTATCGTGCCAGCAATCTCAACTGCCACCAATTTTGTAACAACTGGTTATAAGAAAATTCAAAGGAGAACTAAAATACACTAATGTAATTTTAATTGTAATGAGACAACCTGGCATTTGTTTATTTTGTTTGCTTGGTTGGTTTTTTTTTAAGCTACATAAAGCAAAAGTTTTCTGGGATGCAGAACGCTACTGCCTAACTAGGACTTTGAACATACATAGTATAACACACACACACACACACACATAAAGTCAGTGAATGCTGAAATAAATACGTGGGGAGCAATTCTACAGGATTTGAAGTCAATGGGACTACTCACACATGCTTAAAATTAAGCACGTGCTGTAGAGTTGTGCTGTATTGGCTCCCTTAGTTTTAAACCAATTATTTTTGTAATTAGTAATAATACAAAAATATTTTATAAAGACTTGATCTAATGCCCACCGAAGTCAATGGAAAGACTCCCAATGACTTCAGTAGGCTTTGGCACAGGTCCATACTTTTCGTCTGTACGTCACCAAGCAATCTATAAAAATGGATTTGTAAGGCTGCCAAAATCCTGCACCATTATTAGCTGCTTAAAAATAGTTCCTTTTTTGGATGTTAAATAAGGATAAGTTCTGCAGGAGGAGAGTTCCCAGGCAATATCTGCAGAGTCTTGGGAGCTCCACAGGAATTTAGCTTCAGATCTGTGGAGTGTATGAGGTGAGTTGACGGCACTCTATAAGCATCTACAAAGGGAGAACATTTTGATAACAGAGGACACTTTAATCTAGATGACAAAGGCAGAAGAAGATCCAATGACTGAAAGATGAAGGTAGAAAAATTTAGGCTAGAAATAAAGTGCACATTTTTGTATTTTCTTTGAGAATACAAGAGAAACCTACTTAGGGGTGCGATAGAGTCTCCATCACTTGAAGATTGGGTGCCTTTTTTAAAAAAAAATGTTTCAGCATGTATATGCAACTACAAGATCTGGGTTTCATGCAGGAATTACTGAATGAAATTTTAGAGCCTATATCAGGGGGTAGCTGTGTTAGTCTGTATCCACAAAAAACAACAAGGAGTCTGGTGGCACCTTCAAGACTAGCAGATTTATTTGGGCATAAGCTTTTGTGAGTAAAAAACCCCACTTCTTCACATGCATGGAGTAAAAATTACAGACATAAATATACTGACACATGAAGAGAAGGGAGTTACCTCACAAGTGGAGAACCAGTGCTAAAAGGGCCAATTCGATCAGGGTGGATGTAGTCCACCCCCAATAATTGATGAGGAGTGTCCATTCCAGGAGAGGGAAAGTTGCTTTTGCAGTGAGCCAGCCACTCCCAGTCCCTGTTCAAGCCCCAAATTAATGGTGTTAAATTTGCAAATGAATTTTAGTTCTGCAGTTTCTCTTTGAAGTCTGTTTCTGAAGTTTTTTTTGTTCAAGTCTGGGTACATTTAAATCTGTTATAGAATGTCCAGGAAGATTGAAGAGTTCTCCTACTGGCTTTTGTATGTTACCATTCCTGATGTCCGATTTGTGTCCATTTATTCTTTTACATAGAGACTGTCTGGTTTGACCAATGGACATGGCAGAGAGGCATTGCTGGCACATGATGGCATACATCTACTATATCTACAGGAATTTTGCTACCAATATCAATGGGAGTGGAGTTGTGCCTTTACAGACAATGCAGACTCTTCCAATTGTGTGGTCACTAGGTCTACTTACCTAGACTAAACAGTGCTCAGGTGTATAAGGGTTTGCAGGATCTCACTATTATTGCTATGTTCCTAAAAATACTCACAAAGAAGTTCTGGGGGATCATTAAACTGAACAGGATGTAGATTAGATTCCTACCATAGCACTTGAGTTATCCAAATAGCCATTGTAACTACTGCTCAAATTACAATAGCTCAAACAATTTATTTACAGTCAGACCAATCCATGTATTTCTAGCATGTTCAGCACCATGATGTCTGGGTGCAAATAAATGTGTGTAAAGCAACTCTAGATCATAAGGATCATACTAATCTTTTCTCTATTCCATATACGTATTATGTGATATGTGCATGCAAGACAGGTTTACAGGGATTTGTGTGTGTGTGTGTATATAAGATAAACCTATATACCAATGTGATTAGCTGATTATTGTCAAACAGTGGAACAGAAAAAAAAAGTAGTGAAGAATGCTTTATATTTTTATTATTGAGACCTGCTCTGTTTTTTGAACTAGTCTATCAGCTCAACTCTACAGTTGGGGTGGGGTGGAGTCAAGCCACCCTGGAATAGCTCCACAGAGATTGTTCCTCAAGCAGGCAGAATCCCTTTCAAAATTCCTTGTTGTACAGTGGCTACATGCTTATTTCTACACCCAGTCTTGGGTGGAGCAAACTTCCTCAGTACCCCGGGCCAGCTCTTCTGGTTGGTGTGGAAGTGATGTAAGGCCATTTTCCTGCCTATTAGCAAAGGAAAAGAATGCGTGTTTTGTTTAATTCTGAAATACAGGTATATACACAGGTATAATACACAAGAACTATAACGACTAACTAGTAATGTACAACATCAACACACTGCTGGGAAATCAACAGAGCATGACACTCTGCACACCAGAAATTTGGCTTGTCTTCTGTACGGTAAGATGCACCCTGAGAAAGAATTTACAAGCCATTTAAACATAAGTATGAACACCTGATGGAAGTAAATGGTTGTTAAAGCTAAAAGGAATCTGGCCTAACGAAGGAAATTATCCTTCTAAAAGAAGAGAGCCATATTACAGTGACTTCTTCCAGGAATTTAAACAGAAGTTTTCTTTTCAGCATTAAAAAAAGATTGGTTTACAATCACTTAAACATGATGAACTGAGGAAACAAATGTTATGCAGCTAATAGTCTCTGAACTACATTCAGCAGGGTAACAGCACTGCTCTCAGGCAGGGATGTTCAAATCCCCATTGATGCTAATGGCAATTTCAAAAGGTGTCAGAGGGCAGACTCAGGTTGGGGAGGGAATTCATTTCTTCTTTGGCTTTTAGTTTTGCCGCTCATTTTGCTAAATGCCAACATCAACCAACAGGAGAATGACCCAATTTAACATCCAAATAGAATCATTTCCAATTTATGAGCTCCCTCCGGTGAGGCTATTATTCATCCTTCAAAGGTTCTGATCATCCTCATTGTTATGTGGGCTCTGCAAAAAGTCAAATGTGCATTTACTCTGACGTATTATTTGCACTGCAGCTAGAACCTGGGAGAAATTTGGTGTAGTAATTACAAATTTGTTATAAAGCAAAATTTGCATCCTCTTCCTTCCTAAATAGAAAGCTATTTACATAGAAGCTGGACAGAGGAACCCATTTAAATAAGGAGAATAATTAAAATCAGATGTTGACAGGGTAGAGCAGAGTAGGTGCAGAGCTATTTACAGCTAAAACACAGAAAGTTTCTTGTTCTTTCCATTTCTTTACTAAAGAAATAAAGCATGCTTTAAATGAAGCTTGATGCACTTGAAATTCTGTACACACTTAAATTCAGATAAGAAATAGGGAAGTGCACTTAATTGAAGTTCATAGCTCTCAATCTTTCCATGCAGGAATCAAACTCATTCTCCTTTTTAGCTTAAAAAATGTTACACGCAATTGAAGCCAGATTTGAAAATGCATCATGCTGTAAACAAAAAAATGCACACTATCAAGAGTAAGTGATTTATCGACTCTGAAAGCTGGCTCCTGATAAAATGCATACTTCAGGAATATATTTACACCATGATTCTTTGTTTGCATTGTCCAAGTCAAAATGTGATTAACTGATTATTGTAAAACAGTGGAACAGAAAAAAAAAAGTAGTGAAGCATTTTAATTATTGAGATCTGCTCTGTTTTGTGAACTAGCCTCAGTAAAGTCGATTAGAGTATTTTTGTTGCAAATTTTGGCCCTGTTCCTGCAATTGGATGCATGTGAGTAGATGCTCACATGCTAAAGTCAATGATGGTCAGACTACATGAGTCTGAATGTAGGATACTTGCATGACATAGAACTTTAGTTTGCAAAATATTGTGCAATAGTATTGTCTGATTAAATTATTTTTCTAGTGAATATAGTGCTCATGAAGAGTATAGGATTGACAACCCTGGAGACAGTGTTTTCTGTTTATACAGACTGGGTACAGCATGGAGGGAGAACTACAAGTTTCACAAATTACTCCCCTAATGCGCCATAACTATGACTCCAGAGGGGTATGGGAGGAGGGAGACTTGCCAAGTGTTGACCCTCTAACAGGGAGTGCTCCATGCCCCTTCAATAACTTAGCTGAGTTCACCACAAAACTGCCTAGTAGGGGAAATGTAGAGGTAGCTCTGTGATGCGGACATCTATTTTCTGGGAACCAGACTGATACAGACTCATTTGCACACGGCCAACTGGTGGTAATAACACTTGCTCACAACAAACAAAGGTCCTGCAATTTAATGATGAAAATCTCCATGCCTCATTACCAATCCGTGAGGCAGCCAATCCCCAACTTTAATGCATTTTTGTTATAAAAGATACAATTTTGAAGTACATTTCATGAGCCTGATTCCCATCTCACCAGATTTTTTGCACCAGCTAAAATCTGTTAACTTCAATGGCATTCCTCCTAATTTACTCTGATGTACATAAGATCAGAATCACACCTTATGTTGAAAAGCTTTTCTTTGTAATTAGATAGTTACACATACGTAGCTGAAAACAAGCTCATAATACTCTAAGCTGAAGCATATAATTGAAGCTAGCAGTTGGTTACGTATTCAAAGCAAAGCAAGCTTTTGTCTTCCGTACAAGTATTTTTAGATTTTTAGTATGCAAATAGACAGATGCACTTACTTGTTGCATTCTGCTGAATGAATTATGTCAACTCTGACAAGTATCGCATCTTTGTTAATTACAATATTTAGGAGAAAATTGTAAAGTGTGTTGCCACACAACTAATAGATGGGTCTAAAGCTCATATTTGCCCTAGAGGGATTGATTATATTAACACAACCAGCTCTGCATTTGTACAGCAAACCAAGTTTCAATCCCTAAATTGGCATGGTACTTTAGGTCACTGCGGAATTTATGAGACTGAAAAATGAAGGTAGATCACATCCGCAAATGACTGCCCCTCTGCAGGCACCTGTGTCCCATCCTTCCACCATGGACAAGAAATGATAGAAGGGATGTTTACAATGTATCAACATCAGCACACAGGGTTCTGGATTCCCCTGTCCAGACATTTTCAAATTCACTTGTCGGGATTATCAAACACCACATGCTAGGGAGAGAGAAGGTGGGTGAGGGTAATCATTTTTATTGAACCAACGTCTACTAAGAGATATTACCTCACCCCCCTTGTCTTTCTTTCTCACATCCGTGGACCAACACAGCTACCACAACACTGCAAACACTCGAAGGACTCAGTTGTGCATTGCTTGCACATCCAAGAGCCTAGCGAAATCAGTGGGAATTTGGGTGTATAAGGCATGCAGGATCAGCCCCACGGACACAAATCAGTTAAATTAATTGGAAGGTTGGTCTATAAAAGTTTACATATTGGGCTTTTGTGCTTGCTGTCCCTTGGATCATTAATTAAAATTCATTAGTTTTGTGACAACACAAAATGACACCCAATCTCATTTTCACTGATGCAAATAGATTCAGGGCCAGATTCTGATTTTCACTGGTATGATGTTGAATAATTCCTGTGGTTTCAATAGAGTCACTTCTGATTCTAGAGGTGGAACTTAGATCCAAATCTGTACCTAGACCTATTTGGAAGGTACCATTAGCACTCCATGGAAACAGTGCTTTTATGAGCTAAGAATTTAGGGCAATACTGATTCAGTTCAAAATTGCACCTGATTCTAAAATACACCATGGAATTGTTGTAGTGTAACTCAGCACTTTCCCCCCACCACCTAATTTATTCTGACCCTTGAGCATTGGCTTCTTCTCTGAATCTCCACACAAGCTCCCACCCTGCTGATGGCAAGATCCTTATCTGCCTCTTGCCATTTGGAGCAGCCTCCCTCTAACCTTTCCACCTCATTGACTGTCCAAGCCATTTCTAAACATATCGTTTCTCCCTTGCCTGTAGCTCTAAATTTCTCTTTCCCTCTGCTATTATTCATTATTTGGGAATTCAGCTATACAAAGAGAAGGCCTGATGTTTTGCAATTTGAAGTGAAACTCTTTGAAGCCAGCTGGAGTTATGCCTGAGTAATGACTTCAGGTCTGACCCTAAGCATACGATTGATTTTATTTTATCTCCATAGGGTGTGCTTATTTCGCCTTGTATTTAAGCTTCCCTTTTCACAAGAGCATTGTCATTTGTAAAATCTGCTACTGAAGATGCATGCATCAACGGTATGAGCTAATTTTAGTATATTACTTTCCCTATTGACTATCATATCATGCTGAGCTTTCTTTGAATATGATTTTTTGATTCTGTCTCCTTCACTTTTAATCAAAATTAGATAGCTGGATGTAATATTGTTTTGGGGGAAATATGTCTCCTTTTAAAAATTTAATAATTTTAGGCTGAAAAAAAATGGAATGTGTTGACTAGCACGCCAGTGAGCAGTTCATCAGGGATGCAAGCTCCAGCAACCAAATCCCACTAGATTTGTTCAGATCAGGTTGCAAACTCAATTCCACTCTTCTCAAGCTTGGGCTACAATGCAAACATGAAAGCTATCAATATGCATATTTGACGGAGTTGTTTTTATTTAAGATTGACAGGAATCTGAGAGACCGTTTTTGCTCCCTCCCCCTCAAATCGTTCATCTTCTCTTAAAGGTTCTCTAGAGATTCCAGAACTTTATCTAAATTTTATATGTAGATTTGGGGGATTCAAAAGTTCTCTCATGATAGTATTTTTTCCTACTATCTCAGCAACACGATGTTGCAAATGCAATGCCAATCATCTGGAGTTGCATTGCATAGGACCTTAAAAACAGATCATCTCATTTATTTCAGGGGAATGAGGGTCAACCATTAGGACATGTTTGGGACAGGTCAGATACTATGGCACTTCTGCTCAACAAAACATGCAAGTCATTGTCCCGGATTGGCAGATGTATTGAGATCTTTCCATATCGTGAGTAGCTCTAAAATTGCACAAACTAATAGAAAAGAGGTACTTGTGGCACCTTAGAGACTAACCAATTTATTTGAGCATAAGCTTTCGTGAGCTACAGCTCACTTCATCGGATGCATACTGTGGAATTTTCACAGTATGCATCCGATGAAGTACAGTATGCATCCGATGAAGTGAGCTGTAGCTCACGAAAGCTTATGCTCAAATAAATTGGTTAGTCTCTAAGGTGCCACAAGTACTCCTTTTCTTTCATCTTAAGGGATCACTCTCCTTACAGTGTGTATGATAACACCCATTTTTTCATGTTCTCTATGTATATAAATCTCCCCACTGTATTTTCCACTGAATGCATCCGATGAAGTGAGCTGTAGCTCACGAAAGCTCATGCTCAAATAAATTGGTTAGTCTCTAAGGTGCCACAAGTACTCCTTTTCTATTAGTTTGTGCAATTTTAGAGCTACTCACGATATGGAAAGATCTCAATACATCTGCCAATCCGGGACAATGACTTGCATGTTTGCGAACACAGAGTAACACGGCTGATACTCTGAACCCTTAAGATGAGCTATTTCCAGCAGGAGAGCGGGGAAGAAGAAAACATTTTGTAGTGATAATCAAGGTGGGCCATTTCCAGCAGTTAACAACAATGTTTGAGGAACAGTGTGTGTGTGGGGGGGAATAAACATGGGGAAATAGTTTTACTTTGTGTAAAAACAAACTAATAGGGTCACAACCAAGTCCCATAAATTAATTGCTGTTTCATAGGTACACCTATGTATTCCCAGATCCAAGCGGCATGACAATAACAAGCAGCCTTGGGAAAGCAGCCTGACCAAGTTTGTTTGCTGGGAGGGGGTGTGGAGCAGTGTTAAATCCTTAAGAGGAGACCAAATAAGTCTGGTATTAAAATCTGCAGTGCCCAAGAGCCTCAGGGGATTCTCAGACATGCAGCACCTTGGGAAGAAAAGAGGAAGTAAGGAGTATGCTTTCACAGCAGGAGGTCCTGTTTAACCCAGGAGGAAGAAGGAAACTGGCTGCACAGGAGACAGAAAGACTCCATGATTCAGAACTGAAGCCATATGCAGGAGGGGGTATCCTGTACTCCTTAGAGGCTGCACTCAAGACTGGTGAGGAAACTGAGGCAGGGATATCTATCTAATTGTTTTGTCTAGGACTGAATCATAGAATCATAGAATATCAGGGTTGGAAGGGACCCCAGAAGGTCATCTAGTCCAACCCCCTGCTCGAAGCAGGACCAATTCCCAGTTAAATCATCCCAGCCAGGGCTTTGTCAAGCCTGACCTTAAAAACCTCTAAGGAAGGAGATTCTACCACCTCCCTAGGTAACGCATTCCAGTGTTTCACCACCCTCTTAGTGAAAAACTTTTTCCTAATATCCAATCTAAACCTCCCCCACTGCAACTTGAGACCATTACTCCTCGTTCTGTCATCTGCTACCATTGAGAACAGTCTAGAGCCATCCTCTTTGGAACCCCCTTTCAGGTAGTTGAAAGCAGCTATCAAATCCCCCCTCATTCTTCTCTTCTGCAGGCTAAACAATCCCAGCTCCCTCAGCCTCTCCTCATAACTCATGTGTTCCAGTCCCCTAATCATTTTTGTTGCCCTTCGCTGGACTCTCTCCAATTTATCCACATCCTTCTTGAAGTGTGGGGCCCAAAACTGGACACAGTACTCCAGATGAGGCCTCACCAATGTCGAATAGAGGGGAACGATCACGTCCCTCGATCTGCTCGCTATGCCCCTACTTATACATCCCAAAATGCCATTGGCCTTCTTGGCAACAAGGGCACACTGCTGACTCATATTTCTTTGGCTAACTAAAGTAAAGAGAGCTAGTTTATTGGGAACCCTTATAAAGCTTCTTTGTCTGCTTTCACTATCACGTGAACGTTAAACCCAGAGTCCCAACAAGACTGGAGCTCTGGGAAAGGTGTATTTAAGCTACTGGTGAGTATGGGAGGCCAAAGCACTGGTCCTGGAGGCCTACAGTGGCTGGGCCATGACACTCCATTTCCATGAAGGGATACAGAAAAACTGCACCCAGGAAGGGTACCAGAGTGGCCAATGAAAAAACACAAGACAGAGATGCAGTCTGCTTAGACCAAAGATCAATAGGATCTGTAACAAAGACAATGCCAAGAGCTTTTACGCATGAATCTCATGATTGTGGATGATCTTCACTCAGTAAATGTGGTGGCATCTCTGAGATGCTGAGCGCCTTCAACTATCACTGAAGTCAGCGGGAGTGGAAGCGGTGAAACCCTTCAGGATTTGAATGCATTTCTTTGATCATCCCCATTGATTTTAATTCTCTCCTTCCCTCAGATCTGCCTTCTTTGAGCTTCTTATAAATTAGATTCTATTCTATTCAGTTGCTAGTTTCCCTTCAAGAAGGTCTTCATTTTGTACTTTCCGATCTCTTAATAGAATTCCAGATGCAAATCGTACCAGTAGCATTTACTATTTTTTTCCTGCAAGCAAGGGAAGTAATCAGAACCTGTTGTAATAGCTTCCTTATTCCTCTAAGCTTAAAGATGCTCAGATATTAAATAGACATAATTAGCCACAAGAATGTGCAGAGCATACGAAAACAAATAACCACATGACAAAAAAACCAGAGGAATATGGAGAGAATGTGTCTAGTCCATTCCTAACCCTCACCCTTGTGACTAGTTATGTCACCACATGCAGTAATCGGGCTGGTTCCTGTGTGTTGCAAAGCCTGCAGTCACATAGACTCAAGAGCTGATCAAAAGAGAAGAAGGAAAGGCGATTGCATCAACAATTATTTTTTCCTAGTTTTGAAAATGTAAAAAGCTTTTGTCTGTTCCATCTGCTGTAGAGCAGGCCAAAGAATTTCACAACATTGTCAACATTCTTTTCATTCAGTCAAAACATTCAGGAAAGTTTTGAATTTCAAGCAGCTACAGGGTCAGCCAATGCAAGTGCAAGGTTTACCGTCCAGCTGAGTAGCACTGATTTTAGTGTCACCAGGACGCAGCCTATTGGAAACATCAGTGATGCCTGACAAGTTGTAGGTGCGAAAGAGGGTTTTCTTCCTAACCACGTGCAGGGATTCATTTCCAGCAACCATCGCTTCTCTTGGGGAAAAAAGAAAAGGAGTACTTGTGGCACCTTAGAGACTAACCAATTTATATGAGCATACGCTTTCATGAGCTACAGCTCACTTCATCGGATACATACTGTGGAAAATACAGAAGATGTTCTTATACATACAAACCATGAAAAAATGGGTGTTTACCACTACAAAAGGTTTTCTCTCCCCCCACCCCACTCTCCTGCTGGTAATAGCTTATCTAAAGTGATCACTCTCCTTACAATGTGTATGATAATCAAGGTGGGCCATGTCCAGCACAAATCCAGGGTTTAACAAGAACGTCTGGGGGCGGGGGGGGGTAGGAAAAAACAAGGGGAAATAGGTTACCTTGCATAATGACTTAGCCACTCCCAGTCTCTATTCAAGACTAAGTTAATTGGGACAATTTCCTGGTGCAAGTGCTAGAGGAGCCAACTGGGGGGGAGCTTTTCTTGACCTGCTGCTCACAAACAGGAAAGAATTAGTGGGGACCAGGGAAGAGTATAAAAATATTGCTCGGGCATGTAGGAATGAAATCAGGAGGGCCAAATCGCACCTGGAGCTGCAGCTAGCAAGAGATGTCAAGAGTAACAAGAAGGGTTTCTTCAGGTATGTTAGCAACAAGAAGAAAGCCAAGGAAACTGTGGGCCCCTTACTGAATGAGGGAGGCAACCTAGTGACAGAATATGTGGAAAAAGCTAATGTGCTCAATGATTTTTTTGCCTCTGTCTTCACTAACAAGGACAGCTCCCAGACTGCTGAGCTGGGCATCACAACATGGGGAGTAGATGGCCAGCCCTCTGTGGAGAAAGAGGTGGTTAGGGACTATTTAGAAAAGCTGGACGTGCACAAATCCATGGGGCCGGACGAGTTGCATCCGAGAGTGCAAAAGGAATTGGCGGCTGTGATTGCAGAGCCATTGGCCATTATCTTTGAAAACTCGTGGCGAAACAGGGGAAGTCCCAGATGACTGGAAAAAGGCTAATGTAGTGCCAATCTTTAAAAAAGGGAAGAAGGAGGATCCTGGGAACTACAGGCCAGTCAGCCTCACCTCAGTCCCTGGAAAAATCATGGAGCAGGTCCTCAAGGAATCAATCCTGAAGCACTTACATGAGAGGAAAGTGATCAGGAACAGTCAGCATGGATTCACCAAGGGAAGGTCATGCCTGACTAATCTAATCGTCTTCTATGATGAGATTACTGGTTCTGTGGATGAAGGGAAAGCAGTGGATGTATTGTTTCTTGACTTTAGCAAAGCTTTTGACACGGTCTCCCACAGTATTCTTGTCAGCAAGTTAAAGAAGTACAGGCTGGATGAATGAACTATAAGGTGGGTAGAAAGTTGGCTAGATTGTCGGGCTCAACGGGTAGTGATCAATGGCTCCATGTCTAGTTGGCAGCCGATGTCAAGTGGAGTGCCCCAGGGGTCGGTCCTGGGGTCGGTTTTGTTTAATATCTTCATAAATAATCTGGAGGATGGTGTGGATTGCACTCTCAGCAAATTTGCGGATGATACTAAACTGGGAGGAGTGGTAGATACGCTGGAGGGCAGGGATAGGATACAGAGGGACCTAGACAAATTGGAGGATTGGGCCAAAAGAAATCTGATGAGGTTCAATAAGGATAAGTGCAGGGTCCTGCACTTAGGACGGAAGAACCCAATGCACAGCTACAGACTAGGGACCGAATGGCTAGGCAGCAGTTCTGCGGAAAAGGACCTAGGGGTGACAGTGGACGAGAAGATGGATATGAGTCAGCAGTGTGCCCTTGTTGCCAAGAAGGCCAATGGCATTTTGGGATGTATAAGTAGGGGCATAGCGAGCAGATCGAGGGACGTGATCGTTCCCCTCTATTCAACATTGGTGAGGCCTCATCTGGAGTACTGTGTCCAGTTTTGGGCCCCACACTTCAAGAAGGATGTGGATAAATTGGAGAGAGTCCAGCGAAGGGCAACAAAAATGATTAGGGGTCTAGAACACATGACTTATGATGAGAGGCTGAGGGAACTGGGATTGTTTAGTCTGCAGAAGAGAAGAATGAGAGGGGATTTGATAGCTGCTTTCAACTACCTGAGAGGTGGTTCCAGAGAGGATGTTTCTAGACTATTCTCAGTGGTAGAAGAGGACAGGACAAGGAGTAATGGTCTCAAGTTTCAGTGGGGGAGGTTTAGGTTGGATATTAGGAAAAACTTCTTCACTAGGAGGGTGGTGAAACACTGGAATGCATTACCTAGGGAGGTGGTAGAATCTTCTTCCTTAGAAGTTTTTAAGGTCAGGCTTGACAAAGCCCTGGCTGGGATGATTTAATTGGGGATTGGTCCTGCTTTGAGCAGGGGGTTGGACTAGATGACCTCCTGAGGTCCCTTCCAACCCTGATATTCTATGATTCTATGATTCTATGAATTGTATCCAATTTGCAAATGAATTCCAATTCAACAGTCTCTCGCTGGAGTCTGGTTTTGAAGTTTTTCTGTTGTAATATCGCAACTTTCATGTCTGTAATCGCATGACCAGAGAGATTAAAGTGTTCTCCAACTGGTTTATGAACGTTATAATTCTTGACATCTGATTTGTGTCCATTGATTCTTTTACGTAGAGACTGTCTAGTTTGACCAATGTACATGGCAGAGGGGCATTGCTGGCACATACTGGCATATATCACATTGGTGGATGTGCAGGTGAACGAGCCTCTGATAGTGTGGCTGATGTTATTAGGCCCTGTGATGGTGTCCCCTGAATAGATATGTGGGCACAGTTGGCAACGGGCTTTGTTGCAAGGATAGGTTCCTGGGTTAGTGGTTCTGTTGTGTGGTATGTGGTTGCTGGTGAGTATTTGCTTCAGGCTGGGGGGCTGTCTGTAGGCAAGGACTGGCCTGTCTCCCAAGATTTGTGAGAGTGTTGGGTCATCCTTCAGGATAGGCTGTAGATCCTTAATCATGCGTTGGAGGGGTTTTAGTTGGGGGCTGAAGGTGACGGCTAGTGGCGTTCTGTTATTTTCTTTGTTAGGCCTGTCCTGTGGGAGGTGACTTCTGGGAACTCTTCTGGCTCTATCAATCTGTTTCTTCACTTCCGCAGGTGGGTATTGTAGTTGTATGAATGCTTGATAGAGATCTTGTAGGTGTTTGTGTCTGTCTGAGGGGTTGGAGCAAATGCGGTTGTATTGCAGAGCTTGGCTGTAGACGATGGATCGTGTGGTGTGGTTAGGGTGAAAGCTGGAGGCATGTAGGAAGGAATAGCGGTCAGTAGGTTTCCAGTATAGGGTGGTGTTTATGTGACTATCGTTTATTAGCACTGTAGTGTCCAGGAAGTGGATCTCTTGTGTGGACTGGACCAGGCTGAGGTTGATGGTGGTAAGGAAATTGTTGAAATCATGGTGGAATTCCTCAAGGGCTTCTTTTCCATGGGTACAGATGATGAAGATGTCATCAATATAGCGCAAGTAGAGTAGGGGCGTTAGGGGACGAGAGCTGAGGAAGCATTGTTCTAAGTCAGCCATAAAAATGTTGGCATACTGTGGGGCCATGCGGGTACCCATAGCAGTGCCGCTGATCTGAAGATATGCATTGTCCCCAAATGTAAAATAGTTATGGGTAAGGACAAAGTCACAAAGTTCAGCCACCAGGTTAGCCGTGACATTATCGGGGATAGTGTTCTTGACGGCTTGTAGTCCATCTTTGTGTGGAATGTTGGTGTAGAGGGCTTCTACATCCATAGTGGCCAGGATGGTGTTATCAGAAGATCACCGATTACCAGCAGGAAAGTGGGGTGGGGGGAGGTATTTTTTCATGCTTTGTGTGTATAAAAACATCTTTTACACTTTCCACAGTATGCATCCGATGAAGTGAGCTGTAGCTCACGAAAGCTTATGCTCAAATATATTGGTTAGTCTCTAAGGTGCCACAAATACTCCTTTTCTTTTTGCGAATACAGACTAACACGGCTGTTACTCTGAAACTTGTCTTGGGGACACACTATACTAACTGTCCTACAAGTCCAAAGACAACTAATTTTAGAGTCTCTTACCCTGTGTGCACCTGGGCAGAGGGTGCTGCAGATGGCATCTGAGCCCAGGATGCAGACAGTGAACTTATCCATTATTTTATTTAATCAGGAAATCGAGCCTTTAAGAACCAGATTTCAGTACCTCCCTCCAGGACTGACAACTCCTCGGTCCGAAGGGAGTGTATTTTACATCCCTTAAAAGGGAGTCCAGTTAACTCTCCCATCAGCACTGACTCAGGACAGCATGTAAGAACATTCAACTTAAGCACATGCCTCAAGTTAAGGATGTGCTAAAGGACTTGACTCTGGAAGACACCTATTCAGGAAAGCATGTAAGCATGTGTTGAACTTTGAACACATGCTTAGTGCTTTTCTGAATTGGGGCCCGATTCCTGTCCTGTTTAGGAAAGCTTTGCTGAATCAGGAGCCTTTGCCTGATACATATATAACACTGACATACTCCTGTCATCAGAGTGCAGGCTCAAACCTGGGACCTCTGGAGCTAAATGCACGAGCTTCTAGTGCAAGAACTAAATGCCACATAGTCCTTAGCTAAGGCTGTAGAGCAGACTCATTAATCTCTAAGTGGTCTCAGTGCCATTACATGGGACAGAACACCAAGCCCAGGAGGTGTGGGGGTTACACATACATCCTGGGTATGATGCTCCCGTGGTGTGGAGCGTAGAACTTTGATGACAGAGCATTGTGAGATGTTGGGGCATTGGCCCTCTAATGCAGAGCTACCTGGGAAATGTCCCTCCTCCTGTTTGTAATAGGAACTCTCTGTGCACTGTTCCCCTAACACCCTCCCGTGTTTTGGCCGCAATCCCCATCTCCTCCTCTAGCATGGCATAGCAGTTTGGTGCAGGTTACATGCTAGATCCTGGGAGTTGCGTATGAGAGAGATGTGGGGATGCAACTGAAAGGATGGGTCCTCAAAGTGTTTGAACTGGCCCTGGTAGCACTTTCTGAAGATGGAATGAGAATTGCCTGCTCTCTGTTAAAATTAAATTCTGATTATTGGAGTTAATTTTGACTCCTTTTTAAACAGTGTCAGGTAAAACAATGGGAGAAGGGAGAAAACAATCAAAGTATTCAGGCTTTGAAGGATCTGATGGAATTTCAATAGAATCATTACGGTGTTCCACAATATGCTACTACACTCTCCATGATCAAGCATGAAACACATGATCAGTGACATGAGTGGCTGCAATAGCTCTTTCAAGCTATTCTAGTCACTCATGTCCACTCATACTTAGGAAATCTTTCATCTGCATATGCACACTAACTCTGCACTGAATGTCAATGGTATTGTTGATTAAAAGTAATTGTTACAGAGATGCAGTGGCAGCTGTTTCCCTCAACCCACTAACAGTTGTTTTATTTCTTTATTATTTGAATACCAAAAGATATTGGCCACCTTTTAAAATAACCCACAGCCAAATTAAGGATCTTTCACACTATGGCACTGCAAAGAGTATCTGCCACTAAGATCTTTCATCGCTCGCAGTCTCTTCTGTTTAAAAGAAGAGGGACAAGCCGTGTAACGGGGTGGTCACCTGCTCTGGCCCTGAAAGGGTTAAAACAGCCATGGGAAAGGGCTGCCTCGGGAGAGCCAATAGGGTAGGCTGATTGGAAAGGCAGTCACAGCTAGGGCCATGCCCCAATCAGGCCACAGCTGGCCCTATAAAAGGCCTGGAGCTGACACAGAGTCTCCCTCTGGTTCTTGAGAGAGAAGGGCCTGGCTGCTGAGTAGGGTAGCTAGAGTGGAGCAGGGCTGGGGGAAGGCCAGAGGAGCTGGGGAGCTCCAGCATGGAAACCCCCCAGGCTGCAGGCCTTGCTAAAGGCCAGGAAAGGTACTGGGGCTACAGAGGTGTAGCCTGGCAATAAGCAGAGGCAGCTGGTCCAACCCCCTTGCTGATTATGAGTGGTTTACAGATTGCAGTTTGCCCCAGTGAGCGGAGGTTAGAGGGTGACTGATAGTAGCCACTGAGGCAAAGAGGGGATAGAGGATTGGGGGTTCCCTTGGGTGGGGAGACCCAGGTTGTGGGTTACTGTTGGGGGCAGAACCCTGAGGTAGTGGGGCACTGAGGTCTGGGAGGGACATGGGGTCAGTGGCAGGCAAGACATGGGCCTGCAGAGGGCACTCTGGGTTGGAAGAACTAATTCCTGAGACAACCAGCAGGAGGCACTGCACCAGTGAGTCATCACCCCGTTACAAGCTGGTACAGCATATTGGTAGAAGCCAAGATTCTCAAAAGCGAGTAGAGTTGTTGAGTGCCCCCAACTTAAGATTGTCGTAATGTTCAGAAAATGCTAAGAACCCACCTTCTGAAAATCAGGACCAGATTAATGGACACAAGTTGAGCATGCAAAGGTAATGGTCACTTTTGAAAATCTTGGTCATATTTTTTAGTAATTGTAAAAATTTGCCAGTGGGATAAGATTTTGCATTACACTCAAACTGAATTATTATGTGTGAGTTGTAAACACAGAGGTTCATAATAGAAATAATGACAACTTTAATTATACAGCATGAATAACAATGCTACAACCATATTGGGAGAAAAATAGTCATTTGATCTTGTATGTGCATGAAACCTACAGTAGATGAACAAATTTGTGTGGCTTTAGCTGTTCAAAGTTGGTTCTTTTGAAGGTGCAAATGGATTATGATAATGCTTTGCACTTTGTTAACACCTTTCATCCAACGATCACAAATTGCTTTACAAATCTTGACTTCTTAAGCCTCATGGCACCCCTGGAGAAAAGTAAAGGCTATATGAGGATATATTCTCTCGCTCATCACTAAATATACGATCTGTGTAGGTGGAATGTAGCAGCTGATTTAAAGTATGCAGCAAAAATACATGAGGTTAAGAGTTTAGGTATGGGAGATGAGGATACTGTATTCAACTGAAGCAAAGTGTAACAGACAGAGTAAATGCTTGAGCTGGAATTGTCAAGGGCATTGAAAAAAAAATCTCATGGCACCTCTGACAAGAATAAAGGTGGTCTCTCCTGAGATCATACATAGTTAGGACTAGCATCGGGCAAAATGCTGTTTTACTTTGCTGGTAGTTCCTAAAACAAACCCATTGGTTATCTTACAAAATAAAAAATTCACTTGGGGTTGAATAAAACCTGTTGGGTCAAACAGGCTTCATTTCTGGGCATTTGAAAAGGGTTACGTTTGCAAAACAGGAAGAGGGGGAGAAAGCAGTGCTGCTGCCACCCATCTTATAACTTTTAGCTCTGTAGTTAGCATGCTCAGCAGCGATGTGGAACATCCAGGTCCACATCCTGCTCCAGATTAAAGTTGCATTGGTACATCATTTTGGGTCAGCTGAAAACTATTTTTTGGAGAATAAACTGTTTGAAAAATGTCACCCAGCTCTAGTTAGGACCTCAGTTGCATTCCATCCAAAGATCCAAAACGGTATGCTACACTGACAATGTAAGGAGAAATAAGATACTGGACAGAATTCCTTTCCTTTCTCATTCCATCACTGAAGAAAATTCAAAAGTTTTCCTAAGGTGGTTTAGATAGCAGTAAATTTCCAAGAACGATCACACTTCCTGCCTTTGTTCTTGGAACCAACATGCTCAAAAGAATACTTTCACAAAAGGGAGGGGCCTGAGTCAGAGTCTGGCTCTAGATCCTGATCAGAAGAGGCCAGTTGTACACTTTGATTCTGGCTCTGAATTCCCCCCAAACCTTACAAGGGATTCAGAGTTTTGAGTTTGGGCTCCTCTCCACCTCCAGGAATCATGTCCTAGCCCTAGAAATGCTGATGCTGCAATGTTTTCAGCCTGTAGCTTTAGAGAAAAATGTTAGGGCCCTGAAAATCATATTCCTGTGTTGTGAGGATATTGATGGATCCCAGATAATGAAATGTGTGCCTCTTTTACTAATTGCTGTAAAGTGCAGCATCTAGAGGAATTCAGGGCTAGTCTATACTAGAAGTTGCACCGATGCAGCTGCCCTGCAGTAGCGCATCTGGTGAGGACGCGCTGTGCCAGGAGGAGAGAGTTCTCCCCTCGGCAGAATAAAACCACCTGCAGGAGGCAGGAGCTCTGTCAGTGGGAGAAGCTCTTCCACCAACATAGTACAGGTCACACTGGCACTTAGGTCAGTGTAATTTACCTTGCTCAGGGCGGGAGCTGAAAAATATACAGAGGGAAAATATACTGGTCTTCCAAAGCAAAGCTCTAGTTTTGCAGGATAACGCGGAGAAAAAGCCTAACCCAACTTCCCCTCTCCCTACCAGTTTGGCTTTAACAATTGTAAATACAAGAAGAGTTGGGTAATGCATGTTAGAGACACATTTTGAGATGCCCAAGGGTTTGTGCCAGCTTCAGAATTTTTTGCCCAGATGCCCAGGCTTTCACCACCAGTATTCTGAACAAACTGACCTTCTAGGCTACTTCAGGAAGACAGTCATACTATTATGAAAAGGAAAGTGACCCTTTCCAACATTACTAACACCTTAGACTTTCTTGCCACTGTGTCTTGGAGCGGCTTCTGCAACCCGACAGCCCCAAATGTCGTCTGCTTTTCCGGTCGGAGAAGATTGTGTCATCTATGTCAATCATAACTATCAGACCTTCATTTCACCAGCTACGGTATAGATTGTTCACGTTTATCTATGGAGTTCATTGCAGTGTTGCTACCTCACAAAGAACCCACCCCACAGACTTCTAGCCTTACAGTGGGGGTAGGGTGACCAGATGTCCTGATTTTTATAGGGACAGTCCTGATTTTTGGGTCTGTCTTATATAGGCTCCTATTACACCCCCATCTCCCCCCCACACACACACACACACCCTGTCCTGATTTTTCACACTTGTTGCCTGGTCACCTTAAGTGGGGAGGCACAGAAAGCTTGAAAGCATGAAACTGAAGAGGACAAAAGAAAAGGCAAATAAAAAAATCCATTTTAAAGATCTCATGAACTGTGTGTCGATCTTGGAGGAGTCTCCTCCGTGACTCATGAGCACTCTGGGTTGGTACTACGGGCCCTGTGACCCAGATCAAGTCCAGTTAAATACAGAACTGCATATTTCACCGTTACAAGTCAGTGACTGAGAGTACTTGTGGCACCTTAGAGACTAACCAATTTATTTGAGCATGAGCTTTCGTGAGCGACAGCTCACTTCATCAGATGTTTACCGTGGAAACTGCAGCAGACTTTATATACACACAGAAATCATGAAACAATACCTCCTCCCACCCCACTGTCCTGCTGGTAATAGCTTATCTAAAGTGATCAACAGGTGGGCCATTTCCAGCACAAATCCAGGTTTTCTCACCCTCCACCCCCCACACAAATTCACTCTCCTGCTGGTGCTAGCCCATCCAAAGTGACAACTCTTTACATAATCAAGTCGGGCTATTTCCTGCATAGATCAAGGTTTTCTCACATCCCCCCCACCCCCATACACACACAAACTCACTCTCCTGCTGGTAATAGTTCATCTAAACTGACCATTCTCCAGGTTTAAATCCAAGTTAAACCAGAACATCTGGGGGGGGGGGGGGTAGGAAAAAACAAGAGGAAACAGGCTACCTTGCATAATGACTTAGCCACTCCCAGTCTCTATTTAAGCCTAAATTAATAGTATCCAATTTGCAAATGAATTCCAATTCAGCAGTTTCTCGCTGGAGTCTGGATTTGAAGTTTTTTTGTTTTAAGATAGCGACCTTCATGTCTGTGATTGCGTGACCAGAGAGATTGAAGTGTTCTCCGACTGGTTTATGAATGTTATAATTCTTGACATCTGATTTGTGTCCATTTATTCTTTTACGTAGAGACTGTCCAGTTTGACCAATGTACATGGCAGAGGGGCATTGCTGGCACATGATGGCATAGATCACATTGGTGGATGTGCAGGTGAACGAGCCTCTGATAGTGTGGCTGATGTTATTAGGCCCTGTGATGGTGTCCCCTGAATAGATATGTGGGCACAATTGGCAACGGGCTTTGTTGCAAGGATAAGTTCCTGGGTTAGTGGTTCTGTTGTGTGGTATGTGGTTGTTGGTGAGTATTTGCTTCAGGTTGCGGGGCTGTCTGTAGGCAAGGACTGGCCTGTCTCCCAAGACTTGTGAGAGTGTTGGGTCATCCTTTAGGATAGGTTGTAGATCCTTAATAATGCGTTGGAGGGGTTTTAGTTGGGGGCTGAAGGTGACGGCTAGTGGCGTTCTGTTATTTTCTTTGTTAGGCCTGTCCTGTAGTAGGTAACTTCTGGGAACTCTTCTGGCTCTATCAAAGAAAATAACAGAACGCCACTAGCCGTCACCTTCAGCCCCCAACTAAAACCCCTCCAACGCATTATTAAGGATCTACAACCTATCCTAAAGGATGACCCAACACTCTCACAAGTCTTGGGAGACAGGCCAGTCCTTGCCTACAGACAGCCCCGCAACCTGAAGCAAATACTCACCAACAACCACATACCACACAACAGAACCACTAACCCAGGAACTTATCCTTGCAACAAAGCCCGTTGCCAATTGTGCCCACATATCTATTCAGGGGACACCATCACAGGGCCTAATAACATCAGCCACACTATCAGAGGCTCGTTCACCTGCACATCCACCAATGTGATCTATGCCATCATGTGCCAGCAATGCCCCTCTGCCATGTACATTGGGTCAAACTGGACAGTCTCTACGTAAAAGAATAAATGGACACAAATCAGATGTCAAGAATTATAACATTCATAAACCAGTCGGAGAACACTTCAATCTCTCTGGTCACGCAATCACAGACATGAAGGTCGCTATCTTAAAACAAAAAAACTTCAAATCCAGACTCCAGCGAGAAACTGCTGAATTGGAATTCATTTGCAAATTGGATACTATTAATTTAGGCTTAAATAGAGACTGGGAGTGGCTAAGTCATTATGCAAGGTAGCCTGTTTCCTCTTGTTTTTTCCTACCCCCCCCCCCCCCAGATGTTCTGGTTTAACTTGGATTTAAACCTGGAGAATGGTCAGTTTAGATGAACTATTACCAGCAGGAGAGTGAGTTTGTGTGTGTATGGGGGTGGGGGGGATGTGAGAAAACCTTGATCTATGCAGGAAATAGCCCGACTTGATTATGTAAAGAGTTGTCACTTTGGATGGGCTAGCACCAGCAGGAGAGTGAATTTGTGTGGGGGGGTGGAGGGTGAGAAAACCTGGATTTGTGCTGGAAATGGCCCACCTGTTGATCACTTTAGATAAGCTATTACCAGCAGGACAGTGGGGTGGGAGGAGGTATTGTTTCATGATTTCTGTGTGTATATAAAGTCTGCTGCAGTTTCCACGGTAAACATCTGATGAAGTGAGCTGTCGCTCACGAAAGCTCATGCTCAAATAAATTGGTTAGTCTCTAAGGTGCCACAAGTACTCCTTTTCTTTTTGCGAATACAGACTAACACGGCTGTTCCTCTGAAACAAGTCAGTGACTGTCAATGGATAATGTAATCTGCTGCTTTTTAAAAGGCAAAACCTTGCCAAAAGATCTAGTCTAGGACTTCTAAACCTGAGACATGAAATTAAATAATTCTGATTAATCTTTCAACTTTGATTAGTGCATTGGAGGAGAACAAATCTCTGGAAGATCTTCTAGGCACATGCCCAGACTAGTAAGGGATTTTTGTCCCATTCACTCCCCCCAAATCTTACCATCATGTGGTAGCAGGGAGAACTAGATTGGGAGACACTTTACTACCAGGAGATTTTTTTTCTTCTGTTAAAGGAATATCCTATATTCAGGCTTACCACCACAAATAATCCAAATTTTTACTCATTAGCATTAACCCTGAGAATAATTTATGAATTACAAATTGATTCTTGGGATGATCATTACAATATCTTGAATATTCATGTGTTATTTTTTAGAATTTTGCAGCCATATGTTTTATTGTCCTAGTTCTCAGATTCATATTAAATCTCTATTCTAAGATCAATCGTGCACATGCAGTAGTTCAGTGCTAACCATACATTAAAAAAAACTTATATCTGATAGTTGCATCAATACATGATAGACACCACATATTTAGGAAGTAACGATGGAGTTATTTTTATTTCATTTACAAAATCCCTCTGGGTGAGATCCTGATAGCCATACTCCTTCTGAATATCCCTGTGATGGGGTGTTCACCACACACCATGGC
Source organism: Lepidochelys kempii (assembly GCF_965140285.1). Taxonomy (NCBI): domain Eukaryota; kingdom Metazoa; phylum Chordata; order Testudines; family Cheloniidae; genus Lepidochelys; species Lepidochelys kempii. Next base: position 94,657,659 of record NC_136388.1, on the reverse strand, counting down.
TAAAGGGGCTCAGAAGGGGCTACTTGACAGGATGGGCTGCACTTGGGTGAGGTATTGGCTCGATATACAGCCCTAATAGAACCTGATGCCCAGCTGGGCAGGAAGAGGAGGGGCTTGTATAAAGCCAGGGAGAGGAGAGGAGAAAGGGGCTCCAGGAGCAGAGAGTTGACCATCACTCTCAGGCAGGAAGGCTGGAACAATTTTTATAGAGGGGGTGCTGAGCCAATGAACAAAACTGTATATAATGGAAACCACTTCAAGCCAGGGGATGCAGCAGCACCCCTAGTTCCAACATCTATGCTCTCAGGGTTGAAAGAATGGAATAGGAAGAAGCCTAGAGAAAACAGTAGTAAGGGTTAGACGGCACAGCCCTTAGCTGCTGAGTGTAGGGTCCCTAGGAACTAAATGTAAAGGGCTGGCCTGGGTTCCCCTACCAGCCAATGGGGGAATGGCACGGACAGGGCAGTAGACCTTTGAAGACCACCCAAGGCAGTAAGTTAGAGAGACTTTAATGCCCCCTCCCCTCCCATTTCATGGTACTATAGTGACCTGGCTGGAGGGCCAATCCACAAAGAGGAAGCTCATCAGCTCATGGAGCGTAAGAGAGGCCACCGAGTGAGAAATTGGGACCAGGAGTGAGAAACCACACAAGGCAGCGTCAAACCATTGGTGAGCTTATCCCCCAGACAAATCACAAGAAGGTGCCACAATGTTGAGCCCCTTGCTGTGTTAACAGTTCAACAGAACCACACATCAGGTGAGTACTGTTTAATGTGAGTAAAGAGATCTGATCTGACCTTCAGGGCCAAATTTAGCCAGCCTTAACTCACATTGAGCAATATCTGAATCCACAGATAGTCTCACTGAGACTTTCATTCTTGTTACAAAACACTTTAATAGGGCTACATGCAGAGCAAGGCACTAAATATGAGTAAGAATCACCTAATCTGGCTTTTAGATTGCCGTCTTTTACATGTGCTTTACTTAGTTAATGTTGTTGTGAAAGTGTGTTGGTTTAGCTGGCCAGCCCAGAACCACATTCTGACATTCTTAGTCAGAGGGTATAGTAGTCCCACCAATTCTGATTGCAGAATAAAGTACTGTACTACCCAACATGAACATGTGCAGCAGAATCTAGCCCAAACAGGCAATGAAACCCAGATGAAGGACCTGTGCCCAGGATGCAGTTCAACAGAATTAGTCAATGTATTTTAAAGTGACCATGGGCCAGAAAGGTCCACCCCTTAAATCATGCTAAATAGTACCTTACTCCATATACCTCCCAACCTGTCAAACGGCCATATACCTCCCAACCATGCTAAAACGGCCAGTCTGCTCCTCCATAGATTGAGACAGAGGGGTGGATGGGCCAAATTTGATAGGCATAGATTCATCGTGCCTGGGGTTGCAACACCTATCAAATCTGGCCTGCCTGTTTCTCTGTAGATGGAGAGTGACAGGGTCAAACCTGAGCGGTGCTGCAATCTTGTGTGCCAAGTTGCAATGCCACTTGGTTTGGAGGCTCTCTCAAAGAGGAGGCATGGGGTAAACTGCCTGCAACCTGGACAGGGAGGTTTGGGAGTCAAGGTGGGACATTTCCATGAAACTGAGGACTGTTGGGAAGCATGGCGCTCTGTGAGTAATTGCTGATTTATCGGAACTGCCAGTGTCCATCTAGTCCAGCCTCTTGTCCCCACTAGTGGGCAGTGCTGCTGCTTCAGAGGAAGATGTGAGCAGCCCTGAAATATGCAGTTATGGGATCACTCGTACCCAGGGGTTAGTATATCTCCGTCTCTATAGATGCAGGTTATACCTCCTAGCAGGGTGCACTTCAGAAGTAAGGATGCCAGAATCTGGTTCACAGTGCACTTGTTCGTGCATGCATGTGCAACAATGAATTTTAGCAACTGGCATCTTTGCATGACCAAACATCCAAGGACAGTTCCAACCCCTAGGTCTTTGTAAGTATCTCCTCCTTCTCTCTGCCCCCAAAACTGTAGATCCCAAATAACTCACTTTTTACACTACAAATCCGCTTGTTAAAAATAAATCACTTCTGTGTACGTTTCAAATGATCTGCAGGCCTTTTGCAGCATCAGGCACTGTCACGATGCCTGCAGATGGAATAGTATCTTCATAAAAATGCAAATTATTCCAATTATAACAGCAATCAGAGTCACACAGAGTGAGGGACTCCTCAATTAGAGCTCGTGTGTGGTACTCAACATTCCCACTGAGGCATAGCAGAGGAAAAAACACAACAATTTAAATAAAATATTCATCCTATTAGGAATTGTAATGGGAATGGACACTGGGATTAAGTTAAAACTTTGAAATGAACATCCTGGACAAAATGTAGTATTACTTGTAAGTGAAGCAGGGGACTAATCTAAATTCACTAGTGTTCTCATTTCAGCCACTTTTGCCAGGATATTAGGAATCACCACAAGTACGGACTGACAGGTTCCAATCTGTTACTCGTGCAATAACAGCAAATGGGATAGTGGCCATTTTTCTTCAATACACACAAAATGGGCCAAATTCTGCCCCGTTTCTGAGCTTCGGCCAAAAAATACTCACCATAGTTCAGGAAGTAAAAAGGTGGAGTTAAGCTACCTTGGTCTCTCCCAATCTTGAGGCTGTTTGGATGCTAGTCCAGACCCTGTCATATGGTAGAGAAGCCTAAAGACTTTGCTATGTACGTGGCTGCCTTATGTGGCTGCGGGGCTTATGTGGCTGCCTTAAATTAATCAGGCAGCCATCAGCCCTGAGGAACTGATCCAGGATCTTTGGATCAGACAGATGTAAGGGATTGGCCAGTGCAGGAGAGATGACTGGTTGAGTACGGGGAGGAAGTTTAAGAACTGCTGTAGTTTCCTTATGCCATCAGATGCTTTACACATGGACAATCCTCCAGAGTCCAGCCCTTCTGGCTATGGAAAAGGGGTTACTGCCTGGAGAAATGCAGGTCTAAAATTGCACAAATGGATGCACGCCCAAATTTTGAGGGTGCTGTTAGAAGCCATGTGATAATGTAGCCTTGAAAGGTAACATTTAGCACATTAACCTTTATGCAGCACATCCTTTCTTGGCACATAGGTATACTTTAGGGCAGTGGTTCTCAAACTGTGGGTCATGACCTGTTTTAAAGGGGTCCCGAGAACTGGCATTAAACTTACTGGGGCCTGGGGCAAAAGCGCGAGCCACATCACCCGGGACCAAAGCCTGAGGGCTTCAGCCCTGAGTGGCGGAGCTCAGGTTACAGGCTCCCACTTGCAGCTGTAGCCCTTAAGCTTTGGCTTTGGGCCCCCTGCCGGGGCGATGGAGCTTGGGTGAGTGGGCTCAGGCTTTGGTCCCCACTCCTGGGGTCATGTAGTAATTTTTGTTGTCAGAAGGGGTTCGCAATGCAATGAAGTTTGAGAACCTCTGCTTTAGGGGATGCTAACTATATTGTATACAATTCCTAAAACAGTTCTTTTGGAAGGGGGCCCTATCATACCATACTGCAATCTGTAATGTACTAGAATGGTAAATAGGCAGGAAAAGTGTGTGTTTGTTTTGCTGGAGTATCTGTTCAAATTCTATACCTCAAAGAAAACTCACCTGGAGTTGTTAAGGTCAAGGCAATGCCAGGGATGGGCTACAGAATGAGAAATTCACATGTAATTGCAGGATGCAGAATTCTTTTCAAAAGCTGTGCATGCCTGAGAGAGATTTCTGTCTTTTGATAAGTCCTTATATCCACAGGACAACTCTGTTGGTTTGACACTGTCACGAAATTAGTCATAGTTATTTGTACAGCCGAAGGAAACACTAAAGTGGGCATAACTGTACTTTAGGGTCTCAGAATAATACCTGCTAACATTTTACTATGCTATCATTCAACTTTAATTTATTTTCTTAACACAGGGCTCCTACCAGGCAGAGTGCTCTCCTGTATTATACAGGAATGATTTGATCTTGGCCTAGATGGATGTCCCACAAAGTCACCGTTGCCATGGCTGGACCGAGGTCTCACACCGATTTGACTGTAGCAGCCAGTCAAAGAAGCTTTGTATCCTTTGACAATCAGTGTGACCATTGGCAGTATGACTGCCACCACCAGCCATGACACCGCAGAGTTCCCCTTCCTACCTACATCACTTGTCTTTTCTCAACTCACCCTGAGCTAACTGCTCTGCACTTAGCAAATTGTTTTCTTCCAGGCACTGAGGCAGCTCGGCGATGGCAAAGACTGAATCAGCAGTAGTGATGGAGTACAGTTACAAATGTTAACTGCCTGTTCTTGGCACCAGGGCTAGAGCCGGGTGGAAGTCTCTTGTTAAATCACTTTCTGCCAAATGGTTTTGTTAAACGGGGGGAGAGGAAAGCCAACCTGTCAAAAAAAAAATTTGCAAAACATGGCCAAGGTTGATTCATTTTGTGATTCCAAAAGAGTGTTGAGAAGAGTTGCAAAAATATTGTCTGAAGGTTTCACTTAGAGGTTTTTCTAAACAAAATTCTGGTTCAAAATGACTTTCCATTTCAAAATTTAAGCTAATTAGCCTGGGCAAAAAGGTTAAACAAAAAAGTTTGACATTGAAATGAAGTATTTGCATTGACTTTTTTTCTATTATTTTCAGGATTGAGTATTCATTCTGAGTGAGATGGGGGGAAATTCAACTCTAAAATATAAAACAGGATGGGAGAAGACCATTTCCACCCTTTCTCTGATCAGGGCATCTGATGATCTCTCCAAGCAGTCTCATGGTAGGGAGAGCTCTCATTATATTTGGTTGCTCTTCATGCAATTTTTCTAATTTGTAAATAGGAGAAAAAATGCACTTAGCTCCCAGATTTTCTTTTACATTCACTTTCTCTTTCATGGATTTTAAATCTTACATGCGCTGGAGAAATATCAGAGAAAGGAACAAGAAAATGCTTCACCATTTTCTCCTGAGTTGCAGAGAATGTGGGTACATCTCAGACAACTGGAAGAGCTGACTTTTTGTAAAGTTGACATTAATTTGCAATTCACTTATTATGGTCTTATCACTCAATTAGTTCCAGAGTTAGGTAGCCTACTATTCAATTTTTCTTAAATTCAGGGAGTTCTGTTTCTCATCTCTCCTTGTTCATACAATGTGTCTTCCAGTTTGATAGCATCAGCAAAAGGAAAAAGTCTCATAGCAGTGATAAATCCAAGCTATTGCAGGTGGCAGGATGGGGAATAAAGACACTAGTCTTATTAAAAAGGTGGGGTTGTCTTCCCCCACCCCTTTCAGGGTCAAACATTTTGTTTTAATATCTGGAGTGTTAAAAGAATTATTTTGTAATATAGTGGGGGAAGGGGGAACCCACACAATGTCCCTGGATCACTTATTTCACATTTGTTTCCTTTTTAATAGGTTTCTGTGTCTTGGCATAGGAACCAGGTGTCTGGGTCATAACTCCAAATGTTTTATTGCTGCATCTTTCTCAGACTTATCTGTCGATTTGTACTTTCTGCAGATCTGCACAATAGATAATTTCCCTGGTCCTCTTACTGAGACTGCTTTTATACTTCACACCAAAGATCTTTAGTCCTTTGGTCTCAAACACAGTGGTATATAACTTTAAAGGATTTACAGAAGTTAAATACTTGCCCTTTTTTTAAAAAAAGACCTCTTTATAATCCCCTGTAGCACTAGGCTTCTTATGGTACTCCATATAACCTTTCTTGGACTTCATTCTACCTGGCTTCAGTGATTCTGCTATGCCATCAATCAGTATGGAATACTGGACACTCAGATACAGAGTTCCTGATACCCACTGAGGTTTGGGGCGGCAGGGGGTGAAAGAAGGAATGGTAGTTATCATCAAAGCAGAATGCCTAATCAAGAATTGGAACAAGGAAAAGGGGGGGGGGGGGGGGAGAGGAGGATATTGGCCATTAGAGCTACTTGAAAAATTTTGATGGAACAGAGTTCCATTTAAAAAAAAAACAAATTTATTGAAATCCAAGTTCCATGAGAATGTATCATTTTTGACATGAAAAATGTCTAAACATTTCAAATGTCAAAGTGTTTCAGTTTTTTTGACTAATACATAGAAATACTAATTTCATGTTAATAATTGTTATATAAAATATTTTAAGTCGAAGAAGTTGCTATGGTCCCAAATCAATACCTGACAAGTTCTACTGGCCACAAAGTCATGAGAAATGGCATTTAATAAAGACTATGTAAATGGCTGTTTATTATAGGCACTGCCTCATTCCCTATACACCTCAAAGATTGCAGGAAGAGAAAAGATGCTTTAGGCATTTGAATGGTGACCTGGAGAATCAGATTCTATCCCTGTCACTGCTGTAGGGAGTTTGTGGGGACACTAGGTAAGTCACTTAAACCCCACTTTTCACAGGCAGCCATGGTGTGTTCCTTTGGGTATGCAATGGGAGACCTCTGTGGTCTGATTTGCAGGGGTATTGAGCACTCTCAATGGAAGTCAGACCACCTGAAGTTTTCATAATTCTGAACTGTTCTTCCCTCTACAGCATTTGCTTTTGCCAATCTGGGCTTGAGGCTTATCTGTTTACTGACCTTGATTTAGATCTAAATTTGCTTTAGGAGAAGATACGTCCATTTGGAGAGAAGAGACTGAGGCCCTGCATTGAAGAGTCATAGCATGAAGACCTGGTCTCATTGTTATTCCAATACAACCGAAACCTCTCTGTCTCTCCCACACATAAGTTGGATCCTTGTGTATATTTTCCACTGGATATGCAACTCAGACCATAGGCATGTATGGATGAGTGCAGAATATTCTCCAAATGAAAAACACAGTCAGTCCACTACCACATAACAGCAGATACCCAAATTGCACCCAGAAGTTTTCCCTGCAATGCTTCTCATGTTTCCTGTGCTATTTTTTTGAGCTCACTCGGGGTGAAGTGCTTCACTCTGCAGCAAGTGCCATGAATCATTTACAACTAGGGCTTAAGTGTAGTTTAAGTGGTGCACAGGCCTTGCTCTGGCTTTCTGCACAGGGCTGGATTTCACCCACGTTCCATCCAAGCCATTCCAAGCTATCATTCCCCCTATGGTGCAATAATGAAACCTCAGCTCCGATCAACGACTTAAAGCTGGTTCTCCCCTTCCCCTCCGCCATCCCACACACTTCTCTTTTGCCCACTGACACTCCCATTAGAAAGACAGGTCTCAGAGTAACAGCCCTGTTAGTCTGCATTTGCAAAAAGAAAAGGAGTACTTGTGGCACCGTAGAGACTAACCAATTTATTAGAGCATAAGCTTTCGTGAGCTACAGCTCACTTCATCGGATGCATACTGTGGAAAATACAGATGTTCTTATACATACAAACCATGAAAAAATGGGTGTTTACCACTACAAAAGGTTTATTCTCCCCCACCCCACTCTCCTGCTGGTAATAGCTTATCTAAAGTGATCACTCTCCTTACAATGTGTATGATAATCAAGTTGGGCCATTTCCAGCACAAATCCAGGTTTTCTCCCCACCCCACCCAAAAAACCCACTCTCCTGTTGGTAATAGCCTATCTCGGGGCCTCTCCTTCTGCCCCTCCACCCCCACGAACATGATACACTTCTGTGGTGACCCAGAATCCTATTTTCGACGTCTCTGACTCAAGGAATATTTCCAACACACCTCTGAACAACATACTAATCCACAGAGACCTCTCTACCAACACTACAAAAAGAAGGATTCTGGGTGGACTCCTCCTGAAGGTCGAGACAGCAGACTGAACTTCTACATAGAGTGCTTCTGCTGACGTGCACGGGCTGAAATTGTGGAAAAGCAGCATCACTTGCCCCATAACCTCAGCCGTGCAGAACACAATGCCATCCACAGCCTCAGAAACAACTCTGACATCATAATCAAAAAGGTTGACAAAGGAGGTGCTGTTGTCATCATGAATAGGTCAGAATATGAACAAGAGGCTGCTCGGCAGCTCTCCAACACCACTTTCTACAAGACATTACCCTCTGATCCCATTGAGAGTTACCAAAAGAAACTACAGCATTTGCTCAAGAAACTCCCTGAAAAAGCACAAGATCAAATCCGCACAGACACACCCCTGGAATCCCAACCTGGGATATTCTATCTACTACCCAAGATCCATAGACCTGGAAATCCTGGGCGCCCCATCATCTCAGGCATTGGCACCCTGACAGCAGGATTGTCTGGCTATGTAGACTTTTTCCTCAGGCCCTACGCTACCAGCACTCCCAGCTGCCTTCGAGGCACCACTGACTTCCTGAGGAAACTACAATCCATCGGTGATCTTCCTGATAACACCATCCTGGCCACTATGGATGTAGAAGCCCTCTATACCAACATTCCACACAAAGATGGACTACGAGCCGTCAAGAATGCTATCCCCGATAATGTCACGGCTAACCTGGTGGCTGAACTTTGTGACTTTGTCCTTACCCATAACTATTTTACATTTGGGTACAATGTATACCTTCAAATCAGCGGCACTGCTATGGGTACCCGCATGGCCCCGCAGTATGCCAACAATTTTGATGGCTGATTTTAGAACAACGCTTCCTCAGCTCTCGTCCACGAACGCCCCTACTCTACTTGCGCTATATTGATGACATCTTCATCACCTGGACCCATGGAAAAGAAACCCTTGAGGAATTCCACCATGATTTCAACAATTTCCATCCCACCATCAACTTCAGCCTGGTCCAGTCCACACAAGAGATCCACTTCCTGGACACTACAGTGCTAATAAATGATGGTCACATAAACACCACCCTATACCGGAAACCTACTGACCGCTATTCCTACCTACATGCCTCCAGCTTTCACCCTGACCACACCACACGATCCATTGTCTACAGCCAAGCTCTACGATACAACCGCATTTGCTCCAACCCCTCAGACAGACACAAACACCTACAAGATCTCTATCAAGCATTTGTACAACTACAGTACCCACCTGTGGAAGTGAAGAAACAGATTGATAGATCCAGAAGAGTTCCCAGAAGTCACCTACTACAGGACAGGCCTAACAAAGAAAATAACAGAACGCCACTAGCCGTCACCTTCAGCCCCCAACTAAAACCCCTCCAACGCATGATTAAGGATCTACAACCTATCCTGAAGGATGACCCAACACTCTCACAAATCCTGGGAAACAGGCCAGTCCTTGCCTACAGACAGCCCCCCAACCTGAAGCAAGTACTCACCAGCAACCACATACCACACAACAGAACCACTAACCCAGGAACCTATCCTTGCAACAAAGCCCGTTGCCAACTGTGCCCACATATCTATTCAGGGGACACCATCACAGGGCCTAATAACATCAGCCACACTATCAGAGGCTCGTTCACCTGCACATCCACCAATATGATATATGCCATTATGTGCCAGCAATGCCCCTCTGCCATGTACATTGGTCAAACTGGACGGTCTCTACGTAAAATAATCAATGGACACAAATCAGATGTCAAGAATTATAATATTCATAAACCAATTGGAGAACACTTCAGTCTCTCTGGTCACGTGATTACAGACATGAAAGTTGCGATATTACAACAGAAAAACTTCAAAACCAGACTCCAGCGAGAGACTGTTGAATTGGAATTCATTTGCAAATTGGATACAATTACCTTAGGCTTGAATAGAGACTGGGAGTGGCTAAGTCATTATGCAAGTTAACCTATTTCCCCTTGTTTTTTCCAAACCCCCCCGACGTTCTTGTTAACCCTGGATTTGTGCTGGAAATGGCCCACCTTGATTGTCATACACATTGTAAGGAGAGTGATCACTTTAGATAAGCTATTACCAGCAGGAGAGTGGGGTAGGGGGAGAGAAACCTTTTGTAGTGGTAAACACCCATTTTTTCATGGTTTGTATGTATAAGAACATCTTCTGTATTTTCCACAGTATGCATCCGATGAAGTGAGCTGTAGCTCACGAAAGCTTATGCTCAAATAAATTGGTTAGTCTCTAAGGTGACACAAGTACTCCTTTTCTTTTTATTAGAAAACCAGTAAATGTTCTTTCATCCCGAGGCTCTTGATCTCTTTCCTATTATCATTATTTTAAATAGTCCAATGATCCTTGTACAAAAGAGGGATACAACCCACACTTTCCAAACGTTTTTCCACATTGGGTACCATTTTCATACTAGGATTGTCTTGCGCCCTCCTACTTTTGGTTGAGAGAACCACCTCTCTCCTCCCTTTCACCGTCACATAATGTCTGTATTGCAACTACAGCAGCTGAACGTTTGGAGAATTAGTCTTAGCAGTGATTTAGCTTCTGGAAGTGAGGTCCACCAACCACCATTTGAGAACATCTGCCTGTGTTAAAGAAGCTTTGCTGAATTCCAAGTGCATTTACCTTATGCAGAGGCAACGCGAGGCACCTTATAATAACAAGTAAATTAAGTCAATTAATCCTGCAGAGTTAATAATTAGTTAAAATCAGTTTAAAAGCCCCCAAGTCTATTTGTTCTCAACATCCTTTCTTTCACATCCCAGTGTATCATATTAAAATGAAGCAAAAATTAATCCCATGGTAGGACATTTAACTCACTGTAATGGAAGGAAACATGAAAGACAGCTTTTTTTTTTTTGCAAGATTAAAAATTACTGGAGGGATAGCTCAGGGGTTTGAGCATTGGCCTGCTAAACCCAGGGTTGTGAGTTCAATCCTTGAGGGGGCCATTTAGGGATCTGGGGCAAAAATTGGGGATTGGTCCTGCTTTGAGCAGGGGGTTGGACTAGATGACCTCCTGAGGTCCCTTCCAACCCTGATATTCTAGGATTCTAAAATATTTTATATATTCTAAAGTATGGGGGTACCTTGTGCCAGCTACAGTGTATGTTTTAATTTGGCATCTCTCTCATCTGGACATTAGAAATACAGTGAATGAAGATATGGCAAAGTATTTATTTCGCTATATATACACAATATCAGTATCTCATTTACATGAGTTTATTCACTTTCAGCAATGTCAAGACTCATTGACCTCAATGAGCTTTGCATCAAGCCCTTATCTTTAGGCCCTACAGGTACTACAATAATCAAACTGTAAATGCACATACACCCTTCAGCCACAATCCTGAAAAGAATTAAACATATGCTTAACTTAAGTTCACATAATTAGTTTCATTGAGTTCTACTGAACTACTCATATGGATGATCTTAAGCACATAGTGTTTGTAGGACTGGGGATTTTATCATTACCTTGATCCTTTTATTTTAATCTGTCTTTCTAGCCCCTTTTTTTACCCAATAACAATTCAACAGTAAATTCTAAATCATGTGAAAGTCTGGCAAACCCATAAGGCTTTGCTATTTGATTTGTAGTATTTCCCCAAATCACTGTGCATGCCTTAAAATTAGACTAACAGTCAGTACTATAGATGTGAAGACATAAACATGGATGCCACACGTTATCACTCAATGTGTTAGCATTCATGGCAAAGACTTATTCTTATTAGAAATAATATTCCCCCAAGGAATACAGTTGCAAAACAAGTTTGTTACATTTTTATGCCATATTAAGTGAGCTCGATTTCCAGTCACCTTGTAGAAATTCTGTCCCTGTCCTCAGGGTTATTATCCTGATAGAATGGAACAGCCTTTTGCCCTAAAACCTAGAGAGCTTTAGCTGACAGGAAGTTTACATTTCAATTAATGTCTTTATTTAACCACAAGAAGCAAGCATTTGAATATCAAACTTTTGCAATGTGCCTGCAAGCATCTTGTAGGACAGCTTGCTAGTTTGTATTAATGGCTAAAAATTGCTTACTCTGTTCTTCTAAAACAGTGTCCTAAGATCATAAGAACAGCCACACTGGGTCAGACCAAGGATCCATCTAGCCCTGTATCCTGTCTTCCAACAGTGTCCAATGCCAGATGTTTCAGAGGGAATGAACAGAACAGTGCAATCTGTCAAGTGATCCATCCCCTGCTGTCCAGTTGCAGCTTCTGGCAGTCAGAGATTTAGGGATACACAGAGCATAGGGTTGTGTCCCTGACCACCTTGGCTAATAGCACTGATGGACCTATCCTGCATGAATTTTAGGTTTTTTTTTAATCCACTTATACTTTTGACCTTCACAACATCCCCGGCAATGAGTTCTACAGGCTGATTCTTTCTGTGTTGTACGAAGAAGTATTTTTGTTTGTTCATTTAAACCTGCTGCTTATTAATTTCATTGGTGACCCCAGGTTCTTGTGTTATGTGAAGATATAAACAACATGTCTTTATTCACTTTCTTCACACCATTCATGATTTTATAGACCTCTATCATATTCCCCTTAGAGATATTTAACTCTCTAAACCAGTCAAATTTCACAGTTGCAGTGCAGGGTCTCTCCTTTAGAATTTGAGGAATAAAAACCATCAGGTTCAAATAAATGTTTGCACTATGTTTCAGAGTTTTGCCATCAGAGAGGTTCAACTATCAGATGATTTTGCTATTTGATTATTTTGATCTCAGTGCAAAAATTGCTGTCACAGTGGTTGATATCAAAGTGGTTTTCAATAGGGCCAAAGCACTTTCTTTCACAGTAAATTGGAAGCATATGGTAGCTTTCTGCCTTTGGAGTGATCAAACAAGTTGGATTCTTCATATTTCTGCTATTTCTTTTAAAAATAAAACAAAAAAAAAACCAGGTTTATAACCTACACCAGAAAGTAAAACAGTAAAAGTTTATGGAAAGGGATTAGAGAAGAAAAGTTTCATAATTGTTTCAAAAGACTATATTTTAGGAATTAGAAGGGAAAAAGAAAAGAAAAGACACACCTGCCCAAATATTCCCATGTTAAAATTCTAAGTGAAGCTTAAGAATGTGATGATTTTTTGTTTTATTTTATTGTTGTGTGTGTGTGTGTGTGTGTGTGTGTGTGTGTGAGTAATGGCTCTTTAATAAAGGTAGAGTTCAGTTTTCCTATTATACTAGAGTGTCATTTGGTCTATTATTGGGAAATAACCTAGTGAAAAGGTCACACACAGAGGTAAGAGATGTAACTTCCCCCACTTATTATCCTTAGTGCTAATAAGAGTAAATGAGGACTAACCCTGAAAAGCGCTAGGTATTATCAGTGGTATGTTATCATTAATTTTCTCTGATTAGAGCTAGCTTTGTGTTATAGGTTAGTTTAGAACTGTAAATAGTTAAATAATTAAACAATTATTTAATTGGACATTATGCACTGCATTAAGGTAAAACAGTCCAGCTTAGCAACATGGCCGACATTTCCACAGAAGCCAATAACTGTAGGCACATTTCTTTGTAATCAGTTTAGGTCACTTATCCCCCAAGTTGCACCCCACGCCAGGGATTTAGGTCCCAGTGCTGCAAAGACTTATGCATATTCTTAACTGTACATGGTGACTAGTCCCATTGACTTCAAGTAGACTGTTCGGAGTGGGTTTGCAGTGTTGTTGTAGCCATGTTGATCCCAGGGTATTGGAGACAAGGTGGGTGAGGTAACGTCTTTTATTGGATGAACTTCTGTTGGCCAAGGAGACAAGCTTACACGCAAACTCTTCTTCAGCTCTGTGTATGCTCAAAAGCTTGTCTCTTTCACCAACAGACATGGGTCCAAAAAAACATACTACCTCACCCACCTTGTCTATTCAGAGTGTGTAGAGTTAATCACACGCGTAAATCTTTGCAGCATTGGGGCTTTACGTATTGTGATCTATTGTGAGCACAAATCCTACAGGTACAAAGTTGTCCAGCTGTCTGTGAAAAGAAGACTTTTTTCCTACTCCAAGACCTCAGTCAACTCTTTCTTAAGAGTCAGTTCTCCACCTGGATATCAGTTCCCTAGTGCCCATAGCTTGGTACGCAAGAGGGTCCAACTCAGTGCCTTCTACCTCTCTTTTTCATATTACTGGGTGTCATAAATATAAAGGGAAGGGTAAACCCCTTTGAAATCCCTCCTGGCCAGGGGAAAACTCCTCTCACCTGTAAAGGGTTAAGAAGCTAAAGGTAACCTCGCTGGCACCTGACCAAAATGACCAATGAGGAGACAAGATACTTTCAAAAGCTGGGAGGAGGGAGAGAAACAAAGGGTCTGTGTCTGTCTATATGCTGGTCTTTACCGGGGATAGACCAGGAATGGAGTCTTAGAACTTTTAGTAAGTAATCTAGCTAGGTATGTGTTAGATTATGATTTCTTTAAATGGCTGAGAAAAGAATTGTGCTGAATAGAATAACTATTTCTGTCTGTGTATCTTTTTTGTAACTTAAGGTTTTGCCTAGAGTGGTTCTCTATGTTTTTGAATCTAAATTACCCTGCAAGATATCTACCATCCTGATTTTACAGGGGGGGATTTATTTATTTCTATTTACTTCTATTTTTATTAAAAGTCTTCTTGTAAGAAAACTGAATGCTTTTTCATTGTTCTCAGATCCAAGGATTTGGGTCTGTGGTCACCTATGCAAATTGGTGAGGCTTTTTATCCAACATTTCCCAGGAAAGGGGGGGTGCAAGTGTTGGGAGGATTGTTCATTGTTCTTAAGATCCAAGGGTCTGGGTCTGTAGTCACCTAGGCAAATTGGTGAGGCTTTTTACCAAACCTTGTCCAGGAAGTGGGGTGCAAGGTTTTGGGAAGTATTTTGGGGGGAAGGACGTGTCCAAACAGCTCTTCCCCAGTAACCAGTATTAGTTTGGTGGTGGGAGCGGCCAGTCCAAAGACAACGGGTGGAATATTTTGTACCTTGGGGAAGTTTTGACCTAAGCTAGTAAAGATAAGCTTAGGAGGTTTTTAATGCAGGTCCCCACATCTGTACCCTAGAGTTCAGAGTGGGGGAGGAACCTTGACACTGGGTTTGGGAACAGTTCTAGCTAAGATGTCAAGAAACATCTATTCAACTGTCTCAACAAGTTCTAGATTTTTCCCAGCAGTTGTATAACAGCTCCTTAAAGCAATAGGCCATCAGCCTAAGTAGTAACAGGGAAACTGTTAACAGATATTCTTAGGGTCCTACCAAATTCATGGTCCATTTTGGTAAATTTTACGCTCATAGGATTTAAAAAAAAAAATCTGAAATTTCACAGTGTTGTAACCATGGAGGTCTGACCCAAAGGGGGTCACGGGGGGGCAGAGGGGGGGTTGCAAGGCTATTAGAGGGGGTCGTGGTATTGCCACCCTTACTTCTGCACTGCTGCTGATGGTGGCGCTGCCTTCAGAGCTGGCAACTGCTGGCCAGAAGTTCAGCTCTGAAGGCAGAGCCACTGCCAGGAGCAGCGCAGAAGTGAGGGTGGCATAGAATGGTATTACCCGCCCCTTACTTCTGTGCCATCAGTGAAGGGAGTGGCCCGTGCAGGAGAAAAGAATTCCTGTCTCTCTGCAGCCCACCTGGAACTAGCAGCTGGAGCCCAGTGCCTGGTAGGAGCTCCCGGCTGGGACGCCCGCAACCCTGCCCATCCCAGGTGAAAGGGGCTTTGGGCTGCCTGGGTGGGTGGGTGGGTGGGTGGTGGCCACAGCACCCCCCTGACCACGGCACCCTGCATGGTTGCCCATGTGAGGCCGGCCTTGTCCCTTCCCCCCCAAAAAATGACAATCCCTCATATCCTTCTACCCTCACTTCTGTGCTGCTGCTGGCAGCAGTGCTGTATTTAGAATTGGGTGCCCAGCCAGCAGTCCCCACTCTCCAGCCACCTAGCTCTGAAGGCAAAACAGAAGTAAGGGTGGCAATACTGTGACCCTCTCCTACAATTTCATGAGGGAGACCAGATTTCATGGTCCATGACATGTTTTTCATGTCTGTGAATTTGATAGGACCGTACACATTCTCTAGGTCAACTTTTCTTTTGCAACCTAGTGAGGATTAAGCCAACATGCAGGATAATGGCCCTGAAGGCTCCGACAAATCCTTTACTCAAATCTTCTTATTTGAGGCACGTAAACCTGAAGGTTTTGTTTCTAGTAGCCATCATTTAGGAACACAGAATATCAGAATGGGGAACACTAGCTGGTAGGTCTCTGGGTCCTTGTATTATAGGGAAGAATTCAGTCTGAGTGCCTTAAAAATGAGAGTTTTCTCATTATGCACCACAGCCTGCAAAAATTAATTGCATTAACATATTTAGCTTTCTGTCTGTTCCATGGAGTGTATGGGATAGGGGAAGGGATGGGACAATGTTATGGAGTAAATATGAATTCATTTTAATGTGTATGATCTGGAAAACAGGAAGAAAGAACTACCCAAAAACCCCGATTGCAGGAGATAGGTTTGTTGTGATGTAATGCAATACAGCTGCTTGAAACTTCATTTACAGAGTGAAGCTCTTGTTTGAAGAATATCAAAGTCCTGCCAAGCCACCTGAAGTCTCTGTATCTTTACAGAAAGGAATGGCTAGACTGCTTATGCAGCTTTGATGCAGCTCATTTTCCACTGAAACTCGAAGCATGCATGCCAAGGTTCACATGGAGCTCTAAATCCCAAGAAATGTGATTTGTGATTAAAATAGTGACCTCCCAGGTGCACTCATGACAACACAGTCGAACAGGCCTCTGTGAAAGCTTCTACATTACATCTCTCCTGTGTTTGATTGCAATGCGATCTTGACTCTGGACCTTAAATATGATGGCAACAGAGTGCTCAACAGCAGGTACTATACTGAAGGCAACTGAAACCATGGCACTCTCGTAGCTGGTACTTGGCAGGCATTAGATACAGATGGTCACGATCACACTTAACTAAATGAAGCTATTTGCATGAGAGAGACATATGTCAGTTGACTGTGTTTTTGAACTTTGCTAAGTGCAAAAAGCTGTGGGTTTCAAACAGCCACACAGAAACATGTAGTTAAATCAAACTTTCACAGATTTATGTAAATAGCAAAATAGCTCCAAAGGCCCAGCAAGTCAAAAATTTAATTCCATATCAAAGCAATGCAATAAGCTAAAAATCCCACCCAAGAATAGAGAATGGAAGGATGATGTTAGATATTTCAGGCCTTGTCTACATTACCAGGGCAAGTCAACCTAAGTTAGGCAAATCCAGCTACATGAATACCATAGCTGGAGTTGACGTAGCTTAGATCGACTTACTGCGGTGTCTACCCTGTGCTGCATTGATGAGAGACGCTATCCCATTGACTTACCTTACTTTTCTCATTCTGGTGGAGTACTAGAGTAGACAGGAGAGCAATCTGCAGTCGATTTAGTGGGTCTTCAATTGACCCAGCAGGATCGATCCCCGGTAAGTGTAGACATAACCTTAGAGCAAGAGTCTTTCAAAGGCTAATGAGTAATATATGAAGGTAATATCCATGTGATAAAATTGCAGAGTCATATGATAGATGATTATCATACACCCTTGGAGACTTCACCCATCCTCTATCTCCCTGGGATATGATTACTCCCAGAAAAGCTCAGATAAACTATGTATGTAAGTTTAACCTGTGAAAAGTTTCCTTCTGTCCCTTGAATATGAGAATTTCTGCTCACTTCAAGAAACAAGTAAGTAGCCCTTGACCACAAATGCAGGAGAGGCAAGTTTCAGTGTGGATAGCTTTTCTACACACAGTGTCAACACTTTGATAGATGGTATCCTGTGCTTCTGCCAGGCTAGAAACAGGAGATTTGTCCCATTAAGGTGGAGAAGATTCTCCATTTTTCAGTGGAGCCCAACATGTGCTGCCAGTTTTGCAAAGGCCAGACCAAAAAAAACTAGAAGAGGTGACTTTTTAAATGGACTCATGGCAACTAAGGTGGCTTTACTCGCAATTAATAGCTTTACAATACAAGAAATAGTCCCTGTATTGCCAACATCAAGTGTTCAAAAATATGATTTTTGTGGACCTGACTTATGAATGTGTGTGTTGTAACTGTGGAGGTCCGACCCAAAAGGGGATCATGGGGGGCGAGGTGTCGCAAGGCTATTAGACGGGGGTCATGGTATTGCCACCCTAACTTCTGCGGTGCTGCTGGTGGCAGTGCTGCCTTCCTGTTGGTCCCAGGATAATAGAGAGACAAGGTAGGTGACATCACCTTTTATTGGACCTACTTCTATTGGTGAAAAAAGTTTTCATGCTACATAGAGCTCTTCTTCAAGACCCACCTTTTCTCCTGAATTTTAACAATTTGAGGTCCCCCCCCCACCACCCTTGCCTTCAGAGTCCTTTTCAAGCTTTATGACCCTCAGGACCATGACTTTACTTTACTTTCATTTTTTTTTAAAGTTGAAGTTTCCATACGTGAACAGGACTTCAGAGCCCATGATCACAAGAGCTGGTGACACTGTTCCCAATACCCAGGGGAGTGGAAATGCCCTATGAATGAAGGGGTGGATGGATAGGATGGGGAGTGAGGGGAAGTACTAAGATGTGGTGGGAGAGCAGTCTGCTCCAGGCTGGGAAAGAGAGTCTTGGGGGTTCCTACCTGCTCCCAGGCCCATTCCAGCCCCACAAGGTCCCACTCCCTGCCCCAGTCCAATGCCTTGTGATGGCTGCTTCAGCCCCTCTGGGTCCCACTCTTTCCTCTCAGCTCCTCCAGGCATAGGCAAGTTTATTCAGGGTTGGAACCATCACAATATCTCCAGTGAAGAGTTCTAACCCTCCCTATCCCTTCTCAATTCCACCGCCCCTACCAATATAAGCTATTTTAGCTGTTACTGTAACATGTGGCACATACAGAATGGAAATAGGTGTGGTAGAGTACTAGGCTTTAATTGACACTCATGTAGAATGACCTCTGCAATTCATTCATGGATTCTGACTAAAGACAGAAATTATCACTGGGATTACCATAATTTACATACAGTAACTCTCTTCAGTATTTAAAACAGCAAATGTGCATGATGTTGCAGCATAAAACGTTTGGCATGAACATAAGTCCCGTTATTCATGCCAACAAGACCTTTATGCCACCACATCAGGCATATTCTTTGCATGTTAAATATACTAGAGAGTGTTGTTTAAATAATTGGGTTAATGCCGATGATAATCTCTGACTTTACATACAGAAAAGGGGTACACTTCCTAATGTTCATCAAAAAAGAGGTGGTGCCATTCTTCCGGAATGACAGTAAAAGGGAGAAACAAAATTATTCATTAAAATGTGAAATTAGACCAGTAAAATATAATGCCTTGATCCTGCAAACAAACCAAAGTGAAGCTGCACTTCTCTGAATAGTCCCATAGAAATCACATGAGTAAAGTTACACACAGAGGTAAGCATTTGCAGGAGAGGGGCCGAAAGTTGTATTTGTTACATTGCTGAAATGGAGTCACATGAAAATACACAATATCTATAAAAGAAAATTTCAGTTGATTGGAGAGAGCGTGATCTGTTTAAATCCAACAAGTACTAAAATATAGCAACCAGGCCAGAGGAAAGGGTGAGTGACAGGAGGAGTAATTCCTATAGTGATTTGTTGGTAATTTACAAGCTTCCCCACCCCTAGGCAAACAGGACTAAACACAAATTGGTGTCCCGTTTGTATATATCGTGGCTATCTACAATCACTCTGCTTCAATATTTTTGTTTCACTTGGTAGCAGTAGATGGACCTTAACTTTCTTAGCAAACCAACCACTTTGTATATTCAATATTGTCCATGCAATCTCTAGCCCGGCTTCTGGAGCTGAAAAGAAATGGCCATTACCATTTTGTCCGCATAAATGCTGTGTAATGCTGTTGCCTGCATGGGGTTTCTAGATTCTATAGCAATTACTTATGCTGAGCCTTAGAGATGCTGTTATGCTACATAGAGAGAGCAATTTCAAACACAAATCTCATAACACAACAAAAAACTCTTGAGAGAATTGCCTGCACCTCCCTCTCTTGGCATCTCATCTCATTTTCCTCCACTGTCTTTTGCATTTGTCAATGCTATCTGATCCACAAACTGTTGTCTCCTACCTCTTTCAGGTCTCTATCATGCTACCCCCATTTGCAAGAAAATGCCTTGAGTCAGTCCTAGCCAGTCTGCTGTCTCATTGGACTAGATTGCAAAGTTATAAATTGTCCTATTTAGGGCAGCACTGCCCAGGAGCAGGCCAAATCATGACACTGTTACAGTTCTTCCCTGGCTCAAATAAAGAAAAGTTACTTTGCCCTATCCTATGGGACCTGCTGACTCATCGCAGTGCACCCACTCAGCAAGTGCTGCCTGGCAAATAAAGGAGAGAGGCTCAGTGCTCTTCTTACTCTTCACTCCTCTCCACTTCCTTTTTTGTAAAGGTGAGGAGGGAGGGAGGGAGAAGTATTGGCCAAGCGTTCCCTGCTCCTCCCCTCCCGTCCTGACTGGTGTCACAATCAGAGCAGAAGTGTGACAGCAGTACCTTGCTCCCAAGGGTAGCTGTGACAGTCTAGCTGACTTTTGGAGTTCTGGAATCCATGGTCTCCCACATCCTCCTGTTTGAACAAAGGAGGTGGCAGCTCATTTTGCAGACTACTAAAGTGCAAAGTTGTGCAGGCAGCTTTGTCCTCTTTAAATGGTTAGAGGACAGAAGGAGGTTTATGGAGTCTGCTACTCCCCAAGGCAAGGGACCTGCTCCTTTAGCTCATGCTTGCAGATCCAGCGGTCCCAAGTTAAGAACATAAGAGCGACCATACTGGGTCAGACCAAAGGTCCATCTAGCCCAGGATCCTGTCTTTCAACAGTGGTCAATGCCAGGTGCCCCAGAGGGAATGAACAGAACAGGTAATCATCAAGTGATCCATCCCCTGTCGCCCACTTCCAGCTTCTGGCAAACAGAGGCTAGGGACACCATCTCTGCCCATCTTGGCTACTAGCCATTGATGAACCAATCCTCCATGAACCTATCTAGTTCTTTTTTTAAGCCTGTTATAGTCATGGCCTTCACAACATCTACAAGGAGGCTCTGTGCCATCACACTAACCCACACTTACTGATCACACTAACATGGAGCAAGGTACATTTCAGCAGTCTCCCCTAGCTCCCACCTCCAGTGGAGCTACCTTGACCAATCCCACCAGCATCAGACCCTGGAGCCCCTTTTAGGTGTTTTCTGCAGAATATCTGAGAGTACGCAGAAGACTCAATACAGTCCTACGCTGAAACTCCCTTCTGATCCATACCAAGTGCTATGGTTTACAATGAGCGTCCGTGTCCAGCCTACCCCAAACCCAGTGCAGTCTGTGGGCCCAACGTCAGGAAGAAGGTGGTGTGGAGCTGGCTGACCCACCTTCCATGCAGCCAGGTGCATATCCACATGCAGAGGGAGACCTCTGCAAGCTACAGCTCTGGGAGGCACCATCTAGCCCACTGATAATATCTGAAGTGCAGAATCATTATTTCTGGACAGGACTGAACAGTACAGAAACTATATTTTGATCAAAAGTATTTTGTGTGTGGTGACTGGCAATCATTGTTCCTTTTGGTTTCTTGGTGGGGCAAATTCACTGCAGCTGTTGCTGGAAATTGACACAATCAAGATCAAACTGAGGAAATCCAACATCAAATTTGGAAGGATTGTGGCTAGTTTTTCCATCAGCTTTGTGCTGAATTTGCTTTTACTTTGGGAGTTAATAGGTGAACAGAACAAAAGCTTTGCAAACAAACTTCATCAGAATTGTAGTAGTAGAGAACTGTACAACCCAGATGGAACTACTATAAGCTGGCTGCATAACTGGTTGGAAAACCATTCTCAGAGAGTAATTATGAGTGGTTCACAGTCAAGCTGGAAGGACATGTTAAGTGGGGTCGTGCAGGGATCAGTTCTGGGTCCATTTCTGTTCAATATCTTCATCAATGATTTAGAATAGATAATGGCCTAAGAGAATACTCTTAAAGTTTGTGGTTGATACCAAGCTGGGAGGTGTTGCAAGTACTTTGGAGGATAAGATTAAAATTCAAAATGATCTGGACAAACTGGAGAAATGGTCTGAAGTAAATAGGATGAAATTAAATAAGGACAAATGCAAAGTACTCCACTAAGGAAGGAACAATCAGTTGCACACCTACAAAATGGAAAATGACTGCCTAGAAAGGAGTATTAGCAGGAGTGTTGTGAGCAAGACATGAGAAGTAATTCTTCCACTCTATTCTGTGCTCAGACAGCCTCTGCTGCTGTATTGTGTCCAGTTCTGGGCACCGTGTTTCAGGAAAGATGTGAACAAATTGGAGAAAGGCTGGAGAAAGGCAACAAAAATGATTAAAGTCTACAAAAAGTCCTACAAAAAGTGGAAACTAGGTCAAATTACAAAGGATGAATATAAACAAATAACACAAGTATGTAGGAACAAAATTAGAAAGGCCAAGGCACAAAATGAAATCAAACTAGCTAGAGACATAAAGGGTAAAAGAAAACATTCTACAAATTCTTTAGAAGCAAGAGGAAGACCAAGGACAGGGTAGGGGGGGAATAAATAACAGAAAATGTGGAAATGGCAGACTACTTTGTTTTGGTTTTCACCAGGAAGGTTGGTAGTGATTGGACATCTAACATAGTGAATGCCAGTGAAAATAAGGTAGGATCAGAAGAGGCTAAAATAGGGAACGAACAAGTTAAACTACTTGGACAAATTAGATGTCTTCAAGTCACCAGGGCCTGATGAAATGCATCCTAGAATATATTCAAGGAGCTGACTGAGGAGATATCTGAGCCATTAGCAATTATCTTTGAGAAGACATAGAAGACAAGAGAGATTCCAGAAGACTGGAAAAGGGCAAATATAGTACCCATCTATAAAAAGGAAAATAAGGACAACCCATGGAATTACAGACCAGTCAGCTTAATTTCTGTACCTGGAAAGATAATGGAGCAAATAATTAAGCAATCAATTTGTGACTATCTAGAAGATAATAAGGTGATATGTAACAGTCAGCATGGATTTGTCCAAAACAAAATTATGTCAAACCAACCTGATAGCTTTCTTTGACAGGGTAACGAGCCTTGTGGATGGGGGGCGGGGGGGGGGGGGAAGCAGAAGACGTGGTATATCCTGATTTTAGTAAAGCTTTTGATACTGTGCCTCATGACCTTCTCATAAATAAACTAGGGAAATGGAACCTAGATGGAGCTACTATAAGGTGGGTTCAAAACTGATTAACCTCTGGGAACGGTTTTCCAATGAGTGGTGCAGAGTCCCGCAGGGATCAGTTCTGGGTCTGGTTCTGTTCAATATCTTCATCAATGATTTAGCTAATGGCATACAGAGTGCACTTATAAAGTTTGCAGATTATACGAAGCTGCTAGGGGCTCCAAGTGCTTTGGAAAATAAGATTAAAATTCAAAATGATCTGGACAAACTCGAGAAATGGTCTGAAGTAAATAGGATGAAATTCAATAAGGACAGTATGCAAAGTACTCCATTTGGGAAGGAACAAAATCAGTTGCACACATACAAAATGGGAAATGACTGCCTAGGAAGGAGTATTGCGAAAAGGGATCTGGGGGTCATAGTGGACTATAAGCTAAATGAGTCAACAGTGTAAGACTGTTGCAAAACAAATGAACATCATTCTGGGAAATATTAGCGGGAGTGTTGTAAGCAAGGCACGAGAAATAATTCTTCTGTTCTACTCCATGCAGATTAGGCCTCAACTGGAGTATTGTGTCCAGTTCTCGGTAACAGTTCAGGAAGGATGTGGACAAATTGGAGAGAGTCCAGAGAAGAGCAACAAAAATAATTAAAGGTCTAGAAAACATGACTTGTGAGGGAAGACTGAAAAAAATTGGGTTTGTTTAGTCTGGAAAAGAGAAGACTGAGAGAGGACATAACAGTTTTCAAGTATGTAAAAGGTTGTTACAAGGAGGAGGAAGAAAAATTGTTTTTCTTAAACTCCGAGGATAGGACAAGAAGCAGTGGTTTAAAACTGCAGCCTGGGAGATATAGGGTGGACTTTAGGAAAAACGTCCTAAGTGTCAGGGTAGTTAAGCACTGGAATAAAATTGCCGAGGGATGTTGTGGAATCTCCATCATTGGAGATTTTAAAGAGCAGGTTAGACAAACACCTGTCAGGAATGGTCTAGATAATACTTAGTCCTGCCACAAGTGCAGAGGACTGGATGAGATGACTTCCTGAGGTCCCTTCTAGTCCTCAAATTCTATATGAACAAGATTCAGTTAGAAAGGAAAATAAAAAGACAAGAAGCTGCTTCATGCAGTGAAAAGTTGCCCCAGCAACAGAACCAAGTGGCTGAAGGAAATTAACACATGGTGGAAAAAGTGAAATTGGCAAGCTGTTTGTTCAGTTTAGTGTTTTAATTGATACAGGCTGTTCATCAACATGCTTTCATATGAATGTATCATTTACTGTATGTTCATTTATTAGTTTATCTCTTCGATATTAAAAGTTAATGAGTGTTCAGCTTATTCTAATTTGTTTTTTATTTAAATGCAAGGTCTTGTCTCATATCCCTTTGAAAAGTATGCAATGAAACAATGCCCGCAACTGAAAACTCAAATGTCAGCATGAATAGCAATCGCAAAGGTGCTTAAAACAGACAGACTCCACAGGTAGGATAGTGCACGTCAGTCAAACCTGCAAAACAATGATGGGATTTCAGAGTTTATGAATGCCAGGCTGCTTTCTGAAGACTGGCATGAAGGCTATTTTTAGAATATAAAGGGGAAGTCATTCAACTGAGGAAAAGGGTAAACAGCTGAGAAATGAAGAGCCATATTGGATATTTTGAAGAAAATCTTACTGCTGGTCAGGCTTCCCGGAATTCTGCAGTTATTCTGCTATGAAAGAAGGTCCCTAAGTGATCAAGATGTTCAAAAATTATCCGTGCCTTCTGGCATTCTGCAATAAGCCACTGAAGGCCTTTGAAATTTAAATGAAAAGATCGGGACTGCTCGTGTGAAAGGAATTTGGGAGAGAACCTGAGCTCCCTGATGAGTGTAGCCACCAACCAATCACCAGACAAAGTGAGCAGTTTAGAGAGAGGTTTAATTAACATCCAATATAGACACATCACAGGCTCAACCTTCACGAGATTACAGCAAACTATTCATGTATTAATGTCAGCTCCAAATCGTTCATTATACCTGCTGCCCTTGGTCATTTCTCATTTGGTAGGATAAATATTCTCTTTTCCACAATCTCCCCTGCCCACCCAGGATAGTTTCCCTTTAAAAAAAGGGGCTGCGGGGAGAAATCTTAATGCACACTGTCACTAATAAAACAATTAAGCAAGCACAGCTTGCTTACAGATGGAAATGGTGCTACTGAAATACCATGAGAGGGGCTATGCTAGTAGGTACATAACCAAACCTTACTAACACACCCGCCAGTTCCACAGCAGACGAAAAAGCAAATTCGGTTGGTGTTGCTTACCATGTGGGATTTCTGGGACACTGAGGAACAAGACCTTCCCTCACTGGAGAAGTTTTAATGTTGACTGGTATTGGAAGCAACAATCTGCACCTTTCTGTTAACATCTATAGACATAAGCCACAGATCACCTACACAAAGGAGAGGCTCTGGGTACCAAATATCACAGTTAAAAGAAGGTTTAGAATACAATGATCACTCTGGTTCCCTCTCTTTATTATTCTCTCCATTCTGCAGGAGAAGTTGCTCCAGATAGATAGATATGCCTGCAACTGAACTGAAGTAATTCTGAATTCATATTTCGTTCTCTGCTCTAGACATCTGTGTCTCTTACTAAGAGAAATTAAGATAAATGAGACATTCGTGATCTGCTGGATGTGAGGAGGAGTGCTTGAGGACAGTCAACTGTGGAGGAAAGGCCCTGAAAGTTGGTAAAAAGGCACCTAATTTATAATCTTTTTCTTTTTGCTTGAAGACAGCTCTTGTTTTATCAGCATGGACCAGATGCAGAAAAAAACCCAAAAACTTACAATATTGTAAGTTTAAATCCTATTTGAACAGGATTTTTGAAGGGTGGGATTATATAGTATTGCAGAGTCACTGAAGATTGTAAAGAGATCATTATTGATTGACCATCCCAACGGACAATGGGCAAGTTCCTTTTCTTGGGTATTGCAGGAGGTCTTCCGAGTCCATCTGCCAATGGTGAAACTCCAATATTTTTATTGTACGTACTTTTGCTGAAAGGCTCCTCATCAGGATGGTCTTTCCTCTGGTAAAGGGAAAATAGAAGAGTCTCCTACCTTGTGTTAAACGGAAATGGTGCTAAAGAATAATTCACCCAGTGGGGCAGAGCAAACTGCTACCCGTAGTACTCAACTGGTTTAGGACTGATTCTTCAGTCTTGGGACTAGAATTGAAATCTTTGCATGGCAGGAGGTCACGCCACCACTTTGATGCTGCCTTTGGTAGAGGGAGGAGGAAAGGAGCCATGAGCAAGTGGGCTCTCCCAGCTCTCAATAACTCTGGTAGTGAGAGAGACACATCAGCAAGGAGCTTGCCCCCAATTGTGATGTGGCTCGCTCACATAAAAGGGCTCTCTCTCAGAGCTCATGTAGCTCTGTAAGGCAGATTGAGCCATCAGACAGAGGTGTCCTCTTTGGTCTCAGGACCCTCTGGCCAAAACACGAGGATTGTATGTAAAAAAAAGTCATACTGAATTATCCAAAAGTTTAGTGTTGGTATTTCTGCCATAGAAAAGTCAGTGTCCAGATGTTCTCCCAACCTACCTTTAGGGAAGTGATCGTGTATATACAGGTTGAATTTTATCTGAAGAATCAAGGTATGAATTAGTCTCCTGTCATTATCTTTATATTCTTACTTGCCTGACATGCATGTCAGATCCAGTTCCAACAGGATTTACAAGGATATATAATCAACTAAATCCAAAAGCTTGTCTCTTTCAACCAACAGAAATTAGTCCAAAAAAGATACTACCTCGCCTACCTACCCTATCCAACTAAATCCAGTCACTCTCAGTTACATCCAAGACAGAGCTCTTGCCCTGGGCAAAGCTCACACAGACAGATCTTTGACAAGGATGGGACTCCACACAGGGGATTAAAATTTCAAGTGGGGCATAGGCATTAGGTAACTTCTACCGTGTGAACAGTTTCACTCATAGCAAGTGACAACATTCCAATACATTTATAAATCAGCCTGTTGGGTAACTGTTGAAATGTAAGAGTTGTTTTAAAGTATAAACCCAGATATAACCCTGTTATACACAAGCACAAACCCACTGTAATCAGTGTGCCAAAGTTGTTATGAGAGTAACTCCACTAGCATCAGTAAAAGTTTACACCAGGTCTGAATTTGGCCTTTAGACTAACATTCCACCCCGTGCAGCTATCTCCTATCAGCAGTGGTAATCAGAGTAATATTTGTCAATTGGTCGGTGTTTAGAATAGCTTGTGAAAATAGTTCAGAGTTTCCCTTTTTCCATTTCTCACTGTACCAATTTCTTCCAAGACAAAGTTGCCAAGAACTCTCCACTCCAACTCCCTCCTCCTCCTCCCATTTTACAGATGCAGAAATGGCTTGTCGGTTCTTCTCTAATCCAACCTATCCCCTCATCTACCTTGCACTAACTCATCCCCTTTTTTCTTCTCCACAGGCTCCCCCCCTTCCCCATCCGCCTTTCATTTCTAAGCTCATTGAGCATGTTCTCTACAACCTGGTCTGGACTTCAGTCCTACAGTTCAATCCTAGACCTCTCCAATCCAACTGCTGCCCCTTGCACGTCACAGAAACTGTTCTTGCCACATCGTCTTTCCAGAGAAAGCTCAGAAGTGGCACTCCACCGCCCACTTGCTAAGTTTCCAAACAAGCACCTTTGGGCCATCTCCCAGGCTGCCCCTCATATGGGTGAGGAGTTCCCAATAAACATCCACAAAACTACCACAATCATCCTGCAAACCCCTCCTTAAACTCTCCTTTGCCACAATTCCTACAACAAAAATTAAAATTAAAATGTGCAGTGACCACTGAATAGCATGCTGACCAGTATAGTATTATTGCTTCATTGTTTTCCTTCCTCTGTCTGTATCCATCTGTCGTCTCTCGTCTTACTTAGATTGTAAGCTTTTCGGGGCATGGACGGTCTGTTCATTCTGTATTTGTACAGGGCCTAACACAATGGGGTCCAGGCCCAGGGCTATGGCTCCTAGATGCTATGGGAATACAAACAAGTAGTGTACCAAGAACTTTATAGCCTAATTCATAACTGTCTAGTTTATTGCGGGGGTGTCCACTTACAGAAATGTAAACAAGGCAAGTTGTAGACATCTGCCACTATTAGAGTGCATCTATCTGCACCTTTCTGTCAGTGGTGTGTAGGAGACTTTCCCCAACATAGGACGAGACTCCAGCATTGGGGAAAGGCTGTGCCTTTGCTTTCTGCAGTGAAAGGCTCCAGCGGTGAGGAGCCTTTCCCTGCAGCCTCCCCTCTGCCAGAGCCGTTCACATGGGCAGCTACACACCACAGTGTGCACGTGGTGTGCTTTTCACTGTGGTGTGCAGCTACACACACACACGATATGCGGCAGTGCTCTGTGTGGAGATGTAGCCACGGGATGAAAGAATGAGGATATAGGTAGCAAAACAGGAATAGGAAAGGTGATCTGTGATGCAAGAAGGCATTCGAAGAAGAACAGGGTCAAGTTGGCAGAAGAGGAAGGTCACAATTTACATACCATGGCTGCAGAGAGGTCAAGAGAAAAATGTTATAACTTCCTATTGTCATCTTAACTTATAAGTTACAGATGACCAAGTACCAGGCAGGGGTTTTAGCAAGGGGCAGAGACAGAAAAGGTTTATTTTGATAGGTATTATACAAGAGCCTGGATGTATGCATTAATTTGCCACATATTAATATGCGCCTTTGAACAGTTTGTCTCTTAGGGAAAGATTGGAATTGATATAGCAGTCATTTAACAGGTAGGCATCTGTAGCCCACAGACTAAATTGCTAGTCTAAGTGGAGGTAAGATGATAAAGTGAAAGAAAACCGTGACCAGCCAAACTGGGTCAATAGACACCTTACTGTATCTAACTGCCTTCCATTTTTAGCCAACAGTTATAGCTATTTTACAGGGGAAAGCTAGCCCTAATGATTAAATGCATGGGAAGTGACAGGCTGATTTAAATTGGTCAATCTCAAAATTATTTGTCGCTGGTGGGGAAGCCTATTAAACACAGTAACTCTAAACTTTTGTCTGACTATATGCTACTCAAGCAGCTAATACTTGTAGTAGTGTTTTCCAGCTAAGGCATTACTATCACCTGGAAGGAAAAAAAAAAGCATGTTTTTGACAGCTGAACGGACATTGGGCCAACGTGTGTCAGGCAGGAGGAAGTTGTGGAAGGAGCCTTCCATTCATCCTGTATGCACATAGCCCCCAGCAGAGGGACAAGTAATGCAGCGTGGAACTATTGCTCCCGGGAGTGGAGTAGCTTCACAGAAAGGGATGAAAAGGGACTGGGTGAAGTTAGGGATATGATAAGGCAGCTCTGGTCCTAACTCAAGTGTAGACCCAGGAGGCAAGCTACTTCACTGCACAGATACATTAAGATGAGCAGCCCATCTTTCCTCCAGAAAGACTAAATTTATCAACAAAGATTCCTGGGCATGATCACAAGCCCATTTTGTAACATTCAAAAAGTCAAGTCAAGTCACTACAAGGTAAGGCAAGGTGCTGTTCCTCAGCAAGGACTCTTTCCACACTATATTTCACCTTTCAGATCTCAGGAGTTTCTGCATTATGGCTATCCAAACAAAAAGACACATCCCTCCCCTTCCCGTCAGCTCACATAACCACTTTAAAGCAAAGACACCACCTGGAAAGTTTCTGCCCAAAGATTCAGGGAGTTAAAATGAAAGCTTTAACTAGAGCAGGTTTAAACTAGCTTCCACTGCATTATACAGCTAGACGACATGCATTTTGTTTGTACCTTTTGTTATAATTGGATGTGACTGAGCTGTGTTTTATTCAATCCAACAGACAAATACCTGATAACATTATGTAGCATAGTTCTCATGTAATGCAACAGCTTAAGCTTGATGTTTATGAATAGTAAATATTTCATTGGCTTTTGCCTTTGCGGATTATTATTGCTCTTATCCCTGCATGCCAGAAAGTGCACAAAAGTGTTCTTGCTGATGCATGTGTATGTAACTTCGTATTATTTGGGACATGCTGGTATTAGATGGCTCCTTTCTTTAGGGGGGAAGAGTCGGCTTTTATTTAGTTTTGTATGTCACTACAATACACATAACAACTGAATCTTTTTGCTCTGTATACTGGGAGAACAGCAATATTCAAACATACAAAAGGTGGATTCAGCAATGCCTAAGTGTTTGGTGAATTTGGGCTGGTTTTGCCAAATTGTGTTTAAAAAATGGAAAGTGTCAAAATGAAACATTCTTTTTAGTTCAAAATAACTCAAAATGTTCTTAAATGTAAAAAAATATAAAAATCAGAAGCGTTAAAATGAGCTGGAAATTCAAATGAAACATTGTTTCAGTTTAAACAACTTTTTGTTTGACCTGAAATTAATTTTTGACTTTTTGACAAGATACATTTTAAAAAGTTTCGGATCAAACCAAAAACACTTCTTGATTTGCCAGTGAACCAAGATATATATTTGCACAGCTCTACTTCTTTTTATGTTTTATTAAGAAGTGACCACGTCTTTATTTCACATCAGCTGATAATGTCACACCAAGATTTCCAAAAAAGAATTAATGGATCAAGAAGATTTTAGTCATCCAATATGTTTCTCTAGCTGGATAAGTTACATTACGCCCTGAGCTTGCAATTCTCCGTCAGCCTTCTTTGCAACTCAACCACACATGAAATGGGCTGATTGTGTTGCTGGGCCCCAAATAGCTCCCATTCAGTTAAATCTACAACGTAAGTCAGTATCTCGGGGGGGGGGGGGGGAAACCAGTCAGACCATAAAAACAGTTGTGACATCTATGGATGAAATGCCCTATAGGAGCTAGTTATTGACTTAAATAATAAATAATAATAATAATGAATGGACATAAGACAATTTAAATCATCCCGTGGCTCAAAAAACATTTATATGATTTTTGAACTTTTTCCAGTTATGGAGGTCAGGGAGGGGTAAACCCCACAAGCCATGCTGGGTAGCCTAGCTGAGGAATATACAATCATTTTATGTCCAGTTTATTTAAAATATACACATTTCATTGAATTATTCTGATAGTATTACATTTCCAATGCCTGGGGATTAAACACATTGGAAGTGAAAGTGGGGAGAGTTCAACATATTGTGGTATATAATACACTGAAAGATTAATAATCATAGCCTAGATACTATACTTTGCATGTTCCAATTATTTTCAACTAAAAATATTTTCCAAAGTTATTAGGCTTTATAAATTAGTGGCCTCCACTCCACAAGCCCTTACTCACCAGACTATGCATTTGTAGGGTCATTCTTTCAGAGATCTTTGGTGAAAAGGACCTTATATAGTTCCACATTAGATCCTAGAGCTTGGAACGGCTCTGTGCAAAAGAATCCCTGCACCAAGTCACTTAAACCAGTGCTTCAGCAGCTTGCTGGATTGGTCTCATACTGAGTATTCAGTGGGTACCAAAGCATGGTATGGCCTTAATTACACATCCACTGCTGCATGGAGGAAGAGGGTGATATTTAATAGCTTTGCTTGATCATCAATTTTAGTAGTGTACTTTGGAGAGTAGTTGGGGAGGACAAGAAAAAAAATCAATACTGTTTTTGGGACCACTGCTCCAAAGCATTAATAAAAAACAGTCTCTGTGCTGCTCCTGGTAGGGGTGCAGTAACGGGCCATTTTGTTCCATAGATTTTTCACACACTCTCTCTTGTCTATCTTTAAGTCGTTTCTTTGCTGGAAGTACAGTCCAAAAATTCCTCTTTAGTAGGATCAGGAGCAGCAGATTGGAGTGAAATAAGACTTTTTTTTCCCCTTGAAGAAGTTGCTAGGCTGCTGAAGTTGCTCTGTTGCCTTTTATCTGGCACAAGTCTGACATAAACCAACATTGCTATGGATTTATTTGGAGAGTTTAATATTATTGTTTAATTCTAATTACAACAGTGTGAATTTACTTTCCTAAGTTACAGCAAAGGTTCTTCAGGGCAGGCCAGGTAGGAATCGCCTGTGTTTACGTTAATTTGAGTCAGAGTCAGATATATGATGCTTACCACCTGCTGCTACAAACCTGGTATGTCAGTTTCATCTCATTTTCAATTGCGAGCTACTATTAGGAAATCAACTCTGAGGATACTCTTCCCTTCCCCTCCTCCCCTTAAATTTGTTATACTTTCAAAGTTGCCCCTAGAAAATTTATTCTATCTTCTGTGGAAATAAGTATCCCCAACACAATTGAGGGTTTAAACATGCATCCAACTACTTAGCAAGAGCCGCAAGTAGAGATTATTTTCCCCACCCCATATTATGGAATTGAAGCAAGCCTAGAACAGAAAACGATTTCCTGTATGTGTACACACATGCACAGATGCCCACGCTATGGAAAGATGAATTCAGACAGGTGGCTGTGCAGTTATTGCGTTAGTCAGGTGCATTAGCAGAGACAAGGATAACATGCTACCCTGTTTTCCTTCAGACAAACTCCCAGATTTTTCTGTGTAATATAAATGTACTGTAAGTTTACTGCAAAAGCATTCACTGTTTACAAATGAGAAATAGGATTAGCAGCCAAGGAATCAATCTGCATTTCATGACCACCATTTACAGCTGTAAATAGCATAACATTTGCAGCACTTGGCAAAATAGAGAGCTCGGCAATTCCAGCCACATACCGGTTCCTTATACGACAACTATTCTCTCTCTGTAGCAGTGTATTGCCTGTCAGATGTTCAGGACAAAAAGGCGTGCTCAGAGAGGTACTGGGCTGTGGGTGAAACGTTGAACCTATGGTCTCTGAAAGGAAATAATTTAATTTTCTAATTCTGGGCAGCTAGTCATTGGGTAGGGAATGATTCTGCTGCACTCCAAGGTCCCAGTTCAGCATAGCACTTACGTGCATGCTTATTTTCTTTCAGTGGCACAACTCACATGCTTAGAGTTAAGTATGTGCTTACGCACCGTGCTGATCAGGGCCTATATGAGTAAGTGCTACCGAACTTAATAGGAGTTTGGGGTCCAATAAGACTGCAGAATCAATCTTCACATTTGTAAAGTAAAAGATGATCAAATTAGTTTGTGTTCAAAAAATGCAACATTTAAAAAGTGTCATTGATCTGGTGTGGAAAGACAAGTCTTGGTTGTGTAGTATTTGTTGTTTTCTTTTTCTCTCCTAAAATGTATCCTGAAAACACATTAAGTTCTGTTATTTCTACCTAAGCTAGAGCTGAAGTATCACCACATAAAAATGTCTCAGAACAGAGAGGGATTCTAGCATAACAGAGTTTTGGAGCAAATGAATAGCTATCCTGCATGCAAGAGGCCTCTTCATGAACTGCTTAAGCAGACTGCGTGAATTTTGGATTTAGCAAAGGAATGCACATTGAAGGATTTAAAGACAAAGTTGAACACATCCCTGATAGTGACATTTTGTAATGTTTCCAAATTTACAGCCATTTCAGCAGATCCTAGAAGCTATAGGTCACAGTGGGGTGCCATTCCACATACCTGGAGCAGATTGAAAAATCAGCTAGATTGTTCATACCACTTTCAGACACCAAAGGCCAGATACATGAGAAACAGATGTTGAAAGAATGGATGGATGTCACAAGATGCTTACAAGGTCTTGATATTTTCAAGCTAGTTACAGACCAGGAGCTACTTGTATCATTGACAAACTGTTGAGGCCTATATACGGTGAGTCTTGGATACCAGGGTTACTCACTCATTCAATGAGATTCAAGCCTGTTCCAAAGCAGAGCTGTACTCCACCGGACAGCAGTGTTGTAAGGGTGACAGTGTCCTGCTGCCCTGATTACTGCCAAGTCCCATCCAGAGCTGGCCAAAAAAACCCACCAAAGTGTCTGGCTCCTGGAAAATTTCAACATTTCAGAGCTTGGGTTTGGTACAATTTGAAACAAAACCAAAATGTCCGGTTACTCATGAACCTGAAGTTTCAAAATAAGGTTTAGAACCACAGTTGCCAACTTTCACACGATAAATAAGCACCTGACTTTCACAATAAGCCAAAAATTAAGCTAATCCCTTTTCAAAACAAGGCCAGAACAAGCCAATTCCTAAGAACCCCAACACTCTATGGGACTAGATCCCCCCGGCATGCAGTCTGGGACTGTGGTGGGCCTGCTGTGCACCCCTGACTCTGTCCCCTCCTTGCCCCTGCTTGCCAGGAGCCAATCCAAAAAAAGAAGCAACAAGCTATAAGCCAAAAAAGCAACAAGCCAAAAACTAGTCAGCAAGCAACTCACAAGCCAATTAAGCCAAAAACAAGCCCAGTTTCTGTGTTTTTCCCATGGGTTTGGCTTTTCTGTTTAGAACATCTACCGGAGTTTACCAAATGAAATAGGCTTCTAGACCTCAGCAGCTGATGACTGCAGGCAAAATTGACATGATTCTTGTTATTCAGTAGCAGCAGTGAAACAGACCAGAATCATGCCAATTTCATTTGAGGTCATCAGCTGCCAGGATTCCAGGGTCCACTGCTTCAGGTCAGCCCCATCATGAGATTGCCCTGAGGCTGAGGAACCAAGAAGCTCTGCTATTCCCAGCAGCCTGCCAGCTAAGCTGACAGAAAGCTGGCTGGTTTCTGTCACAACCCTGCCTATGATTCAATGAAAGTTTACACCCAGACTCTTTCTGCTAAACATTTTGGATCTGACAAACTGGCATTTTCCAACTAAATTGTTTTGTTGGAAAATTTCCAATACTCTCCTTTGATAAGTGATGGGATTGCCATTAGAGAAGGGACTGTTCAGGCGACATGGACAGAGCTCAGAAAATCTGAGCTCAGACCTAAGGGACAGTCCCAGCTGGACTGCAGGTCCCTATGAGCCTGCACAACATGTAAGAATTGGCTACAAGCTCTAAGGGAGGGACCTTAATCCAGGACTAAAAAAGCTGACACCAGAGGAGTTGTCAAGGCTGACTGATGGAGGCAGTTTCTTTTAGGCATCTGATTTATATTATACACCCACAGACTGTTATTTTCAGTGCCATTGGGTTTGTGCAAATACTAATGAAGGCAGTGAGATAAATCCGTGCATTGGAGCAATCCCTGGGCAAATTCCTGAATCCCTAAAGGCTACAGAGTTCGAAACAGCCTAGCACAGAGGGGTGTCCCTCCAAAGAGAGCAGGCACAAGGAAGCCTCTAGTTGTGGCTGGTTACTTACTGTTGATCACTTGAAATGCCCAGCTGCTTGTGCTGATGCAGAAGTGGACGTAGGTGCCAATTTTAGAGGCCCGCCAGCCTCTCAGAAATCAGAACTGATTAAGAACAGTCACTCGTGCCGGTACAACCTTGGATGTCTGCAATTACAGAAGATGTGATTGGTCGTTGACTTTCCCTCTTTTGCTTCCCACACATCAAGCACTTTGATAAATCCAGTCATTCTTCCTCACCCTTTCCATTGCGAAACCTGACCCGCGCCCCTCGCCTCCTGTAGCCTTCCCCTCTCCAGCCTCAGGCCGCTCAGCACTTCCTCCCAGCCCATTCCAAAACTGCACTGTGGTAATGCACACTCCCATCATCTCAACCACAATACCTCTCCTCTGGTTTATCTCATACCTCACCAAATTCAAGTCCAGCATCCTCTCCTTACAAAGGCCTACACAACCTCATGTCCATCTACTTCCCCTCCATTTCCCCCTATTCACCCTCTCCATCTCAATCCATACACCTCATTTCTCCCATGGGCTCCTAAAACTCTGAACGTCATAACATTGTTATACTGCCCCTATGCCAGATAATCTCCCCACTCATCTTCCAAATGCCACCCTTTTCAAAACCCTCTTAACTCCCCACCTAACTGTAGTTCTGGGTATTGTCTTCTTATGACTGCAAGTACTATACCAGGTCTCTTATTTATGAGCCCAGTTCTACATGTTCCTTTGTAAAAAAAAAGGACCTCAGAACTGGGTGGGGACCCACTCTAAGGACTGGGGCTGACCCACAGCCATGAGAATTCTCATTATCTAAAAATGGGCTCTGAGTGAGGTCTGAAGTGTTACAGAAACAGATTGTGTTATGTATATATTTTTAAAAGATACTTCACATTGAAAACTGGGGACATCTGCGGCATGACAAACTTTAAAGTATTCCATCCAGATAAACATTGGCATGTTGCTATGGGGTTTTCAGTTTCTAGGGACCATTTCCCCCTTGACAGCCTTTCCAGCATTAAAACACTTCTCCCAGAATGATGTTTGATGTTGTTCACATGGGCAACTTTCCACAGGCAACATGTTGATTTGGGACAGAGGTATTTTTTTTTTGTTCTGTTCACTCTGTCCCTGTCCCTCTGCTGAAAAATGAAGGAAAAAACCCACCTATTTGCTATTCCCTCCATTCATCCCTGAATAGGAAGTTCATTTTCCAATGTGCAACATGTTTTGATTTGCTGCAACAATCGAGCATTTAGCTCTTTGGAAGGACAGCCATTAAACAACAACAACAGTCTTTCAATTAACAAGAGACTGCCTGAGTATTAGCTAAATTAATTGTTTATTAATTACCCAGTATCTTCAGGGTTGCACATAGAAAGACATATCAACTCACATTAGAATAGGAGTTGTATTATTTAGTTCTTTTCCATGTGCTCATATAATTTGCTTAGTGCCTGTTTAAGCTCAGTTATGTACATCTTTCTTATGAGATCTCCAGTTAGCAAAGAAGAAAGACAACATCAAATAGAGATCTAATGTTGATGTTGAGAGAAGGGGCAACTGTCAAGCAGGTTAGCTTCCCAGTGGAGAAGAAGTCAGGGACAATAAGTCTGGGTATATTCTAACTTGCTTTATTTACAGAAACCCCAGCCCTGGGAGAGAGGTGGTCAAACATGTCGGACAATCCCCTCTTTCAAGAAACTCAGTCCAATGACAGTGTCTGGTTCCATGAAGCAATTCTACCTTAATCAAGAGACAACTCCAATCAGAGAGAAAGTTGTCCTGTTGCTGATAAAGGTCCCTCTGCAAGGACCACATTTTGTTTGTTTGCTTTTTTTTTTAAGCATAGAACCTAGCATAAAAAGTTAACAGAATATCGTCCCAAGACTGACCACTTGCTCACACCCAAAATCTTGTAAGAGTGGAATTGCAACCTGGTGCCTGCCGCAATACAAGTAAAATAAAAACAAAAACAAAATGAAAAAGCTTTGTACAAAACTTAACTCATTC
Organism: Lepidochelys kempii; assembly: GCF_965140285.1. Classification (NCBI taxonomy): domain Eukaryota; kingdom Metazoa; phylum Chordata; order Testudines; family Cheloniidae; genus Lepidochelys; species Lepidochelys kempii. The sequence continues at coordinate 94,620,514 of NC_136388.1, read as the reverse complement.
ATAAAACAGAGTGAGTGAGCTCTTGGAAAGGTGCTCCCAAGTCTATTCAATTCAGTATTTGACCTCATCTCCCAATGATTCTTGGCTTGTGTGAAACTTTCCAGAAGAATCTACTCTGGCTTGAAATTATACATGTTGGATTTCAGGTGGTTCATTTTAGGGTTGAGGAGAAGTATGAAGATCTGGCTTACAATGGAAAACTATAAAGTGTTCCCTTAATATTTTCCCCACTTGCTTTAAACACCTAATATGCCCCTGCATAACTAATGGAAGTTTTAATTACTGGTTTCAATTTAATTTAGAGGATATTTTGAGGGTGGGGGTGGGGCTGTAATTTCAAGACATATCCTGCTCCATTTACACAAATGTAATCTCATTGAAAATAATGAGCCAAATTATGCTCTCATTTATACCAGCGTAACTCCAGAATAAGCTGATTTCCTCTGACTGTGTGGCAGAAAAGTCAGTCCACTAGGACTATGCAAGCAGGATTTGGCTGAAGACTGAGGCATAGCATATCGAAGCTGCAAAAAGGTTACAAGAGTTTTTTGAGAATCAGTCCAAAAGATACTCCAAACACATCTTGTTTCTAATTAACATGAAGTCTCTAACAAGAGTTTCAGAGTCTTGAGGGATAGACTGAATGACATTGCTTTGGTCACTGGAGGCTGAATCTCAAAGCTCTTATTTAGTTTTGCCTAAGTATGACCTGAGAAAGGTGTCAAGATTTAGCCCTATATTGTAGGGAACAGATCAAAACAGAGTCGGTGAGCGTGTTTATTAAGGTTTTTTGAGTATAGGTTAATGAATATTTCTGAACACAGCCTGAAAGCCATCTGAAATTATTGATATGAGCACTACAAAAAGTAACTTTCCCTCTGTTGATATTCACCCCTTCCTGTCAACTGTTGAGAATAGGCCACTTGCACCTTGATTGAATTGGCCTCGTTAGCATTGACCCCCCCAATTGGTAAAGCAATTCCCATCTTTTAATGTGCTATAATACATATACAGCTTACTGTATTTTCCATTCCATGCATCTGATGAAGTGGGTTTTAGCCCACAAAAGCTTATGCCCAAATAAATTTGTTAGTCTAAGGTGCCACAAGGACTCCTTGTTGTTTTTGTTGATATGAGAGGTTTACTAAAGGTTAGATTATCCTCTCCACAAACTGGTGTGGAAGGGATAAAAAGAGAAGGAATCCCTAAAGATATTAAGGAGAGGCTACATTTTCACCCCACTCCCTCTACATCCACAGGTACCTGTAAGAGGATTATTCCCACTCCGACACTTTACTCTCCAACTACTGGATGGGCCAGTTCCAGTGCTTATTAAGGATTTAGTCCGGCAGCCAAATCCTGAATTCCACCTCCCCTCCCAACACTGCCCCTTTCTGGGGGTAAACCAGGAGTCCAGCTCAACACTGCCAGCTCACATCTTTTTTGGCTCTCCTTCAGGGCTCCCCAGTCACCCCTAAACCATAACTTTAGGTGCCAGCTCTCTTGGCTCCCCAATTCCCTCTGAGGAGGGGCGCTGTCAGTCCCAGAGTGTCAGCCTGGTTTCCTTGGAACCCTTAGCTCTTCCAGCCTCTAGTGTGGGAGAACCTGGCTACAGCTGTAACCCACAAATTTGACATTTCTGCATGTAACCCCAGAATTTAGCAGTACTGCAGTCAGCAATTCTGTATGTTCAGCCACGGCCAGCTGAAAACCAATCACCACATAGCTAGGAAAATCTTAGGCCCCGAGAGGCAAGGCCAAATACCCATTTGTTTGCAGTTTCGCTTTCAGAATGGGAGGATGGGATAAGAAGTGAATGTACTGCAAGAACAGAAGGAATTTTTGGACGGTCGACCTTGGTCTTGAGCACCTCTGACACTTTCGACATGTAGGTTTTATTGTTATGATGAGAAATGTTTTGAGAAGAGATAATGAGTAGTTTTGCTGAAAGTAGAATTGGTGACCCATTAGGGGTTAGTATGGTGACCCACTAAGAGTCACTATAGGTTATGTGCTTTGTTTGAAATTAGCTATAAAAGATTAGGTAAAAGCATTTGCTTCGGAGCACTCTGAGGAAGCTTACTTTGGGAAAGAATCTGACAGCTAAGTTCCCCAGCAGCCAGATGGAAAGCAGGGCCCCCCGATGCCTGACAGCTGAGCCCTCGAAACTATTTCTTAACTTTAGGTAAACAGAAATGTTTCGAAATGCTCTAAACCTACTTCGACAGCGTGTGTGAGCGCGCTTAGAGCTAAGAAAGAAGTAGTTTTAGGTGAATGCACTCCGGTTTGTATCAATTGTATACCAGATGGATGAGCTGTACCCCCATTGACGTATTCCTGCCACTGCCTGGAGAGAAACAATTAAGTTCCCACTGCTTTGGGTTCTGCCAGCCCTGGGTAACACAGCTCTGAACGCCCCTGACTGACAAGGGCTCTGTGGTGGGAGGCTGCTGGTCTCCTGACCCAGGCACCAATCCAAGCCCACAAATGTGGTCTGGGCGGCTGATAAAACTCAGGTGGGGCTAAATCCACTTAATTGCCTTAAAAGGCCAGCCCACCCTTAGCCAATACTCTTGTCCAGACTACAGGGAATGGGGGAGGAGACACGGTACAGCACCATCCCTCAGATATACCCACAGGGAAGTGTCCATGAGCAATTACACAGACCCTGGCAGCATTAATTTCCACTGAATCTTGCTAACCCCTCAGGAGGGGTGGGAAGCAGTGGCAACATAGAACAGTGCTGCTATGGGGGAGTAAAAAAGAAGGGCTAGCCCTTTATGAATTCGTCAAGGGCAGGGATTTTCTCTGCCTCTGTACATCTTAGGACAACAATGTGCTGGGGCCAATATCCATGGGTCTTACAAGAGCACAACCCACCTGATAGAATGACTACATAGAAATTGCAAAATTCCCAGAAAAGGGGATGATGTTATAGTCCAATGCAAAGATCTGCAAGCAGCTCCTTCCCTCTTGGTCAGAGTCATGTTTTAAAATACACTTCACCCCTCCCTGAGCCACTCTCCCCCTTTGTTTTCATGAAAGGGAAGATATTGGTACAAACATTGCCGGATAAATGCAGTAAACTAAACCCACAAGAGCAAGTGACTTCTGAGTTAAAGCTGAAACTAATATTAATCCGCTCCATTGACAGTAGCTAATAGTGCCTAGCATGCCACTATATTTAAAGAAGAAGAGGAGAGAATGGGAAAAATGACCTTTCTGATCTGTCAATCTCTGTTTACCTATTGGGGTTAAGGGCCAGATCCTCAGTTGGTGTACCTCACTATAGAATCATAGAATATCAGGGTTGGAAGGGACCTCAGGAGGTCATCTAGTCCAATTCCCTGCTCAAAGCAGGACCAATCCCCACCTAGACCATCCCAGCCAAGCCTCTTTGTCAAGCCTGACCTTAAAAACCTCTAAGGAAGGAAATTCCGCCACCTCCCTAGGTAACGCATTCCAGTGCTTCACCACCCTCCTAGTGAAAAAGTTTTTCCCTAATATCCAACCTAAACCTCCCCCAGTGCAACTTGAGACCATTACTCCTTGTTCGGTCATCTGGTACCACTGAGAACAGTCTACAGTTCCTCTGAAATCATGAACTGGCCCCTAGTATTTGCATTTGCCATTTGCCTTGCACTGACTATTCTGAATCAGTATGAACAGGAGTAGATCGTTCACATTATGAATTCACAGTCCAAGATGTGAATAAGGAGATTGAGAATGCTCAGTGTACATTGTGACTGCTACTTCAGGAGTCCTCAGATTACATTAATTTCCCTGCCAAAGTGAGAAAGTGGGGGCAACCTATGGGTCGTACGGCTACAGTGCTGTACTCTTTCAAGTTGAATCCATAATACCCAGTGTTTAATAGAGATCCCTAGGAGAATAAATTACTGGCATGTGAGGTAGATGCTTTAAAATACTCTGTGTTTCAACCTTTGCGAAAAAGAGACCTCTATAATTTGGCCTTCAGCAATGGCTTTTAACTGAAACATTTATCTAGGAAAACAAAGAACTATAAACAGGCAAATGTCTGATTTAGGCATTTGGACGGGGGATGAAAAAAGGGGAGAAATTTGGAGTTTTCAATTATTTGGTTTTTAAAAGAGGAATGTCTATTTCCTCGTGAGTGTAGAACCGGATTGCCACCATTTAACTCAGAACAGTTGTGGCTACATTACTGTATAAGTTAAGCATTTAGACTACATATTGTAAATATCGCCTATGGTGCAATGCAAAATTCTGATTTAGGCAACCTCATTTTTTTTTTCAAACTCGGATTGAAAAAAAACCCAAAACCAAACCCTGACATTTTCTTGGCATGGGGACGTCCTATTTTGCAAGTGTTCTTGTTCATAACCCAGAATTTTAAACAGTTGTAGACCTGCATTGCTAAGTAGAATCTCTTTGTAACCACTGTGAAAACTGAGACTTTACAATTGGAAGCACTCTTCTGCAAAATGGAAAATTATGATTTATACATGGTGGGATATTTATTACAAGAGAAAGATTTTTTGCTACAGATTCTACTCTGTTCCACTAAAAATGGCAAGTTCTGTCTATTTCCAGTGGGTGCCTAAAAAAATCCCCATTTCTGAGCTTTCAAACATTGGCACCTTCTTTTCAATTATTCATGCAATTATTCATGCAAACCTTCATGCAATTACTTTTCTTCTATGTATATATGCAATGTACATATTTCCATTTATACTGCTGGTTAGTATTTTACCTTGTAAGCATTCAAAGGGGCCAGTGACAAAACTTGGACTTCAATGGGAAACGGATTCGGATATAAAGGGAAAGTTCAGTCTAATATTGACTCAGATAGACCCTGCAATTGAGTCATGATTAGACTAATGATTGAATTACCCTCTCAATTCACCTCCCTCTCTGGGGAAGATCTTTGGGATCTAGCTGAATATTTGTTTATATGGGAACATGGTGGTATTTGCACCTTGGCCAGAATGTTCAAAACTAAATTTATATTTAGTCACATAAAGAGTGGCTTTAATTTCAAAGACTGAGTACCCAGAACTTCCATCCAGCAGATTTAAAATGAGCTTTTAAAATAAGTTCAGTTCATACAGGGCTACGAATCATAAAACACAACATGTTCAACACAGTGCCTCGCCATGAGTACTGGTAGGGCGGGGCCAGTGCCAGCTGATTCACAACTGTGTGGATCAGCAGTCCAAAACCGCTCTTTGGAAGTGCACAGGAGTTCTCAGCCCAGAGAGCAATTATGCTTCCTATTCTACAACTGATGGGAATAATGGAATCCCCCGACTCACAGGGACCTAAGAACTCCACTGTACGTCAGCCACTAGTAACCCCAACCATGCAAACTATCGAGTGCCACTTGGGACAGATATGCTCAATGCACTAAGTGCCCACAGGACTCAGTTGGAGATCAGCACCTTCCAGGAGATGCTCAGCACCTTGAAGACACTCTGATAGCACTGTGATGAGCAAGGTATAAAAGCAAGAGACAGGGATTGCAGTGAGAGCTGGTTGAAGTTTTAGTTTAATTTGGGGGGCAGAGGTTGACTCTGTAGAATGGGTCAGCATTTTTCAATGATGAAAAAATTCAAAATGCAGACTTCTTTGTGTGTGAGATTTTGCAAAACCAGTAACAAAGGGGCACATTTGGATAGATTTATTGGACTAGCTCTAACAGCAGAGAAGTTCTCCCCCATTTTGAGAAATACCAGTGGTCTCCCAAATATGGAAAAGCTCTCTCAAACTGCTAACATTCTCAAGAGGAAAGAAACACTGAAGTGAGACTACTGTAGATAGATTAAATTGATACAATACAAATCACTTTAATATTAAAAAGATTACACTTACCAGATCAGGAAAAGCCTCAGGCTGACCACAAGACTTGAGATTTGGTCCTGAGTAATGGCTGACTTCAAGTTCTAACAAATAATTCCTCCAGTCGCAAGGTTAACAGCAGCCATTACATATAAATGGAACTTCGCTACAGCTTCAACTCCATATTACTTTTACAAATTGCTGTCCACATTTAGTGCACCAGGTTCAATGCTACCAGATGGATTTTTGGAGACACTTATCCATAGAACTAATGTTCTTCATGAGTCAGTGGGGAGGGAAAAATCTGTTTCAGTGGTAAACACTAAAGTTATTTCTTTCCAGCTCTCCTTGCTTTCTATATCAAGGGTCTGTAACAACATGGCAGAGTCTTCTGCTGATCCATCACGTTATTATCCATCACGTATGGATACGGGAATGCTGATTATTCATGTTGCATCTCTGTGACATGCAGGACTCATTAATCCAAATATGATTACAATAGAGATGTGAGTGGTTCTGAGGGTCAAAGGAAATAAGGTCTGGGACAGAGGTACTTCAGGGAAACTGTAAGAGCAGCCAGGCTTGTGCAGAGAGCTTTTAGGCTGAGTTTACTGCTATTTAAACTGCCAATTACAGAAAAAGGGGAAGTTGGGGCCCTATCCTAGGGTACCTGCAACCTATGACAGATCAGACTAATCAGTCCATTCATAGAGCTGAAAATTTTAAGCTTCTGAATCATAACATGGAGAGCAACAAGACATAGACAATGAACAATTAATTCCTCAGCATCATTAACTTATGGGACATTCAAATATTTTTCAGCCACCATAAACAAGTTCTGCTTTGCTAATTAATCTCATCTATTACTCCTCCAAATCTCTTATTTTTGAACACTCACCTCTTTAGAACCAGACAGATAAAAGATTAATACTTAGGATATTAGGATGATCCAAAGAATGGAAAACCTGTCTTATGAAAGGAGACTCAAGGAGCTTGGCTTGTTTAGCCTAACCAAAAGAAGGCTGAGGGGAGTTATGATTGCTCTCTATAAATATATCAGAGGGATAAATACCCGAGAGGGAGAGGAATTATTTAAGCTCAGTACCAATGTGGACACAAGAACAAATGGATATAAACTGGTCATCAGGAAGTTTAGACTTGAAATTAGACAAGGGTTTCTAACCATCAGAGGAGTGAAGTTTTGGAATAGCCTTCCAAGGAAAGCAGTGGGGGCAAAAGACCTATCTGGCTTTAAGATTAAACTTGATAAGTTTATGGAAGAGATGGTATGATGGGATAATATGATTTTGGCAATTAATTGATCTTTAACTATTCATGGTAAATAGGCCCAATGGCCTGTGAAGGGATGTTAGATGGGGTGGGATCTGAGTTACTTCTGGGAATTCTTTCCTGGATATCTGGCTGGTGAGTCTTGCCCATATGCTCAGGGTTCAGCTAATTGCCATATTTGGGATCGGGAAGGAATTTTCCTCCAGGGCAGATTGGAAGAGGCCCTGGAGGTTTTTTGCCTTCCTCTGTAGCATGGGGCACGGATCACTTGCTGGAGGATTCTCTGCTCCTTAAAGTCTTTAAACCATGATTTGAAGACTTCAATAGCTCAGACATAGGTGAGAGGTTTATTGCAGGAGTGAGGTGAGATTCTGTGGCCTGCATTGTGCAGGAAGTCAAACTAGATGATCATGATGGTCCCTTCTGACCTTAATATCTATGAATCTATTTTAAGGAGCATAAACCAGAGACATATACTGAAATAGTGAATCTGCTACAGTTCAGTATTTGCCCCTTATTTCTTGCAGAGCATGTCATTAATAAAAACTCAAGAAGCTGCAGAACTGAGTGACTACAGTTGTGTGCTATTGAGAAACACCCAACAATCAGTTCCTGACTGGAATCATTTTAAAGTGGATGAGGAACATACTAGATTTCACAGCACTGAATGAGGAAGATTTGTTTGTAAATAAGTCACACATTATTGAAAATGGCACAGAGCAGATATTCATTCAGTGGCATCCTTAAAAATGGAGGCCACTTACAAAATAAGATTGTTCTGTAGGCTTGACTAATGTCATGCTTATAATGGCGATAAAAATAATTTAAGGTACTTAATTGGCCACCATTCCCATAATATTCAAGTGCCTCATAATCTTTACGTATCCTCACAACACCCCTGTGAGGTAAAGTAGTACTATCACCCACATTTTACATATGGGAAACAGAGGCAAAGACACTAAGTGAGACTTCCCTAAGGTTACATATTAAGTCTGGGGTAGAGCAGGGACTTGAATCCACTCTCTGAAGTCTTAGGCTCATACGCTAACCATGGGACCTTCCTTCTCCATTATGATATAGCTTTTTCATATGGACAATCATCCTTCAAGTCATCATAATGTCTTGAAAAATGGAAATTAGCATATTGATTGTGTGTACCTTATAAAAGAAAGGTGTCTTCCAAAATCAAGTGTACTATCCAGTAAGCCTAGACTTAATAGGGTTAATAATGGAAGAGACTGATAAAGGTCATGGTGTGGTTTAGCTAGGCTTTATTTTTTTACTTTCATAATTCAAAAGGGCTTCATCTGTTGATCTTTAAGCAAAGACTGAATATAGCTTTAGCTTTTGCTTCATCATTACAGTGAATGAGACAGAGATCAAAAGACCCTTTGCTGCTTTTGCATGAGTTGTCTAGCTGTCAGTTCACAAGTCATAAGAAGTTTCAAACTACCTGGTACCACCACTGTGGTGTCTCACAATGCCCTATTTCTGACTTAAATAAGAACCCCTTATGATTTACTCTCTTATTTCATCTAACAAAGTTCCAACTCATTAGTTTAGATCAATCACACTCTAAGGGCCTAATCCATAATGTTCCACGAGTCAGGAGCTTTCCTGAGTAAGAACGTCAGCATCTGACCCTTGTGGTATTTGGGTGAAATCCTGATCGCACTAAAATCAGAGGCAAAACTCTCATTGGGTTTCAGTGGGGCCAAGTGGTCACCTCTTATTCCTTAGGTAAAAGCTTGAACTAGCTAACGGCTCTGCACTATCCACATACCATAGTGAATTTTGGAAGCAAGCCACAAATATTTTCACAATGTGATCCCTGCTCAGAGATTTTTTTCCTTACAGTACCCTTAATCCCATTAAGTAGTGCCTTACTCCAGCTGGACTATTATACAAGGAATCAAATGAGGTGAGGTTACAGTTACTATTGGACAGTTCACATACATATCACTGACAATGCATCAGAATTTGCTGTCCCCACTTCCAGTTGGTTTCCAGAGTGCATATCTTGGTTTTGTATTTGAAGTCATGTTTTCTAATTAGCTGCTCAAGTACGTCAGTAAAAACCTAAGTTTTACTTTAAAAGGGAGAATGTTTCTCTCTAAATATTGAAAGCTTCCAGACTAAAGAATCAAGACAACTGGTCATTCTAATATAAAAAAAGACAAAAGAGACATACAGATAACTGTGGGCCCAATCCTACAAGATGCTTCTTATCTTGTGGGAGGTATGCTGTGCACCATGAATAAGCCCTAAATTTGCAGAGACCAGAGAACATTTAGGTATATGTAAGTCTCTCTGAATGAGGATAGCTGTTCATTCAAATAAAAACAGCATTTATAACAGATATTGGAACTGTAGATTGGAAATTTAAAGGCTGGGGAAATAGGAAAATGGAAATCATTCCATTAGTGTCTACTTTTCAATCCATTCTGTTCCTAAACTTTCAAAGGCGCCAGTAGGAAACCTTTTATATGTATTCTAGACATGACAAAGTTATCTAGCCACTAGAAACTAATTTTAATACATATTACAAAAGTTATAAGCCAAGACTTCCCTCTGTATCATTAGATAAGTATACACAATGATGCCACTGTGAAAGAGGAAAGATTTTGTCTCTACAAGACAATGTCTGGTATAGCATTCAGATAGCTTTCTTAGGATTGTGGATTTAATTCAGTAAATGTACAGTAAGCATAAATTTAACTTATAATGATACTTGGACCAGTATTCTGAGGGGTCTCTACAAGACAGGAGGATGAGAAGTCTGGTGATCACTTAAGATGAGCTATAAGATCACTCTCCTTACAGTGTGTATGATAACACTCATTTTTTCATGTTCTGTGCGTATATAAATCTCCTCACTGTACTTTCCACTGAATGCATCTGATGAAGTGAGCTGTAGCTCACAAAAGCTTATGCTCAAATAAATTGGTTAGTCTCTAAGGTGCCACAAGTACTCCTTTTTGCAAATACAATCTAACACGGCAGCTACTCTGAAACCTGTCATTATGCATATACAGAAATCCGTTATGACTAGAAAGTAAAAGTTATGTTAGGGGAGATAGTTGTTTCCAGTTACCAATTCTGTCTGAAATGCTTGTCCTAGGAAAGCTGTGTGCAGATCAATTAAATCTCACCTTGATAAACATGTTTTATCCCCTAGAATCATGTCTGGCCTTTCCACTTGCAAATTTTAATCGGGTCTTATTCTTACTGTGACAGAACCTTTGAAGTTACAAGGTTTTTCTGTGTGATGATCTGACAAATTCCTCAGTGAGACATGTGAGGAAATAATTAAAAAAACAAAAAGAAAAGACATCGTCTTCAGTGTAATGCTGGAAAATTAAAGGGATCAGACCTGGGTCATTTGCAAACAGTATTACTGGCAGTTTGCGTTCCCTTAAGTCTTTAAATTGGGAGGATAACACACTCTCGTATCTTTCTAATTTCATCCTATTTATGACCAAAGAGAGGCAGGAATCTGCACAGACTAAGTTTTAAAATATGAAATCTGGCCCATCTGAAGTTAACATGTGCCTTTCAGTTTGTACCACTTTCCAGGTACAACAGAAGAGCAGCAGAAGAGTTCCAGGGCCCTGCAGATTGATTTCTTCCCAACTAGGAAGCCAGGTATAGTCTAAGGGCTTGTCTACAGAGGTATTCTAGAATAGCTATTCTGCTTTACAGTCCCAACCAATCTTAATCCAGAATTTTCATGCATAGACAAGCCCTAAGTGTAAATTTATTGACACATATACACCAGTTGTGTAACTTCTTGGTCAAACAGCATGCAAGCAAAAAAACTTTCTTTCAGGAGGAATCTCAGTCCAACACCAATGCCCAAATCCCAGGGAACAACTCTACCTCCAGAATGGACTCTAATCAGAGACCAACACCGAGCAAACTATCATGCTGCTCACCACTGCTTCTCTCCCAGAAACTGCTTCTATACAGACCCTGGCATACCCCAAACTAACACCACAACATGTCCTCCGAAGACTGAACATTTGTTCACACACGAAGAAAAATAACTTGGTAGACTAATTGTAGCAGTGCCACACGATGACATCTGCCATAACTGTATAATCATGCCTTGCAGTTACAGAAGGTTAGATTAGCAACAGTGGACTGCAAGGTGCCAAAGAACAGTTTATAGTTCTTCTGCTCTACAAGCAGAGCAGGGAACAGAATGTGACTCAGGGGAAAATTAGGACCTTGTTTCCTTTTGCACTAGGGGAGGGAGTAGTCTGCACCAGTTTGCTTTTTGATTTGTGTCAGCTAGTGATGAGCTGAGAGGGGTAAAGCAGAACCCAGGCTCCCCCACTTCCCATTCCTGCACACATCCAGATGCATGGGATGAGGACAGGTGGCCCTCATGGAGAATGCTCCTTCCCCATCACCCTGATGTGGGAAAGTCCAAGCAAATGTGTCAACTGCATGCCTCAAAATCTCTTCTTCTCTTTTGTGTGAACATAAGATGGCTGACAATTGATCCCATAATTCCTTAGCTTTGGAAAGCACTTTGAGCAGAACCTAATCCTACTTCTATACTTTAAGAAGGGACATAGGTAACAAGAAAAAGTTCAGCATAGAGATAAGTCACAGAAACAAGAGTCACGTTAAAGCCTTCCAAGGGCTTGGCACCATGTCCTAACAACTGGAGAACAATCCTCTTTCACAAATGGGCAGGAGTTCAGAGTATTTCTTATTTACACACACAGACATCTGGATGAACCCAGCTACTGAAGTGTGAACAGAAATTGCTTCAGGTACTGGGATTACTGCAGTAACCACAGGCAGGTAGGTACCTTGAGGTTCAAAAGTACAGAGTCCTGGAGGCTTCACCAATTAGAATTCCACTCTATTGGCCTATTTGCGTCTGATTGAGAAGACTTAGGGATAGTGCATTTATTTCATGGAGATAACTTCAGTAAATCATTTCTTTTCAACTCTATATAGGTCACACAGAGAATCAACTTCAAAATAAACTCGCTCAACTATATAGTTGTTATTTAGGATATTTGTACCTACTGATATAAACCATGAAGGGTGCAATGCATCTAAATTGTTTCTTTTAAGTAATACAATCTTATATGATTATCACAATCTATTTCTGAGCTCTGAGCACAGGTTTATCTAATCTCTATAACGGTCATGAGTTTAATGACTAATGGTTAATAGGGATTTCTAAGCAGATTAAATTAATGGTATAAGGCAGAAAGACAGCTTTCTAATGAGAGTCATTGATTTTTAATGATTCTTTGGTAGTGCATCTCTTGCACATTCTGGAGAGTTACTGCATATCTTTACTGCATATCTTAACAGTGCTTTATTGCCCTTCTCTAAAATGTGCTGTATGTTGTTCCCTGTACAGAATAACATGTCCCCAAATAAACATAATGGGCTAAAAGCATCTTCGGTTTTAATTCCACTGAGCGATAATTAGGGATACATTTAGCCCAATGAGGCTGAAATACTTCTGACCAATTCTAGTCAAATATGAGAGAATAAGCGGGAAAAAGAACAGATATTCTTGTGGTTAAGGCACTGACTGGGACGCAGAAGATCTGAGTTTGCTTTCCAACACTTCCACAGATTGCCACATGACCTTGGGCAATCAACTTCACCTCTCTGTGCCCCAATTCTCCAAATTAAGACAGTAATAATACTTTTCTTCTCTGACCCTTTGTCTAGGTTAGGCTTGTGTTAGGTAAGTCACTGCCCCAGATGGCTTCTCTCATCACTTCTCCCCCCACTAGGCTCTGAATGCACTCAACAATCCCATGTTTTGGTTAGGGCTTCTAGGAGCTACAGTAATATAAAGAATCTTCTCCCTCTTTCACCCACTTCTAACATCTCCACTTCTTTGCTCCCTCCTATTTCAGTGTAGCCAAAGGAGCCATGCATCCAAACAATGTTTTTTTTTTCAAAATAGAAGACTTGCCTCCCTGGGGAGATTTAGGCACAGACCAGGAAAGTGAAAAGAAAAAGGAGTATTTAAAATATTCCTATGACGGTTGAAAAATGACCAGAGCGCTGTATAATAACCAGTGCAATATCAAAATGAGACACAAGTCCAAGAGAGAAACTACATGAACAAAGGCCAAATCCACACCTGCAATCAAGTTGATACAGGCAACCGTTGATAGAATATTATACCTGGGCTTCTGTAAAGCATTTGACTTCATTCCATGCAACACGAAGATTGAACGCCAACTAGCATTATACAAAAATCCATATGGCATATATTAAATGGACTAAAATCTTAAGAGCTGTCAGTCAAACAGTTGTTACTGGGGAACTATCAACTAGCAGGGGTGCTTCAAACTGAGTCCAACCAAGGTCTGTTCTAAAACAAACACTAAATAATTTTATCAGTGATAAGAAAGAAAACATGAAGTAAAGGCTAGTAAAGTTTGCAGATGACAAAGATAATAGTGATAAGGGTAGAGAAATCTGGACACGTCATAAAGTAGGTGCAATCAAATGTGTGATTTGTATATAGCCAAATTCAAGGGCATGCGTGTAGGAAGTCCCATGGAGGCTATGTTTACAGGATGTGGGCCTGTATCCTGGAAATCTGCAACTCTGAAAAGTACTTAAGGGTCATTTTAGATAGTCAGCTCAACACACTGATAAAAGTGCTACCATGATTCTAGATGTATTAACACAGTGATATTGAGCATGAATAGGGAAACCATATTAACAAAAGTGTTCAGAACTTGTAGAGACTTCAGAGAAGAGCTACAAGAAGTGATTTGAGATCTGAATGACACATTTTACCATAATGGTCTAAAGGATTGTAACCTACTTAGAAAAAATTAATGTAAGCCAAGGTCTGAATGAAGTGTGGGGGCGGGGAGCGGGGGGGAGACTGCAGGAGCAGAATGCATTTGCACAGACACACCTGCTTACCCTAGATGAACAGCAAACAGATCTGCTTTGCCAAAGTGATCAATTTTGGGTTAAAGTTCACTTTAGTCTTGAATGCAGGAGTAATGTTATTGTCCTTATTATATGACTCAAGGGCAGCAGAACTGTGCAGGTCTGTCAGCTAATCACTTAGGCAAAGAAGGTGTGTCTGAACAAATATAGTCTGCTCCTGAAGTCTTTCCCCCCACCCCACTTCATCAATAGATGGCAGGGGAGAGTTCCTTCAGACATTAGCTTACATTAACATGTTATTTTAATCATTTTATAAGTTCTACACGGTGAGAAACTATCTAATACTAGGGGGTGTGATGTGTTCATCCCTTTTACAGGACAACGATAATTTTGTACAAAGTATGCCTTATGGGGTATTATTTGAAAACTCATAAATTGCTGGCCATTATTGTTCTGGTAAAATGTGTGTAGTAACATTGTATCTAAAGTTATAAGATTCTACTGTATGGTACTACCAAGACATGTTCCAAGTCTGGTGAGCAGCCAAAAACCAGTTCCCCAGAGACAAAAGGAAAGCAGATGTCAACAAAATTAAATGGGCCATCACCTGGTTAAATGGCCATTCTTTGGCAGGAAAGAGGGTGTAGGCGAAAATTTACATCTTGACAAAGAAACAGCTTGGGGTTCCTGTCCCTAGACTTTCTGTCTCCTGAACCTCAGCTGGAGATGCTTCTCAAAGAAGAGAAAGAACTATAAAAAGGAGAGGAGACACCCCAAATTATTCCTCCCATTCTCTCTGCCTGTAGTATCCACAACACCTGAAGGGAAAAAAAGTGGTATTTGGACTATGGGAGGGATCCTGACTGGAGGTAATTCAGCTAATATGACTACTGAAACATGATAAGAAAGACCTTTGCTTACTCTAGGCTGTTAAGTTAGGTGTTAGTTGTGTTTTACTTTTTTCTTCCTATAACCAGTTCTGACTTTTATGCATCATTACTTATATTCACTTAAAATCTATCCTTTTGTAGTTAATAAACTTGTTTTATCTAAACCAACATATTAGGGAAACGACATTTGAAATAACAGAATTTGTGCATATCATTTTCTATTAATAAAATGAACTTCCTATGGAGTCTGTATTGTCCAGGAGAGAGCTGGGCAGTACAAAGCATACATTTCTGGGGAAAGTCTGGGTTTGGAAATTTGCTGGCATTACTCTGCAGTGCCATTCAAGAGTGGCTGGATGTAGCACTCATACTCTATAACTGGGAGTAACTTACATGCTGGATGCTGCATGTGAGCAGACCAGGAGTGGCTGTTCTTACCATGAAGCAGTATAAACCGTACCTCAGGTTAGAGAGCTGAGGTAATACAGCTATTCGCCGTGTACCCTGGCTATGTTGCAGAGGGCTCTTTAATCTAGCAGATAAAGGCATAACATGATTCCATGGCCATATAGGGATTTGGCTTACCTCTCCTGTAGCAGGGTTCACCTTCTACTGGCATGGAGTTTCAGTGGAGCTTAGTCCTCCAGCCAAACCAAGAAGTCCACTTTTGGAGTAATGTAACAATCCAAATGAAACAAAGCAGTTCCCTGGCATCCCCAGCCACAAGCTTCTTCCCAGTGTCCATAGAGTCTTTTCCCTTGATGCAGAAGAGTGCAGGGTGGCGCTTCCTCCTAGTCTTTGGCACAGGCCTAAATAAGAAGGGGGTATACATAAGAAGCATGCACCCCTTCTTCCATCCCAGGAGAAATTCCTCCTCCTTCTGACACCACAGAGCTAAATTGTCACTTTTCAGTGTAGTTCCCATAAGCAGTCTTCTACTCAACTGACCTTCCACAGAACTCCTTTTTTCCCCACTCCTTTCAAGGCCCTCACTCTTTACAAGATTTCCTCATAGACCTTTCAGCCACGAGAATGTCACTAAGCCTTGAACTTTCCCTGGTCTAATTTATTTTTCTATAGACAATCCCATAACACATGCTCTCACTCTCTGCATTCTAAGCATAGGCTGCTGTTTATATTTCTGGCACTCTTTCCCAGCATGCCTTGCTTCAGCTACAGTTCCCATGGTTCCCAAGGGAACTACACCTCCCAGAATTCCCTTGTTCTGTGCTCACCCATGCTTCACCACAGTCTCCTTTAAAGGGCCAGTACAAACTGGAAGTTGAAGTCAATAAAATTCAAACAAAAAGAAATATGAACACAGTCTCATCCACACCTTTAACACAGACTTCCAGATGCGTGATCTATTATTCATTTTTTCCTCAGTAAAGGTTTCCCAGCAATTCATTTTTTTTTCATTAAGGGAGGCACAAATCATTTCTCTGTCCTTAGAATAGGAATGCTGCGACAATATTTTGAAACCTTATCTTTTGAACCAATGATATACAGCCACAAGTACCCTGGCTTCTAATTCAGATTGATCTCACTTGGATCTGATTTACTATGTGACTGTGGAAGTAGATCTGGTCAAAAAATGGTGAAAAGAATACTTGCCCTCAGAGCTTAATCTGCCAAGCAGACAGACCCCACGTTTCATGCGAATTGCACTTATATTTTGGACGAAACACAAAATGTCAGTATCACTTGTAGTTACTAAATATGCTGTAAAAAAATCAAGGTTAAACCCGTCAAGTATCAGGGGGTAGCCGTGTTAGTCTGTATCCACAAAAACATCAAGGAGTCCGGTAGCACCTTAAAGACTAACAGATTTATTTGAGCATAAGCTTTTGTGGGTAAAAACCCAGTTCTTCAGCTGCAACTGAAGAAGTGGGGGTTTTACCCACGAAAGTTTATGCTCAAATAAATCTGTTAGTCTTTAAGATGCCACCAGACTCCATGTTGTTTTTAAGGTTAAACCTGGTGTCAGATTCCAGCTCAGGAGACTGCTTTCTGCCTGTTTAAATTCAACCTGCTGATTTAAGTAGACACAACATCCTTCAATCCATGTGCTAAACCACTAGTTTACACTACTAAATAGTTCCCACAAAGATAGTTGTATACTAGTGAAGAGTGAAATGATCCCTCGACAAGAGCTGGTCAGCTTTTTTTCAGACAAATAGTTTATTTGCTGAAAAATGAAGTTTTTGGTCAACCTGAAATTATTTGCAAATTTGACTTGATAGGATCAGCTGGAAAGAAGTTTTTCACAGTCTGCTTCAGCAAAAAGAAAAAGCATAGACGTCCCCTTCCCCATAGCCTAGTGGTTAGCTCACTTCCACATGCTGTGGAAGATCTAGGTTTGAATCTCCACTCTTTAGCAGAGACTTGAACTCAGATCCACACCTCCCAGCCTAAACCCCCAGGCTGTAGGGTAGTGTGGGTTGGGTTACTCTCGATCTGTCCTTTTGCAACTGTTTTATTTTGTATAACTACTTAAATATTAGTTGGAGGCAGGACTTGAAGTCAATTCTTCCTCCTCCCAGGGCAGCCTACAGGCTATTCTGCTCACAGTGGTTCACATTGAAACTATTCCACTTTGTTTAAATATGTAACTTTTCATTGGGCCAAAGAGAGAGAGACAGCAAATGACTATAGAGCCTGAAGTCTCCCACTGACTTCATCAAGAGCTGGATCAGACCCTAGAATACTTTGCCAAGAGTATTGATCCATATCAGAAAGCAGGGCTGAGCTTATGCTTCCAGCTATACATAGAGGCCTGCATTTCACTAATCCTCCTTTTCCCTCTTTTAAGGATTGCATACAATGCACATCTATCCATAGCAAAACCTGGAAAGATTTATTTTTTAATTAGCTGGGCACTAATGCTAACTAGTTGTGAGGTGAAACAGGCATTAAGATAATGTTCTACCCTAGTTTTAATTCTCTCATTTCTCTCCTTTTGTACCCTTTTATACTAAACAACAATTACCATACTTTACATGTATTTGATTACATGATAAATGTTGATGGATGGCACCATTTCTCAAAGCAAGATAAGACTTTACTTTGGGATGTTCACTTTTACTCATATTAATTCCCACAATTAATCTAAGAGAATAATGTGTTTAATGAGGCGCCTATTAAATTTTTATGTCTAAAATGAAGGATAGTGCTAATTCTGAGATAAGCAGATCGGTATCTAATTAAAATATATGGTCCTTAAAGTCAATATTGTGCATAAATATATGTAATTGACCAGATCCATATTATAATATGGACATTAATATTGCTGGAAATTAAGCAATAGAAAATGTCAACTTGAAAATATTTAACACATTAGGAACCTACAAATTTCAACAAATTCAAAACTGAGATGGTGAGGGTGGGTATTGGGCTGTTTTTCTTTGCCCCCTCAATATCAATAGGATTTAGATAGTGTTCTTCAATTGCGTAAGAGATGAGTTATCAGACAGAGATCACATCTGGATAGGGTCATATGTAAAAATCATCATATAAGAAGTATGATGATCAAGGTTTTCAGAAGAGACTAGTGACTTTGAGTGCCTGGACTTTTTGGTGCTAAATTTGGACCACATGGAAAAGGCTGATTTCTAGCTGGGGGTTGCTCAGCACTTTCTGAAAATCAGACTGAAGCTGGGCACCCAAAATCACTAGTCACTTTAGAAAATGTTGGCCAATAGCTATTAGTCCACTAACATTTAATGTTTCCTTCTACAGGTAGATTATGTAACTTTAACTCTGAAAGATGCTCAGACACTATGACAACAAACATTATGTAATGTGCCCCCCCCCGCACACACACTGCACGTGAACTTTGCTGAATTGTTTTGATGCTTCCCATCTCCCTCCCTCAAGACTTCACTGCATTGTTTGTTTTTAGAAAGGCCTGTGTATGAATTTTAGGCTGTTAGCAGAACCTGCATAGAAGGGTAGTCAGTTTGTTTTCTGTAGTATACTTTTCTGAAATTATTTTCTTACGTGCGCTCATTGGTAGTGTTATGAAGTGGTACTAGTCCTTGCAGTGCTACAATCTGTGGAAGAGAGCGTAAGATTTTTATTAATGATGTTTGGGTTTTTGTTTTGTTATTAGTGCTAGGTTTCCCCCCGCCCCTCATGGGGGCTCAGAGATATACAGAGCTGGTATGTCCCTGGCTGTCTGCTCTATACAGTGGTCTCAGTACAGGACTGAACTGCTGCTCAATATCTGTGTAGCTTCAAAGGAGTGGCCTTGACAAAGCCCTTTGGGCAACATAGCTTCAGAACAAAACTCGAGCGTTCCTCTTCTGGAGGCTCCTCTTTTCCATTAATAAAGATGAGCTTTCTTAAAAGAAGAACAGATATTGAGATGTTTCAAAACTTTTAATAAATGTATGGAAGTTTTCAGACTCATGGATAGTAAATAGAGTTTGAAGGGCTCGTTAGGAGTAACTAGGTTCCAGCAGCTGCAATTTAGATATAGTTTAGTTTGAGTTCAGTTATTTTCTTTACTCTATATTTTACTTCTTTTCTTGGCTATGAATGGGAGAACACTGGGAAAGTCTTCCTTAGACAAGTGTGGGGGGAAGTGCCAGTGACTGAGTAGCCAAGTACTTGAATGATTTTAGACTTTAACACATATTGCAAACGGTTGGTTTGCAATGGGGAAAACATTTCATTGTAAGACAAATCAAAGCATACATGTTAACTCAGGGTGGTAAAAAACAATCCATCAAAACTGGTTTTTTGAAGGAAAATTGGGTCTTCAACTCAACTCCATTTTTCACAAAAACTGTCTGCTTTCTGTGGAAAATGTTGCACTTCTCCTAGCTAATGGGGGAAGAACTATGTTTAGTTTTAATAAGCATGTTTTATTTACATGAAAACATTGCTGCACCCTACTCTGAACTTTTCAGATTCTTTTTGTTTCCCATTATACAACTGCATTCCCTGGGAACACACACAAAAAAAACCCAAAAAACAAAAAACCAACCCTGAACTTAATGCACTGATTTTGCTTTTGTGGTTTAGTAAATAAGCCAGGTGGTTGGAAACAAGATCAGGGCAAAAAGATGTAAATAATAGCAAACCAGCAACTTCATGTGGTAAGGAGGCTTGATGCAACTCCCATTGATTTCAGTGGCCAATAGATCCACTATTTGTTTAAAATTTGTTTAAATTTAAAATTTAAAATTTAAAATTTTAAAATTTGTTTAAAATAAACGATCCAGTAGAAATGGCTCAGATATAGTTTTTAAACAAGCATTCTTCTTTTCTTAATTATCCATAACCTTATCTGACAGTATCTCTCTAATAGATTGTTTGATTGTAAAGAAGGGTAGATATCTATTATTTCTCTTCTTTTACTGTGTTGGGACCTTACGTAAGTGCCGTGTTTTCTTATTTATAAGTTATCAGAACTCTCTGACTTTCATGCATTTCATATGTGGTAAAAATATGATCTGATAGCCTCCTCTGATAAAATGCAATTAAACTAGATTTACATTGAAAATTTCTCCTTCTCTGTGCTTCCTGGGCACAGGCGAATAGCTCATAATAAATTTATAAAGGATTGTTTAAAGCTCTTATTGTCTGTTGTAGTAACTGAGGCTTCAAAGTTATGAGTTATTACTATTTAAGAACTGCCCAGGCATCAAGGCCTTTTAGAAAGACAGAACAGAGGGTTAAGAAAATAAAAACCCAAGGTCTAACAGCTAGATTTCTTCAATAGTCTGAGAAAACTTAGAATTGCAGCAGCCTTTCACAAGAGTGTACCGCTGGTGAAGCTGTGGACCTCCCCTTTGTTTCTCTCTCTGTGAATAAGTAAATACATTAAAAAAATTAAATTATGATGAAACAGTGATATTATGTGATGTGCGAAATACATCAGTCAAATAGGCAACCCGATGGAATCTAATATTATAATAGAAATGTATATAAAAGGGAAGTCAACTATAAGTGATGCAGCTTTGGGCAAAATATTGTAAATATTAATGACAGGGTTTACCTCATGGGCAATCCTTTTAGGAGAGACCAGGATTGATTTCTATTAATTCTAAGAAGTCAGGCTAATGTTTGCAATCAAGCATGCTTATGCTGTCAAGTTAGTGAAATACACTTGTGCTGAAAGAGACAGTTAATAAAAGAAAATGATACCAAATAGTATGTTTATAAGGACACAAAGTGATCACAAAGTGGAATAATGACAAACATAACTGTTTGCTTAATAATGCACTGACTCAGATCAGCCATACATACCAGGGTTCTACCAGAGTTGCTTAAACAAGATGATAGAAATGGAAATTTATACAGCTGTTCTAGCCTGCTGGAGAACAACAGATCTTGAAGTGACTTTGCAATGTATAATGGACTGTTAGAACAAGTTTAAAGAGCATCAAAGAATATGGAGGAACTTTGTACAAATTATGTGAACCTTAAACTGGATATTTCAGCAACTAGTAGAGTGTTTGCAAATAAACTGCAACTTCAGCAACCATAACTGCAGAGGAGACCAAGGGATGCAATTCAAAGAGGCCCACAGAAAACAACTTGCAGAGATAAGTTGCTGATTGGAGCAAACCAGCTGGTGTTCAAGGTATGTATCAAGATGGTTATACCAACAGCTACGGCCTAGCTTGTCTTACACATACTGGGGTGACAAGATCTAGAAAATGCCAGTCCCAGTTGCAATCTCTCATTTTGGTTGGACATTTTGAATCTTCAGAAGATCCTCTGATTGGTCCATGCCAGCACTCCAAAAAAAAAAAAAAAAAAAGAACCAAGCTGAACCAAGCTGACAACCCAGCAGAAATAGAATAAAGGAGCCTATCTCCTTCAGCACATTGCTTCTCAAAACCTAAAGACACCTGGAAGGGAGAAGAGTGAGGTCCTAGGCTGGCCACCTGGGAGTCCTCCTGGTAACATCAAGCACCTATCTCAGATAAGCACCATTAACGGTCTCTTTCTATTTTCCAGAGATTTGGGTTTCCTGCTGTCCACCAGAAAAAAGACAATAGTCCTCTCTGTTCTTTGTTCCACTTGTGTTTTCAGTGTCAGCTCCTGCTGTGAACAATAACAGATCTGAAAGCTGATGGCTGAGCAAAGATCTGGTGATAAATAACACAGAGACTGTCTCAAGGGTAATGACCCACATCAGTCAGTTGACCACTTCCTGAAACTGAGTACCTAATTAGTAAGAAAGTGTACATGCTTGTGTATGTGTCTTAAAGACTGTCACACAGTTACAGTGTATGACTTTGTTTTGTAATAGGTTCCAGTCAAGATTGACGTAAAGTTGCTTTGAAACTAAACAAATTACTTTTTTTAAAACTAAGATTGTAGAACTCTGTATCTATCTACCCTAGCAAATGCTTTCAGACTGGCCTTCGAGTTCTAGGTGTATAAAATATGACCAATTGTACAAACTTTTTGAACTGACACTCAGTCTCTACAGTCTGTCACAAATGTAGGAGTTTCTATGAGATAGGTAGGAGTGTTAGTTAGGTCTTGGGACTAATATCATTCATTGGGAAACAGATAACAAGAGTTGACTACTATAGATGCATTGGGAAGGAGACCTGAGTAAACTGGCCTGGAAGTAATTTACCAATTGTCTTGTGATCTAGCTTTGGATTGTTTTTCCTCTGTTGCATTAGCAACACTTGAGTTAATAGCCAATTGACCTAAGTAAGGGACTCTTAGTCAAAAATCTAAACAAACTAATCTTCCCAAGATAGTTATTAAGTATTAGTAATATTCTTCTATTGCAGTTATGCGATTCAATTCTAAAAGCCTAAATGTTTGTCAACAAATTTTCTAGTTGGTTAGCTAAATCATAGTCTAATACTACTTTTGTTTTCTCATATCCTATGTTATTAGTTGCTGCTGTTAAAGATAGGTAATAAAACTTCAGAGAACTAAATTCAACTCTCAAGTTCCTGTCTTTAGTTAAGCAATCAAAATTAAAAGAAGCTTTAAAAAGGGGATACATGTAATCAGTTAAGCAGTTAATTTTATCAGTTATTCTCTGCTGCTGAAATTGAAGCCAAAACAGATAAAGTAAACCAAATATCAGGCTTTTAAAGGAAAAAACCCAACAACCTAAGAGAGGATGGAGCCTTCTTTTACGTCATGATTAAAACAAGGTATGTGGATCCTTCTCAGACTCCCATCCTATAAAAGTGATAGTCACAGCATTACATTTTCTTTTGGTCTGATAAATAAACGATCTTTGATTAGTGTGGCTGCCCAGCTGTCTTTGTGAATCTCCATCATACAAATTATTTGTTTTGGAGATTTTTTTTATATGTGTTAAAATGACAGGAGGGGGTGGAGGGGAGAGAAAACAGTAGGGGGAAAAAGTACTGGAAATAATTTCATGGAAATAAATAAATTAACCTTCTTCAGAGGAAGTTTGACCAGGAAGTAAGCTTTGTTATGTTATTTTTACTGGATCTGTGAAGCAAACTGATTGATCTGCAGAATAATTTTCCCTCCTGGAACTAAACAGTGTGGTATAAGAAGCTGTATAAAATATTCACCCCTCATAGCAGCTGGAAAACTGACAAGAATGTTAATTTCAGTCAGCAAATGCCAGATATGGGGAGTATATTTCTTTTTGAAAATATCATGTGCCAGTGTTTCCAAATGATGATGATTATTATTATTTAGGATTTCAGGCTCATAAGAAATTATTGATATTTTGACATTTGTTTTTGTTCTGGATTGGAAATAGACCTTTAAAAAAATGTGGCAGCTGCCAGGACTATAGAATATGCAGCACTGGGGCAGCCCTACATGAGGCTGGCCTTGGCCAGGGACCCCCGGGGCTTATAGACTTCTAAGGCAGCTGGTTTCAAGGACTGAAGCCATGGAACCTGGAAGCCTGTCTGACAACTTCCAGGCTCCTAACTCTGCTGCAAAGAGCTTAGAAGGCCTGAGAGCCCTGACCTGAGCTGGGATTCTTCGGGCTTCCATTTTCACTTGTGTGGATCCCGGGGCCTAGACCATGAGAGCCCCAGCTAGAACTGACTCTCCAGCTCTGCAGCAAGGAGCTTGGAAACCCCAGTTTAATCTGGGATTCTCAAGACATTCATTCACTGCTTCACAACTGGGAGCCAAGCCCTCGACTACAGCTCTTGCCTCCAGGGCTTTCAGTCTCCCATTGGCCCAGGGCAGCCTACATGTTAGGGCTGCCTCAGAGCCACTGACCCTGAAAACCTGGGATCCCCAGCAGCCAGCCAGGGAAACAGGCAGGTTTCTGATGGGGGAAACCAGCCTGGGAGACACTTCTAAGGTTGACAGCTCTGAGGTACCTAAAAATTAAAAATAAAAACAACAAGCTGAGATAATCCTGAGCCCATAAAAATGAACAGCTGGTGATGTGTATTGAACAGCCTTACACATTTCCCAGGACAGCTATCTCAGAAAACGGATGATCCTGGGAAAACCTGGACAGGTGGCAACCCTATGTGTATTCTGTCAGAACTGTGCCTGTGAGTCGACAAACATTTGTTGGCCCTCAAACCATTTTTGCAATACATTTTGGGTTTGATGACCTATTTTCTGATGAAACTCTAGTTGGTTGCAAAATTTCCTAACTAGCTCTAATAAAAAAAAAAAAAGCATGCAGAGAGTTTGTGTGAGTAGGAAAATTTGACAGCCAAATTATTGCCAAGAAGTTCTAATGAAAATTAGTTTGAAAGTACACAAAAAATAAAATGTCTGCAAAGCCATTCCATATATCACTAATTAGAAAGAAAGCCTACTTGTTTTACAGTTTGCTTTTCCACATGTGTTGTTTGAGTTAGGTGCATAATGGGCCCAGGTCATCCTCCTGTTGAAGTTAATGGAACTCTAAGTCCTCCATTAGGAAAAATCTAATATTCAGAAGATGGACATTATCTTCTGGAGACAACACAATTGTTCTTTTTGACACGTCAGGCAGACCAGGTTTAAGTCAGGAATCAGAATCTCAAAGTCCAACAAATGGACTTTTCAGAACCTGGCTCAAACAACCACACAAAAAAGGAGGAGAAATCCCCACAATCACGGTTTAAACTAAGTGTTCAGAATCAGAGCTTCCTTCTGCTTTGGTTCAGAACACTGAGCTGAAGAAACAAACTAAACTACTTGTGATCAGGATCTAGGCAGCCATCATGATAAGAGGGCTAATAATAACCCCTCTCTCTTCTAGGCTTTATTCATTCCTAAATACTTCTCTATTCTAACTGTGCTCTCTATAGATACACATCAGTGGTGAAATCCTGGCCCCACTGAAGTCAATGGTAGCTTTGCCATTTACTTCAGTAGGGCTACGATTACACCCTGCCGGATGGAAATCAGAAATCCTAGCACAGAGAAAAGGGAATTTTACAACAGTGAGAGTTAAATGCTCAGCCTCTCTTCCTTAGAAGAATTCAGCACCACACCAGTGTGGGTCCTTTGTTATATATCAAGTAATGTATACCATTACTATACTGTAGGACTAAGCCCATGTCCAGCTAGTGTACCAATGGATTTCACCATCTGAAGAGGATTGCAAGCAGCAAGTAAATGAAATTGCCTAAAAATGTTTCAACCCTGCATTAATTTTACCGAATGAAATTTTCACAGAAAAACTCTATTAATGCTGGCATGTTATAATAGCAAGAAAATAACATTTTTCAATATATTAAGTTTCAATAACAAAGGTTAAGCTAAAGACTAGAACCCTTAGCCCAACAGGGACTAAAAGGCAGAGTTAAATGTAAATTGACTGAAAGTGGGGCACTGGGGTCAGCTAGCATTTGATTTAGCTGGAAGGGGAGAGGTATTTTAAGCGCATTTCATAAAATGCAAGAAACATGAGAGAAAGTCAATCTGCTGAGTGCAGAATGCATTACAATGACAGTGAAACAGAGAACAGTTTCACTATTAAATTGCATAAGTAATGAGCCTATTCATTTATAAAGTTAAGAAATTATATTTTCCTGACTGAAGGGCGAGTCCTTACTGTGGATATACTACCTTGAATGAAGAATGGAAACTCCTAATTCAGCTGGCACAACTCCACTGATTTATTGCAGTTTGCTTTCATGAGAAATGATAACTCAGTCCCTCCATATAAAATCTGTGTTCAAAAGGAGCTGCAGCTACTTAGAACCTCGGAGGGTCTGATGGCCTATGTTATGCAGAAGACCAGAGTAGGTAATCATAATGGTCCCAACAGGCCTTGAAATCTACGAATTGGAGCAGTAATTCACTATTGTGTGTTTGGTTTCAGAGTAGCAGCCATATTAGTCTGTATTCGCGAAAAGAAAAGGAGGACTTGTGGCACCTTAGATTTGTTAGTCTCTAAGGTGCCACAAGTACTCCTTTTCTTTTGAGAAAGTAGATAATTACTGACTCCTTTAAGTTGACTTTCTCTTCTGTGCATGGAGAAAAACAAGAGAGAGTTAATGAAAATTCCTAATTAAGTAAAGTTCAGCAAGATGCTAAAACATCGTATGTTAGTCCTATTATCTAGCAACACTTCATTACTCTAAGCATTGCAAATTGTCCTAATCAAAAGTGTGAAATAAAATTGAGAAGAAATGTTTATAGTTTTAGTACCAAATAGACTAAGACAAAAGGCTGAGGAGCTCCCCAAAGACATTTCATAATTAATAGCCAAACTTATAGGCCTTGACCCTCTTATAGGCCTTTCACCTTATAGGCCTTTCAAACTCATAGGCCTTTCACCATCTGAGGGTCTGGGCCCTAAATTACACATCACAAAATACATTCACATCTCAAGTTTTAACTAGGGCTGTCAAGCGATTAAAAGAAATTATTGTGATTAATTGTGTGATTAATCATGCTGTTAAAAATAATAAAATAGCAATTATTTAAATATTTTTGGATGTTTCCTACATTTTCAAATATATTGATTTTAATTACAACACAGAATACGAAATGTACAGTGCTCACTTTATATTTATTTTTTCTTACAAATATTTGTACTGTAAAAAAACCAAAATAAACTGTATTTTTCAATCCCCCCATTAAAAGTACTGTAGTCCAATCCCTTTATCATGAAAGTTGAACTTACAAATGTAGAATTATATACAAATAAACCTGCATTCAAAAATAAAACAATTTAAAATTTTAGAGCCCACAAGTCCACTCAGTCCTACTTCTTGTTCAGCCAATCGCTCAGACAAACAAGTTTGTTTACATTTGCACGAGATAATGCTGCCTGCTTCTTATTTACAATGTCACCTGAAAGAGAGAACAGGTGTTCGCATGGCACTGTCATAGCCGGTGTCACAAGATATTAACATGCCAGATGTGCTTAAGATTCACATATCCCTTCACGCTTCAATCACAATTCCAGAGGACATGTGTCCATGCTGATGACAGGTTCTGATCTATAATGATTGAAAACAGTACAGAGTGATGCATGTTCATTTTCATCATCTGAGTCAGATGCCACCAGCAGAAGATTGATTTTCTTTTTTGGTGGTTCAGGTTCTGCAGGTTCCACATTGGAGTGTTGTTTTTTTAAGACTTCTGAAAGCATGCTCCACACCTCATCCCTCTCAGATTTTGGAAGGCACTTCAGATTCTTAAACCTTGGGTCGAATGCTGTATCTATCCTTAAAAATCTCACATTGGTACCTTCTTTGTGTTTGTCAAATCTGCAATGAAAGTGTTCTTAAAATGAACATGTGCTGGGTCATCATCCGAGACTGCTATAACAGTGGTTCCCAAACTTGTTCCGCCACTTGTGTGGGTCAAGCCCCTCGCGGGCCGAGCCGGTTTGTTTACCTGCCGCAGTCCGCAGGTTCGGCTGATCGCAGCTCCCAGTGGCCCAGTGGCCGCAGTTCCCTCGGCTTTCACCAGGAGCTTTCCCTGCACAAGCGGCGGAACAAGTTTGGGAACCGCTGTGCTATAACATGAAATACGTGGCAGAATGCGGGTAAAACAGAGCAGAAGACGTACAATTCTCCCCCAAGGAGTTCAGTCACAAATTTAAGTAACGCATTATTTTTTTTAATGAGCATCATCAGTATGGAAAAATGTCCTCTGGGATGGTGGCTGAAGCATGAAGGGGCATATGAATGCCTAGCATATCTGGCACGTAAATAACTTGCAATGCCAGATACAAAAGTGCCATGCAAATGCCTGTTCTCCTTTCAGGTGACACTGTAAATAAGAAGAGGGCAACATTATCTCCTGCAAATGTAGACAAACTTGTTTTTCTTAGCAGTTGGCTGAACAAGAAGTAGGACTGAGTAGACTTGTAGGCTCTAAAATTTTACAATGTTTTTTTTTGAGTGCACTTATGTAACAAAAAAAATCTACATTTGACATTGCACTATGGTACTTGTATGAGGTGAATTGAAAAATACCTTTTCTTTTGTTTATCTTTTTTATAGTGCAAATATTTGTAATAAAAATAATAATATAAAGTGAGCACTATACACTTTGTATTCTGTGTTGTAATATAAATCAGTATATTTGAAAACGTAGAAAAACATCCAAAAATATTTAATACACATCAATTGGGATTCTACTGTTTAACAGTGCGATTAAAACTGCATTAATCACAATTAATTTTTTGAGTTAATCACGTGAGTTAACTATGATTAATAGACAGCCCTAGTTTTAGCAAATCATTACTTGACAGCATAAACTATTCAGATAGCAAAATACTGTCTCACTTTCAGGGTTAACAGGTTGAGGTGGAGTGGGGAATAAAGCAAATATCTGTATACAAAGTAACAGTGTTCACGACAAAAAAAATTGTTACATTGGAAATTAAAGAGGAAAATGGCCATACCTTCAAAGAGGCATTGTGGGTCTCCAGGTAGAGCAGAGACCTGGGTTCTATTCTGGCTTGGCCATGACTCGCTGAGTGACTTTAGGCAAGTAACTTCACCTCTCTGTATTTCTCCCACCATTAGTCTATATTTAGATTGTCTCTCACTATAGAGACATGCACAATTATTTCTTCCCTCTTCCCCATTCCACAATATTGTTTTGTGGTCTCTAGGTGCTCATGTATTATGCAATATATTACTAGAGCAGCGTGAAATTCAGAATTTCCATTCTGTGGGAAAATCTGACAGTTCAACATTTGCTCTCATCCCAAATTAAGATAAAAAATTCAAATTTCAATTTTTTTGTGAAATGGAATTTCTGAAGAAAAAACAATTTCAATTTGGATACACTAAAAATTTTCCTTTAGATATTTTTAATCAAAATGAAACATTTTCACATTTCTTAATTGAAATGTTTTATTTCAGTTTGCTGAACTGACCTGAAATATTTCTTTTCCTGTCTGTGCAATATTTCACTGCTTTTTCTCTGTACAGTTCATTGTTTCATGCGAGTTGTAGGTCAAGAGCAAGATGCCCTCATTCTCCCCTATAGGCCAGACTCCTTGGACAGACTACAGCCCACACAGTGTACTCAGAGGTCATGTGACTCCCATGATGCAACATGGAACTCGGTCAGAGCATAGTCCACATTGTATTATAGGAGATGCAGTCCTCTAGGGAGCCCCACACATAGGACAGAATGTGGGCCCAAACTACAACTCCTATGAGGTAATGTACTGATAGGGAAATGTAGTTTTATGTTTTATTGAACTGACCCAAAATTATATTTAATTTTCATTTCCCCCAACGGAAAATTTTCCACAAAACTGAAATTTCCCCCGAGAAGATTCTGATTTTGTGGAAACTGCATTTTCCATCAAAATTCATTCCAATGGAAAATTCCTAATCAGTACTATAAATTACTTATTACTAGGATGAAAATGTCTCTATTTTCTTGGTTAGAACAAACTACACTCTTCAGAAAGTGAACGTTGACATTTATTCCCATCAAACTTCATAGAAGGTGACTCGGTATAATATCTTCACTGTGACTCAGATTCTACAAACATGTATGTATGAGTAGTCCTATTGAACTCAGCTTGGTTTTATTATGAACATTTCAAGATGTCAGTGCAGTTCATTTGAAAATCTATGTCTTATTGTTACTCAAAGAACTCTTTGAAATTAAAGGTAGACAATTAATGTTACAAATAATCTGAAACTTTTTTGTAACAAGCTTCCTAATAACAAACACATTATAACACAGTTCAAATCAATGACTATTAAAACGGTGAGGAATTCACAGAAGGACAGCATTTAATGACATGGTGCCCATATAACTGCCATAATGATAATGAGAACTACTTAATTGTGCTAAACAATCAACAGTTCACCTGTGTGGAGCTCAGGACAGAATCAGTGCCTAAATTAGTTGGCATCAACTACCACTAATATGAAATGCAGCACTCTGGGAAGGAATTAGAAGACTTCTTATTACAGTATTTTTTTTTCAAGATCAGGCCCAATCATACCATAACCTTAAAGTACTAGCATAACTGTACATACATAAGAAGCCCTACAGAACTTCTCTGCATCGTTCCCCTATTTCCTCAACTGCCATATATGGCTGTAGAAAGTCAAGGATACCACCCCTGGGGTGGGGTTTTGTGTTTTTATAGCCCATCCAGCCACTATTGAGGGGACTGCCCCTCAAGAGTCATTGGAAGCTCTGCTGACATAGAGGCCAAGTGGTCTGCAGAGATCATAAGGTATTTGTTTACTGAACCATTGGCCAGGATTTGGCCTTATGTAATGGCAGTGGAATTGCTTTACTTCTTTGCCCTGCAAAAAGTGTATTCAAACAGCTGGTAAAGGTAATTTAAGCCTTGATCCTGCACTGATCTCCATATAGGTGAATTCTTATAAGGCGCACCATTGACTTTATGGGTGCAGGATTTCTCTAATGTGGAGTAACTTGCAGGCTCAGGGCTGTCTGGTGTATTTTTCAGAGTTTGCTGCTGTGTTCTTCTAATTAGAGGATTCTTTTCC
Source organism: Lepidochelys kempii (assembly GCF_965140285.1). Taxonomy (NCBI): domain Eukaryota; kingdom Metazoa; phylum Chordata; order Testudines; family Cheloniidae; genus Lepidochelys; species Lepidochelys kempii. The sequence continues at coordinate 94,589,724 of NC_136388.1, read as the reverse complement.
ACCTGTGTGGAAAAAAGAAAAAAGAAAAATGCCTATGTTGCACTGCAATGGAGGTAACTATCTCAGTGACAGCAGTCCATTGTCAACTCAAATATTTATACCCTCTTAGTTCTGACTTTAGGGAACTCATAACTTCCTTGTATTCTAGGCAATAATCTTGACTGTTCATTTAAGTCAAAGTAATCCTAAGAGACTGATTTAAAAATTTGATATTTAGAAATAAACATTTTCTCTTACCTTGTTTTAAGCTAAGTACATTGGATAATCGATACTCACATAAAACTTGCTGCTTCTTCAACTTATGTCATTTAGAACTTGGATACTCCTTTGCCATTCCCTGCCGTCACCACTGCTGTCTGTGGCAAAGGGAAATTTCTGTGTAATGTGCTCATAAATCTCACTACAGACCAAAAAACACACCTAGATGATCAGCTGATTTTTTTCCAAGGGAAGTTTGTGTTTGGAATCTGATCTAATTATCATAATATACAACAGATTATACCAAACCAATAATGTGAGGTGGGAGGGGGACTTCTCTTACTTAAAGGTCACTATTAAAATGTATTTATTTATTTGTATTGTAGCATCACCTCAGGGTGTTAGTCAAAGGGTAGAACTCCATGGTGCTAGGTATTGTACAAACAAATAACAAGAAAGTCACTGCCCCAGAAAGCTTACCATCTAGGGCCGATTTATTCACAGGCTGAATTTTAAGACGTGAGGAGCCCCATTGAAGTCAATGGGATTACTTAAAGTTCGGGACTAAGGTTTATGACCATAGATGCCAAAACGGGGTGCGGTAGCACCCCCTGGCTTGAAGTGCTTCCCATCATATCGAGGGTTTATAGTTTGGTTCAATGGCTCTCTGCACCCCCACTATACAAATTGATCCAGCACCCCTGTTTATGACCAGACCGCAACAGGGGAATAAGTGCCAGAGTGTGTAAAGGAAATCTGTATTGAGATGGGGACTTATTTGAATTCACTTCATACAGCAGCAATGAATTTAGATACAGTGGGAGAAGTTCACTAGTGCATAGTCCCATAGTCCTCCTCATACTATTTCCAGTTAACTAGGATTGTGCGGGCGGGGGTGAGGGGGTGTCTAGAGAGGTGGCCAGCAGAGGGACCACAAGATGGTGTTCTGCACTCCATGTGCCAGAAGACAGTGATGGAGCAGGCAGATGTTCTCAGGCATGTTTCAATGAACCGCCTGCAGACAACTCCGGCACACAGCTACCATAGGCGGTGCACTGCAGACCTGGGCCAGGGATGAGGGCTATATTTCACATCATTCACATAAAGACAAAGTGCTCTGGTTTGGTGAGGGGAAAGTAAATGTAACACCCTGCTACAGAAAGCCCTCCCAAGTAGAGCTGTACGAATAACCAACTTTTTAGTTCTCTGGCTGTTCGGGGGCAGAAGTTTGTGAATTGAAAAAAAAAGTTTGGGGTTGAACAAAACACTTTGTTTTGATTTTGAGCCATTTTTTAAATGAACTTACTTTGTTGTTTTTTAAATTAAATTCAAGGAATTTTCAATGCAAAGTCATTTTGAATCAAAACATGTAAATATTTCACTTTGAACTGGTCTGCATCTTTTGCTGAAAAAAGGTGTCAGACAAAACATTTCATGCAGCTCCACTCACAAAGCCCCCAGCTTGCTCTAAGCATTAGTCTGGAGGGATGATGGTGTAGACCTCCTTTACCACTGAGAATTTCAGCCAGTCTGCATAAAATGTGGTTGAAATTGAAATGTAACACAGACATATACAGAAATTTCATTTCCAAAGATATTTGTTCAGTGAGCCAGAAGAATATAACATGCAAAATTAAATAAAAACCAACAGCCCTTTTTTGTGTCTGGGTGGATCCCAGTATCAGTGAAATGCGTGTTGCTGTGCATATTATGGGACTTTTGTACATAGAAATGGAATTTAAAACCAATATTAAAAAGGCAAATGAGATTGAGACTCTGGAGCTAACAAAACTTGTGATGAGCAATTAATTAAAATGAAAAAGCACACATGCTAGTAACCATCTGCCATTGCAGGAACAAATTTACCTGATACTCATTTTGAAGATAAACACAAAGATGAAGTACCAGATTGCATACAGCGAATTCTGGAACAAACTGGTTTGTAGGGAAGAGGAAGGAGAGTTGGAAAAGGAGGGAATACTCTAACTGTTTTGAAATAGCACCATTGTGTAACTGTCAAATGGAAGTCAATGACCAGTCACACAAACTCATAATAATCATCTAAATTCTTGCCCTGTGTATTTTAAGCTGTCTGTCTCAGCTCGAAAAGAACAGGGAGAGACAAGTCCTCATTCTCATTGACAATTAGGCTGCTTAGCAGTCTAAAGGAGCATAAAGGTGGGTATAAATGTAATTTACCAGAGTGGTGTAAAAGACATTTTAATTTAATTAAGAATTCAGGCTGTAGTGCCTACATTTATTTTTGATTCAACAAAGTTCTCTTATTTTTCCACTACCATCTGTAGGCTTAGAGTATTAAAACAAAATAAGCAATGTTTTAAAATATTGATCTCAAGTTATTAATGGTCTCAGTGGCCATTTTATACTAAGTAGTTAATTATATGATACCATTTTGTGCACCTGGAGGTTTCCAATCGATTATTTTATTTGGAGCTCTTTGTTCACTATCTAGCTGTTTGGTCCTAGGTAGATCTGAAATCAGTTTGATACTTGGATATGAATTTGAAAGCATTTAGAGTATTAAAATGAATAGTAATTTTCTCTTTCCCCTAAGTCATTGTCACACAATCAGAAATGAAGGCATCTGCACTCACTTCTGTACACTGTTCTGTTAAAGAAAATGAATTTTTCAACAGCCGTAGGAGTATAAGAAGAAGGCGAGAACTCACAGGCTATGTTTAGCTCCAATCATATTACATTACATTCCCTTTGAAGTGTGCTTTGGACGAACACTTCAGTAGTGCTCAGTTTGATATTTCCATTCCCCTCCCCCCCAAAAAAATGCATTTTTTTCTTTCTTTCATTCTAGTTGCAACAACATGGGAGCAGAATTTGTCTCACTGGGTTTTGCTTCTTCAACAGAAAAATCCTTGGTTAATGCCCAACACTTTGGGAAGATTTATAGAAAAACAAAAAATCAAATCAAATACTTAAGGCTTTTTCCTGGTGTCTCTCCAGTTTTATCATCAGCGATATGTCATTATAGGCAGCAATGGCAGAGCTTTTCAGCTAATTTTGTCCCCTATCCTGAAAAACATATGCACCTAAGTAGTTTCATTTAGCTCAGTGGAGCTAGCTGTGTAAAGCTGAGTTTGCAAATAAATGTTTGTAGGATAAAAACCTGAGTTTCTAGTCACCAACTTGTGCAAATACACACACAAGAAATTGGAGTACAAGTTAACTTATACCACAAAAGACCACCATGCAATTATGATTTGTGTCCTGTCCTCCCCCTCGCTCCATTATCAACATTAGAACAAGAATTCCTCCCCCCCTCCTCCCCCCCAAGTATCCAGGACTTATCCAGACAGTTTACAGCACTGTTGGGTGGAAAGTCAAGAGTAGTGGAACATGTGGTATTTTCACTTTCATCGAGCGCACATCAAAAATCAATTCATTTTCATGAGAATATTGTGATAAAGACAAAAGGTGTCACAACATGGCTTATAACAAGGTTAGGAATAAGATGAGAATGCAGCAAAACCAGCCCATTTCTCCAGAGAGAGAAGGAGATTGTAAATCTGTGCTTCTTCTGATTATTGAACCAACTTCTGTTGGCGAGTGAGACAAGCTTTCGAGCTACACAGACCTCATCTTCAGCTCTGTGTAAGCTTGAAAGCTTGTTTCTATCTCCAATAGAAGTTGGTCCAATAAAAAAATATTACCTCATCCACCTTATCTCTCTCATAGCCGGGGACTGACACAGCTACAACACTGCATACTACTTCTGATTGGCAGATTGAACTAGCTGAAAATGTTGGTCATAATGCTAGTCATAACGGAGGGGAAATGAAGGGGAATATTTGTCTACAAAATGAAAATTATCCAATATGTATTCTTTGTGTGTGTGTGTGTGTGTGTACCAGAGGTGAAAGTAAGCCAGTACGCAAGAGCCGGTGCGCCATACCGGGGTGGATCGGCTTCCCCAGGTGCAATTTAAAGGGCCTGCGGCTCCCAGCAGCAGCTGGAGCCCTCAGGCCTTTAAATTGCTGCCAGAGGCCTGCTGCCGGAGGCCTGGGGCAGCGGCGGCGGGGCTGGGGCGGCGATTTAAAGGGCCCGGGGCGGTAGCGACGGCCAGAGCCCCGTTGCCGCTTCCCCAGGGCTCTGGCAGGCTCCGGGGATGATTTAAAGGGCTCGGTGTGGTAGCGGAGGCCAGAGCCCATCCCTGGAGCCCTGCTGCCTGGGGAAGCGGTGGGGCTCTGTGGACGATTTAAAGAACCCAGGGCTCCGGCTGCTGCTACCGCCCAGGGCCCTTTAAACCTCTGCCAGAGTCCCCGGTTGTGGCTGTTACCCTGGGGAGGGGGAAGGAGGCACTTGCCAGTACAGGGTGGGCCGGGGCTGGCTCTGACCTCCCCAGCCCCGTCCCTTCCAGGGGCTAGAGCCGGCCACAGCCCAGCCCCATACCGGTAAGTCCCTAGACTTACTTTCACTCCTGGTGTATACATACGTGTGTGTGTGTGTATATACACAGAGAGAGAGAGAGAGAGAGAGAGAGAAAGAGAGAACAGAAAAAATGAAGAGGGGTTCTCTTTGCCAGACCTTAAGGAATTATTGACTTGCATTGCTCAGAAAATAGTTATGATTAATATTATGTGTATATAACTTTGCATTGAGATAGCAAACTTCTTATAGTGGTCCTGCTTCAGCGCAAAAAAAAAAAAAATGCAGATTTTGAGAGGATCTGAGGTGCAGAGTCAATATATAAAATTCTGCTTTCATTTATAGCAATATTAATCCAGAATAACTCCATTGTGTGCAGTGGGTTGTTTTCCTGAATTGGGCCCTATTTAAAGTGGCTGTTTACAAATAACTTCAAAAAAACCCAGTGGATAAATTACCTGATTCCATTTAATCTAACTTAACTCCAGAAGAACAAGTAAAGATTTTCTAACTGGGACAATGGGTATCATCTGTAGGAATCATCTGACTAAACCAAATTATAATCCACACAACTGAAGGGATAATCTTTACTGCAAGCACTTTGGTCGGCTTTAAGCTTTCTTTTCGTTAACAACACTTCAGTAAATCTGGGACTACTTTATTCCCTTATCTCATTTTCAACTACAGTGTAGTACTCTTCTTTTTCATATGTGGGGAATAAAAAATCTAAATTTAGATTCAGCAAACAGCCAAATTTTTGTTCCTTAATTTTAACAGGTGGGCTCAAAAATGTGGTTTATTTTATAGGCCTTTTTCATCAGACAACACAAAAAACATTAGTTTTACTTTAATGGACAAATTCCTCACTCAGTTTCAACAGCATAGAACCCAAATAACCCTATTGCTGTGCATGGTGTTAGTTTCCTTGCATTTACACCAGTTAGCAGAATTTGACTCCTCTTCAAAGAATCTAGCACTGTCGTGAAATTTTCTAATAGGTTCTAGTTACAGTAAAACACTCAAATTTTGTTTCTGACATATCAATTTCACTTAGCTTCCTTCACCTTTTACTATGAACTACTGGTAATGGAGTTATGCCAATTTATACCTGCTCAAGTTCTGGCCCAATACGATTTGGTCAATTGTATTTAAGAAAATTACCCGGTTATCTTTACATTTTCTTGCATATTTGGTCAAATTCAGAAAGTAGGTGGCTGTCACTCTATCAGATTCAATGGACCCTATTACGACGAATTTGGCCCACATGCTTTTGCTACCTTTTCACTCAAGGTTGATTTGGAACACCTTTCTGAATGTGTCCTGTTATACCTCAGTCTTTCATATCAATGCAATCTGCTTTTCAATACTTCAGTGGCACAATACCTTAGAGCATTATAATTGATTAACTTCAAACTTCTAATTGATCTGCCTCTCACACATGCCAACACCCACACACTGTCTGTCTCTATTTTTTTTCTTGAAAATTAAAGGTTAATAAGATTATTCTTCGTTATTAGTGTTTGTGCTAATGGCACAGTGCTGCTCAACAGATGATTTCAACATTTCATACAAGATGTACATGGCCCCAGTAAACATGAAACATCTGCTAAGGGCCACATTTTGACACTCGTATTCAGTTACGGCTGCACAAGCGGTGCCATTGATTTTAATGGGACTACTCTTTGAGGAACGTACTACTTCAGAGTAAGGGTATCAGAATCTATATAAACATGTAGGGTTTGATTTGGTGTAAAAGTCGGATACGGTTTGTTCGAATCATGCAATCCGTGCACATGCAAAATTCCTTTTGACATCAGCGGAAGTTATGCACAAAGTACTGTAGGAATTGGCCCTAGACGTTGTTTGGCTCATTTGGGATGAGCTACAAACAGGCATTCAAACTTCCAGATGCTTACATAAACTGATCTCCTAAACTTCTGTAAGGTCATTCATTACCTCATGCAGTCCAGACCTCATTAGTCAAAGTAGCTTGTAAATACACTAAGAAGAAGAGAAGGTCTTTGAAAAGTTCTCTTGCTGGGAGTTCATACTTCTAAGCAAGCAAGGGTCTGATGTTCCATAAAAAGTCCATGCTTTGAAATATGTAATTCTTTTATAATGTCATCGGTCTTCTTGGCCTAAGTGAGCCCCAGAGACAGTATCACCGCTAGAAGCAGTCAAAAAGGCCAACTGTCTTTGAATATGCTGGAGGCATGATCAGATGTATCTGGAATTAAGTTGCATTTTCAGATCTATATCTTATTATAACTAATTGTGCTGCCTTATTCTCAGTGGCCACCTGTCCATGACTCTCAGCAATGGTTTTGAATCTATTGTGGCTGCAGTTTATACTTCCAGGGCTTGATACTGAGAGGTCCTGATCGTCCTTGACTTCCAAGGTTACAGTATTGCCAGCCCCAAGGATTCAAAAATCATGATTTTAAGAGGGGAAAAAAAATCACCGGATTTTCTTAAAAATCATGAGATTTTAAACAATAATACATGTGTGTGTGGTGGTGGGGGGGTCCATTTGGTTTTTGAGCCTCTGGAGCTCAATGTTTCCTCTATAATTATGAGGGCAGAAAACTTACTTTAAAATAAATAAATGAATGAATAAATGCTAAAATTCTCAGGTAATGACCATAACTCCAAAAGCTAGGCCTTTAAGAAATAAAACCACACTAAAAATCATGATAAAATCATGAGAGTTGGCAACACTGCCAGTTATTATGACAGCATTTATAGACTCCAAGAAAGATGAGGGCCTATTATGCTAGGCATGTACAAACACATAGTGAGAAACTGAGTCACTGCTCCTAAGAGTTTACAGTCTGAATACACAGACCAATTAACTGTTAATGTCCTCATTTCACAATGGGGAATTTGCACAGTAGATTAGATGACTTGCTCAAAGTGACACACAAGAAGATACCAGCAGAGTCAGGACTCAAACTCCATTTTCTTGAATTCCAGTCCAACGCTTTAATCTCAGGACCATGTTTCCCCCTCTTCCTTATTGCTTTGCACCCCTATTCAAGATATTTGAATACACTGGTGATGGTAGCTGCAAAAACTCCAACATCTACATACTTGGACCCCATTTGTATTTACACTAAATCCATTTTTCACGGCACTGGCATATTAGCATAACTTACACCCACCTTTGGCAGAGTAAAGAGGCCTTAACATGGACATAAAGGTGTATTTTCATGAATTATAATAATTTCTTTTGAAGTACAAAATCTGAGTGTATTTTGGTATATTAAAGTGACATTACAGCACTTTAAGGAATATTATTTTGGTTTTATTTTTTTCTTATATGTTTTCATGGCTATACCATAGCATGATCTTTGATCCTTAACTGTAGGTGATCACTGGATTTACTGCACTCTCCTTGCATTTTAAATTACATTTCAGATGGCTAAATTCACCCTTGGAGCGAGAGCCAGGACTATTATATCAGGGCTACAGAAAACTGTTCTGGTCCTATATGTGGGAAAGAAAGGGGCAGGAAACAGAGAAGGAAGCAACCTTAGAAAGGAGCCAGTCAGGAATTTTTTGACTAAATATTTTTTCAGCAGAAAATTCTAGTTGGTCACAGCCAGAAACTTTTCACTGCAAAGGGTCACTTTTGAATTTCTCAGCTTAAAATTTTTTGGAAAAAAAAATTCAAAATCATTAAAATGTTTCACTTCAATTTTTTGCAAATGAAAAATTCAATGTCTTTAGTTCAAAATGTAACTATAATAGTGGCAGAGCCAGGACTTAAACTTCAATTTTTTGGATTCCAGTCCAAGGCTTTAACCACCATGTTTCCTCTTTTGTGGGCCCTGTGAGAGATGTCTGAAAATGGCGGTGCAAGTAGCTACAGAAACTCCAACAATTATATGTTTGGACCCAATTTTCATAGCCCAACTGTATTAAAAAAAAGTTTATTATACATTCAAAAAATTCAAAACAAACTTTCTCCCCTTCCCTTCCTTCAGATTTTCAGTTTGAGATTTTGACTTTTTCTCCTAATTTGGAATGGAAGAAAATTTTCATGGGGAAAAATTGTTTCCCACCCAGCTCTTTCTAGGACTGCTCCTCACTCCTTTCATGCAAGATCCCTGTCCATGCAGTTATGCATGTGCTTAATTTTACACACACTCTTTGTGATCCTTACACCACTGAAGTCAAAAGAGCTTTGCCTTTGACTTTTATGGATAGTCCCCTTGAGTTCATTCAGGCTACCCACAGCATGTAAAGTTAAACCCATGCATTTGTCTTTGCAAGATCAAGGTGTAGGCCTGGCCTGTTGCAAAAATCAGTCAGGCAGTGAGATATTGAGTTACCAGCCCTTTAGTTCTGCATAACCCTGAGCCAGGATTTGCCCATCACCCAAATGGAACCTAATGCAAGTCGGTGCCACTCCAACAAGCCTTATTTTCTGATAAGTTTATATCGCACATCTAATTTACACCCATCATCACACTATACTTGGCATCCTGAATGTAAGCTACCCCAGGAAATATTGCACTCAGCAGACAAAAGTGAGTTATTCTACAATATTTCTATTTGAAAAGCATGACAGTTGAACAAAGTTGCTCAGGGTGACTAATTACATTCTCTTTCTTCTTTCCTGATATTTTCCAGACTACACCTAACTGAAAAAAGTGATCTAACCATTTCTGAGCCAAGCTGTTCAAACCATATCGATCACCAATACTATAAAAGGTTCATCTATTACAATATTATTTCTACTAAAGGTGTCAAAACAGTAAAGCATCATTAATCTTCTGTGGATACCTTGCCTGCTTGAAACTAGATGAGTATGTTACTTACATAGTTGAAAAATGCCACTCACCCACCCACATGAATGGGTAGTGGAATTTGATGGGGCCAGTGGTGAAAGGGGGACAATCCCAGTAGCAAGGGAGGGAGACACTCACCAAGGGACAATAGCTCCTCCCCCCAGGAGTCTCTGATACCCATTGGCCAGCTGGGGGACAGGGGTGCTGATTGGCCAGCATTCCCTACAAAGGCATGCAAATGGCATTTTATTCCATCATGACTAAGTTCTCTACATGCAGAAGTGAGGAACAATAAAGATATGTTAATATTCCAAGTTAAGTAATACAGCTCTTCATGAATGTGCACAATTACTTTTCTTTTTAAAGGAGAAATATTATAAACATGTTTGAACATATCAAGTAGAGGTAGCAGGGAAATCTAAATCCACTGAAATGGGCTCTTCATAGTGCAATTCATCAATTGAAAAGCGGGGGCCTTGGTCTCTTTTCTCTCACATCCCCCAAACTCTGCAAAATAAAGGGTCACTAATTTTTACAGTCCCACCTGTCTGAAACTCTCTTTTTCAGCCACTTGTGCCCTCGGCCATTGAACATTTATACATGTACTTAACTTTATTCTTGTATGTACAGTCACTGAACCAGGGCCGGCTCCAGGCACCAGCGTTCCAAACGGGTGCTTGGGGTAGCAGTTAGAAAGGGGCGGCAGTCCCTTCGGCCACGGTGGCAATTCGGCGGCAGCTTCTCTCCTTTGCCGTCCATGGCGACAGTTTTTTGCACTGCTTGGGGCTGCCTCGTATGGAACTTGAGTGACTACTCATGTGTGTGAAGCCAAGGTGCATATGTTTTTGAAGGAGGATGGTCTTAATCAATCATGACTTTAATTTGATGGATCCAACACTGAACTAGAACCCAAGACTCTTGAGTCCTATTACGGGTTCTACCGCTGGGTGACTTGGGCAAGTAACTTCACCTTCGTGTGCCTCAGTTTTCCATCTCTTTAAATCAGAATAATGATACTTTGAGATCTTTGGAGGGTAAGCTATGCATGAGTTAGCTGTTATTAAATTTTCTTTGTTCTGATTTGACTATGACAGTTTCTCTGTAAAACACTGCATAAAGCATTGTTCAAAACTATCACCAAGTAAAGTGTATTTTGTAACCACATCATTTGATGTTTATGAAGTGTCCATTTCTGAGGAACACCACATTTCAGTAATAAGTATTAGAATTACTTGATATTTATCTAACAGTCGGCTAATAAAGAAGAATCTTTATTTGTTAAGGTTAGAAAAATGCAATTGTAATTCCTCTATGTATATTAATGGCAATTGATATCAAAAATCATCAAGGGGGAATATTACAGCAATGCAGGATGATTGTTAAATATGGTAACGGCTTGATAGAAAGGTTCATTTCCTCAAAGGTGAAACTTATGTATTTCCCTGTTCCCTTATTAAGTCCTGCCCCCTATGCACACCATAATACAAATTATAAACAACAAAATTACTATAATTTTGCTCCTGTGAATAGTTCTATTGAAGACAATGGGAATGCTACCAGGTGGAAAGATATGTACGTGCTTTTAGTAGTTGGAAGATCAGGTTTTAGGCTGTCACCATCTCAGGAGGTTATGAGGAACTCCTCATTGACTTCAAGAAAGGAGAAGAGGGCCCTTAGAATTTATTCAGTCATTACTCAAACAAATTCATAGAGAAGTCAAAGGGAATTAGTGCATATGGATTTGACCCACCGCTTATGTGGCCACTATCATGTGATGGCCACTATCTTGGCTGACATCCAGACCTGAACTGGGGACATCCAGGGCTATAGAGATAAGTCCCTACTTCCTAGGATGGTCACTACATCTCAGAAAGGATATTGAAGAACTAGAGGGAATTTAGAGAAGGGCAACAAGAAAGCTTGAGGACATGGTAAAACTCTCATATTAAGAGAGGTTGGGTTTGTTTGCCTAAGAAAGGAGATGAATAAGAGGGGGCATGATAAAAGTATATGATGAGTGGCCTAGAGAACATAGATGAGAACACGAGAAAAAGGGGACTTTTAATTACATTAACAGATGAGAAATTCAAAACCAATCAAAACATTCTTTTCACACAAATGGTAATTAAACTATGGAACTCATTGCCAAAAGAAGTTGGAGAGGACAAAAATTAACTACTTTAAAAAGAAGATATCAAGGATATTATAACTAATGGTAATAAAGTTTGTGGAAGAGATATTTGACTTCTTGTTTCAGGGTATAAACCAATCTCTATCTATCAGAGAACACCATGAGACTTAATATTGGTGGCAGATTATCCCATAAGGTACTGTCACAATCAGGTGTTTATTAGTCACAGACAAGGATACATTAACCAATGGGTTACAAATTTCCTCTGGACAAAGAAAACTTCCCAGCCATCTGAGGCCTACAATAAATTGAATCCCAGATGACCACCATCGTGGTTAAAACTCGGGATTGAACTAGAAATGCCTAGAGCTGAAAGCATGAGCCACTATACCTGAAGCTAAAGAGCCAAGCTCTCAGAGATGTAACAGACCCGTAACCTATCCTCTGTGAATCATGCAGAGGTAGATACATACCACACTTACCAATGGGTTCCATTTACATAGGGATGAAAATGAGTCATGTTGTTAAAGAACAGGTTACAAGTCTGGAGATGACTAAACAGGTTAGGAACTTTGTGTGTGACCTTCGTAAGTCATTGACTTGCTGTGAGATTTAGTTTCTACACCAGTGAAATGGATTAATATTCACCTATCTCAGAAGGATGGATTTTATTATTACTTATTTGTTTTACAGTAGTGCCTAGAGTCCCCAGCCAAACTGGGTGTCCAATTGTAGTACACGCTGTATAAACACACAGTGAGAGCCAGTCCTCACCCAAAAGAAATTACAGTCTTTAATACACCCGTGAGGTTTTTAATGTATGTAAAATGCTTTGCAATCCAGTGATGGAATATATTTTACAAGCACAAAACATAATTTATGTTATTTTTAACAAAATAAACAATTGTTTTTAATATTCACCACTATTCTTTCCTTTGCTGGAACTTAAAGAATTTTTCTTCTGTGCAATTTTCATACTGTCTATTGCAACATGCACATACTTAAATAGTATTTCAGATCCTGGTTATCATGCAAGGAGATTATTTCACCAAAGCATATTCCTCTGGAATAATTAGCTTTTAATTTTATGTTTTATTATTCTTTTCTCAGGAGGATTATCATAGTTTATAATTAACTTTTGCAATATGCAAATAAATTATAGCATGCAACTTTCCACTTCATTGCCTCTGCTCTGGAAAACAAAATACTAAAGTTTCTAGAGACAATAAGGCTTACATGCATTTTTTTTAAAATAAACAATAAAAAACATGTCTGGGTTTTCTTTTGAACATTTACCTGTGTAATGTTAGTAAAAGATGCTGAATTAGCTGTACCTGAACTAAAACACTGTGTTACCATTGCTTTCATAGCAGTGCCAAATCTGAGGTGGTTTTCTTTTAAACTATAACACATCATCATGCATGAGGAAAACACACTTTATAAATCATAGCAAACTATGGCCCAGTCCTGCAAGTGCATCCATGTAGGGCAGACTCCTGCATGTGCACTGAGTCATCTGCCTGATCCGGGCTGAAGCAGGCCATTTACAGAGGCATCCTAAATAAAATAAAAAAATCCTTTTGGACTTCAGAGGCGAATTATAGTTATTAACAGAATTTGAGACATTGAAAGTTCTGTATGACCCTAGCTTTTTCTCATTGAATCAATGTTATGAAACAGGAATAAATCATTGTTGCACCCAGTGTTCTAGATATCACCAGTGCTTATTTAGTTAAATTTGGGTGCGTGTAGACAAAGAGGATGTTCAGTTGAGAGCTGACAATGCTTGCTAGCTTCTTAACTAGTCAGCTGGTTTCTTGGAGACAGATTCACTTCTGGGGTAGTACAGACTTCAGGAAAGTGACAACCGGGGTGGGGGTGGGAGAAATGGCCTTTAATCAGTAAATTAAGGAAAACCAGATGAGTGCTTCTGATTCTTCACCACATGACAGGGAGAAAATTAAAATATATTATGGTTATGATATGCCAACCTTGTGCTAATTTACTTTCACATAAATTCAATCTGAGGATTAGATAGGTAATATTTTTACCATAATATGCTTCTCATGGGTAAAATGCAAAAGTTCATCTTTAAAATATCTGTATCCAGGGAGCTGCTATTATTAATCATTCTGCAGTAAGTTTCCAGCCATTGTAACAATGTTACCAGGACAATCACGCTAGGCAACATTTTGTTCAAACTATACAGTGTCTTGTGACAGATTGTGTATATGCTATAAAAACAGACCACAACAGTAGCCTTATAAATCCTGTTGCCTGTTCTTATTCCTTACTGATGTGATGAAGTAACAGCTTTATGAATATTACACACAAAAAAATGACATAATGAGAACTTTAAGGTTGCAAATTCAAACACTCGGAGATTATGAAATGTCAAAATTAAAATCACCTGTGCAACCTTAATTTGGATAAGGAATTGGTTAATGGGGAGACTACAGCAGGTCTTACTGAAACGTGAACTTTCAGGCTGGAGGGAGGTTACCAGTGGAGTTCCTCAGGGGTCAGTTTTGGGACCAATCTTATGTAATCTTTTTATTACTGACCTTGGCACAATAAGTGGGAGTGTGTTAATAAAGTTTGCAGATGATACAAAGCTGGGAGGTATTGCCAATTTAGAGAAGGACCAGGATATCATACAGGAGGATCTGGATGACCTTGTCAACTGGAGTAATAGTAATAGGATGAAATTTAATAGTGAGAAGTGTAAGGTCATGCATTTAGGGACTAAAAAGAATTTTAGTTATATGCTGGGGACACATCAATTAGAAGTAATGGAGTAGGAGAAGGACCTTGGAGTACTGGTTGACCACAGGATGACTATGAGCCGCTAATGTGATATGGCCGTGAAAAATGCTAATGTGATCTTGGGATGCATCAGGCGAGGTATTTCCAGTAGAGATAAGGAGCTGTTAGTACCGTTATACAAGGCACTGGTGAGACCTCACCTGGAATACTGTGTGCAGTTCTGGTCTCCCATGTTTAAGAAGGATGAATTCAAACTGGAACAGGTACAGAGAAGGGCTCCTAGGTTGATCTGAGGAATGGAAAACCTGTCTTATGAAAGGAGACTCAAGGAGCTTGGCTTGTTTAGCCTAACCAAAAGAAGGCTCAGGGGAGATATGATTGCTCTCTATAAATATATCAGAGAGATAAATACCAGAGAGGGAGAGGAATTATTTAAGCTCAGTACCAATGTGGACACAAGAACAAATGGATATAAATTGGCCATCAGGAAGTTTAGACTTGAAATTAGACGAAGGTTTCTAACCATCAGAGGAGTGAAGTTCTGGAATAGGGAAGCAGTGGGGGCAAAAGACCTAACTGGCTTCAAGATTAAACTCGATAAGTTTATGAAGGAGATGGTAGGATGGGATAACATGATTTTGGTAATTAATTGATCTTTAACTATTCATGGTAAATTGGCCCAATGGCCTGTGATGGGATGTTAGATGGGGTGGGATCTGAATTACTACAGAGAATTCTTTTCTGGTTATCTGGCTGGTGAATCTTGCCCACACGCTCAGGGTTCAGCTGATTGCCATATTTGGGGTCAGGAAGGAATTTTCCTCCCGGGCAGATTGGAAGAGGCCCTGGGGGGTTTTCATCATCCTCTGCAGCACGGGGCATGGGTCACTTGCTGGAGAATTATCTGCACCTTGAATTCTTTAAACCATGATTTGAGGACTTCAATAGCTCAGACATAGGAGAGAGGCTTATTGCAGGAGTGGGTGGGTGAGATTCGGTGGCCAGCATTGTGCAGGAGATCAGACTAGATGATCATAAGGGTCCCTTCTGACCTTTATATCTATGAGTCTATGATAGTCTTTAATTGCACGACACACACGATTTTTACCATAGGATCCTGCCTCCTTCACTACACAGAATGAAATGTGCTATTCAATATTTAATTTTCGCTTCATTGTTCAATGTGTGGTCTCGGGTCTTATTTACTGTACACTGTTCGAGTCCTGCTTTGAAGAAAGTAACATTAACTTGCTCATGAACTTTTCTATGGTGCTCATCACTATAGTATCCGAGTGCTTCGCAAACATTCATTACTTTATTTTCACAGCACACATTGGAGGTGTCAAACTATTATTATCCCCATTTTGCAATGGGGAAATGAGGCACAAGTAGATTATGGTAAAAACATTTTCACCAATTTTGGGTGCCCGTTCTGAGGTGCCTAGAATCTGACTTTCCCGGCGTACGTAGTATTATAGCACTTTACATGTCCAAAACACAGCTCCCATTGACTTCAGTTGCAGGTCTGAGCCCTCAGCACTTCTGCAAATCAGACCCCAAGGTCTCAAGTCAGACGCACAGAAAATGAGGTCCACACAATTCATGACCACCTTTGAAAAATCTGGTTTAGGTGACTTGCCCAGCAACACACAGGAACCATGTGGTTGAGGCAGGGATAGAATCCAAGTCTCCACAGCAGAACTCAACTGCCTTAACCATGAGGCCATCCTTTCTCTTCTGCATTCCCCTGCCACATTTTACTACACATTTTCCAGCTTTGGGGGGCAAATGAGGCAGGGATCTCACAGACAACATCCTGATTAACAATAATGCACACTTTTGTTCCATCTCAGTGTTCTACTCTCCAGCCTTCTTGCCCCCTCAGTCTTCTTGCCCAACTAGTCCTGATCTCCCTCCCCACAGCTCCCAGTCTCAGTTTCTGTCCTCCCCCTTCACGCCCAACCTCTTTGGCTCAATCTATTCCCTTCACTGCCCTCCCCATCCCCAGTTGGGATGTGTCCTCCTGTGTGCTACCCTGCAGCAGTGTGTTAGAGCCTACCCAGTGTAGACTGAATCTTCAAAGAATTAGCAGCTAAATTCTCTAGTGAGCACATGCACACTGAGATTTTTTTGAAGGGCTTATGACTTGGCCAAATTTGGACAATTTTTTCCCTGAGATCAGCAAAAGGCGCAGCCCTGACCCCAGGGTGCCTCATCTGCCAAATTTCAAGCCCCTGCTCCAAAGCATGGTGGCATTAGAACTTCAGCAAAACAATCGTAAGCATTTTTTTTAAAAAAACATGGGCAAAACGTATTTTCCCCTAATATTATTCTTGGAAGTGGATGAATTGTTTTGGTTGAAACTTTCCTTTACAAAAAAAAACAACATGCAGCCTGAGGCAGACACCTGGCATGGAAAATTTCAGCACAAGCAGTTAAGGGTTAGCAAAGATATAAGACTCTGTTTTCAGCTGCTTATAATGGAACACGTAGGGTAACCTTAGGATGTACTATCAGATTCACCCATATTGTGCATTTTAAAATAAAGCAGGTTTTTTTTTCAGGGGAAAAAGTAGCATTTCATTCATATGGTACTTGAAAAAGCCTGTTTTCTACATAAACCACCGCTGCCATAATCCCCAATTCTACAAGTTGCTCCACACAGGTGGGCCCCTGGCTGGGCTCTGTGCCTGCCTGCATGGTGCCTTAATTATGAAACCGAACTTCCTCTTTCTCCAAAATATGTCACTTTGTAATATGTTTCTTAAACTTGCAGCAATCATCACCAACAAATCATTTCAAACTGCTACCCCAGGGCAACTGAAACTGGCAAAACAAAGAAGAAACATATGCTGACTTTGATGTTGTTGTCGTCCCTCTGTTTTCTGCTAATATATTGGAGAAAAATACCTTAGATAACTAAGCAAAGGGAGAGAATGAATTTCATAGTCAAAGATAAAGCCAGAAGGCATCAGATAAAAGCTGATAAAAAAGTAGGTTACACGTATCAACTGATGATTCACAGCATCCAGTGCTCACAGAACCCAACTAATGACAGTGGGAAAGACGAAAATGCAGAAGCTAATGTCAAATACTATAATATGCAGGAAAGCATATGCTGAAAAAAATATCAGGTTTACACACGTCTGTGTCTGGAGATTACAGAGATGGCTGTAACAGAGCTGGGATGGTATCTCATTCTCAGTTAGGGCCAAACTATACTTTTCTGACCCAGTATGGAGACTCTAAATTTTCCCCACTATACTCATGCTGAGAATGATGATGCCCAGACCTGCAGAAGAGCTCTGTGGAGCACAAAAAACTTGTCTCTTTCACCAGCAGAAGTTGTTCCACTAAAAGATATTACCTCACCCACCATTTTCTCTCATTCACTTGATTAGATAGATGGGCAACATTGGTGATGGGGGAACAGGAGGGGAAGTTGACCATAGAATCATAGAATCATAGACCAGTCCAAAAGGATCTGCTTTTCAGAAGTTTCAGCAGTCATAATTCCTACTTATGTCAAGTGGTGCCGAGGGTTCTCATCTCCTCTGCAAAAATCAATCCCTAACAGTAGAGAAAAGAGTTGAACATGTTAGTTCCTGATCCTGCCGTGAGCTCTATGAGGATGAATATTTGCACTTGCACAGAGCCCCGCTGAAGTCAATGAGTGCACCATAAAGAGGTCATTGTGGATCACAGCTTTAGAATGTAGATAACACTGGCTTGAAAGAGCAGACCAAGAGTTCTCCAGCTTTTTCTTCATGTGGATCAAAGAGTTTGCCTCATGGACACTGCTCCCTCTTCCATTAGTGAGGATGTAATATCGCCAGGGCAACTGCAGCAACTGCTTACATGCAAAAAGGAAATTAATTGATTTTAGCTGCCTTTTAATGTGATTTGTCAATTGGAAACAAGCTCCATGTGACCTGCCAGTTCTCCCCAGTTCAAAAGCAAGTGCTCCAAGGACCATACCCTGAGAACCACAAGGTAGCTACATTGATTGCATTGTTCCTTTTACACTGAAAATGTATCCTGTGACACTTATTACTCTAACAGGGCTTCTGTGTTGACCCCATTCCATTTTATTTGACAGAACATGTATTGACGTGAATTACAGCTGACCATCTTGTGATGAATAGCATCAGCCAACAAACCAGGGTCCCGACAGCTAAACGTAGAGATCACCAAGATAGATCCTCAGCTTGCAAATCCATTAATGTCAATGGAGCTTCATTGACACCAGCTGAGGACCAGCTCCATTATCTCTGGGAGAATCCTGAACAAGGCTCCCAGAAAATCTGTCCTATTTCCAAATTTTTGCATTTATGTCCAGAATCCTATACTGATAGTTAAACAACTGCCCTTTTGTGGATATATGTACTATTCTCTAGGATTACTTAAAGGGATCCTGGAACTTCAGATGAATGTTAATTATTTGTCAAATAGTTATCCAAGAGTCCTTCCCACTCTCGGAAACGCTCTCAGTCCATGAGGCAGAACCCACAGCTAATACATCTTCTTTACCCGAAAAACAGACAATCACCAGAACTTTAAAATTAGATTAGTGTGTTTTTTGGACACTTTCATTATGATACATTGGGCCAAACTAATTCCTGTTGTAACTCTTCTAATGTCTGTTCTTCCACCAGAGAGAAAAAGACCTTTTTTTTCTGTTAAGTGGCTGAATGCACCATTAATATCATTGAGCTTTTGTGTTCAATATATTTTCTTAGAAAGAACAACAAATTTGAAAACAAAAAAGAAAAGAAAACCTCCAGCAAAATGTACTAAATATACTCTGTGGGAACACAGTGAAAAGATAAAGTTGTTCAATGCTCTGTTTGCAAACTAGACCTTGGTCTAACCTTTGCTAATTCTGTGATAAAAACATATTGATTAGTACATTTTAATTAGTGAGGATTTGAGACTGAAGAACATGTCTCATTATCACCTATCAATCAGATATTCCTTGCTCAGTATCCTCCTCATCCACCCCAGAAGCAAGGACTACTGTGGGATCAGAAAAAAAAGTTTTGTCATGTTTTAGCAGACCAGCTCGGCATCATTTGTACTCAGATAATGATGAAGCATATTTCATAGGTTAAGTCAAATCAAGTTCCGGTCATTTTAGTCAGCTTTTCAATGATGGAGCACGTTTAACTTCGCACGCGCAAGTAGTCCTGCTGAACGCAAGGAGATCACTTGTGTAAAGTTAAGAATGCATGCTTATTAAGTGCAGGATCAGGGCCTAATTTTGTATCCCAAATCTAGGATATTTTGTCACCTTACCATAGGTCATTAAATCTGTTGGTTTCAATTTTTTTATAACAGCCAGCTGAATTTTAATTTTTGACCATCATGTCATATTAGAAGGTTATGTAAAGGGTGTGTTTAGACTAAAGTTTGTGATCTTCTTTTCGTTTGGGTTAACTGACGGTTAATTAACTCCAGCTAAAGCCTTTCTACACATGGAAGTTGTACCACTTTAACTAAACTAGTATAAAACTCCCCCTTTGTGGATGCAGTTATATTGGTATGCATGTGGTTATACTGGTTTAACTCATTCCCATACAAGAAAGGGAATAGGCTATATTGGTTTAAGGCACATTTATACTGGTATAGTTGTGTTCATATGTTTTGTATAACTGGTTTGGTAAAAACATCACAACTCACCCCTAACTAACGTAGTTATAGCAGTACAAAACCAGAGTACAGGTCAGTCTAGCACAATTGTAAATGCTATTTTAGACACTGCACCAGTACCAGAGATTCTCATCCTAGATATCAAGAAGATAAACAGAAGGCTCTTTTACATGCAGAAATGTTAATGTTAAATACAGTTAATTGTTTAATGACATTGCTGTGAACTAATAGTCATATGAAGTTGATTTTAGAAGCTGACTATATACAATTTTCATGGAGAGCCCGGAAAACAAATTTGTAACCAAATCATAAATAAATATCCCCAATGTTTCAATGTATGGATTTTTTCAGGGACATCTCCACATGTGACTGATACAACAAGAAGAGATGGGAGACAAAGGGCCTGATTCTCCACTGTCTTGTACTATTTTACACCAGTGTATTAAAATGGTAACATTTCACACCTCTTCTGCATTCACTGTGCACCATATGTGTTCATTCACATCCATGAAGGGCAGAGGAGAATTAGTTCCAACATAAACATCAAATAAATTGCTGACTGTCCAAAGGTAGGAGTGTGGTAATAATGTAATCTCAACCTTATTTGTACTTCTGACTTTTCCAAAAAATCTGCATTTATGCAGGGTTCCCCCTACCCCTGCTACATTTTGTTTCCACATGGCTCCACTGTCCAAAAGAAAATGACATTAGCATAACTGAGGAACATGACAGATGGTCAAAGTCTCTAGTGTTTAACAATCTCTCTGTGTCTCTCTATAACTAGCAAAACCACTCGATACAATAACTGGATAGAGAAGGAGCAAAGAAACAGGAGAGAAGGGAATCAAAAACAGCGCTGAGCCCCATAATCAAAGTGTAAGTATAAGCTGGAGGCAGAATACCTACCAGTCTTGATGCATCTCAAAAGGCAAATAGGACAATTACGACATAGGAGTTCAAAAAAGACTTAAAACCACTCAGATTAGTGCCCATTAGCAACTTCTCCTCTGGAACAAATACATTCATATTTATTCTTCTGCTGGGCTTATTTCCCCATCTGGTAAAGTGTGATCCTTTGTGATCCTCGAATGACGAGCCCAATAGTAGGACTAAGTATGATTATTTATACTGGTGTAACATCATGCATATCTTGAAATGCTTTTGAGCTATATCATTTTCCTCTGTAGCTTCATCATGTCACGCTCTGAGCCCAGGAATACCATTGGAAATGCACTCATTGAATAGCTTAAGAGCTTTGTAAAACACATCTGCACAACTTCCACTGCGTGTATGTACAGCCGCTAACATAATGGGGTCCTGGTCTCTGAGAGGGGCTCCTAAGCGCTATTGCAAAAACAAATAATAAATATTAACAGTTATGGGTCTCAGGCCTACAAAGAGCTGAGCACTTCCTAAAATCTGACAAGCACACCCTCTATTCACATCAATTTCAATAGAAGTTGAGGTGGTGAGCATATTGCAGGATAGGGCCTGTGGCTATTCAGAATTGTGTACAGAGGTCTGGACAAAGAGACCAGCCAACTGGCTAAATTATGTTACCCCATTGTATGTAATGTAAGATCTGAAAACCAAACAACCAAGCTTTGATAGGATCCTAGAGGTGTCAAGACTAAATCATAATGTGTCAAAAAGAAATAACCTAAGTCCTAGCATTACAACTGTGCCTGGGGAGGTATCCCTATTTTCAGAAAACTGTAGCTATGAACATATGGCTGGAGCTCAAATTTTGCCTTCTTATGGCCTGATCCAGTACCCAATGAAGTTCTTCCATTGTTTTCAAAGCACGGTGCACTGAGCCATCTGTAAGTTCTCTCATGAGCCCTCATGGTGTTCCGACCTTTGCTAAGAATTGGCTTTATTTTTCCTTTGAAAAGCAAAAGACAGACATAAGATATTGTGATTTCTACTGGTTGTATTCAACTTCTCCAATTCTGTATATTCTGACATGTCAGATATTGAGTGAATGCTGATAAATATTGGAGCAGCATTCATTTAGGCTAAGCCCCTGCAATCTGACACAAAATTCCCATCAATTCCAATTCCCTTGGATAAGCGCTTCCCACCCTTACAACTATGATATGTAAATATGTGTCTCCCCTGCATGCCCTTTCACATAACCCACCTGGGTATTATTAAGTCACTATCACTATTAATAGGGAGGTTAATATGTTTTGGTTTGCATGTTTCTTCAGCAGGAACAACTCTGACTTGAAAACGCAGCTGAACAACTCTGACTTGAAAACGCAGCTGACATTGATCTGGATAGCTCCTAATAGACCAAATCAATGTGCAACAACATCGCTGACAAAACGTAAGTGTTGGCTTCTCGAATGTTACTGGGAAAGACACACAATTGTGTGAAACAACACTGACCCTCTTATAGGGCTTCATCCTGCTCCCATTCAAGTCAATGGAAAAATTCCCATTACCTGGAACAATTCAGGATCAAGCCCATGGTGAACAGTATTATCTAAAGAGTAAGGAGGCGTACGACAGACTTGAAACCCGTCACCACCACCACCATACAGGGACAACCCTTAATACTGAGGACCTATGAACTGGATGCAGAGCTGCTCTAGTGTGCGGGGGGCATTCCAGTGTGGCCCACAGTCTGGGACTGGAGGAAGCATGGCCAGACTACCCCTGCTACACTCTGCCCCTGCAGTGTCCCCTAGGGGATACAGTAACAGTGGTGCAAGTTAGTGCAATTGTCAAGACGGCTCTAGCCAACACTATGGGTTGAGCTGACCCTTGAATACGACATATGGAAGCCATCTCCACTCCCTCCAAGTATGGTACCTGCCCCATAGCCCAAGGAATTTAGAGGGACGTTTTCCATAATAAGCTAAGATCTCTAAGGTTCCCTTTTCGGGTCCTGTGGTACCATCTGTGAAAGTGTTTGGGCCACTCCAGCTGCCCCAGACTCTGACATTCTCATACCAATATCTGCAGCCAATTTTCCCATGCCTCAGTTTTTGGTGCCTAACTTAAGCCTCTTACATTCTGATTCTCTGATCCCACTGGCTTTCTTTGACTTCAGTTGAAATGGTGAGTGCTCTGAAAACCAGGTCTAAGGTATCTCAAACAGGGCACCCCAAACTTTGAAGCCCCCCAAATCAGGGGCTATTTTTCAAAATGTTGGCCTAGATATTGCAGTTATCCCATAACTTTAAATTAATCTAGTCCCCACCAAGTCATCCACTCTTTGTTCTTCTGCACAAGTTTTCCAACCCCAGTGGGTCATTTAAATATGTACAGAGAAACATTTTCAACTTGTATTCGTATTTCCACATTCACTCTCTTTTCATCATGGTAACCTTGCCAAAAGCAGACTTTGTCAGGTAAAGTAATTTCCATCACATTAGAGTGATTAGCTTAGCTGATGCAAATTGTTCACAAGAGGCTCAAACAAGCACCTAGTAGGTTTATCAGGCTTAAATTCTCCCTTTACCTCAGCTGGGTACAACAGAAAGACTGCCAACTGCTGATATCATTATGAACATTGAGATCTGGCTCTGAAATGAGGCCATCAGTTAAAATAAACACAGTGTGGGGAGGAATAAAAGACACTGGAAGGTTAATATTCTTCTGTGATCTGGAGCATAAATCACACACACAGTAAAAAATGTGAAGCTGTGTTTGGGAGAGCAAATATTAAGGAGATTTTCTTTTCTAAGTGCTCACAAAAACTAATTTCATTCCTGACAGGATTTCAATGACAGTGATGCAGTGACAGCAGTTACTGTTTCAGTAAAATGAAGACTCTCTCCTGATAATACAAACATTCTATTGAATATCACCTTGCTTCACTGAGAAGAAAGACAGACAGGTGTGGTGTACTGAAAATGGAGTTAAAATTACAAGCTCTCACTTTCCTTGATCTGCTTGTAGATTAGGGGGCACCATAGGGAAGCGGTGAGAGTCACTTACAGTCAGATACAGTCTCCGGAAAGACAGGCTAAAGTACAGGAGGCTGAATTGTGTCTGGTTTAAGGAGCAGCCTGCTTCGTCTCTCTCTGTTTTGGGGGTCTTGTGTGTAGGGTTCTGAATTTTAAGAAACAAAGTAGGGTTATGCTGTAAGCTTCCAGAAAGAACATTCTATGTTCTTATCCAACTTCTCTGTGGCCCAGGAATATAGTAAGATGTACCTTACAAACAAAAACATAACTATTTCCTTCTGTTCAGTTCCCAGCCTTCAAAAAGATAGAAGTGTGGGAAAAGCACCTAGTATGTGATTTGGTATCACCAGAGCTTTCAACTAGAACTAGGCTACATGAAATAATAAGTTTGTTTCTAAAGCCCCACTTCCACCACTTCCACTGCCAAGACATTTGAGCCACCGTTCATATCTAAACACACAAAATATCATATTAAAATATAGGGAATAAGAAGCTACCATGTAGACAGTGATACTTGAAACCATCCAGATACATCTCCCCTCCTGCTTTGGGTTTTGTAACATACGTATCTTGTTACAAAGCAGGTAGGCTCGTTTGATAGCATCAAAATCATGTCAAATTTGCTATCTTGCAAGGTTCTGAAAAGAATGCAGGTGGGACGTGGGGGTTAAATCAGGCTATGTATACACTTAGAGCTAGGGACGTGATTCCCAAATCGCATAGACATTGAGAGCTCTCTCTCATTAAGCTAGCATGTTAAAAATAGTAGTGTAGCCATGATAGCACGGGCAGCAGAGTGTGGCAGGAGAGCTATCTCAAGTACAAGTCCGCCTGTACCCTGTAAGTATATATTGGATTGACTAATCTGTGCCTCTGCCTGTGGTCCCACAGCTACCCTACTATTTTGAGCATGTTAGCTCAAAGAGAGCGAGCTCCCAATGCCGATGGGGGCTTGGTGTCACGCGCCTATCTCCAAGTGTAGATGTAGCCTCCATTCTGCTTTGGGATTGAAGATTAATCCAGTCTCCAGACTCACAGCTTTATTCAGGGGCATGCAAGTCTTTGCATTGAAACCAAGGGGGAAAGATGATCATCACCACAGAGTTGTGTACAGCAATTCAGATATTTTAACAGCTCTCAGGACACTTAAATCATGTGTTGTGCACCGACTTTTTGACAGCTGAGGACAACAAAAATGCCTTAGATTATTAAAGATGAAATAATTAAGAAAAAATTCCCTTGACATTACATGTGCTTTATTTACCTTGTGAATGCCTCTCCCCTAGACAAGGAATGCAAGAGAAGTCACTTTCATTTTCCTCTGTAGTAGGTTTAATGGTCAGATTATTAGTGCTGCAACCCTTGGGTTTCAGACACTGCGGAAGAATGCTTACTTGTTCAACAAACGAATGTTACCCTTAAAATTAAATCAAGATTAAAAAAAAATAGTGTCCCTTTAAAAACCAGGGGCCTAGAATACCACAATCTTTAGCGTGGACACTTGAGTGGTGTTGTCATCCTCTATTGGTCCCAAAGAGCCCAAGTTTGACAACTTTGTGAGCATGGGTGATGGCCCCCCTCTCTCTCCTCAGCTATGTTCCTGGTCTGTTAGTCAGGTGTGGTGAAAAGGAGAGCAGAGCTTCTTGCTTTTTATTTTACTTCCACTCTGTAGGCCTGGCTTGACATAAGTAATTTGCTCATCTCTTAGTCAGCACAATTGGGAAGGTCAATGGAAGGTTAAGTTGTAAATAGGATTTTGAGAAACAGTATGCTGGCATCAGGATGTCTGTGCTAAGATAAGCAGCAACACCTTGATGCTATGGACTATGGACAAGATAAACCTGGAATGTAAAGATTAGATTCCACTGAACAGCACACACACAGAGCCTACTATACAGGGACTGGCTCCTGCAGAGTAACCAAGGAAATCTAAAAATGTGTGATTAAATATATGGCAAATGCAATGTAATGTGTAAATGTCTATAAAGGAAGAGGCTGTCTGTAACTTTGGATGTGTGGTATGCCCTATACGCACCCCCTATGCTTGAGTCTGATCAACTCAGCGTAGTTTTGCTGTATGTCAAATAAAGGAACCCCAGTGACAAAATCCAAAGTTGGAGTGAGTGTTTTGGAACCCAGAGAACTGGAAGAAGTGTTCTACAACTGGATGAGGTGTTCTGGATAAGCCAAGTGGAAAAGGCCTTGGAAGGAATCCCAATACATTCTCACATCACGTATGCTAAATAGAGGGTGTGTCCCTTGAGACTTTTGTAACTGGCACATCTGCAAACTAAAGTTAAATTTAAATAATGTATAAATACAAATTGTACATCAAACAACTTTTATAGATTCTGAAATATATACTTAGAAAATTCTTTGCATAAAAGTGCCCATGAAAATGTTCCTTTAAAAATTACATTTTATCCCTTCTCCCTGTGCCAAACAGATCAGGAATCTAGTTATTGTACATCCCTGTAAGAAATAAAGAAACAAATAACCAACTTTCCTCCCTGACCAAAAGGTCTTGCTCATGTTGGATTTCATTGGCTTGTTTAACTCTACTGGAGGGTGATAATATGGTCCAAAACACACATCAGCGAAGCACTTACACACAGGCTTAACTTTAATCATGTGCATAGGTTCACTGACTTCAGTTCAACATAAGTAGGTGCTTAAGAGCTTTGCTGAAGAAGGGCTAGGGTTTCTTTGGAATTACAAGTTTAGCTGAAATCACAATATAACCTAAAGTTGTTGATATTTCAGTGTCAAAAAATCAAGGTAATAGAATGTGAACAAACAGTTTTGCATTTTCCCAGGACTTCAGTCTCATTCTTTATTGCATGTAAGTGGTTATTCCCACCCCACCCCTGAAATCGTCCCAGTTTGGAGCAGCTGTTGCAGCTACCTATTCTATACCAACAGGGAGTGATGTGATGGATAAGCAATTTGCCATTCTCCTCATGAGTGGTTATTTCTTATTTGGAAGTGTTTCCTACCAAGAATTTATTCCAAATGATTTGTCATACAGTTCTGCTCATGATTATGAAATTGCAGTATGGTAATTATTATTTTTTATAGAACAATGCTTCCCAAGATTTGCTTCTAAATTATGCTTGTCTATCCCTATTAAAAAAAGATTGTTTTAAAGGGAACAGACACTATTATTAAAGGATGTCTTTAATTGATACAATTATGATAATTATACTAAACATATATAAATGTTAAAAAGTGTGGGAGGTAAAAATGCTGGAATATTCATCTCTCGTATAAATTAGGAATGGGCTAATTCAGATTTGAGATGTGCTGGAATTTGACTCTTTTGCCAGACTTTCACTTGTACAAAACTTATCCAGAACACAAACTGGATAATGGTTACTTTAAATTTACAGAGTTGCCATTTTAAGCATGTCTCAGTTCTCACCTTCCATGGCCAGGTCGCCCTTCGACCTTCCTCTAAAAACAGATCACTGCTCTCCCTCCTGGTATGAGGTCTCACCTCTTGGAAACCAGCACCCTATTTCTGCAAAGGATTATTCATGTGCTTGGCTCACTAACCCTGCAGTCAGTGGAACTATTTAAAGTGGGTAAAGAGAAGCACATGTGTAAATCTTTGCAGGATTGGAGCTTCAGACCTGAAGCCAACTACCTGAATCTGAAAAAAGTGGTTCCAGTACATCCCTGTTACCAATGTGTTGCATTTCAAAGTTCATTACAGTGAAATCTCCCTAGTGCAGAGCGCTCTGACAAGCTCTGTTCACTGTGTAAGCATTGTGTCAAGATGCCTCCTGTGTCTCCAACCCACCTCAGAAAGTGGAGAGGTGCTTTTGCCCAGGAATCTACTGAAGGCTGATGTGGAAGGGGGTGAGCAGATTCTGTGACAGAATCCCCACTTCTGACAATCACGGAGCAGGAATTGGTGGGTCTTGAAAACTGTGAGCACTCTCCTGGCAAAGCAAGTTACAGCTAAGTTTGTAAAAAAATGTACATTGCTTCTCACCTTCATATCATGGACATCTGAGGTACCATGGTATCAGTGGAGGTCTCCTGCCTCTCCTTTCACAATCTCTGGGATCTCCTTATATCAACATAATTGCGGTTGGGACAGAACCATGGGCCACTCCCCTGAATCACATGATAAACCCTGGGCGCTGCTTTAATTTGCAAACTGGATACAATTAATTTAGGCTTGAATAAAGACTGGAAGTGGATGTGTCATTACACAAAGTAAAACTATTTCCCCATGTTTATTCCTCCCCCCTGCTCCCCTTCCTCACACTTTCTTGTCAACTGCTGGAAATGGCACACCTTGATTATCTCTACAAAAGGTCCCCTCCCACCCCCTCGCTCTCCTGCTGGTAATAGCTCACCTTACCTGATCACTCTTGTTACAGTGTGTACATTAACACCCTTTGTTTCATGTTCTCTGTGTATACAAAATATCCCCACTGTATTTTCCACTGCATGCATCCAATGAAGTGAGCTGTAGCTCACGAAAGCTTATGCTCAAATAAATTTGTTAGTCTCTAACGTGCCACAAGTACTCCCTTTTTCATGAAGTATAGCTCAGTATTCCCACTGCCCTGTGCAGGAATAACCCATGTACTGAAAGACAGAACCTTCTGCACTGGTGTACGGGGAAGTGGGAAACCACCATTGGTCTCAAGAACAGAAATTGTATTTTCAGAGACTACACTCACTTCACTTTGGTCAGACAAATCAGGTATATCCCTCTCTCTTTGTGTGTGTGTGTAAGATTAAACCCTGCCAAGCAGCTTTATGGCTTGTTATTCGTCTTTGTGCCAACACTCACTTGTGAGGTAAGTGTCTCGTCAGGCGTCATGGACCTCAGAGAAATAAGTACACGTCTTAAAACCGGTGCTTAACACCGTACTTAGCTTTTTAATGTGCCCTCAGATAATAAAGCACAAAGGTCTCTCTTTGAAGTCAGTGACTGCCAGCCTTGACATTAGTAATACTAGTTTCACACAGACCATATAGTACACTTGAGCTGTACAATCTGAGCACTACCATATGCAGTGCCTAGATTACAGTACCAAAACAGCACCCAAGCACAGAAATTAACTGTGGGCTGCTTTAAAAGGATGCTCACTGCAGGTATTTTTGGTGATTCACAATCTATACTGCACTGTTGATTTTATGCTCCTTGTCCTTTCCTCTACTTAATCTTCCTAGCCAAGGTGTTGTGATTATAATATATCCTCCCATTCCATTTCAAAGAATCCTCTCCATTTTTAATCTCAAGTGGAACTATTCTGATCCCCACTATTTTTAATTTCCTTTCCACACTTGGATGATCTCCCTATATATTTGTGCATTACCAAGAACCTTTCAACAATTTCCATTCCATTTTTTTATTATTATTATTTTGTAGCTTGTTTCATTTTTATCTTTGCAGCATTGGAAAGGGTCTATAAAGTTTCTAAATTTGAATTACTTTGGATAAAGGCATTTAAATCCCTCAGGCTTATGTTATATGCAATGTAGTTGTAACTGCGTCAGTCCCAGGATATTAATAGAGAGACAAGATGGATAAGGTAATGTCTTTTAGTGGACCAGCTTTTGTTGGTGAGAGAGACACGCTTTTGAAACACACAGAGCTCTTCTTCAGGTCAGCTAATGAAGAGCTCTGTGTGGCTCATAAGCTTGTCTCTTTTACCAACACAAGCTGGTCCAATAGAAGATATTGCCTCACCCATCTTGTCACTCAGGCTTATGTTGACAGGAGCAGCAGGTCTCCAGTGTGTTCCAAGTCTACTGGCTGCCTTTCCTCTTTAATCTTTAGGTGCTCTCTGCCTAACCTGAGCCCTTCCCACATAAAGTAGCTCAATGATGATATTTTACATGATACACTCTGGACAGTATAACACATTTAAGTCATGGTTAAGATTCGCCTACCACTTTTTCTTCCTAAATTTGCTCATCCTGCATTTTAAGTAAATGTCACTATTAATTTGAGATTAGATTGTTCTCTGTTCCTCACCCTGAACCCACTGTCTCTGTGGCCTTGTAGGACCTATCTGGATTTTCTGATTGGCCCAGGAGGAACAGGGAGTGGGAACAGGGGTTGTGCATCCAATACCCTCCCTCGGAGCAAGCGGGTAGGGGGAATGGCAGGGAGCAGGCGGAGTCATTGCTCCACCCTCCTCTCCTCTGGACTAGCCAAAGAAGTTGGTGCACTGCATCTGAGTCAAAATTAGAGCTGGGATAAAATTTTTCTGCTGTCATTCTTTTCAGAGAAAAATGCAGGTGTGGTGACACCAAAAGGTTTTATGAATTCATCTCAGTTTTGCTGAATTCTTTTGGCTGGAAAAAAAAAGCCTAAAAACAAATTTAAAACAACAAGTTTCACTTTTTTCAGGTCAAAAAGGATTTTCATTTAAAATTTCCATAAACATAATCAAAACATTTGAATGTGGTCAGAATCAAAATGAAACATGGCCACTGGATGTGAATTTTTTTTTTAAACTTTTCAATTCACTGAGTTTTTAAAATGGTTTTCAATTCAATCTGAAATGCATGCTTTCTCCCCATTTTGCAGAATTTCCAGAAAATAAAAAAATTCTGTTCTTTGCACAGCTCCAACCACAAACCCTTCTTGGTGCTCCTCCTTAAAAAAATTGCAAACAGATTGCAGTATTATTTAAAGCTCATTTCATTGGCCATTGTTCAATTGTTTCTACCTGTTATTCCAGATTTCATCTCTCATTCATAAAGGCATTAGACACATTCAGAGCCTGATAGAAAGCCCTCTGAAATGAATGGGAGTCTTTCCATGAGCTTTGGATCAGACTCCTAATAAGCAATTTCATTTACATCAGTTTGGTCCCTTTTCCCAAATACATGAAGAAACCGTTGCCTTTTACTAATGATTTTATAACTTGACCAAACCTAAAAATACGTCAAGTCTTCTGATGGCCATCAAAACCCTTAATTTTAGTCTGGGGTTGATAGGATTTTTTCCCCTTGTTTTCACAAATTTTATGAAGGCTAAAAATCCATTTTATCAGGAGCCCTTCAGACTTATACTAAACCTTGGTTTTGTAGTAGATTAAAGAGCAGTTATTGACCTTTAGTTAGATGTACCAAGTAACAGGAAAGATGAAAAAATTAACGAAAATCTTGAGACCATGTGAGTGAAGTAATATCCTTTCACCAACATCTGTTGGTGAAAGAGGCAAGCTTTCGAGTGCCACAGGTCTGAAGGAGAGCTCTGTGGAGCTTAAAAGCTTGTCTCATTCCCCAAGAGAAGTTGGTCCAATAAAGATATTACCTCATCCACATCGTCTCTTATAGCGTAGGACCAATATTGCTACAACAACACTGCAAACAATACTGAAAATCTTTGTTTTAAGTTTTAAAAAAAGAGAGATTATAAACAGTGGCTCCTTCTATGGACAGATTTTTTTCAAATCAAAATATTTACAGAAGAATAAGTTTATCTGTTTTACGGTTTTATACTGCTGTTCATCACTGTAGTATCTCAACACCCTCCATGTAAATTTACTAGCAATAGCAAAGTCTCCAGTGGACTTCATTAAATAAGTACTATTATTCTCTGGTACTTCTTTCTGTTAAGGGCCAAAGGGGGTCTCAGAAGAGGTTGTCAACTCACTCCTGAAAATTAACTATGGAATTTTAGAAATTCAGTGCTAAAGACACAGACATATCTATTTTAAGTTGGAAAACATGTGGTCATGCTGATCCTAGTTCAGAGCATTATTATTCTTTAGGAAAGCACTTAAACATGTGCTTAATAATAACATCAGTGACTTTTTCATAGATTCCAAGGCCAGAAGGAACTACTGTGATCTCCTTGTCTGAACTCCTGTATAACACAGGCCATAGACGTTCCCCAAAATAATTCCTACTGCATATTTTAGAAAAAAAAATCCAATCTTGATTTTAAAATGGTCAGTGATAGAGAATGCACCACGACTCTTGGTTTATTGCTCCAATGGTTATTTACCCTCACTATCAAGACTTTACACCTTTTTTAGTCTGAATTTGTCTAATTTCAACTTCCAGCCATTGGATCATACCATGCCTTTCTCTGCTAGACTGAAGAGCCCATTATTAATTTTTTTGGCATGTAGTTACTTATAGACTGCAGTCAAGTCACCCATTAACTCTCTTTGTTAAGCTAAATAGCTTGAGCTCTAGGACACAATCATTATAAAGGCAGTTTGTCTTTAATCCTTTAATCTTTCTTGTGGCTCTTCTCTGAACCTTCTCCAATTCATCTTCATCCTTCTTGAATTATGGGCAGCAGAAATGGACATTGTATTCCAGCAATGATTGCATGAGTGCCATATACAGAGTCAAAATAATCTTTCTACTCCTACCGGAGATTCCCCTGTTTATGAATCTTAGGCTCACACTAGCTCTTTTGGCCACAGCTTTGTTTTGGGAGCTTCTGTCCAGCTGATTAACCACTGTGACCATCTCTTTTTCAGAGTCTCTACTTCCCAGGATAGAGTCCCACATCTTATAAGTAGGACCTACATTCTTTGTTACAAGATGCACACATTTACATTTAGCCATATTGAAATGCACGTTTGCTTGCACTCAGTTTACTAAGCTATCTAGATCACTTTGAATCTAGGACCTCTTCTCTTCATTATTTAAAACTCCCTCATTTTGGGGGTTGTGCGCAAAGTGTATCAGTGATTATTTTCCCCCCAGGTCACTGAAAAACAATGTTAAATAACATAGGGCTGATAGGAAAAAAACCCAGAAAGCGACCCTATAATCATGTAAAGCTACGCTGCTGTCTTTTTTCTATGCTTATCTGTCCTTTCTACTTTGTTTATGGATAGAAAGAATGCGAACTGTGTGTAACCTGCACTCCCTGCTTTTGGGGAGAGAATTCCTTATACAGATAAGCCTCCATGCTCTTACCTACCCCAGAACTTCAAACAGACTGGGTTAACCGGTTCGAACTGGAAGAGATATCACAATGTATGTTGAACCAAGCTATAAAAGCTCATCCCTGTTCTTTGTTCGGGGCTTCACCATTTTCCTCTGAAAAGGAATTGGTGAGCCCTTCAGCTGTCGTATTCGCTAGCAATAAAGTGCCTCACTTTATCAAAGAGCCAAGACTCTGTGTTTTGTTTGGCTAATACAGAAGTCCAGGGAAGGCTACCCTCCTAACCCTAGACGGGAGGGGAACCCTTTTTCCCTAACAATTTGGGGGCTCGTCCGGGATCGCCTCTTCTCCGGACCGGTGGACGGTCGGGACTCTGAATCCTTCTTGCCGGCACCCGGGTTGCTTTAACCCTGAAGGCTTCCCGTCTCGCTTCCACCCGCCGCTTCGGCGAAATAAGGCATCCCGAAGGCACTAGGGTCCGGACCTATTGGTGAACACCGGCCGGTGGGAACTTGGTGAGTTCTGAATTTTTCCTTTGTGATTGTCTAGACAACAGCCGGGGGTCCCGTCTTTGGGAAAAGATGGGGGGGGGTCCAGTAGAACTGTTGATCCTTCTACGCCTCTGGGCTATATGTTAAAACATTATGATAGGGATATCAAGGCCTTACAATCGGATGGCAACAAAGCTTTGTATAAGTTTATATTTTTGTGTCAAGGTCCCTGGGTGGGAATGACGCAAGACGACCCGGAACCAGGAAATCGCTGGCCGGGGGAAGGAACATTTGAGTTACATAACATTGTTCAATTACGAAAAGTATTGTATGATTTACAACCGCGGCAACTTAAGTATTCTGATGTATGGATAAGGGAGGCCGAACGGCGCAAAAGTGCCAGTGTAACTACTAGTTTACGTGCTGAGGTAGAAAAACTTAAAGCCATGCGGCCCCCACCATACAATCCAGAATCTAGTCATGCTGACCAGAAGCTAAAAACGTCAAAGTCTATTTATCCCCAACTCCCATTGAAAGAAGCGGGGGATCCTATACCATTGGAAGAATGTAGCTGGCTATGGGGTGGGGTACCGCAGCCTGACCCTGATGCACCCACTCCCCCAACCGGGGAAAGGAGCGGTCCCACTCTCCCACTAGCTACCGATACCCCCACAATTAACGCAGAGCGGAGGGGCGATCCGGAGGCTGGCACCTCTACCAGGGGGTTGACACGTCCTGATCCGCGACACCCCAGTGATGCAACCCCTGCAAAGACCCGGTCTCACGGTTCTCTAGGCACCCCTAAGGCAAAAGTTCTTGGAGCTGCAATAGCTAGTGCAGTCCAAATGCCTATGCGACAACTGCCGAGCGGTAGGGGGGGGACACAGATGGTGTATGTCCCTTTTACCAGCACGGATCTAATGAATTGGTCATCTACTTTTCCCTCATTTCGACAGTGTCCGGAAGAATTTATTAAAAAGTTAAAGGGTATTTTCACAATGTATAATTGTAATTATGACGATGTGGAAATGATTTTAAATCAAGTGCTAAGCGAGGGTGAGAAGGAAACGGTGTATAAGAAAGCTAGAGAGACGGTGCAAGGCAGGGCGGCTTATCCGCAAGAGAAACCTGAAATGGATTGGGATGTTCCAGAGACCGTTCAAGAGTGTGATAAAATGAGAAAGCGAATCTTAGAAGCATTAGAGGATATGTCTAAGCCTGTGTATGATTGGGGAAAAGTAGATGCATGTGTTCAAAAGCACGATGAGCACCCAGGGGAATTCTTCCACCGCCTTTGTAAGGTTTTGAAAAACCACGGCGGCTTAGATCCAACCTCCCCTGTAGCGAAAACACAAGTGATCGGCCAGTATGTAAAAAATTTATTACCATTCGCTCGGAAGTATGTGTGTAGTCAACCAGCTTATGAAAACAAAACGCTGGAGGAGGTGGTGGGGTTAGCAGCCCATGCCTGGAGGAATAGGAAGGAATTAGACACTAGGAGGTCCGAAAAGCTCCTTAATCTGCAGTTGCAAGGTTTCCAAGACGGCTCTCGGGGACGGGATGCAAGCCGCAGGAGGGGAGGCTTTCGGGGACGAGGCGGAAGAGGAGGCAGCTCTACCCAGGGATGGGGATCACAAGGTCAGAGCTTCCAGCCACGGCCTGGGAGGGCAGGGCCAGATGAGTGCCGGCGGTGCCGACAAAAAGGACACTGGGCTGCCCAGTGCCCAAATTACCCCCTCCAGCCAGCTGACCCTCTTATGCAAGCCTACCAGAGGGTACAGGAAAGGGGGGGAGAAAAAGGAAGTACTGATTGAAAGCTAGCCACCCACAATGCTTCGTCCCCCTTGCCAGGAACCCCCTCCGCTTCTTGGACAGTGCAGTTGGATGCAAACCACCCGGAGCTTCCAGTTGTGGTGGGAGGAAAAACTTATTCAATGTTAATCGACACCGGGGCAGATAGAAGTACTCTACAGGACCCCACCCTTCCTACCACTTCTGCAACCGTAAAAGCTATAGGCGTTGGTGGCACCGTGTGCGCCCTTCCTCTAACTGCGGAGCAAACGGTCCAGCTTGGCCCGTTATCAGAGGATCATAGCTTTTTAATTGCAACTTCCTGTCCTGCAAATTTATTAGGTAGAGATCTGTTATGTAAACTACGAGCAACTATAACTTGCAGCCCGGAGGGGCTATATCTCTCAGTCCCTACTTCGGTCCCTGAAGCTACGGTAATGGCATTGTTAGCCACTACACCCACCGCCCCCTTTGTCCCTGCTGAGTTATCTGATATTCCTGAAGCATTGTGGGCCTCGGCGTCCACTGAAACTGGACTTTTAAAGTCAGCAGAACCGGTGTATATCAATTACCGTACAGATGTCCCTCTGCCCCGAAAAATGCAATATCCATTGCCTAAAGAGGCCATAGAGGGCATTCGGCCAGTCCTACAACAGCTTTTAACTCAAGGAATCATTAAGGAGGCTACCAGCCCTTGCAATACACCTATTCTTCCTGTTAAGAAACCCAAGCCTGGCCCCGATGGCAAACCGGTTTACCGTTTCGTGCATGACCTCCGACTGATTAATGCTATTGTGATCCCGAGAGCTCCGGTTGTTCCCAATCCAGCAACTATTTTAACTGCTATTCCCCCAGGGGCTACTTATTTTACTGTGATTGATCTGTCTTCAGCATTTTTCAGCATCCCTGTGCACCCAGACTCACAGTTCCTATTTGCCTTTACCTTTGACGGATGTCAATACGTATGGACCCGCCTCCCTCAGGGCTACAGGGAGAGCCCTACCATCTTCAGCCAGTATTTAAAGCGAGATCTGGACTCTATTTCGTTGACTATGGGTTCTTCTTTGATTCAATACGTTGATGATCTGTTATTGTGCTCTACAGCCAAGGCTGCCTGTGTACAGGACACTCGAATCCTTCTTTTTGCATTGGCCGAAAAAGGTCACAAGGTGGCACTCTCCAAGCTACAGTTTGCCCAACCCGAGGTGGAATATTTGGGGCATCGTATTTCATATGCTTCTACTGCACTTACTCAGGACAGGATTGAAAGCGTTCTGAGTATGCCAAGGCCTACCACTAAAAAGCAACTCCGCCAGTTACTGGGAGCAAGTGGCTATTGTAGAGCCTGGATTCCGGCTTATGCGGAGTTAGTGCACCCCCTCACCGATTTGCTGCTGGACTCCGTTC
Source organism: Lepidochelys kempii (assembly GCF_965140285.1). NCBI lineage: Eukaryota > Metazoa > Chordata > Testudines > Cheloniidae > Lepidochelys > Lepidochelys kempii. The sequence goes on along the minus strand of NC_136388.1, from coordinate 94,553,290 downwards.
CCGAACCCTTACCATGGACGACTCTACACAATAACGCCCTTACCGCCCTCAAACAAGCATTAACTTCTGCACCAGCCCTGGGCAGACCGGATTACGCAAAGCCTTTCACCTTATTTTGCCTTGAACAATCTGGCACGGCATCTGGTGTGCTAACTCAGCCCTTTGGGCCTGGCCAGCGACCGGTGGCTTATTTTTCGGTCCTTCTTGACCCAGTGGCTCAGGGTCTTCCGCCCTGTCTCCGCGCTGTTGCGGCTGCCGCCGTGTTGGTCGAGAAAGCTTCGGGGCTTACCTTGGGCCACCCTCTTCTAGTTCAAGTGCCTCATGCCGTTGCAGCACTTCTTAATTGTGGATCCACGCAGCACCTCACAGCAGCCAGACTGACCAGGTACGAATTGGCCTTGCTCGCCAATCAGGCTGTTACCCTACGCCGCTGCGAAGTCCTGAATCCTGCAACCCTTTTGCCTCTGCCTGAGGATGGGGAACCCCATAATTGCCTCCACGTGGTGGATTTGATCTCCACGCCTCGTCCTGACCTCTCTGATATTCCATTGCAGAATCCTGACCTCCAATTATTTTGTGATGGTTCCGCTTGTCGGGACGAGTTTGGGGCCTTGCGAGTTGGCTATGCAATTGTTACCCTGATGGCAACGCTTGAAGCGCATGCCTTACCTACACAAAAGTCAGCGCAAGCAGCAGAACTTGTGGCGCTTGTTAGGGCCTGTCAATTAGCTGAAAACAAAACTATGGCCATCTATACTGACTCCAAATATGCCTTTTCGGTATGCCACTCTACTGGACAACTTTGGAAGCATCGTGGGTTCCTTACCTCCAGCGGCTCTCAGATCTCCCATGTTGCCTTGATTTCTGCCTTGTTAGAGGCTATTCAACTTCCTGCAGCTGTTTCGGTTACACACTGTAAGGGCCACTCCCGCGCCTCGGACGAGGTTTCCAAGGGAAATGCTGCAGCCGATTCGGCGGCCCGTCATGCTGCCCTCTGTGGGGCTCCAGCCCCTTTTCCTTTTTTGGCACCCCTGCTACTGCAACCAGTGACGCCAGCCGTTTTGCTCTCTGCCCAGCAGACGACGCCCCCGGCCGAAGTTAGCCATTGGAAATCCATTGGATGCCACCTAAATGAGGACAACCTCTACGTCAGCCCGGACGGTCGTCCGGTTCTCCCAAGACAACTCCTCCCTCAGGTTTCCCAGGCACTCCACCTGGCCTCGCACCTGGGAAAGGGGGGATTAGTGGCTCAAATGGAGAAGTTGTTTTTTGCTCCGGGGGTCCATGCAGCTGCGAAGACCGTCACTGCACAGTGTGAATTGTGTCAACGGTACAATCACCAAGGAGCAGTCAAACCACAAGCTATGGGACATTGCAAACTGCCTGAGTACCCATTTGCTGTGGTCCAGATGGACTTCATGGACTTACCACCAGTGACAGGACTAAAACACTTGCTTGTCCTGGTTGATCTTTTTTCAGGGTGGGTTGAGGCTTTCCCCACTCGAAGGGCAGATGCAGTATCCGTAGCGAAGTGTCTCCTCAAGGAGATAGTGCCCCGCTTCGGGATAATGACTCGTTTGGAAAGTGACCAAGGCCCCCATTTCACTTCCCAAATTATTCAACACTTAGCAAAGGCCCTCGGCATAAAACAAGCCTTGCATACCCCCTATCATCCACAAAGTTCAGGAAAAGTAGAAAGGGTGAATGGGCTGATAAAAACCCAATTGGCAAAGCTATGCGAGCAGACTGGATTAAAGTGGCCTGAAGTGTTACCCATAGTGTTAACCAATCTTCGTAATACACCCCATAGGAAGCATTCGTTGACACCGTTCGAAATTCTATTTGGCCGACCCTTGCCGATTCCTCTAACCAGTGTAGACGGGTTTGCCCCAGCAAAAACTTCATTAATGGCTGGGCAAGATAAGTTGGCGGGTTATTGTCGCATGTTGCAAGATGCCTTGAGTGATGCATGGGCCAGAGTAAAAGATGCCCAACCTTTACCGCTTGATACTTGTGCGCACTCTCTTTTTCCAGGAGACTTTGTCTGTGTTAAAATCCATCGAAGGAAGCATTGCCTGGAACCAAGGTGGTCGGCCCCGGCCCAAGTCCTTCTGACTACTCCAACTGCAGTGAAGGTCGAGGGCATCGATAGATGGGTGCACTGCAGCCACTGTAAAAAGGTTCCTGCTCCAACATCCCCAACGACTCCCATCACGACCGCCGCTTCTACATGAACTGGGTACCGGTCAATCAGCGGAATCAGAAGCAGTTACAGAACTCTGGAGTATTAGTATACTGTTACAAATATTGTATTAATATTATTTTTTTTTTAGAGTTGTTAGTAGCTGGTAGTGTTTATAATGTATGTATGGCTATGGGCGTTAACCTGGACCTCTGCCCTGGGGGGTTGGGATAAAAATACGTTTCTACAATTAGCCCAAAATTTAACCAACGCATGGAATGTTAGTGACTGTTGGGTGTGTTCCCACTTCTCTTCCCATTCACTGCAAGGGTTCCCCATTTTGCCGGTTCCAGCGCTCCTCAATTCTTGGCAAAATGGTTTGGCGTGGTACGGCCAAAAGGGAAAAAGGGGAAGGGGACCCATAGATTTTAGGACCTGGATCCCGAACCATCGCCCAGACTTGCTCGTTAAGGCCCCCTTGTGCGTAGAAAAGAGGTCGCTACGCACCCGAGGCAAAACTACTCTGGGAAAATACCCGAAAACCCACTGTGAGAAAATTCTAATTTTGGGAAACAATGCAAGTACTACTCTTTTGCTGTATCCCAATGGTACTGAGGTAGCCAACTATGCCCGTGCTGGAGGCTATGTGGGGTACATTCTCAGAGAAAATGCGACTCAATTTGCCGGCCTTACATTATGGAAATGGGGGGGAATAGGACCCAATCCTGATGATGCTGCATCCCTGGTGGGACGATTGCAGGAAGTATCTCAGAACTCAGGGGGCAATAAAGGCAACTATAGCATAGTATTAGGAGATCATCACTTATGGTGGGTATGTGGCACTTGGGCAGGAAAGACCTTGCCCCCAAGGTGGTTGGGAAGATGCACGGTGGCCTTTGCCTGGCCAGGAGGGATGCATCGTAGAGACTTAATAGAAATCAGAGACACAACCCGACGAACCCGTCGAGATACCAGTTATAATCCTATTGTCGAGGAAGGCAGTACAGGTATGCGCGCCTTCCGTATTCTGTTTCCGTGGGTGGGGGTGGGCCAACTTGAATACGCGCTAAAAAATATGTCAGCCGAAATGGAAATATTTACTAACGCCACTCGAGATGCAATCCAAGCTTTGCAAGAAGAAATAAGCTCACTAGCTCGCTACAGTATGCAAAACAGGTTGGCCCTGGATCAGCTTTTAAGTGCACAGGGAGGGGTGTGCACATTTCTCAATGCCACATGCTGCCTTTATGTAAATCAAAGCGGACGCATAGTCACAGATACTAACATAATTGCAAACGTGTCAGCCTTCTTTCATAAGCAGGCCTCTATTTCTCCCAGTGTGGGCTTTGACTTGTGGGGCTGGCTCACCAGCTGGTTGCCTAACTTTGGATGGCTAAAAACCTTGTTTGTGTATGGAGTGGGATTCCTTATGATTGTGGGTCTGCTGTTTTGCTGTGCGTCCAGTTGTTGTGCTCTCTTCCACCGGGTATGTACCAAAACCATGAGCCCAGCAAAGATACTATATGTAAAGAAGGGTGGTGTTAACCAAGATGAGAAACACATGAACATGTTAAACAATGAATAATGAGCCATGTAAGATAATTATCTTCAGGCTCAAAGGGGGGAACTGATAGGAAAAAAACCCAGAAAGCGACCCTATAATCATGTAAAGCTACGCTGCTGTCTTTTTTCTATGCTTATCTGTCCTTTCTACTTTGTTTATGGATAGAAAGAATGCGAACTGTGTGTAACCTGCACTCCCTGCTTTTGGGGAGAGAATTCCTTATACAGATAAGCCTCCATGCTCTTACCTACCCCAGAACTTCAAACAGACTGGGTTAACCGGTTCGATCTGGAAGAGATATCACAATGTATGTTGAACCAAGCTATAAAAGCTCATCCCTGTTCTTTGTTCGGGGCTTCACCATTTTCCTCTGAAAAGGAATTGGTGAGCCCTTCAGCTGTCGTATTCGCTAGCAATAAAGTGCCTCACTTTATCAAAGAGCCAAGACTCTGTGTTTTGTTTGGCTAATACAGAAGTCCAGGGAAGGCTACCCTCCTAACCCTAGACGGGAGGGGAACCCTTTTTCCCTAACAGGGCTAAGAACCAAGCCCTGCGGGACACCACTTGATGATCCCCAATTTACAATAACATTTTGAAACCTATCACTTAACCAGTTTTTAATCCATTTAATGTATGTCATCTTAATTTTATATTGTTCTTGGTTTTTAAAAAAGTCAAAATGGCATGTGGTAGCAAGTCAAATCCCTACAGGAATCTAAGTATATTACTTCAACACTACTACCTTTAGCAAATCAATTTATAATCCCATAAAAAAGATATCCAGTGAGTTTGACAGGATCTATATTGCATAAACCCATATTGATTTGCATTGATTATATTACCTTCCTTTAATTCTTTATTAACTGAGGCCCATATCAACCTCTCCATTATCAATCTGGGATCAATGTCAGGCTGACAGGCCTATAATTACTCAGAGCACGCCATTTACCTTTTTTAAAAATTGGCACATTAGCTTTCTTCCAGTATTCAGGAATTTCCTCAGTTCTCCAAGACTTATTGAAAATCAACATTAACAGTCTAGTGAGGTCCTTAGCCAACTCTTTTTAAACTCTTGGATGCAAGTTTTCTGGACCTGCTAATTTAAAAATGTCTAATTTTAGTAGCTTCTGTTTATCAACCTCCAGAAAGACTAGTTGAATGGAAAGTGTTATCACCATATAATGAGACTATATAATCTGTTTTCTCCCTAAATACAGAACAGGATTATTTTATTGAACATTTCTGCCTTTTCTGCTTTACTTTTGATAATTCTATCATTTCCATCTAATAATGCACCAAGTCCATTGTCAGGATTATTTTTGTTCCTAGTATGCTAAAGTTAAGCTCTTCCTTAAATGCTTTCCTGAGTCAAGGCCTCTAAGAGGGACACTGAGGGAGGGCAGTGATAAGGAAGGGACCTAACTAGTGATCCCAAACTTTTTGTCCTATGGACTGAAAATATTCACTTCTCATGAGGAGAAGGTACATTTTCAGCCACTTCCAGCTACTATTCCTCTATTTGTAGAAGCACTGACACTAAAACTTGTCTCACCCTCCCACAATTGATAGCAAGGCAAGCTAACTAAGCTTTCAGTCTTTATAGTTAGTGGCAGGACAAGCATAGCAGATGGTGGCAGTTAGGAAAACAAAGTCTTGGCAGGAAACAGGACGCCGAGGTTGTCATGTCCAGCCACACACTTGTTATTATTCTTAACCAACACCATGCTAATTGTGCACAGAATTTACAGGTTGTATGAAAACTACATTCCTCAGTATTAAATCTGTGTATAAACACTATAGTGATAGGTTCCCCCTCTGTTCCCCACCTCCAAAGATGTATAATGATAGAGCTTTATGAAAGATGTCTTTATGTAAATATGTAATAGAAAATGTAACCAGAGATGGCTCTCAGGAACATGTAGGTTTTGCAGAGCCAATGAAATTTGTTGTACACTGCAAATGGCTCTGTATGCAACTCCTTACATGCAATTATTAGTATGAGCACTCAGACCCTTAGCTCTCCTTATACACAGAATCTCCTGTTGGTTGACGAAGTTTACACATTGAGTAAAATGTAGCCGTGGGAAGAAGATCAGCACAGGGACTATACACCATTTATGTCTTATGTCCCTGATTCTGCAGACACATGGTTTACTTTAAACACATGAATCCTATGCTTAAGGTCAAGCATGTGTATAAATACTTGCTGGATCAGGGCCTATATAGTTAAGTGAGACTTCCCTTGGCACTGGGGTACATCTCCCCTATTATGACCGATCTACTATATATTTCTCTATAATCATTTAGCAGTAAAAGAGTTCATTTTGCAGTGGGACATACAGCTTCCATTTCCTGTGGAGGAGAGGAAAGCTCACAAAGCTAAATAATGATCTGACCCACCCCTTTAAAAAGATGGAGTGCATGGGGGCTAGCCCATTCCTGCCATAAATTCTCAGACTGACACACACTTTCAGACGCAATCAGGGCAACTCCTTTGAGCGTTAACAACCCCATCAACTCACTGATGGCAGCAGCCTTTTCAAGTCCCCCTCCTTAAATATCCCTTAAAAGCCAGGTTAAAATACATGCATCTGAATATATTGTTCCTCTTCATACCACCTATTAGTGTGCCCAGCTTCTTCACTGGTTCTTAAATGACACTGATGCAGCTTTAACCGTTTTACCAGTTCTCATTCACAACACATTGTGTGGCTCTAAAAAAAAAAAGTGCAAATGGAGATACAGGACTGACGTCCAAAAATAATGACCTTCCTCTATCTCTTGCAATTTTCAGGACAGGTGGCAACTATAAGGAGCAATAAAAAGAACAAAGAAAAAAGAAACCAGAAAGACTCTAAAGAAAAAGGAAATGTGACCCATTATAGACAGGGAAAATGTAACACCTCTCAGACATTAAGGCGCTTTCAGAATAGTTTCCATGGGAACAGAAATTTGGCACAAGGACCAATATGAAACCCTGTGAGGAGGCAGGTTCTACCAAAGCAGACGGTGACTGTGTAGCAGGGGATGATGATAAGGTAGGTGGTGCCACCCCGGAAACCTTCATAATGGGTCCAAATAGACTCAGTCATGGGGCTGCAGTCCAAGACTATGTCAGCACCATTATCCAGAGTGACAATATTATCAACTACCAGAGGGAACACTGCTGATTAGGAGTCTGAAAGGGTATATCCTTCAGCACTGGGGTCACTGCCAGAGGAAAAGGAATAAGTGGACGTCAACACAAGAGGTGGTGATTGTCCAAGGTAGCCTCAATTAAGAAGGGATAAATAATGACGGTTTTGGCTCCCATAGCGCTAAGTGCATATAAGAGCTAATAATTCAGTGTCAGCCCCGGTGTATCTTTAAAATGAATAATTAGGGATACACATCTAACCCTGTATTTACATTCAGCTTCCGGGGAAGACTGCATGTAGGATGATGCATTTCAAATAGCAGCACAGGTCAATTCAGTGAAGGGCAACAATCTACCCTAACCAAAAGAAGCTGCAAAATCCATTTCAGATACAAAACAGCTGGAGCCAGAGCCTCCACTGATATAAATCAATACAGTCCCATTCTATCTATGATACTTACATGACCTCCATCACAATAGGATCTGAAAAGCTCAAAATGCTTAAGGTAAGTGCTATTAAACCCATTATACATTAGGCCAATTGAGGCACAGAGAGAGACTAGGTGACTTGTACACGGTCACTTTGGAGCAGAGCAGGGAACTGACCGAGGGTCTCCCATTGCCTACATTCAAGCCATAACCACTGGACCATCCTTCCCCTTACTGTTGAAGCTACACTGATTTACACCACCTGGGGATCTGGCTCTTGACTAATACGTTCAGATTCACAGCAGGAGGCACCTTCTCATCATGAATGGTCTCTTTTTGAATTGCTGGGACTGATCCACATTGAGTCCACTCTGGCAAGTTCTGATTACTGGCTCATTTAATCTGGAATCTTACCTCTAGAAGTTGATGAACTTGATACTACAGGGGAAGGCTGATAGAGAACCATAATGCACTTAATTATGCAATGTTGGGGAAATATTCCTTCCTGACTTCTACAGGAATTAGCTTGTGCTCTGAAGCATGAGATTTTATTACACTTATCTTCCAATCTCAGCCTTCAGCACTGACGAGCTTCCTGCACTTCTCTTGTGCCAACACACCGGGACCTGATTCTCCATTGCCCTCCAGCAGAGGCAGTCATTGACACCCATAAAAAATGGTTGTAAAAATGCTACCAAATCATACAGGTAATGGTTTGAAACACACTTTGTGCTGATATAAAGAATGACACATAGTGCAGGGCAATGGAGAATCAGGCCCACAAAACTCAGGCTACCATCAGTGAATACTGTTCAATGTCATTTTAAACTTTTGCTTTATGCTCTTTGATACAACATTCTGAAAAGGATTAAAAACAAACCTCATTCTCTACTGATTCTATTGGTGGGTTTTTGTTTTTTTTTTGCTTTTGCCACATTGCTGTGTCTTAATGGACAAAAGCCAACATGGCAATGGATGATGTACTTAGACCTACGAAAAACTATATCATACCACCTAAGCTCAATTGATGTGGGGTTTATTAGAAACTCCAATTTAATTCTGGGCTTGCTGATTGTTCTTAGCAAACAGGCTGAATTTTGAGCAAGACTGGGTGAAGTTTTGATGGACTTCTCTACCAAGTTAGTTTCTAGCTAAAAGCACAAAGCGAAACTCCGATTTTTCATATTTTTTTCACCTGATCCTTGGGACCTAGGAGTTTTGTCTGAGTTTCACTGCATGCTATGAAGTAACACTCAAAGGAAAATTCAGTAACAGTGAAACACACACCTCAGCCCTGATCCATATGCAGATGTTGCAGCAGCTTGAGTCCATCCCTGTATTATATTATAAGTAAGTGGGTGATGGTTGTGATGAACCCAAGAAGGCTATTCAGAACTGTAAAGGGTGCCCTCTTCCCCATCAAATGTATGAGGCTTGAAAGGGACCTGGTATCCATGGACACCAATGAACCTCTGAATGCTAGCAGGAGCGGGGGGAAAGCCTCTTAAAGTCCAAAGAAGGTGCAGTCCGTCACGTTCTGCTACTCCGCTCCCTACTCCCCACTTGATGGCACCCTCCATGCCTATTTTTTCCAATGCCCCTTATCTGCTATCTACTCTTCCCCCCACCCACCCAAGCTCTCCAACTCCCGCCACCTGCATATCTCTGTTTGCAAAGCCTACACAAAACCTTTTGTTAAGGTCTTCTGTTCCTCAGGCTGCTTATTCAACCAAGGTTCACAATGCAAAATACGAACATAACTATCTGGAGCTGAGATTCTAGTCCCAGCCTGAAACAACAGTTCTTAGAGAGACGTGTTACTTCACATTGTCATCATTAGGATTACGAGTCAACACAATCTAGCAGCAATGTTAATCTACTTAGCAGTGATAGCCAGCATGATTTTTGGACACAGATGGATAGACGGGTGCATGGTCGCCATCAGTTTAAAGGAAGTGCATTGCTAGAAGCAGTGCAGTCATGCAATGCTGGCCTTTCGTGCCTTGATTCATTGCCAGAGCCAGTCCTCTGATTGACTCCATTCCCAAAAGAAGTGGGGGAGGAGACACGAGGTACTAGGGGTTCCTTCACTCTTTGCCTAAGAAGAACTGGAGACAGTGGGAAGGATCAAGAAGAACAGCAAGTGTCTGGTGGACTTTCCCATTCTCTCTTCAGGGGCCATATTTTACCCCTCACTTTGGGTTATTATCTTGGTGCAAAGCTCCCACTGGCACAAGTGAGAATTCTGCTATGGATGAAGGACAGAGGGAGTGAAAATTTCAAAAATGCGCCATAACTTAGCAGTTTAAGTATCCTTGACTTTTATTGAAACCGATATCTAAGATCTAGATCCTCAAAGATATTTAGACTCCCAACATCTGCTGAAATCATTATAAGTTGGAAGCCTAGACACCTTTGAGGATCTGGGCCTAATTCCCTAAGGTCACTTTTGCAAATGGGACTGAAGTACAGCCTCAGCTCCCAGACACTACTTCATGTAAGGTGGCCATCTTCACACACGTGGTTCAGGTCACACATATTACAACAGAATCACTTTCAGAACAATAAACATGGTGCAGGGTCTTGCAGCCTTCAATGGACTTTCAAGGAAATGTTTCATTCTATACCACCTTTAAAGGAGGACTCTCTGGGTCAGAAACTCAGCTATTTCAACTGGCAGCCCTGAAGTCAACAGAGCTATGCTGATTGAAACCAACTGAGCATCTAACCTTGTGTGTTTATAATTAGGACAGACAGGTAGAAAGGAGACAGGACAGATAAGGCATGGGGAAGGAAGAGAGAGGTAGGTTCAAAATACAAATCAAGAGCATTGGGAATGAGACAATTTTTGTCCTGTTTGTGTCAGAGCAGCAAATAGCAGTTACACTTACACATCAGGTCAAATGTTTTCATTACAGAAGGCTGACCATGAAAAGAAACCTAAAATTGCCTTTGGGATTTTTTTTTAAAAAACTATAATTAGATTTTGAAGAATTGACCTTTTGTTTTCCTGCACTCTCTCTCAGTAGAGCCATTTATAAATGTCATCAAGGTAACAGACCACATTATCTTACCCTTTTGACAGCTAATCTATAACATACTGGGAAATACCCAGTGTACCATCACAGACTAGCTATTAAGGCTGGTGATTATATTGATAAAAAACCTCTGTGCATATTAATTAAGCAAGATTTTGAATTAGTCTCTGCTCATTGGAATGCACCAACTAACGCAACTCCCTGCACTTTGTTTGCAAACCTCTGAACACGCCCATTCAGACAAGAGTACATTACTTTTGTGTCATCACTGGAGAAAAATATTTAAAGACCCGCTGATGCTACCCAGAAAGATTTTATTTACAAACAGTTCTGCTCTCATTTACATTCAATTCAGCAGCTCTGGCTTATTCCTCACCTAAACTCACAACCCAGCTAAAAGAAAATGCTAGGGTAGTACTTTGAAAAGTGTCCTGCGTGAGCCTAACCATGCTTTTTAGTATTGGCTTTTAGGGGAGCAGTTAGGCTGACACTGAGTGCTTGATCCTACCCCTCTTCTTAAGTTGAAAGAACAAAATTACTAATCATTCCCAATCTAAACAAAGATGGCCATATAATTGGGAAGACAATGTGGATGGGCCCTCCTCAGCCCCATGCTTTACTCATCTTCCCTTCCATAACTTAAGTCTTTCAATTTCTCTCATCCCTTCTGTTCTCGTCTGCTCTCTGTTCTAGATAGCTGATCCATAACACTATCAGCCTGTAATTATCCAGGTCACACCATATGATATTTCGTCTTAAGAAGTCTCCCTAAATTCCATCACAGACACAGGCAATGCCAGTATTATTCAGATTCTCCTTTACTATCCATCTAACTCAGTGGTTCTCAAACTAGGGTAACCGCTTGTTCAGGGAAAGCCCCCTGGTGAGCCAGGCTGGTTTGTTTACCTGCCACGTCCGCAGGTTTGGCTAATTGCAGCTCCAACTGGCCGTGGCCTGCCGCTCCAGGCTAATGGGGGCTGTGGGAAGCAGCAGCCAGCACATCCCTCTGCCCTCACTGCTTCCCGCAGCCCCCATTGGCCTGGAGCGGCGAACCGCGGCCAGTGGGAGCCGCGATCGGCTGAACCTGCGCATGCGACAGGTAAACAAACTGGCCTGGCCCGCAAGGGGCTTTCCCTGAACAAGCGGCGGCCCTAGTTTGAGAACCACTGATCTAACTTGTATGTGCTCCTGGCATTATACCAATTTACCTTTAATATTTAGTATTATTGTTCTACAGTATCACCCGAAGGCTCCAATAGAAAGGAGGACCTCATTATGAAGGCTCCAATAGAAAGGAGGACCTCATTATGCTAGATGCTGTTGTAACCCACCCACATCCTGGGTGTGGTGCCCTGTCTCATCTAGTGGCACCGAGACCACTAGAGATTAATGAGTCTGCTACAGCCTCAGCTACGGATCATGTGGCTCATGAAGCAGAGGCTCATGCATTTAGCTTCAGAGGTCCCAGGTTTGATCCTACCAACAACAACCAGGGTCTGTCAGTGCTACACTGTAGAAACACATCATGAGACATAGTCTTGAAGAGCTTATAGTTAGACAAAACTGGCAAGTGGGGGAAAAGGAGAAGAGAGAGGGAAAGCAACTGGCCTAAGGTCATACAGTGGCTCAATGACAGAGCTGGGAGCAGAAACCAGCTCTTTTGACTTCCAATCCGGTATAGTTTCAACTACACGATGCTGCCCCATCAAGCCTCCTCTTTTATTCCACTATCTAACGTCTGTTTGTACATTTAATCAGATACATTTTTGTGTGTCTCTTTAAAAAAAATCAACACAATACAGAGCAGAACAAAAAGATGGTGTGGCCACAGTGAGAAAAAGTAACTAAAATAGTTTCAACAACCAAACAGAAGTGACGAAGGACTGGCAGTCATGGTTCCTGAGGAGTCCATCCACTCTTCCATGTCCTAGCTGGATGATCCTGGCCAGTCCAGTTGAGCTTTGCAGTCATCAGTTTTCTTGTTAAAGGAATTTGTTCCTTTATTATGCCCCATGCTTGATTAGCTACAGAGGCCCTTTTCTTTAACTTGGATGGGTCCATATCTTATGAAACCTTCCTACTTTATGTGAAAGATCGTATTGAGGCTAGTGAAATTTTGTAGTTCTAGAAGTTCCGAGAGATTATGCGGTGCTCAACTGGAAGAGTGGCAGAAACTAGTGGCGGTAGACAACCAGCATCAGAGGACTGGGGCTGGTGGGAGGGAAAGAGACTTCACCCACCAGTGCAGTGACACAGGAAAAAGGCACCAGATTTATCAAGATCAGCCAGAACCTAACCAAGTCCCATCCCTTTAAAGCCCATACGCAGTTCCCTAGAACTTTCTTCAGCCCAGGACTTCCTTTCGCCAATGGCCATCTACCTTCAGTCACTGGCTGCACACTTACATCTCTGCAGAGCATGGATATCAAGTCCACTGTGTTTCTTAGGCTTCTAGTCTGTCTTCCAGGAGTCTCCTACCTAGGCAGGTAGGAGAGAGAGAGGTTACATCTCTTTGTAAGAAACCCCCCGCCCCCACCCACCCACCAAACACCACGTGCTCCTTATTTCCTTCGTAATGAGTCCCAGGAGTGGGAGTAGCATGGGAAGAACTCCCCTCTCTTCTTAAATGACAGGATTGGCACTTTTCCTAGAGTTGGGTAGGCCTTCTCTTTTGCACCCCATCAGCCTGTTAACCCTTTTTATGTCCGATCCCTAGAGAGATACATGAACCTCATCACAGCATGGCAAAGCCAAATAGCATTGGTTCAGAATCCTAAGACTGCAGGTAGATTTCTTCCTGTGTATAAATTCAGAAGGCTAAGAGGACAGCTTCTTAGATAGTATTTAATGCAAAAATTGCACCAGCTAAAAGTCCTGTGTTTTCTAATGATTGAGCAATTTGAAATTGATTATACATCAGGCAGCAATGTCTGCAAAATTATCAACTCCAGACAAATTTAACTAAAGCAGTTTGCAATGAATCCATTTGGGAAATAAGTGATCAACTACTTTTAGGTCTATAAACTCAGCATACTGCGGACCTCAATATGTATTCCGGTAAACTAAAGTTAGATACTAAAGGGTCCATCCTCAGGCCCATGTATTTATATTTGATAATGATTTTCAGTAATATATTTTCTTTGGTTCAAAGCTCCAGTGGCTTGCAGACTTTCCATAATGTGTTTCTGCCCCAGAAGCAGTACTTGGGTTTTATTTGCATGTATTAATAATTTATTTCTCTGAGCTGCAGTTGCAAATCTTTATCAAACTCAGGCAGAAGAAAAGAATGGCTAACAGAGGGGAAATCCTGCCTTCTACTGGGTAGGGGAGGGGTGGCATAAGACAACTCATCCCTTCTCTTTGCTCCCACAGGAACAGGGCAAGACTGCAAGTGCAACATATTGCTAAGTGTCCTAGCTGGTGCACAGTAGTCCACACAGAGTGTGGCTTGCCAGGTCCCTTGCTCCCCAGATACTTCCTTAAAGGTGCATCCTACCTCCACATTCTTCCTTCTCCCACCCCAGAGCCTCTGTGAATCATCCTGCCCAGCATCAGCCCGTCTCAGAGACCCGCCATATCACCAATCCCTCTCTGAACCTCCCCCCACCCATCTGCTTTTGTTCCCCAGAAGAGGTTGAGATCAAAGTAGAAATGATCAGATCCAAAGGGTCACTGGTGCAAACAAAACAATGAGCAAGTAATTCAAGCACACAAAGACATGATAGCTATAAAAACAGCTGTCCATAGGACAGCAAAAATGGGGAGCATCCCGAGCAAGGACTCTGCCACTTGTCTGACGTTCATTATATAGGCAGGAAACGAAGGGACCCCAGAACTGGCAACCCTCCCCAATTCTGTACCCTGCTAGCTCAAACTCATCAGTGTCAGATAGATACCATATATTTTGGTATCTTTGGTATGTTTTACCATATCAAATGTGCTCCTATTTCTGGAAGGTGTTTACATCTTCCTTATGTTTGAACCACACTGTTTAAAAAGCTGTATCACTCTCAGCTTTCAAGCCTGGAATATTAATTAAAGGCAGGCATATTAGGAAAGGGTTAGACATTTAAATTTGTCAAGTACAAGACACAGTAAGAGCTAATGCAGAGAAGTCCCCCACTTAGGGATCATATCCACATGGACAGGGGAGGATACAGGGTATAGCAACAGAGGTCAGGGACTCATGAACATGCAAGGACCCACCATAACTACAGGTCGTTGGACAGATGTATTAAGTATATTTCTCATTGTACCTTTCTTTGGCCCCTGCATAAGTCATGGTAGTAGCCACACAGTCGGTCTCTTGTCGTGGTCCCTCTGAGCCCCTCAGGTCTATTAACGAATGTATCTTCTGACACCGCTATGGGGTAGGGAAGTATTATCCCTATTTTACAGGAAGGACACTGTGGCACACAGAGATTAAGGGGCAGGTTTTCAAAACAGTCTTCAAGGCCAGAAGGGACAACTGTGATCCTGTAGTCAGACCTCCTGTGTAACACAGGCCAGAAAACTTTAGCACATGGGCGGGGGTGGGGGAGCACATGCAGATAGTCAAACAAGTGCAGTTCCCATTTAGGCACTAAATAAGGGCCAGGTTTTCAGGAAGTATTCAGCAGGTTGAGGGCTGGGAACTTTCTGAAAATCTGCCCAGAAGTCACCATAGCTGTCCTTTTGAAAGTCTGGTCCTAAGTGATTTGGCCAGTGCCACCCAGGAAGCCTGTGACAGAACTGAAAAAATCAAATTCATATATCCTGGTTCCTAGGCCACTGTCTACTAAATTATCCTTCATCTCCACTTCAGCTTTTCAGAGCACATCCCTCAAAATCCCTTTTCAGAGCCCACCTGAAAGTCCGTGCTGTATTGAAAGAGTAATGGATTATACTCTTCTTGTAATTTGTCTTTAAGCCCCATCCTTGCATCTCTCCCTAGTATGATCTGACTGTTCTCTTTAAAGAGATAGTTTTGCACACCTCTGGTTTGGTGGCTTATCACCATCTCTTAGTGGTCTCCATTTCTGTGGACTGACCCTCCTTAGCTGGCTCCCAATCAGGTCAGTGCCTGGACCCTCACCTCCAATGAAGCCAGTCAGCCCTTCACTTTTTGGGCTTGCAGTCTCCTTCAGGTGGTTTTCTTGGAGGTAGCCTGGTGCAGGGCTATCACCCCTGTGCTATACCCAACCTTTCTGCCCTTTTTTCTGCCCTGTACTCTCCCATTTATAGCAGGTCTTGTTTCCTCTATTGACTGCAGCTGTTGGTGTCTGTCTCCATGACTGGCTGTGATCAAGCTGTTTGCTTGTAAACAGCAGAGACTCTCCGCACCCCCTTTCCCCATCTATTCTCAGTATGAAGTTTGTTGACCCCATTACATGTCAATAAAGATTTTTTTTAAGTAAGTACAAAGATACAATTGTTCATTATAATATGGAACCCTGCAGGCCCATTGTTACATACTCTGTAGTGCAGAAATATTTTCACTAGCAAACAATAAGCTATTGTCTATTTTTATGCAGCCTTCTTCGCAAAGAAGTATCCTACGAGCACTTATCTAAAAGGATATTATGATCTAGTGTATCAAAAGCTCATTAGCACACTTTTCATCCATGACAAAAAAAAAAAAAAGTCATTACACAAATGGTTGCTATTTTAGGGTCACTGCTGTGTACTAAGCAAAAGCCTGTTTGGGACGGATCTGAATGCAGAATCAGGGTGCTTTAGAGGTGGCAAATTATTGTCTCTCTCGGTATTTGTCAAAAATCTGAAAATGAGGCAAGATGCCTATGGTAACAGTGACGACGTGGAAACCACCTGTTTAAAGCAGGGAACAATGTATTTCAGTTATTTTCCAGTCCATAGGCAGCTCAGCTGAAGACAAAGATCTGTCAAACTGCGCAACTGCTACCTGATACATTACTTCATTTATCTATTCCTAGCAAACATACTTGAAAATCTACCATCTTGACTAAAAGCTTCGCTGTTTCAGCTAGAATAATTGTGAATTTATCACCTGAATACCAACTATGCAATCAAACACACAGCACATGCCCTCTCCATTCAAATCATTATCCAATATCAGAAGACTCTGGATAGAACTCCTCCAATCAGATCTCATTTCCTAGCTTTTCTTTTAAAGCCATTTTGTTCTGCCACACCAGGTATTGATATTAACACACACTGTGAATAATGTAGTCGTTTACAATACCAGGAAAGGCACCAATTTCTTTTATTTATATATTCCTGTAGTAATAAACCCCACATTGTCAGTTAGTTGAGAAATAGTAGGCCTTAAATGCCCCTTTGAGCTTGTCTTAAGGCAGGATTCAACTCATTATCTCCCAGTGGAGCTGGCAATGTCAAGTAATGAAGCTTAAATGCAGATTAACTGCTATTTGTAAGTCCTGGCCTTAGACCTTCTCTTGTCAGATAAAGAGGAATCAATCACAGAATGAAAAATTAGGGGTAGTTTAGGTACAAATGTACTTGACTTAATCACATTTGCAAACTGAATGAAGCTCAAACCAGTAATATGCATATACACATATACCTACGCATATATATACACACACACACACACAACCACGCAGGTTTCAGAGTAACAGCCGTGTTAGCCTGTAACAGCAAAAAGAATGAAGAGTACTTGTGGCACCTTAGAGACTAACAAATTTATTTGAGCATAAGCTTTCGTGGACTAAAACCCACTTCATCGGATGCATGCAATGGAAAATAAGTAGGAAGATATACAATTATATATATACACATACACACACAGAGAGAACATGACAAAATGGGTGTTGCCATACCCACTATAATGAGAATGATCAGTTAAGGTGAGCTATTATTAGCAGGAGAAAACAAAACAACCTTTTGTAGTGATAATCAGGATGGCCCATTTCCAACAGTTGACAAGAAGGTGTAAGTAACAGTAGGGGGAAAAATAAGCATGGGGAAATAGTTGTACTTTGTGTAATGACACATCCACTCCCAGTCTTTATTCAAGCCTAATTTAATGGTGTCCAGTTTTCAAATTAATTCCAAATCAGCATTTTCTCGTTGGAGTCTATTTTTGAAGTTTTTTTGTTGAAGAATTGCCACTTTTAGGTCTGTAATCGAGTGACCAAAGAGATTGAAGTGTTCTCCGATTAGTTTTTGAATGTTATAATTCTTGACGTCTGATTTGTGTCCATTTCTTCTTTTACATAGAGACTGTCCGGTTTGGCCAATGTACATGGCAGAGGGGCACTGCTGGCACATGGTGGCATATATCACATTGGTAGATGTGCAGGTGAACGAGCCTCTGATAGTGTGGCTGATGTTGTTAGGTCCTGTGATGGTGTCCCCTGAATAGATATGTGGACAGAGTTGGCAACAGGCTTTGTTGCAAGGATAGGTTCCTGGGTTAGTGTTTTTGTTGTGTGGAGTGTGGTTGCTGGTGAGTATTTGCTTCAGGTTGGAGGCTGTCTATAAGCAAGGACTGGCCTGTCTCCCTAGGTCTGTGAGAGTGATGGGTTGTCCTTCAGGATAGCTTGTAGATCCTTGATGATGCTCTTGAGAGGTTTTAGTTGAGGGCTGAAGGTGATGGCTAGTGGCGTTCTGTTATTTTCTTTGTTGGGCCTGTCCTGTGGTAGGTGACTTCTGGGTACTCTTCTGGCTCTGTCAATCTGTTTCTTCACTTCGGCAGGTGCGTATTGTAGTTGTAAGAATGCTTGATAGAGATCTTGTAGATGTTTGTCTCTGTCTGAGGGGTTGGAGCAAATGTGGTTGTATCGTAGAGCTTGGCTGTAAACAATGGATCATTTGGTGTGGTGTGGATGAAAGCTGGAGGCATGTAGGTAAGTATAGCGGTCAGTAGGTTTCCATTATAGGGTGGTGTTTATGTGACCATTGCTTATTGGCACTGTAGTGTCCAGGAAGTGGATCTCTTGTGTGGACTGATCCAGGCTGAGGTTGATGGTGGGATGGAAATTGTTGAAATCATGGTGGAATTCCTCCAGAGCTTCTATTTCATGGGTCCAGATGATGAAGATGTCATCAATGTAGCGGAAGTAGAGTAGGGGCATTAGGGGACAAGAGCTAAGGAAGCGTTGTTCTAAGTCAGCCATAAAAATGTTGGCATACTGTGGGGCCATTCGGGTACCCATAGCAGTGCCGGTGACTTGAACGTATACATTGTCCCCAAATGTCAAATAATTATGGGTGAGGACAAAGTCACAAAGGTCTGCCACCAGGTTTGCCGTGACATTATCGGGGATACTGTTCCTGATGGCTTGTAGTCCATCTTTGTGTGGAATGTTGGTGTAGAGGGCGTCTACATCCATAGTGGCCAGGTGGTATTTTCAGGAAGATCACCAATGGATTGTAGTTTCCTTAGGAAGTCAGTGGTGCCTCGAAGGTAGCTGGGAGGGCTGGTAGCGTAGGGCCTGAGGAGGGAGTCCACATAGCCAGACAATCCTGCTGTCAGGGTGCCAATGTCTGAGATGATGGGGCATCCAGGATTTCCAGGTTTATGGATCTTGGGAAGCAGATAGAATACCCCTGGTCGGGGTTCTAGGGGTGTGTCTATGCAGATTTGTTCTTGTGCTTTTTCAGGGAGTTTCTTGAGCAGATGGTGTAGTTTCTTTTGGTAATCCTCAGTGGGATCAAAGGGTAATGGCTTGTAGAATATGGTGTCAGAGAGCTGCCTAGCAGCCCCTTGTTCATATTCCGACCTATTCATGATGACGACAGCACCTCCTTTGTCAGCCTTTTTGATTATGATGTCAGAATTATTTCTGAGGCTGTGGATGGCATTGTGTTCTGCACGGCTGAGGTTATGGAGCAAGTGATGCTGCTTTTCCACAATTTCAGCCCGTGCACATCAGCAGAAGCACTCTATGCAGAAGTTCAGTCTGCTGTCTCGACCTTCAGGAGGAGTCCACCCAGAATCTTTCTTTTTGTAGTGTTGGTAGGAACGTCTCTGTGGGTTAGTATGCTGTTCAGAGGCATGTTGGAAATATTCCTTGAGTCGGAGACATCGAAAATAGGATTCTAGGTCACCACAGAACTGTATCATGTTCATGGGGGTGGAGGGGTGGAAGGAGAGGCCCCGAGATAGCCCAGCAGAAGAATCTGTCCTAAGAGTATAGCTGGATAGATTAACAATATTGCTGGGTGGGTTAAGGGAACCACTGTTGTGGCCCCTTGTGGTATGTAGTAGTTTAGATAGTTTAGTGTCCTTTATCCTTTGTAGAGAAGCAAAGTGTGTGTTGTAAATGGCTTGTCTAGTTTTTGTAAAGTCCAGCCACGAGGAATTGTGTGTGGAAGGTTGTTTTTTTTTTTTTAATAAAAGTATCCAGTTTTGAGAGCTCATTCTTTTTAACCTTTCCCTGTTAGCTATATAGGGTGTTCATCAGGTGGCTCCGCAGTTTCTTTGAGAGTGTGTGGCAAAATCTGTCAGCATAGTCTGTGTGGTATGTAGATTGTAACTGATTTTTTACCTTCAGTGCTTTGGGTCTGATGTCCATCTGTTTGCATTTGGAAAGGAAGATGATGTCTATCTGTATCTGTATGAGTTTTTTCATGCAGTTGATGGATTTCCACTTCATGCGGCTAAATGCAGTGCCTTGTAGGTCTCAGAGTGGCAGCCGTGTTAGTCTGTATCAGCAAAAAGAATGAGGAGTACTTGTGGCACCTTAGAGACTAACAAATTTATTTGAGCATAAGCTTTCGTGGACTAAAACCCACTTCATAGGATGCATGCAGTGGAAAATACAGTAGCAAGATATATATATATATATATATATACACACACACACACACACACACATAGAGAATATGAAAAAATGGGTGTTGCCATACCCACTGTAACGAGAGTGATCAGTTAAGGTTAGCTATTATCAGCAGGAGGAAAAAAAAGAAAAACACAGTGATTCAAAAAAAGCCAATTTCACAAAGATGAAAACAATTATGAGCCAAACAATTGGAAGAAAGAATTTAAACAGAAAAATGTGAATAATAATTGAGAATAATTAAAGGACATTGCATTAGGTTCTCCAAAAGCTGCAATCGCACTGTCAAGAAATAAAGTTAAAACACCAAGCTATCTTAGAATAGAAATGGATGTAAGTATAATTAAAGCTAATATAAATAATAATTCACAATATATAACAAGGAAGAAAGGGGAATTTGATAATAATGAATATAGCTAAGAAGCTAGGAATTGTAGCAAATTGATAAGGGAAGCAAAAGAGCACAAGGCGACATCTATGGGTAGCAGAATTAAGGACAATAAGGGGGAATATTTGTAAGTATATTAGAAAGAAAAAGAATCCTAACAATGATATTGTTTCATTATAAGATGGAAATTCCAGCATTTGAATTTGAATAATTAAGAAAAGTGTTGAATAAATATTTCTGTATTTGGGAAATCAGTGTTCTGTAATGGGAAAAAAAAAACAGATGTATGTGTACTACATGATGATGATCAAACACTTTCTAGTCCAATAGTAACTCAGAAAGATGTTTAAACAGCAGGTACTAAACTTAAACATTTCTAAAATCAGCCTAATTTAGATAACTAGTATCCAAAAGGTTTAGACGAGCTGGCTGAGGAACTCTCTGAAATGTTAATGTTGATTTTTCAATAACCCTTGGAATACTAGGGAAGTTCAATATTGTTGTGCCAATATTTAAAAAAGATAAATTGGACAGACACAGGTAATTATAGACATAGCCTGACACCTCTCGTGAGCAAAAGAATGGAATAGCTGGTACAGGACATGATTAATAAAAGAATAAAATGGGGGTAATATAATTACTATTGACCAACAAGGGCCTACAGAAAATAGATCCTCTGAAATGAACTTCTCTTCTGAATGGCATTTGACTTGATACCATATGCTGTTTTGATTAAGAAACCAGAGAGAGACAAAATTAACATCGCATACATGAAAGGGAGTAAAAACCGGCTAACTAATATGTCTCAAAATGTAATTCTAAATGGGGACTCATCATCGTGGCGGTCTCTTTCTAGTACGGTCCTGCAGATTTTTTCTTGGCTCTATGATATTTAACGTTTGTCATGACCCAGAAGAAAACATTTCATCACTGATAACATTTGCAGATTACACAGATTGTGGGAGTGGAAAACAATGAAAAGGTCAGGTCACTGATACACAGTGATCTGGATTGCTTGAAAAGCAATGTGTTTCTAGGAACAAAGTACGTAGGCCAACCCTTCATAATTCTATCCTGGGAAGAAGTGACTTTGAAAAAGACTTGTGGGTAATGATTGATAGTCAGCTGAACATGAGCTCCCAATGTAATGCTCTGGTCAAAAGAGATAATGTGATCCTTGGATGTATAAATGGAGAAACATCAAGTAGGAGTAAAAAGATTATATAACCTCGGTATTTGGCACTGGTGTCACCACTATGGGAATATTGTGCTTCTGCTGTACATAACTCAAGAAGGTTGTTGATAAACTGAAGAGGTTTCAGAGAAGAGCCACAGGAATCATTAAAGGATTGGAAAACTTGCCTTATAATGATAGACTCCGGGAGCTCAATCTGTTAAGCTTAACAAATAAATGGTTAAGGGGTGACTTGTTCATACTCTAGAAGCCCCTACATGGGGAACAAAACTTTGGTAATGGGTTTTCAGTCTAGCAGACAAAAGTATAAGAAGATCCAATGGCTGGAAGTTGAAGCTAGACAACTTCAGACTAGAAATAACGCACGGCTTTTAAAATAATGAGGATAATTAACCATTGGGACAATTTAGCAAGCATTGTGGTGGATTCTCCATCACAGGCAACCTTTAAATCAAGATTGGATATTTTCTTCTAAAAGACATATTCTAGTTCAAATAGGAATTAATTCAGGGAAGTCCTATGGCCCATGTTATGCAGGACATCAGATTAGATGATCAGCAGGATCCCTTCTGGACTTAAAACCTATGCATCTAAGAATCTGTGAAACCCAGGAAATATTTTTTGGGGAAAAGTAACAGATTTACACTTTTTTCTTTGTAGTACATGCAATGCCTTTGTTAAAAGGGCACCAGTCCTTCCAATTGTCATCAATGAATGTTTAGCCACTGACTGAAATGATGCCAGAGCAGCCGCTAGGTCACTAACACTAGTCCACTTAAGAGGTTCTCTTTCCCTCCCTAATGTTCAAGGCATAGGCTGCAAAGCTGGGGAGGGGCACCTGAGCCACATCCTGACCATATTTTGGCCCACCACAGCCCAGCTCAGGGTCAGGAAGAGGAGGTAGGGCAGAGCATTGTGTGAGGAACACTGTGGCAAGAGCAGGGCTGGCTCCAGGCACCAGCTTTCGAAGCAGGTGCGTGGGGCGGCATTTAGAATTGGGTGGCAGTCTGTATTCCGTGGCGGCAATTCGGCAGCAGCTCAACCGCTCTTCCCGCCTCAGTGGCTTTTGGTGGCAGCTCTGCCACTATTGCGGTGGCAGCAATTCGGCGGTGACTGCTAGGGGCGGCAAAATTGGTAGAGCCGCCCCTGGGCAAGAGACAGCGGGGGATGGAGCGGGGAGCCAGGTCAGCCCCAAGGGACAGGAGCTGCTGCGGGATCAGTGTAGAGTAGACTCACTCTCCAACCCTCCTCCCATTGCCTCAGACCCACCCCACCCCAGAAGCAGGACCTGACCCCTACTTCCCCTCACACACTTTAAATGGTGCTCCATAGTTTCTGATTCAAGGGCTTAATCCACCAAGTTGATGAAAATGCAGACCCCAATCCAGTTAAGCACTTAAGCACAGTCTTAACTTTAAGCATCTGAGTAGTCCCATTGAAGTCAGAATACTCACATGCTTAAAGTCACATATGTATCTGCATGGCAGGGGACCTATATTTATGTGTGCTGTTTCTCACTATAAATGTGTGTCTTTGTGTACCGAATCCACAACAACCCAATACTCACTGCTGTCATTACTTGTTATACCACGGATTAGCAACCTGGCTTTTTAAGAGGGCCATGGACTTATATGAGACTGTCACACTTTGACTTGAATACTAGTTGACTCCAATTACAAAGCATTGTTAAACCCTATTCATCTAGCATCATTGTCTCAGAGAGAAGTGCCATCCTTCACATGCAACATTAAATAAAAATCTCATTTTCCCCATCTCAAGAAACCTTTAGCCTCTTAAAATGAGTAATATCCATAGTTGCATGACCAATTTCTCCTGTGTCAAATAAAAGCACTGAAGATTAAATTGATAGAATTCAAAGCTGCACTGAAAACAGTGCAGGACAGATATAGTTGTTTATAAACTATCCTCTTTACGCCCTGAATGTATTCTTCTGTTATTGGAGATATTCTTGGAATACAGTTTAATAAGAGTCAATAAATCGCTCATTAAATACAAGGTAGCCTGTTTCCTCTTGTTTTTTCCTACCCCCCCCCCCCCCAGATGTTCTGGTTTAACTTGGATTTAAACCTGGAGAATGGTCAGTTTAGATGAGCTATTACCAGCAGGAGAGTGAGTTTGTGTGTGTATGGGGGTGGGGGGGATGTGAGAAAACCTTGATCTATGCAGGAAATAGCCCGACTTGATTATGTAAAGAGTTGTCACTTTGGATGGGCTAGCACCAGCAGGAGAGTGAATTTGTGTTGGGGGGGTGGAGGGTGAGAAAACCTGGATTTGTGCTGGAAATGGCCCACCTGTTGATCACTTTAGATAAGCTATTACCAGCAGGACAGTGGGGTGGGAGGAGGTATTGTTTCATGATTTCTGTGTGTATATAAAGTCTGCTGCAGTTTCCACGGTAAACATCTGATGAAGTGAGCTGTAGCTCACGAAAGCTCATGCTCAAATAAATTGGTTAGTCTCTAAGGTGCCACAAGTACTCCTTTTCTTATAGCACCAGTAAGTAATTCCTTTTAATTAGAGGTTTCAGAGTAGCAGCCGTGTTAGTCTGTATCCATGAAAAGAAAAGGAGGACTTGTGGCACCTTAGAGACTAACCAATTTATTTGAGCATAAGCTTTTGTGAGCTACAGCTCACTTCATCGGATGCATGCACTGGAAAATACAGTGGGGATATTTTATATACACAGAGAACATGAAACAATGGGTGTTACCATACACACTGTAACGCGAGTGATCCGGTAAGGTGAGCTATTACCAGCAGGAGAGCGGGGAGGGGGGACTTTTGTAGTGATAATCAAGGTGGGCCATTTCCAGCAGTTGACAAGAATGTGTGAGGAACAGTGGGAGGGGGGGAATAACATGTTTATTATTCCAGAATCTGCTGGAAAGGTTCCCCCCCCCCCCGCTCTCCTGCTGGTAATAGCTCACCTTACCTGATCACTCGCGTTACAGTGTGTACGGTAACACCCATTGTTTCATGTTCTCTGTGTATATAAATCTCCCCACTGTATTTTCCACAGTATGCATCCGATGAAGTGAGCTATAGCTCACAAAAGCTTATGCTCAAATAAATTTGTTAGTCTCTAAGGTGCCACAAGTCCTCCTTTTAATTAAATTAGTGTCTGCGTCTGATGTTTCTTAAACAAGAGGTGGTGGCAATAAAACCCAATTTGTTCTTTTAACTATTTTGCTCATCTAGTCCTTAGGTTGTGACAAAAGCTCCAGCAATTGATCTGTACTTACCTCTCAAAAAACCACATAATTGCATTGTGGCTTATAAAAAATGACAACAGGATTTCCTGGCCAGTCTGTTTCTATCAGAATAAAATATTGAATAGAGATTCAATACATGGTACCATGCAGCTTAATTTGTTTCTTATCACAAAATGCTTTAGTGACTACAATGGCACAATTCAAATTAAGGAAAAAGCCCAAGGAAGTAGAGGGAGATTAAAATGTTTTAAAGGTACTGGCTGGCTGGCAAGGATACATTTTCAGATGGGATTTGAAATCTGATGGCAAGTCAAACAGAGAGAACAGGAAGTCTGTTCCAGAGAGCAGAAGGGAAGGTTCGTGCACAGTTTGAAATTAACACCACCCACAGAGGGTATGGTTATTAGGGTTCCATGCAGTAGAGTGTGGAGCTAAAATCCTGCTGAGGGCAGGATAAAGGACTCAAAGTCTATGGACTGAAATAGCAGCTGCAATCCACAATGTCAATTGCAATGTGTTTCCAGGCCACTGGCCCTACCCCTGGACCACTCACTTCGTATCCTCTGCACGGTTCTATGCAGAGCTACCACCGAGACCTAACAGATATTCTAGCATTCTACCGTAAATCTAGGCCAGTTCGAAAAGTTATAGCTAGTAGGCAAGTATTTTAATACCTGTTCCACTATCTTTATATTCTAAGTAGTTTTGCATAGAATGAATAGTCCTGTTTCATGTAGAATCATAGAATATTAGGGTTGGAAGAGACCTCAGAAGGTCATCTAGTCCAACCCCCTGCTCAAAGCAGAACCAATCCCCAACTAAATCATCCCAGCCAGGGCTCTGTCAAGACAGACCTTAAAAACTTCTAAGGATGGAGATTCCACCACCTCCCTAGGTAACCTATTCCAGTGCTTCACCAGCCTCTTAGTGAAATAATTTTTCCTAATATCCAACCTAGACCTCCACCACTGCAACTTGAGACTTCTGCACACTAAATAAGCCCAGTTCCCTCAGCCTCTCCTCATAAATCATGTGCCCTAGCTCCTTAATCATTTTCATTGCCCTCTGCTGGACTCTCTCCAATTTGTCCACATCCTTTCTGTAGTGGGGGCCCAAAACTGGACGCAATACTCCAGATGTGGCCTCACAAGTGCTGAATAGAGGGGAATAATCACTTCCCTCGATTTCCTGGCAATGCTACTACTAATGCAGGCCAATATGCCGTTAGCCTTGGCAACAATGGCACACTGTTGACTCATATCCAGCTTCTCATTCACTGTAATCCCCAGGTCCTTTTCTGCAGAACTGCCTCTTAGCCAGTCAGTCCCCAGAGTCTAGCTTTAAAGTTTAGGGATGTTTGCAGACATAAACCAAGAATTTAAGCAGTAGTTTAAAGGCTTTATTTTTTTAACTTTGTTTGAAAACCTCAACTGGAAGGTCAAACATTCATGTGTCTGTGACGGGGGACAATCACCTCTCATGAGTACCTCCTTCTGGCTGGGTGAGGTGATGCCATCTTTTCTTGGTTTCTGGTAGCCCCTTGAGGTTGTTGACCTCCCTAGTTGGGTCTTCAGTGGCTCAGTCCTCCAGCAAAGTCACATAGTTAATAGGTGAATGGATGAACCTTTCCAAGGGTAACAGTGTTCAGCAAATGGATGCCCCTCACCAGAGTCTTCATCCCCATCTCTGGTCCTGTTTAAATTCTAGCCCCTTTCTCAGGCTTTTAATAAAGAGTCTTGTCCCATTTTTGGACATAGGCCGCTTCCCTATGGGCCCATGGGGGGACCCACGCCCACCCACTAGTTCAAGACCTAATCCAGAGACCCTGTGAGCAGCCAATTACACTTCCATTAATAGATAATGCTAAATGTCCTGGCTGCTTTCTAATTGGTGCCATCACCTTCACCTGTTACCTTAGGGTTACAGTCCTTGGGTTCTCTGTGTCCATTCCCTGTTTGAGCAGGGTCTCTATCAAGTCTCCTTATCTGAAGAGTTTCACAGTCTTCTAGCCCTTCTGGTACCAGCCAGCAACTAACCTAATCAAGCCCTACAGCTCCTTTTATCTGAGCCTGCTGGGCTCTAATTGGCTCCTTCCCTGCAGTCACTCTAAGCAGGCCTGGAGGATCTACCTTCAGTACTCCATTTCTGGACCTGGATGTCATAGGACATGGAAGCTTCTAGCAGGGAGCCTCAAAGGGCCTGGAACACTCTGTTAGAGTGTCTAAGAAAACCACACAAGTTGTAATTTACTAGCAAATAATATAATTCATTTTAATAAAAAAAGACCCCAAGAATAAATTCACTCACCCTCAAATGTACTTAACACTGATAAATGCTAACTGTAGCTTTTATACTGTCTCTGACTAGGAAAAATCCCGTATCAGTGATATAGAAATATTGCAATTCAAAAAATAAAACCAACAGGAATACTAATGGCATATATTTACTGATGTTAATAATAGAGCAGAAACATAAAAATAAAAGAAATATGCACAGAAAAGGGCAAGACATAACATACCTGTATTCAGAAAGATAAATTACAATAAATGATATTAGAGGCACGTCACAATAAGACTAGCAGTAAAGTTGATGGAGT
The DNA here is from genome assembly GCF_965140285.1 of Lepidochelys kempii. NCBI lineage: Eukaryota > Metazoa > Chordata > Testudines > Cheloniidae > Lepidochelys > Lepidochelys kempii. Next base: position 94,525,765 of record NC_136388.1, on the reverse strand, counting down.
GATACTACCCTGAGACTAGGATTAACAAAAGGGTAAAGAAAATGAGGAAAGAATGGGGAATAAGTCACCACATCCATCTTGTGAATCCTTGATCCCATCAATCAGCTGTGCTAGGATTATTACATACAGTAGGCAAGAAATTGGGCTAAAATGTTAATGATCTCATGATTTACATCCTGCCAAAAATCTCTTCCTTTTCACATATAGCCTCAGAAATAGTATATAAAGAAGCCCAGGCTTTGGATTTGAGAGGGAACAGGAGGAAGAGAATATTTTTAAATGTATCAACATTTTACAATGCAGCACATGATTCTTTGTGTATGCAACACAGTAGAGCAGCGCTCTTTTGCTGACCATCCTTTCAGCAAGTATTAAAACGGTGCATGAAATAGCTGAAGATCTGCTCACTCATCATGGCACACACTTTAATTTCTCCCTCGATGTAAGAGAGGTGGGAGGGGAAGAGGCAACAGGATGAATCATAGAATCATAGAATATCAGGGTTGGAAGGGACCTCAGAAGGTCATCTAGTCCAACCCCCTGCTCAAAGCAGGACCGATCCCCAATTAAATCAGGAGGAATGCAGGAGATCCAGGAGGGAAATCCTAGGGACAGGTAAGTTCACAGAGGAATTTTAGGCTGAAGTTTTATATTGTGTTATTGTTTCTTAGTTCCTAATAAAATCGAAGCCAAGAAAGGAGATGAGTTTGCCCAGCGCTGATCAGAAGAGTCAAAGTACTCTATGCAGATGACTCATGCAGATTTACCTCCGTACTCAAGACTTGTCTTGCATCCAAACAAAAGCCTCATTCTGTCTTGCTGACATCTCCTCGTGGATGTCTAGCCATCGGAGCAAACTTGGCTAAAACAGAGCATCCCTCTCAATCCCTCCCCCTACCCACCTCCTTTCTTGATCACAGTGTGCTGACAATACCACTTTCTTGACTGTCAATCAGGCCAATAACCTGGGCACCATCTTCGACTTGGAACTCTCCTGTAGGTCCTCATATCTAGACTATTTCTAAATCTTTCCTATCCATCCACACAGATAAAACTCTTATCCAGACTTTCATGATCTCATGTGCAGCATCCTATTCTCTGGTCTTCATAAAAATCCCTCCCTGCATCATTTCAGAATGCAGCTGCAAAGTTCATTTTCCTAGCTTGCTGCTTTGACCTGGTCACCGCTCTCTCTGCATCCCTCCACTGACTCCATTTTTCATTCATCAAACATAAGCTACTTGTCTTCACTTTCAAGACCCTTCATGTCCTATCCCCACCCTTTCTAATTTCTCATTATTTCTCATTCAGTATCAAAAGCTCAATTTCCTCTTCCAATGGGCTCACAATGCCAGCCTCTATTGACCACTTGTTAAATTTTCAAACAAGCACCCTCTTGCTTTCTCCTATGCTGCCATTCATGCTTGGTAGAAGCTGCCAACAAACATCTGCAAAACTAACTCATTATCCTGCTCAAATCTCTCCTTAAAATGTTCTGCTAAGAAGCCTACAAAAAACATAACCACGATGAGGCGGAAACCATTGCCTATTATTCTAACCAATTTGTATTATTTTTCCTTGTATTCCCTCATCAATCAGTCTGTATCCCTCTGTAGTTTCTTGTTACATACACTTAATTTAATTTTTTTGGAACAGTGACTTTTTCTTCTGTGTTAGGACAACTGCTACGGATTGAAATATATTCTGTTCTAGATCAGAGTGTCTCCAGTTGGTGTTGTAGTGAAACAGTTTGATAACTTGTAGAAGTAACAGATTGTAAGTACTCAGTGTTCTAATTTGAGGAGCAGCTGTTTTCACTCTCCTTGTGTGAGCCTGGAATCATTTTTGTAGAAGTTTAAAAACAGCTGCACTTCTAATTGGTATATAGTTTATAGAAAGTATCGAAATGGGAGTATCAAAATAGCACAGAGGAAAACAGAGAAAAAGAACCACTGAGATGGGAGGGAGAAATTACAAGGAGAATAAAGGGATTGAAAGAACATGGAGAAGGTGACGGGAGATAGAACAGAGGGAAAGAAAGTTAGAAGAGGTAAATGCAGAGAGAAGCAGCATTGGGAAAGAGGAAAAGGTTTAACACAATGGATGTGGTGGAGGAAAAGATGGAATGAAAGAGCAGGACACATTCCAAAAAGGGAAAGGATGGATCAAAATACAATGTAAAAGGAATGAAAGAAAAGGTGAGGGTGAATGTACAAAGAATGGAAAAGACAAAAATGAAAATCAAAAGGATATACAAAAATGGAGAAATCTACTAGCAGAGGAAAATAGTAAGGGGTTTGGGGGCATTTTACAAAATTATTTTTCATTGGCAGATGGGTGCATAATTCCTCTAACCCCCTTTGAAAATTCAACATAAATTGCTATTGGTTTACTGTGATGGGGACTAGAAACCCCACATAAAATACAGGCAGGAAAGCGTTAATACCCTTCCCAGCTTTCAGATCCCCAAGCTAGCTGGGCTTTAGGAAGTGCCGATTATGGAGAGACACATCCACAGCTACAGGGATTAATGCAAGCCCAGCTATAAAGTGGGAGGAAGAGGGCAACACAGGGTAGAAACCAGAGTAAAGGATAGTGTGATACTCACAGGATCAGTGGGGTACTCATATTTAGAATGTGTAAACAGTAATTTATATTTACTGAAGAGATACAAAGATGGATTCTGTAACAAAGGTAAAATTACAGAAACAGTGGCTCATCTGTAGGGAACACCAGGAGTGCTCCTAAAGAAAGGCTCTTTATCACGAACTTAAACACGTTGAGGTGACAGACTATCCTATGAGGGATTTAGTGAGTATTGGGAAAGTGGGGTAACATTAAAAAAGCTATACTACATTTTTGAGAATATAGACTAGGGTAAGAGTGTAGTGATGTGAAAGCACAGGGGATATAATATGTGGTGTTTATAGACTCAGTAGCTGAGTCTGTTTCACCATAAAACATCAGAAGAAAAAGAAAAAGGGCAGAAGAGCTTCCGACTGCTTAGAAACACTAACTCTCTGCCAGCCAGCCAGAAGAGTTAGCACCAAACTGCTTCACAGATTATTAACCCCCTTTGGTGGGACAAGCGAGATAAACAGACATGAAAGCCCAGAGGATCTTGGGCCTTAGACTTTTTGTTATCTTACATTTATGTTACTCTACCTTTTTCTTCATGATTTGATTTTAACCATTGTTGTCTGGTTCAGGGAGTGACCCTGACTACCTGAAGTAGAACTTTTCCATAAGGTTGTGTTCATCACAGCTGACACATCAGTTACTATGAAAGAATACTTAACAAACGTGGGGGTTTGAAATGTCTTTATATCTTCTAAAATACAGAACACTGTATCTAGCACTTCATAACATTCTTCAGAGGGAAGTGGGAACATGCCCTTTGCCTCTTGTGCTGAAAATAATTTGCTAGCCTTCCCTCCTTTTCTTGACCCTGCAGTCCATCACTCAGATTAATTTAAGTCAAGAAAGCCCAAAAATAATTTTCCACATTTGGAAAGCAAGCCCCCAAAGACCTTTCTTTTCATCAGTAGGGAAAGCTTAATGAGGACTGTTTTCATGTGCATCACAAAAAAAGAAGCCAAACCGAAAGTATATGTCACTGCCTGAACCAGATGGGACAGCAGGAAATGAGAGTGATGCTTATTATCTGGCACTAATGCAATATCAAAAGAATAAAACCTTATTTGGCAATCTTGATGAGAGCCACTGGTTCTTGATCAAGTCCATGTTAATGAGGAAAGTCAATAATATGCCAGAATCCATCTGATATATTATAACAAGTAGCTAAAGATAGAAAAAAAAAGGTTTGGGAATTGAGATTTCGGAGTCAGCAAGTGGAGACAATTCTGAGACATATTATAAAATAAACTACTTTGTATTGAACTAAACCAGCCTATTTCATTAAAAATACTGATCCTCTACTTTTTGTTTTAACTAATTAATCCAAGCTTTCAAAACAGAACATCTCATTAGAGAAAAACTGCAGACAATGGTACAGTATTTTATTTCATTTCCAGTGATTCACACGGCACAAAGGTGCCATATGTCCTTTTACTCTCCCTTAGAGTTTTTTTCTTATATTCACTATGAGCATTAAATGTGCATAACTATGTGTACACAAGTGTCACCTCATAATTTTCTGTAATTGTATACACAATTGCAATAATTGCACATGCAAATTACCAATTACATGTGCAATTGTATACATGGAATTATGAAAATCTGGACTAATGGGTCTGCTGAAAGTCAGAGTTTGCCTGTTTTTAATGTAAATATAGTCATTTTCTATAAAAACAATAATGAATTAAACCAAAATAACTGGTAGGAAGATCATACTTTAGAAACGTTATCGGCTTAATGTGATAACTTGTGTCATCATTTACAACTTGTGCAAAGTTGGTGTAATTGCTAACTGATCAGAACTGGTAGCATTTCACCCTCCTACTGCACAGGTGAAAACAATGACATATGTTACAAAGCAGAATCAGGCCCTGCCTCTTAAATTCAGATTATGCTTTTATAGTCATCAGAATAAGTGCGCTCATTAAATCTGTCTGCCTTGAAATTAAATAAGTCAATATTTGGGGGGAAAAGTGCCAAGTGAATGCACAAGCCTCTATCATATAGTGAAATACAAACCTGCAACTGCCATAGAGAGCAAAGTCTTGATGGAAAGAATTAAAAATACCTTAGGTGAAGACCTCAGGAACATTAGCCAATGACATTTTAACACCTGAGCAAGCTGTCCTCTGGGGCACATCTTTTCAGGCTTCAGAGCCAGCCTTTTAGTGATATTTTCAATGTGATGGAAGACTTTTTCTGTCCTCCAGTGTGGAAATCCTTGCAGCAGAGTGGTGGATTCTGTACAACTGAATTGTTCGTTTGGAGTAGTAGCAGAAAAGCATCCTACTGCTTTTCATGTCGTTTGTTTTCATCAGTACCTAAAGCAAGTCTAGGAGTACTTGTGGCACCTTAGAGACTAACCAACTTATTTGAGCATAAGCTTTCGTGAGCTACAGCTCACTTCATCGGATGAAGTGCATCTGATGAATTGAGCTGTAGCTTACGAAAGTTTATGCTCAAATAAATTGGTTAGTCTCTAAGGTGCCACAAGTACTCCTTTTCTTTTTGCGAATACAGACTAACACGGCTGTTACTCTGAAATAAAGCAAGTCTGTGAGCACTTGTTAATTCATAAGGCCAGTCAATGACCAAAGGGTAGAAGAAATTCTCTCTCAGAATTCAGAGTAACAGCCGTGTTAGTCTGTATTCGCAAAAAGAAAAGGAGTACTTGTGGCACCTTAGAAACTAACCAATTTATTTGAGCATGAGCTTTCGTGAGCTACAGCTCACTTCATCGGATGCATGCCGTGGAAACTGCAGCAGACTTTATTTATACACAGAGAATATGAAAAAATACCAGCAGGACAGTGGGGTGGGAGGAGGTATTTTTTCATATTCTCTGTGTATAAATAAAGTCTGCTGCAGTTTCCACGGCATGCATCCGATGAAGTGAGCTGTAGCTCACGAAAGCTCATGCTCAAATAAATTGGTTAGTCTCTAATGTGCCACAAGTCCTCCTTTTCTCTCAGAATTCTAAAGCATGAGCAGAACGGAGCTGAAAGCCAAATTACAGTTCTTGGTGCCATCTGCAGAGGTGGGCAATAGTATTGGCATAGTGTATGAAAGAAAGAGCCATCGAAAAGGAACATCTAAAATGGGTAATTAATGGAACATTCTTGAAGAATTTACTGCTTCTTGGCTGCAGTCTGTCCTTTTTTAGTTTGCAGTTTCTCATCTGGAAGAAGGACACAGTGGTGGAAGAGTAGAATATTTGATTAGTAGGAATGTCAAACAATATCTTCCACAACAAATGCACAGCCAATTAACCTCTGTATTTTAATTGCAATATCAGGCTGGAAGGTCTATTTCCTGAGACAGGCAAAAGGTTTCGTATGACATTCTTAAGAGAAGAGTCCTTCAGGAATCTTTACAACTAGGATTCTAGTATATGAACATGCATTACACCTGTTCCTAAATCCAGTGAAGTTAACAGAAAGATTCCTCTTGATTTCAGTGGAGGAGGCCCAGGCAACAAAATATTGGTTGAATATTATTTCTTTTGTTTTATTAAAGACATGTTTTAATATCTGTGGCATGAATTAGGATTGTTACATAGGCCTAGCTAAAAGAAAACAGACACATTCCATTGTAACATGGGGTTCTGTCCACCAAATATAGACCTTTGGCATAGGAACATAATATTGGAAGTGACTTCCAGGCCATCAAGTCCAATCCCCTGCTAGCACAGGCAACCCCACCATATAATCCCATTCATACATTTTATTAAAAATTTAACCATTTGCAGCCTAAATTTATTCACAGACTCTTTATACACAAAGATCTTATGCAGGGTTGTTTGTCCTGTCATGTTTCAAGTGAGAAAGAGGAGACCAACAGTAATTGAAATGAACAATAAAACAGCAAGAACTCACCTGATTGGAATATGCTCAACCTACTGTAACATGTTTTGATGTTTCTCTAGACTGCAGATGAAAAAAATCTGACCAACGGTGGCATTGTTATTTTAAGGTGCTCAGACACTTTAGAGCTGATCATATATAATATTCATTTACTATACACTTGTTACTATTTCAATCTATTTTGAACTCTCACAACAGAAATCTATCCACATGTATAAATATTTGTGGTGAATACAAATATGGAATTTTGCATTCACGTCAACACAAACTGCTTATGAGTTTTTAGCCTGTAATGCATCTGCAAACTAAAGGAAAAAAGGGGAATTTTGCAGAATCTTTTGCAAACGGAAGTTGGTGGGGTTCATTCAGCTCCACATCTGGGCCTTTCCTGCAGTCTTCTGTCTGGCACATTAAAACAAATCCATTTCTCCTGAGAGATTTGGCAAGAAAGTGAAACTGATAGAAGACCCTTATCCCACTGACCTTTGTAACCATGGTAGATGTTTGAAGAAAGTGTCCCAATAATAAAATAACATTTTACTTACACAGCCGTTTCCATGTGGATCTCAAATCACTTTATGACAATAAATCTCACAATTTTTTAGGAAGTTAAATAAGAACTATTAAACTCTTTTCACATACGTATGGAGGTTAAGTGAGTTGCCCAATGTCACACAGCAATTCAGTTGCACAGCTGGAACTCCTAATCCCCAGCTCCAACTCAGAGTTTTGGGACTTTTTGTTGTTGTTACATTTACTAGTAGTAACTATGATATGTTCTTGATTTCTCAGTACTTATATCTGAATTACACAAATTGTGGTAAATGGAGTTGGTTTTCAAACGTGTAACAAATCATTACAAAGCATCCATATTTAGTGATTCAAAGGCCACTGAAATAAATTGACTGCAGTTGCTCTCAATAATCTTCAGTATCTTTATCATTACTTATATTACAGTAATGCTTAGATGCCCTAACAAAGAATGAGGACCCCAATGTGCTGGCATTATACATACACATAGAAAGAGGCAGTCCCTGCCTCTAAGAGCTTACTGTTTAAATATACAGGATAGACAAAATATTATCAATCCTATTTTACAGATGGGCAACAGAGGCACCGAGAAATTAAAATAACTAGTCCAAGGTCACACAGGAAGCTAGAAGTAGACCCAGCTCTCCTGAGTCCCATTCCTGGCCTCACAAGACCATCCTTCCGCTCAACCTTACATTTCCATAGACTGTGAAATTTCACTTTACAGAAGAAGTCCTCAGATAAAACTTCCTTAACCACCTCAGAACCAGAGACTTTAAAATTAGCTATACGTCCTCGTAAGTATTTTGGAAAGAGATTTTTTTTTAAATGGTGGTAAAACACATATAGAACTTTGCTTATAAAACTTTGAGTGAAAGTGTTGAGAGATATTGAAGGAAGGTGCAGTAAACAAGTTCAGAGACCAAAATAAAGTGATTTGGTTCTCGTGTAAATTTTGTAGATGGGATTAGATGATGGTTAACCAGAACTATTATCTCCTGTCTCCTATTTGGTGAAAACTCTTCTAAAACAGCTAGACTCACCATTATCTGTCGTGCAATTTTCTTGTCCTAGATTGTGTTGATCTACTCCTTGAATCACCCTCATTTACATATTTTAATTTATACATAAATTGTAAGCACTTCCTTATCTGTAAGGCTCTAACTCAAAAATGGCAAAGATCTTTTTATGGTGATTTATTTACACCAGATCCCCAGATACTTATGCTCAGTTTTGACATCTCAGCTTTCATTGCTGCTAAAAGCACACTTGTAACAAGTGAATGACTGACACTAATGTTTCACAAGTGATAGCAGACTGCCCACGGGAAAGTGTTTTACGGCATTATCTCAACTCACAGATTAAGACTACCTTAGCTTTAATTCAAGGGCCTACTTAGCTATAAGCATGACAGCCAAGGAACTGTTGTGCTGTGCCAGATGTTAAATAGAGACATACCATCTTATCTGCTATGTGGCAAAACAGTATAAAGGAAATTTTTAAAAGAGAAACTTGGTAGCTGATGATCCTACCACAAATAGTACAGGAATCTTGTCTTCAGAGAGACAGCCCCGATTTCTGTTACTCAACACAATTACAGAGAAAAAAACCCATACCAACAATTCTGTTACAAGACCTTACAGGATGCTGCAGAAAGCTACCTGATTTGTCAGCCTTTAGATGTATATTCTGAACCATGTTATTAAATTCAATATGCTGAAGTAGTTGTCTCTAAATCTGTTGGTCTCTACAAAAATGAGAATGTGCTACTTTTCTACCGGTACGTCTAGCCGCATTCTGTTCAATAGCTCTTAACTCCTGATCATTCCTGAGATTTTTTGTAGCCAGAGTATAAGTGATGGTTTACTAGAGATATTTAGTCCAGCGAGCAGGCCACAGATCGTAAAAACAACAAAGAGCTCATGACAAGACAGTCACCAGAACATTCCAGAAGACAGGAAAACTAGTCAGTCTCCCTGATTGTATAGTGCAAATATCTTTAGATATCGTTAATCCTACCTTCAATCTTCCTGGTCACCTTCTTTCTGCGATTCTCTTTCCCATCTTCATAAGGTTCTTAAAGGGAAACTTCGAAGCTAACAGTGAGAAGTTTTACATACAGTAAGCCAAATAATTGCTCCATGCTTTGACCATCTCCTGGAGTGTAACTGTAAGAATGCCAAACCTTCAGATATAAATAAATTCACTAATTTTAAAAAAAATAAATAAAGGAAGGAAGGAAAGAAGGAAGGACAAACTACAGCAGAGGAGGAGAAAAACCATTTCTGACAGGAACTTTATAGCTACAAATTTCCTTCACGATCAACTCATACATTAATGTAATAGCGCGTCCTGTATAATTTAGCATTTAAGTAACAGAACTAAAAGACCATAGTAAGGACCCAGAAATAATTATGTAAGCTGAAAAAGGGTCACTATTTTTTTCCCCTCCACTCTTGTAAAATGTGCTGCAACTGGCTGTGGAATTTAAAATAAATAAATAAATAAATAGTAAATAATAATAATGCTGTTGGGTATTCTTCACGTTAATTGCTAGATCATCTCTGTGTTCATGCAGAGCACGGTGAAAAGTCCCTGTGCATGCAGAGGGAATACCCTGCCATCTAACAAGGGGTTAAACAGAGTAGGTTAAAACCAGTCCTATCTAGGAATTCCAGAGTACCATGTCAAATAGAGCACCAGGGCTCAGCAGGTTAGGCAATGACAAAATGTAGAAACAACATGAATGAGCCTCACTGACATCAGATTACCGCACCACTCTGTGTGGGTTCATTTGCTGGTTTAACTGCTGGCTGCATAATTTCAATAATTAGAATCCGACTGGCTGAGCAACGTTGCAATGCAGCTGCAACACCCTAAAGAAATTTTAGACAGGCTATTAAAGAATGATTTATGAAGCAGGCTTTTGTCCAACCAAGTGTTTAGAATTTAATAACGTAGCCTCCTTAATTTTGAACTGGACACAGCCAAGCTAAGCAACAGCACAGAACAACAAAAATAATGGAAGCATCACAATATTGGTATAGACATGACAAGTAGGGTGATGTGAAAATGATTAAAAGTTTGAACATCGTTTCACCCTTTCATTTGGGGCAATTTTTCACATCTAAAATGGGGCTAAAGTCTTGAGACAAAGGTTATTTTTCCATTTTGAAACAAGAGAGAACCCGGAGGGAACAAACAATCAAACAAACCACCTTTTGGTTGAAAGTCCATGGGTTCTGGGAGTAACAGGTAGAAAGGCCATCTTTATATTTGCCTTTTATACTTTGCAGGCACAAACAGAAGCTGAGAGAGACCGAGGAAATACATATTTATGAAGAGTCTAGAAGCTGATACTGACCTTCCTCCTATACAAATTTCCTTACCCAATGGCATCCCACATAGGCCCAATCCAATTCCCATTAAAATCAGTGAACAGACTCGTACTAACTTTCAGGACCCAAAATGAACGTGCAGCTATTATTTGACCATTAGTGTTCCTGAGGAACCTGAAGAAGAGCTCTGGAAGCTTAAAAGCTTTTCTCTCTCACCAACAGAAGTTGGTCCAATGAAAGACATTACCTGGTCTCTTTAATATCCTGGGATCGACATGGCTATAACACTACTGCGTACATTACTGCATAGGTCTATTGGGAAGCAAATTATCTCATTCATACAGTTCCTCATGTCAATGCATGAAAATGACAGTAAGTCAATGTCAGGCATTTTTGCCAACTTTGCACAAAGCAAGTGGAACATGAGATGTGTGTGACAGAATTTAGGCTAAGTAGGCAAGACTTAGTGATCAGCATCTCTCATTAGCAAATGATTTTGATGAATACAATTTAGATAAGAAAGAATATAAACAATTGCACACAGAGAAGTGTCATCTGCTGTCACATAACTAGGTGCTGGTTCCCCCAACAATGCTGTGTACAGTGAATAGGTCACAGAAGTAGTAATGCTTTGGGTGACTTGGGGACTTGGTAGGTTTTGCTGCTGCTGAGTTTTAGGCATAAAACGATGAGGCCAGTTGCTCTGAATTCCACAAAAGGTGTTGTTTTGTATTATTAATATGTATTTATTTTGTTCCAGCCCTTTAGCATACAGAAAAATAAAGACAGTTCTGGTCCCAAATGGCTTACTGTGTAAGTATAGACACATGGAACACAGGTGACACTGGGAAATCCAGGGGATAATTTATGGGTAGGTCATCTTTTAAATAATTTATTACACAACATAATTAAGACTACATTCTGTCTTCCTGCCCTCCTTTCTCATACAATTCTCTAGCCCATTGGGGAAGAAGTACTTTTTTATAAAAGAGATTTGAATGTGGCTTAGTAAACTAGGCTAAGAAAATTATTCCATACATAGAGGGCAGCATCATAAAAATGGATCCGGTTGAGGGATGCAAAGAGGTGGGGTTGATATGGGTAGGTTAACAGGTAAAAGAGGATATTTTTTGTGGCTGCCACTTTGGAAGAATGGAGAGAGGGGATGTGGGTATCAGAAATGCTGAAGATGAGGACGAGGGTGCAGGAACCAAGTATTTTGAGCATCTGGACAGAAAGGAAGAGTAAAATTAGTACCTCGTGGAAGCAACATCAGCAGGATTTATTCACAACATGGATGTATGGAGCAGAGGAGAAGAAAGAGTCTAAGAGGAACCACAGATGCCTTTGCAACCAGGAGGATAGTGGTACTGAGAAAAAGAAATAATATTGGGATGTGGTGGAATTTCAGATGATTTGTGGGGAGAAGAAATAGATGGGTGGTGAGGAGGTCAGATAGCCAGAAGCACATATTGGGGAAAAAGCACAGGGGGATGGAGGAGTTGTTTGACTATATCTTTTACAATACGCCAATAAGCAAATATAAAAAACACATTTTTGCCTGCCTCTGGCAGCACAAATATTTCAATGTCAAAAGTATGGGTTCAGAATGCTGGTTTTTCCAGGAATCACGTTAGATAGTAGCAGAACAGTTATTTGCCATCATTTTATTCTCAGAAGTAGTTGATAGCAGGAGTAGTTCTAGGAATAACCTTACAAAGTAGCAGATGCAGTATGCCAAGGAGGTAGGGATTCTGTATTCAGTTAACTAAACATGTCAGTATTTTAGAGGGAAAGTAATAAAGCCTTTTATTTACTGACTATAATGAAATCCACCTGCCTTTGCTGTTCAGAAATGTGTGGAAAAAAGTGTATGGAAGAAAGACTTATTTCAGGGAACTTAAAGGGTGAATAAAGTCAACACAGAAACTTTTGATAAACTGCCTTTTCAAATTGTACATCTATTTATCAAAATACCTTTGAGACACTCACTATTTCATCTCTTGCTCTGTAGATAGCTCGGCAATTTTTTCCCCAGCGCTATTACACTTTCAGCACAACCTTATAATATATATATTTTTGCTGCCTTTCGGACTTCCTCATCTTACCACCAAATGAAAGACAAGTTATGAAAGGTTTTGAATAACCCTTTTAATATATACTAACCCTTTCAATTATACAAGAATCATGAGAACCCAAGATGATAAGTATCTTTACTATCTGATTGACCAAATACAAAACATGCTGATATTGACATAATTAAGTGTCTGGGCATAAGTCCATACATCACAGAATGAAGGACTACATTTGGTAACATTGTTTACTAGATTGACAGTCATATCACTAGTCAGAATATGCTAACCTGAAATTTACAAAGAGAAAGGTCTGGCACATATTTCATTTTTGTTCCATGTTTTGGAACAATGAGAAAGTTAGAAGGAGGAATTTTTTAAAAAAAATCCTGCAGAAAGAACAGATTATTAACCGGGGAAACCTTGTTTAATCTCTTTGATCTTAGCTTTTGAGACAAGCAATGTCTTAGATGACAGCAATTTGTAGCTAAGACTATACATCAGATTAACACAAAGCGTGATACACACCCACATATAAGTGTCACGGTACAATGGAATCAAAAGAACTTGCATTAGCATCCTCAGCGTGCCTTTATTAGGCCAGTGGTGGAATTCCAAGATGTAGACCACCAACTGATCAGGCGTGATACTGTAGCTCTTAGCTGCAATTCTTTGGGTGGCTCGGAACAATGCAGTTAGAGATGACAGCCTCAAAGAGGGTTTTTATTTCATCCAGTCCAGCGATGTGCTGTGAATATTTTATTAAGCATCTCTTGTAAACATCTTCTCCTTTAGCCTGCAATAAACCCTAGAGATTCAGCTCTACTCAGCGATGAGGAGTGAGAGACTAAACCATCTATTCATTTGTTTACTCATTCAGATTAAAATGTTTTCTTCTGATCAGAATCAAGAAGGAAAGCAGTACCATGGGGTTACTTTTCTGTGAAATAATATTAGTGATAGCTCATTTCTGAAGAGAGGTAGCATATACCATTAATACTGTCAAACAAGGCTGGTGGGTGCTTAAAATATGGTAAGTAGTTGGACACAGGGTATTCTCTTTGGGGAACAGTTTGAAAATATCTACCATTTAATTAAGTCTGGTCATTACTCTTCAGAAACATGTTGATAAGCCCCATGATAAACCATCGCAGGCAGAAATTCAGAGAGCTAAGGTTATTTTCCTGTCAAACGAGCAGAATATTATATTATGATAGCAGCCAGAGCTTCCGTTGAGATCAAGGCCCCAATGTGCTAAGCACTCTCTAAAAACAGGGTGAGAGGAAGACCCTGCTGTGAAAAGCTTACAATACAAAAAGATCAGACAAGGAAAATATGATAGAGGAAATGGGCACGGAGAGGCAAAGGGACAGATTTTTAAAAGTATTTAGTTCTTCAAGATGCAGATACGTGCTGACTGGGATTTTCAAATCAGTGGAAGATCGGTACCAGGGCTCTATTGAAAATCCCACTTGGTGCCTCTCTGTATCATTAGGCACCTAAATACCTTTAAAAATCTGGCCCAAGGTGACTAGCATAAGGTCACACGCTAGATCAGTGATGGAGCTAATAATTCAATCTAAGTCTCCTAACGCTCATCCATTTTCCTATCCACTGGATCATACTGCCTCTTAATTAGAATAAGGATCTCCTGTGAGCCCCTAAGCCTATCCTTTGACCCAGTGTAACACTTTGATTTAAGCATGAAGGGGGCTACCTATGTTTTAAACATGCTTAATAGCAACCTCAATGAGGAAGTTGTTCTACAAACATAAGGGATATCACAGTTTAAACAACTTTACATGGCAAGGGCTCATTTTGCTAGCATGAGAGCAAAATGTCTGGGGGTCTGCCTAAATAAGGCATAAAATAAAGCAACGTGTTGCCCTGTCTGACACTGTGGGTGTTACACCTTTAAGTTCTTTATTTATTTCCCGAGTGCTATATTAAGTCTTGTTTTTATGGTTGTTTGCTGTGTGTGGATGTTTTTGTTTGTTTTTTAAGCTTTTTGCTACTGGAAGGAATAGACTATTGTGATAGTCTGGTTGATACTGTGGCTAGTTACCAGCAGGGAAATAAGCATGGATTTAGCTGCTGGAGCAAGAAAGCTTGATTCAACATTCAAATGGACAAGGTTTCCTTCAGCCAAATCGAGACATAAAAGAAAAGAGCCTCTGAGATGTCAGTGTTTCAATATAAAGACTGTAAAGCCTGTTTCTGCACCGCCCTGGACTAAGTGTAACTATCTGCACCTATGTCTAGTGGGTGTAAAATGCCTCCCTTCTGATATGGTTCCATTTTACAGCCACTTTGCACTGGTGTAAATGACTACGCAAGGAGCAGGGCAGAAGCAAATCAGGCCCATAAAGTCCAACAGTGCATGTCATGCAGGAAAAGCTCTCATTGTCAGGATGCTAACGAACTCAGAGATATACTCAAGAGCTTCCAGCACAGGGCAGCTGTTGTGGGGCTAAAGGTTTCTTGGCAAGAACAGAAATCCAGAGAATTGGCACAAAAGTTGTGATACAGATGTCTGTGCTTCTGGACAAACCATGGAAATAAAAGTGGATGTCTTCATCTATCTAGGCAGTAAACTGTGATCAAACAGGTGCAGCCAGACAGACTAAGGAAAAGCAGTATGCAGCCTCAGCCGTGAAGGGCCTGCACTGGGTCTAGAGCAGTGATATTCAGACCTCGGTGGTTCAGGAGCCAATTTAGCAATCAATATTATCCAACAAAGCCACAGTAGTGTGAATTCATTGTTTCATTTACTATAATACTCTATATATTATTCTTACTGCAAATACGTTAATAATTTAGTGCACATTGACAACTTCATTGGTTAATAGCATAGTAAAAATATCCGGATTGGTTAATAACTTAAATTGGATAATAATTAAATCACACAGTGTTTTAATATCATGTGCTGCAAAGAGCCATTAAAGAGCCACTTGTGGCTTGCGAGCCTCAGTCTGAGTATCGCTGGTCTAGAGCCAAAAGAAGGTGAAACTATGTACAAAAGTGCAGATTTATCAAACCTTCCTACTTACAATCTTATTATATACATCTGAAACATGTACCCTGCTTAAACAAGGCATCCAGAGGCTGTAGGCATTTCATATGCATTGTCAGTGGCAACTACTGAGAATAAGTTATTTTGACTTTATCAGGAATAGGGATGTATCATTGAGAACGGGAATCAAGAGGATTGAAGTCATCATTGGCTGTTTTTTGTCACGACGCCCACGTTGGAGACAAAGTCCCTGCACATTGAGTCCTGAAGATTGGACCTTAGGTCAGGAGGGAACACTGCCCGATCAGGGGCTGGTGGCGCTCACACGGTTGCCTACAGTTAACCATCTGCACCAGACCAGTAATATCCAGTAATTCCCTCCATCTAGCCTGCTTGAAATAGGCATTTTGCTTTCCTATAGATGGTCCTTAAATTGGCATCTCATAATTCTTACAGTGAGTTTTTGCTGTTTTGGATTTTGAATACTTTACATTAACAGCAGACAAGCTAGGGAAAACCATATGCTTGTTCCAGAGGTTGATGACATAATGAGACAACATAGGGCTAGCTGGAAGATAGTATAGTGTGCCAAGTTCTTCCCTCGGGATGATAGAGTCGAAGGAGATGAAGAGATATGGGCAACCTCTGATTCTGTTAGGTTCCCAGCCAAAGCTACCCTACTGATTTCAGTAGGGTTGCATGCATGTAACTGAAGACAGGATGTGTGTCCCAGTCTGATTGTTATCTATTACTTTGTTCTCTAGAAGTCTTGTTATTAAATTAATTGGAGACAAACTTTGCACAAATTTAAGTAAACAAAAGTGCCCATTTTCCTCACCCAAGAAAACACCAACACTCTTCAGACCCATGCTGGAGTTTATTCGTGCTGACAAGTGCTTTCTATCGTTTGGTGTTTCAGCATGTTTTTCCGACAAAAACGGCTACAACTTCCCTTTAAACAGCCAGATTACATTAAGCTCTAATTACTTCAATTAAATCCCTTATTTGAGATATGCACCACAGATCAGATAATAGAATTTGGGCATGAGAGATGGTAGAACAAATCAACTCAAATACATTCTTTTTGCTTTTTTTTATATCAAAATAAGGAGTAATTTTGGATAGAGTTAGACAAGAATTAGATCAGCACTATTCGATAAACGCCATAACAGCTAGTGCACCATATGACACTAGGATTATGATGTTATACCGGGAAAGTCAGCCCCCTGAGGTAAATCATTTTGAAAGTGATGTCACTGCATCAAGCAGTGTATGTTCCCAACAGTGCCATGGCAGGGCCAGAAAGATCATTTTCAATGGCCATACAACCAGGAATGCTCCGAATTTACATATTAATTTCACCTGTTACCAAGGTAAATTAATAGTACACTGGGTTTTACAACGCACAGCAGGGCATTATAAAGATTCTCCTTTATCAAATCTGTAATGTAAATAAAGAACAACAAGAACAGTGATTTGTTCACGTTACTGACTTTTACAGTAATGTTTCAGATTTGGTGACATTAATATTTTCTTTTTTTATTTCTGTCAGTCTTCATCTCTTCAGAGAATCCAGACACGCAGTGCCAGGCACATCATGGAACATATGGGGGGCTAAACTTACTAAAATAAAAGTATCCTTACAAAAATAACAATAGCAGTGGATTAAAACACAACAAAAATTCCTCATCATTCATAACATTACTGAATGTCTAAAGTGAACAACGAAAATGGAAGCTTACTTGTTTGTGTCTCCTTTGGTTTTATTCTTTTCACTCAGCTTTCTCTCCTACCCTGTCAGTGTGTTTCTCACTCATCAGTTTCTTCTAAGGAGAACTTTACCTCTCCTTTAAATGTCTCTCTCCCAAATTTTCTGTCCCTCTACCTGTTCCCCTTCCATCTCATTCATTCCTACTCTCACCTTCCCACAGCCTACACTCCCAGATATCACTACCACTCCCAGGTGAGCTTTATCTTCCTTCCCTTCTGCTCTCTGTTCCCTGTTTATTCTGCCCCATGTCCTGACTTCCTGCCACCACCTCAATCTTATCTTAGTTTCCTTCCCTCATCTTTTTTACTACTTTCCCTTACTCTCGCCAGGGTTCTCATTTCCTTCTTGACGTCACCTTCCATTGACTTTCCCTTGCATTTTTACATATTCTAAACACTGTACAATTATTAAATAATCCTCACAGTTCTCCTGTGACTTGGACAAGTATGAGTATCCCTATTTGACAAATTAAGGAACTAGATTTGAGTGGTTAAGTGACTTGTCAAAGGTCAGCATGCAAGTCTGTGTCAGTCAGAATTCTTGAAATTTCCCACCAAGAGCACAGTTTTCTAGGCTATGATGCATCTCCAAATTAACTTAACTTCAAATTAACATAATAAAGAAGGTAGGTAAATAGGGTGACTGACAACCCTTCCCTTATTTCAAAGGCTATATTTTGGCCTAGTATTTTAAAAGCCAAAGAACATCAAAGACAA
The DNA here is from genome assembly GCF_965140285.1 of Lepidochelys kempii. NCBI lineage: Eukaryota > Metazoa > Chordata > Testudines > Cheloniidae > Lepidochelys > Lepidochelys kempii. Next base: position 94,507,824 of record NC_136388.1, on the reverse strand, counting down.
TAACAATTAAATAGAAAACATTTAGCTGATCCTAGGACCTATGTGAAGCCTTGTTCTTCATAAGGAGAGTAACTGTGGTTTTTATAGATTTGGGTAAAAATACTTTGAAATCCAAGAGTTCATTTGTGTTCTTATTTGTCCTTTTGCTGACAGGTTGTCGCTCAAGCTAGCGGAGCAAGGTATGTGAGCCCCATCTCTAACATACATGCAGAAACCATTCTCCCAATAATTATACTGTGTTTCCATCTTTGTTCTTGCAGTGTTAAGAGGCCTCATTAAATAGTACAGTTACACCAATCAAGAAAGAAGATGTCAAGTGTTTGCAAGAGAGAAATAAGGGAATATGAGTTCTCAAGGAAGAGGTGGCAACATCCTTCAGTATTTCTAACTGAGGTATAGAATTTTTATCAGATGTGGGAGACCAGATTATACATTGCTCATAGCAAAGAGTTGGATTTGTTCACAACTGGTATTTTCCCTTTTGAATACCTGCCTTTAGAGACTAGCCACCCATGCTGTGGAACCCAAACATCTCTTATCCATGCATCCAAGCATTTTACACTGCCTCCACAGTATCTGAGCACCTTCCATGCAAAAAGAATAGCAACAGCAAAGTTCACTGAGTCTGCCTGGGGTCCATTAACATTTACACAGGTTTTCTTAGCCCAGGTTGAAACATTAGTTTTTTTCAGGTTAGTTTGTTATATTTTTTTAGACAGACACACTAAAATAAACTACTATTTATTTATATCCAGTATAGTTTATCCTGGATGGCATTAATTGCATCACAGGGCCAAATCCTTCTTGGTTCACTCCTGAGAGCTCTCCTGATTTCAGTGAGGCTCCTATGACAGTGATGGGGAAATGCTTTAATTAGGGTATCAATCCTTCTCTTTCTGGATCACTAACATTTGCCTGAAAAGCAAACTCCAGTTTTTGAAGACTTCTCTTTCCTTTTTAATTGGTAGATGGATTAGCTGAGTTATTCTTTGACTGCTGCATGCTTATCGCTAACCCTTCTTTAAAATCACCTTCATCATTATTTTTGTAATTTGTTTCAAACTGAACTTTACTTGACCCCTAGGTGCACTGTGATTGAGGCCTTTAGAAATGGAATAAGTCTAATTTAGTTTTACTTTAACAGATACTTCAATTCCTTCAAAAGATACTTAAATGAGAGCTACCGACCTGACACGTTATCTTCCCTGCAGTGGCTTTTTGTGTATAATTTTACATGCTGGGTTGTGTTAGCATGTAAGAACCAGAAGCAACGGGAATACATTTGTCTCTTAATTTCAATTGTTTCTACAGAACATAGTGGTGACTGGAATAAATCAATCTTATGACAAGATAAAAAATGTGTGTGCAGTAGATTTTATAATGCATAAGGTCAATTTATGCATGTGCATCATTTTGCACATGGATATTCTCATTTTGCTTAATGAAGCTATTCACACAAGTGTTGGCAGGATCAGGGCCCAAGTTAATGACAATCACTGCTGCATTCACGCACTGCGCAGACCATAATATAAAACTGGCTTGGATTCATTTAACAAATCTTTCGAATCCTATCAGGAACTTATTTTTTTCAAGTATAAACATTTAACCTTTTAATAGTAGGTTTAGCAAAGCATGTGGTGCTGTGTCCATTAATTCTTACTTGAAAACAATTATTCAAATAATCTCAGAGTTAAGAGTGAAATGAAAATAGTCTTGAAGCTCATAAATAAATTCATTTACATTAGGATTAAAAAAGGCATCAAAAATCCTATTGACCTGCACGCAGCCTTTTGAAGAATGAGGCACTAAATCTGAATTGTATCAAGTCTGAAAAACAAAAATTATGTACATAACACACATGGATAAGTACAGGTGCAAAGTTATCAACAATCCACATAAAAAAGTGAAATATCTATAAGGAAAAAAAACCTGAGTCTTAAGGCTAGGTGGTCATTGTCTTTTTGGCCTTGATTCATCAACACATTTAAGAATGTGCTTAAGTGCTTTTTTTGAACTGGGGTCATAGAGATGGGACATTTGAATCCTGGGAATCTTTTCATTGACTTCAATGTGTGTTGTATGGCACTCCTTCTCCAAACATATGTTTGCTACAGTAAATTAAGTCCAGCACATCTCTGCGGCTCGCCACTTTCCGCAGCTCCCATTGGTTCGGAACGGTGAACTGTGGACACTGGGAGCAGCAAGGGGCCATGCCTGCGGATGGTCAACATCAGCAAGTTGTCTCACGGCCCGTAATCAGATTACCCTGATGGTTGCTCACTACTTCTCTAGGGAGAAAGCCCTGGGGGCACTGTTCTATACCAGGGTAGGCAGGGACTTAAAGCCAGCCCAGAAGGAGCTGAGGAGCAAGCCCAAAGACAGGGCTTAAGACATTGACAAGGGCACAGGGCCTTTTAACTTAGAAGGGGTTAATTCATTTTAGACTATGAGTGAGTTAGCTAGAGGGATGAACTACTGAAGACCCACCTGACGAGGGCAACAGCCGACAGGGAGCTGCGCAAGCAAAGAGAGTGTGCAGGTTTGCACCCAGCCAATAGGAGGCACTCATGAGAGGCGAGTGCACCCCATCACAATGTTCAACTGATGAAACCAGGCGTTAGAGAAACATTTTCTTTTCACATTAGCTGGCATGCTGTAATTCTTTAAGGCTCCATTAACCTTGTTTATTGAAAGTTACTGTCAGTCAGAATTGGAAGATTTTTCTTTCAAGGGGGATGGAACCAATGAAGTCAGTGGACATGGAAATGGAATCCACTAATACCTCCAGAATCTCACTACTTTCTTAATCCCTACCAAGAAAGGCCAGCTCTGAATAACAGCAGGTGACGTTGAAGGTAGAATCCAAGTCCTCCAGGACACACAATAGCTCTAATCCTGCATTTGATACCACATGATCAGATTGTGGGATCTATGCATCTTAATTGACTTTAATGCATCTCTGCACAGGTGCATGGTATCAGATGAAGGATTGAAGCCAATAGTATTAGTATATGTTGTAAATATATATCTAGACTAGATATAGCAGAAGTTATTTCAGAGGAACTCACTGGGCCAAGATTCATTATTACTTATTATTATGCATTTAATTATGATATTGGGGATCTGTTTGTACAACCTATGAATGCTAGATAATATTATGGAGTTGCTCTTATGGACACTGCTGTATCATAAATTCCTCCTCTGATGTGCATCTGGCATATCCTACCAACCTAAAAACACACATTCCCCAGACCAGTGACAGTGGTGAATATTTAATGCTAACATCAACACTTTGAATGGACTATAGAGCTGCTAAACGTGTTTGCACAGCAGGGAAAAGATGATTCCCTCTGTGAAGGGAGAGGGGAAGAGGAGAGAGTGGAAAGTTACTGAAACAGAGAACAAAAAGAGTCAGGTGACCAGCCAGAAATTTAAATGAGGATTCTCAGAGGAAAGATAGGGAGAATGACACCCGTGGAGTTATGGACAGATGGAGGCTAGAAGGTCACAGGAGCTAGGAGAGGTGATTCCATGTTTCAGCACACAAAAGCCTGCATTAGAACAGAAAGTACCTGGGTGGCTCCAGACAACCCATACCTCATCCCAAAGAAGGCTGTGGAGTGGTTAGGAAAATAAGGTAGGGCTTGTTATTTTAGATGATCTTGTGCTTTATTTGTTAAGTGTAAAAGAGTAATTGTGTTAGACTCTGGGCAAAGTTTCTTTATGTGTTATATGCTTCACAGTTACCCTGTGTCTCTTGAGAAAGTTAATCTGTAACCCAGAAGGCTCACCTCTTCACTGGAATTCTGGGAGAGCATGTGTTTAGACTATTCAGGTATCTTTGGGGTCAGTGCTGGGCGCAGGGGTCTAAGGCAGGTGAGTTGAGGAGTTCCATTTATCAAACTGAGAGCCAGTGTTCAGGAAATGTTCCAGAGAGGCCAAGGGAGGAAACTATGCTGCAGCCTGGGGAGAACCAGGGAAGCTTAAAACATCCAGGGATCCAGAGGCTTGCAGTCCCCGCATTAGAGTTTGGGGCATGGATGCCCAACCATAGCTGTGAAAATAGTTCCAATTTTGCAACTTTTTATGGTTAATCTGTTGCTTTCTGCTTCTTTCATAAAGTTAAAAGATTGTGCAAGGAAATAGCAAGATTGTACTGTGGGACAGGAAATTAACTTCCCCCCCTATAAAACATCACTCGATTTACTTTAGTGCATCAGCTAGTTAAAGGTATGCATTTAAAAACTTACAAATTTGACATTCAATTTTTATGCCATGCTAGTTATGTATGCTAGGATACAGAAAAGTAGTGACAACCTCTATGCAATAAAGGTGGTTAAAATTACTAACGAAAAACACTCCTATTTACAAGAACTGAAATAAGAATATTGCTATATTTGGAGATTGTCAATACCTACTGTGCCCGTGTGTATTTAGGAAAGTGCTCTATCAAAAAAAAATCAAACATTTTCAAAAATTCTTTTACAGTGTCCACTAATGACACAATAGTTAACAGTTAAATCCCAATAACTGACTCTTGGGATACTACATTTGTAATTATATTATTTATTGTAAACTCTAGGACAGATTCTCCAATTTCTAAGTCCATTTTGCCCCACATAAAATGACTAGAGGTGGGCCGAAGATAATCCCTATGTGTAATGGAATTTTCTCCCATCATAGTGGCCTTCTATTCTGGCCGCCTTACCCTTCCTAGATTCAGAAGGGTGAATTGGGTGGGAGTTCCTCTACACCCAGTCCTATAATGAGTACAGGTCTCTTGCAGCTGTGACCGGCACTGTGACTGGTGCTGGAATCAGTGAGATACAGCCAGTTTCCTGACAGCCCCCACCAAGAATCCCGCCCCAAATCTTTATTATAAGAACAAGCAGCACAAAATACAAATCAAAGTATAAAATGTGGTTTGGGAGTTACAGAGTTTAAGGCTGGAAGGCACCAGTAATTTGACCAGTGTGTCACAGGTACTAAATACGACCCAGACACCCCACACCAAGCCAACAACCAGATTAGGACAAATTTTAGGAGCCTAAATTCTTGTGTGCCATAGGTAGGGTCCTACCAAGTTCATGGCCCATTATGGTCTCAATTTCATGGCCATAGGATTTGAAAATTAGTCAATTTCATGTTTTCAGATGTTTAAATCTGAAATTCCACAGTGTTGTAACCGCAGGAGCCCCCGACCCAAAAGGAGATGGGAGGCGGTCACAAACTGGCTGTAGGGGGGTAATGGGATGGCCACCCTCACTTCTGTGCAGCCTTCAGAGCCAGACTCTGAAGGTAGCAATTGCAGAGCTTTATGCAGCTGCAGGAGGTTCCTGGAAGTGGGTCTGATCTCTCTCCCACCCCCACCTCAGAGCAGCTGTGCAGGGGATGGACAAGTCCTGTCCCTCCCCAGCTCAACTGAAGCTAGGAGTCCCCTTTGCTGGGGCACTCCCATCAGCCCAGGGAAGATCTGACCCAACTCCACAAGTCTCCTCCAGCTGCAGGAATCTCTGGGGCTGCTGCTCAGTCCCAGAGTGTCCTGCAGCAAGGGGAGGCACCCAGAAGTGGGTCTGTTCTCTCCCCCTCCCACCAGAGCAGCTGTACAGGGGATGGACAAGTCCTGTCCCTCCCCAGCCCAGCAGGAGCTAGGAACCCCCTTTGCTCCTAGGAACACAGGGACATCAGATTTCATGGGGAAAGGCTTATTTCATGTCTGTGACAAGTTTTTCATGTCCGTGAAATTGGTAGGGCCATAGCCATAGGCAGAGCACAGGAAGAACGGATATGCCTGAGGTTCATTCAATGGAGGGGAACTGATAGAGATCTGCCCCGATGCTCCTAGAAAATGATTCATGGCCCATGCAGTAAAGGAAGGCATGGATAACCATGAATCAGTGCAGAAGGGGCCTGATCCAAAGTCCTTTGAAGTCAGTAGGAGTCTTTTCAAGGACTTCTGTCAGCTTTGTATGAGGCTCAAATGGAAAATCAATGTCAGAAATTCTTTACTACTATCAGCCTGCATATTCAAGGTCTACAAAATATATGTTATTTCTAAGGTTTGCCCCTGGTTCTATGTCTTATTTTTAATATTTCAGGTTTATTTCATACAAAAATAATGTTAAATGAGAAAAGTAATTTTACTTGTATAAATAAACTAATTAGGCAAAATTACTCTGTTGCAAATTCCACTGACTTCACTGGAGAGACAGAGATAAATTTAACAGTGTCAACTTCATTGCTAGATACAAATTAGCTTCACTGATTCTGTTGAGTGTTCTCTCCCTCCTCACAATGTGAGTTGTTTACCTGTGGCATTCGCGCAGTTACTGAACGAGAGCTTGTCACTGAGAATCCATCTGGTTTTGAAATAAAATGGAATTAAAAAAAAAGAGCAAGTACTGTCCTAGCTGCAAACGAGTCATAGACAATTACCTTTTTGTTTTCAGAGTAACACAAACTTAGATTCTGTGCTTGCCTATTTTTAAAATGCCAGATTGTGTAAGTACTAATGATCAACATGAGCAAAGGATTCACAGACAGGCACATGGACATCAATGGTGTTGGGATGCTATAGTAAACCATGGTAAATACAGGTTTCAGAGTAACAGCCGTGTTAGTCTGTCTTCGCAAAAAGAAAAGGAGTACTTGTGGCACCTTAGAGACTAACCAATTTATTTGAGCATAAGCTTTCATCCGATGAAGTGAGCTGTAACTCATGAAAGCTTATGCTCAAATAAATTAGAGACTAACCAAGGTGCCACAAGTACTCCTTTTCTTCACGGTAAATATGCAATTCACAATCTAACTGTAACAGTGTTTGCAGTTACAAAATAGGCATGCTGCACTGGGCAATGTGATTTGGGAAGGTGCATCATAATCCCAATATAGAATTCTATACACTGGTTTAAAGTTCTGTGGAAAGGTTATCTCTACCTATTACACTCTAGAGCCCCTTTCAATAAAGGATTCCTTACGCTATCCTAAGTCTCACTTATCCTAGCTGTTTCCTGCAGGAACTTTGGACTGAATTAATTTCTGGTGTAACTCCTTTACAGAGATATGACCAGGCCCCTTAGAGGTGGTACTGCTTGCACTGACAAGACACAGTTTGCAAGATTCTGGTTGTACCAGGCACAGCTGAAGAATGATGAGGGAAGATGCCTATGCTGTCTCACCACTTAAAGAGTTGAATTAGAGTTGGTATGGCATCCCCCATGTTTTCATGTTCTCTGTATATATAATCTTCCTACTGTATTTTCCACTGCATGCACCTGATGAACTGGGCTTCACCCCACAAAAGCTTATGCTCAAAGAAATTTGTTAGTCTAAGGTGCTACAAGTCCTCCTCGTTCTTTTCACTTAAAGACAGATTCACAATTGGTCTCATCACATTGTCAAAAGGGTGGAAGGAAGCTCTGTAAAAATCCTTGTGCCTTCAGGTAACAGGCTTGCAGATGGCAAGTAGCGATTACTCTGATGGTGAGGGCACCATCTTAGTGAACATGCAAGGAGATTGCCTAATAGACCTCCAGAGCAGAAAACAAGTGTTTCTACAGCCTGCGCTGAAGATCCCGCCTCAGTAGTTGGGGCTGTAACCAGTACACAACCTACATGCATCAGGCACAGAAAGGGACAAGCAACACTCCCACTGATTAATGGCTTATTTTACTGTTTGGCCAGGAACTGTGTGCATAGCTAGTCTGTGTTGAAACATCCTATTAATTTTGTTATGCTATACTCCCTACATATACGATATTCCCTCTCTGCTTCTGCCTGCTTATTTGTTTCACCCACCTTTTCTGTCATGTCTTTTACACGATAAGCTCTTGGGGAAACATTGTTGCCTAGTAGTTAGAGTATTGGACTGGGACTTGGGAGACCTCAGTTCTATTCCCGGCTCTGCCAGTTTGTGAGATTGGGCAAATAACTTCTCCTCTCTGTGCCTCAGGTTTCCCATCCGTAATGATACCTCCATCCTTCGGAAGGCAGTTTGAAGTTTGCTGATGCACTACATAGGAAGTAGGTATTACTATATATTATGTGTTTGTACAGTGCCTAGCACAATGCATCCATGACTGCTAGAGGTCTCAAGATGGTATTGCAATGTAAATGAACACAGCTACTAATATGTATTATGATGAATAATTACTGGTATGACAACAGTGTTTTCTAATTTAAATACCTCCATCGTTCTTTTTTCAAACTAATTAGTTTAAATTGGAGACTGACTACTGTATCTTCAACATTTCACTTCTGAGGTGATTAAATTACAGAAACACAAGACTTTTGTGATTCCTGTATTTTAAAAACAGCACATCCAATTTACTTCCTAAAGTTCAAAAAGTTATTCATTCACCCAGACCTGTGCTAGATTTCAGGATGAAGTTAATTTTTCTGACCATAAACCTCTAAAATAGACATTTATAAGGAAACGTTGACAGACCCTTGATCACATGATCATAAGTAGCAATTAAATGCAGCTAATGACTAGACAGATCAATGTTAAAGAGAGACAGGAGGATGGAAATATAAATAAATGTGTCTCATTTGTAAAAGTGGAATATGTCAAAAGAATAATGATGAAAATTTTACCTCCCCCCCGAAAACATTCTATATGCACAGACCAATTTCATACATAGACTGAAGAGTGTCTTACAACGCAAAGCAGATCAAACAGAACACGTCTGAAAAGAAATAAAACATTTTTCAAAGAAAACACAAAACAAAGAATGCTAAATACAATAAAGATTGTGATTTTGCATGCTAATAGAGATGCAAAGGAAAGGCCATCTGATCTGATATTTAACACACAGCAATTTATAACAAGTGGAACCAAAAATCCAGGAGTCAACTGAAGTATCCTGCACAACTGAGCCAATGACACATTAAGGAGAGGGTTCCAGACTAAGGAGAATCACAAGCAATTCACAAGCTTTTATCAGTTGTCCCACTGAAATCAATAGGGACTATTAATATACTTAAAGTTAGGCAAGCGCTTAAGTACCTTGCTGAACCAGGTCCTTGGTCTGTAACCTTGAACCATGCCTGTCACCTGAGGTATGCTCCAAGAACCTTTAAATGAACACCCAATCGTGGTTCATTTTGACATTGGTTAAGGAATTGATCCAATGCCCACAGATGTAAATGGATAAACTCTCATTCCTTTGAAAAGGTGATGGATCAGTGTCTAAATATTTTGCATGAAGACTGAGAGTAATAACTGTTCAGAGTTAGGCCACAGAATTGTCTCCACGTGTGGTTCTTTAATGGCCCTTTTCCTTGCTAATTCCACTTCTTATTTTCATTTTTGTCTGTTGCATTCTACTTTGTGGAGCACTGGGTTTTCCTGGAATGTTTCATGTGTTTAATAGGTCTTTTGGTTCACTTTGTATTTGGAAGGGTCCATCTTTTGTCCTTTAATATTTAATCCTCATCTCAGCATACATATCTTACGTTGTTCCTTAGGAACCAATTATACACTTTCCAACATCTTTTTTTCCTCCCTTTCTCTGCTATTTTTCATCATCATTATGAGCTGGAACTCACTGAAATATAGATAGCAGAGATTCACAGACTCAGTCCTGTGCTTTTGAATACTCCAATGTCAGAGACATTGAAACATTGCTTGGGACCACATTCTCCTTCTTCCTGCCTTTAAACAGCTTTAAAATCCTTCAAATTTGCCATTCCCTGCTCTGCACTCCCTGCCATTTCTATCATATTTCCCAACATGTGGCTACTCAGTTCTGAATTTGATATATGCTAGAGTATATATTTGGACTGATTGGCAAACTGGTCCCAGCCCTGCAAAAGTATCCTTAAAAATTAGGAGGAATCCAGGGGCTTATTTTTGGGTTAAGGAGGAAAAAGACATTTTTCCTTAGCTGTAAATGTCACATCTCTGAAGGCCACAGTGATGGATTTTAACTTATATCACACTTGAACAGGAGCAAGCAACCAACCAATGAAACTGCACAATGTTTAGAATGTCAATCCCAGATTTTATGAGGCTTTTTTTAAGCTTCCCCAGCTGTGAGTAGCAAAGCTCTTACAACAAAATATCTATCAAGGAAGGGGGAGACAACAACCTGCATGGAGTAAAATGTTCCAAGGGAAGAAAAGGAGCACCATGCAAGTTGAGTCCAAGTGAACGATTTTATCCATAAAGTGCAAGCATAATACAGAAAAAGTGACTGTTTGAATGAGTTACATTTTAGAAAGGAGACAAAAACTACAAAATATAGTAACCATGCAACAGTAGAACTGGGAGGAAAATAGTTCTCCCATCCTATGAACATTCTCAAGATTGAAAAGGTACTCAGAACAAAACCTTTCAAACAAAAAGGTTTGATTTAGGTGATTTGGCTCTTTGAGGGAAAAATGTTTCTTTACAAAATCTCCAGCCAGCTCTAGGACACAGCCCTCCAATAGGATAAAAAACTGGCTCATTGTGTCCTCTCAAACAGAGCCCTTTTTGTTAGGGTATGTCTATACTGCGAAGTTGTTGACAAAACTTTTGCCTTTCACGGGTACTTTAAAAAGCCCCCCTTCCCTCCCACGAAAGAGAAGTTTTGCCGATGCAAGTGGCAATGTGAATGCGGCTTTGTTGGCAGCAGTGCTCTCCTGCCGACAAAGCTAACACCGCTCATGGGGCTGGAAGTATTTTGTCAGCAAAAGTGCTGACAAAGTACCAACAAAGAGCGTTTACACATGCTGATTTTTATTGACAAGGCTGTGTTGACACAGCCTTGTCACTAAAAGATGTGTGGCATAGACAAGCCCTAAGTGTTCATAGTATCATAGAATATTAGGGTTGGAAGAGACCTCAGGAGGTCATCTAGTCCAATCCCCTGCTCGAAGCAGGATCATCCCAACTAAATCATCCCAGCCAGGGCTTTGTCAAGCCAGGCCTTAAAAACCTCTAAGGATGGAGATTCCCCCACTTTCCTAGGTAACCCATTCCAGTGCTTCACCACCCTGCTAGTGAAATAGTGTTTCCTGATATCCAACCTATACCTCCCCCACTGCAACTTGAGACCATTGCTCCTTGTTCTGTTGACCTTTGAGATATGTCCATAAAAAGATACCACATGCACCTATACTCCATCATATCATATGGATTTTGGAAAATCAAGAATCAATTGCATTACACAAACCAATAATGACAGGTTTCGGAGTAGCAGCCGTGTTAGTCTGTATCCGCAAAAAGAACAGGAGTATTTGTGGCACCTTAGAGACTAACAAATTTATTAGAGCATAAATTTTCGCGTACGACAGCTCACTTCATTGGATGCATAGAGCTGTAGCTCATGAAAGCTTATGTTCTAATACATTTGTTAGTCTCTAAGGTGCCACAAGTACTCCTGTTGTTTTTACAAACCAATAAGTTATACAAAAAGACAATTCACATAACACTTTATCCATTGTATTTTGAGCCACAGAAAGAGGTAATAATCTATTGTACACTACTAGAGAAGATTAGAAATGTTTAATGAAGGCAACATGCAGAGTCTAATTTATCTGACTTGTCAAAAAACCCGTGAGCCAGGAAAAATACATTCTTGAAATATAAATGATAAATGTCCAAGAGTACAATTTAACTGCTTTAAATTCCATCCAAACTTCTAGAGAAGGAAATAAAGGAATACAGAAATCAAAAGTGATAATTCCTGGTGCCTCAGATCTAAGAGCACCAAATGAATATACATGCAGCTGGACAAAAAGGATTTTTCAGTTCACAGGCAATTCAAATATATATATTTGAATATACACTTTTTTGTAAAGTTTTTGGTTCAACCAAATTCAGTAAGTCAAAAGAAAATTAGAGTCAGGTCAAAATGAAACATTGTTACAGATTTCTGGAACATTTAAACTTTTTCCAGTTTGGTTGAAACTGTCTAACTTGACACAAATTCGTGAATAAGTTTGTGTCAACTGAAACTGCATTTTTCAGTGAATAAACTCTTCACAAAAAAGGGGGGAGGGGGAACCAAATCACCCAGCTCTACATATAAACAGAAAAGTCGACTAAATAGTCAAATTAGCCAACATTCTCAAAAGCATGCAGTAACATGTATGCATGTGTATATGAAAATCTCAGCAACTGCACACACCAAAGTGCATCTGTCCAAATGGAGGAAATAGTCTTAAAGACATCTCTCTCAATATTACAATGTACCACAGAGAATACTGTCTGTTGAAAAATGTGGAGGAAGTCACAAGTTTTCTACCACAAGGAGTCATTTCCCAAAATAGGGAACCAGGCTGAATACCATTCCTCTTGTAGTGAAAATGAGTTTTGCAGAGGGAAATAAAATCTTTATTTGTACCACAAATTTTCGAACAGAGGAAAGAGAATAACTGTATAAATTCCTTGAAAAGAGACTAATGCAGTTACCTAATTGTCCCTATTTTCTCTTTTCTGTTTCCTTATTATATTTTCTGTTTCTCTGCTTTTGTTCGAAAATTAATCATTGCAACTGTGGCAAATAGGTTGAATGAAACTTCAATGAAACAGACAAAGACCAATGTACTTGTGTTTTCAATCTCCCCTTACCCTCAGAAAAGAACAGATGACTTAACACCAAACACCAAGCTGCAGTAAGAGTAAATTAAAATTTAGGCTCATTGAATTCAATGACATTTCAACAGGAAGAATTTGGCCTACTATGCAAATAAAATATGGCCCCTCTTTATGAGAGATCCCCTGATCAAAATAATCTTTCCCTATTTTAGTTATGAGTATGCTGAGTGATTGAGGACTTTACCACAGTAAAGCTGGTGAGCACATTCCATTGGCTAGGAAAGCTTGAGTGCCGATTAGGCCTACATTTTCAGGAGAATATGAATTCTGGCTGCCTCAATTGTTTTTAGGAAGGTACCCAACTTGAGACAATGCAAATGGACCCGATTTTCAGAAATCACTGAGCAGCCACGCACCCTCTCAAATTGGGCACCCACAAATTGAGGCACACAAAATCACTAGTGACTTTTGAAAATTGAGGTCCATGCACATTACCACTGGCTGATGACAGACATATATGTTTTAATACAGCTAAATGTATACATCTAGGAACAAAGTATGTAGGCGATACTTAGGATGGGGGACTCTATCCTGGGAAGCAATGACTCTGAAAAAAGATTTGGGGGTCCTGGTGGATAATCTGCTGAACATGAATTCCTAGTACAACGCTGTGGCCAACAGTGCTAATGCAATCGTTGAATGTCTACTTAGGGGAATCTCAAGTAGGAGTAGAGAGGGTATTTTAACTCTGTATTTGGCATTCATGTGACCACTGCTGGAATACAGTGTCCAGCTCTGGTGTCCACAATTCAAGAAGGATGTTGGTAAATTGGAGAGGGTTCAGAGAAGATCAACGAGAATGATTAATGGATTAGAAAATCTGCTGTATAGCGATAGACTCAAGAAGCTCAATCTAATTAGCTTAATAATGAGGGGTGACTTGATTACAGACTATAAATACCTACCTGGGGAACAAATATTTAATAATGGGCTCTTCAGTCTAGCAGAGAACGGTATATCATGATCCAATGGCTGGCAGCTGAAGGAAGCAAAATTCAGATCAGAAATAAAGCACAAATGTTTAACAGTGAAGGTGATTAACCACTGAAACCATTTACCAAGAGTCACGTTGGATTCTCCATCATGGACAATTTTAAAATCAAGACGGGATGTTTTTCTAGAAGATCTGCTATAGGAATTATTTTGGAAAAGTTCTATGACTTGTGTTACACAGGAGGTCAGACTAGATCAGAAGTGGGCAAACTATGGCCCACATCTGGCCTGCGGGACTCTCCTGCCCGGCCCCTGAGCTCCTGGCCCCGGAGGCTGGGCCCTGGCCCCTCCCCCACAGCCTCCGCGCACCGTGCTGCCGGCGCAACACTCTGGGCGGCCGGGCAGCGCAGTTGTAGAGCCGCGGCCTGACCCGGGGCTCTGGGCGGTGTGACTGTAGCACCGCCAGCCACTGGTGCTCCAAGCAGCACGATAAGGGGGCAGGGGAGTTGGGTGGTGGTGGTCAGGGGGCGAGGGTGCGGATAGGGGTCAGGGCAGTCAAAGGGCAGGGAACAGGAGGGTTGGATGGGGTAGGGGTCCTGGGAGGGCAGTCAGGAAGGAGGGGGGGGTTGGATGGGGTGGGCAGGGGGCAGTTGGGGGCAGGGGTTCCGGGGGCGGTCAGGAGACGGGCAGAAGGGGTGGTTGGATGGGGCAGGGGTCCCGGGGGGGCAAGTCAGGAATGAGGTGGGGCGTTGGATGGGGCAGCAGGGGGCAGTTGGGGTGGGGGAGTCCGGGGGTGGTCAGGGGACAGGGGGTGGTGGATGGGGTAGGAGTCCTGGGGGAGACATCAGGGGGTGAGAAGCGGCGGGGGGGGGGGTGGATAGTAGGCAGGGGCTGGGCCACGCCTGGCTGTTTGGGGAGAGACAGACTCCCCTAACCAGCCCTCCTTATAATTTTGGAAACCCGATGTGGCCCTCAGGCCAAACAGTTTGCCCCGCCCCGGACTAGATGATCACAATGGTCCCTTCTGGCCTTGGAATCTGTGAATCTTTTCTAAGTGTCTGACCTGAGCAGATAACCTCATAATAACCAAGATTTCAGTCTTTTTTTATAAAATACATTTGGATAAGCATCCACACTTTGAATGTTCATCCAACTTTTAGATGCTCACCTGAACCAGCTATGGATTGCTGACTATCTGAGATATGCCCTAGTCAGCTGACCTCAAAGAGGTTTTAAACACTCCATAACTGGAGCCAAGCAAGGAATGGCTCAACCAGGGTTAATAGTGAGTATGAAGTTACACTCCAGGAAGCTATTCTAAAAATGGCCCATTTGAACTCAGCAGTTTTGCTCTGGATGTGTTTCATCTACTGTCTGTGGTGTCAAAATTAAATGTTTACTTCATTTTACTCCTATTAGTCCAGTAGAGACAATGCAGCTAAGTTATGATTAAATGAAATCTGTAAATCATCCTCAAGAAAACCCCTACTAAGTTCAAATCAATTAGTCCTGTGCAGACCTCACTACAACAAATGTCGTTTGCACAGAATAGCAAGGAGAGCCTACTTAAAGTCAATAGAGAAAGAGATGGAACTATAGGCCTTCCTCCTTTCACTCAGTGGACAAGAGCTTTCCTCTATGGACTGCTAAGCAGGCCACAAGAGGCCCTGCACACAGGCCCTCCCTAGGGGAATATCTGTACAGCCTCCAAAGCTCTTTATTCAAAGTGACTTAGCCAAAAGGACTATCACGCCTATTCACTATCACCAATGGAGCAACTCATTGCTGCCAGATGCTTAAGCTTTGCCTGACCATCCCACCTGTATTTCACCTCCTGATCCCCAGCCGTTCTCCTAAACAAACCCTGCCACTCCTCACCATCTCACCTGCTTTCTGCAGGCTTGCATACCCTCCCTCTCCCCACCCCTAAGATTACAACAGTCAAAAACAACAACTTTTAACTTATCAGCGGGACTGTAGCTGATCAAGCCACATACTTTGAGAAGAAAAAAAAAGTAACTTCATGCTCACAGCTGTTCTGCTTATTATCCCAGATCCCCTGTCATTATCCTGATAGGAGGTCAACGTGTAGATCATGAGTTTTATGGCTGCCATCTTGATCAAAAGTAGGGACTGAACCAGGGACCTCTACCAGCTTGAGATAAATGTTTGAGCTCTGTAACTAGAGGCTGTAGCAGACTGTCATCTTTTATGAAGCTAGCAGAACAGAGGGACACAATATATACTGAATAGTCGGTTACATAAGTTCTGCAAGGGAGGGTCAGCATCTTCCCTTTATTTTTAAAGGGCCATACAAATTTATGGCATTGAATGAGCTGTAGCAAAGTGAAGCCTCACCGGTGCTGCGCCTCCTGCTGGTCGTCTTAGGAATTAGCTCTTTCCAGCCTTTGGAGTGCCCTCTGCAGGCTGGTGTCTCTCCTGCCACTGGCCCTGTGTGCCTCCCAGACCCCAGTGCCCTTTTCCCTGGGGTTCTGCCCCAGCAGTACCCCCACACTCTGGGTCTCCCCTCCCAGGGGAACCCCCAACCCTCTAACACCACCTTGCCTCAGCGGCTAGACCAGTCATCATCTAGCCCCCTGTCACTGGGGCAAACTGCAGTCCATAATAGCCACTCATCATTGGCAAGGGGTTAGATCCTGCTGCCTTTACCTATCCTTGGGCTGCCCCTTTGCAGCCCCAGTAGCTTTCTGAGCCTTTCTCAAGGCCTGCAGCCTGGGAGTTTACCAGACTGGAGCTCCCTTACCCTATTCCACAGCACAGCGTACCTTGCTCCCAGGCAGCCAGGCCCTTCCCACTCTAGGGCTAGAATGAGACTCCTCCAGCTCCTGGTCCCCAGCCCGCTTATCAGGGCCAGCTGGGCCCTAACTGAGCTGGTCACACCTGTGGCTGCTTCCCCAATCAGCCTAGCTTGGCTGCTTTTAACCCCTGTTCTCCAGGAGTGAGGCAGCTGCCCCACTATAGTAGCAATATAATATATTACAGTAACAAGTAATGACACCTCTTATTGCAATCCAAGGAAGAGATTTACAATCAACATTCAATGTCAATGAGACAGGGAGAGCTAGGGTATCGTGAGAGTAAAGGGAGAACCTAAAGGAACAGGTGGGAGAGGAGACGAGATCAGCTATGTTGGCTTAATTCTAATATTGGTGAAAGAAATTTTAGCTACTCTCTTCTTGATAAATGTATGTCCCATCTCTATTATTGCTTATATATTTTATCTTTTTCTCAAGCCGTCCCTTATTTATTTTCTCTCATTTGCCTGAATTATATTGCTATTAACAGCCATAAATCATTTTATTGTAGAGGGTTTTTTTTTAATAACTGTAAAGTGACTTAGCCAAAAGCATTTTGTTAAATGAAGTATTGTGCAGCAGGAGTGAAGCATACACACAGCAGGCCCAATACTGCTCCCATCTGAGTCAGTGTACAAACCCCATTGACTTCAGTGAGAGCAGCATTGAACCCAAAGGCTTTTTCCTCAATCCAGGGTGAAAGGTTAAGTCTACTAATTGCAGAAGAAAGGCCTCATGATGGAAAACATCAGAGAGCACCATAATATTTACTAATTCAGGGTCAATAGACTGCTCGTATGCAAGAACCTAGCAGAGTTGGTTCTGAGGAAACAGAGAGAGACACAGAGTGCACAATAGGAGCTGCAGGAGAATCATGCAAAGCAAGGTACTATATTTCACATGCACAAGGAAGGATTCTGTGGTCAGAATATTTGAGGAGAGAGAGGCAATTCTCTCAGATCTCAACACAGATTTAGAAAAGAAGAAGAAGCAGACCGAGATGAAACAGAACGGATAACAGCAATCTCCTGGCAACCAGCCAAACCTCAGACACTACACAGAGAAGAAAATAGGCCCACTGAGAAAGCCCTGGCGGCTGGGATGGAGAAGGAGGTTCTGAAGTTGGCAAAGATGTCTGATTATAATAGAAAAACAGTTAAGGCACTTGGCATTACCAGGCACTGTAGTACCTGAGGGACTTAACACTGATTCGTATCTGCAAAAAGTGAAATCACTCCAGCCAGGGATGCCAGTCACTGTAAAGAGCTAAGTAACATCTTCCCTTAACCATGATTTCTACTTTTCTTTTTGTAAAAGGAATTTCATCTGGTCTCTCAGTGAAAGACCACTGACCAGGACAGCAGCAGGAAGAAACATACTGTAGATTTTATTGCCTGTCTACTTTCAGTTGCGGGATAAATTTACCAAACTGAATGTAATGAATATACCATTTAGTGCCCCAGAAAAAGAATATACAACTTTGGGTTACAAAGGGGCTGATTTTTAGAGCTGCTGAGAACTTGCACTTCCCATTGGAGTCCACATGTTACTGTGATCAAAGGTGATTGCAAAGAATTGGGACAGCTGCAACGATGCTGACCCTGGACTGAGGGTGATCATGAGCGGCATTGCACCAGCTGATTATAATAAAATCCTGCTCCTAGCAAGATTTAGTTGTGATTAGCTGATGTGATGATGCTGAGTGTGATCTGTATGGTCCATGCTGATGATGGGTCAAGCATCAAGTCAACTCTCTGGACTCTTCACAATCCTATTTGAACACAACATTTTTTTGGCAAACAGAGAAGCCCATTGAGCTGTTTGCAAAGTGTGGGTGGTCAACAGCTCTGAAAACCAGGCTCATCATGTACACATTATTTGCATTTCAAAAGATTTTTCCATAGCTCTAGCCACTGTGAAAAGTTCACAACCGGAGAACCAAAACAACACCAGAACTACTGGCTTGGTAACACACGTGGACATCAAACCAAGGTGTTTCTAATGTACCTATCACTGAAGCATCTGGATACTATCATAATGACATAGCAGAGACAGCTCCTAAGCAGCTTCTTATATGCAAACTATATGGAGATGGATCACAATTTAATGTCTGTATTAAACATAGCATATTGATTTTTTTGTATTCAATAGAGAATATGGGAGAAAAGGTACAGCTGAAGTAGAGGTTCTTCAGGTTCTTGTTTGTTTCCTTAATTTATCACCCTGTATTTTATTTCTTCCTTTATAGCTTATGTAGTTGTTTTTGTCTTGATGCTTGTTTTGCAGGTTGCAATCTATGGAACTAACCAAATTATTGTTAATTCTCAGTATACAAGGTCATTAACACAAATGAGCTAAAACGGATGCAAAAATGTAATGGTCTTGTTTAGCTATGGTAAGTTTTTGGCCAATGGTTAATGTGAGGATTTCTCCACTCATTTGTATTTGCATTGGATATGTTGCATTTTTCTAAGTGTTTTATTGTGTTCATTTTATATTTTTTCTGATTAGAAATAGCATATAATTTTCAATTAAAAGGACTGCTAAAACATTGGAGAAGGCGGTGAGGAGAATATATATATATATTTAAAATTTATTAAACTATTTGTATTCTCATAGAACATTTACCTTCCTATAAGAGACAGTGTTTCCGTCCCTGGGGCAAGTTAAGTTTTAGTGTCAATTGGATGTATATCAAGACCAGGGGTTCTCACAAGTTCATAGTGTGGTGTGACATTTTGAAGATCACCCATATCTGTAAGGGGTTCATAGAATCATAGAATATCAGGGTTGGAAGGGACCCCAGAAGGTCATCTAGTCCAACCCCCTGCTCAAAGCAGGACCAATTCCCAGTTAAATCATCCCAGCCAGGGCTTTGTCAAGCCTGACCTTAAAAACCTCTAAGGAAGGAGATTCTACCACCTCCCTAGGTAACGCATTCCAGTGTTTCACCACCCTCTTAGTGAAAAAGTTTTTCCTAATATCCAATCTAAACCTCCCCCACTGCAACTTGAGACCATTACTCCTCGTTCTGTCATCTGCTACCATTGAGAACAGTCTAGAGCCATCCTCTTTGGAACCCCCTTTCAGGTAGTTGAAAGCAGCTATCAAATCCCCCCTCATTCTTCTCTTCTGCAGGCTAAACAATCCCAGCTCCCTCAGCCTCTCCTCATAAGTCATGTGTTCCAGTCCCCTAATCATTTTTGTTGCCCTTCGCTGGACTCTCTCCAATTTATCCACATCCTTCTTGAAGTGTGGGGCCCAAAACTGGACACAGTACTCCAGATGAGGCCTCACCAATGTCGAATAGAGGGGAACGATCACGTCCCTTGATCTGCTCACTATGCCCCTACTTATACATCCCAAAATGCCATTGGCCTTCTTGGCAACAAGGGCACACTGCTGACTCATATCCAGCTTCTCGTCCACTGTCACCCCTAGGTCCTTTTCCGCAGAACTGCTGCCTAGCCATTTGGTCCCTAGTCTGTAGCTGTGCATTGGGTTCTTCCATCCTAAGTGCAGGACCCTGCACTTATCCTTATTGAACCTCATCAGATTCCTTTTGGCCCAATCTTCCAATTGGTCTAGGTCCTTCTGTATCCTATCCCTCCCCTCCAGCGTATCTACCACTCCTCCCAGTTTAGTATCATCCGCAAATTTGCTGAGAGTGCAATCCACACCATCCTCCAGATCATTTATGAAGATATTGAATAAAACCGGCCCCAGGACCGACCCTTGGGGCACTCCACTTGATACCGGCTGCCAACTAGACATGGAGCCATTGATCACTACCCGTTGAGCCCGACAATTTAGCCAGCTTTCTACCCACCTTATAGTGCATTCATTCAGCCCATACTTCCTTAACTTGCTGACAAGAATACTATGGGAGACCGTGTCAAAAGCTTTGCTAAAGTCAAGAAACAATACATCCACTGCTTTCCCTTCATCCACAGAACCAGTAATCTCATCATAAAAGGTGATTAGATTAGTCAGGCATGACCTTCCCTTGGTGAATCCATGCTGGCTGTTCCTGATCACTTTCCTCTCATGTTCTGTCACTGCCTTAATGCTATGCAGGTATAGCTCAGAGCCATAGCAGCAGTAGCCAGCCCACAAGCATTACAATCTCACCCTGGCTTCCACCAGTCAAGTAACTTCTTGCAGGGTGACCCCAAAACAGCCCTTCCAGTCCCAAGTCTCTCCAAATCTGTCTACCCCAAGTTCTTACCTACCAAACACTCAGACTTTTCCCGTCATTCATCATCCCCACAGGAATGAAACCTGCCTCCAGCTATCAGTTCACTTTGGCACACACAGTTTGCGCACCAGAGACCTGCTTGGGGTAAAAACAAACAAAAAAAGTTTATTTAATAGAAAAAATCACAGGTTCAAAGATGAAATAGTAAAGAAAAGCAAACATAAGTTAGACAGAAACTAAACTTTACACTTCTACAGTAAATAAATTCCCTTTTCTAATATGTTACTTATGTCCTCTGAACAGTTTTCTTGTGTACCCCCTATATAGAGGGGATCTAAGGTTTCACAGACAGCTTCCCGCTTAGATGCTGCCCTTCAGTTTCTAGATAAAACCTTTTTTTTTCAAGCCTCGTTTTAAGAGGTTTTTTCCCCCTACTCTCCTGGCATGGTGACTCATAGTTATTTAGGGTGGGGGGATTCTAATCGGGATGTCTCAGTGTTTTCCCACTAACCATAATGGCCATCATTGGTCTTTTCCTGAGCTGTACAATGCTAGGTCCATGGAGTTAGTCTCGTCTGGTAGGGGTGGCAGCCTCTCCCTGCCTGGCTGACCACTGCCCTGGTGTATCACAAATCATGAGCACAGCTCTACAAATACATAACCTCATAACCACCATTTGTATAAATATCTCATAATGACCATCAAATTCAGAATATTATAACCATTCATAAAAGACCTTACTTGGCATATTTTTATTCACAATACCATTATATACAACCAGTTGATTCAATTGCTTATTCTTTGCAGTTCAGACACCCCTGTTTCCCCCTTGGGGTGTCTGTATCCTGATAGTTTCTCTATTAAATTGTTGTCCACATATGACAATCTTGCCCTTTCTGTTCACATCCACATGGACCGTATCCTTTCCAATTGGTTTCCATTCCAATGGAAACTGGAGCAATTTTCTTACATAGAAAAATGATTTAAGGGAGATATTTATATGTTTTCAACAATCTTTAATGCAATAAGAGTTTGTTCATTCCACCATCAATTAATCACGTTGTCTACTTTGGCTCTTCCTTTCACCTTACTCTCCAGTCTATTCTGTTCCTCCCTGTTCTGCCTGCATGTCAATAGGTTTGCACAAGGGTAACTATGGATATGCTGTTATTTAGTCTGCCAATTTTTCTAATTACTAATGATGATGAAGGAGATTAACAAAAATATTTTACTCGTAAAAGGAGGAGATTTACTATTGGATCATTGAGACAGATCATGGAATTTCATGCTACCATTTTGGCCAAGTAATTTTTCAAAGCAGAGTTGCATTCAACATTTGCTCACACAAGGTACTCACTGAATAGTTACAAATAATCAACAAATACATACTTAAAGACCATAATGAGCCTTGACATAAAAGGTCTAAATTTGGCCAATGAATTATGCATAATGAATAAATCAACCAGTTCCATTCGTATGCACAGTGCTGTATGAAATTTAATTATAAGAATTTAAGTATTTGCTTCTCCTCTATGATTTTTATTCCGCTAATTTAATGCAATTTCCCCTCTTCAGATAAATGATTACAGCTCATTTTGACATCTGTTTTTCAAAGAAATACAGAGAAGGTTCTCAAAATATACTTTACAGTGTTTTATATAAACCTACCCACTTCTATCAGGCTCTATAATAATTATTTAAAGTTATGAGCGATTGCTTTTCATTTCATTCATATTCATTAGACATTGGCGCATATAAGGAGTATGAGAGTGAGTGAAGGTTTCTTAGAAAGTGTGGATTCATGTCTACAAAAAAGTACTACAGGGAGCAGAAATGAAAGAAGCAAGAGCACACACTTTAGCCAATAAGGTTTGGGAAGGATAGCATTAGCTCTCAGCTTCAGACTGCCTGTCCACTCTAGAAGACATCCTAATGCAGCCTCATAATACTAAACACAGAAGTTAGTGCCCTACCATTAATGGAGGAGATATTGTCAGAGGAGGCTGAAGATGAATTAGAGCAGCCCATTGCCCACAGGAACAAAATATGCAATGTTCCCACCACTGCTAGCTTTCTGAAAGTTTTGAAACCAAAGCCAAAGCTCTAAAAATATAAATTGTGGAATATTCTACAAACAAGTAAATTAACTTACATTACTTGCTGTGTATTTTCCCGACTACATTGCCATATAACTGAAGATTTTGACAGAACCTCCTCCTCTCTCGATTTTCAGCCTGTTTAAATGGAGTCTTTTTTCTCATTCATGTATCCCCATTGTCCCGACCCCAAACACTGTAGCACTCTCCCCTCTGCATTATCAATAGCAGTGGTGGGCAGCCAATGCAAAATATTTGTTCACAGATTTGAGAGAATTAGCTTTGTCCATCTTTGCTCTCTGTTTTCTGTTACTTTCTATGACTAGCCATGGGGCTGATGTTCCCTCTCACTGATGCTTGTGTAAAATGAGTTTTCAACATAAATGTTTGAATACTGAGAGAGAATGAATTTGCTTTCAATAAGCGCTTGCACCAGAAACCAGATTATGGCCCAGATTCAAGAAGGTACTTAAATACTTGCCTAACCATAGACACGTTAAGTAGCTCCACTGCCAAGGAAGGAGTACTGCAGAAAGTGATGCGGGGATTATATTGGTGAAATGAGTCAACAGTGTAACACTGTTGCAAAAAAAAAAAAAAAAGTGAGCAGCATTGTGGGATGTATTAGCAGGAGTGTTGTGAGCAAAACATGTGAAGTAATTCTTCCCCTCTATTCCATGCTCATAAGGCCACTGCTTGAGTATTGTGTCCAGTTTTGGGTGCTGCATTTCAGGAAAGATGTGGACAAACTGGAGAACATCCAGAGAAGAGCAACAAAAAAATATTAAAGGTCTAGAAAACTTGACCTATGTGTAAATACTGGAAAAATTCTTTAGTCTGGAGAAGAGAAGACTGAGGAGGGATAACAGTTTTCAAGTACATAAAGGGTTGTTACAAGGAGGATGTAGAAAAATCATTATTAACATCTGAGAATAGGACAAGAAGCAATGGGCTTAGATTTCAGCAAGGCAGATTTAATTTGGACATTAGGAAAAACTTCCTAACTGTCATGGTAGTTAAACACTGAAATAAATTGCCTAGAGAAGTTATGGAATCTCTGGGTTTGGAGTTTTTTAAAAGCAGGTTAGATAAATCACCTGTCAGGGATGGTCTAGATAATACTTAGTCCTGCCTTCAGTTCAGGGGACTGAACTAGAAGACCTCTTAATGTCCCTTCCAGTCCTACACTTCTATGTTTTTTATGAAATTGAGCTGTTCAACTATAAGGGGGAAAATCCCCCCAAATACTACTATTTTTTTAAAAAAAATCAAGATTTTAAACCAGTTAGGAATTATCAGCTCAAATCAATACATTTTGAGTAGAATTTGTTCTGCAAAAAATAGGTGTGCAAATATAAGCCTTAACTCTAACTATTGGATATTTATGTGGTCATAGAATACTCTCTGGAACTACTCAGCATGTATACACTGTACTTATGAAATATAGTAATCACAATTTGTATTTACATGAATAATAGCTTTGTCAATTACTTTGATAATGAGCTCTGAGAAGAACATCACCTGAAGTTGAAACATCAGTAGGTTTATTAGCTATCCCTCTCTGTGTGTCTGTTTCATATCACAATAGGTGTAATTAATTATTTATTAATTATTATTCTTAATCATGTCTATGACGGTAGTGCCTAAGCTCCAACCAAAAATGAGTCTGCATTGTGTGAGGCACAGTGCAAAGGTTTCATGTGTGGAAGGAAAAAAATATACTCCTGTTTTTTCTAAATATTAATTGAAATACAGAAAGTATTTTAGAAATAATTTCAACCTGCAACATCTGGAGAAAACAAATATCCTTTTTCAAGATTACAAAATTTCTTCAACATGTTGTTAAAGTTCATGTGCAAAAAAGAACATATCCCAGGTCCCTATGAGAATACTTGCTGTAGTAAATACTAAACTTAGTGTTTGCAGAAATTGGTGCTATACCACAGAACAGATGTTCTCAACCTGTGGTCATAGAATCATAGAATATCAGGGTTGGAAGGGACCTCAGGAGGTCATCTAGTCCAACCCCCTGCTCAAAAGCAGGACCAATCCCCAAATAAATCATCCCAGCCAGGGCTTTGTCAAGCCTGACCTTAAAAACTTCTAAGGAAGGAGATTCCACCACCTCCTTAGGCAACGCATTCCAGTGTTTCACCACCCTCCTAGTGAAAAAGTTTTTCCTAATATCCAACCTAAACCTGGTCATGATCCGACAAGTGTCGGGGGATCACAAAACTAGTGTATTTTATGTTGGTTTTTATGCAACGCTCATCACCCGTGTATCTCAGTGTCTTGCTCTTCCCAAATTGTTAAATGGGGTGGAGGTGAGAGGAAGAGATTGCTGCTTCCCCTGCTCTTGGTTTGGAGAAGGGTGAAAACGACTACTATAGAGTAAATCACATTGTGCTTTTCGAACAATTCATCCTGTTTACAAACAAAATAAGAGTACCTACAGAAGAACATAAAACGGACTGTTTAAAGCATAGAAATAATAATTAATGGTACTGTAACATTTGTTTACTCTGAATCTCATGAAAGCATTACAAATTTAAAGTAACTGGATTACATATTAAACTTTCTATGAACAAGGATATTTTTTGCTGAAGGAAAAATGGGTAATGATCCAAAAACTACATAGGTTGAAATAATTGACTTTTTAACATTCAGGACACCATTGGGGCACAATGATCTTCTCTTCTACAAACCCAGATGCCTCTATTGTTTTACAGTGATTCTATTTATACATGACATTTTTGGAGGAAGTACTCAGGATAAGCATCAGCAGACATATAGACAGTGCATGTGCCCAGTAGTAAGCCAGTACAGTATATGATGACAATATTGCAGAAAGAATAGCAAATATGGCAAGCGACCAGCTTGGTTTAACAGAGAAATCTTTGGTGAGCTTAAACACAAAAAGGAAGCTTACAAGAAGTGGAAACTTGGACAGATGACTAGGGAGGAGTATACAAATATTGCTTGAGCATGCAGGGGTGTAATCAGGAAGGCCAAGGCACAACTGGAGTTGCAGCTAGCAAGGGACATGAAGGGTAACAAGAAGGGTTTCTACAGGTATGTTGGCAACAAGAAGAAGGTCAGTGAAAATGTGGGACCCTTATTGAATGCGGGAGGCAACCTAGTGATAGATGATGTGGAAAAAGCTGAAGTACTCAATGCTTTTTTTGCCTCAGTCTTCACAGACAAGGTCAGATCCCAGATTGCTGCACTGGGCAACACAGTATGGGGAGGAGGTGAGCAGCCCTCAGTGGTGAAAGAACAGGTTAAGGACTATTTAGAAAAGCTGGACATGAACAAGTCCATAGGGCCAGATCAAATGCATCTGAGGGAGTTGGCTGATGTGATTGCAGACCCATTGGCCATTATATTTAAAAACTCATGGAATTTGGGGAGGTCTCAGATGATTGGAAAAAGGCAAATATAGTGCCCATCTTTAAAAAAGGGAAGAAGGAGAATCCAGGAACTAGGCAGTTCTCTATAATGTCAGATGACTGAACAGGAGCAATGGTCTGAAGTTGTAGTGGGGGAGGTCTATGTTGGATATTAGGAAAAACTATTTCAATAGGAAGCTGATGAAGTACTGGAATGGGTTACCTAGGGAAGTAGTGGAATCTCCATCCTTAGAGGTTTTTAAGGCCCTGCTTGGCAAAGCCCTGGCTGGGATGATTTAGTTGGAGTTGGTCCTGCTTTGAGCAGGGGGTTGGACTAGATGACCTCCTGAGGTCTCTTCCGACCCTGATCTTCTATGATTCTATGATTGTAATTCTGAAGCTCTATCGTGTAGTGGGATAAGATGTAAGCAAACAGGCTTACAGGGACAAATTCTACCCTCAAGGCCTGATTCTGTGAGATGCTGGGAACCTCAAGAGGTTCTCTCCCAAGACCACCTCACAGGGAACTCATGTGAAAGAAAATACCGATTGTGTCTATGCTATCTTCTTTGTGTACATCCTCTATACTATGCAATGCCCTGTCGTGTTCTAGTAGAAGGTACTGGTCAGAGAGCACTGGAAGCATATCTCCACCACAGGAGTAGTGTTATAGGGTTGAGTCAGGGATTGCCTGCCTCTGTGGCCATGCTGTGGTACAGGGCCTTTTGCATGAACAACCCTGGCTTCCAGCAGGTCTTGGTATGTCCTTGGGGTTTGGGGATCAATTCCATGGGGAGGGGAAGAGAGTGCAGACCTTAATATCTTCTCTTTGCCTCCTTCCCCCGGATTAAAGTAGGAAACACTCTGCAGACGGAACCTCAGAGTTTCACTTCCCTAGGTGGATTCTTCCCCCACACTAGGGATGACCAGGTCATGGTTGCTTCATCTACCAATGCCTTTAGAAGATCTTGGTTATCTATTGCTATAAGAACATCCTGTAGCCTGAAGCAATTTAAAACTAACCTTTTCTGTACTACACTCATAAGTTAATATTTTGTAGAACAGATTTTGCCGAGACAAAGGAAAAAAGATCAGTATATCTTGCTGTAACATACAGAGGTACCATTTTCAGTAGACAAGCATTAGATTTATGGAGCCAAATTTTCAAAAGGGTATGGGTGCACTTTCAGTTACACACTGCTTAGACACAGGAAGCCCCAATATGCCAATGCATAGCTGTATACCTACCTATATATACAGACCCGACTCTGACTTTTTCATGCCCCAGGGTTGGATTCATGCATTCAATAGGCAGAAATGAGTGTACCCCTTTCAGTCATGCATGTTGCACTCAGTTGAGGATGTATGTGGAAAAGGAGATTCAGGGCTCCTGTTTAGCATTTAAATGCTACTGTCCTTTCGGAAGGAAAAAAATGAAATAGTTTAATTTTTGGGATTTGTAAAGTACAGTAAATTCCATCCAATACTTTTTGTGGTTAGGAAAAGAATTGTAAAGAGCATGGGAGATGTATTTTTAAAATGGATGAATGTGTTTTCCTGTATTGCAAATAGTCTTCAAATAAAAAAGGAGGCTCCCTGTCTCTGTCTCTTTCAGCTCAATTAAATATTGATAAGATGTCATATCTAATATTTTTCCTACCCTTCATAGAAGCCCCTACCCAGGAAGCAAGGAAAAGTGTTTTTCAATAATTGGTTTGTTGAGAGTGATTTTCCCTTTGTTATTTTCTGCTTTATTTACTTTCTTTACGTGCATTTTTAAGTCATTTCCCTCCCTCTGATCTGTTCCTTTCTGTGTTGCAGTTTTCCTTGTGAGTGTATATCTTCATGCTGCACAGGATTGCTCTGGAGATGTGGCATCAAGGAACTGACTGACACAGAAGATTAATGTAGAAGACTGTTTGAACAGTTATTGAATGTCAAACAGCATTCTTTGTCTTCCTTTAGGAACTAATTCCAAGGCACAAAACTTTTATTCATGGGCAATTGTAATCTTAATTGTCATATAAATGTTGCCTTTTGCTTTCCTTCTAGAAAACTGCCTCAGTAGGTTTTACTGGGGTTCTTGTGGCAGCTTTGTGCGTTTTTTATCTTTCCATCACTCACTCTACAATTTTCTCCAGCCACTTGTTTTAATTTCATGACCTCATTTACATATGACAAAGGGTTTCCAGTTAGACAAAGAAGCAAATAAAAATAAATAAATACATAAATAATGGATTGGAAAGTGTTTTGTTTTAGAACATTGCCTATTTTGCCATGACGTGTATTTCAGAAGGGTGATCCTAAAGATGTTGGTCTTCATCATTAATTAATTATTTTCATGTCAGTCCCACAAGAACAATCTAGTGAACGGAACACTTACATTATTGGTAGCTGAAGGAGCCCTCTCACTTTTAAGCACTTGGTCAGAAAACTCCCCTTTCAATTATGATTTCCACTCTTAGCTTTTTTGAGTCAATCATCAATTCATGTCTCATTGTAATATATTCTTTCAATTCCCAAACCGCTTACTCCAGTTTAGACATCTCTTCTTCTCATGGTTTCACTGACCTTGATTCGTACCTGCCTTCAGAGATCTCAAGACCAAACTAAAATATTTTTAGAGCATTTAGAGGAATGGCAAACGTTTCAATTCCCAAACAGTTTTCTCAAGTTTAGACACATCTTCTATCCCCAAAGAGTAGTTTTGTTCACCTTGGTTTCCTGATATTGTCAGAGAACTTCAGATCAAATTAAAATAACTTTAATGCACTAAAAAGCATAGGAAACCAGTGATTTAAAAGAATTATATTAAAAAGTCTTACATTGAAACAAAGTTTCCAACTGATTTTGAGAAGGCCTTATTCTAAAGATTCTGCAACAATTAGTTTGAAATGAATAAAGATATTATTCTTGGTCCACATCAAGTAGAGCTTCTGTAGTGCTCTAAAGGTCCCTGGATAATCTTTTATTATTCTTAACTAGTAAAACCAAACTAGTTTGGAAACTTAAATGTCCCATGTGAAAGATTAGCCCCTATTCTATTAGAATACCTATTCTCTCTTTGCAGCAGCTCTGAACTCCAAAACTGGCCCATAGTTTAAATGCTCCCATGTGCATAATTGGCCTGGTTCCAAACTTTACACTTCATTAGTCTGTTCGTATGATCACCCCTTCATCTCTTATCTAATTAATTTATTTTTGTACTGAGCTCTCTAGTCTCTAATCTTTTTCAAAACTCATTTCAAATTGACCAGAATGCAAACATTGGGCATTCAAAGAGAAGTATTGTAAAGGAATAATTTGTATGATTTTACCCATTTTTACAATCACTTTCTATTTTGCAATATATCTCCCAGGTTCTTGCATGCTAATGCACTTTTTGCCAGGACCGTGGTGACTAACATACAGTGAGATACTGGCTGTTGTCATATGTCTTCCTTTAAATTAACCACAACATCATTGTCTCTGTGATTGTCCTTATCCCTGATGTTTTTTCCAACGTTTGGTCCTCCTCCCCTGTTCGAGCTGAAGGAAAATCTCTATTAAATCTCAGCTATGGGAAGACACTTTCAGCCAACCGAGGGTAATATGCTCACAAATATAAGTAGTGCCCAAACCTGTTCCCATTGATATCAGCGGAGAAAGGACTCCTTACTACGCACTGAAATCAATGGAAGGCAGCTG
This sequence comes from Lepidochelys kempii, assembly GCF_965140285.1. Classification (NCBI taxonomy): domain Eukaryota; kingdom Metazoa; phylum Chordata; order Testudines; family Cheloniidae; genus Lepidochelys; species Lepidochelys kempii. Next base: position 94,478,119 of record NC_136388.1, on the reverse strand, counting down.
GTGCACAAAACTACACGCACCATCTAGATTCTTCAAAGGTACTCAGTGCATGAGTTTTGAAGGAAGTTTACTGACATGGAAAATCTGAAGAGGTAGTCAAAAATTGTTTTTTAATCGAAAGGGAAACAAGTCAACATTAGAGAAAAGTGAGGATTTTAAATCAGGGGAGATTTAAAAATGATCCGCCTCTCAAAACCTGATGCTTTCTCTTTATACTCTGCAGAAGAATACTATCTTTTCTTTTACACTACATGTGACAAATTTCAGGCCAATCAGAATTCCCAAACTAAAGTTATAAAAGTTGAAAACTTAATGAAGAGGTCACTCTCTACTACAGAACACAACGGGGGATGGGGGGGGAGGGGAGTTAACCACATTTTTTCTAACTTGAATGAGGATTCAGTTACAGTTCTGAATTAAGGTTTAGGTTGGGTTATATTTTTATCTGAAACATTCTGCCCGTAATCTAGTCTTTTCAGGAAGGAATATTTATCTTTGTCAGTTAAAGGAGCTGAAGATGTGCTGAGCATCTTGGGCATTTTGTGCTGATTACTGGCTTGCATAATGCAAATATTCTCCCAAGTCACCTTCTTTCATCTCACCTGAGAAATCTGAGCAAGACAGCAGGGAGCTAGAGTTGTAGAACTCCACATAAACCAAGCTAATATTTGGAATTCAGTGTGTGATTCCTGGGGATGGGACGGGACTTGCATATAAAAAAACCCAAGATGTGAAACAAGAATTTTTTTCCGCATGACTATACAAATATATGGCCTGCATGGAGCCAATACTTAAATGTGAAAAAAACAGCATAGGCATGTTTGAAAACGGAGTCCCGGATACACACATAAAAAGTGGATTTTGTCCTTCATTTTAATTTGTTTGCTCATAACAAAGACATTCACCAACAGCATCCCCTGGCGGCTATTCAGTGTACAAGACAAAATCACATACTATGAGAAATGTGCATTGAGTGACACACTGAATCCCTACTGGGTCCCTGAGCAAGATCAAAACATTTCTGTCTAAATGCTGCAGCCATGTTTAGATACCAGTGTTGGGAAAGTGTTTTGTTAAAATTATTGTGGCTTTGAAAGGTATGAAAGTAAGGTGAGTGAACCATGTTTATGCAATGACCCATATTTATCTTATTTTTTAGATGTTCTTTCCTCAACCTCCCAGAGAACCCTATGGATCAATCCCATAATTTGAGAACCACTAAAAATAGTAACAGGGGATTTAAACTGCATTACCCAGAAGACTCACATCTTGACAGTTATCATTAACTAGTACCATCGACTTTACGGTGCTGGATACCTG